>NW_027332233.1:5000000-10000000 GCF_041222505.1 Epargyreus clarus
ATCTATTCCGAAACATACAAAACTCGGGGACTTTATTGATTTGCAAACAAATTTGTCACTACGCTATCCCTGTTACAATTTAGAGTCTATTTGGGAGTTAGCCAAATAGCTTTCTCATTCTTTGCTACATCGACTTAGGAATAAATAGGTTTTAGCCTTAAAACGTACTATGTATAAAAAGAAAGTGTTATGTTTATTCGACGGTGTAAAGAATACGTGAGTAAATTTATTTCGTATTAAACATGTATCTAGATTATTCGTTTCGGTTGCATGTGTGTGCAATTTCATTTATTTACTTACATGTCTCTTATTCAATCATTTGATTCGTTTCCAAAAGTTTTTATTTGCTTCTTCATAACGAAATACTCCGAAGTGGCGGTAGATTATTATATTTGAAAATAAATCTGTACGGGCTCTATATATATTTTTGACTATTACTGATACTGATTTTGAAAAGTAAAATATATTGATAATATCAAGATAATATAATTAGTCGGTAAATTTATCAGGATAAAGAACCACCCACGGTTATTAAGACATATTGTTCCCTTTGACATTAAAAGCTATTAAGAAATTATATCCGTCACTACCACCCACTTATAATACCTACCATAATTATTTACCTTATTTTTAATCGATTTTACCTCCGTTGTATATTTGTTGACCCAAATCTAATTCGGTAACGAATAAATAATTCAAACCTTAATAAGATTTGATAGCTGATGGGGCGTTTTCAAACTTATCCCCAAGGTTTTTTAACTTTTATGAACGTGTAAAACAGAAGCGCGTGGTGTGAATATTTAACTTAGTTGGGACGGAGTGAAAATATCGTGGCCCTAATTAAAACTTCAGTGGGTATATGAAATTTAATGACCTCTACCTCTGGACCGGAGGATTAATGGCACGTAAGTTGTACTCCCTCGTTGTAGACTATGAGGTTTCGCGTTAAAATTGTATGTGTCGTGTAATTTATTTAACGTATGAAATTGTATCATAAATCCATTTTTGTTATGCTGGACTTTGAGTGGTTTTATATCCATGGACATCCGTAATCAACCCTAGATAAGATTAAGTATTCCTACCTGAGGCCGGCCAAAAATGCGCCGCTACCCCTGAAGACTAAGCTGGAACGCCTTGGATAGGTATGTTGCCCTTACCACAAACTTCAGACCAGAATACAGCTGCTTAACGCTTCTGTTATGAGGCAGAAATAAGTGTGGCAGTGGTGCCGCCGGAGTCGAACCATAAAGTGTTCTACCACCTTCAACAGGTTTTGTTACAGATGTCATTGGTGACAGTTATCACTTTCGTTTAGGTCGACTGCGTGCCAATTCGGTATTTACATATTATAAAAGACCCCTATGATGAATTATATTGAGTATCATAACCGAATCTGTAATATTAGGAAAAGCAGTAAAATAGTGCTAGTTTATATATAGTTATTGTCTGTACATTTGAGTATAGTTGAACACGGTTTCGTTAATTACTTACGCGCTATCTCGGATCCTATCCTTCATTTAGTTAGATAATCATCTTAGTTATGAAACTTTGTTACGTAGTTTCCATGAAATTCGATACGCCTCCCTCTGAATATCTGTTCTCGATAAGAATATGTTTGTACAAATGTGTTTTGTAGAGATGAAAGTCAGCAATTATGGACCACAATCCCTATGTGCTATACATATATTTTTGAAGGTGATAGAAACCTTTATGTTTCTACTCTGGATGTACCACCGCTACACCGTGTTCTGCTTATAATAGCAGTGTTCAGCGCCGCTGTGTTCCGGTTTGAAGGGAATGGTAGAGCAGACTAGCCAATGATAAAGATAAATATCATGAACGTTCCTGTGCGTAGGAAAATTCTCTTTGAAAAACTCTCAAAAATGTATGAAGTATTCATTTTAAGTTCACTCCATTAATTTTTTTGCGCTGCAGGACGTGCCAACGAATACGACATACATACATACGCTCGAAAAGCATTACCGTTCGCGGTCGGTAAAAACAACGCAAATACTTGTAGAAAAATGTACCTAAGTAATGTTTATTCCACAATATCTATATGGAAACCTCAATTTGGGTCGGTTAATTACTTACGCCTTGTCTTGGGCTGACTCGACCGGAGATAAGCGTCCCTTCACGAAACTTGGCCTAGACCGATATACTATCAATTAAATCAACGACACTCTAATCTTAGACTCTACTATTAGTATTTGGGATACGAGTAATTTTGGATAACGAAAACACAATAATACGATATTATCTTTTCTTCTTTATATTGCTATTTATACACATAGTGTTGTTATCTAAATATATCGTTCCCCGAAGCATACACGATCGTGACAACTGGCGAAGGTTTGTTACCGAAAAGAAATTGTAGATTAGGTCACGATCCTTAATACCTGAGGGGTCACCTGATTAGGAGGATCGATCGAAGTTATTCATTTTTTTAATATAATATAGGAGTAGTAGACGAGCATGCAGTCCACCTGATGGTAAGTGGGTACTGCCGCCCATGGACAACTGTAATCAACTTCCACAGATCCGCCGCCTTCCCTAAGGACTAAGCTGGAATGTCTCGGAAAAATATGTCTCCCTTACCACTGCTGTTATTAGGCAGAAACAGGTGTGGCGGTGGTGCCGGGGGAGTCGAACCACAAAGATTTATACCACGTTTGAACACTACATTTCTTAATGTATCTTCGCTTTGTAATTCCGTTATTAATCATAGAAATACTTCTCATGAATCGACAAAAAAATCCTTCATTATGATTTTGATTCGCAAAAATGATACTAGATATTTATTTAATTGACGTGTGTAAACTTTGTATATGATCAAATAAAGGAAAATTATTGCCGACTACTTTTGTTTTACGTTTTTTTAGTTTATATAATTTTGCCTGACAAGGCACGTGTTTGTTACGTTCCATGTCTGTAGATATAAATAGAACCTAAAATATTTAGTTCCCATAATAAAACAAGGCTTAATAAATCTTCACAATATCTCGTAAATTCGTCCCTTCAAAATTTTACTTTTATTAATTTTTTACAAAATATTTATTGTCAATATCACTAAGTAATTTACGCCGCAAAATCCATTTACTTTTAACTACAGGGATACCTTTACGGTCACCAGGGATGCTTTGACTAAGGTAATCATTGTCACTTTGAAAAATTAATGAGGAAATGAATTTATAATCCGTTGTGTACGGTGTCGAGGTGGTAAGCACGATATTATCCGTGTAATACGTTAAGGGGAGCTTAGTGCTGTGATCGTGAATTTTGATAATAATGATTTAGATTCGACGTTGGTAGAAAATTTGATTTTTGAAGTTAGCTTTAGACATTATCACTTCAGTGTTAAGGAATTTGTTTATCTGAGAGTTTACAATAATTTATCAAGGATCGGCATCAGATGGACCTTAATTTAGTAGATAACAGAGTATCCTATCTGAGTGAGAGGAGTTTCAGGCCATAGTCCACCGCACTAGCCAAGGGTGAAATGGTAGACGTCACAAAACTTGACAAGATTTTTTTTAAACTATTACGTACGTAGGTTTCATCCTAATGTATCCCTTAACAACAAGTGATAATTAATTTGTAATATACTCATTACTAAAAAATCTGAGGTGGGATTCGAACTTCGCACCCCCCGGGTATCCATTAGGTTATCATTGCTTTTTTGAATATCACGAGACTCAATGGTACGAGCTATCCCTGTCTCTAAATATCCATCAATCCACCGCTCTGGTGTTTATAGTTTCAGGAGGATCCAACGACCCTTTTTCGACATCCACGATATATAATACAAGGGTTGATTTACGAGACCACTCTACTCCACACTTTTATGATGAGAGGTTTTGTTTACGTAAGACCTTTTTTAATAATAGCGAATGAGGAAATGGTTGCCATCATATTTTATGACTGCATTTCATACTATTTACAAGTGCATTGAGATAAATTTTCGTCTGAATTAGAGAAACTGTTCATGTGTAAAGTGAGCGTGTATTTTATCTATATAAATAAAATAAAATAAAATAAAATAAAAAAGCCTATTTATTCCGTTAATATACATATCAGTCTGTTTACATTTATAAATTGTCATTTTACATTATATATTATTATTAGTATCAGTTATGTCACAGTCATCGATTAACTATATTTTTTTTTTAAATTATACACTTTTAATATTTATTGCTAATGTCATTTAATATTATATATATATTTTCATATTGTGTGGGTCATGTATATTTGTTTATATTAAGGACCTCTAATTATATTCTAGTATTTTATCTATTGAAACATATTTATTCATAAGTTTAGTTTATCTACACTTTGTTTATTATTACTCTGTGGACTAGTAAGTACTATTCTCCGTTAGTTCACTGTTCACCAGGTTGATTAGAGCTCTAAGGACTAATTTTGATACGATAGTACTGGTAGGATTGAAATTTGCCACTTGCAATCTAGAATATCACGGAAAGTACAAGAGTAAAAGCAAAATTCTCAATCCACTTATGAACAATGAAGAATACGAGCTTGTGTCATTACAGCGTCATGAGCTTGAGGGAGGGCCCTAGCTACAAGACCTCTTCACGTGAGCAGAGTACGGAAATTAGAAAAATGTCACGTTGAAACGTAATTTGAGGAACATAGACATAGAAAAGTTGCACGTACACTAAAGGTATACGTAAACGATAGTACGTAATTATTATTTACTAGCTGACCCAGAAAACTTTGTACCGCCTCAAAAACTATTTATCAAATATATTTCATATAAAATATAGCCTATGTTACTCGTGGATGGATAGCTTTCGAATGGTGAAAGAACTTTTAAAATCGGTCCAGTAGTTTTTCAGCCTATTCATTACAATCAAACAAACAAACAAAGTTTTCCTCCTTATAATATTAGTATAGATAAGGATTTATGAAGGTCCGAACTAATTAAAGTGCATCCATAAGTAAGAATAGAACGTAATATTCCGTTTTTTATTTTAAGTTGGGCAGTTGTAATATTTATATAGACCGTACTTCGCACTTTTATGTATTTAAAGTATTATTTCAGCACAGAATATGCGAAACAATATCATTGTTAAAATAGTGAGGCAACGCGTCCTCTGTAATATTTCACGTATATAGCCCATAGATTAGTGAAGATACTTCCTCGCCTTGAAATTGAAAGAAGCCACAAACGGCTTATTTTAGTAAGTTGAAGTAAGTAGAAAATTTACGAATAAATAACTAATACTGCGTAATTTACGTAATAAATAAATAATTATTTCAAATATTTTAGGGACGTTTTAGCACGGAGACGTGGCAAAACTTTTTTACGCAACTATTTCAATTCTCAAAACTGGGTACATTTTCTTGTTAGGAGTGAGTAATCTTTACTAATCTATGATATAGCCATACAGTTTTACTCTAACAAAGCAATAACATAATTAACGACGAAAAACGGGCACAAATTCAACACCGACGTATTATTACGCAATTTACACGACGGCAAACCGTATTTTGTCGAAATTGTACAAGGGAACGGTAGTTAACGTCTGTGTTTTAATATATATGAGCAATTAATGCTAAAATTTGAATAGAACCCAATATTTGATACGGTTACGGTGTGAGGTATAAATGTTGAAATTTGAAACGACTTCGTTTGGAATTTTATTTGATAAATAATAGCATTGTTTTGACTACGTAATTTAGTCTTGATTGTATTTGAATTTACTAGATATTGTTTCATGATTGTATATTTTGAAGGTGGTAGAACCCTTTGTGGTTCGACTCCGGTGGCACCACCGCCACACCTATTTCTACCTAATAGCAGCAGTGTTAGGCGCTGCTGTATTCCGGTATGAAGGGTGTGGTAAGGGAGACAGACTTTTCCGAGGCGTTCCAGCTTAGTCCTCAGGGGTAGCGGCGCATCTGTGGCCGACCTCTGGTAGGAACATCTAATCCTATCTGGGGTTGATTACATATGTCCATGGGCGGCAGTAGCCACTTACCATCAGGTGGACTGCATGCTCGTCTTCTACTCTAAAAAAATATCAAAGATCTGCTCGTAATGTTTCAGTCACATATTATATTGTTTAAACAATGTGTACGGCGAGTCGAATTAGAATAACAATATCTATGTGTGTTAACAAGGATTATAAAGTAGACATTTAAACCATAGATAAGTGATTAGCAGGTCTTACAAGAACATTATTTCAGCTGAAAATCAACTTATAACATCAGAGTGCAGAGCACATTGTAGATACGTTAAATAACAATCTTAATTGTCGATATATGCCACTATTCCATATGTAAAGATTAAGGACAAACAGAGAGCAGAGCCAATTTAACATTGGACCAAAATAAGTTGACGTTCCCAAAACTTTCATAAGAAATGTGTAGACGTAAAACATCAGAAGATATAATCAGGAGCACTACCATGAGTTGGCATAGAAACGCCACTATAGAAATTGTAAATAGAAAACTATTGTCATTTTGCTAGTGAATAACATAACTACTATCGTTACGGTATTTCTTGACAACGTCTGTCAAATTAATGACTCATGGGACCGAATTTGTATGGCAATAGATCATAATGACATTCGCTAGCGATTTGATTTCGATAGGTTTTTTACGTATCGAGTTACGTCACTACGGATTTTAGTTCTACGAGTAACCACCAGAGGCGCTGTACAATTTTTCATACATTTATTTTACGCAGTCGCTAGCGAGTAATACTTTTGTAAACTCATGGTAGCCCTACAGTAGCTCCAATTCTGACAGCTCATTACTGTTGCCACAAAGATGGCGTCTGTGATAGCCGGACAGGCGTACCTATTTTCATTTCATTTAAAAAGTCCTTGTCACAATATTTGTGTAACAAATGACAAATTCGGTTAATAAAGTGAGTAACAAAGTGCTTTTTTGTTTAATATGATGTCCCTTTTAAAAAGTTCACATACTTGCCTCCTGAATATTAAGATGGTCGGCTTATATGTGCGCGTGGCGTAGTGCTGTATGGTGAGCACAGGTCTGACGCGCAGAGGGTCCCGGGTTCGATTCCCGGCCAGACATATATATAAATGATGAATTTAAATTTCTGTATCTGGGTCTGGGTGTTTGTGTATTTGTTTATGTGTGTGTCCATGGCACCCACGACACAGGGAATCCTAGTGTGGGGCTGTGAGTGTATTTAAACGTAATTAAAAAGTAAAACGTTTATTATATGTTAGTGCGCCGACATCAACACCCTTTTACGGAAACGTAACAACTGATTCACGCGAGGAATGAAATCCCTTTAAACTTTCAAAGTCTTTATAGCTAAACCGACCAAACAGGAACAGAACAGCGTGATTTCCATTCTTTGACAGAAGTAGTGGTAAAATCGCCGCTGTAGCCAAAATGAGAGGAATTCAGTTCTAGTACCAAAAAGAGATAATCATTAGCATACAATTAACATATACATATAGCATTTAAGAACTTGTATTTACCTTATTACCGTTTTTATTGCGACATGTAATAATCAAGTTTTTAATCAAGAAAAACACTTATAGAAGTGAAGTGGAGGCAAATTTCGTGTCTAATTCTGCCAGCTCATTACGGCAGAACGTCCCTACAGATTACTACTTTGATAAAAAGACTAAGGATATTCCTTTTTGGAGGTCTTAATTTACATTCGTTTTGCATAACAAGTGGTGGAATTACAAATAAGAGGCTATTATAAATTTAAGTAATAAGGTAAATTGGTAATATTTATTCATTTATTTAGAGTATTTAAAGAGTTTTTTTTTTCTTATACAAGGTGAAAGATTAGTTCTTCTATTCTCTAGCAGAAGCTCTTGATTAAATGGGTGAACATTCACATTTATGTATGTACGATGAAGAGTGTAGTTAGTTTGTTTTAGGTAGTAATATTGCTATATACTCTTGGTAACTGATGTTCAGGCGTAAGAGGCGACGAAAAGGGGGCTTACGGGGTTGCAGGCGGCAAGAATGGGAGCTCGAACCGTCTAGCAAGCAACCCCGGGAAGGACGACGGTGTGTGTGGTCGCTTCTCGTCGTAAACACCAGATGGTGTGGGAGGACCGAAAATTGTTCCCCCAGGGCAGAGCCCGATCGGGGTATCGCGCTTGGAGGACTCCGGTTGTGTTCCGGGATCCCGGAGTTCTCCACCAAAACGGCCACCGGAGGGGATTTAGTGCGGTAAAAATCCCACATAACCCGGCATCGCTCCCACGTCGTCGGGTACCTTTCGAAGGTTCCCCCTCGTAAACAAAAAAAGGTAGTGTATGTAGTAGGTATACATTTAGAACAGAATGAAATTGTATATTCATGGCACTTAAATTACGCGGTGAACTTTGTAGAAAAATTAGAACCAAAACCTTGAAAACATTTTTAAGGCGCCTTATTACAGGGCAGGCGCTGGGTAAATGGACTATCACGTGCTGCCTTCGCTCGGCCTATTATTTGGGTTGCTACAGTACTTATTTACCCTAATTACGGCTCAGAAAGCTTCATAAAACATACGTAGCTATATTTCGTACATTTACTCAGCCCTAAGTAGGTCCTCTGTAATGGACTCGGTATAATCATAATGTAGTGTTATACTAGGATTTCCTGTGACGTAAATGGACCGACTCAAAAATTAGTACGTCAACACCGGAACTTAGCCCTTAGCCCTTTTTTTATGGACTTGAGAGTAAAATACATAACGTAACTCTAGGATTCTATGTATTGTGAGTAGGCATACTTAGATAAACAAATAGTTTCACAAAGGCAAAAACATAATGGAAGTCGAGATTTATAATTTAAATTTTTGTCTGTCTGGGTATCGAACCTGGTACATGCGTTTCAGACCGTTATAGTAACCTCTACCTACTATCGTCTATAGTTTTAAAGCTAAATCATTAACTATACCAAGTATGTTTAAATACCTATTAGATACTTTACATTATTTGAAAATATAAAGATTTTTCATGAACGCATATTGTGCATCTTCCTTTATAGCTAAAGACAGTGGTGAATAATGTTAATAACCAATCCATGTCTACAATGAGACAATACCATATCACTATTGCTCCTCAGAAACAGCATTTATGTAATGTCCAACTGACTCGTTTCCACAATATATGAAAACGGATTATATACGTAGCTCTGAGTTTATGGCCGACTTTTATCACATTTTCCCCTTTATTTAACACGCCCACTTTAAAACACTTCGAGGATAAATGCGAAAAAGAGCATGCACCGTATAAAGTGTTACGTAAGAATTTACTGGGGCGAAGAATTTTCACGCTTAAAAAGTATTGCAATCTTTGTTCCAAGCGGAGATATATAGCGGACACGGCCACTTTCCTCTATCCTCCTCCATCTGTTTTATTGTAGTAAATTTAACAAAATTGTTTTACGCTGTACATTGCTGTTATGTGAGCTATATTACGTTTTGTTGTTTAAAGCAATTTATGAACCGCAAACAGAATAAAGCGAGGATAGCCTTTTTTGTTTTCGAGGGGGAAACTTTCAAACGGAACCCGGTGCCGTGGGAGCGACACAGGGTTATGTGGGATTCTTACCGCACTAAAACCCCCCCGGTGGTCGTCGTCGGGGTTGCCAAGAGGACTCTGGGATCTAAAGCGAGGATAGCCTAATGGTTATGACACTCGTCCTCTTGATCGAGGGGTCTGAGATTCAAATTCCAGGCACCTCTGATTTTTCCAAGTTATGTGCGTATTAGAGATTAATTATCACTTGCTTAAAGGAAAATATCGTGAGGAAACCTGCATACCCGAGAAATCTTTATAAAAATGTTCTCAAAGGTATGTGATGTCTACCAATACGCACTTGGCTAGCGCGGCAGACTGTGGCCTAATCCTTCTCATTCTGAGAGGAAACCCAGGTCCAGCAGTGGGTTGATGATAAATGATAATAATATTACGTTTCACTGTTTTTTAAAGCAATTTGAACCTTGAACAGAATTTTAATGAACCTTAAAAAAGGACTAAAATACGTTAGTACACACAACGGACGGTACGGTTACTTAATTAGGCGCATTCGCCGTCTCAGGATATATCGGTTTATTTGCCAAATTAACCTTCACCTTTTTATGTGAACCGGTCGAATGCCCTTCTTTAGTACGATACTTTGTTGTATAAAGTAAATATATTTCTGTAATCGTATGTTGTAACGAGTTTAGGTGTAATCACAACACTCTGTTTTATTTAAAAGCTGGTAGGTACTCATGCTTGTTACTTTAAAATTAAAAAATAAATAATTTAACATGGCATGTAAAACACTCTGTCATTGAGGCTTTTGTAAATTTTGCTTATAAAACGCAAATCAAAAACAAATTTACAAAAATTAAAATTACATATGTAATGTATTAATTTTATTTTTGTATCTACAAAAGTTAAAATTACAAATGTAATGTAGTAATTCTATTTATTGTTACCCTTAGAAATCAACTACTATATGCCTATACGTTTTTGTTATTTAACTTTTAATCAAAATAAGTGTTAGCTGAGGGCACTACCTATTTATTTACAACGTAATTGGTACAACATGGCAAGTTACCCCAGATTAACATTAAAATTGTGAGCGACCCCAAATTTAAATTTCATCATCATCATCATCATCATCAACCCATTATTGTCCCACTGCTGGGCACGGGTCTCCTCTCATAATGAGAATGATTAGGCCATAGCCTACCGCGGTGGTCAAGTGCGTATTGGTAGACTTTACATACCTTTGAGATTCTTATAAATCTCTCAGGTTTCCTCACGATGTTTTCCTTCTCCGTTTAGCAAGTGATCATTAATTTCTAATACACACAAAACTTTGTAAAATCAGAGGTTCGTGCCTGGGGTTTGAACCTCGGACCCCTTGGTCGAGAGGCCGAGTTTCTTAACCACTAGGCTATCACTGCGAATTTATATTTGCTTCCAGGCAAATAACGAATTTGAAAATATTTTGTGTCACCATCCGTAAGTCATTGAGAATAACGTTGCACAAATCATGTACCTACTTTTGGTTTGAGCGTGTAAACCGTATTTAATTATAACTATCTCAGGATTTTTACTGGGATCTTTAAAATAAAAGACGTACTGCCGATTTGGAGGCTGGTTTAATGACTAAGTTCAAAATTACATGGTGGGCTCATCCGGTGGCCCAGACCGCTGACTTTGCAACGTTACACGGTGGTCTCATGCGGTGGCCCAGACCGCTGACTTGGCTAATCTTATCTAGGCTGTCGCCATAGGCTTATACATATGTAATTATAGCTAATCTAAGGCAGAGGGTTCTGTAGTTTCCATAACTCCTCCGACCTTAAGAGGAAAATTATCGGAGGCTTCGAGTTTAGAATCATTCCGATAATTTTTCTTACATTTTAAACATTTCGGCGATTTTAGCCAAATTATATAAATCAAAGATACAAGGAAAATGCAAATAACTAAACCTAAACTTACGTATCCTAAAATGTCACTGAAGCTAATGTCCACCTTTTTATTTAAAACACTTTCTATCACTTCACTATGCTTTAATGAAAAGGCCATGTATTTCACTTCGTCTAGACTAATTCCTTTCATATTAATTACACTTCGTTCGGGTAGAGTCATATTGACGTGCAACTGAGACAACTCTACAACAGGAATCCTTTCTATAACTTGAGTTTCCACAAAAATACGATGACGAAGGTGAATTCCGTGGACTTGTAGGTCACAGGGTTCATCCAGTGTAACCAGGTAAGTACCAAATACAAGCTGTTTACTGATCTCTTCACCACATTGCTTAGTAAGGGTCGTTCTCAATCTACTATAAAGGAGCCAGCTATCTGCGTTGACTTCCTGGACTCTAACTTCCTCAATTTGTATTTCACGCTGTTCACAGGGTGTATGATCTTTGTCATATTTCATCAGCTGCTCGACGCAGGTAAGTTCGTTGTATAAGGCTTGATTGTCTGCAGTGCAGAGATAGTGATCGCCAGCAGACAATGGACGACAAGGTTTTATCAGCGGTAAGTACTTTATCCCTTTCGCCAGAAGGTAAGGAAATTTAGGAATTATAGCTAAGGTTTTGTTCTTAGATTCATGGAAAATTGGTAAGGAATATATCTTAAAATAATTATATCTTGACTTATCAGTAAGTGGGATTTCCATTATAAATGTAATCTGGTTATCTCTAATAAAGGATTTTACACAAATGGTTTCCTCGATATTTAGTAAATTTGTCTCTACTGGTGGATATACCAAACTCCCATAGTCAGAAATTAACTTTAGATGATACAATAATTCTGTGGAATTAACAATCGATTGATGTAATACTGAAATTTTACTTAATGCTAATGCTGTTTCAATTTCACTTAGCCGAGCAAAGATAGTATGAAAACTACTCGTGAACATTGAAAATAATCCTGTAAGGTAGGTTAAGAAAACCCAATCGTTTTGCTTAGTACTTAAATCTTTCAAAAGCAATTCAATCTTTGCTAGGCGATTATGAAGATTTACAGTATTCTGATTTATTGTTTCAGACACATTAATAAAGCTGTCAAACATTTTAGAGACTATTGTTAATTTTTTTTCAGTAATGATTTGATTGTGATTTAGACTTCGAAGGGGCCGTCCTCATAGATACATCTTGGTTTTGGGGTTCTAATACCACAGGGGTATTCGATTGAACTTGTTGTAGTGGCTTGTACCCTAATTGTTGCGGTGGCTTATAACCAAATTGTTGCGGTTGTCTATAACCAAATGGTTGAGGTGGTCTATAACCTAACGGTAAGCCCTTTTGAGGTCGATACCCGAATACAGGTTGTGGCACTTGACCTTGGTTCATAACTCGAGGTACCCATTTTTGTGCATCTTGGGGATTACTAAAATTAAATTTATACTGAAAAGGTAAAAACGGTTGTTTTCCATTTGGATAGCGTACCGATGACCTTGAACCGGATTCCAAAATTTGGTTACTACCATGAATGCGATTACGTGTATTATATTGTTCTAAGAAATTAACTTCTTCAAGGACAATGCTTAAGGCTGCTTCTAGGGTTGTGGGCGATTTGAGCCTCACGATACGCACCATATTTTCAGGAAGGTTGTATAAAAATACATTCAAAGCCGTATTGTTGTAAATAACTAATTTAGCGCGTTTTAACTCCTGATCATTAATTGTATTCACTTTTGACATTAATAACGAACGAACACCTTGAATTCTGTTAGAAAAGTCTAAAAAACTTTCACCAGATTTAATTTTTAAAGATTCTAATTCGATATTAATACACGCTTCACTACGCGGGTCTCCAAAATGTTGAATCAGCACTTCTTTTAACGCGGACCATGTAACAATATCTTCGCGTTCTGATAAAAGCGCAGCTGCATCCTCTCTTAGTCTACTCGTTATAGCATTAAAAACATAAAGATTTTGTTCTGCATTTCCTTTAAACCGATCAATCACATATTGACACTTTCGCAAATAAAGGTTTAACTGTCTTTTATCACCATTATATAGCGGAATTAAATCTAAAATTTCTTTTGGTATTTGTTCGATAGTCGTAGTCATAATGATAGAGTAGTAAACTATTTAGAGGTAGCAACTTCACTTGAATTGAAATTGGATTAACAATTGAATTTCACACACATATATAAAACAATAAAACACACAATTGAAGCACAATTAATAAAATCTAAATTAATAAAATAAAATTTTGTAAAAGTTTTATAAAAGTAAAAAAACGAAATATTTGCAAAAAGAGTAAAGAATATTTTAAAATTAGTCTTCTACAATTATCATAGAGTTTTATATGATAGTAATTTTTATTATTTATTTTAAACAATTAAAAATTGCGATAATAAATTTTAAAACGTAAACTCTCTGACATTTTCTACTCTGTGTCTTATTCTAAGAATTAAATCTCGATAATACAATATCAAAATTTCATACAGACTTATTTTATTAAAACACTGTTACATGAGCAAGGTTTGATCTCAAATATAACATTTAATTTTAAATTACTGAAAAATATAGGAGGAATGTTGGAACAAAGGATTGGCGAAAAGTTGTACTCACCGACCGCTTCCGAATCCCATACTCGATGGTTTTTACACTTCACGACACAAAAGAATATTTATTTGGTTCGTCGGATTTTCTCACTATTCCTTCATTTAACGCTTACTTTTTCTTACGAATTTTGACGTCCGAAAATACGTTTATTAAGGATTTCCACGAGAAAATCTCACCGGCTGCGCCACTTTTGGTTTGAGCGTGTAAACCGTATTTAATTATAACTATCTCAGGATTTTTACTGGGATCTTTAAAATAAAAGACGTACTGCCGATTTGGAGGCTGGTTTAATGACTAAGTTCAAAATTACATGGTGGGCTCATCCGGTGGCCCAGACCGCTGACTTTGCAACGTTACACGGTGGTCTCATGCGGTGGCCCAGACCGCTGACTTGGCTAATCTTATCTAGGCTGTCGCCATAGGCTTATACATATGTAATTATAGCTAATCTAAGGCAGAGGGTTCTGTAGTTTCCATAACTACCTATTTTGTACCTGTTTCCTTACTTTGCCAAGCACCGTGCTCCCTTTTTAAACACGAATTTCTGACATTTAATTAAAGAGGTATAAGTAATTAACGAAGTTATTAAACCGGTGCGAATAAATAATTACTTTTTAAATAATTATGAGAAATGTTATCTCACTGGCGCTGGTAATTTATAATTTATAATTATTATGTGAGGTTGCCTAATTGTAGAGATTATTTAACTAAGGAATGTTGCCACATATCGAGAGTTACTGTTTTAAGGAAGAATAAAAGTGGTTAATGTGAAAAACATTATCGTGCTACAAAGAAAACGGGGGAACAATATGATGAAGTTGCGTATGCCTGATGTTTTTGGATGAGTTTGCAGACAGGTTGGAAGGTGCTTGAACCTTAGTGATTTGATTTAGAAGGCACCATCGTTTCTTCCTAATAAGAGCGGTGTTGCTATGTTCCAATTTTAAGAAGTGTGCTATGGGTAGACTTTTTCGCGGAGTTGCAACTAAAGCTCAAGGGTAGCAATGCATCTGTGGCCGACTTCAGGTAGTAATCTAATCTCATTTGGGGTTCTTACAGATGAACATGAGCCGCAGTAGTCACTTATTATCTGGTGGACTATATGTTCATCCTTCATTTCCTATTTGAATGCTAAATGAAATGAAATTACCTATCTAATTAACTTTATTTATTTTTTTCTTTTTATAGAGTACATCACAACCCATTTACACATGAACCTACTTAAATATTACACTTTACCTTTTTCCATCACTATAAAATCCCAACGTGCCGCATCCCAAAGTTACATTTCAAAAACTTACACAAGTTAATGAAATACACACAAACACTGCAACTCGAATGGAAACCGGAAAAACTTTTACAGTAAACAGCTATTTGTTTGACGTTTCATTCAGTGGCTACTTTTAGCTTTTCGAGCTCGTTTTACACAAATGCTAGTCACTGAACGGTGCCTGAAGTTTCGACTCTGCTAATATTTTATGCATTAGTTATTTGTTTTTTAATGCAAGGAACAAAGGAAGGGATGGAAAGGTACGAGAATAAAAAGAAAACAGTGGAGTAGCATTAATTGTGTGTAATATGAAATTTGAAGTTTTTACCCGAATGCGGATGTTTTTCGATGTATGTATGATTGTTTTCGTATGTATGTATGTCACATACTTTGGCATGCCATCCAGCCCAAAAGGGCTTGATTTGACCATATGAGGTGTTGTAGGATATGTCTAAACTGTGGAAGTCATAGGCTTTATTTTTAAGCAGTCTGGTTTTATATTTTTATAACGATTTCTAGTTTATAGTAAGCACGCAGTCCACGTGATGGAAAGTGATCCCTATAACGTTTCACTCCCTTGCGTGTCGTTAGAAGTTACTCTGTATTGCTTATTACAATGTACAACTACAGTATTACCGCAGTCAAAACACGAAAACCTTTACTTGTGCAAAATTAATGACAATAAAATTAATTAAAGCATGTTAGATTCTCCTCGGTCGATATTATAAAAATGATAAGTAAGTATATATGTACATACCTACAATATAAGTACCAGGTACATATAACGTACATCAATTACAAAAACACATTACACACTTCATCACACTCGTGGCTAAGTGTTAATTAGTTTGCATAATAATTCATAAAGCTACGACGTAAGGCCCCTTGTATTAAATTGAGGTAACTGGCCGCAAACTCCTACAATATTCCCCCAGTTTCAAGGAACATTATTCTATTAACCCAGTTAGCCACGAGCTCTCTAAAGTTACTGGCGAGTGAACTAACACTCAGGTGTTTAAACTAGTTCTTTCATAATGTACTGGCACGTTTATGTACATAACGTTTTTCTCAAGGAAGATAAAATACTTATACGTCGAGAAACGACTAGATTTTTTTTTATAATATAGGTGTAGCAGACGAGCATGCAGATGACCTGAAGGCAAGCGACTACTACCGCCCATGGACATCTGTAATCAACCCCAGATACGATTAGATATTCCTACCTGAGGTCGGCCACAGATGAGCCGCTACCACTGAGGACTAAGCTGGAGCGCCTCGGAAAAGTATGCCTTCCTTACCACACCTTTCAAACCAGAGCACACCAGCTTTAACACTGCTGTTCTGAGGCAGAAATAGGTGTGGCGGTGCTGCCGCCGGAGTCGAACCAGAAAGGGTTCTACCACCTTTAAAATTATTCTTCTAACCCAGTTAGCCACAAGCACTTCAAAGTTACTGGCGAGTGAACTAACACTAAGGTGCTTAAACTAGTTCTTTCATATTACGTTTATGTACATAATGGTTTTTCTCAAGTAAGATAAAATATTTATACGTCGAGAAACAAATATAAATAAAGTACGCTTATAGTTACTCGTATTAATTGATTGAGCTTTACTTTGCAACACGTATCTATTACGTAAAGATACGCTTAAAGATTATAATTAGAGATGCGTCGAATAGTGGTTTCACCGAATAACCGAATACCGAATAATATTCGGTTTAACCTTTACCGAACTGAATATTCGGCCTATTTATTAGGTTTACCACTTCTTTACTATCAATTTGCTAGTTATGTGTGTTCATGCACACTTTAAAATCTTGATTTGAGTTTTAAAAATGATTACTGATTGATAAATGTTGACTATACTGACTATAGATTAAGTAAAAATGTGTTGACTTGAGGTTTCAAGATAAATGTGGATTTGAAGTTTAATTACTTTATTTTTTAGTTTCATTCAACATATTCTTCATAGGATTTGAGTTTGACTTATAATATAACGTAATTCCTATATAAGAAGTTATGTGTTTTAGTCCCGTACCATGTCGTGTATACAAGAAAATAGAAATACTCGAACCGAATATATTCGGCACTAAAACCGAATAATTCGGCCAAATACGAATAGCATAAAATATGCTGAATACGCCGAATACCGAATACCAAACGAATATTCGGCGCATCTCTAATTATAATGATTTATTTTTTAAGCTTTATGGATCCTAACTAAGTTTTCTGTGTCCGGAATCATAGACACACACAAGGACGAATACACAAGCACCCAGACCTAGAATTTAAATCAAAATTTGTTAAAATATTTTTCCGACCGCGGATCGAACCCAAAAACCACTGCGCATCATTGATCCGGTATAATGATTGTTCCGTCAAGCGGGTCACTATACCGCCACTGGAAAATTATATTTCAAACCAAGTTAACAAAACATAGTCGCAGTATATATTAAAATGAGACATTACAAATATTATTGATTTGAAAGTATCTAATCGCTAGTTCATCATTATCATCATCAACCCATTACCCACTGCTGGCCCGTGCCCATATTTGTGTAGTAAGTATAGAAATATCAGAAATGACAACTTATACCCGACTTATTAAATTTAAGAATTTAAGTCCAGTTTAATTTATGATATACACATATAAAGCGTTTTTCATTATCAACCCATTACTGTCCCACTGCTGGGCACGGGTCTCCTCTCAGAATGAGAAAGGATTAGGCCATAGTCCACCGCGCTGGCCAAGTGCGGAGTTCGTTTTAAGCATTTGATTTTCACAACTTATTATTTCATAACAATTGATTTACTAACCAACATAAAATTTAAATGTAATGTTATATTTTAAAGTCAACAAAAAATTAAATGTAATGTTACTATTATAAAATAAATGGACGTACCTAATTAAGTTAATGAGGTCAAAGTAATATTATACTCTCAATCATCGTAATGAATTTCATTTGTCATTAAAATTTGTTTACAGAAATAACATTTTACACAGCTTACGTGTTACTCAGGCATAATATAATAAGTATTTTGTTTCAAGTAAAATAGGATAGGATATTAAAATATTTCTAATTGGAACTGAATGTTTAAATTTGAAAAATTCACATTTTAAATAAATATTAGGTAACTTACTAATGATATTATTAGATGATGATGATGACTAATGATGTCAAATGTGATGTGCTATAACAAAGGTTTTAGTAATTGTCTCATATTAGTTGTTAGTGTTGTGAACCTTAAAGAGAATGTATAGAATTCTCTTTTAAATCTTACGGATAAACATACAGCATATTTTGAAACATTAATTTACAACAAAAAGACGCCTTATGTGTTCAATGTGTGTAATCAGGCTATTGGTTTGAATATTCTGTTAAATGTTAGATAGTAAGCAATTTAGGCCTTTATAAAATAATAAAAAAAACACTGATAATGAATATAAAAAGGGTGCATCTAACTAACCAATCACTATGAAAATGCATCAGCTTTCAAAAAACAAAACTAGACATGTCTGAGCCTAGTTTAGGCTTAGCCGTCGACTTCGGCAAAGTTAAATCGGATAAATTTAGACGGGGGAAGTATTGATCGCGGGCCACACCGCAGGTAGACGGTGCTATCCCGTTTTGTAACAGCTGCCATGTTTTAAACATTTTTAAAATAGTAGAACTACTTGTGACTATTTTGCATCGACTTTCTATTTTATCTTCCTCTTCTTCGTTAGTTCTTTAAACTGTGTTATAGTTTGAAAAAAATATGGTAAAATGCAGTAGTGATAGTCTGTAAGTAAAACATGCTGATTTTTCAATGTTATGTTTTTGTAAGAAATTAATTATAACTTGTTTAAATGGTGAAGGAAAACTGTATCGTGCCATGCATCATATGTATGATTACGTAAACGAAAGGGAGCAAGCGACATATTTTGAAACTTGATGGTCCGGTGATATAAGACTCGTACATCTGTACTTATGAATGAATAATGTTGAATAGAGCTAATCAGTAATTCACGGGGGCGACTCTTTCTGTTTTATAAGTGGGTACCAATCAAGTAAAATATTCGGAGGTACACGCCTAAGATTTGACAAAGAGTAAAACAAACAAACCAAAGTAGATAATTTTAAATCCAAAAGTTATTTTTATGAGAGTTTAAAAATTAGGCTTTGAGAATTTAGGCAGCGTTCGCCAAGACCAGCTTAAGATAATGTGTGGAGACAGGATAACTCTACTTAAGCAGTCGGTGATTTATTATCTTTTACAATTGCTCATATCAGGAATAACATAACATAACAGGCAAAATGTTAAAGGCAAACTACAAGAAAAAACGTAGAAATAAACAATCGATCCAGAGATTTCTCTGTGCTCAGAGATCGTGTAACAAAATCAGATATAGAGATATTCAAATTAACTTATAAAAACTTATACAAACTTTCAGGTGCAAATTAAATATTAATCCAAGTTTCACAGTTTGCTTACAATTTCAATAAACTGTTCGTTGCTCGAACTCCTAAGTCCCAATTAGTGAACTCAAATCAAGCTTTGATTGCGCAATACGCCTGCTAAGTGCCACTGACGAAATTTCATTACATTTTGAATAAACAAATATGGCACTAGTATCTTCTAGAATAGCAAAGTCATCGTAGGTAGTTAAGTTATTTACTTCGGTTTAGTGCAAAATCTCATTATCATCATCAGTATTAGTAGACTAATACAAGAGAGTTAGCAATATTTTTGTCTTTTTTTGGTAGTTATAGACGATACAAGTATTTCGTTTTAACAAGTAAAGAATTTGAAGTATTAAGTACGAGTACATACTAATTATGGTAAAATTTCGAGCGCCATACGAAAACTAATTAATTAATAATATAATGCGAACAAAACTTCATAATTCAACACTACACATTAACTACAAACACTATATAATTCTAGACGTTGCAATTTTAAATTTTCAAACAGCATTATTCCCTTACGGAGTTCACCGACTCATCGCGACATGACGATGAGTCGTGAATCGTCACGTCGTTACGATAATACGTTCGCACAATGACACGCGGACCAAACGGAGATGGGCCATCAAATGATAATGGATCACCTACCAAAGGGGCCTGGACAGTCGCACGACGATCTGCGCAGGAGTTAGTGTAAAGTCGATATTATAACAAGTTTAATATTTAGAGCACTGGTGGTCGGAATGAGCTTTTCGATGCCAAGTGTTATGTAATTGGAAGCAAGTGTTTGGTTCTGTGAATTTTATAAGTGTAAAGTGTTCTATTTCCGTTTTGAATTCTAACTTTGTATGTTTTTTAAACGGATTAATAGTGTGTGACGAATTCTTGTAACAATATCATTGTTGTAACGTGGAGAATTGTTATAGAAGTGTTTTGCTGAGTGTTTGAACTATTTTTTGTGATTGCATTTATACAGAGTAAGATATATGAATTAATTCATTCATTTTTTAAAGGGTGGTATACCACAAATATAATATTATAGCTTGACCATGTATCGCGTAGAATTAGGTAGTTTACAACTGATTTCCAATGGTGGGTAGCCTTTTGAAGGTGGTAGAATCCTGCGTGGTTCGGCTTCGGAGACACTACCTGTTTATTCTTAGCAGTGTCAACCGCTGCTGTTCTGGTTAGAAGGGTGTGGTAAGGGAGACATATTTATCCGCGACGTTTTAACTTAGTCCACAGCAGAAGCAAACACATCTGTGACCAATCTCAGGTAAAACTCTGATATTATCTGGTTTGATTATCGATGCCCATAAGCGGAAGCAGCTACTTATCATCAGCCCCGCATACTACCTCTATATTATAAATTTATAACCAACTAGCTGACCCGGCAAACTTTGTACCGCCTCAAAATCTATTTATCAAATAAATTTCATATGAAATATAGCCTGTTACTCGTGGATAATGTAGCTTTCGAATGGTGAAAGAATTTTTAAAATCGGTCCAGAAGTTTTTGAGCTTATTCATTACAATCAAACAAACAAACAAAGTTTCCCTTTTTAGAACATTAGTGTAGATTTATAAGCAACAAAAATAAACAGCCAAAAAAATAATAGGTTGCATACGCTGTCAAAACTATTACATTAATTACGTATTCCTATTATATTTCTATCTGTAATCGGATGCAACCACACAACGACAACTAGATAAATGGCACATCATGGGCTAATATATTATTTACTTTAAATACGTGTCAGTTGCAAACGTAAGCTATACACACTATACTAAATAAATTTGCCTAAAAGCTTTTTGAGGTCCGCGTGTAATACCAAATTACCAAACTGATATTGACAAAACCAACAGTGTATAACCACTTTTCCCTTTTGTTAGGTTTCGCAAAATTGTTTGCCAATAAAGTAATGATATGTCAAGTAAACAATTTTCGTTTGTATTTATTTCATACAGTTTTTACTCGCTCATGTTTGTTTTTAATTAAACTAGTATATTCACTAAAGTAACTATATTCCCTTCTTTCATATCTTTTCCTGATTGAATTGTAGTGTATAAGAAACAAAGTTATTATATTTCACGACTAGCATCTTGGATATTTTCTACATAAAAATCTATATCGTGTATATTAGGTATCTCATAGGTAAAGTTCTAAGCAACGTAGGTTCATCCGTTTCAAACACTACTTAGTACAGATATTAAGACAGACAAATAAAAAATATCGAGGATAGGTAGATAGAATAAAATATTTTTTAGTGACTGTATCTTCTTTACAAAGTTTCTCTTCACCATTAGTGCAATTCGTAATAATTTCTAATAACATTTCAGTCTCAGATTTTATAAACTATTTGAAAATTACAAGACAACCTTTCCAGTTAAATTTCTATCCTAAGAAGACTAGAAGCTGTTAAGTTCAATCTCGTCTCCGTAAGCGTTCTACAAAGCGGTATTTTCTGATCGTCTGACCTCGTTCGCGTTTTTATCTACAATCTTGTTCCTTTTAAGATTTCATAAGAATAGAAAATACGATGGCAGTTCACTCTTGCTTACTTACGAGTTTGTGTCACATTAATTTTCTGCAGGAATTTCTTAATTTGAAAAGTATAACATTTCTTTAGATTTTTTTAATATTAAAGTAGCGAACGAGTTTGCAGTCTTCCTGATGGTATGTGGCTATTGCCATCCATGGACATCTGTAATCAACCCTTGCTATTAATATGTAGAAAAAAAGTGTGGCGGTACAGCATCCGGAATCAAACTATAGTGTGTGCGTAAGACTGAAACTTATAAGTTGGGTTAATTTCCATATTAAAGACTTCATTTAAGCAACATGCCTCTTAATAACAAAAGAGCCTGCAGAGTTACAGACCCACAAAGAGTTCTACCACCCTAGGAATTAGTAGTGATGGGACTTCAATAAAATACTTATTGTCAATATTCAAAATTTACGGTCTCTATAGAACTAGACTTTAGTATTTTATGTCATAAAAGAATTGTACAGTTAGCTTCATTAGTAAATGAGCAGATCAAAATTCCAAAAATACCTATACATCCAAACGTTGATACGTAGCTAAACACCCCTAGCATCATTAGATGAACATTGTAAAGTGTAAAAATTAGATGAATACTAACGCGTCAAAAACAGCTGAAAACCGTATGTGCAAAATGGCTAACGTCACTATATGATTTGTCACTGTTCAGCTACTTCTGACACTGTAGTGTTCATCTACTTTTGAAACTTCGTAACGATAATCTAATTATGGTGCTAGATGTGGTACTACTTATGAACGCTTTTGGTGTATAGATATATGTAGCTACTTTTGGAGCTGGCTGTACTTTCTATTATCAAATTTTCGTGACATTGCCCACTAAATTTTTATCAATAATATCATCTAACCACGACTGTATGACATAGAACGTTTAATTTATAATTTTAAGCGTTGTAGAACTTTTAATTTGTAATTGTAATTCGTTGATCCACGAAAATTGTTTTTGTAATGTGCGGTCAGGGACGGATAAGATAAGAATCGAAGATAAGTGACCTAAGGACGCAAACAGACTAGATTTTTCTAGCATAACGATTTTGTGAATAATTTCCTTTTGAGGATTCATGGGACAGAATTTTTGTTTAGCATGTATTTTAAATTTACTGATTACTTTTATTCTGATGGTTTATTCAACTATTTAAATCATTTTTTGTTAAACATTTTATTTCACACAAACATTGAAATTTATCGTTGATAAAATATCGCTTCGATTTTCATACAGTATTCGTAATCTACTATAATTAGCATAATATCAAATCAAAAATAATTATCCTAATCGTTTCATAAGTAACGGAGTAATTGAGTTACTAACAAAAAACTAGCGAATTGCAAACCATTTCCTTTTTAGTCCTTTGAAAATACTTTGAAGTAGATTATAGAACATCTTTTGGACGTCAATAACCTGACGTCTAAATTCGATCTCCAGTGTGATGTGTGTTTTAGCCGTAAGCTAACAGTGGACAAAATGGTTGAAACGTTCACGTGTCTACTTTACATTAAACCTTGACCCTTGTCAAGGATTGGAGCAACCTTCCGGGGTTGTTTATTGTAAGGTCGTAGTAACTAGGTATTTTTGTGACGTTCCTTCGTGTTGTTTGTAGGTATGTATTGTACATTTTATATTTACCCTTTTGGAATGAATAAAAATTGCTGAGATCCGGATTCGAATATAAAACTTAATTTTATTGAAGTAATAACTATGCGTATTTTTCAATTTTCACTCGCTATTTTGATGTTTATTTCGAAAACAAATGTCAAAAACTTGATTTTATCTATTTATTTATGTGAAAATACTATTAAATTATCGAAAAATAATAAAAAAATACACTAATCAGAAATTATTTAAAAATTACTTCTTATTTATAAAACTACTTTACATTAACCCTAAATAATGTTTACATTAATGTAAAGTGGTTCTTTTGAAAATTTATTAGTTAAGTAGGTATTACAAGTATGGTAGGTTTATTTATCAGTGTACATAATACGGTTGCTAACACAAATAAAGCTAGTAAATATGATTTGATTAATCATGTTATGGTAAGTGAGTGTATATTAAAAAGCCTGTGCCCTTACCATACGTATTTGCCCATACAATTTCAAATCAGCGCCGCTAGCGGATTGTATCAGAACTATATGACTGTTTTGGGGTATTTGTTTACGTATTTGCCCATACAATTTCCAATTAGCGCCCCTAGCGGATTGTATCAGAACTATAGTATAGTACTCATGGTAAGGGTACTGATCTATTTTTGTAAATGCTCATTTCTGTTTGAGTTTTCTGTTTTTTTTTTTTTTTTTTTTTTATAATATAAGAGTAGCAGACGAGCATGCAGTCCACCTGATGGTAAGTGGCTACTACCACCCATGGACATCTGTAATCAACCCCAGATAGGATTAGATATTCCTACCTGAGGTCGGCCGCTACCCCTGGACTAAGCTGGAACGCCACGGAAAAGTCTGTCTCCCTTACCCACACCCTTCAAACCGGAACACAGCAGCGCCTAACACTGCTGTTATTAGGTAGAAATAGGTGTGGCGGTGGTGCCGTCTCGACTCCGGCACCACAAAGGTTTCTGTCACCCTTCTGTCATTTGAAAACAGACTACTAAAAATAATTTTGATTTACTGACTGCAACTAGTGATGTCCCTTGGGATCGGGTTGGTGGGGAGGAGCAGGGCACGCTTGTTTAACAAAAGGGGCTTTAGTGTCACCTAGCGTTGAATAGTAGATCTATTTTTAAATCTGCTTTATTTGTCGCTAGGTAATGTTAAGGAATTAGATGATATGCATAACTCAAAATTTTGCTTTTTAAATTTATCTCTCTCTAGATTTAGGTAGTCAATAATTGGTGTTGTCTGATTGAAATAAGTCACAAAAATACAAATAAAGCGCAAAAGAAATTACGCTTAAAAACTGACATATGCATTTTGTATCTATTAGTATATATACTTATATGTAGAAACTTTACTGAGCACTCACTGTAATAATAATTGTATACTTAAGTCTAAATCTAAATATATATAACTCAACGGTGACTGACTGACATAGTGATCTATCAACGCACAGCCCAAACCACTGGACGGATCGGGTTGAAATTTGGCATGCAGGTAGATGTTATGACGTAGGCATCCGCTAAGAAAGGATTTTGATCAATTCTACCCCCAAGGGGATAAAATAGGGGATGACAATATTACTTCGTAACGCGAGCGAAGCCGCGGGAAAAAGCTCGTACATCAATGAAATACAAATCAATTCCACACATTGTCGCATATACATACGTACATATATACGTAATCTGGAACACATACAGAGTTTCAGTGTATTGTAATACTGAAGGGAGTATTTCGACTCCGTGTTTCATTATTTCACACAAGAAGGGGTCGTAACGACCCCAGAGCGCTTTTCGAAGTAATGGCTAGGTATCATCCAAGGGGTTATGCTCCCAAATGGAAAATGAACCTATTTCGACAACGTACGACATCGTTCCATTATCATAAACATAAAATCATTCGTGCCATGTTTGATACTGATATTCTAATTTTGAATATACACATAAGCATATCAGGTATATAGAGTTTTGTTATGGTATACGAAACATATATTATTATGTATGTGTGCAGGTGGCCGCCCGCCGATTTTTGGATACATATATTTATATGGCTCTCTTTATCTTATCATTGGCGTGTACAGACAAAAGTATTTTTTTCTATACAATATTTGATAGGTACGACCTATCAAAATTAGCCTGTAGTCGCGTTACGGAAGATATACCTAAATAGGTTCACTTACAAAGCATTAAATATGACTGTGTTTTTGCTATTCAAAAATAGTTCTTTTTTATTGTTGAAATAGCTAGATCATGCAATCCAACTTTTTGTATGTGGTCACTGTCGCTTATGGGCATTTGTATCCAGCGAGATATATATCAAGGGTTCAACCATAATGTGATCTAAAGAGTCACTACCCAAGACTAAAATGGCCGCCGCGTATGCAAGACAGTCTAAAAAAGTTATTTTGTTCGTGTCAAGACCAATCTAAATCTAACTCATAAATGGAAAACCTATTTGAAATATACGCCTTGAAAATACCAGCCGCGATTGGATAGCGATTCAATTAGACCACTTTAAATCTCACCGAGGTCCTGAGATTTCTCCCGTAATTTCATTTTCCGAACCAATACCACACCTACATAATAATAAGTTCATTTATTACCCGGCCGAGTGGCTGTACTTTTGAGGAAAATATGATTATGTTGAGTAGAATTTCTAATAGAATCACTGCCTTTTTATCTTTTGAAAGAAAAAACTATAAATGTTATAAAACTCAATTGTTTTCTTTGATAATCCGTTTATAATGCTCTATTCATATTCTAAATTCTCATTCTAAATTTAAATTCAGAATATGGGATTTTAAATATATAATTATGCATTGTTCGACTGCGGTAACATAAGGAATGGACTGAAACTATTTTTAATAGGCTTTCAAAGATAATTATGGATAGTGTGCTTAAGGCATATCCTACATAGGATCTAAGTGTTGTATTTTTTCTGTTAAATATCAACAAAAATACGTTATAAATAAAAATACGTTAATACGTTAATAAATAAAAATACGTTATAAATATCAACAAAAATACGTAGCAATTATATATACGTAATTTTAATTATAAAGGGATAATTTCCGGCAAGCAGCGTTGCAAAGATGACGTAGAATTTTTGAAAGAATTTCGCATCAATTTTTTGCAAAACATGCAGCTTCAGCTCAAAGAGACTTTTAAATGTAGCGCCAGAAACTGCGAAACCTATTTCCTGTTCCACGGAACTTATTTCCACTCGAAAAGCATAGCCATTCAGATATTCAGCACGCGGCGTCGCTTTCGAAAAGCAATTGGAAATTGTACCGGAGAAGATATTGTAAGGAACTTGGTTTGTTATGATATTTTATTAGAATTTTACTTTGAAATTTGTTTGTGAAGTAATACGATAAATTGGATAATACGAAAAAAATAAAATGAGACGGCATAGATAATGTATTTAGTACTTTG
This sequence comes from Epargyreus clarus, assembly GCF_041222505.1. Classification (NCBI taxonomy): domain Eukaryota; kingdom Metazoa; phylum Arthropoda; class Insecta; order Lepidoptera; family Hesperiidae; genus Epargyreus; species Epargyreus clarus. Next base: position 5,027,363 of record NW_027332233.1, read on the forward strand.
AGAAAAAGTGTTCAACTATTTTATTTTTATTTGTATGTTTATTTTTAAACAAACTTCAAACTTAACACGAAATAATCGCTCATTAATGATAAAATTGTCCAACCCTTATTCTTTAAACAGTTAAATATTCTCGTTAATGTAATTATTCTCTTTCTAACAAATATATCGAAAAAGATCTTTTTTGATCACCTATTGATACCTAATTAATATTTCACAATTTGAAGGTTATGAATATGAAATAACTTATCAACATTTAAATAAAAAAGTCAGAATTCTAATTCAAAAAAATATTATCCGGTAAAAAGTTGTCATATTTTGCAGCTTCCTCTCTAATGTATTCCTAAAGTATTCCCGGAGCGCTATGACATGGGGCTATTCAAAAAAGGTGCAAAAAGAGCTCTCATACAAACCCGGCGATACATTGGCGACTCCTCTGGTGTTGCAAATGTCCATAGGCGACATTGACTACATTCCATCATGTAGCACTGCCTAATCGTTAGGTTAAACAACAAAAAAATTAGTCGGTGGTTTAACTATATCCGTGTTTCATTGGCAGGGTGGTGAAACAGTTGGCGAACATGACCTAGTGCCCCATGAGTGCGGCGCACCCATCGCTCCAGCACCACACTCGCTCGCCGACCTGACACGCACACTGACACGTGGGTATCCGTGACACTGCAGAGGTTAACAACATTTTTGATTGGCCTAAACTTTGATCCCCATTGACCTGACTTCGATGGAGTCGATTGGTATTTTTTTTCTTTTCGTAATGTTTACTTTGGTCTCAATCAAAATTATGTGTTACATGATACTTGGTTGGATTGGTAATAAATGTTTTGTTTAGTTATTTTATTTATTTCACAAAATACGTAAAATAAGAATGCCGTGAAATATACACAAAATATCAAAATCAGGGGATAACTATTAAGGGGATATTGTATATTATACTTGAATTGTATATAAAAATAAATACATGCAAACAATTCCACTTCAGTTTGCAGAATTTTTGATGCGATGAGAGGTAGTCGTACTTATTTCGAGATCACTTTTACGGCAGAATATCTACCCATGTTCAATAGTAAAAAATAAAAATCCGCGGGTTATTAATCTCTGATGTATATTCATAGGCACTATTTATAGAAACATGACCCGGAAATCAAAGATTTATGTATGTATCGTGCGTCGGTAACATTCGGTGCCGCGCGCCAGTTAAAACTGCGAGTAGTTTTTAATAGATAGAACATAAAGTATGTGTGAATGAATAAGCTATTTACTCGTAGAAAATGTATTAATATTTCCTCCATAATACGTACTAAGTATGTATTATTTTATTTTTTATTTCTAAGGGAAGTGAAGGTCCATCTGCTTATGAAATAAAGCGTAGAATTCGAACTTCCGTTTCTGGTTGAATACATTCTTAAACTATACTATCCCACTGCTGGGAACGGAACTTATCTTAGTAAGATAATTGTTTAGACCACCATGAGATACAAGTGTGAAATGGCAATTACGGCTTTAGAACTTTATAAAGATTTTTTGGATAGTAGTTTTCTCACGACGTTTTTCCATGTAAAAACTGATGATATTTCAGTTGCAAAATTTGTAGTTATAAACTTGAAAAATCACATGTGTATGTCACTCCACCTCGAAAAATCAATATTCATAACACAAGGATGTATTCAGGATCCTGCCCATTCCTACACCATGACATATTATGACCAATACACGTTATTTAAACAATTGTTCTTTGTAACAAATATATCGAAAAAGATCTTTTCGATCACCTATGGATACCTTATTGATATTTCACAGTTTGAAGGTTATAAATATAAAAAACTTATCAACATTTAAATAAAAAAGTCAGAATTCTAAATCTAAAAAAATATTATCCGGTAAAAAAATGGTCAAATTTTCCAGCTTCCTCTCTAATGTATTCCTAAGGTATTCCCGGAGCGCTCTTCAAAAAAGGTGCAAAAAGAGCTCACATACAAAGCCGGCGATACATTGGCGATTCCTTTTGTGTTGCGAATGTCCATAGGCGGTGTTGACTACTTTCCATCAGGTAGCACTGCCTAATCGTTAGGTTAAACAACAAAAATAAGAGTCAGTGGTTTAACTATATCCGTGTTTCATTGGCAGGGTGGTGAAACAATTGGCAAACATGTTTTTAACACATATTTAAACAAACAACAACAACATAGACAACGATTACATTGCACACTTAATATGAACATCTGTAGTACAGTGTAGTTTTTCAAACCGCTTGAATAATAGAAACTAATCTTCATACATAGAAAGTGCTTCTATTTTCAATGTTTTTAAATTCACGCTAAAATAGCTGTAGAGAGCATTCGTTCAGGTCGATTTAGGTCCCTGAATAGGACCGGTTGTAGCAGAAATTTAATTGCTCTTTTTCAACGAGAGCGAGACGGCTTGTATGCTCGGGAAATAAACTTTTTAATACATTTTCATAAATACTATAATTTTCAATTTATCGTTAGTAGGGCAAGATGAACTGAAATGTACTACAAAATTTCCATTCAGATTAATAGAAAAATGTTAACAGTTTGGGTCAACGTGCTTTTTTCGCAATCATGTTATTAAATGTGACACTGTCACTGGATTTTACTGGACTGGACTACGACGTTGAAGTATATTTTATGTCGTTTAAAGTAGTGCATTTTTATTTTGACTGTATTTCGGTTTATAGAAGGTACGTGCACTAACTTATTTTACAAGAAAAGTTCTACAATTTCCAACAATTTACAACACCCTTCTACAATTCAGATAAAATTCATAGTCTCATCATCTTTTCATATCATAATCAAGTCTATTTAGAGTCTTCGGTTCTCTTACGGCTAATAGCGGTTATGTAAAGTCTAAAAAACTTAACAGCAGATGTTTCATATATTCATTTGCTACTTGGTTAAGATAAAACTTTAAGGGGTAGACTTTTAGACGTTAGAAACAGGCATCTTGTAGTTTGATTCCAGAGGCACCACTGCCACACCCATTTCAGCCTCTTTACAGCAGTGTTAACCGCTGCTATGTTCTGATTTGAAGGGGGTGGTAAGGGAGATTTACTTTTCCGAGGCGACCCGGTCTAGTCCTCAGGGGTACCGGAGCATCTGTGGGCTACTTCAGGTAGGAAACTAATCCTATCTGGGGTTGTTACAGATGTCCAGGGGCGGCAGTGGTCACTTATAATCAGGTAGACTGTATACTCGTCTGCTACTGCTATATTATAAACAAAGTGTTGTTAATTTTCAATGTAGGTACTTGTTCTTGTGACGTCACAAGTTTAACCCACAATTTTGTCCACAGTAATCCACAATGGTGCCTCGTTGGCTGGTGGTCTGTTGCGTGGTGCTGTGCGCGCGGCCCGCACACCCGCAAGGCGCGCAGCAGTGTCCCGCGCCTAACACCATCACGCCTTGCAGCTGCACCGTCAAGAAGAACGGCCTCGACATACTCTGCGAGTTCACAGAACAACAGCATATACAAAAGGTATTTGTAATTTTGATGTAATTTTGGAGTAGCAGGCAAGTATGCAGTCCACCTGATGGTAAGTGGCTACTGCCGCCCATGGAAATTTGTAATCAATCCTAGAGAGGATTTGATATCTACCTAAAGTTGGACACTGATGCGCCGCTACCCCAGAGGACTAAGCTGGAACGCCTTAGAAACAAACACACCACCAAACACCACCAGAGATCCCAATCTGACTATATCTAGTGTAAAGAAGTTGTCAAAAGTCCATCTTTAGTAGGTGACAATTGGATCGATTAAATATTAATAACGGGCAGTAAGAGCCCGACGGGGCAACGCGCTAAGAGGACTCCGGTTACATTCCTTTGGAAATCCCGGAGTCCTTTACGCAGCGCCGAGGACGGCCACCGGGGGGGTTTTAGCGAGGTTAGGTAAGAATCCCACATGCCGTGTCGCTCCCACGGCGCCGGATACCTTTCGAAGGTTTTCCCCTCGAAAACAATAAAAAAGGATCGTAATTAAATCTTTAAAAGTAGCATGTCTTTTATGACTGTATGGGGCTATTAACGATAACAATATAAATTAATTATAGCATTTAGTACTAGTTCTAAGCACGTTATTTCCTGTAGGTTTTATTTACGCGTTTAAGCTTTTAATAACTTTTTAACGATTTTTAAGGATGTTACGTAAGCTTGTTAAGTTTTAAAAGCTATTTTCTCTAATACCTCAGTGCCGTTCCTTTAACTGAAAGGTATATGTTTAGTCTTTTTTTTTTTTTGTTAACGAGGGGGAAACCTTCAAAAGGTACCCGGTGGCGTGGGAGCGACACGGGGTTATGTGGGACTCTTATCGCACTAAAACCCCCCCGGTGGCCGTCCTCGGCGCTGCGTAGAGGACTTCGGGATCTCCAACGGAACGCAACCGGAGTCCTCTTAGCGCTGTGCCCTGTCGGGCTCCGCCCAGGTGAGCTTGATGCTCACCACATCGTCTGGTGTGCACGACGGTATGCGACCACACATACCGCCGTCCTTCCCGGGGTCGCTGGCCGGGCGGTTTGAGCTCCCACTCTTGCCGTCCGCAACCCCGGAAGCCCCCTTTTAGTTGCCTCTTACGACAGGCAGAGGATACCGTAGCCCTATTCTGGTCCCGGAACTACAGGGACAATATGTTTAGTCTAGAATCATGTTAAGGTGAACTCTAAAGTATGTTACGTATTTAATAAAAAAAAAAAACATTAAATAAAAGTAAACTTTCGATACTATATCGCTACAAATATTTCTACCCATTAACAACAGTGTTGAGTGCTGCTGTGTTGTAATTTGAAAGGTCTGGTAAGGAAAGCATACCTATTCGAGGCGTTGTGACTTAGTTCTCAGGGGGACTCTAGTTTTATGTAAGGTTGATTTGAGTTGACACTAACCATCAGCTGGACTGCATGCTCGTTTGCTATTTTAATATTATACTCGTACAAATTTGGTGTTATTTTAAAAGTTTGGTATGTTTGGTGAAATGCCACGCAAACTGAGGTATTACTACCTACTAGAAAATATAAAAAGAATAAAGAAAGTTTTAAATCTAAGCTCCGATTAGGTGTTATATTCCTGACTTTTAATGGGAGATCATAAAATGATTTTAGTACCAACGTAAAAGCCTCTCATAAAATAAATAATAATTATAACGTGTGCTATTTAAAAAGCTGGAACTTTTTTACTGACTTCCTAAAGGAAAAATGTTCTCTATTCACCCTGTATATATTTCGGTTGCCTATTATTGACACGAGATATGTGTGTATATTATTAGATACACATTATAAGTATTTGTTAACTTTTAAGGTGGTCAGTTCGATCAATTTTCCAGACCGTAGCATACATAGACAGCCGTGGTGATTACATCAAGTGTTTTTGTGTATATTTTGTTTTTATAAAATAGAGGTAACAAACGTTTATAGACATTGTTTCCACATCTGTGTTCAAAAAATAGGACTGCAACTATATTTGAACTTGGTCACAGATTTTCTATTGTGCGGACGCGGTAATTTTTTTACCACACTTTTATTAGCTTGACCTGTATGTATGTATGTATGTATGTATGTATGTATGTATGTATGTATGTATGTGTGTATGTATTTCAAATTTCAAATTTTGAAGAATTATTAAGAACCGTTGACAATACATGATTTTAATAATTTTATCCTATTCTCTTCATCAGGATCGTCAGGAACCAGGATTTAAATTTTCCTTGAGCGATTTAGTTTTTAAACTATAATTTAAATGTAAGCTATTATATTATTATTTTACCTACATTGTATTAAGCTACGCGTTCACGTTTAAAAAAAAACAAGATTTTCGCTTCGGCTCGTGGAGGCGGGAGAAAAACGTTCCGTGACATCTAAGCCAAAATATCTCTGCCTTACACCCTTCAAATCAGAAACAGCGACACTGTTATTATATTTATAAGGCAAAAGTCAATTTATATTACAGAAAAAGGTTTAATGATGGTGCTTGCAGTCAGAGCATGAATAATTCACCCATTTCTAAATATCTAATACCAGCGTATTTTTCCAGGCAATGAATACTCTTCGCTCGAAACCGATGATAATATTCTACTTGAAGCTGCGTCACAACAACCTCGCCAAGCTACCCTCGTACATCTTCCTCGGGCTGGACATCCGCCACCTTACGGTCCATAACAGCAGTCTTGCTGTCATAGAAGATTCTTCTTTGAGCTCTATTGGTAATTATCACACGTGTATTTAGTTCTTATAGTAATGGTAATTTAGTATAACATTCTTATATCTTCTACTTCTTACGTTGTTTTTGGAAACTATTGAAAAAGGTTTCTCCTTAAAATTGCAGCATATTTTAGCAAGCTACTTCATTAAATTAATTATTAGTAACTTTATTTTCTCAGTAAAATTAGGGGAGGAAAGAAGTACTTATACGCTATGAAGCTGTTCGATCTAAATCTTTATTAGGAATTTTGGTAGTAAAAGGCAACAGTTGTGTGTAAAATTAAGTCTAAAGTTTTAGTACTCGTTGTTAAAAATAGGGAATTTTAGCAATCTTCTTATTGTGAAAGCAAACCTTCGATGATACTGCACCAGAGTTACTGGTATGATAGTGTACGAGCAATCAAAACTTTCAATTAATGATATCGATATTATCCCTTATAAACGATATTATCGATCCAAACTGTACTATCAATATTGGAACGAGCTTCATTCATATTGAGTCAGGGATCAGAAAATATTTTTGTAGGCACGTTTATACACTTCGCAAGTACGGTTTCTGATTGTGAAAATATCCTCAGGCAACAAGTTGACTCAGCTCGACGTCTCGCAAAACAGCCTGGCGACGATACCAACCTCCTCTTTCACGCATCTCAATCACCTGCTCATCCTCAACATGAATCATAATAAGGTATGTTGGTTACGTATGTACAGTCACCTCCAAAAGTAGATGAACATATTAAGGTTTCAAAAATACCTATACACCAAAGCGTTCATAACTGCCTGAAGGCAACAAGCACTGTAATTAGATTAATAATCGTATTACAGCGTAAGGCAGTGATAGCCTAGTGGTTAAGAAACTCGGCCTCTCGATCTAGGGACCGAGGCTCAAACCCAGGCGCGCACCTCTGATTTTTCTAAGTTATGTGCGTATTAGAAATTAATTATCACTTGCTATGAAGAATCCAACTCGGCTGGGCTGCGTTCGGGAAATTACGGAGTATCTTCTCGTCCAAAATTCCTCAGTGCCTGAAGTCGAAATTATTCGAGCAATGTGTGTTGCCAGTGATGACCTACGGCGCCGAAACGTGGTCCTTTACTGTAGGCCTAGTTCGAAAGCTCAGAGTCGCTCAGCGTGCTATGGAGAGGGCTATGCTTGGTATTTCGCTACGAGACATGATTCGCAATGATGAAATCCGTAGACGAACTAAGCTTACCGACATAGCTCTCAAAATTAGCAGGCTGAAGTGGCAATGGGCCGGCCACATCGCTCGGAGGACCGATAACCGGTGGGGAAGGAAGGTCCTCGAGTGGCGACCACGCGTAGGTAAAAGGAGTACAGGCCGCCCCCCGACCAGGTGGACCGACGACCTGAAGAAGACCGCGGGAAACCGTTGGCTTCAAAGGGCACGGGACCGGTTGGAGTGGCGCCAATTAGGGGAGGCCTATGTCCAGCAGTGGACCTCAAAAGGCTGATGGATGGATGGATATCATTTGCTAAACGGTGAAGGAAAACATCGTGAGGAAAAGTGCATACATGAGAAATTTATAAAAATAAAAAAAAACACAAAGTTATGTGAAGTCTACCAATATGCCAGAGCGGTGGACTTTGGTCTAATCCTTCTCATTATGAGAGTAGACCCGTACCCAGCAGAAGGATAGCAATGGGTTGATGATGATGATGATGATTGCAGTGTCAAAAGTAGCTGAACAATGACATACATAATACATCGGTGTTCAGCTTTTGAGGCATTAGTGTTCATCTAATTTTGACGCTTTACGACATTCATCTAATAATGATGCTACGGTTGTTTAGCTATTTATGAACGTTTGGTTATATATAGGTATTGTTGAAACTTTAATCAGCTTATCTACTTTTGAAGCTGACTGTACTTTGGACTCAGTTTTCGTAACTTTGCCATGTGAAAATTATTTATCAGGATTAAAATTATAATATACGTCAGGTTATTGTGTGTGCGTTGATATGTAAAACATAATTAAATAGTACGTGTAGTAGCCTAGTAGAGAGCTTTTGTTTTAGACTGTATAATTTGATTAACAAGCGTTTTTGTGCTTTAAGAAAATTTACAAAGACTAACCGTAACTCTGTAATTTTAAGTTTAAAACAAAAGTTCATTATATTCGCTGATCTTGCCTTTGCCTTTGTAGCAAAAATCAACTTTAGAAGCGAGCTACTTTTGTACTAATTTTTAATTTTTCTAAACCCGTACAGGTTGGTTCTCAAAGGAATAATAAAATAACATTAAAATATTTGCTAAAGCCAAAGCTCATTACTTTGAATAGGTTTATTCTAGGGTTGGCGATCTGAGATCGATTAATCAAAGAATCGATGTTATGAACCATAAAATCGATTAATTTTATCGATCTTCAGTAATGGATCGGTTCAGTGCATCGTTTTTTTATTATATAAAATCGAAAGTCGATCTTTTCGAAGTTGATTGAACATTAACAAATGTGTTATAGACATTTTTTTTACTGACGGATACGTATTTCAGTGTTTGTTTGATCTTGATGACCATTTCTTTCGCTCATTTCGTCCTATTAGCTGAATAGATCGAAGATCGATTTTTGGAGACTCGATTCTTCGGGCCTCGATTTTTTTGTGAATCGATTTATCACACTTCGATTCGAATCGATTCAAGAATCGATCTGCTTCGGATAGAATCGCCAACCCTAGTCTATACGCAAAAGTTATGTGCGTGTTACAGACAATACCTGACGTAAGCAGCAAACATGGCAATAAATCATAAACATTGTGTGGAGTCAGTGAGTAGGCGTGTAACTAATGAAATATTACATTTTAAGGTCACTGCGGTACACAATAAAGCTTTTGTGGGACTAGACACTTTGGAAATTTTAACACTTTACGAAAACAAAATATCTGTGGTTGACGGCGAAGCATTCAAAGGCTTGGAAAAGTAAGTAAAAAGTAATTTATTTCGCTAAATAAATTCGAAGAATGAGTAAAACGGTATGAATGAAACTCGAACGCCTTGAATTATTTTCGAAAGAAACACGGTTCGTTCGATACACATAAACCAAAACAATATTTTTGCTTTGAAAAATGTTGTTAATATTTTATTTCTTGGAAGATCTCTCCGCGTGATACTGTCTCGGGGTTTTTACTACAATAAAGCTCTCCTTAATATTATTATTTTAGGAACAGCCAACCAAGACCGGGTAAAAATGTTTTTTTTCTGCATAGATCAATTGTAAATTTTAACCATCATTTAAGACAATTTCTATGATATCTAGATACAACTTCAATTGTATCTTTTCCAAATTGCGCTTGTTTCGAGAAAGTTAGAGCGATAAATTACAGAATATGTTTTCACTAAAATTGTCTGTTTCGTTGTCTTCTTCCTTTATTGCTAATTTTGCATTATAGATAACATTGTATGAGAATAATGAATTGTGTCTTATGTAATAATCATTTTAGGAAATTAAAACGACTGAATCTTGGTGGTAATGAACTACCCGCGGTACCACAGAAGGCACTTGCTTTACTGGAAAATCTAAAGAAGCTTGAACTGCAGGAAAATAGGATTATATCCATTTCGGAAGGCGATTTTGCTGGTAAGAAGTTTTATTATTACCTCGTATCGTAGTTTTAGCTTAATGTTTAGAAATTGCGTCTCAATCGGAGAAGAGGGAGGGGTTCCGAAGTTTGAATCCCAGGGACGACTTAGTCCACACCTCTGATGATGGAAAGTTGCGTATTAGAAATTAATTATCACTTGCCATAAAGGTGAAGGAAACATTTTAAGGAAGCCTACAAACCGAATGTGTGTAAAGTCTACCAATTCCCATTCTTGGCCAACTCGGTGGACTATGGCCTATCCCGTGACCCGTGCCCATCAATGGGACAGGAATGCGTTGACGACGATCCTACAAACTTAGTTAGCTTTTCCATCGTTATAAAATTTTGCCGGTAATACATACCGGTGTAGTCATAATATGACTTCATATCTTTTATCTATAGTTCATTATTCTTTTAGTGTTTAAAACATGAATCTTATATATTTTAAACTTGCTTCAGACATATTTATGAATCTCTTTGTCGGTAAAGAGTTCTGCTACTTTATTACTTCACACCTTCATTTATTATTTATGGTCTTATATTTGAGCATCTAAGAGACACGTATAATAAATTCCTTTCTTACGGTTACTTACTTTATTTTTCCGTGTTGGTTACTTTGATGATGTGGAATCTCTGTTTCCTTATGATTTCAATGTTGTCTGTCAGCATTAAGTGTATTTTGTATTTTACCTTTTACAAAAATGTTTTTTATTTATTTTGTACTTTCTTTACATCTTTCTTCTATTTATTTTTAATACAAACATACATAGCTAGAAGTATCGATTTTAACCAACATCAAAAAACCGCTTCTTGGTTTATATTCCTTCCTTTTCTTTACCTTCCTTTTTTCAAATTGTTGGAATCTTTTCTTATAACTTGTTTGTTTCAGGTTTACGCAATTTGGATTCTTTGGGCCTAGCCCATAATCAGTTACGTGAGGTGCCAGCGCAGGTGTTCTCTCATCTAACTTTCCTGAATTCCCTGGAGTTGGAAGGTAATCAAATACAAAAGATCGACGAAAAAGCCTTCGCTGGACTTGAAGGTGAGACTCATACTAAAAATTTCATACAACTTAATACCATTACGATATATACTAATTTAGAATTGAATGTAATGAGACTTATAAATACGAATTAAATAACATTTAAAACTATAAAATTGTTACACAAACATAGTATTATTTTTTCCATTCCGAGGGAATAATAAATTGGAATGAAATAGTGTTGATTGAAAATTGGTTATTACGGGAATATTTTTGATCGTGCTAAAATACAAACAAAGGTAATGAATACGTACTACCAGGCAAATATCACGAGTATCGAAACAAACGTAGAATTATTTATATTATTTAAGCCGATTTTCAAATTAGTCATAGGTTTGCAATTCGATTAATATGTTTTGTTTGTTTATTAAAATTGAAAAAGAATATCAACATCAAATTAAACGATTTAATTTTAAAGTTTAAGCCGATTTTCCAATGTTTGTAAACTTTTAGTTAATTTAGTTTGTTTATTAAAATTATGACTGTTTCTGTGTAGAAAACCTACAATACCTTCGTCTGGGTGACAACCGTCTTCACGAGATCCCGTCGGAGGCTCTTCGACCTCTGCATCGCCTCCGTCATCTTGACTTGCGCTCTAACAATATTACCTACATCAGCGAGGATGCCTTCACAGGCTATGGCGACTCCATTACCTTCCTCAACTTGCAGAAGAATATGTAAGTGATCATGTGGTGTTATATTTTAAAAAATATTTTTATGGAAATCATTACGCGAACCGCACCGTTGATCCGCAATCTTAAGTTAATCGATCAATTATCGAGTAACAGAAGTGTATCACAAGTTATTGAGTCACTGGTCATATTATAAATTCTGGGTTTAATTTGAAACAAATTGATGTTATTTCATTAGTGCGTTGATGATCATCTATTTATCAGACTCTATCCAGTTTACTGGTTATTTTGTCACAATTTTTTTGAAGATTTCAATATAAATAGTTTTACAGGAAAGGTTTTTATCTCTTTAATACACTCTCAGCGTTCGGGCTTTGATAAGTTTCTACTAAATAATGAAATTCGTTTCAACTGTATAATAACAATAATAATAACACATTTTACAATAATTTAATTTAAAGCTCCTAGATTTTAATGCATCACACGTTAACATCAAATCACTTTTTGTTAACGCAGGCGACTAATAAAGCATATTTAAGTACTAGCGCAAATACTCATATTTCACACTAGCGCAAAGAACTGCAGCTCACTCGCGAACAATATAAAATTCGTATTTAAAAGTCTACTCGTGTTTGCGTACCTATACGATGAAAATATCGCTGAATAAATAATGAGTGTTTACGTGCGTGCAAGGTTTGTTCAAGCCTGTAGGCTTAACGCTCAGATCTTTACGAGCTCACTTGAAGTCATCTCATATTTCTCGAGTGAAAGTTGGTGAGATAATATAATGAGGTGAGATATGAGATGGAAGTTCGGCGATAAATAATTGTGACAAGCAGGAATTGCTTATATTTTAAAAGAAAATCATACAAATGTAACGGAATACATTTTTAAAATACTATTTTATATGGATAGTTACGAGTATTTGATTTCAAAGTTGCAAAACAAAATATGCATATTTTACGACTACGCCATTTTTGACAACTAAAATTGAAATACCAAATTTATTTACATCACTTGAATCCCTATTAATTCAATTTAATTTTACAACGAGATAATAAAATGCTGAATTTATATTCCCTACGTACAATGTTTTGAACTTTACAGCGGAATTTACGATTAATTTCGTTGCGAGCCGCCGCGGTGTCGGTGTTTGATTAATTTAGATTAATTTTTGGGGTTGTTCTGCCTTTTGTATCATCTCAAGGTTCAAAGTCTTGTAATTTGATTGATTGAGACAAATTGTTCACTCAATCAATATTCGGGGCTCCAAGTGCCTTTCGAACGAAGTGTTGCGTGATTAACTCAACTCCAACCTAACCTTTTTTTGTATAATTTATGTAGAGGTCGATGTGTTAACAGCTGTATTAGTGCTACGAAATTTTCGTATTTACTTATATAAAAACAGTTATTTTTATGTTTATTTGCCTAAACAAGTAAAATTTAGCATTTTTAGTGATTCTACACAAATCTTAAATGCTACGACAAAAGACGACACTATGAATTAACATACAGGGTTTGGATTAAGCTATTACAAATAAAGGTTTAAATTAATACACATTATTCAAACAGGGTTCATCAGCTACCAACGATGGGTTTTGATAACCTCAACTCCTTGGAAACACTGAACTTGCAGAACAATAAGCTTCAGCATATCCCTGAAGAGATCATGGAACCCATACTGGACACTCTGCGAGTGGTCGATATCATGGGTAAGAACCAACACACTGACATTTTTTTAATTTGTAAACGAATTTAAAAATATTTTTGCTTACGTGCTACTTTCGTACTTATCGTGCATAACTTTTGACTATCGATATATAGATAGTAAATTATGTAGGTATTGAACTCAGTATTATCGTATTCCATTAAAACTAGCAAAAATTACAGTGCGATCAATCTTAAAATGTAATAAGCATAAGTTAGTTGAATATACTTAGAAATGTCGAGAAATTTTGCTCCTGGAGAATTCCAACAAAACTGAATTCAATGAAGTTAAAGGTATTAGCAAAGTGTTGAATTGGAGTATATATATTTAAAATATTATTATTTTCAATAGATAACCCACTTATTTGCGACTGCGATTTGGCGTGGTACGAGGCATGGCTGGCCGGTCTTCGCGACCGTGACGACGAGATGATGCAGAAGAAACGCACCGTCTGCACCATGATGCCAGAGCACCGTGAGTACAGCGTCGCCAAGATGCCTCTCGAGAAGATGAGCTGCAAGAGAAAACCCATCTTCGGACTCTCCAGCGCCCACAGAACTTGCCCTCTTATAGTCACTAACACTTTCTTCTTTGTTATTGCTAGATGGCTCTAGAGCGACAAATTCGACGTTAACGTCTATATTGAGTACTCTTCCCCCTTTTGTTTCGCGAAGGCCCAATTGGAGCTAGCTGTGGCCGGATAGCTCCATGCGAACCCTTCGCAACCTTGTAGTTACGTTTTGTTCGATGTAACATGATGGTTTTGTGGAAAATACGATACATATCAATTTGAGCTGATGACAAAAATTAGAAGTATTTTGAAATGGATTTGTGATAAGAATGGAGATGGTTTTTACGATGTCGCGTAAGTTAGAGTGATACATGCGTAATTTAAAATTAGAACAACTTTATGGTAGGTATGCCTTATTCTATAATGTACCAATGGGATGCAGATGACCGAGCCGTTAGCGTTTTGAGGCTACAGTGACATTGCGAATCCATCCATCAGCTTTTAGAAGTCAACTACTGGATATAAAATTATCTATGTGAATAGGTCACTGCACCGACTGTGTGTGATGGTGACAACAGTATGTGAATGACTTCGCAGTAAGAGGCAACTGTTTATGGAGTTATTATCTTAGTCATCTAAAACAATATCCAAGAAATTGGTACAATTTAAGGTCGATACGAATATTGCTAATGAAGTATTTGTTGAGTGCATGTCAAACGGAACTAACGAGCTACGAGATAACGCGCGTACGTATTTTGGTTTTTTACTAAACTAATTATTATAAACAAAACTTCTTATATTTTTTATCGTTTACCCCTGCCTTTACGAATACTGTACACGTATTATACTAGTAAGCTTTTATGCATTTACCATGTTGACTATTATATTATAATACTCTACGCTAGTAATATGGGGCTCGAAATATTTATCCTATATTTACATTCGTGCATTTAATCTACTTTCAAATATACCGATTTCGGGATTTCCTTCTTGTGCTACCTCTTGTGTAGGAAAGATAATTTTAGGTTTGTAATTAAAATGATATTATAAAATAGTTGTAGAGCCCCTGGATGTTCGATTTGATGTAGTCTAGATATAGGTAAATAAGTGTTAGATAAATTAATGGAAAGGTTTATGCCAGATGATCCAAGTAAGTTGTCTAGTGGTAGCCGCATACGATAAATTTAATCGTAGGGGCTATATGGTATAGGCACTGTTATTATTGGGAATCTTAATGATGAAGTCACATCGAATGTGTTTAAGGAAATGAAAATTGCGGACTTTAAGATGAAGTTAAAACAAGCAAATAAAGTATAAGGTAGGCAAGAAAAGCAATGTTTAATTATAAATGCAAAGTTATAAATAGATTTGTATTTAAAATTCAAAGAGTTTGCTGTTTTAATTAATATGGAAATGAATGCAGCAACGTTCATTCATTGTTAGGCGTTCGCAACAATGAAGAAAAACGTCGTAGACTTTTTAAAGTTAAAGACATTATTATTATTAACAATAGACTTCTAAACATAAGCATGTCTTTATAAGGGAAGACAACTTCTATAAAAGAAAAATAAGTATTCAAAGATAAATAAGACATTGCGACCAAGTCAAGCCTGGGTACATTTTATGGTATAAATGTAAATGGGATTGTAAAAACTGAAAGAAATAATGAAAATCGTATTATAGTAACTAATGGATTTCGGATTGGTGTTTAAAAATGTCCGCACTTAAAGTGCTACAAAATATAAAGTAATCTATCGTTTCACAGGCCGCCTGCGTCGTAAAGTCATGACCGTGTTTGGCAAGATTTGAATTTCGGGCCTGCTTAAACTTATTTCATGGATATGACACAAACCACCTTGCAGGTATCGTATTACGTATACATAGGTAATATGTCTGGCAGTTGCCCGTCTGATCAGCGACGACGCTAAGGGTTGCCATTTGCTAGGGAAATGTGCCATTCTTGTAATTTCTTAGACGCAACGTCTATTTATAACGTCAATGAAGAGAATACGTTATATACGTATACAAGTTAAACCAGTATGTAAATACTTTGACGTTATATTGAATATGATCTTTAATATTGTGACAACTTACATGGATAATGTGGTATGGGCTTAGCTAATTCTTCTATATTTTTTTCTTTGTAAGGTTTCTTTGCATTTTTATTGACTTCAATCGAATTTTGTTTTTCCTTTGCTGCTTTGTGATTTTTATTAATGATTTTTTTTCAAATATGATTATTTATTCAGTCACTAAAACGCTTATTTCCATGCTTTAAAAAAATAGCGTCAGTATTAATCACTCTTTAATGCTCTGAAAGCATGGAAGTAGATGCTGAATGCTGGTGTTCGACACCTCTATAAACGCACCTTCCTTTTATTTGATTAAGTTGGTGTCGTTACCGTTTCTTTTATTCATGCCTTTTGGTTTAACGACAAATTTTAGTGTTATTACGTAGTTTTATGTTCCTCTTATTCCTTAGATTACATTGTTTCGTTACATTTGGTGTAGATTCTATGGATAGTCTTTTAGAGTAATAAATGTGACTCTAAACTTAACCGCTTTGGAATTTCATTTGCTAGATGTTTCTCCGTTTCGAGAACATATGGTCTTTTCATTGACATTGCATGTTCTTTTTTTTGCAGTAATTTTAATATAATCTCTATATGCATGTGTAACTCTTAAGTTACTATCCGTATCTTTATTAATATCCAAATTATCCGTATATAAGTGATATCATCGTAACCAAAAACATATCCCCTAGTCTGAATTACATAAGTATATTTAAGAATATTATAAATATATAATATATATATACACGTTTAATATTATAAAGCTTATTATGTGATAACCATATTTATCCCCTGTTTATTTAATTCCAATTTTTGAATGGAATATAATGAATGTGAGTAGAATTCTTATATAAACGTTTGTATGAGAAAATGTAAACACACTTTATATTATTAATAAAATTCGCGAATTCAAATATTAATTTGTGTTTGAATTTAATTCAATTTAATTTATTATTTAATCAACAAATATGTTGCTTACATAATGTAATCTAACCCACTAATGTAACTTACTGTAACTTTTTGATGTAAGTTACAATAAAGCCGGTATACTTTACGGCACAATTGAACATTGCGTATCAATATTTACAATTTTATTGCTTTCATAATGTAAGCATAAAGCGTAATAAGTCTGTTTACATTTTCCCTTTATATTATTAAGAAAAAATAAAATAATTGACGCGTGTAAGACGCGAGATTGAATACTTTTGTATTCTATTTACACGCGTTAATTTATTATAAATAAATAATGTAAGTGAACGTCAAAATGTGTGATAATCATAGTTTTGTCTATTTCACTTAAACACGTCTAACTTTAATGCACTACACTACACATAATTATATCACTTACTCTAGACACATATGTATTTGTTGGTAGAAATCAGAGTCGAAAAACCTGATAATTAAGGAATGTCATGTATTCTTTATAGTTCTAGTTAAAATTCTTGGTGTTACACGTTTTATCTATATTGATGTTCAATTGTATTCTTGTATTGTAACTGTTATACTAATCTTTAACCGCTTTCTTCTGTAATCGATCTGACGCAAGTTAAAATATCGTTGTTAATAGGTGCGGTTATAGAGATGCCGGTGTCGCTAACACGCGTGAGCTTACATTTTGGCACATTTTAATGTTCCAAATATGCATTTGTGAGGCACAGTATATTAATGGTCCGAGTAAACCATGTAATGTTTTCGGATTATTGTAAGCATATATAGAGTTTACTGGATTCTAAATTGGAATATCTGGTTCAACCTTTAGATTATTTTATCTACCACGGAAAAAAATATTGTTACAAGCCGCAATTTCTGTTCAACAAATGCATGAATACATTTGCTAATGAAAGTCGGCACATCTATAAACGCACCTAAATCTTATAATATAATGTTTCCTATTTAACTTCACTTTCAATTCCTAGTAAGAGGAATTAATAAAACCAACACGATACATATCGGGAAAGTGGAAGCTGGTATGAGCCCCACTAACCTCTCTTGCATATCAAATTAGACTTAAGATTAACTTAAGTATATATTCATAGAAACTTAAGTATATATTCGTAGGTTTATGAAGTATTCAATGTTATACTATTTTATGGGTATATTCATCAATGTTAGGAGTTAGTAGCTTTTCAAACTTCGATGTTGCGATGAATGGTAAGTGTGAACTTTCTAAAATTATATGTATGTGTAATAATTATAGTAATTGTCTCGCAGCAATAATTAACTAATTAATTACTTTTAAATATCAAATTGGAATTTTAAATGGAAATTTATCTATCTTTGAAACTACTTGAGACAGTTATATGTCATTATCTATATCTCTTGTTATATTAAAAAAAAAACTCCTTTTAATTGAAATGTTTAATAAATAGATATATCTATTTTGATTTTGATCTATGTCGTGTTAATTCCTGTTTAAAGTCACATTTATTATTTAAGTAACTTAAGTAATATAATTCTAATATAAAATTTTGCTGTAAAAGTGTATTAAAACTTTGGTTTAAATAAAATTTAAATAATGATTAATTCGTTGTTTTATTGGCACGTCTAATTAGTAAAAAATAAGTTTTTTTTTTAAATTCTGTAATTAGCGAAATGTCTATATGTAAGAGTAAATTAAAACCAACATGACAAATAATCGTTGCATATAATTATTATTCGAATTATAAAATATTGCTTAAGGGACCGAGTTTTATAAATATGCATAAATGTAATAGAGTCTTATAAATATGCATAAAAGATGTTTTGCAAGAAAAATTACCTTCATAATACAAGATTTATTGCTTTTTAGGGAAGTCCCGAATTCGATTCACCGTTAGATAGAAACTTCAATGAATTCGGATCTGTTTTTATGAAACCTAACAGCAACATATTTTGAGTACTTTAAGGGTAAGGCTTTAAAATAAATATTTTAATCAGATCAACAAAAAAAATATACGTCGATTACATGATATTTTGAAGCCATGTTTGCGAAAAAGCTTTGCACAATTTAGCCATGAAATGGAATAAGCTCTTGTACTATGCTTTAGAGTATAAAAAAAAAGGAAAGCTCTTATAATAAAACGAGATTTGAAATACTTTGATAAATGTCGTCTTTGAGGAACGTCTCGTAATTCAAGCGTACTTAACAAAATGATCAAAGTTATACTTAACAGATTTAAATGATGTTTCAAGAATACTGACACGGTGGAGTCGTCACTGTCATTGACACAAGGTTCCAGGCTCAATTCCAGGTCAGGCAGACATTTTAATGATTAATTTGTCGTCGTTTTCTAGACATTTTCGTACTTTTTTTCCAAAATGCATAAAATTATGAAGTGGAATAAAAATAAAATAAGGCATTATCATTGTTTATTAAATTATTAAAACGGTAAAATCTAACGATAAGAAAAACACCGGTCTCATACAAAGAGAGTTCTGTATAAACTACACTACGAACCCCACCAAGGTTCCATATGCATCCAATTTCAATTTCTAAATTATAACGTATATTAATGCGTTTAAAACATAAACTATACTTACAGGAAATTCTTTTTTTATATATTATGGTGGATTGCTTTTAGTATTAAGAATCAAGTACTGATGACGAAGTGAAATTTTATAATATTGTATTGATTTCGAAATCTGGAGGCTCGGTAGTGCCTCCGCCAAGTCGAGCCATAAAAAAAGCGGCACGGCCGTACCATTCTTTTCTCGAAGCAATTCGGGCCATTTTTTACAATTTTCCTACCTATATTATTTACTCCTCTCACTTTATATATTCAGAATTTCAGACCTACAATAAAAAAGAAAGCTACACTGTTGTCGTGTTTCTAAATGTTCTAAATTGCTGTTGAATGCCGTCTGTCGATAAGGATCATTGCGTGCTCGCCAGTAATGATAGACCAGGTATGAACTTGAGCTTGAAGGTAACTCTGACGGAATATTTGCCCTTATTTTGAAAATGTTGATCGGAATATGGGGACTTTCGTCAGTAGCTAGAGGCTAACTATGAGCAATAATCTACACAGATACGTCCTAACTAAAGGTACTGTAAAATAAAAACAGCGTAATAATGGAGGACCACTTCAGTTTATGAAATAAGAAATAAGAGTAATACAGAGTTAGAAATAGTAAAATATTAAGGTTGTTTCATATGATAAACTTGTCTTCAAAATACGCCTCGGCAAAATATGTCTACCTCACAACCTTAATCCTTTAAACCATAACGCAGCAGCGCTTCACACCGTCGTTATTAGGTGGAAATAGGTGTGGCGGTGGCGCCGACGGAGTCGAGCCATAGAGGATTCTACCACCTTTATAGCACCCACCTATGTTACTTTCACAATTTCGACGAATCCAATGATACTTCATGGCTACAGGGCAATCCAAAGAATGAGAGATACATACGCGGTACCACAGCAGTCGGGTAAAAAATGAATAATTTGGTCCCAATATAATATGTATGATTCCTTTCAGAAAGCAATCAACTACTCCAGAACCCACTGTGAGAATAGTAATCAATCATAAAGAAAGTGACAGGAATCAGTATTGTTTATACATTCTATGTAGCACTTGTTGTAAAATTACGCGTTTTTTATTTCGGTATGAAGCGTGACGTCGACACGAGATTAATGGGGTGCGAGCGTAATGCGTCGTGGCTTATACGTAACGGGTTATTTACACAAGTAACAACCTACAAAGGAAAATCCATGACGTTATTGGTACTGAAAAGTATTAAGGCCTCTTACGGTTGCGGTTACTTTGGATATATAAGATGTACCCTTACGTACCAAGGACATATGTAATCAATCCCATATAAAATTAGTTATTCCTACCTGAGCTCGGCCACAGATGCGCCGCTACCCCTGAGGACTAAGCTGGAACACCTCGGAAAAGTATGACTACTCGTACCTTACCACCATTCAAACTAAAACACAGCAGCACTTATCACTGCTGTTATTAGGAAGAAATAGGTGTGGCGGTTGTGCTGCCAGAGTCGAACAACACAGAGTTCTACCACCTAATGTAATTAATGAAGGATCCCTTATCCGTATTAAAATCATTATTTTTATCTTTTAGTTTTTCGATCAATGACCTAGTTTCACTCTTCCTACAATATAGTATGCATTAGTTATTTTTATTACGGCCATATATTTAAGTACGAAGCGACGTCGACACCAGAATAATGGAGCGTCTTGCGGCTAATGCTCTGTGGCTTATAAACCAACGCGCTGCTTGGCTTATAAACTTCTAGAAAATGATAGCAAAAATGTTAATAAAATGTTTTGTATAAGTTATCCAATATAAGCCAAGTTAAGTTACGTTCAATCAAGGATCACAAAGATTGTAATTTTGTAGAATATATTGGAAAATATACCTATTCCTTCACACATACAAATATATGTTTGGTATTATAAGTTATCCTATATAAGTCAAATTAAGTTACGTTCAATTAAGGATCACAAAGACTGTAATTGTGGAGAATATATTGTAAAATAAACGTTTGCCTCCACCTGAGAGTTCTTTAAAAAATATGTTAGGTCTGCTAATTCGCACTTCATCATTGCAGTGAAGTAAGATCTTAAGGTATAAGAGGAAACCCGTGCCGATCAGATGGATCAGAAGGTGGTAGAACCCTTTGTGGTTCTACTCTGGCGGCACCACCGCCACACCTATTTCTACCTAATAACAACAGTGTTAGGCGCTGCTGTGTTCCGGTTTGAAGGGTGTTGTAAGGGAGATAGACTTTTCCGAAGCGTTCCAGCTTAGTCCTCAGGGGTAGCGGCGCATCTGTGGCCAACCTCAGACAGGAATATCTAATCCTATCTGGGGTTGATTATAGGTGGCGGCAGTAGTCACTTACGATCAGGTGGAATGCATGTCCGTCTGCTACTCCTATATTATTAAAAAAGGACAATAATTGGTTGACATACATACATGACATACTAATACATCCTTGTTTATTCTTTGAATCCAAAAGCAAACAATGTTAGGCGATTTTTGCTATAAAATTATTTCCCTGCACGTTATGACGTTGACACCGTTAATGGATTATCGATTGGGTAATACGATATAGCTCATTGATTGACACGGGGAGGTAATATTTCAATTGTATCAAATGACGTCATAAATTATGGAGATTATTTTTCGATTGTGATTGAATGATTATAATAATTACGGTTCCAACGCAATATGACATCAATACAGATTACCGCATTAACTGTTACACTGTGATCGATGTGAACTAATATTTTTATAGCTTCGTGGCACAGGAGAGAAACATCGTGAGAAAAATATATACAAGAGATATCTGGAAAATAATGTTCTTAATTGTATTCTAGCATGGTAGACTAAGCGCTTAACTTTCTCACTCTGAGAACTGTATCCAGTATTAAAACCAAACAACACCTCGTTGGTATGTAATTCATTTACATTTAGCATAAATTATGGCATGGTCTTGTGAATAAATTAGTACTGCGTTTCGGTGAAAGGGTGACTTTTATATCAGGCGAACTTTTTAGTCCGAAGAGTGAAAACGCATCTCTATTCGGCTTCAGGCAGAACCCCTGTTCTAAATGGAGTCGATTTTTTTTATAGTATTGGAGTACCAGAAGAGCATGCAGTCCGCCTGATCGTAAGTGGCTACTGCCGCCCATGAACATCTGTAATCAACTCCAGATAGGATTAGATATTCCTACGTGAGGCCACAGATGCGCCGCTACCCCTGAGGACTAAGCTGGAACGCCTCGGAAAAGTATGTCTCCCTTAACACACCCTTCAAAACGGAACACATCAGCGCCTAACACTGCGGTTATGAGGCAGAAATAGGTGTGGCGGTGGTGCCGCCGGAGTCGAATCACAAAGGGTTCTACCACTTTGAAAAATGTTCCTGGGCGGCGGTGATAAACACGACAGGTCTACACATCTTACTATGAGTTGAACTACATGCTCCTTCAATAACATATAAAAGACAGAAATGACTTGGCAATGATGATTATCCTTATTCTTTTGTATAAGCAAAAACATCAACATGTAGTATCGATCGTCCTCGTCTAATGCGGTGTTGCTTATTGGCTGCTTATATGAGTATGAATATATACGATGATATTAGATATTGCGTTATTCCGTCCTATATTAGCTCACTAACACCGCAGAACGCGTATAACTGCATGAAGCATTCTGTGTCTGTAGATCCAATTTCTTAGGACTAAAATAGGACGCGCGATTTATGTAATTTGGGAAATTATGCGGAAATTGTACACTACATGTCTCAAATAATTTATCTATGTATGATATACAGATCTTTTTATAATAGTAGGGGAGCCCAGGATACTAAATGTGTAGTAACTCGAGCGTCACTGGGACCTATACGATTGTGTAGATAAGACATTAGAATGCAGGAAAGGTTATACTATATTATTCGATTCAGCGGGGAGTTTCCTCATTCTGACGATTTGAAAAAAATTGTACGAGAATGTATGAAGAATAATGTATTTTCCTAAAAATGACCGTTTTCCTTTAGTTTTTGATGCATCATTACTTCCCAGGGATTCATGCTGTAATAACTGACACTATCAGACAGCATAATAATACAGGATGTTCTTTTTTTTTCAAAATGACTTTTTTTCACTACTTCGACGTGTGGTTTGGCAGATTATGATGTTTCCCGCTTTCTAGCATTATTTCCTTTATATAAAAAAGAAAATTGACCACACTCGAGCATGTCCAGTGATCGACTACCCTACGTAGAAAGCTCATTTATGGTAGGATACTCTACGGGGTGTAAGGTATCTCCCATATCTTAGTCTGATGCGCTCGAGACACTTCCGAAATCCCCTCTTGGGCTCCCCAACTATAATATAGAAAAAGCAAAAAAACATGCAGCATAGATATTTGTAATAAAACCCAAATAAGATTAAATTCCTACCCGAGGTTGGCCACTCAGGTGCCAAGCTACCCAAGGGGACTAAGTTGGAACGCCTCGGAAAAGTCTGTCTCCCTTACCACACCCTTCAAACCGGAACACAGCAGCGCCTAACACTGCTGTTATTAGGTAGAAATAGGTGTGGCGGTGGTGCCGCCGGAGTCGAACCACAAAGGGTTCTACCACCTTCAAACCTCTTACTATACATCCTAAACCTTTTTAATTGAATGGTCTTGTGAATAACTCAAATCACATTCATAAAAAGAAATACGAGTTTTATATAAAAATTTAGATTTTTTTGCTTAATTGACTACTCCAATTTTGGAAATACAATAGAATCGGCAGAAATGAAGAGTTTATGAATACGCAAAAACGAGAACCTTCGAATTTTGTTAAATGAAATGGTATTCTGAATCAAATGAATAGAAATACCTAAAAGTTGAAATTTAGAATATACTTGCTCGTATTTCAGGCCAATTAACAAAGGAATTCGTTTGAATATGTTGTGTACAGTATTCCTCGCGTAGTATAAAATAAACAATATTTAATTCAGATAAAGTCTAAGAGTAGGTAATAGAAAAGCAAGGCATTATTTACTTTAATATCTACAATTTGGAGTAGCTATTTTTCTGTAGTATTTATGTACATATTTATGGATATATAGTACTTTTCTGTAGTACCTATATATAGCAGTTTAAGTGATTGTTTTACGTGGTATAATTTTGGAAAGATTTTATTGAGAAGAAATGTTACATTTTAGGATTGGATCGAGTAATCTAGGCCAGATTTATGTAGAATCTGAGCTAGATTAATCAATGAAGAGGAACATGGTATATACTCCAGCTTTTCCGCCATGCCTCTATGTCCTTCTACCATATATTATAGTAACATGCTTAGTAACGTAGATAGTGCTATCCTATCGAGCGCGCTCGGTAGCGGAAACCTAATAAATCAACCCGAAGGAAGTATTGCTTCAATTTGCTCGTATTACTTTCCTCGCATGTTTTAAAATGATTCTACAAATATGACGCTGTGAATTTAGTAAATATAAACTGTCAATGCGACTTCGTTTGCGTGGAGATAAGATTTCAAACAAATAGATAAGCAGACGGATAAAAATTAAAAAATATTAGAAATTGCTAAATTATCTATTGATCTCCTCTAACTACTTTTTCCGAAAATATTTAATGTTGTCTGTACATTGAGTTTATTCTTAATATATGCATATATTTAAACACTTAAGGAATTTCATTATGTTTGTATCTATTAAAAGGTACTTTACTGTCGGAAACTATTACTTAAATAATAAATCTTCTAAATATTTAAGAGGAAAGTTCTGAATTATTTTCTTAACGTTCAAAGTTTGATGTTGGTTTAACTTACATGTACGTGCATAAAAGATTTTTGAACAAAAGCAATTAGGTAAGTTATATAAAGTTATTCCAACACACCAGGGACTAGCTACTTTCTTGTATTTGTTCATTCTAACATAAAGACTTCTACACAATGTGTGAGTTATGGATTTTGATGTTAAAAAGTTGGTAGATTGTACGTGGTTTTACTTTGTTAGCATCGCAATACATCATCGTATGTAAAAGCACTGCAGTGCTGTGTTCTGATTTTTAAGGTAAGACAAAGGAGACACACTTATTTGCTTACTTTACAAGGTGGTAGAGCCCTTTGTGGTTCGACTCTGGCGGTACCACCGCCACACCTATTTCTGCCTAATAACAGCAGTGTTAGGCGCTGCAGTGTTCCGTTTTGAAGGGTGTGGTAAGGGAGGCATACTTTCCCGAGGTGTTCCAGCTTAGTCCTCAGGGGTAGCGGCGCCTCTGTGGCCGACCTCAGGTAGGAATATCTAATCCTATCTGGGGTTGATAACAGATGTCCATGGGCGGCAGTAGCCACTTACTATCAGGTGGACTGCAGGCTCGTCTGCTACTCCTATATTATAAAAAATGCATATTACACCAATA
This sequence comes from Epargyreus clarus, assembly GCF_041222505.1. NCBI lineage: Eukaryota > Metazoa > Arthropoda > Insecta > Lepidoptera > Hesperiidae > Epargyreus > Epargyreus clarus. Next base: position 5,053,025 of record NW_027332233.1, read on the forward strand.
AGTGTAACATACAGGTTTTACCGGTTCATATTCGGCTTGCTCTAGTATAAATCATCTTTTGCATACCTACGTGAAGTTGGGCGTGCGAACCAAGCGCGATATTGCAATCACGGCACCCCACGATAAAACTCCACACCGAAATATATTCGTTGCTAAATTACATACGTGGCACAACCGGCACATATTGCGGTTATGTTCAACATCATAGTGTTAAGGAAGCTGCAGTATTATAAATATCCTTTTGAATATATTGCTATGAAAGAATTCCGAGTTTATATAACAGCTTATCTAACAAAAATGGGTAATTGTGGCTAATACGGGAGCTTAAAGGAGTGCAGAGTGTAAGGCGTCCTTCGACCAGATAGACTAATAAGGGCATAAAATAAAGTCTGAATTTGCGGGAAGCATTATTTTAGTAGTGATGGAAGAGTTATAAAGTGATGTATATATTCTAACAAATATGAGTAATAAGAAAAAACGTAAAAATATAAAGGTATAGAACCAAATTTTCCGTTTTTATAAGTCGGAAATAGCAAACAAGCATGCAGCCACCTATCTAATACAAAACTCTGCGACAATATATAAGAAGGAGTCCTACCTGAAGCTGATCATAGATGCATTATGTAAGACAGGCGGCGCTCTCATCCTTCCATGGAAACGGAGTACAGGTGCAGTGGAGGTACCTCCCCGCTTAAATCATACACGGACTACGTCAATTTCATCTTACTTTACACTTTCTGTGACTCAAACACTTCTTGATATAAAAATGTGCTAGCCACTTGAAATCAAGCATCAAAAATGTAATTTTAAAAGTAAATTCCCAATGCAAAGAAACAACAAATAAATTTAATTTATTGATTTTATGTACTTTTTATGCATTGTTTAAAAAATATTAGCATTCTGCACTTCTTCTCTATATACACTGTATCGGTGGCAAATTTCATACTCTTTCGTCCGCGTTTTTTTCGTAAAAAAGTTTTCGCTTCACGTATTAACATATAGATATAGTTAGTCGTTAAAAACATAACATAGATACAGTAAATAAGGATAATGTTTCGGACATTTAATTTTGTGGACAAAATGTTTCATCGTAATCACACACTGTGACAGCGATGGCTAATAATCTGTTTTCAATATGTAGTTGTCGGTGTTAAGATCAAATAGGGCTGCTGATTTTGAAAATGTATTAGTAAATATTTGGTTTAAGATATGTGATCCTTAGTAAATTTTGTAGAGTGAGATAATGTATACAGTCTGAAGGTTATCCGCGATCTCTGAGTTGTCTTGTGTTAATCTGTTACTAAAGGTAAGGTGGCAATTGAATATCATAGATTATTATTTATTTGTAGTCAGTAGTACAATAAACATATTAAGCCATTTAACGCCAAGTCGATCAACTTTCGCTATAGTTTATTTGAAATTCAACTTGCGTATAATTGTATTTAAAAATTCAAAAACGTCCTTATTACTAACAAATTTTTCATTTAAGTAGTATACTATAGGAGTATACTTAGTAAAAAAATCCGGTAATAGACAAAAATGTCGGTAACATGCAGGGAATGTAAAGGGACCCCCATACCCCTAAAGGCTTTTTGATTATCTCTTCCGGATTTACGGGTATGCGTGATGTATAGGCATCTTTCAGGAAGCCTCAAGATTACATACTGATAGCGAAAGTTCGGTATTAAACGTTTGGGAAGCAAATATATTATACCGGGTCTCGTTTGGGTAAGCAATATTTCTCGAATGGTTCGAGTGAGAAAACTGTTTACGGTTAGGAGTCGAAAGTGTTCGTTCGAATCGCTTAAGATTTATTTGGCACTACACATTTATTTCGAGATATCTACATCTACATTTTTGAGGCTCTAGTATCATTTACCTAGTAGAAACATTTGACTATAAAGGATATTCTATAATCATAAGTAATTATGGAAAAGTAGAAAGTAACTTAGCGCTAAAAATACCTTATATGTCAGTTGACGCCTAAAGCTACAAATTATATTGCCTCTATTTACCATACAAATCTGTGATATCGTAAACATCCTGTACAATTACTTCCCCATATAATTACTAATTAAATTTGTAAAATTACTTCCTCATCTCATTATTATACTCAGCTCTCCCACGCCCGAGATATTCCATTCCAAAACAATTCGCTGACTTTGAGCGATAAACGAAAACTTCGCAGAAACCAGATACTGAGCAGCCCTACGATATTCGGGTAAACAAACGCCCTTGTCCGTGAAATTGGCAATGGTTGATTACCTCGATATTGTTTGCTGGGTTTATCCTGCATCCATTAAACCGATAATAGTGATATGTTATTGCTATCAGCTTTATCGCGGATTATTGGAACTGTCAATTATTAAACTAATCGTTACCCTTTTATTTTTATTGAGCTTTTGTCAGAGGACTTCGACGGGTGTAACGACAGCGTTTTGTGACAGTAAATCGTCAGTTAGAAAAATAAGTCTCATAACCATTAATTGTAGTCATTTTTGAGCATATGTAGGATATTCTACAAAGACTTTTTGGACCTATTGATAGCTATTATAAAGTAATCATGGTTAATACGAGTTCTACGCAAGCGGTTCAGTTTTATGATAATAGTAAGCAGATGATGGTTTCAGCTATAAGGTAAGATGTTCTTAACAACTTACAAATTAAAGACATTTTTCTATTAATGTTATTTAAAGTTCTTCCTCTTCTCAACGATTACATTCTTCGAACACCAAAGTTACTGTCAGTATATTCCTGGTGTATTTGTATTATTCAGTCTTTTTCATTTGAAGTTCACTAACTGTACAACTCTTTTGTCGATACAACAGCAATGTGTACCTATACTTCAGGTTTTTGTTGTAATGGGAATAAAACCAAATTAATGAACTAAAATAAAACAAATTGTTTTCTAAGGTTACGAAAATGTTACTTACGTAAAAAAAAAATTAAATACGTCTGTTAAATCTGTTCTATTTGTATTTGTATATTATTTGTATGGAATCTAATTATATGTACGTAAGGTCTTTGGCTTAATTAAGCAATTGTATGAAATTTGGATTTGTAAGTAGTAAAATACTTTTTCTATCACTTATTTATCAGGGATACGTCTTGTAGTCGAGGCTGGTTACGGCTGACGGTGCAAGGAATTTTCGGTACCATTATTGTGAGCAGCTTCATCCTGATCGTGCTTATGGCTATCAGCTCCTCTTACAAGAACCAGTTAAGACATCGGCGGCGTTGTATAGTCATGGGCTGCAGAGTCATTTGCAACAACGCACCTTTCTTTGGAGAATTCGAAGACGATATACATCATACCGTAACGGTGATTATAGCAAATATAAATATATTTGTATTAAGAATTCCATACCATCATTATAAGTAATGTTTTTACTTCTTTATTATTATAAATCAACCAATGGATCAGTTTTCAAATTTAATATTTATTTACACAATAAAAAATATAATGAAATATTTACCTAATTTTACTCATATATTTGTGTTTGTTTTTTATTGCAGGACGCTGAATACCACTGCGGGCGAGTATTTTTAACGCTGAACCGTCCAATGTTCATCAATTCCAGTTTGCCAGCGCAATGGTTATCAGCGATTCGCATCAACGTCAGTGAGCTCGAGATAGTCGGTGGAAACCTAGAATACATATCACCAGATTCCTTCATGAGCCAGTTTGGAGGCAACCTAAGAGCTCTCGTTTTACTAAAGATAACTTTGACAACAATAGCTGCTGATACTTTCCTCGGACTTTCAACTTTACAAGAACTACACATCAAAGATTCAAAAATATTAAACATAAGACAAAATGCATTACAAGCAGTAGATGACACGTTATGTGTTTTAAACATAAAAGCTGAGAACAATTGGGATCCAGTCAATGTTACGGGATCATCAAATTTCGAAAAACTGCGCGTAGTAGATTTCTCAATGAATACTTTTCATGATATTCTTGGACGTAATAGTTTTACTGAGCTGAAACTTTGCAAAGTCCTGTATCTAAATTTGTGTTCAATTACTGCCATTGGCGCTGGTGCTTTTGATTTCTTGGAAAGTATAGAGATATTGCACTTGAATAACAATTACCTCACGTCTCTGCCCCCTGATATGTTCCTGAAGATAATACCACTTGAGCCTAGAATAACTCTGCAGGAAAACTTATGGCATTGCAGCTGCTCCAATCATAACTTGAGGATATTGACTAAATTGGGATTGATGATTGTCGACCCCATATGCTACTTTCCAATTTCAGTACGGGGATTAACATTTTCTGAATTCGAATATTACTGCGCAGACGATCCCATTACAGAAGTTATTGACGATGATTTATACATATTTAGTGGAAAATTAACATCAACAAATAATCGATATTGTGAAGCAAACTCGTCGACAGGTAATTTACCCATAATTCACTCGCCCATACCGGAGAATAAATGTGTATCAAATGTAATCTACCGAACGAACCTGGAAACAGATGTTGGTGTTCTTTCTAATAACAATGATTGGTTAAAACCATATTTTTCGATTGAGACTAACGGATTCACGATGGTATCACTTATGTTCAATGACCCATTTGACTACGGCCTAGTGTGGTACAAGTCTTCGTGTCCAAATGAAATATATTGTATTAACCATTTGCCTAAAGTTTTGCGTGTGTTTAATGAAGATTCGAATATTCAGTACACGTTTTGCCGAATCCCCGTAGGATCCAGGGTTATAGAAGGCAATCAATGTGTTGCTTATGACCTAGCGAATTTTCGGCCCAATATATTATTTTACAAATCTGTATTACTACTTGTTTGTGTCGCGATTATTTGCCTACTCTCCGGAGCTCTTTGTGTTTACGCTTTGATACACAGGAACCCTATTTTATTGAAAGGAAATAAAAGGGTCGTTTTCGTGAAGCATAAAACAGTTGATGCGTTAATCCTTCCCCCGAAAATACCTTTGAGGTGCAATTTACCCGACGATTCGAAAATTGCTACTGAAAATAGAGACGTTTTTGTTATACCGGGAAATCGTAGGAATACCTTACCTGGAAGTCTAATGAGGACCCATTCTATTAGGACTACTGAGAGTAATGATCCGAGCTATATATCAGCCCTGCAACCTTCTGACGATCAACTAGCTGAATGGCGAATAAAGCGTGATATTGAAGTGACGTGTACTTACGATTCAATCGATTCTAATTTGTCTGTACAGTCTCATAAATTTAACAGAGACTCTTTACCGTACTATTCCATTGAGAGCCCGGAGAAGATTTATGATACTATCATATTATAAGTTAATAGTAAGATTCCTAAGAAAACTGAAGTAAGTTTTTGCCATTCAGAAGATATTTCCGAGAACTTGGAAGCCATTTAAGAAACCAATTAATATTGTCTGTTAACCGACCAAAACTCGCAGGACGACACTACGATGTGAGTGTTCTGACTGTAGAATTAATGGTAATGTAAAGATTTATGACAGTTTAACACATCGCTGTACCAACTAGAATTAGTCCATTACTCACGTTACGAGCTCCATGTTTGCGAACTAATTTATTCTGGTCGGGGCTGACTCTGGAACTGAGAGTTCGGTACACTGATCACGTTAAATGTTCTGTGTGATTCAGTATGCAGCTGTTTTGCCTACATCGAACACACTACTATATAAGTGACGTACATGCATTGCTGTGTATTTGATAAATGCGAAAATAGTTATTCAATATACCGGCATATTTAAGTTTAAAATTTTCTTTTCTTTTGACATCTGTAATTTCCTGTATTATGTCTTAACTATAGTATTAAGTATCAATGCATTAGTGTGGTAGTGTTATTTTTAAAGATTACAACGAATGAGTAAAATAAAAATGATTAGTAGATACTGTCTTCCTTCCGTAACCAATAGAACAGGAGTTTTACCTGAAGCTTGTTAATATAAGATCGCTTTATGTGTAAGTGAGCCGTCATAAAAACAGATTGTCTTTAGATAGAAACCACGTGCAGTATAATGACCTAAATATGGATACAGTAAATTGATATTTTAAACTATTAGCGTACACTAATTGATCCTGGCCAAGAGCGTCTCAGTTATTATTACATACATCATATTCAGCTCATACAGCCCGTTACTATACCAACGATGTTGTCTAGCGTTTCAAATATTCATCACTAAATACAATTGTCGTCTCGACCACTAATGTCATTTGTCACGTGTGAATATATTATAATGTGTATTGAAATCATAAATAAATTAAATTTTGATTATTGTTGGGGTAAAGTTCTTATTCGTAAAGACGTTATTTTCTTTTTTTGCTTTATGTTTATTCTATTTTGATTTTATATTTACAGTGTTATATAGCTTAATATAAAATATTTTTGGCTACTGCACACAAATTATTTCAATTATTTCTCGTAAAGGAAGATCCATATCCATTATAAAATTGAAATAAAATAATTGTTAAATGATAATATTACTGTTATTAAACCACTAACTATAACTATAACTATCTAACAGACAATTAGTTTTTCACATGAATAAATACTTATATTTAATAAAAAATGTTATTTTAATCTCTGGACATTCATTAAAAATAACGGCGGATTATAAACTGGAAATATGCATCCTCATAAATATTCGTTCATGCAATTAAAATGCTCATTATTATATTCTACGAATTCGTGCTTCATTCCACGATGTGATGAAATATATCAAGTTTTCCTGAGAAATTATTATCATAATTGTTCATTATAATATTATAGTGTATTGCAAAAAGTGAATGATGGTACGCTCAGAGCTCACAATGAAAGCAAAAATGTTTCTATTATTGTAATTTTGACTTTACTACAAAATATTATTTATCAAAAAATATATTAATGCCCTGAAAAGTTGCCTTTTTGTTTTTATAATTATCATGAATTTTTAATGGGTTTAGATATTTATTTCTCATTAAGTATTAATGACATTCACTTACATGAGAAAGTTTACAAAAATGTACTATGCTATTACAATACATTAGAGAGCGTACAAACAAACAAAAGCGGTAGTAATAAAAACACACATATCGGGTACCCACAAAGTTTGCACAAGCGTAGATGGTAAACACGGATATACAGGTAAACTAGAAGTCCCTTTTGTCGATAGACGATATTATTTAATTACTCTATTTATCACCATAGACTTTTTCATACCATGTTTGGAAAGGTACTAATCAAATGACTTTCAACAGAGTAGGTATTTAAATCGAATTTAATGAAATAAGGAAATGTTACCTCAAATCTTTATTGTATTGTAGTTTGAGGTAAAATACATAAATATTTTGAGGTTACGCTGAGTTTCTTCAGTAGTATTGGTTTGATGCGACAAACGCACAGACAAACGTACTAAAATTCTAAAAATGTTATCATTTATCATTCTAGTCTCTCAATCTATTTTTAACAAATATATTTTTAAGCATATATGGCATACAAACACGCGACGCCCTCATTTTTTATATGTATAGGATTTATGCAGTATACTCGTGTGTCGTCAATCCATTGCTGCCCCACTGTTGGGAATAGGTTTCCTTTCAACGTGATAATTGATTTCGAATACGCAGATAATCTGAAATAATGAAATCCTGAAAAATCCTGCCTACTATCGTGCCTGTTTCATACTTCGGAACATCGATTAAGAGGCCCTGCTTCAACCACGCTATCACTATGCTAAGCAGTAATGGTCCAAATTTTATTAATTAGGAACCGGAACGTCCGCCAACCGCGACGGTGGAGATCAAATGAAGCTCTCGTGTCCTCAGTATGAATCAGCGTACAGTCCGTTTCAGCGACATGCATTGTCTTGGCTATGGACGCCGGTCTATTTTAATTGCACCCATTTAAAATCAACTGTACCACTCGCAATTAATAGCTATAATCATGTAGTCTTGGCCTATGTTTCGTAATGAGAGGTATGCGAGGTGTTTTACATTCTAACATTTTCGTTTGAAAGGTTTGGGCCAAGCGTATATATGTTTGCAAATGGTTATACATTTTTTTATGGTTTTAAGTTTTCAGATGTTTTCTTTTATCGTTTTAACTTACTTAACAATTCTTAGTTTGTAAAAATTAGGTCATCAATATATCATACTTTATCTTCGATCACTAATAAGAACTACTTTATATATTATTATTTATTTCTTTTATATCATACTTTTCCGAGGCGTTCCAGCGTAGGACTCAGGAGTAGCGGCGCATCTGTGGCCGACCTCAGGTAGGAATATCTAATCCTATCTGGCGTTAATTACAGATGTCCATGAGCGACACTAGACACTTACCATCAGGTGGACTGCATGCTGGTCTGCTACTCCTATATTATAAATAATAGTAATAACATTCAAATCCTATTTTGGACATTTTTCCATTCTGAGAAAATTTTCCCTTCAAATTATATAGTTGGTAAAAATTTAGACTTGAAATTCACTTCTCATTTTGAGTTGTTCCTTTTTTACTGTGTTTTTCTTAATGATGCCGTGAGAAGAAATACTTGGAAACATGAAAACTTTCAATGTTAGTAATAATGTTATATTTCGGAGTCGAAATAACAAGCGGGATTTTTGTGTAGGTTGGTTTTGACGTTTCGAATGTAAGAAAATCTTGACTTATATTGAAACTAAAAATAAGATTTATTTTACTTATGTAAGTATAACCTTACGAAGTTTTAATTGTTTTAACTTCGGGAGGAAAATAATAATTATGCTTGAAAATTTTTCGTTATGTTTTGATGTTATGATCTAAACTGTTTTTATTTTATCTTGAGATCTCGTATTCCATTATGTATAATTTATATGTAGGTAATCTTATATATGAAATTCTCGTGTCACAATGTTAGTTACCGTATTCCTCCGAAACGGCTTTACCGATTTTGACCAAATTTTATATGCATATTCAGTAGGTCTGAGAATCAGCTACTATTTATTTTTCACACCCCTAAGTGATAAGGGTTTAAGTGATAACCCTTAACATTTTTTTTATATTGCAAAACAACGTTTGTCGGGTCAGCTAGTAATTATATAGAATGTGGTTAATGAAATAATATTTATATTTAGGCACATAATAATGTAACGAGTTGTAACAGTTAAGCGCCTGCAGAAAATTCTAGGTTCGATCCCCGGCCAGATAAATATCTAAAAAATAATAATCAAATTTACATTTCTATTATGAGTATGTATTCATGACATCCATATGATAACACAGGTAATTCTATTATGGTCTTATTTGAATTTAGAGTCAGTACTTTTACCTATACCGATATATCATGCATTTAATATAATTCGCTGCGCAAAAAGTGATAGACTAATCTTATCATATGTAAACATTACTATATTTGTATATTAAATATTTTTGATTGTAACTAACAATAGTTCGAAACGGACTACATTGGCAGCCCTTGCTCTTCCGGTGGTTACAAGAACAATGCACTTGGCAGTGACATTGTCAGGGTTGGCAGCCATTGATAGTGACGCTGATCATCAATTACCCATGAAAAATAGTTTAGATAGTAATTATACAAATATATAAGAATGATTAAATAAAACATGTCTGGCATGTAACGTATGCTTATACGAATTTATATGTTGTTTGTTCGAAGGATGGGGCACTGGTGACTACAACATACGTCTAACGTACCATAGACATCAGTTGCAACACTTTATTTACTTATACTTGGTTGTAATTAAGTTTAGCATTACAAAGTTTGCTATGAATAAAGTCTGTATTTATTTATTGAAGTATATTTTCCCTACAAATACTTAGTATAATTATACCCTACAGGCATACAAGTTTTCTTGAAATATGCTAGCTATATTATTAAAAATCATTCATTTTGTTTTTAAGAAAGTTATACTCTATAGAAACCCGCCCTTATACAAACTTTACTGTACTATGAGGACATGATCTCTCAAGCCAAACTGCCATAATCTTTAAAAACTTCATCGACCTATTTCCGGTACATAAATTTTCCTTCATCGTAAATTATTAAGTATTAATACAATTGGTTAATGATGCGCAAAAATCTTAAAATAGATACAAATCTGCATTTTGGTTCTCGGATCTCCTTCACTGAAAAGCCGAACCATTACCAGGCTACCCCGTCTATCTAAAGTCAATTAATTATAATATCATTACTGGATGCGCTTATGCCCCATATCACAGAATATTCAAAAGCTTTATTTCACCGATAAAAACCTTAAGTATCAGAATAAGAAACTTCATGGCAATAAAGTTCGTTCGCGGCTCTTTTGTCAGTTATCGTCTATCTGGCCCCAACGCCCAATTGTGATGATAATAACCCAAACTTCCCTTAGAAGTTTTCTAAGCGTTCCCGACTGTGGCAATGTTTTAGGGGATTCAAAGTTTAGGCAACTCTGTCACCCGTAAATTTTCAACAAAGCTTAAGCTTACAGCAGATTCTTATCCTTTATTTTGTTTAACTGTTTTCTTATAAAGTTATTTTGTGTATCCACCAAGATACTTCTTAAATCTATTATATTTTAAGCTAGCAGTGTTTTTGTTACTTTGGCAAAGGGACTTCTCTCGCCGGGCTAAGTGATCATGTCCGAGGAGCGACCGGGTTTCGGCATTCTCAGTTCGGAACGTGTATATGTACAAGATGTTTAGAAAACTTGTATAGCGTGATTCAGAATACATGTGGTGCCATCTCTTGACGAGTAGCGGGAAGTTGCCACATTGCTATGCTTGAAAGATACAACAGTTCTTGTGTTTCGGTGGAACGTTGTGGATTCCAGCTGACTTACATAATATGAGGCGACTATCTTAGACCTCAAGTATGGCAACGCAAGTATGATCAGACCTCATGCAAAAATACATGTTGTGTATAAAGATGAAGAGGTCCATGAGCGGTAGTTATTATTTACCATCAGATGGACTATCACTTGATTCCTGCATCAATCTTATGGAAGGGTATATTTTCATCACAACTCTTTTTAAATTATTTTATGGTAATAAGAGTCTAGATACTATTTAACTGCGGGTGAGTAGCAATGTAGCGGGAAACTATATAAAAAGAAAGAAGGATATTATATTATTTAAAGAATAAGATATCATAGAATGGATTGTCAGAGAAAATAAATAAAGGAATTGTCATTGAATCTTTTATTTTATAAAATAGTCTTTCAGGAATAATGAGTCTACATTTAATAAAAAAAAAAAATTAAAAACTAAGACTATTTAAGAAAACAATTTGCTAAAGCCACTGTGTCGTGTGAGTAGGTAAAGTTTGCTATTACTTTGGAAGTTAATAGGAATAGTTTCATGTGACTTGGCACTTTGGCTTTATAGAAAATTATGGGCTATTAGTTACGGAGTTCCGAGGGTTTCCGGACTTTCCGGTAACTACACAGGTGAGCTGTATATTCCATTGTGAACGTAATATCGATAAATTACGTATATTACTTACGTATGAAAAGAGAGTAGGAGATAAAGATATATTTGTGAAAATCTGACTTATTTCATAAATTAATAAAATATGTAAATCAATAATGAATAAATAGTTAAAAATTATAAGTATAAAACTTATTAACACTACTATAAACATGTAAATATTCAGTAACTTAAGAAGTTTTTTCAAAATATTATGATTAATTTTACAAACGAAGCAAACGGACAGACGAGGCCATATTTTATTTTTATTTGTCCATAGACATTTCTTATTCCAAATGAACCAGAAGTTTACAAAGTAAAACACGCGCTCTCTGGCTCGCTGGTGTCCTGGAAACTTAATTGAAATTTCTGATATAATGAATAGTCTGTCTTAATATAAGCACTGCTGATACGTATAAGAGATAAATAGGTGTAAGTCGCTACTGCAGAAACAACTCTAACACTGGAAGTATGGAAGTAAAATTAACAGACTTTTTATAAATTATTGAAATACTTTCATACTTATCCGAAGCTGGAACGCCAGCTTAGTCCTCAAGGGTCGACCTCAGGTAGGAATATCTAATCCTATCTGGGGTTGATTACAGATGTCTATGGGCGACATTTGCCACTTACCATCAGTTGGACTGCCTGCTCGTCTGCTACTCCTATATTATAAAAAAAGTATTGAAATACCACAAGTCATAAGAATTCCATATTTAACATATGCTATTACACAACACCTGTAAAGGTAATTAGATAACGACTACATGATACATTAATATAAGTCGGCGTGCGTGTTGCGACGTTGCCAAGTCGCGCGACCGACGCTCCGTGGCAGGAAACACGACGCAAGCATTCGCAATCCTTCATTTAATATTAATTTGCGTAAACACTAAATGTCACCATATTTTGTGTCGTTAGTAAAATGTCACAGATGTTTGTTAGTCTTATAGTACACATTTCAGGAATGCTTTATAAATGTCTTTTACATATATATCATGCGTTCATTACTCATTAGTAATAGGACAGTTAAGTAAGCATAAATGATGTTAAGAAATTATTGGTTGGTGCATATTCATATTCATTTCAGAAATGTTACGTCCAAACCAAATATGGTTTTGGTCCACTTTGACAGACTTATTCAAAATTTAAAGACTAAAAATACCACCGGGGTTCACATCACAATATATAAATTGAATACTAAAAAAATATCAAACATTTCCTCATAGGAAGTGCAACACTTGTAAGGGTAATTAGTTAACGACTACATGATACATTAATATAAGTCGGCGTGCGTGTTGCGACGTTGCCAAGTCGCGCGACCGACGCTCCGTGGCAGGAAACACGACGCAAGCATTCGCAATCCTTCATTTAATATTAATTTGCGTAAACACTAAATGTCATCATATTTTGTGTCGTTAGTAAAATGTCACAGATGTTTGTTAGTCTTATAGTACACATTTCAGGAATGCTTTATAAATGTCTTTTACATATATATCATGCGTTCATTACTCATTAGTAATAGGACAGTTAAGTAAGCATAAATGATGTTAAGAAATTATTGATTGGTGCATATTCATATTCATTCAGAAATGTTAGAGCCAAGCCAAATATGGTTTTGGTCCACTTCGACAGACTTATTCAAAATTTAAAGACGATTATGGTAAATAATTTTCATTGAAAATATCAAGAACAATAATAATGTTAGCCGCTTCGTCTAAAAATACCACCGGGGTTCACATCACAATATATAAATTGAATACTAAAAAAATGTCAAACATTTCCTCATAGGAAGTGCAACACTTGTGAGGGTAATTAGTTAACGACTACATGATACATTAATATAAGTCGGCGTGCGTATTGCGATGTTGCCAAGTCGCGCGACCGACGCTCCGTGGCAGGAAACTCGACGCAAGCATTCGCAATCCTTCATTTAATGTTAATTTGCGTAAACACTAAATGTCATCATATTTTGTGTCGTTAGTAAAATGTCACAAATGCTTGTTAATATCTGAAATGTTTGTAGTACACATTTCAGAAATGCTTGCGATATGTGTATATGTAAACGATATTTATCGTTTACATATACACATATCGCATTTCATTATTCATTAATAGGATAGTTAACTAAACTTAAAATGATGTTTAAGAAATTATTGATTGATTATTTCATCTCAATTGATGTTTATTTCGGAGGTATAACGGTGAAGCCAAACTCATTAGTTAATATTAAGGTAAATAATTTATTGAAAACAGCAAGGTTAATAGTTGATTTAGAAGCTCTAAAATTAGCATCTATTTTCACATCACGAAATACATATTTAGTCTTAAAATCTGATGTAAAAGCAGAACACCTGTAAAGGTAATTAGATAACGACTAGGTGCGACATTAATTGAAGTCGATGCGCGACTGGATGGCCTGCCAAGTCGCGCGACTGACGCTCAATAGCAGGAAACACGGCGCAACTATGTAATTCGTATCCACATGCTTGCAAACCGTCACGAACGTGTGTAGAGCGTTTGACTTAGGTTTTGTTTGATAGTGCTTGTATCAAAGCTTTGGATGATTTAGAGTTTGCGCCAAACATGCGGACGCAGCAAAAGCAACATCATATATTATTAATATGCGTGAATACTAAATGTCATTATATTTTATTTGATAATACTTGTTCATAAAATACTACAATAAATTTGTGTAACATTTTAGAGATAGTTTGATATATCATTTGATAACTAGAATATGATAGACGCATACATAGAACGTTGTAATCATGTTTTTTTAAAGAGATAATAGCGAAGAATGTATAGATGTCCTGTCATACTTTTATAATGTTTTATAATTCTCTAATATTTCTCTAATATAAGACTCAAAATTTTTAAATTCAATAAAATTTTATAAAATTTCGCTTTAACAATACAACTAAGATCAGTTAGGTATCTATTTTGTTTTAAATTATTTAAGTTCGTGTTAGTTGGTTTCAGTAAAATAATCATAAAACGACGTGGTGCTGCGTTATGGTGCTAGAAATTACTGATTGCCTTTTTCCGTTAGGTACAAAATTTTATAGTCCATTATACTTGAAGTACCGCTGTATTACAATAAAGTTTTCAAAGTAAAATGATCGTAAACTACGTAGTAAACGATATGACGTCAGAAGTTACTAACTGCTATTTTTCTAGGTATTCCAACAAATCTTTTACTAAATTGAACTGAAACGCGATGAAATGAAAATTACAATGTCAAAATTTATTAACCGGTACTTTTCGCTCTTCACAAGTTTTATCAAGTGTTCTGGTTGAAATCGATACCCAAATATTTTCGTTATTCAGTTTATTCAGTAAAGTTTTCGCAGTAGGTTAACAAAGTTAGACCTTCTAGCCTATAATTGGGGCAAGGGTTAAAATATCAGCTACTGCCAGCTATTTTCCGTTCAGCGCAAAGTAAAACAATAGTAGGTATTGAAATAATGTTATCTCTCATCATTATTCAGGTATTCCAAAGCTCTCGCAGTGAACTGACGTAAAACTAGGTGGAATAGGAATTATAGCGTGTCAGAAGTTCCTAACTGCTGTTTTCCGCTTGGCGCAAAGTTGCAGTGCGTTCTGCTTGAAGCGTCGTTATCAGAGTTTGTAGAGCCCTCCACAGCTCCATACGTTATTTCGAGCATGCACAACCTGTATAAGGTTAAATATTCTAGTTGAAGCTGTCTGTTGCGAACAAATTTCATGAATAAACTTCCGTACGAACAGGTGGAAACAGGTGCAAGATTATTTATCACCTGACGTTTTCAAATAATCATTTGACTTTTGTTACAATGCGTCACTTAGGTATATACCTTATTTCTAAAGATTCTCTTTTTTATTTGTAAGTAAATAATTTTATTGAGTCAGTCGAGAGTCCTCAATTATCGTAATAAGCAATATTACATTTTGACAACATATTTGAAGTCCTGCACCTTTCTGTCAAGGTGTACTAAATACACTTAAACCAACCACATGTTTAGCCTTAATAAGGTCGCATAGATGAGGGTGCCATGTACACGTACAAAAAATGATACACAAAAACCCACAGCCATAGTAAAAATATATATTCATAATTCACATATTTGTCGGCATTTTAACTTTCCTTC
Source organism: Epargyreus clarus (assembly GCF_041222505.1). Taxonomy (NCBI): domain Eukaryota; kingdom Metazoa; phylum Arthropoda; class Insecta; order Lepidoptera; family Hesperiidae; genus Epargyreus; species Epargyreus clarus. Next base: position 5,068,560 of record NW_027332233.1, read on the forward strand.
TTCTCTTTCAATTGTAGGGCGAAGGCCTGTGTCCAGCACGAAGTAATAAGGTCATTAGTTTCCACATGTCAAGTATCGTAACCTTAGTTTCAAGTGCACTTCAGCTCCATACATCATAATTATCGCTTGCATGAACTAAACATGTTCAGTTGAAGCAGTCTACCTAGAAGCGAAGTTTTATGAATAAACTTTTCTATGAAACGAGTTCAATAAAAGTTTCTCTTTTGGGTTTTCAGTTTCATGATTAATACTGGAAATATTCCCGGGTTATATGCATGTCTCGAATGAGTGATGAAGTGCTTGTGCAAACAAATGTATCATCATTTATGTATGATATATTTTCTTGAATTTTAAGATTACAGAAAATAATTTAAACCATGATCATAGATAAGTATAGATATCTCACTGCCTTGTAATTAAAGGAAGCCATTAAATGGCTTAAACGGTTGACAATTATATCAGCCATTTAATGGCTGTCATGGTGTAATTTTCGCGGAACAATGCCCGACATACACAGTTAAGTTCCGCAAAAACACGAAATCGAAGTAAAGGTGCGGAGAAATATCGTTTCATTCGTAAGTGATCTAAAAACTACATTTTTTAATATATTTCAAACACGAAAATAGATGACAGTGACAATTTCAATTGTTAAATCTGGTTACATTTTCTTGTTAGGAGTGAGTAATCTTTACTAATCTATGACCATGATAATGAGGAGTCACTTTGCTAATGATTCCAGGGTATCTATATTTGAAACACAAGCTATGAAATATTAATTACGTGTACTAAACAATATATTATGTTTACTGACAGATGTTCCCGATATCTATATCAAACCATTAAATACGCTAAGAGGTAATATGCATATGATTTACTACTGAGTACGATGAATTATAATTCAAACATTTAAATATATATATAAAAAAAATAATACACTCAACATTTATCTGCATAGTTTTTATGAGATCTCATAACTTTGGGACTATCCCAAATAACATAGTTTTACACACATAAATAAATTACCATTTATAAAGTTAGTGTAACAATTTAAATTCATATCCATTTCAACTGGGATTGTTACACAAAAGCTTGAGCTACACGTGCGCTCATATAGCAGTTTATAAATATGCAAACGAATGTAGTTCATTCGTTGCCCAAAGGAGGAGCTCAAATATCAGAGGAACTCGAAACTTTTCTGGCACGTTTCGTTCGTTTTACTATTGTTTGCCATTCGAAAGTATTTTTAGTGAATGAATTAGATATATTTAGATACAATTAATTCACTCTTATTGGATTAACGTTTATATGGCGTCGTTTAAACCATTCGTTTTATTCTTGTTCGCTATTTTAAAGTGTTGTAGTGTTCATTCAATTAACCCAATCTTATTGAAATCACCTTATTTTATATCGTTTAAGCTGTAAGTAGCTCTTAATCTTTAAGTTGGAGTTAAAAGGAGTTTATTTAAAGGATGGAGGAAGGAGTAATTTAAGAGCAATAAATACAGAATGACTTTTAAAAAGACATACATTTTGCAACGATACTTGACCTGCAATAAATACGATTTTCATTTTATCTTCATTATCTTTTGTATTATTTCATAAAGAAATATTTAAATTAAAATAGTTACTTTTATGTTATAACATTAAATTGAAAAGTAAAATAAATAAAATTAATTAGTAATCTATTAAGGCCATGTTAACGGAAGGGAATGTTCTTAAATAGGCCAATCGTATAAAATAGCTGAAGTATTTACATTGAAATTAAGCGGTGACAGCATTTTGGCGCTGAAACGACGGCCAGAGTATTATGCATTTTTCATTAAGGGCACCGTCTAGTAGTAGCTCAATTAGTTGACATACTTGAACAGACTGAAATTCCCTTTTTATGTTGTTTGGGCGTTCCTTGTGTTTATGCGCCAGCATGGCTTTAAGATATAAGTAACTTAAATATCGTGAATTTTTGAAGGTGGTAGAACCCTTTGTGGTTCGAGTCTGGCGGCACCACTGTTACACCTATTTCTACCTAATAACAGCAGTGTTAGGCGCTGCTGTGTTCCGGTTTGAAGGGTGTGGTAAGGGAGACATACTTTTCCGAGGCATACCACCTTAGTCCTCAGGGGTAGCAGCGCATCTGTGGCTGACTTCAGGTAAGAATATCTAATCCTATCTGGGGTTCATTACAGATGTCCATGGGCGGCAGAAGCCACTTACCATCAGGTGGACTGCATGCTCGTTTGCTACTCCTATATTATGAAAAAAAGAAACGTAAAGTATCACAAATTGTAGTTCAGAAAACCCTTGTAATAGCTATTTCGTTTACTATTATATATAATTACTATATTATATCAGAACCACTCGGAAATATCAAAATGGCAAATAGCATTTTGCTGCCGGCGCTGATAATGAATTAAAGATAATACGCAAATTGCAATGCATGTTTTTGGCAGCATTGTTGTACATATCGCGGTCCTTGATCGAAATTAGCTATTATTCCCAGTGATAGTTTATATTAAACGTCGACGTGCGTGGGAGATGTTCATTAACAGGAATGTATTTCAAATAACAATACAATTGAAAATATCTCTATTTACTCTTTGAATATCTATATTTACTCTTTGAAAATTATCTTTCGTAGTTTCCAGATGTCCTACCACCATTTCTATATCTACTAAATACCAACAGTGTTATGGTTGGGGTGTGGTAAGGAATAGACGAGACGTATGGTGATAATTAAATGAAGTTTTTCAAATTGGTCTTCAAATTTGACTCCTGGGGGTTACTGCCATCTCTTAAAACAATATTATTTTAATCATACTTTTACTTTTTTTGTAGGAAGTTTAACTTTTTAAGTAAAATATGATAAATTTTAGTTGGTTTTATACAACGGATAAGCGAAAAATTATTAAGGGGTTAAGTTTGTTAGTTCGACTGTGTATGACGGAATATTTTACTGTTTTTAGGAGGAAATAAAACTTTCCTGAACTATGGCCGTTTTTAAAAGATGGTGGTAGGCTCCCTGATCTGTAGTTGATTAGGTCCTGACTACTGCGGTCTGTGGCGTGTCGTCAGTGATCCGTCAGCGTCCGTTGCTAGCGATCGCTTGGGACCGTCGCCGACACCACGAACTGTAGCTCCTTGACTGCCTGATGCATACTCATTATAAAAGAATATTAAAACTAAATTGTTAATTATTAAATGCTCCCTGCCTATGGTTATTTCTTTTAAAAAATCAACATTACTTAAATGTACTCTTTCGTCACCCGAATCAAACACAGCCATTTATCCGTGAAACGTTGTACCCGGACAGTCGTGACGCAATTACAGTCGGTGACTGAAAAAAACGTTCCTTTCAGTCACAAGCAATTGAGTTTTTGCTGCATTTGGCCCGAGCTCGGCGCCACGCGCTGCGAATATGTCACTGTCGGCCGCACAGCCCTCGGCAGCCCTCATTAGGACCTTCATTAATTCACTTCGTAAATAACTACTATTTATGTATTACAATAAATTATTTAAAGTTGTAAACATGTATAAAATTACGGAATGTGTCGACTATCGATCTAATAGTTTAATAGGGGCCTCAATTGTTGTTATCTTATATATAAAATTCTCGTGTCACAATGTTAGTTACCGTACTCCTCCGAAACGGCTTTACCGACTTTCACCAAATTTTATATGCATATTCAGTAGGTCTGAGAATAGGCTACTATCTATTTTTCATACCCCTAAGTGATAAGGGTTGTTCACCCTTAACATTTTTTTATTTATATGGCAACACAACGTTTGCCGGGTCAGCTAGTACTTTATAAAAATGTAATTAAGTTAAAATAAATGCATTATGGATAACTGACTCTATAATCAACCGCCTAAAGTTTAATTGGTGGTCTTCCACATCATTCCAAATAAATTTTATAGGTAATGTATAACGGTGGTTGGATTGTGGCGTACTCAGTAGCATCTGTTTATTATAACAGTTTTTGTGTTTGAGGTATTTTGTTTTGGCTATACATATTCACAATTAAACAGTACATCTAAATATACATAACTCAAAGGTGACTGACTGACATAGTGATCTATCAACGCACAGCCCATACCACTGGACGGATCGGGCTGAAATTTGGCATGCAGGTAGATGTTATGACGTAGGCATCCGCTAAGAAAGGATTTTGATCAATTCTACCCCCAAGGGGATAAAATAGGGGATAAAAATATTACTTCGTAACGCGAGCGAAGCCCAAAAAGGTAGTTGAACATAGACTTCTAATTGAAAGAAGAGTTTGAGGAAGTCGAATTAGAGAAAGCAGTAAATAAATAAGTTCGCAAGAGAGTGCTGCTATCCAACTCTTGGATTTAATCTTAAAGTCTTCCCCTGTGTCACAGAATACTATTATTGGTAGCTAACACACAGATTCTAGTTGTACATGTTCTCTAAATCAGAATGCAAATGTATTTGAATAAAGTATTGTCTCACTCGAGATGCTCCTATCCTATTTTAAGTTACAGGTGTTCATGAGCGGATATGATTAATTAACAGGGAGTACAAATATATGCCATTTAAGAAACTTGACATTTAAGACTAAGAGTATTTTAAGAATTTCATAAAATTACTAGTTACCTAAACTAACACGCTTGAACTACGCTAATATCGTAAACTACGAAAATACGCTAAAATCGTAATAAACCTCTTCATTGTATTTCCTATGATGAGAGTAGAATCGTCGTAAATCATGTTTGCTTTGTCGCTTGTGGAATAGAATTGAGACGCCAGTATATTTAGACGACGTTATTTATATTTACCTGTATTAATTATCGGCAAAAATCGTGGCAACGGTCCAATGTTGCGGTGTTAAGTAATTTATGGGCGATAAATTAATTGAAACGTATAAAGTGTAAAGTATTTGGCTGGCCCGAACTTGCATTGTAGTACCGGGAATAGTGGCCTTAACGGTACGAGTTAAAAGCGTTCGTGTAGCCAAGACAAGAGGATTAATTTGTAGGGATAGAAATCTGAGCAGACGTTGAGTCAACCTGGGTGAACTCGGCGCGCGGTTGCGTCTAGTCGCGCAAACCATCCAGATTAGAGGACTTGTCTTCCTTGTCCTGTGGTTCCTCATAGCGTACACATTCTCGCAAATACTCGATTATTATTAAATAAATTTAAAAATGGTGAGATTTTTCAAATTTTCATAGTGCTGTTTTTAGTGTTCGTGGAAAGTGTTAAATTTTGTGTTATGTTTGAATTAAGCGAGAGAAATGAAGTTAAAACCGGAATGTTTAATAAAATATTCATTTTGTGTGTAATGTTCGCGGCTCCGTTGAAAGGGCTTTAGTTTTCAGTGCTACAAAGATTTTTCGATTTAGTTACAAACCGTACTTTATGTTGAAATTAAATGCTAGAATTTTCCTGGAAAATTCTTCAAATATAAATTGCTTACTAACCGACCGCTCTTTAATTTTCAGGAAGAACTTGACAAGGAACAAATTAACAGTAAGTATTTAAAATTAATAATACATACACAATATTTAGATTAATCTTTTAAACCAGACATAAGTACTCCTGCAACTAACTCGTAGAATTTTCTTTTGTTTATCGATAAAATATGATAATATTCCTCGAGTGTCCGTGGGTGTACAAAACGTCTTAGTTATCTGATGTAGGTACTAAAGAAAAACCCCTATTAGTTCTAATAATATATTAGGTACATATACCAACCTTACATAACATATTTTTGTGAGTGATTTGAAGTTAACTATTTATTTTATTACAACAACGGAGGTTTAATTCGAATCTCATAAAGTTCAATTGACCAATAAGTAGTCGGTTTTCTTAAATCTAAGTGTGACTGTTATTTAATGTTATTTTTTGTTTACCCAGTTCTGAGGAAGGCCTTCGAAGCCTTTGACCACGAGAAGAAAGGATGCATAGGCACCGTGATGGTGGGCACAATCCTGGGCATGCTGGGCCACCAGGTCACTGACGAGACACTCAAAGAAATTATCGATGAAGTGGACGTCGATGGTACGTTAGTTTTTATTTCTTGAGCATATCTATCACACGTTAAACAAATCATACTTTTCATATAATATTTTGACAGGCACGGGCCGTGCCTACACCAGTTTACTGAAGGTCACTTTCGCCATGTCTGTCATGTACGAGATCGGTAGATAAATACACCATAATATGGTTTAAATACTTTACAATGCGAGCTATAAAATAGGAGATATTTTAATTTATAAAGATGTACATATAATAAAAATCAATATTATCCAGTAAATAAATTAAAAACAAGTACAAACATATTTATCCGTGAAAAGGAAATTGTGGAATCCCTTTAGGGCCATGAACTAAATGAGTGAAATCTGAAAATGTTTGGTAAATTTAATTTTGAAGTCATTATGACGAATATAATTATGTAAGTCCTAAAATCTCTGCACCCAGATACGTTTTACAATATAAAAATGTATGTCTTACGCATAATATCTGGAATGCACAAGCGCTGGTATACTTAATCATATGTTTACAATTTAATTTAAACGATAGTAAATGTTTATAGAAAAATCTCACGAAGCCAAGGTGAGTAGGTAGGTAAAATAGGTGAGTTATGTTGCCAAATAGTATGATTAATTACGTTAATGTTAAACACTACACGGAAATTGAAACTTCCTTCGATTACGAACAAACCGACCTTTAAATTGTATTTATTAGTATTGAATCTATTACATTATTTCCCCATTTATTAAAAAGGTCAATCGATTTGAATGCGGTACTAATGAAAGTTAATTTAATATTAATCCAAAAATATTTTTGAGTTTATTCGAATAATATATTCAAGCAACTCACCGAATTGCAAATTAATTCTTGTATCAATATAATTTAAATTAATAGTAAAGATTAATTGGATTCTGACAAAGTAAAAGGAAAAGGCTCATTAAAGTATTATTTTTTATATTTATATACTCGTAGAAGTAATTAATTAACAAGTAATGAAAAATATAGTGTTAGAGTCATTCTTATACTGGAATGGTATGCAATAACAAAATATCCTATGAAACATGACAAGCGTGACAGAAAATCGGTTATTTTGAAAAAAATATATACGACAGGAAAATCAGAGTTCCCAGTTTTTGAAAGACAACTCCATATGTTTACGACTACTTTATACTGTCTTAAAAGTGTGTGAAATCTGTAGACCCTCTCCCTTAAAATCAGATGAATCGTGTGCCCAGCGATAATATGGCACAGTAATAGGTTGACAATATATACAACTTTCTATTCCAAGGTTCCGGTGAGCTTGAGTTTGAGGAGTTCGTAACGCTGGCGTCCAGGTTCATGGTTGAGGAGGACGCTGAGGCGATGCAGCAGGAACTGAAAGAAGCATTCCGTTTATACGATAAAGAAGGTAACTAAACAATGAACATAACGAGTAGTATAGTCTAGGTGATTTAAAAAATTCTTAATTATTGTTTGCTTAATTTTTTTTCTGTTTAATATTGGCTAAGAAACAAGTATTTTTGAAGGTGGTAGAACCCTTTGAACCTCCGGCGGCACTACCATCACACCTATATCTACCTAATAACAGCAGTGTTACGTGCTGCTGCGTTCCGGTTTGAAGGGTGTGGTAAGGGAGACAGACTTTTACGAGGCGTTCCAGCTTAGTCCTCAGGGGTAGCGGCGCATCTGTGACCGACCTCAGATTGAAATATCTAAACCTATCTAGGGTTGATTACAGATGTCCATGGGCGGCAGTAGCCACTTACCATTAGGTGGACTGCATGCTCGTCTGCTATTCCTATATTATAAAAAAAAAATCTTTCGATACTGCGAATGCCGTAAATGGCAATTTAGGCCCGCTTAATATGTACTAATGTACATCAATCTATTAATTTTCGTCTATCATATATCGAAATTTGACAATTTATAGTAGCTGCAATTTGTCAAATAAAAGGCATAAGACCTTAAATTGCCTGCAGTTGGCAAAATATTGGATGGATAGATTATTAACAACCCACGTTCTGTTTTTCTGCGACTACTGATGCACAATCCGAAAATATCTCCTTTTCCATAGAAATCTTATTTCTAACAGATGGTTTCCAAAAGCCACGAATTCTCTTTCATATTTTCGTCGCAGGTTCCTTAGTTTAACCTCAACGATGCAAAAACAAAGTTTATACAGTATTCCTTTCATAATTTTACTAAACATAAAAAACGCACACATAAAGCTTAACTCAATATTAAGCTTTACGAGGATTTGAAGGCACTTCGTTAGTTTAAAATCTCTGACAGTCATTAAAAACTTTTCAGGGCTCAAAAGTTGGATGCTAAGCTAGGATGTCAAAATGTTATTTTAACTTATAAAAAATTAAAACTTTAATATTTTAAAGTGCGTATAGATTAGTTTGTGAAAAAGGGAAGATTGTTAGGAACATTTATTTTTAATTCGTGGCAATAAATGCAAGAAGAGATCTTTTCAGCCTTTAAAAATTGAGCCCTCCATTAGTGAGGTATTTGTCTCAACGCCAGGTACTAATTAAAAAGAGATTAAAGATTTTACGACTAAGATAAAGTTTGTAAGGGCTATTATAAAAACAGCGTTTATCGGGAAATTGCTTCGAAGAGAACGTGTAGGGACGGCTCTTACAAATATCAGGGTACTTTAAAACGATTACCTAATCGGGATGTTAAAGTGTTTTTTTGGACAGAAAATATAAAATCGATTTTGATAATAAGACAATATTTATGTAAACATTTTTTTTCAGGTAATGGTTACATCACGACACAGGTATTGAGAGAAATCTTAAGAGAATTGGATGACAAGATCAGCGCAGAAGAATTGGACATGATGATTGAAGAAATTGACTCCGATGGTTCCGGCACCGTGGACTTTGATGGTATGATCTGTTTAATATACGAAATATCGCAATCAAGAACACATATTAGTAATTAAAAAGTTCTGGGCTGAAACGTGGACCAAAATAACTCACCCATGTATACAAAAAAACAATAACAACATAAAAACATAGTAAAAGTTTGTTTGGTAAGGGAGACGTTCCAGTTTAGTCCTCAGGAGTACGGTGCATCTGTGACCCACCTCAGGTAGGAATATCTAAGTTTATCTGGGATTAATTACACATGTCCGTGAGCAGCAGTAGCCACTTACCATCATTTGGACTACATGCTCGTCTGCTACTCCAATATTATAGAAAAAAACAAAAGGATTTTTGTAATCAAAACTTTATTTATTATGTAGCAAAATGTAATGTAATTTAGTTAAAAATAATATTTATGAAAGATGACATATTGTTTCCACTTGGTAAAAGTAAATCTGTCTCAACTCTCAACTGTAACCAATTGAATCAAGTGTCACAAACAATGGTACGGATTTTTAAATTCGCAATACTTCGTATTTCATTTCATACGAGCAGTTATTCGACTTTAACGAGTACATTAAACCCTGAATCTCTTTTATGTTACTGAAAGGAAAATGTATTATTAATTTCAGGACTGAAATTTTCTTTTGCTTTGTTTACAGAGTTCATGGAAGTGATGACGGGAGGCGATGACTAAGTGACTATCAACAACTCAGATCAAATTTCTAGTATGATGGAAGTACAGACAATATTGATGGCATCCGTAAATTTTGTATTCGGTTTTGAGGGATGGATTTTGTCACTAATTGTTAATCTTTGGTTACAAGTTACGTGACATCATTAACGGAAAGGATAGCTGATACAAAAGTTGTGTAGTGGCAACCAAATATGATCTAAAAATCAATAAAGAGGTTAGAATAAAATTGCAAGGTGTGATAAGAGGAGTGATTACAACTATACCACATTATGTTTGCAAGTTACGGATAAGCATTTCTAACTTTTATCATACTTTAGAAATTTGTACTATCGCTTACCTCGTATTTAAGTTATTTTTAAATAAATTATTTTTACGTACGGACTATTGAATGAAGATCCTTATTTTTCCAAGATGTGCCTGAATTTCTCAATAAATCCTGTGCATAATTTAGTTTTTTATTGCTCCTATTAATAGATTTCTGATCATACAATCATTACCTTTCATTACTATCCCACTAACTGGCCACTGGTGCACATATACTCAGAATAGTCCCGCTTATGGATATCGAGTGTGAATTGTTAGAATATAGATGTGAAATCCGGATCTGTTGTGTGAGACGCCCAAATTCGTATTGTTAGATTACCAGTCCTCTTGGTTATATTACTTGGTTATATACTCGTAGTATTCTCAAATCATTATAAATAAAGAAAATTGACATAACAAAAAATTAAGTTTTGGGTGAAGAAAACTATCGTGAAAAGATGAAAGCAGGAAATTATTCTTCATTACCTAAAGGTAAATAATGATAATAGCATCATATTATATCAAACTAGCTGACCCGGCAAACGTTGTGTTGTCATTTAAATAAAAAAATGATAAGGGTGAACAACCCTTACCACTTAGGGGTATGAAAAAGATAGTGGCCAATTCTCAGACCTACTGAATATGCACATACTCGTAAAATTTGGTGAAAATCGGTAAAGCCTTTTCGGAGGAGTACGGCAACTAACAATTTTGACACGAGACTTTTATATATAAGATTTTAATTTTAAAAAGTTTTAAGTACATAAAAACCAAAAATACTCTTATTTCGTTTAACGAAGTCTTAAGTCATAATGTAATCCTTAACATAACGTTCCATAGTTACCTTAATCTTTATCTTTGACCTTTGATCTGATCAAATGATTTCACTGATCAACGTGCACCAATTTATAACATCCTTTGTTTCCAATTGAATTAAACCGGATATTCTCGTCTGCAGTAGCAAATATTTGTTCCATATCTAATCTGGCAAATACACACACACTTGTTTAGCTGGCGCTTGTTGTGTCTGTAAACAATACCTGTGGCCGGTGGCTATTTACAATGAAATACGTTCACATTTACATCTAATTATATAATGTTTGTTAGGTATCTATCCCCTATTATTCGATAGTCACACTAATATTCCTATGTTTTTGAGAGATATTCGAAGAAAGATTTCATTACAAATATTAAATTTGTAAAGGAAATTCTGCTAGCACCTAGGATACTTTAACAGAGACATTTTTTTGTAATATAAGAGTAGCAGACGAGCATGCAGTCCGCCTGATGGTAAGTGGATATTGCTATCCATGAACGTACAAGTATGTAATCAACCCGAAATTAGATTAGATTCGTACCTGACGTCGGCCACAGATTCATTGTTACACCAGAAGACTAAGTTGAAATGCTTTGGAAAAATATGTCTCCCTTAATAGACCTACACCCTTCAAACCAGAACACAACAGCATTTACCATTGCTGTTATAAGGCAGAAAGAGGAGTAGCGGTGATACCGCCGGGATGGAAACACAGAGGGTTCTACTACTTTCAAAGTCCCATCTCAGTGATGTCCCTCATAAGATGAGCGTGCCAAACCCACTCGAACCCTAAAGACCAAAATTGGATTGTTATCATTTTGAATATATTGCCCAAAAAAAAAATAATTTAATTAAAAAAAAATTAATGTATCATTTTGTCAAAATATATACCTAGATTAATTTACTGGTATAATGTGTCCCTAATAAATAATTTAGTCGGTTTCATCATGGATCGAGTTTAACAAATTGGAATTTTGGTTAACAGATGTTAAGTAATTGCTTAATAGTTTCATGTGTCTCTGCGTACCTCACTCTGATTTAATTAAATTTAAATGACTATTAAAATGATGCCTAAATTAGTTGGATTTATATATTGGTTTGATAATTTAATTCTTAATGAAACATGTAGTTTCATTGGCGATATTGTAGTTAATAATATTTTATAACTTGTTTTAAGTAATGCGGTAGATTAAGGAAAAAGTACTGGTTTTACGTATTGGTAATTGTAAAAAAATACTGCGGTGGGCATAGAATTTCGGGTCTTAAAGGTTCCCTTTGCCCGGGCAGATTCTCGGCTGGTGAATACCCCAAGAATTTTTATATTTATTTTGCGTTTCAGAAGAAGGGTGGCGATGCCGGCCGAACTACCTACTGGCTTTTTTTACAATATAGGAGTAGCAGACGAGTATGCAGTCCACCTGATGGTAAGTGGCTACTGCCGCCCGTGGACATCTGTAATCGACCCCAGATAGGATTAGATATTCCTACCTGTGGTCGGCCACAGATGCGCCGTTACCCCTGAGGACTAAGCTGGAACGCCTCGGAAAAGTCTGTCTCCCTTACCACACCCTTCAAACCGAACCACTGCAGCGCCTTACACTGCTGTTATTAGGTAGAAATAGGTATGGCGGTGGTGCCGCCGGAGTCGAACCACAAAGGGTTCTACCACCTTCAAGAAGTACCTCCTAGCCAGCTTATTTTGCCGGCTGATATATGAGGCCATGGCCTTAATTCAAGAGTGGCAATGTATCTGTAATCAACTTTAATTGGAATGCCCGTTCAACTACTTCAATTTACTTATAACAAGCAGAAAAATGAAAACTGACCACTTTGTATAACTTACTTAACATGAAATTTCGTTTCTAACAAACTAGCGACACTAAGTCAACAGGACCGACATGAGAAATTTAGTCTAATCCAGTTTCCACACCCACACATACTCATTCAATCAAACTATTCTCGTTCACACGTGCAGAAAATTTAATGTTTATTTCACCTATAAACAGCGGAACACATATTTGTTTGTTCAGACCATGTTTTGTCTAGAAATATTATCGGTATTACATACGCCAAGAGTTCTAGATAAACAGACTTCGCAACGTGATAAACAAGTCTATAACAAGGCTCGATTGATAGACTACCAACTTTAGAAATAAACATGTTAGAATTGTTTATAATAAATGTTTATGTCAACTTATATATGACGTAGTTACTATTATTTATATTAAAGGCGAAAAGAGAATCAGTGCCGTGGAACTTCACGTGTTTTTTTATAATACTGAAGTACCCCTAAGGACTAAGCTGGGACGCCTCGGAAAAGTATATCTCCCTTACCACACCCTTCAAACCAGAACACAGCAGCGCCTAACGCTGCTGTTATGAGGCAGAAATAGGTGTGGCAGTGGTGCCGCCGGAGTCGAACCACAAAGGGTTCTTCCACCTACCACCATTCTAATCATGTTTTGGATTGCAGTGGTCACTTACCATCAGAGCGCATACTCGTTAGCTACTTTTAAAATATAAAATACTAGCTGACCGGGCAAACTTTGTACCGCCTCAAAATCTATTTATTAAATATATTTCATATAAAATATAGCCTATGTTACTCGTGGATAATGTAGCTTTCGAATGGTGAAAAATTTTTTAAAATCGGTCCAGTAATTTTTGAGCCTATTCATTACAATCAAACAAACAAACTAAGCTTTACTCTTTATAATATTAGTATAGATAAAATTATAAATAAATGAAACATACTAATATTTAATGAAAACGCGCGCTTAACGCAATAACCACAATATGTCGAGTTCTGTCAAGCGTGGTAAAATTTGCAAAAGCCCACAACTCGAATACTGACTAACTCGAAATGACAACAAAATGAATTCCATGACATGGCTTTCATGGTTAAATATGACCACAACGCTCCGTGGTTAGGGTTTTCATTAAATGAGATACCGTTGCATTAACAGTTCGTTATTTTAACATTCATTTTAAAATCTTGATTAGGACTCGATTTATTTTACCATAACGCGTTGTGGTTAAGTTTTTCATTAAATGAGCTACCATTTATAACTTCGTTACTTTATTTTTCATTATTTTACAGTTCTGATTAATAAATTATAAGATAATTTTATTTAAAAGTACTAAATGATAGCACCGCCATACCTATTTAATCTTATAGCAGTAGAATCTACGTGATGGTAAGTGGCTACTGATGCTCATGAACATCAGCAATCAGCCACATACTAGAGTTCTACCTGAGACCACAAATACGTTAATATCACGGAGAACTCAGTTGGAACGCGTTAAATAAATATGTATCCCTTATGACACCTTCTAACCACAACAGCGCTTAACCACGGTAAGATAATCTGTAGTATTACCGTGGCTTTACACTGCTGTAATAAAGCAGAGATAGGTGTGGCGTTGGTGCCTCCAGATTCGATCTACAAGGGGTTCTACTACCTTCAATATGCTACATTACCGTTGTACATGAAGTATATATCTGGGGGCACGGCCGCGACCCTGCCAAGTCAAAATAAAAAAAATAAATAAAAAAAATTGGTCATACCATTCTTTTCTCGAAGCAATTCAGGCCATTTTCGACCTTTAACTTCGTTGTCGTTAAAGCTAGAAGCTAAAATTTTAGGAGCTAAGTTTACTTACATTCAGTGCACATCACAGAAGAATACCTTTCATTGACACACAAGGCGTGAGTCAAGATTATTGGCAACATCAATAGAGAAGTCCCGATAAATCTATATTCGGTTCGCCTTGAGCCATTCCCATTACATTGAATACGACGCGAATGTCAAAGTCAAGGCTGAACAATAAAGATAGATAGATAGATACATAATGTATTGTAAATCTATCATATAAGATAGAGGGAACGTTTAAGGTGCTGATAATTCTTGCAACTAATTTAAGAGCAATTGAATGTTCACTAAAAAAATTGGTTGTCTGTAAATTCGGTTTACTGACGATAGTTAAACGTGACAACGTCATAAAGAAATACTGATGGAATGGTTGCATTTTTCAAAAGAAAAATTTAATTTTATTTGTTTGATAGATGTTTTGTATGGATACAGAAAAGGAGGTAAATACGCAGAGGCCGATTGTGCCTCTTTGTCACTCGTTCCGCGCTCTCGCTTGCACTTCAAGCCTTAAATGGAACGCCTCAGAGCGAGGTAACACCGCATGAGTCATGTTTTTGGTGCGTACAACCGGCTTCATCGAATTATAAGACGTTGTCACGTCAAAACGGTGACAGCCTAGTGGTTGAAACTTGGTCTCACAATCGCGAAGTCCGAGGTTTGAAACCAGTCACTCACCTCTGATTTTCAAAGTTATGTGCACATTTAAAATATTATCGCTTGCTATAACGGCGAAGGAAAACATCGTGAGAATATCTGCATACTTAAGAGATCTAAAAAAATGACAAAAGTTTATGAAGTCTACCAATACGCATTTGGTTAGGATGGTGGACTATAACCTAATCTTTCTCATTCTGAGAGGAGACCCGTGCCCAGCAGAGAGACTGTAATAGGTTGAAGATGACGCAATATTTTTAATTACCTACGTAATATGTATCTATATTTAAAAAATGTGGAGCATTCTCGTGTTACTAAAGCAACATTTACACTTTACTCGTGTAAAATGTAAAGTGAACTTAAACATTTGAAACCTACCGCGCAATGTTTGCCGAAAGAACGACCTCTTTGAAATGCGCTCGTGTTTACAAATTCGTAGATTTACGAAAAGCATATACTAAGAAAAAAACTTTTCCTTTTAACCTTTGCAATATCGCTCCAAACATTCGAAACGGCTTCATTTCCCTCGCAACACTTGCTTGTGTTAAACTTTCATCTCAACAAGCGAATTCAAGTGTAATGGAATGAGAAATTCGAATGCTGAGTTCCTGATATAAATCCGAGTTTCTACTTTTTTCCTTTTCACGCATTATATCGCATTACATTTTAAATTCTATGAAGATTCAAAATATATGCACGATTTGAGTGGTTCTGTATTATAGCTTTGTCATTGCAAAGGGTATCTATATTTCTAGTACGTCAGGAAGTTCATAAATGTATTTGTATATATCTGTGTCTTATATTAGTTAACTAGTTGTTATAAGACAAAAACTCTGCTTAAAAATTGTCTATGTCACTCAAATTTTTGACGAATCCAATAAAACCTCACCTATGATAAAATCCAACAAGTCGTTTGCCAAAGAATCAGACATATATAAAACATACGCTCAAAAAACTTTATCTTCTGCAATCGGTTAAAAAATATAAAGATATTACACACAATTTTAACTGATTTTATTGTTGAGAAATGTTGCCATCGTAATAAACCGGACTTATAAATTGTTAGCCTTTGCATCTAAACGTCATATTTTTTCTCTTGTCTTCTTGTTGTCAAAAAAATGGCGGAATAAAAATTAATGTTACTAACTAATGAAGCTGCAGTTATTTAAAACCCCAACATGGTCCATCGTAGCCGAATCTAAAATATCGGAACCAAAGTGGAAAATCAGTGGATAGTGGATAGAACGGAGCACAGTGAATAAATCAAGTTAATTGCGTACGAAGAAAAAGCCGGTACAAAAGCGGGAATAATAATATGCACCCAGCATTCGGTCAAGTATAATAAGTATTATTCAGTCTCTGTATTCATTGTAAAGTGTAAGTAAATCCCTTTGCAAGTTGTAAGGTGCGTATATTATTGGTACTTTATTGTAATTGTTCGTAATTTGTTTGAGTTTTAGTGACTTTGTATTATATCGTTGTACAAAATCAAAATACCTACCTACAACATAAAATTGTTAATTCATTGCTAAAACATTAACGTAAACAGTATAATTGAGTAATATTGTAACAATTGTAAACCTAAAGTAATTAATTTAAAGCATACTTACCTATTATAACCTTTTTACCTGTCAAATATTTAACATTACATTGTATCAGTTCCAGGTTGATTTCGCTTGACTCCCAAATGGCTGACCGAGAAAAGGAACTTATTAAAAAACGAGCAAGTTTTAAAGGCCGTTTAACCATATTTACCAATTATATCGATTCACTTTCTGGTAAGACCCTTAATGATCAAGATGCAGCGGAATTGCAGTTGCGCATTGGTAAGATGGAGTCGTTGTATGACCAATATGATGAGATACAGTTAGCATTGGAATGTGTAATGGAGAATATAGAGGGACAATATTCTGAACGTTCTGATTTTGAGTCTATTTATTATAAATCTTTAGCTAAGGCTCAAAATTTGTTAATTAAGTATAATTCTGTAGATAAGTCAACAAGCAGTGAAAGAGGTTCTAATACAAATAATCACAAACTCGTTAAATTACCTACAATAAACTTACCGAAATTTAGTGGCTCATATCATAATTACCTTGAGTTTCGCGATAGCTTCGTAAGCCTCATTCATTCCAATGAAGATATTGATGATATTAACAAGTTCCATTATTTACGTGCATGTTTGGAGGGCGCTGCTGCGGTGGTTATCCAGTCAATTGAGTTCTCTGCGGGTAACTATGCCGTAGCTTGGAAACTTCTATGCGACAGGTATGATAATAAACGCTTACTTGTGCAGAATCATGTGTCTGCCCTATTTCAAATTGAGTCTGTTACAAAGGAATCATCGGTTTCATTAAAGTATTTAATTGATGCTGTTAACAAGAACCTGCGGGCTTTAGAATCGTTAGGTGAACCAGTTGACCACTGGGACACGCTGTTGATTTATATTATTACTCATAAATTAGACCAGAAATCCTATCGTGAGTGGGAGGAGGTAAAGGGTCGCTTAGATAAAGATAGCATAATTACATTCAACACATTTATGCAATTCATGAGAAATCACGCTGATTTAATTGAGACCTTGGAGGTATCTCGGAATAAAGAGTTTAGTATGGCAACTAAGTCTAGTCCAAAAATAAAAAGTATGATTTCAGTGCGTAATTCTAGTACAGAAACACCTCCTAAAACCTGTGTAAAATGTAATGGTGATCATAGATTAAGTAATTGTCCGCAGTTCCTAGCATTAAGTAACGATGCCCGTTTGAAACTATTGCCAATTTATAAGGTTTGCTTTAATTGTTTTCAATCTGGTCACTTTGCTAACCACTGTAAAAAACCTGGTTGCAAGGTGTGCAAGCGCAAACACAACACTCTTATTCATGTATCTGCGCGTAGGTCAATAGGGAATTCACAAAGTGTAAGCAGCTATGAAAGTGAGAAAATATCCACGACATTATCATCCACTGATGATAACACGAATAATGTTTCTTTGTCAGCAAAGGTAGCACCTTCCTATATAGCAAAGCAAAGCGAAGTATTATTATCGACCGCTTTAATTAAATTACACGATAATAATAATTGCGAACATATTGTTCGTGCGGTCCTCGATAGCGGCAGTACGTCGTGTCTTATTACTGAGCGGCTTTGTAAGCAGTTAAAGTTAGTAACAAAAGAGATAGATAGATCAATTCTGGGCATAAATAACGTGGTTTCACACGTAGGCGAAACATGTCGTGTTAATATAAAGTCACTTGACAATAGTTTTTGCAGTGACATTAATTGTTTTGTTTTGCCATTAATTACACATAATGTACCAGGTCATGAGATAAATCTGTCAAATCTTAATATACCGTCTAATATTTGTTTGGCTGACCCTACGTTTTATACACCAGGTGAAGTGGATGTTTTAATAGGTGCCGATCTCTTTTGGGATTTGTTAGGGTCACAAAAAATAAAATTAGGAGATGGTTCTCCTATACTTTGTCAAACCAGTCTAGGGTGGATAATATCTGGCCCCGTGACAAGCAGTCATATTTCACAAACACCAAGTTATATTAGGTGCAATTTTACTAAAGCTGTTGTCAGTAGCGGTACTAATGGTATTGATGACATTAGAAGCGACTTAACCCGATTTTGGCAATTGGAGGAAATTAATTGTAACTCGTCGCATTATTCATCAGAGGAGAAATTATGTGAACAACATTTCGTTGACAATACCTCACGTCGTGATGATGGGCGTTTTTGCGTGCGCATTCCAATTAAGCAGGATCCTGTTGTTTTAGGAGATTCCTTTCAACGTGCTTCGCAGTGTTTGTCGTCTTTGGAGCGCCGTTTAAAATCTAAGCCTGATTTAAGCAGAATGTATTACGATTTCATGGCAGAATATAAGTCGTTAGGTCATATGTCTGTTTTGCGGCAAAACGGTATAGAGAAGACCAGAGAGCATAAAGCATATTACATTCCACATCACGGGGTTCTCCGTGAGAACAGTACCACTACAAAACTCCGCGTAGTGTACAATGCAAGCTCTCCTAGTACTTCTGGTATATCCTCCAACGATATACAAATGGTAGGTCCAACTATTCAGGACGACTTGTTATCTATACTCCTTCGATTCAGGCAGCATAAATACATTTTGTCAGCAGATGTGGAGAAAATGTACCGACAAGTAGTTGTTCACCCGTCGGATAGATATTTGCAGCAAATACTCTGGCGCGATAATTTAAATGAACCTGTAAAAATATATCAGTTAAACACTGTCACTTACGGCACGGCTAGTGCTGCATTCCTCGCGACTAGATGTCTGAAACAAATAGGGTTAGAGTGCACTAATAATAAGATAGGTGAAATTATCATACACGATTTTTATGTCGACGACTTGCTTACGGGTTCTGACGATTTAGTTGAGTTAAACTTTTTACGTAAAGAAATAACTGATGCTCTTGCATCAGCAGGTATGCATTTAAGAAAATGGAAATCTAATGCGGCTTGTTTTGAATCTGAGGTCGCTCAAACGTCACTTATTATTAATAATAATAATATTAGTAATATTGGATCTCAACAGCCCAGTAAATTATTAGGTCTTAGCTGGCACGCAAATTCTGATGAACTTTGCTTTCCAATAAGTGATGTTATTCCAAATAGTAATACAAAGCGTAATTTATTATCAAGTATTTCACAAATTTTTGATCCTTTGGGTCTTTTAGCGCCTTGCGTGATTAAAATGAAAATGTTGCTGCAAAAATTGTGGTTAGACAAGTTAATGTGGGACGAACCTCTGTCGCCAGAAATTGTAAAGCGTTGGCATCATATTGTAAAAACGTTACCTCATTTGAATGACTTGCGTATCCCGAGATTGGTCGTCTGTGATTCGTATCACACGATAGATTTGCACATATTTTCTGATGCATCCGAAAACGCATATGGTGCTTGCGTGTATGTGCTTAGTACCAATAATGAAGGAGTCATGGTACGTTTATTAATGGCAAAGAGTCGTGTAGCACCAATCAAACCAACGACTATACCAAGACTGGAACTGTGTGGTGTCTTAGTGGCTGCCCGGTTGTATGAGAAGGTCCTTAATTCACTTCGACTGAAAATTAATCAGGTTTATTTTTGGACAGATTCCACCATAGTGTTGGGATGGTTGCAAATGTTGCCTTCTAGACTTCAACCTTTTGTTCGGAACCGCGTCGCTGAAATTCTAGAAAGGGCTGGTAACTGCACGTGGAGACATGTACCCACTGATCAGAACCCGGCAGACCTAATATCCCGTGGTGTGGATATTGGTTCTCTGCTGAATTTAGATTTATGGTGGTCTGGGCCTGAATTTTTAAAACAGAGTCAGTCTCAATGGCCCGTTCAACCCACACGCAAAGATAAATTGCCAGAAACTAAATTAGACGTTTCTTTTAATGTCGTTGATATTGACAATGCAAATCAGAGTAGCTTGGTCGATTTCAGTCGCTTTTCAAATTTTTTACGTCTTGTTCGTTCCGTAGCATACGTCCTGCGCTTTGTAAATGCTTGCAGAAAACAAACATTCAAAACTAAGTTCATTTCAAATGAAGAATTAAATTATGCTATTAATTTAATAGTTCGCATATGTCAAAACGAGTCTTTCCCCGAATATAAATTACTTTTAAATGACCAAAATATTCCTAAAAAGAGCTCATTGCTTAAATTTAATGTTTTCTTAGATGATGATAAAGTAATGCGCGTTGGAGGTCGCCTTGACAATTCAGACTTCTCTTATGGTAAAAAGCATCCAATAATAATACAGTCCACGCATGCTTTCACAAAACTTCTTTTTGACTATGAACATAAAAAGCTAATGCACGCTGGTCCCCAGTTGCTATTAGCCACTATCAGGGAGTCATATTGGCCCATTGGTGGTCGAAAATTAGCCAAGGCAACTTATCATAAATGTGTAAAGTGTACTCGCATGTCAGGTAAAATTATAACTCCTTTGATGGGAAATCTACCGCGTCAGCGTCTGGTTCCAGGTGGTTACGCATTTGAAAATGTAGGCGTTGATTATGCAGGTCCTATTATGAGCGCAAGCCGTCAAGGCCGTGGTTGTAAATTAGTTAAAGTTTATATTGCAATTTTTATTTGTTTTACCACAAAATCTGTTCACTTAGAGCTAGTAGGTGATTTAACGAGTAACAACTATTTATTAGCGTTGAAACGGTTTATTGCACGTAGAGGAAAACCAAGTAATATTTATTCTGATAACGGTACTGCATTTGTTGGTGCATGCAACGACCTATCCAAATTTTTAAAGGCTCATAAAGATTCGTTGAGCGAAAATATGGCCAATGAACGCATAAATTTTCATTTCATACCAGCTTATTCTCCTAATTTCGGCGGTCTTTGGGAGGCAGGTGTTAAGTCAACCAAGTTTCATTTACGCCGAGTGTTGGGACATTGTAACTTGACTTATGAAGAGCTGTATACCGTGCTAACGCAAATAGAATCCATATTGAACTCCAGACCACTGTCTCCACTGTCATCAGATCCAGCGGACTGCACTCCACTGACTCCTGGACATTTCCTGATTGGACGCCCTCTTACTACTTTGCCCCAGCCGAGCTACAAGGAACAATCAACTTCTCGCTTAACCCGATATCAACGTATTGAGCAGCTGAGGCAGCATTTCTGGACCAGGTGGTCCAAGGAATATGTTTCCGAATTGCAACAAAGAGTCAAATGGCGTTCCTGCAAGAATGGCTTAAAACTCAACTCGCTGGTGGTTGTAAAGGAAGATGACCTCCCACCATTGAAGTGGAAACTTGGAAGAGTTGTTGCTGTTCATCCAGGAGCTGATGGGATTATTCGAGTAGCAGATATCAAGACAGCATCAGGGATAATTCGGCGATCGTTTAATAGAATATGCCCGCTACCTGTGACATGTTCTGGTTGAAAGATTATCTTTCAACGCCCGGGGGCATGTTGAGAAATGTTGCCATCGTAATAAACCGGACTTATAAATTGTTAGCCTTTGCATCTAAACGTCATATTTTTTCTCTTGTCTTCTTGTTGTCAAAAAAATGGCGGAATAAAAATTAATGTTACTAACTAATGAAGCTGCAGTTATTTAAAACCCCAACATTATTCACTATTTTGAAAAGGACACTTTTCATTAGTATCGATTTGTTATTCAGCGATAAACTGTCTAGTATAATTAAGTTCGAGGACAGAACACGGTTGATTAAGTGTACTAGATATTATCAGTACTTATAATTAATCGGTACTTTAGGGCTCAGGTGTTTGAGGGTTCTGTATCCAAATGTCACAAACTGGAACTCGTATGTGTGGTCGCATACCGTCGTACACACCAGATGGTGTGGCGAGCGTCAAGCTCACCTGGACGGAGCCCGACGGGCCAACGCGTTAAGAGGACTCCGGTTGCGTTCCTTTGGAGATCCCGGAGCCCTCTACGTAGCGCAGAGGACGGCCACCGGGGGGGTTTTAGTGCGGTAAAATCCCACATAACCCGGCGTCGCTCCCACGATGTCGGGTACATTTTGAAGGTTTCCTCCTCGATAAAAAAAAAGACACTTAAAATTGTAAGGTATATTTTTTTATAAAAAAGACACAAAAAAATAATAATGAAAAGTAGTAATTATTACAAAAACAAAAAAAGGCCGATTGCTTAAAAAACATAAATGAAAAGAAAAGTTATGTAGACGTCACTAAAGCAATTTCGACGAACACAGACAAATTTGATATTTTAACATCCGTTAAGCTTTGACAAACATACCTAAAACCCCCCTGGTAGCCGTCCTCGACGCTGCGTAGAGGACTCCGGGATCTCCAAAGGAACGCAACCGCCGTCCTTCCCGGGGCCGCTAGCCCGGCGGTTCGAGCTCCCACTCTTGCCGCAATCCCGGAGGCCCCCTTTTAGTCGCCTCTTACGACAGGCAGGGGATACCGTAGTCCTATTCTGGTCCCGGAACTACAGGGGCATAGACAAACAAGGTTTGTCAATGCCCCTGCAATTTGAAGGTGGTAGAACCCTTTGTGGTTCGACTCCGGCGGCACCACCGCCACACCTATTTCTACCTAATAACAGCAGTGTTAGGCACTGCTTGAAGGGTGTGGTAAGGGAGACAGACTTTTCCGAGGCGTTCCAGCGTAGTCCTCAAGGGTAGCGGCGCATCTGTGGCCGACCTCAGGTAGGAATATCTAATCCTATCTGGGTTCATTACAGATGTCCATGGGGGGCAGTAGCCACTTACCATCAGGTGGACTGCATGCTCGTCTGCTACTCTTATATTATAAAAAAAAAAACATACCTACATACATACGATTGAAAAACAGTCCACAGTCGGGTAAAATTAAGCGTGTTATACATATAATTGAGGAAGATATGCTCTTCTAAAATCGTATATATCTAGGAACATTCCTGCCTCTTCAAACATTTAAATACCTGATTGGACAATTTCGAAAAAAATGTTGATCATGAAAACGTTTCAGAAATGTTTTCGTTCCCGGTAAATTGAACGTTCAGCTCAATTGGAGAACTCTCATTGTGTGTGATCCAACACGCACTTTTTACTTTGTCAAAATCCTTTGAGTACCCACTCGAAAGGGGTTTTCGATAAATGGTCGGGTCAGTTTACCTTTTATCGAATAAATAATAAAGTAAGGTTCGATTGCGGTGACACGTTCGTCATTCCTATTAATGTCCTATCTATTTAGTGTAACTGTACCCTTAGTATGAGTTTTTACGTTTTAACAAAAATGACTGTTTATTTGTTTACGTATTTGAGTAGCGAACATAGTCGCGCTGTTTGTATATCACAGAGTCAAGCAACGTTAGACGCTGCTGAAACTTGGATGGGTGATCGAGAATGGTAACATTTTATGCGGGCTTCCGTACTTTTGAGAATACGTCTCAAACGCCTTTACACTTCGTCGGAGACCTTTTTGAACGGTTTAAAAACGTCCAACAAATGTTTTCCATCACCAACAATACGCATTGGAGCAGCGTAATGAAGAATACGGCAGGCCTCCCATAATTTCATAAAAAGGGTCTGGTGTGGTTTATATTCATTCCTGCTATACATTTGTATGCGATCCACGATCTAGGGCTGTGTGTAAAGCACACATGTTGCTTCGAGCGAGCCAACGTTTCTTGTCACTTCGGGGATAATTAATGAATGTCAAGGGCCTACCACCATTTATTAGCGATAAAGGTAAATGTTATTTGATCGCAAATACAGTTTGTATTAAAAAATGTGATAACCCTGATGATTAATGATCTCATATTTATACGAAGTCCAAGAAGAAGGCTTGTAAATGTACATTTACATTATAAGACGATCAACGCACTATTTCCACTAATCTTACCCTGGTCTAGAAGCTAGAAAGCATATATATTTTTAAAACGGCGGCCGAGGTATAGCTTTTGCGACTCCACCAATTAGGCTTCAGCTTAACACTAACCTCCCCTGACATCCAAAAAATAAATCGTCTTATGATAATCATCATCATCATCATCATCAACCCATTACTGTCCCACTGCTGGGCACGGGTCTCCTCTCAGAATGAGAAGGATTAGGCCATAGTCCACCACGCTGGCCAAGTGCGTATTGGTAGACTTCACATACCTTTAAGATTTTTATAAATCTCTCAGGTATGCAGGTTTCCTCACGATGTTTTCCTTCACCGTTTAAGCAAGTGATAATTAATTTCTAATACACACATAAATTTGAAAATTAGAGGTGCGTGCCTGGGATTTGAACCTCGGACCCCTCGATCGAGAGGCCGCGTTTCTTAACCACTAGGCTATCACTGCTGTTCACTTATGATAATTGCAACCCAAATATAACAAGTCGATGGTCTAATAGGGGGATAACGAACATAAAAATAAATCATCTTTTAGTTTTAAATTCATACCCTTTTTTTTTTGTTCACGAGGGGGAAACCTTCAAAAGGTATCCGGCGCCGTGGGAGCGACGCAGGGTTATGTGGGATTTTTACCGCACTAAAACCCCCCCCGGTGGCCGTCCTCAGCGCTGCGTAGAGGGCTCCGGGATCTCCAAAGGAACGCAACCGGAGTCCTCTTAGCGCGTTGCCCCGTCGGGCTCTGCCCAGGTGAGCTTGACGCTCGCCACACCATCTGGTACGTACGACGGTATGCGACCGCACACACCGCCGTCCTTCCCGGGGTCGCTTACCGGGCGGTTCGAGCTCCTTCTCTTACCGCTCGCAACCCCGGAAGCCCCCTTTTAGTCGCCTGTTACGACAGGCAGAGGATACCGTAGCCCTATTCTGGTCCCGAAACTACAGGGACATTAATTCATACCCTACGGAAACTGTATAGGGGATAAGAGCTTGTTCTAAAAAAAAAAACAATTTAGTAGCTACCTTTTGGCTTCAATTGCAATTAAAGTAGAGTCAAATCTTTCAGGAGTTAAAACATAATTTTACACCAAAATAACTGTAATGAATTTTATACTTTTGGAGACACTTGTTAATATAAAAACAAAGCCCTTTATAATTTAACTTTAGTGTTGCAACCGTCGATTTAGCATGCAACGTAAGAAAAACACCAGTAATCAATCATACTTACAGCAGTTACATATATAGCAGCTATACTTGGACTAAGTTGAAAGGTTTCGAAAAAATGTTACGCCTCTAGTCCACTACATATTCTGTCATAATTAGAAGATTAGTAAAGAATTGTAGTCATATAAGTTATAACTTACAAAACATATTATTAAATCATTAAAAATAATGTGTGTTGCTGTTAACACATACAAAACTAATTACAAGTAACGACAATCGATTTGGTGCGGATTCACAAATTGTCGTCGACCAATACCGATTTAGCGTGGATAAGAAAGAGCATTCCCCTAATAGTACGCATTAGGGGAAATAGTGGGAATTTAACTCGTTACATTTACTGAGAACCGCAACTAAATACGTTTTGAATTGTACACGGAGAATAAATCTATTCATTTGTAAACTACTGGGAGTAGTAAGTAATTGGTTTAAGGGGAATGTTTTAACTTTGATGAAGTCCCATATTAGACATCATCTTTATAGCTATAAATGCTTCTCTTGACTTATTGTTTTGATTAAATTAGGAAAGTATTATGTTACTATAATATGTGTGACCTTACTTTAATTTTTAATCAAGACAGGAGCCACACTGTCCGACTGTTAGGTATGCAAGACTAAATTACCTAGTAAGTGTTTCTATGCGTTGATGAATGAAAAATTTGGACATTTTATTATACTAGTAGTTCTACGCAATAAAAAGTGTGTACAAATTAATTTTACTACAACGATAAGATTAATACCATAATTATGTTGTAATTGTGTAAGATAATTTATTCATAAATAATTTCATTAAGTATTCAAATTAGGGATGGCTATTCTCTCCGAAAAAGATCGATTCTTGAATCGATTCGAATCGAAGTGTGATAAATAGCTTCTCAAAAAATCTAGGCCTATACAATCGATTATCCAAAACTCAATCTTTTATATATTTAGCGGCGAAGCTAGCGAAAAAGAACGTCGCCAGGACCAAACAATCACTGAAATATGTAACAGTCAGCACTGTAAGTCATTTGTTAATATTCAATTAACTTTGAAAATAATAGAATTTTGATTTTCTAGTTTGAAATATCGATTCACTGAATCGTTCCATTACTGGAGATAATTTAAAGTAATCGATTTTTTTGGTCTAAAAATCAATTCTTCGATTAATCTATCGCAGATATGCAATCAAATTCCCTGATTCAAATATTCTAATTTAGGTTGTGTCTTCACACTTGCACTACGAAAACTTCTAGAACTCTAGAACTTTAACTGAATAGAGTATTCAGAACGTTATATATGTTAACAGAAACTCGAACTGTTTACGCTTATCTTACCAATCAGGCAAGTAATGTGTGTTCTAGCGAGTTACTACGAGATCAATAACTACGTGAATGCGTTGCTATGGGAAATTGTAGGATAGGTACGGTCAGCTTCTGTAGATGAACAGATTAAGGTTTTAGTACGGTAAAAATCCCACATAACCCGGCGTCGCTCCCACATCGTCGGTACCTACCTTTTGAAGGTTTCCCCCTCGAAAAGAAAAAAAAAAGGCTATCACTGCTGCTTAATCTACCTTGAGCAGTATATAATAGTTTATTATATATTGTCCAAATTGAAAAAAAGTTACGGTAACCTTTTTATTTTAAAGATATCTTAGGTATACAGGTCACGATGTTTCCCACGATGTGATAATAAAATTTCTAATACGCACATAACTCTGAGAAATTAAGTGTATGCCTGGGATTCGAATCTCGGACCCCTCGATCGAGAGGCCAAATTTCAAATACAAATAGTCTTACAATAAATATCTAATATATAAAATTCTCGTGTCACAATGTTAGTTACCGTACTCCTCCGAAACGGATTCCGCCTCTTGGGTGCCATGAATATATGAATACACACAAAGACGAACACACAAACACCCAAGACAGACATTAAAATTCATTATTGCTCGCTTGCTCGTATACATTATGTAAATATTTTTCGGGCCGGAAATCGAACCCGGAACCCACATAAGAGTATGGCGAACGCTCCGCCACGCGGGTGGTCGTTCATACAGATGGCGCTTGGCCATCAGCCCGTCAATTAGTCAATCAATATTAAAATGCTGATGAAATTGCGACGCGTTAAGGTTCGCCAATTAATGTATCGATCGCGATATAATTATGTAGGTGGGATACTTCCGATCGCGTGTAATGGCTGTAATTATGACGTATTTTTAAACAGCTGTAAAGATTTTGTTGGCGTTTCAATCCCGGATAGTAGACGGTTTTCCTGTAGATATTGTGAGAAAGACTTATTACTAAGACCTTTAGCGGACTATGGGTCGGAAGGGGTGGTCCGCCCCGGCCCTGGTCATGGGGGCTCCCAAAAACTGTTAAAAAGGTCGTGAGAACCAAAACTCTGTGAATGGGTTGTTTCTAAGTAAGTCTATGACACATTGTAACTTTGTAAAATCAAATCAAAATTTTTACACTGTTGGCCCCTATTCAACTGTCCGTTCCAGGTCTCCGAGGCCCTTAGTCCGCCACTGACTAAAACTAAGGGCTTAAGCCCAAGCTTAAGCCAACTTCTGCAAACGATTTGCTTACTGCGGTCACATATAGCCACGGCCACGAACACTGTAGTAGATATGCGGTGACTAATATATAGCCTTACCGACATAAAGCCACTATCTTAGTCTTAGCAGGTTACAAATATCCATGGGCGGCAGTGACCACTTACCATAATGTAGATTGAGTGCTGGGTTGCTATTTAAATCTAGTGAAAAAATGTACCCACACTAAAAAAAATATTCTATGAACGTTGAAGTAAACGCCTAGTAATATATTTATAGCAAATATTATGGTAGACTAAGTAACAATGAAAGCTAATGTATTATCTTCTGTATTCTCTGTACGTTCAAATGGTTATAATATACGTATATTATAATATACGTAATATGAGTAGGTAAAAATAATTCATTTTTAGGTTATAATAAGGTAGAGATACGTATTAATGTCAGATTGGTATACTTATTTAATCGCCACGGGTAAAAATGCATTAGTGATAGATTGATAATAGAAGAGTGACTTGTTATGAACATCATAGATTCACAAAATATGACACAATATGTACACAAACTACCAGACCCATATCAGCAAACAAAATTTTATTTTAGACGTAGTGACGTGTTAAGGATCCCACGCGTGTTTATTTAGGCTACTTTACATTTTTGATTTATAAAACTACCTTTAATAGTATGTAGTTTAGTGTATATTGTCCAAATTAAAAATAGACGTTCAGGAAGAGCAAGCAGCAACAGTGTGACGGCAATTTGAGCATCGCTGGCCCCGTCATTGACATTGCATGTCACCATCCTAGGATTCCTAGCGTTTCATTCCACGCTGCCAGAGGCGGTCAACCGTTAACTAATTGATATATCTATCTGTTAGTTAATTGAGTATGACAACTTCTGTACTAAAGCAGCGAGCCTAGTAGTTTCAAATTTAGTCTCTCATACGGGGTTCGGGGTTGGAATCTTAAGCAAGTAAAATTGTTTTTTGAAGTATTTGAAAATATGTTTATAACTCGATTTAACATGTCTAAAAGTTCTGTGAAAAAAGTTCTTATAGGCTCATGAAGCTTAACACTCCGCATTTGACTAAAATGCCTTGCTACTGCCGCCCATAGAAGTCTTTAATCAACCCCAGATAGGATTTTCCTACCTGAGATCGGCCACAGATGCGCCGCTACACCTGAGGAACTCAGCTGGAACGCCTCAGAAAAGTATGTCTCCCTTACCACACCCTTTATACCAGAACACAGCAGCGCTTAACACTGCTATTATAAGCAGAAAAAGGGGTGGGGCGGCGGTGCTGCCGGAATCGATCCACAAAGTGTTTTACCACCTTCAAAAATGATCGAAACCTTTCATCTTGAGAATAATTATGATACTCTGATTATTTCTGTACTCTCTGTCAACTGTCAACTAGTACGAGCTTACGTGTTGCATTAGTTTGCTCCTATGCCTTTAAGCTCCATGAAAGCTTTCATTGAAGCACATACGCTGCTCATAAAATGCTATACTAACTGTTTTAACATGTCCTTTGAAACTCCGTTTACCCATTTAAATATTCGAATAAATTACGTGCTGCCTCACTGAACATATCGTTTACAGCTCATTAGTGCCACAAAGTCTATAATACTTAGAGAAGCTGTGTTTAAAAATGTATTCCATGTCTCATAATAATAATATCAAATAGCAATAAAATCAATTAAATCGCGAGGATATATATGTTTACTTCGACAAGCAAGTTTAATGTAAAAGGCTCTATATGAAGTTGGTCTCATATCTTCATGGGCGGCGTAGACCACTTCGTATCAAGTAAACTGCATATTTGTTTGCTGCTTCTATCTTATAAAAAACGATATTCCAACATCTTCTGATTATTCTTTCTCAATAATTCGCTACCTATTGCTGGGTGGAGGTCTCTAATTCATGTCACTATTTAGTTTTAAGCTTTTTTGTTTAAATTCTCAAGTGCATAGGCTGCCGTTCTACATTTTTGATCAGTCCTAGGCCTCCAAAACTTTCCTTCCTATCTATTATCTTCGCATCTACTATGCTTCAAACGCACCAATTTGCTTTGTATAATTTCTACAGCCATATATGTAAAGTTTCGTTATCGAATATCATCTTTTCTGATACGATTGCATAACAAGGTACTCAACATGACCTTTTCAATTGCTTTTCGGCGACTCTCAACTGTTGAAAATTCTGTTTCGTTAACTTTCATGTTTCGGATCCATATATCATTAAGTAATACACACTGATAAAATTGGCAAAGAGATTCCTATATCATCTTTCGTTCAGGCTCGTCGTTTCGTTCGTATCAGGCTTACTCAAAGAATTTGATTACATTGATACACTTTGTAATTAAGTAGTAACGCATCCCTCAATAGATTTCAATTACATTTTTCAATATAATTTGATGACGAAGCATATTAATTTAATAATCGCGATACGCTAATTATGTACAGCAATATTTCGTCCAAATGGCGTGAATAGTAAAATTGTACATATTACCGTATTAGTTCCAGATCATTATGGAATTAGTTACTCAATACTCATGTTAATATCACTTAGCCTATTTACTATTTTTTACAAATGTAAAGAATTTGAGCATTTCTTTTTCAATTATATCTTCTTGGAAGTCCGATATATTTTATTTAGTAAAGACGCGAATAATTTTCTTTTTCTCTTGTACAACGTTTTTTAAGAAGAAAGAAGAAGAAGAAAGAATCAATCATTAAAAAGTTTACGTGGCCGGGAATCGAACCCTGTATACAAAAGTCTTGCACGGTCATATTACCGCATACGTCATCTGTAAATAGGAAAGGCATAAGTTAATTTCCAGATAAATCTTGTAACATACATTTAATATCCGTAAGAGAAACTCTGTATTTATAATAACTTTGACCTTTTACTCTTATTAATAAAATCACACTATTTTACTTCTTAGTTTTAACCTTTCTCGTTAAAATCAATATCTTTTGTTTAAACCAATTATAAGTACTGAATACTTTACTAAGAAAGGTCTAACAAAAATAAAAGGAGAATAATAAACTTGTTAGAATCTTTACGCTGTTGAATTTATCTAAAGTTCGTGCTAGAATCTTTCTCATCTACTATGGATAGAATTCTCGAAGATTACGCCCGTAATAAGATTTCACGTTTGAAGCTAAAAAAAATTCGCGTTAATGTATCTGTGCAATATGTATCACTTCTGAGTTGGTAACAGAGGTGAAAATAAATCTTGTTAACGCAGACACATCAGCAAATATTCACGGGATAAAAGTGTACCCTTTTCCCAGAATTACTTATACGACTACTAGAACATGACACGGAGTGGTTAATATTAATGTTGTCGGTAAATACAAATAGACTTGAGCGAGGAAAGTTGGGAAAATGTTGCCATCTACTATGTATGTAGGTACATAGTCTTAATAAATGTTTTATTTCGCTTATTTTCTTGTCTTTGAAATGTAGAGATGGAATGATTTATACTATGTATGTAACTATACACACTTAATAAATGTTTTCTTTTCCTTATTTTCTTGTTTTTGTAGAGCCAAACGTAGAGCCAGTATGGTGCGACTGGGCAGGTACCATCGCCACTTGTGCGAAGTACTTTTTTATTTCGGTTGACTGATATGGACAGCGGCTGTCTTATATATGAGACGACTATATTAGTTCTCAGGAGTTGCAGTGCATATGAGATGGGGTTCAGATAGAACCTCTATTAGATAGAGTTGCTTCTTTACCATATTCCACTTGAACAAGTTTTTCCATCGTTGCCGCCCGTGCCGTGCTGTGCCGTAATTGTATATATTAATACATATAGGACCACTAAAGACGCTGCTATTACTATTCTCCATGGATTATAAGTAAATCCAAATAAGATTGTGCATTGCGTCCATAATATAGTTGTGTCGCGAGAAATTAAAAGAGAAATCAATATTTTTAAATCCGATTAAAGTAAATTAGTTCTTTTTTGTTTTACGAAGCATCCATTATTTGAATTCGATCATGATACCCACAAAACATTGAAGTATAAGACTGGATCTCTCTATGCCCAGTAGTGGGACTAAAGTTAACGATGATTTGTATAATAGCTCGTCTATGTAATACATAAAGTAGAAGTTAAATCTACATAAAATAACATAGCCAGTGTATAATAAATACACATTTTAATTTATTTGATCTCTAGAAATATTACTATGTTCTTTATCGGAGACTTTTTAGACGTAGCTATTTTAAAAAGATTAAAATACAAACTCTTCATATTACAAACTTCAAAGGTGTTAGTGTTTCCACTCCGGCGGCACCACCGCTATATCTATTCCTGCCTCATAACATCAGTGTTAAACGCTGCTGCGTTGTGGTTTGATGGGTGTGGTAAGACTAAGCTGGAATGCCTTGAAAAAATACATCTTTTTTCGAAGGTCTTTTAGTCCTCAAGGGTAGCGGCGCATCCGTGGTCGAGCCCAAGTAGGAATCTAATCTTATCTGGGGTTGATTACTGATGACCACGGGCGGCACTAATGAGTTACCTTCAGGTGGACTGCATGGTCATCTGCTACTTTAATATTATAAAAAAGCAGACGCCTTCATCTGATGGTAAGTGGTCATTTTGGCCCATGAATATCTGTAATTATAAACAACTTCCAGACGATTTCAGATTGCTTGCCATTCCTGAAGATTAGGGTGTTCGCTACATATTATGTAAGTTAGTCCATTGGAAGACCACCGTTAGATAACAAAATGCTCTACGCTAGAAATAAGCTTTGTAGTAAGGAATTAACATTATTTTGACGTGACAACGTCTTAAATTAGGTTGCGGCTGGGAGTCACTTATGAAAAATGTAACGCCCGGTAACGTTACGATGAGTCACCGAACGAGAGAGAGGCCCGCCGAATGCCTTGCGTCTCTCTCCCACTCAACTATGATCGGTCTGCCGCGCGCGCAGCACTAGAGACTAAACAAAATATATTTCTATAGTTAAAATTTGTGCAATTCTTATTTTCATTCAATTCCTTGTTCCTATTGTGCAATTTAATTATATTCATATCAATAAATATTCTACCGAGAAAAAAACGTTGTCACGTAAAATCTTCGCCCGTAAAACCGACTTTACAGGCAACCATTTTTTTTTTATACACTATTGTAAAATGAGGTAAGTAGTTTTCACAAACGGCGGAATTAATGCCTCAAGGCGTTCACTTTATTAGTTCACCGCTATTAAGATTGCGTGGACTCGTAGATAAATATTTAATCTTTGAAACTCTTTGAACTTTTTCTTTAAGTTATACCACAGTCGTATTCTCTGTTATCCACGTCAAGAAAGAAAGTACTGCCATTAAAACTACATGCCTGAAAAGTGATGCATAGGCACTGTAATAAATCTACAATTATTTTTATGTCTCTCAGCTTCTAACAGGCATTTACTGACTGTGGAGAGTAATGTTTTGGGCGTATATATGTCATCCATCCATTCATCCATCAGCCTTTTGAGGTCCACTGCTGGACATAGGCCTCCCTTAATTGACGCCACTCCAACCGGTCCCTTGCCCTTTGAATCCAGCGGTTTCACGCCGTCTTCTTCAGGTCGTCGGTCCACCTTGTCGGGGGGCGGCCTGAACTCCTTTTGCCTACGCGTGGTCGCCACTCGTGGACCTTTCTTCCCCATCGGTTATCGGTCCTCCGAGCGATGTGGCCGGCCCATTGCCACTTCAGCCTGCTAATTTTGAGAGCTATGTCGATAAGCTTAGTTCGTCTACGGATTTAATCATTGCGAATCATGTCTCGTATGTATATACATACATATATACATAGGTCTAATTATTTGCACTTTCTACAACCTACATGGCTTGATGTAGTCGTATTTCAACCAGTGAGGCGTCGTTGGATTCGTCTTTAATGGGAGTTATGTAGGTATTAGGCATTATTTATCTACCTTTTTAATTATTTTTAAGCAGTCGAGTTTATGTACCTATGATGCTTAAGAGCATGTCCTGTCAAAATATTAATAAAATTATAGGGATTAGCAAAATGTTCATATATCATGCACTGAGCATAATAATAAATAATGCCTAATTAATAATAGCAATGTATATCTTACTTCATTATATTTATTTGTAATTGGTAGATTTGTTCGAGTAAACAATACATTTGTGAAATATTCTTACACTCAAATGCTTACTGCTTATTTTTATTATTTTGTTATTTTTATACATAAAATGCCTAAGAAAGCATTTAATTATAAAAGTAACTATAAAATTACACATTTAGGCATAATAAGTTATTATTATTAATTAAGTAAGCGTAGTGTTATCATAAATATCTTCTTCTTCATCTTCATCTGAAGGTGGTAGAACCCTTTGTGGTTCGACTCCGGCGGCACCACCGCCACACCTATTTCTACCTAATAACATCAGTGTTAGGCGCTGCTGTGTTCCGTTTTGAAGGGTGTGGTAAGGGAGTCAGACTTTTCCGAGGCGTTCCAGCTTAGTCCTCAGGGGTAGCGGCGCATATGTGGCCGACCTCAGGTAGGAATATCTAATCCTATCTGGGGTTGATTACAGATGTTCATGGGCGGCAGTAGCCACTTACCACCAGGTGGACTGCATGCTCGTCTCCTACTCCTATATTATAAAAAAAATATATATATTATAATACTTTTATGAAGTTTAGTTTTAGCCCAACATCAAAAGAGTAGATTCTTACTAAGTAAAACTGCTTATCTTTTTCACTTACAATCGAACAGCAATTAAGATTAAGTACTTATATAGATTAATAATAATGTTGTTAGCAAGCTAAATTAAGAAATAAATAATAGATTTTCAAAAGACCCAAGTTAACCACCCCTGCAAATTTCGATCTAATCGAAATGCGTCAGTCATGCGATATATAAGTAGATACGGTCGATAATCTGGACCAACCGTACACAGTGGACGCACATCCATACCTGAAATAGAGTTAATCTCGTTGAATACAAATAAAAACAAAACTTAAAACAATATGGTGCGTATAAAAGTGTCAATAAAGTGTTTTATAAAACAAATAAAAAACAATGCATGTTTGAAAGTGTTTAATTCTTTAAATGTCGCAAATTTTTGCACTTATCTTAAAAGAAAACTTAATATAAAATAGCGAGTGTTTTAACCGTTAAATTATTAGATTTATCGCACAATCACAATGATTAGTTGTTTCGTACGTAACATGACGTATGTTGGATAGCAATTATTTCCTATAGTATGCGCCAACAAGATTCAAACAGCCAAAGGGATTGTGTATCATATAATTGTTTAATAATTAAATTATATACTCGTACAATCAAAAACTGTTACAACAGGTCTATATAGTTCCATAGGCAATTTTTGTGTGTTACAAAATATCCGTGTCAAGTGAAACATTAGTGATGTGTTTGAGACAATGAATTTCAAATTGTTTTTCGTTGTGACGTATCTAATTCAATATATATTTGTTTTCATGTGCCGTGCTCAGGATGAACTTGACACCAGCCAAATTGCTCGTGAGTATTATTTAATTACAGCGCTCAAAGCTCAGGGTTCATAAGTGTTGTTATTTTCCCTTTTCGCATACTGTTTATTTCTGCCTTTGTGAATGATGTTGTATACAAAAATCACTAAGGTATTGCAATTCTACTCAATTACCGGAAATATTTGGAGTAGGTTACCAATATATATTATGGACAATTATGACTACTAAGTTTGGATTTATAAAAAAATATATATTATAAAATCATAAAAACAGTTAATTCATACAGTTGAATACATACATTAATGAATTTGGGCATTCTCAGGTATTTGAAAATACCTATTTATAAATACGTAATATTTCTGTAAGTAATCCAGGAACTAATGATATTATCTTTACCAAACATACTTACAATGCTATGAAAGTGGAACATATTCCGCATTTATTATAATAAAATTATATTCATATAAAATGAAAAGCGGAAATGAAACTAACCAAATACTTGTAACTTCATTAAAATCGCGTAATTAATTTTTGCGCATACAGTTGCCAAAAAAACGAGGTTACGTCAGTTCAAGATTTTCTTTCACTAAAATTGCATTGAAAGGAGTCAAGATGTGATATTAGGTACGTTTTTAGACTTAAGCATAAATATAAGGTCTGAAGTCTTAATTACACGTTTTAAGGGATTTCTTAAGTTTTTTTATAAACTCCAGCTTAAGTCGTGAAGTGTATATTTAAGTAAATATTTTGAATACATTTTCGGTTGCTTACATTTATGTTAATTACTTGTAAATTTCGTTTTAAAACCGCATAGATGTTTAGTTGTGTCGAAATTTTAACGATAAAATTATTTAACGTTAAAATAAATTTATTGTCTGAATGAAATATTAATTTCAATATTATTTTAACGTATAATGTACGTGGAGTTCAGAAGTAATAAATGGTAAAGTCCTTTATACGTACTGCGCCGTTAGTATGAGTTTTTACGTTTTTACAAAAGGACTATTTTTGTATTTGTTACCGTATTTCCCATACATTTCCAATCAGTTGTGATACAGTCCGCTGAGTGCGCTGACTGGTAATGTATGGGCAAATACGTAAACAATTACAAAAACAGTCATTTTTGTAAAAATGTAAAAACTCATACTAAGGGCACAGTTTGTATAACTTGAATTCCGAAAAGATCCAGAAACAATAGATAAAACGGTGTTAATTAAGCTATTATAAACAAATTCTCGATAAATCGACATTATATTAGAATTTCAAACAAATAGCTATGGCGTTAGTAAGTTACTGCCAAGAGAACATAATGCAGGCAATGCATAAAATATTATACGCATTTTGATAGCCAAAGCACTATCTGTTTATATTTCCTGTAATTTACTATTTCGATTGAAGTAAGCTATTTATAACACGATATACATAAA
This sequence comes from Epargyreus clarus, assembly GCF_041222505.1. Lineage (NCBI taxonomy): Eukaryota > Metazoa > Arthropoda > Insecta > Lepidoptera > Hesperiidae > Epargyreus > Epargyreus clarus. The sequence goes on from NW_027332233.1 coordinate 5,105,579, forward strand.
ATAAACCACATGATGTAGTTGCTATACGGAACTTCCGTATAAGACTATTTGTCGTTCACACAATGTATTTTATTTATTTTTATTTAATACATTTCTGTACACAAAAAAAGATAACAATACAGAAGAGATAGAAATGAAGTACAAAGGATTGCTTATTCGAAAATGGAATTTCTTCCAGCAACCCTTGGACAGGAATGTGCATACGACAGGCAAAATTAGTGTGCACAAACAAAAAAGAAAAAAAATGTATGTCACCAATTAAGTTTTTCAAATGTTTTTTTCATCAAACGAGCTTGCAGTCTAACTTATGATAAGAAGTGGTAAATACTGCCGCAAATAAACGTCTATATCCAACTCTACATAGAACAATGGTTTTAGCAGACGCCGATCACAGATGCGGTTACCCTTACCATGAGTTTTTACGTTTTGACAAGTATGACTGTTTTGGTATTTGTTTACGTATGAGCCCATACAATTTCCAATCAGCGCCCCTAGAGGATTGTACCAGAACTATAGTGTCCGTAACGTAACATTGATTGTCTAAATTGACAAAATGGCGCTTTATGTTTTGTCTCTCTTATTTGCGAACATGTGAGGCAGACAAAAAGACTTGAGCACTTACTTATTGTTCCGTTTACTCAGTCTACTGAAGCAAACGGAAAAGAATAATGGATTGAGTAAACGTAACGTAAAATTTTGGGATGTTTTGAAAACTCATGGTAAGGGAACTGAGGGCTAAGATCGCCCCTTACTTAAGTCATCCACACCCTTGCAATATCCACCAAAACATAGACATGTTTAATGTTAGAAAAATAATATTGAAATGAAATGAAAAATGAAATGAATTAACATCTTCGAAGAGGTAATCTAGATAGATAGAATATTCTTTATTGCACACTTCAATAGAACATAACACTAACACAATTATATAAGTTAAAATCGTATGTAAAAAAAATATTTTTATTATTTAAGACGAAACTTTAAGAGTTTTTGCAATTTGGTTATTAAATCCTAAAATAGTAAAACGTAAGTAAAACATCTTTTGACATGTATATATCTACATGACTATTTACTTCCGAATAGCATTTAGCTATTATATATATTATAGATAGGCACTTCATTTGATGTTTCACATTGTTAACCGTTACGAATTTCCCGCAATAATTGGGCATGACCGCAAAATGAGCACAAAGCAAATTAGAGGCAAAATTAATTCATTAATATAATTTGTACATTTCACTGAACCCTTCAGGGCCTGACCGCTTTATCGTTAGTTGTACAAGTGCCTGTCGCTGTCTGTTATTATCACTGAGTAATCAAAGCTAAGGGATATTCGTGTACTTAATTGTGTTATACAACTCTCTATATATTTGGTATTCGGGTAGTTATTCGGGATGTAATGTCGCTTCGCATTCGATGGATTGACGACATTATTTTCGGTTTGAAGTGTCGTTGTTTAAAAACATTTCGAAATAAAAAGGATAAAGTTATTTACCACTATGGTAAAGTAGGGATTCGTAGATTTTATGAGCATTTTCAGGTCACTAAAGGCAATAAATAAAGATAAAGAACAAATACTGCTGACATGTGTTACAAAAAACTTACATAAATTGTTGCAATATTTTCTTACAGGTAAACGAATCACATACACAAAATATTATCACGAATAAAGTCAGAGCTTAGATCAACACAAAATTTATAATGCACTTGACCAAATTATAAAATCGTTGTAAAAGTGTCTGACATTCGGATATATGCGAACTTCTTGTTAAAATATGTTATTATCAGGGCCGGATTTAGAGGTCTAGAGGCCTTGGGGCAACAAAGGAGTGGAGGCCCTCTGGCCCCAAATTATTTTTCGAATAAAATGAACAATTTTTTCAGTTGAGTTGCCCTCCCTTAAATCCGGCCCTGGTTATTATGATTAAGTCTACCTATTTCAATGTATGTATGTATGATTGGAGTTATCTTTCGATACAAGGGAAAATCATCTTTAAATAACCTTGGATAAAATATAACTAGATTTTTCCAACCAATTTAAAATATTACCATTTACCTACTTAACAAAGCAAATCATAATATAAATGAGCACAAATTGTGGTTAAATTATTTTAAAACCACAAATAACATTGAACCAATTTATGAACTATTTAATAATTGCTGTCTTTTTATGAGATAATGGTAGGAACCCACACAGTCGAACCTATACAATATGATAACTAAATATAAAAGCATATATAATTATGTCAGACTGTCTGTCAGTACATAATGGTCTCGGAACCTTCAAAACCAATTTTGAAGACTTTTTTTCTAGGTTTTTACAGCTTGAAATATACCTACATTTTTACCCAGATTGTGTTATAATCCTACTTCAAATATATTATTACGTGATGAAATTGAGATATGAAGTGAAATTTATTGAATAAAAATATAGGCACAAACATTAGATTCAGCAATCCCTTGAAACTCAAAATCTAATCGTTTTATAGAAACAAGCCGAGATATCACTAGTTTAAAGTTGAATTAAGTGAGGGCAGCAATTCAATTAGGAATAATATCTAATCGCTCGGTTTCAATACAATATTTTCACCTGATATTTTGAATTATCTATCGACCAAACAAAAACCAAACAACTACTTAAGAAGTAGATCTCTATCTACACTACGGACTGTAGAGTCCGTATGTATATATCTAGAGTAGAGTATTAAAGATGTAGATCTTTAATACTCTACTCTAGATACTTAAATATAATATTCTTACACATAATCTATGTAATAATATTTTTTATACAACATTAACATTAGTTGCAACCTAATGATTATTTTTATTATGTGTAACTGTATCTGTAAAATTGTATTTGTAAAACTGTATTTTTTTTTGCGTGAACTAAAGTAAGGATATCTCAATTCGACGACTTTAGTATTGTACCAATTAAAAAGTAATATTTATTGTAAATTACAAATTTAATTATTTATTTCAATTATTTAATTTATAATTAGTATTGATAGGTTTACGATAGATGCCTACAAAAGTATCTATTAATTTCACTTAGGGCACATCTCATTCCGATTAATTTTTGTACGCAGTTCTGAAAAACGCTTTCGACGCCTTCGATTCAGAGAAAAAGGGAGTTATCAGCACAGACATGATTGGCACAATCTTAGAAATGTTAGGCCACGACTTGGACGAAGACACACTCAAGGAAATCATCAATGAAGTTGATCAAGACGGTACGTCAGCACTATGTAGTTCTCTAACTCACCACTAGATGGCGCTGAACTCAACGTAAACAAATGTTATATTGTGCCAAATATAGATGGCGTTACTGTGACACGTTAATAAAACGGTTTGAAGAAATTTCTATAGTGGGCAGCTTTCCAAAAAATGTAAAGCAAATTTGAAAACAGTTTTAAAAATATTTTCCTAAAAAAATAAAAAAAAAAATCGTCTCACCGTGACAATGTTTTCACATTGCCGTGACCAGGATTCGAACCTGGGTTACTACGGCCACAACGTAGGGTCCTAACCACTAGACGATCACGGCTATTGAGACATGTGTGATATCGGCGAATTTCTGAATGTGTTAACAGATAACAGTAAAGTAATACGAATCTTATTATTTATCAGTCTGTAATAATAACATCAGAATCCACAGATAATTATTATATTAAAAATAGGTACTTTTTTTTTATTTATTCTTCCCTAAAAATGTTATAAGCTGAATTTTTTCCTTTATAAATTGTTTGATAAATACAAGTATGGAAATAAATTTAATTTTTTGTGCTACGTTAGCTAACTTTTATGACTCTACTTTCCTTTATAATATGTTGTATCTATTATCAACACAATTTTGTCTTATAGTAATGTGATAAACCGATTTTACCCGACGCAGAGGGTAATGTTTTTCGAACTTTATCTTATTTTTAGTCGCGCCCTGCACCCCAAACGGCTTGACAGATTAATATAACTAGCTGACCTGGCAATCGTTGTGTTGCCAATGTTATCTAAATTATAGGAATAACATATTTGTAGAAAGCACTATAAATTATTTTAATAATTGAACATCTTAAGTGATTTTCAATTATTGTGTTTTATAGGTTCTGGTCAGTTAGAATTTAGTGAATTTTGCACGCTTGCTGCTAAGTTCCTTACAGAGGAGGTAGATGATGAAGCCATGTTAGCAGAGTTGAGGGAAGCCTTCAGATTGTACGACAAAGAAGGTGAGTATTAACAAAAAAAACACAAATAATTGCAAAAAAATCTAAAATATTTATATTCATATATGCACATATAGATATGTCATATATACGTATAGAATTATACATATATTTATTTAAAAGAAATACAAAAAAATATATAAAAAAGTGGAAAAATTAAATAAGAATTTAGATTTTAAAATTATTCTCATATTTTTTCAATGAATCATCACACTGAAAATTGACCCACGTGGCGGAGTGGTACTATATAGGTCTGACACGCAGTGGATTCCAGGTTCGATTCCCGGCTAATTAGACATCTAAATGACAATTTTCGATTTCTATCCTGGGTGGGCTTTTGGGTATTCGTCTTTGTGTGTGTTCGTAGCAACCACGACACAAAAATCCTAGTGTGGGGTATGAGTGTAGAACATAGAACATAACGTCATAATCGTAGAACAAAGTCGGATTTAACAACTACCAATCTTTACAGGGCAACCATTTCAAGTTATTCACAAACGTAATTTTACTATGAGCCCATTTCAAATCCGTCGTTATACCGACTGATTCATTTGAAAACTAAAATACATAGATTTTTTCTGTAATGTAGTAATAATATTTAGACACTTATCCAAATATGATGAAAAGTGAATTTCGCATTTTTGTCAAATCCGTTGTTGTTCTACGACTACGACGCTTTGTTATCATAGTCAGTAGGGGACTATGGTCGTTGGAGGCCCGGGGAGGAAAGTTAAATGGGGCCCCCAGTGTAAAAAGTTGATTTGATTTTACAAAATTACAAATGTGTCATAGAATTACTCGCCGAAAAATACGTATGATTCCGCTGCCTTTTTTTGCTGATTCATACTATTTTTAAGAACGGTGTTTGGGGGCCCCAGGATCGGAGGCACGGGGCGGACCGCCCCTTCTGCCTCCTTCTGCTATCTTTTCTGCTTCTTGCTCTTCGGCCTTCTGCCGCCCCCCTTAGTCCGCTAGAGGGTATAATATTTATTTTTGTGTAGGCAACGGCTACATAACCACAGAAGTGTTAAAGGAGATCTTCAGGGAGCTGGACAATACGCTGTCGGAAAATGATCTGAACAACATGATTGAGGAAATTGACACTGATGGCTCCGGAACCGTTGACTTTGATGGTACGTGAAGTATCTATTTTTTTATAATATAGAAGTAGCAGACGAGCATGTAGTTCACTTGATGGTAAGCGGTTATTGCCGTCCATGGACAACTGTACCCTTACCATGAGTTTTTACGTTTTGACAAATATGACTGTTTTATTATTTGTTTACGTATTTGCCCATATAATTTCCAATCAGCGCCCCTAGCGGATTGTGTCAGAACTTGGAAATTATATGGGCCAATACGTAAACAAATACCAAAACAATCATATTTGTCAAAACGTAAAAACTCATGGTAAGGATACTGTAATCAACCCCGGAACACAGCAGCGCTTAACATTGCTGTTATGAGGCAGTAAAAGGTATGGCGGTGATGCCACACACTCCGACTTTTACGAGTATGTATGTGGAATTTAATAATATATAAATTTCTTTCTTTCTTTTATTTATTTCTTTTCAGAATTCCTTGAGGTAATGACTGGTGAATAAACATCTTAGCGTAAGAACTTAATTTTATAATTGTCAAATGTATCTTTAAGAAAATGCTACGACGAGGCTCATTTTGGAAAAATAAGTGATGAGTGCTGTGAATGGTGTATGAATGTTTGTTTTAATAAAATTTTAAAACAATGTTATCTTTATTTTATTTACTTATGACATTAACTTTAATTTTTCATGAAATAATTTACTTTTGTACACATATTAGGATTATCTGTTTTATATAAATTTGATTATTACTAAAATAATTAGAGAGGCACTGGAGAAAGTGATTAATAAAAGTGTTATTGATAGAGATGTAGACAGATCTCTTGCAGATAAGATTTACATATATATCTATTATAAAAGAATAAATAAGAAAAATAAATACATCTGATTTTCTTCCTTGTAAACAAACATGGCGTTTTTGAGGAGAACATTAAAGCGACACAAATAAATGTAATTAGTATATATTATACTAGCTGACCCGGTAAACGTTGTGTTGCCATATTAATAAAAAAATGTTAAGGGTGAACAACCCTTATCAGTTAGGGATATGAAAATAGATATTAGCCTATTCTCAGACCTACTGAATATGCATATAAAATTTGGTGAAAATCGGTAAAGCCGTTTCGGAGGAGTACGGTAACTAACATTGTGACACGAGAATTTTATATATAAGATAATAAGAAAGCTGTCATTATGTCACAATATTTTTCGAGTCAAACATACTCAGCGTAATGAAATATTACGGTACATATTAGAGAAATACTTACTCGTAGTTATTTAGCCTTCCTCAGCAGCACTCACTAACAACTTGTAACAGAACAGGTCATTATAATTTCGAAAGAAAATAAACATTTCAACCTTAATCCGTATCGTGTTTGACACCTACACTAAATTACTAAAGTGCCGTACACACCAACCAAAGTTTTCATATTAAAAAAATACGAAATCTGGTGAAAGTACAAGTTGATATTAGTATTCTTCCTCATGTAATAAAAATAACTTCTTGAATACTTTAACTAGTATCTTGGATATTCTTTGGAATCCGCTCAAAGAACAACAGATTTAGTTTCCAAATATAGGGTCTTAAGAGACTGAAATAAACGCGAGTTTAAAGAATATATTATTTGGTTCAGGGTTTCAATCGAGCCATCTCTAATGCAGTTGCAAGTCAACATGTCGTCGTCAATCCACTACTGTCCCGCTCCTAGGCATGATTCTCCCCTTAGGATGAGAGAGGTTTAGGCCTTGGTCTAATGCACTCACTAAGTGAGACCTGGTAGACTTCACACACCATTCATATTTTTTCCGTTAAAATTGGTTTTATTTTTATTTTTATATGTTTTCCCTACCTTCTGATCACTAATTACAACCTATTTATTTTATTCACGCACAAATAAATTGAGTCTTGTAGGGTTAAGCACTCTCAGGCGTCTCGAGTATTTCACAATGTATTTCTCCGCTACATAAGTGATCATTAATTTCTAATACACATATTACCGAAAAATCATAGGTGCTTGGGACTAGAGAGGGCAGATTCCAAACAGTATCGTCAAGCTATTACTGCTACTAATAATTCGTGTATTGGTAGAGAGCTAGTGACTCTATACAAAACTAAACTGAAACGTCTTATGTACCAGTTAGCTCTATAAATGGAGTTATATTAAAAAATCTACTAGGAATTAGCCTGATTTTAGAAACAGCATGAATCAATAACACTACATAAGTAAAAACAAATTAGAATTACAAAAATGTAGCGTGTAACGTGCAAGTCCCTTAATAGTACCAGTTTTCGAAACCTAATAATTTATCTGTAACTCTAATTGTCACGAGTAAAAGTAAACTTGTAATAACATATTACTTAAGTCTCTCAGTTGTAAACAGAAATAGAGGTTGCACTTAGAAAATTATATTTAAAAAATAGATACTCGACCGCCAATGTTTGCCTACTACAGATCGACATATGACAATTTCTAGCTAGATAATGTCAAATTGCGATCTTTTGAAAAAAAAAATATATAGAGATTTTTTAAAATAAAATAGGAGCAGCTGACGAGCACCACCTGATGGTAAGTGGTTACTGCCACCCATGAACATATTATGTATCTAATAATAAAGCGCAAATAAGATTAGTTACCTTTCTGAGGTCGGTCACTAATATGCCGTTACCCCTGAGGACTAAGCTTACCAAACCCTTCAAACCAGAACACAGCAGCGCTTGACACAACTGTTAATAGGCAGAAATAGGTGTGGCGATGATGCCGCCGGAGTTAAACCACATAGAGTTCTACCACCTTTAAATTGATTATTAATAACGGGTGTACATGTAAAATGTCATCAGCCCATTACTAGGCAGTGAGGTCCATTACAGAACTTTGGGGTCCTTTATGGATAACAAAGTTCACATCTAGATCTTACGCTTTTTTTACAGTTTCACCTCACAATGTAATCAAGTGATAACTTTATAATAGATACATAACTTTGAAAATATAGTACTGAATATCTGTATTAAAAATAGTTACTTAAAGTTATTGGTCGTTAGTTAATGTTTTCCTATCTCTCATTGGTAGTCAGTAAAATAAACCGTTATCGGTAGCCGCTATAGGATTGCTAAATATAATTTCATAATCCTGAATCAAGGCGAAGGAAGTGTTATTTATAAGAAATCTAATTGAACCATTTATTCAATTAGTTATCCGAAGAATCTTTGGCACCTGTTACAAGTAGGACTTGCGTCACTAACAAAAAATGAGACCTAGATCAAAGATTACCTGAGCTTATTCCAACCGCTCAAAATGAAGTAACTATCGAAGGAAATAGCTCTAAATCGAATTAAATTTCAGTTACAGAATCAGTTTCCTCACTAATTGTATAACAACTTGCGACAATGCTTTTACTTTTGTTGTCGGCTTTACGACACTTACCTCCTATAAGTAACCGTAATAACCGGGTGTTAGTATTATGTAGTTTACGTAGTAATAAAAATTTCTCTTCGCATTATACACACTGTTATGTATTGCTGGTCGATTATTATAGCGTTTTAGGCGTAACGAAAATATTCAAACACTGATAAAATTAGTTTACATAATAATGTTGCAACTACAGTTTGTTTAGACGATTGGTAAATTGTTGTACGTGGTCACCTACTTGTTTAATAGGAACTTTTAAGGCTCTATTCGAATCAACGGGAGCGTGTACGAGAAACGCTTTATTGCACAACGGCTTGGATTGGCGTGTTTGGTATCAGTAACCTGAACTTGTGGATAAGAAAGTATTTATAGTGATAATTAATATTGCGTTTTCTTCAAAACTTTTAAAATAACAATACAAATTTTGGCATATGTTACATTTTTGCCTATCAGTGTAATATTATAATACTAGTAGATTAGAAGCTGATCTTACAAACGGCTCCTCTAATTTTGATAAGGCGTTTACACAAAGATACACTTAGATATGAAAGATGATATAAAATTTGTATTTACATATAACCTATTTATAAAAATTATTACTTTTAGCACAGATACCGCGAGCCGGTGAGCTAATTTGAAATATAGGTCATTCGTTTGCTAATATATGTAAATGAATATAATTTATATCTAGTTCCTATTATATCAACTATCTTTACGTGTAATTAGACATTATAAAATTAAAACTATATTAATTAATCACTATATACGCAACTGTTGATGTATTCTATGATGAAAAGTTATTTAGAGCTCACACGCAGTGCTCGTATTGCTTTGAACGGCGCTTTATAAAAAAAATCAAAAGGAAAAGTAAGTGTTGCCTATAAGTCGTTCTCGATCACGTTGGCAAATTGGATACCTTTTATTTTTTACCTGAATACCACATTCTCGTGCCAATCGTGAATGTTTCTTAAATTTTTAGTTAACCGGCGAACTGGTCGGATGTTTGTGGCGTAATGCTTTTTAGTTTACGACAACATTATATTAAATTATTTTGTTCTAAAAGTAAACATGTAGCGAAATCAACTTAAGTTATTAATAGGCCTGGATAGTGTGTCTAGATAGTTTGGCGAGATATGCGCACCAGGGTAGAGCCCGACGAGGCGAGATGCTTAGAGGACTCCAGTTGCGTTCCTTTGTAGATCCTGGAGTCCTCAACGCAGGGTCGTAGACGGTAACCGGAGGGATTTTAATGCGGTAAAAATCCTACATAATCCTATGTCGCTCCCACGGCAACGGGTAACTTTTGAAGGTTGAAAAAAGACCTGTAAGTGTGTAGCTTATTAATATCGATTATTTATAATAGTCTATGATCTGTAACTGATGCCATGCTGCTTTATCACAACAATGAGGTAACTCTTGTGGGTCAGACTACTAAAACAGTTAGCTAACTTATCCATGTAGATATTGATGACATTATCAAAGGTTTCACATATATACGGCGTTCACTAGTTTAGATTCTTGCTTCATAATAATAAGTCTCTGTGATCGATCTCATAGAGTCTGTCTATCCTATATTCGCATACTCTTATATAGCGATGAACCGCATACCCGTCTAGTACTTCAGTTTTATAAATAATTCGCCAAATACGAGTCGAACTTGCACATGGAGGCTTCTGTACCACCAAATGTTCATTATTTTTTACTTATTTTTATTCATTTTATTATTTTCAACAATACTTAGTTATATAACTCAGCAATAGATGGCGTTAGGGTGATGATGAATGATACGTAAACAACGTATAATAAAATTAAAATAACTATATTAAAATATGTTTTATGGTTCTTATTTGTATTTATTATAATACCAGTTATAATAGTAAACGGATTGTCAAAATTTCAACCGTGTTCCTAGTACGATTTAATAGTAAGATCAAAAAATGCCGAAAGAATCTGCTCTGTTGTATGGAGATCCCCTTTAATATTCAACTTTATTTTATTTTCAGTATTTGTTGTTATAGCGGCCACCAATATGCATCTTGGGTAAAAAAAAAACATCTATCTATTACGGTTCCGGAGATATAACACTGTGACAGACGGACAGACGGACAGACAGCGAACTCTTAGTAATAGGGTTCCGTTTTTACCCTTTGGGTATAGAACCCTAAAAAATAATTTCAATTATGCACCTGAGCATAACCAAATTGCATTAAGTTCGTTAACCACACTAATAGGAAATAATTTGCGATAGACCACTACACACTATTATTCGAAGTTACCTCTCTAAAACTATCCATCACGAAGGAATCTCGGCTATTAGGCAGGTGTTCTAAACCTGTGGTATCGGGTTAAATTGATTAATGTGTTTATAACGCACTGAGTAAGAGCGATTTGTGGTTATTAGGTACTCGACCTCTTCCTGAATGAGTGACCAGACTTTTGTTTAAGAAAGGACAAGGTTATGTTTTGACTAAAGGTAGGAGAATCTTTGGTGGATCAAGTCCAGAGGCATCACCACCAGACCTATGTCTGCCTAATAACAACACTATTAATAGTGTTGTTATTAGGCAGACATAGGGCTTAAGCCCTCCTGTACTTCATCTTATACGAGATATTCCAACGCACTGTGGTTAAGCTCACATAGGATTAGGGTCCAATCTGAGATCGATTATAGATGTCTATGGGCGGCAGTTGCCACATACCATCAGGTGGACTACGCAACCGCTTATCGTAAAAAAGAACATCAGGCGATATTATATAAAAATAGATTATGTTTTTACAAATTAATAAGTCTCTAAAGTTCTCGCAGAAGCTAGAAATAAATGAAGCTAAGTACTTTATTTTAAACACTATCTACTTTAGGTAATACCGTAGAGTAATATTAGAGGAACTATTATTATGTAAAGCCTTAGTAATAAAGTTGCTAAAGATAAAACGCTAACGAATTTTCCTCTACCCACATCTAAATACCTGATTATTCCTAAACTTCCGTTATAATGTGGTAATTCTAAAACGCATTTAAAATTACATGCGAAGTTTATAGGAAGTGGTAATAAAGAGTGTAAATAATGGGTATAAATCCAGGTTTTACTGATGTAATAGTATTATTGAACAACTTAGAGGAAATAAATAAATCTGATTGCACTTCCGATGTTATTTTGTTGGAATCTTATGTCTTAGCCGTTGAGAACAAGTCTATCAGAAACTTCTGCTATCTTTTTTTCATAATATAAAAGTAAATTATCAAAAAAATATATAAAACTTAATAGTAAATGGCAACTGCTGCACGTGGACATCTGTAATCAACTATACATAAGTTTTATTGTTTGCCAAAGGTTGGCCACGGATGCGTTGCGATCTCTGAGAACTAAATCGAAACGTCTTGGGTATGTATGACTCCCTTATCACACCCTTCAAAGCGGAACATAGCCACACTTAACACTGCTGAAGAAAGATAGAGAAGAAAGAGAAACATGAAGCAGTTAGGTATCTCAGGGAGCTAGGACAACGCAACTAGCAAGAAATTGCACAGCATCGGCAGAAATGGCGACTTCTCGTATCGAAAGCCGATACCCACTCCGGGTTGACGAACCACCGGAATAATTAAGTAGTTCTTACGCGTTTCAGTTACTATAAAATGTATTATTATTTACCTGTATAGATGTAGGTACAATAAATAGTACTTGCCAGGGAATCTGGTTTTAAACAATAATGCTATAATTTAGATTGCCGTAATGCCTACTTTAGCCAGAATATTAAATTTGAATACCGCATAAGACAAGTGAACCAGTCTCATTAGAGTGAGCTAATAGAGCTTTATGAGTAAAAGCTCAATGCATTTTATGTCATTATTTATCCCTCGACTAGTAGCTACAACACCCAGTCTAAAAGTTATAGATTAAATAAGAAATAGGTTAGGCAATATTGGAGATATAAATAAAAGATTTAATATAATAAAATAAAGCAAACTATTATTGTATGTACCTGAATGTGGCCTGTATTTTCATCATCAATCCATTATTATCCCACTGCTGGGTACTGGTCTCCTCTCAGAATGAGTGGATTTAGAACATATTTCACCATGTTAGCTAAGTGCGAATTCGAACCTGTACTATAAAAATATCATGGATTGAATCATCATGTTTTGGCAGGTAATGTTTTAGCTTTATAGTTAAACTCGATGAATAACAAATAAATTCGTTGACAGCTAATCTGTTAAAATAATTTTGTACTTACAACGCCATCTAGCGGTACATTATGGAAGTTCACGCATACCAACAATAAAGCTAACGAAATCGGTGCTGTAACAGGCCAGTAGTAAGTTCAAATTAGTTATCATAATATCTAAGATCAACGCATTGTATCGCTGACATTTACTATCAAGATAGACAAATATTTCCAGCCACATAAAATATCTTTTAAATATCTGAGGTCAAATTTCAAAAGGTCAACGGATCACCTGCCTACTGACACGGTCAAAGGCAAGCAAGGCTATTTCGGGATCTACTGAAGCAAGTTCTATTGGAGTGGTATAAAGTTGAAATTTGATTGGGAGTTAAAGAAAAAACTTCACAAAACATGAACCCACTCAATCATATCGATCTACGACTGTTTGATTATACGGTTACTGCACGTATTATTCTATAGTGAAGTTGAAGTTAAATATGTCTTGTATATTTGTTGTGTAGAATTTTTATGAGTGGAATTTAGGATATAATTAGGATTAGAGCTACAAGGATTGATGATATTTGATATGTTGCTTTGCGAGCTATTATTTTACTTCATACTTTTTGCGTTATTAAGTAATATTTACAATGTTATTGTACAGTTGTTATATAATATAATATGACTCTATTTATAATAAATATTTAAACAAAATCGATTCAGCCGTTTTAAAAATGATGAACAAATAAGACATAACTTTTGAAAATAGGCAAAGGGTATTTTAAAATCTGAACAGTTATACGATTAAACACAAAGTGCATTCAAATTTAGTTCTCTGGACCTACATTTTTGTATTAGATACGAACGAACATGTCTAATTAGATAATTAGGTAGATACCTTTGCCAAGGCAATACCATCGAAATTAGACAATGAAGCTCTACATCATCTTCTCTTCTTGGACACTACAACAACAAACAACAACAACAACACAACAAGATACGTTTAATTTAAAGGATAGTTGGTTACTACGATTACTATATCTAGTACGATAGTAGTTGTAGAATCAATATAATATCCATTCGATCATTAATTATGTAAGTACATCAATCATTCAACTTTCGATTGACGATAATCTCACAGATACGTTTACCGAACGTTCGGATTAAACCGGACATATTTGACTTTTTATTATCTTGTCCGGTCAAATATTTACACATCCGGCTGTCCGGCTTTTGTCGGATTTTTGATATGAATGCGATTGACGCTCGGGAAGTAGTGATATTTTTTTATGAAATCGACACGTACGGTTATAGGAATAACTAATATTGGGTATTGAAAAAGATATAGGTAGGTATCTAGTTGAGTTTGCGGTCAAAAATATGTTACAACTCAAAATCCGTTTTTTCTAAAATTTACCTTTGTAACCTTTATTACAAGTATTTATGCCGCTTTTCTACTAAGTTAAACTTTCTAGCCGAAGCACAAAAAAGCAAATTTAAATAGATGCTCGTTAGTATGTCAATAACATAACGTTATATACGTCTGCACGACAAAGCCATTGGCGCTCCAATTCTTAAGTAAACTGTCACACTATTTAAATAAGTATACCTAAAGAGGTAACTACCATATTACGTATTTATTCTAACTAAAACATTGTTACACTTTCCGTACGTTATAATGCGACATTTACACGAGCGAATTACGTTTCACGTTAAAATTTAGCTGTCTACTTATAATCTTATTGGTAGTTAATGAACGACATTGAAAGCAATGTGAAAGACTGATACAGTTCCAAAATGGCGCATAATGACATAATGACAACAAATAGGTTTCGAGTTGCCGCGCTTTTAACGTGAGGTCATAGATAATACTTGTGTTTTATGCCAGGTTTACATACTCGCCGAGTATAGACGAGTAGACACGAATACACGAGCATGCCACGCCGAATTCATACCTCGCGGGGTAAAGTTTTTTTAGCGTAATAGATTACGCGTCTATCCTCGTGTGCAGCGTTTACACACTCATAATTGTTCCGCGATTAATCGGCCGATTGTTCGCGAGTATCTAAATCTGGCATTATGATTATGGCTGTGACGCAACGTAATTAGTTTATGGTATCGCTCTTGGAGATAAGTGAAGATAAGAAGCCATTGCACAATCACAAATACAAGACCAATTTAAAGTCGTATCTGATGTAAAATGCGTATCTCTCTGATGAATATTTCTTCGGTCTAGGTCGAAAATTATATATTAAAAAATAAAATAAAAATGTTTTGCTAAGCACGCGCGCACATAAACGTTCACACACACACGTACAAAAACATAAATGCTAACGAAACTTATTTTCATTACATATATTTTGAATTATTAAATTTTTAATAATGATATCGTTCAATAATTCAATGGTTCTTTTTCGAAAATATTTTGTTTAAAATGTATTAAATTACCACTTTTAAAAATTAAATACATCCATTTTTAATATTTTCAATAATTTCATTGTTTATTTCATTTCATTTTTTGTAATAATTATTTCATATTAAAATCGTTTTGTCGATTTTTGTCAATTTTAATCTAAAGCTGGTCTTTGGCAATTTTAAATCCTCACATTAAGATTTATTAGGAAGCGCGATATAAATAAATAAAATAAACAATCTACTCGTACATTGCATTTGAAAGATCTTTTTACTTAGGTGAAGGTCTTCGATCACTAATAAGAACGTGAAGGTACACTATTATACTTAAGTCGTTATAAACTGACTATCGTTTGTAAGTAAATTAAGTCTAAAGTCACCATTTTGAAAACGATAGCTTTATAAATCAATCGTTTACTTGATTATTAATTAAATATTCAATGCTGAACCGGCTATCACGATTCGTTGGTAGTTTAATAAATTGCTATTACCCATTTATTGTAATAAATACAGCCTTTACCGTCTAAATACAAATATTTTTGATTGAATGATAAATAAATAATAATAAATTGGTAAGTTCCTCTTAATTATCTTAGTATACATTTAGTATTAGTAGTAAGTGTGCCATAATGACTACAATCTACTTATATTCTTGCATTAATATGAATAACATCGTCGGACTTTCGTTCTGTACCACCGCACCTGGCAACGCATCTGTGATCGACCTTAAGTAACGCTTTTGGAGTATGGAGTTGGTTACTGATGTCCTTAGGCGGCAGTGACCACTATCAACAGAGGGACTACCTGCTTTACTTACTATTAGTAGCTACTAGTAGTAGCAATTGTTATGAAAACAAAAACCCGGCAACATAAAAATATAGCCAGGATAATCCCACGATTAAGACGAATCGACCACAACTCATATGTCAAAATCTGTTAAACGGTTTGGGCCATAAGGATTACCAAAAAGCGAGATATACATACATACACTCTAAAAACATTACCCTCGACTTCGGATAAAAATACGTTTATTTTACATATTACTAGCTGACCCGGCAAACGTCGTGTTGCCATATAAATAAAATAATGTTAAGGCTGAACAACCCTTATCACTTAGGGGTATGGAAAATAGATAGTAGCCGATTCTAAGACCTACTCAATATGCGTATAAAATTTGGTGAAAATCGGCAAAGCCGTTTCGGAGGAGTACGGTAACTAACATTGTGACACGAGAATTTTATATATAAGACTAGCTGACCCTGCAAACTTTGTACCGCCTCAAAATCTATTTATCAAATATATTTCATATAAAATATAGCCTATGTTACTCGTAGATAATGTAGCTTTCCAATGGTGAAATAATTTTTAAAATCGGTTCAGCAGTTTTTGAGCCTATTCATTACAACCAAACAAACAAAAAAAGTTTTCCTCTTTATAATATTAGTGTAGATGTTCGATTTAACATAACACCGCGAACCCCTTTGACCCCTTTCTACTTCTCTTACATAAAACCATTGTTGCAAGCGCACTGGTTGCATTTAACTATAACACTAAACCAACAATGAAATTATAGCGTTGTTCTCGCCATTGTGCAGACAAGGTGAAATGTTACGAAACTGATAGGAATGGAGCCAGACCACCACGACATTAATAGGCGTTTGTCATGCTTTTTAAGGTCTGACGCAAAAAGATGGAAGACCCAACGGTTGACGGGTCATTGATGGCAGGTCAGTGGGGTCTGGCATAGATTTGTGAAATAATAATAAGTAGAGGACTTATTAATTAGTTTACAATAATATTTAACAATTCAGTGTCTGTATTAGGTGTTTGGGCGTTTTTCATGTCATACGCGTTTACGGCACTCGCTCGTCCTGTACACACACATGCATTTACGGCATGTATGTCTTTAATACCGGAACCCAGCAGTGCTTAACAGCAATGTTAAGCGCTTCTATATTCCAGTCATAGACGTGTGACAAGGGAAACATAAGATATTCTTATTTGAGGCGTTCCAATTTATCCGAATTATTAAAAAGTATTACTTAATATTTCAATCATTTAGGTATGGACTATTGCTCTGTATTCGACTTTAATATCATAATTCCTTGGTATAATAACGTTGATATAGAATGAATGGGGGAGTTTTTGTATTTCGTGCTAGATACAGCTTGATATTCTGATCTAATTTTCATTACTATCAATCACTGTAGTACCTTTCCTAAAAGTTATGCATGAACTACTCTATTTCAAGTTGTATGTGATAGCTAGTGCGGAAAAAATGACAAACTGGTCCACGCCCAATTATATTTACATCATCGTTGTAAAAAACGTGCCAGAATGACGACGTATAAATTTATTGAAATCAAATGGCATCTGATTTCACGCTTCAGCTGGTGCTAAACGATGCGTAGATGCCTGGATACACTTCGGAGAACTAAGGTGGAATGTTTCCCTATTTACACCTGTAGGTAGTAATGCGTAACATGATTTAATTACATATGTATCATTAACCCGTTACTATCCTTTTATTATTAGCGAGGTCGGACTCCACCCAGGTGAGCATGACGCTTGCCACACCGTCTGGTGTAGACGACGGTATCCGACCATACATACCGCCGTCCTTCCCCGGGTCAGGCGGTTCGAGCTCCCACTCTTGCCACCTGCATCCCTGAAGCCTCCTTTAGTCGCCTCTTACAACAGGCAGGGGATACCGTAGCCATCTTCTGGTCCCGTAACTACATGGACAGCGCGCTGGACGATTCATCCCAACCCGTTACAGTCCTACTGCTGTGCACGGGTCTTCTCTTGAGCCAACCACGCTAGCCAAGTGCGAATTAGTAAGCTTCACGTTACTTTGATATGACTGTTTTTATTTTTTTAAGAACTTTCAGGAACGGTAAAAAAACGGTGAAAGGAAAACGGTAAAAAACATCGTGCGGAAACTACGATATTTTTGTTTAACGTGAAAGTAAGTAAAAATTAATTTGTAATCCGCACAAAGATAAGTGCGTATTAGAAATTATTTTCTAATTTTCATCTTTCGAATATTATATTATTCATCACTAAAGCGAATTCTATCTTTTCTGTAAGTATTTCATCTGTACACTTTTCTTTCTATTTTTCCTCTTTTTGTGTGTCCATATCTTAATTCGCTTGTAGAAAAAATAATGTAAAAAGGAAACGTCAAAATGTAAGTAAAACCTTTTTTTACTTTGCTAGAAAACTATTGACGTCGTTGATATAGTTTTTTGACCCTGAACCAAAGTTACTATTTATTTACCCATAATCCATACACAATTCTGCGGTTTTATTGAAATTGCAGACACTAATGTTGTAGTATAAATGCAATGAAATGAATTATTGCACAATTATGTTAATTACAATTACGATACTATTCAAGACCTTGTCGATATAGCAATAATTATTTACGCAGTACATATTTTTTTGATGTAATTATTCGTGGTATCAATATATACTTCCACGCCGGTAGAACCAATATACCTTTTTTATATAATATGGAGTAGCAGACGAGCATGAAGTCTACCTGATGGTCAGTGACTACTGCCACCCATGGACATCTGTAATCGACTCCAGATAGGATTAGATACTCGTACCGGAGGTCGGCCACAGATGCGCCGCTACCCCTGAGGATTAAGCTGGAACGCCTCGGAAAAGTATATCTCTATTACCACACTCTTCAAACCAGAACACAACAGCGTTTAACACTGCCGTTATAAGGCCGAAATAGGTGTGGCGGTGGTGCCGACGGAGTCGAAACACAAAGGTTTCTACCACCTTCGGCCACCTAGTTCGGCTGGGACGGTACCTCATGCTCCTCATCATCATGTTTCTAGCGTGTAGTAGTTCTTGCGTTTCAGTGGGAGCGTGACAGAGTATATTATGGAAGGATAATCTTATTCCCATTAGTAATCAATCCATTTTTGCATACCAAAAATGACTATGCCTAATATGAAAAATTTGACAAAACCGATCTTTCATAAGCAAAACATTAGAATGATTTAATAGTAATAAGGGGTGTTAATCTTCAGAGGTTTATATGAATCCACCAATCTATTGGTGTGGTGGTGGTGGTGGTTCTTTCAGTTTCTATCTGGCGACCACCCCTGTTGAAATGGAATTGGTTACCGGTGACGATGGCGTTCGTTCTTGTAAATAAACTACACTTTATTCTTGACTTTTTATCAGTTTATCAAATAGCGAAGTCGTGCTACAACTTACACGAAATAAAATCAAGTAATTTGTAGAAGTTAGCACAAATGCCGTGGACAGAGTTTGAATTAGTAACACCAATAAGGCAAATCGAGAAATTCATAGAAATAAATCAACCGGAAAATGTTGCAAGACAAACTATTGACAGGACAGCTCACGCCTAGCGATATGAACCCATTCTATTTTATTGACCAAAGTTCAAACTAAATTTAGTTCAAATTTTAATTTTAAGCTAGAAACATAATGATGTTAACAACGTTATTATGAAGTAACTAACTAAGTAAGTAGTAAGTAAGTAGGTAAGTAGTAAGTATGATGTATAGTTTTTTAAATGACCCACCCGGTCCGCAGCCCGCTCTCGCCTTCAGGTACATTGCTGCGTTAATGTGCCCTTACTGTTGCTAAGGAGTATATGCTTGTAGTTGTGTTCGACCGCCTTGGCTCTCTGACTACACCTGCACGCAACAACTTCAGAACAGACTAGAAGTTTGGCGCGGACTTTACCTGAATGAATATAGTTATAATTGGCAGTTCTAATCTACGCCAATCACTTAAGTATTCCATTCACATCCTTTGACAATACGTTACAAGTTAAAATGAAGCGTTTCTTTATTAATCAGTGTACCTAATCGAAAATAGTCACTATTGCTCATGGGCACGAGAAATTAACTCCATATAGTTACTACTACCTGAAGTCGGTTATATACTTTGTTTAAAGGATAAGGTAGTTCACCACTAAGGAGTTTCACCACTTCGTCTAAGTAGTAAGTAGATACTACTGCTAGACAGCCAATAATTTGATAACATCATTGTAGGCAGTAGAAAGTTTGGTAACACAACTTCACTTCATGATTTTACTAATAAAAGAACTCTACTACTAAAAATTATACACACAGTGTATATCAAAAGGATTTAGGTATATATAAATACAGCATACATCAATAAGGCTACATAAATATCAATATTTACGATATAAAATATTAATCACTGCTGTTATGGACGTGTATTTATTATTCGTTCATTAAAGTAAAATACGTGCTCATCATTGTATTACAATTTTAATTGCTACTGAGCTGTACGGTTGACAAGAAAAATATTTTTTTACTCCATATCGTCGGAAGGAAAGTAATATTTTCGTCCATACAGTACGTATGTACGATTGTACGTATGTATGTTCTATTCTTTGACTTGTTCTACAAAATGTCCAAATGACTGAACATATTTTATTATACAGGGTGAATCTCCATAAAGTGCACATATTGAAATAGGTAAAATTAAACCGCATTTTGTCGACAAAAAATAGTACATTACAATACGAGGACGAAAAATTTTTTTCTGACAAGTGTGAGTTTGCAGGCCGAGCCGCAGGCGAGGACTGCAATCACACGAGTCAGAAAAACATTTTTCGTCCGCGTGTTGTATAAAATTTTATATTACGGGGTCGGAAATGGGGGTTTTGCGCACGCGAAGCGTGCGTAAAACGTCCATTTACGCACGCCGTGATATAAAATAATAAAAAAACTTTTTTTTGGGTTTTACGACCTTTTGAAGTTTTTTTTTTGGAATTGTGCACCTAAAGTAAATAAATCACTATAACTTTTGAACTAAAAGAGTTATCATGTTCAAACAAAAATTACAATGAATGCCAATTATAGGCCGTACTGATCCATGAAAAAAAAAACAAAAAAGTTTATCTTCCCAGAAAAAATAGTCAGATTAGTGTGAAGAAAGCAATTTTTTTAGGTTAAATTTCAGTAATCGTGAATTTCCTCAAAATAATCTATGCTTTTTATTTTATTTTTATTGTTTAATGTAATTCTACGTCGTATTAGCTTTCAAACACTAAAAAAAGCATGCCTCTAACTTAAGTATAAAGTTTCCTACGAGCGCTTAAACAAAGGCAGTTTTTAAGGGTGTTGGTAATAAATAACATTTTCAAAATTTTGAAACATATTTTTGATAGTTTCCTTTGTTTATATTTTGGACATCTAATTATGAGTCGGACTATACCAGTTTTATTAGGGCGCACGTGCGTCGCGTCATGAGTATCTTTTTTGAAACGTTCCTAGCAAACTTTATACTTGAGTTAGAGGCGTGGTTTTTTTAGTGTTTGAAAGCTAATACGACGTAGAATTGCATTAAATAATAATAAAAAAATAAAATGCCTAGATTATTTTGAGGTAATTGATGATTACTGAAAATTTTACCTAAAAAAAGTGCTTTTTTGCACTAATCTGACATTTTTTTCCTGGGAAAATGATTTTTTTTTGTCTTTTTTTTTTCATGGATCAGTACGGCCTATCATTGGCAATCATTGTTATTTTTGTTTGAACCTGATAACCCTCTTAGTTTAAAAGTTATAGCGATTTATTTACGTCAGGTGCACAATTCCCAAAAAAAAATTCAAAAGGTCGTAAAACCCAAAAAAAAAATTTTTTAATTTTTTTTATACTTTTTGGCGACAAAATGCGGTTTAATTTTACCTGTTTCAATATGTGCACTTTATGGAGATTCACCCTGTATATTATATTTTTTGACGTGACAACGTCTTAAATTAGGTTGCGGCTGGGAGCCACTTATGAAAAAGTGTAACGCCCGGTAACGTTACGATGAGTCACCGAACGAGAGAGAGGCCCGCCGAATGCCTTGCGTCTCTCTCCCACTCAACTATGATCGGTCTGCCGCGCGCGCAGCACTAGAGACTAAACAAAATATATTTCTATAGTTAAAATTTGTGCAATTCTTATTTTCATTCAATTCCTTGTTCCTATTGTGCAATTTAATTATATTCATATCAATAAATATTCTACCGAGAAAAAGACGTTGTCACGTAAAATCTTCGCCCGTAAAACCGACTTTACAGGCAACCATTTTTTTTTTATATTTTTTTAAAGTTCTGCAGTATTGCAATTGTTTAAGGTCAATGATTTTATTTAAATAAATTCTGGCCTACAAAAATAATCCTTTTAGGCGGCTTTCAATTTGAAACTTTCTAATCATGTTAAGCCTGTTATTTTTGTGTGACGGTGTGCGTACATGCTTAAATTTTACTCTCACGCTTTTGTAATAACGCGTATCGTATTCTCATTTTAAAATAGCATAATAACTAGCGAATTATTACAAAACTAAAAAAATCTGTCGGCGTAAAAAATAGCCTACGTCACTACAATTTAGACAAATCCAACGACACCTCACCTCTCCAACACACCTCATAATTATGTTAAAATACATCAAGCCGTTTGGAAAGTAGGACGAGCTAAAGAATGAGATAAACTCGAAAAAAATTACCCTTACTTAAAACAATAGGTAACACCACAGTATGTTTCTACCTTTATATTGGTAATATACATAAATATTATATCATTTCCTTACACAGCAGTGACTAAGCTATTTTAAAACTAGTTTCAGCTGAGGTAATACAATAGCTCATTATTTTATTGGTATTTTTCACACATTATCCCTAACTTTATAAACCTGTATAGATTAATTAATCTTAATTTAAGATTTCCGAATATAAATATAACACCATGTAAAAAATTGTACACGAAATATTTGGTTACGATTATTTTTTGTCCGATACAATAAGTACAATAATTACATAAAATGTTTGTTGTTATTTCTTGTAATTACATTGTAATATATTCGTATATTATGACTATTATGAGTATGTTTTACTACTGCATTTTTTCGTAACTTGAAGTACGGATTTGAAAGTGTGTAGATGACATTTTTCCGGAACTAAGTCCGGAACTCTAACGTTGTCCAATATCCTATTTCCGTGGTAGTAAGCTCAGAAATTTCATTCACATTTAGGTAACTAAAATGTTTATAAATATAAATATTATAAATATTTCTAATATTTCTAAATCATAAATATTTCTAATAAGATTTTTTGATAAAAAATCTTATTAAAATATACCTAACTAATTATATTATAGGAACGGAATTAAATAAATCCTGATTGAGATCTATAGCGAAAAAGGTTAAGTTTTAGATCGGGGAGATTGTCATGAATTTTGATTATCGTACCGCTGTCCAATTTTAAATGTAAAATCAAATTGGTTGGTTAAAGGCCAACCTGTCTATCAGAAATCTTAATTCGCCATGGACGTCTCCTTCGGAAGGTTTATCTCCAGTTACTTAATGGTAACAACCGTGACAAATTGGTCGTGCCCTCTGAAGCACGGAAGCGTTCGTACTAAAGTGAAACACGTTTAAAGATCGCGTCTGTGATGGGTTACGAACATAAGATGAGTTATTTGCAAGGATTAGAGAAATGCATATATAAAGGTGACTTTTCTTATAATGAAAATAAAAAAAATAGAAAGTGATATATTCTACTAGGATTCTTAGGCTTATATCATAAGCGACATCATCATAAAAATGTAATCAACGAGAAATATGCATTTTTAATGTTAAATTTAATTTTATTATTTGCTTGCATCAGGATGCCTATCTTATAAGCAGTACTAAGCACCGCGGTGTTTTGGTTTGTAAAGTCTGGTAAGACTACAAGAGGCTTTCCATTATAGTCCAGAACAAAAACAATCCACCTATGTCCTACCTGAGATAGAACACAATTCTATTTGGATTGTCTACACATGTCTATGGACGGCAACAGTTTGATGGTCGGATAAATTTATGGTTTCATAGGTATTTAGCAAATATTATTATTGTTTCGTTAAGAATACGTATCCTATGTAACTATTTTAAACCTATTATTCCTATGTTTCTTAACTATTCATTTAAATCAATCAGCAATTGGTAAGTCTAATAAATACCATAAATACCGTGTACCGATAGTGAAAGAGTGCGACCTTAATCATTATGGAAATAGTTCGCAATGAACACGACTTTGTACTATGTAACGTAAAGGACGTAAGGCGGCTTACCATTTAACTGCAACCCAAGTACAAATATATCTTACCATATATTTTAATAACCACAGTAATTGGCTTATTGTATTTCCACATACTTTTCTAAAATAGCCGGTAGTGGGTCATTTGTGGTGACCTAGGCATTTTATGACAGTTCATTTCTATGTCAGTCAGGAGAGAAATATTATCTATTACGCTGTTTGTCCACCAACCACCGATACCGATAATGAATGACGGCGCCGAAGTAGCTACATACATTTACTATAGCAGCTTGTCCACCGAACGTCCGTCACCCGAGCACCGTCATCCCGGCCGCCGATATTCCGAATAGATCAGCGTGACCGCTAGATCGGCACCGAGGTTTTGATGGACCGATGTGCCGGCAATGTAAAATACATTGGAACTTGTCCATACACAGCCGTCACACGAGTGACAGCTGGAACAAATAAACCGCCGATATCGGTCGCAGTGGAGAAACTATCGCCGTCACGACATAATTAAAATCGGCCCGAAATAATCGCGTTCTCAGTATCGGCTCGGTGACGGTGCAGTGGAAAAACAGTCTTACAATTGGATTTACACTCTGATCGACGTCTATAGACTAAAACAGGTGTTATTTTAGTCCATAAACATCGTACATTTCATAAGGTAAACATTCAAAGTTCAAAAAAAAAATTGGTTGGTGGCAATATAAAAAAAGTTTGGAAAATCCAAAAGTGCACGACTCATAATGCTCATTTAATTATGAAATATTATAAAAAAAAAAAAAAAAAAACTTAAGTCGTTCAAAATTAATTGCCGAAAAAACAGCTGTAGTAGGAAGAAGGTACTGCACAAGCGCCCCTGGTGGAATAAATGTACATAATATCTATAGATATACAGTCTTGTAGTTTTCGTTTTTTATTAATTGCAATTAAACGACACTGAATTAATTAATCATTCGCATTCAATCGTCGATTAGAATTTTAAAAAAAAAAAATTAACTCAAATGATGGATTTTTTCACAAGTTACAGTGTTTTCAGGTTTCACACATGACGGACAGGAAAATTTTTTGACCTATTTTGGAGTTTTTTTCCAATTCTATTGCAGTAAATCAATTTTTAAAAAGTATGGAATTAATCTCCATTAAATTATCTCGACAATAGTATGCAAAATATCTTGATTCCGTGAACTATCAAGGCTATAATAATAAAAATAGCCGCCAAAATGAAGCGAAAAAAATTTTTCGATCGTAAAGCACTCTCTGATGCTTCGCATCATGAGTCGTGCAATACAACTACATAGTTTGAAGAAAATACAAAAAAAATAGTAAGCCACGCATCATTTTCTCCTGGTATGTTAATGATGCAGGAGCAGTGTCATAACCATTTAAATTATAGTGATATTAACAGACATGAATGCTTACATAACTTGATTTATAGAAATAACAAAAATAAAACCAGCTGTCACCACAACACGAACATGAACCGTGCCTTATCAGCAAGTTTCAGCGAATGATGAATGAGACCAGTTGTCATTATTCAAATTATGTAATACAATTCACATACTGCAGATTCAGGTTTTTATATAATACCGAAGTAATAAATGATCCTGCAGTACATTTAATATTAAGTGGCTACTGTCTCCCATGGACATGTAATCAACCCCAGATAAGATTAGACTCTCACTTGAGGTCGGCCACAAATACGTTACTTCCTCCGAAGGACTGCGAAACTGTGAATGCCTCGGACAAGTATGTCTCTCTTACCATACCTTTTAAACCGGAACACAGCAATACTTAACAATGCTGTTATAATGCAGAAATAGGTGTGATGATCATGCCTTCAAAGTAGAACTTCAAAGTCGATCCTCTACTACCTGCGAATGTTTGATAATAACCTGCGTTATAATTATGCATAAGGTAATTGTGTCAAAAAACATTTATCAACCTACCAAGTTCAATACTATATTATTATGTCAATTAATGTTTGAGTTATATTCTTGAAATGCGAATAAGTGATTATTCAACTTTTAATATCACACTTATATACTATCGTAATAATACATAGAAATGGGTAAATTATCTTAAATGTTCACATATAACGTTTATATATCTATTCTAATCTGTCTACATGGTGTACTTTATTAACGCAGTAAAATAATATATTACTTCCTCTAGGTCTATATTATTTGTTATTTATTGAGAGTAATATTAATATAAGGTAAATACATATTGGTATCTGTGTATAACTTATAATATTATTGATATAACGATACTGTAAGATACGGTATCTTTAAATAAACATTCTACTATATTTCTATTTTTATTCTTGACTAGCTGACCCGGCAAACTTTGTACCGCCTCAAAATCTATTTATCAAATATATTTCATATAAAATATGGCCTATGTTACTCGTGGATAATGTGGCTTTCAAATGGTGAAAGAATTTTTAAAATCGGTCCAGTAGTTTTTGAGCCTATTCATTACAACCAAACAAACAAAGTTTTCCTCTTTATAATATTAGTATAGATAAACCTTTGTTCGTACTTTATTATAACTTTTTAAGAAGTAGTATTTTGTAGATAGAAGTAGAAAATGAGTCCAAAAAATCCAATCTGTCTTGGAGAAGCATGATGGAGCACATTTAAAGGCTACTTTAGTTGTGGGAAGTGGCCCGTGCGCTGTAGTGGGATGTAAATAGATTTACAGATGTGTGGGATACTTGAAGCTTTTGTAAATTTATAACCCTAGGCTTCCCATTATTGCAAGTCTTGTCATCATACAGATACACACACAAAGGTGGAGCTTAGTAACACTCAGAACAAAACCATAACTCTTCATTGCATCAAAGGTGGTAGAATTGTCAGTGTTTCGAGTCCAGTGGCACCTCCGCCACATCTATTTCTGCCTAATAACAGCAGTGTTAAACGCTGCTGTGTTTGAAGGGTGTGGTACGGGAGACATACTTTTTTCGATGCATTCCAGGTTAGTCCTTAAGCGCAAATGTAATCGATATCAGACTAGAATCTAATTTTATCTGGGGTTGATTACAGATGCCCTTGGATGCCATCCACCTACCATGAGGTGGACTGCACCTCGTCTACTACTCTAATATTATAAAAAAGTGTATGTCCGAGGATTGAACGCAGATCCTTTTAACCGGTACGTTTACTCCGCCACGGCTGTCTCAACTAGTGATAAGTCTCAACAGTGCAATTTATAGAAAATTACAAGGTATTTATGAAACCGATGATATAACAGAATTGTCAGGACTTAATCCAAGCGTGTCGCAAGCTCGATTCGTGACCAAACACGAATGCCCGGAAGCCAGTGGCCCAGTTCCAAGTTTTCGTGGTCGTGCTTAACTACAGTTGTTCTAATAATAAAAATTCTAAAGATTATGTCTGTATATTCTAGTACAATATATAGAAATATGTATGTTTTATTGTTTCTAAAAAAAAAGTTACGGATCTAAAAGTTCTGAAAGTTATGCATCTATTTTTATAAAGTTTTTAATAAGTAGTTAGTAATTAATTATATGAAAGTTGTGAAGAATTTTTGATAAACTTTTGATAAGGGATATTTTTAACGTCTGTGAGTAAAATAATTGTATATTTTGATGATACATGCAACAACTGAAATTATCTTTTCACACAACTTTTCACAAAAAATCATTCACAACAGCATTAAGAGTTGTCGAAAAATATATTTACCCTGCACTACTAAAGAAGAGGGAAAAATGTTTTTACCATGTAGCAAAATATCGGTTTATCAGTAAATAAATTTATAGTTTTACTCATAAACTTATAATATTTTATAGGCCCTGTTTTAGTCAAAAAGTCAGACAATTCCGCGAGAGAGAACCTAGTGAATTTATAATACTATCTCAATTGAATATTGCGTATTCTTCTAGCCGCATAATCGGTGTAATCGTAATTGTTTAATTTTTGGTAGTGGAGACTATAATTAAATCATTAGTCAATTAAAGCAATGTGTAATTGGTTGGCAAGTGCTTTGCAGCATAATTATATATTAAACTTTCTTACCAATTATTTATTTTCATAACATCATTTGCAGACTTATGCCGAAACATTTTTTCCATTCTGCCATAATACGTAGAAAAGTTTAGACAGAAGACAACGTTGCAAAGAAAGACCTAGATATACAAAAACATTTTTTTTTATTTTTATTTCCTTAGGTAATTTTAGGTTTTCTTACTATTATATACTATTATAGTTAAAGATTTTATACTTATAACATACTAGCTAACCCGGCAAAAGCTGTGTTGCCATATAACCCTTATCACTTAGGGGTAAGAAAAATAGATAGTAGCCGATTCTCAGACCAGTAGGTCATTTTATATGCATATTCAGTAGAATATGCATATAAAATGTGGTCAAAATCGGTAAAGCCGTTTCGGAGGAGTACAGTAACTAACATTGTAACACGAGAATTTTATATACAAGATAAGTCGCGACTGTCGCAAAAGGAGGTAAGAAATCTATTTCTAGTCGATTACGGATACCTTGCCACTCTTGAAGACCAAGATCTACACCCTTCCACCGAAATGCAGAACAGATTTATGCTAGAAATATAATATGTGGTTGGACTTCCACACTTGAACCATACAAGGTCTAACTTTAAGGTAAGTACTAGTCTTGAAGGTGGTAGAACCGTTTGTGGTTCGACTCCGGCGGCGCCACCGCCCCACCTATTTCTGCCTCATAACAGCAGTGTTATGCGCTGCTGTCTTCTGGTTTGAAGGGTGTGGTAAGGGAGACATAGTTTTACGAGGCATTCCCGCTTGGTCCTCAGGTGTAGCGGCGCACCTGTGGCCGACTCCAGCAAAGAACAACTATCTGGGGTTGATTACAGATGTCCATGGGCGGCAGTAGCCAGTTACCATCAGGTGGACTGCATGCTTGTCTGCTACTTCCATATTATAAAAAAAATAAGTCGGACATATACAAGACATTTCAACATCTATATCAAGTTCATATGCTGTTGGCTGTTTAGCATCAACATTCCATTAAGGTTTTTTATCATAATGATGCCTACTTAGACTCTTACTTGAAACAAATGCAATTTGTCCGTTGCCTCACAGCCAGTTACGCTATGCGCTTGCTAGCTGATTGGCATGCCATACGACACACGGACACTGATTTATGTGTTGGCCGTTTGGACACATTCCCACATAAGCTATTGGCATTTTAAAATAATTAACTGTGTATTTAAAAAATCCATGTAGTAATGGGAATGTATGTAATAATCTGAGCTCAGAAATGTAATTATCAAAACAAATCGTTTGGTCCTTTTGGCAATAGTGTTACGGCACCTATATTCAGTCTAGGAAGAAGTAAGGTCTGTGATACGAGTCGTTATATTAGTTCACAGAATTAGTAATTCATTGTCACCCATGCCAATTTCTAATTACAAATTGTATCTTATTCAAATTTGATGACAGGTATCCATGAAATGCAGTAAGTAAACTCTTTGTATTATAAAAACCACATGGAAATTGTAAATATTATCAAATTAAAAAACTGGAAGTAAAGTAGACATATGTGTTTCTCAAGCGAGAAAATGTCCCAAATGCCTGTCGGGTCCCAATCATATATACAGTAACTCCTCATATGGTTGAAACAAATATAATTTGTCCGTTGCCTCACAGCTAGTTACGCTATGCGCTTGCTAGCTGATTGGCATGCCATACGACACACGGGCACTGATTTATGCGATGGCTAGATTGGACACAATCTCACATAAACTATTGCCATTTAAAAATAACAAACTCCATATTTGAATAGAAAAATTGTTAGAAAGCAGAAAGCTCAATGATACAAACGTGTAATAAATTTTATAATGTATGTTCGTAGTGACTTTAACGTCTTCATTAAGATATAATAAGACTATAAGCAAGAAATACACGTTGTTTATCTAAAGAAAAGAAAGGATAATAATTATTACCAAATAAGGAATAAATAGATATGTTATGGACACGGAACTTGAGTTAAGTATTGTAATAATGTAAGAGTAATGATTATTGAAATGAACGTGGGAAAATTGTGAAATGTATTGCAGTATAATTTATAAGCACGTGTGTTACAATTTTACTCTGACTTTAAAGCAAATAATTGAGTGTCAAACGTTGTTCTAATAAAAAGAATCAGAGAGTTTTTATACATATTTATTAACTTAAGTCATAATTAGTAAATTATTTAAACTACTTTTTATTTAAGAACTGTTACACTGCATGTATTGTAAGCCAAGAAGTGTCGAATAGATCTCATCTCGCGTTACAAGATACACAGTAAAAAGCCCTAAAAATAAGACAAGTTTAATTTACTCTTCCTTTTTAAAACTTGCTTAAAAAGTACATTTCTTACAAACTGTTCAATCAAGAATAATAGTCACGGAGTCGTTGTTATTACCGAACTAACAATGTTAATCGGTTCATTGGGTCGGTTAAGAATAAAAACGTAATGAATAAAAATAATAAAAGGCGACAAAGCACTTTTCAAGCATATTTATTTGCTACCATGAAAATAAAGATACGAGTTCTGTAAACCAATAAAATGAAGAATGGTATTTAAAAAATATTTATTTTTTAACGATACGATTCAATTCAGTTTATTTTTAGATTAACTTTCCGTCACGTATTGAATTTATTAAATATTTCCGTACTAACGAGTATGGATCGTGTAAATGACATGAGGTTATACAAAAAATATCTCTTTCAAAGCCGGAATTTTGGAAACATCCGGAGTTGACTATGAATACTTTTATATGCCGTGTCTTATCTCGAGGTTTAATGAAAAAAGTGATTATAGACATAAGTTATAAATCGTCCTGTATCTATGTTGTTTTCCGTCCCAACTAACCTGTAACCAGGTCACTCAACATCTTACTAATTTCCCATCTTACCAATTTAAGTGTTATTACTACTTACTCGTATTACCGAAATTACGAGAATCATAGTGTACTTACAGTTTCACGGTCCTTAAATTACGATTGAGTATGGATACATTAGGTAAAAATAAAAACTTATTTTACATATAATAATATACTAACTTGATTCAATTTGTACAAATAAAGAGTACTAGATACTAAGTTGATAGATGTTTACCAAGATAAGAAAATTGTGCTTACGAAGTTTTTATATGAGGTTTTAGTAATTTTTGGCACTTACGTTCCCTCATTTTCTCCTTAGGCGCATTTCAGTGAAATATCTAACCTGTCAGGGGATTCCACAAACTTGTGAAGGGGTGTAATTCTTTTAGAAGAGGTAATGTTCAAATTTGTTCAGATTTCTGTTTTTTTTTCACATTTAAGAGTTTTATATCAAAATTCTAGATGATTTTCGAAAATCTATATGTATGATCTATATAACTGGGTCGAGTATCGGAAATAAAAAATAAAAGAACCGCCTGTAGCGAATACCCATTACTATAAAACATACTTGAGAATCATACGAGCGACTTGAGAGCTTAGAGCTTTTCCAAAATCATAGACAGTGAAATTTTTGAGCTGGTGCATTAAATATAAAAGGAAAGAAAAAGCACATTTTTGAAAAGTAGCACTATCGAAATTGGGTTACAAAAGACAAAACTCTCGTTCTGGCAAGATTGAAGTTTGGAAAATCGAGTGGAAGGAAATAAAATCGAAGAACAAAGACTTGAAAATATAAAAGTCAGGGAAAACGAATTTCGATTCGCTCGTGCCATTGGCTGACTTGGAGATTGGTTTGGAAAGATAAATCCCAGGATACCGGCAGTCAGACTGCTCCTGTATCGGATTACTGACGCAAGTTCCAACTGTAATGAAGCACTAAACTTGGGTATATAAATATAAAGCATGCATAGCAATAGAATAAAACTATTTCTTGATTATCCCGCGCAAAATGCAAATGAAACGTCAAGAGCGTTATTTTTCTTTTTTATAATTGTACCAGCCAGTGGCTATATAACTGGACACTTATTCATTATTAAAAAATAACACAAAATAATTAATTAAAATAATACTATAATTGAATAATTCGAATATATTTCTAACAACAGAATATAAGCGTTTTGAAATAAACTTTATTTTGTTTTTACTTCTTATTTATCGCTGTGTGTATATATTTTTTTTGTTTGAGCTTATCTTAGAAACGTCTAGATTGATTATTACAAGGTATTAATACGCAGGTACAAGACTATTCAGTCTAATGTCAGCCATGTCTATTTTCTAAAATATTTAGGATCCCTGCGCAAAATAAAAAAACAGCAATTGTGGAAAATATTTTGGTCCGATTTTTAACGCGCGAGTATAAATATAATTTTGTTCACTATTATTTTAATTCCTGTTTGGATGAATTTTAGTAGACCGTGAAGACAAAATTTATTGATCACTTATAATATAAGTCTTATATCAACCCTATAATCCAAGCGAAAGAAATCGGAACGGAACGTAGCACAAAATTGATGTTTATCTAATAATTAAAACACATGAGTTTAATGCTCATAAACTCATTGTTATTTTATTATACTACCGCTAATTAATTTAAAAGCAAATCTTGCAAATATCTGCAAATTATTTCCGTATACTTTTACGAAGTACTAAATCAACTTTAGTGTGGTCGTAACAAGTTGAAATTAACTCAACTTTTACTTTGTCGTTAAAATGCGATCAATTACTTACTGAGAAATCGATCTTTTGTACGAGTACGTAATGCGGACCAGTTAATAATTAATATTCAGTCTAGTAAGAGGCTTTCATTTTCGTAACTGGTTACATAAAGCTTGGAACTATATCGAATCTATTGTGTCGATTTTTAAATTTTCCAATTAGGTCATACTGAGCCGTGATTGACGTTACTCGTTGGGACCGGGAAACTTTTGAAGATCTACTGCAAATATTTTTCTGTTACAAAGGAAACCCGACTATAAGAGCCCTAAAGGTATAAGTGAAAAAGTTTATATTGAAAAGAGGATGTACCTATACATCTTTACGATATTTACCTATATGTCATTGCAATTCTTACATACTTCACAAAAGAAACTAGTTGATCTTTTGAAATTTATACCTCAAAATAGACGCTTTAACACTCTCAGCCCACACTAGTATACACTATGCCGTGGGTGCCATGGACACACACAAAGGACACACACTAACACTTAGACTTACAATAGAAATCTAAATCCATTATTTAGACTTCTTGCCAGGAATCGAACCCGAAACCCACGGTGATACGGTGATCACCAAGCGGCTCGTGAAAGTAAACGTCAATTAAAATAACAATTACTATAAAAAATCGTGTAAAATAAGTAAACTTTATTTAAAATTATGTATCTAGATCGTAATTCTTTTTTCCAAAATACCTAGCAATGACCCGGTACTAGCGTTACGGAACTCATTAAAAACTGAATTTAAATAGATAGTTACTTCCTGGTTATAGTTTGTTTTTGTTAGCAAGTGACTAAGTTAAAATCTGGTCCTTAGTTGGTTAGATAACTTCGTCGCCTTAGTGTGTATTTTTTAACGTTTTCTTAATGATTTATGTATTATTTATTGTAACTAATGCTTGTAGGACGATAACAGAAACGGCATATTTTTTTTATATATCTGTGTTTTTTTTTATATTTTTTTACCAAAATATGTTAGTGATATGAATTTGTGGGAGAATGCTTCATTTCATATATAAATATTCCGTTTTTAAAATCACATGATATTAATTTCGAACTACCGCTCCGTATTAACAATTGGCTACCTGTATCATGGTATAAAAAAGGGGCGCGCAACTGTCAACAGATCAGAAGTTGTCCAATAGTGCGCACGACACGGTGGTGCTCTGAACTGTTTGGTATTTTGCTTGGGTGTTATTGTTACTGTGGTGGCATTAACGCTTATTCATTTAATTATTTTAACTATAATTTTGGTTAAATTAGTTGAATCGAAATGCCATTGTAGATCTACCTACCGGCGCGCCCACAAATTATTCATTTTAGATCCTCTGTTTTCTTAATTAACATTTCTCTTACTACATTGGTAAATATTACTAAGTTATTTTTTTATTTATAAAACAGATGATTGAGAAGTTAAACTAATATAGTCAGTTATAATACGTAAATAAATGTATTACTTGTAAGGGGACGTATTTCTTGTAAGTTGAATTATAAATGTATTGCGTTCAATTAAGTAGATAGTACATAATAATGTACGCATTCCACCTGGGAGAAGAAACCACTCATTTGATTAGATGGTCAGTAGTCTTCTCATATATAAGTCAATTGGTATTCAAATTCTTCCACATTCACCTGGAATCCAGAACTACTTGACGCTACATAAGGTTTTATTTGCGATAATCTCAAACACTACATAAGATTCAAGTATATACTTGTACACTTTTATGGAGTTCTTCCGAAGTTTGTTTTGTTTGCACAATCGATACTACATTTAGATTTCTTACAAGGAAGTCTGACTTAATAGGACAGAAGCTTAAATGGAGCAATAATATCTAATAACTATCAAATAATATAGAAACAGAAGCAGCTAGAACAAGGAAATGCAACTGATGTCGCAATTGTGAGAATGAGAACCAACTAAAATAGTTAAGCGAATGCGGTACATTACAGGTTAGTTTAATTTATCATTCTGTAAGAATCAATGTATGATAAAATCATTAACAGCGGAACGACGAAGGAGTAAGTACAGTCAGCTTCAAAAGTAGATGAACAGATTATGATTTTTGGAGTTTACTCCTTAAGAAACGATTTGAGTTATAAGGCCCGGTACGGAAATTTTATGAGGAGTAAAATCAAGTGTAACACGAAAAGTTGAGGCGTAACGTAGAAAGAGCCAAACATATATATCTGTAGGATTGAACGTGTAAAAGAATGAGATGGAATATTATTACAATCATCATATCCTCTCAAAAAGGAAGTAGCCTCCCAAAATATGAATCAAGAGTGCTTTTATTAATTTAAAATACAGTAAGTTCAAATCCCATATGAAAGTAATTATTACAATAAAAATAATTAGCAATATACAAAACATTAAAACGTCATTAACTAATTTGTTTACATTTTTGCATAAATTAAGTTATAGGTTTGATCATTTATAAACACTGTGAAAAATATGAACATTGGCGCCATAATATGATTAACAATCTTTTATGAACGTTTTTAAAGAAGAGTAACATATAAAATCAGTAAGCAATTGAATAAGATATAATATTAGCAAAATAAGTTTTTAACATAAAGAGGCTTTTGTAAGTTACTGATATATTAATTTAACTTATAAAAATGGATGCATTATTGATCAGCACCATCTATCAACGATAAACGGGCAAAATCAAAACAGTATTATTTAATATTTATTACAGAATTATTGCTAATGAATTATGTTCAAAATAAGTTATATAAATTAGCAATACGTTTTAAATGAATTCTAGAATTATAAAACATTCAGAAACAATCCAAATTACATATAATAACATGTTTATTGAGTCTCATATAAATTGCATCCGTAAATTGCAACAAGGATATTTTATAGATGGCAAAGAAATTATAATTATTAAGTTTTAAGTTTTAAAACGTTTAACATTGTTTTAAATATAAATAATTATATTATATTAAAATTTACTTTAATATAAACAATTATATTAAGTTACCATTATAATATTTGGAACCAAAATACATAGATTGATAAACTTGCAAACTTACAATTTATAAAACTTGCCACTAGATGGCGCTATTATACCCATGCGACCATATATACATCTATATACAACGTACATAAACAGCAACCTAACCATCAAGTTTTAATGTTTTGATTTTAAAGTTTTCTTGTACTTCTATGCATTAATACGTGTATTTTTATGTACTATAAAAACAAATCATCAAGTGATTAAAGTTGAAAAAATATTTGAAAATATGCAAGAAATATTTTCAAATAATTTATTGTACTTCACGGTTAAAACGAGAATAAGTGATAAATTTATTTACAATTATAGTTACTATATATATGAAATTTTATGTAATAAAATAAACTATAAACTAAAAAAGGACTTATTTACAAAATATACAAGAAAACTATAAATAAAATAAGCCATCTAAAATTGCCGTGTGAGGCATGGTTCCCAAAACGCTGGCGGCGTTTCCTTGCTGCACGGCAAGACTCAATCTTTGTGCAAAATAGCCGCCAGCTTTTTGGTCACCGGAAGCAGTGACAAGTTTGGTCGACATATCTGACATGAATTTTTTCATGTCAGATGACCATGGACCCATTGTCTCTATAGCAAGCGCCGCAAATAAGTAATTGTCTAATAAATTACTATATTTACGACGCTTGATAGCCTGGGCATGGTCGGCTGCGGCCCCCGCTTTCACTGAAGTATAAGCTAGGTGAGAGGGGGCTAAAGTATCAACGCATGTTGCGTCCCATATCAAGGGTCGTCCGAGACTCCATGGAACTAGAGTGATTCCATCAGGTCTCTTGCCATCGTCTCTAAAAAGACCTGGGGGTTCTAAAGTCGCTGGTATAGAGACGGTAGCAAGAGCCCGACGAATCAAACTGTTCAGAGTCCCGTGACGATATAGTCTGCCGGCACTCCTGATACAGGACAAGCCATGTCGACCCAACGTGTCCACCTCCTGCCCACACGGACAAAAATGAGACTCGCAAATCTTGGCACCGAGCCGGAGACCTATAGAAATGCGCAACGCTATAGGATCCAGCACGGTGCCAATATTGTTGGAAGGGAGCGCGTGTAGCCAATGTCCTGATTCACTTTGGGCAACAGCTAATAAACGGGCCCTATCAGAGTTGTCAGGACATCGTTCCAGAAGACAGGCAAAAACAGATTTAAGAGCTGGTGTGTCCCAAACGGATTGCTTGGTTTTATCTGACATAGATATATCCTCAGCCGGAAAGCAACCACTCCAGGCCTCCTCAGCCTCTGGCATGTACGTCACCCGAACATCATCCAAATTAGAGTTTAATATATCTGAGATGAGGGCGATCGTACTATGACAAGAGGCCAAGAAAGCCGGAAGCGCCAAACTTTCCGTGGTGCGGACACCTATGCCATCAAACCTAACCGGAAGAGTTGCCTGCATCCAGGATCGATCATCAAATTTTAAATTTAGAATTTTGGATAAGCAATTTTGTAAAAGCGTATCTAATACATGAGTGACAGATGGGAATTTCCAAAAAGGACAACAACGTAGTAAATACAAGAATTTTGGTGCGAATAAGCAAAGGCGCAAAATGTACATAGCCATATGTGGTTTTAAATCAAAAAGTCGCTCCGAAATATTTTCAAAATTATGTAATTTTGAATTTACAATGGGTAAAAATGCATCATCAAATATTGGAGCACCTAGTAGTGTCAAATTTTCTTTATCTAATATAGATATGTTCGGTGATATTGAATTGAATTGACTGTATATACGATGACATTGCTCAACAGATAATTTTTCCGAAAAGAATATTTCACATTTATTAAAATTTAAACTCAGACCAATTTTATTAAAATGATGGATTATGATTCTTAGGTCCTCCAATACAGTTGACGCATTTCCTCCCAAAGAACCATCATCAAGGTACCATACATTAAATTTTGAATTTAGTTGTGCAATAATTGTTTGTATTGCCAGACTAAAAATTACTGGGCCAAGAGGGTCGCCTTGCTGACATCCCACACATGATTCGATAACATTATCACCAAATAACAATTTTGAGGGGGTTCCATAACATTGCCACATATAACCGAAAATGTCAGGCATTTCTTTTTGAATTTCTGTAAGAAGAGCCCCCCTATCTACCGAATTAAAAGCATTTTTAACGTCTATTTTAAGGAAAACGTCATAATCATTGTTATTTAAAAATGTGCGAGCAGCGTGTACTGCTGCTTCGCAGCCACCCTTGACTCCGAAGCCGAGCTGCCGCGGCTTAAATCGCGTGGCCAATAACTCACTATAGTTACGGCAGCACAACTTCGAAGCCAATCTTCGGAGCGTGCACCCAACAGCGATGGGTCGAATGCCCCCATCCTTCTTTTTGAGAGCCACGAGGTTGGCCCCGTAAAGTACAGGCGTAATTTCGGGAGGAACTACACCTGCCAACATTATATTAATGAGGGCAGTGAGCTCCTTCAACAAATTTACGCCTGCTTCACCTAAAGAGGGATCTGTAAGATCTTTTAGATGTTGCGGTGTAAGCCCGTCTAAGCCACCAGCAGATCCATTCGGAAAAGAACGGATAGCGAACTTGGTGGCTTCCTCGCTGACTCTCAAGAAGTCGCGCTGTGAATTGGGCGATGGGCTAGGAAGCTGCGAAGATGTGATCGGTGTGGGATGCTTTTCGCGAAGTGCCCCAAGCGTTTCAGATGAGCGCGTAGCCATAGTGTCTTCCGAAAATAAAATTTTTGCAGCACCTTTAACGTCTCCATCGGAGAGTTTGTTTTCGATTAATTTGAGAATGTTATTACGTAAGGAATTTAAATGTATGGAAGACGTATTTACAGGAAGAACATTTTGAGTAATATTGTGTTTAATTAAACTAGTAATTGGTTGTGGCATCTATTGTTTAAATTAAATTTTTTATATGTGAATAATAAAAGGTCTTTCCATGCATTGAAGTTATTTTCTGCGACTACTCTGGCCACGTGCTCAGTAAGACACACGGCCACGGCATAACGCGCTCCTTTAGGGATTCGTTTGACCACTCTGATGTTATGTTTGAGACTTGCGAGTCTCTTGTGTAATGGTTCATCATTACGTTCCCCATCTGTATTATTTATGTAATTTGAGAGCAAAGGTAGATTTATTGATTCTATACGAGGGACATGTATGCGGCTGCAATGGATTTTTAACCCGCGTTGGCCTTTATAAAATTTGTTATCAACACAGATGGGGCATCGTAATAACGAATCACTAGACATCTATTAATTAATAAAGAACAAAATCTACAAAAAAGCCCTGTACAAATAAAAACACTTCATACAACTATTTCTTATACTAAAACTTATAATTTATTTAAAATAAATATACTATATTATTTATAATTATGTACAAAATAGAGTAAGACACAGTTTTCTGGAAGGTACAATGAACAAAAAAAAAAAAACACTTTATCTGCTTTCACACACTGGACAGACGAAAGATGTAGAAACAGGAAATATAGTCTGAATATATTTTTAGGATCTGAAGAAGCACTTGTAATGATTTTTAATTTCGTTTCCTCCTCTTTTTG
This sequence comes from Epargyreus clarus, assembly GCF_041222505.1. NCBI lineage: Eukaryota > Metazoa > Arthropoda > Insecta > Lepidoptera > Hesperiidae > Epargyreus > Epargyreus clarus. The sequence goes on from NW_027332233.1 coordinate 5,145,198, forward strand.
TGATATCGTTGCATCCTTGTCAATTTCTTTTCAGTTGACAACAATTAGAAATATGGACACTATATTGGCCGCAATAGTTATTATAGGCACTCATAGCACTATTTATTTAACGAGTATATCACCATTTATTAAACGAATATAGTATATTATTTATTAAATTTAATATTTTTATGGAGCTTCAATTTTTCCGTGACAATCTCATTCATGCAAGAAATTGATTTAGATGATAATGAAGAAGAATCCAAAAAACACATGGATGCGGTTAATTGGTAAGCTTATCGTTTACATTTATGAATAATATACATTTTAAATACGAACAGCTAGATCTTTTATTTAGTGTTTTTATTATTATTATTTTTAATCAATTGATTAAATATATTTTATATTTATATAATATTTTGTAATACTTATATTAAATTATTACGACCCATTTCTATTTTTGAAGTAATATAAATAATCCGAATAATTACAGATATATGTTTGTTTCTCTTATCATTTTAGCAGATGCGTTCATTTACCCTTTTTTTCTATACGATATATATCATAATTATCGTTCGTAAGGAGTAAACTCCAATCGTGCGTCGTAGCTGACACACACACACTTTTTTTTTTAAAAAAAATACTTGTACGTATATACCCAAGTGTTCATAAATAATTAAGCACCCCTAACTTAGACAAATATCGTAAAGCGTCAAAAGTAGATGAACACTAACGCGTCAAAAGCAGTCGACCTCAGGTAGAAATATCTGTGGTTGATTACATATGTCTATGGATAGCAGTAGCCTCTGACCATCAGGTGGAATGCATGCTACTCCTCTATTATAGAAATAAATACGCGGTAGGAATAAAAAATACAATTTCGCAGTAGTACAAACAAACTACCAGTTAAAATAGTAAAGCGAATGGGTACTTTGAGAGTAAGTTTAAATAGAGAACCCAGTGCGAAAGCAGTAGCAATACTCTATCGTTACAATGTAATCAGCAACCTAGTTACTATCCAATTTGTAGTACCGCAAGCTTTTAACGCGAGCTTTTAAAATGCAATAGCTTCAACTACTACTTTGTAGAATAAGTGTGTGCTTAATAAATGCAAATTTACTATTAAATAACTTATGATTTATTTTAGTCTTCTTTGATAGAGGCGTAAGGATTTGAGTAAATTGATGGATTTTAATAAGGCTTTGAAAAATCAGTGGGTTGTGCCTGGAATTCGAACATCGGACTCCCCGATTGAGAGGCCGACTTTCTAATCGCTAGAATATCACTGCTTCTTATGTATCGTACTCGTAATTACTTTAGGTATATTTCTCAAATATTCAGAGATAAATCACGCGTAAAGGACAAATACATATTAAAAGATGGTAAATGGTCATTATTTGTAAATCGCTGGTTCTAATATAGGGCTCGAATTCTAAATCTCATACATAAAGATAAAGATAGAATGAAAGATATTCAGAGATTCATGATGAAGTTAGTCAATTAATCTGTCGGAGTGGTCACTTGATGTTATCACACCGATTTGTGTCCTGACGTCTGGACATAGCAATCAGCCGTAGGCGTATTTAATTAATGTGCTAACGATGCCTATAAACGTTCAAAGGACTGAAGAGTAATATAGGCACTAATAACGGTAGGATACTACTAGTTTGACTTAGCTATCGCCTCAAAATATTTTAAAGATTAGACTTGGTATTTGATGTACCCCATAGGGGTAAATGTTGCTGTACTATTGCTGTACTATTACATAACCCCGTGCCGATCCCACGGCACAGGGTACCTATTGAAGGTTTCCCCCTCGTAAACAAAAAAAAAATACTATTTCTGTGCAGGTACGCGTCTCCTCACAATGCATGGTGCTTAATCCATCGTGTTGGTCGAGTCCGCATTAGTAGATTTAAAGTACCCCTAAGAATTTTTATTCAAAAAACTGTCTGACATGTTTGTTTCCTCATTATATTTTTGAACTAAATGGCAAGCAATAATTCATTTCTAATAAAAAAATCAGAGGTCCAGCAGGAATCTCGATCCTCAGATCTTTCATTAAGAGGCCGAGTTTTAGCCATTAGGCTATCATTGCTTTTTTTGGAGACAAATATTATATAATTATTTAAAACAATCGGTATATTCATGATGGTAAGAACGCTCTACATAATGTTGATAGCTAGAATTACGTATATGTATATCAGTTCTAATTTCTGTTTATGTGATCACTATAAAATTTAATTGAACTACTTCGTTATTACTGTTTATTTAGCTAAGCAACTACATCAAAATCCAAATGAGATGATATATTAATGAACTTAGTAACTACATATTAACTTGTTAAGATTACATACGTAACGAATATTTTTTTTTATAATATAGGAGTAGCAGACGAGCATGCCAGTCCACCTGATGGTAAGTGGCTACTGCCGCCATGGACATTTGCAATCAACGCCAGATAGGATTAGATATTCCTACCTGAGGTCGGCCACAGATGCACCGCTACCCCTGAGGACTAAGCTGGAACGCCTCGGAAAAGTCTGTCTCCCTTACCACAGCCTTCAAAATGGAACACAGCAGCGCCTAACACAGCTGTTATTATGTAGAAATAGGTGTAGCGATGGTGCCGCCGGAGTCGAACCACAAAGGGTTCTACCACCTTCATATATAATAAAACGTTGGGCAAGTGTAACCAAAAGCAAAAACTAGCATTAAAATATAATGCAATTCGTATGCAGTTTAAGTTTATAGCGCGCCATGCGGAATAACTACCATTCGTAAATGCTTACCGTATAGAATTCATAGGAAGTCCGTAAAATGATTATATGAAATTGATTGCATTTTTCGTAGTCATAAACACATGCCTGCTATATATGTACATACGTAATGACCCGTAGTTGGTATCTAAAAATTATTTCCTTTCGAACGCATTGTTTTCCGAAGGTTATACGATTTTATAGTGATAATAATATGACGTATCTGCTACCAATATTTTATGATTACGTTCTATCGGTCGACTACTATTATATTAATGTACATAGTTGAGTTAACAATGATTTCAATGTTATTTTTCTTTACTAAGTACTTTTTAAATGTATACCTAACGATAAGGCAGACGGGCTACGGTAGACATTTGCAATGCCAGAGGAGTCGCCAATGCATCGCCGGCTTTTAAGGAGAGCTCTCTTTGCACGCTTCTTGAAGAGCCCCATGTCACTTACTTGTGTACGTTTGAGCTTATTCACCTTTAAGATTTCTAATGGAGCAGCGTGATCTAGTACACTCCAGGCCAAATTTAAGAGATGTTCTTGCCCACTTGTGCGTTATAGTAAAAGTTACGTCCAAGTCTTTAAATTCATATCGAAAGTGAGTGACTTTGATATAAGTATTAGGCCCCGATTATACCCACAGACTTAGAACGGGTCAGACACGGGTCGTGTCATACAAAATCATTTTTTAGGATTCAGTACCCAAAGGGTAAAAACGGAACCTTATTATTAAGCCTCTGTCTGTCCGCCTGTCACAGGGCTTTATCTCCTGAACCATAATAGGCAGAGGGTTAAAATTTTCACAATGCATTTACTTCTATGGCTGCTACAATAACAAATACTAAAAATAAATAAAGGAAATTTGGTGGTACGGGACCCTCCGTATGCGAGTTCGACTTACACTTTACTAATTATATTTGTACAATATATTGACCGCGTCCATACATATGGTACAGGGAAACACTATTTTCCGTTCTACAACACGCGTCTACGTTCTACGGCTTATGCAAATGAACTTTAAACTGGAACAAGTCAGACCCCGAATTTTATAATATAACCAACAATTTCTTTCGGCTACCTTTTACGGTAATTCTAATAACATGCAAAGTTACGCGTAATCAAACTCGTTTCGTTCTCGGCACCTACAAATCTTATCTACTGTTTTATAATTCGCGCGAAGCATAATTACGATCTGAATGTTTGGACCAGAGAACGAGGAATATGTAGAAATGTCGTGTTATTTCAGTGTTATTACCTCAACTTAACAGAGAGAAAAAATGTTGAGATTTATTTTACAAAAATGTTTATATATTGTGCTAACATTAAAAATGCTGCCAAATTGACGATTTGGTATTATCTAGAAAAAATGATAAGCATTTAATGTTTGCGAAAAACCTTTTAAAAAGAGTTTTTTTTTTCCCAAGTAAACCATGAAATTTTGCTCCTGATTAAGAAAACGTTTAGACGGTGAACAATATTTCCAAGAACGATTAATTTAACAAATATGTATAAATGAGTGACTTTGTATTTCACAACAAAACAAAATTATAATACCTACTCATGAATACTTTTTCTCATCTGCAATATACATTGGTAACATTTACTGTAAGCGAATGTTACACTACATATATACATACATGCGTATCTAATATGCATGGATGGAAGTAGTGCGTGCATGGAATTTCTACCCAACAACAGCTCTATGGTAGACCACGGAATGTTATAACGGCTTCCGCGATATTGCGACAGCGATATACATTTGATTGATCCATTAATAACGTTACTGAACTAGCGATAGGCTTTTCAACTAAAGTGTTTCGTAAGCTATAGATCTGAATATACCACTTGTAATAGATCCCTAAGGGAATCTAGTAGGTAGAGCCAAATTTGTATTTGCAATCGATTCGTATTCGTATTTCATTGGTAGATGTGAGAAAACTTTATATCTCTACACAGGTACGTAACATTATATTACGTTTTTTATACATAGTTTTTTACATATAAATATTGTTTATTATATTAATATAATAATATGTAGTAAATGAGCTTGCAGTCATGTAATAGTAAATGCCTAATACCGCCCATGGATATCTGTAGTAAAATTGTAAGAGTCCACATGAGGTGGGTCACTGCAGAACAAAGCAGCGCTTAACACTGCTGTTATGACGCAGAAATAGGTGTGGCGGTGATTCCGCGCGAAATCGAACCACAAATGATTCTACCATTAAATTCATATCACAGAAGAAAACCAGAACATAGCAGCGTTAAACAATCGTAACACATACTAATCAAATAAGTGTTGACAGGTGACAGTAACGGATTAATAGGACAGATCGTATCGTAACACATAAAAACAAGTATTATTGAAATATGCATATTAATTAGCAATAAAATAATTTACTGTACATGATTTGAATGTATAATGCGTTTTATCAATATTGATCGATAGTTCATGCTTAGTCGTGTATAGAATTTATCTGCAATGTCTAGGCACGAAAGTTATATAAATTATCTAGGAAACTAGATTTTGAGACACAATTTGAAAGTTCTATTTGATTGATGTGGTCTTGTTAGTGATATAAATATTACTGACACTCTTAATACGCTTTTTAGAATCATAATTCCATATAGCACTGCCATGAAGAAAGACAAAGGAAACGTAAAATACTACCTAGATTCAGGATATAAATTACAATTAAAATTTTAGATGGCTACCCGACCGGAGAACGAACCTGAAACCTTATGTGCCACGACTATGCTGCGTGGATTTTTATGTTAATTAGTTAATTTAATTATGAAGCTACGTATATTTTTTGGTTTTAGCGTCATCCTGAAGTCATTAACATACTAGGTAGGTAGCTTTAAAATGCAATTCTTTATTTATTTATTTATTTATTAAATACCAACATAATGTACACTAAATATATTAGTAAACCGTGAAATAATTAGAGAAAATACGTGAGTGCCATTACAATTACTGCATGCTATAGAAAGAAGCGAGTATATAGAATAACTCATAGATATAGGTAGCGTAGCAAAAAAAATCTAAATCTATGGAATAACTAGCTGACCCGGCAAACTTTGTACCGCCTCAAAATCTATTTATCAAATATATTTCATATAAAATATAGCCTATGTTACTCGTGGATAATGTAGCTTTCGAATGGTGAAAGAATTTTTAAAATCGGTCCAGTAATTTTTTGAGCCTATTCATTACAATCAAACAAACAAACAAAGTTTTCCTCTTTATAATATTAGTATAGATAATTTTATAAAAGCAAGCAGTGCCTTTTAAAAAGTAAGGACTAAGACTTGCAAATGGTCAAATGCTACTTATCCTACGTAACATTGGTACAAAGGCAACAAGGTTAGCCGTAGCGAAGTACACGTAGGTTACAAATTCATTGTCCATTGAATATAGATTATATTTGAAGGTGGTAGAACCCTTTGTGGTTCGACTCCAGCGGCACCACCGCCACACCTATTTCTACCTAATAACAGCAGTGTTAGGCGCTGCTGTGATCGGGTTTGAAGGGTGTGGTAAGGGAGACAGATTTTCCGAGGCGTTCCAGCTTAGTCCTCAGGGGTAGCGGCGCATCTGTGGCCGACCCCAGGTAGGACATCTAATCCTATCTGGGGTTGATTACAGATGTCCATGGGCGGTAGTAGCCACTTACCATCAGGTGGACTGCATGCTCGTCTGCTACTCTTATATTATAAAAAAAGGCAACAAGGTTAGCCGTAACGAAGTACACGTAGGCTACAAATTCATTGTCCACTGTATATAGTCTAAAATAACTAGTTCAAGTTAGCAAACGGTCATGCCTAATCTGAATAAATTCCCGGGCAATACCTAACTAGTAGTAGCCTGAGATTTACATTTACCATTCAATTGTCACAACTAACATTGTTTGGACCTGCAGAGTAATTTCTATGGATATCTTAATATCTAGCATTCAACTCCTGTCTGCCTCTAAATAGTGTTAATATATCATTTGATAACAAGACAGTTTCGTAACTTCGTTTTCATAATAATACAATATGTTTATAAGTTAACAATAGCAGCGTAAAATTTAAAACATTTATCAAATGTCTCTGACGGTATTATGTGCAGTCGGCATATCGATCTAGCGCGTAGGGCGTTCTGGGTTCAACCCCTGGCCAGATTATCGGTATTACTAAAATTGATAAAACCCTTCGTGGTTTGATTTCGGAGGCACCACCGCTGCACCTGTTTCTCCCTTACATGAGCCGTCTTTAATATTGTTTACTTTAGAAAGTAATGAATAGTAATAATAATATTAATGGTAGTTTGAAGGTGGTAGAACCCTTTGTGGTTCAACTCCGGCGGCACCGGACGCTGCTGTGTTGTGTTTTGAACGGTGTGGTAAGGGAGACATACTTTTCCGAGGCGTTCCAGCTTAGTCCTCAGGGGTAGCGGCGCATCTGTCGCCGACCTCAGGTAGATATATCTAACCCTATCTGGGGTTGATTACAGATGTCCATGGGAAGCAGTAGCCACTTACCATCAGGTAGACCGCATGCTCGTCTGCTACTTCTATATTATAAAAAAAAATAGTTCCTGGTATTTTTGTACCCATATTTGTGGTTTCCTAAATCACAGAAACTCCTCGTTTAACTAATAAGATTATAAAAGTAGAATTATTTTTACGAAGTTTAAGCGTAGACGAGTAAACTTTGAAGGCATGCTTAATTTAGAGCTTTTACAAAAACACTCCTATCGATAATTATATAACTTGCATGTACACGTAATGCACAAATTTATTTCTATGCATACTAATAACATCAAAACATAGTTACATACATCTTTCTATAGTAGATACATACAATATAACATAAATAAAATATTTAAGTAGGCTGATAGATGAATCAAGATGGACCATCAATCATTTGATAACTTTCGTTGCTACGACTATTAATGTTGATTAATCTTCATCTCACATAGTTTTAACATCTATTTTCTTATAATTCTTTACACAATGCCCACACACTATTAAAATATAGTTAATCGTGAATCTTCTAATTATTGATGTATAAAAACGAACAGCTTATATTGTTTTATATAGAACTAGCTGTGCCCCGCGGTTTTACTCGCGATAGATTTACATTTTAACGCATTAAAAATATAAGTAGCCTAAGTTCAGCTACCTGCCAATAAAAGTCCCGTCAAAATCGGTCCAGCCATTTCAGAGATTAGCCGGAACAAACAGACAGACAAAAAATTTTAAAAATGTTATTTTCTATGTATGTATGTATATTCATATGCATATTATTATAGTAAAAAGCGGTTATTTCAATATTAAAAACAGACAATCCAATTTTATTTATAGATAGGGGTACTTGACAAGCATGCAGTTCACTTGATGATAAGTCGCTGCTGTCTGACATGGACACCTGTAATGAATCCCAGATAGGACTCCTATCTCGGGCCACAGGTGCCGCTACTCCTGAGGATAAAGCTGGAATGTACCGGAAAAGTGTGTCTCCCTCACCACATCCAGACACAGCACACAGCAATGCTTAACATTGCTGTTTGCATTAACATTAACTTAACATTGCAGAAATATGTGTGGAACTGATGCCGCCAAGTCGAACAATAGAACTACCATCTTCAAGCCTGCTTTTTAGATATGTGGCTAGTTCTGTGGCTATTGAAGAGGTGTTAGGTACATTAAGTTCATTTTTTACTGACCGATCATCGATGGTAATTGTGTTTTACCCGACTACGGTGGGTAGGTAGTGTTTTTCGAACGCCTCCGTGGCGCAATCGGCTAGCGCGTTCGGCTGTTAACCGAAAGGTTGGTGGTTCGAGCCCACCCGGGGGCGGATTTTTTTAACTCTCAAATATGAATTTCTTTCTTAAAAATTTTTGTCCCTGTAGTTTCGGGACCAGAATAGGGCTACGGTATCCCCTGCCTGTCCACGAACCGCCCGGTAAGCGACCCCGGGAAGGGCGGCGGTATGTGTGGTCGCATACCGTCGTACGCACCAGACGGTGTGGCGAGCGTCAAGCTCACCTGGGCAGAGCCCGACGGGGCAACGCGCTAAGAGGACTCCGGTTGCGTTCCTTTGGAGATCCCGGAGCCCTCTACGCAGCGCCGAGGACGGCAACCGGGGGGGTTTTAGTGCGGTAAAAATCCCACATAACCCTGCGTCGCTCCCACGGCGCCGGGTACCTTTTGAAGGTTTCCCCTTCGTAAACAAAAAAAAAAAAAAAAGGTAGTGTTTTTCGAGTGTATGCATGTATATCGTAAATCAAAAAATATTATTTCCCGCATTCGGGTAAAAATCTTCGAAATTAATACGCATAAAAATATAATTTCATGGTTATGCAAAACCATCATTATAATGTATATTCTAAATGTCATTGAACTCGTAAATTGGTTAATTAAAGAAATAAACACAACTAAATTGGACCTTCATATTGAGAGCTCTTTATATTTTAATGTCAATGTATCGAGATATGTGGTCGAGTGTGCTAATTAAAATAAATAAATGTACGTAATCTTTATATACATAAAACTTCTTCACTTAAGAAGCTATCATTAGCTGATATCTTTTGATGCGTTTTTTGCGTTAATATTGATAGCAAAACATAGATGGTAAATATTTAATACAATGAAATAAAGGGAGGTAAGATAAAAACAACATAGTTTATTTTCTTTGGGTATTTTTTTTTTTTTTTTTAATCAGGGATAGCCTAGTGGTTAAGAAACGCGGCCTCTCGATCGAGGGGTCCGAGGTTCAAATCCCAGGCACGCACCTCTGATTTTCAAATTTATGTGCGTATTAGAAATTAATTATCTCTTGCTTAAACGGTGAAGGAAAACATCGTGAGGAAACCTGCATACCTGAGATTTATAAAAAAAAAAAACATCTCAAGGGTATGTGAAGTCTACCAATAAGCACTTGGCCAGCGCGGTGGACTATGGCCTAATCTTTCTCATTCTGAGAGGAGACCCGTGCCCAGCAGTGGGACAGTAATGGGTTGATGATGGGTATTTTTTTTACTGGGAATTATCACATTAATTTTGCAAGTGCGAAACGAGAGACGTTCTGTCACTTTTGTTAATAGGTACCTATTTTTTCACAAACATTGTTCTCAGCTTAAAAAATGTGTGTTGATGAAAGTAGCTTTCAATCACTATTTTACTCTATAGCTCTTCCCTACTCTCCATTTCCTTACTTTCTTTCTATTCCTCGTTTTATTCTCCTTCATATTCCGTTACTTATGCACAGAATATTAAACATCAACAAAAATTAAACTGGTTCCAATTTAATTTATCTATCTTTATCTATTACTGCAATACCTGTACCGATAGATAAAGCTAGATAAAATGTAATGAGATATTTCATATTTTGGTCATGCGATCAATCACGTTTGCACCACGTCCGCAGAACCTATTCTGTGCTAATCTACCTAATGGGTGGCGGTGTGCAAAAATAATGAACGTGGGCGTGGTTTGAGCTAATGACCTTGAACTAACTATAAAGTTGTATTCACATAACGCAAAGATTTGTAAACTGGTTCTATCCTGTCTTTCAGGGTTATACTATTATGCTGCATCAGTGTCGTAAGTACTACCGTATAGTGTTTGCTAGCCTTGAACTAGCTCCAAAGTTTCATTCACATAACGCAAAAACAATTTCTAAATTGGTCATATCCTATCTTTCAGGGTTGTACTATATTGATGCGTCAGCGTCATATTGCCGAGCGTGCTTTGACGGCCTTGAACCAGCTATAAAGCTGTATTCACATAACGCAAACATCAATTTGTCATATTCTATCTTTCGGGATTGTACTATTTTGATGCGTCAGAATTATATTGCCGAGTGTACTTTGATGGCCTTGCTATAAAACTACACTCATATGAAGCAAATAATTTTAAATCTTTCCTATTTCCAGAGTTTTTATATATTGCAGACCTTGAACTAACTATACAGCTGCACTCACAAACCGCAAAAATCAATTTGTAAATTGGTTATATCCGACTTTTCAGGTTTGTACTATTTTGTTGCGTCAGTGCCATATTTCCGAGCGCACTATGACGACCTTGAACTAACTTCTAACACATGAAACAAAATTCTCTTCTGGAGTGTACTATTTTGATGCATCAATGTCATATTGCGCACTTGGACAGCCTTGATGTAGCGGTAAAGCTTTTTGGTAAATTTTGTTGGGGGTTTGTCGCAGACTGTATTAATAGAAGATTGATGCTTTGGAGGCAAAAACTTATTTTATTTAACTATTACACGTACAGGCGTTTTTATGGTGGTGAGCGGAAGAGGGCGCTCAGTGTTGCCACATAATTGCTACGTTAACAATTTTGTTGGTTTGCCAACAATTTTTTCTATTTTACGACATCAATTTTATATTTTCGAGCGCACTTTGATGATGACATCTTCATTTGTAAATCGTTCATATTTTACGTTTTATCTTTCTCCTGCGTCTATATCATACTACTGATAAGATTGACGACCAAATAGCTATAAAGCTTATTTCAAATTGTAATTAAACCTTTTGTCTAGGATTTAACAACAGTCAATATAGCGGCATCATATAGAAAGATATAAATGTTCCACCTAAAAATATTCACAGATCGGATTCCCTTGAGGACTATGTTGACACTCCAAATACCTTCATTATGAGCCAACACCCTTCAAACTGGAATTCGAACACGCTGAAACTCAGCAACACTTTCTGGTATGACATATATGGCATCAATAAATTGCCATGAATATGCTTGGGCCGGAATTATAAGTGTAAATATGATTGCTTATCGAGTTAATGGGTTCCACTGTGCTGAAATGCTAGTAGGCGTGGTTTTGCACACTCTAATAGCCTTGAACTATCTATTAAGCTCGGTTCATGAGAGATACGGGTTAGAATAAGGCTATACCTGCCTACACTTTAAATAAAAAAAAATCTTACACGTGGTAGAAACTAACATAACCGCGGCCGAAACATTATCATCCTTACTTATATTTATCATTAATTTCAGAAAACAAATTTGTAAAAAGTTTAGGCGATTCAAATAATCGAGTTTCCCAGCCCCTTTTCATAATCTTCTTTTAGTATTTTTACAACATGTGACACCAATATAATAATTCTACTGGTACCTATACATATTCAATTCGAATCTACATAAGATTCACACGTGATCAATTTGTACTAAAGTAAATCTATAGTTAACTGTTTTATAGTTAATTTTATAGTTAATTTTAAAGTGCATTCAGTTCAAGGACATTTGTGATCAACTCCATATAAGATAAGAAATTACCAATGTTTGCACATTGTTGCGTTGCTACCCTTGTGGATTAAGTTAGATCGTCTGTTGTAAGTGGATCTTCCTTATGATAAGGGTATCATAAGGAAGATCCACTATAAATCAGGACATAGCAACATAGTTTAGGCATGGCGGTAATGCGTCCGGAGTTGAAACACGAAAAAATCATGCCACTTTTCACTCGATGATATGATATAATCTTTGAACTCGAATTTTACCCACTTTGAACGGTCCGATTAATTTAAAATTTTGAACACTTATGAAGAACCGATAATACGCGGTTTTAATCATTTTATCCCATTCAGCTCATTAGGATCGTCAGAAATCAGGATTAACGATTGTCCATGTGCGATTTTAGCGTGGTTTTTAGTTTTTAAACAATAAATGTTAATATACACATCATACAAATTATTTTGCTCTTTTTATATGCTCATGATATCCACAGTACAAAATCCTAGTATGTGAGGTGAGGATATGAATGTAGAAAGCGTTAACTGGATTTTTTCGACTGTCTCACCTTGGGTTACCTAACGTGGTAGGTCACGTGCATACCAATTACGTCACAATTCGTAAATTACTCGAATATTTACACTTAGACTGAGTGCAGGTGCATGAAAGTAATAAGTTTATTAATTACTGTCTGTTTTGTCTAGACGTTTATATTTATTTGTTTTGGTATTTTTAATGATATAGAAGTAGTATATCATTTTATATTTTATGTTATATTATTAAGTGATCACTGCTGCCCAAAGACATTCATGTATTGAACTAAAGCTTTATCTACGGTTGGGAACATGAGTATGACCCTTACCATGAGTTTTTACGTTTTGACAAATATGACTGTTTTGGTATTTGTTTACGTATTTGCCTACACAGTTTCCAATCAGCGCCCCTAGCGGATTTTATCAGAACCATAGTGACAGTAACGTAACATTAAATGTCTAAATTGACAAAATGGCGCTTTATGTTTTGTCTCTCATTTTTGCGAACATGTGAGGTAGAAAAAAATACTTGAGCACTAACTTATTGTTACGTTTACTCACTGTACTAAGCAAACGGAACAGAATAATGGATTGAGTAAACGTAACGTAAAATTGTGAGATTTTTTGAAAACTCATGGTAAGAGTACAGTACCCTTACCTTACCTTATAAAACGGTCACCGCTTGTGATTTCGCTCACACGGCGCCCCCGTGGACCGTATCGGAACTAATATTTTGCACTATAAGTTTCAAAAACGGAACAGATTTCTCTAAGGGCTGTATTGCTATTCCTCGAGACTATTACGTAACCTCGTGAAAGTGCATTTAAAACTTTAATATTCAACTGTTTTATTTTTTGCATTTGTTGTTATACCGGCTAATGTTATACATGCATTGTAAAAATGTCAATTGTAAACTCCTTTGCAAAAAAAACGGGCACCTTACACACACACTTTACCTTAGCTTTTCTATGGGTAAATATTATTATATTTTTAGTATGTCATTAGCTTGGATGACTAGAAATTTCTTATTATCAATGAGAATCTAGTTTTTTAACACTTTTATCCTGGTATCGGTGTTTTAGTCAATGTAAACAGAGAGCCGTGTTAAAATGGACATTTTTATGGGTATAATGAAATTAAGACTACGAGTATTTTTATGGTATTTTAATAAAAGAGACATTAAAAAATAAAAATTAATAACGAGTATGACCTCCTCTTGCAGCGATTACGGCATGTAATCGTCTTGGCATGCTTCCCACCAGGCTTTTGATGGTGTCCTGTGGAATGTGTTCCCACTCAGTCGAGATTACACGTTTAAGCTCTCTGATGTTTTGTGGAGGTGGTTGGACAGATCGTACTCGCCTTTTTAGGAGGTCCCAAACATGCTCAATGGGGTTAAGGTCGGGGCTCCGCGCTGGCCAATCCAAACGACGAATACCGACCTCTTGCATATAAGCATCTACGTCGCCAGAACGGTGGGCCCGAGCATTATCGTCCATGTAAATGGCATCTTCACCAATTACAGTCAGTGCGGGTTGTGCATTTTGAGAAAGGATTTCTGTTATGTACCTATGCGCATTTAGTGAGCCATTTTCTATGAATACTATCTCGGTACGATAGTTGGAAGTTACGCCCGCCCAAAACATAACGGACCCTCCACCATAAGGGGTGATTTCTTCAAAACACACATCGGCATAGCGTTCCCCTGGTCTTCGTAACACTCGCCGACGTCGGTCCTCACCATGCAGACAAATTCGAGCCTCATCGGAGAAGAGTACGCTACTCCAGTTACCTGGTGTCCAAGATAGGCAATTTCTAGCGAACCTCAACCGCGCAATCCGGTGCTCACGGAGTAACTTGGGGGCCCGCGCTGGTCGTCGACTACGTATATCAGCAGCTAAAAGTCTTCTCCTCACAGTCCATAGGCTAACTTGTGCTCCTCGTACCTCTTCAAGGTTTCTTTTGAGGTCTATGTAACTGCATTTGCGGTTCCTCAGCGCCTGAGTCACTAAAAAGCGATCGTCTCGCGGCTGTGTGCAACGTTTTCTCCCAGAACCTTGCCTTCTCTGAACGGAACCTGTCTCTTGGTATCGAGTCCAGGTTCTTTGTACGGTTGAACGACTCACGTTTAACCGCTGTGAGACGTAACATTGGCTACACCCCTCTTCCAGCAGCGCTATAATTTTACTAGCTCTCATTGCTTTTTCTGTCATTACGATAGACACAAAGATATCTGTTTTAAGTCACAATAAGGCAGAATTATGCGATAAACATAAATTGTTGTACTAAAAATAACGAAAAGTTACTTTTAGTTGCTTGATAACCTTTTAACCGCAAACCCGCGAAAAGTGTCACAAAATGAAAAAGGGATTAATAATTTAAAAAACAAAAGTTTTGAATTTGGAATGAACTTTTTTTCATACCCAGACTCTTTATTAAGTGCCAGTAACATAGTTTGGCTATTAAAACCTCTGAAGAACTAAATTATTACCAATAATGTTAAAAAATCAAACCCGCCCGTTTTTTTTGCAAAGGAGTGTATATATTACGGTTCAAGTTGATAGAACCTTGTGACAGTCGGCTACGTTCCGTTCCGTTTTTACCATTTGGGTACGGAATCCTAAAAATTAAGCAACAAAAGAAAACTTTTAACCCAAAGGAACAATTAATTTCCAATAATCCATCAAGAATTCCAATAATACCTTATGAAATAGCAGACCTTGACCGATAAATCATCAATATCAATGTCATAAATTGAGTACGCAAGACGTTTTGTTACAGAATATAGAGAACCCAGTTCTGTCAATAATATGATAATAAATTGGAGTCACGACAATGCTATCTGCTTTACAAATCAAATTTCTAGTAGTTTATCATAACATTACATTCTTAATGATACCCGTGACCTCTGTTTACTAAATTGTTAGATTACTGAATGGATGATCTTTATAAAGTGGTTTACCTACTGTCCGTACGTTTTAAATATTTTTACTTTTAGTTTAAGACTAGTGATTCGCTCCACAGAAAAATTACACACGTAATCGGGTGTCTCTATGCGGACTTAGAGCTGAAATACATATAAAGGATATGTTGCATCGCGAAATGCTGTCGTGCCGTAGAAATCTACGACGTGCATCATAAAAATACGACACGACGTCGTGTCGTAAAAAGTGATGATGATCGTTTTTTCTTAAAGTGATTTCGGTCATTACGATGGAGTCGGCATTTTAATGAGACTAATTTATACGAGGTTTAACAGAATGTTATTTCACGGCACGACGTCGTAACGGAGCACGATGCAAAGTCGTTCCGTTCGTATGTGTTTGAATCCTTAGCGTCGAATGTGGAATACAAAACTGACAACCCACTTGACATCTAAAAACGATTACTATCTATGGTCGATCCATAAGATACAGAGCCATATCATTCGACGACCTTAAAGCCTAGTACTAAGTGGGAAACTTAAGTATTCTTATATTGGATGTGTATTGAGCAATTCTTATCTTTAACCAATTTGGAATTGAAAAAATAGATCTTAAATATTTTTTCCAAATGCTTCAAATATCTACAAATTGTGATCATTTATCTTGAGATAACCCGGTCGAGTTTTACGCGGTTCTCAAAATATATAAAAAGGATTATTTTAACAAATGACAATCATTTATCACTACTTTCTATTACGCACTGTTGAATAGGTCAAATGATTAGAAATCGTGCATTTTGCTAAATGTCAAATCCAAGCATGGTTCGTTTACATGTTACATTATATAAAGACGCGTGCAATTTGGGTAATTTAAATTATGTATAGGCACGGTACAAATATCTATAGATCCTTATACTGTGGTATAGGCAATCGCCGGCCCGCGGGCCGAAGCAGTCCAAGCCCGCGGACCGAACGCGATCCTAGCCCACGGACCGAATGCATCCGCCACGGCTTAGGATGCGGATCGCGGCACATTTAGAGGGCGGCAAATTTGCTTATAAGGAAAATTGGAACACCTTTTTTCATCAACCTATTGGTAAGATTCATTTCGTGTGGTAGTATGGTTTAAGGGTCTCCTCAAATTAAATATTCATAGGACTTATGGCTCTCTTATTCTTTCGCATCTAAAAGTAATCCCTCAACTTTAAAAAGGTTGCTCATATTTGATTTCAATGGACAATGTGCAAGGTATGTTATTAATAACTTTATTATACAAACAATGGATGCTCTCGAAGGTACTTATTAACTTATCTTATTCCCATATTGCTCTATTACGGCAGAGATCAATAAAGATAATGAAATACTCTTTGTTGTTTAAGTAGAAACAAGACATTAATGGAGTAATGTACCAGTAAATTAAAGTTTAAAATTTTGATAAACTTGGTTAATTGGTTCAGTGTATAAAATACCTTTTATTTCATAAAAATGATTTGTATTCTGTAAAATCTATGTATGATCTTGAACACGGACTCTAGATATATATTAAATATTAATTGGTTATGCTGCATTTTCGAGCGTAGAGATCAAATGAACTATTGTTAACCGACAAATTGTAATCTGAAATTTGCATTCTATCTACTTTCATTATTTTTGAAACATAAATACACTTTGCACCTTTCCCAATATTTTAGTTATCACAGAGCAATCGAAATGCGAATTTATATTAATATGTTGATCAGCATTATAGTCCTTCAAGTAAGTTAATTGGTCACACGCTGTTTCATTCAGTTTTGGAGTGAATGCCGCAATTTCAACTTATAATTAAGTATTTTTATGTACGACATAAATAGTGTTCTCTTTTTAAAATTCCGTCCAAAAAAACCCTACTAAGCATGCTCCCTGTGTTTACCTACAGTCCTTTATAAGGTTTGTTATAATCGAAATAATTAATCAATTAAAATTTTCACTTAATTTTTGTTGTTGGTGAAAATCTCGTGGCTAAAACGCGGCCTCTATATAAGGGTCCAAAGTGCAAATCCCAGGCGCATATCTGCTTTTAACAAAGTTATGTATGTATTGGAATTGTCACTTGCTTTAACAGTAAAATAACACGTCTTTTTTTTATAATATGGGAGTAGCAGACGAGCATGCAGTCCACCTGATGATAAGTGGCTACTGCCGCCCATGGACATCGGTCAACCCCAGATAGGATTGGATATTCCTACCTGATGTCAGCCACAGATGCGCTGCTAAGGACTAAGGTGGTACGCCTCGGAAAAGTATGTCTCCCTTACCACACCCTTCAAACCGGAACACAGCAGTGTAAGTTCGTAAGGAAAGCTGCATACTTGTGAGGTCTTAAAAACGTTTAAGATGAGAACAGGCTCGCGTAAAAAATGCGGAATTTTTATGCATAAACAACTTCATAAAAATAAATTATCATAATTGTACTGAACCCGCAGTAGGCGATTCCAATTCGCACTTGGTCAACATTTTTATACTACGAAATTAAAATATTTACACAAGGTCACGTTTTGCGTTGTGAAAAGAAATTTATTTGCGTTCCCAGCCAATTTTATCTGACTAAATTATGGTCCAATTAAACAAATCGGTCATATAAAGATAATTTATTAAAACCTTTAAAATATTTAACTTTTTTGTTTCTTTTTATATGTTATAGAAGTATCCAATATGCATGCAGTCCATTTGATTATAAGCGCAATTATCACGCATATACAGAACTAAAAACTTGCGAAGGAAAACTTCGCGAGATAACCTAAAATTTCCAGAAATCATAGATTAGTAAAGATTACTCACTCCTAACAAGAAAATGTACCCAGTTTTGAGAATTGAAATAGTTGCGTAAAAAAGTTTTGCCACGTCTCCGTGCTAAAATGTCCCTAAAATATTTGAAATAATTATTTATTTATTACGTAAATTACGCAGTATTAGCTATTTATTCGTAAATGTTCTCTAAAAATGTTTTTATTTGTCAAGAATTCAAAAAAAGAACTTACTAAAATAAGCCGTTTGTGGCTTCATTCAATTTCAAGGCGGCGAAGTATCTTTACTAATCTATGCCAGAAATAAAGTGTCATCAAAGATGAAGTCTAATCCGTACCTGGCCATCACGGTGGACCATGGCCTTTTTCTTGTAAGAGAAGACTCATGCCGTGTACAAAGGTAGAGAAAAAAATCATCAAGTTAAAAATGTTACAAGCATAAAAAAGAAAAAATATCATATAAATATTTAGAACAATAATTACGGTAAAATAGGTTACATTATATATTTAATAATTGCATAACTTAGAAACGTACATGGTAAATAAAACTACATTTACGTTGAACACTTAATATTATTATAAAGTTACTCAATAAACCAGGTGAAACAATTGTCGTGACCGAGGCAATTACAAAATACACGTTACGGACTCGGTCGCCACCCACGAGATGTCGTTAGCGTCGTTAGCAAATATTTACTAACTATCAAATAAATAAACCACACTGAATTAATTTTGAAGATAATTTAGTTCAAGTGAACAGCTTATCTATACTAATATTATAAAGAGGAAAACTTTGTTTGTTTGATTGTAATGAATAGGCTCAAAAACTACTGGACCGATTTTAAAAATTCTTTCACCATTCAAAAGCTACATTATCCACGTGTTACTCGTTAGATAGGCTACATTTTATATGAAATATATTTGATAAATAGATTTTGAGGCGGTACAAGGTTTGCCGGGTCAGCTAGTAGGTGATGTAAAGGATGGTAAACTCAATTTAACTGAAGAATAATTCTGAACTAAAGATAAATAATAATTTAAACTTCGCCACACCTATGTCTGTTTGTTATTGTGAAGCACTTTGCGTTCCGGTGGAAAAGTGTGAATGTCTGCTAACTTTCCTATCTGGTTTCCATATTCATCTTAAAGAGTGGTAATGAATCTTTGATCAGTTTTTGGTAAAATTACTGTTTTTGTAGAGCTTTTGATCTATAGGTCATAGTGGTAGTGACGACCAAACATTAGGTGGAATTTAATCTTTAAAGTCATAAATTAAGTAATTATTGTATTACGTATCAGGTATAAGGCAAAAACCAAAGGATGAATATAGTTAAGTGAAAAGGAAAGCACGGTTAGGCGAACCCAAAGATATAAGGTATATGTTAAAATTCGTCAAGTTGTCGTAAGTAGTACATACCATCAAATGACTGTACAATAGTAGACTACCTATAGGAACACAAATCTCCGGAGCCACTCCAATATATTCCAAGGTACTCCAATCTACCCGCTTTGGGTGACTTCCGGAAGAACGTTAATAAAGGATTTGGGTATCCTTCGACGGAAGGTTTCCGGATTCGGAGCGCGATCCAAAAGGGTCTCGATAATTAAGGGTGTAGGGTTAAGCAATCTTCCGGATGAACCACATTCCTCATAAGATATATATGAGAAATTTTTAATCCTCTCCTAAATATTAAATGGAAAGCAAAATCAAAAGCCATTAAGCTGTAAAATTGAAAAGTACCGATAACAATCTGACCTGTTTCAAAAATTAAACGATTCTTTAGATTTTACAAAACTCGGAAGTCATTAATCTCTCGACAATCTTCAGAATAATATAATTATGTTGTATTAATACAGTTTCACTTTTGCAACAACCAAAAACTCTTATCTCGATCAAATTACTTGCAAGATGTGTCTATTAAACGATGATTATGATAAAAATACACTTTAAAACATAGTTTAACAAAGAATACTGTTTTATAATAAAGAATGGTCCAATTACTCCCAGATCTGCTTTTGACAACTCTATTAAGATCTTGGAATTACTAAGAGCTGCAATAACCACCTGCATTTACAAAGTTCCTATTGTTTACCATCCACAGAGTTAAATTGAGTAGAAAAAGATACGTAACTAAAATAAAATAGTATTGTATAAAGTGAAACAACAATTTAAATAAATCAAGTTTTCGATTTCTGTATTTTCGTTTAATTAATGAGTTATGTCTTATTACGTAAGAAATATAAATTAACTTGTTTTTTATTATTTAAAGTATAAAAGTTATGTAGTTTATATAATAATAATACAATTAAAGTATGAATCTAATCATTATCGATAGGAGTGCTTTTTACC
Organism: Epargyreus clarus; assembly: GCF_041222505.1. Classification (NCBI taxonomy): domain Eukaryota; kingdom Metazoa; phylum Arthropoda; class Insecta; order Lepidoptera; family Hesperiidae; genus Epargyreus; species Epargyreus clarus. Next base: position 5,165,794 of record NW_027332233.1, read on the forward strand.
TGACAGCGGAGGGTAATGTTTTTTGAGCGTCGGTATGTCTTGAGGCGACTAAAAGGGGGCTTCTGGGGTCGTGGGCTGCAAGAGTGGGAGCTCGAACCGCCCGGCAAACGGCCCCAGGAAGGACGGCGGTATATGTGGTCGCATATCGTCGTACGCAACAGACGGTGCAGCGAGCTTTAAGATCACCTGGGCGGAGCCCGACAGGGCAACGCGCTAAGAGGACTTCGGTTGCATTACTTTGGAGATCCCGGAGTCCTTTACGCAGCTTCGAGGACGGCCAGTGGGGGGGTTTCAGTGCGATAAGAGTCCCACATAACCCTGTGTCGGTCCCACGGCATCGGGTACCTTTTGAAGGTTTCCTCTCCCCCCCTAGGCATGTCTTATTATTTGGCATGCATTATAATCCAAACCGCTTGACGGATTTTAACATATGGGGTGTCGTTAGATTCCTTTAAATTATGAGACTGACACATTATTTTCAAACAAACAGGTTTTTGTTTTTTATTATAATTGCTATTGAATTGTTTTTTGACAGACATATATGGCATTCCAGCTTAGATCTTAAGAGACGAGGTCATTTAAGGTCTTTAAATATTCTTTATGTTCTGTATAATTATAATTTATCATAGCATTATTGTGTTCACAGCAACATCATCAACAAAAATAGATGTGACAGAGATACCGCCACAATTATTCATGATTACCACCTTTGAAACCTAAATTAGTTGAAAGCAAAGTTAAGTAATATATTTTTCGTGCCTACTTACATAGTGAATATTTTCATCGACCAAGGCAAATTAACAGTTACGTAAAGTGTATAGCAATAAAAATAATAGCATATTTCCCGCGACGACAATACAAATACCTCGCCGTTTCATTTCACTAACAATTTTAATTTTGCAAATATCATTTCGCAAAATAGAGCTATCATTATAGCGGAATAAGCTAGGTTATTACAATTAGTACCTATTCACACATACCACAACTACACTACATCACAAGTACACAAGCACGAAAACACTGGTGGATGCATTTGTATGAAAATGTATAGTTTTATTGACAATCGGATCACATTTTGCAATGGCATTAGTGTGGATCTGCCGAAGTGACGCTAAGTCACAACTACAAGCGACACCTTCTATCTTCTACTTTAAATAACATAACTCAAAGGTGACTGACTGACATAGTGATCTATCAACGCACAGCCCAAACCACTGGACGGATCGGGCTGAAATTGGGCATGCAGGTAGATGTTATGACGTATGCATCCGCTAAGAAAGGATTTTGATCAATTCTACCCCCAAGGGGATAAAATAGGCGATGAAAATATTACTTCGTAACGCGAGTAAAGCCGCGGGCAATAGCTCGTCGTGGATAAAAGGTTAGCCACTTTATCGCAGAGACACTTTTGTAATTACTAAAACACAGCTACAGGGAGCTGCAGCGATCCTGTTCACACGTCACAGTTGCTCGCTGAAAATTTGTCGCCGCCGTGTGGTACATTTGTACATGTTAAAGATATTGAATCTTTTTTTTATATATTTAACCTAACGATAAGGCAGACTGGCTACCTGATGGAAAGCAGTCACCGTCGCCTATGGACATTTGCAACACCAGAGGAGTCGCCAATGCATAGCCGGCTTTGAAGGAGAGTTCTTTTTACACCCCTCTTGAAGAGCCCCATGTCATAATCCTGAGGGAATTCCTCCGGAGGAAGTTCATTCCACATTCTTATTATTACCGAAAGATCCTTTTAATTAGTAATATTTATTACTAGTTGCTTATAGCAGTTTACGAAATTGGAACTTTATTAAAAGCGGATAAAAATATATGCGATGCGCTCGATAACCTCTTTACTTTGGTTTCCTCTTTTCTTTTATTACAATTTTAATACAAAGCTTGCCCATACATGCCCAATCAGGATATGTATGGGAAATATGTAAGCAAATACAAAGACAGTAATTTTTGTAAAAACGTAAAAACTCATACTAAGGGCACAGTTTTGACAAACACACATTGTGTGTTTTATATTGTCAGTATAGACTGAATTGTCAGTATAAACATAGTACATGTGAATAGACAATCAATCGTGAACGTGCGAGCCTCAGGCGCATTGTTGCTTGTCTAGAGTAATGATTTGGACTGATTTTCTAGTTAATATCATTATTTAATACATACTTATAATGCTTATAAGCCCGCGTATCTAGTTCATTAGCTCTATTTAACATGAGCTTTAGTAGCTCATAGTTATGCTAGATTATCTTAGTATTCAACGTTAGCTAAGTTTAATTTACTGTTGTAATAGATTCTAAATCGCTAGATTACGCAGGTTGCTCATTATTAAAACAATTTATTATTTAACTTGCTTTGTAATTTATACTATTTAATATCTTTCCGGTTTAAAATAATATCATGGTATGATTTTATTTTGCGCGATTTTTACTACCGGCCCTTCGGCCGGCTACTTGACTGTAATTTCTCATCTATCATTACTTCTCAGAATCTAATATTTACAAGCTACTCTATCCGATGGTGGAATAATACAGGATGTGTTTATTTATTCAAAATGAACTTGTTCGATTCCCGGCTAGGTTAATAGAAAAATCGAATCAAATTCGAATGATTCAATTATAGTTTTTATCAAAATCCGTCTCATAACCCCTTTCAGCATTTTCACTAATTTCATTTCACTTGGCCACGAGGACCCACTTGAAAAAATCACCAGTATACACACAAAGTTTCATTTAGAAATGACAATTAAAAGTAGGTTAAAATTGACGTCCACAATTTGATAACATTGTTCGTACAAGTTAATCTAAGAAATGCGTGATAAACAAATTAAGACCTTCAGAAAGCCTAAATTCATACCCACAACCAGTTGGACTGCATTCATTCCAAATATACGGTCGTAACAATCATTCCACGTTATACAATCTTATATTAACCAATAAACATTACACAATGCAGATACATTATCTTTGCATCATAAGTAATGGCGGATGCTCTACAATCTACATGTGTACAAGGAAACGCTCCAAATGTTTGAAATCATGCATTTTTCTTAAGAAATGTCACACGTTTCAAAACATTCGTACAGGGTGAGTCGCACTGTAGACGCGGTTAAAGTAACTGTAACAATAACTTTGACGATAGTGATGGAATGTAGCAATGTGTTGCAAGTCTGTCATTAACGTCATTTGTGTCACTGCCGCCACAATTTTTAGTAGACGTTAACGATCGAAATCGAGCGATTAATGTTTTGTCACTTATGTATTTTCTCAAATAAAAAGATGCAACTCATGATTTTTTTTAATCAAGGATTTGACAATTAGTAATGCTTTAGAAATTAGGTATCACTTGCTTACACGGTGAAGGAACGTCGGGAAGAAACCTGCACACCTGAGAGATATATAAGAAAAATCTCAAAGGTATGTGAAGTCTACCAATACGCACTTGGCCAGCGCAGTGAACTATGGCCTTATCCTTCTTATTCTGAAAGTAAACCCGTGCCCAGCAATGGGGCATATGTGGGCAATAATATATATGTGGCAACAATAGGCTGATGATCAACTGATGAAGGCTTTTGTCAACGTTAAAGTTACATAGTGCAACCCACCCTTCGTCAGTCACTCACTCGTAATGGACGTAAGATTTAATAAAATTGTATTATCTATTCAAATTATGCAATGCATTCGATACTTTCAGCTAGCGACTTAATAGTAAAAGTTTCGTAGTCAGTGATAAAAAGTAGTAGGACATTAAGATTATAGGTAATTTAACTATCATATCATTATAGCAATAATACTAATATAATCACATTGCAGAGTTGAGTATGACTTTATTAAAAAGAACAAGAACGGATTTTCGAACTTTTGGAAAACAAGAAAAATATATACAGATTAGAATTTATTGCAATACCTAATTCTTAAATTGAAAGTTTAAGTATTTGTACTATTGGTTTTAATTAGCTGAGTAATGTAAGGCTAACTACGGTGCTATTCGAGGCACTTTAATTTTAGGTGAACATCTAGAGGATACATCTAAATTCTCATAAGTAGCAACGGAGACTAACCTAAATAACATAGTCTTATCATTGGTTATCATCACGTAGTACCTATTCAAGATGGCAGCAACCCTTTTTATGCTTCACACGGCTCTCTCGATAATAACTAGAAAACCTGGAGTATAATCTATTACGCTGGTCCAATTTGCTTTCATGAACGGTAGTACGGGTCGTCAAACCAAGTTTTCAAAACGTATAAGGCCGCCAACAAGTTTAACTGCTAATCAATGGCAACAACCAAGTACGACGCCTTTACGTGCCCGCAGAGCACGGAAGCGCAAAATATTTAACCATGGTCGCTCACCCACCCAACTTCCGACCGCGATCAACATCGCTTTACTTTGTAACGCTCGTTGTAAATTCATCCGTTGTTTTGCCTACCAAGGATCGACTTTTGACAATTTCTCCATACATTGTCAAATTTCGATCTTTCGATAGATTGATTATAAATAATGGGCCTAGATCAGTTGTAAACTGCACCGCGGGGCTATTTTTCCATAATCTTAAACATCTTTATTTAGTCAATCTTTGGGTAAAAATGTGCAATAAATAGACTAACATAATTTCACCAGGTGAACATTTATCTCGGATATCTATTATTATCTAGAGAAGTAGTTCTGCCGCTGTCAAACGTTAGAATTTCCTACAGTTACAAACAACGGACCCTGAAATATTTTAGTCACTAATCATCACAGCATGATTAATAACAGATTTCAAATCGTAAGTTACCGTGAGTTAGTTTTATTTTACCGAGACGTCTAAACTTTTAATTTACGACTAGCTGACCCGGCAAACTTTGTACCACCTCAAAATCTATTTATCAAATATATTTCATATAAAATATAGCCTATGTTACTCGCGGATAATGTTGCTTTCGAATGGTGAAAGAATTTTTAAAATCGGTCCAGTAGTTTTTGAGCCTATTCATTACAAACAAACATACAAACAAAAGTTTTCCTCTGTATAATATTAGTGTATAAACTCTAGATAAAGGTAACTAAAGATAAACTGCTTGCATTAGAAAATCTGCCATTAGACATGTCGTTGAGAAACCGTTATAATTACGCGCAAGATAACGCATTTTGACATAACTGGCTGTCACGAAAATAAAAAGCGTTTACATAATTATATTACTACAGTATTAATGTACGCATGTCACGTTGTGTAATACAAAATTTGAGGGCATGTCAATGACTGGTGAAATGCTACGCATAATTTTGATACACATTTTGAAATATTTTTCGAAAATTACAACCGGTGTTGTTACGCAACTTCCTGTTTTGTTAAGCGTATTTTTATTATAAAACAGTAATAGAAAACGAGCATGCAGTCCACCCAGTAAGTGGCCCTCTTATGGACATCTGTAATTCATCATCATCAGCAACCCATTACTATCCATTGGGACAATGAGATGAAAAGAGGAGACCCGTGCCCAGCAGTGGCTGGGCACTGGTCTCCTCTCAGAATGAGAAGAATTAAACCATAGTCCACAGCGCTGGCCAAGTGCGAATTGGTAGACTTCACATACCTTTGAGTTTTTTTTTTATAAATCTCAGGAATGCAGGTTTCCTCGCGATGTTTTCCTTCGCCGTTTAGCAAGGGATAATTAATTTCGAATAGGCAGATAACTTTGAAAAATCAGAGGTGCTTGCCTGGGACTTGAACCTCGAACTCCTGATCCTACCTGATCAATTCCTACCTGAGAGTCTGCTACAAATACATCGCTACTCCTGAGGTCTAAGTTTGAATGCTACGGGTATCCCACGGGTAACATCGTACTTACCCGTGTCGGATATATCGATAACCGCCCATAATGTCTTCGATGTTTAACGACTGATATCTTACGATAGCGACTGAGGTTAAAGAACCCTCCGAAGCACAGAAACGCCACTAAACTCCCATCCGATGTCCGTCTGTGCCCGACGTTGCTCATCTTTAAATCTACAAAGGACTACAAAAGGTACGGAACAATGCGGCAATAATAATAGAACTAACTTAAAATAATAGTAACTTGTGATTTCATAGTACTAAGAATATTAGCGTATAATCACATTAAACCATTATTTACTTTACTGGACTATTAACACAGTTACACGCAATGAACGCAATGAAAACACCGTGGGCGACCACCGATTACTCTACAAATTACAAATACGTTGTATGTCGTAATAAAAATTTGCCAAGTGCAAGTCGACCTCGCACTCGGAGGGTTCCGTACCACCAACACTTTCATATTTATTTTATTTTTGTATCTGTTATTACAGCAGCCACTGAAGTGAATGCATTGTGAAAATTTGAACTGTATACCACCTATAACAGTTCAATAGATGAAGCGCAAAACGTAACGAGAAATAGCGGTTTCTAGTATAGCGACCCCATTTATTCAACTTTTTTCATTTTTAGTATTTGTTGTTATAGCGGCCACCAATATACTCTGTAAAAATTTCAAGTGTCTATCTATTACGGTTCAGGAGATATAGCCCTGTGACAGACGGACAGACGGACAGCGGAGTCTTAATAATACGGTTCCGTTTTTACTCTTTGGGTACGGAACCCTAAAATCCATTCATAATCGCAGTAATAGATCAACAGTGAAATGTAAATAGCCTTCAGATTGCCACATTATGTGCTAGACCATAAAATCGGTTATTGGTATGCAGATCAATTATGGCCGGAGGTGGTTCCTGAAGCGTGGTCAACCTACTGCAATTTTACTGTGAATGCGTGTTACAGAATTGTTGATAATGACTTTCCTTGTACATACAAGGAAAAATATTTTATTACCAAGTCTTACTTAATACTAAATACTATTAAGTAAGAGTGATGAGCGTAATGTCTGGTGTTATGTGGTCATATACACATTTGTAACAATATCATAATTGTAAGATGGAGATTTGTATGAAATTGAATTCAAATATTTACTGAGTCATAATGCTCTTCCTCTATTCATACTAGAATATTATACACTTTGGCATTGCTGTTTAAGGACAAAAAGCTGGAAAAGTGGTAGTGTGATGGTAGCAGTCCTGTACCCTTACTTTTCAAAACATCCCACAATTTTACGTTACATTTATTCAATCCATTATTCTGATCCGTTTGCTTAGTAGACTGAGTAAACGTTGCAATAAGTAAATGCTCAAGTATTTTTGTCTACCTAACATGTTCGCAAAAAAGAGAGACAAAACATAAAGCGCTATTTTTTTTGTTAATTTAGACATTTAATGTTACGTTACTGACACTATAGTTCTGATACAATCCGCTAGGGGCGCTGATTCGAAATTGTATGGGCAAATACGTAAACAAATACCAAAACAGTCATATTTGTCAAAACGTAAAAGCTCATGTTCAGGATACTGAACACTAGCTATGTATTAGTCGAACGTAGAACTTCAGCATGTTTTTGGTTACGGTAGGAAATCATTAAAGTTAGCTACTTATCATAGTATCTTAACAAATTGCGCTATTGCAGCAGAGACCGTCAAAATCTCACAGGAGTCCCCTTAGAGCGGTGGTTCAGTACATGAAACAGAAAAACAAGAGTACGTCTCTGAGTGGGAACATCTCACACTCATCCTGCACTCCCTAGTGTCTACGACGGTGTGCCACACATGCCGTCGTCCTTACCAAGGCTGCTAGAAGAACGGTTCAAGCTTCCACTCTTGTCATCTGTGGCCTTGCGAGCCCCTCTTTTAATAGCTTCTAAACACAACCGAATAATACCGTAGCACAATTCTGGTCCCAACCCACAGGAACAAGACGTCAACCTAAGTGTTAGTTAATTACACATATCCATGAGCGGTAGTCACTATTTACCAATGGATGCCCGTTTCCAACTTCAATTACATAAAAATCAATTGTAGAGATATAATTGATGGGCAGAGAAGACTTTGCATATGCAGTCTTGCGCGACTATTCATTAGCATGCACAATTTGCTTCCGATTGTACATTCAGCGTGAATAAATGGATGCGGTATAAAAATATTGGCTATTATTTCATCTTGCCTATTTATTTTCCAAAAAAATTCAGCTTTATCTTTTTAAGATTACACATCTTAAAAAGTTAAAGTAAAGTAGGTAGGTAGAGGTCCTTAGGTAATATTTTGATTGTGTATAATATGTAAATTCATGTTTATTTTAATTGGTATAATGACAGTATTAAAAAATCAAAGAATAAATGATTTAACAAAAAAAAACAATATATTGAAACGATTCTCAAAAATAACTCAGTTTAAAAAATCTTTAAGGTTTATTATATTTTCAATTAAATAAAAGTATAAAATACTGCAGTAGGTCATCTTGTCTGAAACGCTAATCGGGGCGCGAATGACCTCATTTTTGGGTATGTCACTGAATTGCTTGAAATTTTCTATGGAATGTTCTAACGTGACGTCACCATCGGACGCCATGACACTCGCGAGCGTTTTCGCGCTTAATGCAAAATGGCTATAAACAAAATATGCTATAATTTTCGTTAATACTGAATTTATTACCGAAATAATAGATTTTTGGAATCGCCTGCCATGTATCTACGTTATAGAAGGGGTTTTCGAAATTTCTCATTCTCTATAATGTGTGTAATGTATAACACTAAGAAATTAAAAAAAAAAAACGAAATTTACATTTATATAGTAATTGATCTTTTCTCCCAATAATATTTCAAAGATGGCGCATCCATTCACATTATACATCCAAAACCTACCCGATTACACTGTGCAACTGCCATACATAATTAACTTACGCGTAAACAAATAGAATAATAGCCGTTACGTTATGGGAAATAATACATTAGCATTCATATTGAGTCCTGCATCGTTAGTTCAATTACATATCGAAACTAATTAAAACATACATCATCAGTTTGGGTAATAAATCTAGCACTTCACATCACATTACAAATTGCTAAGCCTGTATTTTTAGGGTTCCGTACCCAAGGGGTAAAATCGGAACTGTGTTTCTAAGTCGCTGTGTGTTTGTTACTTGTTTGTAATAGATAGACACTTGAAATTTTCAAATTGTTTGGTATAAGAAAGAATACTAAAAAATAAAAAAAGTTAAGTAAATCAGGGTTTTCTTTCAAGAAGCGTATTTTAGGCATATTTTGTACTAACTATTCAACTGTAATACTAAGACAGATTTAGAATTACATTTTCACAATACATTTACTACTATGTTTGCCATATTAAATTAACAAATACTAAAAAAAATACAAGTAAATAATTAGGTCGTACGGAACCCTCCATATGCGAGTTCGTCTCGTACTTGGCGAATTATTTAAGTAACACGCAACACCTGCCCTCCTTCATTAAGAACCTAGAACATATAATTAAGGCAGTTAATTACTCGCAAAAAAAGCCTGGAGGCAACGTCATTCGGTATTGGAATCCATGAATCAAGTTATATAAATTCTTATTGCTTTTGAAGATTTACTTCCTTTACGAACCTGATTAAAATATCAATCAAATGTTACGTATAATCTGATTGAAATGTAAGTGTTCTAATTCTTAATGCTTTTCCAAGTGTCTTAAGGGTTGATAAAAGACTAAATACTTCAGATAGTCACACTACGGTTAAAAATACTTGACACTAGATAATATTGCCATTGTAGAAAGCTATCCTTTTTTATAAAATCAAAAATCTATCAGTAAATGGTCACCACATAACATGGAGGTCTCCACATCACACATCACAGGTCATCACATTACAGGTCCATAGAGGTCCACATGGACCAGGAGTTCTGGCTAAAGCTACTGAAGGCTAAAGGCTAAACACGTACTGCCACTCCTAGAGATTAAAAACTCATGCGAGGCATTCTGTGAATATAATTTTATCTCTGGTTGATTACAGATGTCCATAGACGCACAGATATACTTAAGGTTGAGAGTACCCGAGGCATTAGTCATCAGGGGTAGCGGCGCATCTGTGGACAACCTTAGGTAGAAATCTAATCTTATCTGGGGTTGATTATAGATGTCTATGGACGGCAATAGCCACTTACTATCAGATGGACTGCATACTCGTCTGCTACTCCTATATTATAAAAAAGGACTTATTTGTTTGACATCACCCATGGATGCATTGCTACCTTTTTTTTTTTTTTATAATATAAGAGTAGCAGACGAGCATGCAGTCCACCTGATGGTAAGTGGCTACTGCCGCCCATGGACATCTGTAATCAACCCCAGATAGGATTAGATATTCCTACCTGAGGTCGGCCACAGATGCGCCGCTACCCCTGAGGACTAAGCTGGAAAGCCTCGGAAAAGTCTGTCTCCCTTACCACACCCTTCAAAACGGAACACAGCAGCGCTTAACACTGCTGTTATTAGGTAGAAATAGGTGTGGCGGTGGTGCCGCCGGAGTCGAACCACAAAGGGTTCTACCTGGATCAAATCAGTACGCCTTGTGACAGTACGTCTGCTTTACCACAATCTGTAACTCCCTTCAAACCAGCACCACTTTAGATTGCTATCGGAAATATCTAAGTAATATGCTTGCAACATTGTTACAACTTTGCTATGTAAATACTATTTACATTAGTACTCAGTGCAGTGATTTCTTTTTGCAATTGGATATTAATCTTTTTGCAATTGACAACTAATGTTTAGCTTTCACGCATTAGAAAACATGTAAATATACAGTCATAATAAATATCTAAGAAAACTAGCATAATTTCCATCCGTACATCCATATAAACGAAGTATGTCAGTATCCATATTAGGTTTAAAATGTTTCTAATTGTTATTTTTGTCTGTCTCTCCAATATGCCTGTCTTTTTGTAGTATTAATATAAAAACGTTTTTAATTGTATTTATTAGAAAATAAAACGACGTTATTTCTTCGACATCCAAAGGCAGAAGAATTTATTCGAATAGAAAGGACAAAGACAAATAGAGTGACAAACGTTCACAGATTATAACACATGCATTTGTTTATTTGATGTTGCCATTAAATATTATTCTAACAGTATTTTTGTTTAACTGTCAGTTACGTGTAAGGGACAGCCTTACACGTTAAGGATGCATCGCGCCAGCCCTACACCGTTCTCACGCTGCATCTTGCCTTAGCGGAACGGCCAACGCTGACGAGGCGCGTCCCACGTGCAGGTGGCCGTCCACCATGGGAACAGTTCACCTCCATCGCGGAAAGTGACTCTACCTATCACATCATTTTTTTTTTTTATTTTATTTTGTTACAAGTTGTGTAAAATTTGAGTTGTATAAAATAAAAATTAATTCATTCGCGAAATAGACTGCAATTATTTCCTCGACGCCCAGCTCCCATAACTTGTCTGTCCAATATGCCTGTCTTTTTATCGCACCTATTTGGGAAATAAATAAAAAAGTAAGTGAGTGAGTATCTGGAGGTAGAATAATGTCATCCAAAAAAGAGCACCATAATATCTGCTAGTAAGAAATGATGAAACATCGCGTGACGCGCTACACCTAGCCTCCAGTAAAATGTAACATGATGATTCTGCCAAAAGTGCAACGGTGAAATAAGAAGTAAGTATATGGTCTTGATTAATTTATTATATTATAAGTAGCTACTGGTATTAAGGCAAAGAGGCTTACACGACCTTTATTACATATCACTAAACACGATAAAATACACTTTTTAACACATAGTTTGTCACTAGTTAAATTACTAATAAGATGATCATTATTAGAAATTCTATAAAATAAACAAATTATACATATTTATAAAATTACTAGCTGACCCGACAAACGTTGTGTTGCCATATAAATAAAAAAATGTTAAGGGTGAACAACCCTTAAATGGATAGTAGCCGATTCTCAAACCTACTGAATATGCATATAAAATTTTGTGAAATCGGTAAAGCCGTTTCGGAGGAGTACGGTAACTAATATTGTGACACGAGAATTTTGTATATAAGATTTTCAATTAAGAGTTGCACATATTACATAAATTGTTTGACATTAACACTATCTACTACCACATTTCTGTCTGTAAAGATAAATCTTAGAAAATTTGGTAATCAATTACCATAAAACGAGACGCGGTTAATTCTAATTTATGCATTTGCATTATACATTATGCATAATTTATCTACGTCATTGAAATGGAAAGTGGTTGTAATACTTGTAATTATCGGCAAGTCTTGCAGTGCGGGTTGGTTAGTACTAGTAAAAGTAATTGTAAATTGTTAGCAATCCTACTTGTCTACACTAATATTATAAAGAGGAAAACTTTGTTTGTTTGTTTGGTTGTAATGAATAGGCTCAAAAACTACTGGACCGATTTAAAAAAATCTTACACCATTCGAAAGCTACATTATCTACGAGTAATATAGGCTATATTTTATATGAAATATATTTGATAAATAGATTTTGAGGCGGTACAAGGTTTGCCGGGTCAGCTAGTACATAATAATTGAGTCTTTTGGTGGTAGAACCCTTTGTAAAACGACTCCAGTGGCACCACCACCACACCTATTTCTGCCTCATAACAACAGTGTTAAACGCATTTGAAGGGTTTGGTAAGGGAGATATAATTTTCCGAGGCATTCCACCTTAGTTCTCAGGGGTAGCGGTGCATTTGTGGCCGACCTGTAGAATCGGGTCTTGTCTGGGGTTGATTGCAGATGTCCATGGCCAGCAGTAGATACTTTACATAAGTTGGACCTCTCATCTGCTACTTCTATATTATATATAAAAAAGATAGCACTGACTTCATCTAACACGTTATTTTACATGGTCTTTGCATGTCCAGTACGTGCAAGATGTGGAATGAACTTCCTCCTGAGGTATTCCCGGAGCGCTATAACATGGGGCTCTTCAAAAAAGGTGCAAAAAGAGCTCTCCTTCAAAGCCGACGAAGAAATGGGGAGTCGCCATTGCATCTGGTGTTGCAAATGTCCATAAGTGACGTTGACTACTTTCCATCAGGTAGCAGCTTTATCGTTAGGCTCAAATAGTTATCTTATATATAAAATTATCGTGTCACAATGTTAGTTACCATACCCCTCAAAAACGGCTTTACCGATTTTCACTAAATTTTATATGCATTTTCAGTAGGTCTGAGAATCGGCTACTATTCATTTTTCTTACCCCTAAGTGATAAGGGTTGTTCACCCTTAACATTTTTTTATTTATATGGCAAACAACGTTTGCCGGGTCAGCTAGTCATGTATAAAATATATCATATCAAGATACAATCAAGCAGCGTTACAAATAAGCAACCGTGTAATATTTTATAAACAAAAATCGTTGAAATTTAATTAAATACGATGTTGATAGATAAAATAACATGTTATGTCGATCGCTATCGGTCTCACTCCAGTGGAGTTTTGTAAGAATTTTTGTTTGCTAACCGCCTATTTAATATACAACGGTATTTAGTTTAAGGTACTCGTTACAACACTTAGTCATGCTCTCTGTACGTTAAGTCAAGTACGTTATTACTTTTAAGTGCTTTTGATTATAATTTAGGGTGTTTATTTAAACTAATTAAAACTCTTACCACGATTCTACCACGTTTAATATGTGAAGCTAAAATACTGTAGCCTTAGTATGCGTTTTTACAAATATGACTATTTTTGTATTTGTTTATGTATTTGACCATACATTTCCAATCAGCGCCCCTAGCGGACTGTATCAGAACTGATTGGACATGTATAGGAAATACTTAAACAAATACAAAAACAGTCATTTTAATAAAAAGTCATCCTAAGGGTACTGATTATTTATCCCTGTAGTTCCGGGACAAGAATAGGGCTACGGTATCCCCTGCCTGTCGTAAGAGGCGACTAAAAGGGGGCTTCTGGGGTCGTGGGTGGCAAGAGTGGGAGCTCGAACCACCCAGCCAACGGCCCCGGGAAGGACGGCGGTATGTGTGGTCGCATACCGTCGTATGCACCAGACGGTGCGGTGAGCGATAAGCTCACCTGGGCGGAGCCCGACGGGGCAATGCGCTAAGAGGACTCCGGTTGCGTTCCTTTGGAGATCCCGGAGTCCTCTACGCAGCGCTGAGGACGGCCACCGGGGGGGTTTTAGTGCGGTAAGAGTCCCACATAACCCTGTGTCGCTCCCAAGGCATCGGGTACCTTTTGAAGGTTTCCCCCTCGTCAACAAAAAAAAAAAAAAAAAAAAAAGGGTACTGATTATTGTTTTATTTAACCGCGAAATTATATCGTTAAGGTAACTTTACTGTAACTGTAGGAATGTTGACTCGAGATTCGGAACTACATAATTATGAAAATTGAATTCTGTAGAATGTCGTTATTGTGTAATAGATATAACGTTGAGTGGCTGGTAAAGTATGCAGGCTTTCCCTAATTTAAACTTATAAAGCATAATAATATATAATAGGTGTATCGAGCCGTGATATTTTTTTATAATATTGGAGTAGCAGACGAGCAGTCCACCTAATGGATGACACGATGCAGTCCACCTAATGGTAAGTGGCTATTGCCACCTATGGAGATCTGCAATCAATCCCAGACAAGACCCGATTCCAACCTAACGTCGGCCACAGTGTGCCACTACCCCAAAGGACTAAGCTGAAATGTCTCGGAAAAGTATGTCTCCCTTACCACACCCTTCAAACCAGAACACAGCAGCATTTAATACGGCTGTTATTAGGCAGAAATAAGTGTGCCAGCGGTGCCTCTGGGGAAAAACCACAGAAGGTTCTTTTTTTAAGAGCCAATTTAAGAGATATTTTGGAAATATGGAAACGCAGTGTGTCGGCCCTAAAAGCGATGACTACAGCTAATTCCACTTTTCTTGCCTATCCAGTGGACATATAAGGTCCGAGGAATAGAATTAGCACAAAGCGCACCGCACAGACATGCGCACGCGCAGTGTAATGTCGCGCTCGAGTTGAGAAATCGCTCTACCGTATACGGATCAATTATTGTGGACCCAAGCTTATCGGAACGGTGCTGTAATGTTTAAGTTATGTATCAATTAAATGTCTCCTCTATTAGTATGAAATTGAGAGCAGCGCAAATATGTCAGTTGTGAAACTAAGCTCTACATCGGATTTATGAGAGAAAAAGATAGTAATTGAAAGTGTTGCTTGTATTACAAGTGACTGTTTTTATTTTTAATTTAACGTTTGCTTATCGCTTTTGGTTCAATAGAACTTTGATAACTTTGTAGAACTTTGTAATTGAAAGTGTTACTTGTATTACAAGTGACTGTTTTTATTTTTAATTTAACGTTTGCTTATCGCTTTTGGTTCAATAGAACTTTGATAACTTTGTAGAACTTTGTAATTGAAAGTGTTACTTGTATTACAAGTGACTGTTTTTATTTTTAATTTAACGTTTGCTTATCGCTTTTGGTTCAATAGAACATTGCTAATTTTGTAGAACTTTGTAATTGAAAGTGTTACTTGTATTACAAGAGACTGTTTTTATTTTTAATTTAATGTTTGCTTATCGCTTTTGGTTCAATAGAACTTTGCTACATATAATAAAAAGTTAAATAGGTTTGTTATAATATGTAGTACAGCATTTATTAACCATGTATATTTTACTCGACACTTATATTAGAAAAATATCTTAGAGAAACCTGAAGCCGATTATGCTCTCAGTGGTGTCTAAAGTCTATTATACCCAATTTTACCTAAACGATGAGGCAGACGGGCTACCTGATGGAAAGCAGTCACCGTCGCCTATGGACATTTGCAACACCAGAGGAGTCGCCAATGCATCGCCGGCTTTGGAGGAGAGCTCTTTTTACACATTTTTTGAAGAACCCTATGTCATAGCGCTCCGGTAATACCTCAGAAGGAAGTTCATTCCACATCTTGCACAACATCTAACCGAACCGTGGAGGACCACCACGAGTCCAGTTGGTGTGGATGGAACTTCATCTTTTGGTGAGTGCTGCGATGAAGAAATGGTGACGAAGGCACCAGGTCAAATAGTTCCTCGGAACACTCGCCATTGTAAAGCCTCACCATTGTAAACTTTGATGCATGTTCCATTTTATGTCTGAAATTTCAAGTACCATAATTTGCTCCAATTCTGATGACCATTTCTCTATTTGAACATTGGGTCTACTATATGATTTTCAGTAACAAAAGTTGTTTTATTATACGTATGTAAGTGTAACATTATGTAACTGTTCATTAAAAATCTTTTGGAATTTTAAATTGGTATACTTTTTTGCTGGAACAGTCTACGTCTACATTGTAATTACTGTTTGGTTTTCCGTAACGAAAGTTGTTTTACATTATGTGACTGATCATTAGGGAACTTTTTTATTTTATTGAATAATAGATTGGTACTCTTATAGTCGCTTTATTTGCTTTATTTATTTGTGTCCAAAACAAGTGATAGGCACTATACTTGAAGCTTCACGAGAATGGTATGTTAGTGTCCGGTGTCTCCAACGACCTTTAAATAAAATCTAGTTTAATCAAAGGTCGGGAAACGTTACAACTTAGAGTGTATTAATTAGATGCAGTGCAATTTAGTCATCTACAGTAAGATGAATTTAAAAGTATAAATAGGTCATACATTTCGAAAAATAATTAATCTTATCATATACCATGATAAGATTAATTATTTTTGTTAAATATATTTTTTGGGAATCTAATACTGGTTTAATGTCATGAAAAACCTTATAATATTTTGATATTTTAAAATGAAAGGGTAAGTAATGTTACTCTCTCGGTTTAAGAAGTGATCAATGAGATCGCAATGTGTAGACGACGATGAATCAAATTAGTTTTCGTAAACATTAGACAAGTCTTTAATGATATTTTCACGTTGGACTTAAAACTGTAGACCTGTAAACCAATTAGTATACACTAAAAAGTAAACCTTGTCATATTTTTTTACATACACCTCGTTTAATGGAATGAACATATACGGCAAAAGGCCTAAACATCGTTCTAAATTCGCACACCGAAATGTAAGGATATGACCGAATTCACCTCTCAATTGCAGGTATTCGACACAGTTTAAGAATGTCGCTATTTTTAAATACATTACTTTTTGCTTTTAAATATTTCCCCTCTTAACTAGTGGTAAGGATGAACTGCGATTAATTTAATGACATGAACCTGTTAAATTATTGTATAATAAATAAATTTAATCTGTAGTTTGGTCTTTCTTATTTTGACAACCGTGTTTGATGGTGATAAGCGTGTAGGAATCACTGTACTGCTCTATCATACAGCGGGTCCCGAGTTCGATTCCCGACAAATAACTAACTTACAAATTGAGATAAACTCTTTGGAATTAAGCTTAATTTGTTCTTTAGTACACTTCTTGTGACATTACTTCGGAAAATAGAGTTGCTAAGTACTGTGTAAACGCAAGAAGCAATTTAAGAAGGAATTTTAAAATTCCATTAAAAAGTTACAGTGAGAATATATTCTTTAATATAAGATTAGCAGACGAGTATGCAGTCCACTTGATGGTAAGTAGCTACCGCCGCTCGATGGCGACGGAGATCAGTAATCAACCCCAGGTAAGATTAGGCTCCTACCTGAAGTCGCCCACTAATGTATGTCTCCCTTTCCACACCTTCCATTTATTTAAACGCTAACCAACTAGTCTAGTTACAGGCTGTTACAAATCTGTGTTATTTGTCTTATTTCATTAACTCCGTAAATAGATGAACTAAAATGTAATTGATACAATTTGTTCAACGACCGTAGCAAATCCACGTTATCAATTTAACAAGGCTGCAGATTAAATGTTGTTAATGTTATTAATACTTGTACAGGAATGTTAATCGACAGATTAGTATTAAAATTATGTTTATGTAATCAAAACTAGATTTAAGTTAGAATTCAGATTTGATAAGTTAACATTGTTTGAAAGAATAATTTACGTAACAAATGGATGTGTCATTTCACTTAATGATATATTGCTATTGCCGCTATGTAATTATTTTATCAAAACCAAGTGCGATTTCAAGGACTTCATCGCATTTGTTGTCAATTTCAGTTTTCTACCTTTTTTCTTACGAGGGGGAATACTCAAAAAGTACCCGACGACGTGGGAGTGGCCGTCCGTCTCAGTCACCCGTCCTTAGCGCTTGGTGGAGAACTCCGGGATCTCCGATAGAACACAACCTGAGTCCTCCGAGTACGATGCCCCTATCGGGCTCTGCCCTGGGGGGAGCAGTTTACGCTCCTCCCGCACACCTGATGTTTACACCGGTATGCGACTACACATACCGCCGCCCTTCCCGGGGTTGCTTACTGGACGGTTCGAGCTCCCACTCTTGCCGCCCGCATGCTCCCTTTGAGTCGCCTCTTACGACAGGCAGGGGATAACGTAGTCCTATTTTAGTCCCAGGACTACAGGGACAATTCCATTTTCTACCTAATGCATTGGTAAATCTGAATATTAAACGAGCCTTGTATACTCGTAGGTTTCTTCAGTACCATATAAATAAAATCTTCAACTTAAAAAAACACAAAGTAGCTATTATTTGGAAAATTTAAATCGCTTACTGAAGCTGGTAATAAATTATGTACTGTATTAAAGCGAAAAAACACTACATATCTAATTAAATAAAATAAAGAAGCCACTCTCACGCATTTATCTATTCATCTTGCACGTGCGAATCCTGTTTAACTACTTGTCATTGTAAAATACCTGCCGAGCACCAACGCATAGTTCTAATGTTCCAATATATTTCCGAGTTTGAGATATGCAAATGAGTACAGTAAACAATTCTCTTTTGTTTTATGCAGGTGTCCGTAGCCTCTATTAGACACCCACATCCGTTAGGTATAGATTTGGTTTGTACATTTGCGTTGCCTGAAATAACATTCCTTAATTGACGCGTTAAATGCGTATTGACTTGATTTTTGAGTAATAGGTATAATTAGTTGTCACGGTCACTGTCACGGTGATGAGACAACATCTCATATTGTGGTGTTATAGGGATATCTTACAAACAGTGGGGACAGATTACTTATAATATGAAAAAATGTAAATCCAAATATTTTATTCTTCTTATTCTTATTCTAATATTTATAGAATTGTTTTATGCATTAAATCTACCACCGTGTCGCAAGGGTTTCGTTGACGAAAAAGAAGCGATTAAATATAATTCATGACACATGACAATTCTTGTCTTCTGTAACACTAACACACTTTTATAAAGCACATTGAGTTGGAATATATCTACCACATAATATTTTAATCGTTACAGCATAATTATAAATAAATCCGCATTTGTATTGTGTCACCCGATTGGTAGTTTAATAATAAATGCCCATTTATTTAAACATTTTAACATTTATTTAAACAAAGATTTCTTTAATTTACTTAAACATCTTGCACACAGAAACATATTTTGTATTTTAGCATCATACACAAAACTACGAAAATGACATTATCTTTTAGGTCATCGGCAGAAATAAATTATATTTATTAACATAATTACTTGCGTGGCATACATTCGAACATAAGTCAAAATTAGACAGACTTATATCATTACGCATAAAATATCTGATGTTGAGTTAGTATTCAATGTTCCAATTTACGTTTTGACCAACTTCTACCCGATTCGCTACGGATAACAGCATTTCACACGAGTCGGTTAATTATATCAGCTAGCGAGTCGCTGTTACTAGTTAGGAATGTACTGAACATAAATCTCAAAGGACGGTTTACAAGACCGCGCATTTCGTATTCCGTAAGGACTTAGGGTGGTAACAGACGAGCGACAATAAGCTAATACATGAGCGACAGTTAGCGCTAATGATCGTCGTCAACGGTTGTCGACTGTCATTAGCAATTAACAAAGATATGTGGTGACAGTCGGCAGCAGTCGTCGACAATTGCTGAAGACCGACGGTAGCGATCTCCACTGTCATCAGCGAAATATAGCAACCGGCGTCAACTATCCACAAGGGTCGCAGACTGTCGCCAGTGGTCATCAACAAAGGCCAACGACTGTCACTGCTACTTACAGCCACACTGAGCGACAACACATCGCATCGTGACACGTTAAGACCTTAACATTGCGATGTCGCGTCGTGGAAATCTACGACTTGTGCTTCCTGAACAATCAACGTAATGAATATTGGTAATGCAAAGTTGCGTTATTCCCAAAATGATTTCTAATTAACATTTACTTATGAAAACATTAAGTCCTTTAATTACTTTTCATTTTAGATCATAAAAGTAATTAAAAAATAACACATAATCGCAACGAGCAACGATGTACCGTATCATGTGAAATAGCCCTTAGTCCTAAATGCGGTCGATCCATATACCAAACAAAGTTAGTTATTTGAGGTTATGTAAGCCGGTGGTCGGATCAAGATCACGTTTTAAAGGCAGAAGGCGATTAATTAGAAGTTTTTGTCAAGGTAATTATTGATTTCAATTGGGTAATTAAGACCTTGTTTTTTATTCATTAATATTCATATAAGTATATATTAACCGCCTTTTTTAGATTAAGACATGCTCTGTTTTTATGCAACAAAATAAATAAGCATGCAGTCCTAATGGGCATCTTAAATTAACCCCAAATAGGATAGAATCGTACCCACATCACAGATGCATAGCCAGCCCTGGAAACGAAAAATCTCGAGTAAGTGTAATACATACCACACTCTTCAAAACAGAAAAAACTGCTATTGTCCTCAACCCATTATTGACCCACTGTTGGGTATGGGTCTCCTCTCAGAGTGAAAGAGGTTTAGGTCTAAATCCACAGAGCTGGCCAAGCGCTAATTGGTAGAATTCAACTTAGAGATGTGTCCGAAGGTGGGCGTAAATAGCTGCAACACAGTTTTATAACTATAGCAGCTGTTTACGATATTAAGTTTGCTTGTATGTATATAGGTATATGATGATGAATAAATCTTTGAAATCTTTAAGATTTTTTTTTATTTTGCGTTGGCCAAATACGATTTGGTCCACTAAAACTTTGAGAACGTTTTTATTTTAAAGAATTCTCGGGCATGTAGGTTTCTTCACGACGTTGAAATTGACTGTTCGAGCAAGTGATAATTAATTTCTAATGCGTACTTAACTTTGGAAAATCAAATGGGATTCGTACCACGGACCCCCTGATTGATAGGCCGAGTTTGAACCACTAGGCTAGCACTGCTGTTTTAAGATGGAACGATATGTGGTAATAGCGCCTGTAAATTTAAACCATAATACCTTAAATACCAGATTACTTCACTATTACACCTTTTCTATATATATTTTGACCTACATTATATTATGTAACAATCATTGCCAAGTGAAAAGTAAATATCGTAAGCTCAATAGCTTGTCAAAGCGCACGGAAAGCCAATTGAGCAACGCAATTAGTAGAGTCTACAACTTGTAGATCAAGTCAACACAGGAATTGCATGGACCCAATAAAGCTGTCCACACAAGAACAGACTGATATCGTTCCTTAACTGTACCCTTACCATGAGTTTTTACGTTTTGACAAATATGACTGTTTTGGTATTTGTTTACGTATTGGCCTATACAATTTTCAAGTTCTGACACAATCCGCTAGGGGCACTGATTGGAAATTGTATGGGCAAATACGTAAACAAATACCAAAACAGTCATATGTGTCAAAACGTAAAAACTCATGGTAAGGGTACAGATAAAAGTTTAAACCAACTATAAAATAGGTTGCTTTGTTACAATATAGGATTAGCAAACGAGCACGCAGTCCACGTGATGGTAAGTGGCTTATGTCGCCTATGGACATATTTTATCAACTCTCAATAAGATTAGATTCCTACCTTAGGCCGGCCATAAATGCGCCGCTACGCCTAAACTGGAACGTTTCGGAAAAGTATGTCTCCCATACCACACCCTTCAAACCAGAAGACAGCAGCGCTTAACACTGCTGTTATTACAGAATTGAACCACAGAGGATTCTATATAGGTTTGTGATTCTATCACTTTTAAAAATAGGTTGACTTTAAACCCATCGTTTGTAAAGCGCCTAATTGCAATCGAAACTAGTGTTTAATTCTCTGCGTCCTTTTTGAAGTTTATTTGGAATCGCTAGCGAAACTACACTTTAGGAAACACTTTATTTATAATTATAGCATATTTGAGACCATTAGAGTGCCCAAGTATAGGTAAACATAGCTTTACAATACCGATACCAAAGTTATGCCCTTTAGGTCCATTAAGGGACGGTTAGACGTACCGACCGAATAAAGTTTGCCAATTATCGAAGTATGTATAATATATTTCATATACCTGTTTATAACCACATTTATTACATTTTGTATTAAATTTTGTATGTGTGGGTATTTGATTATATTTTTTCATAGTAATTTTTGCATGAAATAAAATTTCTCAAAGGTAAAGTCTACCAAATTGGCCAAGCCGGTGAAATTATACTTTCATTCTTACAGAAACAAAATATTTATGACGTTAAATACAAATTTACATTTAGTAAATAGCAATAAAACTTTATATTTAGGTCAGTTACCGTATCGTCGACACACTAGATGGTTTGGCGAGTTTTATACTCACCAAGGTAGAGCCCGACGGGGCAAGATACTTAGAGGACTCCGGTTGCGTTCCTTTGGAGATCCCGGAGTCCTCTACGCAGCGCCGAGGCCGGCCATCGGGGGGGTTTTAGTGCGGTAAGAGTCCCACATAATCCTCTGTCAGATTAACTAACTAGGCTTTTGTTAAAGCGAGAAGCTTTCAGTGGTATATTTATAATCCAGTTGTTATTGTGTCACGATTTGAAGGTTCTAATAAGTCATAAAATTGAATTCTAATTTAGCAATCCGAATAATACCTATCTACCCAAATGTACAGTGGCGTTTAAAAAATTGTAGTAAAATATAAGTAACACTTATGAGGGTAAAAAATTAGTTCAATCAGTCAATAAGCCATTAGATAAATTTTTCATTCATTAATTAGTTCCTTTTTGAGTCTTTCAGTCAATTATTTATATTTACTTACGATAATTGCCTCAAGAATTGATGTTACCTCTATAATTTGGTACTCTATGCCTTCAGCATACGTCGTGTACTCCTTCGATAATAATAATAATACGAAGAAAGCTTTATTTTTAAGACCCGAATATATTGTTGGCCCCTATATTATGTGACAGAAATCACCTTAAGATATAAATGACAATAAATATTTCACCCAATATTTGATATTTAACACTATAAAAATAAGTTCATTCTTTCATTCATTTATTCAAAAACTAATATATGTACCTAATTAAATGCGAAAAAAAAATGCGTATCGTCTTAAGATATAAATCTAAATAAATATTTAATTTAAATATTTCACCTCACATTTAATAATTAACACGTTAAAAATTCCAATTCATTATCTCATTCATCATTTAATTTATTTTTACATTAATTTACAATAGCGGCAAGAATTAATATAACCTCTAGCTTTAACTATCCTATGTCGACGCTCCGATACAATATATACGCTAATTTACTAACATGCATTAATTGCGACCAGAATTATTATAACCTCTAGAATTATTACCTACTCTGTGCCGACGCTCTAATATTATTTAACACGATATTCGGGCCACCGTAACCAGATCCGTGTCACAGATGCTCCGCTGCAGAGGCACGCACCGCAACTCAATGCGGTTTTAGGTAGCCCGAAGATACTGCTACCGAAACACATTAATATTACTTACTTACCGCGACCATAATTTAGATGTTTGTGTGACCTGTTTAGTTTTATGTTTGTTTTTGTTGGGTATTGTGCAACCAAAGCAGCATACAACCATGCAGATAATAAAGAGGATAGCTTAATTCGATACCATAAATGTTTTGATAGCATTGAAAGTAATAGAACCGTCTATGGTACAACTCCGGCGACATCACCGCCACATCTATTTCTGCCTAATAGTAGCAATGTTAAGCGCTGTTGTGTTCTGGTTAGAAAGTTATTCTAAGGGAAACATACTTACCAGAGTCTTTCGACCATAATTCTCGGGGTAGCAACACATCTCCTGTTAACCCCACTTAGGAATCTAATCTTATAACGGATGGTCATGAGCGGCAGTAGCCAATTACATACATACATATATTACAAAAATGTATGTGTATATGTGCCACCTTTGGCATGCCCTACGGCACTACGGCTTGATGAATTTTAATATATAGGGTGTCGTTAAGCTCTTTTAAATAGTGTAAGTGACAAAGATTATATTTTTAATACTCGTAATTCTCTAGTGATAATTTTGATTGATGTTTATCTTTTAGGAAACTAAACAGATAAAAATATATGATAAGGAAAGAGAGTTTTTAATCTGTATGCATTGATTAGTAAAGATACTTCGCCGCCTTGAAATTCAATGAAGCCACAAACGGCTTATTAGTAAGTTCATTTTTTGAATTCTTGACAAATAAAAACATTTTTAGAGAAAATTTACGAATAAATAACTAATACTGCGTAATTTACATAATAAATAAATAATTATTTCAAATATTTTAGAGACATTTTAGCATGGAGACGTAGCAAAACTTTTGTACGCAACTATTTCAATTCTCAAAACTGGGTACATTTTCTTGTTAGGAGTGAGTAATCTTTACTAATCTATGTCTGTATGACAGAACGTCTAATTCTGAGACCTTAGAACTAAAAATAAAATAATGAATATTGATAGTATTGGCTAACAAAATGATTTCAAGTTCCTTGAACTACAGCTCAATTGATTTTGAACGGCCGCTAATTGTTCCAAGGTCGCGTAAGTCAAAAATAAAAAAATAAGATTTATGACTTTATAATTATTTTAATACACCGACAGATATAAATCAACAATCGAATAATTTGTTGTTATGTCTGCTACTAACTAATTATGCGACTAGTAGAAAAATCTGGGATCGGGTGTGTTAATTAGTAGAACGTGTAGAAAGGAAGTGGCGTAGTAGAAACGTATAGTCCGCGTAAAACTGCTAGTCCGCTCTGAATATAGAAATGAATCGCGTCGCCATAGCAAATTGTATGACTACACCTGCTCGCAACAACTTCAGATCGGACTAGCAGTTTGGCGCCCCTTCAAACCATAATACAGCACCGCTGAAGACTCCAGTTATACTAAAAAATATGTAGTACGAAGGGTTTTAATTGTGTCACTACAAAGATGTATGTAACTCTCTGATCAACTTAAAGTTAAACTGTTTCCCTGTTAAGACCACCATTGCATCGTATCAACTGCAATCTCATTTCCCAATTCTAATACTCCATAAAAACGTAACATTTAATAGACTGCATGCCGCTTATTATATATTTCCTAAAACAAAATCAGTATGTAGTTCTAGAATTATCACACATTAATATTTCATACGTAAATCACCAACCATTTCATACCAAGTTTGACCCGCATATTCAAATATACTATGAAATATTCGGAGCAATTTATAATTAACTAAAATTATTTCACTTCACTTTACTAATTTATTTTTAATGCAATTTAATGTTGACACATTTGAAACACCATTTATTTTATTAATGCCCAATTACATAAAATGCAAATTTAATTTAGAATATGTAAACAACTTTTTCCATTATTAATAGGTACCTTTTAATTAATTCGTGGAATATTTATGCGTGGCAACATTAAATTGCAAATTAGTATTTGTGTTGTGCCAATAAAAGATTTAATTTAATTAGTTTTAAAGCCTGCAGGCAGACAAAGATAAAAGCGACTATTTATTAATGTACGCAATAAAATGTTGAAAATAAAATTGTATAATGACCTCGCAATATGTATGTTGTAGTAGTTTAACGGTGGTAGAACCCCTATGTCTGGACTCCGGAGGCATCTCCATTACACCTGTTTCTGCCTAATAATAACAATGTAGCGCTTTATTGAAAGACTAAAACAATTTCTTGAACCAATTTACAATTTATTCCCGCGCAAATTACAACTCCAAACGTCAAGTGCGTTCTTTTTCTTTTTTTTTTATGTGAACTCGTGCAATCGTACCAGCCAGTGACTATATAAATGGGATCTTATGATTATAACACTTCCTGAAACTAACACAAAATAATTAATTAAGATAATTAATTATTTATTAATTAATACTATATTAAAGAAATTTGAATATATTTCTTACAATATATTATGATATAGTATGTGGTATAGAACTTTTTTTTATGAAAGTAAAGCATTTGTCGACACTTTTTAGCAAATGTCGTAACATATATTAGGTACATTTTTTATTTCAATTTGCATATGAGATGTAGAGGTAGACTATGAAAGATTCACCATCTCAACTACAGTCTGTATCAATTCCGTTTTGTAAAGTATCATAAATCCATAACTTCATATGAATATCTCTATATTTGTAAAGTATTTTAATTCAAGGGCAACACCGCATATGTCGACCTTAGCTTCCATTCCTAAGTTATTTTGGGTCATTTACAGATGCCTACAGGCTGATAAAACCTCAATGTTCGCTTATCTTTTTAATAAATACGTTTCTGTCGCAGATGTCGACGCAAATCTATTAATTTATGTCTTAAGTCACATACATTTACTCATTTACCAAAAGTGACTGGTTAAGTTCCAAAGACGGGCGTAGTCAGACCTTGGTTGAACTGTAGCGGTGTCAATGGAATTAACTATACAGTAAGTAAAACTACTTACTGTAAGTGGTACTCTTAGATGACTAAAATACTAGATTGATCACTCCTTATAAGAAAGTCAAACCAGTTTTGAGAATTGAAATTGTTGCGTAAATAAATTTTTGCCCCGTCTCCGTTCGAAAATGTCCCTAAAATGTTTGAATTACTTATTTATTCATTACGTAAATTACGTAGTATTAGTTATTTTTACGTCAATTTTCTCTAAAAATGTTTTTTATTTGTCAAGAATTCAAAAAATAAATGATAAAATCATCCTTAAATGGCTTCATTCAATTTCAAGGCGGTGAAGTATCTTTCTATTTCACTTATCTAAGGTGGTGCTTTTAATATCACGTACATTGTATTTCCCACGCGATCTAGATGTGATACACGAAACTGTGAACGTTTTGAATGCGTTGATTAGATGATTAGGGATGATAAATTAGTGTACATTTGTGTAAAACTGCTGACAAGTTTAGTCTACTAATTAATTGTATTTTACTACCAGATTTTTCGCATTTTGGTGTTATTGGGGAAATGTTTAAAACGATGCGATGCGTTGGTATTTCTTACCCTTTTTTGTTATACTACGCCTAAGTAATTTAAGAGAATAGGTGGTAGAACCCTGAGTGGTTCAACGCCACATCTACTTCGGTCTAATAATAATAGTGTTAAGTGCTACTTACTGTGTTCTGGTTTAAAAGGTGTGGTAAGGGGAGACATACCTACTCATCTTAGGCGTTCTAATTTAGTCCTCAGGTATAGAAACATGTCTGTGGTGGGATCGTAATATCATCTGTGGTTGATTCCAGATAGACGAGCGGCAGTAGCAAAAAATAAGTTTAAATATAGTTCTAATTCTCAAGGAACATACCAACTACCGTAATATAACTCATAATTAACAGCTGAAACTGCAGACACTGTTATTAACATATCCGGTTAACAAGACAGTCTAGTTCAGTTAAAAATTCCCATAATTAATAAAACATAAGTTCCTCTCATTACCTACCCAGTTTAGAAACGGGGACTTTTACTTAATTGAATGAGAATACTTGATTGTCGTAATTATTCTGCCTTTGTCTACTTCCACCGTACTTTCAAAGTCATTACCTTTATTAATTTCAAAGAAAGCCGAACTTATTAAACTGTGTTTTATATTTAAGAAACTTGGAATACATAATAATTACTTGAATAACCTTTTACCTGAAGTTAAGAAAGCTGCGTGTGAAGTTAGAGCTGTTCATACATCAGTGATTTCATATCATATTGGTTGACTTACATATGAGGCGAAATTAAAAATTTGTAAGTCATTTAATTTTGTTAGCCGTAGGGCCAAGCTCAGATCTCTAAAGGTATAAACGCCGAATGATTTGAAATAGGAGAGACCCAGGTTCGCATCCCAGAAACGCACCTATGATTTTTCGAAGTTATGTTCATATTAGATTAAATAATCACATGACTAAATGGTGAAATTATTATAAGGAATCATATTCTAATATTTCAGCTAAAAAAATCTCAAAGGTGTGTGACGTCTACCAATCCAATTTGGCTAGCGCTGTGGTGCATGGCCTAAACTCTTCTTATTCTCAGAGGACATCCGTGCCAAATAGTGGGACAATAATGGTATTAAAATTATACTATTTAAGAAGTATGAGTAAAATTGAAAATCCTTGAAACAAACATTTGTCTATTAGCATACTATTTAAACTTTTCGACTGCTAAACAATTTAATCTAATTATTACTGTATCGCAAAATATATAACTGTCAATCTAATTTTAATTTCCTATTCTATTTCTCACATAAAAACACAAACCCTGCATTTAATATCTTTACTTACGATCAAAATTAAATATCAGCTAACATTTACAACATGCATTTATATAAATATCCGTCACGAACGCTATTTCGCCAACTTGCTAACTATTGGTTGAAACAATACAATTAAACCTTGCTTCCTATCGATCGTGCCCTTACACGGCTTGTGCCGGCATTTCTCAATAGTAACTTTGTAGGTACTGGACAGGGCCGGATTTAGGGGAGGCATGCTTTTAACGTACTCACAGTCCCGACCAAGGACGTCGTAAGGAGCACCGTGGGGTTTTCGCCGGTAGGAGTCCGCCATATTCTCTTCGCTGCTACCGATCTGATTCCATGAGTTTCTACTCATGATAGGTTTCCCCACGGGAAAAAGGAGGGGCAAACGGGTATAATACCTCGAGGGCTTCCCACAATAGAGAAACAATCTGAAGTTTTACGGGGCAGCAACTTACAGAACTATGTTATACTTTTTTTCAATGGGAATTTAATGTGTTTTTTTTTTCAAACAAACTGAATTAACTTTTTTTTTAGAACATAATTAGGGGCCCCTAGAAGGGCATGTCCAAATTCGGCCCTGGTACTGGACGTAGAATTCCGATGTCCTTTAGATACGTAGCTACCGGCTAAAGTCTAAAATAACTCGACAGTCACAAAATACCTATTAACAACTTTAAAGCACGCTACTGATTGATACACTGTTCCTATTCAGAAAATATTGCAAAGATCTTTATAATAGGCGATTTATATCACGCATAATCGTACGCGTGGTTACAAAAATCTGAAAGAGAAGACTGTGGCATTATTGAAGTTTGTTTTGCAAATCCCAAATGTTTTCGTCTAAAATCATACAATAAATAAATACTACTTAAATACAATCGTAGTTATATTAAAACGAATTCATTCTCAACTCTATTTATACCTCATTTCTTTCTCGTGTTTTTATTACGGGGATGGACTATTCTTTACATTGTTGATTGTGGGTTGACTATGAGTACATGACAACGACTTGAATGTGGAATTTCATTTACACATATCTTTTGAAAAAATATTTTTTACTGCAATGATAAACTTAACGTAATGGATCATGTGGAGCTAAAACTACTTCATACCACGTCTTTTTTAGGGTTCCGTACCAAAAGGGTAAAAGTAAAACCCTATTACTAAGCCACCACTATGTATCAGTGTGTCACGATTCTATATCATGAACCGTAATAGATAGAAACTTTTTACATAGTAAATAATACGGGGCTGTTAAAACAAAAAATAAAAAAAACTTTAAAATAATTTTGAAAATAAATGGGGTTGCCATGCAAGAACGGTTTCTTGTGGTGTACCGGTGGTATTTTTCGATGTTTTTCGCTTTATCTATTAAACCGTAATAGGTAAATAGTTCGATTTTTCACAATGTATTCATATTAAAAATAAAAACTGTGGTACGGAATCCTCCGTATGCGAGTTCGACTCTCACTTGGCCAATTATTTATATTCACGATCGATTAAAATAACATAAATAACTCATTAACACGTTCACTGCGGTTCACCCACAATCGGCCCGACGCGGTGCCAAACCAATATGCGCACAGGAAAAATAGGTCTTTCTCGCTAGTGCGAAACCTGTTTCTTGGGTATTTTTACGGCAGGCCTTTTTCGACCTCCGCCGCATAGAACGTAAAAAAAGTTATCTCAGTGCGGGGGCAGGCCTGTTTTGGTGGATGACCGCTCGCGACCTGTTGCCGCACTGTGCAGATGCGTACGCGTTGACCCGCTAGTAGTGTTGTGCTAGCTTCGAGAGGAGGACGCGCTCGCGCTACTCGGTTTCCTGCAAGCTTCGTTACAATGGCGCATTGTAAAAACAAAATAGTACTAGAAAATGATAGTGATAACGAAGAAGAATACGGTGGTTCATATTTCGAAATCCCTAAGAAAAATCTTTGTAATTATATAAAATTTTGGTCTACCTTTATAATTACTATTTTTGACTTATGTGTAACACATTAAAAAGGCTCGGCTTGTGTTTATTAAAATTTAATAAAATTAATGACTCGATATTTTCTTTTCTTTTACTATCCCATCACTACAGAAATTACACTCTAGTGCGGTATCGGGCCTTATCGACCAGACATTTTTGATTGCTAATTTCTAATTTTCTATTTGGAGGAGCCAGGGGCGGGACTAATGTATAGACAAGTGATTCATGAGGATTTTAAAAGTATAAAAATTTATAATGTAAAATGCGCCTTGACTAAGATAATAGGGCTTCAATACCACCCAGAGGTGTCGGGTCGAAAAGGCCTGCAACGCACAATAAGAAAGACAAGTGGATGCATTTTTGGACTGCCGTCGCACTAGCTGAAAGTTACTGTTTTTTTTTACGCAGCGAACGTGTTAATTGACCATCTGCCAACCCTACAAAAGAAATACGAGTAAATTCGAACACAGCTTTATAACATTTATTGTAATGGTTTATAATAACTGTCGAGCCTGACCACTAATTGAATTGATGGATTAATGGATAGTAGACACACATAATCATTTAAATATTTATGTCATAATATGGGTCAATAATAAATTAATTGGCCAGGTCAATGCGACGTGACGGGCAAAGCAGACATGCGCATGCGTTCGATCACGCGCGGTTCAAAAACGCGCGATTTTGCGTCTGACTTAATAGATACTATTTCGAGTTTTTTATGTGCTGTCGCTGCCCCGATCGTTCATATATAGTTGCAACAATTCTGTAACGTTTGCGAGTTACAGCGCCTGATAGCTGCATCTAACTTCCGAAAGCAGAATAATTGGCAAAATGCGAGCCGTTCCGTACCACCAAATTTTCATTTATTTTTTTACACATTGTGAAAATTTGTACATTGTAAAAATCAATAAACTGTCGACAGATTACGGTTGTATAGATTTATTTTCAACCTTTCTTTTACGTTTTATGATTTCTGTCACAGTGGCCACAGTAATACATGCTTTGTAATAAATTCAAGTGTTTGTTCATGACATAAACGCCTGTGACAGACGGACAGACAGCCGAGGCTTATCCCCTTTACCCTTCCTTCTTATCCCTTGATTCTTAAAAACGCACGTCTGTTCCGGCCCTAAACCGGCACAATTCTTATACTTGCGCTCATTCGCTGATAGGTTTGTCGTGTTCTTCGTGAAGTGAATAAGATTAATCTACTTAGAATTATTAATTGTTTAACAAACAAAATCCGTTGTAGGTTTAAGCAATGTTGCACTAAAGTAGGATTTCAAATCGCTTAAGATAATTGTACAAGAAATATCTATTAGAAGTTTCATTTTTTGGAAGTTAATATTTTTATTGAAATAAACTTCAAATACATCAAATAAAAATAAAAATATTAACAAACTTTTTATAAAAGTCTTTATAAAATATCGCAGTTACTTATAATTTTTCCCAAATATTTTTAAGTGAGCATAATAATTAGATTACTGCGCTTAATGTATTTGTGAACAGAACTTTATAAACACGCAAACAATTTAAACGCATTGAACGTAAACAAATGTCAACAATTATTACTCTATATTTTTCGAAGTTGACATTTTGACTTTCATTGACACTTTTAAATAGAACTTTCAAATTATGTAGCAATAATTACTCTCGTAATTACGCTGTGTTTCGGCACGACAGCCTCAATATTCGTATCTTTAATTGTCTTTCTCAATGGCATCGATTGATAAGTATCGACATATTGAGCTGCCTTATATTTAAAGGCATAAAAGCGTTTATAGCTCTGATACGCTTTGAGTTTGAAATGAGGCCTCCGTTGGCCTCAGTTTGCGGTGGCAAGGCATGTAGGGGAGACCGGGGCTGGTTGTGACAGTAATTAGTTACAGTGATAATAACGGAAGCCAGAACGCTTTAGTGACCTTAGAAAGAGAAAAATAACGGCTCCACTGTTGGCTCACCTCCAGCGAGAGCCAGTGGCGCGAGAGCTTTTGTTGAAGGGGCACTTGGGTGTCGCAAAAAAACCCTACATTTGTTTTTTTTTCCATTTTTCGTAATATTGGTCTACATCCTATTTTCTAAATAATCAGAGATGTGTCTGCTGTTATTGCGTCTTAATGTTTTCTTTATTAGATAGAATAATTTTGTATTTTTACTACTTAACCCCAAAAGATCAATTTAGGCGTTGGGGCTAAATTTGACATTTGCTCGGGTTAGGTTGAGACTTATCACAATTATCACTTACCTGCCTCATGGCTTTTCTTTTCAAATATAAGTTGTTATCGGGTAAAAAATCAAACAAATAAAAAAATATGAGACTTTAAAATTCAAATGTCCTAACTTTCCCCGATCTCCCCTACTGTATTGTCGTGCCGAAGCCTGTAAATTATGCAATTCATAGACTCAACTACTATGTACTATCGAAATGATCAGACAGGTGCCACACGGCTGCGATTAATTATTATTAAATGTGAAACTTGCAATTATCTAAATAGACTAGGGTAGAAGCCTTTAAAAATAATAAAAAGTGAAATAAAATCGTAGTAGGATGAAACCCATTAGAAAAGGAGGGGAATATTATAAAAATGAAGGGAAAAATAATTTACGGGCGATCTGAGGTCGGGGAGGGGATGGGGGTGAGTCTTTAAGGGTAAAAAACGGTTTTTCTCGATTTCCGGCAAAACTAAAAGTCCTATCGAAAAAAGTCAAATGGCAAAGTTGTAGGTAATAAAAAGATCTAAAACTTTTGTATTAACACTTTTTTCACATAACCTCAAAATTTATGTGAAAAATTCAAAAAACCAAGTTTTTGGTTTTTTATTTTTATCTTTTACAAAAAAAAATTTTTTTTAACGAAATTTGGCGAAAACTTACCTTTTTATGTCCCAAATACGCTGTAATTTATTTGATTAAAAATATTTATTTTTTCCCCTTATTTTGAATTAATATCGAAAAAACACCCTAATTTTCAATCGAAAACTCACCCGTCAAAATATCAGCTTTTTTTCAAAAAGTTGGTGTGTTTTCTGTTCGTTGAAATCTCTACTTTTTGATGGTGAAAAAAAAAATATATGTTACTATAGTAAATTCACAGAAAATGTAAAAAATAAAAAAAAAACTCGAATTCAATAATTAATTTAATTTTTATAAAAAAAATTGAGCTATTTATTAAAATTACCACTTTAATTATTCGAAAAACATTAGATTACATGTTACATTGATAAAAAAAATTGCAAATAAGAATATACTACTATAATTAACAATCAAATCAGTTAATAAAATTAATATTTAATAAGACATTTACAATATTTGGAGAAAGTTGTCGAATCTTCTTTAAATTATATGCGTAGATGTCTATTTATAACTATTTTAAGAAAAATTATATACCTGAGTGACCTACGAAAAATAGTAGCCCATCAAAAGGTATTTCATGGAGAAGTGGGGAAGGGGCTAGGCGAGTCTGGGTCTTACTACATTCATACCTACTATTTCGTAGCAGCTGTTACAACCGTTAGCCTAACCAGTATTCGAAATACAGTACAATATACAACATCGTTTATAAAAATACACGTGCACGCTGAGTTTCTTGAAGATAATTGTGACAAGTTTACTTAAAAAAAAAACTTTTCGAATCTGCATAGGAAGGTAATTACTATATCTATTTTTGTCTGTATTAATCAACTCAAACATAAAAATCGTAATATTTTCTTTAAAAAATAGTATACTTAACGTAACCTAACCTAAAGATTGAAATTAAATGATGTTTTAGTACAAGATAAAAAAATAATAATCTCCTTAATTTTGCACAAACAAATTTAGTTAATCCCATGGAAAAAAAAAGTATTTCAAAATACATAAAAAATATTTTAAAAATCTATAAAAAATATATAAAATATATATCATAAATATATTTGTAATAACAAACTTTTGGCCGATTTTCATATATATTTTTTACATTTCAAATATATTTCAGATGTATTCAAAATATATGAAATATACTTGAAAATCAGCCAAAAGTTAGTTATTAAAAATATATTTACTATACATATTTTTTATATATTTATACATTTTAAATAGATTTTTAATATATTTTTTAGACATTTTGACATTTATTTCTTTAATATATTTTTTTTTATGGGGGTATATTCACGATAAAATAGTGAAGACATTATTAATTCGATTCTGTCTTTTCAGATTATCAGTATGGATGAATCTGTTTGTATCATCTGCAATAAGGCAGATGATAAGCAAGTGTATGAAATAAAAAAAGCAGCTTTGAGTCGTTTAGTGGTATCCAGCACTTCCAAATTTCAAATTCAAATCCAAATTTCAATTTCGAGTTTTTTTTTTATTTTTTGCATTTTCTGAGAAGATTTACTATAGTAACATATATTTTTTTTTTCACCATCAAAAAGTAGAGATTTCAACGAACAGAAAACACACCAACTTTTTGAAAAAAGCTGATATTTTGACGGGTGAGTTTTCGATTGAAAATTAGGGTGTTTTTTCGATATTAATTCAAAATAAGGTGAAAAAATAAATATTTTTAATCAAATAAATTACAGCGTATTTGGGACATAAAAAGGTAAGTTTTCGCCAAATTTCGTTAAAAAAAATTTTTTTTTGTAAAAGATAAAAATAAAAAACCAAAAACTTGGTTTTTTGAATTTTTCACATAAACTTTGAGGTTATGTGAAAAAAGTGTTAATACAAAAGTTTTAGATCTTTTTATTACCTACAACTTTGCCATTTGACTTTTTTCGATAGGACTTTTAGTTTTGCCGGAAATCGAGAAAAACCGTTTTTTACCCTTAAAGACTCACCCCCATCCCCTCCTCGACCTCAGATCGCCCGTAAATTATTTTTCCCTTCATTTTTATAATATTCCCCTCCTTTTCTAATGGGTTTCATCCTACTACGATTTTAATTGGTTTTAAAAATTATCGACCCTGGTCTAAAAGCTTAATAAGTGAAGCATAAAGACGCTTGGTACAAGGTTAATCGTAAAATATTTTTAGGCGATAGAAAATAGATACATAAACATTATTTATATAAATATTTTAAAAATATACTTGAGTTATATTAAAAATGTTTTTAAAACACGCTTTTTCCGTATTCTTCTCAGAAATTGATATTCGTTTAATTTCATACACATAGGTATTGGATGCATAAAAATAATTGGTTCGCCATCTCGGGGTGTCCATGTTGGCTTTAGAATGACGTCACTGAAATACTTTGACAAGTTGTTTTAAAAAGTTTTCATTTTAATTAGTATTATTAAAATTAAAGCTCTTTTATGGAAGGTAGAAAATACCATACATAACCATCGCTTCGTGCGTTAGTTAACGTAACGTATAATTAACGTATAATTGTTTGAAAAACAGACAATAATTTCCTTCCTAGCTTTTATTAGTGAATTTTATCCTATGTAGGCAGGTAATGATATACATACATAGCACACATTATACCGTGTAGGTTACGATATACGTAGCTACACCGATTTCCTGCCTCTGAACTAGGCTGTCTAAGTTACCTGTAATATATCAGTCAGTCCTAGAGTTTTATTATGTAGATAACAAACACCCTATGTTCAATATACATAAATTAATTAAATAACTAACATTCTACTCTAGTTATAACTAGTTAGAAAAACTATGTCCTTGAGCGACCCAAGCACAGTTATTGTAAAAGTATGTAGGCACAAACATAATAAAAATAACTCAACAGGAAGTCTAACTATTAAATTATTCGTATGTCGAAAGTTGACGAATTATACTAATATTATACCGAGTTATAAAAATCCAGTACGGGCCTTGAGCAGTCAGTTATGAAATAAAGGGCAAATGTATCATTAGTGTCTAATTATGTTTGAATGTTTACTTATGGGGTTTTAAAGTAAAGTAATAAACATTTCTTTTAACATTTACATTTATGTAAACTTGAAATTGTAAGCGAGGATGCAGTCCAAGTGGTTACTTAAACTGTATAATCTGTAATTAGGTTAACGAAAATAGAATTACAGTAACAGGAATAGATGCTTTGCTACGCCTGAAGATTTAGTTAGAATATCGTAGACGTCTATCCGTTACCACACCTTTAACACTAAAATACAGCAGTGGCCGAGACCGTTGTTATAAGGCAAAATAGGTGTGTTATGGAAGTGTTACAATTGTAGTGGGGCTCTGGACTGTACCACTAAAGAAAAAATGCGGTGTAGGTTAAAGGTGTTATTATTTTACACAAGTTAAAGTGGCCAATTATAATGTATTACAGGTTTTGCTTTTTCTGAGTTACCACGGACAGACAAAGTCGAATACACTAACATCCAGAACCAAAAAATAAATCGAAAGTCATAATTTAGACATTTATTTAACCGAGGATCGAACCCTGAACCCACTGCGTGTCAGACTGGTAAAGTTAGGGAAGCTCATGATATAGGTCTCAGCAGGGGCTGATACCTATATCATTGCGGCTAAGTCCCCTCAAAAACTATTCGACAGATTTTAAGATTACAATATGTTCACAATAAATTACGTGTAAGTATATCACATACAGACTTCAAAATATGTATAAGACTGTCAGTAGTAACCCAAAAAATAAGAGTTTTGGTGATGAAAAAAGGCATTGTGAACTAGCTTTACTAAATACATTCCAAATTAGATACAGAACACGCAGCTCGTACTTACCTTTAAAGGGAATGACAAATGCACCTCACTCACTGAGGTACAAGAAAAAATGCCTATAAATAGGTGTGACAAATTAGAAATAAATTTATTTCTATGTACTTGTTAATGGCGTGAAATAA
This sequence comes from Epargyreus clarus, assembly GCF_041222505.1. Taxonomy (NCBI): domain Eukaryota; kingdom Metazoa; phylum Arthropoda; class Insecta; order Lepidoptera; family Hesperiidae; genus Epargyreus; species Epargyreus clarus. Next base: position 5,202,990 of record NW_027332233.1, read on the forward strand.
ATGAGTTGTGGTAAAGCTATATGTCAATAGAATTACACAATGGCGGAACAAATGTCACATGTAAAGTATACACAATTAATTATTAACAGAATAAAGCACACACACACACAAATAACGCGTTATTTTACTAGCTTTTAAGTTGCTTTGTTATTTCGTATGTAGGTATATGCGGGTCAAGTATTGCAACTAAATGTTACTCTACTCAACCTCGAACAATTTGATTGGATAATAATTAGACAGATTCGGATGAAATTGACATCTGTAATCAACCCCATATCGAGGTCGGCCACAGATGCCTCGGAAAAGTATGTCTTCCTTACCATCTCCTTCAAACCAAAACACAGTAGCGTTTAACACTGTTGTTATGAGGCAGAATTAGGTGTGGCGGTGGTGCTGCCGAAGTCGAACCATGAAGGGTTCCACCACCTTCAAAATTACAATGCATGATTAGTTTAGTGACGTCATTCTAATTCTAATGATGTCAAGATAGCTGACCAATACTATTTTATGCATCCCCTGTGGTGGGTATCCAATAAAAGGACTTTCTGAGGAGAAAACGAAAAACACAGTATACTTAATGTAATAAAACCCAATGAAATGGTATGAAATGAAAGGGATTTGATAAAAAAAAATGCTCGACTTGGCGTTACACTGCCTAGATACGAAACAGTTTATTTTTCATATGTTTAATAGTGAATGTAAAGCGGAAAGCAATGTGTTCAGTTTTTGGCGGATGTAAAATGTCACTGTACATAGAAACAAATTACCAAAACAACACACACAACCACACATGGATAACTAGAATGTCTAGTTAACGACTGCAGAACAAGAAAATGTCGCGTTTTATAACACGTGCAACAGGAAAATCGTCCTGAATTTACGAATATGTTACTTGAGCTTTGTCACGATTTACTTCTCAAGTGGATTATTTTTTTGGTTTTAGCTCCTTACATTTTTATGTTAATTTAAGGAGCTACCGGGCATTCCAATTAGGTAACTTAAAAGTATTAGAACCCTATGTATGTGTGTTCAAAACTTCTCATAACAGCAGTATTCAGCCCTAGTGTGTCCCGGTTTGAAGGGTAGGGATACTTATGTGAGGCATTACAACTTAGTTTTAAGGGGTAGCAATTCATCTACTGCCAATCTCAGGTAGGAATGTAATCTTATCTGACGTTGATTACAGAATTTGTAAAGCCACCCAAATATATTTGTAATAGAAATGTCTGTGGTCTGTAATACAGATACTATTATTTTTTTTAACACAAACCCATCTTATCTACTGTATGTTCATTTGATGAATACATTTCACAAGAAACCAAACAATAAATAAAATTTAATTATGTATTAATTTTATCTATTTAGTATTTAGAGAAAGCCAACCTTTAGTAGCCCACCAACAAAGAATAATTTTAATATAAGTAATAATAAACATTAGACCTATAATCTAGATTATAACAATTGCCTAGGTATTGGCGGTATCGTGATATTTATTGTACAGTAAATGCTTGACGATAAGCAATCGAACTATTTCCTGTTACAATTAGCCCAAGGACAGTTGTTACTGAGGTCGAAATAACTCGCGGTCATTGATATAAACTAAAGATATGTTACTAGCAAAATTTAAAACATACAAAGTACACCAATTGGTGCACGTCGGCTACAGTCGCTCTTGCGCGGCGTAGTAATTCACATATTGCAATGCGTAAATATATAAATTAAGTATGCAAAAAATAAACAAGCTTCATGGAATCACATATTACAAGCACATGAGAGGATATTATTATTATTCCGAGATATTATTGTTTGGTCCGCCATGATTACGTAACTAAAGGTACAACGTTTTCCTTCCACAAGTAAAGTGACAGAGATGCAAAATTTACGTCGATATTTACGTATGAATTAAACTTGAAACGCAATGTCAAACATAAGTTGTGTTTTTATCATATTGTTCCAATAGCTCTATCCCTTACAGAGTATTTGTCTATATAGTAATATGTAAGTCATATGAAAAATGTACATCTGTGTCAATGCGCTCGCGGTTCGCTCACTTTTTTGTGTTGTTTATTGGGCAAGTAACATATCTGTTGTTTTAAATACCATTGCTCGCGGTAATAAAATAAATTCACAGGCGTTGTCGTTAAGCTATTGAAAAGGGCCGCTAATGGTCGAATGTTCTAGCATTCGAATGTCATGGAATGTTCTCCATAATTATTTATTTATTATCATAGAAACAGTGAGCTTACAAAGGGTGCATTTAATGAGTAATGACACACCTGGGATATTACTGTATACATCCGTCAAAGAAGTTTCCCGGAAGTTTAACTATCAAATAAAAAGCTGTGTGTTATTTTATTATGTACTAATAAACACTGTCAAATTTGTGGTCTGTGAGTTTTATAAACAGAGTGGGATTTTGTGCCTATATAACTAATATCATTAATTATACTGCCGTCTGAAAAAGGCCTCCGGAGTAGAAAAAGCCCAAAGTTGGATCGAAATTACAGCTCTCATTCTAATGCGCATAAGACTTCCTCAGTGAAGTTAGAAATAAGTGATAGGCGTTTTATTTAAAAATTAACGTGATTACAAATATAACTTTTAAATTTTTTGCAAAATTGCTACGCGGTCGCACTGAAATGGAGCATATTATATATTTTTTGCTGTTGCTGTAAGTTTAAGCATCTATTGCGCTAATATTAAAATATTATTTAATATCAAATTCCAGCGTAAGTATGAATTATACAAATTTCTATAATCAGCAGGTATATAGCGATAATAGTGCTTAATACTAGACTATTATTACGATTGCTGTAACGAGGAAGAAACGCGACTAACTCAAAACGGTGATTCAATATGTATCATTATTATTATGTGTTACATAACGACAGTAATCTTAGAGAAAACACATGTGGATCAAATGGTGGTTTGATTTGCATCTTGCTTGTAATAGCACTTTTTACCGGACTGGGGAGAGTAATGTTTTTCGACTGTCTACGTATGTATTATATGTTTGTCTACGTATGTTTTGTATGTTGGGCATAGTCTGCAACCTAAACGACTTGGTAGATTTGAAAATATGCAACGAAACATGCATTTGTCTAAAATGTGGGAGTGACATATGCTATATTTTAGCACTCCGGATTTTTTTATATTATCGTAATTTTCTAGTAGGTATACTTTTACACAGTAGGTTTTATATAATAGGTTACTTCACACTAAATTTTCCTGAGTTTCGTGTACACATTTGGACGCACAAAATACAAAAGCATCCAGAATCCAGATGTATGGCATTATCGAATACGAAACTTGGTCTAGTAATTATTAAAAGACGTCGAGCGGTTTGAGCTCCTCTCTGGCCACCTGCCATCCTGGAAGCCACCTTTTAGTCACTTACAACTGGCAGGGGATGCTGTAGCTCTATTCTTGTCCCAGCACTACAGAGACCACCTTAGTCTTTTTTTTTTTTTTTTTTTTGGTTACGAGGGGGAAACCTTCAAAAGGTACCCTATGCCGTGGGAGCGGCACGGGGTTATGTGGGATTCTTACCGCACTAAAACCCCCCCGGTGGCCGTCCTCGGCGCTGCGTAGAGAACTCCGGGATCTCCAAAGGAACGCAACCGGAGTCCTCTTAGCGCGTTGCCCCATCGGGCTCTGCTCAGGTGAGCTTGACGCTCGCCACACCGTCTGGTGGGCACGACGGTATGCGACCACACATACCGCCGTCCTTCCCGGGGTCACTAGCCGGGCAGTTCGAGCTCCCACTCTTGCCGCCCGCAACCCCGGAAGCCCCTTTTAGTCGCCTCTTACGACAGGCAGGGGATACCGTAGCCCTATTCTGGTCCCGGAACTACAGGGACACCGCGCCGGTGGACGTTATCTACGCCCGCGGCGACTCCTCCTCCGAGCGGGTTCAGCGCGCTCCCTATCTCGCTCGGCGTCTTCCTTCGCGGACATGACTATGTCGCAGAAGGTGATCATGCCTTCCCAGGCTTCGCTGCGCTGAACCATCGCTCCAACAATGGCGGCTGGAGACAGGTCCGGTCCCACTTTTGACACGAGGATCCGCCGCTGAGACTCCCACGCTGGGCAGTACTGCAGCGTGTGCTGTGCGGAATCCTCGTGGTGCCCGCAATGATGGCACTGGGCAGTCTCCTCCCTCTGTATCCTGTTCAGATACTCACCGAAACAGCCATGTCCGGTGAGTATCTGGGTCAACCTGAAGGTGACACGACCTTTGGCAATGAGCCAAGCCCGAAAGTTCGGTACGATAGCATCGACCACCCGTTGGCGTATGTTACGCGGTTCCAATAGCCGATCTCGCCAGCACCTCAGAGCGCGCCACCTGGCTCTCCTCCGAAGCACTTCGACCGTTTCTTCCGTGAAGGGTTCAGTCCTCTGACGGAGGAAGCGGATCTTATTAAAGACCCGAGCATCCATATCCAGAGACCACCTTAGTCTACCAATCTTTCTTCGGATTGCCATAATTTTCTTCTCAACGCTACTTACGTGACGTAGGCATTAAGGAAATCTAACCTAATTAAATTCATTTTCCCAATCGTAGTCACGATCGTCAACAGGCCCTTTGTTCAACTAATTTAAAATTACGTTAAGTTTTATTCAAAGCCTGAATTGGTGGTTTATGAAACCGTCCTTAAGACACAACTGTCTTTGTTATAGTACTGTGTTGGTAAGCGAATAGAATTGGTGATTGTACTTAGGGATTTCACCACTTAATATTCAGTGTTGTCATTAAACTGTAATTAACCTGAAGCGGCAAAAAGTAATGTTTGGAAAGTTTGAAACACTACTTTTTTGATTTTTTTTGCTTGTTTCAAGTTATGCATGTACTCCTGTTCACAATGAGGTTAGAATACCAGGTTTGAAAATATAAAAGTTTGCAAGAAATATAAAAATCCAAAAAATATAAATTATAAAGAGAAAGAAAGAAAGGAAACGCTTTATTTTGAAAATACACAAACATATAAGATAAGTACCTACATTTTAAACATAAAAAATAGGGACATATTTAAGTGCACATTAGTGATGCATGTGTACCAAAGGAAAAAATGACAACTCATGTTTTAACGTATCGTACATCATTCAGTTAATGAAATACCAAAATGTTTCAGACAACCTAGGAATGTTCCATTATACATATTAAAAAAATGCTACTTTTTCACTGCTTTTATACCATTCAAAGTATTCGAATACTAAATACCTCATTTATCATTAAGTTGTAAATTTAGTAAGTCAGATATGGAAACTATACCCACAACTTTCAATTATGCAATTAAAACCATTAAATTTTATAGCCTTGTTACTTACTGGTATGTCGTTTATTTTTAACGACCTTAGAATATTCCACTGCATATAAAAAGACAAATTATGAACACTTGCAAATACTTATAAACATTTATAACAGCTGATTTAATACTAAAAGTATTGTTTATCTATGCAAATAAAATAAAATATGTTGATAAGATACAATTCATTGACATTCTCTTTACTAATAACTAAACAAATCCTTTGTTTCCATGACAATAACTTTTTATTCATATACTAGCTGACCCGGCAAACGTTGTGTTGCCATATAAATAAATAATAGTTAAGGGTGAATAACCATTATCACTTAGGGGTATGAAAAATAGATAGTAGCCGATTCTCAGACCTACTGAATATGCATATAAAATTTGGTGAAAATCGGTAAAGCCGTTTCGGAGGAATACGATAACTAACATTGTGACACGAGAATTTTATATATAAGATTATGTGAATAGCAAAGGGTCATTTAGTTCCATTAAAATATGTAATAACAATAATAGCGCCCACTAATTATAACGCTAAGCAATCCCAAATAGGATTAGTTCTACCTAATGTCGGTAAGACGTTCCTACTCCTTTTTGTGATGGGAAGGAAACCATAAAAAGGTGTCTTGATAGACGCAGGTTATGTGGGATTTTTAACGCAATTGAATCCCATCGATAGCCTTCTCATTATGTATGGTACTCCGAAATCTGCAACGGAAAGCACGTTGCTACCCCTGAAGACTATGGTTGAACACCTCGTATTAATAGTAATTAGTAACTAAACTGGAACTTTGGATGGAAAAAGCATCATACCTAAACCAAGTTCCGTTTATACGCGAATCTAATAAAATACAATTGGACTTATTATTTACTATTGCTATTAAACTAATCATAGATATTTGATCGTATAACCGATAAACAACATGAACATTTAGCTTGGAAATTTATTTTAGTGCCGTGCAGTCAAATAATAATATAATTAACCACTTGATTGAAATTTAATCAAAATTGCTGTATAAAAATTGTTTTGATTATTTCATAATATAAATTAAACGCATAAGGGCGTGTAAAAGTGATAACCTAGTGGTTAAAACTCAGACTCACCAGGGAGCCGAGTTTCGAACTCCAGGCATGCACATTGTAGGTGATAGAACCCTTTGTGGTTCGACTCCGGCGGCACCACCGCTACACCTATTTCTACCTAATAACAGCAATGTTAGGCGCTGCTGTGTTCGGTTTTGAAGGGTGTGGTAAGGAAGACAGACTTCTCCGAGGCGTTCCAGCTTAGTCCTCAAGGGTAGCAGCGCATCTGTGGCCAACCTCAGGTAGGAATATCTAATCCTATCAGGGGTTGATTACAGATGTCCGTGGGCGGCAGTAGCCACTTACCATCAGGTGGACTGCATGCTCGTCTGCAACTCCTATGTTATTAAAAATAATGCACCTCTGATATTTAAGTTATGTGCGTATTACAGACGAAATATCACTAACTTTAACGGTGAACGAAAACATCGAGAGTGAACCTGAATACATGATAAAACTATAAAAAATCAAAGGTATGTGAAGTCTACCGAAACGCATTTAGCCAGTGCGGTGTACTATGGCCTAATGCTTCTCATTCTGAGAGGACACCCGTACCCAACAGTGAGATAGTATTGCGTTGATAACGACAGACTTATATCTATTCTGTACACGTTATAGACTAAATACACTAATCTACGTAAAGATCTCCCACTTGTGTATGCAAGAGGAAAGCAAAGGGCTTGCTTTGATGTACCGAATGCGTTGCGCATGCCACATCTGTATACCGGACATCTTAAAGTGCGTCATGGTAGTAGTTTAAATGTAATAATAAGTGTGTGCGGCGGCACCACCGTCACGCCTATTTCTTACAAAACTGTGAGTAACTTATTGGAGATTTACCTATTCCTTATCGTCATCGTTGTCGACCCATTCATTCGTTGATCAACTAATGGATTATTTTAAAAGAGATCGTCTGCACAAAATCTTGTTTATCAAGTCCTCCAAATAGTGGTATGGTCAGCACTACAATGCCAACCATCAGGAAGGGAGGTAGGTCCTGCATCCAGCAATGTGATTAGAAAAACTGTTCTATACTGAAGTACTAGTCAATTATTTTCGCGTAGTACTTGCCCGTAGTACTGGACGTTAGGTCACCTTAACTTTCAATTCAGTTCGAATGCAAATCATTTGCGAAAATAATAACACAGTAGGTAGATTGGTAGGTACTTACTTAAGACGCGAATAATGAATCAAATCTCTTTCGCAACTATAATTACATGAAACTTTATGAACAGTTTAACTAATGAATATAAACCGATTGGAATGAGAAATAAATCACAATGTCACCGAAACAGCTATTAGCTGCACGTTTCAATAAATATGTTATTTATCTGTGGCTCGAGTCACGTGGCAGTTACTAAGCCACGCCCATAGACAAATGTGTGCAATAAAATTAATTTTAGTCTATATTTCATTGATTGTTTGTTTTGTAATGCCTAATCTCATTTATTATTTTAATATTTATTTATTACTACTCGTATTTTTAATTTGGACGCTTCTGAATTTTAGTCAGATATTATGAAAGTCAGTTTTTTTTAATCCATAAGCACCTTATTTAAGTACCTACAATATAAATTTAAATAAAAAATATTCCCTATAAAAACATAGATTAGTCACTCCTAACAAGAAAATGTACCCAGTTTTGAGAATTGAAATAGTTGCGTAAAAAGTTTTGCCACATCTCCATGCTAAAATGTCCCTAAAATATTTGAAATAATTATTTATTTATTACGTAAATTACGCAGTATTAGTTATTTATTCGTAAATTTTCGCTAAAAATGTTTTTATTTGTCAAGAATTTAAAAAAATAATTTACTAAAATAAGCTGTTTTTGGCTTCATTCAATTTCAACGCGACGAAGTATCTTTACTAATCTATGTATAAAAAGTAATATTTCTTTTGCTTCTTTTAAGACTAGGTATATAATAAATGAATTTTAGTCTGTTTTTGAAAAAATGCTTTTATGAAGACTTCCTTACCCACTTATACTTCCTACACAAACTATGTAAATTAACTAATCTATACGTATATATAGAGCTATTATAGTAACTACACGACAACTCTCTTCACTTGAGCTCAAAATATGTCATTAATCAACTTAAAACGCAAACGATGCTTGTACGCTGTCATATGCAAATTGCCAGCTTGTTTGTCGAATAACAGAGATGCATGCTTTGTAACGTCGAAATTACTTTAAGTGTGCATATTGCTAATAGAAAGGGCTTAAATCATATTTCATCTCATAAGATGAAGTCTTGAAGGGCTCTTGTTGGTTGATAATAATACTTTGATCATCACTTATATAAGAAATTTCCTTGTCTCTCTGTTTCTCTTTTCCTGCTCTTCTTTATTAAAAAAAAATATATTTATAACCTCATTAAATTAACGTAGGTACTAAACCGGACTCCTTGATCATAATAAACAATAATAACAATATTTAAAACGGAAATGTTTTATGAATAAAAAATATCCATAAATTAATAATACTTTTTATTAATGAATATTAATATTGCTGTGATTAACTTTGACTCCTATCTAACAAAAGCCTGATAATTCAAAAAACAGATTCTACAAACACAACTGCAATATTATCCGGATCTTAATGCATATCATTCGTATCAAAAGCCCGTAGAGCAATTACGAGTAGATCCGCTAATACTTTCGTTCTCAATATTCTGATAGAAGCACGATTTTCTATTAAATAAAAAAATAATTGTACGAAATTATAGATAATTAATTAAGAAAAATATTGTTTTACCTTACTAAAACTAAACTTTTTATATAAAAATAATTTAAATTTTTAAATCAATTTACTACAGTATCAAAATATTTACAATTTTATATTACTTATGATCAATTATGTATGCAATATTGCTTTGATTACCTTAGGTTCTTTTCTAACAAACATAGTAATTTAAGAAATAGACTGCTCATACGCAATTGCAATATACTCCGGATCTTAATGCGTATCATTCGTATCAAAAGCGCGTAGACCATCAGATCCGCTAACACTTTCGTTCTCAATATTCTGATGTGGCGCACGATTTTCTATTGATTAGAAATTGCCACCTCGTTTGCTACGTGCGCTGATGTCACTGCTCACATATTATGCTATGCACAGATTACATATGAAATTAGGGTTGTCACTTCTATTGAATTTATAAGTTCAGGTCGAACGTTTTGGAAAAAAATATGTTGAACGAACGAAATAGTGCTTTTAGCGCGTATATTTGTATAATGTTTAGTAGTATTTTAGATATTAAAAATATTAACTTTGATGTAGAGCTAAAGTTTGTATGGACATTTGACTTCGGTATATTATATTATGTTCATAAGTAACGATTTATACTAGCTTGTAAACTATATTGAAATACTACAAATAATAATACGAATTAATAATACGAATACGAGAGTTTGACTACAAAATATCGCAAATATTATTTTGCGATTGACATCCCTATATAAAATGGTACAGTTACACATTTCACTCTCGAAGCATTCTGTATTGCATATTTAGTGATTATTTCAACAAGTACCTATCACGTATTAGGCAAATCAAAGTTATGTATTACCCTACAACTTACGCAAGGAAGTATTATTAAAACCTTCATTTTTAATAGCACTTAGTGCTAATAATATGTGTTTCCCCCAAGTTTGAGAAGGACGAGACTCGTGCTTCGCTGTATAGCTGGGTCTTGTATCACCTATTTGGCTTAGTCCAATAATCAAAAAATGTTTCTAATATTATTATCTGAAACAAATTCACGAGCGTAGTGGAGCGGCCACTATACCGGTTCCGGACAGATACAGATCCGGGTTCTATCCCCGGCCTGACAGATATGTAAATTATAAATTTAGACGTATATTGTCGCTGTTTGTGTATCCGTCGTTGTGCGTCTGTGCCACCTACAACAGAGGAAATCGTACTTTGGGGCTGTAAGTATAGAAAGCGTCATTAAATTCCTTAAACCTAAGGCCACGGACATCACGTTTAGTTTCATAATCAAGTTAAAAAAAGTTTAAACGAACGGAAATATCCATTAACTGAACAGAGCTGTGAATATTACTTTGTTTGAAACGAACTCAATAGTGTCTTTTAACTATTTATTTTATTTTAATTTACATTGTACACAATAGTAATTATAAATTATAACTTTATAATATACATTTTATATAAAAAATAAAACTTAAAAAGTCTTGAGTAAATATTAAAAAAATAAAGATGAAACGATGACTCCAAATCACCGCCTCATGGTAGGGTCCCAAGAATGCTGGCTGCGTTACCACGCTGTGTGCGTTACTCAATAGTTGCATAATATTTAAATATTATAATAAGTATCGCTATCTTAATAACAACCACCTGTTGCATTTTAATTCAGATAACACTTTCCTCTTTCAAAATGATTCGTAATGCGTGCATACTTATTAAAGTTATACCAATGTATACACTTCTAAAGGCATTTTAAATTGCATAATCTTAACATAATAGAGATAAAGACTCCATGCATTTTAAAGGTATTTTTAATTGTGTAATCGTATCGTAAAATAAATAAGGACCCCATATATCACAGTCACTAAACGTGACAGGCACGGCCCGCGTCTGTGCGGCTGTTTTATGGAGTTACAAATATGTCAATATAGTTTTTTTGAGTGTCACAGCACGCTGGCTACTGTATGTAGATGTAAATGAACCCGTAAACGGATTTTATATTCGGATAAATCTCAAAAAACTTGCATTATGATTCCATTTATAGAAAACTATTTTATTTTTTTAACTTAATATAGGAACACTATCTTTTAAAAAAATATAGGTACCCTTATTTCACTTCATATAACAATTATACTATTGTGCTTCAAAACATGGTAAACGTACACTATTTTTAGACCATATAATGGTAATAAAATGATCCCAATAAAAATAAAAAGAAACTTGTGAAAAGTACACTTTCGTGATTTCCAAAGATATATTAAATATTTTTATTTGTACAGATAATTTCATACACAATCGTGTAGAACTATCGAGACCCACGACCACGACCGGAGTTGTGGGCGTGAGCTTGTATTAACTTATCGGGTTAAGTCAAAGGCGACCTTAGCGCAACCCGCTTCCTATACTTTCAAATTTTCTGTTACCACAAATGACTTGCGCAAAGTCAATCATATCAACATGGCACTGCGAACGGACGTATTTGCATAATCTACTTACCGGTAACATTTGCACTTTGATATTAACTAATTATAAATGAGAAATTGTGTTTTCTTGTTTGTTTGTTACGCTTTCACGCCTCACCTACCGATCCATTGTCAAAGGGAATAGGGTATAGTCCGCGTAAAACTGCTAGTCCGCTCTGAATATAGAAATGAATCGCAACGCCATAGCAAATTGTATGACTACACCTGCTCGCAACAACTTCAGAGCGGACTAGCAGTTTGGCGCAGACTATAACTTTTATCCCGAAAAAAAATCTAAAGCGATAGTTAAACCAATTATTGTCATAGAAGTCTAATCGCGAGCGAAGCCGCGGTTAACGGCTAGTAAGTACTAACTGTGCCAAATCAGTACTGAATTAATGCGAATTCAAGCCAGCATTCACTTGACAAATGACTGATTTTGGCTCCAGCTGACAAGCTATCCGGTTTTTAATACAACTGGTATGGAATTAATTCGTAGTCATATTTCAAAGCCATAATATTTCATTAATTTAATCAAAGGTTTTAATTTTTAAACAATCTTAATAATTATTATTAAATTGTATGTCTAATGACACATTAAAATAAGTTATGTTAAAAATCAAAGCACAGCACTTTTATATTTTATTCAAATTTATTATTCGTAGTTTTTAGAACAATTTTAGAACGACAATAAAGATTTAAATTCATCACATTTTTTGTTTTATTTTTTATATCACGCACCACATAACTAAACCGCTTAGTCATAACAACTGAGTATCTATGGATCTGTGTCTTAATATCACAGGCTCTAGCGTCATAGAATGACACGAGACAAGAGGTTTCCGACTGGATAAGATCTATTCAGCCTAAAAACTTTGAATCAAGGCTACTAAGCTTTCGTAATTATATCCGTAATATAAAACTCGATTTTGAATAACCAAACATAAGAACCATAGACATACGAGTATATTGATTTCCGTAACACTATAGGTATATATGGCGCAGAGCACATAAAGTACCATAGACACCATAATATATTATGATAAATTAATCATTTACCATACACCATAACACCATTTATCATATAAAATGCATTACGCATTTAAAACAAATATTTTATAATTTCCGCCTTCTATTGTATGAAATTCGACAGCTAAGTTTTAGGGTTCCTTAGCTAAATGAAGTAACCCTTAAAATTTCGCCCAGTCGGTCTACCGTTCAAAATTAGGCACTTCCCATATTTGTTCAATTGAGCTCGAAATAAAATAGGTATATACAGAAAAAAATAGGCTGATGTGATTGTAAACTTAAACTAAAGTAGTAATCTGTACATTTCTTACGTAAATAACAAAATTGAACGCTTTCTACACTCACAGCCCCACACTAGGATTACCTGTGTCGTGGGTGCCACGGACACACACATAGACAGATACACAAACACCTAGACCCAGAAACTGAAATCTAAATGCATCTAAAGATATCTGTCTGGCTGGAGATGGGACCCTTTGCGCGTCAGACCGGTATGGTGACCGCCCCGCCACGCAGGGTATCATACCGGTAATAATTAATATTATCTCACAATCTTTCACTTCTCTTATAATACCACAGCTAAAGATCAAATCAGATGATTAGATCCAAATGAAATGCCCACTATTATAATAGCATGCCCTTTGCTAACATCTACAAAATCTGCATAGCAATGTGATTCGGTCGTTGTAAATGTCAGAGAAAATAATAAGAATGCAAATAAGCGTATAAGCGAGCTATATTTACATCATAACGGATTTAGGGTTCCATCAGACATGCTACTTCTAGCATTAGGAATTCGCGTTTTGGCGATTGCATCGCTAGGCTTTAGAGACTTACTGCGTTTGGTCACCGCATCAAAACTTGCATTTAAGTAGCTGAATGAATACTATGTCGCTTTTTACCCGGTTGCGGAAAGTAATGTTTTTCGAGCGTACATATCTTCCTCAATCCTTTCATCCTTAGGCGTGCCTTACAGCTAAAATGACTACATGGATTTTAATAAATTATGGGGGTAGCAGTGGTAAGATTTTAAAGCTGGCGGGTTATTTTCATATTAATTCTTTAATAAAATTTCTCAGTTGTCTTCACTTATTACATTAAGCGTTCAAAGTATTTGTAACTAGTGCTTAAACGCGGTTTAGCGTTCATTACTTTACGCGTCTGCATGCATCTAAGCACTTAAACGCGTGTAGATTATCACTTCACGCGTCTTCATACGTGTAGCTTCCGAAAAGCTGCTAAATCGATCGCCCATGCTAAAAGTAGTACGTCTGTAATTGCCCTAAAGAACACATTAAAATATTTACATTACAGCGGCATTAAATCTGTTTATCTAACATTAAAAAGTCGTAAAACCGTCACAGCGATCCCTTCATCTTCACGCTGCATAACATTAACATTGATTTGTTATTCAAATTATTGTTAAGCACTTGTTTCATCAACGGCGAGTAAAAAGTACCTTGTCGAAACAAGAAATAATGGCTCGACTTGGCGGAAGCACTGCCGTGCCTCCAGATTAAAATACATAAGTTAGCTAAGTACATAAAGCGTATTACACGTGTTATCTTTATTCAATAATTCTACAAGTTACATTTAATTATTTACAATATTAACGTATTAAAAAAGTACAAAATAATATATGAAACAGGCTATAAAAATACTTATAATAAAATAGTTAAATATAATAAGCTTCATCCAAATTGTTGTCTCTTGGAAGAGTCCCCAAAACGCTGGCGACATTACCTCGCTGAATAGCAAAGCTAATTCTTTGCCCGAGGTAAGCGCCAGCCCTTTGGTCGTGGGTGCACTCGATCAAACGCCTTGAAAGGTGTTTAAAAAAAGATCGAGCGTCAGAACCCCACGGCCCCATCGTCTCTACACCAAACGGCAGAAATATATAGTCTCGACTGAGACTAGCATATTTCTGCAGCTTGCGTATTTCCGCATCGGTAGCCACAACACCAGCTGCCCTAGAAGATAGTTGAAGATGGGATGGTGCCATTGTGTCGACACACGTAGCATCCCACACAAGACACCTCCCATTCTTCCAAGGAATTAAAGTCAAGCCGTCAGGCCTCTTACCATCGTCTCGTACAACACCGTTCGGCTCTAATTGTGCCGGTATGTTGACGGTAGCAAGAGCCCTGCGGATGACATCATTGAGGGCAGCATGGCGCGATTGGCGACCGGCGCTACGACGACAAGATAGGCCGTGGTGTCCCAAATGGTCTACCTGAACTCCACAAGGACAACAATGTGGATGAATTAAAGGTAAACCTAGTCGCAAGCCGATAGCAATGGTAAATGATGTATTGTCTAACACTGACCCTAAGTTGTTGGACGGTGTTGCATGAAGCCAAAATCCTGATTCCTTAACAGAAACGGCCAGGAGACGAGCACGCTCAGCAGAACTGACACTTGAGTTTACCAATGAGGTGTGTGTTATTCTGCAAAGCGGCTCGTCCCAAAGCCTTTGCACATTCAGATCTAATACATTCAGTTAGCTAATACACACATATTTTTTTATGAAACTATATTTATGAACTTAATGGCTAACTAACTACTACGAGATTAAGATGAATTTTATCACTGTGCCCTCTTTCCAGTGGATAATTTTAGGTATGAGCTGCTCGCCCATAATCCATATATTTCTGATACGATTTCAAATAAAAATTGTTTATCAGTTTGTGGTGAGACGAATAACATTCCATTTTAAGCGTCATGTTTTAGGTAGGTAAGTACTTCATCATCAACCCATTACTGTCCCACTGTTGGGCGCGGGTCTCCTCTCATAATGAGAAGGATTAGGCCATAGTCCACCGCGCTGGCCAAGTGCGTATTGGTAGACTTAAAAAAAAATCTCAAAGGTAGGTGCTTTGAGATTTTTTTTTAATAAATCTCTCATTATGCAGGTTTACTCTTCTCTCCTCGAGGTTCTTCTTTTGAGTCGCTTCTTCATTGCTGAATGTAGTTCCTGCTCTGGTAATCTACTGTGCAGGTGTGCTGCAAATTTCGCCAGACATCTTAGTTAAGTCCTTAATCTGGTCAGACATAGAAATTTTACCACCTTCGAAATGTGTAGTCTTTTTCTTGGACCAAACGAATATATAACCATAGAAAATTATAGAAATGGTGTGTCGTTGACATAGAATTATAATACCCATTCAACATAATTATGAAAAGTATATATTACGGACGACAACGGCCTAAGAATTTAAATGTATATGTTGATTAATGTAACTTGTGTATGTAATTAAGACTATGTAAATAAGACATTTTATTGCAATAGATATAAGTCCTACGTAATAAGAATAGATATGTAAGAGTAGGATAGCAATAGAGTGTAAGCATAGAATTGTAAGAGTAAGACAGGCTATGTTAGAAAGGGACGGCAATAGGACGCGGTTGCTGACTGAGCCTGCGCCTGTTGCGGTACCCAAAATAAGTACTTAAGCTCGCCTTTTTGTATGGAAAAGTGTGTACGCCTCGGAATAAAAACAAGAAGAAAAGAACTGAAGATTCAAGTTGGAGTTTTATTTGAAAACCCATAATCTACATTGGTCCTTCGAGAAGCCGGATTTAAAGAAGACTCAAGATGAATACGCCGATCGCAATGAACACAAGGGGTCGTGTTCGCTCCGAATCGGGGTACAGCGAGTCAGAAGCAGCCCCGGGCGCTAAGGGTGCGCCAGGGCCATCGCTACACCGAATTTATGAAGATTCTCCGCAGTCGCCGTCGACGGTCGCAGGAAATTCCCAAGAAAAAAGGATGGAGCACTCTCCGCCAGAAGGGGCGAGAGAGACAGCACCAGCGACGTCAACGCGGACGTCCGTCATGGGGCCACCTGCACGACCAGCTAGCACGCCACCAAGGCGTGAAACTTCATCGCCGGTGCGGAGACCTACATCGCCGGTGCGGAGACCTACGTCGCCGGCACACACCGCTCGCAGTAACACTTCAAAGCGAAGCATCGACGCACGTATGAAGATGGCACAATACGAAGCGGAGAAAGAACTCGCGGCTATAGAAGAGAAGCGGCTACTTATGAAAGAAAAGCTAATCAAATCGAGATTAGCCGCCGAAATGACTGCAATCGAAGCCGAATCTGAATATGCGGCGAGCTCATGCAACGAAAGGGTACAAGACTGGGTGGATAGAAGCATGGAACAACCAACGGCGACGAAATACAGGGAAGAACCGGAAGAGGTTCGCACTCCCGTTAGTAAGCAACGGGGGGAGAACGCGAAATTCCAAGGCATTCAACGGCTAGCCGACACCTTAGAAAAACTAGTCGCCTCAAGACCGTTGCCTCGCCAAACAGCGGAACTACCTATATTCACGGGAGCCGTCGCCGAGTGGCTACCGTATAAGGCCGCCATGGAAGATTCTACAAGACTCTTTAAGTTCTCTCCAACGGAAAATCTCCTTCGACTGCGAAACAGCCTGCGAGGGGAAGCGAGAGAAACCGTGCTGTCACAGCTATTCACCGCATCTAACCCAGATATCATCATGCGCACATTAGAGATGAAATATGGAAGACCGGAATTCATAATAGATCGGGCCATGGAAGAGCTCAAAAAGATCCCGAAATTAGGGAGCGCGAGCACCGATCTGTATGAGTTCGCGGTGAAGATTCAAAATATTGTCTATACGATAAAAAGTATAGATAGAAGAGGCTACCTACGAAACCCGCTACTCGTTCGAGACGTAATGGACAAACTGAGTCCTCATCTCATAAGCAAATGGGCGGAGTACGCAGCCAATAACGAAGCACGCATCATGGAAGATAATGAAATGATAGTACTCTCCGAGTTTTTAATGGCCGAAGCGGACCTTATGATAAGGTACACCCACACAACGAAGCGAAGCGTTCCGGTACCCGTCAGAAGAGAAGTAGCACCAAAGCGGGTTGCTACCAAGGGCGTATACACTGCGGGGGAAAGTCAACCGGAAGAAAGAAAATGCTTCATGTGTCCAACTGGGGGACACTACACTACTGAGTGCGATAAACTCAAAGCACTCGACGTCAACGAGCGATGGAAGTGGGCAAAGGACAACAAGATGTGCTTCAAATGCATGAAAAGGAAGCACAGCAGGTTCACATGCAAAGCCAAGGCCTGCGGAGTCCACGGATGTACCTACCAACATCACGCGCTACTACATAAAGAAAAAGTAACGGAGTCTACGACTACAGTGAGCACTCCGGACGACGGCAGGGAAGACGAAGCAGCCGCGCTAGTAATGAGCGTCACGACAAGGAGGTCGCCTATTACATCAGTACTGCTCAAAACCTGCGAGGTGAAACTCAGCGGTCCACGGGGGGAGGTAAATACGTACGCCCTCCTAGACGAAGGGTCTACTGTGACGCTAATAGACGAAGAATTAGCGAAGCAACTCACTAACGGCGGACCGAATCGACCTCTGAACATAAGGGGTATTAACGATCAGAGAAGGATCGACAGCGAAGCGGTCAAGGTTCGTGTCAAAGGGGTACACGAACAAGAAGCCTACTTAGTGACAGCCCGCACAGTAAAAGGACTACAGCTACATCACCAACGCGTACCGCACAACTTAGAACGGTACAAGCACCTGCGAGTTGTACAAGATAGCATCAGTAAGGGAGAAGCTCGACCTCGCATATTGATAGGTGCCGACAACTGGCATCTAATAATATCGCGACAGCTGCGCGCCGGCAAGAGAAATGAACCCGCCGCGTCGAGAACGAAGTTGGGATGGGTACTGCACGGGTCGGTACCCAGGAAATCGATTTATCAAGACCAGGCGGCCGTACTTCACATCTGCGCGAGCGACGTCCAACTACAGAAGCTCGTCGAGTCACATTTCGACGTGGACTCGCTTGGCGTATCGACTAAAGAAAAAATTAATAAGCATGAGAAGAGAGCCAACGACATTTTCGAAGCGACCGCCACAAGAAAGGACGGCCACTTCGAAGTGGGTCTGCCCTGGAAGATAGATAACCCCACGTTCCCAGATAGCTACGAGTCTGCCCTTAAGAGACTACACACGCTCGAGAAGAGGATGACTAAGGAGCCGGCGTTTAAAAAGGAATACGCGGCTCAGATCGCTAACCTTATACAAAAGGGTTACGCGGTGCAATGCGACGGCAGCGAAAGGGATAGCAACGTAAAATGGTTCCTGCCGCACTTCGCCGTCACCAATCACAACAAGCCGGGAAAAGTTAGAATGGTCTTCGACGCGGCGGCTAAGGTGAAGGGAGTCTGTCTCAATGACTTCCTACTAGAAGGACCCGACCTACTAGCTTCACTCACAAGAATATTGTTCGGGTTCAGAGAAAAGAGAATCGCCGTCACAGCGGACATCGAAGAAATGTTCCTTAGGGTTAAAATCAGACCCGAGGACCAACCGGCACAGATGTTTTTATGGAGGGACAAGCCTACGGACCCTCCGAGAAGATTTAAAATGGTCTCCATGATATTCGGAGCCAGCAGTTCGCCATACCTCGCTCACAGCGTAAGAAACCGCAACGCCGTCGACTATGAAAGTAAATACCCAGAGGCGGCCACGGCGGTCAAGGAGCGACACTACATGGACGATTACCTAGACAGTTTCCCATCTGAAGAGGAGGCTATTAAAATGGTGAACGAAGTTACCTACATCCATCAACAAGCGGACTTCCACTTAAGAAGATGGAACTCAAATAGCAAGAGAGTTTTAGCTAGCATACCCGAAGATAAGAAGTCTGAAAGCGCGAATGTAAAGTTAGCAGCACACCAGAAGGAAAAGACATTGGGGCTGCGCTGGGACCCGAGCTCCGACACCCTCACCTTCAACACTGACATCAAGAGGGTTCCCGATGAGGTCAGACTGCGGTTGAGAGCACCGACTAAACGCGAAACCCTAAGCGCGGTTATGTCGGTGTACGACCCACTGGGGCTTATCAGTCAATATACGATCGTCGGCAAGATGATATTACAACGCTTGTGGCTCAAGAAGGTTGATTGGGACCAGGAATTGCCATCTGAAGACGCTAACCTATTCGACGAGTGGATAAGGCGACTCCCAGATGTCTCAGCACTAGCAATACCGCGGTGCTATAGCTACAACGTAACGCCGGAAACTCACATCGAGTTACACGTGTTTGTCGACGCAAGCGAGCAAGCCTACGCTACGGTGGCCTACTGGAGGATCGCACACGGCGATCACATAGAAACAATACAAGTAATGGCCAAGGCGAAGGTGGCTCCACTGAAGTTACTAACCATTCCGAGACTGGAGCTCCAAGCTGCGTTAATCGGGGCACGAATGGCTAACACTATAGTCAGGGAGCACAGCTGTTGGAAACCCAAACGAGTCATATACTGGAGTGACTCCCGCACCGTCCTTCAGTGGATAAGAAACGAGACGAAAAAATACACGCCGTTCGTCTCACATCGCCTAGCTGAGATCGCCGAGCTCACACATACAGAGGATTGGCGATGGGTGCCTACAACACTCAACGTAGCCGACGATGCGACCAGGCTTCAAACCGACGGGATCGACAGCCGGGACCGGTGGTTCACGGGACCGCAATTCCTACGAGCCACAGAAGAGCACTGGCCTACGGAGAACGGGGAAGGTGAAGAGACCGGGGAGACGTGTTACACCGTCTCAGAAGAGGACTCGGACCGCAACGACTCATTACCCGACATTAGAAGGTTCTCCAGTTACCTGAAGCTTATAAGGGCGACGGCACTTACTCAGCTATTCGTCGAGAAGCTTCGATCTAGAGACAAGACTCTACACTTAGAAGTGTCACACTTAGAAGCGGCCGAACGACGGTGGTTTCAACGCGCGCAGCGGGACTCCTTCAGCGAAGACTTAGCGCGGTTAAGTCACAACCAGCCGCTACAACGACACAGCAAATTTAAAAGGCTCGACGCAGTATTGAACGACGGGCTAATAACCGCAAGAGGCCGTATAGGTGCGCTCTATTCTACAACGCACTCTAATGAGCCGGTAATACTCGACGGGCAGCATCCCTTTACTCACCTGCTTGTCGAGCATTATCATCGCCGGGCGGGACACGCGAATAACGAACGAGTCGTCAACGAGCTCCGTCAACGATTCATCATACTGCGCTTGAGGCCTACAGTCAAGAAAGTAGCACGAGCGTGTCAATACTGTCGCGTGTACAAGGCGACTCCGACGACACCACCGAAAGGAGACCTACCTAAAGTGAGGTTGGACTCGGGGCACCGCGCCTTCACCTATTGTGGCGTGGACTATTTCGGGCCCCTAACGGTGACTATCGGACGAAGACACGAAAAGAGGTGGTGTGCACTATTTACCTGTCTCACCACAAGGGCCATTCATTTAGAGATCGTCCAGTCGCTCTCTACGGACTCAGCTGTTATGGCGCTGCGAAGGATGGCCGCCAGAAGGGGTTGGCCGCGCGTCATATACTCCGACAACGCCACTAACTTTAGAGGGGCCGACGTCGAACTGAGAAATACATACGGAGCATGGATCGCAGCACTACGGGACTACGGTCTGCAGTACAACACCGACTGGCGTTTCATACCGCCGGGGGCGCCACACATGGGAGGAGCCTGGGAGCGCTTAGTGCGTTCAGTAAAAACCGCACTAAGCACCACGCTCAAAGAAAAGTCGCCAAAAGAAGAGGTACTGCAGACGTTAATCACCGAGGCCGAGTACAGCGTGAACGCGCGACCGCTCACGCACGTCTCCGTGGACCCCGAGGACGAGGAAGCACTAACGCCGAATCACTTCCTCATCGGCTCATCGACGGGGCTACCGCGGACGGGGCCATGCACCGAGGCGGACCGCAGCACGTGGAGAAGGGCGCAGGCACTGGCGGACCAGTTCTGGCAGCGATGGCTGCGAGAGTACCTGCCTACGCTCATTCCGCGGGGGCCGTCCAACGCACAGGCGTCACAACTGCGGGAAGGCGATCTCGTAATTGTGGTCGACTACGCCTTACCCCGCAATACCTGGCCGAGAGGAGTCGTCGAGCGAGTTCACCCGGGACCTGATGGCATCGTCCGGTCTGCAGACGTCCGCACAAAGGGAGGTGTGTTCCGGAGGCCAGCGACGAAGCTTGCCGTCCTTCAGATGGAGGAGGCTTCGAAGAATCTACGCCGGGGGGAGAATATTACGGACGACAACGGCCTAAGAATTTAAATGTATATGTTGATTAATGTAACTTGTGTATGTAATTAAGACTATGTAAATAAGACATTTTATTGCAATAGATATAAGTCCTACGTAATAAGAATAGATATGTAAGAGTAGGATAGCAATAGAGTGTAAGCATAGAATTGTAAGAGTAAGACAGGCTATGTTAGAAAGGGACGGCAATAGGACGCGGTTGCTGACTGAGCCTGCGCCTGTTGCGGTACCCAAAATAAGTACTTAAGCTCGCCTTTTTGTATGGAAAAGTGTGTACGCCTCGGAATAAAAACAAGAAGAAAAGAACTGAAGATTCAAGTTGGAGTTTTATTTGAAAACCCATAATCTACAGTATACTTCAATTAGAAAATGCGAAAACAAAATAACACATGCAAATACCACTATCTGTATACACACGCAACGTAAATTTTATCATTTTTTATATAACATACATTATGTATTTGGGATTACCTACATACATTTCAATCGAGCCGCAATTAAATTTGTGCGGATAACGTAAATTAATGATATTTACTCATATATAAAAAGTGAGGAACATATTATTTTTGTTTTTGTTTGTTAAGCGGATTAAAAGTCTTTCCTTGTGAAGAACAATGAGGAATGGTCCAAAAAGTTTAACAACTGTTACATTGTTGGGTACATGAGATGATACAAAGCTGTGCGTTGTAAATAAATTATATTCCATTCACTGTATATGCTATACAGTTAAGTGATATGCGTAAGTGGTATGTTTAGGTGGTAGAACCCTTTGTGGTTCGACCCTGGCGGCACCACCGCCACACCTATTTCTGCCTCATAACAGCGGTGTTGAGCGCTGCTGTAATTTGAAGGGTGTGGTAAGGGAGGCATACTTTTAGGAGGCGTTCCAGCTTAGTCCTCAGGGGTAGCGGCTGTGGCCGACTCCAAGTAGGTATATTTAATACTAATATATTTTCTGGAATCCAATCAGTCCAATAGATCTAATATAAAGCTGCACTTACAGATCATTGGCTACGTCATATCCTCGCTCATAATACAGACACACAGACTTATTTTAATTAAAAATTATAACTTATTGGTTACTTCCGGTAATTATAAATCAATGTCTGCTATTAATATTTTAAGATCTCTAGAGTAATAGCCATAGCAGATTACACTTATTAGTTGCCGCTTCTGATGGTTCGTCATTTATACGTATTTAATGAGTACGTACTTCATTCTTAACTAATGTGATTATTGACATTTTCAGTTTAATTACCCTTTTGACATTAACATAATTTATGGTAATTCAACTTAGGAAAAATATATCAATCGGGAATAAAATTAATATTATTCATAAGTAAAATTAGAGACTCTAAAACATTTTAAATATACCTACTAATTCGATCAAAAAAACATATAACATATGAACAAAAAAATTAAACAAAAAACAAACCATGAACACACTGTATACTCGCATGTTGCAAGACGTTCCACATAAAAAACTTTCATTCTAAACTTATAATTTTAATTAAATGCATTACTCTAATAAGCACTTAACGCTCGGTTATTATATGTGACGAGATTTTAGATAAATGTAACTACTTACCTTGTGTACGTAACAGTTAACTTTGTAATAATAATAAATAACACGATAATCGAATAATACTACTTAACAACTTAAATATTATGTAACAAGTCTAAGTCTTGGTGGCTTTAGATTAGGTTTTTAGATAGGCCGTTTTTAGACTACAATTCTGACTAAGGGTTCGTACACAAAACTGCGATACGACGTCGCATCGCGAAAATCTGCGAGCTCCCTCGACGCATCGCAAGAACTTGCGAATTGATTCGCATCGCACAGTGGTTGTTGTTGTTGGTCACCCTGAGAGACGCTACGCCGCACGATATCGCATCGCAGCAATTCGCATCGCAATTTTCTGCGTTGCGAATTCGCATCGCGTCGCATCGCAGTTTTGTGTTCGAGCCCTTAAGGTGTATATTAGTAATACTACTAATATAAATAGTTTATATTAAATGATTCAGATTACTAATTTATCCCGCTGATAATAAAACTTTACATAACATTTTTCTGAAAACGTATCAGCATAGCCATAGCTTGTGTATCCTACGTAATGACTAATGCCAAATAGGTAAAAAATCCTATCAATTATCTACGTAGCACTGTGTTGGAAGTATACTTAAGTAACTTTATTGTTCTAGGGTAAACTTTCTCAAAGTGGGCGATTTCACCCTTGTGAGCGCTGGGAGCATATAGAGTTGCGCTTACGTGCCCAAAAAAATCAGGCGACGTCGATCGCTTTATGAGGTGATAACGGTTTAGTGTTATTTAATGATAATTAAATTAAATTCTATCTAATTATCTATGGATTATTTTACAAAAACCAATCAAATAATAAAAATAATTTAAAAATTTTAAGGAATCTAGAAAATAAATTGCATGTAATAGTGATCACTAGACTAAATAAGTTTGAGAACCTCTAGTATAGAGAGACAAATTGCTCACGACATAAATGTCAAAATAATATTTACCTTAACATTTGTTGTAAATTTGGAATAAGT
Source organism: Epargyreus clarus (assembly GCF_041222505.1). NCBI lineage: Eukaryota > Metazoa > Arthropoda > Insecta > Lepidoptera > Hesperiidae > Epargyreus > Epargyreus clarus. Next base: position 5,227,296 of record NW_027332233.1, read on the forward strand.
TGAGATATCGTGACTACATTTTCATATAGACATACTAGCTGACCCGGCAAACGTTGTGTTGCCATATAAATAAAAAAATGTTAAGGCTGAACAACCCTTATCAGTTAGGGGTATGAAAAATAGATAGTAGCCGATTCTCAGACCTACCGAATATGCATATAAAATTTGGTGAAAATCGGTGAAGCCGTTTCAGAGGAGTACGGTAACTAACATTATGACACGAGAATTTTATGTATAAGATAATGTTGCAACTAACCCGTTACACGAAAATATTTAGGTAAAAAGGTCTAACCGAAGATTTAAAATAAAAAGGACCATTTTATTATTATTATTATTGTAATGCGTTGTGAAGTACGGCCCAGGCCTTCACTAGTTGTCAAAAGAAACTCAGGCAATAATAAGACAAAGTTAATAATAAACATCCGAACAAAACACAACAGAATTATTATGTACTATGTCGAATACAGACTCATTGGCACCCAGGAGAGACAAAACATGAAGCGCCATTTTGTCAATTTAGACATTTAATATTACGTTACTGACACTATAGTTCTGATACAATCCGCTAGGGGCGCTGATTGGAATTTGTATGAGCAAATCGTAAACAAATACCAAAACAGTCATATGTGTCAAAACGTAAAAACTCATGGTAAGGGTACAGAACACAGGATAACATTGTTATTGGGATAGGTGTGGCGATTGTGCCGCCAAAATCGAACCACTAGCAATGAGATTATTGTTTAACACTTCAACAACATGATCTATAACGTTCTATGAACAATTATGCGAGTATACAAAAGCTATCGTATAACATGTAATCAATCACGACCAGGATTTTGGCGTTGAAATCGGAAGCCCTAGAGCAATATGCGTACGGGCTTTCCGCTTGTTATCAAGGCAGTTCGAAGACCTTCATCCACTTTCGTCACGTATCCACGGAAAAAGCCAGTTATAATAACAGCCGGTTAAAGATAAATCTACATAGTTATTATGACTTGCGACAAAAATATATTTTACTTTTTTTAACGAAGTGTTTTAGCGAGTGCGTATTAACGTCTTATTATGGTATGTTAAGGTAAAGAGTTAAGGTCTGAACCTTATGTGAAGTACTAAAGTTCTAAAAATATTTTTTGACAGCCTATTTTTAAGTATCTTTACTATCGGAGAGTTTTTAATTATAGCATATATGCGTTTACGTATGGTGCAGAAATAACATTTAATGTACCTTTAACAGCAAGGCGTTTTGACCGGAAATAGCGAAAAATTCCATCAATCCATGAGCACGTAGTCCACCTGTAAGTAGCTACTGCCGCCCATGAATATCTGTAATCAACCCTGGACAAGATGAGATTCTTATCTGAGGTCGGCCACAGTTGCGCCGCTAACCCTGAAGACTATGCTGGAACGCCTCGGAGAAATATATGTCCCTTACCACACCCTTCGAACCAGAACACAGTGCTTAACACTGCTTATTAGGTAAAATAGGAGTGGAGGTAGTGCTGCCGGGGTCGAACCACAAAGGGTTCTACCACCTTTATTTGCAAAACACATGTATGCTTACATAGGCATATAATATAATCTTTCAAATCTACAATACCCACCGATTACAAACTTGTGCAAACATACAGTTTGTGATCTAGCTGCATTCCGTAATAACTGGGCATATTATCTGCAAATTAAGGTAGACGTGACCTGCACTATCAGTGTAGGTCACAATTTAGGTCAATACAAGCTATGCCGGCGACTTCGTTCGTAAATTGAAAATAAACTCAATTTGTAGGTGGTAGAACCCTTTAGGGTTCGACTCCGGCGGCATCACCGCCACACCTATTTCTACCTAATAACAGCAGTGTTAGGCGCTGCTGTGTTCCGTTTTGAAGGGTGTGGTAAGGGAGACATACTTTTCCGAGGCGTTCCAGCTTAATCCTCAGAGGTAGCGGCTATATTATAAAAAAAAACTCACGGAGCACACCGGTAAACTGAAATTCTCCGCCTCGCATAATGCACATAGGTAATGCAATGGTAGAAGTATTATTTCCGGCTTTAAATTGTTATGTTTATATATTTTGTTAAAATAGATCGTTTTGAATGAAATAAGGGCTAAGCGTTGAAGTCAACATACGGACTGTTAATATATTGTTTATATTTATATATTGTTTATCTATTTAATTAAGTTTAGTTGTTCTGGCATGATGCGACTTCAAACACACAGATAAAAAGATAGAGAAGAAAGTGTTAGAAATTGTTACTGTTACTTATTCTCGGTTCTTATATATTTTTGCAAATGTATTCGATGTACAGACAGTCGAAACTTTCTTTTTATATGTATAAATAATTGCTACCTCCACAAAGTAGCTAATCGGGGTATGATAAACTCGCAATTACCTAATTTTATAGGACCCATAGGTAAGGTTTAAATTAAGTGTAGATTTGAATAACGGGCTGTAATAGGCCTATTTTGTATTACCTTGTTACATATCAACCTTCTATGGAAATTAGGGCGTTGTCAGAACGTAAATAGGTATTTTTCGAGTGATTTCTTACTTAGACTAAGGTATACTTAACTTGTAATAAGCGATAAGACAAAAGTACAATAAAACTATGGAATATGCAATGATTTGGTTTTAAGGAACCTTGAAGAAATTTTGTTAGGAATAAGCAGTACCTTTGCACGAAATTTAATTATAAATTATTTAATATTTATCTGTGTGTGCATCAATAAATTAATAAATAAGACAGCAATCAATTTGAAAAAAGATATCCGTCATTTCGAGTCAGTCATTGTCCTGAGGAGTTCTAACCACTTTGTATATGACAAGCTCCGTCTTATTTTATTTTTATTTGTTTTACATTGATTTTTCTCCCAAAATGGGGTAAATACTACACTTTTATGCGGGCCTTAGCCAAGCATAAGAGCTGGTGAAGTAGGGTCCATTGACAATTTTTTTCTAACTATTCTGCATGTGTTAAGAATGCTAGCTTTTTGTAAGGTGATATATGTTTGAGGATGAATGTTCAGAAGCTTGAGAATTATTTTATTTTATTGCTTATATTACGAATAACTACTATCAGCTATCTACTTCACTCGTATAAGTGAAATCTAACCAATAAATTCAGAACATGAGACGCCTGCCCGAGAAGTTATTCATCTACTGCGGTCACTAACGTTCAGCCAAGCGCAGTTGCTTCACGCTTGGTTGAGCGTAAGCCGGGCTTGAGGATTCTGTCTAGTAACGGACTTATATAGGCTTCTAGATAACATTCAGTTATGCGATGTCTTCGCGCTTGTTTAAGGGTCACCGTTTTTGGTAGAATTATGTGCAACAGTGGACTTAAAAAACTTCCAGATATAAAGATTGCACGTTTTCAGCTTTCCCTGAAGGTAGGCTAGCAGAGAATGCTTCCAACATAAATAATAATGCCTTTTTTTATTTTAAGGTAATATTATAAAGAGGTAGACTTTGTTTGTTTGTTTGATTGTAATGAATAGGCTCATAAACTACTGGACCGATTTTAAAAATTCTTTCAACATTCGAAAGCTACATTACCCACGAGTAACATAGGCTAAACTTTATGTGAAATATATTTGATAAATAAATTTTGAGGCGGTACAAAGTTTGCCGGTTCAGCTAGTCTTAAATAAAGAGGTTGAGCCACAGGGTTAAGCTATGAATTATGATGTCACTTTTTATAGTTTTTTGTTAAAAATAAGTGCTCTATGCTATTCATGACTCATACCTTAACATTAAAACGTTTTGGAATTTTAGGAAGTGTACCAAACTATAGCGCAAGGAGGGCGTTCACACATTTGAATACAATGACGTAGATACTAGTTTAAAATCACCAGATAGCATCGGACGCTCATTTCTTTACTATTAACACACAATGCAGCACAAGCTGTACATTGTACAAGTGTCTTATGTGCAAATAAAGAGAGTAATACGTTTTGACACTCCGTGGGAATTCACAACATTGTCCCTCGAGAAATGTGGACACGTCACGTAAGATAACTACATTTAGGGTAATACCAACCTCACGAAGCGACATTCCATGTTGTAATAAACAATTTAGCGAGCTGAGTCAATGACGCAGGTTGCGAGCGTATTCACATCGCAAATCTATATTTATGCTGCGTTTTTCTATATATAACTTTAGTGAAACTTTTATGTTTAAAAATTGCATTACGTCCGTAAATTGAAAAAGTAGTCAATGACTTGAATTTTTTCCTATGGAGAAGTGGTATTGACGACCCACGTGGCGGAGCGTCATCATATCGGTCGGACGCTCAGAGGGTCCCGGGTTCGATTCCCGGCCAGGCAGATATCTGAATGATGAATTTAGGTTTCTGTTTCTGGGTCCTGGTGTTTGTGTATTCGTCTATGTGTGTGTCCATGGCACCCGCGATAAAGGGAATCCTAGTTATGAGTGTAGAAGGTGTTTATTATTATTGTATGTATTTATACATACAACATTATCAACATTATTTATACTTTGACATGGTCTACAGCCCAAAGGTTTTTATCATTTAAAGGAGGTCAAGCCACCGAATGTATACCTGATAGAAAGTGCCGCTGCTACTCATGGACCCTTTAATTAAACCTACATAGAATTGAAGTCTTACCTGAAGTCGGTCACAGTTGCGCTGCTACCCCTGAAGACCAAGCTGGAACGCCTCGGAAAAGTATGTCTCCCTTACCATACCCTTCGTACCAGAAATTATTATTATTAGGCAGTTATAAGGGAGAAATAGGTGTGGCGCTGGAGCCGAACCACAAAGGGTCCTAGCACCTTCAAATTGATAATAGATATCGAAAGGATAATGCAAACATAGATTTAATGTTGAACATGATTTATAATGTTTGCACGAGCTACAAGCACGAGAATTGAAAGAAACGCGGAAGATGGCACATAAAATTAATTTTAAACAAATTTGTATACATTTTACAACTGCATTAATTATCGAAGAGCAATTCATTATTCTAATTAATGATGTTCTTGAAGATACAGTCTATTACGTAGATAGTACAGTTTTCTTGACAAGCATTTATTAAACCGCTTTTCAAATGGAACAGATGTATAACCGGATATGATTTTATGAATAGACTTAGCACGCATTACTGTTCAGAATTAATTGCTTAACATATTCATGCTAGCATATGATTAAAGATTTTATGTATTACGTAAAAATCTAATCTATGAATGAAAGCTGGCAAAAATTATTTGTGGCTTAACTTTGGGGGCTTCATTCTTAAAAAATGTTGTAAAGTCGATGTTCTTGTTTGAAAGTTAAGATTTAGCCCTCGCAGCAACGCATATGATAGAACTTGGGACTGATATTTTATTTGGTGACGGTAACTGACGCCTATGGGATATTACGACAAATTTTATTGTATTTGTTTGTACAAATGCATAATAATGGCAGTAAAATAATATTATATAATGTACTGTAGTCTAAAGACAAAAGCGCAACATTTTTACTGTCATAACTTTACGAATTGATACTACACACATAAATCATAAGACTCATGTCTAAATTAGGTCCCTTTCAAAATTATAGACAAAAACATAAAGGACTATTTATGACCCGCGTAGAAGAGCAGGCGCACACGCACAAGGTTCCAGATTCGATGCCTTGTTAAATAGACTTGTAAATGCCAAACCGAATCTAGATTTTTGTCAGAGCGTAGGTATTTCTTTATATGTTAGTATGTGTCTCAAAATTAAAATATTTGCCCTAACTTTGGATGTTTTCATCTAAGTGTCCCTGACACCCAAGATACGGATAATCAGGACATGAGTGTAAAAAACGCGAGCTCTTAGTCACGTCATAATCAAGTGCAAATTACGAAACGAAAACGGAACTAAGTGCATTGATTATTGATTAATGGTTTTCATTAATGGTTAACCACGTCACGGTAACACAGTGGTTGTCAAAATGCCTCCGGTTTCGATTTACAGCTATAAATCAATGTTTTTATTGTTTTACTAATTACAACGTCAACCCATAAATGATTGATTCCGGGCTAACGCGTAATGCATGTAAACAATAACGCATGCTATGGTTCCCACGATATGCTTATTGTATTGAATGCTTAAGCAATATGAGTAATAGTTTGAGTATAATAGGCAATAGAAAAAACTCTTTTGTTAAGCGCTTTGTAAACACAAAGTAGAGCTGGAATTTATAGATGTGTGTGTGTTATGCAATCACATGAATATTTGCATACGAATACTCATATTTAGACTTATGCATAAAATGGCAGATAAATAGTTGCTTCATCATCAACCCATTACTGTCCCACTGCTGGGCACGGCTCTCCTCTCAGAATAAGAAGGATTAGGCCATAGTCCACCGCGCTGGCCAAGTGCGAATTGGTTCACTTCTCATACCCAGACTTCACATACCTTTGAAAACTCTCAGGTATGCAGGTTTCCTCACGATGTTTTCCTTCACCGTTTCAAGCAAGTCATAATTAAATTCTAATACGGTGTGTGCCTGGGATTTGAACCTCGGACCCCTCAAATAGTTGCTTCACCAGAATTGAATTACCAACTCTTTGCATGGAAAAATAGTAACTCCAGGACTTACGTTATTAAAGAACTTGATTTATCGCCAGTCGTATGAGTACATGAATTTGTAATTAAAGAATCAATTTTAAGAAGAATATACTCATTGAGCAGGACGCATGTTAATTATTTTTTACTTACTGCGATGGTGCATCGACCCAAAATGAGTACTCGATTATTTTTTTATTTATTTAGTGTAAAAAATAATGATTAGATTTACATCACTTTTAAAATGATTTCTGTCTCGGAGAAAAACTCTTTTTTTAAGTCTTACCTTTTTTGCCTAACAAAAAATAAAATTTGACAATTTCTGCTAAATATATTTTTTAATTTCAATCGTCAATAGGCAACAAATGGTTCGATTAATTATTTATTCATAAGTAGCATAGGAAAACACTTATTTTCATATGAACTAGAATAAAAACTGAGATCATGCCAAGATCCTTTGCATGTGCAAACGTGCGTGTTAATGAAACGTGTTGCGTTAATGATAATAAATGCTCGTATGTGTTACATAATTATAATAATACATCGTTATATATTTTTTTATAATAGCAAACGAGCATGCAGTCGATCTGATATCTGTAATCAAATCTAGATACTCGTAATATTAGAGCCGTAATTGAGTTCAGTTTTATTTTTTTTTTTAAATTTATTTGAGCCTAACGATAAAGCAGACGTGCTACCTGATGGAAAGTACTCAACGTCACCTATGAACATTTGCAACACCACAGAAGTCGTCAATGCATCGCCGGCTTTGAAGGAGAGCTCTTTTTGCACCTTTTTTGAAGAGCCCCATGTCATAGTGCTATGGAAATACCTCATGCGTTGCTTCCCCCGACGACTAGGTTTTTTTTCTCCCGCTTGATGTACCAACGGGTTTCTATGAGTTTGAGCCTCAGTTTAGTGCCCCCCTCTTAAAACTAGAACACAGCAGCGCTTATCACTGCGCCACCCAAATCAAATAGGGCTCTACCTCCATCAAATATAATTCATGTATCATTTAGGCAACTTAATTTTCATGCTGACTGTACTAATTGAATCAAGAATACAGAGTGACAGCGTCGCAAGACTGTGGGAAAATATGTCATAGTGTCGTGAAATAAATTAGCATTTACGGTCCAAATTCCGTTTTAAATACAGTGCCATATACAGTTAGAATCATAATAAGAGGTGCGTTGTGGAAATGCAAATTGTAATTTTAATTAAGACGTACATGTGTATGGTATTAAGTTGTAATAATAAATGTTCTTGTAATGGAAGACGACGTTTTGTATTATTAACTTTGGTATCTTCTGTTAATTTTTTAGTGACACAACTTATTTATATATGAATGGTAGTAAGTAAAATTATCTATGAAAATAATCACATTTTAATGCTAAATAAAAACTTTCGTAGGAAACGATTCACAGTACTATATAATACTGTTTTGTAAATTATTATGCAACCTGGCCAAAGTGATAAACAAATTCTGTACATATTCATCATACACTAGCTGACCCGGCAAACTGTACCGCCTCAAAATCTATTTATCAAATTTATTTCATATAAAATATAGCCTATGTTACTCGTAGATAATGTAGCTTTCCAATGGTAAAAGAATTTTTAAAATCGGTCCAGTAGTTTTTGAGCCTATTCATTACAACCAAACAAACAAAGATTTCCTCTTTATAATATTAGTGTAGATAAGTATAGATATCTCCCCACCTTGTAATTGAAGGAAGCCATTAAATGGCTTAAACGGCTGACAATTCTGTCAGCCATTTAATGGATGTCTTGGTATAATTTACGCGGAACAATGCCGACGTGCCCAGTTAAGTGGTGCAAAAACACGAAATCGAAGTGCGGAGAAATATCGTTTCAATAGTAATTGATCTAAAAAAAACTACATTTTTAAAATATTTTTCAAACACCAAAATAGATGACAGCGACAATTTCAATTGTAAAACTGGTTACATTTTCTCGTTAGGAGTGAGTAATCTTTATTAATCTGTGTTATTTATGTACCCAATTATTACTTAATCACTATATACTCGTATATTGGTTGGTCATATGTATGTTGTTTTATTGGAAAAGGAAATCACTTTTGTGTAAAATAGTCAATCCTGTCGAGCTAGAGCTTACATTAATATTGATTTTGTCAATAACTTATAATTAAGAAATCAAACTAATTACGCCATCTGGTGGTAAGGACAGGACAACATAATAAAGCCTCATATAGTATGGAATGTTTAACACGCATTTAGCGGATACTTAATAAACACCACGACAAAATACTTTTGAATACACGACAAATTTCAAAATCACATTACACATTCAACAAATAGTGATCTCGATAACCAAATTGGGAACTTTTTAAATGATATCAGTATTTCCGTATTTTCTAATGACCCAAAACTTACACCACACCATTAGTACAGAATGGTGTTAATTAGAAACGGATAATTAAGAGTATTAATTAACGGCATATGTTTAAATATTGTATTAATTAGTTGCTTGGTACGCATGTCATCGAAGTGCCGTGTCATTTCTTTGAATTGAGGCGGAAGTCCTACGCAAAATGTACGGATATTACGAATTTCTGGGGGATTTATATTGATGACGAATTAACTTGTAAATGTGAATTGATATTACAAATGATTTCCCAGCGCTAGTGCCAGTGGTTGTTACCACTCATCTAAATATATATAACTCAAAGGTGACTGACTGACATAGTGATCTATCAACGCACAGCCCAAACCACTGGACGGATCGGGCTGAAATTTGGCATGCAGGTAGATATTATGACGTAGGCATCCGCTAAGAAAGGATTTGGATCAATTCTACCCCCAAGGGGATAAAATAGGCGATGAAAGAGTCTATAAATCTTCTTAGTTAATAATTCCTTCGTAACGCTAGCGAAGCCGCGGGCAAAAGCTCGTTTACGTATATATTTTATGACTATTGCTAAAGAAGGAGGATCTGACGTCACAGTAACAGATGTATTGTAAACTAAGTTGGAATGCCTAGAGTGCCTTGGTGTTATTGGCGTAAGTCACGTGGGGGTGCTACGTCAAATCAATAAGCCTTTTAGTGTTCCCACGCACCTTGAAGAATGATAGGATGAGGTAACTTCAACTCCATTCCGAACAGAATTTTGGCCGGTAGAATCTTTAAAAAAAACTGTCTCAGCCTATCGCGTTCTTGAATTCCAAACACAGAAGCTTCTAATACGGTTATTGTGAGGTATAATAGATAGTAGCAAAATAGTTTTTTTTTATAATATAGGAGTAGCAGACCAGCATGCAGTCCGCCTGATGGTAAGTGGGTACTGCCGCCTATGGACATTTGTAATCAACCCCAGATAGAGATATTCCTACCACAGAGGCGCCGCTACCCCTGAGGACTAAGCTGGAATGCCTCAGAAAAGTCTCCCTTACCACACCCTTCAAAACGGAACACAGCCGCACCTAACACTGCTGTAATTAGGCAGCAATAGGTGTGACAGTGGTGCCGCCGGAGTCGAACTACAAAGGGTTCTATCACCTTCAGAGATATTATGTACCACGTGTAGAGATATTATGCTTAAAATAAAAATAGGACATAAGACATAAAATTCCAAAAACGTGCACAACGAACGCATACTTAGGTATGTACGAGTACTAACCACACAACTTATGTACAAGATACTAAAACTCACTTATAGTCAAAACATTTGAAACCCCAATTTAAAACACGCACATTAATTTTCTCACCTTCACAGTTAAATGATTATTATTAATTACAAATACACAAATTACTTGAGATACGTATGTATGTGCCTTGGATTTGTACCTTGAACTAAAATTGAAAAAAAGAAAAGCGACAGTACCAACTTATCTATAAGTAGCGGTCTCAAAGCATAATATATAGATAAAACATAAATTCAGAGTCCGTCATATTTTAAACAAAATGTTAATAACATTGAATAAATGTAAAAATAATCTTATTTTACAGTACACTGAACTTAAACTGTCAATTGACAAAAGGGCGTGCCTTTGATTCGTAACGAATTCTATTCGTTCCGTATCAAAATCACGTAGGGCAAGACCTAAATAAAATTTAATATCTTTTTTATTATAATCTAGCTTGGTCATAACTATCCAATCTTAATAATTGAACCATCTACTCCACTGCGAGAGGTAAAAAATAAGCGATGAATTTGATATCACAGATGTAACTAATTTTATGAACGCAGTATATGTTATTTAGAACAATGTGCTCATAAACGCGAATGACAATATCACTATCATATTATATCAAGGAAATTAATTGCATCTACGACCAGTAAATCCGCAGAAATACTAAAATGAAACCAACTATTTACCTTTCTTATTTATTGTGGACGCATGCCTCTCCGCAAAAAATACGAAACGGAGGCACTTACAAATTATTACTGTTAGAAATACTGTATTTGAAAATAAAAATATTTTACTACATTTTTAATTAAATTATAAAAACAACCCGGCTGAACACCGCTTAAAATGACTCAAAAATTGTTTATTTCAAATGATTCGAACCTTAAAAACAAATTAAAGCCTTTTTATTTTCTGAATTCTTAAGTAACCGCAAAAAATTGTGGCAGATTTTTCTGTCACAATTTTTTGTGACGGTTGACGATTTTTTCTGCCACAATTTCTTGTGACGGAAAAATTATTCAAAATTTTATTACGATTTTTAAATAAGAGTTATACCAAGCAATATTGGTAGTTTGGCAAAGGAAGTTCTTCGAATGACAACAATGATAATGTGATTCAAGTTACACGTGTCACTAACTTTTTAGTACGGGGAATACCTTTACTCTCGTCGGTCGCTGATGCGAAGCGGCGACAGTCAACGATACTTGCTGATGGTCGCTGACGACCGGACATCAGTCGGCAACGATAATTGATAATTGTTTTTTTCTTCATTTTCATGTAGTTATTAATTTTAAATGTATTTAATTCTTATCTATTTATATCTTACTTCTTTTTTTCTCTCTCTCTCTCTTTTTTATGTTCTCCTTTCTCCTCATTTTATCATTTTATTTTATTTCCTATTTATTATTATATATTATTATTTTAGTATTGTTGTACCACCTTTAATTTTTCTGCACATCCCTAAGGTTGACTGGGAGAAAATGCTATTTAGCATTAAGTCCGCCTTTTGCACCACATTGTTTTTAACATGGTCAATAAAGAGTAAATAAATAAATAACAGTTAGCAACGATCGGCGACAGTCGGCGACGGTAACAGCGGATACTGCCAAACGGGAACCCTTAGCGACAGTCAACGACATTAATTCTGGCTCGTGTTCGCTCACTTTACTCGCCACCAGTAAGACGGAAGCCTAAGCACATAATCCCACTCGAGAAAATATCCGGGTGACCTCCAGGCGGCCTTGTGACTGGGGCACTTTCTATCAAACTTACACAGTAATCGACAACAAATTAAAACAAAGGTTACACGGACTTATCTAGACCTGATTACGTCGTATTGCCGAAATATTACGACAAATTAATTTATTATGTCGAAACATAGCAAAAAGTAGTTACAATATTTGTCGGGTATCAAAACGATGTAAAAAACGATTTGCATAATGTAAATTTAAACTAAATTATTTAGGACAGTTGTAGCAACACAATCAATTAATCAAATGTATTTTTTTGATTTACTTAAGTCACAATAGTGTTAGTCTATTAACAATAGAGATATCTTATAGATTTGTCTAAAATGCCTAAAGTTTTTTAAGTCTGCTTCGACTATTTTAAGAACTTCAAGAACCTCTCAGGCAGGTAAATTTCGTCCACGGTTACATCAGTCATACGCATATTAAAAGTAAATAATTATAATATAACCAAAAAAAACCAACTGCTTAAAAATAAAGCCAATGTCAATCTCACAATTTTGGCGAGTAGGTCGTACAACGACACCTCATAACTATGTTAAAAATCAGTCAAGTTGGGGACTCTAGGGTATACCAAAGAATGAGACATACATCCATACATAAATACATAACACATACATATTCTCGAAATCATTACCATGTGCTTAAGGAACAATACTCTCTACAGCCGGGTAAATGCACACAATCTCAACATCAGAAATCATTGACGCAACTCGTAAGTGCAGGGGTAACAATACACGCTGACTGGCCGAAACCACAATCGGTTGAATTGCGACATAATGCTGAGTGAGCCCTATCCGATTTAACCATACTCAGCACAGCACTAGTTCCTGTAACTTTAGTGCCCTGTGTACGGTCTATTGAGTTTCGATTTGTTACGCAAATTGGATCAGGATGTTGGTTTATCTATAAGATATTAATAATACTGCGTGTCTGTTCGTTAAATGTATTAAAATAACACGATAAAAGTTTATAAAAGCTAAAAATGGTTAAGTGCAAATGAAAACACCAGAATTTTGTTGTTAAACCGACCATAGTAATAAACACTAAACATTTCTGATGGCTATCTATTACAAATCTAAAGGTAGAGCCCTCTAAGACAGACGTCGGTGACTTAGTAATAGGTTCCCGTTCTTGCCCTGTTGGTATTGAACTCAAATTGCGAATTTAATACTAATTGGGTTATCTTTTGTCAAATTTTAGGAAACTAGAAAACATTTTATTGAAATATTAAGTTAATATTAGAAATATTATATGCTGAGTGAGCCCTATCCGATTTAACCATACTTAGCACAGCACTAGTTCCTGTAACGTTAGTGCCCTGTGTACGGTCTATTGCGTTTCGTTTGTTACGCAAATTGGATCAGGATGTTGGTTTATCTATGAGTTAACAAATCTGTTAAGAGTGTCTGTTTGTAAAATATAAAAAATAAGATAAAACTTTATTATATTTTTAAATGGTGAAGTGCAAGTCGAACTCGCACATGAAGTTGTTATAGCGAGTAGAGTAATGCACACTCTAAAAATTTCAAATGTCTGTCTACTCTACGGTTCGAAGTACACAGCCCTGTGACAAACAAACAAACAAACTTCAAAGCCTTATACGATGAAATACATTTAATTTTTACAACAACGACTATAAGATACTATAAGTAACAGATTTTAATAAATTGCCTAAAGTACCCTTTGTGGTTCGACTCCGGCGGCACCACCGCCACACCTATTTCTACCTAATAACAGCAGTGTTAGGCGCTGCTGTGTTCCGGTTTGAAGGGTGTGGTAAGGGAGACAGTCTTTTCCGAGGCGTTCCAGCTTAGTCCTCAGGGGTTGCGGCGCATATGTGGCCGACCTCAGGTAGGAATATCTAATCCTATATGGGGTCGATTACAGATGTCCATGGAAAGGCAGTAGCGGTGGACTGCATGGTCGTCTGCTACTCTTATATTATAAAAAAAAAAAAAAAAAAGTACCTACAGAAATCCAACTTTAATTACCTCATAGATGCATTTACACCCGTGATAACAAGGACGGTATATCTATAAAAATAATTATCTTAAAGATAAAAGTCACATGTAGATAGTGTCAATTTTGAAATTATGCCACACCTGGTTAGTGTAAGCATAATTTCAAAATTGCTGCTAACCTTCGACGATAGCGACCGGAATTTTCAAAGTGAAATGAGTTTCGAAAATTCCAATGGTTAAGGCCAGTCATCAATCCTACGGCCTTATATTTTTAGGCGAGGACATTAACTACAAATAGCCAAAGCCTCTTGTTTTAAAGAGAACTTAGGACGACCAAAGAGATTTCCGGAGAGATTACATATACACATGTGTAACTATAGTATGGGAGGAGGTCAAACAGAGGCTCGACGAAAAACACTAGTCTCTGGAAATGTCCCTCACCGTAAGCTAATTGTTCGGAATAAAAAGACTCTGAAATTCGTCATTTTTATCATTTACTCTTTAAAATTTGCTTTTAAAATTTTAAAATTCTGCACCATGGAAATGGAGATAGGAAATTAAAATGAAGAGATAAGTATGTGAAATAAAAGTTTGTATAAAAAACCTCTTAATATCATCTCTTCGCTAGTGAATACTGTTACGTTTTCCTTAAACTTTAAGTAAAGCACTAGGTACTTTTATACTTTCACTCTGAAAGTTTAAAATATTTTAACACATTGTGTTCGAATAATTGCATTTTCCGTTCTCTGATGAAATTGCCGGAAACAGAAATTTTTATTTGTCCTAGAACATTTAAACGCGTATTGCGCATTTAATTTGGTCCAACAATCCGATTCGTAAAAAATTGCGGCATTGGAATTAAAAAAATGACCTTAACCATTGCACAGTGGAAACAAACCCAAAGTTTACTCAACGTTATTCAACTTAGATAATAAAGATCCGATTCGTTCAACTGAATCCAATATAACACGTTGACATAGATTCGAATCGATTAGTCGTAAAAAAATCGAGGGTGCCTGAAACTAATTTCAAGACGTTACAAAAGCATGACTAAAAGGGAACAGTTTCACAAAACATTCTCACCACTATATCGGTTTCGTTCAATATTATTTCGTTCAATATTCGCTTACTTTCGTGTCGCGAACGCAAAGCGTACCAAGGCCGATATAATAAAGGCGGAGACTTTAAAAAAATGTAGCAATTGTTACGTAAGCTAGTGTGAAAGTTGCGTGTAAGTTTGGGAAGCCAGTCAACTCGATCGCCTAATTAACTGGCAGAGTGGAATGACGGTTAATGGCCCTAGCAGACGTGCGATTTATCCGTTTCGCGTTTCGCCAATCGAAAATCAATCGGATTTTCGATTGGCGATTGAGTTTCGGCGGCGTGTCGATGCTGCGTCATGTTTGGTGACTTGCGACCATCGTAGCGGTATCTGTAACCTGCGTTTTAGCGACTGTATTCATGATTAATCGCGTTTTTCGCGTTCATCTGCTGCATCGAGCATTAAAAATGCGACTGGCCCTCAATCGTGCCCTATTCCTGATGTTAAAAGAAGCAAGTCCGTTAACGTCCTAAAGTTAAACGGCAATTGTATCGACGCTGGTTCAAATTTTGGTGATAATAGCGTTCAGTCACGCGTTTTAGCGACTGTAGTAATACTGTTGACAAGTTATTACATTCGAATGCTGCATCAATCATTACAAGTACATGTAGCTGCGACCGGCGCTCAAACGAGTGCTAAGTTTAATCGTCGTGTAATCGTCACTCGCTGACACTAAAAGTAGCATGTCTGCTAAGGGCCTAATGTTTTACCGGATGATGTAAAACCGCGATGAATTTTGTGATTACGTGAAATAATGCAATTAAATATTGTTACATAGGTATATTAATGTTTTCAATATTCAAATTGCAGTGATTGTGGGTGTTCCAATACAATTATGTCACAACCATAATCGTTTTATTAAGTAACTGATAGAAAGTAACTCAATAACGAATGGTTATCAACCATATTCCAAAAACGTACGTCCCATTAGTTTTCCGGTTTGTAAACGAAACTAATATCACACATGCAATCAAAGACAAACAACAATATACGAGTAGAAGCCATAGAACGGTCATGGGCAGGAAAAGTGCCCAATATTTATTACGAATTGGTAATATGTTGTTCTGAAATATATTTCAATCGTCAATAAATCCGAGATGATACCAGTGAAGCGGAAAGAAAGTTTTTGTGTGAAAATCTTGACAATGTCCGCTCTATAGCCCTATGTATATAATCTTTTTAAAGGCGCTCGATCTTATTTTACGTGGTAAAACCCTGCTTGGGTTCCTCTCAGCCGCGGGGGCAGCGGAGAGGATATCCCAGACTCCTACCGGCTAAAAACCTGTGGTGTTCCATTGGAAGCCAAGTCCAAGTCCAAGTTCTGATATAATCCGCTAGGGGCACTGATTGAAAATTGTATGGGCAAATACGTAAACAAATACCAAAACAGTCATATTTGTTAAAACGTAAAAACTCATGGTAAGGGTACTGAGCATTCGTCCGCGGTAAATGCGCTAGACCCATAGAAAACATTAATATAAATACATGTACAGTTAACGAATAAGGTAATAACAAAATCATCCGATAGCTTATTTGCACATAACCACGGATACCACACAAAAAGTAATAAAGTTTTAAGGAAAACGGACTCTAATATTGAATTGTGAAAGGTATTGCAATTTAGATGGGTAATATGTAGTGCAGTTTCAATTGACAGTACAGTAGGCACTCTTAGTATGAGTTTTTACCAAAAATGATTGTTTTGGTGTTTGTTTACGTATTTGCGCATACATTTCCAATCAGCACCGTTAGCGGATTGTATTATAACTGATTGGAAATGTATGGGAAGTACGTAAACAAATAAACAGTATTTTTTGTAAAAACGTAAAAACGTAAAAACTCATACTAAGGGAACTGACTGCCTTTCAATGCGGCAATGTTTTTACAGTACTTCGGAATACGCTCCGATGTTTTTCGAGCATATCTTATCCGTCTTCTTATGTATTTTATTATTTGAAATGCCCTGCAGCTGAATGTCTGCTAATGCTCGGCCCCTTCATCGAGTGTTCCTAGGTTTAAATCCCCGGCACGCATCTTTAAGTGTAACTTTATAGGCTAGTAAGAAAGGAATTATCAGTTGCTATAGTTAAATGAAAACATTATGAGAAATACTATGTCTGAGAGTTGTCTAAAAAAATTTCTCAAAGGTGTGAATTTGCTGTTTCCCACGAGGCTGTAGTAAAATATGGTCTAAGGCATTAGACTACAAAAAGAGGCTAGGGCCTAGCAATGGGACCATGATGGAAACGCTAACGACGAAGCATTATTTCCTTATTAAAGAGTGGGTAAGTATACCTTCACTATTCAATGGGGTTCTTAAAAGTCCATTAACGTTTGATTTATGTAACTAGATCGGCCTATGGTCATATGGTCCATGGTTGGCAGTGACCTCAAGAACAATTACAAAATGGTTAATAAAAAAGATAACTAAAATATTTAATAGTTAACTATGTAGATTAAGTATCTTTATTATAATAATGTTTTCTTTTTTATGCAACGCACCGGTTAATAAAATAGCATTTTTATATAAATAGATAAATTAATTATTTTTATAGTCATATTTTTAAATAATTAAGATTAATTTCAATGCGCCTTCGACGTGTCTATTACTAAATGGAAGTAATTAACGCAATATATACAAAAAAAAAGATATAATATGTAGCCATAAATTGGAGGCCTGTTTGATATAAGTTACAAACGTGTTCCTTAGACGAAAGTCCATTGAATTCGACTTTTTATTTCATATAATTAACAAACAAGTACGCATTGCGCCTTATCGTCTCATATCCTATATAGGACTTACCACACCCTTCAACTCAAAATACAGTAACGCAACCAATATCAGTATAAATCAGGAATGGTGATTTTTTGTTTTTATAATATAGGAGTAGCAGACGAGCATGCGGTCCACCTGATGGTAAGTGGCTACTGCTACCCATGGACATCTGTAATCAACCCCAGATAGGATTAGATACTCCTATCTGAGGTCGGCCACAAATGCGCCGCTACCCCTGAGTCCTAAGCTGGAACGCCTCGGAAGAGTACCACACCCTTCAAAAAGGAACACAGCAGCGCCTAACACTGTTATTAGGTAGAAATAGGTGTGGCGGTGGTGCCGCCGGAGTCGAACCACTAAGGGTTCTGTCACCTTCAACGGTGATGTCACCCTAGTTAAACCACACATATTTCTACAATCTTGGCATATAATCTCTTTTTCTATAAAATTTAAAAAAACAAACGAGGAAGCCGTCGACTTAAAAACTCGTGCTATCTGTCATAGGTTGGACACATGCTTCTTTACTGCTTGAATTTCTCAATTTCTACTTCTATAAAACTAAATTACTAATGTTGCATTACATAATGTTATATAGTAATCGTAAATGTTACGTATATTTCAAAACAAGCAAAAAATGATTTGAAATAATAGCGTTAGAGCGGATCATGGCACAAATTCAAAATTCTGTACGCTATCATAATGACATAAATTAAATGTTAATCTAATGTGACTGGTCAAATCGATCTAATATACTCCCTTCGTGTTATAGCTTCGAATAGCAAATAACGGTAATAATGACATTATATTACATCGTAACTCTAATAGTGTTACGCTGCGTTTTGCGAAAATCAAAACGGCAATACTAATTTCAACGTCATAGTTATACATACAAAAATCTAAACACCGATCTGAATAATATTTCTAAACGAAAGACATATGCCTGATAATGGTTTAATGTGTGTGTCATCTATGAATGATAACAACCACAATTATAAAAAAATGATATGTACTTTTTACAAACAAGAATTTTCATATTGTTCTTAGAAAATCCTTCTATTTGATATCCACGAAACTCAATAGAAGTAGCCAACGACCATCCACTCCACCTGACGATAATTAGTCACAGCTGCCTACAGACACCTGTTAACACCAGATAAGATTAAAGATCTTATGTGAGATTGGCTGCAGGTAAGTACCCCTAAGGAATAAGCTCGAATGCCTTGGAAAATTATGTCTCCCTTACTACACCCTTCAAACTAGCACTCACATCGCTTAAGCTGCTGTTGTTAAGCAGCAATAGATGTAGCGGTGGTGCCACCGAAGTCGAACCACAAAGATTCCACCATCTTTTAAAGCAGTGAAATCTTTCCACCTTCAAAATAGACAGTCAAATACTTGTAGTTACAACAAAACAGTTATTACGTTGGAATAATACATTTTCGTTCATTAATTAACATTTATAGTCTAAAGTCGCACAGTTCGGAAGTGATTGGTCTAACGAATGTAATCTACGTCAATTTCCCACTAAACTCCGAATTTGCGTTCTATTTGAAAATTTGTTAGTCATTAAAGTTAACACGTTCAGTAATCTACAAGTAATATAAGTTTAAACGCAGGTCATTAGCCTGTTAGGTTTCTTGATATTTTGTAGTTTAAAGTATTAGAAACAAAAACTTGACGAATTATTTATTTTAGCTTGGCATAGTAAAACTGCTAGTCCGCTCTGAATATAGAAATTAATCGCGTCGCCATAGCAAATTGTATGACTACACTTGCTCGCAACAACTTCAGAGCGGACTAGCAGTTAGGCGATGACTATAATCGACAGAACGACGGTCACTGGTTAGGTCGATGTTAGTCAAGAAGGCTAACATTTTTTTTTATAATATAAGGGTAGCAGACAAGCATGCAATTCACCTGAAGGTAAGTGTTTACTGCCGCCCATGGACATCTGTTATCAACCTAGTTCATCTGTTCATCTGTTATCAAGATAGTTAATTCCTAGCTGAGGTCGCTCACAGATACGGAGCTACACTTGGGAACTAAGCTGGAATGCCTTGGATAAGTAATAATCTGATTTGAAACGTGTGAAAAGACTCCCTTACCACACCTTAATCTATATCTACTAATAGAAGAAAACGCCTACTTTTCTTTCTAAAACCTTCAAAACTTATTTTTGAAGAGCAAAGATCAAAACATACACACCCATTATATTGTTTTACTGCCGGAAATATGCAATTAGCTGTTTAATTCTAACAATTAATTTAATTTATTATGTTTTTAAATTATGGTTCTTACAAAAACTGCACAAATAAAAACGCTTTTGATGAAATAGTGGGAAAAACCCTACCTTTTTACCGCAATGGAGCTGACTCCGATTTTCAAGGAAAAAAATGTGACTATTTTGCATGCCCGTTTGTGTAAATGCGTGCATGTCTCCTATCATGCATGCATGAATGTTTCACATGATTCTTCCTTAGAAATATTGTAGGACCCAGTTTTCACTTTTAGCATCAAAATTTTAAACAATAAAACGCTTAAACGCTTTCTACACTCACAGCCCCACACTAGGATTCTGTGTTGTGGGTGCCATAGACACACAGACACATATACACAAACACCCAGACCCAGAACAGATACATAAATTTATCAGATATCTGTCTGACCGGGGATCGAACCCGGTACCCGTTGCGCGTCATTTTATCAGAATATATACGTTTTAAATAATACATTTCAACTGATATTAACCATATCATAATTCAAATGGCCGGTAAATTCTATTCGTATTTAGCTTATATTCGTGATTGAATACCGGCTCTCCGTTTATAAGATAAAGTCGTCCACTTACTGCTGAGCTGCCTAATACGGTAATAAATCATAACAGAAAGATCTTATTTAAGTAATTGATTGTAAGCCTAGAAATAATTGTAACTATTTTGCACTTAATCCATATTATGCTCTGAATAATGTTGTAACATTAATAGCGTAACAGTAGCAATACAATACATTAGAATACAATACAAATACTTATTCTTTATTTATACAATGTCTAAGAATAGATACATCACATCAACAACCCATTACTATCCCATTGCTGGACAGGGTCTCCTCTCATAATGAGAAGGATTAGGCCATAGTCCACCGCGCTGGCCAAGTGCGTATTGGTAGACTTCACATACCTTTGAGTTTTCCTTCACCGTTTAGCCAGTGATAATTAATTTCTAATACGCACATACGAGTAACTTTGAAAAATCAGAGGTGCGTGCGTGAGGTGGGATTTGAACCTCGGACCCCTCGATCGTGAGGCCAAGTTTCTTAACCACTAGGCTATCAATGCTATAAGAATAGATACAAACTTTATTATGGAAGCGCCTTTATTTATTGAAGCGGTCTATATTTATGTCACGCAAACGTATATATTTTGCTGCAACCCTTTATATGTTTCGTTGCTGGGGATTTTTTTGTCCCTATAACAGATTTTTTTATAATACATGCATAGCAGACAGGCACGCGCTTCGCCTGATGGTAAGTGGTTACTTCCATCCATGGACATCTGTAATCAACCCCAGATAGGATTCGATATTCCTACCTGTCGTCGGCCACAGTTGCGCCTCTGCTCCTGAGGACTAAGCTGGAACGCCTCGGAGAAGTATGCCTTACTACACAAACATACTTCATCAAACTTTGGGCACGGGTTTTTATCAAATCTAACCTTTCATGAGGTCTAATGTCCCACCAAAATAAGGCCAGCTGATCTCAAATTAAATCATTACAGACTAATTTGTGTTTTAAGTAAACACATGAAATGATTATTATCTCACATCGAGACTGAGTTTTTCAATGTTAAATCCAGCACGCGTCTTTACATCAAAAACCATCTTTTTTCCTGTATCTTTTTTTCCTTTACTTTTAACACTAGTAACCTTATTCAATCTTAAATGCATTTATAATAGATGTTACACGTTACCCAAGCATCCCGCATCTGTCATAATCCTCAGGTATATTATTACTACGAAATTTTTAAAAATACAATTCAAATGTGAAATGTTGCATGATAATTAAAAAGAATAAAACACACGCAATTTGAAACGGCAACTCAAGTGTTTTGAAACGGAATTACTCGTAATGACGTCTGTGGGTTTAATTGTGTGCGTGAGCGGCATTATTTGTTACAAAACTGTCATAATGCATGCCTTTACGTTTATTACTCAATATAAAGCGCATATTATGACAAAAAAGTTGTTAAAGCATTATTTGACTTTGAAACTTCGTTTTACCTACTGAAGTGATCGAAGAAATAGGTTTATATGTAGAAACTTGTATAAAATACAGTCTAATGAAATATAATACATACGAATACCAGATTAATTTTAAATCAAACAATATTAATAATAAGGGTAACTGTTTTCAATTGTATGTATAAGATTTGGTACCATAGATTTCGGTGACGAATGGTGTGATAAATAATTACTAAAAACTTTTAACGATATAAGTCATGGGTGTCTTGGACAAATTAAGGCAAGTACACAAATAACTGGACTCAGAACAAAAATCTAAATCGATCATTAAAATGTCTCCCTGACTCGGAATCGAACTCGAATCATTTCAATTTTAATAAGAGATTTATTATGTAAAGAAAAAATATTCAGACTATTGAAACAAGTACGTAAGTGAAGTGAAGTTTTAATACCTACCACACATTTATCATTTCACCATAGTTATCAACTGCTTAAATTTTATTTAGACATCAGTCAAATAGATCTTATGTAAAACCACACTTACTAATATTATCGGTCTTAGTATTTAGCATGTTAGTGTGCATGAACGTACGTCAGAGAAATCCCGCAATAATTGTAACCCTTGTATCGTTCCACCTAACCTCCATGATCCTCGCAAGCGACCGCTAAATATCATAATGACGTCACTATTCACGATTCACGCCTACTTCGCCCATATGATAGTGGAACAGGAATTTTAGTCGCGGTCGAGGGCGTTAAGTGGAACGTATGTACACGATGATTTGTTACGTGCGTGAGCAATTATTTCCGACGGTTTCATAACTTGTCATTACGCATTTCATTCTATCGTTTTAAAGTAGATTAAATATTTGGCAAGTTTAAGAGAATTATCTTGAAATAAGTTTATGATTTCCTCTCTTTATCGTGTTGTAAAATTTATTTTACTGCTCCCAAGTATCACTTGATCATATAGGAAAATAAAATTGCGTTTGTCTGTGGTGTTACATGACATGAAAATAGTATTTTTACAATTTTGCTTTTACGGGTAATTTTATAAAGTAACTCATCAGTGATTCACTTTTTTATATCAACTGATTGATAAGGTAGGTGGGCCGCCTAGTAGAAAGTACTCAACGTCCCCATATAGACATTTGCGACGCGCTATAAAATCGAATTTGTGGCTGGCGATCAATTAAATATCTTGTAATTAGAGAGTTAATAGTAGTAAAGTAAGACTTTATATATGTTTTTCGCTACTTATTGAACCTTTTTTATAGTTTATAGATATGCCATTAGTGAACATTTTTTTTATTTTTAGTTATTATATCTTATTTGTAGTTAGTAATAGTTTCTGTAGATATTCCTATATTATAAAATATTATCTAAGAGTGTATTATAAGAGTTAAATTTTTTCTTGCCCCTAGAATCATTTTAAGCTGATTTTTCATACAGTCAGTGTTAAAATTTAATGAAATAAAAATAATAATACCTTATTTGACAAAAACGTTACAAAATTAATATAATAAATATGATACATAATAAATTAGTTAGTTAAATATGATACATAATAAATTAGTTAAGTATGATAATTAGTTAAGTATGATACATAATAAATTAGTTAGTTAAATATTCTTCTTAAGCGTTACACTCTTGTCAGAGTGGTCGTGGTCATTATTTAGTCTTCGTGGCACGCTTAACAAGACGCCGCCACTCGTTTCTTGTCGCCGCCTTCCTGGTGCACTCATGTAGTGGGGCGTTCACCATGGTCTTGATCTGGTCAGTCCATCGCATAGGTGATCTGCCTCGAGGTCTTGTACCCTCGATTTTGCCTTGCACTACAAGTCTTTCAATGGACACACTACCCCGTCGTGAAACGTGACCAAAGAAAGTAAGAATGCGAGCTTGTACGGTACTGGATAAGCGCTCGTCGATACTCAGTTCCTCGAGAATAGACTTGTTGGTGCGGAAGGAGTTCCAGGATATTCCCAGCATTCTCCGCCAACACCACATTTCAAAAGCGTCTATTTTACGCTTATCAGTTTCTCGCAAGGTCCACGTTTCTGCTGCGTAGAGGAATATGGGGAATATTAGCGCTTTGACTAAACGAGACTTTGTAGCTTTAGTTATGTTGCGATTCCTCCATATTCTCTTCATCCTGTCCATTGCAGACCGACTAATCGCTATGCGGCGCTTAATTTCTTCCACACATCCAGCAGTTGTGATCAGTGCGCCCAGGTAAACGTAAGATTGGACTACCTGACAGTTAGCAATTTGTGTAACTTCGGGCCAGTTTTCATTTGCACGGTCTACAATCATTACCTTTGTCTTGGCGCGGTTGATCTGGAGACCAAACCGAAGGCTAATGTTCTCTAATTTGCATAAAAGGTCTTCCAGATTGCGAGGACTTGTTGCGAATAAGGTGGTATCATCCGCGTATCGCAAGTTTGATATTTTCATGCCACCAATCGAAATCCCATCGGTCCAGTTTTCCAGGGTCATTCTCATTATGAGCTCTGTGTAGATGTTAAACAGAAGCGGTGAAATGATACATCCTTGACGAACTCCGGCACTCGGGTGAAAATTTTGTGAATGTGTGTCATCAACTCTTACACATGCCGTTCCATCTTCATAGAGCCGTCTAAGGAGGTGAACTAGATGCCTCGGTGTGCCCATTTCCAGAAGAGTGTTCCATAACAGAGGCCATTTGATAGAATCGAAGGCTTTAGAGAAGTCTACAAAGCAGATATAAACTGCCTTATTAAACTCCCTCGACTTTTCGATTATTTGGCGCACTATTAATATTTGCTCTCTGGTACCCTTTCCTCTAACAAAACCAGCCTGTTCCGGTGCTATTTCCTTCGATAAGTAGGATTTAAGCCGCTCGTTCAGTATGTGTAATAAAATTTTGCTAGCATGAGGTATAAGAGCGATGAGGCGATAGTTGTTACATACTTTAGTGGAACCCTTTTTATGTAACGGAACAAATACAGTATGAGCCCAGTCTAGAGGCCAATTTCCGGTTTTCCACACTTTGTTACAAATTGTGTGAAACATCTGGACGCCGTATTCTCCGGAAGCTTTAATTGTCTCTATGGGAATTGAGTCTTTGCCGGTGGCTTTGCGATTTTTAAGATGTTTTATCGCCGCTCTGATTTCGTCCTTAAGAATGTTAGGCTCTATTTCTTCATCCGTTAGTTCGGTCGAAACAAGACACTGAGATTGTGGGTCCGTATATAGTGATTGACAATACTCTTTCCATACATTGGTGATTGCCTCAATTTCTGTCACTGTTTCTCCGTTGGTATTTTGTATAGCCCAAGTTTTGGTAGTAATAGATTTGGTTATCAATCTAATTTTCTGATGGAGGTCTCGTGTCTCATGTTTATCTGCATGAGCTTCAATTTCTGTAGATAGGTTCTGGAGATGGGCGTTAAGGTCTCGCCTGCATGCTGCTTGTATTTGTGCAGATTTCTTATTCAGTGTCCTCACATCAGTACCAATGGCTTTCATTTTTCTTCGTTCCTCTACAAGTGCCAGAGTATTGTCACTCATCCAGTGCTGTCGTTTACGGGTTTCAGCAGGCGGATTATCATTAACAGCGCAGCAAATTATGTCCTTCGCCTGGTTCCACAGTGTATCAGTCGACTCTGTATTAGGATCCTTAGATGTCCATTGGGTCCAGTTCTGTTCGATTGTTTCTATAAACTTTGAACTATCTTTAACTTCGAGTCTTCTTTGCTGGTTAGGTTTTCTGGCTGCTCTTAGTTTAATCTTAATATTGGAAACTAAAAGTTGATGGTCAGATCCACAATCAGCCCCAGGTAGTGTGTGCGTATTCTTAATAGAAGTTTTCCAGCGCGATCGAACCATAATGTAATCAATTTGATTGCGGCAATTACCATCAGGTGATATCCATGTATATAGCCTTCTTGGATGGTTTTGGAAGAAGCTGTTTGTTATTACAAGGCTATTATCCGCTGCAAACTGAATAAGGCGTTCCCCTCTTTCGTTACGCTGCCCCAATCCAAACTTTCCTGCACTGCTGCTAAGTAAATGTGCGTCTGATCCAATCTTCGCATTGAAGTCACCCATTATCACAAGTAGCTCTCTAGTGGGAATTTTGGAGATTGTACTCTCTAGGTCTGAGTAGAAAGTCTCTAGATCTTCAATACTTGCAGTGCTGGTAGGTGCATAAACCTGTATGATATTTAAATTGATGGGCGTTGCTTTGAGTTTGATGCTCATTACTCTATCGCTAACAGGTTCATATGCCAAAATGTGGTTTTTCAAGTGTTTTCGGATAATGAAAGCTACTCCATTTCTGCTGTTGATTTCATTACCAGAGAAGTAAATGGCGTTTGTATCTGTGAGAAAATGACCACTGCCTTTCCAGTGTGTCTCACTAAGGCCGCAGATATTCAATTCACATCTGGAAATCTCATTTTCCAGAATATTAAGTTTTCCCGGTTTGAGCAGGCCGCGGACGTTCCATGTACCTATCTTCTGGGTCTGTCGCATATATATTCCAGTAGCCACTTTTCCGTGTGGTGCCTGGTTTCCTACACCCACATGGCCGGTAGCACATTTCTCACCATCTGCCCCGGACGCAGTATGGCGCCGGTTGCTAAGCGGATCGCATGGCCACTTCTGTATCTTTGACATGACTTTCATAATGACTTTCATGGGAAATTAGTGCAGTGGTTTCCCCTTGCCTTCTGCACCAGACCTTTTTGGAGTCATTTAAACTCCAAGGCTGCTGTAGCCTCTTCCAACCGGGTTGGGTGTATGGTTATACCGCCATTGTTCGGTCGCCATTGCCTCGTCCGTTTTCTAGCAGGGAGCACCACGGCGGTCCAAAACTCGCCGTCGCCGGCATTTATGTAACTATAAATAACCGACGCGTGCAGGTGAGGTTGACAATAGGGTCGGATAAGTTGTAGTTTCCGTTCTCCCCTTACTCCCCAAATACATAATAAAGTTAAATATGATACATAATAAATTAGTTAAATAAATTAGTTAGTGTTTAACCAATACTTCAGAAGGCATACCCTGTATTCCTACCTATTAATAGTTCATACTTATAGAGAAATAAACACATTAGATAGAAGGAAATAAACTGATACCGGAGGCAAAACCTATACTCACCAGTTACTTGGTGATTAAAATTTTGAAATGATACCGTTTTTACGACCCATAATCTTTGTATAAAAGCATTTCAACCTTGGGCAGTATGCTTTTAACCGTTATCAGTATAATGAGCATGAAATTTAAAAATATTAAATTTGTCGCCGCTGTTCAAAAATGAGTGCAACAAAAGAAATTCAAATCTATGCTTATAACTTATTCAATGCAGTTCGATTTCTCCGAATTTTCTCAATGCATTTTGAAGGTTGTAGAACTATCAATAAACCATTTGTGGTATATATATATATCTGATCTATACCAACAGCTGTATTGCTGACTTGAAATTAGGTATACCTTAAAAACAACCATCAGGACCAGGGACCAGCATACATATATATAATATGGGGTCCAAATCTTATACAAGATTGATATTTTTTCATGTAATTTTCTCACACAAGATTATATCTGATACCAAAATATAATCTTGTATGTAATATTTCTGCAATCGCTACAGTTAAAATATCCTTTAAATAGGTAATCAAAATATTAATATTAATTTTATCACAAAAACTAAACAGAATAAAATATCTCATTCATACTAATTTTCGTTTTTAAAGTACCTTCAGTAGTATCAGAATGTACCATTCTATGGTAAAAAGGTAGAGTTTTGTCAGAACTGAAATATTTTTTGCTCCGGAACCCTAACATTAAGTGTGAATTAATACGCTTGACATAATGCCCTTTACGATTCATATTTAAATTTCAAAATATTTTATCAAAATACAATTTAATTCAGGTTGTCATATTTTTACACGCTATAAATTAGCTCACCTGTTTAATCTCAAATTAAGAAATATTTTACTATACACGAAATAATATAAAATAAGTAACAGGTACTACTGTAAGATAAAAAAGTATAAAGTACTTAATTCTGTAAGTTAAAGCGATTTGTCACAAGACATTAGTCAGTCAAGTCCAATTTTAGTCACTACAGGAACTAGCCGGCATATTTGCAGGTGTCGTGTCTGTTTCAGCGAATAAATTTAATTGATATAATCTTGTAACTTGTCACACCGTAAAAGGTAAACTCATAAACGATAAACTCCCATTTAGTATCATAAAGATAACAAACACTTCATTCATTTTTATAGCCAAATTCGGAAAATGAAATCACAGTCAATTCGATTACGTTCGGTTAATATATTGTCTTCGCTCGAGTTTATAGCTATCACTAAACGCTTGTAGTGATACAAGTACCTTAAGTACTCGCTTAATTGTAACTTAGTCTCACAATGACTTATAAAACTACATTAACAAAGCGATCGGTTGTCACAATAATTTATTTGTACAAACCAATCTCTTTCGTGCACCTTAAGATTTATCTGGCCCTCTCTGGCGATTGTAACAGGTTCCTTTATTACCATAAACTCGAGCGACCTTACTCGCTATTATTTTATGTTCATTGATTTAATATAGCTTATATTCAGACAGTGTTACGCAATTCGCTCGATCGCTGAATATTTAGCACGTTTCATAACGTACATATAACGTATGATATACTTTAACGCGGTATAGCACTAAAGTGCAAATTTATGATTTTTATAAGATTGCTGGGGAAATTATTTTCAAGCGAACGTTATGTATGTATAGTCCGCGCCTGCTAGTCCGCTCTGAATATAGAAATGAGTCGCGCCATAGCAAATTGTTATGACGTGCTCGCAACAACTTCAGAGCGGACTAGAAGTTTGGCGCGGATTATACCTATGAAAGTCTCATTCTTTGGCATGTTCTAGAGTTCCAAATGGTTTGACAGATTTTAACATATGAGCTGTTGTCGGAGTGCCATAGGCTACATAACACTCCTTTTTAGTTACTTAAACATCTTTAATTGTTTTTTTTTTCTTTTAATTAAAATAACAAGATATAATTCACAATACCTTTTCCGATTTCAGTGCTGATTTAGTTAATATTTAAAATTTAAAAACTGAGCCATTAGTACTCACAGGACAAATGAAATATAATCAAATCAAATCAAATCAATTTTTTTTATTCAAAATAGGTTCTTTACAGATCACTTTTTGAATGTCAAAGCAACTACCACCACTTCACAAGGTGTTTCGTTATGGAGAAGAAGCGGCGAAAGAAACTCCATAAGTTTATTATTGTTTATTGTTATTGTTAATTAAGTTTGGACTAACAGACAAACAATTTTGTTTATATAGATTTCCATGTCCATTCACTACCAATTACTTAACAATTGCACTTATTTAAATACTGTTTTTATTTTTTATTAGTACACATAAAATGGTTTTGAAAGTTGAACTTATGCCACTTAGACAAATCAGTCGTAAAGGTATAATAAAATGTAAATTGAAAGTAAAATTGAACTAAAAAATGCAATGTAATTACAATTTTATTTGATGTTTTTCAATTAACTTAAATGAGCAAATAGCATCTACAAAATAACGGACGTATGTAATATAGGTATATAGATCAAAAGCGTATTAAAGTCGATCACAGATTGGTGGTTGGTATGTAAATCTAAGGACAAAGATAGAACTCTTAAAAAATAGTGTTTTTATCAGACCTTCCACACCAGTATAAAGCAGTTATTATAAGTTACAAACATAGCAATACGACGTTTTAGTCCTCAAGGGTTGTAATTTCTTAAAACAATATTATTTTAATCATACTTTACTTTTTTGCAGGAAATTTTACTTTTTAAGCAAAATATGACAATTTCAGGTGGTTTTATACAATAGATAAGAAAATTAATAACGGTTTAAGTTTGTTCAATTGTGTATAACGGAATATTTTACTGTTTTAAGGAGGACATAAAACTTTCCTGAACTTGGATGGTTTTTAAAAGATGGTGGTAGGCCCCCTGTCAGGTCAGTCAGATGGACGACATTAGATAAGTACTTCAATTTTATAAAAAAAACGTGTGATAGTGATAGCAGACAAACTTCAAAAACTTCTACCACCTACATAAAGTACAATGCTTCAATCATTTTCTAGAAAATGGAGAAACATTGTATTATTCGAGACAAATAGCTAATCATGAAAATTACAGACAAGACTAGAATGAATTACGGTTACTTGCAGTTCGTCTGTGATTTCCCAAAACAAATTTATGGCACATTGTCATTTCATCGCCGAATTGAATTATAACAGGTCCCACGAACTTAGCTATAACAACTTTCAAACATAAACCTACTTTGCTAAGTTTTGTATATAAAAACAATACCAACAAAAAGTTAATGGAAAAAAGGGGCCAAGTTACGTGTAAACAACATTCGGGGCAGACGTAACAGTACCCTTACCATGAGTTTTTACGTTTTGACAAATATGACTGTTTTGGTATTTGTTTACGTATTTGCCCATATAATTTCCAATCAGCGCCCCTAGCGGATTGTGTCAGAACTTGGAATTTGTATGAGCCAATACGTAAACAAATACCAAAACAGTCATATTTCTCAAAACGTAAAACTCGTGGTAAGGGTACTACAAGAGGGTAAGTACAAGAACTGAGATCTAACGAGGGCGAAGGTTCATGAATATAAGTTTTATTTATTTATTTATTGCATCACCTCTAAACAGAACAAAAGGGCAAATTTTATACTTGGTGGCATTCTATCATTATAGTTGCAGGAAAAATATTTTTCTCTAATACAGGATTAATAACTATACAAGTTAAGGTTTTTCTATTATTGTTATGAGAGGATTAGACTTTTTATCGTAGTTGAAACTTGTGTCGATTACACACTAGCCTATAAATTGGTATTGCTTTTTTTCCGAACTTGGCTTGACATACTGCCGTGTGTCTTTAAAATATAATCCTAACTCCGGTTTATGTGCATTACTTATGTTCCAACATGTTTTGGTTTCTTGCACCAAAAAACTTGCTGAATCGGACCATATTACTACTACGAGAATGAATAGTAGAAAATGGTCTGGTTTTTGTAGACTTTTTGTGAAAACTATTTTGTGTACGGGCGTGTTAACTGTGTTTAATTTGACATAGCTTAACTTTTTCTATCACACTAAACTTGTTTAACTAGAATGAAAAGTCTTGTATGCATCTTCAAAGTATTATATGTACATTGTACATCACATTATATAAATATTGTACATACTATACTGTTTTTTACAATTTAGGAGTAGCAGACGAGCATGCGGTCCACGTGATGGTAGTGCCTACTGCCTCCCATGGACATCTGCAATTAACCCCAGATAGGACTACATATTCCTATCTGATGTCGGCCACATATGTGCCACCACCCCTGAGGACTAAACTGGAATGCATCGAAAAAGTATGTCTCCCTTACCACACCTTTGAAACCAGAACACAGCAGCGCTTAACACTGCTCTTATGAGGCAGCAATAGGTGTGGCGGTGGTGACGCCGGAGTCAAACCATAAAGGGTTCTACCACCTTCCTAACATATATATTTTTATATAGTACATAGTACGAGTACATACATTATATAATAAATGTACGAATATATTTTTATTACTACGTTTCATACGATGGCGATTTCTGCTTACCATCAGTTGACCTGTAAAACCGTTTGCTTCTCCAATCTAATAAGAAAACATACGTATCGCTACAAACACGTAGAATCAGATCGGTATAAATATAATATATCGTTTCCCATTCGATACTGATATCGGATCGGATATGAACATGGAAACGCTACACATTTTCCTTGTGAACATTCCCTTGTGATATATTGTAATTATTTCTAATGTACGTATAGTGTTCGTTTTATTACGTGCATTTAAACAAATCGTAGGGTGAAAGCGTTCTCACAACACAATAGAGCTTTGTTTAATAAAAAGTTTGTGCTTAATTACTATTGAAAAAGTGAGATTTATTTTAGAGCGATATAAGAATTACTTTCATCTTGATACGCTAGAGTGGAGAGAGATAGACCGATGTTTATATTTTTTTTGATTTATTTTATTGTGTATCGCACTTTTCTTATATATCGTTTGCGTATGAAATACTAGTAATATGTAATCAAAAGAAATGGAAATGAATACGACATGAATATAACAAATGAGAAGTACACACATTGGTTATTTGTTGTTAAGTGTTGAGCAATACCTACAGCATACAGTTACAATTTTATAATAGTAATAGGAACTATTAAAAAAATATTAAAAGTTAAAACCGTACAAACATGCAAATTCCAATCAGCGCCCCTAGCGGATTGTGTCAGAACTAGGAAATCGTATTGGCCCATACGTAAACAAATACCAAAACATCATATTTGTCGAAACGTATTAACTCCTGGTAAGGGTACAGAGCCCTAGACCTGTATACTACTCTCGAGCGGAGCAGTACAGAGACCTACTACCTAATTTAATAAAGTTATAAAATTAAATAAAACTCTATAAAAATACAAAATATGTCATAAGCGACAATGCGTGTATACTAGGGCACATTATATAAAGAAACATATACCCACAATGAAATTACGTTAGATCCTAATAAAATGTCATAATTTGATAACAGACTATTGTATTGTAACTAGATTCTTTTTATCTCGTACAATCATGTGAATACTATGTGACCCATAATATATGCGGCCTTTACCTTGGATAAAATTAAGACTAATTAGTTAGAATATAAATAGCACCTAATCTTGTTCGTACCTATTGTTATGCTCATTCACAAGTTGTTAAACGAACTAAGTTTTAGAATAATCTAATTAATTCAAAATAAAATGCTAAATACACAAAAAAGTAATGCTAAATAAAGAATTGTTATTTTAAGAAGAGACTTAGTAGTTCATAAAACGGATGCACTTTAGGCATAGCAATATCAATTTACAAACCATGGAAAAAATAAGTGCACTAGGAAATCCGCACCTTTTAGTATTCCAGCCGTCGAGGAGTTTTTTTAATCATTTTAACAATCAGAAATAAGTGTTCAGTATTTTCGTGAAGCAGTGATATCCTAGTGGTTGAGACACTCGGCCTCTTGATCGAGGGGTCCGAGGTTCAAATCCCAGGCCTACCTACGATTTTTCAAAGTTATGTGCATATTAGAAATTAATTATCACTTGCTAAACGATGAAGGAAAACATCGTGAGGAAACTTGCAAACCTGAAAGATTTATAAAAAAAATCTCAAAGGTATGTGAAGTCTACCAATACGCACTTGGCCAGCGCGGTGGACTATGGCCTAATCCTTCTCATTATAAGAGGAGACCCGTGGGCAGTGGGACAGTAACAGTAGCAGGGTTGTTGATGATGATAATGATTTTCATGTATACAATGACATACTTCTTTTATTTGTAGATGTTTAAATACTAGCCACTAGTGTAAGTATGCTGTACACGAGTCTTATAGTAAGAGTTTTGTCATAATTAAATCAATCAAATATCTTGTGTGTCTATTAACTTGCACTGAATAGGCCAGTGATAGTCAGTAAATACACATCGTTGATTTTTTAAAACAACTCTCAGGCGTGTGCGACTAAGCCCCGAACCGTCCTCATAATCAGTACCCTTACCATGAGTTTTCAAAACATCCCACAATTTTACGTTACGTTATTCTGTTCACTTTGCTTCAGTAGACTGAGTAAACGTAACAATAAGTAAGTGCTCAAGTCGTTTTGTCTGCTTCACATATTCGCAAAAAGAGAGACAAAACATAAAGCGCCAGTTTATCAATTAGACATTTAACGTTACGTTACTGACACTATAGTTCTGATAAAATCAGCTAGGAACGCTGATTGGAATTTATATGGACAAATACGCAAACAAATACCAAAACAGTCATATTTGTCAAAACATAAAAACTCATGGTAAGGGTACAGGCTAGTGCAAGTTGTAAATACACATCGTTGATTTTTTAAAACAACTCTCAGGCGTGTGCGACTAAGTCCCGAACCGTTCTCATAATCAGAGGAGAGCTACCCAGGAATGGGTCAATAATGGATTGAAAATGACACAATATACTAGTAATGCGGATGTGTAGGTTGATTTGCCTATCCAGCAAACTAGATCACGACCATGATTTAAGCTTTCGTAATAGTACAAAAACGAACTAAACTGGTCACCGAGACACTTACCATGTCCGTGTTTG
The DNA here is from genome assembly GCF_041222505.1 of Epargyreus clarus. Lineage (NCBI taxonomy): Eukaryota > Metazoa > Arthropoda > Insecta > Lepidoptera > Hesperiidae > Epargyreus > Epargyreus clarus. The sequence goes on from NW_027332233.1 coordinate 5,261,567, forward strand.
GATTTATCAGATTAGAAATTTCCCTTTATTCGACACATGGCGACATGGTGCAAGAAGTTAAGTAATATTGCGATAATAACTTAAAAAAAATACGTTTCAAACGCCTACGTTCATTCATACCACTGTCCCACGACATTGTCCCACTGCTGGGTAGGGGCCTCAAAGTAAGAGCGGCTTAGACCATCGCGCTTGCCTTTACTTTACACGACTTTTGAGAACTCTATTAGAACAATTAAAACGGTTTTCTTACGATGTTTTGCTGTTTTACTTCATTGTTTATCAGCATCATCATCATCAACCCATTATTGTCCCACTGCTGGGCACGAGTCTCCTCTCAGAATGAAAAAGATTAGGCCATCGTCCACCGCGGTGGTCAAGTTAGAATCGGTAGACTTCACATACCCTTGAAAACATATTTTTAAAATTTCTCAGGTTTTTAAATATATGTGCAGTTTCCTCACGATATTTTACTTCACCGTTTTAAGCAAGAGATAATTAATTTCTAATTCGCACACAACTATGAAAAATCAGAGGTGCGTGCCTAGGATTTCAACCTTGGACCCCTCAATCAAAAGGCCGAGTTTCTACTACTAGGCTATCTTTCTATGTCCCTGCAGTCTCGGGAATAGAATAGAGCTACGGTTTCCCCTGCCTGTCGTAAGAGGCGACTAAAAGGGGACTTCCGGGGTTGCGGGCGGCAAGAGTGGGAGCTCGACCCGTCCAGTAAGCGATCCCGGGAAGGACGGCGGTATGTGTGGTCGCGTACCGTCGTGAACACCAGGTGCGGGAGGAGCGAAAACTGCTCCCCCAGGGCAGAGCCCGATCGAGGCATCGCGCTTGGAGGACTCCGGTTGCATTCCGTCGGAGATCCCGGAGTTTTCCAACAAGCGTTGAGGACTTCCACTGGGGGGGTTTTAGTGCGGTAAGAATCCCACACAACCCGGCGTCGCTTCCACGTCGTCGGGTACCTTTTGAAGGTTTCCCCCTCGTTAAGAAAAAAAAAAAGAAAAAAGGTTCAACGTCTACGTAGATTTATTAAACCACTTAAGTCACGTTTTTACTGGCGTAAAAAGTTGCTGAAGCTATTTAATGGTTTATATAGCCCATTAACGTCCGCGACTAGCCGTTAAAGAGTAATTAGGATTTACCTTAAAATTTAACAATGGTTAGCTAACTCCCTACTTGTACACGACAGCGGAGGATAATGATTTTCGACAGTATGTATGTATGTATGTATGTATGAGTCTCATTCTTTGGCATGTCCAGCAGCCCATATGAGGTTTTAACATATGAGGTGTCGATACAGTTAATGCGGGGGCGACAACTTATTTATAAGTAGTCGGTTCTTTTTTGTTTTATAGTATTTTTTTTTTATAATATAAGAGTAGCAGACGAGCATGCAGTCCACCTGATGGTAAGTGGCTACTGCTGCCCATGGACATCTGTAACCAACCCCAGATAGATATTCTTACCTGAAGTCGGCCACAGATGCGCCGCTACCCCTGAAGACTAAGCTGGAACGCCTCGGAAAAGTCTGTCTCCCTTACCACACCCTTCAAACCGGAACACAGCAGCGCCTAACACTGCTGTTATAAGGTAGAAATAGGTGAGGCGGTGGTGGTGCCGGAGTCGAACCACAAAGGGTTCTACCACCTTCAAATTCTCTATTTGTCATATGGACGTATCGTCGTACCTAAGACTCTTTAGTCTGATCGTCCATATATTTGACTGTTCATAAAGGTATCAGAAATGCAGCCCCAAAATCTTATTTGCTAGTTGGTGATCAATGTCCACAGATGTCTGTACTATAGATTATGTACCATTACCATAAGGAAATAAACGAATACTTCATGATAGTTTCTTTCTTATAAAAGTTAATTTATATTTACAGACTTAGATCGAGTCAAACGCGTGTCGTGCCAGACAATTTTTTTTTATACAATGTATGGTAATTAACCGTAACCATACCGTAACACAGTCGCTTACACGGTCTGTGCCTGTCAAAATATTACATAAAGAAATATAATTTTGCCTGGTACGGTCCCTGTCTGATACGTTGAATGTCTGCAAATATAAACCTGGTCTAAATCTGGAACTAAAGGCGACCTTAATCCATTCAGTATATAATTCATTAAAAATTAACTCAAAGGCCAATAAAATATTTTTATCACCCACTAAAAATATTATTTGCAACAAGAACTGGTTTTTTATAACACAGTTCGCACTTGGAACAGTTAGGGTAAAAATCGTTGCAGTAATAAATGCAATTTTGAACTCGTTCGGAATTCATAAGTGGTTTAATGGGTAGCATGACCATTATTTTCAACTAAGCGGGACACTTACATAATATCGTAGAAAAATTCTTTATGGGCATTTTCCATCAAAAACAATTAGTTTCATCTTACTGACGGCATAATAATTATGTAGACAGGCATTGTTCTATAGTTATCAGCATCGATTTGTAGCAAAATATCAATTTGATTTTTGTATATGTCCATAAGAGAAATTTTTGTTGTCGCCGTGGACAATGTGAGAAATATCATACATTTTATTATCATATAGAAGAACCAAACCAATATGTATCTGAAAAGTCCAGATAAATGCTCACTAATGCCCATAGACACCAATAAATAATTAGATCCTACCTAAGATCAGTTATAGGTGCATTGCATATCCTCAGAATATAAGGATTAAGTTGAGTTGCCTCGAAAATGTCTGTCCTTATACACACCATGCCCAGCCATGCCATATTATCCAGAATATAGCAGCGGTTATCATAGCTGTTATAAAACAGAAACAGGAATGCGCGTGGAGTCGAACCACGTAGAGCTGTCCCAATGACACAAGCATGCCATATTATCCAGAATATAGCAGCGCTTAACATTGCTATTATAAAACAGAAACAGGAAAGCCCGTGGAGTCGAATCATGTATAACTGTCCAATAATAGAACAATAGCTTTAAACCGAGACCGTCCCACCTGAACCAGAACGTATGGTCACTATTAATGGCGCACTTTCCTCCAAGCCATAGGTGCAATCACGCCATAAATTGTTAATGCAGTTTTATTGCCGTAAACTCACCGCCTATGTAATGGGGGCTCATTGCAACGATTCTCGTATACTATCATTGTGACGTAATACCGCGTTTATTAAGGTTTATAAAGTAACATTTCTGTTTCAGGGGCATGGTTGTCAATAAAATTATGTTTTAAAGGTGGTAGAAGACTTTGTGGTTCGACTCCGGCGGCACCACCGCCTCACCTATTTCTGCGTAATAACTGCAGTGTTAAGCGCTGCTGTGTTCTGCTTTGAAAGGACATACTTTTGTGAGGCGTTTCAGCTTAGTCCTCAGGGGTATCGGCGCATCTGTGGCCGTCCTGAGGTAGGAATATTTAATCCTATCTGGGGTTATTTACAGATGTACATGGGCGGCAGTCGTCACTTACCATCAGGTGGACTTCATACTCGTCTGTTACTGCTATATTATAGAAAAAGTTGTTATAACGTAATATCTTCTTATACAAGGATACACAATATTTTTTATTTACTCCCAAACGTTTAAAAAGAAGAGTTGAAAGCATCTTTCGATGATGAAAGATTGATATATTTGTAATTTTTATGTACAAATAAAATATACTTTCGTAGTTTAAAACATGTAGATTTTAAACCAGGTCAGGGAGACATCTGAATAACTTTAAATTTCTAATCTGGGTATTTTCATATCTTTCCGCGGCTGTCCAGAAAAAAGAAATCCGTTACTCGTAACTCTATGTGGGTAGAAAGATTTATTTTTTTATGTGATACCTTGTTGTGTGTATGTAATTTTATATACAGGAAGGCACAAACCTCTATGAGTTTTTTACCCAAAAGGGAGTCAAAACTCCTTAAATAAATGCAAAACAACAAAATTTTGTTGTCTGTTACTATAAGGAGTAACTTAGGAGTAACTTAGGCTACTTTTACTTTAGGTATAAAAAAATAGTGCTCCACGCAAAAAAAAACATGAAATCGCCCAAAATTACACTTAAGACCGCGAGAGAAACCGCGGGACAGCTCATCGTTAAAAAAACCAAGACACTTAAATTTTAAAGGATTCAACGTTTATACCAAATCAAAAGGTATATAAATGCATATAAATCAAAAGGGTGGCTACAAAGGATATATAAACGACTAACAACCCCGCAGCTGCGGCACGCAACCTCGCGTGCGAGCTGTTCCGGTGGGCGCGGGCGTTGGGCAACCGAGGAAGCGCTGCGCCGTTCTGTGTAAACGGCATAGATTAAATTAATATCCAGTGGTTTGAAAACGTACAAAAACTTGGGTATTAACTATTGTTTTCTCAACATTATGTAAAAAGTCATAAGTTTACCTTTTAGAAATGAGGATGCGTAGAAACGCAGCTTTGGCCAAATGATAAAAAATATTTGAAATCTAAATATACATTTCCGTGCAAAAATAATACATTGTTCCTAACACAATAATTAGAAAGGTTGCGACTGATTGACTAATTATGTAAATGTAATTATTATAAAAGTTAAAATTTATTAAGTGTGCAGTGCACAATACAAAGTTTCTAGGGGTTCCCGGTAACACATATTTTCCAACCCATTAACCTTGCCACTTGACTTATTTGATACTATTTGAAAGAAATTAACTATTTTTATCTTTTAATAATGCTTTACATTAATATGTAACTATAAATATGAAAAACAATATTAATTAATAAGAATAAAATGGTAAAGGCAATACTAAAAGTTCACAAGGTCGCACGTAACCTTTTCGAAATCTAGACTTTCGGATAAGACTCAAATAATTCAACGGCTCCAAATGACAGTACAATATTGACTTCTTAATAAAATTTGAAAATAGTTTTCATTTACGAATGGAATTTCAATAATTCTCTTTATTTTACATAATCAATGCAAGGGCATGAGCGACCACCGAAACAGCGGACAAAAAGTTGGATCAATTTGTACCGAATTGAACTACTGCGTCCCATATTATGCCTTCAAGATGATATCTCATATTATTGATGAGTTGCATAACATACGGGATAAAAACGCGTCAGTTGTCTATTCTCGTTACGTGGTGTGAGAGTATGTATTGTATGAGCAGTTTTCACATTACCGTCTTCCGATGTTAACTGCGTGGCATAAATAATTGCATAATTCATACAGTTGGTAATTATTCCTTAATAATCGCTTTTCACACGGACAGCTTCAATTATCACTCCATTATTTGATTGTAATTAACCGACTTCGAAACTTCAAAGTATGTCAGTTTTAGCAACGTTCTAGGCTCGTTTTTATTCGACTTTATTAGCAGAGGAGTATACAGTCGACCTGGTCGAAGGTGTGATAGTAAGTGGCGATTGCCCCCCACGGATATATTTAATCGACCCCAGATAAAATTAGATTCCTACCCGAGGTCGACCACAGATACGCCGCTACTCCTAAGTACTTCCGCTACTAAGCAGGAATGCCTCGAAAAAGTATGTCTCCCTTACCGCTCCCATAACCACAACACAGCGGCGCTTAATACTGATGTTATTAGACAGAAATAGGACTGGCGGGAGTGCCAGAGTCGAACCACTTTCAACTGTTGATTCAAGTTTAACACGGCAGAATCTTAATTACCCCAAAAACAATTAACTATATTTATTTTAAACCTTTTAAATTGTCGCTTTCGCGTGACGCATAGCGCTCATATACTCAAATTTGCCGTATCCCCCAACGCACTACGATGTAATTTTACTACACAGTTATTCATCATCATCATCAACCCATTACTGTCCCACTGCTGGGCACGGGTCTCCTCTCAGAATGAGAAGGATTAGGCCATAGTCCACCGCGCTGGCCAAGTGCGTATTGGTACACTTCACATACCCTTGAGATTTATAAATCTCTCAGGTATGCACGTTTCCACACGATGTTTTCCTTCACCGTTTAAGCTAGTAATAATTAATTTCTAATCTAATACGCACATAATTTTGAAAGTCAGAGGTGCGTGCCTGGGATTTGAACCTCGGACCCCTCGATCGAGAGGCCGCGTTTCTTAACCACTAGGCTATCACTGCTATTCACTACGGCTACACAGTTATTAATTTTCAGTTATCTATAATTTACTTATCATAGATAATTTCACGTAATGCAACGCATTGATTATTTAGATATTAATTAGATAGGCATTAACCAGACTTCGTACACGGTAGCTGCCTCTATTTTTTGCTGCATTGTAATTCTGTTATCTACTGATTTTTACATTTAGTTACATCAGAGTAATTGCGTTATTTACCGGATGCATACATTACGCCACGCCTAACTAATTAACTTATATCCATATAAAATATCGTTACAAAATTGAAAGTTACGGAGCAAGTTTCAAAAAACTTGACAGTATTTTGAAAAGTATTTGCATAGCGAGTGCGTAACACATTTCGTTAATAAAAATAAAAACGCTTTCTACGTTCATATTCACGTTGACAATTTGGACACGAATGTAAATGTGTTTGTAAGAAGGACAAGTAGATACAGTTGGAAGGAATAATTATCCAAGCTCGTATATGGGACGAAGCTATACAAAATAAAATTAAAAAGTAAATATAATACAGCCTAAAAATACAGAACTTATTAGGTTCATTGCCTGAAGTGGTACCTCAGTTTCCACCTCATAACAGCAGGGTTAAACGCTGCTGTGTTTTAGTTCTAAGTATAAGGCATGATCACCGGCGAGGCGGATTAGCGTGGCGGAGCGATCACCATACCGGTCTGACGCGCAGAGGGTCCCGGGTTCGATCCCTGGCCAGACAGACATCTGAATGATGAATAGATTTCTGTTTCTGGGTCTTGGTGTTTGTATATTTGTCTATGTGTGTGTCAATGACACCCACAACACAGGGAATCCTAGTGTGGGGCTGTGAGTGTAGAAAGCGTTTTTAACCAAGGCTTTCCAACGTAGTCCAAATAGAGCCATGCATATGCATATGCATAGAAAAACCTCGAATTCCGTTTGGATTTCATTACAAATTTCAATGCACAGCAGGTTGCTCATTTGCTACTTCTGTTAAGTAAAAATATACTTAAATATGCGATTCGTATCGAAATACTGCGGAAAGATATAAAACACTTTAGTTACTACACTATGACATGCATTCTATTAATATGCATTTGTCGTAATAATAAAATTGAACGGACCGCTGAATAGCCCGATTTGTCACGCGTAAGAACAACAGTTGAATAGGATCATAGCGAGAAAGTGGTGGCATATGATTACTAAAGCAGCCATAAAAGTAAATTCATTGTGAACATTTGAACTGTATAGCTATTACGGTTCAATAGATAGCGAAAAACGCTGTAAAGTAGCAGTTTTTTATATGGGGACCCCCATTTATTTTTAAAACTTGTTTAGTTTTAGGATTTGTTGTTGTAGCGGCTACCATTATACATAGTCTATAAAACTGGCAAGTGTTCCGGAGATAGAGCCCCGTGACAGACAGAGAGACGGACAGATAGCGGAGACTTAATAATAAGGTTCTGTTTTTACCCTTTGGGTACAGAACCCTAAAAACATACGTAAACATTCAATTGGTATCAAAATATTGTGGAAAGACAAAATTCCCTTTTGTTACTACTCTGTTACAGTTACAATTGCATTTACTCTGCATTTGTCCGATTTGTCACGCGTAAGAACAAGAGCTGAATAGGAACATAGCGAGAAAGTGGTGGCATATGATTACTTGGTGAACGTAACGAACACAGCGGGTAGTGTGATAGGATCTGCGGACCAGGAACTCAGCCCTCTGGGTGGTCGCACCTACTGTGCGAGCTATTAAACCTTGTTGTTATCCGCAGATCTCAATGGAAAGATCTAATTGAATTATTAAGGTAGAAATTATAAAGGCGCTTACGACCTAATAATTTTATACTATAGTAGCTTGTTGTTCTATTTTCCATAGCCTTTTTCTCTACACAAGTAAAGAGGAGTTTCCTTTGAAAGATGGTAGAAGTAGGATGGTTCAACAGACGAGCCACACATATTACTAGTGCATAACAGTCCTTACGCTTTAGTAGATGGATGTTAATTATACCGACTAACTTACATAATGCGGTGACCATCATAATTCTATGATTTGCTACAAGTAGTATCTTCGTTCTATATTGATTTAGTTACAGGTATTTAAGGGCAGCAGTAACAAGTTACCATGCGAGCTCGTATATGATCCGCTTCAAACTACATTAGATTAACTTGATGAAGCGTCCTCGAAGAAGTGATCTGATTGTTAAAAATCCTGTCTGCGGTAGTGCAATGTATAAAAGGTTACAGTCGTGCATATGTACGAGTAAGACTAAAAAAATGTAGTAAAGACTTATGCTTACACATTATTATCTAAGGAAAAAAAAATTCGCAATTGTTATAAGTACTAAAACATTTCCGTAATTATTTCTGCCCATAGCCTAGCCACAGAATAATATAGTCTAAGTTCAAAACAGTGCCAACCGAACGTTTAATCTAACGGTGCGAACTTTCAAATGTAACGGCGAACATGATATTTATAAATGTCAAAGCATTGCCCCTGATTGACCCGTGAGTAATACCATAGGGTCTAAGGGATACTTGGTATTGTATTAAAATTTTTGTCTTTATTTGTTTTGCAGACGATTTTTTTAGAAAGCTTGACGGTTTGATATCTGTAGTAACTCGGAGTCATCATCAACCCATTCCTGTCCCACTGCTGGGCACTGCTGCTCCCACTGCTGCTGGGGTCTCCTCTCATACTGAGAAGGATTAGGCCATTGTCCACCACACTGGCCAAGTGCATATTGGTAGACTTCACATACCTTTGAGATTTTTTTATAATCTCTCAGGTATGCAGGTTTCCTCACGATGTTTTCCTTCACCGTTTCCCTAGTGATAATTAATTTCAAATACGCACATAACTTTGAAAAAATTAGAGGCATGCCTGGGATCGAATCTCATGTATCTCTGACACTTTGAGGTATGTGCGTGTTAGAAATTAATGATCACTTGCGTGAAGGAGAGCACAAACTTACAAACATGTCTAAGATTTCTTAAAGAATATTTTTTAAGGCTATGCGAAGTCTACCAACCACCACCATCACACTTGTCCAGCACGATGCACTATGTCCTCCTTTACATCGAGAGGAGATCCGTGCCCATACCTACAGAACTATGAAAAAAGGAGGTGTAAATCTTATATATAAAATTCTTGTGTCACAATGTTAGTTCACACAAAACAACGTTTGCCGGGTGTAATTATATTATTAGATTGCCATTTCATATCAATAAAATGAGATTCATGGTCGTCATTTTAGATTAGATCACAGCTGTAATAAAAACTAAACTGTGTTTTCAATGTCAAATCAAAGGTTTCGAAAATTTACTTAAAATTTTAACTGACTCATATAAAACAGAATTTTAAGCGATCATTATTTCTGTATCCATTTTAGTACTAGTTTTTTTAAGAGTATCTTTGAGTAGCTACTTTTTGCCATACACGGATGAATAGTTTCTAGTATACAGTATACTTTCACAAATAACAATTACAGCAGTTACAATATTGTATTTGATAAAATAAAAAAGTGGTTTTTTTTTTGCAACAGACCTTTTTCGGGTTGCTATTTAAAAATAATAGAAATGTACTAGTTAAATAAATGTTACAATTATTTATAATATAAACAAAGTGAGCGGCCAAATCTTTTGGCCTAAAAGGTTAGAGTAAATACTTACTTATATGAGAACTAACTTTAGAACGTATATAATCAACTCGAATCTTGTACTCGCAATATGTATATTTTACACATTACACCTACAGATGGGCTACCTGTTCTTAGTAGTCCTCATATAAAAACAATCAACATTCTACTAAAGTCCGATTGCAATCGCTACCGAATTTCACGAACCAATTTAAGATTGCACTCAATAAGTACTTAGTTCCGATGTAATTAATACTGAGCGAGCGCGAACGTGGCCTTTGTCCTAGCATTGTTCTACATCGCGCAACGCACAAATCGCTCGCTTTGAGCGTAACCTTACCGAAATTATGAGCACGACATCGCGCTCCGTGTCTACGCGGCACCGTCTCCATTGTACAACCGATACGTCAGTAAGCAGCAAGAAATTGCTCTATTTAGATGACATAATGTTTATTTTTGAGTCCGTGATAGTTAGAAGCGTGAGTGCTCAGTCCCGATGTAATTAATACTGAGCGAGCGCGAACGTGGCCTTTGTCCTAGCATTGTTCTACATCGCGCAACGCACAAATCGCTCGCTTTGAGCGTAACCTTATCGAAATGATGAGCACGTCATCCCGCTCCGTGTCTACGCGGCACCGTCTCCGTTGTACGACCTATCTATTTAGGTGACAAATGTCTCTATATTTTTGACTATGTAGTGGAAACGAGCATATACCTTAGTATATTAGAACACTTTTTGAGATCAAATTTTATTTATGTTATTTTGGAAGTTATGTTGCGGGAAGTCGCTACATTATATTTCGGTGAGATGAAATTAAATCGTAGATCGAATTAAATCGTAGAATCTATTGGATTTAATGATTATCTTCCAGAAATCATGATTTAATATACGTTAACAAAAAACATGTCCGACTTCACTTTGTAGGTTATTTTGCTTTCGCCAAATGATATTTTAAGTTAATTTTGAATTTTATTGATAATAATATTTTGTATTATACTCGTACATAAGTATATTATTAACACTAAATATAACACAATAAACATTGAATTACATACATAATAACGAATTTCCAAATAAATATTATAGTTCAATGGGATAAAAAACACAAACAGCAAAATTACGAAAATATATATAGTATCTATTATTTATTCAAATTTGTAAAAATAAGTTAATTACTAAAGGACGGCAACTTAAAAATATTTGAGTTCATAATATATTCAAATAAAATGTCTAACTAAAGAACAATGGAAACACACTCTCAGATCCGCGGTCAACTATCTACAGCGTGAGATCAAATACTGAGCTATTTACCTTGAAACTGTAGTTAGTGCGGTGGACACGCCATGTCAGTACCATTAATTGCCCTTATAGTCATACCAACTTACTTACAATTAAACTTATATTACATACTAAATTATTAGCTAATTGATTCGACTTTTACAGCAAAATAAAACTACGAGTACCGAATTATTCGCTCAGGACTACCAATTGAAATTAGGTGAAAAGTAATAATAAATACATATGTAGTTAAATTTTTCAATATCTATTGGTCGCATAAGGTCTCGGGTTCAAGTCCAAACAAAATATTAATGTAAATGATGCATTCATAATTTTACGTTGTGCTACAAGTATAACTATAGTATCTACAAGAATAACGTGTATCATGTTAAGTATAGGAACTGTTTTAAAAAACAGATATAGAAAAATGTATCTATGTACTTACAGTATTACTCATACTTGTTCTCAAATACAATTTAGTAAATAATTGATTTGACTTTACCGGTCTTATTAGTTTCTAAAATATATACAGGTACAATACTTAATTCAATATGTGCATATTGTATGTAACTTCTATTAAATGTATTATGTATGTGTATTTTACATTAGAGCACAATAAACGTATTGTCAGCATTCAAATTAAAATTTTATTTACGACTTCGAAACGCCAACGTTTACACCTAACATATATCAATAACATATTAACGAGTAGTATGAGATAATTAATAACTTTTCAACTTTAGAACCTGACAGTACCGCCAGTCCGCCAACACTAGTCGTGAGGTGATGGTGGCCTCGAACCATGGGTTTCCATTGCGTTACCCTCCCACGCACAGCACGTTTTGGAGTTCCGTACTGAAAGGAATTAGTACTATTGAAAGGTACCATACTATTGTAGTAGACGGGCATGTAGTCTACCAATGTACGTGGCTACTGGCTACTGACGTCTATTTGCATCTGAGATCAATCCTGGTTAAGATTAGATTACGCGAGATCGACCACGGATATGCCGCTACCCCTGAGGACTAAGCTGGAATACATCGAAAAAGTGTATCTCCCACACGTGTACCACACTCTTCAAACCACAACACAGCAGCGTTTAACATTGCTGTTATTGGGTAGAAATAGGCGGTGGTGCCGCCGGAGTCGAACCATTAAAAGTTCTATCACCTATATGTGTAAATAAATAATAGTTTAAAAAAACTAAAAAAATACACTTTTTATAGAAAATCCAACTAAAAAATAGAAAATATTTTTTTTTTAAATTTGAATTAAGAATAGTGTAAATAAGATAAAAATATTTTTTATTGTAAAAAAAGCGTGGGGTGCATGGTGTCAATAGTTATAAATATTTTATTGATAGATATTGAGTAGAAGGATTATCATTTTGATAATATCTTAAAAAGCACCCAACGCTTTTTTTACAAAAAAAAAAAATATTTTTATCTTATTTACACTATTCTTAATTCAAATTTAAAAAAAAAAAAATTTCTATTTTTTAGTTGGATTTTCTATAAAAAGTGTATTTTTTTAGTTTTTTTAAACTATTATTTATTTTTCATTTTTTTGGTCGATTTTTTTATAAAAGCGTATTTTTTAGTTTTTTTTAACTATTATTTATTTTTCATTTTTTAGTGATTATTTTAGCGATTATTTTAACGATTATTACGTAGCGTATTATCAAGTTTATCTTTCGAATCAGCATCAGCACCTTTGCTTAGCAGTGCAAAAATGAATATTGGGTCTTTGTTTAAGGCAGCTGTATGAAGTGGTGTTTTACATTGGTGTTTATTTTTATTGTTAACGTGAAAATCCCAGAGGAGTTGTTGAATGACATCCGAATTGCCAATGCTAACTGCTTTCTTTCATAATTTATACCATATCCCAGGTCCTCTATCTTGGATAAAAGTAATCACGGAAAAAGGATGATAGAGCATCTTTTAAAAACAGGCGCTGATGGCAATACTCAAGAGAAAAACGGTCAACTGCTTTACATCTAGCCATTTCAAAAGGACGTCGTCCAATCATCGATTTAATATTACAGCATGATGATGTTAATATCAAAAATAATTCTAGAATTTCTTCTCTTTGTGTTGCTGCTGCCTGCAGAGATTTTAAAACTGTTAGTAGTTTAATTAATTTTACAGCTCGAGTTAATAATATAAGTTGTGACTATGACGATGAGCTGAAATCATATATGCCTTTACATTTGGCAGCAAGAAATGGGAACAATGAAATAGTGGAAATCTTGTTAAAGGAAGGTGCAGATGTTGAAGTGCTGAATGAATAAGGATGATGAGACACCGCTTCATGATGCTATTAACAACGGACGCGTCGAAATTGAGGTCAGGTCAGGTCAGGTCAGGTCAGGTCAGGTCAGGTCAGGTCAGGTCAGGTCAGGTCAAGGTCAGGTCAGGTCAGGTCAGGTCAGGTCAAGGTCAGGTCAGGTCAGGTCAGGTCAGGTCAGGTTAGGTTAGGTGATCGGCGCGCCTGGTAGATTCCTTTATTGGTCTTAACGCAGACCTTCCGGGTCTCAGGAAAACAAAAATCGCTGATCCTGATTATCCTAGTAAGGATAACGGGTCAGAATGTTTAAAATATTGAATTGTCATCGGTCCTTAATAAGTATGCCAAATTTCAAGTTAATCCGACGTTTTGAAGGGGGTTAAAATCATGTTCAAAGATTCCGTTACATACTAACATACCAACATACATACGTCTGAAGCTAATAAAAGCGTATTAAAGAAGAAATTCTTTGCTTTTGATGCTATGTCTGGAAGGGTATGGATTCCAGCTGATTTTCATGAGACCACTGTCATCATCCTTAGAAAGTAGTAACGTATTCGTGATTAGCTACTCCTAGGATTAGATATTCCTACCTGAGGTCGACCACAGATGCGCCGCTACTCCTGAGGACTAAGCTAGAACGTCTCCCTTACGACACCCTTCAAATCCGACCTGTTTTATATGGAGTTCTTTAGAGATGTCTGTGGGTGTCAGTGACCTTACAGCTGCATGCTTGTTTCTTACTCCAACGTTCCAAAAATACTAATATAACGCCGTTCGTTAAACTGTTTTGAGTTCAAAAGATACTTTAAGATAACATGTAGGGACGGACTTCTTGTTTAACCGGTTGAAATCTTCACAAAAATTATATTATTATGGAGGATACCGTAATAAAATAATAAAAATAAGGCGAAATGAAACAAGTAATTTTAAGTACGAGTAAAAGAAACCTGACTGTATTAAATAAGTCGCAAAAATCGAGCCGAAAAAGCTTATTAACGGCATAACGGTATATGGTGGAATTTAAAACAGGGACAAACGTATTTTTGACAATATTTTTGAGCCGAATCCAACGATACTGATGTTACGAATAAATTCCATCAAGCAGTTTGAGCTGTAGAGCACAACAAAGAGTGAGACACATTCCTACACTCGAACTACCAGTACCCTTACCATGAGTTTTTACGTTTTGACAAATATAACTGTTTTGGTATTTGTTTACGTATTTGCCCATACAATTTACAAGCAGCGCACCTAGCGGATTGTATCAGAACTATATTAGTAACGTAACATTAAATGTCTAAATTGACAAATGGCACTTTATGTTTTGTCTCTCTTTTTTGCGAACATGTGAGGTAGACAAAAAGACTTGACACTTACTTATTGTTACGTTTACTCAGTCTACTAAGCAAACGGAACAGAATAATGGATTGAGTAAACGTAACTTAAAATTGTGGGATGTTTTGAAAACTCATGGTAAGGGTACAGTACATAGATACAATCGAAAAACTTAACCTTCCTTATGCCGAAGTCCGATAAAAATGAAGCAGAAGTGACCCAAAGTAATAATTTTATAAGAATAAACTAAATAAACGTTATTCAGTAGAAGCCCCAACATAATTTATTAATTTAACATTGTTTTGTTTTCGCCCTATCGTAAAAACACAATTTCCATTAATTGTACCTTAAAATTAATGATAAAATTATATTTATTCCGAATTCTACGTAAACAATAAAAGGTTACACATTATTCGTTTAATAACTCAATTAAAACTTGTAACAGTTTTGATAAAAGGTTAAACGATTACGTAGCTATCAAAAACTTCATAAATTGATTTTGAAAGCCTTATTGTTCTCTGCGGATTGGTTTTGAACAAAGCCTTTCGTTTTAAACGCCCGGTTTATTAAACAATTGTCAAGCCAAAGTTTGTCACGATGTTATTTTTAATATGTCACAAAATGAAATTAAATGTCACATTTTATTCTATTGTGTAGACTGGCTAACTTTTCTGTGCAGAGGTTCGCAGAATCAGTACCCTTAGTATGAGTTTATAGGTTTTTACAAAAATGTATTACGTATTTGCCCATACATTTCAGATCCCATTAGCAGAATGTATCAGAACTGATTAGAAATGTATGGGACATACGTAAACAAATACAAAAACAGTCATATTTGTAAAAACGTAAAAACTCTTACTAAGGGTACAGTTTGATCTAATATGCTCTTAAGAAGAAGTGAAGGTTTCCTCGTGAGGTTTCCCTTCGCCGTAGCCAGCGATAATTAATTTCTAATATGCTCATAACTTAACAGAATCAGAGTCGCCTGAGATTTGAACCTCGGAACCCGATTGAGAGAATTAACCACTAGGTTATCACTGCCTTTTTAGTATGATTGTACTAAAAATTCAAGAATATGTAAATTGTTTTTATGATTTACTTAAAGGTATGATATAACTGGGGATTGTGGTACAAAAATTTGGTGCGGATATGATACGATTTGTTGTTACGTAAACTAGCGTTAAATGTAACAATTCCTTTTCACAATCATTCGAAATATAAAATTAATAAATTCAATTGAAAATGTAACGTAATGAAAAGCCATTTTACAAATTGAATTGTATTCAGTGTTATCGAAACTGAGGATTATTACATGATACTTTAATTCACCGACTACAAATACTCCAAATTAAAACAAGTCCTCGTATACATAATACATAACTTCACACCGAATTTACCATTCGCTGGAACAATTTTGGTTTATTTATAAATTCACTTTATATATTATATTGACCCAAAAATAGCGCTAATTAGTCATAACCTACAATTTAACGGTTACGATACTTTTATGTACCGGTGAAAGGTTTCCGAGTATTGTAGGTAGTATTGTATAAAATATAAGTGACTTATATCGAAATTGGTTTACAAGGTCCTTGCCAGGTCATGAACGACTTTTTATTCATGTTTTATCAAGCAAATCACTAAAATAGTGCATGGATTATGAAGGATAAGGTTCTCCTCTTAGAATAAAAGATTTTGGAGGGTGAACCCTTTGTGATTCGACTCCGGGGTGATCCGTCACACGCATTTCTGCCTCATAACAGCAGTGTTAAGCGCTGCTGTGTTCTGGTTTGAAGGGTGTGGTAAGGGAGGCATACTTATCCGAGGCGTTCCAGCTTAGTCCTCAAGGGTGGTGCACCTGTTGACCTCTGGTAGGAATGTCTAATCCTATCTGGGGTTGATTTTGGATGTCCATGGGTGGCAGTAGCCACTTACCATCAGGTGTTCTTCATGCTCGTCTGCTACTCCTATATTATAAAAGAAAAAAATGTGCCAAATAAGAGCAATGTTAAGCTCTGATGTGCTTTGAAGGAAGACATACTTATCCGAAGGGTTCCAACTTAGTACTTAGGTTGCAACGCATCTGTGGCCAACCTTATGTAGGAATCTTATCTTATCTGGGGTTGATAATAGATATTAATGAGCAGCAGCAGCCACTTACCATCATGTGCACTGCATTCTAGTTTGCTACTGTAATATTATTAAAAAATGCAAAGAAATATAGGTCATACTCCACCACATAACATAACACACACACATAACTGATCAACCTTTAAAAAATTATGGGCATCTCTCATATCAACCATCCTATTTTGCCTTTGCCGTTATAGCAAACTAAACCTCTATAAAACAATGACATTTTATAGGTATTACATCGATGCTATACATTTTAACGAACTGAAAAGGGCTTAATAATATAGTTAATTATATCCAGCGTCGCTCAATTATAACCCTAAAGAGACAACGATAACCATTTTATACTCGTAAGTGACCGAAGACCATTTCAAGTAACGTTCTTTATTTATATACTAGCTGACCCGGCAATCTATTTATCAAATATATTTCACATAAAATAGAGCCTATGTTACTCGTGGATAATGTAGCTTTCGAATGGTGAAAGAATTTTTAAAATCGATCCAGTAGTTTTTGAGCCTATTCATTACAATCAAACAAACAAACAAAGTTTTCCTCTTTATAATATTAGTATAAACAAATAAAAATACCTGTTTATAATTTCAAAGTTACTGTCACTTACTGAGATGACAGTCAAATTGATAACATTTTACAAGTTAATAAATCGTCATATTGTCTGTTTGAATTAATGTTAGAAACAACAACTGATTCGGACAAGACTTGCACTCAAAGATAGATAACTTTATAGAGAATTACAAAGACGGCTTAGGCTCGAAGTTATTCGGGAATTAAAATCTCGAAAATGGACATAGTAAGTATATTGTTACAGAATCATATTTTTCTATACAAAATGTTGACAGACACGGCCCCTTTCTGTGGCCTGTCACGGTCCCCGATCACGTTTTGAGAGACATAAAATAAGTTTTTACACATTCTATAGAATTATATTACTTTATAGGCTACGTATCGTAAGTGAGTCGTTCAATGTCTGTAAATATACTATGAAAAACTATAAAAACGGGGGATGCAGTATGTGGATTGCAAGAAAAAACACGTCATTGTTATGACCTTATACTAACATCCAATGTTGATTCATTATAACATGTGCAATACAATATTTGCATTAAACAAAAAATCCTTTATAATCCACACATAATTCGCGTTAAAAATTTCACATTTCCATAATGACATACAACGGGTTATCTGTGCGAACTATCTAAAAATGCCGAGTATTGTTCAAACTTGATTCTGTTAACAAAATACAATGAAGAGAGTAACCATTAATTTGTTCTCGTGTTTTATGTCAAATTTCACTATTTAGTCTTTAGTTCATTTACAACCTTATTAGGCAACTCATAAAACCTAAGTGAATTGAGATTGAAATTGTAATGCGAGTAACAGTGAATGGTAGAAAAGCAGAGCCGCCATCAGATGAAATACCAGTATTTAATGGTGGGAAGATGTTTCGTGATTTGTCATTTTTGTATACATATTTTCTTTTATAATATCGTAGTAGCAGACGAGCATGCAGTCCACCTGATGGTAAGAGGCTACTGCCGCCCATGGACATCTGTAATCAACACCGGATAGGATTAGATATTCAAACCTGAGGTCGGTCACAGATGCGCCGCTACCCCCTGAGGACTAAGCTGGAACGCCTCGGCAAAGTTGGTCTCCCGTACCACACCCTTCAAACCGGAACACAGCAGCGCCTAACACTGCTGTTATTAGGTAGAAATAAGTGCCGCCGGAGTCGAACCAGAAAGGGTTCTACCACCTTTAGAAATAATACTTACAAATCTAATGAAGTAGAATTTGAGATGACTTTCATAGTGAGAAGCATTAACTATTATATTAATCTGTGTGCCAATAGTGCTAGTGTCGCAGTAATATAATACTAACAGCCCTAGTACTACTTGTATTTGTTGTCAAAATCATTTAATTTTTAATTTCCGATTAATCATAATATGGACCCATGAATAATCCATAATATATGGATTCTATATAAGTACCCATGCTAAGAGCTCAGGGTTCAAAACCTAAACCCATTTGTATTTAATTCAAAATCAGAAAGAAATTATTAAACATTTACATAATTATACGAGTATATAAGTATGTTCTAAAATAGTGTTTCTTCTCGTTTGTAATTTTTCAGAGAAGAATAACAGAGAAGGTTCTGTTAATTTAGCTTGAACAATGTACTTGGACATTTAAGGTCGTAAGTTTATATATGTAGTGAATATTTTATTAATAATTAACTAGATAAATAATAAAAATATTTCAATTATGCTACACAGCATCACAAAATAAACTTACGAAATATGGCAAGTATGTTCAACGGAATTCGATATGTTGGCCTCATTATATTTTTAATCTCATAAGGTATTTATAACTATCATTCTTAATTTGGGAAAGTAAACAAGTTCAGTCACGCAGTAACCACATTTCGTAACACATATCCTGTCAAGCTGACGACCGGATGACAGCACAATCTCGTGTAAGGGCGGCTACACACGTAACGATTTATCGTAGTTACAAAGTTTACCATTACATAGGCAAAACATTCAGTAAGTCGCAACACATCACATCATCTATAATTACTATTATATAAAAACAAAAAAACCCGACTGCTTACAAATAATTGTCTGAAAACAGAATTAGAGTAGCACTATGCAGCTCCCACAATTTGGGGGAATCCAACGACAGCTCATACGTTAAAATCCGTTATTTTCTTTGGGTTGTAGGGCATGCCAAAAAATTAGGCATAAATACGCTCGAAAAACATTACCCTCCGTCACTCCTATCTTACAGTAGGATAAAACTAGATAGTCGCTGGTATTTTCGTAAGATCGTCGTGACTCGCTTAACTTAATTGTATTCATTTGAAAGTAATCGCGTAGTGTGTGATAATGACTGATCTTAATGTAAAAGTGATTTCGACTAGAGATTTTTATTCTACTGACAATTGTCATAACAATTTGATGTACGCCTGCACATAACGAGCTACAGGTTCGAACTGAGAAATTGATCCATGCCCACGTTACAATAAATCTGCACGAGCGCGACTCGTCGATTTATCGACTAGAAAACAGATCTGCTGCCGAACGATGCCCCGTAATATGAAATACGTCATAAATGCGGTTGATGCACACATCGGTTATATGAGTACAGATAAATCGCTGTAATACATCGTAACGTGTGCAGCTAGCATTAGACCGCGAAAAAATGGACGATAAAATCCACCGCTTAAAACGTGCCTATCCCCAAATAACGCAATAGTTATAAATCTTTGTGCAAGGTTATTTTTTTATTGTTTGTAACAAGTATTTAACTTTGTTGAGATAGTTAAGTTATTACATTTGTACCCGCGATAATTATCGTGAAAAACGTCGAGCTATATAACGGGTTGAAAAGATAGGGAATCTTATCTTGATTAAGATTGTGATTTTAAACTCATTTCTTCAGGAAATTACTTAATAAGTATAACGATGAACACTTTAGCAGAAATGTAAAGAAATAATATAAACCAGCGTTTAAAAATCTCTAATTTATATACAAGAAATCTGTCTTTGCTAATTTATACAAAGCAAAAATATCTCTGACTATTCAAAATCATAGGCATATTTTTTTAACTAGAGTTGACTAGAGCGAAGATGGGTGTCATAAAAGACTAATAATAGACATAAGTGATCTGATTATACAAATTCCCCAAGGAGAGCAAAAAGCAAAGTATAAGATCTTTTTGCAAATGTTTCCAAAACTTTAAATTTACCTTTAACTATGACTAAATAAGTTCATTATATAAATTAACGCATATTTTCGCTTTACAGCATAGTTCGCGCTTCTGTTTTCTGATCTGAAGGATATAATAAAGCACATTATAATAACGCCAGGCGCTTTAAGCTTATAGATAACATAAAGTAGAGTTAGTGACACCACTGTTATTCAAGAACGGTTGGACCGATTTTCAAAATACTTGAATTGTTGGATTTAGAGCTTATATAAGTTGTATGTATATACATCTACCGGACTGCTGAACATGATTTTCGATTTTATATATAAAATTCTCGTGTCACAATGTTAGTTACCGTACTCGTCCAAAACGGCTGTACCGATTTTCACCAAATTTTATATGCATATTCAGTAGGTCTGAGAATCGGCTACTATCTATTTTTCATACCCCTAAGTGATAAGGGTTGTTCACCCTTAACATTTTTTTATTTATATGGCAACACAACGTTTGCCGGGTCAGCTAATATATGTATATATGTCCATATCATTATTTGTTACGCCGTGCTGCTCAAAATCTTAATGAATTTCACTTGAAGTATCATCAATTACATTTGAAGTATCGTTGGATTCATCTAAATTGTGGGAGTGACATAAGCTACACTTAAGCAGTTAGATTTTTGACGTGACAACGTCTTAAATTAGGTTGCGGCTGGGAGTCACTTATGAAAAAGTGTAACGCCCGGTAACGTTACGATGAGTCACCGAACGAGAGAGAGGCCCGCCGAATGCCTTGCGTCTCTCTCCCACTCAACTATGATCGGTCTGCCACGCGCGCAGCACTAGAGACTAAACAAAATATATTTCTATAGTTAAAATTTGTGCAATTCTTATTTTCATTCAATTCCTTGTTCCTATTGTGCAATTTAATTATATTCATATCAATAAATATTCTACCGAGAAAAAGACGTTGTCACGTAAAATCTTCGCCCGTAAAACCGACTTTACAGGCAACCATTTTTTATAAATAAAATAAAATTAACAAATGAAGTTTAAAACGTTTAACAGTAGAGTTTCATAACGCCGAATTACCCGTTATTTATTATTTTCACGGTCTCTCTAGCTCCATCTGGGGCCAAGTTTGAATAGCAAAAACAGTTGCTCTTGACCCGTCGACTCGGCCAAGTAGTTTTCTCTCCGTAACTAATCATACGTTTATACTGCATAATTTGTCTTATTATAATAATACAGATTTAGTTAGTTATTACGAGACAGGTATTGTAACGAAATTGTTAAAGGTACTTAATTGTGAATTTGAAAGATATTTAGCGAAAACAGGTGGTCTTGTAAGTTTTCTCTACACTGGATAATTGATCTCATTGTAGTTCTAAGAAATTTGATAAAAAAATATTTTTGATGTGGTTTTGTGAATTGTATAATTTGTATCGTCTTTTTTTGTATATATTTGATGCAGTAAATAAATTTAACGTTAAAAGTATTTCATTCATTAAATTTATAGTACTTACTTTAATCGTAAATTACTATTTCTTTTTCTGCCTGATAACAGAAGTGTTGAATGCTGATTTATTCTGGTTTGAAGGGTGTGGTAAGGGCGACATATTTTTCCGAAGCGTTTCAGCTTAGTCCTCAAGGGTAGCGGCGCATCTGTGGCCGACTTCAGGTAGGATTATCTAATCCTCTCTGGGCCTGGCCACTTACCATCAAGTGGTCTGCATGCTCGTCTGCTACTCCAATATTATAAAAAAAGAATAGTCACTGCCATGGACATCTATAACCACCTCCGTCTTTCTGTTTTACCTATAACCAATCACAAATGCTTTGCATCACCGAGAACTAAGATATTCTTCTCATATGAAAATCAGCTGGTATTCACACCCTTTCATCTAAACGCCAGAACTACACGTTAGAAATAAGTCCACTGGCTTTCCCATATAAGGTCATTACGGTTAGATTTCAATAATGTTGTACTTTGCCATTTGTATAATTTTATTACCATGTTCGCGCCGTGTATATGTGCATAAATAAGAAAAACAAGAGTATGTTTGGATTTCGTGTAAATTGGCTAGAGTTAATCTAGTTAAGAATACAAATTTTACATTAAGCATCTACATTTGTATAAGATTTAGTCTAAAAATATATTTAATTTAGTTTTATTAATAGAATGTAACACATAGAGGTAGTTTATTGATATTGAGTAAAATACTTGTATGAATTGTAACAGAATGTTATACACAAAAACCAGTATATTTACTTCGCGCAACATTTTTCTCAAATTATTGCTTAATCTATTAAAAGGCGTGATAAAATTAATGTTATAAAATCTTACACTTAAACATTAACTAGTTTTGCTCTGTGGAACCCTAAAAGGAATATCAGTAGCTTTTACTGGAAGTAATCTAATGACTGCAAATGTCTAGAATTTACCGCGTGATTGCCTTAAACACGCGGCTATACGATTCCATTAAAATGCCCTTAGTTAGATTTTCACCGCGAAACACTTAACATTAGACCTAAGGATTTTCTATTCTCGCAAAATGACGGAAATTAAAGTCAAACCGCCCGAAAAGTTATTTAAGTCATTTAACGAGACCTTTCCTCATTGTGCCTTCGCTTTAGCATTAGGCCAGCTTTACCCAAACCGGCACAATTATCGCACCAAATACATTATTTTTGGAATCGTTTTTATCATAAATTCGCTCGTTTTGTTCTGGTTCTTGATGTACCTATTCAAATGTTTATCCACTTTCGATCTGTATAACCTCTCGCGAAACATTACGATTGGCATCCTAGCGTGTTTCTTCTTCTTCAAGTGGTTTTATGTCGTATGTAGCAAGACCGACAAATTTGCTGAGCTCTTACAAAACATGACTGACGACCTATTAAAAGGCAACGAAATGGAAGAAGACTACCAGGAAATATATAAACATTATATAGAATTAGGAAAGATGGGACAAAGATGCTGGATCTTCATACCAATCCTATTAAGTTCTCAGTTTCCAATTTACGCGGGAGGACGGATGATATATGAGTGTCTCACGAGCGACGACGGGAAAAGATATATGATCCACGAAATGGAATTAAAGTATTTAGAAGACAGACAGTACGACACGCCGTATTTTGAGTGTATGTTCGCTTACAATTTGTTTCAATGCGTTTGCCTGTCACTGAATTTTGCTGGGTTCGACGGATCATTTTGTATCGCGACGACGCACATGCGTCTCAAACTGAAGCTAATGACGCATAAAGTTCACAGAGCATTCAAGGACGCTAAGAATAGCTTTGAATTAGAATGTAAAGTGAAAGATGCAATCAAAGATCATCAATTAGCGCTTCAATTCTACAATGATCTACAAGAAGTGTATGGAGGCTGGCTATTCGCAGTATTTCTCCTCAGCTCTCTTCTAATTTCCATGAACGTATACCAAATGTACTTGAGCGACACGATCGATCCGAAGTACACAATATTCGCTATTAGCGGTGTTATACACATGTTCACACCGTGTTATTTTGCCAGCAATTTGGTTAAGGTAACGTAACAATAATTATAGCGGAATAGAAACTAATAATTAAAAACAACGCCTCCACATACATAACGTTGTGAAATAGTGAATTAATTGAGTAACAAAGTATGCTTATGAACGATGATTTACGCTGAACCGTAAAGGATCGGATTTGGATTCATTTACATTTTAACCATGTCCTGCTATTAGAAGTTAATAATTAAACTTCAGTATTCAATTTAGCTTACCTTTTCTATAATTATGTATAACTAGCATACCGGAAAACAACAAGCCGGATACTTGATGGTAGAAAATCCCCATCGCAAACTATTTTTTCGATACTAGATATACCTCGGTAGGTATACCTATTGTGGTACCTCACTGCATGAACTATGTTATCTGTATAACATAGATATTACTGGGTGATGGTACAAGGAATTTTAGCAAAAAATACCAGCTTCTTCGGTGTTCATTTTAAAGTTTATATGTTGTATAGGTACTGCCTGTTCTTTGTATGAAGAGTTTGGCTAATGTAAGATACATGTATCTTCATTAATCATTCCAGTTTAGTCCCAAGCAATTTGCAACTGACCACTTGTCTTGCCACTAATCTTATATATCAACAACAAAATTCTAACGACAATCATATAAACAATATTATTGATTAAATTTGTCAATAAATTGCAGAAATATTTTCAGTCGAGCGAAGAAATGAGCGAAGATATCTACAGTGTGCCGTGGGAGGTGTGGGCGGACCCTGTGGTCACGAAGCTGCTGATCTACATGATGGCGAAGTCTCAGCAAAGCCTGCAACTCACCGGCCAAGGGATGGTCTACTTTAATATGCAGCTCTTCATCTCCGTTCTTCAGACTTCTTATTCCTTCTTCACTTTGATTTGTAGCTAATTTTACTCAAAAATTATCAGGCAGTGGATCTGAATGTTCTTTTTTTGTTTCGTAGTGCATTTCTTCTCGCTTCCAATTATTGTAGTGTCGGCAAAATTGTTTGATATTTAATAAAAGTAGATTTAAAAACTTAGAGCATATTTTCTTTATATGGGTAAATCAATTTAAAAATATATATTACATACTCTACATTGAAAATGTCTTATGAATGTCATAGACACAGAAAATATGTCGAAATTAAAAAACGTCTAGCCGGGTGTCGATCCTGTTATATTCTGCACAGTAGCCTAGCTAAGTAGAAGTGTGACAATTGTCCCATAAGGAATATTGAAATTGTATTTTTATGAATCAAATAATTTATTACTAATTTGTCATTAATATAAAAAATCACTTACATTATATTTAAAAATGTATATTTTGATAGTGACCTCAGATCATGTTTATTGTAACAAGTCAAATTTATTAATAGACACAAAATAGACGTGACTTCTTCAAAAGATGAATAAGAAAATATCCATATTGATAAGTTAATACAAAACAAAAACATTAGAATTTTAAAAAAGTTTGGAAAATCCAAAAGTGCACGACTCATAATGCTCATTTAATTATGAAATATAAAAAAAAAAACTTAAGTCGTTCAAAATTAATTACCGAAAAAACAGCTGTAGTAGGAAGAAGGTACTGCACAAGCGCCCCTGGTGGAATAAATGTACATAATATCTATAGATATACAGTCTTGTAGTTTTCGTTTTTTATTAATTGCAATTAAACGACACTGAATTAATTAATCATTCGCATTCAGTGACCTACAATCGTCGATTAGAATTTTTTAAAAAATTTTTTAACTCAAATGATGGATTTTTTCACAAGTTACAGTATTTTCAGGTTTCACACATGACGGACAGGAAAATTTTAGACCTATTTTGGTGTATTTTTCCAATTCTATTGCAGTAAATCAATTTTTAAAAAGTATGGAATTAATCTCCATTAAATTATCTCGACAATAGTATGCAAAATATCTTGATTCCGTGAACTATCAAGGCTATAATAATAAAAATAGCCGCCAAAATGAAGCGAAAAAAATTTTTCGATCGTAAAGCACTCTCTGATGCTTCGCATCATGAGTCGTGCAATAACATCATCTATCTCGGAAAGGTTTCGTACGAGTATCTCTGCGCAGTCCTCATAAATCTTGCAAGTGAACTTAAGATGAGTACCAACATGTCATTGTATCGCTACTTGTGCTACGATCTCAAATACGAGCCCGTTACCGCAAGTGATACACGACCTACAAGAGGTTGGACGAAATCATTTCGATGTTACAAACTAGGGATGTGGTGCGTGAAATAAATATCGACATTTGTATCCAACCTCTCAAACACCGATAATCGATATGTCAAAAAATTCAATTCGATACAAGATATTATCGAAAAGGTAAGCGTACCATTATCGATATATCAATTATTGAAAATTTTAAAAATATTAAAATAGGAAGACCCTTTTTCATCGACAATAAATAATTAAAAGAATGTTAAATTTTGACAACCCTAACTACCTTGTTGCGCCAATCTATTCGGGTTACTGTACAAAATATTTATACATTTCAATATATTTCAATAATATCGTATCGGCAATGGCTCTACATCGATAAAAGTATCGACATTTTTTGTGTCGAGGTTATGAATTGTGTCGAGTCTCGATACATCATTACATCTCTAACTCACACCAGCTACTGATTGTAATCATCATTCGCTCATAGTTATATTACATGTATAATAGTTTAATTATACTCTTCGTGCAAATTTAATTTGCAATGCGTCTTTGTTTTATTTCACTCACATTTGGGGCCTAGAGCGTAAAAATATATAAATTGCGGAAAAAAATTGTGTGAACAAGCCATAACGATGCCGAATAACATCTCACTGTCCGTTAACAAACGGAGCGTTGAAATTGTTATTTTATAATAATAGGTTAGAAGTATAATAAAGTTTTGTATTTCAGCCGGGAGCTACAAAGACTTTCGTCGGATTTGAGGAAACATGTCATAAAATATTCTCATTCAATTTGTTCATTCGTTAGGTTCATTCGTTCACGTTACTATACATTAGTAAGGTGTAGAGAAAATTCTAATAGAACTCGTAACAAGATCGCCCAATAATCCCTAGATACAAGGATATCTTGGAATATTGAACTATTTTAGTGTGAGCTTAAACACTACGTATTGTAGTCATAAATTGATCATTCTCCTCGACACGAGGATGAGGATTAAAGACAATTTGCTTTGGGGAGATCATAAATGCAATATGCTATAGTCTGATTCATAATTAGGTGTCCAAAATGTAAACAAAGGTGTTGACCTATCAAGAAAATACGTTAGAAATGGTAGTTTCTTATTTTTGACGATATAAAAGTAATACAACAATAATAAAATAATAATCTAAATAAATTAAGATTAATTCACATTTTCTAATATTTATATCACCTCAATTTCGATCCATACAGTAATAATAATAAAAAACAAAGTTTATGGTAGAAAATTAAAATGTGATAATGGTAACACAACCGAAATCCAAGACATTTCTTGTGCTGTCATTTTTACGTTTCGTAACTGATATTATTAATTTTCGTGATTGTGATCGAACTCTAATGTTTTCTCGTTTACATAACGCGTTTGTTAAATTGTGTATATTTGTAAAATTTTCGTTTTTTGTTAAGTTTGTTAAAGTTTTTGTTTCTTGTTAATTTTGACAGTGACATTTCTTTGTTTACATTTTGGACACCTAATTATGAATCAGACTATAGTAAATTACCGTTTCTTCCGGAAACGGGAAAATCCTTATATGCAAAGATCGAGTTTTATCCTCCCCAAAAGGCTGCGTATCTTAAGAAGTAGGCATACAGGCATACAGAAGAAGTTATTAGAATTACACGATACTAAAGATAATAAAAGCGTGTCAAAATCCAAATTCATTCACAATATTCCTAGGTGAAAATATGTTACTTCTGTCATGGTAGATTCATAGATAGAGAATATACGTGTAAATACCATAAATCCCGGCTTTAATTACATCCGATACCAGCATTGTTACGTTATGCGACAATAGTAAATCATTTCATTGTAAGATGAATTTAAATAATACATATTATCTGCAATTCAATTGAACAGCTAATTAAGTATTAATCACGGGTCTTTCCTTTAATCGCACGTGTTTCTCCAAGTCCTTTTATCGAGGTCACCAAATAAATTATTGTCAATTTGCCGCTAATTGATCAATAATTGATACATGTGGCATGTGTTGTATAATGGCTGTAGAAGTAATGTTGAACATAGCAGCACTTGTATCTAAAGGCCCGGCAAGATATGTAACATTTAGAGCCGGCGATGACGGCTTAGGGCACTAACATATGAGCGACAGAAACGTTGTCGACGTTCGGTGGTAGTCGCTAGCGACAGGTAGCGACAGTTGCAATGGGTCGCAAGCGTCTATCGCTGACTATCTCAAAATCCCGTCTGCGATCGCCTCCGACACTCGTCGACTATAGCTGTTGTTAACGACTGCTAACGACAGTCGACAACTGCTACCTATTCGACGATTCCAAGTCGTCAACGTAATGCAGCGTCGGTGAAATCGCTAAAACACAAATCGATACTAAAAGTAGTAAGTCTGCTAGAGTCATTAGTTCCTAAAAGTAGCATGTCTAACGGGCTGTTAGGTCCACATAATGTATCACACATACGATAATGATTACTGTCACTTAAAACATAAATGAACCGCCAACAACAGCTTGTCCTACTAACTTCTAAATCAATCTTATCTCCGTACTCTGATGACAGGCACGTTAGGCACCTACCGATATATATCTGTCATTATCCTTCCTAACATTATAAATTCGAATGTGAGTTTGTTTGTTACACTTTCACTTAAGTACATAACTGATTGTCATCAAATCATCAAATCATCAAATTTTGTGCACTCATTGTCAGGGGTTAAATAAAGAACATAGACTTTTGAAGGCACCACCGCCACATATATTTCTGCCACATAACCGCAATGTTAAGTGCTGTTGTGTTCTGGTTTGAAGGGTGTGGTTAGGGAGACATACTTTTCCGAGTTCCAGTTTAGTCCTTAGGGGATGCGGCGCATCTGTGGCCGACCTTAGGTAGGAATATCTAATCCTGGGGGTTGATTACAGATGTCCGCCAGATGGGCGGCAGTGACCACTTACCATCAGGTGGACTGCATGCTCGTCTAATACTCGTCTAATAATAATTTATTGAGAAAAAAAATAAGTTCCCGAGGGATTGAGGAAAACTATGATTGCAAGCGAAACAGTGGTAAAAGCTAGTAATAAATAAAATGGTTGATTAAACCTATTTTGATGTTTTACATTCAACCGTTGGTGTACAAATGGTGAATGAAGTGGTGAACATGTGGTCACCGTAATACAAAAACGACATGATTAAAGATTTGTTCCCGACAGTCACCGCACGGAAGTGAATAGTTTGGTATAATTGTTTGTTGTTGTAAAATTTTAGCTCGACCTTCAACAACAGGAAATTTCTTGCGGGGTTTTTCAAACCCTTTTTAGTAAAAGGCTCAAAGATAAAAAAATAATATACTGCGGTTTAAGGCATATAAACCAAAGGCACTGCTCCGAAAAAGCACAAAATATTATTTTCATACTCCTATGATTTTTCTTTGCATTTTAACACTCATATATTATGTAATATACTAATTTTAAGAATATAGTAGTACGTATATTATATTGTTAGTATATCCTGTTCCTAAAATTAAAAAAAAAAATCTGCGTCTAAATAAGACCCAAAGTCAAATAAGAATCGTATTTATATTCACGATCAATCGTTACGTAGTCGTGTCGAAAGCGCGTCTAATTTAGTTATTTACTATGAATTAAGCAGATTCCGATGATTTTTGCTTACTTCCACTTGTTACAACATGGTTAAACCTAACTTATCTACTTTCTTTGAAATGCGAATTACTGAAGTAAATAAATTTATAAAAAAATGGAAAACTGAAGCTGAATTTAAAAGTTGAAATTGTTACGATGTGTATTTTTTACTAAAAAATTAAAAATCAGGTCAAAATGATGTACTTACTATTAAAAAAATATACTTTTTTATAACATTATTTATACGTAAAAAATAGTTATCAATCATTCGTAAACTTATTGTTAGAGCATTTTTATCGCTTGAACATCTAATTTCACGGGCCAAAAAATTCACATCTCATGGATCAAGAGTCAGAAGCGTCCAACAATCGGATGAACATTGTGAGTCAGTTAAAAAAGTGGACAAAAAGCTGTAATTTATTTGCGAGTTCTGGTGCAACGAGCAGCTGACGAGTGACGTAATAATCGGAGCAAAACGGTACAGGCCGTAGACTGAGGCATGATAGCTATCGCGCTCCGACGATAGCAAAAGTGTCTGTCGACCCTGGCGTGCCCCGCTCCCCGCCCGACCAGCGTTGGGGGGGCTGCCACTTCCAGCTCCCTTCACCTTCGCGCGAGCGCTGCCGCCGCGCAACCAATGACCGCCCGCCCCGAGCCGGCGAAAGGTTTTATATACAAGTGGAATTCGCACTGCCAAATTGCTATAAGTCAAAATATAGGGTAGTCGGGCGGTTTACTCGTTGGTCGCGCACTCGCCTGCCGTGCATCGGTTGCGATTTAATTTAGTGGGTGCGTTCACGCGTGTCTACACGCGAACTCGGTTTAAAGGCGTCCCGTTAACACGTGTCAATGAGCAAATGCGCGGTACTATAGTGCCTTTGTAGTATATTCGACATTACGGCAGAGACTTTGTGTGACAAGATGGGGTGCAGTGCCAGATACTGTTTTCTGATTATCTCCTTGTGCCTAGTGACTGAACATGCGTTTGGTGTGAGAGTGATGCCAAAGAGGAAAAAAGGTAATTGACTCTATATATTAAGGTTTAGCGAATAAGTAAAAGGACTGCGGTTCGTTCGCAGATTTAAGTACTCGCCGGCCATCGGAATGAATCGTATTAACTTCAGCAACAAACGCAAGGTCGTTTGAGGAAAACTGCATTTTTCTTCATAATTGAGGAAACGAGGAACAATGTAATAAACGATTAAACATTAAAACATGAACACCGACATTATTAGCTGCTAAGTTATTTATTTTTAAACTGTCAAAGGTGTAAAAGTTATAGATACAGTAAACTTACGAACTAATGACACATAATTTTCTCGATCGTTAAGCTTGAAGCCAATACCTGTCAAGTATTGACTCGAACGACATTTAATACGAAAATAGCATTAGATTTATTTGTCGACATCGATACTGAAATTAATATCGGTCTCAAACCTGCGTACCACGCGAGTGCGAGTCGAGCTAATGTGGTTACTGTTGCAAACATTAATCTAAGGTTTTATGAATCTACGAACTTATATTGTAAGCTAAAAGAAAATTTCTAATATTACTCAAAACTGAAATTGTATTCGTAGCGGAAGAAAAGTAGTCAAAATGATATTTCCAAACAACTTTTATAAATTGTATTAAATTTTAAAAATACTTCCAATATTACAGTTAGCTTAAGAATTCTTATTAAATAAAAAATACATTTTGTTTTTAAATTCTGAGCTTACTTATACTGTTATCGAGCCAATGCATTATCAAAGATAATAATCAAATACTCAGTACTCTGTTCATTTGCGGTTGAACTATTTTTTCTGAGAAGTTTGACCTCGAATACAAACAGATTGTATCACAATAATTTAATTATAAATTTATTTCGAACTAAAAAACTCTATTAATTAATTTAAAAAACCAAAAACCCGACTGCACCAAAAAGGCTGAAGTAGAATTTCCAAAAGCAGTGAAATACGTGTTTCATTAGTATCCTAGTAGTGCTCATTTACGCTATATAAAGAACCTATGTGTAAAATTCCAGCACGCTTAAGTTCAGCGGTTTCCCTTTGCGTTGATCTCTGGCACAGCAACTCACTCATTTAGTCAGACAGTCATCTCGATGTGTATATATGTACTAGCTGACCAGGCAAACGTTGTGTTGCCATATAAATAACAAAAATGTTAAGGGCGAACAACCCTTATCACTTAGGGGTAAAAAAAAAGATAGTGGCCGATTATCAGACCTAATGAATATGTTCATAAAATTTGGTGAAAATCGGTGAAGCCGTTTTGGAGGAGTACGGTAACTAAGACGAGAATTTTATATATAAGATATATTATATAATTTATGTGTAATATCCTCTCAATTTCCTTTATTTTGACACCCGACTCGATAGGTTTGGTTATTTTTTTTTTTAAACGTGTTACTATTTCGCGAGAAAAAATCACCATTAAGGTCTATAAAATATATAACTTCAGTAATTCAAAATTTCGGTCATTATTTTACCTCGTTAGAGGTAGAATTTCATTATTTTTATCCAACAAGCTTGATACAAAATTTCATAGTGTTTGCTTCAAAATCGACGGTTGTTCAAATGAACTTTTTACCCTTATTTAACCCTCTACGGGGTTGATTTTTCGGAGGAGGATAAATAAGTGCGTCCTTGTTCCTATCGAGAAAGCCAAATACAAAATTTTATAGCAGTTGCTTCAAAATTAAAGGATTTCAAAAAAACTGTTTTTCCCTATTTTACCCTCTTAAGGGTAGAATTTCCAAAAGGCCTTTCTTAGTACTTATTCACGCTATATAGAGAACCTATGTGCAAAATTTCAGAACTGCAAGGTCCTTGGTTTAGGCTGTACGTTAATTTCTGAAAAATGAAAAAGTCATTTAGTTAGTCAGTCAGTCAGTCACCTTGCTGTTTTATATATATACAAATATGTTTTTATAATGTCCGTTTAATTTCCTTTCATTTGATACCCTACTCGATAGGTTCGGTTAACTTTTTTTTTTAAATGTGTTACTATTTCGCGCCAAAAATCCGCCATTTTGATTTTTTTTTACTAACACCTATCTAAGGACACTCGGGTCATTGAGATAAATATAATGACACCTTAACAGTTGAAATTCATCCAGCCGTTTGTTAGATCGGATCAAATAAAGAAAGACAAACATACAAGATACGCGCGAAAAACATAACCCTTCCTTGGCAGTCGGGTAAAAATACAATCGCTTATTTGTTATAAAATGGAATCGTGTGATTTTAAAATGTAGGTTAATTTTAATTTTCATTATTTAATACAATGTAAGTGGTACACATATATTTCATTTATTACCTATTTATTTCGTCATAATTTAAAATAAAATTGTAACAGAAAAAGTACATTGAAAATTAAAATTATTTTTTTACCGTTATAAAATAAGTCATAAAAAATGATACAAAATATTTTCTCTCTTTAACAAAACGAAATAATATGAAATTCAGATCAACTTTCTATTATAACGTAACAAGTTGTATAATAAAATATATCATCATTTATGATAAATACATTTTTATCAAAACGTATGATAAATAAATTATGATAATGTTTAAGTGCGGATCACACATTACCTCAGACCGTTACAATGAATTCTGAGAGAGTACTTCACCTACATAACGTTAACATTTTTTCACATGAACAGTTATATAATATGGGTTAACATCTAACTGTTTTGGTTGAAAAATAATCTGGCAGGAAATAAGTATAAAAGACGCCCCTGAAACGTCTATTTGATAATTACCTAAACGCAATAAAAACAAAACGAATACCGTTTGGTTATTGAAAAATTTTAACTAGTTCAATACAATTTTGTAATGCATTGCAATCATTGCATTGTTTTTATTTCGTTCTATTTTTGCCTCGATAAACTTTTTTATTTTTTAGTCGCATTTTATATCTAAATACGGTATCTTTTATCACTTGAAAGTATTTAACAAATTCGTCATTAACACAGAATGTTTTCGAGAGTAGACACGCAAATTATTCGTTAACTTGAAAAAACGCAATAGAAGCTTGAAGCATATCCCAATTTTAACATAGTATCTATCAGCCTAGTCGAGAATTTGAAAAAAACGTATCGCATAAACAAATCGCATGCCATAAATGACAACTTCGTCTAACACTTTAGACGTAAAAAGCGTCGACTCGTACGAGTTTTTCAACTGTTTCCGATCGAATATCCGTTGGACTCCGCACAACATATATAGGTATGGGTATGTAATGGCGTCCGGACAGCACTAATCAACTCGATTTTACGACATAAAAGAAAGATTGAATGATCAGCGAGAGTCCAACCGGTCTAGTTCACGAGCCGTTTCTATCACGTTTTCCAAATAATTACGAGGCTCATGCATCTTCGTATCGTAAAAACTTGTTAATCCGCTTCAAATACAAATCCTCGTCACATAGCGTTTCCTCTAGTAATGAAAGCTTGGAGTGATCGGATGCATTTTCCTTTGAACAATTTAGACATTTGTAGAATCGATGTATGCTAATGTCATATTTAAAAGTTGAAATTATCATACCTGCAATGGAGTAGCATAGTGGAGTGCACTCCACGTCGTCAGGTATTTCTGTTGAGAGTCGTTCCCAGCGGTATATAATTGAGGGAATAGCTAGTCAGAGTCAGCGAGAAGTTTGTCCAATTTGAATTTTACCAGACCTCTACATTTAATGCCCAAGAAAACCCAAGAAAAGTTTTGGTAAAACAAAACCTATATATCGCTAAATGGAACAAATTTAGTTTGGATTAGACCAGATTTCCATGTACTACTTCACATAAGATAAACTTATCGTTTGCCACTTACATTATAATAAAGAATCGGACTACAACAAGTAATAATAATTTATCACAACGGTATAAAATTATTACTTTGTATTAGTACATTTTATTACGTATAATCTGACTCACACCAAACCTGTCCACTAAAAACCGTTAATTATGTTCAAATTAATAAAGAGACTGAGAGCAACGAACTTGCGCTTCGAATTATGAATATTCAATTTGTGATTTTTTATTCATCTTTGATTTAAATTTATATTTTTAGACTTTTGTTTCGTTGTTGATTTTTATCTGTAATGAATTAATGATTCAGTGGTTTTCTTGTGTAAATAAATAATACATACATTAATGATGTTAGATAGTTAATTGTATCAGGCGTTACTTTGCGGAAATCCATGCTATTAAGTTAAGATTAAAACTACTTCGCAACAATCCGCTACAAATATGTATGATGGTATATATTTTAAACTATGCAGTATGTACCACCCTCCCTCCCTCAAAGGATGCATGCAGATGCAAAAATTAAAAATATACACCACCATACATACCACCACCAACACGTGTTTCGCTCCAAAACGGAGCATCATCAGGGTAAGTTGACTCTACGACGGTTAATCGCTAAGACATACATTAATTTTTATATTGTTATATTTGCTGGACATCGACCTCTCCTACAATTGTGGTTTTGCCGTATTGCTGGGTATTGGTTACTGTATTGGGATCTGCATGAAAGAACAGCTACCTTACTGTTGGATTTTATCCCTTTAGTGCTAATATTATCTTCGTAACTAAACCCACAATAGATTTGTGACGGTTAATTTACATATGAGGCGACCAACTTAGACTTCAGGTAAAGCTCCTCTTCTTCATGGAGTTAATTCAAGATATCCATCGACCGCAGTGACCATTTACAGACATACTGCAAGCTCGTGTGCTACTAGTAATATATCAAACTTGACTGAGGATCGAGCCCGGATTCTTTCCAGTTGACATTTATACTTAAGTCAACATCAATCGTTAAAAGGCGCAATATTTTAAGCTGACATCGTATTTCGTAAGTGCGTTGACGATGATTATCAGAAGAGGGAAAGTGTCAACTAAGACAGTAATCAGAGAAATCGGAACTGAACGGAACTGCAGTGAGAAGACAGCTTTATCAAACGGAAACGACACGACAGACGCACTACAGATTTGAGACTTAGTTAACAGATTATATAATAAGGTCGTGAAAACACATAAATTATTTATTAAAGTATACTATAGCTATTGGCTACGTATTCTATACTCAGCTAGTTATAGCATAGTGGTATGAATGCACCTTTAACGCTGAGGTCTATAGTTCAAATCCCAGAGCACTTGTGATTTTTTTACGTTTTCTGCGCATTAGAATTTAGTTTCCTAACCAGTTCTGAGATCTCTTTAAGAAAAGTTCTAATGACCTGTGAAGTCTATAGACTTTTTTAGCCTTATTTTTAAGATTTATAAGTCCACATTTGATCAGCAAGGTGTACTGTGACCTACGTGAAAACATGGTGCCAGGATTGTTTCTTCGAAATATCATGATAAACATGATGATGATATATACCTCTAAACTATTAGTATAAGAAAAAAAGCCCAAAAATCACGGAACCCTTTTGTGTGTGGTCGAAACACACTTGCCGCTTTAGATTCAAGAATAAATTGGTCATTTATGTGTGTGATGGCTTAATGCAAATAAATAATGCATTGGTCGTTAAACTAAACCGGCTAGTTCCGCTGTGACTGGAATTAGAATAAAACTCTCTAATACGATGCTTCATACAAACGTGATATTTCTCACGTGATTTTGTCACATGATTCTGTTATTCAGTTACGTTTGAAAATATTGTAAGCGCAATGTTTTTTGAGTGTATGTATGTATGTATGTATATGTGTATGTAAGTATGTATGTATTTATGTCTCATTCTTTCGGACGCCCTATAGCCTAAACGGCTTGACGGATTTTGAACAGACTTCCCAAAGAAGAGAGGTTATCTATCCGTCGCGTATATTTATATGAGGTGTCGTTGGATTTGTCAAAATTATAGGAGTTACATAGGCTAGATTTTTTTTTTTTTACTTAATTGTTTGTATAAAAACATTGTTGTTTTAACAATTAACTTATATTAGTTATACAAAGTCTTGTGCAAAGAAACATACTAAAGAGTGGCGTCAATTTCAGGTTTGAAAATTTTCAGTCTTTACTTTTTAAAAACACCGATCTATGATGTCTTTAGGTCATATACCCATACCCATAGTAATGTGAATATCATTTTCGATAGTTAATTAAACGACACATAGCTTAAACATGATATAGCGGGTATATCGTTTTCATGTTATCGTCATTGCGTATTTGATGTCACACGCTCTGTTAAACACACAATGTTTCCTATTAGCAACTATGTTATCGTTCTATTTGACGTTAAATCGATTATTTATATATATAATCGACGATATATCGATCTATTTATCGTTAAATCTAGTGCGAGTCGAGTTCGAACGCAGATGGTTCCGTATTACCACTTTTTTATTTTGTACTATTTTTATTGTTTCTTACCACAGCTATGGAAGTACATACCTACAGGCATTCTGATGATTTTAAGTATCCGCTTAGTACAGAAACAATGTAATTTATAGACTTTTTATACTTTAAACTCCACCAGTTTTCAAATATGGTGACTTTTCTTTTGTCCGTCTATGTCGTTTTGTCTGTTGTTCCATTAAACAAAGACGTTATATGTCTTACTTAATATAAGTTAAATATAGAGTCAAAAAGACATTTGCCTTTGTGGGCGATCCCAGATATGACTCTAATACTATCAGTACTTAATCACCGAGGGCAGTCACTGATCAATAGGTGGACTTCATGCTCTCTACTACATTAAAAAAAGATACCACTACCATATTTCGAGAAAGTTCCACATCATAAAAATATTAAAAAGTGCAGCTTTTTTGCCAAATGTAACCGCGGTTTTATTAGCATAATTTGTAATCAGCTAGTCGCTACATCATTGATTATCAGAGGCTCTTACGAGTACGCTCATGTAATTAAGTTTCGTTACGAAGTGGTTGGGAAACATTGAAAGTGGTCGTTACATTTTGTCATCAACCTCACTAACTCTATGTTAGTTCTTATACGTGTTTCTTATAGCCATTATTGCGATTCTAATAAAACAGATTCACGATGTATGGTAATAAACATGTTTGTTGATGATAATATTAGTATTAGGGACCGTTTACATCGACAGACTTTGTGTGGTAAGGGAGACATGCTTTTCCGAGGCGTTCCAGCTTAGTCATCAGGGGTAGCGGCGCATCTGTGGCCGACCTCAGGTAGGAATACCTAATCCTATCTGGGGTTTAATGCAAATGTCCATGTGCGGCAGTAGCCTCTTACGATCAGGTTGACTGCATGCTCGTCTGCTACTCCTATATTATAAAAAAGTCGTAGAACGTGTCAGACACGTGTCAAGGCAATCAAAAGGTTTCTACTATACAATGTGTATTGACATATTTAAATTTGGCATAAGACAGCGCAGACACTACTAGTTACGGTCAAAATATTGTATGGAAAAATATGATTTTGTCTGTCACGGCGCGTGTCTGATCCGTTTTAACGTTCATTTTAAAAATTCAAAGTCAATTTAATCGGTTGAATCTAGATTTACTGTGGTCATATAGTGACCGAAGAAAGTTATGCAATATAAAACGTAACGTAGGTAATACAATTAAAATGTACACTACGGGATGAATACGCCTTTATGCACGCACGGAGTGCGTTGACCAAATTCTTAGTAATAAATGACTAGTAGATTTCTTCTAGTATTAAGTGTACATTTTGTTCCATTTCAAGTAAAATAAAAATTTAAATAAATAAACATATCACTCGCCGATTTTTAACGGTACTATTAATTTAACCAATCGTTCGAATTTCACTTTCATTACATAAATATATTCTAATCACATGTATCGCTTCTCCGTTCTTTCCGAAAATTCTAAGATAAGCTTTCTAAGTGTGCGTGAGGGGCATAATAGAATTATTTTTTTATTTGTAAAAGGTCGTTTATGCGTGATCCGTTTTAAATCCGAAAGGTACTTAGTTAATTGTATGCGTTTAGCCCAATGTAGGCTACTTTCGGTGGTAACGTGATACATATAAAATACGTTGCTTTCGTTATTTTCCCTTTAATGTTGGTACTACTCTGCATTAACATAGGGCCTGATAAACTGTTAATAGATAAGATGACATAAAAGATTTACTTAGTTAGTCTTTTTCGAAATTGTCTTAACAAAATTCACCATTTAGTTTAGATTTAAGTAGGTGGTATATAAACATTCAATACTTGCAAACTAAAATTAAGGTCTTTCCCCATATTAAAACAATATTCGCGTGATAGTTAATCGAATCATCGGATAGTCTAGAACTAATCTAAGTACTACTTTCATAGCCTTATGGTAAAAAAAATAAATAGTATACATAAGCACATACTTAGGTAATCACCATACTTAAGTCGACGATAATTTACTAACAATTTTATAATACAAATGTATGCCTCAAAGTCTATGACATTAGAAAAGTCCTTGATATTATTTAGCACCTTTAAACAAGGCAATATGTCTGTATAATCACTGGTGTACAACATTCTAGTACCAACGAGTAACGAAATCCAATCGACCTCAAACAATGCCTGCGACCTCAAAGGCGAAACGCGTAGCTAAATTATTCGGACCTCATTCAATCACAAAACTCAATCACAGTCGTGGCTATCAATCATATGGTTACGTGTTAACATGAGCGTTATCGAGATATGTTGCACTAGTTCACGCCTACGACATTGTTTGTTACGACTCGCGCAGCGGAGCGGTCACCATACCGGTCCGACGCGCAGACTCCCGGGTTCGATCCCCGGCCAGACACATATCTAAATGATGAATTTAGATTTATGTTTCTGGGTCTGGGTGTTTGTGTATTTGTCTACGTGTGTGACCATGGCACCCACGACATAGGAAATCCTAGTATGGGGCTATGAGTGTAGAAAGCGTTAAAAACCGCCACCTATTTCTACCTAATAACAGCAGTGTTATGCGCTGCTGTGTTCTGGTTTGAAGGGTGAAGTAAGAGAGACATTCTTTTCCCAGGCGTTCCAGCTTAGACTTCAGAGGTAGCGGCGAATCTATGGCCGATCTCAGATAGGAATTAATCCATAGATGGCATTAGCCACGTACCATTTGGTGGACTGCATGCTCATGTTGCTAATTCAATTATATACAATGAACTTAATAACAGACAGACCATGATCACATATTACATTCAATAGTACCTGCTAGTTTGAACAAACAAACAATCAAACAGTATTGTGTATTAGATCGAGTCGTTAACACAAGCATAATTTATGAATCAATGACAATTTGTAAGTGCCCCTGTAGACATGCACATATTAATGCAATTTATTTCAATTCGATTATTATAATATTAAAATAATGGCACAGTAATAAACATTAATTATATAACTATAAATTATTGTTAAGTAATGAATAAAACTTTTGTTAAGTATTACATAAATTGCTTACGTCATATTAAGACAATTATTTTTCCTTATATAAATGTTATTTGATATTTTTATATAATTTTAATACAAAACTTATGGACTGACTGACAACTATAAATTACGCCTTTCAGTATTTCCATACACGTAAGTAGGTAATACTAATAAGTAATGTTAAACATTTTTTTGCGAAATTTGACGATAATTGCTTAGAAATAGATACTGTTTAACTTCAAATTTCAAAAAGCAAAAAATGGTTAAGTTTTAAATAATATTACTAATAAATTTGTAAATAATTGCTTAGAAATATTGTTTAATTTCAAATTTTGTGAAGCAGAAATTGGTAAAGTTTTAATATTAATAAAGAACGATACTTTTTGATACAGTTTGGTTAACTAAGTTCTGTTATAACAAACATATTGCCTACAGTTTCACACTTAAGAATAATATTGGTATGTGACTATTGTGTATATGCGTATTGCACAAACATAAGGTGCGGTGGCTCAGGTCACTTTACTCAGAATAAAAAACAACAGAATACGCATCATAAAAACAAAATTTATTGCAATTTTAATGCACATTTGTTTCTTATGTTTGTTATTTTTGGCTAATCAAAAATGAAAAATAATCAATGTTTACATAAAAATACTCATTTATTTATCATTTATACCTATCATAAAACATGTTGTAATATTATTTTTTAACGTCTTATTATATAGGTAAAATTATTTATGTTATGTTATGATATATAACATAATATATAATCCAATTTTCAAACGCCTACGTGTATACTAGACGAAACGTTTCAGCGCGTTTTCCTGAATTTACGTTAAAACTAAAAACTGTTTACTCGCCGAACATTGAAAATTCGCTCGTGAAACTAACAAAAGATTACTATTCCCGAAAACTCTTCACAAACACCAAAGTTTGTCAGACTACACTTGTAAGCGCATTCTGTTATTTCTATTCTAAGACATAGCATACTCTGACCGCAGTGTCAGTTCATTCATCCAAAGCAATCTCAGCTGTGAATAAGCTCTAGCGATAATTTAAAGCTACTTAGCACTGTAAAGATGATTTTGTCACGTTTTATAAGTGCAATAGGTCGACAGGACATCTGTTTTACTACAATTTGCTTTGGAGAACTTGTTTTTTTCTAGTATGTGCTATTTTCTTACTCTAATGCAGAGGGAAATGTGTTTCGCACGTCCTCATCATCATCATCAATCCATTTTTGTCCAACTGCTGGGCATAGGTCTGCTCTCAGAATGAGAACTATTAGGTCATAGTCCACCGCGCTAGCAAGTGCGAATTGGTAGACTTCACATACCTTTGAAGACTTTCTTGAAATATTTCTCGGGTATGCAGGTTTCCGCACGATGTTTTCCTTCGCCGTTTACGCTAGTGATAATTAATTTGTAATCCGCACATAACTTTGAGAAATCAGAGGGGGAGAGGAGCCCGGGATTTGAAACTTGGAATCCTCGACCAAGACTCCGAGTTTCTTAACCACTAGGCTATTACTATACCCTATACCCATATATGATCTACAAGCTAAGGCGACTTCACGGAATTAAACATATGACGTACAAACTAGAATTGCAGTTCACTTATTGAAGGAGTTTATGCACGATGACTAACTAAGAAATCTTATAAATTACAAACTACAATATACTAATTACCGTAAACATAGTGCTTGAAGTTACCTTGAATATCTAGGACTACTATCGACCTTCGATAGGTCTCCTACACAATTTATACAACGCGCATAGGGCACAGGACCAAAGTCCCAAGTTTGATCCCAGCCAAGTATATAAATAGTTTAATCCCTTCTTGGTTATCATTAATATTTATTCATTATCTGTCTGTTCGATCCATTGCGTATGTATCGTAATAGAAATATCCGTGTACGATACGCAGTGGCGTGAATAACATTAAAAGTACTATTTATTTGGACTACAGCAAGTATAGATTCAACCTTCATACCAACAAAATGAAAAGCCAAGAACATTTTATTCAAATTAAGATCCTTTAC
This sequence comes from Epargyreus clarus, assembly GCF_041222505.1. Taxonomy (NCBI): domain Eukaryota; kingdom Metazoa; phylum Arthropoda; class Insecta; order Lepidoptera; family Hesperiidae; genus Epargyreus; species Epargyreus clarus. The sequence continues at coordinate 5,303,787 of NW_027332233.1, forward strand.
AGAATTTCTTGAACGTCCAACACTACTACCACTTTTCAAGGTGATTCGCCATAGAGAAGAAACGGCAAAAAAATCTCCATAACACACATTTTCATTTCACCTAATTTTTATCGAAAAATAAAGTTGATAAAGAAATTCTCTCACTGACAACTTAACATACAAGCTTGCGTATAACCAGACAGCTCAAGTATTGTAGGCAACGCTCAGCTATAAGTAGACAGCTCAACACAATAGTTACGCCCTCTGACCACAATTTCGTTCAATAACAGTTACTATGCGATAATTGTCAGCTACTTGAAGCAGGGGTCGGCAACCTGCGGCTCTTTCGATTTGAAGCTGCGACTCTTTAGTTCCAAGCGCAAATATCATTTAATTTAAAAAAAAAAAGAATTGTTCTTACCTCGTTTCTTCGTTTTTAACACAAATATAAAAATATATTTTTGTGTTAAAAAAACTTTATTTATGCAGGTACTATTTATTGTTGGCGAAAAATAATTTTATGGTCCTTTATAAACTTTGAAATTTTGTAAATTTTAACTTCTGGTTCTTTCGACTAAAAAGGTTGCCGACCCCTGACTTAATGCAAATACCTTTACAGAATGGGAACACAAACAAAGAGATCATTGTTAAATGGTTTCGTGTACGCACAATTTTCTGCTACATATCTTGCAACGGTTGCCTTGAAGAAATTCTAGGGTATGGGAATTTTGGCATATGGTATGCACGATTTCCCAGTGTTTTAGCAATGGTTGCACAATGTTGTGACTAAGAGGTACTAACTAATAGACCAGTAGTGTAATATTATCTTCGACCTAGCAATTATTACTCTCTTTTATTTCTAGAAGCATTTTTCGTTCACATTTCGTCATCATTAACCAATTATAGACCTACAGCTGGATACGGGCTGCCTCTTAGAGTATTGTGGGCCATAATAATCCGCCGTACTGGTCAGGAGCGAATGTGAGGATATTACGCTTCTTTGAGAACTTTTAAAACTTTCAAGCATGTACATTTTCTGACAAAGCCACCCTTCGCTGTTAAAGCACGTTATAATTATTAATTAATTTCTAAAATGCACCTAACATTTTGAAAAATCAAAGGTGTTGCCTGGAATTTATACTTCGGACAACTTGAATGTGTTTCAACCACTAGACTATTCTGATATTAACTTTGTAGATTAGTAAAGATCGACAAGCTGTACGATACGATATATTAATTTCAAATAGATTTTATATGCATTCCTGGAAACCAGGTTGCTTTCATAAGCGTCGCGTGGCAGTACATAATGATTTATATTGCAATGATTGCTTTCATTCGGCATTATCTGTATAATCTTTAATGTTTTCATTTGTTTGCGCGCTATTAAATAAAGATAAGAATAAATTAAGTTGTAAATTTGCGTTATATAAGAATAGCGTAAGATTTTTATAGTTGTGTTAAGTGTGATGCACTAGCAATTATTAGGAAAACGAAAAAACCCGACTGCTTAAAAATATAGCCAATCATAGGTTAATCTCGCAATGTCTACGAATTTAATGAAGCTCCAATGTAAAATCCGTCAAACCCCTTAGGCTAAAGCATGCCAAAGAATGAAACATACATACACTCAAAAAACATTACCTTCCATAGTCGGGTACAAAAAACGTATAGTACAAGCCTCCTTTTTCATATTTTAGTTTTAAAAGAAATATAGTACTCTACAATCGAAGCAGGTGGACGGCAACTTCGATCAAAAGGATCAAGGTACTTCAAGGTACTTGAAGCCTCCGACATCTTCCCATTTATGTCCCACAGTTGAGCACAGAGTAACAGCCCACAGTCCACCACGCAAAATCATGTTACAGCAGCATTTAATACAGCTATTCTAAGGCCTAAATAAATGTGACTAGGAAATCACGTAAAGTTATGCAAATCATAAACTCTACGTTTGTCTAACTAATACTAGATTTAAACCCCATATTGTTTTAGCACTTTATACCTTATATTGTTTTAGCACTATCAGTCATCACACTCATATGCATACCCATTTGACCCAATAAATTAAACATAGATACTAGTTTGCACAAACAATAACATGGAAAATAACTGCAACCCATTGTTACAGTATTTAAACAGCGACATTGTATCAACAATTATAATTAAACAAATAATTTAGATTGTTATCAATATGCTGTTTGATAACGGCCATGAAAATAACAGGTTTTTTGTAGAAAGGCAATTATTGTTACTTATGCAAAATATTTGCTGGTTACTTACGAACGACAATTATTAGCACAAAGTAATTAATATGTTATCTGAACAATTGATGCGATTTGAGATTGCAAGCAATTACCTAAGACAAATATTTTTGTTGAGATAAAAACACGTTATGAAGTTTACATGTTACGAATATTGTATTGGGGTAATAAAATAAATATACGTATTTCTAACACCTTCTAATCTGTTGAACGTCCCTAAAAGGGATCGTTTTGGGAATCGCGCTTAGCTGCGCAGATTGGTGACCGCAATATTTGACTTAATCCTCTCTCCATCAACGATATTTTCGAAAAAATATGTTATTTTAGGCTGACAAAACAATACCACAGAATAAATTAAGTATAGTATGCTATACAAATAAATTGAATAGCTTGTTCAATATACATAAAGCGTAGAATAAATACCGATATTTAATACACTTCATAAATCATTTCGTACTGCGCGGACGGTTATTGTAAAATAATTTTAATGAGAAATAAAAGAAAGTTATATATATCATATGACTTTCTATTATTTTATTTAAACAAACATATTTTTATAGAAAGTCTCAAAAATCAAAAAATGTGAGATCAAAAGAATGCTATATAATTATAATAAATAATTTAATAACTTTCAAATAATTTATGATAACTTTAATATTTACTTATTATTTGGAATTCTAGATGTTTTATTATGATAATTATTTGAATATATTTTTGAAAGAACGTAAAAATATTATTAACGTAGAAATATTTATTATTACTTCGTAGAGTCTCTTCTTACACAAAATAAATGTACATAATTATATTTGGGTATTAAATAAATATTATCTTTAAACGAATATTATATCATACTTAAATGAAAGTGGTTAAAGTTTTTCGAGAATTTACCACGACTTTCCGGAACTCCTATTACGAAAAGTTACAAAAACTACAATTGACGCCAACTAGTCAATTGTGGTTTTGGCGTAATCAATTTCACTCACGTGACAAACGTCCGAACGCGTCAAATTAATCAAAATAGTGATTGAAATTTTACATTAGTCAATTACAGCGTAAATGTAATATTGCGTAATGGTCAAACACCACTTTCCCTGATAGTTAACGACCACAATAACAATCTAAATTAGCTAGACGCAAAAATATTAATGGCGAATTTTATTGCTAGAGTTGTTGTTTGTTTTTGAGTATAACTATCGCACCTACGATACCTATGTTTAAATTAAGTTTTGTGGCAAAAAGTGTAATAATCTTTTTTGCGTCAAACTAATTACAACATTAATTGGAATAACGCGTTAGTCAATTACCGAGTAATGTAAAGTTGCGTAATGGTCAAATACCACTCGCCGTTAACCCAATGTCGTGTAACCTACATCATCGTCTATGAACATTATATCTCCAATAGTGTTACCAGCTTACGCTTGATGTATAATTTAAAACTTTCTCTAAAGGCGTTTAAATTGCAGCTGCCATCGCCTTAACAGGCTGTTAACGCTTCATTGATTTTGTTGTTACACTTTAATTAAATATCAATCCGGTCTCGGATCGAACCTGGAACCGTCCATTATTAACAATATCAAATACACACAACTTACAAAGTAATTAAGTTTTACAATCGAAGCAATTGTAATCGGTTTCACTTACGTGACAAATGCTTGACGCGTCAGACTAATCACGACAGTGATTGGAATTACGCGTTAGTCAATTACAGCGTAAGTGTAAAGTTGCGCAATGGTCAAACACCGCTTTCCCGCTAGTCCAATGTCGCGTCTAACCATCGTCTTGTCGCCAAGTGTTACCTGTTTACGTACGATGTACAATTTAGAACTTTCTCTACAGACGTTTAAATTGTAACAGTGGGTATTGGACGGATTTCCCCTTAACTCGCCGTAAACGCTGAATTTATTGTTACTCTTTAAATAAATAATAGTATTTATAACATGATTGTGGGTTACACTATCCAGAGCTTAGCGCTTCAGATTTGGAATCTTAGACTGTAATTTTGTATCTAACTCCTACGTAATTCTAGACTTCACAGCTTAGCAAGTTCACGCTGTTATTTTACAGATGTGTTTTTTTTTTGTATTGTCAGAGAGCTTTTCTTAAAGCTGAAATACAATAAAAATACCGTCTTCACAGTAACACTGAGATGTTTTTCATGAATGCTATTAATACCCAAATAAAGATTTAGAACTATTTTTTATACTTACCTTAACTATGCACTTATACCTTATACCTGACTGGAAGTCGAATCTAAAACCATGACCAACTTCAATCATTCTCCTCATATGATGAGACGTGTAAACTAAATACTCCATTTACGAATAACTAATTCATGTTCAAATAAAAACAAAACACACGGAAATATAATAAAACATACAAAAGTCTTGAACTTTCTACTCTATTTTCGGTGTTAATTCAAAAAAGAAAACGAATGAGAATGGCTGGATTGTCATTTTTTTATGTTCGCCTGCCAATACACTTTGGTTTTGACTTCGATTCTAATAGAGAGAGTGTACCGTTTTTACTTTTTATATTAAACTTTTATTGCTTTTAGACATGTCTCTATACGAAATGATAACGTTTCACTCGCTCTCCATTCGAATACAATCAATTTAGCTTTTAATTTCAATACAAAGGGGTAACAGCTGTTAAAACGCGCAGAAATTTTAATTAAACTTTTAATTTGAAAACAGTATGTTTTTTGTGATTGTTAGCCAAATATGATTAGTTATTTTTCTAAGTAATGTGGAACGTTGAAAATTCTAATTTAAATGTCAAAAGCGCTTTCGAAAAACACGCCATTAATAAAACATCTTCCATTTTCAAGATTCGTCGAATATTCAAATGGAATATATTGCTCAATAGCTCACAATATGAATGACTCACTAGTGATTGCCAACAAATATTAAGTAACTTCCGAAAGTTTTGCTAATAAACATTGACAAGATCAAGTTTCACGTGTTATTTAATGACTTAGCAAATATTATTAGAATATTATCCAGTTTGATATGGAATATCTACCTTTATTTTCTCATATAAATATAAAGAATACCGATTAAAAGTTATAGGTACTCGTACAAATAACAGTTCCCTAATTAATAGTACTTATGTTATGGATGCAATGGATACAAAAAAATATCAGAAATCATTTATTTTCAAGACTAATTTTATATATTTATACTATATTTTATATTTATATTAGTTGGCCGATAGGTACACATAATTTAATTTTCTATTATTTGATGTAATATTTTTTATTACATTTACTTTCAAAGTTAAGCGGCAATAAAAACAATTTGGATTTCAGAAAGCATTCCTAAAACTACATGGTAATCCGTAATGCCTTCACAATGCTATACAAATCATTTATGAGCTGGTTATGAAAGCAAATAATTTAACATCACCACACTTTTACATCCATAATACAATTTTTATTCATAATCTTGTCAAATCGATTCTCCGCACCAATTTCGATGCGTCAATTGGTCACACATGTTTCCATCATGACGCAAGGCGCATCCAAATCGAGAGTATTCCGTTTAATGATTTTAGAAAGTGATGCGAAATCTCGATTCACGCGGTCGAATCGATTCGTAAATCGATTTACGATAATCCAACGATTCTTTCTCTTGCAGGTACGCATCGGCGGTCGGCCTAGGTCAAGAGCGTCGCCTGGCCGTGGCATCGAATTGGCCATACCTCTCCTCTGCTGTCATCGAACTCGATTTTATAGTTCAATATTGTTTATAGTATACACATAGATTAGTAAAGATACTTCGCCGCCTTGAAATTGAATGAAGTCACAAACGGCTTATTTCAGTAAGTTCTTTTTTTGAATTCTTGACAAATAAAAACATTTTAGAGAAAATTTACGAATAAGTAATACTACGTAATTTACATAATAAATAAATAATTATTTCAAATATTTTAGAGACATTTTAGCAGGGAGACGTGGCAAAACTTTTTTACGCAACTGTTTCAATTCTCAAAACTGGGTACATTTTCTTCTTAGGAGTGAGTAATCTTTACTAATCTGTGACTATACATTGGTTACACTAGTTTTAAACCGCGCCGTCGCTTCTTCACTATTTACTTTTAATTATTTTTTTTTGGGGAGTAGAAGGTGAATTTTTTAGTATTTGCTGCGAAAATGTCAGTTTTCGAATTACTATTAACAATTTAGTTTAACCACGAAAAAGAAATAAAGAAATAAACTAACGTTTCTATTTATAACATCAATATAGGTAAACGTTGTTAAATAATTTGCAATTGACGTGGAAAATTATTACGTAATAATATTTTATTACGAAGATTAACCAACCATTTAAATTTCTATTCGAACGTTTATATTTGTTTATGAGTACTCATAAGTTAAAATAGAAATTATCATTGGTAAATTTAATGAAGATTTTTTTAATAATAACAAAAACATTTTAATTGCACTCACACATGTAAAAGTCAAGCCTTATAAGCACAAACTTTTGTACGCGTATTTCAACATTATCCTACATAACATAACATGATACTAATTTTCACACCAATGTTCATATCCAGTTGTGGTAAAAGCAGAGTAGAGAGTGTAATACGACAGAGGGTTCATATGTCAGTATACATAAACGTGTTTATGTCCGCGGCTTCGCCTACACACAAATAAAAACTTTCAAAAATTGGGGTAAAAAGCTTATGTAACTTACAAAGTTCTGTTCAGCGAAAGTCCTCCAAATCTGTTTGATAATTCCTTCATTTGAAAAACTGTTTTATGTATTTAACTAAAACTAAGTACTTAGCTTGTAAAATCAATTATTTTATGTGTTTATAAACATAGAATATATACATATATATGAGCACCTCATTTTATATGAATTACATTCATTCATTAATTTTTTATTACTTACATTACTTCGTAATAATAACGTTGAGTTTAAAAACAGTATTTAGGCAACCGAGTGTCTTTCAACGTATAAAGTTGCTTACGTTCATTTCCGTTAATAGATATGTAGATACATAATATACTCTGTTTAAGTGTATAGTATGTATTTCTATCATACTCTTAGATACAACCAAATAATTACTGTAATTTATTGTTAAAAATTTCAACCTATGATATAGGTACCATTAGAATAAATGTTTAAAATTTTGAATTATACTGACCGTTCAAAGTGGGTAAAAATCGAGTTCATTAATTATATTACATACGTAAGCTAATAAAAAAGTGGTAGAAACAAATTATTTAATTAACTACGGAAGAATATAAAATCAAACTTTATGTTAAAAAGATTGAGACGCGTTTTACGTAATTCTATGAAGTTATAAAATTACAGAATCGTAAAAAAAATACTGACAGACTAAAAAAGCCATTTCATTAATAAATTTACCAGAAAAAAAAATAATAACAAACTCTATAAAAAGCCATTTCATTAATAACTGTAAAATCGTAACTAAAAGCATTTCGGAACATTCATTCGCCATAACCCGTCACAAAGTTGCGACCGCGCGACTAGCGGAGCATAAAAGTGTATATTTCACAACGAAATCCGCGGTGCACATAGAGGGCAATAATTCAATTCAAGAATGCAATTTGCTATTTATTGGCCGATCTAGTTTTCTACAATATCGAGCACAGCTGGTGCTCGAGTAATGTTCCCATGGGGACTATCGTTAGCAAACTGTATTTATTGCTTCAGTCTCCAACAGTCGCAATCGTGCTCGAAGGACCATTCGTTTTAGCTTCCGCTATACGATACGCTATTAAATTTTGACAATCGTGACTGCCTGTTAATGTTCCATCGTTGAGTTTCTTTCGTAATTACCCTTGATATGAGAGATTTGCCGACATAATGTATAACGTTAGTAAATGTGTTAAATATTTGTGTAATATAGAATTCAAAATTTTCTTCAATGATATTGTTGAAAATCGATATGAAGCAATGCCATATTATTGAATATTTCGAAATATAAATATTTTTTCCCTGATCAAGAAAAATATTAAATAAAATTTTGAGTCGGTTAGTTACCTCGTATTAAACTGCGGATTCTTGGAATGTTATTTATTCATCTAATATATTATACTTTCCATAATAAATTAATAAATATTAGTTTACAGCGAGCTTACACGTGCAGCACATACACAACATTGAATTAACAATTTTATTGCATTAATTTAAACAAACATTGACAGTTGCATTTCGGTTTCTAATTTTATTTCAATTTAGGAATAAAATCACCTTGTATACCACCATACGCTAGACTTATAACAACATCATAAAATTTATTTTACTGTAAGTTTTAACAATAACAGAATATGAATAAGTTTTTTCTACGCATATATTAGAATCCAATTACATAACATACCTGTTCTATCCAAAGCTCACGTAAAAACATTTAAGCACGTGACGGACCGCGTAAGGCTAATGCATTATTTAAGAAAACCATCCTACTTGGTATGGAAGATAAACCTGATCTAGCATTTCTGCAGTATGCATAGATAATGCGCAGTGCATTCCAACTGCATACCGGTATTATAATCACTTTCACTTGTCTATGTTTTGCTATAGGGTGTAAACTTTCGAACATAAATATTATGTTGTACAATTCTGATATATTTTTTTATTCATAAAATATACAGGTTGTTTCAAAAATCAAACGGTAGTTTTGTTTGTTTATAAGTTTTTATTTAGATAATAGATTTGCTTTTTTTATTTCTTTTTAAACAATATAATTGAATTTCTAATAACTACGATAATAAAATGGAAATTGTTAACGCTCTCCGTGCATCTTGATTTAGTAAAATCAAGAAACGAAATAATTCAATGGCAGTATCAACAATTAATATTTACATTCATTTTGAATTAAACATATTATATTAATTATCAATCCAAGAAAATCATTCAACATCAATTTTCAATTACGAAAGTGAATCTGAATTTCTTGCGAAAAACGTCCAACAGTTGCGCTACCAAATAAGTTAATCAATTACTCTTCCTGGTTCTAACCCGACAATACCATACAACAATATTCAAGTTACAATTTATCTTAACGATATTGAGTTCCCACGCATAAGAGAGAGCCGGTCTTCCTTTAAGCTCGCATGCCATAATGTTGCAATATTCATAAGTAATGTTGCTAGTTAACTGGTAAATCAGTTTGCTAATCGGCTTTCTTGACCAGTTTTCGCATCTATGAAATGTTTTTATTGCATACCTTATTAATCTTGAGCATGGTCGATTTCAACCGGTCGTCAATCCATTAGTATCCCTACTGGGTGTCCTCTCAGAGTAAGAGTGGATTGGGATATAGTATACTGCACTAGCCATGTCCGTATTGGTATTGGTAGCTAGACTTCACACACCATTGGAATTCTTTTAAGGAACTCTCAGGTGTGCAGATTGTCTCGCAATGTTTTCCTTCACCGTGAAGAAAGCGATACTTAATTTCTAATAGGCACATAACTTTGAAAAATCATCGATGGCTGGGATTTGAACTTCGGACCCCTCGATCAAGAGGCCAACTAAGGCCTGCCTTTCAACCAGTCTCGAACAAAAGTTTGATAACAATATTTTTTTTATTTTAACGTATACCGTTGATTTTGTAGTCGTTAATCGTAATCGGTATCACTGTATCCTTGTACAAAAATATCTTATTGTTAAACATCATCCTGTCTTACAAAATTTACGAAACTGTTTACATTGCAAGGAATATTAATGTAAAGTTTAATACACTAATATTATTCTAGTATATATGTGTATTAAAGTTGAATACACTACATTACTTCTAGTATTTATGTATATCTTGTTAAAAGAAATAACTTCGTAACAACGATTTAATTTGATAAGCATTCTACCCTAACTTAGTTTTTATAAAATTCATGTGATATATTATGAAGGTTAAAAAAACGTTCAAAATACTCAGTGCACGGCACCTCCACACCGCCTTTTTATGTGTATGATTTCATATCATATGATATATCATATCATATGGTATCCTATTTTTATATCAATAACAGATAATGTTAAACACAATCACGGGTTTATGGATCGTTAAAGGTGCGCATACGCAGCGGAAATGATATGGTAATTGGATAAACGTTGCCGGCATTGCGTTATCTCGGCGTTAAAAGTATAATTGCTATATAATAAATAATATTATGAAAAAGTTGCACACTGTAGTATATTGGTAATGGCAATAGTTGTGACTTATATATGAAGCGATAATCTTAGTACTCAGGCGTGGCAACGCAACTATGACCAATACCCTTACCATGAGTTTTCAAAACATCAAACAATTTTACGTTACGTTTACTCAATCCATTATTCTGTTCCGTTTACTTGGTACAATCTTATAAAAATAGATCAATTGCATGAGTTTTAATTTAATCTCAAGCTTTGTTTAAAAACCGCAGTCTCTATGGTTTAAAAAATTGTACATTACAATATTCAACTCATAATTCAAAACTCATATTCATAACTCATACTCATAACTCATATTTCAAAAGAGCTCTCATACAAAGCCGGCGATGCATTGGCGACTCCTCTGGTGTTGCAAATGTCCATAGGCGGCGTTGACTACTTTCCATCAGGTAGCACGTCTGCCTAATCGTTAGGTTATACGATAAAAAAAAAAAATCCCACTGCTTAGGTCTTCAACCATCCTGCACAAGTGCTCATTGGCAGACTTGAAGCAGATACGCACTAAGTGAAGTATACATTCTTGAAAAGATAAAATAGAACATCCTGAAAAAGTAGATTTTAGATACAATAGATACATTAGTAATATTGTCTAAGTTCTAAAATGTATGTAAAGTCTATAAACCCGAACATAAGCGCAATACGCTCCAAAAAAATAATGTATGTATCCATTCACACCGGAACTCTTGTTATTTGTCAAACTTATCGCATACGAAATCAAATTACATATAAAAAACAACCCGTCAAATGTAATTAAAACAGAGTAATTAACTCGTTGTACTTGTAATAAGGTGTCTAAGCAAGTGCGCACGAAAGTATTGCATTGTATATTGATAACGTATAATAGGGATGGCAATTCTTTTCGAAAAAGATCGATTCTTAAATCGATTCGAATCTAAGTGCAATAAATCGATTTAAAAAAATCGAGACCCATAAAATCGATACTCCAAAAATCGATCTTCGATTTTATTCAGCTAAAAAGGGCGAAGATAGCGAAAATAAAAGGTGGTCAGGACCAAACAAGCACTGAAATACGTATCCGTATTAAAAAAGTCTATTACACATTAAACCAACTTCGACTTTTCTAAGATGAAAGATCGATTTACTGATCCATTACTAGAGATCACTTAAAATAATCGTTTTTTTGGCCTAAAAGATCGATTCTTTGATAAATCGATTTCAGGTCGCCATCCCTAACGTATGGTCATTAATTATGCAAGCCTGTCTTGTTAAATCATATAACAGTTTTTATCGGCATATATTATCATGTTTGTTACGAAATCGTAACAAATTCAAGGTATCCAGTCTGTTTTCAAAGTTAAATGAATTCATTAAATTTTTTTAATGACCGTTTGTTCGAAAGTTGAAATGTTTAAAATAGTTGATAGAAGATATGGTATAGTCCGCGTAAAACTGCTAGTCCGCTCTGGTTATAGAAATGAACCGCGTCGCCATAGCAAATTGTATGACTACACCTGCTTGCAACAACTTCAGAGCGGACTAGCAGTTTGGCGCGGACTATAACTTGAATTGGAAGGCTATTCTGGAACTAGTCTCGCGAATGATTTTCATAGTTTTCGAAACATAAATTCACTCACCTTAATTATTATTTAATAAAGATCGAAATTGTAATGAATAGATTTCATGTTTGTATTTTACAAATCATTTAAACATTCCGTTCAAATCATTTAATTACTAAGCAACATTATTATGTTGCTTAGTAATTAAATGATTGCATATTTGCAAGAGAAGGTGATTAGCTACCAATATCTTAGCACTGAAACCCGATAAAGATTTCTAGATAGTCATGACATTTTTAACGATTGCGATTATCGCACTTAATATATTTCGTAACTCAATTAACGGTTAAACGCAGTAGCGGTTATCAGTTTATTAAACAGCAACCAGTAGCAACCAGCAATAATTATGAGGTTATTAATGATTTGCATAAAAGTATAATTAAATGAACGGTCGCGTTCTCAAGTACGGTACTTTACTTTTACTTTCGCCAAACTGGTGCAGCTCGTAACGGGTTTCTCACTAGACCACCGGTGACAAGGTTGAGAAATAACTCGAAACTAGTCTTACACTTGTAACGATATCAACTTATGGGTTTACGGACTCTGGAAGCGAAATGTAAGGGCGTGTTCACATAGGGGAGGAAATGTACCTGACCGTTATTTTTTTTGTATTATTTACGTCATATTTGGCACTAATCTTATCTTGTCTTTTTTTCGCAGTAATGTTAGATATATGAAATATTTTGGGTAAGAAAAGTAGGCTTGTTACGCGTTGTAACCTTATCTTATAATACGTGTAAACCATCCAAATCAGATTACAAGTTTCCAAGACCTACCTACCGACTGATAAAAAATAACATTTTCATTTTTGAGTATCAGATAAATATACGTACGCATGTTTCGAAACTGGTGGTAATTCGAAATTCAAATTTATTTATTAAAATTACCAGTTTTGAAAGCTGCTCTAGATTTGTATGAAGTAGTCCTTATTCGCGCTCCCAATCATACACATTTGGTCCACTTACGCAAGCACTAAGTGAGTGTTGTATGAATTCAACGTAAATTTACTGTACGAGTTATTAACGAGATTTCCATTTACTTTTCAATTTTGTTTCCGTTACGCACTGGATATTTAAATGTTATGAATATTTTATAAGTAAGTTCAATAGAAATAAATTAGCAATTCCTAAACATAGATTATGAAAGGTGGATAGATCTTTCATGAGTAACTGTATTCGCTACTACAATAAAATACCCGACCACATTTTGAATCTTACAGAAAATAAGTTCAAACATGTCGTTAAACAAACGCTATGTAAAAAAGCGTACTATAAACTAAGTGCTTTATTGACTGACAAAACGGTGTGGTCTAAAACAGTTCCAGCTCCACATGTACCATTAGGTTAAGTTTAACATTGTAAAAAACATTCTTTTTAAAGATGTGTGTTATGGAGTTTCTTTCGCCGCTTCTTCTCCATAACGAAATACCTTGTGAAGTGGTGGTACTTTTACTGATATTTCGAAAAGTGATCTGTAAAGAACCTATTTTGAATAAAAAAAACTGATTTGATTTGAAGTAAAAACACAAACACGTACAAGTCTAAACCACACAATCGTTACGAAACAATTCGCTATCCAATTTCAGTCGGCTAGCGACATAACCGCGGACTTTAATTATGTTTTACCGAATCTGTGCAAACAAAAGTTTGAAGGTAGAACCCTCTGTGATTCGACTACGGCACTTCTACCTAATGACAGCAGTGTTAAGAGCTGTGGGCTTAGTTTGAAGGGTGTAGTAAAAACATACTTATACGATGCTTTCCAATTTAGTCCTCAGTACCTTACCATGAGTTTTCAAAACATCCCACAATTTTACGTTACGTTTACTCAATCCATTATTCTGTTCCGTTTGCTTTGGTAGACTGGGTAAACGTAACAATAAGTCAAGTCTTTATGTCTGCCTCACATGTTCGCAAAAAGAGAGACAAAACATAAAGCGCCATAATGTCAATTTAGACATTTAATGTTACGTTACTGACACTATAATTCTGATACATTCCGCTAGGGGCGCTGATTGTAATTTGTATGGGTAAATACGTAAACAAATACAAAAGAGTCATATTTGTCAAAACGTAAAAACTCATGATAAGGGTACAGGGGTAACAACACGGGCGTTGCAAGCGTCATATAGGAGTCTAATCGTATCAGGCGTTAATTACAGATATCCATTGGCGGCAGTCATTTACCATCAGATGGACAGCATGCCCTTTTGCTAAATCAATATTATTAAAATTAAAATATTTTCCGGACCATTACACCAACTCAATGTAGGCAAGGCCTATCGTGAATAGGCCATGGTTCACGACAAGTAACTTGTGAACTCGAACGAGTATCGCCACGGGACTTTGCTAGCTACGTGATAGTGATAAAGCTTAGTATGCGATGACGTTTCATTTTAAAAGCGGATCTAATTGATTTAGAATAATACAGGCGTAAGAGACGGATATCGACAACGCCCTTGCTATTGCGAATCGCGATATAAATATACCTTAGGGTCGAGCAGACACGCTACTTTTAGTATCGACGATCGACCATCTTCAAAGTTACAAGCGATCAAACACTACCCCGCGCACGTTGAACGCCGATCGGAGCTACTGTTATCTAACAGACCATCTGGTCTGTACAGTAAATTTGACGACCCGCACTGCTAGGCGGTCACCATACTAGTCTGTCGCGCAAAGGGTCCCAGGTTCGATCCTCGGCCAGGCAGATATCTAAATGATTTTTTTGTCTGTGTATGTATTCATGGCACGCACAACACAGGCTTTGGAGTGTAGAAAACGTATCTTTAATGAAAGCAAAAACCATAATGCAGCATTATTGCAATCGGTAAAACACGCGTTTTCGACATCGCGACCAAACTTAACAAGTCCAATAAACGTGATTCAGAATCGACGAAATCGCCAAATCGCGAATCGCTGATACTAAAAGTAGAGAGTCTGTGACGGCCATTATCATTAACTACGTCATCACTAAGCTTTGTTTGACAGAATTTAACATTGAATCGGCAATCTTACAAAATCAAATTACGTGGAAAAGCGGTTAGCGCTTTATTCAATGATTTCGTAAGCATTACAATTTATTCAAAAACTAAAGTAGATCGTAATGAAGCCGATTCCGAAATACTCAGGAAAGATAATAATCTTATATTCAACGTGTTCTTATGTGGTAGAGGGATGGATGTAATGAATGTCTTGCAATTCTTCTGATGATAAATATATTATATGCCTAAATGTAAATATGTTTTTATTCGTCTTCATTCCATTATTTCACCACTGCTGGGCAAGGATCTCTTCTCAGAATAAGATGGATTAGGTCTCGCTGGCCACATACAAACTTTTAGAACTTTTTAAAGGAATACAGGTTTCCTCACGATTCGATTGCCTCCGGATTCGAACCATAATGGATTCTACCACCTTCGAATAAGTGAAACTCCTTCAGTATTCGAGAACACAGAATCCGATATGATTTTTAATATAAATATCGACAAGATTAGGATGCCAGGAACAAATATCTTGTTGTTGGGATAGCCCGCACTTAACAATGGGATAAATATAAGCTTTAGTCATCAAGGTAAAATGAACTTGGTAATGAATATGCATTTTGCTCACTTTACACTGATTATAATAATATAATAAAGTCCCCTGATTTACAATAGTGTCATAATATAGTCGACTGAATATTTTGTTCTTGACGTTGGACAATCGAGTTCCTGTTGATATTTTTTACGTAATATGTCTTGAGGACAAGGATATAATAATTAATTAGTGGTAAAGCCGATTAACGCGATTACAATTATTCATTATGGAAACGGAACGGTCGGAACGTGACTGCGGCCCACTGGTACGGATTTATTGGAATACATTCCAATACCAATACTTTATTGCTTTCAAATTTGACATTTGTAGTTACCGGCATGTTTTATTTGGATTATTGTGGTCTTGTCAATTTATTGAAATAAATATGTCTTATGGATTTATTGGAATACATTCCAATACCAATACTTTATTGCTTTTAAATTCGACATCTGTAGTTGGCGGCAAGTATCGTGACTAAGGGGTTAGTCTCGATCTATTTCGTCGGCGAATGGAGAGATTATATCAATGATAATTTCCTCAAGTTGTCTATGGTCAAAAGATTGCTGTTACATGTACTTAAATTCATTGGAATTTTAACGTTCGTTATCAATAGGCTATCTATCTAATGTTTTATATGACATAATTATACGTATGACATTAAACAACTCATAAAGCTACCAAGGAATGTTTAAAATAAATGGATCGAAAATTAAATAATAATTCATTACTAACATTGGTTCGCTAAATTGCAACCGAATCCAAACAAAACATAATCTTGACACCGAAACACTTCCGGATAAAATAAAATTACCGTCCGGACCAGTATTATGTAGAACAATATAAATTACCGTATCGGAACATCTAACGGAACAGAGTGTTCTACGTCTAATGATAATGTTATTTTAGGGTTCCGTAACCAAAGTAAAAACGGATTCTTATTACCAAGCCTCCACTGTTTGTCCGTCTCTGATAGAGTTATATCTCTAGGAACGTAAATAGAGAGAGAGAGAAAATAGAGACTTGAAATTTTCATGGAGTTTATATTCTCTATCGCCTACTTAAATAAAAAAAAATAAACTAGTGTAGTCCTCATAAGAGAAACGCGTATTTAGCATTTTTCGTATTAACTATTGAATGGTAATAGAAAGATATTATACATTTTCACTGTCGTAATAATAAAATTAAAAAAACACTAGAAGTAAAAAAAAATACAATATCGTCGTACGGAACTTACGGCGTTCGACTCGTACTTGGACAATTTTTTCAATGTTATTTCGCATATTATCATGCGTTGCCGCAACCTCGTGACACGTGACATTAAGTAGACAGATGAATCGTAATCTTCAAATAGCGCTAGTTACGAGTACATTGTGAGCTCGTCATGTCAACAATGACAGGTTGAACTTTCTACCGAGTAATGTAACAATAACCAATTTATGACATGGATTCCAGGGGTTAATCCTAATACACTTTAAATAGAAACTTTGAAATAATGCTTCTTCTCCATAACGAAACACCTTGTGAAGTGGTGGTAGTTTGACATTCAAAAAGTGCTCTGTAAGGAACTTATTTTGAATAAAAATATTTGATTTGAAAAAAATATATACTTTCAACACTTAGAAACACGCCTGATTATAAGAGTATAGATAAGTAAGTGTGAGTAAGAGTATAAGTATAAAGATTTATAATCTAAACTGACATCTCTACACATTTATAGTATTTTCAAACATAACAGCAGTAACAATAATTTATTTCTATTTTTTCAATTTCTTTTTATAATAGCTTATGGGCATTATGGAGTATGTTTAAGAATAAAAGTTTAAGGTCTTAAGCTAAACATACTGCGTTTGGATCTACATAAATGGAAAACCAAAATAGATCTTACACGAAACGTTATAAATAAACCGCACGAAACTAAATACAAAACGTATAACTTAGTTTTAGTTTATTTTCAACTTACTTAGTTGCAAGTAAGAATTAAAAAAAAAACAATAAAAAACCTAAATAGTATCTCCAAATGAACTAGTTCTTTCCTTAAAAGCTTTCACCTGACATTCTACTGGTAGGTATAGCATTAACACCACATTTTTCCTGCGACTGCGTTCGGCACCGCCATTGGAGCTCGTGCACAGAACCCCCCTCACGCGCATTGTGACGGCGCCGGCGCAGCCCGGCTACTTACTTGGCCGCCCCAACACCCACCCTTTGATGGCAAAGGGTCCCGGTGTTGGGACGAACTACGCTAAAAAATCGACTTGGCATAAATAATGAAGAAGGTGGGAGCGAATCCGAAGACCGCCGTCTACCCTCAGGAAGGAGCAGAAGAGGGAGACGGCGAAGAAAGAGAGGCCCGATTTTCTGAAAGTACCCTCACGTCGGCTTTAGAAAAGAGGGACAGAAGATCCAAGAAAGGGACGGCTGCGGAGCCATCCAGGATCCCGAGGCAGGTGGTGAAGAGGAATATTTTCACACAGGCCATAACACCAGCTGAGGTCGGCCAGAAAAGTGCGGAATCCGGACGCCAACCAGGAATCTTCGGCCAACCCATGACGGGGAAGCCGCAAGAAATCCCAAGGAGGCCGACGAAGGTCCCGCGCCAGCCTTCATCCTCGCCGGAGAGTGTTCAGCTGCCGGCGAAGGTGCAGAGAGTGGAGGAAGAGGAGGACAGCTCCGACCCACTCTCTCAAACTTCATCCGAGTATGAAGATAGTAAGGAGGAGTCTGCGGAAACTGGCGTGACGGTTGCTGCTGCTGGGGTGAGTCTGCCAGTTAGGCATAGGTCCCCCCCGCGCTCCCCTACCCCCCCAACTCCGTCCACAGGGACCGCGGCCATGGACGCCGGGCTGGACTCGACGTCGTACGCCGCACTGGCATCGACGCCGTCGCCGGCGCCCAGGGCCGCGACCCCACCAATCCGTCCACCCACGCCCCTCGCTCCCGCATCCCCTGTAGCCGCGTCATCGCGTATGGGGTCGTATGTGGACGCCCAGCCAGGGACGTCATATGCCGCGGTGCTGACTTCGCCTGCACCGCCGAGCGCAACAACACCGTTAACACCAACCGCGCAAGGTAAACCCACCCAACAGGTCTCGAGTGCTGCGGCGGCCGGGAAGGCGTACCCCCCCCTGGTGGTGGAGCGGATGCCGAACTGGCCCACACACTTCGCGGCGCTGCGGGAGAAATTGGGCCGCGCACCCAACGGGCGGCCCTTCGGGCAGGGCATACGGTTCGTGCCACTGACGGCGGAGGAGTACCGGGTAACCCAACGGTACCTGACGGACCTGTCCGCCACGGAACCAGGACTCTCCTGGTTCTGTTATACTCCGCAGGACGACCGCCCCACAAAGGTGGCGGTAAAGGGCCTGCCGAGTATGACAGACCCGGATGCGGTCACCGAGGCCCTAAAAAGGCTTGGGTTCCCGGCACGCTTTACGCGTCATATACCACCTAGGCGAGGTAAGCCCGGCTGTGTTTACTACGTACAGCTGGACCGGATGGCCGAGGCAGAGCTCGCGCGCCTCTACGGGGTAAGCGAGCTCTTGTTTATGCCGGGGGTCGTCATCGAGGCGTGGAGGGGTCGTTTCGGCCCCCCCCAGTGTCATCGCTGCCAGGCAGTGGGACACTCCTCGGTGAACTGCCACCGGCCGGCCAGATGTGTCCGCTGTGCGGGGTCACACATAGTCGGGGACTGCCCAGAGCCAAGGGACGCCCCCCCCAAGTGCGTCAACTGTCGCGGGGCGCACACGTCCAACAATAGGTCGTGTGCGTACCTCAAGAAGATGGCGCGCGTAAGGGGGATGACCGTCCCGCCGCCCCGCCCGCCCATCCCTACAACATCAGCAGCCCGCAAACCATCCGCGACCGCCGCCAGGGAGCCAGTACCCCAGCGAGTCGTGGAGGAGTTCGCGCCCACCGAGGGCGCATCGCTTATGGCGCCGGCCAACCTCCCTACTCTGCGCGGCACGAGGGCGCAGGGCAGCAGGAGGAAGGCCAAAAGGCACCAGCAGAGGACCGCCCAGCAAGTGGAAACACAGGCTGAGCGGCCTCTGCTGAATAAACCGAAAGCGGTTCTACATCCGCGCCCTCCGGTGGCTAGCGCTCAGTCTGCTGCCACACCGGCACCGACTCCGGCAGAACATCGGCCACCTCCTCCAGCACCGACTCCAGCCCCGGTTGCTGCACAGGCGGCCCCCTCCCGCAAAGGGAAGGGAAAGGGCAAAGGTAAGCAGTCGCAGCGGGAACCGGAAGTCCCCACGGCCCCACCTAGCCCCACACCTCGCCCACGGACGGTATATTTACCGACCCCTGCTCCTCGCCCCCTACAGGCTCTGGGGATCAACACGCCGGCCGATGAGCTGGTGGAGGCAATCGCCACCATCAGTGAGGCTATTGCGCGGTACCCAGAGCTTGTAGGAGCGATAAAAAATATTATTTCGAACACTCTCGGGTTCCAATATGGCAGTACAACTTAGGCTGCTGTATTGGAACCCGGGAGGCATAGTCCCCCAACAACACGGGCTCAGGCGTCTCGTCCAGGAGCAGGACGTTCACGTGGTGCTCCTGGGCGAGACGAAGCTGCGCCCGGCCCAAGACTTCCGGTTGCCCAATTACACCGTGTACCGCCGCGACGAAATATCGCCGAAAGGCACGGCCTATCGTGGCACCGCCATAGCGGTTCGTCGCGATGTGGTACACGACGTACTACCACTCCCGCCGTTCACTCACACACGTTCCATTGGGGCGGTGGTGAGTGCGGCGGGCCAGGAGCTGCGGCTGTTTGCAGCCTATAGACCGCCTGGACCCCTCTTTGACCCGCAGGACATCCATACCATCTTGGACGATGGTGCTGCGACCTTACTGACCGGCGACCTCAATGCCAAACATAAGGCTTGGGGATCCAGAATCGCCAACCAGGTGGGACGCAAGCTGTACGAAGACTCTGAGGCGAATGGCTACGAGGTGATTGGGCCAGAATCACCTACGCACATTCCCTCGGACGAGTCCCATCGTCCCGATGTCCTGGACATAGTGCTCCATAGGGGTCTCCGTTGTCCCGTCCATGTGGAGGTGCTGTATGATCTGGACACTCAGCACCTCCCCATACTCATCACGCTTGGCCTAGGGGCCGACTCAGTGGCTTTTCAGCGCCAGACTCGAAGGGTGGACTGGGGAGCTTTTCAAGCCACCATGGGTGGCGTTAAACTCACCCATTCGCTGCACACGCCGGAGGGGGTGGAAGCGGCGGCCAGCGCCTTCTCGGCTTCAGTCCGGGAGGCGCTGGACGCAGCGACCACCCTCACACCGAAGACCTACAGACGCGCGCGGCTCCCAGCCCACCTGGAGAGGAAACTAGCGTACAAACGCTTATTACGCCGATTATGGGCGCGCACCCGCTGCCCCCGGGTCAAGCGTGATCTCAATGCCGTGGCGGAGGAGTTGGCTGCTGGGATGGCGGAGTACCGTGGGACCACCTGGGAGGCGAGAGTCGACCAGGCTGGAGAAAACGAGACTTCACTCTTTCATCTCAGCAGGCAGCTCACCCGTGCCAAAACACCCGTCTGCCCGCTTCTAAATGGGGCGGGCAGACGGTGCTATACACCCAAGGACAGGGCGGAGATCCATGCGGAGCAACTAGAAGAGCAATTTTCTCCTCATCCCGCATCCGCCGCCGCCGCCGAACACCACGAGATTGTAGAGGCGTGGGTAGAGGACTTCCTCGGGCGTCCGACACCGCCACCCCAGGGTTTGGAGTTTATCTCCCCCACGGAGACGCGGAAGGTCGCCTTGCGCCTGCCGAAGCGCAAGGCGCCAGGCCCCGACGGTGTGCCGAATATGGCATTGGCTATGCTGCCAAGAGGAGCCATAGTCACTATGACTAGGCTCTTCAACGGCATACTCCGCACGGGCTACTTCCCTTCCATCTGGAAGTTGGGGAAGGTGATAGTTCTCCCGAAGCCGGGGAAAGACCGCCGTCTCCCGGCCAGCTACCGTCCCATCACGCTATTACCCACCATAGCGAAGCTGTTCGAGAGGCTGGCGTTGAAGCGACTGCACCCGTCACTTACTTTAAGGGACGAGCAGTTCGGCTTCCGCGCCGGTCACTCGACAACGCTTCAGCTCACACGGGTGATCCACCATCTTACAAGCGAGACCAACTACGGACGACACACGGTCGGCGTCTTTCTCGATATCGAGAAGGCGTTCGACCGCGTATGGCATCCTGGGCTCGTTTTTAAGCTGTTGGAGTCGCCCGTGCCGGCTTTGCTGGTGCGGTTAATAGCGTCGTTCTTAGATGGGCGGCAGTTCATAGTAGCGGTTGAGAACGTCACCTCAGACCCCCGCCCAATACGTGCGGGCGTGCCGCAAGGCAGCTGCCTCTCGCCACTACTCTACGCACTCTACACGAACGACATTCCCACCCTCGAAGGTCACCTCGAGGAATGGGAACGGGACGTGGAACTCGCGTTGTTCGCGGACGACAGCGCGTACTTCGCGTCCTCTCGTGATCCTGTGCTAGCAACACGCAGGATGCAGCGCTTGCTGGACCTGCTCCCAGAGTGGCTGGACAAGTGGCGCATGGCCGTCAACGTCGGTAAGACGGTCGCGACACTTTTCAGCCGCAGGCGTACTATGCCGCCGCCGCTACGTTTCCGTGATCGGGAAGTAGCTTGGCAGCCCACAGTTAGGTACTTGGGATGTCACATTGATCGCTCGTTGCACATGAAGCTTCAGGTGGACCACGTGATCCGACAGGCCCGTGCTGCACGAGCGATGCTCCGACCAGTGCTGGCATCTCATCTGCCGACCCGTACAAAACTAAGGGTGTACAAGTTGTACGTCCGATCACGCCTAACTTACGCGGCACCAGCATGGTACGCTCTGGTGTCAGAGTCCAATCGCAAGCGTATCCGTTCCGTGCAGAGCCAGGCCCTAAGAACGATCGTGGGGGCGGGACGTTACGTTCGGAACGACGTGCTGGAGCGCGACCTCAAGGTTCCGACCATAGACGGGTTTGTGGCCGGGTTGGCGCGTCGTATGTACGCACGCGCCGACAACGGTCCACATGCCCATCTCAGAGGCTTCGCGCCCCTCCACGCTCGACCCCCCGACGGTCGCCCGCTCCCTCGTGAACTCGAGGGGCAGGTGTCCTCCGACCATCTGGAGGACTGAAAATCTGCACACGCAGCCTAGCACAGGTCACGTTAGGACCGATTGCTGCACCGCTGCCACACGGCAGCTCACAACACCGGTGGGCAGTGTACCCACTGAGGAGATTGCCCGGGTAAGGAGGGATCCCTCGAGGCCCGTATTCCCTGCGCCATGCGGCGAAGTCACGCCGCGGCATAGGACGACCATCTTGCTTGTACCACATTTTTACTAATTAGATCAGACTAGTCGAACTGTTAATTGGCATTCCTTTACCGTAGAAACCACAATCTGGTCGCATATAAATAATTGGCCAAGTGCGAATCGAATTCGCACAGAGAGGGTTTCGTGCCACCAAATTTACATTTATTTTCTATTTTTAGTATTTGAGTATATAGGAGTAGCAGACGAGCATGCAGTCCACCTGATGGTAAGTGGCTACTGCCGCCCATAGACATCTGTTATCAACCCCAGATAGGATTAGATATTCCTACCTGAGTTCTAACAGCAGCGCCTAACACTGCTTTTATTAGGCAGAAATAGGTGTGGCGGTGGTGCCGCCGGAGTCGAACCACAAAGGGTTCTAACACCTTCAACCTTCAAGGGTAGTTTGTTATCATAACAGCTATAGAAGTAAATGCATTGTGATAATGCATGCAAAAATATGAACAATCTACCCATTACGGTTTAATAGACAAACCTCAAAAACCCGTAAAAAATATTATATTTTTTATTCAAAGGATAGAGCCCAGTGACGATAGACGCTCAGATTGCGGAGATTAGTAATAGGGTTCCATTTTTATCCACTGTGTACAGAACCCTAAAACGAGTCTTTGACGTGAGTATCACTCACATCTAGTTTAGTCAACTAATTACCTAATTCAGAGTGAGTTCTTAAAACGTAAATGCAAATATGTTAACCACAACGCCGGCCTTTAAACCGGACGGAAATGTAGTTTCCAAGTCACTAATAAACTAATAAGAACATTTGAATTAAGCTCAACACTTTGTCTTTGAAGCTACTAAATTATTGCCTGGAAAAATAATATATCTATGCAAATAAATTGTATGTATTTCACATATTACGCATGTATGTATGAAATACCTACACTTTCTACGCAATTTTCACGACTTTAAAACGTATAAAACTGATTTTTTTTTAGCTACCCAATTTTTTAAAATATTGGCCTTACTTGAACTAGATTTTTATGATACGCTAGATGACTTTACAGGAAGTTAAATAAATTACTTCAACAATATGTAGATATATTCCGTAACAGCCAAAAACCACGCACATTTTTTTTTTTTAAGTTTTGTTATATCCAAAATTGAATTAAATTATGATACGAGTATATTCCAAGACATGTAGATTTTGCGCATATTATAGTCTAATTTGTTTTAATTTAATTAGTGATTATTTTTTTCTATTTGAATACTAGTAGTGGCCGCGGCTTCGCCCGCTTTTAAAATATAACATGACACACATATTAACTGAAAATTTGTACCTTCATTGGGATGACAGTGGTGCCATCTGTCGAAAATTGGTCGTGCCAGTTCAGAAACCTTCGTGGGCTCGCACAACAGCTTTGCTAAAGATCATCATCACATGATCAAATGCATAGTTTACGATTTTATAATGGGCATACACATAAACATTCATTTTTAATTATTTGTTTATTGTAAATACCTAGTATATAAAGTGAAAATAAAAACTTACTGATATTGCGTATAAGCCAAAAACCGCGCGCAGGCTTCATATTTAAAAGGTTTTGTTCGACCCAAGAGCCAAGAACAATAGGCTGGCGTAGTAGAAGAAATAAATAATAAAAATAAAATGTATTTTTTCTGTAAATTGTTAAATATATTTTCAGTGTAAACCGGTCTTGTCGTGTCAGGGTCCGATTTTCTCACGCTCGAGCGCACTTTAAATATCACTCGACCACTGGCTTGCTCCTTCCTTTGTTTGTTGATAAGGATCCTGTACTTGGATATTGTTAGATAAGTAACTAGCTTTGAACCGCGGTGCTACCAGTTATAATCTGATTGGAAGAGCTAAAATGATGAGTCGTGTTAAGTTGTTGTTGTCGTTCAAAAGTAGGTTATCAAGCAAAAATTTGATAAATAATCGATCACAGATAATGCTGCTAATTAATGCTATATCTAAGGACGAAGTTGGAACACCCCTTATAATATACACATTCGTAAACCCTAGACCATAAACATTATTATAACGCAGAAATAAGAGTGATGCGTTTGATCCAGTCGGTTTACAGAGTCCATATAAAGTTCCTATATATTTGAGTAAAAATAAATAAATGTACTTTTTACCAAGTGAACTCCATGTTTTAATACTCGTAATCCGAAAAAATGAAACAGACATAAGTAAGATCCAAAAGATATTTTAACGCCATAAATAACTTTTTCATCACGCCGTATATTATAAAAATAATGTAAAATACAATCGCGGAAAGTTCAATTACGTAAATGAATGCAATAAATTTCTTTCAAATGTCAATGAGATCACCTTTGCCTTTATCTAATGTTGTGGTCTTTGACTATGCAGTAACTATAAGGTTGTAGACACACTGACAATACTATTGATAATGATTTGACGGCCCTAGCAGACTAGCGACTCTTAGATTATCGATTCGAATTTGACGACTGCATCGGTGCGACATCACGCATTACGTTTTGACAATTTGCTGCGATCGCGACATTGAAACGCATATTTTAGCGACTGCGTCTAATGCAGTACTCTCTGCTATAAGTAGCATGTCTGATAGGACCCTTATGTAATATACGATATTGTCAATCATTTGTTCGCAAACACACAATCATTGGATTATGTCAATAAGTATGAACTACATGTAGACAAATTTACATACCAAGAGAAAGCAAATCACGACATATGAACTACTTTGAATCGAATGATGATAATATCAAAAACCGAAAAACTTACGTAACGAAAACTGGTTTTATTTATTTTTTAACAGCGCTTACAGATTGATATGTTCTCATATCACTTAGCTCTTAAGCAGTCAATACAGCTTGTCCGCGGTGTGACAGATGTCAAAAACAACTTTTACTGGCTGAAACGTTTCGAGCTCTGACCCCACTCGAAATCTAGATAAAAACTGGTGCACATTTATTTGGGTTCCGTACCCAAAAGGTAAGAACGGAACCCTATTACTAAACCTCCGCCGTCTAAAACCGTATTTAATAGATACACTTGAATATTACACAGAATGTAAAAAATAAAAAAAAATCTGCAAATTGGACGTCGTGTTCCTATGTTAACAAATACAAAAAATAGAAAACTTTGGTGGTAGGTACGGGACCCTGCGTGGTTACGTTCGACTTGCACTTGGCCAATTATTATTAATTCTACGTTCACAGCTCCGCACCACAACCGCATTATTGATAGCGAATATCGCTTTGTGAAAGGTATTTTCAAATCGGATCAGTTTAATTGAATTTGTGATAGTTTGCAGATCAACGTATTATCATATCATCTGAATACGTCTAAATTGAAAATTCAAAACATTGTAAGCGTTTCTATAAGGAACCGGTTATAATTTTACGGGATAAAATTAATCAATATTTATTAGCGAAATATAATTTACAATAGAAACATTAAAATGACTAAACTGGTCTAATGCAGCGATAAATATTTTTATTATATTGTATACCAGTCCCCGATTATGACAAATGTATCCGGTACATAATTATGTCAAAAACGAAAGCTTTTGAGTAAACCGTTTTGAATATTGCAGTTTTAAAACGTGCATAAATATGAGGACGTAAATATTTTTTGAGTATCTCCAAACATTCGAATTTTATTTTTGGAAGGAATTTCTTAAACGAGGCTTGTTGTGGGAGTTGAGTCGTAAAATCGTCATGTAAGGAAAAAGCGTTATACCGACTCCACGCGTCCTTCTCGTACGTGTGGATGTGTCATTAAAGCTTGCAATAATCAATTTTGCAATGAAGATTAAGGAACTGTAATTTTTTTTTCCAAATTGTAATATTTGTGTATATTTTGGATTGTCATCTAATGACATACATATTACACGTACGGACTATTATCGTGCTTATTACGTATACTTACGAAGCAAACGCACGTAACATTTATATCTATTTTAATACAATTAGGTATCAGTAATAAGAAAAAATGCGGAAACTGTAATTTATAACGGTCAGCGGTAATGTATTTTAACATAAATCGGGTAATGCAATTATTGCATAGCCAGTAATTATTACATAAACAAGTTAATATAAAGCAGTTAACTATCTAATCTTGAGTTGAGAAAACATCGTAAGTTATCGCTTAAGTAATAAATATGCGTTGGTTATGTTATAAGAACTTTTATACTCGTATGTCATAGGCAATCTCGTCTACGTATAAAGAGATGATGTATCGGTTATATTATGATAATATGTACGGTTATTAAAAAAACATCAAAACAGTTTTTATATACAGCCAATGTTTAGGTATATAAGACAAGGATTGATGATTAGGTGGTTCGTTTATCGCCCTATTCCCGAGGGTAAAATCTTCGAGTTTTATACAAAAATTAAATACCCAAATTTATTTTCGCTTTATTACTTTAATTTGAATTAAAGTTCTGTCTGAATGGGTTCAGTAGTTTCCAATATTAGCCTACATAAAAATAAAACTTTTTTATTTATTATCCAACTGTCATTATGCCAATAGACAAATTTACATCAATTTTACTCAGTCGTACACAAAAACTAGGTTTTGCATAAAATTAAACTAAAGGAATAAGAACATTACAGCCAAGAACTGCGTTAAATAATTACAATTTACGAGTACAATACGGCTAGAATTATCGACTTCCGAGTTGTAGCGAATTAAACCATTATATAAACATTTCGCAAAAGTCGAGTTATGTCGATATTGTAACAACATAATACTCTATAAGATCGTGTGAAATCTCTATGAAGAAGTGTATTATGACACTTATGTTCACTTTTGTTCATTTGTTCACATTATTGCAGCTTTGTACTTTTATGTAATGTATTACTTTGCTTAACAACGTTTTTTTACCCGACTGTGTAGAAATGGTTTCCGAGCGTATGTGTGTCTGTATGAGTGACACATACGTGACTCATTCTTTGGTAAGCCATACAGCTCCAACAGCTCAACTGATTTTAACATATGAAATGTCATTAGATTTGTCAAAATTGTGGGATTTATATAATCTACTACGAGACTTCACTATGTTGTCCCAATGTATCAAACCATCAGCTCAACTGGATATCTAAGAGAAAACGACTAAGTCATAGTAGGACGTTATATTACGATTTTATCTTAATAAGATACACCTTGACAGAGAAGTGCGAAAAAACTAACTAACCCTAAGATATGCAACCGATATGCATTGTCATTTAGTTTAATGAGAGGTAGATGCAAATTCCGATAGCATTGTAGTGCCTTGAGCTCATAAATTATTTTCATTCATAATCAACGGAAGTGTATTGTAAATAACTTGACTTGTCTCACTCTCTAGCTATGAACGTTTTATTGGATATTGGTTTTATGCTAAAATACGCTGACTACACTCATAGCACTACTATTCCCAAGGCCGTGGGCATATAAACATCAACTGATAACAGAAATTTAAATTCTTCGTCCTTGATGTTAGTTGGATCGCCCGGTCTACTTCAATCCGGTTTGACCCAGATTTTTTTTTTAATAAAAAGTTTCTGATTGCTAACGCCGAAGATTTTCCGAAGTATTCCAGAATAGTGAAACGACTTCAATCATGTTATAAATGTCTAAAAACAATGACATCACCATCAAGTTGCAGTTACCTTAATGTTGATTAAAATACTTGAAAATCGAGTTTCACTGCCTCTTTAGAAATAAATAGTTCTACGTAGTCTCAAAATAGGTTCATATTTATTCGAGCCTTATAATAACAGTCTTTACTTCAAACTCATAAAATAATTCAATGGCCGTTCCAATAAATACAAGCCTATTACGTTGATAGTGAAACGATTCCTCAAAGCTATAAAATATGAGATCGACGTAAATAATGCAATGCAACGTCCGGTCGCCGGCGGGGAGACATTTGCATCGCTGACGTAACGTCCGCTTTTCCTTCCTATTTTCTAATAATGCTTTAACAAAGTTGTTTTTCTTGTCCACGGTGTAAAACTAACTGTGTGGTCGTTAACGTTCATTATGTGAAGAAGCGCTTGAGAATTTTTCTTTGACCTTTAGAAGCTACTTGTGATTGTGTTACTATGTTGTGTACATATTGTTCCGGTTTAGATTATTATTGATAGCATTGTCAATAATCTAGGCTATTCTTAATATACTGTATATATATAAAATCATGCCATATTTAGTTAGCGTCCTGAGAGTATGAATAATTAAAAATCTTCTTAGGATATAATATTAATGTTATTATTGGACCTTCTGTTCTAAATAGTGTGGTTTGACCCACTAGCTTAAAAGCTACTTAAGTTATAATTATTGGACTGTTTTACAGTTTTATATATATATGAAATATTTATATTATTTTTAATCATCAAAAACCGAATATAGGTCCGTATTCACATTAATCGTTGTATCACATTAATTGTTGTTCAAAGGTGGTAGAACCCTTTGTGGTTCGACTCCGGCGGCACCAGCGCCACACCTATTTCTGAGTAATAACAGCAGTGTTAGGCGCTGCTGTGTTTCGTTTTGAAGGGTGTGGTAAAGGAGACATACTTTTCCGAGGCGTTCCAGCTTAGTCCTCAGGGGTAACGGCGCATCTGTGGCCGACCTCAGGTAGGAATATCTTATCTTATCTGGGGTTGATTACAGATGTCCATGGGCGGCAGTAGCCTATTACCATCAGGTGCACTGCATGCTCGTCTGCTACTCCTATACTATAAAAAAAACCTACATATAGTTAATACGACCTTGGCCTATTTAATACATTACAAACTAACCAACTGTTGATGTACTCAGAATTAGCAATTATAATGAACAGTACACGATGTTACAATATATTCCCACTACATAAGTAGCACATACATCACGTTGCAAAATTCCGGCGGAAGTTCAAGTCATTAACAAACTGAAATATATATGCGTACGGCAAATATATTAATTAAGCGACTTCTGAATGAGGCTAGTGGCTGACCATTTGCTATGATATATAACGATTTAATTAATCTTAATGAAATATATGCGATCTTTCTTAATTGAAACGGTTGAAAGTTAAAAGCATGACAGTTGCAATGAAAGTGTGATATTTATTTTTGTAATTTTGAGTTTTTAAAATATATTTTTATTAAGTAAAATTAATAAGTCATTGAAAGTATGGTTTCTGAATTCACTCACACTAGGATTCCCTTTTGCCGTCGACACCTGACGCACATAGACACATAAGCTCACAACAACATAAACATTTTATTTGTCATCTTCTGCTTAGCTTCAAATCTTCCTGTTACTGTTATGTCAATATTTATGTAACGTCATTCATGAATTGAATTGGGCTCTTGATCTCTTTATGACTCGATAAATCGGTTCGAATAAAATGTGTACATCCCTAAGCTGTCCGTTGTACCACGATAAGACGCGACTTTAGACGGGCTTAGCGCCGTGTGCCAAGTGAAGTGTGAAACGTTCATTATTCCGAGTTAAGTAATATTAATTGCTATCCAGCACTACAAAGAAAAGGTTGCCAGCACGCTCGTTAGCCTGATGCAACTAGTTACGAAAAAATAAATTGGCAACTATTTGAAAAATAGTAGTATAATATAGTTAGTTCGTACCGTTAGTGATTTATGACAGCCGGTCCGGTATCCGATATCGGATGCGTTCATGTTTTCATCAGACAATTAGACTATAAATTCACCAGTTACCACTCATTAATCTGATGAATAATGTTTTAGCAAAAACATGTTTCGGTACATTTCCTAAAAACTGTTTCTGGCGAAAATATATCAACGCAATTTTTTTTAGGTGACAACCCTACTCACAGACATTACGAAGTGAGACTACAGAATCAATCATCATTACTAACATGTTGCAAGACGTAGTTCATGAACATTGCAAATATGCATGTGTAAAAACACGTTCATTAAATCGCTCACATCCTGCGAATCTGCGAAATAGCTTCGATGAAAACATAATTTGCTAGCAATAAGATATGGTTTCGTTAATGCGTAAAGATCACTCATGCCGCAGATTGCTTTATATCCGTTATATTTTAATTACCGTGTAACTCTGCCCTAACAGATGATGTGAATGAGAGCTATGGAGTTATAGCTCA
This sequence comes from Epargyreus clarus, assembly GCF_041222505.1. Taxonomy (NCBI): domain Eukaryota; kingdom Metazoa; phylum Arthropoda; class Insecta; order Lepidoptera; family Hesperiidae; genus Epargyreus; species Epargyreus clarus. Next base: position 5,334,805 of record NW_027332233.1, read on the forward strand.
ATTGCAAATTAAACAGCTCACGTTTACATATTATTTTCAAATCAGTCTTCACGGAGCTACTCGCACAAGTAGTACTGAATTGAGCTAATGTGTGAGCAGCTTAGCTAACTTTAAATATTTAAAAAATGGTATTTATACAATAATAACAATATATTTTATTTATAGTCAAGCCAAGGAAGTATAATCTTCTAACGTGGGATATGCGTACTACCCTGGATTTTCTTTTAATATAGATACTTAAATGAGTGACATTAAAATTATATTAAAAAACGAACTGACCCAGCAAACGTTTTGCTGCCATATAAATAAAAAAATGTTAAGGGCGAACAACCCTTATCACTTAGGGGTATGAAAAATAGATAGTAGCCGATTCTCAGACCTACTGAATATGCATATAAAATTTGGCGAAAATCGGTATAGCCGTTTCGAAGGAGTACGGTAACTAACACTGTGACACGAGTATTTTATATATAAGATTGTACTACACCTTATAAAACATATCTCCTACGTCTTTTTCCTAGATTTTCTAAGCAAGTTCACACTAACCTAAGTAACGTTTATAGTTGGTAATGAAGTGACGAATTTATTTCATACTAGTTGTGCCCCGCGGTTTCACCCGCGTTAAAAAGAAATCTAACAATATCATAAACAAAAAAATCGTCAAGACTAAGTAGCCTAAGTTACTCCTTATTATATCAGCTACCTGCCAAAAGTCCCGTCAAAATCGGTCCTGCCATTTCAGAGATTAGTCAGAACAAATAGACAGACAGACAAAAATTGTAAAAAAAATGTTATTTTGGGGTATGTATCGTATGTATGTATATTCATATGCATGTAGTAAAAAGCGGTTATTTCAATATTAAAAACAGACACTCAAATTTTATTTATATGTATAGATTGCAGTTGCAACATGCGTTTTGAATCGTGCATGCGTGCTCGTACAGATGATGGTATCTGGAGGTAATCTCGACACACGATTTAGCCTAATTTCTGCGCCATTATGCGTGTTTTTATATGTTTATATGTAAGTGGATTACTGACTACAACTCGATAAATTTCCGTCAATCATACGCTTCACTAACCCGCAAAATTGCCCTTATACCTACCTACTATTACAACCTTTATTGCACAATAACTGGGGTGGCCATTATTGTACCCTTTCTTTTTTTTTGTCGGGAATGCCGATAGGGATATGCCGGACTCCTGCCGGCTAAAACCCCACGGTATTCCTCTGGACGCCTTTTGTCGGGACCACGGGTACGCTAATAGCACTGGTCCGCGATCCCGATGGCGTTTCCCCACGTCCGGGCCCGTCTCGGTTCGGGATGGAGCTGGAGCTACTCCATCCGCTCATCTTTGAGGTGCACGCGGGAACACCGCGCGCGCCACCTCGAGGCTTAATGGTGTTTTTGATGCCTCGCAGCGTACCGTCGAGATATTACTGCCGCCCGATACGGGGCAGACGCAGTGTATCCCAACCGCCACTGGAGCCGCCGCTTTAGCTTCACCCGCTGCTGGATTGCAACGGGCTACTGAGCCCCCCCACCACGACAAGGCGCACTCCAACTTGGGGGGAAGGGGGCATTATTGTACCTTAAAGCAACTTCTACAATCCTTTCATGACTTTGTCCCTTTCCTACTAACCCTTTAGTTTCTTAAATTAATAACGAAATAATCAGTGACAATAATAAATGAATATAAAATTATATTACAAGTGTTGGTTAACAACTTGATATATATTATAGCTCGTTTTGATTTATAATTAAAGCAAGCACGGATTGATCGATAACGATAACAGTTCGGTAATCTGACAGTAAATAACTATATAATATACTGTTTACCTTGCTCTAAATACCGTAAAGGACCTGTATTAAAATTAAGTCTTACAATGCAAGTAATATAATACTTTCCCCACATAACTGCTTCATCGTCTACTCATTATTGTCCCACAGCTGGGCACGGGTCTCTTCTCAAATTGAGAGGATCACGCCTTTTACCATTAATAACTTTTTTAATACAAGTCTTTAAAAAGTTCTAGATCTAGCGTCTAGATGATTTTTAATTTCTAATACGCATATAACTTTTTAAATTCGGAAGTACCTTGGATTTGAACTTCAGACCGTCGATCGAGAGGCGTCGATTTAAGCACTAGGCTCAAATAACTTCTTTGCACTGCTGCTTTACATCTTAAAAATATTTTGTCTATAAATAAAAATACCTTTAAATTCGGTTCAACTATTTCCAATACTAATCTACAGAAACACAAACAGAAATACAAGTTCAAAAGTCTTACATACCTAAGTAACGTATAAATAAACACGTGCTTATGAAACACGTTTCGAAATGACAGACAGACTTCAATTTTATATTGTATATGTGTGTCACAACATAGTTAAACAGTGATTACAATGCTGCTATCAAATAACATGAACAATGAAAATACTAACGGAATAATTCGAGGCATTTTAATAAAATTGACCTCAGCCACTGACCTTCTTTCACAACATATTGTTTTGGCTGCTTTTAATAGCCTATAATAAACTACACGTGAACAATTTCGTAACTATCTAATAGTGAATTAGCTTCACGAAGACAATCAGTATTAGTTATTGAGGAAATGTGTCAAATTATATGTAATTTTAACCTTGTACAAACGACGTGATTTACACGCGATTCGAGAACAAAGGGTACTTTAAGTATGCCAGCTTTTGATTATATGCTATTGATTAAATGCAGGTTTTATATGCCTGTGAGATACATCAGGTAGCACAATTCTTTTTGATTCGACTCTAGTGACGTCAGCATATTTCTTACCTGGCAGATTAACAACTTTTATCATCGGTATAGCTTGCATGCTGCATGACGTTACTGCTCCAATACCTCCGTGACTCACGTCAAGTAGGATTCGGGTCCTATCTTGGATTGATTAAGATGTCTGTGATCATCAGTTGGCTTTTACCATCAAAGGGACTGCAAGCAAGATTGCAACTTCTACCTTTTTATTAACAAGGGGGAAACCTTCAAAAGGTACCCGGTGCCGTGGGAGCGACGCAGGGTTATGTGGGACTCTAAACGCACTAACACCCCCCCGGTGGCCGTCCTCAGCGCTGCGTAGAGGACTCCGGGATCTCCAACGGAACGCAACCACTTTCTCACCTACTCTACACGTCTTCATACCCTTACCTATATTATCTATTGTAAAATGTACACAATTCACTACATTTACATTCAAAATATTAAGATGCTCGCAATAAAACCATGGGATGTAGTTACCATGTTGACATGAACAATCGCGAAGCATGACGACCATGGACTTCTTTCCTCCACAGTAAACGCAGTAAAGACCCGATGATGACATTTAGTGAATTAACCTACCCGATATAATTACTCTGAAACAATAGACTTTAGCAATGCTCGTTAGTTCCTAGCTATGGTTTTATTATGCCATAGTAATAGCATGGGTAGCACCATGTTCTATGACATATCTTGCAGCCCAAATCTCTTGACTGATTTTAAAATATGTCGTTGGATTCGTCTCAGTTCTGGAAGTATCATAAGTTATATTTTGAAGCATTCGACATTTTTTAAATAATATTTCTATATTCATTGTATGAAAATCATACATTGATTTCATCCAAAAAAAACATTATTTCTGAAACCAGAAAACCTATTCAAGCTTCCAAACTAAACCAACCAGTACTGTTGCTATCTGTCAATCCCTGTTAATTTATTGAGAATATGCAAAACCGTCAACAGCATATCACAGACATCGTTTGATCATCGGAATCTTATCAGAGATCGCCCACGACCGTAAACCTTAACCCAATGAGTCATTCCGATTTCTAGCCAATCGTAGGAAACCCGTAAGGCGTATCGTGAGAACACTAACGCAACCTATTACGTTGTTGTACGCACTAGACCTCTTATTATTATATTATCTCTCTGTAATTTGTTTCAAGACCGCTACGAAAACATTGTGACGTTAATTTGAAATAGAGTTGGATATCAGGATTATTTAAACGTAGGGATGTCAGAACGAGAAGATCGATAAATTAATAAACGATTTTCTAAATAAATCAATGTTTGAAACTAGATTCTACCTTGACGGTCTAAAACGTCCCGAAATATGCTCTCAAATTCTAAGACGTGGGATTAAATAATCTAGATCCAATAATTCATTTTTTTCACATCACTATGGGGAACAATTCTATAGTACCAGAACAGTTATTTCTGCCTTAAGCCTACTTATAGTAGGCATCACCAATATTCAGAGGTAGAAATGCATCATCGATCTCCGTTAGATGGCCAAGCTTATTTGGAATAAGTTACAGGCTCATGGATGGCATTGAATACAGCTATTCAATAGATTGAACACATATTAAAATTGCTACAATATTGACAAACACTCACTTTAACAACTTATTTAAACAAGTCTCTAAAACACAATAATCGTGCAAATAACGTCATTAACAGTCGATATATTTCTGATATCGATAGTCGATAGTTGGCCGTAAAATTGGTCCATAAAACAACCACAATGTAAAACACATTAAGGACAATAAAAGTGATTAATGTGCAACATAGAATTCGTTTTTAACTAGCTGGGTGCCCTCGACTTCATTTATAACAACAAGGCATTTACAGTTAAATTTGAAAATTATATCGTACGTACACAACCCTATTCATAGTCTGTTAAGAGCAGACTTGTAACGAGAAATTTTAACAATAGATACATATATATTAATAACAGAATTAACAGCATACGTGGTAAAAATAATTTAATAGTAATTAATAATTAATAAATAACTTAATAGTAACTAATAATTAAGTAAATACCCCTTGATTTACCAATTTGAAACTATCAAACTTTAATCTCAGTAGAACTGCCTCTTTGGGTAAGTTTTGGTCTCCTTGGAATTGCTAATAAGTCTATATGCGCTACTAGCCCGTTAACATCAAAAGGATGACATGCCTTGAATTATCGATAGAGGTCATAAAGGATCAACAAAATAAATATGATTTTAGATTTAATATTAACGCGAAATTGAGGTATTTTAGTATGTAACGGGTACTCACGATACGCGGATTTAACATATCAGCAATAGATAAATAAAAAAAGCGCGTTAGTAACCGTTACAAACTAAAATATATCAAAAAAATCTTATTCACTGGTTTTACTTAGCCCTGCATTTGGAACAGGGTATACTCTATTTATATGAGGCCAAAATGCATCCCCATGACCCAAATTTAAAATTTTGACAGCTAATACAAATCTCATACTTGACAATACACGCAAACTCTTAGGCCAATAAACGAATTGCCACATAGTCCAAATTCCCTTTGTTCAATACATAAGGTCTAACACTAATAGCCTAATAGACAAAAAAGGTAAGCTTATGACCACAATTTGGTCTGAATACCGCAATCACCAATTGCGAGCTAACCTTAACTTGAACATACAGCGATTTATGCGCCACTTTTTAGGATTCCGTACTCAAATGTAAAAACGGAAACCTATTACTAAGCCTTCGCTATAGGTCCATCTGTTCGCCTGTTACAGGGGTTACCTCTTAAACCGTAATAGATAGACACTTGTAATTTTTACAGAGTATGTATAACGGTGGCCGCTATGACAACATAATACAACAAATAAAATAAATTCAAATTAAATTGGATTCAGCATAAAAGAAACCGCTATTTGTCTGCGTATTTCACTTTATCTATTGAACCGTAATAGGAAGACAGTTCAAATTTTCACATTTCATTTCCTTCTATGGCCGCTATGATAACAAGTACTAAAAAGAGCAATAAATGAAAATTTGACACGGAACCCTCCGTATTAGTTCGACTCGCACTTGTCCAATTTTTATATATAGCAAAACCCGGTTATGGTTGTACGGCTTACACGTATGCTTAATTGGAGCGAATTTAAGCAAGAGTTCATTTACTGATCGACCACGTAACGTAATGAATAAACAGAATGATATACTTACCCATATATGTCTGACAGGTTAATGTACAAGGCTTAATTATATAACTAAATGGCAAAAAGTATGATGGGTGGCCATGAGTTACGAAAGCGAAGTACAAGGTGTCAAGGTTTATACACAATGGACGAGGAACGACGGATTATTGGACATTTTCTATGCAATAGGGATTGGTGGATTGTTTTACTTACAACAGGGCTTTGACCCATTTATGAAATAAAATGCGTATCCCTTCTCAAGCCCAAAAAAACAAGTTCATAAGGCTTATTGAAAATAATATTGAAATGCAGGTAGAAATTAAGTCTAGACCTTAACATAATAATATAAAATTGGAGGTAAAACAAACATATAGGTATATGTCGTTATTGTCGTATGTGTTATTCATATGTATGTCGTTTTATATGCAGGATCTGTTACTATTTAGGTAAATTTGGAAAAATAGGCTTTTCTACCATCTTCCCTTTTTCCAATAAAAGTATCATTTTAAAAACTTAGAATCTTTCCTTCAGCGAATACGCGATTTTCCCTCTCATCCTATGAAAAACTCGCAGGCAATTCTTCGGTTGGACGCCCAAGACGGCTCAGGCTGTGTTGCATACATGTAGTGCGTTCTGCAATCGAAAAGTGGTCATAACGCACCAATTTATTCATTGTCTGGTGGGAGCGCATAGACAAAGGCCCTCATACGAAGAATTAAGGCCAAGAGCGGCAAATATTGCAAAACATAGGTTTTTTTGACAGCAAAAAGTCGCCGACCTCAAATGAGAAACTACAATAATTGTGATCTCTAAATTTACATACCTTGGGAAGTTGATTCGTTATCGTAGTAATTTGTGACAATTAACATTTGAAAATAAATTAATTGCGGCGCTGCACGCAATCGTCATCTTTTGCAGTTTTCCTGCAAATATTTTTAAAATTAGCAATGATTGCAATTTATTGATATGCTACTAAGATTTAATGGTTCCTCACAAACAGTCCTGAAGTAGTCAGATTAGGAATAAAGAAATAAGGACTTTGTAAAAAGAATTTTCACTTTAAATGAACAATTGAAAAATGAAGGTAGTTCACCATTTAATACATGTCAAAAAGTATCCTATTCTGAAATATAATAATGAAAGGATCAACCCACAAAATATATATTTGTCTTTGGATAAATAACCTCCTACTGTATCACGAAATAGTTACAGTAATTTATCGTATTCATCCTTCGATCGGTTGGTTTTGTTGATCGAAGTATGCATCAATTTAAATTTAGCTTTACTTTGTCTAAAAAGCCTCACTGCAAAGATGGTTTCTTAAAGAATCGTGACTTTTTAGCTCCTTATAAACCGCAATTTTAGACAAACGTTTTTATATGTATTAAGAACATTGATTACTTAGTTTGGTGGTTTCACGACTATTAACATTATTTACAAAATACGTGTCACAATTTATGCACACGAAACACCTTAAGTAATAGTTATTATACTTTTTAAACCGCTAATCGTTTGTTTAAGGCCTTATTCGCAATCCGTATGAGCGATTACATGGGGATTACAAGGTCGCTAAGCCCTATAGCAATACTTTCTACATTTTACACGTGTTTTATAATATGTATTTCGTAACTGAACACAATACATAATCTGTGTTACCGATTACGGGGTGTTTAAGACTGTTGAAAAAGAAATAACTTAGTGAGGATTATCGCGGTAAGATTAATCCGATAATATAAATTGCTATTTTTTGTCGCAAAAGTAGAAAACGCCCCTGTAATGTGCTTAATTCAGTCGATTCCGGCCCGAATTGAACTTGATAACAGTTTTGTCCCGATATTAGCGAGACATACTAATTTATATTAAAAGACCTCGGACAGGTTCATTTACGGATTTCGAGGTTAATTTCATTTAATACTCAATTATTGTTGGTATAGTAACCTATCCCGATTAAGACATTCTATGGTAACTATCATTATAATTAATATATTTTGTTACTAATAAATAATGAAAGGAACCATTCGTTCATATTTAAGGAATTTCAACAGAGGAATCCCGCTTTTAACTCAAAATGTGTAAAAATCCCTATCACCTAAATATCTACCTACCTACTATCTATCAATGCTGCCCTTAACTCTATGCGTGACAAACTCGTTTAATAACTGCTCAATTATATTTCTTGCTATTGCTTTCTTTGTAAAGTATCTATGAGATATTTTCTCACGGTGGTTACAAGGCAAACGCAATCATGCTTGTCGGATATAATTAGCATAGAATCGACTTGGGTACTGTCACACTCCACGGATATTTATGGCTTATAACTTTATTAAAACAATATTTAGTCTCGATGACAATTGTTTAAAACTAGTATCAGTATATTTATGTTAAATATGTCGAAATTTCGAATTTATGAATGATAGTAAATGCAGACAATGCCTTAGTTAAAGAAGTGTATTACAAATTATTCTTTGTGCTTTCAGTATTAAAAACTACAAAGTTTTGATTTTCAAAGTGTAGTGAATAAAAAACTGAAATCTACTTGAAAAATGCGATCCAACTTAGTCCACAGGGGTGGCAACCTATTTCTTCCCGACCTCAGATGAAACTCCATACCTTTATGAGTTTGAATATAATGGGCCATTTACCGCAGTGGCCTCTTACCAAACATACTTTGCTTCTCTATATCATAAAATAAAACTCAATATCACTTCCGCTTCGCCGGAATGCAGCCAATAATTAATTGGGCGTGTTGAAAGGGCTCGCAAAAACAACTAATGCATACAATTTGTTACCGGAAGCCATTACCAGCGACACGACTGACAATGACTGCGTAATTTAGATCGGACGTGACCACCGAGCAAAAAAAATTATATTAAAATTGGGTACTGACAAGTGAATGTTAGATCTTTGAATTTGCGAGTAATTAACATTGTCAGTAGGTACCTATCATTTGGTTAGCGTTGGGGATTAATTTTGTTAATAGGGCCAATTATTCGTTAGTCATCTAAGTATATATTGTCTCGAGCTAGGAATTCTAGATTAGGAGCTCATTTTGACATCTGAAATAAAACAAGGCTTCAAACTGATATCATGTAGTAACAATTTGAAGTATACAATCTAAATTATGTTTACTTTACGTTATTCATTATTTTTGTTAATTTTTATATGTTTATAGATAATTGATTCTTATCGGTTTTGAACTAATGAAGTTGTAATTATTAACAAATAAACGAATTTCTAAGCATTATATTTCATTCCTAACATTGTTAACTGCCGTGTTCTATCTTCACTACATTAGTAGAACATATAAAAATGAAAATATATACTTAATGATTATAATATAAACTTTGTTATAACTAGTGCATAAATATGACACCACAATATATTGTAAGTTACCTCCATTTGCTTATATCCTTGGGTGGCCCAAGTGTGTTTTTGTAACAATTTCTTAAGACCTATATATTTTTTGCCTCAATCAGCCCGGATCTGGTTGCAACCGCAGCCTATGCAGTACATCAAATAATTAATCGTATGAATGTGAATTGAATTACGTTTAAGTGTGTCACGGCAATACGGCTACTTTTCTACAAAATGATATATGTATCGCATTAACTTACATTCAAACATTATGTAAGATTTATTATATAATACATTTTATTAAAGGTCACAGGATTGTTCACATATGCTTATTGTAAGTGTAAAGCTGTCATATGCTAGGAATATGATTGTTTTGATTTTAAAGGTGTGGTACTTAAGATTTAGTTACATGAGGTGTTTTTTTTTCAATTTCAAATCCAGGAATTTAGTGTAACGGAAGTTTAGATGGCTCCGTGGATGATGGATGATTCGTGGTTCGACAGACGCACTATTACACGTAACTATTTCTTTAATTACAGCATTAGTGCTGTTGCTTTGTTCGGGTTTGAAAGGTTCCACGATTTTATTTTAGTCCCCAAAATCTGGGGCTGACTAGATATACGCCTTCAATCGTATTTATAAAATAGTAGCTGACCCGGCTAACGTTGTGTTGCCATATAAATAAAAACATGTTAAGGGTGAACAACCCTTATCACTTAGGGGTATGAAAAATACATAGTAGACGATTCTCAGACCTACTGAATATTCATATAAAATTTAGTGAAAATCGGTAAAACCGTTTCGGAGGAGTACGGTAACTAACATTATGACACGAGAATTTTATATATAAGATTACCAATTTTTCTGTAGGGCAGTGACCACTCACCATCAAGTGAAAATGTTACCTTGCAACTTTACTTTCATAAAAGAACAAAAGCTTTTTCCGTTCAAAATTCGTCACACACTAATGGGCGGCGATGACCACTTAGCCCTACTTTTAAAGGAAAATGCACCTTAATTATTAAAAGTAATGTGCGTTTTAGAACTCAATGATCACTTGCTTAAACGGCGAAGGAAAACATCGTGACGACACCTGCATACCTGAGAAATCTACAAAAAAGTTTTTAATGGTATGTGAAGTCTACCAATTCGCACTTGGCGAGCGCGGTGGACTATGTCCTAATCCTTATCATACTGAGAGGAGACCCGTGCCCAACAGTGGGACAGTAATGGGTTGATGATGAGAAAATGCCTAAAGTACAAGGAAGTTAAGTAATCAACGTATAGGGGTATTGTTAATAAAATGTGTGGATTCAAGACACTTCGCATACAAATATGAAAATTAGCAAACAAAGATAGAACTCTCGATTTCTACTTACAAAGAACTAGTTTGTTGCGTGCTCGTTGAAGGAAATGCTTACATTTACACTGAACTATTGTTCTTCGCTCTAAGTATATGGGATGTACAACATATTGTAACATTGTAAGTTCATACACTTAATTTTTCCGTTATATGCAAACTCGTGAACTATCACGACCACCACCACTAGGTCACCATACATTACACATATACATTATACACACATGAACAATTGAATACCTTAAATAATATGAAGTTCCGGGTTCGATGTTAGGCCAAGTAGACGTCAAAGTGAAGAATTTAGATGTATCCTTCTGAATCTGTGTCTCCTTGTATGCTACCCATCTAAGATGATGAAAATAGTGTTTTCTTATTTTATTTCATTCGTAATACGTAAGTAAAAATCGAAGTGAATATGATTATTAGGTGGATGAAAGTTGCGTTAATGCCCCTGAGGACTAAATACTGACGCTCCATATTGTTAAACCCGTACCTTTACAATACCGTCAAAATACCTGTTTACTTTGGATTTCGCGGAAATAAAACAATGAACTATTCTTAAATTCATTTCAGTTAACATTTTAGTGCTTTAATTAAAAAAATACAATAGGATTAACCCGAAATACGCACAAAACGGACATTTGTGTTGTTTCGAAACTCTTTGTGCTTTTTTTTTCGCATCATTAAAGACAGTTCAAAAGCGATACGAATGACCCTGTTATATAAATTAACTAAGGGAACTTAACATAATGTGTGGATACGTGTTTATGTGCTTTTGTTCATGTCTGCTTAAGTTTATTATACTCGTTTGTTGTAATGGTGTTTTGAAGTTGGAGACTTGTTTGATAAAAATAAAAGAGTATTAAAATGAATTTGAACAGAATGTTAGAAGGGTATGGTAAGGTTAACACTTTTATGCAGATTTCTAAATTGATTCTGTAGCCTAACTCAACCTTTCAATTGAAATGTTCTAGGATCGAATCCTAGGCCTGTGATATATTAAAACTATGTGCGTATTAGAAATTACTTGTCATTTGCATAAACACCCCTCAGTCTAGGAGAAGACCGGTGTCTAACAGTAGGACAATAATGGGTTGACAACGCTGCATATAATCTACATAGAACAAAAATAATATAAATAGTTAATAAATAACACATGAGGTACGACTAGCATATGCTCAGTAGCACTACCATGCTTTTACAAAAGTATTACTCGCTAGCGACTGCGTAAAATAAATGTATGAAAAATTGTACAGCGCCTCTGGTGGTTACTCGTAGAAGTAAAATCCGTAGTGGCGTAACTCGATACGTAAAAAACCTATCGAGATCAAATCGCTAGCGAATGTCATTATGATCTATTGCCATACAAATTCGGTCCCATGAGTCATTAATTTGACAGACGTTGTCAAGAAATACCGTAACGATAGTAGTTATGTTATTCACTAGGAAATGACAATAGTTTTATATTTACAATTTCTATAGTGGCGTTTCTATGCCAACTCATGGTAGTGCTACAGCAGTGGGACAGTAATGTGTTGACGACTACAAAGAATAAATTCAAAAGGATACACAAAATCAAGATATGTAACAGTTTCGTAACATATGTCGAATTGCGCACACCGGACAATTCCAATTGTAACTAAAACAGTAACATAACTGTAATGTTACTGTTTAGAATAAAATGATATAGAATTAATGACATTGTTTGAAGCATAATTAAGATTATTAACTATATTCCACAAGATCGCGTGTTCGCCTCGCGTGCAGTGGACGAATTAGTGTTGATATTTTAGTGTTCTAAATACAAATGGCATACAATTATTCTAAGCAAATGTTACAAAAATAAGATCAATACGTTTCACCACTTTGTTGCGTATTTCGTTTAGTTTGAATGACCATCGTCTGTCTTCGTCATGCTGGGCACTAAGAAATTCGACAATATTTATAAATACTTCAATGTCAACACATTTTTTGTCAATTAATTTAATTTAATAAATGTTATTTTTTATTTATTTGGTGCACATAGATTTCCTAAGCCGCCAAAACGATGGTAACTAGTAGGTGTTAAAAAATGCAGGATTCCTTGTTTTAATAAATGCCATAAAATTTCAATTTTAGCGCAGTTCTATTCCCTATTTAAAGAAGTCAAAGAACATTATTCGACAATTTATGACCTGTTGTGGCGTGGACTTCGACCACAGGCGTTTGGAACTCAAGGAAACAACCTATTTGTGATACGCTTGCGACACGTCCGTCTCTCACCACTACCAAAGAAGGACTTACTTGAGTCAACTGACAGGTGGCAATGTCACATTTATTGTACAAACGGCGGGTAGTGTAATATAACTTATTATGCAAACGGTGGGTAGTACACCACATTATCTTTTTATTTTTTATTAATGTTAATATATGTATATTATTGTATATGTATGTTACTACATATATTAATTTATAGCTTCCTTTATGTCTTTTCACTCTAAATTAAAGTGATCTTTAATTTCCAATAGAGCTTAAAAACAAAATCACAAGCTAAGAACCAACCCTTACAGCTCCAATAGGCACACGATTTGCATACCGATTGCATGCACGACAGCAATCCGAATTTCAATTCATTCGTAACCATTGGTAGTAAAACGTTACAAATAAAGTGTAGTAAGGAAATGTTCAAACATCAAGATTAGTTTCGCAACGTCACAGCGTTTGCGAATGCACTGGACAACTGATTGTATCTGAACCGTAGGTAGTTCAACGGCTTACTGTCCTATTTAGTTTTGTATACAAACAGATGTCATAATGTTTGTTTGTATACGAACATCGTAGTTTTAGGAGAATTCTGTATAACGAGATTATATTAGTACCTTACTAACGAGTTCGAGTTCTTAAGTGTATTTTAAGAAACTTTTTTTTTTACAAAAGTCACAAACCTTTTTGACTTTTTTAAAGATAGAAAGCACGTTAGCTCCTTTTGTACTTTGTTACTTATTTTTGATAAGATACGTTCTTCGAGTTTATGACACTTCATCTTCACTAAACCGAATTGAGGGAGCGTAGTTTAATTTACTCCAGATATCCCTCAGTCTAGTGGAACCCTGTCCCCACATGATGGAAAGAAAAGGGTTGCAACCATATTAGTAGCAACGTGTATTAGACGTAAGGTTACTAGCACATTGGTTGTTCTATCCAAAGTTAAGATCAGTACAAAAGGTCTTTCAACAGAGAGCATATCCGCTACAAGTCGACACTGGACTGATAGCATCGGACCGTATAGTGTGAAACCATTTTGATGGTGTAACACTACTCTATACGATAATATAGTCACTAGCATGCTAAGATCTTGGTATAGTCCGCGTACTGCTAGTCCGCTCTGATTATAGAAATGAATCGCGTCGCCGTAGCAAATTGTATGACTACACCTCCTCGGAACAACTTCAGAGCGGACTTGCAGTTTGGCGGAGACTATATTTATACTAAAGGTAAAGTACTTATGTATACATATAAGGTACTTGTTAGAAGTATGAAATAAATTATAGTACGAAACCATTACTTGTTTGGGTAATTTTTTGTTACAATAGCGTCAGATAACACTTACGCTTTAAAGATATAATTAATACATAAAAAGCGCAACTTGAAGTTTACCAAATAACAATTAATACACAACAAAAAAAAATTGAAATAATTTTTAATTAGTAGTTTTAAGCAAATGGAAATCACGTATATTCAATTGTAAGTTAAGCTTGTAATAAGCATAATTATTAAAGCTAATAACACTTGAATATGGACATTCCTTCAACATTATCATAGAAATATGGTCGTTATCGATTTCATTTAATCGATCTAGCAACTATGTAAGTTATTATAATTTTATACTTATGGAGTGTGATTACTTAGAAGATATATATACGTAGGAAAACTTAAAAATACACGACAAATTAACCTCTTTCATTTGAGAAGTTTATATCAGATTTAAAATAAGGAACATTCTGAAAGGATCTAGAAACCCTTTGTGGTTAGACACCGGCGTCTCCACGGCCACACCTATCACTGGCTACAATTAGCAGTGTTAAGCGCTGCTGTATTCTGGTTTGAAGGGTGTAATAAGGGAGTGTTAGTCCTCTAGGGAGGTAGGCTTCATCGCTTTTCTATATGGAGTTGGTTACCGTTCTCCAAATTTGTATTTTTTTAGTATAAACCAATTATCAAATGTCGATCTTTCAATGATATTCAAAATATTGGATAGATTGATTATCAATAACGCTAACCTCTTAATGAAGATAACTGTAAATATAATTAATACATTGTAAACTGAAATAAATTGATACATTTTATTCAAAGTATTTCCTGATTCAGACAGAGTTGTTTCGTGCTAAGCAATGCACAGTAGTCATGGATTGTATAAGCCTATTATCTAACTAAGTAAACGACTTATTTCCTATGGTAATACAACTGATTATCCTTATGCAATTAGGAACAATGTACACAGGAGCGGTGAAAGTGGTCTAGTTGTGAAGTTAACGAATAATTACTAGTTGTAGACATTTATTAGTGCAATTAAGTCAGAGAGCCTGTAGGTTGGCTCTTCAGGTTTCAAGTTTTTGATAAATACTTATGTATTTATCTAAAACCTGAACAGCCAACAGGTTTTTGGTAAATACCTGAGTGATGATAAGTATTTATCAAAAAGTTGGAACCTGAACCTAACGCTGATGAATGGATGGATGGACATTACAAGTTTGTGATAATTAGTTATTTATAAACGTATAAGTAAAACGTGAAATTAAATAAAAATGCTGACAAATTTTAATTAAAAATAAAATAGTAAAAATTTAAAATACGGAGACGCAGAAATAAGTAGAAAAAACTGATATCCGTAACATCGAACCTGGAATCACAGTCTTTATTTAACTTTTTGTTAAACTTATTTCTTTTTGTGTAACTTTTGTAACAGGCTTTATTTTTTCTTAATTTTACCACAATAAATTCAGTTTAATAATTTAAACTAGTTTTACACATAAGCAGGTAACATTTTCATATCTTTACTTCCGTTTATATAATAAAATGTATAGTCACAATATATTTAATTTCCAATTCAGTTATTTCAGGTGTAACGTTACGATGAAATACACGTATATTTTATTTTACGTAACACTAAAAATCTTTAGAAACGGCAATTTAATTAAATATTAACTCTACCTTTTATCAACTATTCAATGAAATACAATTCTATCTAATATCCGTGGTTGAAATACAATAGCTTATCAAGTTTCATATTAACGTAAAGGTCGATGCTCTTAATTTTCTTTTTCTTTCGTACAAAGGAAAAACTTTCACTATTTTGTTCCGATAACAAAGTTACGTAACATTATTAAGTCTGATTCCCAATATCGCGCCGGATTCATTGATTTGAGAAAATAATTATGTTATAAATAATTGACATTAATTGAAGATGTCAGATGTCAGAGCCATAATAATTAAGGTCATATTTTACCTTCGTAACTTTGGATAAACACTTATTTTTATAACTAAGTTTTTATAATATTTTGAATGAATCATTTGTGGATTGCGCACAAATGATTCATTCAAAATATTATAATTATAAAACATAATTTATCGTCTTCCCAACAATACAATATTAAAGTACATGAAAAAATATTTTTTAGTATACTCATACAAGAAACTAAGTGTATTATTCAAGTTACTCTGATTAAACTGCAATTAAATACGCTCGAATACCAATCTAAATGAGTCGAAAGCAATCCGGAACCGGAACGACAGTGTGGATAGAGCCTTATCGCAAAGATTGCATCGATCAGACACTGTTAAGGTTTATTTGCATTTATTCAGTATTTAATTGAATGGAGAACAATGAATACGAAATAATTATTGCTGCGCTTTCTAGATGATTATGATACCTTTATAAAAGTTACTTATTAAGTACTTTCTCGTGTTTAGCTTAGGCGCTATCAGAAATGACAAATAAAACAAAATACTTAAGTACGCAGCTTTCTACTTTAGTGTTACATAAACGTAATTTTCATTACTTTTGATTATTAATTTATTCGTAACGATATTCATATTGCTATAGTAGATATTATGCGTTGAGTAGTAACTAAAACTGGAGTCATTATTTAAAATTGTTATCCAATAAAAGCTTATCTGTATAGCCTATATTATAATGCAGTTAATTTGAATATACAGTCGTGTTAGATAATTGTAATCTTAATAGCATGTAAGTTTTTTATGAGTCCGTAAAATTTAGTCGGGTCTCACAATTAATGTTTTCGTTTATTGTTTATCAGTTTAAGGTAATTTTTGGAATGACATTTTATATTATCACGTTACTCGTGTATGTACCCAAAAATTTTATTTATTTCCAGGTAAGATCTAAAAATTAATTATATATAAACTAGAAGTCAGTAGAAGTACTTAACCCCACATCTTGTGTAGTGTAACTGATCTACAGAGTGATGTAACACCGAGCGCGGTCGAAAGTCGGATGGATGACCGCTGGTGGCTAAATTTGCGCGCTTCCGTGCTTCAGAGGGCACGTTAAACTGTCGGTCCCAGTTATTATTCAATAGTAACAGTTTAACCTTATCAGATGGTTCCGTGTACCAAATATTACGGTTTAAATATCCACCGACAATCTACTTTAAACTAAGGTGTCTCTACTTGAGGTATTTCTACATTAGAAAGAGACGGTTGAGATTAAATGGTTTTAACACGATATAGACTTTGATTTCTAAATAAAGTTTTATTTCAACATGTATTTCAAATAGTAATAAACATGATTAGTAATCTTCGACCTCAGTAATGCCTGCATGAGTTCAGTTAAGCAAATGCTTGTGACATGCATTCCTGTTCTAAAGACATTTACTAGAGTGCAACGCTTTTTATAACCTACTGTTGAGCATCAAGCTCATCCTATTTTACACCTTATTGGGTGTTTTCGCCCCAGAAGACCTATTATAATTGAACGTGTCAGACACCGTCGGGTGTATACAAAATCATATTTTTTATAAAATATTTTCACAGGCACAACCTGCGTCTACTCGGCTACTACAGTGTATATAAATACATCAAAACACATTGTATAGGAGAAAACTTTTTATCTGCTAGTATACGCCTGACACTCTCTATCTGTGCATATAAACGAACCCTACTAGCTCTGACTAGATTTTATTAGATACATACTCATAAATTATGAGTCATAACCTGTAATATTTTATTTATAATAACTTGTTAATCTTACGAAACCACACCAGCAAGGAGATATTAGCTAAAAGTGTATTTGAAAAGAAATCATAAAATTATACACGCCCGGAAGTGTATGCAGTTTTGGTGGCATCTTATTGCCATATACGGAATGTTGTATTTCCGTCAGAACCAGTTATGGCAAAGATTTAGTGATGAAGTTTCATCACACAGCTTTCGACTCCTGTATATGACTCGAGGCTACTCATGTTAAATATGGTTGAGATTTTATAAGTATAATATTCGTATGTGTCATCGTCAACCAATTGAACCTCTTTTCAAAATTAAAAAGATGTAGATTACATTTATTTTTGGCATATTACTTAGAAGTTTAGAGCATTACCTGCGTTTTATATGTCATTAAAGCGAGTTAAAATTGTATTTTAAAAAATAATTATGACTTTGACCCCACGAGTTGTGTAGATCGTACGAAAACGTACAACAGAGGTCGACAGAGGTCAACAGAGGTAAGAAACGTCAGGCGTAGTTAGGGATTGGTTAGATTACTGCTTACGATTAAAGATACGCTTGAAAGAAGTGTGTGCTTTTAATCAAATTTCGAACTGTGGTAGGCAAAAATTGGTTAATATTGATTAAAACTGACGGATATAACTCGTTAGTCCTGATTATTATCACATCTGACGCCTTACACCCAAAAACATCTCGATCATTATTTCGAGTCTATCCATGGAATATATTGCATACCAAATTGTAAGTAGCACCTATGCCCAGCTGTGGAACATAAACACCAGGTCAATTTAGATTAGAACCTTCATTAAGGCAGGATTTCTTACATGAATGGCAATCTCAGCAGTATATATGAATGTAAACTAGTAAACCAGATGTCTGCTCAACGTAGCGGTATAAAGTCATTCACGCGCATAATTTATCATTCATCAACATCTGACGCCAAACGTGCTTGAAGACAAATCGAAAGTAAATCGTTGGTATCAAATATCAATCAGTTGAATGCAACTGTCTTAAGCCACTTACAAACCAATTCAAGTTATTTATCTTAAAATAGTAATAATAGGGTAGTGCAAATTATATATAGGTGAAGGTTTTTGTTGATTTTAATTGTAAGGTAAAGGAGGATTGTCGACGTCAATGAAGGCCCATTTCAACGTAGATTCGTCAAATGAGAAAATATTGGATTAAGAAAGTGTTGAATGATACATGTTTACTTACTTGCTAATAATTATAATGAGATTATAATGTCCCAGGTCCCTACAGAGTTTAAAGGGTCATCTTACAGTGCGGATTGGTGTGTACCAATATTGTAATGTCCGTAAATACCTATCTAAATATATATAACTCAAAGGTGACTGACTGACATAGTGATCTATCAACGCACAGCCCAAACCACTGAACGGATCGGGCTGAAATTTGGCATGCAGGTAGATGTTATGACGTAGGCATCCGCTAAGAAAGGATTTTGATCAATTCTACCCCCAAGGGGAAAAAATAGGAGATGATAATATTACTTCGTAACGCGGGCGAAGCCGCGGGCAAAAGCTCGTAAAACCATAAAAACTCTCAGCCACAAAATATTTCTTTAATTTCTAATAAATACGTATCTTCTAACATCTCTTTTTAGCGTACTTTAGTTTTTATGATTGAAACCTCGAAATTGACCGAATTTCAATTCGATAATCTACCGCTCGATTTAAATAAATACCAATTATTCGTGTTCAAGGTTCTAGCCGGGTCAAGACGCCACACCCACTATTAAGTGGTCTAAGGTCATATCTATTTGTTTCATTGCACGAAATAACTTCGGTGATTTGGTCAAAAGGGCATGCGTTAGGAGCGGCGACATGTAGGCCAGATACAGCCTTGGGTTTAACCTTTATATCATTTATCAGTATCCTTTCTACCACATGGGTACTAATCGTGCAAGTTATTTATTGCGTAAGCGGACACGAATACTTTTACATATATGTACTTATATTGAGTAATAATGTTTAGTACATTACACTTATAACGGATCAATAGGAACAATATGAAATTTAGAGATATGACCGTAAATTTGAAATGGAATTTCTTAAGTATCAAGAATATAATTATTTCAATAATACAAAGCCGATTGACTTTTTATATATAATGTAGACTTTATTGTTCTAACTAAAAATGCAAAACATATTATTACTCGTTTCCTATTAACCACTTAATCACCGTTCACAAACATAAGTCTACAATATCCTCTATGAAACCAAAATACCATGAAGCTACAACAGCCTGCTATTTCTAAATATATATTCACCATCAACTCATTACTGTCCCACTGCTGGGCACGGGTCTCCTCTCACAATGAGAAGGATTAGACCATAGCTCACCGCGCTTGCCAAGTGCGTATTGGTGCGTATTTTCTAAGAGGCACATAACCTTGGAAGATTAGCCTGCCTGGGATTCGAACCCGAACCCTCGATCGATATAATATATTACATTTAATCAATCATTGTATTCTTCAAGCCTCGTATGATTAAGCATCAACAATTAATAAATCGCATTTCCTTATAATTACTGTTACATTTTACATTAATGTATCTTTTTATGATGAAGGAAACAGTAATAATGAATATGTAACGATTATTTAACGTAATCAAGATAGCATGCCAATTTCTAAATTGAACACGATATTGTAGTAACAAAGTATGTATTTTTTACGACAAGAAAATGGATTTTTAATTTGATTAATAAGGCAGTGTTATTCTATTGTGAGTCGTGAAACCATGCAAATGATTCAATCTATTAATAACCATTGATTGAACTAATGTTTTGCCTAATAAAGATCGAAATTTTACAATATCTGCCTACTACAAATTGTCAGACAATCTTTGGTAGAAAGTTATATGTATTGATTATTAATAACTAGCATATGTTTGTAATATATCAACTTTAACTAATATATATTATAATACATTGTAACAATACTATTATGTCAATATCGACGTGGATTGGACAATAAATACTTTACAGACATATAAACAAGTGTTACATGCCTAAAAACACTGACATTGCTGTTTTATTCTAGGGGATCTAAGTTCTATTCTACGTAAAAAAATATTTGGGGTAACACATATTATGTGAAACACTTGTGCTTTTTATGCATGTTTTTTTTAAATAATTAAATTAAATTGAATTATTTCTAGCCAAGCTTCTATATCATTATAAAACAAGCTATTAATTATATTTTCCTTCATAAGTCATATAAGTTGTTACTCAAAAAATCAATTGTAACATATTTACTTCCTGCACTTCATCATTACAAATAATTGCTTCCTCTGCACATAGCAATGGTAATAAGGTTTTACTGACTTGTCTCAACGCAAAAGAGTTAATGATAAGTGACTAACGACATAGAAGAAAATAACTGATATGATTAATAGTAATATCATAAATTGAATCTATAATAGGGCAAACATTCTTTCACTAATTCTACACACAATTTCACACAACACAACCTGATTTACGACTTCAGTCATTCTTATTACTAACAAAAGGTTAACATTCTACCGTATTCCTAATATAACTCGATTAATTATAAAAATTTGTAGCACTTCCTAGTACTTGGTGTGACAAGTACCATAACCCTATTGTCATTAATTGCCCCGATCAATCGCTACACTATTAATCGTAAAACATTTCTAAGTTACTTCTTGTCGAGAGCAAATTGATTATATTATAGCTATACTTTCACTCTTCACGGTTGATCGCTTACGATCGTGCCTGGTAAAAGGTTTGGACAATATCTTCTTGAAATTATATGAAATTGCCGAATTCAATGCACTACCTACTTATATAACTTTCCCTATTTTTTATAAATGCTGATAAGTACTGTTGAATAAGTCTCAATAATTATTATGTTTTTCTCCATTTTAATATTTATACTTTTTATATGATAAAACAATGTATAGTCTGATTCATAATTAGGTGTCCAAAATGTAAACGAAAATGTCAAAATTGACACGAAACAAAAACTTTAATAAACTCAACAAAAAACGAAAATTTAACAAATATACAAAATTTAACAAACGCGTTATGTAAACGAGAAAACATTCAAATTCGATCACAATCACGAAAATGAATAATATCAGTTACGAAACTTAAAAATGACAGCACAAGAAATGTCTTGTATTCCGATTGTGTTACCATTATCACATTTTAATTTTCTACCATAAACTTTGTTTTTTATTATTATTACTGTATGGGACGAAATTGAGGTAATATAAATATTAGAAAATGTGAATTAATCTTAATTTATTTAGATTATTATTTTATTATTGTTGTATTACTTTAATATCGACAAAAATAAGAAACTACCATTTTTAACGTATTTTCTTGATAGGTCAACACCTTTGTTTACATTTTGGACACCTAATTATGAATCAGACTTATAGATGTAGGTACATATTCTTATGTACATAAAAGAGTAGAAATTAGATTTAAATAAGATATTTTAAACTTGTTTAAAACCAGTTTTCAAGGTTAGATATTATTATAGAGTTAATATTTTTGAATGGATAATGAGAAAATGAGGTAAATAATATGCAAGATAAAAGAAAATTATTTCCCGCCGATACATACATCTTCAAGAAGTCATTGTAAATGTTATCAATCTCAATTTTGGCGGAAATCCCTCAAATACTTACCTAATAATTTGTTTTACCGACAACATTCAAAACACAAACATAACTATTTATCAATAAAACTTAGTCCAACAAGCCAAGTTATTCCGCCCGCGCAATATCTTGCATAATAACTGTTCCTCAATAAATATTCAGCTCAAAGTCATTTAATAACTCAACGTTGTAACCAAAGCCTGTCCAAGAATAAAACTGGATAAATACAGTTATATTAATACCGTGTCAGTGCCAATGTTGGTTAATTAAATATCTGATAGTTTACGCCCGATTAAAACTGACACCTAAATACTCATATTTAAATGTATAATTGCGGTGCCTTTAAAGAATGAACTTGGAAATGACGGCTGAACGACCGTGCTGACTGTCATCGTAAAAATTGTGATTAAATTTGCCTATAACACGAAAAGCAGTTAAAACTGATATTAAATGATTGTTAATTATATGTACGATATTATATTATTAAAATAAAATTAGCATTTCGTAAAACAGATATTACATTTGAACTACATAATATTTGTAAGATTTATGTGTAGAAATATGAAACAATTTATGTAGCAGCTTCTTCTCTCTTTATTGACAACTGGTATTTTTGTTTCATTTGTAGAAGTTACTACAGACCAACTAAAGCTGAAATGTCTTATTAAAAACACTTGTTTGTTGGTTTTCAATAAAACCTTGTAGAAAATCTATATGGATAGTCGAAAATCAGCCTCTAAACTCTCGTATAATTAAAAATGCCTACCAACGCAACTCAATCAACAAAACGACGATTACATAGTTTACAACTAATATACCAAAAACAAACAACAGGTAACGACTATTTTTTATATTATTGGAATGAAATTAGAAATCGTATTAAATTTATATTCAATCAGATAATCAACGTCATTTGTACTTGTGCATACTGTATTAACCCGGGGTATACAATCATTAGTAATGGTCGAGAGATGATTGATCTATTGCATAAACTTGTGAGAGCATTGTTTGTAACAAATGATGTCCATGACGCGTTAATGGATAGCTGACTAGCCGAAGCCCGCGGCTTTGTTTATTTGCAAATCAAAATACATATAATTATACATTTCTATTTTATATGTGAGTACTAGCTAACTGACATGGGATCGTCTTAGTCCTCGGGTATGGAAAACCGTCTTTCGCCTTCATCGCCTTCATGGTCTATCTATCCATATACGGCGGTGGTAACATTTTAACTAATTCTATCTGAAATCTTTATATCATGATAAATCATCATTACCAATATACTGGTAGTAGAATAATTCCAAAAACAAGAATATCTAAAATTTGCACTCTGTATCTGGACCACTATTGTGGACTTATTGGTGATGATTATACTTGGAGTCTCTTATGGACTTTTTTGTTAACGAGGGAAACCTCTTATTGGTGATTGAAACAAGACTTAAGTGTACAGAAATGAAACTCATCACGCTATCTACCGGGCGGATTAAAATAATACAGCGTGTAGCTTAAATTAACAATGTAATATCTCTAATATATGATATATTACAGATACTACAGGCAAAGTTTGACCGGCCTTCAATCTAATGACTTTTTATTGAAGCCAATCGAGTTGATGCTAATCGAAAAACGGAAAGCGCGACCTTCCAACATTTCATAACCGATCCCACCCACTGCGCATACGCATCCTGTTCGCCAAAACCTGACTCAGAGGTATTTCCTATTACAATATCAGTTTTATTGTTCTACCATTAACACTCTATAATTAGTAGTTCAACGTGACGACCATTGCATCGATAAGAATATCAAGCAGCAGAAATACCAAATAAATAGTCAATATACCCTTAAATACCAAGTCTTCATTGTTTACAAGTGGATGATATAAAAGATCATTAGAATGATATAGACTTATCTGAAATATTTTAGACACAGTGACTATTCTACACGATGCACTAATCAACCCGTTAAAAAACCTAACCTAACCTATCCCATAGGTTTTCCTGCAGCCTAACCTATATCGTTTTATGGTAATGGTTAGATTGAATTGGAACAAGAAATACTAAAGATCGACTTTAAATATTTAGTTCTGGGTCTAGGAAAGTACTTGTATCTTATTGGGTGTGTTATTACTTATATTAACAACAACAATTCTTGGTGTTAATATCAATTTATTAACAAATAAACTGTTGATTAACTAAATTTTTTATGATTTTAATGAAGTAAAAAGTAAAATGCTCTATATATCGCTGAAGATTTGTAGCACACAAGTCATTGACATAAGACAACATTTTAATAGATTCTTCTAGTGTTCAGTTTACAAACAAATGACTACACGAGAACCTATAGGGCAATAGGAAAAGAAATCGGTGTGTTATGACCCTTAAGTGCTTCCGAAGAACGGCATTGTTTTCTGTGGTCACGTGAAAAGCAAAACAGTACTCTTAATGAAATCAACACCGTCTCAATACACTTTCACTGTGATCGATACAGTGTTGTATGAATAATTTTATTAGTTAACTAACTACTGGTATGTTTGGCCCGCGATTGCGTCTGTATAGACTATACACGTTCGTTGTTTTACTTGTAGTCTTAACAAAGTTTAGGTACACTTCTGATAAGTAATGCATTATATTTTCGACAATACCACACCAAATACGTTAGTTATTAATATTCAATATATCCAAATTCTTCGTATCAAATACCGAACATTGAAAATCTCTAGTAGGCATAAATTGTCGAGTATCGATCAATAGGCAAATTTTGTATTGATTGATCATTAATAAAAAGTGAAAGCCCTTTAACAATACGAATAAACTTGAAATGACAGCTCATCTAATATTGGTTTATCTTGGCTATGACAAACATATATAGTTTTATTACTTGCTAATCGACATCTAGTCATAATCTTTACACAATTTGCAAAAATCATGGTTTTATTACTCTGTCTCTTGCTAAACTAAATACTGATCTTTGTACAATATTTTGAAAATATGTCTAGAAGTCTTTACAAAAACAAACAAATTAAAGTTTAATAGTAAACAGATGTAGTTATGTGTTCTTAGTACGTAGCTACAATTACTCCGGGAAACGAATAAACATGTTAATTTCCTTTTTCGCATGCGAACGTAATTTACACGTCTTACGTAATGTTTTTATTTCAGTATCGTACGATATTTACGTCTGTGTAATTAACTATTTTTGAGAATAACACTGAGGTATGATTCTCTAGTTTTTCAAATGAAACAATTGTCTTTTTATTAATATAACATTTTGTTTTAATTGAAAGTTTTATTATATTAAAAATAATTAAAACGTTTCAATCATTATATCCACTCATTCTTTCATCGTTCAATCAATCATCATCATTTCTGTCCAGTGGGACAGGACACCAGCAGTGGCTGGGCACAGGTCTTGAAAACTTTTTTTTAAGATTTCTCAGGAATACAGATTTCCTCATGATATTTTACTTCACCGTTTAAGCAAGTGATAATTTATTTCTAATACGCATATAACTTTCAAAAATCTAAGGTGCGTTCCTGGGAATTGAATCTCGGACCCCTCGATCAAGAGTCCGAGTTTCTTAACCGCTAAGCTATCACTGATTCAATCAATCATACATTCATTTAATAAATCATTAAATGTTATACATTAAAAATAAAAAAATAAGCAACGATGATACACTATAATAAAATGTCTGAAATAATAAGTTATGGTTGTATAATGTTATGTTAATGTAAATTTAATGTAATCTTATTCTTTTTTTTGCGAGAAATCGCTTGTTTATTTACGTCAGTAACTTATTACAACATTTAAATAATTAATATACTTTTGGTATAATGTATTATTTGAATAGCATGTTTTACATATTCTTTTTGCTAGTCATCAATAACATAAAAGTACTTCACGATATTCACGTCTACAGCATCCGATAAAAAGATATCTACTTTCATATCTGTCTAATTGAGATGATCTTTACACTCGAGCAACAAATAAGCTATCATCATATTTTAATTCGGCTATCATTATCAATATCAAAATCTAGACTGCCTTTTTAGACGCTAGAATAATCTGACATTTAGACACGTGTTATCCAAGCTGATAAATATTTATAACTCGCTTCATTATCGAGATAAAGTGATATACGAGCTTCATTATATCTCTAATTCAAATAAATATCAAATTTATTTCAAATAAATATAATTTAAGTGTTTAAATTTTACAAATGACAAAACATCATCCGTTACATTTCGTATTCATTTCCGGAATAGAAAAACTATTTTGTTACCCGCTTGTTAACAATGTAATAATACCGCTCTGTTACAGAGGGTTTCGGATTCTATTCCCGGCCCGGTTCTGATCTGGTTATAGTACCTATCTATGACACGGACAATCTTGAAGTACTTTACGTAGAAAGCGAATACCTTATTCAACATACTTTTTAGGGTTCCGTACCCAAAGGGTAAAAACGGAACCCTATTACTAAGACCTCGCTGTCTATCAATCTGTCCCTCTGTCCGTCTGTCACAGGGCTATATCTCCGGAACCGTAATTGATAAACACATTACAGAGAATGCATACCGTCTAACTGTTAAACCATACTAAGGAAACAGTTGAAATTATTACAATGCGTTTACTACTAAGTGGTATTATAATAAATACAAATAAGAACCATGAAACATATTTAAATATAGTAATTTTACTTTTATTATACGTTGTATACGTATAATTCATCATCATCACCCCAACGCCATCTATTGTTGTGTCATATAACTAAGTATTGTTGATAATAATAAAATGAATAAAATATAATGAACATTTGGTGGTACGGAAGCCTCCATGTGCGAGTTCGACTCGTACTTGGCGAATTATGAAAACGATACATCGCATAGCAAAGGCATCAAAAAAAGGTTTGCATCGTAAACTATACTAATTGTTTAACTACGACAAGAACGCCCTTACATGTCTAATCAATTTAATAACCGACAGCCAACACCGACAGACCTCGTCCGATAATTTAAATAACCATTTCCACTAAGGGTTAGTATTCCTTATGAAAATCTGCCTAGTTTGAATTAATTGGTATAGTACGCCAAAATGCTAGTCCGCTCTGAAGTTATTACGCACAACTACAAGCATATATTTTGTAGCAACGAAGTGTACTAACGCAGCTATGTACCAGTGTGCGAGAGCGGGCAGCGGACGAGAGCCGGGAGAGGTCCTGCGTCTTCGTCCGGCTAATATCTACAATTTGCTATTCGGCGCGACTCGTTTCTATATTCAGAGCGGACTAGCTGTTTGGCGCGGTCTATACTAAAATGATTAGGGGCGGTGATAGCCTAGTAAACGAAACTCCGCCTCTCTAGCTGGTGTCCAAAATTCGAATCCCAAGCATCTCTGATTATCCAAAATTCTATACGTATTATTCTACACTAAAAGTCCTAAAGTTCGAATCCCAAGCATAATTATCACTTATAACGCTGAAGGAAATATGGAGATGTGTAGTGTATACTGTAATACATGCCTGAAAGTTCTCAAAGTATGTCAAACAATGTGCACTTTTTCTGTTTTGTACCCCTATTACCTATATATTGTATTATTGTCCCGTTCTATGAGAATTTCGGTATCTCATTGTATTATAATTCTTTTTATCACGCTTTTATTAGCTTGGGTTGTATGTATGTACGTATGTAACGGAATCTTTGAACTCGTTTTTTACCCACTTTGAACGGTCCGATTAATTTCAAATTTTGAACAATTATCAAGAACCGATGACAATACACGATTTTAATTTTATCCCATTCTCCTCATCAGGATCGTCAGGAATCCGGATTAACGATTTTCCTTGTGCAATTTTAGCGTGGTTTTTAGTTTTTAAACTATAATTGTTATAATACATAAAATAATTATACAACTGATGTTATATAATGACTGCACTTATGACGTATACAAAAGCAACGTACCATATATGAAGTCGAAAACCAGGTCACATTTGAATTCGTATTCAAATTCAAATTGAGTATGCAATTTTGAAATGCACTGTTAGAAATTTTGGTGTGAGGCCAGTTATCAGTATTTAAACCCATTAAAATAATTAACATAAAAACTAATTGACATAAAACGCGAACGATTTACATTGTATTATGGTGCTTAACTAATTCAATCTATAAAAATGGACATGGGCGCCTAAATACATTACTCTTAAATATTTATAGTTGAAACAAATTGCGTACTTGTATTCCCTTATGGATTTTTTTGTTACAGTACCCTTGACTTGGAGGTAAACTTAGCCCATATCCTTCAAACTCTATAATTATTTAGTTTTTTACATACATAAAATTTAAATAATGAAAATAAAGTACTTAGTACTTGTTTTTTACTAGGGTACTATTAACCCTGTGTTAGTACATCATCAAGAAGAGTCATATACATATTACGTAGGTTCAATTAATATCACAATAGTAGAGTAAGCTCATCTCACTCATTTCAGATTTTTTATTTTTTTTAATATCGAGCAAATAAATATATTGGCTTATAAAACGGTAGTTATGTCAAAAACAGACAGATATATTCATTTTCATACAGATATACATTTCATTTCATCCGATCTGCGTAAATTAGTCATGCCTAATAAAACACCCACATTGCTTAACGACGCTATCACATTAGTATTACATAAACATCCAATTAAAGTGTCAACAAACACACTTAGTGATATAATATATGTACTGGTAGCTCCGCCCCCGACTTTGCTTGTGTGGACTTTTTTATGAAATGGTCGTAATATGGCCAGTTAAAGTAAAATGGTTTACATAAGAGCTACACGCCTCGAAAGTAATAAGCCACTGCCAAATTTTACAAATGAGCAATGGCATTACATGTAGAATTGGTTAGGTTAAGTTAGGTTTGAATATACATGAAAAATCAAAACAAACCTTTCTTCTTAGACAAGCGGGTACAGTAAAGTCTAGTCTACCTTAAGATAAAATAAATTAGCATTAGTTTCTCCGTCAAATAAACTTCAACCTGACTAAACTTAAGTTAATTTTCACTACCATATTTAGACATAACAACAACATAAATTTTATATACATCTAAAGATAGGATTACACACGACGAAGATTGTCGATGCTTTAAACTAGGAAGAGAGAAATCGTCTCTGCGATTACAAAAACCACACTGCAATAGTAAGGCTAATGTCCTATTGATAACGAGAAACTGCTTGCGATTATTTATAATATGGAAATAGAAAATAAACATACAGTCCACTTGATGGTAAGTGGCTACTGCCTATAGACGTAATCAACCCCAGATAAGATTAGATTCTTATCTAAGGTTGGCCACAGATGCGTTGCTACCCATAAGGACTATATTGAAATGCCTCGGTAAGTATTACCCCTTACTACATCCTTCAAAGCGGAACACGGCAGCGCTTAACACAGCAGTGTTAGAACAGAAATGGGCGTGGAGGTGGCGCCTTCGGTGTCGAACCAGAGTGTTCTACCACCAAGAATTGCGTGCAGTGACAAGCTATAATTATCTTAATACTTCGGTTATTTAAACGAGCTAGCAATTATACAGACCACGCACGTTGAGTTACTTTAATTGTTTAATTATATTGCCGCTTAGGATAATAAAATGTGCGTTTAGTACATTATCGCATTCCTTCTCGATGTTAGAATTTTATGTCCCGTGTTAAATGAAAGCATTAGACCACAGAGAATATGTAGCTTATATTATGTATAGAAAAATATTTCTTATTATGCTTAAATATTTATATTACCTAGAAATGTTATCCGAAACTTTTTCATCCCATTTCTCTATTCCGTATACCTAAACATTTTCAGTATTTAAAAACCGGTTTTTTTACTTTCATTTTCCAAATGATGGTTCTCAATCTAAATCTTTGAATGACACTTATTTTAAAGTTACAAAGAGACGTTTCAATTTTATTTCTAAATTATATGCAAATTAGTTTTAATAAATAATTGTTTAAGCGACATAATGACCTGACTGAACGAATTATCAATGATGATAAATAAAAGTTAGCAAGAACGTTCGATCTCATCTATCGTTAGCAGTCAGACCATTACCTAACTCTAATTGATTAGCTTGCAATTTATAACGCGGTTGGTTTGATAAATTCCTAATAAACCCGCCTGGAGGCTAAGGCGGTAACTGACGTATTTATATACCTAATGCTAGCCTTTAGTATCGTTAGGGCAATAAATCACCACTTTTAATTATAAAACTACCCGGTGCTTCGACACTTGTAGGATATGAGTTGGGACTAGATTGCAACCAATCTGTACTTACCACATTGATTGCAGATAGCAAATTTAGGTCGATTTTATAATATTCTATGGTTACGTAGTAAGATAGAATCTACTGTTCCAGTATCAGGAATTTAAATATAGTTTAAACGCTTTTGCAATGAACTAATCAGAATTCTGTTTTGCTAATAATAAATAAGACATTGTGATCTAGTTGTCTTAAATATACCCCTCTTTCTTTAAATAGTATGAAGAAGTTCACAAAAAATATAAACCGCCACAATCATAGGTTATTAGGTGTCATAATATAAGTCCTAAGACCGATTCTTGCTAAAGCAGTCTTCTAATATTAAGAAAAATACTTATCTACGTTCGTTTTACTGTAGGTACCTCGTACATAATACACGTATTCTTATTGTTAATAGTTAATATCCACTTTTACTTAATGTTACTTAAATAAAATATGTATATATTACATACGCATACACATACATATACCATACACACACGACCACTAATACAATGTTATCCAAATAAGTCAAATGTGAAGCGACAAAAAAACACATAGATTAATCAAGCGCCATACTATTTATTTGCATTTGCCGTTAACATTTCTCTAAGAAATATAACTTAATATGTATCTGTCTCTAGACAGTAGACGTAAACCGATATATCTTAGGAGAAATTCCATTTGCATGTAACACCAGCGATATTTCAAGTGGAAAGATAAGAACCCATTAACTTTTTGTCAGAGGCCTGATGTGAAGTTATTTAATGTTTGTAATTTTTCTTGCAAATTTTTGGAAAGTCTATTTTGACTATTGTTTCCGGGTATTACGTATGAGACACGGGTGTTATTATAATGCGTTTTTAGATTCGAGATTTTTCGACTTTGCGCTCCTACACTAAACGGTTTTTGTACAATGGAACTAAAAGATATTTTGGAAAAAAGTACTCTTAGTTTAACCTTATTTACTTGGAGATTACTTCAGTATTCTATATTTCAAAGAAAATTTCGTAAAAATTCTATATTTCCAAACGTTTGTCGCTGTTTATATAAAAAACTTAGCCTTCTTTCTTTAAATGAAAGTTTTTGTTTATTTTTCAAATGTTTTCACGACTGGCAGACAGAAAGAAATAAAAATCAAATCAAAAAGATTTATACCTAACTAAAATTAATAACCAACAAGTACGTACTTAATTACACGAAAACGGAAAAATATCTTAGATAACAATATCAATTAAATTTTATTACCACGTCAAGTCAAGTCATTGACTGAGAATTTAAAAAGCTTATACCCATTCACGTCATCGAACCCTAGAGACCGATCAATAGCGTCAACAATGTACCAATAAGGAAGTAAAAGTTAGGTTAACTCAAGGTCGGGTATCCTAAGTTAGTCGAACTATAAATAAAAAGGCCGCAACAATGGTAGCGATGCAAACATTGAGCAAGAGATCATGTTGAAAGATAATAGAATAACTCGATCGTATCGCTGACTGTTCAGTTAAGTGTAACGCTCGATAAATGTAGATCGAGATCGGCCGAAAGTGGAGTCTTGACTAGAGCTTATAAGTAATCTGTATAATAGATATGAGGGAATAGGGACTTTTGTTACAACAGCACAAAATCTCCCTTAACGTGTTACAACAGATTCAAGTAAATATTTGTGGATTTAAGGATCTTTGTGTGAACATGAGTCGTTCAAAAGTATCATTCAGGGTAGCAACGCCGGTAGGAATTGAATTTTATGATCATTCATTCATTCATTCATTTTATGATCAATCATTGTAGATGTTTAAGATTGGCAAATGTTGGCGATTATAGCATCCCTATATCGGGACGGGAGTGATATAAACAAATATGACCACATCAATATCCAGACTCGGAATACAAAGTCAAATTCATCATTTTGATGTTATCCTGACTAGGGATCAAACCCGGAACCCTCTTTGTGTCCGATTAATGCGGTGAAATGTGCTCCGTCATAGATCATATTTTCTAAGTAAATGAACAGTTAGTTATAAAACGTGATACATACTTCTGCTTATTGATTAAAATTAGCGATTTGATAAATTGCGAAATCTTTATCGACGATGTCAGTGCGAACTAGGGCTTACAGAGCCCAACGAGGAAGTAAAAGTCCTTTAAGGATAGAGTCCAATTTACGCGGTTACAAAACAGTCGTGACAACATTGGTCACTGTGTCTACGATCTATTTGCATCAATGCACCTGTTCACAGGCGAGCGCCAACTTATCTAATGAACATATCGCTTGAATACATTACCAGCTCCAATGACTTGTGAAATTGCTCTAGCTCGACGATTTTGTGTCAATAAGCTATTACACTTCGAGATTGTTTACAATAAAACGGAACAAATTATAGGTTCTTAAGCGCTAATTGATCCCCACAACAAACGTTCATTACGTAAATAACGAGTTCAAAGTAATTTAGTATTATTTAATAAATTTATTATCGGTACAAGAATTCCAGTGCAAAGAGAATAGTCCGAAGTTTATGCTCTGATTATTGCACTTTTGTAAACCAAGCTAACTGTACTGCCACATAATTACTGATAAGGTCGGTAAATATGAATACGTCAACACACATACAATGCAATACTGGTATACTTCATCGTTAAATTAAAGTTGAAACCTCTTCATACAATACGAAATGAAATATTGAAACTATTAGTAGGTCTTGTAGATCATAGTAGCAAAATGTACGTATTTGCAATGCATCTACAGCGGAGTGTCCCGGCTTTCCAACTCAATTCCCAGAAGTACCGCATCTCCGATCTATCTCAGATAGCATCCGTTCATTTCAAGTAGGTTACGAATATCCTTAGGGAGCAGTGAATACTAAACATGAAGAGAACTCTGTTTGCTACGACTAGGAATAGCAAAGTAATGTTTTTTTTTCCTTTTTGCAGATACAAACGCAGCAGATGATCAGTCAACATCAGCGTCGTGGTGGCAAGCTGGAACAGCGACACCCTTCCGCGAGAACTCCGGCAGCAGCAGCGTGTTTTCCTCCACCCATGGCTTAGTCCAGACACACCCAACTGGCAACGATCCGTTCGGGTCCTTCGCAGGGATCGGCAGCACTATCGGACCATCCGCAAATCCTTTCGCCCAGACTAGCGGCAGCGGTCCGCTGAGTGGCAGCTTCAGAAGTAGCAATCCTCTGCCACCGTTAGCAAGGAACGCGAACGGCAGACCGTCGCTGAAGCACTTGGATTTCACGAGCAGTGCCACCGCTGAGTTGAGGAGGAACCCGGCGTTGTCCGCCCCTGATGAGTGCGCGAGAGCTTGCAGAGAAAATGAACCGCCCAGAATTTGCTACTACCACTTCACTCTTGAGTTCTACACGGTATTGGGAGCGTAAGTTTTTTTTTTTTTTTTTTATAATATAAGAATAGCAGACGAGCATGCAGTCCACCTGATGTGGCTACTGCCGCCCATGGACATCTGTAATCAACCCCAGATAGGATTAGATATTCCTACCTGAGGTCGGCCACAGATGCGCCGCTACCCCTGAGGACTAAGCTGGAACGCCTCGGAAAAGTCTGTCTCCCTTACCACACCCTTCAAACCGGAACACAGCAGCGCCTAACACTGCTGTTATTAGGTAGAAATAGGTGTGGCGGTGGTGCCGCCGGAGTCGAACCACAAAGGGTTCTACCACCTTTCGAGTGGTAAGTAAACTTATCTTACTTAATTTCTGTTAATATCAGTTTAATATCAACAATACCAATTTTCCCCATCATTAACTCGTATAATTAGAATATTACGGCTAAACTACTCGTACATTTGAAGCAAAGTTCCTAGTCCTCAGGCGTGGCAATGTCTGTGATCCGTTTCATATAGAGCCCATCTTTTGTATGCTGTTATTTTCTTGATGTTTTGGTCGGTAGTGGCCATTTACCTTCTACTACATCCTTGTTTGCTATTTTAATCTTATCAAAAAATCATAACACTTATGTACTTATGAACTATTATAGTTTTACCATCTTCTTAAGTACTTATCTATATTTCAAACTAAATACATTATTTTGTCAAGCCTGGCTATGATAAACTCATATTTACAAAAATCTGTCCAGAGTAAATTTTTAAGACACGACATTTATATCACTCTACAGATGTAGGTGAATCCATTATTCATAGATTCATGTAACACAACTTCGAAACTATAATTATAACGATACTAGTGGTGCCCGCGGCTTCGCCCGCATTTTAAAGATATAATATGACATACATAAAACAGAAAATTCGTACTTTCATTGGAATGACAGTGGTGCCATCTGTCGAAATTTAGTCTTACCAACTCCCAAACCTTCGTGGGCTCTTGGACAACAACTCTGCAAAAGATCATCACTTGATCAAATGCATAGTTTCCGATTCTATAAAATGTATATAGACAAATATTCATTTTTATATAAATAGATAGATGATCAACTAATGGATAAGTAAAGTAACTGTAGGTAAAATCGAAAATCGAAAATCGAATTTCAATCTTCTGGGTTGAAAGATCGATTCACTGAATCGATTCATTACTGGAGTCCGTTCTGGTGGGATTTCCGAGATAAAAACTATCCTATGTGCTTTCTCGGGTCTCAAACTATCTTTGTACAAAATTCCATTCAAATCGGTTCAGTGGTGTAGCCGTGAAGAAGAGACAGACAGACAGAGTTAATTCCACATTTATAATATTAGTAAGGATTAGTAAGGAAGTAAGGATTTGCTGACGGATACATAATTTCAGTGCTTGTTTGATCCTGATAACCTTTTTTTTCGCTATCCTCGAAAAAATATCGAAGATAGAACGATTCTTAGGGCCTCGATTTTTTGTGAATCGATTTATTGCACTTCGATTCGAATCGATTCAAACATCGATCTTTTTCGGTAACAATTGCCACCCTATTACAATCCCAATAAATCTATATAAACAAATATAATGTTGCAACCGTCTCCGATTGCAAGAACTCATTAAACTCATGGTTATTTAGAGTATGCCAAAAGACCCACAAACGTAGGTAGAATCCATTACCGGAGACCGATTAAAGAAATCGACTTTTTTGGTCAAAAAAATCGCTTCTCTGATTAATATATCTAAGATCGCTATCCCTAGTTCCTGTGGGATTTCTGGGATAAAAACTATCCTATATCCATTCTAGGTTCTCAGACTACCTTTGTACAGAATTTCATGGAAATCGTTTCAGTGGTTTAGGCGTGAAGAAGAGACATACAGACAGACAGACAGACAGAGGTACTTTCGCATTTATAATATTATTAGTAAGGATTAGTAAGGATATCGATTAAAATAATCGACTTTTTGGTCCAAAAGATCGATTCGCCGATTAATCGATCTTAGATCGCCATCCCTAATTCCCGTGGGATTTCCGGGATAAAAACTATCCTTTGTCCGTTCTCGGATCTCAGACTATCTTGGTACAAAATTTCATTAAAATCGGTTCAGTGGTTTAGGCGTGAAGAACAGACAACCAGACAGACAGACAGAGTTACTTTCGGATTTATAATATTAAGTTAGTAAGGATTAGTAAGGATATCGATTAAAATAATCGACTTTTTGGTCCAAAAGATCGATTCGCCGATTAATCGATCTTAGATCGCCATCCCTAATTCCCGTGGGATTTCCGGGATAAAAACTATCCTTTGTCCGTTCTCGGGTCTCAGACTATCTTGGTACAAAATTTCATTAAAATCGGTTCAGTGGTTTAGGCGTGAAGAACAGACAACCAGACAGACAGACAGAGTTACTTTCGGATTTATAATATTAAGTTAGTAAGGATTAGTAAGGATATCGATTAAAATAATCGACTTTTTGGTCCAAAAGATCGATTCTCCGATTAATCGATCTTAGATCGCCATCCCTAATTCCCGTGGGATTTCCGGGATAAAAACTATCCTATGTCCGTTCTCGGGTCTCAGACTATCTTTGTACAAAATTTCATTAAAATCGGTTCAGTGGTTTAGGCGTGAAGAACAGACAACCAGACAGACAGACAGACAGACAGAGTTACTTTCGGATTTATAATATTAGTAAGGATTATCAAGTACTATACGAGCATGTAATGGTAGTGAAACATAGCTATTATTAATAAGTTTAGCTCTATCTTGTCCCAAATTCCGCTCAACCATCACTCATCGAGAATTTCATAAAAATTACCTGTTGAGGTCAAACATTTATTCGTTCTATTTACGGGGACGTTCTAGTAAAAAAATTGCTCACCGACCGACTTTTTAACTTCGCACATTAATTTAACGGTTTGTTTCACACAGATAAGTTGCTTTTAGCACCGTTTCTATACGAAGTGATCCAAATTCCGTCGCCGCTGCGTGTAATTGATAGGTGACGACAGAACTTATGCAAACATAGTACTTTCGTCATTTGAGTTATGCGTCAGGGAGGGGGACTAGTGGTGTAATAATTGATAAGCTAATGGACATAAGTGTAAGCTATCATAGTATCATCGACCCTTTAGAATTCCACTACGTTATGCTAGTCTCCGGTCCGAAAATGGTTAAAACTACAGTCATCTTAGGAAATTGCAGATTGGCGAAATCCATAAATCTTTAACATACAGACAACTTAGACACTATAGACAAGTTTCACATCTATGTTTTAAACATGGAGTTTCCTCACGATGTTTACCTTCACCATTATCGCAAATAGTTATTAATTTTAATAGATACATGACTTAAAAAAATCCTAAATGCAGGTCCAACTTCTTAACGAAAAGTCACAGCTTCTTCATATCACAAACCTTTAAAACAAAACAAAAAAAAGCTACCTTATAACATGCTTAAATAATCTTTTGTGGTTACAGCGCCTGTCAAGTATGTACACCGAATGCAACGAACGTCGTATGGTCCCACTGCCAGTGCGTGCTCGCTGATGGAGTCGAGAGAGGAATTCTGACAGCCAACAGAATGTTGCCAGGACCCTCGATTCAAGTTTGTGAGAACGACAGAGTGGTTGTTGATGTCGAGAACCACATGGAAGGTATGGAAGTCACTATCCACTGGCACGGAATTTGGCAACGTGGATCACAATACTACGATGGTGTGCCGTTCGTGACTCAGTGTCCCATTCAGCAAGGAAATACTTTCAGGTGAGATAACTTCATAATTTTCTTACAGTTGGCTGATAATGCATTCTGCATTCTATTCTGCATTTACATGTATTACACTGTAGTACCTAGTGCTAGTATTATTATTACACTGTAGTATTCTGTTGATATGTATTTATTTTTATAATGTTATTATATAGTATTGACTTACGTCATTGAAAGGTAGTAAAATTTCCAAAAAAAATTCGTCTGCGCCTACAACATTACTGTACTTAAAGTCTCACATAAAAAATGTTAGTGCCACTATAGTCTGCGTATGTTATGTTATGTATCTTAAGTAATACTAATTCTATCGCTTAACTTTTCCAGATATCAATGGCAAGGCAACGCAGGTACTCATTTCTGGCACGCACATACTGGTCTTCAGAAACTCGACGGTTTATACGGCAGCATTGTGGTCAGACAGCCACCGTCCAAGGATCCTAACAGCCATCTCTACGACTATGATTTAACAACTCACGTCATGCTTATCAGCGATTGGCTCCATGAGGATGCTGCTGAAAGGTACCCTGGTCGTCTTGCCGTGAACACCGGTCAAGACCCTGAATCAGTGCTGATCAACGGAAAAGGACAGTTCAGAGACCCGAACACTGGCTTCATGACTAACACTCCTCTGGAAGTTTTCACCATCACACCTGGCAGACGTTACCGGTTCAGAATGATCAACGCCTTCGCATCGGTTTGCCCAGCCCAGGTCACATTCGAGGGACACAACCTGACCATCATCGCTACTGACGGCGAGCCCGTTCAACCCGTTCAAGTTAATACTATCATCTCATTTTCAGGTAAGAAAATCATTAAAATTGTGCTACCATTGTTATTAGTTTGATCAACTCACCGAATCATTTGTTACATAACACTAATTAATATCAAAATTGAAAAAGAAAATGCTGGTTATTCAACGACAAATTTATGATAATCGTACGTAATTTAAAAATAGGCACGCCTATGTCGTAATGAGTATACTTAAGTGGTACATCAAGTCAAGCGAAGAGAATTGGATAATATTGTTGCACGTACTCATACTTCCTATTTCACAACACATTTAATTATCTTGAAACAGCGTAAAACAGGATTTAGCATCTTCACTTCATTTTAGGCGAACGATACGACTTTGTGATCGAAGCAAATAATATTCCGGGTGCGTACTGGATTCAAGTACGAGGTCTCGGAGAGTGCGGCATCAAGAGGACTCAGCAGCTTGGTGTTCTGCGGTACGCGAGAGGACCATACCAACCTACATCAACTCCTCCAACCTACGACATCGGCATTCCTCAGGGAGTTGTAAGTTCCTCGCTCATGTTGTATATATTACACAATTGTATAGGTACATGAAACAGGCATTTGAATGCTTCACTGAATCGGCAGCTTTTCAACACGCGGCCACGGATTTTGTAAATATGCAAAGGATATTGCCAGTCTTTAAATGCAAATGCGTTTAATTGGTACTTCTATGAATAAGTTCCGTTTAGTGAACATAGATCTCATGTCACGAGCCAACTGTCGCACTTATTAATTGGCGGATATTGCAAACTGGATTCTCGGAGCCAGATACAACCTCGATTAGACCACCACGGTGTCGACGATTGCTCAAGCAGCGCCAGTACCCTAATGAAATTTATTGGTATCTTCCTGTCATTATAAATATTGTTATATACAAGTAATGAAATCGTTAATAATTTGTACATACTATACAAAACTAGTATAGAAATGATAATTATAATTTTAGTAGATTTTGATTCGTAGTTAGTATTATCATGGCACTGATTGAACAAATTGCCAAACTGTATATTTATTTAAGTTTTTATTTAATATCATCGCTTGATCAACTTTAAATTTCATATTAAAAAAGTCATAATAATCTACTTATTTTTAAATAAAGTTGATAAAGCGATAGCATGTACACAACCAGTATTCAAGTAGAAGGATGAAGTTATTACAAAATATATAACTTTTTGGTATATTAGTAGCAAATATAAAATTTAAGTAGAAAATATTGTACTAGTAGATTAGATAATGCACGTATGATTAGTAATTGCACGAACCTTTCTCCTCACTAACTATTCAGGTTATGAATCCCTTGGATGCAAGATGTAATGTAGAAAGAAACGATGCGGTTTGCGTTAGTCAACTGAAAAATGCCAGGCACATCGACCCCGCCATCTTGGAAGAGAGGCCCGACGTCAAGATCTTCTTGCCCTTCCGTTTCTTCGTTTATAGGCCAGAGATGCTCTTCCAACCTAACACTTACAACAGATACCTAGGTAAGAAATTGATCACTACTTTCTTTATACATTTTAAGCCTAGAAAGAACACAATCAAACTGACATTAATCTTCCACAGTGGCCCCACAAGGAACTCACGTCATAAGTTTGATAGATGAAATTTCATACATGGCTCCACCCGCACCCTTGCTCAGTCAGTACGACGACATCAATCCTGACCAATTCTGTAACGGAGACAACAGACCCGCTGACTGTGGCCAAAACTGCATGTGCACGCACAAAGTCGACATCCCACTTAATACCGTTGTGGAAATAGTGCTGGTAGACGAAGGTAAATTGCGTAATGCATACTAAATTACACGGTACGGCTCAAGCCACATCCATTAAGTCATAATGGGAATGCAAATCTTACTGATTACCATTTTCACTTTCAGTTCAAATCGCAAACTTATCTCACCCGTTCCACTTGCACGGATACGCTTTCAACGTCATCGGTATCGGCAGATCGCCCGATCAGAACGTGAAGAAGATTAACTTGAAGCACGCCCTGGATCTGGACAGGAGAGGACTGCTCGAGCGCCATCTTAAACAAGGAGACCTTCCCCCAGCTAAGGATACCATCGCCGTTCCCAATAACGGATACGTCATCTTCCGTTTCAGAGCCACTAACCCTGGCTTCTGGCTCCTCCACTGTCACTTCCTGTTCCATATCGTTATAGGAATGAACGTAGTGCTCCAAGTAGGCACTCAAGCCGACCTTCCCCCCGTGCCTCCCAACTTCCCCACGTGTGGGGATCACCTGCCTCCCATTAATTAGATCTGTTCCTAAAAACAATTGCCACTTCACGTACGTGCAAAAATTGGTATAGCAGTTGATTTAATAATGTTGACTAAGTGTAATTTTATGTTTGTTTTGTGTGATGTGTCCGGTAGATTCGAAGTGCTCGACTCTACCATATGTGTTTATTTTGTATTCGAATGTTTTAGTAGAGTTCATGATGGTTTGTGATGATTTTATTTAATGGTGATACATGTTTCTTTGAACGGATTTCAGTATAAATATGCCATATTTGGTGATATCTTTGGTTTATCTAACGTGTCGCCTTAAATGTTTTCATGTTTTGAGGCTTCTAAACGTACATCATAAAATGTTTTTTTTTTCACCTTAATGTACTTTTGTATTGTGAATGCGTTTGTTCTGTAACTAACTACTTGCCATTATATTTTTCACCAAGGATATTTATTTCGTGTATATATTGAATTCATATGTGTTATAAAACGTACTTAGAAATGTAAGATATATGTTACCTGTTACTAACCCTTCATTGCATGCAAACCAACTGAATCGTAGGAATTGTAAATAATCTGCAATATTTGTAAATACACGATACACAAGAATGATGTTTGAGCTAAACAGATTGCACATCTCCAAACAAACAAGACTGTTTAAAACCGTATGTTAATGTAGAAAATAGATCCACGATCATGTTACCATTCCCAGTTACCACTATACCTAAGGTATCATTATGTGTATTATATATGAAGCTTACCAAGGCACTTTCATTGCATAACCCATTGGCAGTTCCTAGTCCACCAATAAGTATATATTTTTTCGCAATAATTTTACATATTATTCAACTCGCGTGAACGATATCGGAGTCATACTACATGCTCGTAAGCGAGAATCGTATTTATCATTTTATTGTAAGAAAATTGTAAATTTTTTTACCGATTAATATAATCTATTAAATAAAATCTTATTTTATTTTCCCATTCTTCGCAAGCAACAAAAATATTATTACCCAAAATGTTTTTGAAACCTAACTTTTTTAATTAGCGTATTCATTGAAAAATCCGCTGATTAAAAAGGTTATTTATAAATAAAGTATTTAGTGGTGTACATATATAAAAACGCACTATTTAGTATTTTAGAAACGTACATACTTCAGTAGTTCACTAATAATTGTAAGAACCTTTTAGTGGGAAGTGTAGATCCGCAAGGCGCATGGCCGTGGTACAAGAAACACAAACAGGTTGTATATTTGACATGTAATTGCTTGTACATAAAGATTTAACCGCTGTTCACATCTCACGATGTGGAATTTGTATTAATTATTATATTTCATCCAGATTCTGAACCCACTGGACGCCATTTGCGATACCAAGAGGAACGATGCGGTGTGTGTGAGCAACCTGAAGTCAGCGAAGCCGATAGATAAGTCGATCCTGCAGGACCGGCCGGATGTCAAAATATTCCTGCCGTTCCGATTCCACTTCTATAAGCCGCAGGATCTTTTCAAGGAAAACACCTATAAGAATTATTTAGGTTATTATTACACTTTACATTTTGATAGCTTTTAAAACGATGCAATCGTTTTGACACTAATAACCACCTGGAATTCTATGCCTGACGTATTTAATGTAATGCATCCAGAATCAAAAGCCTTAGCAGAATTTATCATTTGGTTGGAGTCTTTACAGTGTTTACCATATATCAGCTACAACAGATTAATAAATTTATAGGAAGATGCCTCTACCTAATCTTGAATTTATCTTAGTCACCTTTGACATCCAGAACAAATTATATAATTTCGCAACTAAAATCGACGAAGACTCTGCTTTTTTATTAAACTTGAAATCTTTCAATATAACGTTTTGTGTTCCAGTGGCACCTGGAGCAGATCATCTCATCAGCTTGGTGGACGAGATATCGTACTCCGCGCCACCCGCACCGCCCCTCTCGCAAATGCACGAGCTGAATCCTGATCTCTTCTGCAACGGCGACAACCGACCCGCCAACTGCCCTGTCGACTGCCGCTGCACGCATATGATCGACGTACCTCTTAATTCTATTGTGGAGATCGTTCTTGTCGATGAAGGTAGGTTTTGAAATGTTCTAAATGTAAATGTAAATTAAACTCTTTATAGTTATATGGTAGCATCGCCGTCTCGCTATATTTATGCTATAACGTATAAATCTGCTATGTTCTGAATTGGTATATCTTATGCCTTAGTACAGGCATCATTATGTGGCTTTAGTACGGGCAGCATTATGTGGCATTAAAATAAACTAGGAATCAAATTAACTGAAAGAACGAATAATGAACTTCCTATGTGATGTCTGATCGATTAGCATCCTATATGACGTGATATTTGACGTTGGGTTGAAGTTGACGTTGTTGACGTTGGGTACTAATGGGTCTACAACATAGATATATTATCCTACTGACGTAGGTCTACAACTACTTTTGCGGTGAACAAAAATATAACCAGAAAGTTTTCTAAAATTCTCGATGTTTCTAAAGATATGAAGCTCACCAAAACGAACATAGACAGTTTCTAGAGCACTTCTAAAAGATCTACAATTAAACAATTTCACCTTGTTTCAGTCCAATCACCGAATCTGTCCCATCCCTTCCACCTCCACGGCACTTCATACAGCGTGATCGGTATGGGCCGGTCGCCAGACAAGAACATAAAGAAGATTAATCTGAAGCACGCTTTGGACCTCGACAGGAAGGGATTACTACATCGACAATACAACTTCCCACCCTTGAAAGATACTCTCGCTGTACCAAACAATGGATATGTCGTTTTAAGGCTAAAAGCTGATAATCCAGGTAATTGATGGTTTGACTTTCCATATACTTTTCATAGGTTCTTAAATAGAATTAATAGGGGTCTAATATGCGAATTCTGATGGCACACAGCAAAAAAAAATAAAAGAAAAATAACAAAAATTACTCAAAAAAATTTATGCTCTACACAGAACTATTTTTATTTTATTTGTAGAATAAGTGTTTCACCGTAACTTACTATGATCTGTGTCTTGCGAGTCGACCACAAGGGTTAGAACTCCAGGAAACGATCCATTTGTAATTCATGCCCTCGACACGTCCGTCTCTCACCGCTACCGAACTAAAACTGTCTCGAATTGCAATCACACATTTATTCACAGACGGCGGGTAGTACACTACTTACATCGTATTATATTAATAATGGGTAGTACCCCACACTTACATTATGATTTTCTTTATTACAGGTTATTGGTTATTCCACTGTCACTTCATCTACCATATCGTGATTGGGATGAACTTGATATTGCACATAGGAACGCAACGAGATCTACCGCCCGTTCCGCCGAACTTCCCGAGATGTGGTCACCATCTACCAGCGATCTCACCACCGACATATCCCAGCGTGGGGTACACGCATTACTAACGTCACTTGTTCTATACTTTGAGATCTGTTCAAACTAACGCTAAGGCTGACCGCCCTTTAGCTACTAGCGCGTGAGCGATGTTTGCGTAGGCTACTATCTTGTCGCTTAAACCGCTGCCA
The DNA here is from genome assembly GCF_041222505.1 of Epargyreus clarus. NCBI lineage: Eukaryota > Metazoa > Arthropoda > Insecta > Lepidoptera > Hesperiidae > Epargyreus > Epargyreus clarus. The sequence continues at coordinate 5,379,349 of NW_027332233.1, forward strand.
CTCGGGCATCCAATTTTTTGTTTTGCGTAACCAAAAAGTGGAATAAATTTGATTTTACTAAAAACATCTGTCATCTGTCGATTGTTACGCGCCTGTATTGTACTTACTTGTACTTACTCGCTAAAGATGTAAACTCAAGCAATAGCAGCCAAAGAGCGGTCGGCCAGAAATACGCGAATGAAGAGCGTTGACAACTCGCGCTGGTTTGAACGCTAGCCTACCGCCACTAAGGTTCCACTCCACTGAGACCTCACGAGTGAACATTCAAACCTAACGCGTACTGCCATATTTTATCGTGTTGTTGAAATATGAACAACGTGCGAACGAAATATTTTAATGTAAATAAGTATAAATTAATGGTGCTCTTTGGACCAAAACAATTAGCTAATGAACTTAAAGTTTGCAACTAAACGAAACCAAAGTTCTTATTAACCGTTTATCTACCATATACTCAATAATCCATTCCAGTTTATGAAAATCCGAAGCATAACGTACTTGCTAAGAACTGATCTATTTTAATTAAATGTTTATATACACTTTACTATAACTTTCGAGGTATTTTGTTGCTTGTTTTTTAGATTTGTACATAAAATTAGATTAGGATCGTGAGTAAGGAAATAATTATTGTAGAAAAATAATCTGTATACTGCGTACAACCAAGCATGTATCTACTATGTAACAGGCAACTATAACTGAATAGTAAATATAAATGTAGGTGCATTGACTTAGTAAGAAAATGGATGTCGAAGAAAGCATAAATACATACGGGCCTTTTTCCTGTCGCGCGGGTTAATAATGCGAATCCGAATCCATCCGAATGCGGATCCGATTCGCATGCGTACCACTTGCATGCTTAATAGATACTTATTGTGCAAGACGCCAGCGAATAGACTACAGCGTGTCACGCGTTCGAATTGGACACGCATGTGGGCATAGACCCGCGTGATAGAATAAACCATTTCATATTTCATAGCCACTTATATACTTTTATTAGAAATTGAATTTTTGGTAATTCTATTATGCCATACCAACACATGTTTAAATTGAATACTTACCAGATTTTTCCCATATTTGCGGTGAAATTTTGCATCATAGTAAATCACTATTAATCCGCCACTGTAGTACATTCTCCATTTTGTAGCTCTTTAAAATCGGATGTTTTCGACTCGATGTCCATTAATTGATAAGTCAATGAAATTATATAAGTGCAAAGTATCAGAACTATTGTATGCACGGTGTAGATTAGTTAATACTCTTATTCCACATACAAGTACATATGTACAATGCATTTGAGTAACTTAACATTGCCTGTCTCTGTATATCTCAAGTAACATATGAACTTGAGGCCGTAATAACGTTACGGTTACTTAGTTTCCATCACGCCACATGAAATTTTAAATTAAGACCAAACTTAGTATGTTAATAAGTCTCTGTGAATTCTCACTACGCACGGATGGAGTAATGGGCTTACTATGTGTTTGACATTGACTTAAACTGGACTTTAAACTTTATTGCTAACACTGAAATTATTAATTTTAAATAACATGCACCCTTCTAATGTTTCCTGTTACAACCTGTAATCGGTACTCCTGTCTGTTTGTTTGTATTATTGTGATACAAGAGTCATACAATAACACAATGTGTTCTTAATCTGAGACTGATGTATAACATTGTCATTTGAAAAAACTATCAAGTTAAAACAACATACATGCGAGCTTAGTATATCCTCGATTTTCGAAGTCTTAAAAACGCAATACGTAATGTTTTTCGTATCTTAAGTTTTCTTAAAACTTCCAAGGAAAATTCTTTACATAACTATCTAAAGCCTTAAAAACAGTGATTGTTTGTTACAGACATAGAATGTATTTAAATTAAGACTTCACTTTAAATGTATTTTATCCATATAGAGACAACACTCAACAATTTGACTAAAATAATAATAAATACCATTAAATGAAATACCATTATCAGTCTAAAGTCAAGTTTAAGTCTAAGTCCTACCTTAGTAGAGCTATACAGAATTTGACACAGAGTACTATTTTAAGGCAAAATATACTCCTGTGGTAGGGCTGCCACACGGGAAGATAATATCAACTTTGATTTCATTTTCCGATAGGCACGATATTGTTATTTGTTCTTTAAGTATTTTACTTTACTATTTATGAAGTATTTTATAATGTTTGCAATTTATTTTTTTCTTATTAATTATTTATACTATCTTACAGTAGCTTTATTTTAAGTTAAAATTCGTTCTGACTTGCGAGCTAAGCATTGATAATTTCGGTTCCAAAATCACTATTTAAAATATTTTTATCATTATTTATATTTAAGTACTTTTAACTTAATATGACATTAATTCAACTTATGGGTTTTCTATTTTAGTTTTGGTTCTAAAATCACAGTAAAATATTTATATTTGCGTAAAAAGTAATTAAGAAATTATTAAAAATATTTAAAAGTTATAACGCGGATGCTGGGATGTTCCTGTTTTATTTATTGTATAAATAAGATTTTTATGTATACGTATTTTCTTTAAATGCCTTAATGTGAACAGCTGTTGACATATGGATAATAGCCACAGATAATGCAAATGTTATTAAGAAAATATGAAAGAACTAATATTGAACCTAACGTTCCCCATAACGAAATATGTCTAAAATTATCCGAAAATCATCAAAAATAAGGCAAGTAAAGAAAAACCAAGTAAAATATATCGTGTTCTGAAAATATTATTATATATCGTAGTTTATACCTGTTGTTTCCTATTTAAGTTATAAGTAAGTTCTACACCGAAATACATCGAAAGACATAGCGAATATAGTCATTATGATAAATATATTTTTTATATAAAACGTGTTTTTTAATTTTAAATATTCCTAGTATTTTTCGTATACAATTATGAAATAAGCATAAAGTCCACTTGTTGGTACCTGTTGTTTACTGTGCTTAGTGCTAGGTAAGGTCGAATGCCTCGTTTAACGACCCCTCTGCCATGAAAATAGATCCTTTCAAAATATAATATATAAAGGCGTTCTTGTTATTTTTTAATATATATATTTTTTTAAATGGTGTACTTTTTTGGGTAAACCAATTTTACCCAAAAAATCAGTCACTATTTTTCGTTTAAGATTTGTGTGTTACCGTCAGCAAGAGCCGGTGTTAGTGAGTTTTCGTTCGTACCAAAAAATTATGATATGATGATATTTTTCCACATAGACAAAACACAACATACAGTACGCAATATAGATACCTAAACCCCGAAAACAGAATGCAGAAATAAATAATATAAATACTAAAAAACAATTTTATTATCATAGACAGGCTGGCATTAACGTTTTCATACTATTTAATACAATTATAAATAATTAACATCAATTAAACAATTAACCTTTCTTGTTTTTGTATTCTACGCAGAAGTTGAAATATAAGTCTCAATTACGCTGAATACTTAACCCACTCCAATATTATAATGACCCGTATGGTTTCAAATTATTAAGTTTAGAGAATGCCATTAAACTAACATGGATTGTCAATTCTAAGTTAATAGTATCAATAAAAATGTTAAAGAAAATTAGATTAAAATAATGTATATAAGACACTATACAATAAATATTAATATAGAATAAAAATTAAATTTGAATTTTATTACTGCAAAATTTTTTTACGGCGTGCCGGCATGATGCATGTCACTATTATTAAATTTAAACCCATTTTTACGTAGGTTATCTAAATGTAATTATCTAGTAATTTATTTATTTAAATCAATCGTACGAAAAATATACGAATACGTACGAATAAAGTTTATTAATGATTAATCATTGCCATAATTACAAAAGGTTGAGCATCCCTGCAAATAAAAACTACGCATATTCATAACACTCACACTTCAATTCTAGATAATATTATATAACCCATTGCCATCAAACATATCATAACAGTAGCCACCATGAACTTTATCGCGAATTTCATTGTTTTGTTTGCAACCTGTTTCAAAATCACTTCAGGTAACTTTATTAATACTTATGCCTGGTGATAGATATACAGGGTGAATCTCCATAAAGTGCACATATTGAAACAGGTAAAATTAAACCGCATTTTGTCGACAAAAATAATATTAAAAAAATAAAAAAAATTTTTTTTTGGGTTTTACGACCTTTTGAATTTTTTTTTGGGACTTGTGCACCTGAAGTAAATAAATCGCTATAACTTTTAAACTAAGAGGGTTATCAGGTTCAAACAAAAATAATAATGATTGCCAATGATAGGGCGTACTGATCCATGAAAAAAAATAACAAAAAAAAATCATCTTCCCAGGAAAAAAATGTCAGATTAGTGCAAAAAAGCACTTTTTTTAGGTAAAATTTTCAGTAATCATCAATTTCCTCAAAATAATCTAGGCATTTTATTTTTTTATTATTATTTAATGCAATTCTACGTCGTATTAGCTTTCAAACACTAAAAAAAACACGCCTCTAACTCAAGGATAAAGTTTGCTAGGAACGTTTCAAAAAAGACGCGACGCACGTGCGCCCTAATAAAACTGGTATAGTCCGACCCATAATTAGATGTCCAAAATATAAACAAAGGAAACTATCAAAAATATGTTTCAATGGTAAATTCATGGTAGTTTCTTATTTTTGACGATATTAAAGTGATAAAACAGTAATAAAATAAATCTTTAATAATTAAAAAAAAAAACACTAGTTTGTATTAAAAATGTTATTTATTACCAACACCCTTAAGAACTGCCTTTGTTTAAGCGCTCGTAGGAAACTTTATACTTAAGTTAGAGGCATGCTTTTTTTAGTGTTTGAAAGCTAATACGACGTAGAATTACATTAAATAATAAAAATAAAATAAAAAGCCTAGATTATTTTGAGGAAATTCACGATTACTGAAATTTAACCTAAAAAATTGCTTTCTTCACACTAATCTGACTATTTTTTTCTGGGTAGATAAACTTTTTTGTTTTTTTTTTCATGGATCAGTACGGCTTATAATTGGCATTCATTGTAATTTTTGTTTGAACATGATAACTCTTTTAGTTCAAAAGTTATAGCGATTTATTTACTTTAGGTGCACAATTCCAAAAATAAAACTTCAAAAGGTCGTAAAACCCAAAAAAAAAAATTTTTATTATTATTTTTATTTTTTTTGTCGACAAAATGCGGTTTAATTTTAGCTGTTTCAATATGTGCACTTTATGGAGATTCACCCTGTATAAGATAAAAAAGTATAAAATTTTAAAAAATAGTAAAATATAAGACGAAAAATCTAGGAGAAAAAATAAATTCAATAGGTTAAGTAATTCTCATAAGATTTTGTTTTTTAACCATTTGCAGAATATAATACATACATCTAGTAAATTTTTCTGTCTCCCTAAAGTGTATAATAATTTAATTTAAATAGAATATGTGAATGTCCGTAATATGTTGATTTTCCACAATAAAATATAACTATAGAAGTGGTGTAAAAATATTTCGCAAAATTTAGAGTGAATGAACACTTATTATAAGTAATTTCATATAAATAGTTCGTACTATTATATAATTTCTGGATTAAAGGTGGTTATGTAGAAGTGCCACAAGCAAGAATCGTCGGTGGACATACAGCCAAGCCCGACAGCCACCCGTATCTGGTGTCTTTGCAGCTGAGGTTCCTGTGGATACGCATGCATATGTGTGGAGGTTCGATCTTGAATGAAAGATGGGTAAGTCAACAGTATGTAGGTATAATAAAACCGTGGTAAAGAGGTGAACATAATAGGAATCCCTATGGTTCGAATCCGACGGCACCATCGCCACACCTAATAACAGCAGTGTCAAGCGCGACCGGAATACTTAGATTTAGTTATACTAAACTGTTATTTTATTTATAATATAGGAGTAGCAGACAAGGATGCAGTACACCTCTTATCATCATAAGTGGCTACTTTCGCTCATGAACATCTGTTATGTAACCTAGATATTATTAGATTCCTACCTGAGGTCGGCCACACATGAAGAAGAAGGTGGTAAACCCTTTGTGGTTCGACTCCGGCGGCACCATCGCCACACCTATTTCTACCTAATAACAGCAGTGTTAGGCGCTGCTGTGTTCCGTTTTGAAGGGTGTGGTGAGACAGACTTTTCCGAGGCGTTCCAGCTTAGCCCTCAGGGGTAGCGGCGCATCTGTGTCCGACTTCAGGTAGGAATATCAGATCCTTATCTTAAATCTAATACTAATCGTATATTAAATCGTAGATTCTAACAGCAGCACATTGCGTGAGAGAATCTTTTTTGGTTAAATGGCTACCAATGGACGCAGTGGCTGGATCACACGATGTCGACAATTTTGCATGGGGAACACAAATTGTCACTGTATGGAGACGAGTGCCACACCCATATTACTCAGGGTAGGCATAAGACAATATTTTTCAAGGCATATTGAGTATAGAGCTATAATTTTTTTTATAAATAAGTTATTGGATATGTTGAACGAAAACGTCAATTTATAGACATAAATTCAACTTACCTTATGTCCGGTTACTAATACTCAATCTATCCATTCAATTCTATAAAACAAGTATAAATGTCGTTCACGAAAACAACTTTTCAATTAAGTATACAGTTTTGTGACACAAACATATTTTCAATTGTTTAATTAATTAGCATCACGAGTATATGACGTATATTAGGAGTAACTCATTCATTTGTTAAATTTACTTTGAGCCCTTTTTACAACTTTTCTAAATATTTTAGAGACATTGGTCCCAACGATATCGCCGTACTTCAGACGAGGACACCATTTACTTTTACGAAACAAGTCCAGCCCATTCGCTTACCTCGCAAATTAAAAATTGAAAATGATCACCTGTCTTTAACTGGTTGGGGAGCGCTGAGGACTACGATATTTATACCAGATCTTCCGAGTAGACTACAAGAAGTACAAGTGAAGTACGTGCCTTATGAAGGTAATACTAAATTTATCATTCAAATTATGACTATTATCCTGTTCTATTCTTGAAGGTGGTAGAACCCTTTGTGGAAAGACTCCGTCGACCCCACCGCCACACCTATTTCTGCCTTCTAATCAGAACACAGCAGCGTTAAGCGCAGCTGTGTTCTGATTAGAAGGGTGTGGTAACAAAAGACATACTTTTCGGAGCGTTCCAGCTTAGTCCTCAGGGGTAGCGGCGCATCTGTGGCCGACCTCAGGTAGGAATATCTAATCCTATCTGGGGTTGATTACAGATTTCCATAGGCAGCAAAAGCTTACTGACATGGACTGCATGCTCGTCTCCTAGATTTTGGTCACTAAAATTTGATTAATCATAACTAAATTATTTTAACTTTTATAGAATGCTACAAAGCTATAGATGAAGTAAAGGGTGACGATGAAATAAATCCACTAGACAAAGACGCAAACATTTGCACTGGTCCCCTCACTGGCGGGATAGCTGCTTGCAACGGGGATTCCGGCGGACCCCTCATTCAAGTTATTACTAAAACTAATGATACGGACATAGAAAATGATCCTGTAAGAGATGATTATGATTACAATTATTATAATGAAATTGATAATGGAGAAAATGAGCTTGGGCCAGTCGTTCTCGGTATTGTTTCTTGGGGAATAGCACCCTGTGGAGAAAAAGGAGCTCCTACAGTATACACGAAGGTGTCTCACTACATTGACTTCATAAATAAGTATATCCAGTAATATATTGTAGGTGATAAAGAACACGGTTACGTAGAATAAAATATTTTAATAAATAATAAGTTTACAGCTTATTTACAATATATCACGAGGCCTTAAAATAATGTCTACGTAACTACCTCTTAACTTCTAGTTTAAGGGTTAATAACATTTGTACTCACTACTCGTTTTAGTAGCCACTTTATAAAAAATATCAATACTCACTTCCACAATACTTTTCCATTACAAAATAATCTTTGAAAAATTCGATTTTTTTATGACTATAAGCAAATTAACGCAGAATAATAATTTATGAACTTTAGAATTGAAATCAAATTAAAATTTCATGTATTGTTTACACGAATTGAATTATGAACAAAAGAATAATGACTTTTATATAAAATCAATACATTCTATTTAACGATTTAATGTTTACATCTTTTATCTTTGCTTATAGAAAGTCTGCTATTATCACAATTTCAATTCAAAAGCACATCAGCTGGTTTATAATTTCCACATTTGGGTAACGAATCGACCACCAATTTTGGTATCGCTAAAGGAACATTTATTATAACCGCAACTGGCAGTGAAGAAAGTCCACACGACCGGCACTCCAGCAACCAGGTTCCTCCGCGATCAGGCTGTATCCGTATAATAGTAAAGCCTTTATTAGGTACAGTAAATGTATCTTTTAGAGGCGCATTCCGTTCATTTCTGTGAAGAGAGAAATAAGACTTTAACATGGTGTTTTCAATACATATAGTTACGAAAGAAAATTGTATACTTCAGGCCTCCATTAATTATGGTCAGAGACTTGTTAGCTCTTTGTTGCAATATGAAATTGTAAGTATAGGTCATAGGAAGGTATAAAAGAAAGTTAATTGAAAATATAATGAGTAGATAATCATACGATTACATTTTATAGAAAATGCGTGTCTAATGCTTTAAGATGTTCAAAAGCAAAATTGGATTTTTGAAATTTGTTATTTTGTCTTTGCATCTATTGAAATATATAATAACGTATACATAGTTTATGTGAAATAAAATGTAACACACCTTATGATTTTTCCTTCTTTGTCAAGTTTATGGAAATCTTCCCTCGATATTGGTAGATTATTAGGATTTTGCCAAGTCGCAATAACTTCTGCACTATATCCGTGTAAATGGAATGTGTATGAATCGTTGCTGCCGAAACCTGCAATTTTAATTCAAGTTAACATATTAGCATATCTCTAGGTATATGTTATAATTTCTGCATGCTACGATGAAACTAACTAATACAACAAATCTGTCTTTTTTTAATAACATAAGAGTAGCAGACGAGCATGCAGTCCACTGATGGTAAGTGGCTACTGCCGCCCATGGACATCTGCAATCAACCCCTTAGAAATTCCTACCTGAGGTCGGCCACAGATGCGCCGCTGCTCCTGAGGACTAAGCTGGAACGCTGGAGCTGTCTTTATAAATATCACGTATTGTTCCTGATGTCGCTTAACCACGGGATATTAACTGCATAGAATTATTAAAGAAAAACTGTCCAAAGGTTTCTGAAATGTTTTCTTGATTTTTTTACAATATAAGAGTAGCAGACGAGCATGCAGTCTACCTGATGATAAGTAGCTACTGCCGCCCATGGACATCTGTGGTCAACCCAGATAAAATTACATTCCTACCTCAGATCGACTACAAATGCGTCGTTACCAATTCGGACTACGCTAGAATGCCTCGGATAAATATCCCCCTTACACCCTTCAAACCAGAACAAAGCAGCGTTTTATACAGCGGTTATTAGGCAGAAATAGTTGTGCCGGTGGTGCGGTCGGAGTCGAACCATACGTTTTACCACCTTCAAATAAGATGGGATTGTTGTCTTACCTTCATTGACCAACGCCAGTTCATACTCTCCTTTGTCTTCCACTTTCAAAACCTGCACACATTGAGTTTGTTTATGTTTCTCCTCCTCGCCCACTTTGCATATGGAATCCGGTTTTACATCCATAGGCTTCAACAGCATCGGTGTATTTGGATACAGGAAATTCTTGCCGTTTATCTGAATTACACCGTTGCTTGTAGCTAAAAACAAATATTACATTTTGCAATTACCATTCCAAAAATGAAGTCACAATTAACATCAAGATTAATTCTAAACAGGTGTCAATTGACCTAATTTTTGCTTAAAATATTTGTATTACTATATTGACGTGATTTCTAATAAATATTTAGATTAGCGAAGATAAAATTATTACGTTCTGTTTATATATTTTACTATTTACATATTTAAGATGACGATAATAATAACATACCGACCTATATCATATAACCTATGTAGCTAATTAATTATTTGTTAAACTTTTAATTTAAAACAAGTCCGTGTCCTATTTAACTTCCTTAAGAAAGATTTTTCAAAATCCTTTCTTAGTTTTCATCTTTGTTATATATAAATTCAATCTTCGACTTTATATTATCTAATAGCTGGTCAATATTAGTATTATAAAAAAGATTTAAATTTGGCTTTTGGGTACAATTATTTACACTTACATAGTTCTGCCGGATAAAAAGGCTTGGTGGGTAAAGCATCACTTAAGTATCGATAGTCGTTATCGCTGTCCTTAAACTTAACAGTATTTCGGTCTATGCCCAAATAGACAGACTTCACATTTTCTGCAGCATTTGTAGAATCTCTCAGATATTGAAGCTTCTGTCCATATATAATAGATGCTGCACCAGGTTCCAGATTATTTTTGGTTTTCTTCTGAAAAATGAATGATAAGCCATATTAGCGGAATAACTTTTTTGACATATCATAAGCCACATTATTACTAATCCATTGTTGAGTTAGAATCTGTCCACGGAAAGAAAGATGATTAAGTCTAAGTCAAGTTTTTGGAACTTTGGTTTGGCAGCAATGAGTCTGAAGTCAACTCTTTGTAGTTCGACTTCAGACTCATTGCTGCCAAACCTTTCTGCCTAATTACATCAGTGTGATAAGGGATAGACAAACTTATTACATACATAAAAAAACCTAAAGATTACAATTAAGTAATAGGTACTTCTGCATAACCTTAAATATATTTTACACACTTACTGGTTCCTCATCTAACATGGCAGTGTAGTTGAATCCAGAATACAGCAGCATAGCACTGGCTGATAGACCACTACACTTGTCCCGCCCGTGGACTCGAACCCAATACCCGCCTGCTTCTTGATCTGCACGCACCACTACATCCATGCGCTCTCCTGAAATTTTACAAATAGGACTAGTTAGTACTAGACTAGTTCAAAAAATGTTACAGATTTTTTGATTAACACGCGCAACGCGTTGTTATTTTACGTTAAATATTATTTGAACGTTTAATTAAGCCTCGTTCAATTCAAATAACATACACAAGAAAATTAATTATTATAGCAAAATTTAAAAAAGTTGTCACGTTTTCTTCATAATATTAACACCCAAGTTTGTGATACGGATTTCTTAAGCATTGATCATACTGTTATTACACACTTCAACATAACTTCCTTACTACCATAAACATTACATACAATTGCCACATTAATAAATCAAAATCCCATTTATGTAGGAAACCGAAATTACGAAATGAGCAACAATCAACGCCACACGCATTCGCATTAGTCGGTGAATGGAAAAAACAAAAGGAAATAAAAGGGCTTAATGTAGTTAGGCGACTTTCACATCAGCAAACGAGCCGCGCGATTAAGCCGCCATTTTGTACCTTTAATATAATTATAGCTATAACTGCACTTTTACACCCAAACAGTGCTGAGGTAACTTTAACAATAATATAAGTGTTTGTCCGTAATTTGGAAATAATTGCCCCTTCCTTTCTTGTTTATATGATATGAAAGCATAACAAATTAACCTTTTTTTCATCTATTTATACATAATAATTTGGAAAAGTACTGAACGGCTTTATGTAAGATTTTAGATAGAGCATTTTGTTTCGAAGATATGTACACATTATGGGTGAGATAAAAAAAAATATAAACATGATGAACATACCTTTTGTATATAGTTATAACCCAATTAATTGTTTCATATTCATAATACTACTGTGTACTTTTTAATGCAATTTCAAATTGAACATGGAATTGCAAACCATGTCTGGCAGCTGAAACGCCGTGTGTGAAAATTCTTTAGTAAAGAAAGTGAACTGGAGACCGGTCGTGAGGTGACCTTAAACTCCGAAGTGGACCACGATACACCGATGCCTTTCTCTGCCATTGTCGGTGAAACTTTGAAAATTACACTAACATTTTTTGCTTTCCTGTTTTCACTTTCGATATGTTTAGTTGTTGAAGAAAGATTTAAGTTAAACTTAAATAGAACCTTGAAAGTTATTTATATTTAACTTTTAAAAATTTGAAACCTAAACCTAAACCTAATTTTATAGTGGAAGTGAATGCTAAGCTAAGCAACTGGGTCGAAATATCGGCAATAATAAAAAACGCATATCGTAAGTACCTGTTATATAATAAAATGTGTCAATTCCGCGATAATTTTAGTCTAAAATCATATACTAAGCAAGTATCTAAGGATGTAACGTACATCAAAAGTTCGGTAACATCGAACATACAATATCGAAATTGTCATATTATAAAAAAATATATCAAAAAATGTATCCAAAAAAATTTTTGGACACCCTTGAAAGTCAACTGAGTTTGCCACCCCTTTCATAGGTCGGCGAATGAAACGGAAGGTCAACTATCGATAAATATGATATCCCGTTGAAACTTTCGGTATGATCAGTTAACGATATTTTTAGGCCTTCTGTATAAATATCGATATTTGTATAGTTTATCAACTTATGTGTATTACATATTGTGGTGTATGTTTTAAGGTCTAGGTAAACACCTCTCTAGCGATACGTTGACATTTGTTGTGACCTTAAGTTACCGCAAAGAGATTAAATACATAGTATGTAGGGCTATGCAATTGCACATGAATATGGAAAATCACGAAACATGAAATATCGTGAGGAAACCTACACGCCTGAAAGATCTTACCAAAAAAATGTGAGCCGTCACGGGACGCCTGGCAGATGTGAAACATCGACATTATTTTGTAAAAGTAATATGCAGAAAAGAACATATTGTGATAGGAACTAAATGATCGAGTGGGAGAGAATCGCACAGTCGATTGCGCATGGCGACGCGTCGCCACACCGTACACACTACTGCATATAGACTATATATATATATATATACCATCGTATAGCGTGCGTCCACGGCATGCGTCGCCACGCTAGAAATCGGTTTAACGTGCGGCTATAGATGTTTCACATCAAAAAAACCCAAAGGTGTTTGATATCTATAAATTCACACTTGGGCAGCACTTGGTGGTTAATTAATGATTGTTGACGTTTAACATGTATTTCAAAACCACTTATTACCAATTAGTAATAAGTGCTGGCACTATGTCTCCGGTTCTACTATACAGTTGAATGTCTTTAGGTTACCGTAAGTAATGAAGGAGATTTTGTTCAGTTTTACTTGTACTTTCATTTGCAGATTATGTACATGAACGGCCTTGGAAGCCTCCATGATCTTAGTGAATAAGTACCTACTTAAGTACGTATCTCGAATGACTTGTTTTTATAGTTACGTATATATTTGAAAAAATTCCAACTAACAGAAAGGAAATTTTCCACGCTTTATCCCTAATTCTTATGGATGCTTTAAGATTTGAAAACAATACGTCATAGTCGTAGAATAATGACGGATTTGACAAAAATGTGAAATTCACTTTTTATCATATTTGGATAACATATTGTCTAAATATTATTACTGCATTACAGAAAAAATTCTATGTATTTCAAATTAATCAGTCGGTATAACGACGGATTTTAAATGCGCTCATAGTAAATGACGTTTGTGAACAACTTGAAATGGCTGCCCTGTAAAGTTTGTTATTTGTTAAAATCGACTTTGTTCTACGACTATGACGATTATAGATTGTTGTCCATAATTCACTTTTCAACATCAAATAGAACCTAAATAATACCTTTTCACTTTCACGGGTACACAATTCGTAACATTAACAAAAAGTGATTTCGTAAGTGAAAGTTGCGATGTTTTTTTAAATCACTACCAAATTAACACATACATGTGGACGTTAGAAAACGTTACTTAATCTTTGAAACGCATGATAATGATATGTTTGATGTTATTTGGGACGCAATGAATGAACTGAAGGTGGTAGAACCCTGTGTGGTTTCCGCCTCATAACAGCAGTGTTAAACGCTGCTGTGTTCTGGTTTAAAGGGTGTGGTAAGGGAGACATACTTTTCCGAGGCGTTCTAGCTTAGTCCTCAGGGTAGCGACGCATCTGTGGCCGACCTCAGGTAGGAATATCCATACCTATATGGGGTTGATTACAGAGGTCCATAGGCGGCAGTAGCCACTAACCATCAGGTGGACTGCATGCTCGTCTGTATATTATAAAAAAGCAAAAATCGTTGTGCTAATACGGTAGTAACACTAGAGCTTTCAAATATTAGTTTAAATAATTAATTAACCAACGAGTGAATAAACCAACAAAGACATCAAAAAGGCCGACTGTGTAATAAAATTACAGTTAAATGTAAACAAAGGTTACATAGGAAGGTAATACGTTTGGAAAGTTTAGTAATTTGCGGTTACATCTCTAACAGTGGGTTCCTGGACCATAAAATATAGCCTATTACACTCCGCTAATAAGGCAAATCTAATGACGACACGTATTTTAAAATTTGTTGTTTGTCTACCTGGTTTTAGTAAATATTTTCACATGCATCTTTCCTAATCTGTGACCTATCACGTGATCCGTCCGTCCGTCCATCCCACAGATCCCTAGATCCAGAGTTCGAATCCCAGGCACGCACCTCTAATTTTTAAAGTTAACTGGAATTATATTAATTTTCACTTGATTTAACCATGAAGGAAAGCATTGTGAGGAAACTTGCATACCTGAGAAATCTTTAAAAAAGTTCTCAAAGGTACGTGAAGTCTACCAATACGCACTTGGCCAGCACGTTGGACTAAGGCCTAATTGAACGAACGAAGCGGATATCTGTGCCCAGCAGTGACGAAGATTTTTCCTACCTGTACACAATTTAAGCACTTATCTACCTAATCTCATGAAATCCTACCTTTAATGTAAAATTTAAATTTTAAATAATCGAACAATTTGAATCAATAATCATTATCATAATGTTGGAATATTATTATTTTGTGTTACAACTTTTGTAGCACCTTGGAGGCTTTGAAATACTTTCTCCACGCCTTTTGTTTTTATGTAAACGTGACATAAAACAAGACCTTTTCGTAAATCTAGAACATTCTTAGACTGTAAACAACTTTCGAACACTTTTATTTTTGTATGTGACCTAGACACGGATTTCGTTCAACTTATTTTATGAGTTTCCATTAAATTAAAGTTGTTTGTTGTTAAGAAACTGATTATAACTCGATCGATATTCTTTGTTGTAATATTTTTCGTGATAAGAATATATTATTACAAAAAAAGTAATTAATAATATTAAAGGAATTATATACAAAAAAGGGGAATAAAAACAATAATCACTATAAATAAAACAAACCATCTAAAATTGCCGTGTGAGGCATGGTTCCCAAAACGCTGGCGGCGTTCCCTTGCTGCACTGCTAGGCTCAATCTTTGGGCGAAGTAGCCGCCAGCTCTTTGGTCACCAGAAGCGAGGACAAGTCTGGTCGACATATCTGACATGAATTTCTTCATGTCAGATGACCATGGACCAAGGAATTATTAAAATTATTATTAAAGGAATTATTAATATTTAAATTGCTCCCAATGATTTGCGTGTAAATAGTTACGACTCGATCGATATACATTAATCTTCTATAATAAGTAATACTGTTTAGGATCAAAAACTATTTTCAAACAGGAAATATTGTGATATTTAAAATTCATCATATACCTACTTTGATTGACATAAAAGCACTTGAATTGATCTAAAGGTACCGGTTTTAAAAGCGTGGGAT
The DNA here is from genome assembly GCF_041222505.1 of Epargyreus clarus. Classification (NCBI taxonomy): domain Eukaryota; kingdom Metazoa; phylum Arthropoda; class Insecta; order Lepidoptera; family Hesperiidae; genus Epargyreus; species Epargyreus clarus. Next base: position 5,395,038 of record NW_027332233.1, read on the forward strand.
GGCGTGATTGTGAGCGTGAGTGGATCTCCAAAACATCAATCGTTAATTCAAATATGTTACTTTAACTATTTATCCTAAGCATTATTATAAACCACACTGACATATAGAGGGTACCGGATACTATTATCAACCAGATAACTAAATGAATTTAGATTTATATTCGCTTTGAGTTGTTTATATAACTGTTATAGTTGATGACACCCACGATTTTTCAAAGTTATGTGCGCATTAGAAATTATTTATCACATGTTTAAAACGGTAAAAGTAAACATCGTGACGAGACCTGCAAAACTAGGAGATTCTAATTCTAAAATGATTTCAAATGTATAGGTATGAAGTCTACCAATTCGCGCGGTGGATTATGGCCTAATCCTTCTCATTCTGAGAGGAAACCCATGTCCAGCAGTGGGACAATAATGGGTCGATGACGTACGCTGAAGATAGTTGTACTGATGTAGCAGACGAGCATGCAGTCAAATTGATGTTAAGTTATTAATGCCGCCCAAGGGCATCTGCAATCTCTTCGAGACAAGACCTGCTTCCCAGGTCGTCCACATATACCCCTGGAAGGACGGCGGTATGCGCATAGCGTCGTAAACACCTGACAGTGTGGCGAGCCCTGATGCTCATCTGGGCGGAGCCCGAAGGGGCAGCGCGTTTAGAGGACTCCGGTTGATTTCCGTAGGATATCCCGGAGTCCTCTTAGTAACGCTGAGGACGGCCACCGGGGGGGTTTCAGTGCAGTAAGAATCACACATAACCCTATGTCGCTCCCGCGGCACCGGGTACCTTTTGAAGGTTTCCCCCTCGTCAACAAAAAAAATAGGTATGCGCCGATAGCCCTGTGGACTAAGCTTTTTAATTCTATGTGCAATTTACCGCAATTAGCTATAAATATCAACGATTACACAATCTAATTACCTGGGTAGAGCAGCACGTGTCGTGTAGATACAGGTTTGACAGGTTTCCCGTCGGTCGCGATAACCATCATGTCGTGACGGTCCACATTCAAAAGCAGAGGACACTCGATAGCCGCTGCGTTGATTAATCGGAGCCGGTAAGCATATCCTGGTATCACAAATAACCTGTAAGAATTAGTCAATCGTTAGTATGAAGTGTTAAGTAATTATTGGATGTCACCATGGTGTACCATTACTGTCGTGCTGCTGGGGATGGGTCTCCTCTTAGAGTGAGAGGGTTTAGACCATAGTCAAGGAATGGCCAAGCGAAAATTGTAGACTTCACATACCTTTAAGAACATTTTTATTTAAAGAACCAAGGTGTATAGATTTTTAATATATTTTCCTTCGTCTATATATGTATTAAGTCATAAGTAATATCTAAAACGCATATATTTTTGAATTTTTAGAGGCACTTGCCTGGCGCTTAAACCTTAGACCCCCGGATTGATAATCCGAATTTTATCCACTAGACTATTACTGCGTAAAAAATCTCATATTAAGAGTACATACTACATACTATTTTTTTTGTTTTTTTTTTTTTATAATATAAGAATAGCAGACGAGCATGCAGTCCACCTGATGTGGCTACTGCCGCCCATGGACATCTGTAATCAACCCCAGATAGGATTAGATATTCCTACCCGAGGTCGGCCACAGATGCGCCGCTACCCCTGAGGACTAAGCTGGAAAGCCTCGGAAAAGTCTGTCTCCCTTACCACACCCTTCAAACCGGAACACAGCAGCGCCTAACACTGCTGTTATTAGGTAGAAATAGGTGTGGCGGTGGTGCCGCCGGAGTCGAACCACAAAGGGTTCTACCACCTTTAAAAGTTTACTAGTCACTAAAGGCCATAATTTATTACACGGCTTAGCGTTTACAAGTTATTGACTAATTGTACAATCAAACAAACTTACCAAGTGTAGTTCGATTGAAATTATGCTCCTAGTTGTCTCGTCCGAAGATGATCATAGAATACTGACTGTTAGTTAGCTCCCTAGCACTTACTAACGCCACATAAGTTTAAATAATCTTTCTGAAAATAAAAATTCTGCATAATCTGTACCTCGTTGTCTGTCACGCGCTGTCATTACGTCGAGCTGTCATTCAGTTTAAAGTTGTAAATATATTTTAGTATAGGAGTAGCATACAAGTATGCCGTCCACCGGATGTCAAGTGGCTACTGCCGCTCGTGGACATCTGTTACTACACTTAATTGATTCTACAACTTTCGGGAGCAGGTGTAATACCTGCAGGGGAGGGTGGGACTGATCATCTTCGGACGAGACAACTAGGAGCATAATTTCAATCGAACTACACTTGGTAAGTTTGTTTGATTGTACAATTATGCCCTAGTTGTCTCGTCCTCGATGATCATAGAATACTGACTGTTAGATGTTCAAAGACCTGTTGTAGAATCAATACAGACAAACATCACACAGCTATGAAATAAATACGCCACGCAGGTGCTGACCTGTGTGGTGGAACGGTCGCTGTACCGGTCGGAAACGCAGTGTTCAATTAGGAAACATCCTGAAAATCAAATAATAAATTCTGTTTCAACTCCGCGCTTCCATTAATTCTTCCCTGTGTGTGTTTATGACTTCTTTACTTAAAAAAGAACCAATTATAATAAGAGAATGTAGCATAATTCAGCATCTTATACATTCAATACAAAAAAAAGCACAGTACTTATAAAATAAATATTTTTCGACTTGGCGGTGGCACTGCCGTGGCCCCAGAAGTCTTATCTATTACATAAGTATATATAATAAATGATAATATGTAACAACACTTATTGTATAACTTTTGATTGCATAGATGAGGCAATCTATAGCACAGTGTACTAAATGATACCACCAAAACGGTTCAAACGGACCAAATGTGGTTCCTTATGAAACATAAATAAAATATTTAAAATATTATTATATGAATTTGTTTTCTTTTTTTTTTTTTTTACAGAGTCCAAACTTCTCAAGTTTCATAATTTTATGTATAGTTATCATTTATATTAACTTGATTGGTAATAGTGGAGGCTAAAGTATGTAATATTTTGTCTCGAACTAAAATAAATATAGTAATCATTTATATTTTCTCTGCATTTCAAATGTTTATTGCTGCAGTAAGAAGGCTATGTGGATAGCCTTCTTACTGCACTTAGGTACTATTAAAATAATAATAATAATACTGTAAAGTATCACTTGTTAACATTTGTTCCCAATTTTGAATACAAAAACGTTTATCAGGAATGCTCCCTGATACCATTTTTTTTTTTTTTTTTATATAAATGTAATGTTCCACATATGTATCACACGTATGTGAATTTCTCATTTGTTCTCAAGACGGAGTTATTTGAACGCACGCGGGATATCGGTGCGCTGGATCCTTTAGCGATTTGACACTGTGGGATTCAGCACAATTACCCATGGCGTTTTACAAATATAAATTTATATATTTATTTATTATGTACTACCTCTATATATATAATATGTATGTATATATTTATGGACATATATTTGCATAAATTGTAATTATAATTAAATATAATTTGTAACTGTCGAATTAATATAAACATTGTATATATTAATTAAGTGATATATATATAATAATATATATCACGAAAAAATCACTGTGAACTCATCTTATGCTCAGCTGTATGAATAAATATGTAATTATTTTGAGGGATATAATTGGTTAAGACTCCAATAATATTTTAATCAAGGTAAACAAAGGTTGGATATCTGATAGGTTACCCTGAATTCCAGTTTCTTTATTCTTTTGATTTTGTCCTATAAAACTATGGAGACATAGAAGATAATATTTCAATGTTGTAAATATTATTATGTATACTTTTGAAACTAAATATTTTATTTCATTCCCATTCTGTATGACCTAAGTAGTTCCTTGATATAAAATTTATGAATGAATTTATATAATTCAAAAATGCCTTGCTTTTTTCACCAAATTTACTTAATATAATCCTTAAGATTATGCAAGTGTAGGTGCTGTATACTAATAAAGCATTTTATCCACTAATTGCTGTGGCATATTATTAAAGTCATCTTAACAAAGGATTTCAAAAACAAAGTAAATTTATTTAATTTATTGATATATATATATAATACAATATATATTTAAAGATAGCAATTATATGGACTGAATTTCAAGGAACTTACGTTTCCTTTAAATGAATAATTTTATTTATTTTTGTTGACACATAATTGTCAAGTATGAAATACCAGGCTATGATATTTATATTCATAAAGGTACATAACAAGTGTATATATGCTATACAAAGTCAGCCAATAATAATAAATAAGCAATAAACTCTTATAAAAAACTGAACAAATTTTTATATCAACAAACAAAATTTATATCAAATGATGTTCTTATTACTTACTTACTAGGCAACATGTCACTCCTTCAATAACACATAGCTAGGTTTATTACTTGGCAAAAATAGCCTTAGGTAACAGTTTTGTATACAAAATATATTATCACATAGTACAATATTATGTAAGTCTATGCTAATTAAAATTATTTATTGAGCAGGTGGCCTATGTTAAAATTTGTTATGTTCAAATATTGAAATAAAATTAGTTTCTTTCTTAAATTTAATATGCGTATGCATTGTATTACCATGTTGCTGTTAAGCTAAGGAAACAAATTGTAAAGGAATAGAATGGTTGACTTGTGTTTTTTCCTTAAATATTGTTACTTATACATTGTTACCGAATGAATGTTATCTATTATTTCCATTTCTCATTTTAGAGGGAAAATATATTCATTAATAGGTCAGCATAATTAAGATGGTAATCATGCCATCAATGGTATGAATCAAATTTGATATTTATACATACCAGTCTTGTACAGTTGAGTACGGTTAAGCATTGAGTAACTCCGGAATGGATGCCTGTCTTCCTTCCTGTGTTGAGTTACAGGTTGGTTCAATCTCTTTCTTGCCATCGTCTGGACACTTGTATAGAGAGGTCCCCACTAGTTTAAAGAACTGGGTTAATTTTAGTTTTTGGTATTTGCTGTACAATTATTAAGTCTTCATGTTTGATGTAAGTCATCATAATATTAAAAAGTCGTCTGCTTTTCTAATAGGAGAAAAACACCTCTGAAACATAAATTTTTTAGAGATATATGAAACCATATTTTATTTGTGGTCATGGTTACCTAAGGTACAGTATAGGTACTGTATAAGACACAGTATAAGTACTTTGCAGCAACATTATATCTGTGATGATATAATGTAAGATTTTGTTACCGTTGTGAACAACTGCAATGGATTACACCCCGGGATAATACCCACTTGTTTGTTAATCAATAATGAATGAGTCTCGTTTCATTATGGATTCAATAACCCACCATCATCACAGAATTGAGCTTTGGAAACTATATCTATTTTTTTTTTTTTTTTTTCAAATGGGTGTGTTTCCCCAAATACTCTAAGTTATTCACCAAACATTCGGTCACAATTCTTCTTCACAAATCTTCTATCCCAATTTCTATCCCACTACTGGGTACAGGTCTCTCCTCAGACTGAGAGGGTTCTTGCATAGTCCATGATAAAATAAATCCTATGTGCCTTATTCACAATCTGATTAGCAATATTTTTGTCAATAATTAAATTGCTTCATGAATAAGTTTAATTTTAGACGGGCTATAAATTTCATGTCGTTTCCAAGTATTTCAGGTATAAATAAATATTTGTTATGATAATGTTAATACTTTATCATTATAAATTGTTCACTTGAAATTAATGTTATAAGTAAGTTATCAGGGCTTTTCATTAGCCTAATCAGTAACCATTCTTCATTTATTGTTGGTAAGATTAATCTCCCCTGCAATTCTTATAGAAACATGCTTCAAGTGCTCATATCAGCTGGATCTTGGAAAGACACATAGTGGTCCTATATGGAATATTAACCACTGTTTACAATGAACAGTTATTAACTGTCATTTATTACATTGCTCTTTAGAACTAAACAATATCACAATAGTTGCAATAAATGTATGACCATGATATTCCTTGCGAATATCCATGGCAGCTTAAGCAAGTTTGACCATGATATTCCTTCTGAATATATGGCAGCTTAAGAAATGATCAGAGAAAAAACAAAGATCAGATAGGTCGGCTTTTGAGTTTTCAAATGTTTTGACACCGCCTCACCCCACAGGTGGGCCTGAGTGTCTATCAAATGGTATATAAAGCCCATTCATTTGTTTTGAAATATTTCAATGCCGCCTTACCCATCTGCTGGGCATAAGTGTCCATTATCTGGGACTTGGTACGTCTCTGAGCTCCGAGATGTACCGACACGGTCACACGGTCACACAATGAAGGTGAGCCTAAGTATCCATCAGATATGTTTCAAACCCTTTTTATGAAATCTTTTGACGTTGCCTTAACGTCCATCTGATGATTTTGAAGGACCGTCTTTGAGTTTTGAGATGTTTCAACACCGCCTCATCCCGCAGATGGGCCTGAGTGTCCATAACAAAACACAGAATTGGCGGGAACATAATAAAGAAAATAAACTTACCAATACATTCCGGAGCGAACTTGTCGTTGTCGAACTCGCACAAACATTGCCCGTATATCCGCTCCGTCCGTATATCCATTGAAAATTCTTCTTGTTTGGTCTCCAATCGTCATTTTTTAACATAACACTATATACATTATACATAAAATAACATATTTTATATATTATTGCGGTGACAAACATGTGGCGTCGTTAAGCGACATAGAAAACGAATGACAGCTCGACGTAATGACAGCGCGTGACAGACAACGAGGTACAGATTATGCAGAATTTTTATTTTCAGAAAGATTATTTAAACTTATGTGGCGTTAGTAAGTGCTAGGGAGCTAACTAACAGTCAGTATTCTATGATCATCGAGGACGAGACAACTAGGGCATAATTGAATGTAATACGTTTGTAGTCTATCACGAAAAACCTTTTCTTACTTCTATAACCACTTTTCACCCATCCATTCATCATTCAAATGGGATTCAAAATTTAATTACATGAAATATTCTTCATTATATAAGACGAGCGTTATATAAGTTAGATCCTGAGCAACATTTCATGCCCACAGGCTTACGATGCCCGTTGTCTGTCAGTCCATCAGTAGATTTTATTAAGTGGAAACTGCGCATTTCGAAGCGTCAATGTGAAAGTGCCGGTCATTACAACGCGAAGAAAGTAATTTTATAGTCATATCTATGAAACAGATAGTATACAACACGCAATCCACCTGATATTAGGTGAAAACTATAGCCTGCAGACATCAGATGGGCTACACGCTCTAATGCTGTTTCTTTCGTAAATACTTGGAAATATGCTGATGGAATGGGTAAAATGGATATGATTAGTCTGGGAAGATCACCACTACACCTACTTCAAACAGTACTTTTTTTTAATTATAGGAGTAGCAGAAGAGCATACAGTCCACCTGGTGGTAAGTGGCTACTGCCGCCCATGGACGTCTGTAATCAACCCCAGATAGGATTAGATTTTCCCACCTGATGTCGGCCACAGTATGTCTTCCTTCCCACATCCTTCAAACCGGAACACAGCAGCGCCTAACACTGCTGTTATTAGGTAAAAATAGGTGTGGCGGTGATGCCGCCGAGTCGAACCACCTTCGAATGGTACCTTTGTAAGGTATAAAGATGCTCCTACGTTCCAGTCGAACTTTGAATGCTGGCTGAAGCGACCATCTTAATTCTAATCTATGATCACGCTCAGGTCAGAACTCCTATCCTATTTGGAATTAGTTAGAAATATCGATGGGAGGCGTGAATATCAGTTGGATTGCAAACGTTTGCTATTTCAATCTTATACAAAAGAGAAATTTAATTGCCTTACTTGGCTGTATAACTATCTGAATTGAATATATATATTTTTTATTTATACTATTATTTACTTTTATTTATTTTTATTTATATATTTTTGATACTTTTACTTTTATTTTTTATATAAACTTACTTTGATCTGTCTTCATTTCCGTTGATAGCCAGCGAAGTTGGTAGAACTTGGCTCAAGTCTTCTATGATCCCGGTCAGCAAGGAAGGGAACTTCGCAGCTATCATCAGGGTGTTCTCCTCACCTCGGTCATAGTCGTACAAGGAAACGTGCGGCTCCAAGGGCTGGGGCTGATCCACGATGATTGATCCGTACACACCATCACTTTGATGAGCCACTGGAAATTGAGTCATTATCCGTTAGTACGATAAAAATAGCGTGTGGGTGCTAACCTTTTGAAGGTTCTCCCTCGACAACGAAAAAGGTAGGTTTATTGATGACTAGACAATCCTGTTATAATTTTAATCCATGTATGAAAAATTGATTTGGCATTGAAGATAGTCACAAATAAAATTTAAAAGATTTCATGAAATTTTGTAAACACATAATGAAATCATTAGTAAATAAGTAAGTAGTAAAAAGTCATGCCCGGAATTTACGTTTTTGTTTTAGTCGCGAAGTACTTAATTAAATCATTTAAACAAATTAGGGTAAGAAATAGGAAACCCTCGTATTTTGTTTCATTATAGCACAAAATATTTTTTTCAAATTCGTATTAAGCGAACCTATATTTAAAACCGCATCTTACTTATTCATTATGTACAAAAGGCAAGTACGATCACAATTACATTTGAGATTTCTCTAACAAAGATTTACATGCACTTTCATAACAGAAGTAACAGCAGTTGTTGAAGGTTGTTTCTGCAATAAATGCATCACGGGCTAATGACTGAAAGTACTTGTCGACTAGACATGTACAATTAACAGAGCGAGTTAAATTTTAAATATTACTTGCTGCGGACTCTAATTTCAACCCCATCAATGAGCTACATAAACGGAACATTTCTTAGATGAAATTTTACATGTGCGTAAGTCAACGGACTTTTCCTCGAAGGAATGTGAGTAAGACTGTTTTTATGGATGCCACCTTTACGATGACCATTAACATCGAGACCACTTTATCTACTGAATAAAACTTTGTTTCTGACTGACAAACATCATACAGACTAACTGACACAACACATAACTTAAACTGATGTACAAATTTTATTCCCTAGGAAGAATTAGGGATTGCAACTAGCACTCAAAAGCATAAATTCTCACCTGAATTGGAATGATAAAAGAAGGTTCCCGGTGTTGAAGCAATGAAAGCGTATTCGTAAGTAGATCCATAGGACACAGGGCATTGTGTTACCATCGGCACTCCGTCCATATACGGCGTTCCCTTTTGCTCCACGCCGTGCCAATGCATCGCCAAATCTTGATCAGGAACCTTATTTTTCACTTTAACGATAACTACATCGTTTAAACAAACATGTATTGGAGGTCCTGGCGTCATTCCGTTGATCATAATAGCTGGTATATCATTTTCTTGGATAGCAGGTTCTATGTCGAAATCGTAGACACACCGCCGCGGTTTCACGTTGAACTTGCAAGGTCGCTGGCATGATTTGTCTGAAAGAGCGCTGAGTTGAGCAACGTTAGATGTACACATTAAATTGCGTTGGTGTTTCAAAAGCGTTTCGGAAGTGCACTTCCAAGGGAAACTGAAACGCTTACAACGCTACTATATTTGAGGTTAGTTCTAAGGGTGTAAAAACAGACCTGAATTGTTTTGAGAAAATAATGGTACAGAATTGCACTGACGTGCCTCCAGATCAAAGTGTATTTTGGTCTGGCACGAAGTTGCCCTGGTCATTGTTACACAAAATTTATTTATAGTATTCACTATCGACTATTTGTTGGTTAAAATTTATTATTCACATATTATTATTTACTTTCGTCTGTTTGTAGCTTTTTTGGTTAACATTTATTTAAATGCATTAAAAATATCAAATACATCGCAAAGGAAGACTTCTTGAGCGTACATTTATACATTTAGACCTCAAATCAAAATATGCTATTTGTTTAATACAATATGACAAAATAAACTACTTATATACTTGAATATTGATGTGGTATTGATTTTATTCACAATTGAAATAATACATTTACGCAGCTGAAGCTATAACAAAGGATAGGAACGTAGTGTACCTGTTTTATAATAATGAAGAATATACCTTTCTACTTTTTGTCACCGATTATGCCCGCTTTTTAAAACCACAATTGAAAATAAGATGGATGGATATTTCATTCATAGCACACAATACAATCGTTACAAAACAGTTTTCTTAGACAAAGCCAAAAAGTAAAATGGTCTATAGAAAATAAAGTTCCAGTGAAACCTACCAAATGAGTCGTTATAAATCTAAGAATTTAACAATATTTCAGTTAGGATCGTTCCTTTTGCTTTTAATCCGAGGATTTGTCTGAAAACTAGGTTATTTGAGCAACCTTAGACGAACACATTAAGCCGATTTTGGTTGCAATATTTTGTAACAACAGTAACTCGCAAATGCACTTTACATTAGAACATAGTAACTATGTGCTCAAAATTGCTGACTGTCTTTAAATATTACTGACGTTGAATAAAATGTTATAGTACACACAAATACAATGGCTGTAATATGCATTAAATTAATCTTTAATTACAATGTTATTTTGAAGATATACTTAACTAGTTAAAATAACAAAATAATAATAAAGTGGTGTCTGACCAACTAAATTATAATAAAACTAATTATAATCTGTTAACAGTTTTACAATCATATAAGTACATTAAAAGGGACTAATCAAAATAAATGTGACAAACTAATAAATGAAATTTAGTATTCTTTTAAATTATTCTACAAGTCAGGTGTAAGGTATTTAATGATTATAACTTAAGAACTTTACCTAAAAGTTTATATTTGAAAAATATTATATTGTTTTAAAGCGAAATTTAAGCATAATATATCACCTGAATTCTTCGTTGTATCAGCCAACAGAACGTTAGCCGTCGGCATGAAGCTCTCCAGCGACGCCTTGCCATTGTAGCTCACATTGGCGACGATAATAACACACAGAACTAACAACTTCATGCCGAAGCACGTGTGATTTGAGATCAAAACTTTGCAATCAAGAAGACGACGCAATGCGCTCGTGATGGTGTGCTGAGCGAAACTGTCGGAAAGTTCCGAGGCGGTTTGGCGGGTTGCGGACGCTCGCTTCGTTCCGCTCGCTTGTTGATCTTTGAAGAGATCTGCGATTTAATTAATTTAATTGTAGGAACATACAAATTAATAATTATGTTATTGTTATTAATGGAAGAGTGTATGAAGGTACATACATTAGAATACTTAGTCTTTGCCTTGTAGGTAGCTAGAAAATTAACAATGTTTATTTTTATATTTTTCTTTATAATTTATATTTGGAAAAAAATGTCGACATACATTTCATGAAATAATTAATTGATATGTTGAATTACTCGTGTGGTAAATAATAAACTGATTAAATTTACTTGTGTTCGTATATTATTAAAGAAGTGTTGAATCAAAATATTTTGTGCGATGATAAAATAAACCGCTGCTAAATAAAAAATCCCGTTTATTATAAATTAGTAATGCATGCAAAAGTGATAAATGACGTAAACCCTTATCATGTGAATACAACAAACGGTAGATGATGTTGATACTTATTCAATGCCAACCTAAAAATGAAAACCTATTGAATATTTTCTACATACCGAATTAATAATAAATTAATCAGAAATATTATAATATCAAAAATCCGTCTGCTAAATATCTTTTAATTCTTCTCAGATATCTTATGTACCTAACTTCCACAGTTCAGATTAAACCAATGCCACCTTATTGGTGTGTTATAATCCGTCGAACCGTTTGGGCTATAGGCACAGTAGAAATATGGAACAGCAACAAACATCGCATCGACGAGGCTCCTAAGCGGTTTTCACAGAGCTGCAGTAGCGAGTGTCGCATCAAAACGAGTGTTCACGTTGCTATTTATTTGCTACTTATTTCTTTTTAATAGATCTTTTTAAAAATGACACGAGCGTATTGCGTAGTATACGGCTGTTTGAATTTGGTTTCGTAAAAAGCGGAGTCATAATTTTTTAAACTCATTTTTATGCTTACTCATTACATTTTTTGCTTTCATTTTATTCATTTATATGCTTGCGCTAAAACTCGTAAAAGGTTATGCCGTAATTAATAACAAATTAAAGACCTACAAAAAATCAAAGTAAGTTGTATCACAACTTGTACCAATTTTACACTGTTTTCCGTATTTAAAAATATAATAATAATAATTATCGTATTTTGCTGGGATTAACCGACGCCGTGAGATTACCTAATTAAATATGCTAAAATAGAAATAAATAACACTATTATTAAAAAATAATATAGTGACAACCTTATTCTTCAATGGAGTGTAGGTAATATTTTTATCAACTAGGCTTAGTTTCCATACTGTTCCATATTTGTACTGTGCTGTAGGGCCGGCCCAATCATACATACATACATACATACATACATACATACATACATACATACATACATACATACATACATACATACGTACATACATAATAATTACCCTCCGCAGTCGACTAAAAAGGCATGCTCTAAATTCTAGAATCTAGATAGTACGTTGGCTTATTGCCAAAGACCTATTTGCACGAAAATATTGATTTCCTGCCATCGGAACTAGCAATGCCTTGCACAAGGTACTGGGCCACTCTCTTTATTTAGCAACAAATAGTTAATAGTAACATTGAAATATTCCTTTATTAACGCTCATGCTCTAAATGCGAGGACATTGTCCGTAACATATGGAAAAACAAGTACAAGAGGAAGTTAAGGGCTAATTAGATGAAGAGTAATTATTATAGAAGGTTTTTGAAGGGTGTGGTAAGGGAGACAGACTTTTCCGAGGCGTTCCAGCTTAGTCCTCAGGGGTAGCGGTGCATTTGTGGCCGCTTCCCATCCAACCACTTACCATCCAGTGGACTGCATGCTCGTCTGCTCCTCCTATATTATAAAAAAAAATTGTTTATAATTTAAATCGTGTTAATAGTTAATATTTGTCTGTAGACTTCAGTCATAACTTATTTTTAGAATTTAAAAAAGTTTGAAAGGTGGTCGGACCTGATATAGCGTAAAGCCCTAAATGCGAGATCATTCAATCCGCACTTACCATCATGACCAACTATGCCGTAAACATTTCTTTATTTACAGACAAATGCCGTTCATTTATAGGCTACTGATGGATTAATGATGATTAATGATATTTTTATACCTTTTTAAAGTTTTTACAAACCCTGTCCTCGACTTTACTTTCCTGTTTTATATTAATCTATTTGAAGTTGTAAGTAGAAGGCGTACGATTTTTCACGGGATTGTAATAAATACACTAATTACAACAGGATCAATCAATGGAATGTCTCTGACCTTTCGTGAGCACATTTTCAATGCTTAGTAGATTCAGTTGTGACATCTGTGTTGTTTCTCATTTCTAAGGTAACTATGTAAAACACTGTTCAATCGCCCCGGCATGCTACACTTTCGATTAAAAGTAGATACTTAAAATAATAACTTGAATTCAAAGTCCATTACTGACCCACTGCTGGACACCAGTCTCCTTATTCATAGAGGCTTAGCCATTGCACTATAGTGAACTGCGTTGGCCAAGTGCGCATTAGTAGCCTTCACATCTTTGAGAAGTCTTTTTCATAGAACTCATGGTTTCCGCACGTTGTTTTCCTTCTACGTTTAAGCAAATTATTTTTAGTTTCGAATTTGCACATAATCATAATAAATCAATACTCCCCGATTGAGTCATCGAGTTTCAACCACAAACACTGCTTCCATAGTATTTAACTTTAATTTCTTTATAGAATTGCCAATGATAATTCGCAATAAATTAACAGCTCCACAGTACCTCATATTGCAATATTACTTCCTCATTGCACTGCACTAAATATGCCAGATGATACTGACACACATCAAAACTTATTACTTTTTCATATGATAATGATGTTTCGTCTCATGATTATATAATCTCTTGTCATTATTTGTCAACTCTTATAATGGGAATAGCAAATAGCAAATGACGTAAAAAGTTGCAGCTGCTATTAATTGTTTCTTCACTGTTCATAAAATAACACCAATTAACATTAGAAATATTGTTATAAGAAAAAGCAATATCTAAATAAATTAAAAATTTAATATAGGACTAATTTCTGTCTTAGATACTCGTAATGTAAACATCTTAAAGGTGGTCGAACCCTTTGCGGTTCGACTCCAGCGGCACCACCGCCACACTTATTTCTACCTAATAACAGCAGTGTTAGGAGCTGCTGTGTTACGGTTTGAAGGGTGTGGTAAAGGAGACAGACTTTCCCGAGGCGTTCCAGCTTAGTCCTCAGGGGTAGCTGCGCATCTGTGGCCGACCTCAGGTAGGAATATCTTATCTTATCTGGGGTTCATTACAGATATCCATGGGCGGCAGTAGCCACTTACCATCAGGTGGACTGCATGCTCGTCTGCTACTCTTACATTATAAAAAAAATCTAAGTGTATAGAGAATTGTTGTAAAGACATGACAAATACTGACATACATACGTTCATATTAGTAAATGTCCTCGAAAAATCTTACCCTCCGTATTCAGGTAATCATCATCATCATCAACCCATTACTGACCCACTGCTTGGCACGGGTCTTCTCTCAAAATAAGAAGGATTAGGCCATAGTCCACCGCACTGTCCACAGTCACCGAGTCGATTTTTGAACCTCGGACCCCTCGATCTAGAAACCGAGTTTCTTAACCACTAGGCTATCACTGATTTTAAAAATTATTATGATTATGAAATTATCGATTGCAATAAATTTGCAATTACGTTGATAATTATCTGCATCATCTACAATTTAGGTTGCCTTTTTCTGTTTTTGTAAATAATATACAAGTCCTCGTTATATAATTGTATAAGGCAATCCATTTCTAACAACGGCTTATTACAAAGCTTCGATCTAGATTGGTTTAATTGTATAATAGATCAAATACCAATTAACAGTATTGCCGCTAATTTCCTAACAAGCTACTAAATTTTTAAATAGCTATCGAGAATCAATGGTATAGGCCTAACGTCAAATTGTATTAAATTATTTTCAGAATCACTATTATTTTCAGATTTTATGTACATTCTATTTAAACTTAAGCATTATAAGAATGCACCCAACCTCTAAAGTGATATAAATGCCGCCTATTTCCCTACTAATCACATAAATATTGATTTGAAATAAACCTTAAACATTGTTGTCTTAGGTTCCTCCCCCTTTTTTTTCTTCTCTCTTCTCGACCTTCAAAAGGTACCCGGTGCCGTGGGAGCGACACGGGGTTATGTGGGACTTTTACCGCACTAAAACCCCCCCGTGGCCGTCCTCGGCGCTGCGTAGAGGACTCCGGGATCTCCGAGGGACCGCGACCGGAGTCCTCTCAGCGCACTGCCCCGTTGGGGTCCGCCCAGGAGAGTTTGTATCACCACACCGTCTGGTGCATACGACAGAATGCGACCGCACATACCGCCGTCCTTCCCGGGGTCGCTAGCCGGGTGGTTCGAGCTCCCACTCTTGCCGCCCGCAACCCCGAAAACCCCTTTAAGTCGCCTCTTACGACAGGCAGGGGATACCGTAGCCCTATTCTGGTCCCGGAACTACTAGGAGAAGGTCGTTACTATCCCTGTAAATTGTACAAGTTCCTCTCCCTTATATCATCCTTGAGGCCGGCACATTGTCGCTTTAAAGCACAATTTGGTGGAAAAATAAAAGACCACAGGTATATATGTTTTGGAATCTTCTACTCAAAAGTAGCCAAACAGAGCACTGGTAAATAAAACACCATTAAGCGTAGAATAATTTTAATCAATATGTGCATTGCAGTAATATAAGATGTGGAGGAGCGAAGCAGGGATCTCCAAAATAGTTGCAAAAATACACACTCTACATCGAATAAAATATCTTTGATTTCTTAAACAACTTTTGCCGAGTGAATACTTGCTACATTACTTCTGCACTAGTGTCAATAGATTCATAATATTCTTCTTCACTGTTTCCTTCATTACCTGCTACTTTGCCCACCACAACCAGCTTGTCTCTTTCTTTTCTCTTTCTTTCTGGTTATCTTCATGCTACGTGGCCAAAGTAGTTAGAATCACTGCTAACAAACAGTAGATAGCCTAGTTTTGTGCATAGGCTGTGGTGTACTAAAATTGTGCATTGAATTTCATAGACTAACGCTAATGTGCTGACTTAAACCTTGACAACAGTAATAAACTTATACATCGCCTGCAAAGTAGTAGCAAAAGTATAAATGTTTACTGGTATAATATCAGCCGCAAGCAACACAATCGGCTTTTGTGCTTGCATTAGCATCACGTACACCGTCTTCTGGTCCTTTGTCTTAAAGTTCTCCCATCCACAGCTGTACACTGCCCTCTCAAACTCTTCTGCAGCATTAATTAACCGCTGGCAAAGAAAACAGTACAAGAAGAAAACTAGGAAACAGTAAATCAGAATCGGAATAAACGGCACCCATTCTTGCAGAGGCAGAAAGAAAAAGAAGCTAATGCATACAGCATTGGAACCAAAATTGACTCCTAAGGGGACGCTGTACAAGTATTTGAAATTGTTAATGATATCCAGGATTAAAGCGTGACGTTTGATCAAAATAGGCAATCTTTCTTTAACCATATTGTCCAGGTTCGGTAAATTATCTTTGTCTTCGAACATTTGGATTTCTACGGACATAATATCGTACATGACAGCCGTATGCGCTATGAAGAATAGTAGAAGCGCTTGGTAGTTGAGGACTACGGTCATGATGGTCAGCTCTTGAGTTGCTAATATGGCGACGCAGATCTGATGGTTGGGAGTTGAACTTAGAGGTTCTAATCCTGAAAAAATAAAAATCATCATTTATTTTCTATTGATGGTCATGGGTCAGTACAAGAAGAGTTCAGGGCCAGATGAGAATTTACTTCCACACACTTGTAAGAATATTTTTTTCCCGAACCCTCAGATTACTTATGACATTTTCGTTGAAATTTAATTGTGTAATTGCCAATTAACTTCTCTACATATAATTTTGTGAAATTAAAGTCATGCATCTGTATTCCAATGTTGGCCTCCGACGGAACCTTTCTACTTAATCTGCTGCTGAGAGTAAATATATTTGCATCAGAATCTTATTATAAGTCAACTAAGTGAAGTATTTTAAAAATGGTTTTAATTGTTTGATTTTAGCAATCAAAAACAAATAAAATCGTTAATAAAAATCTTACCAACGCAAGGTGTCATAGAAAAATTGTTATTTGTGATATCAGTTCGATGTGGCAGGTAGATAAACATAGCATCCATTAAATTGAACCCATAGAAAATGAACAATATTTTCTTTATAACTGACATGCTCTTTTCATGTTTCTCCCTCAAAATTACAGTCTCCCTGGATAAGACGTCGCTTTGTTTTACCATAGTCAGAACGGTCCTTAGTAGAGGTCTGTTGGGTAAGAATAATAAAGTATTACAAAGTAATTCCTAAGAAATAACAGACAGGCAAATAATGAGGCGGCAAAATTGAGGACAGTTGCACGAAGTAATAGTAATTTACCTATATGTAATTCGCTGAATTGAATTCGCAAAAAAAAATTTTTGTAATATTAAGCTGTTTCGTATAGGACTTGTTGGCGTCCTATATCTAAATCTAGAGAAATAAAATACAACCTCCGCCCCACGGCACAAACCCACTTAAAATACAGCTTATGACTCGTACATCAAAGGGCGGCAAATTTTGTTATTTTCGCCCGATGCGGCTAAATAGCCATATCGAGCCCTGCATCTCGGTATTTTAATATACCTGCATTTTTTCCTAGATTAAGACCTATCACTAAAGTACTAAAATATGTGTGCCGGTGATGCCCCCGAGTCGAACCACAAAAGGTTCTCCCATGTTGCACCTTATCTTCATATCCATTTAAATTTGATATACAATAAATCAATTACTAAAACGCAACTCACCTCTTCTTCAAAAACCAATAGCTATTATTCGCAGTCAAAGCAAGTATCGAGATGTTGACATAGCTTTTGATAAAGTCACCAGCCCCTTGTGCATACTTGGCTTGGAATACCGCGCTGCCCACGCCGTACACGTACAGCAATAACGACAAGTGGAGGATCCAGAATGGAGCTAGAAGGTTTAATAAAGGTGTATCAAGTTTCTAAGAATACTTTGATTAAAGGATCAAAGCGCTCGGAAGACGAAGAAAGGGTTTTGTCTAATCACTTTGTATTCAATGATCAAACCGTTTTTAGGGTATAACGTATATTAAACTTAATAATAAAACGTACAAGCTTAGTTATTAACTTACATGAGGATCTGTAGTTGTATTATTTGTAAAATAAAAGATAAATAATTCACTTTTTCATTATCAATAACAAAAAGGTAAGGTAGAAGTTACCAATGTAACTTACTCCATTTAAATAACTAAACTTAATCCACTTTTAAAATTTATTATAAACAAATCAGGATAAGACTTTATTTGAAGACCCTTAGGGATTTTGTCAAAGGGACATCTCCCACAGGGCTAGTTGATCATGCCCGGGGAGCGGCCTTGCTCACTTCGGGGCTTGAATATGTACAAGATGTTTAGAAAACTTAGATAGCGTGATTCAGAATACTCGTGGCGCCATCTCTTGACGAGTAGCGGGAAGTCGGTACAGATAAAACTCATAAATCTACTATCGCTTTTATCTTGGAGAGAACCAGCACAAGTCAGCACGATATTTAGCGGCCAAAAGATTATACAAGTTGTTTTTTTGAAAACTTTGCTTATTAAATTAACATTTTTTTTCTTGTCAAAGGAAAAGTTAAAAGAAAAGCTAAGTAAACTTATAGATAACTGAAGTTTATTTTTCAAGCCAATGATCAGAGAAACAAGAACAATTTGGGTGTAACTTTTTATATTTAATTTAAAATACTGTTATATTATATATATTTTTTTTATATTTTTCAAACTTTTGTAATAAAAACCTCAATAAGAGTTTAGTTTATTTTACAGGTATTTAGAGAAAATGGACCTGCTAACGTACCACTAATTTTATCTTGAAGAATAGAGAAACCAGCACGGCTCGGCACTATGTTTACCAGCCACACGAGACTGTCCAAGCTGTTTTCTTGAAGCCGAGATTTTACTTTCAGCAATGTGTGTTTTATACGATTCAACATTTTAAGCAAAGTTTATCCGCATATGATTTGGAAAAAAAGAATTTACCAAGTCATCTACGTCTTAATCTTACTGTTAAAAGGTAGCAAATTTATGAAAAACTAAAAAAGTGTGAAATTTTCCAGTGTCGCAGCTAACTAATTATAATTTTTTTCACTATGGAAATATCCATGACTTTTCTTAGGACAACTTACTTTTTAGGGTTTTTAATTGTTACATTGTTAGATCATTCAATTTCAGGTTATTCAAAGTAAGAAATATATATCTGTTAAATAATATATTAAATTAAAAAGACCCAAATTGTGATTGTGTGTTCAGATGACCATATAACATTACTAAATTATACAATGCACTTTACTAAGCTAGATTACATTCAAACTACTCTAGTTAATCCAAGTATTATAAAAAGCACATGTTTTCTTTAGGATATGGTGTTTCCTAACTTTAAGACATACACACGAATAGCATATTTTTATAGATTTTTTCGTAAAACCCTAAAGCATTAATCTAGGAACTCAACGTATAATTTAAAAAATGAATAATTATATTATAATACGCTATTATTATAAGGGAGCCAGAAACACTACACCGTGTTTAGAAGGTGCGATAATTATACAAATTACAAAAGATCAAAGCCTTATATTAACACAAGAATCGTCAGAAGTGCAAATAATACCTTCTGTTGAATATACATATTAACCTATACTCGAGATACATAAAAAATACTTTATTTCAACTACAGTGCTATTCTGTAAAAATGTAAAATTGTCAAATCTCCATTGCTCTAAGGTAACTGATACTTAAAGAACCGAAGTCATGCAAATTATTTCCCAAACCCATAGTTTTATAACATTGCTGAATATTTAAAAATAAAAGTTACATATTTTAACGCAATTTTAGATTTTAATGTAAAAATATCTTACAAACAAGCACTTCTGTGTGCTAAATGTGTTAAATATATTCGTGCGAGTTGAAAATCTATATAAGCCATATTTATACAAACTCGAACATAATAATCTAATTACCTACAGTTTAAAAACCGCAAAAAATCTATAAATGGCCTGCAAAGTTTTCGCAAACGTATAAATACGGATCGGCACGATATCAGCTGCCAACAAAATAACAGGCCTCTGAGATTGCTTCAACATTAACAGTACCAACGTTTGATTTTCAGAATTAAATTTCTCCCAACCACAACAGTACACAGCCCTTTCCAATTTTTCTGAAGCTGTCGTCAATCTTTGGCCTTGCAAGCAGTATAAGAAAAATACACATAAGGTGTAATACACGATTGGAGTAAAATCCATCCAGAGTTCACGGGGTAGGAACGAGCACAGCGATAGCAACATTGCGTTCACCCCAAAACCGACTCCTATGGGCGAACTGTACATCTCTTGAATTTTTCTAACAGTTTGCAGAAGAAATCCATGCCGAGCGATGTAGTTCCTTAAGCGCTTCGAGACTTCATCCGAGTTATTACAGGTCTTAACGTCATCCAAACTCATCAAGTCTTCAAAGAGGAGATTGTACATAGCAGTGGTATGGGCTAGTATAAAAATAAGTGTGACGTCATAACCAACTATAGCTACAATCGATGTCAGCTCTTGGAATGCCACTATCAATGCACATGCCGCTCGGTTTGGTGGTTTATTCACCGGCTCTAATCCTGTAATAATTAGGGAAAAAAACACTGAGTTTCTTTTTTGAAGTCATAAAAAGGTATAAAAAACATTAATACTTAATATTGCCCAAATATCTCTGATCACCGGAGATAATTTTTATATTCTCATGCTAATATAAAGAGGAAATGGTCAAGGTTTATAGAATATTCCCCAACACAGTAATAACTGTAATAAAAATAATAAAGTTTTGTTTCTCTACAAAGCACTCTACTATTTTCAAAATATAGAAAAATAATAACAAAATTGGTAATACCGATACACGATCCAACGGTATAATCCGCCAGGCTGAGAACTTTTGACGGTATGTAAATGCAAATATCGTTGACAAATTGAAAAATGTAGTAAAAAATCACAACTATCTGGATCTGTCTCAGCATCTTACGCTTTTTATCTTGAAATTTGCTTGTCTCTGTAACTAGATCGTCATTTTTCTGGATAAGTTCGATAATTATTTTGATGTCAGCCCTGCATATAAAAAGAGGATTAATCTTTTTCTCAGTGTGCTCTTATTAGCATTTATTACAATATACCTATATTACCAGTATATAATATATAAATGAACATAGTACCTTCACTAGAACGATAATAGTAACAGTATTAAAAAGCTAAATACTCAAACAATAGCAAAATAATGAACAAAACATGTTTCAAATTACATATTCATCTATAACTACCATGTTTCAAATTCATCTATAACTACAATTTTTTTTTCCTATTATAATTTCTAATACGGAATAAACATTATAATATTGACGTGAAGGTTGCAATATTGTGTCATTGTGATTAAACTTAGATTGGAACTTACTTTTTCATAGACTTACCTCTTCCTCAGAATCCATACACTACCATTCATGATTAGAATAAAGAGTGAAATGTTTAGAAAGCTGTTGACATTGTCTACAAATGTTCCCGCATAATTCATTTGATACACAACGGTGGTGTACAGGTACCAATAAAATAAAAGAGCCATGTGAACTATCCAGAATGAAACTGAAATTGTTAATAATAAACATAATTATGGTTACTTCACATGGCATTTTTTTCATTGTAAGTTTCAAGCGAAAGAATTGACTTATTTTTCTTCGTTCTTGGTTTACAAGCAGTACGATACTCTATAATACTCGTATACTTGTTGGAAAAATATATTGATTATTTTATTGTAACATTAGAAGTTACATTTGAAATTTGACTTATAGATGAATAAGTAGAAATAATCAATTAAAATCCAATGACAATAAAAAACCACAAACCGACAACTTTCTTCCTCTGATACGTATATCCCCCTATTCTTGGTAGAATATTAATTAAGTTTATTAAATCGGTGCACGAATTTACTAAGAGCTTCTCTTTCATTCCCTGTATTCTCTCCCAAAGGGTCGTCATCTTGGTATCTGTAATCGGCTGAGACTAACTGTAAATTCTTGCGAAATACTTTATATTTACGAAAGCCACTAAAATATTTAGTCGCTTGTTAAGATATTAGTCGGCCGTCCATAACCTGGTCTATTATACAATTAAAATAATCTGACAGATTACTGAGGCTTCGTAATAGGGCATGATTAATTGAAATGGGTTGAATTACAAATGAATATGGAGTATTATATGAAAATTCCGTTTTTAATCCGATAGGGTTAATTAAGTAACGTAGACTAAAGTTCTCGAAACAGTTTCAAAAATTTGTTGTAGCGGCCTCTCGAAACTCGACAAAAGATGACGCCACATATTCCTGAATCACGCTGTTAAAGTTTTCTAAAAGTCTTATACACATAAAGGTAAAAATCTATAATGACTAACGAATCACAGTCGCGCCTCACAAACAAGCGATCTCCTTGCCATTAATTATGGCTTTTGCCATTAAGTAAGCAATAGGATTCATCTAAAATGTATGTGCAATGCCATTCTGAATTATAATTTCCAACGATCTCTGATTAAAAAGGTTAAATTAAAAGGTATAATAGGTACATTATTTTAAAGTAATAACTAATAGCATTAAAAAAGAAAGAAAGAAAGAAAGAAAATACTACATACGCATTAATGTTATAAATAAACTTGTCTAATCAACACTATTACACGTTCGTGCTCCCACTCTTGCCACCCGCGACCACAGAAAACCCCTTTTAGTTGCATCTTACGACAGGCAGGGGATACCGTAGCCCTATTCTGGTCCCGAAACTACAGGGACATTCATAAAGCAATACCTACCGTAATATATAGATAATTTTATATTAATAATTTTGACATACCACTAATTTTATCTTGAAGAATAGAGAAACCAGCACGACTCGGCATTATGTTTACCAGCCAAATCAAACCGTCCAAGGTGTTTTCTTGAAACCGAGCTTTAGTTTTCAGAAGTGTGTGTTTTATGTACTTGAACATCTTTTTAGTGAAAGTAATTTACATCGAAATCAAAAAATTGTGTATTTTACAAAACTGCACCCATTTAAATCCAAGAATCTTTTTAGTTCACAAAACCTAAATCATCGACAGATAAATATCAAATAATTATAGCAAGCTATGAGATTCTCAGATTATTAGTAAACCTAATTTTCGTGCGTCTAATTAAGTGGACTTTACTTTTTAGGGTTCCGCTCCAAAAGTCCAAAATAGTACCCTATTACTAAGCCTCGCTGTCTGGCCGTCTATTAAAGGGCCCTATCTTCAGAACTGTAATAGATACACTTGAAATTTTTAGAGTGCACAATGTTAATTGTAATGACCAAAATAAAATAAAATAAAATAAAAACGTCAAAAAGGTCCCTATAAAAGTATTTTTGAGTTTTTTTATAAACACAGATGTATTTGGAGTACCTACCTATAATTTGCAATGGAAAAAATTTAAAGATAAATGCTAAGATAACAATTACTAAAAATAAATAAGACATAGTGTTATGGTACTTGTCACCGTAAACGAGTTCAACTCACACTTAGCCATTTTTTAATTTACGCCTAAAGTGAGTGAATTGCCATTAATTGCTATTAATTTAAGGTATTTAAAATAATAAGCAACAATTATGATAATTGTGTCGAAAAGAACAGGCATTGGAGATGGTACTATATGACTAGGTAACTACACAGGTCTTTATTTATTTTTATCTTAATTAATTAATATAATTATTTGTTTCTTGTGTAGATGTCTATGAATTAAATTTCGCGCTATACGGGTCTATAATGTCTTACTAACGACATCTATCGTACAAATATAACATTATTTCAATCCCTAGTAAGATACCAAGTTCGGTGTCTCAAGTAGTAACAGAAGTTATCATAGATGTCGCTCTTTCCTTTGCACACTTGGTTTAGTTTCATAAAAACCAAACTAGATGGCGTTCAGTTGACCATTCTAAAAATAACCTTGTGAGCTATTTATGTACAATAAGAATTAAATATTCTTAAAATCTATCTTATTAGATAATAAGACTAATATCTTGTCAAATTTAATAAAAATAGCGTTATTAACAACGCTATATTTGTATAAATTCCTTTCTTACGCCATATTTTTCATTTCATGGTTGACTGCTGCAAATGTCATTGGCATTGTAATGTGCTGGTGCGCGGGCAACAGAATGTCATGTTTACATTTACCTGTTGTTTTTTATTTACTCTTACGAGGAGTCTTTTCTTGTTAATATCCGATGACAAATCCATTTATACTTTAGTATTACTTAAACTTGGCTACTTGAATTTTATGTTAGCTGCTAATCGTTAACTCCCCACAACTTAAGATGGCCTCCATAAATCCACATTGTGAAATAGTGTGGTGGCAAAAGTTCCCAGCCTAAGTTATGGAGGAGGGGGTACCTAAAATAAATAAAATAAAAGTAGATACTAGAACTTAGGTTACTAACATAATGATTTCGGAACTTTATTATTTTTTATAATATATAGGAGCAGCAAACAAGGATGCAATCAATCTCATGTTAAGTGGCTACTACCGCCCATGGACATCTAAAATCAACCCCAGATAAGTTAGATTGCTACCTGAGGTGGGTCAAAGATGCACCGCTATCCCTTAGAACTAAGCTGGTATGCCTCCCTTACAAAACCAAACTTGAACACAGCAGCACTTAATACTTCTTATACAGAAATAGTTGTGGCGTTGGTACTACTTGGTACCGCCCAACCGAACCACAAGTTCTACCACTTTCAACTTATTATATTTTTGTTTTAAGACACTTATCTATGTTTAAGACCAATGAATTATCTTTTAATATGACTAAACATTATCAATGTAAAGCAATTGTGTTGCACTATTTTAGGTTGAAGTGTTACCTTGGCATCTATATAAATAGAAATAAGTAAATACATTGAAGTGCACGTCGGCATTCAGTAATTTCAAACAAGTGTTGTTATCAGCACATAGGTTTTAAGTATCTTGCCAAGATATAACATGTTTTTCCTGTTTGATTATTGTAGCTTATTAATATAAGAAATCTTGTCTCATCTTTTACCTGAAATAAAGAGAAAAGCACCGCAGTAATGCCGTTAGATTGCAGAATTGAATTAATCTCGATAGCTCATTGACATAAAATATAATTTCTGTTGAAATGTCACAAAGGAATTTGTGTATTTCTATGCACTAATTGGGTATAGTCCGCGCCAAACTGCTAGTCCGCTCTGAAGTTGTTGCGAGCATGTGTAGTCATACAATTTGCTATGGCGACGCGATTCATTTCTATATTCAGAGCGCGGACTATACATCATTAAGTTTTAAAATATATATGTATATAAAATACGTTGATAATAGAGACGGTTTACATTAAATAGCTCATTCACATATGACGTATCAATTTTACCCGAATACAAATTTCCTGTAAAATTTTAATGAAGTTAATTCAGGATTATTACATAGAAACGGCATTACCTATAATTAATTTACTACTTTCATCCCATCTACCATTGCCATTAATGTCATCGTGTACCGTATGCGTCTTTTTATCAATAAACCGGCAGAATTTATAAATAGAGTGACTATATTACGTCTGAATAGATAAAAAATTAACTTTAAGTTCTTATTAACTCTATAATCGCATATTTTTCCTGCTCTGTTAATGTTATTAATCAAGTATTCTATACTATAATAATAATATACTATCAGATTCAGATATCCTTATTAGATACATTCAGATATATTTCCGAAAAGTAAATAACCTTACCAAATTTACGTCCAAAACCGGTTTAGTTTGGCGTTGTTTTGTTTCATACTACATGGCTACATGTACAAAAGGCAGTCCACTACGTCACACATAAGATGTGATCACACTAACACAAATGCAGGTAATATTTTTGTCCCAAAATTTATATCTGACTAATTTGCTTGTTTAGGGTGAAGAAAAACAGTCTTAAACTCAAAATTTCCAACATAAAGAATGTATAGAGAGTCCACTTCTTACACTATACCTACTTATAAAACCCTTTATTATTAAGAAGAGTTCTTTTTTTCGAACGATAAGATACGATATATTTTTTGTACGTTTGTAATCATAGTTGACAAACCTTCGCTCAAAATGGTCCACCCTTTCAGATACAAGTATTGAAACTTAATCTTGCTCATGTAAAAGAAATCAAAAATATTTATTATAAGTATTTTCTTCTTTTATTTTTATTTCTATCTTTAAACCTCTATGTTATTTTATGGTCTAAACTTTTCGGTCGACGGTCGTTAAAATTTATAAGTGGGACAAGAGTTCTCACAAGGATAATAATGTTGATATGAATTTATTTTTACAGTACTATAATTAGAAACTGTGTTCTTACCTAATTGCCAGCAAGACCCATTTTATTAATTAAATGATGTTGACTTTGCACAACAATTGATGTACATGTTACGCTAACATGTTTTAATCTAAATAATTCCTAAAATAACTACCATATGTTGTTTTAGTGGCTTCTCAGCTACTTTGGTCACGTGGCTAGTGGACAAACAGAAAACCTTGATAAGTTGGTGGTGATTATTGAATAAAAAGAGGAAAGAGTAATTTCGCAAACGGCTATCTGACTAAATAGCTATCGCCCTGAGTAATGCTGAATACCACACAAATTGGACGACTGAATGGATAGAATTGGAAGGAAGAAATTGTTAATAGATTTCTGTGGAAGGTGAGACCTCTTAACAATAGATGGGCTGATGGTTAGTATGTTATAAAAAAGTTAAATCCAATGAGATGATAAAATACATAATATTTGAGAATTATTTAATTAATTATATAACCTCTAGATAGATTCCTAGTCCACACTCAATACAATACTTCACCTAGAAAGTCGCAAGTCGCAATCGTGTTGTGACGTCAGACCTTTATGTCTGGCACCGGCGCAAACGCAATACGAGGAATTCTCACTTTCATTCGTATCACGTGGTCACTGATGCCGGGTATTTCCTCGTATTACAATGAATCGATCTATAAACAAATATTGCACAAGTCCACCAAGCATAGAGACAATATCGCATATTTAGTAAATAGGTACAAGTTTACCTAATCGATGGATAAGTTTAGGTATATACTTACTCACTACCCCTGGGTAATGATATCGAGTGTATATATTTAAGCAAGGACAAAAAAACGAAAAAAAAACTTTTATGAGGATAAAAAAGCCTTAAGTACCTACCTTACGGGTACATGTTTAATCGATATCTTTAACAATCATGGCTTAACCAGTAGTACATGGCTTAGTACCAATATAATTCGACAATTAAGATGTGCTTTCATGGAATTCTACCCCGGATAAACTTCATAACACTTACCTGTTCGATTAGAAAGATAGTGGAATATGCTCCAAGCGTCCCAATTGTACGTCAGTTCGTCCCCAACAATGGGACGTAAAAACAAAACTACACCAATTTGCGAAGGTCGTTAGACTACAATTATACCGAGTGGCACTTAATTGACAACTATTAGGCCGGCCATACACGAGCAGCTTGGAGCAGCCAGTATCGAATGCTTCAAGCTGTGACTGCATAGTGAACTTCAGACTTATAAGTACTTACATACACGAACCGCTCGAACAGTTGCAACTGCTTGAGGTGGTTGGTAGAACGGTGATTTTTCATCTTGCGGTCAAGCAGTCGCCAGCCATACACTGACTGCTCGAGCTGTCAACTGCTGTCGCGCAGTTACCTCAGCCCGCGCTCTTCATTCTTCGTTACGCACGCTTCCTGCCTGCACGAATTCCTCGAGCAGTCAGCTTAACTGCTCAAGGAGCATCAATGGCAGCTTCAAGTTGACACTGACTGCAAGAGCGGTCCGCGTATGTTGATAAGGGGTAACTGCTCGAGCAGTCCATGTATGGCCAGCCTTAGGTCAGCAACGTCATCGGTGTACTATCGGTGGCAACTATCTAGGGCGGCGCGAATTCCGACAACCGCCTACACACAAACAAAATTATCCACACAAAAACAACCGATGCTTGTACAGTAGTATATAATTTATGAGTAATGAGTGCCTTATCCCTAAATCTAGATCTAGGCAGTGTGTCAGCCAAGTTTCGGAAGAACCGTGTGAAATTACACAATACTAGTGACCCGGCAGTGTGTCAGCCAAGTTTACTCGAACTGTTTCGAAATGCATTTAACATATGTGTAACTCATAATCCATTAGGCGTTATTTACAGCAGGGTGTCAGGTGTATTCGTAAGTCCGCTGAAGGTGCTAACCACGCCACATCTATTTCTGCTAAATAATATCAGTTAAGAGCTGCTGTGTTCCGATTTAAAAACAAAACGGATACGGTTCCCAGCCAGTCAGTAGAAATCACGAACACTCAAATATACATACATACTGGTTGAATAGAGAACTTCCTCTTTTGAAGTCGGTTAGAAAAGATAGTGACTGTAGTAATCTAAGCGCCAGAGCAACTAATTAAGGCATACTTTATCAGCCAATTATGAATCAATTATTTCCATTATTCCATCCAATAGTATGTTACTTAAAATTTTCCTTAAGGATAAATTAACGTTTGTTCCCTAAATGAATAAAATTATAATTGGTAACCCGTATTAATAAAGAAACTATTTATATTACGATCTTTACTAGTTATGTATGTGCTTTATAATATAGGAGTAGCAGACGAGCGTGCAGTCCACCAGATAGTAAGTGGCTACTGCCACCCATGGACATCTGTAATCAACGCCAGATGAGATTAGATATTTCTACCTGAGGTCGGCCACAAATGCGCCGCTACCCCTGAGGACTAAGCTGGAACGTCTCGAAAAAGTATGTCTCCCTTACCACACCCTTCAAACCAGAACACAGCAGCGGTAAAAACTGCGAAATACAAGAAGGTAGAAATGTTTAACTGTTGTACAGTAAGTAACTATTAATTAATAAAAACAAAGTCTCTTAAAAGTTTTAATTTATGAGAAAAATATACCTAAAGTCTGTCACGAATATCACAATTCAGTTATTATTAACGCGACGTGGAAATAAATTACAAGTATAAAATTTACATTTTATACAACATGTTTCAATTAATATTCATATTCTTGACGGCATTTATATTTACCTCTCGTTTGTTCTGTATAACGTGTGAGCGAGAAAAATATACAAAAGTCGTCATTTAGAATTCATTTTTTATTGGAACAACTTATACCTGCATAAACTCGATAATGGTTAATTAAATTAAATTTATGCCTGATTTTTCCCTAGGCCGATTTTGATTAATTTTCAGTTTTCCTCATATATTTAAATATTTTAATCTTTGTTATCTTAATGTTGAAAATATAAATCTCGATCATATGTATTGCAGGCTGAAGGTGGTTCGACTGCGGCAGCACCACCTACTTCTGCCTTATGACAACAATGTTAAGCGCTGCTGTATTCTGGTAGGGGAGACATACTTTTCCGAGGCGTTCCAGCTTCGTCCTCAGGACGCATCTTATCAGCGTAGTCTTTAGCCATCAGGTGGACTGCATGCTCGTCCGCTACTGCTATATTGTAAAAAAACTTCGTTTCTTGAGGTGATCTTAAGAAAAAAAATAAAAAGCAGGTTTCGTGCTATACTTGCATGTTTTATTTCAAAGCAGGTAATTGACTATCCTTCTGAACAAGCACTACGACTCCAACCATGACACATCAAGATGACACAAGTACATATGATAAAGTTAACCTTAAAATAAAGCCTCTTTCAAAATGTATGTAAAAATATTTAAAGAATAAGTTAATAGAAATATCATATAAATGTACTTAATTTATCTATGGTACAATGACTTAATATAGACACAGCTATCAAATGCATTCGTTCATTCAATTTAATAAATAATCTCCATCTTAAAAGGAATTAAAGCTTTGAAATCAGGTGACGCTGTAAGCCAGGCTGCCCCGGCTGGGCTCGTGTCAGCTGTGCTCGGAGCTCACGCTGCGCACCCTACGAATGAAGTCTTCCACCCTTTTGTAAGGGCTCTGACATTTGTCTTGGTTTGACTCTATGAGGTAAGGGCCGTTGGTCTCCCGCCCTTCTGGGGTGTGACGACCGCTGGAACCGTCTGCCGCTCGGTTTAGGAACGGCTCCATGTCGGGAACTGATGTCGACGCCGCCATACTTCGCTCCTCATTAGCAGCCATTTCGGCTTCCCTCTGACGGAGCCAGACTGGAGAGTTAACGTATATTTTGGGTCGTTCCCGCAACGCATTGCATCTCTCAAGAGCCGGTCTCCTAATCGGTACGGGCGGCCTGTAAGCGGCCGGGAGCGGCACACCTCTACCGAAAATGGTACAAATTAATCCTTTCAGCGCCGCCCGAAAGTCTTTTAAGTGATATGCGTACAATAAGGGATTGATAGCTGAGTTTAGGTGCGAAAATATAATACAAAAATAGGTGAGCGTGTTCGGAATGTCTAGTTCTGGCATGAAGGCCTTGACGGCGTTGATGGTGTAGAGTGGGATCCAGCAGACGATGAAGAAGAAGACGATGATGGAGAGGTTTTGCGTGGCCTTTACCTCGCGCTTCTGGGCGGCGCCGAGCACGCGCAGCATGGTCCCTCCCCGCCCTTGACTCCCTTCTACTGTCACCACTGCGCTCATCTGGAAAATACCAACATATTTTAAGAATTCCAGTGACGCAACTTATGGAATTGGGACCAAAAACATAACAAAAACAAAAACAAGAATACACGAATTCTAAAATTCCAAAATTTCCAAATATTTATTTAAATTATAATTTAGATATTATCTACTTAAGTAACAAATGTTCTACTTATAACATCATTAATGTATTCGAAAATCTGAGTAAATAGAATTATTTACTTTGTACATTACACGTTTTATTCGTACCGTGAATATATTGCGTAGCAGAAGTAACGGATCGAAACGAATAAATTGAAATTACACGTACCTATTTAATTTTAATGGCAAAACCAATATTAATATTAATTTTACATAATAATCATAGATTAGTAAAGATTACTCATGCCTAACAAGAAAATGTAACCAGTTTTGAAAATTGAAAATAGTGTTTGAAAAATATTAAAAAAATGTAGTTTTTAGAGCATTTACGAATGAAACGATATTTCTCCGCACTTTTTCCTCGATGTCTGTATTGTTCCGCGTAAATTACACCATGACAGTCGGAGACGTAATGGGAAAACAGTCAGCCATTTTACATGTGTCAGCCATTTAATGGCTTTCTTCAATTACAAGGTGGTAATATCTATCTATAATAATAATATATAGATTAATCTTATATATACAATTCTCGTGTCACAATGTTAGTTACCGTACTCCTCCGAAACGGCTTAACCGATTTTCACCAAATTGACTATGCACATTCAGTAGGTCTGAAACTGAGAATTGGCTACTATCTATTTTTCATACCCCTAAGTGATAAGGGTTGTTCACCCTTAACATTTTTTTATTCATATGGCACCACAACGTTTGCCGGGTCAGCTAATTTCGCTATAAAATTTAACCAATTGATATCAGAAACAACAATACACACGTCCTTAGAAATCTACTTGGACGGGGGGTTTTCGATTACAAAATTAAGGGGTTTAATCACCTTTTTGCTTGTGCGTGTTTATGACCCAAGTGGATGAATCATTTTAATGGAAAAAGGTAGCTAATTCTCTGAAGAAACTCTTGGTCATCTGTTACGCTATCCATGGAGAGAGGGGGAAATACTATTGTGTGCTGTCACACTAGAGCTAACCGTAAATAATACTTACTACCTTTTTCGACAACTGTTTTAAGTTTTTTTTGTATATATAAAGTACCAAGGGTACTTAACGGTACTTTATATTAATTACAATCTAGCCTAAAAACTATTTCAAGTCATTTTTAAAATGGTAATAAACTACTACATTTGTATACCATAGTGCGTGATTGTAGAGTATTACTCTATTGTACTAAAATACTAATCACGCCTAGAAAGACGTCAATGACCTACCTCATGCGTACCTACCTACCTATTTCGCCTTTTGCTATAGGTATTAATTAGTGTTTTAACCATAACAATTAAATGTTTTATATGAATCAACAAATGAGAAAGCATCACGCTAATTTGATATTGAACGGTCATTGACGCCCGTAGCCATCACTCTGTGGGTACCTACTCTACTTCAAAAAGGTCATAATCCTGCCCCACTCTGATGGCAGATACTTCACTGCTTCTGAGAAATAAGTCATTACTACTACTAGACTACATTACAGAAGGGCTTATTGTTTTAAAATAGACACAGAAATGGCGGTAAAGCCACGGTAGTTAATTAAAAAACTGGGTCTTTTTGTAGATAGTGTTGGGCAAAAATAAAATTAAATAGTAACTTTTTTTACTTACAAGTAAAAAAATTGAGTGGAACGCCTTCAGTCACAAGACTTTATATATAACATTTTTATACTTCGCTGTCAAGTTTTATTTATTTACTCTTTATCGACCATTTTAAAAACAGTATGGCGCAAAAGGCGGACTTAATGCTAAATAGCATTTTCTCCCAGTCGACCTTAGGGATGTGCAGAAAAATTGAAGGCGGTACAACTTTCATACGTTGTTTCATAGGTACCTACTATGTCGTGAAAAATAATATAATAGACAT
Organism: Epargyreus clarus; assembly: GCF_041222505.1. NCBI lineage: Eukaryota > Metazoa > Arthropoda > Insecta > Lepidoptera > Hesperiidae > Epargyreus > Epargyreus clarus. The sequence continues at coordinate 5,427,892 of NW_027332233.1, forward strand.
ATTAGTCACTGTCGACATTGTCTGGTTTTTACGTCATGACTGGAAAATTCAGTTCAACATTTGAATAAGATAAGGACAATGTTATTGAATATAATACATTTCAATTAATTCTTTGCGCTTCATCGATATTAATTTACTAGCAAATTAATAATTTACTGATTATTTAAAAATAGCGCTCGTGACAATACACGTCAGGTCCGATTTCCATCCTCGGTTGAGCAACTTAAGAGAATTAGTAAACAAGCGACAATGGGCTAATAGGAACTCGACCGACGATTTATATCGACGACCATTATAGATTATTAAAGATTACTCACTTCTAACAAGAAAATGTAACCAGTTTTGACAATTGAAATAGTTGCGTAAAAAAGTTTTGCCACGTCTCCGTGCTAAAATGTCCCTAAAATATTTGAAATACTTAATTTATTTATTATGTAAATTACGCAGTATTAGTTATTTATTCGTAAAATTTCTCTAAAAATGTTTTTATTTGCCAAGAATTCAAAAAAATAATTAACAAATCAGCCTTTCGTGACTTCATTCAATTTCAAGGCGGCAAAGTATCTTTACTAATCCATGACGGCAAAAATCAGCGACAGTCGTCGATAGCCTCTCACAGTCGCTAGTGACAGGCGGAGGCAGTTGACATCAGTCGGCGAAAGTTGACAACTTGACCACAAGCGTCAACAGTCGGTAATGGTTGTCGACATGAACTGTGATAAATTCCTAACTAACGATGGACCATGGGAATTCAAGTATGCATAGCCTTACCCTTTATAAGTTCCAGAAAGTTACAAACGTTATAATATACCTAACTGGTCTTCTTAAACAACTAACATACATTATTGTCTTTTTAATACGCTTTTATTAGCTTCAGACGTATGTATGTTGGTATGTTAGTATGTAACGGAATCTTTGAACATGATTTTAACCCCCTTCAAAACGTCGGATTAACTTGAAATTTGGCATACTTATTAAACTATAAAAAAGTTAATATTTTCCTCATACGTCAACCGAGGAAGCGACAGACACGATACCCGATCGCTACTCGGAAGACATTCGTGCATCTTAAGTAGGCGTTACTAAACACTATACTACTTGTGTTGCTATACGGTTTAAAATTTACATGTATATCGATAGGAATATTAATATAATGGTACATTCTAATCGCCGACCGAAAAATATTCAACCCATTTCAATAAAATTTTCTCAGATTGTATGGTTGGTCCAGCATGAAACATCATAATTTTGGACCGGATAGACGGCGCTGCTTTTTACATATAAATATTTTTGTGGCATAACTACCTGAGCAGACCAGGACAAAACTTAAATTAGGCTAAAGTATTTGTTAATTTACAAGGCAACACTTTTTTGCAACCTATTTTTGCACAATTATAAAAGCAAAAACGTGGGAAATATAGGTACTACACGGAAGGCGACGGAAGCTCGTTTTGCTCGACAAGATAATGAACTCACCGCTTTTATGGGAAAGTAAAGAAATCGGTCAGACAACGACATGGTCGATCGTCGCCCGGCAGAGAAAGCTTGTTTAGTTATACTTTGTTCGCAATATTTGTACTTGAGTCTGCAGAGCCGGACTCCGGAGAGGGCATACGGGGCCTAGCCCGGTCTCCACAATAGAAATAAATAAAAATAAGAGAAATAAAAATATTGAAATTTCGACAGATCAGCAACTTTTAACAGGCAAACAAACTATAACTAAATCAAATATATGAACTAAAACTTTTTAAAGCCAAACAATAAATGCTTACTACTAATAGCTCCACCGTTGGATTAGGTCTCTCAGAGACAATTAACACTATCTAATGGATTGCGAGCTCGTTTGCTAATGTTATATTAGAAAAGCCACTAAATTTTATTTATCATAAAAATACATTTTTTTTCTTTACGAGGGGGAAACCTTCAAAAGGTACCCGACAACGTGGGAGCGACGCCGAGCTATATAGGATTTTTATCGCACTAAAACCCCCCCGGTGGCCGGCCTTAACGCTTGTTGGAGAACTTCGGGATCTCCGACTGGTGTTCACGACAGTATGCGACTACACATACCGCCGTCCTTCCCGGGATCGTTTACGGTTCGAGCTCCCACTCTTGCCGCCCGCAACCCCGGAAGCCCCCTTTTAGTCGCCTCATACGACAGACAAGGGTTACCGTAGCCCTATTCTAGTCCCGAAACTACAGGGGGGAAAATACACCTAGAACATTATTTGAATAATTACATTAATTTACATGTCATAATATAGTCCAACATAATAAATTGTAATATTTCCCTCTAGCGAGGGTCATTTCCATAATACCACTAGTACCTGTAATCTAACACAGCTACAATTGTAATGATCGTGACCAAACGAGCATCATCCCATATTATTACCATAGTTATTATTACAATCAAAACAACCCACACACCTTGTTGGTACGATGCGATAACACGGCGATGCATAAAATAGATAAATCAAAGAAATCTTGTATAACGTCATACATGTCTATCAAAACATCGAAGTTAGGCAACTGTCGGTAATTTGAATAAGGTTCCGTCCTTTGATTGCCCTCAAAGGTGCGTAAAAGCAAACGCTATGATAGAATGTGATAGAAACTTATGTAGTCCGACTCCGGCGGCACAACCGCCACACCTATCTTTTCTTCGCAACGGCTGTGCTAAACGCTGCTGAGTTCTGGTTTGAAGGGTGTGCTAAGGGAGACATACTTTTCCGAGGCGTTCCAGCTTAGTTCTCAGGAGTAGCGGCGCGTCTGTAGCCCGACCACAGATAGGAATGTCGAATCCTATCCTCGGTTGATTACAGATGTCTCTGAGCAGCAGTAGCCACATACTATCAGGTGGACTGCATGCTCGCCTGCTACTCCTATTAAAAAAAAATAAACCTAAGAAGGTGATCACGTACCTAATCATACCCGTTGTACTGAACTCTTTGCTCAATGGTCGTTCAAAATTTAGAACCAGCGACGTAAACAAATTATGTTTTCTTAACAGTATGTGGTTAGTAAAATCATGTTCGTGCTCAGCACTTTTTGTAGCAATTTTAAATTAAAACAAAATGTAACTAAAGCGATAGTAGACATATGAAAACATAATTCCAAGTAGATTATCATTTTAGATTCTCTAAAAAAACAAATATATGATCTCTGATGAGTAGTAGCTATACCTCGACTGTACTATACAGTTTATATACAAAAGTTTAATTATCGATAAGCACGCAGGTATTCATTACATCAGGTGTGGAAAATACAAGGTAATAAAAATAGGAATGATGCTTCGTTTTCCATAAAATAATTATTTTATTCCAACGGAATGACGGATTAATTTGCGCAAAATAATAATTAATTATCATTATAACTAACAAGTCATACTATTTGTACACTAGTACTTGTTAGACTTACACGAAAACAACTAATAGAATATAGCGTGACCAAAAAGGTCGTCAAGAATATCGGTGTAAAATAGTTTGTTCTATTTGAAATTTTGCCGCCCTTAAAAGTGCCGCCCGGGGACTGCGTTAAATTTGAAAGATCCTTCTTTACAAAATCTACACTAATATTATAAAAAGGAAAACTTTGTTTCTTTGTTTGGTTCTAATGAATAGATTTGAAGAAATTTTAAAAATTCTTTCAACATTCGAAAGCTACATTATCCACGAGTAACATAAGCTACATTTTATATGAAATATATTTGATGTAGATTTTGAGGCGGTACAAAGTTTGCCGGGTCAGCTATATAACGTTATATAACGAGTTCATTTTGTCGTCGTTTTTGATAGGTATACCAGAGTGATTAGAATATGAGTCTAACTTGGGTTATAATGCGGACCGCATTGCATACAGTATATGTCGTCTTCATGCCAAACAAGTAACGCTGAATTGATGAAATGTTTATCTAGTTTTTTCGCGTCAGAGCAAAACATACAGCAGCTTATGTGTGTAATTGTTACGCAAACAACTGTATATAGTAATAGAAGGACTCGTTTTATTTACATTTACTATGACAATAATTCTTGTAATGTCATTACGATATTATTAATTATACTAATAAATACTTAGGTAACTAATATTTACCAATGATATAAATTGTTAATGAATATTACATTCCACATTTCAACTTAATGGTAGTTATATAATCAAAAACATCATCCAGAATCGCTAATAATAAGGATATCTACTTTCAAAATGGGGTAAGGCCTGTATGCAAGGCTTTCATCTACCACTGACCACCGCCGTCGGCCATACGTATTTCTTCCTAAGCACTTTTACGCTTATTATTCTAATTTAGAAATTGTGAATCGGAGTTTTATAAAGCGTTCCAAATCAATCCTCAGGGGTCACGATCTTAAGCAGTACTTCAATCTATGTTGTACCTGCTGCTTTAAATCAGGGAGGCAGACGGGAGTCCGTCGGTTTCTTTGATTCAAATTATTTTGTATGTTCAATCGATCAATAGAACGATTTTCCTCAAGCAATTTCATTCACAAACGAGTTCATGTACATACCTATGCCTCTACGTATCTGTAATCACTTCTCTTTTACTCACCTGAAACATGAACGAGACAAAAAATGCTTGTCTAACGGGTAAATGTCGAGGAATGAATGACGTTTACCGCAAAATACGATAATGAGATTTCGCTTTATTGAGTCAGTATAGGTACCTACTGAGTCATGTCATAAGTCCTTACTTTTACAATTACATAGATATTTTAAGTTAATTAATATAAATGTCAGAAAATAGTCCCTAAGGTAAAATAGGAGTGTCATGCGTTTGAAAACTTTCTGTGTATATTGTATATGTAGCATCGTAATCACCTAACGGATGACACGTTTATATTTTTTATGTGACGGTCATTTGAAGGCCGGATACATTAGAGTGATTAGCCACATTTGGCAAAAATCTGACCGGCGATTTTTCATTATCTCTTCTACTAGTTGTTATACCTAACTTTTACACGAGATTACAAGCACTATAATTTTTAGTAATAATAATAAATGTAATACAATTATATTTTTAATCGCTTGTAATAAAATCATGAGTAACATCCTTCCTCCAACACTTCCAAAATACAATTTGCAATAACGAAATTATAGGCACTGAAGACAGACTGTATGTAGACAGTTTTTGAAGGTGGTAGAACCCTTTGTGGTTCGACTCTGGCGGCACCACCGCCACACCTATTTCTACCTTATAACAGCAGTGTTAGGCGCTGCTGTGTTCCGGTTTGAAGAGTGTGGTAAGGGAAACAGGCTTTTCCGAGGCGTTCCAGCTTAGTCCTCAAGGGTAGCGGCGCATCTGTGGCCGACCTCAGGTAGGAATATATAATCCTATCTGGGGTTGATTACAGATGTCCATGGGCGGCAGTAGCCACTTACCATTAGGTGGACTGCATGCTCGTCTGCTACTCTTATATTATAAAAAAAGACTAACAACACATTATATTTATTACCAACATCTATAAAAGCCTAAAACTTTTTGCTAGATTGAGTTTATTCTTTTACATAATATAGTTCTTGGAAATGTTGGAAACGTGCGTTTAGTAGATAATATGTTTTTAGCGTCATGTAGTAGATACTAACCTGTTTTCACAAAAACACATCACAAAAATTATTTCTTCTCAAAAGACCCAATTTCCGTCAATAGACATATGAACTAAATGTTACCGTTGAGCAGTTTGTATCTGCCCTAATGTCTGTTTTGGTTCTTCCTGGTATACCTGTCATTCCCTGTTTCTATGACACCCATTATCATATCATAGCACCACAAAATACATTCAGTGGGATTTACAAATTTGCCGCCAGTGGGTATGCTATTCAAATTTTGCCGCCCCTACCGATGTCCGAAATTCAATAACCTAGTTAACAACAGTCCAAACCAGATACAATTGTTAGCTACTACATATCACTTTATAAATTGAGGGGCCATACAAATTTTGCCGGTCCTTTAGTTTGCCGCCCTATGATTTAGTCTCAGCCTATTGGTAAATCCGCCACTCAATAACCTTCAAAATTAACTTTTAGTTAATAAATTATAGTCACCTGTTTTACAACAACGCGGTAGATATGAGCGTAGAACGCAGCGAGCAGCACGCTCGGGGTGACGATGGTCGCGAAGTAGAGGAACAGCAGGTAGTTGTAGTCCATCACCTCGACGAAGTAGCAGCCTGGCGCTGACTCCGGAGCCGCATGCCACCCGAACAGCGGCAGGAACCCCACGCCGGCGCCCGCCACCCAACATACTGAGATTATCACTGGAAAACGGAAAAATATAAATTATTTTTTGTGCATTAACTTAATTAAGCAGTGACAATCTCTGTGGTCGATCAGTGACTGTGAGGTCCAGGGTTCGAATCCTAAGCGATGTCTAATTTTTCTCAGATGAGAGAATTTATAAGACAATGATTAATTTAATCTGGAGCTCCAGAGTTCTAATCTTAAGCGATATCGACATCCTATTTTGTCTTCTCAAGTTCCCAGACAGAGAGAATCTCAGTTTTATTCAAATATGTTGTCATTTTTACCGACTTCGAAAAAGGAAGAATTACTATGTTCGTCTCTATGTATTTTTATAACTAAGATGCATCTCGTCTTATAAGTATTTCTGCGTTACAGCACCCTTCAACCAGAATTTAACAGCATTTACACCGCTGAGTTAGGTATACGGCCGTAAGTTAAAGTCAACGAAAAAGCGAAGATCGCTTGTAATTAATAGCGATATTTACGTCAATAACACTTGTTATAAAAAACAGATAATAAACGAATGCAGTATCATCCTGTGCCCTTGACTGCGTAACAGCCAAACATATGGATCGGTTGGCACTTGGCAGGCAAACAAAAAACCAGATATCCGTAGGTATGCAATAGGAATTTAAATATATTGGAAGCAAACCACTATAAAAACTTTATACGCATGTACGTTATATGCCTTAGCCTGTGATCGTCAAAATTTATTTATTTAGCTATTTTGCTGCGTATCAGAATCGGAATCAGAATTAGGTATTAGAATCAGATATTAATCAGGGTAACTGAAAGTTCTGAAGGTGGTAGAACCCTGTGGGTCCACTCCGGTAGCGCCACTGCCATACCTTTTGCTTCTTAATAACAGCAGTGTAAAGCGCTGCTGTATACTGGTTTGAAGAATGTGGCAAGGGAGATATACTTATCCGAGGCGTTCCAACTGAATCCTCAAGGGTAACAATGCATCTGTTGCCAACCTCAGGTAGGAGTTTTATCTTATCAGGGGACGATGTACTGAAGTCCATTAACGGCAGTAGCCGCTTACCATCAGATGGATTGCATTGGATCTGCTACTTCAATGTAGTAATAATAAAACTAAATGTATATCAAATCCGAATTCTAAATTAAGAAGTTTTACAAGTTCAAAAAATCAGATCTTCTAATGGGCATTCTCGTTTGTATGTCATTTATAATATATCTTTTGCCATATAAATAAGAAATGTTAAGGGTGAACAACCCTTAACACTTAGGGGTACGAAAAAAAGATAGTAGCCGATTCTCAGACTTACTGAATATGCATATAAAATTTGGTGAAAATCGGTAAAGCCGTTTCGGAGGAGTACGGTAACTAACATTGTGACACGATAATTTTATATGTAAGATGTAGGGATGCAAAATTAAAGTACTCAATATTCATCCTACGCTGTCTGGCACACGCATAAACAGAGTAATCAAGTAAACATAAACACAGTATGTTTTATATGAATCAGTCTGCCAATTTACTGATATAAGTGAACAAAGGACGCTAATTCGACAAAACTAACCACAAAATTAACTAATCCGGAACAATCAGTTTAAATGTAAAAATTAAGATGAATATATAAATTACTATAAAACCCGACGACTTAAAAATATAGTCTATGATTACTCCCACAATTTAGACAAATCGAATGAAACAATCCGACAAGCCGTTTGGATTATATGTATTTCATCATCAACATTATCCCATTACTGTCCCACTACTGGGCACGGGTCACCTCTCAGAATGAGAAGGATTAGGCCATAGTCCACCGCGCTTGCCACGTGCATATTGGTAGACTTCACATACTGAGATTTTTTTTTATAAAGCTCTCATGTATGCAGGTTTCCTCGCGATGTTTTCCTTCACAGTTTCGCAAATGATAATTAATTTCTAATACGCACATAACTATGTAAAATCAGAGGTGCCTGGGATTTTGATCCTCAGACCCCTCGATCGAGAGGCCGTTTCTAAACCACTAGGTTATCACTGCTGTATGTATGTATGTATGTATTAGTATGAGACAAACAGGTGGACACGCTCGAAAAACATTACCCTCCGCAGCCAGGTAAATGTCTAATTAATACTAATTTCTTTTACATTTTTAAGTATTCTCGTATTTTCCAGTAGTTACTCTATAATATTGCAGTAAATATTTTTTAATGCATTTATGTAAGATAAGTTATCACAAAGTGTATGTCTTGTGCTCAGTCTATTTGATTACATTGTCATTGGTCTTACGCTAAGTGACTGGCAAATAATAGGACACAAACAAGCTGGTATATATATGCTATACACTACCGAGTTAATACAAAATGAAATCAACCGTTTCAAGTGTATTAAACTCTTATATTAAGATGGACTGATATCAGGTGACATGCTTGATAATAGTAAAACAAATGAAATGTTTAAAAAATAATTTTATAAACAATTATCAAGTTTCAATAATATTTGAAACCAACAGAAAAAGGTCGATAAACCTATTACATATTTGTTAACAATATTATACAGCCATTTAAAAATCTGCGTGACTTTCGCGCGATGGCGTCGCTACATCAAGAGCCGGATAGACCCGTTGTGTACACACACAAATATACTTAAAATGATTTTAACTTGTTATTGTTTAAGCATGTTTAAACATTAAAAATAACAGCTAGTAAGATGGTATTGGTAGGATAATGATGATATCTTTCCTCTATCCATTTAACAGGCCTTACTTTACAACTGGTTATTTTGTCGTCGTCACCGCGCTAAGCCTTGCGTGTTTGCAATAAATTGGTAGGAAAGCGACGCTACCCACTTTTGAATTTATTCCCTTACTCAGCTACTACGTCATTCGCGCAAATGTGACTGTAGACCAGCGGTTGGCAACCTGTGGCAAAATAAACTAAAGGCCGCACTTGTTATATAAACCCCCGAAGCCGAATATACCTGTATAATTTATCAAATCCCATAGAAAATATGAAAAACTCTTCAAATTGTTAAAACTTACAGAATTTAATTGGTAGAGGTAATTACATTACGTTTATAGCTAAAAATATGGAATTTAAATAGAAATAAAAATTACAAAATTATGACTACACTCGGTCATTTATTGTTCATTCGCGAGCCGAGCGAAGCGCGTTACACGCTATTGACTATAGGGTCGTTTGCGGTTCGTTCATGCATTTATTTTGATATTATTAGTACTTATTTACAAAACATTCGTCAGACGTAAGACGTAAGATTCGTAAGACGTCAGCGGGCCGCGAGTTTCCGACCGCGGCTGTAGACTACTGTAGAATATCAGGCTGGTCCCTAGTAATTTCGGAATTACCAGCACGCAACGTTGCACGTTACGTAGTTATGACGTTAACCATACATATGACGCATGCTCGCATACTCATCTTTGTTCTACTTCAGATCATACCGATGAATCAGTTATGATAACAAAAAGAATAAAGCATTATGATAAAAGAATTAAATTATCCTGTTTTGTTATATTGAGAGCTCTCATTTATCATCTATCATAGGCACATAATTCACCGACGTCATTTCGACGCATGCAATATCTTATTCTTAAATAACCCGTACGTGTGTACAGAAACCATGACTTAAATTTAAAAAATTAAAAACAATCCTTTTAATATACAATTTGGATTTTGAGCGTCAGAACTTGTCCTCTTTCTTTACAAGGTCCATATTCAATAAGTCCCCTGATATAAGTGGGAAATAATCTTTATATGGAGAGAGCGATACAGTCGTGAAAAGATATTCGGGCCATATACATTTACATACGTACATACATCTATAGGTAGGTACATTTTAATTTGCTTTCTTGTAACATTTCTGCTAATTTCGTACGGTTGTTTTACGCATTGAAAATACTGGGAAAACCATTCTTTACCCAAGTGTAAGTGGCACATATAATAAACATCTGCGATACTTAAATATTTCACTATTAGTGTCAGGTTATTTTAAGTAATTACTCATTTTTTACACAAAATAACCTTGCTTGGGGGCTACGAAGGATATTTAATTAATGAAGGTTTATAATATAAATACGTTTTATTTTTGCAGTAATAAACCAGTTTATTGGAAGAAAGAAAAATATACAAAACCATTATTTAATATAAAATTTTCTCCAATTTCTATCACAAAATTGTGATAAATGTTTGATATTGTGTCTGAGATAATTGAGATTCGTTTTAATCGAAAGTAATAGAAACCTTTGTCATCTTTCTTACCCTATAACATCGCTGTTAGTCTATTGTAATCTAGTTTGAAGGGTGTATTAAATGATAATATGAAGCGTCCCAACTAAGTGTTAAGCCAGCAAGTTGAGCAACACATTCACGATCAACCTCAGAAGGAACTCCTACCCTATTTGAAGTCTAATGCAAATGTTCAAACTGATAAGTATTGAAGTTACCTATTTCTCTTATGTAGGTCTACAACGCTTCTTATCATTAAACATATCGAATGCTTTTTTGCTGCTTCCATTATAACTAAATGTGGGTCATGAGAAGCACACGAGCGAGAAATAAGATATCAGTGAGATTGGATAAATTCTTTCGTATAAGGTAAGGAACCTAACACAGTTTGTGATCTATAATGGAATAAATTTTAATACATACTAGTAATAGTTCTACTAGCTTCCCCACACAAGTATGGCAGTCTTTTAATGTTTGCAATTACATTGCTTAAGATATTTTCAGTAGGCACGTATTTGTTACCTTTGGTAAATCCTTTCTCTTTGTGTAGAACTCCATAAATAATAGATAATACTACTATGTAATACCATAACTACAGTGAGTTATTGTCGAGTAACAAACAGTCACTAGAATTCATTTGTTTTTTTTGTATAAATAAGGTTTCTTACTTTAAATTTCCACGAAGTAATAGTTATAAAACAGTATAAAACATCGCTTTCCTCCACGTTTCGCCACAATAGCAACTAATGGTGATTTAGCAGCTATTACATTTTATATTACGGCCAACTGCATAAAAACGGAAAAAGAAAAACACATTGAAATTGAATTGAATCATTGCCAAACCATTAAAAATGAAACTGCTTATTTTTGCTGCAAGTTTCTTTTAAATGTGATATCATATTCCGTGGCTGGTTGTTATAATGTGAATATACTGACGTAACTAGATGGCAAGGAATCCAAGGAAGACGTGGATATTAAGATGTTTGGGCATGTTCGATATGATATCCGTAATATTAAAATGTTATTTAAATTACGACACGGATTTAAATCTCCAAATCAATTGAATGGATATTTCTAAAGTTTTGTAGAGGGTAGGTATAGTTAAGTTTTATGCAAAAGTTATTTTGGACACTTATTATTAATTTATTAACGTATATTTTATATTGTAGAAGCAGTTTCTTGTGATTAGTACTCAAATGTCAGGAGTATTTCTTTTTTTTTATAATATAGTAGTAGCAGACGAGCATGCAGTCCACCTGATGGTAAGTGGCTACTGCCGCCCATGGATATTTGTAATCAACCACAGATAGGATTAGATATTCCTACCTGAGGACGGAAACAGATGCGCCGCTACCTAGGACTAAGCTCGAACGCCTTGGAAAAGTGTCTCCCTTACCACACTCTTCAAAACGGAACACAGCCGCGCCTAACACTGCTGTTATTAGGTAAAAATAGGTGTGGCGCTGGTGCCGCCGGAGTCGAACCACAAAGGGTTCTACCTTCTAGGATGGGATAATATATAATTTTAGAAAGAAAAGAAGTATCCAATGACTAAAGGAATTTACGATTTATATTAAATAATGTATAATGAAGCTGATATTCTTAAAGACATAGGTAAGTGTAAAGTTGTATTTCTTGAGTCTACATTCAATTTGACTCGGTACTTAAAGTAGAACTATAAGTAGGTGTCTAATAATTTTATGGTCATTGATGTATAATCAATTTATAGGTATATTATTGTACACTATTCTTTACTACTGATTTTGTACCACAAAATATTAAAACATTACTACACATAATATTTTTTTAGAGTTCAAAATGTTTTGAGACTGAGCTAAATTACCAATGTCATTAAATACATTAATTAGTTAGATACTCAACTGTTTAGTCATTTTACTTTGGATTAAAAAAAACCGGTTATCTATATATCTTGTATAGATATTTTAAACTTATTTAAACTTGTGAAACCAGTGTAATAAAAATTAAACAAAAAGAAGTATTTTTATAACAGTTTTTAATAATACAATCATAAGAAATACAATATATCACAAATTGATCTCAGACTGATAAGTACATGTTACGCTGCATGCAGTTGGAATCTTTTAAGGAAAAGTAACAAATTCATTAGAACCAGCCTCTTTACAATAATAATCGAGAAGATAAAAAAATTAGGCCACTTTTGAAGCCAAAATCAGATCTTTAACATATTTATCATTCTTATCATTATGTTTTTTAATAATCTAGGTCAGTTTATCACATCAAGTCATTTTTACTTTGATGATATATTAGAAAAAAGTTGTGCAAATAAATTTTAACATTGGCATAAGTAGGAAGCACTGGAACAGGGTCAGTTACAACCAGAATAAACCAGATTAAAGCTTCTTGCATATTAACCAATCAAGGCAGTACCTTGGTCCCTGACTAAGAAGTGTCTTTCTATATTTAGAAGCTTAAATTTAATATAAATGGAATTTAATATAAATAAAAATTAAATAGAAAATGGAATTTTGAATTTGGAAGCAGATGCTTGTGAGCAAAGATCATAAATACACTAGATTTAATTATATTAAACATATTATAAATGTAACAATTATAGTTAGAACTGCTCACTGTTTGTGCTAATTGCAAAAGGTCATGAAGCAAAATTGCATTCACAAAATTTAGTGTTTATCAAATATATAAAAAAATCATACTATATAAAAACTATAAAATATTATTATAAAAATACATATCTTGGACGTGTCTTCATTACTTTACAATAATTTGGTGTTTATTAAATATACAAAAGGCATCATACAAACTACATATTTTGGATGTGTCTTCATTACTTTGAATTTAAATATATTGTTTCGCTTAAATTAATACTTAACATTGTAAATATATCTACTTTTATAAGTTGCCAATAACAAAACTAGTAATACCCAGACTGATCTTAAAATATTTTTATATAAATATATTTATTAAGTAGTGGAATACATAGTATTTTAGATTTGAATGGATATTTTTCAATTCTTACAATTTTCCTATAGGACTTTGTAAAAATATTGTGTTTTAGAATTCTGCAACATTACAAACTAAATACTTAATGCATAACAAAAAGGGCGACAACAATAGATAATATTGTGAATGCTGGGATGTTACGAGCAGCTGAATTTTTCTTTAGAGATGTATCTGCATATGTCTGCAACAGGCCACAAGGCACAGTTTTCCTCATATTAGATGTAGGACTATGCCTTATGACAAAGCACTGCATACCAGGTGTTACTTGAATTGGTGCACCCTTTACATCCAATGCAGACACTGTTGTGGTGTTCGTAGTCGTTACTGTCACGGAGGATGTCATCGTATTGCCCGGGGATGAGGCATCGTTCGTTGCATTTGTTGTACTATTCACAGAAGTCACATTAATGGGAACTAATGTACCATTCGGCAGCATCTCATACACTGGGTTAGGTTTGAGGGTAGTTGTTGGGGCTTCAGTACTTCCTGGGTTCGTTATGTTGACTGTTGTGATGTTAGTAACCGTTGTTGACGTAAGTATCGTATTGTTGGGGCTTTGTTGCGTTTTCGCTTGCTCTTGGAAAATAAAACTCGTGATCAATTGACAATCGATTTTAGTTTCCTCATAATCTCCGTTATCCTTTTTAACGCCAAATTTACAGACTTCGCCCGGCTGAGGTTTGTAATTTGAGTGGCTGTGGCTGATAGCGTACGCGCCGGCGGCGACGGTTCCGAGGTTCAAGAGGGCTAAACCGGCTAACAGTGTACCGTACTTGCTTCCGGAATCCTTGTACTTGTAGACGTAAGTGGGTGGGCTTCCATGGTACACGGGGTAGCTCTGCGCCGGGCCGCCGTGCATCGGAGTGTACCTGATTTGCTGCGGCGGATTGTAGTTGTAATGATAATGGACGTTAGTAGTGTGTCCGGTATTGGTGTTACCGGCCAGCCCCTTCCCGGCCGGATAGCTGTGGCTACCTGAATGATGAGTGTTGCCAGACGATGGGTAGCCTCCTGAGCCAGGAGAGCCGTGACTGTTACCGGACATACCGCCAGATGACGGGTACCCGTGATTGCCTCCCGATGAAGGGTATCCGTGACTACCTCCCGATGAAGGATAAGCGTGGCTACCTCCCGATGAAGGGTATCCATGACCTCCGCCAGATAGACCCCCAGAACTCGGATAAGAATGGTGACCTCCTCCACCAGAAAGACCGCCCGACTTCGGATATGAATGTCTGCCACTACTAAACCGTTTCGCTGATATCGGTTCCGTTATTGAAAGCGTTAATAACACGCAAAACAATATGCACTTATAACGACCCATTGTAAAATTCTCAACTTTCACTACGTATATAATATTATACAATTTTCACTCCACTCGCGCGCGTCTAACAATAATACTCGTGCGCATTAAACTGACTGACTGAGTGAACTAAATCTAATCACAATCAATATTCACCGAACAAGACTTAGGTCCATCAGGTCTGAATCAATATTGAATGAATGAAAAGAAAAATGACATCAAGTCAAATTAACCCGAGCGAGTAACACATGACATGACTCAACGTCTCAAAACTCTCAAACGGTATGCACTGTATGCAGTTGGCAGCTTGTATTAATATGTTACCATACGCTATTTTTAAAGTCCCGAATGGAACGATTTAAAATAATAAAAACATAAGTATATAATCTGTGTAATATAATATTTTTGTGTCACTGATTGGATGATCGATAATCTATTTTAAGGGAACTTCCTACAGAAAGAGGTTACTTGTTTCCCGGAAATGATTAGGTTTTCTGAACCTTTGGCAATATTAAAAATCAGTTAGTGTAATAGAAATTGAGTATTTTAATGTGTTGCAAACGGTGACAAAAAGTTTGAATATTTTTTTTGTAATTCTTGTTTGATTCAGGCTGCATTATTTTGATAGATGTACTTCATTGGTTTATTATTTAATAGTTCGTTTTTCCAGTTGATTACAATTAAGCAGTTAAGGTTTTTACTTGCGGCACTATTTTAAACGCTCGGTCACGGAACATAAAAGGTAAGCATAACATTCGAGTGGTTTTCAGTGGTGTCACTCATGAGATAAACATGAAGATATCAAAAATATTTTCGAACCCTAAAGACATCTTTTATAACCAATTCCGGCGTTATGTATTATACCAATTATGTATTCCGTATGCACACGAAATACATACGTGTGCATACGTAATACATAATTGGTATATTATATAAGAATAATAAGAATAATAATAAGCAGAACGATTGCACCATCTCCCACAATCTGTCAATCCAGCCACAGCACGAACCAGGTACGGTAACGAGAGATGCAAGTGGTCTCCCGAGGCAACCAAAACAAACAAACATTTACTCTAAACAAGTCTGTGTCATTTGAATACTTTATCCAAAAACTAAAACAATTGTACAATAAAAATATTGTTTTCATATTGTTTCCTAAATAATACAGGTGGAAATCAACAAACATTCATATTTTAGTAAAATATTTTAAAAACATAGATCAATAATAACTCCATTCATAATGGTGAAGTATTTATTATGGTAACATTTTACTTTTATTTGAACATGACTACCAACATAATAAAATGGAACCTTGGTAACTACGAAATGCCGGGAAAGTTTGAAACAATTTAATGGATGAGTTTGTCCTTGGATTGACTAATTGAAAGTTGACTTCGGAGGAAGAAGGTTTGATAGAGATATCAGACGTTTTTACAGTAAAGCAATAGCAAAAAAGTAGACCTAAGTCCTATGAATGTTTTATAATATTGTGTGCTTTTTTTTCACATTTTTAGCTAGTCATTGACTCATTGGCTTTACTTTGTTATAAAAGGCGACCTCTGTGAGTGTATATAAAGTATAACGAAAGACGAAATACGAGGTAAAATTTCATTTAATAGATAATTAATAGTATATTTCCAACAAAGATTTTTCTATGTAACAGCATTTAAATGTAACATTTAGTATTAATATGTATTGATTACTTACTAAATTAAAATATGAGAAAAAGAGAATAGAGATATAGTTTATATGAAAATATTTATGAGAGAAAAATACACAAAAAATTATAAATTCTTTTATTTCAAGTACAATCTTAACAAAATAGAAAATGTTGTAAATCTACCTAAATTATTCAATATGTTTTCAAACATAATTATTATATATTAACATATATGGTCTAAGTACCGGTAGACCTATTTTCGATGCAGTATATTGTATTTTTTTATTTAGTACGTACACAGTTCGAATAGTATAAAATATTATATTAATAATAATAATATAGCTACATTAACTACATGCTACAAATATTTATTTTAAGTACCTAATTAAGTAAGAATAGAAAATACTATGTTAACATTTTTACTTTGTATTTTTAACTGCGTATTATATATAATATAATATCTTTGCCAAGTATTTGTTTTCTGTAGTAAAATTATACGTAAATAACAAGAAAGATTGTATGGCATCTAAGCACATTTTTTTTCTTTAGATATATAATATATTTTTTCTGTAAAGATATTTAAAATGCACAGAAACACATAACGATTCATTTCACTTATTTATGATAACTTATTTAATATTAACGTTATTTATTAAATGTTACATTATGTTGCAACAAATAATGACATCCACCACGGAGGATTAGAAATCCACGATTTCAGTTTACTTTTTGAGGGAAGTAACACAGTATCTTTCTTAGGTTCAGGCATTTTTGAATATTGCATAAGAGTTTTACAATCTATGTTTTTGATCGAACGAGTGTCCTTAGTTATAATTTCTACGGAACATTCCATATTACTTGTGTTAACTGGAGGACCTTTGACACGCAGTGGGTCGGTGGCATTAACTACAGAAGTGCAAGATGTGGTGTTGGTAATTGTTACATTTGATGCAGTTGCCGTAGAATTTACAGAGGAAGTATTGGTTAATGTACTGGGCAAGGTATTATTAGTAACAGTAGTATTTGTCACACACACTGTACTATTTTGCGTTTCTGTCACTGTTGTGTTCTTATTAGCCGAAAATGTAGATACAATTTCGCAAGGTATTTTTAAGATTTCCATCTTTCCATCTTCCTTAATTCTAAGTGTACAGGCAGCTACATGTTTGTTTTGTTCGTTAGAACTGTAGTGGCTTCCCGAGGGATTATATCTTCTGTGATAATAGTCATCATAATAATAATGATCATGATGATGGCTATGAGAACGTCCCAAATTGTACAATGCCAGCCCCGTTAAAATATCACGATAACGGCTGCCCGAATTTCTATATTCAGTTATATAAGCATATTGAGGTGATGAGTAATACGTCGGAGGATAACTGTATGTTCCATGGAAAGCTTGATTGTGGAATCCAGATCCGTAGCCACTGTTACTATTAAAAGTATTACTTGGACGATAAACTGTTTCACGCGGAGGATTGTAATTATTCTTATTTGAACCTCCATATACGTATCCTCCTGATGATTGCGTATGAATATGTCCACCCGTCCCAGATAATCCTGTCGGCGACGCGGGATATTTACTCCCTGATCCGGAAAATGTTGAACCAGAACCTGACAATCCTGTCGGTGAGGCAGGATATTTACTCCCTGATCCGGAGTACGTTGAGCCAGAACCCGACAATCCAGTCGGTGACGCTGGATATTTACTCCCTGATCCGGAGTACGTTGAGCCAGAACCTGACAATCCTGTCGGTGACGCAGGATATTTACTCCCTGATCCGGAGTATGTTGAGCCAGAACCTGACAATCCAGTCGGTGACGCTGGATATTTACTCCCTGATCCGGAGTACGTTGAGCCAGAACCTGACAATCCTGTCGGTGACGCAGGATATTTACTCCCTGATCCGGAGTACGTTGAGCCAGAACCTGACAATCCTGTCGGTGACGCGGGATATCTGCTCCCTGATCCTGAATATGTTGAACCAGAACCGGACAATCCTGTCGGTGACGCGGGATAACTACTCCCTGATCCTGAATACGATGAACCAGAACCTGACAATCCAGTCGGTGACGCGGGATATCTGCTCCCTGATCCCGAATACGATGAACCAGAACCAGACCATCCGGTCGGTGACGCGGGATATTTGCTTCCAGATCCTGAATGTGTATTACCATAACTAGACGATGGTTTACTCCACGATGTGTGTCTGTTCCCCCACGACGAGCCCGATGATCTCGAGGAACCTCCCCTCGATCTGCCACCGCCAGAGCGCCATTTACATTCTATAGTTGCCGTCAAGCAAACAAGTAGTAAACACAGGAACGATATTTTGTACGCCATATTAGCGTGGAAGCGCGCGGGCGCTTGCCTTACGACTGATTTGGGTTTTATTTAGATCACTTATGTTATGACGTGTACGGCGTATTCTGGGAATATTAGACGCATTTCTGTTGTGCTCGCTCGTTCATTGATAAATAGAGGTCGGAGGTTAACTGGTTAAGGTAAACAATTTAGAGGACGTGTTTGAATATACGAACAATGTGTACAATAAATGCCGTTTATTCCTAATTGTTTTACAATAAGTATGTTAGTATACTACCTTGTTTATAAAGCAAAATAATTTTTACTTTATAAACTTAAGGTAAGTAGCTTGTAAGTGCCAATGGAAAGTAAGATTATTTTTAAATCTTGTCCGTAGTATTGTGCTGCAAAAATCTTACATGCTTTTAAAGTTTTCATCTCTAACGGTTGCATTTATAAGTATAAGTATTTTAAACACCACTTAGCTAACATAGACGATAGTGGCCGCTGATTTGAATCAGGATTAAATTTGAAATTAACCAACACATACGCTACTTTCACCGCACAGCAAACCCTTTATGGTTCGACGTCCAAGGCACCACGGCCAGATATATTTCTGCCTAATTACAGTAGTATAACTGCTGTATTCTGGTTTGAAGGATGTGGGGAGAGAGACAGTCTTATTTGAATTGGTCCAAGTGTTAGAAATCTATTAAAATTATTTTATTATTAGTAATATTTTAATTGATTATTTTGTCTTATTTTCATGACGTGTTATTTTTATAATATAAATAGGAACCTATTGTTCCTATTTACATAGTCACTGGTTGGTATGATTGTATGATTTAGCATAAAAAAGAAAAAGAACGGTCGTCACGTTAGAGTTGTATTATGACTCAAGGTCTCAAACTGTGCACAGTTGGCAGCTTGTATTAAAATGTTACCATATTGATTATTGGTTTTTGCCTCCTGGGTATTCCATTTCTAAGCCTCAAAACGAATAAAAAAATAAATAAGCCAAAAATACAGTGAACATAGTTTTGTAGAGCGGAAAGAGTTATATCGAATGAATACTTACCAAACAGTAAACAAATCGTTGTAAACAAAAGAAATATAAAAACGCTACGAACTTATTCCCCAACCCATTAGAATCTGTGTAATATAATATTTTTGTGTCACTAATTGGACTATCGATAACCTATTTTATGATTGGTTTCAAGTTTTTACTCGCGTCACTCTTGTAAACACTTGGTGACGGGACGTAAAAGGTAAGCATAACAATCGAGTCGTTTTCAGTGGAGTCCCTCATGAGATAAACAAGAAGATATCACAACATATTCTCGAACCCTAAAGACATCTTCTCTAACCAATTCCGGTGCCACCTTCTTATGTATACGAAATACATCATAATAGTTCACAGAACGACTGCACCGTCTCCCATAATCTATCAATTCCAGCCACAGCACCAACCAGATACGGGAACAAGAGGAGCAAGTGGTCTCCCGAGGCCAACAAAACAAACAAACATTTACTCTAAACAAGTCTGTGTCATTTGAATACTTTATCCAAAATATAAAATAAATGTACAATAAAAATATTGTTTTCGTATTGTTTCCTAAATAATACAGATGTAAATTGACACACATTCATGTTTTATTAAAATGTTTAAAAATATGAATCAATAATAAATCCCAGTCACCGCTAAAGTATTTATTGTGGTAACATTTTACATTTATTGGAACATGACTACCAACATAATAACATTGGTAAGTTCGAAATGCCGCGAAAGTTTGAAACAATTTAATGGATGAGTTTGTCCTTGGATTGACAAATTGAAAGCACAATTTTATTCGTTTTTATTTTGTGTTGAAAGTAAGACTTCGGAGGACGTAGATAATAACTTCTTAGAGATGTCAAACATTTTTACAGTAAAGCAATAGCAAAAAGGAAACCTAAGCCCTTTTAATGTTTTTTAATATTGCGTTTTTCTTTATGTTTTTAGCTAGTCATTGACTCAGTGGCTTTGTTCTATTATATAAGGCGACCTCTCTTTGTGTATTATATAAACTACTATTATATAAAAGACGAAATACTAGGTAAAATATTATTTAATTGATAATTAATACCATATTTCTAATGATTTTTTTTTTCATTGTAACAGCAATAAAATGTAACACTTAGTATTAATATGTATTGATTACTTGCTAAATTAAAATATAAGAAAAAAAATACAGGATATAGTATATATGAAAATATTTATAAGGAAAAATGGAAAAAGGTATTGGACTGGCATGGACGGGGCATACGCTTAGACGGAGAATACATCTCGCACTTGCGTTTTGCCGATGATATTGTCATTATGGCAGAGCCGCTGCAGGAGCTGCAGGAAATGCTGAACAGCCTAAATTTTGTCTCCCGACGGGCGGGGCTGGGAATGAACTTGGACAAAACGAAAGTTATGTTCAATGATCATGTTGTTCCTAGCCCAATTGCCGTTGAGGGCATGACTCTCGAAGTTGTTCAGGAATATGTTTACCTCGGGCAGATCATGCAATTAGGTAAAAACAACCGATGGGAGTTGAGAGGGAAGCCGATAGGAGGATCCAGTTGGGCTGGACAGCATTCGGGAAGCTTCGTCGCATCTTCTCGTCGCCCATACCGCAAAGCCTGAAGACCAAGGTCTTTGACCAGTGCGTCCCACCGGTGATGACCTACGAAGCCGAGACGTGGAGACTTACAGTAGGGCTAGTCCATAAGTTAAAAATCGCTCAACGCGCTATGGAGAGAGCTATGCTCAGTGTATCTTTGACAGACAAGATCCGCAACGATGAAATTCGCATGAGAACCAAAGTCACCGACATAGCTATGAAGGCTAGCAAGTTGAAGTGGCAATGGGCTGACCACATCTGTCGAAGAGCCGACAACCGCTGGAGTAGACGGCTTGGAGTGGAGACCGCGTCTAGGCAAACGTTATGTGGGACGCCCTCCTGCAAGGTGGCGCGACGATCTGCGCCGGGCGGCAGAAACTAGTTGGATGAGGAGAGCCGAAGACCGGGCTCAGTGGCGTACCTTGGGAGAGGCCTATGTCCAGCAGTGGACTAACGTGGGCTGATGATAAATGATGAATATTTAATTAATTATTTTGTCTTATTTTCATGACGTGTTATTTTTATAATATTATGTTCCTATTTATGGTTGGTACGATTGTATGATTTAGTTTAAAAAAGAAAAAGAACGGTCTTGACATAAGAATTGTATTTTAGGTGGGAATAATAAAAAAGAAGTAAATTGGTCGAAGAAATAGTTTTATTCTTCCACAAGTCCTTCAAGAGTAACAACACATGTGTGGCTAACCTCAGGTAGGTAACTATGTAAATGATTGAAAAGATGTTTCGATTATATATATATTTTTATAATATAGGAGTACCTTATTTTTTTTTGACGAGGGGGAAACCTTCAAAAGGTACCCAGTGTCGTGGGAGCGACACGGGGTTTTGTGGGATTTTAACCCCCCGGGTGGCCATCCTCACCGCTGCGAAGAGGACTCCGGAGTCCTCCCGAGATCCCGGGATCTACGGAACGCAACCGGAGTCCTCCAAACATGTTGCCCCATCAGGCTCCGCCCAGATGAGCCCAGGCGCTCTCCACACCGTCTGGTGTTTACGACGGTATGGGACCACACATACCGTCGTCCTTCCCGGGGTCGCTTGCTGGACGGTTCGAGCTCCCACTCTTGCCGCCCTCAACCCCGGAAGCCCCCTTTTAGTCGCCTCCTACGACAGGCAGGGGATACCGTAAATATATATAGGAGTACCTAGGAGACGAGCATGCAGTCCACCTGATGGTAAGTGGCTACTGCCGCCCATGCACATCTGTAATCAACCCCAGATAAGATATTTCTACCTGAGGTCGGCCACTGCTACCCCTGAGGACTAAGCTGGAACGCCTCGGAAAAGTATGTCTCCCTTACCACCACTACCAGCCTTCAAAACGGAACACAGCAGCACCTAACACTGCTGTTATTAGGTAGAAATAGGTGTGGCGGTGGTGCCGTCGGAGTCGAACCACAAAGGGTTCTACCACCTTGAAAGAAAACCTATTTACATCACTCAACTTATTACGTAAGAACTATAATGTGTTAGGCGATTTAGGAATTATTACACGCTTTTCTATTTAGCTCGGCCGTTTACTGATAACGTTCGGTCAGAGGTTATGATAAGATCATTAAACATGTTTACGTATTGTGCAAGTAACGAATTGGGATATTCCAAGAAGAATAGATATTTTTACAAAAACATATTTTTATTATAAGCAAATATTATAATTAGCTTGTACCTAATTGTCAATAGGAAATAAGACTTTTAAGCATTCATAATAATTTAAAACTCGTATAAGTAGGTACCGAAGGTATGAAACAGACTTATGTAACATTTATAGCGGGGTAAATACCTAACCATAATAAAATTCTACTTCGCCTTTTTTGCGGTATCCTCTATACATACTACGTACTAGAACAATGAGGTTGTATTTTATCTAATAATGCATTTCAGACTATAATCACTCTCGCGAAGGCAAGCCATAGCTATTCTGCTTCAGTTTTTGTCGCAACGATACAAAGCCAACAAACGGTTAGTCACAATCATGACACCGGTAGAACAGTACATTTAAAATGTTATTCAGAACTCTTATAACAATCGCTTTCATATCGCCGTACACAGTGTTTTGTGGTGAAAATATTGCAAAAGAAATAAGGCCTGACGCAGTATTCCCCGTGCCGTTCGAGTTGCCGAACCGTAACGACCGTTCCGATCAGTGCTGGCTGCGAGTCGAAGATGCCGAGGTGACAGAGACCGTAACCGTCTATTGCTACATCGCCCAGGCGTTTCTCAGGAACTACATCCATGACTACAACTCCAACAAGATGACCGAAGACGACGTGGACGTCAGTCTCTGGAGCGAGGACCCGAGACCTCAAGACGACAATATGTTGACCAAATCCGTGAGCCAAAAAAATAATATATTGGATTGGAAGCTCACTACAGTGATGGATCCGACCACCAGGATGCGCTTATACGTTACGAAGCAGGCGGTCTGCAGGCTCATCATGTACAGCCGTGACGGAATGACAAACTATAAAGTTGATTGTGATAAAATTTTGTACTATGTAAACAATCGCATGAACGACGCTTCTACGATACAACAAGTGCCCAAGATGTGTGTGATTACATCGATAGCATTCCTCGTCCTTGGTCCGTGAATTAAACGGTTGATAACCAGCGTTATAAATTAGTTAATTATTTCTCAGAATAAAAACGGTGGGAATGTTTAGGTAGTGTTATTCGATGGAAGTCAATAAAATTCATTTGAAACGACGAAAAACATCTGGTTGTTGGAGGTCGTCTCATGGATAATTAGTTCCAACTCGATCGTAACAGGCCTTACAATGAAACAAAAGTGTATTATTTTGTTTTACAATACCAACAATGAATTTTAAGCATTTCACGTAAAATGTGGAAGCAATATAAAATAAAATGTCGTGTATGTAACAGTGTGACTACAAAACGACAGCTGTAACTATGTAATTATACAAAAGATAAGATTAATGTTAATTGTTTTCCATTATTGGTAATTCAAAGTAAGTCACACTAGTCATAAGCTATCAGTAAATAGAAATTATTTTAGTAACAATATAGTATTTCAGGAGTCTTTAAAGGAAGAAAGTTATTAACAAAATTAGTTAACCAAAGAAAAAGGATTTTTGATATAATTTAATATACGGAAAAATGTTGATTCCTCAGAATCAATCGTGTTAGGTAGAAGCTACGACCAGGTGGGGTAAGACACCGGTTTTGTTTTCCTCTAGGTATTTCCTTATGATGAAATCTAAACTGCTCTCCTTAAATGTATATTTTTCCTTCCTTACTATATATTTTAGGTATTACAGAAGTCCTATTACCTATAATTATTATTATGATCACAGTTCTACTGCCAATGAGTGACAATTTTGTACAATTATGATGAAGGAGATCTTTCAAAAATGCTTCACCTGACGAGATCGTGTTACCTTGCTTCCAAATATGCTAGATCTGACGTGTTACTTTATATTGGGTTGTAGACAACTCATTGAACTGTATCCTTAGATTGCCTGTCCTCCGGTCTAAGTATAATATTAACTTCAATAGCTTGACAACCCTTCAATAGAGTATAAAGACTCTCATTTTAGTATCTTTATTTTCTTTCGCTTTCTGTTTATCTTCTCTTTGCCTCTTGTCTTACTCTTATTTAAAACGTTGGTAAACCTACAGTTTTATTAGGACTATATTTAGAGGTACTTTAACATTAATTAATTGAATTAATTAAAAGCAACGGACTATTAACATCAGTTGTACTGCAGCATGCAGCTTGATCATTAATTATTTTATGCATAAAAACAACACCGTTCAATTAAATAAATTGTTGTTGGTATACATTTATTCTATTTTTATAAATGCATAAAAATTAAAATTCACAATGTGTTTGATCACCAACCAATTAATTTTATATCTTCTTAGAATAAAAACAGGTTTTATGATACCGCCATTATAAATATTATTGTAACATTCGTTTTCCTCACGAATAAAATAAGTATATAATAAATTAGTGAAGTAAGTAATATTTTGAAACGTGTTTTGTTATGATCGTATTATTTAAATGTTGAACCAAGGTTATCGCTCTTGTCACACTTTAATTATACACAATATTATTAATTGCAAAAAACGTCTGAATTTTTAATTAAATGAAAAAAAACTGAGAGATAATAAGGCGTTTTTAATTTTGTTGTAAGACAATCGAGACATCATATAAAGGTGTGATGTTTTGTCATATGTTATTATATAATGGAAGTAGCAAAGGAGAATGCAGTCTACCTGATGGTAAGTGGCAACTGCGCTCGTTTATAAATAACCCGAGAGAGGATTACGCTCCTACTTGAGATCGGCCACATGTTACCGCCGCTACCGCCGAGGACTATAAACTATCCTTCCCTTCGACGTCCTTTGACCCTCCCTTCGAGGGGAACCATTAAAAGGTAATAGGTAGCCAGTTATCCAACTCAATATTGTCCGTTTTAATATCTCGATTAAGTTTAAAACACTGTAAATATCTTTTACTACTTTCTGTTCCGTTCCACACGAATGCATTCTCTAGGACATCTTTCAGTTTTATAATACCAATATACTAAAATATATTTTCAGAGAATAATAGTCTTCAAGTCTAATTGTCTAGGTAGTGTGCCAACATCAGTAAAGAAACAAATAATGAACAAAATATTCAGTTTTATTTATTTATAGTTTTATTTATATAGTTGTAAATAGTAATAAATAATATAATTATATGCTGCGCTCGTCCAGTTATATAAATTACTAGCTGACCCAGCAAACGTTGTATTGCCATATAAATAAAAAAAAATTTAAGGGTTGTACTACCCCTAACATTTAGGGGGATGAAAAATAGATGTTGGCCGATTCTCATAGATACCGGATAAGCACAAAAAATTTCATCAAAATCAGTTAAGCCGTTTTGGAGGAGTATGGCAACGAAAACTGTGACACGAGAATTTTATATATTAGATTATGCGGATGCGCATAATTACACGTTATTGTATATTTATCAGTCCGCAAACAATATTTTGCAAGTCCCAGTTATTGGTTATCTATTTGTTTCTTCTGCATTTGCATGGAATATATATATTTGTTTTGCGGAAAAGATTTATACTTAAATGCCTGAATTTCCTTAGTTGAATTTGACTTATATATTGAGGACTTTAAAATAACTTTAACTACTAAAATATTAGGTACCTTAAATCAACTCCATCTGTCAGATATGCGTCTTTGGCCGGGCCTTTATTAGGTGTCGTGATCATTTATTTTATTTTTATACATTTTCTATTTTTATACGTTACCTGTAACCTGATTCGTTTATGTTATGATGGTATTTTTGGAGCACGGCAATGTTATATTATACCTAAATACTAGCATACCTTAATATAATCCAGCATATTCTTGCATAAACTTAAGTAAATCAAGTCGTAATGTGTTTAAGTCACAGAATCATTGTCATTTTCTATTTGAAGATAAAAATTGATGTGTTCTATTTCGTAGGTATAAAGCACCAGCAGTATTGGAAGCACCATTAACAATTGTGGTATTCTGACTAAATTATAAGTTCACGGACAGCAATGCACCTGTGGTCAGCCTGTGGTAGGGTACTTGCTATAATGGCACAGGAAAGGACATCGTAATCATTAAACTTTCCCAAAGTTAGTATAGTTTCTACATACAATCGCAAACTGTGCAAACCTTAGCATATAATAAAAGCAATAGGTACAGGTATGTTTATCATGACATATTTTTGCAATTAATTTTATGTTTATTGCCAGTACCTATAATAAATAATACAATTACTTCGCATACAAATACAGATGATTGCATTGATGCACATATTGTGTATTGTATGATACACAATAGACAGGAGTAACACGTGTATTCAATAACAGCATTTTGCAAATTATTCGTGCTACGGTAATAGTTTATTTTTCATTGTAATGGTTCACGGATGCTTTAGAGGATAAACTATCTAGTATTGCGGATTTCCTTAACACGGTAATTATAAAGTTAGTAAGTTTATTTATATAGTGTGCACTAAAGTGCATAGATAAATTATTATTCTTAAAATTCGGAGTCTATGCTTAAACTATAAAAATGTAATTACCTCAGCATTTCCCGGGATAAACGACAATTCATCTGTAAGCTATGAAGCTGCCTTATACATTGAAGCCGTGAAGAAAATTAAACTTTATAACCGAAACGAATCCGCGTTAAAATTTATAAACTTCAGAGCATGACTGCAAACTCAATCATTGCTATTGTATTCCTTTCAGGCGCTCCGCTAACGGAACAAAACGATTTATCACGAAATGGATCCACAAGCCTTTGTTTTAGCATACAAATGGACTAAAAATAATTTGTTATTGATGATTCCTCGTTATGTCATACAATCGCCCACACAACAAATGCATTTCATTTTTACCAGCTTCGAAAAAAGTAAGAGGTATCTAGTGTTTTCGGCCGTATGTATTTATTTTTGTTGCTCTTTTTCGATTTACTTGCTTGGTCTAGTTTAGATGATACAATATTTTTAAATAATTTTAGTTTAAAATTTCTAGTTATGTAATTATTGTTTTGACAACGTTGCTGATAATATTTATGTTCCTATTATTATACCATTAAAGAAATATTCTTAATACCTATTACTTAGTATAAATTGTAGATCACGCACTAAACCGTATACTATCGTAGGTACAAATTAGGATGCAAATACTTATCCAGGAACAAGCGTACTACACTGATTAAACAATTGCCCTATAAAATGAGTACGACTGTACCCTTACCATGAGATTTTACGTTTCGACAAATATGACTGTTTTGGTATTTGTTTACGTATTTGCCCGTACAATTTACAATCAGCGCCCCTAGCGGATTGTATCAGAACTATAGTGTCAGTAAAGTATCATTCAATGTCTAAATTGACAAAATGGCGCTTTATGTTTTGTCTCTCTTTTATGCGAACATGTGAGGCAGACAAAAAGACTTGAGCACTTACTTATTGTTACGTTTATTCAGTCTACTGAAGCAAACGGAACAGAATAATGGATTGAGTAAACTTAACGTAAAATGGTGGGATGTTTTGAAAACTCATGGTAAGGGTACTGAACGCAGACACTACTGGCTGTTTTTAAGCGATGGATTGTTTATACACAGTTTTTTTACAGAGTCTGTGTTGATTTCGACAAAAAGAGTGGTTTTTATAGGTATTATCCTACATGTAGGCATAGGTTTCCCCATTCAAATAAGTGAAATCGATAGAAATGTAATACTGTGCTGTTCCAGAATTCAAAAGTATACTGTTACGATTAATTATAATAATAAAAGATACGATATTCCAGTATGATACAGATATATTTTTATATACTTATCTTTTATTACATTTACGGGTATTACAACAATTTCAATTTTCGTAATTATTATTATCATTCCTTTTTTTATTGTAGGTACATACTGTTAGAAATCTATTCAATTTTTTTTTTATAGTATTATTTTAATTAATTGTTTTGTGTTACTTTAGTGATAGTTAGTACTGTAGTGTTTTATAGTCACTGGTCACTGGTCACGATTGTATGAGCTAGCATAAAAAAGAAAAAGAACGCATCTGGACGACAGAGTTATATTTTGCGCGGGAATAATAAAAGTTGTAAATTGATTCAAGAAGTAGTGTTATTCTTTCAATACGAAATATGGCATTTTATTTTATAGATATATATCAGTATTGTATTCTACCATGTACCCTTACCATGAGTTTTCAAAACATCCCACCATTTTACGTTACGTTTACTCAATCCATTATTCTGTTCCGTTTGCTTCAGTAGACTGAATAAACGTAACAATAAGTAAGTGCTCAAGTCTTTTTGTCTGCCTCACATGTTCGCAAAAAAGAGACAAAACATAAAGCGTCATTTTGTCAATTTAGACATTGAATGATACTTTACTGACACTATAGTTCTGATACAATCCGCTAGGGGCGCTGATTGTAAATTGTATGGGCAAATACGTAAACAAATACCAAAACTGTCATATTTGTCGAAACGTAAAATCTCATGGTAAGGGTGTTGGTATTAAACACGTGTAGGTATATGCGGTCTACTCTTATTCTTAATACGTAACTCCAGATAATGTTTTAATTGAAAGAAAGGAAGATAATCGTAAATCTCTAGGTTCTAGTGTAAATATTTGTTTTAACGCGTTCAAATAACTCGAATTTTACCTAACGTGAAGTACGTGACCTCGCATCTGAATAACTGAATGAGTTTAGTAAGATTAAAGTTTAACTCGTATACAAACGCACAAACTGTAGTTTTAGCAAACACTTATGTGTGAAAAGCATAGGTATGTATAAAATATTTATATAGGAAAGTTATTTTTATAGACTGATAGATATAACCGATCTTTGTATAAACTGATATACCTACTAAAATCTAGTAGTAGTTTGTTTTTATATGAAATTGAAATAGCTTACACGCTGGCAGTCTTGTTGTAATTTAATTAATATTTTTACAATGGAAAAACACATCTAAAGACATACTTAAAAGCTTCTATTTAATACTAACTGAAATTACACTAACTGCACTTACCTAACTTAATATAACTTGTAGGTACATGACTTGGAAAAATACTTAGTAAATTGAAATCAAATTTTATGGAATGAGCTCCCTGCCTATAAAATAAAGCATGTGACAATTCCAAAACCTCGACATAAAGATAAATTTAACCACATCCCGTATGCTAAAATGGGTTTTGGTTGTAGAGTGTGAGACAAATAAAGATAAAATTATTATATTGTACATAAAATTATGCTTATAAAATGTGACCTCGTAAAAAAATGACCTTTTTGGGCAGTCTTATAAAAAATCCATCATTCTCAGTTCTGGCTGGCCGCGGATCGAACCTGGAACTCAGTGTGTGTCAAGCGTATGTGGTTACCACACCACACGTATCACCTATTAATTACCCATAGCAGGGCAATCCAACCTAATACCAGCTTTAGGTAAGACTTAGTACTCTATACCTGTTTCCTTCATCCTGACAAAATATATTAGATCGGAGTATACAATATATACTACACACACACAAATTTATTTATTAGTGGTCGTTGTTGTTGTTTGTTTGCGTTTCTTAGGGCTCTAATACACGAGCGACAGCCAGTCGGCAGCAGTCGCAAACGTCAAAGTACCCGTTGGTGGTAGTCATTGATAACAGTCACCGAAGATTCCCGACTGCTGCCAACCCTAACTGACACCGCCTCTTGTCAACTGCTGATGCCAAAACACAATTGTAAAACGGCGATCGTGTTTTGTCATTGGTCAAGAAGACAAGTGGCAATAAACAACGACCACGGGGCAAAGCGCCGGTCGCATACTAGTACAAGCAGTGATAGTGTACTGGATACGTGTACTTAAGAAACTCAGCCTCTTGATCGAGATCAAATAAGGTTCAAATCCCAGGCACCCCTGATTTTCTACCTGAAGGTGGTAGAACCCTTTGTGGTTCGACTCCGGCAGCACCACCGCCACACCTATTTCTACCTAATAACAGCAGTGTTAGGCGCTGCTGTGTTCCGGTTTGAAGGAAGTGGTAAGGGAAACAGACTTTTCCGAGGCGTTCCGGCTTAGTCCTCAGGGGAAGCGGCGCATCTGTGGCCGACCTCAGGTGGGAATATCTAATCCTATCTGGGGTTGATTACAGATGTCCATGGGTGGCAGTAGCCACTTACCATCAGGTGGACTGTGCTCGTCTGCTACTCCTATATTATAAAAAAAAATATTATCACTTGCTTAAACGATGAAATGATGATGAAATTTTGATGATAATATCAGTAGTCAGCGCGGGCTTGTATGTTATCTTCCTTACTGATATAATATAGTGTAGGTATAGTCGTCTGTCTGTGTGTACCCACTTGTACGTGTCCTCCGTACACGTGGGAGGACTTTATCAGACAGAAACTATGTACGTACTAGTACCTAAGTGTACAACTCAATAATAGAATTTATACACCTTGATTCTTCGTTTCAACTTCTGGTATTGCTTTCTTACCGCCAATCTATATATATATAAGAGATTTCCACGTATATAGTCACTCATCACGATATCTCTGGAACCATTAGAGCTAAAGACTTGAAATTTGGTAAGAATATTCTTTTCACCGAGTAGAGGTCAGCTAAGAACGGATTTTACGAAATTCCACCCCCAAGAGGGGTTGCGGGGGTGTTAATTAAAAAAAAATCACATTTTAAAACTACAGCTCTTATAGGTATGAAACTTAGTCAGGATATTCTTTTTGGCATGTTTGAATTTACTAAAAACTAATTTTATGATATTCCACCCACAGAGGGGAGTGCGGGGGCGTTGAAAATTAAAAAAAAAAATTATCTTCCAATCTATCGCTTTTAAAACTCTGTAACTTGACCAAAAAAATTTTTTAGCATCTATGAGTTTACTAAGAACAAATTTTATGATGTTCATCCCCAGAGGGCTGTGCGGGGGCGTTAAAAATAAAAAAAAAAATGTTTTTTCCAATCTATAGCTTTTGAAACTCTGAAACTTGGCCAGAATATTTCTTTTGGCATGTTTGAATTTACTAAGAACTAATTTTATGATATTCAACCCTAAGAGGGTTGTGCGGGGGCGTTAAAAATATTAAAAATTTGTGTCTTCTAATCTATAGCTTTCAGAACTCTGAAACTCGACCAAAACATTTTTTTGGCATGTTTGAGTTCACTAAGAACTAATTTTATGATATTTAACTCCAAGAGAGTTGTGCGTTAAAAATTAAAAAAAAAAATGTTTTTTCCAATCTATATTTTAAAATTTGCCAATGTGAAAGCCAGCTCTACGAAAGTTAGTCACTGGTTAGATATAGTGGAACTTTAATTCTACCGTTTTTGGAAAATCAACCCTTATGTGGGTTAAATAAGGGTTGTAAGTTTGTATGAAAGTCCTCCAGTTTTCATGTAAACTGTATGAAAATCGGTATTTGGGTTTTCGATAGAAAATAATTAAACACCTATTTCACCATTTTTGGAAAATCAACCCTTAAGTTGGTAAAATAGGGGTTGAAAGTTTGTTGGGAGGTCAGCAGATTTTGAAACAATGTCTATGAAAATTGGTATTCAGCTTTCTGATTGAAAATAATAGAACACCTATTTTTCCATGTTTTGAAAATCAACCCTTAAGGTCGTTAAATAGGGGTTGGAACTTTATTTTATAATCCGTTAATTTGGAAGCAACCACTATGAAAAATTATCATTGGACTCAATGAAGCATCTGAGTCACTGTTTTTTTAGATCAACCCTTAAGACGGCTATAAAAGGGTGTATGCATTATGCCTTTCTGTTTACACATCTGTTTCAGCATTTTTAGCAACTCAACAATCACCCCCATTAGAGTACTATAAGTAAATGAAGTTTCTTTAAAAACTGTTATTGAAGTTACTTCCTTTGGCGTGTCTAGAAAAAGAACAGAGTGCAGAGAGGTTTAGTGTAGGGCGAAATTCCACGGACCGTCGTAACATATATTTTTAACATGGGAATGTATTGCGCGTGCTGAAGTACAGAACAGCGGTTTTTTAGGGTTCCGTACCTAAAGGATAAAAACGGAACCCTATTACTAAAACTTCGCTGTCTGTCCGTCTGTCCGTGTGTCACAGAGCTCTATCTCTGGAACCGTAATAGATAGACATGAAATTCTTACAGAGGGTGCATAACGGGGCCACTATAACAACAAATACTAAAAATAAAAAGAAGTTGAAAACAAATATGGGGGACCCCCCATACAACAAACTGCTATTCGATATCTTTCCAACTAACTTTTGAACCGTTAGAGGTAGACAGTTAAAATTTTCACAATGTGTGTACTTTAATGGCTGCTGCAATATTAAATACTAGAAATTATAAAAAATTGAAAATTTCGGTTGTACGGAACCCTCTAGGTGCGGGTTTGACTTGCACTTGGCCAATTATTAGTAACGCGCAGACCCGCGGGCCACAAGGGAAAGTCGCGGGCCACACACCACCCGTGGGTGTCGGGTTGCCGACCGCTGGTGTTGAATATTAGCTTTCGGAAATTTGCTGATAAAGTATTTATTGATGCATATGTACATAGAAATATTTTTGAAATTCTACTAAGGAGGTAAAAGAAGTGTTATATGTATGTATACGGGAATTTTTTAGGTTCGAAGTTAGACAACGTGGACGGGTGCAAATTTCATATATGATAATACGTAAGTTTATTAAAAATTGGCCTACATTTTGGTATACTGATTAGGTACATCGCAACTACTTTGGACACACTGCGTGCCAACATTTTGTCCTGCCGTGGGGTATGGTTGTGGTTATGCGTGGATTAGGGATGGTGATGTGAACTAGAACTAGGGCTAGAACAGGGCTACAGTATTTCCTGCCTGTCGTACGAGACTAAAGGGGGACTTCTGGAGTTGCGGGCGGCAAGAATGGGAGCTCTAACCGCCCAGCCAGAGAACCTGGAATGAACCACTGTATGTAAGGCCCCATATAATATGGACGGTTCCTATGGAATAGTGTAAATAATAATTATTGTATCCCACATGAAACTTATATTTTAAAGCAAGTTTCATTACAGTCCACTAATTAGAGTTTTAGTGTATGTTTCTGAAGAAAGCTTGACCAATTTAGGTACACAGTGACGAAAAAAAAAGTTTTTATTAATTAAATATTAATGCTACTTTATCGTTAAAATTGTTAAAGGTACAAATTTACGATAACAGTTATTTCTATGTCATATAATATATTTTTACGCGGGCGAAGCCGCGGGTTCTGCTAGTCATTGTATAAAGTGATATAAACTAGAAAGTACCTATAGGTTTTTTAAATGACATTGAAGTAGCATACACGCTGGTATTTTGGCTAATTTGGCTAATTTAATTACCCTTTTTTTACGAGGGGGAAACCTTCAAAAGGTACCCGACGTCATGGGAGTGACGCCGGGTTATGTGGGACTTTTACCGCACTAAAACCCCCCCGGTGGCCGTTCTCGGCGATACATAGAGGACACCGGGATCTCCAAAGGAACGCAACCGGAGTCCTCTTAGCGTATAGCCCCGTCGGGCTCCGCCATGGTGAGCTTGACACTCACCACACCATCACTTTAATTACCTATCCACTTATTATTTTAACAGGGAAAGGAAACATCTAAGGACATTCTCAGTGTATGCTTGAGAGCTTTAATTTAATACCATCAAGTGCTTTTGAAAAAGATCGTACTTGACTATTATAGCTGAGGGGAGATTCCAGCTAAGGGCCAGTGTAAATAAAGAGAATTGCAGTGCACTGGTTTGTTCGTATGATTTAAAAACTTAGATTTACTTTGGTAGATAAGAGAATCTCGCTTTAAAACCCATAGTGGATGTTTTTCCGCATGTAATCCACCAGTAGCTAATGCCACCCAACGAAATTTGTAAACAATCCCAAGTCATATTAGAGTCCTATCTGAGAACAAAATTGGAACGCCTCGTTTAAGAATGTCTTCTTTACAACACCCTTCAAACTGGATTTCAGTAGCCCTTAACAATTATATTATTAGGCAGAATAGGTGAGGCGGTGGTGCTTCCGGAATCGAGCCGCAAAGAGTTATATCAATTCAATTTTACTTTGAGTTATCATCTAAAAATGATCCTACATATTATAAAATACAACCAATATTTTATAATTATCAGTAATAATTATTCAGTAATTTAGTTAAATGATACTAAACAAGTAACTTATTGTTACATCACTAAATTACTGAGTAAACAAAATTATTTGCTCTTCAAGTCCAAACGTTAAATAGCCGCCGTGGATCAAAAACAATTTATCTTCAACATAAGAAAATCTTCAACAAAATAACATTTCGTAAATCTTTTACACCGCATTGAACGCTATTTGTAAATCAGTTAGTAAAGTAACCTCCAAGCTTCAATTAACCTTTTTACGTGAATACTCATCTGCTAGAGTAAAAGAAATACCGATTGAATAAACCGAACAATTGACACGGTTACCGATGGATGTAAAAAGTAACTGTATATTTGCTACTTTCAATTTACCTGATTGAAAACTCTATTCTTTTGCAAACATAATTATGGTCTTTAAATAAAGATAATACGATAATTAAGGAGATATCGTAAAAAACGTACTAGATCCTATTCCTAGTGCATTAGAAATTATTAGTTGTAAATGACATTAGGTATACCTTATATACTTTCATCATCATCATCATTAAGCCATTATCGTCCCACTGATGCGCACGGGTCTCCTCTCAGAATGAGAAGGATTAGGCCATAGTCCGCCGCGATGGCCAAGTGCGTATTGGTAGATTTCATATATCTTTGAGATTTTTTTGTATTATAAATCTCTCAGGTATGCAGGTTTCACGATGTTTTCCTTCACCGTTTTAGGAAGTGATAATTAATTTCTAATACGCACATAATTTTGAAAAATCAGAGGTGCGTGCCTGGGATTTGGACCTTGGACCCCTCGATCAAGAGGCTGAGTTTCTTAACTACTAGGCTATCACTGCACTTGCCGTTATAGGTATACTTTATTGCGACTAAAAGTTAAATGTGTTGAAATTAGTATTTTCTGACATATTTGAATGTTTTAGGGAAAGAAACTTAACTGATGCTGAATCCTTGAAACGTTTAGGTATAGATATTTATTCACACGCAGATATTTTTTGTTGTTTTTATGTATGGATGCATGTAAAACATTCACTCATACTTTTCCCCTATACCGCATTAAAAATGAAGTTTGATTGCTGCAGTTATTTTTTAGTGAGTATTTACATTACCTCGTCTGCTAAAACATTGGCAAACAGACTCTTTTAGTATATTTCCAGGAATTGTTAAAAGAACTATTCTAAACCTCGTAAGTATTCTAGAAAAAATATAGTTAGAAACTATAATATTTAGGTATTACATGGTTAGAAAGAACAAATACTACTATAAACTTTTTTTTATAATATAGGAGTAGCAGACGAGCACGCAGTCAACCCCATCTGCAATCAACCCCAGATGGAATTAGATATTCCTACCTGAATTCGGCCACAGATGCGCCGCTACCCCTGAGGACTAAGCTGGAACGCCTCGGAAAAGTATGTCTCCCTTACCAGACCCTTCAAAACGGAACACAGCAACGCCTAACACTGCTATTATTAGGTAGAAATAGGTGTGGCGGTGGTGCCGCCGGAGTCGAACCACAAAGGGTTCTACCACCTTCAAAATTAACTGAATTATAATTATTTTATTTATTCAGTTTGGACACTAGCTCTTCGACACCTTTACTGGCAGTCTATTTTTGCAGTTCTGGTTTGTAGCAGACATTTACAGGTCCCCCTTAGGAATATCAACGCGCTTGTTCTAACCCTATTTGGGGACCCAAATTCTATTTGGGCAGTAGTGCGCTCTTTTTATTTATTTTTTGGTTATGTGGGATTCGTACCGCACTAAAAACGATTTACTTCTCCAAAGGAACGCAACCGGAGTCCTCTTACTGAGTTGCCCCGCCGGACTCCGCGCAGGTGAGCTCTTGCCACCCGCGACCTCAGAAACCTCTTTTTAGTCGCTTCTTACGACAGGCAGGGGATACCGTTGCCCTACTGGTACCGAAACTACAGGGACAAGTTGGTATATACTATCCGGACTGTACGCTAGTTTGCTACTCCTATATAAAATAAACAAGTTCCATTAATGCACTTAAATACAAAAGCCATTAGTCACAGTAAATTTAATTCCCAAACGACCGTTTCTTGATTTGCATGCTTATTTGCCTGTTTCCAATTGAAAGGCGTGGTTGCGTGCTAGCTCTTTATAATTACTTGGTGACAAATAGCTTGTTAAGCTTGTACCACCGACATATCAGATACCACAATCGTTAGGAAGTTAATTAATTGATGCCTAATGGTTCCTAAGTATTGTAACGTGTGGCAAGGCGAGGTCAAGGTAAGGGGTAGTTGAAGTAGTCGACATACATATGCACACAGTACGATGTCGATTAATGTTGCGACGTCGTGTCACGTTACGATGTGACCTCGTCTAAATCTAAGACACGACACAATGCGTCGTCATGAAACGTAGTCTTGTCGCGAAAATCTACGACGTGCATCGTAAAAAATCACGACTCCGTTGTGAGTTGCTGATGGAATTACGTTACGTATTCCGTCTTTAAGTGGTTTTCATCATAATGGAAAGAGAAAAGTTCATTCACTCAGGATTTTCATAAATTATGGAAATCACTTTGGAAACTTCAGAATTCTGAATCCGACAAATCTAATAACACATCATAATATGTTAAAATCTTTATATCTGGGCTACAGGGCGTGCCAAAGAATAAGACATACATAAATACTTACAAACATTACCTACCTCCAGCGTTGGGTAGAAAGATTGCAAGTGTGCATCACCAATTTTCACGAAGTTGTTATTTTTAAGATGCACGTCGTAGATTTACACGACGTCGCAACGTGTTACGATACGACGCCGTATCGTAAGTTGGAGTATGTGTTTAGCCCTTACATGTGCAAGCTTAATAGAATGATGGTGCATTTATGGGACTACAGGAAGTAACTCTAGTTCCCATTAGGTGTTTTATGTCGCGATGGGTGTAAAGATAAAGGCTTTTACGTTTAAAGGGCGACTGTCCATAAACTTTTAACTCCAATGTGATTATTGTTACTTAGGCATAAAGCTATATTACCTATTATAACAATTAAATATAGACTAAAAGATGACAATACGATCCTTACCTTGAAACTTAACATTATTTAATTATAGTTAAAATCAAATTAACAAAAACAAATGTAACATTACACGTAAATATTACAAATGAATGAAACATAATATTATGGCTATCGATTAAGTTGGCATTTTCAACCCTTAAATGTAGCAAAATTGTAGATCTTACCTCAGCATGGGTAAGGCTGAAATCCACCCTACTGGCCAACTAGAGAAGATTCCACACTCTTAAAAACTACAATATATAGATTAGCCAATTTTTCGTCCCAATGTATTTCATTCCTTAATAAAGCAAATTATAAAACAATTATTATTTATGAATACATCTTATATATAAAATTCTCGTGTCACGATGTTAGTTACGGTACTCCTCCGAAACGGCTTTACCGATTTTCACCAAATTTTATATGCATATTCGTAGGTCTGGCAATCGGCTACTATCTAGTTTTCATACCCCTAAGTGATAAGGGTTCTGTACCCTTAACATTTTTTTATTTATATAGCCACACAACGTTTACCGGTTCAGCTAGTAATTACTATAATACCCACACAACTACTCCCCCTCAAAAATTAATACTACTAAGCTATCTAAGTGTTCAAAACAATAATTCTCTCTTGTAGTATATTATTATATTTTTATTATTAATAAGGGCACTGACTTCCAAATTACGTTCACATTGCGCACAATAACATAAAGCTGCAGGATTCTGGTAAGAACCCGTTCGTAATAAAGAATTAGGGGCGGAATACGGATTACGTCACAGGAACGTGATCCCCGTGACCATGACAACGGCGTAAGGTCAAACGCGCATAAACATTTTGAGAACCAGTGTCCTTAGACTCCTTAATAACCGTACAATGAAGTATCTTCAAACGAAGTGGCACGTGGTTTAACTCTTTAAGTAGTAGAACTCTTTGTACTTAGTTTACTTTGTACCAAGGCACCAGCGCCACACCTTTTTCTGCCTAATGACAGCCTAAGCACTTCTGTGTTCCGCTTTGAACGGGATAGTAAGGTTACTTATCCAAAGCGTTCCAACTTAGTCCTCAGGAATAGCAACGCATTTGTGGCCAACCTCTGATAATAATCTAATCTTATCTGAAGTTAATTATAGATGTCAATGGGCCGCAATAGCCACTTACTATAGGTGGACTGGAAAGTTTTTTGATACTTCTATATTATAAAATACAAATTGGATACAAACTCTACTACTAAAATAATAGTACTACTAGAAGAACAATAGTATAAAGAAGTCGAAGCATTTGCTAAGAACTGCAACAAAATGAAAAAGTATGAACTTTAGCAAATTTTCGAGACTTATTGAAACATATTGAAAGCTTAACAAGAAACGACTGATTTTCGTGACCTTGTTATAGTCTGAAGGTCACAAACCGTATGTTAAAAATTCATGAAGAGAGTCCTCTTTCGATGAAAGGGTACAGATATTATCGAGTTTCATAAAATTTGATTTTGAGCAGAGATATTACATATCCTATTTCATATAGAAATCATTATAAATGTGCCTTTACATCTTGGAGACAAACTACTAAGTTTGTAACTAAATAAAAAAAAGGCATGGTCTTGTCAATTCTAAATTGAACCATTTTACAACTTTGTCTTCCGTGTACGAAGATTGGAGAATTCAGTTACACCCAAGTGACATAGGGATGGGCTAATGCCGGAAAATAACTGTTCTTGTCATTTTTACATTTTTTTTACATAATATAAGAGTAGCAGACGAGCATGCAGTCCACCTGATGGTAAGTGGCTACTGCCGCCCATGGACATCTGTAATCAACCCCAGATAGGATTAGATATTCCTACCTGAGGTCGACCACAGATGCGCCGCTACCCCTGAGGACTAAGTTGGAACGCCTCGGATAAGTCTGTCTTCCTTGCTACACCCTTCAAACCGGAACACAGCAGCGCCTAACACTGCTGTTATTAGATAGAAATAGGTGTGGCGGTGGTGCCTCCGGAGTCGAACCACAACGGGTTCTACCACCTTCAAACACCTTTGTTACGTAACGATTTTTAAGCAGGTAATAAGAACATTTTATCAATTTATACTGTTTATTTATCTATCACATGTATTTAGATCAGGATTAAATGGCCCACCGCTGTACCTGCTATAAACCTACTAAAAATAATACTAAACATAACTCTTTACTAAAAAATAGTATTAAATCGCTTTATAATCTAGGTAAGATATTTTACGTATTTTATATGTTTTAGCGCACATGATTACATTAATTATGTAGGTACCTGTATTACCTTATGATTTTAAGGATAAGTTCTTAGAAAATGTTCCCGTTGAATATTAGAAAACTCAAAAAGTAATCAAAATTTTGTTTGCTGGGAAAAAATAGTTATCCATAAAAAATCTTATACGAATCAAGAAAATGCTTTCCATAATTTCCTACCACTTTTTGACACTATTAGGTACTGAAAATATAGAACATATAACAAGCATAGATTAGTAAAGATTACTCACTCCTAACAAGAAAATGTACCCAGTTTTGAGAATTGAAATAGTTGCGTAAAAAAGTTTTGCCACGTCTCCGTGCTAAAAAGTCCCTAAAATATTTGAAATTATTATTATAAATTATTTATTTATTATGTAAATTAAGCAGTATTACTTATTTATTCGTAAATTTTCTCTAAAAATGATTTTATTTGTCAATAATTCAAAAAAAGAACTTACTATAATAAGCCATTTGCGGCTTCATTCAATTTCAAGGCGGTGAAGTATCTTTACTAATCTGTGATAACAAGGTACGTTTTATTAATTTATATTTTACAATTTTACTAGTACATTCAGCCAATCTCTACGTGTTATCATTATACCAGTCCTTGCGACGTAACTAGCAAATCTTAAGGGTAACATTAATTTATCTTTATACATCGTCGTTAACTTGAAACAAGATTACGAAAATTACATAACATTTTATTTCGTAATATGAAGGGACATTTTATACACTCATTAAAATGGGCAAATAAAGATTGCCTCATATGATTTCTCATACTGCTAAGGAGGTGCTCCGAATTAAATTTGTAGAAGAATAACAAAAAGTAAAATTCTCCTACTCTCCTCCTCTTATCTCTTGTACTACAAGCTGTTAAACTCATTTACGAGTATTGTAACAGAATATTATAATTGGACGTATTTACACGAAAAGGATCCAATCCACAATATGACTTCATATGTTTTGGATCCTTTTCGTTTAACTATGTCCAATTATAAAATATTAATTTGTTATTCGTTTCACAAAATTATTATTTTTATTTTAGTACAAATAAATGCTTGTTTTTAAAAAGGGACAAGTATATTTTTTCATGTCAAATCATCACACAAAACACGCTGCGAGTACGTCAATGGAACGCAACTAAATCGCCGGGATTATGAAATGCCGCTACGTGCACTGAATTTATAATATCTACTACCTCAAAACACCATTTGTCAAATAAGTATTGTGGCAACACCACCAAAGTTACAAATTTATGGTCTTCCCAGATATCAGGGACAGGATATTTTTGGTTGAGAAACGAGGTGACTATTTTTTTTCCTCTACCTATTTGGCTTAAAACTCAACGTTTTATTTTTAACATAACAACTATCTATCACCTATTTTTTTATATTGATCGCGTGCGCGATTTACACAACAAATTAGATAGTAAAGCGAAGGCAAAAGAAGAATGTTACATCTTTTATAACATGTTTTATCTATTATATTCTAACGGTCTTATTCATAAAAAGTTATAGCACACTTATAACGTTGCTATAGTACGATTGTCAAAAAGTGTTATTCATAAACGCATTTTAGGCACTAAACCGTTCTATAAACCTTCTATAACTTATAGAGGCTAGAACCCTACTATAACAGTGCTATAAGGCAAAGATGGCCGACTCTCAACAGCTGATTCGTGATAACTAACCTAATTTGACAATACGTTTTTAATAAATTATGTCAATGTCCATTTTGTATACAAACTTGAAATAATTTATTTTAATATCCGATAAATAACATTATTATATCACGATTTTAAATTACAATGCAAATTTTACAAAGCTTAGATTATTAAAAATCTAAAAAACCGTCCACTTCGAAGAACATTGCACCAAAGAGTGATCTGTTTTCATTAGACTATAGGAAGCGTTATTGCTTTAATAAATCGACAGTAAATTTTATAATTGATCTCGTACGTAATGATCGTAAATTAGATCGCAGAGGTCCTGGTACACCTTCTGAAATACAGGGTTTACTGCCATAAGATATTGCAAATGTTTACAAAACGAAACTTAATTGAATTTAACTTTATATAATTATATCAATATTACATAAAACATTAATATCCAACTAATTTTCACTCCTTTATCTTTTAACAACTTTTGCTTCACATCCCATTTTAACAAATAAAATATTTTTAAATTCGCGGTATTTACAAATACAATGACACTGACATGTGATTTGGTTTTATCGACAACCCATTGACAAGAATGTCAAGACAGAATATTTTTTAGTACGAAATAATGTCATTTAATGATGTTTATCTATGGATATTCGTCAATTTGTTCGCCGAACTTCACTATAATGGCAACATTTTCATTTATAGTTGACTTTAGCGACACATTAGTTATAGAAGGTTTATGGAACGTTTATGAATAAGCAATTTTATAGAACGTTTTATAAGCTTATTGAACACTTTAACTAATGAGTGCTTAAAACCTTCTATAAGCATTTTTTATGAATAAGAGCGTAAGTCTAGAGTAAGAGATACAGCTAAAAATACCTTTAATAGTACTGAAGTTTCGAACTTGAAGCTCAACAAATCAAAGCACTGAATAAAAGAAATATCATGAATCCCAATTTATACTTGAAATTGATCTGGCACCAAGGGATCTGTGATCGTCTTCATGTAGGACTTATCTAATCTAGGATTGGTTTCACACGTCCAAAAGTAGCCAATTAATATTAGATGGACTGCACGATCGCTTTCTTCTCATAAATTAGTAATGAAAAAACATAAATAAGTGAATTAATGTTGCCACTCGTAGTTTATAACCTCTTTTTAGGCACTTGCTGTGGAATTTCTACTAAAATAAAATTACGTGATCTTATTATTTTGCATTAAAATCAAAGGGTCGAGTGTCTATGTAAATCTATAGTGCGGATACAATTCCCTAGCGATTCGCGACCTAACAATATCCAAGTGTCGTATTCAGAAAGGGTCCGTCTTCGATTGACAAAGTGCGGTGATTTGTTATTTGATGTTCATGCGTAAAGTTCATGTATGAATACATGACATACGATGTTTTATTTTGTTTTCTGGTAGCAACAGACGAACATACAAGCCACCGTTTTCACCTCATTTTCTTATATATTTATCTGTTCGCGCGGTGATGTGGTTACTGGTCAAGCTCACCTAGGAACATTTTTTTTTATAATATAGGAGTAGCAGACGAGCATCCACCTGATGGTAAGTGGCTACTGCCGTCCACGGACATCCGTAATCAACCCCAGATAGGATTAGATGTTCCTATCTGAGGTCAGCCACAGATGCGCTGCTAACCCTGAGGACTAAGCTGGAATGCCTCGGATAAGTATGTCTCCCTTAACACACCCTACAAACCAGAACACAGCAGCGCTTAACACTGCTGATATTAAACTGTTAAACTTACTGTTATTAAAATCTGTAATCAATCCTAAATAGGAGTGGAGGTTTACCTGAGGTCGACCACAGGTGCGTTGCTACACCTGGGGACCAAATTGGTACGCCTCGTTTATATGTCTGTCCCTTATCACACCCTTTAAACCAGAATAGAAACTGTACACATTGCTGTAACTAAGCAAAGATTTTTATTAATTGTTACTAGGACTTGCGCGCATCTATAGTGGACTTTAGTCTAGACTAGACTTTTCTATATGGTTCCTTCTTTTGAATCAATAAAATCTTGAAACGCTAACTTAATTAACGATATGATTTAACAAAAGCATACCACGTACGCCAAAAAT
Source organism: Epargyreus clarus (assembly GCF_041222505.1). Lineage (NCBI taxonomy): Eukaryota > Metazoa > Arthropoda > Insecta > Lepidoptera > Hesperiidae > Epargyreus > Epargyreus clarus. The sequence continues at coordinate 5,472,028 of NW_027332233.1, forward strand.
GGAGTTATACACAATAAGTTAAGGTTGAAAAGGTTTAGTAATGAAAAAAAAATATAGCCCAAACTTTGTATTTAAGCCACTGCTACTGAATATCTAGTCATAAACAGAAACAAATGTTCGTTTATATATCCATTGTTTGCAAAAGAAACTGTAATCGTATTACCAAGGCCGATGCGTGGTAAGATATGTAATATACAGGAAGAACATTTGTACACATTTACGATTTTATGTCACTCCATCATAACTGTGTAATGTCGTCCCTATAAAGCAGCACTCTCTTTCTCTAGAGATAGATGACAACGTGTCCCTGCAATCCCTTTCATCTACTGCAATAACCAACACAACACAGCCACATTTATAGCAGAACCCTTTTCATGGAGAATATCTATGCATTGCTTATCGGCGTTACTATACTGCAAAATACAAAATAAATAGTGTGTTAAAAGGACCACGATGATGAAAGATTTAAAACTCTTAATGTGCTAGGGTCTGAAAAATGGAGAGTAATCTTTTGATTTTATCATTAGCCATCTGTTCCTAAAGCTATGAGACAAAGCAATTCTGGTTACATGCGGGGATCTAACCACATTTTAATTAAACTGTGGCGTTAAGTACAAATTTAAAAGCCGCTAAATTAGTCGGGTATGTTTAACTTTTAATAGCTTCCGTAGTTTACTATTCGGAGCCGAAAGTATCACCGTCAGTGACGAAATATTAACTACCGAGTTTTCCATGACGAGTCATTAAAAGTTAGCCTTCTGGAGTGGAGTGGCATCTATGAACCACTTTAAGAAGGGCGGTGTTTTTTTTGGCTCCTTATAGACATGATCCATGAGCAACAGTAGTTAGCATAAAAAAGGTTAGAAATCGATTCAAAACATTATTATTTGTGTTATTTTCATGATGTGTTGTTTTTTATAATAATAAGTTCTTATTTTATTTAATAACTCGCAGGTACTATTGTATGAGTTAGCCAAAAAAGAAAAAAGAACGGTCTTGAGTTACTTGACGTTAGAGTTTTGTGACGTTTTGTATTTTGCGCGAGAATTAGTCCAGGAGGAATTGGCGCATGAGTACCGAAAACTATTCCACCTCAATTTTTTATGCGATCCTCTTTAAATTGTCCTACTGGTGAAATAAATGCATGTTGCCATGGGGCAACCCCGTGCCATATTGTTTAAACTGAAATTGTTTAAACAATTGCAAGGAATTGTTATTTTTCAACCGGACAATTTTTTTTTATATTCTTTATTGAAATACGAATAAAAAAAGTCCTATGACTTTTCACGATAAAGTTAATATTTTTAGAGATATGAATTTTTAAAGGTTCGAAAAATCTCAAATTTGGGTACTTTTGACCCATGAAAAATATATTAAAAAAAAAATATATAAATAATATATTTTTTTTAATTCTTTATACAATAGTTAATAATATTCTTAATAGAGACTTTTAAAAAATTTTATTGTTTATACCTGTTTTATAATTGTTAATTTCACGCGCTCACAAGTATGCGCCGCTTACCTAACATTTAAGTGCGTACCAATATCTTTTTATTATTTATATATAATTGTGATTCCAAAAAATGTTCAAATACCGTTATATATTATTATTGTTGATAAAAATTCATAAATTACTATGATAATAACAAAAAAATAATATAAACTGATAAAAAAGTAATTTTATTTACATGTTCCGATTCATGCTTAAATAACTTTCGTAAAATTGATTTCAGAAAAAAATTTATGAGAAACAAATTGTAGACAATTTAATTATTAATAACATTGCTCTCTTTAACAATCTTGATAAAGTTAATAGTTTTTAAGATAAATGATAAATAATGATTCAGGACATAGAGAGGCCGATGCAGCGCATGAGTCAGAGAGAGACGGCGATACTTAAAGGTAAGCGGCGCATACTTGTGAGCGCGTGAAATTAACAATTATAAAACAGGTATAAACAATAAAATTTTTAAAAGTCTATTAAGAATATTATTAACTATTGTATAAAGAATTAAAAAAATATATTATTTATATTTTTTTTTTTAATATATTTTTCATGGGTCAAAAGTACCCAAATTTGAGATTTTTCGAACCTTTAAAAATTCATATCTCTAAAAATATTAACTTTATCGTGAAAAGTCATAGGACTTTTTTTATTCGTATTTTAATAAAGAATATAAAAAAAATTTGTCCGGTTGAAAAATAACAATTCCTTGCAATTGTTTAAACAATTTCAGTTTATACAATATGGCACGGGGTTGCCCCATGGCAACATGCATTTATATCACCAGTAGGACAATTTAAAGAGGATCGCATAAAAAAATTGAGGTGGAATAGTTTTCGGTACTCATGCGCCAATTCCTCCTGGACTAAATAATAAAAGTGGTAAATTGGTCGAAGAAATAGTTTTATTCTTTCAAAATGACAGTTTTTACTACAACCAAGTTACAAGTAATGTTTAGGATTTTGTTCCAGCAGCTATAATGAAATCCTAGAAGGCTCTACTAAAGTAACGATGTTACATGAAATTTTACAAGGTGTAAGGCTTTTCGCCCACAAGGCTTAACAAGTGAGTCGAGTTTTGTAAAATAAATTAAATACAATACAAAAATATTCAACGTCATGTTAAACTTTGGGTTGAAATTAAAAACAAGAAGGGAGAATACTTTATTAAGAAATTAAATGTTGAATTATTTTTATTGAAAAAAGTCACTCACATAATTATCGACATATTTTCAATAGAAACAAATGGGCGATGTATGATATGCATCTCATCTCTGTCATCATCTCTGTCATAGCAGGTGAAAATCCTGTGTAAAAAGCGGTAGAATTCTATACGAAACTTGGTACACCGGCCGCCATCAATCAGACGCCGACGCGTGATCCGTTTGACGTGATTGTATGACAGAATAAACGAACGTTCTAAAACGTTAGGAAACGTTCGGGAAACGAAACTTTTGGTACCACACGTTGCAAAGTAAATTCGAAAATCAAAGATATAAAGAAGCACTTCAAATGCATGGTAAACATGTCATCTACATGCCACTTTTTATTCTTACCGAGAATGAAAAATGTTTTCGAGGTAAAAGATAACTCACGTCCCCGTAAAGTCCTGGTTAGGGATGCAAGTTTGCGAACGATATTAATATCGAGATATATTTATACCCATCACGAGGTACATGTCAAAATGTTGAAACTCAACACGATATTATCGGTAATTTAAAATATTCATATAGGAAGTCATTCATATAGTTTTGAAAGGTGGTAGAATCCTTTGTGGTTCGACTCCGGCGGCACCACCGCCACACCTATTTCTACCTAATAACAGCAGTGTTAGGCGCTGCTGTGTTCCGGTTTGAAGGGTGTGGTAAGGGAGACAGACTTTTCCGAGGCGTTCCAGCTTAGTCCTCAGGGGTAGCGGCGCATCTGTGGCCGACCTCAGGTAGGAATATCTAATCCTATTTGGGATTGATTACAGATGTCCATGGGCGGCAATAGCCACTTACCATCAGGTGGACTGCATGCTCCTCTGCTACTGCTATATTATATAAAAAAAATAAAATAAAAAAAAAACATTTTTTTCGATTTTAAGAAGAATTGACGACTTTTTTCGCCAACATGATAATATTATTATTTTGATATCCTCGTATAATATTAACTACTATATGAATAATTGGATATACAAGTATACCTATATATTAATCATTTTCTATATTATAATATCGTATGAACAATGGTTTCTGTATTAAAATATGTACACAAATATTGATATTTTAGTTTCGATTTAGCGATTCGAAGATAGAAATATCGTTGACTTCCTAGTCCTGGTAACGTATGCTACGAACGGCCTAGTCAGAAAAACAATCCCACCTACGCGTAAATGTTCAACCCGTATCAATAAGACAGCAAGACAAAACAAATAAGAACGGTTTTTTATGTCATGATGTCCCAGTAACATACGAGAAATTAAAAGCTTCACAGTAGCTGGAAGCCTCTTTAATTGTATTGTAGTCTTTAATTTTGTTACAAATAAAATTATTTGTAGTATTAATGTGGCTGCAATAGGATTCTTATGTAACATATAGATGGTAGAACCCTTTGTGGTTCGACTGAGGCGGCACTACCGCCACACCTATATTTCTACCTAATAACAGCAGTGTAAGGCGCTGCTGTGTTCCAGTTTGAAGGGTGTGGTAAGGGAGACAGACTTTTCCGAGGCGTTCCAGCTTAGTCCTCAGGGGTAGCGGCGCATCTGTGGCCGACCTCAGGTAGGAATATCTAATCCTATTTGGGGTTGATTACAGATGTCCATGGGCGGCAATAGCCACTTACTATCAGGTGGACTGCATGCTCGTCTGCTACTCTTATATTATAAAAATAAAAAAAAAAACATTGGCACTGGGCACGGGTTGCTATAGCAATGTTTGGTAGAAGGAGTACGGGTTGGTGGCCAACCTAATTTGAATGTTTTCAAACTGACAATAAGTCCTCTGCTGATTTTTAACAGCTACTTTTATTTAACATCCGGGACCGACGGTTTAACGTGTCCTCCGAAACACGGAAGCGCGAATGACATTTTGACACTATCGGTCACCCATCACACTCATCACCACACTCGACATTACTTAACTTTATTAGTGGGTCAAGATGTAGATCTTGCTTGTAGTGGGTTAAGATAGATTGTAGCTTGAGTAGTCAAGCTACGAGTCCAGGCACGCTTTATTTATTGTTATATTTTTTGTACATAGATTATATAATAAATACTTAATCGTTTCACAGTTCAAACAAAAGTACGAAAACGTTCAGTTGCGTCCTTCATAAGTCTTAATTCAGCAACAATTCGAAAATAGGATTGAGTCCCGTAAACAATCTTATTTGTGAAGATAAGGGTTCTTAGAAAAATAACGCTATTTTTATTTGAGACATAATCGTGCCCCATTAAGAGGATTGACTGAGAACAAATAAATCTGCCGAATCTGGATCTAATACAGTATTGTTTACTAAAACGTAATTACCGAAAATATAATCCGTTAGGAATGATATTTAGCACGTACACGAAAATAACGATAGATGGATACTTAGAATGACTCGGCCTTTTGATCAGGGGGACTGAGATATAAAGAAAGAATACTGGACTATGTCAGAATGAGAAGATTTCAGGCTATACTTGATCATTATCACACAAGCCGAGATAGTTTGATAAATATACTCTCCTGGATCTTACATACGACTTAAAGAGAGATTAATTAGACGAGCGAATTGATTTATGGTGTGAAAATTATCTGGCGAGCCGAAAGGTTTACCAATATAATAGGTACAATTAACCTTCATAGCCAATGCGGGTATCACATAGAAACAGTGGATACTTGCCTTTGATATTGGTTTAACGCAGTTAAATATAACATTGAGGGCAGTTAAATATCAATGTTACCACATACCTCTATACTCTAGCATTATAAGCCTGGGTTCACACAGTGTAATACTGCAAGTTTTTTGACGTATTCAATTGAACCGCCACACCTATTTCTGCCTTATAACAGCAGTGTTAAGCGTTACTGTGTTCTGGTTTGAAGGATGTGGTAAGAGACACATACTTTTCCGAGGCGTTCCAGCTTAGTCCTCAGGGGTAGCGGCGCATGTGGCGGACTTCCGGTACGTATATCTAATCCTATCTGGAGTGGATTACAGATGTCCATGGGCGGCAGTAGCCACTTACCATCAGGTGGCCTGCATGCTCGTCTGCTACTAAATATTATAATTAAAAAAAAACGATTTTCATTCATATGTTTTACCCCCCGCAGACGGGTAAAACATATGAATGTGACTTCGTAATACGACTCGCTACTGCAAATCGAATACAATAAAGTTTATTTGATTTGCTTGACAACTTCCGTGAGTATTCGATCAAAGTGTTAATCGATGTACGTTTATTGCAGTACAAGCTTCGTGTAAATGCTATTGTGCAAACCTAAAGAACAGCACTATTTTTTCTAAAAGATTTATTCTACACACAACGTGTAGTATTGTCCGCGCCAAACTGCTAGTCCGCTCTGAAGTTGTTGCGAGCAGGTGACTACACAATTTGCCATGGCGACGCGATTCATTTCTATATTCAGAGCAGACTAGCAGTTTTACGTGGACAATGCCGTGTGAACGCAGTTTAACCGGCCACTTCATTCAACTAACGAGCGGCCGCCATTTTAACAATTCCGCTCACGCAATACTTGCACTAAAGAAGAATAAAGGAGGAAATGTTCAGTGAATAAGAAACAAAGATATATGGAGCTGATAATTCACAATTTAATTTCATAAAGGAAATGAGTGAGGAGTTTTCCTTCCTTCCTGTTCTATAGCAGGGCTTTGCGCATTCTTTAGAATGTCTATATAAGAAATATGCTAAGAATATATTTAGATACGCGTACTTTATCTTTTTACTACGTACTTATTCTCGTTAGTCAATGTCAATTCTTTTATGTCAAGTCAGGATTTTTTGATGCATAAAGCATGATAACATAGTTTCTGCTACTTCTAATCTACAGGGTTTTACAATAGTGACTGACGTTATACATGATGGACATACCTACTTGGTATCCTTATAGTTTCTACTATTCCTGATCTACAGGATTTCACATTATAGACTGACGTTACACACGACATACATCCATAAGGAATGCTACCAAGGGTCTTAGCCGTCACACGTCGATAATTACTTTTGTATTAGTTGCACCCCAGACTAATTTAAGTGACCTTACAGTAGGATTATGAAGCTTGACTGCAACTAGAAGGTCGTAGAACCCTTTGTGGTTCGACTCCGGTGGCACCACCGCCACACCTATTTCTACCTAATAACAGCAGTGTTAGGCGCTGCTATGTTCCGGTTTGAAGGGTGTGGTAAGGGAGACAGACTTTTTCGAGGCGTTCCAGCTTAGTCCTCAGGGGTAGCGGCGCACCTGGCCGACCTCAGGTAGGAATATGTAATCCTATCTGAGGTTGATTACAGATGTCCATGGGCGGCAGTAGCCACTTACCATCAGGTGGACTACATGCTCGTCTGCTACTCTTATATTATAAAAAAAAAGAAAAAGCTTGGTTACAACTTTTGTATGTCCTACTGATTGGCAAAGATGTCATACAACTCGAAACGGCCTAGAACCTCTACCACTCCCATACATAGTGAAGTTCTTTAGCCGCCCATTTAGCGTTAACTACTATACTAACCGCCACTCAACATTAGCGTAACTACAAGCACACAGTGACCATAAACTAATTTCAGACCATAAAAAGTTACAACTGTAGTGCGCCTGACAATCCACTTTAGTACTCACCATTACTCTGTTATTACTACAATATCCATGAAGTGAATATTTTGTGATAATGAACAAAAGAGAATATTTTTGAAAGTGCTCTTTCATGTCGCTCAAGTTGCAGCTTTAAGTTCCATTACGTGGCTTGTTTGAGCTTGTTCAGCTGTCGAAGTATTTTTGTAAACAAATCGCTCCGACTAACGACTAACGACTAACGACTGTGCAGTGTTTTTATATTTTGCAAGTAATTTACCCATCTATAAACCATAAAGAATTTTACCGTGAAAGCTGAAAGCAGTTTCCAATAATACTTGGATATGGAAATTGCCAAGAAAAGGATTTTATACCGTCGATAAATGTAACTTAACTTAAAAATATAAGTACTTATTCTGTATCACAAAAAGTAATTAGGAGGAAAGCAAAAAAAAACGGCAAGAGTAGAAAAAATACGTAAAAAACGTTATTACCTCTAAGGTGTGTATCTTGTATAGGTAAAACTGTCGTTATCCGCACCTTTAATCAGTATACATCAGTGCAAATACTATTAGGAAAATACCTTTTTCTTGCCGTGTACCAAGTGCCAAAACAACACAAAAACGTAATCACCATTATAACTTAAAACAAAGAAATACGAAGGGCTAATCCTTTCTCGGCAGCTTTGTATTATCAAAATAAAAATGAAATCCTAAGTACCAACCCTTAGCTACAAAAACAAGATCAACCTTCTAAGATGTCGCTAGAGAAAGACAAATTGGCGTTATTATCGTTTGGTGTACCATAGCTGCTGGCTGTAACATCTTACAACCTAGTAGTCAGGTTACGCCCTTGTAATCTTAACCTATAGGCCATAGTTACTCTGGTTACATCTTTGAGGCTAAGGTATTATAATTTTATTTTTTTATTTTTAGTGCCATGCGTCCCGGTCGCTCTCTATACTCATAGCGCCACACTAGAACTTATAAGTATCATGAGTGCAATCAAAACACATAAAAACAAAAATAGAAATACCCGCGCTCGGTTTAAAAATCTATTTTCATCATCGAAATATACATCAAACAAAAATAAACAGCATGAGTAGAAAAAAATACACAAAAATTACGTTATTATGTCTCACCACATACCTATATACAGTTTATCGTTTTGTATAAGTAAAACTGTCTTTAAACTTCATAACCTTTATCGGAATACAATAGCGCGAATACAAAATAAAAAGGTAAGTGCCAAAACAACACAAAAATGTAATCACCATTATAACTTAAAACAAAGAAATACGAAGGGCTAATCCTTTCTCGGCAGCTTTGTATTATCAAAATAAAAATGAAATCCTAAGTACCAACCCTTAGCTACAAAAACAAGATCAGCCTTCTAAGACGTCGCTAGAGAAAGACAAATTGGCGTTATTATCGTTTGGTGTACCATAGCTGCTGGCTGTAACATCTTACAACCTAGTAGTCAGGTTACGCCCTTGTAATCTTAACCTATAGACCGTAGTTTCTCGGGTTAAATCATTGAGAGTAGTTTATTATTATTTCTTTTTATTTTAATGCCATGCGTCCCGGACGCTCTTTATACTCATAGCCCCACACTAGAACTTTTTCTGTATCATGAGCGCTCACAAAAATGAAAATACAAGGCCGGTACAGAAGGCTATGTTCATCATTATAATAGACGTCAAACAAAAAAAAACAACAAAAAAAAAAGGGAGAGTAGGAAAACATCCATAAAAATTACGTTTTTGTCTCTTACAACATACGTATTTGCAGTGTATCGTTTTGTATAAGTAAAACTGTCTTTAAACTTCATAACCTTTATCGGAATACAATAGCGCGAATACAAAATAAAAAGGTAAGTGCCAAAACAACACAAAAATGTAATCACCATTATAACTTAAAACAAAGAAATACGAACGGCTAATCCCTTCTTAGCAACCTTGAATTATCAAAACAAAAATGAAATCCTAAGTAACGATAAAGAGAAGGGATTACCCTTAGCTACAAAAACAAGATCAGCCTTCTAAGATGTCGCTAGAGAAAGACAAATTGGCGTTATTATCGTTTGGTGTACCATAGCTACTGGCTGTAACATCTTACAACCTTGTAGTCAGGTTACGCCCTTGTAATCTTAACCTATAGACCGTAGTTTCTCTGGTTACATCTTTTACGCTTTCTACACTCACAGCCCCACATTAGGATAACCTGTATCGTGGGTGCTATGGAAACACACAGAGACAAATACACAAACATCCAGAAACAGAAATCTAAATTCATCATTTAGAAATCTGTCTGGCCAGGGATCGAACCCGGGACCCTCAGCGCGTCAGACCGGCATGGTGAACGCGCCGCCACGCGGGTCGTCATCTTTCATCTTTGAGGCTAAGGTATTATATTTTTTTTATATTTAATGTCATGCGTCCCGGTCGCTCTCTATACTCATAGTCCCACACTAGAAGTTTTCTGTATCATGAATGCTATCAAAACACACACAAAAAAATAGAAATATCCACGGCCGGTACAGAAAGCTATGTTCATCATAAAATATACGTTGTGAAACAAAAAAAAACAGCAAGGGTTGTAAAAAAATATACAAAACAACAGGCCTAGAAATCCTGAGTAAAAATCAGCTCTAAGGTTAAAAATGTCACAACAGTCGCCGGAGTCAAACCACAAAAAGTTCCACCGCCAAATTAAAGTATATATGTTTCGTAAAGTATGTTTGTAAAGCTTCGTTTAACACTTTATTCTCATCCAAGTGTTAGTCTGGCTGCTTTTGACGTTTCAAGGTCTTCTTATTTTTCTTCTTAATATCATATCGGAGAAAATTTCAGTAAAAACGACCCGCGGAGCAGACGCCCTTTTGAAACAAAAACGTCACAAGATGTTTTTATCGCGTTCGAAGAGCCAGATTCTGAGTATGACAGACATTAATAGCGTAGTTTTATACCACTTTATGTGTGATACTATTGAGAAAATATACAAACAAATAAATTGAAGTGTTCATGTGAGACTTGGAAGTAAATATCAATTTTCGTCTCACAATATATGCGTGTTTGTATGATACCAAAAGAGTAAATAAGCTTTGAAAGTAGCGTTTTACACGGATAAAAATTCAACCTATTTTAAAGGAGATTTCAAGATACTTACATAAGTTGGAGACTTTACATAAGTTGGGCTACTTTTCACCTAAAAGTATTCACGAATTCTGCATACAAATTTCGAAATAGTCCGTTTCTCGGCAACGACATAAGAACAAAAATCAAAGGAAAGAAAGAAAAGACAAATAATACTGAAATTTAGATATTTTTTTGGTCTATGCATCCGAACAATAAACAAAATACATAAAAGAAATTACTAATTAAGTTTTCCAGTTTTATTAATTTGCATTCAGAAACCAAAGAAAATACAAATGAGTAGATACCCATTCAATCACCACTTCGAAGGTTTCACTACCATTCGTTTTATTGGCAACTGTACCCAAATGGTTATGACGCATTTAATTATAGTCTGTTGTACAATAAAATGTCTATGGTTAAGTTGTTATCGAGTCCATATAGTTTTATGAGAGGAATTCGCTTTACTACGTCTTAATATTACGCACGTAGTAATACGAGTAGTTTCATGTAATAATTGATACCTGAATATTTGCAAATAGAAATAAGGGTATGGAAGAGAATAAGTAAGTATACTTTATACAACAAAAAACTTTTAAAGTTATAGTTGTAACAGCAGTAGATAAACAAGAAAAGACAAGATAAGACTTACCTATTTATTCGACTAAGTTGGAACAGCTCGTGTAAGTCTACCTTACCGCTATCTGAAATGTAGACTTTAGCGGCACTTAACACTGATGTTAGATGGATATGTTTAGCAGTGACAACATCTCTATAGAACCACATAGACTTCCACCTTCATATCATAAAGACCCGTGTAACGGAGCGGTTCCCATGCCTATCTTACATGTAGTAGGTTCCGGGTTCGATCCCCGGCCAGATGTCTAAAGAGCGAATTAAGATTCTTCTTATGTTTTGTAACTGTGCGTGTTCATGTGCGATGTGGGTACGCCACATCACAAAATACGGCGTGAGGCTTTAGTGTAGAAAGCGTTTATTATTTATTATTTCTATAACAACCTGTCTGTTAGTGACAAAGGTTATTAATTACATCTGCCTTAAACTGCGTAGACGGCGTAAACCATGAATAAATACAAAAACAAGCTTAATAAATATCTTTTATCATCCAATACTATCAACGACAGGCAGCAACCACCGACTGACGTTATTAACGATATTTTAAGCCTGGGGGCGCGAACAATTCCAGAGCTGTCCAATATTGCTACGCTGTGACGTCACGGCCAACATCCAACTTTTGGGTCATACAAAGTTTTGAGCATTTCCAATATAAAGCCACGGCAATCATGTCGGGATCAAAAGTTTTCTGTGTATACATTGCTTTTATTTAATTGTTAAAGTAATGTACTTAAATAATGACAAAATAATCCGTGGGTTATCGAAAAAGACTAAAATAAATAATTACCTACCGATTCAAGAAACTTAATAATTAGTCGTTGAAGAGAGAAGTATGATTAACATATAGTTTAATCATGTGTAATCTCAACTTAACACTGTTTAGTGTTTATTCAATGTTCTTGATTGGACACCGATATATACAAATAATTTCTATTGTTATATGTATATTTACATACCTACACAGAACGTTCCAGTTTATCGTCACTATATTATATAAAATGGAAAACAGATTACGTTATTATATCATATTCAGCGGCTTCAGCGTTGAAGAATATTACTAAATAGTTTTCCTGCAGATGGCGACACAACGTCAAACTTTGCGAGCTACAGCTTTTATAGATAACTTTGTAAGCAGAATTCTATATAACTCCAATATTGGGAAAGCTAAGGATAATTGTGCGTTCTTCTGCGTACATTTATCTTTCTAATAAATATAAAAGATAACAATTCTTCCGTTTAACTATTTATATTTCCAATGAATAATTAAGATGACATCATAACAATAATACGATTATTAAAACAACAATTTCGTAGAAGCTTCTTATTTAAAAGTTATTTATTAATTAATAAAATTTAGATGTACTAATGTCATTATTTTATGAAAAATATTAATTTTTTGAGCTATAAAAAATACAAAACAAAGAGTTGTAAGGTCAATAATATTATATTTGGGCAAAAAAGTGCGTAATACAATTTTGCCAATCAATCATACAAATAACACCAAATTAACTTTTGTAATGGGAAAACAGCCAGTAATTAATTTCCTTTGTTTGTTGATGGTTTTCCTTTTCATTATAAATAGATTCCAATGGCGGTATTACCACGCGTATGTTTTATTATAATTTTGTTCCCTATTAAGTATTCTGCAAATACATATAAATGGTTGAACCTCTTGATCTGGATAACAGAAGTACAAAACAGAAAATTCTCCTGCTTAGCTCGCACCAAAAATCATTAAAAACGTTTACTGTAGAACATCATACGCATTTTAAAACTTCCCGGGGACCATCCCGAGATATCTATCACGTATCTTTCTACAAGGATTAAGAAAGGATATCTACTACATTCTAGAAGGATTAAGAATGGTAAATCCTTCGCTATATCCATTTTCGTCTTATAAAAGTAGTTGTTCGAAGATTATGGAAAACGGAGATAAATTTGAAATAATTCAAATTACATAGCCCTCACAGGCTATGATCTATGATATTGCGTGATGATGTATCTATGATCGAACTCTAGAGAGGATTCCTGGACTATCTAAGGTTGGTTATAGATTTCAATGAGCATCAGTTACCATTTGATACAAGCATCATCTACATGTTTCTTCTATAAAAAAGGTTGCTTACACAAAATATATTCTCGTAGCACTAAGCCTTAATGACATAAACTAGTGAACTATTGCAAACAACACTTTGTTTTCATTTCCTCTCAGAGTCGTGCCGAGGAAACAATAAGAAAAGTGAAGAAATAAAAACGTGTCCACTCACTGTATATGCCGGGACGTGTGTTCCTCCCGCAAATACTGTTTACTCAGTAAACTACATATGCTACACAGAAATCACTGTGTTGGCAGTTTTATTATTTGTTTCTACATAAGGCCTTTCCCACAGAAATGTGCGTAGTAGCTGCTGTGTGTCAAAATCATGAGAAGAATTGCTTAATTTTCATTGCTTGGCTACAAGACGCTATGGCTTTTTGTATGGAGGGATGCGAGCTAAGGATGTGAGCTACGCGAGCTCCGATGAGCTACGTAGCTTGCTTCCGACTTAACATACATGCATAGTTATATGGTTTCTATTACACGTCCTACTCTCGGCTTCGAATTGGCACACCGCTTAGCTACTTCGCAAATATCTGTTTGTATGGCACTTTTATGAACGAAATTTATACTTATGTACTTGATAACCTAACCAAACACTTTTATGAAATGAAAACACAACCAAAGTAACGTTTGGTGGAAATTTTGAGGATCATCAAGTTTCAATTTATTTTGTACCGTTCCATTTTTTATTTACTTTACCTATATTGATTTTTGTATCAAAGTGTATTCGTTAGTATTAATAATGATGAGAAATTGTATTTCACAATTAAGTACCTCCTTGTTTATAAACAATACTCGAAATCTACAGAGAGCAGATCCATTTTAATTGTATTACAAAGCACAAATTGTTCAGTATTATCGACTTCAAACAGCCAGAAAATAACAGCTCATTTTACGGGCTTCGCATTCATTTGAACAAACTTCAGTGGTAGGTAAGCGATAAGGAAATACGCTATTTATATGAAATATGTTTAATATTAACTAATTGTAAAATATTTCTACGTTGTATTTGATTTATTTAATAGGGGCACGTCCAGTTACGCTAAGAGGTATGTTATTTGATTAGTTATTGTTGTTAAGAGGCATTAAATTTACGTGGGTAAAAAATACGTAATATATCAAAGCATTTCAAATTGGTATCTTATGATAATTATAGGTTATATAAATATGCAAGTCCGGCAAAGGCAGTGAAGCAGAGAACTACTAGAACTACGCTACAAAGCTACGAAAACATTAGCCCATTTCCACCAAAACGGGTAACATGTGCTATGAATATGCGCTGTATGAGATAACTGAGCGGATAAGGCTGCTTCCACGGTGTCTACACTCGGTGAAAAATGCGCGCTACGTACTATTTACGAGTACGTTGCATTTTGCATAAAGCTACACCGAACACGGATCCTTAGCATCCGTAGGGTTATGCCTTAATATATTCCTCCGCACAAGAACATAGCTTTGTTGAACACATTTCTACCATTAAGCAATGAAAACCAGTCCTTATCATGGTGGATTGGCAAACATTCGAAATATGATTTCCTCTCACAACACAACTCTGGTGTAGAAGCACCGTTGGGTAGAGTCGTCTGAGTATACAGAGATGACTAGCACCTAATACGTAAGATTATATTAGAAAAAAAAAACAAATATAAACCAAAATTTTATTTGCAGGATTAAAAAAATATATTAAAGAAATCTTAAATACTAATCAATAAATAGTTTCTATCATTTTCTACTACCACTACAGTAGTAGTATACTTTATTTTCGCCAGAATACTTTAATTACTTTTTGGTTTTCCTAGAATAGCGAAAGACCTCCGAAAATCATCAGTTTGCATTACTAGTGTAGTATAGAGCATACATTCATATAATATAAAATAAATAATTTTGATTTATTGATCAATGACGCTTTGGTAGCGTGTAACTATTATCTCAGCATATGCTCGCATGCTAATGATACAAACGCATGACGCCAGTTAAAGCCGTAAAATTAATAGGCCATTTGAATCTCGGTGATCCCCATTCTCACCCACACACGCGTAATATCGCTTTACACATAATCATTGGATGTCACATTTTCGTCCTATCGAAAATGGGTATAAAAATGCAAAAGAATTAATATGCAATACAAAAAACCGACTGCTTAAAAATATATCACTCGCATAACTTAGACTTAACAACAATAGCTCTTTTAATAAAAATCGGACAAGTCGTTTGGACTGTAGGGCATGCCAAAGAATAATACATATGCGTATTACATTATATACATCGAAAAACCTTTTACCCTCTGATGAAAAAATTCACAAGAAATCACACGCAGGAAAATTTTCGAAAAGTATTATACAGTCTGCCTTATTTACGTGATTACTGAATTTATTTTCATTAGGTATAGGAAACGGCAAATGAGCATGCAGCCCACCTAATTTAGTCATTGTGTCTCATGATATTTGTAGCGGACTCCAAATAGAACTGGAGTTGTCCCTGAGATAATTCACAGATTCTTTACTGACTCATATGTACAGGGACAGGAAAGAATCAATGACAGATAGACGTCTTCGGACTGTAGAAACCTACTCAAGTACTCATAATATCACAGGTTAGTTGTCTACGATGTGCAACGATCCTAATCTTAACTTATAAATGCGAATGTTAGTCTGTCTGTCTGTTTGCGACACTTTCACTTCTTAACTACTTAAAACGCTTTCTACAATCACAGCCCCATACTAGCATTCCCTGTATCGTGGGTGCTATGGACACCCATACCCAGAAACAGAAATCTAAATTTATCATTTAGAAATCTGTCTGACCGGGTATCGTACCCGGGACCCTCTGCGCGTCAGACCGGCATAGTGACCGTTCCGCCACGCAGGTCGTTCTTAACCGATTGTCATGAAATTTGGTACACACCTTGTCAGGGGTTCAAAAAAAATTTTAACATTAAAATAAAACCGACTTCTATGTCACTACAAAGTAAAAAATAATTGAAATAAATGTTGGTTTAGTACATATTTCTGAAGTCGGCGCTCAATATATTTAGTTTGATAACAGCGTAAACAGCGTGTCCAATATGAGCGCCGACTTCAGAAATATATACTAAACCAACATTTATTTCAATTATTTTTTACTTTGTAGTGACATAGAAGTCGGTTTTATTTTTTTGTAAACATTTTTTTTTCACCCTTTTTAGTGATGATATGCTAACGTTTGTATTAATATTATGTAAAATTGTATAAAGGTGATCATGAATAAAGGTAAGGTCTGAATTCATACGGATTGGACCCACCCGCTCGCAGGGCGCTGCCGCGCCCTTCTCGCTTAGTTTTATATTGTCTTATATGTTCCAACCTAACCTAACCAATTCAATACGAAACACTATAGGCGAGGCTTTATGAGATACTAATTATTGGCTAGGTTAGGTAGGAACAGATAAGCAAATAAATCAAACTAGGTGGTAAAACTGGTCCAATTTACATTAATTCAATAGTTAAGAAAAGAAAAAGGAGTTGAAGGTCAAATTTTTCATCATATGTCTCTGTCTAGCAACTTCATTACAACTAATGTATATTCTATATACTTTACATGGGAGGCACGTCTGCATCATCAGGATTGAAGAATTGAAGGTCATATCTTCCATCATATGTCTCTACTCAAAGTCCTCATCATATATTCGTAAGCTCCAAACGCCTAACTTGTATGATTGAGGCAGGAGGCACTTCTGCATTATCAGAGTTGAAGAGTAGAAGGTCAAATTTTCCATCATATATCTCTACCTATCAACCTTATTGAATATTCATAAGCATCAAATGGCTAACTTATATGGTTGAGGCAGGAGGCACCTCTGCATTATCAGAGTTGAAGAGTAGAAGGTCAAATTTTCCATCATATATCTCAACTTATCGATTTTATTAAATATCCATAAGTTCCAAATGCCTAACTTGTATGGTTGAGGCAGGAGGCACTTCTGCATTACCAGGGTTGAAGAGTTGAAGGTCAAATTTTCCATCATATCATGTTAACCTAGATACTCAATGTTCATTTTAAGTTTCATAAGAATTGAGTGTACAGAAGGTAAGTTGTCATAAAATATGTAAAAAGCAGGGGTAGTGATGATGAGTTCCACCCCATAACTTAATTTCTAATCATCAGAGCATACTAATGTTAAGGTAGGAAAGTACCGCAATGAAACTCTCTTTCATATGAAAAAAGAAAATTAAAATTGGTTAAGAAATACTCGACTTATTCAAGTTTATATGAAATCGGGTTTTTCCAATTTTCCGGGAAAACTGGCGGAAATTTTCAAATTTCCTCGAAATGGGACCCCCTGTGAAACTAGCCACATACAATGGTGTATGAATCATGTCGATCGGTCGCGGCATCGTGAAAAAATCGCCGAACAAACATAAAAAAATATATATATGTATATATATATATATATACGGTCGAATTGACAAACCTCCTCCTTTTTTGAAGTCGGTTAAAAAAGGACATAGAGAGTACCTTTTATGCCGAAAAAACCGTTTAAGATTTATTTCATAACCGAGATATAGATAAAACCCTGAATGCAACCGAAGCTGCGGGTAAAAGTTAGTTTCAAATAAGTAATACGGTAATTAACGCCTGTGTATGATTTGCAGCAATTGTTATACAATACCTCATAATTTAGCTGGAGTTATGGAGTTGGACTGTAGCCAAATCTAGAGCAATTAACATGTCATATTCGTATCCAAGTCATTAACAACTGTTAAATACATAAAGATTTATTTGTTTCATAGAAATAATAAAAATTAATAACACCTTTTTACTTTTAAAAAAATAACATTCTTTGTTGTGGTACGAATCCAGCGTCACCACCTATACCCTACCTACCTGCCATACCTAGTTCTGCCTAATAACCGCAGTGTTCAACACTGCTATGTTCCGATATAAAGGGAGTGATGAATGGATACTTATTAGTGACGTTTGAGCTAAATCCTCTCTAGGGAGATAAGAGCTACTTAAGTCCTAAGTCCTGGACTTTAAACTTATCTGTTCTCGATTACAGATGTCCGTGGGCTGCAACAACATCTTACCATCAGGTGGATAGCGTGCTCGTTAAGTACTTGTTATATTATTAAAATATTTTTTTATTTTATTATAAAACATATTACGGACCAATAAGAATATATATTTTTCCTAGACATTTTCTTTAACGTTAAGTTAAAACATAATTAAATACATTGAATGTTTTAAAACTACTTAGAATTCCAACCCGAAACTCGTGTTAAACCCGAAAATTAGGGTTTGTTAAGACTAATTTTACAAGCAATTTATTATTATGTCCAACGCAAAAGTTACAGACCAAGTTCCATCTCGGAAGCTTTCTGAAGCTAAGTGCATTACTGGCGGCAGTCACTAGCATCCATAATGCTATTAAATCTGTCTTTGACATCAAAGATTAAAGATAAAATTTACCCTCTTAATCGCCGCCATTTTAAACTAATTGGATAAAAATTAGCGCATGGTTCGACTGGCGAATCAGTTCATATTTTATCGACAGCAAAATTAATTGGACATACTTTTTTTGTAATATAGGCGCAGACAGGAGCAGACAAACATGCAATACACCTGATGGTAAGTGGCTACTGCCGCCTATGAACATCTGTAATCAACCCCAGATAGGATAAGATATTCCTACCTGAGGTCGGCCACAGCTGAGTCGCTGCCACTGTGGATTAAGCTGAAACGCCTCGGACCTCGGACAAGTATGTCATTGTAGTGACTAAGCAGGCTCGTGTAGTATTAAGAGGCGTCTTTATTTGATGAAGTCTTTATTATAACTGTCTTAATACTAAGCTTAAACTAACTTATATAACACAAGGCTCAGCTCTACACCACACTTTATTGTAGCTGTACATGTGTGACTGTGACGAACCTCATATGACATTACATATTTGCACTTTTACGAATAAAACAGAATCTTTTATGAACCTAGTTAAAATTAAAAGTTATTATAAAATCAAAGCTACACTGCTCTTATATACCGCCTGTGTCCCTACATCACTCCCACCTTTTAGACCAGCCCAATGACAACTCATTTGTTGTACTTCAAGCCGTTTGGGCTGCAGAGCGTGCTAAATAGTGACCCATACAAAGACACATACACACATAATCTCAAGAAATATTACCCTACGCATTTAAAAAAGAAAGAGGTTATATGTTTGCCATAAACATTAATTGGCTATTTACTATTACTATTACCCCTACCCTGCATCTCTATAATTGAATATTTCTTTTGTGCAACAAGTAAATGGTTGCCTGGAAGAGATCGCTATGTTAATGATAGGGCCGCCAATTGTACCTTAGATTATTTAAAAAATATGTGTTTGTTATTTTAATTTGGTGTACAATAAAGAGTTTTCTATTGTATTCTATTTACTCCTTTATTTAATCCCTCTCCTCTCCTTTATTTAATAATTCTTTCATGCAAGAAGGAAATGTTTGCCTAGAAGAGCTCGGTGATAAGGCCGCCAATTGTACCTTAGATTATTTAAAAAAAATGTATTTGTTATTTTAATTTGGTGTACCGATTTTCACCAAATTTTATATGCATATTCAGTAGGTCTGAGAATCGGCTACTATCTATTTTACCCCTAAGTGATAAGGGTTGTTCGCCCTAAACATTTTTTTTTATTTCTATGGCAACACAACATTTGGCGGGTCAGCTATTATTTATTATAATACCATCTTCTAGTAAACAAGAGCACCTGTAAAGTTAGTGATAAACGAATGCGCTAATGAACAGTGTCGTAACTACCTGTCCTCTCAGAGTTATGCTAATTGGAGCGTAAATTAAGAAATGCGAAGGACACCACTGGTTAATGTTCATCCAGCTATAAAAAAATAATTAACGCTTTCACGCCGCTCTAGGGTTCTATGTTGTGGGTGCTACAAACACAAAGATAAGAAACAAACACCAAGACCCAGGACAGAAAACATTTTTATTGTACAGAAGGAGCATACGAGTATACAGTCCTCATGTAGTTAAGTGGCTATCTATTACCTATGGATATTTGTAGTAACCCCAGATAAGATGAGATTCCTACCTGATTTTGACCTCCGATACATTTCTACCCCTGACAACTAAGTTGGAATGGAATGGAGAAGTATATCTTCTTTAACCCAGAACACGGCAGCACTTAATACTGCTATTATAAGCAGAAATTGTTGTGACGGTGATGCTTTCGGAGTTGGAAGTGGTGTCGAACCTGGTCCATTCCGTGGACAGTCTGATAGAATGTCTAACCCACCTGGATTGTTATACAATAGTCTGCGTATAATTGTCTTGGTTCATTAATCAACCTTACCGGAATTGAACCCGGAAGCCATAGGATTACAGACAGGTATAATTTTACAAATGAAAAGTGTTACCTAGAAATCACATTCACGCAACAACAATAGAAACATATTGATAGTTCTACACAAAAATCATCTCGTGCTATCTGAATGGGTACTGATAACCGAACATGTATCGAGGTTGAATGAATAATAGATAATAAACCAGTGGGTACACGTCAAGCGGCTCATCAAGGCTTATATTACTGGTATGACGCAATGCGCGAACAATATTAATAATTGCTTGCAACAAGGATACCAAAAGAAAAACTAGTGTTCCGAAACTAACTCCCAATGTGAACGTAATATCTTAATAATAAATATTTATTTTTAGGTTATATTTTGCGCAAACATTAATATTCTTATTTTGAATAATTGTCTGTGTCTCTGTGAGATTGGAACAATTCTGTCACTGAAAAAAAAGAACCGAGAACATCTCAAATCTTATTTGAATCTATGGTACGTGGACTGCATATATAGTGTGGCCTTCTTACGTAAGAAAGAATGATAGAGCTTAGTGGTAGAAAATAAACCTCCCGAACCTCTGTTTTTGGTAAACTGATAACATGGCGCAGCATTTTAAAAATAGATAATCCCTCACCTTAAAGGGTTTCGAAAACATCGTAATATGTATACCTAAATGCTTGAGAGATCTCCATTGTGCTCCCAAAGTTGAGTGAAATCGTCCACCATATTATGGCCTAAATACGCTCTTTGCTATGCCTAGTAGTGTAACAGAAGTGGATAGATAATAATAAAAATATGGCATCTTTAGAATTAAAATGATATGAACGCAAAATATGTACTTGAGAAAAATGCACTTCTATGAGGAGGGATGCTCTCAATTATTTCTCTCAGCTCGAAATTATACTAGAATCAATGTTCCACTGGATAGTTAAAGAGTTTTGAAAGTATCTTTTGCCCATGAATCACTTTCATGATAACTTTTTTTTACATTTACTTTATTGTAATTCGAAAAGTAATATATAACAACTGTTAACTTTACCGTATTTCCTGTGTCTTATTATTTTTAAGATAGAAATATTCTGGTGGAATTTTAAAGATGGTTTAGGTAGCTATCTGCATCACAAAAAATGTACCCTGCCAGAGACAGACCCAGGAGCACGCCAGATCTTCCCTCTTAAACTTTTAGTCGAGTCATGTTATAATACGAAATATTTCAACGACAACCTACTCTGAAAGACTGCTCTTAAGGCTATTAATTTTCATCTCTTGTGACGTGAAAAGCATATGGGATTATGTGACACTTTACGAATATTGTAAGAAGTGATAAATATAGCGAGATTTTAATAATATTACGACCTTCAAATTATCGACCAATTTTAAAGAAATATTTAGAAAATCGACATTTATCTACTGTCTCATAAATTAAAGGCAAGTGTCAGCAGGCAGCTGTCATGCTAAAGTTCTAACTTAGTTCTCATGATATCAATGCATCTACGACCAAAGCCAGCTTTCCCACACAATCAGAAACTTCAATAAATTTGCTTTGAAACACATTTGTTCTAATAGTTCGAAGAAAATGATCAGGGTGCGCTTTTATGAGACGTTCAAAGTATATTAGAAATAGTAAAAAAAAATAGCAAAATATGTTTAATTTCTAAAGAATCTTGCCCTATTTAGGTGAATTGACAAGTATTCGTGGGCTGCAGAACTCATAACAACAAGTGGACTTAACGATTAGAAGCGATACTCAACATTAGTTAAATATATACAGAAACTATCTTGTCACTTAAAAATACATGAATGGAGCAGATACATAGAAAATCCATTAAATATAGAATTTTCTTACAATTCATTTAAAAATAGGTAGAATCATAAATCAGATGATATGTCTCTACCATTTAATAAAAAAAGATTGAAATATAATTTGCATTTTATATTATTAAAACCGCTAAAATTTCAATGTCTTTTAGGTTTTATGAATTAAAAACCATAAAAATATATTTGAACAAATTTAAAAAACCGAACATTGAATTTTTTTCCACAAAACATTGTTTGACACATAGTGACCCCAAATATATGAATCAACATGTCACGAAAGACATTAGGAAAACAGAATGAGACTACTTTGCTGACATGTTTTAAATTTTTATTGGCACACGTACAAAATCGTTATAAATAATTTATAATCATATCGTAAATGTGACGTTTAAAATAGTCTTGTGTGGTTCGCGAACGAACTAGTTCGAAAGAGCGCCACAGATGAACTACGCGAACTAGATCCCCGACTTCTCGCTCCATAGTTCATTAGTTCCTATGTCTGAACTAGTAAAAGATGGCAGTAATTGAACTAATGTCGTCATATTTTATGAATATTTTATCTATATGAAACCATAGGTTTATCCATTTTTTAGAGCTCAACATTTGGATGAATGCATTCCTTAATCTTGTCGCATAATTTACAAAATTCAAATCTACAAATTGATTAAAAAAGGCACATCGTTCACTCTTTTGGTTAACTTGTTCTTCAGATCTCAACTGTTCGGAAAGCAGCTCGGAGAAGACGAACTAAATGAGCGAACTAGTTCCTTTAGGAGCCGCGAACTACATTAAACGATCCCAGTTGTGAACTACCCAAGACTAATTTGAAAACTTATGAGTATTGCTTGATGGTGACTATAAAATCTAATAATATACTCGTAAGTAGAAGTATTTGTAAAACAACTGGCAGTGAGAGGGAACGTTATACACATTTCCCAAAATAATTTGAGTAGTTTGAATTATAATATATTATTCAAATACTATCAGACATTTTGGCTGATTCTTAGTCTTTTAAGCGCTTATTTTATAATCTACAAGACAAGAATAAAGTCTTAAATAATAGACAAAAACCTTAAGATGTCTAAAATAACGTTTCGCCTACAAGCAAGTAATATAAATTCTTAGAATTCTATTTCTAAATAAGAATTATGAAAAATGAGCTATGAATAATGATGTTATGAAATATCTACTTTATAAATCACCTTCTCACTAATGTCTTCACTAAATGGCAGTTTCCGATTATCAATCATGTGGATATTATATTCAATCCACATTTTAAATAAACACTACTAGGCACTTTAAATCACTACGTTATAATTATATTTTACGACTATTAAGAGAATCCAATATTTTTTTTCCAACAGTAAAGGTTTACGGTTTAGTATTTTTTTACAAAAATCCATTATTTAATCCACTCAAATAACATAGTAGACATACAAAATTTCTTAAAACCTAGTGGCTTGTGAAATGTTAACTAAAAACGTTTCAAATTGAAAGTACTGTTTAAAACCTTCTATTTTTAACTTACTCTAGCAGCGTGCAATATAGAATACCTTTTTAGCCGTGACTCACACGGTAAAGATATACAATCACACTAAACAATAAGTGCCGTTAAGTAAGAGCCATAAATTCAGTGGCACTAGACATGGGATACATTTTATTACTTAATAGTGCAATTTTAATTAATACTGAGAACAGTAGCCAACAATCGGCCTATTAAGTGGCACTTCCTCTTTTACAGTCTTCTTTTTATAGCAGCAGCATTGGCAGCAAACGTAGATCGCTACTACAACGATTAAGGTCACCGGAAGCCACACGTACACTGGTATCCCAGAAGGCTTCATTGTTTCAGCATACTCCTTCAACAACGCACACGGTATCTCACTCTTTTCAGTACCCATACTAGTATTGTGCCATACGACGCATTCTTGATCTCGAGTTACTTTGATCGGAGAACCAGTAGAGTTCATGAATGGCTTGATGTCGATTTGCGATGACGTTATGTCCAAAGCTGCAGGATCCGGAAAGTGGCTCTCAGGCGAGCGTTCCATGAAGGACGACATAATGAAACATGGGATTTGGGTTTCTTCAAAATGTTTGCCATTGATCACATGTAAGGAACACTTTTCGTCCTGGCGGAGTGAATAGAAATGAGTGTACTCCCAGTGATCCATCGACGCTCGTCCCAAGTTGTAAAGAGCCAATCCAGTTAACAAGTCTCCAAATCTGCCGCCGCGCTCACGGTATTTGTAGACGTACGTGGGCGGCAAGCCGTGGTACACGGGATATGACACGAAATTATGGCATTGGCGACACAAGAAGTGAATTTCACTGGGCGGATGGTACGAATAATGCGCGTGGTGAGCGCTGACGTGCTGATTGCGTGATTTCGTTGGCATGTTCTTGTCGAATCTCCCGCGGGGTCCTCCGCTGATTTTTGCGCGAACACTTATGAAAGTAAGGAGGAATATGGAGATAATGTGGAGAGATTTCATTTTGCAGCGCGAAGGGCGGGTCACGGCGCACGACTGCGCTCCCCAGCCAGGGCATAGGCGGCTTGGCGCCGGCTGCCCGCTGGCGCCAGTCGGCCGCGCCGCCCCATGACTCGGTATGAATGGGGAAAACGCACGACGGGTGGTGTCCGTAGATTGCTCATAGTGGGTGCAATATCGCCATTTTTACGCATAAGAGTGACAGTAATTTTATGATTTTTTTTTTTTGAGAAATTTTTATATTTATTTAAAGATTATGTGTCTGGATTACCTAAATTGGAAATATGAATAGTAATTTCATTTATGTACACAGTCATGTCTAGTAGAGTGTAGGTAATTTACGTAGACATACATTGATGCAGTTACGCTTAGCTACATGTAGAGTTGAACATTTATACCGATTCCAGCTTTTCTATATACGTAGTTAGGTATCATATGAAAGTGTGTCAATTAACTAAACGTGTTACGTCGTTATATAAGCATTGCATACTTTCAAATTAACCTTTTAAATGTTTGCAGTGCCTTCTACTTTGCAATTATAAGGGTAGGTCTGGTAGGTATTTAAATAAATATTTAAGAGCGTTACTTTAATTTGCAAGTAACAAGAGCTATGAATATAATAAGTCCTACTAATTCAATTAAGTAAAATGTTTCATTTTTATTAAAACAATATTCAGCGCTTTTTGACTTTCCGTTACAAAGCGAATTTCGTATGAACTTTTAATTATGTAATCCATCTCAAATGAGGCTAAAAGTATAAAAAGAAGAAAACCAAATAGCAATTCATATAGTTCAACGATATAAGAAACAACTTCGTGTAAATTCGGCAATCAGGCACGTACTCAACCTCTTCGCAGCAGCGCACAATGCACGCCTCCGCACAAAGCGAGCGCTTCCTGCAAGATATCGAGATGGACAATTTCCTGAGCATTGTCCCCGAGACTGCCAGCGTTCAACATCCTTGGGCTCGTTGGATTACATCACACGTGCGGCCGAATGGTAAAGGATCAAGTGTTGGTTATGAGTCAATGCTTCAACTAAAGTTCATAACTAAGACTATTTCATTTTGTTATATCTTCTAAACTATCAAAAGTATTACGTTGGCTAAGCACAAAGATGATTTAAACATTTTTAAAATATTAATATCAAAGTTTGCGAATAAAAAGAAATGTACCCTTATTTCTGGTACTTGTTGATTTTATTTTCAGCGACCTTATAAAATATAAATCGTATTAATTTTTTATGTCAAATACGGCCCTGAACTTGTGAAGCTCCGTAAATCCAAATCTCAGAGCTTAGAGCCACAATGCCAAAACTTTTTTTATAAAATTGAAATAATATACGACCATGCTATCCACTTGATAGTAGGTAGGTACATAGATACTGCTGCATATGGATAAGTTAATGAAGTCCAAATAGGACTGATTTCACCTCTGCTACACCCTTCAAATGGGACCACGGCAATTTTCTTATAATAACATTAAAATTCGCGTAGGATTACGATGCTACGTAGCATACGTGCTACGTCGCCCTATGGCGATCTGATTGACCTCTTGAAATGTGATGCAAAAAGAGATTCAATTCGTATTAACAAAAACGGGACCGCATTACACATAACACTGTTATTATTTGTTGTTGTTGTACCAATTGCTTTTACAACCTTTGCCGACCTCTACGGGCTCGGTCGTAAGTTTTAAATATTATGCCTACCCATATCAGAAAAATCGCAAACTAAGTACGTATAATAAAATATGATTCTATCAAAATTTACGGATCCACGATGTCATCGGAGCCGCCAATTTAGTAGGCGCACGATACTAAATTGCCCAATTTAATACTGATAGCATATAATTTTAGCTCAGTATTTACTTAGAACTTCGGGATCTCCAAAGGAACGCAACCGGAGTCTTCTTAGCGCGCCGCTCCGTCGGGCCCCATTTAGGTGAGCTTGACGCTCGCCAAACCATCTGGTGCGTACGACGGTATGCGAACACACGTACCGGCATCCCTCCCGGGGCCGCTGGCCGAGCGGTTCGAGCTCCCACTCTCGCCGCCCGCAACCCCGGAAGCCCCCTTTTAGTCGCCTCTTACGACAGGCAGGGGAACCAGTAGCCCCATTCTGGTCCCGGAACTACAGGGGGACAATAATGGGTTGGTGATGATGATTGAAAATACTAGTCACAGAAGAGCATACAATAAATAAAAAGAGTGAATATTTTCCATTGAAAATCTTTAACATTTAATAGCGGATGTACTGTCAGCGGAACACGATTGCAATTCGTATTTGTAAATACAGATTATAAAAAACAGATGCAACGAACGGAAATGACGATAAAAAGTATAAACAAAAAAGAAAGTGTCAACAAGGGAAATTTGATATACTGCCATATATTATTATTTTAAGCTTTTTATGAGGTTATTAAATACGAGTAAGTATTGTTAGCAATATATTCAAATTATTTTATTATAGTATTATTTTAATTAATTATTTTGTGTTATATTCATGATGTTCTTTTTATAATAATAAGTGCCCATTTATATAGTCACTGGCTGTATGGGTTATACGATTGTGTGCATTAGCATGAAAAAAAGAACGCGCTCGGCGCGAGATTTGTATTTTACGCGGGAATAACAAAAGTTGTAAATTGGACCAAGAAAATAGTTTATGTTATTAGTATATTGTTTATTTCAAAAAGAAAAACTATGAATAGTTCTAGCTTTTCTATTAACATTCATCCATATATATTAAAGCTAATGTTTTTGTTTACCCGACTGCGGAGGGTAACATATTTTTGACTGAAGGTATGGTGTGTAATGTCTTATATCTATCCTTTTATCTATATTCTGTAACGTTAAAAGCAATTAACGGCAGGTGTAACATATATCCTTCGTTATTTACAAAATCATCCATATCTCTCTAGCGTAATACGCAATACTAGAAAACGTAAAGTGGTACTCTATTTGAGTACACATATGCTTGTTGTTCGAACTCCACCCAGAAAGGTGGGCCACATAGCGGTAAGTGGTCAACGTCGCTATTTTACATTGAAAGAAAGAAAGAAAAAAAGAAATATTTATTTGTAAAAAATACTACAACATTATGTGACATAATTAATAGTAAACATAACTTTAAAATCAGAACATTGCTGCAGTAAAATTTAACAAAAGGGTCCACACTCAGCCTCACCGCGGTGAACCACGGCCACTGATTTTCAGAATGTCCCCATTCGACGAATTTTCACATTGCAACATTTCACATCAACAGCTTAAAAAAATCTTTATATTGTCAACCTAATTCTATTTTAAATCACTATATGGATTCTAATACAATATCATGCTTATTTGCACGATTATAGAATATCAAAATCCGTCCCTAAAATTTTGTTTATTTTTCAGAAGTAATTTTGAATATCTGAATGTCGTAGGACCTACACATACTTATAATAGTTAGAACATACCTAATGTTTGCTCTAAAATCTTTGTAACAACCAATTTTTGGCCTGAATATTATAACGTTTCAGGAAGTCACACATTCATTTTAATTTGTAGCCATCACGTAGGCGTATATTAAGAATATAATAAATAGATACTTTTATTTTTAAATTCTTGTGGTTTCAAGATTTATTACGCATCGAAATTCATCTCCAGAGTGCAATACGTTTCCATTTTATCATTGCGAATAATCTCAATATAGATACCTACTGATATTCCTTTTATATCCAAATCCACGCGCCAGTGAAGCTGTGAGAGCTCGTATTTTAAAAATAAATCCAAAAGTATGCACATTGATGTTATCTTTAAAATCTTATATATAACATTCTCGTGTCACAATGTTAATTACCGTACTCCTCCAAAACGGCTTTACCGATTTTCACCAAATTTTAAATGCATATTCAGTAGGTCTGATAATCGGCTACTATATATTTTTCATACCCCTAAGTGATAAGGGTTTTTCACCCATAACATTTTTTTATTTATATGCAACACAACATTTGCCGGGTCAGCTAGTAATATATAAAATATGCGAAATATAGACACAGTATCAATAGTTATATGATGTTTGCGGTTAACACGACAACCACTAGAAGTATGTAACAAAGTACCCCGTGGTTTTGGTATTGGGTTAATTATTGTTTGTTTACATATTCTTATGTCACAGTTGTAAAACGGAAGTGTATATCTCGCGCCTACACATTATTATCGACCTATAAAGTTAAGCAACATTGGACGCGGACACGAGTTAGA
This sequence comes from Epargyreus clarus, assembly GCF_041222505.1. Classification (NCBI taxonomy): domain Eukaryota; kingdom Metazoa; phylum Arthropoda; class Insecta; order Lepidoptera; family Hesperiidae; genus Epargyreus; species Epargyreus clarus. The sequence goes on from NW_027332233.1 coordinate 5,501,065, forward strand.
TGGGTGATGTCACGGTCCCCCATGGAACTGAGTTTTATGCGCGCTTCCGTGCCCTATAGGACAGGTTAAGCCATCGGTTTCTGCTCAATCGGTTAGGATTAACTGAAGGAACTAACATGGCAAAATAAATAAAATCTTGTAAAAGGGTTATCAAGGACAGAATAAAAGACCCTTTAAAAGGTCGGTCACACATGACCGTAAAAATATCATTACGCCACAAAATAAAATTGTATCGTATATTTCTCAGTTAAAATGGCTTACTCGCAAAAAAGTAATATTTTCAACTTACATATTTTTTCTTTTTGCTTAGGGTTAGTGAACCGTTCATTTCAGTACATTTATATAAGTGAAAACTGTCATTATCTCGATGACTGTCAATTAAGAAAAATGTTCATAGTTTGACGTCGTAAAAGCACCCAATCGCCTCAACTATCGGCTATTAAGCTCTTAACGTAAAAGTTCATTATAACTGTGCAGTGTGTGTTGGCGTTGCTTCCACAACATTGTACTTTTAATAATAACACCCATGATCTTACTAATCTTACTAATATTATTATTCTTTTCGGATTTATATATTTATAAATTCGAAAGTAACTCTGTCTGTCTGTCTGTTTATCTCTTCTTCACGCCTAAACCACTGAACCGATTTTAGTAAGGATTTAATCGTAATCTATGCATTTGATCAAGTGATGATCTTTAGCAAAGTTGTTGTCCATGAGTACACGAAGATTTCAGAGTTGGTACGATCAATTTTCGCCAGATGGCGACATATTATGTTCTTTTAAACGCGGGCGAAGCCGCGGGCAAAAACTAGTATATAATAATACTGAACAACATTAAAAGTTAAATGAAAGTAGACAAGTAATTCTTAGTTCTTATTGTTTTCTCCAAACATTTAACATTGAACATTATATACATTTAAGTAGCACATTAAAGACATTCAAAGGCAAATGAGATAAACTTGAACTCACAACTTTAGGTCCTCGGGTGAAAACAATTTCTTTACGCATTCTCTTTATAAATATTTTTTTTTGTAGATCGTTGTAGAACAAAGTGTAGTTAGGCCTTAAGCTAAGTACGAGTAAGACTTTCAAAATAGCGGCACACATTTTTTTTTACACACGGGGGACTACTTGATAAAAATAGAGTTCCTTACAAAGAATAACTGTTTTACGTTATTTTATATCTCGAAAATATGTAGGGTTTTTACGTAATAAATGTACCGCGTGGCGGAGCGGTCATCCTACCGGTCTGACGCGCAGAGGTTCGATTCCCGACCAGACAGATTTGTATTTCTAAATAATGAATCTAGGTTTCTGTTTCTGGGTCTGGGTGGTTGTGTATTTGTCTCTGTGTGTATAGGGCCCATGACAATCCTAGTGTGGGGCTGTGAGTGTAGGCAGTTCAAAAAAAATTAAACTCAAAAAGTTCCCGGACATGACACTAGGACTCACTAGGTAGATACAATATGTTTTCATATCCTGTAATTCAATACTTACAATTTAGTAATATAAATATAAGAACCAAAATAATATCCGATAACATCCTAGGAAGGATGGATTATTATAGAATCGAGAATGATTTATTACGGAAACCGGATACCGGAGTTCTTTCGCTTGCAAATCTCTGCGGATGAACTTACTCGTATTTTATTTACGTTATTATTATGTATTCTATGTGTAACTTCTTGGATAATGGTTAAGTTCTTGTATATTCATTACATACTTTATTTAAATTATTTATTGTTGCTCGAGTTCAGGCAGTTTTTCTTCCTAACAACATTACAGTTACATGAAATCAATATTAATAATCATTTCGAAGCAATCTTTTTCGAATGATTTTGTAGAATATTATAATAAAGAATTATGAAAAACCTGCTTTCTAACTATAAGGGAATGCTAAATGGTATACATTTAGAATTCAAATTCGACATAGTCAATAGCACATCGTAAATAGTCTAGCTACCAATATATGCCTAAACTTTCTCAAAGGTGTGCAAAAAGTAACCCCGTATGACCTTTAGGAGGATCATATCCACCATAGTATAGATCCTTGGTGATAATGGATGCAATGAGTACTAGGTAGTCGCATCACGTATTAGGAAAGTTACGCAGTAAGCAATGAGGAACAAAGTGCCTTGCCCATCCAATACTTTTAACAATGACCGCCAAAAATCAGGAGTCTTTATTTCTAGTGTTTCGTTAATCGCGTTTTTGTAGCTTGGCAGTGCCTAAAAGCTAGGTTAACTCTTGGTCTGAGAAAAACTAAAGATACATACTACTACAAATACTATTAGTAATACTGCTAGTAGAACTAATAAATATTGCTTTATACCAACAAAATATTAAATTATGTTTTAACTTTAAGATTTTGCAATAAACTAAATTCGTTCGTTTTCAAGCAAATTTTCCACAATAATAACTCAATAATAATGGATCACGGATGTTCCGTGATCCACATCCCAAAATAATTATATGTGTTTATATTTATACGACACGAATGATTGAAACGGGCAGAAATTTGCTTTAATCTTGTTTTGCAAAATAACACATTTTCTTTATAATAATGAATGCTATAATAATGAATGGCAGCTTTAAGCTGCCAAGTGCGAGTCAAACTTATGCACTAATGATTCCGTACATCACAATAATTCGATTATCTTAAACGCACAGTCGAACAGACGGCGTGCTTATATTAATAGATTTCATATATAATACTAGCTGGCCCGGCAAACGTTGTGTTGCCATATAGGTAAATAAAAAATGTTAAGGGTGAAGAACCCTTATCACCTATGGGTATGAAAAATAGATAGTAGCCGATTCACAGACCTACTGATATGCATATAAAATTTGGTGAAAATCGGTAAAGCTGTTTCGGAGGAGTACGGTAACTAACATAGTGACACGAGAATTTTACATGTAAGATTTACAACTTAAACAATGATGTAGGCAATATTAAGGCATACAATTGCTATTTTCCATGTAAATTTTAATAAAAAATGTTGCTTACATTACGTTAGGCACAAATATTAAATTTATGCTACATTTTTTTGCAAATTGTTTGGTAATACAAAAATAGATAAAGCTATAATGCGAAAGGAATACTATTTCTTACAAAATATTGCAGAATCGACCAAAGTGGAGCGCCTCCAAAGGGAATAATAAAATAGAGCCGTAGATACGACACTCGTATCGACTCTCCGATAGAGAAGATTGCGGTTCACGGGAAAGCCTTGCTTAAGGGCTTCACGATAGTGGCAGGTCCCTACAACATGGCAACATTTATCTCCATATCATTAAGGTTTTAATTAAGGTTTTAGTATGTATACGTATTCAGTTTATACACATTTATAATAGACATAAGTAGTTACAAAAGAAGTAGATGAACATTTTTGAGACTTTTATGTAGGTAAAAAAATATTAAAATCTAAGGAAGAATATATAAGTGCAATAAATCCTCAAAATAATAATTTAGTCCATAACATTACTTCTCCTTGTAAACAAATAATCACTTCGTCAGTGACTTATTTTTTATTTTACTGCAATCTTCAATATACATTTTTATTAATATAGGCTCTGGAGCTTTTACTTTTAGTAGTAGTTTTGTACATCATGAGTCAAGAAAATCAAAATTATAAAGAGGAAAGTCGTTTAGTTAAAGGTATGTGCACTATATAAAATTATTTACTTGTAAGTACTTCTCCTATACAGTTTGTCGTACTACTTACCCCTTAGTAATTACTAGTACCTAGTTAAGGAAATATTAATCTTAGTCTTCCAACAAGTTTTCAATAGAATAGCTTACATACTAGATACTTTTAAACTTCACATATACTAGAAGCATTAAAAGAAAAGGAAAATGTTAACCAAACAAATGACATACGGCGACATTTCTCTAGATTAGAACCTCGCCTTAAAAGAAGTATTTCAACAAAAGCACATAGACAGTGGCTTAATATGCCGTGTTCAGTGTTGACAAACCTCATTACTGCGGTTAGGTTAACGAGTGTAATGTCGCGACCGGAACAAACTCCTTGAGGCGCGCCGGGATTTCAAGGTAAGGCACCAATGACTAATGGCTAGCTAAAGGACAGGAAGATCAATCACCGTAATAGAGTAATGAGTGATTGTGCCCATGTCCCAAGTCCCTTTGGCTTTTGCATAATATTTAAAAAGTGGTGCAATCTGAATCCGTCTTTTGAAGTTTTCCAAAGTACGTTACGTTATTATTACGCTTTTAACTTTCTCTATTGTTATTTTTCTTATTTCATAAATTACTGCTAAAAATAAGAAAGCCAGCTAAAAATAAGAATGGTTTAGCATTTAGGTTTAGCATTTTGGAAGTGGCGTATTTGTGTGGGCAAATAATTTAAATTTCATTTAAATCACACACATTTACATAGATTAAATCTTAAGACACATACCTGTTTTTTTAATATAGGAGAAGCAGACGAGCATACAGTCCAACTGATGGTAAGTGGCTACTGCCGCCCATGGACATCTGTAATCAACCCCAGATAGGATTAGATATTCCTACCTGATGTCGGCCACAGATGCGCCGCTACCCCTGAGGACTAAGCTGGAACGCCTCGGAAAAGTCTGTCTCCCTTACCACACCCTTCAAACCAGAACACAGCAGCCCTTAACACTGCTGTTATTAGGTAGAAATAGGTGTGGCGGTGGTGCCGCCGGAGTCGATATTGTAAAGAGTTCTACCACCTTCAAATCTACTATTATAACATCATTGCACAGAGGTACAGAACCCTTTTACAGCAGTATTCTGGTTGTAGTGGTCGGGGTGTGATAAGGGAAAAACATACGAGGTATGCAAACTCAGTCTTCAGGAGTAGGTAATAATACCAACTCATCTTCGCCGACTTCAAGTAACACTCCAATACATAATAACAGGTGGATTGGTCGTTACGTTATATGTATAATGCAAAAAGAACTGTAAAAAAACCTAAAAGACTATTTGAACTCAGTGATTACACTAAGTATATCGTGAAACCCAAAAATGTCTACTTATCGTATTAATCAAATCAGGGCATATGTTTATTTTAATTCTATAGCTCTACACATGAAATATTATTATTATAGTAATAAATATTCGCGAAACAAAATTCTTAACGAACATAAATAATACTGTGTGTTTAATTGAGATACTTGTTTTTTTTAAACAAGAAAAAAGGGTTATAGATCTTTCAGCCATGATGTATGATAATAAAAAGAAAAATAAACTGGCCGAATCTAAACATAATGTGTGATTCATCGACGTTAGTGCCACCTACGATTTCCACGCATTTTGGTCCGAATATTATAAATAGTTCTTATTTTTCTTCAGTAATTCTATATATTTTTTTTATTCAGTCTTTGATGTGCTTATATATCTACATATTAATTTATTACCACTTGCAAAACTTAAAAACAAACAGCCATGCAGTTCTTAAAAAAAAAAATACGAAATCTACCAATTCGCACTTAGCGCAGCAAACTGTTTCCCAAAGCCCTTTAATTTTGGATGGATGCCCGAACCCAGCGGTGGGACGACAACTACTATTGAAACTAAATTTGTCAAGAACACGGAAAAAGACGTATAAAAGTCAAACAAAAACTTTTTTATAGTGGACAGAGTGTAAACAAATCTGTAACTAATAATAGATAGACATTTTATTGGAATGAACCGACGTAAGCAACTGTTTCAGCAATTATTTGAGGACGCCATATCCGAATGTCCTCATTCTCAACCGCTTAATACCTTGGAGCTTTCGTCCCAAAATATATTTATTCTTTATCGTAAATAATCAGTTTTGTTTTGTTTACAATATATTTAGTAAATAAATGTTACTTCTACGATTTCTTATTCGTATGCCTGAATATAATAACGTAAATAGTTCGCAGTTCTTCTGATGCTAATATCATAATCATAATAATGTATTTATGTATTGGAGACAAAGACATAAATTCATCTCTTTGAGTGGAAATAATCAACACGAAAATAAGTACCTACCAGAGACTTTACACTTTACTTTTCACATTAATATAAAATAGGATAGAGTAGTAGAATAGAATACTCTTTATTTCACACTTACAGTTTAATTTTAACAATAAGCAATATACATATACAGGTCAAGCAGTATTCTGCAGTATGCAATAGGAAGTCTTATCGCTAAGTAGCGATAATGTTTCGTTAACTACTAACATTTTGAAAGTAGTTAGGTAGATTGCGGTTCCACTTTGCGTTCCCCTCCGCAAGCCTTTTCTCCGGAACCTCCGTCACACCTTAATCTACCCAATAACAGCTTTGTTCAGCGATATGGTGATCCTACTTGAAGGGTGTGGTAAGCGAGACAAACTTATCCGAGGAGTTCCAACTTAGTCCTCAAGGGTAGCAAGTAGCAACGCATATGTTACCGATCTCAGATTGGACTCTTATCTTATCTGGGGTCTGATTAGAAATGACCATGGGCAGCAGTAGCTGCTTACCATCATAATGGATTGGATGCTCGTTTGCAATTTCAATATTATAAAATAACTCATATGTTATATCAGGATGGTAGGTAATTATTATAATATAATAACTTTTCAGTAAGAGGAACATTAATGCCTGTTTCCTGTGGGCAATATGACGGGGTGTTTATAAGAACCCACCACAATCCAGAAAGTGCAAGTCACCAAGTAATAATATAATATAAACAGACAATAATCTTATATACATATAAAATTCTCGTGTCACAATGTTAGTTACTGTACTCCTCCGAAACGTCTTTACCGATTTTCACCAAATTGTATATGCACATTCGGTAGGTCTGAGAATCGGCTTTTCATACCCTTAAGTAATTTTTCATACCCTTAAGTGATAAGGGTTGTTCATCCTTAACATTTTTTATTCATATGGCAACACAACGTTTGCCTGGCCAGCTAGTTTATAATATAAATCTTCCCTTACAATATCACCTTGAATATAAGGCTAGATAACTTTGTTATACTCTCATTTACAAGTTTAAATTAAGTTTGGAGCACTGGTTTCTGTATAGCGATGCTGCTTAATCCAACTAAAAGAACTACAAGTTTACTCAAAGGCATAGTCACTAGGGCATAATATTGAATTAAAAAATTATTCCATTGACATAATTATGATTGACTAAACATATCTCCTTTTTTGTTATATAAGCATACAACTAGTTAGATAGCCTAGTGGTAGATTGTTTTAACTTAAAGTAACGATCACTTGCTATCACTTATATGAAGTACTCGTAATAGATAATCAATTTGTTTGACACATACAAAGATAATTAACTTGTTAAACAAATTATTTAATTTGTTATTTAGGTATATTAATATGGATATTGGATGTGACATCCATAGCACGTCGGTCACTGTACGGTTTGCCTCACATAGGGTAGCAGGTTCGATTCGCAGCCACGCAGCTATCATGAGCATAAATCACGAATATTAATTGTTTTCGACTGCAAGTTCTGTTAAGCATCTGGTAATGGCCCGCAACAGAGATAATCCTGGAAGTAGGTTGTGAGTGTAGATATTGTTGTAATGTTTTTTTTCTTATACACAAAACATGCTTAGTACGTATTTCTCAACATAGAAATATACAGTTAAATTGAAGCTTACATTTCCGCATATTTTCTCAGAATCAATTCATGAAAACAATTCGGTCCTAAGCGTTGATCAAGGAAATTGGGCGTAAGGGTAACGGAACCTCGCGCACAATTAATGGAGGTAGCCACCCTAAATAACGGCAATCCACTACAAATACTCTGATGGACCGTGAAAGGAACGCCGAATGATATGCGTAGTATGGGAACACATTTATTGTTAGCTTAGACAAGGCTTAGACTGAGAAAAAATATGCAATGTTCTCTGAAACATTTCGTGTAACCTCACTTCTGTGATTTCAGATGCCTTAGTAGAATTAGTATAGGTGTACCTATAGTAAATAGTATGAATTTTTAGGTAATATTGAAATATAATTGTAGAACTTAGGTATTGACACCCAATGGCATTTTTTCTAAATGTTGAAATATAATATTTGATCATTAATCTCTAATACATAAATAGTCAAAGGTAAACCTAGGATATGAACTCCAAACCCCCGGCTTGAGGCTGAAGTTCAAACAATTAAGCAATCGTTTAATAAATAAATCTATCAGCACTTCATCGGCTAAGCTGTTTTGTAGACTGTACGATTCCATTATTGTGATAAGACGAATACCTACATATTAGTTATTCTCTTTTGGGATAAATCCTTTCCATTTCTATGATCTTTTCGAGGAAATTGCCTTGACATGTCATCACATTAGCATACAGTAACCAGTCCGCAATACTCTGACCCATTTCATCTTTTTCCATTGTCTTATCTGTTTCTTTGATCTAACATCACGTTAACTTCTGAGTTGTTACGACTTTTAAATACGAAATGTTTTCGTATTTAAAAGTTTGTGATGGACTTATGATTGATATCGTATTTTATTTTGCTATACCTATACACGGGCCTATATCAATAAACCGCGATTTCTAAAACAACCATCTAAATTCACCAGAGATCCCCCCGCGGCAGCGGAGTCGTTAAGACGCTCTTACTACGTTTCTTGATCAAAAAAATCTAAATTACAGTTTAAATTGCAAATTCTAGAATAAAAATTATATATCCGACAAGTATAAGTGCCACCCCAACTGTTGACAATAACAATTAAACTTAAAGTGAAGTGTTTTTGATAAATATAAACGTTTGAAAAGTTGTTTTATCTCCAACCGTGACTGTGTTTCAAAAGTGTCAGTGTTCGTCCGTGGTGTTAATGATTTATACCCTCGTTGTTAAATCTATAAACACAGCAACATTGTCCTCTGTGTATGAACGCATTATTAAATTCGCCAGTGACGTTTACGTGTCGGTAGCGCAGGAGTAGAGTGCGCCATTCTGACGATACATCTCCGGTCAACGCTGGTTCAAATCCCGGAAATATTTTTTTTTTTTTTTTTTTTTTATTTTTTTTTTCTTTTCTCGTTTGCATAAAGTGAAGAGAGACAAAAAAAAGAAAAATAAAAATAATAATAATAAAAGGAAATATACTTTATATTATATAATAAACAAGAAAAAAATTAATAACTTGCCATGGATAAAGGAGAAATATGTCCTGGGTGTAAATTAGCGGTGAATGACTCAATACACATGAAATGCAGTACATGTAAATACAAATATGACATTCTATGCGCTGGCTTTTCCGAGTCATCATACAAGAAATTACCAAGAACGCAGAAGGCTTCATGGATATGCCCTAATTGCCGCAATAAATTACCAAAGACTGATAATTCCAACACGCCAGTTCGGCAAACCCCCATGCTAGAGTGTAATATAATTGATGAGGTCTCCCCCTCAGAGAATGTAACCATGCGGTCGAGAGATCGTCGGGATATAAAAAATACGTGTGACAAAGAAACCCCGATGTCAAATGATAACATCCGGACCATCATACAAGACGAAATCAAGCGAGCGTTTAAGAACTCCATTGAGGGCCTCATCGAACCCATAAACACAAACATAACATCTATGCGGAATGAAATTAGGGAATTTAAAGAGTCCTTAACATTTTTGAACTCACAATTCGAACAACTCAGAAAGGAAATACAAGACAAAAACGAAGTAATTTCAAGACTAGAGAAGGAGAGTAAAGAACTAAAAAACGATGTTAATAATCTGAAACAAGAGATCAGCCAGCTTCAGCAACAAAGCCGATCTAATAACCTGGAAATACAATGCATCCCGGAAAATAAGTCCGAGAACCTATATTCCCTAGTTAAACAACTATCTTCTAAGGTTCGCTGCGAATTATCGGAAAAAGATGTGCTATATTGTACCCGGGTTGCAAAACAAGATCCTAAATCTCAACGACCAAGGTCAGTGATAGTCAAGTTCAGCTCTCAGCGAATAAGAGATATGCTCCTGGCAGCATGTATTAAGTTCAATCGAGCCAACCCCAAAGAAAAACTGCATGCTGCCCATCTAGGAATTTCATGTGATAAAATCAACCCAGTATTCGTCACGGAGCACTTGTCGCCTGAGAATAAAAGCATACATGCAGCTACAAGGAAAAAAGCCAAAGAACTCAATTACAAATATGTTTGGGTACGAAATGGCCACATTTTTATTCGCAAAACGGAGTTCTCGGAACGCATACTTATTAATAATTTGGATAAACTAAACGATCTTACCAATTAGCATTAGTACTAGCATGATCTTAAGACAACATACACAAAGTTCTCTATGTTAAATATGTATTATCAGAATGTTAGAGGCCTAAATACTAAGACTGCTGATCTGTATCAAAACATATGTATTAACAACTATGATGTCGTAGTTCTTACAGAAACCTGGCTCACTGATAGCATATCTAGTGCAGAACTATTTGACGATAGGTACATTGTCTACAGACGAGATCGCTTTACAACAGGGTACCATAGCCACAAAGCAGGCGGAGGAGTGTTGATAGCTATCAATAAGGATTTAAATTCTAGACGTCATAAAAATCTTGAGAGTGATTGTGAGGATTTGTGGGTCAGTATTGATATAACAGATGATAATAAGAAAAAAGATAGGCTTCTTATATGCGCTGTGTACTTACCCCCTCCACTTAAATCACATATTTTAGAAAACTTCATACACAACGCTAACAAGGCACTTGAGAGTGCAAACTATAAACTAATTTTAGGTGATTTTAATATTAGTAACATCACATGGTCCGATAATCGTACGGATTATCATTCTAATTCTTTACTCGGAAATATGCTTGTAGACTTTGTTAATTTGCACGACTTCACGCAGTCGAATACAATATTAAATAATAAATTTAGAATTCTAGATCTCGTCCTGAGTAATGTACCTGTCGCCAGTCTTTCTCGTGAAGATAGCGCACTCAGTGTTGTCGATCAACTACATCCACCCTTGAGTTTTATCATAAGTGGCCGTGGAAAAAAATTACAACCTAAAATAAATGTCCGCTTAAATTATTTCAAGGCTGACTATGATAAAATTATTGGGGAACTCAACAACATTGATTGGGATGATAGATTCCGGGGCATCCTGGAAGTAGATAAAATGTTAAATGTCTTTTACGAAGTAGTTAATGATCTAATACACAGATTTGTTCCAAAATCTAAAGCGGCACAAATGAGATATCCGCCATGGTTTTCAAAAGACCTAATTAGACTGACAAAAGAAAAGTATAGTTACCATATTAAAGTTAAAAAATTCAGTAATCCACTCGATGTAATAAGTTTTAAGATTCTCCGGGAGAGATGCTTCAAGCTACAAGGCATTTGTTACAAAAACTACACAGCAAGACTCGAGACAGCCCTTAGACGAAACCCTAAATTGTTTTGGACACACATTAAAAAGAAAAGGCAAAACTGTAATTCCTATCCTTATCAAATGTACTTAAACGACCAAGTCGCTTCAGAAGGTAAAGATATATGCGACTTATTTGCCTTAAATTTTTCGTCAGTTTTCCCCCAGCTGTCGATTCCAACTGTGCCAACCTTGGAGGACTCTAATCATCCAAACCAGATGTTCGCCTGTTCGTTCTCTCAAAACCAAATCCTTAAAGCACTTCAACAGCTTGATCCATACAAGAGCGCAGGCTGTGACAATGTTCCACCATTTTTTATTGTTAAATGTGCAATACCCCTTTCATATCCACTCACATTTATCTATAACAGGTCTCTTTCTACTGGCATTTTTCCCGCTAGGTGGAGGAAGGCTCGTATTGTACCTATCCATAAATCTGGTGACAAAGGAAACGTTAACAACTACAGACCAATATCAATTTTACCAACATTGGGCAAGGTTTTAGAAAAGCTTTTATGTGTACCACTTACTTGGCACTTTAAGCAAGTTGTGCGTAAAGATCAGCATGGCTTTCTCAGTAATAGATCCACTAGTACGAATATGGTATCTTTTGTAGACTATGTTGCTAAGTGTGTTGACTCCAGGTCTTCTGTGGATGTTATCTATACTGATTTTAGCAAAGCATTTGACCTAGTCAGCCATTCCATTCTAATTAGAAAACTGTCCAAATTGGGAATAGGTGGCAGCATTCTAAAATGGTTCTGTTCTTACCTCGAAAATAGGATTGCCACTGTCGTTGTTAATGGATTTGCTTCTGTGTCTTACTCAATGACCACTGGTGTGCCTCAGGGATCCCATCTTGGCCCTGTCCTATTTAATATATTTGTCAACGACTTACCTGATTTTATCCATAACCATTCGCAGTGTCACCTGTTTGCAGATGACTTAAAGATATCAAGATGTGTCAACAATCATAACGATTCGTTAAAACTGCAGGAAGATTTGAACGGCCTGACTGACTGGTGCAAACAAAATGACATTGAACGTAGATAAGTGCTGTTTTATTCGATTTACCAGGAAGAAAATTGACCACGATCACGGGAACATAGTCTACAAAATTGGTCATACACCCCTAAAACAGGTTAAACAGATTCGTGATTTAGGTATCATTCTAGACAGTAAACTACGCTTTGATACTCATATCGAATCAATTACATCTAAAGCTTACAGAATGCTGGGATTTATACTGCGCAATACAAAAGAGTTTAAACATCCCTATACCACAATTCTTCTTTTTAATGCCCTAGTTAGAAGCTCTCTTGAGTATTGCTGTGTGGTTTGGAATCCATTTTACAAAATATATATAGATCGACTAGAAAAAATCCAGCAAAAGTTTGTACGCATCCTTTCATACCGCCAGAATCTTCGATCTCTTACAAATTACACGACCAGGCTTCAACATTTTAAAATGACTACATTAGAGGAGCGTAGAAAGAAACAAGATCTCATATTCCTATATAAAATAATTAATGGTATTATCGACTGCCCCCAGATCTTAGAAAGAATATCATTCAATGTACCGTCCAGGATGCCTAGACAGGGGAAATTCAAACCATTTGAACCAAGCCGCACTTATTCGAAACTGGGAACTAATTCACCTATTAACAGATTGCTAAGACAGTACAATGCACTTTCGGCCTCTAAAGATTCCATAGACATATTTGGGGACACACTACTTAAATTTAAAATAAATCTATAATAAAAATTGTTTTTATTTTTTAAATATATATATTGCATAACACGTGTATATTTTAATAAAAAATATATTAATCTAATTTTATATACATAATTTAAATAATAATTTAATTTTGAATAACGTTATGTATGATTTGTTTTTAATATTTTGTATTATATCATTTTGTATAGAGAAACTTAAGTTGATTCAATATTTTGTGTAAATTTAAACTTAAATGGAATTATTCTAATTATTTGTAAATTGATCTAGTATTGTATAATCTTTTAAGGCGTCTATTTATTACATATGCCGTGCTCACCTATAATTGTGGGGACACGACCTTTTATTCTCTACTTGTTATCTTTGTGAATTGTTATTGTGTTTTCTGCGTTGGTGAGCCTTAATTAAATAAATAAATAAATAAATAAATAAATAAATAAATTCATTACAGATGTACCTATGTCTGACCGGATATCGAACACAGTATCCTCTTCCTGTCGAACCGATCTGCTAGCCACTGTGCCACATGTGTCATCAATAAACTATAGTGATCATAAAAATCAGAATCAAATCGCGAATCGGAAATTCCATTTATTTCTGCTCTTAGTACACGTTGGAGTAAGTAATGGGCGTATGGTCTAACCATTACGTATTATTGTTTAGAAAAGAACTAATAGATATGCTCTAAATTCCTTATTGATTGCTCCGAACACCTATAAATTCACGACTTTTGTTTAACGTATTACAGACATTAGAAAAATACTTTGAACGCATTCAGACAGATTTACGATTGATTGTAAGAAAATGAATGGTTTCTGCAACCCATTTATGCCTTACGTCCTACTACTCGATACGAGTATCATATGTTTTCAGAGGCAGGAAATGAGCATATTTAGAGGTTTCTGACGTTTGTAGACTAGATAGTAATCGGCCCAAAATATTAAATGTGTGAGACATTCAAACATTTTTTATAAACACGTCTTATTTTTATCCCTGCCTTATCACCTATCACCTTCAAATTTCAACACCTCGTAGTTTTGGGCACGAAGGTAGTTACACCCTTCGTGGTTCCACGCCATGTCTATTTATATACTTACATCTAATAGCAGATTTAAATGTTAGTATGTTCGACTTTGAAGAGTATGATAAGAGCCAATGGTATACGAGGCGTTAGTTGAGGGTGGGTAGCAAAGTATCTATGGGACCAAACTCTGCCTATAATCCTGTCTGGGCTTGATTATGTGAATGTCCCATAGAAGAGAAAAATAAGGTATGTCCACAGGAAACAGTGACATTCAGGTGGACTGCATGCTCGATTAATATTGCTATGTTATATTATAAAAAAAATAGAAAGTGCAGACAATTAATCCTAACAAAAAAAATGAGAAATCGTATAGCTTGCTTCATTGCTACTTCAATGAAGACTTAGTGAAGGTCTAATGGAGTATGAGAAATAAAATGTTTATAAGACGATCGGAACTGTGAAGTACCATGTGATGAAGACAAATCTGTTATAGAGCAATATAGTCGTTACTGATCGCATAAGGAGTTGATAGCTATTGTATTCAAATAATGATAACAATACAAAATAAGTACAAACGTAGAATGACCTCTGGTATAATATTTAACACCCTCCCACTAAGTATTTACTATCTTCCTCTCTTAATATTGTAAGAACGTATTTTTTCGATCTGGGTCCATAAATAAACTTCATTACTGAACTTCCGGACTACTTTGAAGGTCCTTTTATCTGTGGGGTCTGGCATTTTGCCAGTCCTGATGCCCTTATTATAAAAGTAGTGTTTCAGCAGAGTAATTGCGTTGATACGTTAAGGCACTTACCCACTGCTGTTTTAGTGCGCACATTCCTCGAATAACACATCGGGTGCAGGATCGCCCAGTAGCGATCGACGGACACGGCGACCAGGCAGAAGATGCTGATGGTACACAGCATCACCAACAGCGACACCGTGAACAGGCAAGCGTGGAGATTCCTCGGAAGCCCCACGGACGCTAATATCGCGAACGGTATACCAAGCAGCCCGACCAACAAGTCCGCCACAGCCAAAGACACTATGTAATAGTTCGTCCGTCTCCGCAACCGTCGATCTCGCCGGAACACATGGATCACCATGGAGTTTCCCACCACCGCCACCAATGCTACTACGATTTCTAGAGTGGTGTACGTTGCGTGTAATTCTGGAGTCGGCGTCCGATGAGGAGCTGGAGCGACGGACGTCGCAACAGTCACCACTTCCTCGGTCATATCTAAATTGACTGTCCCCATGCTTAACAATAATCCCACAAAATGGTCATTTTAATTACCTAATATAATATAATTTTCCTTTATCCCTATGAATCCAACAAAACGTTCACATTTTAAAACCCGTAAGATTTCATTATTTAAAGCACATAGTTGTTATTATTTCAAACAGCACCTGCCATAAGTTTGAAAGATTAAGTTCAATGTTAAACTGTCGTTTCGTTAGACGGGTTATCGGTAATCTCGCACCGCGGCTCGCGGTCGCAGTGTCCCGCGCGAGGCGCTTCCCACCACTGCGGGCTGTTGGCGCGAAAGCCGGGACGCCGAACACACGCCGACGCGCACTTGTTGCCACCGCAAGCTGCCGCTTACCCTTGACAACGAAATTGCTTTAGCTGGCCAGCGGTATTGCGTGCTTTACATAAACTGAATGCTTTGTAAAGTGTTAAGTGTCCAGTCATAAGTTTTATCAAAAAACAATCATGCAATAAGATTACGTGTAAACAAAGTCCTTAATGTTTCTCGATAAAGATTGATAAAGAACAAGTCTTGGGTGCTTTATGTTAATATATGACCAAAGTCTGACAACATTTATCAACTTTTCGAAGACACTTGTGTAATCATGAATCATAATTACAGAGCGCTCTTAGTAACATAAAAATGACATCGCAGAACTCAATGACGCGAGCTCTTCGCTGCTTTGGTCCTTCGAACTGGATTTAATGTCAAGGATGATATTATTACCTTTTCATAATATAAACAACTTAAAAATTGTAACAAATTAATCCATAATGTTTGTAGGAAAGTGATTTCAACAAATCAAGGAAAATAAATTATAATAAAATGCGTTAAATTGCTTAATATAAACTCTTATTTCAACATTCAGTTTAAATAAAAACATAAAACACAATTTACATTTCTAACAAATGATCATGTTCATATGGTATAAAACCATCTATATATTACATTATTTTGATTATGGTAGGTACGTACATATTTAGACAGATTTACTATATTCCATCCACTATATTATTTTCTATATAACAATCGATTCATCAATATTCATATTTTTTGGGAATGTACGTGAAATAATGTGATATTTTATTTTGTAAGTAATGTTTGTGTTTTTTTTTCAAGCCATTTACTTAGTTTCTGTACATAAGTTCTGAAATACCTATAGGGGCTGACACTCACAAAAGCGACGTGATGCCGCACCGCTAAAATCGTTGACGGTGCTCGTTGCGATGTGCAACATGCTGTCTACTCCGGCGTTAATTGTTTGAAAAGTGGTTTCCTCGCACTACTCTAGCGATGAACGCTCACCGCTCAGCGCTGCATTGCGTTGCAACATCGTGTTACAATTTGATTCTCTATTTTACTAAACCCATACCTTACGTTAATTAGAAAATGATACAGTGGCCGGAGTTACATAAAATTCAAACTCAATCCTGTTCTCTCAAATTCAAAGAAAACAACATATATTATATATTATAATTATATACAATTTTTACGAATATAGGACTAATATTGCTCTGCGTATTCAATGCTTTATGTATTTCTCAATAGGTACCAAATTTCATTATCGTGACCGTTTAGTATGTTGTGTATTGTAAAACCAGACATGTTTATAAAAATATAACATAATCTTATTATGTATGAGTTACAAAATAGTATTAGGTATGTCAGGAAAACTAGTTTATCATATGTTAAACATAAATAAATATTAAGGTGTCTATTCAAGCAACGTAAACGTTTGAAATGGTGCACACACTTCATCTTCTTCCTTTTAGTTATAGTCCGCGTAAAACTGCTAGTCCGCTTTGAATATAGAAATGAATCGCGTCGCCATAGCAAACTGTATGACTACACCTGCTCGCAACAACTTTAGAGCGGACTAGCCGTTTGACGTGGACTATACTTAGTACTTTTAAGGTAGTTATACAGTAATAAATAGATCATGTATCGCGCATTCGTACATTAATATTATTGCTCGTTATAATCATAACTGTTTTAATTTTAATATCACAATCAATTTATGTTTATTTTAGTACAGTCCATGATTTCTTCACATATAAGATTTCACATTCTAAATTTAAAATAATTTTACTGAGTCAGCCATTTAATAACTACTTTTTAGTGAATTAATTTTATTACTGCTTATAATTTACATTTAACAAATAATGATAATTGATTCAGTTATTGAATTAGTTATGAACTAGGTTTCGTATAATTAATTTATAAAAATGTAATAAAGCGTTTTTAATAAAAACACACATTGTGTTATAGGAATTTAGAATCAATAGAGTAATTTAATCGATGTTATAACGCCGGCTTCCGACAGTCCGTGATGTTTCGTAGCGGGGCCTCGGATCCGCTGCAGGTCAGACATTTCAAAGGGCATTGCGACGTCACACTTTACATTTTGGAATGACAAAATGACTTCGAATCTCAAGACTGTCTATGTCATTAATGCGTAGAATCAAGGACCGTAGGAACCCGACATAAGACGCTTGGTGACCAAGATACAAAAATTCGTGTGTACATCAAAGACATAACTCAATATAATTCTACCCTAAATGTGAATGTGATTTACTTATAACAATTCGCAATGCAGGGAACACAATATAAAATGCAAGATTATATGCCATAAAATGAGTCATGATTATGAATATGATTTACTATGCACACATGTAATTTTTTTTAGTTATCTGCCTTAATAATTTTTCAATTCTTACATACAATAAAAAATACCGAAGAATAACTTTATCCTATTGTATAAAGCGAATACGTTATTGTATAAGCGTGATAAAGTATTGCATCAAAGCCAGTTTGAAGTACAATACAAAATTTTATATGGATATTTAGAATTTCACATCATATGGATCCTGTCAACAAAGTGTAACGGTATTCCCATATTTAAAAGTGTTTGCCTATCGATTTGGTCTATTTTCGGACTAAAGCTTAACAGTGCTTCCCAGCATATCTCACTGAGTTTGGGTATGCACAGCCAAACCTTGTACAAGTTATTTTTCCTACAAATTGTATCATCTTTTGGTTCAATACCACCGAAAACGTACATGCAACCATAAGAAGTGACTGTAGAAGAGTGAAAATATAAGGGATGAGGCAGTGCAGTCTTTTGCATGCGAGTCCATTGCAAGTCTGATATATTTAGCCTCCAGAAGTCATCAAACACATACACTCCATCGGAACCACCAGCTACAAACACTTGGGCACCATCAGGTGTGTCTATTTGCACTGCACTGTGACACTTCCTCGCCAACGGTACAATTGCTTTATTATTTTTCTGATCAGCCTTTGGTATTAAAATAGTCCATGTGTTTGTTTGTAAGTCGAATGTGGGTATTTCCATCAGTTCGAAGGCCCAATCTCCTGTCCCACCACCAATTATGTAAAGTTTGTCACCAACTCGAGCTACTTCATGCCTGTACCTGCCCATCGGCTCACCTTCCTGCCCTGTACCAACAAACACTGGTTCCCATGTCAATTTTCGGAGGTCCAACCTGTAAAAAATAATAAGTTTTGTGATATTGTATCATAATAACAAAAATAAAATGACTAAAGTCTATGAATGGAAACCAAGTAACATTTTGGTATTTATTCATATAAAAATTATTGTATGTTCACAATATTTAATACACTATTTACAACAATTTTGCGGATAATATCCTTTTTTACTGTAACAACATCCAGGAAAAGATAGAGTTATATACCTGAAGATATCACAGTTGTATGCATATCCATTGGTGCCTCCAATTGTATAAAAGTACCCATCATGGCATAATATTGTCTGTCCGTACTGTCCAGGAGGTCTTTGGCCGATCACATCAAGGATTCGAAGCTTAGCATCCCCCCTGCATGTCCTCCAAGTTATGATGTCATTACTGCACTTGTTACCAAAAGGGGCACCTGTCCCACCATATATCTGTAACCATAACATTAATCATTATCAAATATATTTATAGACTGATTATTAGCGCTGATAAAATATGAGGAAATGTGGAAAAATATTTATATGTTAGTTTTTTTTTGTATTATTGGCCCATTACTATGTGCCTGCTGGGCTCAGGTTGCTTGTGTGTTATTCACCATTTTAGCCAAGTGTGTATTTACACATACGTTTTCCTTCCTCATTGAAGCAAGTGATAATTCAAACAATCATATCTAAACGCCGAATTGCAAGTCACTAACACAAAAAGAAAAGTCTTTTTTTGTATAACAGAAATTACAATGCTATTATAGACAGAGCATAGTATAGCAATTAATAATTTAAAGTTTGAGAATTTCTCTTTGTTCATTAAAATGTATACTGTGGTACAGACAAATTTTTAGACATTGTAGATTGATGATTTATTTCTCAACTCTTTCAGAACAAAAATTATACATGTACAAATATATTCAAAATAATCTACATACCTACTTGAAACATGCTACCAATAGAGATAAATTTGTGGTTAAAAACACATACTGTTTGTGGTTAAAAAGCCAGCAGACACAGTGGATGCACATTACAATTTATGTTCGTCCAGCAAACCAGAGGTTGAATCGAAAAATGTAATTGTAAACATAACCTAAAATTGATAGCTAAAATAAAAGGGGCACAAACCATCAAGTATCTTCCGTACATACAAGCAGCGTTTGACGCTAGTTCCTCCTCTGGCATGTTCTCAACCACTCTGTGTTGCGTCCACTTCTTCGTAGCTATAGAAAAGCTCCACAGTTCCTTAAACAACGGCTTCGCTGCAGTCCACGTAGGATTCTCCCTCTGAATGTTATTAGGAGGTAGGGAAGGATTGTAGCCTCCAAAACAGTATATGTTCACATCGTCACACGCTATTCTGTGTCCACTACGAGGTCTAGGACATTCTGGGCCCTCAAATTTTACTTCTATTACCTTAAAAGGCTCAAAAATGTAATCTTTATTAGAAGAAGACATCTCAATTTTAAATAACTATAGCACATGTATTTTTTAAAGTTGATTTAATTGTACGGATATTAATTGCAAAAACAAAATAATGCACACTGAACATACGGTATCAAATATCGATATTGCTTGATAGTTCGACTATTTTGCCTTCTTCTGTCAAAGTCAACGTGAATTTTTGACGTTTGATTTGACATAAAAATACAGCTGACTGATTGCAGAGATTTCCTCTATGGTTCGGCTTTGACATAGAATACCTAGTGAAATAGTCTATGATTGCGAACTGCATGCAGTTCAATTTATTGACATCATTCGTACTATTACACACTAATATCGAATGCAAGTATTAGGACATTTTTGGAGTAGCAGATTTTGGGTCTCGAATTTTAAAGAGGGTAAATATTCCCGACGATATTAATTTTTAAGTCTTAATAAAATTACTGACTTGCAGTGCTTCTGATTCTGAAAAGTTATACAGAATAAAAATAATAACCAAAAATAATTCGAATGGTGAAAACAGACTTTGAAACAGAAATTGATTGTGTATTGTTGGTAATTTTTTATGTAATTTTTATTAGTCTTTACAATAAGTTGTTTTTAATAATTTGGGTTTCTTATTTATACGTTTTGTGTTTAATAAATAAAAAAAACATTTGTAATAAATTTTATTTATTCACCAAAATGAAGGTGGACTATTTGAATCACATTGGTTATACATACACACATATATATGAAACTACGGATAGTAATTGGCTTTTAACCAGTCAATTTTAAGTGTTACTATAATATTAAAATACATACTCTCTACTTTCGTAATAAAATATTAAGGTTAAAACATAATTTACCCTAAACATGATGAATGTAATGAAGCAACAGAAGTTACGGTATACATTTGTCTTCTGACATCACAATTTTAATTATTTGCTTTCAAGATACAATTACAATTTTTGCTTAAATAAAACACCACCGAATACCATCCTACCAAAATTAAAAATACTACTAATAGTATCTGCAAAACTGAATAAGCTAAAGTTAGGTTTAAGCTGAATGTTGCATGCCAGTGGCGAATAAAAGTTTCGGTTTGTTCTTTTTGTTTTTCTTGCCGGATGGTGAGGGGACGGTTCGTAGAGCCGCTTCTATTGCGTCGCTGAGGACGAGCGCGCGCGGGCCGGCAGCCTCGTCGTCCTCTGGCGGCGGGGGCGGAGGCAACGCGGTCTTACGTACACGCCATGTACCACTAGTGCTCGCCATCTGAAAAACATATTCCATTACTTGTAAGAAAAACATTTTAAAATGGTTTTTGACTACAATCTTTTTTAAATCCTGCTACTGGGATCTCTTACTACAACTGAAAGTCCAGAAACATTTACCACATCATTGATAGAATGAAGGCGTGGGAATTTTTTGTTTACACAACAATCATATAAAACATGTACAATACAATACAATACAATACAAAAATTCTTTATTGCACACCAAAGACAAAATAATGAACAATAACAAAAAATTAAGGGTACAACAGGCGGTCTTATCACTAAAATAGCTATCTCTTCCAGACAACCATTGATTTTAAGACAACATAATACAGTAGCAAGTGAAACAGGGTAGGTATACAAAATGTATTTACCAACTTTAATGTCAGCAGCTTGTGTGCAAAAGGAGAAATACACAGAATGAGGAAAATAAAAGATTAAAGAGGGAGAGATTAAAGGGTGAGGTCATATTCCTTCACTTGTTTTTTAAAAGAGACCAATGACTGTGCACATAATTATACATTATGTTAAATGATCGAACAACCTGACTGAAGACTAACCTTTGCAAAGGACAGTCCAGTTGCTGGTGGACTTGAAGCAGACGAACAGGCTTGCTCGAGTGGCGGTGGTGTGGCGACTTCACTGGGTGGATTTACTTCCTCAAAGTTTGCGAGTGCTGTTTCAGCGAGCGGGGGGCTGCCGAAGGTGTTTTGAGCGGGTGGGAACTGTATGTTGGAGAAAAAGTCAGGGCGCGGGGGGCCCTCTTGGGCCCGGCGGTAAGCGCGCTCTCGACGCCGCTCGTCCCGTTCGTGACGCGCTCGCAAACGGGCGCGTCGGTCTAGTTCCGCTGAAATTTTAAATGCAATTAGTGAATGTTACTTAAAATTTTCAAACAAAAACCGAAATCGTTGGAACAGCTTAAACTATATAGAGTAAATAGAGCCTGTAATGAAAAAGAGTACAATCACAAGCTCAGCAGTATTTGTTTATAATACATAAAGGTGGTTATTTAATTAAAGATCACAGTTTTATGGAACTATTATGAATATGTATTAAATATTACAATATGTATTAAATATAACATTAGAAAAAACCTTTTTGAAGATGATTGAAAATGTGAATTTGATTGCGTTTAAACAGCTGTGACAATAGAAGCCTGATTTACCTATCTTTTGTGTGGAATTATATAGCCATGAGTCATGGAATATAAATGAGCGCACAGCGTTATATAATCTGAGATCACAGCTCGCCAAGTAGCGCATTTTATAATCAATGATTCAGAATCAATAGCAATGGTTACAATACTAATACTACAGTTTTTGGGTCTGATTTTATGAGATCTACAAATAGAATTACATCAACTTGTAAAAATAACCTTTCTCTTCTTTCTATCACTAAAATTTAAACCTGGATAAATATCTACAATAACTTACCTCCAAAACTATTGAGAGCAGCTAAAGTAACATAAGGAGGCTGCAGTTCCAATTCCACAATGTCAAATGAGCAATGCAGTGGCAAGTGTGCAGTGTAGGGCATATGTTTCCTGGTCTGAAATTAATATATAAGATAATTCAATGAAATGTTAAAGTAACAAATATTCACATAGCAATACAAATTCGGCCATAATCATAATTTTTCCAATAATGTTTAATTGATGACAATAAGCCTTGTCAACCAAATAAAAAAAGGTAAAGTTACTAAGTAACTTTACCTTTTTTATCGCAAATATAATAATAATATCGCATTAGTGTTATCGCAAATTTCTGGTATGCTTATTGCTCTTTATAGCATCTGTTTATATGATGCAGATGTACACATGCTATCTAACAAGTATTTCTGGCACTTGAGATCATTGCATAATCAATTGCAACTGTATACTACTTATACATACTTTCTTATTACAGAACACAAGGCACTCTTACACTCCTAAGTTGAACAGAAAAAATCAAATATAGTACAATATACCTGATCACTAAGAGATAAAGTCTCACGATGTAACACACGGCCGCGTATGACAGCCGGGGCGGCCGCCAGCGCGCCCCACGACGCGTTCAACACGCGCACGTTTAGGCTGTTCAGGAACACTTGCTGACCATCATCGGCTGCAAAAGGAATTTATGAATATAGTCCGATTCATAATCAGTTGTCCAAAATATAAACATAGAAATGTCATTGTCACAATACGGTTACAGGTATTGTAGACCTTATTTTACAATTACCAAATTAACAGAAACAAAAACTTTAACAAACTCAACATAAAAAAACTAAAACTTTAACATCTACACACAATTAACAAACGCGCTATGAAAACGAGAAAACATTCGAGTTCGATCACGATCACGAAAATAACATCAGCTACGAAACTTAAAAATTGCAGCACAAAAAATGTTTTGGATCCAGATTGTGTTACCATTATCACAAGTTTAATTTTCTACCATAAACCTTGTTTTTTTATTATTATAACTGTATGGAACGAAATTGAGGTAATATAAATATTAGAAAATGTGAATTGATCTTAATTTATTTCGATTATTATTTTATAATAGTTGTATTCCTTTAATATCATCAAAAATAAGAAACTACCATTTGAAACATATTTTCTTGATAGGTCAACACCTTTGTTTACATTTTGGACACCTAATAATACAAGTACTGTAACATGCATATTAGAGGTGCGCATTATATATCACTGAAGTGAAAAGAGAGATATATATCTTTTCAACTCAGTGATATATATCACTCTTTTAGCTCAGTAACTCACTTTAGCTCAGTAGCTCTGTAAAGATATAAGCGACATTTTATATCAGTATATCAGAGAATCAGATCAAAATGTTTTGACAACATTTTTGATTCCTATAATTAATACAAAACTGGCAAGAAATTATATATAAATTTCACAGCCAACACTATTTGTATATCCCTATTTTCATATTCTTAGCAAAGAAAAAAGATTTTAATAAGTGTTTAAGACGTAATGCATTTGACTCGAATAAGACTCTCTCAGTCAGTCGCTCATTTGACTCATAACTCACTCGCGAGCGAGTATAAAACTGTTGAGTTGAAGAAGATCTTATATCCGGAATCGTATGGACCTATGAACTCAACCATGTGACGCGGATATAAAGATATAATTCAAATTCGTCGGAGTTGATGAGTGATTAGCTCTTTGGTGAAGATATATATCTTTTATATCACTCACTCGCGAGCTACTCAAGTCTAATGCATATACAATGAAATAATAAGCGATATTGTTACTGTTCAGTTGACTAAATTGATTTTTATAATTGATGATTAATAAACTCTTATCTTTTAAGTAGGTCTTCTAACACCCTTTTACAAGCAGGTGAAGTCTTTCAACAAGCACTTAAGTGCTCTAATTGGCTAGGTTTTAATATGAGCTTTCCCAGCTTTATAGACACACATAAGAAACAACAAAGGAAGTAGGAAGGATATAACATATTCATGTACAATAGTAAAAATATGTAAAAATGTTACCTTGGTAAAAATAGAAGTATTTTGCTTGATTCTCCTTATCAATATCAGTTATAGCATTGTCCAACATTGATGGGGCTTCTTGTAAAGCACTTTCAGTCAATGGAAATTCTTCCAACTGATTGTCATTTATATCATTTTGTACAAAACTCTCCGCTTCAGGGTTTAAATTGGACTGAATACTCAGTTCTGCCATCTCATCCTGTACAATCTCAATGCATGCAGCACCTTCTTCAGACACATCAAACCAATCTAGTTTCCTATTATTACTCATATCCTGCTTTTGGATAACAATAGGGGATATTTCCTCAATTTCTTTCTCTACTATGGGTTGTTCATATTGAACTTTCAATTTTTCCTCCTTCAATTTCAGCATTTCTAAAGCCTGCTCTAAGTACACTACCTCTGTTGTATCAATTTCAGCTAATATTTGCGCTTCTAGTTCCTTGCGCTCCCTTTCCAAAATGTCAAATACCTATAAACAATTTTATTTCAATCACAAATTAATATTGTATTTAAGTAATGTTTGTTTTTCCCTATAGAAGTACTATAAATTAAAGCTAAGAAAGTATATTGATTTACCTGTTGCTTAGAAGCGGAAAACAATTTTGTGTAAGGTGCATCATTAAGACTACTGAGTGGCAGTATAGTTGTGTCATCTATATCAGTAATTTGTCCACGAGGGGGTGCTATTTCCACAACAGTGGAACCTCGGAGACGACGCACTAGGCGCATTGTAACCTGCAACCAAATTCTTCACATTAGAATGATATTATTAGGTGACATTGTTATATTGACATTCAACATATAATCTTTAACATTATCTTATATGATGCAACATATTCGTCATTTTCTTTGGAATTTTGATATACAGGATGAATTTTTCAAACGGGCCTTCAGGGCCAAATCCGAAACTATAAGGATTAGCGAAAAATGCTGAAAGGAATTACGAGGCCGATTTTGATAAAAACTAAAACTGCATCTTTACTTTTTTTAAATAACATTTTCCCTAGCCGGGAATCGAACGAGTTCATTTAGAAAAAAGTACACCCTCTATATTATTCCACTATCTGATAGTGTTGCTTATAAGGATCAAAATCTGGGAAGAAAAATTCACCCTGTATATATAACGGTTGGTGACATAACAACTGAGTATTTAGACTGCTGCTGTAACTTGATGTACTTAGACTGATTTTAGATTAATATTAAAATAGAATTGAGACATTTTAATGTAAATAATTTATAAAGACATTTTAGTATGTACTTACTGTTTGTGATTTTTATTTCTTTATTGCCAATAGTTCAAGCCATACCATATTATACAAAGAAATAAAAAGTTATATAGAAACCCACCTCATCAGCCGGTGATTCCCACTGCACCATCTTTGTGGGCTTCATCTCGGGCACTTGTATGGGTGTAGAGCACACAGGGCAAGGTGGAGGCTGTTTGTCATGAGTGGCTGTGTAGTGGAGCATGCAAGCCCAGCAATACACATGGCCACAGTGGCCAACCCTCCCAGCCACTGGTGCACCAAGGCATATCGGACATTCGGAACGACCAGTGCTCCTCACTACCTATAAAGAAAAAAAAAAATTGTTTAAAAGGACTTGATGAAACAGATAAATAGCAGCAACATAAAACTGTACTATAGATCAATAATTTCAATGTTAAACTTATACAATTAGTTTTGTTACCAGCTTATCAGAGATGACTTACAATTTCCTCTACTTGATCCCATTTTATAGGCAAGTCAGGGTCCAATAGATTGACTTTGTAGTCTCCATCTTCCTTCACCACAAACTGACAACTAAAAATCAAAACAAGATTTACACATTTTCTAATATGTAATTGTAAAATTAATAAACTAAAACTAAGTTGTTCCTAAAATATTTACTGTACTTTACATACTTGATGTAAACTCATTATTCTCATCGTAAAAGGATTTGGTAAAGGTATATAATTAATTTTGCTCTTTATACACTATTTACATAGTTTTATCTTTGTACACACACCTATCTTTTTACTCTTACATAAATGTGATATGAAAAAATATAGTTAATTAAAAAATCAAGAGATAAGAGAAGAAAATAAATAAACAAACCCATTTTATATACAAATATTTTTCATATTTATTAGGGAACGAGCGACACTCATATAATACAAATACTCACTATGCCCTCAAGTACAGGTCATGCTCATGTTTATATGAGACACGGTGGTTCTGCCGCCGCGGGATGGGGACATTGGCCCTTCTGTCTTGACCACCACGAGATGGATACATGAAGTTCAGCAAATGGTTCAAGTTTTGCTTTTTGCTGCCAGGCACAAATACTGAGCCAATTTCTGGCTCATCATCCTCTTCTATCCTAAAATTGGAAGAAATATAAAATATTAGTCTTAGTTACTGAGACTGCACATATGAGGTGATACACATTAGATGACCACATTAGCCCGGAGGATTAGTAATCTGTGATCAACTTTAGATCATTATGCTGTTTTATATGGAGTTGGTTCATCATTGCAATAATAAACCTATATTAGATAAAATCAATACCCGGTGTTCTGCGTTCCACCCATAAGTGAACTGGAGGCACCACGATTCTGTGGACGTCTGTCAATTTGACCCCGACCTCTCTGTGGCACCACATTTCTGCGATTTGGTTCATTTTTCTGAACATTGTTTCCTTCTCGTTTTTTGTTGTTCCGTAGCCAAGGTTTGTGTGTCAATTCTAAAATAATGTATGTTTTTACATTTTACATAGGTGTAACATGTACTGCTTAACATACTATTCTATCAAAAGTATGGTCATAGTTATTGTTATAAAAAGTTGCTGACTTATTCACTAATTGGATAACACCTTTATTATTTCAAAGCTTTATTCCAGATGGATAGACCTATAATTATGTCAATATTGGGCACGATTACGATTCTTACGGCGCCAAAATTTGAATGCGGATCCTTATAGATCTCGACGAGACAAGACGAAAAGTAAGAATAAATTTTTTTGATATCTCGCTTAGTTTTCGAGATATCGATATTTAAAAATCGAAAAATAAAAAATAAATATTCTTTTAATGATGTATTTCGATAGATTTTTGGAAAAGAAAACGAAAACAAAGAATATTTTTTTTCGATATCTTGCTTAGTTTTCAAGATATTAATAAATACATTATTAAAAATGTTGGAATTTTATTGAAAAAATTTTTTGAAGATATATTTTATCCTTTATTATGATTATCACATTGCTTTTTCTCCCAAAAGGGGTATATTCTACACTATTATGCGGGCCTTAGCCAAGCATAAAAGCTGGTGACGTAGTGTCCATTGATAAAAAATTTCTAACTATCCTGCACGTGTTGAGAATGCTAGCTTTTTGCAAGGTGATGTATGTTAAGGGGTGAATATTCAATAGCTTGAGACTGGAATGTAGTGTGTTGGGTATGACTCCTGTAGTTGACAGAACGATGGGTACAGTTTTTACTTTTTCTACCTTCCATTGAGTCTTTAACTCTATGGCTAGGTCGGTATATTTGGTTATTTTTTCATTGTGTGTGGATGTAAGGTTATGGGTATTAGGTATTGCTATGTCTATTAAGTAAACTATTTTATTTTTCTTATCGTGTAGGGTTATATCTGGTCGGTTATAATGTACGGTCTTGTCTGTGAGTATAGTTCTGTCCCAATAAAGCTTATAATCTGTTGTATCCAGTACTGTCTGTGGGGTGTATTTGTAATATGCCGTTTGTTCTGGAATAAGCTTGTACTTGAAAGCAAGATTCTGGTGTATGATAGCAGCTATTTGATCATGACGATGCTTGTAGTCGGTTTGGGCTATTGCTCTACAGGCCCCTGTTATATGTTGGACTGTTTCTGGAGCTCCCTTGCACTTTCTACAAGAATCATCAGATGCATTCGGTAGTTTCATAATATGTTTTCTGTAATTTTTAGTTTCTATTATCTGGTCTTGAATTGCAATCATGAATCCTTCAGTCTCCGGGAACAATTCTCCACGTTTGAGCCACTCGTTCGACGCTATTTTGTCGACGTTAGGTAGGTTCAAATCATGGAGATGTCGCCCGTGCAATGCTTTTCGGATCCACCCATTTAACTTTGTCTGTCTGTCAGTTTGTGCTTCATTCTTCTGTAGTGTTTTGTCCAATAAATTTAGTGGCGTTAAGTTTTTGTCATTTTTTACTATTGCTTTATGTAAAGAGGAAATTTGGGCTTTATGATGGAAATAAGTTCTAAGATTAGTTATCTGTTTGTTATGTAAGTTTAATATATCTATAAGCCCTCTACCACCCTCATGTCGCGGTAGCGTCATTCTTTGAACACAAGATCGTGGATGGTGTTTTCTGTGTTGGGTCATTGTGGTGTTGATGGTTCTTTGAAGTGATTTTAGTTCTGTTTTATTCCAGTTAATTATTCCAAAAGAATATGTAAGTATAGGGATTGCGTAGGTATTAATAGCTTTGAAGATATTTTTTGAATATAGGTGACTTCGGAGTATGGTATTTAATCTGCGTTTGAACTGCTTGGTAAGTGAATCTTTAATACCTTTATGATGTATTTGTTGAACCTGATTGTAACCTAGGTATTTATATACTTCACCTTCATTTAATGCTTCTACTACTTCTCCTGTTTGCATCTGATATTGATGTTGGTAAGTTTGGCCTGCCCTAACAGAATTAATTTTACATTTGTCGATTCCAAACTCCATACAAATATCCTCTGAAAACCTTTCAGTTGTTTGAGCCAGTATATGGAGTTCTTCTTCTGTGGAACCATAGAGTTTTATGTCGTCCATGTATAAAAGGTGGTTTAATTTATAAACGGAAAAGTCACTTAGCGAGTCAATGTTGTTTTCTGCAATTCCTAAATCGTATCCTGTACTTGATGAATTCAACATATTAGAAAGTGGATTTAAAGCCAGACAAAACCAAAGGGGACTTAGAGCATCACCTTGGAATATGCCTCTTTGTATTTTAATAGGTTCTGTGATTACTGTGTTTGCACCAGTGGTCAGTTTAAGTCTTGTGATCCATTGTGTCATTGTATTTTGTAAAAAAGAAATAATTTTAGGGTGTATATGATAGATTTCTAAGATTTGAAGTAACCAGGAATGGGGTACAGAGTCGAAGGCTTTTTTATAATCTATGTACATAGAATATAAGTCTGTTTTTTGCTTCTGACTCTGTTTGAGAACTATTGAATCTATAGTAAGCTGTTCTTTACATCCTTGACTGTATTTTCGGCAATCTTTCTGTTGTTTGATTATCACTATTATTATGATAATAATAATAATAATAAAAAAAAACCTAACCTAACCTAACCGAGGACTATAACATCTCGATGGCTATCCGTAGCAGGGACTCGAAGGTCATAAACAAAATCACGAACCGCAAGCTCGACGTGGCCTCCGGAAAGGACGAGGCAAGTAGGTCCTAGTTTATGTTATGTTTGTGTTTAAAATTGTGTTTATGTTTATGTATGTTTGTAACAAATTGTCCCAACGCAAGGAGAAAAAAAAAAAAAAGGTCCTGTAGTAAGTAGTAAGTAAAATAAGGTTTTCTGTACAGCCGCCACTGCCATCACCGCATGAAACTGGGTATCGGCTCGTGCCATTACCAGGTTAAGTGCGGTGGTGACAGGGAAGGCTCATAGTGAAGCTATCAACTATTTTGACTAAGAGTAAAATATGAGGCACGGACGATCAGTCTGTGGAGTGCAGTTTTATTAATAAAATAAAAAAAACAAAAAACCTAACCTAACCTAACCAATACCAACTCAAATTTCTATCATCTCTAACTTCGTTGTCCCTTGCCCGATTTCTAATTATTTTATACCAGCGTACTCGTCTCAACGATACCTTTTCGCACATACTACTTCCGTTCCTCTCCGTTTTCTAAATTTTTAAATATAATTTTCTCCGTTTTTCAAAAATCAATTTTTGGTTTTTCTCATTTTCCTCCGCCGTTTCTTAACGAATTCTCTTCATTTTTCTTCTACCGTATTCTGCACGTCCTCCCCTATCCGGAGATACCAGTCGCACCCGTTTCCGCCG
Organism: Epargyreus clarus; assembly: GCF_041222505.1. Classification (NCBI taxonomy): domain Eukaryota; kingdom Metazoa; phylum Arthropoda; class Insecta; order Lepidoptera; family Hesperiidae; genus Epargyreus; species Epargyreus clarus. Next base: position 5,532,174 of record NW_027332233.1, read on the forward strand.
CGCCGTTCCTCGGCAATTTCACTTTTAAAAGGCAAAAAATCGAAATTTTCGAATAATTTTTGAGTATCGATATCTCGAAAACTAAGCGAGATATCAAAAAAATTTATTCTTACTTTTCGTCTTGTCTCATCGAAATCTATACGGATCCGCATTCAAATCTTGGCGCCGTAAGAACCGTAATCCCCCCCAATATTGTGTAAGATATATCAATGCGTTATATATAAGAGAAAAAACAAGTTTCAAAATAAAAACAACTGGCATGTTCAAAATAATGAGCAATAAAAAATGACAACACGGAAAATGTCATGACCTTCGGAGCTAACTCACCTGTGCTCTTTTTACAGTCGATGGATGTAGTCCTCGACTGTTGAAGAGACGAACGATTTAAAGATTTCTTGTCCATTCTGGCTTCCTCCAACATCCACACAACCAGCTGAGCGGGATACTCCGCAAGGAGACGACGATAATACGTTCAGGGCCGACATTTTAAAAAGCCATGTTTATGATACAAAAAGAAAGACAAAATATATCTTCCTCGACAAACTAATTTACCAATCGGTAAATACTCAAGCGGTAACTTAAAACACAAAAAAGGGAGTACTAACTACTCCCTTTCGCCGAAACGACGAAAATCGCAATAGAAAACTGTTTTTAACTCGCCACAAGTAATATGGCGACCAGACCAGCCGGCAGCCAGCCAGATAAAACAAATTGCGCACTTCCTCTTGAAATATTTAATAAATTTTACTTTAAATTGAGCTATGTTTTGGAAATAAAATAAACGATATTTAATTATTTAGATAATTGTATCTGTTATGGTTGACGCATACAGTATTTAAATTTAAAAGTAGTTTATATGACTATTTCCTTTAATTTTGGATATCTTTTATTTTTGTCATGATAAAATTTTGATGTTGAGCAAATATTTTTTGTCAAAATTCTGAATATACCTAACTAATGTATTATGACAAATATATGTTAAAATGAATTAATTATTTGAAATACCAATAAAGTTAGTGTAAAAAATAAATAATTTTATAATATCTATGTTCATTATTTATAAGACGAAACAAGAAAATCAAATTTATAATTTATATAATAGTTACACTGAGAAAATATTACGTCATTAAAATAGTTTTTATAGAATCTTCGTAAACGATTGAATAAAATTATAACATTTTTATATGTATTAAAAGTATTATGGCTGTTTGCAATGAATAGAGCATATTACAAATGAAATTTAAAACTATTTTAATTTTTGGCGGTAAAAGTACTTGTAATGATTGTTATTGGCAAAATCGCGCGAACATTTGATTTATTCTCCTTGTAATATTGGAATCAGAATAAAAATGCATAAAGTAAATGTACCCGTTGAAAAAGCTCGCGAACCTGATGAAGAAGCTCGACAACCTAACGTGCGTATTTAGTTATTGCTTTAATTAACAATTTAATAAAATTTCACCAATCCCAATAGATATACTTACCTATTACCTATTACAAAATCTAAATTGCAGGTTGAAGACCAAATAGTTCGTACTAATAATAATGGAGAGTTACAAATTGATAACAGAAGGTAGGTATAAAAAACTATGATTGGATGATGTTTTAGTCAATAAGATTAATATTGTGCATATTTTATTTTATTGCTCGGCAGCAGTTACAAAAATCTTCTGAGTCAACCTCCTGAAAACTTAACTCATAAGCAGAAATTACTTTGGCTCCAACAACGTCGCACAGAAGGGCTGTGGGTACAATGCGATGATTGCGACAGCTGGCGGTACTTGCCACGAGTGCTCGAACGTCACGAGCTACCATCTAAGTGGTTCTGCTGGATGAACCCAGGTCATTGCATTTCACTTACATGTAAACGTTTTTAAAAAACTACTGCGTTGGGCCAGTTGACGTCAATATCAGCTCATGATAAATGATATAGAAGCCTAAGATTCACGAGAAGGCGATATATTGTCGAAATTTGTAGCATAGCATATTATGCTACCACTTATAGTAATAGTGCTAAATATATAGGATTACCATGATACTACTCATCAACATGTTACATTACATTACATACTCTGTTAATTTATGAGTTTCTCTAGCTTGTTAGTGTCGCAAGTTTTACAAAGCTTCGTTCCAGATCGATTGTCTCTTTAGTTTGATCATAGTCGACCATCGTTTTACCCATAAAAATAATATCGTTAGTTATAGAAAAGTATACCTAAAAGATACACAAACTGGTTTTTATATAATGATTGAAGCATAACTTTTGTACTGATACTTAATATGTTTCAGACACAACTTTAGCAACATGTTCAGCACCGGAAGTGCCGATCTGCTTACACGACGAGGAGGATCTGATACATTCCGAATACGCGGCTGGGTCTGTTGTTCTGGCGCGGATGCCTGGCTTCCCCTGGTGGCCCGCAATGGTTGACGATTGCCCCGACACGGAGCAGTATTATTGGTTGGATGGTTTCTCTGATATACCTGTATGTTCTTTAATTTTTTAGTATTATGTGTTTCATTTATATTTTGTTTCTTCATACCTTAAGACTAAACTAAATTGGCCTGACTTTTAGACTCATTACAATGTAGTATTCTTTGATGCGCTTGACGCAACACGAGCGTGGATGGCTCCTGAACATTTGATGCCCTACAAGGATAGCAAAAAGATGCTGACCAAGTCCTTAAAAATTTCCAAATACAAGAACCGTTTAAATGAAGCTTTAAATCAGGCGAATGATGCCGAAAAACTTACACTTGCTGCTCGATTAGCCAAGTATAGTTTTATAGCTAGATTCAATGGTAAAATTTTAAGTCCTAAGAAAATCAGCAAAGCAGTAATAAAAAAGTACCAAAATAGAATGAAGAGAAAATTACATATCGATTTTAGTGCAGAGTTGACTGATTCAGAAGATGAGGTAGATAATCGAACTGTATCAAATAAAACGAAAATCAAACCCAATAGGAAAAATACAAATAAAAACGTTGATGCAAAAGTTCATTCAAAATCCCATGAACCCAATGTTATATTGACTAAATTAACAGAGTCTACAACAGAACGTTCGACGATTAACCTTACAAAAGAATTGAATTCTTTAACAGTACAGATGGACACTGATTCAGGATTGATTCATAATTGCAGTATAGTTCTTAGTGCAGGTTAGAACATATATTTCAAGTAACTGTTGCTTCTCACTTGCTAATCTTTGATAATGATTTCATGTTTATGAAATTAAAAATTAATCTATCTTAAAAGCAGTATTAATATTGAGTAATTGAACAAATGTGCTGCTGCAGTTTTATTAGTTTTTTGGGAGCCCCTATTGGAGCATTTCAGTTTATTAGAAATTTAACTAAATTTCATCGTTAATTGCTTACAGTAGGTACATTATTTCCATTAAATAATTGTTTCAGCCTCCAACAATTCCAATAAAGAACAAAAAAATAACATTTTCGACTCCCCAATAACTGAAAACTTACGAAGTATTGAAGACAGTCAAAACAGTGATGATTTTGATTTTTGAATATGGTTTTGTTTTGTTTTTTTAATTTTAATTCTTACTTTCATTGATATATTGGGTTAATTTGCTTAATAAATTAGTATAACGAACTAAAATGTTTGTCTTATTCTTAACAATGAAATAAAATTGTTAACTTACATAAAAACAAATGTCTATTTTTCATTCTTTAATGAACATACCATTGTATTATAATTGTATTATTTTATTACTATTCGAAAGCCTTTGCTACTTAATACTGAATATGTAATATACCCATTTTAGAAAGACTTGCGCACACAAGTAAATTGTTAACAATTTTTTTGAGATTTGAATTTAATGTTGTCTAAAACAGTATTGGGAGGTTGTGTATATTCAGCAATATTTGGAATAAGTTTAATATTAAATCCATACTATTTTTCTAAATGATGTATTTTTAAATGCGTAACATAATATTCTACTACCCTATTCTTATAATAACATATTTCACTTCTTGGCGGCTGCCTTCTGTCTCGCTTTCTTTCCTTCCAAAAGTTTGAGTCTGTCATCTTCAGATAAATTCTTATTGATCTTTGTAATAACACCGGTTCCCAAGGTTAAGTCTGCAAGGCGCAATGTGAACCTTTGTCCAGCTTCACACACCATAGGCTTCAGGAGTTTTAAATGTAACCTGTAAAGATAAATTTATAATATTAACAAGATTTTCTTGATAACTAATGGTGAATAGTGTTTTATATTAGTAGACTTATTTAAATTATTAACATTATGGATAACTGATACTTTTTCCCCTATGAAGAACATATTTTGCAATCTACCCCCTACTGTGTCCACTTCAAAAAAGTTATAAATATACATAAATTAAACTCACGTGGAATCTTCACCAGGCATGACCATTTCTTTGTCAGGTACAGTAACTTGTGTAGCGCAGTCCCAAGTCATTGAAAACATCTGCAGCTGAATGAATGATGTGAATGGCTTGGCACGGCCACCTTCCTCCTTGCTTAAGATGTAAACTGCAGCTTCTACATTGTCATGAGCTTTGACTGTTCCAGGCTTGGCCATTACCATCCCACGCTTGATCTGCTCTCTTTTTATGGAGCGAACAAGGGCACCAAGTTGATCACCAGCTTGTGCTTCCTCTAGTGTCTTGTGGAACATTTCAACTCCTGTGACGGTTGTTTTCATTATTTTACCGTGACCAACAATCTCACATTCAGTACCCTTTTTCAATACACCTAGAAACAGACCACAGTTATTAGCATTTAAATATTTTATGTTAATAGTTCATGGTTTTAAAGTATTGCAGTATATAATATAATGAAAATAAATTTTACCTCTGTGAAGACGGCCAGTAATAACAGTGCCACGTCCAGGAATAGAGTGCACAGACTCCACAGGCATTAAGAATGGCTTGTCTAGCTCTCGGACAGGAGTAGGTATGAAAGTATCCACTTCTTCTAAGAGCTTTGTAATGGCATCGGCACCAATTTCGGGGCTTTTTCCTTCCAAGGCACATAGAGCAGAACCTAAAAATTTTTATCAATCTATTAATAAATCTTGTAGTCTTACCAAAATTAAATCTATTGCAGCAGGCAAAAAAAAAACAATTTAGAACATTTGCTTGTAGACCAATTGCTATATGTTTTTGGCAACTATTGACGAGATTTCATGTTACCAATTTAAAATTCCTCAGATTTTCTATAATGGTCATGGCAGAATTTAGACCAAGGCAGAACTACTTTACTTCATGGCCCTTACCCTTGATGACAGGAATACTATCTCCATCATATCCCATCTCAGTCATGAGCTCTCTAATTTCCATTTCCACAAGTTCCACCATCTCATTGTCAGCAGCATCAACCTTGTTGATAAATACAACAACATGCTGAATGCCAATTTGCTTGGCAAGCAATAGATGTTCCCTTGTTTGTGGCATCACACCATCAGTAGCTGCCACTACAAGGATGGCACCATCCATCTGTGCAGTACCGGTGATCATGTTCTGAAATATACATATTTTATTATTTTTAACTAATATAATTGTGTTAAAAATAATGGTTACCATATTTTAACGTTGCATCATAATGGATAAAAGAATACTAAAAAATTTAAAAAACAACATAGCGAAAGTACAAGAGGAGAATATACTGTAAAGTCTATTATTATTGTATAGTATGCCATAAAACTCTGCTCTGAATATAGAAATGAATCTCGTCACTATAACAAACAACAGAGTAAACTAGCAGTTTGGCACGGACTATACTTATTATGATGATCTAAAGTGGATGGTGGAAAACTGCTGAATTCAGATGATTCCTGACCAGTCAGATGATCCTATATGCGCCAGTAGGATTGGAGAAAGTGATGGATGTATAGAAATCTGTACCTTTATATAATCAGCATGTCCTGGACAATCTGTATGACCATAATGTCTGGTGTCAGTTTGATATTCGACATGGGCCACATTAATGGTGATACCACGAGCTTTCTCCTCAGGTGCATTGTCAATGTCTGAGTAACCTTTCTTCTGAGCCAAGTTACGATCTGATAATACTGTAAATCAGAAACATTCAAATTTAGAAAATTGTCAAAAAAATTCTGGAACTATTGAATAACAACTAATATAACATAGAAATTAATAAAAGACAATTATACAAACAGCCTTATATTATGCTAAGTATTTCTTATTTAAAATACTCAATAAAAGTAATGCGTACCTTTGGTAATAGCAGCAGTTAAAGTAGTCTTTCCGTGGTCAACATGACCTATGGTGCCCACATTACAGTGAGGTTTGTTTCTCTCGAATACCACCTTCTCTGCATAATTTCTCCGAAGTACAACACTGAGTGGACTGAAAGTTGGTAGACTGTTGGCGCTTCGTAAGTACGATTGGTTTTGCTTCAGTATAAGTTTAAGGGCTAAAAAATAAAAAGTTAAGTAAAATGCGTAACAAAGTAAAATCAATACAAACCTAACCTCTAAGAATTTTTAACGCACTTTATTGTGAAATATTACAATTCTAATCAATAGTATTCACTGAACAATACACACTAGAGTAATACATAAATATTTATACTATGTCAATTTCTTTACGGCTACGCTATAGTTTCTATGGCACTTTTATATAATAGTTGCATACAGTACATACCGAGTACAGGTTAAGTTAAATTTGTAATGCATCATATTTTGTGACTGTTATTACGAATAAAAATGAGTTTTTAAGAATTAAAGAAAGCGGAAGTATGAATTACAATATAATATTACCTGGATTTACCAAACTTTTAGCGAGTGAAATAGTAGCCATACTCGCGACCAAGGATAACAAGATTGTACCGCACTTGCTTTGACTTTGAACAAATACGAAGATAATATAAATGTCGTTAAGACATTTATGGGTATAACATCCGAATTATTAAATTCACCACATGTAATCTATTTTTAAAGTATTTTTACACTTATTCAGAAATCCAATTCGATAAAATGAACTTTATCTTTTTTAAATCATTTAAAAGTAGGGATGGGATATTTATCGATAATGGTGAAAATCGATATTAAACCGAAATATATCGAAGTAAAAAATATATTTAAATATCGATAACACCTAGTAAATATTTTCAACAAAATATATTTATAGTGAAATATCGGGGAATAACACAAAAAAATACTAGTTTACTGTAGTACAGTAAACTAGTAGTTTCTTTTTTCGTGCGAAATATTAGCTAGATGACAATAGTATCGATTACTTTGCAACCGATAATAGATAAACGGCTCGAACACAGAGGAAAGTGAAGTGGCCATATGCATTTGGGATGTTATGATAACGGTTGCTGGCGCACGTCTCCCGTGTTACTGAACGTTATTTTTTATTAATATGATTTAATCGTAATCGTTTTGTAACAAAAGTCAGCAGGCATTGATTTTTATGAACTATGACTATTATAGCCCCACAAACTTTTCTGTGAGTGTAGCGATTTTCAGTAACATTATTGTTGCCTCTATTATACACACAGAAAAGTTTGTCGGATTTTACTAAATAATATTATTTAAAACAGCTCTGCTGTAATCAATATAGAAATGAAAATGATGTGTATGAAAATGATTATATTTATATCTAGTATATCATTGATTGTACTATCTTGTTATATGTGGAAATCTTAATTTTTTTATTAACCATTGATATTTTATTTCAAAAAATGTTTTGTAGTCAATTATATCGAAATATCGAGTTTTAACAATGTAAATATTGAGCTCTCGATATCAATATCAATGCAGTGATAGCCTAGTGGTTAAGAAACGCGGCCTCTCGATCGAGGGGTCCGAGGTTCAAATCCCAGGGCACGCACCTCTGATTTTCAAATTAATGTGCGTATTAGAAATTAATTATCGCTTGCTTAAACGGTGAAGGAAAACATCGTGAGGAAACCTGCATACCTGAGAGATTTATAAAAAAAAAAAAAAAAATCTTAAGGGTATGTGAGGTCTACCAATACGCACTTGGCCAGCGCGGTGGACTATGGCCTAATCCTTCTCATTCTGAGAGGAGACCCGTGCCCAGCAGTGGGACAGTAATGGGTTGATGATGATGATGATGATGATATCAATATCGATGTTTTACCAATAAATATTACTTTCCTATTTCAAAGAAACTTCAAATGAAGTTATAGACAATAAGTAAGAATATTATTAAAATATTATTTCATTTTTTTTAACAACTTCATAAATTGTCAAAAATAAGCAAATTATGTAATCTCAGAATAATATTTATATATTCTCTTCAGAATTTTAATTGCTTGAATTTACCTATATAATAACTCCATTTTTCTCCTTTGAAACTGAAGCTACGAAGACATTTTCTAATTAACCGGTCTCTCGCCTATAATAGTATTATTTGTTGTTGTGGAATCATATTTCGATAATCATGTCATAGGAGTAAAATAAAATAATGATTATAGACACTACACTACAGTTTACAAAAATTACATGAATTTATTTACCTACTGATTACTTCCATTATTTGTAAATATAAAGGTTATTGAACTTTAATGTATGAATCTACGCCCAAACCATATTAATATATTTAAGTGTGCCGAATGTAATAGAGGTGTTTGCAAATTTGTGAGTTTTAAGAGGAAAAAATTGATGTAACAAAAACAAATAGCTTCCAAACAGATAATGTAACGCCATCTACCTTAGTCTCACGAGCTCAAGGTAAATTAATGAAACACCATATTGTCTTTTACCTTTATTCAAAAAGTATCACCACAATTTTAGAGTGAATTATTTATTCTGTTCTCATGTGAAACAAAAAATGAGAAATAAATTAGGAATCGAGATGTTACATGGGCAACTCTTTTACTTTTACTTTACAATGTTGTAACACTTAGATTGATGTAACAACTAGATAATGCATGCACAAACTGTTTCAAATTCAAGCACACATTAAATGATGATCATGATAATTTATCACAAGCTTATGAACTCTTAAGGTCCACAGTTACAAAGATCTTACCTTAGTAATACAAATACTATCTATCTAATAGTTTTATGCAAAACAAGTCACATCACAGTACAGAACATATTGTAGGCATGATTTGGTTAGTATCTTACAAAAGCTAAGATATACGGACATTAATAAAGGAAAATAACTATACAATTAATAATATTCACACAATGAAATAGTTCTTAAAATGTCATGTTAATTAATGCCAATTAAGATACATTACTTGAATTGGTGAAAAGATATTGGTACTTCCAATTTTGTGTTCAGCTTACAAAAATATTTGAAACCTAATGGAATGAAGTTTTTAAAGAAACACATTGCATACACATTCAAATATGTATAAACCTCCACATGAGCTTTAATCACATTAACAATAGGGCACTGGGAATTTTGCTGACAGTATTGTTTACAAGTCTTCATCCTCTTCGGGCAGGGCGGTATCTTGCGCTTCCTTGAGATCCTTCTCGATCTGGTTTTGCCATTGGGGATCCATTGTAACTTCTGGAGGAACCAGTGCAGGCATAGCAACAAATTCTAAGTTGCCATCACCAATCAATTTCCTTGCTAGCCATAGGAAAGGTTTTTCAAAGTTGTAATTCGATTTAGCAGAAATGTCATAGTACTGAAACACAAATACAATGTATATTAGTAAAGCATTATCACTAACATTAACATTGTTTTTAACACTTACATAATGATGACAATAACAGTCAACAGTATGTTTTATATAGATTATCTTCACAACATCTAAACTTCATTGACCAAGATATAGTATACAAACATGTGCAACTAACCTGTAAATTCTTTTTCCTGTGGAAAACAATAGTTTTTGCTTTGACTTTTCTGTCCTTGATGTCCACTTTGTTACCACATAGCACTATAGGGATGCCTTCGCACACACGCACTAAGTCTCTGTGCCAGTTGGGTACATTTTTGTAGGTGACACGAGAGGTCACGTCGAACATAATGATAGCACACTGTCCTTGAATGTAGTAACCATCTCGTAGCCCACCGAACTTCTCTTGACCTGCCGTGTCCCAAACGTTGAATCTGATGGGCCCTCGGTTCGTGTGGAACACTAACGGATGCACTTCCACACCTAACGTAGCGACGTATCTTTTCTCGAACTCTCCAGTCAAGTGCCGTTTTACGAACGTTGTTTTTCCGGTACCACCATCTCCTACCAGCACGCATTTGAATGTGGGCATGTCATCTGCCATTTTTGATGATTATATTCCCTTTATGCTGTAAAATTAACAAAGCATTCGGTTAAAAACTTACGCATTATAATTTGACATGACGCACCATATTTGTACACTGTAAATTTAGTCAATTGATAAGATTATTGTACCAGTAATGTTTCGAAGTAAAAAAGACGTCAGTTGCGATATAATTTGTAAATAAAACGAATAAATTAAATATGACAAGTTAAATTTCTTTTAAGTTTTACACAGAATGGCGCTCAACTATCCTCACAGGAATTTAGCTCGATGGTACCGAACATAAATGAGAAATACACATAAACTACGTAAATTACACCCAAAATATATACAGCACTTTAAAGTTATTCACACATATAATGTAATATCAGGAAATAAAAACACAAATTACCAAGATTATCCAAGAAATTTGAGATTTAACTCTGTATTCTCTAAAGTCGTTACGGACCACAATGGCGTCACTTGACTAAACGGAAGATTTCAATGACAGCGACAGGCGCACTGACACTAGTAGTCAAGTGAAGTACTCTTAAATTGTGCTTAATAAAAATAATATTTACTTCTATAGCTTATAAAACGATTCAAAATATATAAAAAATCAAATCAAAAATATTTAAATAATGGTATATAGTTTACCATCTAATAATTTTATTTCAATATTAAATAGGAATGAAACAACATTTAGTACTAAACTGCTGTACCGACATATTTTTGACGTCACGTTCTTCGGAATCTATTGTGGCGCCACCTACAACTCACTTTGTGAAAATTACTTCACTTCAGTAGACTGACGGATAGTACAGAAGTTTCGTTTCGTTCGTTCGTTGTATCGATTTTTTGAGTGAAGTGAACTAGTGTTCGTGTCCTTTAGTTTAGTGACGTTTGTTAGAAAAATATCTGTGAATGGGATTGTGTAACAAGATAAAACGTTTATTTGGTGTGTGATATTCTGTAAAGGATGACGAAGGACAGGTTAGCGGCGCTTCAGGCGGTAAGCTGTTATCTCATTCCTCTCAACTCTTGAAATAACCAATAGATTTTATGACCTCGAAATTGCAATGAAATGGCATTGAAACCACGCGACTGTGGCTGTTGTTTTATCGACAGAGGTGAAATTCAATGGTTTCCCGTTAAAATTTAATCGTAAAACATTCTAATTGGATTCATTTTCTGGTCGCCCCACCCGTAAGCTGTGACTCCTTCAGTGAATGATAGTTGTCGGTCTGTCATTGAAGCGAGACAATTTGTTGAGTTCCGCACTCAAATCCACTGTTTTGGTATCATTATTTTATCAGTGGTTTGGAATGTTTGGATTGTAGATCAAATAATATAATATTCATACACTTTAAGCTAGTAGTAAGTAGCTACTACCTACTGAACAAAAAGTTTTTAGCTCCTAACTATCTGTCTTTCGGATGGTTTAAAGATATATAACAAATCCAATTTAATATTTGAGAAATTATAACCTATGAAAATAATTTATTAAGTATTGTTTCACATAATGCTAACTAAATTTTATTTATTTATCATTATCAAATTATCATATCAGCAACTGATAGTCAGATATTATTTTTATTATGATCATCAATATTACTCATATTACAATGCATAAAAACCTTTGCCTACACTAAGTGCCCCCAAGGGAATTATCTTTTAAATTATGATTAGTAGAGTCATATGTCAGTAATTCACTATATAGGTATATCACCTTCCCTACCACTTAACATATCTATAGTTTGATTATAGCAAGTAATGATCTGTTCTGAATTTCTATTCTCTCTCAATATCACTATTAAGAACTGTATAGAGTATACTAATAACACTATTTTAATTGTTGATTGAAACTACACTACATTAAGAATTCACTGTAGTGTGTAGATTGAACTAATTCATATCATATTTATAAATAAATTAAAATGTAAATGTCCAGATGTTACAATGTGTGATATCTTATCTCTACATGGACCTCCGCATGTTGTAATTCATGCTGAATATATTTTTACAAAGTTTGCTAATACATGATAACTGAGTCATTCCGAGTGAAGGAAAGAGTCAGAAATTCATTCAATAAGGCTGCATATAAATAATAAAAAATAAGGTCTTCTTGTAAAAAAAATATGACAATACTAATAAGCTAATAATAGCTTAAAAGGGATTAAAATTACGACAATACTAGCAACATAGTTATCAAAATAATTTTTGGGCACATTTTGGTTATGTTATCAAGTTATATATACTCAATTTTGGAATTAGTCCAAAATGAATATCTTTATATGGAGCCTAATAGCAAAAAGACTATATTCAATTTTAATGGAACATGAAATATGGTTATTAGCCTAGTCAATTTATTCTTTCTTAGTCTATATCCCCATATCAGACTTCTTATTTTGTCTTAAGTAGAATGCATAATACTGAATAGCATATAGGATGCTTTATTTATGTCTTGAATATTGAATTGAATTTATAAATAGAAATTAGCCGTATTCATGATGATTGCTTATCAGGCATTATCAGAGTAAATAAAATCTATCTATAAATATTAAGACAATAAAGTTGTTAAAGTTTGCAGCCTTTGTCTAAGTGTATGTAATGTTCATACTTAATTATTTCTGTAAAATATTATTGTAAGAATTTCTACTGTCTACTACTGAAATGCTTAAAAGGATTTTTTTAAATAAAATTACATTTTTTTTAAGTCAATACATTGTTTTATGTATGGGGTAACAAGCCAGATTTTACTAAATGCTTCTTGCATTAAAGAATTTTAAGATGAATTTAAAGATTTTCCCATGAAAAAGTATAGTTCTAAACAATTCCATTCTCAAAATAACCAATTTTAATTGTTACATTATCCATCTTTTGAATATTGCTGTACAACAATTTGTTTCGTATATTGTAACATAAATGTATGTTTATACATAAAATAATATATAATATGTATACATTATACATAAAAATCTATATGAAACTATTATAATACTTACCATACATAATTATTATCCTTTTAGATAATACATCCTAATTATTATCATTTTGGATAATTGTTTCAGTAATTAATGTTACTGTTTAATTAAATTAATTAATTGCTTCGATATTGTATTGAAGAATTTTGTAAATGAAAATAATTTATACATACAAAAAAAATATTTTTTGCCGTTATGAGGATTTTACAAAATTCTAAAATTACGACATCTGTAATATACTCGTAACCGTGTATTACATCGCGAATATTTATTATGCAAACTTAAAAAAATCACATTATAAAAGAGCTTAAATAACGCCTTTAATTACGAATTTACGATACCATCTATTATGAAAACAGGCTTGATTATCTATTTGATGACACTACTTTAATGCAATATTTTTAAAACATTCACTTTAACAAATTGTACATTAGCAAATTGTATTCGATTCATCTGCATGGTTATATAACCAAAATACTTATATAACTCAGTAGTCTGTACAAAAATGATTTTTGCTATTTCCCCACTTATTTCATCAGTCCATTTCCAATATTTTTAACTTCGATTTTAATTACGATAGCAAGAGGCAATAGATATGTTACATTTAGTATTTATCAAAATTTAAAGATAAATCTTACAAATGAAAATTATAAAAATCTTCATATTATAAGGAACTTATTCTTATAGAATAACATGTCAATTGTACTCATTTTATATTTCTCTACTTTAATTGTATATTCAAGGGCCGTTTGTATTGAACGCAATCGTAGCGACGAAGCGAAAGTGACCTCTCGTCATGGCGACACCAGATGATGATGGCGTTTGAATAATTCTTTACCTCTTTGGCCTCTCTTTGGACTTTACACACGAAAATATATTACATCGTCTAATTTGTGGTCATGATATCACGGCAAAATTCCTTCAAGTTGCCTTCAACAAGTCCCTAAGACCTTTTGTTAAAGTTGCGAGTGAGCATAAAGTCAGCAAGTAGCATAGTATAGTCATAAATCTTAGAGAAACTCCAAATAAGACAGGGGTCCTAAGTCGGTCGCAGATGTGTTGAGCTTCCCCTGAGGTCTTAGTTGAAATGTCTCAACCCTCATATATTCGTAGGTAAAGGTAGACATAGGCGTGGTAAGACGTACCCATAGAACGGAATACAACATTGTAACCTATATTGATTATGTTTAATAGGTACGGTTTCGCCTTATCACTAGCCTATTAATTATTATGAAGTTCTGGTTGATGCTATTAGGATTACGTATCTAAGACACCTTAAAATATATAGCACTTAATACGCTCAGTAAAAGTAATAGAAAGTTGGACATGTTTATACGTCAAGTAAAAGTTAAAACTAATTGAAATAAACCTTCAAATAAAATTCAACATAAAAATAAGGTTAAGAAGAAACTAAATTACGTTAGAAAGTCACATAATATTAATTTGGTTACTGTGCAAAATGTTTACAGTTATGTTAACATGTAAACTGATAAGACTCGTATTACGTCCTATGGGAGGTTTTATATCTATCAAACTCGGCTCCGAGTGAATTTTAGGCAGATCGGATTACCGTATGTTAAACGGGCTGTACGTTTCGCGTGTCGTATCGTGGTTAGAACGGTTACTCGGTTACTTATCAGCTGACGAAGCCAGCATCCGGCGCGCGGCCTTCGCTTGTTGACTCATAAATATCCGTCATACTGACATCATCAATCTTAGGACTCGATTTCCAACTCGCTTTAGTAATTAATAAACTCCGAAATACTATGGAATTTCATTATAAGCAATATTCTAAATATACATAGTAGATTGTCTTCATAGTTCAGCGTTCTTGTTGCCGTGTCTGTGTTTAACTGTGTGTCGTGTGTGTGTTTTGTTATTGATTTATTTTCACACGTATATTTCACACGATATTCTCATACCTGGTTAAGATAATTCACTGCCTCTGCTGTATACTTTCATGTTTCTTTGTTAATTATGGCATTTCACAAATGTCATTTCATAAATGACAATATGGCAGTTGCCAATAAAAATAACAATTTACATAGGGATGTCCACTTTTACTTTAATGAATAATATAAGTAGAGTCTTAAGGACGCGATAAGATAAAATAAAACAATAACACATTTATACTATTAATGACGAATTCATTTTAATCCATATTGGAAGAATTCGGATACTTTCATTTTAGTAGCTACTACTTTTGATTTTATTAGCGGATTTTAGCACATGTCGATTGATCTACGAAAAACAAGCTAAAAGTAATAATATAAATAAACATTGACAGTTTTAAAATGAGAAAATAAAAACTTTAATTATTTTTACGTGCAGAGTTACGCCCTACTAATAATAGAATTTGCCTAAGTACCACTTACGACTATTAGGATTGCATGCCACCCTTAGATAAATTTAACAACTGCGCACGCTATAATTTTCCCTTAACCACTTTTAAAATATGAACGTGAATAAAATTGAATGGTCTTTGATTTCAATATAATAATAGCTTTCCATGCTATTGAACATTTCTTGGTCTGTCAATTCGTCTTTCTTTACTCGAAACAGTGAAACTGATTTAAAAGAATAGCGTTACAAAAAATGGGTCATACTGGGAAGTTATATAGTATTTTTTTAATATACATATATGTAGGGTTTCCTATTAAAAATAAAAAATCGAGCACAGAAAAGCACGCATGCATGACCGCGTATAGTAGTTCGATTTTTATAAAAAAACATTTACATAAATGGTTTAAACCGTATTCAAAAAGACTTTAAGTGGCAAGCATGAAGGCAAAACCTAATTTGAATTTCTAACGAAGTAAAGTACCTGAAATATGGCGATTGTGAATCAGCGGAGGTTTTCCTCTTTTACATACACTTAAGGATGAAAGTGATAACTGAATTACACTTTTTATTTCGCTTGCTTCCGAACTTTCCTGTTTTTGCTCGGAAACTTTTAAGTCTCTTTCGTAACTTTCTTGATTGCCTGCCTGTTTTTCATCCGTGTTTGAAAGAGGTATTTTAATTTATAACAATACAGTCTAACATATGATACTTTTTTCTGTGGTTGCCATATTTCAATATCCTCCCGGAAAAAATTAAGCTCTTTTATGACCTAAAAAAAGTGTAAAAACCAGTTGCCAGCGTTTCTCATTGAATTGACATTTAGCGAACTATCCTTCCCACTTTTGTGTTGAAATCGCTGACGTTAACGATGAGCTTCCAGATGTCAGGGGCGTTCAACCCCAGCACCTGCCTTTGTATTATGTAAAAGGTACAAAAAGTAATAAGAAACGTTTGAGTTATCTAGCCCCTACTATTTTCGAATGAAATCAAAACGACTGAAGGTAATAATAAAACGCAAGAAGACGTTTGGGGAACTGGGGTATGAATAGCGCTATTGTCATGGTCCCACCGTCACATGCATTTGCAACAGCTGATTCACATCTTGCGTCGAGTCTATTTTTAACAGCTGTCTCGCAAATGTCTGCGCAAATTAATGCGGAAAAAATGGATATTATTTCAGAACAAATTTGGAGACACTCAGTATGTTGGAACATGTTTAATAAGGATAATTAGTATGCAAATAGAATGCAACCAATAATATATTTCATTTAACAGCATTAACTTTAGATTTTAATTAAATTTCATGCACGCTGTTTAGAGGAGATATCACCTACGGCACTAATTCTTGTACTCTTTCCATATTAATAGTTCTTATATAAATTCATAGCAATTTTGTATAAAATTACATATGTGTAATTATTGTAACATCGTGTATGTGATTAACTTAACTGCAAATAACAAATGAAGGTAGGTGGTTAGATGTTTCTCTCTTGGTGTTGGAAATCGGGCTGATTCCGATTTCCAACACATTACTCAAGTGGTGATTGATGGAGATACGGGTGTATGTTTCTCGTCTGTAGGCTGTTTTAAATCTCCCAAATTGCCCATTATCAAAAGGGTTCGGATGCCCAAACACGTTCACACACGAAGTATTCCCACTTATCCGTATAGAATATTATGCAATTTTCGATCTGTGGTTACCAATTAATTAATTATGTCGGATACAAAAAAAAAATCAGCCCACTGATATGAATCGACTTGTGATATTGAAATTATCACACTCAAAAAATGTATCCAAAAACTATTCAATCTTTTCAAAAATTTTGTAAAAATCAAGTATCACATCGGAGTCTTAAGTTTAGACAAGGTGGTAGAACCCTTTGTGGTTCGACTCCGGCGGCACCACCGCCACACCTATTTCTACCAAATAACAGCAGTGTTAAGCGCTGCTGTGTTCCGGTTTGAAGGGTGTGGTAAGGGAGACAGACTTTTCCGAGGCGTTCCAGCTTAGTCCTCAGGCGCATCTGTGGCTGACCTCAGGTAGGAATATCTAATCCTATCTGGGGTTGATTACGGATGTCCATGGGCGGCAGTAGCCACTTACCATCAGGTGGACTGCATGCTCGTCTGCTACTCTTATATTATAAAAAAAAGACAAAAAGTATATCAAAAAGCAAAGTTGAAGAAATTAAAAGCATTTCCTAATGCCTGTAGCTTATCTATTTGTAGTGACTGGTGATAAAGCACGGAAGTTCAGAGGTTTCCTTGTGGAACAGTTCTGAAACAATCTAAACTTAGAACTTGGCCGTACAAGGACTGACACGACGTTGATTAATTACTACGGAATGCTAACTTTACTCTGTGGGCCATTTCAAACTATTGGACACACACAATTAAGAGACGGATAATCTGTGCAAGGACAATTGAATCAAAGCAAGAAATAACAAAGATTGGATTTATTACAGAATAATAGTATGTCTTAATTGTAGACACTTACTTAATTCGCTATTTAAAACGAGCGGAGACGCAAATTTACTTAATACCCAATTACCCAAATTTAATTGAATTCAGAATCTCGTTCGGTGTTGGTTAAAAGCTTATTGTAAAAAATACATGTCTCATGTGAGCGTAGTTATTCATTTTATGTTTGTAATCTCTATTTCAACGCCCCTTTTCAGGGATTTAATACCTATCACTTATCTCTGCGAATATGTTCTTTGGAATGCTTTGCAAGTACTACCAAATTCTGCTTGCTCAACATTACATGCATTAAATATCATATCTTGTCCCAATATTATGAAATTTACTATAGCCAAACTATTGTCAACTATTTAGATATTTGTGTTAATATGTTTGGCAATTTTCCAAATTAAGCTTGCACTCAGCGAGTTTCCCCGAGGTCACTGGTACGAGTACGTTATCATATGCCAAACTGCCTCAAATATAAATTGTTTATTACAATGCTATCGGCTTGTACTATTTTTCAAATAGCTTTTATCGTTTTCGACATAACCGTGATTTCCGTTGTGGTTCCCGTACAATTCGCGTACAGCTGTCATGCGCTGCGCCACAATCTCGTCTCGAAATTTAATTTCAGTGTAAATTCACACAACCGATGTTGCATTGGAAACGTCAGCAAACATGTGCAGAGATACAGCGTATGTACAAATAGAACACGTTCGATATATGTACATACATATGTGTATCTCGTTACTCTAGTTAGGCACGTGTGTTTGTGTTTCCGTCGAGTCCCAATTTGGGAATGAGTTGCGGCCTGGGTTTCTGCAAATCGAGCCTGAGTTGGGTTACGCTCACTATTGTTTGTTTAAATTAAGCATCACAATCTCTTGTTGCTTTTTCATTATTATACACTGAATTATATATTTAATTTATAGGCGCTGTGGATTATATTATAGAATAACCATTAATAAGACCATGACCAGCACTAGCCTAGTGGTTGGAGAACTTAAAGTTGGAACTTAGAATTATTATACAAAAGAATGCACGTTTTGAATTGTCAATTTACTTTTTTTAAATTATAAATTATTGTTAAAAGTATGTGAAATTTGCCAATCAGTACTTCACGAGTCTGAGGTACTATGTGGACTTAGCCCTATATCCCTTTAAGGCATTAAATCAGTAAGGTGCACTCTAGCCGAAATCGTTTTCATCTTGGTGGATATGATGAGAACGATTTCGGAGTAAATTGATGATAACACAGTTATCGCGTAATATGAAAGGAACTCCCGGGAAATTGGTTAGCTTCCTAGCTAACCTGGAAATCCTTTTCCATATACTGCTAAGAAAGTTGCGAACGGAAAGTAGTTGTGTAAATAAATAACATACATACATTTTAAAAAGTTTTTAAATATTGCAAGCTTATGCAAGTACGTCGTTTTCCCGATTCTTTTTAGAAAACCCACATTCATTTGATTCAGAGTCAAAAATTTGACCCTTACGTACGAGCTAACAAAGTAAGTTAAATAAAACGTAATAAAGTACATTTCGTGTTACACTCGTAGATACTCCAAAAGCTTCAACGAATATAAAATCCACTCTTGCTGGAAATATTACTTTTATAGTCTGAATTTATTTGTTGCTTTTATTATTTACAGCAGTGTGTATAACCCTGTAACCATCGTTCAAATTTTTAATCCCGGGTGGGGCAATAAATAACAATTACGCAAGGATTGAGCTCAACGCAGTTCGACTGTTTTTGTATGAATGATGAAAATTTCCACTGTGTTACAATGTTTTTTTTATTCCTTTCTGTTTATTTTTACTTACACTTTCAGTCACAAAAATTATCGTTAGAATTTTTTATTTATTTCTACTTTAATATTTATTACGGTACTTGTTACTATTTTTGTAAGACATGAATGACGTCCTTCAAATTAGGAAACATACGGATAAGTACCTATTAATTAATGGATTTAACAAAGCGAAATTTGCTGTAACGTCTGACCAAATGTATCAAAAGTGTTTCTTGGGATAAAATTAACAAAACAGATCCAACTATATATACTGTTTCAGAAGAAATACAGAAATAGAAATATATTTGCGGTTGCCACAGTTGAGGCGTAGGAGTCTACGGTCTTTGAATCGTTGATTTGGCTATGCAAGCTGCGTTCTAAAGCATCTCTAGTGGTTTACCCATTTTGCACGCATTCAAAGGGCGAGGCGAGGAGTCAAATGGGGCAAACCGTCCTAATCCAACCGCGAACAAAGCCTTTGAAGCGCTTAAATACAGAATTGCGGATAATTGCAGCCCTACTTTCTCTTACGATTATTACTAAACTTTAATTTTGTCCTTATCTGTATAATTGTTTAATCAGTCACTAAGGATTTTTTTATTTTTGTAACTGTTTAGCGTTTTAGTGTCATAACATAACATTTATAATTGGCCTTTATTGTATTATAGGTTTCAATTAAATAATCTCAATATGAATATTTAGGGGTTCCATTTTAAATATTATCATAAGCCCACCAAGTTAAAGGTGATACAAACACCAGTTTCTATATAGGACAGAAAAGTGGCTAATAATATTTTGAGAATCGGTTCTGAGTTATGACAAGATATACGGATACTCCGTACCTTGTTTATCCAAAACGGGTAACACCAGTTTCAGCTATTTGTAAAGCAAACATAGACGTTGTTTTAATGTCCATAGAAAAAATAGATCGTAACCGGCCACAAAAGGTACTATTCGATTAACCATTTGGCCAAACAGTTGTTTAATCGAATATTCGGGCAAATTTAATTGGAACAGTTTTCGCATTTTAAGCGGGGAAAAACAAATTTCAATTTATTTTACCAAATTAATGGCTGACGGGTCTCGTTGCTGAGGTTAATGAAATTTTCAACGCAGAGTGATTTATGGTTCTCGATTCGTTTTCCACACACTTCGACAGGCCTAGCATTGTAACCGTGTTTTACCGATGTTGATTAATTATTTCAGTAACCTCGGCTATGTACACATTTATATAAATCATAAAATTAAATGGGAGTTCACTCACGGTTAAATGTGGTCGTTTGTATTTCACCAAACTTGTAATTTTACTATCTTCGTGAACTTTCGTGGGCTCAAATGGGGTCACGTTGTTTCTGTAAAGGGCTCAGTATTATGCTGTATGTGTACTTTATAGCGTAACGAGTTGTGACTTGCGGTTTCACCCGCGTTTAAAAAAGAAATAAAATAGAATATATAATTGTTCTTTGTTATTACTACCGTATATACTTTCTGTGAAAAATAATTTTGACATTACAAACATACACTTCAATTTTATTTATTTCTATAGATTAGGAACCTTACAATCTAAATTTATACTCTAGGTCGAACCTCTACCTCACAAACGACAGTTTTGAAATGTTACATGGTCATCAGTGATCAAGATAACATTTGCCAGAGTTATCTCAGTAATTTCTTACGTGTTTCTAAATTAAATATATGTGTGTGTATACCTTGAATGCAATGTGTGTAAGCAAGGTCTGTACATATTGTTGTGGGAATATCTCATGTGATCTCGGTGGTTAGACATGACCACCTATTGTCCTTATTCACGGATGCATGCTATTAAATAGTCTTTTCTTTACATTTGATAAAATCGTTATCGTATTTATCTACAGTGCCGCCTATTATTGTATTGAAGTAAGTAAATTAAGTCTTACATTAAAAAACGCAATGTTTAGGTAGTTACCGTGATAACATCGTACAAAATAAGTAGTATGATAAGAAAATACCTGTTACATTACTTTTAAGTTATCTGTTATTTATGAAAATATTTGATAACTGTTATTACTGTGTGAGTCTTTATACATTCGTCTTTGTGTGTCATCCACAAATACGAACCATAGTGTTGGACTGTATAGCGAATGTACAATTGTTCATTGATAAAAGATTGTACCATGCGTACATAAAATTTCATCATTCTTGTTCCATATAGCGTTGTTGCAAAGTTTTATATCATTTTCTGCGAATATATCCGTTGTTTGGCCGTTTTTCAGAACGAAATGAACCTTCTATACACGCGGTCCACTTGACGCTGTTTGCCCTCTCGTTCGGAGTGGGCTTTAGAAAAGTTTATTGCGTGGTTTTATTTTCCTAAGCCTTATCGTGTGGCCGTTCGCCATTACGCACTGATTTGCCGTTAGGTTTCTGTTTTACGTATAACTGGACCGACGTAGCTGGAATCGTAGATCGTAGAGTAGAGGTCGTAGAACTCTACGTGGTTCACATGTTTCTAATTTTTCGTAGCAATTTAGTGTTGGTTAGATATAATAGATAGAACATTCTTTATTGCACAGTAGATCTTGATTTTAAGGCAGATTTAAATGTGGATTCTAAATTTGTCATAGCAAGGAATATTTGATCGATATTGAGTACTTCGGTACTATTTGGGGATTATTTCACATATCCATGAACGGTGGTGATCACTTGCAACTAGGTGGATTTCATCTTCATTTGGCACTGCAGTCTCTCAAAATGAGTTTTTTGACCGAAATATCCGCGTAAAAATTGGCATAACGTACGTTGCGTCAGAATTACGCAAGGGTTCATAGACATAACTCGATGTCTGTGCCAGGAGACAGGATCGTAATAGGGAGCCAGCTCTCGTTCTTACGGGCTTTATTTATCTCGTAGCCGCCGGCAACCTCCCAACGCGCTTTGGATTTATTTCACTGTACGCCGAGCAAGTTTTGTAGCGCCGGTACAAAATTACATAAACCAATGAAGTTTGTGTTCCCGTTTTGTTTCCGATTTACCTCTACTTATTGTTACGGGAAACTCAACTCATTAAAGCGTACAATTTCTAAAATATATAGTTAATTTTGAACATAGTAATTTACATTGTGTCCTTAGCGTTAACCAATAAAAATGTATTTTCTTGACTTGAATACTTCACTGGACTTGAATTGCTACATAAATTTTTGACAATGTAGTATTTCTTATTCGTAACTTTAGACTTTCAATAGATTGTTCGACGTTGGAAATCATGCAAAAAAATATTTCCTAATTTCAGTTTTTTTGCAACATCATCCAACAAGAACTTAATTGATCGTGCCCAAGAAACACGTTCTTGGCTCCTTACAGGGCATTAGTGGCAGTCGAGTTGTAAATCGGCAAAGGCAATGCCAAAAAGCATAATCGGTAAGCCAATGAAGTGGTCTCGGAAGTGTGAAGGTGGTTGGGCGGGGGTGTGGATTACGTAAAGCCTGCGGCACCGCTCCGGCCGCCCTCGACGCACGTCCGCGCCCCGACGGCTGTAGCCGATCACACGCCTGCTTACCTTTGACTTAGGCTTTTGCTTCTTATCTTTTTAATGTTTATTTTTTATAAAACATGGTAATTTCTTGGACTGTAATATGTATCTATCTTATAAGAATAGTTCCAATTGTTCAAGTCTGCAAATGTCGTCGTCGTGAACACATTACTGTTCCACTGCTACGCACGGGTCTTTTCCCAGAGTAGAAAGGGTTTAGGCGATAGTCCAACGTGCAGGCCAAGTGCGCATGGGTAGACTTATACCTTTTGTTATTTTTTAACTCTCAGGTGTATGGGTTTCCTCACGTAGTTCTCCTTCACGATTAATTTCTAATAGGCACAACGCACAAAGTGTTAAAATAAGACATGTGCTGGGGCTTCGAACCTCGGTCCCTCTTAACCTCCGATCGAGAGGGCGAGCTTCAACCACTATGATATCATCGTATACCTGCTTCAAATTTGTCTCTACATCTAATATGATCTGATAAATCTGTCTAGATATAAGGATAATTTTATTTAAGCAAAATACATTAAAACTAAGACAATAACTTGGAAGCCGAGACAAGTATTGTAACATTAATCTTCGATTAAATTTCCCTCGTTATCGGCGTCTGAAATGTTTCAGCGAAAGTTTAAAGCGATTGCGTAACGTCATTAATGGGACGACATTTTGCGCAATTATTTTTACATTTCTAAACGGCATCAAGTAGCCATCCCTAGTAGGGTAAGACCCTTAATTTGAGTTTTATTTATTTATACAAAACTCAGGCCAAATGTAAGAAATTCTCTTTTTTGTAGTCTGTGAAAAATAATGTGAATACCCAGAGAATTGTACGAGGATTAGAAATTTCTATTGAACAATAGCTAACAATCGAAGAATTTTTCAATTTCGATACTTTAAAGTACCACTGTGAATATCGCCTACAACCCCATTTACATCTCAGTGCTGGCCACTGAATTCTTCACACAACTAGGGGAGACCTAAAAGATGCTCAATCACGTTGATTTATGCACTGTGTATAATTCTAGTGATGCCAAACTTGATGTAAAATACACAGTAAACATTTCACCTGATACCGTTTTCGGGTACCTAGATGGAATTTGCGAATGCAGTCAATTTGTGTTCGCCACTCCGATACGGTTAGTGCGAAATGCGACAGGGGATTTATTCCGGAGCCGTGGTTTAGAGGCCGTAATAAAGCGTGCGACGTCAGCGGCCTGTTGTCCCCCGCGGCTTTACGACTACCCTGCGAAGTGAGGCCACCGTCATGTAACTTTTGCTGCTGACTTTCTACGTCTAATGTTTAGTTAGTTTAGTTTTGAAGTGCGAGTCACAACTCGTGTGGCGCAAATTGTCTCAGTGTGTTTGTGTTACTAGTAGCGATTGTAGGACGAGAAGCTAATATGCAGAGTTGCAACTTTAATACGTGGAGATGGCTTCGGGATGGAAACGCTAGGGATGGGGGCAGACCCGCTATTAGGTTATTTGTCCTGCTGTCTCGAGCGAAAGACAAATGTCCTGCTCTCTCATATAGATCAATGGCCTGAATTTTACATATGAGGCGTGTTAGTCCGCTTGATGTATTTCTAACCATGTTCAATATGCTGTTGACAGTTCATGTGGCATATAATGCCGGTGCAGAGTTGTTTCGCCACCAAGAGGAAATCTAAATGTCAAATTGAGACATGAATTATGTATCTTTCTATGGCTTTCAGAACACTGAGGATCCTAATTCAGATGTGTATTTTGGAATATTTATTTTATCGTGTTATCGAAACAATCTCAGATAGTAAGATAGAGATCATACGGATATCATGCGTACGCATTTTTATTTTGTTTGATTCTTTTATCTTTTTCTTACTTTGATAATGTTTATGAATCTTGTATGAATCGATTGGTCGGATAAACAATTTTTTAGCTATAAATTACAATACATCAACAATAAATATTAAATTGCTGGTTATATGTTTTTTAACATACTCTTTGAGGGCTCCTTCACCTTTCTTCAGAAACAGTTGCTGTAACAGTTCAGATTCAAACATTACTCCAGGAAAGCGCAAAATTGTAGTGCGCAGCCTGTAATGATACACTTTCGAAATACTGTGATACATGATTGCGTTAATATAATACATATTACAAATTTACATATTGATGTTTATAATACATATTACAAATTGATCCTCGTCGTCATGCTCAAAATCGAATCTTTGCTGCGTCCACACCCTTGCATTCGTCACAAACTCGCAGTCTCTAAAAACGTTTGACTTGATCAAAAGCTATACTACAAGCGTTCGCAAATGCGTAAATAAGAACCTTTAAATTAAAGCCCGAAAAATATTATTCACTACTTACCGAAACAATGTTAGTTCAATGTCAGATTAAGCCCCGATCACATCCAATCTCATTATTACGTTCATAATATTACCAGTAGTATCCACATAGAATCCATATTGGATTTGTGGGCTTTCAGACACCGCGGCAGTAAGCTGTTGTTCACTCAAGCACTAAGCGGATAATTTCTTGACATAGGGTGACTTGTTACTTGATGGTATTACTACCCTTTTACAAATTTACGGGAAAAAGCGGATTTTATTTAGTGAGCCGCGTTTGATGTTTCTTGGTTGTTATTTAGGTTACAGTGATCATATTCCAATAACAATCCTAAAATTATTATGTAATAGGTTAATGTAATAGGTTATCTATTAAAAGACAGTAGAAATGGTAACTAGTCAAACACGGAGGTTTAGGATGATGTACACATAAAATTAAATAACTGAAATTTATATGTAATTTTAAATGTTTAATTCTACACGGTTTACGAATTTTGTACTATCTAGACTGTAGTTGTGTATTTTCCCACTAAGAGACTAAATTTCCGACATGGGCCGAGCCATTCCGAATTCTGTACAAGCGTGAAGCCACCGCTCCACCAACCCTCGCCCCCGCCCACGGCCGCCCCCGTTGCAATATAACTTTGAAATCGTAATTGATTGCGTCTATTGTAACAGTATCACTTCCATCTCTGAGAGAAAGTAATGTTATTTCAGCTTTCGCAGTAATGGTGTTGAAATCGTTATCTGCGTTCATTTCTCTCTTATCTACAGTGACGAATAATGTCAGAGCTACGAGTAGATTATGTTGAACGATTGGAATCGAAGGCGTATCTTCTTTAAAAATTTCAAAAATATACATTAGTACTAGCTGTTGTGTTGCCATATAAATAAAAAAATGTTAAGGGTGATCAACCCTTATCACTTAGGGGTATGAAAAATAGATAGTAGCCGATTCTCAGACCTAATGAATATGCATATAAAATTTGGTGATGATCACTAAAGCCGTTTCGGAGGAGTACGGTAACTAACATTGTGACACGAGGAATTTATATATAAGATTTTCATAGTGTTTAAAATTTTAATATAGAACATTTAGATAAATGTGCTAATAAAACAACCCCATCGAGATGTCAGCGTTGAATGTTTCTTTTCCGAATATTATTTGGATGTGAAAATAATTTATGGTAATGTTCGTAAATAACTTAATTTCAACCGAAATCTATTTTTAGAAATTTGAGCTGCTAAAAGCGCTTTAGTGTTTCTCCACAGAATATAGTTTAGCACTAGATTTTCAGATACTAGCGCTTACCAAAGTTTCTCCGAAGCTCAAATTATCTCGTTCCCAACTATAATGAACTTGATATAAACTAAACTCAGCTTCACTTTGATTTTTAAGCGATTTCTCAAAAGCAGAGTTTCTCAGTAGAAGTATATGTTGTTGAGCAGTTTGCACGTAGATAGTCCTGTCAATATCAGCCTAAACCTTAGAAGGCTTAGAACTTGACTATAATATTAATAATTTGTTGTCACTATGAGACTGACTTGCGTTTATAGCAAAAGGTATTTACCGTTCATTTAATGGTAAGTATGTTCAATAGTCTCTTTTTATGTACATAAAGTGTATGCGGAGTTACCCCTGATATTATTGGAAAACCTACTTTTCCCGATACTTTTAGAAATCACGGCACTGCTGACTTATAACAACAGTGTACAGTACTTAGTTCTTGTTTGAACTGTGGCATGATATTTATAACGATCATTACTACCGAAGTGGTCGATTGTTACTATTTCACATAAAACATCGATTAAACCCTTGAAAAGCTTTGTTATAGTCAACTGAGAAATATGATTTCTTGATTGGCCACGGAAACAACGAATAAAGCCGCCATTAATATTTTTTTATAACGCGCTGTTTCGAGAGCGTATTATCGGTTAAAGCAGCAATTTGGAGCTATTTATAAATTCGCTTGATAACCATACTGCCGGCCACGTCGAGAGTGATTTGGTTCTGTTATCAGAAATAGAGCGTGTAACGTACACTTCATAAAATGGGTCATCCGATAGGTACTCCGAAATACTCATGAGAACGGCCGAAAATCATTTTAGAGGCACAATTTTAAAATAAGGGTAGGTATTACGTTCAAAGTAAAATATTTCACTGCTATTCGAAAATCAAATTACTATATTTTTGCTACGCAGGTAGGTTTAAAGTAGTTGGTGGAAAATGTTATGATTTTATACGAGGCACTTTTTCTGGGTCGTAATGAATATTCTGCACGTATTTCAGGTCAGTTAGTAGTAACGTAGATTATTCTGATGTTTAAATTACGATTACGTAAACCCGTAGTTATTTTTACATCTCCGAATCTATTTCACGAAGTCACAGGTCAGGGTCCATAAGTAACTTCGGTTTTGCTCGATTTTCCAGTTGAGCAAGCTTAATAATTTTGAATCAAAATCGAAGTCTGCATTCAAAAGAATTTTCGATTCCTTAGATCCCTAATTATGAATGACTGATGAATGATGAATACGTACGAATGGAAATCCTGTTACGTTAACTTCATTGTAATGAAAATATTTTCCCTTTCCACCGTTATAAACACGATGAGAAAAATAACGGTCCACGCTTATGTCGGTAACGTGAGCCTGCAGAATATCACTGGGCTTTCCCGTCGGTAAAACTGAAGCTTAATTATGTTCGCGCGTCCCAGAGTTCTGCCAGCTTTTCACGTACAATAATTAATTATGATTAACATGATGATGCGACATTTTGATAGAAATATCATCATTCTTCATCGCTATGTATCATAATTAAGTAATAAACAGTAACAACGGGCGTAGTGGTTGAATATAATAAAGTAAATCAATTCTGTTATTATCTTCAAATATGTTGAATGAGGTCCTTTCTGAGTTTGAAGTGGAGGTTGAAGGGTGTGGATGCCGGCTTTACATGTGAGGCGATAGTCCATTGGAGTGGCAACCTTTAGGTATAACCTGTTTTATATGGGGTTGGTTACAAATGTCCATATTTTATAAAAAAACATGTTGGAGCGATGTATCGGAATATGCTTCAAGTCTACTAGACGGGATGAGAGATTTGTATCGAATAGGGGACATAAAATGGTTACATCCGTCCAAATAGGTGTTAGTAAGAAGATGTAGTAACATTTCATAATTCAATTTCGTAGCTGAACGATGGCATCTTACTGCCCCATAACGTTTTCAAGACGAACATTATCATGAATAACGCCAGAATACTATGTAATAATGTTTGGCCATAATTACACTTTGTAACATCGAGGCAAACATTTCACAGACAAACGTTATTGTAATAAACCTTATGGGTATATGCACTATGGAGTAATGTTCTAGTGTAATTAAACTTGAGAGACCAAAACTGGTGTTATTGTAACATACTCGTATATATATGTAGTTAGGACGAGGTGTGTGTAGTCTCAGTGTGCTTAATAAAACAAGAGTTTGTACTTTTGCCCGCCGGCAATAAAGGAGGCTCGTAACGGGTAAATCAGCTATTCCTAATCTTAAGCGAGATAAACGGCTCCCATGTGGCTATAAATACGCCAGATCCGCCGTGCTATTGGTTTTGTTTCATGAAAATTAGGGTTTCCCTCAAATTTTCGAATGAATAAAGAGATGAACTGAGGCATTTGAGTTACGAAAGTACATCTGGAAAATATATATGTATATTTTTGGTTTTTCCTTGGTCATAAAATTATTGCTACTAATATTTTTTATTCTGAAAGAATTATTATTATGGATATTCCTTATATCGTATAATCAAACTGAGGATTTTCAAATGGCTTGCCTTTTATGCTCCACTGCGGCCTACCGGTCTCTATTCTACGACAGGATAATTCGTAAATACTTCCTCTGAATAAAATAGATGAAGGTAAACAATTTTAATGATGCTATTTATATAATGCGGGATAAACTCTACCGTCACTGTGTGGTAATTTTAATTAATGGCGGGCGAGCGTGGAGAGGGCGCAAATAGGGCGGGTCAAAAAGTTGTCGAGCGTACGTACGTACGTACTACTTGTTTCGTGTCGCTCCCAATGACCTCGGTCTGTAATGTGCCGAGATTTAGAGATGTTACCAACAACTATCCGACCCAGATCTCCGTAATCTATTAATATATTGGCTTGTACCTCTGTCTCTATAGGGCCAATAAATTGTTTAATGGTTCTCCATATATCTTTGGTATTATTTGCTTTGTACGTCTGCCTATGGTATTAATACAAATTGTTTTTAGCTAAAAGTATTTATAAACAATTTAAAATATACCTATGTTATAGTTTATGACATGTTTTTTTATTGCAATAATTAATTAAAAGTAGCTACTAAGTTTAAACCGTTATCATGAGTAACGGTTTTTCATATCAATAAGATACATACTATATACGATTTACTAATAAATATTGCTATACCAACAAGGACTTAAATTGTTTTTGTAGCAATTACCATAAACATGCAATAGATCATTTCGTTTAATTTTATCTGATACGCCTGGCTCTGATAAATAATTTATGGTTTTCACCTCTACCCATATAAATTGAAACATCGTGCCCATGCTCTTTGGTTGTTCATAGTTACTTCATAGTTCATAGTTACTCATATGGACTTGTATTGGGTGGTATAACCCTTTGTAGTTTGACTCTGACGGCACCACCGCCACACCTATTTCTGTCTCATAACAGCAACGTTAAACGCTGCTGTGTTCTGGTTTGAAGGGTGTGGTGAGGGAGATGTACTTTTCCGAGGCGTTCCGGCTTAGTCCTCAGGGGTAGCGGCGCTTTTGTGGCCAACCTCAGGTAGTAATGTCTAATCCTATCTGGGGTTGATCAAAGATGTCCATGAACGGCAGTGGCCACTTACTATCAGGTGGGCTGCATGCTCGTCTGCTACTCCTATATTATAAAAATAATCTGTATTCATTAAAATCACTATTCATGTGCTTCAATAATAATGGACGTGGGTTTATAGTTTTGAACCTATTCGCCAATATTATCAAGTATAGATTCACCGGTGGTATGGTTACTAGGTGATAGTTTCGTAAATGTAGCCTTAGAGATCACCGCTAACACCCATCTGACCTAGATCCTGTAATCCATTAATGGAATATAGACTTGAGCTTCGCCAATGGCGCCGCAATTCAATTGTTTTTTTTTTTTATTATTCATCGCTCTCCAACATTCGTTATTTACTTTACAAATGAAGAGTCTTATCTTCTATAGTTTTAGTGCATAGTACGTCTAGTTTCGTTAGTTTGCTATATTTAAACTGTTTTTAAGGTTCACAGTTAAGGATTCATAAGTTGCTGAATCTTCAGTGTGATAAATTAATTGACTAAAGTTCTGAATATGTTATGTCACGATTTTGTAACTGTCAACTGAATAAGTAATTTATAATTCCAATTTCACAAATTATTAAACAGATATAAACCAAATAACTGAATTATATACCACTGCTATTCGTTAATTATCTCAGTTCAAAGAATCATCCGTAATACGACGAAGATATTTGTGTAAGAATTGAATAAAGAATGTCGCTGAAATGTTGGCAATTCAGAATATACAAAACACTTCAATTTTAAACAGATATTGCGGGGAACACAATCAAAGGAAGTGTTGCGGTTCAAGATTAAAATTTCCATTTCACCACTAATCTTGACCCGGCACACAGCGTAATGAAACAGACGTTCCGCAAGTCGGCTTCTAAGGCTGTGTTCACACTGAACATATTTTCGGCTGTTGAGTACCCTTAGTATGAATTTTTAAGTTTTTACAAAAATGACTGTTTTTGTATTTGTTTACGTTTTTTCCATATATTTCCAATCGGTTCTGATACAATCCGCTAGGAGCGGTGATTGGAAATATATGGGCAAATATGTAAACAAATACCAAAACAGTCATTTTGGTAAAAACTCATACTAAGGGGTGTGGGCAACTCTCTCTGAGCCACAATGTGAAAGTGAAACCAGACTACACTTTTCATTCACAGTATGCAAACAATTCGACTACGATTACGCATAACGTAGTAGTATTGTCGGTTCGGTGTGAACGATATTTGAATATAGAAGCAGGACACGCTTGTTCACAGTCGGCGGCTGGAAAAGCGTTTGGTTTGTAGGCAGCCTAATAATATTGTTGTAATCCGGCGAAGGTCGGGTCATTAATGTTGTATCGATTCCGCTTTTGTCTTCATGCAACCCTGCAACGTAACGCAGGGCTATTGTTGTCGATGCTATTTCCTACAGTTTCTTTATAAATTAACCGCAGTTGTTTCGTAGCAAATAGACCGAAATAGGTTTTTTGTTCTGTCTGATAGAGTAGGTAAGTCTACTAATTTAAGGGTACAATTTATATTTTAGTAGTGTATGTACATATAAGCGGTGATTCCTTAGTGGTTAAGAAACTCGGCCTCTCGATCGACGGGTCCAAGGTTCAAATCCCAGGCAGGCACGCACCTCTGATTTTTCAAAGTTATGTGCGTATTACAAATTAATAATAAGGAAAACATCGTGAGGATACCCGCATACCTGAGAGATTTATAAAAAAAATCTCAAAGGTATGTGAAGTCTACCAATACGCACTTGGCCAGCGTGGTGGACTATAGCCCAATCCTTCTCATTATGAGAGGAGACAGTGGGACAGTAATGGGTTGATGACGATGAGTGTATGTATAATCTTTATAATTGATATAAATATTTAATGATAGAACCAGTAATACTTAATAATAAATTAAAACAGTATTTTCCTATAATACTAATAATAAATATATTTTCTATAATACCTACATTACATTCAGTTGAGTATACTAGATTATACGAGGCAAATTTCGATAAAAGTAACGATGAAGGCCTCTTAAAAAATACGCACAGCCGAGCATAGTACCTTTTCCGAACTCTGTAAAAACAGTCAATTATAAGATAAAGTTCGTTAAAAGCATAGGATGGATGAATAGAAGACAAAAACTAAGACTCACGATATCGCGTCATATGAATGTATACCTTCTATACTTGAGTTCCGGGATCAAAGGAATTCGTTCTATAAGTATCAGTATCATTTTTTTGATAATATAAGAGTAGCAGACGAGCATGCAGTCCACCTGATGGTAAGTGGCTACGGCCGCCCATGGACATCTGTAATCAACCCCAGATAGGATTAAATATTCCTACCTGAGGTCGGCCACAGATGCGCCGCTACCCCTGAGGACTAAGCTGGAACGCCTCGGAAAAGTCTGTCTCCCTTACCACACCCTTCAAACCGGAACACAGCAGCGCCTAACACTGCTGTTATTAGGTAGAAATAGGTGTGGCGGTGGTGCCGTCGGAGTCGAACCACAAAGGATTCTACCACGTTAAATCATCATCATATATGATCATATCATGTCGTTTGACCCCTTAATTGCACCTTGCGTCTGTATAACGTAGCTGTGTGTAAAGTAGGATTATTATATTAATTGGAACGATGAATCCGTTGAAAGAAGAGCTTTGTATTCGGCTCGAAGGCTGCATTGTCCATTGTGCAACGGTTTGGCCTTGCGGCGCATCGCTGGTCGTCCGCGTTTCATAGCTTTTTGTTTTTAACGTTTTTCATACTTTAACAACTCTGCTCGCTTCCTTTTTCAACTTTTATCACACCTTACACTTTGAGAGACTTGGGTTTTTATGAAGAAGTGTTTTTGCAGCGCCAATTGCAATTGACGCGCTGGTTTTATGATTTATTTCAATAGATTATTTTTTGATGAGAAATTGTGATTA
This sequence comes from Epargyreus clarus, assembly GCF_041222505.1. Classification (NCBI taxonomy): domain Eukaryota; kingdom Metazoa; phylum Arthropoda; class Insecta; order Lepidoptera; family Hesperiidae; genus Epargyreus; species Epargyreus clarus. The sequence continues at coordinate 5,565,577 of NW_027332233.1, forward strand.
GTGGATAACTGTTATACATGTAGGACTGTCGTGTAGATGTAGACTATGTGTTTGTTATCGTCCATTATTAATAAATCAATCCAACCGATATATTGCCTATCAAAGTTTGACATTTACTGACTACTAAATTGTCAAATTTCGATATTAGGTAGGAAAACATTGGATAGATTAATTATTGTTAATAAGATGCAATATGATACCCTACAAATAAAATGTTCATAAATAGTGAACCTTTTATATTCAAACCGTATTTTCGATTTATCTACACAGGATTCTGCTGACGAACCTTCAGTACAGTAGAGCAGACGCAACAATGCCAAAATGTCGGCGTACTCCAACAAAATAGTTCACTGCATATTTCAACATGTTTTATGATACTATTAAATATTAAAGATTGTACCAGGAGCGCGGCGAACGCCCTCCCCTAACATTAATATAACGAATGACCCACATTCGGCCGGGGTTCAAATCCTGCCTCTGAAAGCTTGTCGTGGCGCATAATAAATTGGAAAGCTCAGTTCGTCATACACTGCGTATATTGCGTGAAATGCCGTGTGATTGTTTTATCTTGACGGAAGTTACTAAGCTTTTATAGGTACTGTACTAAAATAATATTTTTATGATACTAATGAAATATACGAGTATTTTTTTATGTCGGATTGACGTTCTTAATTCGTCGACGCAAGTTTCTTTGTAATTTACGTTGTAAATTGTAACCAACAGACCAAATAATAAAGTAATTACAATTGAAGTCAATTACTGATGTTGTTATACTCCTAAGGACTAAGGACCAAGATTGTAATCCTTCCACTGAAACGCAAAAACAAAGCTTAAAAATAGAACTCCCGCTAGAAAGAATTAGGAGTGGCGGTGGTGCCACCACGGTCGAACCTGATTCTACCACCGTTCAAAAAGAGAGATGAAAAATATCTTGCAATTGAATAAATATAACTCACTTGATGGAAGAGTCTAAGAATTGTTTCAAAATACTCTTTTTATGACAGTAGATAATACACATTTAACCATCTATGATGTCGAAACCATGTCTTCAATTTTTCCGCCTAAGAATGAGATGTGTGCCTTCCAATCTCACAGGTTAATATAATTACACGCCTCAAAGATTTATTATGTAATGTATTCATTATATCGCGACATGGGGAAAACTAATTATGAGTTTGCATGAGAAACAGGGTATGATAGATCTGTGACGTTTCATACAAATTAATTTGTGTACGCTCTCGCCGTGGGTCGACATTGGTGTGAAAGTAACGTAATAAAGTGCCTTCATAAGTGCTTATTTGTGAGTGGAAAATTAACTCAACTTTAATATGTATTGAAACTTGCTGCGCTTTCCTTGCCACGCGTGTATACCCCTTTACACCCGAGATGATATGAGCGTGAGTTTCACTTTAAAAAAATTCCCACGTGATAGCTTCTTATTTTTCGAAACGCAACCGATGCCGATCGATCGTGAGGAGAGTATCGCACGTGATACCGGCTAAGTGAGCGGGGTGCAGGCGGTCAGTTGTGCTAGGGACTCGTCCAAAGATAGCAGATTTTTTCGACCCGCGCACTGTCACAGGTATATAATTATTTTTGGTATTAAATGTTAAGTATCTATTATTAATTATTGCTAATTTAAAAGCTAAAAGAACACTAAATACGTGGACTTTAGTAGTTTATTCGATTAACTTGCAATTTAGATACAATTAGGTTGCAAATCTCAACTGTTACGATCGTGTGCCTACGGGTGTTGGTGCAGAATAACGTTTGATGAAAATGCTTTTATTGCTATTACCAGTTATGTGTAAGTTTCGTCAATAACAATTTTGTTTGTTTCAATTTTAGAGGTACATTTAAATGACGATCAGATTTTGCCAGTGCGGGGTGAGGAGAAATATATCGGACATTGAAGATCTTCATGAAAGTGAAGAGCTTCAACCAAATAGATTAGAAGAGTTTCAATTTGAAGAATTGTGCCCTGAAACAGATCCAGAGGCACATGCAGACCCTCAAATAGAAACTAACCTAGAATTGGATCTGGAACTTGAGTCTGAACCTCAACCATCTACTTCAAAATCATCCCTAGAAATTTCTCGCCGCCGAGCATCTTCACGTCCAACACATCGAAAAATAGCTTGGAAAAGAATACGTTTTCTGTCTTGAAAAGGTCTATTCATCCCTACCAACATCTCCAGTAAAGTTTACAAAGAAATATTTTTATTAATATTTTAATTGTGAGGCTCTTGATATGTAACCAGATGCACAAATTTATATTATCTAAGAAGAACCGGTCGAAAACTTAATTTAATTGCAATAGATATGGCTAAAGTTTTCTCTATCTGCATTATCATTTGATGTATTCCCTAGCCAAGAATACCTACGCCTTGGAGACCTGGATTGAAGACGGAGGCAATAACGGAAGAAAGAAGAATGTTGATTTTCATAGAATTACGTAGTTTAAGTTTCATTGCCAAGACAGATTTTTTATAAAGACTAATGAAAATAAAGACAGTGATGTTAAATATCTCCAAATTGTTTTAATTTTGTAATATTTTTTGATAAAAAACTATTTTTTTTTGCAATTTTCACGATCGTGAGTGTGACAGTTCCCACCGGAGACTCACGATCGTGCGGGTCGATTTCTGGATTAAGTATAAACTATGGATTTTTTTTCCTATTTTTTGTGGATCCTTTAAGCTATATAAAAAGCCGTAATAAACGTTTTGAATCGGAAATTGCGAAAAAAAATCTTCGGGTGTAAAGGGATACGTCTGCACACGCGTCCCATCCGCACGCGCGCTTTATGTATCCTATCTTTTTATATCCTATCTTTTTTATTATATGCTAGCACACGGGTCGGGAATGGACTGCTGTGAGTTAAAACATGTATGCAGGCGAGACGCGTGTGTAAGCGTTAACATGCGTGATAAGTAAAGTCCCATAAAGTGAGATATTAAGTTTCCATAGTTCATCGGTGGCACCGTGTTAAGCTTATTTTTGTGTTAGAACATTACTTTGATTTTAAAGTAAACTATTTCTCTTCTATAACAGCAGTGTTAACCTCTGGTATGTTCTAGTGAAATAATAAAAAGATATTGTATAAATTCTAAGCAATTAAATGCTTTTATCTCAATCTTGCACTTGGAAAGTAGGCCACAGTGATACTAACGACCACGTGACATTAACAAATTACCGAGCTTCTTTGCATTAGAATTAAGTATCACAATTAAAAGTTACTTCTTGAAATGATCCTATTTATGTGGACATGAATGTTGCTTGAATTTTACTTAAAACATAACATTGAACAATATGTTCCTTTTAAAGCAAAGTAATAGAATGTCAAGTGATACGTTTGTACATAGCAACCCATTTACTTTGTATCTTTCACCCTAATTATTCGTAGAAAACATCGCTACGTTAGCGATACAAAATATTATATTCTCCATATGTGTTTTGTTTGCACAAATAAAATATTGTAATTATGTAATCACATACTTATCATACCATAAAGATATCATAACGTCAACCATAGTAAATATTTCACTAAAACACAATCTATACTAATATTATAAAGAGGAAAACTTGTTTGTTTGTTTCATTGTAATGAATAGGCTCAAAAACAGTGGACCGATTTTAAAAATTCTTTCACCATTCGGAAATTACATTATCCACGAGTAACACAGGCTATATTATAGATTTTGAGGCAGTTTGCCGGGTCAGCTAGTATGAAATAATATTCGTAGTTTGCTGCCAAGGAAATAATGGTCATTGTTACTTATGAAAATATCTATGTCAAATTTGCAATTTATATCAACGTATAAATTTTATAACGGTCGGTAACATATTCAATTAATGCAAATCTACGAAAAATTGCCTTCGCCTCGTAACAAATCCGAGCAGTCAATTCGGCGTACGAAGCGGATTGGTTAAATATCTGCGTAACGATTTAATTGATACACGTTTTCCTGTTTCAATTTAATTGAAGCAATGTTCTGATTAAACCACTTTCATGTCCTTCTGTATACAGCTTGTGATGGAGATAATTGTCCTTAAAATACTTATGTAATTTTACAACACAAATATTAAAATATATTTGTACCATATTATCAGCGTGTGAAGAGAGTTACTTTAATCGCGTCGGTTTTAAAACTATTACTAAATCACTCCTGACACAATAATTCAACAGTAATGACAACATGATTACAGAAATTAAAATCAAACTGTTTTTGTTTCGATTATTGTTGTAATTAGTGTTTTTGTCTGTTTGTACCTACTGATCAACCTTGGAAAATATAACTATTGATTCGTTTCATTTCAGATCTCTCTTTCACGCAAAGATGAAGAGATTTATAGAACGATTCATTGCCATGTTCCACCAAAAATATCAAGGGCTTCTACATAAAAATTGAAAAAAAAATAAGGATTATGTTTGCGAAGTCGTAAAGTGAAGCTCATAATTCTTTTAAAATTTGTACAAGCACTCTCTGTATATGAAAACATCGCAATGTAAGGCAGCTAAGCTTTTAGAGCTAATGGTTACACGAATAGCACACTTAACATTTACAGTTACCTAGTTAGAGTTACCTCTTTGCTAGGTGCTCGGAATATGGGTCTAATATTCAAGGAGGAACTCGCATCTATATAAGAAATTACTCGTAAAAATTATGCTCAAAATTAAAAACTACAATAACGTCCCGAACTTATTTAGTTCTCACTGTAGAGTCGCTAAATATTTTGCCAGCTAACTTGTCAACTCTTTACAAAATGCTTTTTAAATATTCAATTATGTAGTCGACGTTGTGACGTCAGTCGTTTAGGTATCCGACCTAATTTATGCAGCGCAAAGTTCGCGGTAGCAGCTTGTTCAAACGTTGCCCGGCGCTCTGAAGCCGTAGTCATTAAAGGTGCTAATTACGCGTCAAACTGACAGCCTCGAATAGTAATGGTGGAGTAACCATCCTAATTGAGCATTCAATACTAAGTTTATGAAGTTTACTCGTTTCTATGTGAGGGTCTACCACCATCTTTTAAAAATCATCATAGTTCAGGAAAGTTTTATTTCCTCCTGAAAATAGTAAAATATTCCGTCATACACAGTTGAAGCAACTTAAACCCTTATTAATTTTTCGCTTATCCATTGTATAAAAACAACTGAAATTGTCATATTATGCTTAAAAAGTTAAATTTCCTGCAAAAAAAGTAAAAGTATGATTAAAATAATATTGTGTTAAGCGATGATAGTAACCCCCCTGTTCGGTAAGTACAGGCTGGACGTGTGCTGTGAAGTACCATGGCTGCTCTTCTTATGTTCCATTGCTTAGCACGGGTCTTTCCCTACAATTTGGGGAAGAACTGTACCAGGACAAATTAGTGAAGGAAGTTACCGTTTAATGACTAATATGTGTTTATGTGTTTTCAAATAATAACATACATTGACTTCATTTAAATTTAAAATTTGTGTAATAATCCAAGAATAAGTTATGACGGACTTTGTAAGCTTGTATCATAATGAAAGCTCTAAAACAAACACATCCTCTTGTATAAGGACACGTGACATTTAAAAGTGTGTACTGTTATTGAAAATTGAAATTAGCATTTTTTCTCGTGATAATAAAACGATTTATGCCTGTGAACGAATAAAAAGTACGTCAATGTTTATTTCATGTACACATTTACTTTTAAAATCACTTGCTCGCGTAAGCGGCATCCAATAACGCTGACTGCGCACGATAGATTGAAGAACGTGTCAGGACTGCCATATAAGTTTTCAGCTCCGCCCCCTTGACACACGAAAATAAAACAACGTTCGGTGTAGTCAACTTTCGTCCGATTTTAGAGTTCTGAATGTGTTATTTTCACAGTTACGTGCTGTTAACTTATTATGGCAAATGGTTCGAATAAGAATCGATAAGGGAATATTCAAGGAGGGTTTGAGGGTTGGAAAAAATGTTTTTTCCATTATGGTAACCCGGTTTAATATACAGCGTAGTTAAGTATTTGGTGAAGACATTGCTTACATAAATGTACAATAAATTAATGAATAGAAAAAATGAAAGAGTCGGGCTTATATTTTGGACCCAAAGGAAAAGAAAGCTGAGCCAGTTTTTTTAATAATATGTGTTACATAACACGAATTAGGGACGAAACCTTTTGATACCGAGTCTGACTCGCACTTGCTAGTTTTCTAGGTTCGAGCCACATTTACGTAAATTGGACAAACATTGGCCTTTCTTTTTCTTTTATTTTATTTGTTAACCAAACATCCCTTTGTAGAACTAAAGCAATATTTGCGGTCCCTTACCTTTTCATAGAATAAACCGCTGGTATGTCACTTATCGTTCATTAGTTTTGTTTGTGTTAAGTTTTTTGTGCTTTGATATTTTAAGAAAAGTGCAGTTTCTGTATCATTGACCATATGCAATTTGAAGTCGCGTATGATATATTGTGCGGTGATAATCCCTGAGATAATTATTATTCTTCGTAAATATACTCTTCTCTTTAACTTTTTGTTAACTTAACTTTTTGTAGTATTTGAACAAAGTTTATCTGGAGGCACGGCAGTGCCTCCGCCAAGTCGAGCCAAAGCCAAAAATAGCGGCACGGCCGTAGCATTCTTTTCTCGAAGCAATTCGGCCCATTTTTGACCCCTTGTAACTTCGTTGCATATGAAGCTAGAAGCCTGAATTTTCAGGAGCCAAGCAAGAATTGTATAGACACGGTGTATTGCCAATTTCATTTAATTTGAACCAGTACTTTAAGAATTACAAGTAGTCAAAGTTCGTAATTTTGTCACTCACTGACTGACCGATCATCAAAATGTATAGGCACTTCTAGCAGACATAGAATGTTAAGATTGAGAATACAATTAGTGTTTAGTATATAACTCACGGAAAAACTATAATATTTTGCAATTTCTGTCCGGTTATCTAGATACACCAACTACATAAAATAACTTTGTATCCTATATAAGTATATAGGATTACAAAGTTATATTTGCAGTTAATGAATCTGTGTTCCTGTCCGCGAAATGTACGAGTAGTAGGGGAGCCCATGATGCTAAATGGGTAGAAACTCGAGCGTCGTTTGGACCTATACGATTGTATAGATTACACTTTAGTGTGTGAAGAAAAGTTTGTATGATATTTTTCGATTCACGGTGGGAATAGCTTCTAGAGGATTCGAAAGATGTAAAAAAATGAGTCAGACGGACATACTCAAGGCGCAGCAGAAATATGTTTATCTGCTGGTTTGCAGCCATACGAGAGGTAAAAATAGAGAAAAAAAATTACACCAGCGCATTAGATTTTCAAAAGGGGATATTAAGTTACCCCAGATGAGTCGCCCATTCGAAAGACTGACGATTCGATTCGAAAGACTGTCAGTGACTCTTCGAAGGGTGTAAGATTATTATACAGGAAATTCCAGCTGATGTTTTACTTCTCATAACCCTTCATCTGACGATTTAGTGGAGGGGTCTTTTTATACCGACGATTTGAAAAAAAAAAATATTTTCCATAAAATTTGCCATTTCCTTTAGCTTGTTATACACCAGTACTTTCCAGGGATTCATGCTAATAAGTGACGCTATCAGATAGTGTATGTACATATTCTCTTTTTAAATGACTGTTTTTCACTACATCAACGTGTGGTATGATTATGATGTTACCCGTTTTCTAGCATTATTTCCTTTATATTAAAAAAAAATACCGCGCTCAAGTATGTCCAGGTAACGAATTTTTGGCAACCTTATTACTCCCTAACGCCATCCTCAAATCGCCAGATTGTTATAAATTTATTGTTTTCAGCATGTAATTAAGCTACTATAGATTTCACGATATTTTCCCCGTGCGAACCCCCCAAATGGATGGTTTAAGATACTCTATAGGATGTAAGGTATCTCCCATATCTTAATCTGCCGCGTTCGAGTCACTCTCGAAATCCCCTCTTGGGCTCCCCTACTATTATTGGCGACGTCAATTGTTTTTATTCTCGAGACAAAAGAAGTTTTCAATTCCAACTTCAATTTAACTTCAATACAAATAATGGGTGAAGTGCAAATCGAACTCGTACACTGAGGGTTCCGTACCAAAAAAAACATGTGTTTTTTATATTTACTAATTGATATTATAGCAGCCATAGAATGCATTGTGAAAATGTCAACTGTAACATCTATTACGGTTCAATAGATAAAGTTAAAAACGCCAAAAAATAGCAGGTCCTTATATGTTTGTCCCTGTAGTTCCTGGACTAAAATAGGGCTACGATATCCCCTGCCTGTCGTAAGAGGCGACTAAAACGGGGCTTCCGGAGTTGGGCGTGGCAAGAGTGGGAGCTCGAACCGTCCTATAAGTGTCCCCGGGAAGGACGGCGGTATGTGTGGTCGCATACCGTCGTGAACACCGGATAGTTTGGGAGGAGCGAAACTGCTCCCCCAGGGCAGAGCTCGATCGGGGCATCGCGCTTGGAGGACTTCGGTTGCGTTTCGTCGGAGATCCCGGATTTCTCCAACAAACATTGAGGACGGCCACCGGGGGGTTTTAGTGCGGTAAAAGTCCCTCATAACCCCGCGTCACTTTCACGTCATCGGGTACCTTTTGAAGATTTCCTCCTCATAAAGAAAAAAAAAACTATCCTTTATTTGAAAGTTTTTCTTTTTATTTTTAGTACTTGTTGTTAAAGTGGCCATCATTATACATATTCCGTAAAAAAAATAAGTTTATTTCTATTAAGGTTCCAGAAATAGAGCTCTATGTCAGACAGACAAACGGACAGCTTAGTAATAGGTTCCGCTTTTACCCTTTAGGTACGGAACCCTAAAAAGTAATATAATATCAAAAACATTCCGAATTTTTGACAAATGTCATGAGAATAAAACTATATGTTGCGGCTAATGTGCCTAATCAGTTAAAACGCAGATTAGCTTGCCCATTACCTAAAGTACAGAACGAAGATTGTATCAATTTTCACCCCTTGACGTCGTTTCGTGCATGCCATGATGCGTCGTCGTGTCATGAATTTACGACAAACATTGCATATTTTCAAGAAACAATATCGCTTTGCGGCATGATGTCGCTATGTATCACGATTAGAGATGGGCAGAGGGTTTAAACCCAATGGGTGGATACGGGTTTAAACCGGGTATTTTGGGTAAAATAGGGTTTAAACCCAAATAAACACCCAAACAGCGGGTGTAAACTATTGTCATTCATATTTTTATTTTCTTCGTGTAATATCATTTTTAAAATAATATTGTAAACAATTCACTAAATATGCGCTCTAAAAGCACATATTTCATTTAACTACGCTGTTATAGTCATGTTATAGTCCATTCGGATGTGTTACATTTGGGTTGCAATTTTCGAAGACCCGATTTTATTTTATAGATGTCAATGATTAGTGTAAAGGGCTTAGTATACAGTTAAATCCTAATTTGTGGAGTCCCAACTGTTGTCCCTCGGCCGCCATCTTGAAAAAAGGGGCACTAAGCGTTTTTACGCTCTACCAGGCAAACTATTCGTCGCACAGAAATTTAGTAAGAACAATTATGGTTTCAAATTGATTTATCTATAATTTTAGTTCTATAACTTTTTGTCGTTAAACCAAAAATAACAAAGATAATAACAATAATAGATTAAACTTTGGGAAGACTTTTTTTAACTTTTTTCTAATTAATTTACAGAAAATGACATTGAAACATTTTGATAGAGGAGTTTTTATAGTCCGGTCAATTTAGACATAAAAATAGTAATCAAATAACATAAAGCTAAATTTCCGTAGAGACCTTGGGTTTACCATCACAAGTAGAGTTCTAAAAGTCCTCATCGATGTGTGTGTCGGCACTTATTCGGGGTCAAACGTCAAAATTTTCGGCTTTCTGGATTTTTCTCGAAAACGGTAAATTTTATCGAAAAGTACCTTGGACCAAAGTTGTAGCACTTAAAATTTTCTATAAAATAATGTTTATATTTTATTTCTTAAAGCTATAATTATTAAGATATTACGTAAGAATTACATTTTACATTATATGCCCATATTCCCACACCACCTGTGCAATAGTATACGAGAGGTATATTTATTTGTTTTAGTTGTGCGATATTTGTTTCCTCAAACAAATAATAATTAAAAATGTAATAAAAATAGATGAACCCCTAAAAATGTTATATTTAAAAATTTAAAAACATTAGAAATACAGTAAAAACCTATAGTATATCTATTAAATAAACATTTGAACTATTTTAAAAGCTTTGTGTAGATTTTATTAACTCATTTTATAAACACCCAGATAAATACCCAGTGGGAGGAAATAAACGGGTATTTATTGGGTTTAAACCCTGCACAGGGTTTAAACCGGGTTCTTTGCCCATCTCTAATCACGATACGTCGTTATGTCGTAAAAAGGCATATGTTTTAGCCCTAAGAACAAGTCTGAAAAGATGTTTCGAATTTTACTACATAGTTAATCTGCATATTATTATCTTCTAGCTAATCTTGAGACTAACTAGTTAATGTGTATGCTAACGTATTCTGCAATCTAACGGTAACATACACAAAATACAATAACACCTATTACTTTCTCATACTAAGCCGTAAGTCATGGCCATAACATCGAAGAATTAGTTGATTAACCAACAAATTATTCAATTTTATGACTTATGTATAGTCCTAAAGAATTATACATAAGTCATATGTTACGTATAATACTTAAGGATTAGTATACCAAGGTATGAAAATATATGTATTTTCTTCAAAATTTTCCTTTTACTTTAATTTGTCACATAACATTACTTTCCAGAATTTTATCCTTATAAGCAACACTATCATATAGTGGAATAATATAGAGAATGTATTTTTTTAAAAACTGAACTCGTTCGATTCCCGGCTAAGGAAAAAGATATTTTAAAAACGAATGATGCAGTTATAGTTTTTATCAAAATCGGCCTCGTAACCCCTTTCAGCACTTTTCGCTAATGCACTTTTCGATATTGTTCGGTGAAAAATATGGTCTAGCTGAATATATGTATTATTAATATACTTTGCAAGTAATAATTTTAATAATAGCTACAGGTTGAATGCAGAAGACAAATACAGACTAATAATTTAAGTATGATTTCGTTATTGGTGAGTAAACTTACTGAAAAAGGATTTACTGTTAATTTCCGGAAAAACGGTTGCACTATTAGTAACTCTATGGATAATATCATCGCAACTGGCCACGACGTACATGGTATACATAAATTTAAACAATTTGTCAAATCACCGATATGTAATTTGACAATGTCAAATAAATATTGGCATAGAAGACTAGCCCGTACTAATCCGGAATATATGAGAATTTTAAAGAATATTGTGACTCGTCTTGATGATGTGAACATTACGACGGATATGTCGACTAGTAAGAAACCATTTCCAAAACTTTGAACGGGAGCGAACGATATACTGGAGATCGTACATACAGGTTTATGTGGTCCCATGGAAGCTACTTCATTCAACGGTTCAAGGTACATGTTATTATTTATCGACGAATATACTCGAATGACACGAATGTTAATTTTCTCAAACATAAGAGTGAGAATTTAAGAAATTTAAAAAAGTTCGCGTTGAAAAGGCAACTAGCAAGTCGAACAAGTGTATGAGATCAGATGGTGGAACGAAGTTTTGTAATAGAGCTTACGATATTTTTTTGTCAACAAATGAAATTCTACATCAGAAGGCGATATATAGTATATACCACCAAACAGAATGGTATGGTTGAAAGAGCTAACAGAACTATTATCGAAAAATCGAGAAGTCTATTATAAATTGCAGCGAATTTGAGCAAGAGCGTTAAATACTGTGATTTATATCAAAAACCGGAGTCCGACGAAAGCAGTGAAAGACTGCGTGCCACTACAAAATTGGTCTGGGAAACGAGTAGGTGTTACCTATTTATGCTTAGTTGGATGTGCAGCGTATACTCTTATACCAAACAGAAAAGACGAAAATTGGATGCAAAGTCAAAACCAATGATTTTTGTCGGATATTCATAAGAAGATATCGATTATTTAATACGAAGACACGTGAAATCAAAATCAGTCGAGTTGTTAAGTTTTTAGACGATGTTTTTCCTGAGGATAACGGGAGTAATTCCAGTTGTCAAAATATTAACTTTTTCGATTTAATTTATTGTCATGTTCGAATGAAAGTGGTGATGAATGAAAAGAGTGCATTAGGGGTCGCAATACCGGACCATCTAAGCAAAACCGGTATTTTCGGTACTGACCCCAGACAAATCCCGGTATTCCGGTTTTTTCGATATTTTCGAGATTAAGATAAAGTTACTAATTTTTATTAAGCATTTTACTATGTAATGTTAATTTAGTGGAATTCCGAAGGAAAATATGTCCTATTACTTAATACCAAGTTAATTACAGAAGTTTATGATTTATTAACGACGTTATGAGTTACGAATTCATCAATAAATGAATTATATAAAAATATATGTGGAAAGCTGGAAAAAAATATCTCTGTAGTCATCCACAGCTGCCTTGAACAGACGCTATTGCGATCCTTCGCCACCGCCTTCTATGCTGACCTTGCGGCAACACTCGACGAGGGAACACTGTGTGCTAGATTTTATAAGGTCTGTTCAGCGAGTAGGCGATCTGCCGCGTGACCTCTTTCCATCTACCTTTCACGGAACTACAACCGTACTACTGAGTTCTCGTCCCTAAATATGCGGCCGAAATATTTTAGTATTCTAATCCAGATAATCGTAGATCCAGAGAATAGTATTTCTAGGGCATCAATTTTACGGCGATCTTGCATCCGAATCGTCTACATCTCTGCAGCGTAGAGAAGGATAGGAAAAACTAGACTTTTCATAAATCTTATATGTAACCTAACGATAAGGCAGACGGGCTACCTGATGGAAAGCAGTCACCGTCGCCTATGGACATTTGCAACACCAGAGGAGTCGCCAATGCATCGCCGGCTTTGAAGGAGAGCCCTTTTTACACCCCTCTTGAAGAGCCTCATGTCATAGTCCTGAGGGAATACCTCAGGAGAAAGTTCATTCCACATTTTGCACGTACGCGGCAAAAATGAACGATCAAACCGAACCGTGGAGGACCGCCACGGGTCCAGTTGATGTGGATGGAACTTCATCCTTCGGCGAGAGGTGCGATGAAGGAAAGGCGGCTTAGGCACCAGATCAAACAGTTCCTCAGAACACTCACCATTGTAAAGTCGGTAGAACTCGCAGAGGGAACCTATGTCCCTCCGCAGGCTTAAGGGTTCTAACCGATCAGAGATCGCTGGGTCATCGACGATTCGCACCGCGCGTTTCTGTACGGAGTCAAGTGGGTTAAGCTGGTATTGTGGTGGTGGTATATTAATTGCTTTGTCGCGTTTTAATAAGTTAAATAGCAGCGCGTACTTCATCTTTGAATATACATAGATGGTTCTTTTTGTATATCATTTTTTGGCATATGTTGTGTATAAGGTCGACTATTAGAGAAAAGTATATGAAGTATTTTGCCATACATTGACGATTTCCTTAATTTCGGTAACAATCACACCATCAGAATCCTCAATAGCCACTGTTCTGGATTTAAATTGATGGGTTATACATCGGATTTTTTAAGAGATCTTTTATTTCAAATCGAACCTTTTCTTTAGCTCTTCGACGAAGTTATACAATACGCCAAGTCTCACCTGACATCAATGCTGATGTTTGTAGATTTTCATAGGTTGTGTCGATTGTAACGCTTGTTTAATATGGACTTTTGCATTGTGCCAGAGTCCATTGGAGTCAATTTATATGACTATAACTTTATTTTGTTTTATTTTACTAAAAACCGAAAATACCGAATATCCCGGTTTTTGTGAAATTAAAACCGGTATTAATAAGACCTAAATTTGGCCCGGTATCCCGGTATTTTCGAAATCTCGAATACCGGATTGCGACCCCTAGAGTGCATGACTGATGCGGGTGTTACAGGTGATATAGGTGTATGTGTGCCTGCGGTTACAGATACAAGTAAAGTAAGTAATGTGACTAATGCTATGACGGATGTAAGCGAGTCTGAAGTAATGGAACGTGAATCTGTTGATATAAGTAATGATAGTAATAGGCGTTATCATGTTAGAGAGAGGAAATAAACTGAATTTTACAACTTTTTAACATGTGATTTAATTTCAGAGAGTGGTCCTGTAACGGCCTGAGTGTAGGCCTGATCGTAATTTGTGCTAAAATAAAATCAAACTTGAATTCTTGTTGGACCGCCGCGTGATAGCATGCTTATAGATGACTGAGTGATTATTTGAGACCAAAAACAATGTATTTTAAAATTATTGCAAGCCTTTGGTATGTCCGTTTGTAAGTCCGTATCAACTTCAATGGAGGTTGATTTGAAATAAACAAAAGGTAACTCAGATAGTAACAGTAGTCTACCGTGTCAGAGTTTAGTGGGGAGATTCAACTATTTAGCCAGTTCCACGAAAGAGTTATGTATGTATTTATGTAGAGTTTTGTTATAGGTGGGTAATATAGATAAAGGGGGCGTATTGTAAGAATCTTTTTAACATAAATTGTAATCTATATTACTGGTTGTGTATAAAATGATATTGTTTGGTGACTCAAGATTAAAATAGAAATGAATAAAAACGTGGTCTAGCGGAAAATATGTTTTATTAATATACTCTTCAAATAATAATTCATACAATAACTACAAATATTACCTACAAAAAAGAACGCTCATTCTCGTAAGACAGTGAGGGGGCTTTAAAAAAATCTGTTGTTGACATTCAAGTAATAGAAAGTCCCGGAAAGGAAAAAAAAGTAGACATACCTACAAAAAGGAATGAGATGCCATCAAAAACACTGCTTGTAAAAAAATCCAAGCCTCGCCATTCAGCTCTTCCACCGTAAAAAGTCGTGAGATCCATGGAATCCAAGCCGGTTGGTTCATACAGACTCTACTTAAGAGACCTTCTGTCTTAAGGTATTATCTCACTATCTAACCTAACAACATGTCATGGGACCATATCAATATTAAAAATATTTTATGTTTCAAATAAATAGATTGGACTTGGCAATCGTAGTAATGTTACTCGTGTGCTGCGATATGATGCGATTAAAACACAATGTGAATTGTTTGTGGTATCACCGCTTCCAGCAGCACCACCGCTAGATCAATTTTTGCGTCTTAAGCGCTGCTATGTTCTAGTTTCAAGAGTGCGGTAAGGAAAATATACTTTTCCGAGGCGTTCCAGCTTAGTCTGCTTCCTCTATATTATAAAAAAACAATGTATATCACAAGTATATGTATATTAAATTAAATTAGTTCGTTTAGTACGATTGCCAAATCCAATCTATTTATTTGAAACATAAAATATTTTTAATATTGATATGGTCCCATGACATGTTGTTAGGTTAGATAGTGAGATAATACCTTAAGACAGAAGGTGTCTTAAGTAGAGTCTGTATGAACCAACCGGCTTGGATTCCATGGATCTCACGACTTTTTACGGTGGAAGAGCTGAATGGCGAGGCTTGGATTTTTTTACAAGCAGTGTTTTTGATGGCATTATTTATTTTCTGCCGCGAGCTGGAATTAACTTCTTCATAACCCATGCTATCCATGCCACGTGCACCATATAATTTACAAGAATGATATGTCTATGTGATTTACATTGTTGATAAAAGTTGCTTTGTTACCCGCGACGTCCCGAAGACTATGTTAGAAGGCCTCGTTATCAACCCATTACTGTCCCACTGCTGGGCACGGGTCTCCTCTCAGATTAGAGATGAAAAGGATTAGGCCTTAGTCCACCGCGCTGGCCAAGTGCGTATTGGTAGACTTTACATACCTTTGAGTTTTTTTTTTTATAAATATGTTAGAACGCCTCAAATAAGTGTTTCTTCCTTTCCGCACCTTTTAAAAACCAGAACATAGCAGCGTTTACTTTGTCGTTAAAAGGTATAAATAAGGGTGATCCCCACCCCAAACCCAAATAACGAAATGTTCTGCAATGTTACGTTAGAGAAATATAACCTTAAATTCTTCATACATTTATTAAATAAATAGTTAAGTTTACATTTTACTTTCCATAATTTAATGTGACAATAGTACTGATTTGACGCCGATAGGCGACCTAATTGCCCATTGCCTACTTTATACCTACAGGGTTTCATACAGCATTTTACCCGGGGCTTTGTCTGCTTGATGGTTACTATCTGTCATTCGTAGCAGTTTAAAGTAATCTATCGATAATATTGGTTCTGTATGTTAGATATTTTATTGTGTATTTTTTATATTTCTGGCATATCAAACTATCTGAAGATTTAGCTCAGTCAAACTTGAACTTTGACTCCTTCTATTGCTTTTCCCCGTATATCTTCAGCTAATCAAATCAATTTTAAGTACAATAAAATCAGTAGTTTTTGCGTATAACCCGACCGAACACAATTAACACCTTTATAGTATAGAAAAGCAATCACCAATTGCTCTGCGTGCGGAAGATCGTGATAACACATTGTATAACGGTATGAGGTTATAAGCCGCTTAATCACGATTTGTGCTCCGAGATAATGTTTTTTCCCTTGCCGTTAATTAACGTCCCTCTCCATGGCGGAGTGTACTCGTTAATATTGGGTCAGCGAAATATTGCGTAGGGATGGCGATTCTTTCCGAAACAGATCGATTCTTGAATCGATTCTAATTGATTCATAGAAAAATCGCAAAATTCCAAAGAATCAATTCTCAAAAATCGATATCCAATATTTTTAGCTAAAAGAGCGAAGATAGCGACAAGGTCATCAAGACCAAACAAGTACTGAAATACGTATCCGTCAGCAAAAAAAAGTCTATATCACATTTGTTAACGTTAAATCAACTTCAAAAAGATCCACTTTCGATTCTCTAAGATAAAAGATCGATTCGCTGGATCGATCTATTACTGAGAGATTTTTTTGGTCCAAAAGATCGATTCTTCTATTCATCGATCTCGGATCGCCATCCCTAATATTGCGTCAAGACCAGAATCGGTGTGCGTGACGTGATAACCGCGGTTACAGCGACTTCGGGTTATTGGATACGAAATAAGTATTTCGGTTTAACCCATTGCCTGAACAGAGTTGCACGAGCTATTTCATAACTACAAATAATGGTGTTATTGGTAGTATATACAAGCGAGCTAATCAGGTCTACAAACGTGAGGTATAGTGCCTTTGTTCTAGTATATAATATGATTGTTAGGACTAATTAATTACTTCGTAGTGCTAGCTGTGTCGCTATATATAATATATTAGACATATATTTAGTTACGTATTTGTGAAAAGTGTTATTGGCTGGTGCTTGTAAAGATACCTTGTTCATCTTAGAAATGGAAAAATTGTACATCAGGTTCTTACATTAAAAACTCTATGTAGTATATTACTTAGCCTGTAAGCGTTATGTACGGCCAGTTAAAATAAATATGTTTTTGGGTGTCGCTATCGTGTAAACAGGCAATAATAGTTATGACTATGAGTTTAAATAAAGCCAGTTATTTTCAACTCACCCAGTTAAACACTTCAAATTTATGTTAGTGTGGCCGTTAGCTGGATGGAATCAGATATACTCATTTCATATTTCTATACTAAATGTACTGTTAAATAAAAAGGCAACATTTTAACAGACTGCCGAGGGGAATGTTTATCGAGCATATGTATGTGCGTATGTAATGTCTCTTGTCGTTGTCGTTGGATTTGGAAACTTGTCGTTAGAGTCGTATATATTGTGGTGGTAGTGACGTAGACAATACACTATATTTTTATAACAAACTAGCTGACGCGGCAAACGTTGTGTTGCCTTATAAATAAAAAAAATGTTAAGGGTGAACAACCCTTATCACTTACGGGTTTGAAAAATAGATAGAATATTTGAAACTGCGATGGTAGCAATGTCTGTCGAATCCAATGGGAAACATTCCAAAATCAACAACTACTTACGAATTAAAAATTAATTAAAAAAAAACCTTTTCCCACGGACTAAATTGTGAATCTAAACCATTCTCAAGTCCCCTTGAACACACGCAACAAATTTCATCAAAATCAGTCCAGTCGTTTAGGAGGAGTTCAGTGATATACACACGCACATAAGAAATATATATATATAAAGATGTCTAGTTTTATATCATAATTGGATTGAGATACAAAAAATATGGGCCTTAAAAAAGTTTTATATAATGAGCACACGAATATATTGCGATTTCTTCGGATGGTTCGCTCAAACAAAAGGTCTGCTTTTTATTAGTGGTTAGGTCATAGGTCACTTAACTCTATTGTTCCCTTGCACAATTGCTTTCAGATCGGTGATTCCAAGTAAGGCATTATTCTGTTCTATTTCCTACTCGTGGAACCTTGAGCGCGGAGGTTAATTTTCCACCTGAAAGAGCAATTTCTTTTTTGAGTGGACTATTTTTATTTAATAGGAGTTGCAAAGTCGATTATTGTTACGTAGTTCAATAGTTCTACATGACTAACTTGCTACAAATAGGCACGAGTCCTAGAAGGAGCTAAATGCGTTACTAGTCTTAAGGACAAGTTGAAATGCTTTTGTAGGTACATATCTGCTTATCGTCTGAATATAATTTAAACTTAAACAGCAACTGTTACTGTTATGTAGTAATGAAGGTAGAGATATAGTTCACTTTAATTGTTTTTGAACCCTTCGTGGTTCGATTGCGGTGGCACCGCCGTCACACCTTTTCTACCTAATTACAACAGCGATGCTGTGTTCTGTTCTGTTCTGTATCAATGAGAAACACATAAACGATGCGTTCGGACTAGGGGAAGCATCAAGGCCGACATCAAGGAGAATTCCCAGGTAGACTATGGACTGCACCTTCAGGTGATCTGCACACGATATTGTAAAATAGTTTAAAAACAAAAAAACACGCTAAAATCGCACAAGGAAAATCGTTAATCCTGATTCCCAACGATCCTGATGAGGAGAATGGGATAAAGTAATTAAAATCGTGTATTGTCATCGGTTCTTGATAATTGTTCAAAATTTCAAATTAATCGGACCGTGAAATTAAAGTGGGTAAAACTCGAGTTCAAAGATTCCGTTACATGAATACACACAGTTCAAGCTAATAAAAGCGTGGTAAAATATCTTTTTATTTCCATTCGATTAAACGGCAAAGAATCCTTACTGTATAATCGACTTGTATCTGATACATTGTTTCTATGCGATAGGGTCTCAATTAGATTAGCGGAGTAAATAAATACATTATACTATGAAAAGGTTGCTGAACCTCAAAGTTATTATAAGCATTCCCTACATAACATGTTTAGTTATTGTATTATTTATTGAAACAAAGTTTGGACAGTTATCTTATCTAAGGTCGATCAGAGGTGCATCAAGTTCTACCGTAGAAGACTAAATTGGAATGCCTCATATTAATATTTCTGCCTTACCGCCGCACCCTTGAAATTAGAAAACACCTCTGCCTAATTGTTATAAGCCAGAAATACGTATGTTGGTGATGACAAACAATGAAGTTATAATATTCAAACCTGCTTTGCATAGACATTTTATAATCTCCTTTTTAATTGATGGAGGAAAACATTGCACTACTGCTATTTTATAATTATAATGACTTGTAATAATTGACCCATTGCTTGTTTAATCGTACCTATCTACCTGCACCTAGGCATCATACAACAAATCTATAATCAACAATAACCCAAAGTAATTATTAAAAATAAAATCTTGTAACAATAATGTATATATTGCACGGTAAAATATTTTCTACTCTTCACTCAATGTTGCGTAAGTTAAAAAAATATTGATTAATCCATGAACTCTTCTGTTGGACTCCATTCCATGGATTCTAATGTTTTGAGTCATAATAGTTTATGTACGTTTAAGGAAAAGAAGTGTTGAAATTATGGTGTAATGTTGCATGCAATATGGCAAGAATTGGCATTTGATCAAAAGGTTACCCATATAATAAAGGATTTGCCAAATTCAGTTTTATAAAAAAATATTTTAAAGTTATAGAAATGGAGACACCGACGCGCGTGCGATACGTAAGCAAACACATCAACTCTTATCTTTTCAGTCAGTTAAATAAAAGACCAGAGAAAATAGTTGGAATCTTGCCTTAACTACTGTGTCATTGCAATCTTCATAGCAGCAGTTTTAAAGTTGCACGGGTACAACTTTTATACCAATAAATTATTTATAAATAGCCAACACATACGAAAATTACGCTAATGACCACAATATGTCCTGACTGGCAAAATTAAGTTGTTCTATCAAATTCCCTATTAGGGAGCAACCGCATGCTGTCATGTTACACGGAGAGGAAACCGCAGTATAATTAGAGCTCTCATAACGTCCCACGTTAATTCGATTCGTGTTGATTGTCGCCGGCGGTCGCGCTCTGATCTGAGTGAATTAGATGACAGAGATTGTTGCTTTCCACGTTAGCAATTGTTGAGCCGCGTGGTGCAATACTTCCGTCCGTCGGTCTCCGGGTTCCGTTGCAGACAGCTGCATGCTGTGTTTAGACTTTGATTTGAAAAGCTGTTTAATAAGTGCTTGCCAAGAAAACTGTACTATCTACGTAATAGACTGTATCTTCAAGAACATCATTAATTAGAATAACTATTATTGTGATGTTTGTGGCACCTACAGCACATTGTTGTTCATGATTAACTCACAGGAGTAGAAATATATAGTTTAATTTTACTTAAGTATCAGTGATAGTTGGACTGCAGTTATACTGTATTCAAAATCGTAAGTTAAATTCGTGATTGACCATGGGCCGACCGAGGTATAATTTTATGTCTCGCCTGAGATCTGCTCTCGCTAAACGAAAATTTCGACATGTAAGTATATCCCATATATCGTGTCCCAGGAAGTCTTAACTGATTATTATTTAACCGTCAGGAATATGTCCTTTCGTTAGCTTAATGTAAATATAGGATAAATGTACGGTAGGGCGTGGTGAGATCGACATGATATCCCTTTTATGACCCCGACCTAACCGCATAAGGCTTAATTTATACCCTAGATACGAGTCCGTAACTGGAATAATAAAGGGTATCTACCTCAGATTTGCAATTCAATTTTTCGCTTTCAGAAATCCTAGCATACGCAAACTTGGTTTATAATAAATGGTTCCTCTGTATTTAGTTTCTTATCGCTAAATGTAACATTTGTTTCACATTATATTTTATTTTATCCTTATATTTCTTTGGTACACAGTAGGCCAATTTTATTATTACAACTTTGTTGTTTTGTAAGCAAAAAATATACCAACATCATCAACATTATTATATTTTCACCGTACAAAGATAACGTGAGCCTTTGCTAGGTCAACGGTTCCTCTCAAGTGGATATTATGCTAGTGCGAACTCGTCTCTACGAAAAATAAAAATCTAGCGTCCGTCCGTCCTATCGAATTGCATGATTTTTGAAAAGTCATCTAAAATTTTTATTTGGCAGTAGATACGAGTAGGTATAGGTAAAATTTTGGACTTGCTAATTTTCGGAAAAAAAGTTATTTAATATTGACAGGTTACAAGTATATTTTTTCCCATAACAGCCAATTGTTATTTTATATTTTTTTTACAAAAAAACGATTCTATGCTACGTTTTCACAAAAATAAAATTATATTATGTATCCTGCCTACTTATGGAAAAACCCACATCCAGATCCGTGAAAGAAGTCGCGCGACAGACCCCTCTTAGAATATGTTAAGCGTG
Source organism: Epargyreus clarus (assembly GCF_041222505.1). Taxonomy (NCBI): domain Eukaryota; kingdom Metazoa; phylum Arthropoda; class Insecta; order Lepidoptera; family Hesperiidae; genus Epargyreus; species Epargyreus clarus. The sequence continues at coordinate 5,587,323 of NW_027332233.1, forward strand.
AGATGTTCCCAAGTAACACGTGTTGAGATGGTCGATGAAAATCTATTGTATCTAAGGTCACACTATCGTTATACATATATTCAGGGAGCGTTAAGTATTCACGCCGTCGGCACGTTGATCCGTATCGTCCCCTCAGTGAATATTCCACTATTACGTAAACTATTGCTTCGTAGATTTGGTGTGGACATTTCGGTGCCGAGCTATCGGAATCCCATTAAACATTTAGCGCCCTTTCGTGAGTGGGGCTTGAGCAAATACCGGTAAGGATAAAGCGGCCTGATCACGTTGATTGTCATTGAATTGTAATGTATTGTCGTAGTTACATGCATGGGTTATTCGAGGCCTTAATTTATGTCATGGAAGCTGTGGGGGGGCATTGAAAGTGGAATTCAAAAGTAGAGTAAGAGGCAGAATCTTCATGCCGTCTAAGTGTTGCGCTCACGGGCAGGCACGTTTTATCTTACGAAGAAGTATCGTACGTTCCACAAATATCAACCAGCGTTCTCTTTTGAACTACGAACAATTCATTATTATATCATGAATGTTACATAATCCAGACCTAAAAATAAACAATCAATTATCTACCCTCACTCCTATTTAATTGACTACTTGAGTTAACTTAAGGACTATATTTTCCATTATTTATGAGCCGAGCAACAGCGCCAAGTATCGAGCTTTCGCTTTTAATTTGTTGCGTCACCTCAACTCGGCGAAAAGTGTTTCAAATATGAGACTAATAAATTAAGTTAGCATGTCGGAGCGCTCCCCTGAGGGGTATAATGGTTCGACGCATTATCGCGGCACGGGCGACGTCGCCGTGACCCAAATTTGATCGGACCCCGAAACAAAGATTCCTGCCGCAATGCACTCTGTCTCTTGTCTATGCGTTTTATGGTGATGTTGCCCTATTTTCTGCTCATACGTAAGAAGTATGACAAATTGGCATGGATAAGTAATAATTTTAACCAATGTAAGAACTGACTTGTAAAACGGGCATATTAGTAAATGAGTGCCAAGTTTGGAAAATAAGTAAATTTTCTTAACCTACTTTTAAACTGTGCAATTATAGGAAAAATCTTTAGGAATTGGTCGCAAATTAAAAACCGTTTCTATTTTTAAAATAGGGCTGTAGTAAAAAATAGGGCTGTAGTAATTTGTATCGTAGAAACATTATTTTTAAATAGGTCGTTGACGAACAATATTAATATTTTTTTCACTTTGTTAAGTACATATTAGTTAATCCACATAGTATTTATCTTCCATACGAACTTGTGTCTTGGTAAAGTGATGATCGATTAGCATAGCGATTGTGATGTTTCGTCTACCCTAATCCTGAAAACTATGTATCGATTATTGTTCATTATTGTCTTGTATTTTTATCTTAAACCCAAAATTGAAAAACGTATGTTGATTAGGAATTCGCACGATTTATCTATTCTCCGTACATCGCCACAACGTTCACACGTGAACAAGGATCCTCCGATTAACGAATCCGCTCGCCATTGCCTCACAATTAGAACTAATTACACTCACTCGTTGGTGTACGGTAATGACCTTTACGTAATGTACGAAACGGTTCCAGGGGCCGCTATACGGAATAGCGTAGCGTTTTGTTTAAACTGGAATGAGGAGGGCATCATTAAGGTTACTCTAAGTAACTATTCACATGTACGACGAACGCACGACGACAAGTGCGTGGGTGTGTGCAAATTTATATGAAAAAGGATTTTTTTCTCATGGATATCTTGCCGTTTTGGATGGCACGTGTGGTGTGGTCAACTCAGACCACATTGTACCCACAACGGTATTACAAGCGATATCGTGCATTTAAATCCAGAGGGGTTACTACCATCTCTTAAAACAATATTATTTTAATCATACAATATCATTTTACATTGCAGGAAATTTAACTTTTTAAGCATAATATGACAATCTCAGTTGGTTTTACGCAATGGATAAGCGAAAAATTAATAAGGGTTTCAGTTTGTTTAACTGTGTATGACAGAATATTTTACTGTTTTAAAGAGGAAATAAAACTTTCCTGAACTGTGATGGTTTTTAAAAGATGGTGGTAGGCCCCCAGTACTCGACAGCAAAGACATATTTTTATAGTTACAACAGCGTAACCAAACAGTTTGCCGATATTTTGTCACTACTTTATGGTGTGGTTGTAGTACATGTGAATAGACACTTTAGGTTACCCTTACAGCGTGTGTCAGTATATCCGCTCTCTAGGATAGGCCTTTGTGGGGATGCGGACTACCCGTATAAATTGAATAATGGCTCGCTCTAACTAAGTGGATTCAATTTTGCCTTACGTGCTTCATCCGACGTCGGTAGGGTTGCCATTCCCAAATTTTGAAAATTAGGATTTGAAGTTTGGCCCAATTTTCCACGACATTTCATTTTAAAATCAGGAGTTACTCTTAATAAATAAAAGCAGTTATCAGTATGATACTTACACAAAATTACCCCAAATTCAGTGAAATTTAATGAACATACAAAATATTTTTTAATACATTTGCTAATGAAAATGAAAGAAGCATGGGATCTCGCGATAAACCGTAAGTGTAAAAATATATATATAAGGAAAAGGGCATACACTAGAAAGAAAAAAAAACGCTTCAAACATCTAGTAGGTAAACTACTCGAAATTTATGTAATCTAGGACACTCCAAAAAGCAGGATATCCTTAGAAAGCGTCTCCGCTGGCTACTCTAGTTCTCGGTAGGCCCTTTTATGACGAGCAACGAAAATAAGCGCCTGCCCTTTATGGGTGCCTTGTTACTTTCACTCTTTGTTCTGCACGAGGGTAATATAAGGTATTGTGTATTTATGAACAGCTTTTCATCGTGTTTTTGTATACGCGGGCTTAGTAGGGGCGGTCAGAAAACTAGGTTAGTACGAGAGAAAAGCGGTTGTGATTTAAGGTTTGAGTGATGTGATATATCACACTTGCTCAAATCACGCGTTTGAAATTCCCTCTCAAAGGAAGTACCGTATATGTGTGCAACGTTACATATGGGTCCTGTCTTTAGAGTTCAGGATCCGTGTGATGTTACAACAACATATAAAATATTTAAGAGGAAAATAAGTATTTTAATAGAGTAAGGCTTTTTGAAGTACTTTTATGATTTATAGTGTTAACCTTTTTTTCCTTTTTTTCTAGGCGCAAAGCGACGATGACGACGTCGGGCCTGACGATGTCAACGTCGCCGTCGAAGGCGGCTTCATGGACGAATTCTTCAGTGAGGTGAGTGCTTACATTTTTGTAAAAGTTCCCTTAAATATGTTATACCACAATATGTTGAACTGAACTCGAGCTTAATTACATGTTACCTTTTTTAAATATTTTTTATAGTACCTAGTATGATGGACTGTTCAAAACTTCTTACAGCAGCGAAGAGAAACACGTATCCAGCAATATGATACTATTTTTTTAAAAGCCTCTTTTGTAGAGATTCCTGACTGACTGTTTGTATGAGATTAAAGTAGCAAACATTTAGGTCATGAGTTATAGCTGTCAATGGACATCTATAACCAAATCTGTCTATAGAGCAGATAGTCTGTCTACATAATTGGCCTTTTAACTTACGAAAAACCTTTCCAAAAACTTGACACGCCTTCTCACCACATCAATCCTGATATTATGCTCCGACACCTCGCCAACATGAACAGAATAACAACATAACAATAAACAGTAAGTTAGCGCGATAATTAAAATTGGGCTCTTAATCGTGCCTCGAATTCACGTCGCGCTAATTTTGCGTACGCGAACGGAATATAGGGTCGTTGCCGGCCTCGGTCTGTTCATAAAATTTGCAGTTCTCGACTATACATCTTCGTTTCTGACAGTAACTTTTTTATTTGGTACAATTGCCAAACGGGCATAGTGTTGACGTAACAAGAGGTTTTGTACTACTATAACTATTAAATACCTTTGTGTAGAATTGCAAGTCTTAATCTTATATATACAATTGTCGTGTCACAATGTTAGTTACCGTACTGCTCCGAAACGGCTGTACCAATTTTCACCAAATTTTATATGCATATCCAGTAGGTCTGAGAATTGGCTACTATCTACTTTTCATACCTCTAAGTGATAAGGGTTGTTCACCCTTAACATTTTTTTATTTATATGGCAACACAACGTTTAACGGGTCAGTTAGCTTTTTATAAGATTGTAGTAGCAAAGAAGATTGAAGTCCACTTGATGGTTACTGGTTCTCATACACTCATAGCCGCTCAGGGATATCTGTGACTCTATATATTACAGATTCTACCGGAATTACAGATATATTGCCACTCCCGAAGTCTTCCCGAATATCGACATCTATTTTATATTTTCTTATGACAAGATACTATTATGAAACTTACATGTAAAAATGTTTAAATAAAGCGTCTATTTTAGAAAACTGTTTATATCATGAAATTATAAACTGAAACTTAAAATCTGTGTAAAAAATATAACTTAAAATAAAAACGTTGTAAGCAACAAAAACATAGCTAATAACATTGTTGTAACAAGGAAAGCTTTATTGAAAATAAAAGAAAAAATCAGCGCTGTTACGAACTTTGCCAGGAAAGTTATATTTAGTTTACAAATTCCTTTTTTCTCCTTCCGAGCTCACTTGAAAGTGTTCACTAAATATAACTTCTAAGTCCCTGTACTCGTTTTAGAAAGATTAAAACTATGTTAAAAGGCTTCTGAATCTCCGTTGCTTCAGTTCCATTTATGAAATAATTTTGTTGAACAAGAAATTAAATCTGTTAAACATATGTATGGAATTTTGACGAAAGTTTGCAATACCAATACAACTATTATTAGTACGATATTTATAATAAGAGTATATCCTTATTTCCATTGAAAACTATTCCCAACCCAATCTCTTTGATAAATATGCCATTCTTATTCGCCTAAAAGCACCTTGACCCATACACAAAATACTTTCTAAGGGTTTTGCATGACAATAGTATATGCCGGCTTGGAAGGCGTAATGTGACGTAAGGTAGTACAGGGTATTTTTTAATGAATAAAATATTCTAAAAGTGAACGTGAAAACTCTTTGCTGATTTGAAGTGTGGTACAAAGCTCTTCAACGCCCATTTCTGGCCTAAATAAGAAAGATTAAAGCAAAGCCAACGTGCTTTATTCTAGTTTGGCATTATGTGTTCCAATTGTCCTTATAAGCAGCAATTTATAAGTTATATATGTTAAATCTGTCTATTAATATATTGTCTGTGGTATCAAAATAAGTTAGCACACTGAGGCCATCTATTGTAACAAGTTATACTTGTCAAATAAAACTTTCTTTCTCTTGCCGCCATCTCGAGTGTTTTATTAGGTTATGATCCCAGAGTTTCGTTTTTATCAGTAATTATTAGTCTTTATACAGTACAGTTAAGAATGGCCGCCAATTATTCATTAAATGTTCCAAAGCTCAAAGGAAGAGACAATTATGATGATTGGGCATTCGCCGTTGAAAATTTTCTCATTCTGGAAGGAATCGACTTGGCAAACAGTGCAACGTTACCAGAACAGGACAATCGGAAAGCAAAAGCTAAGATGGTGATGACTATCGACCCTTCATTATACGTACACATCAAGAACGAAAATACGGTGCATAGTTTGTGGGTAAAGCTAAAATCTTTATTCGACGATTCTGGTTTCACACGACGCATCAGTCTTCTCAGAACATTGATCTCAATCAGACTCGAAAATTCTGATTCAATGACTGCATACGTGACCCAGCTAGTGGATACAGCTCAAAAGCTAAAAGGCACAGGATTTGAGATAAATGATGAGTGGGTCGGTTCACTTTTATTAGCCGGATTGCCAGATAGGTTCGCGCCAATGATTATGGCAATTGAACATTCTGGAATGAAAATAAGTGCAGACGCTATAAAGACGAAATTACTAGACATGAGTGCAGATACTGAAAATAAAAACGAAGGCGCATTCATTGCAAAAGGTACATCACATCACAAAAATCAGCGATATTCGTGTTCAAATCAAAATGGCGGGAAACGAACACAAACGTCAAACGTCAATCACTCAAGTGACGCGAAGCCGGTGAAAAACATACGTTGTTATAAATGCAAGTTACCAGGACATTACAAAAATCAGTGTCGTTCTACAGAAATGCATAAAGACAAACAAACAAATAATGCATTCAGTGCAATGTTTCTGACCGGTGATTTTAGTGACAGAGATTTCTACATTGACTCGGGTTCTAGTTGTCATCTTATTTCAGAGTCGAATAAAAACATGTTAAAGAATATTTCTTACGACACAAAAACTCGAGATATAGTAGCGGCAAATAAGGAAAGTATGCCAGTTATATGTTCCGGAGATTTGCAGTTGACAATGCGAGTCAGAAATTCGGAACACCAGGTGAACGTCAACAATGTTTTGTGCATTCGAAATCTTACTACCAATCTATTATCAGTTAACAAGATAATATCTAGTGGCAACAGGGTTGTTTTCAAAGAAGACGTGTGCCATATTTACAACCAAAGAAATGAATGCATTGGAGAAGCTAACCTAACAAATGGAGTGTATAGGTTAAACATTGTGAAGTCAGAACAACTGTTAGCGGCTACTGCAGTGACTTCTAGTTTGACGTGGCATAGACGTCTTGGCCATATAAATAGTGGTGACCTAAATACCATGAAAGATGGAGCTGTGGAAGGCTTATCATTCCACGATAAGGCAGAAATAAATAAAGGTAACTGTACAGTATGCTGTGAGGGAAAGCAATCAAAACTGCCTTTTCCTGTCAGTTCTTCACGCAGTACTGAGGTTCTGAATATCATACATGCTGACCTATGTGGGCCTATGGAAAATAAGTCTCTCGGACAGGCTAGATATTTTCTGCTATTGATCGATGACTATAGTCGTATGGCTTTTGTATATTTTTTAAAGTCTAAAGATGAAACATTTACATACTTCAAACAATTTAAAAACTTTGTGGAGAACCAGAAAACTTCTAAAATTAAGATATTGAGGACAGATAATGGTGGAGAGTTTTGTTCAGCACAAATGGAAAATTATTTGAAGCAGACAGGCATTATACATCAAAAAACCAATCCGTATACACCGCAGCAAAACGGAATGAGTGAGCGTAATATGAGATCAGTAGTTGAAAAAGCCAGATGTTTACTGTTTGATGCCAAATTTGATAAAAAGTTATGGGCTGAGGCAGTTCATACTGCAGTTTATTTGAAGAACAGGTCCCCAGCTGCAGGTCTTCATCGGCATACCCCATATGAATTATGGCACGGTAAAAAACCAGATGTCAGCCATATTCGTATCTATGGCAGTCAGGTCATGGTACATGTGCCTAAGGAAAAACGTTTGAAATGGGACAGAAAGGCAAAGAAACTGTATCTTGTTGGTTACTCTGAGAATGTTAAGGGGTACCGACTATATGATCCTGAGACAAGCTCTGTTACAGTGGCAAGAGATGTTGTAGTCATGGAGAAAGACTGTGACAGCATGACAACACAGATACCTGTACAGGAAAGAGTTGTAGAACAGCAGGAGTCAGTGGGGGATGAACAGAAGGATAGTTCTATTGAAAAATCCATTTCTGTAACCGAAGATAGCCTTGATGAAACATATGTGCCAGATCAATCACATGACTCAGAAGAGAGTATTTATGAGTCAGAATGCTATGACTCAGATGATAAAGAAATTGTTTCCAATATAGAAGATTCTGAAGTGTCAAATAAGCGCACAAGGAGAAAACCAGACTACTATGGTGTTTCAAACTTATGTGTCACAGATGAAGTACCCGGTGAGGAGATTTCACTAAATGATGTTACCAGTGGACCAGAAAAGGAACAATGGCAGCAGGCGATCAAAGAAGAGTTGCAATCATTCAGTGATAGAGAAGCCTGGGAACTTGTTGATCGACCAGTGAATAAAACTGTAGTTAAGTGCAAGTGGGTTTTTAAAAAAAAGTGTAGCGGTGACAGTAAAGTAAGGTACAGAGCGAGGTTGGTTGCGAAGGGCTTCGCACAGAAAAAAGGTATGGACTACAACGAGACATTCTCACCAGTTCTCAGGTATTCCACCTTAAGATTATTACTTGCTTTAAGTGTAGACTTAAATTTAGATATAGTGCACTTAGATGTACCTACTGCATTTTTAAATGGATTGTTAAATGAATCAATTTATATGGAAATACCAGCTTGTTCAAATTTTCCTGACTGTGAAAATAAAGTGTTAAAATTAAAAAGAGCCATATATGGTTTAAAACAATCTGCCAGAGCTTGGTATCAAAGAGTAGAAATTTGTTTATTAGAACTGGGTTACACCAAGTCTCAGTATGAACCATGTTTATTCATGAAATGCGATGAAAATGTTAAAGTTTACATTGCATTATTTGTTGATGACTTTTTTGTATTCTTTAACTGTAAAAAGACATGTGATAAATTTATAAATGAATTAAGTACTAAATTTAAAGTTAAAAATTTGGGCCAGATAAAGCATTGTCTTGGCATGAATGTAACAGTAAAGAAAGATTCAATAAGTATAGATCAAAAAGATTTTGTTGATGTTATTTTAAAAAGATTTAATATGTATAACTGTGCTTGTTCAGATACTCCAATGGAAAAGAATCTAAAATTAGAAAAGAGTAGTATAATTTGTAAGAAATATCCATATCAAGAGTTGCTAGGTGCTCTGATGTATTTGAGTGTTTTATCACGTCCTGACATAGCATTTGCAGTGAGTTTTCTCAGCCAGTATAACAATTGTTATGATCAAACTCACTGGAAACATTTAAAAAGAGTGTTAAAATACTTAAAGAAAACTAAAGACTATGGTTTAAAATATGTTAAAAGTAATAGTAAATTGGAGGGGTATGTAGATGCTGATTGGGCTTCATGTGCAATAGATAGGAAATCATATACTGGTTATATGTTTAAATTGTCTGGAAGTGTTATATCTTATGAATGCAGAAAACAAAAGACAGTAGCGTTATCCAGCACCGAGGCTGAATATATGGCTCTCTCTGAAGCAAGTAAAGAGGCCATATATATAAAGAATTTATTATCAGAAATCCATTGTAATAAAATTATAAATAATGAACCAGTCCATATACAAAGTGATAACCAAAGTTCTCAGAAATTGGCATCTAATCCTTTGTATCATAGGCGAACCAAACATATTGATGTAAGGCATCATTTCATTAGAGAATGTATAGCAAAAAATTTAATTCAGGTTACCTATTTACCTACTTCTGAGATGCCAGCAGATGTCTTAACTAAAAGCCTTTGCAGTGTAAAACATTACAAATTCATCAAGATGTTAGGGTTATCAAAAATGTAATAAATTAGTTACTTGTATCTGAAATTTTTAAATGTAAGTTAACTTTATTTTGATAAGTGGGGGTGTTAAATCTGTCTATTAATATATTGTCTGTGGTATCAAAATAAGTTAGCACACTGAGGCCATCTATTGTAACAAGTTATACTTGTCAAATAAAACTTTCTTTCTCTTGCCGCCATCTCGAGTGTTTTATTAATATACAGCATACAGCAGCTTATAAGTTTCATGGTATCGAACATTTTATAACTTACATTACATTAAATTGTCGTGTAAATATGTCATTAAATAAGTCAAATATTATATAAAAGGGCCAATTGTGAATTGTATAACACAAGTCATAAAATGTAAATAGAAGAGCAAATATCCACACAGTCGGACTCCACAACCCACATCCTCTCGCTGAATTCGTTATCGTTGGCGCAACTACTAACTATAGTTAGCAACTCCGAATCGCTCACTCTTGGTGCTCGAGCGTAACTTTTTTCAGAAATTTGTAAATATTTTTCGTTATACCTATTGGGTTTTATGAATAACGAGCTTTTGCCCGCGGCTTCGCTCGCGTTACGAAGTAATATTTTCATCCTCTATTTTATCCCCTTGGGGGTAGAATTGATCAAAATCCTTTCTTAGCGGATGCCTACGTCATAACATCTACCTGCATGCAAAATTTCAGCCCGAATCGTCCAGTGGTTTGGGCTGTGCGTTGATAGATCACTACGTCACTCAGTCACCTTTGAGTTATATATATTTAGATTGGAAGGAAATATGCTAGAACCATTAAAATATTTTTAGAGCTTTCGCGGGTCGACACTAGAGGCTCCGCCGCTGCGCCTATCTCTCTTGCTTAAACAACATTGTCATAGTAGACACTATTATCGTCGCATTATTAAGCGTTACTGTGTTCTGCTTTGAAGAATATAAGGGGAAATGCACTACTAGAGCAGCATTTGTGGCCGACCTTAGATCACTAGAACTTAGAACACTAATCCTATCTGGGGTTAGCTGTATTACAGATGTTGGTTGGCCGCAGAGATAACTTGCTATCAGATGATCTGTACATTCGTTAACGGCACCAATTTCACAAAAAATGTAAATGAAAAAGAAAATACACAATACGGCCGAATCCGTTATTGGTAGCGTAACTACTAACTATTGTTCGCGACTTCGCCACGCTAGCCATGGTGCTCGGACGTAACTTTTTGTTCAGTACTTTATTTTGAATTTTTATTGTGTTGGTTTTATAAATAGCTGATAGGTAAGGTGACCGTTGCCTTCATCAAACAATAGTGTTGAGAGTTGTAGTGTTCTGGTTTGAAAGTATGGTAACGGTTCTCCCTTGTAACATTACCATGAGAAGTTTTAACTTCAACCTCATAGGTGGGGCAGCATTTGTGTCCACCGTCAGTTAGAGCTCAAATCCAAAAGTCCATGGGCGAAACTAGCTACTAACTGAGCGTTTGTTATTATAATTTTACATAAATGTAAATTAAAAGAAAACACACAATCCAGCTGAATCCGTTACGGTAGCGTAACTACACTAACTACCAACTATTGTTCCCAACTCCGCCACGCTCGCCCCGGCGTACGAAGGTAACTTTTTGTTCAGCAATTTTCCATAATACCCTACCTGAGCGCAAATCCTATCATTGCTGTACGGAAACTTTTGCGAGTTTTATATTGCTTTTCCTCCACTCTAACTGAGTTATTCGTTTAAGTTTAAATAACGGTCCTTAAGTTCGGCCGCTTGGGAAAATATTGTTTGCGATTTATTTTGTATTTTTTGTTGTATTGTAATTTGATAGTAAGTGATGGGTAGGATGTCATAACGCTTGTGGAGTGAGACAGCTTTTAATCACATTCTATGTCGAAGGAGCATATAATATGTAGTTTACCTGTTTGGTAGCTACAATAATACGGTTGTACGAGTATATAAGTAAAGAGGTGGTACTACTACTCGGTTATAATGTTGCCGTTCCTGAAGTCTCAAGTTGGAACATTTTACGTTATATAGATTTACATTGCAAATACTCACACTAAATAATGTAACAACGTGTGGAGATGGCAGTGGTTGTAATGTAACTACAAATGGTTCTACTACCTTTATCGTACACGTCAGTTATATCTTAATGTGGTATATGTTTCTATGTTAGGTACGAATGCAATATGAAATATTCATAACGAAGAATAAAATTACAGCAATTCGTTCACGTGGACTAAAATACTGATGCACACAAACTTCTGTTACTCCTTTAAAGTTTTCGAATCTTACCATTTTATTTTCGTGATAAAACAAATGTTATGTTAGAATTCGATCCAGAAATGTATGTTAAATAAATATACAACTAATGTATGTACGTATGTAAATACATGTATGATCATTTGGTGGCAAGAGCTACGCGTCGCAAATGATCTCTCGCATCAGGCGCCACCTGTAGCACCATCCGGTAGCCGTGAGTGAGTGCGCTCCTGTTGCGAATTACTAAGCCAACACTAAATTTTGTACCTTGCTATTATTATTCAATGCATAAACAGAACACTACAAGTACTCAAAGCGCGGTTAGTTTGTTGTAAAATAAGTTTTACGAATAAAGCCAAGATAAGGATAGATATCTCACCGCCTTGTAATTGAAGGAAGCCATTAAATGGCTTAAACAGCTGACAATTCTGTCAGCCATTTAATGGTTGTCACGGTGTAATTTACGCGGAACAATGCCGACATGCGCAGTTAAGTAGTGCAAAAACACGAAATCGAAGAAAAAGTGCCGAGAAATACCGTTTCATTCGTAAATGATCTAAAAATTACATTTTTTTAATAATTTTCGAACACGAAAATAGATGACAGCGATAATTTCAATTGTCAAAACTGGTTAGATTTACTTGTTAGGAGTGAGTAATCTTTACTTATCTATGTATAAAGCTTATAAATTTGCAAGATTTGACCCGAACATACCTACATTGCAAGTTTAATAAAAGCTTGTAACTCATAAACCAAGATAAATATGCAGTGTTCTCTTTGCATAAGTATTATCAGCTCGACCGGATGAGAAAAAGAATTTTTAACTCATAGGTAAACACAAAAATAGCAATAAAACAGAACTTAAAAAACTTAAAAATTCTGTAAAAAGCTTTATTACTTAGATATATAAAAAGTCTATAACGTAAGAGTTGCTAAAATCCGTCCGTTTTGTTGGAAGTCCTAAAAATATGCATTGGACATTTAAAATTCTAGTCCGCAAAATCTCTTTTATAAATTCAACGTGTGCATTTTGCCAGGAAGAAGTTTTCCTACTGTGTTGAGTAATTTTGGAATTGAATTTTATTCCGACGAATGAAGTAACTACTGTTTATTTGATCTAAAATAATGTAGGTTTTATTAAGGCCAGTGTTTGAAGAAATAAAATAGTAAAAATATTATTTTTTAATAAAATATTTTAACGAATTCTTCATGTTAATTTGGCATAGTAAGGTGTTTTTTATTGTCACTGAATAGCTTTATAAAAGGCATAGCTGTAATATAAGTGGCGTACGGTAAGTAAGTAAGGTACATACCTACAATGATTGCAAGTTAGTTAAATTGCTACATTATAATATGAGCACGTGTTAGCAACTATTAACTATTGAAACTATTAAAAAGTTTATCATACGTCACGCTACGAAATATCGTTACATAAAGTCTCTCAATCTGGAAACTTCACTTATTAGAAATTTCATCTTTATCCTTCCTATTCACGAACTTAATGATCTTGCCTCGCTGACAGACCCTTTTTGATGGCCCCTTACTTATACTGAGTACGTTAAAGCTGCTATAAAGTTCCTTAAAGTGAGCTCCCCGGTTTTTCGCAGGATGTGTTGACATACACTAATTGAGAGGCAGACTTTTGAGTGAACTCTTCAGACTGGGTTTACAGGATAATGTCGCGGTTTTGTAATTTGGGTGTAGTTTTATAAGAGCACTATATGCGACTTGTTTTGTTTCCGGTAGATATTTTAGACTACACATTTATGTTCTAATTAACCCCAATGTTAGTAGTCGCAAATTATACTCAATCGAAAACCTAAATATAAAAAGGATCAAGTTGGTAGGTACTTATAATATAAGAGGATTCCTTAGGAAAGAAGTCAAAGATAAGAAGCCTATACATTTCATTAGTGAGCCGCTAAAATGCGTGGTGTTTGAAAATATTTTATGTTTTAAGAGGCTTTATGTAAGATCACTTGAAATAAAATTGAAGATGGGTAAAGTACTTGAAATTCATTCAACCAAAATCCACTACCACGGTGGGTCCTTGGTTAGCTTAACCTGAAGCACGTACCATATCACAGATTTATCTCCATTGTACTATTATGAAACAAAACATTCAGCTCGGCTTTAAGTGTAAATCAGGCATTAGACCAAACAGGAAACCTGCGGTGGAGAACATTCAATAAACTATAAACACTACTTATACCTAATGGAAACTGTTTCAGCCAATGTAGGTGAGCACACTCGTACCTATTTGCACGTAACGTCGAAGTTTCAGCTTGACTCTAGGTATGGCCTATATACCTCGACCGGATATGGCTCGATATACCACACTGCAACTAAAACCGTTTTCATTCGTATATCGTACCATATCGATATACTAGTCTTCTGTATAAATGTGATTTACTTAGTTTTATAGTAACGGTTGTTCAGGTCTTAGTGAATAGAATTCGAATCGACAAACGCATCAAAACAAATTACTAAATTGCAGAAACTCTTCTTATCTACATATATTCGCTACGTCTCTTTTCAGCTTTCATCACGTCGTTGAAGGTATAAAATGTAGAGAAGGTAGAAAATGTAGGAAGAGACAAAGCAAATAAAATCAAATACGTATGATAATAAGTGTTTTGTTCAGTCCTTTGTCACCGAAAATACTCAACATCACTAACAATCAGTTTTTCTAGTATCGACTTAAAAAACCGTTTTTCAATATCGATATGAAAAACCTCCTATAGCATAACTGTTTTCAAGTAAACTGAAAACGAGCATGTCTAGTTTGCACGTATTCCATTGTTATTGTCCAGCCGCGGACATTGTTCCAGTATTGTATACCAGAGAAACTTCTGCTAATGAAGTTACGGAATGTGCCGACATTTCTGATTAAGTAATAACGTACTGGTGTTCTCTATTTGGAGAATAAATATTTCATTGCGTCGGTGAAACAGAAATCCTGTTTTCTTTTCCGTTTCGCAAAATTAACCATTACTATTTAGTGGGAGTAGTTTTACAAGTTCGTAAATGTTTATGATCGGATCGGGGTTGCCTTGACTACGGACCTCTATTTGGGGGAGATTTGCTGGAGAGCAATAAAAGGTGTTTGTATTCGTTTAACGTAACCCGCTTTGTAGTTTGGTGGAATGTCGAGTAAGCAAGTTCAACGATTTGTTCGATTGTGGAAGAACAAGGAATGACCTATTTTATTATTGTGATAAAGAAAATAAATGAGATTCTTTTATCAATAAAATTATTTTACGATAAAAATTAACGACTGGTTAGCACCTTAACATTCATTCTGGTTCTGTTCTCGGCTAGCAAAACATCAAAAATACGAATTATAGTTTTGGTTATATGTCTTTTAATATCTTCATTGTTCTGTAGCACGAATACTACAGGGAATTTCAAAGTGAGATTATGTTAAATTTATTAATTAATGTTAACAATAGAATGTCAGTCCCTGAAAGTCATCAACACCTTTACACTAATTAAGAATTCCACTCGTCCGAAACGAAAAAATAATAATTAATCGCGATACACATTTGCTACAAGGCTTCACAATTATTTGCCACACATTCAGTTTCATTTAGATTATTAATGGAATTCCGCCTAGCAACAGCGAAAAATAAGAGCAATATTCTGAATAAATATTTTTCGCTTTTTACTCCTATGACGGCTTTCTCATAGTATCTTCTACGAATATATGAATCATACATTACAAAGCAGATAGGCCGATGGGGCCGACAATTTGTCTTTCCGGTTTTTTAGAAGTACAAGAAATACGAGAGATTATCTTAGATCATGCTAGTCATTTAGTCATATTTTTTTCTCCGAATTTATTCTCGTGTAAATGGTTGAATGCAGGCAAAACTTTGGAGAATATAAAAACACAGAATACAGAAGATACACTTTCGTGTGTAACAGAATTCTATGTTCAGAATTTGTTCTCTAAGAATATGAGTACGTAATATTGTGTAAGGTCTGCATTGGAGCTTCGATTTTGTCGACAAATACTCATATTCATACCATATCAGCGGAAGCCTCGCACGTAGTCCGTACAAATAAATGTAGTGATGGTGTTTCAGCGTTGGATTTCAGTCTATATAAGGAAAATGGAATTTCCAGTATACATTCTCAATACATATTCATTTCATCGTTTTCTATAATAACAAAAGCTTTTTACACGCTGTTTACGGTTATCCAACGAAATATTGAGCGCCGACTTCAGAACTATGTAATAAACCAACATTTATTTCAATTATTTTTTACTTTGTAGTGACATAGAAGTCGGTTGTTTTTTTTTTGGTATTTTTTTTTGTCATCTGAATACTTTGTATAATGTATATTTGTATACGTATAAAATGTAGAAGTGCCATGAAAATGAATTATGCACGGTCGAATGAGGCCCACAAGAAAGCAGTCGCGTGCTTGTGCCCGCTAAGTTTGTCCCTGGGTTGTTAATATTAAAATGGAGGCGAGATAACGTATGTAGGCGCTTATTGTAGTTCGTTCTCGGGGGTATTTTTATATAATATTGCAGTAAACAACTAAAAACTAGCTTAAAATTGGCTACAGTCGCCCACGGACTTCAAAAAATTATTTAACTACAGATAGTACTGGAGTCCTATCGAGTTCGGCCAAAGTTGCGTTACTACTTGAGGGCTAAGTTAGTATACCTCGCATAAGCGAATACTTTAAAAGTCAACTTAGAATTTGGTAGCGCTTAACACTACTGTTATCAAACAGGAATAGATGTGGTGGGAGTTCCTCCAGAGTCGAACTACTCCGGGATCTATCGCCATCACATTTTTTCTACATTATGACTCAATTGTTTACCGTTTATATTCAGGCCGTGTTCGGTATTCATCATAGGCGTGCAATTTATTTCTATGTTATATAGGGGTGAGGAACATGTAGGACGACATGAATGCATAACGTATCGTGTCCACATGGCGACGGCGGTAACTGTGATGTCATTCTTCAGACTGGTTTTATTCTTGTATGCCAGTCTCGTGAGACGGTGAGATATATCTGTGTGCAAATCTACTATGTCACATTAACCTTTAATATCACGTGAAAGTGTAATGACTTTTAAAATACGCTTTAAACTTTAAAGAAAGTTATGGGCTATTTTAGTTGTAACACACGTTGTATGTATGTTACTTTTAAGTTTTTGTTTTATACGTGCTCGCTAATAGCGTGAACTTAGGCATGTAAAATTTTAAAATACACAATCATAAAGCTGTGGTTTACGCTATGAGTTGAAATTTACTCAACTATAAATCAATTATTGAGGAACCCATAACTGTCATGAGCTAAAAATAAATTTTAAACTGTTTTTTTTTCACCTTTAAGACGTTTTCAAATGAGTTGCACGTTGGCAGCTCTGCAACCGCACTACCAACATGAAAGCGCCCTTAGTTTTATCAATAAAAAAAAACACTGGGCGAACACTCGTTAACTAAAAATAACACATAACTCAGGAAATGAATAACATCAGCGATAAATTTACAACTTCGTGTGTGATATTGGAAAGAGCTAGTAACTTTGGCAGCAGAACATTATTTTGTTTGTTGGCTTGAACTTACCATGACAAATGATCGAATGAAGCGGAATATACATTACATATTCTGTTTTGGCACGGCTTTGTAATGAAATCACAATATGAGGCTGTCGGTGACCTCATTTTATTCTAAGGTTCTGTAGTAGGTATAGACTCTATACAATAAGGAGGCAAGTGGTTCTTATAAATGTATTTAGGACAATTATGTGATGATATCAGTTTTTCTTTCTATTGTTCCTCATGTCAGACTTTGTCGGGACGTTTTTGATTGTGCTCTAAATAAAATAAATATGATCACTCTATTTCATACTACTATGATATTTACAATATCATTCTTACTTTTATATAGCCGCTGTCATTGGTTATGTCGGTACTAGCCCTTTGTCTATTTCTTTATATGTGTGTCACATAACGGACACTCAAAGCTCTTCTTCAAAAAAAGTTCCACGAAATGGTAGATTTTTGCTATATCTCTGGCTTATCGAAACGAAACAAATTACAGTTTTTACATCCAATCGAAGGCTTGGAACTACGTACATTTAGAAAAAAACATTCTGTAGCGAATGCGTAAAACTAAACAGACGAGCAATAGGTTTAAAATAGTTTAAATAGCAGATTATTTATTAACGTTTATTTGAGAGAAGTTGAAGATAGTAAACCTATGAGAGGAATTAATAGAAGCGATCCTAACTAAACACCTCGTACAATCATAAATCAATTTCAATAAGAACCCGCATAAATTAGTTTCACCAATTTGCTTTATAATCAAATTAATTAGATATGCTTTATAAACTTAACCTCGGTATTCGAACGACTGGTACATGAGCACATATGAACCAAGATATCAAGTTTTGAGCTGCAAAACTTTAAAGGCACTTCATCTTTACTTAAACTACAAAGGTGCAGTTGCGACTATCTTATAAGTAGTATACGAACTTTGTAGTTCATTTGGCGGTCACTACCACAGACCTGTATTTGTAGTGTAAAGGTCTGTTGTCGCTACCATGTAACCATATGCAACCAACTTTATAACGGACAGGCTCTATCCGCATAATTCCACCGAAATGCAAAAATCTGCTAGAAATATGTAGGTGTTACCGAAGTACCACTCCAGTCCTTCGCAACAAGAAAATATTTGAACTACCTACAGTGTTTATTGTAGAACAAGATTCAAAAATACCAATCAGTTGGACTGCATGCTTGTCTGCTACTTCTACATTATAAAAAAATCTTCTAAAAGTCCACTTTGCAAAAGACGTTTTAGCTCCAATGTTTTTTGATGCACGTGTTTCACAGAACAAAGTGCTTCAATTAAGGGTTCATTGTAATAAAACGCGATCAGACCGATCTGTCTGGTTATCGAGCGTTGGAGGCGAGCGATAAGGGCTATCGTAATCTGATTAATTGGTGACTCATAAATGTAGACCGTATAACCCACGCACGACCCTCCGTATCGCATCCCGACCCGAAACTTATTGTCTGATTGTGGAATTACTTGCCGATTACATCATTGTCTACTGATTGCGTACTTGACAATAGCGTTATTACTGGACATAGATGGTAGGGATGTTAGGTTGAGGGGACTATTATATAAGTTAAATTTAACAAGCTTTTATCCCCCTTGTTAAATTTTTCCTTATTAATATTTTCAAAAGGCTTTGTAAGCGCTCATTTAGGACATTTAACTCATATATGAATCTCCTGTGTAAAATTGAATCTTTATGCACCTATCAGTCTTAAATCTGTAAGTCTGATTGCTATTACAGTTTTAATAACTCGATTAGCCTGTACACTTCGGTCATAACTCGTATAAGTGAGCGTTTATGTGAAAGAAATATGTATGTGTATGCGGAAGTGTTTAAATATGCAAATAGGGCTTGTATAGGCTTATGTAAGTTGCTTACAATATAAAACATATAACTTTTCGACCATACTTTTTACATGAATATCCTCAACTATGTTAAGGATTCACGTATTTCATAATAATATAATATACTTGTAATAGCTACATATTCTCAGAATACCATAAAAATGTAAAAGACACTTGAAAAATTAATTAGTATGAAATCATAAGTACCCCAAATTCTCAAACGGTACGCCGCTTTGTGCTGTAAAGTATAGTATAATGAAGGTATAATTTTGAATCAGGTTTGTTATGTAATAAAGCACATACTTTTGACGCAGATTTTTCTTCCTAATTTTCATGTTTTGATATGAAATTAGCAATAAAAGAGCTACCCTATTCGATACATTGTATATTATGTACTCGCATTACAGCTAATCCACTATTCACAAGGTTTCTATTACGAAAGTCACCATATTTTTACGATCGTATTGTTTTAGCAAAGTTAAGGTATTCGGCTAACCTCTGAATATTTTATAAGCACACGGCACCGCCTACTTGTAGGTCTTTGTTTATAGTTTAGGGTTAGGTATAAGTATGCCTAAGGCTTTTACAAGGTAGAGTTATTAATAAGTAGAGTTGACCTTGATACAAGAACGGTTAGAACGACAAAGATGTCTGTCTCTACGGTGTTAGGCAACGGAGAGAAAGGGAGGGGAAGGGGTATAGAGATAAGAAGAGATATGGAGCAGAGATAGAGAAGTGGAACGAAAGTAGAGTTACTAGATAACTATTCATACTAGAGTTGAAGATAGTGTCTCGATTTGTCCATGAAGAAAAATAAAATATGATTTACACTATTGAAAGGGCTGATATAGGACCTCCTTCAGAGGCAAGGTTGACGATATTCTTTTCTATACTAATATTTTCCAATGTCTCTTAGATCGTCAGAATCTAGTCAGACATTCTTATCAGAGATAAACTTTGCTAAGATACGGAGCAGTTGTAAAAGAAAGTACAAGAACGTATTGAAACAATGCACGATTTTCAGATAACAGTGTTTTGTGAGCTTTGTTTGCGGTTGGATGGTTGCCAGCGGTCCTTTAGCCGAATTAAATTTAATATAAGAGTCCCCACAAATTAAGCTAAATTTAAATCCGTGCTACTAAGTAATTTACGTTGTGCTCTGGATTTAAAATTTACTTGTTACTGGCAGTGGAACAATTCGGCAAATAGTGTTATGTAAATGAGGCAATAAAGCTACGTGCTGTCTTTTATCGCATGGAGAATTTGGAACATTTTGCATTTGTCCCACGTCTAGACTTCCATTTAGGAAGCGGGCGATGTATAATGTTGACCAATTACATACGGCCACAGAAGTTTCACGGGGTAATAAAGAAATATAAATAATACTAGCTGACCCGGCAAACGTTGTGTTGCCATGTAAACAAAAAATGTTAAGGGTGAACAACCCTTATAACTTAGGGATGTGAAAAATAGATAGTAGCCGATTCTCACACCTATGCATATGAAATTTGGTGAAAATCGGTAAAGCCTTTTCGGAGTTACGGTAACTAACATTATGACACAAGAATTTTATATATAAGATTTTATTTTCAAAACAACATTATATAACATTTGCTTGATGTTACGTAAGTGGAAGTGAAACTTTTGTCTTTGTGGATCTCTACGGCACTTTCAACAAACGGCAAAGACGAATTACCTTAAAACTGAAAGCTACAGTACCACGCTGAGCTCAGTTTGAATAGGATTGAATTCTAAACGCGAAATTCAGTAACAATAGCTTAGAAGGAATTTCCATTTAGTGTTCTCGGTTGTTGGATTTGAATAAGTACTTAAATCTTGTGTTTACTTTGTATATCGGGACTTTTGGGTCTTATTCCACATATTAAAAACCGTTGCCATGGTTTAGACTAAGTCAAACAATATACTTGATGTGGGCTGAGGCGAGGTCTGAGCTGGCGCTCTGCCAGCTGTCGTCGCTTCAACGTCTCGGCCGCCCGAAAACGCAACCCAAGATAAACGCCCAGACGGAGCTTTATTTGAGCCAGTTTCCTACTCCACAACTTGTGTAGCACCAACAATTAGTGTAATGAATAGTCCCATATTCCATATATCACTGATGTCTACCAAGGATACAAAATCTTCCGACATTTTGTCTACTTCGACAGACGTCTTTTCATAAAAGAAAGAAGAATGTATAGATAATTGCATCATGCCTTTAAATTTCAAATTAGGACGTGAATCGTGAAGTCGTACCTGGAAAAAAATAAATTCGAAAGGAACGTTAATAGGAAATTTAGTCCCAGAAGATTCCACAGACGATGAAGATTATGTCTGAATGAAACAATTTTGTTGTTCAATAAGACTTAATTTGATGGCCCTTTCCCTTAAGACTTCTTTCTCATTTTAGTTATAAATATTCGTAGCTTGTTTAAGTTACGTAACTCTAATACTAATGTATACAAGCATCATTTTAACATGGCAACTTTTTAACTGTACTTTTATACAACAAGAATTAACAGAAAAGTTAACAGGCTTATACGAATAAAATGTGACGTGGACACGATATATGTAGGCGGTGGTATATATTCTTAAAACTTGAACGAGCATGGTCAAGTGTGTCTGTTGGCGACGAGGGCTTTCCGAGACGCCTTAGATTATCTCCGTTACACCGGATCAGTGTCACCAAAAAGGGTTATATTTACCGACTTACAGATGAGTCGGTAAATAATGCAAATATAGCAAAATATTATTTTTTATCACGGATGGTTCAGGTTATTTCGAATACTTCCAAAAGTGATTCTCAAGTGTCTACCTACATGTAACTAAATGTAGCAATAACTAATTATAACGTGTGACTCCACGCGAGTCACGTCTATAAATAGATAATCTGATCATCGTTACCAACCGTGCATTTATTATTTTCCGCACTTTTACTTCAACTTATTTTTACATTATGTATACTTACGCACACCTATTGATTGGTTCGAGTTAAAGTTTTACATATTGTGTACTTGCATGCATAGATTAGTAAAGATTACTCACTCCTAACAAGAAAATGTACCCAGTTTTGAGAACTAAAATAGTTGCGTAAAAAAGTTTTGCCCCGTCTCCGTGCTAAAATGTCCCTAAAATATTTGAAATAATTATTTATTAATTATGTAAGTTACGCAGTATTAGTTATTTATTCGTAAATTTTCTCTAAAAATGTTTTTATTTGTCAAGAATTCAAAAAAAGAACTTACTAATAAGCCATTTGTGGCTTCATTCAATTTCAAGGCGGCGAAGTATCTTTACTAATCTATGCTTGTATGTGTTAGTATTACCTGCGAGTATGTTGGGCTCAGGTCCTTCCCGGAACTAGGGAAAGCTTGGCGCATACATAAAATACCGTGATTGTGTTTACTCGGCGTACTCTCATATTCGTATCATGTACGATGTAACAAGTGATTAATTTCAATTATTTTGTTTTAGGTGGAAGAAATACGAGAGATGATAGACAAGATACAAACGAACGTGGAGGAGGTGAAGAAGAAGCACAGTGCCATCCTATCAGCGCCGCAATCAGATGAAAGTAAGTTATTTTTAATAAATTGTTATTTGAAAATTGTTGTAGCGTTTCATCACTTTCTTATCTTGCACTGTTCTCAACTGATTTAAAATCGAAGCAACATATCTCGTTTTATATTTCTGTTACCCAATATTTCGACAGCCACTTCTGACTTCTGTTACTTGTTATAATCCTCGTTCCAGCAATCTTTATATTTGTTCTCCGTGAGGTTCTATATCTGGTTCTTAATTATGTATATCGCGAGATAGTTTTTTCTCAAAATCTATCTAGAAAAACTCTTTCGTCTTTTCTATTACTGGTTTTCAAACTTTCTCTATTTTTAATCTTAATTTTATTTTTATGACATACCTTTGCTTGATAGGCATCTCAAACTTAGCAAATTACACAGTTCAATATAATCGCCCATTGGTTTTCTCTTCTGGGTTATTTTTCTTTTGTTTTCGCACATTATCGCATTTCGCATGTTATCGCACAGCTAAATTTAGTCTATTCACTAAATTTTCAACACATTCGATTTTGGAATCTTTACATTACAACAACCTTTTCCTGGAACAATATGCATCACTTATATAAAACAACATGGTTTCCCTTTGCGATCAGCAATCGAGGGAAATTGCAATTTATAGCAGTGAATGGGTAACTCATGTGTGATATAATAGCCCCGTCAAACGCGATGTATGTTCTTGACGTGTTTAGAATGCAACCCACGTTATAATGGTGGAAAAGTGGAGAATAGAAATGAGCCAGAAGTTATGAATGCATTGTGGGGCTTTTGCGACCATTAGATCGTTCGAGTTATAATGACTTTGACCGATGAAATGAATGCAATTTAACTAACATTTCACTAGAACTGACTGGCCATTAATTTAATACTGTGCAACTGTACATATTTAACTTCCTATATATTTTTTTCTAAGTGTATAACTTAAGGTTTTTTACAAGTTATAACTGATTCTCTAGCAATTATATTTTGATTGTTTTGTCATTATGTAAAAAAATATTATGATAGGTTTGATTCGAGAAGTTCATTAACTCTATAACCGGTAATAACCGGCAACCGTTTCCTTAAATGGCACTACTTCCCACTATCGTTTGCCAAAATATTCAGAAGCGCTTTCGAAATAATTATCGATTCATTTGCCCAACTGCCAGGCACGAGTCTTTTCTTAGATTTATAAAGGTTAAAAGTAAAGGCTACCAGTACCCTTAAAAATTTTTTATTACACTTAAATTTTTAAAATGTTTATAAACCCTTAAATTTTTATTACACTTATAACTCAGCAATATTGATTACTAGTCTTAACTAGTCGTAAATAAAAGTACGAAGCAATATTTTTTTTCTTTTTACAATAACACTCCAACACGTTTCCATATTTAAGAAACGCACATTTTGAACAATCTCACGTGAGATTGGGGGATGGGGGAGGGGGTTGAATAAAATCTCACGACATCTCACCAGGGGGGGAGGGAGGGACAGAAAATTCAAAAAAACACCTCACGTAATTTGTGGATCTCCCCTTACCATGAGTTTTTACGTTTTGACAAATATGACTGTTTTGGTATTTTGCCCATATAATTTCCAATCAGCGCCCCTAGCGGATTATATCAGAACTTGGAAATTGTATGGGCCAATACGTAAACAAATACCAAAATAGTCATATTTATCAAAACGTAAAAACTCATGGTATGGTTACTGTTTCCTCAAATCAGACGATACATTCACAGATTTCAATATAGTTTTGCATCTGATATAATATAGTGATATATTTTACCTACGTTAGTATCAACGTGTATGCTCATTAATGCGAATGTTCGTACAAATCAATTGTATTGAGTGCACAATGCACATGTAGGACAAACTACATTAGTATATAATGTAGTAGGTACGTAAGTTTGATTCTAAACCGGTGTTCGAACAAGTTATTAGCATTAAGCTCGCTGCTCGTACACAAAGCGTCAAACTGTCTGGCTTTGAAACATTAATGTTTATTACGTACACAAATAGTGAGTATTGAAATCGATTGAGTGCTTGTACGTGTGATTAAATGGGGTTAATTATCGCTTTTATGATTCTGTACTCAAAGGGTAAATTTAATATTACTATTACTAAGCCTTCGCTGTTTTTCTGTCCGTCACATATAATCTATCTATCTCTTAAACCATAACAAATAGACACTTAAATATTTTACAGAGTGTATCGGAACCCTCTGTTCTGGCGAGTGTTGAAATTCAACTCGCGTCGGACCAATTTTTTTTTCAATGTTGACATAATAAATTTGAATGTTTATGTTATTTGATACATATTATATCGAACCCACGCTATTTTGTAGGCGTGCTTAGTGCTTAATAAAGTAAAACGAAATATTGAGTGGTATCAAACATTATTCGAAACAATTTCTTAGCTACTTATTTGATCTTTCTTATATAATTTGTACGCAAATAGCGTGGGTCTCTCTCGTAAGTATTAAAATATTCCATCAGTTAATTTCGTTTCATAAGGCACTATAAGTCACCATATAAATATCTCGCCATTCAAATATTTGCGTTGGGGTGAGTATTTATCGCGCGTGGGTGTTTATAAGAACTTCACTCTGTTCTATTAACGTCACAGGATTACTGCAAGTCGTGTGGGATGATCGAGCCAGTTCGTTGGTATCGGTGTTATATTAATTGGATGACATTTGCGGCGCGGGGGCGTCCGTCTGCCTCCGGATCATTACAAACTTTATGATAATTTCGTCTGAAAAACGTTATCGATATCGACATTGCGTGGGTTATCGCGTAACGAATATAGAACTATGGGTACCTTGAGAGAACAATGATAAATTTCGGGAATATACAGATTGTACCAATATAATAATTAATAAATATAATTATAATAAATATATTTATAAATATATTTATTAAATATTATAATATAATAATTATAATATTTAATAAATTATTAAATATATATATTGTACCAATATGTTTAGCAGGTCCAAATTATAACGATGCACTTCATTAACTTATCTACGATAACAAAAGTGTATTACTGTCGAGAAAACCCACGAAAACTACAACGTATCATGAAACCTTTCTTATCACACCTCGTTTGTATGCAAAGCCTAACCATAGTTTCATAACAAATTCTTAGAATAAAATAGTTTTGTACTACAAAAATACTAGTTTTATTCAAAAAAATAAAATACTACAACGGATAAAGTACATTTCATTAAAGTCGATCTTATTTTTCCGACACGAAAATTGTACAGTGGTAGCGGTAATAAGCGAGCTTTCTACAAAAAGTCTACAGTCAGAGTTGATTTTAGTTCAGCCAGAACCCATTCAATGAGAACCCGACGCGTTTTACTGTTATTTCTCGCTGAGTTTTCAAATCCAGAGCATAAATTGTGGTTTTGCATTAAAAGTTTTATGACGTTCTTTACTTTAATTCCATTTCGATTTTATACGCGACATATAAATTTATCGTTTCGCTTATGGTTTGGCGAAATCTATATTAATATATATGTAGACTATGCTGACTGACTGCCTGACTCGTCTTCGCAGACTCTATAGTACTAATATAAAATCGTGAAATTTGGACAGTTGGTTTGTTTTTGGTATTCAACATCTAGGAAAGTTATATAGGGGTTGAAAGTTTGTTTGAAAATCTGCTAATTTTAAAGTAATCTGTATATTAAAAACTAGTAGAATACCTTTCCCAAGGGTTACTTAACTCTACACTTGACTAATAACAAAAAACAATAATGTTGAAGTGATTTCCATATGTTTTTGTGCATCAATCAAGGGTCCTTAATGGAATATTAAATACCAGAACTATACGATGATTTTAAAACCAGTGACACTTGATGCGCTATGAATTATACTGATTATAATTGACCCGACCCTAATTGTCTCGTGCGCTTTAGTGTCAACTCACACGTACAACTTTGAATTCACACCAATAAATTAACTGCAATTTTCTGTTCACACCAATAATTTAACTGCTGTTTCCTGTTCACACCAATCATTTAACTGCTATCTTCTGTTCACATCAATAATTTAGCTGCTATTTTCTGTTCACACCAATAATTTAAGTACTATTTTCTGTTCACACCAATAATTTTAAGTGGTATTTTCTGTTCACACCAATAAATTAACTGCTATTTTCTGTTCAAACCAATAATTTTAGTGCTATTTTCTGTTCACACCTATATTTTAACTGCTGTTTTCTGTTCACACCAATAAATTAACTGCTATTTTCTATTCACACCAATAATTTAACTGCTTTTTTCTGTTCACACCAATAATGTAAGTGCTGTTTTCTGTTCACAGCAATAATTTAACTGCTATTTTCTAACCTTACATGCTTACACAAGATATTATTTGTGCATTTTGTAAGATGGCAGAAAGGATAAGGATATAGCATATAACCAGGGAGGTACCACCGGCACGCCTATTTCTAGCGTGAAGCAAGTTCTTGCATTTGGGTGGTATCTTGATCCCGTTTTTCTTGTTCCTCTTGATCTTGAGTAAAATTTATTTATAGGCTCCAAAAACATTTATTACAATTTCTGTATATAAATTTTAAAAAATACCGGTCATAAGACTGATAGTAGGCGGATATTTGTCATTTATAGTACCATTGTTGTATATTTATAGTATGCTAGGGTCTCGCAATCACTATAGTTGTTACGCAGAACAACGCGACAATAATACCGTCCGGGTTATAAATAAATACTCGACACGTCGCTATCGAAGTTCCGATCGCTTTTGTACCGCTGTTCGTCTAACAATGTGTTATTAATAATACATCAATTCAGTCGTACACACACATAAATACATACAATGTTCGTATGTGATGATGTAGGACGTTATTCCGTGTTCTGTTGTCGATCATAATGGTTCTGCTATGCAGAAGAATTCATCTTTTATATAAAATTCTCGTGTCACAGTGTTAGTTACCGTACTCCTCCGTAACGGCTGTACCGATTTTCATCAAATGTTATATGCATATTCGGTAGGTCTGAGAATCGGCTACTATGTATTTTTCATACCCGTAAGTGATAAGGGTTGTTCACCCTTAACATTTTTTTTATTTATATGGCAACACGACGTTTGCCGGGTCAGCTAGTTTATCTATAGGTATTTATTTGTACTGTGTAGCTAATATCTGTCAGGAATTTAATTACAAACCGTTTGCTTGTAAACTGTTACTAACCATATTGTCTCCTATTGAGACGTTGACCTCAAGGGGGTGTAATCATAGACCCCGTAGGGACAGGTGTGAGGTACATTAACCAATTAATGCTTACTTAATATAAATGCGTTTGGACTAAGCTTTCTCTGTAAATCATTATTAAAATCTTATTAACGAATTTTTAAATACTTGTCCGGACTAAGTAGTATCTACTCATTCTCTTGCGTGTAATTGTGTGCAATCCTTTTACTCTGCGATGGCCGGTAGTTACTCAAAACCATAGATAAGTAAAGATTACTCACGCCTAACTAGAGAATGTACCCAGTTTTGAGAATTGAAATACTTGCGTAAAAAAGTTTTGCCACGTCTCCGTGCTAAAATATTCCTAAAATATTTGAAATAATTATTTATTTATTATGTAAATTCATGTAAATTACGCAGTATTAGTTATTTATTCGTAAATTTTCTCTAAAAATGTTTTTATTTGTCAAGAATTCAAAAAAAGAACTTACGATAATAAGCCATTTGTGGCTTCATTCAATTTCAAGGCGGCGAAGTATCTTTACTAATCTATGCTCAAAACTTAACTATTTATTCAATTAAAAATAAATCATTACTAAAAACGTACAGTTAATTCTCCCATGTCGCCTATCAAAAATGTATCATAAAAGCATAGTAATTTCATAGCGCACGACGTTATATCGTGAAACTTGGTATTTAATTTTATGTTTTACGGAAGAGGCGACTTTTTGCGGCAGGCGAGCCTCCATTGTGTCCGCTGACCTTCTCATAGTTCCTCGACGTAAAAGCATTCTCGGTGTCCCGAAGCTTTAACTCGTCGCTTTGGGAATATTTTTGTAGCTGGGTTGTGTTTTTGGTATTCGCAGCTTGAGTTATGCATGTGCAGACTATTGGTTGGAGTATTTTTTATATTCCACTCCTGGACACGTGTCTCTTCCCACTATGGTAGGAGCCTCGTCCCCACCAATACCAACGTTCTCCATCGCAGATTTGTACTTTGTATACGTATGTATTTATGTATATAAATAAACACTTTTAACACAAATTATTGTACTAAAATTCGTTTTATTTATTGTTCAATTATTCAATTATTGTACTAAAAAGTTTCTAAATTATTGAGTAAAATGTGGCAAAAATACGTTTTTCTTCTATCAATATAGCATTGTATACCTGTAACTAATAGGTAGGTATTTATATTCCTGATTTATACAAAAGGGTAGGATAATTATGTCATTCCACTAAATAAAATAGTATCTAAGTAACGTAGTAAAGTTCAAAAGGGGTAGGAAACATGAAAACGATTTATGCTTCACGGAAAAGTGAAGTATGGCAACTTTGGTGGTAAGCGGCCCCTTTGTGTCGCCGAGCTTCCCTCGTCTTTGTTAAGCGTGCTTAGGATATTCATATGTTAAAGTTAGGCTGAAAATATTTAGGTCATTTAATATTATTCTTATGTCAAAATGCTGGGCAAATATAAATCTATAAAAATGTATGTTAAACCTCTTGAATTGTAGATCGTTGAACTTCAACGTCATATTGAAGGGTTTTTAATGAAGAAGGTTTGTATTCAATACATTTTATTTTATTTGACCTTATTACGGCAAATTATTTAAATCATAATCTAAAGTCCACGCAAACAAAGCCACGGTCGGAAGCAATTTCTTTTTAAAACTTGTTACACAGTAAATTTGGTATATACCCGTGGTATATTCAATAAACAGTTAGTCCTTTATTGGTACTTTAGAACTATTGTCACCGTTTAATTCGGAAAAAAAGAAAACTGCAGGAATTGCAAACGCTTGCAGTTCATAGGAATAATATGTCACATTGATTTTCAAGAAAAGTATTCATGAAGATAAAATCTCAATAAAGGTAGCATAAAGAGATCAAACTAAACGGGATTCCGACAAATTGGATTTTTAAAATCCCATCCGGAAATCTCTAAGGCAAGAATCGGCAACCAAAAGTAGAATAGGTATGTGGTATTTTTCCGAGATATCTTGCTCATACTAAATCGTTATGAGACGAACACTGGAAGTACTGGACATATGGTATTTAAATTTAAAATACCTACGATAGACATCATAATCATCAAATATGGATTTTGGACATATACTACTTAAATCGTTTAAGGCATTTTAGACACTTTCTAACATGAATCACGACATGGTTTTCACGCTGCGTGATTCATAGCTACACTAATATTAAGATTATGTGAAATACGAGTATATATTTTACATAGTGGGTTCAGTGGCTAGTCTCTCTTCCATCGATCGATTTTTTTCACTGCTGCATGTGTCACTCTTAAAATAGCTTTCAGGCTATAGATTTGTATATTGGGACTTGTTCAGTTCTTGATTAGTAAACCTAACATGCCAGAACCATAGATTAGTAGATTACTCACTCCTAACAAGAAAATGTAACCAGTTTTGAGAATTGAAATAGTTGCGTAAAAAAGTTTTGCCACGTATCCGTGCTGAAATGCCCTTAAAATATTTGAAATATTTATTTACTATGTAAATTACGCAGTATTAGTTATTTATTTGTAAATTTTCTCTGAAAATGTTTTTATTTTAATCAATAATTAAAAAAAATAACTGACAAATCAGCCTTTTGTGACTTCATTACATGTCAAGGCAGCGAAGTATCTTTACTAATCTATTGCCAGAACATAGCACTAATATATTGCACAGAACAGATATAGAACAATATAGTTTTTATGTATAGGACTACTTAATCTTAATCCAATGCTGTCATCTATAGCTGACTCTAGTCACACTTGACGTCTATTTCACACTACTTTTAATGAAAAATGGGCGTAACTTCGGCGATACCACAGTCGATTCACAGTGACGAACTTCAATATCATCAGTCTCGCGTGTATTCAAAACCCTCATTAGCGCGGCAAAACAAACCGAGCGTTATGCAAAACAGAACCAACCCGACGATAATATCTCACCGGGGACTTTTCTCCAACACAACAATGTGAGAAAACTCCATCCAGCAACACAATGTGAGGCAAATACCGGGGGGATTCATGTGCGAATATTCGGAGTGTTACGCCTCGCACGTAATGTTTGAGTAAATGGAACAACATGTTTTCTTCTGCTTAAATTGTAACGAAAAATTCGTTCGTGGCTTCATTTGTATAACGGTATAGCTTTTGTTTTAAATTTATTCGAGTGATTGCGATTCGTGTATTTATGTGCTTGTATGTAAGGATTTTACGGATCATCTGTAGGAAGTGGTCGTTGTGTAATACGTATTAGTTAATTGCTTGATATATATTACACATAGTTTCAACTTATATAATGCAATTATATCCTCTGTGATTAATATCCTGTTAGATATATTAGAGTGAATCACTGGAAATGAGAAAATCACAGAGATATGTAGGATAGACACGTATCTTTCAGTAGTTTTGGAATTAGACAATAATTGCCATTAATTACAAATAAGTGGTCATTTAAGAATGTAAAACGTAAATCTTATATATAAAATTCTCGTGTCACAATGTTAGTTACCGTACTCGTCCGAAACGGCTTTACCGATTTTTACAAAATTTTATATGCATATTCAGTAGGTCTGAGAATCGGTTACTATCTATTTTTCATACCCCTAAATGATAAGAATCGTTTACCCTTAGCATTTTTTTTATTTATATGGCAACACAACGTTTACCGGGTCAGCTAGTAATATATAATTATCGTATCACCATGTTGAAACGCAATTAAGTCACAATTGGATTGAACACTTTTGCAAACACCATTCTCTCTGCCATGTAGGTGTAATTTTCATCACTATTGAAAGAAATATTGATAAATTTCAGAATATTGCACAATTTAAAGATACAATGACCAAGGCATTTTTTCTGCCGCTCGAAACTTATCGTTTTAATACATACTTTTCATGTCATGCATGCCACATACATGCAGATCGCGAAGAGGCGTGCGCACAAAACCGGCACGACAGGAATGAGGTCCTAAAAGCTTATTTCTCGATAAATCAATATAATAACACTAGCGCTTCCATAGCGATTCACACAATCATTTCAGTTCGTTAATTATGCAATTTATTATATCAAATGCGTAATTGTCGTTGTTTCCTGAATGAATTGTGATTCTGCATTGACCCACGTGCAATTTACTTCGTTATTGACGATGAACATTTGTGCACAAAACCAGTGTCCTGTCATTATCCAGCTTTTCATCCGTATGTTAAATTATAGCAAATGGCGCGCGGTTTCCATTTGAAATTGTATTTCTTACGCGCTTTATATTAAGTGTAGTCTTGTGCAATATTTATTTTCACTACAAGCTTAAGCTTTCAATAGAAGCGCTGATCATAACTACCTCTCTGCTCAAGCACAGTAATAGTGAGTTTTTCCCACTTTGATTATCCATATCGTACATCTTTTAATTGGTAACATAAGTGTAATAGAGAAATTAGAATGAAGCACTTGTGCACTTTTGCAAGAGTATCGATTTTTAAGTACATACTGAAAATAAGTGCAAGGAAGTTAAATTTACTTCGGTAGTATAGTACCTAAGATTAGTATAGTCAAGAAGACAAATTATAATTTAAAAACGCTTATAAACTTACAATTATTAGTAAGTATAGTCTCTTGTAGAGTATAATCATCAATATATTAATTTCAGAAAACACCAAACAAATTCGTAATATAACCTCCTGTGTACCGTCTCGAGCAAGACGACGGCAATTTCTATGAAGGCAATTTATCTCAGGCTAACCGTTGTTGGTGCCGGTGTTAGCTAAAATAAATAGCTGCTATTACCCGATATCATTTATAAAATCATCCAACAAAGTACGTATGTTAACCTCATTGCGCGAAATTTCCTTTAAATTTTTTTGTTCCTCGAATTTTTACCGTCATGATTGAACGAGAAATATAGGAATATCTGCAGGAAATATTCAATCAATTCAAGGAAGAAATTTTATTTCGCTTTGAAACGTGTGCTCTATTTCAAGTTTGCTGAATTCAGTCTGATTTGCTGAAAAATTTAATGGATACGCATAAAGTTTCTTTCTATTATTAGAATTTTCATATTTGATTTCATCTGAACTATTTTAGCGCAGAATACACTTAGATATTAAATTGATGTTCTATATTATGTACGTTGTCTAACGTGTTACGTATAGTTTAGCGATGGGTATCGTGCATAGAGATACGTAATTAATTACTAATCACTGCCCGTTCTACATAGATAAATGCCGTAATTTCCAGTGTTTGTTACCTGCATGAGGAAAACGGATAGGTTTAAAGCGTGTTTCTATTGTACCTAGTAGAAGCAGTTAAATAATCACTAGCACTCGTTATTCATTTGTCCCTGTAGTTTCGGGATAAGAATAGGGCTACGGTATCCCCTGCCTATCGTAAGAGGCGACTGAAAGGGGGCTTCCAGAGTTGCGGGTGGCAAGAGTGGGAGCTCGAACCGCCAAGGCGAGCCCCAAGTTCACCTGGGCGGAGCCCGACGGGGCAACGCACTAAGAGGGCTCCGGTTGCGTTCCTTTGGAGATCTCGGAGCCCTCTACGCAGCGCCGAGGACGGCCACCGGGGGGTTTTGGTGCGGTAAGAATCCCACATAACTCTGCGTCGCTCCCACGGCACTGGGTACCTTTTGAAGGTTTCGCCCTCGTAAACAAAAAAAAAAGCACCCGTTAATCATTAAGCAACTCGAATCATATCAGTAGTTCTATCTTAGGTCAATAATATAGGCGCAATTCTATCAATGTTTCTATAAAGACAAATACTGTCGTAGGCGAATCATAAAGATGGTGCTTGTGAATCTCAGGGCAAAAGGAGCGGAAACTCGTCTCGGCGAAAGCGTGGAACTTATATTAATAAACGTTTATTTATTGTACGACAAGTTCTGATGCAGCAATATTTCTGTAGGGAAGCTTGGACGAAGTTTCTCGGCAAGTAATTTCCTATAGGTACCGATCGTTGAAAGCAAAGATTTGCAGATATCTATCGGATCGAATTCACTGCAGCGGACAGGCAATTACATCGCCCACGCTATAACATTGCGTGGGTTTTTTTATTATGCAGGAATTTTTTCATAACTATTCCGATGACGAAATATTGGACGCGACTTTTTCATTATCTCTCATTTCATTATTTGCGTTTGACATACGTTATGGTGCTATGTGCGGAATTTATTCTGTCTGAGTATTTAACGCAACGTTTTTCTGCTCGATCTCGATATTTAAATGAATATGATTTGAATGACTGTTATATTAATAAATACCGACTTTGATTACATGTAGATAATGGAATAATGTTGTGATTTTTTACCTAAGAGTACTCGTGAGGGAAAGCAAAGAATTTGTAAATGATTAGATTTGGTTTTATTTTTGAAATTGGTAGAATTCTATGTAAATATCAGGTGGCATTGTAATACAGAACAAAATTCAATTCTTTTTTACTTTGTGTCAATGCAAACAAGATTTATACTACTTTTTCCCGAGAACAAAAAGTTTGCGAGACATCAGATTGGCCGATATACGAGTAAGATCAACCCTATTTATCAAAAAGCGTTTTCCTTATCTGAAGTAAGAATTGCCTATTGTATTACGGATCCTTCCTTCATGAGGGTACAATGCCTATTAATAATATAATTTTGTACAATAGTGGTAACGATAAGGCTAGAACACTCGTAAATATAGTACTTTATCATGCTTAAGTTCCCAAACCATAGTTGACGTTGATTAAATTGGTCATGAGCAAAGATGTTCAAACAATGTTGGGAACGGTCAGTTTTGGATGTGAGCCAAGAGCTAAATGTTTGAATCCTTACATCGCACATGTGGTAATGAGAAAACACATATGCACACATACTTTGTACTCTCTACTCTTTACTTGATAACCAGAGTTATTTTAAAAATATACTCGTGGGTCATTAGTAGCTTGTGTACGTTAAATACGTTGCTTACGACCTTTATGATACTTGAATTTTTCAATAATCGTGGCTTATAATGTATTAAATATTCCAAATGGATGTAAGAACAGGCCATTTTTATTTTTAAATAGTCGTGATCGCCTTTCTGCCAAAAGTTCATCTATTTTAGGTACTAAGATTACTAGTATTATCTGCAATCAATCTGTGCTGCTTTGCTACCTATTAGGTCAGTGAACCCATCATTTATAGATCTTGAATTCTTGACACATCTCAAACTAGACCACAGGAACGTGAATACGGCAACTTAAGCAAAAAGCAGTGGCGTTGGTTGCCCCGATCGAACCACGAATAATTTTACAGCCGTTAACTTCTAAGATGTTTAACTAAGCGTTGTACGAAAAGGCCGCGGTTATTGGCAGAAGCCCAACTTCCGTAGCAACGGGGAACACGCGTCCCACAGCTTATCTCAAGGGGATACCTACTACTTCCGGCCGTCGGAAACTCTCGTGCCCTCCCGACCGGAAATGTCCCGATGTCCCTTGTGGAATATCGAATGGTTCACTGGAGATGGTTCCTGAACGACATCTATGTACGTACAGCGACATCTATTATCGCACAATGGAAACCTAGCGGAAGGAACCGAAGGAACAGTGGAGGAGAACACTTTTTATTTGAATGAACTTAAATGTTTAATCAGATTACGTTTGATCATTATTTCTTTAAACTTTGAACTTTAAGTTATAGTCAGCCAGGCATGGATAACATAACAATAAAAACTTCTCAACACTGTAATTCCAGTTAGAACTCATTTTGAAGAAGTTCAACAATAAAAGCAACAACAAGTTCAGCTACAAAATGTTGTTGTCCTGTTACCTACATTTTTAAGATCTACTAGGTTATGTACCTATGATGGAAGAAAGTGCAGCTTCTTAGAAAGAACTTTTAGTACCTGAGAGCTCGCGTCGTCTCAGTGTTTGCCTCAAAAGGATTACCTACTCCACTTCCGATTACGGGAGACTTGTGCCCAACCAGCCGAGATTACTCTTCATGTGTAGTTTAATAAATGTCTTACGGGTGGGGCAATACATAATATTTTACGATGTATACGGGTTATACGGTACCTATAAATCATGTATGCCCACGTGGGGTCCTATTGACACCATACCGACTAAGCTTTTATCTATATCCTGCAAAATTGCTGCTCTTTTGTGAATCGATCAGTTTGTGATTACATCTTTACAGAGATTTAATTAAACAAAAATTAATGTCTAAAATATATCTCGAGCAAAAGATATGTAAGTAAACCAAACAAAATGGCCACTTCCTGGGACAGAGCCAAGTTATTAAAGCATGCGACACGTGACTTCACAACTTATGTCTCCCTGTTACTAGGGACCTTTCTCGAGCACACTTACTCAACGTTTTCGACGCATCCGTCTTCTGAAATAATAAAAGCCCCTTCGAATATTGTTCCTGAGCGATATTCCTACAATAGTCTTACTCCTTTTATATTCAAATCCAGAATTAGGCGCCGTCGCTGAGTCTACGCTTTGATTTATTATTCAAGAAGCACTTCTTTTAGATCAAATATTCATAAACTTAATATATTTTTCTATCCATGTCCTTGTAACTTTGGGCGTTTGAGAATTGTTTATTTTGTTTATCAGGTTCTTATGTGTACTTAGGTTTACAAATATGAGTCACATAGCATACTACTAGGTACCTACATTACTTGTATTTATAGATAAATCAAGAATTCCTGGTTGTATTTGGCTTGTAATATACATACTATTTTTGTGGTTCGACTCCGGCGGCACCACCGCCACACCTATTTCTACCTAATAACAGCAGTGTTAAGCGCTGCTGTGTTCCGGTTTGAAGGGTGTGGTAAGGGAGACAGACTTTTCCGAGGCGTTCCAGCTTAGTCCTCAGGGGTAGCGGCGCATCTGTGGCCGACCTCAGGTAGGAATATCTAATCCTATCTGGGGTTGATTACAGATGTCCATGGGCGGCAGTAGCCACTTACCATCAGGTGGACTGCATGCTCGTCTGCTACTCTTATATTATAAAAAAAAAAAAAAAAAAAAAAACTATTTCCATTTCTTTATTTTCTCGATGACAAATTGACGCCCATGTAATTTTGTGTTATTTACGTGAAAATGTCACACAGATAATACTGTACTTCATGGACAGGTAGTGATGTGCTACACATAATGATTACTATAGGAGCCATAACGATAAACGTAACACGATAAGAGACGCGTTTTTTTTAACAAAATGTAAGAAACTAAACTATTGCTGGATACTTTTGTACAAATTTATTAACTATAATATTATATTACATATACTTATAATATTATATTTCATTACAAAATGTTACACGTATAAATATTTGATTGGTAATGCCTACTTCTTTAAAATTTTCGAAGCTGTTGTAAAATAAGTAGGTATAGGTAGGTACTCCACTAAAAATAAAGAAATGGAAATAGTATAGTTGGCGTAACAAAACTGAGCCATTTTAATTATTTGTGTGAAAACTATGTTTAATTGTTAGAAAACAAAAGCTTGTAATTTTTCGTTTGAAGTTATAAGATATAGACGCGTAAAATAAATTGAAGTTTATACTTTAACATAAGCGTAACGGGAACATTAAAAGTTCTTTCAACTTTTGTACTCAAACCGCAAAGTGTTAGAGCTTTTCCCATTTTAGAGCTTTTTATACTTCTGCTCTCGTACAAACGTGCCTCAGTTACGTGTCTTGTTGTGGCGAGCTTTTTATTTTTGTGTCACTCTCATGTACACGACAATTTTTCTATTTCAGAAACAAAGCATGAACTGGAAGACCTCATGGCTGACATCAAGAAAACTGCCAACAAAGTCAGAGGAAAATTAAAACGTAAGTTTTATAAATTAAATGTACATAAAGTTGAAGCGTAGATATGGGTAATACGTCAGATAGTGAAAGAGTGTTTTACCTGGATCAGCAAGGCGTGTTTTTTAGACATGGACTTAACTACCACATAATAATACCAAAGTAATAACTGCTCATATTTACAATCAAACCCGTATGCTTACTACGTTAACTATGAGCACAAGGCAATCACTTAATAAAATCAATTTATTCTCACATGTTGCAAATAATTTTATGCACGAAAATAAACGTTTTGAATTAACGATATATTTGGTTACTTTGTCTATTATGTCCAACTTTAAATAAAATTTCTATCTCATCTCCGTTCACAGACATAGAGCAGAACATCGAACAGGAGGAGCATTCGAATAAATCGTCTGCGGACCTCAGGATAAGAAAGACCCAGCACTCGACGCTCTCGCGCAAGTTCGTCGAGGTGATGACCGAGTACAACCGCACGCAGACGGACTACAGGGACCGGTGCAAAAACAGGATACTCCGGCAGCTGGAGATCACCGGCCGCGCGACCACCGACGACGAGCTCGAGGCCATGCTCGAGCAGGACAACCCGGCCGTCTTCACTCAGGGGGTGAGTTACACAACAAGATTTCATGATACGAATAATAATCAATCAACATTTTTATTCAAAATAGGTTCTTTACAGAGCACTTTTTGAATTTCAATACAACTACCACCACTTCACAAGGTGTTTCGTTATGGAGAAGAAGCTATTGAATAGCTATTCACCTAGTCAGGTCATCTAGACTGACGACCTGAAGGATAAAACCATTTTTTTACTGTTAACTTAATACTAATATAATTACGATTATATCTATCTTAGTCTACGCTCTGTTTTGACTCGTGCACCTATACCATGGACCAAAATATAAAATCTAAATCTAATCTAGCTCGAGCCCAGGATTTTCTTATAACATCTATATGGTATGATAGACGTCAGGGCAATGGTAAAAAAATAGTGTCCCTCTAGCTTATCTGATTTACGCAAACTAGAAGAGGCGCTCGATTTTGCTAGGCACCAAATGTATTCTTATATTAGTTTAGGTTTGGTACTAATTCCTTGGTTTCCTGTATACATAATACAATGCATGATAAACTCTGTAGCGAAGTAGATAGATGGCAACTTAATAATCCATTTGATATAAAACGGAATGAACAAACCATAACGTAATAGCGAGTCATACTCACGTAGCAAGCGTAATTACTAAACTATGTCGAAGGTTATTGCACATCGCTGTAAATCGATATTCAATACTCGGAAACGTTTTAATCTGTAATTACTGAACATATTATTTGTAGAAAGACTTAACACGCTATAGAAATGTTTTATTTTTCAACTTTACTTTCATTGTGCTATTTTTCAATTGAAGTTATTACAAGCTTTCATTTACTTTTGTTAACCTTTTGTGTTTCTATATTATTGATGTTACATTAAAATTTACAAACGGATAGGGCTGTTGCTACGTAACGTTATTGATATGGA
This sequence comes from Epargyreus clarus, assembly GCF_041222505.1. Lineage (NCBI taxonomy): Eukaryota > Metazoa > Arthropoda > Insecta > Lepidoptera > Hesperiidae > Epargyreus > Epargyreus clarus. The sequence continues at coordinate 5,626,435 of NW_027332233.1, forward strand.
ATCGCCCACGAACATGCGATCCATCTGATGGTAAGCGTTCACTGTGGTCTGTGGCCCATGAACATCTTCAACCTACACCAGAGCTTTTACTTGAGGTTGATCACAGATGCGATCCTATTCGTGCAGACTAAGATACTCGTTTCATATGTAAGTCAGCGGCTTCCACAGCCGTCCCCCGATGCAGAATAACTGCTTCAAAATAGAAATACGTGTGGCGATGGTTCCTACCGGTTGAACCATGCTGGTTCTGCTACCTTTTAATAGGTGGGGATTGTTCCCTTGCAATGTAAGTTGCAAGCTGTACATAAATACCGGTGCTTGTGACAAGTGCTAAGTTCCAATGAGGATTGTAATTGTTTCACACATTGTAATGCCGGGCGAGGATGACGTGGCCCGGAGAAGGGAATCTTGTACTTAGGTCATATTATTTCATATTGATAAAAATCATCTAAAAATTATATTCACTTTTCAATTTTAATTTAATCCTTTTGGGAACGGTTATTTCATGACCCAAGTTACACAATGGACTATAAAGGTATAAATCATAAGTTTGACAAGCCATATAGATAATATATTTTATATCTAAGTGCACTTCGCGAAGTGTTCGTAGTTTGCAGATAAAATAAGTTTAAGGTGTAATGAATAGGATAACTTTTACGTATACGATAACGTTGGAATCGATAACGACTTTTAAAAACGATATTTAACCAGTTATCCTCTTAAAGATTCGATAGAGCTAATAATGGCTATTTGAAGGTGATAGAACCCTTTGTGGTTTGACACTGCTTTGTTCTGGTTTGAAGGGTGTGGTAAGGCAGACATACTTATCTGAAGCGTTCATACTTAGTCCTTAGAGGTAATAACGCGTCTGTTGCCGACCCGGTAAGGGCGTTACAGATGTCCTTGGGCGGCAGCAGTGGTGGACTAAGGCCGTCGGAGGTCCGGGGCGAAAAGTTGAATAGAGGCCTCCCCGATGGAAAAAGTTGATTTGATTTTACAATATTATAAATGTGTCATAGATTTAATCGCCGAACTGTCTCTGTAGTTCCAAGACTAGAATAGGGCTACGGTATCCCCTGCCTGTCGTAAGAGGCGACTAAAAGGGGGCTAAAAAGATTTAATCGCCGGAAAATACGTATAATTCCGGTGACCTTATTTGTCGCTGATTTATACACATTTCACAGAGTGATTGTTTGTTCTGACGACCTTTTTTATCAACTGTGTTTGGGGACCCCAGGATCGGGGGCCTGGAGCGAACCACCCCTTCCACCCTCCCCTTAATCCACTAGAGAGCGGCAGTGACCACTTGCGATCAGGTTCATTGCATCCTCGTTTGCTTTTACCATATCATAAAAAAGTGTCTCTAAAAACGTTTTCCAAACCCATTTCCAGATAATAATGGAGACCCAACAAGCCAAGCAAACGCTCGCCGACATCGAAGCGCGCCACGCGGACATCATCAAGCTGGAGACGTCCATCCGCGAGCTCCACGACATGTTCATGGACATGGCGATGCTTGTGGAGAGTCAGGTCACACATTTTATATCTATCTTTTTAATACACATACACACACAAAAGATATTACGAAAAGTAGGTCTTACTATCTCTTTGACCCTCATACAAAAATTAGAAGACTCACGGAGATAGAAGTATGTCCTTAAATTTGAAATAAGGAATGTCAGTCATGATAAAACTTATATTACACTTTTTATTCTTAAGATTTAAGATCAAATAAATATCACACGACTAAAATACGAGATGAATTTATTATCTTTTTCATCTTCACCATTTCTATCTTCAGTTATGGATAGGTAAAATATACCTAATTATCTTTGTGGCGTTTGTTAATTCTTAATGAAAAGTAATGTGCTTACATTATTGGTTGAAATATCTGTATAGGGTAAGACTGCGGTAGTGTCACTGTCATAATTTGTTAATAAGTTGTTCAAATAAACCCTCAGAGGTACTAGCAACTTATCTGGACTGGATAGTTTTATATAATTCTTAATTTATGGTTGGTTATGGATTGGTGGTTACTGGGTTGGTCCAGAAGTTGCCATATAGACGGGTAAATATTTGAATGGGCCTAAAATCGCTCATTCGAAGACCTTTCCCATATCTCTATTAAAGCGTAAAATGAAGTTTGAGCCACATTTCACAGTTGCCTGACTATAGGAACCTTTCGTAATAATTTGTTTACTGTTATTGTGTATAAAATAAGCTAATGTTAAGTAGATTAAGCGCTAACTAAACAAGGTCCTATGGATACAGGGAGAGATGATCGACCGCATTGAGTATCATGTAGAACACGCCGTTGACTATGTCCAAACCGCCACACAAGATACTAAGAAGGCACTAAAATATCAGAGCAAAGCTCGACGGGTGAGTTGTCATCATTCCAGTGTCGATTCATTCGTTGCTAATGCGTTTTTGTTTTGTTTCTCCCTCACCTCTCCCCCCCTCCGCCCCCCTCGCCCCACTTCCTGCCCATTTGTTATGATTTGTTTACGTTGTGAACGGTTAATTCGACCTTGCATTTTGTTTTCGTTGATGATTCGGTGATTGGTTCACACAATGTTTTTGTTCCGTTTTTGTCCCATTTATTTATGTTACATACATTACCCATAATTATGTGCATTCACACTAATTGGCTTTGACTGTTGTGTTTCTAACTCTACGTGTATCTCAAACTCACACTCGGTGGAAATGGGCTTCTTACCTTTACTTCTAACAATCTAACTATGTGTATCACTAATTTGACTTTCATTTGGTGTGTGCGTAATTTGCCTCTTGTATATGCTGATATTTGTTATATAATAACTGTATCTAATCGTGCTGTTATACTACTCCATAATATTTATTCTTTAATGTTATGTAAACACGTTATTATGTAACAAGTGTTCGATCGATGTAACTACATATTTATGAACTAACAAACTGTGTAATTAAGACGATCACTGGATGTGTTATTGTAAATGTAACTCACATGTATGTCAGTGTGTCAATTTAAACGATGTTTTTTTATATTTTTTTGGGCGTCACACTTTATAGTTTTCGATTTTAACTCCATCCTCTAACTATCTGTCGATTAGCGCCTCGGTCGGTACCAGTAACACACTTAACGTGGGTGTCGTGTCTTCATTAATACCGTATGAACCAATCGGCCGGTCGCAAGGCCCGATATCGGGCGTCCCGCTCCCCCCTAGCGCCACCGACCTTAGCGCGAGCAGGGCGAACTGGTGGATCGCATCGAGCACCACGTCACGCAGACCACCGACTACGTGGAGTCGGGCCGCGAGGAGCTCACTAAGGCCCACCATTGGGCGCAGAAGGCGCGGAAGGTAATGCCGTCGGGCGCTCTCGGGGCCGCTTCCCGTCGCGCGGGTCTCTCGCCGCTTGCGGGTCTCACCCGCATGCGTGAACTGACTCGTTGCAATCTCCGAATTCCATGTGTGTGTGTAGCGTGACGGAAATAATCCATGAAACGAAAGGGTGCGAGTGGCACGCATGCAGACCAGAACCGCACGCGGATACAGACCCGCGTGACAGGAAAGAGGGCCTTAACTCGGTCCAGATGCTCCTAACATCTTCAAATTCGATTAAATACTCGGTGACAGTGTCATTCTTACTTCTCTTCATTCTGGAATTGTTCGATGGGAGCGGATAACAGATACGGTCTCACATTCTTCAACAACTAATGAACGTCTCATTATTTTATGATTTTTCGCTTCGTATATCAATTTTTGGTTCTCTCTGTAGTAATGCATGATACGCATGATAGTCTCGAGCTCGCAAGATATTACTTTTGCATAGCTTGCATGCATAAGATGAATTATATTATAGTTTCGTTTTAGAATTAATTGGTTCTTATTCGTAATGATACTGAAACTTAGATGAGCATGTTTTTAAAATAAATCTAATTATAATGAATAAAGGCATGTTACCATTTATTGCAAGTGTTATGGAACGTACAAATTTAGCTCTTGATAAGTTATTTATTTATTTATTATATTGCATTGTACTCCGCAAGTCTACATGTTGCGCTTGTATCGCTATCTAGTTTTGCCTAAAATTATTTTGAGCATGGCAATACAGTAAAAAATAAATGATTTTATTGTAAATTCCAAGTACCACATAATTCTTTATTTTCCTTAATAATTTTCGAACTAATTCCATATTTTGCCAAATTATTCGTGTCATAGAAATAATTCTATTCATTTTTTACATTTCACAATAATGTTAAATTTATATTTAAAAAAATTGTAGTTATGTTTTAAGTGATAATATTAGTGTTGGTATAATTGGTCCAAGTCGGTGGTGGTTAATGTTTACCCGCACAATTATATTATTATCAATTCACAGTAGTTTATCTCTACAATTTTACACGAAACCAGCATGTTCTTAACAATGTAGTGTTATAATTATAGGACCATTTAATAGTAATATAATATTCTTCCCATTTTACGTGCGCCTTAAAAGTGATTTTACCTTTCCTAAGTCATAGACGAAGTATCGAAATAGAGGTCTAACGAATTAATATTATGGACGCAGTAGAGTGCCTTATGTAAAGAATTCATATACTAGCTTCCATTATTACCAGCCAAGTTACTGCCACTCTCCACTTACCACTTTTGGTGGATGTCTATTTTTCATAATAGTAATAGAGAATGAAATCGTCATGGCTTAGCATTATAGTATAGACACAATTAAAATAATATGATGTAGAACTGTAGATGTAGGATGATAATGTATAGTTGCAGTACGTTAGGAATTATCGTTGCTTCGTGTATGACTTATGCAGATATTTTATTTTGTTTTTGTTTTTCCTTTGTCATTGCAGAAAAAAATCTTCATCATTATATGCCTGTCTGTTACGCTGGTTATATTAATAATAGTGCTCGCTGTCGTGCTCAGTTAGACTGCGAACGAAGAACGGAGCGATGACGTCACCGGGGAACGACTGTTCTATCTAGTTCATTCGCTAGCGTAACTCTTCATTGATTTTCATCTGTATACTACCATTATTTTTATTCGATCCTACCGCTATCTATCCCGCACGGATGTACGGGCGTAGAAAGGGATAGTGATACAGTTAATCTTGAAATTATGTGAATGTTTGGCCAGATTATTAGTATTGAATATTGTGTTGTTGCAGACATGAAACATGTTTTCAGTCTCACTCATCTTAATTCGAGAAATCTTGTTAATTAACAATTTAATTATATCTGAAACAGTTTGTCGTTCTGTAAATAAACTAAACTGGCAATACTTTGCAAATGCTATTTGTAATGTAAGGAGAATTCCAAGATATTGCATACGTCTAGATTCACCGTCGATTATAGATTTTTTCTAAACAATACAGTCGAAAACGACGGTATTGCGTTGTTCCGCCACTAGTGTAAATTTGTATTTAATACTACTCTCACGCACACAGATAAAAAATGGAATATTTATTTCATGTCATTTGTACCTTAATGCTGTATCCAAACATATGTAATATCCTGGAAATATAAAACCCATACCGTCGATGTATATGGAAGACAATATATGTAAAGTGCAATAAGTAGATTGTGCTTTAGAATAATAAGCTCATGTGTGTATATAGCTTAAAGCTGGTATTACCAGTGTATTATGTCGAAGATTTAATTTTTTTAAGTCATTTGTACATATTGAACTTACAATAAATAGCCATTGTGAAACACTATGTGGCTAGAGGCCTGCCAGGCGTCACCTTTATTGGCGAGGTGTTTACTAGCCGTGGGACATAATTATCTAAGTTGTGGCAATATTCCCGCAACTGTGCACAAAGTAACATTTTTGCAAACTTTTCTTTGTTAGACATCTAATATTTTTTGAGTATTCTGATATTTTTTGCGAATTTGTAATTTTTGATTATCTAGTTATTTAGACGATTCATGGTGATCTATCCAAAACTGGTAGCTATTGATAGATACTAAATATTAAAAAATAATGACATTAAAATTATTAAAATTAATATAATTGATAATGAATAACTTAAAGCATTTTAATGGCATCGCGAAGACATTATTAAATTTTAATTACAATTTGTTTTTATTTTTCAACGAAATTGCTTTTACAATTCAATTATTGTTTTTGGAAATAAATGCGAAATGAAGTATTTGTATACTTCTTAAATCGCTATTAAAATATAGTTAACTTTTATATCAGTACAAGTTTTTAGATTCTCTGTTATTTGGAAATCGCGTTGAATCTGTTCAAAGAAAAGTAAGCGTCTCTATCTGCAAAAAGCAATTTTGGGTTTATCCACTATAATCCAGTGAACTTGTCAGTACTTATGGAAACTGTTGTCATCCAAATGATCTAATTTCACTAACTACTAACACAAAATAATCTTCAATTGTGTGCGTTTACAATAAATACCATTCCTGTTAATATTATTTTGTGGGTTGCTAGAATATGTATGATCATATTCTAATAAAATTAAATAAATTTGGATGGATTTATTAAGTAGATGCACTACTCTTTTCCCGAAAATCAAAACTGAGACGGACCATCGAGGTGACTTATTCCTCACAGCTCCATACGCAAATTTTTATGTCACTTTCACTCAGCACAAATGTTAGACATATGCAATTGGATGATAGTCACTGGATAAAACAAGATACACCAAGTTTATAGGTTATGGAACACTAAACGTCCCCATTTAAGAGTAAATGCAATCACAACGATTCCTATTGTTATTTTCATAATATAGTACAATAAATTATTAATTTTTCAAATAATTTAGTCAACCATTATAAGCTATTGAGATAATAATCAGTATTTGATTTTACTTTAGTTTCATCACATAATGTTATTTGTAAGTATAAAGTTTAATCATAGTCATTAGCTATTTTATTTAGTTGTTGATATTCTATAACTGTTCAACGTTATAAATATTTCTAATCACAAGAACAATGTTATAAGCGAGCTGTTTGTTGTGTAAGGGCATTATCACAGTCGCGATTTTTGTTTGGTTATAAAGTTACTACAATCACTGAATCCAAATATTTTCACATTTTAGTGTGTGAACAGTCATATACATAACGAGTACACATACAATAGGCACGTAAGATCCAATTGTCATAATATATTCCATCTTCGTCAAGCCCGTTGAAAACTGATCTAAGTAAGTCTATCTTTATATGAAATGCTTGGAAAGTGCGGATTTCATGTGCGTACAGCAGTTAGTAATATTTATTTTTTGTAAAAGAAAAATCGCGAGTGTGTTAAGACCTTAATAAAAGTTAACAAAAAACATTTTATAGGTACGCTATCAATTTGATAACAATATTATTTTGTATACTTACATTGTTATACAATCAATTATTTTACAGTTATGTTATTACAGAAATTCTTGAGTCATTTCTTTAATACAACGTACGTATGTTCAACGTGTTTCTAATAACATAACAATTATTTTGCATAAACAATATAATTACAAAGCTTCCTATTTTAAATTTTTTATAACACTTTCTACATGCGTACGTTAAACTTGTTGCCTATTACAATAACATTTTTCTATTAAAATGACTTATATTTTGCTTGCTTATGAAAAATATGTTATCAATATTGTTACTTTAGATCTGTTCTATAGTACATATCTTCCTTAATAATGCACAAATTTTATTTAAAATATTCTAATATGTTATTAACTGTTACGAACGGGATGTTTGATTTATAATATTGGTTTCACGAGTTATAATAATACAATATGATTAATATGTTTTACTTTGTTACATTAGTTGTTTAAAATTTTGAATTTAAATATGTATAAGCGCAAATGCATTTATATAGAGCATTTTTCGTAATATTGTTTTTATTGTATTAATTATATTAATTGATGTCGGATCCAAGTGAGGTTTAGTTAGTTACTAATACGGAGACTATTCTTTCGAACTTTTAGAAATTTATCGATCATCAACCAATTTTCCTATTGCTGGGCACGAGTCTCTTTCCTGAAAGAAGTAGGTCTTAGGATCCCATGCTAGCCAAGTACGAATAAATAGAATCCACACAACTTTGAAAACCTTACCGGGGACCTTTTGCGTTCACTGTGTAATTAGTACATGACTTTGAAAAATAAGAGGAAAGTTGGTATCTACTATTATATAAATATTTTGAACAACTTGTTCTAACACTTGTTGTTGTAGTTCTCATTAAGGGATATTCCGACTTGAATCCGACATGGACAAACGCACATTTCCTTGTTATCATAGTAATAATAATGGGCGTATCCAGTTCCACTGGCCACAGAATTGGATTCCTTTTTCTTGGAACATCATGGTCTTTGGCTATCTGCAAAAAACCTGATTTGCCCCTCGAATCAGATCAAGCTGGCTACGCCCATAGTGATACCTGTTTCTCGTTTACATTTATGTGATTATTATATTTGTTGTGAGACATTGTAAAGAATTAATCGATAAGTTATTAGCGCTACTTGCTATTTAATGTGTAAGAAGTTAACCTCAGCTCGCACACTTATTTATTTAATCGAAAGACTGTGAAATATAATTTAATGCCATTTTCAAAAACGATTACTTAATTAACGTTAAAACTATTAAGAGTTTTTTTTTTGTATTATTCTTTCATAGAATATAATTAATTTAAGAGTTAAACGTTCCCCACGCAAGGACGGGACGATACAAAGACGTTTATGAAACTGTAATCAGGTTTTCACTCAAGATGTAAATATGTTTATAATTTGAAGAAATTACATTTATTTATTTCATTTCGATTTATTTCTTTTTATTTTTTTTCCTCGGTTCAATTTATTAAGGCAAATGACGCACGCACCTATGAATGAACGGGGAGCGAAGCCACGAATGTAACATCGGGTGTAGGGAGAGACACGAACGGTAAGCGCCCGAGCGCGTGCGCGGACAAGTATAAAGCGAACTGTTGCATGGCCGCCACGCGCCTCCACAGAAGAAGATCATGATCCTAGTGTGTCTGCTCGTACTGGGGCTGGTCGTCGTGGGCTACGTGTCCAGCTACTTCATGTGAGCGGCGCCGCCTCCCCGTGCTCAAAGGTAACGCCGCGCCCGCGGCGGGCGTCCGGACTCCGCAAGGGAACGAACACCATCGCGTCCCTGTTTCGGTTGCGTTTTAATCGGCGTCCAATATTTTATACTGATGTCCATGGAGTCAGTCAATATTTGACGCCGTTAGCCGGAGCGCAGCGCGGGAGTCCCCGGAGGCCCGCCGGTCTCTACTAGCTACTAATATGTGTCGTGTTTGTCCATTGTGCAGAAGAAGATAATGATTATGCTGTGCCTGCTCGTGCTCGGCCTGATTGCGACTGGCTACGTCTATAACACGTTCTTCTAAACGCGTGAAGGGGGCAGGTTTGACGCGCAACTCTCTCGACTTATAGACCGCATCCATAGTTAGAATTTTTATAACGAATGATTGAGTAGATGACGTAAAATCGATTTATAGATAAATGTACCATAAAGCTTGTTACGTAGACGGTGGTACGCGATATCGCCAGTGCCGAACGATCATTCGAATCGAAATTCAGATTTGGCCGTAATCGAGCATTTTGTCATGATTTTTTTAATTGGGGATAACAAATTTGCATGCGGCAACATCATGCGCGTAGGACGAGAGTCAATTGATTAACATCTTAGAAACACAAGCATAATCATTCTATACATGTATGTAGTGAGCTATATATGTAACTTGTACTCGTATCATTATAATTGTTTAATTTTCGGTGATCTAATATATCATATCTATAGTCCAGGTATCAGTAGTTTATATAATATTATTTGACTGGGCTAGTTCGTCATAACTAGTAATTATGCTATTTAGCTAAAATAATATAAATTCATATTGTTTTGTATGTGATGAGAGATATATTGTGGAAGGTTACATAAAATATTCAATTTATACATTTACCAACCAACACAACAAAACAATTAAAAACTTATTTAAATATTTATTTCAGATTTGATTTGATTTTATTCTTTTATTCCTTTATTATAATCTCGGAATATAAGGCCATTCAAACTTCACTTTCATAAAGAAATTCATGATCGTCTTACAATAAATCGTACACAATTTTCATATCATTCTATAGCCTCATCGCTTATGGATGATTTAATACATTTGATAATAGATACACAATTTTCTCTTATATTTTATTATAGACAATACACTTTTTCTATCTTCACTCTATGCACTATATTTATTATACAAATAAATATTATTTAAATATGCGTTTTGCACCGCCTGCACTGTGAACTTTGACTGAATGCTATTCATAATATATGTATTATGTAGGATTGTTTTTAAATTATAACACATTGAAAGAGATACAGTACTAGGGTACTTCCTGAATCAAAATTTAAAAGTTGGGAGAATAATCGATTCCTATCTGGCTCTGTTACATGTTTTTTTTAACATTTGGCAGTATTATCTGTATCATATGAGATACGCCAGTTTTATGTATCTTTAAGTTCAAGAAACCCAATTTTTATTTCTTATTATATATATAATTCCCTTATCTTTATTCCAAGTTCTCTTAATTTTCTTTTCTTACTTTGGAGTTTTATGACCATGTTGAACACTAATAAATCATAAAGGATATAACTTATACGAGCATGAGTCAATGAGCCACAACCAAAAACAAAACACAAATAATACTAACAGTATTTAAAAAAAATGACTTCATTTCATACAATTCAACAACAATATTCTCTATACTCACTTTAACTTGTTACTAATTCATAAAATAATAATTTGAAGGAATAGTGACTTATTTTAGTCATATACTATATGTAGGTAGGTAGGTAGAAAATAGATAATAAACATAGATCATCAGTAGGTAGGATATGTGATACATTTTCGTAGTATGACTATAATGAAACTAGTATAGGATAGGTTTAGTAATGGGCTTAGTACTTTTTATAATGCAATATATATGTAGATACACAAATTATATACAAGTAATTAAGACTAAGGACTGCTTATAGACATACTCTAAAGGACTTTACGTATATAAGGATACATCAACCTTTTCAATCAGAAACAGTTTCCAACATCGACAAGCAGACGGGCGTAATATTAGGCGCTTTTTCCTACATCGGCGCTATAAAATATAAGCTATAAACTATATTTAGAAGTACATGGAGCACTAGCTTTCGTGACAAAAGCAAATAAAATATGTTACCTTTAAGTTTTTTACATTATAACGTGGAGTTTATGCATTTTAACATAAGAAATAAGTAACCTTTTAGGTAGGAACAGTCCATGAGTATGGACTTAAAGTGAACAGTAGGTATAGCAGTAGCACGTATTTTTAATATTGCCAAGTAAGCTTGTATAGTTCGCGCCAAGGTGCTAGTCCGCTCTGAAGTTGCTGCGAGCAGGTGTAGTCATACAATTTGCTATGGCGACGCGATTCATTTTTATATTTAGAGCGGACTAGCAGTTTTACGCGGACTATAATAATTATTAGCAGCAGTGTGAACTGTATTCGGAGAACTACACCTTGTTTTGTGATTACAGGACTGTCAAGCAAAGAAACCAATCTCGTTTATTTGGTGCCTGCATCCTGCCTGCAAAGAAACAGCCGAGCGAACTATCGCTAAAACGCAACTCTCATCTCGATACAGGAACAACAGTATCATTCTACATATTTTCTAACTATCTGAATGTTTATCGCTCCCCTTGGGACAAGTATTTAGCTGTGTTGTAACTGTCGTTGAATATGGTACACAAGTATCAAATAGCCAGATTATTGGCCGGTTTGTAAGACCGTATGTTGGTTCTAATATGAAATACTAAGTAGTTATCATTTATTGCCTTGTGCTCACACTTTATGCAACCTTCTTGATCTTTTCGAAATATCGTTCCACCTGTTCCCAACGTTGTACACGACAGTTGTAAAGGATTAGTGTTAAGTCGCGAAGCAGAATTTGAATATTATTTTCCTAGTATTTTTAAATTACGAATTTTTTTAAATCCCCTTTGGTACTCAAAAGGTTGCATGAGGATGACGCACCGCCGTTAATCTAATTGTTTTAGATCACAGTTATCCACGACTATGTAGTGCATACATATTGTAGTTGATGCATAAAAATATATAATCGATCTTTTCTGACCTTCCAATTATCCGCTGCAGGAATATAATATATCCTATGAGTGTAAAATCATATTAATACACCTATGGACTTAGACTTGTACTCGTATCTAATTTTCAGTAATGTTGGCTAAGCAAATTGAATAGCTTCTGTTAAATATCGTTGTTCAGAAAAGATGTACCGTTCATATATGATATTATAGTATCGATCTTCAATACTCGTATAAGTTAAGGATGTATCGTTTAAACGTTTCAGCGTTATCGCGAAACCATGTCGATTAATGTTGTAATTAATAGATAGTAGCACAGACGGACAAGTTACAAATCTACACGTACCTACGCTGCGAGTCTTTGATCAGTATTTTGGTGGTCGCACCATTATTATGTAAGTGGGTCGGAAATGTCAGAATAGCTGCGTTCGAATCGTGGTTCGGTATTCGAGGGGTGAGCCATTTAGGGGTTACCTTTGGGTACGTATGTAGGGAGCACGCACACCAACCGATCGTTTATTAAGTGCGGAGAATCGTCTCTTTTGTGGATTTATAGTCTATCAATGACATCGGTCGATTGGTGTAACAACTAATAATCTTTAGAGAATGATCGAGTCTACCGTCGATTGACGATCGGTTTGTGTGTGGGGCAGCCTGTGACAGTCGAGCCGTATGTGCCCGACGTGGCAGCACGCGTCTAGTGTAGGGGGTGCGGTGGCGGCCGGCGAAGTGACTACAGTACAAATATATATATTAGTTTAATTATATGTAGCTATGTATGGTTGCCAACTGTTTTGTATTGAACCCTTTCAAGAGTTCTCGCGGGTCCTAAATGTAGTGGAATTGAATCTTCGTAACTACTTTAAGAGGATATTAATGCGTCTATCGCGTACGCAGTCGTTTAGTATTTAAGTTCAGCTCTAGCTTTATGCTTACTTTATTTTGTCTCTGAGCTGTAGATATCAGTTGCATAAACACTTCCGCGTCGAATAATGAATATTAGAATAGAATAGAATATTATTATAGAAATTACTTCACTTTATCCGCCAAACCAAAGTTTCCGATAGCGAACTAAACAATGAAATGTTGTTCATTTGGAAGCACTTCACGACCTGCATGGCTTTGCGGTCGTTATGTATTAACTGTCTGACATCTCTACGTGGTTCCACTAGCGAGTCCGGTCAGGTAGAAAATGATAATTATAGATTTATTTTGGGTTTGTATGTCTGTTGTCTAAGCGTGTGTATGAAGCATGAGGTACGCAAGCCGCCGTCACCGCACGGAGCATATCGCGCCGCGTGCAGTCTCCGTAGCAATAATGATATTTGATTACAATTTGTAAAATTGTTTTAAAATTTCGAATGTGTGATAGTAGATGCAGTTGTTGTTTAGTTAACTTTAACATTATTATATAATAAATTAATTGTTATTGTGAGTGTAACGTTAATGGACAGTGAGAGTTTTCAATGTAATAGTTTAATACGTGCAGACATGATAAAGTTGTCGCTTTAGATCTGGTTCATTGTCGAATGGTTGAATTATCTATATTTATTATTGTTTAATTTGTTAACATTTAAGACGCTCTTCGTTGTACAGTAAAATATAAAGTAGCCGTTTTAGCTAGGGTAAATTTTTTAATAAATTGAAAATATCTACTGATCCGAATATTCAGCGATAGGACGTCTAGACGTCCATCCTGATTCTTTTGTGTTCGTATTACAATGATACGTTGTAGATATATATCGCTCGACAATTGAAGCACCAATATATTGATATTAATTAGAATTTTCTTATATATCATATTAATAATAATTAATACTTGCGAGGTGGTTCAAATGGTAGTAGATGGCAATTGTAAAATTGCGGGGCGAGTGAGAGATAACGGCACTAAGAGTAGCCCCCGGCGTGCCCCGTCTCACCGCCCGAAGCGCCGCCAGCGGTCGCTTAAGTAAGGACACGAAGCAATGTTAATTTTAACATTTATAGTATAATTAGATTTTTATCCTTAAGAGTAGGTTTTCATCTAGTTGCCTTCGTAACGGTAGAGAAATTAGGTGATACCTTTTTCTCAGTAGCTTCATTATAAAGTGAGGTGAATCGCGTTTCCACTCGATTCCACGCGTTTCCAGTCAATTGTCCGCCGGCAGCGGCGCAGCACGCTCCCATCGCCTCCTGTCTCGTGTGTGTGTATCCTACGAAGCGACACTCGCTAGATGCATCTTCTCATCGTATTTGTAGTGTAAGTAATTGTAAGTCTCGAAGCGAGGCTGCGTACCTGCCACCCAGTGACGTCACCGGCAGTGTCGGCCTGCGCACAACCCGTCGCCGGCGCCGCCGCGGTGCCTCGTCCCGCCCGGCCCTCGCTCTAATGTTAGTGTAGGCATTACCGACTTCTAGTCAGCTTTCGATGATCTCTATTATTCCGATAATCTTAATCTTAATATTGCAGTTATATTCTTCTGTTATTAGTTAGTGTACCTATACTGTAAGTGACGTTCTCGTGTTCATATTTGATGTCTTTGAGGGAGCCTCGGCGACGGAGCCGTGATTTCCGCGTTGATACGCTTACGTCTTCTGCGATTAATCGGCACCTTGTGCGTTCTAAAATCTCAATCTTTGTCGTAAAATAGATATTTTCATAATCAATAGTATGCATATTGTTATTGGATTGCTAATTTTGTATAAGTACACGATTAGTATAGTTTATATACTTATGTGTCAATTCTTATAGCGTTTTATTACATTAACAGATAATAGCTAGTAAGTGTTAAAGTAAACCGATATAACAGTGTAATTTATTAAGCTTACTTACATATTTATTTTTTAATATAGTTTATTATTACTTATTTATTAATTGTTATTTCCTCCAAAACTGGTTTATCCTTTTTGTCCCCACGTTATGTTAATTTACTTGATACTTTTTGTAAACGTTTATTTAGAAACCAGTTACAAAAAGGGGGTTCTTAAAGGTAACTTGTCTATTTTATCAGTTCTAGCTTGATGAATTTATAGGACAACGAACATACAAAATATATTATAAGGATCTTGATAACCTAGATGAATTCGGTCTTAACGGCTTCCCTTGATACTGGTTTTTAATACTTAGTTTCTTGAGAAAATAGTATCCCTATATTTTGCAATCTTCTATCACTGTCGACTTATCTACTCTTAGAATAATGTATTGTAAAACTACGCAGCATCGGAGCATCATGATAACGATGATGTCAAAATGTGATATTTGCAGTTGCATAAGTACCGCAACTTAGTAGGAAACGTTTTCACGCTTAACGTTTCACGTGTGAGCGCCCTTAGAGCCACATGTGTCGGCCGAGGGCGCAACACCGCGGATATGTGCCGAGTAGCTTTCATATCGGTTAACTCGGGCTAATGTTTATGGGTTACCAGTAGAGTCGCTAGACTTCGATTTGTAGTTTAATCTTCATAAATTTATCAAACAATTCGTGCTTTGTTCTCTCAACTATTTGATGTTGCTTGGCGTTGAATGATGTGAAACATTAAAATTATAGAGTTTATAAATTATTTTAAATCATGTTGTTTTATACATATTTAGTTTAGCCAAAAGTGTTGAAATAGATTAGTATGGTTCGATTAATGAGTTAATTGTATGTATAATTGTGTATAAGGACTTATTACAAAAACTTGTATTTAAAATCGTACCCCTTTTAATGGCAAAATTCTTGTAATCTTCTTGTAAAGGAACACTGATTAAATACTGTCATCATTATTGTGGTTAAATTCAATATATTGTATTACGAATTAACAGTGACATTCTGGACACCTTGTAAAATTCGAATTAGATTGGTTTTATAGTCATATTCTGTATTGTAGGTTATCAATCTGAAATTCTCTCATAATTATAAAATAAACGGTGTTTTCTGCTGTAATTTTGTTTCCTTCTTTGAGTCCTAATCCGTATTAGTAAAATGTGACTACGCAGGCTAAGTCCTGGTTAATGATGTGTTAAGTTATTAGAAGTAATAATATAATATTTAAATATAATTGGGTTGGTAGACTTTATACCAGTACGAAAGACGCGGAATTGAAGCCCACTTCGAGTTCGAGTGTGTTTAAGAGTGCGGAATCTCAGAGGTCTTGAAAAAATTAGTTAATCGCTCGTGTACTGAGGTCCTCAGTAGGAGACTAGGACAGATGGTTTATGGAAATAACAATACCCCTATATTAGATAGAAATGCAAGTTCTATAAAAGGTGAAAATGGGCTAAAGTAGGATAGACTTTTTATAAAATAGTCATAACGACAACGAAAATGTTTTGCTTTTTAACGATTTAAGACTCAATAAACGGTCATCTTAAGAGAATTCTAATGGCTGGCTGAATATTATGGAGTGTTCTTTGAAAAGTAAAAATCTAAGGAAGATTAGGAATACCTTTTTCGGGTGGAGTGTAGCATGAGGTTTTATAAAATGCGCCGAGAATATTTACGAAATTATTTAGGACTACATAAATAGTTTGGGTTCATAATTTATATTTGATAACTGTTATATATTATCACCAATGTTATATATTTTATTAATTCGACATTACTATTTTGCTTCACTCTGTCTACAACTTTCATGTTCATTTCGTTATCATACTACATTAGCGCCATTTTGGTGGGCACAAGCAAGCAAGATGGGACTTGATGGGACAAGATGGTACCCACCGGTCACTCATATTCCGCGTCTGCGTTTGTAATATGGGGGGTGGGTAGGGATTATTCGGGTCTCGGGGTACCCTCTTTGCTCGGGCAAATTCTCAAGGGAGTGAATACCCCCCGGATTTTCAATATTCTTTCATAATAATACAATATTATTAAATAATATTATAATATAATGAGACAACATTAAAATTATACCAACCCCGCTGTTTAGCGGGGGGTACGGGACTCGGTCAAGTTACCAAGCCGGCAGTCCCCCTCCTGGTCCATGGTCGGAGGGAGGAACCAACCCTGGGAGCTCCCGCGGGAGCGGCCGCCCCTCAGGTGGTCGATAGTGAAGGGGCGCGAACCCCTTTAGGTGGGAGTGTGGTTCGGCCTCGGCCCGCTCGTACATCGAGCGAGCGAGGCGAACCACAAACTCCTCCACGGACTGCACTTTAAGGTCGCACTCCAACACGTCGGTCCAGACGTAGCGACCCGCCCCCGCGATAGCTCGCAGGGCCAGGTTCTGCTGCGCCTGAAGACGCTGCCGGTTCGACCTTGAGACCAACGCGTACCATGCCGGCGCCGCGTTGGTGAGTCGGGAACGAATGTAGGTCTTGTAGATACCTAGTTTCGTTCGTAACGGTAACCTGGATGTAAGCACCGGTCGGAGCATCGCTCGGGCCACTCGGGCCTGGTGGATCGAGTGCTCCACCTGCGGGGTCATACGCAACGAGCGATTTTGGTGGGATTTTGATTTGTTAGCTACTCTCATGTGGCGACCTCCCGCTACTCGACAAGAGATGGCGCCACGAGTATTCTGAATCACGCTATCGAAGTTTTCTAAATATCTGGCATATATACAAGTTCCGAATTGAGACTGTCGGAGCACGGCCGCTCCCCGTGCATGATCACCTAGCCCGGCGGGAGATCTCCCTTTGCCAAAGTGGTGACCCCTGACAAGAATACGTCCCTTCTGACCCTCATCGATGGTGGCAACCTCACTCCCTGGATGGACTGCACCCTCACATCACCAGTTCAGCTGTCCATCAGGTTCATCGCAGCGCACGAAGACACGCTTCCTGATCCTGATCCAGCTACTCTCCGGTACTTCACGGACGGCTCGAGTAGTCATTACTCGCCCTCCTCACTTCGCTCCAACCTCAAGGCCTTGGTTCTCCCTCACATCTCGACTCACCGCAGACAGAGGGCGTTCCGGGGCGCTTGTAAGCTTAGGCGAAGATTTCACAAGTACAGAACACCGAAATCAACTGGTATCGACCTCCGGTCTGAGCAGGGGGTGATGTGGCGACCTCCCGCTACTCGACAAGAGATGGCGCCACGAGTATTCTGAATCACGCTATCGAAGTTTTCTAAATATCTGGCATATATACAAGTTCCGAACAGAGACTGTCGGAGCACGGCCGCTCCCCGGGCATGATCACCTAGCCCGGCGGGAGATCTCCCTTTGCCAAACTCACATATAGGTTACTATACTCTTTGACTTCTCACAACTGGCAATTTTTTAAAAGATCACCCACATAAAACTACTCTTTTCCAAAGAGTATACATACTTCTTTCCTCTATATATCATACCGAATATTAAAAAATATTTGTGCAGGTATGATAATAAAACATCTTATATTATCTGTGTTGCGCATCAATCAGTAATGTCCAAGAAGCCACGGCCGTAAAAATGCTTAATTAAAAAAATGTAATGTCAAATTGACATATGCGGCAACTTCCACTTCCAGGTCTTCCAGTCTTCCATCAATTTCCATATTTTCCATTCCATGTTTATGTGGATTCTGTAGTGGTGTTACGGAAACGTAATAAATTTATTAAATTTTATTTTGAAACGTAACTTTTACAATACAATATGAATGCGCCTCCAACATTCGAATCATTTCTCTTGTACGATGGAGAAAAGAAGTAAGTTATTTGTAAGAAATATGGGTTATTTGTAAAAAGATCCATCCTCTTACTTCCAAGTAAAAAGTTTACATATTATAGTTTATAAAATGATTCTTGCAGGGTTCAGAAAGAAGATGATACGAAAGTAACAAACGCTGCTATATTTACTGTGAATAGAGAAGATCATACTTTAGGCAACATGATTAGACAGTAAGTTGTTATTTATTAATGAGTAACAAACAGTAACTGCACCCTCGATATAACAAACTGAAATGAGTTAGAACAAATTCTTTATATACCGAGTAATTTGTTATAAAGATGTGTGTTATATAGAGGTTAAATTGGTCAACCATTCATTTTCTCAAGTTATGCAGTAATTGACAAAATTTGTTAAGTAGGGGTATACTTTATATAGTGGCTTGTTACACTAAGCTTAGACCTTATTAATGTGCATGGGATAGATTTCATAATAACTAAACTAGTTGCAAATTTTGCAAGCATCTGTAATTTTTACCACGCTTTTATTAGCTTTACCTGTTTGTATGGAATCATTGAACTCAATGTTTATCCACTTTGATATTCCGATTAGTTTAAAATTTTTAACAATTATATAGAACCAATGACATTACACGATTTAAATAATTTTGATCCTATTCACCGCATCATCATCGCACGGCACCAGATCGTCAGGAATCAGGATTAAAGATTTTCCTTGTGCTATTTTAATGTGGTTTTTAGTTTTTAAACTATAATAACTATTAAGTACATATCATTAATTGTTGTAGCAGTAAACTTTATTTTTGCAAGTTATTTAATTTGCTTCCTTACAGTCAGCTTTTGAAGGACCCCAAAGTATTGTTTGCTGGATACAAGTTGCCGCACCCTCTGGAACACAAGTTTGTGTTACGTATCCAGACCACATCTGACTACACACCTCAGGAAGCGTTTATGAATGCTATCACTGACCTTGCATCTGAGTTGTCACTTTTTGAGGAGAGATTCAAGGTATTATATGTTTATTAATTATTGATTGATTTGTTGCATTGACGGACTATGGGGGCCGTAGCAGGGGCCTCTGGTCGTGGGGTGCCTTCAAGTTCCTTTGTAGATACTTGTAAAAGCTTGTAAATTAGATCAACTACTCAGACTGGGGACCTCACTCAACTTTCCACTCTGGGCCTCCGATGAACTTAGACCGCATGTTTTTTTGGTTTAAAGAACACAATTAAAATGTAACTGGTACAGTTAGTACATTTTCTACAAATTTTGTTCAAATTTAATTATGGTCTGCTTGTAAGATCAATACTATTTATTTGTTTGTTGTTTCAGGAAGCAATAAAGGAGAAGAAAGATGGCTTAGATTAAGTTTAAGTGTCTTACAGTAATTTTAGTAAGTAATTTTAAGTGAAAACAATACTGATAGTTAGGAGAAAGATAACACTTCATTCCTCACATCTACATCAATTCCAGATTGTCCTGTATCATTGATCATCATTAAAATATCATTCAAATAAAATTCGGAAACATAAATTAAAACCAAATTTATAAGAAAATAAGTAAACCATTAATTTTATACCTGTGTTTAAGAATTTAATATAAAATTATGACCTAAAATTATGATGTTGTTTTTATTATTATATATGATGCAAATCAAGTAAAATTTCAGTACCATAATTTATAAGTCCTACTGATGGGATTAATTATTCTTTAATATTATTTTTGCAGTTGTGATTGTTGCACTTTAAACCTACCTGCAATAATTACACTACACTAATCCATTAGATATTTTTGTAGCAATATGTAATTTCTCTGTGATTTTGTGTAATGATGACTTATGAGACCTAAATGTCTTTAAACTTTGAGTGCATTTATTTTGACATAGAAAACACTTGGGGAGGGGTGAGAAAGAAGACAAACATTGTTTTTCAATTAATTTAATTGCTTTTAAAAAATTCTAATGATTTGGTGTAAGATTCCACTATATAAATATTAGTTATCGATTAGGCAATATCTTTAAAATATGATTGTGATGGAAATGTATGAAATTCTGTGCCACCAATATTTTCTCAATATACATTATATCCAGACAATGCATAAGAGAAACATACCCGTACCCGATAGATTTAAAATGTGACATGCTATAATCAGTACTTACATAAATAGGTAGATACTTATTTACAAACATTTTCTAATTAAATATCATTTAACTACCAAACAAGAATATACCACTTTTGTGGTAAACAATAATAAATAATACCCCATTGAAACAAGTAACAACAACAATGGTAACATTAAAACTAAACTTCAATAAATAGGTATTAAAACGTTTCCTCTTCATCACAGTTCTCAGTTGCGTGGCCAAACACTGTAACAAGATAAAATTAAATTAGTATTATTGGAAATTATATGAAACAATGTTAAAAAGTGTATTTTTTTATTTTTAACAAAAGAAACTAGTGACCATGTTGTGCACTAAAGTTACCACTGCTATGAAAGAGCGCAATGCTGTCCACCATCTGCCGCCCATAGACATCTGTAATCAACTCCAGATAAGTTTTCTATGGCCACAGTAGGGCCATAGAAACCTAATCTTATCTGGAGATCGTCGAGTATTGTTGCAGGAGTAATCCCCAGACCCCGAAATGTCTCGGAAAAGTATGTCTCTCTTACTACACCCCTCAAACCAGAACACAGCAGCGCTTAACATTGCTGTCATTGGGCAGAAATAGGAGGCGCGGAGGTGTCACCGGAGTCGAATTACAGAGGGTTCGATCAGTTTGCAGTCAATGCCTTCTTATTCTTATTGTTCTTTAATGGACAAGGGGGGTTGACATAGGCATTTGCGGACATAGTCCGCGTAAAACTACTAGTCCGTTCTGAATATAGAAATAAATTGCGTCGCCACAACGACTTCCGAGCGGTCTAGAAGTTTGGCGCGGTCCGTACCTTCGCAGATATCGCAGTAGGGTCTGGGCGGCGGCGGCGCGCGGCGCGGCGGCTGCGCGGGCGCGTCGGGCGCGGCGGCGGCGGCCTGGCGCGGGCAGTCCTCCGTGTCGTGCGCGTCGAACACGTCGCAGATGTCGCAGAACCGACGCGGCGCCACCGCGCGCGCCTTGCGACCGTTGCTGCACAACAAACATTGACATTCAATTAAGAAATATATCGCATTTGTAGAGGTGTATTATATGCAATATAGTTTGCCTACTTTTGACTATTTACCAGGAAGCCCCGACTACTAGTTTATAGGATTTTTCTTAATTTATTAGTTTGGCTGCTCAGAGAATGCATTCCTGGGGCTATCAGAGAGTGTCATTTGGACACAAGTACAGATGGGTAGAATAATAATATAATATTTTTTAATTATAAAAGGAACTGATAATCTGTTTTAATCTAAAATAGATTACCTTTCAATAGAAGCTACATTAAAATACGTTCATCCGTCTTGTAGCTACTGTGCTATAGACCGACACACAGCTATGAGTAGAAGTTAAATTAAGTAAAAGAAGAAAGTAAAGAAAAAAACCCCTCTTTTTGGGTTGATTGTTAAAAATCTTTTAAATCTAGGAATAAATAATTTTTTTAGCCTTCCTCAAAATACAAATTCATAAACATGTGTTCATCTAAAACCTGTAATGGTTGATTTTCAGCAATAGGAGAAAATTCCCAAACCAAAAATTCTAGATTCACCACAAAATAATGTCTCGTATTTTAACTTACAAAAGAGGTGGTTCAGTAACGGAGCCGCTCTCGAGCGCCTGCACGCGCGCCAGCAGCTGCTCGTTCTTGCGCTGCATGTCCACTATCACGGAGTTCAGGAAGCTCACCTGCCCCTCGATCACTTCTTGCTCTTCTTGTGCTCTGATGTACATAACAACTTTTTAAAATTATCAATCCACAGGCATTGCCACGCCAACAGCAGTTTTAAACGTTATTGTGTTACGATTGTAAGCGTATGATAAGGGTGATTTACACGAGGTATTCTTATTTACGCATCATATGACGCATGTACCTATTTTTGCCTACTAAGATGAAAACTAGAAATTCTGATGTAGTAGGCAAGAATTGCCAATTACCAATCTTTGGTAGAATCAATGGATAGATATTGTCTAATTCCTACCTTTGATAGACAAGGCCTCAGGGATAGCAACGTACCGTGGCCAATCTCGGTAGGACTGTAAATCCTATCTGGTGTTGATTACAGATATCCAAGGATGGCAGCGGTCATTACCATTCATC
This sequence comes from Epargyreus clarus, assembly GCF_041222505.1. NCBI lineage: Eukaryota > Metazoa > Arthropoda > Insecta > Lepidoptera > Hesperiidae > Epargyreus > Epargyreus clarus. Next base: position 5,649,342 of record NW_027332233.1, read on the forward strand.
AATCAAACTGCATACTTCTATCTCGCTATTAAAAAAACTATTAACTGTTGTAAATTGTTAATGACTTCGGCCTAATCAAAACTCCATCATAATTATATTTCTCAGAAAAATTGCGTTAATCATAAATGAGATTTTGTAACATTACTTGTTACTTAGGACAGATAAACGATGCGGTTAGGAAGGTCCTTGAATGGACACCATGTCTCGACAAAAGGACGGCGGTAATCGCTGGATTTAGACGGCTCAAGACCGGTCCGAGTGGCCACAGTATAAGGATTTATAATAATATACTTATACTGTGGAGTGGCGTAGATTAGGGGAGGCCTATGTCCAGCTGTGGACTTTTAAAGGCTGATGGTTGGATGGACTTGTATTACGTACTTTAGTGTAGCGGTGTCGCCTTGTCCCAGCACCCCGATAGCGGTGTTGTCGTTCTTGTCTCGTATATCTTGACTATTGTTTGCAATCTTCTTTTGCAACATCGCTTTTTCACGTTCAGCTATTTCTGTTTTCGTTTGGTAATTCTGAAATCAATAAAATGTTATTATTTTACAATTTGTTACTATTATTTCAAATCACAATTTGATTGAGTTCTTTAGTCACAATAATGAATATTATTTCAGTAAATACAGACCTTCAGGTCGTCTTGTAATTTTCTTATGTATTCGTCTTTTGCTCTTAAATCTTTCATTTTGTGTTCAACGTCTGTTCTCAGCGCATTTATAATTTTTTCACTGTTGGCCAACGCTCCAACATTTGCTTGTCTCGTGGCCTGTAGTTCTAATGTCAACTTTTCTAACTTCTCATCTTTAGTTACATTAGTAGTTTGTTGCACAGTCGCTAACTCTAACTTTTGCGATAATTCTAATATACTCTTTTCAGCTGCCACAAGTTTCTCTTGTAGTTGACTTTGTTTGTTACTTTCAGTCTTAATGTTTTCCCTAGAATCATGCAGTTCTCTTTCGTATTCTTTTACTTTGTTTTTAAGTTCATGCCGAATACTCTTACTTTCCTTCTTGTATTCGTCGAACTGCGTTTGTAGCTGCTTGTTGAGGTCTTCGTAATTCAACTTCTGCCCGTCGTTTATGTTTGTTAGTTGTTTAATGTCACTTTCCGATTTGGCAAGCAATTGTTGTAATTCAGTTACTTTTTCTTTGGCATTCTCGAGCTCTTTGATTTGTTTTTCTTGTTCCGCTACACGACTTTGTAGTGATTTGGTTGTGGTTGTTAAGGATTCCACTTCTTTATTATATTTCTCCTTTATCTCAGCATTTTCATTTTCAAGCGATTTCACAAGTTGTTGTATTTGATTATATTCAGCACTCAATGCATCATTTGCAACTGCTATTGAATGTTCTCTTTCAGTTGTTTCTTTGTTTTTGTTTTCGATATCTTGTTTAAGCTGGTTTAATTCGTTTTCTATAAGTTTTGATTTGGCAACATCGGCTTGATTTTTGTTATTTTGAGTTTTAATTTCGTTTTCCTTCTCCTCTAAAAGTTTCTTTAAATTATTATTGGAAGTAATATTATCATTAAGATTTTTAACAGTTTCTTCATATTCATTCTTTAATTTGTTTAGTTCGTTCGTTGTTCCATTAAACTGAGTTTCTAACTGTGACTTTTCGTTTACTAGTGCAGCCATTTCTATCCTCAATGTTTCCAAGTGACTAAGATGTTCTTTCAGTAATGATTCTTCTGACGACGAATTACTCAAAAGTGTTTCATACTTTTGTTTAAGTGCGGATGTCTCCATGTGAATGTTATTCAGTTGTTCCTCAAGTTTATTTTTGCTTTCAATCGTTTTATTTAATTCTTCATTTATGTGCATTACTTGTCGATCTTTTTCTTTAACCATTTCTTCATGTGACTTCACGTCTACTTCCAACATTTCAAGTTTTAATGAAAGTTCTTTAACATTATTTTGTTTTTCTTCTAATAATGCCTTTAATCGATTCTCTTCAGTTTTACTTAAGCTTACTTCATTAGTTATAGCCGATAATTGTGCTTGATATTGCGTGATTTCTTTTTCATGCTGAATTTTCTGGTTACTTAACTGAGCATTCATGTCATCCAATATTTTTTGTAACGAGTCTTCATGCTTTCTCGCTTCTTCTAGTTTATTGTTCAAGTCATTTTGAGCTTCAGTTAATTGATCTACTTTTTCCATTAACTTTACTTCTGATGTTGCGCCCTCGGCTTTTAATAATGATATTTCCTCTTTGTACCTGTCTATATCAACTTCAAGCTTCTTACGTATTCCTTCAAATTCACTATTCGTTTCTTGCTCTTTTATCTTCAGACATTCAATTTCTTTTTTCAGTATCGAATTTTCATCCAACAGTTTATCGTTTTGTGTCTCTATTTCCTTAATTCGGTTAATAGTATCAGTGGTTCGTGCCTCTAGCTCCTTGATTTTATTTTCTGCAGCTTGTTGTTTTTCGATATTATCATTTACTGATCTAACTAACTGACCACGCTCAGCCGCAAAATCTTCTTCTAATTTAAAAAGCTTTTGTTTTAATTCTTGCTCTATTCTTCCATGGTTATTAGACGCTTCTCTGCATTTGTCTCTCAGATCTTGTAATTCTTTTTCAGTTTCTTTCAAATGTTGTGACAATTTATTGAATTGTTCATTGGAGTCCGTCGCTTGCCCGGTCAAATTCATATACTCCGATTCAATTTTTTCTTTGGATTTTTGTAGTTCACCACATTTCTCGATTGTACTTTCAAGCTGTCGTTTAAGTTCACCAACATTAAGTTCCATAGCTGAGATCTTTTCTTTGAGGTCATTATTAATTTGAGTCAATTCGGCAACCGATTTTTTAAGATTTTCATTTTCTTGTTTTAATGAATTTAATTCGTCTACATTTATTGTGAACTGATTGGTAAGGGAGTCGAGTTCAAATTTGCTTTGATCCAGATTTTGCTTGTGAGTCTCAATTTCTTTCATTAATTGTTCAATTTTAGTGTTACGATCTTCAATCTCTTTCTTGTGTTCCTCTGCGATTTTGCTGTGCTTAATGTTGAAGTTGGCTGTTGCTTGTTCGAAGTCATCCTTTAACTTGATTATTTCCTTGTCTCTTTCATGAATGGTTTGCTTATATTCATTCACAATTTTCTCATTGGAGTTAGTTGAAGAGCTAGATTCGTTAAGTAACCGTTCGTAGTCTTTCGTCTTTGCATTAAGGGCCTGCTCTAGTTTTAATATTTCGGACTTGTTTTTCTCATCTTGTTGCGACGCCTCGTTTAAAAAGCTCTCATATTCATTAACTTTATTAGTCAGTTCATCCTTGACGCGATTAACTTCTTCTTGTAAAAGTTTGCAAGCTGCTTCGTGTTTCCTTTTGGAATCATCTAGTTGTTCATTGTCTAAAACTTTGGCACTTAATTCCATCTTAAGTTTTGTTATTTCTTTGTTTAGATTCACTTCATGTTCTTTGCTGCCGCCCAAAACTGAAAAATAAAAACGTTGCAAAATTATAAACAAGGTTTTACATTATTTTATGAATTACAAGATGCATTATCTAATGATTTATTATTTTTATCATCATTAGTTTATGTTTTTAGGGTAAAATAAAACTTACCTTTGTTCAGTTCAAGAGATTTATCATCAAGAGCCGCTTGAAGCTGAGTTACTTTGCTGTTGAGATCAATTATAATTTGGCTGTTTTCTTTATTCAGTCTTTCCACGCTCTGTTTTTCAGTATCGAGTTTCGATTCGGCGAGTTGCAGTTTGGCTGTTAGAACGGACATTTGAGTTTCGAATTCGGTTTGGGCTATCGCTAATTTCGTTCTAGCTTCAGTTAGTGCTTTTTCTGATTCGATTTTCACTCTCGACAATTCGTCTGACATACTTTTGCCCAATGAATCCTTTTCATTTTCCTTCTCTTTTAGTAGAGCATATGCCTCGTCTAATAACTTCTGGAGTTCTGATGACAATGCTAGAAACAGAGAAATTGATCAATTTTTACTACGCTTTTATTAAACGATGCTTTTAATTTTAACAATGTCTATAAATTCTATAGTAAGAAACAGATTTTGTTTTAATTTGGTAAGTGCTATTTTAGCGAGTTTCCTGAAGTAGTCTGACAATTGAATTTTTAAAGTGTGCATAACACATTAAAATTAGTATAAATAAACTTTAGAACTTTAGTAATAATATGCACAACTTTTGGCGACTATTGGCTCCCCCCCACCCCCTTCTTAGGAATCGACTTAAGACACGACTCCTCTCTCACTCTCAAAAGGCTCCGAGTAACTAATGAAAGCCCTCTTATGTGAGTCAGCTATAGTATATTGCTTTTATATTTTGAGACGCTTTTAGACGTAAGCCAATTTAGGTAATTTTTGGATTTTCTCAAACCTCTCCTTCGTGAAATTCAGCACGGTTCTCACTAAACACCTTTTATAGTTAATTGACGCCATTTTCCGTATATCAGCCCTATGTTTGTGTGTAATAAAGTGGTCTATACTAACTCTGCGCCGCGTTAAGTTCCTCCCGGTGTTGGTCAGCGAGCGCGGCGACGTCTGCGTCCCGCTGCTGCGCGAGCGCCCGCAGCGCGGCGGCGGCGCTGTCCGCGCGGGCCGCTTGCAGCGCCGCCTCCGCCTCTAGCGTCCGCACTTGCTGCTCGCGGGCTGATAGCTCCTTCTGTGTTGGCATACTTGCGTGTTAGCTTGTATGTATTATGTCGTGAATTTTGTTTAGCTTGTACTCGACTATGAGCGAAATGAGCCGATAACTCCTAAGATATTTTTTAAGGCATTTCAGTTTGTCCTTAGAAGAAGCGACACCTCTATGGGTGACCTCAATGAGGAATCTAGTCTTATTTGGCGTTGATTACAGATGTCCATTAGCGACAGTACCAATTACCTTCAAGTAAACAAAATTCCTATGCTACTTCTGAAACTGGTACGCCTCGGATAAAACTACGTCTCCCTTCAAATCTGAATACTGTAGTGCAGAACACTTGTAATTAAACAAAAAAAGGTGTAGCGGTGGTGCCGCCGGATTTAAAACATTATATTTACTTTAAAACTTTTTTTACTAATTTAATTAAACGATAAACCCTAGATATGATTTGATAGTTTTTGAAAATTGTGATCATAACATACATATATAACACAAAGTTTTATCAAAGCTTCCGTTTGCAGGATCTTATAATTGATTTTAAACGTCAACAAATCACAGAAGAGATTGTCTAATAAATTATTTATATTTACATAATGTAACGAACTTACCAGCATAGCTTCCTTATATTTCTGAAATGAAAATTAATTCATGAGTATCTTAAGTTAGTATTTAAATCATAATGTGTTTTTATGAATATTAAAAAAAATCAAACGCTTTCTACACTAATAATCTCACACAAGTATTTAGATAATACACATATATTATATAAAAAGGTAATAGTTACACATATGGGTACACAAACAACCAGAGCCAGACAGTATGTCGTCAACTTGCAATGAAATCAAAAACTCTAATATGTCTAAATTCGTAAAAGAGTACTCACGTTATAGTCTTCTTTATTGATGTTCTCCTCCTCGTTCCTGAACATGAGGTCCTCGACCTTCTGCCGCTCGTCCTCCAGCATCTTGCTGAGCTTGTCCAGCTCCGCCTTGAGCTTCGCATTCTCGCTGTTCGCCTGGAATATAAATGTAAATAATGTTACATATTAAACTTTTACAATATCGTGACGGCACATATTTATGGATATGTATATAAAAATACATTTATTATGATCTTACAACCGAAATTAAGGTGGTTGGGTTATATGAATAGGAATATTTTTCATGGTCATTCCTTTTTTAACTCAAGAAACGTAAATTTTTTTCACGTAAAAGTCGAAACGAAGCTAAAATAATTTGGTTCACCAAATTACAATTTAAAAAATAACCAGATTCTTATTTTAATCAAAAAGTATATAAGAACATGGATAGACAATTTAATTTTACATAACAGACCTACGGCTTCGTACCTGGGTTGCTTCTTTTTTAATCTGCGAGAGGGCGCTCTCAGCGCGTTCGGCTTGCAAGGAAACCTTAGCCACTTCAGCTCGCTCCAACTCCCGCTCTCTCATCAGCCGCTCCAGGTGAAGCTGCTTCTCCCTCAATAGTTCCTGTACACCATCAGAACATACCCTCACAATGTTACCTTCCTGAAGGCGTGTTGCAGTCTAATTATAGAATCAGGCATACGTGATATGTCTAGGCTTATTTCTTCGGTTACCATGATTACTTAACAATAGATTAACTATAACCAAATATTTATGTAATTTTCGGTTGTATCGATCAGCGTGTCTGAAAGTTCTTCCTGCTACAAGGACCCGCCAATCTAATGACATGCTGAATTTTTTCTCTTTTTTTAGTGTCACAAATGAAGAACAATTTGTAAGTCTGTAATCAACGTCTTTTGATCAACATGTCTCGGTGTAAAATTCGCCTTTCACAAAACATAAGGTATGCCCGATTTCACAATTTGACGACAACACTACATAATCTCGAAGCGATAATGTGACTTTGTATTGCAACATTTTTCTGATAATTATGTCATACTGCATGAGTAACACCGCTTATTATGTCATTAATCATGTTCCAGTACATCTTAATTGTTTCTAAATGAAGACTCGGATCTACGTATCAGAATAAGCCATAACAATGGACAAGTGTTAAGGAGAATACTCACAATTATCTTGAATCCATTATTCTACCTAGCGTCGTAGATAGGACCTAGCTTAATTGACGGCTGCCTTCAAGAGGCGAATTTCGCTGACCCATATAAAAAATTATGATAATATTACAATGAGTCGGCAAAACAGGCGACGTATACAACGAAAAGACAGTGTAAGTATTAATTAATCTTGGATATAGGTCGCCGAAATAGAGAAAAATCTCGAGGGAAGCGTACTTCAATCTTGCCAAGAAGCCAATGACCCTAGCTACGACGCTGACTCTGCCTGTATCCACATATCCTCTTTAAATGTGTTTGGTATTCAATCGATACCTGAGTCTGATAGGTACCTACTTATATTAAATTCACACTTTTAAGAAGAATTATTTCTCAAGTTATTTGTTTTTGCGACATATTGGCTTCGAGTATATAACATGGCTAACAGTAATTTATGTAGGTATTACATAAAATTTCAGAAACATGCATTATTTAAATAACGACACACAAATGAATGTTGAAAGTGTCCAAACTTTTAAATAACAAAATAAACTCACACGTAACACAATAAACATATGTAAAACATAACAAAATTATGTTTATAAATAATTAATTACATAGAATTGATTATAAGGAGATCTTGATCATCCAAACGAGAGCGACGTATAAACTTGATTATTCCTCGATTTTCTTACTTGTAGAATCTTCTGTTCTTCGCTTGAGTTCGGAATATTTCTTCTTCTTCCATACAGTGCAGTAGCAGTAGAAACTTAGCTCTTTACTTATAGTCCGTATTATTCAGTACATCACATAAATTTTATTAGTACTTTGGTATTCGAGTACCGCATCTGATTACAGTCTTGATGCGATTAGTATTCCACTCTGTCGTATTTTAACATAACGAGACTTCGAAATTCACTAATATCGTTACTTATTTTAATTTGATGCGCGGTCGTTAAGAGCTAAATTTTGCTTTGTCAAGTAAACGTATGGCTTCCCAGGGCTGGATTTGGGAAAGGGCAGCTAGGGCTACTCTTTCGGAGCCTCCACAAGAGACGGGCCCACATACTAGAAAAAACAGCCTTTATTCGCATTTAATAGATATTTAATAGATAATACTTTGTTGAATATTTGTTCATAAATTTTTGAAAGACTTGATAAATAATAAATACGGACCTCCCTTCATTGCCCCAGGGCGGACCTACCAATTTGTGAAAACATAAGAGGAAACTTGCAAAGGACTTGCTCCAAGGCATAAACCCAGTCCTGATCCTGTAGTATCTTATGTATTATATCCCTATTTATTTCAAAGGTAAAACCCAGTCCTGATCCTGTAGTATCTTATGTATTATATCCCTATTTATTTCAAAGGTAGCATTACAAGCGCCGGTCGACGTATGATAAATCACTTTCGATGATTACATGCTTAGCCGACACCCACACCAGACTCCTTAGTGGAATTAAGTTGTTAAGCTTAGATATTACTCATCATTTATTTATATGTCATTCTGTATTAAACCAGTCTTGTGTACCAAGTAGTTACACATACAGAGTAACTGTATAAATAAATAAAAGCGTCTTTAGGTATCTGTCTGTTTGTCTACATTATTTGGATGCTGGAATGTCTTGGAAATAAATAGAATTTCAAGTACAGGAAAGGATAAAGATTTTACAAGGACTGAGACACTTTATATAAAATTATAGAGTAACTTCTAGATACCTACCTACCCGAGAGCCGTGCACGGGTCTTCCTTGGTACCTATCGTTTAAAATTGTGCTTAATATAGGTATTTTAGTAAGTGAAATAGCTAGCAGGTAAAAATTTAGAATAGGTAGAATTAATTATGTAGGTACAAGTACATATTCAATCTTAGAATATCATTTGGCATTTAATTTAAGACTCAGCTAAAAATAACCTTTGTCGCTTGGAAAGTCCAAACCAACAGATCGTCAATTGAGATAATAAGAAGGAAATTAAGAAAAGCTGTATAGACGGCAATCTACACTGCAATCATAGATTAGTAAAGATACTTCGCCGCCTTGAAATTGAATGAAGCCACAAATGGCTTCTTATAGTAAGTTCTTTTTTTGAATTCTTGACAAATAAAAACATTTTTAGAGAAAATTTACGAATAAATAACTAATACTGCGTAATTTACATAATAAATAAATAATTATGTCTTTTATAAAAGTTGCGCAAAACTTTTTTACGCAACTATTTCAATTCTCAAAACTGGGTACATTTTCTTGTTAGGAGTGAGTAATCTTTACTAATCTATGACTGCAATAAAAAATTGTTTACTACTCCGTATTTAAATAATGATACTTAATCTCGAAAAAATACTCTTTAAGGTTAGTTGGGATAAGATCAGATTAAGCCGTACGATTAAAATTGTAGATTAAGTAAATTAGTCATTTTTTATTGAGAACGTTATGTATTGTATAAAGTCCTGAAATTAATATTGCCTATTTTAAGAAAATGGCCAAATTAGCCAAAAATTTCGACCGTAGAGTTATTCTTTGATATTACACCAAATAATTATATCATCATGTACCTATTTGACCTTAGTCCATGCAAATTGTCCCACCTTATAGTTGTAGGTACCCATAACTCAGCAGCTTGTTTGGCATTTACATTAATAGAATGTATTCGTTGATACAATGTATTTTATATATTAACAATACAGCTAAAACATGAAACATGCATTAGCACAAATACTGCGGATATACAACTACGGCCTTGATACCATTCAAAAGCATATAGTCGATAGAGATGTAGATTTTAATATTGAAATGCAGATATCTATAGGGTAAAAAAGTACACTACATCTGATTTGAAATATTTTTTGTGAAGTGGCACGCGAGCCTACGGTTGAACTGCAGTATGTGCTACGGTATAGAACGCGTAAAACTGCTAGTCCGCTCTTGAAAATAGAAATTAATTGAATCGCCATAGCAAATTCTATGACTATACCTGCTCGCAACTACTTCAGAGCGGACTATACTGATTGAAGTGCTAAATAAGTGCAAGCATGCATTTAGAACGCAGTAGGTGGTACGGTAAGAAGTCACGACTGGATGTCTTACCAATGGACTTCTGTGATCTATTAAGATTGAAAGAATTAAGATTGAAGTCCTACCCGAGATCGATAGCGGAAATAGGATTACAAGATTTTGATAGCTTAGCTTAGCTCTAGTAGCTAAGTTATGTCTTTTTATATGCATGGCATATAAAATATGATATAGCATTTTCATACCGTAGCTACCTCACACATCGAGAGGCACCCAAATACCATATGCCATATAAATTCTATAATATGATACTTGCAACCGGACATGCCGCATGACGGCATATTCCACCGTCTCTTCAGTGAGGATTATTAAATACAGGTTTGTGGCCAACGACTTGAAACCGCTCTATCTAAATTGAATCTTTGACTTCTTATTTAGATATATAAAATTCATTTGCATAACATAAACATTCTAATGGTAGAAATAATGTTATATGAAAAAGTTTAATTATAATACTAAACGATTTTCTTTTTTTACGTCAAAGTTACAAACTAGTTGTAAGTAAAAATAAATTAACAGTCACGCTACGTCAGACTTCGGCTAAAAATAATATAGCGTCATACATCGAAACGTTTAACGTTAACGTCGCGTCACGTCATAAACAGAATTTATTATCTATGTTAAAAATGTTAGAAATATATTCAAATTATTTAATTATAGTACGTATCATTTATTTTTTTTTTTGTTATTTTCTTCATGTGGTCTTGTTATAATAATAAGTGCCCATTTATATTGTCACTGGCTGGATTGTATGAGTAAGCATATAAAAAAGAAAAAAAAGAAGTTTTTGACGTTTGAGTTGTGTTTTGCGCGGTAATAGCAATAATTGTAAGTCGGATCAAGAAATAGTTTTATTCTATTAATTGTCATTTATTAGTAGCATCACACAAAAACTACTGGTTTGATTATAATTTAACTTGTGAGTAAACCAAAAACAGATTAAATAAAATTAAGTACATTTTATTTTTCTACGAGAACGAGAGCCGGATATACGAATGTAAGTAAGAAAAACAATACTATCTTATTTTTATTATACAATATTATCTTTTAAATCAATAATTATTTTTTATATCAAAGTCTACGAATATTATAACAGAATAACTACATTATATTTTTATGTAGCAAAAGTCACAGTTGACCATTGTATCCACTAGACAGATTCCACCACCACGTGGACGAATACGCGGGTATAATATAGTCTATTATATAGCCATAGCTCAAACACGCATAAAAGTCACATCTACACCCCATATTTGCCAAAAAATACAAGACCTCCCCTCCAGGATAAAACAAACACTACGAGAGCGGTTTAAAATTGCAAGACATGCGCATACCGCTATCTGCATTCGGTCCTCATGATATCGCAAGTCCTGTACCGCCGTATTGATTTTCTTAATGCCCGGGGGTGTGAAGTTACCCTTCCTTACGCAATCTTAGCTACGGAAGACAAGTGCCTACTAAAGATTTCCACGCTATTTTCTTTATGTGGCTTGTCGCCTTCGAGGCGCTGTGAAGACTAATTACCTAATTAAGGTTATTTTTAGAAAGACGAGAAATTCTGACTTAGAATTTTTCTGCCATTTTGTAAAATGTGCCCGAATTTATTTTGTGATTTATTGTATAAATGTAGCAAAAACCCTACTGAATATTGACATAGGTAAGGCTCCAATGTATTGACGATTGAAACTAACAATGGTTAACAAACCATAGGAATATCTATTCGTGTTTAACGACTGCAGTTTGGTGCGTAATTATTTCTAATAAACATTGAGTATTTGTATCCAAATAACCAAATTCTTGACGTGTGTCGCAATAGTAATACACAGGTCTACCAAATATGTTAAAATAAATTAGTTATTCATGTATGTTTATGGAATTTAATGGTAATAGTCAGCTATATTTTAAAGTGTTTATTAGCGCGGGCCGTAGATATGGTAGTCATAGTAGGTGTAACTGGTTGTGCAAAGGTGTTAACGCACCATTAATCTGTTATTACAACTTATTTTTCGTAACATGAAGAAAGGTCAATATCCCGTTGTATTTGTGATAAAAATAAGTTTTTCTTTAAGTGAATACATACCTACATTAAGTTATAGACGCTCTATGTAGTACACAGGTTAACGATAGCTTTTTGCCTACTATAAATAATTAGGTAATTTATGCTACTTTCTGTTAAATGCGTATATTATATTTTTTATCGTATTATATTTAAAATTAATATAAATTTCAATTTTGTATTTGTATTAAGTATACGTACGTGATCCGATCACGTTATTATTATTTATACATTCGCCACATAATCAATGTACATTTTTTCCAGATAAATAATTACCATAATCGAAGAATACGGTTATATAGGTATAGCCATAATATTGATTGATTGACTGATTATAATGCGCACGTAGATAGTTACATGCATATAAGGTGACGCAGGTGTAAGCTAATTGTAATAAAAAAATCATTAATGATTTTCTTTTTTAAAAACAAAACTGAAATCTCTAGGCTATGCCCACTTTATCGTGAAACTTGAACAGTAAAAGAATTGTTAAAACCAGCTCAGCAGTTTCAGACAATATTTAGTAACCGTAGTCTATCTAACTTGGCTAGTATTGCCTTCACGCCAATTGTCGTATGTCACTAAGTCACAACTTCACAACTGGAAAAGTCCAAGAGTACTTCATCACATCGGAGTAGAGTACACTATATACAACTCTAGCTAGCAGTAGAGCTATGACCGATGTTACGTACCTAGCTTCCTACCTATAATTTTACTTGTAGTTAGAATGTTAGTGTTTAATATATTGGTATTCGGTAGTATATTTAAGTATGCAATAATTGTATCAAGTAACAATCATATCAGATTTTATTAATGTTCCTTGAAGAATAATAATATTTTTGAGGTAATAAGGTGAGGAGTGACGTCGCTGACCAAAGCTAGTATCGTGGACAAGCAAAGCTATTTGCAACACGAGGCAGTACTCCCCGCACCGTTCGTTTCCACACCCATCCAATTACCATCACCGTACTGTAATGGGAGCGTTCCCGCTATATTCCCACTATTGCTACCTTAACGCCTACATTACATACATTATTGCATTCAAGCATTTCGAAATAAAACGTCTATTTCATTGACTGAACAACAATTTTTTTGTTGAAATTTTTTGCTAATTTGGAAGCACTCATACGATTTGAATGTATTTTACTTAATATGCCTTTTATTCAGGAAGGTTTCTGCTTGGGACTTCACGCTACGATTTTTAAGAGACAATGTTTTAAACGCGTATGAAAGGTACTTAATACTTTGTTAGAACGACTCTGTGTCACAGAATCAACAAATACAGTTCTTTATTATTATATCAGTCAAATAGATCTTATATGCAGCCTACGAATATTGATCTCGTTATGTGGTGAACTTTTTGGAGGCAATCTGGGTGCTGCCCTTTGGCTTCACGAAGGGCGGGAGTTCATAAATTTATTCGTATGAATAATTATACATTCATTATTAGTGTGTTTCAACTTTTTTATATCAGGGCTAAACACAGCAAAATTGGAACGAGTAATATGCTTAGGTAACAAAGTTCTAGTAATAAATTACGTCTAACATCAGTTTCGGTTCACAAGAAAGTTTTCGTCAAAGTTGTACCTATATAACTTTATTACCAAAGTAAGTCTAGTCACGAATAGTTTTTGTTTAATATATTTACTATCATGTACAAGTATAGGCTACAGGAAAGGCACAGTGCCGGTTGGAGTGGCGTCAATTAAGGGAGTCCTGCAGGGGACCTTAAAAGTCTGATACATGCATAGGCAATAACTCCTACAGCCCCCACTCTCATGGTTAGATCTTTAGAGTAACTTGGTTCCGACTTCTTTGCAGTAAAGTGCAAAAGCATTGTCATGTCTCAGACGTTGGACAGTCGTAAGCTTTGTGATTTTCAGGTCGGTTTGAAAACATTCAACACATACGTTTGCCACTAACATACCTACAGATGTTTCCACTAACATTAATACAGATTAATCGGCATTAAAGGATGAAGGTGGAATATGTACAGTCATTCGCAATATACGAGCTCAGTAGCCAGTCTGTTAATTACATAGTCATTTTAATCTATCCCTACACATAATCAAAATCACAGTAGCCAAAAACCTCCTTTAATTAGATCCGACGAAGTTTTGAACTAAATCGAGTAGCACATCGCTAATTAGACACCCTAATTGCAGTAATCTAATCTAATTTTGGAAAATACGAATCCTTTGTTTACATAGGTACATAAGGACATGTCCTTCGGGTATAGGTTCTGTACATATTTTACCAGTCAAGGTCAGGGGTTTCGGCATGCTATCTGTGAAGGTACCAATAACACGTTTTACTAAAAGTAATTTATATTACACGATGACGATAAAGGTTATAAAAACTTTATTTTAAATCAATATAAGTAATTAAGTTATTTGTGAACATGCGAAATACGGCGTCTTTTTTCTTTTGCTTTTGAAGGTAGTCAGTTAAAAGATCTAAATAACCGAGCCTTCTCTATCATATAACGAAAAGAATGAATAACGAATGTGAATGAGTTAATATAACCCATTGATTCATATTCCAATAATGTTATTGTTACCTTTTAGATCGTTTCAAATAAAAATATCATATGTACAACTCAACATGCCATTGAGCCATCAAGCAAACTTACAGCAGTATTAGTGCAATAAAACAACACCAGTTAGTTGTGTATAATCACTTTATTGACAACTTATATTATAGTTTCAAGGGATAAAGGGAATAAGACACAATATATCAAGTTACAATTTATTAAAACACATTCTTCTTCGGTCCATTACTCGAAACATTATTCACGTGTACTTACTTAGTTATGTTTAACAATTATTGATAATAATCTAAAACTAAGTTACTCTACGAGCAGTATATATTATTAGATACGTATATTAAAGAGTACGAATATATTAATATAACCTAACATAAGGAATGCTTGCGTCGGAGTGAGTACTTAACATAATGAATATCATCAATCTTACAGGCACTGGTAAATTGTTAATTAATAAAGTATTAAAATAAATAAAGTTAAAAAATACACAAATTAATAAACATTATATCATTGCACCGAATTCGACAAACCTTTATAAATATCATTCGTAAATAAATACATGAAAGTTATAAAAGCGAACAATATCACAGTTTTGCCTCTGACATAAGCTAATTATGTACTTTGTCTTCACTGATCCCTAATGCATATGTTGAGCTTGTATGTTATCTATCAGGTCTATTGTTGGAACATGATTATAAAACAGCTGAACTTTGTACTATAATGTGCGCGGTATTCGACATAAATGTCTCTAAACTAATATAAATTAATAGTTGCAATACAAAGTCTGGAATAAGTCACGATAGCATTAAGATAATTAGAATGTTAAAATTTTAGTCGATAAAAATCAATACAATATCAATAAAAATGTTTAAAACACTTGATGTTGGTAATACAAAAATAAAACATTTTAAATAGTTTAAGCTTCAGATGCAATTAATAATAAAAACTGAAGTCCCCCAGAGCCGCTTGGCAGTTAGTTCACATTGTCGCTTAGGCGTGTGCCAAGCCTCAAAAATCAGTATCCCCATGCTGCAGTTATCGACCCCACTAAAAGTGGAGTTTAACTGCAACATGTAATGTCATACGCTTTGTAAGGCTTCACCTCGGGGAATTTGTAATATATCTCCTATAACAGGTGTCTCTTATACAAAATTAAGTATTCGGCGTAGGTGGTAAGTACGTCATCGGTGGTATAATAACAGTGTATGACTTCTAATACACATTTTCTTTACATTTATTTACACAAAGAACTGAATACATTAGCATTATTAATGAAGTGCGTGATTTGTTCATGTTTTTTCATAATGTTTCAATCACGTAATTGGAAAAAAGAAGTTGAGTTGAGATTAAAAGAATCCAGAATATTCTTTCATAAAAGAAAAATACTTATAAGAACAAATAGATCGGAAATAATCAATTGACAGTGAGAAAGACGTGAGACTTCCTCAAAATATGTTCAAGGATAATCTCGGCGAGATAGACAACGATTCCCTTGCAGTGGAAGCCGAATTTTGATGCGTGGCACACGCCAGCGCCCGTGAGGTTCGCCTACCGCGCGGCGATGGTGGGATACTGTACCTGGAGGGCGTTCTTCGCCGAGACCGGGGTGGACGAGGCTCGCGGACCGCCCACGCGCTGCCGTGCCGTTAGTGACAGTGCGGGGAACACGCATGGGGAACACAACACGTGTTAACGCACTCAATTCCCACCGCTGGGTGTACTAATGCGACTACTGGCTAGCGTTGGCGATACGGCTTGCGATGCGGCGAATTAAAGGCGAGATCAAGCGCAAAGTTTCGCAGTGAATGACGATATGTTGATGAATGTCGTGAATTATGATCGAAAAGAGCATAAGCATGATGTGAACATGAGCCTACGTTAGTGCTTGGATTATAGTGAGTGATGACGCAAAGGCGATAGTAATGATTATAAAAGTGATGTGCCACCACTGTTGCAATCGGCGACGGGAATATTAAATGTATGCAGAAAACACAAAGTGCCAAGTTGACGGCGGTCAGTGAAAGGGAAATCTGTGCGACTTAGATCGTACGTGTCGCATATTGATAAGAGTAGTGTTAGACGAGATGTACATTTATTGACTCACGGTAAATTATATTATAAGGCGATGTATTACGTATAATTTGCATAAAATAAAAAGGGTGTTGAAAATGTTTCGACAGGCTTTCTGTCAAATCGGTCCCTTTTCGATTGGATAGCAATTAAGGGGAAAATCACGATAATTGTATTTTTAAGTTATTGTAAGTCATTTCATTTTATTTTATAATTAAAATATTCTCGAACAAGCATGATGAAGATAATGAATAATAAAATAACTAGAAAAATATAAGTTAATGTATGCGCATTTTAATCGTATAGCAAGTCGTATGGCCACTTTTACATTCTAACGCTATGTTGAACGAATCGCTGATAAAACACATTCAACATAGGTAAGACATATTTATAGCTCGAAATAAAATAATCCGATAAACATAGTACACCGTGCAGTAGTAATATATTATATGCAAATTATGAAAAACACTGGCATGCACTTCAACACGTGATGTATCAATAAATACATAACCTGTCGAGTGATGATAAAACAGAAGCTCTAAATAATCAAATGATGATGTCGAATGATGTCTTCGTCAAATAGCTGGTGCTCAAAGGCAAACTAAATACTGAATGAGCTAAAGGAGTGATAAAAATGAGGGCGTCTTTAGGAGCAAAAATTATAATAAATTTGGACACCATTAATTTTATACCGAGGTTGTAAGCATAAATAGTATAAAATTAAAGGATACTAAAGAACTATTATTAAATCAAAATCACTCTAGTATCTTTGGCAAATGTCAAATCTTGTTTAACTAAAAATAAATGATGAGATGGATATGGTGAACGTAATATATAATAATAAAATCTAAGTAACTAAGCTTAAAAATAATATCACAGTCAAAATCATAAAAGGCGTATATGATAATAATAATACTATTGCAGTCTTAAGGAAATTTTGAAATGCTAAATTAAAAATAATTGTTAATATTTTAACATATTATGATTATTTGACTCTGTGTATATGGAGGAAAAATGTAAAATTTAACCATATCTTTAAACAAATTACATTTTTCCTTCATAAATGTTATTTCTACTCAAATGAATGATAACGATTCATCACTAAGTGAACTAAACGAATGATTGCGTCGACGAGTGAATCAAAAACTAAAGTTAATTAAAATTAAAATAAATAAATTAACACAAGGGCCAAACCAAAGGGTGCCAGCTACAGACCAAACAAAATATCAAATTGCTCATGCAACGACAAGCGAACACTACACTTACCTACCATTACTTTTGCGTGCACCATTCTGTTTATCAATGTACTTGTATGTATATGTAATACTGTGAATATTTTTGTTTTAATTGTAATATGTAAATATAGATAGATAAATAGTAAATATTTGCAAGAAGGTGACTTACAGGACGATAATTGTGTTCATAAAATGTCGTGCAGTAAATGAGACTGATAACATTATAAAAGTCGTATGAAATTAGTGTTCTATACAACAGTGTAAAATGTGGTGCAACTATAATATTGAAATGCAAATTGTTAGTTTTACCAAGTTCGATCTTGGCAAAAATATCACAGCTTACCAGTGGACTCCTTATGCTTTAAATGTACTGTTTCATAAGGTTCATATAACTTCCTAGTATAGAACATGGATAGTATAGGAACGCTCAAATTGGACTTTTTACTATATAGCCAGTAGAATACGTAGATATACTATAAGGCGATTACAAGGAAACTGATGAGATGTAAATGTAATAGGAACTGCGCCGTTCAAATATAAACGACATACGGATAAGTGAACTGAAAGGGCGACACGCAAGAGAAATGGTAGCTTTTCCCGAAGCCCGAGAAGTGAGTGCGCGACGGCGGCAAATCCACGAACACGTCCGTAGCTGGGCCCCGGCTGGCCCTCGTCACGGCCCCCGGCCGGCCCCCCCACCGCACCACCTCGCTGCCGACCGACCGCGGCCGGGACACCGTCCCGCTGCTGCCGCTCGACACGCTGCGCCGCGATCGCTCCGACCGCGTATCGAAACTCAACACGCTCTCCGAGCACCTCCACGACTTGGGGAGGGCCTCGTTCAATTGACAAGGAATCATCGCGTCCTTCTTGGCGTTTCGCAAAACTATGTCGTAGTAGACCTTCGGTTGCGGCAGAGCGATGATGGCGCAGCGGTCGTACTCGACGTGCTTGACGAGCAAAGTTTTGTCCAGCAGGCTGGGAGCGCTGCGGTGCGGTCGCACGGGCGGCGGAGATCGCAGTGGACGGGGCTCGGCCGAGCGCGCGCGGGGCTAGCCTACCTGAGCACCCAGCGACGTCACCCCGAGTCTCACCCCCGCGCGGGACGATGCGATCGATGTTCCCAGGGACGTGAGCGATTCGCGCGAATTCGAACGTCGGAGCGGTGTCGCGCGCCCGTTGCTGTGGATCGCGCACGCGCCGGGCTTGCGGTTCGACGGAGATCGAGACACCTTAGAGATCGGTGCGAACAGCCCGAAGCGAGGTGCACATTCGAAGTATCTGGAAGTTTTTAAGGAAACTTCACTAACTGTGAACATCTATGAGAGTATCTGCTCCATAGAAGATCATTCCTTATAAATCGGACATCAATCGTTCTGCATATCATCTATACCTCTTCCCATCGACGGAGCCATCATTTTTTCCAAGGGGATCATCGAGTTCAACGCCAGCCCAGACACCGGATGCGAATTCTGTGACGCCAACGTAGCGCAGCGTACCAGCCTTGCTGCCTCGGCTACTCGAAACAATGACACGGTCACCCATTCGGAGTTCACCGTTGGTCGTTGTTGAAATAGAAGCATCTAAAATTTACAACAAGTAAATACAAATTGTTTTTACAATTCATACAGAATAAGGCTAGTTTTTTTTGTGTGATTTCCTCACTCACTCATCTTACTGCTGACAAAGCTGCGAACGCTACCGTTGGGAGAAAGAGTACGTCTTGGTCTAGCGCTACCAGAGGGTGGCCGTTCGAATACGCTGCCGGCGTCGGAAACTGGCGATGCATCGTGCGGGGCGTGGGAGATGAGGGCTTCACGGGTCAATCGCGTTAGTCGAGAAAAAACGCCTCGCTTTTCCGGACACTGGAAATATCGCACTCCTGCCACTGAACCATCATTTTTACCTGGAATTAATAATAGCGTTTTTGCCTTACTTCACATGTACTGTAGGAATATTGCGATTAAGTATTGTTGTAATGTAGCATTGTTTACCGATAGGTTCGTCAAGAACAATGCCCGCCCATTCTCCTGGAGCGAATTGTGTTTCTCCGATGTAGGCTATTTGTCCAGGCTTTGTGCCTCCCACCCATACACGCTCACCGATAATAAAGCTGTCCGTATCTTCCGTCAACACAACACTGTGATCTGCAATTCATTACAATAAATTAATTTAAACATAAATTAGTACAAAGCATAAAAAAATAATAACCCTGCACAAAACTATAAGAGAAAACGTCTGAAGAAAGTGACGATCTAAACATGGACAAATTTATAGCCAATTGAATATGGATACCTTCGTCCCATTCCCTATTCTCGACACATATTTCACGATGTGCACGACTTGAATACGGCCGTATGCAAGTGCAATGGCCATCAAGAGGCTATTTGCATTCCGGTTTGCATATTGTTACGTTATTTTAGATATACGAACTTTCGCTTCGGTAACAAAGAGACAAACTGCATTTGACTTTTGAACACACAGAAGAAGATTTCAGAGAGGAATTCGAACTAAAATTTAAAGTGCATTGCAATCACCTCGGGGTCAAGCACAGAATAGCATAGACACCAACGAATGCCAACAATATGTACTACAAATTGCACAAAAGCTAAAATGTGAGGCAACATACAGGATGCATGACTTGCAAGCGATCATGATAACAGTGATACACGTAACGTTTTTGCCCAAGAATTCCACGACAATCACGACCACGCTTCCCGCTTACATGTTATTTATGGTCTCGCAACCAAACAGTCGTTTAAATGATTTAATAACGCAATCGACATATGATTTTAATAGCAATATCTTTCTTGCAACACGTATTGTTTATGATAGATTTTGTACGTTAAAATTTCCTCTAAGATTTCAAGTGATTTAAGACTTTATTGATACTCTTGATTGGTAAGTTAAATTATGCTTGAAAACCGGTATAGTTTGGTTTGTTTGTCGTGGAATATCCTGGCTTTATATCCCTATATTGGATCGTGCCTTACCTGAGGACCGCCTGAGGCCAGCCTCGCTGAGGCGGCGCGCGTGCTTCTCCCAGAGCGCCTCCATGGAGATGCCGCTCAACGTGCTGCCGGCTGCCACACACACATTGGGGACACACACATGGATTAGCCACTACTTGCACTTGCAGCCTAGCGCACACGCATGCTTTCGTGTTTCAATGTTTATTTGTTTGATGATTGTGTGATTTGAAGTTTTGAATGTGTGCATGTTTGTTTGAATTAATTAATGATTGTGGTAATTCACTTTAAGGTATATGTGTACAATTAAAGTGTGGTTTGATGGTGTTTTTTTACAAGTTTCATAAATAATATTGGTTACTCTAAAACGTAAAGACCTTAAATATCATTAAAAGGTGATTGATTTAGTTATCTGCTTTATTCGGTTACAACAAAAACTATTGTTATGATTATGATGTTCTCAAGAAGACAATAAAACTAATTGCAAACATAAGTTTTGATGGCGCTCATTGGCGTGGGCCGCCGCCTTCCATCATCTGGCGAACAAAAGCGCCAAACTTAAAGACTGATATTTACATAAATCATTTTTATTATAGCACATTTCAAAGTAAATAGGTTAGTTTCAAGTTTACGATTTAGGTACTTTAATACATTTTATTTTTATTAGGTCATTAGATGCATTCAATCGTACGGTTTTAATTTTATTACATGCGTATTTTAATAGTTTTATAGTTGTTGTAATAAATAATTTTACCTATTAGGTAAACGATTTGTTACTGTAGTTATAGTACAGGATCCCTAGTATAGTTTTAATCATTTATTAATAACAAGCTGATTTTTCGTGAGTAGCTTCGTTTCGACAAGACGCCCAACATTTTTCCTTACAGCAATGTTGGTAAATGGTAGCTTGATGGGGCAGCAAGGATTAAATATGTTGACCGGACGAATTCTAAAAATTTATTAGTAACCAAATTTTTCTTTGTTAATTATCAAGATAATTATTTAAATAACGTGAAAAAATATTTGTCCTACAAAATATAAGGTTTTTATTAAGGCGTCCCCCCTCTCCAACATGTATCATAAACAAGGTCATGAAAAATAATTACTAACCAGCTGATTTTTTTTTTATTGGCTGTCTACCATTTACATAGTCTACCATGCACATTGTCCTACAAATTACATGGTATGTCATCTCGGACCTACACTTAAAAGTTGTAGTACTAATACTTAATGTAAAAATAATTAGTATCAAGCTGAGTGTTCCAGAATAGCTTCGTTTCAATGAGACGCCCAACAAATTCTCGTACGAAAGTTCTCGATTGTGGTTTATAACTAAAATAATAGGGATGAAATATGTTGATTTGACGAATCAAAAAAAAATATTACTAACCGAATTTTTTTTTATTAATTATCGAGACAATTATCTAAATAACGTGAAAAAATATTTGTCCTACAAAATATAAGGTTTTTTTTAAGGCGTCCCCCGTCTCCAACATGTATCATAAACAAGGTCATGAAAAATAATTACTAACCAGCTGATTTTTTTTTTATTAGCTGTCTAACATTTACACAGCTTACTACCCACATTGTCCTACAAATTGCGAAGTACGTTATTCCAGTCCGCCAGTTTTATAGTTTATTTATATTATATTATAGTTAAATTACAAATCTTGTAGGATTAATAAAAGTTACCCTTTTTTTTGTAGGACATTGTTTTATTTAGATAAAAATTATATTATCCTATCACGTGATACCTTTGTCCTACAGTTACTAATAAAAAAAATAATCCTGCGGAATTAACATCTTTTCAGCGTAGGTCCGAGATGACATACCATGCAATTTGTAGGACAATGTGCATGGTAGACTATGTAAATGGTAGACAGCCAATAAAAAAAAAATCAGCTGGTTAGTAATTATTTTTCATGACCTTGTTTATGATACATGTTGGAGAGGGGGGACGCCTTAATAAAAACCTTATATTTTGTAGGACAAATATTTTTTCACGTTATTTAAATAATTATCTTGATAATTAACAAAGAAAAATTTGGTTAGTAATAAATTTTTAGAATTCGTCCGGTCAACATATTTTATCCTTGCTGCCCCATCAAGCTACCATTTACCAACATTGCTGTAAGGAAAAATGTTGGGCGTCTTATCGAAACGAAGCTACTCACGAAAAATCAGCTTGTTAGTAATAAATGATGAAAACTATACTAGGGATCCTGTACCATTATATGTCTTGTAAGGCACCGTATATACGAGTAGTGGCCAGTTAAGTATGCAAATGCATTTCATTCCATCACCTTATTGTGCCAGAGCATGCGATGCTGTTACTTTACAAAGCCTAGTAAGCATTCCTCCACCCTTATGTGCCCATTACGGACTTACATTAAAGTACTATTTAAATTCATATAATACTAAACGTGTTCGTACATTGATTGTTTTATAACTTATTTTCTTAACATGCGTATGAAGATGGTGCGTGACTTACTAGATGCCTTGCGGAACGATCTGCGCCGGTCAGGAAGGCTGCTGCTGACTTCGTCTTCCTCCGCCTCGATCAAATCTGCTCCACGTGCAGAAGCATGATACGGGGGTGAAAAGGTGAAAACATTACTGACATTATTACTAGGTATATACAAGACAATGCCGAGTGCAATGGTATGTGCGAGTAGTCGTACGAAAAGCACATTCATGCTCGCGCACAGTTTACATACATGCAAAGGAAAATAAACAATGTTTCGCTCCTTTTTTGCTAACGTAGAAGATGAAACTTACCTGATAAATGTTTTCTTGACGAGTCGTCGCTCAGCTTTCTCAGTGTGTCCGAGGAACTGCCGTCTACGACAACAAAATAAATACACATAAAGCAAACAAATAAAAAGACATGCTTACAAAAACGAGTAGGTATGCATTACACGAGAATGTAAAACGAGTGATAATCGAACACAGTACACAGTAAAGTCGTTACAACGAATGGAGGCAAATTGAACAAGATAACATGTTTCGTGACATCGAGAAGGTTGTATGCAATTCAGATGTGTTTGATAAAATCATAAGCGTGTGAAACGCCTACTGAAAATACACAAAAAGCGTAATAACACTCAAAGACAGTTGATGCATAGCTCTATTATTAGTGATTTGAAGATTACGTTCACAGTTCCAGTGTACGATAACAATAACAATGGATTAAATGGTCTTATGTTTTCTTGTTGATTGCACTACGCTGATAAAGTGAGTAATCAATAATCAAAGTTATTTATATATACGGTGTCAGTGGAACGTGGACTAATAATAAATAATTGGTCAGGTATGTCTAAGTAGGTTTCTGCGCTTTAATGTACCTACCAAGATAAATATAGTCTAAGATCCGGCTACGGAAAGTCTACGATCATATGAAAAAGTTATCAAGACCTTTTTTTTGTGGAAAACCCGTTATGCCCAGAATGTTATCAAAATTCAACTTATTCAAATTAATTATTTACGATTAAAATCAAATTCTAAATAAATACAATATTCATAAAGTGGATTAATGAAGCTATGTACCTATTATATTGTAATACCAGCTAACCCGGCTAACGTTGTGTTGCCATATAAATCTAAAAATGTTAAGGGTGACTAACCCTTAACACTTAGAGGTATGAAAAATAGATAGTAGCAGATTCTCAGACCTACTGAATATGCATATAAAATTTGGTGAAAATCGGTAAAGCCGTTTCGGAGGAGTACGGTAACTAACATTGTGACACGAGAATTTCATATATAAGATTTATACGAATATGTTGAAAAGACATATCTGTAATTTCTTTCGGTGAATAAAAAGGTAGACAAAATTAAAAAATGAATGGGGGAAATTAAAATATACTTCTAGTCTATCGACTACGTGACATAATTATGTAATTAATATGTAAATAACGTAGCGTCGCGTGAGTTATCAAGAGACTAACACACAAAACACCCTTCAAATTGTTACACATTATGACAATGTTTCAAATATGTTAACTTTTTTAATCTCATAAAGTACTTTGACAATGCCTAAAATTAAGTTACACTCACATGAACTGGAAAAGCTGACCAAGTTGTAAAAGTAGACCAAGTTATGTCAGAAGCAGGCGTTGTCGGTGGCGTGTGTCCGGCACTGATCGCCGGGGCCCGATTAATCATAGCGACAACTGCGCAGCGGACCGGCCTTGTCGCCGCGCGTGGGCAACTATGATGTAAAGGCTCATCGGGTACGCTCCCTGCCCGCCCACCGGCAGCCAAGTAACGCGGAAGAAAGTTATTGGTTCAGTATGCATTATGCATTGCACTTAATTTGTCTCACTCATAAGCGTGTGAGCTCGGAAGGTGCAAGACTGTTATCATTAATGACGGAATTTTGACATCATTCATTCCAACATTAAAATAAAAATAAAACTACGCTGCAATTCAACAAGATTGAGAGAAAAAATTGCACTATACAAGAAATAATCAGCACCAGGAGTATGTGAGATTCAAATATTCATTTGATGTCGTCTCTAAACCTACCCAGAAGACTTTAGCTTACTGTAAGTTACAATCCATTCATGTCCGAAACTGGACTCACTTAATGAAAACCGGTAAACTTGAAGTGAATTATGAATAAAGCTACTAAGTAAGCAACCATTCTATACTTACTTTTTAACAATCAAATCGAAATGTAACCTGGAAATGTTGAAGCAAACTGAATTAGTCGTCGAAATTTAAATCTACTTAGCAGGTAAGTCGCGGAAGTTTAAGTTCGCGTTCACATCGTCGCCCAACTTGCACCGTCATTCATGAAGCTGCAGTTATGCATATTACATCGAGTATGATAATACACAATTTCAAGTACTTTCACGATAGGTTTATCGAATATTGTTCACGAACAGTTGTGTCGCTATCATTAAAGCATTGTTACGTGAACACGCTTTTTATGTCTCTTCGCACACAAATATCATAGGTCAAGAAGATGTCGATAAATTACAGTCATGAACATTACTTTATAATGGTGTGAGCGTCAATCTTTTGCGTTTCACAGGTACAATTGTATTGCCTAGACATATACAATACGTGTATATCTATATTTACCCGCTCGTTTTGTATCATGTATTCGCACCATAACATCATACGACATTGTTAGTTTAGATCGTTTATCATATTCTTAGATCATCTACCAACTGCGTCAATTTTTTAATTAAAACAATTTTGCAAGTCAACTGCCAAATTGACAGTGTGTCAAGTAGTTGCAGTTCAAGGTGTTCATTAACAAATACGATTCGTTAACGTATTCTTACGTGTCGTTAACCGCACGTAATTATGGTTTACGAAAACCCCTTGTACGGTGTACGACATTTACATTTTTGAGAATATGAAGACATAATTGAAGCAATTATTACAACAAGGACTAATTTGACACGACATCTCACATTTTTTTCTCGTCGGTAGCATAACGAGACGTATTGTTATGTTAAAACAGGCATTTATCATCGCTGAATTCTTTTCAGGACAAGTTCGTGAATCAGACTTGATGGTACGTTATATAATAAATCATAACGATACCACGGTACTGTGTTAAAGCGACAAAAAATAAAATTTGATGACAAAAACTAAACGCCAACAACAGACAGATAAGCATGTTGATAATATTGTTAAAATATCGGATTAACAAAGGTGTCAGACGGGTAAAATAATATCGCATAAATGACATCAGCATAGGTAATTTATATCACGAGTGGGGGCGAGTAACCTACTCTAGTTCCTGATTATTTCTCCTGCCTGTGAACGATATCTATATTTAGAATACCGGTGTGGTTAAATGTCAAATAAATAAAAACTATTTAAACATATTTTTTAACTATTGAACTAATCAACTATTTAATCAACTCTATCCAATCAACTAATTTAATACTCTATCAACTAACATGAATGTCGATTGTAATTTTATATATTCATCAATTTTAAATAAAATCTTATTTTTTCATAATTTACCCATATACAAATACATATTTCTTTAAAGGTAAACATTCTACCACCGTTTCGCAAGGTGTTTTGTTCTAGAGAAGTAGCCGCGCAATAACTTAACTTGAAGCGGCTCAACTGGACCTTAATTAAACTTAAACGAATCAAACACTCGGAAATATATAAATACACGACCGGATAATGATTGAGCCATCTTATTCTCAGAAACCCGTGTCCAATAAGTTGATGACAATAATAATATACCGATAAAAAAGAAGATATTTGTGAAGAACATTATATCCCTGTTACATCATTACTCAATCTCTATTCCTAGCCGTATACTATACGCAGCAGCGGAACAAACCAGCTTACAGCTGTCATCATAATTTATGTTGAATAACACCGATTTACGTATACGTCTCTTCCTATAATTGTGTTCGAGTCGTTTTGCAAGGATGATGTAATTGCAATACGGGTAAGGCCATTATTTATTCGCTTTATTAACGAGAGCGCTTGACGACCAACCGTGACCGTCGATTTTAAGTTTGACATTGTTTATTTGGTCAAGTTCAAGTTGATATGTACAATATACACGCGCGATAATTTCGAGTGTTGTTGTAATAACACTTGTTGTAACTATGTTATTACAGCCTGGCTACGTTTGCATAGTGATATGTAATTATTCAGTCCTTCAGAGGGCATGATGCGCCGTCGATCCCTATTGTTATCGTTGAAGTCGTTAAACCTTGTCGAAGGCTTTACGGGCATTTTGATTACATTATGCTATGCAATTGTTATAGTTATTCAATGGTGCGGAGAGCACATGTCCGTTCCGAATGTTGTCGCCGGAGTCTAATGTCAAAGGCTTTATGAGTAGTTTGAAAATGTCTGACGGAGGGTGGAAATTATTTTTTATCAATCCAGATTGAAACGTCGCGACAGAGTATGCTCCAATCCTCCTCCATTATTCGGAAGAAACGCAACTCAAATTGGAATTCAAAAAGCGTAGCAACCACTGTAGTATTTGTGTAATCCGTTACTATTTAGTTAATATAGCACTGATATTACGGATGATCATAATCATTTGTGGCCTGAAATATTTAAGCGACCTAAGTGACTAATTTAATTAAGTATTAGCATGTGAAGATTAATCATGCGTCGTACTATATCCTACTTTCTTGTCCGATGGATAGACTAATTAGTCAATTAAGGACAATTGCGCGGTTCGTTTTCAACTCGGCCGGTGGTTGCCGTCAATTGGTGCAACTGGCAATGTTGCAGGCCAGATGCAATTCTCTACGCCAATTACGTTGTTAAGTGAATTTGACTTTATTAGAAGACTTTACCCCGTTAATAAGTGAGTAGGAAGCAATGAGAAATGAAGTCAGTCAGATCAAGAGTCAATTTAATTAAATAGTGTTTATAGCTTAGTCGCAGGCGAAGATTCAAGGTGGTAGGAACCTTTGTGGTTCGACTCCGGTCGCAGCACCGCCACACCTATATCTGCCTCATAACAGCAGTGTTAGGCCCTGCTGTGTTCCGTTTTGAAGGGTGTGGTAAGGGAGGACATACTTTTCCGAGGCGTTGCAGATTAGTCCTCAGGGGTCACATCTGTGGCCGACCTCAGGTAGGAATATCTAATCCTATCTGGGCTTGATTACAGATGTCCATAGTAGAAGCCACTTACGTACGACCTGGCGGGCTGCATGCTCGTTATAAAAAAGAGGTTGTCCCTTACCACGTACCTATGTTCTATATTTTTTCTGTACTCTATGATCTGTCATATTTTCATAAAAACAATAAGGCCACAGTTAAAGGTTCGGCATCATTACTCTCCAGATGTTGTAGTTAGAAAGATTAATCACTGTGATCCAGTAACAGTGAACGAAAATAATTAGTTTGACCGAGTTGGCGGCGTCGCGACTACCGCGATCCTAACTAACGCTGGTCTCAGTTGTAGTTACACATACATATTTATAAAGGCAATGATAGTCTAGTGATTAAACAAACTCGGCGCTCTTGATCGAGGGGTCCGAGGTTCAAATCAATGCACGCACCTCTGATATTTCAAAGCTATCTGCGGTTTAGAAATTAATTATTGCTTGTTTAAACGGTGAAGGAAAACATCGTGAAGAAACCTGCATACCAGAGAAATCTTTAAAAAAATGAAGTAAAGTTTTGAAAGTATGTGAAGTCTACCAATTCGCACATGGGCAGAGCGGTGGACTATGGCCTAATCTTTCTCATTCTAAGAGGAGACAACCGTGGGACAGTAATGGGTTGATGATGACGATGTTGATACGTATTTATTCCACGATTGTAAATAGATGACTCACCACTACTATATTCAAGATATAACTTATCAACAATCGGTCGAAATTTAATAAAGGAATGTAACAATTATGTACATAAGAGAATTTCTCGAGAAACGTATGAGTCACTCATATCACATGTGCCGACAATACTGTTCCAACCATAATAATAATAAAGCATTGTCGTGTAAACAGATAAACGATAATTTGTATACCCAGGCAAATGATAATAAGATCTGATCGCGCCGTATATGTACCGTTCTCTACTAAAAATGGTGGTTCGTGAATTATATGGAGTCCAAAAGACCACTGCGCCATAGTTGTAACCAGGGTTACCATCTTTTGGGAAATAATCGAGACAATGATTTCGGACCAACTTATTTCATAAGTGCAGGAAAATAAATTACTTTTGTATTTATGTGTATTTTTTATTATACTCGTACTATTTTTCTATGCGTATGCCTTATCGTGACGGGTCATTATTTCCGCGTAATTTTCATGTTTATTTATGAATTCCGAACAAGACATACTCGTACTTATTACCGACATTCGAAAGATATCAGGAGATATGAGGAATTTAATTACTGCTCTCGGTCTCTGCGGTGCGCTTTAGAGATGGCGCGTCAGAACTCACAAGTTACTAAAAATCGGGACACAATAAAAATGGGACAGGACGATATCATAGAATTCGGGACTATCTCGACAGAATTGGGACGGGTGGCAACTCTGGCCGTAACAGATATGTGGAGCCCGTTGCACTTGAGCGATTGTTTATTACGTATTCGTTATCGCAAAATTTATTATGTATTGTTTTGTATGAAAGACGGGTACTGGTAATGAAATACGTTAAATTATTGCGACAAAGCAGCCGCTATTAAATTTCATGTTTTAATTAACAAACAATGGAGTATTTTTTTCATTCGATACGCTTCAATTTAATTGATTAACTTCCCATATGATTGTAAGTACTGTATCCATGTGGCATCTGTTATCGTATTGTTGCGTATTGCTATCAAAATAACTGTTTTATCTTCAAAAGTATGAGATACATCTAGATAAAGCCAAACTTGGACTTCGTTACAATCGTAGTTTTTCCTAGAATGGGTTAGATAGCGAAGTATAATAAAGTAATAAAAGAATCTATGTACACTTATAGTCGTCACAATTTAATAGGCCCATTTTGACACATGCCATTGCTTGGCTCTAAGCATGTGACATACAAATCGATAAGCAAAATAGACTATTTTTACTTCAAATCGATTACAAATCTACATCGTATTGTATAGATTACTTAATATTTTTTAAACAGAATATTTATTTAATATTTTTCTAATTCATCTAAATATTGAATAAAAAGGAAAAGCAAACCAAATTCTAGTGTGATTTAAAAATTTAATCATGTTTGGAAGATTACATAAAGCCTCGTTCGTAAACTATATTTTTTATCGTTTTATCATTCACTAAGAAACATAGTATTGATTATTTTATTGTTGTTAAGATGAAAAAGGGATAAATAATTAGTTATTGGTAATTCTAAGCTTTAATTATTTGAAAGTTAATCGATTATGGTTTCTTTCTAATGGTTTGAACCCGCAAGCTCTAGCCGTCACGTGGTCGTAAGCTGCCTACTAAAAAGTTAGCTTAAGACATTAATGACATTAGTATGGCATGTGTCAAAATGGGCCTATTAAATTGTGACGACTATAATAGAATTGTCCTTATCTTGAAAAATTTGATTGAAAATTCAGACAATTTTGACAAATTGTCTCTTAACTTACCCAGCTTTATCTATGCAGTAAATAGCAATGCAAATCCATACCAGTTTATTGATTTGTAAGGCAATGCTAATAAATGACTCAATTGAGCCATCAAACGGGGTTGATTGCGCTTTAAATCACCGACGGATAACAGTAATCGGCGGATCGTTTGAATAATTCAAACGATAATCGCCGCCCTAAGGGCCGGACTCCGTGTACGGCGGACACCCGGCCAAGCGTGGACAATGACGGCTGGTAATGAGTGGGTATGCATTGCACCGTGCATGCTAATTGCAACCGGCTTAAAGAGTTAGTAAATCTAATTTTCGTCCGAATACGTTCACAGGTACAAGTTTCCATGTTATTCCGAGACAGATATGCGAGGATAATTTCACGAGGAATTTCCAACGTAGTGCTAAAGTTACAAGTTGGCAAACTTAATATAGGACTCCAGCTCTATTTGCAGTAGATTATAGAATTCCAAGAGTCTTTACCATTAGATGGATTTCTCACTCATTAACGGTTACTAACTGAAGTCTACAGGATTACGAGTCTAAAGGAGTCTAAAAGATAATAATAATAATAATAATAATATGCTTTATTGTACCCATAAAAGAAATATACACAAGGAAAAATTATAATTTTAAAAATACAATAGGCGACCTTATCGCTAATCAGCGATCTCTTCCAGGCAACCTACAGGGTGCGGAGTTAAAGTAACAAGAAATAGAATAAGAGGTAGGGTGCAAATAAGTTGTAAGGAATAAAATACAAATTTCGGAACAAATAAATGAAAGACATACGTATTTAAAAGAAAGGAGCTAATTTAACAGAGTTGTGACAGATAAAACAAACAAAGAAATAAAATTACACATAGCAAGAGCATATGGGAGAGAAACGAAACAGAGATAGAGTTAGAGCTGACGATAGTGACATTTTACTAGATTTTTGAAGGAGCATAGGGATTGAGCATTGCGAATAGATACAGGAAGAGAGTTCCATAGACGGATAGCTGAAACTGTGAAGGATTTCTTGTAGTAGGATGTTGAGTGGAATGGAGTAAGGAGAGCATGGTTTTCGGTGGAGCGAAGGGATCGTCATGGGACAGATGGAGAAACTGAAATCGCTGCTTGAGGTATGGAGGAGAAGTCGGATTAAATAGTACACAATATAGAAGAGATAAAATGTGAGCATTACGGCGAAGGCGAATTGGGAGCCACTTGAGCTTAGCACGATATTCTGAAACATGATCATATTTACGTAACCCAAATATGAACCGTATACATAAATTTTGAAGACGCTCAAGCTTATTTAGTTGCTCCTCAGTAATGTCAGGATAGCACACATCGGCATAGTCAAGTATAGGTAAAAGTAGTGACTGCGCAAGCGTAATTTTAGTGGGAATAGGTAACACATTTTTCAATCTACGAAGAGAGCCCACTGCAGCAAAGAGCTTCTTGCTGACTTCAGTGATCTGTGGTGTCCACGAAAGATGCTGGTCTATGACGATACCTAAATTTCTAACCACGTTACTGTAAGGGATGACGTTGTTATCCAGTGTTATTGGAGGTACCTGGTGCCAGTCGATTCTTGAAACCAAACGCGGACTCCCTATGATAATGGCCTGAGATTTAGCAGCATTTAATTTCAATCCATAGGTTTTACTCCAAATTGAAATACAAGTCAGGTCGGAGTTGGTGTTGGTGGTGGTGGATTTACGAGGAGAAGAAGAAGGGGATATGTTAATTGGCTTTAGCTTACGCAGATAACAAAATTTGTGATAAAGAACATGCCTGCTTTCTTTAGCTTTCATCAACTTGGAAAAATTGTAGGGCGGATATCTTTTTTATTTTCTTGGAAAGTTCCAAAGAAAATATCAACAGCAACTTCATAATTGAAAACTATTCAATATTATCTTTAATATATATTGTCTCCAATCAATATTGTAGTTAAGACTAATAATAAATCAATAATTGATCGAAGGATAACAGTAATTGATCGTTAGGAATATGTCGCGGCCCGTTAACAATGACGGCTGTAAGCCGCGCCTTGCATGCTAATTGCAAATTGTCACGTTAATAGTGTTAATTGGTACAAAAGAGTGATATATGCGACAATTATAAAGTCATAAAGGAAAAGCAATCGATGGGAGTTCAAGATTGGATATCCTGTAGATATGATGAATGAACGTTCTTGATTCATCCATAATTGTTTCACTATTGGATTTGTATCTTCTTCCATAAAATAAGAGGAGTCTATTTCTTTGATAGACATGATCACACAAAAGACAATTAGAAGCAAAGCAGCATTGTTATTAAAATTATTTTAGAAAGAATGAAAGAAAGAAAGAAAGAAACATTTATTCGGATAATTGCAACACAAATGAGATACTATAATAGAGAGAGACAAAAAAAAATAAAAATAACCTAAATCAAAAGAAAAAAATAATAAATAAAACAACAACACAAAATACAACCTCAAAATTGCTAAATTTATTCTAGAAAAGGTAAAACTTGATTCGAGCCAAATATATCGGAGCGATAATAAATAACGTTGAGAGATCATTTATAAAAATGAAGAATATACCATAGCGAAAGACGATAATGTCACTACTTGTGATGAAATTTCTCGATCCATTGATTAAGGACGATGTTGTTTATCGTCGCACGCCCGTAAGTAGAGGACCGGATTATTTTCGAGTTGATTTGTTATCGCAATGCTCTCCAGAAGTTTTGGTATTTTTTTCTTCAAAATATCTTCGAGTAGGCATTGATACTGACGAGTATCTTAATTTCAATTCAATGATCAAAAATAAAGTTGAAATTGACCTGTGACATGACATTTGACCCAGAAAGATAGTAAAAGTGATAAGACAATATTAACACACTTTGAAACGGTCAAAATGAAGCTTAAGAGCAATAAAACCAATTATAATCAATTAGGTTAGCACCACGATGTAATGTGCTACGTTTACGGTTTATACGCTTAACCCAATATTTCTCAGGAAGGTAAACGGAAGCAGTTGAGCAAGCGGTATGGTTAAGCGAACACTGACCGGCTAAGCTCTCTACTCACTACGAACGGTGCAGCGTGATGATGCAATAAAGAGCAGTCAAAAATAATTTTAGTAATAGAATTGCGTTTTATTTTCTTGACCCAAAAATCGGGCATTTAGTTAAATAGGTCATACGAAATTAAATGTAAATGCGTGATAGAACGTGATTGATACCAATGAATGAATGCTTATATTGCAACATTTGAAGACACCCCGATGAGGTACTAAATTGCAACAATCACGACGTACATTGGAACACATGAATAAGCCTAGGCTCCTGTACGCCTATTTCACGTAATGGGTACATTATTGAGGAGATAAATGAGGCAAAGGCAGTTTAGACGCGATCCGGTCACGAAGTGTGGCGCACACTAACAGTTGTCTTTTGTTTCTCACGCCTGCAGAAATACCGCCCAGATTGTTATCTGAGGCAATGATAAATGTAACCAGCAGTAAGAAGCTTAAGCAACGAACGAGACCCTTCAGCCGCTGCATAAAATTTACAGTTAGCACGGAATGTCTCAAACCGTAACCAGGTACACTTGTCACTGTCCGATTATACCTCGTTACTCTTTATCTACAACCATATCATCTACAACTGTTAGCGAATAATTGACAAATGTCGTCGATGTTGTCCTTACTTTCTTATTTCTAGTTAACGCTGATAGTATGTACCGAGAATTTAGGTTATCTTTTTTCGACTAATTGAATGATAAATAATCGTAATGATAAGGTAAACAAACGCAAATATGACTGTATATGCTTTCGCGAACACGTAGCACCGACGAAGACAAAGAACGCGAGAAAATACAAAACGACGAAACAGAAAAAAATAGAGAATAGTTCCTAACGCTTGAAACGCCGCATTTTTCAGATGAGAGGGGCTTAAGCAAATCCCTTGTGGAGCTGAAGTGATGTTGCAAGTACGTGAGCACGGTGACTCAGGTGCTCTTGCCACATACAGGATGGGATATGTACGTAAATAGCCGAGGCGAGGGCCCCACCATCTGTGTACATACTACATACGACGGATAAAAGTGACAAGCGTGACGACAACATGCTCATACCTGTTTGGCGTGTCAACTTTACAAAATCGCCACTTGTTGCTATAAAAACAGTACGCCTCGGCACGACTGTCGCAAAACAGGAAAGTGTTAGAGTTGCGCTATGTGCTGATTACGAAGTGTATCGAACTATCGATGCAACCTAAGTTAGCCGTGTCTGATTATCCATTTGTTTATTGTAAACGTCTCGAATGATTTGGAGACATCGCAGATTGAATTGATTACACTAAAATTGTCAATTGGATGAACAATTTCTTCATCACATGATCTGTGTCACCGGGTGATGTAATGAGAATTGAAAAAGTCCCGCTGCTAAATGCAACCGGACAATGAGTCGTCGATAACTAGGCCAACGAGAGGGTATCATTTATTGTGACAAGGTTAACTGAATCACACTTCGGAATAAAATAGTTATGTTTATGAAGAATATTTTAAAACAAATATCACGTTGGAATTCCCAAACAGCAAATCGCCTTGAACTTGCGAATGCTTAAAGCCACAATGACGTAAGGTATAGTCAATAGAGCAATTCACGTTGTCGCACCTGAATGCCGCCTCTACCATAATGTTTTGTTTAAATAGTGTAACGAATAGGTATGCAAGCCACCTGATGTTTCATGGTCACTGACACCCTTTGAAATCTATAAATCAAACAGAATTGTAACAGGAAGAGCAGGAGTTATCTTAAGTTGGACATAGATGGCATCGCCCTAATTAATTCTAATGCCTAATTTGAAATGCCTCTTGTTAGAAGAGGGCGTAAGGGCTTACTTCAAACAACAATATATAAGTATATCCCTTAAGGCCATTCGTTTCTATTCATGGAATATTTCATAGTATATAAGACCGACAGCAAATATACATTCATCTATTTGTCATACAAATCACAATAACAACTCTGTAAATCGAAGTATCACGAACCCATTACTTCAGTCGTACTACATCGTTCACGGGCGGATTGCAAACAGATTAGATAAGAGAATATAGTAACATAAGATAAAAGGTATTATAGTGAAACCATGGTTTTACGGTGTTTAACATCCTTGGAAATATGCAGATTAGTCCATTGAAAATAATGTTTTTAACGTGCTGAAAAACCTATGTCTATCAAAAATTTACATTTCGTTGTAAGCTATGACGCCGTTGACAATTGTAGTCATTTCTGAAATATTTAAAGAAGTATTTTTTGTATAGAGATAAATGATCTAACTCCGTAATGATTTACTGCGACTGAGATGATGTCGTATGGGGTTTTACACCATTTAACTATAACACTAACAAAAGTAATGCGAGTCGTATGGCGTCCACTAACAATTGGTCATAAACAGTCCTATAAACTATATTTCACATTGTTTGTTTTATGCACAGCAATCATAAGCTCTACATGTTACTCTACGATGGCTTTTTGTAGCGATAAACGCGATGCAATCGCAATGGCTTAGAGTCATTCCCCGTCTACAAATAGAAAATACTTTAAGATAGGTGAACTTCAAAATGAGCGTTCTTAGAACAGTGCTGAATATCGGAAGTACCAGGGTAATGCACATATTTAAAATTTATATTTAAATAAATAAAAAAAATAAGTAGAAAACTGCAACGCAGTCCACTTAATGTTCTGTATTCCATATTGTCCATAAATATACTTCAAATAGGACCGAAATGATATAAGTCTGTTTCTAAAATTAAGGAAACCCTAGACACTTAATCCTTAAGAGAAGATTAGATTAGTCTACCATACTTTTAAAACTAGAAAATATCTGCGCTACACTGCTGAGATATGCCAGAAATAGGCGTAATAGTAGGGCTGCATCAAAACCTTTTAAATCCCGCTTGTCACTGACATGATAAAGAGGGGTGGTATATCATAAAATATGTATGGACAACGTGTTTTCCAACTTCGCCGGGTTTCCAACGCAGGCGATCGCATCGCAAAAACTCATAATGTACAAAGACCTTAAGTTAAAGTCAATGTACTGAAAGAAAATGGTGCATGCATAAGCAATGTGTACCTACTTGTGAATAATGTAAACGGATCGAACCGTTCAATACATAATCATGTACATTTTATCACTCGATATTCGACAAATTAAAATAAACGCGAAGGCGGGCTATTATTGTATAAACGTTTATTAATTTATGTTAAGGTGAACCTGTATAAACAGTTGGTTGTATTTAAGTTAACGCCTCTGCGCTGAGCAATAAATAAGGAAGTCTTGAGTGAAACCGTGTGCACTTTTGTTTGTAATCAAATTAGTAATTACTTTACACTTCAAGTTAGTTTGGAAGAAATTAAAGGGTGGAATTATTTTTGGGTGTTATTTTCAGCTTTGATTGGGGGGAAATTTACAGAACCCTCTATTCTTCTCTATTCTGCCCTACTACACTTCTTGCAAACACAAAATAAACGAGCTTGGTGTTCATTTGATGTTAAGTGACCAGTAACCATGAACATCTGTAACCAACTTTATATAAAACTAGTTCAATACATCTGTGTAGAAAGTGGCAACGCATCACGTGATGCGATGCCACTTTTGTGGACGGTCGCCATCTAGTCTAATCTCGTCAGCCAGCATCTACACCCTTCCATTGCAATGCTACCAACTGTATTCTAGAAATTGCTGTGACACATATCGCTGTCTTATAACAGTGTATATGGTAGTGTAGGTAGAGAACACGAGGTATTCCAAGTTAGTCCTCAACTCCTCATGCATTTGTGGTCAACTTTTTGCTACTTCAGTTTTATAAAAAAAAACACAATCACATAATCTTGCTACTCGTATTACGCAATGCGACCGCTTCAACTCTTCAAGTCAAAGCAAAAATCTTCAGTAGAGGAGGTCACGATTCTCCGTAGCGAGGACGTCATCCCTCTTAAGATTAACTTATAGTGGATGGGCACAAACAAGCTACGTCACACCCACTCAGGGTAGCGCTGGGAAATGTAGGTAGATATTCGGATACATTTCTTACGGAACAACAAGAGTACGCAATTTTGATGGGTGTTTTTTCTTTATTTCGCGATGTTTATCCTACGTTACAGAATAAATATCTTATTTAATGTTTATTAAAATTGTACCTATGTTAGTCAGATTTTGAAATTCAGTATAAAAGTTAAAAAAATGTGTCTTATTTGCGATTGTAAGTAAATAATTACAATTTTTAAGAAAAAATAATTTGAAACATATTTATCCTAAAGTATAACTTATTATTACATAAAAAATATATAATTTACTTTGAATCACCACTGTGTGACTGTGAAGAGGTAGTTGCAAAATAGGAAATCACACTATTTTAGAGGTTGCTTTACATGCGTCATTTTGATCTATAACTAGTTTAACGTAACAAAATATATTTCTATAACTTTTTGGTATAATATGAAACGTTTATACGAATACAAGAAAATCAATCGGAAGTGTGAAATGTAAAATATCTATTATCTATCAGATTTCACATCTGTGCATCTCGTGCCGCTTCAATAACATTGCCAACAAACACGCAACTTTAGATCCGGGTCCGTTTCATACATTTCGCCATGTTATATCTCCACATCGTTTTTTTTTTAATATAGAAGTAGCAGACGAGCATACAGTCCACCTGATGGTAAATGGCTACTGTTGTCCATGAAAATCAGTAATCAACCCCGGATAGGATTAAATATTCCTACCTGAGGTCGGCCACAGATGCGCCGCTACCCCTGAGGACTAAGCTGGAACGCCTCGGAAAATTCTGTCTCTCTTACTACACCCTTCAAAACGGAACACAGTAGCTAACACTGCTGTTATTAGGTAGACATAGGTGTGGCGCTGGTGCCGCCGGAGTCGAACCACAAGGGGTTCCGCCACCTTCAAATTCGTATATATTAATATCTAAGGTGGTAGAATACTCTGTGGTTTGACTCCGGAGGCCACACCGCCATACTTATTTCTGCCCAATAACAGTAGTATTAAGCGCTATTGTGTTCCAGTTTGAAAGGTGTGGTAAGGGAGACATACTTATCTGAGGCGTTCAATCTTTTTCCTTAGAGGTAGTAATACACTTATTAGATACATATTACAATCTTACACATGTAGGACAACATTTGCCGGATTCTACTAGAACGACACATAATTATTGTTTTAAATGTAAAAAAACACAAACTTCGTCATCAAACACACAATAAAATATTAAACACTATAAGAGGAAAACTATTTCATAAAAACCACAAACAAAGATAGAGTAGGTACAATAAATCACATAATTGTCGTACTCCGAATGCCTTTTTTATTGACATCTATAAGAATGTTATTACGTGTGTCTACCGTACATAATACTTAACATTTTTGCACATATACAAATGTACAATAATTATAGGAAGAGTCTTTTCTAGGTAGCGTTTACGTAGCTTGCTCAAAGATCTTACATGTTATACGAGTATTGTACAGGTCAATATTTAGGGTGCGATGTGCGCATTTTGAGAGGGAGGGCGAAGATTTTTTTCTTCGATCTATTTTCACAGGGCGGTTGGAGCCCACGACCTGCGACTTCTTTACCGAATTCGACAGAAAGAAGATTTTGCCCTGCAACTTTCAAAAAGTTACTCATATCCTGTATGATAATGATGAGCTTATACGAGTTCGTATGAAGGAAAACCCACTGAATCAACTTAGAATTGACCGCGAAGATAAGGGGAAAAATAATAATATAAAGGTATTAGCAACGTCCTTTCCTTTACATCTCGCTGTGTATAAATAAATTCGCGATGCGTAACGACACCTAAAACATTGGGATTCACACATTTAAAACAATGTAAACCAGACGTAGGCATTTATGGTATTGTACCTTTATATTTGGTCGGCTTAGGCATGTTATCAGTCATAACTTAGATCTGTTTGCCTACAATGTTTACACGTCTCATGTGAATCGTTTGTTTTATGTAAAGCTAGTCGTCGTTGACATTAGGTATAAAAATGTTTATTAGGAAATATTGTAAACAATAAATTAAGGTGGTTTCTTCATGGATAGATTGCGATGTCACCGAGGCCCGAAAGATTTCGTTAAAAGTTAGAATATGGATTTTATTTTAGTAAATAAATGGAAAAAGCATAATGGCGTGATTAGGAGTTTCATCCGAAAGCATCTGCTCATAATGGGGCAAACTAAACTAATTTCCTGTATGCTCCCTAGACCTAGATAAACTATTGCTAAGACTACTAGATAATAAATCAAAGCAAATCCGTTATGAAAATCAGATATGCAAGCTGGCACTCGGTAATCGTTTCAATTTTAACATATAGGTATTAACGGGTGTGCTATTTATGTGTAGATAAATATGTAAGTATAGGATAGATACTATATAAAACAAAAAATGTAAATATTAATACAACTACATACTTACAAATAGGACAAGGAAAAACAGTCGGTGTTTATCGAAAAGACTTATCAATAATGGGTATATTCAAATTTTGTCCTCTAGGCAACCTTTAGTAAGGAAAAATTTACAAAAATAAATTGCTAATGCAAAAATTATATATTCCATTAATTTATCGGTTATGACGGTTATCATAGCTAACGGAAATGTAACTTAAAGCGAAATATAAAATGCTATGAAGTTAAAAAAAATAAATGTCAGGAAATTAAATGTTAACTTATAATTCTTCAACCCGACAGAAAACCCTACGTCCATTCTGCGAAGGCTTATTAATTATTAAAATAGAATTGCTTTGCACGTATATCGTGGCTTGGTTAAGCGGCGTTCACGGACCTAACTGGCAGTTAATATAATTACAATTGCATGCATGATATAAAGTAGCAATGACAAAGTACGGAACTAGTGTACGGTAAATGGGCGGGTCATAGGGCATATTCAATAAAGCATGGTCTAGACAAGCCGGCGTCAGTGCAGACGGTAATAAATAACATAAAAGTGTATAAAGTGTTGTATAAACCCGGTGCTCTATAGATGGCATACCATATTTGGCTCACATCCAGATTTTCAACAGTAAATTTGAAAAGACAACCGATAAAGCTTATTTTCGGTCTACAGTAATATATATTTTAAACTTCAATAAATAAAGTTATTTCTACCTTGGGCTTTACGTAATCGTGTAACACTACTATTATAAATGGCGACGGATCATTAAAAACTGCTATCATCTGAAGACATCATCGATCAAAGTTTATTCGTAAAAGGACGTGTCAATTGTAAAACTAAACACATCGCATATGCTATGATGTTTGCCGTCTACTGCGCAAAATACTTGTTTTTCTGACAAGTTAGCCAATTTTTTTGCTTGAAAAATACATGAGATTCTAATATTCACCTTAGAATAACTTCGCCTCGAAGTTTCTAGTACTTCAGCGGTTTGTCTTGAATGATAAATATGTAAAGTGGAGCTTATCTCAGACTTGCACAAACGACACTGAAAGACGGTTTGGATTGACTACAAAACAGGTATTGTGACACTGATAAATTTTCGTTTGAACCCGTGAAACTTTATATGGATTTATTAATAGAAGCGGGACGAAAAAAATAACAAGCGCGAACGTAGGTCTATAACTATGCGATTTAATCACAAAAACAAGTTTTTAAGGACACGACGTGGCGCCGATCGCAAAAAGTTTGAGCTCACGTCAACGTACATTATGGCAATTGTATAATTATGACGTAATTAGTGTGACTAATGTTATTTATCCATTTATCTTATAAATATACCTTTGTTATCATTATTTAGATATACTAAATACTAATTACATACATGTATAATCACTCATAAAATTGTAGCATGTAATAATTTCAATTTGTGTACACTATTAGAGGGCGTGCGTGCTTATAAGGTACGTCTTTGCACAATATAAATTGAATCCTACAAAAACTTTGCATTTCCTGAGAGAATTCTTAACGAACCAACGTGTAAAAACTGCAGCTCGTTACAAATTACCTCCGGGAGGGCACTCTGCTGGAATGAGTATAAAAACATCTCATTTTATAATAAAAATCGAATGTAAAATGAGCCACTGATTCACTATTGATCACTGAGACATACATATTTGGTTCGGTTCGATACGCTCGGAAAGAACTGCTGTCACTACACTGTATGAAATCGATGCCTGAGTCCAAGGTGGCGCTGTGATTAATTTATTGTGGCGACAACATCAGTAGGAGTTATAAATATTTTGATCGGGCATTGTTAGACGCGGGAACATTATACTATGGGTATCGCTTAAGATAATTGTCCGCCGACATGTATAATGAGCGTCGATTGATGTGACAGACGATGCATCGATTCATCACGCAAGGCAGTCACGTAAAGCGCTCGCAGGTTACACCTGTTCTGCAGTTTCGCCACGGCTGGCCGACAACAATGCCAAGTCGCGTAATTGAGCAATTCCGACTCGGATAACGCATCTCCGATAAGGATAAGAGACAGGAAACCGTCAGTTCAAACGTAAATATTAAATGTGCAGGAACTTCGGCGACACGTTTCGCTTTTCTGCCCGCCGTGTCGCGGTGTCACCTTGAGATTTCTGCTGTCATCTTTCCTAATTACAATACCTACCATAATACCTCTTTCGTTAGTTAAGTAATCTGAGCGCGTTCGGTGTACAATGAAAAGTTTTGAAGGTTTCAACTTGCTTTAAACTTGACCTTCGATGGGCTGTTAAGTGATTTTATCGCGGCTTTAATGTTACAACTACCAATGCCTGCTGCCGGAATAGCAACGTGTAAACAAGTCTAGAAAAACATGACGTCAAGTTATGAAACGAAGCGCATGTAACCTTACTTATTACGAAATGTATTTTTAGCTAATGACATTGATAAGTAACTGCTACCGACTTAGATTCGCTGACAAACGGTAGGGTAGCATGCTACCAAAATTGTGTGTCAGATAAGTTAGGGAATTTGACATAAACAGAACGAATTTACTTGTACATATATCATTAACTACTTGTCTGAATACACATATCATTAACTACACTTCCAAATTGCGGTTATAACGTTTAATTGCTGCAAAATTTTAGGCCAACAGCTTCTACGATAAGCCACTTGCCAAAATATGTACGGCCTATATTGCAAAACGCCAAAAAATGCGCGTAACGTTTGATATTAAAATGGAATATGAGGCAGTAACGACCTATTTACGCGGGGAAACTAATCAATATTATACTGCGGTATTTAATGTTGCATGCAAATGCCTCATTCGTAATACAAACTTAATCAACTAATCATGATGCTATTAAGCGAAGAGCTAAAGGCTTCAGTAAATTTATTATAATAATATTAATATTATAAAGAGGAGTCTATCTATTTTATACTATAAACGTAATAGAGTAGTGTAGTCAACGTAATTTAATTGTTAGAAAGCTATATTATATTAAATGAAGCTAAATTTAAAGATTTTTTACCACACGTGCGATCTAAACCGCCTACGAAAAGCCAATCGATGAATGAAAATGTTATTTATAAGCTATCATTATTTGATGATAACCCTGCTATAAATAATAATTAGAAAGAAAATGAATAATCTTACTTTTAATATAAATGAAGCGTCAGTGTTTAGTCGAGCGGTTTTTCAATCCCTTCGCTACGGTCATTTGCGCAAACGCATCGACATAATCGTCGTATGCATATTGCCTAGCAGTATTGTTCTTTTCTGGTTGAGGTCCCGCAAGGTTAGGATGCAGTTACGGTTACGGTTATGCGGCATGACATGACGGTAAGCCAAACAAGGTTAAGTGTGTTGGGCACCGCTAATGGCGCTGGCTGGCTGTGGTAGACATTACACCGAGTGAGCATTATAAGTGCACTAGACTAGCGAGCAGGGTCACGGCGAACTGCTCGCAATAATGGCGCTTGGAAAACTGATAGCGACCCTACCTAAAACAAGGATCGATATGACTAATAGCCACTCTTACTCGTTGTGTCGCTAAACCTTTAAAATTCATGAGAGAGCTCAAACGGGTATGGCAATGGAAACTACTAATGATCGCGGGCAGAATTACGACGAGCTTTAATAATCGTAATGCAATGTAACTAATGTACTTTATTTATGTGACAAAAACGTCAATGAAACCAGTCTGCAAGAAAGCGAAGATTACTTCACACAAGTTATTCTCATTAATGCTATTAAAACAGCGAGAGAGTGGATTCTACACATTGTTGGTATCTACATTGGTAGGTTTAGTTAGGGGTGGTCCC
Source organism: Epargyreus clarus (assembly GCF_041222505.1). Taxonomy (NCBI): domain Eukaryota; kingdom Metazoa; phylum Arthropoda; class Insecta; order Lepidoptera; family Hesperiidae; genus Epargyreus; species Epargyreus clarus. The sequence goes on from NW_027332233.1 coordinate 5,693,277, forward strand.
CGGGGGGTGGGACACCTCACGACGCCGGCCGATACAGTCTCGGCTTATAAATATCTAAAATGTTACGAAACTGTAGCTATTACGACGTTGATTAATGATTTTCTAAGTAAAAGCTAAGAGGCACGCGCGGGCCATTTAAGTTTCCACTGAGAAAATAGCTCAAGTCAAATGCGAAGTATTTCAACGCCTTACAATCCTCTTGTTGTTTATTACCTAAATTATATTAGTATCATTGTTAGATCTAATATGATAATTTTGCCAATGGGCAAAGTATGACAAATAAGACTTGTTCTTAAGAACATTATAAATGACAAAATTATGACAAAGTATATAATGTTATTACCTTGCTTGTCATTTGAAATAATCAAGAGTACCTAATTCTTGAGTTTACTCAGATATAAATGAATTTCTTCAAGAGAAAAAAGTAATAAATAAATAAATAGAATTAATCTTAGGAGAAAAGCGATTACGTTAATTACGAGAATTGAGGTGACAAGCACTAAGTGAAACAAACTGAACAAACACATATTTTAGTCTTTCAAACACGTGCATTGCTGCTATGCGGCAGATTAAGTCATGTATACTATCCACGAACTACAAGTAAACAAGTATTGTTATTCAAATTGTAGAACATTCTAGCGATACCGCGGTCTTGTATAACGCGTCACTAACATAGATATTTCAATTTGTGTCCGTAAGTCACGATTTAGAATAAGCAGATTGGAATTCAAAGATCCTATACAATATAAGGCAAAAGTTGAGCGATTGTCGCTTGTCGAGAACTCATTGGCCGCTCGTTACGGGCAAGGGCAGATTAATTAATTAAAAGACGTTCATTAAGTTGACCAAGTAGTCGACGATGAAGGTTTAGAATCATTGCTATTTTTTGCCACCTGACGTAGTCTAAAAATAAACGTATTTATTATTTATATTAACTAAATTGTAAGAATTGACGAGTTGAATCAAGTGGTACAATATCGTTAACCGCAATTTGAACTCATCTAGTGGTTTACATTTCTTGTTTTTATTCACGATGCAACAATATTATATCATCGATCAGGGTAAGCTATGACAAATTTGTTTCGTTGACCATAAGAAGAACACGATATACATAGTAGGCTGTAGGCATGTTATTAGATAAATAACTGTAATTGTGTTAATGAAGTGCAAATGACAGACTATTTAGTGGCAAGCTACCTAGCGTAGGATTATTCTATGACATTAATCAAAGGTTCCAGCGAATTACATGCATACGTGGTCGCAGTTTAGGACAAGAATAATTACATACTATTATCTAATGTCTCAATTTGTTATTGTAAGAGGCTAAAAGCCTTTCTGTGCACAACATTATTGCCAACGTTCCTAAGTACTGTTTTGTTTTAATCTAGGTATTGTTCCCAAGTCTTAATGTTTAGCAAGTCTTCATTAGCATTATTAGTAAACGCCAGTAAGTTGGTTACTTAAGAAGTAAGTTATGAACATTGTATGTGTAGGAGAGAACACTTATATAATCGTAAAATAAATACAAACTAAATAATTCACATTAAATTAAAAGAAGAAAAAATTAAGTCCTGAATTTTGTCCCACTCTACATTTGAAGTTCCTGTCCCAAATGCGTAAATGTTATTAGGATGTGGCGAATTTAAACGTTCATCAACGTGACCGCATATTTGAATGAAAAGAAAATAGGTCGTGTAGTACCTATCTATACCTAAATTGTCACAAATTTATAAAACCTAATTAAGCACGTATAATCAATTAAGTTAAGAACCCACTTACCGGAAAAGCTTATTTTCGTTTCGACCGGCATCTTTTGAACTCAAAAACTCTATTGAAATACTGTAGGGTTTGACGCTGCACGCTTTCTTCGTTATTGTATTTTCGATTGTTATAATTGTCGTTGTATCTTCGGAAAGGCAACGTAACAGTACGCGCGGTTCGGTCGCTGGTTGGATGTGCACTGCCGGCCGCGGAGCCGTCGTCGCGTACAACTCACTCCGAGCCGCGCCGTCCGCACCCTTACCATGAGTTTTCAAAACATCCTACAATTTTACGTTACGTTTTTTCAATCCATTATTCTGTTCCGTTTGCTTCAGTAGACTGAGTAAACGTAACAATAAGTGTTCAAGTCTTTTTGTCTGCCTCACATGTTCGCAAGAAATAGAGATAAAACATATAGCGTCATTTTGTCAATTTAGACATTTAATGTTACGTTACTGACACTATAGTTCTGATACAACCCGCTAGGAGCGCTGATTGGAATTTGATGGGCAAATACGTAAACAAATACCAAAACAGTCATATTTGTCGACACGTAAAAACTCATGGTAAGGGTACTGATACGACACTTCTGTTTTTGTTGGGCCGACCGCCCGCCGCCCCTGCTCTGGGGCGGAAACTCGGAATGCGAAATTAGCTATGAAACCAGACGTTTCAAGCGAAATTGGAAATTTAATCCACTAGCGCCTAGGAAAGGACGCTCTATCGTTTGTGTTGCGAGTGTCAAAGGTTTTAATTGGTATGATTTATTTTTAAAATTCGTAATTTTCTCCCTGTCAAGTATTTTTCTCTGAAATTGAAAGTCACAGTGCAATTAGAGCCTGAACATAAAAATGTACCCCTAACTGATTTTAAGGGAAGGAGTGCCTACAATCCAGCGGTTTTTAAGTAAGCATCATTAATATTAACATATTCACCCTTCACATTCTAAGAGGAAACCCGTACCCAGTAGAGCCTGGTGGGCAAATAATTTTTAAAATAATTTCTGTTCTGAAGAATAAAATTCCATATTTTCAAATGTATTTTCTTTTAATTCCAACTTCTGAAACCAAGCGAAGGCTTATGATAATATTGTTTTTACAATTATTGTCACAGTATAATGAAATGAACTTGACGTAATATTTTGAAACTTCATTCAATCACTTATCAATATTGATGGTATTATTTACGCAAACAATACAAATTCATTGTTTGAAGCAATACAACCGGTTCGTAAGTTTAGCAACGTTGTAATATTACATTTAAATGGTACGCAATGTACTGTACTGTATTGTACTGTAACATCAATAACGTATGTAGCGTGCCCGGTGTTACAAAACCGAGAGATCCGTATGCAATCTCAAAAGGCACTAAAGCACTCACGAGCACTGACCCAAACGTTTATTTAGATCCACATAAATATCAACGATAAGGCATTATCAACGCACAGATAACAGCATACTCTACTTATCATTCACGTTTAGTTCGCAGTATGTTTTATCTCTGAGAATTAAGCTATGCCGCTTATCTTCACGATTTCATTATTTACGACTTTTTTTTTAAAGAAATGATAACTTTTTTTGGAAAAACACATTCATGTTCAGAGACTTGATGTCTCTAATTCTAATTACCATTAAATGCAAAATAAAACCTTAAATGATCCATTAATTTCATTTAAGACTGATTTCGAAATTATTTCAGTTTTATTTACTTTGCAAAGAACGCTATATTTTCATTGCTTAACTAATGTGCAGACTTGAAGTCTGCGTAAAAATGTATGTACAGAAATGTAGTGTTAAATAAAGAATACAAATGACTTTGGTATTGTGAAAATGAATTTCAATACATTTCTATTTCGAGCAATGGAAGCTGTGACGGTCGGCCGATGAACGGTTTCTAACAGGTCAAAGAAAGCGAGAATAGGTCGAGATATCTTAAGACCAACTAAATCGAATCGCATTGGGCATCCATCTTTGTAAGCACAGAGTGGAGTAAGCTCTATTGTGCTTATCTGCAAAGACAAATTGAGTGTCCAAGTACAGAACTCGAAGCTTTCACCGTACTTTACAATAATTAAACTAACAAAAGGCAATTTACTATCACAAAATAAATTCGGTGCCAGCAGATTGATTCGGAACGATCAAATAAGGTTACGCAACGATGTAATACACAATAAAGTTCATAACTCCTTTCACCGTAATGCTGATTATAACTTTAAATTAAGACTTCAAAGAAACTGTTATTACAATCATTTGGTGCACACGGATACAAAGAAAAAGTTACATCAAAAAGTAAGACGTCAGCTGATTTGTGTAGGGAATTCTCTTCGTATTTTCAAAGGAGTAGCTTTACGCTCTCTTTAAGTCTAACAAGTCTATTCAGGCGTCTTTCAATAGTCCTCGTAAGTTCATACTGTGTAATTGGAAACGGTGCTTTATCACCGATATGTAATAACATACTTTGTAGCAGATTGTGGCATTCATTGCTATAAAAAGAAGTCTCCTTTTTTAGACGACGACTTCCATATAACACGTTACATAACCAATAGAAAAGGATATCGTACTAATATTAGTCATCACATTTCTATCGATTATAATATCATAATATCATTTAAAAAAACATCTTAATTTGAAATACAGAACAGAACTTTCGCATTTCCATAAAGTGTCACTTGATTTAGTCATTTATGGCCAAAGATTTGCATCAATAACATATATTACTGTACATAGGAATGACTAATTTCAATATTAGTTCCATTGAGGTATCGACGTTGACATCATCTTAAATTCCATAACAGTAACCTTATATCATCCAAATGCTTTCTCCTACAATCATCGTATTATTTAAAGACGATAACACACGAGCTCCTTCATTGAGATTACGAAAACAAAGCTTAGTTGATATAACGTTGACAGAGTTAGATGTTAATTATGAATTATTGGAATAGCTGGTATAACCCGGCGGAGCAGTGACCGATAGATTGAAATCCAAACATTCCTTGAGTCATGGCCGAGTTTACGGCGGAAGGCACGTAGTCGTTCGTGCTTTCAGATCAGAAGAGCAAATCTAAGATTCAATTGTTCCATATAAAAAGGTAACTTAATACACTCGGATTTAGTACAGGTTCAAATTATTCCTGCTTAATTTTTCTAAGAATTTCAGAAAATTTCCTTAACAATATACCTTCTATGTATTTTGGCCACAGCAGGAATGTTTTTTGCTATAAGATGAGTAGCACGAATTTTATTTCAGTTCTAAGAGATCGAGAAGAACAAAGTTTAAGAAAGCAATTTTGCAAAGGTGCATGCAACAGAACAAAATCGAAAAAGACAATTAGGTAGGTACTTGAGTTAATCAGAGACTTTTGATTACAGACCTGTTATACAAGTTTGTGCTTTTGATATTGGGAAATCTATAAAAATAAGGCTTTTTATTACGTCAATTAGATTGACGCGTCAATATAAACATAAGTGGTTATCAAAATAAATATTAGAACATTCTTAAACCAGAAACCAAACAATAATTACCAAGACCAGTTCTTGTCGCTTACGTATAAGATTGCCTATGTCGTTAAATTGATGCAATTTCCTTCGAACAAATTTAGAAAACCTGTTTAACATATGACAGAATGCGATTGGAATTCTGGTTAGCGAATACTTTACGTCGGTTTGGGTTATTTTTTTTTGCTCTTTCCGTTTACAGATAGGGACATTTTAAATACTGTTTAAATTAATGTTATTTGTCGATTACAGACATAATTATGTTAAAGCAAGTGAGTCATTATCTATAACTACTCTACTACTATATTTAAGTAACATCAAATGTTCAAAGTTAGAGAAATTTGTTTACATGGTTTTAAAATTTTATGGTTCTTCTACTAATCTACCAATGTTAATTTTTGGAATAAAAATTACGTGGTATGAAGAGGAACATAATAAATTTATTTGGACGACCAATGATGCAACAATATTTTAATGTCCTTTACTGAAGTGTCGAATGATCTTCCCACCCAGGAAGTAAAGTACAAAAAGTAATAGACAAGTATATAATTGTACAGGTAAGTGGAAATGTTTTCGCGTCGAGACGGATAAATCAGAAGGGGGATGTTGGCGACGCCGTCAAGCGGATAAAGTTTAATCTCCTTTCACAACCCCAAGGCGCAGGCGCTAGGCTTGTGAAGCGAATTGTAAACACAGTAGAGGGAAGCCTTATATCAAATACATTTCAGATTTTCCTTTTACTTCACTCGAAAACAATACATAAAAGGAGTTAACAAAATGGTATCACGTATGAGCAAATAATAAAGTCAATACACGTAGATAAATGTGCAAATAAAGCAGGTTTATTGTTTTCGTCGTAGTTGGGAGCTTTACGACTTACGACACGGCACGATTGTTCCTTAGCACGTCATAAGTCAATACTTGACAAGCGCAGCCGAAATTAAGATATCGCGTTACCGTGAGATTGGTTCGGTTGTTTCGCTGTTTGTTTTGACTGCTGTGCACCGGTGTGTAACTCCCCGGCGGTAATGCTTCGGCCAAAGTCACGTACACTCGCCGAGTTGGACTTATGTTTACCTACCGATCATTGGAGTACTATATAAATAGAATTCTCTGTGATTACCGCACACAATGCATAAATATTGGAAGATACGCCGACGCACAGACTAGATTGATTGCAGAGAGTAATGTTTTTACAGATTCTTACTCCTTGGCGCGCCCTACAGCCCATACGAATTGACAGATTTTTACGCATAAAGTACGTTAAATTCTTCTAAATTGCGTAACATATTTTTAAGCCGTCGTTTTTAGGGTCCCATACTCAAGGAGTACAAACGGCTCCGCTGTCTGTCCGTCTGTCACAGCGCTCTATCTCTTCTTTTTATTGATAAACATTTATCAAGACTGCAGCTTTCATGCACCTTTAGGTTATGCTTAAGCTAGATGTATTATAGTAGCAATACGATAGTATAAGATTCATATCTGAAAGGTATAAGTTTCCACACGTGCGCCGAGGGCGGCAGGCCGGAACACTTTCCACTAATGATTTCAACCGACTCCAGTTACAGGAATATCAGATCACCTGCACCGTGTCCGGTGAAAGAATGGGTTATATACACGGATGTATATTAATATTACATATAGTACGTTGTGATTACACATAGTGTTAGAGAGGGCTCATTATAAATGCTAAAGGCATGCATTGCACCAAAATAGCATGACTTTTACGAAACGGACGAATTTATTAGATGAGGCTCCAATCTTTATAAAAATATTATTAGCTTTATAATACGCCCCTTAATAATATCTAATACAGATGAAAAATTGTCAAATTCTGGTAGGTAGACATTTTCAAATTTTCAAAACCTGCATGCACATACGAGTATACCGATAGTCGGTAATACCTAGCCTATATCGACTTAAAATGGGGGAAGATTTAATTTCAATACGAGAAAACTCTTATTGAATATTTTGTGGAAAAGTACCAATGAATTTACGAAAACACGGTGGCAATACAAAATGGTCATTTTTTCGCAGTCCTACAAAAAAGTGAGTATATGATATTTCTTTAGCTTGCGAATTCAATCCCGATGGTCACGCGCACATACATAATTTTAAATATGTGAGTGATATCACTAGCCCGACATTAATAATGCAACAGCAACCTTGAGTTTACCGACGACGCTACAGTTTTCTCAGTGCTTCGAGATATTTCATGGTGACACTGTTTTTAAAACGGAATAATAGGTATTCAGGGATCAGATGAGTAAAATACATAGATAGATCCTTACAAAAAAGTGTAACCAGTTTTGAGAATTGAAATTGTTGCGAAAATAACGTTTTACCACGTCTCCGTGCTAAAATGTCCCTATAATGTTTGAGATATTTATTTATTTATTGCATTAATTACATAGTATTCGTTATTTATACGTACATTATCTCTAAAAATGTTTTTATTTGTCAATTATTCAAAACATACCTGACTACTCTGCCTTTTGTGGCATTCTCCAATTTCAAGGCGGTGAAGTATCTTTCGATTTTACTTATCAAAGGTGTCACTGTTTTTAAAACGGAATAATAGGTATTCAGAGTGACTAAATTATGTTTACACTAGCAGAACCCGCGGCTTCGCCCGCGTAAAAAAATATGATATGACATACAAATAACTGTAATCGTAAATTTGTACCTGTAACAATTTTAACGATAAAGTAGCATTAATATTTAATTTATAAAAGCTTTTTTTTCGTCACTGTGTACCTAAATTGGTCAAGCTTTCTTCAGAAACATACACTTAAACTCTAATTCATCATCAACCCATTACTGTCCCACTGCTGGGCACGCTCATAATGAGAAGGATTAGGCCATAGTCCACCGCGCTGGCCAAGTGCGAATTGGTAGACTTCACTTACCTTTGAGATTTCTCAAAACATTTCTACAACTTCAAAGATTTTTGAAACTCTAATTACTGGACTGTAATTAAACTTTCTTTAAAATATAAGTTTCATGTAGGATACAATAATTATTATTTACACTATTCCATAGGAACCGTCCATGTTATATGGGGCCTTACATACAGTGGTTAGAGCTCCCATTCTCGCCGCCCGCAACTCCAGAAGTCCCCCTCTAGTCTCGTACGACAGGCAAGGGATACTATAGCCCTGTTCTAGCCCAAAATTTTAATCCAAGGACTATGTGTCTACCACATCACCATCACTAATCCACGCATAACCCCAACCACACCCCACGGCAGGACAAAATGTTGACACGCAGTGTGTCTCAAGTAGTTGCGACGTACCTAATCAGTATACCAAAATATAGGCCAATTTGTATAAACTTACGCATTTTCATATATGTAATTTGCACCCGTCCACGTTGTCATGTATTTGTCTGAATAGACGTTTTCTGAAATTTCACGTTTCTAACTTCGAACGTAAAAGATTCCCGTATATATACATATAACACTTATTTTACCTCCTTATAAGAATTTCAAAAACATTCCTATATACATATGCAACAATAAATACTTTATCAGCAAATTTCTGAAAGCTAATATTCAACACCAGCGGTCGGCAACCCGACACCCACGGGTGGTGTGTGGCCCGCGACTTTCCCTTGTGGCCCGCGGGTCTGCGCGTTACTAATAATTGGCCAAGTGCAAGTCAAGCCCGCAACTGGAGGGTTCCGTACAACCAAAATTTTTTTAAATGTCTAATATTTAATATTGCAGCAGCCATTAAAGTACACACATTGTGAAAATTTGAACTGTCTACCTCTAACGGTTCAGAAGTCAGTTGGAAAAATATCGAATAGCAGTTTGTTGTATGGGGATCCTTTTTTGTGTTCAACTTTTTTTAATTTTTAGTATTTGTTTTTATAGCGGCCACCGTTATGTATCCTCTGTAAGAATTTCAAATTTTTATCTATTACGGTTCCAGAGATAGAACCCTGTGACACACGGACAGACGGACAGACAGCGAAGTCTTAGTAATAGGGTTTCGTTTTTATCCTTTAGGTACGGAACCTTAAAAAACCGCTGTTCTGCACTTCAGCACGCGCAATACATTCCCATGTTAAAAATATATGTTACGACGGCCCGTGGAAATTCGCCCTACACTAAACTTCTCTGCACTCTGTTCTTTTTCCAGACACGCCAAAGGAAGTAACTTCAATAACGGTTTTTAAAGAAAATTTCTTTACTTATAGTACCCTAATGGGATTGATTGTTGAGTTGCTAAAAATTCTGAAACAGATGTGTAAACAGAAAGGCATAATGCATACACCCTTTTATAGCCGTCTTAAGGGTTGATCTAAAAAAACAGTGACTCAGATGCTTCATTGAGTCCAATGATAATTTTTCATAGTGGTTGCTTCCAAATTAACGGATTATAAAATATAGTTCCAATCCCTATTTAAAGACCTTAAGGGTTGATTTTCAAAAAATGGAAAAATAAGTGATATTATTTACAACCAGAAAGCAAAATACCAATTTTTATAGACTTTGCTTCAAAATCTGCGGACTTCTAATCGAAGTTTCTAGCCTTATAATACCCTCTTAAGGGTAGATTTTCTATAAATGGTATTAAAAAGTTCTATCATTCCCAACCAGAAAGCCAATTACCATTTTTAGTCTTTGTTTCCAAATTAACGGTTTTTAAAGTAAAGTTCCATCCCCTATTAAACGTCCGTAAGGGTTAATTTTTCAAAAACGGTCAAATAGGTGTCCTATTATTTTCAATCAGACAGCCAAATAAAAAATTTCATAGAATTTGTTTAAAAAGCTGCGGTCGTCGAAACGAAGTTTCCAGTAGATTTTCCATAAACGGTGTTAAAGAAGCTCTATTATTTCGAACCAGAAAGCTAAATGTTATTTTTACAATCCTTGTTCCAAATTAACGGATTTTAAAATAAAGTTATATTCCCTATTAATCGAACTTAAGGGTTGATTTTCCAAAAACGGTAAAATAGGTGTTCTATTATTTTCAATCAGAAAGCTGAATACCAATTTTCATAGACTTTGTTTTAAAATCTGCGGACTTTCCAACAAACTTTCAACCCCTATTTTACCTTCTTAAGGGTAGATTTTCCATAAATGGTGTTAAAAATGTTCTATTATTTCCAACAGGAAAACCAAATGCAAATTTTTATAGTCCTTGCTTCCGAATTAACGGAGTTTGAAATAAAATTTCAACCCCATTTAACGACCTTAAGGGATGATTTTCCAAAAACAATGAAATAGGTGATTAATTATTTTCTATCGAAAACCCAAATACTGATTTTTATACAGTTTACGTGAAAACTGGGGGACTCTCATACAAACTTACGACCCTTATTTAACCCAAATAAGGGTTGATTTTCCAAAACCGATAGAATTAAAGTTCTACTATATCTAATCAGTAAGGCAATGACTAACTTTCGTAGTGCTGGCTTACAAATTGGCAAATTTTAAAATAAGCTGTCAACCCTTATTTTACCAACATAAGGGTTGATTTTCCAAAAACAATGAAATAAGTGTTTAATTATTTTCTACCAAAAATATAAATACAGATTTTCATAGAGATTAGAACAAAACTGGGGGATTTTCATACAAACATACAACCCTTATTTAACACACATAAGGGTTGATTTTCCATAAAAAGTAGAAATAATGTTCCACTATATCTAACCAGTAGAGCAATGGCTAACTTTCATAGTGCTGGCTTTCAAATTGGCAAATTTTTTAAATAAGCTGTCAACCCTTATTTTACCAACTTAAGGGTTGATTTTCCAAAAATGGTGAAATAGGTGTTTAATTATTTTTAATCGAAAACCCAAATACCGATTTTCATAGAGTTTACATCAAAACTGAGGGAATTCCATACAAACTTACAACCCTTATTTAACCCACATAGGGGTTGATTTTCCAAAAACGGTAGAACTAAAGTTCTATTATATCTAACCAGTAAAGCAATGGCTAACTTTCATAGTGCTGGCTTTTAAAATGGCAAAATTTAAAATAAGCTGTCAACCCCTATTTAACCACCCTTAGGGTTGATTTTGGAAAAACCCTTAGATTAGATTTTTATTACTTTAAATCAGAAAGCTAAATACCAATTTTCATCCAGTTTGCTTTAAAACTGACGGACTTTCATACTAACTTTCAACCCCCATTTAACCCCCTTAACGGTGGAATATCAAAAAATCCGTTCTTAGTGCGCATCTACATTATAAAATGAAGCTATATTTTAAATTTCATGATTGTAGCTTCAGTAGTTTAGTCAAAACCTTGATTAATACGTTTTGAACGTGAGTATCTTTTCGCTTTTATATTATGTTTACATTTCGCATGTTCTTTGACGAATTGCGAGACAAAGGAATATTTTCTGACGTCTCAAGATTACGCAGTTCACGCTTTGCATTTTGTTTTTATAAACCTGTTTTGTTAATTTCCATATTCACAATCAGAATGTTTTTAAAGTTTTCTGGCAATATTACCTGGTCAATAAATCATTCGAATTTTGTATTAAGTTTTGTATTATGTTTCGTTTGTAGAGACATGAAAAATAAAAATAAAGAAATGTCCGTAGATAATGTTTACCATAATCTTAAACTAGCTCTCGCCCGCGACTTTTTTCGCGTTTACTTTAGAATCTAGATAATATATCTTCCTTATGACACACACGAAGTACCTATGAAAGTACATTATCAATATTTAATCTATCTAATGTTTTCCCGAGCAAGAACCGACATTTGATAATTTCTGCCTAATAGAAATTATCAGTCTTTGCTAGGCAAAAATTGAATAGATTCATTATTAATCACATGCGCTAGACTTGCCAACTGTCACGATGATCGATCAAAAGGTATCAGAGTTGAACGATCTCAAAAATACACGAACATCAATTTTTATGTAAATGTATAGACATTGTCTGGCATTAGTATACATTAGAATACAGTGAAAGCATTTGGCAAAATAAATTTATCCTATACGTCTACAGAGATAGGTCTATTAATATAGATATTTTGAGAGGTATAGATACTTGTCTCACCCCCCGACGTTTCCCGCATAATCAATTTGTCGCATACGAGCACTCTGATGCAACGAGCCAAGTAATGCTCTGTATTCCTAGAGGCAGGGTTCGTTTTGCGATTGCAGTTAATTTCGGCGGCTGTGTAGTCCTGTGGGGTAAGAGAACCAACTGTCTGCCAAATTCAATGTTATTCGTATATACGAATGTTATACCTATATAGGTATCTTACATATATAGGTACATTTTCAGGCCCACAATCTGTATTTCATCTATATATAAATATAGAGCTGATGTTTGTCGTTTTGTTCAAGTAACACACAATGGGTACTGATTTTACTTATTGTTGCTTATAGTTAGAAGTCTAACTAGAAGAGTAGAAGTAGAAATAGAAAGTGATATATTTTTAATGTTTCATTTTTCGCTACAATAACGCGAGCCGGTGATATCCCAAAAACTCTATGATATAAAAATTAAATTGTGGTTGTTTATAAATTTTGATCGGCCTATAGCACTCAATACGATTGAATTAATCAAATCGAAAGATAGTGATGATAGAAAAGCATGAATGATGGTAATTTAAGGCAGTAGTAAGACTACGAAGGAAAATGTTTGAATGGTGATTTTATTTGGTATTCAGCTAAAAGATGTCATAACTGATACTGACGAGGTTGAACACAGAGAAGTCGCGGGCATAAGCTAATTACAAATAAAATATTATTTAGACAATAAGTAAAACTTGTAAATAAAATGCTTTTATAACTACACAATACAATAATCTATTCTGTGGTCTTGTGTTTACTTTGCGGTCTATTTTGGTATGACTAAAGTAAATGAACAATAAATAAATTCTATTTATTACCTACTATGTAGAAAATATAAAATCAAAACAAACTAAAACATGAATAAATACATTACATAACTTCTAAGAATGATAGTACATAAACAATATTATTTAAAAACGTTTATTATTTCTTATAACTAGCACGGAATCATACAGGGATTGCAATTGTAATTGAATTTACAGAAGAGGTGAAGCAACGCATTGTGTCACGATGTTGTTCAGTCGTGAGGATTGAGTTACTTAGATCATTAGCCCCTAGAATCATTACACTTAATAAATTTAAAACAATGAAATACCTATATTCAATACTATCAAAAATGTCATGTTAAACGTGCATTTAAAGTATCTCTACATATTTGGTATATATTTCAATTTTAAGCATTTTTTGTGTAAGTTAATAAATAAGGTATAATTCTAAGGCCTGTATGTACATAAAATTAATAAATAAATAAATAAGGGCGATTTGCATTTCCACTCTAGAGGCTCCACCGTCTCATCTATTCCTGCCTAATAACATCAGTGCCACTGTGTTCTGATTTGAAGGAAGTGGTAGAGGACGCATACTTACTCATCCGAGGCTCCCAACGTAGTCCTCAGTGGATAGCAACAAATCTGTGGTTGACCCCAAGTAGGAATCTTATCTAGGGTTGATTACAGATGTCCATGGTCGGCAGTGGCCACTTACCGTCAGATGGACAGCATGCTATACTTACATATATAAAAAAACATCCTTGACAGCATAATCAGTGCAACAAAGACAATAAATCAAGGCTCTAGGTCAATACTACATAGAATATAATAAATATCACTTTACGATGTTTGCCCTGACAATTTTACTACCACAGCGACATTAGTCTCCCGTCTTAACATTAGTATTATAAATATTGACTAACAAAACATAAACAAAAGCGGTTGTTATTTGTCTGCGAAGTTAAAATATCGTGCCCGTATGCCGATAACGTTCGATCGTTTCGTTCCAAGGTTGACTGGTTGCACCTAAGTATTAGGTAGGTTCTATTTGAATTTTTAATGCAATTATTGTAAATACTGAGCAGTTTTGGTGGGTTGGATTGTGAGATGTTCTTTAGTATACCCTAAGATTTTTTATATTATAAGAGTAGCAGACGATCATGCAGTCCACCTGATGGTAGGTGGATACCGCCGCTCGTTGTCATCTGTATTCAACCCCAGATAAGATTATTTTCCTACTTGAGGTTGGCCACAGACCGACAGATGCGCCGCTCCCCCAGATGACTAAGTTATTCCAGCTCGCCTCGAAAAAGTATGTCTCCCTTACCACACCCTTTAAACCAGAACACAGCAGCGCTTAACACTGCTGTTATTAGGTAGAGTTAGGGGTAGCGATAGTGCTGCCGGAGACGAACCATAAGGAGATCTACCACCTTCAGTATAAATTAATAGTAACAATAATACCGTTGGACTGTAACTCCGAAGTAGTTTTTTTGTGGATTTGGCCGCTCATAGTCATTTGTTACCAATAACAAAAGTCTTATCCAAAGATCGTAGACTGAGGACTAAGTTAGAACATCTTACAAGCGAGTCTGCCTTGACAAACCCTTCAAATCTACACCCAGCAGCACGAACACTGCTCCTATACGGCAGAGATGTTGAGAGCAGATATTCTATTCTACCTATTATAGAAATAATCGAATTTTACCACATTATGTTTAACGCATATTATGTCAAAATGTCCATATCAAAACCCATTTCATCTTTAACGATGCCCACCAATAGTCTGACAATTAGGCTGACATGATATACAAACAAGACAAAGGTCTTAGAAATTCCTATCAACCTATTTTTCATTACCTAAAGTATCTCGAAAGTTGCTCATCCAATGCGCAATATATACGCCGAAGTAAGTCTAAGTCGGAGTATGTATTACTGTATAGCGTTTAATGAAGACGCACGCATTACTGATTCAATGTGACCTATAAATGTCACATATCCAATCCAATGAAGCATGCAACGATATTGTAAATGCCATTGCACGAAGCGCCGGCAATTCCTCTCACCCGTGTTAGAATCGAAGTATATTTTAAAATTATATATGAAATGTTACAAGTGAAACGTTTTTTCTGTAAAAGTGTATCTTTATTGGAGTGTTCTGGCTTGCGAAAATTATGAAGAGTAAGAAAGTTATCAAAATAACCAGCTTAAGACGATAAAAAAGATATCTTAAGGAACGGCAATATTAGCAATGACTTCAATTAAGTCGATTACAAAATACAAGATTTTATCTTATATATAAAATTCTCGTGTCACAATGTTAGTTACCATACTCCTCCGAAACGGCTTTACCGATTTTCGCCAAATTTTATATGCATATTCAGTAGGTCT
Organism: Epargyreus clarus; assembly: GCF_041222505.1. Classification (NCBI taxonomy): domain Eukaryota; kingdom Metazoa; phylum Arthropoda; class Insecta; order Lepidoptera; family Hesperiidae; genus Epargyreus; species Epargyreus clarus. Next base: position 5,708,744 of record NW_027332233.1, read on the forward strand.
GAGAATCGGCTACTATCTATTTTTCATACCCCTAAGTGATAAGGGTTATTATCCCTTAACATTTTTTTATTTATATGGCAACACAACGTTTGCCAGGTCTGCTAGTTTTTTTTTATAAGAGTACAATACGGTGATAATTTTTATAAAGGAAAATTGCTTAGGAAGGAAACACACGAGCGACATAGCGAAGGTCGTCGACATCTGACGAACTGTCGCTCATGTATTAGGCCCCATAATAACGGTAAGGTTACGTATCTAACTAATCCCAAGGAAACTACCTAAATAGTTGTTTTCTTTATGGTGATCTTATAAAACGTGGTAAGCATCTAAATGACGTACTTTATAAATCACGACATTCAAACGACCGAGGATATTTTTCCGTACGAAAATTTTTTCCTTAAATAAAAACTAAAGTAAAACTTCGAAAACTTAGCTAACACAATAACGTTCACGTTAAAAGGTATTCAGTTATAAAGATTTAGTCTAGAGATTCCAAAGTTTATATCTAAAATAATTGAATCTATTTCTCAGGATTTGTAGCATCGATCGGAGGATCGCGTGCGAGCTCATAGGCCAAGGTTCAACGAGTGAATGATCGCTAGATCCACCACCGAAGGTCGTAGACTGATATATGCAAACAATTAGAAATAAATTGTGTGACTGTAAAATACTAAAGAATTATAGTAACTGGTGATGTAAAGTGATTTAAAAGAGGAAGGAAGACAGAAATGTGTCCGCTGGCGAAAATAAATCTTTGTGAAAAATAAATCAGACAAAATCTTTGTATCTTAGACTTATTGGAGAAACTAGATTGAACCGACTTTGAAAAGGAAGTGGTTCTATGTTACCCAAAAATTTACTAAATAAAGATTATGAATTATGTACGGCTGTACGTATTTTTTATGTACATTTTTCGCAAACAATAATAAAGTATAGGATTAATATAAGCTCAGTTTATTAAATGTAAAGTTTATTATAAATTAAATTTTTGGGTAAAATTAAAACAGCAGCTTATATTTTATGTGAGTGGTCAAAGTAGTAAATGTAGTTAGTTGATGACTAAAAGAATGTAACTCTACCAATTCCTCGGTATAAGCCTTCGAGGCTTCAATTACTCTTCAGTTAAGCGAATCCTATGGATGGAACCTTATAACCGCTCCAGTAAATTGGAACGAAACGAAAAATTATCCCGCTCTAGGGAAATATAGGAAAACGCTAAAAAATTTTGTATTAAGTCTCTAATGAAAAAAAGGCTATTTTTATTCGGTATTGGATAAAAGTTAACAAAAATATAAGTAAGTAATGACTCTATTTCTTACTTAGTCGTTGTTTTAAAGTTAGTTGTATTTTTGTATCAGTGTTTTAACTTTCTTTTACTTTGTATAATTTGTATATAAACTGAATAAATATTAAATAATTCGAATTACATTACTAAATTATAACTTTCTATATGTACTGTATAATTTTAAGATTATGAGTATGTGCGCAAAAATTAACACCCATGCGATTACATTGTAACTACTCCATTTTACGACTGATTTAATTATAGAGTAAAGTAGTTTTCGTTCATAGTTGATATAGTTAATTCATAAACTAATAAATTGTATTATTATGATAATACTTAAGAGAGATAAGAGTGTAGTCATTCTAAAACATATTTCTTGATAATGAGGACTGAATTCCTAATAGGATAATTATGTAAAAATAGAAAATACGAAAACCTCATAACTAAATGAGTAGGAAGGAAGGCAGTTTAAGGCTTAAACTTATATGTATTCGTAATCGATGATTCATTGGCTAGCTGTTGACGTAAACACTGATTCCTATATAGGTACGGGTTCTTTTCAGTTAAGATTCTGGACTTCATACTTTTGTTTTTTTTGTTTTAGTTACCTTATTTTGTATTATGTAGAAGTAGTGGCTGATGATATTTTGAAGGTCATTAAACTCTACGCACATATTTTTTTATAATAATAAATTTCTTGAAATACACAATACGCTCAGCCAAGCGAAATGCTTTGGGTAAATCTCTGCTTTTCAGCAGAGGAATGTGTTTAGCTGTAGGTAGACGTCTACTTTCATCTGCGGATGTACCATTTTACTGTCATATTAGTTGTCCAAATTATTGATAAAATCTTGTCTCATTTAAATCATAAAAATGAAGTGTATAACAAATGTTATTTATACGTCCGGTATATTTTTATAAATAAATGATTATGTAGGAGATATTTTCAATGTCATTTTGTTAATAGAATTATTTTAATGACTTGTTACTCATTAATGATTTCGTCGACAGGTGTTCAAATATTCATTCGTAGTTACAGAAAATTGTCTAACGGTACCGTCATTGCAAATGATGAACAATGATACAGAATAGCTTTTGAATCATTCATTCGGTCAGTCGGTCAGGTTCAGCCCATTATCGTACCGCGACTGAGCATGGGCCCCATTTCAAAATGAGAAGAGTTTGTCTGACCGCCCATTGGCTACTATCGAGAGCGATAGTTGCATAGGCTACTATCATGTCGCTTAAGCTACTGAACAGTTGCTTAATCGGCTGTCACTCGGGGGTCTACATTGTTGTTTGAGCGGCCGAGAAGCTTATACTGATTAATTTCAAAAAACTGTCAACAGTCGATTATCTACGCGTCTGAATGAATAATAAGCTATTAAATAGTCGCCGAATAACTTTTGACAACCGCTTTAACCACTACTTGATCGCCAAAGCTACCTATAACTCAAACAATAGCCAAAGTCGGAGATCCAAAGCCGAAGGCCAAAATTCATACCACTTAATTTACAGTTTTTAGAAAGTAACAAGAAATAAACACGAAAAGCTTATTTGAACGCTTTAAGTTTTACTGTTTAAAGTGCCTTTAAGATATCTTCGAAGACAATGGACAATACAATGGAGACCGCTTTTGGACTTTTCCTTAAAACGTGAACATGATACACTAATTACAACCTAAGGATATTTTAAAAGTAAAATAAACTCGAAGGCTACTTGGCGGCACATAGGTATTATATGGTAAGGTAATGTTGTATGTAACAGACTATATTATAGTCTGTTAAATATAACATTTCAAATACATTTCAAATAACGTTATACATATGCATACATAACGACATGACAATAAAAAGAAAATGGGGATCGCCATAAAAAATACGCTATTTTTCGACGCTTTTTTTCTATTGAACTGTAATAAGTAGACAGTTCTAATTTTCAAAATTAATTTACGTCTATGGGTAATATGATATCAAATACTAAAAATAAAAAATAAATGAAAAATTGGTGGTACAGAACCCTCCGTGTGCGAGTTCGACTCGTACTTGGTCAATTATATTTATACGTTCATGAAAGTACTGTCCAAGTCTTGTCACGATTTCTCCAAGGATACTTTTGTTGTCACATTAAAATTCAATCAAATCAATCAATCAAAATTGATGCGTGATTAATGCAAACGGATTTATTAAGAAGTAGTTAATAATAAACTATAAATGCTGGGACATGAAACTAGTTCCGTCCGTTATCAGGTTAGATAATCCAATCTGTTAACGTTAATAGTTGCTGGAGCTTATTGCAGTCGCGATTTATTCGTGCATGAATAATGTTACGTTTTCGTTACGAACCCGTCCATATCTTTTTTTATAATATACGGAGTAGCAGACGAGCATGCAGTCCACCTGATGGTAAGTGGCTACTGCCGCCCATGGACATCGGTAATCAACCCCAGATAGGATTAAATATTCCTGGTCGGCCACAGAGGCGCCGGTACCCCTGAGGACTAAGCTGAAATGCCTCGGAAAAGTCTGTCTCCCTTACCACACCCTTCAAACCGGAACACAGCAGCGCCTAACACTGCTATTATTACGCAGAAATAGGTGTGGCGGTGGTGTCGCCGGAGTCGAACCACAAAGAGTTCTACCACCTTCACTCTCACTACGATACCGAAATGTGACCACCATTGGGCCCGATCTAGGGGGTCGGAACATGGAAGCCGGGCAATATGGCCCTGGACGGCTAACTTGAGGGTAACATGAGTGTAACTGGAACAAGTGAGATTTTTTTTCTACAAGTTATATTCTGGTCATAGAATATGTTTTGCCCCATACAAAGTGGCAAAACTAGAGGACCGCTTCGGATAAGTATATCTCCCTCACTACATCTTTCAAAGTGGAGCACAGCGGCGGTTCACACTGTTGTTATTAGGCAGAAACAGGTATTTTTCAGCCCCGCTTCACGCTGTCTCGTAAACGACGCGTATTGCAGCGTGACTGCAGTTGCAGGCAATTAGCCTGATGTCCCGGTTACGAATCGCGTATAATGGAAACGCTCAAATCGCGTCCGAAATAAGCCTTTAAACGACAACCATTAATCTATATCGTTGACTGATTCCTATCTGCCTCGTTTGAATAACTCCGTATAATTAAAGCTGGACTCAATAAGAATTAATATAACGGACCAAATACAATATCGTTTAACGAATATTATAAAACTTTTGTAATATATATTAATTGAGTTTACGTTTTAATAAATTTGTCTTAATATTGTCATATTGCATAAGTAATTTGGCAATGTTGATCAATAGCAAATGTCTAGAACAATTCTTTATGAATTTAAATTGAACATTCAGGAAGGCAACATTCCAAGTCCTTTAAATGGGTTCGATAAAAAACAATCATATAAATATGAAAGTAAATCAAAGTTACAGTTAATTAAACCTTGAGACTTCCTGGTCTGGACTAAAAACACAACAAAGACTTAAAATAATGATAAATGTCTGTAGAATGGACGCGCTGGAGATAAATAACAACATAAGATGACTGTGAAATAGGTAGCTGGATTTTCAACTCATGAATTATCATTTGTGGCCACATCGACGCACAATGGAATACAATGAGCGGAGTAAGCGCCGTATTATTGATCATAATGCAAAAGGAAGTGGGAGATAGCACCGCTTTGTGCGAAATGATGGATTGGGTGGGCCGTGCGCTTAGAGAAAGCCTACACGTATAAAGGTATATGTAGATACAATCTAGGATCTCATCTCGTTCGCCGGAAGGCGCCTGCTACGTTGACGTCGTGTAGGAAATGACGCCTCCGCGTCTTTCTTCAGGCACCATTGCAAAACCGTGCGTGATGAGACCACATTGCAAACAACTGTTTCTCTTTAGTTTCCTTAGCGTACCTACGTTTTTTGTTACGAGAAAACTAGCGCCTTTAATAAATAAACATAGAATATTGTTTGCGAGAAATAAATGAATATTTATGATGAATCAATTAACAATAAGTTTCGATAGCGCAATCATTTTGTGTCAAACTTAATTATTTGCTCCAGATACGTTTGAGTTGCGCTGATACAATTTAATCAGCGTTAAATGATTGTCAAACTTCGTTAACACTAGCTGTTTACACTTTAATTGAATTCGAGACCCGATATTACGAGATATTTGCACAAATAAATTGCCATTTGTGTGTTGAAATTACGTGCAATATACAAATTACAAAATGTTAAACTTCTTCAATCTATTACGACACCATTTCTGGCCTAAGATATTTTCTAACAATGAGAGGCATGGGGATCGTTCACCACGTTGGTGAAGTGCAAATCTGAAGTGTATGGATAGTCATATTATTTTTATTATTCGGGCGTGTTTAACAAATACAAAGTACCTTGGATTCAAACCGGAAACTATAAATGAAGACACAAATTTGTATCACCGAGCGGTAACTGCACTACAATGTTTTGCATGAATAGATGCAAATAACCTATTAACTCGGCCACAAGCATCAGATGAATTAGTGATGCGCGGAGCGAACGCGTCATGCTCGCCCGAGGGGAAAGTGAACTTCGCAGCCGAACAATAGCAGGCAAATTGCAGACCTCCGCTAAAGCACGCACTCTTTTATTTTTGACTCACGACGCAGGTGAACAAAACAAATGAAATCCACACGATGATCAATCGGAATGCCTACATTGAATTGCAAATGGGCTACCTTGAAAGCATTGCCTGGGGATTAGACCCCATTGCGAAATTGACCCGCATCTATCTGGGTCTGCACTCGTTGCGGGACGCGATGTGCTCATCAAAGTTAAAACAATTGAATGCGTCGTGCGAAAACTATACTACACGTATGCTAGTTCATACTAGTACATCTATAAAGTTTCAGATACAACGCAGCAAATTATATCATTGAACACATGAGAATGACTCTTATATACCAATCATACAATTTAGTAATTTATTACAAATTACGTTTAACTTATCAACTGGACATTAATTTATTAATCGTAAGTATTAAAATACCACAATCAAGTTCTAGTAATTGCTCCGTTTATAAATACATACATGTTTAATGAACTATAAATTATTGCTTTATTTAACTCGCGTTAACAATGTTAATTAGGTAGAATAAAATGCTAGGACGGCCTTCCTCATAGCGTTGTTAAAGTAACGGTATCGATAGTTCTAAGACACTGTTAAGACGAAGGCCGTATTGAAAACCGGTGCTCGTTGGAAGTAAGGCATAACAGGATGTGACTTTTTGTGGCCGTCACGTATTGGCCCGTTAAAAAATAGTAAACAACGGGCTTGCCAAACTAGATCGTTATCACACGAAGTAATAAACTGACGTCAGTCGGAAAGGAAAGTCAAGACGGGTAGTAGCAGTGAACGCCAAAAACTTGGCATAACGGTGTGAATGTTGCAAATTGCAGAATGTTTCGAATAAATACTTAAACCAAATAAACAACCCACAATGTGTCTCACGGGCTATTTTCGTAAAATTGCTCAAAAGTACTAAAAGAAAACATTTTATGTATTTTATAAAACTCGATGTACCAGATTTCGACGGTTTCTCGTTTTTGTGGACAAAATTTTGTTTATCTTTTTGTTATATCAAAAGTTATCTCACTGAACCGGTTCCTACGTGAAGGAGGTTCTTTTAATTGGCATCGCAATTTAAAATAAGAAAAATCAGGATACAAATTGGACGAGATCCTTATACAACCTTACTGAAATAAAAATTAAGTGTATTTTTTTAACCAAACCAAAGTATTATTGGCATGATAAGACAGACTTAAGTCTAAAGCCCTAAGTTACATCTTTCCGTGAATAAATAAAAAAACGCAGGACCAGACATATGGAGGATGGTCCCCACTTCAAGCATAAGACATGATCAGATATAAAAAAAAGTTCTTAACGATTATGACGAGGTTCACTAATAATGAGATATGATGTATGAGAATAAATCGACTATCTGACGCAATTTTAGGAGAACTCGCTTGTAATGCTCCGGTGTCGTTATAAAATATACGTAAAGATGAAATATGATCATGACAGTTTCCATTTTTTACACGCTTTATATTTTAACCTATTGACGTTGTTTTTGCTTTTCCCGATCAATATGTAAACTCAGTAAACAGTGCCGATTTCGTAAGACGAACTGTACAATGTCTCACATAGGTTATTTATCAGTAATAGTTAATTCGTGTTAAGATATGGTCATTTGGCCATATAAGCATTCTAGTCTTTGAAAACTTGTTCTCGCTGAATAGTTCAAGGCTACATTTTCAAGTTTTGACTTTTATTCTGACGACAATCGTGCGGTTCTTGTTACGTTGAGGTCGCATTGAGTAATCTCATCGTTATAAATAAGCAGAGATGATCTAACCTATAGGTAAATGCTCGTTGCTTTAATCGGATAACGACGACAATATTTAGAGTTCCTTGCAAATAATAATATATTTTTTACAATTTAATTGTGCGAATGGCATTCTTGTGTCAAATTACGACAGAACTGTATACATTGAATAGTAGTAAAAACTATGTATTGGATTTTTTTTTGTTATAACTTGAAACGTAAGAGCCGTAATGAAATTTTCATTAATTAGCCTTGAGAAAACATGTTACTCAGGTGCTTCTTCTAGTGAAAAGTTTTTTGTCATAATCCTATTTTGGCACGCGTATTAGGGTGACGCCGTCGATATCCTGGATGATATCCAGCAGTCTCCCTGTGACATTCACGGGATGATAGGTTCGCGCGACACGACTCATGCGTATGCAACACTTATTTTGAGTCTCAATCTAAACTTTTTCTTTCCTTTTTTTTCTACAGAAATCTGACATAATACCTTCCTCTAATTTTTTACGTTATTCTCACGACACTATAATGCCTTAATATGAAAAGTAAGTGAGAAATTAATTTAAAATATAAATTTATTATTATGATTTAAAAATATATTACATTTTATTTTTCTCTATTATTTAAAATTTAAGTACATTCAATGTACTTATCAAAGTTTAAATGTATAAAATTACTTAGAATGTATGAGATACTAATACATAAGTCAGATTATTTTTCTTGTGGTCACTATTTAATCCTCATCAATTTCATGTTTATTGTCCTACTTATATAAAAACAATTGCCATTATTTTTTAACTGTGTATTACAGAGAATATTCATGATCTCGACCCAAATTAAATCTAAAAGGATTAGGTAATAGTTTATTATTATCGAGTGTAACCATGAGACTAAGGTTTTTTCTTTATATGTCCATAATATGATACATACTTATTATGATGATATTGGATTCTGTGAAACATTATATTGAAACTTTTGAGATAACAATATAAGATAAATAAGGAATGTTTTATATTTGTTCTTCAATTTAATTGTGCAGCACTTGTGCACTTATGCATCAAAGATTGTGGCAGTCATTGTTGTTGATTGAAGATAATTAAAAAAGAAAACAATGGAATTAATAGGTCTTAGGTTTCAAGATTATTTGTAATTGGTCTGTGTATTGTGAATTGGCAATATGGATGTAACAATGTTTGTATTGAAAATGGCAGAATAGAAATAATGCATCAACAACTAATAACTTTAAAATAATAGTAACATGTTACTTGTCAATTGCAGTTTGCGCTTTCAATAACAAAATTTCATGCTAAATAAGTAAGAAATGTAATACTTTAAAAAATTTTACTCAACTCACCAGTTCTCGGAGAGATGGGGACCGCTGGCTTTGGTGCTGAGTTGGAGCAAAGCCGGCCAATCTTAGATGGAGGCTTCAGCCCTGAAGGTTTTGGAAGAGTTGTCGGTCTTGGATGGTCTGATCTTGGTATAGTTGAAGCTGTGGTGCTGACTGAAGATGCAGCATCCGAGGAAGTTGATGATGGTGCAGGAGGCGCCGCGGCTCCCGGCGGTTCTTGCGTGTCACTCATTTTAGAAGCACTTTGTACACTTTATTTTTATAAAATTACGAACCCATCGTAATTACGCCGAAAACAGCTATTATGGATTTGTAGCGTAATAAAGACGAAAACAAACGCAACGTGACTCAAATAAACTCACGACTAATAAACTAAAAATATCACGAGTTCCCGCGCATTGAGAGGACGCGCAATCTGGATCACGGCCACGCAAACATAAATGTAAATAAAATTTTGTTTATAAATTTCGCAAATTCAAAATGATTGCACGAAACCGTTGCAATAACAATTAAAAGACACGTGTATTATTTGTTTTATAACGTGCAATTATTCGCGCTTTTAATACTACGTTGTACAACTTCCCCGCCAGAGTAAACTGAAGAAGAAAAATGTAACTGCATACCTTGAGCGAGGAATTAGAGCACAAAAAGTGCTATCCGTGACTTAGAAAAACACGCGAAATTTTACCGCTTCTCGCGTCCGACCCAGCTGAGCTTGACAACGTTATCACTACACGTAATATGCTTACACTGAACTCATTTTTGTAATGATATAAAAGCACTAGTTAATACAAATTAGAGGAACTCGGTGACAAAGTTAAATAGTCCTGGAGATATTAGCAGAGCATTTAGAGAAACACAAAACATTCACAAATTACAATATCATCCAGTCAGACGTTGAACACAACACGAAAATTGTAACTGAAGAATACATTGAACACGACAAGACGCAAAACTTGACATTACATTGCTTGCTCGCCAGCTCGAGTGTAGGTCAGAGAACTCTTGTAAAGAAATGGTGCTTTAAACCTGTATCATTAGACCGCATTATAACTAATAAGTGCTATTAAGTTAATTAGAAATTTTTAAATGCCCAATAAAATGATTTTCTTGAATACAAATTACTATTTAAACATTCTTTGTTATAGCAACATTGTGACTTAAATGTCTAATCCGAGGTTTTGTTAATCCTTCTCTACGTTGATTAAAATAAGATCTAATTTTACCACAATATGGTCTATAATACCTTACAATACAGAATCATCAAGTAATTTAGTGTAATTGACAAATACGTCACAAATCCCAAACACAATCTGTCATTACTCTCTGTCATGTCAGTCATTCTATCGTGGATTTTAAATCGAATGTGAATTTTATGGTGATGTGTCTCATAATATTCAGGTTCAAATTTCAATGAAATACTTCTACAACATGAGTTCACGATATTAATTCCCGTATATAAAATGAAGCTAATTCATAAGAACATCGAAAAAGATGGCAGTGGGTGCGTATGGTTTAGTTAAAGGATAATTTAACTTGAGTTTTATATGGTATAATCATGTTGTTATTCAATTCCATGTGCGTAGAAGTATCGGATTGGTTCCCGAAGAGCCTGAGGACATGTGGCATGCCTACAACCTCATCGCGGAAGGGGACGCGGTTACAGCGTCTACCGTCCGCAAGGTTCAAACGGAATCTTCAACTGGGTCTTCAACGAGCAGCCGTGTGCGGACCACTCTCACCATCACAGTGGAAACTATAGACTTCGATACACAAGCATGTGTGCTTCGGTTGAAAGGTCGGAACATTGTGGAGAATCAGTATGTCAAGGTAAAGATAACTTTTGTTTTATAATAAAGAAGTAGAAAAAAAACATACAGGCCAACTGATGGTAAGTGGCCATCTCACCTGTGGAAATTGTAAGTCAACCCCAGATATGATTTTAATTGCCTATCACATCTTTCAAACCAATACAGACTCTTTACGCTGCTTTTATAAAGAACAAATAAGTATTGCAGTGGTGCCTTGAACATATAATAATGTAAATTTCTTCTCATATCTACAACCCAATATGAAAGCCATCAGTAGTAGTGTATTATTAGAGCAAATACACTGTCCATAGTTTTCATACTGAATATTTTTATTTGTTATAGTTGTTAATGATGAAGATGAGATATTATATTGTCGCACATGTCTACCTCATATAATGCTTAAAAAGGATGTACAAATTTTAGATGGGAGCATATCATACACTTGATTTGGAGTTGAACAGAAAGTTTGTGTTACGCAAAATCCTATGGGATTCAGTTGCTCTAGACCGTGTGGATATGGCCTGTGATCCTGCCGCAAGTGCAGATGTTGCCGCTGTCGTTATGCAGGAAGGCCTGGCACATGTGTGTCTCATCACACCGTCTATGACATTAGTGAGGTCGAAAATTGATGTTACAATTCCAAGGAAACGCAAAGGCTTTGTGCAGCAACATGAAAAGGTATCTATTACTTTTTGTATGAAAATAATACCTACTGATACTTTATTTGGGCTAGGCATTTTTACTCATACTGTAGGAACAATAGTTTGTGTATAAATGATTATGTAAGCAAAATGTTAGGATAAGAGTAGATCTGATTATGTGTCGTATTACATCCTCTTGTTAGTATTCATTTATAAATTTGATTTTTGCATGGTACTGTTATGAATTCTAATATTAGAGGTTGAACATTTGATCTTGACATCATCTTATTTGTAAACTTGTAATTCCTTAATAGTAGTATTTAATTAGCATCTCTGCATGTTTTTCAGGGCCTCAACAAGTTTTACGAAGCAGTTATGCAAGGAATATTGAGGCATATAGATTTTAGTGTAGTGAAGTGTGTCATCATTGCCTCTCCGGGATTTGTCAAGGATCAGTTTTTTGATTACATGATGCAACAGGCAATAAAAACTGATAACAAACTACTTATTGAAAATAAGGGGAAGTTTTTATTAGTTAAGGCATCATCTGGTTTCAAACACTCACTAAAAGGTAAGTCAGATAATTTATATATTTTTTCCTTTTTAGTAATTTAGTATTTAAAAGTAAGGTCAATCCAGTAGATGATGGTGTCTAAGGTATCAGTGGGCAGCAGTGATTACTTGAAATCTACTTGCTATCCTGATGTCACCAATAGATACATGGCTAGCTAGCATATCAAGTTGGAATGCCTTATGTAACTGCCCCCATCCCCTCTCAACACAATCAATTAATAACAAATTATTGCACTGCAGTTATTAAACTTACATGTAGCTATGGTGTATGTTGATATGAAGACCCTGTCGTAGGGTTAGTAGAGGTGGGAGCCAGCAAAGTTGTTACATACTTTATTTTCTGTAATAAATGAGTTGCGGAAAAATAAGGTGCAATACGAGACTGTCTATATGTCCCTGTAGTTCCGGGACCAGAATAGGGCTGCGGTATCCCCTGCCTGTCGTAAGAGGCGACTAAAAGGGGGCTTCCGGGGTTGCGGGCGGCAAGAGTGGGAGTTCAAACCGCCCGGCCAGCGGCCCCGGGAAGGACGGCGGTATGTGTGGTCGCATACCGTCGTACGCACCAGTTGGTGTGGCGAGCGTTAAGCTCACCTGGGCGGAGCCCGACGGGGCAACGCGCTAAGAGGACTCCGGTTGCGTTCCTTTGAAGATCCCAGAGTCCTCTACGCAGCGCCGAGAACGGCCACCGAGGGGGTTTTAGTGCGGTAAGGATCCCAACTCTGTGTCGCTCCCACGGCACCGGGTACTTTTTGAAGGTTTCACCCTTGATAAAAAAAAAGAGACTGTCTATATAAATTTATGGTTTATGAGTGAAATACTTCTAGTAATTAAAAAAAGGTATTTCATTTCGTTTCAGAGGTTCTACAGGAGCCTTCAGTGATGGCCAAGATATCAGACACAAAAGCAGCCAGTGAAGTGAAGCTGCTGGAAAGTTTTTATACTATGTTGCAATTGGAGCCTGCTAAAGCATTTTATGGCAAGAAACATGTGGAAAGGGCTAATGAAGCCATGGCTATAGAGACACTGATGATATCAGATAAACTTTTCAGGTAAGCAATCAGTACAATTTGTTAATAAAATGATAGAATTTTAAGAAATGTTTGTATTAATGATAATTATGTGTTACTTTACAGATGTCAAGATATCTTACAGAGGAAGGAGTATGTGGCTCTTGTAGATTCTGCAAGAGAAAATGGCTGTGATGTTAGGATATTCTCAAGCATGCATGTCTCTGGTGAACGTAAGTAATATCCTTTAAACTAAAACATATAACACAAGAATATTGATGCCTGCATTACCTTATATATCAGACTTACCTATTACTTAAGTTATTATACTTTTTATTATAATTTTGTCACCTCATGAAACAACAGATCAGGAATCCTACCTGAAGTTAATCACAGCTGATATTTGATGTGAGGCAGAAACAATCCCTGCAAATAAAATATCCAGTACCAAATAAGTACTATATAACTTTATTACTTTTATAAGGCAGAAATAAACAAATGATTGTATATTTTCTGTAAATGGAAGCAATGTTTCTCAAACACATGAATGACATTCTTCAATACTTATCAAACATACTACATACAGTTTGTTTTCTTTACAGAATTAGACCAACTTACTGGTATAGCTGCTATTCTCCGTTTCCCCATGCCAGAGCTAGAAGATAGTGATACCGGGGATGATAGCGATTCTGATTCGGATTAACTATAAGCTTCAATTGCACCGAATATAACAAACTATAATCCAATAATATCTTTGTAATGTTGTATTTATTTATAGAAATATTTGAATCTGGTATATTAAGACAATTGTTATTTTTTGTATTATTACTTGTTGACTTGTGTAGAATTTAGAATAATTACTTCAAAATTGAAACATACCTAAACTTTAAAACCAGATGTGTAGTTAATTCAAATATATCTTAATATAAGCTATACTGTATGTAATATTTAAAATTTACACACAACCTATTTCATATAAGATGATGACATTCTAATTGTTTGTATTCTAATTTATATAAGTTGTAAATTTTGTTTGTTACTGATGAGGAATATCATTGCTGAACCCAAATAATTGTTTGTTTGTAAAGCTGTGTTACTATGATAGTAATAAAAAGTCAATTTATAGCACATGGTTTTTTGTTTATTGTTAAAATTACCTGTTAAAATTCATATTTAATAACCAGTCAGTAATGATCAAGTAAAATTTTACGTTCAAGTCTATAATAAATTTTATTAGCATAAGATACTAACTTTGGCCTTATCATTGTGTCTTTGTAGACCATTTTATAAGTATGAATATTATTTTTTATCAGTAATATTACATGAATATTGAATAAGACAAGAATGCTATATCATTTATTTGTTGACAACATACTGCACTGGTTTTTTAACTATCATATTTTATGACAAAGCCGATTCAAGTGCTTCCATTTTCTGTTTCTTTTTCTCTGCCTTCTTTCCTTCTTTCACTTTCTCATCGTGAAGTCGTCTCTTCTTCCGCAGCAGCCAAATCTCCTTCTTCCGCTTCTCTTGGCCAGCCTTCATGCTCTTGTACAGGTTCCTGTGCTTCTTGCGTACGAGTTTCTCTCGTAGTCTGAAGGCTTGCTTGTCTTCTATCTCCTTCTGATAAGGATGCTCCTTATGAGGCACACCGGTTGTAACAGCCATCTCCTTTTTCTGTAATCACAAATATATATAAATGTAATGTTGCAATATATAACATGTTGTTTATATTATCAACTTCATACATTGGTTATCAGCAGTTTTATTGATTAGTTTCGTTCATTATTTTGCTAAGTAACCGTGCAGTATATTACATAATTTGGTATGCACAGGCAACAAATATCTTTGTTTATGTTAAAAGATGGTATAACCAGTTGGTGGTTGGTATAACAGGTTGTTGGTTGGTTTATTGATTATAGTCATCCGCAGGCGGCAGTGACTACTTACCATCAGGTGGACATCATACTTTGCTACTTCAACCTTATAAAAAAATCTATTAGTACACATACATTACAGCAATATTATATACAACAAGAATCCATCCACAAATAATTTCCTACTTCATAATATGTGTATCAACATGAAGGTAGTAGAACCCTTTGTGGTTCGACTCTGGCGGCACCACCTTCACATCTATATCTGCCTCATAACAGCAGTGTTAGGCGATGCTGTGCTGGGTTTTGAAGGGTGTGGTAAGGGAGACACTTGCTGAGGCACTCCAGCTTAGTCCTCAGGGGTAGCGGCGCATCTGTGGCCAACCTCATGTACGATTATCTAATCTTATCTGGGGTTAATTACAGATGTCCGTGGGTGGCAGTAGCCACTTACATCAGGTGGATTGCATGCTCGTCTGCTACTCCTATATTATTTAAAAAAAAAAACATACCTTCTCTTTAGCCAGTTTCTTTTTCTCGGGGTCCAAGTCATCTTCCTCCTCAGATGTGGAGTCTTCCTGCACTTCCTGTTGATACTGCTTAGTGAGCGCTGTTTCCGGATCATCCTCATCTTCCTTATCATCATCATTGTCCTCATCACTAGCTTCTTCTATGTCCTCATCCGATGGGTCTTCATCGGCATCTGCATTTGTACATTGATATTAAAAAAAATATATTATAAACAATCATTGCAATCATTTAGCCACCGGTTACATACGGTTACTACATTTATATACTATTATAATTTACATTTTATTATGTACTCATGATAGGCAAATTTCATTTTTGCCAATGTTTTGATCCAGTTTCATGTATTTTGGTCATAGCTCCATAGTGATGTTATGTAATCCAGGTAAACTGAGTCGAAATATTGGCAATAATAAAATAAAAACCCCTCTTGTGAGAAATCATTTATGGTCACAAGTAACAGCTCTAATGCTAGCTCTAAGTCTACTTTATTCTTATGCATTTCCTTGCCATAGTTAAACTACATATTTACATGTTTATTGAACTGTGTCATTTGCATTATTTGATTATAAAGCTCTGATATGAAAAAAAAATCAATTCTAAATTCAAGAAGTCAAAAATAGACTTACTGAGGGGTTTGAAGTCAGGGTCATTCAGAGCCCTTTCCTCAGGAGGTATGTAAACTTGATCCTTTGTCTTATCACTGAACGGTGACAAGTGAGGTGGCAAGACCGCTCCCATCAGGTAGTTATTGATAGGCAACAATGACCTGGTGTTGACACTATCAAACACCCATTGTGGCTGAACATAGTACCGAGAGAGATACTGCTTATCCATACTAGGCCTGTCTACAATTTGATAAGCAATAGATTCATCAGTTTCATCAAATGTAGCTCCTACAAAGTGGTCACGGTCCCAACTCACTTCACCACCAAAGCAGCGGATTATGAAAACCAGAGGCTCTCTAGGCACTTCTCTGTTTATGAAGAATTTGAGGCCTTTGAACAAAGTTTTTAATTTTTTCACTTTCTCCGCTTCCAACTTGGCCTCTTCCAATTTCTGGGGGTCTTCACCCTCTGTGGGGAATATGTCAATCTCCGGAGAATCCTCAACCTCATTGGTTCCAGCTATTCTAGCCAAGGATATGTTCATGGCAGCGATTCTTTCAGCTACATAAGCTTGTTCGTCAATGAGATCTTTTTCTGTGTCTGCATTGAACCCTGAGGTAAGTTTTGGTGGATATACCAGATTGAGTGTATGATATAACTTGAAATTCACAAATCCAAGCAATGTTATATAGAATTCAACAAATGTTGACATTATCTTGAAATCCACTTCATCTTTGTTTTGAGGCTGTAATATAAAATAAATTACTTTAACATTTTATCTTATTAATTTTATGTATTAAAATTGTATCAGCCGTAATACTAATATAATTAGTATACATGGCAACAATAATCTTTATATGTTAAGATAATAACATAATTTTTTTACCTGAAATGAGAAATGATGGGGTACAATCCATGTGATGGTCTGTCCTTCAATTTCAGCTTGATAGTAGTATCCCTTGATTGATATGAACACTTTGCGCAGTGCCTTTGCAGCTATAACGGCGTGCATGAACTCTACTGTGAGTCTCCTACAAAGGAGAGACTGGTCTCGGGGAACCCTTTTCAAAGAGGGGAATGTGCTGAACAGGAAGCAAAGCGTGAGGCAATCGTCAAGATCCCGCAAGGCGTCCACGAAAGTGGGATATCGCTCCTTTACAATGTGGTCTATGTTCATGTCCGGATAGTCTCTGAAGTATTTCCTCATGCGGCCGTACTCGCGCATCGCACGAGCTTTGCGGATTTTTTGTTGGTATACCTAGAATTACAATTTTAACATGAAAATTTATTCTTACAATTTTATATTTCTAACTATTATCGGTAGTGACAATTATAAAATATTTAACTTACTTTTAACTCTCGCAGTTTCCATATTATAGGTTCATGGAGCAGGAATTTAATGTCCTTAGTGTGGTATAGTGTCTTGATACCACCTGCTCCCTTCTGAGCTCTCTTCCTGTTACGTGGTTCCCTTGGGTAAATACCTTTGAGAATGCATATACGTCTGAAATCTTTTAACGATAATTGCAGCTTCTTTAATGCTGCTTTACGCGTCATAAACTGGGCTCCCTCACCACTTGAATACTGTAAATAAATATAAATACGTAATAAATTTTGGTTATTATTGTCACAAAACACGTGTTGCGTCGTTAAGATTGTGTGTAATAAAATTATACCTTCTTTTTCTTTTTGGACACCATTTTATATTATATTAGTTATAACAGCTGTTTTTATAATGTGATATACTCAAATTTTATATATTTTTAGTTAAGTTTATTCTTGAAAAATAACACGACACATTCCCCGTCCCCCTGTTGTTAAAATGACAGCTGACAGCACGAGGGCAGGCACAGACTGATTACGGATATTACAGAAAGATAACTTAAGACAGATTTCACAGATAATAAATATATAAGTTTGTAGCATAAACAAGACAAGACTGGTTTCGTCAGCCAAACTTTTTTGTGTGTGCAGCAGGGGCGTCACTGTCAAAACTATTAACTAAGTAGTAATTTAATATTTAACGACTTCTTTCAACAATATTAAACATATTATAAGAAATATCTGATAATTATGGTAGAAAATATACTTTTTATCGTCAAATAACATAAGAAATAATTTTTGAGCTTGTAATTTCAATTAATTAATGTATAAACTAAAAAGTTTTTTACCCGCTCATGAAGCTGTCAACAAATGTTCACATACAGAAAAGTTTATTGGACTATAAAAATAAATGTACTGTAGCATTTTGAGATAGTATAGGTCTTATGCTTATCAGTAATGTTCCTAAAATCCGCCGAGAATTGGCTATAGGTGCTTTATTGTTTAACATATTCCTTTCAGAACAAAACATATTGTATTTTTTGGGACTTAAAAAGTAACAAGATTTAAATTTTTAATTTCGTTCTTCTTGAACTGTTGAAAACGTTGGCGGCCATGGTGGGCTATAAATTATCGGTCTCATGACATCAAACAATAGAAAGCACATTAATACCTATGGTGCTTACCATGTGCTTACCTACAGTCCACCTATAGATATTTTCAAACCTTCGTGAATAGGTTACGTCTTTATGATCTTTTTGGTTTACAATATTTTATAAACAAAAACACTTTTATAATTATTTTTATTAATACCGATATTATTTTATTAATATTTAATAGGCAAGATAATATCAAAGTACAATAAATTTTAATAAATACTTACATCTAAAAATAATTTAAAGGTTTTGATTTGATACAGCTTATCATAATATTTTTGAAATTTTCATGCGGTCTCTTCACTTGAAGCTGATGGCGGCGTAGTCGCGCTTGCTTGTGCCTGTGCCCATAAAGTAGGATCTACCATCACATACTGGTAGGGATACGAGTAAGCATGAGGCCAGAAAGGTGGAGCAGCTGGGGGATTGAATCCCTTTTCGTTATCCCCATCATTTACCGCGGTCATAGCATTCGCCATTGCTGCCATCATTTGCGGGTAAAAATAGTGAAATGGCGAAAATTGAGGGTAACTCGGGAGTGCGGGTGTGCCCTCTGATGAGCAAGGTGGAGCAGACCCATCTGTCGATGCGACAGGAACGGCGACGTATGGGTAGGGCGGTATGGGACTGCCTTCGCTTGATGGTAACGCGTAAGTATATTTCAGTTGCGGACTTGTGATTATGGCTCGCTTCTGAGTCATTACGCTTTCTTCGTGAGGTGAAGAGGTTTTGGAGAAGCTTGAAGAGAAGGACACGGGTACTGTGGTAGGTTTGGTGGATGTAGCGGCGGCGGTCGGAAGAAAGTTGACTGGCTGGTCTGTAAGCCAGTGCGTGTCCACGCCATGGTCCTCTGTTGCTGCGACGTACAGGTCCCCTGTGGTGCCATCTACGGATGGCTTCACAAACAGTCCTTGCACGGGATAAAGTTGATTCGTTACACGGGGCAAGTGGCCTCTAATTCTGGAAACTGTTAATGAAAGAAAAAGACACTTTGTAATCCCTTTCCACATTATGAATTTAATTTACTTTTAAATTGTAGAAGGAATGGTTTTATGAGGTAAGATCACTCCGTTTTATATACTTTGGATATTTACATTAACGATAATATAAGATGTGTTGATCTTGATAGAGATTGTCAAAGACTATTGATGACACGTTTCGGTGTTTAACGTATCTACGTTATTCTACACTAATCGATGCCGCTTATCTCACGTCAATCGATACAATCATGGAATAATAAGATACGTACATATTTTTATCATCATATGAATATAATATAATGTTTCTCATTTCAATTCATCTCACGTGGAAGTCTTTGATTCTACACTTACTATAACAACCCAACTGTATCATTAGCAGTAAAATAATGAGTATCCAATATTAAAAGTATTTTATTTAAATAATATATGTGTTCAGAAGTAATGATTGTAATTACGTATTTTGAATGTTTAAACTCGCTACGGTATAGTAGTGAAACAATCACGAAATGCACGGACACGAAGCAACACTCAAAGCCCGAGCAGGGTCTCGGAATCAATCCTTGTAGACATTTAAATGAAGAATTTAGACCTCTGACCAGGGTTTGGATGTCTGTGTTTTCATCTTCATGTGTCTGTATCATCAACGACATAAAGAGTACTAGTGTCGGGTTATAAATGTAAGAAGCAGTAGGCATGTAAGCGTCATGTTTCAGGTCAATTTCGTTTAAAATACTCTAACGTACTAAGTACAACATAAGCCTCTATATATAATAAAATTTACAGTTACAATAAAACATTGAAATGTCGCCCTACGTTCTATTTTTCTTAGTTTTCGTTCAGTACACAGTGTGTTATAAAACCTCGACTTGTTTGCGAAAACACGAGGAATTTTCGCTTTGCGGGTGGGCCTGTCCTCTCACCTGCGTGAACATACGGATGTTGAACAAGGGTGGATCCTTATGCCCCTGGAATTGGGAGTGCCGGGCGGGGTGCAGATGCTCGGCTGGATACATCAGGGATGAGGAGAGCGATAACTGTGTCTTGGTACAAGACTGTCCAGGCGAGTCTTCTAATTATAACCATGTTTTGTTAGCTTGCATTATTGCATTACCTTTTTTTTTTTTTTTTTTGTTTACGAGGGGGAAACCTTCAAAAGGTACCCGACGACGTGGGAGCGACGCCGGGTTATGTGGGATTTTTACCGCACTAAAACCCCCCCGGTGGTCGTCCTCAACGCTTGTTGGAGAACTCCGGAATCTCCGAGGGAACACAACCGGAGTCCTCCAAGCGCAATGCCCCGATCGGGCTCTACCCTGGGGGAGCACTTTTGGCTCCTCCCACACCATCTGGTGTTTACGACGGTATGCGACCACACATACCGTCGTCCTTCTCGGGGTTGCTTGCTGGACGGTCCGAGCTCCCACTCTTGCCACCCGCAACCCCGGAAGCCCCCTTTTAGTCGCCTCTTACGACAGGCAGGGGATACAGGTAAACTAATAGGTGTATATGACGTTCACTTGGTGAACGCCCGTGAACGCCATTATTACTACCGATTCGCCTACATCTGAGGCTACACTTTTTAAAAAAAAGTATACATAAAAATAATAATAATAATAATAGTAATTTATCTAATAGTTTGAGGGGAAGACGATAGGGCAATTTTTTAACTCAAAGTGCCGAAGACTTGCGGATACAAAAATTAAAAGTATACCGTTGTTTATAATACTGGAGTAGCAACCGCGAAATCGGACACCACCTGATTGTAAGTCGTCGCGCCTATGGACATGTGTGACTAACTCCATGTAGAACATTTTTTACCCGAAGTCGAAGTTACCAGTAAAGAATAACCTCAATTTATTTAGAATTCTCTAAGGGGATCGACCTTGATTCCAAGACTCATATTTCATTTGAAGTCACATGTGTACCTACTTAAAACGTTTAAAAGTTCTCCTTATTGTTACCAAATTCATGTCAAGTATACTAACCCGGAATTGGCCAACATAAAATAAACGACTATTTCCTGCGACTTTGTCTACGAGGTAGGATTTTTTCTCGCCTATGCCAAATGGAGGGATAAATCCTAAGAAATAACCTCATGATGCTTTTAAAAAACACTTTTGTGCAAAATTATCTATTTCTGGAGCCAACTATTTGTACCTGTAGTTTAAGTACATATTAATAAATGTACTGGGGTAGCATTTTTGTAAAATAATCGTATAAATTGTGTAAATACTTTAAAAAAGTATTTATACAATTTATACAATTATTTTACATTTTTGTTTTGTTTCCATTTTTGAACGATACTTAATCACCAACAAACAAACATACATCAGAAGCAGTATACATATAGATAGTATACGATACAGTTATTTGAGTACAATGTAAATGCAAACGTAATAAAATGCAATTGGTTCGAAGTAAGTCATGTTCGCGGTGAAGCGGAATGCAATGTATAAACATTTTATGATATTTGCATGCATGCATTTCTAAATATGCAGTTTTATGCAGTCGATCACGTTCGCCATGTATTTACTTCCTCGTTGTGATATAGAATATATGATGATGGGTTGTATGAATCATGTAAAATTTGTGATTGGCATCTCTTAACTCTTATTTACAAGATATATGTAACATTATAGTCGTACTCATACGATTACTATAAAAAATTCGGATTTAATTTTTTGAAATCCTTGTAGTACGTATAAATAATGGTTGGCATATTTGGATTTTGAAAGTGACAATACCAAATATTAATAAGTAATACCATACTGTACCTAATTTTATATTTACTCGACCACAGCCCGACGTCAGTGCGAAAAGTGTGGAAAAAGTTGAGGTTGAATATAGACGTCCATGTGCGGTACTTACTATCCGCTGAAGTGCATGATGCTAGTTTTCAACGATGAGTTGTCCCTGTAGTACCGGGGTGAGAATAGGGCTACGGTTTGCCCTGCCTGCCGTATGAGCCCAATAAAACGGGGCTTCTGGGGTTTCGGGCGGCAAGGGTGGGAGCTCGAACCGTCCAGTAAGTGACCCCTCCGGAAGGACAGTGGTATGTGTGGTCACATACCGTCATACACATTCAGAGGTCTCCGATTGCGTTCCGTTGGAGATCCCGAAGTCTTCTGCGTAGCGCTGAGGATGGCCACCGGGAAGGTTTTATTGCGGTAAAAAACCCACATAGCCCCGTGTCGCTCCCACGACACTGGGAACCTTTTTAATATTTGCCTCTCATTAACAAGAAAAAGAGTGCTCTTATGTTATAAGTGCTCCTACAAAGACCGAATGCTTAAAAAAAGGAACTATTAAAAAATCATTATTAGCAGTTACTTAGGTATCTAAAAATTGACAGCACGCCGTGTTGCTTTACCTAGCGGATCAGTTTTAGTTAGCCAGTGCTACACAGCTATAAGGCCTTAACATTAGGCGGAAAGTGGCCGATTTTAATGTTTTTTGCTTGCTTATTAAATATCAATCTAATCCATTACAACTAATCAAGTTATCGGGTTATCACTCATATTCCTTACATGAGTAAAAAGTGTATTTTTAACTTAATTAAGATACTAAAATATATTTGAACAGATAGGTATTGAGGCATGGATGCGCTTGTTTTAAGAAGAAGATAAACCAACTCCTTACAGTATTAATGTAAGTGTTTTATAAAGAAGTAGGTACATTGAACAAATTGCGTCAATACAGGGAAATTATCTTAATCATTTATGATGTATTCGCAGATTATTCGGGCCAGTGTCATTTAAACATAACGTGCAGGTAATTCTTAGTTTGCGATTCTGTTGTTTATGCAAATCGAATATCGATTGCGTAAATATGTATAAATAATAACGTTGCATCTGCTACATCCCAGTTAGTTTAATAATGGCGATTACTCTTTTCGTGTGTTGCCTCGTGGCTGCTGTCGCGGCAGCCCCATCAGTCATTAATGGCTTTGATAGGGATTGGCAGAAGGAATTTGTCACTAGCTTGGAGTTCAATAAACTGCAAGATCTCCACCGTGCGAAGCGCTCCAGCTATGGCAACATGTACATGAGTCCTTGTGCCGCGGCAGCCGCCTCCGCTCCAATACCAGCATACGCTCCAGCGATGTCAAGTGCGGCATTGTACTCCTCCGCGGGTCAAACTGCTGGCCCGTATTCATACAGCCAAGCGTATCAAACGGTACCTTCGCATAAAGTTGCATCGTCATACTACAGCTACGGGCGCCCGTCCTACCGCTCGGAGGAAGATTTAGAGAACGATCAGGAGATTATGGACTTCTCCGACATGAACCACGCTGCAGCCGCCCACATGCCGATGGCTCGTATGAACTCGTACTCGTACGAAGCGGCGCCGATAGCTCAGGTAGTTGCTACCGCTGGGAGTCAAGGTCAAGCTACAGGACAAATGGTAGGATTGTTCCCGAATGCAAACGTCGGCGGGTGCAGTGTTCCTCTTCTAGTGAGCTGTTCGCCTTCGATAGCCCAAGGACAAATAGTGAAGGCACGGCCGTACTACGGCAGTGGGTCGTCGAACCAGGGCAGCTTATACCGTGTCGTTGATGAGCATCATCACCATGAAGAAGCCGGAGAACACGAGACAGGAACGTCTTCCGAGCACACACCCCATGACGCGTCACCAACAGGACATAAGCACCAGTGAAAGCTTTATAGAAACTATGCGTAGGAATAATATAATGTAGGTTTTGTGTGTGTTTCATTATAATGATTTATGTCTGAGACGATTGTATTTGACGAATATTATTTATAAGTAGATGTGCCTAATTAAGTAAGCTGATGATGTAAAATAATAAAAAAATGAATCTCTGTTTAAGTACTATATGAGATGATGATTCATATGAGATTAAAAATGTTGTTAATAAAGAAAAACATATTTTATTTACTGTTCCGTGAAGAATAATGACTAAAAATACTATAATTTATATTCATAAACGTAAGGAAAACTTAGGGAATTTTCAATTTGCATATTCAATCACTAAACAGAAACGTATTCTAAATCTTGAAATGTATACTACATATACACTTTACATTTTTTTTTCTCATTAACCGATTTCATTTGGTAATTCCGATATTGTATACCATAGAAGACTTTTGTTAGGAGACAGCCATCGGTGTACCCTAAGCGCATTCACTGTCGGATAAGCACTGGTCACCGTAAGCACGGTCACCGTCGCATAAGATTCGCCAAAGATCCGTATACTGTCCCAATAGTAGGGTGTGTACGAAGGCATGCATCCACATACATATACCGTCCTTCTCGGTGTCGCTGGCGGGGCTGTTTGAGTTCCAAATCTTGCCTCTCGCATTCCCAGAAACCCTCTTTTAATCGCCTCTTACGACAGGCAAGGGATACCATAACCCTATCCTGGTCCCGGAACTATAAGTACTGTGACAATATGGCCATTATTTCGAGTTGCTAAGACAATTATTTGTAACATAGTGAAACATACGTGGTGTAGCTGCACCGGCGTTGTAGCCACAGCTATTTCTACCATTACAATTACAATAGCATTTTCTCTAATATATTCTGGTTTGAAGGGTACGCTCAGAGTTTCTTAATGATATGTTTGCGTAGTAAAAAGTAGCTATACAATTTGTAAGCGATTTTACAGGACCAAGGATTTTTTTGGCTCTTAATTTCACATTATGGGCAACAGTGACTCAGTATCTCAACAATCTATATATTTAAAAAGGAATGTTTCTCTGTATGTCCTTTATAGACTCGTAAACTATGCATTTGGTTTTTAGTAAAGTTATTGTGCATGAGCCCACGTAGGTTTCTGATTTGGTACGAGTTACGACTAATTTTCGCCAAATGGTGCCACTGTCATTCCAATGAAGGTACAATTTTTCAGTTATATGTACCTATATCATGTTTTTGTTCTTAAAACGCGGACGAAGCCGCGGTTACTACTACATAGTAGATATATAAAATGTAATGTGGCTATAATTTGGACCAAGCCAAGCCATTGTCTTCAGTTATGCTTAATACTCCCATTCGCGTAAAATTATAAGGAGGCTTATACAACAACCGAGCATTGCTTAAGGTTAACACGCTTTTTTATAAACAAAATGTAATCGTTAATTGTATCAGGCGTTACTTTGCGGAAATCCATGCTATTAAGTTAAGATTAAAACTACTTCGCAACAATCCGCTACAAATATGTATGATGGTATATATTTTTATTTTTTTTATATATTTTTTTATTTTTTATTTTATATTTTAAACCATGCAGTATGTACCACCCTCCCTCCCTCAAAGGATGCATGCAGATGCAAAAATTAAAAATATACACCACCATACATACCACCACCAACACGTGTTTCGCTCCAAAACGGAGCATCATCAGGGTAAGTTGACTCTACGACGGTTAATCGCTAAGTGACGCTGTCAACCTAATGCATGCCTTTTATAATGGTATCCAACCCTCCCCTCCACAATGAAATGTAAACAACTGATGACAGTTGTGTGATAAAGTTATAGATTAATTATTCGCATTAAATCTGCGAATAATCATCTGTTTACTGATTGTTGGTAAAAATATGAAGTAAAGGAGAGCTGGACACATTAATTTGTTCATTCAGCAGTGTAATCCTACTGTTGTTATTGTGCTTAATAATCTCCCGTTGTTCTAATATATTAAGTCTACAGCCCTTGTCACCCGTGTGTAAAATTTCATACGTATGGTTACTTGGCACATTATGGCCCGCGTCTATTAGATGTTTAGCGAAATTTGACTTGTCTGCGTGACCATTTGTATATGCGGCTAGATGTTCGCGATAACGAATATTAAAATTTCTCCCAGTTTGACCGACGTAAACGCCATTGCAATCAGAACAAACAATTTTGTAGACGCCTGATTGTTCATGTCTACCTCTTTTTTCTTTACAGTTACAGATGGATTTAATATTATTGTTTGTTCTGAAGGCAACGCTGATGTTATGACGGCGAAGTGTTTTAGCAATACGCTCTGAAATAGGACCGAGATAAGTCAAACTGGATCTATACTTAAGAGGAACCACATCCCTTGGTGCCGCATACAATTGATCACGCACCTTGTGAAAAAAAAACACAAGAAAATTATAGATCTGAATTAAATACCATATATTATATTGCGGTTGCCAATGGGTATAGTAGGGGGATGGTGGATAATCTTATCCGTAAGAAGCGAAGTTTGATGGTGCGTGATCAATTGTATGCGGCACCAAGGGATGTGGTTCCTCTTAAGTATAGATCCAGTTTGACTTATCTCGGTCCTATTTCAGAGCGTATTGCTAAAACACTTCGCCGTCATAACATCAGCGTTGCCTTCAGAACAAACAATAATATTAAATCCATCTGTAACTGTAAAGAAAAAAGAGGTAGACATGAACAATCAGGCGTCTACAAAATTGTTTGTTCTGATTGCAATGGCGTTTACGTCGGTCAAACTGGGAGAAATTTTAATATTCGTTATCGCGAACATCTAGCCGCATATACAAATGGTCACGCAGACAAGTCAAATTTCGCTAAACATCTAATAGACGCGGGCCATAATGTGCCAAGTAACCATACGTATGAAATTTTACACACGGGTGACAAGGGCTGTAGACTTAATATATTAGAACAACGGGAGATTATTAAGCACAATAACAACAGTAGGATTACACTGCTGAATGAACAAATTAATGTGTCCAGCTCTCCTTTACTTCATATTTTTACCAACAATCAGTAAACAGATGATTATTCGCAGATTTAATGCGAATAATTAATCTATAACTTTATCACACAACTGTCATCAGTTGTTTACATTTCATTGTGGAGGGGAGGGTTGGATACCATTATAAAAGGCATGCATTAGGTTGACAGCGTCACTTAGCGATTAACCGTCGTAGAGTCAACTTACCCTGATGATGCTCCGTTTTGGAGCGAAACACGTGTTGGTGGTGGTATGTATGGTGGTGTATATTTTTAATTTTTGCATCTGCATGCATCCTTTGAGGGAGGGAGGGTGGTACATACTGCATGGTTTAAAATATATACCATCATACATATTTGTAGCGGATTGTTGCGAAGTAGTTTTAATCTTAACTTAATAAAATGTAATCGTAATAGATTTTTAGACACTTTAAATTTTTATGAAAATAAATAAGTAACCAGTGTATTTTTGTCATAAAATAGTGTATTTTATGAAGTATATTTTTAAAAATACTATGTTTCGGCAAAAAAAATATGCAAGCCGAAACGGTACGTGTGCACACTCCTTTATTACCGCTGAGCAAGCGTTCCTACAACAATAACATTGCTTATTAATATGGAATCTTGCTAACTATGGAATACGTGTGTTCTCTTTTCATAACCAAGAAATGCAAAGTACGTGATTTTAGGTGAAATACAAGAAAACCATGTTTCCATGTACAAAGAAAGCGAAAAGAAATGTTTAATTTGTAGTACTTAGGTACCCACTAAAAAAAGAAACCTATAGAAGCTGAAGATGGTAGAACCCTTTGTGGTTCGACTCATTAGGCACCACCGCCACACCTATTTCAGCATATACATACATTATAGCAGGGGCGGATCTAGGTCGTGTAGCGCCCGTGTGCAATGAAACCCTGGCGCCCCCTAGGCCTGACTTCCAGGCGGCTATAATTATTAACTTTGTCGTCATTTTTTCATACAAGAATAAGTAGGTATAGGGCCTACAGGGCGCTCGCGTTTGATACATGTCGCCACCGCGCTGGCTGGCAACTTCTGTCATATCATTGTTGTACCATGATGGTCCAAGACGATGCTCTCAGCTCTCTCAGGGCGCCCGTATGCATTGCACGCGCTGCACTATAGGTTAAGCCGCCCCTGAATATCAGTCTTAAGCGCCGCTGTGCTCCGCTTGGAATGTGGTAAAGGACACATGCATATGTATGTACTTATCTGAGATGTCCCAACTCAGTCTTCAGTGGTAGCAATTCGTCTGTGGCCAACTGTACGTAGTAATCTAGTCTATCTCGTAGTAATCGGAGCCCGACGGGGTAACGCGCTAAGAGGACTCCGGTTACGTTCCTTTGGAGATCTCTCACACGGCACCGGGTATCTTTTGAAGGTTTCCCCCTCGTAAACAAGAAAGGAGCGCAATGTTTAAAATTTTGCCGATTAAGTAAAAACAAAAAAACTATGTGATCTGTATTCCAATGAGTCGACGAATAAATACAAGTCATACAAAAATTATGTCGTACCATGTTTAAATTATAGTAGTCCTTGATATTATTCGGGCGGGGAGGTACCACTGTCGTGCTAGCATGAAGCATTTTCGTAAAGTGCTAACTAACGTACGTAAGGACTAACCTACGTATCTTAATCCTCGGAAGCGTCAATGCATATTTGATCACCTTTAGGTAGAAACTGTTCAGTATGAGGTGTTCACTGATACCTTAGGGCGGCAGTAACCACTTACCATTAGGTGGACTGCATGTTCGTTTGCTACTTAAATGTTATATAAATAAAGTTTTTTTGTCATAAGGTATGCTCTGCCTAAAACCACTTTTATGTAATCAGAAATTGGTTGAAATCTCTGTTGCTACGCTTAGGGTCTCTATTATGTAATCAGAAATTGGTTGAGATTTTCGTAGTCCGCCTGCAATGTATTTTTAGGAAGGTGGGACGTCTCAAATAAATAAGTTCCCGTTTAGTTCTGTTACTCGGTTACTCTTATAGCCCCACAATAGGATGTTTCCTGCGTGGATACATAAAGAATACGGAAACATCCAAGACCATCTAAATTTATCGTGTAGATGTCTAGGGGGGATCGAACCCGGAATCCAGACAAGATCGGTGTGGTGATCGTCCCGCCACGTTGGTCCTACATACTCGTAATATTATGTATTTGTACAAAATGCCTGTGATTTCAGGAATCGTAGGTACTTCGGCATTGTTATTGTATTTAACTTTTGACATCATTAACTAACATTGCAGGGTTTATTCCTAATTTATAGACAACCTTACAGTCTAACTGCAATAAATAAACATATTATTAAACAAATGTACTAATGGAAAAAACAAATATGATTATATAGGACACATATTTAGGAGTTAAAATCCTTTACAAAATTGGCTTCGTTAAAAGGTTTTAGGTTCACACCCAGGGTAGGTAGATTTGCATAAAAGAGGGGCACTTTAAATTTCTATATTTAAACTGTGTTCTCTTTCTATGTGGTTCCCACAACCTACGAATTTTCAGTATAGTATACTCGTATAGTTATCGTTATAGAAAGCAGATACGAGTATATTATTATTATCAACAATACACAAATTACGTAAGGAATATCGTACGACATTATAGATAGCGAATATCAATAGCAAATTGTAGTCGGCTAAACTTGAATGAATGGCTACGTTTATTGACAAATCAATTCCGATTATTAAATTTACAACTTAAGGAAAAATTATAAAATAAATTACACTTCTAAAGAAAACAGATTACGCCGTTTATTTCCTTTAGTAACATAATATTGATTATTTTCGTAGAATTCCTACGTATTTTGTAAACATAAACTGAGTAACTGAGTTTGAATGGCTTGCATTTGAATTTCATTGATTGTAATTAAATATGTAACAATTAATAATATTAAAGTATTTTATTCCTTAATTATTAAATACACTGAAAATAGGGGGATATGAATGAAGAGGTCTTATTTTTTTATAAATAAATGTTAGTTTTAAATAAATTTCTTAAATAGTTTTACTAAATTAATACGAACAAAATCTGGAGCATTAAACGTCTATATACTTGTATTAATAGAAAAAATATATTACATTGATATTTACCTCATAGAAAATAAGATTTAATAAAGAACTTGCATCAAAAGTATGAAGAGCCTTAAAGGCTTTCCCAAAAATATCTTTCATTAATAAATTATTAAGGTAAACATGCGGTATAAAGTTAGTATTCAAATACCAAACATTCTACGAAGCGGAAGGTGTCGCCTCAGCACGCATTTCATTCATCGTTAGGCACGTTTTGATTTACTTGGATTTGAGGAAGATTTCAATGGATTATTTTAGTATAAATACCGTAAGAGAATCGATCTCATTATCAAATTAACGTGAACACACAATGAAGACACTGGCAGTGTTATCTGCCTTGGCGACAATCGCCATAGCAGCGCCAGCACTTGAAGATTTTACTGACCGTACCAGTCTCTCGCCAAATGATTTCACGATAACGCAACAGAGGGAAAAGAAGTCTACACTTCTAGAAGTACCGACAGAAAAAATATCAGAGCCCTCAGAAGATCATGCATTGATAAAAACTACAAATAAATTTGGACAAACTAATTCCGTTGCAAGAACATTCAGTGGTTTCAAAAAGCCAATTATAGTCAAGAAAAAGATTGGATATCATGTTTATCGTGATTCAGACGAAGAACAAGCTCAAACTGATTCCAGGGAAAGCTGCAGAAAACAAATAAAAGTAAAATTATGCGACGATAACAATTCAGTGGACAAAATGAAGAGTACATCGATAGACCACACCCATGAGGACATATCGGAAAACGAAATGAAACATAGTATCAACATGGCTAAACAAGCCGTTGAAACATTCCAGAGGGACCTTCAGAAAATGGAGCATGATTCTGTTGAAAATAATGAAGAAAGACATTCAAAACTTGGAGCTGATAAGGAGTTACGGGACGATATTGAAAAAGCAAGACAGGCATTAGAACATATTGAAAAAAAGTTTAGAAGCTTTGATTCAGTTACAACTATCAAAGATGAAAATACTCCGAATGCCCATTTGAGGATAAAATCAGATGAAGAACGAATGGTTCAATGGAAAGAAGTTGGAAATAAATTCAACAATTTCGAAATTGGCAAGAATCTAGAAGATAATTTCAAATCCACCGATGAACATGATATAACTAAATTAACAGACGCACGCAAATTTAAAACAAACAATTTAAAAGATGCAGATGTAAAATCTATTGCTACTATTGAAGACATTGATGCACAAACTAACACAGATAAAGAAACGAATATTGAGGATGGTATAACATCTGTGGTTGAAGATAAGAAGACAAAAATGGAAATTCATAGTGATAGTTTGGTAAAGGAGGTAAATGAAGATATTCATCAGAAAGGGAAATCACATTTGCCTACTGAACAAAATATTGAACGACAAAACGAAATGATGGAGAAAAGTGTAGACAATGTTTTACCACACCATGATAAGCATTTAGAAGTAAAGAACAGTGCGAGTGACAACGTTGCGAACACGAAAAATGATCAACACGTAACTACCGAAAACCAAAAAGATAAAGAACGAATAAATAAGGACGATTTGAAAACTCATGATTTACATTTACAAGAAAAGCACGTTTCGGATGATGGGGACAATATAAAGAATAATGGCATGCTGAAATCTAGCGTTGACAAACAAATAGAATTGAAGAATGACTTACAGAGCGGGCATGTTCGATCATTAAATGAAAATGATCAGGTAACACACGCTAGCAATAATGTTGCTACATCATTGAGTAAAGATAATAAAGAAACTTTACGATCTGGGGAGACTGAAATACTCAACAAAGGATCGTCAACAGCCAATGATCAACATTTGTTAAAGAAACATCATGGTCACAAGGATGATGGGCAGAGATCTACATTATTAGAAACATCTCCAATTGAATCTGAATCCCACAGTCATAGTCATTTAAAAGAAATTCCTCAACATAAAGAACAGCATCGATCAGCTCAAATTAAATCTGAACACGAACATTTACTTCACGAAGATGGATTACACAGGTCCTTAGCAACTGACATGGATACCCAAAAACTAGCATTGCCTAAGAGCACTTCAAGCCTGGATGATGACAAAACTCAGTTCAAAAACCATTTGGAACTTCATGACAATGAAAATCACAACGATCATGCAATGCCTGCACACTTAAGAGCCTCGTCTAATTTTCACAAGGAGCTTTTGAATAATATGGATTTTACTGAAGATGCTCATCATATGCACCTCAATGCACCATCTCACGCAGAAACTGGCCATATGAAAAATGAAAATATAGAACTACAAGAACGATTTAACGTTCCCCGACTTCAGCCCAATTCTGAACACTTAAAGACTATGATGCACTTGAGTGACAACTCTCATCACGAAACACTTCAAAGGCCGCAGTTAAAAATGGCTTCCATGATTAATAACGAACAACCTAATTTCAATGTGCAATTTAATTCTCCCCAGACATTGGAAGAACAAAGTAATGTGCAAGGATTGATGCCATTTAAAGCAGCTGAAGATTTTCACGATGAACATTTACACAAATCTAACTTCGAGGATAAATTAGATACAATGCATGCTATGGATGAAATTCCATCTGCTGTTCATGATCCATTAAAAATACGCTGGTCTCATGATAACTCAGAAAAATTAAAGGCTGCTCATCTTGAACAAGATACTATGAAAATGGACGGAAGTTCCCAACACTTCAATATTGATAAATCGATGGCAGGAAGAACCAACTTTATGGATCAACGCATGGATCTTAATAATCAAATGCACTCTCATCAACGCTGGGCGCAAGGAAAAATGAATCCGAACATGGCGTTACAAAGTTTTCAAACAAATATGCAAATGAACGACAACTCACATTCGTTGCATAATCATGACGCTTTTCTATCCAGAAATAATGAACATGTAATGATACACGGAAAGTCCAACATGGATAGCTCCATGCAACCTAGTTCCTTCATGCATATGAGAGGCGCACCGAAGATGGCTTTGGAATACAACAACCAAAATCAATGGGCACGTAATCATGGCGCATTTAGGTCGTCGTATGGACCTTCTTATGGATCTGGAGGAGGAGGAGGAGGAGGTGGAGGAGGTGGTTCTTCATCTGGTGGTTCTGCTGTTGGACTATTCCCTAATGCCAATGTAGGAAATTGTGCGGTTCCCTTGCTACTTAGTTGTTCACCCTCAGTAGTGTCTGGCAGTCTTGCCAAGACAAATACATACAGCTCAAACTCATACGGCTCAAATTCGTACAGCGCTCCGTCATACAGATCTGAAGATATGAATTTTCTAACAAAGCGAGGCATAGACATCGATAACACGCTACAAGGCTTGAAAGTACAAAGACACATACCATTGAGTAACCAACCAAACATCATCTTAGAAAAGAAACAATGATACATTCAGTATCACTGGTACGATACTACAAACTGAAATGTTCTTAAATAATTATTTTAAAGCGTAAGACATCACAAAAAAGGGAAATTAATCATTGAAAATATTTTACGTGTGTTCGCATTCGTAAAAATAAAAAAATATATTTAAATACATGTTTATTTTATTTAAAACCTGTAATAAAATCATATACTTACGTAAGTAACACTAATATGTACCTTTTGTACCTATAAATGCTTAAATTTTCTAGAATAGTACAAAAAATAAACAAGCGAAGTTAAATAAAAATAATTATAAATACACATAAACTACATAAAGGTTTGCTATATTATAATAACATGAAAGATTCATAATAAGTAAGTTAAAAATATTCATTGTGCATTGTAAAATATTAGCAACAAAAGCACTTTGAACTCGACAATAAAATTATGTAACGCGAAACTTCTGCTGAATGCAACACCTACACGACGTCATTCACAGAATCGAGTATTTCTTATGTACTTACATTTATTAGTCAGTAGACAAAATGAAGAGTAGTGTGGCTCTGTTTTATTTTCTATTTGTGTTATTTATTTCGTGGCCTGTCAGTGAATCATACGACAATTCAAATATTGCTATTATTGAGGTGCCCTCTTCGGATCTTAAAGGGTCC
Source organism: Epargyreus clarus (assembly GCF_041222505.1). Lineage (NCBI taxonomy): Eukaryota > Metazoa > Arthropoda > Insecta > Lepidoptera > Hesperiidae > Epargyreus > Epargyreus clarus. The sequence continues at coordinate 5,743,073 of NW_027332233.1, forward strand.
GACCAGAAAACTGATTGTGAATTAGAACATCATGATACGGATGACGTCACAGGAGAAAAAGGTACAGATGAGCTTACAGAGAGCCAAATCTCACATGAGCTTCAAGAAATACCTGGGACTCAGCGAAGACTATTAAGACCGTTAAAACCTGAATTAGAAATTTCAAACGAAAATGACTTTGACCAAAATGGCCTCGAAGTGCCTGAAGACCCTTTAGAGCTAGTGTCAAATGATCAGATATATTTAAATAACTTAGAATATCTACGAGAGAAAAGTGACGTGAAGAGTGATGAACGTTCCACCTATCCTCGAATGCCGATCACGCTTATACAATTAATAGGACCTCCTATCGTACTCCCACCTGAATATGCCATGGGTATGTCAAATAGCCATAATGCGCATTTGGACAACAATCTGTTAATCAAGCGTCCATCAAGAAGTCATATTTCTGATCAAGATTTATTGGAACAACTAGAACACGATTCTATCATGAACAACATTTTACCAACAATGGACGCACCATTCTTTCGGGCCGCCTATCCCATTCAACAAGAACATCAAGTGCCTAGTTTATCAAAAACTAATTTAGTGGCATACTTTCCTGAAGCTGATGGTATACCGATACCAATTCTGTTAATGTGTTCACCTAAAATTACGCAGGGATACCAAGAAAATTTGCAAGTGCCTTTACCGTATTACAATTCCTATGGGTACAATAAATATGTCAGTAATTGAACAAGAAATATGAATAATTTTGTCAAATATCTCCTTGTACATTCAAAATAAAATTTGTATGGAACAGTTCTTTTATTTTTCCCTAAGTAACCCATTGACATATCGATATGAGACACCTATTATAATAAACAATAATTTAGTTACATTTTATTTGACATGTAGTTTTTTTACTTGTGGATAATTTATCAATAGATAAATTCTGCAATTAATACAATTAATTTTACTTTAAATAACGCAGTACAAAACCAATTACATTCATTATATACAACACAGTCAAACAATATGTATACGAAACATTTAGAAATACGTCGTTTTTTATATTTACGATAAAAATCATAGCCAATTCTGATTATTCTGATATGTCGTATCAGTTAAGCCATTGGGTAGCATGTGCGAAATAGTCCTTTTTTGTGGGGATACCCTTCAAGGGTTTCTCTCAGCCGCGGGGGTAGCTGAGAGGATATTCCGGACTCCTACTAACTAAAACCCACGGTGTTCCTCAGGACGCCCTCCATGGGTACGTTAGCAGCACTCGTCAGCGGTCCCGACGGCGGGCGATATGGTCCTGACTTCTAATGAGAAACTATTATCCAGTAGTGATTATAAACTATTGCGTCACACAAGAAATCATTTTATTTTCAATTTAAGGAACGATCATTGAATTCATCCGCATCATTTTGGAAATTTAATTTAAAGTTGGTTTTATATCGAGATGTTTCTTCTTTTCAGAGCATTCCACATGCCCATCAGGAGAGATCTTAGGAGCCAATCTACAGTGCATAAAGATAATAGATACCTCAGATTCTACAGACAATATTTGAATGTAATTGACTTATATTGCATTAAATATTTCAATAAAGAACAATGTTACATTTATTTTTATTGATGTGTGCCTATTTCACCTATGGATAGGTAACGATTTATTTATTATTATTATATAATATTTATATCTACACACATAGAGCATGTCATACTCGTGCCAAAAGTATTATTTCTGTCTAACAACAGCAGTAGTATTCTAGTTTGACGTTGATAAGGGAGGCATAGGTACTTATCTGAGGCATCTCGCACTCGTGTTTGAGTGTGTCCATGACAATCACGATTAAAAAAATCTTTTTATACAGTAATTTGCTATTAAAACGGTTGTTATTGAACGATAGACACTAAGTAAGGTAACACATCACCGACAGTCGGTTAACACAAGAGGTGGTTTATGTCTACGATCATATTCGACGGTCGCTCATGGTTGCTGACGACATGCGGCGACAGACGACAACGGACGGCGACGGTCACTTACGACAGGATGCGATAATTGACAACTGTACCCTTACCATGAGTTTTCAAAACAACCCATTTTACGTTACGTTTACTCAATTCATTATTCTGTTTCGTTTGCTTCAGTAGACTGAGTAAACGTAACAATAAGTAAGTGCTCAAGTGACGATGAACTTTTTGTCTCCCTCACATGTTCGCAAAAAAGAGAGACAAAACATAAAGCGCCATTTTGTCAATTTAGACATTTAATGTTACTATACTGACATTATAGTTCTGATACAATCCGCTAGGGGCGCTGATTGGAAATTGTATGGGCGAATACGTAAACAAATACCGAAACAGTCATATTTGTCAAAACGTAAAAACTCATGGTAAGGGTACTGTCGACCATTGTCGTCGATTGCCGGCGACTACAGGCGTGGTTGGTCGTCAGTCACTACGACAACCAACAACAGTCGCTGACCACACCCGGCAACAATTGGCGACCGTCAGCGACAGCCCTTGACATGAAGTGTCGCTCGTGTATCTCCCTAACTATTGTTTATTGATATCTGTTTAAATGACATGAGACAGTAGATTAGATAATAAATATTCAAATGGCATCAACATATAAGTAGTTACAAAGAAGTGCTTTATTGATATTATTATAGGGAATTGTTTTTTCATGTACTTGTATAGATTATATTGATTTTATGTTTGCTTATTGTCCTTGTATTTATTTTTATCATTTTCCAATTATCCTGAATATAATCTACAGTGTCTGATAGAACGTCTATATTGCTAATAGCGCTTTGAACTGTACATGCAGTAGTATCCTCGTCATGTCTTTTTCGACTAAGGCAGAACTCACGAAGCGTTTTTTATCATTACATACACATATAACACCTAGAAATATGAGAATGTTGACGAGAGCAGTTTTAACGCCACGATTTATTCCCGATAAAACAAAAAATACAAAAATATAAGAAGAAGATATATATTTTTAAATAGGCCATGCAATGTGGCAGGCTACTTTGACTGATGAACTTACGTATTATAAAAATAAAAAAAATTACTGTTTAAAAATAATTAACTGGAGAATAAAGTAATGTAGGTGCTCTTATAATTAAACGAATCCAATGTTCGTTGACGTTCGAATCCAAATTTCGTCTAATATTAAAATCCGTGAAAATGGTACGGCTGTAGAGCGTGCCAAAGAATAAAACATAATGAAAAACGCTTAAAAAACATCCACCGCAGTTGGAAAAAAATATCAATGTTGCCTGCGGACATTTCTGACACTTTCCAACATCAAAGAAAGTACCAATGCCACAGTATAAGTGTCTATATAGATCTTTATATATATATTTCTTATGTGCGTGTGTATGTCACTGAACTCCTCCTAAACGACTGGACTGATTTTGATGAAATTTGTTGTGTGTGTTCAAGGGGACTTGAGAATGGTTTAGATTCACAATTTAGTCCGTGGGAAAAGGTTTTTTTAATTAATTTTCAATTCGTAAGTAGTTGTTGATTTTGGAATGTTTCACATTGGATTCGACAGACTTTCAAATATTCAGTTTCAAATATTCTATCTATTTTTTAATCCATAAGTGATAAGGGGTGTTCACCCTTATTTTTTTTTTAATTTATATGGCAACACAACGTTTGCCGGGTCAGCTAGTAGATATATAGATCCTTGTACTATGCCAATGCTTCGCTGGCTTTGAGAGATACCCTTTGTATTTTTTTAAAGAGCCATATGCTATATCGTTCCGAGAATACTCAGTTTTAATATTATGTATTCCTTATACCTACATCAATACAGTAAGCTACAATGTAATGTGCTAATACATACCTAATTACATATAACATGTGTACAATCCATAAGAATTACTGTTTATAAACTGTGTTAATTTAATTATAACTATTTCCTTGTAGGTACTACCTACTGTCATAAATAAAATTAATAAATTACTTTTCCATCACAATTTTAATTAAATGGATCTTATCTCGATGACGGTTAAGCGACATTATTTCAAAAACTACCTATTTACTCTGTTTGAAAACTTTACACATTGATGTCATCCGCTCTCAAATTGAAGGTCAGGGAATTCAATGACACCTTTAGTTTTCCGAAGTCATTCATAATTTGTACATAACCACAAGGTTTTCCATGACTATGACTACTATTAGATTAGTCATGTCATTCAACTGAAGTATTTAAATAATGTAAACACCTTCAAAGTGACTATTGATTAGTTGGTTGTTAGCAGTAAATGCTTAAGATTGGTGATACTGGATACATAATTGCGAAAGATTTCTTGTAGGAACTTCCTACTTTCCTCTTCATAAATATTGATGACCAAGAGTTTACATGACTTGTCATCAACCCATTGCTGTTCTACTGATCGGTATGGGTTTCCTCTCAGTGTGAGGAGTTTTAGGCCCAAGTTCACCGTTAGCTAAGGTGAAATTGGTAAACTTCACGCGCCTTTGAAAACTTTTACCGAACATTCGGGCGTGCAGGTTTCCCCATGAATTACTGTTATAGTAAATAATAATTAATTACTAAGATAGACATATTTGAAATATCGGAGGTGCGTGACTGGGATTCGAACCTCGGATCCGTCGTTTGACCGGCCGAGTTACAAATAATTGGCGATTTTGCCGTAACCGTGGCTTTACCATGTCATCACAGATGTAAGTCGACACATTAGATCCTCATAAAACCCAAAAACAGTCGACTACGAAAACTAAGAAAACCTCATTGGAAAAAGCCCATGTTTAAATACGCATTGAGGAAGTTCTAATTTAGTCAGAATCCGGCAATATTGCGTATTACTGAGTGACGTCGCATATGTGTAACTTACGCGTGAACTTACAAAGAACCCATTATTAGTGGGATTCTCGAAATAACATATGCACACACTGCGTCATACAGGGTTTACGAGTAGTTTACAGTCTGCCTGGCACCTGACTGCGAACGCGTGTGCTTCCCTATGACGCAGACAAACAGGGTTGCCACTTCTTTTTAATAAAAGTAGTATTTTGTTATTTATAAATGCAATTGTTTTTTTAAAGATTAATAGTAATCAAACCATTTTTTGCTGACATACTACATATGAGATAGACCAACACGACATACGAACTTTATTTGCTGACTGTCTTCGGGAGAGAGTCACTAAAATCGCGACATCTCAATTAGCAATGAAAATAAAAGTATTTTACTACTATAATATAGTATATAGTACACAATTGACTAAAATATAGTAGTGGTGACAACCCTACAGGCAACTTACGATAACAACCGCGCAATATTTAAAAGGATGTTGCCGAACGTTCAAATCAGTAAATATACTGCCGCAATAAGGATCGCAGGATCTACTTACCTATTTCGGTTTTTATTCGCCTAACAACTCTCCTATATATCGTTATTTGCCAACTGTTTAAATACTAGTAATATGGCGGCTAAGGAAATAGCTCTCTTATTGGTTTTTGTATTAGCTGTATTTGGTGAAGCGAGGCATGTTCATCCTAGAATTGAGCTGTTGGATGACACTGCGGAGACTCAAATGGGGAACGTGATCCGGGATGGACGTGATCCGACGGAAACCGTGAGTTTTTCTTTTATACTTGAACCTATAAAGATGTGCTACCCGATGGAAAGTAGTCATCGTCGCCTATGGACATTTGTAACACCAGATGATACGCCTTGCCTTGCGGATTTTAGATGGGAGTTATTTTTGCACCTTTTTTAAAGAGCCCCATGGCACGGCGCCCCGGGAATATCGTTTGTTTGTCATATCTACTATTCACTATATTATAGTTATAAAAGTACTTTTATCATTTGCATTACCGGTTTAAAGTTTTGTCGACCTATCATTTGATTTGTAAAGTTATTGTTTCATAGTAACTAATATAATGATCAGAGCCAAAAAAGATGAAAGTTGATGTCTTACAAGGTAAACTTTAAGGTGGTAAGCAATATGAAGCGCTTTCTCAAAGAACAAACTTCCTTTAGGAAAGTGAAATAAGTGTGGCCTATTGATTTAAATACAATTAAAAACATTACATATTTCAATGCAATTTATAATACTTTAATTTTCTTCATTTATTAATGAGAATTATTATAATAAAACAGTGATTTGCTTACAGTGCTAAAACTTATAATATTCGTATGTCTAAAAATATCATTTGTTAAAAATAAATCATAAATGTATTAGCAGTTATGAAACCTGATAACGTGATAGTATTATGATAGTGAAAAGATTAAGTATGCTTTATCTAACTGAAAAGTATCTTATCTATTTTTACAGCAATTGATATTAAAATATCAAACAAAGCTGAAAACAAAAAGATTAGAATTATGTTTTGTTTAATTGACTATTCATGGTCTATGTACCTACTATAATATTTATATAGGCCGACCATGAAACAGAAAATTAGCTTTTCTCTTCTATGTGGCCGACAAACATAATGGCGCTAGTTTGTCAAAAATACCTAAGAAGTAAAAGAAAATAACATTTACATTTATAAATATATTATTATGAATCTTTAATAATAGTGGTAAAATTATTCATTCAATTGAAAAATAACATAAGTTTTATTTTTAAGGACAGTATTTTATTAAAATAACGTAAAAACTAAAACCTCTTTTATCTAGTCAATAGAACAGCTGTTTCCGAAGCCGCCATACGTGTAGAAAAAAATACGGACTATTTATAGCATCTCGTGGTGAATAGTCATTTTCATTAACGGACATCTCTAATCATCCCCTATTAGGACTCAAATTCTAGTCGAGGTCAGCCATAAACATTTTCCTACACCTGCAAATTTATCTTCATTATTTAAACCTATTATGAGGTAGAAATATATAGGTAATACAATATCATACTTACCAATATGTTCTTTAACTTTTGTTTACAGGAAGTCCCAAAAATCATGCCCAAGTTACCTGCTCAGTCCGGCATCTTGTTCTTCAAGTCCACCGACCCGTGCGAGGATGGATTCAAACAGGATTTTCAAGGCATTTGTCGGGAGGTTTGGTAAGAAAACTGTTGCTTCCTGAAGTCAGTGACTTTTACGCAAGAAACGAAAATAAAAAGAAGAATTGTCTACAGAAATAAACCAACGAAAAATCCCATCAAAAGTTTCCTGTAAAATCATGCTAGTCTCCGTTTCGTATGACTTTCGTTTTAAAACTGTAATGCGGAGGAGGACCAAGTTAACTATTCTATGCAGTCACACATTTCCTGTGCGTATGGTAGGGGCGCCATGTGGTGCTGGCACACATATTTTCATTTAATTAAATGATTACACCTCGTTATTATAATATGTGTTTTTTTTGCTAATTCTAATGAGATTTTTTTAAATAATTGTTGGGGAAAAAAATGGTGTAAGCTTTAGCACCGTTTTAGTAAACTTCCGTACATGTATGCATGGTCATAAAAGTGTATGGCCGATAAAACCACACTTATCATGTTTTTCTTACATGTTATTTTTAATCTTTTGTGATATTAGATTTAAGTTTTCTTTATTGTGCCATTGGACTCTATGGTAAAATAAATGTTATGAATGTACAAAATGATTGAAATAGAAATATAACATATTAATTATATTTTAATTTTTCTTTTTTTCTTTCCCTTGAACAATATCAAACAATAATTTGATTTACACAATAATTTATTCTTCAACACACTTTAAACACAACAATAAATAATTTATATTTAATTAAGTCTATTTCATAATATCTAAAATAATCCATAATCTTATTTTAGACACAATATTGGTTTTATTTATATTGTTTTTCCTTGATATAAAAGCTTAAAACAATTTGATATCTGCCAATTATAATACAAATTAATATTTAAAAATAAAATATTGTTTACATTTGATGCAAAAACATGCCTTTTCCATAAAACAATCCTTTTTATTAAGTAGATTTTGATTGATACAAAATAATTTTATTTAGTTCCATCCAATACTAACACACCCGGTATTAATTAATCAATCTTAACTATTTTTTGTCTTCGTAAAGTTTAGGTTAGGTTATATAAACTATCAATTTGACAATTATTGCGTATCAAAACTGTCAATTGGAGTGAGGTAGGTTAGGTTAGGTTAGAAAATTGTTTCCCACCTAAACTGTTAATTTGGAGTGTGGGAGGCATGGGTTAAGATTGGTTATTACTACCGGGCGTTATCTGGGATCACATGAGCGAGGCGGGCGGCAGCGTGACGGCGCTGTGTCCGGACAGCGGCGCGGGCAGCGGCGCGACGCCGCGGATCCAGGCGCCGCGCTCGCAGCAGAACGACTCCACGTTGTTCAGGGCGCGCATGTAGATTGTTGTTACACCACCTGTATCATGACATAGATCAGTGTCACGAATCACTTGGAACGAAATTTTTCATTCAATGGGGCGAAAAGGCAACGGTCCTTTGCTGACCAAGTGCGTATTGGTAGGATTTTCACACCTTTAAATTTTTTTTAAAAGACGTCTAGGTATACTCGTGATATTTTCATTAAGCATTACTAAGTGATAATTATTTTATAATACACACATAACTTGAAAAATAAGTGACGCGTGCCTTCGAACCTCGTCGAAATCTTTCGTCGGAATGGCCGAGTTTTTCGTTATTTCTAAATTCTCGAAATCAACTTTTTTATAACGTTGAAGTACCAATGACCATGCAGTGGATCTATGAGAGGCTTGGTGCTAAGTTACCGATGATGATGATCTGTGTGCCGAGGTAGGCGAGCGCGTGTCCGTGGCGCGGGATGGACAGCTCCGTCTCCAGCTTCCACTGTCTCTCACGCCAGTCCCACACGTCGATAGCACTCACGCTGCTTGGCGTTTTATCCTGCACACATTATTTTAAAAACTATTGCGATACACAATATGAGAGGGCTTATAGTTAAGTCTTCGGGAGTATTAATGCATTATTTTTTTTATTTTGGTGGCGAAACCTTGCATGGATTCCTCTTAGCTGCGAGGGCAGCGGAGAGGATATGCCGGACGACTACACGGGCTAAAACCACACGGTATTCCTCTGGACGCCCTTTGTCGGGTCTAAGGGTGTGCTAAAAGCACTCATCTGCGTTCCCGATAGATCTGCGATTGACCTATGCTAGGATGCATACTGGCTGTAATGGACCCTCAAATGATTGTGATCGAGCAGTGGACTTACTGAGAATTTTTTGGGGAAGGAAAATTCCTCGGGATTCAAATATACTTCAGTGCAAAGTTCAAATATTATGGTAAATTACTCAATCTTAACAGTTTAGATGCAAAATTAAAAATGGTGAGAAATGGTTCTTAGAGGAAATTAGATTGTACTCACTTTGTCTGAGATTTTTCCAGCACCGCCAATTATATACAATTTGTCGTTCATTGCAAACAGGGTTGCGAAACATCGCGGAAAACGCAAACTGTGAATCTGAGTCCACCTGTAAGAGACAAAAATAGGAGTAAGAAACGAAGTACTTAAGAGTATACATTTACATTGTACACACTAGTTATATGTATATTAGTTTAAGGGTATACTCGATATAAAAAACCATCTTGTTTTTCTTTTCTTGTTGACCGTGGTTTAATGGGTAAATTTCGAACACCGTGTCGCTTTTACGGCACTTCTACGACACCAGGGCTTAAAGATTGTCAGTGATAAGTTATAAGATCATTTATTAAAACAATACCAACTCATTAGTCTCTGAGTTGGGTGCATACCATGACCCTACAGACGAGCTTTCTTTTCTCGTTGGTCATGCCATCCTGCATGGGAGCATCCCGGGGATCTCCAACTAGCATTGAGGACGGTTTGGGGGTTTAGCGCCGTAAAAATCCCACATAACCCGGCGTCGCTCCCACGAAGGTTTCCCTCTCGTAAACAAAAAAAAGGTAGTTTGTTATGTGGTATAGTCTGCGCCAATCTGCTAGTCCGCTCGGAATATAGAAACGAGTCGCGTAGCGATAGCAAATTGCAGATATTAGCAGGATTCAGCGCGGGACCCGTCCGCTGCCCACTCTCGCCCACGGGTACACAGCTGCGTTAACGAGCCCTTACGTTACGGAGTACACGCTAACTAAGCCTGCGCGCAACAGCTTCAGAGCGGTCTAGCAGCTTGGCGTGGACTACACTAACTCGTTAGTCTCGGAGTTGTAGCACTCCACGAGCCGGCAGACGGGCTTGCGCTTCTCGCCGGTCATGCCGCCCGCCACCCAGATGTACTCGCGGTACTTGACGGCGGCCACGGCGGTGCGCGGCGCGCCCATCGGCCGCACCTCGCACCAGCTGCTCGTCTTCGGGTCGAAGCGCTCCACTGAACGGAGGACTCTGCGAAACGAAGTTTTTTTTTTTTTTTATAATATAGGAGTAGCAGACGAGCATGCAGTCCACCTGATTGTAAATGGCTACTGCCGCCCATGGACATCTGCAATCAACCCCAGATAGAATTAAATATTCCTACCTGAGGTCGGCCACAGATGCGCCGCTACCCCTGAGGACTAAGCTGGAACGCCTCGGAAAAGTCTGTCTCCCTTACCACACCCTTCAAACCGGAACACAGCAGCGCCTAACACTGCTGTTATTGGGCAGAAATAGGTGTGGCTGTGGTGCCGCCGGAGTCGAACCACAAACGGTTCTACCATCTTCAAAGTTTTTTTGTGGAAGTTCATAAAAAAGATGAGAGGTGACAAGGGACACCCGGATGGAACGAAGTTCCTTTCGATTAATTAGTGAAGGAATTGTAATAAAATTTTATTATATTTTTTTATTATTTATTATGTAAAATAAACCTGTATACACTCAACAAAAATAATCAAATCAAATCATTTTTTTTTATTCAAAATAGGTTCTTACAGAGCACTTTCTGAATGTCAATACAACTACCACCACTTCACAAGGTGTTTCGTTATGGAGAAGAAGTGACGAAAGAAACTCCATAAGACACATTTAAAAAAAAATTAGTATGTATGTAGAATCTATTGTTCTTTTGTCACCTTCTTCCACCTTATAGTTAAGTATAACAAGAGTAGCTGCATAGAGTAGATTAGAGTAGAAGTAATAAGAGTAGCATAGCTAAACAGACACAAGAGGAGCTTAATTTAATCCTCATGAATAGCACTGTGTCTCTGGTCGACCTTAGATAGGCCTTTAGTGCTGCTGCTGCAATTTTAACATCATAAAAAATAATATGTTTTTCAGATAGAGTACCATTATTTTTATCCATCCATCCATCTAGCTAATAATCAAATTCATGTCCTCTTAATGTAAAAAATCAGCACGGTAAACAAATGTAAACTACTTTCGAGTAATGTTCCGAGATGTTTCGAGCTTTCTTATTGTTGACAATGTCTCTGATAACAGATTATAACTCTGAATGTGATCAAAGAAAAAGAACTAACTGCAAAGCCATATGACAACGTGGTACTGATTGAAGTTTCTATAGATTTAAGGACTATGTTTTATTAATTTATTTCTACAACATTTTGTATAACTACTTTGAATATTCGAAAGTAGATGTTAAAAATCTTACCTGCCCTTCTTATCCTGACCGCCAATAGCATACAATGCCTTGCGATGCACCACCAGACCGAAGTTCTTCCTGGGCACCACGAGCCCCGCCTCGCTGTACCACGCGCGGGTGACGGGCTCGTAGCTCCACACCGTCGACACCACCACAGACTTGCCACGAAGGTCATCGTCCCGAGGGTCGGCTCCACCTAATCGAATAGAAATTAAGCCTGTAATCTCTAGCGGAATACCGCCGTTTGTCCACCGCGTCCGTCCTCCGACACGTCCGTCATCCGAGAACTGTCATCCCGGCCACCGATATTTCGAGTAGATTGGCGTGACGGCTAGATCGGCACCGAGATTTTGACTGGCCGATGTTTCGGCAATATAAAACACGTTGGAACTTGTCCATACAATTCCGTCATACCCCTGACAGCATGAACAAAATAAACCGCCGATATCGGTCGCGGTGGACAATCTTCGCCGTCACGTCATATCAAAATCAGTCTCAAAATAATCTCGTTCTCAGTATCGACTCGGTGACGGTGCGGTGGACAAACGACCTAAGGGGGTGGGCCCCTACTTCTGGGAGTCCCCAGACCGAAATAATCCTACATCTGTTTTCCATACCCACAGCATCACACTCTTTAATGCGGAACACAGTAGCGCTACAAACTATTATAAGGTAGAAAAAGTGTAGAGCTGCCTTCAAAGTAAAAATAGTATCACATTTTGATACAAAAATTATACGCAAGCAATTATGAGCAAGCGAAATTAGTTTAAGGGTATTATCTATAGATTTAAATAAGCAGTTTCTGGATAAATAGTTACCAACTAGATATACTCTCCCTCTGAGGAACGCCACTGAATGATGATGCCTCGGTTCCGGCAAGGAGTCCACACAGTCCCAAGTGTTCGATACTGGATCAAATCTGAACATAATTTTATATGTATAAACTGCAATTGTTCTCACGCTTGTGCACCTGTTCATATTTTTTGAAGAATAGCGATATACATACTTCTTTGAGTCGTCATCGAAAACCTATTACTGGCCACTGCTGGGCATAGGTCTCCTCAGATTTAAAGGCCTTAATCTATCACGCTGCCCAAATGCGGATTTTTAGTCTTCATGTTGAGAACTTTTTTTAGGAACTTCCAAGACACCTCAGTGTTGGAGGTTATCTGGGATTCGAACCAGGACCTCATAATTAAGAGACCGAGATTCTAACTACTGAATTTTACCGTTTGGTTTATATTTATTATTCACTTACTTATTAGTACTTAGGACTCTATGAGAAAATTCTGTCAACACAGAAAACCTGTCAATCGTTTTCGAAATAATTATTTAAAATTGATGTTCGAAAATAATTCTGCGTAAAATAATAACAATATAACCTGTAAATATTATCCCCTTTATTGTCAGCTAATCCATAGGGCGTGTGAGGGTCGATACCACCGAACACCAGGACAGTCTCACGCTCCCAGTTGAAGAGTGACTTCTCTGTTATGTACGTCTTATTTGACGGACCCAATATGGACATTGATAATTTGTTCCTGTAGAAATTAGGGATCAAGTGAAAAGTAATCATCTACTCTACTCCCTACATTTTAATAAATATAAATACGTTATAAATAATAATTAAAGGTTTTATTCATACATAAGTTTATTTTTACCGCGAGTTCTTTCGCGTATCAATCAAAATTTGACAATAGGTAAAAACTACGATTATGATATTAAAAAAATAATAATTTCTAAAAAATGCAGTTGTTTTTAAAGTACAAGAACGCCTATTCAAATTTATAAGCATTTACTTCTAACGGATTTTACTGATTGTTAAGCAATACAAATGACAATATAAAAATGTAGAGTCTCTTTTATTTTTCCAAGTAAATGCATCATTAAAAAATGTAGATGATAACAGGCTTCTACTCTTTTTGCTGGGCTGGCTCATGTCCATTTTCTAAACCAAGAAATTTTAGATATCCTTACATATTAGCTTTAGCGAAAAGCTCTTTCGACTGATTGAACAAGGAAATCTGTGGGGACGGTAGTTTGTTCTGCGACGGCTGAGAGGTTTGTTGGGTTTGCTCCGAACGGGACGTGTTTGGTAACCCCTGGACACTCGGTGGACTTTGATTCACTCTGAAATATTTAGTTGAGTTGGCAAAACTTCGTGAGGAAACCTAAATACCTGAGAAATCTTGAATTTTGAACTTGAATTGAATTTTGAAGATGGTAGAACCCTTTGTGGTTCGACTCCGGCGGTACCTGCACCACACCTATTTTAGCCTAACAATAGCAGAGTTAAGCGCTGCTGTGTTCTGGTTTGAAGGGTGTGGTGTGGTGACATACTTTTCCGAGTCGTCCCAGCTTAGTCCTCAGAAGTAGCGGCACATCTGTGGCCGACCTCAGGTAGGAATATCTAATCCTATCTGGGGTTGATTACAGATGTCCATGGGCGGCGAGTATACAGTCCATGAGGTGGACTGTATACTCGTCTGCTATTCCTATTATTATAAAAAAAAAACTTAAAAAAAAAGTTTTCAAAGGTACGTGAGTCTACCGATTCGCACTTGACCAGCGCGGTGGAGTATGGCCTAAAGCTTCTCATTCTGACAGGAGACCCAGCATTGGGACAGTGATGGGTTCAAGATAATGATGAGTTGGTAGGAATCTTTTTGCGGCACGATCCTACGCCTTTTTATATCTTATAGCAAAAATGTAGCGCTGTTGTGATTTGGTTTTAAGCTAAGCACACGAGGCTTTCCAACACAGTTCTCAGGCGTAGCAAGTAGCAACTAACAGCCGAAATGAAATTAAATGAAGTATATTGTATAGACCTGCGGAGGACAAATTGAAAGGTAAAAACAATATTTTGTCTTATATTACTACCGGATCGGATATTCAAGTCTCGTTTTCCGTCATAATATTTATTATTTCTTTTTTTTAGATATAGGGTTTGTCGGTTTTTTCCCGTAATCATTAAACTTATCATTTCTTATTTTAGCTTTGACTTTGTCATACTTCTTAGATGCAGCTAGTGATGCTGTGGCGGCGGCCAGGAAGCTCGCTGCGACGCTGTGACGCTTTTCTCCGGCAACTTGCTCCTGAAAAAATACTATAAAAATTAACTATAACTCATTGAAAATAAATGTTATTGATGTATTGGAGTAGTAGCGTTATTGGTACGCTTTTATCCCTATCTGGGGTTGATTACTGATGTCGATGGGGAGCAATTGCCACTTATCATCTGATGATCTCTATCACTACGTATTTAAACAACAGTAAAATATATACTGTCGTTTGGTCTCTACCAATACCAATAACGCCCGTATTTTTGTCTTAATTAGACAATTTCTAAAACATTCCAAATGTAACAATGTACCTTTAGTATGATTTTTTACAAAAATTACTGTTTTTGTATTTGTTTACGTATTTCCCATACATTTCCAATCAGTTCTGCTACAGTCACTGATTGGAAATGTATGGGCAAATACGTAAGCAAATACCAAAACAGTCATTTTTATAAAAACGTAAAAACTCATACTAAGGGTATTGATGTCAAATATTCGACCCTGCATATAAACAACAACTCTACCATTATGGAGAGTTTGTTGGGATTGTAGAGTAAGGAAGTATGCTTACATTATCCGTGGCGCTAGTTTCTAGGGTTTCACTGCTTGTCTCCGTGGTCATGGTGTTTAAGCCTTCAGCAGACTCCTTCTCCGGTGATTCAACATGTGGCTTTGGTACCTGTTACATTAAATACTTCATTACAAAAATGCGTATACAAGTAAACGTTTTATTCTATTTTAAGTATGTAGTTGTTTCTAAATTATTTGTAGGTAGATCCGCCCACATTATCGTTTCATTTTTTAATGAATACTTTTTCTCGTATCACATACATACAAGTCACATATTTAAACTAAAAAACGCCTTTTATTATTTGGTCCTGACGTTTGTATAAAATTAAAATAAATAAGAACGTTGCCAGAATATAAAAAACATATTCTGACATAGGCCATATACATTAAAATAAGTATTAAAAAATAAAGAAAAAAGTTTACGTTTCTGTGATGTATTGTACAAGTGCGAATTTCTTGCACATTTTTCCGGTTACTTTGCTGGTTATTTGCTGAAGATGATAATTTTCTTGGTTCCTATAAGTAAATTATTTACTCAGTTGTTCAAGATATATAAAAAAATTAAATATTGTGACATTTAAACATACATATTCAAAAACATCAAATCGAATCAAATTAAAGGAACAGCTTTATGTGTAAATTGCAAAATTTCTTACATATTATGCTAAATGTAGTTTTTGATTTACAACAGTTACTACAACTTATATAAATAACAATAGCTAGTGATTTTCATGATGTACTTACTCATAATAGAGCAAGGATAAAAGGCCAAAAGTAGCTTAAAAATGTAATGTCGTAATGTCCAAATATAATAACCTCCGTGGGTTTTTGCTTTTGATCCAACTCCGGACTTTTCCTGCGTTCGTGTGCAGTGGAGTGTGCTGGCAATGTTCCCTCCAACACTGGTGATTTGCTATTTTCTTTAACCTGAAATATAAGACGTGGGTAAGTAGTTAGTTCTGTTCTTTTTTTTTATAATATACGAGTAGCAGACGAGCATGCAGTCCACCTGATGGTAAGTGGCTACTGCCGCCCATGGACATCTGTAATCGACCCCAGATAGGATTAGATATTCCTACCTGAGGTCGGCCACAGATGCGCCGTTACCACTGAGGACTAAGCTGGAACGCCTCGGAAAAGTCTGTCTCCCTTACTACACCCTTCAAACCGGAACACAGCAGCGCCTATCACTGCTGTTATTACGTAGAAATAGGTGTAGTGGTGGTACCGCCGGAGTCGAACCACAAAGGGTTCTACCACCTTCAAAGTGTGATTCGATTCCTGCGATGTGTCTGCTGCTAGAATGAAATGGCAAGCATACTAATTTGTGGCGTTCTAATTTAGTTCTTAGTAATGTGACTCTATCCTAACTTCTAGACTTGCTTATGTCAAACTGTAGACTTACAGGCGGGTTCTCGGTTCAACCCTGACTGGATAGATATCTAAATAACGAAATAAATCTACTACTCTATGTAAAGTTACTGACCCGCCTTTGTAAGTTCTATAATACTAAAGTCTTCGCGAAACAGGATATTCTAGAGCGGGGATATGAGAATAGAAGATATTATTTATATACATAAAATAATAAACTTTTAACCTTGCGTCTATTTTCGAAAAATTCACTCATTGTTGGTAATTTTTCCTTGTCACCTGTCAACCCTGTAATTGTGGCAGGCAGGGGAAACTCCAATTTGGGTCTTCGCATTTTATCATTGTCCATTCCACGCATACTACCTGATATTAAATGTATATTATATTGTAAACTTTAAATAATTGCTATTGAAAAATATAAGGTAACATCGTTGCATTGAGTAACTTGTACATAAATACTACTTTTATACAATGTTATGTATTATAAATAATACTTGTGACAATATTATTTTATTCTAAATATTATTATCTTTTTTATCAGTCCTTCTGATAGGAATGACTCTCCTGTAAAAGTAAAAGAGAGATAATAATCCTGACAGAGAGATCAACACCTACATACTGGATAAAAGCGGATTGCTAAAAATTACCTTTCGATACCAACCCTAACTAGTGAAGTGTACTGTCACTGCTAAACTTTATCTACGAGGGGGGAACCTTCAAAAGGTACCGGACGACGTGGGAGCGACGCTGGGTTATGTGGGATTTTTACCGCACTAAAACCCCCCCGGTGGCCGTCCTCAACGCTTGTTGGAGAACTCCGACGGAACATGACCGGAGTCCTCCAAACGCGATGTCCCGATCGGGCTCTGTTCTGGGTGAGCAGTTTTCGCTCCTCCCACACCATCTGGTTCACGACGGTATACGACCACACATACCGCCGTCCTTCCCGGGGTCGCTTGCTGGACGGTTCGAGCTCCCACTCTTGTCGCCCGCAACCCCGGAAGCCCCCTTTTAGTCGCCTCTTACGAAACTATCTATCCAGTACCAACTTAACAATAACATTAACACCAACTTATTTTACAATTACATGTTTACCTGTATCTTCTATAAATAAATTGTACATTATATACGCTTGTTTATTCATGATTACCTATGAGAACATCGCTATCAGTCACGAAGTTAATTGTGACTTCGGTTTGAATCGGAATTACCATACGTTAAACAACAACACCTTATCATTTACTAACCATTATGCATAAATGTACAATATACATACATAATAAATCTACCTTCACAATAATTAACTTATTTATATACATAGATATCTATACGTATATAAATATTTTCGTGCATAATTTAAACATAAATCTTATTTTTGTAATCTCATGCATGAGATATAAAACATAGAAATATATAAAATATCTAATACTTTGCAACGAGCAATTCTTGTACATATGTATCCCTACGTATATTATGTATATTTTACGTGCACGTGTAATCTGAATCTCTGAAACGGCTCCAACCATTTTCATGAAATTTAATATGCAAGTATTTCAGGGACGATATATCAACCTAGCTAAGTTAGTTTTTTCGAAAATGTTGTTATAAAAAATACCATTCATCTAGGTGCCAGGTTTTAAAATGCTTATCTATTTTTTGAAAATGACAAAACTACACTTGTATGTCGTTTCACGCAGAGATAGAATTACTGTAAGCTTTTTTTTTACCCGACTGCCAAGGAAGGGTTATGTTTTTCGCGCGTATCTTGTATGTTTGACTTTCTTTATTTGATCCGATCTTACAAACGGCTGGATAAATTTCGACAGTTAATGTGTCATTACATTCGTCTCAATGACCCGAGTGTCCTTAGATAGGTGTTCAAAAAATCAAAAGGGTGAATTTTTGGCGCGAAATAGTAACACATTTAAAAAAAAAAGTTAACCGAACCTATCGAGTGGGATATGAAATGAAAGTAAATTAAACGTAGATTATAAAAATATATTTGTATATGTATAAAACAGCAAGATGACTGACTGACTGACTAATTAAATGACTTTTTCATTTTTCAGAAATCAACGTACAGCCAAAATCGCTCAACTTAGAGTTCTGAAATTTTGCACATGAGTTTGCTATATAGCGTAAATAAATACTAAGAAAAGTTTTTTGGAAATTCCGCCCCTAAGAGGGTAAAATAGGGAAAAACAGTTTTTTTGAAATCCTTTAATTTTGAAGCAACTACTATAAAATTTAGTATTTGGCTTTCTGGGTAGGAACAAGAACACACCTCCCCATCCCCTCCCGAAAAATCAACCCCGTAGAGGGTAAAATAAGGGTTAAAAGTGCATTTGAACAACCGTCAATTTTGAAGCAAACACTTAAAATGTTGTATCAGGCTTGTTCGATAAAAATAATGAAATTCTACCCCAACGAGGTAATATAACCACCGGATAGATCTTTTATAGATCGTAAATGGTGGATATTTTTTTGCGAAATAGTAACACGTTTTAAAAAAAAATCCAAACCTATCGAGTAGGGTATCAAAATAAAGGAACTTAAAAGATATTACACATACATTACATAATACACATATATAAAACATATTGAGATGACTGTCTGACTAAATGAGTAGTGCTGCTGTGATAAAGATAAACGCAAAGGAAAACCGCTGTACTTTAGAGTGCTCGAAATTTACTCATAGGGTATTTATATAGCGTAAATGAGCTCTACGAGGATAAAATAGGATAATATTGTTTGAAGATCTTTTGATTTTTAAGCAGATACCTTCTATAAAACCATGTATTTGGCTTTCTGGATAAAAATAATAAAACGCCTATTTCACAGTTTTTGGAAATTCGACTTTAGCTTTATAGTGCAGTCGGGTTTTTTGATTTTTTAATTAATTATTATAATATAGGAGTAGCAGACGAGCATGCAGTCCACCTGATGGTCAGTGGCTACTGCCGCCCATGGATATCTGTAATCAACCCCAGATAGGATTAGATATTCCTACCTGAGGTCGGCCACAGATGCGCCGCTACCCCTGAGGACTAAGCTGGAACGCCTCGGAAAAGTCTGTCTCCCTTACCACACCCTTCAAAACGGAACACAGCAGCGCCTAACACTGCTGTTATTAGGCAGAAATAGGTGTGGCGGTGGTAAAGCTAAATGCGATTTTAAATTAAGTAATTGGGTTTTGTATGATTTTAGACTAATACCTATTAAAGAGGAATTGATGCATTTAACGTGTAACTTAATTGTTTAAACTATTCAATTTACTAATAATGATTTTTTACATTACTATGAACATATGTCGATAAAAATTATAAGGCAACTATAAATGGCAGATAATTGATTGAGGTTATAATAAATGACAAATAATTAATAAATGTTTGTTTGAGGATTTACAGTGTACTCTTAGTAAAGGGTAAAGTACCTACTTTATTTAACGTAAGTAATACATACATGAACTTATTATAGTATGTGCAATATGCGCATTGACTTATTGGTAAGGTAAATATCTCCTTAAAATGTAGTACCTACTCGGAAAGAGTAAAGTACCTACTTTATTTAACGTAATATCTACTTCAACTTATTAACTTCTTTCGTTAATGGCAACATGTGCTATCATTGACGTATTGGAATGGTAATTGTGCTATTAAAATTCCCGCATGGCGTTTATTGACTGGGACTTTATATCTAAACGTCATCATTCTCAACATGCGAGTGGGAAATTATGTTTCTTAGAAATGTTCTAAGTAGGTATCCCGCCTTTAATTTTTTCCTCGTAACGCTTATTTACTTTGAGGTGTTCGTAGTATTACTGCGCTGTGACATATAGGGTAATGGTGCGTCCACACTTTGCTCCTTGCCACACGCTGCCCTACTCGCGTCGGCACGATTACCAGTGCTTTTTAAGAATGAGTATTTCTTGAAACAACATTATTAAAATATAATAAGTACTTTAGGAAAAAATATAGTAGGTCATTTAGTTTTCACCGACTAACTTGGATGTATTTTATTTTTATTTTTGATGAGTACATTTTTGATAAGATTTTTTCTATTATGTACACAAACCACTCTAAAAATCGGTAAACGACCGGCAGGGCAAACGACATGACGAGAGTCCGGCCTCACGACATCCCTGCCCACTACCCTCACTTCTTGCCTCGCCACTCGCCGAGTATGTGGCCGCCCGGTTATATTTACTTCGAGGTGTTGTGTAATATTACTGCGCTTTGACGTTTAGGGTAACGTATGACCGAATGACGTCAAAACCTTGGTGTGTGCCGATATCCTTGTATCTTACGGTTTTTACTGAGATTGACAAAACGTGAGATCCGTTAGAAAGCTTAGTTTCTTTAAAAATGCCGTCATAAAGGATATGAATAAATTATGTAAGCACTACTTCTGTTTTTAGATAAAATACAATGATTCAACCCATTTGAGTTAACTTTCTGATAATGTTATTAGATTCATTCGATATTTTATAACTTAAAGACTTGGAATCATTAAATGAATTCAAATGCAATGTTAATACTATATAATATATTACAATTGATCACGATTAAATGGGGTTTAAATGCCCGGCACGCATCAGATTTTTCGAAATTACGTGTATTCTAGAGAATGAGCATCTTTTGCCTTTATGGTAGAGCTGTAAAAAAGGCCGCAAAGGTATGTGAAGTCTTAAGACATAGTACTGTTCTGACTTAGCATACGCAGTACTATGTACAGTAGTGCACAGAATGAACTATACTCTTAATTCCTGTCACTCAGAAAGAAGACTCATTCCCAGCGGTGGAACAATAATGTGTCGATTTTTTTTATAATATGGAATAGCAGACGAGCATGCAGTTCACCTGATGGTAATTGGCTACTGCCGCAAATGGACTGTCTGTAATCGACTCCCGATATTATTCGATATTCGTACCTGAAGTCGGCCACAGATGCGCCGCTACACC
Source organism: Epargyreus clarus (assembly GCF_041222505.1). Classification (NCBI taxonomy): domain Eukaryota; kingdom Metazoa; phylum Arthropoda; class Insecta; order Lepidoptera; family Hesperiidae; genus Epargyreus; species Epargyreus clarus. Next base: position 5,764,555 of record NW_027332233.1, read on the forward strand.
TGAGGACTAAGCTGGAACGCCTCGGAAAAGTATGTCTCTCGTACCACACCCTTCAAACCGGAACACAGCAGCGCTTAACACTGCTGTTGTTAGGCAGAAATAGGTGTGGCGGTGGTGCCGCCGGAGTCAAACCACAAGGGGTTCTACCGCCTTCAAAATGTGTTGATGATGATGATGACTATAATATAATAATATATTCACCGGGTAAATTATCGTCGTTTCGTCTGGGTGATTGCATCATAGCCATTTGTTGATACATTTGGTCCTTAGGCACCATGAATTGCTCCAGATAATTAAGGAAATCTTGGTAAGTCACGTGGTTCTGAAACCGATAGTATATGGGAATTATATACGAGAATAATACATGGTTGGGATATGGGGAGTTATATATATGGTTACAAAAAGACTTAAAGCGTAATTCTGCGTGCATCTTCTGTGAAAACTATATTATTATTGTGATATTTACATTGATTTCAATTTCATATTAATAATGTAGGAAGATATTTTTTGTTATACATATACAGGGTGAATCTCCATAAAGTGCACATATTGAAACAGGTAAAATTAAACCGCATTTTATCGATAAAAAAAATAAAAAAAATAATAAAAAAAATTTTTTTTGGGTTTTACGACCTTTTGAAGTTTTTTTTTTGGAATTGTGCACCTAAAGTAAATAAATCGCTATAACTTTTGAACTAAAAGAGTTATCATGTTCAAACAAAAATTACAATGAATGCCAATTATAGGCCGTACTGATCCATGAAAAAAAAAACAAAAAAGTTTATCTTCCCAGAAAAAAATATTCAGATTAGTGTGAAGAAAGCAATTTTTTTAGGTTAAATTTCAGTAATCGTGAATTTCCTCAAAATAATCTAGGGTTTTTATTTTATTTTTATTATTTAATGTAATTCTACGTTATATTAGCTTTCAAATACTAAAAAAAGCATGCCTCTAACTTAAGTATAAAGTTTCCTACGAGCGCTTAAACAAAGGCAGTTCTTAAGGGCGTTGGTAATAAATAACATTTTAATACAAACTAGTGTTTTTTTTTAATTATTAAAGATTTATTTTATTACTGTTTTATCACTTTAATATCGTCAAAAATAAGAAACTACCATGAATTTACCATTGAAACATATTTTTGATAGTTTCCTTTGTTTATATTTTGGACATCTAATTATGGGTCGGACTATACCAGTTTTATTAGGGCGCACGTGCGTCGGGTCTTTTTTGAAACGTTCCTAGCAAACTTTATACTTGAGTTAGAGGCGTGGTTTTTAGTGTTTGAAAGCTAATACGACGTAGAATTGCATTAAATAATAATAAAAAAATAAAATGCCTAGATTATTTTGAGGAAATTGATGATTACTAAAAATTTTACCTAAAAAAAGTGCTTTTTTGCACTAATCTGACATTTTTTACCTGGGAAGATGATTTTTTTTTGTTTTCTTTTTTCATGGATCAGTACGGCCTATCATTGGCAATCATTGTTATTTTTGTTTGAACCTGATAACCCTCTTAGTTTAAAAGTTATAGCGATTTATTTACTTCGGGTGCACAATTCCCAAAAAACAATTCAAAAGGTCGTAAAACCCAAAAAAAATTTTTTAATTTTTTTTTATATTTTTTTTGTCGACAAAATGCGGTTTAATTTTACCTGTTTCAATATGTGCACTTTATGGAGATTCACCCTGTATAACGAAATAATACCTATTTTTATTTTGTCGACTAATTCTACACAAATATAAGAAATAGGAAGAAATATAAGTATCTTGTATTAGCAACGTGAATTGATACTTATTTTAATAAGATTAATATGAGTGAAGAAGACATCTACCTTTTCTTCACCAATCCAGTTCCTCTCAGCCGGTTCAGTTAGACCCAGTACGTCGATCCAGTGGTAATAGTTATTGGAATTGTTCCCGTACCAGTATTTAATTATAACATACCTGTAAATAATAATAACATATGTGTTAATAATTATGCCATTTATGCACTACTAATATGCATTAAAAAATTGGCCAAGTGCAATTCGTGCTGGCATACGGAGGGTTCCGTACTACCGAATTTTCATTTATTTTTAGTAGGTATTTGTTCTCATAGCGTTATATCAGCGATTAGAGTAAATGCATTATGAAAATTTGTACGTAATTACAATTCAGTAGAAAAAGCGTAAAACGCCGGAAAATTGCGGTTTCTTGTATGGCGACCCCCATTTATTTTCAAAATATTTTTTGGGTACAGAACCCTAAAAATTAAAGGGTTCATCTGTGGTATCATCATCGCCATACCTATTTTTGCCTTGCGTCAATCTATTTATTTTGGTTGACATTTAATTTGAGGCGTTCTAACTTAAAGCCATAGATTAGTAAAGATACTTCGCCGCCTTGAAATTGAATGAAGCCACAAATGGCTTATTTTAGTAAGTTCTTGTTTTGAATTCTTGACAAATAAAAACATTTTTAGAGAATATAATAAATAAATAATTATTTCAAATATTTTAGGGACATTTTAGCACGGAGACGTGGCAAAACTTTTTTACGCAACTATTTCTATTCTCAAATCTGGGTACATTTTCTTGTTAGGAGTGAGTAATCTTTCTTAATCTATGCTTAAAGCAGTAATCCCTAAGCGTATATCTCCGCTTTCCGCATGCGGACGCGAAACCGCAATATATATCCATCCATACAGAATGTATATACAGTATATATATACAGAACGCATACATAGGTACAGGAGAATTGCCATTTTCAAAGCGTGACTAGTTTCTGCTCTTTTGGTTGCGACGTTAGGCATCATATTAATAACGAGCTTTTGCCCGCGGCTTTGCTCGCGTTACGAAGTAATATCATTAACTAAGAAGATTTATACAAACTTTCATCCCCTATTTTATCCCCTTGGGGTTAGAATTGATCAAAATCCTTTCTTAGCGGATGCCTACGTCATAACATATACCTGCATGCCAAATTTCAGCCCGATCCGTCCAGTGGTTTGGGCTGTGCGTTGATAGATCACTATGTCAGTCAGTCACCTTTGAGTTATATATATTTAGACTTAGAGTTGCTACGTGACCATGGCGGCGAATCAATCGCGCAATACTACGAATCGTATACCCAATATGTGACAAATTCCAATAATACTTCGATTACGCAGGTTTTCTGCGAGAGGAGCTACTGTCATTACATTGAAGATGACATACTTTTTCGAGGTATTCCATATTTGTCTTTAGGACTGTGAATAATTCCAGTCTGGATTTCAGTTCTATATAAAGTTGTTTCATCATCAACCCATTACTGTCCCACTGCTGGGCACGGGTTTCCTCTCATAATGAGAAGGATTAGGTCATACACCACCGCGCTGGTCAATTGCGTATTGGTAGACTTGCGTAGACTTTACATACCTATCAGATTTTTTTTTATAAATCTCTCAGGTATGCAGGTTTCCTCACGATGTTTTCCTTCAGCGTTTAGCAAGTGATAATTAATGTGTAATACGCACATAACTTTGAAAAATCAGAGGTGGGTGGCTTGGGTGTTGAACCTCGGACCCCTCGATCGACAGGCAGAGTTTTTAACCACTAGACTATCTCTGCTATAAAGTTGCTTACAAATGTTCAAAGCCAAATATGACTATAATAGAACGACCTTTGTTGTTCCTACTTCTAATATAATATGTGCAAGTCAAACGCACACGGAGGGTTCCGTACCACCAAAATTATCGTTTTTTTTTTATTACTTTAGTACTTGTTGTTATAACGACCATCGTTATACATAATTTGTGAATATTACCAGATGTCAGGCGATAGAGCCTGTGATAGACCAACAGAGGCTTAGTTAAAGGGTTCCGATTTTACTTTTTTGGTTGCGGAACCCTAACAATACATTCGTGTTATTTACGTACTTAACGTTACCAGTCTAGTGTTTAAAACAAATGGTACCTGTTGCAGTAAGGTACATGTGTGTAACATATGACGGTAATTTGGCAAGATAATCTGATAGATTAATGCAGTGTATACATGTTCTATTTAAACCCATCTGGTTTCATTCGGAACGTTTGTGTTTGTTTAGGTAATGGTTAGACTGTGGTTGAGTCACTTTGGGAATATAGATATCAGAGCAATTTAACCCCGCTATCCATAGACCCTTAAGAGAACTCAACTGGTAGAGTCCCACTCCCAACTGAGAAGTAAGTTAAATCACTTATAAGGGTCTCTCATTTTCCCCCTTTTCATCCTCAAAGAGAAATAGACATTATGGTGGAGAAACCACATAAAGATGAAATACGAAGGTGGTAGAACCCGTTGTGGTTCGACTCCGGCGGCACCACCGGCATACCTATTTCTGCCTAACAAACAGTAGTGTTAAGCGCTGGTGTGATCTGGTTTGAAGGTGGTAAGGGAGACATACTTTTCTGAGTCGTTCCTGCTTAGTCCTCAGGGGTAGCGGCGCATCTGTGGCTGACCTCAGGTAGGAATATCAGATCTTATCACGGGTTAATTACAGATGCCCATGGCCGGCAGTAGCCTCTTACAATCAGGTGGACTGCATGCTCGTCTGCTACTCCTATATTATAAAAAAAAACAGCCGTGTTAAGCGCAGCTGTATAACACAGGTTTGAAAGGTGTGGAAATGAAAAGGAACTTAACCTTAAGTAACCAAGCTCAAGTTAGGCTCTAATCCTATTTGGCAGTCCTACATACATTGTATTTTGGCAAAGGGAGATCTCCCGCCGGGCTAGGTGATCATGCCCGGGGAGCGGCCGTGCTCCGACAGTCTCAGTTCGGAGCTCGTATATATGCAAGATGTTTTGAAAATTTCGATAGCGTGATTAAGCGGCGCCATCTCTTGACGAGTAGCGGGAAGTCGCTACAGTTTGAACTGCATGCTTAATTAAAAGAACTTTCTAAACACTTACGCTAAACCATCATCGACCATTTGCTGCACCTCTGGTTCGTTGACGATCTCCAGTATTTCGGCGTTGTCCGGGTTCCGCTTGATGTCGACGAGCTGCCAGGGGGAGATGAGGCCGAAGCGGACGCACCGCATCACGTCTATCGCGAAGCAACTCCTCGACGACCAGTCCCCGTGCAACCATCGCACGCCGGCCATCAGCACTTCTATCTCGCTTGGGTTCACACAGTACTAATTAGAATTTATTATTAAAAAAAAACAGTGATAGCCTAATGGTTAAGAAACCCGGCCTCTCGAACGAGGGGTCCGACATTCAAATCCCAAGCACGCATCTCTGATTCTTCAAAGTTATGTGCGTATTAGAAATTAATTATCACTTGCTTAAAACGGTGAAGGCAAACCTGCATATCTGACAGGTATATATAAAAAAAATCTCAAAGGTATGTGAAGTCTACCAATACGCACTCGGCCAGCGCGGTGGACTATGGCCTAATCCTTCTCATTGTGAGAGGAGACTTGTGCCCAGCATTGGGACAGTAATGGGTTTATGACGATACGAATTCATAATAAAAGCAGTGTTTTATCTTGCTCGAGGTCAGTGTCTGAGCCGATAATCCGCGGACTATTCATGGTCTAGATCAGCATTAGATTTAGAAGTCCCCAAAGTTTTAAATGAACTACCACTCGTAATCGTACAATGTATTTTTTAGATAATACTAATATAGACGTCGGCGAAATAGGACCTTTTTATAGTTTTTTCAGAGACTTACCTATTATTGTTATAGGAAAAAAATATTGTTAATTGGTAGTAATAAACAAAACAAAACAACGATCGAAAGGTCCTTTATAACGAAAAGCTTAAGAATTCCTGCTCAAGGTACTACTTTGTTTTGTTTGAATACCTATCTAAGGCCCGAGTCAGACATAACACAAACATTTGACCACATATTTGAACACATGTTTGCACGGGTATTTGAGTATTTGTTCAAAGCTTGCTTCAAATATTTGTACTTTGCCATTTGGTGTCGGTTTTTCGAGCGCACATCAAAGCGTTCAAACTTCAAATATATTCGGAGCCTGCTACATATGCGCAAAGTCCAGTTGCTAGGAGACCATGACATGAGTGACAGGTTAAAAATTTAAACAAATAAGTGTTCAAATGTGTGAGCAAAGTCTTTGTTCAAATATTTGTTTATGTCTGGCGCCGGGGTAAGGTTTATTGCAAGTAAACCTTTTCATATTTCGTTTCAACCCCATGGAAATCTTTGAGTGTAGTGGCATCATCACCACACTTTTATCTATCTGTATATAAATATTCCGAAGAATATTCTAAAGAATTAAACCGTTTATTTAGATTTGTTTACTGATCCGTACATGTCGAATTGTGGGTGTACTTCGATTGTCAAAATTAAATGGCATGAATGTCAAATTAATTTACATATTTGACCTTTAAAAAACCTGTACGAAGTGTTTCGATTTTATTTTTAGCTTAAATTAAAAGGAAACTAAAAAACACGCTAAAATCGCATAAGGAAAATTTTTGTCCTGACGATCCTGATGAGGATAATGGGACAAAATTATTAAAATTGTTTATTATCATCGGTTCCTTTATAATTGTTCAAAATTTTTAATTGATTTGTCCGTTAATAACCTTGTGGTTGAAATGCGACCTCTTAACCGAGTCCAGGGTTCGATCCCCAGGATTTTTTAATGTTATATGCGTATTAAAAATGAATTATCATTTGCTTTAACGGTGATGAAAAACCTCAGGATGAAACTTACACATCTGAGAGTTAAAAAAAATCACAAATGTATGTAAAGTCTACCAATTCCCACTTGGCTAGCGGTGGACTGTAGCCTAATCCGTCTCATTCTAACCAGTAATGGGTTGATGATGACGAAGAACTACGCATCAATAATAACGTATCAATTTACAATAACTTAAGTGCTTTATAGATTAGGCACTTAAATGATAAGGAAACAAAGGTGCATAGCGTTGTTTGTTCAGATATAGACCGCACCTCAGCAATTGATAAGAACGCGCATAATATTGATTTCTTGTTAAACAGGAAATTCGAACAGGAAAAGGACTTCGGTTGTCAGACTAAATATTGATATTGGGTTTACATGTTATACCTTGTTACACAAATGTAATTCGATCTGAGGAATGTCATAAGTTCCTCTAACTCCAATTCTAGGAAGTCCTTAGACGCTACAAGCGGTAAGAAGAATCTCTTTACGCGGGGAACCTGTAATACAAGTGGTAACTGTAATGATCGGGTTTATTGAGTAACTACTTCACTTGGGATAGAGATCGTAAACCTTCCATGTCAGACCGGTATTGTGATCACTTTACTGTGCTACATAACATTAGAAATTTCTATCTCTAACTCATATTTTATATCTAATTCACATCTCCGTAACCAATGGCCGGTATTACGTAAATAGTTTGCAGGTCGGCGGTTGTCGATATGCAATCTATGCATTACTTAAGAACCGTGAGGGAGACATACATAATTATTCAAGGCGTTACAATTTACAACTTAGTCGGCATCTTAGAAATTAGACGGATCTGAGGCCGAATGTTATCTGGGGTTGATTAATGTTCATGGGCGGCAGTAGCCACTTACCATCAAGTGAACTGATCGTTTCCTACGTCTATATTATAAGAAGCGACGTTTTACATAAATTCATTTATTCCTATCATGTCATAAGCTGAATATATTTTACCATTAGATCCATAACGACAGTGACGCCCTTAGCCCTAGCTTCTCTGAACAGCACGAACGCCGTATCTTCAGTGAAAAGGCTTTCGTTAACCATAAATGACCAGCATTGCTCCTCTAAATCTGTCTTGAAAGAATATAACTTGAATTAGAAACGAAAATATATTCACTCTCTTTTGCTATTTATGCAAGAGTATCAGTGATAGCTTAGTGGTTAAGGAAACTCGGCACTCTTGATCGAGGGGTCCGAGGTTCAAATACCAGGCGCGCGTTTTAGAAATTATTTATCGCTTGCTTAAACTGCGGAGGAAAACATCGTGAGAAAAACTGTATACCTGTGAAATCTTAAAAAAAAAGAACGAAAAGTTTTCAAAGGTACGTGAAGTCCACCAATTCGCATTTGGCCAGCGCAGTGTACTATGGCCGAATTGATCTCATTCTGAGAGGAGACCCGTGCCCAGCAGTGGGACAGCAATGGGTTGATGATGATGATATGTATTTTTAGGCATGTAAGTTAAACTGCTTCAAAATCCAAAGAACTTTAGGTATAATGAATCACATTACACTCTGGACAAGTCTTGTAAGGTGAGCTAAAGACTGTCATAAAAAGTATTGTTGCACTTTAAATAAATGTCAGCAAGACGTTTATTTATAGCCAATAATATTATTTTACTATTGCATTTACATATTGTTTCCACTTATTGTTCTATTGTCTAGAAATCCTATATTAATAACGCCAATGAGGATATATCTGTTATTTTTTTTATATAACTTAACACCTTTAGTAACTTCAATTATTTACTACATTAGATATCTGCCAGATAATATTGTATAGAACATTTTTGGGATAAAACATTTTTTTGCTCGCCGAGTACATACGAATATACGACGACGTCAACTTACTAAAAATAATTTAATAGTGTATCGTCATTCGCCACGAACAGAGGAGTTATGCGTCGTTATTCGTTAATACATAACGTGCTACTATATGTTACTGTAGGTACTGATATTTTATTTTAGAATATCATGTTGTAAAATAGATACTATATTGATATTGCATCTTTACCTTTTATAACGAGGTACTGTGCCGCACAGAACAGATCTAGCACATTCTCCCGTCTTAGGACCTTACTGCTCTCTTGTCCGCTATATATCATCCAGTCATATATTGTGTGGAACGCTTCTGGCTTGACGTTTTCCTAAAATTATTTTAATCAATCTAAAGGTGGTAGAAAAGAAACCTCCCAGTTTCAAGTGAGATTGGCTCCCTAATCTGCGTATCCTGTACCTGTATCTGTGTTTTGTTTTGGAGGGTATGGTAAAGCGCAAAAAAATAAGAGTTTAGTTATGGATGAACAATTTGTGATCAACGTTACAATTCTTTTTAAATTTGTTAACGCAAATCGCATACTTGTATCGAATCGCTACTACCAGTATTTAACACGGTCAGTGCGCATCGGGCATATTTCGGCCCCCGACGGGATGATGTCTGGTGCGGACGTACAAAATTACTCGTATGTCTTACTCGCTGGTGCGGCACGATTTTTTGTGGAAAAGCCTCGACGGTTTAACAGATCCAATGGCGAAAAAATTGCGTACATCATGTTTTTGCAAAGTTATAGCGGTTTAATCTTTCCCAGTATCCGGGGGCCGAAATTCGGCCCTCCCGCTCTGGTGGAAAAGTCGTAGAAGGCACATTTAGACCCACCGCCGCACCAGGGAAAAGTTATGATATTGTTTGCCGCGGCGAACGTGTTAAAAACATTGCTCTATATTTGTGTTACTTGTACGAACTCGTATAGATTATAAATTGAAATTCATATTTCGAAGAACTTGTAACGTGACAAATTAGTCATCTAAAAAACGGATATAGATTATGGAAAATGTGTTTCAAAGAAGCAAAAAATTAATACCGGAAGTAATTTAAATTAAAAGTCAATAAAGATACAAAAGTTATTAAAGATAAAGATATAGATTAGAACGGAGTGACATGATGTCATATCAACTCTTTTACCACATACAAGAGCGGCTTGATTCTATGTTCATATAGGTAATAACTTACTATCGGCAATTCTATCACCCGTCGAGTATTGAGTTCGAAGAATGACGAATAAATTTGAAGTACCATATGATGACAGTGGAATTCCTCGCGACCAATATGAATTACCGTATCGGTATTTCTAAAAATGAAATAAAAACCTTTATTCAGATAAAACCATAGGTAATTAGCGTAATAATTTCTCAGATAGCTTTTTGGTGACTACACTTATGTCTCGGTGTGATGCATTTTAGACTAACGTGACGCATCCTATATAAAATCTCAAGAGTACGTGACGTAGTATTATTTTACAACTTAAAAGGATTCTAAAAAATGACTCAGTTTAAAAAAATCTTTAAGATTTATTATATTTTCAATTAAATAAAAGTATAAAATACTGCAGTCAGCCATCTTGTCTGAAATGCTAATCGGGGCGCAAATGACGTATTTTTGGGTATGTCACTGAATTGTTTGAAATTTTGTATGGGATGTTCTAAAGTGACGTCACCAACGGACGCCATGACACTCGCGTTTTCGCGCTTAATTCAAAACGGCTATAAACAATTGCTATTATTTTCGTTAATACTGAATTTATTACCGAAATAATACGATTTTGGGAATCGGTAGACATATATCTACGTTATAGAAGGGGTTTGCAAAATTTTTAATCATGCCTATTGCATGAGTAAAATACTTATGTTATATAAATTAATTCTATTAATAAAGCTCTTTAGTGTATCTCTTACATATAATTGTGTACTCTACGATAAAACTCTTGAAACAAGTCCTGTTTCTTCGGTAATTGCACTCTAGTCCAATCTATAGGTTCTGCGTTATTGTAACCTAGGTTGAGAAGACTTTGTTCTTTGACTTTAACTGGACAAGTATTTTTTGATTTAGCGTTTTTATCACACGAATGAGCATTCCTTTCATCTACAGAATGATGTACCGCTTCTCTTCGTTCATATCGGAAGTGTGTATCTGAATCGCTGCCTGGCTGCTGAAGGAGATCCAACATCACATACTTAAATAAGAATAAATTTTAAATAAACATATTATAATTTATTAAGTACCATAAAAGGTTGTTACCAACATTTAAATCCAAATCCCCATTGTTATCAACCTCGCCTGTGTTACCTTTGAATTTAACTTTGACTTTGGCTAGGGTAGGATCTGCTAAAAGTACGCCAACTGTTGCCGATTGGAAAACTACCTGCAATTAAATCATTTTTGCGTGGAAATTTAGCGAAAATTCTTAGAAGCGTGCACTCGTACGTGAATCATATTTTTTCCTGATATAAGTAGGTAATGTGTTCAACTTTAATTGTTAAGTTTTTATGGTGCAAGTTGTTTTAAGAAAACGAGTCATTGGTTAAATATGTTTACATAATTTTTAAACGTAACTTTACCTGGTTAGATTGCACTTTAAGATTACCACTGGGTGTCGATTTAAAAGGAAATGATGTTAGCTTTTCTTTGCTATTATCATCACCGCTACAAACACTGAAAATCGAATGAAGAGTATTATAAAACATCGTAATTAACATTAAGAGCTCAGTTGTATGAAATTTGGAAGATCCTGATTCGTATTCCAGAAAAGCGCCTGCCAATCACGGGCGCATTAAATGTGAAATATCGGATAGTATTAGAAAATATCACGTACTTACATACTTAAGAATTTTCCATTAAGTTCTCAAAGTTGCCTAAAATCTATTGTTACGAGAAATTTCCAGTACTTAGGACAATAAGAGGAAGATCATTATAAACTAATAAAAAAAGTTTATAAAAAATGTTTGTCACCTCGTGTCTTCTATGTAGGATGAAGTAGTATGGTCTACATCGTAATGTTGAATGTACTCAGGCACGTATTTAGAAGTGTGGGTTTCAGGTGACATATCAATTTTTCTCTTTAGTTTCCTGATAAAACATAAATACAAATTTACTTTCCTATATAAATTGCACGTAATGTTACAAATAAGACGCAAAAATATAATGAATCATACGATTCATATGATTTGTATGAAAATTACTTTATTAAATTGTAGCGTAAAATTTAAGTTACTTTTTAAGACTTTAAGACTCATTTCAAATATTTTTCACAAAATTTGTAATATTCCATTAGGTTTTACCTCATTATATATCTCATTCTTTATAACGCACTCCAGCCCAGACTGATTGGATTCAACATATGAGGTTATGTTGGATTCGTTTGAATTGAGGGAGTAACTTATGCTATATTTAAGCATTCGGTTTTTTTGTTTTTATATGAATTACTGCTATTAAAAAGGTTACTTAGCAAACTCACTTTCCTTTAAAGTTCCACGACATGTATGGTGTTTGAAGTAAATATTCACCGCAGTATTTTTCTATAGTATCCCCTGAGCTTTCATAAAATGATTTGCAACTTATATCATTCAAAATTTTGCTTTTATGATTGAAGAAAGCGAAAGCTGCAATATAACCATTTTTCAGAATTATTACAATTATTAAAAACATAAGTACTTATGTACAGATTTCATACATTTTTGAAACGTCTGTTTAACATTCTTTCTTTCTTACTTTATAGTTATTGAAAGAAACCAAGAAAGTAACATCGTAACGTAAAGTAACATATCCATACTATATGACCCTTTCGGGGGAGGGGGACTTTCATAACACCACGCTTGGTCACAGGGGCGGGGGGTGGTCTTAGGTTTTCGTCACGTAGTCAGTAATCTCTATAAAAAACTCACGCTTTTTATATTATACGCTTTGTATGTTACCTACATTGCAAGCAAATTTTATTTGTTAAAAATATGTTAACCATATTTCTGAATGACTACGTGAAAACTCGAGACGGAGTTTTTTAGAAAATACTACGGTTGGTCATCAAGGGGGAGGGGGTTAAAAATTGTAAAAACGGGTCACGTAGTATGAGTAGATACGTTCCCTTAAATAGCACTTGGACAAACTTAAAATTGAAATATAAGAACTGGTCACAATCTCTGTGCTCAAGAGCATATTTTGTCGTAATTCTTATCATGTGGAAAAAACGCAATTTTATTGCATTGTTATCTTAGGCGTATAATCCATTATTTTTCCTCCTTTCAGACGGTAGATGACAGATAATGGGAAAACCACACGTGCTGGACATTGGCACTTCGGGAATCATCTTAAGAGAGTATTTTTTATATTATAGGAGTAACATACAATCTGTAATAAACAAATAATCCCCAGATACGAAATCGTTACGACTTGAGATCGACTACAGATGCGTTGCAGCCCTTAAGGACTCGATTGAAACGTATCGTAATTGTCTCTATTACAACAAATAGAGACAATTACGATTACTGTTAATCTGAAGTTCACCGGCGCCTAACATTTTTGCTATCTTTAGGTAGGTACATCTATTTATATATATACCTTAGCTGTTCAATCAGGAATAATTCTACCACTTTTAATTTGGGTGATCAACGAGAGCTACTCTTTATTACGTCGGTTTGGGTTACGCATTTGAGAAGATAAGTGACAGATATAAAGAAAATCAGACGTACTAACGATCGGCACTCACAAGAGTCGCTGATATTTGTTAGATCGGAGAGAGAGCTACTCTTGATCAGCTTGGGTTTGACTGTGATTTGGTATCGTTCGACAATATGGCTACACTGCGTTCTACGTCGCCTTTTCAGCTTAGTATTTCTGGAATAATAAACATTTAAACTTTGTCTACATTGCGTTTTATTTTTCATTACCAATTCCTTACTCCGGAGATGTTGAACTATCAATTACGATTATATTTATATCTTAGCAACGTCACCGAACCGATACCGAGAACGAGATTACTTTGTGGTCGATTTTAATATGTTGTGACGGCGATAGTTTGATCCTGCTGTCACGCGTGTGACGGCAGTGTATGGACAAGTTTCAATGTGTTTTATATTGCCGGCACATCGGCCCATCAAAATCTCGGTGCCGATCTAGCGGTCACGCCGATCTACTCGAAATATCGGCGGCCGGGATGACGGTGCTCGGGTGACGTACGTGCGGTGGACAAGCGACTATATAGTAAATGTATGTACGCTACTTCGGCGCCTTCATTCATTCATTATATTCTTATTATTATTTATTTCTTCATTAATTATCGGCATCGGCTCGGTTTCGGTGGTGGTGAAAAACAGTGTTAGGGTTCACTTGCATGTACATTGTACAAACATACCTTGAGCGTCAAATAATTATGTGCCATGACAGACACTGTTTACGTATTAAAGTTTTTATATCTAGCAGTACCACGGTCACCGATACCCGGGCGGTACCTTTCAAGCAAGGTCAAAAGTATTAAATAACTCTGATTTGTCTGGCACATTTAATGTTAGCAGGTATAAACAGGAGCCTGTAGTTAACGCTCTGAACGATACAAGTGATTGTATGTTACCGAAAGGCTTTGTCATTCGCCCTGTCTTTAGTGTATTGAAGGAAATTTATAGAGAAGTTGATTTCATATATTCTAGAAATGCAATTCCCTGTACAGCATTGGCTTGTGAATGTTTCTTAAACAAAATAATTCAGTGTAGAGCAGCAAGACTTCTACTAGTCTTCCTAATTAATTTTAAATTCGCAATTGTAAGCAACTCCTTATTTTATCTTTAGATTACGGTAGTTACATAAAAGTACCAACTACGAGTACAATATCAAAATTGGGAATATGGTAAGAATGACTAGACTTACTCTGATGGATTCCGTACGAAGGAACTTTTGGCCGCATTTGAAACTAATTCTGGAGCATTTATCTGCACAACATATTTATTTACGTGAGTAACAGTACAAAGCTGTGAAACAAATCTCTTTTGAATAGGTATGTACTATTTTTAGTTCCTCCTGGCAATGATCTCACCTTTTCCAAACTTGCGCTCCTAAGCATTTCAAACTCACTGAACGAATTATATAAATACAGAAACCATATTGCACATAATACTGACTTTATAGTGATTAAAAACACTCGAAATTCCGTAACAATTTTTGACAACGTATGCTTGTGTCTTTCGATAAAATTTGTCAAGGTTAAAAATATTCCAAATAATGACATAACAGTTAACAATTATCGATTAGATTATAATATGTCATAGTTTGATACTAACTTTGAAGTGTATTCTTTCCTGCCATTCATTTTATCCATTATTGGCATAATTTGTATTCGTAGGTATTTATTACTTTCTTTATCGTTTTTTACTAGTACTCGTATATCAATGGTTTACGTAGTTTAATAAAAATCCTGGATAACTAACTTTAAAAACATTCTAAATATAACGTTACTCACTTTAGAACGGATAATTTGATGTTTTTTATTTACTCGTATATTAAATATGAAAGATTATCGCTATTTCTTGATCGAATTTACATCTTTTATTATTTCCGCGCCAAATACATCTCAAACGCCAAGACCGTTCTTTTTCTTTTTTATGCTAACTTATACAATCGTACTAGCCAGTGGTTATATAAATAAGAACTTAATATTAGAAAAGGAAAACATCCTTAAACTACACAAAATAATTAATTAAAATAATACTAATGATAAAAAAATTGAATAGATTTCAATATTTGTAACATATTAATAACACAAACTATTTCCTTGATCTAATTTACAACTTTTATTATTCCTGCGTAAAATACAAGTCTCGCGCCAAGCGCGTTCCTTTTCTTGTTTTATGCTAATAGTAGAAGATCCGAAGCTAAGTCGAACTGGACCGAGCTGATAATAGAATGAAACTCATTTTATAACGAAATTAGTACATTGGGTAATACATTAAAAATGGGTTTGCTAAAAAAATCCTGGACAGGATAATTTTAATTTTTTTTTTGAAAAATTAATTTTCATTTTGCAGATAACCCTATATCAACGTGTTCACAATAAAACAGCGCTTCTACTGATATAAAATTTTATCTATTATCATCATGAGTGAAATACCTGTTTATACCTGACAACCCAGTAGTTCGTCCACGTAAATAATAGGCAACCCAAAGCCTGCACATTCTGTATGTTTTTAACATTCACTCAGAATAGAATTTTCTTATTATCTTGATGTTGCAAAATTTAATTTTCAATTAAATTTTAATTTTTCAAAAAATAATTAAAATTATCCTGTCCAGGATTTTTTTAGCAAACCCATTTTTAATGTATTACCCAATGTACTAATTTCATTATAAAATGAGTTTCATTCTATTATCAGCTCGGTCCAGTTCGATTTAGCTTCGGATCTTAGACCATAATGCACACAATCGTATAACTCATACAGCCAATGACTATATAAATGGGCACTTATTATTATAAAAATACCACATCATGGATATAATACAAAATAATTAATTAAAACAATACTATAATTAAATAATTTGAATATATTGCTAACAATATATTTTACAAGATTGATTCACCTACTTTATAAAATTTAATTATTTGGATAATGCTACTCGTATGTAAACTACCACATAAATTTTTCCTTGTTGTTAACTTATTGTTACTATACCTGTATACCTATTGTTATATCGTGACGTGCATATTCTTGTACAATTATCAGTCTGGACTCTGGTTACTATTGTTAATCAATATTCTAGCTATATTTCTACCAGAAATATATTGACTTCAACGTACACTACAACAAATATTAAACTTGACTTTCCTTAACCGTAACCTTAAACTCATCATTTTAATATAAAAAATATATATTTAACTTGTGATACTTCTGTTTATTTAACAAAATTATATTGTATTAGTTTTTGCCCGTAACCTCGCTCGCATTCAGATTTTTTAACATTTTCTCAAAAACGGTAGGTACTTTTTCGGGACAGACCCTACTACCTACATAATAAGTTACCCTATATCCTTTCTGAACTCCTTTCAATCTATGTATAATTTCAGGCCAGTCGGTTATGTTGTTTAGGCATAAAAGTGTAGCAAAGTAACAAACTCACATTCGCATTTGTAATTAGTCAGGATACTAAACATTTTTTCGTAAATATAAGATAATGCTTAAATTGATATATTTACTTAGCTTGCTCACCTATTAGCTAATAATAAAATACCTATTTTGTTCTTAAGAAAAAGAAAATGAATTTTAAAAAGGCGCAATCATTCAGTCGTAAAGTACAGAATAACTAACGATAGTTTGTTTTACTGAAAAACTTCCAGCCAACGGATGTTTGTGTAGGAGTGCTAAGTCGATCAATGATTCAGTGTGACGTCGTCATGCAATCGTTCCTTGTATTCGCGAAAGATAAGCGGCCGGTACTCCGTCGTTTATCGTCGTAATTTATAAGCCGGCCGGTCGGAGAGAACGCCATAACTTGATCTCACTTTGTAGTGCGGACGTGTGTACGGAAATTCATTTAACCCAAGCAATTTAAGGTTAGTTAAATCTATATTCTACATATTTAGTTTTAGTTTTCCTTAATAAGTATTAAGCATAGTACCGTTTGATATGGCTATGTAGTTCTAATAATGTTACTGCAACATTTTACGGAAGTTTTTACTTATATTTTAATATTGCACGTCTCATGTCTCCAAAATTTAATTGTAAGTAAATTAAGATAACGACGGAACGTTAATTACTTTCTCAATTTGAATTATATTCTTATTGTCTAGATAATTAAAATATTTTCTATAATTTTTTTCTATAAAGTAGATACATTAAAGTATATTAGAGTATACTTATTAGTCATTTGTTTCTTTGTGAATCTATAAAATAATTGAACCCGTTTTGATTGAGATAATACTTGGAGTAGAAAATAATTTAGTTAAATGAGACATTTAAACCTTATACTTACATAGCTAGAGTATTATTGATTTTTAATGTTAATGTGGACCGGACCATATTTATACGTAATAAATACATTCGTAATCGCGAACGTAAACTATTATTAAGTAGAAAATTTGTAACTCATGCCAACCATCCAGTCTTATCTTTACTGTATCTATCTAATCTTAGTTACATAGTGTTCAACATTTGCATATCTGCATATTTTAAGCGATGCAACATAAAGATAAAATGTGTGAATAACGTTTTTACGTATTATCATCTTATTGCTTAACGCCCGATATTAATTAGTAATTAATCTATCCATTTTTACTTACCAATAACTTAAATGTGGCCATGTCTAGTATGAAGAAATTTTCAAATGTTGTTTGATTTACTATTTCTTATATATAAAATTCTCGTGTCACAATGTTAGTTACCGTACTTCTCCGAAACGGCTTTACCGATTTTTATCAAATTTTATATGGATATTCAGTAGGTCTGAGAATCGGCTACTATCTATTTTTCATATCCCTAAGTGATAAGGGCTGTTCACCCTTAAATTTTTTTTAATATATGGCAACACAACGTTTGCCAGCTAGTTATAATATATTATAATAACGGGCGAAAGTTAACAATACATTATATATGCGTCTGTATAAAGCATAAGCTACTAAATAGTCGCCGAGCAATTTCAGTCAGTCACTAGTTTGTTTACTGACGCTACCAGTTCCTCAAGGTATAACCAATGGGCGATCAGTCTTAAGCTATTTTTTATTTGTATGCTCATTGCACATGAAGTCTAAAAATAAACAAAACAGGTTTCTGGTACCGTAAGCTACAGAAAAACCCGCATGTCAATACGTACGATCTTTTAAGTTTTTTTGCTTACGTTAAATGTTACGAAGCGGATTCTGTTATATGCTATAATATGAGCTGCGGCGTAGACTATCCACGTGTAGGTTTTTACAATGCAAATGCAGGAAGGACTTTAATATTTTGGTGTAAATAATCAGTAATAATCTAATGTGTCTGAAACTATTCCACCAAGCAATCAAAGGTGTACAAAGACTACAGATTGTACAGTATATTGAAGTAGGGCATATCGTTCTCAACCTACCTGATAGTAAAATACCTGATACCTGTAGTAAAATAATAATTATGACAGATCTTTAAATACACATAACAGTTTGAGCTTAAAATCGATTTATAACATACAAACTTATACATTTTAAAGAAAATATTAATATTCTTATTACAGAAAAATACAACTTGTATCAATAGTTTACTAAAATAAAGCTTTTATTTTTCAGAAAAATGGCAGACGAGAATCGCATCGTGTTCCCTGACGAGGTCGAGGCGATCAAGCAGAAAGCAGCACAGAAGGAGGTAGAAGAGAAGAAGGAAGTGAGCAATGAGATCCCGCCTGAGATCACATCACGCGTAGAAATGAGGAACATGATCACTGTACCTTCCAACTGCCCTCCAGGTTACGAAATGGGAGCTGATGGTGTGTGCCGGGAAGTCTTCTAAAAACTATGACCCCATCCTTTGTTAAATCTCGATTTCAACTTTTTGGGACTTTTCGGCATTACAAAAATTTTAAAATTCTTTGAATGACGTAACTATGACTTTCGGATCTATTAGACTAGTTTCAGCCTGTTGAATCACCTAATATATAATTTAGAATAGTCGTTAACGGTGGTACCGTTACGATAGAGTCACGAGATAGAGTTGTGGATAATTAAGATATTTTACCTATGTAACCGTAATCATAGTAATATTAATTGGATTGATAAATACAAGTTGATCCGCTGTCTCCACTAAGCCCGAAGAACATTATATGTATAGAAATCTGTCTCTTTTTTTAGCAAACAAAGTGTTTAGGTACTAAGTAAGTGTTAGTGTATACTAATTCTCTATGACGTTTTATCTATCAAAAGAAAAAATATACATACTTTATATATTTTAATATAAAACAAAATTATTTTCAAAAATTTGTCACAAATGCCGTCAGTGTATCTATAAGTATGGTTTGCCTATGGTTGTATTTCATTCGTGTAATTAGTGTGTAGTTGTGTACCAAACCAAATTAATGTTAGCTGTATAATGAGCCCTAAATTATAATAATATTACATTTTTTTAAATACCTATGTGAGTAGGATTATATATATAATAAATCATATTAAAAAAAAAACAAATGTTAAAAAATATCTTGCCATCTCTAAGAGTATTAATAGTTTTATGTATTTGTCATGTGTTTAGTTTAAAAATAATGTGTGAAAATATATTATTAAACTTCATCAACTTGTTTTATTTTTGAACAGTAGATATTGTATTACTGCAATAGGAGTTACCTTGTTTTATCTGTTCCATGAGAGTTACCATGTACCAATATTGAGAATTTCTATGTACCTATATAATCATTTTCTGTAAAAATTTTTCGAGGAGTTCCGGTCGTTGGAACTATTGTAGAATAGAAAAAAATCCTTTTAAATTCACCATAAAGAGTCTAAATTGCTCCTGGTTTTTTTCAATCGTTATAATAATATCAATGTAACCAATATTTTACCAAAGATCATATCACAATTTCACAATTTTTGCCATCTTGAAATTGTCAAACCTACCTTCCGTTGACAAAATCGATATTTCTTATAAATAAAATATAGAACACATTAATAGGAACGACATTGGATCCGTAAATGAATAAAACACCACATTTTCTAATAATTAACGATCATTTACTTCAAAATATTCATATAATTACACAATAATGCCTAACTCTGCAATAATCAAAACACAAGATCTAAGTTAAAAAATTATTTCAATGTTCGTATGAACATTATTTAATTATTGATATTCGCCTACAAAATTATAAGTAACCGAGCGTTGCATAAGTTTTAACAAATGGCGCGTCACTCTCACAGGAGTTCCTGAAAAGAAACAAACATGGCATACAATTTTTTTCGTTATTTATTTTAATATGATTGAAGTAGCAAACGATTTTTTTTATAATATAGGGGTACCAAACGAGCATGCAGTCCATCTAATGGTAAGTGGCTTCATTGGCGTCTGAGATCAACACCACCAATAATATTCGATTGCTAACTGAGCGTGGGCATGGATGAGTCGCTACCACTACGAACTAAGTTGTAACGTCACGGATAACCATTCCTCTATTTAAATTAGTTTCCGTTTGCATCCCAATCCCCTGATCGTAAGTGGCCACTGTCGCCCATACATATCTGTAACCAACTTCATATAGAGCAGAAATTTTACCTGATCACAGATCCGTCGATCACTAATGGAGATTAAGATATACACTTCAACTGACATCCACAAGCTTCCACTGTAACCCAAGAACCGCTTCACGCTAAACATAGATGTGGCGGGTTTTTATTGTGAATTTGATTACGGGGAAACTCGATATTTTTGGAGAAAATGAAAAGCTTCGAGAAAAGTAATGGTAGGTACGGCTGTGCCGCTTTTTTTGGCTCGACTTGGCGTAGGCACTGCCGTGCCTCCAGATTTATCTCCAACCCCATATTCGTTAACGTAAGACGAAGAATTTTCGAATTATTTGTATTTGTTAATCCAATTAAATCATAACCATTCTTACAGAGTTAAAATTAGAAATTTTGAAAGGACTTTTAAGAATAATAAAAGTAGTCAATACTCTAATTGTCACTTGTGTAGTAGTAATGCAGTATAAGTAGTAGAGATTGCGAGAAATGTGATAGTGCTAGCTTGTTACAAAAGGAATGCCTAAAATAATGCCGAAAATAATTATTTTAACGAATTTGCTATAGATAAGTGCAGGGATCGAATTTACCATTTCATCTAACGTGTTTTTTTACAGAACTTATATCAAATTCGTCAACTTTTGTATTTTTGTAACTACAGTTACGATGTCCTTTAATAATATATCTTTTTATTTTATAATGTTGATGTAGCAAACGAGCATTCCACCACCTGATGGTAAGTGGCTACTGCCGCTCATGGACTTCTGTATCAACCCCAAATAAGTTTAGATTCCTACCTGAGGTTGGTCACAGATGAGTTGGAACCTCTGTCTAAGTTGGAACGCCTAGTATAAATATGTCTCCTTGCCTCACCCCTCAAAGCGGAACACAGCAGCGTTACACTTCTGTTATGAGACCGAAATAGGTGGGTCAGTGGTACTCGTACCTGCGGAGTCGTACCACTAAGGGTTTCACGTCATGTTTTATATACCTTATAAGCACATCAACCCTACAAGCATATAACCCATACAAGCTAATCATTTTCGGAAGCGTACAAATACGTATTTATGTTGGGTTAAGTGTAGTGAAGTGTGAGTGATGTTGTTACAACGGACATGCTAAATAAATAATCTACGACCGCAACGGCTACACAGATGCTGAAAAATAACGCGTTCAGGTATCAATTGTGGTTCTATTAATTAATATGCTCATTATTTAGTCGTTTATAAAAATAAGTTATCATTAAAATGAAATGAATAACGTAATTAAAGATCATATGGAACTGTTATGTCTGGCAAAGATAATCTATAATTATTTACGTAGATACATAACGATAATGTCCATAATATAAGTAGCTCAACTACTTTTGGACCTAGTGGATCTCCTTGTGAAAATGTTGCTGTGACATTTTCACTGCTGTCTATTCTCCTTTACAGTGTGGTGTGTTGTTGCTATGGTATGGTTGAACACTTGTCGTTGAATATGCATTATTTTACTTCTTAATGTGCCGTCAACTTCAGATAGAGTTACGATTTTATTTGAAGACAACATTTTTTTCTTATCGACTATTAGATGCTTTTACTTTTATTCTATTGACTAATACTAGTCGTAGTAAATCATAGTAGATAAAAATAGACATTCAAGTGGTTTTTAGTCAGTAACAAAGCAAAAAAACAATTGATAGCCGTTGTCTAAGTAAGTTGAACTGTACTACTTATATTTGATAAGTGCTATATTAAGCGACATAATAATTTTTTGCATAACAATAATGAACGCTAAGCGAGCCGATGTTTTTGTGAGATGTCTTTGTCAAGAGGAATGCAAGGTCAAAGGAATGATATTTAAAAAAAATTATGCTACTTATAGTATCATTGCCAAACATCGTGAAACAGATATACTAAAAAGTGTAATTGGGTAAACAAAATACTTTGAAACACATTAGGTCTCAATTTAATGTCTGAAAATAATGTTTTTTTATCAATTTTCTGTAGGTATTGTATAGGTTTATATTCATTCACAGTGTGAATCTTATTTTTACTTTTAATAGATATAATAATGAAAATGCACTACCTACTTCAAATTTTTTGCAATTATTTAAACTAAGAAAAAAATTTAAACATCTCTAAAGAAATGGTAATTGACATGTAGGTAACGTTGTTATTTATGAAGATATATGGGGGGCCACCAGCAACTACATGATTCGCAAAAAAAGTAAAGATATAAAGGCTCTTTTTATTATCATGCGGGTTTCTAACCGCGTGCGTGTATTACCCGCATGTGAAAATTAATTCCCTGCAGTTCGCGTGTGTATCTATGAAATAATAGGATGTAAGTGACATGCGTGATCCGGACTAGGACCGCATGCAGACACAAAACCGCGTGATAGGAAAAAGTCCCAAAATCATACTTATCATTCAATAAAACTCAACAACTACATTATAAATATGTGTATTTATTCACATGTTAAGTACAAAATAATTTAAGTAAAGAATAGTAACATAATCAAGTCAGTATAAAAAGAGTTGAGGAGAGATTCTTTATAACGAATCTGTGTTTAGGTCAATGAGGATTCAAATAAAAAGAAAATAGTAAGTACATAACATGACCAATATTTCATGCAAATGAATTTATAATACTAACACTACTAACTATTAAATAAAGTAAAAACAAACTTGCAAATGCGGATGGGATGTGATATCCAATTTTAGTTAACAATTTATAATGTAAGCAAGTCCCCTAAATACTCTAAATTTAGTAAAGCATTCGGTGGACAAAGACTAAGGAGCAATATCGTAATGTCTTTTTATATTTCAGTTTCACTCATGCAATTCCATAATTCCTTGGTCTACCGAAAGCTGTGAATCTAATACGTGCAGGCTACACGAGGCGTCTACAAAATTCACATTCATATAAATTCTCGCCTCATACGAAAATACTGAAATACTCACTCGTCCTCCCAGGGACAAATGTCGTTCCGCTGCTTTCGCTCGCTGACGTCGACTCTCCCGCCGCGCTTAACAATATTGGAATCGGAGCTTGGCGCCGGGACGTCCTCGCGGGACTCCCGCCGCGCCGCGTCGGATTCGGACGCCGACCTGCAGTCCGGTGACACTCGCTGCGCGGGGACCGAAGGCACTTTGTCTACGTTGTCGTCGTCCACCCCGACGTCCTCGCACACGGCCAGCGGCGCCGCGCGCGCGCTCGGCTCCGACGCCGACGACGGCCGCACCGACACCGGGCTGCCCGTCGAGTCCGTCGCGTCGTCGGGCCGCGTCGCCTCCCGCGAGCCGTCGGCGGCGTCGTCGGGCTCCTCGCTCGACACCGGCTCCGCCTCCCCCGTTATCGACGATTCCCGGGACGGCGCCCGGCGCGTCGACTCTCGATCCTCCGACGCCGCCCCCGTTTTCGTCGAGGCCCCCTCCTCGGGCTCGTCCCGCTCGTCCGGCTCGAGCGTCACGAGCACCTCCACCCGCGGGGTTTCACCTCGCGGCTCGTCCGAGCGGAGCGGCGTGGCGGGCGCCTCGGTGGGCGTCGCGTCCGCGGAGGCGAAAACGGACGACGGCTCGTCGGACTGCGGCAGGGAGCGGCGGTCGTCGGGCGAGTCGTCGTCGGGTGCGGAGCTGACGCTTATGGTCGGCGTGGGGTGCGTGGGGTGCGTGGGGTGCGCGGCGGGCGCGGCGGCGGCGGGAGGCGCGCGCGGCGTGCGCGGCGGCGACGCGAGCGGCGCGAGGTGGCGCGGCTCCACGGCGGACAGGCGGCGCAGCGGCGGCGGCGCGCCGCGCAGCCCGCCGTCCAGCGTGCTCTGCTGCGGCAGGCGGCGCCGCTCCGCGCTCACCATGGCCGCGCTCACGTCGGACGACGAACTCCCCGAGTCGGCGGTCGAGTCCTGCCGCCGCCGAGCTCCGTACCCGCTCTCCCGAGACGAGCACTCCCACGGCAAAATATCTGCCGTGTCGTCCTCGAGAGGATCCCTGAAAAAAAAACTCGAATAGATTCTTCCTGTTTCTATACCGCACCCTAAATGAAGAAGCTTTGCTCGGGTGCGGATGTCGTACCGTATATCGGCGAGGTTGGACTGCGAGTGCGAGTGCGGCGGCGGGTCCTGCGCGCGCGGCGGCTGCACGGCGCACAGCGCCAGCTCGTGCGCGGAGCCGGACAGCGAGCGGTCGGAGCCGCGCCGCCGCGTCAGCGCCGCGCTGCTCGAGCTCGGCTTCTTCTTTACCTGCCCACCGAAGTTGAAGAACCTGGAGACAGAGATCGGTTCCATGATATTATGATTTTTTATATAATATACCTACGTAATGTTTCACGGCAAGCTTCAAAAACTTTCAACAATTTATTTATTCGTACTAATTAGAATCTTAAGTACGAATAAGATAAGGTTCGAAAAAAATAGTATGAAGTATCTTGGAATAAAATATTTTAAATTCAGATATTTCTGATTTAGCGATCAAATGTAATTTTACATGTGTAGAAACCTTAGGAGACGTGTTGGTAAAATTATACTTTCGCTATTGTTTATCCAAAACATTAACAGTTACAATAAGTCATTATTACTTGGCCTTCTTCTGCGAGACGCTCCTGCCCTCGGAGAGCAGCCGCTGGAAGTGGTCGGAGCGCACGAAGCGCGGATAGCAGTCCTTCTTGAGCAGCAGCCCGTACACGTGGTCCGCGGCGTGGTCGAGCGCGTACCGCGAGCCGCTGCGCATGCCCTCCGCCACGCGCTCCGCCGTCGCGCCGTCGATGTTGATCTCGCACGGCGCGCCCGGCTTCAGGAACTCTCTGGCGGTTGATCACTTTTTAGCTATCTCATTTTATTTATTTATTTATTGAATTTTTGAAACCTTAAACTAAGAGTTACAAGGGTAGAATTAATGCCTAATGGCATTCTCTGCCAGTCAACCCTGGGCGATGGCGACAGTATGTGGTAGGAATAAACTGAGACATATTATACATACAAATATATATATATATACATACATACATACATAATACTAATAAATATATAAATACATATAAAGAATAATCATTATATCATTTTATAATAACATAGAAGTGCTACTTCTATACTGCATAGTCTGCATAGTCTACCTGGTGGTAAGTGGCAGAAATAGGTGCAGCAGCGGTGGTACCGCCGGAGGCGAACCACTTCAACCTTCTAACTTTGGATACGCGTGATAATTAGCTATATAAGGTATTCACTTCTCCATTAAAACAGGTATTGATTGACTATGATAGAATATTAAGAAATACTAAATGATATAAGGACTCAATTTTTTAAAAGTGGCTCTTGATGACCTTAATGTTCATTTACATTATAATTCTATTAAATTATCCGAAAATTATATTAAGTTTCGGATTCCCAGGGAGCAAAAGCAACTTTCAGTTATACATTCACAATAAGTGCTTCCTATTCCTATTCAAACTATGGTAGTAACCTACCATCTCTTAAAACAATATTATTGAAATTCGTACTACGACCTGTTTTAAGGAGGTCATGATACGAAACAAAATGATGTTGATGCAATATTAAAACAAAACTTTCCTGAACTATGATGGTTTTTAAAAGATGGTGGTAAGCCTCCAGTTATACATATAGCAGTAAAATACTAAGAGATCTTGGAATATTCCAACACTCACTCATAAATATTCTCAAGTTTCCTCGGTATTTGCTTGGTGCTACTTCGTCTGAGGTCCATGACAGCTAGCCAGAAGCGGATGTTCTCGTGCGAGTACTCCTTGCGCAGGAAGCTGGTGAACTCCTGCAGACCCGTGGGGTCCGACACCAGCTCCTCAATGGACACTGCCCAGCGCTGGACTCGCTTCTCACTCGGCGTGTCCACGCTAAAAGATATGGAGGACTGACGGTAATTTTACTTGAATATTCAGCGGACTACTCTGTGGACTGTAGTGGATCTTTTAATCTATCCTTTAAACCTTAGGCTATACCTATATATCAATGAACTATCTTTATTTTCACCAAAACACCACATGGTGAGATAACGATCACTAGACAACTTTTGGTTTATGGAATATACCTCCTAGCGCTTGATATTACCATTTTATGTATTCATTTAAGACTAAATAATTTAAGTGATGGTCTACTTAAATTATTTAGTCTTAAGCAGAAAATACATGTTATTGTCATTCAAAACTTTTACAAATTTCATATTTAGGGAAAATATCCTTGTTAAATTTTGTATTATAAGTACAGTACGTTGAAGCAGTGAACAAGGGACTACATAATTATCTAGAATCTACTGAATAGGAACAAACTAAAAAATCACAACGTAACTATAACTCACATAGGGCTGTTGATCTGCCAGTAGGTGGTGTCGTCACTGATCCAAGGGTTTGAGGGCTGGGGCGGCGTGAACATCGCATCGTATGCGGCGAAGGTCTCCGAGTACGCCACGAGGGCGTCCAGGGCAATCGAAGTCTTCACTCGCGTTCGGTCCAAGCTCGCTTTTAGGTGTTCGATCTGTTGGAAAAATTAAACTAAAGTGACGACCTTACAAACTGGACTACATGGTCGTTTAGCACTATTGTTAAGTAGATTAGTTGTTTAGGAATTTCGCGGCGTTTCACCTCCCTAGCAAGCACTTTGCGGCGCTTGGGGCGTAAATGACGTGCGCGCACGAGTATGGGGTACTTGTCTAGCTCTGGATATGCACAGATATAAGAAGGTCAGGTTGCATAATAGGTTGTAACATTTTTATTAATAATATAGATGTAGTAAGAATGTGGTGCGCACGCATGGGCGCCGGGTTAGTTGTTGAGCGAAGGCTAAGTAGTAACTTTATGTAGCCTGACCTCCCTAACGAGTATAGTGGGTTGTGCGTACGCGCCGCCACAGGGCAGGTAGCCAGGTATGTATGAAGACTTGGTAGTATAGTCCGCGCCAAACTTCTAGTCTGCTCTGAAGACAGCGAGAGCGAGCAGCGGACGGGTGCCCGGGGGGACCCGCGGTGTCTTCGTTCCGCTGATATCTACAATATTCAGAGCGGACTAGAAGTTTGGCACGGGCTCCAACATCGTTTAGCCTCACCTCCCTAGCGAGCTGGTGCACGGTGCGTCGCTTGGGTCGCGGGTGGCGCGCGCGCACGGGCACGGGGCAGTGGTCGAGCGCGCTGGGCACGCCGGGCGGCGGCCGCGCCACGCGCCAGTACGCTCGCTCCTGGCTGTCGCTCACTACCTTGTCTCCCTTCTTCCGCTCCTTAGATAACCGCACCTGGACACGCATTGCACTAATACAGATCGTTCCGGCTGAAGCTAATGATACTACTGGCATGCAATGCAAACTGATAGAAAGACGTTACGCGGTTTATCCACCGCCACTGTCGCCGAGCCCATAATTAATGATGGCGCCGAAGTAGCATACATACATTTACTATAGCCGCTTGTCCACGGCACGTCCGTCACCCGAGCACGGTCATCCCGGCCGCCGATATTTCGAGTAGATCGGCGTGACCGCTAGATCGGCACCGAGATTTTGACGGGCCGATGTGCCGGCAATATAAAACATATTGGAACTTGTACATACACTGCCGTCACACGCGTGACAGCTGGAACAAAATAAACTGTCGATATTGGCGATAGTTTGTCCACCGAAACTATCGCCGTCACGTCATATTAAAATCGGCCCAAAATAATCTCGTTCTCGGTATCGGCTCGACGGTGGCGGTGGACAAACGGCCTTAATCTTTTAAACGAAGCCTTCTTTAAATACTTAAATACTCAGTTCAGATTTTATTAGAAAATCACATTCTCTTCAATATAGGTAACACTTTCATTGCAAATACGTCATTATCAACCGCAAAGTTTGATAAGAAATCCACTAATAAAATTGTATATGATTGTTGTTGTTGTTGAAATGTGAATAATTAATATTTTTCTTACCATTCAAAAAACGACGAACTACTTTGTTATTTGTTTGTAGTGGAAGATAATTCATATTCTGAAACGGTACTATAAAAACGGTGACAATTCTTTACAAAAAATGAGTGTAAGTTGATACTAAACCGTCAAATACGTACTAATCTCACTTGTTCCTCCGCTTGCATCGTAATGAAGTCCCATTTAGAGGTAAGGGTTTTCTTCAGATTAGCGAGTGCTTCCTGTTCGTACTCCTCCAAGGCATGGCGCTGCTTGTTCCTCAAGGTGCGCTTCACGAGGTAGATCGCGTACTCCACATTGTCCGGGCCCATGGTGGGCGCGCTCGACCCGCTGCCCGCCACTCGCGGCCCCTGCCACGGCCAGTAGTACGGAGTCTGGAGAGGAGATAAGAACTGGGTACATATCTTGACTGTTACAACTTAGAGAGCGTGTTGTATTTAGGTCGAGGTACGTTTT
This sequence comes from Epargyreus clarus, assembly GCF_041222505.1. NCBI lineage: Eukaryota > Metazoa > Arthropoda > Insecta > Lepidoptera > Hesperiidae > Epargyreus > Epargyreus clarus. The sequence goes on from NW_027332233.1 coordinate 5,793,589, forward strand.
AATAGTTTGCAGTCTATATTATGAAAGATTGTGTGACATAATTATACGCCCGTTATTAATAAATAATCATTATATATAAACAATGGATAGATTGATTGTTGGACGATAGTCATTAGAAGATCGATATTTACATTTATCAATATTATTGTTTCTGACCCAAAGACAGATAGAAACATGATACTTCAAAACACTGTTAAAATCATGTATTTCAAAATACTAATACAATATAATAAAAACATAATATTATCGAGTCTTAATTAATTTAAAAGAACAAAACTGATTAATCCAGATAACGATAATGACCTGACCCTTACTTGAAATCTATAAAGAGAAGAATCATCCTTTAACACAAGGTTTTTCGAATCGTTGACAGGAAAGAAGTAACCATATTGACAGAGTTGGTTTGCTAAGTTTAATGCTTCAGCTGAAACAAAGATAAAAATATAAAAAGTCTACATTCACTAAATTATCAAAAATTTATCAGAAATAGGTAGTACACAGATAGAAATATACACAGGAAATAAAATATACAGGTAACTTAAGATTAAAAATAGATAAGGTTTTAGATGGTAGAGCAGAAAACGAAACAAATGTAAAGAAATAGAGAGTCAGCATCTCAAAAGATCTAAGAGCCATGAATTTTAAGTCTCATGGTAATTAAGAGCGAGATCATAATTTCCTATCCAGAATAGTGTCAACCTACTTTGCCTACGTTTTCGAATGGGGAATCAGTTAAATTGAGACCAGAAAGATACAATCTTAAAATTTTCAAATATTAGGTCGAAACCCGAAAAAGCAATATATTCGCCTACACGACACACTAACAACTAAGTTCAACATTTTTAAATTGATATTAATAAATAGTTGATTTGGTATCTACTCGTATTGACTATCTAAGTGGTCAGGTTTTTATTTTTCTTTTAAGTATTTCTACCAAAATGCCTCCAACTCTTGTGTGCCCATCGGCTCCAGCAATTTTTACGACGGCTCTGTAACGAAGCTATCGAATTTATTAAAGATTCTCGTTGATGTTCCTAACATCTACAAAATATACTGAGTAAGTAATCGATAATGGTGAAAATGAGAGCATTTACGAAGTTTCTTTAGTAGTCCAGTTGAGATAAGATTGAAATGGGCATAAATTACGTTTTCACATCATTAACGAGACCGTCAAAACAAGATTGCTCCTTGTAGTCCTTCTTCTTCTTGTTTCAAGATTGTAGTCCTTTGTACTACATTTCTTTTAAATGCTCTATTTCTTTGTTATGTCTCTGTGTACACAAATTTGTAAATAAATAAATAAGATTTGGCACGACTCTGTTGATACGCGATCCCCATTCATCACGCCTTCTTGGTTACTTGCATTCATAATTCCACAATTCTTAATTAACTATAACGTACGTTGCACTCTCCTGATGTTTAATGTTTAATTCAATTAATTGTGGGCCTTCAATTCTGATGAGTAATTTAATATTACAGGGAGATGTTTGATATTTACGAAATTACTACTGAGTTTAGGACTGAGAAACGGGCAGATTTGGCACCCAACGACTTGTTAAACGATATAAGATCGAACTATCCTTTGTTTGTCTATCCCACGTTACATGAATAGGATCTTAAACTGTAAAGTTTAATAATTCAATTGCTTGCTTTGACTTACAATTACCGGCTTCATGTAGACCGAAACGTCCCATAATCCACTCCACAAGATCATAACCTGTAAGTTAATTAATACAAATAATTTAAACAAGCTAATTACATTTAAACATAAGTAAATATATAACAAAAGTATTTTTGTCTTTACAGTACAATTTTCATAACACAATTCAATTGAGCTCCTCAGCGGTAGCGGCGCATCTGTGGCTGACCTCACTAGGAATATCTAATCTTATCTGGGGTTGATTACAGATGTCCATGGGCGGCAGTAGCCAGGTACCATCAGGTGGACTGCATGCTCGTCTGCTACTCCTATATTATAAAAAAATAGATGTGCTTGCAACCACTTTTTATTACACCACAAATGAGATAGTCTAGGTATATATAAGACATTGTAACGTAGAACTATGGAGCATTAAATCATAATCGTCTAAAACCTAAATCGTGCAGGGGCGTTGAACGTCCGCCATAGAAAGTTAATAAATGTGTTCGCTATTGATTTTACAATTAGACGCCTAAGACGGAGCCGCCGCATAGCATTGAACCGACGTTACATTTAATATGGAAGTAGAGCTCTGTATAACGAATAATTTGGGGAGTATAGTTGAAAGACTTGATTTTACTTTTTTTGGTTTTGATTTTGAAACCCATGATGATATGTTGCTGTAATTGATGACAATGAGAAGCTAACGATAACTTAATAACCTAAACAACCTACCTGAAACTGAAACATTCCTGAAATCTTTACCGATCTTATCTTGCATACTGTGAAGTCTACCAATGTGGACTTGGCCAGTGCGGTGGACTAGGGCCAAATGCTCTTAAGCCTTAAAGGTTAAGGCCTTTAATGGCGGCCCGTGCCCAAAAGTTGCACAGTAATGGGCTTTCTATGGTGATTACGAAAGAGTAATTCATTAATATGTTTAATCGCCTGAAGGGAGTTTATTTAATGCGGCCTAAAGTGCGATAGACGTTTTATAAAGACCAAATAATACATAGGTCGCCAATGTTCTAGATTATTTATCGGGAATTATTACCGACGGACGCTCTACTAGTAGATAATTGATACAAATTGTGGAAAAGAATGCATTGATTACTGACATATTTTTTAAAATATTGGAGTACTCCTCCTCGGTTCGGTTTGCATGGACGGTCTTGCCACGGACGTGCAAGATGTGGATTGAACTTCCTCCGGAGATGGTGCTGGAGCGATACGACGTGGGGCTCTTCAAAATAGGTGCAAAAGAGCTCTCTTCCAAAGCCGGTGACGCATTGGCATATAAAAAGTACCACTGGAGTTTGCAGTCCATCTGATGGTAAGTGGTCCTTGCCGCCCAAGGACATATGTGCCCAACTTTATATGGCACAGGATTACCTCAAGATCATTTGTAAATGATATTATTATGTCAGTCACCCACACTTTTCCAACAAAACGCAAAACTTCTTCACGATGGAAATAAGTACGAATTAATTCTCCTTTCGTACCCACACGGAATGAATTTAACTGTACGTATTATTTAAATACAGGCCAATCGACAAAGTTAATTGGACTTTAAATACTACTGCTCAAAGGGGTCAGAGGATGAATAAAATTGATTGATTCATTGGATCCAATTAACGCACCGTTACCACCTACCAATCTGGACGTAAGTTTAATCCGTTTGACTCGAAGTAATCCGGATTAAAATACAATATAGAAACGTGGTATTAATTTTATTTGGGCAGCAATTGTCTTTTTTTTTAGTTATAAGTTTAATGAGGTATTATTTTATTTTTATTGATAAAATTTAAGGTATTATTTTGGTACTATTTCAGTAGTAAGTAGAATTAATAACAAAGAAATATACCTGTATAAAGATATTATGATCTGATGATATAATGGTGTCTTCTGAAAGATATATCGTATAACCAATCTCAGATAAGACTAAGTTCCATTGCTCATGTACATAGAGCCTAAGATTGGCCATAGATGCGTGGCTAAGCCGAGTTGGAATGCCCCGTAAATTGTCGCCCTTACAACATCTATTAATATTATTTTTAGAGAAAACATATTTAAAACTTATTTGTATATAAATGTATATTGCCTTACCCGCAAAAGCTGCAGGAATAACACTAAGGAAAAGTTTTTGACTTCGTACTTGCACCCCCGAAACTGGATCTTGCATTTCTTTTATTAAACTTTCCATCTGAAAAAATAGAGGTAATGAATATCATTGTAATATAAGGAACACTCTTTCTTGGTAATGGTAAATGGTTAAAAGAAAATATGACCGACTTCGATAGCACTAAAAAGATAAAAATAACGCGCACATATGTTTGAAATCGTGATAAAAATGAAAAATGCGTGTCAAGGAATCGAACCTGCGCTTGTAAGGCCAAATGTTAACCCATACCTATTATTCCATAGGTGGGCGCAAAATTAATCACCATATTTTGTTTAAGAATAACTTTTTTATTGAATAAAAAAATGTGATTTTGAATAATAGAAATCTTTACCGGGACCTGTGACTTCTTTTTGCCTATTATAAATTTTTTTTAACAAAAAATACAACCGACTTCTATGTCACTACAAAGTAAAAAATAATTGAAATAAATGTTGGTTTAGTACATATTTGTGAAGTCGGCGCTCAATAAATTTAGTTGGATAACGATGTAAACAGCGTTAAACATTTATTTCAATTATTTTTTACTTTGTAGTGACATAGAAGTCGGTTGTATTTTTTGTTAAAAATTTTTTTTCACCCTTTTTAGTGATGACATACTAACATTTATATTAATACTATATAAAATTGCAAAAACGTGATCATAAATGAAGGTAAGGTCTGAATTTACATTGATTGGAACCGCCCGCTCGCAGGGCGCTCCCGCGCCCTGCTCGCTTAGTTTTATATTATCTTATTATATGTTCCAACCTAACCTAACTAAATAGTCAATGATGAACTGACTTTGCAATTCCATTCGAACCTACACCAAATATCTTCAAACACAACTCAATTATTCCCATCGGTTGAGGAGTTACATATTTTGTCTCCGAGCCACATTATCAGACCCTTAAATAGTCAATGATGAACTGGCTTTGTAATTTCATTAGAACCTACACCAAATATCTTCAAACACAACTCAATTATTCCCATCGGTTGAGGAGTTACATATTTTGTCTCCGAGCCACATTATCAGACCCTTAAATAGTCAATGATAAACTGGTTTTGCAATTTCATTAGAACCTACACCAAATATCGTCATACAAAACTCAATTATACCCATCGGTTGAGGAGTTACACATTTTGTCTCCAGAACCCACTCTGATCCTCATCATATTTAAATGGGACCAACTTGTAGCAATTGTCCACACACGAAATTAAAGGCATTAAAATAGGTTCATAAACGGTGAAGTTATGGCTGTTATATTTACATGGGTGGAGGAGTTCCCCTCATTTTCTCCAGAACCCATCGATGGATTCTAACCATATTTAAATGGGACCAATTTATCATATTTCATAATAACAAGGTTTAAAAGTTATTCAAAAACAAAAGAGGGTGAATATTTTGCGCCACCCTGTATTACATACCTACTAGGTTTTTTTTTTCTTATATCGTCTCGGGACGAGGCTGGCGTTAACATCAGCGCCGGCCGACGTTGCCGGGTCGCGAATGTAATGCTAACGCTTCTCGCGACCCGGCATCGAGCGTCCAGAGGAACGCCGCGGAGTTTTAGTCGGTAAGAGTCCGACATACCTACTAGGTAACCTATTTAATAAATAGGTACGTTACACACCCACTGTAAAAAAAGGCGGTAAAAGTCCCACATAACCCCGTGTCGCTGCCACGGCACCGGGTACCTTTTGAAGGTTTCCCCCTCGAGAAGAGGAAAAAAATAAATAAATAAATAAAAGGTACGTTACACATACTAAGTACCCACTTTCTTGCAAATTGATGTTCAATTAGAGAATAATCCATTAATTGGCTTTCCCAGTTAATCTGCGAAGCAAAAAGCATTTAAAATATTCAATGAAATCGTTTACATCAGCAATTATGTAGTTAATGATTGCAAAATTGCATTTATAATTGGTACCGGAATATGTAATGCACGGTAAAATTTCTTTTGAAGTTTTTCAAAGTAATATGTAGCCAGTCTGTCTGTAGTTCTCAAAGTGTCGGTAATATTAATGTAATCACTATACATTTGTCCACCTAATAACATGTTGAGATCTTCGATAATAACACATTTTTATACACATTAATTACATAAGCATCATCATCATCATCAACACATTACTGCCACTGGGCACGAGTCTCCTCTTAGAACGGGAAGGACAAGGCCATACTCCACCGCACTGCCAAGTGTAAATAGGTAGACTGAAATGTTTTTTTCTAATCTCTGTGATGTATAGATACTTTCTCGCGATCTTATAGTAGTTGATTACGTGCACAGAAGGCCACCAGAAAAGAGTTAACACAATTTTATTATTTGTTTTGTATATTTTTAAATAATATCTTAGTATGTAATGTTATAATGGCAGATACATATCTCGGACGGACAGACAGACATCGGTCTCTCAGGTCCCTCTCATGTCCAGTTTTTACCCTTTGCTTACGGAACCCTAACACGATAATTCCGTTTATTAATATTTAATGAGTCTATAAAACCGGAGCTAATCATATTATATTATATCTGATTTTGCATATAGGTACGTATGAAGAGAGTTACGACACCATTGTTCATAAACGCAATTAGGACGTCTTATTAGGCGTCTGTTATTACAGTGACGTTAGCAATCCGTTTCGGTCATCTATTATTAAACACATCAGAATAATATATTATATAGTTTTTATTAGAGATTTTTGTAGCCTATTATAATTTGAAATTAGCACATGAGCATTTAATCCACCTTAAAAGCGCGTCATCAAGTCAACCGTTCTCAATTCAAGAATTGAAAATTTCTACGAGGCGGAAATAGTCAAATGTCGGTTTTTTGATTTAAACAAAACATTAGATATATTGTTTATTAATAATAGACGTAAGTTTCTCTCCCTTACCAAACTCTCCAAACCAGAACTTAGCACGGCTTGAGACTGCTTATTGGTGCTAGTTAAACTAAGTGTGGTGGTGAAACTTTTTGAATCGAATCACACAGGGTTGAGGATTCCATCTTAATAAGTAAGGAGAGTAGGTAAATGTGAAATAAAACAACGCGAGGAAACACACAAAAATTTGTGTGATGTCTACCAATTTCACTTAGACAACGTGATGCACTATGGTTTAGAGATAGAAACGCATGCCGAGCAGAATCCTAATACGAGACAAGACAATAAAGTTGACGACGAAAGTAGGCAACAAATTCACAAGTACAGAAAAGGTTTTGTAGAGACGTTTACCGTGGAGAGTATGTCAAGAGGGAGTCAAGATACCATCCTACTCTCAATCTATAAATATGTCAAGAGCAGGTGATCTTACATCGCACGGAAGATCCCTACTTGTAAAATTTATAATCCGTTGTGTACCAGCTATCGTATCGATGTATAAATTACGTGGTATGCTTTGTGAGGTGATCTAAATGATGAATATAAATCTATGTCCTGAGTCTGGGTATTTGTGCACTTGACATTGGAAACTAGTATGTAGTCCCCCTGTCGATGATGGATACATGAAATCAACCTTAGAGAGGATAAGAGAACAGAGTACTGAGGCCGACCACAGATGCGCTGCTACCCCTGAGGATTAAATTGAAACGCCTCGAATAAGTGTTATAAATAATATACGCTTTCTACACTTACAGCCCCACACTAGGATTCTCTATATTGTGGATGCCACGGATACACACAAAGACGAATACACCAACACCCAGACCCAGAACGATATCTAAATTCATCATTCAGATATCTGTCTGGGCAGGAACTGAACCTAGAACACTTTGCGCGTCGACCGGCATGGTGACCGCTCCGCCACGAGGGTCGTCAGTATGTTTCTCTTACTACTTCCTTCAAACCAGAACACAGCAGCACCTAACAATGTTGTTATAAGGCAGAAACAAGTATGGCGGTGATACTTTCAGAGTTGAACCACGAAGGGTTCTACCACTAAAGAAATCACTGTATTTTAGTGTGGGGTCCTGTACTGTCTCACTGCGGGCAAGGCTATATCTACACCTATTTTTGATCAAAAACTTTGAGGTTTGTAGTTTTCCCCATGATGATTTCAAATTTAATAAGTGATAAATAATTTCTAACTTCTAATACTAACTCAATCAGCGGTACGTGCCTATATGAACCCTGGACCCAATGTGACCGGCGAAAATTACCACTAGGCTACTTGCCCCTACGAGCGTACAAAACGTTGTTTATTATTTTTATAATAGCCGTATCAGGGCCGGAGCCCATCGATCGACATTGTGGTATGCTCATAATAGTTTCATAGGAATTTTCATTTAATCACAGAGGCTCATAGGTATCTCGATACTGTGAGATTGTATATATGAAATACATTGAATATCTTAGAACCCTTTGTGGTTCGACTCGGTAGTATTAGACCGCTGCATCTATTTCTGCCTTATAACAACTTAAATGTTTCTGTGTTTTGATTTGAAGAGTGTGGTAAGAAAGGCTTTCCAACAAAACACGAGGCTTTCCAACTTAGTTCTCAGGAGTAATGTAGCAACATACTCATGACCGACCTCGTATAAGACTATTCAGGGTTGATTACAGATGTCTAGTGGCACCATCAGGTGGACTGAACGTTCATTTGTTTCTTGTATATTGTAAGCTATTACGTGGCTGTTTTGCTTGAGTGCTGGTTGCCATTATATCATTATGGTGTGCTTTAAAGTAAACTTATGCAACGATCGATGGAAACTAGATAACGTTTAGGTAACTAGTAAATAACACATCTATTTTAACGTATATTTATTGTTTTTATTACATAAGTAAAGCAGAAGCCAATGGCTACGTTGATTTTTCAAATGATTTATGTGTTAAAAATTAACCCTTGCCTTTTTAGCCGACTGCGGAGGGTAATGTCGAGCGTATGTATGGCTCATTCTTTGGCACACCCTTTTTTAGGGTTCCGTACCCAAAGGGTAAAAACGGAACCCTATTACTAAGACCTCGCTGTCTGTCCATCTGTCCGTCTGTCACAGGGCTATAGGGCGAGTTTGACTCGTACCTACTTGGCGAATTATTTTTCTTTCGAGGGGGAACCTTCGAAAGGTGCCCGGTGCCGTGGGAGTGACAAGGGGTTATGTGGGATCTTTGGCACACCCTCCAGCCCAACGAGCTTAACGGATTTTAACTTATAAGTTGTCGTTAGATTCGCCTAAATTGTGGGAGTGATATTGGTAATATTTAGCAATCGGGTTTTTAATAAACATTAGCAATAGCAATACAATAATTGGGAAGCTTTAATAACACATATATTTGTTAGTATAGTATAAAATCTGTCCGATACTAAAGAGCGATACAACAGGTTCACTCGGCACTATGTATCTAGCTATTATTTATGCTAAAGAAGCACATAGTTATAATGTACGGCCTAGGGGCAACTCTACATACTCTACATACTCTACACTTGACACGATTTCCCCTTTCAGCGATACGCACTGAAACGTGAGCAAGAACTTTCTGAACATGTTTTGAGTTTACTATGTCAAGTAGAGACCATGTTGAATATTATATTTTGTTACGTAACTCACGATAGGGTTTGATTTCTTTGTTGATTTTGATCTGAGGCGAAACTGAGGTGGTGGAATCATTTATAAGAACTGGTGCTAGATTGATCATAACACAAAGCATCTGTACGCACTGATTTTTGTACTGTTTTGTGATTTACATAAATTTTAATAAATTATAAAATAATTAGTCTAGCCTTTGGTTTTGGAAAGCTTCTGGTGTTTTAAAACCTCATTTTTTCATTATATGAGTACCTATGTAATGAATAACTTAGAAGAATCTAGGCACACGTGTAAATGTACTTTAAATTATTCAAATCCCTTATTATCATTATACGTAGGTCACTTAACAATACGTAATGGTGTAAGTAAATTAATATTTTCTCTTAAATGTAACATCCTAATAAGATACTATTCATACACTCCACTACGAAGAAAATAGTGGGCCAGTTACGTAAGCGAGGCTGGCATACATTGATTACGTTTAGGCCTTTACTTGGCGGCATATTCCTATCGATTTTCCATTTGCCAAGGCGGCGGTACCTCTAAGTGTGACTGCGTTGTTGTCGGATTGAGCCGATTTGTCCCTGGGGACGGAACTCGAAGGCTAAGGTGACGTCACGGGCACGATCGATAGCGGCTGGGCGGGTCACATCTCGTAATCCTGGTGCCTCCCTGGCCACACCGCACGTGCCTATTAATTACGACCAAGGAAATTTTGCTCGGATGCCAATCGCTGCATTTCACAGATTTTATCGAGTAAACCTTATTTTTTTTATAAATACCTGACTCCAACTAAAAAGAACAGATAATCTTTATACAGTTGAACGGAGTTTTTTAAGCAAAGTTAAAAAACGTCTAGATTAAGCCATTTGTCAAACAAAAAATCAAAATCGCTTCTTCACTACCCTTACTATGAGTTTTACCAATCAGTTCTGATACAGTTCGCTGGGGGCGCTGATTGGAAATGTATGGGCAAATACGTAAACAAATACAAAAACCTCATACTAGGGCTACTGTTTATGACCTATGATTCCACAGTCAAACACTCAGATATATAAATTCATTAAACTTATAACATATCATTTACTCCCTTACATCATATTACAAAATCATCGATCATCCAAAAGTTTTCTCAACATGTTACCACATCTTACAAGTTCCAAATACAATCCATGGTTTTTGGAAAGATTACGTAACCTACAACGCCTACTAGAACGCATAAGACGGGTGGCGTGGGGTTGGTCGTTCTCGCACACAATGAGCGCACGGCGCTGTATTTCAGCTCCTTTTGACTCCATTTCACTCAACAAATTCGCATTAATTTGAATAGTTAAACGAGGAGCCAGCCCGAATCAAAATTGAATCTTTTAGAGAATTTATGGTCAAGCGTAACAGGTGTAAACGATACAGGAATTGTATCACTTCGCCTTAATATGGAAATACTAATGGAAATTAGCATAAAAAAACTCAGTGCTTAAAATTAGGATATAATTTTACTCCTACTAATTTCAGATGAATCCAACAACACCTCATGTGTCAAAAATCCTTCCAACCTTTGGGTTGAAATACATGCCAAAGAATAGTACATACATACATATAGTAAATACATACAATCGAAAATATTACCTTGCGCAATCGAGTAAAAAATAGATATCATAATAATTAAAGTTCAGCATGAATATTAAATACTGGCTGACTGAATTCCTCTCTGGAAGAAAAAAAATAAAAATATCAATAACGATGTTTTTCATTTGGCAAATGAAAAGTTTTCATTACTTTTCTTGCTCCACTTTTGGGATTTGAAACAAGAAAGTTCTAATTGCGCCAATTTTCCCCCAGCGCTATGCACCCGCCATTACAATATTAAAATTCTAAATGGTGCCAAGTTCATTTGGCCGCGAAACGTGGAATGGAAACTGGAGACGTTAAAATAATGGAAATGTATAAACCTACAAGAGTAATCTGCATTTCGGTTCTATTAAATGATATTTATCACGTGGACTATATCGTATATCATTATATGTGTACCTATTGATAGTTGATACTACAATATCTACGGTAATAATCAATCTACAATGTAAGAATCAATTTATTCATGCTTGTGTAACATTTTATAATTCATATTTCATAAGTACCTACTATTTGTCTTTCAGGCAACATACATTTCATTTACTTTATTCATATGTAACAAAAAACCCATGTAAACAATACTAACTAGTATTTTTATCTTACTTCCAATTCTTTCCAATTAGTGTAACAATACCTATAGTAGTGTCGAAGACATTATACCTAGTATTCGATCTTAGCGAGCTGACCTGGAGCTAAGAGGAAGAAAGTGAGTCATTAATGCCTACAATATGGGCTCATTTCATCTTTTGAACATGGCCAAAACATTACACTTGTGGCTTATTTGTGAAAATAGCTTTTCAGTATCACGTTCTTCTAATTTACACTGTATTTTATTTTAAATAATGTAAAATAGAATTTTATCCAGGATTTATGCCGACGCAATCCATCTGATTAAAAGAAGTTCCTCACGGAGAATATTAATCACGATTCTCTAGATATTGTTCAGTTCCATTGTGCATTGTTTACCGTCCCGGACGCAGCAACAAAGGGTGTACCGGCCTAGCGGGGATAACACGAATAATGAAAGCAGAGAAATTATAAAAAATATATACCTATTCGCAGTATTTAATTTTTCCCGCGATTTTACTTTTAAAACACCTTGAGGTTTTCAGTTTTTTTAACACTGCAGAAATTATGACGTAACAACGTAAGTTAAGGTAATGTAGATTCAAAACCTGAAAATATCATAACCATAGTACATAAATAATATATAATAATAAATAGTAGGTAAGCTATTTGCGGGAGTAATTTTGCATAATTATATTACAGAAAACGATATTGTTGATATTTAGTCAGTTGCTTGAGCGAGTGGAAAATGGTGAGTATTGTGGTACTTTAGTTCGAATGTTTTTAACCACAGTTCTGGCATTCACCAATTTCACCATCAGTATACCATAACCTACTTTTTCGCTTTGTTTGTCAACCGATTATTTTCTTTTATTTTTAGGTTCCTGTTGACGAGCTTTATAAAAATCCTCCAATTTCTATAATTATTATAATCGAATTTTACGACCAGGCGAAAACTTAGTCATAAAACAATTTCCTAAGATTAGTCTGTAAACAAACATGCCAAAATAATTTATATATACGGTCGAATTGAGTAACCTCCTCCTTTTTCGAAGTCGGTTAAATAAAAATATGTCTTTTTTGGATTATTTTATGCTAATTTTTGGTATTTTTTTGGTATCTCTTAACATAAATTATATTTTATTAAATTTCATTTTGTTTTCTTTTAATATATACCGAAAATAAAACGTAGGATAAATAAACTTTAGCCATTCTTATTAGGTCTTATGATGAAGGAGGCAAGACAATATATTTTCTTGTGTAGTACGTAAATGCCGTTTATAGATGATGACGTATCATCGTAATGCGAAGGCTTCAGAGAAGCATCATCGGCACGGATTAGATTGAGCGTGTAGGGTTGCCAGGTCTAAAAATAAAAATTCGCCGGATATTTTCGCTAGATATTTAGCTCAAAGTTAGATATACCTTTCATTCATATTTTTTTATACTTTTAATAATTCAGCCTAAATTTTTAGGTTTCAAGACCCAAGCAAGTATCAAGCATGCATGAGAATTCTTTGCCAATTCGCACTTGACGAGCATGGGGAATTATAGTTAAAATCCTTCTTTTTGAGAGAGATTACCCGTACCCAAAATTGTGACAGTAATAGCTTGTTGATCATGAAATGTTTTTATAATCATCAATCTTGAGGTCGCTAGTTGATCAACATCATATTTCATTTGGCAACATAAATACATATATACGATCAAAAATATTGTCCTCCGCAGTTGGGTAAAATAATCCGCCTTAAAGCCTGCTAACGTGGTAACCTTAAGCGCAAGGCCGGAGGATATCAGAGTCATAGCTCCATGTTCTATGATAATACGTCGTAATTGAGGTCATCGCTTCACTTCGCTATGGCCGCGCACAAAAAGTCGATCGTCTGCTCATAAACTGCATCGTTATGGTCGGATAGCGAACTATCCGTTGGTATAACATTGTATGATGTAACATTACTGCGCCTAATAGGGTAGTGTTGTTGCAAAGTTTTGTTATTAACAATTATTTACCTAATATGCTTGTAAGAAGGTTTAGGTAGAGACAATGGGTAGTAATATGAGACACGATAAAGATAAGAAATCTTAATCAACTACTAAATTGATGGCTTGTAACTAATATAACGGTGAAGGAAAACATCGTGAGGAAACCTACATATCTGAGAGATTTAAAAAAAAATCTCAAAGGAATGTGAAGTCTACCAATACGCACTTGGCCAGCGCGGTGGACTATGGCCTAATCCTTCTCATTATGAGAGGAGACCCGTGCCCAGCAGTGGGACAGTAATGGGTTGATGATGATGATGATGAACTAATATAAATAAATGTTATTATGAATTTGGTAGGTAGGTACTGATTTTTAAGATCTAAAGATGAATAAACCTAAGTTGTTGGACTTTTTTGTCAATCGTTTTATAAAGTTGAAACAATATACGTAGGTAGATAAAACATAGTGCTGTTAATGACCAAGTAAGAGCTCAGATCGATATGTACATAATAAATTGATTAGGTATACCTATGTTATTTTTAAAAATATTGTGTAATTGAATATGCAATCTAATATTTTTGTTAAATAAATAAACACTTGAATGAAAACCCAATAATAGCTAAGACATAAAAAAAATTGAATAAAAATATAATCTTGTCTATGGTTGCTTATTCAATCTGTATATTGTTGGTTGTTACTGTCAAATAATAAAAAAAATAGCGTACCTTATCGAATGCCAGGGGTCGGTGGCGCGGCACGTCCGCGAGTTCCATGGCGTCGGCGGGGCGGGGCGGGGCGAGCGGGCGCGGGGGGTGCGCGCGCGCCGCTATCCGACCTCCATGGGCGTCTGCCGCAGGGGCCGCATGCCGCTCGCGCCCGCGCTGCGCCCCCGACACCTGCGATCGCCCTGTTAGATCAGTACACCACTACGCAGTAACATACAGCGTAACATCTTGTACGTCATGCGAATTGCATTGATTAAGCGGACCGAGAGCCTGGTATACCTAAAAACGTTCATTTGTTCAGATCAACTCTAGTTCTATTTGTTACAGTAACAATTAGAATGTTATGTTGCATTTTTCACCTACCTACTTTTAATTTATGACTTAAATACAACCTTTTGTACATAAAAAAAATCATTTCGTTTAATTATAGCATAAAATAGTGCATTTTAAACGAAAACTCGTCGTAATAAGGGCCCATTCTGTATATTTTACCGGTCCGGGCAAAAATATTATTTGCCGCCCTTGACAAAGACAATTTACAAGTCATGCGCAGTGCCGTAGCGTGAGTTTTACCGCTCGGGTGGTAGTTAAATTTGCCGCCCTTCATTGGTCTACATCAAACAAATCGACGAACAATCTCCTACTATACATTTGTATTTGTTCAAATTTACGACAGTGATTTTATTACGTAGTAATAACATCGGGTATCTGCCCTCAATTTTTCCCGAATCTTTTTGTGCAGTTGCTCAGCTTAACTGCCCCTAGAAGGATTCCTGGCTTTGACGATTACAATCTACAAATATAAGTAGTATCAATGTAGTCTATGTTGTTGTGCACTTTTACACATGACTCTCGGATAAATCGTATGGCCGCAAATGGACAATTAATGAGACATGTTATTTCGCTGTAAACGTATAGGCAGTATGTAGGTTCTATGCCGAATACACTCGTTTCTCACAGCCACGCAACTACATTTTCTACTAAGCAGTTTAAAATAGTTTAAAATTAAACATTACTTATGCTATTAAGTCGTGCATCAATAACCAATCATTTATTAAGTAGTAATTGTAGTAAACTACTATACATTGGCAAATATATTTACTAGTACATGGATGCAAATAGTCATGCAGTCATTTTGCAGTTGATGAGTAATTTGAAAATATACTTAGGTATAGGTAAATAAGTACAGGATATGTATAGGTAAAATTGCAATATACCTACATACGAAAGAATAATAGTCTGGAACTGTGAACGTAGAAAGATTTATATTAATTTGTGTTTGTAAATAATGTCTACCTTATAATAAGAGTACCTATATAACGTATTAACTAACGGAGTAATTACATAGTAATGCCACACATTTACTACATCTAGTCATGCATGAAGTATCTTACTATCGATACAGTAATTTTGAACGACGGAATATTCCTTAGAACAGTTTAGAACGGTTGACTATTAATATTTCATGAGTAAAGTACTTTCTATTGCGCGTCAATAAACTTCTGGAAATATCTCACCTGTATGATTGATGAGTGGACATTAAAATTTATAAGTAAATCAATCGATGCATGCCACTTAAGCCTCGTCGATACGTCCCTCTAAATAACAATTTTTGTGCAATTTTATACATATATCTGTCAATCATTGTTAGTTTTATATACCTGATAAAGTTATAATACTTCTTATAATTGTTATAATACTAAAGTACGCATAAATTGGCAAATATCGATCTAGATCGTAGACTAAACATTGGATAGATTGATTATTAACAACGGGTTAAGTAGAGAAAGTCAATTAACTTTGTTTAATTTAGATGTAAAAAATATTTTGTACCTATCTTCATCAAATAATATGTGACTGCCTCTATGTTCGTTCAAACATCTTAAAATAAATATATAATTTTTTGAATAGTAAAATTATCAATAAAACTACCTTCTGGTAATAGCGCTGTTGATCCGTTAATACCTAATATCTTAATGAAATATTAAAATATCTAATATGAAATATTGGCGTAGTACGTAGTAGAGTTTTTAAATTTTCTCAAGGCAACTAGATCATTGGTCTAAAAAACTTGGTATAATAAACAAAGTTATGCCAATATACCCTCAAGAAACTTAACCCAAATTAAGTAAGATTAAAAATAAAAAATAAAGCATTTTGATAACATCGTTACATAACATCATCAATATAAGAACACTTATACCTAAATTAGGCATTTGTCTAGCGATGAATAATTATAACGTAATAAAGAACATAACAGACTAACAAAGAAGCTTAGCTTAGCAAAAACATAAACCTTCTTTGCAGCCGTAATAAATACAAAGGAAATTAAGAACTAACTAAAGGGATTCCATAAAACCCGCTTTAAGTGGAGGCAATTAGTAGTTTACAGCGTGTTCAACCATCAAAGCGCTCTTTATTCGAACTAAAAGGGTATCTATTTCCGAGTGGCTAGCGGAGCCCAGCCATGGATTAGTTGATTTAATTATGTATACTGCAGTCGTCAGTAAGGGGAGTTGTTCATGTGTTGGATGAAGGGATATACATAATTATATTTAGATATGTCCCCGCGCGCAACTCTACCTTTGTGCAGATTTTTATTTTTATGAGACAGGTTATTAACAAACCGTTACAGCCTGATGTGAAAAATCATTGAAGTTCTACTACTGGGGTTTATTTTCCTCTAAGAATAAGCAGAGGTTAGACATACCAACTTTACCAAGCGGATCCAGTGGCAAAAACAGATAATGTTTGCGTGCATGTTTATTTATTCCGACTAGGGATGGGCGATCGCGAAAAAAGTGAAGAAACGGAACGGAATATTCCAAATATTTCTAGCGATCCATTAATCGAAGTATCCAGTGGTAATGTTAATGGATTATTTGAATTAATATAACCTAATAATAAATAACTTTTTGTTATTTTTAGAAGTCTATATTGCAGTTTATCGCTTCCTTCGTTGAGGTTTGTAAAAATAAGGGAACATCTAACAAAAAGCCTCTCATGTAAAAACATTGATACATTGTAAGATATACAGCTTTCTAACAGTTTCCGAAAATCGAAGAGTTCTTGGGTTTTCTCGATTAAAATGTTGTTTAGGAAACGTTGTTACACGATAATTAGGTCAATTTTTTAAGCAGCTTTAATAAACCTTCAGCAAAATTGGCAAAAATATTTTATTTGTATAGGAATAGGTAATGTAATATGAGTGACACAGAATTAATATGAGTTTAAAACTATGTTTTGTGAACAGATAAAACTGATTTTGTTCGACTATTCTATATTTGTAATTTGGTAACCGATGTGAACTATGTGGTGGAATTTAGAATTATAGTCGTAAAGATTCTAATTTTGTATTTACGCGTGTTTACCTCGCGATAGTTAAAATGTTACGCATAATATATGCGGTCATACGACCAAGGTTAACGTCGGACACCTCTACAGATTTTAGTCATAAACTTGGTTAGAGCCTACTTTCCAATTTATATTCGATTCAGACCCTAAAAAAGAGTAAGAGCACCTGAAATATGCCAGTCAAAATTACGATGCATATGTTGGTTGCTAATGTCCCTTAGAAATAATCAATATTATAGTCCCCGCCAAACTGCTAGTCCGCTCTGAAGTTGTTGCGAGAAGGTGTAGTCATACTATTTGCTATGGCAACGCGCTTTATTTGTATATTCAGAGTGGATTAGCAGTTTTACGCGGACTATGCAATTTTCGAAATTTCGGAATTATTAACACTTTGGTGGGCAAAAATTGGTAAAGATTGGTAATTACTAACGGGCGTAAAAAGGAATATAACACGTCAACAAGTCAACAGGGTATCTGTTGAAGGATTTCAACAAGAGAGCATATGACATATTTAAGATGCCACTCATATAAAAATAGATAAATACTTTATGTCATTTTTAATTTTATATAAACATGGTATCACGTGTAAACAAACATTCGTGCAAACAAACGTGCTTTACGTGTAGCATTGACCATAATAAACGGAATATAATTTATTACGTCCAGTAATAAAACAAGTATTATGTACGTGGGCGCATTCGCCATTCATTTATATAAAATTGATATAGTTTCAATGTATTTCAATTCTATTTTTATGTATAGAAAGTGATAAGCAGGTACGTATACGGGTGATAAGTGGCCACTATGGCCCATGGACACCCACAAAATTGAAATTAGACAGGAGCTCTACTTAAAGTTACATTCGGATTTGTATTCCTGAACTAACCTGAAATGTCTGAAGTAGAATACAGCAGTGTATACAGCTGCTAAAAGACGTAATTGTAGTACCTTTGAGTTAATTTACATCTTGACATAGAGCGTGTTAGACACGTGCTATGCCAGGCAAAATAGTATTCTAAGACAATGTTTAATAACGTAATTATATCTACCTTAATACATTTGCGCAGACACTGACTGTGCCTGTTAAAATATTTTACAGAAAAAAAGTTTTTACCTGACAGGGCCCGTGCCTGAAGGTTGAATGTCTATTCTCTGTACAACCTACTGAGAACTCTACTACAACTAAATACAATTTAACTTTAACTAAAATATTGTAACACTTAACGTATCTAAATGTTAGTAAACTCCTAATTTCTAGGTTAATCTAAAGATACGTTTACATACGTACATAAATAATATACATTTATGATACCTTGATAAGCCATGCTGATGAGTTCACAAATTCATCTACCGATGTCATTGATATCAGTTTTATCTGAAAAATTAATGCATCAAAAACAACTATACAAAGAATCGATATACTTAAATGTGATATAATAAATATCGAATCATTCAATCATATCATATTTTATACATATTTGGATTAAATTCACTAAATCAATCAAACGTTGTATTGCTCGTAATCGGTGATCCTCTTATTTTAAAAGATTTAACTTCAATAAAATAGCTTTTACCATAATTATGTCCCAAACATGTTTTCCTTTTGTCAGAATTTATATTGTGACAGCTCTCCATTCATTCATAATGAATATCACAAACGTTGTCATTTGTTTTTGTTTGTAAACAAACAAAATATTGGACCAACATCGAGCTTGCAACGAATTGATTTTGCAAATGCATTAAGTATAAACAGTTACGTGCAACCTAAAAGATTCTAAAACAAAGAGGCATAATAAAATAGACTAACCTCATCCGATTAATGAGTAAATCATGTGTGGCACACGTTTTGCGTCATCGTGATAGACTCCATTGATTCGATTGGGAGAGCGCGCGCGGCCGTCAGAGTCAGGCGAGCACTACGCGACCAGCCGGCCTCTGCATTCGACACATTATTATCCAGAGGACGCTCCCGCGTTCGACAAATTGGTATTATTTAACGAGCGACAGCCACGCACCGACTCGCAATATCTTCTGATAAAATAGATAACGGCGCTCTGCCAAAATCTCTTCTAACGTCGTAAATTTTAGAGGCATGGGGAATTTTGGGCTTAAGCACCTTAAGATAATTGAGATAAGTGGGCTACGACACGCTCGAGGGACGCCTTGAATGGATAATAAACAGCCGTTTAACCTTGCTCCTCTCGCACGTACGTAATAATTAATTAAGCAGATAACTGCCGCGCCGTAACCACTTGAATACTACTAAATAAATAAACACATTAAACTTTCGACAAGCGAATGTTTTAAGTGTACATTTTAACGGTAATATTTTTCTGTGAATCAGTAAAAAATATCGCGTGTTAGCAATATTATGTGAAATTGTCTATATAAGCAATAGTTGCAAACATTAACGCATGAAGATGGTAAAACCACACCTTTCAAAGCGGAAAACACAACAGCGCTTAACATGTGGTAACCGAAGCATTTCAACTTAGTCCGCAGGAGTAAAAAGTAGCAGTACGTCTGCGGCAAACCTCAACTAAGGATCTAATCATATCTGAGGTTGATTACAAATGTCCGTGGGCGGCAGTAGCCACTTACCAAGTCCACTTGATGTTTAAGTCACCTGTCGAATTTACATTGGTCGATAGGTAAAAATGCCATTATGCAGTAGTAAATCTAGACATAACGGACATAGGATACATTAATAAAATAAATATTTAAAAACATGTCAGTATTATAAGAAGTTATATTTTGTTGTTGTTGTTCAAATATTTATACCTATATTGGCCTTAAAATAAACCACATCCTAAACCGACCTAAAAAGTTTTTATGTAATGGTAAAAAACGTTTACGGATTTCCGGTGCTCATGTGGTAACATTTTTTGGCGTTGCGTACTTGTACATGTTTATATTTTATTTAATTTCGTGTGATCGAATATGTGTATATATCAGTGATTATTGAAGTTAAAGAAAAATAATTGATTATATTAAATACGGTGGTTAGTAATTTTCTAGCATGTGACTTGACATATTTTACTATCGAACTGTTTGACAAGTTTATTTAAACATTATTACTATTATTTAATTATTACCTCTATTTCAGCATTCGACGTTAACCACAGGTCTGGTCTCAGAGTAAGAGGGGCTTAGGTCATAGTCCAGAAAAATCCTCCACGGAATCCTCATCTGCGTCTCCTAGGGTCTGTCTTTCACTCGCTATTCGATAAGCGATAATGATTAACGGAATGCCAATAGGTATTACGTAAATATCTACTTGTAGTTGGGGAGCCCAAGAGAGCATTTCGGGAGGGTCTCGAGCACGGCAAATTAAGATATGGGAGATACCTTACACCCTGTAGAGTATCCTAATCCATAAATGAGCTTTCTATGTCGGGGGGTTTGCACAGGGGACCCCGTTAGATTAGTAAAAAAATCAATCACTGGACATGCTCGAGCGCGGTCAATTTTCTTTTGAATATAAAGGAAATAATGCTAGAAAACGGGAAACATTATAATCTGCCGATTACCATACATCGAAGTAGTGAAAAACATTGTCATTAAAAAAACACCCTGAATTATTATGCTATCTGATAGTGTCACTTATTAGCATGAATCCCCGGGAAGTAATGATGTTTCACAAGCTTGTGGAACAGCACTCTAAAATAGTAACAAAAACAAGTGCCTGTAGATATATTTCATTGGATTCCATTTAAATTTAATGTTGCCGCCTAGATTTCAATAGGCGCAAATCTTAACTCTGCGCGGCGGTAGAGTCGCTGTTAAAACTAATCAGAGACTTATAAATAATATTAATATCTGTGCTTTGTTATAATATTACTGCCATTATATAAGCCCTTTAGGCAAACTTAACTTTTTTTCCGTAAATCTATAAAATATAAAACATTTTTTACAAACAAGATTCATTTTCAGTACCTATCAGAGATATCATTTGACATTAATATAAAGTTTAGCTTTATTATTATAGGATAAACATTTAAAGAAAATTATTATAAAAATCGGTGCCTACCTAACCGAATAAAAAATGCATTTATGGAAATATGTTAGAAGTAAATTTCAAATTATGATTTTTGGAAATACATACACATGGAAATTAAATTCCTGCACACAGCGCATACACACAGGAAAATAAAATTGAGAACATAATACCAAAAAAATCATTTCCATAGATAACCTTGGATTAGAAGTCACCCTGGATATCCTTAAAAACCAAACTACCACCTACCTCGTTTCTTAAGCCGCCACATAGAGACAGACTCCTTATAAGGCAGACGTCTTTACCCATGGACGATGAAACTCTACGTGTCTCGCGCTAAGTCGATATGAGTCAATTAGCACCCGGCACGCCTCGACCTCTGTGCGCCTCTACGACGAATCCAAAGCGAACCTCTCCGTACTTGATTCAATGTGGATTTATAAATAGAATGAAAATATTTACTTAACGCATTAGCCTCATGAAATCTGGATGTGATTGTTAGATTATTTCATTTGTTACCGCAGATTTTTCAGATACTACCAATTTTATAATTTGATATTGCTTGCCAAACGATGGTTAGGATTTTATAGTGTACCAAAAAGAGGTACTGATATGTAATTCAATTACTTTTAATAAGTTACAAAAATCCTTTTGTCTTATTATAAACAACTCTCACATAGAGAGCATGGCTGGAATAATACAATCATATTAAAATTAATGTTTGTTTTTTTGTTTCCTATACTTTTCTTAGCCATTAATTCGGTTTCCTTTGTACCTTGGTACTTTAGTTGAAGTAATTATTACCACCACAGATTAGTACGTAAATTATTATGATCTCATATTATCACATAACCCGCAAGTCTTTTTACGCATAACTGAAATCTCGGAATCTACGCGCATTGTTGCGCTAATTTTTTATACAATGGTGTAAATTAGTACTAAAAAGTACTGCTTATGTAAATTCATTTTTTGAGGAAGTATAATAGAGAAAGTTTGAATGAAAATTCGTTGCTCATGGGTCAGTGGTTATATGCATTACAGTATCTACCTATTAGATATGTCCCGGTCAAAAAGTTAACGTTAAATAACTTTGGAAGACGTTTTAAAAGTACCGAGTTTGATGAATGGTGGGACAAAAGGTTTATTATAACTGTTTACTTATAAAAAAATATATGAAAAAAAAATGAAGGCTGAACAACTAAATCAGGGATACTCGTGTTGATGTTGCTACTAAGCTGTAATCTCAAATCAGATTATACTTGTAATCTGTTTCTGTATTTGTTTTTTGTATAAAAAAGAGTAGAGAATGCCTTTTCACATAGGTATGTGGTTGAAAAAAGCAGTAAAGCGGCAATTTTGCATTTAATGAGCGATTTATGTAATGTCCAGAGATGACACCGCGGACCCCCATACATATACTCGCGGTCCACAGGTTGGGAAACGCGGGTAGAGGGAATCCTGACGTGAGCTATGACTTAGAATGTAGAAGGCCTTAATTTAGCGCCACTTTACTATTTTTATGAATATTTTCTAATTAGCAATCTAAGACACTTTAAGGACAAAAATCAGATTTGGCCTTCATATCTAACCGCAACGTCGTATTCTCGTATCTATAAGAATCAATACTTTCCCGTTCAAGCTTGAGGGCAGTGACCACCCTAATACAATGAGAACCTTTTCTTGGATCATATTTTAGTTTATTCTGATATTTTTTTATATAGGTTAGTCGGTATGACTTAAATTAATCAGGCATATTACGATAGTGTTACTTTCCTTTCCATTTTCACACAATATTTTAAGAATAACTTAACGATCAACTTGTTTTACTCACAAACCTTTTGACCTTGACAAACTCCACTAAGTTCTCAGTGGGTAATAAATAAATCAGTTAAAGAAAGTAGTGCAGGTTTTGATTTTGTCGATAGTCTATAATAAGCTTAAATTATTATGTATATAGGTAAGGTAGATGTATAATTTCTATAAAATGTATTAACTTGTAATTGTTTGTCTATTTATTGTTGGTACATATAGATAAATTAAAAACTACGTAAACAATGGTACACAGAATAATAGTAGCATACAATAAATAGTGCCTACTTATGTAAAAGTTAAAACATACATAATATTTTTGAATAAATAGCAACATAAAAATATAGGTAAGCGACATCTACATAAGTATTAAAATGCATGCCTTACATATACACAACTATAGTACTACCAAGATAATGAGTTCGTGAAAGCTGCCCGGGTGTGAGAACGACATTGAGGTTGGAAATTTGAAAACCTCAGCGCACGTTATGTAACGTCTCGAACGTCTGCTCAAGAATTCGGAACGTTTCATAAATTAAGCGGCGCATAAACCGTGTATTAACAATTTGAATAGTGACAATTAGACGTGTAAACAGACTAACCAATAGAGCATGAGAACAGTCGAGTGCCGAACACACGTTCGGTGTTGTTGTCACTGGTGGTGAGAAACCAACGACGCAGCGTCCAGCTACTTAGTCGGGGAATGTTGACGGCGTGCGATATCCCGAATGTAGAATCGTCCGAGTGTGACACGAGAGAGCGTGGGCGTGGGGTCTGCGGGCGCGGTCTGCGGTCAGCGGGCGCGGCGCGGCGCGGCCATGGCGCGCGGCAGCGGGCGACTCGCGCACTGCCGGCCGCGGGCCGCCCGGCTCCGCGCCCGGGCCCGCGCACGCGCGTACCACTCGGATTGATCAGCCGGATTCTTGATTGCGATGAAATTTATGATAGCACGCGGATCTATATCGACGAGATCCCGCGAACAATTACTCCGGGTTGATACCGAGATTTCACCGATGGATGTCGGTAGCTTTGCATTCAACTGTCACCACTATATCCACATATGAACCTCCTAAACATAAACACTATAATTATCTCAAATCATTTAAAGGGTTCTACAGTAATCTACAGTTAAAAGCAAAATCGTTCAGTTTTTGCCATAACAGTAGATACGTAGGTACTATGTAGATAAACCGTCATCTTCAACCCTTGGCATGGTAAGCATAATTTAAACTGTATTGATTTCTTTGTTACTTATATACCTACTTGCTCAAACAAATAAAACACACTATAAGAGCACTTTAACAATAGTCTATGAAGGGTACAAATTAAAACCAATGGAGGTACCTACTTACGTAATGTTTTTTACTTTAGCGAGCTACGAATTTAAATGTGTTAAAGACAATCAATAGGTAAACGGGTGAGCGACCGTGGCTACGAGCTACGAGAGCGCTACGGCGGCGGGGGCGTGTTGATCAACCTCGTATCTACACGAGACACTGGGAAACATAGACAAACTAAACGGATAGAGTCCAACTAAAAGTTATAACAAAATACATCTATATACAACCGCAGTCAATAAACATTAAGTACGATCTATGCAGAACAATTATTTTCTGCGGCGAATCTTCGATCACATGAAACGATAACTTTTTGCATTCTATTTTAGTTCTTCATCTTTACTCTGAAACAATATACAAATTAGATACGCATCTTTCGGTCATAAGTACCAGAAGTACCAGAAGCATTTGCTATAATCACGTTATATAAGTAGGTACCTACCTACATGATATACTAGTGGTACCTAAGTATTGATTTCTCTAGGTCAAAGGACTCGGAGTCTCGACCGAGACAAACACATTCGTGATTGGGTGACTCCTGATTCTTACCGCCTGGGTATCTTTTAAGTCTGCGTCAATAAAGTACTCATATAAAACTCGCAGTTAAGAAGCTAAATGATGTGTGGCGGCATATGGAAAGTTATATGACTAAGCTTTCCGTAGTGTTAAGCAAGGCGGTCATTGATTTCATTAAGTTAATTGGCAGCAAAAAAGACTGGGAAAGACCTGGAGATTACTAGAAATACTCGTAATATTAATTGAATTCATGGCTTTTGTGTGACCAACGAATGTTTTATACACAGACCTGTATTTGTCTTGTAGATATAGGTCTGTAGTTTTATTTAAGACGCCTAAAAGTTAAATTTCTTGCCTAATTATGGGAAATTCGTCTAGGTTACTTATATGAGGTGTTCCACTTACCTCAGATGGCCACTTAGGTACCATCAGGTGGAGCTTCACGCAAGTATGATAAGAATTCATCACTTTTTAACCGACCTCCCAAAGGAAGAGAGGTTATTTATTCGACACATATTTTTTAAACCAAAACTAAGTAGCGCTTAACACTGCTGTTTTATGGCAAAAAGGCTTCGATCACCAAAAAGGGTGTGAAAATGGGATCTTTGAAATTGAACCAAGTTTTCTTGTTTCTATCACCATTATTAAGAAATCTCCTTTTATATCATCTTATATATAAAATTCTCGTGTCACAATGTTAGTTACCGTACTCCTCCGAAACGGCTCTACCGATTTTCACCTAATTTTTTTATACATATTTAGTAGGTCTGAGAATCGGCTACCTAATATCTAATTTTCATACCCCTAAGTGATAAAGGTTGTTCACCCTTAAAAAAATATTATTTATATAGCAACACAACGTTTGCCGGCTCAGCTAGTATTCTATAGGTGTGTATTTATTGGGAATATACAAGATTCAATGACACAAATATCTGGGCAATAACGTGGCCGAATGCTCTTACATGAAACGATTAAATTAAAATTCTACGCATCACTGCACTTTCCAATAAGCGATATTAAAAGCGTTTAATATGTTGTATCTCTATAAAATAGACACCTATGGATTTCACACCATACAAGTTAATGTTGAAACAATATTTCTTAATTTAGAGGTAAAAGTTGAAACATACAAATCGTCACTCAGGAAAATGCGTTATGCTCCTTCCATATGATTTTCTCTCTTTCTGTGCCTCTTTCTATCTTTTATTAATATATATAATATTTCACAATTTAGTCCATGGGAAAAGGTTTTTTTAATTAATTTTTAATTAGTAAATAGTTAAAGAATCGGAAACTATGAATTTGATCAAGTGATGATCTTTAGCAAAGTTGTTGTTTGCCCAAAGAGCCCACGAGGGTTTGGGAGTTGATAAGACCAAATTTCGACAGATGGCACCACTGTAATTCCAATGCAGGTACAAATTTTCCGTTTTATGTATGTTATATTATTTCTTTAAAATGCGGGCGAAGCCGCAGGCAACACTAGTTATATGATAAAAGTGTGTGCGTGCTGTACAAGTATGTTCGAGCTGACGAGCATCGTACGCGGCCGTTTACATAACCTCTACTCAACGCGTGATAGTTTTTTAGAGATATTACTTAAATAACATAGCTGCAATTTTGTAATAAAGGCATTTCTTTGCTGACGGGGGCGCCCCGACCATATACGTACATATAGGTAAGGTAAGTAGGTATATTTTTGTAAACATTATGAAATGTAATTTCGAATTGTGAATTGTAATACCAGGATAAAAATGTTAAAAACGTATTTTATATACAAAATGGCTTTCAGCACGTACCTCGATCCATCCATGATATTTCCCTGGCGCTTCCGCATGCATAATATTTCCCTGGGGATCATGTGTTTTTCTCCGACGTGCAGGCATAAGTAAACATTTTCCCAACCGACTTAACCTGGTTATACGTTAATATAGGCGAGTGTAACCGTTTAAAATTTACGCCATTGACTCTTATCTTCTAATACCTTTAAACAATTATTGTAAGTAGGTATAGGTACCTACTGCCTATACATAATTGGTTCTCGGAAACAGTTCTAACGATTTTCATGAAATTTAGGGTGCAGGTGCTTTTCGTACATACACCCAATACCCAAAGTATTGTGGGCTAATTTTGTTCATAAAACTAACGGTGTAGGTAAAGTTGCTTCCTGTTAAGCTGAAAGGCGACGTCACGCGACAGTTGTTTTGCGATCAACAGCAACCACATTGATTTGATCGATGTTTTTTCGTTCAATTATAAAATGAATGATATATAGGCTACAGGGTACTTTTTATAGCTATAATTTCTAGAGGTTTGGCATCGCATCTGTGTTTAGCTTCAGGTAGAATCCCTGTTCTATATTGATCTATCTATACTAATATTATAAAGAGGAAAACTTTGTTTGTTTGATTGTAATGAATAGGCTCAAAAACTACTGGACCGATTTTAAAAATTATTTCACCATTCGAAAGCTACATTATCCACGATTAACATAGGCTATATTTTATATGATATATATTTCATAAATAGATTTTGAGGTGGTACAAAGTTTGCCGGATCAGCTAGTTGGTTATAAATGTCCATGGGCGACATTGACCAATTATCGTCAGATGGACTCATTCAATTTAATTTTGAAACAACTGAACTTTAAACATATTATTTATTATCTGCAACTGAAACTATTTTATTCTAAATTTTATGTATTTATGAAATTATAAAACATTTTATGTAAAGAAGAAGAGTAAAGTTAAAGCCGTAAACTTGCCTATAATTTTGAGGTAGCAGAAGCCTGTAAAACAGAAATAGGCGATGGCACGCGACGCCGCAGTTTCGCAAGCATCGACCACTTATTTGATCAATAGGCACAAGCAATTTACTTCTATACCTAGAAACAAACTTCCCCACATTGTAGCGAAAAAATCTTTATAACAAAATTTTAGATCCTGCTATTTCTGCAACATCGAACCGCGAAAGGTAAATGAGCGATGAACTATAAAATTCTTATTCAATGGTTAACATACGTAGCGTCTTAGATAATTAAAGCGTAGTGGCCAAATCTACAAAGTTAAGCAACGTTTTGCGCGGTGGGGAGTTAAATAGAGTTGGGTAACCGCTAGTGATTGAAATTTTATGGAGCTTCCATGCTTCGAGGGGCACGTTAAGCCGTCTATCTCGATAGTAATCATTTAACACTCATTAAACCTGGAGACCTTATGAACATTCTTAAAACAACCGATACGGGATGGCTACCAATCACACCTCTTACGTCTATCTGTATTAAAACAATGTGGTAGAACATGTTCTAGGCTTCCTCCTTGTCCCTGTTCCGGGACCGTAATAGGGCTATGTAGGAGGCGACTAAAAGCCGCCGACTAAGAACCGCTCGGCCAGCGTCTCCGGGATGGACGGCGGTACGTGTGGTTACACACCGTCCTGCACACAGGACGGTGTGGGAAGCATTATGCTCACTTAGGGGGAGCCCGACGGGGCAACGCGCTAAGAGGACTCCAGTTGCGTTCCGTTGGAGATTCCGGAGTCCTCTACGCAGCGCCGAGGACGGCCACCGGGGTTTTGGTAAGGTAAGAGTCCCACATAACCCTGTGCTTCCACGGCACCGGGCATCTTTTAAGGATTCCTCCTTGTTAATAAAAAAAGGCTTCCTCCTGTTGTTGGCTCTCCCAAAACTCCTGGCCTCGCAGACTGACACAAAAATGGCTGTTGCCAAAAAATTCAGCATAAACCTAGGATAGTGCCACGCATCGTCCCTCCGTTATATTTAATAGTTTATTGCCCGCGCGGTCACGCAAACTAACAGTTGCGTGTCAACCCTAACGCCCTTACTTTTCCGACGTGATTACTTTACCAGTGATTTAGCGTTTGAATAAGCCTTGCCTTAATTAAACAAGTAAAATAAGGTCGTGTAACGTGTAATTAGATTTTTAAGCACCTCTAAAAGTGTATGACGACTCCTATGTCAGCTGTAATTATTAAAATAATACACAAAGTTATAAAACGGTTACTGTTTTTTTATTTAATCATTTATAATTTGTAATATACATAATATATAAAATCAACAGTTATAACATCAAAGACAGTAATTTAAGAACGACACTGCATATCAATACAATAATTACATTTTCAATGTGATTAAATAAATAACTTTAAAAAGTAAGATGCCTTACAAGCAATTATTCTTATGACAAAAAAATGTGCGAACAAAGTCTCAAATAAGTACTTATAATCAAAAATGTTTACGTAAGAATATCTCGAATTTAATCCAGACAATGGAATGAACCTTATATTTTTTAATATCACATTGGACAAATTTGTACTTAAAACTATAATATAGAAAAAGAAAAATACTCGAGTTTAAGCAGATACACTTAGTTTTTAAATAATAGAAATAGTAAACGAGCATGCAGTCCAACTGATGTTGAATGGTCAACGCATGCACCTGTCACCAAATCTAAATAGGATATATTAATGTCCTACTTAAAGTTGATCACGGGCTACCCTCGAATAGCATGATCTCTAATATGCATTTCAATACTATTATAATAGAATAAATGACGATAGTGCTGCCACATTATAACCACCAGAAATCCACCACCAATTCGATACTCTTAGGCACGAGACTTATCAGACTTTATGAACTTATCTAGATCAGCGTCGCTTGCAGGGTCGACCTGTGACAGCTGACGGAAGCTCTCGTCGTCCACGAAGCAGATCTCGTGGTCATCTGGGTCAGCTAGGATGATCACGCGGACTGTGGCCTTCCCGGGCGTGTCCAACGAGATCAACGGGGTCAGGATTTTCTCCTTAGCTTCCTGGATCTTCTGGTCGATGACCGGTTGCTCTTCGAATGGGCAGGAGAACGCGATGCGCCCGTAAGCCTTTGCGTGGTTCACTGGTTCGCCTGAAACAATGAAAAAATGTTGACAATTTTAATGAAATATGTTTTTGTCGCAAAAGAGAAAAGGAGTATTTTCACAAGTTACACGAAGCATCTCTATCTAACGATGAGTAGTAACTGCAGCCAATGGGATTTTGTAATCAACAAAAATATGATAAGAGTCCCAGCTGAGGTCGGCCACATAAGCGTTGCTAAACCGGAAAGCTAACTTCACGTAGACGCCTTCATTTTGAAGTTGTACATTTTATCACAGGAAGATGTTAAAATGAACATCATAAAAGTAAGCTAATTTAACCAGAATTAATGTTATAAGACAGATGCTTCAAATTTTGTAATGAACATCGAATTATGAAGAAGCGCTTAAGTTTTAAATATTATAAAAAGACATCTGTTGGTATTACATGTAAAAATATATTATATAACATATGTTTATGTCGTTATTGTGTGATCCTACTACAGGTGCACGTGAAAGTAGGTCAAAGTTAGCCGACTAGATTTCTCTAGTGAACTAACAAGCAAGAGCAATCATTTCCGCCACTTAGATATAAGGTCAAGGGAAACTTATTACAAAATATATTCTGAAATTGGTCACAATTTAAAATTTCACTTAACTAAAACCTACCGCGAGTAATATCGTGGAAAATTCATACAAAATTTTATACTCATGTGTAACAAGATAAATAACAATTTGTGTAATAAAAAAACTAGTAGTATAAGTTTATAAGGTTACTAGTCCATGTGTACTAATATTGCGGACAGGGCCGCGAAGTAAAAGTTCTTAACGCAAAACATTTTTAAACAAAATATCACGATCTATGTACAAATAGCAAAGGATATTGATATTGTTCCATGACTAGCCTTTTGTAATAAAAGAGTTGCAGATGAGCGTGCAGTGCACCTCATGGTAAGTGGCTACTGCCCATGAAAATCTGTAATCAACCCCAGATAGGATTAGATATTCCTTTTTTTTTTCGAGGGGGAAACCTGCACAAGGTACCCGACGACGTGGGAGCGACGTTGGGTTATGTGGGATTTTTACCGCACTAAAACCCCCCCGGTGGCCGTCCTCAACGCTTGTTGGAGAACTCCGGGATCTCCAACGGAACACAACCGGAGCCCTTCAAGCGTGATGCCCAAAGGGGTCTACCCTGGGGGAGCAGTTTTCGCTCCTCCCACACCATGTAGTGTTTACGACGGTATGCGACCACACATACCGCCGTCCTTCCCGGGGTCGCTTGCTGGACGGTTCGAGCTTCCACTCTTGCCGCCCGCAACCCTGGAAGCCCCCTTTTAGTCGCCTCCTACGACAGGCAGGGGTTACCGTAGACCTAATCTAGTCCCAGAACTACAGGGACAAGGATTAGATATTCCTACCTGGTCGGCCACAGAATCGGCGCTACCCCTGAGGACTAAACTAGAACGCCTTGAAAAAGTATCTCTCCCTTACCACAAAGCTACTAATGGAACAATATTCTAAAGATTGTGTTAATATCAAAGGTAATATCTGAAAACAGTGGACCAATTGTAATAAACAATTATAAAAATATTTAATGTTTTGCGTACCACAAGCCGAAATCAGATATATTTATTTCTGCGTACTAGAAATTGTCAAATTTCAATTTTTGGTAGGCAAAGATTGGATAGATTCCTTATTAATAACGGGCGTAAAAGAAAACATATAAATCTGCAATCGATTCGCATTTCCCTACAAAATAAGTATTTTCCTGTTGTATGTAACAACTTGTTTTAATTTCAAGTTGTGAATAACAAAATAAGTGCACGTGCTTATTTTTAACAGTGACTCACGTATTTGCAAAGTATTCATGAGACATCTTGTGGGAATGACACGATAATAAAAACAATACATGTACCTATCTACTTACCAACGGAAAATTATTTATTTCACAACATTTTGCTTACTTTAGTCACTGCAGTGACAATGATTTCTGTAGCAAATTTACATTTATCTTAAATATATAATGGTAGAATACGTGAACATATTTTATGAGGGTTTTTAGCAAAAGTTGCGTACAGTCTAACGTTAAGAAATCATTGTCAAAATTTTCATCATAATTACAGATACCATGCTATCCTTTGTCTTAAATTCAGTTAATTGGCGTCGCGTAATGATATTCCCTTACAGAGGTACTTGCGTTTATTTATTTTGGTAAGAGTTATACCCAAAGCCGTGATGCATTCGCTCTAATGGGTGAACATAATAATTTATGTGACTGACTTCATTTTTCAATTAGGATATTGATCACAGGTGTAATATATCTGCAACCCTTTAAGACTAAGTTAGTCCAAAAGTATATTTTAATTTACTTCACAATATTTCGTGTTCGTGATATTTGACGACTAATATCGTTAATTCTTTGTAAGACCCGCCTTTAATGGAAATGTGTAATCTGAAACTTCGGATACATACATATTCTTTGCGAAACGCTGCTCATGCAACAACGCGTTTATCTGACCGCCCCTCAAATCTCTATTCTCGATAGTAAGAAGCATACATAAATCTTATTCTATTTATTTGCAAACGTCAGTCATTTAGACATAGATGTTTATCTGAATAGGAATTGACAATACCGGCCTATCAGTAGCAGTGGCAATGCCTGATAACAGATTGAAGGTCCTATGATCATCTGCGAGTACAGCCTCATGCGCCGATACATGGAGTATCTAATCTCCACCGTGTGAGCTGAGCGTGTCGTTGAACGTGTATACGATAACGAGATCATGTTACTGATACGTAAACAGGATCTGTGTGTGCTAATTGAAGGAAGTATAATTATTATAACATTTTTAAACATATAAACAAAATAAATAAATGTTAAATTATGCATTTGCCAAAGATATTCATGTTGTTTTTATCGGACTGCGAATGGTAATGGTTTTTGAGCGTGTGTGTATGTCTGTCTCATAATTTACATTGCTCTACAATTCAAACAAATTGTTAAATTTTCATATATTATGCGGTGTCGTTAAATTCGTCGAAATTGTATATAGGTATATGTAGAGTTTTTGACAACGTTATCTACCTGATTCCTCACACGTTAACCAAAAACTGCGACGGTCCCAAATTGTTCTACGAAGTTAACTCTTTAAACAGTTAAAATTTAAGACACGTGTTCAGAAATCTTTGAGAACTATCGCAATTAGTTATAATACTGTATCAAATTTTAATAAAGGTCTATCACCTTTACTTCTTAGTATGTTGCGAAATCAAAACACAGCCTTACAGAAACGAGATAATCTGTTTATATCAGCAATCGAGAGGTCGACCAACTTATGAAATAAAACATGATTAAATGATGCAATGATATGAGTGTCGTAGGTAAATATTATGCACGGTATCGACAATGCTACTCTGTAAAAATATTTTTACTGGATTAAATAGTCATGGTATATTACTCCTGACTAACATTTGTCATAGTTTATCTTACGAAATCTACATCGTTACTAATGAATACAAAGTGATCGTAGACGGCACGGGAGTTGTCGCAACGCCCATATTTAAAAATAAACAAATGCTTCATAATGTTTGTTAAGTTGAATTTGTATGTTAAAAAAGCATAATTCAATGAATTTAAATGTCAGAAAGTAAAAACATCCCACTTGAATTATTAAAACATGTGGCCTAATTACCTACTATCAAATGTTAATCAGTAAATTAAAATAAAAAATCATCTAATTACAATCAATTACGAATACAATTTTAAAAATCGACTTACCAATATCTACCAATTCGAGTTTAGCTTGATCCTCACTGAATCCCAGGACGACCGACTTATCAGTCTTCTCGAAGATCTTTAGGGATAGCAGACCATTCCAATAAGCTATCGACCTGGCCAAGTTGGAGCTAGCCAGAGAAACTTTCTGTACAGGATCTGAAATATAATATGGAATAGTTTTAAGACTTAAAAAATTTAAAACATGCTTTTAATAAGCTCATATTATTTTTCATATTATTCTCGAAAATCCTTTCATTTGATGCAGATATCATGAGGTTGCATAAAAATAATTAGTCCACAATGTTAGGTCATCTGCTTTAGGTTTAAGACGTCACTAAGTGAATCATACATTGTTATTTAAATGCAAAACTGCAACCACAATTTTAGCACAATGCGATTAATTAGTTCATAATTCAGTTGCAAGATTTGACTTTTTTTTTTATAATATACGAGTAGCAGACGAGCATGCAGTCCACCTGATGGTAAGTGGCTACTGCCGCCCATGGACATCTGTAATCGACCCCAGATAGGATTAGATATTCCTAACTGAGGGCGGCCACAGATGCGCCGTTACCCCTGAGGACTAAGCTGGAACGCCTCGGAAAAGTATGTCTCCCTTACCACACCCTTCAAACCAGAACACAGCAGCGCTTAACACTGCTGTTATAAGGCAGAAATAGGTGTAGTGGTGGTGCCGCCGGAGTCGAACCACAAATGGTTCTACCACCTTCAATACAACTGCACACATACAACAAGGAAAATTTAATAAAGCTTGTAGAAACAGTGTTCTATGGAATATCTATTTCACTTGTACCTCTAACTCTATCATTTTTATGATCCACGTGACATGATAAGGGTGGTAATCATAGATTATGAATGATCAGATAGGCAAACACCTTATCATAAAGTACAGACACTTAATAGATTGTCTAGGGCAAATAATTATCTTTGACAAAGATACAATATACAATGTTTGCATAAATAATAGAAGATATGTAATAATAGAATATTACATAGATACAGTTTATGCAAGAATTCAAGTTTAAATGCATGAAAAGAGCCATAGCCCACTAAAAAAAGTAAACTGCACAGTGCTTCCCTTCATTGATATTTTTACTGTTAAGTCAAGTGATAATTAATTTAAATTACACATGGCATTTCCACAAACCAGGTGCCTGGGATTCAAACCTTTACCCTGTGCGAAACATCAAATTAAAACCACTGAACTAGCACAATGTTAGTAGGTAAATTGTTTTTAAATACCAATTGTACAAAATTTGCACGCCGACCCGGCAGAATGAGAGAAAGTTTGTAGCAATAAGACCTTTGTTAACCTTATTCTATGCAAATAAAGAATTATGAATTATGAATTACAATATTATTAAGAGTTATAATGCCTAAACACAATATAAAAAACATGTTTGGCAAAGGGAGATCTCCCGCCGGGCTAGGTGATCATGCCCGGGGAGCGGCCGTGCTCCGACAGTCTCAGTTCGGAGCTTGTATATATGCAAGATGTTTTGAAAACTTTGATAACGTGATTCAGAATTCTCGTGGCGCCATCTCTTGACAAGGAGCAAGAGGTCGCCACACATGTTTTTAACATAAGGTCTGTCTATAAGGTTTAATATTGAAAACATGTGAGTTAAATAGAAAATAGATAATAGAATAAGTAAATAGAAAATATGTCACCTTTATCAACAGGCTGTGGCTTATCAATAATGTAGAACTTGTAGCCACCAGGTGCCTCAACATATTTCATCCCGTTCTGTTCCTTTACTGGCCAGTTGGATGATGCAGCCCTCTTTAGGCTCTCGCTGGACTGGATAGTGAGGCCCAGAAAGTCATTCCCCTGCTCATAGTGTGTTACACCGTAGTTGTATGTGAGCTCGACAACAAAGTGAGTGTCTTCTGGACCATATCCTATCATGGTTTTGCTCCATCTATTTGCATAAGGTCTGTGAACGAAAAGTTTGATGCTGTATATAGGCAGTCTCTAGAAAGGGAAGATTTGCCATAAGCACATCTTTTGTCATTAGAACAATATACAAATATAAAATATGTTATTAAATTGTGGTTTGTGTGCATCATACACCTTAGTTGTTACTCATAGGTAGGCTCAGTACAATGCAATTCATACAATTGAAACATTTTTTCTGAAAAATGTATAAATTCCCTTTTCTTCTAAGTGGCATAGCACAAGTTAGAATATACTTCCTTGTCCTACAAAATTGACTTTTACATCTTAATTTATTTGTGAATTTTAGTATTTCTTTTTAAAGTATCTTTTGATATGCTATATTTTTCATATATTTTAAAATTAATACTTAAATTTTATTACAATATAGAAAAGATATTATTATTAAGTTAGGCTTACCCATTACAAGCAGCCTCACAGCCTTCAGTGAATTCTTCATGCCTGAGTACCTAAGGAACATAACCATTACAATACTATTAGTCACAGAATCCGCTTAAGCATATTAAGACAATATAAATGAAACGTGAACAATCATTTAAGCGCTTGCTCAAACGCTACTTGACTTGCTTGTTCTAAATTATGAAACCGGCCAGTCGGCCTTGGCCATCTAGCGACTAATTACACATAACTATTGCATCTAATGGACACGAAATTAGAGATATAATTACTTCTTACTTTTAGATCATACACGTAGGTATTTGGTAATACTAATATAGCGTTACTACTCGTAATAAATCTAAAGTAGCAGACTTACCTTCATTCCTAGGATTTCTCTGTAAAATTTCGCCGTTAGCGTCCTATCGGCTACTTTGAAGACAAAATGCAGCGCTCTCCCGTTGATCATTGTGTTGATTTATTAGTGAATAAAGGAAAAATAAACAATATTTTATTTCAGTACTCGAATTAAATTCCAATTGGAATTGCAAATTTAATTCACATTTAACACAACCAAATACACCACCTTGTACGAAGAAACTGAATGAATGTCATGTGTCAATGTCAAATTGTCAATACGTCACTTGAATTGATTAACAAATTCTTTTTCCGATACTCGCGATTGCCTTAGATTATTTCTATTCAGCCTACATTCATGAATCGATTGTAAAGGTATATTCATACTTTTATAAAATTTAAATGACTAATAATAGCTCAATTCAAGTCCATAAAAATAATTCAATGCTTATATTTTGAAAGTTGTTTCAATTCTAATGCATTGTAACGAAGATACTTATTTTAATAGTCATATCACGCACTTGTAATATATGTTCGCCTACGTTGACTATTGATAAGATTACCATTGCTACGATTAGATTATATTTTAAGAGCAAAATAATTCCATGACTAAAGTACCGGCTACAGCTACGGGCGGTGCGGCGAGCGGAGTGGCGAGCGGAGCGGCGAGCGGAGGCATGCCACAGTTTGCCGCGGCGGTGACGGCGGTGGACGTATAAAAAAATGTCGCCTTCGTCTTGAAACGAGTGCGTTCTTAGTTCATGATATTATTCAGTCATGAATGGGACGCACCCACTTGACCAAAAAAGAAGAGAACTTAACGAATATCACAATCTTTATTATGAATACAGGAACTATCTCATTATTTTTTTTAAGTATAGGAGAGCAAGCAGGAGCGTCTCTAGCACCCGTGTGCAATGAAACCCTGGCGCCCCCTAGGCCTGACCCCTGAAATAAGTTTTAATTTCGAGTTGAAACACAATGTTCGAAAACGAAGCGTTTGATAATTGCCGCTACCGCGCTGGCTGGCCGCTTCTGTCATATTATTATTGTTGTTAAGCCGCCCATGAGAGCAAGTCACTTATAAATCGTTCCGTATCCATAAATTTAAATTAACGCGCGATTAAAACAAAATTATTTGTTTCAAATATGTCCGCCGATGCCGCCGCCGTCGCTAACCGCTCGAGTCATGCCGCGCCGCTCGCAGCTGTGGCCAGCTTCATACATTGTCCTACATTTGTTTTTGCTGCTCAACGCTCAACGCGGTTAGTATTTTAGGACAGAGGTTTTTCTATTTATGTTATTGTGAGTAATGGGAACCCATGATATTCTGCTTGATATAATTGCGCGAAATTTACAAGCATCCTCCGCAAGCATCAAATTAAAAAAGCTTTAATGTTCCTGTAACAAAAAACGTATACGTATGTGAACACTGCTTTATTTTTTGATTAGTTTAAGAAATGCGCAGTAATTCGCCGAAATCTTACTGATTATAGCAGGATAATTATTTAGCACCAGGCTGTTCTTTTTACGGAAATACCGAAAGGATTTTTTTTAAATTTTACAGTGCATGTACTTAAATTTGAAGTGGAAACATATAATGACCACTAAAACTGGATACAGTTTATAGGACGAGTGAGAAAGGTTTGGGCCATAGTTCCACGCCTGCCTAGGGAGATTTGTATTGTTCACACATCGTTGACAACTTTTTCAGAGAATTTTCAGTCAATCTCCTCGCAATAATTTCCTTCATCTTTAAAGAAAACGTTATTTCATTGCTAATACGTCGTAAATTTTGAAATCAGGAAGCCATGTATCCACAGATTTGAACTACTGACTTTCCACGAGCAAAAGAGAGTGCATACCAATATGGACTAACGTTCCAACTGCTGGTCTTTCCACATCTCGTCACATGATGGTGTCGAAACTTTTTCAATATCTGATTAATATGATCATCTAGCCTTGCGGCACATCTTTAACTTATTGTTTGTTAGAATTAAATAACCCATTCATCTTGATTTAACTATATCAAGTATATACAGGGTGAATTTTTCAAATAGGCCTTCAGGGCCAAATCCGAAACTTTAAGGATTAGCGAAAAATGCTGAAAGGAGTTACGAGGCCGATTTTGATAAAATTTAAAACTGCATCATTAGTTTTTCAAAATATCTTTATCGGATCAGATAGTGGAATAATATAGAGGGTGTATTTTTTTTCAAAATGAACTCGTTCGATTCCCGGCAAAGGGAAAAGTTATTTAAAAAAAGTAATGATGCATTTATAGTTTTTATCAAAATCGGCCTCGTAACTCCTTTCAGCGTTTTTCGCTAATCCTTATAGTTTCGGATTTGGCCCTGTAGGCCCGTTTGAAAAATTCACCCTGTATAGTTAAATTAAGATGTATATGATATAAGGGTAAATGCAGATATAAGTATATGGATCGGGAAGGACCAGGGATTTGGATACTGATTCATCTCTTATACCCTAAAACATTTTAATATTAATAATCAAAATCCATATTCAATTCATCCACATAAAAACTACATATAATTTCATACAGAAATACGGTTAAATATATTTCTCTTAATTCTAAACTACAATCATAATTTCGTGGATAGGTCACATAATATTTTTTTTTACATTTTTGATAGTATGCAGTAAATATAGTAATCTTATACAATACAAACGTTGATAAACAGATAGACGATACGTTATACGTTTCCTATTGTTTTGCTACAGTCTGTAAATATTT
Source organism: Epargyreus clarus (assembly GCF_041222505.1). Lineage (NCBI taxonomy): Eukaryota > Metazoa > Arthropoda > Insecta > Lepidoptera > Hesperiidae > Epargyreus > Epargyreus clarus. The sequence goes on from NW_027332233.1 coordinate 5,832,935, forward strand.
AGATCTCATTTATCTGATTATTTTTTATCAGGTATTCCGTTTATTCAGGATATGGTTCGGCAAACATATCTAAATACATATTGCAGGTCTTCATAATATGTGATGAAAGTCCGTTAACGTCAAGTTTAATTGATATAGTTATAATGATATCAATGCATAGGTATGCCACGTTTTATGTAGGTACTGGGTCATTAACACGAAACTAACTTTAATAACAATTGTTGCACATAAATAGCGAATAAAATAATATTTTTTTAAATTGAGGCTAAATAACATTGCATAATAACTTTAACATCATAATAATTATAACATTAGTGGCACATACATTTAAAGGTAAAGAATTTAAATAACATAGGTGCACAATTTTAACAATATAAATAAATAATTCATTTACATTATTGTGTAATTAGCCCTACCGTCTAGAACAATAGATACACAATAAAGCATTTCATGCGTTAAGGATTTTTAATTTAAGTATGTATAATTAAATAATTTGTATTTCGATATAACGCTGATAATGTTAACTTGTACATTTAAACTGGGTTTTAAAAATGTATAGTACTTGGTCGTGATATCTAACATTAGTTAAGTACATATTTATTAAAAATAAAAAGTCGAACGTAGGCGTAATTCGAATTGACCATCATGATAAATTAAATCTTTAATATACGTAGTAAAATAATATACTATAAGATAATAAATGTATAATGCATTATGTTAAAATAAATAGGCTGATTGGTTGTGTTATCACATTGTAAGCAGATAAAAAAGTTTTTATAAAAAATAAAGGCCAGGCCGCGGCCACTCGTCGCGCAACATAGTTGTAGAAACCAATCTTAATCGTAGTTCAAGTCTCTTACACTTGCAGTCTATCGGCAAAACAATTGTACGTAAATAAGTAATATTTAAAAGACATTGTAGCGATAAGCTTAAACAATACACCTACATTAAACATCTAAGTTAAGAATTTCGCTTTGTGAAATCCAGTTTTTTGTTGTTTTCTGTTCTGTTTTGGGGTTTGCTACATGTGGTTTTATTTTAATATAGCTATTTATATTATAATAGTTTTAAGCCGCATACACACTAGGAGATAAATGTTGTACAACACAATGTGTCACGACGACACATGTAAAAAGTAGAGTAACATCGCATGTATTTGCTATCATACAGATGGCATGATACGCGATCATTCCGAAGTAATCGTCTAGTGTACACGCAGCTTTATATTATATTCACTAAAGATTTTATATAGCGAAATTCTTACCAATAACCAATAAAGTACATCTATGTGAACGTACGTCAATATTCCATTTTAACACAAATATTATGTCTAACAAAGTCGTGTCAGCGTAAGCGGTGCGTAGTTCAGTTGGGTTTCTTGTCGGTGCCGTCCTTGTCTTTCTCATTTTCTTTCTCTTTCTCCTTCTCCTTCTCCTTTTCCTTCTTCTCTTGCATCTGCTGCAGGTGGGCCGGCAGAGCTTTTAATATCGCGTGGACCTAAAAAATACGTCGAATTAGCATCATGGTTATTTCTATTACTACTTACTGAACTTAAGTTGTTCCCCTATTTCAAGCCTTCAAAGTAATTCAATAGAACTCCTGTTGACAATATCAATACAGTTCTTAGTACCTATTCTAACTGAAGGTATAATAAAAACAAATTGATTCACGAACTGCTGAACGGCTTTTTACCTATTATGACGACGGAACTTTAATTACGCACAAAGTAAATTAAATAGTTATGAAAAGGTAGTCAAATAGTTTAGAAGAATTTTCTCACAATGTTTTCTTATTATCATTAAAGCTCATTGACCTACGAGTATAAACCTAGTTAGTTTCCAATACAGAAACGTACGTACGTACGTTCCGTACGTAGTTGTGTTCGACAACTTCAGAGTGGACTAGAAGTTTGGCGCGGACTCTACCTAACTAAATAGCGAGCAGGTTACCTCTTCAGCGACAGCCATGAGCACGAACTCGAACTGCTGCTTGGTGGCGACGGTGCGCGCGCTTGTCGCGGATGTGCTCCAGCGTTAGTGTGCCCATACGTTGCTACGGAGTATGCTTGTAGTTGTGTTCGACCGCATGGGCTCTCTAACTACACCTGCGCGTAACAACTTCAGAGCGGACTAGAAGTTTGGCGCGGACGATACCTTTTCTTTTTTTTAATTTTTTTTTCGTAGGGAAACCCTTCAAGGGTTTCTCTCAGCTGTGGGGGAAGCGGAGAGGACATGCGGGACTCCTACCGGCTAAAACTCCACGGTGTTCCTCTGGAAGCCTTTTGTCGGGACCACGGGTACGCTAATAACACTCGTCCGCGATCCCGACGGTATTTGCCCGTTTGGCGTGGACGATACCTAGTTAGTGATAAAAACAGGTTACCTCTTCAGCGACGGCCATCAGCACGAACTCGAACTGCTGCTTGGTGGCGACGGTGCGCGCGCGCTGGTCGCGGATGTGCTCGAGCGTGGCGGCGATGTCGATCTCCTTCGCGCCCTTCGCCATGCGGTTCAGCACCATGTCGATCAGGCAGTAGGTGCCCGTGCGCCCGGCTCCATCACTAACGGAAAGCAGACATTTATATTACTAATTTTTTTTTTATAGGAGGAGGAGTGCAGTCCACCTGATGGTAAGTGGCTACTGCCGCCCATGGACATATGCAATCAATCCCAGATAGGATTAGATATTCCTAGCTGAGGTCGGCCACAGATGCGCCGTTATCCCTGAGGACTAATCTAGAACGCCTCGGAAAAGTATGTCTCCCTTACCACACCCTTCAAACCAGTACACAGCAGCGCTCAACACTGCTGTTATGAGGCAGAAATAGGTGTGGCGGTGGTGCCGCCGGAGTCGAATCACAAAGGGTTCTACCACCTTCAAACTAAGTGCTAAGTGAGCATGAAGATGATAGTTGGTAGGGAAAGTAGTAATTTATATTAGTCAGTATAAAGTTGGCAGTCGATTGTTGAGTGGCCACTGCCGTCCCACTAATGTCTGGACGTCTGTTTAATCGCGGAAAAATCGATTTTGATCACAAGTGTGTTGTTAACGCTAGAAGTCTTAAAAACTTGATTTTACAACACTAGTTGGAACGCCTTATTTTTGGCTATGTTATGAATTCGTCTCGAAGACCAAAAATGTTATGAATTCGGCTCCGAGACCGAAAATATTAAGATTTCCGCGGCCGTTAGAACAAATAAGGAACCGAATGTTCCTCTCTTCGATGGACAGGATGACCGTGTCCCGAAGAAGGTTAAGTGGACTGTATATACGAAAAATAAGATGCAAAGTGCTATAGGGTCACGCACTCACCTGCTGCTGATGGGCGCAGCCTCTTGTACTAGGTATAAGGCACCTTCAACTCACCCTAAGCTCGAGCTAGCTAGTCTTACCTCGGAATGGTCTACCGGTTACCTCTACCTTCTTCCTCTTCTCACGTGGCGTCGATCTTACAGCACGTTGCACCGCGAACAATGAAGTTAACGCGAATTTAAAGGAAACGCTACGAATACGAATAGTGGCTTCTACTTCGGAATATAACTAAAACGACAAATATGCGCGAGCGCGACCGACGACTCCGAAGCTTCTCGAACAAGAAGAAATCCCGGTGGCGGAAACCATCAGGCTCCCGCCACCGCGAACGACACGACGACAACGGTACTACAACGAACTATTTCAAACTATAAATCTCTATGCTTTTAATCCTACAGATTAAAATTAATACCAATGACAGATAATTAATACGTAGAACCATAGACAAAACTGAACAGGCTATTTTATATACAGTTCAAATCAGAATATAATAGATTATTCGACGCTTGTAAGTCATATAAATAATCATTATAATTTAATAATTTTCATTTTAATTGTATTAAAACTTCGTTACATTCGATTCTTTGCAAAATTTTCAAGTATGATTATAAATATTATTGTTAATTTACCTGCAATGTACCACAATCGGGCAAGATCTTCCTCGGTACGACTTATTCACTTTCCTGTAAATAAAAGAACAAGTTAATAAATTGATTTACAAATCTTTTCCAGGATACATTGTGTTACATAATTAAACTAAAACACTACAGAACAGTTTAAATTTAAAAAAGTGCCTAAAGTTGTGTAAAGCAAGACACACGTCAAATAATAGCTCATTTTAAAAACAAATTAAATAGTAACAAACCTTCGGAATTCCAGCAGAGCCTTGGTAGAAGACGGCACTCCATTCTCAGGCCAGGACAGGAAGTGGAACTGCGTGACGGTACGAGTCTCGCCGGTGCGTTGGTTCTTCAGGTAGAAGCTGCGGACCAGGTAGTCGTCGCACCAGATATGTTCGCTCACAAGGTGCACCTGGATTATAAAACAATAAATATAAATGTTTCAGTCCTGTTCCCTTAAAGAATTTACAAAATTCTGTTTAGAAGATTAAAGTAAAAATCCTGAAACCACCTCAACCTTATTTGCTTGTCATGGGTTTTGCGAAAATTTTAAATAACAACCACCTTATAAAAATCAAGAAAAGTATAATATTAATCAACTGAAATTCATAATAATCTATCTGGCCATCGAAAATAGAAAATTTTACTTCGTACCTATGTGTATATTTCACCATATTTTTTTCTGTTTACTGTTTTGATAGCAAGCGACATATTTGCATGTTCACTCTTACGTTGAAAACTTTTGTATAAAAATACGTAGGATGAGGAAAAAAATGCCAGTCATAATTGTTCTACTCTTTGTTGACTTATAGTAACAGGCAAACAAAGAAAATTGCAACTTTCTGCAGGATGAGATGGCAGCCTAGTGTTGGAATACACCCCAAACCTATATAAAAAAATACAGGTCTATGGAATATACATACCAAATTTAACAAATGGTTTCTCAATAATATATAAGCACGGAAATGTAGGTGATGTAATTTACTAATAGTTCTCAAAAACTAACCTAACCTAACCTACCTCATAAATATGATATAGCTCGGATCCTTCTTCAGGCCAGTACCGATGGCAGAGCTGCTGCCCGTTCTCCGTGAGCCGCGTGAGCATCACCATGACCACACTACCCTGTTCCCAGACCATCTGCCAGAAGTCCGGAGCGGTGTGGGCTAGGGGACCGGCCGCCGCGATGTAGGCTGGGTTGCGAGGGTCGTGGTCAGTCTGCAAGAAGTGGAAAGAAGAAAAAAGAACATATTACAGAAGAAGAATTATTCATAAATAAGAAACTGACAAGAAAAATATATTAGAGAAGAGCAATACATTTATTCATAAATTACAAATGAACAAGAAGAAAAATATTGATAGACGAACGGAACCAATAATAGAAAAACAGAACGTATACTCACAAAATAAAATTAGTTTTTATTTTGTGGTATAGTTAAGAAAGATAAAGCTATTTACATATAGAGTTTAGAAATACTATAGTCTTTGTAAAACCATATTTAATATTGAGAAATGTTATTGAATGCAGACATCAAATATTGCGGTTTGTGTAACAATTAAATAGAAAAAAAACTTTAAAGATTCCTTATGAGACCTCAAATAAAAAATTGAAAAACTTCTAACGGTTCGGTTTTGCTTGCTTAAAATGTACTGTATGCAACTCGAATGCAATTATTTCTTGCTGAATAGCACATCATATATGCTCATTGATCATTGATCATATAGCGTGATCATTGATCAGTGAGCATGCTGACAGCAGAATAAGAGAACTGTATAATTTTAAGAACATTTGTTAACCTTATTCTAGCAAATAAAGATATATGAATATACGTATGTATGAAATGCGATAATTTAAAGTGAAACCATAGATAAGTATAGGTATCTCACCGCCTTGTACCTAATTGAAGGAAGCCATTAAATGGCTTAAGCGACTGACAATTATGTTAGCCATTTAATGGCTGTCACGGTGTAATTTACGCGGAACAATGCCGACATGCGCAGGTAGTGCCGTTAATGCTGAGAAATATCGTTTCATTCGTAAATGATCTAAAAACGACATTTTTTAATATTTTTCAAACACGAAACTAGATGACAGTGACAATTCAATTATCAAAATTGGTTACATTTTCTTGTTAGGAGTGAGTAGTCTTTACTAATCTATGAGTGAAACCAATATTTAAACTCACAATAGTCGACGCATTGATGTAGTCAGATCCGAGATGGTTGGAGAGCGTGTTCAGAGTCACCCTGGAGTGGTCGTAGGGCAACACGTCGGCGTAGCGGTTCTTGCCGGTGTTGTCCTGCTTCAGGGCTGCGATGGTGGCGCAGGGCTCCGCTTCGTACGCGCAAAGGGCACGCCACTCCTGCTCCAGGCGGTCCTTGTTGCGGAGGTGGTCTTCCATGTACGCCTGTGAAAATGTAAAAAAAATGTAATAAAAAAAACGACGGACCAATATTTTTTACAAAGCCCAAAGTTATCATAGTCCTACTAGAAGACTGAGGTGGAACGCAACGTGTTTTTCTGTCATGGAATAAGAAATGGGCAAGCAGAAGCGTTTAATGACAGCAGCATATTATTTTACTACTTCTTAGTACTAAATTATTGTAGAACGCTACAAGTAAGTTATCTTTCACCACACACAAACAAAAACATGGCAGCAGGTAAATTGTCATTTACCATATAAGACAAAGAAAGGTGACTTTACTACTACGAAATAGTAACAACTTTTGTAACTAAACCATTAATTAGTCATATTAAAATACTCACCAAAACCATATGTCCGGTAGAAATGTCCATGTTTGTCAAAGCCGGTTCCTCGCTCCTACAAGTCATACAAAACAGCTTAGATTGAAAATATGTCCTTTTTTCTCTCTTTTCTTTGTATTCTCATGTTTGAATTTATCTTTCTATCCTTCTATTTTTTTATTTTAATTATCTTCAATATGGATGTGTATTTTGCGCCGCCTTTATATTTTCTGCACATCTTTAAGGTCGATTGTTAGAAAATGGTACTTAGCATTAAGTCCGCCTCTTGTACCCCTTTTTATTGGTCAAAAAAGTGTAATAAAAAAAATATTTTTTTCAACGAATCTATAGAACTACTAGCTGACCCGGCAAACGTTGTGTTGCCATATAAATAAAAAAATGTTAAGGGTGAACAACCCTTATCACTTAGAGGTATGAAAAATAGATAGTAGCTGATTCTCAGACCGATATGCATATAAAATTTGGTGAAAATCGGTAAAGCTGTTCCGAGGAGTACGATAACTAACATTGTGACACGAGAATTTTATCTATAGAACTATATACGTACCAAGACGAAGTACTAGATCGCGTTGACGGTGAGTTACCATCAGGTTCCCGAGAGAGGGAAGTGATACGCTGCGGAGCTTCGGTTGGGTGGGCAGACGCGGTGGTAGCCTGCTGTCCTGACCATTTACCACCAGACATTCGGGCACGACATAGTTCCTGTGAAATAGAATATTTATATTTATGTCGCATTCAATCATGTTAAAAAATATATTAAGTGAACAATATTATAAAAAAATCATGATGAAGTTTATTATGTGTACTTCTTTTCAAGGTTTTATCACAATTATTATTTTTTAATTGCTACCATATTAAAAATTCTTCTAAAATATAGGTACTTTCTGTTTATTAAGGACTATTCAGCATTCAAAAAATATATACATAGTACCTACCGTAAATATGTATAAGATATTTTGCAAAATGTCCTTATAGAATGGCATTACCGCTATATGTTTTATGATATTAATCTATAATAAAATATTATTACATGATTCAATTTGAATTATACCTATTACCTATACTTTAGGTATGTGCTATGTATGCTACTACAACTACTACCTGATAATCCCTCGTAGCTTCAGCATCGATCTCAGCGGCCGAGGCAAGCCCTTGGAACTTCTTCGGAGATATCAGATCCCGTTTCACCAGCACACCGAAAATTATCATGCCGACAATCAGAACGGTTGTAACACCAGCAATTGATAAGAGAATTGGCATGTTGACATCGTAGTAAGTTTTCTCTTGAGGTACATCCGCGTATCGGTAAATGGGATGCTTACTCTGTAAAAACAAATTAATAAGTCATTTTTACATGTAAATTAGTGGTCAATTATGTATTGAAGCATATCCCTCGCGCTTATTCGATTCCCTTTCGTCCCTTCAACCCTTTTCGTTTTATTGTTGGACTAGTTTTTGCCCGCGGCTTCGCCCGCGTTTAAAAGAAAATAATATGACATATAATTGATTATGATATGAAGATAATCGATTGTTTTGGTCCAAAAGATCGATTCTCCGATTAATCGATCTTAGATCGCCATACCTAGTTCCCGTGGGATTTCCGGGATAAAAACTATCCTATGTCCTTTCTCGGGTTTCAGACTATCTTTGTACAAAATTTCATTAAAATCGGTTTAGTGGTGTAGGCGTGAAGAAGAGACAACCAGACAGACAGACAGAGTTACTTTCGGATTTATAATATTATAGTAAGGATAAGCATCTGTTCCCTAAATTTATGGCTTAAAGAAATCTTCACACGTTGCTCCTTATAATTTATTGTCGATCTATGTGTCCTAGCTTTATGATTCAAACCATAGATTAGTTTCAAACAAACCATGATTCCATTCGATTGTAATTATAAGGGAAAACTAAGTACCTACGGAGTTTAATTACATTTCGGTATTTTTATAAAATAGCAATAGATAATGATACTAGCCTTATCTCCCACGCCGATTTCTTTGATTGGGGCTCCTGTCTTGGATTTCAAGACGTTTATGATTTCAACTGTAAAAAAGAATTATAACAGCTAACCAATAGGTATTGATATACATATGTACCTACATACTTATATGGTAGGTATAGTTTGAACATAGTTTTTTAACAATTCAAGAATACTAGTGTAATACTTATTTAATATGTTCAGCGATTATGTCAATGAAACGTTAACATTATTTTATTTCATAAACTTAGAAATGAAATGAAATATTTATTTGCGGTAATAGTGGTACAATAAGATGTTCACAATAGTTGGTAGGAATCTCACAATCAAATTGTTATGGCAAGTTATATCTAAGTAATATTGATTATTTCTAATGTAAGCATGTATTGTTAATGAATATAATGAAATTGTATCTACTTAATCAATAAAATAATAACATGTCCTTCTAAGAAATAACAAAACAAAACATCTAATAATAACATAAATCAAACAAAATAATAGTATAATAATACATCTAATAATAACATGTCCTTAATAAATATATAACATAGTGCTGATAATGTCAAATAAATTCATGAATACTGTAAAAACACTTTTTAAGCAGCCAATCACGCATGTGCATTTTAAATTGACTTAGAGAATTACTTACCTATTTTCTCCGCTATGACTGTAGCGTTATAACCCTCGGCTTTCTCCACTTTGAATGATACTTCGGTTTGATCAACCCTGTAATGTCATTTACACAATTAAATACAAAAACAATTAACTTCATTTCATTATTCAAGTCTCATTGAATATTTTTAAACAAATAAGCGCTTTATTTTGCTGTTATTAGACGAAAGTAGCGCTACAAATACAAAGGATACCAATTGAAATAAAAATTGTTGATAAAATGCAATGATAATATTTACCGAGGGTTGGTGAAAGCTTTTTCATTCAGATTCAGCATTCTCCGAATGATATCAATAAATTCTAAGCCCTGAGCCCAGGTTAATAGATACCTAAAATAAAACAAATTATATTGAAAGATTCATGTACGAACATGATAATATGAGTTCTTATATACAGTAAGGTTTATTTACAACGAGATTAAAAACTGTAGGTATTATATAGATTATAGAGAAAATATATAATATATTTATGGCTTTATGGATCATTGATGCGATATTTAGAAGAATAACGATTTCTCTTCGATTTTTTACTATTAACTATATTTGTATAAGTATATGTATGTAGCTAATAACATACCTGTCCTGAAAGAGTACATATGCGTAGTTTGGATCATAATCAAAATCATTATGGTCGTGGTCAACTTTTCCTGCAATATGTCCTGATGCAGAACTGACTCCTAAAATATTATGGTCATAAATGTACCTTATTAAAAATCATTGTGACAACATAAAGGGAAATAGACATGCATATACATTTTGATCAGCGTAAAAAAATCAATGGATACATCGTCATCATGTCTAAATATTCTCAAGGTTTAAAAAAACGTTACAAAATGTCTAAATGAAAGTTTCAAACTTGTAGTTTTATTAACACAAATATTTTATTTTCGTTAATGTTTTCGCTATTTTTATATCCATTTACTAACAAACGTAGCAAAACATGTAGTGATAACAAAAATACAACATCAGGCGTGGATACATTTTGCAGGGAAGGTTAATAATATAAAATAGGTTTGTAAAGGCTAGATAAAACGAAAAAATCGGAAGAAAGAAACAACACCCATAACACAACACGCATAAATATAACGCACATAGGAAGATGCCTGGAGTTAAGAAGACTGAGAAGTCATGCACTTTGTATTAGATTAAAACAAAATGTGCTGACTTTGGAAAACACTCAGTGCTATAAAGTAGACTAGGGAAACGTGCTAGTGCAAGAGAAATATCACGTGAATATTATATTGACCGAATCGGACGCTTTAGCGTAATCACTATACTTATTAAGGGCACATCAAGGTTCTAAAAGCTACCTCAGGCTCAGTGACACTAACCTGTCACTACATTATTGCCGTTGTAAATTTTTAAAGCTTTCGCGTCCAGACGCGGCCCTGGTTTTTTAACATCGTCTCTTTCCCTACGTTTAAAGCCCCATTCATTATTTAACAAATCTTGCAATTCTTCCGATAGATATAATTTTGAATTTTCACCTGAAAAATTTTCGGTATTTGTAGCATATGTCCGCTTTGGCTCGAAACGATCGATCGGCCATGTCGCGAATATATATGGTTTATGAACATAAAGTCATATCAAAAGTGGTATGCTCATCAGTTATAAATTAACGATTATTTCATGAATGTGTGAATATGTTTATAGAACAGGGTTAAAATAATGAGTGAAAAAGTATTTATAATACACCTACATGTGAACAAAATAAAGCAATGAAATTCTTTCTATATTAAAAGCATTCGGTAGGTATAAACTTCATACCTTGCACATCAGATGGTTTCAGGGGCCCTCCTTCAGCATACATAGCTTCTTGGGGTTTTATTCTTGAATTTATTATGCTTTGCCAGGTATTCATTAAAGATTCCATATTTTTAGACATCTTACCATGCAGTGCTGGCGAGTCATCTAAAAGAGCATATAAATAACATTAAGTCATCAATATAAATCTTTCTATCATGATATTATTTAATAAATTTTACCTTTTAAATGATATGGATCTAATTCACCACTTCCAGCATCAAGTGGAACTTCTTCTACGCCGTCTTCATCATTATAAACTCTTGATTCCGGAAATTCGGCAGGATTTTCATATTCAAACGGAAAGTTTTTCTCCGCGAAACTTTGCCTGTATTTTTCTAGCGCGTTCGATCGCACCTCAGCATCTAGCGGGGAGAATCGGTTGCTAGTAATATATTCGGCTGTAAATGGTTGAGTTTTTCCTTTAAATTTACGATAATGAGCCCCAAGTCGTTCTTCATCTGTGAATTCTTTGTTACTTGTGTCAACATTTTGTCCACTTTCATCGATTGGTAAAGATTTCTTTTCTTTATCAATGAGATCATTTTGCAGTTCATGTTTGTTATTCCGATTTCTAGATTTGTGTTCAGCCTGAAGTCTTTCTCGAAATCCTTCAAATGGTACAATTACGGGGGAATCATCAATTCCTCTCATCAACATTAAATCTCTTACTTTATCACTTGGATTTTCTTCATCCACAAGAACTGGTGGTCCGTTTTCTGAAGAAATATAAATTATTTTAATGAACCGTACACATCATGGAAATGCTTGTTATTGTTGTTGCTCACTGCGACCACTCCTACAACTCTAAACACTTATGTATTTGCCTTTTTCATTTTTTTTCTTAACGAGGGGAAACCTGTAATAGGTACCCAACGACGTGGGAGCGACGCCGGGTTATGTGGGATATTTGCCTACCAGATGTAATCGCCCTGGTCTAGAGTTACCATTATGTGAAGTACACTGAAGTTAACCCTTTGTAATACAGTAACATTGGTCTAATAAGAATATTTAAATAAAAATGTGATATTAATAAAATAAATATTATACCTTTTGGTACGATATAAGGGGTCGATTCTTCGTCATTTGTAAAGGGGGGATTGTACACTTCACTTGCGTAGTCAGAGTCGGCTACGGCTGTATTGGGCGTGAAGCGAACGTATGCAGTTTCGTCAGGTTCAACCTAAAGAACAAAAACATATAAGAAGTCCGAAAAAGTCCGAAAATATGTGTTACGGGAATTTAAGAAAAAAATATAGAAAAAGTCCGAAAATACGTGTTAAGGAAATTTTAGAAAAAGATATCGAATACTCACTTCTAAATTTTCAATGACGTCAACAGACGTCCCAGCTTCCAGTTTTGGATCAGCAAAGTGTTCGCATAATTTAACGTTCACGTTTGCTGGATTTCTGCCAAGTGATAAATATAAATATTAATTAATTGTGAACCCACTCAAATAACATAGGAAAAGGAAATTTAAAAATGTAATTTCAATTGTACGCTAACTTTATGTTAGGTATCAAAATAAATATATTCTTAAAGTATTTTGTTTCAATATGAATACAATATTAAAACAAACTTATAAATTAAGTAGTTTTCATGCTTTAAAAAAGTGTTCTCGCCCTTAAACTAGAATTAAAATCGAAAACTGATTGTGCAAAAAATATCAGTCTCAGTTTCATTAAGTTACATAAATCAACAACAACCTTTTCACACAACACCTACGCTCTTAAATTACGTCGCAGTAGTAAAAATAGACTAATTTTCTAAAGTAATTTGTGAATCAAATACGACAGAAATATTATAAAAACAAAAATCCCGACTGATTAAAAATATAACTTATGTCAACCAATTTCTTTGTTAAAATCCGTCAAGTCAAGCCGTGCATTACGGACCAAAGACTGGGGCACACATATATACATACATACAAACGCTCGTAAGACATGGATCCCTGCAAAAATTACCCTCTGTACCCTTACCAAGAGTTTTTATGTTTTGACAAATATGACTGTTGGGTATTTGTTTACGTATTTGTCAAAACGTAAAAACTCATGGTAAGGGTACAGGTGAAAAGTGTAGCAGTATACTCACAGATGGTGTCGTAGCGCGTAGAGCATGGCCTGTAGCACGCACTGCGTGTAGCCGTGCTCCCAGCGGTAGCCGCGCGTAGCCAGGCGCTGCAGCTCGCCTTCGAACCATTGCAGCTGCTGCGAGCTCATGTCATACCTGGAATTTTGTGACGTACACACACGTAGTAGATTGACATGTAGGATTTATACCTATATGATAGCATAATCAATTAATGTTGTTTTTATTTTTTCGCCGTAATTATTTTATGTACCTAAGATATATCCAATTATTTACCCATAAATAATTTTAAGAAGACACTAATCTACGTTTTATTACTATTAGGCATACCTAATATGATATAATAAATCTTAATCGTGAGTGTATTGCGAAATCTAAAAATTAAAAGCGTAGATACAATTTTAACAGGATTAATGGACTTACTGGTACAAAGAGCCATCCTCTGGGTCGTTTTCGTAAATTGGTATGCATTTTCCAAATGCAAAATCTAGAAATAGAAAGGAATCAAGTTATATTATTTTCGAGCCTTTTATTTTTCTAATTTATAAAAAGCATTTTTTTCTTTCATCATTTCCGCCACCGGTGTAATGCTGCCACCGAGAGGATTTCAGTAAATAGAAGTCGCATGATAGAATGAACTTACTACCGAGGTATTACCGGAGCGCTTAGTTATGGGGCTTTTCGAGAATGGTTCTAAAATAACAGTTGCTTACCATCGTAGCACCACTCGACTCCTTCCACACAAAGCGAGGCGCTAAACAAGCAACCTGTAATAGAAAACCAATGTTATTCTAGTTTTCCAATCTAGCAGGAGAAGCAACAGATTACTTTGTATTGAAACCTAGGAGAGTGTGGTAATCTACTATGTGGAATTGTATATAAATGAAAGAAGTAATACCTATTGCCTCTTATTTTTATCTTATTAAACTGTAACTGTTTAAAATTAGATAAAAAAATTGCAGTTCAAAACACACTTTTTCAAATAGATTAAAAACGAATTCTTAGGTTGTTTTTTGCTTTAAATTTAACTTTTCCTAAGTTCAAATTGAAAGCCCACACATGGGAGTGTAAGTACTGTGTGGGTGGCGGTTGAGCTTCCCTCCTCTTAAATAAGAGAAATAGCGAAGCGGCAATTTGTCGTATAAACAGATTTTATAAAAAACATTGTTATTTCTGTCTATTGAAATGCGATCTTTTATTGATCGATCGATTACGATATTAACGATACACCTATCTGAGTGTTCTAAGCTTTCTGGTAACCTCGCGTACATATTGCATCCACTTATAGTTCGCCTTGAAATATAAACCCGTGCGAAATTGTGTACAAGTATTAAATTGGACGAAACTCGATCATTTGTCTCATTGACACTAAATTTCTACGATTTGTACCTACTAATCTACTACCTCTGAGGACTAAGTTGGAACGCCTCGGTAAGTATGTCACCCTTACCACATCCTTCAAACCAGAATACAGACGAGAGGGCTTAACACGGCTGTTGTTAGATACAAATAGGTATACCGGTGGTACCTCCGGATTCGAACCACAAAATGTTTTACCACTTTGAAACTGTATGGTGATACATACCGATATTCCCATCAGCACGCGATGGCGCCAGCGCGCTTAGAAGCGCCAGCGCCCACAGAGCCTCCCATCGCGGGTGGCGGCTCATCACATCTGTGAACATAATTAACATATTTAAAGTTATTTTATCTTGTAGCAAACAGGAAGCATTTTTATACATAATATTGAAGTAGCAAACGAACAAGCAGTCCACCTGATTGTAAGTAGCTACTGCTGCGCATGACTACCTGTTATCAATCCCAGATACGATTAGATTCCTATTCGAGATCGACTAGAGGTGAGGACTAAGTTGAAACGCCTCAGATAAGTATGTCTCCATTATCATACTCTTCAAAGCGAAACACAGCAGTGCTTAACTCTGTCGTTCTTACACGGAAATAGATGGGGCGGTGGTGCCTCCGGAGTTCTACCATCTGCCTACTAGAAGTTGATCACTGATGTGACTCTATGTTCCAAGTTGGAACACCTAACGAGAATAGACTTTTGCTTAATCACATTAATCGATCCAGAAAACAAAAAAGCTACACTACTGACATAAGCAGAAATAAATATATGTAACGTATTAATGCTGTTACACAGTCGAACTCGAACCGCAAGAGGTTCTACAACTACCTAATGACTCTAACTCTACCTTCCACGGTAATAATTTATACGATTTACATTCAAGAGAATTAATATATAAGGCCAGTCGAATGTTTTGATCGTAACTTTGATTGGTATAGGTAAAAGTTATTTCAGTTCCAATTCGTAACTTTCTCCAACTTAGACGTCGCAATAACGAAAGTTTTTCCTAAACATAGCTACCTATATAGCAGAAATCCGTCGTAGCTTATTGCGAGGGTTACGCCCACGGAGTTCGTCCACTTGTTTTTAATGGCCGAGGTGTAACCTAATAAAGGATGTTTATTCCCTACAAACAGTAACCGAATACGAAGTAAACCCTAGAGATTAAGGTTAATAGTATTTTTTATTCTTTGCGTCGGCAATTCGTCCAGACAAACGCAACTGTTGACCGGATTTGTTTAACCTTAATTAGATATTAATGTGGTCAGCTGCTCTTTATTTCATTACTAAAATAAAACACTCCGTATACATTCTCGTGGCGTAAGCCTTGAAGAAAATGAACATAATTTGTAATTCATTCGAGCAGTAGATGTAACCTGAATTATCTAAATAACCTGAGGTACATTTCTGAGACGTAGATGCAAAAGTACGATTTGTTGGGTATTAGGGTAATAATGGATTAATTGAATCGTTAATTAAATTACCCATTAGGAGTCGTCGTTTTCCGATAATTACCGTTCCACTGTTGGACACGCATACCTATCTTCTCTCAGAGTGAGCGGTTCATCCCTCATAACTCATCCAAGCTTAGGTATGACCTGGCTTTATACAGAATGACTTGTCGTTCAAACATGCCAGAGGAGCCCGCAGTTCTTCTACAGGTGTTCTAAGTAGAAATCATTTTACGCCTTGAAATTTATTTAAAACATTAATTAAAGATAACATTTGATTTAAATAAGATTACGATAAAATAATAGTCGATTAATGCTTTAGTATAAATGTGTGTCCATTTCAATCAATTGTAAGAATCCTTACATCTAGTTAATAAAAGAGGCGTTACTGAACTACAGAAATTTGCATTTTATATTAATTTTCATGTACGAAAAACACGGAATATAATTCTCCAATTTCATTACTATCTATAAGAGTATAAATTATAATGGTCGTAAATGCATGAACTGATCACATTTATTATGTAATTTATATCGGGAGCCACTACTGATAGATCGGAGCATCGCATATAGCTTGTTATGTCGAACTTAGTGACGTAGGAACTCATGCCCTTTAGGCACATCCCACGCACCGCTCTGAAGCTTCAGGCCATTTATAGAAACAAAATCCTTTAAAAATAATTGAATTGGTACTGATACTAAAAATAGATACCTAATACCTTTACATCTATCGTAATTAAATTTCATTGATTTCACAAAAATGCTTCTCTCACATAAAACGTTCTTAAGCCCTTTAAATGAATCGTAAAATGACGCGAGAAAAAGAATATTATACCAATGATTACAAAATAATGTTCTAAGCGTTGACAAACAAACAATCTCATAACATTTCATTAATGCGACGTTATAAAAATCGTGTAACAGGTTCTACGACGGGCGACCATGTTTGGGGTCGCGAACATGAAACCTAAAAGGGAGTGTCTGAAAGGCGAATAATATTTATTGCACTTACCGTTTAGAGTTGCCAATCAGTCCGAAACATATCCGTTGTAAATGGAGCACTTAAGTCCTTCACCGTGAGCACTGAGACACAGGTTGATAGAGGTGGTCGCGGAAGGATGCGAGCCGCCAGCTGTATGCCGGCGAGCCTGCGCACTCCGCTCTATCGATCCCTCGCCCGTCCATTCACTTGCTACCACTTCGCCGCCCACATAACGACGCGATTCGACTCGATGTTATACTTCAATCATCATTAGATAACGTGATATTACCACTCAGTTCTTAAAGCTTCCACGCTCGAACCACTTAATTCGAACACTATTGCCCAAATAAATACAACTAACTTATCGCTCCTACTTTTTCTTACATATACTACTATCTGCATATACATATGCTTAATTAAAATTTTTATAGGGTTTTAAGGAATGAAACGCGTATTTATGTAATTTGTTTGCTATAATGAGTAAAGATGGGACTGTGATGGCGCCCACACACTCGTTTATCGCCTGAACAGTACCCTGCATGCTAATGACGTTATGCCGATAACGTGGACGACAACCGCGTAGATATTTCCATGTTTGTGTCTAAATGTAGTATTTAGCTATTCACAATTTTATATGAAGCTTTGTTAGCATTTTGTAGATCTAAATTCTGAAGACGTTTCTATATCAAAATTAAATTAAAAGCATTATTCGATCCTATCCGAAAAAATCCAAAATTAAGTCGTAAAATGCGTTTTTCAGTTGTACCTACTATTACACATTGTTTTATAATTCAACATGACGTTATTTTGAAATTTAAAACAATAGAGCGGGGCGTGGGTGGGTTCACGTGAAGTACAGAGGGGGAGAGCTACTTACGTATAAGGATGACCGCCCACACTTTGATCCAAATCGGACTTACCTCAGTAATATAGAAGTAGCCTCGTTAAAAATGATAAAGTGGTTAAATGTTAAGAGCGGATTTGCATGATTTTCGCGTAGGTGGACATGCGAGAGCTCGAAGGGAGGGTTTTAAAATGAACATATATTATTGAATGAATGCCTAAGCCTTAATGACACTCATTATTATTAGCTTATTATTATTATTATCAGCTTACATTATTCATGAAATTTATGTAAAACCAACCCGCATATATTTGTAATTAAACTCAAATAGGAAATCATACATAAGGTCCGCTAAAGGCCCATTGCTGCATTTGAGGTTTTGGGACTTGTCTTGGGAGAGTTCTTACTTCTTCGTCTGCTATACTACTAGTATTATTAATTATTATATTTGAAATAAACATAAATTATTATATTAAGTGCTGCTGTGTCCTGTACGTAAGAGATACTTTTAACTACGAGGAGTTCTAATTTCTCAGGAACACATCTGTGACCGATCTCAGGTAAGACTAATTTTTCTGGGGTGGATTGCAAGAATCCGCAGGCGAGTGTGACCACTTACCATCACGTGGACTGATGTTAGTTTGCTAAACACAGTTATACAACTTTAACTAGTAGCCGGCAAATTGCTTCGCAGTTAAGTATTTTGATTTAATATAGTAACGTACTTAATAAATTGCACGTTTGATACTTTTACTCAAATCTCCGCTATGAATCTGGTATCATATTAGGGCATGTAAACGTAGCAAGCTTCCAATGTTTATTTTTGACACAAAGTAGACCTACGTAATATAGGCGGGCGTTTCAACGTTTTCAATAGCGGACGCGAAGTAATCTCCTGAAAGCTCTCGAGATACATGGATATATTTACGATTTCATTTCACGGCCTTATCTTTCGTTTACTTATTTTAGATTGCTTTATTTACTGCGAATTCTGCGTAAAAATAGATTTTCTTTTACTTAAAAACACGTGTAAGATCATTTTTATACGCAGAACATTTCATTTAGTTGATAGCCGAGTAAAAACTTATTGTACTTCTTCGAATCTATTAACCTTAAATGTTTTACATACTTGTACTTGTTAAAGTTATACACGAAGTTCGTTTTAAAATTACTTCTGCTTAGGTAAATTCCCTTATCAAAAACCGGTATTTAAACAAAGTTTAATTAATTTTACGAAATGTCGCTTACCTGCGTATTGTAGTTAGACGTATCGTCTAATTACCTAAAAGTTTATCTGCTTCTAATTGAATTCTATTTTGGGTTTAAAACAAAAATTACCTACATTTGTTTTAGTTTTCTTTACAGCACGGTAGGACCGTTGAAGCATTTTTCATACATTTCTATTACACCTATTTCTTCGGAATAATGAGAAAAGCGTGTTTGCGAGTCGAACCTTAGACCTCAAGTGTAAAAGGTCAAAATGCATAAATACTTTGAACGTGCATTAATCACTCATTAAAAATCTGGTGCAATTACAAATTTAGTGCAATTACATCAGAATTTATAGTTATGTTTTTTACATTTGAGGCGGTAATTAATTTTCGGACCCTGGAATCTAGGGTCTAAAAAATAAACTAAAACCTACAACTGATATCAACCAACAAGATAAAACACATATTTACACTGATCAATATCATCTCTTTATTCGGGTTTAAACAGGTACAGCTTATTATTAGGAAACCTGTACAAACTATACATACGAAAACACACCAATATAAAAAGAAGCTGAATACAATTTTCAAAAATGGGTTTTCAGAATAGAATCGTAAAATTATAGCAGCTTGTGCTTTAACACTTACATAATATAAATTTATGCGCATACAGAACGCTTACGGCATCCTTCAACATAACATAATGTTATATTAACAATAAATAGGGTGCGTACAAAGATATTATAAATGTCTAGATGCCGCGTGGTTGAGACTCCAGTTTAAAACTGATGTGTGCGTCAAGATGACGTCATCGGTGTATGTACAGGTAAACATACATCTGAGTGCGGGAGCTTTTTATATAAAAAAGGCAGGCAAAAGGATATGTTTATGATATTTCTACCTGTCAATCTAGCTAGACACTTAAAATATCTTTGGTTAACAATAAAATTGTATCATGAGTTTAGTTGCCAAATATTTCTTATCTTAGGTTTACACGAGGCAAGACAGAAGCGGATGTAAGCGTTTGAATGTTTATATTTTTTATTGATTAAACTATATCTTCAAATTTTAGGATATATCTGCGTAAAGTTATATTTCTTTAAACAATAATCCAAATGACTTAATTAATTCTATTATATTTGAATTCAAATACTAGTTTTATGATTTAATTTTCTTGTATCTAAGCACTGTTACATTATTTTGTCTTGACCTCTTGTAAACACGATTTTATTAAATGAGAAACAAAAATAAAATGATCCGTTTAGACACTGGGCCCGTTAACATTAGGCCCACGGTTTTACCGCTCGCTGACTGACCGATGTTGTCGTTCACATTACAGTGACAATCAATCAGTCCTTTTGTCCGAATGCGAACAAAACCCACTCTTGTCGCTTAGTATGAACTGCAACGACTGTGGTCGAACGGTAAAACTGTAGAGCTATTTGATAAAATTAGATACATAGGAATATTTAGACAGATATATCTTTATAAAATAGTTAAATACAACGTATATACAACATCGATATTTATTTTTAAACCATATATTATCTAAGTAACCTAGGATAGATAATTGTGATCTTAGGAATAATCAGTTGGTATTATTCGTTGGCAAAAGCAATCTCAATGTTTAATCTCTCTATATTATCATATAGGCAATAATATCAGAAAATATCGTCTTTTGTTGCATAACAATATAAATATCACGGGTATCTTTAAATCCTTTTATACTACCACCAAAGATATAGTTATGTCTAGATATACCCCATAACAGAGAATGCTAAAGAGTTGCGAGAATGCTGAAAAAGAATTAGACATAGTCCATCATTTTGTATCCCCAAAATCGACTAATCTAGACATAAATAATATCTTTGTCCACCACTTGGTTCACAATCATTAATATGTACACAGAAATAATAACTAACTTGCACCATATAATTCACTTTTAAAAATAATCGTCCTTAGGCAAGCGTTACATCTGTATTACATTTATGTTCATATAAGCATATGTCATAATATCTCTTTACATCTTAACATCGAATAAAGGCTCGCTACACTTATCTTACATTCAGTCCTTAAACACACATGCACATACTTTAAAATTATAATAAAACTATTACTTATAATTTCAAACAACTAAGTAATCTCAGATCGATTTAAAACTAACATAGAGAATTTACTAAACATGCATGCATGTATAGTCTGCGCCAAACTACTAGTCCGCTCTGAAGTTGTTGCGCGCAGGTGTAGTCAGAAAGCCCATGCTACAAGCATGAACTCCGTAGCAACGTAAGGGCACACTAACGCAACAAAGGGTGCCGGGGGAGCCCCGCGTTGTTTTAGTTTGCTAATATCTACAATTTGCTGTTGCAACGCGACTCGTTTCTATATTCAGAGCGGACTAGAATTTTTGCACGGACTCTAACTACACATTTAATAATTATTCGCGATGATATAAATAAAACATAAGTAGATTCCTCATACAGACAGGAGTGACCTGCCTGAATATGATTACAAATGTATTGCTATCCCTGAAGACCTAAGTTGGGGTGCCTCATAAGATATGTCTTAACGAAACCCCCGAACGAAAAGATATTTGCATTGTACTGTTATGGTATAGAAATAATACAGTTTATTCAACGGGAATAAGCCATGATGATTTCTACCACTATTTAAAGTAAGTATAATTTATCAGTAATTTTAGTATATTTAGCCAAATAGAGTATAAATTTTGTCTTCAGGAATAACAACACATTTATATGCGACTTTAAGCAATAACATTTTCTAAACATATAAGATGTTACGTTCAGCGTCTGGCACTGAGAAATGTACATAATATAATATGTTTCATGTTATTACTTGCTGTTTTTAATTGTGTATCTTACACAACTCGTAAAATATCGTCCAGAATGCTATAGAAGCGATGTGATTACAGGTGGCGCCAAACTTTTAGTACGCTCTCAAGTTACATCAACTGAGGTCGCAAAGGTAAATAAATATTTTTTTAAATGTGTTTTAATAATCGTTAACTCATCTAGCTATATAGATTGCACTTATCGAGATGAATTCAACAAGTCTTAATACGAGAGTTTTTAGGTAGTGGCATTGCAGTAGCCAGCATCTGTGTTCATCGGATCAACTCAATCTCGAAGTTGATCATAAATAATTTATAACGTTAAGAAGCAAATATACATTGTATTTAAAAAGTTTTTAAAAACAGACTTTTAATAAAATCAATTTACATTTGACACCCATGTCACGGGGGTGCATAAAATATAATTGGTTCACAATCATCATTAAGAATGACGTCACAAGACTAATTAACTAATTATGCATTATCATTAATATGTTGGAGTTAGCTGGTCTAAAATATAGTTGCAAGATTAGAACCACACAACGGAAAAAGTTAAATAAAGCTTGAAATAATAAAAAGGTCTTAATAAAGCATTCCTCGTTGTACTTGAGCTTATTTCCCACTCATTACAACTTCAAAGCGAACTAGATGTTTGCCGAAGTCTAAAATATAACTTATTTTACTGCGTAATCAACTAATCTAGCAGGTACATTGCGGTGAGGCACCATGTGATGTATTTCAAAACATATTTAAACCTACTGAATATAGAAAAAACAATGGAGTAGTCAAAGAAAATTTTAAACCAAAATTTTTCGAAGTTTCAAGAACTATACTT
Organism: Epargyreus clarus; assembly: GCF_041222505.1. Classification (NCBI taxonomy): domain Eukaryota; kingdom Metazoa; phylum Arthropoda; class Insecta; order Lepidoptera; family Hesperiidae; genus Epargyreus; species Epargyreus clarus. Next base: position 5,855,714 of record NW_027332233.1, read on the forward strand.
TTGTTCTAATATCGTTAATTACATTCCATATGTTATCTTACATAATATAATGTAAAAAGTAGTATGTCATAAGACTATAACACACACATACGCTGCGACACGTCGTGGATATCTACTATGTGACAGTCACGTGAAAATCACGACGTCTCTACAATTGGTGACGCAATTCTGTATTATATTTTCTCAAAATTATTTCAATTATTAATTATGGAAAGAAATAAACGGCTTAGTATTTTCGTGAAAATTTGAAGTCACTTTAAGAAAAATAACACAGGGTTTAGTCGCCAATTTTTAAGATTTCAAATCGTGCTACAATGCTACGCCGTATCGTGTTTTAGCCGATAGATCTAGATGTCATAATGGTGTCAAAGATGTAACTTTCAATAAATATTGTAATCCAAAAGGAGCATTTCTATTTACTTCTCGCTCCTACCCTATAATGTGCGAGTAAGATACATATACAAAAGATCCCGAAATTTTGGATTACATAAAACATACAGTAAAGTCAATCTTATTCGAGCCGTAAACATGCAAGATGGCACTCAAATGTAGTAACTATAGATTGCAGTTTCAGATTAATTTAAAATTACAAATGAGTATTACTGAAAAATTCTTCTACACATATATTCTTTTATCATTCATTCAATTTATATTAGTTTTAGTGTCACTCATCTCGTAGAATAAATAGTTACTTAAATTTAATAATATCGCAACACTACCTTTTGGTAAAAGATAAAAATATTTTTAAAAGTCAGCTGCAGATCAGGTATTGGGAAATAATATACGTGAACGTAAACAGTAACATTAAATAATTAAAATAAGAGAATCCCGATGTCTTATTAGTTAAACTATGGTACCTATACAATTTTATGTTATATTAAAATCGGCCCCACAACTAATTTCAGCATTTTTAGTTATTCCCTATGGCATTTTTAGTTATTCACTATGGAATTTCACCATTTACCTTTAGTTTAAATTTACGAACATGGACTTTTCCTAGCCTTAAAAACAGATTTGAGCATTCACAGGACTCACAAAACGCAGAAATCTGATGGAGGGCATCTTCCATCTGAATTGATCGTACCATCTGATCTGATGGTTCCGATGGATTATAACTAGTTCGAATTATAGTTTAGACTAAATTACATATAATGGTGAAAGACGGTGTTGAAAAACCCTAATTCAGAGGTTAAGGGACAGCAAAACATTGAAACCCATACGATGCATCTAGAACGCAATCAAAATCGATTTGTCACTGGATGAAAATGGAAAATAAGGTGCCAAAATTAAAATCACATAAATAAAAACTTTGTTTAAATAATAAGTTTTCCCAGTTTATTGCAGTGGAATATTAAGGCGTATGCGTTTAAAAACGCGGAGGATATGAAAACTTTGGTAAAAGATAAAATAGTTGTCATTTTCAAAACAAAAGTCAGATACTTAGAACATTCAGGAACAAAAACGCCCCGCGAGTTCTCATTTTAATTCTTTGCCAACCTCTGTCATATATCAGCTATAGAAAGTTGATATAATTTAAAACACCTAAAAACAGAACATGAATAAATAAAGTTTTACTTCATGTCTGCGGGCCAGTGCCAATTACCTACGTCTTAAACGTGAACATAGGATGCTGCCATATATATTTTAAGACTAAATTTTGAATAAATAACCACTTTCTACACTCGTAACCCATATTAGAGTTCCCTTTTATCATACCATAGTCAGACAATCAGGCAAGTACACATCATACAAATAAAAATCATTTAGGCGTCTGCTTGGCCAACAACCAAAGTTGAAACCTTCTACTTTTGTGATCAATATGTTGACCATTGCGCCATGGGAAACAGGCATGATAACAATATTAACGAATAAAATATTTCAGAGATAATATAATGTGTTCAATATAGAGCATAAATATATTTTCAACAAATTAAAAGAATAAAATCCGCAAAATCCTGCCATGTACATACATATACAGTCGAATTTCATCGTGAAGCATAGACACAAATAAAACAAGTGACGTCACCATGACGTAACGACATCTCCGTCCATTTAAATTAGGTAGCATGAAATAGAATTTTGCGTTTAAAGTTAATTGATTGCTAAAATAATACTCGTATTATTTTTTGAAATACCTATCATGGAAGGGAATTTTAAAATCTGTCATCATGCCTATTTCCAAATACACTAATACTATATAATAGCATCTATTAATTGTTTATTTGTTGATACTGATGTTTACTTAGGTTTAGAGGGTAATGGGGGAGCGGGGCGGTGCGGGCGCGGGGAGGGGTCATACACCTCATCGTACAAACACGTGTTCGTGTACGTACCGGCACTGTATAGATTAGGCGCCGGTTCAGCGATCTCACTGTAAATATTACTCGCGGTATCGTTAACTTCGTCGTACGGCCTCGAGCCAGACGCTCCGCCATACGCGTAACCGTACCCATAGTCAACATTTTGGTACTTTAATGCTGAATAGTTCTTCGAGTTCTCCACCGAATCGCTGAAGTTGCGAAGCTTCTCACCTTCTTCCTCATACTTCGGAACGTAGATGTTCTTTTCATAGTCGCTCGTGCGATTCCCGGCCGGCGTCGAGAACTTCGTATAGTAATCCTTCGTCTCGAGGATAAACTGCTGTTGCGCTGAATTAATATCAAAGTTACTGTAGATAGGGAAGTCGCCGTACCTGCTGTGATCCGTCGAGTTGCTCCCGTACACGTTCGAAGTCGACGCGTCTTGAACGGTGAAGTTTTCATAAATGTTCTCGCTGTTAGTGTTCTTCGATCTGAGATTCAGGGATTCCGAAATCCGGTCGTCCAGCGACATTTCGGCCAAGGATCTCGTCATATCCGTATCTGCGCTCGCTGGGTTTTGTTCCGTCAAGCGAGCGTTGCTATTCGAGTAAATTGACGAAACGCTTCCATATGTATTATTAGGAGTACTGCTATTATTCATTCTTGTGTTAGTCGAATTATTAAACGTGCTAGCTATATCGTTATTACCGGAGAAATTACCACTAGAGTATAAATGAGATTCTGGTTGTGATTGAATGAGAGAGTCGTTTATTTGTATGTCATAGTTAGATCTGGGTCTTGGAGTTTCGTTTGTTTCTGTGACCCACAGTTGCGTGGTGTCGAAGGGATCAGCCTGGGTGGCGTGCACTTGGAGATTGTTAGGAGATACGTCTAAGCTGTCTAGTGATTTAGCACCGTAGAGATTCGTTACATTTCGTACGTTTGTTGTGGTCGCGTACTGCGCTGAGAGACTGTCTAAACTGGGCTGGCCCCAATCTGCTTCGTGGGCTGAAAGTAATATGTATCATGCAATTAAATTGAAAACTCAAAAAAACGTATTTTTATGAATAATAATATACACGTAGCAACCGGGCGTGTAATGCATCCTATGAAAAGTGGTCATACAATTAGAATCCAATTTGAGGTCGGCCACAGAAACGGTTTTAGCCTTGAGTAAACCCAGTTGGATTAATTTGTATAAGAATCAAATATTGAAAATACATCTTTTTTTTTATAAAAGTAATAAAACTAGTAAATTCAAAGGATTTTTTTGCAATTTATAAACATTTTATCTTTTAATGAAGTTTACTTATAAATGGCTAATAATATAAATGATACTATAGTAATATTTACCAATTTCTGGCACATCAATTGGCTGATCTAATATAGAGACGTTATTAGGGTTCGACTTCTTTGGCGAGCCGTGACCCGTAGACGGCGGCAGATCTAAGTCGATCAATAAGTCTTCTTTCACTGTAATATATAAATAAATAATAATAATTTATTATACATAAACAATCACATAACTGTTTGTACTCTTATCAATTGTTTTAAGTTCGATAGTGACGTCACTTGTCGTCTTTAAAAGAAGTTGGATTTACTATCTACTACTAAAAATATGTGAATAAGTCTATAGCAATATTTTTCAATAGGACAGTGACAAAAACCTCCGATAGATAATATGAAGCATTTATCTTGAAGAATAACAATATGACGTAATTACTGATCTTTCATGGTAAGATCCTTATCATAGTGAATCTTAACTATGGATTATGTTCTTGGAAGCTGGCCCAGATTGTTTTGGGCAGCTAATTTTCGTTAATTTATTTCTGATAGTACGTAGTTCTGTGCTGACGACAGCTGATATATGATAATATAATGTATCAGATATCATCTGTCGCCAGCATGATGTCAGTCAATAGCACTCACCCTGATTCAAGCTCCTAGAATAGTTATCCCTGACGTGCCTGGGCAGCCGCTCCCTCAGGTTCAACGAGGTCCTGTCGTTGATGAGCTTGTTGTAGTTGAAGTGTTTGCTGGCGCTGTTCCCCGCGCGCGTGGTGCTCGGCTGCGTGGACTCGATGGTGCGGCGCTTGCGGAGCACCACCGCTGAGTCGTCTTGCACGCCCAGCGATGGAGATGCCGTTGGGGACTGGGTTGGGGCTGGAAGTAATGTTTTTACCACGCTTTTATTAGCTTGACCTGTATGTATGTATGTAACGGAATCTTTGAAGTCGAATTTACCCACTTCGAATGGTTAAAATTTTGAAAAATTATCAAGAACCGATGACAGTACACGATTTAAATAACTTTATCCCATTCACCTCTCATCAGTATCGTCAGGAATCAGGATTAACAATTCTCCTTGTGCGATTTTAGCGTGGTTTTTAGTTTTTAAACTATAGTTATTTTGAATATGGTGAAAGTGGCAAACAAGTGTGTAGACCTGCTTGTATGTAGCAACGGATATGGATATTTATAATCAACCTTGAGGACTAAATTGAAGCCCCTCGGACAAGTATCCTTTACCACACCTTTCAAACCAGAACTGTTGTCATTAGCTAAAAATAGGTGTAGCAGTGGTGCCTCAGGAGTCAAACCATTAAAGAATTATACCACCCCTAATTAAAATACCAAGTTTTCGAGGTACTTCGCATGTTGCTGTAGTCTGATTGGAAGAGTGTGTTAAAGAAGATAGTGTAAGTTTAGCCATGTTACTTAATGTTAAGAGAAAAAGCATTCCATTTCCAATATCGACCCAGAACATCAGTCCGACTGATAAAAGAATCACAAAAATGTTGTGTGTTACTATGGTACAATTTAATTTTTATTATTCAAATGCAGAGAATTTTAAACTACGTCGAAGAACTCAACTTTACTTATACGTGTAGATTCGGAATATCTCCCAAAAAAGGTGAAAGCCGGATTTCAATTAAATTCAATCTTACTCATCACTCTACCACTGATAAGAGCATCTATCTATTTTACAATTTTGTACAAAATTTCAATGTTAAGGTAACCTATCTTACCTATCCGATAAACTTATTTGAACTTGCACACCGCACCTAATTCGCATAACAACCATACCAAACCATTATCACATCACAATGTCATCACACACCTATATCTACACTGTGTTTACGTTGCTAACAGACGTACTGATTGATATGTATATCAATATATTATACGTTTGTGACGCGTATGAGCGATAAATAACTTGCTGGCAATTACTATATAACGTAGAGCATGTTAATTGAATGATACAGTGTATGTATGAGAACGCTGTCAACATTTTATATATCAAAGTGAATAGCATTGAATTTTTCTAGATGTTCCATCTTAGTCAATCCGTGATTATCCAACTACTGGGCATGGGTATCTTTGATTGAGAGGGGGTCTAGACCATAGTCCACCGTGATGACCAAATACAAATTTCTTCTCGCACTCATATTTTTTAAAACTCTAGGTTTCCTCGCGATGTTTTCCTTTGCCGTTTAATTATTACTAATATGTAATGATTACTACTTATTAGTAATATGTAATTAATTTGAAAAAAAAGAGAGATGCGTGGCTGGAATTCCGCAAATGAAAGACCGACTTCCTAACAACTAGGCACGTACAAAAAAACGTACGTAAAAATATCAAATCGAGTTCAGGCTAATCATTTTTCTATGAATTAATAACATGCCAAAAAATGAAAATGATAAATGACAATGAGGAAAATTAAAATTTTCTTTACATTTTCTTGTAATACATATCTATGACTGGTTACCCGCAATATCTAACCACCTCGCCTTACATGACACGTTATACAAACATACATAAATAGTAATAGTATTAGTCACGTGCACGCCAGATCTTCCACTTAGTCACAGATTAGCGATTTTAATGCTAACTACGCTACGAGCTACGTACGACGCATTACTATATGTTTTAAGGCTTATCCGTGACTATGTCACGGTGGTTTTGCCCACACATTAAATATTTAATTAACATATCATTTAAAAACTATAGCTTTTGTTTTAAACAAATACAGCTTTTCAAAACCAGAGCTAAACTATATTTGTATTTTTTTTTATAATATAGGAGTCGCAGACGAGCATACAGTCAACCTGATGGTAAGTGGCTACTGCCGCCCCTGGACTTCTGTAATCAACCCCAGATAGGATTCCTGAGGTCGGCCACAGAAACGCCGCTACCCCTGAGGACTAAGCTGGAACGCATCGGAAAAGTCTGTCTCCCTTACCACACCCTTCACACCGGAACACAGCAGCGCCTAACACTGCTGTATTAGGTAGAAATAGGTGTGGCGGTGGTACCGCCGGAGTCGAACCACAAAGGGTTCTACCACCTTCAATTGTTTAAAACAGTAGTATCAAAATAGTAAGCATTCGGCCTTATTCATAATAGAGATGTAGCAAAGCCGCATATTGTCCCCGTGATGGTAAGAGATCTCTACCGCCCCTGTATGTATGTAATTCAAATAGGCCAGCTGAAGTAGTCCACAGGAGCATTGCCACCCTGGCTTTAACTTAGACAAAGTTATAATCCCACGTGTAAGTGTCTCTTTCTCATCATACCCTCCAAAGAAGCTACTGCAGCGTTTGATGCAGTTGCTAGGCAAAGGTGTCCTCGAACCTCGATTAATTTTACCACGTTCAAATCGATATGTTATCAAAGTTATTTCACCGTTTCTAGCTCAACATACATGTCGCTAATAACCGTGTGCATCATAAAAATAATATCGCTGCTTTGCAAGAATAATGGCACAACTCAAAAATCAATTTTCCGTTAAATGAAAGAAAGAAAGAAAGAAACATTTTTTATTCCGATAAATTGCAACACAAAATAAATATAACGGAAAAACAAAAACAATAACATAAAACAAAAGAGAAAAATAAAAATAAAAAAATAAAATAAAAAACATCAATTCAATTTTTACCATAATATGTGTTGCAACGACCGAAAAGGGACAAACTCAGCTTGTGCCACGAGCAGGTAAACTGAGTTATGGCGCTGATTTTCAGTTTGCCCCTACATCCGGGCTGCTCGGACGGCTGTGCTATTTTATTTGCTAGATTTTGTTGTTATGCTGATTCATAGAATTTATGTGCAAAATGTTTTAACTGACCCTAACCTGCTACGATGTCTATGAGCTTTAAATTTTAGGTAAGTGAAGGAAAACGTTATATTAATACCTCAACTATTTAAGAGTCATATAATATATTGCACTTCATATAATTATACAATTTGGCATTAAATTAAAATTACAATGAGACATATGGTCGTACAATCAAATAAAAATAAAAATGCAATTTAATCCCAAATATTTACTACTTTAATGTATCCTAACAGTACTGTGGTTATATACATAACTATTTATAATTGTATTTATCATTATTTTAATTCTCATTTAAATAAAAGATTTCGAAACAAAACATTGTTTAATTTTAAACTGGCTCTCCTGGAAAATTACCTTATTTACTTGCGCCATTATTCTTGCAAAGCAGCGAATTATGTGTTACATAGACGCACGAAACTTTGTTTTTAAAAATATACTCTGATATTACATCAAAAATATATAATGTACCAACATCTATATCGATAACGTCTTAAATTGTGTTGTAATAGTGTAAATACAATAGTACAATAAATTTCGCTTTATTCACTTACAACAATATTAGCAATATTAATATTGCACGTGTGACGTAACACACGTCTTATTTTGATTATAAAAGAGTAATATTATTCAACTTTATTACTTTCGTTGACGAAAGCAAAAGTTGACGTATATCGGCCACCATTGCCATACAAAGACCGCCATAAAAGTAACCATTCATATTGAGTAACCTTAGCACGCTTGGGGAATTGCAAATTACGTTTTTGATATTATTACATGGGTTATATGGTTGTGTTAATAATTATATTTATAACATGAAGTAAATTGTTGTTGCATAAATATCATAAAGAGATTACTTTTTTAAATTAAGTTATTACTGTAAATGACGTTATTGTCCATATAATATGTAGTTATGTATAAGACCAAAATATAATAATTTTGTGATAACAAATTCTACCCACTTACCCCACAAACGAATCCTTGTAATAAATACTAATAAACGGGTGCCATAGACACCCACGAAGATGACCGAATACCATCCAGATTGAAAATTCATCATTTATCTGTCTGCGTCGCCGGGAATCGAACCCTTACCCTTTGTGGCTCAGAATGACCTCGTATCGGCTCCATGACATAAGTCATCGAATTCATTGTTATTGATAAAACACATTGCATTGATATACTGACTGATTAATTTATTTGAGACTCACCTCTTTGACCCGGCGATAGCGTTTGAGATTTCTTCGTTGCTTGAACATTCTTACTCTTCACAGTCGTGACCAGGGTACTGAAAAAAAAATAGTACTTAATACGGGATTTTGTTAAAAAAACAAAACGAAAGTGTTTCATATAAGATAATCACCGTTGTCTAGGGATATTTGCAAGACTAAAAGAATCGCACAATGTATCACATGGTTTTACGGGAGATCTTACATGGCTTTTTTTAGAGCTCTATACTGTTCCGGTAATACCTCAGAAGTCAGCAATATGTCAAGATCGGCAATATAATTCTTGTCAAACATTTTTGGCATATTTCGATATCAAAGAAATAAGTTAAATTAATTTGTTGTGTAAAGATTTTCACATCAATCAATTAACTAATCATTTAACTATTATTTAATATATCAATTTTCAATAATTCAATGATATAATATGACTTTTCAAATACGTTTAATTTATATAAGTAACACAGAAAATGTGTTACAATGTGTACAAAACTTTATAATTTTATACACCTAATTTAAGCTGAGAATCAGTCAATCGGTGTTGGTTTTATTTATTTAGTGAATGATTACAGAATTACTTCATCCCTTCAAATTCAAAATATGACTAAATAAAGTAAAATAAACAAATACCTGGGAAACAAGCCGACCTCCAGTGTCCGTTGGTTCTGTCCCTTCCACCAGTGCAGTTCCGGCCGCTTGTCTATCAGGATGATGGTGTCGCCCGCCTCTATTGTCATCTGACCTTGCTTCCTATAGCTGAACGGTCATGTGAACATGTGAATACATCGTTATGTAGTTTAGTGTGTGCACAATAGCTATTTGACGTGCAGTTGCATTGTGGTGTTGTGTTATAATGTTGTGGTGATTTGTATGGTACATTTATAGTATTGGTCTGACATGCACAGTAACTAATAAATTTAGAGATGATTTCCCTTGAAAATGTCTATGAACAACTTTCAGGAAGGTGACCTGACAATGTTTTTCTACATTTATTAAAGCCTGACTTGATTGACCTCTGACAACATTTATGTTGTCAAAGGTCTATTTACTAAGGTTTTCACAACATAATTTCTTCATTAAAACGTATGATATTTACGGCATTAAATTACACGATATTTTCGTCATTAAGATATGGAACTAATGAGATCTCTCAGGCATCCTCTAGCACAAATGAAAGTAACTGATAATAAACTTCTAACACACAAATATTTTGAAAAAACGCCTAGGATTCAAACCTCGGACTCCCAAAATGAGATGTCTAAACACTGATCTACAACAACTAAAATAGGCCAAGAACCAATAATCACTCACCTAAGTCCAGCGACAGCGGTCTCGAACTTGTTAGTGTCCATGTACCGCTGGATGCCGGCGAAGGTGGGGCGCTCCTTGGGGCTGATGTCCCAGCACTGCACCATCAGCATGTACACGTCGGGCGGGCACGCGGCCGGGGCGCCCAGGCGCTGCCCCTCGCGCATTATCAGACGGAGGATCTCCGAGCCGTTCAGACCTTGCGTCATGCAAAAATACGTTAACTTTAGACTTTTGAAGTCTTGATTTTGTGACGATGCATCATCAAATTAAGTCTTAGTTTATTAATTTATTTTTAAAATTAACCTTGGCGACAAAAAAAGTCGATTTGACACTTGCTATACGAAGAGTATCAAGTGAGAGTACGTATTGCTAATTTCGAAGCAAAGATTTTTTTGCACTTTCTTGAGGAGCCCCAGATTTTTAAGCGTATTATGGAAAAAAGTCAAAAAAGGTGTTTCGCGTAATGTTTTAACCATAGAACCAACCCAAACATGTAAACACAGGTTTATTATAAATTTCAGCTAAAATTTAGCTGAGCGTGACGGAAGCAGAGAAGGCGGCTTGTTGAGGGGCGGCATCTGATTCAATTTAATTCCATTAACGTGTATTATAGAAATACTTTTCAAATTCTATTCGAGGTCTCAAAAATCTTACTCATCCTATACCTTCTGCAATAAATAGTCTATGATTTTTGTCACCCTGTTTCAAGAATTTCTCTTTTTCGCCTATACTTGAGCCCATTACACCGTCCATGTTATACCACCAACTCACCGATCCAGGGCTCCTCGCCGAACGTGTACATCTCCCAGAGCGCCACGGCGAACATCCACACGTCGGAGGCGTGCGAGAACTGGCGCGTGCGCAGCGACTCCGGCGCGCACCACGGGAACGGCACGCGCCGCCGCTCGCTCATCACGTAGCAGTCGTCCGCGTCGGGCAAAGCCCGCATTAGGCCGAAGTCGCCGATCTTCACCTGGTTACAGGTGCGATTTATAATGAGTCTTACGTTTTTTTTGTATGAAGCTCTAAGCCCCAACCACATAGAACGCATAATTTAAGAGCGACAGGGCGTTAGAGCGCAAGAAGTAAATCCTGACGCCTGATCAGGATTCACGTACCTACTATGCTTATGCTTTTAATGTCTAAAAAGATGAGAGTTCATTTTACTTAATAAATGCTTAATTGCTTACTTGCAAGATGTTTTTATTTAAACTCTAACGCCAATTTTCGTCAACCAATTTTGATCAAAATTTAACATGTCTAGCAAAATTTGTCAAAAATAGATTTTTGGTAGGCGAAACATTAAATTAATTGTTTATTTATTTATAAATAACAACCGTTAATCAAGCAACAGCGAGGTTAATCTAGCGGTAAGATTAGCTATAATGTGGCAGAACAATAACTTATATACTACTGAATTGTAATACTAAAGACTTCATGTTAACTACTCTGGAGTGCTAACTCGATTCTTTTTTTTATGAGTAAGTACTAAAGTAATCGAATATCAAATATGGCCGACTCGGCACATCATTAGTTAAGACACATATGGACACATGATAAATATTCTTATGTTCTTAATTATAAATCACATTCAACAAATTATATTTTAAATAAATCTGTACTCACCAAATCTAGACTAGATAATAAAATATTTCGACAGGCAAGATCTCTGTGCAGAAATCTATTTTTCTCCAAATACGCCATGCCAGCTGCCACTTGGCCTGACCACTTCGATATGTAGTTCAATGACACTTTTCCATTTTGGGCCCTTATGTAATCCAGTAATGCTCCCATATTGGCCAATTCACAGACCATCATAAGTGGATGGAACACAACACCGTGAAGTTTGATTAAATTTGGATGCTTTAGGCTATGCATGGCTTCGACTTCTCTTCGGAAGTCATCATAAATGCCCGGTTGAGAAAATGCATCAGCTTTCAAAACCTTGACTGCTACTGGCACCATTTGATTAGGACTGTCAGATACCCTCCATTCACCCCTCCTCACTACTCCAAACGATCCATTGCCTAATTCATTATGCAACCTGCAGTCAGAAATATGAACATGTTCTTAATAATAACTTGTTTATTTGTTAATCAAGGACATACTTGAACAATAGGGTTGCCGAACTATATTTTAGACGAAATATAATAAAAATTAATAGAAATATAGTACATTAGAAAGTACATTTCATCTCTAATTCAGATGTCACAACTTAAAATAACCCTCCAAAGTCAGTTCATTAGTAGAGGCATAGTTGTTGGTGCTGCTAGCTACTTTTATTCTAATATCATTGTGAGACAGCAAAAGTAAAAAAGTGAAAATATTATAACATTAATATACTATATTATCCTAAATTCCTCAAAAGTATTATGTACAGTTTTTCAATTATTTTGTAAGAAATACTATTTTTCTTCAAAAAAAAAGGTGGCAACCCTATTGAACACGTACAGTACACAATTACTTAACACTAATTAACCTAAAAAAGCAAACAAAGATTTATACGCACACAATGTCTTTTTCCAATATTATACACGTAGTTCTATTTTCTGTCTGTGGTGGTGATCGCAGTGCTATGTCAGTTTTCTCTCGTGAGAGGGAACTGGATGAGCCAAAAAGTTTGTTCCAGAATTTCCTGTTCCATAGTTGCAGCTTCTTTTTCCTTACGGCATCAAATAGCCTACGTACACCAGGCTTACTGATGCCGATTCTCTCCAGGTCTTCAGCATGCACATAGTCGAAGTGGGCTAGTCGTGTTATCTAAAAAGGTTGATTAATACCATCAATTTTATTATTGTTTAAATATGTTATGTAAATTATTTATTAATGCCTATTGTTTTTAAATAAATAATCCTACTTTTGCCTACCAAATATCAAAATTTGAGAATAACTGCCTACTAGAATTGTTAAATTTCCATCTTTAATAAGCAAAAAAATTGGGTAAATTGTTATTATTTAGGGCGAGCATAATTGAATGCAAGAGGAAAGGCATTGTCCTTCGTGTATTGACTCAATATGCAAGGGTACAGTCAAAAGTCTATAAGGTACATTGGTTTAAAGGCAGATTTTCCTCTAAAATTATAATATTTTTACATCAGATTTAAAGTAACAAAACATTCATACTAACAAAAATAAGTTCAAGGAGATCTGTAAGTAAGTAAGTAAGTAAGCAGAGAAAAACATACAAAAGAAGAACCTTGGCAACTAATAATTGTAATTCTTTACCAAGTAACATCATTTACTCAATAAGAAACTAGAGTAACATAACATATTATTAAAAAAGGATGCATGATAGATGTTGTAACATTTTCGTCATTTGTTTTTATTTAGCTCAACATTTTTTTTATATAGTGAAGCATTTGGCTATTGAAATTTATGAACAAGAATGTTAAAACAAAAATAATATTACATTACTTTTCAAGTGCAATAGATTTTATTAGTACATAAAATGATTAAATATTCCTCATTATATACTAATAAATATATGCCTACATGCATCTTGAATATACTTTTATTCATCAGATGCCACACATTAATATAATTTTTCAAAACAAGTATGCTTATTCACCTGGAGTTGATCTCTGATCGGTAAATAAAACTGCTCCAGTTGCACATTCTGTAAGATCTCACATAACCAGTCCGTGCCCGAATCCATCGTATGCTCCTCTAACTAAACAACGGATTTATTAGAAATCTGTACGAAGGTAACATCTCAATCAGGAAGTGCGATTTACTTCTTGCGACTTAGAAAAACACTAGTTTTTACGAGTAAATTAATAACACACGCAGAATATTTCTTAAAATTAAGCCGTGAGATTGAAAAACGATGCCACCAATGTTTTCTGTTTACGATTTTTTTGTTGTAACACGATACAAGCTACACCACAACCACGATTCTTTTCCTGAATTACATTAACAGCAAGCAAACTTCTGTACGTCAGTCAGACTTCAAACAGAACTTGACAGTTTGTTTTTTTTTATTATGAGTGTCAAGTAATTGTTTTATTTACAGTCTAGCTTTTTTCGTAATGGCTACACAAGATATGTATTTAACTAGCTTTCTTCATAAATGATATTTCTTTCAGTACAGGATAGTCTACATTGAGATTATGTATATTTCTGCCATAATTAGGCATATATAGAATTATTATGTATTATTATATGCATAAAAACAAGATTATAATATATAATACTAGTTTGTCATCAACTTTTACGATGTAAATTTTGTTATGTGTATAAAACACCTTTATTTATGACTTTTTAATTTTAGTGCCAGGTTTACGTACTCGCCAAGCACGGACGAGTATTGTGTGAATACGTCTATCCTTTGTTGAGTATGCTTATATATATACACGATCGACCACCTGGGGGGCGCCCGCTCCCGCGGGAACTCCCTGGACTGGCGACCTCCGACCATCAGGAGGCCGATCGTCCGCTCGGTATGACGACGCAATAAGTACCGAATCACCCCCCTCAACAGGGGGATGATAGACATTTTTAATATTTGTTCATTATTTTATTATGTTTTAAATAACATTATATTATTATGAATAAATATCATGAATCCGGGGGGTATTCACCACCTGAGAATCTGCCCGGGCAAAGAGGGTATCCTCGAGACCCGAAATTCCATGCCCACCGCCCTTATGTTAGCATTGCCTTAGCATATGAGAGACCCGGAGGGTATGACGTCCCACTACTGACTGTATGCTTATAATGCACATATTATTGTTATTTGTGAGAATCAATGGATACAGCATCTGTCCTCGTGTGTGGTGTTTGCATAGTCGCCTTTGTTCAGCTAGTTACTCGGCCGATTGTTCGCAAGTATCTAAATCTGGCATAACATAAAAAAAAAACTGTAATTTATGGAGACTGGTGACACTGATGACCGTTATTCGTCACTTACGTTACGCACATTACATTAATAATAAATTCTTATAATTTAACGCAAGCGCAACAATTATTATGTTGGAGATATCAGATGAAAGTATATCTGAAACGAAAAAAGTTGATTTCGGCTGTGTTCCAGTTGATACTGTAACAGAAAAATGTGTCAATATAAAAAACACATCCAACGTAAGTTTGTCTATCTTCGTCATAGATTAGTAATCTTCGTTTACGTTACTTTTCGAATTTAATTCTTTTACAATTTCCACTATAAAATTATATATTTCTATAAAATTGTATTATTTCTATAAAATAGTATAATTAAATCTATTCGACTAAATACAATCGGTACTTGCTACAATTCCGAAATGTGCGCCTTTTCTGACTCGTAAATTTTACTATGGTTATTTTTATACCGCACTAAAATAGTAGTCGTTATATCCTTTGCTAAAATATAAAAATCAGTCAAGAGCGTGTCACTACTCTTTTTAAAACTTTTATTATTCTTTCAGAACTTTCTCACGTATAGAGTCTCATTGATGTACATATTAAACAGCGTGGATCAAGTATTCAATATTTCCATAACGACTACGCCCGTCAAACCACTCGACACTGCCGAAGTGAAGATCATCTTCAAACCTAATATACCGGACCAATCTTTTACAGACTACTTCATTGTTGATGATACAGCTGGAAATACTTACAGACTGACTGTTACTGGAAAATGCTTCGGTAATTAAAATTAATTAACAACTTTAAATTAGGAGTATTTCTGTTCTTTACATCGGTTGTAGGTGGATTCAACGTTGTTGCATTAAAATACACGATCAATAAGTCCAATTTATTTGCCATATCGATACCTTAATTCCCAAATCAGTTATTTATTTTGATTTCGTTCAATGCCATTTACTATGAAAATAAATAAAAAAAAAACATTCTGACAAAAAGTGGAGTTGGCCGATTTGCGAATTAAGGTATCGATATGATGATTTATTTTACATACTGATGTATATAACTGACGCTGATTGCCTCTTTAATGATTATTCAATTACAGGGCCTAAGATATCCTTAAATAAGAAACAGCTTGTATTTAAGATTTTCAAAAACGAAAGTGAATATCGAAAAGGAACTATAAAAATGATTAATAAATCAGCTGTAGATGCTGCCTATCAGTGGCTTTTGCCGTTGTCTGGACAAGGATTTTTTCAGGTAATATTGACTTTGAGCATAATACATATATTTATTATGCTCAAAGTCGATACTCCGCGATATATATTACTGGTCGATAAATTATAATTTTATCTTTTGAATGCATCATATAAAAAGCACTACTAAATCAGTGTTACTTCAACTCACACTAGTTAATTTTACAATACAGATTAACTTACTTAACTTTAAAACTTGCAGATTTTAACAGGCAACTGTGGTGTCATTCATGCATATGAAAGTATTACTACCACCATACTTTTTTCGGGCGTTGCTCTTGGCATTTATACAGGCGAATTGGTGTGCTTAGTTCTAAATCAGGTAAATCACAATCTCCGGTAAACCACACTAAGTATACTATAACAATAATAATCATGATAATTCATGTAATAAATACTTATTTCTAGGAGCCATTATTCTTAAACATTATAGCGACGGTCGATCTAGCAGTGAATCCCATGTTTAATACTGATAATCATGTGTTTGAAAAGAGTTGGAAGCGTAAAAGTCGCTATACTCACTTGATGGAAAATAGTTTGAACCGATTTTCTTATATACCACCCGCGTCTGCGTATGAACGATATTTGGATTTTGGCACTGGAAGTGTTCGTGATGTAACTCTGAACATTTCGCAGACTCTGTGTGTCACTAATCATGAGTTAGAAGATGGTTATATAAACTGGATCTCAGGTTTCAATTATGTATATGTACTGTAATATGTACCAGTATTTTATGGTAATATCACAGCTCATATATATTTTTTATTTTAGATCCAGATAACGTTTTTCTAGTAGATCCAGTTGCAGCTGTTATTCCTCCCAATGAATCAATCTTATTCACTATCAGATTCAGGTATGAACAAAAGTTTTAACTAAATCAAAGCATTGAAATATAGCCTAATAGATCTTAGTTATAAACTGCTTAAAATGTCTAAGTCGGACAAGGTTAGATAAAAATATTAAATGAACTTCATGCGTATTTACAACTCATTTAATTTAATAATGTGCGTGTTGTAAGTAGAAGTTGTGTTGTTGATAATGAATTAAGTTATTATACTAAGTATATATTTACAGGCCTAAAGTACACAACGAGGCATACGGATACTTGATGTGCGGTGAATATCAGTACAAGAAGCGGGATGACGACAAACCGGACATAGCGAAAATTAGACACACGTGGTTCAGGATACCATGCATTGGTAACACGTGGGATCCCTGCACGGAGTGGAGTACGGATTGGGATTGTGCTACTGAGGTCAATTTAATAGGCTAATTGGCTAAAATGCTTTTCGCTGGGGTACATTTTATATAACAGCTTTATTCAGACTAATAGATGGATACGATATTCAAGCACAGGACATTATTATTTTTTTATTATCTTTAAGGTCTTCGAGTTTCATCGTGCTGGTTACAATGTTAAGACACTGTAAAGTAAACATTTTTTTAGCAAAATAAATTGACACATTCGCATGCGAAAGTTGTACATAAGGTCTTAGTACTTTGCTGTGAACTTAAATTGCTGCTTTGTAGATTGCTTTTTGCTTAATATTTATTTTTCTTCAGATTGTTCTTCCACCAACAGTTCCATCAAGAACAACGTTCACGAACTTCTTGCTGTCGAATAAATTAGAATTACCAATGCTTTTTAAATTTGAAGCTCCAAATAAAACGTATGTTGTATTTTCAATGGTTTTATTGCTTTACATGTTTGTGCTTTATAAACTCTCTGATATTTGATGTTATCAAGGAATTTCGTCGTGATGCCAATGTGCGGGATAGTGCAAGGTCGAGGCTGGCAAATCATATCTGTAGCTTTGGAGCCAAAATCTTATGGAGATTTCTATGAAACTTGGGACCTCGTTGTCAATAGGGTGCAAAAAGTAAGTGACGATACAAAAAATAGAATAATAGCTAAAATAAGATACGCTTTTAAAATTTTTACGAGTAGGTATATTTGTCAATATAGTATTTACCTACTAAGATGGAAAATATTTATTGTAGATGAATCGTATTTATAAATATAAACGGGGAACAGTAGAAAATTTCTAAGCATTTTAATCAACTACCATCAATTGCACAGTGACTTCGATAATTCAATACATAAATTTATTCAGACACGAGTCTGCTTCGCTGGTAATGCTGAGATAAGCCAAGTGGAGGTAATGTCGCATGGCTTCAACCCGGCCACACATGCGATGTTTGAATTTCAACCGACTATCACAGGGTGCACTAACTATTGTACCGCATATCTACACAACCAAACCCGGATGGAGATACAGTAACTGAAAATATTTATTTTATTGTATAATTTGGGAAAATATTTCGCATATCGATACCTTAATTCGCAAATCAGCTAACTCCACTTTTTGTCAAAATGTTTTTTTTTATTTATTTTGATAGTAAATGGCGTTGAACGAAACCAAAATAAATAAAAAAAAAAATAGCTCCAATCCTACTACCATTGTATCATCCAAAATCCATGTGAAGAACTCGTAAAATTTATATGAAGTCTACTATACATAACAATAATTGTAACACTTCTCTCCAATATATCTTACTGCGTTGGAGTGTCCTCATTGCTATCGTGGTGCACGTCTTACGTCACGAACTCACGAACTATGACGCATTAGTATTGCTTTTGTAATACACGGTTCTCGTGACGTAGGTAACTATCTTCGTCATGAACCGTGACGCAACGATGGATACTATCGATCCAGTGTGGTAATATTCAAAGATAGTACTTACTTTCTTGCTTACGAAATATAGTTTCGATCACAACTATCTACAGTTTTTTTACTTTTTCATGAAGTTTAACACTACTCATTTTCTAGTATGAGAGTTTTGAACAATGTTTCGTGGCTGGGCGCTGATAACCAAGGATCCATAGTACTGCCTCCGAGAGAAATTGTCCATTTTCACTGGTGGTTCTTCCCGAAGGTTCCCGATATGGTCTACGAGACCACAGTGACATGTTCATGTATCTGTTTGATTGATGGCAAGTGAGTGCGAAGTATTAGCAATGGAAAAGTAATTCTTGTGATTTGAGCATAATTATTTCCTATTTTCATTCAAAAAATATAGAGTAGAAGTTTTAATAAGTTTTAACTAGAGGAGTATAAGTAATAAAATGAATCTTCTTTTGCAGACCGGTCGGAGAACCAACTGAAGTTTTCATTAGCATATTAGGATTTTCTGAATTCCCCGATTTAAGGGTAATTATCCAAAACCTTTATTTTTGTTACAAAATATGAAACTTTAAAATATTTAGGGGTTTCCTGTTATAGTAATTAGTAAGCTTCACGTGCCGGCAGAATTTATAACAGTGTAACCATGCTTGAATACCTCGGTCCAATGATAAGGACATTACAGTTAAAAACGCTTAGCATAAGTCTGGAATTAATTAGATTATTTTTGATTAGAAATGAACTAAGTAGGTAACATCTAGTAATATCTAGATTAAATTAATTATTAAAGGTGTTGCCAAAAACAACGAATCTCCATGATGCAGTGGTTGGCACAAACGTACCGTGCTCACTAACGCTTTACAATTATGGCTCATGTTTCTTCACATCTAAGTTGTATCACATCACCCAAGGGATGGGGGATGATCACAGCAATGAAAAGTTTGAGATAGATTCTGACATAGTAAGTTCTTAAGATAATTGAATTAATTAATGTAGTGTATTCAATTAATTGGATTAAACGTCATGTAGCCTAACTTTTTGATATAAAGAATAAGATTATTTTCCCAATTCTGATTTAGATACATCAAAATATGATTATTTTATGTATTAAATCATTATTAAAACGCATTTAAGTTGCAAGCCACGTAGAGATGTCCGAGTATCTAATCTTATAAATTCATAGTTTTACTGTTTTATAGTCTGCGTAAAACTGCTAGTCCGCTCTGAATATAGAAATTAATCACGTCACCATAGCAAATTGTATGACTACACCTGCTCGCAACAACTTCAGAGCGTACTAGCGGTTTGGCGCGGACTATACTTTATTAAACAAATTCCTTGCACATATTTATAAAGCAAATTACCTACAAATGTATAAAATCAATTCAGAACAGCCTGAAGCCCTCAAACCACTGCGAAGTGAAGGTAACAGTGATCGCGGGTGGCGCGGGGCCGCGGCAGGTAGATATAAAGTACACGGTGTTGTTTCGCACTGAATACGATGAGATCGAAGAGATACAACCTGTTAAGAAAACTATATGTATCGTGTGGTATGATGGCATATATCCTACTATAAAGGTATGTTGACTGAATAATAATAATAATAAACGCTTTCTACACTCACAGCCCACACACATAGACGAATACAGAAACACCCAGACCCAGAAACAGAAATCTAAATTAATCATTTAGATATCTGTCTGGCCGGGGATCTAACCCGGACCCTTTGCGCGTCAGACCGGTATGGTGACCGCTCCGCCACGCGGTTCGTCACCCCAATATGAAAGTCCAATCATAAAAGGTTAATCACATTATTACGGTACTAGGCTACGCGTAGGTAATGTAAAAGTTGCTCCGGTGTGATCAAAAGTTGAATATCAAAGGTAAAGCAGACTGGTGAATCACGCTCACTCAAAAAATATTTGAAATTTCTAATGGGACGAATTGAATTTTCAAATATAATTTATCTACGAATAACATATCGTATCTCAGTATGTAATTTGTTAAATTTACTTTAAGCAGTGCCTGCAAGTGACGTCACGATACAATGCACGCTAGCCTCTATTATTTTGCAGGTAAAACGTACGATATCTGTAAAATGCCCAGTCATCCTAAGCAATCACTGTGTATGGAATATGGTCAATGTGGATGAGTGCGTATCATTTATTTACTTATTACATTCTATTGAAATATTTACTACACCATTTATTTACATTAAAATTGCCTACAAAACACCGTACAAGATAAATATTTGCGCATGTGAATTAAAATTTTATTTATGAGCTGGCAAACCAAATTTACCCATATTTATCAGACTTTAAAAAACGAAGTTCTGTATTCGACCGCTATGTATTTATGTCAGTTTGTATATTCGCAATTTTCTTAAAAACTACTGATCAATTCCAATCCAATTTGGATGGGCTTTTACCCATCTTGATTTTGATCAGTAGTTTAAAAGGTACTAATTATTAAGAATATATGAGCATCATCAAGATTGAAATCTAAGCACTAAAAAAAATAACATCCTCCTTTTCCAAGTTGGTTAAAAATGAAATTATGAAATATGCTCATGGTCCAATAATTTCTATTTTAGATTCAACAAAGCTCTTGTGGACTGCCGACCCAACAAACCTTTGAGTGTAAACTTATATGCACCAGAGTTATGCGTACGGTCAGGTCATGTCAAGTTGATATTCGTGTTCGGTTGTGTTTACGCGGTCCTCGTTCCCTGGAGTCTGCGTAGGGAGAAGATTTGCGATTGTGAGATGGTGGAGGTTCAAATTGGCATATCTACTTACGAGATGAGGCATACTTGCACGCATAGAGCCTTGGTCGAGTTGTCTCCTATGCAAGGGATAGTATCTGTAAGTATAGAGATATTTCGGATATGGAAAAGTGGTGAAAACAAATTTTGATCTTGGAAAAAATGAGCCCGTATAGATTTATGCCCTTTAATAATCAATATACCCGAGAATCGTAATTTCTGACTAAGTACCTACTAGAAATTGACAAATTATTTTTTTGTAGGCGTTAGAGATTACTAAACGCGTTTTTTCCGCCAACGAGCTCGGTTCGCATAATATTGACTTTTTTTAATAATATTGAAAAATTCACAATACATGCTATGGCGTAGCGTGTCTACAGGCGAATATCAAAAAAAAACCTGGATCAAGATTTGATCACTAACCATAAGCAACTACTAAAAATATATTTACTTTCATATATTTTGTCGTTTTTAGCCCAATACTCCAAGTATGCTCCACATGACCTTGAGCTATACGCACGAAGGCCTGAACACATTATGCTACGTCATGACTTTGCCTAACCAAAGAACTCTATATATTTATATTCACATCTATGCGAATATCATCACCAAAGGCGTTCTTTTGCCTTTACGAAGAATGGAAGAAGAAGAATATTTAGCAGTTTTAGATTGTGGAAGAGTACCAATAAATAATTTAGACCCAGTTATTCGGGTATCTACATTTTTATGTATAGTTTCTGTTTTTTAAATATAAGTAGTAAACGAACTTACAACATTAAGATTTCTTATAGCTTTATGATTAGGTATTTAATTACTAACTTATAACGTTTTGAATACGACTGTAGTTTGTCCTACGCAAGGCTTTAAATACCTACGCAATTTAAAGTAGGTAGGTACCTACAGCAAAAAAACCGGTGAAGAGTAATTCATGTCATATTTTTTTGAACCACGGAGCGTTACATTTTTTTTTTTATATAATATAGGAGTTGCAGACGAGCATGCAGTCCACCTGATGGTAAGTGGCTACTGCCGCCCATTGACATCTGTAATCAACCCCAGATAGGATTAGATATTCCTACCTGAGGTCGGCCACAGATGCGCCGCTACTCCTGAGGACTAAGCTGGAATGCCTCGGAAAAGTCTGTCTCCCATACCACACCCTTCAGACCGGAACACAGCAGCGCCTAACACTGCTGTTATTAGGTAGAAATAGGTGTGGCGGTGGTGCCGCCGGAGTCGAACCACAAAGGGTTCTACCACCTTCAAATACATGATCATACATTCGCATCATTATTAATATCTTTCACATTTTAAAGATTCTATGGTTATATAATCCAACGGATGTTTACACCACGTGGCGTCTCCTGAGAGGCAATACTATTACCCCCGATACGATTATTCGTTGCTTACAATACTTCGCCGAAGTGCCGCCCTCGGACAAACTGGCTATACCGTTTGCGTTCATGCCCACTGAAATGGTGGATTATAAGGTGAATCTTTTTATGTTTTATACCTACACGATACCCGATTGTGGAGCGTAAGTATGTATGTAATTTGTAAGTTTATCATTCTTTGCCACGTTACGAGTATACAGCCCATTTGGGCTTGATGGGTTTTTAAGTTTTCCCTAAAATTCTCATCCATTAATATTTTACGTACCTATAGTCACGAGCACAAATATAATATGACTATGGGCACAATAGCAAAAATATCTGTCCCAAGAACGAATTCAGTAATCTGCCTGCAAGAACGCAGAAAAAATATCTGATATTAACAGGCAGGATAATAAAGGGGCTTAAAAATATGTAATGAAAATGTTTATCGAATAATTGAGACTACCTCACAAAGCAAAAATATGTGACGAAATTCGTTTATTAACTTTTATTATTTCTGCTCAAAATACAACATTTCAGTTACTATTTCAGGTTGTATTCTATTGTTCGTTTGGATATGACACGGTAAAAATATTAGTAAAAGGACAGGGCGGTTTGCCGAACTGTATAGAGACGAGGCTTGATATTCCGAGCTACGTTGAAAGAGTCATAAGATCTGCCTACAAGAATGAAGTTGTAAGCTTAGTTTATTTTTTAATAAATAAAATGTTGTATTTTTAACGGTGCTTAGAAATTATGTTTGGATTGTACAAAACACCGATGTACAAAATGCCGATTCTGGCAATGCGACACACAGTAGAAATATTTATATACTTTACCTATCTAAATAGGAATCTAAGTAGTCTGAGTAGGAATCAGATTAGGAGCTACGCCGTAGAAGCCGTAGCTACGAGCTTGCGAGTTTATGCAAGGACTGATATTTCTTAATTACTTTTATTTATTATTTATACTCATTGATTTATTAAACAGTCCTCAATATTATTGATTAGTTTCACTGTATGTATGTTTGACCTGTCGGTTGGTATTTAATTTAACACAATTATATTTATATCTTAATTATAATACTTAATTAGGTACGTATTTAAACAAAATACTTTGCAGGTTTATCTATCCAGGGAACATATAACACTTCCAATAATGTCTACGCATTCTCTTTCAAGAGAGATAATAGCCGTCTGCAATGATACAGATCACGTTATTAGATTTATTTGGTTACCGTAAGTATATTCACTATTTAAACTTAGTACGCTTCTTCTCCATAACGAAACACCTTGTGAAGTGGTGGTAGATTATTTTTT
Source organism: Epargyreus clarus (assembly GCF_041222505.1). NCBI lineage: Eukaryota > Metazoa > Arthropoda > Insecta > Lepidoptera > Hesperiidae > Epargyreus > Epargyreus clarus. Next base: position 5,879,905 of record NW_027332233.1, read on the forward strand.
TTACATTCAAAAAGTGCTCTGTAAGGAACCTATTTTGAATAAAAAAAAAATGATTTGATTTGATTTACTAATTTCAACTATGCCTATTAGGAAAAATCATTTTCGTTTTTAGAATATACAAGTAGCAGAATACAGCAATCCACCTGATGGTAAGTGGCTACTGGCGCCCAAGGACATCTGTAATCAAACCCAGATAAGATTAGATTCCTACGTGAGATCGGCCACAGATGCGCCGCTTCCCTTGAGGACTAAGCTAGAATGCTTCGGATAAGTATGTCTCACTTACCTTGAAGGGTGTCAAACCAGAACACAGAAGCGCTTAACACTTAGGCAGAAATAATAGTGGCATTGGTGCCGCGGGATTCAAAGCACACAGGGTTCTACCACCCTCATAATAACTTGTATTCGTACAGGGAGAGAATTGCCAATGTTATTAACATTGTAATGACGCCGTGGTGGGGAGTGATCGAGCCAAGGTCTTGCGAATGGATTACAATGACCGTTTATACACTGCAAGAACCTGCTACATTCACGTAAACCTCGTATTTATTAAGTTTTCTTTCGTACTAATGATCTGTGTAAACTATTAACAAAAACAGAAATAATGAGCATTTCAGCCACTGGTCCTTACTTATTTAAATAAACGATACTTACATTTTCATAATATATTTGACGCCACTCTAAAGTTACATAGTTTCGCGGCCAGTCTATAAAAAGCAATAAATCTTAAACGACTTATGATTTATAATAGAAGTTTTCTCTAGTCTCTACCAGCAAGCTTCTTGTTTAGGCGCCATATTGGTTTTATGTATAAATATGTGTATTTTTCTAAATTATTCAAAAATATACTGTGGGAATGACGTTAGTTTAATATACTGGTAACGAAATAAATAACAAATTTCACAGCACTAACATAACATGCGAGATTTTAGATCTTACTGAACGCCGACGTTATCAGAAAAATGAGATGTTGAGAAGAAATAAAACTGAAAAGTGTAACCAAGAATTCATTATCACTGAAGAGGGAACATATCATCCGGTTAGTCCATGTATCACGTCGTAGTCCTACAAAACTAAATAACTTTTTGGTGAATCAGTTATGGTTACTTAATAAGAGATGGCGCCACATGGTGTGTATTCTGTAACACGGTATCAAAGTTTTCTAGAGGTATGCATATTTATATATTTGTAATCCCAACTTTTCGATGTATCTTATGTAACATTTTTCTGTTGCGTATATCTATACTAATATTATAAAGAGGAAAGGTTTGATTTTTTGTTTGTTTGAAATGAATAGGCTCCGAAACTACTGGACCGATTTTAAAAATTCTTTCACCATTCGAAAGCTACATTATCCACGAGTAACATAGGCTATATTTTATTTTGAAAAAAACATACACTAATTAAAGTTTTAGTGTATGTTTCTGAAGAAAGCTTGACCAATTGAGATACACAGTGACGAAAAAATTATGAAATAAAGCTTTTATAAATGAAATATTAAAGCTACTTTATCGTTAAAATGTTTAGAGGTACAAATTTGCAATTACAGTTATTTGTATGTCATATTCTATTTTTGTACGCGGGCGAAGCCGCGGGTTCTGCTAGTGTGTTAATATATTAATTGATTTTATTATTAACATAACATGGTATTATGTGTGACTTACTTATTATGTGTTACTTACCTTATTTTGATAAACTTTAGGGTATAAACGACGAGCCACCTTACGTCCTGGATTTGAAGAAACCCCAGCCATTTTATTTGGTCACGTCGGTATCCATATCTTCAAAGGGACAACGGGATGGTTGTACCAGAATGCTGCTAAGACAATTGTGGGATAGGGTTTGTTACTACCAATAGTACAGAACTATATTTTTGAACTAAACTTATTCATAAGAATATGGTGTAAAAGTATATAAGTGATTTAATACTTTTACAGATTTTAACGCCTTTTTCTTGTCACACGGGGCTATGCACATTGCACATGTACGTATCACACTAGCATGCGTGAACTCACTTGCTGCGATTTCGCAGTCCCGCGGCGCCTATATACGCACGCAGGACATGAAAGCAAAAGCATACATGACGCCAGTGTCAAGTGGACCAGAACCGCTTGCGTGCACAAACCCCCGTGTCAGGAAATAGGCTCTTTAGTATAAAAATTTAGTCCAGGCTACATTAACTAATAGAAGAATACCAACTACACATTTTAAAAAATGCCTATCTCTTTGCATGCCAATGGGTTATGAAATGTTCTTATTTAAATCTTATATATAAATTTCTCTTGTCACAATGTTAGTTACCGTACTCCTCCGAAACGGCTTTACCGATATTTACCAAATTTTATATGCATATTCAGTAGGTCTGAGAATCGGCTACTATCTATTTTTCACACCCCTAAGTGATAAGGGTTGTTAACATTTTTTTATTTATTTCTCAACACAACGTTTGCCGAGTCAGCTAATATAAAATATATTTTTTGTAGCCCCCGCCATATGATTTATTGTCTTCGGATATGAATGACACTGCGAGTGGCAAAGGTACGGGTAATAATATGCCGCTAACTGATATCATCAGACTCATAGATGGAATACTATGGTAAGTCAAGTATTTTTTTATTTGATAGCAAATCAGCATGCAGACCACCTGGTGGTAACTATTTAATCATAGATGACGAGGTGGGAGAACCCTTCGTGGTTTAATTCCAAAGGCACCATCGCCACACCAATTTCTGTTTTATAACAATATAGCGCTGCTGTTTTGATTTGGAGACACATTCAGTGACCTCAAGAAAGACTCAACTATACCGATGTTCGTGACTAACAGATGCCACTTAACATCAGGTGGGCTGTATGTAAATTTGCTACTTCTTTATGTAATGACACTCATAACTGAATACGAATTATTAGAGAGAAAATATGTTATTTTTTTATTAAAGGGATGCTCTACACAGTAAGATGTTTAAACAGCAAATCGAATACTATTCGAAAGAAGAGATACCTACCTATGGCCAGTTAGTTAAAGCAACCGAAAAGGATACGAGGCCAAAACTTAGTAGAAGGTATCCAAAAATATTGAATTATACCTAAATATTTAGTTACAATTTCAATACTGTATTTTATATAAATAGTCGTGGGTAGGTGAGTATTTTTTATTTTTTTAATTAACCTTACTAGTGTGACCAACCTCGACTTTGTTATCTAAAAATCCACTAAATTGTAGGCAATATTAAGACATCAAAATATATAAGGGCCACACCGCACACGTAATGGCATTATCATATAATTTTGTGCACAAAATTATAAAATGTATATCTAAATATTAATATCTATAAAACGAAATGGAACAATTCACTTACCGTTTGATTATTTTAGGGTGACATCAGGCATTTGCGACGCTATCGTGAACAAGGCAATATTTCACGTCTACAATCTGAAATCGAAACATGAGGTTTCGATTTTAGAAGCAGAATGATCTACAATCGTTTATTCGTTTGCGTGATTATGTTGTGTTATTAAAATGTTACTGACAGAAAACTGTTTTATTTCAAGATATATTATAAATATAAACAACTTCTTAATATAAAGCAATACATTCAAAATAATAACTAAGTGTTTTTATTCAGTCAAATAATTCTAGAAATAACAAACAACAATATTTTATTGATACATTAATGTATTCGGCCCCAAAAAAAACATAGGTAAATTAACACAGATTCGCAGTTTTACTTTAAAACTAGAGAAATAAGTCTTAATAAAACCCTAATTGAATGTTTCAAGTCTTATATGCATAACTCATATTTAATATTCGAAAACACTTATAATAACAATTAAGATACGCTTGGCACATAGAATAATACACAACAATTATCACACTTATAACAACATACAGTAAGGTTTACGTTTAATAAAGTCACAATCAGAAGTGTCAGAATGGGCATGATAGCAGTATTGAAAAATCGAAGAATAAATGATTTACTTAAAAACAATATGTTGAAAGCATTCTGAAAAATAGCCCAGTTTTAATAAAAACTTTAGGATTCATTAAACAAAATAAAAGTAAATACTGCAGTCGGCCATCTTGTCTAAAACGCTAATCGGGGCGAAATTACGTCAGTTTTTTGGCGTGTCACCGTATTGCTTGAACTTTTCTATGGGATATCGTGACGTTACGCGCAGACGCAATTCAAAATTTGTTTTAATAATGCTATTTCCGTGAATACTGAATTTATTGCCGAAATAATACGATATTTGAAATCAGTAGACATATACCTACATTGTATAAGGGGAGTTCAAAATTTTTCTTCATGCCCATTATATGGGTCAATATAACGTGCTACTCGAAATTATTGAGCTTAATGTAGATCTACAAGTAGTGTGCGTTCAAAAATAATAAGAAGTCGATTTATAATTTTCACAAATTACTACTTTCGAATTGGTTCATAATCAACTTTAGTTAATTAAAATGTTTTATTACTTATATCTTATTAAGATTTCTAACAATATGTTATTAGACCTAATGTATAATGTGCACATATTATGTGATTGTCAAGGTTGCAATGTTTCAAAGGTTTGTAGTTATTACGCTGTCAATCAATCATATTTTATCAGTGTAATATTAGAACAAAGATTATTATTTAATACTATTGAACAAGTTAAACCTACCTTAAATAAATTTGGTGACAGAATTTGGTGTGAAGAGAAATTTGTTTTTCAAGGCTTAATCTTACAATTTATTGAAACTATTGACTATGTTTACTTAATTATCAGACTAATTGCCTACATTTCACCTTGAAACTAATAGTAAATAACGAGTTATTATTTCGTAACTATCTACGAAAATTGTAAGGAAATTTACTCTATATGTAGCATACATTATCTATACATATAAATAAAATTGGAGTGTCTGTTTTTAATATTGAAATAACCGGTTTTTCCTACATGCATATGAATATACATACGGTACATACACCAAGATTTTTCTTTTCAAATTTTTGTCTGTCTGTTTGTTCTGGCTAATCACTGAAATGGCTGAACCGATTTTGACTTAAGCTACTTATATTTTAGAACTAGCTGCGCCGCTGTTTCAACAGCGTTATTTCTTTTCAACGCGGGCGAAACCGGGACACAGCTAGTGTGTAATAAAAAATCACAGTATGAGATCAGTCAAGAATCCTGTCCAACTGTAGTTGAAGTTTCTTAGGTTTGGGTGTAGCGATCACCGTGACGGCAACGCGGTCGCCCAGCTTCGGCGTGTGGTGACCACCTAACTTGCTGCGGTGTATGAGGCCGTTGTCCCCCACGCCGCAGTCCACGAAGCAACCGAAGGGAACCACGTTGCGGACTACGCCTGGAAGTTTGGAGAATATATTAGTTATTGAACAAGATGGTAGAGCTAAAATAAGTTTGATTTTCTTGCTATTTTTTTTGGTAGTAATAGCTCTAGTAATAGTTTATGGTAGTAATAGCGCTAGTAGTCGCTCTTTTATATAAAACGCAACTACCGCCTCAAAGTAGCCCTCCCCTACAAAGAGGGTTTTTGCCATACTTTCTAAGCATTAGTGACTACAAGTTGGATAACTCAATAAGACTGCTGTCAGTATTCCGGACTTAATCTCTTGGACAATGTTACCGTCTAGGACATCCAGAGACAGAGTGGTGTCATTCAACGCCAACACGATGAAATAAGTGGATTTGATAGATGGATAAAGTAGATAGATTTTGTATCTATTTAGTTACTTTATTTAAGCAAAAACCTGACGAACGACATGAATATATTCCAACGAATTTCCTCAAGGAACTTACCAGTTAAAGTAGTTCCTATCGCAATTTGGTCGCTCGCTTGCACTGCCATAGAGTAAACTGGCCGACAGAAAGTTATTACGTTATCTTCATACGGCTTCTGTTTGAAGGCACTAATGATGAGGTCTAATGTACAAACGTCAGTAATGAGGTCTTTGGCCATAGCAACAGTGTCAATACCGAGAGTTTTCCTCTCCACCTGTTCAGGGAAATGGGGTTTCGTGAGGTCCTTTATGTTCACTCCTATTTTCTTGGCGAATCTGAAATGTACAAAATAAATTTACTGCTCACTTAGTTGCATCTTCTTCGCAATTTAAAATAGACCAAAATTTAGTATTCAGTTACATCCTGTATATAAGTTTACTATTGGTTCACAATCGTGTTTCTATAGCTGTTTTATTAAGCGGGAAATGTAAGTAAATATATAATTTTAGGCTAATATTCGCGGAATTCAAACATTTTAATATGTAATGGGTAATAACGATACGCTGTTTTAATCTCTTTATTGCCCATATATCGACCCAGTTGCATGGATTCATCCGTCTATATATCATGAATCCCGTTACAGTAGTAGTAAAATGTTTAAAAATTATAAAGTGACAAATTACTTACAATTTCGCAATGTTATAACTCTCCGGATGTATAATAGTGGTGTCTAAGGGCTCTGGACCTCCCAACACTTTCAAAAAGCCCGCACACTGTTGGTAAGTGACTTTCCCGATTCCTGGCACTTTTAGTATTTCCGCTCTACTCGTGAATCTGTCATGCGTTTGACGGTATGCGATCATTTTCTTAGCACGACCATCGTTTAATCCAGAAATTCGCCTGAAATCAAATAAAGATGATTTTTTTTTTATAATATACATAGGAGTAGTAGACGAGCATGCAGTCCACCTGATGGTAAGTGGCTACTGCCGCCCATGAACATCTGTAATCAACCCCAGATAGGATTAAATATTCCTGCCTAAGGTCGGCCACAGATGCTCCGTTACCCCTGAGGAATAAGCTGGAACGCCTCGGAAAAGTCTGTCTCCCTTACCACACCCTTCAAACCGGAACACAGCAGCGCCTAACACTGCTGTTATTAAGTAGAAATAACGAGAAAATAATAAATTAGGTAGAAATAGATTATAACGTCCATTGAAATTGAAAAAGGAACTGTTTTTTTTTAAGTAAACACAAATTGCGCTCAAGGAATCACGCGTCATATAAATCGCGAATCACATACATACGAATTAATTTCTAAAACAATCGCATAAATTTTGTATATAAACAAAGACCTATAAAAAGTGGATAGTTACCTCAACATAGCTTGTGACGCAGTATTAATGTCAACTCCCACAAGACTCACAACCTTCTCCACAGCACTGTCTAATGCAGTTTCCAACATTTTAGGAGGAATATCGTGTTGATACAATCCCACTCCTAAATTCTTCGGATCCACCTATAAACACATTTTAATTATTTTAAGATTTATTTTGAGGACGCTTTTGTAAAAAATGCTTATGAAAAAATATTGACCTTTATTAGTTCTCCCAAAGGATCTAAAACCCTTCTTGCAATAGATAGCGCCGATATTAAATTCGGATCCATATTAGGATGTTCCTGTAAGAACAAAAGATCAAAATTGTAAAATGTAAAGTTGGTGTGTTATTAAGGATTTCACTATTTGTTTTGTAAAATTACACCAATATTAAAGACACAGACATATATAAGGACATCGAAACAAAAAAGAAACACTGAAACTACATTAGAGCTAGACATATTTTGACTATACATAGATTCGCCATCTCAGACACGAAATAATACTCTATGCATAATATAAAATCCCTCAAGTTTATAGAATACCTTTTGCGCCTCCTTGCTGATGGAATAAATAGAAGCGCCCTGTTCGGGTACAATGATCACTGGAATGTGTTCAGATATGTTTAGTCGTTTCAACCACTGTTCTGTTTCTCGGCAAGCCGTGCCATTCCCCAAACCAATTAATTCCACGCTGGAAAACATAATTTCTTTGAAGCAACATGTATTTAACTATCTATACAAAATTTATACACTACTAGCAACCCGACCGCGCTTCGCACGGGCAGAATTGAATAAGTGTCTATCTTTTTCGTAGATCGTTCGTAGTTCGTAGTTTCGTAGATCTTTTTCGTCTGATCTATCAGCTTTTTGAAAGTGGTAGAAGCCTTTGTGGTTAGACTCCGTCGGAACCACCGCCACATCTATTTCTGCCTAATAACAGCAGCAGCGGTAGCGCATCAGTGGCTGACCTCAGGTAGAAATATTTTATCCTATCTAGGGTTGATTACAGATGTCCATGGGCGGGAGTTACCATCAGGTGGACTGCATGCTCGTCTGTTACTTCTATATTATAAAAAGCTATATATAATTATCATCACACTTAATTTTAATTACTCATTTAAACATTTCCCATGAAGAATAAGAGAAAGACAACAATTTGTTTGCAACTTTTTAAACATTCTAAATAAATACCATTAATATAATAAAATACATATATGAATTAACATTGGAAATAATGTCAAAAATGTACCACACAAAAGTGTAAATGTGTGTTACATTTTTGTGTTGTACACATTTCAATAATAATTTGGTAAAATTTGTTATTGTTACCTATGTTTATCTAAATATGATTTCAGCCGGCTAGCTGCCATTTCACTTTGGTTCTGCCGATGCAAATCTGGGTATATAGTGAAAGCATCCAGTTTTTCTCCATTACAATCAATGATTCCCACCTACAACAATAATTATATATTACAATAGTATTCAAAAGGTCTATGTGAATGATTTCATCTATTCTAAATTTATGGAGAATAAGTTTAGAAAAAAATATATTTCATACAAGCAGAGCATCGAAAATGCATTTCAAAATCTTGAATATATTGAATAAATTAATACTTGGAATGCTAGTTACGATATTTGGCCTTAAATTCTCGTACATAAAAATATTATATGCAGTTATCCTTTCCCACCTTACAGCCGGCTTTAAACCCAGGATCTAATCCGGCAATTCTCCTATTTTTAACCGGTTCAGTCAGCAGATACTTTTCCAAATTAGTTGTAAAGGTTTTAATGGCCTCTTTTTGCGCAGCGACAGTTAATTCGGATCGTACTTGCCGAGAGACCCACGGCTTGATCAGTCGATTGTATGCATCGGTTAATCCCTTGCGCACCCAAACGCCACTCTTCCACAGAGTTAGGCAAAACCTGAAACATGAAAAGAAGAAAAAAATTACTATGTATTTTTTTTCTTTTTTTCATTTATGTAAATATGTTGTTTATGTTGAACTAAGCAAAAGACCCCTCTTTGTTATTTATAAAAAATTTATGATCCTAGTAGACATTAGAATCATAAATTTTTTGCATGCTACTCATGCTACTAAAATTTATATCATGTGTTAAAATCCATTAAGCTATTTAGGGTGTAGCATGAGCCAAAATATACACATATGTATAGTCCGTATAAAACTGCTAGTTTGCTCCGAATATAGAAATGAATCGCTTTGCCAAACCAAATTTTATGACTACACCTGCTTGCAGTTTCCACGGACTATACATACATAATCCTCCTTATGTGGCCAATAGTATTGTAAAACCTTTTTTATGTCCAAGTACTGAACACTACTCCGTCCTGACAACTGAGATATGGAAACTAGCAAACACTAGCAAAGTGCCCCAGTGCATATCGTGCACCCCTACATGTTGGAACTGATTATACTCACAGTACAATTACCTTTCTAGCCTATTATAAAACCAGTCAGGTACAATCACTTTGACAGAAAGGATTTTTTCATCTTCCCCTCTGTTCACGGCTAATGTTTGATGACACTTCACAAAGTGGACAGGACACTTCCAGTCAAAATATATCTTGTATGTCTCAGGATCTGATCGGGTGTCGAGTTTTTTTTTGTCATCGTCTTTCTTTGTTTTTGTAGAACTCTTTGTCTGGCTACTTTGTAAAGTAAACCTTGTTTCTGTTTTCCTGCAAAATTTTAAAGTAGTTTATGAAACTAAAAACAAAGGGTATGGTATATATCATGGTAATATATTATACTTCTTTGGGATATTTGTTCAAAGGACACAAGTAAGGTAAATAAATAATCTTTCTATGTGAAATGACATTAGAATTAGGTTAATTAAGCTTAAAGCTCAAAGTTTGGTCAGTAAGTGACAAACCCCATTTGATTAAAAATATCCATGAAGTTTTAATTTGAATGATTTTGCTAATACTACATGTATTAAAATCACTTGATAAAAACTTAGAAAATATTTTACATACACTTCTCTCATATGTTGAAGAACTCTAGTATCTTTGTATATAATATCAGCCACTATATGGGTTATATGACTTTCTACTTTTTCAAGTGTTGCAAGCTCCTCATTGGCAGGGTTGCAGAGTGTCCTTAAATCAACATAATCACCATTCAGTGCCTTAATTGCATAAGCTTCAATGCCCAAGCTGCGAGCTCGCTCAGCTAGTGATAATGTATGGGACTTCAATGGTGCATACTGCAAATAAATATAAGTGAATTCTTGTGAATATAATATTGATTTAGTACATTTAAATTAATATATGAGATTTGAATGTAGGCATAGTATAATTATTATAACTTTCTTTAAACGTGAAGGCAAACATAAACCTAAGAAATCTTAAAAAAAATGTTTACAAAGGTATGTGAAGTCTACCAATTCGCACTTGGCCAGCGTGGTGGATTATGACATAATCCTTCTCATTCTGAGAGGAGACCCATGCCCAGCAATGGGACAGTAATGGGACGAAGATGAAAATGATAATATAATGGAGGACTAAAGAAAATTGAACCAAATAATTCAAAAGAACTACTCTCAAATATGGATCCCGCCAGTGCAAATAGTAAGATCAGTCAATACATAATATTAAAACAATAATAATTAAAATCCTTACTTACAATTAAATCAAGTTCGGACAGAGATTTAGCATTCAAAATACTTTTCTCAACCTCCGGTGTCAACTTTTTTGATTTTTTCAAAGCTTGCAGTACAGATTGTACCTTCTTCTTGAACAGGATTACATTTTGGTAACTTTCATACATCTCCTGGAGTCTAGAAGGTCAAGTAATAGTACATTACAATACGAGGACGAAAAGTTTTTTTCTGACAAGTGTGAGTTTGCAGGCCGAGCCGCAGGCGAGGACTGCAATCACACGAGTCAGAAAAACATTTTTCGTCCGCGTGTTGTATAAAATTTTATATTACGGGGTCGGAAATGGGGGTTTTGCGCACGCGAAGCGTGCGTAAAACGTCCATTTACGCACGCCGTGATATAAACATTGTTATGGTTTATTATATCAACAAACATTATATGTGTCACGAACATTATGTGATATATCATATAGATTGATACAAATAGTGCGAATGTATATTTCTGTAGACATGCATCTTTACGGTTGAAATATTGTACAGAAAAATAGGATTATGTGTAGATATTAGCGGGACCTGATGGAGTGCCAAATGCTGGAGATACATAGACAAGAAAATAGTCTACATATAATAAAAACATACTGTAATACTACATAACACACAAACAGTGGCAGTGATAGCCTAGTGGTTAAGAGACTTGGCCTCTCGATCGAGGGGTCCGAGTTTCAAATCCTAGGCACGCACCTCTGATTTTTCAAAGATAGGGGGGATTACGGTTCTTACGGCGCCAAGATTTGAATGCGGATCCGTATAGATTTCGATGAGACAAGACGAAAAGTAAGAATAAATTTTTTGATATCTCGCTTAGTTTTCGAGATATCGATACTCAAAAATTATTCGAAAATTTCGATTTTTTGCGTTTTAAAAGTGAAATTGCCGAGGAACGGCGCGGCGGAAACGGGTGCGACTGGTATCTCCGGATAGGGGAGGACGTGCAGAATACGGTAGAAGAAAAATGAAGAGAATTCGTTAAGAAACGGCGGAGGAAAATGAGAAAAACCAAAAATTGATTTTTGAAAAACGGAGAAAATTATATTTAAAAATTTAGAAAACGGAGAGAAACGGAAGTAGTATGTGCGAAAAGGTATCGTTGAGACGAGTACGATGGTATAAAATAATTAGAAATCGGGCAAGGGACAACGAAGTTAGAGGTGATTGAAATTTGAGTTGGTATTGGTTAGGTTAGGTTAGGTTAGGTTAGGTTTAGGTTAGGTTAGGTTAGGTTAGGTTAGGTTAGCTTAGGTTAGGTTTAGGTTAGGTTAGGTTAGGTTAGGTTTTTTTATTATTATTATTATCATAATAATAGTGATAATCATAATAAAGGATGAAATATATCTTCAAAAAATTTTTTCAATAAAATTCCAATATTTTTAATAATGTATTTATTAATATCTTGAAAACTAAGCAAGATATTGAAAAAAATTATTCTTTGTTTTCGTTTTCTTTTCCGAAAATCTATCGAAATACATCATTAAAAGAATATTTTTTTTTTATTTTTCGATTTTTAAATATCGATATCTCGAAAACTAAGCGAGATATCAAAAAATTTTATTCTTACTTTTCGTCTTGTCTCGTCGAGATCTATAAGGATCCGCATTCAAATTTTGGCGCCGTAAGAATCGTAATCGTGCCCAAAGATATGTGCGTATTAGAAATTAATGATCACTTGCTAAATTGTGAAGGAATATATTGTGAGGAAACCTGCATTCCTGAGAGATTTAAAAAAAAATCTCAAAGGTATGTGAAGTCTACCCATACGCACTTGGCTAGCGCAGTGGACTATGGCCTAATCCTTCTCATTATGAGAGGAGACCCGTGCCATGGGACATTAATGCGTTGATGATGAACATAAACATTATGTATGTAGGGATTTTAAAGAGCCCAATCATCATAAAAATTGCTTTAAATATCATGTTATTAACAAGTAAACTATTGTAAAGCTTTGATTTAGTTTAAAGATGCTCTTGCTAATCAATGAAGATAATCACAAAATTTAATATAATTACCGATCTGGTGGCAAATGGTCCACAGCCTCCTTTCGGTATCTGGCGATAAAGGGCAAAGTGCACCCTTCAGTCAGCAGCGTGACAAACTTACGAGCAAGGCTCTGTGATATCCCCTCAAAATGTGAGAGCATATCAACATCGTCCCAGCCACTAAATACCTCATCTGATACATCTTCCAATTCATCAATATCATCAGTTTCAATTATTTCTTTTTTAGATCTTGTTTTTGTGTTTTTATCACTTTCTTTGGCTTTAACTTGTACGTTGCCGTCAACTAAGTCGCTAAAAAGCTTGTCATTAGAGTCCGCTGCGTCTTTCTTCACCCTTTTTCTAGGTATTTTCTTTTCTACTAATTTATTAGGTTCACCGGTTTCTGTTTTCTTTGTCTGTCTTTTTTTAGGTACAATCTTCTCAGCATCTTCATTTGATTCTTGTATTTTCCTCTTTCTTGTCGGTGCTTTAACTTTTTCCATTTTGAATCAAACAATTTAAATATATCAATAACACCGAATTATTCTATTCAATGTTTTACTTTAACTTTGAAGATAAAACGGTCCATACGAATATCAACATTCAACAGTTGACAGTGACACTGACTTGCCAAAAGTACAAAACACAGACTATACCATTTAACTAGGATTGCAAGATTTTATTCTGCCTGTACGGGACGGGACATTATTTTGTGAATGTTCTGTAGACATTCCCGAGTGCGTGCGGTGTCCGTGAAACTAGCACAGCATTTGCCAGCAGAGCACTAAAAATGAGAGTTCTATTCGCATGCACATGAGTTCTATAGTTCCTGATAGTTTTCAGGAATAGTTCTGGCGATTTCACGGAGATAAATCAGAATGAAATAATGCTCTGCTAACTTCACACAGCAGAGCATTTTTGTCTTACTCCGGAGCCCATAGATTAGTATATTACTTATCTATGCCGGAGCCAGACATAATACAACTAGACTTTGCGCATGTGTAGCAGGCTCCGCACATATTTGAAGTTTGAACGCTTTGATGTGCGCTCGAACAACCGACACCAAATGACAAATTGCGAATATTTGAAGCAAGCTTTGAACAAATACTTAAATACCCGTGCGTGCTTCACTGTGTTCAAATGTTTGTGCTATGTCTGACGTGGGCCTAAGAGACTGCTTTTTATTTCAGACTAATAAAAATAGAGTAGATTAATAATAAATAAAAAAAAACACATTTTATGTATTTTTATTTGTATTTTTTAGCAACCTCCTTTGTATATTACAATCCCACTCAACATAAACAGGTTTCAATATGATAATTTCGAAGTACTGCAACTCCAACTTATCTGCAATAAAATATATAGTAAATTTTGAATTGAGTATTTATTACTTAAAACAATTTGCATTAAATTTGTTAGCCAACTATCTAAGATTTTTTTTAACTAATTGCATACATTTTTACAGGTAAACTTGAATAAAGAAGAATGCATAGTTAAATTTTCAAAATAACATTGATATCACATTAATTAAAAAAACTTTTTCTATTTACCATAGATTAGTAAAGATACTTCGCCGCCTTGAAATTGAATGAATCCACAAACGGCTTATTAGTAAGTTATTTTTTTTTAATTATTGACAAATAAAAACATTTTTAGAGAAAATTTACGAATAAATAACTAATACTGCGTAATTTACATAATAAATAAATAATTATTTCAAATATTTTAGGGACATTTTAGCAGGGAGACGTGGCAAAACTTTTTTACGCAACTATTTCAATTCTCAAAACTGGGTACATTTTCTTGTTAGGAGTGAGTAATCTTTAGTAATCTATGCTATTTACCTAATGCTTCCAAAAACTTTGTAAATGTTTCCTCATTTCTTACAACACTAGCTATGTAAACTTCCAGGTTATTATTTTTCTTAAAGAAAGTGTTTATAACATTGCATAGTGCTGGTATTATTGTGGGGTCATATACTATATCTGCACCAATTAGAATATCTGGTATAATTTCATCTGACAGTTCTTCTACACAGTTCCAATCTAAAATTGTTACACCTGTAAAAAATATCAAATTTTATTAGTTATCCAAGTGTAAAAGTTATATTAAATTAGTCTTGTCTCTCTCATGTAGTATTTGAATTTATCAGCAAGGCCTAACTTGCATTGCAATACATAACGCAATGATCCAAACTGTGTTTTAAAAACTTAATAAGGTTTGGCAAATATTTCTTAATTTCTTGAAATTCTATTATGCACATGAAATGTTTACTAAAGATGGTTATTATTTATTTTGTGAAGCTGTGACCCAACTGTAGAATAGAAAATTATCGTGAAGGTGTTGTCATACCTAAAGATTTTTGTTTGCCACTAAACACTGTTATGCTCGAAGTTTCCTCTTCTTTATATTCTGGAAAGTTTATCCTTATGTTATCCCTTATGGTGCTAAGAACTTCTTGATGGCAATCTGATAATATAATAGATTGGATGTCACAATGTTTAGCAATTGTTACACCTGTAAAACCAACTCCTGATCCAAGTTCTAAGATTTTTTTGTCTGCTATAATACTTTGGTGACAGAGAGCCCAATCTGATAACATAAATGCTGCCTAAAAATATACAAAAAATTCCAAATTTTTAATTAAAAAAATGATATTAATGGATTTTTTTGTAGAGCTTAATAGAAATATAAAAAAAAAAATCAAATACAATGTCTATTTTTTGTATATAGCCAAACTTGTTTATTTATTTTCATAATAGCAGTTTTGGACCAAGTTAAATGTTTATAAAAGATTAAGTATTAAAAAAATACCTCCCAAGTCTTCATTCCAGTTGTCCCATTCACAACCATATTCTTTGTTTCTTTAATTGTGATTAGAGAGTCAATGTTATTATCAATAACATAATGATGGTAACAGAATTCATTATTGATTGAGGCCTTTTCCATTGCAGAGCAAAGGAAACTGTATATTTCATCATGAATTTCTTGTTCTGGTTCCAATAACGAAATTAGTTTTTTAAAGAATTTTTGACAAAAATCATTGTTCAAGGGATATTTTTTTAATCTATCTAGATGTATTGTTGACTGTAAAAATTCTTCTTGGACATTTGGCGTCAAAATATCTACTTCATTGGCCTGCAAATAGATTGAAAAATATTTTTTTACAAACTGGAAACAGTAGAAACTAAATGGTAAATTTTGGAGAAACAAATTGGTATGTACCTCTAATGCCCAGAAATTTGCTACATAAAGCATTGCCTCAGGTTGAATTATTTTTTGTTATTATTCGGTTATATGTCAGTGCTATTTCTGACTATTAAATAAGAATTGCCGCATAAATACAAGATACAAATATACTGGAAGGTGGACCCCACGAATAACTATAAAGAGAATATTCAGAAGAAGCAGTGCGTTTATTTTAAGATTAGTTAAAGACACTTACACTTATTGTAAATTGTAAGGACCCTCTAAGAAAATGTTGTGTTAATTTTCTGATTACGCCTAGAATTTGTGCATCATTATTCGACATTATGAACCTTTATAATTAAATATGGAATTAAGATCTATTTCTAGATATTTAAAATAAAGTTACAACTTTTAACTTTATATTCATTTAAAATTAGTTTTGTTTTGACACTTTTGACAGCACCAGCTGAGCAGGCAACTTGTAATTGTAATTGTCATTGTCATTGTCATTGTTCAACAGTACAGAAACAGAAAGATATTAAGTATTTATTCAGCCAATGAAATAAAAAAAAACAATTAAATGTATATTCTTGAGTATTGTGAATTTAAACGCAGCAGATTTCAAAATAAATAAAATTTAAATAGTTATTAATTTTTCTGTAATAATCTGTAACTAAATTGTCTAGCATCAATCTGTCATTACTCATTAATTGTCATCTATAATCTGTGACTTCAGACTTGTGTATATCATTATCATTATCATAAATTATCAGGTGGGAAAAGCGCGGGAAATCTTGAAGACGGCGGGAGCATTTTCTAGCAGAAATTTTAAATTTTAAACATTGATCAGTGGAGTTTGTAAAATTATCTTTCTTAACTACTTCTATTAGCCTATTAGTTTCTTTTATTTCATTATATTCCTTGGTAAGTTTTTACATTATTTAGTTTCTTCATATTTTTATTTACTATGGACGAACCCCCGGACCCCGGGGGTTCAGTTCCTCCGGTTGCATGTAATATTACAATTTCCAACAATGATTCTAGTGTAGATACAGATGCCTCCATAAATGTAAGCTATCGCAAGCGTCCGAAACATAAGAAAATTTGTAAAAATTGTAATAAAAAAAGGAAAAGCAGTCATTCACAATCACATACAAAGAACGATTGTAACTGTGATAGTGATGAAAATTCATCACATCGTAACAAAACAGTTGAACCTGAATCTGGTACAATAGAAAAATCTGTAAATCCAAATCCTATACAGCCCACAACAATATATCGTGAAGTATTTTTAAATTCAGATATTTCACCATACATAGTTCATGTGCAACGTAATCTTCTGTCCCCTAATGATCCAACTACTTTTCATCCCGTTTCATTTGGAAGGTTCCTTCAAAAATTCTCCTTTAGAAATATTATCAATGGCAGCATTAAAAAGATTGGCAGGAACAAGATCTCCCTAGCATTCTCAAACCATGTTGATGCTAATACATTCCTACAACACTCCAGTTTAAATTCAAATAATTTAAAAGCTTTTATTCCAACATTTTGTATTACTAGAATGGGTTTGATTAGAGGTGTGCCAGTAGAATGGTCGCCTGAAGATATTAAAGAATCTATAACAGTACCATTTGGTTGTGGAGAAATAATAAGAATTAGACGTCTTAATTATAAGGTAATGGTCGATGGCTCTCCTGTGTGGAAACCTTCACAAACTGTTGTGTTAACTTTTGATGGTCAAATTTTACCAAAACATATTTATATATGTTATAATGCCCTTGCTGTTGAACTGTACACCTACCCTACCATCCAGTGTTATCAGTGTTGTAGGTATGGTCATACAAAGACCCAGTGTCGCTCCAAGCCACGCTGCTTTAAGTGCGGTGAAGGCCACACTGGTGATTCGTGTGATATTGAGGATGATTGTGCGCTATGTTGTTCATGTACTGGTGCTCATTATGCAACTGACAAGTCTTGTCCCGAATTTGTTAGACAAAAACAAATAAAATTAACTATGGCTCAAAGTTGTATATCATATGCAGAAGCATCAAAATTGCATCCTCCTATCCCAAAGTCTTACTCAGATGCTTTAAAAACACCTCAGCAACAATATGTTATCCAGGATTCAAATAAGTTAAGTCATGCCAATCATTCAACTGTCCAACAAAATAGATCTTCATATAAGAAAACAGTATTTTTAAAACCTCGCTCCCCTCCTAAACAACAGAAAGGATATGATCAAGTTACACATCAATCTATGATTAGAGAATATGATATTCCATTGCCCAGTAATGGCAGTTTAATTAACACAAATGTAGATGTAAATAAACAAACAAATGTAAATGAAATAATAGTATCTTTAATAAATCTTTTGTTACAAAATAATACATGTTCACCGAACAACGCTGCTGCTCTGGTTGAAATTATGAAACAAATCACAATTGATAATGGATCACAAATCCAAAATCCTGCAGTGGAACTGCAGAAGCATAATAAGCAAGAAAACTGATCTTGCTTATTTAATTAATAAATATGACCCACTACTTATATCCCTTTCGGAGACATGGTTGTCTCCAGGTAGTTTCTTTAAAATACCTGGATACACATGTCTCCGAAAGGATAGATCAGATGGTTATGGTGGCATAGCCACCCTTGTCAAAAATTCTGTAAATTTCTCTTCTGTCTCTCTCCCTGTTAATGATGATATTCCAATTCTCGCAATATCTATAGATAATGTATGTTATGTGACAGTTTACATTGCTCATCCTTCCCTACTAGTATTTGATACAATTAAAGAAATATTACCAACCCTACCGCAACCAATTTTAATTTTAGGAGATTTTAACTGTCATCACCAAACATGGGGCAGCGCCATAAATAACTATTACGGCGAACAAATGTTAGAAATAATAGACAGTAATAATCTGTGTATTTTAAATACAGGTAAGCCTACACGCCGTACTAGTCCCGTTGAGAATATAAGTGCTGTTGATTTGTCCATATGTTCACCTAACCTTGCCTCGGTATTATCCTGGGATACACTTCCTCTTACATACGGCAGTGATCATTATCCAATTTTAATAAACATGCCTTTACCGTTTAGCCATAACTTGTCACAAAAACATATGATTCGGCCCAGATATAGATTAAATAAAACAAATTTGGCAGATTATCAAAATTATACAGATTCTAAATTCACGTTACTTCCTAAAGTATGTTATAATAACGAACCTCTTTGCAATGATGCTTTTGTAAGCACGTTGCAAGGGGCAGCTAATAAAATATTTCCCGAACGAAATGACATTACAAAAAATTGCCAAATTTCATCTCCGCCATGGTGGGATGAAGAATGTACGGAGGCCGTTAAAAAGCGAAAAGAGGCTGAAAAGCAATATAGCTGTGAAATGACACCTGAGAACTTCAAAATATTATCTGAAACTATTAATAATACACATAAATTTTTGAAAAAGAAAAAGTCTAACGGTTGGAGAACATTCTGCTCATTAGTTTCACCCGACACCCGATCTTCAGTTGTTTGGAAAAATATTAAACGATTCCGTTCAGTCTACAAAGAATCCAATTTCACTTATCTTTCGACAACACTTGCTTTTAATTTTATGGACAAGTTAGCTCCACCTTATGCTCCTGAAAAAGCGGAATGTTTTCAGCATCTTAATAGTTCAATCGATGAGCAAATCGGTCTTAATTCCCCATTTACAATGTCTGAATTAAATAATGTTTTATCAAATCTTAAGGACTCTGCCCCGGGTGAAGATCTTATACCCTATTCTTTTATTGTAAATCTTAATGAATCTATGCGTAGTTATTATTTAGATATCGTTAATTCTGTAATGTTATCAGGCACAATTCCGCCTTTATGGAAGTCACAGATAATTATTCCTATATTGAAACCGGGCAAACCCCCTGAACAACCTACATCATATAGACCTATAGCCTTATCATCCGTTTTAGCAAAAATAGCTGAACATTTAATAAAAAATCGTTTAGAATGGTTCATTGAACATAATAACTTCATTTCAAGCACTCAATTTGGTTTCAGAAAAGGTAAAAGTACATTAGATAGCATTGCTATATTTTGTACCGATATCCGACTTGCATTCACAAATAGTGAGTCACTTGTAGCTGTATTTTTAGACATTCAATCTGCATACGATAGTGTCCTTCTTCCAGTGTTACGCCAAAAGATGAATAATTTAGGTCTTCCGGAGATGCTCACAAACTTTGTTTTAAACCTCCTCACTGAGAGGAAAATTAAATTGTTTGTTAATGACGGCGCCTGTATTGAAAGACTTGTGTGGAAGGGACTCCCACAGGGGTCTGTTCTCAGTCCACTTTTGTACAATATTTATACATATGACATAGTACACTCCATCATAAGTCCCGTAAAAATGTTACAGTATGCAGATGATCTTCTTTTATACACCAATAATGCTTCAATTCCCATTGCTTGTGATTTACTTTCACATTCACTGGATTCATTAAAGTCTTGGTTAGTTTTAAATGGTTTAGACATATCTGCCCCCAAAAGTACTACAGTCATTTTTTCTAGAAAACGAAGCATCCCTGCGGTAAAAATTCTTTTTGACAACGATGAAATCCCGATAAAGTCAGAAACCAAATTTCTTGGTTTAGTTTTAGATTCGAAGCTTACTGGTCTTCCACACTGTGAATATATTGCTTCTAAGTGTGAACGTAATATTAATATTTTAAGGTGTCTCACGGGAGTTTGGTGGGGCGCTCACCCTTATTCATTAAAGCTATTATATAATGCATTAATTAGAAGCGTCCTTGACTATGGTACATTTCTATTAGAGCCTGGATGTTTACACGGTTGGAAAAAATTAGACAATATTCAATCAAAATGTCTGAGATTAATAACAGGTTGTATGAAGTCGAGTCCAATAAACGCCTTACAAGTTGAATGTAATGATCCTCCTCTGCGTTTAAGACGTCAGTACTTATCAGATCGTTTCATATTTAGATCTTTACAGTTTTCTGAACATCCCTTATTTCCTATATTACAAATTTTGTCACAAAATGTTCATAAATCAACTTTTTGGAAACATAAAACCTGTATTGTTAATAGTTATCAAAAATTTAAATCTTTATCATCTCCAACATTCCGGTCAGTTACTTTACCTGTTTATAAATACGACTATAAGTGTATAACCATATCTCCAAATATATGTTCCAATATTGGTGTAAATAAATACAGTAAAGAAATAGATAAACAAATTAATAACGTTCTGGCAACTAATTGGAATGGCTGGCATTCTATTTATACGGATGCATCAAAAAAGTCAAACGCTGGATGCGTGGGTGTGGGTGTGTATCATCAGCAGTATGAGATTGTACAGAAAGTTAAATTACCACCAGAATCTTCTGTTTTTACAGGCGAGTGTTTCGGTTTATTGAAGGCTTTGGAGTATGTATTACTCATGAAATTAAGGAGAGCCGTCATATTTACTGATTCTTTAAGTTCTTTACAGGCTTTAGCTAAATTTCCACTTAAAGCTAAAAATTGTCCTCCAATTATGGAAATTAGAAAATTACTTTTAAATTGTTCCATTAATCATACTGAGGTATCATTTGCATGGATACCTAGTCATTGCGGTATCAAAGGAAATGTTAGGGCTGACGAGATTGCGACTGATGCTATAGAATGTGGTGATATTTGTCCATACATCAATTATACTTATGATTTACTCACTTTGCCTAAGGTTTACCTTCGAGAATCATGGAATGAAATTTGGTTTCAAACTTGTAAATTTAAAGGTAGATTTTATGCACTTATTCAACCTAACATTCCAGCTAAACCGTGGTTCTCTAGGGTTAAACTTGGTAAAAAAGTTACATCTATTTTGATACGTTCACGACTGGGTCATGTCTGTTCTCCCAAACATCTAGCTAGAATTAGTATTGTTAATAACGCAATGTGTCCTTGTGGTGTTGATGAGGGGGATTTAAATCATATATTTTTTGCTTGTCCACTTTATGACCGCTCTTCCTTGTTGCAAAGCCTTATTTCTCTCCGTGTTCCTTTTCCTCTTTGTATTACTACCCTATTAATATTTGATAATCCACAAATATATTCAATCTTAGCATCTTATTTATCTACAAACAATATCAACCTTTGATAATTACTTAATACTTATATTCCTTTCCTATTTATCTATATTTTCCTAAACTTCCCTGATCCTTGTCCTTTTCCAAATTAATCGATCTTTACTTTTTTTATATTTTGAATTTCCCCGTTTTTAAACGTACATCAACTTGACATTGGCAAAATGGTCATAAGACCGAGAAGCCATCGCAAAAACAAAAAAAAAAAAAAAAAATTATCAGGTGGTTCTTATCTCATATCATAGTTATCAACCGTGATACAGTGCATTAAAAATACCATTAAAATCGGAGTTTATTCATTGTGATGTAAATAAATTGTTGACAAAAATGACGACAGAAAATGTAAAAGAAAGCACTGCTACAGCTACTACCACTACGAAGTTAAGTGAGGTTAAAAGTGATGCGAGCAAGGGAGAAAAACAAGAATCTTGGGGCTATGATCTATATCCGGAGAGACGAGGGACATTCAAACCTAAAATTACGAATATACTCATAGGCAAAGAGGGTAAAGAGAGTATTGAAAAGCTCAAATGCGAGAAAAATGTCTATACGTGTGTTAAAGAAAGTTAGTAAATCCCATGACTTACGTTCTGGTTTATTTTAATATATTGTAAACTTTGTTATTAAGTAAGGTAGACTTTAGAACTGTCCAGTGACAAAATCTGTTATAATACTAAAATGCTATAGTGTTTGAAACTCGGCCTCTGCGCCGGGGTTTCGAGGTTCACTTCTCAAGCACACACCTCTGATTTTTCTAAGTTATTTGCGTATTAGACACTCATTGTCACTTTTTGAAACAGTAAATAATGAGATTATAGTCCAATATTTTTTTTATTTTTGCACTTTGTTATGAATTAATTAGGTACATTATAAAATAGATTTGCTTTCATTCCAAATCGATTACTTTATAGTTTACCAATTCAACAATTTATTTCAGGTCCAATTGTGAAACTTATGATGTCAGCGCTCAAGAGTTCTGGTTGGTTAGTTGAGCTAAATATATTCTTTTAACTGTGTCCTTTAATAGAAATATTTAAATGTGTTTTTATTTTCAGTCCCATTGATATTAGAAGACATATATCTTGCGAAGTATGTGATTATTCAGTGAGTGGAGGCTATGATCCGGAATTGAATCAAGTAAGTTTCTTAAATAAGCTATTTAAAAAATAAGAAATACCTTTAAAAACCTAAAACCGGTTTCATATTTGTACAATACTGTAGTTCCTGCAATCATACCAGGAAGTATATTTAAATGGGAATGAAAGTAATCAAATATACTTCCATTCAATTTTCATTTTCATAAGGTAAGGTATATTTTGTAACATATGGCAGTTAATTTAAATGATTCAAATGGTGACTTTTAAAACTTGTCATTTCGAATTTTATTTAATTTATATATAACTAATATATAACTAACTTTCCAAAGGAGAGATGTTATCTGTAAATTAATTTCCATAATGTCTGCCTTAATCCAGATTGTGGTGTGCCAAAATGTGTCAACAAGGAAGGGGATGGTGCAAGGTGTCCTTGCCCATGAGATGATACACATGTTTGACTACTGTCGCAACGAGCTAGACTTCAGGAACATGGAACATCTGGCCTGCACGGAGATTCGTGCAGCCAACCTCACACATTGCTCGTTCGTAAGTGCCTGGTCCCAAGGAGATGCTTCGTTTACTAGGATCAAACAAGCTCACCAGGTAATACATACTCCTTATTTTAATTATTAATCTTTAAGTATTGTATAGTTATCGCCAAACTGCTGGTCCGCCCTGCAATTGTTCCGAGCAGGTGTAGTCATACAATTTGCTAGGGTGATGCGATTCATTTCTATATTCAGAGCGGACTAGCAGTTTAACGAGGATAGTTACACATGGATAGAATAGGTAGTTTGGCTATTTAGGGTAGCTACGTATATACTGTAAAATATAGGTGTGTATAAGTCTATATTTAATGTTATTCAAACTTTTTAATTAATAAAGTTGGTGATTTGCTGTTACCAAAAATAGTAGAAATATAAATATGATTACTAGTTTTGAGTATTATTTTGATCATATGTGTGATTTTTTTCAACATTTGTTTCAGGACTGTGTGAAAACGAAAGCCTTGTATTCCGTAATGGCTGTACGACAAATAGGAAAAGCTGAGGCAGTTGATGTCATTGAAAAAGTTTTTCCTAAGTGCTACGATGACATGGAGCCAATAGGACGGAGGATTAGGAGAAACTCTGATGACATGTATAGAGCATTCAAGGAGTCTCCCTACTATGGATATTCATAACATTGTAGAAACAATTCATAGACACAAAACATGTAGATAATAAATAGTGTATCATAATTAAGGTGAAGTAAATAAAATCCATTGAAAAAGATTTAAAATAATGTCTTTTATTTTATTATTTAAATCTCAGCTATATTTACATTTTAGAAATATATATATTGCTTAATAGAAAATCTTTAATACTGTCCCATAATTTTGACATTAAACATTTATGAAGCAAAATTATCACAACTGCAGTGTAGACAAGGCAATGTAAGGCAAGTTGGTTCAAAGGCACATTGTTTTTCTAATTGACTGATATACTATACTCTAGTATAATTGCTTAATTAAGTTTCGATTAAACTGAAAATCTGCTAAGAAACTATACTGCCAATTATTGTAGATAAAGGAAAAAAATATTTGTGCTTAAAAAAATGGGGCAGTTGGTTTAAGCACTGCCTGATAATGATTTAAGTGGCGCTCCTAAGAAAATGTTACATAAAATAAAATTTAATTAAGTAGACCTGCAACCACATAAAAAGTTTTGAATATACTAGAAATAAAGGCCCGCTATAATACAAGTCAACTTATTTTTTTACAATAAATTTTCACTATAATGACTAGAAAAGTGAGACATGATGTCATAGAATGATGTCCATAAATTGTAAAACTGTAATTGTAAAACGGTAGGTAACATTTGTGATATGATTAGTTGCTTTTAATTATTTATAAAAATAAATACTTAAATTAGGTATATTTAATAGACCGCATTTCACATACATTGGGACGGCATATTTTCAATAAAAAATAGGGACTATTATTACAGGGATCAATCTACGTATTAGAACAATTTAAAACCTTATCTACCAAATTTAAGATATTATGCAAAGCAGGGACTAAGTATTACCTTATGAAGGAATAATAGGGTAACTTAATAATTACATTTTAAAATCTAAATAAATTAAAATTTACTTATTACTAAATAAAAATACAATATTATTATATGGTGAAACGAAAGGCTTGTTAGGCCAATAGCGTATGTAAAAAATAAATTTGTTTAACAAAATACATTTGGACGCAATATTTTACATAGTAATATTAAGTACATATTATTTTAAATCAAACTAAATTTTACAAAAATAGTAGGTTTAGGTATAATGAGTTTTTAAATATTTATATTCATGTAAAGTTAATTGTTTACCTTGTTTATTGCGGAACATACATTAATGGCGTAATTTTATCTCCGAGATCCATTAAGTCTTTAGCACTTGTCACTGAGACCACTTGCATAAAGGAATGGCCTCGGGTAATTCATAGTAAGCAAGGAATTGAAACATTCAAACATTACGTAGAAAATAAAACAAAAATCACTTTTAAGAATACATATTGTAAAATGACTGTAAATAGGTTTTACGTAAAAGATGAAATATTATAAATTATGAATAAATTAAATGTATTATTATATCGACTTTTTATTTCTCTTTACAGAAGTACGCAGATTTATATAGATTAAAATTGTGGAAACTGGGATTTAAAGCATGAAATAGAAAAAAACCATTTTAAAATTGAATTTGCTCGACTTGGAGGAGCACTACCGTGCTCCTGATTAAATAATTATTGTATTACCATTAATAGGTATTCACGTGAGGCCATCGGTTCTTGTTCAATAGCTGAAAACTTTAAAATATTGATACATTTAATATAAGGCACTTATTTACATATAGGCGTATATAATATCTAGTATATTATTGGTATTTCCACACTATGCAAAGCTTTTTAATAGGTATATTTGTATTTTATACAACTACAGTGCAAATGGTCCCACCATTGCTTTTATCGCCAATAGTTATCTGCTATATTTTTAAAACAATTTTATTTCAGTTGCCTTAATAATATAAAACATGTACGAGTATGTTAACAATATCCTACAGATGAAGCCTAGCATAAGCGTGAATATTGTATAATTATAACCAATATAAAATTCTAAAACCAAGCGTCTATATTATTGGTGTTTATACTTAGAGAAACGTAGTCTTCTTGAAAAGAAAACTCGAGAATATAAATTAAAAACTATGAATATTTTTATAAGTAAACTATTTATAAAACACTTCATTCAGTAAACTCCTTTTTACATTATGTCTTAATAGTATTTTATACTTCGATAACTTTGACTCACCATTGATGTCTTATTTTTGGTACCACGTACCATATGTGACGTGTGGTCACATTTTACTTTTTAAAACAAATAAGCACAATGTACAATAGTCTTATCAATTAGGCACAGAGTTTCTATTCTTGTAGAATATGACAGTTTATAACATCATTAAGCTCATTTATATTTCACTTCACTTGTGCATCGCTCGATGCGCTTCACTGAGGTATGTGGTCCAGTAGATTATTGTAAACAGAACAAAGCACATCGGGAACACAATCAGGGCATATCTGTCGAGCGCCCCGTGTTGGGCGCCACAAAACATGACGCCGCTGTCAATTATTTCACCAATCCGCGAAAAAAAACTGCTCGACATCCTGCTTGTCGGTAGAGTTTCCAGGATGGGAGAGTCCTGTGGATAAATAATTATATTATAATATCTTTTCATCTTAACTTATTTGGTAACAGGATAGGACAATACAGTTTGGGTAACGTACCTACTAGTGAGGCGTCGGAAGCATCGGTGCGTATGCATATCTATATAGGATTTCTAATACATAAAAACAAGCAGTAGGTATTTCCTAGACATAGACAAAATAATTTTGTAGAAACAACATTTTCAAACGGGTAAACTAGCACAACAACAAGGACTGAGGGTTTTATTGTGTCTATCTATCACAATTCAATTTTTCTGCTTACCAGCTTACGATCTACTCGGACATCACTTTAACTAAAACAACAATTTACCACTATCTGTGATTTTTAACCACTGTTACTGCATCTAGCGTTAGCCACACAGTGCAGTGTTTTTAGTTCAATTTTTACCTTTTTAAGCGATCTTGACTCACATCCAACCTTATTATCTCTCCATTTTCTCCTATCCTTGCCGGTTAACTAAAAATTGGTGGCCTAAGTTTAAAAACAATATACGTAATAGTGCCTACGTGTTTGAGAGCCATTATTTCCTTGTGTTTCGCGTCAAAGCACAAACGAACACACATCTAAGTAGTATTAAAACTATCGATATTTTTGGAATAAATATCGTTAATTGCAACAAAAATGACTACCTATCATGCAAAGGGGTATGATTTTGGTGCGATCGTTTCATTTTCCCATGGATATTAATTAATAGCTATTTTTAATAACAAGGCGGTATTTGCCGTGACTTGATGAGTATGGAGGTCATTTATTATGCTGACGGCAAACAAGTTATTCACGTCGGTGTTTTTGATGACATATAAAAATATTTACCCGTTGAATAGTCTGATGTGAAAATTGTTGTTTCAGACCCTCATCTTCGACACTTAATTGTGGGGTGAAAACACCACCTTGCGGTGTTCCCGTCACTGGCGTGCTCAGCCTCTGTAAGAAGGCAATATTGCATGTATGGTTACAGAATTTTACGGGCCTATATCCTCCTTGTTTTTTAGGCTTTTTCAGTCCTTGTATTCGGTGACTAGCAAACAGTTGATAGACTAAATCATGTAAGTAGAGCTTATTGTGCTTATCTGCCCAAAGCTAGAACGTGGATTTAAATGTGGTAGACATGCTTTCTTAAAAATCCCTTGGTTAGGTAAAATTACTAATAGGTGAGATTATAATATGAGTATGTTATCGTGTTTAAAGCTACTTAATAATTAAATTATGTGGGTAATTCTAAATAGAATAAATGTTTTGTGTAAAAAAATAAAACATAATGTCTATTGAAATATTAAAGTCGAAGGATGTGCCAAAATGTGATAGATCACTGTTTTACCGGTATTTAATATGGTTAATTATTCCTATTAACAATCCAGTCACTATTATTATTAACGACTCTAGGACATTCACGGGAAGAAGACATTATTTTAATTATTATAATAATTCGAACTAACAAACAAATGAAATAGACAGAAAGTACTACGGACGAAAGGGCGTCTTTGTGATAAATGGATGTTTTTTTCGTTTGTTTGTTTTTGTAAATTAATTAAGATGAATTTCATTATAAAACATACTTTTATTTGAATATTTTTACGATACAATAATATATTCTTAACTTACCTGTTTCCTTTCTTTATACTGTAAGATCATTAGTGTTAAGTGTGCCCAAGCCGCGTTTGTAATTAAGTGTAATTAGAGTGTTAGAACGTAGGTTCTTGTGTTCTAAAAATTGAACTATTACTTTTTATATTTATGTAGTTTAAATGAATTTGTCCAACTTTAATGTTATTGCATACGTGTGATATCGAAATATATAATGTACTTTCTAATTAGACTCTATCTACCTGTTTATATGTACCTATACTTACAAAATTACGAGTATACATCATCTTACGATATTTAAAGGTAATGTTAACTATATTTTATTGTATTGTGCTGTATGGTATTTACTGTATAACATTGCATTGAATCGTGTCGTGGTGCCTTGTATTGCATTACTATACCGTATCCTACGGTATCCACGATAGGATATTATATTTACGGCACTATACGATACATAGTATTGCAAAATGATGGATAATGACATTTGAAAGTACACCTCAATCATTAATTTTTTTTTAAATAAGTAAGTAGAAGCGTATAAACCTGCGCATGATTCATATGCAGCGGCGGCGCGAGCTGCACGGCGGAGGCGGCGCGGCGCAGGTCCTGGCGCCGCTTGCTCCAGCTCTTGTCGTACCGGATGCCGAACAGCACCACGAAGTACTCCAGCAGCGCGAGGAACACGAACAGCGTGCACGATATCAGCCACACCTCGATGCACTTCAGCTCCAGGGCATCAGGGGAGTTGGTACTGTTAAACATATATATATTTTTTAATTAAAACATCGTGCTAAAAATAATGGTAGTAAAAATATTAATTTAATGATTTTGATATCTGTTGTTAAATTTAGCTTGAGATCCTATAAATAACAGATACGAACATCATATACATATAAGTGTCATAAATGTATTTAGATACTAGTCAGTGAATATCGTGGCCTAGAAGGACGAAATCGGAAACGACAGAGAAGTTGCGATACTATAACGGAGTACGGCGATGGTAAACAGTTTATCTGAACGTATGAGACATAATGGCCAGGGAAAGCAGCATTGTGACGAGCCTGACCGAACTAGGCACGCTCTCTCGGATGACGTAGAAGCTGTCCCACGAATTAATGACAAAGGGCTATGAAGACAGGTAACTAACCTGACTGTTTCGAACATAGTGAAGAGAGAGAGCAGCGTCGTGTCGAGCAAGACCATCCAACCAGGCACTATTTCGGGGATGACGCAGTAGCTGCCCCACGACATGATGACGAAGAGCGACGAGGATAGGTAACTTACCTGACTGTATCGAACATAGTGACGAGGGAGAGCAGCGTCGTGACGAGCAGGACCATCCGGCCGGGCACGATCTCGGGGATGACGCAGAAGCTGCCCCACGAGATGATGACGAAGAGCGACGAGGGTAGGTAGCTCTCCAAGAGGTAGCTCCGCAGCTCTCGAGACAGCTTGATTTGTAACCTAGCTGCTGAGTGCTCACCTGAAACGAATTCTTTAATTAAACTGTATTTTTTGTTGTTCGTATTCTAAGATTGTTGACACATGTACCTAATTTATTGCTTTACAACTATTCAACATCACATCAAGAACTTTAGGACAAAGTAAAAAGATAAAATAGGAGCATGTCAATTGGTTAAAATTGACCTGTTATCTTAGTAATATTATAGTAAACAAAAATGGAAAGATTTGAAATTTTCTGATGTTTACTTTTATAACTGGTAATAAAAAAAAACGCGAGCTAAATCGAAGTAAATAAAGTTAATTGAACATGTAAGTGTTTTAATGGGAAAATTCAACGGAGGTAGTGATTTTATTGTACGAAATAGGAAACAGATGCAATTAAAATTGCATTAAGGGGTCGCACAATTATAGTAACATTACCTAACACGTAATTCGCCTACTAACCTACTAAGGTAAGCTTTTAGAAGTAATTTTGCGATTTACTGCTAAGGTTTCTTTTGTCTTAATACAGATTTTTGTACAAATAAACTTTACATACACCAAAGCAGATTTACAGGCAACAATAGCAATATGATATCAAACATAGCATGCTACGTTTATCAGCATTTCAAATTATAAGATTTTTTTTTAATTTGTACGTTGCGCCAATATGTGAAAAAATGTCTATATACATATTATTCGTTACTTTAGGACCTTTATAGAGAAGTTCATGTACGCACTACATTGCAGATACAATACATTTTCTTGATTTATAGCTTGAAATACAATCATCCATTTTAAATCATGCCTTGAAATTATTGTATATTTACGAGTAAACTGGCTCTTACAACTACAGACTGGACATTTACTAACATGCATGCATGCACAACCAGACATTTACAAGATCGTTTGCGCTGGTCACGGATGTAAGGGTACTTTAGTGTACCGTTTATAAAGACAAAATCTCAAAAGGAAGGAAAATGGAATGAACATCCGCGTCGGGCACAAGCATTGCGAGGGCATGCCGGCGACAGCAACGCGACAGCGCGACTTTCCCACCGCGAAAAATAACGATAGCGAACTTTCAGGTGGCTTTTGTAGTTTTATTACTCATATCTAAAGTAACTTTAAAATAAGTTAACTTTATTTTAAAGTAACTAAGTAATAATCTAAAGTAACTTTAAAATAAGTTAACTTTATTTTAAAGTTACTTGAGATATGAATGTAAGAAAAAGTCGGTGACATTGAAATGTTCCGTTTCGTTTGCTAAACTTCGAAAACTAGCCTGTTTGTAGTCTCAGAGTGATCTAGAAGTTTGGATTTAGGTCTTAAGTGACATTAATTAAGCTAATTTTAATTGTATCTATGGCTCGCTCCGGTCTTTATTCGTATATCTTGTTTAATAATATGAGATATGGAATTGCTCATTCTCATTTTATTTTTTTTATTTGAAATATTAAGGAGATATTTAATTTAATTGCAGCCTCGTTCGCGGTGGGACGAATCGGTTAGTGGGTCGGTAAAGATTAGTCAATATTGGGGCGCAAACTTAAGCGCAAAGCAATAAATTTACATTTACCTTCACCAAAATTTCGAATATGATTACTTTTGTCCGTGACGAATTGGACCACGTATTTGGGGAGCCGGAAATGGTTGCGCTGCTCGCCGACCACGCCGAGCCATGTCCCCACCTCCCGCCACTCGAACCGCACGTCTTCTGTAGTGTATTTGTCTAAACGTGATAAAATTTGATTAAACGAACTTCAAGTTTACGTAGCAACTCTAGATAATTCCATAGTGTACGATTCATTTTTATAAAGGCGCTCTAAGTTTTTAATATAAGTAGCAGCTCTAGATAATTTCAGAATATAAGTAGATTAGGTCTTTGAGCTGTGTGTAAGTCATTCGTAGCACTTTGTAGCAGGATACCTCGTAGCCCCTCGTAGCACATTGTAGCATCCTTTTGCTTATGTAAGCATTGATCGATGGGTGTATGTTTTAACTTTTAATTGTTTATATTATATTGTTAAGTTGATATATTCATATGCAAATTATAATAGTACCTAGTATACTTTGTAATAACTTATACAAATAATTGAATAATAATAATTATTGATACTTTAATGTTAATTTAACAATTATTTATAAAATCTATCTAACCAAGATCCTTCCAAACAATCGCCTTTATATTATAACAGATACAATATATTTCCAATAAATCACAGCATATGAGTGAACCATAACATTCATTTGATAAACAACTCCCAGATTATATCCCGCACACATATATGATTTATAACTGACCATCAAGCAGTATCTAATTTATTACGTGTAGTTATCATGACAGAGAATCTTGGTGTTTATTAATAACATACAATAATAACTGAGGTGAAGGTTGGACGTGTTATTATGCAAATCATTCAGTTCGAGGGACGTACATATTAGTGAGGATTTTTCATCAATATAGATTAACGTCTACTCTATCCATCATATCATCACTGGCTTTAAATAAAAATATAAACTTACAGCTACTAAAATCAATGGCACAGTTCTGAACGTCCAGAGGATACAAGACGAAGTCCATCTGGCACTTTATTGTTATTGTGGCACTGAAAAAAGAAAATAAACACTTAAAATAGTTGATAGACATGAAATGCGTAGGTACAATTGTAAATGACGCACGTTTGAAATCACATACCAAGCGACTCAATTTGGTTAAGATGAAACATTTTAGGGTTTGATCGCACAGGCAAATGAGAAGAAAATTACCTATCCGTATCCGAAAATCTCCTGCAAATCTCGCCGTATTTCAACAGCAGCGACAATACCGTCACACAGTTTTGATCATAGTGGTATTTGTATCACTATGACACACCACAGACAAATAAGAACCTGTGTTCTGGTTAGATTGGGTTCGTTTGCGGTGTGTTTTAAAGTTACAATATAAATATTTGAATATAATTATTAGATCAGTTACATCTTTGATAGGCGTTAATTTTGGGCCTATTTTATTTCAGTTTAGAATTTATTGTAATGCTTAGTTATTATTAGGTATATTCATGTTTGTAAAATACCAATTTATTTTGTCCCAAGTCAAGGGAAGACTTATTAGCAATATTGTCACTAGTTACAATTTTGTTTTAAGATGTTAAAAATAATGCAAATACCTACATTATTACATTAAGACACATCAGAATGTTTATCTGTTTTAGTTAATCTATACATGCTCAAACCGGTGTACCTTATGTTACGTTATGTTTGCACTTTAATATGAATACCTGGCACATTACAGTAGATTACAATATACCAATGCGACATTGGTGGTTATTTCTAGCGGCTGAATACATTCTAACAATATGATTGTATGAACATTATAATAAGTAGATGAAAACTATCTCTACCATTTTGTGACAGCGAAATTTGAGACGAATAATAAAGTTATTTCATCTGCCTATCTTTTGCTAAGAAAAGGGCTGAGGTAATATGATTCCTAAAAGTCATATGCATAAAAAAATACTATTGAACTTTTGAGGAGAAATGCTCCAGGGTTAGGTACGAGCATACGACGGAAAGAGATTGAACATATTTCAAAATTCGATGCCATATATAGCTACATATATTTTTTTATTATATGGAAACTAAAATCTGGAATTGGTATTAATATTGGTGTCAAAAGTAGTAAAACAAAATGGACGAACCCAATACTGACTGAGACGGTGTGGTTCGAGTAGAGCCTGAGGGAGGCCATCTCCTGCAGCACGGAGAGGATCCTCATGGTCTGCAGCTGCCAGATGTACAGGTCTGGCATCCATATCAGTTGGCGGAACTCCCATGGCAGGTCGATCAAAGGTTTACCAGCTGGCACTTTCAGACGAGGTTCCTCCCATGACACTTGGAGGAATACGTCCAGGGTTATCTCCTGTGAAGATGAACCCTGCATAAATTGCTGACTTATTATTGCTGATGACATGGATTTAACTTGCATTACAATATTTTAAATATTTAGCCAAACAACAAACTTTTAAACAAAGGATTTTATTCGCAAGACATGAACCTCTGATTTTACAAAATTATATTAATTATATTGTAATGGCGAAGAAAAACATCGTGGGGCAACTTACATCCTGAGAGATTTAAAAAAAAATCTCTCAGGAATGACGTCTCTAAGGAAGTCTACCAATTCGCACTTAGTATGGTGGACTATGATCTAAACCTCTCTCACTTCGTGAGGAGACCCGGGACAATAATGAGTTGACAACGGCAATAAGTTGTTTTAAAATGCGAACTTACCTCCTTATTTTCATCAACTCCCGATACTCTGTTGACATTAACTCCGACGTACACCGTCGTGTTTTTAGCTGGAAAACACAAAAGATATCATGAAACTCCAGTAAGATACATTTAATCTGAAAGCTTAACAGAATTCATGTAAGCTGTTGCATATTAGCAAGAATTATCAGGTTAGGGCCGGCGGAGATATCTCCGATACGCGCGTCGTTATGTACCTATTGTATTTGTACCACTCCGCCCTTACTACATAAACTTTACTTGGTACGATAAGGAGAATTCATTGTAGTGATAAGTAAAAGAATAAGACTTAAATGAAATGTTAAATGTTATATATTGTGACATAAAATGTACGTTATTATATATGTAATCAATGGCCCCTTAGGGTCATTTTAGAAAAAACTATAGGACTGATTTATAGCCAATGTGCAGTAAAAAAGCAAAAAGCATGGGTATAACTGAAGAATTTTTGCACTTGTACATTATCTAGTAGGTTTTATAATGAAATGTAATGTATTTTACTTTTTGACGTGAAGAGAAAAAATGTACAAAATTACCGATACTACTAGACACTGATCGAATAAAGTAAATCAGGTTGATTTACTACTCGATGTAGTTAAATCAGAATATAATAGTGGTACCGGGCAGCAATTGGTAGGGCTGTTTTGGCTTTGGACGTTAGTTTACCACCAACAAACATGGCGCAAAAGTATCTGTTAAGCTCTACTGTTAAGTTCTACTGCCAGTAATTAAGTATATATTTTTAATCATAAGATGGTCGACTAATACATAAGCCAGCTGCGATTACAGCACTCTCCCGAAACAAAAGAACTGTTTAACCTAGACATAAAGGTAGCAGTGACACCTCCCCGTCACTATACTAGGTCTTACCACCGTTCAAATTCAGTGCAGACTTATCGAATCTCGAGCGAAACAACACGCGAATATGAACACAAGATTCGATACCGTCATTAAGCCCACATTCGCTACAACACTAGATTCCGTCATAATGAGCGGTGTCGAAGATTACGGCTTGAGTAATGATGGGCTAAGCGTCATCACATTTTGCTGAATAACCTCCGGTCATAAGTGGATAGCTGGAGTTTTGCCACGTCATAGCTGCGTTGCAAAATAACTCGCTAAATATAACGTCCCTTACGAAACAGACACTTATTTTTGGCATATTGATTCTCAAATTTACATAACGGATTTTAATGAAAGGGAGAATAAATATGGCTCCACAGGAGACGTACCAATACCACTCTTATTTCTAGTGTTTTTTAAATACCTGTAATCAACCCCAGATAGAATAAATATTCCTATCTGAGATCGGCCACAGATGCGCCGCTACCCCAGAGGATTAAGCTGGAACGCCTTAGAAAAGTAGAAAGTCTCCCTTACCACATCCTATAAACCAGAACACAGCACCGCTTAACGCTGCTGTTATGAGGCAGAAATAGATGTGGTGTCGCCGGAATCGAACCAGCAAAGGTTCCTCCTTCCTTATATAAGTGGTACTTATGTTTCACTAGAAGGTTGAGGATGCCGTCTGACTTACATATGAGGCGATCTTAGAGCTAAGGATTGGCAATGCATCTGTGATCGGCTCCAGGAGGAATACTTCTCCTATACGAAGCTGCTTAAACATGTGCATGCGCAGCAATGGTCAGTTTATATCAGATGGGTTTCATGCTTGTGTGTTACTTTAATCTTGTGAAAGAACTTACCGGGTGGAATGTTTCTACTGTAGTTGTGTGGCAGGTCATACGCATGTTGGTCCATGTACAGGATCTGGCTGGAAAAAGGTTGAAATAAGTTAATCACTGGAAAGAGATGAATGATTAAGTAACTAAAATTTCTCGAGATATAAGTGTCATATACAAAGGGTGTAGATATACAAGTAAAAGTTTTGTAGACTAAGTAGATTTATAAATTCATTAACGCAAAATAAAAAAGGTGGTCCTTTTGAAATAGAATAAATTGTCGCCAAGAAAAAAGATCCAGACGGTATTGCGTTACTAGTTATTTCACAAAGTAATTTGTGTATTACAAAATAAGTAACTATTACTTGTTTCAATGGTAACGGAAAACATAAAGAAAATTATATACCTAACAAAGGTACTGAATACTCTACAGTCTCTACTCTTTTGAGACAAGACTCCAGGCAAAGGAAGATTTGGGAAGTTAATGATGATTTTATTACAGTTAACACAGACATACACACACACATACAGTCAACTACAGAAGTAGGTAGGGCCGCGTGAGTATGATCCTTACATGTGTTATACTCATAATTGTGAAGGTATTTTATGTAGGTATGTTTGTACTATTTCCACGGCTAAACATATGAATTAATCCTTATAAGAGGTAGGTTTAAAGCTTTATAACGAAAAAAATACTCTAGATAATAATGACTAAGATGTAGTCGTTTATACATTTTTCAGATACTGAACATAATTCTTATTGAAACTAACGATGTTAAACGTTTTCAGACTTAAACGTGAAGTTAGTTAATTGGTATAAGTATTATTATATATCAGAGGCACCGCTACGTGAGGGCGGACTCAATAATTGTGATCGACATAGACACTTGAAGGCTGGGCGGATGTTGGCGCTGGGCGGCGGAGACGGCGCGGCTACTGCAAACAACGGAGGCTCACACCCCCACCGGGTATAAATAAAATTATATTCATAGCACCCACGTTTGTTATTTTTACCTTTAATATTTGGGTGAATAAAATCGGTCGTATAAAATATTGATTTGATGTATATTTGGGTAAAAATTGAATATAAAAATTTTAAAATACCCTTTCATGGTACTTAAAAGCATAATAGATTTTTTTAAGTACCTAAATCATATTTTAGGAAATTTAAAAGAAAGAAATAACAAAGTTAAAATAGCTTTAAATTTTTGGTTGAAATTTATTAGCATTGCATGTTCCTTTAATTGTTTTATGAACCAAATTTCGAAACTAATATTACTATTAGGAAGAAATTGTCAAATGTCTATTTGTGGTAAGCAAACATTGGAGAGATTCAGTATTAATAATAGGCTCTATCTACTAAGGTTCTCGAGATAAACTCTTAAACGATAACTACTTATTATCTATTTAATACTCATGGTATACTCGTAGGTACATTATTTCGTAGAATATAGCACTATTGTCATTAGGATTACATTAATATGCAATTAATCTTTATAACGTTACTGGTAGTATTTGTAATATAACAATGAGATAATTGTACGTTAAGCGTAAACAAATACCGTAAATATATAAAATAAATAAAATCGGATATACACAGATACCGCAAAGATATAACGTAGGCATATCGGATCAAACACAGGAATTATTTAAGATTTTCTAGACAATAATCTCTATGTATTTATATATATGTATTATTATATTTGATAAGAAACAGGTAAGATTATTTATATGTAAATAAGTAGTTAATCGTTATATTTCCTTATTTAGAAGGATTATAACGTATCTAGTTTAACTGTAAGTTGTCTTCAAACAACAGCAAATTATCTTTTGGTGGTTTTTCAATCAAGTTCGTATCCAAACTTTAGCTGGTTTCCGGAACATGATTGAATAGGCGAAGTTTTAGTGTGCTGTAAGTATAAGCCAAGGTTTTAATGGAATACAAGAAGACAAAGAAGTTTTAGTAGGTGAATACTTTGTCGTTTTGCTTTCATATACATTTTTGTATTTTGCGTCAATATCCAACCTTTTAACAAATCTCCTTTCTAAATGAAGTATGTATGTAAGCACTATACTTACAAATGCAAACAGATTATATACCAAATTTTACTAAAAGTTTGAAAAGTATATATAACATAAATAAAATGAAACTTGATACAGTGTAACCAGAAAGGATTTGACACCAATCGGATTCATATTATGATTAAAGTATTAATATTATTTTACCTTATCATCAACATTATCATCAACCCATTAGTCCCACTGCTGGGCACGTGTCTCTCTCTCCTCTCAGAAAGATAACGATTAGGCCGCCGGACACCGCGCTGGCCTAGTGCGACTTGGGAGACATCGTATACCCTTAAAAACTTTCTTTTTAAAATTTCTCAGATATGCAGGTTTCCTCACGATGTTTTCCTTCACCGTTAAAGCAAGTGATCATTATTATTAATAATTTTACCTCAAGTTACCATAACGTTATTTGCTCGCCACCTTTTTTTATTTATTTATTCATTTACTCGGCAATCCAGCAGCGATACACTTATCAATAATAATAGAATACAAATTGTATTCTTTGTATTCTTTGTAGTTGCTTATAATATGGCCAAAAAAGGATTACACTAAATAATAGCTATGAGAGATTAAAACTACAAGTAGTATATACTATAAATATTTACAAAACGTTTATTTTGTAATTGTAATGTCATTTTATTAAATTAGAGCAGAGTTAATAAAAAATGAAACCGTAAAACATCGTCTATATAAAGATATTTTATTTTAATCTGTGTTGTTTATAGAAATAGCCGAGTTACGTACCTATTCTATTGTACAGTTCTCGATCGATACTAAATACAATTACGATGAGTGAAGTGTGTGCATTGGTGAAGGTACTAAGGATTACCTCTAAGTCCAATGGTCATGGAAACATTGAAAGATGTACCTACTT
This sequence comes from Epargyreus clarus, assembly GCF_041222505.1. NCBI lineage: Eukaryota > Metazoa > Arthropoda > Insecta > Lepidoptera > Hesperiidae > Epargyreus > Epargyreus clarus. Next base: position 5,918,803 of record NW_027332233.1, read on the forward strand.
TCTCAATCTGGAAGGTTAACTTATTGTTCAAGGTAGAGCAACAATGTGAATAATATATGTTCACATATTTTATAACTTCTTTAATATGTACATCATTAGGAACATGCATTTTGCTGGCGTGACTATATCGTCAAACTGTTCTGTTCCACTGCTGGGCACGGGTCTTTCAGATAGTGGAGGAGTTAGGGTTTAGGCACAGTCCAACCTGATGGACAAGTGCGGATTGGTAGACTCGGCACACCCTTGAGAACTTTTTTAAGTATTATGTTCTCAGTCATGCAGGTTCCACGATGTTTTCCTTTCCCGTGTAAATCAAGTGTGTATTAGCGTGACTTTGTTATGAATTTAAACTTTTTCATCACGCGTATTTTAGCGTGACTGCGCTTTGTGTTTAATCCTTTTCAGTCTAAGACCGTATCCGTAAATAGCAAAGAGTCAATTAAGAATCTATGGCTAAATCGAGTTTGAAAGAGTGGTTGAATGCATGAAAACCTAACAATATCCTACGTTTAGTCATGCATAAGCTATTATCGATGTTGTTTTGAATCTATTCTTCTCATTCTTCGTGTTGCAGTCATAAAACCTTAATAGTTTTACTTACAAAAACTTATGAGACTCCATCAATTTCAAATTAACTTTGACAAAGCTAATGTAATTGTTATTAGAACTTACTCTGTTTAATATGGTTATGTGGTGTCTTATGCATTATTTTGTCAAGTATCAGTGAAAACAATTTTAAATTACGTAAGTCTTTCATATAAATGACCCATATTGCGTGCCTTTTTACACTTTTCAAAAAAAATATTTAGACATCATTTCTACTGGTCTTGTTTGGGGTTGCAGATGTCATTAAGCATATAAAAACTCAATAATTTACAGATGTAAGTATTTTCGCTAATTATAAATCGGTCATGTATGAATGCTCTCTGATTTTGTAATATAACGTAGTAGAGTGGTAGATGTGGCGATACAAATATTTCCGGTGTGTGGCATTCGTATCATTTGGGTGTGTCCACATAAAATAGGTACGGACTGAAACTTATTTAGGAGTTCCTTCCTTAAATGTTAAAAATGGGTTCTTATTACTAAGCCTGTCTCTTTGTCTATCACTCTCTAACACTTGAATGTTAAAAGATATTTTTTTACAGAGTGCGTATTTTTATGACCGGTATAACAATAAATACAAAAAATATATAAAAACATAACCCTAACATGGCATTCGGATAAAAATGGGGACTCATCCAACATAAAAAAACTAAATTTTATGGGAGTTCTTCGGTTTATCTATACGAATAAAACCGTATTAGGTTGATACTTTAAATTTCTACGAAACACGCACTTCTAAAACTGCAATGAAAACACCTTTTCACAAAGTATGCACTTCTAAAGCTGCTATGAAAGCAGTACTATTTTAAAAATATATTCTCACAAATCACACTCAGACTTGGTTGGTTTTACCATTCCACTCTATTTCAAACTAGTAGAGATCGCATGTCTAACATGACCAAATGTAATGTACACAGTGTTTATATGTTAACATGTCTGTAAATCCGCTAAAATGAAATTTATTATGTTGTATTATCGTTGTAGGTCATCTGTTTGCACTTGAAATAAAGAATTTAGTTTTTTGTTTTTTTTTTTTTAGTCGTTAGGCACTTTTATTTATTGCTTTCAATGTAACACATTTAGTTTATTTGCATAACCGTTTAAGTTTGAATGGGTTATGAATACCACTTCCTTGTTTTCAAGGAAGTTTTACATTACCAAGGTATTTTTTTACTAAGTAATAAGTGTTTTTGCCGTTTATTTACACAGAAATGTTGCTACAAATGCATTTTAATAAATGGATTAACATATTTCGACTTAGAAACAGCATTAGATATCACTGGCTTTATAGGCCAGAAAAAATTGTTGCCGCCGCAATCGAATGATTAAAGGTTCTACTAAATTTAATAAATAAAGGTCGAACAGTGTAAACTTTTGATAAAATTTGATGAAAATATTTTTTAAGGAACTTTTAAAATTGTTCTTTTTATTTTGGAACTGGATTTGCTAAGATTTCTGCCATTAAATGAGCGACAGTACTCACGAAATGATCGAAATTATTCAGAGCAATGTATTTAAATAGTTTCTAAGTAAAAAAAAAAACCTAAACATCAAATTTAAAAGTTCAAATTTAAAATATGTTGGACTAACCTTGCACTGAGGACCAGCTTAATTGTTTTATTTTATTTATTTTCATACAGGTATGCCCATTCAAATAACTGATTACTCGTATGCACACATGGAAATAAATTTATTCAAATAATTAGCCATTTAAGGGTTGCTTAATGACTCAAATATGTAATCTCACTTATTCGTGCCTTCCTTCATATACATATGTGTAATAATGAGGAACAATCACGTATGTTTCACGGCCACTGAAACCGGTATATCTTCACGTGTATTTATGTTGCGTGTCTGCAAATTTAATTTTACCGTTGAAAATAAAAATAATGAGTATTTGACATTATTTAAAATAATATATTCATATCCGTGCACAGCGGACGTTCTTAAAATTAATGAAGAAAAATTTACCTACTAGTCATAAATATTTAGAGCTCTGTTGAGTTATTATTTTGTTGACAGTATGTCATAAAATATAACTTTTTACGTGTGACCAACGCATGTAATTGTATGTGTTGAAATATTTGCCGCTGATTGTACCGTTTGAAATGTAGAGCATTATTTATATTTTATGTAATTATTTTGATCATTATTAAGTTACGTTTTGATCATTATTATAAACACTATTATACTGTTCGTGTAGGAATATTGATAATGGCTTTGAGTTTAGTTGTATGATCGCTTTAATGTCGTGTTTTCCATTATTTGGTTTCTTTTGTGTATATTATGATGTATGCAACAATGTCAAAAGTGCTTTAGTTTTATGACGTAGTTTTACATCTTACAGTGTGTAGTCTACTAGGAAACAACAATTTTACGTCCAGTTGCTGAATAGTAAGAAAGTGTGGTGCATATAAAATCCGGTTGCTCTAATATGGGTTGGTGTAGAAGGTGCGGTTATGTATTCTTTGTTGGATGTTTCCACATGGCTTCCAAAACGGTAACATTTTTTCCAGTGACATTTAGTACCGATATCTAATCGTGCCTTCCGCAACACCGAAGCGAAACGTAGCTTAGCTTCTTTTGAACAATCATCTGACTTTTGCCTGCACTGGACTACTGGACTTCTTAAATCGTCTTACGTTCTAAACGAGTGGCTTCTCTTCCTTGCTTCATCTTGTTCAGTGCTGAGGATAATGGCTTTTATTATTAACTCTCGCCATTTACCGTTGTATTTATCTACATATCCAGCCTTAGACACGGTTGTACAAAGATTCGTACGGATCTAATCAGAAATAGAAGGACATCAGTCCGCTCTGATTCTGACCTGGTTCAGAATGCATCAGCGTTAATTCATATCTATACTATAATTATATTATTGAAGGTTATTGGAATCACACGCGTTATAATTATGCAACCGGCAATCGTAGTGTGTGACGCACGTGATAGTACATGATTGTCGTATGCCGGCGGAACCCTGCATCATTGGCCACCAGCCAGTACGTCTGCCCCGAAGATCACGAATCTTTGACACATTCGAAAAAATATTGCTGTTACTTTATACATGTTATCTCAGATAACCAAAGTAAACATTGCTTTTGAACGTTCTAATAGAAAGCCAGATCGAATTTCGATGCACTAAGCCCGAGTAATAATAAAGAATAGAAGATAATAGATAATAAAGAAGCAGCAAACGGGCATGCAGTTCATCTGATGGGAAGTGGCTACTCCCGGCAATGATCTTCTGTCATCATCAACCTATTACTGTCCCACTGCTGGGCACGGGTCTCCTCTTATAATGAGAAGGATTAGGCTATAGTCCACCGCGCGGGCCAAGTGCGTATTTTTTTTTTATAAATCTCTCAGGTATGCAGGTTTCCTCACGATGTTTTCCGTCACCGCTTAGCAAGTGATAATTAATTTCTAATACGAACATAACTTTGAAAAATCAGAGGTGCGTGCGTGCCTGGGATTTGAACCTCGGACCCCTCGATCGAGAGGCCGAGTTTCTTAACCGCTAGGCTATCACTGCTATGAACTTCCGTAATCATCTCCAAATATGATTTGAGTGCTACTTGAGGTCGGCCGTACATACTACCCCTGAGATCTAAGTTACGAGTAGAACGGTTTGGGTTGGTATGGCTTCCTTGCCACACTCTTGAATCCACAATACAGCATCGCTTAACATTGTCTTTTAATGCAGAATTAGGTAAGGTTAGGTTAGGCTATACTATAAATTGTCATTTTCGATTGTTAACCTTTTAAATTTAAGCATGATTGAATTTATCGGAGAGTAGATGGGATTTGACGATTTTTATTTCTGTCCCCATCTCTACACAACGTTCGAAGGTTTAATGAATCAAAATCATCAAAACAGTATCGAAGATTAATTCAGACAAATAGGTAAATTATCTGAATTTGAATAAAAAGTTTCTAATTTACGATGTAAGTATAATTAGCAGTAATACACATATGATGTACCTACATACTACAATTTCAATAATAATGATTATATTTTTATTAGCCTGTTTAGGTTCGAGTTGTAACTTTCGTTTACCGTTGTAAGTATAAATACATTATCAACAGATAACCAAGTATTAACCTTGGCGACTCGTGTCGAAACAATACGTCAGCTGCGTTCGTTGCAGTACCCTTACCATGAGTTTTTTGAGAGTTGAGATTGTATCAGAACTATAGTGTCAGTAACGTAACATTAAATGTCTAAATTGACAAAATGACGCTTTATGTTTTGTCTCTCTTTTTTGTGAACATGTGAGGCAGACAAAACGACTTGAGCACTTACTTATTGTTACGTTTACTCAGTCTACTGAAGCTAACGAAACGGAATAATGGATTGAGTAAACGTAACGTAAAATAGTGAGATGTTTTAAAAACTCATGGTAAGGGTACAGTTCGGACCACGACAGACGCACTGCACTCTGGTATTCAGAGCAAGGGTTTATTTCTGTTGTCACAGTTACCGCAATGGCTAGCCCGGTTATATTTGGGTTATTAGTGACGCAGATAGGCGTGATAAACGTGTTTAATTTTGGCTTCACGCCCCTCAAACGATTGTTAGTCTATTGTTGTCAGATGGGAATTGGGTGGTGATGTGTTATTAATCAACATAAACGTTGACTTGACTTTTCATTAACGTTTAAGATTTGTTTGAATGAAGTTTTCGTCTAGCGCTTTTGGTGGGTTAATGATGTTGAAAGGTAGGTGATAAGGTGTGTACACGTTTGCGTACACGTTTGCATACACGTTTAGGCAGATACGTTCGATTTTTGTGATATTGTGATCTGTATGCATAGTTTGAAGGTGGTAGAACCCTTTGTGGTTCGACTCCGGCGGCACCACCGCCACACCTATTTCTGCCTTATAACAGCAGTGTTAGGCGCTGATGTGTTCCGGTTTGAAGGGTGTGGTAAGGGAGACAGACTTTTCTGAGGTGTTCCAGCTTAGTCCTCAGGGGTAGCGGCGCATCTGTGGCCGACCTCAGGTAGGAATATCTAATCCTATCTGGGGTTGATAACAGATGTCCATGGGCGGCAGTAGCCACGTACCATCAGGTGGACTGCATGCTCGTCTGCTAATCCTATATTATAAAAAAAAAGTTCTAGTTCTATGAATTTTGATTTCAAAAACTGGAAAATCTTCAGATCCTAACTCTATAGATCAGAGGATAGTTAATTATCACTTGCTTTTACTATCATGGAATTTTTTTAAAGTGTATTGATTGAAAATTATTTTCTTTCAGTGGTGTGGTAAGATCTGAAAGTGTAAAATCTTGTATCTCAGTATCCTGTACATGTTTCCCTAAATATGTAGTTATCTTCTGGCGTCACAGAGAAGAATGTGTTACAGATGGAGACTACTCAATAATACTTCATACTGTCAACTGTCATAGAAGTATTAACTATTTTTGTTCACTTGTAATTGCGTTAAACTAAAAATTTAAATTTGCAATGTTCCTGTTCCTTGGTTTTCATCACAATGTTCGGTACAAGAATTTTCACAAAATATAACATTATTTTAAAACAGTTTTAAACTAATTTGTAAAGAAATTAATTTAAAAAATATTAATATGAGTTAAAAGTTGTGGAGAACTCCAACGAGAATATATGTTACATATTTTTAACGGATTAGTAATTTTGGCATCTCATAGGGAAATATGTGGGTGGTAATAGGACGATGTGAATGAACTTATAAATAACAAAAATATGGCTTATTTATGTCAATAACAAATAGGGTTACGATTTAGTTCCTTTATTTAGTTTGTCCAGTAGCTAAGTTCTTGGTGAATTAAAATAGCTTAATTTTTGTCGTTAATAATAGTAGTATATATTATAAGAACTGAAAGTACAAAAGTAGTAGACTGCTAAACATAAACCAAGCCATTAATTGCTGTTTAGATTTCACAGGTTAGTTAGTCTATGCTAAACTTCCTCACAATCCTTATGTTTGTTAGTCAATATAATGAGTACTCTCCTTATTTAGGACGAGCTGTACTTCTAGATTAGGTGTGGGCAACCTTTTGATAATTGCACACCAAAAAAGTGCTACCAAAGTTACGGGGTGAAGCTTCCCTGTGAAGCGCCCGGCAATTGCCCATATACCTATTTTTTATATTTTACACGATAATTAAATGCTGTACCCTATATGGTTACTATACTCTTGGGCTGTACCTATATACTATTTAGTTACTACCGATAAAATTCACTATTTTGAAATACGTTTGGGTCAGTGCTGACTTTTGCTTCAAATTGATAGTATATGTATTATGTCATTGTCATTTTAAATACGAATATTTTTAAAAGCTATTCGCGATAATATGCTTTGATATTTTACTTATGAAAGGCGATATGCCAAAACGTCTTTTTATTGAAACTACAATACGCTCGGGACACAAACAAAATTCCAATGTAACGATTACAATAATTGTGAACACGGTTTGTGGATATTCTGTTTTAATCCATTGTGGTATTTTATCAATTCTGAAATTCCACGTTTGTAATGCTTTTGGAAATTCTTTCCATTATGTTTGTCTCTACAAAGTAGTTAAATATTTTGACATTTTAAATGTACTTATGTACTAACATTTTATGCATGGCGTGATCTATGATTTTTCCGAAAACACTTATATTTATTTAATTTTCTTGTAACACCTTAAATTAGTGTAACAAAAGAGAAAACTTAATGCCTTGTGGCCTTATGGCATTCTCTGCACGTCTATTCTATATTTTTCATAAGTTTTATTTTTATAAATACTAAAAATACCTATTACAATATGCTTGTTATATGTATAGCAGAGTATTAATACCAAATTTGTAGTAAGTATGTTACGCGTGATACATAATATCAAAACGCCTGAAGACTCCAATTTCCTAAATTATTAACTTTAATGAAAAAAATGCTTGTTGCTCGGCTGTTTTTTACGTAATTATAATAAAAAAATTATTTAAAATTAAAATTATTGCTAAATGACATTATAACATTTAACATCAATTTACAAAAAAAAAATCTCTATGCCTCTGGCAAAGTGAGGATTCTTATGTTTTTTGAGAGTTCTTTTTAAAGAATACAACCGTATAGTTTTCCCATGATGTTTACCGTTAAAATTAAGAAACTGAATCTGTTAAGTTTAAGGAAACATTAGGATCTCAAAACAAATGTTAAAAAAAGTCAAAGTTAACCAACTTTTGCCTACCACATGCCGAAATTTGTCAATTTTTGTTAACTTATTTATTTCAGTGCCCGAACTGTGTTAGAAAAATATGGATTAAGATTGATAATTACTAACACACGTAGACATATGTATCAGTAAAAAATAAACAGTTACTCGTGATCTTTCCTTATTCGATTATAAGGAAAAAGAAATACATTATGTACTCCAAATTAAAACTGGAAAGTTATTGTCCACAATAATTTTATTAAATGTATTTTGGGACGTCGGAAAATGACATAAATTTTCATACTCTCTAAAGTACACATGTCGCCAAATTAAAACCGATCCACATTTTATTTGGGTCAAGAACCAGTTTAAACTTTGTAGTGAGATACTTCGCGTCAACTGAGATGCTGTAAATCAGTGAGATGCGTAGCAGATAAAACCATCTGGTCAATCTTTCCGCCGTCTCATCAGCATGGTCATTGCATTAAACTTTTATCTATATCTTTCTATATAATTCGTGTGTACGTATGCGTGTCACATTATGAGAACCGCGGGGTACAGTTAGTTTAAAATAAAAAATCGTGTTGATACTTGTACCTATCACATGAATTTCTTGTGTTATACTTCTCGTGTCAAAATCAAAGTTTACAAACATTCAGACCTAAGCGGGACAACCAGTTAAGTTCAACCGAGCAGGTACTAGTGCAGCTAGTATTGTAATTCCAGCATTCCGGAAGAAAGGTTTAGATGCTGGCTTACTTATATGAATTAATAACAGCAGTGTAAGGCGCTGCTGTGTTCCGCTTTGAAGGGTGTGGTAAGGGAGACAGACTTTTCCGAGGCGTTCCAGCTTAGTCCTAAGGGGTAGCGGCGCATCTGTGGCCGAGCTCAGGTAGGAATATCTAATCCTATCTGGGGTTGATTACAGATGTACATGGGCGGCAGTAGCCACTTACCATCAGGTGGACTGCATGCTCGTCTGCTACTGTAAGAGTTATTTATTATATTTATATCTATTATATTTATATATATTATAAAAAAATGTACTTATATGAGGTGACAGGATTAATAAAGCAGTTGTGATCGTCTTCAGGTAAAACTATAGAGTTAATTACATATTTCCATGGGTGTTAGTGAACACTTATCATCTTAACAAGCTGGGCATCTTAAAAAAGCGGAGCAATATAATTAATATTTTTTTTGATAATAGCTCGAATTTATCTGTCTTGAACAATCGGCATCGAATCGATAAACCGTTATGAACAACTGTGTCACTTTACTATTTATTTTTATCTAAAATTTAGTTGACTGGAATCTATGGGTATTGATATAGGTTCAATACAGTTACTAGACAACTATTCTTGGAAAATGCGCTTGGGCTTGCAACCCAGATGCACACACTACTATCTACGTTGTCCATTATTCTATCCAAATTATGCCAGTTGCTCATAACTATGTTTGCTTTTGTTACTTTAGACTGTTCCCTTTGAATATTTATTTGATCTTTAAGTGGATGGTATTTTGAAAAAATGACTATCTATAATTCATATTTTAATTAATTACAGATAATATATTTAAAAAGCAGTTAGACAAAATCTGTTAGGATAGTAATTCCTCTTGGATTTTAAGATTAAAATTAAAACTGTAAAAAGAAAAGTAAAACTGCAAATAAAACAAATTAAATATGTTCTTGATACAATAAACATTATTCATTCATTACATGATACTTGTACATAAATATATGTATAAATGGCACACAATTTACTTCTTAAGGAAAAGGTAAATTCAGCTTATTATGTTTTCTTGTTTTGAATAGTGTTTTCTAATTAGTTATTTTGGTGACAATTTAGAGCTAATGAAGTTAACTAACATTTTATAAGCTGAATAATAGGTCATTTCATGTTGTTTTCTTAAAATTCTCATGATTTTATCACCAACATATTTTTCATTTCATTGGCGAGCTTTTGTCTTTTGTAAAGACTGTTTGAAGAAGACGAATTGCCTTAATTACTACTTTATTTACGTTTGAAACAACAAACGTATCATTTTGCTAAAATGTTGTCGTGTTTCAAAAGAATGTAAAAGTATGTAGGTAGGTAAACCGACGCGTGTTTCATTTTACTTTCAGTTTAGTTTTTAGTTATATTTGTTCCGGCTACTTGTTGCAGATGAACTGCATTAAATACTCCATTTACATGAACAAAACCGAGATCGTCCCCGTCTCGGTGCGTTGAATCGTGTTTATGTCAACAATTAGCCTTGCCAAGAGATACGGCGGCCATCCTCCGACGACGCTGCCAGATCGCACCACGTACACTTACCTATTATATACCGACTTACGAATTATTGTATTGAACTTGTATTAATCACTTGTATTAACGACAATGACATGTCACGGAAATATATTTATTACTAACTAAGCCGTAGGTTTAAGCGCGTTGTCTTAAAAAAAATAGATTTCGGCACTCGTTGTAGAGCGAAATTTGTGAAAAAATAATTGTAGTGTGCAAATATGTTTGAACAGCTGTTCAACTTTTTATTTATATCGGAGACGGAATCTTTGGTATTTGATGAAAACTTTGTTTATTCGTATTTGTTTGTCTATCAGTGTCTGTCGTAAGATGGAGATTATGATAAAATATTATCCGGTGAATATAAATGAAGAAGTAATTAAACCGCGAAATTTACTTTAAAATACTTTTAAAGTAAGTTATTGTTATGTAAAATGTTTTACTAAAACATATAGTGTTTGAATTAATTCGTATTACTTAATTTACTATTTTCTTCGGCAAATTAAATTAAGATCGCTTTTAGTTTGCACGCATTCGCAATAAATGAACGAAGTGTTTTGCCAGCCCATTTAAATTATTTTTGTAGCTCACTCGAGGTCTCAGTGTCGCTAGCCAACTTTTACCGCTAATTGTTACGTTTCTTACCTTTTCTGGCGCGAAACTGATAATTTCGGTTAATTTTTAAATAAAGGGTCGTTTATTTAAACGAACCTTGCACACTCCAACAGCTCCTTGCTGGCGGTGAAGGAGGCCCAGCCGCCGGGTGCGAGCAGCGCCAGCAACGGCACCAGCAGCGTCCACATGTCGGGCTAGAGCGTGGGCCTACGCCGCACTTTACTCGCGCACACTCTCACAACACTCACTCGCTTGCACATCATCAACTGAGGAAGCACATCACTTTGTTCGCCGGCACTATATATTCGGTTCCGCGGGTCGAGGTCCGAGGAGCAGCGAGCGCCGCGCGATACTGCGCTACGGGCGGCGTTATCGGCGGGCGGGCGCGGTCACGGGCGCAACCTTCGCTTTCGTACGATCTCACCCTGTGATGCAACGAGAGACAACTACGAGCACTTCGCTACGCAACCGGCTACGCAGCCAGCTGCGGATACCCCGACCAGCGACGCTACATTGTTTATGTCGCGAATCTTCTATTTTCATAACGCACTTCATCAACAATTTAAATAATACGGTTAGAAGCAAGCTCGGTACGGAGTACAGGATAGTTTGAGCATCGTGTCGCGGTCGCGTGACAGAACCTGCCGTGCCCAATCGTTAGACAACATTTGACTTTTGCAAATTTACTAGTAGCGACTAAAATAGTTAGACAAAGGCCATTAAGTCAGATAGTTTTAATTTTCATGAATGTATAGGCCATCAAAAGTTTTTCAACGATTTAGTATTTTCAAAATACTTCTGGTATAATATAATATAATTTTCGTTTTTGACTTTTTTTGTCTGATATAATAAAAAATCAAAAAGTTGTAAAATGATTTAGTAGCTTGTGTAGAATAAAATGGGTCATTTACTATTTGTATGGCTGCAGTTACAACAGTAAAACGATTCCCCGATTCCTTTATATCGTCGAAATTATGAACACACTCAAAAACTTTATAATAGATAAAAAAAAATTAATTCAAAGTTTTACTTGATCTGGGATCAAACCCAGAACCCTCCTCCTCTGATTGTCAGCAGCAATAGTTACAGAAAGTTTAGTAGTAGACCCAAATACTAGAAGTAGAGCGCTTAACAATAGGTCGAGATTGCGTGAGACTCCAGCAATTTTATTTAATTTCACAAAGCGGCGGTACCGTCACAACGGAGTCTCTATGAAGTGGATGCCGAATCGTGGATTGACTTGAATGGTATCCAAAAATAATTGAACTTTATTGTATAGATTAAAGTGGTATTTATTCGAAGAAGCAGATTCAATTGCACTTAGTTTGAATTTCATTTGTTTATTTATAGTAAACCAAAGCGAATGCTAATGTACTTTACCTTTGTTGCAATATAAATAGCAAACGAACAACAGTTAACATAATGGTAAGTAAATGGCTATTGCCGCCCATGGACATCTGCAATAAATCTCAGATAAGATGACCTGAGGTTGGCCACAGATACATTGCTAAGATCCATCCTGAAGATTAAGTTGGAATGCTTCGCATAAGCATGTATCTGTTATCACATCCTTCAAACCAGCACATAGTAGCGCGTACTACTGCTGTTATTGGGTAGAAAAAGGTGTGTCGGTGGTGTAAAACTATTTATGGAACCTTCGTGGTTCTACAAAGAGTTTCAAAACTTGTATTTATTTAGAGCTTGAAAACGTAATGTGTTATTAAGGCACGATAAAATTTCAACCCTCAATTAACACGTTCAGTGCGTACCTGGCACATTTCGGCCCCTCTCGGTGCTTACGGCTGGTATTTACAATGTACGATGTACAAATGCACAAAATTGTATCCGGCGGATGTACAAAATTATCCCTTTCTCGCTGGTCCGGCATTAATTAGGGAAAAATCTCGACAGGCATTTATGTACTTTCCCTGACTTATTTCTCATTTCCAGTTTGGCAGATCCAGGGGCGAGACGACCGTAAAGAAATTGTTTTCGAGGTAATTTCAACGGAAAATAAATTGCGTACATCAAGTATTCGTAAAGTTACAGCTGTTTAATCTACCAGGTAGATTTTTCGATACTAGTATCGGGGGGCTGAATTTTGGCTGTCCCGCAATGGCGGAAAGATCCTTGGAGGCACATTTAGACCCATCATTTGTTAACTCTTATAGGATTTACTTTTTTGCACAAACTAAATATCAATTCTCTTTTTATTTCTAAAATTTTATATTAATGTCTTACGATACATTTATTTGGACTTTAAGAAAGAAAGATGTGTTTCGTTATGTAATAGGGTAATACAATTGTACGCATTTATACACATAATTGAACTTAATGCAATGGAGCAAGTATTGTGTTAAGCGCCTAAGTTGTAGGCTTATTCCACATGATTGGCCAAGTAAGTAGGCGCATCACTCACAAGAAAGAAGAAACACAAGCTTTTCAAAGTAAACCCTTACCATGAGTTTTTACGTTTTGACAAATATGACTGTTTTGGTATTTGTTTACGTATTGGCCCATATAATTTTCAAGTTCTGACACAATCCGCTAGGGGCGTATTGGAAATTGTATGGGCAAATACGTAAACTAATACCAAAACAGTCATATGTGTCAAAACGTAAAAACTCATGGTAAGCGTATAGATACGACAAAATGTCATTGCAACGGCTAAGAATAAAAGAAAATTGGCTTTATCTGCACAATGAAACCTTAAAGCGACCTCTCATTATTTTTGTGTAAACTTCAGAACTTATATAAGTTACTTAGAATAAATCAGTTACACATGAGATTCGTTTACGTAATGAGGTAACGAGATGTGGACCGTGTGTGGGTGAACTTGCACTTGGGTGGCTTCACTGTCCCCGCATTGTTGAACAACGTGCGGTTTGTTTAGTTGCGACGGCTGTAAAGCTACATTATTTTTACAATAATCCTTTTTAATAATAATGCAAGACATTGTACTGTTTCCCTACATGGCTATCTTGTGGAGATGAAACGTTGATTGTGCTTCACGTTTAATTGAGTAGCAGAAGTCTATCAGGTTCAGGATAGATAAAGACTGTATTAAGATGTGAAAATCTGGTCAACGAGTACATTTAATTATCTTATTGGCCAAAAACAATTACGTATTTTAGGTGGCAGAACCCTTTGTGGTTCGATGCATCTGTGGCTGACCTCTGGTAGGAATCGAATCCTATCTGGGGTTAATTACAGACTAGCGTCTTCTGTCATTCCTATATATCCTTCGAATATTTAAGATTATTAACATAGTTTTCGGTACAAGTTAACATGCATTCCCCTGGTCACTCACGGGTGTCGATAGCAATCAGGTGGACTCTCGTTTGTTAGCAATATGAAGCCACGCTTCCAAGTCAAAAGCCACCCTTACCACACCCTTCAAACTGCTGTAAATGCAAGGTCCCGAGAGCAATAAGCCGGCGATGTTGGTCACTCCTCTGGTGTTGTAAATGTCCGTAGGCGAGGGTGACTGCAGCAGGTAGTCCGTCTGCCTTATCGTTACGTATACCTTTTTTTTTATAATATAAGAGTAGCAGACGAGCATGCAGTCCATCTGATGGTAAGTGGCTACTGCCGCCCATGGACATCTGTAATCAACCCCAGATAGGATTAGATATTCCTACCTGAGGTCGGCCACAGATGCGCCGCTACCCCTGAGGACTAAGCTGGAACGCCTCGGAAAAGTCTGTCTCCCTTACCACACCCTTCAAACCGGAACACAGCAGCGCTTAACACTGCTGTTATTAAAACCTATACAAAAAGCAGGAATAGGGTACCTTTCCAACAGAGATGTGGTAGCTAAGCTATGGATGTCTGTGAAATCCACCAATACGTTTGCTCGATTTGGGTTCAACGAAACATTCAATAAAAAATAAAGACAATAAATTAACGGCACATTATACAACTAAAACTAATTTCCGATTAATTTAATCATCTCGCTACATCTCACCGTCTAGTTATAGAATTACATGTACACAACTTTTTATGTGTAGTCGATCGTTGCTACTTACATAACGATATATTTGCATGTCAATAAAGACGTAGCTCGTAAAACTGAGTGAGTCGGTCGTTTACGGTCTGCGGCTTGTTTGTGAAATTTGTAAAACAAGTCGATAATCTTGGGCTTTAAATAATTTATTAAGTAACTGTAAACTTGGAAAGGATTTTTGGTTTCAATTTATACCTATACTTACAGATAATGTGTACATAATTGGTCTGTTGCAATCTGGAATGAATTACTGTCTTCGTGAAGAAAGGAAGAAAGGCTTACGCTGAATTTTCAAAGGCGTGAAGTCTTCTAAAATGGATTTGGTCAGCGACCACCATCTCAGAATGTAAGAGATTATAGCCATAATCTAGTGTTTATGGTTATAATCGTCCATATTCTGACAGGAGACTTGTATCCAGTTGTCATACACTAATTGGTCAGTAGTAAGAGTCTGTGTCCGTGCGGGCGAGGCGTAAACTACTATAAATAAATAGAAATGACGTTTCCTACCAAAAATTGTGAATTCCCATTACGTAGGCAGCGCGCCCGGGACGGCTCGTGACGTTTCATTTGCCAATTACTGGCAGTAGGGAACGAGGACATGGAGAATAAGTATTATGTTACACGCGGTCCATTGTTACTATGTACTTTATACGTAAGATTTAGACGGTTTTATGACCACTGTATAATGTCGTACGGTGTAGAGTTTAAAGGCGGTAGAACTTACTATCGATATCATCGTCACACCTATTTCTTATTTTTGAGTATAGTTATTTTTGAGTAGATTTTGAGTATCTGATTTTTAAGGCCTTTAGTCGATGAGATGGCTACTTGCTTTTTTGTCAATTAGAAATGGACACATCTATATAATCAAACCTAAATAATATTGCCATATCAGGTCGGTTATATAAGTAAATTATTTTTCCATAAATAATATCGTAGTAACATAGGAAGATATTATTCCTCGTGATTTCATCTAGAGGTGGTACAATTAAAAGCTTGTAGAAATGACGAAAATTGTGTATTAAAACAGATTTTTCGCCACTTCTGTTGTGTGAAAATCTATTTATCTTTATTGTACTGGACTACGTATTATTCTTTGTTATTTCGAGGTGTCTAGCTGCGATCCTAGACGATCATTTCAACGTCACCGGAATTGTTTCACGTCGCGTCTTGCGGCGTAGGCTGATTTTTAGGGTTCCGTACTCAAAGGGTTAAAACAGAACCCTATTACTAAGACTCCGCTGTCTGTCCGTCTGTCCGTCTTTCACAGGGCTATATATCCGGAACTGTAATAGGCCGATATAACAAGAAATGCTAAAAATAAAATAAAATTGAATATTAAAGGGGGTCACCATACAATAAAACGGTATTTTTCCGCATTTTTCGATCTAACTGTTAATCCGTAGGTACCAGGGAGACGGTTGAAATTTTTACAATCCGTTTACTACTTATAACTGGTATTATAATAAATAAAAATAAGAAACTTAAAAGATAATATAGTTATTTTAATTTTATTATACGTTGTTTACGTATTATTCATCATCACCCCAACGCCATCTTTTTTTGTGTCCCATAACTAAGTATTATTGAAAATTTACGTATCATTCCTCATCACCCCAATACCATCGGTTGTTTCATATAACTAAGTATTGTTGAAAGAAAGAAAATGAATAAAAATAAGTAATAATGAACATTTGGTGGTCCGGAACCCTCCGTGCGAGTTCGACTTGCACTTGGCAATTTTTTTTTTATATTTGGCCGTTGGCCAGGTGTTTTGGCGGTCTTTGTCAATGTTGGATTTATTAATACATCGCATTGTTGCTCTTCTGGCGCGGCTGGGCGTCTGCCCTCTGTGCGAATCTCCGGATTCTGCCACTGTTGTGCCCTTCGACGCCGCTGACAGAAGCGTCTGAGAAAAATGTGCCGCGGAGCTGTTATTTTTGTTTTACTGTAATATGAATAATATAGTTGTTTTTATCTTCCGATAGTAGGATGATCGTGTTATGTCAATACAACACATACACACATAGATACATGTATACGGAGACTAGACCCAGGAAATAAAACGATACGTCTATTCGTGGTTTAGTTAGTAAAATTCCTTACTATCATTCAATCATAGGTAATGTTATTGTGGTCGTAAGAAAGTAAAATGCTTTGAAGAGTCTAAAGGGCCCAAGTCCGAGGGTCCAAGGGAGCTAACATAAAAAAATTATTCGCCTTTCGCGGTAAATTCTACTTCCGCCCCGGGGGACGCGAACGTACCCAACGCTATTGCTTTGAATTTTCCCGTAAAAACCTATATCTATATTCTATACCCATGGGTACTATAATTGTTAGTGAAATCGAACCTAGAACTTCGCATGATTTCATGATATCGGGGATACTGCTACGTATAGATTTTCCCACTTCAGTAAAGAATACCAAGGCACTTTCCGGTTATGTCTTCCATTACGTCTAATAGAAGATGTATTATAGTAATTTCTTCGTTATGAGACGTCCATTCTTCAATGGTACACGTGTTAGTACCTACGCTGGTATATTGTACGTTTGTCGCCAATTAATAAGTACTTGCCTACAAAGTAACTAGCTCCGATAGCACCATATCAATACAAGTTGTATAACTCTGTCTGGTATTTAAAAAATCTAATAATTTGCGTGTTGGACGCGAGTAGCCAAAATAAACCGCATGTGACTGTTCTTGCCAGGTCTTTCGGTGTGTGCGTCCTCCCTCCTTCTCGTATATAACACACATACACCCAAATCAAAGCGACTTATCTCAATGACAACGACAGTGAAGTATTAGCAATGTACCAATAAACATTTCAAGACGATGTAATTGTGGTAAAATCCCGATAAATGCGCCGACCAATTTGGATATGTTTCAGAAACACGATTAGCTGGGTTCCGTGTGTTTTCGGGTTAATGATCTTCAGACGCAGACGAAGTGACGAAATAGACACCCGATTAGTAATTTAAATTTTTAATAATTCTGGAATAGTTAATCCAAAGTAGTAAAATTTTTCGTCACGACCACTTTAAATTAAAATTAAAATTTGATTATAATTAAGAAATTTGCTATTGAAAATATAAGTTAACTCATTGTCTTTTAACGTAATAGGTACTTAATTTTTCATGATATATCAAAAATAATTAAAAAATGATTAATGGTTGGAGTTTATTTTGTTACTTCGTCTGTTCAGTCTGTTCATTTTATGTGCTCATAAGTTTGTTTCGGCAATTGTAATACTCAATGTGTTCCAATTATATTATTGTAAATATTTAGGGTTATTAGTAAACAATATCGCTTGTACTTGCCATAGTAAATTATTGATAATAATTGAAAGTTTCATTTCTGATAAACAAATATAACTGAAAGTAAATAAATACTTATAATGAAGTTTTGGTGTGAGTTGAAGTTGAAATAAATGAATTTGGTAACGATTTATTTTCTACAGCTGTTATAGGAGAGGCATTCGTGATTTCGCCTAGAAAAGTCAAATTTGGAACTTTTAAACTTTGACGATTATAGCCTAAAATTTCGAACTATCAACTTCGACATGGTTACCTAGTAAAATTGACGAATTCCTTCACACAAATTGGTAAAGATTAATTATTGCTCACGAGTGTAAAGAATTCAATTCGGTAAATTGACATAAGTGTTTTCTTGCGATGTTATTCATCTACTCCGGGTAAATCATGTAAAACAAAGTGCGGTTATTTCAAAAATGTGTGTTGCTCAGAACCTACACCTATGTGCATCTACCTTCCTTTACAAAGGTAGGGTACAATAGATAGCTATATCTAAGGGATCATCGTCATTTATGCCGATTAATAGAATTAGGAAAATAAATTTGACTAAAATGGATATTTTTAATCTTATAACTTTTCTCTGTCAACTTCCGAGGAACGAGAAACTTTACTTACTTTATGCTTTTATAAAATATATTTTGATTAGATACATAAAAAAAACTTTGAATAAAATTAAAAAGTCGCATAAAGCTTAAGAACATCAATCAGTGTAACTTACAATGTTGACATTACATTTTTCTTTTTAAGCACATGCAATCACATATTATTAAGTAAAATAAGGTGCATTGCAGCAATTATAAAAGGGCAATCAAATTCCAAAACCTAATTCATTTCTCGTAAAGCGACGTGCACGACATCTTATTTAAAACAATTATAAAATGGCAATTACTTTTAAATTAATTTACGGAAATCTAATTTTTCGAAATCACGCGAAACGTAAACAAGCAAAGTCAAGGACGCGGAAATGAGTTAGCGTCATCGTAAAAACATGATATTAACATAAATTTCGTTTATAACTAACTTCACAAACTGCAGGAGCATGACCCAGTTCTTTACGAGGACATTGCTTGAAGGAAAGGGACACGCACGCCTTGTAGACATGATCTATGTTATGTTGATTATACAAAAGTTATGACGAACTTAATAACTGCATTTGTGATACAACGTGATGTACCGATATAATTATTAGGACAAGAAACATTTGTATATTTACGTACGCTTATAAAGAGTAACACTTTCGACCATCTGCCTACAGCGAATCCTTGAGACTTCGGCCATATTGCCCGGAAGAGTAGCGAGAATTTCGAGAAGATAGTCATCACCGGCAAAGACCAGGGAAAGAGACAGCGTAGTCCGATGCGCTGGTCGGATAAAATCCGTACCACACGTACATCCACGTTGCTGAGAACCGTTGGCGCAATATTGTCCGGGATAAAGTGATCCGTGGAGGGGTCACAACCCTCAGAATTGAGGACATTGACGCAAGGAGGAGGATAAAGAGTAACACTTTTCTGTTGTAATTAAGAAAAAATCCTTCTGGAAAATGTAGGCAATGCTTCTGAAAATGTTCAGCTGAACTGTTAACTTTACAGTTTTACCCGTGTCAAAAGTCTCTATCTATTAACATTTCACAATATAGAACTGTGTGGCGGACGGACAGACAACGGAAGCTTGAAATACTGTTCCTTTAATCCTAAAAAGGATGTAAACAATACTAAAATAAAATACTTATAAATAGCTATAGGCAATAACTAAGTTTATAATAATATGGGTAATTATCTAAAATATTTTAAGCATTAATGAGTAAAGCGGAGACAATAAGGAAGTAGGTTCTAACCC
This sequence comes from Epargyreus clarus, assembly GCF_041222505.1. NCBI lineage: Eukaryota > Metazoa > Arthropoda > Insecta > Lepidoptera > Hesperiidae > Epargyreus > Epargyreus clarus. The sequence continues at coordinate 5,938,649 of NW_027332233.1, forward strand.
GCAGTTAGAAAGGTCGAACCACATTCCTTTTTAGATGTTACCCGTATGATGGTATTAAATAGTAATAACTATGCAATTTTCTTAGAACAATAAAGCATATTATATTTACAGTAAGGAAAAGGTAGTAACAAATAATATTTAAAAAGTTATTGATACAATATAAAAATTGTATATTTTTAGGGCATTTTTCATTGACTATATTTTTCTTATAAGTACCATTGTCGTAAATATTTGAAAGATAAATAAATCATTGGTACGATATAGTTTTATATTCAACGAATGTGTAATAAAAAGCCTAAACTATATGAGCGCAAATAAATTACTTTGACGATGATACGCCGTTAAAAGGGATTTAATATTTTTATTTTTAGCTCAGGACTTTTGGATCAGAGTTTCTGTTAAAGTAACTGAGTAATTAAAACAGTAAGTCACTAATTTTTGATTTCAAATCAACAGCGAAGTACTAAGCAAATTGGTTAAACTTTTATAGTTTTGTCAAGGGGATTGCCAAAAAGAGGTATTGTCATTTAGTGTACCAAGGAGAACTATCAAAGTCTTTGAAATTTGTAGGCACAAAACAAAAAATATCCAAGGAGAAGGGTCTGTAGCTGTACCTCTTAAATAATTACTTTTTATCGCCCAAAATCAGTTTAAGGCTATTACAACAGATGAATTTATGTTTTTTTTTTAAATATAGGAGTAGCAGACGAGCATGCAGTCCACCTGATGGTAAGTGGCTACTGCCGCCCATGGACATCTGTAATCAACCTCAGATAGGATTAGATATTCCTACCTAAGGTCGGTCACAGATGCGCCGCTACCCCTGAGGAGTAAGCTGGAACGCCTCGGAAAAGTCTGTCTGACTTACCACACCCTTCAAACCGGATCACAGCAGCGCCTAACACTGCTGTTATTAGGTAGAAATAGGTGGCGGTGGTGCCGCCGGAGTCGAACCACAAAGGGTTCTAGCACCTTCTGTCAATTGAATAACTTTTTAAGGGGACAATATTAGCACAGTATAAGGATATATAATCCTTATACTGTGATATTAGTTTCAAAACTGCCACTGATGTAATTGTGACATAACAATAAAAATAATAGAAACCTCGTTCACATCGAGCCAGCGAGGTCCATTGCGCAGTCTCAATGGAAAATACTGAAAGATAAATCCAATTATGCATTATCATGAGCATAATCCGATAAGGGTGGAGGGCAACCGACCTTGAGCTTGAACGATGCAGTGCCGATCATGGCCGGCTTAATAAAGAGTATCAGTATGGAACTGGAAAAATTATCTTATTCACAATGTGTGTTTTCTGCAAGGGTAAAGAGCGTTGAGAAAATGTGGTGATAAATTGAAAACTTATGAAACAAAGATAATTTAGTTTTAAGGTCTCGGTGATAAATAGGAAAAATTGTAAAGTATGAAGTATTACAAAAAAATGAAAAAATGAGAAAAATGAAACGAAATAAATTTACATGTAAAAAGATTTTTGGGTTCTTGGAAAACCCTTTCATTTGATATGAATTTAATGGGGCATAAAAAATAGTTTGTCGAGATGAGAAATTCATCTTTCCTCAAGTTCTTCCAAACAGTAAGAGTTAATGGCAATAGGTGTAATTTCTAGTTGAAAATATTATTCGTATCAACTTTTACATTTTACACGTAACCACAACAATACCACACGGTAGCGACAAAATGCAAGCTGTGTTTGCGCTGTGGTTGCATTGTGGCGGTTGTGATGACTACAAAAACGTGTTTGCTATAGAGTAGCTGGCGTTTCATGTACGACATCGCCTGTAGTCGAATGTTGTGGTTGCGATGTGGTTACTATCGTCCAAACTGTTAATTTTGGCCGTAAAATGTAGGCAGTAAAACTAATCAGCAGTGATAGCCTAGTGGTTAAGAAACTCAGCCTCTCGATCGAGGGGTCCGAGGTTCTAATCCCAGGCACGCACCTCTGATTTTTCAAAGTTACGTGCGTATTACAAAATAAATTATCACTTGCTTAACGGTGAAGGAAAACATTGTGAGGAAACCTGCATACCTGAGAGATTTATAAAAAAAAATGTCAAAGGTATGTGCAGTCTACCAATACGCACTTGGCCAGCGCGGTGGACTATGGCCTAATCCTTCTCATTATGAGAGGAGACCCGTGCCCAGCAGTGGGACAGTTATGGGTTGTGGAAGAAAACTATGCATTTTCATATAAATTTGTACCAGCACACAGATTTGCGTTGTGGTGTAGTTGTGGTACGTGTGAATAGGTCTTAATTCAAAGATACCTAAATGTATGCGTAGGTACCCTAAGGCATATAAAATGCACGTTAGATTGAAGTTGTACGTAATTTTAGACTGTAGCGGGAAATATAAAGTATTATATTTAAAGGTCAAACAAATATTGGAAGCGAGTACAGTTAGTCCCAAAATTATATAAAATAATATAAAATTGAAAAGAAATAATTCGGTTGCAGCATCATTCTGTATTATTTAACTATCTTTATCTGTTGTTAATTATTAAACCTGTAAATCTCAAATCCCATATTTCGACCCCTCCTACGTAACTATTGTAACTGCAAATTGACAACTTTACAGGGGACGTTTCAAAGTTTCGAATATGCTAAAATGCGAATAAAATGTATGAAATGTGGTCTATATATTTTATTTTATAAGCTTTATAACGTGACTTGTGTCGATAAAACACATTAAAATAAGACAATGTATGCAATAAGAACGAAGAGGTACTTTTGTGGGTTACGATATTATACGTAGGAGGGGTCGATTTAAGAAAACATCATACTTAAGAACCATTATCCTCACTTCCTTATCCTTACTAATATTATAAATCCGAAAGTAACTCTGTCTGTCTGTCTGTTGTTGTCTGTCTGTCCGGTTGTCTCTTCTTCACGCCTAAACCACTGAACCGATTTTAATGAAATTTTGTACAAAGATAGTCTGAGACCCGAGAAAGGACATAGGATAGTTTTTATCCCGAAAATCCCACGGGAACTAGGGATGGCGATCTAATATCGATTAATCGGAGAATCAATCTTTACGACCAAAAAAATCGATTATTTTAATCGATATTAGTAAGGATTGAATCGTAAACTCTGCATTTGATCAAGTGATGATCTTTAGCGAAGTTGTTGTTCATGAGCCCACGATGGTTCCAGAATTGGTACGACCAATTTTCGCCAGATGGCGCCACTGTCTTTCCAATGAAGGTACGAATTTTCTGTTTTATGTATGTTAGTATGTCATATTATTTTCTTTTAAACGCGGGCGAAGCCGCGGGCAAAATCTAGTAATTAAATATATCCATTAAAATACAATGCATTAAGATTGGTCACATATTTATGAGATTTGATTAATTTTACTGTTCTTATAAGTAAGTGGTTTCTGTAGTACACTATTTCTACATTATTGCATATAAAAGTAATGCGCGATTTCATGTTATTTTTCCGGTCTGTGCCATTAGGATTAGTAGCTTGTGTGTAAAACCTTGGTTGAAACTTTGTTGCTTTTATGTAACAGAAGCATGAAACGGATTTACTAATTTTATATGGCAGTATGTGCCTCGACATTGATCACAACGATACCACCAGAACTAAGAATTAAGTAGATTTAAAATCTTGGAACTTTGTATTTAACTTTTATCCATGTTTTTTCTTCCATCTTTCTTTGTACCATTTAATTTCGTTCTGTGGATGTTGTAGGCACTGGTTTAGGAATTAAACTCAGGTGATGGAAAGAACAAGCAGTGATAGCCTAGTGGTTAAGAAACTTAGGCACTCATTCGGGAGTCCAAAGTTCAATTTCCAGGCATCATGTACGATTTTTATGCGTACGAGAAATTCATTTTCACTTGTTAAACGGAGAAGAAAAATATCTTGAGAAAACCTGCATACTTGAAAGATGTTAAAAAACAGATCTTATAAAGTTATGTGAAGTCCACCAATAGGCACATGGCCAGCGCGGTGGATTATTCTGAGAGGAGATCCATACCAGAAGTGGGACAGTAATAGGTTGACGACGACAATAACTGAAAGAACTGTTTCTATGTAAGATATATATGTAGTGTATATAATATATGTATGATTAGATTCCTTAGATTTCTCTACAAACGAGAATACGGTTACTAACCGTATCTGTACCCAACTAAATTCCTCTTGGGTCACTTAGGGTTTAATTCTTTAGAGGTCCGTAGAAACCTCAACCAAATTGAAATTATGTGCAAGATTTTACATAATGCTGTTGAGGCACAGGAACTTCACAATCAGCTTTGCCAAATATTTGTCCCAGACAATTATCAACGAAGCCGAAAGCACAAGTTATTTGTGGTTCCGCCTTCCTGCACTATGTCGCGCGCTAAATCACCTGTTCCGCGCACACTTGCGACATTAAACGCGCTCATGGATCATTATCCGAACTGTGATGTGCTTGCTGATGACTGGAAGCTGATCATGTCTGTATGCTTGGAGTTCTGTGAGTTGTCTGTATGTTAGATCTGTCTAGTTAGTGTAAGTGGCCTCGGCCGTTCTAATTAGATCAACAAAATAAATAAATAAATGTGTCATTCTTCTACCGTACGACTTATACCATGCAACTTTTACTACGATAACCTTTTTTCTATTGGAGGCCTTGCTAGTGTTTTAAGAGATGATTATGATGCATTGCAGAGTAGGTAGGTACTATAAGTATAAATTACGTAAATATAAAAAAAAAATTAAAGGTTTATTTCATCAACTGTACCTATTTCAAGAACACCTTTCGTGAGTCACATAACTGACATCTGCCCTGTGAACCATCAAACGTCAATACATAAGTTGAACTTTAAAATTTAGAAACCTACGTTATAGGTGCCTTTCATTCAATTGACAAGTGATATGGTACACATGAAACGTTGGCTACTTGTGTTTAAGATCAAATGTAAATCAATAATAAACTTTACCTTATTGTAATGGTAGGAATCTGAAGACATACGATTTTCTTGGGTGGTTTTGTTATTCTTGGTTATATATTTAATTTTGTCGAAAGACAAGCTGCTACAGGAGAATAAAGCATGCCGATCTTAAGAAAAAAAAGAAACAATAATAATAACAATAAAACATTAAAAACATACATATGTGTAAATTTCAAAGTGTAAAACATCAAAATACTTAGTTTGTAATTGATATCACTTTGTGCAGTCATAATGGCTTATTTTATTATATCTTTAATTACTACACATATTTAGTATAAAAATCAATCCACTAACTAATTTTATGATATAATGTCTAGTTTATATGATACACCCTTTTAAGAAGGGTGGTTAGACAATGAGCGGAGTAGGCTAAGCCCTAAGGTTGAGTACGAAACCCTATAAAAAGAGGACAGAGCATTATAGATATGGAAGGATTTTACATTGAAAAAACACTTCTTAGAATTGAAATCTTAGAAGGTTAAATTTCACAAGGCAACGACTAAAATTAGACTTAAAAATAAAAAAGACCGACGAATACAAAATTTATTTAAAAAATGTAGAATTAGTATAATTCAACATAATCATTTCAATATAATCCATTAGTAGTGATAGCCTAGTGGTTAAGTAACTCGACCTCTTGATCGAGGTGTCCGAGGTTCATATCCTAGTGACGCACCTCTGATTTTTCATAGTTACGGGCATTTTAGAAATGAATTATTACTTGCTTAAACAATTAAAGAAAACATCATGAGGAAACCAGCATACCCGAGAAATCTTAAAAAAATATGTGAAAGGTATGAATGTAACTTTTAAAGGTATGTGAAGTTTACCAAATCGCACTTGGCCAGCGTGATAAACTATGGTCTAATACTTCTCATTCTGAGAGGAGACCCGTGCCCAGCAGTGTGACATTAATGGGTTGATGATGAGTATAATTCAACTGAAGAAGTACCACGGTCTATTTATATCGTGAAGCAGTACTTACATTTCAGTGCAAGGGTTTGGATGCCAGTTGACTTACGTATGAGGAAACCATCTGCAGAAGCAACACATGTGATCGACTTACAGTAAAACGTCTGCTCTCATGGATTTGGTTGTAGATGGACGGCAGAGATCACGTTAGATGGTTCTAATTGACCCTGTAGTTTCGGGACCAGACTATTCTGGTCCGTAACCCTATGGCTACGGTATTCTCTGCCTGTCCTAGGAGGAACTCCAACTGCCCGGCTAGCGACCCCGGTAAGAACAATGGTATGTGTGACCGCATCCCGCCATTCACTCCACAACGAGTGGTGAGCTTCATGGGCGGAGCTCGAAGGGGCAACGCGCTAAGAGGGCTCCGGTTGCGTTCCTTTGGAGATCCCGGAGTCTTCTACGAGTACGCAGCGCTGAAGACGGTCACCGGGAGAGTTTTAGTGCGGTAAAAGCCTACCCGTTGTCGTTCCCACAGGGGTTTGAAGGTTCCCCCCTTGTCAATAAAAAAATATGTTTCTAATTGTATGAAAAAAGATTACTTGCAAATATTTTTTTGGGAATCAGTGCGCGGTTTTGGTAAGCCCAAGGACGAAGCCCTGCGTGACAGTGTTCAAGGCTCACACTGCGCGCATTTCCAGCCTAATGTCTGCGTATTATTAATAGCCACAACCCGCATAGTATGGGCTCATTTTGAATGGAATTGTCACGCGTTTCTAGCATCGTTACGGCGATATGTCGTGCAAAATCACGCGTGAAATATTACTTCTGCTTTAACGGTTGTAATGTTAATGTGCTATGCTACTATGATTCTTATTTAGTGATAACTTTTGTATGGTTAAAACTATAGTACTATTGTAGTAGGATGGTTGGTCATATTTTTTAACATAACTATTTTTAATATTATGTTTATTCTAGTACTATGTTTACTCTGTTTGTAAGTTTTTTTTTCATGTATCTATTATAGAAATATCAAACGAGTATGCAGTCCACCTGATGATCAGTGGCCGCGGTTACCTATGGACACCTATAATCAACCCCAGATAGGATTAGAGTTCTACTTTAGGACGGCCACAGATATGTTACTCTCCCCAAGTACTTCCTTCAAACCTGGACGTTACAGCGCTTAAAACTGCTGTTATATATTAGAAAAAGGTGTGGCGGTGGTGCCACCGCAGACCGGAGTCTAACCATGAGGAGTTCTATGACGGTAAAACATCTAACAATATTTCACTTTAAGTCTACAACCGCCATCTAGCATGAAAATTGAGAACTACAACGAACACGCGTAAAGTACTTGGCGCCACAGTATATGAGGTAGGGTACGTCATACAAGTCGTAATTAAATTGCTTCAATGTAATAATAGATGTCGCTATAATCACGAAATAGAAAAGTTTTACAGCTAATTTGTGTACTTGTTGCAGTGTTCACGCTGCTATTTAAATGAGTGTGGTAGACTGTAATTGTAGAGAATTGTAGAGATTTGTCTACATTAGGCGTTCCGACTTAGTGCTTTAGGTAGCAAAGGAAGTATTTGTGATCGGCTTTAGGTAGATCTCCTGTTTTAACGGTGATTATAGATGGTCATGGGAGGTAGAAACCGTTTAAAATCAGATCTACTGTAGGCCCTCTATAAGTTATAACATGGAAAAGCCCTTATAAGTTTTATATTTACTTAACAAATATGTATTGATAATTGTACAATATTTTACGTTACGTTGGCGTATGAATGAAAAGAAATTGTTTTCTTTTTATCTTTTTTAAGATTGTCATGTAATGCCTCGCCTTTTTTTTTTGTTTTCGAGGGGGAAACCTTCAAAAGGTACCCGACGACGTAAGAGCGACGCCGGGTTATGTGGGATTTTTACCGCACTAAAACCCCCCCGGTGGCCGTCCTCAGCGCTTGGTGGAGAACTCCGGGTCTCCAATGGAACACAATCGGAGTCCTCCGAGCGCGATGCCCCGGTCGGGCTCTGCCCTGGGGGGGAGCACTTTACGCTCCTCCCGCACACCTGGTGTTTACGACGGCATGCGACCACACATGCCGCCGTTCTTCCCGGGGTTGCTCTCCGGACGGTTCGATCTCCCACTCTTGCCGCCGGCAACCCCGGAAGCCCACTTTGGTCGCCTCTTACGACAGGCAGGGAATACCGTAGCCCTATTGTAGCCCCGGAACTACAGGGACAATGTAATGCCTCGCCTACATTTTCATTGTAATCTATTGGCGTTCGTAAATGAAGCTTCGTTAAAATAGGAAAAATTACACCCGCAAATTCCTAGATGTACTACGCTCTTGTAGGCTGCGTTTAGTTCTGGCACCATAGATTAGTATAGATACTTCGCCGCCTTGAAATTGAATGAAGCCACAAACGGCTTATTAGTAAGTTCTTTTTTTAAATTCTTGACAAATAAAAACATTTTTAGAGAAAATTTACTAACTAAAATAAATAACTAATACTGCGTAATTTACATAAAAATAAATAATTATTTCAAATATTTTAGGGACATTTTAGCACGGAGACGTGGCAAAACTTTTTTACGCAACTATTTCAATTCTCAAATCTGGGTACATTTTCTTGTTAGGAGTGAGTAATCTTTACTAATCTATGCCTAAACGATGTGGCAGGCAGGTTACCTGATGGAAAGCAGTCACTGTCGAAGGTGGACATTTGCAACACCAGAGGAGCCTCAATGCATTGCCAGCTTTGGAGGAGAGCTCTTTTTACACCTTTTTTGAAGAGCTCCATCTCATAGCGCTCCGGGAATATCTCGGGAGGAACTTCATACCACATTTTGCACGTCCGTGGCAAGAACGTCCGTGCAAACTGTACCGTGGAGGACCGCCACGAGTCCAGTTGGTGTGGATGGAACTTCATCCTTCGGCGTGTGGTACGATGGTGAAATGGTGGATAAAATCTGTGGGTAAAATCCAAATGGATTTTAACACGAAGACGTGGTTAGATTCTTCTCAATTTTAGGAGTAACATAGGCTACATTATTTTTCTTTTCAGTTATTTATATTTGAGCAGACGGATTTTTGTTTTTATTATAATAACCATTTTAATATAACTAGTGATTTCTCATTGATTTCTCAACGGAATTGTGGCAATCACGTTTCGTGTAAACACGCCAAGAAATTGCAACTCTTTGTAGTCGCAATCGCAAAGGAGTAACATTTTTAATAAACCGGCAACTTTGTATATACACTTTCATTTGTATTAAAATTTGCTTCTATTTTTAAGTAAAAGACGATAGGCGTCCGATGTCTAGTAAACTATAGGACAATTTTATTAATAACATTGCCTAGTTTAATGACAATTAAATGTAAACCTTAGTTATATAAAAAACTAAAGTTGAAACTTTGGAGAATAATCTATATTTATATATTATCAATATATATATAATTATCTATTCCGTTAATAATGTTGCATCCGAATTATTTTAAAGTCCATATTTAATTGCCTACTATGTATGTAGATACACACAGATGTGTTAATGATATCGAAATCAATATCGGATGCAGATATTGATTTCGAGTTAGTCAAAAGGCAGAGAATTTGAGCCATATAAAGGTTGAATAGGAGTAATAAACTTCGATAGAGCAAACTCGATTTAACGCGGTCGGTAAAGCGGTCTGCAGTCCATTTTCCTCGATGGAGTTCCAAAACGATCATTTTGGCACATTCTGATAGATTCGCTTAGCCGAGCAATTTCCTTTTCGCTACTCAAAATTACTGGCTATACAAAGATTCTCTGGTATCCTTTATTGATACCCCATGGCTTGAGTTTATGTACAGATTGTGACAGTTGTTTTTTATTGGAATGAAGTTACACATAAGCACGAGAGTACCTCAAAGTTAAATGGCTACTGCCCCTGGAAATCCATAATTAATCCCAGCTAACTTAATAGTCCTACCTGAGATCAGCCACAGACTCCTTGGTGGTAAGGAGTAACTTGAAATACCTCGTATGTTTTGTTACCACACCCTTCAAATCAGAACCCAGCAGCACTTAATACTGCCGTCATTAGGAAGAAATAGATGGAAATAAATCATATACACTGTGCACATATACACACGTCCTTTGATGTTAGTTGTATATGAAGGTATAAATCTTAATCTGTTTATTTTTTATTAATTATGTGTTTTTATATTTACAAGTTTTTTATTTAAACTTTGTTGTGTCCCTGCTGGGGATTGCAGATATTAGTTATAGCATATAAGGACCGCGATTTAATACAGCATTCATAAAACTGTTCGAGAAAGCTATATAATTTCGCTTGCGATCTTGCACGGGACATGCAAGAGGGAAAGCAAACTTCTGATATTCCTGCTCAATAACTTGTGAACAATGAAGAACACAAGCATCTGTAATCTCACAGGGAATCAACAATGTGTGTGGAAGAGATTCAACGACAGCTACGAATAACAGGGTTGCATAACTGCACTGTTTTGGTTAAATATAATCCCAGATTATTATCAGAGATGCTATTATGACACGTTTCGATTTAACCCTCCAAGGTAGCAACACTTTTGTGATTGACTTCAGATAGGACTTACCATTTTTTTAGGGAAGGTACGTATTATTTACGTATGTTTTTGATTTACGTATGTTTTTGTGTGGCTGTGAATTGATAACCTTTTTTGTTCACGAAGGCGAAACCTTCAAAAGGTACCCGATGCTGTGAGAGCGACACAGGATTATGTGGGACTCTTACCGCACTAAAACCCCCCCGGTGGCCGTCCTCGGCGCTACGTAGAGGACTCCGGTATCTCCAAAGGAACGCCAGCGGATTCCTGTTAGCGCTTTGCCCCGTCGGGCTCCGCCCAGGTGAGCTTGAAGCTCGCCACACCATCTGGTGCGTCGACGGTATGCGACCACACATGCCGCAGTCCTTCTCGGGGTCGTTGGCCGGGCGGTTCGAGCTCCTACTCTTGCCACCCGCGACCCCAGAAGCCCCCTTTTAGTCGCCTCCTACGACAGGCAGAGGATACCGTAGCCCTATTCTTGTCCCGGAACTATAGGGATAAATCATTGTTGCCTAGTGGTTTGAAACTCGGCTTCTCTTCAGGAGGACCTGGGTATGAAATTTATATTTTAAATTTAGGCCTCTGATTTTCTGAAGTTACGAGTATGTGCTAATTAGAAGTTTTTCGAAAAAAGTTTTCACATACGTTTGAAATCTACCAATTTTCAAATGGTCAGTAAGGTGGAATATCACGTCATAGTGTTACATCTGAGAGGAAACCCATGCCTAGCAGTGGGTGCCCAGCAGTGGAACGATTATAAATTGATGGTGACGACAATCAACCAACAAAGTGGGTCAACAAAGCATATATAAATGTAGCTGGGTTATAATGTTCCGTGAACATTAATTTAGGGGTGTAAATGAAGTGTATTAAATTAACGATAAATGTTTCAACACACCGTCAATGTTGACAGGTTAGCTCGGTGTTTACCAGCCACTCGGTAACCGGTCGATAACTAGTTATTGAATAAAGCAATTATTGTGCGTATTCTATAGTAAACAATGGAATAAACGTATATTAAATATTGATATAGGCATTGGCGGTGATAGACTAGTAGTTAAGAAACGCGGCCTCTCGATCGAGGGGTCCGAGGTTCAAATCCCAGGCACGCACCTCCGATTTTTATTATTTTAATTTATGTGCGTATTAGAAATTGATTATCACTTGCTAAACGGTGAAGGAAAACATCGTGAGGAAACCTGCATACCTGAGAGATTTATAAAAAAAAATCTTAAAGATATGTGAAGTCTACCAATACGCACTTGGCCAGCGCGGTGGACTATGGCCTAATCCTTCTCATTCTGAGAGGAGACTCGTGCCCAGCAGTGGGACAGTAATGGGTTGATGATGATATTGGCGGTAAATGTGATACCTCATGTCTATATCGACATCTACAGGTCGACAACGACTTAGAACACTTAGACTTAGACTTAGACATAAAATAAATCAGAACTATTGTGAAGTGACGAATTCCTAAAATAAAATATTTGCGTAACACGGAGTTTGCCCATAACCGAAAAACAAGGCAAGTGCTCTACGAGAAAATAAAATTTGGGACGTGAGAATAAGACCTAAATAAGTTATGCGATTGATATTTGGCGTAAACAAATTTAATATTTGTGTGTGTGAGTTACATTTTTTTGTATGGCTGTGTATCTCTGTAATGGAGGTAGCTACATACATTTAGTTTCGTGTACGTATAAGCCCACGTACTAGTACATACTATATCGAATGTTTCTTAATAGCACGGTACAAATATCTATATCGGTATAGATCCTTATACTGTGCTAATAGTATAGTCACAAGAGGTGTGATTGTAACCCTCTATAACCCACTACAGGATACCGTTCCTTTCTTACAAGTAGGAGGGCTCGAACTGACTACAGATTTCTTAAGGAACCCTCATTCCAGCAGTAAACTGAAACCAAAAAGCAATTTCAAAGTGAACACATACAAACGACATTTATTTCAATCATTCGAATCCTGCTTTTTACATACAAATTAGATTCGACTTACAAATATCTATAAAACATATATCACGTTCGAAATCAAAGATGTCGGTAACTTCCAAAATAATTACTTAGAAAAAGCAATTTAAATGTCTTCCATCGGAGTTATTCGGAAAGTTTTAATCGCCGAAGAAACGAATCGTAAAGATTCAATACGAAAAACATCTTGAAAACAAAAAGCCAAAGTCAATTCTAACTTTTAGTGATATACTAGCTCTTCTACACGGATTCGTTTATCGTTATAATTTTTGGATCATCATCATGTAATCGTCATTATAATTATATTACGAAGCCTGAATATTAACGATATCACATTTTTATATTAGTACATTAAAATAATAAGTCACTCATTTGATTACTACAGTTCAAACATAGATGCAGTGGGGATGTCAAGTGGGAATGATATCATGGCGACGCTCGTGTTAACAGAGAGCGGCATTCTGGTCGAAAACTTCAGCAAGAACAGTTTAATAACGGGAATATAGTTATAATACCTCTAATCACTAGTGTGTACTTACTTACGTGTAATTGTAATGTCGTTACTCTGTACCGTATATGTGACTATATTTATACATGACTACCTTCAAGAAGACTTTGATCACAATCATTAACCTATTATTGTCCCACTGATCTCCTCTTAGAATGAAAAGGGTTAGGCCATGTCCACCGCGCTATCTATGCGAATGCTAAGTGCGAATTAGTAGATACATTTGAAGGAGGTAGAACGGTCAGTGGTTCGATTCAGGCGGTACCACCATCATACATATTTCTGCCTAATAATAGCATTTAAGCGCTTAAGGGTTTTATTATGGAGAGTGTGTTAATGGCGACATGCTTTATCGAGGCATTCCAGCGTTGTCCTGCGGGGTAGCCGTATCTGTGGCCGACCTTAGTAGTATAATCTATCTGGCGCCAGTAGCCACTTGCTATACTGATATATATAGAAGGGTACTGACCCTTACCAGGAGTTTTTACGTTTCACAAATATGACTGTTTTGGTATTTGTTTACGTATTGGCCCATACGATTTCCTAGTTCTGACACAATCCGCTAGGGGCGCTGATTGGAATTTGTATGGGCAAATACGTAAACAAACACCAAAACAGTCATATTTGTCGAAACGTAATAACTCCTGGTAAGGGTACAGATGGACTGCATGTTCGTCTGCTACTCCTATATTATAAAATAAATTTTTCGGGAATGTGTTTATAAATATTACATGTATAAGTTTCCCCGTAATGATTTCCTTCACCGTTAATGAAAGTGATAATGAATATCCAATAAGCACAAAGTTCGATAAACCAATACTAATTCTACCTTTCATAAGTTTTGATTTTCGTTGCTACCTGTACGGTTATAGCCGTAACTTTGCTACCTAACTGCATTACGTTAATTACGTCCAAAGTTATGGCTGAAGTCGCAAAACTCGTAATATGTAGCAAAGTAAGCAATTTGGGTCGAAAGGCACTAAACTTGCTTTTAGGTAAACAGATCCTGAGCCCGTTAAATAATCATTAAAAACTTTTATTTTATGTCGATTACTTTACGAGACAATTTTGACGTGTAAATATGTATACAGACAAAGTCTTAGAAGTATTTTGAAGGTGGGAGAACCCTTTGTGGTTCGACTCCAGTGGCACCACGGCTAAGGGTGTCCTAAGGTAGACCTACCAGCTTAGTCCTCAGGAGAAGCGGCGCATCTGTGACCGACCTCACGTAGGAATATCTAATCCTATCTGGGGTTTAGTGCAGATGTCCATGGTCGTCAGTAGCCACTTACCATCAAGTGGACTGCATGCTCGTCTAATACTCCAAAAAATCCGAAGGACAAGAGCAAAATATACAATTTTATATAATTATAGTTATTTGAATACAGTATTTTTTGGGACATGGACAATGGTCATACATTCTTTTTACAAGCTTTTTTTACATAACGATAGGCTTATGTTTGACTCCATATAAAGTTTATTATTTAGATTTCTATTTTGTCAGAGATCTTACCTGAAAACATATTTAGCTGGTATGGTGCACGATCTCCTTGAACTTTTGGGAAACGCCGTCCGGCACGTGTAGACAATAAATCTGAAATTTTATGTTAATCTGTTTAAGTTGTTGAATATATACATTTCTCAAAATCAGCTTCTATTTATATACAGAGCCGTATAGAGGAAGAAGAAACTTACTTCATATAGACATTTTGTCAGTAAATAGGTATCCACGTAAAAATCCTAACAGATTTTTGTACTGCTTTCTATGTTATACAGCTCTATTATATACAAGGCTCCGAGTTCGATTCTGAGTGATCGTGTGTCTTCAAGTTTGTTCTTTCACCTGCAATATGCTAAAATAAAGAGTTATCTAATTTAATTTTCTTATTTTTTTTTAATATTTGTAGTATTTAAAAAGACATGCGATTTTAATAATTTTTGATGCGAACGGACAAATTGAAAAGGGTCGAAAAGTTTTTCCATCAGCTGTATCGTGAAACTTTTTCAATATGCCTAAAACACATTCGTAGTCATAAATAAGGGCAGAGGGCGATTGGAAATCAGTTTTCAAATATCGAAAGAGATTAGCTTATAAATCTGAATACATTTGACTGACATTATTAATTAAAATGGCCGTTTGTTATTGCTTTACAAATGAACAAATATTACAAATAATTGACTTGAAGTACCTGTCTGCTTAAAAACAAATTGAAATATCAAAACATAATGATTATTCGATTGGGTATCTATCACCTCCATAACTATATCTACTGTGAAAATCTTTTTGAGTTTTTATGAAATAATGTGGATGACTTACATATGAGGCGACCATCTGTCTTCAGGAATGTAAAGTTCTACCGGGTTGGAACTCAAGGAAACAACTCATTAATGGTTTGTGCGCTTGCGACACGTCCGTCTCTCGCCGCTATTGAAGTAGGACTGACTCGAGTCGACGGGTGGCGATGTCACATTTATCGAACAACCGCGGGTAGTACAACAAATCTTTTAAAAAACGATGGGTAGTAAATCACTAACAAGTATGTGTTATGGAGTTAGATACCAATGTCCTCGGGTGGCAGGGACCATGTACTATTAAGTGAACGGAATGCTCAGTTCAATTATATTTTCGTTTAACAAATATACCCATAACCAAAAAACACTTATTAAAAATGAAAATTAATACCAGAGCGACTGCGGTTACGTAGGGTAGCTGTCAAATTAGATTGAACTTGTTGCCTTCACTTCCTACTTTATATTTAAACGACTTTTTCCTGGTGTCTCTCATACTTGAAAATATAAGTCTATTAGTCATAGTCTTATAAGTATGATAGTGTTAAGTTATAGAGCCTAGTCTTCCTCAATAAATGTCCTATTAATCAATAGAAGTTTTTCAAAATTGTTATTTCTAGATGTTAACTCGTTTGAATAAACAATCTCTTCAATGATTGTAATGTAACGAATAAAATGAGTATCTATGTCAATTTCCATCAGGTGAACTGCATACTCGTTGCCTAGTTCTGCTTATTTATTTATATATCGGAGAAAACACTATTAGGACATCAAAGGGACACGTCAGTCAGTAATTCAGTAATAATAAAATAAGTTATCATAGTAAACCGATAAAATAAAATTAGCAATCTTATCAAACAACTATATCGATATCCACGACATACATTTCTATAATATAGAAAATGGAAAATATACCTTCTATATATTCGTAGTGACAAACAACACGTATTTGTAAGGATACTTACTGTGTTTAACAGCTAACTTCATTTTCTCGTCTTTGTGCGATAGAACTGTTGTCTTCGATGGAAACTGTTTTAAATTGTTTGTTTCTGCGTTTCGTCTTCCAAGTTTCCATTATTATTAGAGCATAAAACAACTACTTTATTCCATTCCATTCAAGTGGAAAATACCTTGAAAATATCAGCATGAAAAGCAATTGAAGAAATTGCCATTGAATTCTTTGTTCTTTGAATATCGTACAATGGAGATAACTTATAACTGACCTATTGTGGTGGGAATTGAAAATTCTTTTCAAAAATGCTCCGTTACTAACTATCGCACATATGAGTGGGTGGTAAAGCCAATGAAGTTTTGAATGCCATTGTAAACATGCTTTTCAAACACTTTCCTGTGAATGTTACTTACAGTAATTCTAAACAGTCTTCTTATTGTTTTCTTTGGAATCGGATTTTTTAATGCTTACCCATTTTGATAAGATATACTCAAAAACTGGACTGCCATACTTTTATCCCAAAATATAAAGTAAAAATCGAAGTCATTCGCTGGCGTGCACGCTGGTCGAGCCGCTAGGGAAACACGTCAATAATAAACTTTTATTAGTCACGTTTCAGAGATACTTCGTAAAGGCCCATAGCAGAATTTAATAAGATAAAAATAACGTTTTATTTCTTTAGGCTTTTAGCTTTGGGATCAATTGCGATCGGCTTTCATTACAGGCATTGGATACACCGGCGTTCAGATTAGGTGATTTCTATCGGGGCGAATTCTTATAACTCTGGAAATAAATGTCACGGTTCCAAGGTAAGTAGGTACTGACGTGATTATGTTGAACAATACCATTATATACTTCTAAGAAGAATAGGTGCTTTTACATGCCTGTTAGTATCAATGTCGAACTGATGACGTCATAATCTTGTATATTTTTTTGTATAAAAATGTTGGTTTACAAAATTGTATATTTTATACGATTTTATATTTTTGGTCTTATAAAACATAGTGTTATGATTTTATATGTTAAGTACTTACTGAAAAAAAGTAACAGACAGAAGGCTACTATAAACTTATGAGAGCCTTATTTATATATTTCCGTAAAATATAATTTATATAAAAAAACTCTTTCTACACTCACAGCATTTATATAAGTAATATTTACCCCACAAATAGAAATAAATACCAAACTTCGTAAACTATGGTCTACTTTGAATTTTGTTGGTTATTCCCAGGATAAACCCGAATGCCACCGGTCAAACTTTGAAGAGCTTCGAAAATAGGTAAACTTTGAGCATCTCTTGTTTAGTTAACATTAGTTTGACTACATTTAGACATTCCTGAATGATTAAATAAGCATTATAGATTAGATTTTCCATTCTAACTTAGATTGTTATAGTAAATTTAATTAAAATAAATAGAACTACTATGAATTTATTAAACTGCGTCTTTTCTAATTAAGCAACTAAATGTACTTACAAAATAGTACATGAAAATGAATTCTTTTAAATTCTTGGTTTCATTACATAAATGTTATTTAATGTGCGGGTGTGTGTGGAACGAGAGTGAGAGTGTGAGTACGTGTAGACTTCAAAATACAAGAGGCCTTTATCTTACGCCTTTTAATGAATGATTCTGTACAATTTTACTACAATCTATTATTACTAAAATTTTAGAAGGTGGTAGAACCCGTTGTGATTCGACTCCGACGGCACCACCACCGCACCTATTTCTACGTAATAACAGCGGTGTTAGGCGCTACTGTGTTCCGTTTTGAAGGGTATGGTAAGGGAGAAATACTTTACCGAGGCCTTCCAGCTTAGTCCTCAAGGGTAGCGGCGCACCTGTGGCCGACCTCAGGTAGGAATATCTAATCCTATCTGGAGTTGATTACAGATGTCCATGGGCGGCAGTAACCACTTACCATCAGGTGGACTGCATGCTAGTCTGCTACTCCTATATTATAAAAAAATCTAACTTAATAAATAAAAATGCCCTTCAGCTTATAGTAAATAAAATATATTGAAATAATACCTGCCATTATCTATCCTTTTTTATCTCACATTTTATACCATTATCCAATTTTTATCAGGTTTCGGAAGGTAATAAGGGTAATAAGCCGCCCCAGGCGTCAGAGATATACATATGAGAAATATACTCAAAATTCTTCCGTGAGTTGGGAGATAACAGTATCTGAGGTAATAAGCCATTGAATAATATTACACTTGGGACAAAAAATCTCGGATGTTATTCGAGGGGCAATTTTTGACGATCGAGTTCCTGTCCTGACGGCTTTCTGGTAATGAGGGGTTGTTCTGGAGTTTAAGCCAATAGACTTGGACGGACATAAATGACGTCATAGAAGTTGATGTGTCTTAATCTAAATTATGATTGATTTTAGGCTGAATTAATAAATGAGGTATTTTAAAATGTATTCAATAATAGGTAGGTACTTGTATCTAAAAAATATTAAATTTATACAAGTTAAAAAGATTATGTTTTAAAAAAGACAATTTCAAATGTACATTTACAAACATTTACTAATGAACATTCTTTCATTTTATTTTTATTTTATTTATTTGTTAATTTTAATATTTCAAGCACGCACGCCCTTCAAATCGAACAGAGAATAAAGTACAATAGAGTAACAAGTAATTAATTTAAAAAATCAAAAACCCGACTGCACCAAAAAGGCCGAAGTAGAATTTCCAAAAGCAGTGAAATAGGCATTTCATTATTTTTATCCAGAAAGCCAAATACAAAGTTTCATAGTAGGTGTCTGCTTCAAAAACAAAAGATGTTCAAACAATATTATCCTATTTTATTTATCCTCGTAGTGTTCATTTACGCTATATAAAGAACCTATGTGTAAAATTCCAGCACGCTTAAGTTCAGCGGTTTCCCTTTGCGTTGATTTCTGGCACAGCAACTCTCTCATTTAGTCAGACAGTCATCTCGATGTGTATATACGAGTATATATGTACTAGCTGACCCGGCAAACGTTGTGTTGTCATATAAATAAAAAAATGTTAAGGATGAACAACCCTTATCACTTAGGTGTAAAAAAATAGATAGTGGCCGATTCTCAGACCTACTGAATATGTATATAAAATTTGATGAAAATCGGTGAAGCCGTTTCGGAGGAGTACGGTAACTAACACGAGAATTTTATATATAAGATATATTATTTAATGTATGTGTAATCTCCTCTTAATTTCCTTTATTTTGACACCCTACTCGATAGGTTTGGTTAACTTTTTTAAAATGTGTTACTATTTTGCGAAAAAATTCACCATTTACGGTCTACAAAATATATAACTTCAGTAAATCAAAGTTTCGGTCATTATTTTACCTCGTTAGAGGTAGCATTTCATTATTTTTATCCAACAAGCCTGATACAAAATGTCATAGTGTTTGCTTCAAAATTGACGATTGTTCAAATGAACTTTTAACCCTTATTTTACCCTCTACGGGGTTGATTTTTCGGAGGGGGATAAATAAGTGCGTCCTTATTCCTATTCAGAAAGCCAAATACAAAATTTTATAGTAGTTGCTTCAAATTTAAAGGATTTAAAAAAAACTGTTTTCCCCTATTTTACCCTCTTAAGGGTAGAATTTCCAAAAGGCCTTTCTTAGTACTTATTCAAGCTATATAGAGAACCTGTGTGCAAAATTTCAGAACTGTAAGGTCCTTGGTTTAGGCTGTACGTTGATTTCTGAAAAATGAAAAAGTCATTTAGTTAGTCAGTCAGTCAGTCACCTTACTGTTTTATATATATACAAATATGTTTTTGTAATCTCCGTTTAATTTCCTTTCATTTGATACTCTACTCGATAGGTTCGGTTAACTTTTTTTTTTAAATGTGTTCCTATTTCGCGCCAAAAATCCGCCATTTTGTTTTTTTTTTACTAACACCTATCTAAGGACACTCGGGTCATTGAGACAAATATAATGAAACTTTAACTGTTGAAATTCATCCAGCCGTTTGTTAGATCGGTTCAAATAAAGAAAGACAAACATACAAGATACGCGCGAAAAACATAACCCTTCCTTGGCAGTCGGGTAAAAAGTTAACCAAACCTATCGAGTAGGGTGTCAAAATAAAGGAAATTAAGAGGAGATTACACATACATTAAATAATATATCTTATATATAAAATTCTCGTGTTAGTTACCGTACTCCTCCGAAACGGCTTCACCGATTTTCATCAAATTTTATATACATATTCAGTAGGTCTGAGAATCGGCCACTATCTATTTTTTTACACCTAAGTGATAAGGGTTGTTCATCCTTAACATTTTTTTATTTATATGACAACACAACGTTTGCCGGGTCAGCTAGTACATATATACTCGTATATACACATCGAGATGACTGTCTGACTAAATGAGAGAGTTGCTGTGCCAGAAATCAACGCAAAGGGAAACCGCTGAACTTAAGCGTGCTGGAATTTTACACATAGGTTCTTTATATAGCGTAAATGAACACTACGAGGATAAATAAAATAGGATAATATTGTTTGAACATCTTTTGTTTTTGAAGCAGACACCTACTATGAAACTTTGTATTTGGCTTTCTGGATAAAAATAATGAAATGCCTATTTCACTGCTTTTGGAAATTCTACTTCGGCCTTTTTGGTGCAGTCGGGTTTTTGATTTTTTAAATTAATTACTTGTTACTCTATTGTACTTTATTCTCTGTTCGATTTGAAGGGCGTGCGTGCTTGAAATATTAAAATTAACAAATAAATAAAATAAAAATAAAATGAAAGAATGTTCATTAGTAAATGTTTGTAAATGTACATTTGAAATTGTCTTTTTTAAAACATAATCTTTTTAACTTGTATAAATTTAATATTTTTTAGATACAAGTACCTACCTATTATTGAATACATTTTAAAATACCTCATTTATTAATTCAGCCTAAAATCAATCATAATTTAGATTAAGACACATCAACTTCTATGACGTCATTTATGTCCGTCCAAGTCTATTGGCTTAAACTCCAGAACAACCCCTCATTACCAGAAAGCCGTCAGGACAGGAACTCGATCGTCAAAAATTGCCCCTCGAATAACATCCGAGATTTTTTGTCCCAAGTGTAATATTATTCAATGGCTTATTACCTCAGATACTGTTATCTCCCAACTCACGGAAGAATTTTGAGTATATTTCTCATATGTATATCTCTGACGCCTGGGGCGGCTTATTACCCTTATTACCTTCCGAAACCTGATAAAAATTGGATAATGGTATAAAATGTGAGATAAAAAAGGATAGATAATGGCAGGTATTATTTCAATATATTTTATTTACTATAAGCTGAAGGGCATTTTTATTTATTAAGTTAGATTTTTTTATAATATAGGAGTAGCAGACTAGCATGCAGTCCACCTGATGGTAAGTGGTTACTGCCGCCCATGGACATCTGTAATCAACTCCAGATAGGATTAGATATTCCTACCTGAGGTCGGCCACAGGTGCGCCGCTACCCTTGAGGACTAAGCTGGAAGGCCTCGGTAAAGTATTTCTCCCTTACCATACCCTTCAAAACGGAACACAGTAGCGCCTAACACCGCTGTTATTACGTAGAAATAGGTGCGGTGGTGGTGCCGTCGGAGTCGAATCACAACGGGTTCTACCACCTTCTAAAATTTTAGTAATAATAGATTGTAGTAAAATTGTACAGAATCATTCATTAAAAGGCGTAAGATAAAGGCCTCTTGTATTTTGAAGTCTACACGTACTCACACTCTCACTCTCGTTCCACACACACCCGCACATTAAATAACATTTATGTAATGAAACCAAGAATTTAAAAGAATTCATTTTCATGTACTATTTTGTAAGTACATTTAGTTGCTTAATTAGAAAAGACGCAGTTTAATAAATTCATAGTAGTTCTATTTATTTTAATTAAATTTACTATAACAATCTAAGTTAGAATGGAAAATCTAATCTATAATGCTTATTTAATCATTCAGGAATGTCTAAATGTAGTCAAACTAATGTTAACTAAACAAGAGATGCTCAAAGTTTACCTATTTTCGAAGCTCTTCAAAGTTTGACCGGTGGCATTCGGGTTTATCCTGGGAATAACCAACAAAATTCAAAGTAGACCATAGTTTACGAAGTTTGGTATTTATTTCTATTTGTGGGGTAAATATTACTTATATAAATGCTGTGAGTGTAGAAAGAGTTTTTTTATATAAATTATATTTTACGGAAATATATAAATAAGGCTCTCATAAGTTTATAGTAGCCTTCTGTCTGTTACTTTTTTTCAGTAAGTACTTAACATATAAAATCATAACACTATGTTTTATAAGACCAAAAATATAAAATCGTATAAAATATACAATTTTGTAAACCAACATTTTTATACAAAAAAATATACAAGATTATGACGTCATCAGTTCGACATTGATACTAACAGGCATGTAAAAGCACCTATTCTTCTTAGAAGTATATAATGGTATTGTTCAACATAATCACGTCAGTACCTACTTACCTTGGAACCGTGACATTTATTTCCAGAGTTATAAGAATTCGCCCCGATAGAAATCACCTAATCTGAACGCCGGTGTATCCAATGCCTGTAATGAAAGCCGATCGCAATTGATCCCAAAGCTAAAAGCCTAAAGAAATAAAACGTTATTTTTATCTTATTAAATTCAGCTATGGGCCTTTACGAAGTATCTCTGAAACGTGACTAATAAAAGTTTATTATTGACGTGTTTCCCTAGCGGCTCGACCAGCGTGCACGTCAGCGAATGACTTCGATTTCCACTTGATATTTCGGGATAAAAGTATGGCAGTCCAGTTTTTAAGTATAAGATATACTCAAAATGGGTAAGCATTAAAAAATGCCGATTCCAGAAAAAACAATAAAAAGACTGTTTAGAATTACTATAAGTAACATTCATAGGAAAGTGTTTGAAAAGCATGTTCACAATAGCATAGAAAAATTCATTGGCTTTACCACCCACTCATATGTGCGATAGTTAGTAACTGAGCATTTTTGAAAAGAATTTTCAATTTCCACCACAATAGGTCAGTTATAAGTTATCTCCATTGTACGATATTCAAAGAACAAAGAATTCAATGGCAATTTCTTCAATTGCTTTTCATGCTGATATTTTCAAGGTATTTTCCACTTGAATGGAATGGAATAAAGTAGTTGTTTTATGCTCTAACAATAATGGAAACTTGGAAGACGAAACGCAGAAACAAACAATTTAAAACAGTTTCCTTCGACGACAACAGTTCCATCGCACAAAAACGAGAAAATGAAGATAGCTGTTAAACAGAGTAAGTATCCTTACAAATACGTGTTGTTTGTCACTACGAATATATAGAAGGTATATTTTTCATTTTCTATATTATAGAAATTTATGTCGTGGATATCGATATACTTGCTTGATAAGATTGCTAATTTTATTATCTGTACCTCAGGTAGACGCCGTGACGTCACTTTTATTTAAAAAGGTGCGCCATTTGGGTCGTATTCGAGTCGTATTCGAGAATGAGGGTAGTTTACCGTGAGACACGGACCCGGTCACATCTCCAATGCAAAACTGTCGGTTTACCTAATTAACGCTTACTTGACCGACTGACTATAATGACTTATTTTATTGTGACTGAATTACTGACTGATGTGTCCCTTTGATGTCCTAATAGTGTTTTCTCCGATATATAAATAAATAAGCAGAACTAGTCAACGAGTATGCATTTCACCTGATAGAAATTGACATAGCTTCTCATTATATTCGTTACATTACATTAATTGAAGAGATTGTTTATTCAAAAGAGTTAACATCTAGAAATAACAATTAAAAAAAAAACATTTATTTATTAATATGACATTTATTGCGGAGGACTTAGGCTCTCTAACTTAACACTATAATACTTATAAAACAGTTTTCAAGTACGAGGGACACCAGGATAAAGTCGTTTAAATATAAAGTAGGAAGTGAAGGCAACAAGTTCAATCTAATTTGACAGCTACTCTACGTAACCGCAGTCGCTCTGGTATTAATATTCATTTTTAATAAGTTTTTTTTGGTTATGGGTATAATTGTTAAACGAAAATATAATATAGCATATAGTATACCGTTCACTTAATATTACGTGGTTCCTGCCACCCGTGGACATTGGTATCTAACTCCATAACACATTTACTTGTTAGTGATTTACTACCCATCGTTTTTTAATAAGATTTGTTGTACTACCCGCGGTTTGTTCAATAAATGTGACATCGCCACCCGTCGGTCGACTCGAGTCAGTTCTACTTCAGTAGCGGCGAGAGACGGACGTGTCGCAAGCGCACAAACCATTAATGAGTTGTTTCCTTGAGTTCCAACCCGGTAGAACTTTACATTCCTGAAGACAGATGGTCGCCTCATATGTAAGTTATCCATATTATTTAATAAAAACTCAAAAAGATTTTCACGGTAGATATAGTTATGGAGGTGGTAGATACCTACCCAATCAAATAATCAATTATCAAAATGTTTTGACATTTCTAAGCAGACAGGTACTTCAAGTCTATTATTTGCACATATTGAAGTATTTGTTTGTAAAGCATTTGTAAAGCAATAACAAACGGCCATTTTAATTAATAAAGTCAGTCAAATGTATTCAGATTTATAAGCTAATCCCTTTCGATATTTGAAAACTGATTTCCAATCGCCCTCTGCCCTTATTTATTTAAAATGTGTTACTATTTTGCGAAAAAATTCACCATTTACGGTCTACAAAATATATAACTTCAGTAAATCAAAGTTTCGGTCATTATTTTACCTCGTTAGAGGTAGCATTTCATTATTTTTATCCAACAAGCCTGATACAAAATGTCATAGTGTTTGCTTCAAAATTGACGATTGTTCAAATGAACTTTTAACCCTTATTTTACCCTCTACGGGGTTGATTTTTCGGAGGGGGATAAATAAGTGCGTCCTTATTCCTATTCAGAAAGCCAAATACAAAATTTTATAGTAGTTGCTTCAAATTTAAAGGATTTAAAAAAAACTGTTTTCCCCTATTTTACCCTCTTAAGGGTAGAATTTCCAAAAGGCCTTTCTTAGTACTTATTCAAGCTATATAGAGAACCTGTGTGCAAAATTTCAGAACTGTAAGGTCCTTGGTTTAGGCTGTACGTTGATTTCTGAAAAATGAAAAAGTCATTTAGTTAGTCAGTCAGTCAGTCACCTTACTGTTTTATATATATACAAATATGTTTTTGTAATCTCCGTTTAATTTCCTTTCATTTGATACTCTACTCGATAGGTTCGGTTAACTTTTTTTTTTAAATGTGTTCCTATTTCGCGCCAAAAATCCGCCATTTTGTTTTTTTTTTACTAACACCTATCTAAGGACACTCGGGTCATTGAGACAAATATAATGAAACTTTAACTGTTGAAATTCATCCAGCCGTTTGTTAGATCGGTTCAAATAAAGAAAGACAAACATACAAGATACGCGCGAAAAACATAACCCTTCCTTGGCAGTCGGGTAATAAAGCCTAAATTACTTACATACGTGCTTAGGTAATTTCTTAACTCCCTTGTGGACAATATAAGGGATAACTCAATGTTCCATTCTCTTTTCTGTTACGAACTTTCAATAACAGTTCTTTACTCCGTAACTAATTGAAGGTTAACTACTTAAGTGAAAACTGTATTATATTGAACTTCATCATTAACCCATTACTGTCCCACTGCTGGGCACCGGTCTCTCAGAATGAGAAGGATTAGGCCATAGTCCACCGCGCTGGCCAAGTGCGTATTGGTAGACTTCACATACCTTTGAGATTTTTTTTTTAAAATCTCTCAGGTATGCAGGTATCCTCACAATGTTTTCCTTCACCGTTTAAGCAAGTGATAATTAATTTCTAATACGCACATAATTTTTGAAAATCAGAGGTGCGTGCCTGGGATTTAAACCTCGGACGAACTATGCTATCACTGCTCATGAACCTATTTTGAACTTAGTATACTCGAATATAGGATATTTTATTTTTTATTAAAGGAGTATCAAATAAGCATGTAGTAAGTTGTTACTGCCGCCCTGCCCCTGGCCCGGACGTCTACAATAATTAACCCCAGATAGGATTAGAGTCCTATCTGAGATCGGCCTCAGATGTGTTGCTATTACTAAGCACTAAGTTGGACTACTTGTTAAAGTAACCACACACTTCAAACCAGAACACAGCAGCGTTTAACACAGTTCTATATTACTGATTCGTAGGTAAATGTTATTGGTTTGGTGTTAAGATTTGCCGTTTCATCGTATTTGTTCTTGTATTAGCAATACTTCACACCAAATACTACTTACACTACACTAGCTGACCCGGCAAACGTCGTGTTGCCATATAAATAAAAAAAAATTAAGGGTGAATAACCCTTATCACTTAGAGGTATGAAAAATAGATAGTAGCCGATTCTCAGATATACTGAATATGTATATAAAATTTGGTGAAAATCGGTAAAGTCGGTTCGGAGGAGTACGGTAACTAACATTGTGACACGAGAATTTTACATATAAGATTGACCGAAATGACCAAAGAAATAATACGTATTTCTACTATTTTTAAACAATGCTATTAAATCATATAATACATAAAAGTAACGTTGTAAGTTGATACAATTAGTGCCGAAGAACAAGAAGTTTTATTGGTTGAAAACAACTTGAAGGCAATCTACTAGTTATAAATATCTTGCTTTTTAGGAACTTTAACATTTGTTGCTTTTTAAATCTATTAGGTATTAACGAGTATATTATGAATTAGCTGATTAGTTTCAATTTCAGCTATTTTAACTAGTCAACTCAGCAGTTAGAATGTGTTCATACATGTCTGTAATACGGTGTTCACCTTTTGTTTTTTTTTTCTCGAGGGGAAACCTACAAAAGGTACCCACTGCCGTGGGAGCGACACGGGGTTATGCACGCTGAGAGATCCTCCGAGATCTTCAGAGGAACGCGACCGGAGTCCTCGCAGCGCACTGCCCCGTCGGGCTCCGCCCAGGTGAGTTTGTATCACCACACCATCTGGTGTATACGACGGAATGCGACCCCACATACCGCCGTCTTTCCCGGGGTCGCTAGCCGGGCGGTTCGAGCTCCCACTCTTGCCGCCCGCAACCCCGAACGCCCCTTTTAGTCGCCTCTTACGACAGGCAGGGGATACCATAGCCCTATTCAGGTCCCGGAACTACAGGGACAAATGCGGTGTTCACCTACCTACTAACTAACAACGTGATTGCATCGTGAATGCGACATAACTTAAGAGTATTTCAAAAAACATTTTTTACGCTCGCCATCAGAATTACCATATTTACGTGAACAAAATAACAAAAATAATTCCATGTATTCGACATGACGTTCGACAAGATCTTAATATCAAGAGCTTGAGGGCAAATGATTATAATTAAGGAATCTTATTTAATTATGTTATGCTGGTGCTTATATTTAGAATATAATAGGCTGTACTATTCAATAAATTACTTAAGTCTTAAAGGCGGGATTAGCGCTCTGTTCTATTAAAAATGTAAAGAAGAAATGATTTTAACTAAAAACTTACTGTGTTTGTGCATTAATAAATATACTCTGCATCCAATAGTTTCACAAAAACATTTCACCATCAATCAAACACTTGTTAAAGCATGCAAATACGGATTTACATACATTTATTTCACGTACGTTCAATTTTTATTGGACAGCAGTACTCAGCTTGCCTAATTTATTGAAAAAGTTCACAAACTTTTCCCATCAGACATTGCTCTTCATTTTGTGAGATTACATTGGGTTAGTGAGAGTTAATGAGACAAAGCGAGCTTTCATAATTGGTTTTGCGAATAAATTTTATTGCGTTGACAAAATTTGAGGCGAGCTAAATTTAACTTACTTTGTTAAATTTGGAAATATTATGTACAGGGTGTCCTGTTCTCTCCTGTATACATGTGTATAAAGAGAAAGAAAGAAAGAAAGAAAATACTTTATTCAGGTAAATTGTAGATTACTTTCCTAATTATTAATGTACTAGTGGACCCGGCAAACTTTGTACCGCCTCAAAATCTATTTATCAAATATATTTAATATAAAATATAGCTTATGTAACTCGTGGATAATGTAGCTTTCGAATGGTGGAAGAATTTTTAAAATCGGTCCAGTAGTTTTTGAGCATTACAATCAAACAAACAAACAAAGTTTTCATCTTTATAATATTAGTATAGATGTATGTATGTATGATTTTAACTTAAGTACGAGTATATAAGGATGAGTAGTCTCGAAATAATACAACTGGTTATTCCAAATAACTTTGTGATGCAATAGATTACGAAGTACAGGGTTTTTTTGTTGACGAGGGGGAAACCTTCAAAAGGTACCCTATGCCGTGGGAGCGGCACGGGGTTATGTGGGATTCTTACCGCACTAAAACCCCCCCGGTGGCCGTCCTCGGCGCTGCGTAGAGGACTCCGGGATCTCCAACGGAACGCAACCGGAGTCCACTTGGCGCGTTGCCCCGTCGGGCTCCGCCCAGGTGAGCTTGAAACTCACCACACCATCTGGTGTTCACGACGGTATGCGACCACACATACCGCCGTCCATCCCGGGGTTGCTGGCCAGGCGGTTCGAGCTCCCACTCTTGCCGTCCGCAACCCCGGAAGCCCCCTTTTAGTCGCCTCTTACGACAGGCAGGGGATACCGTAGCCCTATTCTGGTCCCGTAACTACAGGGACAGAAGTACAGGGTCTGTAAACAGTTTAAGGAAACACCTACTTATTCTCCGCAACGATGTTGTAGGAGCCGATTAAGGAATCGAAGTCCATTTAAACATAGACAATGACAAACAAATCTTGGTTATTGAGTTAATTACTTCCATTTACTATAATAGCTCTTGAAATTCATGGATTTGATCTGATTATTTTTCTATAGTACGTTAAAGTAATAAGTTACACATAAAACAACATATTTAGTTATACCTATGTTGCTATGTTATTCGATGAAATGTATAATTCAAATTGGTAGTTTTTAATTTTTTGAAGGTGGTAGAACCCTTTGTGGTTCGACTCCGGCGGCACCACCGCCACACTTGAGCGGGTGTGGTAACTGAGACAGAGGCGAGGCGAGTTTTCCGAGGCGTTCCAGCTTAGTCCTCAGGGGTAGCGGGCGCGGCACATCTGTAGCCGACCTCAGGTAGGAATATCTAATCCTATCTGGGGTTGATTACAGATGTCCATGGGCGGCAGTAGCCACTTACCATCAGGGGACTGTATGCTCGACTGCTACTCCTATATTAAAAAAAAAAACATTTTATTTTACCCTCCAACGATATATATCTTTAGAATTAAGGTATCTTCACTTATTTAATAAGTTACGTTTCGTTGGGGTTTTTAATTACATTAAGAATTAGGGTCGCCAAGGACTATGGCAAGGGTTAACAGTATTAGCGTTTATTTCATAAGGCCGGAAAGGGTTTATGAAAAATTGTAGGTCAAAGGAGTTTTAATCTAATTTATATTCTTATGAATCATAGAGTATTTTATTATTTTCTTATCTTCATATTCTATGTAAATTAATTGAATAGAACAATAAAAATATATAAAATCGTTTTAGTACTTATTTATCTTTTTTTTTCGTTTTCATTGACACCTATTGTCATCAAATTTGCAAACCCAAAAGTGCAGAGGTAGTTGTTAAGTTGCTTTAGTTACATTTAAATGTATTAATTTTTTTTACATACATTATGTATACCACCTTAAAAATATAAGAAGGTACAAAAGCAAAAGATTCCTAATGCAGTTAACTTTTATATCATGAGAAATTATGACGTAACGCATATATGATCGAAGAACGGTATAAGCCCAGAATAGCGTAGAGCAACTTCATAAATCTTAACAAGACCGTGATTGAAAAATCCGCAAAGAACAAAATTTAATTATAAACTTCGAAGATTGCATCTCAAATATTTCTCTAGTAAATGGATTGTAAATATGATTTTGTGGTTCCTTCACTCTCTGTACCGCTGCCTCGGGCTGTGGATCCGATATTCAATCAAATTTCGTTCCATATCAGTGTTCAGATAAAATATAGCCAATATTTGTTGCAACATGAATATTTTTAATATTCTATATTAACTTTCTGACATGTTTTCTCTGTGTGGGTTATGTTATTGAAATATATTATTTTTTCACGATACGATTTTCATATGTTACGTTACATACCGTATCGCATCGTAGCCAACTTTTTTTTTCTTTTTTTTATCTTACTATAGGCTTGCGTTTGGCTGCAACGTTACCTGATGTTAAGTGAGATGCAGCCTTGGGTAAAACACGCTTGCCTAGAAGTAGCGTATTCACCCTTGACTTGAACAATCCCAGGTCGTATGTATCGGGTAACAACGAAGGCGGGAGTGTGTTCTATTCTTTGGCGGTTCGCAGCAGGAATGAAAAGCAACTTCAAGGCAGCGAGTCATATCACTATTATATTTTTTCTCAAACGCCCCAATAGAACTTTAGAAACAAATAACTTTATTGAGCAGACATACAGAAGTCCGGCTTTTCTACTACTAAAAACTATTACGGTATACGGATATTGTTATCAAATACTATGCGCGTTATATATATGGCAAACGTCAGGCATGCACGTTTGCCATATACTCCAAATCTCTACAAACATTTGGCTTGAATAAAAGCTATACACTATACACAAACCAAGTCAAACGCTCTATCTACACGTTTGAGTTTGGAAAGGTATGGCAAGTGTCCGGATGCGGCACTTACAATTTATAATAATTAATCTTTGCACAAAAAGTTTAAAATATGTAGAGCATGTGAATTAAGTACGTCACTTCAACCCTTCATCAAACAACGGATCGTTGGACATCAAAATCATCATTATATTATTTTATCCATGACCTGTATTGACTCTGCGTGGTCGGTGACATCAAACCAAACACAATTAATCATCACTGAAAATTTGGTCATTGTTTTTGTAATTACTTGATGGATGACGGTTTCGTTAAAAGTAAATAAAATATAGCGGATGTGATGGTCGGCTCTGATAAACAATTTTGTTTATTTATAAACAGTAATTTTTATTTTATTTATTTAATTTTCTTGTAACACCAGTTATGGGAGCTGGGCGTCGAGGAAATAATTGCAGCCTATTTCGGGAACAAATTATTTTTTTTTTCGGGAACAAATTATTTTCGGGAACAAATTTGGTGAAAATCGGTAAAGCCGTTTTGGAGGAGTACGGTAACTAACATTGTGACACGAGAATTTTATATACAAGATTAGATTAGCAGGAATATTTAAGTTTAAATCAGGTAAAATATCAGTAACAAGAATTATAATTGTGTAAACCGCCAATGCCCAGATTTATGCAAGTTCTTTGTAGCAAAAGCCGGAAACACATTTTGTAAAGAGCTCTAATTTTCTCAGTTTCAAAGTAAGGCATATCTTTAATTGCCCTGCAACCAGAAACGTTATATAAGTTTGAATTTGCCTTTTTGTTTGAGATGATATTTTATGAAACGATTTCGAGGCACTGCCTCCACAACTATTTCGACTTTTCCTATCCAGAACACAGCAGTGCTACGCTCTGTACCCTTACCGTGAGTTTTTACGTTTTGACAAATATGACTGTTGGTATTTGCTTACGTATTGGCCCATACAATTTCTAAGTTCTGATATAATCCGCTAGGGGCGTTGATTGAAAATTGTATAGGCAAATACGTAAACAAATACCAAAACAGTCATATTTGTCAAAACGTAAAAACTCATGGTAACGTAAAAACAAATACCAAAACAGTCATATTTGTCAAAACGTAAAAACTCATGGTAAGGGTACGGTAAGGGTTTGAAAGGATTAATACATTCGCAGGTGTCATGGTGAAGCATGTAAGGCTAACTTAAAGTAAGAACCCAATTTTATTTAAGTGCATTACAGAAGTCCAAAGGCTATAGTGTCTTATAGTCATCAAGAGGTGTGCGCTCTAGTTTGTCACTCGAATATAACAAACTAAATGAATCCATTAACTCTTGCTGGGAAGACAACATCATCATCTTCTAGGTCAGTCGCGTCAGATAAAAGCATGTAACAAAAAATCGTATATCCGAAGAATATAATAACTAAAAGCATTGTGATTAATATAACTCGTACAAAAGGCGATTATGACATGTCATGAAACTCGTCCGTGCCACAATGGGGTGAAGTGCAACTCACAAAACAATGGCCCGGCTTGGTCGAGTGGAAAGGAAAGAAGAGGACAATAGGGCATTATGGATAATCTACCCGTTATTTGATACATATCCATTTTTAAAAGCTGTGGACGCTTTGTTCTCGGTGGAATAGGTTCTAGCATAGAAATAATGAGTCATCTTCAATCCTCTGTCCCTCTGAGCGATGTCTAAGTATATACCCTAATAATGCAAAGAGTTTGTTATGTTGACCACACCCGTTCCACGTGCACTAATAATTTCATCATAAATTATTGGTTTCATCTTTAGGCTGGATAGTGACCCCAGTACCTAATTTTATATGTCAGATATATAATATGTGGCGGTGTCATTAAAAAGTGATTAAATTTAAAACAAGACAAAAAAAAATAAAAACAACTTAATTTAGTGCTTTACAACTTAATTTACACCATAGAGCAAAAATATATATACCTAACTGAGTTCGTGAATTAATATAATTTTTGTAGTATACAAAAATACAGACTATATACGTCAATAGCATGAGAAAGGAAAACAAAATTATATCTATGAATATGTAATTGAAGCTCTACGTAGGATGTGTCTGATGGAATCCGCTTATAAATATAGCAATACAATATACATGTTCGTTATAACCGCAACGTTGTGATCATAACCAGAGAATGTATCGATTGCGGCTTCGCAGCATATCTAGTGATATGTCCGATGAATATAGCGAATGGCGTGGGATGTGCCGCTATCATACGGTTATAATATTTGTGGTTAGTGGGCGTGTTTCGTTTATTTTATTGAAACTATATATAATATATGTGAATATGTTAGAAATTATGGTGAGAAATAAAGTACAAGATTTTATTGAAAAAATTACACATAGTTTATAGGTAGGCAAATATAATATTGTCAATTAATATTAAGTTAAGTTTTTTACATTACAATTAATATTAAGTTAAAATAACTATTACATTAGATTTTTTTCGACAATGTCAAAATATTAAACATTATATAAAAAAAAACAATAAACAAAATTAAGCAAAAATGAACATTTGAAAATTTGGAAAACAAATAGCGAAAATTAAAACCGTTGCAACAAAAAAGTTCCTCACAAATACGATATAAATGTACCAATACAACTTTTATGAAAAGCGGTGCAATTGCTTTTGTTTTTATGAAGTTTTGTTTCAGTTATAAATTAATTGAATATTGCACGAACAATTGGGCATTGAAAATCTTCGATTGAGAGTTATAATTTTGCACGCCAGTTTTTGTTTCAATGTTAAAAAAAAGAAAAATAACAGAACGTGCATACTTGTGATACAAACTTGCTTTTAATCATTCATTGAGAAGTTTAATAAAGGATGATGCCCATTCTTGGTACTGATTTTTCTCATGCGTCAAAATGAAAGTAATATTAAAATTATTTTTTGATTTTTTTACATTCTTTGAACAGAGGATTCCATTTAAGATAAAATAAGACGAAATGTTGATTGTTGTTCTTAAAAATTAAAATGGCGGCATTTTATACTCGGAATACAATAAGATCTATTAGTGTTTTGACTAATGATTTTTCTTATGCGTCGAAATGAAAGTAATATTACAATTATTTTTTTATTTTTTTACATTCTTTGAACAGAGGATTCCATTTAAGACAAAATAAGACGAAATGTTGATTGTTGTTCTTAAAAATTAAAATGGCGGCATTTTATACTCGGAATACAATAAGATCTATTAGTGTTTTGACTAATGATTTTTCTCATGCGTCGAAATGAAAGTAATATTACAATTATTTTTTTATTTTTTTACATAGTTGGTCGATCAGAAAAGTTTCTTTGAACAGGGGATTCATTTCATTTAAGATAAAATAAGACGAAATGTTGATTGTTGTTCTTAAAAATTAAAATGGCCATATTTATACTCGGAATTCATTATTTTAGGTTTTTAGGATTATTTTAGGTTTTTTTACCTACTACCTTTAAAAGTAAATGGAATATGTTAATCGAACTACATTATAGGTACCTACTATCAGTTAAAACCGACCATTAATCTATCGTCGGATATTTTAGATTTTGAGGTTATGTAACATTTCGGTAAATAACTTCAGACCCCGGGTGCTGATCTAAAAAATAATTATTGGTGGTAGTATTTGATTAATTATACATCGTCCAAAACAAGTTTCAATTTGATGCCACTCTGGACGGCGGTCCATACTTTCATGGGCATTGTCATTTAGGTACAGTCTTGAATCTGTATTCAAGATTGTACCTAAATTTTGTATATTTTTCCATGTATACCTGCTTGTACGAGTAATTTTATCGACAGAAGATACTCGTGTCATAGTTGGGATCTAATAAAAGAGTCACTAATAATAACGTCGTGAAAATATGCAACACTTATCAAAATTTAAGGGACTAGCAATTTATAATTCAGAGGGGCTCAAGGTTGTCTCAACTTGGCAAATGTGGTTAAATGATCGGCAGCCCTGTAATTTGCTTCAGAGGATTCAATAAACCAAACTAAATTTACGTTGTGTCCAATGAATAAATGAGATCGGCTGTGAAATAAAGCGCTAAAATTATTTAGTCAATGATGAGTTGCTTACTTGGTTTGGGACTGACCACGAAATAAGCTTTGAAATTGAATTGATTGATTTGTATTGTATAGATGTCCATGTGATAGAAATTTTTGAAAGTTTTATGCTCAACCTCAGAATGAACATTGACTATATTTTACTCTGAGCGATACTACCAGCCTATCTTTTTTACGGTATAACAAGACATAATAATTATTATATAACATTAACATAAGATAAACAGGAATTTGCGATATTTTAGGAAATAGACGTCGAGATTTAATTTCAATTTGATATAATGTCAGGAGCTCTTTAAACAAAAACATATCTTTGATTATATTTTTTTATTTCCTGGTTAGTCATTCATAGTGGTCTCTGAATTTGGTAATAACCTATGTGATATAAAAATTAAATTCATTAGTTGTACCAATACCTTATAACTTTATATTACATACCTGTAGCTCCTTGTATCGAAGTTCCAAGTTCCCAACAGTTTCATTATGTTGGGAATATAAATAGTTCGACATAAGTCTGCGTCGCGCGTTCATTATTCCGTGGAACACGATGCGTCGATTAATATTCACTGAACCGCAGATTTCTTCAGTCCCCGGTAAATCTTTAAATATCTTACCTTTCGGCTTCGCTTCAATGAAAATATTTCAGTTAAAACATATTTCAAGTATATGAACAGGTCACGTTAAGAAAGAATTCGTTCATTGATGGCGTGTCTGTAGTATTTTAAAAATGGTAGAGTCAGTAAAATTTGTCCGGGATGTTTATGTTGGGAATATAAATAGTTCGACATAAGTCTGCGTCGCGCGTTCATTATTCCGTGGAACACGATGCGTCGATTAATATTCACTGAACCGCAGATTTCTTCAGTCCCCGGTAAATCTTTAAATATCTTACCTTTGGGCTTCACTTGAACGAAAATGTTTACGTTACTCTACACATTTGAAGAGTATGAATAGGTGACATAAAGGAAATAATGGTTCAGGGATGACGTGTTTGAAGTATTTTAAAAGGTGGTAGAGTTTAGGACGGCTGGGGATATACGATAGCAACGCCACGCCTATTTCTAATGTGGAGTACTTCTGCGTTCCGTTGGAATGGTCTGGATGCCGGCTGACTTACATATAAAGCGATTATGCTAGTTTCGGCATTAGTTAGAACCTTATATGGAGTTGGTCAGAGATCAGAGATACTACCAGGTGGACTGCAAGCTTGTTTGCTACTCCAATCTATTAACAAAAGAGCGAAGAAGGTACACTTAGTTTTTTCTAAATACATAATACAGCAATAGTAAACGTCTTTATCGACCCATTACTGTCCCACTGCTGGACACGGGTCACCTCTCAAAGTGAGAGGTATTTAGGCAGAGTCCGGCCAAATACGGATTCGTATACATCACACACCCTTGCGAACGTCTTTTTAAAAACTCCCAGGCGTGCAGAAAGTCTCACGATGTTTTCGAAAATTAAGGGTATTTTATGACTTCATAGAGTTTACTCCTTTAACAACCATAGGATTAACCCTTTTTAACATACGCAAAAACAATATCAAAGAATAATATAAATGAGGGTTGTTATATAAAAGACCCTAAACCAGTAGCATTACCATGAGTTGGCATAGAAACGCCACTATAGAAATAGTAAATAGAAAACTATTGTCATTTTGCTAGTGAATAACATAACTACTATCGTTACGGTATTTCTTGACAACGTCTGTCAAATTAATGACTCATGGGACCGAATTTGTATGGCAATAGATCATAATGACATTAGCTAGCGATTTGATTTCGATAGGTTTTTTACGTATCGAGTTACGTCACTACGGATTTTAGTTCTACGAGTAACCACCAGAGGCGCTGTACAATTTTTCATACATTTATTTTACGCAGTCGCTAGCGAGTAATACTTTTGTAATCTCATGGTAGTCCTACTGAACGTAATTTATGTCTAAAGTTTCGCTTTTTGTGCAAAGAAGTTGGTTCTCAGGGGTGTAAATCCTTTCAAAAGACGACAAATATATTGTCCTTACATTATTCGGCGTTGTTTGTTACATGGTGATATTTTTGAGTTTGTTATTGTTGCACTTAGAAATTGTCAGTTACTATATTTTTTCTTAAACTACTGCCGGATCGGGTCGTGACCTCAACTGAGAAGATCAGGTAAGAAACTCACCGTTTGGGTTTGTTTTTTTATTGTATTTAATATAACATTTTTTGAAGTTTCACAAATAGTAAAGACCGTCTATCCTACTTTTAAATTATTACATTACATATTTGAAATATTTTATACGAAACCTATGTTAACTTTTCTTTCTTTGTTTCACACGTATTTATTATTAAACTACATGACCCGGCAAACTTTGTACCGAAATCAAAATCACAATGTCAAAATCTATTTATCGAATATATTTCATATAAAATATAGCCTATGTTACTCGTAGATAATGTAGCTTTCGAATGGTGAAAGAATTTTTAAAATCGGTCCAGTAGTTTTTGAGCCTATTCATTACAACCAAACAAACAAAGTTTTTCTCTTTATAATATTAGTGTAGACACACCGTAATTATTACGTTTACCTATTTTCTAAACCATGAAGTTTTTTACGCAGCACTATTTTATTTATGTGTCCTTCGAAGAAACCATGTTCTTTAAACTTCAACAAACTTGTTGCAAAGTTGTTTCTCATTTCTATTCCCATTTCTATTACAATGTCTTTCCAAGAACTCGTGCTTTTCATCTGTTTCAATTAAAAGTTAAAGCTGGTTGAAGTTGGTTTCATTTAGAGGGAAACATCTGAAAAAGTGAATTTATACGGATATTTATGTCATAAATGTTCCCTTGTGATAGGCACTTAAATATTTAAATTTGTTTACTTTGTTACCGTAGTCTGAACTCTATGAAGTCAAAATATTTTTCTTTTGTAAATTTTAAATTTTATACTAGCGCCAAATTTAGTGCTGGTAATAATGAAAACTTTTTCTTTAGTATACATATCTGCCAGTATTAAATTTGGTGCTAGTATATCTTCATAAAAAATGTGAAATAAATTCAATCTGTAGTCTGTATCTCTCTTTTCGTCAATAAAACTATATCATAATTAAATACGTAATAGACGGTGTTTTTATAATAAAACCATAAACTTGTTAAGTGTTTTATACCAACTACATAAAAATAGCATGTTTACCTAACCATAGACAATTAAAATGTGGGAGCAATGATCCATGTGCCTTTGTCCTAGAGCTCTGTTCCCGCGATTGGATTCACAGATAAAAATAAAAAGATTCATGCAATAGAGCTGAGATAAAGTGCATTGTGCATTTAAATGTCATTTCAGCGAAGAATCGAGCGTGGTCCCTTGGGGTGAATGAAAATCCGCTGAACATTTTCACAATACGGCAACAAAGCATAGATTTGTTTGGTCTTATTTCGTATGGAGCGTCAATATAAGATTATATTGAATTCAAATTGGGTGTAATAGGAAGGTAAATAAAATCAAATATAAAATGAAATATAACGTTATAATTCATTTTATAGGAACGATTATTTTAGAATTCTACGAGTAAGAATATATTGGAAATCCTTGTCCTTCTTCATATTCTAGGTGACCACAGATTATACACGATGCAAGACTACCCATTTATAAGTAGGGTAGAAGTTTTTGTACCAAAATGTAGATATGGTACTGATATACTAGCTACCATAGGTAATTATATGCCTTCTAATTTAGTTCAGACGTCAGGTAACACACCAGTCCTTTGTCAGGACAGTCCATGGGCGACTGTCCTTCTTTCATATACGTTTAATGTCCTATGTCATTAAATATTCATCTTTATGTGGTATCAATCTATTAGCCCCACTGCACGCTTTGCTTCCCATCTTATAAAATATTTACACAAATTACAACGTAAACGATATTCATGTCCATTGAGTGAACAAATAGTAGTTTTGTTATACTATATCTGAAGATGTTCTAATCTAAACATATAGTAATACTGTAAGCGTCGTGTGTCTGTACACCGAATATATTTGCATAATTATAATAGCAGTTAGTATAACCGATGAAAAGTAAGAAAGTGATCTCTATTATTTTTAGAATGATTGATCTATCTGAGTGCTAGAAAGTACATCGAACCAAAACTGGAAAATTGATTATATTGATTGATATTGATAGTTCATATCTTGACTTCAAATTTAGTCTTTTTCATTAAAATCAACAGTTATTACATTTTAAAATGAGAAGTATTTTTTCTAACAATGATAGCATGACTCCACGCGAATGAAGTCGCAAACACAACTTGTCCTTAACACTATAATTAATTTACATCATTAATTTATGTCGAGTTTGGGAAGTTACGGCGAAGCGATCTAATTCAAATATTCATTTAGATTATAACGTTCTTTGTTATGTAGAGTATGTCCTACAATACAATACAATACTCTTTATTGTACGCCAGATTTATAGTAACAAACAAAAATACAAAATAAACATTAATTAAAGGTACAACTGGCGGCCTTATCGCTAAATACTAAATAGCGATCTCTTCCAGGCAACCGTTTACAAATAGGAAAAAAGTAATATTGTATAAAAAGAGATCCAGGGTAGGGGTGTACATGAGTATAATGTAGCGAGAGTCATATTTTAAATATATCAGCAGCTAGAGTAGTAAAGAATGGAAGAAAAGGAGAGAAAGAGGAGAATACATAAAGTAGGACAAAATAGAATAGTATAAAAATAACAGAGTAACTAGGAAGCAGATTATAATGATAGATAAAATTCTTTTACCTGATTTTTAAAAGAATCCAGTGACTGCGCACGTCGGATAGTAATTGGTAAGGCATTCCATAGGCGCACAGCCACTGCAGTAAAAGATTTACTAAAGAATGATGAAGAAGAAGAAGGAGTTAATAGGGAAAGGTTTTTATTGGAGCGCAGTAAATGTGTACCGTGAGACAGATACAAGTAATGGAAACGCTCTTTTAAATAATTAGGTGTGTTAGGGTTAAACAAGATGCAGTATAAAGCAGAAAGTATATGAGTATTCCGACGAAGACGAATTGGGAGCCACTTGAGTTTTTTACGATACTCAGAGACGTGATCATATTTACGAATTCCAAATATGAATCGGATAAATAAGTTTTGGATACGCTCAAGGTTATTTAATTGCTCCACGGTTAGATCTAGATAGCAAACATCTGCATAGTCAAGGATAGGATGCAGTAGACATAATAAAAGCGAGATTTTTGTCGTCCTAAGACAGCTTTAAGCTTTTGCGAGGACAATGCTATTACAAATAGGATTGTTTCTTTTGTATGCCTACCTATTACGAAAAGTTACGAAAGATGTAGCACAATTTAATTTAAAATGAATGCCGTTTCTAAAATTTTCTGAAATCTTAAATGTAACTATGGTATGTGTTATTGTCTAAAACAGCTAAATTATTTTTTAATCTTCAAAGCCATTAGAGTTATTTTAGTGGATTTTATATACTTAGTCACACATGTATGGTCAATGTTCGTATTAATCGTGGGTGTAGAAATTGTATTGTTAACGGGGTATCGCTGTTAAGGACTCCACTGCGTTTAGGCATAGCGTGGGTATGCGCCGTCAAGGGAATGGTTCGTTGAAAAAAAGTATATATGAAAATTCTCCTTCGTTTCGTTTTCTCTTTCCTTGGACAGAAAACAAGGCGACCCAACTAATTATTTTTACTATTTCCTGAAAGTCCGCGAAGAAACAATACAGGTACTCCTATTCAAAGATTTTTGAAATATAAGAGTAGGTCTGGACCCTTTAAATATACCCCTTATGTCCAAAATATACACTACGAGTTTCAACAATAATGATTTAAAAAATCACGATATCTACTAGGCCTCCGAGATGCTGTACAGCATTCATGACAGTCTTAATAATTTTATTTACCTCAACAAGCTTTGTCCATTGCAACAAAGGAAAATCTTAAATAACTTGCAATTTACCTAGATAACGAAACTTTGTCTGATGTTGAAGTCCAGTTATCAAAGTAAATTAACTTTTCATTTTCCAACGCTTGAAACTTCTGCCTTATTGTAAAGAAGATGATTAATAACTCTTTCCAGTATTAAAGATGGTAGAACCCTCTGTGGTTCGACTCCGGCGATACCACCATCACACTTATTTCTGCCTATTAACAGTAGTATATAGCACTGTGTTCTGGATTGAAGGGTGTGGTATGGGAGACATACTTCTGCGAGGCATTCCAGCTTAGTCCTCAGGCGTAGCGGTACATCTGTGGCCGACCTCAAGTAGAACTCTAATCTTATCTGCGGTTGATTAAAGATATCCATCGGCGGCAGTAGCAACTTACTATCATGCGGGCTGCATACTCAGCTATTTCTATATTAAATACTAGCTGACCCGGCAAACTTTGTACCACCTCAAAATCTATTTATCAAATATAGCCTATGTTACGCGTGGATAATGTAGCTTTCGAATGGTGAAAGATTTTTTAAAATCGGTCCAGTAGTTTTTGAGCCTATTCATTACAATCAAACAAACAAAGTTTTCCTCTTTATAATATAAGTATAGATTAAAAAAACTATAACATTTGAACGCGAGACTGTGGGAAGCTTGCCACGATGCTCTAGCATGTTCTGATGAAACAAATGTTAGGGGATAAACTGTTAAAAGTTTTTCAGTTGGATAAAGTTGTCGACGCGCCTAAAAGTTTTAACGACCCCCACTTTATTGGGAAGACTACTTACACATTACTAAGATTTATAGCAGCTTACATAACATTTTGTTATATCAGCAAAAATAATATTAGTCTTGGTCAATTTAACTAGAAAATACAAAATGCAGAAATAGTACCAAATGCGCATCAGACGGACTGCCACCTGATGGTAAGTGGTTACTGTCGCCCATGGACATCTGTAATCAACCCCGGACAGGATTAGATTCCTACCGGAAGTCGACTAATCTGTAGTACACATCTGTGTTATTACCCCTGGGGCTCTTGAGGACTAAGTTTTGAAAAAGTATGTCTTCCTTGCCAAACCAGAACACAGTAGCGCTTAAAACAACTGTTATTAGGTAAAAATTGACGTGGCAGTGGTGGTGTTGGAGTCAACCACAAAGGGTTCTATTACCTTCAAGATTACCTGTTTTAAGATCTGTTGTCACTAGGAAATATTTGTAAAACTCTTTTTTAAATTCAACTAGCTTCTTACTACTGCTTTGAAGAGTATTGTGCTATGAAGAAAAAATAGCCCAAGCAATCTAAAAAGTGGAACAAAAGAAAAATATAAATAATATAGTACAGAATTTTGTAAAATATTTACAGAGGAAGTTACAGTCATCTTCATATACCGCCAATTAATTGTAACTTTGAACGTGGTATTTTAATTAATTTATATAAAAGATCAAAGGGATTGCTCGAAGCGTAAACACAATTTTCATTATACTATCTTCGGAATAGTACTTCGTTTCGTTATCAAGAGTCCTTTATTAAAACAATTAATGTTTGTTTTAACACTCATCTTAATTGGATTTTAACACAAAGTTAAAATGAAATATGAAAATAAAATTAAAGATCGTTGTAATCTAATCATGGCTACATTTTTGAAAGTTATCTTGAAAGTTTATGAGACACATGCCCAGCACAGATGTCATCGTCAACCCATTATTATCCCACTGCTGGGCAAGGGACTTCTCTTAAATTAAGAAGAAGTTTAGGCCATATACCAACAAGTAAACGCTTTAATAAAACTCTTTCTAC
Source organism: Epargyreus clarus (assembly GCF_041222505.1). NCBI lineage: Eukaryota > Metazoa > Arthropoda > Insecta > Lepidoptera > Hesperiidae > Epargyreus > Epargyreus clarus. The sequence continues at coordinate 5,981,402 of NW_027332233.1, forward strand.
ACTCACAGCCCCACACTAGGATTCCCTGTGTCGTGGGTGCCATGGACACACACATAGACAAATACACAAACACCCATACCCAGAAACAGAAATCTAAATTCATTATTTAGTCATCTGTCTGGCCGGTGAACGAACCCGGGACCCTTTGCGCGTCAGACCGGTATGGTGGCTGCTCCGCCACGCGGGTCGTCAATCGTCAAAAGTGTGTATTAACAGACTTCAGTCACCTTTGAGAACTTTTTTAAGAGATACTTGTGTCCTCAAGATTTTCTCTTCACTGTAATACAATTAAGATCTAATAAGAAAATAAATTTGATAAATTAAAAGCCTGGGGATTCGATCATCACACTCTCATATTGAGGGACCGAATATCTGTAATTCAGAGAATTGTAAGTTTCATTTACATTAGACATACGCTCTACTAGACGTGAGCCGTGGCAGACAAAACAATGTAAAGTTGGTATAGAAAAAAAATTAAAATGTCTTTCACTGCCCAACTTTAGCAGGTTAGATGTCTGTACATATAAACTTTACTCGGATATATTTCAACGTATAAATTCCAAGAGGAACGTTTATTGAATTATAGCTTTCCCTCCGTAGATATTTTCAAACGCCGCACAGGACCGTGTCAATAGAGTTTCCGCACTAAAGTTTCTTGTAGGCGGACAGTATTTTCCATTCTATTCGCAACGGTATGACCGACGAAGACGTGTAGACTGATATTATGTTCCAGATTTGCATGTTATTGGTGTGGACGGTTTGGGTTGGTTAATACATGATGTTTCCTTTTACTTTTGAAAGTTAACCTTTCAAGGTGTGGCTCCGGAGATACCTTCGCCGCATCTATTTCTGCCTATAATAATTGAAGGTTTGACTCTGGAGGCACTACCGCTACATCTATCCCTAATAACAGTTAAATGCTGCTGTGTTCTGATTTGAGGGTTAGTAAGTAAGACACTTATATGACTCATTACAACTTAGTTCTCAGGAATAGCAAGGCATCTGTGGCCGTCCTCAAGTGACCTTCGATCCTATCTGGAATTGATTTTTATTATCTATTTGCAGAGGCCATTAATCATTATTTTGAGAGTACGGTTTGATGCTACCTCTATTCATAGATAAGTATAGATATCTCACCGCCTTGTAATTGAAGGAAGCCATTGTGGTTTCAACGGCTGACAGATGTGTCAGCCGTTTAATGGCTGTCATGGTGTAATTTACGCGGAACAATGCCGACATACGCAGTTAAGACAAAAAAATCAAAGAAAAACTGCGGAGAAATAACGTTTCATTCGTAAATGATCCAAAAACTACATTTTTGAAATATTTTTCAAACACGAAAATAGATGACGGTGACAATTTTAATTGTCAATACTGGTTACATTTTCTTGTTAGGAGTGAGTAATCTTTACTAGTCTATGCCTCTATTTTATAAAAAAATGTGTATGACTAATAATGTATTAGCAAAATTTTTAAAAGGATTTTTTCACGAACATGTATTTAGAGCGTATGTACGAGTAGGTACTTCTTTGTACGAGCACTTCTCAAAATCTTTGAATCTTAACAAAGACTTTTCCGTGAAAGTCCCGTCAAAATTGATTCAATATTTTTAGGATAAATTTGAACAGAAGGACAATTGTAATAGAAAGCGGCACTTACAATACAAAGAAAATTTCAATTATTGAAACTCTAATTTTCTACGACAACTTGTACCAACATCTAACTATTGGTCTGTTTTCCACGAAGTCTCAAGGCGTAGGTCGTATAATATAAGACTTACTTAGGAATAAAATAAAACGAGGTGTATCGAAAACATTCTATTGATATTTTCATTTATATTTCTTAAAGTGTAGTCAAATATTGTACTCTTGTGTATAATATCGTAATGTTTCGTTAATATCGATATAACCTAGATATACCTAGATATTGTACTGCAATGCGCTACCAGTACCCTTACCAGGAGTTTTTACGTTTCGACAAATATGACTGTTTTGGTATTTGTTTACGTATGGGACAATACGATTTCCTAGTTCTGACACAATCCGCTAGGGGCGCTGATTGGAATTTGTATAGGCAAATACGTAAACAAATACCAAAACAATCATATTTGCCGAAACGTAAAAACTCCTGGTAAGGGTACAGGGAGCGTGCATACACATACATATATCTCCTCTGTAACATCTTAATTAATAACGAGGAATTAAAGATCTGAATTCGAATTTGAAATTTGCCTTGTGTTACGAGTGTTTAAAAGATGGCGCTAATGAAATAAAGTACGTTTTAGGTACTTCCCTTAAAAAGATAGGTCATCACGGTTAGTTAGAAAAGCTCAAACAAGTCTATAATCAACTTACTTCCTTTTCTCTTCCAGAGAAAGTTTGTAACTTCCAAAATGTTCGACGTTTCTTCACAAAAGAAGCTTTTAAAGCTTTAAGTGAGTTTCAAACTCAGCGGTTTAATTGTACTGGAATTAGTGTTACAAGATCAAACCCGTAATTGTGGAAGTAAGCCGAAGCTCCATTGTCTAGAGGTCTAGAGGTGAACGTCTACAGTAAAGTTAGTAAATAATAAATAATAATAAACGCTTTCTACACTCACAGCCCCACACTAGGATTCCCTGTGTCGTGGGTGCCATGGACACACACATAGACAAATACACAAACACCCAGACCCAGAAACAGAAATCTAAATTCATCATTTAGACATCTGTCTGGCCGGGGATCGAACCTGGGACCCTTTGAGCGTCAGACCGGTATGGTGGCCGCTCCGCCACGCGGGTCGTCAAAGTAGTATTAGTATTTGGTAAATAATTAATTTGTTACGTTCGTTTGTTAGAATTATAACGACCGTCCTCGCTCTGAAGTAATCTGTAGGACATTTACATAAACAAATGAAGTGGAGTGTTTGTTTGTTATTTTATTGAAGATAGAGGAGACATGTATTGTTATTGTTTGACTGAAAATAATGTAACAATACTCAGGTTGTTTGACGAATATTTTGTAAATAAAACAATGATTGAGTAGTAAACGAATTTAGATATCTATCTGTATGTGTGGGCGACGGTATTGGTCGTGGGCGTCTGTAGCACCCACATACTAGAACTAGAATAATACCCATACTCTGGCGAGGTGGTGGGCAGGACGGCTGCTTGGGTCGCTAAAATCAGGGAAGCGCATTGCTGATCCGTATAAGATAATAAAATATGTAATCCGTATTACAATCTGTCAGAAAAGGGTCATCGAGATTTTTAACTTAACTCTTCTCCTAAAAAAATCTCTGGGGACAAAAATTTCTAGTCCTGATAGAGAAGCAAAAATTAATCGTGCCAGGGCCGCCCATGACTCTTACTATGAAACCAATCCAAATTACAAAGGAACAATAAATATAAGCATTTATTGTTTTCTAGCGAGTACCTGCGACTACGTTGCGTGGATTTTAGAACTGCGTCTAGGAATAAAATGAAAAGTATGTAATTAATAAAAAAGTAATAAGATAAAGAACAATCTCTTTGTGGAACAAATTTCATGCAAATTCGCTTGGCTCTTTTAGTATGAAAGTGTCAATTTTTTGGGGTTATTTTAAGATGAGCACATTCATGGACAGCTGATGTAGGAAATAATTTGGGTCGTTGACGACAAGGTAGCGTGGCCGAGCGGTCTAAGGCGCTGGTTTAAGGCACCAGTCTCTTCGGAGGCGTGGGTTCGAATCCCACCGCTGCCAAACATGTGTATTGTAACATGACTTTTTGTTTATTTTATTTGTTTCCCACAATCGATTTATATGGTTATTTTTTAAGGGTTATGTTTTTTGTGCGTATCTTGTATATTTGTAAATTTCTTTATCCTCTTGGATCTTCCAAACGGTTGGATAGATTTCGACAGTGAAGGTGTCATGACACTGGCCTTAAATATTGAAGTGTTCTTAGATAGGTGTTTGAAAAAAAAATGGAAGATTCATATCGCGAAATAATAACACGTTTAAGAGAAAGTTAACCAAATCCATCGAGTAGAGGATCAAAATAAAGGAAATTAAAAGGAGATCTTATTTATTTGTTATTTTACAAGCACATCCATGAGCAAATGTAGTTAATACTTGCATTAGAGCGAGCATTCAAATTGTAAACATAATGTGTTATGTCTTCTACTCGCTAATGAGCACTAATTGGCTCTATTCGATTTCAACTGGATCTTGTAGTAATTGCAGTATTGTTTACACATGTAATCTTGTTGTGTCTAGCAGACTTACATAATACAATATACGCGTGTGAGATATCTGTAAATAAAACTAGCTGACCCGGCAAACGTTGTGTTGCCATAAAAACAAAAAAAATGTTAAGGGTGAACAACCCTTATCACTTAGGGGTATGAAAAATAGATATTAGCCTATTCCCAGACCTACTGAATATGCACATAAAATTTGGTGAAAATCGGTAAAGCCGTTTTGGAGGAGTACGATAACTAACATTGTGACACGAGAATTTTATATATATGATTAATTATTCAAAAACCATTCTAGTAAAGTTAGTATATTTTATACTTTGACGATAATGTACAAAAGGAAACCAAATTAGTTTTACTATGATTATGGTTATATATTATGTCGCACTGCTGTACTCTTACCATGAGTTTTAAAAACATCCCACAATTTTACGTTAAGTTTACTCAATCCATTATTCTGTTCCGTTTGCTTCAGTAGGCTGAGTAAACGTAATAACAAGTAAGTGCTCAAGTGAAAATGAACTTTTTGTCTACCTCAAATGTTCGCAAAAAAGGGAGACAAAACATAAAGCGCCATTGTGTAAATATAGACATGTAATGTTACGTTACTGACACTATAGTTCTGATACAATCCGCTAGGGGCGCTGATTGAAAATTGTATGGGCAAATACGTAAACAAATACCAAAACAGTTATATTTGTCAAAACGTAAAAACTCATGGTAAGGGTACTAAGGTCATAGTATTGTTAATATAAATGAAGAAGGTCTGAATCATTTTCTACAAAGCTCCAAAGCGGGTTAACAGAACACAGCAGCGCTTAACACTGTTGCTATTAGGCAGTAATAGGTTTGGCGGTGGTGCCCTCGCAGTCAAACCACATTGATTTGTACCGCCGTAAGTTATATGCAATAAAAAAATATATATCTTTTCTTTCTTTTCCGTTCTATGAGATATTTTACTGTGCTCCGCTCGATGTAAAGAAGTAGTGATTGGCTATTCGTACTATTTGCATACTCATTCACTAGGGCTGTACAATTTAACCGGCCAAGCCGGCTAAAAAAGTTAGCTAAATTAATTAGCTAGCTAACCGATAGGCTTAGCTAATTTAACCGGTTAACTTAATTAGCTCAGCTAATTAGCTAACGGCTAACCGGCTAACCGGCTAATTTTTTTTTCAGCTATTCACTGATTCCTTTTCTATAGAAAGGTTCAAAAAATAATATTAAGGCTCTTTTTTTTTTGTTTAAAGAAACGATAGTCGCGAAATTTACTTATTTAATATTTTATCAATAATTTAAATAATTATGTTTACTAAAAATAATTATGTGAGTATAAATAATAGTTTTTAGAAAATAATATAATTGAAAATGATAGTCTTTGATAAATACTACAGCAAATTATTACCATAAAATTTGTTTTAATACAAGATTTAAATTGCGCGCGTTTTTTGATTTTTTTTTAATGGTGACGTTAATTTGTACAGTAGTTCGTTTTTTAGCCGATGTTTTTTGGTGCGCTGTTATAATTTTCTAGTAGTTATCATATGTGATATTCCAAAGCCGACGATGCATTGGCGACTCCTCTGGTGTTGCAAATGTCCATAGGCGACGGTGACTGCTTTCCATCAGGACGGTGACTGCTTTCCGTCTGCCTTATCGTTAGGTTAAATATTAAAAAAAAAAAAAATGTGACACAAATTTCATATTTTTAATATTTCTCATACAATTGAAGATATATATCTCATACAACTGAAAATCACAATTCAACATAATTATTTAAATTATTGATAAAATATTAAATAAGTAAATTTCGCGACTATCGTTTCTTTAAACAAAAAAAAAAGAGCCTTAATATTATTTTTTGAACCTTTCTATAGAAAAGGAATCAGTGAATAGCTGAAAAAAAATTAGCCGGTTAGCCGGTTAGCCGTTAGCTAATTAGCTGAGCTAATTAAGTTAACCGGTTAAATTAGCTAAGCCTATCAGTTAGCTAGCTAATTAATTTAGCTAACTTTTTTAGCCGGCTTGGCCGGTTAAATTGTACAGCCCTATCATTCACCAATACATTACCTTCTCGCAGGCAGTGGTTCACTTTTTCACTATAACAGTAGTAATAAATAAATAAGTAATGAGTAATGTAAATCTCGGTTAAAGTAACAGGTTTTAAAAACTTTGATTTCATTACAAATTTAATTTTCAATCGATATACTACGAATATGCAAAGTTATAGTTAAAATAAATAAATATTTGATAAGTTTACTTCATGAACTTAAAGGCGTTAAGCGTTATGATAGGAATATCATCCTAATAGTTGGGGAGCTCAAGGGAGGATTTCGGAAGTGTCTCGAGCGCATCAGACTAAGATGGGAGATACCTTACACCCTGTAGAGTATCGTAAGCCATAAATGAGCTTTCTATGTCGGGGGGTTTGCAGAATCAAAAAATTCCATCACTGGACATGCTCGAGCGTGGTCAATTTTCTTTTTAATATTAAGGAAATAATGCTAGAAAACGGGAAACATCATAAGCTGCCAATTATCACACGTCGAAGTAGTGAAAAAAAGTGATTTTGAAAAAATGCACCTGTATTATTATGCTATCTCATAGTGTCACTTTTAGCATGAATCCCTAGGAAGTAATGGACACAAACTAAAGGAAAAGGCTAATTTTTAGGAAAATACATTATTCTTCATATATTCTTATACAATTTTTTTGAGGTATAGAGTTGTTAAATATAAGCCCGTACGAACTCTTACAATCGAAGAAGGGCATTACCACCTCGGTAGCAATAATACGAGTAGAGACCTCTGTTCACAATACTTAAAAGGACATTGAAATAAAACAAAGGTGGTTCGAAAGCCGACAAGGGGCAAATATTTGTTCTCCGTACAAACAAGAACTGTCAGGGCGTATCAACGCGCGGTGTGAAAATCCGTAACCTTTCACTCTGAAAGAGTATATTTGTAAAGGATGTGCCGAATACTTAAGTTTCGTCTTAGTCCTTTACGTGTTTCAAAACTTACTACTTCGTAAAGTGTCCTTTTGTGTATCTTTTTTTATTTATATTACCTTAGTTTTGTTTTTTTTTTAGGTTATCTTTTAATGGGTTCCGCCCCAAAGAGTAAAAACAGGACTTTCGCTTTTGTGTATCTTTATTTATTTGTATAACCTAGGTTTTATTTTTTTTTAGGTTCTTTTAAGGTTGCGTCCCAAAGAGTAAAAACAGGACCTTTAACCCTTCATTGTGTACGTCTGTCTCAGGGCTCTTTCTCTTGTTGTCGGAGAACAATTATAATTATTTGTATTTATAACTCTTTAAAGGCAACTTTAGAAATATGTAACCCCATCCTTACATGTTCGTAATGCCACAAGGCCTTAAACGTGGATTAATGACTGCTTTTTATGATAGAAACCGATAACGACGAGGTGCCCTTCCAAGCACAGAAGCAACCGAAACTTGCAACATTCAACTTTCAATCACACTTAATGCTTAACTTTTTAAATCGGTATATATCTATATAAGCCACGGGACTATCCACGATCTCATGTTATTAAAGAAACATTATTGTCCTTAATAACAATTCCACAAAGTCTATTCCATAAACTAATTACGTACACGATTCACAAACGAATAACATATAATATATTTTTATTTCGGCACAAAAAGGCGAGCTTTTGTGTAAGTAGCTAACGTAATTGAATAACCAAGTGATGCGTGCCCCTATTGTTTTACCCAAATGGTATAGCCCGTCGCTTAATTAGAATCACACGAAATTATTATATGTTTGTACGTATATAATATATGAAAACAGGAATGGTTGGTAATAATAACATAAATGAGGTGAGTCGTGAGGTCTGCGTGAGATGGTGAAGTAAGGATCCTATTTTGGGTGATCTATGTTTTTGTAACTTGTAAGAAGTGGTCGTTAATTTTTTAGGCTCTTTTGAATTTGAAAACTAAATACTACGGATATATGTTAATTAATTTAAATTCAAATAAATACATCCTTCCATCAGCTTTTTAAGGTCTACTGTTAGAAATACGCTTCCCTTTTGGCTTTGGCTTCCCTAACTGATCCCGTGCCCTCTGAATCCATCGGTATCACGCTATCTTCTTCCAATTTAAATCATATATTTTTAATAGACAATATGGTAAAGAGTATAATAAAAAAATATGGTTTTCATCGAGAGAATTGGACGGCTCCTTTTGTATTATTGAAATTTTACAATAAAAATTGTTTGTTCAATGTTTTCTAAATAGGGGCAACGCTACAAGTATGTACTACAGATACCGATGAATGTTCCTTATTGAATAAAAGCTAGTCCCTCACTCGCACTGCTGCGAACTAATCATATAATTTACCTTCTTCCTAATGATATATCTTGGCGTACCTTACATACGCACACGTGCGCCAAACTGGTGACCCCGACGTGATTATCAAATAGGAATACAAAGGGTAAATCTGAATAAAAGGGCCTAATTTAACCTAAGGTCACTTCTGCACTAACGATCAATCAAAACAAACAAAGGGAAAGGATTCCAGGATTATGGGTACTTCCAGCATGTATTAAGTTGTCAATATCACTGCTCTCTAAAGAGTTCCAGTGCTCACGGTTTAACCCTTCGGGGATTAAGGGTTTTATCTATATCTACGGCACGTAAGGGTTAACCTCGCTATATCATGCCGCCCATGGACACCTATAATCTTCCCCAGATTCTATCTGGATTGAGGTCGGCCACAGATGCGCCGCCCTTGAGGACAAACTTGAACTCCTCGGAAAAGTATGTCTCACCACATTCACGTAGCCCTTGTTTACTTCAATATTGCTACCACTGAGAACTTAGTTGGAACGCTTCTTGTATACATTCTTTACCACACTTCCTTTGCAATTTTTAAAATAAGGACCAGAAATAGGCGCACTAATGATTAATTTCCCAATTACCTAGAGTTCTGCCTTGAAAGTTGAAAACAATGTATCAGCCCTTTTTGGTAATTCTCTAAACACTGTACACGTATGGTGGGTGTATGGTAGCGTTGTACAGTCACGAGCATAAATATGTATCTATGGGCACATTAGCAAAAATCCCATAGTAGCTGTCCCAAAAACGAGTTCAATAATATTTGCCTGCACGAACGCCGCAAAAATATCTGACATTTATATATTTTTGATGCCTCTTTTTATGATTTTACTGAACTCGTTTTTGATATAGATATTTTTGCTGATGTGCCTACGGTCTTATATTTATGCTCGTAACTGTACACTAATCCTCGACTCAAGCGAACCTCTAAAATGCTCAGTAAAGCGCCGAATTCTTGCACCCCGATTTATCTTAAAGTATCCATGTAATCGTATTAACAGCTTTACAGAGTTTCCTTTGGATATTAATAGGTGGATACAGTGTCTATTTTAAAGATAAGTATCGTGAACTCGAACCTTAGATGGATTGTAAATTGTAGAACACTTATTTCAGAATGGTAATGTTGGTGATTTAGGGAGTTTTATTCCAGTGTAGTGGTAATAAAGATATTCCAAATTATATATTATTCCAGATATAATAAGCGGTAGGTTCGATACTTATTTATTTTACATGTACTTAATAAGATTATTTTAAATTACATTAGTAAACAGCATTAGGGTTCATTTACATCAATAGACACGTGCCGTGGCAGATAAAAGATGTATTCTCCTGTACAATGTGTATTGAAGTATTCATGGCTCCAGTAATACAGGCGTACAGCAGGCCGTGCCTGTCAAAATATTTTGTGCAGAAAAATAAAGTTATGTGCCAGGGCACGTGTTTGACGGGTTCGAATGTCTGTGGATATAAAGTGAGCATCAGAATGGCCGGTCACTACCCATTTTTTTAGAAATAATTACTAAAAGTTGCTACCTAGTTGCTACTAATCGTTAAATAATTGCTACCTTTGATTAAAAAAAATACTTTTTAAGGTGACGAGCCATTCTGACATCAGGATGCCTGGAAGAAACTGCGCAAAAAGGTACCAACCTTCTAGTAAATTTAACGCGTTCCAGTCTATTAAAAGCTGTTATAATATTTAGAATTGCTTACAGTAAACATATAAAAAAGGTCCTTATCGCTAAAATAACCCATTAAGCCGGCCATTCCTACTTTTTGGCTCTCCCGAAACAATAAATAAAATGAATGATGTTCGATACGCTCCATATTGCCCAGTTGATTGCAGATCGTATATTTCGTTAATATTAGATCCGCGCTCTCGACGCCGTCTGGGGGACGCATAAAACCGGTTTAGTTCAGTTACCTGGGTGTAGGGCACGCTTTAATGTTAGGCGTTTATTACTGTAACGACGCGTACAAAGATTTGAAATGGATTGATTGAAATGTTGATTAATATTTGTCTCGAGATTTAGTGTTCCGTTTTTTTCACATATGACAGAGGATAGAAACAATATATGTCGACCGGGGAAGTACCAACATTGACCATAAAGTTCTTACGTTTCGGTGGAATAGTGTAGATGTTAATGCCAGCTGACTTACAAACGTGGCGACCGACTTAGTTCTGACTAGAAATATACCTGAGATTAGCTGTTTTTCGCTCTCCCGAAACGATAAATAAAATGAATGATGTTCGATACGCTCCATATTGCCCAGTTGATTGCAGATCGTATATTTCGTTAATAGTTAGATCCGCGCTCTCGACGCCGTCTGGGGGACGCATAAAACCGGTTTAGTTCAGTTACCTGGGTGTAGGGCTCGCTTTAATGTCAGTCGTTTATTAATGTAACTTCGTGCGCGAATAATTGATTTTTGTGTAGTGATGGAAGTTAACCCTTTTTTAGATACGAAAAGTAGATGAATCAATATGGGTTGAACGGGGAGTTACCCCGTGACTCCTAATTCTAGCGTGAAGCAGTTGTTGCGTTTCGGTGGACGGGTCCATACCCGGCATCTATATGCCGACTGACTTACAAAAGAGACGAGCATCTAGACACCATGAGTAGCAACGCATCTGTGATCGGTTTCAGGTATAACCATTGCTTTATATGGTGTTGGTTCCAGGTGTCCATTGGTGGTAATGATCACTTACCATCAGTTGAACTGCATGCTTATCTACTATTACTTAAATTATATAAAAAGGTTTTATGGGTATTTGGATCCACGCTCTCGACGCCGTCTGGGGGACGCATAAAACTGGTTTAGTTCAGTTACCTGGGTGTGGGACTCGCTTTAATGTGAGCTGTTTATTACTGTAACATGAATGAATGAATGTAACTGAATGTAAACATTTCAATTCTTCGCGCGCGTCGGCGCGAAGAATTGAAATGTTCATTGATTTTTGTCTAGTGAAGTGAAAGTGTACTTTTTTGGATACGAACATTGGAAGAATCGATAAAGGTCGACCGAGGAAGAGCTCCACCACACCTGTTTCTATCGTGAATCAGTTCGTGCGTTTCGTTTGACAGGTGTTGATGCCGGCTGACCTACAAACGAGACGAGCACCTTAGACGTCGTGAGTAGCATCGATTTTACATATAAACACTGCTCTATATGGTGTTGGTTACAGATGTTTATTGGTAATTATCACTTGTCATCAGTTGAACAGTAGGTACGCTCGTTTACTACTTTAATTATATAAAAAAGCTATTTTTATGGGTATTTAGATCTGCGCTCTCAACGCCATCTAGGGAACGCATAAAACCGGTTTAGTTCAGTTACCTGGGCTCGCTTTAATGTTGATGTCGGGGATTGCTGAAATGTTCATTGATTTTTGTCTAGTGATATGAAATTGTACCTTTTTTGGATACGAAACTTGAAAGAATCAATAAAGGTTGACTAGGGAGGTGCTATGTCCCTGTAGTTCCGGGACTAGAATAGGACTACGGTATTTCCTGCCTGTCGTAAGAGGCGACTAAAAGGGGGCTTTCGGGGTTGCCGACGGCAAGAGTGGGAGCTCTAACCGTCCGGCAAGCAACCCCGGGAAGGACGGCGGCATGTGTGGTCGTCGTAAACACCAGGTGTGCGGGAGGAGCGTTTACAAGATGTTGTGGACGGTTTTACATATACATATACATGTATACTTTGAAAGTATGAAGGTAATAACCCTTTGTTGTTCGACTCCGTCGACACCACCGCCACACCTATTTCTGCCTAATAACAGCAGTGTTAGGCGCTGCTGCGTTCCGTGTTGAAGGGTGTGGTAAGGGAGACATACTTTTTCGAGGCGTTCCAGCTTAGGGGTAGGGGCGCGTCTGTGGCCAACCACAGGTAGGAATATCTAATCCTATCTGGGGTTGATTACAGATGGCCATGGGTGGCAGAAGCCACTTATCATCAGGTGGACTGCATACTTGTCTGGTACTCCTATATTATAAAAAAAAAAAACTACATATCTTCGTTAACCTGTTTTAAAAACAAAATTATACCCTCTTCCATAAATCATCAATAATAATTAACTCTGGCATTTGTATGACATGCTTTCAAAATGTAGTCGAACAATTAATATTAATAGTTCCACTTCGTAGTTTTATTTGTACAGATTTATATTAATTAGGACACAAAGTTACCGACGAATGATGAATTAGGGACGTTACGGTAGCTACAAAAAGTACAATCATCGAAAAAATTATGATTTTAATATGTTATTTATATCTCATACATTATTTGCCACCTACTCTATATACATTATTTAAAAGGTGGTAGAACCCTTTGTGGTTCGACTCCGGCGGCACCACCGCCACACCTATTTCTACCTAATAACAGCAGTGTTAAGCGCTGCTGTGTTCCGGTTTGAAGGGTGTGGTAAGGGAGACAGACTTTTCCGAGGCGTTCCAGCTTAGTCCTCAGGGGTAGCGGCGCATCTGTGGCCGACCTCAGGTAGGAATATCTAATCCTATCTGGGGTTGATTACAGATGTCCATGGGCGGCAGTAGCCACTTACCATCAGGTGGACTGCATGCTCGTCTGCTACTCTTATATTATAAAAAAAAAAAAAAAAAATACCTTTAAAATTGATAAAGATAGGGTTGATATCAAAAACCAAAAATATTAATTTTGAAATTGCAACTAAAATAGGCCTGATGTTAAGAATTTCCTTGATATAAGTTGGACGATAAAACTAAATTAAATATTTATTACCCTTATAACACAAATAACACATTTTCGACATCATAACGCACAAGTACAAATATGGAGGAAATGTTTAATCGTAAGTATAGGTATACTATATTAACTATCTATACTTTTAGACTTATTATATTATGTAATCGCAGCCAAGAAGTTATAGTTAGCGTTATATAATAACTACGACGAACATGAAACGAATATTCGAAGCTACCAGCTTTAATCCCTACAGATGAGGCGCATGACTCAAACGTGAAGAGACATAATGGGGTGAGGAGCAGTCCACATAATTGCGGGGCTTGTTTACGTAGAAACGAACATTCAAGTAGAATGGAGGTATTATCCACTCGTTATAAGATATTCGTTTTAAAATACATGACCAGTGGATTCTAAATAGATCTCCGTAAAAACGTAAAGTTTCTTAATAAGTATTCACTTGCACATTTACACTTTCACTTCAAATAGGTGACTTTTTTGTACCATTTAATACAATTCTACAGGTTTTTTTGGAATTTTAAATACCGTTCTATTAGAATATTGTGGTCAGCAATCACCACTTCTATTAACTTGTAGCTAGCTACATGTAAAACAGACGATGAAGATAAAATATGAACATTTACGGAAGCTGCTAGCTTTAGTCCACACAGATAAGAGGTATGACTCAAACGTGAAGAGACATAATGGGGTGAAGAGTAGATCACATAATTGCGGGGTTTGTTTACGCGGAGACGAACATCCACGTATAATGGAGGTATTATCCATTCGTGTTGAGATATTCATTTTAAAATCTTTATATCGAACGCATATGAAATTAATTTTAAAGAAGTCTTTTTATTGAATTCAGCACATTAGCTAACTACATGGAAAAAAGACTATTCACAAAAACGTGAACATATGCAGAAGCTTCTAGTTTTAATCCACATCGTCTCAAACGGGAAGAGACATAATGGGGTGAAGAGTAGACCACATAATTACGGGGTTTGTTTACGTGGAGACGAACATTCGGGTATAATGGAGGTATTATCCACTCGTTATAACATTTTCATTTTAAAATCTTCATTTGAATGCATGAAGTTTGTGGATAAGTAGGAACTTCCTCTTTCATAGTTGCGTCACAAATTCATTTTAAAATGCATTTTTATTTTCATCATATTGAAGAAAAGCATTATATTCAGCTATTCTGTGAGCAATCCCGATTATAAGGCTTTTTTATTTTTTGATTATTTTTATTCTACGGAAGGCGAGATTAATCTTTCTGAAGAAAGCTTAGCTGTATGGCGAAATCGCGCAGTTTATTAATATTTGCAGAAGACAAGAATATTAAATTGAGAAACATATAGGCGAAATTGGCATGATAAATTTAGATTTTTGAAGTTACACATCATATTCACATAGAAGTACTTAATTATTTTAATTTTAAAGGTGGTTAAACTCCGGCGGCACCACTGTCACACCTATTTCTGCCTAACAATAACAATGTTAAGGGCGGTTGTGCTATAGTTTGAAGGGTGTGTGAGATGGTATGTCAGAGATAATTTTCAGACGCGTTTCATCTTAGTCCTCAAAGGTAGCGGCGCATCTGTTGCCAATCTCAGGTAGTAATCTAAACTTATCTGGGGTTGGTTACAGATGTCCATGTGTGGCCGTAGCCACTTACCATCAGGTGGACTGCATGCTCGTCTGCTACTCCTACAATATAAAAAAAGAAAATGTTATACATTAAAGTATTTATTTATTCTAGAAACATAGTTATCATTTAGAAGTGCTTTCTCTATGACCTATAAACGATTAAGAATTTATAGTATATCTTAATCGGTACATATTATACGTAATACAAAAGAGTCCCACAAACATAAATAAGTTTCTTCGAAGCCACAAAACAAGTAAGGGTAGAATATTTTATAAGCAAATATTCACCCGGGAGGCATAAACGTTGTCAGGACGTGCGATGTCCACTAGGATAAAGTTATACAGGAATGTAAATTCTACGTTTCCAAGTTTACGACGTACATAAGTAAGTTAAATATTTATTGAAATAAAATATTTTACGCGTATTTTCGAGAGTTTGACTAGATACTGAGTATAGTTTGTTATTGAATTTGGTTCCATGATTTGATTGGATCAACTTTGCCACGTCAACATAATTTTAAAAGGGGTATAGCACTGCTAAATTTTGGGTAAAAAATAAAAGTTGGTAAACAATCGTATAAGTGATTGCATGATAACTTAACATTAGCTACGGAAAAAGTCGGTTAATACAATTTGCATACTAATCTACTAAAATATGAACCTAAATTGTGACTTGTTGGTTATTCAACCTGTTATTACCCCATAAAGCTACCAAATTAAGTTGAAATGTTTCGTAGTTGCTTAAGATTCCGCTATAGTGTACCTAAAGACAAAAGGTGAACGTCTTCATAGATTCATTTTTAGAGATCCGCATGAAACCCATAGATATATTATACTAATAGATTGGCAATTCGAAAGAGTCAGAGCATAGTATACGTGTGTGTTAGAGTGAGATAGACAGGCGAGACCATTCACTTATAGGCTATCAGCCTGTATCAGCCTGATGTTTGTTGTGGTAAAAACAAATCTCGCTCAAAACGTTATCGACACATTATTAGCAGTAACACTAGGAATGTACGCTTTGGCATTTCACACACACATAAATAATCAGTTTTTAGTCTCGCTTGACGTTTGATATTTCAATTGTATTGTCCGACCGTGTTAATTTCTAACAACTTGTTTACTGTTCCTCAGTTATTTTGTGCGATAAACGTATTTAACAGAGATACTAACAAATCAGTGTCGAGTCGCTCACTCGAGCTAGCTTCCTCAAGTCCTTTCTGAATTATTAACGCTATCTTTTATCCCCATATGTGGAGTTCATTTATCATGTGGGTTGTTTCTCTAGGCTGCAATATTGTCCTCATACGTGACTGTGGTGAAAGCCTTAAGACAATAAGGCCGTGGGAAATTGCAATCCTCCAAATAATAAAGTAGGCCATTTGTATATTTCACGCAAAATTTAAATTGTATGTTTAAGGAAAACCGAAAGTAATCAAAATTTTTATTTGTTGTCGAAAAACATTTACAAAATTAATCTGAAGTGCTAATCAGCATGAATATTCCAACATTTCTAACACTTTTTGCCACTGTTAAAAATTATGGAAATTATTTTCTTGATTGATATTTAAGATTTCTTTAGCAAATAACTGTTTTCGTCAGCAATCTAAATTGTTATTACTTTTCTATTTTATAACATAATACAAATTGGGTTTGAGGAATTGTGCGCATATATGTGTAAGAGTCAATTTACAATTGCAAGAAAAAGCATACTGCTTCAATATACATTTAAGTGTTAGAAATATATGTATTCAAATTATTTAATTATAGTGTTGTTTTAATTAATTATTTTGTGTAATTTTATGTGTTATTATTATAATAATAAGTGCCCACTTATCACTGGCTGGTAAAATTGTATGAGTTAGCATGAAAAAGAAAAAGAACGCTCTTGTTGTTTGAATTGTATTTTGCGCGGGAATAATAAGATGTTGTAAATGGGATCAAGAAATAGTTTTCTATTACGAGTGAATGAGGTGTGATTGAACAATAGATGTCATTGCAATTCACAGGGTAAATTAACCGGAACTTTTAACCAGTTGATCGCAATGCTGTTAGAGTCCCATCAGAATGATTTTCCGACTGCAGTCTGAAATAGAATGGTTTGCATTTTAAAGCATTTCGATTCCATTTCTGGTGGTAATTTATTTCTGAGGTGAGTGGAATATTTTCGCATAAATTTGTGACACGCGCTTAATGTTTTTTAATAAATAATTATTATATTTTTCTTTAAAATATACAAACACTGAAAGACCATCTAGATACTAAAGTATAGGTACTTGGAAGGCAAATATCAGAATTTAGTATTTATAAGATTGTTAACTATTAATTCATGGGAATCGAACTTGGATCCTTTTTTACAGCAACAATAAAGATTATTCTTTCATATTTTATTTTATTTTACCTATAGTGTTGTGACACTATTCAGCATTTCTGGCGTGTTTAATTCTCTATAGCGAAACACTTTCCGAAGCGAAGCGCTACTCTCTATAGTTGACGTATAAAATGAGTTCTACAGGAATCCATTTTGAACAAGTGCGACTTGAATTTACATTTCCGGCACACGGACTTTTCAGACATTTTACAGAATACTTATACTTATCGGATAAGCCTCTCTAAAGCCTTTTCATTCTAAAACCCGATTTACACGACTCACACCTTATTTTTGAGTCTATTTATATACTGAATTTGTTTGTTTACGCCTTCAAATCTTTATTCAACAAATATATTTTGTTGAGAGGAACCAGGTAAATTATTTATATGCTTATATAGAGTTAGTAACAATTTTTACCACTACCACCAGATTTATTATTTGCCTTATATCAGTGATAAGCGTCAATCTTCTAGTTTCAAGGGCTTGGTAAGAGAGACTTACATCTTCGAAGTGTACTTACTCGTCGTCGTTTTTTCTTATCAGGATTTAATTACAGCGTTAATAAGCGGTAACAGCTACTTATCATCAAGTGGACCGAATGCTCGTTTGCTTTAATTAAAAAACTACTACAGTCAAACAGTCTAAATTCTTATTTTTAGTCAACCACAATAGGCGGTACCAACTGACTTTTAACCATTACCATCCGGTGCTCTGTATGCTCCAATCCAATTACACAAAATAAAAGCTTTGAAAAATTAAATCATTGCTGAGCACACCCTAATCCTTTAAGTTCTCGGCTGACACCCACGGGAAGAAAGGGTATTTAATCACGTGATGTAATCTTTTTAGGGTAGGCCCCTGCTTAATTTATGTGATTTTAGGGAATGGAGGTTTGTTTATTTTTTCTTGTAACTCAATTAGATTTTGCTATGTTGTATAACTGCCATTTAAAGAGGTGGAAATATATTTGCGTTCGAAGCGACGAACGAAAATGTCTGTATTTATAAATTCTGGCATAAATTAAAGTACTTAATGTTTTACAATACAAATAAAAATAGATATAATCATCTAGAATCTTTATACTCATTGCATTAAGAAAAAATCCTAAAAAGAATGGGAGTTCCCTATACAAGACGGTACAAGAAACCGATATCTTTCGTTTTAGAATTGAGCTGAAAATAAAGCTACAATACCAAATAATACAACTACGATAACAAATACTAAACACTCTTTAAAATATAAAATATTTCATATTAAATGGTGGCACGGACCGTTTTGTTTGAGTCGCACTTTGCCGATTTACTAGCACGCTATATTTCATATTTCGTTACAGTGATATTCGAGTAAAGCCCACAGGCGCCGCGGGAACAACCCCTGAAAATCTTTTTATCAATCCTATGCACGCCTCTCGGCTGATCTATCTGCGAATAGGGCGCGGTGAAAGCAGAATATTAAATTTTTCAGGTAATGCCAGACTGTATACGTGCCTACAATACCTGTAGATTGTATTTTTATATTAAAGTTGTTCTTATTGACGTGTCTTCTGTGTTTTCTGAATTGAATTATCCATACTATACGTATTATTGTTCAGAATTGGTATTGAATTATTATTACTATAATAATTCAATACCAATTATGATATTATTATGTTTATTAATGTAATTAATGTTGTGGAAATAAAAAGAAGGAAGGAGTAACAAACACATATTTTATATATAGTCTGAATGTGGAAATTACCTTACATACGATATTTTTTAAAGTTCTTTAAATCATTAAAATTACATAAGCCTTATAACCGTACAAATTCTTAAAATCCAATAAAATGCCTTCTAATTAAATTAACAAGTTAAGTTTGCCAAGTACAAAAATATAAGTATTATTTACTTGTACTTCACCACTTTTATTGGTAAAACTTTGAAAGCCTTATAAAATGTTAGGGTCGTCAATTGAGCACATAATTTTTATTGTGGCTTAATAAAATTCTCAGCAGGAGTGACAGCAACATTTTGTGCGTACGTTTTATGAAGACAATAAACTTGACAACGCCACTTAGAGGTGGAACGATGCTCACTTGAAAATATTGAGGCTATTACGGCTTATTTTCATGTCGTTCTCACACTTTTGATTGATTTGATGATAGACTCCGGAATACTCTCGCCGCACCTATTTCTGCCTAATAACAGTGTTAAGCGCTGTTGTGTTCTGGTTTGAAAGGTGCGGTAAGGGAGACACGTGGCCTTCCAATTTAGTTCTCAAAGGTAGCAATGAATTTTTGGTCGACATCAGGTAAGAATCTTATCATAAGTGAGATTGATTACACATCCATGGACTTCAGTAGCCACTTACCATTAGGTGGATAGAATCCTCATTTGCATTTTTAATTAAAAAATACGTATACGTACTCTAAATACGTATTAGATTACAAAAGAAAGGAAGAAAATATCTTCGCAGCAAATAAAACGTTATTTAAAAACATTATTCCCTCATTTCGAAAATGGTTTTCCAACAAAAGCTTTGCGTATCTTGACAGAGTGGGAGCCGAGATAGCGGTTTTCGGTTTTTCCTTTAAAATTGAGATGATTTCCGGGTTGAACAGTATCTGTACGTAAGGACGGGAGGTGTAGGCTGCAAGCCCAAAGAGTATCGATCGCTCGGTCTGCGCAACAAGTGCCGCCCGCGCTACACACGGCCGCACACTTTAATGAGCTCATGATGGCCTGGTACACGGTATCCATCTACAACGAACTAGGAACTATACACACTTATTATTTGAACTGAATATGATTCATAATGATGGTAAAGTCCGCGCCACACTGCTAGTCCGCTTCGAAGATGTTGCGAGCAGGTGTAGTCATACAATTTGCTAAGGTGACGCGATTATTTACTATATTCAGAGCGGACTAGAAATTTTACGCGGACTTTAAGTAGCAACTGGACATCTGTTATCAAACCTAGCCATGATTATAATTCTACCTATTGTCGGTCACAGATATGTGGCTAATCCATAAAACTAAGTTAGAATGCTTCGGTTTAGTATATCTTACCACACCCTTAAAACGCGAACACGACAGCTGTCTTTATCAGAAAATAGGTGTGGTGGTGGCGCTTCCCGAGTCGAACCACAAAGGGTTCTACGAACATCATTCTCCCTTGATAATGCGTTATTCATGTTTTTAATTAGAAATATGTTAAAATGCTTACTATTTTATAACTAGACAATCCTTCAACGATCACCAACTTCTTATAAGATATTTGTGAACTACCCGCTTTTTAAAACTTTGCTTAATTTTATGAGAAGTAACTTTGACATTTCAGAATTTTTAATTATGATACCCGAGAACTTTATATTTCGGGTTTTGAATTTTTTATTTGACAACGTGTCTAAGAAATTTTATACTATCTTTTTATTGTTATTTGTTAAAAGTATATTGCCTACCGTAATATTCTTTTTCATTATAAAGAATATATTTTTAAGACGCCTAACGTTTAGGAAAGTTGTAAAAATCTTATTCATTAAACTCTCTTGGCGGCCACGCAAATAAGATGCTTTACATACGGCCATTCATATCTACGAACCTGATAAAAATAATGAGCAGTTGTGATTTTGTAAAATACAGCAAAGAAAATATTGCGCTTAGGTATAAGATGCTTCATTCGAGTCACAGGTAATAAGAAACAATCTCAGTGGTTCGGTTGTGTTAGTACCACTTCTATGCATAATAAGCAAAAGAACCCTTCATTCAGAAGTTTGTAATATAATTATGTAACATTTAGTTAGGACTTTCCTATTTTATATTAATTAATCAATTAATTATAGACATCCATAGGTGTGTGTGTGATTGTGACCACCTATCAGAACATGAATTGTATTATATAACTTATAACAATAGTGTATTATTGTTTCTGATTCTAGTTCTAAGTTCCGACTTGAAGAGTACGATAAGGCAGAATTATTAATGTGAGCAATTATAACTCAATTGTCAGGGTAACGCATGCAGATGAGTTCTCGTGTAGCCTCGTTTGAGATCACAGAATCGATTTCCGGTTCTTGTCTTTGGGGTTCTTGAATGTGAAATGTCGGCGATAACCACTTAACATCATTTTTTGTCAAATCATAAAATCATCACGCGGGCGCGGGCTGTCGCTGTGGTAGAACCCTCTGTAGTTTGTCTCCGGTGGCACTACCGTCACACTTAATTCTGCTTAATAACAGCTATGTTTAGCGCTTTGTGCTTTAGTTTGACGAGTGTGTTAAGGGAAACATTCTTTGGCGAGGCATTGTAGCTTAATCCTCAGTAGGACCTTAAGTAGAAATCTAATCTTCAGTGGGGTTGATTACATGATGTCCATGTGACAATAGCCACTTACCAACACTGGAAAACATGTTCGTCTGCTGCTTCTATATTAAATAAAAAGCTTACCGTGGTTCATGTGTTACCTCCTTTATATTTCTAGCTTCTTCAGTTTAAGTAAAATTGCGTATATGTTGAATAAATTTGTAATTTATTCAACTATTCTGGTGCCGAATTCTACAAGCGTAGAATCAATGAGTGTTTTGCAAAGCAAATTTCATCTCCGTATAATATTGAACTTCAGGGAGCAACAGTGGCAACTCTTCGTATACAATTCTTGTCGTTCTTGTAAAGTATATTTTGCAATTTAGTCCTTTGTTCTTTCCAAAAGTTTTAACATCAAATTCTTTCAAAAGCTTATTATAAGAATGACTATAAATTTCAAACCGTATGACATGGTGGATGCCACGATTAGGGTTTAATCGATCAACAATGACAAATTTTGGCATCTTTTTGGATTTTTGGATAGAGCTGTGTGTTCGTTTGCGTGTGTATGTACTGATAACACAGTGGACCACAGTGTCTAAAGCTCTAAAAACACTTTAAACCACTTTTTTGGCCAAACATTTATTTTTAAAAGTGTTTTGTACTTCTTATGTTAATATAACCATCGTGCAAGCAAAGCTGCTTGAAAAATAAAAGGTCATTTTTCTTAGAAACAACTGGCTTATAACAAATTCTGTTCGCTTCTAGTATAAACGATGCAAAGACAACCGCTGAATACACCGAGGTAAGCTTTCTTGGGGAGTTCGTCTATCGCATAACTTTCTCAACGGTCTTATAAAATTTAACAAAGAAGAGCTTGTATTATAAAACAAAGTTTTTAAGAGGAATAAAAATCTGTATTATCCAAGGTACGAGTACATGTAGTGTTATTTTTAGCGGGAGTACAGCTCTATATGATTTTAGATTAAAAATATCGCGGAATTAAGACATTTTATTATGTAACGGGTACTCACGATATGTGTTTTTTATTGCCGATATTTCGACCCAGTTGCATGGATCGTGGTCACGGCGAAACTAAGGTGGAGGGGAGAAACCGTTGAAAACTACTAGTACTAGTGGTAGATGAATCTATCTACCCTATCTCTAATTCGTTTTTTTCTTTTCTAGGTTTCATATCACGACAAACAACACTAACAATATCCTTACGCAAAGTACGATAACTTTGCACTATTTGTGACTTGCATAAACTAACCACTGGATTCCATTTGGGCTAACTTAAAACCATCTTTTGTGTTGAAGTTCCTCGGATGTTTCTTGATCTCTATTGCTTCTCTTACTAAACGAGGAAAGTAATGACGCTCAGTGGAGATCATCTGAGGTTTGTGTAATTCAATCCAGTGGTTACAACCTGAACTGAGGATATATTCGGCTACCTTGGTAGGTCGGTTGTGTTCTGGATTGATGCATTAAATGATTCCAGCTTGTTTGTCTGGTTTGATACATTCTTATATTAAGTTAATAGTTGATTTTAAAACTTCTTATTGAAGATGAAAATTGACTTATCAGAGGCGTTCCAATCTAATTCTCAAGGCTGCAGCGTATCTTCAGACGCGTTGTAGCCTATCAAAAACGTATAGTGTCAAACTTAAGGTTGGAAACTAATATAGGCCGGGCTTATCAGGTGGACTGTATGCTCGTTTCTTACCTCAATATTATACAAACTAATGTTCAGACTGACATATTTTTCCAACAAGATGAGAAATCACTTCTGTGAGGTAGCCACATCTTTCAAAGTATATGAGCGACAGAGACAGAGATAGATTATCTTCTATATTTCGAAACATATTTTTACCCGACTGCCAAGGAAGGGTTATGTTTTTCGCGCGTATCTTGTATGTTTGTCTTTCTTTATTTGATCCGATCTAACAAACGGCTGGATGAATTTCAACAGTTAAAGTGTCATTATATTTCTCTTAATGACCCAAGTGTCCTTAGATAGGTGTTAGTAAAAAAAAATCAAAATGGCGGATTTTTGGCGCGAAATAGTAACACATTTAAAAAAAAAAGTTAACCGAACCTACCGAGTAGGGTATCAAATGGAAGGAAATTAAACGGAGATTATAAAAACATATTTGTATATATATAAAACAGTAAGGTGACTGACTGACTGACTAACTAAATGACTTTTTCATTTTTCAGAAATCAACGTACAGCCTAAACCAAGGACCTTACAGTTCTGAAATTTTGCACACAGGTTCTCTATATAGCTGGAATAAGTACTAAGAAAGGCCTTTTGGAAATTCTACCCTTAAGAGGGTAAAATAGGGGAAAACAGTTTTTTTGAAATCCTTTAATTTTGAAGCAACTACTATAAAATTTTGTATTTGGCTTTCTGGATAGGAACAAGGACGCACTTATTTATCCTCCTCCGAAAAATCAACCCCGTAGAGGGTAAAATAAGGGTTAAAAGTTCATTTGAACAATCGTCAATTTTGAAGCAAACACTATGACATTTTGTATCAGGCTTGTTGGATAAAAATAATGAAATGCTACCTCTAACGAGGCAAAATAATGACCGAAACGTTGATTTACTGAAGTTATATATTTTATAGACCGTAAATGGTGAATTTTTTCGCGAAATTGTAACACGTTTTAAAAAAGTTAACCAAACCTATCGAGTAGGGTGTCAAAATAAAGGAAATTAAGAGGAGATTACACATACATTATATAATATATCTTATATATAAAATTCTCGTGTTAGTTACCGTACTCCTCCGAAACGGCTTCACCGGTTTTCACCAAATTTTATATACATATTCAGTAGGTCTGAGAATCGGCCGCTATCTATTTTTTTTAGACCTAAGTGATAAGGGTTGTTCATCCTTAACATTTTTTTATTTATATGGTAACACAACGTTTGCCGGGTCAGCTAGTACATATATACTCGTATATACACATCGAGATGACTGTCTGACTAAATGAGTGAGTTGCTGTGCCAGAAATCAACGCAAAGGGAAACCGCTGAACTTAAGAGTGCTGGAATTTTACACATAGGTTCTTTATATAGCGTAAATGAACAACTACGAGGATAAAATAGGATAATATTGTTTGAACATCTTTTGTTGTTGAAGCAGACACCTACTATGAAACTTTGTATTTGGCGTTCTGGATAAAAATAATGAAATGCCTATTTCACTGCTTTTGGAAATTCTACTTCAGCCTTTTTGGTGCAGTCGGGTTTTTGATTTTTTAAATTAATTACTTGTATTATATTATATATGGGAAGGTATGAAAAATAAAAAACTCCAAAAGTACAACATAAAATCGGAAATATATTTATTTAAGATACATTAAACTTATATTTGGTATAAATGTTACCTGTTTCGAAACATGAACAGATTGAGTTAAATCTTAAAAATACCTATGATTATGTCAGAAATTCCTGAAAGATTATCATAGTTGCATTTTGCATACGTTATCAAATCCGTATGTGCGCATTCAAATGTTCAATTTACAGTTCTACTACAATAAGTTTACTATAATTTCAATAACCTGCGAAGACATTTAATAAAAACGACGCACATAGTTCTAAACAAGAATATATGGGTACTACTGACGTCTACATACACTTTATAGTTTTAATCAAGTGGAAACTTTTCCAACGAAGTTTATAATGAAAAACTCTTCATAATGAATTGTGTTAGGATGGTTAATGGAAGCATTTCTGACTTTTCATATACCTAAAAGTTAGAATGAATGGAAATAGACCGGCATTTAAATTTAGTCATTACGAAGAGTTTACGTTTACATTATTTACATTGTAGACAGTTTTTTTGACATAAACATATTAATAAATTTGTAAAATTTATATGAACTATATAGGTATTTCAAACAATAGACATGTTTAATGAATTTTGCAAGTAATATTTTGCGTGTTCCTTCATTCGCACGAGGTAATTTCATATTTTACTGCTGTTTTTCGAGCATTTATGTAATACTGCTCATTATTTGGCATGCTCTTCTGCCCAAACAGATTCACGTATGCTATATGATTGGCATTTCCTTAATTACTGTGTTCTCTTTTTATTGAAATTGGAGTCGTGATATTTATTTTCTCTCTTGTAAAAATTCATTTTACATTTTTGCGATATCCCGGTTAAAATGTATCTATTGATTTATTTCTTTTAATTTTTTTGTTTATATTGTAATTAAATTTTATAGTGGTTTCAAGTATTTCGTCTTTATACTGAAAGGAATATATAACCATGGGTTTATTTTACAATTATATTATAGATAGATAAGTGAATACATTATAATCTACACTACATCTAACACTTATAACGAACAAATAAAACAAAGAATGAAAGCAAGCCTGTCTCTTCAATTAATACACACCAAACATTATGAGAAAAAGGACAGATTAAAAGTGTGAAACACATAGTATACCTGTCAAAATATATAAGTCTAATTAAAAAAATTATTCTTTAATCGGAAAATTTTGCAGAAAAATGGAAATTGTATAGCACAGAGTAAATAGTTAGGAAAGCAACGTATTTATTAAAATTGTGAATGATATTTTGTTTAATCATGACGAAACTTTCTATCATCTCTTTTTGTACTATTTAAGTATCTATCTACCCTTTTCTCATAATCCATGCTTACAAGTCCAGGGATATTTGGTTTTCATTCATTCAGAAAGTTCTTACTGGCCATTGGCGGATTTATTTCATTTGGTATTGGGAGCTTATAAGGAAGACCGCACACTGGACATACATTTACTATTCAATGGCAAACAAATATTCAAGATATTAATATTCGCCATTGTATGTGTTATATTACCCACGTCATAGAGAATTTGAATATGCGCTAAAAGAATAAAACGCATGAAAATTAAAAATGTTCCAATTTTTGCCCAATATGCGGTCTTTATTATAAGGTAACTAAGCAAAAAAATATTAAAATTTAAACTAAGACGACTAATTGATAAAAAAGGCACATCCAAAACCTTGAAATACTTATGACAAATATTTTTAGCAAAACTTATTTGTCCGTAAACACAGAGGCTAACGAGTCCGGGAGCTTCAAAGTTCAAGTTGTCGGAGAGCTTTGAAGTTCCGAACAGAATGGGCTTTTGTAAATTTGTACACCAGAAAAGGTATTTATTTCGTGTTTTTTGTTTTCAATGTAAACATATTTTACAGTATACTTTCATTCACTTTGATCAAAATTACATGTAAATTAAATAGCCTCTATATTCACGAATTCAAAGACATTTAAAATGGTAATTCTAGATGATGGACAAGTATACATCATTGACTAAATATAAATTATTTAAAACAGTAGAGAGATCTAGGTAATACATTTAAGAATGGAATTATGCGACGTCTTTCCGCGACTCGTCAAGAGATGGCATCACTAGTATTTCTGAATCACGCTTTCAAAGTTTTCTAAACATCTTGTATATAAATACTAGCGGAACACGGTCGCTCGCCAGGCATGTTTGCCTGGCTTAGCGAGAGATCTCCATTAGCCAAAGGTATATATATATACCTGTACCTATCCGACAGTTAATAGGAAGATACTCAAATATCGCATAGTTGCATATAATGACGACACCATAATATACAATAGCTACACTAGAATGCAAGTAACTAACACCAAAATACTCGCGAGAATACCTTCAAAGTTCGACTATTAGTTGCGGTGTTAATTTCTGAAATTAATTACTCTGTAACGCTTCAGGAATTTCGTATCACGCAGTTCGTGAGCGCCTACATACATTATGGGAGTTGACACCTGTTCGCTCTGTAGGAATAATTACAGGGAATATAACACTAAGATAGATTAATACATTATCATTAATTTAAGTTACAGTAGACACATATAAAAGATCCTTTAAAAAATCTCATCCCTAAATACTCCGTCTGTAAACCATTCTCGACCTTCTTAGCCATAAACATTCTAGATTTATACACATAAGGTAGTTTATAGTGTATGTATGCTACCGGTAAAACGCAGAAATCGTAAATTTAAAATGCATAATTAATGTGTGTGTGTAACATTTGTCAAACAAACTTCCACATGTAATGTAAACTAAAATAAAAAAAATATTTTAGAATCACTGAATCTAAAATGCAAGGAATGAAAAGTCATAGCAAATGTCTTCCTGTCTTTTTATTTTTTTTATTTTATTTGAAGATATTCTATATATTCTATCTATTGCCAAAAATATCTGGTTTTAACGGTAACATAAATACGATACAGTACGCTAAAGTTTCTTAGTACATATTTAAAATATTAAAAAGTGGTTTGTAGCGCATACACGATAACGTTACAATGCCTAAAATTAGTTTTAATATTATCTTTGGGGAATATAATGCTGTTATATACTTGAATTTATCTATGCGCGCCTTTATGACTTTTTATGTATAAACTAATTTCGACTCAATAAATATTAAATGATAAGGCTTATCTGAGGTAGATCATAGATGTATTGCTACCTTTACATTCAAGTTGAAAAATGTTAAGCAAATACGAGTATTAGTGACTGAAGTTTCTGTTTCCGCTAAATTTCGGTCAAAAAGTGGTTCCGGCCAATATTATTGGTTCAATGGCGAAATCGACCGAAAAAAGGCCAGAAAAAGAAACTTCGGTCTCGGCTGAAAATTAGTATCGGTCAGACACTAGATTTTTTCTTGGTGTGAAATCATCTTAAGATGGTTATATGGAATCTTAATATAAACTCTCTTCGATCTATTGAGGGGAAGGACATGTTGTGATATTTTAACTCACCAAATCCTCTGGTCGCATTGTGCATATATCAAAGCTTAGGGGTCTTGAATACCCCGTGATACCCATGTCATGCTTCTTAACCTTTTCCCGGGATCAAGTAGGTCCCGGAATTCTCATTTCAACAGGTATGACAAATTGTAGACATATGTGTATAGCCATAAAATTAAATACGGAGTTTTATTATAGATAGGTTATTTAAGTTTGTTCCTTTCATTTCATCAGCAGCAATGAATGCTGCTACTACAAGTAGGGGAAACTGGGGACACTTGATCCTTACGGGAGACTAGGTACACTGGATTTACAGAGCTTCTGTGAACACAATATGCGGTTAGTGTGGCAACATTGGTTGTTTATGATACTTTATAACTTTCTAAAATTGGTACTCTTGTCCAATTTGATATTTAAGCAGATGGCGGATGATTGTTTGTTTCGTGTCGCAGGAAAATATTTTCGTAAATTTTCATTTTGATTAAATAATTGGTTAGTAAACTTGTTTTGGGTAACTATCACTTTTAAACTATTCATTATCTATGTTTTTAAACGTCTGCTTTATAGAATAGTGTTAATAGTAGTAGATTTTTTACAATATATTTTTATAACCACAGTATAGCTAGGGTACACATGGTACACTTGCTTATGGGAGATATGATCCCACCGGATCATGCGTCCATTAATGTTTATTTGTTAATAAATTCAGGATTCAATATGCACAGAGTATATAAAACAATAGAAGGTGCAAGAAAAATATATCAACCATAAGATTTTGTGATAATAGGAACATTAAGTAATGTTAGCTGAAAACATAGTTACTCGTATATGTGATTTATCAGAACAGTGGATATGTTGTTGTTTTTTCTACTAAGCAAATAAATCAATGATAAATCAATTTTAAAATATACTTTTTTTCATTTTAGTATCATATGAAAATAACGGAGACTTATTTCCCCAGGATCAAGTGTTCCAGAGGGGGGGGGGGGGGGATCAAATCAGACATATATATGGGACACATGATATCATTGTAACCAGCACATGGAAAATTGGGCACATCATTATGTTGCCCAAGCCGGGGAAGAACACCCTGAAGCCTGAGAGCTATAGGCCCATTACACTTCTACCGTGCGTGTCGAAGGTGTTTGAAAAGCTCCTGCTGCAACACATGGTACCACATCTAACACCCCGACCGGAGCAGTTCGGATTTCGGCCGGAACATTCAACGACTCTTCAGTTGTCGAGGGTGCTGCACCACCTCACCGCCGCCCTGAACAAGAAGGAGCGAGCGTGTGCAGTATTCCTCGACATGGAAAAGGCGTTCGACCGTGTTTGGCACGACGGCTTGCTCTACAAGATCTCGCAGTCGTCGGCGCCCAGGCGTATCGTCTAGGTGATCTCCAGCTTCTTGAAGAACAGAAGCTTCAGAGTGGTGGTCTACTCGCCCTCTACGCGGACGACGCGGCGTATGTGACAACATCACTGAACTCCAGACACGCCGCGTCGAAGATGCAACGTGCCCTAGATGCCCTCCCTGATTGGCTCTCCAAGTGGAGACTGTCGGTGAATGTGGGGAAGACCCAAGCGGTCAGGATTGGCGGCTTTTCGCCAAACGACCCCACTTTGAAGCTCAACGGACAGGACATCCAGTGGTCCGCCCGGGCGAAGTACCTGGGCGTGACCCTGGACTGGAAGCTCACCATGAAGCCCCACGTGGATGCCGTCATCGCAAACGCGAGAGCGGCCAGCTTCTCCCTTCGGCCAGTGCTCTCCTCGAGCCTCCCTCTGGGTGTGAAACTGTGCATTTATAAACAGTATATAAGACCCCGCCTGACGTACGCGGCGCCGGCCTGGTACGCGCTCGTGAGCGAACCGCAGCGCAAACGCCTGCGGATAATTCAATCACGGGCGCTGCGGCAGGTAGCCGGCGCGCCGTGGTACGTCAGGAACACAGTCATCCAGAGGGACTTACGAGTCGAGAGCCTGGACGACTTCATCGGCCGCCTCGCCACGAAGATGTTCGAGCGTGTCGATGCGGCGCGATTCCCGCACCTGCGGGATCTGGCGCCGCTCCACGCTCGTCCACCGGACCGCAGGGCGTTCCCGCGCGATCCTGGCGCGGGACCCGCCGGCGGACGTCGGGGCTTCATGAGAAGCTTCCAAGAAGACCGCGGCACTCAAGAGTGCCGCCCCCACTGGACTTGACCCTACACCGGACATGACACCACTATGGGCACCTGCCCATAGAACCTCGGCTCTTACAACAACAAGGACCACGACCACAGGTATGCCAGAGGAAAAAAAAAAAAAAAAAAAAATTAATTGACATATACATATATATAATGATCTACATATTTATTTGAAAAAAAAAAAAAAAAAAAATAAAAAAAAAAAAAAAACCCCTCTGGCTACCACCCCAACGACCTGCCTGTCTTCACAGGCAGCGGGAGATCCCTCCTTAGAAGGCTCTGCCTTGAAAGGAAACCTTCGGGGCCAGAATTGGCCCTGGAAGAAGAGAATCAGCTGTTGTAACCAGCCTACGAAGTTTTCGTAAAATTTATATACCGATATCATTAGCTTTTATACTTAGTATAGCTAATGAAATTCCACGTATTTCAGTACCCATATATCTAAAATCGGATCAATATTTACCAAATAGTGGTCAAAAAACAAAAGGGGGGATCAAGTGTCCCCAGTTTCCCATATCTATTCCAGTCTTGATAGTAAGGTGTAATAAGGGTGCGGTAGGGGGTGGTGCTTTGTCTGCAGCGCCGCCACCGCCACACCTATTTCTGGCACATAATAATAGTACTTGCAATAGGGTAGCAACACATACGATCGACATCCAGTTAGATTTAGTTGCTGCTTTACGGAAATAAATCATATCGCACCACGCGCACAAATAAATGTAATTACTTACATACATCGATACATAAACATTTATACAAGTACTCGTATATATATAAACGGTACGAGTTTAAATTACAAAACTGAAAAAACGGAGCTGAAATCAAAATTTAAATAGAATACCTTATCGAGGATAAGATACATAGCTCCCCCGGGACGTGGGAGCCGTACCGTTACAGACATTATACAGATGACATATTGGAAGGTCAAACCACGTATTAGTCTTCTTCAAACTAGTGATGTGACGAATATTCGCATTCGCATTTTTTTTAATTCTCGCATTCGTGTTCGCAAAAGATCGCAAATGTTTGATGAATGTATTTGCCAAATGCAAAATAAGGTATGTATCGTAATATCATATCATAGGGTATGATGATACAATAAAGATTGTGTGATAACTAACATTAATAAACAAATGATTATGAAACAATTTTGTGGTAGATTAATTAGAATTACTGTCTGTTTCGTCCTTGTCAGTCTCATTAAAATAAATAACAAAATCACAATTAAACTAAAAAATAAAAACAAGAAAATGAAAATCCTTTCCAAATCCAAAATGAAATGAAATTATCATATCTATTATAAAAACATTCGCATTCAAATTTGTGAATACTGAAGATAATGGTTCGTTTTATATTCGCATCCGCGAATGCGAAAATCCGCATTCGTTACATCACTAGTACAAATCCGCTTGAATAGAGCACAGGCAATTTGTAGTCTCGGACTCGTTATGTGTGTCAATCCCCTTATAGATTTTAACACCCAGGGTTGCTCTGTACTTTACACGGTGTAGGATTCTATTTCTGGCCACATAGTTACATCCTTAGAATATAGACAATTTGTAGAAGATGCTTATAAAATCATGTGTATGAACTATTAACCAAAAATACTCCTCAGCATCAAATTAACAATATTTTTGTTGCAAGTGTCGTTTTGATATCAGCTTTGTATAAATAAAATAAAATATATATACTGTTTAAATCGAATCAAAAATATTTCTGCAACTGCGTTCACAAGTTTCGCTACTTGTAAGTTTTATATTATTAATATGACACCAAGTCTTGATTTTTATGCATATTTTCAAGTAAACTCGCTCCGGGGAAATCTTTTGCAAATGAAAAATTCTAGAAACACAAATTATCTATTGCAATAGTTAAATCCTAAATACACTTACAATAAACCAGTCACATTACAATTCATTCTACTTTATCACTTTTCTCATTCTCAACGCTCCGAATTATAGAACTTAACTAGTTAAATTTATCTAAGCTTAACTAGTTAACCGATCCTTTGTCGTCATAATTATTAATCATACAATTATAGAAATCCCTTCTTGACACTTAATAAATCGTATAATATGAGATAATGACTTCCTGTTTAATAAACTCCAATTATATTGTAATGGAAGATTAATGAACGAAGCTACGTCGACAGACACATTTAATTTTATATAGAACACATACATTTACGCTTTTACATAGGTTGTTCTTATATCAGAAAATACATTTTATTAATAAAAGATCATTTATAAACATGTGTTTATGAGAAGAGCTGCCTTTATCGCCAGACGGTGATACCGTGAGAGATGTTACCAGCTTCATAAATCCGATTATCTCAAGTACAGGTACATCTACACACATCTATAGCTGAATTTTTATGAAAGTCGATATTAATTGAAGGGAAGACCAATTTATATTAACATAGTTATAGTTTATAAAAGGACTGTAGAAACCCGTATTAAATTCTAAGTAGCAAAGTTTATTGGCTTAGGAGATGATGCAGGAATTGCGTTTGCTGTTGGCATGTCGTTCGCGGATCTGTTGGAGGTGCGCGAGCTGTGCGGGAGAGGGGACGTGGGGTGGGTTGGAGGGCGATGGTGTTGCCGCAGACCCTGGTGGCCCCTGAGGCCCCGTCGGCAGCGACTGTCGTCGGCGACGGCGCAGCGCTGGCGACAAGTTATACTTCACCTTCGCCTGCACCAGCAGTTCTTTGAAGATCTGCGATACGTTTATGTTCTCCTTCGCCGAGGCTTCGACGAAACCGTTCTCCCAGTCCACGGACACCACAGACTCCGTTGTGTGGAACTCCACCTGAAACATACATTCTATTAGTTTACAGCCTCAACAGTATTATGTTTGAAGACTGTGGTAAGGCAAATTTAATCTACAGTTACAGTTACATTATATCTACTTGTCACACTGAATCATGTACGGACCACATAATTGATGGTTATAATTAATTTACGTCACTTATTAAATACCTTTTCTATTTTTATTATATTTTTGTATGCAATCTTCCTTCGTGTCATAAAAGGTCATCTGATTTTTGTAAAGGAAGTGTTATAAATTAGTGGATAAAGAGATTATACATATTGTAGATTTAAGCGTTTAACACTACTTATATGAATGAGACGATTAAACTAAATCACAATAGTAACGCATTAGTGACTCACACGTCCCAGGGCGGCATTTACTTGAGATTAAACTGAAATACAATAGTAACACATCTGTGAGTCACACGTCCCAGGATGGCATTTACTTAAGATTAAGTAGATTAAGCCTTTTCGATCAACTCTATCATTGTTTGTCTCTCTTTTTCCTCGCTAGTTATTTGCCTTATCGCTGCTATCTCAACGGTAATAACACTACGAATACATAATGTATGTACGAGTACGAGTATACATGTTTGTATTCTAATTTATGGGGTACGCAGTTACGTATTTCGTACAAGGAAAACAAGAGGCTGACAGCGATATTTTATCGGCTACAGTCGATGTATATAAAACACCCTATTATGTAATTCACCCCTTAGTGGGCCAAGTTTTAGTATATTAGAATGAATTCAACCTACTGACACACATACATTCGTATGCTCAAAAACAGAACCCTCGACCCCCTGTAGTCAAGTAAAAATACTCTTAGATAAATAGGAGTTTCACAGAAAAATAACCTCCGTCGACTGCCAGCACCTGAATTAATCGATCATCATCATCAACCCATTATTCTCCCACTGCTGGGCACGCGTCTCCTTTCAGAATGAGAAGAATTAGGCCATAGTCCACCGCGCTGGCCAAGTGCGAATTGGTAGACTTTACATATTTCTCATGATGTTTTCCTTTGCCGTATAAGCTAGTGATCATTAATTTCTAATGCGCACATAACTTTGATAAATCAGAGATTCGTGCCTAGGATTTGAACCATAGATCAAGAGGCCGAGTTTCTCAACCACTAAGCTATCACTGCTTTCGATTATCACGTAATATACTTAAATAATAAGAGTTTTGCAGAAAAATAACCTTCGACTGTCAGCACCTGAATAAATCGATTATCACCGCTATATACGATAACAACTATAAATTGACTCAATCCTGTGGCTCCGGAGCTCGTGTTCAAAATTGACGGGCTCGAGTGGGTTAATCGAGGTTCTACACGATTTATTACGTTCGACGCAAACACTCTAAAGTCGTATTAGTGCCGAAATCCGACGAGAAATTAAGGTGACAGATATAGACTAATTGGTGTTTGGGATTGCGAAGAAGTTTCACGTAGTCGTTAAGAGCCCATCCGTCATCAGGGTTTACGGAAATGGAGGTTTTTTCATTGTCGAGGTGAGGAAATTAATGTAATATTCATGCTGTTTTCCTTGTTCGTGGTCATTATAACAAATGTATATGAATTATGACAAGAAAGTGACATACGATTAATGTTTGAAGGTGGTAACACCGTCTGTGGTTTCTATCGTGCGGCACCACCGCCACACCTATTTCTGCCTTATAACAGCATTGTTAAGCGCTGCGGTGTTTTGGTTTGAAGGGCGTGATAAGGGAGACATACTTTTCCGAAGCATTCTAGTTTGATTCTAAGGGCTTTTTTTTTTTTTTTGTTTACGAGGGGGAAACCTTCAAAAGGTACCCTATGCCGTGGGAGCGACACGGGGTTATGTGGGATTTTTACCGCACTAAAACCCCCCCGGTGGCCGTCCTCGGCGCTGCGTAGGGGACTCCGGGATCTCCAAAGGAACGCAACCGGAGTCCTCTTAGCGCGTTGCCCCGTCGGGCTCCGCCCAGGCGAGAGTGGTGTTCGCCACTCCGTCTGATGTGCACGACGGTATGCGACCACACATACCGCCGTCCTTCCCGGGGTCGCTGGCCGGGCGGTTCGAGCTCCCACTCTCGCCACCCGCAACCCCGGAAGCCCCTTTTAGTCGCCTCTTACGACAGGCAGGGGATACCGTAGCCCTATTCTGGTCCCGGAACTACAGGGACACCGCGCCGGTGGGCGTTATGTACGCCCGCGGCGACTCCTCCTCCGAGCGGATTCAGCGCGCTCCCTAGCTCGCTCGGCGTCTTCCTTTGCGGACATTACTATGTCGCAGAAGGTGATCATGCCTTCCCAGGCTTCGCTGCGCTGAACCATCGCCCCAACAATGGCCGCTGGAGACAGGTCCGACCCCACTTTTGACACGAGGATCCGCCGCTGAGACTCCCACGCTGGGCAGTACTGCAGCGTGTGCTGTGCGGAATCCTCGTGGTGCCCGCAATGATGGCACTGGGCCGTCTCCTCCCTCTGTATTCTGTTCAGATACTCACCGAAACAGCCATGTCCGGTGAGTATCTGGGTCAACCTGAAGGTGACACGACCTTTGGCAATGAGCCAAGCCCGAAAGTTCGGTACGATAGCATCGACCACCCGTTGGCGTATGTTACGTGGTTCCAATAGCCGATCTCGCCAGCACCTCAGAGCGCGCCACCTGGCTCTCCTCCGAAGCACTTCGACCGTTTCTACAGTGAAGGGTTTGATTCTAAGGGCTAGTGGCGCATCTGTGTCACCTAACTCTTGTAGGATACTAATCTCTTCTGAGGTTGATTACAGATGTCCATGCGCGGTAGTAGTCACTTACGAGCAGATGGACTGCATGCTCGTCTGTTACTCCTAAACTAAATGAAAAATCGACAGTGTTTCTGATGGCTACTGATGACTGACGGGGACAGTGGCCGGCATCGACAAATATTGGTGACAGACGCTGACGATACTATCGGATAAAAATTATTGCACATATCTCTATTTGACACGGAAATATTACATATTATATATTTCCGTGTCAAATAAACAATGTTTCACTTCCAAAAAAACGGACAGAAATTTCAGTTTTATTTATAGAATATAGAATAACATTTAGGAAGATCTATCAATATTTGCGTAGGTGCTCAATACGAGTATTTGGAAGTGTCTGTTATATTTCAATATTTTATTAATATCAATTTGTATTTTCTGGAAATGTGTATTTGCTAGTCAATTCCAATGTGAGTGTTTTGTTTGTGTTAGAATATTATTTTGAGAAGTCTTTGATACTTTTTCACCTATTTTATGTAGAAAAATAATGTTTGCCGATAAATTACGTTTGCCGCAGAGTTTTCGAAAAAAAAACGAAATAAAATATAAGCACCCATTTTGTTGTGGGTCTTAAACCAGGGCATTACATAATTATTTACGTTTTATATGTCCCACCGGGTATAGACGTTACTATACTAGCCAGATTGACATGTAAATCATGAGTTAATTTAGTTTCTGGGTCTCGGTGTTCATATATTTATTCTCGTGTATGTCCACAAGGCCCAAAACATAGGATACTTTAGTGATTATAGGAAGCGTTATTGAATATTTTAATATTTTGACCAAATTTGCACTAGGACCAATATAATTGTGTTTTATTTACGATCGACTGCAGATATATTGCTGGATTCATGAAATTAATTGGAACACTTCATGCTAATGATCCTTATACTGTGCGTTATGTAAGAGTACTACAATCCTCCTCGAAATTGAACATAGCAACCCTACTTATTAACTGTTACAAGTCATAAGTAGGTCTAGAAGTGCCTTACTCGAACCGGGTGCAGTCATAACACCTTTTCAAACGTTTTGTTTGTTATATATTTGTATATGAATTGTTTTATATATGAATCATTAAAACTAGGACAGGTACTAGTGGAGCATTCGAATGAACTATTTGATGGTAACATTGTTGCAACGTCGCCCGTCAACCTCTGACTATATCCGACGTTTATGTGGGCATATTTTCTTTATTATTAGCCTTACTTACTAACTAATATAAGTTATAAGCTGGTGTGGAAGTGTCCTACTCGAACTGCGTTCAGTTATAACACCTTTTCAAACGTTCTTTGTTTTTAAAATGAATCATTAAAACTAGGCCAGGTATCAGGGGAGGTACCAGGGGAGCATTCGAACGAACTATTTGATTGACAACCTCGGACTATATCCGACGTTTAGATGGGGGGTAATTTTCTTTATTATTAGCCCTACTTACTAACTAATATAAGTCATAAGCTGGAGTTGAAGTGCCCTATTCGAACTACGTGCAGTTATTATACCTTTTCAACCGTTCTTTGTTTTTCAAATGAATCATTAAAACTAGGACAGGTACCAGGGGAGCATTCGAATGAACTATTTGATGATAACATTGGTGCAACGTCGCCCGTCAACCTCGGACTATATCCGACGTTTAGATGGGGATATTTCCTTTATTATGCTTTCCCCGGAAATTCAATTTATTCGCAGCACGAACTGCATATATATTGAAGAATAAATGTGCGGGGAAATAGGTAAATATTCACCAAGTGCTTCGTCTGAGATGCATTGCATTAATCTTGCACCTCGGGAAAGCTAAAGTGTAAAGCTACTTAGAATTCATGACGGACATAAAAACGTGTGATAAAATGTATAATATAAGTAATGCATTAACTTTTCTGTGTGGTGAAAAGCGGCTGCAAACATTAGGTTAGGAAGTTACACTTGTAATTATAGTGTGTTACTAATGCAAATGGCGTGTGTTAATGACGTAAGATTTAAAATAAAACAGAATATAAGGTTTTGAAGGTGGTAGAACCCATTGTGGTTTGACTCCGGCGGCACCACCGCCACACCTATTTCTGCCTAATAACAGCAGTGTTAGGCGTTGTTGTGATCCGTTTTGAAGGGTGTGGTAAGAGAGACATACTTTTCCGAGGCGTTTCAGCTTAGTCCTCAGGGGTAACGGCGCATATGTGGCCGACCTCAGGAAGGAATATCTAATCCTATCTGGGGTTGATTACAGATGTCCATGGGCGGCAGTAGCCACTTACCATCAGGTGGACCGCATGCTCGTCTGCTACTCCTATATTATAAAAAAATATACCAAAACTTAAATTACTTTAAAAATAAAAGATAAACAAGAAAATAAAATTTAGGATCTTTTTACACTTGTAAATATATGGGTTGCAAAAACACAATCATTTGTCATGAATTTAGGTTGTTAAAGTTAAGACATGTAAATGTACGTTTTAGCAGCAATAGTTTAGTAGTTAATAATAACTTTTTAAAAATAGCAAACGAAAGAAGAAGCATAGAAGCATGAAGCCCACCGGACGGTAACTACTTCTGCGAATATCTAGATATCTGAGGTGCCTTCTGCCTCACCTCTGCATTATCAGGATTGAAGAGTTGAAGGTCAAATTTTCCACCATATCATGTTAATCTAGGTAAACAATGTTCATTTTAAATTTAATGAGAATTTGGTGGGTAGAAGGTAAGTTATCTTAAAATATGTAAAAAGCAGTGTAGTGATGATGAGTTCCACCCCATAACTCAAAGTTCTAATCATCAGACCATACCCATGTCAAGGTAGGAAAGTACCGCAGTGAAACACTCTTTCATTGAAAAAAAAAGAAAATTGAAATTGGTTAAGAAATACTCGAGCTATTCAACTTTATAAGAAATCGGGTTTTTCCTCGAAACGGGACCCCCTGTGAAACTAGCCGCACATAATGGTGTTTGAATTATGTCGATCGGTCGCGGCAGCGCGAAAAAATCGCTGGTCATACATAAATATATATGCGTGTCGAATAGATAACCTCTCTTCCTTTAGGAAGACAGTTAAAAAGAATAAAATAATTTTCAATCTAGGAATAAATTAAGGAACAGTAAATAGTATAATTGTGGAAAAAGTGTGGGGCGCTTTTCGAAAACTGATAAATGGAGCACCCCACGCTTTTTTTAACTATATTTATTTTTTAACTTTAATTGTGCGGACCATAAAAAATCAAAGTAGATTTTAAATTCTAATCTTCCTTTTTCCTTTTTGGTTTTTAAAGTTAAATTGCAGGTTTCTGATAGCAATCTTCTCTATTAAAACTTTTTAACTGCTTTTTACTAGCACTGTTTTCTAGTTTTCTTTCTAGTGATTCATATTCAATATTTGATATTTATATAAATGAAAATAATAAATGAACTAATTAAATAGCATTACTTAATACTCAGTCAGCATTTTCATATATTATTAAGTTATTGTAGTTATTAAATCTTATGGGCTATGCTAAACAGTCGTATCTTATGAAATACATTAGTTAATGTCATTTCCTCAAATTTGACTGACCAAATATTAGGGTTGTATTGTGTAGGGCGTGCCAATAAGAGATATTGTATACATAGGTACATAAAACACTCGTAAAAAATTGCCCTGTGCAGTCGGGTAAAAACTCCTATATTGTAATTCATTCCATATCTTAAAGAAAACGGTCTAGTAAATACAAGTGTCTTGTTAAGTAAAGGACACGAAGTCAGTACGTTCACAGTCAGCTGTTGTCCTTCTTAAATTCGATTCGTACGCGGAAAGTGTCTCGTGACACTCGCCGGCTGTTAAACTAAGCGAAAACTATTGTAGCAACTTTATTTGAGAACATCTAGTTGTTAGTGAATGTAGTAACAATGTTTCATTTTAGTCTTATATTTTTACAAGCGCAATGTATTGATCAAGTTAAGCAATGAATATTTCCACGTCGATTGACGATTTACTTCTATTAACCCATTGGGCTGAAAGGAACATTTGGTAAAATTGCAATAATTATGATATAATAGCATAGACTACTAAAATATATCGGAGATATAGGTTTAATAGTAGCTGATATGACAATAGTATCAGGTGTTACCTATTGCAACGCCTCAGTTAAACATGAAATTCTTGTTATATTTAGTCTCGTTAGATTTCTTAATTTTTTACTATATGAGTTTATTACAAGCTTTATTAAAAATACTGTCGGAAATTCTCGTAAATTCTCAAATCACAAGCAACGAACTTTTATGAACTGATGGATGGGAAATGGCAAAAAGGGGGAAGATTTATGACTTTTGAACGAAAACTAGAGCAAGGGAAGTATTGCTGAGTAACGTTCTTCTCAGATCTACAAAGTTTTATATTCGGCCCTTTACCCTTTTATATAGCAATCGTGAACACATATGGAAGAATCTATCTCTATAAAATTTTAAACATCTCGAAAAAAGCTCTCACGTCAAACAATATTTACGCCCCTAGGGTCGTGTCGTTATATTTTACTCTTGATTCACTTCAATTCACGATTTTATTCTTTAGGGTATAACGTGTTCCAGTTGTATTTATGACTGCTAATAAATTTCAATTTCTGTGATTTTCATAGAAGCATGCGTATATAAATTCATTTGTTTGTTTTTATTAATTATTATATAAATAGCTCAAGATTTATCTAGTGTGGTCGCTTTTTGGCATAAGTCCTCTCTAAAGTGAATAAAAGATGTTATTGTTAATTATAAGTTAATTTACTTAATAAATATATTTGTTCAAACTAGACCAAAACATGAAGCAAACTGTTGCAGTCAAGCTGCATATAATTCGCCATTTATCACATCATTTTAGTTAATCACTCACCTCTCGATCCCCAGTTTCAGCTAAATCCACTTTGTTCCCCACGACCACGATGGGGACCGCTGTGCTCTCTTTAGTTTCATGGATCTGGTCCCGAAGACTCCTGACTTCGGCGAAGCTGTTCGCATCCGTGATATCGTAGACGAGGATAAACGCATCAGCTGATTGCATGGATAGAGTGCGCATAGCTGGAAACTCATACGCTCCGGATGTATCCAGTATGTCTAATGTTAGTCTCACTCCAGCTACGTTGAAGTCTCCGTGATGCATTTCCTCAATCGTGCGTTTGTATTTCGGTGAGAAGGTATTGTAGAGGAACTGTGATATCAGCGAGGACTTGCCGACCTTCGCAGCGCCCAATACCACTATCTTGTGCCGGACTGCATTGTTGGTGAGTTTTTCGCTGCTGGATACGGTGTCTTCGGTCCGCTCGGTTCTGCTAACAAAGGAAACAAATATGATTTAGTTAAATAACTCAAACTTTAAATTTTGATAGAAGTAATACAAGAACATGGAACAATTCTTTTAAAACAGAACTACTGCCTAAAAATGTTCCACGCGTAAATTGATACTCCAGAGAAATAACTGAATCTAAACAGTGAATATACCTTTATATCAATCTCCTCATTATAGGAATACACAGTGCTATACTGCGGTGGTTCCGCAGATGCCAACCACAGTTCTTGTCGCCTACCTTGACTACTAGAATATATGTAAGAAAACAAAAAAGGAATATTTAAAAAATCTGCTCAATTTAAAACGTAGACACATGAAATCTATACTGATACGTAATGGACTCTACAACTAACTCCAAAAACCTCGTTATCTTCTACACACGTTTGCATTATTACATTTTATATTATATGCGTTGTAATTTTTTAAGTTTTAACGAGAAAACCACAAACAACGTACGATTCTAGCCATTTTAAATTCATTCTGTTAAAATTACTCCAGTCTTAATTACATTTTATATGGCAGTAAAAGTAGAAAATCAAAGTTAAAAATTGCGTTTCTGTCGGCGGCAGCGTGTGGGACGCATTTCGCCGAGCGATAATATAATTATGCAAATAAGTTTAGCTGAAATCATAATGTTCGTCTAACTCAGACCAAAAATACAAGATAAGGCCTCTGGAATATTACCTCAAGCATTTTTGTTTGAGTGATTTTGACTGATTCTACGGCAGGTATTACAGGTTAGTTGTCGTGAGTGTTGTCAATTTTTTACACTTGACAACGTAAATTTATAAGTTTTTAATCTTGTAAACCAACCAACGTCTCTTCTGGCATTCTTCTTTGATTCTTAGCCATAGACTTAATTTTTATTGTTTATGTAACTCATGCCTTATTGCGCAAACGTTAGAATTTTGATGTGAAACATCTATAGCCGCACGTAAAACCGATTTCTGGCGTGGCGACGCATGCCGTGACGATGGTATGGTACAGTCTATATGCAGGTAAATTTTTGTATTTAATGAAAATAAATGTTTATTCAATAAATAGTCATCGTTATCTGGAAAAAATCGTAATATTTTATTTTATCATTATGACATATTTAGTTCCTATCACAATATGTTCTTTTCTGCATATTACTTTTACAAAATAATGTCGATGTTTCACATCTGCCAGGCGTCCCGTGACGGCTCACATTTTTTTGTATGCTTTAATATTATTCCGAGTTTTAGTCTGAGAAGCTAAGCAGTCTTGGGCGGAACTTTGTAAAAATAGCTAATGGAAACAATTATTTATTCACGCAAAGGAGGGGACGACGTCGAAATTATCGACAAATTTAGAAAACGTTTCGTAAAATGATCATATTACGATTGACACAAAATATAATTATTTTAAGCAACTAAATTATACGTACGTATTACTAGTAATATTTGTTTTTATGTGTTTTATAATACATAGATTGCGGATTTTTTTTTGATATTTTTCAATATGCTATAGGTATTTAGTAAAAGCAAACTTTGTAAATCTTACAGTCACAACGATACATGATATTAAGCGAGAGTGTTAGAATCCAGTTTTCCCTAAAAATATTTTGATGTATTAAAATATATCTGCAATAAACGTATACGGGAGTGAATATACGGCAGCAACAGACGATGATCGAGAAGTGAGAATGACAGAAGCTGATAGAAGTTTCTGTCAGCGTTATAGTAATTCTGTGTCCTAGCAAACCGAGCCAAAGTAAGCATATTAGTTGTATTGTCATATTTGTTATTTATTATTATTACTTTTTGTTTCTTATTTTTAATTATAATAAATTTTACTAACATAGGTTTTTAAGTACAATGTAAATACTAACAAAATATGGACTATGTCTGAATTAAATGGAAATAATAATAATAATTAATCTGAGATACATAATCGAAATGTCGGTTTTAGGACAAAAATATCAATACTAAGAGATGAATCTATCTAACGAAGAATTGTCTGAAATTGTTTTATAGTTGTTAAAAAAAAAACTAAAATTACAATTTGCTATCTGTAAATGAATAAATGCTTTGGTCTCCCTTTTGATACGCGTACCTTTAACTATTGTACATATAGTAATGAAGACTAAAGAGATAGACACCCAAGTAGAGATGTGCCGAGTCAGGTCGACTCGAGTCAGTACTCGAGTACCAGTGATACTCGAATACTGACGGTACTCGTACACTGACTCCAGTCTTATGTACCTTATATAGACAAACGAGTGAATGCAGCAGGAATTGTGCAAGTAACAACTTGTTTAAATTTGTTTAGTGAGTGCCTTTTTTTTGGTCTTCCGTGGTTCTGTGTGTTACAAAGTACTCGAGTACTTCATGCTAACTCGAGTACATTGTGAATACTCTGGACTCGAGTACTGACTCGATTCTTTTTTATATGAATACTAAAGTACTCGAATACCAAAAATGGCCGACTCGGCACATCATTACACCCAACTGTTACGCTCAATTAAACAAAGGACAAGAAGTGCTGACGTGAGCACAGCGGCGCGCGAAACTGTTGTAACACAATCGCTTCGTGGCGCCATCTTGAATGGACATAGTTATGAGTTATTGTAACTGGGTATCTTTACATGAACAACTATTTATGTACATGTTGCCGACGTTACAACAAAGTAAGTTTGATATCTATTATAGTTTTTGTGGTAGAAAAAAACAAAAAACTCTTCGATCTTTGCAAGAGTTCTTTGTGTAGTGTGTCTCTTGTTTACCTTTCTTATAAATAGTTGGGATATCT
The DNA here is from genome assembly GCF_041222505.1 of Epargyreus clarus. NCBI lineage: Eukaryota > Metazoa > Arthropoda > Insecta > Lepidoptera > Hesperiidae > Epargyreus > Epargyreus clarus. The sequence continues at coordinate 6,025,667 of NW_027332233.1, forward strand.
GGCATAATAATGAAAAACCGTGAAGAAAAACGTTATGAAGCCTTTTTGAACTTTTAATATTGAGAGAAAGGTGTTGTAGATTCCCATTCCGAATTTGGTTAGAGTAAGTTATTTTTACAGAAGTATATCTTTTTTAAAGTTCCGAAGGACGTGTAATTACTTAACTAGCTTGGTGGAGGAGGAATTAAACCCTTTTCATTCTAAAAAGGACCCGTGGCCAGCTGTGGGACAGCTTGTTGACGACTATGATTTTTAGCTTAAAAATCTCTTAAACCTTCCTAAGATATTCCTTCAATTAACCAAAACTCCTTCCGAATTGCAACAGTAGTTACTGAGAAAACCGCATTCATACCAATTTACATACATACATGAACGTACATACATAAATACACACACACAATACATACATCGGAAGTCGGTTAAAATACCTTCTAATTCCGAGAAGAGTCCCAACTCCAACAGCATAAAAGTTATGTATTGGAAAATAGGAAAATAGAAATGGAAAAGCATTGATATCGCAGCGAGCCACACCCTCTCTAATCTAACATGTAACGTTACGTTATCTATTGGCTTCGGATATCTGATGTCCGTTGCTGTCACGCCTTATCGCCGACAAGTCGCAACGATCGATAGCTCTCGATGTTGCTCGACGCGGATGTATGGAAAACGGCTTTGAGCTTCGATTTACGAATATTGGTGAATCTAATGTGTGGACGGGGCGATGTAGGCGTCTTGAATGTAGTGTTTGTTTATTTTATAGAAATTGAATTACATATTATTTATTTTCACATTATATTGGTTTAATTTGGGTAGATTAGTGCATCGTAGAATAATAAATTAATTCGGTTGCTACAGCTTAAATGAACAGAAATATAACATAGAAAAAATAGGTATTACTCTAAAATTAATTGCAGATAAGTTTTAAATTTGTTTTAATTTGGGCTTACGATCATTGTTTTTCGCAGAGCTTATCTTTTAATCCCCAAATCTATACAAAAATGTAACTGACTTTCTTGAAGTTTCTAAAGTTTCATGGGGTGAAACAACAACAAAAAATTTGAGTACTTAGACTTTTCGTTTTTAGGTTTTATTCGCGGTCTAAGAGACTTATTTACTACCTCTCTTTTTATATAAAGTCAATAAGTCTTCTACATGTTTAACACGTGTATGACAGAGTATGACGTCATTTTGTGATTTCCATTTTTATACGCAAGAATTCAATTTGAATGATAGCAAGATAGAATGATGCATAGCTCTTCTTAAAGTATGATATTGGCATGAAATACTATTTTCCTCGAGGGAGGCAAGATTTATCCGCAACTTTAGTGAAGTTAAGTGTAGCTTATGATAGCTCAATAGCTATGAAAGCACAGAATTTCTTTATATAATGGTTTAAAGGCCACATAGATACATATTAATACTGATTCTATTAATGTAGTAATCGATGAGCTGAGAATTTGGAATTTAAAAAAGAAAATTAGTATTATCTTTATCTCCACAACAGCGCTACCTAGTCATCTAATAAACAACATATTTTTTTAAACAAGAATACCTAGTCAACTTATGTACTTAACTAAAAGATAATTAAATTTATTTTCGAAAGTTTTTTATCTGACTCTACTTTTAGTGTTCACGCACACAAATGCAAAGCTCAGCTAAGGCTTCGCGATCTGTATATTATTTCATAAATATTTCAATATAGAAAACTAAAACCTAATAAAATAAACGAAAGGAATTATTCTATAGCTTTAGAATATCATTTTCCCTCTTTTTCAATTGTTTATTTTTAACCAGACTGTCGTTCTGGCGCCAATATCTAATCAGTTTTAACGAGACCAGGGAGTACTTTTTATAGTATTTTTCAGACTACTATTTTCATGTCTGGAATCCGTTTCGTTCCAGACTTATTTATAGTCAGGAGGCATCGTGTAAGCGAATTCCTGATTGAATTGAACAGAGATAATGAAAGCGTTGTAAACATTTGCCCGGATCGTATGTCATATTGATTCGTGTGGATTGATTATGGAGACTTCCACGCCGATTCTCTACAGTTTTCTGAAACTTTGAATATTTTGGAATAAATAAAATTGAAAATTTTATTAATATCGCTTTCGCTATTTATAAGGTTACTTTATATAGGCAAAGGAATCATTTTGTATTTTATTATTGTTGTGCTTATAATAATTTAAGAAAAAGAAACAGTAAATAGAACACCATTTTCATTTTAATTTCATATCCATGTAAAATTTGTTGAATATTTATAATCCATGCATTAGATCTCATCATAATATAGTTGATAATAACAATTTCCGCTACCGTTATGTGCTATTAAGATTTAATCGGCTCTACGAACTGCGATCAATAGATCACCGCCCAAGATTCTACGGTATCTAATCGTCTTTGCTAATTGCTTTCAGATTAATTATTAAATGTATTATTACAAGTACACTAGCTGTTGCCTCCGACTTTGTACGCGTAGACTATAATATGATATGATATAAAAATTATTCTTCCATATCCCATACCGCCTTAGGGGATATTTTTCAAAAACTTTTAAACAGACTTTTAATTATTTATAACAAAAATGCCTAAGATTAATTTTATAAAGGCTTTCTTTAAAATTGGCAGATTTAATCCCTATTTAAGCCCCTTAGGGGTAGCATATCCAAAGGCTAATTTAGCGGGTGTCATACGTCATAAAATCCTCAGATAGGACTCCTATCTGGGGTTGTTTACAGAGAGGCGGCAGTAGGTACTTACGAACAGATGGACTACATCTAAATTTGTTTGTTTTACATTATAAAACTTGGTAACTTTAAACTAGGATATTTCAATAAGCTCCTTTCTTCTCGTTATACTAAAATAAAAAGTAATTAAATCGACGTAACATTTTTGTAATAAATTCAGGGTAAGAATGATAAAACGTACCGTCGCGTCTGTGTCTGAGAGGGTAATAACAATATTGTGAGAGCTTTACGAGGAAAATAATTGCCTCACGAATACCTATATAGAGGCAGCGATGATCACTCAATATAATGTGGAGCAGTGGTTCTCAAGTGATAACCCCCTCGTGGGCGCTACTGGTCTACAAAGCGTGGTTAGGGGTCCAAAGGAAATTTGATTTTGTTAAAGTTGGTTAATCTGTGTACTCCTTAATAGACAAATGTGAAGATAGGTGATTTGCAAGGTCCTTTTTTCCTGGCATATTGTCATTATTTTCATCGACCTTTGGGGGTGCTAAAAATTACGGATTCAAATGGGGGGCACCCCATTTGAATCCGTAATTTTTATAAATAATCTTTATAAATAATCAATATATCCAATAATTTTCATATTACAGATCGACATTTGATAATTTCATTATTTGGCATAGTCATTTTTAGATGTTTTGCAAGCAAAACTTGGCTAGATTTATTATTAATAACGGGTGTTACATAATAACTTTGAAAACCTCTGACGTAGAGGAAAAGGGCAATTCCTTGAACGAGCAGACAACAGAACGACTTTAGTGGAGTATCGTTTAATGACCCGAACGTTTTATTTATCAGCGGGTGGTAACATATTAATTTTATTGGACCGTCGTAACAAGACCATCAAATGTCACGCACGGACTTATGTAATAAATGGTAGCGTATAAAATGTAGATAATCGAGGTGACGGATGAGTGATAGTAAGTTAATATATGATCGACAGATCGAGTGTCGACCGTCGTCATCTGTCGCCAACTATCGCCGGCTTTCGCTAGAGGTCGCTAACTATAGTCGGTGACGGTCGTGGACTGTCGCTCATATGCTAGAGCCCCAATTCGAATCGCCTTTAGTAGGTATGTTATTTGTATTCCATTTGATACAGTTTGTACAATTAGAAGGGATATATACAATGCACTCGATGTTGCATAAAACGGCATAACATTCATCTAGAGTAGCGGTTGGCACCACGGGCATTATGTGGCCCATTTGCAACACTGTAGGGGTTGTTTTAAAAACAGATTTTTTAACCACTTTTAAATCTAAATATCTTATAATAGATATGTCACAAGGAAATCCCAACAACATTTTTACGTGCGTGATAAAAAGGGACCCGGAAATCGGATTTTGGAGGACCTAATAGAGAGCCCAATTAATTTGTTCAAGTTAATCAACCTTATGTAAGTGGTACTTTCGAAGAAAGATCGTATCCAATAGTTTGTTAGTGGTATTCTATAATACTATTATATGAAATTCTATAAAAAAATAGTGAATTATTTTGAGGCAGATCTTTAATGTTAGAAATAATAGAAATTAAGACTTACCACGTTTATTTTTAGTAGGTTTCTTTGTACTAATTGACGGTCTTACTACCGGGTTACTACCGGGTTTTCGAAATGGTGATTTAATGTATATAGTAGGTCATCGTAGGTCTTAATGGGGTTACGCTACTAAAGACTATGCTAATTTAAGCTATTGGACAATAAGGTCTCTCAATAGAATTAGTTCCCTATTAAAATTCAGTGGTTTGTGATTTGTGATTCAACTCCGAAGGCACGATCTCATTATTTATTTCTGACTTATAACGCTGTTGTGTTCTGATTTGAAGGGTGTTGTAAGGAAGTCAAAAATCTGAGACTTATTAATTTAGGCGTATATTAGCTAGCATCGCATCTATGGCCGACTTCAGATGGTACTCTTAATCTCATCTACAGTTGATTATATGTCCTTGGCTGGCTGTGGTCACATGTGGTACCATTAAGTTGACTGAATGCTCTTACTTATTACTAACAAAAATAGTAATTCTAGACAAAACATTAAATTAATACTAATTAAAATAAAATAATTATTAAATATTAAACTATGTACTTATAAAAACTTATTTACAGAATGTACATATATACAAAATTATTAAATTATAAATATACATTACAACATACTGATATCTTAGTTTCCGTAATACCCTAATATATAATTCATATTACATCAAGCTCAATTAACTTCATGTTTACATTTCACGTCTCGCTTCGACTTTCAGTGAGGCCACAGAGCACAATAGATCACATTTCAGTTTATTACTTAGTTAGGGAGCTAGTTAATCCAAATTCACATTGATTTGCAGTCAAATTGGTTTCGGGATACTCTCATTTGCTCCCTGCAGACTCAGTTTGTTGCATTAATTGGAGAAATCAGATATCTATTTGTAAATATTAAGTGATTTGCACCTTGTCAGTATGGTGGATTTCAGACTAAAATTTAGAGTGTCTAAACCCCGAGATGAAGAGAACCTTACGGGTTAAGATACCTTAAGAGGGATTCGTGTGCAAAAGTGGGATAGTAAAAAGTTGGCGACCAAAATACTTAGCAGAGTATTCAAGTATGTAGAGGCTTGAATAGCCCTTATTAATCGACATTTATTAGAAGAACCAAATCTACACTAGTGTAAATTTGGAACGTGTACATAATCGAATCCTCTTGATAATATTAGTTAATATTATAAAGAGGAAAACTTTGTTTGTTTGGTTGTAATGAAAAAGCTCAAAAACTACTGGACCAATTTTAAAAATTCTTTCACCATTCGAAAGCTACATTATCAACGAGTAACATAGGCTATATTTAATGAATATATTTGGTATTGAGGCGGTACAAAGTTTGCCGGGTCAGCTAGTTTTAAATAAAAACACTTTAGACACATGAAACATAATCAGTTACCATATAAAATACTTGTAAATATCCATCAATTATAACTTTCAGAATTACGTGACAAAAATGTATTAAATGTACATTACACACACATTGCACGCAATGCTTTCTCTGACACACTTGTACATGTGCACGAACGGACGCATAAACACACATCGTTACTTATCGATCTAAACTATATGTGTAATCTTGTTTTGGCTTAATCTAGAACCAATTACAACATACATATATATATTTTGCTGTTGGATTACCCTAAAAAGTAAATAAAAAAGATTATTGATATTTTCATTTTGTTGCTGCTTTTCTTATCACATGCAAAGTTTAATTAGAATCGGGTATAAAGGAATTACGAGCATTTGTCCAAAATTATGATTATCAAAAGCGTCCTTCTAATTTATTAAACATAATTAAACGGATTACGGAGGAGGGTAGCGATAATATAAAGCAAACGTCTCATTTACCTTGCCTGAAACAAACAATTTAATCAAACTGGTATTAATTAATTTCGAAGTTACAATTTGTGACATCGAGCAGGTCGTAGGCAAGTGCTAGTTTGAATATTACTAAAACGTAAGTTTCGGATATTTCGGATAATAATCTTAATAATTGTAGTCATAAAAAATGATAGAAAAATACGTAAGTAGTTATAGTTATGTGGAAATAAACAGAAAGTTTGAGATGAAAATACATTAATATTTACTTCAATATAAAAGACGTGGACTTTTGTTCTCAATTTTTAGCAGAGAAACTTGTTAGAAAATACCTTAAAAAATATAATTTATATGCCGTTTAAAATACTAAAACTAAACTAAAACTTGTGAAATATTTTTGGATTATGAAATAATCAATCAACTATTAACTTAATATAAGATAATTTACGAATTATTATTTAAGAGTCCAGACGACCGGTGTACCTATATAAATGTCACGTACACAAATATAATATCTTCACCGTCTGACGTATACTTATTTTCGTAACAGCCCAAAATAATTTAGTATAAAAATATTCAAGAAACCTTTAGCGGCCTGCGTAAAAAATATTTTTGGTACATCTATAAATGTTGAGAGAAATAACTCATTCATTCGAATACAAATTCACGTAGCAAGGTATCCGTGATACGAAAATATATATTTTGCACATCTCTAGTGCGGGTCGGATTGGGCCCATTTCGATTTTGGGCTAAAAGCCAATGAACCTGATCGCAGCATCTAATTACCGGTAATACAATTATGTCGATTCCAGGTAATTGTACTGTGTTTATGTCCCCTCGTTAATGATTTTCTATTCTAATTTTTTTTATTGAATCTTCAACTGAAAATATATAATATGGGCGACAAGAATATTTGACGGAGCTTCTCGAATACCCTGAATAAATATTTCAACTGAAAATATATTTTCGCAAAATTTCCAGTGTATCCTGGTTTCTATACCGGCGTTTTTAGCTTCTTCACATAGCACGCAAAGTTTAATTGACAAGATACTACATAAAATGTCTTTTAGTAATCCTGAAATTGCTTATGTGAACGAAGCCGAAACTGCCTGGACATTGGCCTGCCCAGGGCAAAATTTTCCTGATGATAAAACTGTTCAGAGATTGTGGGAAGAGCCCATTTGTAAATCATACCAAATACAGCTTTTAGACAATTCACCAAATCTTTCAGAGCGGGCTCGTCTTTTAGCAGTCTCTGAAAAAGAGTCAGGTTTTTGGCTGCAGGCTTTACCATCATACAATTTAGGTACGTTTTTTGATAATATTTCATTTTCAATTTGTGTCTGCCTGCGTTTAGGTATGAAAACAAATGAGCCACATCGCTGTCTCTGTGGTGAAAATGTCAGCCAGTTTGGCCACCAAGGACTGTCTTGCCGCCGCAGTGCTGGTCGCTTGTCGCGTCATGCGTGTGTCAACGATATCATCCGAAGGGCCCTTGTTACCGTCAACGTGCCGGCTTGCCTTGAGCCGAATGGTATTGCACGTGACGATGGCAAGCGGCCCGACGGTATGACTCTCGCTCGTTCCCTGGAAACAGGGGATGTCACTTGTATGGGATGCGACTTGCGTGGATACGCTGGCTCCATCCCATATTTCAGTGACCTCGACGCATGCAGGTGGTGTGGCAGAGGCGGCTGAATCTCTGAAGCGGCGCAAATATGCAGACTTGGGGGAGGGCTACATATTTGTGCCGTTTGCGGTAGAGACACTGGGTCCGTGGGGGCCAGAAGCACGACGGTTCTTCAAAGAAATGTCGTCGCGTACTTTGGCCAAAGAATAAATTTGGCCATACAACGTGGCAACACAGCCAGCATTCTTGGGACTCTATCGGGAGGCATTTTTATATTTCCTTAAGTTTTAATATTTCTTTTTTGTTTAAATTATACTTTTTGTATATATTGTATATAGATTTATAGTTTGTAAATAGTTAGATAGATTATATTTTGTAAATTTAATTAATTGTATCATAAATATATGTAAGAAGATTATACTCAGAATGAAATGAAGAAAATGAAATAAAAAATAAAAAAAATATACTTATTATGATTTTGCGGTATGGGCGACGAGAAGATGTGACAAAGCTTCTCGAATATCCCGAATAAATATTATGCCGCTTACCAAACCTCGACAAACCGTTACAAATTCAAATGTGCGGATAGAGCATTTGACTTGCATACCTGCAAGCACTTGTAGATGATCATAGAATGTATTTTTTAACAAACCAGAAGTAATTTGCCGCAAGTGCTTTCGACGCGTCCATACGTTTGTATGCTTGTAGAAATTTGGAGTTTGTGGCAAATGTCAAGCGCATGGATGTATTAAATTACCAATTTCATTAAATCCGAGTTTATAAAAGTACTATGCTGTCGTAAAGTCCCGAGAAACAAAAGGTTGATTGTATTTGAATATACAAGTACAATGAACTACAGTAAAATAATCCAACTGCAATAGAACAGAACAATGTCTGGATATAAATATGGGTATCGTAAATTTGCAATTTATATGTAGTGAAATTGTAAAGTGATAGCTTTCGATTGCATCGGAACTTTATGTAGATTGAATTGTATTCAATGTTTATAAAATAAAGTACATATTAGATATGTATATCGTGTATATAAAAATATCAAGTGATATTTTTTCCCAAATTTTATCTACTAGGTACCATCATCACAATTAAACCGAGAACGTCGTGAACCGAGAATATTATCATTTACTAGCATAACTTGCGACTGGCGACTAAAATATTTGATCGCAAGTCGCAAGCTATAGTTGCTGAGGACTGGAATGTCTCGAAAAACTGTATCCCTTACCACAACCTTCAAAGTAAAACACAGCAGCGCATAACACTTAGGCCCCTGGCACTTAGGTGTTAGGCAAAAATAAGGGTGGCGCCGGAGACGACCCACAGAGGGTTTTGCCACCTTAATTAAACAAACTATTCTTTAACTTAATTTGTTACTTCATATATATGTAAGCTCCAAATCCTGCACTTAGTTATAAAGTTTGTTTGTTAAAAAACATTTTATAAGAAAAAATGTAGTTGTATGGTGGATTATTCTTTACGCCTCCCTCACCAATGGATACATTCAGGTTACACACATAAAAAATACAGAGAAAAATAATAGAAATAAAAAAAAGATAATTTAGTCCATTTTAATTTAGTTTTCAATAAGTACCGGAAAAGAAACCATTAGCATTCGCAGAAACCATAACGCGAATTCAATTTTACAAATGCGCAGAATTTTAAACTGTCTAAAATAAAACCGAGTTCAGCGCTCGTACTGGCGGAAGTTCAAATGTGGTGCATTTATTTCAGGAAATGGTCTTGCCCGAAATATCTTTTATACAACCCCTTTCAGTGCACCAACTTGGCTAATAAAACTGTGCGAGACCGTTTATGTGGCGTTGTAAACACTGTGTGAACGTACAAATTGTCTGGCATAAGTAGGTATAGTCCGCGTAAAACTGCTAGTCCGCTCTGAATATAGAAATGAATCGCGTCGCCATAGCAAATTGTATGACTATACCTGCTTGTAACAACTTCAGAGCGGACTTGTAATTTGGCGCTAACTATACGTTAGGAGTCAATCTATCTTTTTACCGATGACGTAAAGGGTGGCTAAATGTTTACGTCTAAGGCAGGAGCACCACCTGAATATGTCGTCATTGATGGGTGTAACAATGGAAATTAATAATATAATAAACAGTTTTGAAAAATAGCATAATGAGATGAATATGCCAGATGCATTCGTTATATCCATATTTATTCGGCGAGCAGTGAATTTTTCAGCATTAATAGATTTTCATACTGTCTTGGTAACCGGCGAACTGGCTTCAGTTTGAAAACAAACATAATTTAGGTTTATTATATATTTTTTTTTGTACATAAAATAACCTGATTGAGGAGATATCGAAGAATATACGCGTAGAACCTGACACAAGTTGCAAAAATCCCCGGACAACAATTTAATAACATATGCTAATGGGGTTCGTCAATTATACATAAATTATTATATGCTGTCTTACTTGGTATGAACCAAAACACTGTGTAATTCAAACGTGATATGAGTGAGGAAAGCTTGTCCGAGGTAAGAAATTATATTACGAGTTAAGATTATTATTTTTATGGATCCATTATGGCGAAAATCAAAAAGTAGAATACTGTAAGTAGGGCACGGCTCTGAAGTACATCAATAGCGTGGCTTAATGATTCTGCCGGGACACACAAAGGCCACTAATGAGAAGAAAACCAGGAAACTCATTAATCAGTTTCTGAGACCGTAAGATAATAACCTGCGGTTGGCCGGTAAACTTTGCTACATTTCAATAGTCTTTCTACTAATACACTATAGAATATACTTTCGTACTATAAGAGTGATCTGTTTGTCTATCTATCATAGAATGAATATGAAATGTTAACAAAGTAATACAATTTAGTCACCTGTTTATGACTTCAAAATTTCAACTTGTAAATTTGGCACGTATTTACCAAAACCTAAAGCGAAAACACCACATTATTTTTTAAAGATGTTTTTTTATACATTTGTTTTATTGTATGTTTTAGAGAAAAGGGACTTTCTTATATTTTTGACACAGAGAATAGACATGACCTATTAAGTTATAATGAAGCATAGTTATGTACACACCGTTAAAACATTTTACTTGGTAGGTTTACATTGTTAAAACTTTATATTTTTTCTAAGTGATAATAAATATTCCAACTTATTTTAAAGCTATTATTTCCTTTGTCAGTAGAATAAATGATCGTTTTGCATGAAATAACACCAAAAGAGTCGAGCCGTGAAATAATCGTAGGCATTTAATTTAAAAGAATTTTAAAACTGTTCTTCTCATCATAATTTGTTTTTATTGTTCAGGCGTCGCTCGTCACCTACCTTTCTGTCAGAAATTTTGGAAACAAAGCGCCTTTGATAAAGGTTTTTATTTCAAAGTATTCATCAAACGAGCATATCCACCTGATGGTAAGTGGCCACTGCTCGAGGACATCTACAATCAACCACAGATAAGGTTAGTTTCTTACAGGTTACAGACGTGTTGTAACCTACGTTGTTACGTGTTGTAACAACGAGGTAATCTACCACCTCAAGAAGAATAATAGTAGTAGTTATACTACAAGTTAATATATATTTTTAGTTCTTTCACTATTGTTTTTGGAACGAAGTTCCTTATCGCGCAGTAGGTAAGTCTGTTTAAGTAAGTCTGTAAGTAAGTCTGTTTCTGTAAGTCTGTTTTGTATGTGTAAATTGTTTTATCGTGTTCGTGTGTATCATTTAACTTCTAAATATTGTTAATTTATTTAATTATATTTCCTATACTTATTTCAAAACGAAAGGAACTTCGTTCCAATCGGGTGTCCCACATGTGATACCTCAGACTTTTTTCTAGTTAACGTAATTTACAGTGAAAATAGCCATAAAAGGTAGGTATCTAGAAAGGAAAATTAATTCTTGTAACTCGCGGTCTGTGGCGTGAAATTTGTGGTTCGACGTAACGAGGTGTGAGGTGTAATGTAAGCTACTTTATTATTAAACAAGCGGTTACAGGTATGAATCGCTCTAATTATATTAGGTACGCATTCTAGACACATTTCTAAGGTTAGAGTAGCTGCGAAGGCGATATCGACTGTATTGGTGGTGGTATCATACATTACTAACTTTTTTTATAATATAGGAGTAGCAGACGAGCATGCAGTCCACCATGAACATATGTAATCAATGATATGATTAGATATTCCTACTTGAGGTCGGCCATGCGCCCCTACTCCTGAGGACTAAGCTGCAACGTCTCGGAAAAAATTGTCTCCCTTACCACATCCTCCAAATTAGAACAAAACAGCGCTCAACACTGCTGTTATGAGACAGAAATAGGTGTGGCGGTGGTGCTGCTGGAGTCGAACCGCAAAGGGTTCTAACTTCAAAAACTTATGTCAGTTTTATGTGTGTTTTTTTGAGGCTGGACGACTAACCTGAAACGCTCTAAATTTGTACTCCAGGGGAGTAACAAATTTACTGACTTCAGCTTCTCTCAGTTCAAGCCAGCTTTAGCACGTCACAAAGTTCTTACGGACTTTCTCATAAGCAGTGCTAATTGATAACTTATACATTTTCTACAAGCGCCAATTAAAACAATAATATTTGCAGACATACATAATTTACACATAAGATACATACATAAGACCTATTTAACTGATGTAACACAAAAAGCAGCAATCATAAAACATAATATATAGTTACTTATCTAACTAAAGTTATATTTAGCTAAACGAAGCGGGTTTGTTTATTCGTATCGGATCGAAGGAGTGCTTAAAAAACATTAATATCGAATGAATGGGCGATAATAACAAGTCGCTGGCAGGGGCGCGACGGCGGCAGTCAATTCACACATAAAATAATGGTTCTATGAAGGAGTCGCGTTTAGTTGTTTTGCAGTGTAAAAGTTTTGTGTTGTCATGCTACACTGGTTTTCATTTGTTATGATTAATTTCGACACCGAAAATGCTTTTTATTGAAATCTACACGAATGAATACTTGAAAGTGACGTGTCACAACGATCATTTGTCTTCGGAATATTTATCTATCTGTTTTCAGTATAAGGGAATCCTATAAAATACCAAATCAATAAAAATAGGAATTTCATGCCAAAATAAAGTTACCAATTTGAAAAAAGTAGCATAGTCTGATTTTACAATTTAATTTTTTTTGGATATTTGAGCGAAAATTCAATTGTGTACGTAGATAAGAGTATATGCGGACAAAACCATGCGAGGGCAGTCTATGAATTGATATGTATACAATTTTTGAAAGTGTTAGGGTTCTAACACTGTCATTCCAGCTGAGAGAAACCACCGCTACCCTTATATCTGCCTAAAATAATCAATATCTTATGAGTGGGCGATAATAATAAGTCGCTGGCAAAGGGCGCGACGGCGGCAGTCAATTCACACATAAAAGAATAGTTCTATGAAGGAGTCACGTTCAGTTGTTCTGCAGTGTAAAAGGTTTGTGTTGTCATGCTACACTGGTTTTCATTTGTTATGATTAATTTCGACACCGAAAATGCTTTTTATTGAAATCTATACGAATGAATACTTGAAACTGACGTGTCATACCGATCATTTGTCTTCGGAATATTTATCTGTTTTCAGTATAAAGGAATCCTATAAAATACCAAATCAATAAAAATGGGAATTTCATGCCAAAATAAAGTTACCAATTTGAAAAAAGTAGCATAGTCTGATTTTACAATTTAATTTTTTTTGGATATTTGAGCAAATATTCAATTGTGTACGTAGATAAGAGTATATTCGGACAAAACCATGCGAGGGCAGTCTTTGAATTGATATGTATAAAATTTTTGAACGTGTTAGGGTTCTCACACTGGCATTCCAGCTCAGAAATACCACCGCTACCCTCATATCTGCCTAAAATAATCAATATCTTATGAGTGGGCGATAATAATAAGTCGCTGGCAGGGGCGCGACGGCGGCAGTCTATTCACACATAAAAGAATAGTTCTGTGAAGGAGTCGCGTTCAGTTGTTTTGCAGTGTAAAAGATTTGTGTTGTCATGCTACACTGGCTTTCATCTGTTAGGATTTATTTCCACACCTTCTTATCAAAATCAATAAATACATGAAACTGAAGTGTCATACCGATCATTTATCTATGGAATATTTGTTTGTTTTCAGCATATGCGGGTCCTGAAAAACATTCAATCGATGAAAATGGGAAGTACGTGCAAAAATAAAGTTTTCTCTTTAAAGAGAGTGACATAGTCTAATTTATACAATTTAAAATGTTTTACTTTTTTTTTGCAAATTTGAAAAAAAAAATAAAGAAAAAAAAACTGTACACGTGGATATATGCGGACGATACCATGCGAGTGAGCCTATAAATTGATATAAATATAATTTTTGGAAGTGGTACCATGCGTTTAGTTATTCCAGTCCTAAAACACAATCGCTACTCTTATTTCTGCCTAAAAACATCAATATCGGATGAATAGACAATAATAAGTCGCTAGCGTCGGCGCGACGGCGGCAGTCTATTCACACATAAAATAATAGTTCTGTGAATGAGCCGGCCCGTTCAGTTGTCTTGCAGCTTAAAAAGTTTGTGTTGTCATGCTACAGCTTTAATTTATTATGATTAATTGCGACACCCAAAAATGCTTTTCATTAAAATCTATACGTATAAATATCTATACTATATCTCTACGTATCTATACGTATGGGTATAAATAACTGAAACTGAAGTGTCATACCGACGATCACTTTTGCAACAGCAATTCACAAAAAAGGTCTTTGGGTATTGTCTGGCTGTTTTCTTTATGAGCGAATCCTGAAAAATAGTGAATCGATTAAAATGTGAAGTTCATACAAACGTAAGCTTTTCACATTATAGACACTAGCACAGTCTAATTTTCTTTAAATATACTTTGAATTTTAAGCAAGTTTGAAACATTGTGAACTTGGGTATATGCGGACTAAGCCACCCGACTAACACGATATAATAATAAATTGATATATACTATTACTATAATGTTTATGTCGATTTGAAAATAGCCAATCTGTAAATCTCTAAGGGAAGGAAATCGGCAGTACAGTTGCACAAAGCAGCAAAATTGCACATTTATAGCGACAAATAGACTGGAGATTTCTTAATTATATCTTCTTTCAACGGCGAAAATCATTTTGACCTTATACTTTATCACTGAACGATATATAAAATATTATTTTCTGTTAAAATATGTCATTGTGCCTTCTTGAAAAATCGAATTCTTTGCCAAGATGTCTCTCAATAAATTTGCGTGCAAATTGAAAATTCTTCGACATACTTATTTAGGTTTGAGACTTTTCACTTTGTCAATCATTTTATTACGCAATCGTATTGAATAAACTTATATTCCGATATTTATGAGTCTGTCAAGTAAATCCTATTTGTCATGTAATGGAAAGTGCGAACTTTTTCGATTTTACTAAAATAAACACATTCCGATTATTCATTGTAACAACAATGAAAAGTTTCAAAAGTCTGCTATTTATAAATGATTCTTCCCAAAATTTACAACGCTATTACAAATATGTATGTACATTATTCTTCGTATGCGTTGTCATTTATTAAGCATTAATCGCTATAAATTTCGATACCATTTTCAAATCCAATCTATAGCAGCGCTGTATTCTGGTTTGAAGGGTGTGACATACTTTTCCAAGGTCAATTCCAGCACAGTCCTCAGCGGGTAGCGGCGCATCTGTGGCCGACCTCAGGAAGGAATCTTATCTTATTTGAGATTGTTCATGAGCCAGTTACCATCAGGTGGACTGCATGTTCGTCTGCTATACCTAAATTATAATGAAACAAGCCTCATTATAAGACGACTTTAGGTAGCCAAGTTATAAAACACGTAGGCGACATCACGGCAAAAGGCACACAGTATTAAGCACACGAGATTAATTCTGACGGGTGAATTGTGAAATACATTATTATTCACATTCCAGCCTGAAGCTCTACTGGTAATGTAAACATAAGCAGATACGCAACACGTGACAAAATGGAAGTTCGCGATAATCTTATATTAGATATAAAATACGTGATCTTATCTATGTTTCATGAATTTATCGACACTCAAACACGCAGTAAAATTACCTACCTAAAGGTTTTTGGTAGATTAATGTTTCGATATATATGCCTACTTTTAAAGTTTGCTATTATTTATAATTGATTCGTAACTGTTCTAAGGATTTCGGATCGGTTTTTAAGGATTTCAGACTGGCATAGACTTTGTCTAGAATTTTTAATAATTAAATACCACACAAATTGTGTACAATTGATAATATTCTGAGGAACTAACAGGATTCTTTCTTATTTCCCTTCTGTAATGTTAATTTCGACTGGTGGTAAAAGTGATTGTAATATGAGCAATAAGTGTTTTTTACGTTTTCTGTAACCATTTCAAAACACCTTATAATGACCTTTGTCGAATAAAAATAAAAGTAGGTACCCTGCATTTAAAGCCAAATTGTCGGATATTTAATCCAATTTTTTTAAGACATATATGTAAATATGACAGTTTTATTTGCACATAAATGACAAAAATAATAGATATAACCTTTTAAGCGTACGACTTATTATGTTTAGTAATTGAAAAAAAATCTTATTCGACTTGAGTTAATCCTGTAAGTCGCCTTAAACTTATGAGACTTTCTAACATTAGTTCGATTCATGTGCCTAAAATACGACATTCAAGCCGACGTTTTTTGGTATACATTTATTTTTAAATTTTAATTCTCTTCATATTTTAAGGCTATAATAAAAAACAACAATGTTAAGCGCTACGGTGTTCTAAAACTTATATAAAGCGTTCCAATTTAGCCTCTAGAGGTAGAGCACATATGTGACCAACTTCAGGTAGAATTTCATTCCTATCTGTAGTTCATTTCAAATCTATCAATGACAGTTACCACTTTCAATCAAGGGAACAGTAAACTCGCTTGCTATTTCTATATAAAAATATACACTCTCGTTTTTAATTTCAATTTTAAATAGAATACATTTCAAAGGACAGCCATTATTGTTTTAGTTAAGCCTAACCAACTAAACACAGACACAGTTTTATAGAGTAGCCGACATCGGCACATTGTTACGGCCGACAACTATTTACACAAACAAAGTTATTTAAATTATGTGGTGCATGTTTAACTTTCACATTGTTAGTTGAAACAGATAGTGCCCCTATTACATTATGCTCGTAACAGTGAAAACTATGTTTGTATTTTTTATTCGTTTTGTTTTATTAAGTTTGCCAATGGTTATATTTTTTATTAAAGTAACGTTTTTGATTTTTTTTTCTTTTATCTATACGTACTCGTAATTGAGGAGCGGCGAAAGAAATTGAGAAGAAATTTATCCAGTAAATTTTTGAGCAATTAAGTGAATAACTTTAATTTCTCTAAATGACGTTAGGAAGTGCAGTAATGTAATTGTAAATAATATAATACTTAAATGGTTGTTATCGACAGAAATAGAAATAGAAAAAATCATATTTCGATTTTCTAAGGCAAAATATTGATTCACTGAACCAACTAAACACAGACACAGTTTTATAGAGTAGCCGACATCGGCACATTGTTACGGCCGACAACTATTTACACAAACAAAGTTATTTACATTATGTGGTGCATGTTTAACTTTCACATTGTTAGTTGAAACAGATAGTGCCCCTATTACATTATGCTCGTAACAGTGAAAACTATGTTTGTATTTTTTATTCCTTTTGTTTTACTCATATCAAGTTTGCCAATGGTTATATTTTTATTAAAGTAACGTTTTTTAATTTTTTTCTTTTATCTATACGTAATTGAGGAGCGGCGAAAGAAATTGAGTAGAAATTTATCCAGTAAATTTTTGAGCAATTAAGTGAATAACTTTCATTTCTCTAAATGACGTTAGGAAGTGCATTCAAGTAATTGTAAGTCCTAAATACCTAAATACCTAAATGGTTGTTATCGACAGAAATAGAAACAGAAAAAATCGAATTTCGATTTTCTATGGTGCATGTTTAATTTTTACATTGTTGGTTGAAACAGATAGTGCCCCTATTATATTATGCTTGTAACAGTGGATAATATGTTTGTATTTTTTATTCGTTTTGTTTTATTAAGTTTGCCAATGGTTACATTTTGTACTCGACTGCCGAAAGTTGATTTTCGAGCTTTAATATGTATGTTTCATTTATTGGTATTTTCGTTGGATTCGTCTAAATTATAAACGTTACAAGGCTATAATTATTTGGGCTTATAATCAATACTAATTTATCTAAATATATATAACTCAAAGGTGACTGACTGACGTAGTGATCTATCAACGCACAGCCCAAACCAATGGATGGATTGGGCTGAAATTTTGCATGCAGGTAGATGTTATGACGTAGGCATCCGCTAAGAAAGGATTTCGATCAATTCTACCCCCAAGAGAATAAAATAGGGGATGAAAATATTACTTCGTAACGCGATCGAAGCCGCGGGCTACAGCTCGTGTATTGTAAAGGTAGCAACGAACCTGCAGTTCATCTGATGGTAAGTGGCTGTAGCTTGCGGACTACAATCAACCCCAGAAGGGATGAAAATAATTAAACCACGAAAGTTTTACGACGTCATGACATCAACTAAAAATAATCACATATTATAAATGGAATTGTATAAAATTGTGTTATTTTAAGATGAAACGTTATGAAATGTTGTGAAACGCCTTTGTCGGTGCCTCGAACGCGTTCGAGTGGTTCTGGATACTTTACAGCTATTGAGCAAAAGATTCTAGTCTAGCGGTTCGAGTCTAGGGCCAGAATACAAACATATGTATATAGGTTTATTGCAATTCGTTTGAAGACGAGAGCAGTTAACCTTTTAAGATTAAAGTGCCTCGTGAGCTGCATTTATTAATATGTTATGTGCTTGATTCAATATGTTGTAAATAAAAACCTCTTTTATATAATAAAAGGAGACATACCTAAGGCGTTATTAGTCAATTAATCAATGTAATGTATGTTGCTTCGCAAATATCTAAATTTGAAAATTTCTACTTTGGTACGCAAGAATTAGTTATAGATTATTTTCTAGAGGACAATCAATATTTATTAAGATTAACTTAATTATCGTTATAATGCCTATTAAATTAGCACATAACATTTTTAATTTGAGGATGATGATGAAAGATTTGAATCGTTAAGAAGTCACCCTAATCTATACAAATTTATTACCAAAATGAACTATATGAAAGCATAATTATACGGTTGTCCCAAGTGCTCTTGGCTATATAATTCAGATGGAAACATAGTAGGTATTCACAGCTGTTAAAACTCTTTGTGGTGCAGAGCGCCTACTTCAATCTATTTCAAATCGATGGGAAATTGCACGTATTGGGTGCTATTACAGCGGTGATTGTGCTACGTTCTGGTTTAGGTGACCTTTAAGAACAGTTTGAACAGTGCTTAAGAATATGTGTTACATGTGAAACATTACCACCTTCAATGGATTCGTAATGCCGTTTTAAATAGAAAATGTAACACATTGTTCAATATAATAGGAACTTAGATTCACTTGTGATAACAATAATTAATTTTTATACTAGCTGATCCGGCAAACTTTGTGCCGCCTTAAAATCTATTTATCAAATATATTTCATATAAAATATAGCCTATGTTACTCGTAGATAATGTAGCTTTCGAATGGTGAAAGAATTCTTAAAATCGGTCCTTTAGTTTTTGAGCCTATTCATTACAATCAAACAAACAAACAAAGTTTTCCTCTTTATAATATTAGTGTAGAAAAATCAATGGGTTGCACTCCGTGAGTACCAGCAGAAATGAAAACTTTCCAAACCGAACCTGAATAATAAACTATAATAAATAAAAAATGAAACTGACACTCATTGACATTTTTTCTATGCTGACAACGGATGACATCTTGATGTTTCCAGTTTGCTTTGCCGTCTTACAAATTTTTGATCAGCCCACATGTCCTGACGTGAGTTTAACATATTTTACCCATCACAAAAAGTGTATATCGCAGCTAAAGAAGTTTTCTCTTCAAAAAATAAAAACTGACTGTATTGCGTGTTTGTGGTTGAACCTCATTATCTGAATACCGCAATGTGAATTCAATTTCACAATGAGCGCAGTAAAAATAAATGAACAGAATATTATTCGAACAATGAAGTACAATCTCACAAAGTGGGCGGTAACAATTAACACTTATATCAATCTAATGTAAAAATAGTTTAATACAAGTCTAAATTATAAAATACAATGTTTGTGTTTAATTTTTATGCCTATGAGATGTAATTGATCATTCACGGTAATTATGATGGTTAAATTCATCAAATTTGAAGTATTTCGATGATCATTATACTTTATATTCATTTGTAGTTATTTCCATTCATTTCTATTACGCCTATTTCAAATAAAGGTAAATAAAATATTACAACGATACATTGACTTTAATCAAAGAACGTCGCAGATTCTTTTGTACCTAAAATTAGGACCAAGTCTTTGAAATAGACAAGAAAGAAGCCTAAACGCGCCTTGAGAATTATTTTGAAAAGAATCACGGAGATCGATAGCAAATTGCAGAAAATTGCCTTCCCGCCCCCGATAACGAGATCTTCTCAAAGCGATGGTTTCACAATGAGACGGCACATAACTCAGCTTCTTTGTGATTATAATCTGTATTGAGACTAAATAAATTAATATTTTTAGAAAATCCGTCACAAAAAATAAATTAAGAACACATATTCGTAATTTACTTTGTATTTTTAGGACTTAAAATTTGTTGACGTAATTAATTTCGCGTAATTCAAAAAGGTGCAGCGTTGGAGAACTGTAATTGAGATTTGAGAGCAGAATTGCTTAATTAAAACTACGATTTCTCATACAGCATAAACTCTGTTATAGGGGTGTTTAATATTTTAATTAATTCAGTTTCAGAGCTGTATAAATGAACGTTAGTTTTAATTACACGAAGGCGGCGAGACAAACCCAAACAATAAGACCCGTCTACGCGTCTCCTGACGATTGTTCCCCGTAGACAATGCTACGACGCTACGGTGCTACGACTCTACGACGTGCAGCGGCCATTACCCACTAACACCACCATTAAAACAGGAATTGAATGCATTCTATTGCTCGTCTGATACACGGAAAATTCCCGACAAAACATGCAAATTAATAACACTAAATGTTATTATAACATCGGATTAAATTTAAATAGTTATTACATCGCGCTCCAATTGATATGCTAATGTATTACGGTAAGTTATTCAAAATAATGATTAAGTGTGATCACCTGTGGGGCCTACGTTCTTCCTCGGGTTCCTCCTTCATAAACGATGGCTGCAGGCTGAACCGCCGTCGGAATTGGTGTCTGCCTTTCATGTTCTCAATTTGAATGTTCACTTAACACATAATAATACTTTTAATCCACAATCAACAGTAGGTGTTATCGAAGTGCGGGAGACGGAACGACGCACGTGCGCAACGCGAGGCGGTCGGCCGACGAGTGGCTGGAGCCCTCCGCACGAAATGCTATGAAACAAACTCACAAATATGAATCTTACAACTCAAATATCTAACGCTAATCTTTACACTAAATAGACAAAGCGAAAACGGTACAATTAGAACTTACGCAAGTACTAAAATACAATCAATTCACGCACCACGTTTTTCGCAACGCATTTTGTAACAATCGATTTTCACTTGGTGTTTATCGCAAAAAGTTATCGAATACGGGTCTAGATTATACCTACTTCACTGGAAATGGTTTTGTTCACGGAAAAATAAATTTATCACCTCAATACTAGGTAACAAGCTGTTGAATAAGTTAATTTATGCTTAAAGTTCCAGGTTTCTAATGCGGTGAAGTGATTGAGAAGTTTAATTAACAAAATTTTCTTCATATTATTATCGAGAAAGCAATCAATCTAGGGAAAACAGAACGGAAATTACACTTGATGCCTTCTGGAGATGATTTTGATCAGTTTGAGCTCTTCTCATTATAATGACATTGTTATTTTTTAAGTTTCAAGTAGTGAACGATCACGTAGCCTATCTGACAGTAAGTGGTCACTGCCTCCTATGGAGATCTTTAATCAACTCCATATTATTATGAGGTTCTACGTCAAGCCGATCACAGATGCTTAGTCACTTCTGGACTAGGTTTGCCTCGTATATAAGTGAGCCGGTATCCACAACGTTCCGTCGAATCACAGTACCTAAGTTGTACTCGACCTTTGGAGACATAGCGCACTATGTATGTCCTATTTATATACACCCTACAGCCTGTTGCGCCGACCTGTTACCCTGCCTATAACGAGATATAAAAGGTCCGTGCCTTGCGAAAACTTTTTCCATAAATAAGACCTTCTCGAATGAGGCTCAAGTCTTTTTATTCGGGAGAGCGGGATTTAAAATGGATCCAAACTCTTTTAGGTTTTATTTCCCATATAAAATACGAGTAATTTTACACCGCGTTTTATAAGAGCGGAGTCCTAAAGAGAAAATGTGCTTGTTTTGATTGAATTATGTAATTAAAAGTTTGAATGTAATGTAAGCAATAAAGTGACATACAGTCTACCCGATCTTATGTGGTCATTGACGAAATGAGATTGGAAACGTATTTAAAGGTTTTATATAGAGATGCGTTATGGATTCCAAAAACGAATCGGTCCCTTTGCATTAATACATCTATTAATGCTAAGCGGCGAACCACAGCCTTAGTAGTTTATCATCATCGTAATGTTAAGGCAAAATTGTGGTGGTGGTAGCACCGTAATCAACTGCCCTTCAACCCGAGGATATCTGGAAAGAACTGTATATACATTCTAAGGAAAAATGAGATTAATGATTTGGTAGAAAAGAACAGCCATTGCTAGTTATACTAGATAATTTTATGATTTAGTAAAAATGTACGTACATTTTTTTTTATCTCATTGTTTTTGTCTCATAAAGTCTACGTACGTACATACCTATAGGTTTGCGAAATTATTTTACTAAATTCTTTATGATATTCAAAATCTATTTTTATAATACAATTTGTTACTATATTTCGAATATAAGAGCAACCTACGCACGACCTCTTTTCATTATTCTGACTAAAATATATTCTGTACAATAACAATTAACAATTGTTACCCAGTGATAGCCTAGTGGTTAAGAAACTCGGGCTCTTAATCGAGAGGTCCGAGGTTTAAATCCCAGGCACTTATCTCTGTATTTCAAATTAATTATCACTTCAAAAATTCAAATGAATTATTTGAAATTAATTAAACTTAAACTTGCTTAAACGGTGAAGGAAAACATCGTGAGGATGCCTCCATACCTGAGAATATAAAAAAGGTATATGAAAGGTATGTGAACTGTACCAATTCTCACTCGGACAGCGCGGTGGACTGTGGCCTAATCCATCTCGTAAGAGTAGACCCGTGCCCAGCAGTGGGACAGTAATGGGTTGATGATGATGATGATGAAGTTATTTCTATAAGTAAAATATATAAATACGAACATGCTATTGAATTAGCTTTGTGCTCAGTGATTGAAACTCAGTCTCCTAATCGTGAGGTCCGAGGATCAAACCCCACTTCTGACCTTGCAAAGTTATGTGCAGATTAGAAATTAATTATCACTAGTTGTAACAGTGCAGGAAAATGTTGTGAGGTAATCTACACACCTGAGTTCTTTAAAGTACGATTCAATTGAACATATTAGTATACTTTCTAAATTATTTTCGCTGATGCTTTGCCTTATAAAACTTACTAAACATTAATCTTATATATAAAAATCTTACATATAGTACTTACGTATTTACATATACCAAATTTTATATGCATATTCAGTAGGTCTGAGAATCGGCTACTATCTATTTTTCATACCGCTAAGTGATAAGAGTTGTTTACCTTTAACATTTTTTTATTTATATGGCAACACAACGTTTGCCGGGTCATCTAGTAATCATATATTTTAAAGATACGCTCTGCGTGGCGGAGCGGTCACCATACCAGTCTGACGCGTAAAGGGTTCCGGTTTCTATCCCCGGCCAGACAGATATCTAAATGATGAATTTAAGTATCTGTTCTGGTTCTGGGTGTTTGTGTCTTCGTATTTGTGTGTGTCCATGGCACATACGATACAGGGAATCATAGTGTGGGGCTGTGAGTGTAGAAAGTGTTTATTTATTTAATTAGGAAAGTACATAAATATTATACGTATGTTGCGAACTTCACGACATTTTAAAAGTATATAAAGTTTAAATTTTACAAGTACATGGGAGCATCACTCGTCAGTAGGGTCGCCCGGGGCTATTAAAGGTCACGCTTGAGGGTGTAATTTATTGGTTTAGTAACGTAATCATTGTAGAGACGTGCCAATAAATACATGTGTGAGTTTTATATCTTTATATATATATTTTTTATGTGCGTGTGTATGTCACTGAACTCCTCCTAAACGACTGGACTGATTTTGATGAAATTTGTTGTGTGTGTTCAAGGGGACTTGAGAATGGTTTAGATTCACAATTAAGTCCGTGGGAAAAGGTTTTTTTTTTATTAATTTTTAATTCGTAAGTAGTTGTTGATTTTGGAATGTTTCACATTGGATTCGACAGACTTAGCAGTTTCAAATATTTTATCTATTTTTCAAATCCGTAAGTGATAAGGGTTGTTCACCCTTAACATTTTTTTATTTTTATGGCAACACAACGTTTGCCGGGTCAGCTAGTATGTGTATATATTTATTCGTAGAGTAGATAACATTTTTTAACCGCGTTGAACGGGTTATTTTTGAAATGTTGTTACTTATACTTTATTGTATTGTATCTATTAGGTGTTATATTTGATATGGTACTGCGTTTTTTTGAGATACAATGTTTTTGTCTGTTATTCATTCAGGTTTTATTAAAATATTTTCAGTCATAGTTAAATTATTTTTTAATACATATAGATTATAATTATTTATCAAAAATGACATAAATATGGTTCATCGCTTTATTTAAATATACTATCCCATGTTAATCTATTGTAAAAAGTACATAATTATTAAAAAGAAGAAATCAGACTGCTTAAATACTGCCCAATCCTATAATTTAGACGAATCCATCGATACATATTTTAAAATCTGTCAATCCGTTTGCGCCGCAGGGCATGTAAAAGAATGAGCCATTCGACGTACATATGCTCTAAAAACATTATCCTGCGTATTCAGACCCAAAAATACATATATAAAAGATATAATTACGTAATGATATTCCCATTTGTTCCGAAAGCTTTTGTTGTCGATATATTTAACAATAAAATTCCATACCCTATTATAAATTTTCTGAGCCTTTCTGGGGCGTCAAGTCACGCGTGTATCCTAGCTCAGGGGTTTCGTCTTGCGTGAAACTACCCATCTGCTAGGCTGTTAACACGTTCCCTGCGGCACAGATTTTTCTGTACTTTCCATTACTGCGTTACGAGTTGTTTTAAACCTCGTCCTATATCCGACATTGTGGCGGCACGAGGCGTGTTAAATCCCACCGCCCGAAGGAGACTAAAATCCTTTTTTTGGCGCCAAATAAGACAAAATCGACGGCTTTTGTCTTGATTATTATTAACAATGAGTTGATTAACCTAAAACTGCCGCCGCCCTTGGTTAAATTCGTTACTTTAGATTCTATGGGTAAAATAAAATGTGGGTCTAATGCACCTCGGACCGCACTGAAAAATGGCAGGTTTCCATATAATTTAGTGATGGGAAAATAAATATCGATTTTATTTTATTGTTTTTATTTATCAACGTTATGGACAGAATGAATACAAAAAGGGGAAAAGTTATGGATGTTTTTCATTGAAACATTTCAGACAATAAGGTTTTTTGCAAACAGTGCATTTCGTGAGATTTTTTTTTTGGTTTTTTTGTCTGCCTCACGACATGTCAAGAATGTGCGGAGTTTTTCGTAGCATCCGACACATCTCTTCTTCTTTGGACCCTTATCGAGATGATGTGCTTTCTTTGCAGTGGATTCTGAAAAGTAGGAGCGAGTAGATTAGGGTAAAGAGTAATCGGAATACTCGGTAACGATTTTGCCTACGTTTCCTATATCAATAATGTAGCTGGTTAACTTTTGTTTGAACCATAACAGGAAACGTAATTATCTATAATGTAATTTCTTACTATACGGATATACGCCTAGCCTGCCAAGTCACTACTGGACTTTCACCTAGACAGAGTATATTTGTGACTTACCTGTTTTTGAAATATCTTCCTGTATTCTGATTCTGGCTCAGATTTTTCAACCGGTTTTTCTTCATCTTCCTCCATGATCAACTTTTTTCGGCAACGTTTCGACATGATAATTTTCAACATAAAGACAGCGGTCCTACTTCGTCGCTACGCAGCCTCGACTGCGTTGCACAACACTAACCACGTGAAGCTAGCGTGGGGTGCGGTACGAGGTGCGTGGGGAAACGAGGCGTTCCCAACCTCGTTCCGCACTGTGTTAGCATTATTATTTGTTCAGTGCGGTACGAGGTCTAATAAACCCGACATTAGGTTGGTGTACCATAGAACTAGGAATCAGTAGCACATCACAAACATATAGTTATCACTCTCCTACACTGAACCAGACGGAAGTTATGCCTCTCGCACCACAGAGAAGTTAAAGTTTTTTCTTACCGCTATAACGACCAGACATGGACGAGGTGTTTTAAGCCGCGTTCCGCAGCTAACGTGTTAAGCGATTGGTATTCGAGCAAATGTAGGCGTTTTGTATAGGGGTGTATTGGGTATTGTCTCGAGTTTCGCTCATCTAGACGAACTAAAATAGATGACCTAGGATTGTCTCCTGATATTCATGACCGACATCCTACCAGATATATATTTTTTTCATTTATTCAATAAAGAAGACTTACAAAGAAAAACAATATTTAAAACCTACCAAGCTGAAGACCAATTTGTCGGCAGTACATTTTTAGTTCTCGTGGTCCTCAATACATTTAGATACATACTTACATTTACTATGACAATATAACAAGTTTTACACACAATTACAATTATCTTATAATTTAACGTTCTAGATCATTAGATTAATTATAAATAACGCTTTTTACACGTAGTTATTTTCTTATATATTATTAGAGGTTAACACGAAGCAATCAAAAGCAAATCAAAAAGTCACCCATCCCACAACAAAATAATTTTATAGCCTAGCCAGTAATCGAACCCGGTACCCCCTGCACGTCCGTTTCCATGACAGCTCCTCGACGTTAGTGTTCATCTTTCAACACCAATGTAAAATATATATTAAACTCGCTTTATTAATGTCCAGTTATAAGCGACCAAACTGACCTACATACCAAAATACGTATATATATATGTCAAGAAGATAAAGATTGTAGGGCTGTCTATACGAAATTCTAAATCAAGCAGCGTTGTTCTATTCGCGCGTGCCTGGCGCCCCCAACGAGGGTAATTTGCAATTCCCGGGCCGAGGGGGCTCGCAGTCTTGCCAACTTTTACAACTTTCGACCTTTGATTAGTAAAATAGAAAGATACTTCACCGCCTTGAAGATGGATGAAGCCACCAAACGCTGATTCGTCAGTTATTTTTTGAATTCTTGACAAATAAAATCCATTTTTATAGAAAATGTACGTATTAATAACTAATACTACGTATTTACGTCATATAATATTTGGAATATAAATTGAATAAATATTTCAAACATGTTAGAGACATTTTAGCACGGAGACGTGGCAAAACTATTTACGCAACAATTTCAATTGTCAAAACTGGTTACACTTTCGTGTTAGGAGGATCTATCTATGTATTTTACTTATCTAAGCTTTCGAGCTGTTTCAACGAGTTTCTGTAACGTTTGTGCGTGTTCCCAGTTTTGTATCAATTCATTGTATTTGTTCGTTTACGGTTAAGTTGTCGTGTACAGTTCATTAAGCTGGCGATTGATTGGCTCGGTGAATTGGTTAAACGGTCCTCCTGGGGAACGTGGCCCCAATTTGATATGATAAAGAAATACAAAATGGGGCGAGCGCAAGGGAATGCTTTATGCGGCGTAAGCATTTTCGTTTTATTACAGAAGTAATAGCAAGAGTATGTTTTCCCTGATGCCAATTGAGATATCAATCTACAGATATTTGTAGTTACTGTCGAATAAGTCAAGATTATAACTGAAGTCGGTCACAAGGTAGAACGTCTGATATGCCTTACGTTTGCGTCCATACCTTTCAACCCAGGACACAGAAGCAAGAAATAGTGCTTTGCGGCAACATTTAGCATTGCTTTATCATTGCCGCTGTAAAACCACGGTGAGTTGCTCCAACCCTAATTAAAATTTCATTGTATGTTGCATTGACTTAAATATCAAATTTTATCCATGTTTCACTTACAGATACCCAATATGCACACGATTCTCCTAACAACGAAAATTGGAAGCGAGTAATAATGCAATATAATATTTGATACTGCATATTCGATCATTTAGAACTTTAAAAGCTTTGTCATTTATTCTGGCATTTTGAAAATGTATTTTAGCTAGTAGAGCTCTTTTCGATATGAATTTAGAGCGTTTAACTCTACACCTTTATTTATTTATAGCTTTAGACACACCATCGAATCACTAGACATTAGTTATTTTAATAATTACGGGATGTTTAGTTTTTGGTCCTGTGTGAAGAGGCACATATACCTAACTATATTACATGAGGCATACCAAATCAGCATTCAAGAGTAGCAAAGTCAATTCAATTTCAGATAGGACTCTTATCCTATTCCGATCTTGCAACAGGTGTCCGTGACAATCCCAACTTAATGTCCGACGAACTCTATTTGTATGCCACTTCAATCGCATAGCTATACACACAAATAAAAATCATATGTTGAAATAATGAGAACTTCCTTATAAGACAATTGTCTCTTTGACAGCTTTTTATATAGGAATTTTATATAGGATGTTATATAGGAATAGTAGACGAGCATGCTTTCCACCAGTGGCAAGTGGCTTCTGTCACCCATGGACATCTGTGAAACACTGATAAGGCTAAAGTCCTACAGAAGTCAGTCACAGATGCGTTGCTACCACTAATTGGAAGCACTTCGCATAAGTCCTTCTTCAGAGCGCTGCTGTAACAGACAGAAATGGATACCCACTTCTCGAAATGCTAAACCGATCTAGACCAAAGCAAAAAATAAAACTATAAAAACTCTCGTAAAATAGCGTTGTTAGCAAAACGTCGGAGACGATAAATCTTTGAAAACCTTAATCAAAACGCCCAGGGAAAGGAATAAGAAATCTGTCTCACCTTTAGTAGTGCGAAACGAAAAAGTATTATTTACGACAACAAAGAGCAGGCGACGTGTGCCCTTTAAGGGACTATAGGTTATTAATAAGTTAATAAATAACGCGTAGTACTCTTAAAATCCTACACTAGAATTTGGTGGATTATTGGAGACATCCCACACACAAGGATAAATGTTCAGACAGGTCTCAAACCAGACAGATTTCTGCTCGGCCGAGGATGGAATCCCGAACCCCTCTGTATAACTAATTGTTACTTGCAATCTAGTAACTTTGCGATGAACTTTCTCTAAAGCGCTCGAACAATCTCGCCTCGAAAATCTTTAATCCTGAGGATGTTGGTAAGAACAATAGTACAAAATTATTAAAATCGTATATTATCATCGGTTTTTGGTAATTTTTCAAAATTTTGAATTAAACTTAACGTTCAAAGTGGATAGAAATCGGGTTCAAAGATTCCGTTACATAGTTACATACATACATAAACCGAAGCTAAACTAAACATAACTACTCGTATATGTGTAGGTACAATAAATAATTATTTTTCTTGATATTCTTTTTTGTTGTCTATTCCTATAAAATTCTATCGCTCACCGCTTCTCGCGTAATCGATGACGAGGAGACGTTAAAAGTCATAGCGCAATAAATTCCTTTAACAATACCACGGTTTGTGGTGCTACGTTAATGGTGATTAAGCCTCCCTTTGTTTCTTTTAATTACAAAGTAGGCATGATATTTCTTTCTTAGCGGATTGACCTATTTATTAATGCAATTCTTAAAGTACATAATAACAATGAAATTCAGATTCTGAAGGTGGTAGAACCCTTTGTGGTTCGACTCCGGAGGCACCACCACCACACCTATTTCTGCCTAATAACAGCAGTGTTAGGTACCTGTGTCATAGCTGAAAATCAGAGAAGAGTAGAGTGGTTGCACGGGGGCGTAGCAGAGATATTCATTATATAAATTATTACTGTAAATGAACTTGACAATTATTATGTAAATGATTATACATTTACCAGCTATTTATATGTATTCGTGATATTATAAACAGTTTTTAATTATTTATTAATATTTCAATAACCATCATCAATCTATAAATTTTAACTAAATTGGAACACTTTTTTTTTTATACAGGCACTCATCGCACACGACAAATTAAAGGGTATTAAGTCTAAAAAGGCGATTTTTTTTTATTTGCGTTTCGAATTCCATATTTTTTTCTCTATAAATTGGCCTGACAATAATATTTTTAGGCCTATTAATTTATAAGATATGGCCACATATTTCTTTATGGACTGTTCAATCACGCTATTTCTGATTCGGTCAAAAGGGTCACAACTTAGTTGATTCAGTTAATGCTCAGCGCCACATGCATTTATTACGAGTTGCTGCCAGTGTTTTGTCAACTTCGGAGCAAACACATACATTGTGAGTATTCTATACAGTATTATTTTAAGTTAATACCCTTTTGCCTGTTAAATAATGATGTCTTTTTTGTGTCATTATAATATAATACCCTATTCGCTGTTTAATTTTGAATAATTAGTATTTTTTTAATAACTTATTTCAAAATGATACTTTATAGCCCTCGATTTGCTTGTAATAATACTCTTTTGTTTGTAATTGTTGTTAAGTTAGTGTAAGTGTCAAATCAGATACTACCTTTTGTCGAGTATTCATTGAAAAAAAGTTTAAAGATTTAGATTTTTACAAAACTATGAAGCAAAATAATAGAGTCGAAAGGATAACGAGGGCAGTCTACGACCGCCAAAGTACACCCGAAAGCAATTCTATAGGTGAAAATGAAGACCGGTTTGCTAATAGTGATGACATTAGCGACCCAACGTATGTCCCCGAAAATAATTCGGAGCGGCGTTCTCAATCACGTGCATCAGAGTCATCAGGTAGCTACCAAACCTGTGACTATGTCTCGTGTTCTTTGGAGGTGTTTTCAGCTTGCAGTAAAGGCAATAGTTTTCTATGTTGGGATCATTTTGACAACGTTCAGACGTATACCGATTGTGAATTTCACAACAAAACTGCTCATATGACCAATAATGCTCACGATAGAACATTGATAGGGGAAACAGTCAAACTGATTTACAAGACAATACTCTTACTGAAACGAACCACGATAACGTATTATCTGATTTAACTAATCTCGCCAGTGAGCAGCACTGTGACTATAAAAATTGTTTTGAATAAAAATTTAGGACATGCTTTCAATGTCAAGGATTTCTCTATCTCCATCATTAACAAATTTCATACGGATAATAACTGTAAGCTGCAACTCATTTTCTACGGGTCTTGAGAATGCTAATACTATGACTATTACTAAATCTATGAAGCAGATCATCAAGAAGAAACGCAATTAAGGATGGGAGTAAATAAATTCGAAAAAGAAGCGAGTGGACCCCTGATCACCTAAAAATCCCTGTGATGAAGCTACCTGTAGGTTAAAGTGTACATCAAATATAGATGAAACTAAACTAAACCATATTTTTGATAATTATTGGTTATTGGGCGCATTGGGGCAAATAGATTTCATTAATAATACACTATGTATTATTTATTAATGAAATCTCTCATGCAGGAAATAAAATCAAAAAATCTTTCTAATCATTGTCTTAATTGTGAAAATGAAAATTTGTAGGATATTTTTTTATCTTTTACAGATTATTTAGTAGTTACAAAAATGATAATTTATTTCTTGTATTTTTGTAACTGTATTGTTTCCAGTATAATTTTTACTGTTTTTTTGTTTTAAATACTTTATTTCCAATATATTTTTTGTAACACTTAGTGTTTTATTTTATTACCTTGTTAGTTAAAACTAAACATTCCGCAAATTTTATGTGGTAATATCATTAATTATTACTTGATATTATCAAATTGTAGTGAAATTTGGTAAGGCAAGACAGTCGTAATTGAATAATGTGAGCGATTTGAACTGCTTATACAGTATCATCTTTAACGGGTTGTGTAAAACTCCCAATAAAACGAAAATATCAGCTGATACATCTACCAAACTTACTAAATATAAACTAGGATAATGCAGTTTAAAGATCAATATAAAAGTAGGACATTACAGCCATTCATATTGCTGCAATGAATTTTCAAACTTTCAAATCGCGTTATCTCAAACACTGTATTTTAAGATAATACTGTATTGTTTGTGTTGTGCGATGTGTCACTCTATCACCACACCCATGAAACCATACAGCAGCGCTTAAGACTGCTGTCATTAGGAAAAAATAAAGTGGCGGAAGCAGTGATAGCCTAGTAGTTAAGAAACTCGGCCTCTCGATCGAGGGGTCCGAGGTGCAAATCCCAGGCACGCACCTCTGATTTTTCAAAGTTATGTGCGTATTAGAAATTAATTATCACTTGCTAAACGGTGATGGAAAACGTCGCGAGGAAATCTCCATACCTAGAGATTTATAAAAAAAAAACTCAAAGGTATGTGAAGTCTACCAATACGCACTTGGCCAGCGCGGTGGACTAAGTCCTAATCCTTCTCATTCTGAGAGGAGACCCGTGCCCAGCAGTGGGACAGTAATGGGTTGTTGATGATGATGATGATGAGAAGTGGCGTTGGTGCCTTTAGCATCAAAACACGAAGCGTTCTACCTTCAATTTTTATGAAATTTAATATCGTATTTTTTAATAAAAACCAATTTTCAATATAAATAGCTCGTTCCACCAGAACGTGCTCGCCGTGCCTGTGCGTGGGATTACTACAAATTAATATAACTGGGGGTAATTGTAACAATATTTGTTTCGAATTTCAATTATTCCTTTTATAACTCACCATCAACCCATTTTCGTTTAGTTTGGATAACAAATTTAAAGCTTATTGTACTTTTAAAGAGTTATTATTGTGCATTTATGTGGTATCTATTTTTAGTTTATTATACGTAATTTTACGTATTGCTATTCTAGTAGTATTCATGAATATCTGTAGGTGGTAGACCTCTGTTGTGTGTGTGATAGACGGTGTGGAGAGCGCCTGGGATCACCTGGGCGGAGCCTGATGGGGCAACACGTTCAGAGGACTCCGGTTGCGTTCCGTTGGAGATCTCAGAATCCTCTTCGCAGCGGTGAGGATGGCCACCGGGGGTGTTTTAGTGCGGTAAAAATCCCACATAACGCCGTGTCGCTGGGTACCTTTTGAAGGATTCCCCGTCTTTAAAAAAAGAAAAAGAAAAGAAAAACTAAGGACCTCTGTGGGTCTACTTCACCCTTATTTACACCACCATCACCACCACACTTATTTCTTCCTAAAAACAGTGCCATACCAGTGTTAGACGCTGCCATATTTCGGTTTGCAGGACTTATCTCTCTAAGTTACTCTCTTACATTTCCTATGATATGATAAATGTAAGAGATATTATAATCATTTATAATCGGTAACCTATGCCATTAATTTTCATTCATTTTGTCGTTTGAAAATATTTCGAAGCTTTTAAGTCATCATTTCCTCTGAATTCCATGACCCTTTCATTTTGTCTGTATTTCGAATGTATTTCGAAGCTTTTAAGTCAAAATTCGTCTGAATTCCACGACCCTTTCATTTTGTCTTTATTTCGAAAGTATTTCGAAGCTTTTAAGTCAAAATTCGTCTGAATTCCATGACCCTTTCATTTTGTCTTTATTTCGAAAGTATTGCGAAGCTTTTAAGTCATAATTTCGAATTCCGTGACCAGTAGTGGCACGCCACTAACACCGGCTTTCAGGCTCGAATGCACCACGAAATTGTGTTACGTACTTTAAAATCGTGAGTAGCCTTCGGGAAATGGGTTAAAATGTTTCAATTTTAACAACCTATTGCACACGTACTTTATACCTTCTGTACCTATCTTTTGTCTTACCTGTTGTCTCATTGTTTAAATCGTTAGCGTAAAAATAGCTATAATACTTAAGAATGAAGCATTATATACCCAATATTGTTCCAGTGTCTCTCATGATTCTATTGTCTATAAACTCCACTAAGCTTATGTAAAACATTCGCTTTTGATAATGTAGTGTTCATCTACTTTTGGAGCTGACTGTACAATGTATATATAAACAAACATATATATTTGATCATGATAGTAGGTAAATTATCCTACGTGCATTATGTAGGTACGTTCTCTTATTTTTCGCTACTTTTGTTTTATGTTTACGTTTTCCTTTTAAGAGGAAGGATCCCTCATTATCTTGGCATAAGTCATTTGTTACATTGTTACTTTTATGTTTACGAATTCTTTGTTATTAATTAAGTAGCGAGGGTTTTGTATAATACAGAAGCAGGAAGGTAACATGCTCTGTACCTGATTGTAAGTGACTACTAACGGAGTTACTTCTTACCTACTTGAGTTTGTATTGCTACCCTTGGGAAGTAAGGCACATCTTGGATAATTATGAGTATGCCTGCATTACCACACCCTTCAAAGTGAAGCACAGCAGTGCTTAACACTATTGCTATTAGGTAGAAATAGGTGTGGCGGTGGTGCCTCCGGACTGGACCGACGAAGGGTTCTACCATCTTTAAAATGTTGATGTATTTTAAAGCATCTAGTCTAAAATACGAACACACAACAAGACAATATAACACAGTCATAAAGATTATATCATTTAGCCGGCATTCTTGCCAGCGAAAACACTTGAAAATGTAATAAATCTTTTCCATAAACAGATTTATTTCAGCTGTTCACGCTTGCTAATTGGGAAATCTGCGAATATTTGCGGAGAAGACGCCTCGGAATAGCTGGTGTTATTTAAAAAAACGAAGTATACTTTCAAGATGTAATAAAGTAGGGAAGGCGTTTCTTCATGAAAAACATCGACTTTCAAATCGCTTTGTATCGAAGTTTGGAGAGTCGATCTACAAAATATATCGACGAGGATCGATGTCTGTAAAATGATTTTTGTTTTCAATTTTTACGTGAAAAAGAGAATAATAAATTTGCCACTCAAACAATAGGTTAAAAGTAGGTAATAGAATTGTAAAAAACCAAATGTCATTTATTCTGGTATTAATTCGTCATTTTTAATCGAATCGAACTTAGCAATGAATTGATCATTGCTAAGTTCGATTCGATTAAAAAGATGTTTGGTCCAATAATCGATTAGTCAGGCAATCTCGCCATCCCTACAACAGGCGTTGGGAATAAACAATGGTGGAGGTTTGTCGGAGTTTCAGCATTACGGAGTGTTCGTTTTGTCGTAAACAACGGAATGCGTGGAACGAAATGTATTCCGTAACCGCACACCTCCTGTGGCATTAAATCAGGCCTTAAGAAGGGTGTCTCTTGTTCAAAGTTATTTATGTCCCGTACTAGTCAATTCTATGGTTTCGTTCGCTCCTTTACGGTAATTAATTTATTATACGTATTATGTACTATTATATACGTATCGTCATCTTGACTTAGAATGGGAATGAATGATTGGTTTTAACATTTCTTAATTAAAAATAAATGAAACTTAAAGCATTTTCATATTTATTTCGTTAAGATTTATATTTTACTGATTGCCGTTTCTAAATATTTATTTATCAATATATACTTAATGTTGTATTATAAGTAATGTTATGTAGTAAGTAAGTACTTCTTAGCTTCATATATTTAGTCATTTTTGTGTAGATTATGTCCTATACGCTATTAGTTAATACTGCAGTTTCATTAAATTTGACGCATTGTTGTGAAAATCATCTGAATTTACAAAAAAAAATATTTATTTTCATTTACAGGATGAGTAACAGATATACATCTTTATTTATAGTTTTATTAGATAGATAAACATATCTTTACACTCTCTCTTTATACAATAGCAAATCAGTTTATATTAACCGATAGAGCCCGCAGGCCTAGTTATAGAGTTACAAATAATCATGTTTGGGATATTACCCGATTTATTTGATAAATGTTCATTCATATTAGAATTTACTAACGCGTAAATATTGGTTATGTTTAACTAATGGATAGGGGAATGGTATTTTGGAAATGTGTCATTGTGAGTAATATTATGCGGCTGTATGTAATTAGATCCTAATTTAAATATTGTAATTGTAATTTATGTTTGGTACATAAGCTCTATCTCTTTTCATTTCCTACGGAATTTCAAATATTCTCTATATTACCTTATATATATATTTAGGGAAATTAGATTACAGTCCACCTTATGGTAAGTGGCTACAGCTGTCCATAGAAATATGTAATCAGCCCCGAATAAAATGAAAATTCCTCCTGAGGTCACAGAGGTGTTGCCGCCCCTGAGGACTAAGTTGGAGCCTCGGATCCTAGCCATCATTTCAACCGAAAAATAGGTGTAGCGGTAGTGCCTATGAAATCGTACCACAAGAGGTTGTACCTTTACATTCGCTTAAAAAAGAGGTAACGACACACATTTATACAATCGGCACCTACCTGTACTCAGGCTTAGTTGGCAACGCTATTCATCCAAGCCTTTTAATAAATCCCAATACCCTAAAAAATACCAATCATGCCCCCGCTTAAATATAACAACTAACAACAAAGTAATTTAAGTTGCACGTACTGTGCTGTCAAGTCGTTCAATCTCATAAATCATAGGCAACCCACACACTTATCGACGGAGAACACTCCGTTTCGGAACATTAAGCCAAACTTAGCAATCGTTTGGTTTTCCCGACTTTGTTTTGAATAAGTATCTATTTATAAATTTCTCAAAATGAGCATCCTTCAAACCCAGAAATAGATGTGGTAATGGCACCGATTTACAAAAGAAAAAGCGACATATATTTACACAATAGGTAGGCGACAACCTGTAGTAGGGCTTGGTTGGTAACACTATTCATCCAAGCCCAAATAGGCTTTTATAAATATAAATCCCAAAAAACCGTAAAATCTTCCCATCATGCCCCAGCTGAAGTATAGCAAAAACTGACAACAAAGTAATTTAAGTTGCACGTACTGAGCCATCAAGTCTTTCATAAATCATAGGCAACCAGAACACTTATAGACGGAGAACACGCCGTTTCGGAACATAAGGCCAAACTTACCAGTTGGTTGGTTTTCCCGACTTTGTTCCGAATAAATGTTTAATGTATTTCTCAAAATTAGCATCAGTATTTTGTCCTTAATTCCTAAAGTAATCCCTAAAACAAAATGTAAATAGGTGCTACTTATTAAATTTTATTTTATTTACCTTTTTCAAAGATAAATATGTAGGTCAATACATCTTTTATTTATTTTTCTCATGTCGATTTTTTTCTGTGGTAGATATTGATGAGTGTGAACAATGAAAATTAGAAAATATACGTGTGTGGGATATATAATGCTTAACTTTCCCTAATTTAATAGATGAAATTGTTTTACGTATTTATCATTATATTTCTCTCTGCAAAGTATCCCGAAAAGTAAAATACTACCTGTTCTATAAACGCAATCCTTAGGGAGCATAATGGCTATCTAACCAAACGTATAAATGAGTTGCAAAACCGAGACACGGTAATGACTAGAGAACTACAGATAGGAAGAGTAATTACTGAATAATACGAACCAGGCTTCTCAATTAAACCTCAAAGGGTAGAAATACATCTAAATAATTCCAAACTAAAAGCTCGTTGGGTACTTAAATTATGCAACTAAAAACACAATGTTTTTTTTTAATTACTGAGAACTCGTTTGGTACCAAATAATATGTTTAAACAGAAATGTTTTTTAATAGTACTAGCAAATAATCTAGCAGCCTACATGATGGTAAATAATCACTGCCGCCTATGGACATCTATAATCAACTGCAAATTAGAGTCGTACAATAAAATCTTTGTTTTCGCCTTAGAACAAAAATCCCGTAGTACGTAGGTATATATTATGTCGCTTCCTTACTACGCTCTTTAAACCATCATACAGTTGCGTCTAACACTGTTCTTCTAATTATTTTAAAGTACGCCGTCAGCGCAGTTTTTTTTATAATATAGGAGTAGCAGACGAGCATGCAGTCCACATGATGGTAAGTGGCTCCTGCCGCCCATGGACATCTGTAATCAATCCCAGATAAGATTAGATATTCCTACCTGAGGCCGGCCACAGATGCGCCGCTACCCCTGAGGACTAAGCTGGAACGCCTCAGAAAAGTCTGTCTCCCTTACCACAACCTTCAAACCGGAACACAGCAGCGCCTAACACTGCTGTTATTAGGTAGAAATAGGTGTGGCGGTGGTGCCGCTGGAGTCGAACCACAAAAGGTTCTACCACCTTTAACTTTTCAAAAAACTACGACCAATTCTTATAATTCTTTCATTCATAAAAATCATCGAAACCAACCATAATACGGACATATCTATTCATAAACATTCCTTATCCGCCAAAAACACTTCTTTTTTCGTTTTGATGTTAGGCGATCAATCTACCATTATTTTACGGTTTGTGTCATTCCGCGAACAATGCATGACAGCGGAACTCAACATTCTACACACGTTATTGATGGTACCCATAAATAACGCATCCACTCATTGGCCTTTTTAGAATGTTGCGTGCATTTGATACTTATTGAGGTCGAAAAATACATATACATTTAAGCCTAAAATAACTATCATGTATAGTTATTTTAGACTTAAACTTTATTACGACGATGTTGTTTTGTTTTTGTTTTACTTCAGTAGCACTACCATGAGTTTACAAAAGTATTACTCGCTAGCGACTGCGTAAAATAAATGTATGAAAAATTGTACAGCGCCTCTGGTGGTTACTCGTAGAACTAAAATCCGTAGTGACGTAACTCGATACGTAAAAAACCTATCGAAATCAAATCGCTAGCGAATGTCATTATAATCTATTGCCATACAAATTCGGTCCCATGAGTCATTAATTTGACAGACGTTGTCAAGAAATACCGTAACGATAGTAGTTATGTTATTCACTAACAAAATGACAATAGTTTTCTATTTACCATTTCTATAGTGGCGTTTCTATGCCAACTCATGGTAATGCTACAGTATATTATATTTTCATTTAATTTAGTCACCTCGCGTTACACTGTAGTTCATTTTTTGCATAGAAACCCTAAATTTTAAGGCTAAAATAGTGTTAGTTACTTCCGATTAAGTGTTTTTGTAAGAAATTTGTGACAAAATTCGTTCAAGAAAATTATAAGATAATGACGTCTGAAGTAACGGTCAGAAAATGGTTTAACATTGCAAAAGCAAGGAAAATCACAATTGAACTCAAAATGCGTAAAGGGCGTTAAGTTGTTTACGTATCTCGATCGATATATTTAAATGGACGCTACTTTGATATAGGTAACATATAAAATCTTAATTTTCATTTATCTACTTTTTATATTCTTAACAAGTATTTCATATGCTATCATGATTTCGCAGTTTGTTTTCTGTCAGCGAACAATGAGTTCGCGGTATCGTGAATACAAACTGAGAACAGCAGCTCATAACATCCGACACGGGTTATTGATGGCCCTTAATAAATAACGTAATAACTCATTGCTCTTTCACGAGTTGGATATTGCGTGCACTCGCTAAATGAAACGTATTGAGGTTACGGTCTTCCTTGGTCTAAAATTGCTTATGATATAAAAAAACTGATATTAACATGAATGAATCATGTTAATATCAGTTTTTTCTTATATTTTTCATGATTAATATGTGATTATTATAAAGTAAACATTCTTCAATATTCTCAACAATTAAAAGCATTAAACTATATACTATCAATTAATCATATTATAAGATGGCGAAATAAAGTTCGATCGATGTCATCATATCACTCATCTAATCCTGCTAAAGAAATTGGATACCAGATACCAAAAACTTGCAAGGTTCGAGTATAAATATACATTTCATACGAACTAACAAAGAAAGTTAAATAAAAGCTAGTAACAAATATTCATCTCATATAATAATTTACGATCGAGCTGTCTCATCCCATTTGAACCTTATCGTTAACAGTATTGGGCTGTATCAGGACCACAAACCCGGGATAGCGGGGCTCATAACTTCCGACATGAAATTGATGGCTAATATACATAACGCATTGATATTTCACTGTTGTAACACTTGCTACTAGCACCTACTAATTAAATAAAAACATTGAGCATTTATGACTTTTTAACACGCTTTTATTAGCTTTGGTTGTATCTATGTATGTATGTATGTAACGTAATCTTTGAACTCAATTTTATCCGTTTCTAGAAGCTTAATAAATTTTAAACTTTGCACACGTATCAAAAACCGACGCCAATGCAATTAGATAACGGTTTCCCATTATCCTTGATAGATGATTGTATTGCTAATTGTGAAATAAAAAGTAGAAAATATTTTTTAATGACAAAGAGTTTATTAACGATTAATTTTTGTCGTTAGAATAATGTCATTACTAGCTAATTTATTAACTATAACTCACAAAGAGTTCAATGATTGAGTTTTTTCTATTAGATCCTGGAGCGAAAAGCTATTGAATATAATTTAGATAGCCTCATTAGTTTATTAATGTAATTATTTCTTCCCGCTACCAAGCGTTTCAGTTTATCTATCAGTCTTTAATTGTTCTTCCGTGTTGGCTACAGATCTTTATTTATACAAGATATAAATTTCATATTATATAAGAGGCGCTGTGGATTTTTAGATATTTGGCATAAATTCGAGTATTTGAGGAGAATTTTCGTCCAAAACAGAAACCAAAATCTATTATAAATTGCAGTTGGTGTCCAAACGTTTCATTAAATAAAATAGTTTCAGAATCTTTAATTAATTTACATTCATACCTATATTACATAAAATATAAAATGTTGAAACGCGCAATTTAGTTCTATTATAAAGGTAAAAATGAAAGTCTTTTATGTTAATAGACACAATTAAAAACTTCTTTGGTATTCATGACACGGAAAACCTTTTAGGTCGGATTGCGTACGTAATTCGAACCTAAGTAGCCGATAATAATAAATAATTCAAGAAAACGCTAAATGAAGCCGGACTGGAGCCATTTGCGATCGCTTAATAGGGATGGCTATTCTTCCCGAAACACAACGATTCTTAAATCGATGCGAATCGATGTGATAGTTGATTTACAAAAATATCGGGGTCCAAAGAATCGACTTTCTCTCTCGAAATCTCTTTAAAAAAAATCGATTTCAATCTGCATAGATTCGTGCCGTGAATGGCTTCAGAGGCAAAGCCAGTGAAAAAAAGGTCCTTAGAACCAAAAGATCACTGAAATACGTATCCGTCAGCCCAAAATGGTCTATAACACATTTTTTAATGTTCAATCAACTTTAGAAAAATCGTATATCGATTTTCTAGGCTGAAAGATCGATTCACTGAAGCGATCCATTACGATTAAAATAATCGACGCTTTTTGGTCCAAAAAATCAATCGTTTATCCATCCCTATCGCTTAATACGTTTGTACATATTGAATGGACCATATAATATCGTTTAGTGTGATTAGAAACAAACAATATAAATTAAGAACACGTTCCACATATAAATTAAAGCAACGGGTGTCGGAGACATATTGGAAAAGTCGTAAGACTTACGATTTTGAGTTACTGCCGACCACAATTTTCGAGTTTATTAATGGAAACAAACATTAGAATACTATTGGAATTTCCAATTTGCTGGAATGATTAACGTATATCATCACTGCTTTTGGACATTTTTAAAAACTGATTTCCGGACCAATTTTCCGAGGCGCTTCAGACTTATTTTCCGAAGCTTTTCTTTTTATCTTTGCCTATTTTAATCGAATAATGAGGCTCGAATAAAAATGATAAATTGCGGATAATCTTAAGCAGGTTTTAATCCCAATTTGCTCAAGATAATTGCTTTTAACATTTTTTGCTTAAGCATATAAATCCTTTGTATTTCATTTCTTATTTTTCAATAAAGTTACTCTACAATTATTTTGTACCTGTACCTGTTCTGGGAAATACAATATGGTCTACATATCCTTAAGTTATATACCCTTAAGTTGTAATTGATTTCTTATATTAAATTCAAACAATTTTGTACCAATTTTATCATTTCAATTTCATTTTTTTCAATCAAACTTGAGCAAAATGAAAATTTAGCATAGTGCCTAATAAAAACATTTAATAAAGAAACCAAATGCCGAATTGGAAAGTAGGTTGAAATTCTACTGAAATCAGAATTGTAAAGATGTGGATACTCCGAATGGCTGGATTAAAATCCATTTACATAGAAAGCTTTCAGTCGAATAAAGATGGGGAACTAAGCTTGAAATTCGTGAGCTTACAATTCTTAGTTCCATTAAACCGCCCACACACATCCTACACATATTTTGAGACATGTAAACCTCTAATGCTACTTAAAATACTAATGTAAAGTGAATAACACAATAACATGTAATTTCGTTACATTTATGCTTAATCAAAAGATCAAAAACAAAAAGCAATGAGTTTACCTGTATTTGAACAAAAAAAATTAAGACAAAAATAAAAATAAAGTATTAACTCTTCTACCAGAACTAGTAAAATCACGACCTTCAACTTAGGGATTTATATATCTTTTAAGGTGGCAGAATTCGTGGTGCTACTCTGGAAGTACCACCGCCACACTGAATTCTGCCAAATAATGGCAATATTAAGCTCTGCGGGATTCTGAAGAGAGTGATAAGGGAGACATACTTGTCCGTAGCTTTCCAACTTAATCTTCAGGGATACCAAGTCAACAACACATTTGCAACCGATCTTACGTAGGTTTACAAAAAAAGTTGCGGGATTTGAATCCTGCTATAATTAACAAAGGGCAGTGATAGGCTAGTGATTAAGAAACTCGGCCTCTCCATCGAGGGGTCTGAAGTCCCAAGGAGCAAATCCCAGGCACGCACCTCTGATTTTTCAGAGTTATGTGCGTATTAGAAATTAATTATCTTGCTAAACGGTGAAGGAAAACATCGTGAGGAAACCTGCATACCTGAGAGATTCATAAAAAAAATCTCAAAGGTATGTGAAGTCTACCAATACGTACTTGGCCAGCACCGCGCTGGACTATGGCCTTATACTTCTCATTATAAGAGGAGACCCGTGCCCAGCAGTGGACAATAATCGGCTGATGATGATAATCAACTAAGAGCGTCTAATAAAAAGTATTACCTATAACGAGTATATGTGTTTACTTCTACATGTATAAACCAATTTATGTTTCTCAAGGGTTTCATTTATTACGTAATAAGCGAGCTAAGTTTCCTTTATAGCCTAAGCATAAGCTTGGGACTAATGTAAGTGCAAAGAAGTATGGCAGCTCGGGAAGACCGCTATATTCGGCTGTAAACATAAATTACTCAGGCCATAACAACACGCGTTTACTATAGCCGTTAAATTGTGATTAAAGTTGTTACCATATTAAGTATGACAGTGAAATTAATGGCTAAAGTTAAAGAAGTGATTCAAATAACTTATGAAGATAAAATGAAGAGGTGTAGAAGAAGAAGTAACTTTCTGTATAACAAAAAAAATAATTATAGTGTAATGTATATATTTGACAAAACATTATCATAAATATTATCATAATATGTCGGAAAAACATTATTGGTATGAATTTCAGCCTCTTACGTAAGAGGTCCCAGATTAAAATTATTGGTAGTCCTAAATTTTTCAGTATTAAGAACCAGTCCACACGGCGCGTTGCGTCAGCGTTGACGTAGCGCTGTCGCTGCGTCGTTTTACATAATCATAGTGTACACACGATGCGCTGCGTCGACGCAGCGCATACGCGACTGAACTGCAGCGCCCGAGACGAAGCGGGCGGGGGAGTACTAGTTGCGTCGCCGGAGCGGCAGCGTTCAGTTGTTTATGCGTTGATAAGGAACGCACGCGCAAGCTGATCTCGCTTATTTTTACGTATTTTGACGGTGACGTAGTAATAGCAGCAATGCCAGACGTCTTCTCCGATCCATGCTTTCTATAGAATGACTGCGACAATTACTTAAAATGCTCGCCGCAACGGTGCGTCGCCGTTGCGATGACGGAGCGTTACGACTACGTCGTAGTAACGGTGCGTTGGCGCAGCGCCCGTGTGGCCGGCTATGCGTCAAAACCTTTGCGTTGCGACGACGCAACGCAACGCAACGCGCCTTGTGGACTGGCTCTAAGTGTACATAACGTATTAGAAAATAATTATCGCATTCTGTAATGCGAAGTAAAATATATTTTGTGCGTCGTTTTGAGCCTTTCTCATTAGGAGAGGAGGTCTGTAACCAGCAACAGGACAACATTGATATTAAATCTATCTTTACAATTAGTTGTCAGTTCAAAATTTTAACCTATAGGTTGACCTTTAAAAATATAGGTAAATTTTAGCTTCCATCGAAAAAGCTGTTAGAATTTTATCACTAAGGCTTTTACAGGTACTTGCACTAAAACAACAGAACTCGTTAATAGAAACACTAGAAAAAATTTACTATAAAACTCTCAATACAAATACCTTCTATTAAGTTC
The DNA here is from genome assembly GCF_041222505.1 of Epargyreus clarus. Taxonomy (NCBI): domain Eukaryota; kingdom Metazoa; phylum Arthropoda; class Insecta; order Lepidoptera; family Hesperiidae; genus Epargyreus; species Epargyreus clarus. Next base: position 6,070,116 of record NW_027332233.1, read on the forward strand.
AAAGTTGAAAGCTTGCGGTTGGAAATTTATTCAGTTGCTAGTAATAAATTACAGATGATATCTCCTTTTAAACGCGAGGTTGCCGTTAAATTAAAGAGTGATTGATAAATTTATTTTTACCGACGGAATAAAACACTACGTGGTAAGGTCTATGGACTTAAGTTTTTTATGCGAACCGCAAAGATCAGTATACAAAGTGTTAGTTGAAGGTACCAGGTTTGATTCCTGACAGATCATGATCTAAATAAAGATGGGTTGATAATGATAATGATAATTAATTGTAAAGAATTATTGTAAGAGTACAAAGCGTCATTTTATTTACAATAGAAATCGAAGAAAACAGGAAAGAGGTAGACCAATCGATCTAGAAACCATATATTAGTATATATTGAAACCATAGACCTAAAAACCATATCATTGGGAAACGATTAATATCGTTAGTAGTAGAATAACCGCTATAGTGTTATACATGTAAGTAATACGAATAAATCAAAAACCCTTTATCCACTTTTTACATCCAAATACACGATTTTAAAATAAAAATTGTGTACTGCTGAACAATCACTAATTAATCTGTTAATGAACCTGCAAAAGGGTGTTGAAAGGCACACATTCTGTTTAACGCAAGTTATTATATTAATTTCTGCTTACCCACACATTAATCAAATACATAAACAGTACAGCAAAGTAACGATTTCATTATATTAATTGGATAAATCTACCCTATTTCATGATTCAATTTACTCGCGTATCTGAAATACAAGCTTCTGGTACTAATTAATCAAAATTAATTTAACGGGCGTGACAGTTGCAGCCCCTCGTCCTCGGGGTAGCTGAAGGGAATCTCTATATAAATAAAATTTGTGTGTCTGACTGTAATTTTAAAACATCTGCAGCTTCTTCCATAATACAGTTTGTTCTGAAAAGGCAGAGATAACCTTTTCTGAACAAACTAGGTTTGAAGACAAGTGTGTCAGAACGGTTACTATAGAGGATAGGTGGTTCTGGATTCAAACCCCGGTCAGGCTTGGGTGTAAATGACGTATTTAAGTTTCCTTCAGTGTCTGGGTGTTTGTGTATTCATCTTGGTGCATGGCACCCACGAGACACAGACCCTAGTAAAACGATTTTAAGTGCAGATTTTTACTTTTTAATACATATCTTGGTTAGGTACTCGTACTTCCAATTACTCTTCAACTGACTGTTTTGGAAAGAGACCATTATACAGAAATACTTAATAAGAAAATTCAAAAAATCATAGGCTACTTTTTACGGACCCAGTGAACGGAAGTGAATCCGCGTGGAAAAGTCATTCAAATATATATTTCAAGTTGAGATGTTGAACCGAACTATCATTTGTCAGACAAATAATCCGTAACAGTGCCAAGCAATTCTAGCCTATGTCAAAATTTCGACATTTCAAAATACTTGTGGTCATATTTCTTAGGAAGTTAAACTAATATAACTTATTTACGGAATGTTATTTAGTTTCGCAAGAGAAAATTGCGAGGAATAGATATAATATATTTATTATACTCGTATTTTCCTACATTTCAAAAGCAAGCGTCAGCACAATACTACTACTATTACTACTATAGAAAAGAAGAATAAGTAGTTTTGTTATAATTGACAAATCAAAAATATAAAAAATTGATTTCATTTAACTTTGCTAAAAAATAACAATGTTAAAATTTATCTTGTAGAAGCCTCCGAGGGAAGGGAGGAAAACGGGGAATGAAGTAAACATGTCATTACCCCCGATTTAACACCCCCATGCAGATTTACAGTTTCTAGAATGGAATCCTAGATATTTTCCGAAAACTAAAATCCAGATATAAAATCAATTATTTAAAAGTTGACGCTTATTATTCGAAATTGCTAATTAGTAATGATTAATTAACTAAATGAACCGAGCTCTCTTGATGAATGACACTTGGTGCTCGCAAAATTGGGTTCGGTTTTTGAAAATTATATTGAGAAATGCCTATTAATTTTTGCATAATTTGGGATAATAGATAGGTATATTAAAATTATATCTGTGTATTTAAAAAATAATAGAACCTAATTAATATAATATTACTAGCTGACCCGGCAAACGTTGTGTTGCCATATAAATAAAAAAATGTTAATGGTGAACAACGCTTATCACTTAGGGATACGAAAATAAAATATTAGCCGATTCTCAGACCTACTGAATATGCATATAAAATTTGAATATCGGTAAAGTTTCGGAGGAGTACGGTAACTAACATTGTGACACTACTACTAATAATATTAACATATACAACATAATTACATATTTAAATTATGTCACCACAATTAAAAGTAATAATCAATAACGCTTATGAGCTATACTTATGGTCCCATATTACTATGTTGTACACATGTAAAACATACCATAACATATAGTAAAATGCCAGCAAATAAGGTTACTATGGCTAGTTTTATTGTAATAAGATGATTCTGATTAATTCTAAAACAAAATTAATGGCTTAGAATTTCCACTCACAACATACAAATACTCATATATGACACTATGTCATTATATTAATTATGTAGCTTACAATATAGTTACTCTATATGTAGGTAATTGATGGAAAAAGTAACTGCCCAATTACAGAGATAGGGGAATAGAGCTATAAAGATCGGTAATATTCGATGGCAAGAAAACTTCCGTGGGACCCCTTGCAATACAAACTTTAGTAGTTATTCAAGTTATCTGTTATGTAATACAGGTAATGTAATCTAACACTGTACTGTTATGTAATACTTCTGAAGGTGGTAGAACCCTTTGTGGTTCGACTCCGGCGGCACCACTGCCACACCTATTTCTACCTAATAACAGCAGTGTTAGGCGCTGCTGTATTCCGTTTTGAAGGTTGTGATAAGGGAAACAGACTTTTCCGAGACGAGCTTAGTCCTCAGGGGTACCGGCGCATCCGTGGCTAACCTCAGGTAGGAATATCTAATCCTATCTGGGGTTGATTACAAATGTCCATGGGCAGCAGTAGCCACTTACCATTAGGTGGACTGCATGCTCGTCTGCTACTCCTATATATATTATATTATAAGAAAAATAGAATACATTTATAAGAACTGGAGATTGTAATGATTTCTAGAAGTTTTCAGTGGGTTCCAGGTTCAATCTCAAGTAAAACAGAAACTAGATGGAACATAAGTAATATTAGTTAAATGTTACTATGCTGCATTCAGCTTCGAATCCCCGATAAGAGTCCCACATTAAATTTCTGGAGACATCCGTTTATATCAATTACTTATAATCCAATCCTAGATCTCGGTTCTCCCTAGGAATCTCAAAATACTCGTAGAATAAAGCAATATAGAAAAAATCGCAGTAGGTATAGTTATATATTCGGAGCTACCTCTTGTATTACCGTAATTACATGCACTGTGACACGAAAAACCTTTCTCCTGGGATTGCGTGGTACATAATTCGAACCTAAGACGCCGATAATAATAGATTATTCAAGAAGCCAGGGCACGGGAGGGATCCACCTGATAAGACTAATTTTTCTACGTATACGAGTAGGCATTACGGATGGCATTGTTTATGATACCTATATTTTTAAGGGACGATATGAAAATAATCTTTGGAGTAATCTTTGGTTTTTGAGTAATCGTGCTTGTAGAACTTGATCTTGTGTGGTTACTGCCGCCCATGGATATTAGAAATCGGCCTCAAATAAACCGGAACCCCAATGTAAGATCGATGACTGATAATATTATTTTAGCCTTCGGGAGTAGCTGCGCATATTTGATGGGTTGTAGGTCGAACTTGTGTTATAAGCAGGTCACATATGTCCATAGCCTGCAGTATCACCACCATCAAGTAGATCAAGCTTACTTGCTACTCCACGCTAATAAAAACATGCCCAAATGCTACATTTGTCTATATTATTTCAAGCCTTGTAAATCAAAACACATTTGTTTCACATCAATATTCTATGGCACAAATAAACAGCGTTATTGAATCAAATTACAGTACATAATATTAAATAAAAAAGTGTTACACGCAGATTACATCAATAAATCATCATTTGGGTTCGTACGTAGCTGTCTAGCAAGATAAATATAAATATCCTGATATTAAATATAAAAATGTATATATTTATTATCCTTCACCGTGGTAATAAATCCAAGATTTAATCCAGCATTTAATAAATGCGTGTATTTACGCGTCAAGTAAGCAACATAAAAAAAAAGATACCGGCCGAATTGATAACCTCCTCCTTTTTTAAGTCGGTTAAAAACGTAACGCATCCATAAAAAAAACGGTAAGATAAAACGCTTTCTACACTCACAGACCCACACTAGGATTCCCTGTGTCGTGGGTGCCATTTACACACGCATAGATAAATACACAAACACCCAGACCCAGAAACTTAAATCTCAATTCATCCTTTAGATATCTGTCTGGCCGGGGATCGAACCCGGGACCCTCTGCGCGTTAGACCGGTATTACCGCTCCGCCACGCGGGTCGTCAAATTATCCATTTATCCGTTAAACGTAATTCTGACGTAAAGTTAGAATTAGATAATATTCTTGAATACTCGAACTCTCATTAAAGTGAGTAGGCTTCAAGTTAACGTATTTTCTAGGGCCCTAATCTAACACCTCCACTTGATATATGAGCGGTTAAATAAACCTGGGGAATTTATCTTCAAAACTTGAGGCTGGTCTCACAACTTTGAGCTAGACTAATATTTATAAGCGTCTTTAGTGTTACGTAAACTACCTGTGAACTTCATAGAAATTTGCTTTAGGCTTCTATTTTGTATAGGACTTTGGAGGCGTTTAATTTTTTTCCGTTATATTATATTTTATTATTATACTCCGGAGGTAAGAGCACAACCAATCTCCCTCACTTTAAATCCAAAATCATGTACTGAAGTCCATCTATTATCTTTTAGTGGGTGGTTAAATTCCAGAAATAGGAGGACTTATTTCGGTGACTGAATACATATCTTTATCTTAATCTATATAAGTCTACTACTATGTACTAAGTCGCTGATTTCCTTTGGTTTGTAAATGCAACACTCTTTCTCAAATAAATGTAGGAATTGAAAAAAGTGTGCAGCATTCATTTGTCGTCGTCTTTATTTTATCCTTAAAATCTTCCACATAATTTACTCGACTAAAATAGTACCTGAGATTATATTCAACATATTCATAGACCGACGAAGTACTTAAGTGACAAAGTCATATTAATGTTGATAGATTAATTACCTTAGTTAAGGCACGTACCATCTGTGTTGAGAGTAAGCAAAGTAGACGAATAACAAACAATATGGCGGAGTGGGAGGTGCTTAATATTAAAATGTAAATGTATATTATATACTAAAATATCGTTACATAATTTTGCTAATATATTCTTGACACACTTTAGAATAATCGACGTGGGTCGACGTGTCGTAGGTTTTTTTAAGTGTTCCCTGTATGTATAACGATGATACATTATGTTATATCGTTTTCGTGTTATTGGAATACATTGTAGAATTAAAATCATTTTTCCATATAAAATGTACGCGTGTCGGGTTTTTTTAAAACGCTCGAATTTCTACCACAGGGTGATCCCTGTCCATTTTAATGCTCTAAAAACCTAAAGAGTAATTTTTATAAAATATACAATCGTGCGAATAATCCACCAGATGGTGAGTGAAGACTGCCGACAACGGATATATTTAATCAAAATCCCTATTATTTAATTAATTTGGAATATCTAATGTGATAATTTTAGTCACAGCTTTCAAAGAACAGGTGCTTCACGCTTCTACTAAAAAATGTTTTTTATTGACTACAACTATAAAGCCTAATAATTTCCTAAAACATTAAGTGGGTGGGTTAACTGCCTTTCATTAGTTTTAATGGCTATTTGTTTAAGCTTTTCACAAATTCCTCTATAAGCTCTGCGAGCCTCGTTATATGAGAGCTTTCCTTACCCGTCAGTGGGATTATTTTCTTAATCTCTCTATTTAAATAAATAGCCAATTTATATCCTATTACTATATTTTGTTACCACTACTTACTACTTAAGTAAATACTGTTTAATACGATTTAATTTTCTGATTTTAAAAAACTTGAATTCACAAATATGAATCCCATTAAAATCAGAGCATATAAAAATCACTTGTGACTGTGCCTTCAAAAATCATCCATTATATGATTTTAATACGCTTTTATTAGCTTCAGACGTATGTATGTTGGTATGTTAGTATGTAACGGAATCTTTGAACATGATTTTTATGAAAGCAGTGTTTAGTCTACTGATAGATAGCGAGTAGGGATGCGTAGATATATCGATACAACACCGAATAATCATTAAATATGCAATGGGTACTATTAATACACCTTGATGTATTAAGAAATTCTAGTAGTGCACCCATTTATGATGGAATAAATTCATATCAACAGGATTTTTAATAGCCATCCTCGGCCATCAGAATATATAAGAATAAAAAGGAATATATTCCTGCTCAGGCACGGAGTTTTATGCGCCATTAAAATCCACCATTATCTAACATCACAGTCTAGAAAATACCAGCGTGAGGTGGATACCAGATAAAAGGCAAAGGAGTCTGTCTTCCGCAGTCAAACTTAATAGACTTTTCATAGAATAATCTTTAAAGTTTTAGTATTTCGACGGATATAATTTTCAAGCTATAAAATCTATTGTTAGTCTATTGTTAGAATATAATTTGACTTGTACTTACTACTACTTGTACTTCTATTTGTTATGATCTACGTTTTCTTGAAGGTATTCATGTATAAATATAGTCACAATATACAGTACGGAGTAACGTAATTACAATTACACGTAAGTAAGTACACACTAGTGATTAGAGGTATTATAACTATATACCCGTTATTAAACTGTTCTTGCTGAAGTCTACGACCAGAATGCCGCTCTCTGTTAACTCGAGCGCCGCCATGATATCATCCCCACTTGACATCCCCACTGCATCTGTGTTTGAACCGTAGTAATCAAATGAGTGACTTATTATTTTAAAGTACTAATTTAAAAATGCGATATCGTTAATATCCAAGTTTCTTATTAACGACGATAACATTGTGTTGATTTTTTCGACTAAAAACACTAGTTTTTTACACGACTTCAGAAGATAATATTTTTCGAGGGTATATGTATGTCTCATTAGGCACGCTCAAATGGTTTGACGGACTTTAACATAACAATATGAGGTTCATCTAAATTGTGGGCTAAGATTGGCATATTTAAAGCAGTCTGTTTTCATTTTATTTTGTAATAGTGTGTTTTTTATTTATTTTAAATATCGTTTATGTAATTATAACGTAGATATGAAAGTTCAAGACTTCGTAATATTTTGCTGAAGCATCAAAACATTGGTTCCATCATTAATTACGGCAAATAATGCAACTTCCGAAGCAACGAGTCACGTTGTTGAAGGGAAAATGAGAGCCAATGAGAATAACAGAGGGAAGCGGAAAGTTCTGAGATATATGGATCAAATAAATTACGAGCATAAAATTTGCTCATACTCTTTTTAGAAACTCGGAGGGTAATGTTTTTCGAGTATATGTATGTCTTATGTATCAGTATCAGTCTCTTTGACACGCCCTGAGGCATTCCAGCTCAGTCTGCTGTCCAAGGGTAGCCGTGCACCTGTGGCCGATCTCAGATGGGAATCTAGTCTTGTCTGGCGTAGATTGCAGATGCCCATGGGCGGCATCTGCCACTCAAGTGGATTACATGCTCGTCTGTTACTTCTACGTTATAAATAAAAAATATCGTATCACCGAATATTAAGACGAATATGTAGTATTTTTAATACAACGTCAATGTAATTCTACCGTAACCACCGTCCGGGGGTGTATTGATCGACCGGACCAGAGATTACGTTTGGGGTGTGCTATTCGTCTCCTGCAATTTTGCTCAACCCTTTACTCAGAAGATTTATTATTATGACTCAGGATATGTTCGAAGTAATCTCTTTGAAATAACATTTGTTAAATTTCATTTATTACGTCCTATATTGTTCTACGAGTACATATATTTGGGTACGGGTATTTTTTCTTGAAATTAAAAGAGTTTAGGACATGGGTTACTAGTCCAGATATGAAGATATGATGATAGATTATGTAGATTGTAAGGGAATTAGTGTTGTATTTCGCATTTAAAGATAGTGATAAATTATATGTGCATATGAATTCGAAAGGTTCGAGATGCCTAGAGTAAAACCCCGATCTTTCAGAAGGCTACGAAAAGATATAACCACTCCTATTAATAGCAAACATGCAGTAAATACCTTTTTCTACACTCCTGTTATTCCCCGTTATCAAACTATAAATATAAAGAAAGTATAAATTACTTTGAACTTTTTTTTAAGTTTACAACTGACGGCATCATCCAAAACTTCTAGTATCTACACCGACATTACCATAACGAGTTTGCGTATAAACTGGAACTTCATTTAAATTTATCAATTAGTTCAATCTCCTAACTTCGGGAAGCATGTAACTAAACGTAGTTAATTACTTTGCAGCCACGAAGCTAGCCAGCGTTATTGATCGGTACAACCAAATGCGATGACATTCTGAAATTCACAAGCCGCAAATTTAATTTTGATTTGCATATGAACTGTTTACCAAGCGTGTTAACTACACTGCTCACACACTGCACTCACTACTCTACACTACACACACACACACACACACTAACCTACACTAAACAAACACCATTTATTATTTTAAATCACTTTTATTATTTTACGAGCTTTTGCCCGCGGCTTCGCTCGCGTTACGAAGTAATATTTTCATCCCCTATTTTATACCATTGGGGGTAGAAATTATCAAAATCCTTTCTTAGCGGATGCCTACGTCATAACATCTACCTGCATGCCAAATTTCAGCCCGACCCGTTCAGTGGTTTGGGCTATGCGCTGATAGATCACTATGTCAGCCAGTCACCTTTGAGTTATATATATTTAGATAACATCGCATATATTTTATAGTAATGTCCATCCTTATTACAATTAGGATAGGAGTAGCAGAAGATCATGCAGTCTTCCATGATTGTATATGGCCATGAACATGTGTAATCAACTCCTGATAAATTTCGATTCCTGAAGCCACATATGCTCCGCTACCCCGGAGTATGTCTCCCGTAGCACACCAAACAAATTAGGAAGAAAAAGGTCTGGCTGTGGTAGTGGTTCTACCACCTTCAATATCATGATATGTACGAGTAGGTATATTATTTTTGTGAGCGTATGTTAGTAAGTATTTTATCCTCCTTTTTACTTTTTACAAAATATAAATACACACAAACTTTTAGAACCAACCGACCAATCAAATTAAGGACGCTGATGACAGTATACGGAATTAAATATTATAACTGTTTACTTAATAAAGCAGTGGTTGACAAAGTGTACCGTTCTTTCAAGTAAGATTAACGCAGGAGGGGAAATACGTTTATTTTCCTCTGTTTGTTCCGACTACGTACATATTCCCGAGGCTTTATATCTCTCCGGGAGTTAATAGCGAAGATTTCTTGAATAAAATTAGATTTTAAATATAATGATATATCAGATAGGAAATACTCTGTTACACTCCATACCTGCAGAAGCAGTGATAGCCTAGTGGTTAAGTAACTCGGCCTCTGGATCGAGAGGTCCGAGGTTCAAATCCCAAGTGCGTATTGGTAGACTTCACACACCTTTGAGATTTTTTTTTATAAAACTCTCAGGTATGCAGGTTTCCTCACGATGTTTTCCTTCACCGTTTAGCAAGTGATAATAATTAATTTCTAAAACGCACATTACTTTGAAAAATCAAACGTGTCTGGGATTTGAACCTCGGACCCCTCGACCGAGAGGCCGGGTTTCTTAACCACTAGGCTATCACTGCCAATTATATTATGATATTATAGTCATGCATTTCACGTCACACAAAAACAGTAATTTGATATCGTTTAAAATTTTACCTTGCACAGTGTTGTACCCGGAATCCTCTGTATACAAACAGGTGATTCATATTTGACTCTTTCTGCAATTCTACAAATGTATCTATATTATAAACACATTTACGACTTCCTTTAAGTAGGATTATCACCCTACTTCAGTTTGAGTCCACTTGAAGTGAAGAGACATCATTAACCAACTCGAAATGAAACAAGACTCTTACCCGATGGCGATCAAAGAATGTATTGCTACTCTTTAAGACGTATCACGTAACGTAACGTATGTAAATGTCGTCGTCAGCCCATCACTTACCTACTGCTGGGCACAAGACTCTTCTCCTTATGAGAAGAACTAGCCATGGTCCACTTCGAAAAGTCAGAGATGCGTGACTGGGAACCTTGGCCCTCCCGATGATGAGGTAGTGTGACAACCAAGGTTATCACTGATTTTTTGGCTATCAAGGATATATGGAAGATCAATGTTACGTTTTTGTCTAGACAATTGAAACATTAATTGTTTTATTTCGAAGGTGGTAGAACCCTTTGTGGTTCGACTCCGGCGGAACTACCGCCACACTTATTTCTACCTAATGACAACAGTGTTAAGCGCTGCTGTGTTCTGGTTTGAAGGGTGTGGTAAGGGAGACATACTTTTCCGAGGCGTTCCAGCTTAGTCCTCAGGAGTAGCGGCGCATCTGTGGCCGACCTCAGGTGGGAATATCTAATCCTATCTGGGGTTGATTACAGATGTTCATGCGTGGCAGTAGCCACATACCATCAGGTGGACTGTATGCTCGTCTGCTACTCCTATATTATAAAAAAGAAATAAATCTACACCCATATCAATCAATCCAATTGCTGCCTAAAAAAGATCGAAATGTGACAATGTTTATTATGCAAATATTTTGTTATTTCGATCTTTAGCAACACATTAACAGATTGAATATTAATAAACTGTATTAAACTATAAACTACGAATAAAGTTGAATACACTTTGACTCGAAAATGGCGTTACGGTATGTTGTGTAATTTACGTGCACACCTTGTCTTCCCCGGGCGAAAGGTCTTTGTACTGTGTACATGGTAATATTACAAAGGAAACCTTAATTAGTAATATTATTCGTAATGAAATATATTTATTTGTATAGGCCAACGGCGGCACTTACAAATTGTCAGTTACAATATTTTCTTAAACTACTACCGGATCCAACGCGACCTCTACTGAGAAGATCCGGTAAGAAACTCAGTGGGTTTGTCTTTTTTAATTTTAAAAATAATTATTCTCTTTTTCATTTTTTTAAATGCCATTATTGTTACATATAATTAATAAAGCATTAGCTCCAGTATCTTGCTTTACATTTATCTAAAAAAAAGAAGTTTGTTCAGCAAGATACGCTACACTTTGACATTTACTAATAATTTTGTTATTGATCAGTCCCAAGCTGTTTTATCATTAATATAATCAGAAATTTTATAATAAGCTTTACGACTAAGTTTGCTTTTGATAATGACTTTAAATTGATTAATTGACAAATTTCTGATTTTGATAGGCAGTTTATTATAAAAACGTATACATTTAAACGTATAATAATAAATAAGCATTGTTTGATTAGGATTAATACCCTCATATGTATTTCTAAATCACAAAATATTAATAAGAGAAACATTGTTACTAAACTAATTGCACGAATCCTAAATAACGAGAAATAATTTATGACCATCGTTTGCATGTAATTCATAGATAATATTAAGAATTATTGAGTACTTAGTATTATTGATGTGAAACATCGTCGCATGCCGTGGTGACGCGTCGCCACGCTATACCATGGTATATATATATACAGTCTATATGCAGTAGTGTGTACGGTGTGGCGACGCGTCGCCTTGCGCAATCGAATTCAATAAATAGTCATCGTTATCTGGAAAAAAATCGTAATATTTTATTTTATCATTATGACATATTTAGTTCCTATCACAATATGTTCTTTTCTGCATATTACTTTTACAAAATAATGTCGATGTTTCACATCTGCCAGGCGTCCCGTGACGGCTCACACTTTTTTATTAAGTACTAGTTTGACAGTCGGGGAAGGTGAAATAATTCAGGCAAAAAGTAGTTTGGCAAAAAGTTGCTACTATATACACGGTGAATTTTTCAAATAGGCCTTCAGGGCCAAATCCAAAACTATGAGGATTAGCGAAAAATGCTGAAAGGAGTTACGAGGCCGATTTTGATAAAAACTAAAACTGCATCATTTGTTTCTTTAAATATCTTTTTCCTTAGCTGGGAATCGAATAGTTTGGGATTTGGCCCTGAAGGCCCGTTTAAAAAATTCAACCTGTATATATATATAGTGGCATAGGAGTTTTTATCACACATTACTTATGTAATAAAAAATCCCATACCACTAAATAAGTACAATATTTACTAGCTTCTTCTTCTTCTTCCTCTTCTTCAAGTTACTAGCTCATCTGCTTGTGGTAACCCACTAAACTCTATAGTAAAAATTCTCGCTTATCAGCACTAAGGTATATACTGCATATCTCAATTATAGTTTACCTGAGACGCGAGAAATGCTTCGGGCATACTTCACCTTGTCCGTTATTCCCTTACGTATCGTTTGATACACACAAAGATAAAGTGACCGAATGGATAGCTTGGCTTATCCGTGTACAAAACAATAACAATATGTCGGAGTCTATTTCGTTAGCTCCTCTATGTACGAACGTACAATTTATAGAAACGGGTTCCAGTTATAAATTAAAGTATCAAAGATATCGGTATTCAGATTGAATGATGGCGTAATATAATATTCCCAAGCCATTATTTCACTCTTTTTGGGTATTTGAAGCGGAAAATTGCGTGCACGTTACTGAAAAACTGCCTTTCCCAGAGACACAGCTGCGTAGGAAACGTCGTTACGTATTTTATGACGCAACCTCTTTAAATTTATAGTTTTATTTAATAGACATACTAAAGCAGTGATAGTCTAGTGTTTTAAAGTAGTTCTCTCAATCGGAAGGTGTGAGGTTCGAAAAGAAAGACATCTTTGATTTTTCAGTCTTGTGCGCTTTAAAAATTGATTAAAAGTTACTGTAACGAAAACACATTAAAAGTTACCTGAATCTTCTTTATTTTTATAAGCACGTCGTCAGTATGGTTAACTGTTTTCACTCTAAAGAAATTTTTTAACTTACCTACATAGGTATGCATATGTATGTAGGTACGTATACTAAAGCAACACTCTTACATTCTACAAATAAAATTAGTTAACGTATTGATGCGTTTTATAGCATAAAATTCCAAACATATCCCTTGACCAGTACGAAATTAAAAGAATACTAATAAATCTTTTTCGAGAGTTGTACGAAATTTTATCAACAAATTGATTAAATCCGCTCGGGTTTTCGGACCCTTTTTTTTGTGAAACCCTATGAAAACATTTATTATCGTCTTAAGGCTTTGTACGAACCGATTTCGGGATAAATGCTAACACTACAGTTGGTATTGACAGTACCGTTTGTTACATATACGGAGAAGGGTTAGATAGAAAATAATGTAAATGGTATCCTTAACTCTTTTGTTCTTAAATATGTGTAATTTATTTCTACGAATGTCTTTTATCTAATAAATGTTCTCTCGTTTCGGTTGTTCCCAATCGAAACTTAAAAAAAAGTGGCTTGAGTGTTTGTATAGGAAAATTGAGCATATTTATAAACCAACCATATATGTAATATACTCGTTTTACCGAAACATATTCTTTTAAATACATATGTATAAAACAAAAGGATTTTTCTGTACAAATAAATAATAAAGTTAGGCAACAATGCAAAAATGAAAAATAACTGACAAATAAGAAGAAAATCTTCCAATTATTATTTCATAAACTTTGGTGTATGTCATGTACCTATACATGATATTTATAAACCTACTTACCCATACCTGCAAGAAAGTAACTCAAAATAATAAAGCTTTAATACAAGATAAGCAAAATAAAAGCTAGTTTTCACAAACACACATTATTATGTCTAGTTTAGTTTGAGAAACACATTCGTTTTCCCAAAACGCTCGCAACAAAGTAAATAACACTACACACGCCTCTTACGATTATTTTAAACATTTATTCAATCCAATCCAAAAATAGTCAATAAGTTAACGTTACCCAAAGTGTTCGCCTCATCTGTAAAGATTTATGCGTTTCCACCCCGCCTTCCTCTCTACATTCATATACTCGTACCTAGAGATGACTTTGTCACCTACAATTGTACTTTATGTAGCTATCACGTTATTGTATTTGAAATGTAATACTTTGTTCGACTGTGTAGTCGAAATTTTACTGAATAGGTAATGAGAAGTTTGATAGTTAATGAAAAGAAAATAACTCGAAATAGTATTGGTATTACTTCTGATAGTTTCAAACGATGTCTATTTTAATTATGCTGATTGAGTCATGCAGTAGAAAGAAGTGATAATCTAGTGGTTAGTAACTCAGAGGGAGAGGGGTGTAAGGCCATAGTCTACCGCGCTGGCTAGTGTAAATGTACTTTACGCATCTTTAAAAACAACTGATAATTAAATTGTAATACCGACATAATTTTACCAAATTTGAAGTGTTCAGGGTTTGAACCTGGGACCCACTTATTCAGAGTTGAAACATTAAGCTATACCTGCTACTATTACAAAATATCTGTTTATTCAAAATCGATTTGCTGTTTGTCCTGTTACCGTTAATACGTGCTTCACCGATAACTTGTCTACACGCCCACAGCAGCCAGGAGACAACTCAATTATCGGACTTGTCCACCACGCCACTAAACGAGCAACGTCGAGATTGTTGCTCGCCATAGACTGAAGATTATATAGAAATAAATAATACTTAACGTAATCTGCGTTGAAGGATACTTATTAACACTAGGCTATGACTGGTGTCCCTGTAGTTTCCGGATCAGAATAAGGCTACGGTGTCCCCAGCCTGTGGTAGCCGACTAAAAGGGGGTTCCCGGGGATGCGGCATAATGTTCCCACATAACGTCGTATTGATACTACGGCTGCGGGTATCGTTTGAAGATTTTCCCCTCATCAACAAAAAAGAGTGCTTGTTATTACTACAAAATACATTGTATATTCAAAATAGATTTGTTGTTTGTCCTATTACCGTTAATACTGTACGTGCTTCACCGATAACTTGTCTACACGCCCACAGCAGCCAGGAGACAACTCAATTATCGGACTTGTCCACTACGCCACTAAACGAGCATAGTCGAGATTGTTGTTGACTATAGATTACAGGTTAAATAGAAATGGACAGCGCTAAAATGTAATACGCCGAAAGATGTTTATTGGGACAGATTACTTGTAAAATGTAATCTACGCTGAAGGATATTCTAAGAGTTATTACTTGGTTGGTATCCTAAAAAGACATATTAGGTATGTCTTAATCCTCTCTGCCTCATAATCCTAACTAAACCTAAAATTATATGTGGTCAGCTCCACAATATAATATGAGACTAGTTTTACAAAAATATTATTATATAAACAGCATCTTATTATATTACAGTTTGTCATAGCAGTTAGGGCTTAATGCCTAAAATAAGGACAATCGTCAAAAAAACGTCAGCCATCAAGTTACCAAAAGCTCACTGTTAAAGTTGAGTTTTAATCCGACAGAACAGTAGAGTAGAGACTGACTCTACTGTACTGTTGAACCATACTAGCTCTACCACCTTGCAGACTCGGAACAAAAATCTGAAACTACCAGTAAGATAAATGTGCTCCGTTTATGGCATACCAATTTTGTTTTCACTGAGCAGATAAACGCTTTCTACACTCACAGCCCCACACTAAGATTCCCTGTGTCGTGGGTGCCGTGGACACACACATAGACAAATACACAAACACCCAGACCCAGGAACAGATATCTAAATTCATCATTTAAATATCTGTCTGGCCGGGGATCAAACCCGGGACATTGTTACGAGTATATCAAACTAAATTAATCTGTAATAAATCATTTCTATAGGTTATCTATTCTATAGACACAACAGATTAAATATTATCTTATTGAACATTCCAGGCAGTTGCAAATTCAAGCCTCCAGTAAATACGGAGGCGGGGAACTTTGATTGCGATTTTAGGGTTATTAATATTCAGTTCTTTCAGCCCCTTAAACAGCTTAGGTTCTGGGGTTAGTTGCCCTTTTGTTGAAGTTAAATGGCGATTAGGTACCGTTTGCATAATCTTTATTGGAATAAATAAAGGTTAAAAGTTATTTAACTGTTATTTAAAATTACATATATTTGTAAGATCTAAATTTATGACTTTTGTTATGCTACTTTTAACCGTAATAATTATGTTTAATTTTTGTCATATTGCCAGTAATACCTGGATGGGTTAAATTGAAATATTTCAGGATATTCCAAAAGAGCTATAGTGTGTTTGTCTCATATGTAAGTAAGCCGACTCTCTTCCACCTAAACACGCGAACTACTTCCCACTAGAAATAGGTGTGAAATAGGTCTGAAAGTGGTAGAACCCTTTGTGGTTCGACTCCGGCGGCACCACCGCCACATCTATTTCTACCTCATAACAGCAGTATTAGGCGCTGCTGTGTTCCGGTTTGAAGGGTGTGGTAAGGGAGACAGACTTTTCTGAGGCGTTCCAGCTTAGTCCTCAGGGGTAGCGGCGCATCTGTGGCCGATCTCAGGTAGGAATATCTAATCTTATCTGGGGTTGATTACAAATGTCCATGGGCGGCGGTAGCCACTTACCATCAGGTGGACTGCATGCTCGTCTGCTACTCCTATATTATAAAAAAAAAAAGGTGTGGCAATCGTACCTTAATGGTCAAACTATACTGGACCTTTCGTGTGCCATCGGTATCTAACGGTTTTACGACCTTTCTAGTAACTACTTAATATTTCTTAGAAAGTTGATATCTACACGAAGATTTAGGTACAGTTGACCTTTTGCAGTTAATAGCTAATCAAATCCTAAAAGGGCACTTCACTAATAGTACCATAATATTTGCAAAGCCTCTTTGTTCTAAAATAAAATCTATCAGAATTAATTGCTCTATCAAAAGAGTTTGCAATGAATCATTCAAATTACTTTTGTTAGCTGATGAATAGGAATGAATATATTAGCATTCGTTCAGAATAAATTTAATTTTAACAATAGATTAATCATCTTCGCTCGAGATGCTTTTTAGGCAATTTTAGGCAAATTTCAAAGAGATCTTTTGAGGACCTGTGAAATATTTCGTTTATTTTTATATCATTTTTGATATTAATTTTTCATGAATTTTCAAAAGGTGGGCGGGTGTAATTTATACGGCGCTCGGTAACGAACCTTGCCAGACAGTTTAATACAACAATATTGTTCTTCTCAACTCACTTTCTTTTGTGGCCTAAAATACGTAATAGGCATATTATTACATTTTTAGTAGGCGTTTCGTTTAACTTTATTTTTTTCATTACAGTGTTAGGCTCACCGACTATTATCACTATAGCAACTGGTAACTTTAGCGATAATCATTTTAATTTTTACATTACAACGTTAGGCTCACCGTCCATCAACTACTAAAGCTGGGGCAATTGGTAACTTTAGCGATCAAGTAGTGGTTAATGCGAGTGCATTAACTGTTAATCTGCTCGACGACTATTTATTTATAGAGACGCGTAAGCAACAGACTGTCGTCTTGTCGGTCGCTCAAGAAAACAATTGGACGTCTGAGCGATTCAAACAACTATTCAGTAGCTTAAGCGACAAAATGGTAGTTAGCAACAACCGCTCAAGCGATAATTGTCAATAAGTTAGGTTAGGTTAGGTTAGCTTTAAGGTTAACTTGGCATAAATAGGAGTATTTACTTCTTATCGTAAATCATGAACATGATCAAAATGTAGATTAAATTGCCAAAAGGTCTAATGGCCTAAAGAAGACGACGGGAAATGGCTGGACACAAGGGCGCACCGGTCGTAGCGGCATCGATTAGGAAGGCCCTACGTCCGTCAGTGGACCCTTAAGGCAAATTAGATTGATGGCTTGGATGGATAAACACGGTCAGAAGCATTTACGAAAAATACATTTTGTCTTTTGGCAATGTTGTTCTGTTTTAAGTATGTGTCATATTGTACGTTCCAACTTAGTTATCAGCAACGTAATTATAGTCAATTTAAGACATTTCTCTCAAATTTGATGTAGGTTATTATAGTTAGTCATTATGCAGTAATCATCACTTTGGATACGGATAGCAGGAAAATTAACAGAAAGTAGTAAATTTGTATAAAAAAGGATAACTCGACTGCTAAAAATGTAGCCCAATGTAGACTACATACATCGTCTAACAATACCTTATTAAGTTACAATCTGGCAAATAATTTGGGCTGCAGGAAATTCCAAAAAATGAAACAAATGCGTACATACGGTCGACAAACATTACCTTCCGCAGTTGAGTTAACGTTAAAAGTATCGCAAGCGAGGTAAACTAATCCTTAAATTAGCAAATATTAAATGAACATTTTGCCTGTCAACAAAAAGTTATAGAACTTAGAACTTAACCGTGATTACAGTGACGGTGTCCTGTAGCACCGAACTAAGCTAGTTTAATTAATTTATCGGGATTTGTGGCGTCGAGCTTAGTTTGCCAGATCTGAGAGTAATCCCAGTGAGGACCACCAGTAGAGTTCAGGTTAACTTCGTTATTCTAGAGTTGTTTCATAATTGGACAAGTGCAAGTCAGACACGCAAACCCGTAACACTAAGTATTTTTTTGTTTTTTGTTTTTAGTACTTGTAATCATAGTAGCCACGGAAGTAAATGCATGTAAAATTTTTAAGTGTCTATCTATTACGATTCAAACGATAGTCTTGCGACAAACAGATAGACGGACGGACAGAGAGCGAAGGCATAGGACTCTGTTTTCACTCTTTGGGTAGGGAACACTAAAAATTATATTTTTTTATCAATTCATTAATATTATAGTATAGTCTTTCAAGATTAACGTAGCTGAGGCCTACTGGGATAAACTTGTGTTCACTACCACCCATAGACGATTTACATTTAACCAATTTCATGTAGATGTTCTACTATCTAGACAACATTGTTTTAAATACATAAAAAATAAGAATAAAAATGATGAAACTGTTTTCAGCAAAGTGACTTTTTCTCTCTCCTTCATATTTTTCTACGAATATTTAAACCATTTGCGTCTCTTCGCTGCATTCCGGGTCAATCTTCATTTCCCAGATTCTTTAAGTGCATCTTTGTGTAGGTATTAAAAATAAGGTTCATCGATCTTGACGCTAGATAACAAACCTTGTAATTGTCAAGACAATATAATGTGCCTTTAACATTAAAAGGTAATAATTATTAATATTTACATGGCATCCCATCGAAATTAGAACCTTACAAACATTTATATAAATACGTGCAAAGTTGCATATTTTCCTTAAATCTATGACATTTCTTAAAATTATCCTCAAAATATATTTAGATAACATAATTTTAATTTAAATTTCATTTTACGAGTATTTTAACTCATTTCTTTTAAATGCATTTTTTTTGTATAATATAATCACAAGGCTGTATTTCGAAGCTATTGTTTGCATAAAGGCAGATAAAAAATAAAAAACGTGGTTGGATTTTCAAGTTGCCTTTATAGCGTGGGAAGCATACAATAAAGGCAGAGGAAAAAATATGGCTTGGAAAATCTGAGGATAATTAAACAATGCCGGTTCTTTTGTAATTAGATTTTGTATGTTTACTGTGTTTTTGTCTGTCGTAATTTTTTTAATAAGAATTGTCGAAGAATTATGGTATGAGGGTAGTATTAGGGTAGGTACCTGTATAAATATTAGAACGTTGATATTTTAATAATATAAAATATATATTTTGAAATTAATGGGGTAACAATTAATTAAGTATCAAACAATTGATTCGTTGGGGGCATAGTAAGTGAATGTAAGAAAATAATATTTTTTCTCAAAAATAGTTATTTAATTTATTTTGAAAGTTATTATCACCTACTTTTAACAATTTATAAGGGACATTATCCTTTGGCGCAATCACCGTTAAACTAGACATAACTATTTGTTTTCATACAAAGGGTTTATATCCTGTATATTTTATCTTAACACTCGAACAAACTCGTAAACAGAAGATGATACTATAATAATATGTACAGAAATCACTATCAGAACAAAAGTAATATATAATTCTTTTGTGAAATAACTGTGAGTTATTCATACTTAGGTATTAGTACCTAGTAAGCTTATTCCCCGCGCTAAGGGTCTCTACATGAGCTATGTAACTAATAAGAGTCTGAGACGTTATAATGAATAAAAGCTCTCACATAACATCCCGGGGCCCTAAAGGTCAGATTCCTCGAGAAGATTTCGCTGTAGCAAAAAAAGGTTAGTAATTCGTTTCGTGTTTATACAAAACGGCAAGATATACAAAGTCTCAAATTAATCTCAAATAAGCTCTTAAATATTCAAACTTGTAATTTCGTTTCTGTGTAAATAAGTCTAAAATACGCGTTATCTTTTTAAGGTTGTTACAACTTTGTTTAGATGGGGGAGATACCACCGCCATACCTATTTCTAGCGTGAAGCCTTTCTGCAAATCGAGGGAAGGGTATGGCATACTGTGGATGCCGGTTCACTTACAAATGAGGCGACCATTTCGACACTTAGCAGTGGCAACACATCTGTGTCGACGTCGGAGCGTGCAGTCCACCTGATGGTAAGTAGTTGCTGCCGCCCATGGACATCGGTAATCAACCCCAGATATGATTAGATGTTTCTACCTGATGTACTCCTATATTATAAAAAAATCTATTTTTTTTTGTTCAGCTTTAATATTAGTTTTTAATTATTCAACAAACATAATCCTTTCAACAACGTAAATTCTATTTAGGAATGGAATAAATTATTCAATAGTTGATGCTTGAGCGCGATATATATTGGAAGGAGAGCCAGCCAAGTTTATGAAAGTCTTTCTATAATATCCTCAGGTAAACAATCTTTGTTAGATTTTTAAACGTAGCGGTAATATTTGTAGTTCGACTGATTGCTGAATTTGTAACAGTTACTAGAGCTTAGAATTTGCGGAATTTGCGCTCGATTGAGGTATGTGGCTGAATGGTTTGGTAAGGCGTATATTTAGTGCATAGCGCTACTGTGTTTCGATTTGAATGGTGTGGTTAGGGATATACACTTATCCTAGGCATTCCAACTTAGACCTCGAGAGTAAAAACGTATGAAAACTGACTTTTATCTTTTCAACCGAATTCAAAAAAGGAGGTTCTGTACTTGACCATTATAAACGCTTTCTACACGCACAGCCTAACACTAGGATTCCCTGTGTCGTGGGTGCCATGGACACACACATAGACAAATACACAAACATCCAGACCCAGAAACAGAAATCTAAATTCATTATTTAGATATCTGTCTGGCCGGGGATCGAACCCAGGACCCTTTGCGCGTCAGACCTGTATGGTGGCCGCTCCGCCACGCGGGTCGTCAAATTATACATGTTTCTATGTCCGCGCTCATATTAGACACACTTTTTTATGGCGTCATACAGCTACAAAATATATTTCACCGCTTCAGAACTATGAAGGTACTAAACCAACATATATTTAAATTATTTTTATAATGTAGTAACATAGAATTCAGTTATATTTTTTGTTATTTTTCTCTAAAACAAAAAACGTGCTGAGTAAAGGCACAACATTGTATAATAGCAGTGTGTTAGGTACACTTACGATCATGCAACCACACCAGATGCTTACATGCTTCGCCACTTAGCGCCTTTCAGACTCAGCAGGTCACTTGCAGATATCTAAAATGTTACTTGCTAAGGCTAAGGGCTTAGTTCATTAGAATGACATATGAAATAAGAGAAATTTCTCTTTCTGTGGTCGTAATTATTATTATAGCTTTTTCGATTATGCGATGGTATACACCTTAAAGTAGTCTCCGTTTTTTTTTCTAAGTTAAACTGCTTAAAAGAAGGATTTTTTTCTAAGTTCTGGAAGGGTATCAAATATTTTGAATTTAAATATTGCAATTATTTTATTTATTTATTTTTAATTAAACATTTTAATTTATACCCAAGTCTATGTAATAACAGAATGTAACGTCAAATTCTCGTAATTTCATATTTCTAATACTCATTAAAAGTTTACGATTAAGATGTTGTAGTTTTAATGTCTAAATAAATTACGTTACGTAAATTTATATAGTGTACTAGAGTTATAAACATATTTTCCCATTATGAAAAAGTCCCAAAAAAGAAAATCTCACCATTAATAAAAAAATCAATGCATGTATCTTTAATAGAATATCAAAAAGTTATTTTTTCTTCATTTTATCAAATTAGCAACCCTCTGCATTCATCAACCCTGTCAGGAGGAAACTTAGAAACTACTCAAGCATCCACTTCGCTTGTGAAAACATTTTAGAATCATACATTTTTGATACGCGAGCTTTCTTCGCAAATGCGCTTTACTCTTTATGAACATAGCACTGAAATATCTCTTGGATGCAATATGCTCCTGTGAACTTCAGTCAACGTCACGAATAACTTCTATGGGAGAGTTTAGGTACTCACTCTGACATATTTTAAAAGTGCAAAGCTCAGTTTTTTTGCACATATATCTTTCGCTACAAGTTATCGGAAGG
Organism: Epargyreus clarus; assembly: GCF_041222505.1. Lineage (NCBI taxonomy): Eukaryota > Metazoa > Arthropoda > Insecta > Lepidoptera > Hesperiidae > Epargyreus > Epargyreus clarus. The sequence goes on from NW_027332233.1 coordinate 6,092,760, forward strand.
TGGTATAATACTAGCCTTAAAAAGTTCTTAGTAGTGTTAGGAGTCAATTAAAATTATCTTATTGTTAGTGTTATGAATTCGGCTCGGAGAACCAAAAATGTTAAACATACATCCGGCACGATGGCCCAAAATGTATGATTCGGCTCCAAGACCGAAAATGTTACTTTCCGCGGCCGTTAGAACAAATAAGGAACCGAATGTTCCTCTCTTCGATGGACAAGATGATCGTGTCCCGAAGAAGGTTAAGTGGACTGTATATACGAAAATTAAGATTTGCATCTTAATTTTCGTAGAACCATAGACAAAACTGAACAGTTAGTATTATTTTAATTATTTTGTGTTATTTTTATAAAAAAAAAAAAATTATATAGTCACTGGTAGGTACGATTGTACGAGTTAGCATAAAAAAGTGATAAATTATTCGAAAAAATAGGTTTATTCTTTCAGTAGTTACACAAACATATTATTTTACATGCATTAAGTAATCGGTTTTAGGTCTTAATAGGAATGCTATTAAGTGATTTTGTTTGGTTCCGGTAACCACTAATACCTTGGACCTAAAACTAACGGACTTTTAAAGTTTCAAGTGTATAAATATGGTACAAAACTTAACGTAACTCTCAGTGATATACAATTTTATCAATAAACACTCAGGAGGAGTCTCATAAAGTTGCTTTCGAAGAATCCCTTACTCATTTTAGCTTGCTATAAAAAAGTTGTAGAACTACGAAAAACTATCGTATTAAAATCTTCTATCATGTTCTGCTACCTTTAAAACGTAAACGTAAAACCAACATGCCCACTAAGGTTACGTTACAAGTGAATGAAAAAGTGGTAAAACCTTTTGGTGGTGAGATTCCGGCGGCACACCTATTTCTACCTAATAACAGCAGTATTAAGCGCTGCTGTATTATAGTTTGAAGGGTGTGGTAAGGGAGACGTACTTTTCCGACGCGTTCCAGCTTAGTCTTCAGGGGTAACGATGCATCTGTGGCCTACCTCAGGTAGGAGTCTAATCCTATCTGAGGTTGATTACAGACGTCCATGGGTTGCAGTAGCCACTTACCATCAGGTAGAATATGCGCGTCTGCTACTCCTATATTATAAAAAATGCAAGTCATACCACTTCCACTGTTTGATCACGTGGACTTCATGCTCGTCTACCACTCCTATATTACAAAGAAATGAAGTCATACCTATTAATGATAGTCATCTTGAAGGTCTTGAAAGCGTGTAATCTTATAGTCACATAAAAGGTACAGAGTAACGATATAATAACTATACGTAAGTAAGTTCACACTAGTGATTAGAAGTATTATAACTACACAAGTATATCCGTTATTCGACTGTTCTTGCTGAAGTCTCCGACCAGAATGTCGCTCTCTGTTAATTCGAGCGCCGCCAAGGTGTCGTCCCCACTTCACCTACCCGCATCTGTTTTTAAACTGTAGTATCCAATGAGTCACTTATTACTTTAATGTAACGTTATACAAATGGGATATCGTTAATATCCAAGCTTCTTATTAACGATGATAACATACCACTTCCATTATTTTAATGACACTTCATTACGTCCAGAACAGGTAACAAATTTGTGCAACCATAACAGTAACAAATCAACGAGCACTCGTGTAAATAACACATAATATGGCATGATTTGAGAAAAGCCGCAAAGCCTCCGAATAAATGCGCAGCGGTAATATTTCCTATTAATCTTTTGACAGTAATAAATGCTGTAATACCCTACCCGACACTCGGGTGTAGAATGACGAATGAATTGCCAGATGAATTTGTAACTCCGCAAAAAGAAATGGAAGTAAATACTGTGGGAGGCAAGTATTTTATTGGGCTGTCAAAATTGGATTTTTAGTTTAATAAATACGTAGATCAAGGTTTCAACTCTGGGTAACATTTTTTCTGGGTGGTGGTATGTATGGTGGTGTATATTTTTAATTTTTGCATCTGCATGCATCCTTTGAGGGAGGGAGGGTGGTACATACTGCATGGTTTAAAATATATACCATCATACATATTTGTAGCGGATTGTTGCGAAGTAGTTTTAATCTTAATAACATTTTTTCAATAATTTTCTGTTTATACTTCCTGTATTCTTGTATTATTCCCATTTTTTCAATATATTAAGACATACATTTAAACCATACTTTACCACATTTGGATTGTAAATTTATTCAAGACAGTAAAATCGCTGCCCCGTGGAAGTGTACCCAAGATACTAGCAGCATTACCTCGCTGAATTGACAAACTTTTTTGTTGACCGAGGTAAGCTCCAGCTCTTGGGTCACCGGAGGCCTCAATCAGACCCGAAGTTATTTTATTTATAATTTTTTTGTGTTAGTTGTATTAGTTTTATTTTATTTTAAATAGTGTTAAATTGTTTTGTTTTTGTTTAAATTTATATTGTTGTTAACAGATTAAATTGTTAAAAAGATAATTTTACGTTGATATAAAATTAAATCTTTAGCATTAGACAGTAAAACAAATTTAAAAACGCCGTAAGACACTCCCAAATACGCGAGAAGACATAATAATACAAATTCATGAAACATACGTACAGTGTAAATAAATATTTCACTTTTTCCTACTACTGATGGCGTATATAACGGCAATGAAAGTAATATACCACCACATAATTTTCAGTTTTGTGGGAAAATACGGGCAGTTTTATCACGGCATATATCACACCATTAGGGAGCTATAAACAATCTTATTGTCTACAAAATGACCAGTCACAGTATTTATCTACACCATTTGTTTCAGTAATATTTGGATATTTCTTTAAGTGAAAGATCTCTATGCTACGTTTGCCGCAACACTTCTATCACACCTATTAACATGTTATAGGCTTGATTAAATATATACTGTTTTCAATCCCTATTTAGATCCTCGATTGATGAATTTTCCAAAAACCTTTTTAGTACACATCAACGTACTCCTGTGCTTCTATAGTCTGATTCATAATTAGGTGTCCAAAATGTAAACAAAGGAATGTCACTGTCAAAATTAACAAGAAACAAAAACTTTAACAAACTCAACAAAAAACGAAAATTTAATTAACAAATACACAAAATTTAAGAAACGCGTTATGTAAACGAGAAAACATTAGAGTTCGATCACAATCACGAAAATGAATAATATCAGTTACGAAACTTAAAAATGACAGCACAAGAAATGTCTTGAATACCAATAGTGTTACCATTATCACATTTTAATTTTCTACCATAAACTTTGTTTTTCTTATTATTACTGTAAGGAACGAAATTGAGGTTATATAAATATTAGGAAATGTGAATTAATCTTAATTTATTTAGATTATTATTTTATTATTGTTATATTACTTTAATATCGACAAAAATAAAAACTACCATTTCTAACGTATTTTCTTGATAGGTCAACACCTTTGTTTACATTTTGGACACCTAATTATGAATCAGAGTATAGACTTATTCTACCCTACCCTCTTCAGTTTTAGGATGTTTTAGTTCAATGATCGTTAATTTAATATAAAGTACGTAAATATCCACGTATAACTATACACATTGTTTATAACAGCATATCTTATGAATGTTTTGTTTAATTTTTTATTTTCTCGCTCTACACGAAGGTCTTTTCTTCCTACCCATCTAACCGAAGTCCATATTTATTAAGGCACATTTTAAGCTAACTTTTGTTATAAATAAATAAATAATTTAACATCAGGCATTCTATGTCATTCCTCAGTAGTAACCGCGAGATCTTGTATCCTATCTTTGATTATTTTCTGTCTGTCTTTTTTTGTAGGATTATTAGGAGTTTATCACAGGCGATAGTAATCACACTGCGTGAATGGCTAATTTACCTCCAATACACACAGACATAACCAAATAATTCCACAACCACGAGAACAATTCAACAATAGGTACGTAAAGCATAAACACTTTGATAAGTCTGTGGGGTAATAATTGTGCTTTGATCAAACACATGCGAACAATACCGCACGAGCAGAACTGTGTTTGCTAACGGTTACTCAGCTAATGGAAATGGGTAGATATGTGGGTTACAGGGCAATTGTACTATTCTGTAAGATATCAATACGAATTCGTATCTATATATTACAATCTCGAATGTGTATTTATGTGATTTTGAGACGCGAATCCCTTTTGAAATGCTGCAAAATGTAGTGTAATCTTAAGACAAAGCCGTTACTATCATATTCAACACTTTTTAATTAGACACGCGACTTTGAGATTTTATACTTGCGTCAAACAAAGTAGATACGTCAAATACTTCTTGCGACATGTGCGACACCTATCATTTTATAAATCATACAAAGAACCCCATAGATTAGTAAAGATTACTCGCTCCTAACAAGAAAATGTAACCTTTTGACAATTGTCACTGTCATCTATTCTCGTATTTGAAAAATATAAAAAAATAGTTTTTAGATCATTTACGAATGAAACGATATTTCTTCGCACTTTTTCTACGACTACGTGTCTTAACTGCGCATTGTTCCGCGAAAATTACACCATGACAGCCATAAAACGGCTGTCAGAACTGTCAGCCGTTTAAGCCATTAAATGGCTTCCTTCAATTACAAGGCGGTAAGATACTTATCTATAAAGAACCCATGAGTTATGTCACAGTAGTGGACCTCTTTGCTTTTTCCACCATTCTAACTTAGTGCACAACAATAGTAAGTCCTATATTATTAAGGGCTAATTACTAATGTAATTAGATGGCAATGACCACTTTTTAACGGGTTAACTGCACCCTCGCTTACTACTTCAATTAAAAAAAAACTGGCTACGAGTGGTTGAACGCCGACCAATTAATTTACCAATCAGGTCTGAAACACGTACAATGTGCATCTTTACAACGAGTCACGTACGAAATACTAATTTAAAATAAAGCCAACTCAAATAACTTTCCCATTTTTAAAGTCACGTATGCACACTATAAAATTTATGAGTTTTAAAAATGAAAACCTTTATAGTCTAATATAATGTTTACATAAATTGCACTTGGTAAATAACAACAGGGTCAAAAGTGTATATGATGCGAAATTAAATATTTAGGGTGGGTTGTCAACTTCCCTATCTGTCAATGTTGACTAAAAATTGCGGTGACAGCGATGCAAATGACTTTAATGACAAATCAATAAAAAAAAAGTAATAATAACTTTTACGTTAAAACAGACCGCCCCCCCGTACTATCTACTTTTGAAGTTACCTAAAAAGTAATGAAAAAATATTTCCGTAAGAAGATGAGCTTAGACCCGCGTTTCCCACCCTGTGGTCCGCGGACCCCTGGGGGTCCGCGAGTATATGTATGGGGGTCTGCGGTATCAACTCTGGACCATACATAAATCGCTCATTAAATGAAAAAGGGCCGCTTTACTGCTTTTTCAACCACATACTTTTGTATTTGTTCTTTCTTTGTATCTGTAATAACTCAAATAAATACCTAATCCGTTTTTTCTGTTTATTTTATTAAGGGGTTCCGTGAAAACTGTGCTTGATTTCCTAAGGGTCCGTGAACTGAAAAAGGTTGGGAAACGCTGGCTTAGACTAAAGACGCGCACTGTTATCAGCAGAGGTATATTACAAATTAAGTATTAGGTACACATTTTTCCACTTAATTTAATATTTAATACTGTACTTTCGAATTGAATTATAATGAAAAAAAATATTGGAATTTGATTTACATTATTAAGTTAGCATTAAAACTACTTCGCAACAATCCGCTACTAATATGTATGATGGTATATATTTTAAACTGTACAGTATGTCTGTACATGTGTTATAATTAATATTATCTTATTATTGTATCTCATTATACCTTGTCATGTACCGAAGGAGACGATCAAAGCAACTAAGCTTTAATTATTTATTAAATCTCTTTAATTTCCCTAAAACGTTTCGCAAAATGCCGGCGAAAAAATATTTCTTCTTGTCTTCCTCATTATGACTAATACGGTAGTATGCATCTATATTTCCTTATGATTTTTCCTTCACTTGAAATAAGTGATAATTATTATAACATATGATATGTCGTTTGATTCATCTAAATTACAAGAGTAACCATGGACAATATATTTAAACAGACAGGTTTTTGTTTTTATTATATTTGCGAGTTATATAACCACCAGATCAGAATCCGACTTTGACTGAAAGCTTAAAATCATTAACTGACGGCTAAAATACTTAAAGGTTAGCGCTCCGATTTTGTATCATGGACGCCACAGACACGCAAAAAGATAAATACAATACATCTAGATCCAGAAAAAATCAATCGAAAGCTAAGATATCTGTTAATTTATCAGAACCGAACTCGGGACATACTACGTCCTTATTGATAAGATGATCGCTATGCTACGCTACGCGGATCGTCCACAGTATAACAAAATAACATATTGGTAACTGACAAATCCGTATAAAAGTTCAATATCCCGGGATTTATTTTTAATTTACTTTGCCAGCGTATACAATGCAGCATCATCTATCAGCGAAGGAGCGTAAAGCCAGCTTTACTCTTTCATGCGACACGAAGTCATCTAATGAAACTCGTCTGGATCCCTCATTTAGAAATAAATAGCACTATATTGATTGAGAGATTTCGCAAGTTAATATGAAATAACTCTACCTTGTCTAGCCTAGATGTCTTGAATAGTAGTAGCACGTAATATGAGTTCAATTATTTGTTTCTTTTATACCTTATTATTGTCATTATTATATACACACCTATATTGGCTCGTTTATGAAAAATAAAACCTCGTGAGCTCGTAGATATTTCTGGGAATATGAAGAGATATTTTTGGGAAGTATAGCTTTATGTTTATGTAACATTTCGTTTGAATAATACAGAAATTATTTATATACTGTGTCTTCTAGATTGAGTCATTCATCGTACGAGTATGTAAGAGATTATTAAGGGCAGAACAATTGCCCTTTTGTAAAATGAAGCACCTAATCTACGTCGTTCCTAGCTCAATTTAGAGGTTTCTTACAAGATTTCGTCAACTTTAGTCCTATAATAATAGCAAATATAGCTAATACGACAAAAGTCGTAGCTAAATTGTATCACGTGTATTTGCAGGACTAAGGTGTGAAAGTTAAAAACGTAAATTGAGCAGCAGCAACTCTCCGGTATTTCCGGTTTGAACAGCGATTTCGAAAATACTAACAGTCCTACAAAAGGATTATATAAATAATATTAAAAAGTTCAAACATGTCGATAACAAACGCTATGTAAAAAGCGTACTATAAACTAAGTGATTATTTGACTGACAAAACGGTGTGGTCTAAAGTAACTCCAGCTCCTCATGTATGGTACAGGTTAAGTTTGACATTGTAAAAAACATTTTTTTAAAAGATGTGTGTTATGGAGTTTCTTTCGCCGCTTCTTCTCCAAAACGAAACACCTTGCGAAGTGGTGGTAGTTGTATTGACATTCAAAAGTGCTCTGTAAAGAACCTATTTTGAATTAAAAAAACTTGATTTGAATTGATTTGATATATACCGAGCCACTACTAGAACGGTCACAGACGAAACCTCCGAATAAATACATACATTGTAAACATGGATCTAAGCGAATTGTCGGTTATCTGACACCTGTCAGCTATAGTAGTTTCCGCTGCCGCATTTAATTCTGATAATAACCCTTATATACAGTTTAGACTTCCTCAGAGATGATACGCTGCCGGCTTCAAGCAGAACTCCTCTACTATTTTCAGATCAGCTCCAAATGTCCATGTATATTATGAATTTTACGTAAAAAGTCCAACGGCGAACTCTGCCCTTTAAATTTTCATCTGTGGGCGTATGAAGGTATATTATGGAAAGTATCTGTACGCGAGGAATAATATTGCCTAAGCACATAAACGGAGGTGGGTGTAGATTCTTTTGATAGGTTCTCGTATTTACAATATCTTTTAATAAACACATGATTTGGTGTACGACTAATTGAATATGTAATGCTGGAAATCCTCCAAGTGGCTTCTTGGGTATTGTAAATAGGTGACTGGAGCTACATAACTGAAACTCGTCTTTGTGATATAATTAAGATTTTTTTATAAAATTGATGTAGCATTTAAGTGAAAAGACACTTACCTTATAAAAAGCACGTAATCAAAAGTTAAGATCTGCATTTAAGATCCTGGACCCATGAGAGGCTGATATGATGCTACTAAGCGATCACTTGTCGCCCTAAAAATTAAAGGTACGACTCAAGTGAGACTGAATAGCCGCCCTTATTATTTTTCCTTCTTATTTCCTGTTTTTAAATAATTAAACATCTATTTACTCGTATAATACATTACAAACATCTTTGTTATAGAATTAAGAGCAAAATTAATTCAATTTTCAATTTAGATTACAGAAAATTACTTACAGAAAAATATATTTCGGAAGTATAATTTCAAATACAAAATGTGAAATTCAAACATTTCACAATTTAGTCTTGCATTGAAATAAAACCTCAGTGCTTTGGTGTAAATGCTTGCTCCATGCGAGAGTTTATAACAGAATTTCAGTTTCAGTTTTATTCCCACAGAGCTCTTTGTATTCGATTCTCATACGTAAAATGCTACAGTCATATAACATTACGAAAACAGATAGTGAAGCTTTAAAATTTGGTTTGCAATTTGTTTAATATATTGTGCAAGTATCAAACAAGCATGCAGTATTTGATGTCAAAATTAGCAGCCTAACTTAATTGCTTAATGTTTGATAGTCTCCGTAGTTTCCAGAGAGTATATAAAATAATGAATAATAAAAAATAAGACACTTGCTTCGTGAAATACTGAATTCTAAATTGTCTGTACACTTTCTGTCGACAGGTTCAGGTTATCAAATCTTAGAAACGAAAGTGATTGCCTTCAATCACAAAAAATACCACTTACATATTACCTATGTATCAAATTCTTTATCATAGTCATAGAACACATAAAACATGTTATAATTACCCCCGAATGAGTCTGTATACTTGCAATATACAGGGTTACTGAAAATTCGATACCTTCCCTTGCAGAGGTAAAAGTAGAGTAGAAGTGTTGCGATGTTAGGTATAAGATTATGTCCAAAAATAGGATCAAAATATGACATTAATTTAGGAGCATTTTATTGTTTGCCTGAAATCGGTATTTAGAAAAAAAAACACAAAAACTTAAATATCTCAAAAATGAACCACTATCGGCTAGGGTACTTAATGACAAAATGTATTGCAAATGAGCTCTACTTTTACCCCTGCAAGGGAATGTATCGAATTTTCAGTAACCCTGTATATACATGCAAATTGTAGTGATGTATAAGCCAGATCGCAGTCACGGTTCAAATATTTGAACCTTCGAACTAACCGGATCAAAAACTAACCGGGCTAGTCACATCTGCCGTAAATTTGTTAACGTTCGGAGTAAACGAGATTATTAGATTGGATACTGCAAGGTAACTTTCTGACGTTCAAATGTTAGACTGACTTAAATTAAAACACGTTCAAAGTCAACTGTAACAGTTTAACAAAATATTACTTTTTATCACAGATATACGGTATCATGTATGTTTGTTTGTCTGTCTAGTAATCCACTTCACCTGATCCAAGGTTGGGCAGCAAGGAAGAAAGGTTATGAGTTGCAGATTGGAGCATTACCAATATGAAGGTGGGATGCCAGCAGACTTACATATGAGAAGACCTGAATCGTTAGAAATAGCAAAGCATTTGTGATCGGCTTTAGGTAGAACCTATTATTTATGAAGTTGAAATGAAATCTTATAAAAAACAAATGATAACTGCCAAAATCAGTTCTGATAATCAAGTCGCGGCAAACTCGTGACGTCACAGCCACAACTGAACCCACATTTGCCTCAAACATGAATTTATTATTAAGCGGGAGATCTGCTAAAAGGAGACGTGCTTGCCAAACCGCCATTGAATATATAATTGGGGACCTGCTGTGATGATAATAATATTGGAACATGCAAATTAGGCACCCGAATATGATATAACATTATTCGTGTTCTCTCGTTACTCGCTCGAGCACATTTATATTAAACTAGCGTAATATAATTCGAATATTAAACCCCAATGGGACTTGACTCTTTAAAAAAGGTGAAAAAAGAGCTCTCCTAGAAAACCGGCGATGCATTGGCGGCTCCTCTGGTGTTGCATATGAACCCATAAGCGACGGTGACTGCTTTACATCACGTAGTCTGTCTGTCTCATCGTTTTGGTATAAATATTTCACCCTTAGGAGTGGAATATGACAGAAATGCTTCCTCGTTGGGTGCCTACGTCATGAAAGAAATTGTCCAAATTTTACGCTGCTATATTCAGTAGTTTAGGGTTTACGATGATGAATCAGACTGTCCTGAATAAGTCAGTCAAGACCATTTTATAAATATAGATAGGTTGAACGTAAGACAGACAAATATTTTAATTGGTCGCTCGGTTCGTTACTTAATTAAATACTCACGTTACGTCTGCGATAGACAGGCTTAATGGCCTTTTTTATTCGGTTTATAAAACATTTCAAGTGTAATAAATCTAATTTGTTACTTACAGCCCAAACGATAGATAATTTGTGCCTATTCTATTTTTTTTTATTTTTGTATCTTGTTATCCTTGTGTACATTTAAGGCCTGATAAATAAAGGAAACACGTTTTTATCACAATTTTTTAATTATATATTATTATTCGTTATATTATTTGTTATTAATGTTAGAACCCATTCAAAAGGATGTATGTCGACGCCTTCTTACTTTTTAATGGAAGACAATACGCGAAATTTCTTGTTATATAGTATTAAATGTTCATCAATGTAACGCTGTGGGTCCAAATCCCACTTGAATATGATCAGAGATACGACGATATCCCACAGGGCTAAATTAAACGCTCCATGTACAGTCAGCTTCAATAGTAGATTAACAAATTAAGATTTCAAAAGTAGGTACGAGTATACACTAGCGCATCAAAAGTAGATTAACACCTATACCTACGTGCAAAAATAGATTAACATCGATCGCTTAATTTTTATTTTATATATTTGAACTAAATAAACATTTTTGAAATTTTAATCTGTTAATCTACTATTGAAGCTGACTGTACACACGTAATGTCTCGTTCATAAATGTCACTGATAAATATGAGCCAAAATATACTATAGAAAAATGTGATTTTGTCTGCCACGTGACGCGTCTGACACGCTCTATATCTGTAAATGTAAATGAACCCTAAGCCACGAAAAGCTTTTCAAAACAAATATTATTTACGCGAACGTATGCGCATATTTAACTAGATAGCTTAAATAAATCCCATAAATAAAACACTGTCGACACTGATTGGCGAAATCAGATACGAATGTTCTTATTGCATTGTGGAACGGCGCAATCCGTTTATAATTGGATTCGCGACTCTCGTGCGCACATTATATATTCATCAGAGCGCATATGTTTTTGTACATTGCATTTCAATCAACGAACCGCTTAGGAGTTTCCTCAAAATTTCATTGGAAAGTAATTTCCTCGGCAAACACGCGTTATCTAAAATTTGTTTCACGTCTTTCTGATTTCGTCGAAAAACACGTGCTCAGTTTAGGAGATTTCAATTTGTGTAGCAATAAATATTGTGTGATGAAATTGTGAATACGTTGATAAGCTTAACTAATTGAAAGGGGGCAAAAACAGTTTAGTTTGACTGCAGCAACGTCACAGTCAGCATCCACTGTTATCAAGGCAACTCTCTTGATCTTTAGGAGTGGCACCGCAACTTTGCCCGGCTTCACTTCCGTATGACATAGTTACAGATATCCATGGATGGCACTGACCATTTACTAACATATGGTCAAGGTGGACTAGGTACTGACTCGTTTTTTACTTAAACAACACCTTCGTTTAAATGCAATGTTAAATATTACAAGTTTCTCAATTTACGTAAATATGTACTCGTGTATGTAGAACTAATCAATTTTAAAATTCTTGATGATTGATTTTAGAGCCTTTGAACAATATATAATCAAAATAAAGTAAATGCAAAATGTACACTATAGTTAACCCCAAGTTAATACTTACATCAACTTTACACTACACATTACAACAGAGTAATTAATTTCGATTTTTACGTTTTTCGCTTATTTTTAACAATGTTTTTTGTATTTACGTTATACAAAATATTCTAACATGAGTCCTAAAAGCGCGTTTTTAAAAGTAGGACAAATCCGGCTTAACCTGGAACCAGAACAAAGCTCTCCCTTAAACGCAAAACGTTGTAATCGGCAGCTCTCACCGCATTCTCTGTTTTCAATATTGATGACACATTTACGGCATCTTTAAGAATTGGAGTTGGAATATATTTGCACATTAATACAAATTTTGAAGGTCTGAAGGTACCTCACCTTAAGCAGAAGCAGAAGGTACCTTAGGCAGAATACTTTATGGCGAGCTCTAGAGCACTACTGTCAGAACTATTTCTGCCGAATAACAGTAGTGTTAAGCGTAGCTGGGTTCTAGTTCGAAAGGTGTAGTTAGAGAGATGTACTTATCCGAGGAGTTTCAACTTAGTTCTCAGGGGAGCAACACATTTATGATCGACTTCAGGTAAATTTATAATCTTTCTTGGGGTACAACAAATGTCTATGATCAGCCGCTGCCACTTACCTTAAGCTGGTCTTTAAACTCGTTTGCTCCTTCTATCGTATCAAAAAGCTTATACCTTCCTTCGGTCATTGTACATTAAAAAAAGAAATTATACTTGTCATATAAATACTTGACTATAAGTATATGTATCTACTTAATAACGCTATTTATCTGGTTGTTGCTCGACCAGAAATCAAACCTGAAACCGGCCACAAGAGAGACAAGCATCGTGAACAAACGTTAAAAAAAAACAGTTGACAAATATACTTAACGTTTAATATGCTCTAAATAAGCAATTATTCATGGAAACTTAATTGCTGTTCATATTTCATGCCACAAAGTTACGTTGTTCACGTAGAGTGTCTCACATGAGTGCAGGAATTAGCGGTAATAGAGTTCGCTAATTATGATAGAGGCTATCTCTACATGACATCATAATGTACTTACGTTGTACCGTAATTACTAGCGGTGCTCGAGACCTATTTGTTGGCCGGTATATATTAAATTAAAGTTCAAGATGTCATTAATAATGTTATTAGAAGCAAGTGTTCAAGTTGTTATGTTTTTTAATGATCCTGCGCCCGTAGCTGATAATCAATCTGCCGAATTTCTGAAAATTTCTGATTTAAGACGCATCAAAATTTTTATAGGAAAATTGTTTTTTTTTTATTTATTAATAATGGCCGCTAGTTATAGTCATTTGGAGATGGTTTTTTTTTATTTGGTGTTTTATGATCTTTCCCCACTTGGACAATATATTTGTTATTTAGAAATCAGTCTCTTTAATATTTTATTTTATTTCTTTTTGTTAAAATTACCCAAATTTTGCCTATGAAAAATCGTAATTTGTCAATTTCTAGCATGTGTAAATTGTGAAGAGGCGATCTTTGGTAATTGGATAGATTATTAATAAACAGGTGCAAACTGGTTTTTTGTAAACATTGGCAACATCAGGCTACGTGTACAATTTTTGTTCAAATTGCCCAAATACCAACCATTATCTTACTTAACCCATCTTCTGGCTCTAGTTGTTAAGCCCACACAATCCTTCATCGTAGTATAGGACAATAATCGTACAATGAATTTATACACAAAAAAATTCGTAGGCTAAAAGGACACCAAGCTCAAAAATACGTCAAAAAACATATAAACACGATACACTTTATGAGAAACATATTTTCAGCGCAAAGTAACAACAGAACTCCCACTCCGCTCTGTAATTAGTGAATTCCGACAACCACACGCCGTCCGCGTGGGATGCTGCGATAGCTCTTAAATTATGAGCAGAACAATAGAAATACTGTCGGTAAAGAAAACTTGCGAGTAAGTGCGAAGTCTTGTATTTATTTTACTCTTCTTAGTACTGTAATGTAGTAATTCGAAATGGAGTAGAATTCAAATCGGAAAAAAGCGATCAGCCGTTAATATTTGCCAATACCACTGAACCATGAACGTTTTCGTGTATTTAACATCACAATATATCCATCTTCGTGGACTCCATTGTAATTGTTCTTCCATAAAAATATTCTTCTTTTTCAGTATTTAAACATTTGTAGGTACTATTCAAAAACATTACTTATTACGAGTTAACTACTCTGCGGTAAATGTTACGTGTTGGTCATATCAATAGGAAAACATCTTTGATAGTAAGTCAGTTGTAAGTTGTCGCTCATAGTTGTTTGTAATCAACCCTAAATAGGGTGGTAAATCTTCTTAAGGTCGAGCAATTTGAATTGCTGAAGACGCTTTGTGTAAATTCCTATATTTACCCCTCTTTTTAGGCCAAAACACCGCAGTGTTCTATACTGTCGTTATAAACTAAAAATAGAAATGAAGCTGCCACTTTACCAAGAAAGTATTTTTTTATAATTAATTCTTAACAATTAATCTTGAAATAAATTTATATGTTGATTTGAAAAGAAACGTGTCGCTATACAAAGTGTTTTTATTATTAGGATAAAATAAATAAGATAAAATATATTATGCCTTTTATACACGGGTGACTAGATACGACACATTTCGTTAGGTTGTTTCGTGTCAAGCGATCGAATACGACCTCTTAAATACATTATGCCGCCGTCTCACAAATCTCCGTTTAAATTTTCGCCGCGTCGGGAACCCTTTGAACTTATCATTGTTTGTTATGTTCTCTACTATATGTGACCATTTTTGATCTAAGTCTTCAGGTAGTTTGTCGTTGATTAATATTATTGGTTTGATAAATACGACGGGCTTCTGTTCTGTTCCTTTGGCCGATGTGGAAATCCCTGGCCATTCGTTGTGTGTTGAACCTTCAGGCGAATTGACCTTCGAACTCTCTTTGCTTGATATAACTGATATTTCAATGTTTTTGTTAGACAGTTCTGAAGTACGGCCTTCGTTCTCGGCGACGTCAGCGGCTGCATTCAATGCCGCTTCCGCGTCCATCATCTGAAATGAGAAAACGATATCATACATACATCTGTTTTTTCAATAAAAATATTAGGGTACATCTTATATATGAAATTCTCGTGTCACAATGTTAATTAAAGTACTCCGCCGAAACGGCTTTACCGATTTTCACCATATTTTATATGCATATTCAGTATGTCTGAGAATCGGCTACTATCTATTTTTCATACCCCTAAGTGATAAGGGTTGTTCACCCTTAACATTTTTTTTTATATGGCAACACAACTTTTGCCGGGTCAGCTAGTATTTTTATACAACGTTAAATACAAGCATCAGTTTTTTTAGATTTAAAAGAGAGATTGTTCTGTCACACGAAGCGGTCTTATTTGTCATAAATATCAATGTGTTTAAGTTGCAATAATCACTAAAAAGCTAGGTTGAAGTGACTTCTTTGCTACACCAAGTTTAAAAGTACACTTGATTTTATACCTAAAAAGTTTTACATTTACAAATTAATATACACGTCATAAACATCTATTGTTTTGAATAAAAAATACATCTGCGCTTTACTTTGTAATATTTAACGTTATTTCTAGAACAAAACATAACTACCTGGTCAGTCTGAAATTACTACTCTTTAACGATTATTGCGGAATAAATACTGGAGAACAGACAGCAATAAAGTCGAAACGCAAATAGATGTATATAAGGTGTTTCCACATTTGAAACCACAAAAGCATCGTTAAACTGTGCGAAACAAATCGAATTATAGACGGCTATTAGGCCCGTGAACAATCAAAAGGTATCTTTGAACATCGGACTTTCAAATACTCGATTTACCTTGTTAATACTCCCACTAGTACACCATTTACCTCGTTCTACTACTTAACTTTAAGGTCGGTTAGATGTAGAATTTGCAAGTACTAAATGATCGTAACAGAGCAAAACAAATCAGCCTCTTAACGGTTGTTAGCGCCTATGAAATATCAAAATTTATATAGCGTGTTATATTAATAATCCCATATAAGTATTTGTTGTCGGTTTATCGTGAATGCTATGGCGACTCTCATAGATAACATAACATAGATAACACAAATACCACAGGTATACCCAGATGCCGCATCAGAAATTTAAATTAATCGCTTAAATGACTGCCTAGCCAGAGATTTAAGTAAATTAAATATGGTCATTGCTCACTTGAGTCAACCGATGTTCACCATTTAATTAAAGTTACATACATTTAATATAACCCTTTACACCCGAGATGATATGAGCGTGAGTTTCACTTTAAAAAAAATCCCACGTGATAGCTTCTTATTTTTCGAAACGCAACCGATGCCGATCGATCGTGAGGAGAGTATCGCACGTGCTACCGGCTAAGTGAGCGGGGTGCAGGCGGTCAGTTGTGCTAGGGACTCGTCCAAAGATGGCAGATTTTTTCGACCCGCGCACTGTCACAGGTATATAATTATTTTTGGTATTAAATGTTTAGTATCTATTATTAATTATAGCTAATTTGAAAGCTAAAAGAACACTAAATACGTGGAATTTAGTAGTTTATTCGATTAACTTGCAATTTAGATACAATTAGGTTGCAAATTTCAACTGTTACGATCGTGTGCCTACGGTTGTTGGTGCAGAATAACGTTTGATGAAAATGCTTTTATTGCTATTACCAGTTATGTGTAAGTTTCGTCAATATCAATTTTGTTTGTTTCAATTTTAGGGGTACATTTAAATGACGATCAGATTTTGCCAGTGCGGGGTGAGGAGAAATGTATCGGACATTGAAGATCTTCATGAAAGTGAAGAGCTTCAACCAAATAGATTAGAAGAGTTTCAATTTGAAGAATTGTGCCCAGAAACAGATCCAGAAGCACATGCAGACCCTCAAATAGAAACTGACCTAGAATTGGATCTGGAACTCGAGCCTGAACCTGAACCATCTACTTTAAAATCATCCCTAGAAATTTCTCGCCGCCGAGCATCTTCACGTCCAACACATCGAAAAATAGCTTGGAAAAGAATACGTTTTCTGTCTTGAAAAGGTCTACACATCCCTACCAACATCTCCAGTAAAGTTTCCAAAGAAATATTTTTCTTAATATTTTAATTATGAGGCTCTTGATATGTAACCAGATGCACAAATTTATATTATCTAAGAAGAACCGGTCGAAAACTTAATTTAATTGCAATAGATATGGCTAAAGTTTTCTCCATCTGCATTATCATTGGATGTATTCCCTAGCCAAGAATACCTACGCCTTGGAGACCTGGATTTAAGACGGAGGCAATAACGGAAGAAAGAAGAATGTTGATTTTCATAGAATTACGTAGTTTAGGTTTCATTGCCAAGACAGATTTTTTATAAAGACTAATGAAAATAAAGACAGTGATGTTAAATATCTCCAAATTGTTTTAATTTTCAAATATTTTTTGATAAAAAACTATTTTTTTTTGCAATTTTCACGATCGTGAGTGTGACAGTTCCCACCGGAGACTCACGATCGTGCGGGTCGATTTCTGGATTATGTATAAACTCTGGATTTTTTTTCGTATTTTTTGTGAATCCCTTAACCTATATAAAAAGCCGTAATAAACGTTTTGAATCGGAAATTGCGAAAAAAAATCTTCGGGTGTAAAGGGATAATACCACGTCAGACTCTACCATTTAAAAGCGGCAATTTATCTACATCAGATAACACCTAAATCACAAACCGTATTTAATCAATATCCGAGAACAAACAGGCATTAAAGTCGAATTAAACAAATATAAAGCATAAGGTGGATTTCCACATACAACCACAAAATCATCGTAAAACAGTGAACAAAAATTCAAACTATTGACGGCTATTAACGGACGTGAACCACAATAAGATATCTTTAAACCTCCGGCGCTAAAATACAATGTATTAACCCTTAGATTAGATTTTACTACCCTAGCAGATTGCATCGATGCATGACGTTATGGCAACTTGCTGCGATCAGCCGCGGTATTTTAAATGCTTATCTTACTGACTGCATCGCGTTTTTCGTTTTTCGCGTTTCCTTTCGTTTTTTGCGTTTGGCGCTAAAACGTGGTCGGGGTGTAGCGTTTCATCATTGCATCTAGCTTTCGTAAAGCTTCTAAATCGATTGATAACGCGAAACGTAATATGTCTGGCTGGAAGCCTTAAACTTTTTATGGTTTGAGTAACAATTAAAGAGATTTAATGTTAACAATTGAAAATGAAAATTTAAGAGTATGGTCGAATTTCGACCACTGGACGGACTGGTCGATAAAAATAGGACCTATTAAAATATGTTGTAGGTAGGTAAAGCAATCAATTACTTTTTTGTTTTAAACTGTATTTTTACATTGGAGTTAGGTTTTTCTGACTTGGTTCATAAATTGTAAAAATACACATTTAAATCAAGATTTAATCGTAAAATGTCGAGTCTGTTTCAAGAATACAGATAATAAAGCTTCTGATAAAATTATCTAATTCCTTATTAAGCCGTAATAAATGCTTAATATCTGACGCTCTTTCTAGTTTTGGTGAACATACCGCGAAAATAGGTGACTTTAACATCTAGTGTATCTTTTTTTTCTATAAAAACCGATTTATTGAAAGTATAATGCCAATAAATTACCAAGTTATATTCTTATCAATAGAAAGCCCCTGAATACATCATTACAGTAGAGACATTTAATATGTTTTTCAAATAACTCAATAACAAGTTGTTATCGTCTTTCCGATTATTTCTCGAAGAGTAAACAAGAATTCGAGAGTCAAATAAATAAATGTGAATGCCTTATTACTGCTACTTATTTTGCTATGAATAGGTATATGAAAATAAGGAAAGATCCGCCATGTAAATAAATGCTTATGTAGGTAAAACAACCTATAAAACACAGTATGAAAATATCTTAAATAGGATCTTGGTTCGAATTATTTTTCTTTGTAACGTAAATATATTGGTTTTATAAAACCAAATAACGTAAAATAAAACGTAATAACGTTTTAACAGTTTAAAGGTGTAACACTCACGGAGTAAAAGAATTAATACATTTGCTTGCAAAATTGAAAGATACCGTAGTTTCCAATATAATATACTAGTAGTACTACAAATGAGCCAAACACACACATGGGATGTATGAAAAATTGTTAAATTATCTATGCGATATTGGTACTACAGCTTTTAAGAAGCGACTCACATACTCGTAAAAGCTGGAAGACTTTTGCGAAATCGTCAAAATAAAATTCTTACAGAACGTGGGAAATTGCCATGTAGCAATTAAAATTAAAGTGTGAAAAGTGATGCAACATTCTGACTTTTCAGTTAATGACCGCAATGAGTATTAAAGTAACAGTAATAACTTCTTAGTTATCATATCTTTATGAACAGGCTTTACACGCAAACACATATTTACTCGCGT
This sequence comes from Epargyreus clarus, assembly GCF_041222505.1. Classification (NCBI taxonomy): domain Eukaryota; kingdom Metazoa; phylum Arthropoda; class Insecta; order Lepidoptera; family Hesperiidae; genus Epargyreus; species Epargyreus clarus. The sequence goes on from NW_027332233.1 coordinate 6,112,194, forward strand.
AGCTTAGCTTCGTACTCGTAGCTTTCGATCTCTCAAACTGCTAAGCTACTTCCCACATCTCGTCAAAGTCACCCAATATGTTTCGCTGGAAAACCACAATCCTAAGTCATGCTGATAAAATTTTGAAGTTTTAACGAAATACAAAATAGAAAGGGTCAGAACTAGATGCCAAATTCAAATATCAACCCACTAACGTATTAACTTGCTTCCCTAAAATAGATTCAAACCAAGATATTAATCAAGCTTGAAATGCTAAATGGTGTGCATGGACTAACTGTAAAATAGAATTGAATCTCAAGTTAAATTTAGAATATTATATTTGAATTTCAAGTTAACATTGAAAACCGAATTGGACTTTTCTCTTAATTAGACTTCTTCAGCTATACTCTAAACATCCTACTCAAATGCAGAATTCTAGATATTATCTTAAGTACGAAACAGGACATTACGCCATCTTCTTCCGTGTTCTGTAAAAAGGGGCCTTTAAATGGTGCTATGCTTTCATTATATGACAGTTGCTGAAATTCATAGCGGACATCCTCACAATAAAAAATGAAATGCAAAGACCCGACTAAATGACCCGACGGTTTACCTCTATCATGTAATACACATACAAACATCAGTTCATATTTTTTATTTAATGTTATGTACTGTCGACTGAGCAAATCTAACTTGTAGAAAACGTAAGAGGTCTTACCAAAAAGGGTCGCTCATGCATAGTCTCTTACGACAAACTTCAAAAATCTCATACATATACATCAAAAATCTCGTACGTAAATCCCAATATAATCGAATAAAACACCCTTGAAAATGTATCGTTGCTATAAGAAAGAAATAGGTGTTGCTTTGGTGTCGCCATATGCTTGAATTGGGAAAGAATTGAAATCAGAAAAAATATAAAATACATCAACCGTTAATATTTGCCAACACCACTCACCCATAAAATTCTTCGTATATTTAACATCACAATTTATCCATTGTGGCCTCCATTGTAATCGTTCTTCCATAAAAAATCTCCTTTTCCAGTACAAACATTTGTAGGTACTATCCAAAAACATTCCTTATTATGAATTGATATGCAAAGGGGGAAGGCAGGCGTAAAATTTAATTTTTGTGCTCAAACATCTGTAATGTTAATCATTGAGGAAAATATTCGAAATTGCAATTCACCGTATGTAACAGTAACATTTTTGTTTATTTTTTTAGGGAATTCGTCTGATGTATACTTCTTTGCGTTTTACCAAGCATTATTTACCTACTTACGAGTCATTAATTCATAAAAAAATATAGGTAATCATAATATTTGATTCTGCAAAATAATTAACTAGAGAATAACAAAGACCCGACCGCTTAAAATCTTATATATAAAATTCTCGTGTCACAATGTTAGTTACCGTACTCCTCTGAAACGGCTTTACTGATTTTCACCAAATTTTATATGGATATTCAGTAGGTTTGAGAATCGCTACTATCTATTTTTCATACCCCTAAGTGATAAGGGTTGTTCACCGTTAATATTTTTTTATTTATATGGCAACACAACATTTGCTGGGTCAGCTAGTATAGGCTAAAATCGTCAGAATTGTAGGCACTCCTACAAGTCTGAAGCCTTCCGAATGAATCCTATGACATCCCATGTGTTAAACTACGTCAAATTGTTCGGGCTGCAGTGCGTGCCGAACGTGAAAACCATTGTAAATAGTTACTTAGAAAGTTTAGAATCATTGTACTAACTGTCAACCAACTAACAACGGACCAATAGGGAATATGCACATTTTTATTTTATTATTTTAAACCATTTATTACATCGTTTTAACATAGTAAAAAACATAAACAATTTTATTAGTGTTTGAAATATTTTTTTAAAAATTATTTAAAGTATCAATAAAATTTGACACATTTGAACGCCGCCATTTTACGCGCTCTTTGAATGACGTCACGTAGCGTGATTTGTATTGATATTGATGATAATTGTATGCACATAAAGGTATTATTAAACGTTTTCAGGTTTCATCGCTATTTACATCATGGGAAAGACTAAATAACCACTTTATAAATATTTCCTAGAGTTATTGTGCAAAACCACTACTATAAATACATTATATTGTGTTTTTTTCTTTTGCAAAAGATGCGAAAATACGAAAAATGTGGTGCAAGATTATAGGAAACAGATAAAGTATCTCCAAAATCGCATTAACATTTGCATTTACTGTAACAAACAATAATTTTAGGTGAATAATTTTAAAATATTGCATTGATCATCTACTTCGTTAGGTACTTATCGACTTCTACATCAAAGACTATCATTCGAAACACACAAAATGCATTATAATCTATTATAATTTATAATATTATAAAGATAGGTGAAGATAGGTGATAGGCAGTAGCCACTTACCATCAGGTGGACTATATGCTCGTCTGCTACTCCTATATTACAAAAAAAGAGAATATTAACAAAATAAGTTATGATCAGTTAAATATTTCTGAATTGACCTATGCATAAAACCAGTTTATACATTTTGCATATTTTAGGTAAATAGTCCGATTGTGCTTTAACAAAACTACTTTCAATCATTGTTCTTGATTATTCCTAATAATATTATGTAGAAAAATCGCACTAGGTAATAAATAACACTGTAGGAATATAGAAAAAAACAATTTTTCTCTCAAACAGTTTGAATATCGACGCCGATAAACATCGTAACACGCTATGTGACGTCATTTTTCGATTCGACCAATGGCAATGCGTTTTGCAAATTTGAATTTCGCGCGCATAATTTACGATTTTTGATTAAAGTTTTAAACAATTTAATGCGAAATAAATAAAAAATAATGGTTTAGATGTAATTTCAGGACCGTAATGTACCGAGGAATAAAATAACAAGCAAATCGAAATCACATGCATATTCCCTATTTGGCTGTTTAGAATCATTCTACTATCTGTCAGTGAACCATCGACTAACCGTATTGATTTCATTTCAATTATCTTTGGAAACACTTTAAAACTTTAAATTCATTTGTAACTGAAATAATGTTTCAGTCAGCAAATTAAAATTATGGAGTACGTAAGTCGTAGACATCGATTATATTTATTATATTGGTACAATTATATTCCTATTCCCATTATCTAAATAAGTTCCATCTTGTTTTGTGTACAAAGCAGATAATGTATGATAATAGAGATCTGTTACGTAAACAAGTTCAAAAGAAAAGTTTATTTGAGTAAGCAGTACCTTATTGCTTATGAAATTTTAAGTCAGATGTTTCACAAGGTTACAACAACAATTTCAAGTGAGGTATTTCTTTTGATGTTTCAATGAGAATAAGCGTGAAAATTGAAAACGTGGCGTAGCGATCACCATACCGATGTGGCTGAGAGTACCGGGTTCGATCCACAAAGAAACAAACAAACAAACAAACGCTTTCTACACTCACAGCCCCACACTAGGATTCCCTGTATCGTAGGTGCCATGGACACACACAGAGACAAATACACAAACACCTAGTACCCAGAAACAGAAATCTAAATTCATCATTTAAATTTATCACGGGCAATCATTGATGAATTATGAATTTAATTATAACTCTGGGTAAATTTACATTTGCTTTTGTCTGTGTTTATGGTACGACTACCTACCACACTAGTAAGTTTCTTATGAATGGGGGACATTTAGTATTATTATGACTATTGTCGTCGATCCGACATTGACACAGACAAAGGAAACATCTAGATAATTTCAGTAATTTGTTTTAATTTGAGAATTTGTTCTCTTGTCTTAATTTATTTCTAAAAAGACCAAATCGGCTATCGAAGTCACTTAAACAAAAGACTCAGACACGCGGTTAAGCAACACTTGACAATAACAATGCGTTAAAACTCTTTCCCATCTCCCCAGAGTACTATAAACTTCTTTGTAAAATCACACTGCTTTACATTCAAGTGCGGTATGAAAGTTGCGGCGTGAACATTAAGAACAATTGAACAACAAAGTTTCCCGCGAATACATTTACGTTTACGAGTCACGTCTGCGACACATGTAACACTTTGCAAGAATACCTACTTGCCACCTTGTTTTCACACGCGAATATTTGATGCTAAGCCATAAACACCTAACTTGGCTTAAAGGTGCTTCAGATGGATAAAATTTACGTTAAATTGTAAATAAATGTAAAAGTCCTCAAGAACAATGCATCTGTGGTCGACCTCAGGTAAGAATCTAATTTTATCCAGGGTTGATAACAGATGTTCATGGACAGCAGTGGCCGCTTACCATCAGGTGGCCCGCATGGTCATTTGTTACTGTTGAATTATAAAAAGCATATCTTTTATATGTAATTTTTAAAAAAGAAAGAAATTTGAACAGTCTTTCATTCATAAAACGTTGAGAGACAGATTAAAAAATCTTTTTAGTGCTTGGCCTTTGCCTTCATATTAAATTACAATTCAAATCATTCAATGTTTTCTCTGTTCGTGAATAATAATATAATTCATTCAGACAGACGTGATTTCCAACAACTTATGATTTTTCGTCGCTCAAGCTTCGTTAACTATTTTAATTTGAAAGTAAAATAAGGTCTCCACTCAGAAATATTAAAATATCTTAGGGAGCATTTACCTCTTTAAGCCCATATACTAACGAAATCTACAAACGCTTTCTATCCACATAATTGTGTTTGTGCGTTCGCCACACATAAATAAATACATAAATTTACAATTACACAGTCTTTTAATGTCCCCTCCTAAGTATAGGCCTCTTCTCGAACCTAGAAGACACTTAAAGAGGAACACCCCTTTCTGTTTAGTAGTCAGGGGTAGCAAAGTAACTGTTGCCGACCTTGGTAGGGCTATAATCTTCTCTGGGGTGAATTAAAATGACCATGAGCGGCTAGAATAATTTACCATCAGGTGGATCGTCGTGGACTACATGCTCTACATCATAAAATATATTCCACTACGCTGCTCCAATGTGGAATAGTAGTGATATGCATTGCAATGTACATTATTCAAATAAACTAGTAGAATGACTCAAGGCGCCAAAATAAAATACACGCCTACTCATTAGGCAAAAGTGAGTTTAAAATAAACCTATTTTATTTATTTGCCATGCCAGTAAAAATCAAATGGTTGAAGTAAAAAACGAACTTACTGACGGCGCGTAATGGTTTTTCTCCACGTGAGTTGCATTTGGATGCTCGTCATCAGACTAAATTGAGTGATGACCAGATTAGTCATTCGGTTTGTCGGTAACGAATTGGTGGTATTTAATATCGTAGTTAAGTTTACAGATGGTTTTAAAATTATGAATACTCATGTCAAAAGACTATGTGTGTGTATTTGTTGTGGAGGTATTACACAGATACACAGTTATTATTGCCTTACAACACATATAGGTTAGCGCTGCTGTATTCTGGCTTAAAAGGTGTAGTGACAAACACATGAGGCATTCCAACTTAGGGTTGGATTTAACCATCACGATAGCGACATGCTCCTTTGTAACTTCGAATTCATATTTTGTTAAAAAAAATAAACATGAACTATAGAATAACGAGAAAATAAGTAGAAATAATTTATTATTTATTTGGACTAATATCCTAACCCACGACTCAAGCGAATGTTTTTAACACGTCAAAACTGAATCCGTTGATAAAAAAATATGCCAAACCTAACAAACTATAACTATAAAATAAAGAGTAAACTTGAAATAATTTCACTTCAAATTCATTCATTAGTAAGATGGAACGGAACCTATAAAATAGAAGATGCTATTACAAAAACAGACCACTACTTTTGGAGTGAATTAATTTTATTAGCTCTACAATAGTACTTCGAACAAATATTTGAAAAGCACTAATAGTTGTTCAACTTATTCTAATTGTATTCGCACAAATCAGATGGTAATTTATAGATACTATCCTCTATTTTTCCACCCATACAGGTAAAGATAAAGCAGTCATAATGATTATTTACATTACAGCATGCTCTTGACTTTGGCATCCCACATTTTAATCCACCGCTTCTGTAAACAGTAGAGCCGTGAAGGTAACGAGAAATCGGGTACTCGTATTTATTCGCTATAAGATTTGACATTCGTTATTCGTTATTTTGATACGAGTAGTTGAGAGTATCATATCGAGTCGAACATGTAGGGCTGATGGATGAACGGCTTTGGTAGTATTCATTCATTTAGCTTTCTTTATCTACGATATTTTTTTTATTTATGAAATAAATCATAATCAGTACGTACGAGTAAAAAATGCGTGAGTAAAATTTCGTTACTTGAAAATATACTAGGTACCTACCCGTTACTCCGTACCCGTTATAACGTTTATATAATGAGTCAAACAAAAGAGTAAATGTCGTCATATTATGACAGATGTGATAAAAAGAATTCGTGTGTAAAATTTCTTTACTTTAAACCAGTTACTCGATAACGAATAACGTTCTACAGCTCTAGTAAACAGCCGCCGAAACGTCAATCGGTCCAGTCGAACGTTCACGCGAGTGTTTACGTTCGGGCGAGCAGACGGCCATGAATCATCCTGTGTTTACAGAAGAACGTCCCTAACCGCCCTACTTTGATGTCGATTCCCGCTTAATTAACTGTCTGAAGCAGGGTTTCTGGGCACAGTCAACATAACTACTTTTATCCATATCACTTTGATATTCAATAAAGCTCTTTCGTTTTAATTTATTTCTGTCGGAAGTTTTAAGTTATCTATATTATTATGTTTATATTGAGGTTTTTAATTTATGTCTATTATTCGTGATTGGTTTTGGTTTTCAGACATAGTGTTTTATTTACTTTTTAATAATATTGACGTAGCACACGAATTTGCAGTCCATCTGATGGTAAGTATTTATTGCCGCTCATATGTACATGAGTAGTAGTTATAAACGTCACTTTTTTATAATATAAGAGTAGCAGACGAGCATGCAGTCCACCTGATGGTAAGTGGCTACTGCCGCCCATGGACATCTGTAATCAACCAGATAGGATTAGATATTTCTACCTGAGGTCGGCCACAGATGCGCGGCTACCCCTGAAGACTAAGCTGGAACGCCTCGGAAAACTATGTCTCCCTTACCACACCCTTCAAAACGGAACACAGCGCCTAACACTGCTGTTATTAGGCAACGGTGTTAATAGGTGTAACGGAGGTGCCGCACCACAACCACAAACGGTTCTACCACCTTCAGATAAGATAAAAGTTCTATCTGAGGTCAGTCTCAGAAGCGTTGCTACACCTGGGGGCTAAGTTGGAACGCTTCTGATAAGTAGGTATGTGTCTCTTTCCTCACCAAAGATTTATGAAGTGCGGTTTTTTGGGTCTTGATAGCGAATGATTAGGGTCCCAACTCTGACATATAAGGGTAGACCTTATAGGGTACAGTCGTAAATTTATTATTAACTTCGGCTGTTTGAGGAAGCTTGGTACACAGCATTGATAACAGAGATATAGTAGTTTTTAGATTACCAATATGTTAGGCTCAGAACTCTTCTCATAGTAATAGGCATTTAGGCCATGGTCCAGTGCTGAGCAAGTGCGAATTGGTAGACGATTGGTAGACGACACACCTTTGACAACCTTTTTTTAAAGTCTCAGGTCTGCACAGTTATAGCCTTTAATAATTATTTTCCAATACGCACATAATTTTGAAAAATCAGAGGGGCCTGCCATGGACTTGAACCTCGGACCCCCGAATGAGAGGTTAAGTTTCAAAGCTAGAACTGCAGCAAATTATTGAACTCTATTGAAATATTATAGCGAAGTTTTCTAGTTTTCATGTAGTAAAATGCCATGTACCACATCGATAATCTCTATAAAAAGAATATGTAAAATTGCGTCCTAAAATACACTTTAATTTTAAAAATGACAATCTACCAAAATTATAGAGTCCATTTTATTAAATATGCAGCAAAATATTTTTAAAAACTGCTGTTAGAAAATGAAACTAATTTAAATAAGCATTTAGTCAGCAGTTTCGTTAAGTTCTGGGGTGTCGTAAATTACATTTCGCTCTGTTGATTTGACGCTGTAATAGGAAAACTGAATTTAAAGTGGCGATGCCGCGACTCGATAAATTGAATTTTAGTCTATCATTTTAATTTACTTTATGAACTTAAAGTAGGCATAATAAAATAATTCAAAGTAAATATGAGTAATATATTTAGTCCACGTGTATATGACTATAAAAAAATTAAATGCATAGATGACGCAGTGATAGCCTAGTGGTTAAAACTCAGCCTCTCGAACGAGAGGTCCAAAGTTCTATCCCTGGCACGCAGCTCTGATTTTTCAACATTTTTCAACTTCTTTGAGAATTACAAAAATTATACATATTCGTTAGTATAATTAGTTTTATAAACCTTTACATAACGCTTTCATTATTACAGGATTTAATTACTAAACTTTATATTGCCTATTTAAATATTTCATTTCTTCTATTTTACTTTCATAGCATTTGGATGGTTAAATTACCTAAAACCCTGTACGTATTCAGAATACCCTTTGCTCTGATTTGCGAGTTAATTAATTATGCGCATAATGAGATCACAGTCAAAGCTATCTTTAAGTGCCCATTCACACGTACCATACCGGGGTACTTTATTAATAATCAATGTCTAGTATGAAATATCAAATGTCATCTTTACTACGCAAAACGATGGATGGATTATTTATGAATAACGGACGCAACAACAAATCAACAGTATGGACGCTACAGATCAACGCAACCACAACTTGGTATCGACCATGTATAAAAGACCACATGTAACGTTAAAACTTGCTTACCTTTTGTCACGACGTAGTAGTTTTGTGGTACATGTGAATAGACATAACAACACGTTATGGCGAAAATTTAATGCTCTAATAAATGCTTTAGAAACGGAAACTGCGTTGTTTTAATCAACCGGAAATTGATTCAAATAACGCTTTGTAGGCATACATGTAATTATCAATTCAAAGTAACCCATTTGTATCTGAAATCGACTTTTATGAATCAAACGTGAACTCTAATAGCAATGACGAGGGAATATGGTTGGTTGTACAGAATATTTAAGCAAATTTGCAAATATTTATTAACCCGCTGCAGAGGGTAAAGTTTTTCAGTAATGCTTTTGTATGTATGTATCATTCTTTGGCATGACTTACAGTGCACGGATTGACATATTTTAAAAAATGAGATGTCGCTGAATTCGTGTAAACTATGGAGTGACAAAGGCTACATTACTACCCTTTTCTGTTAATATTTTTAAGCAGTCGGGTACTTTGTTTTTGTCATAATTACCATTCATGGGCCTCTCCTTTTAATGGGCCGCCTAAAAAATTACCATCAAAAATCGCTGTTTTCAAATTAAATTAACAACTTCAACCCATTATTGTCCCACTGCTGGGCACGGGTCTCCTCTCAGAATGAGAAGGATCAAGCCATAGTCCACCGCGCTGGCCAAGTGCGTATTGGTAGACTTCACATACCTTTGAGAACTTTTTTTACAATTCTCTCAAGTATGCAGGTTTCCTCACGATGTTTTCCTTCGCCGTTTATGCAAGTGATAATTAATTTCTAATACGCAAATTAACTTACGAATAAATAAAACCTAATTTCATAAGCATACATCCATACAGTCAAGGATATAAAGCACATATTAAACAATTGAATGATCCGATGCGCTGCATCAAAGCATTCATATAGTGGGTAAACTATATCTAAATTTATTAGTTTACCATGTGCCTTCATATCTCTCGCATGTATATGGAATTATTCGGAAATATTAATTCTCCCACACTTTGATCCACAGTGATTTGGACCAGTAAATTTGAAGCTCAATTGTAAACCAACTAAATGTAAGTGGTTTAGAAAACGATGGCTGCATCATATCACGTGTCACTCAATTGCAACTGTAAAATTAACTAAATTCAATATTATATCGCTTATTATTGTAAGAGTAGATCCTCATTACATATAATGAGGAACTACTCTAATCTATCACGCATACGTGATATACAGAAATTAACTATATTTTGAGGTAACGGGGAAAGAAAATTTCATAAGAAAATATACTGAGCAACTTAGCGAACTGTGATCAACATCTTTTACATTCTGAGAAAAGACCTTAGCTCAGCAGTGGGACAGTGATCCTATTAGTACAATAAGTGGTATGTGAAAGTGAAGAAGTGTGAATGATTCGAATGTACATTGCTAAGTTGTAGTGCTATACTTCAGTAAAACATGTAGCGAAGGCAATAGTCGTCAAACCTCAAAAAATACTCTATCTCTATACAAAAAATCTACTTTGTGTTAAACCATATTATTATTTTCTCTCCCCTCCTATTTATGCGTTGGCAGAAACAGCTTTTCAAAACGAAAATATTCAAAACATCATATCCGAAATATGAACAAAAATTTCCGATGACATTTGAATTTGGTTTCACAAAATCTAGTTTTCTTCGCCGCGTAGTGGCTTACAAACATATATCACCGTAGCACATATTACCTCAGCATCTCGTAGCATATTGAGAACCCTTGATATTATTTCACGCTTCGTGTGGCAGAAAAGGACATCAAAGACTAAAATAGACTAATATCAAATGACACGCTGTCTAGTGCTAATTATGTCCACTTACACGATTGGCCTTAACGTTACTGAAGGGTGTCGAATTGAACCTTTAACTATCAGGCTCTCGTTCAAGTACGTTATTACACAATTTAGGAATGTTAAAGGTAAAAGTAAAAATAAAATATAAGGTTTTTTAATAGATATTATGTTACATGATGTAATTCTAATATACTCGGCTAATAAATTATTCCAATGTACCAGATTTTGTTAGTATCGTTTATAATTAAGTAAACTTCCATACATCTTCCATTAAATCTAAAGCTTTTGTCACATGTGATAAAAAATTGCTTTAAAACCTTTTAAAATTAATTGTTTTGAAGTTCGCCAAATCAAATTTATTCCGCTGTCATGAAATACGAATTTAAAAGGTCACACTACCGATCTAATTTTTCCCAACGCCCCGAAAAGAATACTTAAGGGCTCGGAAATAAAAGGATCAAGAGACTGACAAGATTTAAGCTAATTAGGAGTTCGGGGTACATTAGGGGTTGAGGGGTATGTCTGTCGAAATAAATTTAAAAGTATTTGAATGTGAAACCACAACCACAAAGGTTCGAAATAGGTCTGGCGGCACCACCGCCACACCTATTTCTATGTTATCATAATAGCAATATTAAGCGCTGCTGTGTTCTGGTTTGAAGGGTGTGGTAAGGGAGACATACTTTTTCGAAGCATTCCAGCTTAGTCCTTAGGGAAAGCGGTGCTTCTGTTGCCGACCTCATGTAGGATTCTTATCCCATCTGTGGTTGATTACAGATGTCAATGGGCGGCAGTATCAACATATCATCAAGTGGACTGCAAGCTCGTACTCCTGTATATAAAAACTTACTCTTATATTATAGAAAAGCAATGATGAGGACTTACCTTAAGTTTATCTCTGGAGGCAGTGTAGAGCACCCAGCCCACGTACACAAACATTATGAGGGCGGGCACGACCAGGCTCGCGACAACTGGAATCCGGCGCACCCACGCATGGTATACGGCGAGCAGGAGCAAAGAAATACCAACTAATATTGCAATATAACGTCCGGTCCGTCGGCGTTCTTCCTAGAAAAATGAACTTTCATTACTCTTTTATTAAGCTTTCCCTCTACAAGGAAAATATAATAGAGCGCTGTTTTGAGTAAGTAAGCGCTCAAGACGAAGCATCTTGAGTTAAAACATTTAAATTGAAATTAGCATTATTTATATTTTTTAGAAAGATTGTAATTAAGTTAATATTTGTGTTTAAAGGTTAGTTAACTCTTAGTTATATTTTCATTGGAAATATTAAGTAAACTCAATTCGTTGCGTTTTAACAAATAAAGAGAGAGAAAAAGTAACGTACTGTTTATGACGTGATTTGATGATGACATTTTAGAAACAAAATTATTTCCTACTGGTTTTAGGAATATTTTCCTGGCTTGATGAATGAACGTATGGTAAGGGAAACGTTTACGCGAAACGTTTCAACTAAGTCTTCATGGGAGGCAATGCATCTGTGAGTGACCTCAGTTAGGATATTAATCCTATCTGTGGTTATTTATAAAGGCCTTTGACATATTTGTTTAATATTTTTGTAATATTTCAAAATGTTTATTACATAAGGAAAGGGTACATTTTTATGTGATAGAAATATAAAAACGCCAGCAAATTAAAATAATTACAGCGGACTAAGCTGGAACACTTCATGAAAGTAAATAAACCACATCCTTCAAACCAGAAAACGGGAACATTGTCCTACTTAAAAGGTATAAATAGAAATATATAGTTTCTACATTTCTAACAGTATCACGGTACTAATTAGACAAACTGAGAATTTACAAGCTCGTTCGGAGAATAGTTGTTAAGCTTTACGGGAAATAATTTAACATGCAGGGTTAATGATTTCGTAGTAACGCAATGTGTGTTAATTAAACTATAAATGAATGAATATTTGGGTATTTTAGGTTTACAAATTTCCCTGGGCACCTGTCGAGATTTCTCTGACATTTATTCCATTAAAGAAATTAAACTATAACATAAAAATGAACAGTAATTACACTGAAAAATATTTTTATACTGTCGAAATTTACAGGACAATCTATAATCATTAGGTAAATATTTACGACTGCCAAATTTTCGGTATGGAAATACAAATTCTCTAGATTCTACACAAAAGAAATCTGAAGAGTGATTTATGAAAACGTGAGTTGTTTGATAAAATTTGATATCGCGGGGACATTATTTGATGAGATTCGGAGAAATCCTAGTAATTTTCCTTTCCTCTTTTCCGTATGAGATATTTTCGTTTTTGCGAAACGGCAAAAAAACTGTAATGGAATGTAAAATTGTTATTTTATTAGTTATTAAGGAAGCTTACGATATTTATGTTGAAAGTATTAAAAAACTTAGAAAAAAGAAGAAGAGTACCTAAATCTATATACACTTTTCTTTTATTAAATTGTTAGTGTATTTTGTATTAAATGTATTATAGAAAATACCTTTAACTTAATACCTACTTCGCTTTGTGTGTGTGAGGAGTGCTGAAACTAATGAATTATCATATAAAATAATTAATAAAAATTATGCAGAATAATAATAATTTTATATAATTATAATTAGGTGCTGTAATAGTGTAAAATAAAAGCAATATTTTGACAGCAGTAAAATGATATTCTCTTTTCATATTAAATGCATTGAAACTAAAATAAATCATTAAAAAAATAAAAAATGCACGAGCAACACTTTTTAAATAATATGTATTGTGCAAAGTATTGTGATATGACGTATAGGTAGGTAGTTATTATTATATTTGCAACTAACAGCCAACAGTTTGGGCCTTAATTTAGGAGATTTCTTAAAACGTAGTAAACTCATTTATTTAAGAATTTGAACTCTCGACACGTGGCCCAGGTGTATAATATTTTTGACACTAAATTACTTGTTGAAATAATACAATTCCTGAGAGCTTCATGCTCTGAATAGTAGAATCGTCTTTATATAAATTCTCTTGTGGATAACACTCACAAATTCTTCTTAGCCGCAGACTAAACAACATTCAGAAGTTATTAAAAGAACGTTTAACGTTTAAGTTTAATATCGTTTTTATTATGTTAATATTACTACGAAAATATAATTCCTTGGATTTACCTTAATGGACGAGACTGGAACTTTATGAAGCAAGTTGACTGAGCTTCTTACCTCGTTGTTCAATTTCAAATTCATTGTGCTGCCGAAATTAAATTATAATTAATAAAAACCTTCAAACGGGGTAACTTGAATTAATTAATTTTAATTTGCAAAGAACTTCACATTTCACTTTAAAACGGTCACATTAATCTTTACACACCTGTCACTCATAAACAAAACGATCGTAAAAGATATAGAAATAAATGATAGTAATAGATTTAAAAGATAGATAACGACACGTTTGATACGGTGCCGTGTTGGACAAAAGTGCGTGCGCGCTCCCGGCGCCGAGAACACTGCAAGCAGAATTAACTAATGCATAATTATCTTACGCGTTATTTACTCCGACCGTAAAAAACACGTAAACCTGCACCACCCGTGTATTTAAGTACACAGATTTAGTTGATTACGGAGAAAGGAAAGTAATTGTATCATATTGACATGATGTTTGTAGACATATCTTTAATAAATACATAGTTTGCGTGCACAGTAAAGTATCTGCTCGCGGCTGGTATAATTTTACCTTCATTCGTTTTTGTAAATATTTTCTATGTATATAATTTTAGTACCTTTTAGTACACGACAACATAGTTAATCTTTATAATATATGAAGTGGTTATAAATCTTATATCTCAGGTCACTTGTCATCGAGGCTAAGTTATTCTTCATCCCATAAAAGTTGTTCTTGTTGTTTTTGGTACGAGTATATGTCGGTAATGGGAAGACTGAAGGTTGATTTCCATTATGCATTAAAATCAATTAAAAGTGTTTGTCCCTCGTCATCCACAAGTAAAATGTGGATCTATTCAAAACTCAACGTAAAGGTTAAGTGAGCGGTGTATATTAATCGAACGTAAAATAGGTAATCGTTAGTAATATAATTTTGATACGCATTCAACGATGCGTATTATCATTTGTTAATATTAACTTGTTGGAGAGATTTAACGTAACTTAATTTTCATCTAATCTGAATCAGCAAAAAAGTACAACAAAGAACCGGAAGAATATGCCCTGCCGTTTTAAAACAATAAAACGGCAGGGCTCTAGGGCTCTAACATATAGGTTTAAATATAAAATAATGCGGATGTGTCGCCGTAGTTGAAACATAAATGGTTCTACAACTTTTTTATATATAAACGCGGATTTATTCGTAGCTTGTTTGAATGGTTCGCAGCCAAGAAAATAGCGAAATATGAATAAAGAAAGAAAGAACTTAAAAACAAAAGACGTCAGCCAGTACTAACCGGATCATAACGACCCTACCATACGTAATGTATTGTTTACTACGTCTATTAAAAGTTTTAACGGACGCAGTTAAACTTGGATCCCACCAGCATCTAAGGAGTTTAGCAGACAAACTACTTTTAATACCGGCAATAGATGATTTAGCCACGACGACAATTTTGGAACTTAAATTGAGTGATCACACAAAGTTTGAGCGTCATTAAAAGCTAATATTGGACACTGGCAATTAAACGTAAAAACGTAATAATGTATTAATGCAGTCGCAAAAACGCATTTCTGGTAACGCGTCCGAAATAAGCCACTTGTCGAAACGTGATACTGCATAGAAGCAATCGCCAAGATACTAATCGTTGTCAGAAGTAGCTAGTCTGTTAGAGCGGTAGCTCATTATTACCGGATGTAAGTACGTATGATGTTAACACCCACTGGTCACTACAACCCACTGTTTCAGTTGGTATATTTTACGCTAAAAACAGATATGACGATCCTCCGACCAGTGGCATTAAATGTTAAAATGGTAGAAGTCTTTTAAAGTTAACTGTAAAAGAAGTATCGTTTTATTTAATCATCTACTTAAAGCAGGTATATTTTCGTAGCTGCGCTAATTCGAAGTCTGTTTTAAGGAATATGCAAATAAAACATACTTGGAGAGGCAGATCAAGTCAGATCGGAGCTAGATAACATTGTACTGTTAATCTTTAGTCAAAGCTAAAGGTGGTAGAACGGGTATGGTTCGGCGGTGGAGATATCACCGCCACCCCTATTTATAGCGTAAATCATTTCAAGAATTTCTGTGAAAGGACATGGATGACGGCTGACATGCATATGACGCCATTTCAGTCATCAGTAACCGTAATGCATCAGCAATCAGCCTCATGTAGCCTTTTTCAGACCCGTATGTGGTTTTTATTCGGGTCTCGACATGACATGTATGCCTTTCGCACGCTAATCTCAAAATATATCCTCAAATTGGGAACGTTACCTTGTCTCTAAACATCTGTCTGTAACCCAATTGTATTCAAAAGGTTATATTTAGTATTATTACTAATGTAGAAAGCAGTTACTTTTGTAAATTGCTCGTTAATGACGGCGTATCCTCACATAACCCAGTCGATAACCGAGCGGCCCCGAAACAATGCTGCATTAATCATTTGGCGCGTAAATATCGACACCTGAGACTTACCAGATCACATTTTTAACGGTTCGACGTTGTTAACCGACTTCTGAGTAATTATACAGTTTAGAGCGAGCTTCCTCCGGTACGAACACTAGACACAAATGGGAACACCTTTTTGAAAGTGTGAACAGTCAACTGTATTATTATTCGACTCCGGAGGCACTGCAACCACCCCAATTTCTACCTAAAATAGCAGTTTTAAGTGTACGGTGTTATGGTTTGAAGAATTTGACAAGGAAGACGTTTTTTTTCCGTGATATTCCAATTTAATCCATAGCTAGAGTTACGACGCATCTGTGACCGATTTCAAGTAGGACTCTATCAGAATCTTATTTGAACATGATTTTCAAATGTCCATGGGCGGTAATAGCCAACTACGACCTGATCTGCATGTTCTTTTACTCTTTATTAGATGTAAAAAAATCACTAAGCAATATATATGAAGAAACAATCATAATTGAAGCTCACGTAGAGTGACCTTATTTCGGTATTTTAATAGTAAATATTATACTCCACTAAGATATGCTGGGAAAATTAGTATTAAATAATATTTTAGTAGTGAACAATGTTTTACATTTCCACATTAAAGCTAGATAACAACAAAATTACACCTGCCTACGACTCGCACCAAAGTGTTTGCGACATGGGCACTCTATACTAATCATCACTCCGAGTAGCCGACGTACAGTCTATAAACAATTTTTGCTAATGGCTGGAATTTACGACATTGAGAACCACAATTGAAAATCGCGAACATATCCGCCAGTGGCGATCGTTGAGTGATGCTTAGCGGTTCCCACTTTGAAGATAGATTTTATTTTGGTGCGGATTTTATTTTACGAGCTTCCGTCGACAGGTCTGCACGTGTTTTCAAGAGCAGGGTTTTTTGGATTTTTGCGCGAAATCCCTAAATATTTTCATGTACCTACCTACAATATAATGGTCTATATCTCCTTTTTAAAATTTGATATATTTGCGACAAATAATAAAAAAAATCATAATCATTTATTTCAGACAATATAAACAAAGATACAAAAGTATAATTGAATACAGAGGTCCATATCATATTACCTTTAAAAATCGTATCACACTTAATTTACTTACTTTTAAGTTAGGAAGCTATAAGATAAGCTACATTACCAAAAAAAACATCCATATAAACAATCAATTTCACATGTTCTCTTCAGGCAAAAAATCAAATTAATTCTAAATCGTAAACAAACCATTCTACTTTGCATTAATTTTATTAATTACAAGCGACGTTTACTAGTCAAACTTATTGAAAAGAAACCTAAGCTTTTAAAAATAATTTATGAAAGAAAATGATGTCACTGAATTAAGTTAATCATAAAACGACAGCTGTTGGACATTAAAGATAAAAAGTTGGAACAATGGCCATTATTAAATTAATACATTCCTCAAATTATAATTAGCAAAACTTTATTGACTTATATTATTTTAATGTAGCTTTGTTCGAGGAAAATTAAGAATTAGAAGATTTTAGGTCAGATTATTATATCAGGTAAAACATAGCCAACTAATTAGCATCTGTTAATGAGCCGACCAACTATAGTTGTTTTTTTTTGTATTAACTTTATCCCTACAATACACTTTTATCTAATAAAAGAGTGATCACCCGCTTTCACGGTAAAAAAAAATCCGTGAAGAACACAACACGCCTATGATTTTTTTATAATTCTTAAACGTGCGCAACGTCCACCAATCCGCAATTGACCAATGTGATAAACTGTGGCTTATATCCTTTTCATTCCAAAAGGAGAAGTGTGCCCAGCAGTGAGCCAATAACGTCCACCCGAAGTCTGAGCTTTTTAAAGTTATTTACAGCTTTAATAACCATTATACAGTACACAGAATGTACACAAACTTTTAGTTGCTCTCATCCCACGAAAATCATCGAAGATAGATAGGATGTATATAACTGACTACACTAATAAACATCTTTATGAAAAAAATAAATATTTAAATGTCGAAAGTGTGATAAGCGATAAAGTACAGAAGCTACACGAAAATAAAGTACTTACATAAACAAAATGTACGCTATATGGGACTACATGTAGGTATATATTGCATAAATATTATGCTTACTCGTGTATGGAATTTTTGGTGTGGTAGGGGGGACATACTTATCCGTGGTATTTCAACTTAGTCCTCATTAAGATGAAGTTACCGTTTCAAGATTAGTTACTTGATATTTAAGATAGAAGCGTGTGAGACAAGAATCTTTGATGTCTAGACAAGTCAATTTAAAATATGGTAATAGAGCTGGAAATCTAGACTAATTTTGATTAAACTGTCAGATCCACGTAAAATATTATTTCGTTATCAAACTTTAGTTATCACATTAGAAACGAGAGAGCATTCAAAACTTTTTCGTGGTCTGAATTTTGATTTTGAGTAATAAAACACTTCATTAGCTTATATGTGCGTCATGTATGATGCATATTAATTCTACAAGCGAAATCCTGAATAAATTGGTTTAACGTGGACGATTAACTTTGAAGTGGAATTTAATTTTTGTTTCATGCAAATGCTCGGAGATAAAACTATTCGTTTTACGTTGATACGACGACACTCAAACATGCTTTATCTATGTTTCATACACTCATTTTTACTTTTGTAAAACTGTTTTTTTGTTGCTTAACTTTTCGCTTTTTATCAAAAGCTAAACAAGTATTCATTTAACGAATATATTTTAATGAGAGCCAGATATACTTAAAATATGCTTTTGTTGTAATTTTGTAGTAAAAGAAGGGTCAGTTTTAAGTGGTATGTAGCTGTAGGTACATGGCGTCACAACATTAATATGAAGAAGTAAACACATGTACATTGATATAACTGATAACAAAACAGTATTATTTACATACAGAACACGAGCTAGACTACAAAGGAAAAGTTTTTTTATGACGATAATATCAAAAGTTGACCACCACATAGTTAAGTCCGGTAACTGTTAAATGGCAGGGCAGACTAAAATGGGACGTAAAGTTTGTTTCATATACACAAGGCAATTAATCCGCGCATCGGCATTAGCATTTCGCCCTATCCAGTAATGAAATTCTCCAGCCATCATTCAAGTCAATGACTTGAGAGCGAAACGCGCAGTTAACCAGAGAAGGTCTCTGAAAACTTTTCCATTAATCTCCTATTGTCTTTTATTATGTACCGACTAGCTAAGCTCGCGGCTTAATTATCTTGCGAACTTTTAAGTGCTATAAATCAAACTTAAGTGCTTATAAGTTCTTTTTCTGATTCGAGAAACATTTGGCATTGCTCGAATCCCTCTCGGGCGATTAAAGTTATTAGGTATGCCGTAGAAGCGACTAAACTTATTCTAAACATCTAGAAAATCTTGAATTTCCTCGAAACTAGCTCAACGGGAGTAATTCTTTCTGATTATTTAAATTATTATTAGAGTAACTTTTAATAGATACATTTTTTTACTTTAAATAGGTAACTGTGTAGTTCTAAGATGTCTGTAATTGACCGAATTCTAAGTTGTCATTTTAGACCATGGTTACAGGTAACCAACATAAAACGCTTCTCGTACTAATATTTTAGCTTTACATGTGGCCGGAAAGAATATAACTGTTTTTCACTGACTTTAATAATATCTACCTTATATTTTAAGATAATGTTAGAAACGGTGATACCTTCGTAGTAAGATACATACAATGTCTCAGGCTTACATAGCCAGCAACTACATCATACGACAAAAATAACCAATCTTAACCAAGACTCTAGACTATTTAGATCAGTGCGTAGATGCATACCTTGATCACAATATGGACTATTAATAAATTTATTTGCATTAGATACTAAATCTCCGGAGAAGTAGGCTAGGACACGCACAATGTATGCCATTGAACTGTGGCATCATGCCCGAGTACCGGTGCCAAAATCGTGACACAATAACTTTAGTATACTCTTTGCCAACTAACTTCTAGACGACAGGAAGTCTTTATACATATCTACAAAGGATATCCCTTATAATGCGAAGAGGATATTGTGTGATGTCGCGGTTTACGATCCCGTGATAGAAGGACTTCAAAAGTCGAAGAAGCGCTAGTGAAAAATAAATTCAACAGCCTAGCCGATAAGGCATGAAGGCAAGCAGAGCAGAGGCTAGCACCCTCAGGACTTCTTTTTACGAATGTCAAATTTATATTTTCATCTAAATTTTATTGTGGTCATTTTTGTGATAAATTTTCCGAACGCCTGATGGTGACAAAAATCATCTTTAATATCTGAACGAAACCGTGTAACCAACACAAGTATAAAACACACTATACACGACTTAATTTTCACCTATGATATTGATTTATGTTATTTTCACAAGAAATACTTTGAAGTACCTCTTAGTAATAATTAAGTTTTGTTAAACATCAACTTGAACCTCTCCAATTCACATTACTCTCTTGACTCACATTTAGGACTGTCTTAGGTAACTTTCCACTTTTCGTAACATCAAATTACCGTCTGTACTTTGATACAGTGGTTTTATGCGTGTTCAAATTTTAATACCCGCAGAGTTTTCAGTAGAGTAATAGAAAAAGCAAACATGGCAAAAACTATATTTCATATCAGTTTCATTTCATTTCGACTACGACTCATATTCTTTTGAAACGCGATTCCAGTTAATGAATGATATGCACATGATCAATCATGATGAAGAAAAGTACTTAATTACTTCCAACTTTCAAAGAAACTTGTGAGCGCATAAAAAAAATGTTCTTTTTTTCATAGTTATCAAATCTTTTTATCGCGATAAACATACGTGAAGATGTCAGTTGTCGTGTCGGTCACAATTTCTCAAAGTAGTTTTTACGTGATACGCGTACAAAGGGAAGTATTCACCTTACACCTTCTTTAATTGATTGAACTATGATCGAAATTCACGTCTGACCAAATTATGTTGACAAAACAAATCAAATGACGGAACTAGTGACAACTTGTGTATTTTAACTGTCTGTAATTGGCTGAAAGTCTACGTGACTTATGCTCGGTTCCGCGACTTGCGACTTGAATGTCAGCATTACAAATCAGCATCTTTTGTTGCGGATGCGGATGCTGATATTAAAAAATAAGCTGATAATCAGCTGATGCTGATGCTGATGCTGATATTCTCAACAACCCTAGTCTAAACCCCCTTTTTGAGAGTAGACCCGTGCCCAAGAGTGGGTCAGTAATGGGTTGATAATAAATTATACACTGTATGAATTCATAAATGAATAAGTACATATCTAAGTCCTGTTTGCATTACATTGCATATGTTGTCGTAGCTTAATTGTAGAAGCGAGCGGGTTGTCGGCTTACCATCGAAGTCTTGGTACAATCGGCTTAAATATCCTGTTGCTTGATTTTCTCTCGGAAATAATTGTTATTCGGCATAGCATGATATTACAAATACACATAGTACACGGTTTCGGACACCCATTTATCAGTTAGGAGGTCACTGCTGGAGTAAAGCCTATTATTAATAGGTAATCAAATGTTTTATAATGTTTGTCTGCCAAAGATACATGTGACAATGTCTGCCTACTAGAAATGGTTAAATCTCGATATTTGCTTGGAAACATGAATAATTTGACTATTAAAAGGAGACGTATATCTCATTTAGTAAGTTTTTAAACTTTTAACACAAGTTTTTTTTATAGATTTACTGATTGGCTACAAAGCAATGATAAAACAATGATATACATTGCAGCTAAACGGATGCATTCTTAAAGCCATTAAGAAAAAATATGACGAGAATATAAATTTTATTACCTAATAGCAGTTAATTAAGTACCCTAATCATAATAAGTTGGTAGTACTGTTAGCACTGTTATCAGCAAAGCTTAAGCTCTGCTGCGTTGAGGTAAGATTGTGGTAAATTCACTTGCTTCCACTTACGTGAAGCGTTCTAACATAATCCTTGGTAGTAGGAGTGATTTCAGTTCTCCAATTCTATTTGAGGTCGATTACAAATGTGCGTAGGCGTAGAGGCTTTCAAAAGACTTAAATGATATTATTTTAAATTCTTTTGCGGTCTTTACCAACGTTTCTAAGGAGTGGTGAACAAGGCGGGGCGAGACGTGGAAAAGACATTTAAAATACTTCTAAGAAAAGAGCTGAGGGCGCGGTACGGGCGTGAAATGTCAAGGTACAGAATATATTAATATTGCTAATGGCGTTATTAAAATGTGCTATTATTTTCAGTGCGGCATTGTGTCATTCTTATTATGAGCATGGCAACAACGCTACAGTGAACAGTACCCTTACCATGAGTTTTACGTTTTGACAAATATGACTGTTTTGGTATTTGTTTACGTATTGGCCCGTACAATTTCCAAGTTCTGACACAATTCGCTAGGGGCGCTGATTGGGTACAGGTTTTATTGAGAACAGAAATAATTAATGTATATAAGGTAAAGATAGAAACATGTAAATGATATTAGAACTTGGCTGCATAACATATCGCTCTGCTAGGCACGGGTCTTTCCCTATGCGAAAAGGGCTTCTAGAACGTACATAGTCCACGTTACCTTAATGCAGATTGGTGGAAAGTACACGTTAGTGGACAACTTGTTTCAGGTTTTTTAAACAACCCATATGGACTCCGACAAGGTTTAACGAGTGATGTCCAATCATTAAAACGAGGACCAAAGATTGAACGAATGAGCTTTCTGAAGCGCATGAACCTTAATTATCAGTGGCCACCCATCCACCCTACTTAATGCGTAGGTTTAGATTTTAATTACATTGTAAATGAAAGCACCAGTTCACTTCAATATTAATAAACCTACACGTTACACAATTTACGAAGTAGATAATTCATTACAATATCAGTACCATTTAGTACTGCTATTGCAATGAAGTATCTACTTAGTTATTTGCTAGCTACGAGTAATATAACATAAGCAAAAAACACATCGTAAATTCTTATCATTCTGATACGAGTATCTTGGCAGCAAATTGGTGATCGCAGACGTACCTTTACACAGAGACAAAATAAAGAACGGCATTGAATAGTTTGTCTCGTATAGTTATTATTAGCCCTTTGAAGTTGCTCTGGCTGTTAGATACAGTGTTCAAACCGATTAGCCCAACGATGCAAGGACTATAATTCCCGACAACCGTATGTAGGTAGGTACCTAACTACCTAGTAGAAACGTGGATGTAGCTCTTTATGCCTAGAACTGCCACATTTTTGGTACATATCAATTTGAATACTTTTTTTACCCGACTGCGAAGGACGATGTGTATCGAGCGTATGTATACCTCATTCTTTCACATATGAGGTGTCGTTGGCGTCGTCTAATTTGTGGTAGTGCAAAAGGCTGGGTACACCGTTCTTTTCGATTAATTATTAAAAGCACCCGTTTTTTTTTTGTTCTACCCATTAGGTAAATATGTAGTCTACAGAATTACAATACAGATACAGAAGTGACATGTTGTGACTTCAAGTTCTCGGGTAAATATTAAGTGATCATTGGCCATGCCATAGATACCATACCATAGATATATTATTAAGGAGGATAATATATCTATGGTAGATACATATTATATATTCGATCCCTGCGACGAGAGAGATAATATGACAAGTCTTAGCTGAAGTCGATCACAGATAGGTACATTCATATTCCTGTTGACTAAATCAGAGCAGCTCACATTATTGCCTCTGGCTTATCCATCACATCAGTCCAAATATTTATCTTAAAGTTCCCTACTGTCATAAGGCAATGTCAGGTGGCACTGTAAGCATAGAATTAGGCTTATTTTTGCTGAATAAAAATTGTTTACGAAAAGCTCTGTTCACTTTCCAAGTCTTCCATTTCAGACATGACAACGGAGTATTTACAGTTTGGTACAAGCCAAAATAATCAAATTTGCAGTTATGAAGGAATTTTGTAATGAATCGCCAATTTGTCTTATGTAATCATAAACAACTTAGCCCATAATGCAGTCTACAAACGCTGTGATGTTATTAACAGCTTTTGTTTGTGGAGCTTTAATCATTATTAGATGGAATAAACTTGTCTGAAATAGAGTTCAATTAGCGTTTGAATATCACGTGGTTGGCACACACATGACAAGTCATAGGGCTGAAATTGCTGACGTAAATAAATGGGTGCCGTAGATAGAATATTTTTTATTGCACACTTCTATAGATCATAGCAATAATAAATTATTTTATAGGCTGCTAAAATCTGCTACGCCGCCCGTCGCAACTTAGGTAGCGGTAAAACACTGCGAATTGTTTGTCTCAAAAATGGTCTCACGCTGCGGTACCTACAGGCATTGCGATGCGGCGCCGCAATACTAAACGGTTAAAGATACGTTAATATTGTGGCACAGCGTCGCAATACCTTATATTATGTCAGCCTTTACAACGCCCAAAATGCTTATAGGGTTGTTAAGAAAATGACTTATTTATAAAAAATATGTGCAGTATACTTCGAATTAGTGATCGAAAGCAGTAAATGAATTTATGTAAGCCCTATTTTTAAATAGTATCGTTCTTTCAATTATCCCAAGATAAGTTATTCATAGTTTAATATTACTTACAATAAAAATGTTTGTAGAAAAACTATGTAGGAAGCAACAATGGAAAAACTACTACTACTAAAGAAAACGTTTCTTGTTCATCCCGCTAGTAGGCCTTTGAAATAATGGAGGTACCTACCGCTTAAATTTTTCAATGTTATTTTCATGAATCGTAAAATGTTAACCGTGGATTACTGCAAGAACCAATTTAGTTTCGCATGACTGTTAATCGTTCCTGACCCCATTATCTTGAAACATGTGTAGGTATGTACCACTCATAAATTCTTTGTTTGAAGTCTCCACATTTCGATGAAAACTGCGATGATTCAGTATATTTAACTACTTCTTTACAAAATTTGTCCGATTATTCGTCCAGTATCGTTCAACTTTACTCAAATATTTATATTTTGCGTATCATTTACTTTTGGTAGGCATAGATTAGTAAAGATACTTCGCCGCCTTGAAATTGAATGAAGCCGTAAATGGCTTATTATAATTAGTTCTTTTTTTGAATTCTTGACAAAAAAATAACATTTTTAGAGAAAGTTTACGAATAAATAACTAATACTGCGTAATTTACATGATAATTAAATAATTTATAATAATAATTTCAAATATTTTAGGGACATTTTAGCACGGAGACGTGGCAAAACTTTTTTACGCAACTATTTCAATTCTCAAAACTGGGTACATTTTCTTGTTAGGAGTGAGTAATCTTTACTAATCTATGTTGGTAGGTTGCAAATTCTATAATTACCTATATTATACCTTTAAATCCCGCCTTTTTTTTCCCGCCCGAACTTACTTTTCTTTTTTTATTGCAAATACCTACGGCCAGTTACATGACGTGTAGCCATAACGATATTTTTTAACATTTTATTGTAATCTAATATTTTAAAAATAACAATAATACTATAAATAAAAAAAATCGGAATTACTAAAAAGTTAAACATTATTACACTAAATATATGCTTTTTTAGAATGGATACATTTTATATTATACTAGCTGACACGGCAAACGTTGTCTTGCCATATGCCATATAAATAAAAAAATGTTAAGGGTGAACAACCCTTATCACTTAGAGGTATAAAAAATAGATAGTAGCCGATTCTCAGACCTACTTAATATGCATATAAAATTTGGTGAATATCGGTAAAGCCGTTTCGGAGGAGTACGCTAACTAGCATTGTGACACGAGAATTTTATATATAAGATGAGCATAGTAAACATTTGAGGAGGAACGTAGGACGTACAAAGTAGTGCTGGCGTACGTCGCCGTAGTTTAATATGAGGAACGCTAGTCGTTAAGCGTCATATTTACAGACAAGTCTGACAATGAGCGAATAAAAAACTAGCAAAGATATAAAAAAGAGATATCTTTTTTTTAATAAAATTCAATTTACGGACGAACAAAGACCTGTATTTGACGGGTCTGTGCGGACGAACCTATATTTCACCTGACGCTGAAGATAAAAGATCAGTGATAGATGATGATAGCATGACAAACCTGAGTGGAACATATATTGGGGGCTGACCTTTCTAGCTGACCTCTCCAAGATCCGTGTAATTACATTTATTCCTTCTTGGTGGTCCGTGGTAAAACAAAAAATGTTTTAAACGCTCTATAATGATAAAAAGTGATTTATATTTATAGGTTTGTGTAAAGCAGATGGCGTTGACGAATAGGAAAATGTCGCTGCAAAGTGCAGCAATGGCGCCACACATTCCTGAATCACACTTTAAATTTTTTGCCAACGTCGTATGTAAATAAAGTATAAACTGAAATTAGCGAAAATATATTTCAATTTTTATCCATAAGCCTATTAAGAACGTTTCTTTAAGTTCAGTACAATTTTCAAAAACTAAACTACTTTCGTAATTATCGCACGAAAGTTCTAGCTACTCGTTCTCAGTCAGTTAAATCCTTTATAAGACGGTTCGTCCACGTCACCTATCTACTTCGTGTATCCTTTGTAACAAGAGCGTGTATATTAAATTTTTCATGAGCTCTACCTACCTTCGCAATTTACAACACATAACAGTGTTGTCTACGTTCAAAGTACTTACTATAATTATATTATACTAGGTGTTATATTTTAATACTAAGTATCCAACTACATTACCATTGATGACGGAAAATGAAAATTATTGTAGGTATAAACCACGATTAATAAGTAGGTGTTACTAAACAGTTAAGCTCAAAATAAACCCAGATAAACATCTGGGTGTAGCTTGCCCTTAAATTATTTAAACTCGAAATGTCCGCTCTGAATATAGAAATGAATCGCGTCGCCATGACAAATTATATGACTACTTCTGCTCGCAACAACTTCAGGGCGGACTAGCAGTTTGACACGGACTATACCTAGTTATATAGTCGTTTTATTGTTAACCATGAACAACTATAAATAAAAAAACAAATAGACAACATGTGCAACCCAAAAATGTTATGTCTAGATTTCAACTGGCAGTCGGGCGCGGGAAAACGTAGAACGAATCTAGACTAAACTACGGCCTCGATGTTCTGACTATAATTGTACATAGGCCATGCAAGCCTCATGCCAGACGCCCGTTATGGCAGCTGTCGTCTACACTTGGCGCCAAACTCATAGGTAAATGAACCCTTAACGAACGACCTTTCTTATTATTATCTTCTTTAGGTATATAAAAAAACAGCTGCAGGTGTTTGCGCCCCATAACTAAAAAAGTAGTCAATAAATTAACTTGAAATTTTAACACGTTGCCTTTGTATATAAGTGTTCTTACATACTATTTCGTTCCGAAGATTCTACAGGAAATAGTAAACCAAAAGAAACGTGGTCGATTATAGATAGTTAAATAATATTACAGATTCCAAAAAAATATAATATCGAAGAAAAAGTAAAAATGCCATTAAATGTAAAATATTTTATTAGCAAAAGCTAAGTACGTACTAGCAGTACAAAAAATAATTATTCACTTAAAACATTTTAATTGACAATGCTTTAAAAAGCAAGTAACAATTACAGTTGTTATTTGTACCGTATTTCTAGCACAATAATTGTAATAATAAAGATACATTATTTATCTTTCTATTTTATGCATTCTATGGTATAATACTGTATTGCAAATGTATTCTTGCATACTTATAATTTGTTCTATTCCTTATAACAAATGTATATGTTATATTTAAGAAAGCTTCGTTATAAACTGGCAACATTATAAACACTTTGTATTAACTAACATATCTAACAATCAAAAACATAGTGACCGAAGTCGATATTTAAATAAAAATATATATTACCGCCAAATATTCAAATAAAGATATAATCATTACATCAGATACTATAATATAATTAAGGTAATAACATTAGCTATAGAAAGCAAATCGCCTACATAAGATTATTTTAGAACATTATAATAATTTAGTAAATTTTCATTAATTTTATTTTACTAAGCATTACAGTATGGAGCGTAGTAAGTTTGGGAGGTAGGGTTTTAAATGTATTTTATTTGCATTGACAAAAGAACAGATAAATCTACAATTATAATAATGGCATTAAAGATGGCGTCATAATGGCGTGCTCTATGAAATCTATATATATAAAAGAAAGTCGTGTTAGTTACTCCATTTATAACTCAAGAACGGCTGAACCGATTTGGCTGAAAATTGGTGGAGAGGTAGCTTAGAACCAGGAGACGGACATAGGATACTTTTTATCCCGTTCGACCACGTTTCCTTGAAGTCATTTTATAACTCAAGAACGGTTGAACCGATTTAGCTGAAAATTGGTAAAGAGGTAGATTAGAACCAGGAAACGGACATAGGATACTTTTTATCCCGTTCGACCGCGTTTCCGTGAAGTCATTTTATAACTCAAGAACGGCTGAACCAATTTTACTGAAAATTAATCGAGAGGTAGCTTAGAAGCAGGAAATGGACATAGGATACTTTTTATCCCGTTCGACCGCGTTTTCGTGAAGCATTTTATAACTCAACAACGGCTGAACCAATTTGATTGAAAATTGGTGGAGAGGTAGCTTAGAACCAGGAAACGGACATAGGATATTTTTAACCTGTTCGACCGCGTTTCCGTGAATAAATAAGAGTTGAAAGTTTGTATTAAAGTCCCCCAGTTTTGATGCAAATCTATATGAAAATTGGTATTTCGTAGGATTTCGATAGAAAGTAATTAAATATCTATTTTACGATATTTGCAAAATCAACCCTTAAGTTGGTTAAGTAGGGGTTGGAATTTTATATTAAAATCCGTTAATTTGGAAGCAAAAACTGTAAAAATTTGCATTTGGCTTTAGAAGACACTTCGTTTAGAAATCGGCAGATTTTGAAGCAGTCTATGAAAATTGGAATTTAGCTTTTTGATTCAAAATAATAGAACACATTTTTCACCGTTTTTGGAAAATCAACCTTTAGGGACATTTAATCGGGTATGGAACTTTAATTTAATATCCGTTAATTTGGAGCACTAAGAAAATTATCATAAGACATAATGAAGCATCTGAGTCACTGTTTGTTTTTTTAGATCAACCCTTAAGACTGTTATAAATCGCCTTTCTATTTACACACCTGTTTCAGCATTTTTAGCTATTCAACAACCCGATTAGAGTACTATAAGTAAATAAACTTTCTTTAAAAAAAAACGTGATTGAAGTTATAGGTACTTCTTTTCGCGTGTTTGTAAAAAAAATAACAAAAAATACAACCGACTTCTATGTCACTACAAAGTAAAAAATAATTCGAACGAAATATATTGAGCGCCGACTTCAGAAATATGTACTAAACCAACATTTATTTGAATTATTTTTTACTATGTAGTGACATAGAAGTCGGTTGTATTTTTTGTTAAATTTTTTTTTTACCCTTTTTAGTGATGACATAATAACATTTATATTAATACAATATAAAATTGTATAAACGTGATCATGAATTAAGGTACGGTCTGAATTTACATTGATTGGAACCGCCCGCACGCAGGGCGCTACCGCGCCCTGCCCGCTTAGTTTTATATTGTCTTATGTGTTCCAACCTAACCTAACTAAATAGTCAATGATTTGCAATTTCATTAGAACCTCCTACACCAAATATCTTCAAACACGACTCAATTATTCCCATCGGTTGAGGAGTTACATATTTTGTCTCCGAGCCACATTATCAGACCCTTAAATAGTCAATGATGAACTGACTTTGCAATTTCGTTAGAACTTACACCAAATATCTTCAAACACAACTCAAATATCCCCATCGGTTGAGGAGTTACATATTTTGTCTCCGAGCCACATTATCAGACCCTTAAATAGTCAATGATGCACTGACTTTGTAATTTCATTAGAACCTACAATAAAAAATAACACAATGAAAAAATAATTATTAAAATCGGTTCACTAACGGCGGAGTAATTCGTGTACATACATAAAAAAAAGATACCGGCCGAATTGATAACCACCTCCTTTTTGAAGTCGGTAAAAAAATAACAGAGTGCAGAGAGGTAGAGTGAATTTTATTTAATTGTATTTTTTATTTTCCTGTTCTCCTGTGGCCATTTCCTAATATTTACCAGTAGTTT
Source organism: Epargyreus clarus (assembly GCF_041222505.1). Lineage (NCBI taxonomy): Eukaryota > Metazoa > Arthropoda > Insecta > Lepidoptera > Hesperiidae > Epargyreus > Epargyreus clarus. The sequence goes on from NW_027332233.1 coordinate 6,142,497, forward strand.
ATGGACATAATACATAAATTACACGAGTGAAACCACGAGGTACAGATAGTCACTCATAATTAGGTGGTACGAAGTTCACCGGGTCATCTAGTTATACATAATATTAACTTTAATACGAACATATTTATCAGCCATGCAACATAATTTCATTTGAAATATAGCTGTAATAAGCGTCAAATTATTAGATTGCGACAAATATTCGACAAGTCCACGACTCCGGTCACTATTGCACATATAAAAATAAAATACATTCATATTACGGCTATCATTGTAAATGTTTAATCTTCTAGGCTACACATATCCGTGTAATTGCATTTATTCACTGATTCGTGGAAATATTCCATGAACTCTTTCACTGGTAAAAGTTCCTTTTCAAACATTGGTAGTTTGATCACTCGTTCTTGATGTAACGCCACTATTTTATCTCCGTCCTTACATCTGCAATAGAATGATATATAATTCTAAATAATATTGTAGTTATCATATTAAATAAATAATCGTTTTAAATGCTATTTTTAAGATATTGCATTAGAGTGCTTAATAATTATGATCTAAGTCACAATAATCGAAAAACATTACGACATTTAAAAATACAATTAAGTTTAAACTGTAAATTGCAATGTTATTACAGATGTTTAAAATTTATTTCAATTGTTTTGAGTTCTGTTAAACATTGATTTATTTACTTCATTTCTAAAGGCGCAGTGTATTAAAAGTGTGAAGTAATATTTCCAATGAAGAGCATAACAGTTATAAGAAACGACTCGCAATATTGTTTATTTTAATTAATAACTAATAACACCAATACTTACTTATAGAGGACGAAAGCCAAATTTGACGCAAAACAGTCAATATGGGACGCCTTCCAGTGCCTGTCGTGATCAATTGCATCTCCGGTCAAGTGCGTCTCTGGTTTATACATTTGTAACAGCGTCAAAAACTTTAGAAGCGTTCCGGAATGTGCGAACAGGAAAGTGGCGTTTGGTCCTTTCTCACTGTAATCAACAAAAAACGACGTAGTAAGTCAAGTAACAACCATAAACTTGTAACAACAATAAAAATGTTGCAGAAAGGTGGTAGAACTGTCAGTGGTTGGTTTGTCACTCCGGTGGCACAACTGTCACACAAATTGCATATTCAACAGCAGTGACAAACGCTGCTATTTTGTGGTTTGAAGGGATTATAGGGATAGGTACATAATATTTCAAGACATTCCAGCTTATCCTAAGGGGTGGGTAGTGGCGCATCTGTGGTGAATTTCAGGTAGGAATCTAATCTGGGGTTGATTACAGATATCTATGGGCGGTAGTAGCCACTTACCATCGAGTGGACTGCGTGTTCGCCTACTACTCTAATATTATGTAAAAAAAATCCAGGTCTTAATTGATGGAAAATATATTACATAAGTACTTACCTAAAACTTTCAAACAAATTCTTAAGTAACATACAGGCTTGACGATACGTTAGTTCATGACCATAACCATCCATCCAGTAATGTTTCAGGTCATGATAATACTCCATTGTCTGAAATAAAAAAGATTTTTTTTTTCTTTAGGATCTTAAAAACACTATTTCGATTTGTTTCTGCAACAAAAAATAAGAGTCGAAATGTGTTTCACCTTGAAAGATGGGATTAATACATCCCAATTAATTAATGTCCTGCCTTAGTTGTTGTAGCATTGAGATCTCCAATATTAAGCAGCTCATGTCATAGACATTAGACATCGCATAAAATATTCATATGATAAGGTTGCATAAGATTTTTCCACTTAGTGCCTTCGAATAGCCACACTTCTATACATAATCTCAGATAGCACTACAAGTTTATTCAAGGTTCATTGCAGTTGTGCATGAGTGGCAGAGTGACAGTAACCACTTACATCAGATGTATCTAAAACACGCTTGTAAGACAAAAACTAAGTTCTAAAGAAGATGCAGCTGATCTTCTCCTGTATTGACATATGAAAAAAGAACAGACCTGAGCATCTTTCTGGTCAAACGCAAAACACCAAGGTGAAATAGAATGCTTATGCCAAGAGGTTTCATAACCACAAATTTTATACATTAACGTCACCGTATCTGAAATTGAAACATTTACCATTAAAATAATTTAATTTCATAATAGCGTCTATCCCTTCGATCACTAATAGGTTCCTTTTAGTGATCAAGGCTCTATCCACTAAAAATTAGTAATGTAAAAGCAACATATATATGTGACAAAGAAGTGATAAATATAAAATAGATAAGTGCAAAGTAAAATAGTGAAGTGATTGCATTTGAACAAGGTTTAACGTGATCAACAGCAAATATAAAAGCAATCTTACTATATGTTTCAATACTTTTTATATTTACAAACCCAAATGCAGTATTCTATTAAGACCGAGTCTTTCTGACACAGACTGCAGTGTGTTGTTCATTTCACGTGTGTTACCGTACAACCTTTGTTCCTTGTAGGTATCTGGATTTTTTTTAACTTTCTTTTGCCATTTATCACAATGCTTGTAAAACTGAAAAATTCAGTGTCATCTGAACATTGTTCATATGCTTCTTTGAAAGATAGACATAAAGAAGTGAAGTACTTGCTAGGGATTATAGGAGTAATTGTATTTAGGTGCTATAGATTATCAATTTGGTACCAGTTCTGTCAAATTAAAATTAATAATGATTTATTTATTTATTTATTGAAAAGTCGCACCAACAAGAACACTGATGCATACAAATTATTTTGATAAAACATTGAGAGATTTTTTAAGTGCCACCTCAATTACAGGTGCAAACAGCTTGAGCAACTACATACTAAACAATATTTTATAATGATGGAAAAAAATATACCACTGTGCTTACATAGACACATAAGAATTAAGACTACTACAAAAGAAGAAAAAATTGCATCTTATCAGTGTATTGTGTAGTAATATTGTACTGTATCATATCTTAAAATTGATAATAAACAAATATTATTATCATAACTCTCAAGCATAATCACTTCCATTTTAAAAATTGTTTCACTGATATATTTACCCCTTACCTGCGCACCTAAAAAGGTATAACTTGGACTAATAGGCATATTGAGATACAAATGAAAAAATATTTATTTAAGAATTATCTGAACTGGATACCACATTGACATAATGAAATTGAAACAAAATAAATCTTTAATCAAAACTTGTAAGGGAAGCCAATAACTTTTAAAAATATTGTAGACAAAATTCACAATACATACTCTCAAAGTGGTGTCAACTTTAGCCGCTGGTGTAAATATAACATTCTGGGCATCTTTCTTGTTGAATAGGCCAAGTGTGAAGTACCTAGCACTTTGCTGTGCTCTCTGTGTGGCTGTATAGCGAAACTGAAAGTAGTAAGAGATGTAAAATGGTTAATATTGAAGGCATCTGTTAAAGGAGATGTCACTCTTCATGTTTTTATCTTTGTTGTTATGGTTTAAAGAATTGTTATAATTCTTATTCTTACATTTACATTTAACCTCATATATAAAATATGGTTTTGTTTTTTTTTTCAAATTATATATTTAATTATTAGTTTATTAATAATAATAAATATAAATCAATAGTTATATAATAAATTATGTTTATGCAAGACTCAATTAATATAACAAAATAACATATAAAGTAGGTACATAAAGTAGTTATTCTAAAATTAGAGATGTAGTAAATATCAAAATAGTATATTAAAATAAATATACTTATACATAAGTATTTCAGGAGTATGTTTGATTAATAATTATTTCGATTAATATAAGATGTGTGAAGGAGATTTGATGATGATATAACTATGTCACCTATGATAGTTATCACCTAAAGGGACACAAACTGATTTCATATCTATATTTATAAACAAATAAAAAAATTATAAAAAAAATATTTACCTGGAATGTTTTATTGTTATATTGATGTTTGATAGCATTGGGGAACCTCTTTTGCATCCGCTCAGCCAAGAGCACCATCTCATCCTGCCCCTCCAGAGTAAGAAACTTCTCTTTATCCAATTCTATATCACTAGTCCACTCTTCCAGCTTTCTTAGCTGATCATTTGTTAGCTGACCTGTATAAGAAATTAGTAGAAATTAATAAAATGTGCAAAATGTAGAATGTACTTTCTCTGAGGCTCTTCAAACCCGGTGATGAATTATGTCTCCTCTAGTGTTGCAAATATCCATAGACAATGGTGACTGCTTTTCATTGGGTAGCGTGTCTGCCTTATCATTAGATATACATATAAAAATAATAAAATAAAAAATTGTCCAAGATCATAATATCTTATATCAACAAATTTTATATTATATATCAATATAAATAATTAACAATAATTCACAACCTAAATAAATTTTCCCGCATAATACTAACAGTGACAAACACACAAAGAATGAACAAAAATAAACTATAACCTGTAAATGCATTAAGTTTAATAATATTATTCATTATAAACCCAGGGATATCAAGGTTAACCTCTTACAATGGCAAAAACCATAGCTGAAGTCAAATCAGTACAAAACCATTAGATACCTTTTCCCCTCTTATGCTGCAATAGAATCTCATATTTCAGGTCTCTAAGAGTGCTGTTCATGCCAACGATATCTTTAGCACTCGGTAACCTTGTTCCATGTCGCACCAACATCCATATTTTGCTATCTCTACAACCTGAAAAATTATAATAGAAGAAATTTCTCACTGATATATTTTTTAATTCACTTTGTTATTTATAGACATGAAGTGATAAACAAAGTATTTAAAATTTAAATAATATTAATTTCTAGTAAATAAATGACAGGATTTTTATCAAGAACTAATAAGAGCCAAAAATTTAAAACTTTATACTATTGAAACTGTAGTTAAAATATATTGGAGGATATTAACATCAAGTAAAATACTCCCCATCAATGACATGACATGACTACTAAAAAGTAGCTAATTGGGGTATAAAAAACCGATTTATATAAGAGCCAAATTTAGTAATATCTCATCATAATTTTTATTAGAATATAATTTTACTTGCTTACTGGGAAATTTTAACTTGGATTCATCCTTGTTACATTTAAACCTGTATGGCGTACGGGTTCCTAAGTGGTTACGTATATCATTATGTTTTAAAGCTGAAGACGTGCTTATAAAGCTATAACTAATAAATATCAATACTCGTATACTACAAATTTTCATTTTATTTGTTATTGTAGTTTTTATATTTCTTATTTACATTTTTGTTTGAAATATTTGTCAATGTCGTAAATGACATTCCTTATTTGTCAAAAAGGGTCAGTGTGAAGTTAGCAGTTATCATAGGGATGTTCCCATTTATTTTAGGGGGCTGGTTTCCCCCACTATTCCGTCATCTTAAGGCAGATGCATACCATTTTTACGGAAGCGTCTACGGAGCATCCTTAGGCCGCGCCTAGACCTACAATATCATTGTACAATACTTTTTAATGTACAATAAGATTGAAAAGCGTTCCGATCCAAACGAGCAATTATATTGCACAATAATACGAACTGCACAATGTTTTCGTGTTCAGTAGGAGAATAGTATTGATTAAGAATAAATCTCTCCATTACGAAATGCCTTGTGAAATGTCGGTAGATGTATTAACTTTCAAAAAGTGCTTTTTAAAGAACCTACTTTAAGTTAAAAAAAAACGATTTGATTTGATTTAAGTAAAAATATTGCGCGTTACTGACACTACACCATAGGTTACTATACTCTTTGCACTACACGATGTAATAAAAAAGATGGTGCAATAAAAACTAAACTCGCTCAATCTTTCTTTCAATCTTTGCACAATATAATTGACCGTTTAGGCGGCCTCTTAAGCATAAAAGGGGACAACGCAATGAAAACGTAGCTCAAGAGGGTTCATTTATACAAGCAACGTATTCTCTTATACAGTTTGCTTTCATGTATTAATATTTACCGTACAGTTACACAACCGTGCGGACATAGGCCATGTCTCATCTGAAAATATTATATCTATACGAATGAAGGGACTTCATACCCACCGGTCTCTCATATGCCGCGTATGCGTTTGCAATATGCCCCCATATTTGTGGGTAGGGATTATTCGGGTCTCGAGGCTACCCTCTTTGCCCGGGCATATTCTCAAGGGGGTCAGCTGCTTGTTGCTACTCTCAAGGGGGTGAAAACCCCCTGGATTTTTTTGATATTATTTCATAATTACTGTATCTATAGAAAAACATTGTGATGCGCCACCATTTCTGAGAACGAATCGCCTAATTCACCGGCATTCACACCCTTTCATTGAAACACATACACAAGAACTGCTTCACGTTAGGAATCCCCGGTTGGTTTACACTTGTTCTACCATCTTTCCGCAATAACTGCTTCGCGCTAGAAATAAGTGATCGTAATGCTCCAGGGTTGAGCAAATCTTTTAAGATGTTTATAAATGAATGTAATCATTGTTTATTAAAGCAAATAACTTAATACTTCTTTGTTTAATCTATGGTTTTATAATGTATGTTTTTATCTACATATAAAAATAATAAGTACAGACTACAGATTACAAAAAAGACTAAGTATTTGACAGTTCTGATATTTTTTAAAGACATTTTAAGTTTACATTTGAAAGAATTTTAAACAGTTAAGTAAGTTTTCTTATTTTATGTCTGACATCATTTTAAAAGTTTGTATTTTCTTTGTAACCATTCTAAAATAATAAAGTTACGTTACACATTTATCTCTAAAGTCTTATAACAACAACATAACCTAAAATGGCCACAGCGTATGGTATACATTTGGGAAATAGTTCAGGATGTTTGGCAGCGTACACCAACGGAGCACCAGCAGTGTTGGCGAATGACGCAGGAGACCGAGTGACACCAGCGATCGTGGCGCTCAATGGCGCAGAATGGGAGATCGGGCTCCCTGCGAAATCAGGACAACCCTTTTCGAAATCTATAATAAAACACAATAAACGGTTGATGAACTGCGATTTTAATGAAGAGGACTTAGCTTTCGTTGAGGCGTCGTCGTCCTGTCGAATTCAAAATGAGGAAAAATTGGTGTATGAGTTCGAAACGAGTGAAACTAAGTTATATTCTAACCCGGATAACATAACTACTAAAATGTACGCCAAACTGTTTACCATTGCGAGCCATTCCGTGACGAATGAAGATGACTTGAAGTTGGTACTAGCTGCTCCCTTGCACTGGTCTAAGACTAGTAGAGAAAGGTTGATGAAGTGTGCAGAACTCGCTGGCTTTGATGTTCTTCAAGTAATCAGTGAGCCAGCCGCAGCTCTCCTGGCGTATAATCTTGAAGAAAGCTTGGAAGACATTAATGTCCTGGTCTACAGACTTGGAGGTTCTACTTGTGATGCGTCAATAGTTAAGGCATCTGGCGGATTTCTTTCAATTGAGAAAAATGTATTCCGGTCAGACTTGGGAGGAAAGTGTTTAACTAAAGACCTGGCTGATTTCATAGCTCAAGAGTTCAGGCAGAAATGGAAATTGGACCCACAAGAGAGCAAGAAAGCAATGGCCAAACTATTAACACATGCTGATAATTGTAAACATGTTCTATCTACACTTAATTCTGCTCATGTTTTCATTGAATCCTTATTAGATGGTGTAGATTGGAGTCAGAATGTGTCCCGGGCAAGGTTTGAGAACATAATCTCTTCGAAAATATCATCTTATATTGAACCAGCCCAAAAAGTGATAGACAGTTTTGACGGAACAATCAGCAAGATTGTAGTTTGTGGTGGGAGTATGAAAATACCAAAACTACAGTCTGCCATTGCAAGCTTGTTACCGGAAGCTGAAGTGATGTCTGGACTCAGCCCAGATGAAGTGATAGCAGTCGGCTGCGCGAGAGAGGCAGGAATGATGTTAGACCTACCAGAATTTGGTCTAACAGATAAAAATGCTGAAATAGAATTTCTTGACAGAGATATTTATCTTAAATACCTCGACCAAACAGTACAGTTGTTCAAAGAAGGTACACCAGCCTTTACACAAAACTCTTGCAATATTGACACTGGAAAGGATATAAAGGACATAAGTTTCAGCCTTCATGAAAAACCAGAAAGTGAAAAGTTTGCAGCTGAAACTTTTAATGTGGAAAGCTTAAATAAACCATTCACATTGAAAGCTACCCTGCAACAATCAAAAATACAGTTGGAGATTGAATGAAATAGTTTTAACAAACTAAATTGTAAAATAAGAATTATTAAAACAAATTATTAACATTTTTTATTGTTTCATTTAATAGTTATATTTAAAAAATTCAAAAAAGTGGGTCCTTCTTGTAGGATTATTGAAATACATAATAAACTTCTGCTTATAAGTTTTATTAAATAATATATTTTAACATTGCACTTAAATTTACTTATTTTTAAACAAAGTACTTATAATTTTATGTTAACCCAAGAAACATATGCATCATAACATTGTGATATATAATTTATTTTTATTAAATTATTTTGATTATTGTAATTTAGTGGTGATAGTTAATTAGTTTCTACAAACGACATTTCAAATTTTAATAGTAAACTAAATTCCATACAAAATATATTTTGGCTGTATGCAAAAAATTATCTCTGTCATTAAAAAAAGGATATTTGGAAGTTGGCGGTAAAATTTTGAAATAGAATTGAAAGTAATATTTTCTATTCAGGCAAAAGTTGAATTGTATTTTTTACTCTATGTCAGTACTAATAAAACAAAAATGGAAACAAAAAATTCGAAAGAAATAGTACACGAATTAACGACAAACGAACGCTTTCAGAACATGTTAAAATGTTTTTCAAAGTGCAAAGTCGTAAGCATAATTTATGATTTCAAACTACTTTTTATGTAGGTACCTGTATTGTATTATATTATAAATGTAAATAAGAGCTACGTATTTAAAACAGGACTATGCAAATGAAAGGGAAGAGTCGAAAAAGATACGTGATATTAATGTTAAATTGGAAACCGAATTGAAAGAGGCGCGTGAGTTAGAGAAGTCGCATCGATACCACTTGTTGACTTCTCGTGAAATGATTAGCAATCTCCAAGAGACTGTATCCCAGCTAGTTTATTTAAAAAGGGACGTAAAGAAACTAAAAGATGAAATATCTACAAAAGATACCGCTTTGGAAGCAATGCAAAAGGTATGAATAGATTTTAATAAAAATGTTCACCAATACATAATCAGATTTAACACGTAGGTATACACGTTAAAATCTAATTTAATGTATTTGTTGTTATTCTGACTTTACATTTTAATTTTAATATCTGGGGGCCTATCAAAAGTTTCATTTCAATATTGCATCAACATTATTTTTATTTTGTACCACGACCTCCTTAAAACAGTAAAATATTCCGCCATAGGCAGTTGAACAAACTTAAACCCTTATTCATTTTTCGCTTATCCATTGTATAATACCAACTGAAATTGTCATATTTTGCTTAAATAGTTCAATTTTCTAAAAAGGCAATTGCAAAAAAGGAATGAATAATTTTGACCGACACAATACAAAACTGCTTATTGTAATATTATAAAAACAATCTTACTTTAACGATGTCGTGGTACGAAATTTCAATGTATGATTAAAATAATATTGTTTTAAGATATGGTAGTAACCCCCCCCCTGTTATGTATTGTATGTCCTAGTACCTAGTTAGGTTGTAGAATGAACTCAATGAACTAAGGAGTGGTATAACAATAGACTGGCTAGAACGTTGAAATGTCAGGAGCCCACAGTTTATGTTGAGTACCTTTAAGCAAATTCCTTTTCATCTTATAGGTACCTTTGAAATTAGAATGATCATTACTGGTATACATCATTACATGTATAAACAGCTGACTCATAAACACCTCACAACCTAGTTTCTTTAAATCTTTCTTAGTAAACCGTATTATTTGACCAAGCAAAAAAAATACCTTATTTTGCTTAATCAAATAAAGAACTCCCGTAATATTTACCTATATATATTTAAAGTTCACAACCTAGTTTCTTTGAAACTTTTTTAGTAAACCGTATTATTTGAAGCAAAATGTACCTAATTTTGCTTAGTCAAATAAATGACTCCCAAAATATTTACCGATATTTATTCAAAGGGAAGTGACCTAAAAGCACTTGTGCCATGAAGTACCTGCTGCTTACCTATAGGTACCAGTAAATGTTACGATTTCCCTAACGATTAACTACGGTAATATTTTATGTAAATAAAAAAGTATTGTTTGTCACTATAATGGGTGAGTAGGTTATAAGACAATAGTAACGTAGGAAGAAGGACCTACATAGATATAATAGAGTTTTATAATTTTATTGAGTCATTCATTTAATCATACACAGAAATAACGTCCAAAAAAAGTCATGATTCACTCGTGTCACCCTTCGGAAGAAAAAACCTCTCTTATCAGATTTCTTCCTTCTCTCGTATATTTCAGGGAGAGAGTATGATGCATAAACTTACTTTCATAAAAAAAAATCTACCTCATCAGTACAACTTGAACAAGAAATACTTTCATTTTGTTAATTATAAAAAGTAGCCACCTAATTAAACCGATTTAAATCGTCAGATTGTTTTTCATAGCGTTCTTGTAATTACTTATTATCCGATGTTAGGAGAAAGAAGGCCTGCTGCAAAAACATAATGAAACCGTCGAAGAATTGCGTAACGCCCACAAGCAAGACATCGAGGAATTAACAACGGAGTGCGAGAAAAAAGGTAAAGATAATAAGGCGCAGTCATTAATAGCAAATGTGAAAAAGTGAAGAATATAACACGTTTATAAGATAACATGTGTGAATGTGTGAATATTTATAGGTATGGTACCTGATAAGTATTCAGTTCCATTGACTTAATCAATTTCCTAAATTACGTATGTGAATGACGATTTTACTATTAAGGTGATGGTGTGTAATTTGAACGAGAAAGTTGTTTTTTTTTAACATCTTACACTACCACCAAGGCTGAAGTAGCTTATAGGTACATAGGTACTACATTATCAAATTCAAATGAGGAAAAGGGTTTTTTTCAAAAAAACAGAGGCGTTTAAAAGATTCTTATATAAGTAATTGTACTTACTGAACTAAAACAGTAGGTATATATGTTAAGTGACTATTTTTAAATACTTGTAAGGTAAATCAATTCCCAATATGATTGTTTAGTCCAACAGACCAAGTACGACGCAGATACTCAGATAGGACAGTTTACTTATGTTATAGAAGAGTTGCGCAACAAATTGAAAGAAATGGAAGCAGAGCACAGAGAAAAGGTAAATTACTTCTGGTAAAAGTAAACACATTAAATTTAAGTGTTGGCTAGTATGATCTATCTACCGAGGTAGTTCTGTCGTGATGTGGATTAGAAAGACATACTTACGTAAGTAAAGACAATACCATTGATAGGATGAAAGTGGGTAGGTACGTACGTAGTTATTAGTAACTGCTAGTCCGCTTTGAATATGGAAATTAATCGCGTCGCCATAGCAATTTGTATGACTACATCTGCTCGCAACAACTTCAGAGCGGACTAACAGCTTGGCGCGGACTATACAAGTGTACTTCGTAAGAAGTGCCATAAGAAATGGTCGTCTTGATAGTGGCTAAATTCGTTTAATATTTATTATAAGTAACCCTATGATCATTTTAGTGTTGCGTTGGGGAAAATATTCGATTTGGGATGGATGACATTTACGATGTAATCTCTGAATACTTCTATGGCGCTGATACCGTTAAACTATGTTCTCTGCCAGTCTTCGATATCATGTAGAGTATGCACCAGAATCAGCTTCTTAACTAGAGGCGAAACTTGTAAAAGTACAGCATATTTTCCATCGTATTCAGGCAAGTTATTCTAGCGTGTAAAGTGAAAATTAAAATGAAAAGGCCATATAACTAAAGATTTGACTTAAATTCGAAATGACATACTAGGTACTTAGACATTTTTATTGCATAGCTACCGTTGCAACAAAATTATTTGCCCATATCTACTTTGTATCAAGTTCTCTTCCTGCATAACAGGCCGAGATGAACTGAAACATAACATTACGTTGAACGGGTGTGGTCATAACGCATTTGTTTCCGGTAAAATATTTTCCTTCATCGTTACCAATTGCACGGAGCAACAAGGTAGCATTATCTACTTTTGTATGCCAACAGTTACATAGCGAATATTTACACAGTATCAACGGATGCACGCGAATAATTTTTGGTGGGTACTTATCATATAAGTATTCAACGGAAAAAGTTTTTATATCCTTCTTATACTTGTATTATACTTTCTAATGCTATAATACTGTATATTTATAGATTATTAGCTAATAAAAAGGTCTAGTATTAGGTCTTTTACTCCTAGGTCTGAAATACGATATCTGGAGGCACGGCAGTGCCTCCACCAAGTCGAGTACAAGTTTAGCGATCTAAATAAAATCGCCTATCTTTAAGTTAGCAGTTGCACAAAATATGATTTGGCGCCAAATTTATTGTGTATCACAATGCCATCTGACGCATGGTAGGGATGCGTTCAAATATAAAGGTGTCAAATTCCATTATGCCATCACATACTTTATATATTTTCGACACTTAAAAATGATTTTCCATAGATGAATATGGTGGTACTGGAATATGAGGAGAAGGTTCAGCGTAGTGTGGCGCAAGTCGCACAACTACAAGAGCAACTTGCGAGGCAGACCTCCCATACCGACGCCAACATCGATGCGTATCGACGGGTAAGATTATCTAAATTATAAAACACTTTCACTTTTGGATTTTACTGTCTAAACAAAAATCTAAAGTTAAATTAAATAGTGAAAAAAAAAATGTTTTGAACTCCAGCACTTGCCTATATCTATGTGTATTTCATTTTATTGGCTGAGGTCGTTTAAAAACGAATTACTTTTTACTATAACACTTATTACATTTGTAAAAGATGGAACTCAGGTTTTAAATGTGTAATTATAGGACATCAGAATGATTTATTATTTATTTTTAAGAACTAGTTGTTTTAATAATAATTACTTGATTATTTTGTTACTAAACGCCTATACCTACTGACCAACGTTTAAAAATGATAAAATAATTTAAATTTTTATTACTGAGTCACTTGTCCACGGCAAGGTACGTCCTAAAAAGATTACTTCTCAGCTACATCGTTAATTAAGGCTAAATAATATAGTTTTTGCTGTAGTTTGTTTTAATCGCACCAATTATTTCTTGAAACGTTTAACACTACATAAAAGTTTTTACTTCTTTACTCGCTGTAAGTGCAGTTATTATGTGAACGGTCATTAATCATAATTTACACTGAACAGCTACAATAGGAAATGGTGCATATCGTGTGTAAAAATCATTAAAATTAAGTCTAAGTATAGCTGAAACATCGAAGATCAGCGACCGAACAGTATTTAATATTCTGAATATATTATCTGATTAAAACTTATATTATCTTTAGTATGGATTGAATTATCATGTAAAAGCAACGAAATCGTACTGAACACCAGAAAAAGCGATGGTATTTCAGAGTCTTCCAGTATTTAAAAAATGTCTCATATAGATAGGTAGGTACGTGTCGCACTTACCTGACCAAAATCGTGGGGCAGGTATGACCCGGTGGTCCCTGTACTTCCGGGACCAGAATAGGGCTACGGTATCGCCTGCCTGTCGTAAGAGGCGACTAAAAGGGGGCTTCCGGGGTTGCCGGCGGCAGGAGTGGGAGCTCAAACCGTCCGGAGAGCAACCCCGGGAAGGACGGCGGCATGTGTGGTCGCATGCCGTCGTAATACCAGATGTGCGGGAGGAGCGTATAGTGCTTCCCCCAGAGCAGAGCCCGACCGGGGCATCGCGCTCGGAGGACTCCGGTTGTGTTCCATTGAAGATCCCGGAGTTCTCCACCAAGCCCTGAGAACGCCCACCGGGGGGGTTTTAGTGCGATAAAATTCCCACATAACCCGACGTCGCTCCCACGTCGTCGGGTACCTTTTGAAGGTTTCCCCCTCGAAAACTAAAAAAAAAAAAGGTCTGACCCGGTGTGATTCCCTAGTTAGGTACGCTAATGCCCACACAAGTTTTAAATTTAGGTACATTCGTTGGATTCTTATAGTCCGCGCCAAACTGCTTGTCCGCTCCGAAGTTGTTGCGAACAGGTGTAGTGACGTAGTCATACAATTTGCTACGGCGACGCGATTCATTTCTATATTCAGAGCGGAATAACGGTTTTACACGGGCTATAGGTACATAGTTTAAACTGTAAACTCTAAACTTTAAAGTAAAGTAATTGCCTATATTAATCCCTGTCGAGTCATATCTTTGCGTAAATGTCTGGCAATCGTTTCAATTGTTTCAAAAATTAACCCGTTAAACTGTTTTTACAACAGTTACAACAGTCGAATAAAAATAAGAAATAAACAGTAATTATTCCGTTTTGTAATTGAAGAAATAAGTGCAAAAGCATGCTTGTTTTATGAAATTACGAACATGCACTTAGATTTATTTATGAGATAGTTTATAGGTAGTTAAAATATTAAACTATTATTGTAGATAGTAACTAGGTAATAGAACTTTTTATGGTAAATATGCGACTTGGTTTTCATCTTTACAAAGAAACTTTAAAGTAGATATCAATGTATCTATTGATAAATAAATTATAATTAATTTGTACATGGTATATTAATACCTGTAGGTATGGATGACAATTATATGGATGAAGCGAGTAGTTATTTTAGATATACCTAATAGGTATTCTTTCTGTCCTCATCCGGCCTCCAATTTTATTGATGTCATTAAAATATACTGAATAGAGTAGGTACAATATTTTTAATGTTTTTCATTTCATGTTTTAGAAACTAGAAGAATTAGAGGAGAAGTTAAAACAAAACCAGTTCAAAGAATATTTAGCGCAGAGCAACTATCCGTCACAGTACGAAAATAGGGTGGAACGTCCCTACTCTGTAGACAGAGACCCTTATGCCGACTCAGGTCCAGTTGATTACAACTCTATAAACCAAAATCAAAAGATCCTGGCGACTCCATCAATCCCACATACAAAAACCCAGAAAGGAACAAACACACTACAAGTAATGTATCAGGGAAGCAAAAACGCCAACACTCCAAAGAATGACAAAAAAGGACACTTCAACATAACTAAAAAAAGAAAACTATATAACGAGAAAGACTTTCTAAATATGTAATCTTCGTTTGTTTTATTTTATGTGTAGCTTAATTGAGCGATTAATGTTGCCATTTAAAATAAACTGCACGTTCCGAGATTTCTTTATCCATGTTTTCATTTGCATCACTTTCACTGCCGAGCCGAAGTGCATTCTTGTTGTGTGGCAATGTGTTCTGCGTCAACAACAATACATATTGAAGTTTGTATTGATAAGGAGATAGTACGTTTTTCTAGTTAGACATTTGAGTAGTTAAGTTAATCACTTTTATGTATCTTGCTTTGGAGGATTTATATTTTCGTTTGGGGAGAGCTTGGACCAGCCAAAGGTAAGCTGGGTATATTAAAGAATGTGTTATCCTCCATATTAAAATTAGCGACTGGGAAAATAATTGTCCCTGTAAAGGAAAATATGTAAACTATCTGAAATAAGTCGAAAGCCAGCAAAAAAGGTCCTCGACTTTTTAAGTAGGTACTGTTGCACCCAAGATCATAGGTGCATGGACGTTACAATTTGGAAAAAGGGTCCTCCTATTCTGTTACTTGTTCGCCACCTAAAAGGAGACTAAAAGACTTAAAATGTTAAATAGGTACGTGATTTTAGAATTAAGTTGCTTGTTTAGGTCTATTAGCCTCTGTGGCTTATCTATCTGGGACCGACAGTATTTACCTGTCGGTTTAACAAAGTAGTGAACCAACATTCAGTAAATCCATAATTATTACGTGCCCACTTTTTCCCAACATTTGGAGTCATATTTGTAACCAACCACCAAAGATAAATAGAGAAGTCGTGTACCTTATCCAAAGATATGTTGCTAATTGGTATCGTAGACTACTAAAATGTTATTGGAATGTGAGCCTTGCCACATCTAGCAAACGGGGGTAAAGTAGACCAATTATACGCTGAAGTGCACGCTGGCGGAACCGCGCGTAGAATGTTATAATAACATGACATCAAACTTATAAGTGTCACTATCTCTGTCCCAGTAGTTCCGGGACCAGAATAGGGCTACGGTAACCCCTGCCTGTCGTAGGAGGCGACTAAAAGGGGGCTACCGGGGTTGCGGGTGGCAAGAGTGGGAGCTCGAACCGTCCGGCCAGCCACATAACCCTGTGTCTCTCCCACGGCACAGGGTACCTTTTGAAGATTTCCCCCTCCTTAACAAGACAAAGTATCACTATCTCAATTCAGATCGAATTAAAATTATTATAGATAGGAAATCATAACTATTACAGTCTATGCAAGAATATTACATTCCGGTACAAATTCCGCCACGTTGGTCCAGTCCCGACAAGTATTAGTTAATAACTAAATAAGAATGCTGTATTTTCGGTTTAAGTTAAACAGCGCATGTTTAGCTATCATAGATCACAATCATGTTACGTAAACTGCTAGCTAATTCACGTAGGCACCCATTTCGTCATGAAATTCTTTAGCATAACTGTGCAATGACTTGAGCGTTAATAAAGGTATGTTTGGTATCTAATCTATGATCAATATTTCGAATTAAGCTGCACTGTGCACATAATCATAAAGCAGAAAATTAAATTCAAATTCAAGTACAGCAAAGTAACTATAAATCTATTTATCTACTCCTTTTGCTGTGTGCGTTAATTTAAGGGTGTACTAATGGAGATATACTTTTCTGAAGCGTTCTAGCTTAGTCCTCAGGGGAAACGGCGCATCTGTGGCCGACCTCAGGTAGGAATAGGCATGTAATCCTATATTCTCGTCTGTTACTCCTATATTATAATAAATATAGTTTAAAAAGATATAAAAGAGATATAAAAATTGATCAAGTTGACAACTTTGTCTACCTGGGGTCCAATATAACAAATGATGGTTCTTGTGAACTCGACGTTAGACGTCGAATTGGCATAGCAAAAAATGCTATGACAAAACTTAATAAAATATGGATCGACAGGAACATCAGCGTGAAAACTAAACGCAAACTGGTGACAACATTGGTTTTCTCAATCTTCCTTTATGGTTCGGAAACGTGGACACTTAAAAAAGCCGAACGTATGCGGATTGATGCCTTCGAGATGTGGTGCTGGAGGAAAATGCTGCGAATATCCTGGACAGCTCACAGAACCAACGCTTCTATCCTACAAGAACTTGGAATCACATGTCGACTGTCAACCATCTGCCTCCGCAGAATTTTTGAGTTTTTCGGCCACATTGCTAGGAGAAGAGGCGAGAACCTGGAAAAGCTTCTGGTAACCGGAAAAGTTGAAGGCAAGAGACCCCGGGGGCGCAGTCCGATGCGTTGGTCTGACCAAATCCGCACAAATCTCGACACCACGGTATACAATGCTCTACACATAGCCGAAAATAGAGGCAGATGGCGCGAGATCATAAAGAGAAAGGTGACTAATAGAGACCACGACCCTCAGCATTGAGGAGAACGATGCAAGGAGGAGGATAGTTTAAAAAACTAAAGTACACGCTTTTATAGAAATCAAACTAAAAAATATAAAATAAACTTAGAAAAAATTTAATGAAAAATTGTATTGACAACAAACAAAGATATATTTAATTGTAAAAAAAAGCGTGGGGTGCACACTCTCGGTAGTTATAAATATTTTACTGACAGACATGAGCAGAAGGATCAACACTTTGATATTTTCAAAAGCACCCCACGCTTTTTTGTATGTTGATCTCTTTCTACTGAAAAACGGAGTTACTCACTGACAAACATACAAGTAAAGCTAATATAAAGCGTGTAGAAAGGCTTATAATTTCACCACTAATCTCTTCTCGGGGATATTGTATAAGGCGACAAAGGGGTTAAATCTAGGGGACAGGCTTTAGTGTCCCTCAGGGAAATTATTAGAGAATATTACATCAAGCTGCCACCGTTTTAAGACTTATGAATGGCAGATCAAGATATTATGAACGTATAATATACCCTAATCTCACCGATTTCACCGATAGTAATAGAATGCCTAGAGTCTGCAGTAACCTCTTAATTTTAAATGGATTTTAAGCCTAGGTAGGTAGGTATACCTAGGATTGGTGAATCGCCTACAGTCTACTCCTCTTCAGTTTTATGACATAGGGCATAATGCTGACCAAATTTAGCTATATTTGAGCTTATTTTAGAAAACTTCAGGTTTAATCTGTTTTGTTCTTCGTAAAAGTTAGTCATGAGTTTATTTATGTAAATATACTCTATGATATATATGAATACATAGTGTATTAAAAAAATGTTCTGTTATTATAAATTCATATTACATCATGACCGTTATGGTTGTGCATTTGGAGCATGAAGGCTTTACTTTATCTATAATCGCTACGCATATATTATAAACCGTCTGCATCACACGTTGTAATAGATATCTTAGAAGGTAGATATTCATCAACTTGCTTCATATTTGTATTTAGAAGCCATGTAATCCCTGCCAAAAAAAATCTGCGTTATTTAATTCAAAATTGAAGTATTAACTAATTCAATTCAATCAAAAGAATCCAGTTAAAACTGATTGTAGGTGAGTGAAAAATCATTGTATCGGTAAATTCGTCTTGAATAATGTTAAATTTGATAATTTTGAATTTAGTTATTTAAATGCCAAAATCTATGAGTGCGAATTGTGAAAACTTAATCTCTACCATCCTCTACTATTTTTTCGCATAGAATATCAAAGTACATAGATATGACTTAATTACTATCTCCTAAAAGCAAAAAGCTAATGCACGTTAAAAAGTAAGTTTAGAATACAGTGAAAGTACAAGGCAAAACATTTATGTTATAACCCTGCGCTATTAAGCTTCAATATAATCATAAGGAAAGTTAACCACAGTGTTAGGCAGATGGAAAAGCTCATAGGCAATATTTATAAGCGATTTTATATGAAAATGGATTATCTATACATAGGCATATCTATTAACTTTATCTGGAAAGATTGCGGCTTTTACATTTAATGATGACAGCCATTGAGACGATGTAGGTAGCCATTACCTATAATAGTTTGGTTTACGATATTATGGGGATTAAATTTCTAACGGACTATAGATTTCCGGAGATCGATTCCAATATGAGTAAAAATATGCATTAGGTAGATAATTAGGTACATTCTAAATAGTATTTTTTGGTTGTTTATGTTTTACGCTAGTACCTACATTAGTGCTAGATTTTTTTTTTATAATATAGCAGACGAGCATGCAGTCCAACTGATGATAAGTGGCTACTGCCGCCCATGGACATCTGTAATCAACCCCAGATAGGATTAGATATTCCTACCTGAGGTCAGTCACAGATGCGCCGCTACCCCTGAGGACTAAGCTGGAACGCCTCGGAAAAGTCTGTCTCCTTTACCACACCCTTCAAAACGGAACACAGTAGCGGCTAACACTGCTGTTATTAGGTAGAAATAGGTGTGGCGGTGGTGCCACCGGAATCGAACCACAAAGGGTTCTACCGCCTTCATTTACTGTGCATGTAATAATAAAGTGGAATTTAGATTTTATTCAAGATTTTGTAAAGTTTGTGAATATTATTAATTTAACGTCCACCACAAGTATTTCTGCTGGTTAGGGAATTATATGAGTCCACAACAGGGATCAATACATATTTTACTATCCTCAGGAGGTGACTGTTATTTAAGAAATAATTGAATACTTTTATTAAATACATATAAAACAGGAAGGTATTTAAATAAAACAATGTATAGAAAAACTAACTTTTTAATATCTTTGGCCTGAAGCCTATAAACCTATGTATTTCAAAACATTAACATAGGCTTAAATTCAAGTAAACATTTAGATATATGCATATAATACTTTTCATCATAATAATTATACAATTTTTTAACATTATTTGTATTTACATAATTTGTAATATATACTATTTAGGTAAATTACATACTTACATAACTTCATCTGAAGATTAATTCAAAAAAACATTTCATAAATTTATGTAGAAGATAATTATCTTGATTACAATAAACATACATATTCTTTTCTTAATATTAAATGTGTAGCAACATGCAGTGTGTATCAAATTTCTCGTTAGTGTAATTGAGCTTAAATTAAGTATTTCCACACATTGGCGTAACCAGGATGGTAAAAGAGTTGTCTGTCTCATCAAAGGTTTCGACAAATACCTACGTAAGCAGTAGGTACCTACCTACGTAGCAAGGATTTCCACCAAAAAGATGTGGGCATGCCCTTATATTAAAACGGTAAGTACCTATATGTACTGCTTTAGACTAAAGCCTTTAGTAAAATAAAATAGGAAGCCTCCTGAGTATGATACAATCTGTTTGTTCGGGAAGCTGGAACTCTTACAAAACTCCCAGGATACGCAAATGTTTCTACTTATCTAGACCTACATGCAGAACTACCATTCTGTTAAATAATTTCACCCAAAACATATTTTATTACTCATTTTCACGTATGGACTGCATATGCATACAAAATAACACTTGACCATACAGAAACACATGTTCTATATTAATCTAAAGTAATAAATTACTTTAAACAGAATTATTACAATTAACTAGCTACGAATAAGCAACTGACACAAAAAGAGTATGATAAAATGCAAATAAGAGTAACACAATACGCACGACATAAGGAAAATATAATACAACGAATATTTCACGCCGTGCTCAAAATTTAACTGATTATAAAATCATTTTAGAAGCATAAACATACAAATACCAAAACATGCAAGTATGAATTAACTTCTGCCTTTATCACATGCCACATTTATGTGACTTACTTCTTATGCTGATGTAACACATTTTTCATATGGTATGTCTTTATAAATATTTATAATGTGAGGTCACAAAGTGTATGATGCCGAAATCACACCATGCTACGTTAAATATGAACTCCTTCTTAGAGCTTCCGCAAATACCTACATACACAATAATACAGAGTTTTATAGTGCGATAGTTTGGTCAGACCTTTAATAATGAGGCATCAGTCGGCCACCTATGTAAGCTCGCAAATTACAAAGATTAAAGGTGTACGATTGTCTTCAAACTTTTCTATCAGCAAGCGATCGGCAGAATGCTAAATGAGCCAGAAGTCAGTCGATTTCTGGGTAATATTTTGTTAAATAACTTAATAGGTTACTTACCCTTAATAGGTTAGGTACTTTCTGCGTAACTTGCCAATTTATTTAGTTATATGGTTTAACTAAACCTGACTGTTAATTGACCAATCAAACTACTTCGCCCCATAATAGTCTGAAGTTTACATTTTTTCTAACTTGTTACTTGTTACATATTTGTTTTGGATGACCCCGTTGGCCAAATCACTGATGGCGGATAAGTCTGTCCAGCGAATTCCAGCTACAACTGTAGTCGATCTGCAAGTGGCCGTACCTGGAGAGATGGAAGTTGTTCGGAGCAGTCTTCGGCATCGGACGGGCCCAGTCCTCGTATTCCGGTGACACGCACTCGTACGCGAAGGGTTCGTATGCTTCTGTTAGCCTTGGAACAAAAAAATGCAAAATAAACCTTGTGATAAAAAATGCTCAGTTTCAAATGCACAATGAAAAACAATGTATTTTTTATAATATAGTAGTAGCAGACGTAGGAGGTATAGTAGGAGTAGGATTAGATATTCCTATCTGAGGTCGACCAGGTGCGCCGCTAACCCTGAGGATTAAGCTGGGATGAATCGGATAAGTATGTCTCCCTTACCACACCCTTCAAACCAGAACACAGCAACGCTTAACACTGCTGTTATGAGGTAGAAATAGGTGAGGCGGTGGTGCCGCCGGCGTCGAACCACAAACGGTTCTACCACCTTCGAAATGTTATAGAATACCTACAGAATATGTACCTATGTATGGCATTTAAAAAATAGATACGTCTCGGTGTGTGTAAATTAATTCCGTGGCCAATACAAGTGGATCGAAGAACAGCAAAAAGCTAGCAAGATATTATGATATTAAACGGTTATAATCTCTCATCCATGTCAATAAGATCGCGAGTGGATTAGATAATGGCGAGTTTCCTACGCGTTGCGATTGCGACTTCGCACCATTTCGCGGGCGTTATGACTATGAAGAACATACCTAACATGACTAACTTTCTAAATCTACTTTAGTCGCTTGTACCACTACAAGCGAGATCGAATGACTAACGAAAGGACAAACTGAATATTCGATGTGGTTCATACAATATTCATGTTTCTTCGATGTTAATAAAATATAAGTAAAATAGCAAGTATTTTTTTTTACATAAATAGTCAATTACGCATATGATATGATATCCTTTGCATGAAAATGTGTTAATCGAGCAAACTCCTAAAAATATATCTGTTAATTATTATTATGATACACGTGATTACTTAAAACTCGCATGTCTAAAATGTTTTCGCGTTCTCGGTTACCATTTGGGTAAAGCATCTGGAGTATACCTACGGGCATAATTATAATTTGTTGCTCGTTACCGCTAAGGTATTTTCCTTGTCCCTAGTATGACAAGTACCTTACTGGACTACGTTCTCGTAATCCATTTAGAAATTAACTGTTTTGACAAAGCTATTGTTCATACACATTCATTATATCTATGTTTACTCTTTTTTTGTTTATTCTTGTACTTTCGAAATTGTAAGCTTTACCACTTATATAATAATGAAACTCTCGTTTAGATTTTAGGTAGAGCGGTGCCTACCTAGAGTATTTCGGTAAAGTAAAATTACTACTTATTCATAGGTAATTTACCTTATAATATTTATGATATTTACAATTTTATATGATGATATTTTATTTTTTTATATCTTTTATTTATTTACGAGTAAGTTAATAATAATTCATCGCACTTGTTTATACTAATTTTACGATACTTTACCATGAAATAACTGCTAATAATGCCGCGTTCTATTATTATTTATTATACATTTTTTATTAGAATCGAAACCTTGGCATGCTATATTTGTGCATCAAACGATTGTACGATTGATTAGCTCATTGCACTAATTATTTAACAACGTTAATTGCCATTCGCAAACCCAAATTTGTTAATTACATAGATACTTAAGTTATTAAATATTGAGATTATGCAATTAGATGTAGCTATAAACAGGAAACTGAAAAACTAATGAGCAAATTAATACCAAAAGATTGCGTTTTACTTTTGAATATTAAACGAGTAAATCATTGAAGCAATTCACATGTAAATTTTAACGATATTTGTATAAATTCATACTAATCGTGTTAGCAAAATAGGTATATATTTTTTGCGATAGATGTAGCAAATGGGTGTGCTGTTCGTCGAACCCAATGGTGTAAGTCCAATCTAATCCAGTCCACTTATCACCAAGTCAAAATATATGAGTCCTCAATGAGGTTTTACAACTGGGACTAAATAAGATCATCATCATCAACCCATTACTGTCCCACTGCTGGGCACGGGTCTCCTCTCATAATGAGAAGGATTAGGCCATAGTGCACTGCGCTGGCCAAGTGCGTATTGGTAGACTTCACATACCTTTGATTTCTTTTTTAATCTCTCAGGTATGCAGGTTTCCACACGATGTTTTCCTTCACCGTTTAGCAAGTGATAATAAATTTCTACTACGCACATAACTTTGAAAAATCAGATGTGCGTGCCTGGGATTTGACCCTCGGACCCCTCGATCAAGAGGCCGAGTTTCTTAACCACCAGGCTATCACTACCTAAATAAGATCGCCTCATGTTACATATGTGTGCCTTATAACACAAATCAAGTAGCAGCATCTCATACTGCTGCTGTAAGGTACAAATAGGTGTAGGTAGCGCTGCATTGGAACCATGAGTTCTACCATCAAGGTTGTAATGAAATAAGTATAAGTGATAATTGTACAAATTACTTACTCTATCTGGATTTATATCACTTAGTTTTTTTAAGTTTGCAAACAATAATTAGTCAACGGGATTCATGAGTATCTACTCAATCTGGAGATCTCGGACGTATCGATAATAAATATTATTATGGTAGAGCTGGTGCAATGGTCACTCTCGAGGTCAATGTTAGTAACAAGTTTCTCCACATAAACAAGAAACAAGCTAGATTCTCACAAATGCAACTTTCATTTGTGTAGCAAAAACTATCTCATGTTCACACGATAGGAGCATCGTTATTATAATACAAAGCTCTACGCCCTGTGCCTGAGCGATGCTTAACTTTTTTCGCCATTACGCTTTCCGTGGAAACGTCACGCGGTTTTGTCATGGGAATGGGAACTTGTCACACGTTGCTAGGCGCTGTTGGCACAAGTAAGAGTAAAACGGGTTGAACGTTAAAGCACTTATTACATTTACGTCTTACGTCGCAGTTATCAAGAATTACAAAAGGGGAAATTGATGAGCTCACAGCCAGCCAGATAAATCATTAGCTCGTCGATAAACTCTCGTGGTCATTAGAAATCTAATTATAAATGAGGTTAAAATACATAGATTAGTAAAGATACTTCGCCGCCTTGAAATTGAATGAAGCCACAAACGGCTTATTAGTAAGTTCTTTTTTTGAATTCTTGACAAATAAAAACATTTTTAGAGAAAATTTACGAAAAAATAACTAATACTGCGTAATTTACATAATAAATAAACATTTGTGTGGTCAGATTAATAACAACATTTTTATCCCTCTCACTGTATTAGTAGAAGGACGCTGAAATGGCAAAGGCAGGATGGTAACGAAATAATAAAAGGGAAACATTGTAGCATTGTAACAAAATAGAGTCCTTATGCAACAACAATTTCAGCTAACATAGGTATGCCTCAAATAGTCTCAAAATAATAACACTTAGGTACTTGATTTGTCTGTGTTTATTTAAATATTATGATCAGTATCATATCTGGATGTCGCGCATTCTCTAAATTTGGTGAACTCATAACCGTGCGTCTAGATTAAATAGATTAAGTGGTCGGTGTCATAAATGATGCACTTCTGTTTAAACATCTTGCGATTCACATAAATGTTGTTAAGTTAGAAAATGTAATGTGATAAAATGTTCGCCTTAATTAGGACTCTATTTGACTACTTCGTCTACGGGATAATGGATAAAATCGCAGTACTAGCAGCGTAGAAATCGCAGAGCATGCTGTGTTGTTTCCATGCGTGATGTCTATTATTATTCGTCCCATTAGCGTGAAAATGTTTGCGTGTTTTGTCGCGGTTGTCTGTAAGTACCTCAGTCACTTAGGTGCTTGTTCACTACGCGTAAAGCCGCCGATTTATCTATCTGCACTTATGTTAACTACCTCGGACTATAATTGAAAACGTCGTTAAGCTGAATGTATTCAATGGCAGGTATATTAAATTGCAGTCATCCATAAGTATTATTACACAAATTATAACTCAGCCGAATCTCCGTTCGTATTCATTACCTACATTGCGTAAAAAATGCTATGTAATGTCAAAGATTTGACGCTGTTTAGTTTAAGATTCTGGATTCGATCCCCGGCCAGGCAGAAGTTTAAATTATGAATTTCCATTTCAGTTCTGATCTGGGTCTGTTTGTGAATTCGTCTTTGTGTGTGCCCATAACGCTCTCAACTCAGGAAAAGTCCTAGTGTGTAGCAAGCGTTTTATATGTATTGGTAGAAATAGCATTGCTGAATAATTAGAATAATATCCATTGATTAATTTAATCGATTTATAGATTCAACGAAATTTTGTTAACATTAAACTAAATATGCAACACTTATTCCGTATTATTCGCAACTTTCGATTAGATAATAAAGAAGGTGTTTACGAAACTGAATAATATCAATTAATTCTGTGAATTAATTCACATTTTATTAAATATTCATAGTGAAACATGCAATACTCGACGCCGACACTGCATTTTCCGTAATTCCGTAAGAATTGATTACGTATCGTAAGGTACCTACTCTAAATACATAATTGAAGTGTAACATTGTTAATTATTACATCAATCGCAATCGATCATCAATAAGTGTGTAATCAGGTAAACTGCAATTTTCGGGGTCTGTTAAGTGTTTTGTATTCCTATTTATTCTGTGAAAAAATATCACGTTGGACTTTTTAATGCTACATCGTTTAAATGGTCACAGTGTCCTTAGAACGCAAGAGCAGACTTCAATATTTATCATCTGCTTTAATTAGAAATAAATGTCATACTATTATGTACGAGTATTGTATGTACCTATAGGCACATGTTGTGTTTTGTATAATATAATTAGGTATAATTACCTGGAGTGTCGTCTTTGTTTTCCGTAGCCAAGATTAGCCATCATGTACTCTGGGTGATGTGGTAGAGACATTCTAGACCTGGGTGGCGGTGGTAAGTATCCAGGCTGTGGTATTGGTATAGGCGCGTAAATAGGTTCATACGCCATAGGCCTTGGCCCGTAAATTGGATCCTCGATGTACATTGATCTTCGACGTTCATCTAAAAATTTATAAATTCTTTACAATTTAGGAAATGTTAGGTCTGATAGAAGAATTAGGTAAAATGAGAGAAGTTTGTAGTAAATGTAATAAATATAATCATACTGTTTATAAATAGTAGGTAAAGAGAGCGCAGAAAGAAAAGTTTGAAATAAAAGAGTGTAAGTAAATACCGACTATACCTAATAATAATAAACACATGAGCACGCATGCAAGCACACACACATACCTATAATTATACATATCCAAAGACAAATATGTACTGAAACACGAGAAACAGTTATGTAAATATTATCGAAACATGGATTCTAGAACCCTTTACACGGCAAGTCGATATTGTGATAATAGTGCCCGATTATAACAAACAGACGGCCAAAAAGTTCTGTATCATAATGTAGGTACTTGTGGTTATGGAGGTGTGTAGCTGCGATTTCAAAATGATTGCTATTCTAAGGTCATACCTAATATTCGCAGTAGCACGATATCGAAATATATAACTTGAAAATTACTGAACTGAACTTCACACAAATACACAACGATTGATTTTCACACAAAGATTGATTTTCAGGGATTAAAAAGTGATTTTATTTCCAAAATATTTAGGCTTTCTGATGAGTTTGTATGGATAGAAATTAAAGTTGTATAATGTTCATAAAATGGTGTAAGTTAGCCAATAACGGCTAAATGTCTTGAGATATTCATGTGAGGTAGACATTAAATTGAGATAGACATTAAATTTTATATGGAGTTCATTATAACATAATGTTGCGACATGCTGGTTTTTAAACCATTACACGGTACATTAAGGAGTTTTACACAAATTGTCGCAAAAAATACAAATATGTAAGTAGAAAGGTAGTGTAGTTAATAAGACAATGAACCTTTAAACTGTAGGTACTTGTTAATTATAATTAGAATTAATACTGTATTAAAATAATTTTGACGTTTTTGATAATTAAGTAAAAGAATAGTTTTAAAGTATTTAGTAATCAAAAACCCATTATACACGTTATGTTATAGGAATGTGCATTAAATTCACATTTAAATTTTATTACCTAATTAACAAGCTCAATAAATTTAGTTGGATAACGATGTAAACAGCGTGTCTAATATGAGCGCCGACTTCAGAAATATGTACTAAACCAACATTTATTTCAATTATTTTTTACTTTGTAGTGACATAGAAGTCGGTTGTATTTTTTGTTAAATTTGTTTTTTCTCATAAAACACACATGTACACACTATTTTTGTATTAGGATATATATAGGAACAACATAGGAAAGAGAATGAAATAGCTAAGTGCAGTGGAGTGAATAAAAAATGGGCCGATTGGTGAGCCCCTAACCATGCGGGAAGTTGGTCAATAATGAAATTAATAATATATTGAACATCAAACTTACGAATTGGTGCATGGCCGTACAATGCCATGTCCGAATAGTCTGGTCTGTTGGTCCTAGATAATTTTCTGTTATACGTCGCGTACTCCGGTGAGATAGCTTCGTGAGTTATACTTCTTTTATGCGGCGGCGCAATTTCCTCTCCAGAGTCATAGTTTTTAGTAGGAACGTAATAAAAACTTGCACTGACAGGCTCGCCGGCGAAGGAATTCATGTTATCCTCTTGGCTGGAGTCCGGAGTGTCTCCTTGTATCATCCCGACAGCTTCATTGTCCCAGGGGTCGAGATATACTCTATGATTGGACGGTGGAGTCTGATCTTCCTCGCCCTCACTATCAAAGTCCACTGCAGCCCAGTACGGACTACCCGCGTGCCCTGGCATTGTCACTCACTGATCACAAATAAATAGTCAACTCGATGACTTTATCCACACTGAAGCAACTCCTGAGTTTGGGCACATTACCATTGCCACAAGTTTGCACGTACTATCCACACATGGTCTTGTGTAACTTATGTGCTTCACATGGAGACGCTCATTTTTATTCTCATCACGGTACCGAGAATATTCGACAGACGAACGATGCGATCGGCGGGAATTTAAGAGTTACGCATGCGCGGGCGCACGGTGCGGCACCTGTTTTGTTATACCGATCGGATCGTTAGAACTGACGGTTAGCAGTGAAGTGAAGATGCAATCCACATCTAGAGAAATGTTTGCGAAGTGGGGTTGGCACGCAATCTTGGAAAGGATTTTTATGCGCTCCAATAGTACCTAATAATCCTAGTAATTCATGGCGTTTCAGCCGCGCCTTAAAATAATTTTAGTAGTCCAAAATATTTATCTAGTTATTTTAAAACCTACCATGTAGATTGTAGAATCCTTTAATTCTGAAATAATAATATTTTATAGGTACTCTAGCCTTTTTATATCCAAGCTGATTATATAACTGCTTAAAAACGGCCTGATAAGCTATGAAGTTATGAACACTTGAAAAATATTCTGAATGAACGTATTTTTAATGAACGCTGGCACTAAGGGTTATATTAAAAGAAACGTAGTTTAGTTTACTTTCTTGGAGATTTATATTCATAATTTACTTTTCATAGGTATTTCATTATTACTAGCAAGATTTTTTTTTACCTTTTTATAGTTTAGATTCGACGAGCATGCAGTGGCTACTGTCGCTCATGGACACGGCACCCCTTAACACTGTTGTTTTTAGGCAGAAATATATGAGGCTGTGGTGCCGCTGGAGTCGTTCTTTACTTGTATGAGTTGTATGCAAATCCACCAACCTATAGGTATGTAGTATGTACCTATTGCTTTCAAGTCGTTGTAGTCCGGAACTTTTTCTACGGTGCTGATTCTGTTTGTAATCATAACAAAGAAAAAAACGGTGATATAAAGCCAATACAAAAATTACGATACTAGATAATAGAAATTAAGTATGCAATAAACAGTTAGAACATTTCAATCGTATATTACAAATATTTAGCTTCTCGGATGAATAGAAGCAGTGATAGCCTAGTTAAGAAACTCGGCCTCTCGATCGAGGGGTCCGAGGTTCAAATCCCAGGCACTCACCTCTGATGTTTCAAAATTATGTGCGTATTACAAATTAATTATCACTTGCTTAAACGGTGAAGGAAAACATCGTGTGATACCTGTGAGATTTATAAAAAAAATGAAAAAATCTCAAAGGTATGTGAAGTCTACCAATACGCACTTGGCCAACGCGGTGGACTATGGCCTAATCCTTCTCATTCTGAGAGGAGACCCATGCCTAGCTGTGGGACAGTAATGGGTTGAGGTTGAGCTTCTTGGAATATACGGATCGTCAGATTAGACACTATCAACAATTTCATATTCTACGAGTGCTAAGGATCTGTGGCCGAAAGCCGAGAGATAACACTAGTAACAGTGAGCTATCATTCGTATAGGTTATCCCCGTTGGTTGTCCCAATCGGCGTCGACTTAAAAACTTTTGGACCTTTGAGCCAGATTCAATAATTTTGATTGTATTATTATATGAATATGGACAAACCAATCAAGGCAGGTTAAAATAACCGATATTATATTTTTAAATATCGCTTATTGTAATATTTATATTACTTTATAGACGAAAAAAAACGGTATTCCTTATTTGTTTTTATTTTATTAACTTTATTAAATATTATAACTAACATGCTTTTCATTTTAGAAAAAGTTCTGTCTGATAATAATCTTAGTTGGAGATGTCTATAAAAGATTTTTTAATAATGATGAAAGTGAACGTAGTGAGACTGAAAAGCAAGAAGCCAAGGCCATAATTGTACAATGTTAAAAAAATAGTTTTAAGTTGATTGTTGACAATGTTGACGTCTGTCTTACTTCGCGCCAGAAAAGCGCTGAAACGTCAAACGTGTTGTTCTTTTTAATGTTGTGAGGACAGTTTTTAAACACTTTAATTATACATTTGTTCTAAATATATACCGTTTTTAGGTATAATAGTTACTATTATTTTAATGGATAAAGGTGAGCAAACTAAATGATACAAATTTTGATTATTTGCTACATTTCGGAAACGCTTTCTTCGACATCCATATTCAGCTAGGTAACTATCAAGTGTGCCGCTACAGTAATTGACCATATTTACAGTGTTATTCTTAATGTCAATGGTTCTCATCGAACCCTAATTTTGGATATTACTCTAAATATAATCGACAAAGAACCTTTATAACTATTTTTAACCATCAACATCCTTATCGACTTAGCTCGTTCTGCTGCGGGGCACGGATCTCGTTTCAAAATGAGAAGGGCTTAGGACTTGGTCTACGTATGTTTTCTAACTATGTATTGCTACTTGACTGTGGTAACATGCTTTTTATAAAATGTACATGATGTGATAAGTTGTCTTAGTGTAGACTTCGGATTCAAATCCGAACCTCCAGGGTTCAAACCTTGGACCTCCAAAGTGTGAGGTTCCTCCACTCCACTTATTTATCACTCCTATTATTTAATTCTACAATGTTATTGTCTTTTAGTGATGCCTGAAATGGCAGAACCAATGGGAAAATTGGAAGACATTTTAAAAGACAAACAAGGTCACCTGAGCAGAATTCACTGTGAACATATTATAAAAGCATTAGACTCTGGCAACAATATCAAGACCCAAGTGATAGAGAATCTCTTAGAATTATGCATTCAGGACCCCAAAGATGATATGAAGTATGCAGTTGATATGTTGAACATTGTATCTGCAGTTTTAAAGAATGCAATGGTAAGGTTACTTATTCCTGTATTAATTGTTCTTATTTAAATAATACCTATGGGTTAACTTATGTTACCTTTATGAAAGGGTGATTCATCTGCATACTTAGTAATGTCATTGTATTATTGTAGCACTTTGCTGCATATTCTGGTTTGGAAGGTAATATAAACCAATATTGCATGGTTAAAATTGCAATAACACAAGTACAAATAATCTTTAAACTGATTTATTAATAAAACCAGTTCAAAAAGTGCCAAATTCTTCAATCCAACATTGACTCTTGTGTGTTTACTGTAATCTCCGTAAGTAAGTGCAAGTCGTAGAAGCAGTTGTATAAAAGTAGAGAATTGAAGATGATTGAAATGTACCTGATTTAAATATGTTTTCTCGAGTGCATATTATTTACACTTCATCAATGTCATTGTATAGGTACAGTATACGCAGTCACCTATCACTAATAAAAAATAAAATAAGTCTTATTGGGGTTAACAATGTGCATATTATTATTTCTAGGCAGAAAAAATCACCCCAAAACCCAACTTGTTGCCTTCAATGCTTAAAATACTTCACATGATCAAGATAACATTGTACAGCAGTAAGTCTGCAGATATTAAGATCCTTTACTTCCAAGCTCTGTTATCTTACCCTGATGAAGTATATGCTCAGTTGGAGACTCACTATGTTGAAGTACTGGAATTATTAAATTTGTACTTGCATCAAAGGATACCTATTGATATTAGAATACAGGTATGTTGTGGTTTAAATTATGGAATAAAAATGAAGATTAATCTGAATCATTAAGATATTAAGAATTCAATTTTATAAAAAAAAAAATTAATTACTAATAAATTAATATTTTGTGAAGTGTATCTGCATTGCAACAATATGTATATGTTCAAGGAATCCCCCAGCCTGTTTTGTTATCAAAAAACGGAAATGAACATGATATGATGATACATGCCACTAAAACTTATGGAATGTTATTATAATTTTCAGACTATCAATATATTACATGAATATCTGAAAGTATTGCCGCCAGACAAGAGGGCCACATTTGTAAAGGAAGGCATCGACACATGGCTCCTCAAACTGATACCCAATGTAATGGTATTTGTAACAACACCAAATACTAAACTGGAAACTTCAATAGAAACATTAGAACTGGTGGCAAATGAACTTCTACATACTGATTACTTTGACAATCCCAACTGGGATGTTATCCTACAATGTGTCTGTACACCACAGAAGTGAGTAAATGTTTAATGCATTCTTATCTTTGTGATCGATATTTGTAATTTGGTACTAGTTAATTATTAGAGATGCGCCGAATAGTGGTTTCACCGAATAACCGAATACCGAATAATATTCGGTTTAACCTTTACCAAACCGAATATTCGGCCGAATTATTCGGTTAACCATTTCTTTATTGTCAGTTTGCCAATTATGTGTGTTCATTAACACTTTAAAAATGTTGATTTGAGTGAGTAAAATAAATACTGATTTAAGGTTTAAAATAAAGCTCACTATACTAACTATAGATTAAGTAA
Source organism: Epargyreus clarus (assembly GCF_041222505.1). Lineage (NCBI taxonomy): Eukaryota > Metazoa > Arthropoda > Insecta > Lepidoptera > Hesperiidae > Epargyreus > Epargyreus clarus. Next base: position 6,175,179 of record NW_027332233.1, read on the forward strand.
TAAATGTGTTGACTTGAGGTATCAAAATAAATGTTGATTTGAAGTTCAATAGCTTTATTTTATTAGCTTTATTCGACACATTCTTCATAGGATTTGAGTTAGACTTGTAATATAATATAAATCTTACTTAAGAAGTTTTGTGTTTTAGTCCTGTACCATATAGTGTACACAAGAAAATAGAAATACTCGAACCGAATATATTCGGCACCAAAACTGAATAATTCGGCCGAATACAAATAGCAAAAAAGATGCCGAATACGCCGAATACCGAATACCAACCGAATATTCGGCGCATCTCTATTAATTATCCAGTTTATGTCAAACTCAACTTCTCAGTTGAGTTCATTATTTATTGCTTTATTTCCTCATTTTACATTCATAATAAGTGTAGCATATATTGCTCTATAAAAACTAAAAACTAAATCTCTGACTAAAGACTTATCTCCACTTAGTTGCATACTTTCTTCAGTTATGTGATTAGATTTGCCTCTCCATAAATATGCAATAACATTCTGTATTTATTATCAACCTATAAACAGTCAGAAATGCCGCAATAGCTTTATGATGTTAATATTAAGACGTCTTTTATTTTTAAATATAAATTACAGGTATCCAGCAATGATGACAACTCTCTTAGAAAAAGGGAGTGACATCTGGCACAGATTATGGACTGTATTTATCAAAATCCTCAAGAATCAAATAACAAAAAGCACTAATAATTTGGGAAGCCCTATAAACTCAATGCTGGCTGTAGTTGAAACGGCTTTCAAAATGGATATCACAAATAGATGTCGAGCATTTTACTGCTGGAATGTTTTGATAGATAATTTTTCTTCAGAAACAAATGAGGTTTACATCAATAAGAGACTTAAACTTCTTTTAATACCCCTGTGTGCGAATAACGCGAAAGTTGAGGAAATTGCTATAGCAAAGCTTAAAACTTGGTGGCATTTGATATGCTGTTTTCACAAAAGGATGAAGAAATTTTCAGAAGTAATACTGAGCCCTTTCATGGAATTTTGTTTTGGGAAGCAGAATGTTGGAAACAAGCCTCTGTTTGTACCTGGGTTGATATCCGAGACTACTAAGGAACACTGCATGGAAGCATTTGTAAATATTCTGGGTCATCACAATTGTGGTTGTTCAGTGACCTTACCGAAACTGGATGGTAAACTTCTGACTGGAGCGCACTTAGTGGACAAATGGAAAGACTGGATGTTTTACATAAAATCGGCAATAAAACACGCTGCAAATAATAATAAACTGAGGCAACCTCTTAAGTGTGTTTGGATATCTTTTGTTAAGATCATTTGTGATTTGCCTGATAATGACGTTCGAAGAAATTTATTCAAAGAATTATTATCTATGTTGGAAGATTTGATACAGGTATGAAGAGTAAAATCATTTGTTGAATATCCAAGTCCTTCTGTACATATATAGTAATTTTCTCATTATGATTCCAGGGCAGCAATGTGGAGAGTATAAGGGCTATTGTCTTAAATGATTTGATTTTGCCACTTTTTGAAGAAGATATAGAAATAAACCGACTTTTAAAGACTTGTGAGGTGCATAACAGTCCTGTGCACAAAATTGTGACAATAATGCTGAATCCCTCTCTTGCCAGTTCATACAATAGGTATGTATGTCTAGGTCCACGGTTGTACATCAGGCTAAATTACATTGTAATGCATAATAAGTTTACAAATATATAAAATATTGCTTTGAATATACATTTTTTAATAAAATTGAAGTATCAAATGAGAATGCAGTACTTCCTAATGGCAAGTGGACGCCATATTGAATGGGGTTCCTGAAGTGCAATTTATTGCCACTCCTAGGATTAAGATGGTCATTCACATAAGTAATATAAGTTGCTTCATTCATATAAGTCAACTGGCATCCAAACTCTTTCACCTTCCTAGTCGAACTACTGATTCTATATTACTCAATCTATATTTTTAAAACTTAGTAAGAGCACTACTCTAAGGAAGACTTTATCATTTATACATTCTCACATACATTTTTTGAAATAAAGATGTTTGTATTGATTTCAAAATCTCAACAGTGACATACAAATAATTATATTTGAAATCTTTTCCAGGAACAATATGAGTGAGGCAGTGGAGAAGTTGAAACCATTTGCAAATTTTATCACCCACCATTATTTCAACACTATTGAGGCTTTCTTAAAAGAATTACCAATAAATTATACTTCATTAATTATATGGACTGCATTGACTGCATCAATATGCGAGAAGAAGAATGACACTAGTGCACAAATATTGCACAAATTGATACTATGGCCGCTACAACACATGGATCTATTCTCAAATGTATGTATTATATGATTAAGATTATATCATCAACCCATTACAGTCCCACTGCTGGGCGCGGGTGTCCTCTCAGAATGAGAAGGATTGGGCCGTAGTCCACTGCACTGGCCAATTGTGAATTGGTACACTTCACATACCTGTGAATTTTTTTTTAGATTTCTCAGATATGCAGGTTTTCTCACGATGATTTCCTTCAACATTTAAGCAAGTGATAATTAATTTTTAATATGCATAAGATTTAAGATACTCAATTGTTACTACTTGTAGTATAAGTTCTACTTTGGTGCATCCCAATAACAATATTGTGTTGGAAGCAATAAAGTACATTTGTGGTACTGTAGAATTTTCCTGTATATTTTATATGAAAAACATTAGTGTGATGTATGCCGTTCATTTATCAGTATGATATAATCTGTTTAAAATAACAATTAACAGTTAATAAAATAGACTCCTAAAACAATTGATGTTTATGAAGCATAATCAACTCAAACTTTTCGAAAACTTTTAGCTTTGTTAGTAACTGACGATGTAGGGTGTTATTAATCTTTGTTAATTTGATGTGTAATTTGTTATAGGTGGAATACTCTACCTCCCTGTGGCACGACATGTATGAATTTTGTCGTACAAAAATTAGTACATCATGTATTGAGGATGAAATTTTGGATATACTCAAGAATTACAAGAACATCAAAGTGACAAATTCCTCATTTTTATTGAAGGTTTCGATTACGTTATTGAAACATAAAGTTACTTCAGATAATGGTTTGTATTTTTTTAATACAAATTTATAATTCATAAACAGTAATATAATAAGTAAAGCACAATATCACTAAATTGACTTTTATTTACAGGGACTGACTATGGAAAAGAATTGGACTTAGTTCAATATATTACAAGCAAAATCCGTAATTTGAATAAAATCTATGTGGAATTTGCGACTCTACTGGAAATTACTAGCATTATTTTAAAAAATCTTTCGAATTCCGTAAATGTAAACACTGCTAAGCAAGTGCTATCAATAATGAAAATTGTGTTTTCATTATTACGTTCGGAGTTCAAAGACAATAAGCAGGTTGTAAGTATAAACGTCACTTTATTATTGAACATAAAATATATATTTTTTAATATTTCTCTTAAAATATATGTTTATTTATATTTCAGCAACCTGAATTATTATTGAAGATTGAGGATTTCCTGAAATCTATTGAATTTTTTTTTAATGTAGAAGCTTATGTTTCTTTAAAAGAAATGATTTCAACTGAGTTAATAGACTGCACACCATACTTAGGACAACACCAGTCATTGAAAACTGCTGTAGCTTCTACTTTACGAATACTTTTAAAGGACATGGATAATCCATCTGTAAATGATATTAAAAAATCTATAGAGTCACTCGAGCAAGACACGCATGTAAAAAATACAACAGAAAGCAAATTTACTACTCCAGATACAGTAATTGCTAATAAGGCAAAGAAAAAGGCGACAAGTATTGTAAATACTGTTGTTGAAAATGGAGAAGAATTTGTAGTAGTCAAATCGAACTGGAAATTTAATCCCAAAAAATTAACAGACAATCAAAAGGAAAAGTTTCGACGAAAAAGGGAAGATATACCTGCTCTTTATCAAGATTTGTCTCAGTCACAAGATGACTTTAAATTAAATGCTTGGAAAACTGATTCGCAAGACACTACAACAAGTAGTAAGAGTAATGACGTAACTACTAATAATGTAGTTTCATCAATCCTTAAGAATATGCCTAATACAGATTTCATGCCAAAAATTTTACAGGACATTCTTACTGTAAATAATAAAGACAATTCAAGCCCTGAATCGAAGAATGAAAATATCAAAAAGATCCAGTCACCAATTAATAAAGAAGTAAAAACACCCAGATTAGCTTTAAAAGATCGTGTATTCCGTAATGTAAGGAATTTGATTGAGAAATCAAGTATACAAAATGACGATAAAGATGAAAAAGCTTCAATCAACGACGTCATGAAAACTCCTGTGGGAATGAAAATCAAAACTACTAACATAATAACTAATTCAGCACCCACTGAAATAAATTTAGAGAGGCCCACACGTGTTAAAAGGAAACCAAAAAAGTTTGATGACTTGCAAGTTTTTTCTCTTAAGAAAAGGCGTCACTCTTTAGGTAATTGCAGTTCACGAAATTCAGATAGTGATCCGGAACAAATTCAGGATATAACAAACTCGGAACAAGATAAAGATATAGAAAGTTCAGCAATAAGTGTTTCAGATAACCAAGAAAATCCGATTAAACCACCGCTAGAACAGCACAAAGAAACTGTGATTGAAGAAATCGCAATCTGCGATGTTACCAAAGGGGTAAATGATGAAAGTACTGTGAACGCTGAGAAAATTGTCGATGTGGTAAAATCAGACGACGTTACTGAAAATATTGATTCTCAATCAAATACGAACATGAAGCAAGCGATTGTTGTTATAGATGATATCTCAGTTAAGCTTGACAGCAAGTTGAAAAATAATGAACCCACTGAAGTAAAAGAGGATAATACAAAGCAAACTCCAGCAAATAAGAAAACAGATAGAAAGAAGTCTCGGATTGAAAAACAATTGACAATTGACATGGTAGAAGGACATCCATTATTAAAAGGAGAAACACCAAAACGGCTTACACGTAAAAAGGCACTGGAGTCTCCAACTGTTTCAAAACGAAGGAGTCTAGTAGAAAAACTGAATAAGTCAAAAACGGACCAAAAGAATACCCCTAAAGTTGACAAGCAATTAAAGGAAACAAATGAACCAGTTAACAATAAAACGGAAAGAAGTATGGACACATTTCCTAATTCACAAGATTTAAGTACTTCTCTTGACATAAGTGGATCTCAGGATATTATTGAAAGTTCTCAAGACTCTACTGTTAGTATTATGTCTACAAAGTCGCCTAGAAATATAAAACGAATACCTGTCATAGCGTTAGAAAATATAGAAATTAAGGGACTTTATGATAAAACTAACCGAGAAACAAAAAGTTTAGACGCACCACAGGATGAAACAGTGAATAATTTAGTAGTATCAGATAGTGATATTAAAGATTGCAGTGGATTCCCGCTTAATAAAACTGCAACCGAACATGCCCAAGTAGACTTAACAGAAAATATGGACACAGAACCAATGGGAAATGTCACAACCGACGAGATTATAGAAATTAGCGATGATCCCCCAATTATTATAGACAATAATGATACTTTTATGGAGATGGACACACAGAATATAGCTGATGCTGATACTCAGCTTGTGGATCCAAATGTTGTTGCAATTATGAGTAAAATTAATAAGACACCTGCTAAAGAAACTGTAAGTTTAAATACAGAAACAAATAAAGCACAAGCTATAGAAACAACTAGCACCAAAATAAATGATTCAGACATACCAACACAAGATGACATCACAAAGTCTTTAACAGAGAGTTTATTGTTGACGACGGAACAAGTGAGTGAACAGATAGGGGAACAAGAAAGTTCATCTACACTGTCATTCAAAGAAGATGAGCAGAGAAAACAGGATTTCCTCAATAATACAATAGAAATATCCCCAATCAAAACATTAAGTCCTGTTCGAGGGGATAAATCACCAACTCCGGAAACAAGCAATGACTATGTAGTTATTAAGTTATCATCTCCTGTGCAGAGTAATGGTGAACCGTGTGAAAAATGCGATTCACCAGAAATTTTCACTGAAGATAAAGTGTCGCCTGATAAAAGGGACCAATCGCCACCCAGGGAACAATCGCATACTACGAACGCGAGTCCCAGGTCACTCTCTCTTAAACGAAATAAGCCTCAAGTAAGAGCTGGAGGTCGGGCTGCACAAATGCTAGGCTTATGCGTTCCCGTTACTGACAGATTGCAAACGATCAAGAACACGGAGAAAACAGTAGAAAACGAAGAACCAAAGAAATGTAGCCCGTTAAATACGTCGGCGAAACGTAATCTAAGAATATTGTACAATTCTACAAATGAAGGTAGCGGGACTTCGGAGGAAACTGAAGAAATTGAAAATTTCCTGAAGCTGAAGAGGAACTTGCCGTCTGCAGATAGCAGCCCCAGTGTGCCAATTTTGAAACGAAAACTCGATATTGTTGATGATGCTACTGCTTCGCCGGCGAGTAAAGTAAGTAAGAAATAAAGTGTTGCACGACGAACATAATAATTACAGTCTTATAGTTGTTAGTGGCGGTTTAAATATGACATTGTTTTGTGATACAAAAAAGTTTGACCGACTATTTCTCACTTAAGTTTTATTTGACATTTTCACTTAAAAACTATGTACTTTATTGCGTATTTTTAACTGATTGCGAAGCATAGTATTTTGGAACTTATGTATGTTAGTGTGTCTCATTTTTTGACTTACACTACAGTCCGATTGTCTTAATGGATTTTTAAAAGAATTTAGCACATGACGTGTATTTAGTTCGTCTAAATTGTAAGAGACATAGGCTACATACATAACTTTCAATTTATTATTTTGCAGCAGTCAGCTTCTTTATTTCTATAATATTTACTATTTTCTTTTACAAGTACGAGTATATAATATAAAATTTATTTTCACAGAGAAAAAGAGTAAGCTTTCATGACCCTCCCGTCTCCACGACCATTTGCGTTAAAAAATATATAGAGCCCTGTGGCATTCGTTCTCCACAAAATTCGGCAGTCAAACGACAAGAGAGACAACTCCGTGCACAAGTTTGCGTTAATTTGAAGTCGCAAAAGCGACTCGATACCGTATTCAAATTGGACACAGCTTTGGTAAAAGCAGTAGAGAGTTTTAGCGATGGCGAGGTTACTCCCAATACTGATGGAGACACACAAATTAGTTCTATGGAAGAAACTCCTCTTGTAGAGGTCGTGAAAAATAGCGAACTTAATGACGTTGACCCTATTTGTTTGGATCTAATCGACTGTAAGGACCCTATAGATAATATTGCGAGTGACTTATCATCACCGGCGATGAAACCGCTGCTCGTTAAAGAATTCGCCGGTAAGATAGAAACTGTAGGTGATTTAGCTAAACTGACAGAACTCGAAGTGAACAGGCTTTGTATAAAAGCACCTAAAGTACAGATTACTAAAAAGGTTTTGACAGAGTATGCGAAGAAGCTAAAAGATGCTGTGAATGAAATAACGCCATCATTGGAAGTAGCATTGAGTGAATCAGGTGTGGTTGAGCCGAAATCTGTGGATGTTGAGATGAAAATAGTCCCTGTTGTAAGTCACAGTATAGAAGTACAGACAGAGACATTGGCTACATCATTAGGGTCCACGCAAACAGATATAGTGCCAACTAAACACTGCATTGTTCAAACCGACGAGTCTGGGGATAAATCAACTGCCGACATCGTGACATCTTTGATGGAAGTAAGTAGAATTGTAAATTATACTATTTACATATAAAATTAGATATCATAATTAACTAAAATATTGTTTTTCTTGTATAACATGAGCTGAGATGAAGCGTCCACAAATCTAGTATGTTGGTTATGTTTATTATTCACACTTTATTTTAAACTGTTTAAATCTTTGGTAATATTTATAGTCTTTGGGATTGCCAATTCATATTAATACTATTTACATATAAAATTAGATATCATAATTAACTAAAATATTGTTTTTCTTGTATAACATGAGCTGAGATGAAGCGTCCACAAATCTAGTATGTTGCTTATGTTTATTATTCACACTTTATTTTAAACTGTTTAAGGCTTTGGTTATATTCATAGTCTTTGGGATTGCCAATTCATATTAAAAAGAGCAACAATGCTGACGTAATGTGTGACATACCTACATTGTAATATGTGTTATTTATGTATTGTTTTTTATTTTCCAGAAACGTAACTTTTGTGAACGCCTTAAGGAACAACTGGATTTGCCGTCAAAACGAAGTATCGCAGAAACAGTGCCTCCACGGGACCTTATGAATATCGTAGTAAACCAAATGTCCCTTAATAAAGCAGAGACGTCTCTTATCGACAGAATATTAGAGCACCATAGTTTAGATTCTCTTAATGATAAGTTGCGACTCTCATGTATTTCAGATTATTTGAGTCAACAATTTAGTTCTAAGGATTTGATACTTTTCTGTAGCGATCTCTTAAAGAAGGTGCATGATAAAACGGTTTAAGTAGAACTTAATTGCATTCGAAAGCAATCAAATGTATTTATAAAGCTTAATTAATGCCTTAAGTCTGATTATGTTGTAGAAGTAATTGTAAATTCGTTATAAGTGAAGTTACGTTAAGTTTTATGTACGTGATTTATAAGCTAGAAGAAGATACTGTGACGATAAGTGTCTTATATTTAAGATGATTAAAAGACGATGTTTTATCAAAATTATTTTATTTAATATAAAACAAATCATATTTACATTATTCAGTCATGAGCAGCGACCGTTGGTCGCATTCATACTTTTGTAATCAATCATACATAACCAGGAGCTGTAATACAACAAATGCAAGACAATTTCATAAATTCTTAGATAACCCTGCAGTGATTTTGCTACTATAGGTATCAATAATTATCGCCGCTAGAAGATTGTGGCATTTATTATAGCAAACTTTAGATATATTTTGGTCGTTAACATTGATATGCGTAGTATATGGCCTGTACTACTTATTACCTGTAGGACTACCATGAGTTTACAAAAGTATTACTCGCTAGCGACTGCGTAAAATAAATGTATGAAAAATTGTACAGCGCTTCTGGTGGTTACTCGTAGAACTAAAATCCGTAGTGACGTAACTCGATACGTAAAAAACCTATCGAAATCAAATCGCTAGCGAATGTCATTATGATCTATTGCCATACAAATTCGGTCCCATGAGTCATTAATTTGACAGACGTTGTCAAGAAATACCGTAACGATAGTAGTTATGTTATTCACTAGCAAAATGACAATAGTTTTCTATTTACCATTTCTATAGTGGCGTTTCTATGCCAACTCATGGTAATGCTACTGTACGACTTAAATACAAAATCCACAGAAAATTCCGAGCGGATATAAAATTGACGGAAATTCTACTACACACTTGCAGTAGTGTTACGTTACCTAAAAAGTTATTACAAATAAAATTGTTAACATGAAATATTACTTTCACAAAATATAGTATCTAAATGATACATAGAGATTCTTATCTCGCAGAGAAGGTACATGGCATCGGAAATATATCACAACTAATATTTACAGCGATCTAAAAGATACAGGTAATGTTAAAGCTTTATGAATCAATGGAGACTTATATATAATTATTTACACCATTCTAGCTTATACGTCACCCCAAATTTTTACCTATCACACTATTTTAGGTTATAATAAAATACAATTTTTCCTCTAATTTTAGTACCTCGTAGTCTAGATTTATTTGAAGAAACTGTAAATCCAAACGAATTTACAGTGTATATTTTTTAGACTTAGGAACTCGTAACATTATATATAATAAATTATTTTATACCTTTTCTGTTTTTAATACACATATTTCGTATAATTAAAGTTACAATACAAACTTTGAATTGAAATATAAAATTGTGTGTCCGTAATTTGTACATCGTCGCATCTAATTGCATAGAATTTGTATAATAAATATTTTTGAAATTGTAAATAAGGACGACCAGTGCATATGCATTTGTCTAGTATCTAAAATGATGAGCTAACTTATATTGAGTAATCTATAAATCTTTCTGAACGATAATATTGAATGAATTGGATTATTAAGCATACACTTTTGTAATAAATCTTGAGTTTCGAACAGTACAAGCGATGCGAACTTTACTATAGTCTGATTCATCATTCATAATTATAGTCTGATTCATAATTAGGTGTCCAAAATGTAAACAAAGGTGTTGACCTGTCAAGAAAATACGTTAGAAATGTTAGTTTCTTATTTTTGTCGATATTAAAGTAATACAACAATAATAAAATAATAATCTAAATAAAGTAAGATTAATTCATATTTTCTAATATTTATATCACCTCAATTTCTTCCCATACAGTAATAATAATAAAAAACAAAGTTTATGGTAGAAAATTAAAATGTGATAATGGTAACACAATCGGAATCCAAGACATTTCTTGTGCTGTCATTTAAGTTTCGTAACTGATATTATTCATTTTCGTGATTGTGATTGTGCTCGAATATTTTCTCGTTTACATAACGCGTTTGTTAAACTGTGTATATTTGTTAAATTTCCGTTTTTTGTTGAGTTTGTTACAGTTTTTATTCTTGTTAATTTTGACAGTGACATTTCTTTGTTTACATTTTGGACACCTAATTATGAATCAGACTATAGGTGTCCAAAATGTAAACAAAGGTGTTGACCTCAAGAAAATATTTTTCAATATCAAGAAAATATGTTTCAAATGGTAGTTTCTTATTTTTGTCGATATTAAAATAATACAACAATAATAAAATTTTAATCTAAATAAATTAAGATTAATTCACATTTTCTAATATTTATATCACCTCAATTTCGTTTCATACAGTAATAATAATAAAAAACAAAGTTTATGGTAGAAAATTAAAATGTGATAATTGTAACACAATCGGAATCCAAAACATTTCTTGTGCCGTCATTTTTAAGTTTCGTATTCGTAGTTGTTATTATTCATTTTCATGATTGTGATCGAACTCGAATGTTTTCTCGTTTACATAACGCGTTTGTTAAATTGTGTATATTTGCTAAAGTTTTAGTTTTTGTTGAGTTTGTTAAAGTTTTTGTTTTTGTTAATTTTGACAGTGACATTTCTTTGTTTACATTTTGGACACCTAATTATGAATCGGACTATAGGCTATTCATGTTTCCCGCATATACATAGAGAACGAGTGAGAAGTGTATAGAATACTGCCATCGTAGATTACTGTCTATTGTCTATAAGTTTTATGTTCCTTGTCTATGGACAGAATAGGTGCATTTTTCTAGTTTGCAACATTTTAAAGCAAAAAGAAATCAAACAATGTATTGCACATAATTGTCAAAAATAGCTTAGTAATTAAATTAGTCTACTTATTTTAAAATGCAATATGGTATACGAACAGAAAATGTAACTATTTATACTTTCGGATGTTAGTGAAAATATTTTCGTCTAAAAGATTAACATATTTGCGATCTTAAATTTTACTACGTATAGGTATATAGTAATTATAACATTTGTAAAAAATTAGGCCCATATCCTAATTAACATTTTCCTTATCATATAAGTAACCATTTTAAATAACCTGATATCATTGGAGAAAATCATTATTATTAATCGTAATAATTGGAATAACACTGATATTGATGTAGCACATATTTGTATACATCATTACCAAAGTTACATTAAGTCCGTGAACTGGAGTTACTTCGACAACTCATCACCCGTTGTGGATCCAAAATACTTAAAATACGTTTCCTTTGATAAGTTTTGACTATTATTTTCCGCAAGGAATAAAATAATACTTTGGTCCACATATTGAGCACTTGATTAATGTAATCTACATTTGTAGTTTAAGAGGTGTTTAGTTAATGTCAGGGAAAGCGCATTTCGGCGACGTAATCTAAATGTTCGAGATTGTGATGCGAGTTAGTGCGTCGCGGTGCGCGGGGCTTGTGCAAGTTGTGGTGTGAGTGGGTCCTTGTTACTCGATAGGCTCCTTCGGGACGAGGCCCAGCATCGCTTGTCTTACGAGTCATCACAAAATCATCGTCTCTATGAGCGGCCTTCTTGTTGTCGAAGACTCGGCGATTGTTCTCGTAGCGTTGTCTTTGCCAATTCCTGTCCATGTCGTGGCCGTATAAATCTAATTCGCCAGACGGCTGAAATTGGCTAGTACTCTGACTGTAGTTTGACCTTTTCCAGCCGTCCTCGTACTTTTTTCTTGTGTTCTCGTCCTCTCCAATCTGCCGTCGTTGCGATTGGTTCGAACTGCTTTCGCTCGTATCCTCACCGGATGTGCCTATACCCAAATCTTTGTCGTCGCCGTAAATCTTATAGACGCCGTTAGGACTTATATTCTTTCCGTTAAATATTTGATCATTTAGCATCAACTGGGGATGAGGTATGCAATATGGATGAGGAAAAATTTTGTCCACATTCGACATTTTAATATCGTCATCTCTTTTTGTGCACGAACCCGGTCCAAAAAGCGATAGCAAAACAGGCAATAAAAACAAACCATGCATTGCTCCGAAGAATATAACCATGAAAACCATTTTGAAAAATACCGAGAAAATGTAGCTGTCAGCAAGTAGCAATGCGACCACTCCTAGTATGGTACTAAATGATCCTTGAACTATGGGCAGACCCAAGGAGTATAGACATTCGCTGACTCTATCATTCGGAGATTTCGCCTTCGACGCCATGTACGCGTAGCAGATGTGAGCGGTAAAATCGACGGAGAAACCGATGCACATAATAAGATTTATCATAGATATGGAGTCAAGGTTGATGTCCCATAATGCCATGTATCCGACTACGCCGATCTCTATCGAGACGATGCTGAAAGCGACCCACAGAGAACACAAGATGTTAGGGATGAATATGAACGAAGTTATCATCATCATTAGCGCTCCGTAGCAAAGATTCTGGAGGGAGGTTGGCCGTACGAGCTCGAACTGAAAAGAGAAAGAAAATTTTGTTAGATATGTACATCAAATTTAATCAGATACAGTAAAGATGTGTAAGAGTTGTGATCTTTACCTGATCGAAAAATACGAAGTATGGATGAAATACGGAAGCGTTAAGCCATGTTGTCGCGACTACTTCTCTCAGAGCTTTGACCATTTCTTTCTCGTGATTTGTGCCGCTAATATTTATAGCTTGGATCAGGAATCTTGATGCGACGATTTGGTCCCCTGCATCGTTGAATTTAACATCCAGAGAGAACGGGTTAGCCGGAAACAGCCATAACTGGAAACGATAATCCATGTAAGATTTGAAACAGTTCAAAGATATTTAGTAGCATGATTATTATTATGGTAGATAGATTCTAAGGTATCATTATTCTTGCTTTTATCTCTTTTTGACGTTTGTTTTGTTTCTCTTGTCTGTTTCTTTGGGCCAACTAACGATCAGAGACCCCCTACTCATTCTCCGAATAAAAGGAACGTTTTTTCCGAGAAATCTTTAAAAAAACATTGACAACAAATGATTTTTTTTTCAACTTCTGTAGTAATTATTATTTTGGTATTATCAGCGAAAATGCGAAAAAACTATTAAGTCTGTTTTAAAGCTGTTACGTCGTTGAAGTCTACATAGGTAAGTATCCGTTTTTAATATAAAATATTTTTTTTGATAAACATACCTCCTTCAAATTGTGAATAAAGTCCGCTTCATTATCAATAGTAACGTTGAGGTAGTCGTTGTTTCTGGAGACATAGTTTATGAATGTCCGCAACCAGGATTCGGTGTACAGCGAATTAGATATGTACGATGTGTTCTCCAACTTTTGCGTGAGAATCTCCACTTCATCTTGTATTTTCGGGTCGGAGTAATTATAGTTACCACTTATCACTACCTGGGAAAGAATATCTCATATGAATATTGTTTACATCCTCCGATTAATTGGGATTACTTGAAATGGAATGGTAGATGTACTTAGCTAAGGAGTTGCAACTGTGTCCTCAGGGGGTAACAACGTATTTCTGGCCAACCTCAAGTAGGAATTTAATCGTATCTAGGGTTGATAATGGGCGGCAGTAGCCACTTACCATCAGGTGGACTGCATGTATTTGCTTCTTAAATATTATAAAAAATGTACAGCTCCATGTTACCTGTATCCTATAAGGAAATTCCCTGTAATATAAATCTTCGCGATCAAAGAATTCAACTGAATAGGAATCGATCTTGGATAACTTCCGTCTTTCCAGTCCTTCTTTCAGATTGGTCACGCCATATCCAGCTCCTGCTAGATAGCATATAAATACTATTATGACCAGGGTTTTGACTAAGGGGTTGTTGAGCAAGTCCGCCATTGTGGTTCTGAAGAAAGCCATGATGCAATGCTCTTTATTGTCTATGGGATTATCTGGGTCCGCATGGTCTATGCCTCCACTGCAGAAAATTCGGTAGAACCATGACTTTTCTTCTGTAACAAATCACCGTTTATAACACCTATATGTAGTAAAAGATATCGTAGTTTATCAAAGCTAATAAGCGAAAGTCAAACAAGACAGGCAATCATTTATATAAAATTAATGTCAATCATTATTGTAAATTATTAAAATTCCTAAATAAAAAATATAGTTATATGTATAATCATGATTATGAATATTCGATATCAATATAATATTCAATATAATAAATAAAATAAATGACTTTATCCATTATACAGTCACATTCACTTATAAACGTAATTTTTATATTTTTATGATTTAAGTAGTAAGTATAATCAGGCTTCATATAGAACGAAGTTACAGGGCGTCAAAAATGGCCCGAATTGCTTCGAGAAAAGAAGGGTACTGCCGTGTCGCTTTTTTTTTTACTTGGCGGAAGCACTGCCGTGCATCCAGATTTTGCCTGGTAAGAAGATTAAATTTTGTAAATTTATAATTAAATATTATACAACTTTGTAGGTGTACCTTTCCGCGCTCTGGACTCTGGTAAAACTTTAAGCCAAGTTATGGTATGACGATTATTTTTCTCCCGATATCCAGAAACTGCTACACACCCAGCGAAAAATGTAAGATGCCACACAAATGTAAAACAAACTGCCAAACCTGAAAAATGCAAAATATATAATTAAGTCTTAGGGAGATGGACACGGATGGTAGAACCTATAGGTAGGTAAGTACCTATAGTAAATGTACTTTTATTTAAAAGTTTACATAAAAACTTGTTATCTAATACCTATTTTAGTGATATTTTAATTCCCGCGCATGTTGTAAAGTGTCTAGGCGTCTATTTTAATATTTCTTACGTGTCATAGAATACATTAAATGTTATTTCTACTGAATGAATCAAGGCAAAATTCCGCCGGTCAATAATTTACACCTAATCCAATTAAAATGTAGCCAACGTATTGATTCTTTATCTTTTAGATTTTCATTAAGATTCAGCGAAACACCAGTCCTTGATTTAATAGTTTATTTTTGTATGCAAAGATCGTTTCATTAGCATGACATGTTACTAAGTACAAAAACATTACGGATTTGAATAAATAATGATAATTGGGTTACTGGATCCGTCAAATGGTAACATTATATTATCTTATATATAAAATTCACGTGTCACAATGTTAGTTACCGTACTCCTCCGAAACGGTTTTACCGATTTTCACCAAATTTTATATGCATGTTCAGTAGGTCTGAGAATCGGCTATTATCTATTTTTCATACCCCTAAGTGATAAGGCTTGTTCACCCTTAACATTTTTTTATTTATATGGCAACACAACGTTGACTGGATCAGCTAGTATTATATAGTTTATACATACGTCACTGCATACCGTAAGGTAAATAATGCAAGGTTCCAAGGCGATCTGTGCTACTTAACATAAGTTTAAGTTACTATTTTTAACAAGGACGGTGTAATATATTAAGTTAATAGAGCTTTTCATACATTTTTCAAGAGACGAAATCATAGTTTTCTATACAATATTTTGACAAGCATTGTCTCGGCGCGGTCGAGTTACGGAAATGTAAATAAGTACATTCATACATAGTGTATACTCTTAGAATGATAATATTTTGTCTGTCACGACCCATGTCTGACACGTACCTACTACATCTGTAGATAGAAATCCACAAATAGTTAAACAAAAAAAAAATAGTAATTAAATATGCGCAAAATCAAAATCCTTACCAGAATACATGCAAAAGATTTGCACAGATGGGAAGGGCGAGAAAATGCCAATGAAGAACGAAAGCATGTCCGTAACGGATGTTATGGTGATGGAGACCGCCGCCTCTGACAACATGATTGCCATCCGTTCCGGTACGGGGAGCTTGGGCGACGTGCGCCGCCACGCCGCCAGCATTACGAAAGTGTCGTCGATACCGATACCTGCAAATGAAAGTGAGACCTGTCTTGTAGATATTAAAACATGAGTGCAACTATTTCGTACACAAGGTTTGAGCACAATTTGAGTTTTCGAGGAATATGTAGGTATTTCTATATTTATCGAGTACCTAATATAATATTAAATAGTATCGCTTGTTTTCACAAGATTCTTACGAAGGAGGTATTACTTATCTTGGTTATTGTAAGTAGGTACTTATTTACTTTCTAATTTTATCCTTGTCTCATTAAATGTAGACACAATATTTTTAACAACAAGAAACAATATATTGTAGATGTTTTTAGAGCGTGGCCAAAAATGTTTAGTAATCGTGGTGTATTTTTCTATACCTACCCACTCTTTC
Source organism: Epargyreus clarus (assembly GCF_041222505.1). Lineage (NCBI taxonomy): Eukaryota > Metazoa > Arthropoda > Insecta > Lepidoptera > Hesperiidae > Epargyreus > Epargyreus clarus. Next base: position 6,191,886 of record NW_027332233.1, read on the forward strand.
TACAAAACTATGCATAATTAGCTTTAGTAACTTTTATTTATAGGCGTAGAAAGAATGTATTCTGGAAAGAAAATATTCCTTTAGTATTTTGTACTTAACGTGACGGAACTTACCGATCATCAAAAATGGCGCTGCCAAGTTAATCCCAATGAAAGAAATGCCCAAATAAATCGCGCAACCGAACGCCGCTGTGGTGGCCATCACAGCTGAAATGTTGCCAAGTAGGCCCAACCAGGGCTTCGACCTGACCCAGTCGCCCATCATGCACGTCACGATGGAGAAGATTCCCATCAAGATAAACGTAGAACTAAAGAAGGGTATAACGGTTCTTGTGTTCTTCTCGAGCTCGTGGTCGAGGGTCCGCGATGCGAAGCGCGCGATCGATATGTGTTTGAAACGTCCAGTGTCCTCTGCTACACCGACTGCATCTAAAAACGCATCTTCCCAAGCTGCACCTCTGGAAACATTGATGTAGAAAAGTTAATATAGACCAAAATACAAGAAAAACCATCGAATCTTGAAAAATTGAATATCATTCTATTTTTTACGTACTTATTTATACGTATAAAATATCTCGTTAACTACTTCGTTTAAGACACGGACTATTCAAGTGTATTTAAAAATGATCTACAGGTAAAATTACCTACATTAGAATTGATAGAAGGTAAACAAAGGATCTGAAAGTGAAGTATTCATCTTCTTTTAGTCAGGACTTCCTAGAATACTAATGTACACCAAATTAGGTAAATACACACCCAAAACAATTAAACAAAGGCTTAAACGATAATAGAAACGTTGGCAATAATAGAAACAATACCGACTAAAATGCTTGCAAGTGTTTCTTTATTTACTTTTAATGAGTTACACTTAGGTTTCTTATGCCATCTTTGTATTAAAAGAACCTTCAATTGGCAATTTGTATGCATAACATGATAAGTAAGGCGTTGCTCACACGTCAAACACTGGTTACTTAGAAGGCAAACTTTACATAGATTTCTCTTTAGTTAAGTTAGTAACAAAATAAGTTATCAATTAGTTATGAAATCATGGCCAATACTTGCCATCTACTTGAACCTTTCTATTCGTATTCTGGTCGAATATTACGCAGTGCTTAGTATTCGGCGCGATTTCTTTAACCGTGTCAAGATCGATGCCTATTATCTAAGTCATAGTTGCTTGTTTACACAAAGTGGTATTGAAATTGAAACAAGTCGTAAAAATAACTGTCCCGAATGACCGCAATATCTAACAAAGGCACTATTGGTGTTTTTAAATTTGTTTCCTTCCAGAACTAAATGACCCAATTAAGATTTCTTCCGCATGTTACGCTACGAGGCCATTACAACAACTCACCATTTTTCTATTCGGACCATTAAATCTTTGTTAAAACTTGTGTCCCTTTAATCTATGGTTTTTACATGAATAAATAACATTCTAAGGGAGGAATGCTTTTAAACGCCGACACATATTTTACACCAACGCATCTCTTTTGTATTGTAAGATACCACTTAAAGTTACAATGGGAGCGTGTGGGTCTTAAAAGAAATTATTTCCTAGAGTTGTAAAAAAACTCTTGTTTTAATCCGGTATTGTATTTTTTGTAATTCTATTGTAACCATAGAAAAGTACCTAAATAAACTAAACAAACCCACTTTGTGCGTAGTTTCATTAATTATGTCGGTGTATTATTTAATAAACATCACACAACTATTAGGTACTGTTATTATTATTATATAGCACGCTCGTATCAGCTCGCATTTTGCATCAAGTTTAAAGAACTAGAAGAATATAACAGAAGTTTATTTTATTTCTCCGCCTGTGCCATATAGAGATGCGACGGTATCTATATATCCATATATTTCCATAATATACATCGCGACTTATGTAAGTATATCAATATAGAAAACATAGTTGATATAATAATTACTACTATATCGAAAAAAATAAAAATGTCGCCAAAATTAATAATCGATTTTTTTTTAATTTGTCGACGACTAAAGGTCTTCCTACTTGAATATTTTAAATTATCGATTACGTATATTTAAATATTGAGTGAAATTTTCAATAATGAATTCCCAAATTGAATCCCTAGTAGTACATGCGGTTACCATAGAAGAGTGTGTAAAAAAGCTAAGTCTATGGTTCTTACCGTTGTTCTTGCAGTTTGTTGTCAGTTCTCACGAACCACACGAGCTGCACGGCGGGCACCGTGATGATGATGTCGTCTACCACCTTCGCACCGCCAAAGTATACGGGAAAAGCGTGAGCCTCCCACGTAACAGGGTTGAACATTATGGGGAATGTTAGATTCAGCTCGCCGCGTTCCACCTGAAATATAATAGAAGGGGTGTTTATGTAATAATAATATATATCTAGAAGGTGGGTAGTACTATACTATAAATGTATAATACTTATACGATATTGTATAAGTATTATACTATAAATGTATAATACTTATACAATATCGTATAAGTATTATACATTTATAGTATAGTCCGCGTAAAATTGCTGGTCCGCTCTGAATATAGCAATGAATCGCGTCGCCATAGTAAATTGTATGACTAAACCTGCTGGCAACAACTTCAGAGCGGACTAGAAGGTTGGCGCGTGCTATACCTACCTACATATATCGATACGTACATATAAGACATAAAATGTTTCAATGTTTCTGTAAATATAAAAGCATTTATCTTAGCAAGGATCTTGCGTGAGCCTAAATTACCCGTATAATATCTCAATTGCCATCCGATCAAGTTTAAATTTGACTATTAAATTATAGATTTAAATTCAAATGTATATTTTGAATGATGGCATTTTAACAATTCACATCCTCTAAAATGTTGTGAGAAGGACGAGGCATGATTTACGATCTCTAGGACACGGCCATATTTTTAATTTCTTGACCCTGGCTGTGCGTGACCCCAAAATAAATACAGCTTCACGTGTTTGTATTACGTATTATTGTTTCCTGTCCAAATATTACGCAATAATTTATTAATATATATTTTATTACGATCGCGATGAAGTGAGGGTTCGATTACGATTAAATTATTCAAATTATCGATATACGATTTATATTGAAATATTCACTCGATATTGTCAATATTATCGATCATTCAAAACATTCAAGTAGGATGACGTTTTGTTTCGCCGGAAATTTTCAAATATTATTTATTTTGTCAACCACTTATCCGCCGATTTAGTTGTATTCTATAAAAAACCTATTTAAAATGTGTGATATCCCTATATCATTTTTCTTATACAACAGTATCTTATGGGTAATAGTTTAATGTAGGTACCTATATCGATACTTCAGATTCAATATATCATTGAATCTCTACTTTCCGTACAGAATGGCATGGTTATGGTAATTTCAATTAGCGACAAAGTAGCAGAAAGCAGTAAAATGTAATGTACTTAGAATTTTAGTATGTTCTTATCTGTTGAATAATAAAATGTGAAATTTATAGATACAGCATCTTATAAATAACTTGACACCAATATTTGGCATCGTATTCGCAACATTTTAATACTTTTATAGAACTGTAAAATATGCGAAAAGAATTTAAACCAAAGTGTCTTTAGTTCCTGCATCCCTTCTCAAAAGTGAGAGATCTGTTGATGCAACACACAAAATGAACCATTAATCAGGCACAAACGTATAAAACGCTTTTTATTTATTTTATCTATCTCAGGAATATAATAAAATAATCATTATAGCGATAACGATCAGTAAAACAAAGATGAGTAACAACAGCCAATTGTTTTTGATGGATCATTTGTTCTTTGAAATATGACTGTTCTTGACTCATGCGGTTAAGATAGGCTTTTTGTGGTGCAGAAGTTACGGGTAAGGAACAATGCTATTTAACCATGTAAAGTATCATTGACAAACCACAGGAAAAAGTCCAATTTAAATTATAGAAGTACTAACTATTAGGAAAACAAAAAAAAACTGCCTGCTTGATAGCTTGATAATTAATTGATAAAGAAAGTTATGTTGTCTAAGTTATTCCCACAATTAACACGAATCTAACGACACCTCATATGTAAAATAAATTTACGAAACACCTTCCGAGGAGACGGTAATTTGTTGATGGTCAAAAAGAATTCGCTTTCGCAAAAATAAGCTTTGAATTTGTATTTGAAATTTGAAAAAACCGTCAAGCCGTTTAACGCTATGGGCGCGCTTAAGAATGTGACATACATACACACGCATAAAACATTACCTTCCGTAGTCACACGAAAAAAACAAAATAAGTAAATTGTAATGAAGCTTACTGAATTGAACAACGATACACATAGTAATTTACTATGTTATATTTTATTAAACTCTTTGTTCGAGCGTATTAAGCGTGAAATTATACGGGAAATTGAAGCGACGTGATACGTATTATAGTGTTGCAAGCATGAAAATTCTAAGCGACATTACGTACATAAGTATACCTGCTTTGAAAATTGGCTCACTTTGCAACACAATACGTAAGTAAAAAAGTTATTTTTAAAGTAATTTAAATAACTTATTTACCTAAATAAATCTGGACAATGGGAAGCAGCTTATAAACATTTTATATAGGCCGATGTATAGGGTCTTATACTCGTACAACTTATTAAGAATCTGCTATGTAGTAGCAGGTATTTAATAGACTTTACAACATAATAAGAATTGTGGCGCAGGACGTAGGTTTACACAGTTATCAAATAATGAATAAGTATTTATTTGGTATTCATAAACGAATATGGCAGAAACTTTCTTCAGAAGCACCATTGCCACACCTTTATATTTTTGCGTCATATTAGTGGTACTGTTGTCTCCTAATTTGAAGTATGGCAGTCATATGACGTGAAGGGTTGCAACTTAGTCCTTAGCGGTAGGAACGCTGAGCTGATTACTCATGTCCATGGACTGTAGTGACTGCTTACCATCAAATGGACTATACGCTTGTTGCCTTTTCATAAAAGAATCTTGCATCTTACCTCGCCGATGATCTTGTCTAGATTCAGGATATCATTGACGAAGCACTGACCCTCCCACCGCGCGCACTCTTCTCTGTAGGTGAATGTTTCTCCATTCGGTAAATTCACCGTAATGTTCTGAACTAGTTCATCTAGCTGCCGTAGCTCTTTCCACACCTCTGTACGCAGGATATTTGTGTTATTGTCTTTAGCTACGATGATTACTCTGCCGAATCTACCTGTGGAATAAGATACAGTATTCATGAGCTTTTATCATTAAAGCTTAATAAAATGTATTGTTGTTTAAGGCGTAGTGTAGCAAACCGCTCTACAAACTGTTATTATTATCACAATCTGCTCCAAATTCAGTTTGCGTCAGCGTTATGGTAATTTAATTTAAGCATTTGCATTTGGCAGTAGGATTCAGCAGTCTGGTAAGCGTTACTGTTGGAAATGCTAACAATATCTGCTCATATCTACTCGTATTTCTTGCATGTTATATAGACTCAGATAATTTTAAAAGCATGAATTTTAGCGATTTCATATACGTCATTTCATCAATAATTCAACTATTATTTTACTACCTGGAACAGTATCGATAAATAATAAAGTTCTAGCTACCATACTTATTTCAAATATTAAAACAAATAATTGATGTGCATAATATTACAATATTAACAAACCATTATAAATTATACTTCACAGGAGCATGGTATGAAATATACCGATGATTAATTCTTGATAGTATTTATTTACAGTATCCACGGAGGCGTCTCATCAATCACGCTAAGTAAATAATTATTGCTTACAACTATTTTGGAATTACCGTGACCAACGTACCTGCCCTCGTTATTCTTCCGACATTAAACCTATGTGAGTAGTTTACTTTGAAGTGTTCTTCTACAATTCGCCTCTCCAATTTCCCCTGACCACTGACTGGGGAGAACAGGTACTCCGGGTCCATCTCATAGTGCACCCTCTGGTATCCAGTGACGAAGAGCAGCGTGAGCAGGATCGGTATGATTATGAAGTAGCCTGGCTGCTTGCCCACAATCAAACCCAGCTTGTAGAAGGACTTGTTGAGGATGTCGTCCACGAAGGTAAGTTTGCAACCCATCTGGAACAATAGAAAATATTTTTTTAGCAATTGTGCATAATACATTTTGAAGGTGGTAGGACCCCTTTGTGGTTCGACTTCGGCGGCACCACCGGCACACCTATTTCTGCCTTATAACAGCAGTATTAAGCGCTGCTGTATTCTGATTTGAAGGGTGTGGTAAGGGAGACATACTTTTCTGAGGCATTCCAACTTAGTCCTCAGGGGTAGCGGCGCATCTGTGGCCGACCTCAAATAGGAATATTCAATCCTATCTGGGGTTAGTTACAGATGTCCATGGGCGGCAGTAGCTACGTACAATCAGGTGGACTGCATGTTCGTCTGCTACACCTATTATAAAAAAATACAAAACGGGTGGTACAATGCTAGTGAGGTGAGTTGAGAAGGTGAGGGAGAATAATGCATCGATATAAAATATCTGGGTTTATTGTGTAAAATTTGAGAACTCCTGAACAAGAGGGCACGCGGGCTGAACTTTGTGCAATTAAGCTACGCAGAGAGATTATTAAGAGAATTATGCAAAATCAAAACAAAACTTCAAATACCAAAAACAAATGTTGTTTGATTTTTTTGATGACTTTCGAAATAATTACAGCCTTGTCAGTACAGAAGCTTCTTGATTAATCACTTTAAATTTAAATCGTCATACTTTCCAATTTTTATATGACCTTAGTCCTAATCGCAAATAAATCTTCCACAGTTTCATCTCTGTATTATTAATTGAGGAATATTGTGGAAGTAAAAAAAAAATGATGTACCGTGTTTTTGAAACACCTGTCATGTATTTTAATTGACAGGTTCCCTTCAACCTACAGGATACAGTTAGATATGCTGCCTGGAAAGTACAGTTTATGGTATTGATTCGATTATTCCATTATTTCATGATTTGTATATTTTGTTTTTCTTTTTATTAATACCTAACTAGCAGAGAGTTATTAGCTGTATAGAGTTTGAACAAGGATGTATATCGCTTTATCCAAATGAAAAGAACGTATGAGAAGCCTAAGCTTTGTGATTTGGCTGGTGGAGTTAGGTGAAAAGCAATGTGTGATATGATGAATACGAACATAACTTATTATAATGGTGACCACGGTGGTTCACATTGCAATACTAGGTACTCCTAGTATAGACGCGCAGGATTGCTTAAGTCTGTATTGTAGTCCTGGCCCGGATACATTTAAAATATGTGGCTGCAACTACTATATCATACATATATTTAATACAAATTAAAATACTGTTACTCGTACAATCTTACGTTCGATCTCAGCTTGTCTCGAAATGATAACTGCGAACTTGACATTAAATAAAATAAAATAACTCGGACACAGGAGTGTCTTAATTAATGAACTATTATTTTTTTTTCACATAAATCACCTTTCAAATATGAGTAATTTACCAGGTACTTGACAAGGCCAATATTTAAAAGTTAATAGGTAAAGGACTGTAGGTAATACTAATTATGCTGATTAAATAAATATGAAATTATTTAACTGGAACTCAGATTTGGCTAGAACTTCCGTGTTGTATAGGTACATTGTGTAAATACTAGATTGACCGTCGAATATAGGTATCATAATAATTAGAGCTTGGTTTTATTTATTACAGGAACATAGATAATAAGTATTGATTGTACAGAAGCATATAAGTAAGACAAAATATGTGTTTGCTTCTTACTTTTAGCAGAATAAACGGGAGTAGGTACGTAAATTAATTGTCAATGTTGGAATTGAGGTGAAATCGTTTCGAGTTTCTGATTAACTTCTCAAATAATGTAAATCACGTAATTAGTGTCTTGCAGTTTGAAATCGTTATATGCGTAACAATTAATTAATTTTATTATCATCTAAATTAGTATTTAATTATATATCTCGCTTTATGTCACTTAAAGGTTGGTCTTAAACATTTTCAGGCACTAAGATCTTCTTCCTAGCGTGTACTTGGGATGAAATACGCCAATTTCAGTTACGTCACACAATGAAGTTGGATTACCTACTTCACCTTAATGTAGCATTTCTCATTTGATTAATATGCCCCAGCATGTGCATAATGAAGAAGCTCTTCCATCATTAAAATTGAATATGTTGACCGTTTTCCCTTTTATTTTATTGAAATTTTGATATATACCTATTTCGGTATCATAATACAACTAGGGTATCACGAATGCAGTGCAGCTTTTAATAATGCGCATAATACTGTATGCAAGTTCTTACATATGTTGTTAATTTTAAATAATGACTTGCTAAAAATAAAGGTTATATATTGATTGACATAGCTCACAAGGAAGTAGGTAACTACTAAAATATATTATACTATCTAACCAGGATTAACACAGGTATTATGCATTTGTTAAATAATAACACACATTGTTAAAATAATACCTACTTACTCATGTTTTATGTTTATTACAATCGAGATTTTGTTTACATTTTGTTTCTCATTGTGTATTGTCACTTGTGTATTTTTATAATCTCTGCAAAGATACAAAAAGTTGCACATATGGTTGTAACTACTAATAATTTCAATTTTAAAGTCTGTAAAGAAATCATTTAATTTTAATTCATTATTGGTCTTTGTAAAGCAACGACATAGGACATTGGTCATTTCGGGTTTAAATTGAACACAGCTTTAGCTTATAGGTTTATCAGCTTTGGGTTCTTGTTATGAGGTGTTGCGAAGGGATCTCCTCGACCTCCAATTGAAATGTTATAGGTAGGAAATATCTTACTTACAAAAAGCATTTTTTATTCCATGTGTGTATACCTAAGACAGAACTAGATGCGAGGCGCTTCCGTCATCGGCGAACTACAAAATCTTCTACAACCATTAATCAAACTATGACTCAGATTCAATTACTTATATTAAATAAACCTGCATACACACACCGTAACATTACCTATACATACGTGCAGCAATCGCGTGTGTATGTAAAGTAATGTTGAAGTGGCAAATGGTCATAAATAATGCATCATAATGCAGGCCCTACATCCATGACGGTTGAGGTGCCCCCGTTTCGTAATAGGCAAAACAGGTCTTCGCGGTTTTTCTTCATTGTCGAATGAGTAAACAGGTGGAAATAAGTTGTTTTGATTTACTTTAATTCTTTCAACCTTCATTTGCAACCTATTATTGTCTCAATGTTGGCCATAGGTCTCCTCTCAGCGTGAGAGGAATTCATCATCTGTTCAGGTCATAGTCCATCGCGCTGACCAAGTGGGAAAGTGAAATTGACCTTCTTTTTAAGAGGTTGCAGACACGTGACCATCTTCACAAATGTCGATATTTTCCTTCAACGTTAAAGCTGTGATTATTAATTTCTAATAATTGAAAAAATAATACTTGCGTACCTGGGAATCAAACCTCAGACTTCAGTAAAAATCTATCACCTGCCGCCCCTAAACTGATATATCTTATACCAAAGATGTACTTTATTGGTATACCTTTAATAAATAAACATATATGATTTCTTCTGCAAAGTCGCACATAAGCTCGCAACTTGTTTATTCTACGATCACATTGAATTCATTTAATTCACTCAAATCACGAAAACATCACCCTTATTCCATCCTATCACCCTATCAACTCGTGTTGCTAAACAAATAAACAAGAGAAAACAAATGTTTGTTTGAAATAGATACGCATACTAATGACCGACCTAATTAACCGTTCGTATGCACAATGCAATAACGATATCACGAATATTGCGTTATGTTCTTGTTTTTCGTGTCTTGTTTAATAGCGGTTATATGCAGCTACGGACAAACATTGTTTTTTATTACAGGTTTTTATTTATTCTAACACTGTAGTAGTTAACTGGCATGCAGTCCACCTGATTGTATTCAAATGCAAATCTCATTTATTCAAAATTGATTCATATAGAATACTTTTTGAAAGTCAACAAACTACCACAACTGTACCGTAAATGTAAATAACTAACTATAACAGTAAATGGGTATAGCCGCCCATGGACATCTGTAATTAGGCAGAAATAGGCGTGGCGACGGTGCCTACGAAGTCGAACCACAGAGGATGCTACCAGCTTTAAATTACATTATTATGTACTTATTACATTACTATTACATTTATTTGTATATGAATACAATTTATAAGTAAAATCGTATAGTATTAGTTAACCTTATCTTTACTATAGTAGTTATCCATTCATTCTAATGTATTCACGAATAAGGTTTATTCGAAAATAACATTGTTATTCTACGCAACTTTGTGTGAGTTAGAATACATGCACTTCTGTGTACAATACAGTTTATTAAGACAGACAGACAAAAATGCATTTTTACATTTTGGTATTGAACATAATATCTTATAGTACATACATCCTTACATATTCCGAGTTTCCGATATTATGAAGAGTTAATAGAAAGGTGCATGAAAAACATTATTGCGAGGCCGATGCGTTGGAGATTCATTTAGTTTACAGATGGTGCTGTTTACTTTACAGATGGTGCTTCCGTATTTCTGCCTTATTTTAAATTTAATGTATTTAAAGCATGTGCATAAAATATTTTATAAAGCTATTTAGAACTACTAACAATTAAACTACTAACTTACTAACTTATAAAAACTTATTTTTCGTCACTTATAACAATTGAAAATTGAACAACAAACAATTTGGTCTTCACTCGAAGAGAACCATTTTAGTTTGACATCTACCCACATTTGAGTAGGTAACGATCTATTAAAGTGTCATCGTCAACATCAACAGTGAACCTTGGACCCTCAGTCGAGACACGATAATGGTGATACCAACGACGACACAATAAACATCTTCCTCACCGTTCATTGTCCAAAATGTTAGCAAGGAACTATTGTGTTCGTACCATCTACCAAGGAATATTTATAGCGAACCTACATACTGTAACTGACGTTTTCCGTAAGAGCCATGATTATTTTTATGGTGAAACATACAGGGTCATAATGTCAGTGTTATATATTTTTTGGCGAATTTCTTTTGGTGCGTTTGGGAAAAGTGATGAGTGTGACTTTTTACAATGTGCGCCCACACCGGCATCTATGATGGAGACCATAAATTATGTAAGTACCTTCTCTATGTCATCTATTTATTAAAGCATTAAATAAATATATTTATATGTAATATAATTAATATAAGGCACTTAAACAAGGAAGTTATGTGAATCACACACATTAAGGACATCATTTAATATTGTCAGCATAGATGGCGCTGCTATTAACAATTATTTATTTGATTTTTTTTAATTGTGAGTTATTTAATTTTCGATTGTTATTAAAAAAAATAGGAAAATATCTATTTTTACAGCACATTCTAATCATTGTTTTACAATTAAACATTTAACGTTGGCGATCAGTTTCTTGGTTTTCAAATTACATTAAAATTTACGACTGAAATTAGGTACGTAACTGGTAAATACGATATATTTTATGGGCGCGCACGCCTATTGCCGATAAATGTTGTAAAATATTTATTTAGTAGAACCAATATACGAGTAGAAACATATTTGTCTATGATACTTAGAACAAAGATTCCGACTATTTATCTAGTCAAACAATAAAGCGAATCTGCCTTGTTTTTACAAATTAATGAGTCCGTTGACTCCACGAGCAAATATATGACTTTGTAACTTTATAAAAAATGAGAAAAAAGTATTATGTTACATGTTTATTACGTACATACTTATATGAATTTTCTTTGGTCAATATGATATAGGTATATTTTTAGATCGATTAAAAATATATAATATTTTAAATGTAAGCTACTTTTAAATGGAAGTCAAATATTTAACTTCAAAAAAGGAGGAGGTTTCTCAATTCGACCGTGTATATGTTTTTTGTCGAGTGGCTTCAATAGGTGAATTAACTCGCGTGTTTTGGTTGTAACGAGCGTGATACTTCAACAACTTCTATTTACATTAGCCATACCTACTCGCTTCGTAGAGTATTATTAACGGTTTTTCCTGATTTTCATGTCGTAGAACTTTCTGGTTCAACTAGTAAGAGGTAAATGCAAGTAACCAGAACTGCCGTAGTTAAATAAATTGTCGCTGAAAATAAAATTTTCGCATCAGTAACTTCGAAGGCATTAACGTGGATGACATGACATTACGGTTCACAAATCATGACATGGTTGACTTTGTGCCATGGGTTTTCAGACGGTGTAATTAATTAAAAACAGTATAAATAAATAGTATGGGGAAAACAATAAAAATTTGAAACAAAAACTTCAAATTGGAAGTGGAATTGGTCTAATCCCATGAAACCCGTACATTCGTTAGACTTTTTGATATTTCCTAATAATATTAAAGAAGTTTGATTACAAAGGAGCTTCGTTAAGAATCGGCGTTATAAGTCATTTGACAACGAATCCTACTTATGGTTTTAAGCCTGTTCGAAAAAAATATTTGACAGTTATTTTACCGAGCAGGAATAGGATCTTTATCTACCGATTATAATGGAATATTAAAATTTACTTACGGAGGGATTCGACAATTTGATGGGGACATAATAGAAGACCAAGGTTCAAATTTGTTTGTTATTTTGTCACAAAAGTATTTTTTGCTAAGTAAGTATATATTTTATTTTAAGCACTGTTTACAAAATTAGCTCAAAATTTTCCTGAATTCTGTTACAAAATCTTACATTTTAATTAAATTGTTTATCTTGCGTTTGCGTTGTATGATATAATACTGACTATGTGGAATATTGCGTAGACCTCCTTGACCGAGCGGCAACTACCTTTCACTTATATATACCTAATATTATATGTTACTGTTATTGTGTGAAAGCAGGTAATCTGAGGATTATCGAATATTTATAACTTTATACCCCACTGCGGCGTGTATCTCCCATTTTTGGTACCCTGAAGCCCAAATGGCTTAACGAATTTTAATATATGAAGTGTCGGTTGACTCCTTTAAATTGCGAGACGATTTTTTTAAATATAGGCTATATTGTTTAGCACTGAGGATTCTTTTTATATCTATTGTTTATAAATCTCTAGTTTGATAAATATACCTACTGCAAACAGTATGAAAAATAATGCATTTTAAATAGGTACTAATTTAATCAAAATTATGTCCTAACAGATTTTAGTATAATATTTTAATAAAATATTTAATTTCGGAATTTAAATTTATTTTTTCTTGGTTCCAATAATCAATTACACTTATCCATAATACATTATTTTTTATTTTTCGTTTAATATAAAATTAGTTTGAATATACCTAATAAAACGCAATAAAACAACATTTACAGTAGGCATATGTATTTACATATTAGGGTGTTTTTTATAACATGTTATATTAAATCATCCATTTTATAAATTTTAATTATTTATAAAAAAAATAATGAAATGTTAAAAGTCAATACAATTTAAATCCAATTTTCCATTCTACATAACAAAATACGCGTTGGGTAGTCGTGAGACGTTACCTTTAAAGTAAGTGTGGTGTTGCAATTTTAACCTTGCACCTGTTTTTTTCGTGAATGATATGGTTACTTGTAAACTTTTCTGACAACCAAGTGCATTTGGGCTCGCAGTTCATGGCCAGGTTCTGTATATCCTTCAAATATAAAAAAAAACAAGTATAAAAAAACTTATTTGGGCAATGATATACTTGTTTATAGGTATTTGTTTCAGTAACTACATACACAGAGTCTATGACATAGTAATGCCATCAATAACATAAATTGTAAAAAAAACAAGTCTCGCACCTCAGTTCTTCTACCGTAAAACTTATGAGATCCATGTAATACCAAGTCGGTTAATTTATTCAGTATCTACTTAAGGGACCTTCTGTCTCATTATCAACATTTTAAATAAATTGATTGACTTGGCAGTCGTACTAAACAATTTAATTTAATATGATATGTATTACTGGTGAAACACAATGTATCTGCATTTTTATCGCATTCATGATACGAGTACTTAACCGTAGCGCGCGTGATGCGCCCATCTTATGCGCGCCTTAAGAAAGAAACTATGTGCAACAGATCGACGTAACCACGCGGATGTATTGTTTATCTCTTGAGCTTTCCACGATACAAAAACTTAGCACAAACGCTCATAAATCATGAACTGTGCACAATAACGCATTACGTGCATTTACCTATCGTTACCGTATTCCTGTGATGATGTTACAGTTTGGTTTCGTGCGTGTCAGATACGTGAAAAAAAATGGTATTCTCCTATCCAATATATAAAATGTGTCTTACTTTATTTTTATCTACCGTAACAGTGCTGAACAGATACGGATCATGTTTGTCAAAATTATTATACAGATGAACATGTATACACATAAATAAAAATAAAACATAAAGAGTTTGCTATACCGATATGCTAAGCTTTTTTGCCTGACTGCGGATAATAATATTTTTCGATCGTATGTATGTCTCATTTTTGACATGCCCTGAAGTACAAACGGCTTGACTATTTCGGAGAAACGAGGTGTCGTACGATTCTTCTAAATCGTAGGAATGTTATAACTTGCCGTTTCATATTTATAAGCAGGGGCTTTGGGTTATCTTATATATAAAATTCTCGTGTCATAATGTTAGTTGCTATGCTCCTCCGAAACGGCTTTACCGATTTTCACCAAATTTTATATGCATAATTAGTAGGTCTGAGAATCGGCTTCTATCTATTTTTCATACTCCTAAGCGATAAAGGTTGTTCACACTTAACATTTTTTTATTTATATGGCAACACGTAGTTTGCCGGGTCAGCTAGTTATAATATAATAGTTCGAAAGTGTAGGTATAGTTGCTGATAGATCTAGAACCGTAAATAGGTTCACTGAGATTGATGCGAGCCAAGAGCGTTACAATGTATTACAAAATCCTGTAATACTTTTGGCTGAAGATTTTGTCATTTCCTACTTCACTAAATAGGTACCTACTCGTACTATTATAATGCTATGGAACCAAATTTTCAATAACTCGACTCGCATTTTGCTTTACAGAATGACATTCTATAAAGTATTAGCAGTATGCAAATTATGTATTGTTCTAAATTATCCTATAGGGAATATTAGACCTTGTCTCTCGGTTTTCCTTTAATACTTTTTACGATCCACACGACCCTATCAGGGACGTACATTGTAAGGTCTGTATTTTTCATAACAAATTTAGAAATACACACATCTATTAATAGGATACAATGTTACTATGAACACACGCAATTACATAAAATAGGTTCTCATAGTACGAAATCTGTTCGAGAATTTTCTTGGCACTATTTGCTTAGAGGAATAGCTCGTACGAAAGTGAACCGTGCACTTCGCATTTTAGTCACCTCCGAAACTTTTTGTCACTAAAGTATAACAAAGTTAAAACCAAAACGTAGGTACCATATAACAAAGTTTAAACGAAGCGGAGGCCCGTAGTTAAAGGAATATATCCAAACTTTTTTCCGTAAAATCTTTCAAATAACATTTATTACTATTGTCGTTAAAAATGTGAAAAAAAAATTACTAACCCATCGAATATGGATGATTTTTACTTTATTTTTCGGGGGCCCCTCCATTAAGTAGGCCCCGGCAGTCACTCCGCCTGCCTCTCTAAATCCGACGCTGAGTATTCTAGAAGGCTAATTATACGGAACGGTTGTAGGAAAGTGCATTCACTGTCGCATGTCGCATGAAGTCCAGTCGAGTGTGCATCTACTGCACTATCACGTCTAGCCTACATGCGGCCCGTGAAAGTAAATAGCCGGTCAACGACATTATACGTCATGTGCTAAATTATTATGAGCTTGTGTTTGATGGGATCCGTCTGACGTGGGTTCTAGGTTCGACCCCAGGTTAGGCGATGTTAATAATTGTTTTATATTTCTGTTTTGGGTTTGTGTTTTTATGTATGTTATACCAGTGTGGCAAGTATTCTTTACTAACTCATTTAAATGAGGTCTTCTTATAATAATTGATTCCCCTATTCGTATTCAATTGTTAAGTTCAACTTATTTTATTTTTCATTATCAATTATAATTAAAAACAGTCTTTATTACAATTTTCGCTATCTTAGTAGTTATTTAATAGAGTACTGTTATTTGTATTTTTTATAAAGGACGGACCTAATGCTAAAAATATTATGCATAAACATTACCACGAGCATAAGGAATGATTTTAAAATATAAGACGACACACTTAACGTTTAACATTTAAACAGAAAACAGGTCTATTTACACGACTTCCACATGCCAAGTATTGTTCTGATCGAACAAAAAGTTGTGATCCGATTCTCACAATGACTATTTATAGTGGGAACGAAGAATAATGCGGAAACGCGCTTTCGATTCAACGCATCGAGATGAGATCGTCTTCTCAATTGTTAGAAACTTATGAAGCTTATGACTTTCATTTGTTTTTATTGCTCTTTATATGGACAGATTTTGGATTTAATTACTATAATTCATGAAAAATTATGGGTTTCTTCAGAATGGAAAGGTTTTAGGTTACAAGGCATTGCGCTAGTCTAGTTTGTAAATAACATATTTAAGGCATAAGCCTTAAGTAGTGAGGTACTATAATATATACACTTTACATTAAATTTTAAAGTTAACCGATACATTTTTTTTATCATTAGTTATACAAAATTGATTTTAAATTAACATGTAAGAGACCTAGCCAAAATCTACGTCAATTACTATACATTTTACTTGCAGGATATAACCAATGCATAGCTCTATCCTTAGGTTGATTATCATAAAATATAACATTATAAAACAAACCGCCAATAATTTGAATAATAGTTGTTCATGACCCTTCTAATTAAATGTATCTACGAATAAATATCCGGGAAAACCTCCTGAAACGCAACCTCATCACGCAATCCGCTTGTTGATAGCTTGTCGTGACTCAAGTAGCATTTGTAGAACTATTTTTGAGGTATAAACGATGTTTTAGCAAATTTTGAGGAAATCGAACAGTTTATAGGCTTGATAAGTTATTATCAATATGATTGAATATAATTAGGTCACCAAAATATCTAGATAATAGGTATTATTTTACACATGCATTTAT
Source organism: Epargyreus clarus (assembly GCF_041222505.1). Taxonomy (NCBI): domain Eukaryota; kingdom Metazoa; phylum Arthropoda; class Insecta; order Lepidoptera; family Hesperiidae; genus Epargyreus; species Epargyreus clarus. The sequence continues at coordinate 6,208,968 of NW_027332233.1, forward strand.
GATTGTAACATACATCTATATAAATAAGCAGCCCATGTGACGGTAAGTGGTCATTGTCATCTATGAATATTTGTAACAAACTCCATATTAAACAGGAGTTCTAGGCATGGTGAAAAAGAGGTAAGTGTTGCGGCAGTACCTCCCCGGTCAAACAATATTAGTTCCAACCCTTCGAAAACTATTCATGAATATTACTATGTTTTTATTTAATACGTAAGTATTGTACGTTCAATCCTTTACGCCTTTACATGCAAAACACAATTAACTTTATCTAGGCTATCTTGATAAATAGAATTTAATTAGGAAGTGTATTAAGAAATTGAATTACTAATTCTGTTACAAGATACGCCATTTAATTTTATATAAGCACCAGACTTGGTATTTAAAAGTGATATAGGCATTAGTGGCAACAATATGCGTATTTTATTTTTAAACTTATCTAAGATTGATGTAATGGTGAAGGTAAGCTTTGTAAGAAAGTGGTCAAAGATGATCATCATAATCCATTCTTGTCCCACTACTGGTATGCTATGATATGACGCTGGGCCATTGTGGATTGAGTAAACTTCATTTAACTTTAATAACGTTTCTTTACAAACCTTTCAACTTTCAGGTATGTAGGTCTTCTTACGATATTTTCCGTAACCGTTAAAGCATATTTTAATTAATTTCTAATACGAACGAACGAATAGAAAAAAAAAACAAAGTCAAACATACGAGTAGAACCTTATTTTCGAAGTCGTTTAAAATTAGTGTTGCATTCGTGCATCTGTCGAACTGGGTAATTCGTTTGTTGACCAGCAGTGGAGCAGTACAGGATTAGTGAGGATGATTTTTTAAGATATTATTTATAAGATGAAGTAGTAAACGAGTATGCTATCTAATAATAAGTGATCTCTGGTACATGGTAATCTATAGTAGTCATAAACAACTGGAGCCCTACTTAAAGCCGATCACAAATTCGTTGCCGTTGACTAAAACGGCCGTCTTGTTCGCCTTATATTAAAGACAGCCGATTATTCTTAATCCACAGTCTATTTCTGACCACAAGATAATTTTCTCTTCGGCTAAAATTGTTGTAACACTACAATAGAAACTGAGCCGGCGTGTATCAAATCTGCGGATGGCAATCTTTATGCAATTTTCTCGGTTACGGACAACAAGGTGTCTAATTAATTGTCTATTAAGTTCATGAGCCACCGTCCACCTTGACACGGGTCGCTTGTAAACTTGAACTAGCAAGTTTCGTAATAGGTACTTATCGACTTTTCTGCCTTTTTAGGTGTGAAACCCACGATGCTGATATAGATTTAAGGGGCGGTTTGCTGCAATTATTTTTAAATCGCGTCTTTCTTTAACATAAATGTTTTTTTTAATATATAAGTACCAAATTAACCTACGGTGTATCTGGCGTCAGTGGTCACTGCCGCAAATGGATATCTATAGGCAACTCCTCATAAGATTAGAGTCTGACCCCCCTTACAGATCTCTGAGAACTAAGTTGGATAGCCTTAAATAAATATGTCTCTCTAAACACACCCTTCAAACTACAACATAATAGCGTAAATACTGCTGTTATTAGGCAGTAATAGGTGTGCTACCTCCATAGTCGAATCAATCAAGAATGTTTCTACGACCTTCAAATATGTGAAGGATTACTGCATCATTTATAACAGTCCGTTGGTCCTTACCAATAATCAAGGATTCAAACACTATGATAATTTACAGCAATAGTAGGTAGCGTAAGTTGTAACCTCTTTTACATTTTCACGTTTTTCTAGTCTCAATGATTCGTACCATCGTTTCTACTGGAAGATAATGCCTTATAACCTCAGTGATCAACACGCACTACATCGCGTGATACTAATTAAGTTATAATTAGCTAAAAATCTATCAGTGTTTGTTTTTCTATGTTTTTTACAACATATACCTACTTTTGAAATAATGTAATGTAATGTATGTAGTTATTATTTTCAATTGCATTCAATCGAGAACGGTCAAAAGTACAAATAAACGCAATTAAGCATGCTTCGGTATTGTACGAGTATTTGAGATTGGGGTCTTGTTAATTTGATTAATAGAGTTATCTAATATTACGTAACAATTATTTTATTATATTTGGACTACTACTACTACTACCGCCGCTACTGCCGCCCATGGACATTTGTAATGAACTCCAAGATAAAATTAAATTCCTACCTTTATTTTCTGTATCTACGGACTTAGTTGGAATGTTTTTTTTTTGTTTACGAGGGGAAACCGTTAAAAGGTACCCGGTGCCGTGGGAGAGACACAGGGTTATGTGGGATTCCTACCGCACTAAAACCCCCCCGGTGGCCGTCCTCTACGTTGCCAAGAGGACTCCGGGAATTGGAATGCTACGATATAACGTCTTCTCCCACTTACCATTGCTGTTATTAAGCTGAAATATTTATGTAGCGGGGGTGACTTCGCAGTTGAACCACAAAAGGTTCTACCATATTTACTACCTTAAAGAGGAACGAAAATCAAGTAGCCTTTCGCATTTATAATATTTGTACAAATTATTCATACAGGTATTGGTATACGATGTATTATTATTAGATTTACATTTTATTAAGCGGTTAAAGATTAGTTTTATAGACCCTTTTAGCACATTACTGTTAACCGCAGAAGGTGAAACATTTTTTCATTTGTCATTGAGTATACACATTTTTGTTAATCTTAAATCTGTAATAACTAGTTCTGCGGAATGCGTTGAAGGTAATTAATTTCCAGAAATGTACCTATCAGTAAACGTACTTACAATTCAACTTGTAATTAAAGTTTAAAATAATTTTATCTTAAAACTTGTTCCAGTTGTAGTGAGAATTTAATTTAATTCGACGTATGTCTGATACCTTGAGTTACTAATTAAAATAATTAGAGAAGAAAATAACTTTCCCGTAAAAGATCACTTTGAGACTACACACACAAAGGTGTTGCAGCGCCGCACCGCAAAAACCGGCGGCGTCGTAGATATAAGCATCGGAAACGCAACGCCTTTGTATGTCGGCCCTAAAGGAGTTGATTATTATATATCAAAATCAGTTATAAAAAGAAACCTTATAAAACTCTAAATTACATATGAGGTAAAGAAAACGAAGAAATTGAAGACTGGAAAACGTTAACAGTACGCTTATGGAATTGTATTTATTTTCACTGCAAATCACATACAAAAAAATACAAATTTAGTACACTAAATATCAACACAAGCTCAACATGGGCAATTATACCGGAATCTAATTATTTATAACGGAGGAACATAAATTAGTAATGGTTCATCGATAACCAGTGTTTGTCAAACAAGTGCAGTTTACTTGTTCTAATCTGACCAACGAGTTTGTGTACGCAGATAATGTATGTTAACTAATACAGTGTCCACAGCACTGTTTGCGTAGGATTTAACACCAAATGTACTAAGAATGTACGGATTTATAACGGTTCATGCATCGGCATGTATCGGTAATATGTGATTTTATAGCGCGTAGGTATCAGTATTGCGGTATTCCGAATATCTGCGTAGGTTTAAAAGTGGTAGAACCCTCTGTGGTCCGGCGGCATCACCGCCATATCTATTTCTGTGTAAAGCGCTGTTGTGTTCTGGTTTGTTGAGTGTGTTAAGGGATACATGCTTTTTCGAGGCCAATTAGTTCTCAGCGGTAGCGGCGCATCTGTGGTGTGCCACAAATCTGGTCTTGCCTGGCGTTGATTGTAGATGCCCATGGGCGGCAAAAGCTTTAACATCAGGTGGACTGCATGCTCTTCTGCTACTTCTATATTATATCGATATAAAATATCTGGTATTTCATTCCTTATCATATCTTTGTTACGGGCTACCTGGTGGAGAGCAGTCATCGTTGTCTGTACGCATTTTCAACACCACAGGAGCCGCCAATGTATCGACGTCTTTAAAGTTACGTTTATTTTCACCTTACTTGAAGAGATCCATTTCATATTGCTTATAATTTATATAGTTTATGTAGATCAATTAAAATAATAATCGAGCCCAATTCGGTTGCTACGCCTTGTAAAAAAAATTCCTAAAATTACACAAAAATTAAACTTCGTATACCTTTAGCTGCGATTAAATAGCTGAAGAATGTTAAAAGTATTGAATTCTTTTAACACAGTTTCACCCTGATTTGTTAAGGTACGAGTATTTTAAGGGCAGGGTTACATGTCGTTTTCGTAACTCGCTTGTTCTATCGTCTAAGGTTCTGTACCTTTATTTGGTACCACGTAATACTGAGAAATAGTTTGAAGCTGGTCGTGAATTTATATGTATTGTAAGTAACTTTTCCTATTCATTTACATAATCCTAAGGGCTTTTGTAGTATACAATCACGGCTTAAAATAGCCATACTATTGTATTTGTAGTGCCGTAATAATATTGTTATTTTCATTCCTGCCTTGCGTTAGCTATGTGCATTTATTTCTGCTAAAATTAAGTAAATTCATTAAACTTTTTTTTCTTAAGTTTAGGTATTTGTTGAAGGTATGTTTTCTTTAAAAAGTTACGACAAAACGAATTATTATTATTATGATTATTGCCATTATTTGAAGTAATGACAAATAATATATTTTGAAAATTGAATTAAAACGTACGAGTACATGACGTTACGTACGTACTCTCTTTATTCAACTTTGCCTAAAAATAAGTCCAAAAGCTTCATTATTTTTCTTAGCGGACTTAAAATATATAAAGATAGCATAAAAAACTATTTTAACTTCTAATTTTATAAAAGAAACATTATTGAAGTTTCTTAGTCCAATATAACACGTTTAGTATTAGATACTAATTTAAAATATCCGTTCAGTAAAATACAGAGAAATCCTAAAAATAAAATGCCACGAAAAAATTTTAGTAATGCTATTGTTACAGTTTTTGCAAGAAATCTGATTTAATATTGCGACAGGTTCTTCGGCGAATATCAAAAGTTGATTCCATCGAATTGTAAGATTATGTAATTAGAGTTTTTATTTTCTTTCTTTCAATTTAAATTTTCACTCTACTCGGCACTAAGGCATGATTAATAAAAAAGAAATAAATGTATCCGTGGTTTTACCTTGTTTGTTACGTGTCGTTTTATGAGGTTGAGGTTGACAAGAAAAAGGAAAAATAAATGTTGTCTACTTTCGCTACTCAAATTGTTTTATTAGGTTATGGGCCCAGTCCCATATTTCGCGATAAAAACCCGTAAATTCGTTATAAAACCGATTAATATTAACTCTCAGTAATTTCCTCGAGTGTGAACTGTGTTTGCCAGATAGATTTGTTCAGATCAAAAACTGTAAAGTTCAAACTTAGTGTTCTACGGTTACGTGTTTTTTGAACAATGGCCGGCAGCTACATTGTCAACGTCCCGAACGTCCGTCTCAAAGGTCGTGAAAATTACGACGAATGGGCGTTCGCCGCAGAAAACTTTCTCGTCTTGGAAGGAGTGGATATAAAGAAAAGTGCAACTGCCGAAGCTACAGGAACAGCAACTATTCCCGATTCTGATGCTCTTAAGGCTAAAGCTAAATTAATAATGACCATAGATTCGTCTCTTTATGTCCATATTAGAAACGAAAAAACTGTCCAGGACGTGTGGAATCGTTTAAAATCTCTATTTGACGATTCAGGATTTCAAAGAAAGATCAGTTTACTAAGGCATTTAATTTCAATACGATTAGAAGATTGTGAATCTATGACATTATACGTGACTCAGATTGTAGATACGGCTCAAAAATTACGAGGAACGGGTTTTAATATTACTGATGAATGGGTTGGATGTTTACTATTAGCGGGATTGACAGAAAAATTTGCCCCGATGATAATGGCCATAGAACATTCGGGAATGGCGGTTAGTACAGATATGATTAAATCAAAATTGCTTGATATGAGTGCTGCGGTTGGCAACAATGGAGGAGAAGGCGCGTTTTTATCGAAAGGTTGGCAGCAGCGTAAGAGAAAAGATGGCGCTGCAGTTGCAGAAAACTCGAAAACGTCAAATTCAAAACAACCTGTCAAAACAATTCGGTGTTACAAATGTAAACAAATCGGACATTATAAAAACCAGTGCAGTTTGAACAAAAACAAAGATAATAAAAACAGCACAGTGTTTAGTGGATTTTTCTTCAACTCGACGTACAAAAAAACAGATTGGTACGTCGACTCCGGCGCCAGTACTCATATGATTTCAAGCAAAGACCGTCTGTCAGATATTTCGTACAATCCAACCATGAAACAAATTGTAGTAGCTAATGAAACAACAGTACCAGTATTATGCTCAGGAAATACAAAGTTGACAACTATTGTAGATGGTTCAGAATATGATATTACTGTGAAAAGAGTTTTGTGCATTCCTAACCTCACAACTAATCTTCTGTCAGTGAGTGAGTTGATTCGGAACGGAAACAAAGTTATTTTTGAAGAAAGTGTTTGCAATATATACAACCACAAAAATATACTTGTCGGAAAAGCACATCTAGTGAATGGAGTGTACAAATTGGCCATAAAACAGGATAGTTTCTTGGCAGGCTCAGCAATGCAAGTGAACAGTATGTTGTGGCATAGAAGGTTGGGCCATATAAACAGTAAGGATCTGAACAGTATGAAGAATGGCGCTGTAGAAGGGGTTTCATTTCCCGGTAAGGCTGAAATTGACAAGACCCAGTGTATCACGTGTTGTGAAGGGAAGCTAGCGAGACTACCTTTCTCGCATACAGGTTCCAGAAGTGACAGTGTGCTAGAGGTAGTTCATGCGGATGTTTGCGGTCCCATGGAGACAGTCTCGATTGGTAAGTCAAGATATTTTCTCCTATTTATTGACGATTACAGCAGAATGGCATTCGTATATTTTATGAAATCTAAGAATGAGGTGATGATGTACTTTAAAGATTTCAAAGCTATGGTTGAGAACCAGAAAGGTAAGAGCATAAAAGTACTTAGAACAGACAACGGTGGAGAATTTTGTTCTTCTGAAATGGAAAGTTTTTTGAAGAAAGCAGGTATATTGCATCAAAAAACTAATCCATATACGCCTGAGCAGAATGGCATGTGCGAAAGACTAAATAGAACAGTGGTGGAAAGAGCTCGTTGTCTTCTATTTGATGCTAATATGGATAAGCATTTTTGGGCTGAAGCAGTCAATACTGCAATATACTTACGAAATAGAACATTAGCATCAGGTTTACAGAAAACTCCGTATGAACTCTGGACTGGCAAGAAGCCAAATCTTAGCCACATCCGCGTATTTGGAAGCACAGCAATGGCTCATGTCCCTAAAATAAAAAGGACTAAATGGGACAAGAAGGCAGAGAAATATATTCTTCTCGGATATGCAGAAAATATAAAGGGATATAGGTTATACAATCCTCTAACTAAAAGCATAACCACCAGCAGAAATGTGATTATCATGGAGACCAGATGCAACTCAGACATGATACCAGCTGTGGTAGAAGAAAAAGATAAAGAAATTGCAAGGGAAGAGGAACAATCTGAGGAGTCTGAGGTTGATCTGACAGATAAGACATATGTACCGGAGGATGAGGAAACAAGGACTTCGTCTGAAAGTAGCTCAGAAATATATGACAGTGCTTCTGATGAAGGCTTAAAGAATCTTGAACCTGTTAGCGCACCTATCCAACACAAGCGTATAAGGAAAGAACCAGAGAGATTTGGGTACAGTAAAGCATGTGTGACTGTAGACAGTAATAATTAGGATAGTCTTACCTATGAAGAGGTCATGAATGGCACAGAGCAGGCACAGTGGGTTGAAGCAATGGAGCAGGAGTTACAATCGTTTCGTGACACTGAAGCTTGGGAGCTAGTGGAGAAACCTAGTAATGCTAGAGTGGTTCAGTGCAAATGGGTGTATAAAAAAAAAACTAAATAGTGATGACACAGTGAGATATAGGGCCAGATTGGTAGCGAAAGGCTTTACCCAAAAAGAGGGAATAGACTATAAAGAAACCTTTGCCCCGGTTCTAAAGTATTCCACTTTAAAATTGTTATTTGCAATAAGTGTTAATCTAGATTTAAATATTACCCATTTAGATGTCACAACCGCATTCCTCAACGGTGATCTTGATGAAACTGTGTACATGCAGTTACCTCAGAATTTCAAACATGAACAGAATGTAAACAAAGTTTTAAAGTTGAAAAAGGCCATTTATGGATTAAAGCAGTCTGCTAGGGCTTGGTATAAAAAGGTTGATTTTTGTTTACAAGAATTTGGGTATAAAAATTCTGTTTATGAACCTTGTTTATTTATAAAATCCTATGAAAAAGTAAAAACTTTTGTAGCCTTGTTTGTTGATGATTTTTTCATATTTTCTAATTGTAACAAAGAAGTTGATAACTTGAAAAGTCAGTTAAGTACCAGATTTAAGTTAAAAGACTTAGGACAATTAAGGCAATGTTTAGGTATGAATATTAAGATTGATAAAGGCAAAATTTGTGTAGATCAGGAACAGTTTATAGAAAGATTATTGTGTAAATTTAACTTAGAAAATTGTAACACAATAGATACTCCTATGGAAGTTAATTTAAAACTTATTAAAGCAGACAATGTAAACAGTAAATATCCTTATCAACAGCTGATAGGAAGTCTCATGTATCTTTCAGTAATGTCAAGACCAGATATTGCCTATTGCATAAGTTATTTGAGTCAGTTTAATAATTGTAATAGTGAAACACACTGGAAGCACGCCAAAAGAGTCTTAAAATATTTAAATTCTACAAAATCTTATGGTTTAATGTATTGTAAAAATGATTCAGATATAATTGGATATGTTGATGCTGATTGGGCCTCTGACACTATGGACAGAAAGTCATTTACTGGATATTGTTTTTTATATTCTGGATGTGTTGTTTCTCACGAATGTAGAAAGCAACAGACTGTGGCCCTGTCGAGTACAGAGGCCGAGTATATGGCTGTCTGTGAGGCCAGTAAAGAAGCTATATTTCTAAGAAATTTATTATATGAACTTATTAATAGGAAAAATGTACCAATTTTATTGTATAATGATAACCAAAGCGCTCAGAAACTTACAGAAAATAGTATGTATCACCGGAGAAGTAAACATATCGATGTTAGGTTTCATTTTATTAGAGAGGCTGTAGATAAGAAATTCGTTAAAATTGCATACTTAAATACTACAGAAATGCCAGCTGATTTATTTACAAAAAGTTTATGTAAAGTAAAACATTACAAGTTCTTACATAAAATAGGTATTGTAAAAGTTAAATAGTATACTGTAGGAACAGCATTAATTAGTTGTGTTTTGTTTTTGGATTATTTTAATAAGTGGTGGTATTGTAATATATCAAAATAATACTGGCATAGATAAATGTCTTTGCAATGTAATAACAAGAAAAAGGAAAAATAAATGTTGTCTACTTTCGCTACTCAAATTGTTTTATTAATATTGTTAGTAGATCATAAATACAGATCAGTAATATACATACAAAGGCGATTCTTTTATTAAATTGAAGCAGAAAATTAGCATACGTATGAGTTTATGACCATTAACTTTTCTGCCCATAACACATATGCTGACGAACGAAGTAAAGTCCTACCTTAGACTTCATATAATACATTAAATCGTTTTAATGAGCTCTATTTTGTACATAAAAAGCTTATATACTTTTTACATAGCTTTTTTATAATAAAGTTTGCTACTAAACGAGCAATGTACTTAGGCTAAGTCGTTTTAACAGGCTTTGTGTCGAATAAACGAAGACTGCTCGAGAAAATTTAATGTGAAGACACTTTCATCGGATAGCTATGATAAAATTAATTTCGGACGGATCCGAAACTTTGTGGACGGATGTAGTAGACCAAGTTCGGGACGAGGTCGTGACTAAGGTCCGGGGTGAAGGTGACGGCGAGGTTCCTCCGAGGCTGCCTGGCGCGATGGGCTTTCCTCAAGCGCTTCCTGATTTTCTAATATCGCATTATGATCGTATCGTGTGTGAAAAGGACAGCATCCTTTGTTTATTTTTAACAGTGATTGTTTATTTAAATGGTTTTATAGCTAAGTTATGGCTTATAAATAGATAGCTAATAATAATTGAAGGGTACCGTTGTGTCTATATATTTTTTTAAATGTTACTTACTGTTACTTTTTTTTTGAGTCAAATTTATATTTGCTTTTAATAAATAAGCAGTAAGCGAGCATTCAGTCCAACTGATGGTTTGTGGCTATTGCTGTTCGTGGATATCTGTATTCCATCCTGATAGGATTGAACGCATAGTTGAGGTTGGCCATAGATTACGGCATTAAGGACTTAATTGAATCACCTCATATAAATACGTATCTCTCAAGTTTTTTTTTACATAACCTTCAAACCAGAAAATAGCTTTGCTTAAAACTGTTGTCTCCGGAATCAGACTAAGTAGAGTTCTACCACCTTTCCTACTAGTAATTCAAATCTTTTATTAAAGGTACTTTACTTTACATGTATTATTTTTAAAGTAACATTATTATTACAAATAGTGATATTTGTATTATATAAAAATAGAAAGTAACTAACAGAATAAAATATTTGAGTTCATCCGTTTACTAATGCAAGTCATTGATCAGTATTCGTCTCAACTCGGTCTCAAGCTTTAGTTAAATATGAATTTGTGTCTATTAGGTAATAGGACGTAACATCCTGTTTCACCCATTCCTTAATGGTCGCAGTAGGCGTAAATGGTACATCCTTTTGAACTAATGCCGCCCACAATTGATAAATTTTGACGCATTACATCGGCTATGCTGTCATCGTTACATTTTAGTTAAGTACATTTTGAAAAGTGTTAAAGTACATATTTAAGTACATAGGTACATGAATAGTGTTTAAGTATTTGTACATTCATTATCTATATAGATTTAGGTACCTGTGACGTTTGCTATGGATATTTGCAAAGACCAGTGTAGAAATCTAGACCTAGCAGAAAACTTAATTTATTTATCTATTGGATTAGCCGCGGATTGAACCCGGAACACTTTGCGTGAATCCGTCTCTGCAGTTTGTACCCTACAATTAATTTAATTGCACGATATTGGTTTTCGATATTACCTATCACCTTTATACAAAGTCACAGAAAAAATATTTTCATTGTTTGCAAAAAGTAGTCACTTTGAATTCCTATATTTACCTGGAAAAATAAATTGTCAGTCAAAAGTATCAAGAAAAAATTAACAAAAACTTACAACCGACTTCCACTCGTATGTCTCTACAAAGTAAAAAATAATTGAAATAAATGTTGGTTTAGTACATATTTCTGAAGTCGCGTAAAGCATATATACGGTCGCATTGAGAAACCTTCTCCTTTTTTGAAATCGGTTAATAACATGCTAAAAACAACACAAAACAGAAGCTATACGTAGTACTATATTATATAACAAAGATACAGTTCTGTTGCGTGACTCAGCTTGCCACACTAGAGGTAGAACGAGATTAGCACGAGTATCGGGAAATAAATAAGATGCGCCTAGTTTTATTTATAATCATTGACCCAAATATTATAATTTAATTAAGACTCGTTCGTAGATATGAAAACAGGTACGTGTCTTGAAGATCCGTCTGGAAACGAATTCTTCTTATCCTGAGCTATTTGTCCCCTTACCCTAATATTTAATGGAATGTACTTGGACAATGTTTTATAGCAGTTGAAAGAAAGTCGTACATTAATAGTACCTACGTACATACAAATTCTACGTAATCTAAATATATATAACTCGAAGGTGACAGACTGACTTAGTTATGAGTAGGCATCCGCTAAGAAAGGATTTTGATCAATTCTACCCCCAAGAGGATAAAATAGGGGGTGAAAATATTACTTCGTAACGTGAGCGAAGCTGCGGGCAAAAGCTCGTAAGACATATATCTATATCCGCATCAGTAAAATTGAAGCGGACTCCCGCAAATCTATCAATAAATATGTAAATGCAAAACTCAAAAATATTGATGTACGGATCCCTCAGTGCGATAGCCCGGTTTGTGCTCATTACGTTTATAATCAAAAACCAATTTAAATTATTTTTCAAGAAAATAAATGTGCGTTAAATGTTAGCGTTGAAAAGTATAAGTTGAAAGCAAAGTTAAAGAACAAATACAGCGTACATATTTGCAATAGCTAATGTGTGCGCAACATCCGTTGCGAATCAATGCGAATTGAGACCGCGGCTCGTGCCATACGGTGCAGCGTAATAAAGATCGCCGGACACTGCGATGGTGTAATAATATATTTATTTTATGTTAGAAATATATTTTATGTTAGAGAGATGTACGGCGAAAAGGTTACTTTGTGTTTGTTGCAGTCATATTAAAATAATTATGCAAAAAGAAATAAAAGAAAGAGAAGAAGAAGAAATAGAAGGTATACTTAAATTTTCAAAAAAATAGTTTATTTCGTAAAGGTCAAATTATTATAAAACTTACGCAAGTTCGTTTAAAAAATACTAATTTTAAAATTTCGTTTTAAATTACCTACCACGAGGTATATTACTCTTATGCATCTAATTTATTATTCCAAAATTGAGAAGATTATAAATTTATTTCTAATGTCGATGCAAGATCTTTCTTAGAAATAGGAATGTGTTTAAAACTTACCCAACAGTTTGTTCTACAAATGACGTAAGGCAATATAACAAAACTTCCGCTTTAATTTCATAAACAGACTATTTCTAACATCTTTGTTATTGTACAATTTCTTATGTTTTCTATTGTATATTAAACAGAATTGTTCCGCGTAGTAGAAGGCGAATCCTGTATAAACTTTAGTGTTTTGGTTTAGGGATGGTGATTCTTTCCAAAAAATAACTATTCTTGAATAGATTCAAATCGAAGTGCAATAAATCGATTCACAAAAAAATCGAGGACCAAGGAATCGATTCTCCAAAAATCGATCTTAGATTTATTCTAAATAGGGCAAACATAGCGAAAAAAAATCTTATCAGGACCAAACAAGCACTGAAATACGTATCCATAGCAAAAAAGTCTATAACTAACCTTTAAAAGACCGACGTTCGATTATCTAGGATGAAAATTCGATTCACTGAATCGATCCATAACTGATTAAAATAATCGATTTTTTTGCCCGATTCTTCGATTAATCGATCTCAGATCGCCATCCCTATCTTAGTTGACGGCCACGACCAGTTAACCATCGGCATACCAGCTACTAATTAGTAAATAGTTTCATTACGGCTTCTACCCTTTTACGTTCACTGTTTCAATGTTTAAACACTTTGTTTAACATTGCATCAATAGAACAAGCCGGTACTTAAAAGTATGTCTGTTATAACAAGATTTGTATAAAGAATGACTTAGCATGAAAATATTTATGTTGCTTAATACATATTATTGACGAACAATTTCATATTGAACAATATTTATGTCCAATATAATATATCAATATTGATGTACAATACGAATATTGAGCAATATTGATGAAAAATTCGATATGAAGTAATATTGACGTACAATGCAATATTGATCAATATTGCCTTACAATTTGATATTGCCATTTAAAAATATGAATGTTTCTTTATTTTTCCATGCATATTACTAAAGCATGCCGTGAAGAAGTTTACGTCTTTAACATTTGTTTTGCAGTGAAAGTGTTTTCGGTCTTGACCTAAGACCACGGGCGTTCTACAATTGTGGTAAAAAGTCTAACGACCTATTGTTAGAAATATTGTTTTCACTATCGAAGTATGAAATTGTATCTTTAAACGCACGCACAAATGGGGGTTTTACGCACGCTTCGCGTGCGCAAAACCCCCATTTCCGACCCCGTAATATAAAATTTTATACAACACGCGGACGAAAAATGTTTTTCTGACTCGTGTGATTGCAGTCCTCGCCTGCGGCTCGGCCTGCAAACTCACACTTGTCAGAAAAAAATTTTTCGTCCTCGTATTGTAATGTACTATATAAATAACTTGTACTCTTTTTTTAAATAAAACCGTAAAATTGTGCCTGATTACAAAACTTCGGTAACCTCGAATTGAGGCTTACTTGTCATGGTATGACTAGTGAGTTTTTTAAAACCCAATTGAGATAATGTCTTTTTTTAATTCTTTTTAATCCATTTTCTTTTTAATTACAAGAATCGAATTTTAAAAAACTGACAAAAGTAACCAGTTAGGTATATATCAACTACATTAATTTACTCCGTAATGTTATAACTCATTGATCATAATTTAGCTTCCTTATTAGATGTTTTTTTTCTAAATCAAAATATTTGATGTACACATAAATAAATATACGTGTGAGTAACTATTGTCTTTATTTCAATATTCGTAAACTTTCATTAAAAAAAATATTCGTTGTATAATTTCATTAAATAACAATTTCGTGAAATACAAATGACATAATCATTTCAATATTCAATTTGGAGTATTTAAAAACTTTAATTATCATTACCGACATATTAATTAGTAAAAGTATAGTATTATGTAGGTACATAATGATCTGTGTTTAACAACAATTTAAAATCAACTTTTATTCACTATAGCATTATTTCACTTCACTTTCCATATTTTTGTTGATACGAGTATACTTAAAACTTGATAGTTAGATAGATAGTTGATAGTGATATACTTAAAACAATTTGTAAATCTAAACTATAAACATGTAAAACCAAATTTATATTTATATAACCTAACCTAACCTAACTATTTATATGCAATACATTATAAATCAAAGTAATTTATAATCAACCCACCCATTAACCATGATATCACGATTCTCTTCTAAAGTTACGATGGAAGTACGTGACATGTTTGTCACAAATACAATAATTATGTAAATGCTTATCTAAATTTAAGATCTATTAGTTGTAAATCGAGGTAATTCATTTTATTGACCTTAAACGTCGTGAGTTAAGGATAATTTATATTGCTGTACAGTGGCTGGACTCTACACTGTACTCGTTGAGAATAAAATTTGGAACTAATGATTGGCTGGACATGTATATTTTGTGATAGATTGATAGATATAGTAATAAAGTAATAGATAGAGATAACCATAATGTGGAAACATACCCGCGTTAAAGTGATTTAAAGAAAAAGCTCTGAAAGGCGTTTGAGATCTACCAATTTGCACTTGTCAATGGCCCAGACCTGAAAACGCCGACGATGAAAGATGGAATGACGATGATGACATAGAAATTATATAAATGCACATTAACGGCTTTATAATAACTAAAATGCAATAAAAGGAAGAAAACCTTCGAAACTATTTATTGAACAAAAAAATTAAACTTAGTCTATATCTGCGACACTAATCTGAATTCCTTTCTGTATCATCTGTTCCTGAAATGCTTAATAAGTCCATTATAATTAATAAGAACTAAAATAATGACAATCCTTATCAACTACATAATACAATACATAAGTACTTAGTTCATTTCGAACAATATCTACCTAATAATGAGTCCAAATAAAAGAAAACATGTCATAAAAACAATTACTGTCAAATGACTAAATTAGTAAATTACATACCCACAATCGTTACCTGCTGAACGGAAAGCTCTCCCAAGGTCAATAATTACTTTAAATTTACAGTCATTAACAATCATCTCGTTATAACTTGATACGAATTAAGGTTACTGTGATTCAGATCCTGAAGATACTTATCATTTCGGGTCAACTTGAAAAATTGAGGACTACTTTTTGTAAATTGTCATTATAAATTATACTCGTCATGTAAGACATTATTCAATGTCGACATTTACAGTGTTGGAGTACATATATTACAGTAAATTAACCCCTTTCACTCACAGGAGACCATCAGCATTGGACAGTAAAGGGTTAACGAGAATTGCTATTTTTCGAATATGTTTTGTTGGATTTATACATTTACATAGATACATTTTTATGTCTTTTTGTTATTATTATTTTTTATATAATATAAGAGTAGCAGACGAGCATGCAGTCCACCTGATGGTAAGTGGCTACTGCCGCCCATGGACATCTGTAATCAACCCCAGATAGCATTAGATATTCCTACCTGAGGTCGTACACAGATGCGCCGTTACCCCTGAGGACTAAGCTGGAACGCCTCGGAAAAGTATGTCTCCCTTACCACACCCTTTAAACCGGAACACAGCAGCGCCTAACACTGCTGTTATTAGGTACAAATAGGTGTGGCGGTGGTGCCGCCGGAGTCGAACCACAACGGGTTTTACCACCTTCAAAATTGTTATTGTTATTTCAAATTAGTGTCATTTTCTAAGCTATATGCTTATGCTTACTAAAAAGATTTCTTATTCTTAGCACGCTAGCAAAACCTAAAAGCTATGTTAAAAGTTATGCGAATCATGTACTTATCTTCGAAACTAGGTGCTGAACCGATTTGAACGTGACCTTCACGCCGAGATAGAGACTTTTATAGGTAATTCAAGTGGTTGTTTACTCCAATACCAAGTACTATATTTGCGTCATTATCGACAAATTGTGCGCAGACGTAAACTTTATTAAATACGGAAAATGATCTAGTTAAACATGTTTACGTGCAAGTAAAAATAAATATGTGTAGGTGCTTAAAAATAAAAAAAAATTGTATCACTATATTCAAGTAAACACAAGCATAAAATATTTATGGGTTGAAATAGGAAGGCTGACAGCGCATTGGCTACTATCGCGTCAGTGGTAATTGCGTGAGCTACTATCCTGCAGCTTATGCTACTGATTAGTAGCTCAATCCGCTCTCGATCATCCAATTTGTTGTCTGTGCGACTGACGAACGGTACATGTTTGAATTTATTTGTAAAGTCTGTACATTTCATTGTAGATGTCAGTATAGAAGCTACTAAATAATCGCTGAGCAACTCTAGAGCTAAAAGCTACCAGTTGCTCAAGCAATAGTAACCGATATGCGGTCAGCTTTAAAGTCATGTATGTTCAGAGGATAGTTGAGAAATCTGTTACCTTTATGTTTCTGTCATAAGTAGTATCATTTTAAAAGCCTATCAGTTAAGAAAGTAAAAAACACAAAATGAAATATGAACAACTCAACAATCTCTATACCGTAATAACTCCTTGCACATGGCTCGATTAAAGTTGCTTGTTTCATATTAACCCGTAACAGCCGGCCTACTTTCCTCGCCATTCGTCATTACAAGCACATTATTCAATTGTGACAGTTTATTACTGTAATGCAATCACTCTGAGAATCTAGACACATTTCAGCTTAATTCTATTACTGATGAGCGGAACTGAGCTGATTGAACTGAGCTGAGCTGTCTGACCCCACGTCGGTGTAAGGTAGCAGGAAACTGTTGCTAGCCGGATAGAATTTTGTGTACTTAACGACACTAAGTACCCCACTTGACTGCTAATGTTAGTAATGTTATCTTTATTAACAAGAGTTGTCTTTGATCATGTAGGCCTTTAACTCTTACATAGGTTTTTCTATAGGTAATAAGTGTAAAAAATAATTTTGATTCAGTGCTTTCATGAATATATTTTTTGTTAATATCTTTTAATGGGCGCTGTTAAAGGAAATTACATTAAAAACCTTATGTACTTTTTTAAATATGTTTATTTTTCTATATTTTATAATAGCAGACGCAGCAGACGAGCATGCAGTCCACCTGATGGTAAGTGGCTACTGCCGCCCATGGACATCTGTAATCGACCCCAGATAGGATTATATATTCCTACCTGACGTCGGCCACAGATGCGCCGCTACTCCTGAGGACTAAGCTGGAACGCCTCTTAAAGGTATGTCTCCCTTACTACACCCTTCAAAACGGAACACAGCAGCGCCTAACACTGCTGTTCTTAGGCAGAAACAGGTGTGGCGATGGTGCCGCTGGAGTCGAACCACAAAGGGTTCTACCACCTTATAATTATATTATATTTATTGGATTTTTCTAAAATATTGTTTTCTTTATTTCTGTCATACATGTTATGTGCATACAGGAAATAACGTAACCGGACCCTTTCAACGTGGAAATAGTATTTAAGTAATTAATCGCTTTAAAAGTCACGGCTTCTTTTATCCCTTGATATATGAAATAATTCATTGCTTTTATACAAAATATTTCTCTTACACATACATACTTTATTAATTTATTAAATACTAGGTTATGTCCTCAGTTTAAATCACTGAATTGTGACGTAACGTTTATAACTGTACGCAGACAATTAATATATTAGTTTATCATTTAACGTTTAAATTCTTTTAACATCGTCATTTTTTAATGTTTAAGTACATATTTTTGCCATTTTGTGTCATTTTCATGTGTGGCAGTGGCGTATTTTCGCTACGGTAGAGTACAGGATAAACTGTTTTTATTCTTAGCATATTATAGCAGGATGAAGGTAACTAGACATATGATCCAGTTTATTTTAGCTATTCTTACACAATATTCTGTGTTGATAACATAACTGTAACTTCAAGTTATTGTTACGTCTCTTATTTTTCTGTTCCGAAGAATTTCTCTGTTAAAAGAGTAATGAGCCGACTACCTAAAAATGTCTTACTAATTACTAATTTACGTAATTTCGTTTATCTGTGTGTTGTTTATCCGTAAAAGTTTAAGTAAAAGTGAGATATGGACAGTGTCTATCCAGATGGTCATTAACCACGAGTGTCGCAAGCAGGTGTCAGGTAGATTCTGCAACGGGTGACGTAACAGACAGCCTAACTGATCGATTAACAACATATCGAAGTAACTGCTACAGGGTTATCATTTATAATATACAATTTGATATTTAGTAACGTAATTACTATGATTATAATGAAATACATCGAACCCTATCCATTCAAGTTGAGCGACCTCGTTCAGTTCTGGTTTGAAGTAAGGTTTAGTCTACATGATAAATGTGTCTTTGAGTCTCGCATTTTTGTCATTGCACCCACATCATAAGTAATCGTAGTGTGGAGGCAGTAGATGTGTAGCGTAATTTTTTGAATACCGGAAACTATTAAGAAAGTGACGTAATTCATGGATCTACTCCTCGAAGCGATACGTTTCATAGTGTATATCTGAAATTACTTAATATTCTTACTGCTTGCTTTCCATGAGTTCCGTGTACAATATCTAAATGAAAGAAACTTTTGTTTGCTTTGGGCATACAACAATGCTCAAGGTTGTGTTTATTATAAAAACCGGATAAGTTTTTATTGATACAATACTCTTATTTGTTGTATTTTTACTCTTAAGGTCACTTTCACAATGGCTGTGTAAAGTCCCGATTAAGGTCCCTGAAGATTATGTACAAATAAAAACATTATTAACGCTCGTCAATAGCTATCAAAGAAACGGTTGTCAGACTAAAACTGTTTTGCCTGTATATAGATCTGTTAAATAACTTTACTCAAATATTGTAAAAGGGGACCTTATGTAAGCCGCCCATTGGCAACGATACGCGAGCGATAGTTGTGTCGGCTATACTTTGACGCTTAAGATACTAAGAAGTAGCTTAATCCGCTCCATTGGGTCGACCAATTTTTAATTTGAGCGAGTAACGAGCAGAACATTTTTAAATTTTACAGAAGATCCTGACAACAGTCTATAGTCCTTTGTACAGATGCAGTCATGTTTACCACTACTCATTCGCTAAAGTTACCAGTTGCTCAACTTTACCCAATAGCTAACCGCCTTACACTGTGAGATCTTTTGATCACATTACGCGAGACATGATCAACGATGAGTAGCTTTTTTACTGTCTTCAGAAAGCAAAAGTGAATGAGAATTTACGAAATGGCACACCCAACAGATGAGTGATCGGAGGGTTAATGACCAAGCTGTTGCAAGCAGTGCGGATTCTGCAACTCTCTGACGTAACGTGAACACGGCTACCTGTACCCTTACCATGAGTTTTCAAAACATCCCACAATTTTACGTTACGTTTACTCAATTCATTATTCTGTTCCGTTTGCTTAGTAGACTGAGTAAACGTAACAATAAGTAAGTGCTCAAGTCTTTTTGTCTACCTCACATGTTCGCAAAAAGAGAGACAAAACATAAAGCGCCATTTGTCAATTTAGACATTTAATGACACTACTGACACTATAGTTCTGATACAATCCGCTAGGGGCGCTGATTGGAATTTGTATGGGCAAATACGTAAACAAATACCAAAACAGTCATATTTGTCAAAATGTAAAAACTCATGGTAAGGGTACTGACCGCTACTACTTACATTCCTAGTAGACACCGACATAGTGTTTGATACAATTCACAGACATTTAAAGGGTTAAACATTTTGCACTTTATGTAAGTTAGAGTTAGATTTTGTATTATTAACGGAGGTAGTAAAGGGTTTAAACTATGCGATTTATGTAACTTGGAAGTAATTAGAACTTGGGTTATTAGAAGGATTGTGGAACTTTTCTCTATACAATTGTTTTATATTTTAATGTGTGTCAGGTTCTATACAAACAAACCGATAATTAGCGGAGTTAGTTCTGAATAAATAGAAATAGTTGAGATTTTTGGTGTAAAAATACTGCATACTGTATTGTAGATAATACGGTCAAATTAAACAACATCTTAATTTTCCGATTAAAGCCAAATAGTAATTGGTTAACGTATGAGGAAACTAATGACATCACTTATTCGTTCTTGACTTAAAACTATTTTTTCTATACTCATTAATTGGTTTGACAGGTTCATATATCAAAAGGCCTTTGTAATTTACAGAAGTAGGTAAGTAAATTATTTGCAAATCAGAGAATAAGATTAATTTAAGTGATAAAATATGTTAACGATTTATATTGGCAATGTTGTTCCTGACGGAAGTCAATTTCAAGTATTTGTCTTGATTAGAAAATTATTCAAAGAGTAAAGTATACATGGGAGGAATAATTATAAAAACAAAAAATCCGACAGCTTAAAAATGTAGCCTATGTTACTCCCACAATAAAGACGAAACCTTCGACACCCACTCGTAAATACGCTCGAAAAACATTCCCTTCCGCAGACGGGTTAAAAATTCAGACGTTAATTCATAGGAAAGACTTTAGGACTCTATGTGGTATGATTGCGTATCCTCGTTCTTTTTCTGAAGTATTTATGTATGCTATTGACGAAGCAACTTCAGTACCTTTAGTATGAGTTTTTACGTTTACCAAAATGACTGTTTTTGTATTTGTTTAGATACTTCCCATACATTTCCAATCAGTTCTGGTACAGTCCGCTAGGGACGCTGATTGGAAGTGTATGGGCAAATACGTAAAAAAATACCAAAACAGTCATTTTTGTAAAAACATATACTAAGGGTACAGCTTTTGACTTTGTTTTCATCACATAAATAATGCCAAGTAAACTAACTAAATCAAAATCCTCTTCCCTCAAAGTGCTCTCTACGTTATAATGGAAATATAATACGGTACATGTAACTAATTATGATTTA
Source organism: Epargyreus clarus (assembly GCF_041222505.1). Classification (NCBI taxonomy): domain Eukaryota; kingdom Metazoa; phylum Arthropoda; class Insecta; order Lepidoptera; family Hesperiidae; genus Epargyreus; species Epargyreus clarus. The sequence continues at coordinate 6,230,340 of NW_027332233.1, forward strand.
TTAATATATCCTTAATAGGATTGCCTCATTTATTTCTGATCATAATCCGCGTGAAACTTTTATTTATTTATTTATTTATTTATTTATTCACAACTTACATCTAACATTACAGGAAAAAAATCCTAATGCGTTAGTGTAGCTTAAAAATAACAATAATTGACGTCCAAATTACATAAAATATACAATATACATAATATATACAAGTAAACTAATTAATAATTTTCAATTACATGGAAGGCTACCCTCGTGAACTCTCCAAGTGTGCAACAGAACAAGTCGATATGGTCTGCTATAGTGTTAAGTGTGCGCAATGCTCGTGTTAAGGGTGCGTCGCGCATCAGGTTGGTGCGTGCGTGTGGCAACGCCAGAAGACGCGGACGTCGCCGGCGCTCCACACTTCTATCCGGCACACACAACTTCAGTTCTTTCAATATAACTGGGTTGTCAAGTTCACCCCGCAGTACTTGGAATATGTACTTTGTGAGCGAGATTTCTCTCCTCACTTCCAGTTTATTGAATCCTACCATGCCGAGAACGAACAACGTAGGATACAATAAAGGATAGCCGGGATAAACACCGTGTAACTTTAAGAAGAGAAACCGGGCAAATTTATTTTGGATACGTTCCAACATTGTCTTGTACTTAGCTTCACTCGGAGACCATATAACCGAGTTACACTCCAAATGACTCTTCACCAGAGTTCTTCCAACTATATCTAGCTGTGGTATTCGTAGATGTGTGTAACGGCATTACCAAATCTAGTTTAATATATCATTGCAAGCCGCAGGCCAGAAGCCATTGAGCGTATCATATCGCAAGTTGTTACCAATTGCGAAAATATGCGATGGCACTTCATCAAGGTAATAAATTGATGAGCCAGTAGTGAGTGAGTAGTCGCTTGAACTATAAAGTTTTGCAAGTTTCACACGTATCATTAAGCTAAGTAACGTAACTTATTTTTTTTTCTTATCGAGAGGGAAACCTTCTAAACCCGACGACGTGGGAGCGATGCCGGGTTATGTGGGATTTTTACCGCACTAAAACCCTCCCGGTGACCGTTCTCAACGTTTGTTGGAAAACTCAGGGATCTCTGACGGAACGCAACCGGATACCTCCAAGCGCGATTCCCTGGCTCTGCCCTGGGGGAGCAGTTTTCGCTCCTCCCGCACTTCTGGTCTTTATGACGATATGCGGCCACACACACCGTCGCTTACTCGGGGTTGCTTGCTGGACGGTTCGAGCTCCCACTCTTGTTCATCCGTCCGTCCGGTCAGTTACCGTATAAGTTAGAAAATAGTTGCGTCTTCGTCATTAATACTTCATATTGTTCGTAAATAAACATACAACGTTTTATCAATAGTGTCAGTATGAAAAGAAAAGACAGAAAGTTTACTCATTATGATAATTCAAATTCCGGTTCTTCTGAATGAAATGCAACACAATTGAATCGTGTTTTCGACATTAGTGATTAATTACTTCATTACCGACCCAAACTTGTATAAAGGGAACCGTTATGTGATTGAATGGTATTGTCAGAAAGGGATAAGTTTAACCTAACTCAGAAATGATTGGTCTTTTGATTCTTATGTTCCTTATTCGTTATATATCTACTGTCAATCTGGAGGCACGGCAGTGCCTCCGCCAAGTCGATTCTTTTTTATACGAATGCGTTAGAAAGAGCGTAATGGTTCAAGCGTAGGTACCTATGTATATTCATATATTGTTATGCATGTATGTATGTATATCAATTTTTTGGCACGCTCTATACTCCAAACAGCTTGACAGATATTAGCATATGACGTATCGTTAGATTCCTGTTCAAAGCACGAGTGAAACGTTTAATTTAATTTTTTTCGGCACAACATAAATACGAGTATATTACTTACTAGCTGACCCGGAAAACTTTGTACCGCCCCAGAACCTATTTATGAAATATATTTCATATTAACTCACCTTTTAAACCTTCCCTGGACATCCTCAAATTATTCAATACTAAAATTAGCTAAATCGGTCCTGCCGTTCTCGAGTTCTAGCGAGACTTTAAGCTTAGGTTAAAATTTAGATTTTCTTACTGTATGTGGGTATTTTTGTACTCATGTTTGTATGTTGTGAGATCATTAATTAAATATTTACGATATTGCTTTACCCTGGATTCGATTCGATTGAGCAATATACAATTATCTATGGAAAATAATTGATATAATTATTCCGGAAATAATCACTGAGTACTCATTCAGTTTGTTTCTAATGTGTCGTACCGTGAACGGATAGATTTATTTATTTTCGCAAAAGAATAATCAAATTTTTAACCAATGGGAATTATTAATTAATAATGAACTAATTAATTATGAAAGGCAGTAACCCTATGCGGTTAACCCCCCACCTATTTCTGGCGAATAACAGCAATGTTAGCGTTGCTTTGTTTTCTTTTGAAAAGTGTGGCAACGAAGACATAGGTACTTATTCGGGGCATTCCAACTTAGTTTTCAGTGATAGCGACACATGTTTGACCAAGCTCCGGTAGGAATCTTATCTTGTCTGGGCTTGAGTACAGAAGTCCATGAAAGGCATTAGCTACAGTCAATAATAGCTACAAATAAAAATATTTATGATGTATTTAAAAATATATATTTATGTACATACATTTGCCTCATAAAATATGTACACTCAAATTGAAATATTACATGCCTCACACAAGTTTTTATGACAGAGAAATCATCAACAAGCCTCACCTATGTCATGCATGCTCAAACACAATCTATATAATTATAATTGTTCGGTTTTCTCCTTGAATAGTTTTATAACTATGTGGCAATTGTTTAATGACATATTGCGAACACATTTCAAATGAAATAATTGCGTGCTTGCATCTATAACCGTAATTAGATTAGCACGACTGTATGAATAATTCACTTGAATAGCAAAAAGTATGTACAGCCAGCTCCAAAAGTAGATGAATGTATTATGGTTCCAAAAACACCGAGCGTTCATAAGTAGCTGAACACAACTAGCACTATCGCAAAGTTTCAAAAGAAGATGAACCCTACATTGTCCACAGTACCTGAACAATGACAAATCATATTAGTGACATTAGCTACTTTGTAAGTATCGGTGTTCAGCTACTTTTGCCGTGTAGTGTTCATTTAATTTTGACACTTAACGATGTTCATCCAGTTATGTTGCTAGAGATGTTAATGGGTGTATACTGTATAGGTATTTTTTGAAATCTTCACCTGTTCATCTACTTCTGAAGCTGACTGTACAGTTAATGAGAAAAACCGTTGCGTAATTTGAAAGTTAATTTAAGATAAAGAGGTTGAGTGCGTTCAAACCACACGGTTAATGATTTTGCAGATTGCTAATGAATTTTATTGGCATTAAAAATATTGTTAAGTTTGATCTCAATAAATCTTATTCAAAACTGTTTTCTCGAAACATTGATATTTCTACTTCTAATAACTTAGAGCTGACCTTCATGAATATCTAATAGTAGTTATTTGACATGTAAACCCTACTCCAAAAACTGTCATTTACCAGCTGTCCAAATTCAGCCAATCAATATCAATTTTACGGAGTAGTTATGTAAAATTTTGTTTACAATAATCATGAAACATTCGGTAAATTGGACAGTTGAATGATTTACGTAATATTTCGGGTCAAATGACAGATTTTCCAAGCTTTAAACCAGAACATAGCAACGCTATTATGATTAGAGCTGGCCCTTGTCCTTGATCACGGTAAAGCGAGATTGTCCTTCAGTGCCCTGTGATTGACGGTAAATTTATTTCTATTTATGATTGGTTAATAAATTTTAAACTGATGTAGGTAAACAAAGCAAGTGGTAGAACTCTTTGTGGTTTGATTCCGGAGGCACCACCGCCATACTTATTTCTACTTTATAACAGTGGTGTTAAGCGGTGCTGTGTTCTAGCTACTTAGTAGTAAGAGATTTACTCATCAGATGTGTTCAAGCCCTAAGCGCAACGCAACTGAAGTCAACCTCAGTGAGCAATCAAATCTTATCTGGGGGTAGATGATATATCTCCATCGGCAGCAGTAGCTACTTACCAACAGGTGGACTGCATGATCGTTTGTTGTTTCAAAACTATAAAATACTAGCTGACCCGGCAAACGTTGTGTTGCCATATAAATAAAAAAATGTTAAGGGTGAACGATTCTTATCACTTAGGGGTATGAAAAATAGATAGTAGCCGATTCTCAGACATACTAAATATGCATATAAAATTTGATGAAAATCGGTAAAGTCGTTTCGGAGGAGTACAGTAACAAACATTGTGACACGAGAATTTTATATATAAGATATAGATTAGAACTAACAGTTACACTTCATACAGGTAGTACATCACAGCATACGGTCGTTGTACATATTTTTGTTCGTCCGATCGTGTTATCTAAATTAGATCTGCCATTGAATGGGATCGAGTCGCAGCATCATCGCAATCTCGCCGCACATCTGGTGTATGTAAGCGACCGTGTAATTGAGGCACGTTTGTTGTACTGTACTAATATACATAGTGGATTTGTTTTTGTATGTAAATAACTGATTTGAAGTGGTCATCATCAACCCATTACAGTCCCAATGCTGGGTACGAGTCTTCTCTTAGTATGAGAAGTATTAGGCCATAGTCCACCGCGCTGGCCAAGTGCTTATTAGACTTCACATAACTACTTTTGAAAACTTTTTTATGATCTGACTAGTATGAAGGTTTTCACACGATGTTTTTCTTCACCGTTAATGCACGATATCATTTGTAATACGCATATACCTTTGAAAAATCAGATGTTGGAAGAGGATTCGAACCTAAGACCCCTCGATCGAGAAGCTGAGTTTGAACCCCTAGGCTACCACTGATATCTTGAAGTGGTTAATATATTGTAACTGGATTTCTATGAACAATTGTATAAACAATATGATGACCCTCAAATCGCCCTTAGAGGTAGCGAAGTATTCGCGATTATTATCAGTTACCCTTCATGTTCTTATTGAAAATGATTGGATTAAATTATATCTGTCAGAACGTCAAATAGGACAGACCCTTCTTGAAATTGGCCCCAAATTGGTTGCTATCTCCAAGGACTAATCAAATCTAAGTCTCGATTTATATGACTTATAGTATGCATTGTTTGAAAACTTAAAGTACTAAAGTGTTTAATGTAGCGTAATTTAAGACCACTGTTATCAGATAGTAATAAACATGTGGCCCTGGCCAAGGGACCTGCCCCTTCTTATGTTATGGAGACTGTCCTGTACCCTTACCAGGAGTTTTTACGTTTCGACGAATATGACTGTTTTAGTATTTGTTTGCGTATTGGCCCATACGATTTCCTAGTTCTGACATAATCCGCTAGGGGCGCTGATTGGAATTTGTATGGGCAAATACGTAAACAAATACCAAAACACTCATATTTGACGAAACGTAAAAACTCCTGGTAAGGGTACTGGACTTATAAGGGCTGCTGACTAGAAGGAACTATGGTTGTCTACAGTAAATACTTTTAATTATATACCTATTTATGCAATTCATACCACAAATCAGATCAAGCAAGAGGCAATTAGTCAGCAACATGACAATCGCGATCTCGAACTCTGCGCGTTTTTTACAACCATTTTACTGAAACTGATTCTATTTTTATGTTTTACTCACTGAACGATAAAAACTCTATATCGTTTAACATAGTAATAAACGAGAGAATGCAAGCACGTAGCACACTACGCAGTACAATATGCTTGATCTAGAGCTCTAAAAAGAGTATTAAAAGTTATACAAAAAATCCGCCCGGGAAAATCTTGTTAGAAATTGATCAGTTGAATCAGGTACAAAATTACTGACGCTGTTAGGTACTTAGGAGTTGTCCCTGTAGTTCCGGGACTAGAATAGGGCTACGGTATCTCCTGCCTGTCGTAAGAGGCGACTAAAAGGGGGCTTCCGGGGTTGCGGGCGGCAAGAGTGGGAGCTCGAACCGCCCGGCCAGCGGCCCCGGGAAGGACGACGGTATGTGTGGTCGCATACCGTCGTATACGCCAGATGGTGTGGCGAGCGTCAAGCTCACCTGGGCGGAGCCCGACGGGGCAACGCGCTAAGAGGACTCCGGTTGCGTTCCTTTGGTGATCCCGGAGCCCTCAACGCAGCGCAGAGGACGGCCACCGGGGGGGTTTTAGTGCGGTAAAAATCCCACATAACTCGGCGTCGCTCCCACGTTGTCGGGTACCTTTTGAAGGTTCCCCCTCGACAAAAAAAAAAAAAAAAGGTACTTAGGAGTATTTTATTTTTTAACCATAAGTAGCTCATTGAATTTTAGTAGTTGATACAAATTTGCTCACCTTCTTTTGACATCAAAATTATATTGATTATCACTTGCTTAGACGGTGAAGGAAAACCTTTTGAGGAAAGTTGCATATGAGATTAAAATGTTTTCAAAGGTTTGTGAAGTCTGTCAATTCGCATTTAGCTAGTGCGGGTGACTATGCCTGATCATTGTCATTCTCAAACCCATGCCTAATAACAGTGGGACAGTAATAGGTCGATGATGATGATGATAAAATTCTTATAAATTTATCATCTTTTTCACTGGTGTTCATATTGGAAACGGAAGTCACTTACTGATTGATGCAGTCCGTTATCATATGTGTAAATATATGTTAATTTGCTGATTAAGTACTTCCTCGTTCCTCGAAAGTGAAATTATAGGAAGAAAACAATTTTGTGTGCTCTTTAGGTGCTTATAGGGCCCAAATTGCCCTTCGACCTTTATGTGTTTTTATCTTTACGTAGCTTGTTGAAAGGCGTTTTCCTTCGGAGTTCAAAAGCCTCCGCGGTTGCGTTCATAAATGTAATAAAAATATACCAATATGTTTTGTACCAACTTCCTAGTAAATTGCTTCCGCCTAAATTATGACGCTATGGTAATACTTTACTGACTCTCACGACCGGTTTTTAGTTAAGTAGGTGATTGATTATTTATTTTTCTACTTTAAGAACCTTAAACAATTGTATCAGACAGAAATAAAATGTGTCGTGTTGCCTAAAATCAAATGACTTGTTTATGCTCCAGAAACTCTCTAAAAGTTTAATAATTATATAAGTATTTACAAATTGTCTGGATACTCATAACTTGTATTTTTTACTTTATTAATTAACTAGCTGACCCGGCAAACTTTGTACCACCTCAAAATCTATTTATCAAGTATATATTATATAAAATATAGCCTATGTTACTCGTGGATAATGTAGCTTTCGAATGGTGAAAGAATTTTTAAAATCGGTCCAGTAGTTTTTGAGCCTATTCATTACAATCAAACAAACAAACAAAGTTTTCCTCTTTATAATATTAGTATAGACAAGAATATGATTTTATATATTTTAACTACAAAAAGGAGGATAAATATAATAAATGTACGCAAATGATGGTGTAGCTAACAAATAGGTACTGCGTGTCTTCTAATTTTCGAAGTTATATGCTTGTTAGGAATTGAACTTTAACGCTTAAGGAAAATGTTTTGAGGAAACCTACGCGCCTAATATTCTATGAACTTCTCAAAGATTTTTAATATAGCCTAAACCTTCTCTTTCTAAGATGAGCCCAGTAGTGAGAAAGAAACAGATTGATGATTAAAAGTTACTTCAAAGTGTAATTGCAATTATTCTGCTATTATCAGTACTTTCTAAGTTCTCGTATTAAGTCAGAGTTTCAAAAACATAGTGCTACTATGACCTAAATGTCATACATCAATTTGGTAGGCAAACATTGGATAGATTACTTATTGATAATTAATCTCTTAGCCAACAGTAAACCTTGGGGTTTTGCCCAGGTTGCACAAAAATAACATAAAACAGCATATCGTAGAAAAATAATAACTTATATTTAATTTTAAAAACCATTTTCAATTAACGTTATTAATAAAAGTTGCTCAACGGTAACGTGCGGGTATACTCCGTCCTTGACAAAAGATATGGAAGGTATGAGCATTCACTTTATTTTATAAAAACACTGCTTGTATGAGACAAATTACGTCAAATTAAAGCGAGGGTACAGTAAGTGTCTATTCACACGTACCACACTAAACGGCAGCGATATAATGTCAGCAAGCAATGGTACTAAAATTAAATGTAGAAACATTCAATTTTTGTCTACGAGAAATTTTAAGAAAAGGAGACTAGGCAATGATTAGTGTAAATATCATCGCCGCAGCTCCTCGTAGCTACGTTGTGGTAACGTTGGTACGGTTGTGGTGCGATGGTGGAATGGTGACGTAGACAGCAGGTCAAATAGTTGCTCAGAACACTCGCCATTGTAAAGCCGGTAGAACACGCACATACTACGAAAGTAACGTAACTACAAAACGTGTCTTTGTCGTAGAGTGGCCGGCTCATTTGCGGTGTGTCTTGTAGTTGGGATGTAGTCAGTATCGTCCACAGTTTATTCGGGCAAAATGTGGTCACGCAGTTGTGGTATATGTGAATAGACATAGATAGTTCGTAACTCTCGAATCGTCGACCTTGCGGTGCGGTCAGGTTGACGAAATAAGTCCATCTGGTCGTATGCGCCTTAATTCTTAATGATCTAACGTCACAATTATACAAAAATACGTGACATGCTTGTTGATGGTGCTGTATTGTTCCATGGACGATGGCTACCAATGATCGGTCGTAATTGAGTTATGGCCCAACCAGCTAAATGATAAGTAGCTCACGTGTGAGTAAGCGCAACGAAATAAATTACTTGAATGGTTGAACTTGTAGATCGATTGCATTAGTGTAATTCGAATACTTTTTTGCTTTAGATGTACAGGTGCAAAAAATCCCATAAAAGCGATTCTAATCATCAAAGTTTAAATTAAATTTTGCATTGAATTGTTATAGCAATAACAATAGCAGGAGATCAAACGGAAAGAAAAGATTTTATAAATTGGAAGTATTCTGCGTATAATAATAATAATTGTTTAATTAAATGTTTTGACAAAAAACCTAAATTTGATATCTTCTGTCTACTACACTTTTCAACCTTTGATCGATTTAACATTATTTAGATTAATTATTAATAACAAACATTATTATAAGAAGTCAACAAAATCATAAAATAATACAGACATAAAAAAATTACAAAGTAGTTTACATTTATATTTTATGCGATTAGTTAGTTTTTATTGGAATAAAGGTACTTAAAATGCTTATTTGTAAAACGTGTTTTTTTCACACTTTATTAACATGCGGACTATTAATAAGTAAGTTTTATGAAGAAAAGTCAAATACCTATGAATATACTAAATTATTTGTTAATAACAAAAACCATAACATAATTATATCGTCATATGGAGCTGCAATTGAATAGTTTCGTACGACTAATGTATCTATTTAAATATTTCTAAAGAAATACTCGACCACTTGCAAAAAAGGTACAAGCAGGTAACATTTTAAAACGCAGGGGCCCTTAAGGACAAAGCCTTTTTTCATGCTGAAGGCACCCTGGACACAAAGTTTAAAGATACCTACAATTATTTTAAGTCTGAGAGATTTTGAGTAATATGAATAGGTACAATTTAATAAAGGGACAACTTGTAGAAATTATGTATAATGTACCTACATGTATATATGTACCTATATACTGTACACGAACCTGTATTATTGGAGGTCCAAAAATAAATAAATAAAACTGTTATAAATGTCAGACTCTAAAATTAAACCTGCCAGATGTCTAACCGTGTACCTACTTCTTTCCTCTTCATGTCATTTGAATTGGTTTTGTATTTTATAATCGTTCTAGATTATACCATGTTTGTGTGAAGTAGGAGTTGCAACCAAGCATGCTCTGCATTCGATGGTAAGAAGTGAAATACGTCCGTGGATTTTACGGACCTTAGAGCGCTACCTGTAGTCGGCTATAAGTGAGTTGATATCCATAAGGACTAAGTTTAGTCATATGCAAATCACTCTCCATTGCCGCACAGTTTAAATCAAAACGCAGTGGCAATGACACTGCTGTTATAAGGTAAAAGGTGTGACTTTAATGCCTTTAGAGAACACGAAGAATTCTTCCTTCAGATATTCCAACATATCCTATGACTTACACCTGTTTATAGCAGCAACTATGTAAATAGCAGACTTTAATAGCATTACGAACAGAATGTAAAGAGCCGATCGACCATTTGTGTTAATTTTGCGGACACAAAGACCATCTCACACAGCATCCTATTGTCATGAGCACGAGATAACGTCTCGCCGACTACCTGCTCGCATTTCCATGTCATTGTTTGCAGTCCCAACTTGCTAGTGACAATTTAGGAGTTCTCTGGAATTGGTACCTCTCTGGTACGTTTCTTTGGAATTGGTAACAGGTTGAATTGGTACGAATTCCAAAAATGTTGAAACGTCTTCTTTGGTTAACGAATGCATCGTTTTAAAATATTGACGATAATTTTGCAATAGAAATTGTGATAGTATCTTTATCGTACCATAAGCTTTAGTATTTTGTATACATTACCCTTGTTTCAATAACTGTACCAAAATCGATTTATTTAAGTTATGAAGTATCCGAGCATAACTGCTACCAGGAAATTATTTTGCTGTAGGTTTAAAAGTAAATTCTCAGAACTGTATTTTATACAGTATTCTTTGAAACACGGATTTTTAATCGTTATAGGTATACCTATAATTTTTGTTAACAGGTATAGTCATTTTCCGTTAAATTGTACAGTGAAGTAGTCTTAAGTATCTACTTACGTATATCTATACGAGTATACTTTTGATATGTACGGAAGCAAAAACAAATGCGACAATAACATGTGTCGTGTGGTAAGGGAGACATGTTTCCGAGGCGTTCTAGCTTAGTTCTCAGGGGTAGCGGCGCATCTGTGGCGACAAGTTGGAATATGTAATCCTATCTGGGGTTGATTATAGATTTCCATGGGTGACAGTAGCCACTTACCATCAGGTGGACTGCATACTCGTCTGCTACTTCTATATTATACAAAAAAAAACATTTGAGACATGTGTCCGTTGCACTACCTTGTGTGCTACAAGAGACACTTGTGTCACCCCAAAACAGAGCATCAACGCACGATTGTAGCGCTTGTTATTAAAAACCAATCCATACAATGCTTATCAAAGATCGATTTTTGAAACTTTCTTCACTTCTAGAAACTATAATTTTTCAATATTTGGTAGGAAGAATTTGGATAGATTCATCATTATAGGGCGGCTAATCTGTAAAGTAGCGTTTAAGAAAACGTAATAACAATATTTTGATAGTTTTCTATTGTATCCAAAGTACTTATTATATTTGCACTATTATATTAATTACTCGGTTCACGTAACGATGTTATAACTGTTATAATTTATGAGTTTTATGAGTTCAATATTAATGAATTTAGTCATTAGTGTAATTTTTAAATTGCATTGGTATTTGCTTATCATAAAATTCATTGAAAATAATTAATAAGCAATAACAGTAGTGACACAAATTTGATTACTCATATTTGGGATCTGGAGTTCGAAATTCTTACACGCTTGTGAGATTTTTCGAAATTTTTTGCATATTATGTTAAGTTTTGTGCTAATTATCTATGTATCACTTGTTTTCTGATGAGAAAATACATTGTGATAAAATCTACAACATTCTTCACCGATTCTGATTCTACTTCATTCTTCAAAGGTTTGTCTATTAATATGCAGTTTACTGATATGTAGTTGACTGTATCCTTAACCATTTCTATTTTGAGAGGAAATCTGGGGGCCTACCACCATCTTTTAAAAACCATCATAGTTCAGGAAAGATTTATTTCCTCCTTAAAACAGTAAAATATTCCGTCAAACACAGTTGAACAAACTTAAACCCTTATTATTTTTTCGCTTATCCATTATTAAAAGTTAAAAATCCATTAAAAAGTTAAATTTACAAAAAAAAAGGTAAAGTATGATTAAAATAATATTGTTTTAAGATGGTAGTAACCCCCCAGTACAAGGTTTATAAAGAACAGTGAAAATATTCACAGGTTAACATGTATACTGTTAAAGGTTTCGCGAGAAGTTCTCCTTGATATTTCAGTAACAAATTTAATTAGGCCCTCATTGAAAACGCGTCGTGTATCGTTTTTCTTTTGCAATGCAACCTACTTTCTCTGCTACGATCTAATAATCTGTGGGATAATCGAGCCTCGCTTGAGAGATATCTCCGTGAGATAAAATGTAGATGAAAGTAGGTTCATATTTTAATGCGCGAGCTTAGGCGTATTAAATTTAATAAAACGTTCCTAAAAGCCCGAAATGCGAATAAATAAAATGAGCTTTAGGTAGGTATACCTACATGTATAATCTTAGATCATTTTGGATTTTTCCCGGTGTGAGTTTCTCGACTAGGATTAACCGGTAAATGTTAATGTTTAACCGGATAACTGCATTTAGTGCCTTTACAGTAACATATACCTATACAAAAAGAGTTTGGTTTTGAGATTTTTAAAAATATGCTCCATTTCATATTCAAACAGTATTTTATTTTTGCTGTACTGTTGTAACATTACGAGCACCCGGGTAGAGTCGCGCGCATTAGTTAGTATAATAAGCTCATTTTACAATAATACTGTCACGGTCTTATTCTTCAAGAAATATTATCGTGTATAAAAACAACAGTACTCTGTTCATCGTATAAAAACTTCATGCATATAAAATGTATACTGAACGGTATGTTATGATTGAAATTTGTTCATGCGTGCCAATATTTATCTGCAATCTGATTCTGGCGAATAATTGCGCAAATGGATATCCTCTGTCGATATATAAAGATATAAATCTAGTGGTTTAGCGGATATAAAATAAGTTTATGTTTTGGCTAATAAAATAAAATAAAAATCAAAACGCTTGCTGCACTCACAGCAGGAACTATGATTCCTTATGTCATGGGTGCTTAGACACACACGGAGACAAATAAACAAACGCCCAGACCCAGAAACAGAAACCTAAATTTATTATTTAGATATCTGCCTGGCTGTGGATCGAACCCGGGACCGTCTGCGCGTCAGACCGGTCTGGTGATCGCTCCGCCACGCGGGTCGTCAGTTTAAAGTAACAAATTAATAAAAAAAGTTTATATTATATTAAAACTACATATATGCCGGTGATGTACATTCATTCCCGAAATGAAATTGATTAAATTGATCTCGATAGCTGATTGATCGTTGGAGCATTATCATGGTTGGACTTAGTGACAAAATACAGAAGTGATCCGTTAATAGATCTGACAGTAGTAAGAAATTTACAATATAGCTAGAACGTACGGTTACATTGTATTGTGGAATTCGGCGCGCACGAGCGTCGGTCACCTAATGCATTCGAAAACACGGTAAATCGCAACATTAATATTGCATTAATTCAAGAAATGAAACCTGAAGTACACTGACAACTTTTTCACTTATAACAGTTGTATTTAGATGAAGGCTGATTCCACTAGTTGCACATAAGTGAATAATCGGAACGCATCTATATCACAAACATAACATAACATTAATATCGTTCTTAACGTAAGAATTGAAAGGTGATGTATCATCACAGGTTTTTAGTTTATACCAGTTGTCTTTAGATGTAAGGATAAGGCGGATTGCACTAGCTGCACATAAGTGAAAAATCGGAACGTATCCATATTAGGATTGCAACCTTACTTGGAGATGGTTATTTATGATCATGAGTTGCGGTAACCGCTTAACATAACCTGTACTGTATCTAAATATTTAAAAAATCCTTTTATACTATAGTTACGTTAATTTAGGTATCACGACTTCCTTGACCCTTTTCCAAAATCGCTTAATGAGCGGCAAAAAAATGAGAAAAAAGGAGTCTTGAAAGTTTTTATTGTGACTCTGCAATAAATAAATTTTGCTGTTTCATTGTCACGAAAAATAAGGAACAACCGTGGAAATTACGGCTTTCCACAGATCATTAAATGGAACGTGTAATGCATATTTATCCGCAAATGTGTATGATGCGTATAAAATGGACCGTTAAATTTTAATTCTTTGTGAAATTTACTAATTTGTTCCTGGGTTTTGTTAACATATTTATAAATAGAACAATAACATTCATTATTCCTTCACTGTAATGATTTTTTTAATTTGTCACACTCATTAAAATTGTAGGCACGTAAAATATTTAAACTGCGATAGTCATTAATGATTATGCATTAAGCTCTCGATTTTAACTGGAACATTGGATAATTTCTCAACAGCTTGAGTTACACATAATATGAATAATTAATTAGTCAACATGTAAATGTATTTAGCAAGTTGTGCAGTGACATAACAGATGAGCTTGAAATGGGAGAATTATGAATTATACATCTATTCGTTCGACTCTACTAAATTTACTTAACAGCTTATAATATTTAGTTCAGCCCGTGAAAGTGTGTTGTCGGACGTCGTATGTTGTAACTGGCACCCGCGACGAAACTGCACGTCGCAATACTTAAATACAATAAAAATACAATTTACGCGCGATAATTTAAAAATCTAATTAAAATTACCTTGAATCGAGGGTTGGTTCCTTCAAGTAAATCCGGACTTGTAAGCACTTGATTTAGCAAAATAAAACAGAAAACAAAACACCGTTTCGCACAATAGTTTTCACCTCAGCACTGAATTGGGAGACATATTTTGTAATCGCGTGTAGTGTTGCGCGGGCGTCGCGGCTTGCGTGGATCGCAGCGTATCGCGGAGTGGTGCTCGGTGGGCGCGCAGCCAGCGCCAGCCCCACTCCTCGGCTCCGCTGTTGAAATCGTCTCCGATAAGGACTTCGCTTCCCGCTGAGACCCTAATCCTTTATTGCCGAGTCTATGAACTTCGTCACAGTTTTTTTGTTCCCCATTGTCTGAGATAAGCGACATTAGAAAGCTCCGACATTACGACTCCGTTTCGGACGGAATTCGAATTTAGTTACGTTTGGAGTTAATATTTTATTTATGCGCGTCAAAGGAGGAAAGTGTTAATGTGCAAAAACATGTTTTAATTGTTTTGCTTGCATAATGGAATTTAAATAAGTAAGTGTTTTCTCTTTCAAAAGTTCTCAAGGAGGTGGTCTTTCAACTTTCATTGTCGAAATACCGGATTTCGGTAAAAGCTGTGCGGAATCATCAAAAAATTAAAGTGTGTCAGGCTAAATTTACGAGGGCCGCACTTGATTTTGAAGGACGCAGTTTAAGGGCCTCCTGATCGAAAGCCGATATTCTCTTTTGTACCACATTTCCTGTAACTCAGCGGGTGGTAACAGTGTACTTAATTAGCTAGAAAAAGTTTAAGCATGATTTATTTTTGCTAAAACTTTTTCAAACTAACATAGCTAATTTTTCTTCGTCGTTTTTCAGATAACCTTAACCAGGTTTCGGCGTTCGAATCCTGGGCAAGTGTCTGATTTTTCGAAGTTATGTATTAGAAATTAATTATCGTTTTAATTAGCGGTTAGGGAAAACGTCGTACCCACGTAAACCAACATATAATTATGAGAATTTTGCTAACAAAATTTCTAACAGAATTTTGCAACAAAGTTTATGCAGTCTATTAATATATTTGTGGTGCTTCTGAAGTCGAATCACACAGTTTTCAACCCATTCCTGGGAGTCTAATTGAGGATGCCAGCATGAGAGGCTAAACTCAATCTTATCACTGATTTTGAGGAATGACTAATTGACTAAATAGGTTTTTACCTTTATGTCCTCTATAGGTAGGTCGATAAAAATACCCTAATATATTCCTACAATCAGGTGAATGGGTATTGTTAAACTTGTTCTGAATGTCCTTAAGTGATTTTGAAGCAAAAACTCGGTGACAAAACCTTGACTGGCGAATTGTTAAAATTAAATAGTACCTATATATTTATTTTAGTAACTAGCATTTTTTGTGGGCATTTTTGAATATGGTTAATATTTGCACAGGGCCCGAATGGCTATAAAAAGGAGTTATAAGTATACTCCTTAATACCTTAGTATCTCACTAAGTTCTGTTACGATAAATCTGAAATAAGTAAGTGATTAATATAAAGTATGATAGAGACTCCATTCACTATCAAGATTGCAATCTTACAAAAACACATGAATATGTTGTATCCCTAGGGGGTTAAGTTGGAACACCTTGTTATCACCCAAAAACTTGCATTACACAATTTAGCGCCTCACATAATTTCCCTTTATATGGTGCTATGGACATACAAAAATGAATACTACTCTTATATTTAGATTAAGAATAAACCTAAATTTATAATTTACGTGGTTACCTTGCAGGGTATCGAACCTGGAACCATTGTGTTTACTCCACTTTGATCTTGATTGACTGTCACCAAAGATAGAAATGAAGACAGCGCAACCAAAAACTACCAAGTTCTCCAACCTGTATTTACTTCCGTTACATAAAACAGATTTGAATAAGCGAGATGTTGTCTCCGGTGACCCTGTGCCGAACTCGATACTCATTGATCCATAAAACAGTAGTTAGTTACGACAAGGCGAGCAGGTTACCCAACGACGTGGCCATATCGAAAAACATGTACAATAGTAAACATTTAGGTTTTCACTTTACTTGAGTATTCGAATATCCGATATATCGACCGATATCGATAATTTATGCAACGAATTTTAATAACGGGCGGGAGACTAATTAAGGAAACGTTGGTAGCTTAAGTAAGAAAGAATTTATTAAATTAGATATTCTACTAAAAAGCATTTTATATCTTAAAAAAATATGAAACAGTACATTAAATAACAAAAAACAATAATAAACTTTTTCTTCACAAAACGTAGATATAGCCAATGTGGTATAGGAAACAGTCGTTTCATTAAATTAATGTCTAAAAGATGAAATATTGTTGCAAGGTTATAAAAATATAGCATTGTTAGCTTACATATCTATACAAAATTTTATTTTTATCTTAAACTTGTTTTTTAAACTCTTTTGACTTGAAGTAGGTCAAATGTTACTTACAAGGTTTGATGACCTACCAAGACAGGCGAAACTTGAATAAATTGTAAAATGAATAATTATTTACTTCAATTTTCAAGTTAATCTCGTCTCCTTAAATAATTTTACACACCACACACACCTATATCTGCTTAATAACAGTAGTATTAAGCGCTGCTGTGTTCTGGTTTGAAGAGTGTGGTAAGGGAGACATACTTAGGCGTTTCATCTTAGTCCTCAGGGGTAGCGGCGCATCTGAGGCCGACCTCAGGTCGGAATATCAAATCGTACGATATAGATGTCGGCTGACTTACATATAAGGCGACCATCTCATTCTATGGAAGTCGCAACGCATGTGTGATTTATTTTAGGTAAATTTCCCATTCTATATGGTCACAGATATCTATTCACAGCAATGATCGTTTATCAGGTGGACGATTTTCTCGTTTACACCTTCAATTAAAAAGGAAACTTTCTATATTGTGTAGTATAAATAAAATCATCTATTTTTTCCCTACCAAAGATCGAACTGCCAAACTTTCGTAGGAAGGAATTATCAATTGACGAATTTTGGCAGGCAAGTAAACTTATGAATTTACTACAAAGAAAGAGAAAACGTACGTGCACCGATGACCGCACACTAGCGTGACGGCATGCTGCGTAACGGACGATCTAGAAATAAAAATTCCTCAGCATCAGACACCGGATAAGTGTCGTCATTCCATCGACAATACTAATGAAACTTGACCTTGCTTCTTCAAATTGCTCGGAGACAAGGATCGTGGTCCTTGCCACGATGTTGTAGGTAATGTTGATAGCGTAATAACTGAATTACATCAGATACTAACGTGAGGAAACATCCATTTTCTGAATATCTTGGATAAACTACTTATGCATTTAAAGCGACGACTATTATATTCTACTTAATTTTTCCGTTATTAATAATCAATCTATCCAACACTTTGCTTATCAAAGATCGAATTTGAAATTTCTAGTCTATAGGTCGTTCCTCCTATAATAGTACACTAGTAGTTCATGAGCGGCAGTGATCACTTCACTTCAAGAAGATTGCAAGCTCTTTTGTTACTCCAATCCCATTAAATTAAAATCTTGGATAGAGCAATAAACCACGGCCCATTATCACGAATGCAGACACACCTTAACAATTACTCCTTACTTCTCAGCCATTTTCTTAACTGGCTAGAGTTGGCGTGGCCATAAACTTGCGCTCGTCGCCGTCACAGAGATAAACAAAGCTTACACCTTCCTCAATGATCCTTATCACATTGCTCAGGTTGATAAGCCAAACATACCAATACATTACCATCTTAGGTAACGATAACAATTCTTAAAGGATGGCGCTTATCAGCTGCAATATTAGGATGTACATAACGCTATCTGGTCATCTTTTATCAACTAGTATATCCGACTTATGTTAAATTTATTTTCTTTGGTCTTCTGTCATTTCAAAAACGTGAATTACCGAACCCGGTATGCAAGAAATGTGGAAGTACGAAGTGAAGGAAAACATGGCGAGGACACTTACAAACTTGAGAGTTTTTGTAAAGTTTTCAAAGGTGTTCAAAATCTACCAATGCCCAGCATGGTGAACTGCCTCAACTCTTCTGAATCAACCCTTAGTCTCAAAGAGGAATCACACTCCTAACACTCGTTTGGTAACGGTTTGACGTCGACGATCTATTTGGTAAATGTTTACGTTGGTATTTCCTGTAGATTCTTTATCCAAACGTCTCGCTCGTGGCCCGCGAGCCGCCAGTTATTTAGTTATCTCGCTCATAGCCAACTTCCGGACCCCTAGTGGGGGTCATCGCGCGATAGATTACCCTGTTAGATGTGTGTGGTTATTACAATTTTACATTGACATTTCGTGTAGATTCTTTGCCCAGATGTCTCACCCGTGGCCCGCGAGCCACCACTTATTTAGTTATCTCGCTCATAGCCAACTTCCGGTCCCCTAGTGGCGGGTCATCGCGCGATAGATCACCCTGTTAGACGTGTGTGGTTATTACAATTTAACATTGGCATTTCGTGTAGATTCTTCATCCAGATGTCACGCTCGTGGCCCGCGAGCTGCCAGTTATTTAGTTATCTCGCTCATAGCCAGCTTCCGGACCCCTAGTGGCGGGTCATCGCGCGATAGATTACCCTGTTAGATGTGTGTGGTTATTACAATTTAACATTGGCATTTCGTGTAGATTCTTCATCCAGTTGTCTCGCCCGTGGCCCGCGAGCCGCCAGTTATTTAGTTATCTCGCTCATAGCCAACTTCCGGACCCCTAGTGGCGGGTCATCGCGCGATAGATGACGTGCGTGGTTATTACAATTTGTATTCTTAGGTAAAATTAGGTATACAGCTATTATAAAAGAATGGTACTTTAAGTAGACGTTAGTGAATTTATTTAATGAATGATTTCATTATTAGATACAATTTAAATTCAAATTGATCATGTAGCTGATGATCTAAAATCGGAGTTTAATTAAATTTGTTGCACCAAAAGATATGCTCAGTTATTTGGAGTATGTGTTCATAAGTGATATATTTCTTCATTTGTATATTTGCTAATTAAACGATTTATACAAAGATGCCTTATAACAATAATCTTTAAAAAAACAAAAACGATGCTAAAACGCTTTCTACACTCACAGCCCCACACTAGGATTCCCTGTATCGTGGGTGCTATGGACACAAACAGATACAAGTACACAAACACCCAGACCCAGAAACGAAAATCAAAACGAAAATCAAAATTCATCATTTAGAGATCAGTCTGGCCGGAGATCGAACCCGGGACCCTCTGCGCGTCATACCAGCATGGTGACCGCCCCACCACGCGGGTCATCACAGACACATTGCACTTAATTCCCATAGTGTTGTATTCAATAACAATTCCCGTAAATTTGATCCGTATGGGTGTAATGCGAAAAAGATAACTAATGAGAGGCTGGACATCGTAATCATTATAAGCAATTTACACTGTGAAGAAACATTGAAAATTATTGTCATTGCGCGAACGTTTATGTGGATTTTGTGTAATATTACATCAAATTGTGGGAAAAGAAGAGAGATCATAGAACACGAATACAATAGAGTGTACTGTCAAAATTTTTGTAGCGATTACCCTTATTTCGGGATATTATGTTCTCTTTTAAATAGGTATAAATGTGAGCTTTAATTGTGGAGTTTTCGTATGTAAATAAGTATGTTGATGATTTCAGCAACTCTGTCCTTTTAGGGCTCAATATTTTCCCATTACATAGTTATTCTTGATATTTATAATACAACACGTAATAACAGTCACATAAATTTGATGTACTCTTTCGAAGTTGAGAAATCTCATTTCAATAAGGTTGATATTTTCTCATAACTTACAAATAACATTATTTCATTTAATCATAATAATATGATCGTTAAACATATAAAGTGTAATATATATAATGAGAAAAGTGATGAATGATATTAGCACTCTAACATATTTCAAACTCTATATTAAGTTTACCGTAAGCAAGTATTACGCTTGTTTAGTGTAATTGAACCACAAGTCATCAAGTAAACACTTTACAGTTAAGTTACTCTTAAGAAACAGAAATGTTATTGAAATATAATTAATTTCGTTATAGAATAATCAAGTGGTACTCTAGGCAATGATGACCAAACCGTTGAATCTAGGCCTCGAAATCAAAGGTTCTGAAGTGTTGAAATTTATACATAATTGTAATTATAAAATCTTCCCATTACTGTCCCTTTGCTGGGCACTGGTCTCCTCTCATAATGAGAAGGATTAGGCCATAGTCCACCGCGTTGGCCAAGTGCGTATTGGTAGGCTTCACATACCTTTGAGATTTTTTTTCTTTTATAAATCTCTCAAGTATGCAGATTTCCTCACGGTGTTTTCCTTCATCGTCTAGCAAGTGATATTTAATTCCTAATACGCACATAAAAAGTTATATTTAAAGAAAAAATCAGAGGTGCGTGCCAGGGATTTGAACCTCGGACCCCTCGATCGAGAGGCCGAGTTTCTTAAATACTAGGCTATCACTTCTTAACCACTGGGCTATCACTGCCTAGTGGTTGATGATGATGATGAAAATCTTACCTATTTTTGTAAATTCTCGGAATTACTTAAATGTAAGGGAGCCGATAAACTAATCGATTTATCGACGATCGTTGTCCTAAATAGACGTTATTCGATTGGTGTGGTAGTTTTCGTTATTTGGTGGTTAACATACGATAAAGCCACGTAACTTTCGTTCGATAAAGTCGAAGATCGTCGAAGTCTTTAAATTTAAAATGAGACGTTGATAGAGAGCATAAATGGATTATTAAAACCAAACGAACGACATTAAATAATCAATTCTACCATCGAACGACTCAATAGATGATACCAATTCTACCATCGGTCATTAACAACGATGCTATCGATTGACGATCAATCGATTGGTGTGTAACAACCTTTTGAAGGTGGTAGAACCCTTTATGGTTCGACTCTGGCGGCACCACCGCCACACCTATTTCTACCTAATAACAGCAGTGTTAGGCGCTGCTGTGTTCCGGTTTGAAGGGTGTGGTAAGGGAGACAGACTTTTACGAGGCGTTCCAGCTTAGTCCTCAGGGTTTGCGGCGCATCTGTGGCCGACTTCAGGTAGGAATATCTAATCCCATCTGGGTTGATTACAGATGTCCATGGACGGCAGTAGCCACTTACCATCAGGTGGACTGCATGCTCGTCTGCTACTCCTATATTATAAAAAAAAAACCTAATGGCCATGGTCAGTTACGTATTAAATACATAAGATTTGTCGCGTGCAGTACCTCTGCACTTTTATTGGCATGTATAAATAATTACCAATTACCATGAAAACGTGTGTTGTTCACGTTTATTTTTATGCGTTTCAATCACGTTACGTTATAAGTGTAATAACAATTTAAACTGTTTCTAATAATAGTTATAGGGTGATTAAAGATTTAAATTGCTATTACCCTTTATTATGATGTTGTTCACGGCTATGTTTAGTTGCAATCTTTTAAGGCTGCACTGTTAGAAACGACTGTATTCTGACTGATCAGGTGATCATCTTAGTTCTCAGGAGAGTCAATACATCTTTGGCTTCTGGTAGAACCCTTGTCTTATATGGAGTTGATTGTAGAGTTGTAGACATAAATATAGCAGCAGCAGATAGCAGTGATAGCCAAGTGGTTAAGAAACTTGGCCTCTCGATCGAAGAGTCCGAGGTTCAAACCCATGCGCACCTCTGATTTAAAATTTATGTGCGTATTAGAAATTAATTATCACTTGCGTAAACGGTGAAGGAAATCGTGAGGAAACCAGCATATCTGAGAGATTTACATTAAAAAAAAATCTCTCAGGTATGTGAAGTCTGCCAATATGCACTTGGCCAGCGTGGTAGACTATGGCCTAATCCTTCTTATTCTGAGAGGAGACCCGTGCCTAGTAGCGGGACAATAATGGGTTGATGATGATTATAGACATTATTGACACGCAGTGAAGCGCACATAACATCGCAAAATCAGAGGTGGAACCCGAGGTTTGAAATAAGGACCCTCAGATTGAGAGTTCACATTTCAAAACTTTCATCGATTATCCGGTTATATTCGCTTACAGCTTACATAACTACCTCATAAATCTTACCCAAACCCAGCTCAAGAACAATAACCATTGTACGCCAAACGTTTATCAAGTTCTCAATATTCCAGTCTTTACAGATGATATTACTTCAAGAATATTTTTATAATAAAGTGTAATATTCCCACGTGATTTACTTCCACGTTTTGAAGATCAACTTGTTCAATATTGGAAGTATTGTTTAACGAGCCAAAACATGCCGTTTTTACGGAAATTATTCTTAATTTTATTTACACAAATACACAATATGACAATTACAATTATAACTAAAATATATATACAAATTTGAGATGAATGGTTTTTTATACACCTGATATTGTAAATTAGAAATAATTTTTACCATATTTAAGTAAGGTATTCCAAGTAGAGCTATTTCTTTTCTACGTATTAGTTTATATTGTAAATCTAAAGTTCAGCTACCCACCACCCAAAGCTTGCTACAGTATTATAAAATTGAAATTAGTATTGGATTTTCCCCAAGGATATGTGAACGATACTGAAGTTTATACGTATTTTCCTCAAGCGGCAATTGCAACTTGAACTAATGTTGCAACTCCGAGCAACGATACACTGCAGTGAAAGTCATTGAGGAAAACACTGCAGTGCAGAGACGAACCCGTTTCGTGGTACCGAGCACCTGTTACTGAACTTGCACATACACACAAATAGTAGAACATTCAAATTAGGGACGCAAAAATAGGGACGAAAATACTGAAACCAAAATAAATTAAAGTGTTTGTTAGTCATGTCACAATAACAGCTTTTTATTGAGATCATACTATGCAAATACCTATAGTCTGATTCATAATTAGGTGTCCAAAATGTAAACACCTTTGTTTACATTTTGGACACTTAATAATGAATCAGACTATATATACGGTACCCATAGATTAGTAAAGATACTTCGCCGCCTTGAAATTGAATGTAGCCGCAAATGGCTTATTATAGAAAGTTCTTTTTTTGAATTCTTGCCAAATAAAAACATTTTTAGAGAAAATTTACGAATAAATAACTAATACTGCGTAATTTACATGATAATTAAATAATTTATAATAATAATTTCAAATATTTTAGGGACATTTTAGCACCGAGACGTGGCAAAACTTTTTTACGCAACTATTTCAATTCTTAAAACTGGGTACATTTTCTGGTTAGGAGTGAGTAATCTTTACTAATCTATGACGGTACCTGAAAAAAACATTTTTTTTTGTACGTCTGTTTATTTCTGGCCAATCTAGAGAAAGGCAGGACCTATTTTGATGGGAATTTCGTTAGCAGTTAATTATTACTATTTTATGTGATGTTACCAATATCTGCTATTGGTTGCAGTGATTACACTGATTACATATCATCAATTGGTCTGCATTTTCTTTGCTGCTTATATTTATTACCTAAAAAAGACGCAGAGGTTTCCGGGTACAATCTCCGCTCAGCCAACATCTTTAATACCTAAATGATTTATTACCATTCTGTTCTATTAACATACCTGGATATTATATACTCGTATTAACACTATCACATCCATACAGGAAATGCTAGTATGGGGCTATGAGTGTAAAAACTAAAGGAAATTGTACTTAGTAAAGTACCCCTTACAAAGTACTCACAATTTCCTGCTCCACGTGTTTATAGAATATGCAATTTGGCATCTCTCCATGCATACACGCGCCGGGAAAGCATAGTGTTCAAATATAGATTTGCACTCAAAATACATTATGCAGTCTTAACTTCCTCTTTTAGCGTGGGTTTTTAGTGAAATTTTGATACCAATCTATAGTTTTATAGCTTAAAATAATAAGCTTAAAAACAGAACTATTTGATGAAATTAAATTGGCCGACAAAAGAAAATACAGCTTGACTTTTCTTACACAATGCGTGGAAATCGTTGACACCAATCTATTATAGCTTAAAATAATAAGCTCACAAGTCAGAAATAAAATTGGTCGACAAAAGTTTCTAAGTAAAAGTGAGCTAGATTTCTCTTATATAATATTTTCCACGAATTGAACTGTTATTGGCATCAATTGGAAAACGTGAAATTAGCATCACATCACCCTTCAAACTTCTTGAATAGCAATACCATCAGATGACATAGGTTTAGGTATCTACTGATAGTATCACTGTCAACAAACTGCGAAAGATATTGCCACCTTAAAAGCTTAAATCTAAATGTTAGGTGAATGTTAGAAATCTTGTATTAAAAATGTAGAGTCGGTATTCCACGCTTCGGTGCGCGTTTAGTCACAGTGCAATAAATGCACTCTTTCAGTTCTATCTATGAGAAAGGAAAACAATAACAGTTCACAGCAATAGTTTAGCTCTACCGACTCATGATAGAGATTTCATTACTAAACAAGTTAATTTTTCACTTAAAACTAAAAAAAAACAACTGAATGAAAATTAACTAAATAAGATTAACAATATAATTTAACAACGATGGTTTATTAGAAAATACTAAGAGGCAATACTTTTTAAAGGTATCTGAAGCCTACATATACCTATGCTCCATGCCTATACAGGGTGAATTTTTTAAACAGGCCTATTTGAAAAATTCACCCTGTATCTGCTCTACGCACAGATATAATAATATGAGGTATAAGTCCCCACATATTCAGGGTCCCCACATATCCCCACATATTCAGGGGTTAACATATTCAGTGATTACTATCATAATACCACATAATAATATGTTATCGACCTCAGGTGCAATTCTTCCGCAATTTAAGGTCGGCAAACATATACAACAATGATTACATACAACTTAAATAATTTACAATTTACTCAATCAATATCCATTGAACGTAGCATTAAAAACGAATATCTGATGAGTTAGCAAATCTTTAAGGCATCGCTGATTAGTGTTGAAACCGAAAAATATGCGTGCATGCTCTTGCAAGTGTCAAAAAACTTCGGCCAAAGTAACGAGAATAAGCACAGCGGATAGGTCTGGCGTTAAAAATGCCATGGGGCTCTTTAAAAAAAGGTGCAAAAAGAGCTCTCATACAAAGCCGGCCATGCATTAGCGACTCCTCTGGTGTTCCAAATGTCCATAGGCGGCGTTGACTACTTTCCATCAGGTAGCACGTCTGCCTAATCGTTAGGTTAAACTATAAAAAAAGAAAAATAGAAAAAAGTGGAAATTTTGAAAACATTATATCATTTCTACGGATACAATAGGTAAAAGCTTTAGTTTAAAATACAATCTGATTCATTCATGAAAAAAAATCATCAAAATAAAAACAAATAATTTACAAAAAAATATAAATTTTCACCGTAATTTTACATACACACGACCACCTAGTAACGCTTTACAAAGTATTTTATTACAGTGATTGTACATTATAATGATGGTTGTTCTTTCCTATTGCCAGTTGGACCAATTTCCTTTTGGCATACAGTTCCATTGTAATGACATGTGTATCTTATTATTAATAACTTTGATTTTACTGTCATTGACCTCATCATTTCGGTATTTCACTTTCATTTCCCTATAACATATTGTGTTGATGAAATTGCATAGCATTTAAATAAGGTATTTTTAACTGTTTTCCTGTAAGCAGTGCTTGCCTAGTAATTAACATTCAGATCCCCAAGGTTCGAATCCTAGACACACTCTTTTGATTTTTCTAAAAATATCGGGAGGAAATACTCGTATATACACCTGTAGGTACGTCCTTTAAAAAGTGTGTGAAATCTACCACTTGTCCAACGCGGTGTACTAGGGCTTAAGCCTTCTCACTCTGAGAGGAGATCTGTGCAGAACAGTGGGACAATAATGGATTGATAAAGACGAATTTTAACCGCGTTTTCGTTTTCGTTGGTTTGGACAGAGGTTTATCCTCACGGCCCCGATTCGCACCCGACCGTAAACTGCGTTGCGTCACGGCGGACATCACGTTACTTAAATCTGTCCGCAAGTTGATTATTTCTAACAAATGTCTCTAATAATGAATGATGTGTCACTCTTTCACCAACGTTTGTCACCAACATTTACTAATACCATCGCTTATAACCAATGCTTCATCATCATCATCATTAACCCATTACTGTCCCACTGCCGGGCACGGGTCTTCTTTCAGAATGAGAAGAATTAGGCCATAGTCCACCGCGCTGGCCAAGTGCGATTTGGTAGACTTCACTTACCTTTGAAAAAGTTTTTCTTTTCTTAGGATTTTTAAGGTATGCAGGTTTCCTCACGATGTTTTCCTTCTCCGCTTAAGCAAGCGATAATTAATTTGTAATACGCACATAGCTTTAAGAATTAGAGGTGTGTGCCTGAGATTTGAACCTCGGACCCTCGATCAAGAGGCCGAGTTTCTTAACCACTAGGCTATCACTGCCTTTAACCAATACCTAATGCTTAGAGGCTAAATATTACATATCACGCTAATATTACATATTTTAGATTTATAAAAAAAAAATAAAGGTATGTGAAGTCTACCTATACGCACTTGGCGAGCGCGATGGACTATGGCCTAATCCTTCTCATTATGAGAGGAGATGCGTGCCCAGCAGACTAGGCATTAAAAAAAATAACAATTCATTCCTCCATAAGCACTAGAGTAGATAAGCTCTATAAAAAGACGAGCAATTTGATAGGCCTCTATAATATAGAGTTCGTTCACTACACGTCGTAGTACCCGATTAGAGAGAGCGGACATTCTCAATTTATAGGGTCCCCTCGTAGCGACAACGATAAACAGGTGTCGCACCTCTCGGTTGATGACACGACCTTTTTAATCTAGGGTCTTGTGGATAATTCGCAAAAAATAACAAAAAATAAAATAAAAATGTATATATTAAAAATGAAGTTTTTAAATCGACAGAAAATATTTAATGGTTATGATTATGAATATAAATATTTGTTTAATAGACTAGGGTAGAAGCCTTTAAAAATAATAAAAAGTGAAATAAAATTGTAGTAGGATGAAACCCATTAGAAAAGGAGAGGAATATTATAAAAATGAAGGGAAAAATAATTTACGGGCGATCTGAGGTCGGGACGGGGATGGGGGTGAGTCTTTAAGGGTAAAAAACGGTTTTTCTCGATTTCCGGCAAAACTAAAAGTCCTATCGAAAAAAGTCAAATGGCAAAGTTGTAGGTAATAAAAAGATCTAAAACTTTTGTATTTACACTTTTTTCACATAACCTCAAAATTTATGTGAAAAATTCAAAAAACCAAGTTTTTGGTTTTTTATTTTTATCTTTTACAAAAAAAATTTTTTTTTAACGAAATTTGGCGAAAACTTTCCTTTTTATGTCCCAAATACGCTGTAATTTATTTGATTAAAAATATTTATTTTTTCACCTTATTTTGAATTAATATCGAAAAAACACCCTAATTTTCAATCGAAAACTCACCCGTCAAAATATCAGCTTTTTTCAAAAAGTTGGTATGTTTTCTGTTCGTTGAAATCTCTACTTTTTGATGGTGAAAAAAAAATATATGTTACTATAGTAAATTCTCAGAAAATGTAAAAAATAAAAAAAAAACTCGAATTCGAAATTTGGATTTGAATTTGAAATTTGGAAGTGCTGGATACCACTAAACGACTCAAAGCTGCTTTTTTTATTTCATACACTTGCTTATCATCTGCCTTATTGCAGATGATACAAACAGATTCATCCATACTGATAATCTGAAAAGACAGAATCGAATTAATAATGCCTTCACTATTTTATCGTGAATATACCCCCATAAAAAAATATATTAAAGAAATAAATGTCAAAATGTCTAAAAAATATATTAAAAATCTATTTAAAATGTATAAATATATAAAAAATATGTATAGTAAATATATTTTTAATAACTAACTTTTGGCTGATTTTCAAGTATATTTCATATATTTTGAATACATCATAAATATATTTGTAATAACAAACTTTTGGCCGATTTTCATATATATTTTTTACATTTCAAATATATTTCAGATGTATTCAAAATATATGAAATATACTTGAAAATCAGCCAAAAGTTAGTTATTAAAAATATATTTACTATACATATTTTTTATATATTTATACATTTTAAATAGATTTTTAATATATTTTTTAGACATTTTGACATTTATTTCTTTAATATATTTTGTTTATGGGGGTATATTCACGATAAAATAGTGAAGGCATTATTAATTCGATTCTGTCTTTTCAGATTATCAGTATGGATGAATCTGTTTGTATCATCTGCAATGAGGCAGATGATAAGCAAGTGTATGAAATAAAAAAGCAGCTTTGAGTCGTTTAGTGGTATCCAGCACTTCCAAATTTCAAATTCAAATCCAAATTTTGAATTCGAGTTTTTTTTTATTTTTTGCATTTTCTGAGAAGATTTACTATAGTAACATATATTTTTTTTTCACCATCAAAAAGTAGAGATTTCAACGAACAGAAAACATACCAACTTTTTGAAAAAAGCTGATATTTTGACGGGTGAGTTTTCGATTGAAAATTAGGGTGTTTTTTCGATATTAATTCAAAATAAGGTGAAAAAATAAATATTTTTAATCAAATAAATTACAGCGTATTTGGGACATAAAAAGGTAAGTTTTCGCCAAATTTCGTTAAAAAAAATTTTTTTTTGTAAAAGATAAAAATAAAAAACCAAAAACTTGGTTTTTTGAATTTTTCACATAAATTTTGAGGTTATGTGAAAAAAGTGTGAATACAAAAGTTTTAGATCTTTTTATTACCTACAACTTTGCCATTTGACTTTTTTCGATAGGACTTTTAGTTTTGCCGGAAATCGAGAAAAACCGTTTTTTACCCTTAAAGACTCACCCCCATCCCCTTCCCGACCTCAGATCGCCCGTAAATTATTTTTCCCTTCATTTTTATAATATTCCCCTCCTTTTCTAATGGGTTTCATCCTACTACGATTTTAATTGGTTTTAAAAATTATCGACCCTGGTCTATAATTATATGTCCTGTCTGTTTTTCCATCTGTCTAAACAATGAACTGTCTGCCCATCTTTCTAACTCTGTATAAATTATGTAAGAATGTACCGTACCACGTGGCTTATTATACTACGTCCAAAAACGAAATATAATCCTTAATTATAATAGAATTGAAAACCTTCTTCCGCTGAAAATTTATTTAAAAAATTGGTGTAAAGTAGAAAATTAATTCCTTAGGCGAAATATTAAGCAAATGAAATTATCATTTGTTCAAAGGGTGAAGGAAAACTTCACAAGTAAACCTGTACGCCTGAGTCTCTTAAAAAATGACTCGGGTGTGTAAAGTCTACTAATCCGCACTTGGTCACCATGGTGGACTTTGGCTGAAGCCCCTTATAATTTATGTGGAAACCGATGCATACAGGGGCAGTAAAGAGCTAACGATGATTCAGAAAGAGGTAAGTGTAAAGTCACCTTCGAATATTAAGATTTTTTCATCCTTAAAAAAACTGCAATTTTAATACCAAATCATCACTTTGCATCTGCGTCCTATTTGACTTACAACATAAACAATCGATGTAACTGGTCCGTTACCGTATAAGCGGTAAAGCTAACTGTTGTATTTATTGAATGAATTCAGTGGTCTGGTGTTATGTTCATGAATAATGTTTGTGCCTATACGTCATGTCGGTCAATGTCCCCACCATCTATAGTGCAAATGTAGTTTATTTACTAACCCATGTATACCTACCTATATTTGGCGAGGATTCAAATAATATTTAAACTTGGTTGTCTATATCTTTCGTAGTTCACCAAAACTAAGTAGTTTCTTCACAATATTAAAAAATATACATTTATTTGTGGAATAACAGCCTGTTTGAAAAAAGATCAATTCAATGAAAAAATACAAAAAATTAGTCTGATTCACCACTTTTAGAAATAAAAGATAACATAAACAAATTACATATGCAACATTGAATAACGTTGAAAAGGACAAAAATAAAAATATTTGTATAAGAAATTAAGGATTTATGTGCTTATCAAAATAATCGACATGCGAACTCGAACGTCAATTTAAAAAATATCTTAACTACAGTAATTGTGCTCACTTTTTTTTATTTTTTATTTTATAATATAGGAGTAGCAGACGAGCATGCAGTCCACCTGATGGTAAGTGGCTACTACCGCCCATGGACATCTGTAATCAACCCCAGATAGGATTCGATATTCCTATCTGAGGTCGGCCACAGATGCGCCGCTACCCCTGAGGACTAAGCTGGAACGCCTCGGAAAAGTCTGTCTCCCTTACCACACCCATCAAACCGGAACACAGCAGCGCCTAACACTGCTGTTATTAGGTAGAAATAGGTGTGGCGGTGGTGCCGCCGGAGTCGAACCACAAAGGGTTCTACCACCTTCTAAATAATTATTACGTAACATTCAATTACAACGAATTAAAGCTTACACTCACCTGCCAGTTACGTACTTAGCGACGCCAACAAAATGTTATCATTATGACTTATGACGCCAGTTTACATAACTGGCTCTTGTTCAAAATCACTCAGGTATGAATTAGGCGTCTAATCATTTAAATTTAGGTTAACGTCAATATTTGGTGTTCGGAATTTGAACTTGATTGAATAAGGCTCCATTTAAATCTGCAGCTATATTACTTGTCAAAAAATGGCTAACTGTCTGTATGTGTCTGTGTAAAATATTTGTCTGTAAAATATGTATTGACGTATTTCTAGGTCTCTACAAGCCGTGTCTGTAAAAATAGTGCATAGAAGAGTATGTTTTGGTCTGACATTATACATTCGATATCTGAAGATTTAAATGAGGTATAGTCCGGCCGTTTTAGTCTAGAATAGAAATAGAACTTAGCATAATTAGTATCAGCATAAACAAACTACTGCGCTTCGATTTTGCAAACATGAATTTTAGTATGAATATTTATGTAACCATGTATGTGCAGGGTCGCAATTAAGTCACTTAGTTTAAAAAATAAACGTAACACGTAGAAGAATTAAGTATGTATCCTTAAGGTCCTTAAGGTTAATGCTTTAGGAGTAAAATTTCCATAGAATTAATTTAATTACCATAAATTATTAAATAAATTAAAGAATTTTAAGGTATTCAGAGATCGATAAAAAAAATCGGTTCAATATTAAAATTAATTTCTCCAAAGAGAAATCTAAATCTTAACGCGTAAAATATTAACAAATCGACAGAATAAAGACAACCTACTACGTAATCACAGGTTAAGTTAATATAAAATTGTAGTTAAAGAGTTAAATATAACCTAAGGCGCTTTTAAGATTTCTCAGTTACCGAATAGTAAAAAATAACTGCCCAATAAAGATGAACAATCTCTTTGGTGACGGTGATTGCGTGATCTTTATTTCTTTTTAATGATTTCTCGTTACAACAATAGGTGATACGAAAAATTGCTGCGACTAAATGTTCTTCTAAAAATAAACAAAATGATCTATTTTTTGGAGCTTGAGAT
This sequence comes from Epargyreus clarus, assembly GCF_041222505.1. Classification (NCBI taxonomy): domain Eukaryota; kingdom Metazoa; phylum Arthropoda; class Insecta; order Lepidoptera; family Hesperiidae; genus Epargyreus; species Epargyreus clarus. Next base: position 6,262,355 of record NW_027332233.1, read on the forward strand.
GCACTGGTATATTTTTTGGTATTGCAAATATACCTACATAGAAGGTGGTCAAGATGGTAATTTCATGGGATGAAACCCAATAATTTCTTCATTAAGATTACTTAAAAAATATGCCAATAACGGTTTCGATATTTTTTTCAGAGAAATCTTTTAGGCATTTTCAACATGTAGTTCCTTCTTTACTTAAATTCATTCTGGAATCTTAAATGGTAATCCAGGAAATCAAATGTCTCTCTGCCAAATCAATTGATCTTGGAAACGTCTAAATTAAATATGATAATAAAACTGAACTTTCACAAGGAAACAATATTAAAAACTGCTTTCAACTCATTTCAAAATTCTGATACGTCGTAAACATACACGTAACTTTTTGTATGTCAACGTACAATATTTCTTAAGCCTGACATCAATGATTCATGTATCGTAATAGTCATTTGGCTTTTTCCAAAAACAAGTTACGTAGCGCCAGAAATCCTAGTTTCAAGGAAGCCATCTCAGTAATGAGGTATCTAATTAAGATAGGCGCGTGCTATTTATACTTATCGCGGTCTATTAGTCACGCTGCAAGAGTCGAGAGGCTGAATGTGCCTAGCTCTATATACGTAACATTATTCAATAGTTTAGCAGTAATAATTTATAGCCGGTAACCTAAGTAGTCAACTCTTCTTTGTTTACGCGCAGGCTCAATCACCCATTCTTCACTAGTCAAGTTGATCTAATAAGTGCGTTATTTAAATTTAAATTGAAATAGTAAATTATTATGTAGCCTTCTTCAAAGACAGGTAACTTGGATGAGTGCGTTATTTTAATTGAAATAGTAAATTATTATGTAGCCTTCTTCAAAGACAGGTAACTTGGATGAGTGCGTTATTTTAATTGAAATAGTAAATTATTATGTAGCCTTCTTCAAAGACAGGTAACTTGGATAAGTGCGTTATTTTAATTGAAATAGTAAATTATTATTATTATGTAGCCTACTTCAAAGACAGGTAACTTGGATGAGTGCGTTATTTTAATTGAAATAGTAAATTATTATGTAGCCTTCTTCAAAGACAGGTAACTTGGATAAGTGCGTTATTTTAATTGAAATAGTAAATTATTATTATTATGTAGCCTACTTCAAAGACAGGTAACTTGGATGAGTGCGTTATTTAAATTGAAATAGTAAATTATTATGTAGCCTTCTTCAAAGACAGGTAACTTGGATGAGTGCGTTATTTTAATTGAAATAGTAAATTATTATGTAGCCTTCTTCAAAGACAGGTAACTTGGATGAGTGCGTTATTTTAATTGAAATAGTAAATTATTATTATTATGTAGCCTACTTCAAAGACAGGTAACTTGGATGAGTGCGTTATTTTAATTGAAATAGTAAATTATTATGTAGCCTTCTTCAAAGACAGGTAACTTGGATAAGTGCGTTATTTTAATTGAAATAGTAAATTATTATTATTATGTAGCCTACTTCAAAGACAGGTAACTTGGATGAGTGCGTTATTTTAATTGAAATAGTAAATTATTATGTAGCCTTCTTCAAAGACAGGTAACTTGGATAAGTGCGTTATTTTAATTGAAATAGTAAATTATTATTATTATGTAGCCTACTTCAAAGACAGGTAACTTGGATAAGTGCGTTATTTAAATTGAAATAGTAAATTATTATTATTATGTAGCCTACTTCAAAGACAGGTAACTTGGATAAGTGCGTTATTTAAATTGAAATAGTAAATTATTATTATTATGTAGCCTACTTCAAAGACAGGTAACTTGGATAAGTGCGTTATTTAAATTGAAATAGTAAATTATTATTATTATGTAGCCTACTTCAAAGACAGGTAACTTGGATAAGTGCGTTATTTAAATTGAAATAGTAAATTATTATTATTATGTAGCCTACTTCAAAGACAGGTAACTTGGATAAGTGCGTTATTTAAATTGAAATAGTAAATTATTATTATTATGTAGCCTACTTCAAAGACAGGTAACTTGGATAAGTGCGTTATTTAAATTGAAATAGTAAATTATTATTATTATGTAGCCTACTTCAAAGACAGGTAACTTGGATAAGTGCGTTATTTAAATTGAAATAGTAAATTATTATTATTATGTAGCCTACTTCAAAGACAGGTAACTTGGATAAGTGCGTTATTTAAATTGAAATAGTAAATTATTATTATTATGTAGCCTACTTCAAAGACAGGTAACTTGGATAAGTGCGTTATTTAAATTGAAATAGTAAATTATTATTATTATGTAGCCTACTTCAAAGACAGGTAACTTGGATAAGTGCGTTATTTAAATTGAAATAGTAAATTATTATTATTATGTAGCCTACTTCAAAGACAGGTAACTTGGATAAGTGCGTTATTTAAATTGAAATAGTAAATTATTATTATTATGTAGCCTACTTCAAAGACAGGTAACTTGGATAAGTGCGTTATTTAAATTGAAATAGTAAATTATTATTATTATGTAGCCTACTTCAAAGACAGGTAACTTGGATAAGTGCGTTATTTAAATTGAAATAGTAAATTATTATTATTATGTAGCCTACTTCAAAGACAGGTAACTTGGATAAGTGCGTTATTTAAATTGAAATAGTAAATTATTATTATTATGTAGCCTACTTCAAAGACAGGTAACTTGGATAAGTGCGTTATTTAAATTGAAATAGTAAATTATTATTATTATGTAGCCTACTTCAAAGACAGGTAACTTGGATAAGTGCGTTATTTAAATTGAAATAGTAAATTATTATGTAGCCTTCTTCAAATACAGGTAACTGTTATCCACGGATTTCAATCCGAAATTTTTTATGTCTTAGCTTACATAGTCAAAGTTACATTGCTACCTTCGGAGATTAAGTTGCAACGCCTCTCTACACACAAGTTATTACATCCTTCGAAACAGTGCACAATAGCAACTATTCATACATTTGCCTTCCTATTTACCTAAACAGACCTCAAATAAAATATATTCAATGTTCAAAGCCTCAATGTGAGATATTGCTTTCTACAATACTTAGAACCAAAATATCTGTGAATAAATAAATGTTACCTTTTGATTTTTTTGTTCCCGAGGGGGAAACCTTCAAAAGGTACTCGGTGCCGTGGGAGCGACACAGGGTTATGTGGGACTCTTACCACACTAAAACCCCCCGGTGGCTGTCCTAGGCGCTGCGTAGAGGACTCCGGGGCCTCCAACGGAACGCAATCGGAGTCCTCTTGGCGCGTTGCTCCGACGGGCTCCGCCCAGGTGAGCTTGATGCTCACCACACCGTCTGGTGTACACGAGCGTATGCGACCACACATACCGCCGTCCATCCCAGGGATGCTGGCCGGGCGGTTCGAGCTCCCACTCTTGCCGTCCGCAACCCCGGAAGCCCCCTTTAAGTCGCCTCTTACGACAGGCAGGGGATGCCGTAGCCCTATTCTGGTCCCGGAACTACAGGGACAAATAAATGTTACCTGTAATAGAAACAACACTAATATAATATAATATAATATAATATGCAAAAATGTATTGTATATGATAATCTCTGCGGTATCTTATGTCGGTGTCTTAAATAAATAAATATAGGAAATGTGTCAATTAAATCTGTTAAGACGACTTTACTTACTAGTGTTGCTTAAAGCACAAGGAGTGTTATGTGTAGTGTCTTGATGTAAGATATGTTATGCAATGAGAGTCATATAAGCCACTATTATGGGCACCAGCTATAATCGCTGGGCTAGATATGAGATATTTGTTAAGCACTAACGTGTCGAGAACTCTAGTTATAGCAGAATTGTGTAATACCGGCTACACACTCACGCGGAGAAACCCCGAGAACACTCGAAAGCGTGAATGATAACTTTCTTCTTCTCATTCTCGCGCTCGCCTGTTCTCCGATCAGTGTCGGTGAGAAAAAAGAACGACATCACATTCTTCTTCGGTCTCAGTGCGACCATGACATTGTATGTTATTGTGTAGAGTTGCTGCACTGTCGTCCGTTCTGTATAACGGTCGACAATGTGAATGAGAATATCACATGAGTGTAGATGCCTTCTTGATTCTCTCGCAATTTCTCGGCGAGAGTTCTCGCGTGAGTGTGTAGCTAGCTTTATATATATGACATTACGTTAGACATTTGTTCGTGATGTTATAGTCTATTTCTATTTTATGTTCTGTAATGTATCACATAATAGGTACATTAGGTACATATAAAAGCACTTAAAACACTTTGCTTACTAATATAGGAAATGTATGTGTTTTTATAATATAGAAGTAGCAGACGAGCATGCAGTCCACTTGATGGTAAGTGGCTACTGCCGCCCATGGAAATCTGTAATCAAACCCAGAAAGGTTTGGATATTCCTACCTGAGGTCAGCCACACATGCGCCGCTACCTCTGAGGACTAAGTTGGAACGACTCGGAAAAGTATGTCTCCCATACCACACCCTTCAAACCGGAACACAGCTGTGCCCAATACTGCTGTTATGTGGCAGAAATAGGTGTGGCCGTGGTGCTGTCGGAGGCCAACCACAAAGGGTTCTACCACCTTCAAATATGTTTGACATAGATAAGAAAGGAGACTATTTTTATATTCCTAATGGAAACTATCATTTACATTCGATCTCAATAAAGTACAATAACCTTTAGGTTAAATTAAGTTTACCTAAAAAGTTCATTAAACCCACAACAAAACAATAGGCCATCATTATCAATATGCGTGAGTAGCTTTATGTAATGTTACTAGAAAAATAAATCTTTATATGTATAAGTTCATTAAACTTTTTTTACGTATTGAACACATTAGTTTAGTGATGTGCTCATAATAACACATAATTATCGAATCGATCATCGATACAATTGTAGGTAGAACCCTCTGTAGTTTCAGTTCGGTAGCACTACTGCCACCGCCCACCAGTATCTGTGGAAAATGTCTATGGGCAACAGTATGGCAACTACCATAAAAAATATATAGATTTGAGCCAGGGTGCCTCATCAGCATTCGTTTTTAATATAGCAGCTAATAATAAAATATTAAAGCTGCTGCCGCAGTACTTTACGCTCTCTGTGAAAATTCCATTATTTAGACCCGCGTTTCCCAACCTGTGGTCCCCTGGGGGTCCGCGAGTATATGTATGGGGGTCCGCGGTGTCATCTCTGGACCATACATAAATCGCTCATTAAATGCAATAGGGCCGCAAAACGAAAAATCAGAAAACCAGTTTTATTACAAAAATGTGATCTAAGCACACGATATTTTACGCATCCAATGATGTATAACACTATTATTAATCTATAAAAAAAGAAAAAAAATACATAAATTGGTTTTTCAAATTTTGTTTTGGCTCTCCTGTAAAAAATGATATTTGGGAATGTGTTTTTTTCTGTTTATTTTATTAAAGGGGTCCGTGAAAACTGTGCTTGATTTCCTAAGGGTCCGTGGACTGAAAAAGGCTGGAAAACGCTGATTTAGACCATACTATAACGATCATCAGTATTTTTAAATTAATTATGTCAATTTATTATGTTGCTAGAGCTAAGTTAGCACTAACATTAAAGTATTGTCGATAAACTGTGTTTAAAGGAATCTGAGAACCTCACTATTTCTGGTTTGTAACTATAATGTATCAAATTGTTTTATGTATAACTTATTATCGAGAATTATGTGTTTAATACGTATATTCATATTTGATAATAGACGTAGTAACAACATTAGATAGTAAACAAACCAAAATAACAAATAAATATGTGTCCTCATTATAAATAATAACAAAGTAGCTGTTATCACGTATAACATATATTAAGAATATCGCAACGTATAAACAGAAAAACGTAATATTAAAGTATTTGTATCAATTATTTGGAACTATATCTTTTTTAATTACCTGTAATGACGAAATATTATACGATTAATAAACTATTTATATATTTAAACAAGAACCATGATTTGTTGTACCTTTCACATTTCCTATTACTGTAATCCGTCCACTATATTACATTATCTCTTGCCGTACTATAATTTTAGCGGTGTAACGATGAAGAATTTAGTTAAAATTGCCTAAGAAAGTTACTGTTTGTAACTATATATATAAGTTTTCAACCTATTACGGATGGTAATGTTTTTAAGCGTATGTATGTCTCATTATTGGCATGCCCTACGTCCCAAACACTTTGACGTATTTTGACGTATGAGGTGTTATTGGATTCGTCTGAATTGTGGGTGCGCAATAGGCTAATTAAGTGGTTAAGAAGCACGGCCTCTCGATCAAGGCGTCCGAGGTTCGAATCCCCGGCACGCACCTCTGATGTTTTCAAAATTATATGCGTATTAGAAATTAATTATCACTTGCTTAAGCGGTGAAGGAAAATATCGTGAGGAAACCTGCATACCAGAGAGATTTATAAAAAAATCTCAAAGGTATGTGAAGTCTTGAAGTCTTGGCCAGCGCGGTGGACTATGGCCTGAACCTTCTCATTATGAGAGGAGACCCGTGCCCAGCGGTGGGACAATAATGGGTTGACTATGATGATGATGATGAATAGGCTAATTTTTAAGTAGTCAGGTTTTTGTTTTGATAAAAAGTTGTAGATTTATTTAAAAATATAATATATATTTTTAAGTCCAAAATCTACAACTAAAAGCTTACGAAACACGGAAACTAATATGCATGTAAACTTCAAATAGAAACGAATATAACCTACTAGACATAATATAATTCACCAACCGTCCTTTGCTGTACGGCGGTGCCCTTGCGACGGTTGCCCAACGATTTCTTAACTAACGTAGCTAACTGCCCATTACCACTCACTTTAGTAATGGGAAGTACTTGTACGAGATTATATGCTAATAAAATTACATCATATGACTAACTTTACCACGCGGATCCGCTTGTTGGCACATACGCAAGGGTTTAAATGAAGCCCTTAGTATGTTGGAGGTGCAATGTTATCCTATGTTAATCTGTATTAAGACCTATAAGGATATGTAAAATCCTGAAAAACTTATTTTCTGCTAGTGAAGATATTTCGTAAACATTAATAAATGTAAAGAATATTATCAAGAACAAACCAATTCACAGTAAGCTTAAAAAATGTCATTTAGTGTTGCGAAAATATATAAGGCTTTCAAGATTGTATAGAAATTACATACATACACTTTATTTTAATTGTATGTATAGATTTGACAAGTTGCTTTTATATAAGAAGAATTCCATTAAGGCTTAGATTAGTAAAAATCCAAAGAGACAAATAAATTTAATAAAAGTAAAAGGAATTGTGTGGGCCGCATGGGCCTTTTTATTTAGAAAGTTCGATTAATGGCTACAAAATAAAGAAAACAAGCTACTAAGATACCGTATATATTGTAGAGAGAAGGTATTATATGTATAAAAAAATAAAGTAAGCTTATATTACGAAGTTCGATTACAATATAATGAGCACAAAAATATTTGATAGTAGCTTCATCGGGTTATAATGCGGATCACATCGAAAGCGACCAAAAATAACAGAGAATCATCGGACCTATCCGAATTTTCAGATATACAGAATACATACAATAGGTAAACAATGCATACAATAAATTATAGGTAAAGTCAGCGATGTAGCTAAAGTCTTGTGTACCCCTGGCAAGGTTTAAAGTTTAACATCCCACGATTTTATGATATTGAAGAAACAAGCCTGTAGTCCTCCTGAAGTTAGGTGGCTACTGTCGCCTACAGACATCTATAATCAACCCAAGATAAGATGGGACTGCTTGATGAGCTTAGCCGCATACGTTGCTACCCTTTTTTTTTTTGTTGACGAGGGGGAAACCTTCAAAAGGTACCCGACGCCATGGGAGTGACGCCGGGTTATGTGGGATTTTTACCGCACTAAAACCCCCCGGTAGCCGTCCTCAGCGTTTGGTGGGGAACTCCGGGATCTCCAACGGAACATAACCAGAGTCCTCCTAACGCGATGCCCTTCTATCGGGCTCTGCCCTGGGGGGAGCAATTTACGCTCCTCTCACATCCCCTGGTGATTACAGCGATATGCAACCACACAAACCGCTGCCCTTCCCGGGGTCGCTTGCTGGACCATTGAGCTCCCACTCATGCCGCCCGCACCCCGGGAGCCCCTTTTAGTCGCCTCTTACGACAGGCAGGGGATACCGTAGCCCTATTCTGGTCCCGGTACTACAGGGACAATACGTTGCTTAAGTTACCCCTGAGCCTAAGTTGAAACGCCTCAGATTAGCATGTCTCCTATATCACACCCTTGAAGTCAAAACGCATCAGTTAACACTGCTGGTGGTTCGGACAGAGTTTAACCACAGAGGGTTCTAACTTCTAACACCTTCAGAGTAAGCATTACTTAAGACATGTGTACTTGAGTAATACATACTTAGTATACAACTTAATTAAATATTATAATTAAATCAGATTACTTTCAATGTTATATGCTTGGATGTGACGAAAATGAATAGTATTCGATTGAAAAGATTCGTTGAATGACCATGAATTAAAAGGCCATTTAAATTGAATTTTTACTTAAAATGTTTAATTGAATAATGTAAATAATTAACTTAAATCTGCGTATCTATGTTAGTATTTATCTTTGTATTTGTACTTTGTACATTTGATACTTGATGTGGGGGTAGAAGTACAAAAATTATAATGAGTTTTTAGGTTTCATAAGAGAAAACATTGAAACAAAATTGTATGTAGGTACTAGTGTACATAAAATGTTAGTACACCCGTAAACTAATTTTAGGGTCAATGACCTTTGATCACCGTCACGAATGTAAATACAAATTAAAATTATAAAAGTGTTTGATATTTTTCATTATTTTTATTTCTAAATTAAATTACAATTATGAGTGAGAGTGAGTGAGTTACGATAATTGTACGGTACAGACAAGTGTGTGTGTGCCAAGATTGCAGCACCGTGCGCAATTGTAAGTAGGTTCTCAATACTAAACTAGTGGAAACGTTAAAACTTATTTCTTATTGATTCAAATAATACTAGAATTGTTCACTATTACAATTTTACGAGGAACATTGAGGAACTTTGTTTCTGATGGGGCCCCCGACCGTAAAACTAGCTATATTTTTAATCGACTGCAGAGGGTGGGTAATGTTTGTCGAGGGTATGTATGTATGTTTTATTCTTTGGCACACTCTGTATCCCATACAGCCTGACATATTTTAACAAAATGAAGTGGCGTTGAAATAATCTAAATAGTCGGAGTGACAAAGGCTATATTTCTAAGCAATCAAGCTTTTGTTTCTATAATACTCTAATTATATCCGTTTCCTACCTCTAAAAAACGTGTTAATTGTAATAGTAGTACATTTACACGCACTTGTAATTCGAAGTAATCTGATTTGGTGAATGGTAGTGGCAAACTTACGAAGGTCATAATGGTAAAATCGTTTCGCGATTGCGATATTTTGCTAAAAAACAAGCAACAAGATTATGATCTTTTTATTCTGATAGAGGCGATAAGTAACATGAACAATATTTAAAACAATATTTCCAAATGATAAATTTTGGATACTTTTCCAATTAAATTAATATTTACTTTGTTTGTTTGGTTAACTTAACAAACACCAAAATTTGCAGTTCGGTTTAAATTTGTGTGTGGTTTACTAATCTACCAAGTTGGTTGGTTGAGAACTTTGTGAAGAGTCTTAGGAATTAGGTAGGTTCAGCAGAAAACAGCAGAAGAGGTTAGAAAGTTTCCCCCTCGTAAACAAAAAAAAAAGGTTAAGCAGAAAACTTATTTATCAGTATGGCACAGATAAGATAACTTAGATTTAACGGGTATCAACTATTCCTATAAGCAAAAAAAAAGCAGTGATAGTCCAGTGGTTAAGAAACGCAGCCTCTCGATCGAGGGGTCCGAGGTTCAAATCCCAGGCACGCACCTCTGATTTTCAAATTTATGTGCGTATTAGAAATTAATTATCACTTGCTTAAACGGTGAAGGAAAACATCGTGAGGAAACCTGCATACCTAAGAGATTCATAAAAAAAAATCGTAAAGGTATGTGAAGTCTACCAATACGCACGTGGCCAGCGCGGGGGACTATGGCCTAATCCTTCTCGTTCTGAGAGGAGACCCGTGCCCAGCAGTGGGACAGTAATGGGTTGATGATGAACTATTCCTATATATTAATTCCATTCTATTTTGAAGTTCACGAGCTGCTGATCGATGGACTGCAAACTTGTTACTTCGTAAGCACAATAAATATAATTTTCTACCTTATATCTTAGCTCTGCACTAGAATTACTATATAGTATGTACTATATACTTATATTGTGGATACAATGAAGACACACAAAGGCAAGTCCGCAAATACCCAGAATGAAATTAACTTTACGCCACTAAGATTTCTACATCATCTAGAATCAAACCAATGGCACCGACATGGCATAGAATCATTCTACCAAGCAAACCATTGGTCGAAAATTTATTCACCCGTAGATCTTATACAAACCAGGTAAAAACCCAAAACTTAAGGCAGTTTCACAATGTTTTCCGAGTAAAACCTAACTAGTTTCCTAAGTGTAAACACACGGTATTACCAGGATTCGAACGGGTAGCCGTGTCGTAATATCCGTCGCGTGCGCAATGCTAATGACGCGGGTAACCATAGTGGTCACAGCTTTACTGTTGCATAGATTAATGGTTAACAACATGTAATAGATACATAAATAGTTAATAAGAAGTAAATGTAACTAACTGCAGCCCATATGCCATACATTATATAGTTACGTGCTATCAAAAACTATCAGAACCAATTTCTGCGTATCAGAATTATCAAATTTCAAATTGCAGTAAAAAATGGTTAAAATTCATTATATGGCCGTAATTATTAAGGTACCTTATTTTTAATCCTCCAAACCTGATGACTGTAGATACTATCTATATATACTAGATAGCACTGTACAAAGATAACAAATAACCCTAAAACGGAAGTAAATCCAAATTCACCATTTAGTTACTCTTGACACGGATTGAACCCGAAGCCTTGTGGAGGCAATCAATTTCATAACAACTATTCTACGTAGGTTCAGACTTACTACTGGACATGAATCTGTCCCTGCCATAGTGGTACGCATGAAGCATATTCCACTATACTTGATAAATGGGGATTCATGTAACTGATTTTTCATACGAAACTATGTGATAGAATAACCTTCTAAGTATGAAGGGCCAAAAGTCATGAACGGAATGTCTAAACACCGATTGAATTTAACGACGTATATAATATAATGTCGTTGTCATTATCAGGATTCGAACAAGCGACTCTGTTGCAACATCCCGCGTGTGACTAACGATGTAACCATGACGATTACACGGTAATCTGACCTACTTAACATACACTAACGAGTATAACGTAAATATGAAATAAAAGTCTCAAAGTCTAACATCGATATGAAATAGAAGTCTCAAAAACTTAACTACTCTGCCACTAACATAAACTTACCTACTCCGTTTTAATTGGTATTAATACGATAGTATTCATATGATAGTAGAGTCGCGTGAAAGTAGATTTAAAAAGAGAAATCTTAACTAATCATTAATAGGTTTTACCAAAGTTTCTAAGCTTAATGCATTATAGATAACAATATTTATTAACATGTTTTAGAACGGGCTAGACAATAAATGAAAAATTTGTTATGATGCATCGATGCAAAATACTGAAAATAGTTTCAAATGAGTAGATAGTAATGTAAATAAGATTAATATAAAAAATAATAGTTATATGCGGAGGTGTACTTAAGAAATTGTAAATAGCTTGGCCGTGACGTTAACGGAAATTGACAAAGATTTGTTGAATATTAACGACATTTCGACAAACGGTCACATCCTATTTGTTCAGAAGGAACTTGCTTACATACTGTCTCCTATATGTTTTATTGATTTAAAGTATGTATTTGTATAGTACAATATTTTTGTGAGTCAGTTTATGATTATGTAATTTTTTAAACAAGTTGTCGAATGTAAGCCATATTTTCACGATATAAACTTATTACTGATAGACATTTGAAAATTGTCTGGACGATCATAAGCTAGCAAAAAATTGACAGATTGTATGTTTGTCTATACATACATCAGTTTATAGTTAGGTTGAGCTGCAATTAAGTTATTCGTAATTTCTACAGAAAGCTCAATGTGGGTCACATTTTTTTCAAAAATCACAGAATTTTGAAAGAAATATTATTAAACTCTTATAACCATTTTCTTAATTTTAACAAAAAACAATATACTAATTTGGTAAAGAAAGATCTCCCGCCGGGCGAGGTGATCATCCGATATTCTTATTTCGGAGCTTCTATATGTAGTACACGGTTATATCTTTAGAAAACTTCGATAGCGTGATTCAGAAACGTTTAGCGCCATCTCTTGTCGAATAGCGGGAAGTCGCCAGGGCAAGTAGTAAAGCTCATTTCAATTACTAAAAACGTAGAATAGCTTCTGCCGGGTCACTTAGTATATTGTATAAATAAACAACCATTATTATCTTGAGAAATAAAATGGTTTGTTATTGACATATTTTAAGACAACTTATTAAGTAATTACTTATATTTAACGCAATTTATTATCGTCAGCTGTCCTACTTTTGGACAAGGGTCCTATATAAATGCTACGGCTTAAGCCATAATGATGATAGCATGTTTTTTACGCAATTATAATGAAGTAAATAGCATTAATTTTCTCTTAATTTCCATTCAACAAGCAGGGCCGGATTCAGAGGGGGGCAAACAGAAGGGAGGGGCCCCTACTATAGGGATAAAATGTCCAAAATTATATGGGTCAGCAACTATTACATTTTTTATCATCTGGTAAAGACTATTTAGTCTACCGTATTCTTACCAACAGCAATTTTTTTATCTTTTTACCGATTATTATTGCACTTAACATATGCTTACTACTTAGATTCTTTGCCAAAATAAATTTATTAGTTAATTATGTTAGCAATATTTGAGATTTGAAGGATTTTTGTTTCTTTTATTGTAAAAATAATTAGGGGCCTCCGCTCATTCCTTACCCAGGGCCTCCAGACCTCCAAATCCGGCCCTGGCAGCAAGACCAATATTACAAAGGTCGTTAATGTTATCTAACATTGTAATTGGTGTGTTAGGTGCCTTTGATTCTGTCTCTATCTTTTGTATGAGGAAAGAGTAAGATGATTGATTTGCTTATGGTTTGTGGATAGGGCTGTCTTCAATTTTTTTAAGAAAAATAAAATTTTAGCAAACACTATTTTTTTCTTAGATTTCCAAAAAATAACTTTTGTTCAATCTATAAAAAATACCCAAGTACATACGATATTTTTCAGACAACTTTTTCTCGCTAATTTTTGCTAGTACTAAGATTAGTTGGCTGAAAATTTGTATTGGCTTAATTTATTACTTCCCTGAATTTGAGCTGTAGCCGTAAGCGATTCTTTCCGAAAGCACAATGATACATTCCACTTTTTATTATTATTTGTTCTATTTTTCCATATTTTAGAATTGGCCATCCAGGTAATGTTTTCCAAGTGTAACATGAAAAAAGCACCTCGGTATAATTGACTGAAACATAGTACGACACTTTTTATTATAGCATACGTGACAACCCTATTGTGAGTCTTGTGGCGCCCCCACCGTATTGCGTACGCACGCGATCGGTCGCCTACTGACACACTTCGGTTTCCGTCAACTTACTACTGACCGACTCGGCCCTTGTTATGTAAAGATAATGCCGCAATCCTATATGATTTCACGTCCCAATATTTTTACAACCTGTCATAAGGATGAAGATAAGGATGCAGATAAGGATGCTTTTGAAGGTGGTAGAACACATTGTAGTTCGATTCCGGCGGCAGCACCCCTACACCTATTTCTGCCTCATAATAGCAGTGTTAAACGCTGCTGTGTTCTTGTTTGAAGGGTGCGGTAAGGAAGACATACTTTTTCTGAGGCATTCCAGATTAGTCCTCAGGGGAAGCGGCTCTCCTATGGCCGACCTAAGGTCGGCTATCTATATAGAATATGTTATCCTATCTGGGGTTGAATACAGATGTCCAAGGGTAGCAGTAGCCACTTATCATCAGGTGGACTGCATACTCGTCTACTACTCCTATATTATAAAAAATGCAGCATAATTTTGGTATATTAGGACCCTATTCCTAAAAAAAGGACACTATGTTGCAAGTCCCTTTTATCGTTTCCCTAAAAGCGTTTACTGCTTATATTTTTATATAAAGCTGTGGACTGGAAACCCCTTTTAAATCCCACTGATGGGCATTTAGTTCTCTCCGCAACTGAAGGATGTCTGACAATTGTTACCTCGTTGTTCAAATGCGAATGTTGAAAGGCAGGGTTTTTTTGCTAACAAACATCTTCAAACTACAATAAGAACCTTAACAAGATATAGTGGCAGCTACCCAATGATAAGACCTAGAATCTCAGAACCATGAAATCGCTCATGGTATCCACTAGCGGTCACATATTGCTTATAGTTTAGGATCTATACTCTAAGCAAACTACATAATTTTTACCTAACTAACCAATTAAATACATAATTTTACTCGCATATAAAATAAATCTTGAAGTGTATGTTAGGTATAGTATTAAGGCTAAATTACACGTTGTTAATTTCAACACGCAACATAAATTGAAAGTGCTTCAAAATAAGCAGTAAAAGCTTCAGTAATAGCTAAGCGTAGCGCAACAAAGGTTAACGGTCAAGTCGCCGGCCTCGGGGTTACATGTCTCATTATGTAACGCACGATATCCAACTATAAGCCATGTTTAAAAATTACGCTTTCTATATCTCCTTAAAGCTCATCTAAGATTCCCTTGTCTAAATGCTACGGACAGTCAAAAAACTATAAAAATAGGCACATGTAGAATTCGAACAAAAATCTAAATTCATACTTAAAACTACGCCTGGCCCGGGACTGAACTTGGAACATTGCATTGCAGACAAGTGTGACGGCAACTTAACTACTGTGGAAGTCTATACACTTTGGGAATTCAATTATGTATTTAAATGGAAAATAATAGTGACAAAAGTGCTGCTACAGCATGAGCTACTTGAGTTCCATCTCCACAGGAAGCAATATTAAATTTCATTTATAAAAGAAAAGTAAAAAATGCCTTATTACCCGATTGCCAAGGAAGGGTTAAGTTTTTAGCGTATTTTCTATGTTTGTCTTTCTTTATATGAACTTCGACAGTTAAGGTGTCGTTATTGGTCTTAAATAGCCCAGTGTTTTTTAGGCCTTAGTCATAATTATTACAATTTACTTATAAGCTTATAGTACCAAATGTAATAAGAATTAACATTACAGTCAAAACAAATGTACAAACCAAATAATACTACGAAGTGTGAAAATACGCAAAACGAGTTAAAAAGAAGTTAAAAAGACCGTCTAATCCAAATCGACTTAGCACAATTCACTGACATTCACCTGGTCCATTTGACATAACCGCGTGCCGGCATCTGCATAACGTTATTAGGCAATAACAAATAGCTTCGTATTTACATACTAGCTCTGCTTGTGGGTCCATCTAATGTAATACGTGTACTAGTTTTATTATTTTTCTTTTATAATATAAGAGTAGCAGACGAGCATGCTGTCCACCTGAGGGTAAGTGGCTACTGCCGTCCATGGACATGTGTAACCAACCCTAGATCAGATTAGATTCCTACCTGAGGTCGTCTACAAATGCGCCGCTACCCCTGAGGACTAAGCTGGAACTCCTCGAGCCTCGAAAAGTATGTCTCCCTTACCACACCCTTCAAAGCAGATCACAGTAGCGCTGTTAGTAATACTGCTGTTATTAGGCAGAAATAGATGTAATGGTGGTGCCGCCGGAGTCAAACCACAAACGGTTCCACCATCTTTGATGTAATAATTGTACTAGTTTCATTTGTAAAAATGATGTAGGAAACAAGTAACTGCTATCTTTTGACTGCTTAACCTGTAATCGTAAATAAATAGTAGGATTAGTGTTCAATGGATATACGTTCTTTGGTCATAGATTTGTCGCTAATGATGTTACTCCTAAGAACTAGTAGAAAAGTATACTTTACCACAGTTTGCACTAGAGTATAGGACCTCTACACTGCTGTTGCAAGGCAGAAATAACACGTATGATAATAAAAGCACCTCTAATGACCTACGTAGTATTACCCTTTGTAGACTTAAATTCGTATAAGTAACATATATACTAAACTGTGATAGGTATAATAAAAACGCAATAACATAAATAATCTTAATACCTTATAAAAATATACTCTAATACGGCTATAAATTCTAATAAGTCCTAATACGGTTTCCTAGCGCGGTAGCTCCAATTTTATTCCTCGTATTTACTTCCCCACTTATTCGCTTCTCTTCTCCACGTAATTCAAACAATTCCCTGACATTCACCATTCGCGAGAGCCGAATGTGAACCAACATTATCCAATTACGTAATGAAAGTGAGTGTTGCGGCTTTTTGCCTTTTGTTTACACATTTTCATTATTTACGTGAACAATATTCTATTTTAAGTATGAATTGTTATTCATACTGTACGGAAAGAACTTGGATTGGTATTTAATAATGCAGCTGAAATGTAAATTGCATGTAATGTATTTTTAATTATCCACCATTTTGAACTACATTCATATGTATTTTGCATGCTTCATCATCATCATCATCATCAACCCTTTACTGTTCCACTGCTGGGCACGGGTAGTTAACGGGGTAACAGGTGCATGCTTAATTAATTAATAATATAACCATCAAAAATATTTTGTAACTCGTTGGTGCTTATTATAGGACTTCTAATATTAATGAGACTCTTTAAAAACCAATCCAATATAATAGTGAAAAGGTAGTATAATCTTAGTTATAAAATTATGTTCACTTATAAAAAGATTTGAACATTTGAAATATACCTTTATTTTAATAAATAAATTTATGTAAGCACCTGAAAGTACTGTTAGACGTGAAGACGTCAAATATTTCTATATTTACTAAATTGGTAAAAGCAAATAAAACGAAATGACCATAAATGAGCACAAAAAGTGTTCTAAAAAGTTAAGTAGAATTCATATAATTTCATAAAAAAGTAAAAGATACTTCAATTACACGCACTTAGCATGTTAGCAAGATAATTTAGTGTCGTGTAATGAGGAAGTGGGTATTAAGCATAGGATTACGACATCTCAACGATGATATGATATGAAACTAGCTAGAAAGCATAAAATAATGAACGGAGTTTAAATATAATTCAATTTCATCATAATGACATGCGTTATTAAGCGAAATATATCGTTATTGACAACATCAACATAATAAACGGGTATATTATAACCAATTTAAAATAGCGGTTTATGAAAAAAATGTTGTTAACTAAAAACAATTGAAAATGTTATTAGTGAAAATGTTAGATATAAGCTATTACAACAATCAATATCGGTATATTGTATACGGTATAAGTATTTTATACTTATAAGAAGTTTTAACTAATGCAGAAAGAAATTGATGTTATTTTTATTGAAATACATGTTTTTTTTTTATCTAGAGAAAAAGAAAGTAGTTTTCTATCATTATTTTTAGGGTCCCGTACCAAAGGGTAAAAGCGAAACCCTACTATTACTATGCCTCCGCTATTTGTCCGTCTGGCACAGAGCTCTATCTCTTGAACCGTAATAGATAGACACTTAAAATTTTTAGAGAGTATGTATAACGGTGGCCGCTATAACAATGCCTTATCCGCAGTTCTGTTCTATTAAAGTATGTATAAGGTAATGTTACGTTACGAAAGTTATTCGCGCATAAAGTCGTGTTCGATGTAAAGGATAAGAATCTAGATTATTCCACATGATATCGATAGCACTGTTAGACGCCGGACACATTCAACATCACCTCGATAAAGGGAGGAAGTGAAAGTGCTAATCTAGTGTACATGTTAGTGAAAATAAGCGTTGATTTTTTATACAATGGCCGTAGTAAACTCGATCTATGAATAGTTATTATTTTTACGACTATTAAGGGCTGATATGATGTTCATTGTTACTATTTTTTGTTGTAGCAAACATAAATCCAGTCCATATGATGGTAAGTGGCTTTAAAAGTGGTAGAACCTTTGTGGTTCGACTCCGGCGACACCAACTACCTACCTACCTATTGACAACAGTGTTAAGCGCTGCTGTGTTCTGGTTTAATGGGTGTGGTAGGGGAGACATACTTTTCCGAGGCGTGCCAGCTTAGTCCTCAGGAGTAGCGGCGCATCTGTAGCCGACCTCAGGTGGGAATGTCTAATCCTAACTGGTGTTGATTACAGATGTCCATGGACGGCAGTAGCCACTTACCATCAGGTGGACAGTATGCTCGTCTGCTACTCCTATATTATACAAAAAAGTGGCTATTTCCGCCTGTGGACATCTATAATCAACCCCCATATACCTAGATTCCTACCTGAGATCGGTCGAATGACGCCCTGAGGATAAAGTTATTACGTCTTTAGACAAGTTACTATGTCTTGTTTTTGCGTCTGCGTTGTCACACTTTATTGAGAAAATTAAGACAATATTTTGACACTAACAACGCGCATTTTGAACACAACGCCAAACAAAGCAAGTCACTTTACTTGGTGTTAATTTAAAAGTGTTAGTTCACCCGAAGCGAGGTAGCGACAGGCCTAAGTATTTCTGTATTATATCGACAATGTTAAACGCTTCTGTGATTTTGGTTGAAGGGAGTGGTGTAGTTATTCTTTCGTCTAACTTTGTATACTTACACAACAACACACCCACCTACAATATCTCGTTACAAGTTATACGCATCTGTGAAGAGTAAGCCGTTTTGGCTACGGGGCGCACGAAAGAATGAGAAATACATACATACGCTCGAAAAACATTACCATTAAAAGTTGTGAAAATTCTTAATTTGGCCTTAAAGGAACTGTAGGTACCTCTTTCTTTCATAGTATAATTATACATAGTTTAAAAACTAAAAACCACGCCAAAATCGCACAAGGAACATCGATAATCCTGATTCTTGACGATTCTGATGAGGAGAATGGGAGAAAATTATTAAAATTGTGTATTGTCATCGGTTCTTGATAATTGTTCAAAATTTTAAAGTAATCGGACCCCTCAAAGTGGGTAAAAATAGAATACAAAGATTCTGTTACATACATACATACATACATACATACATACATATATAGATACAACCCAAGTTAATAAAAGCGTGGTAATAGATGATATGCCACATACAAAGTCTAAAAGTAAAACCACTTCAAAGCACGTAATAAGATTCGCTTTCATACAAAACTTGTTCCAACGGTCCAAAATGTAGGAAGTATTAATAGTTAAGGTATAATGCGTGCTTTACAAGTCTACAATTACATCCAATGACTAATTGGCTGGAGTACTAGGAAGTCAGGAACTTGTGGAAAGCTGCTTTTATTCAAAATTCTCATTATCGTTACGAAATGAGTTGCCTATACTGTAGAGGAAATAACTGGTTGTTATGAATTTATTACTCCATTAACAGATTTTATATTTTTAGTGGATTTGGAGTTGAAATTATTTTTTTGTTTAAGACGAGTACCCCTTCTTAAATTTTGATGTTGATGTTGATGTTGATGTTGATGTTTGATGTTGACCCAGTTAACCTTTATAAAAATGTTGATTTTTATAAAGGTTAACTGGGTTTCTCTTATATATAAAACGTGAGGTAATATATAAAATAATTTATGTTTTGGTAAATAAAAAAAATAATCAAGAGAAACGAAGACACCGATATCGTCGTCAAATCATTTCTGTAAATTACTTACCCACTCAGGCAGGAGAGTCTTCACAGAGTGTGTGAGGAATCAGTCAGTCTACCGCGCTGGTCAACGGTTTGATAGACTTCGCACACCCTTGAAAACACCGATATACTGTGATAATATTAAACGCTTTCTACACTCACAGCCCCACACTAAGATTCCTTGTATCGTGGGTGCCCTGGACACACACAAAGACAAATACACAAACACTCAGACCCAGAAACAGAAATCTAAATTCATAATTTAGAAATCTCTTTGGCCGGGGATCGAACCCGGGACCCTCTGCGCGTCAGACCGGCATGGTGACCGCTCCGCCACGCGGGTCGTCAAATTAAAATAACTCTTTTCCAAAAGAACTATGACATAAATAATAATTCCCAAACAAGAATGAGTATAAATAATAATTATCACGTAATTATAAGTGGCTATTCATTACGAAACATAGACATATGAAATATTATTTCTATGCCTAACTAGTAATTATTTAAATATGCATTCAAAGTCATGTCTTACAACTTTATATACAACGTAAACGTCCATTACTTATGCAGTACCATCTGTTTTCCTAATAATTCCTTGAATGCTTAAAACGTGATTAAGTAACTGTGTCATATATGACTTTCCTTATTAAGTACCGGATGAGGACACACCAGATCGGTATTTAGAAGACCATGGCATGCGTGCTTAGGTAAACGAGGTTATACGTGAACAAACAACTGTAAGCCCTTTTTATAGATTAACAATATAAACAATAGGGTAAATCCCTTCGTATTTCCATTCAAGTGATTCTAACGTTACATTTATTTTTCCCTTAAAACGCGCTATTAATAGCTGTGTAGCTGTGTAGGTCTGAAGAGTCTAGGAATAGAGAGACATATTTTTACTTAATTCTAAGTCGTAGTTACTCATCTGTGGCTAAGCTCATGTTGTTAATCAGTCTTATCTGCGAATTATGCAATTTATTACATATGTCTCTGGGTGCCGGGAGCCTCTAAATCACGTAGACTGCATCCTCGTTTGCAATATTCAATTGTATTAAACAAATGCATGATCAAACGCAACCATCAATGATCGTACAATTACAAGTAAGGATAAATAAATGAATAAATGAAAATTTATTGTCCAATATTTTAGCCTTCGACATATTCTAAACGTTTAATTTAATATTGACGGATAGTTTTATATCTGAATTTTGTCCGACCGATGCCATCATCAATAAAAAAGTGACCGTCCTGATGATTGTGATGATCGTAGAACTGATAATAAACATCACAATTGTTTGTTATTTAACATGTTAGATGATAATGATGATGGATGATACGTGGTCGATTGATTGGTATTCGCGATCCATATCCGTCGATTAAAAGCTACACGTGGTCGATTTAATTTTATTATCAGTCAAGTTGATATGTAAAGTGAGAAGGTTTTGCTCCTTGTTGTTTTAAAGATGATGTCAGTTACATAGTACTGCAGGTCAAGTTGAGGATAAGTAATCTCTTGAGATGTCCTTGTTACTATAGAGATAAGCGCTGTTGTATTCTAGCTCGAAGGGCAAAGTAAAACGTAGTTATAACTTAGTTCTAAAGGACAGTAATGTATCTATGGCCGACCTCAGGTGTCCATTTTTATCAGAAATTGACAATTGCTAACAATTAGACCAAAATTAACAATTTGTCAATATTTTAAGCTATTGCATAGCTTTTATCGCGGGCTTTGAGCGCGGCGACCGAATCGAGAAATTCCGTAACGAAAATAAGTAACACCTTTCAACAACTCGGTTGCCTGGAGACTTGATATCCAACTATCAAGTCTCCAGGCAACCGAGTTGTTGACTGTCAATAGAAAAATATGGATATAATTGAATAAAGTATTATTTTACATTCCTTATTATTTTATTTGATATTGGCGACGAGATGTCGAATGAACTAAAAAACAATAAGGAAATACGAGCCAATTACGTGGGTTAATGAAACGAACCGAAAATTACATTTCGGGAATAGAAAAAATTGACATTGAAGAAATAAATATACGACTGAATTCTTTACAAGAAAATTTGAACAAATTCTACGCGATTCAAGAAAAAATTGAATGGCTTACAGAAGAAGAAAATTTAGAAGAGGAAATAAAATACAGGTACGAATTTGAAGAAATATATACAAAGCTAAAATTTTAATTTTTGAATGTACAAAAAGAAAATAATCGGCTAATACCTGAATGTTCTTTTATATCAGCAAGAGCGGAAGTTTATTTGATAAACTGTTAACTGTCAAGGCACGCTTGAGACGTACACCTAATACAAAAGAGTTATCACCTTATCAGTTAAGGTTCGGCAGAGAGGTAAGAACCTATATGCATGCCTTATTTAAGAAATCCGCCCCACTGTCCAGATTACATTACAATGCACCGCCAACGCAGGAGTTCGGACAAGGTGATAAGGTACAAGTCCGCAGTTACACCAACCCAAGAGTTAAATGGGAGTTCGGAGTCGTCATCCGAAGATTAGGTAGACTCCATTATAAAGTCAGAACTGAAAATGGCATACTGGTGCGCCGTCACCTTGACCAAATGCTGCAGGCGCCCCTGGTGGTGTAAGTGAAAATAGCGGTGGAGGACTGTTGGATATCAAGTCTCCAGGCAACCGAGTTGTTGACTGTCAATAGAAAAATATGGATATAATTGAATAAAGTATTATTTTACATTCCTTATTATTTCATTTGATAACCTTAATTCGTCAACTTGAACACAGATGGCAGTAATACACATTTTTTTATAATCCGTGCAGAAATCTTAAAATTGCGTGAAGTATATTTTATATTCCCATTATAAAATTCAAAATTATATTACCATATTATCCAAATAATATGTTTTATCAACATAAGCTATGTTGAATTCTGGATTGATAAAATAACGTAAAAGAGTGTTTGTTATTTTTAAACGTACAATTACAACTAACAGACTTGACAGCACAAAATCAAAACGCCATTATGATTTATGGTACAAATAATTTGTGTACAAAGTGTTTTATATATGAATAAACAAAGTGCATTTATTAATGAAAAATGCGATGTATAGTGCCACCAACTTATCTGTTCAGTTGACAGGGTCGCTAGTGCAGCGTCCAATGTTACCATATAATTATATTTGCCTACTGAAGAGGGAGCTCAACAACTTTGAGACCTATGATTTTTACTAGATAAAATATGTAAAAAATATTTAAAAAGATAAATAACCTTCGTAAACATCCTAAAAAAAAGAATTAGGTTAATAATGTGAAATTTTAATTCTTAAATGATATTCTAGGACAGGAAAAATAAAAAGTCCAGAATTATTAACTATAATTATTTATATTTTATAAAAATAAAATTTATATTTTATAAAAATAATTATGGTCATGATCTCTAACTTCGAGGGGCTCCACACCAGACATCCCTGAGCGAAATAATGACGATGCGCCTGAGGTGCCTGTGCCAAGTGATTTACATAATTCGTCATCAGAGTCACTTGAATCGCTTTCGCTATCACTATGCAACTTAATAATGAATGGTTCTTCTAAATATCCATCATTGTTCCTGTATTTTTCTTCAATTCTTTTTACGTGGTGACAATGGTTTTTCCACTCTTCTTTTGTTATTTTATCGAATGCATTCTGAATTAACTGGGGCATTTCAGCACTAGATTTACCAACATTTCGCTCAGCGACATTTCTCTTCATTGAACTCCAAACCATCTCGATTGGGTTCAAATCACAGTGGTATGGCGGTAACCTGAGAACAGAATGGCCATGACTTTTTAATAGATTATCTATTTCATATTCAGGAGCTGGTTTATTACGCTTTATTAATTCTTGCAGTTGAGGTTTCGTCATTTGCTCAGAAAATTCTATATTTCTCTCCCTCAGCCACAATTGCATGACAGCCTTAGTGTGGTTTGAATTGGGACATTTATTAACACAAATGCTGTGATAGGGGGCATTGTCCATCACTATAAGAGTATGCTTATGCAGGTTCGGCAGCAATTTCTTAATAGTCCATCTTTTAAAATTATCATTATTCATTTCATCATGGTAGTCACCGCTCTTAGTGTTTGATTTAAACACAAGAAGAGCATTCTCTACAAAACCTTCTTCGCCTCCTGCATGAACTATAATCCACCTATTCCCTTTTGATACTGGCTCCAAATCACCTTCAACATCTGGGCCTTGCCAACATTTGTCAGTTGAGTGAGATGAGTGTATATAGGTCTCATCTAAATAAACGACGGGTTTTTTTTCTCCAGACTCATTCTCACGAATTTTTTGTAAGTATGCAGCCCTCCACGCAGTTATGTCATTACGCTCACATAGCACTTTTCTATTTGTTTTAGTTTTTTTAAAACGA
Source organism: Epargyreus clarus (assembly GCF_041222505.1). Lineage (NCBI taxonomy): Eukaryota > Metazoa > Arthropoda > Insecta > Lepidoptera > Hesperiidae > Epargyreus > Epargyreus clarus. The sequence continues at coordinate 6,286,532 of NW_027332233.1, forward strand.
AATCCTATTTTATGCAGCAGTTTTCTAAGTGTTTCACGTTTTGCAGAGAAATCAATTTCTTCTCTAAGTATGTTTAATAATTTTGGTATAGTCGGAATTTCTTTCCTAAATGAATAAAATTCATGAATTTTTCTCCGTATGACGCCAATGTCAAAATCATCAATGTCCAATTTTCCTGTTTTTCTTTCTCTATTCTTACCGGGAGTAGATAGTTTGACATTACTTTCTTCAGCTTTTTTCTTTTCATTCATGAGCTTGTAAACAAATCGTTCGCTTACTCCTGTAGCAAAAATATAAATACATGAAGTATAAAAAAACATTTACTACCAAAAATACTCAGTGACACTTTAACTAAGTAAAATAAAATAACTGAAATATTTACGCGGGACTTTCTATTAATTAACTATCAACACTACATAGCAACACTAACCTGTCGCAGCTGCGACGCGTTCTGTCACTTTCTCAAACGGTATTTTCGGAGCTAGCAGGCGTTTTTCTTCCCTCATGAAATCTAAAACCTTTAAAATAATGACCCGTGCATCACTTTTGAGAGGCTTAGGCATTTTTAATCACTTATTACAATTATATTCGAATCGAAAAACAAAGAGCACTCACACTTCAAAGAATTGACAGCGGAATGACATTTCAAAATGGCGGTCGGCTTTGTTTTAGTTCCAGATTTGTCTACTGAACAGAAAAGTTGGTGGCACTATACCTGTAACATTCAGCCAAATGTCACAGGCACATCGCATTGATCCATTTATATTGCTGGTTGTTAATACTTTACGTCACTTATTAAATACTTTTCTATTAACACGCTTTTATTAGCTTCAGACGTATGTATGTTGGTATGTTGGTATGTTAGTACGTTAGTATGTAACGGAATATTTCAACATGATTTTAACCCCCTTGAAAACGTCGGATTAACTCGAAATTTGGCATACATATTAAGGACCGATGACAATTCAATATTTTAAACATTAATTAATAGTTTTGTACCATTGTCCTTATCAACATCCTCTAGATTAACGATTTTCGAGGCGAGATTTTTCAAACACCTTCAGCAAAGTTCATCGCAACTTTAGATTGCAAATAATTATTGCTATTTAGTTTCAATAGGCGTAACTTTTATATCGTGATTTTTAGTTTAGAAAATAATAATGTTATTTCCCTATAACTCAAATGTTCTGAAACATATCTATAATGCCCTCTTGTAGAATGATTTTTAGGATTCCGTACTCAAAGGTTAAAACTAAACCCTCTGCGGTCTGTTCGTCTGTCGTTGGGCTTTATCTCTTAAATCGTAATAGATAGACACTTGATTTTTTTACAAACGATGAATAATGGTGGTCGCTATAACGAGAAATACTAAAAATTAATAAATAATTATAGTTCAAAAAACTAAAAAACACGCTTTTATGATAAAATCAACTAAAAAGTAGAAAATAATTTTCAATCTAAGAATCAATTAAGGAACAGTAAATAGTATAATTGTGGAAAAAGTGTGGGGTGCTTTTCGAACCTGATAAATGGAGCACCCCACACTTTTTCCACAATTATACTATTTACTGTTCCTTAATTGATTCTTAGATTGAAAATTATTTTCTACTTTTTAGTTGATTTTATCATAAAAGCGTGTTTTTTAGTTTTTTGAACTATAATTATTTTATATTTTAGAATGTTCAGTCTTGCTTGGAGTTATGAAATGTCAGCTGATATTTGCAATGTCTTATATAATAGAGATATGATAAAATAGTGGATAAAGATGTATTAATGTAAATGTTGATGATTATGGAAGAATATATTGTATTTCTGGAATTCCTTCTGAGCGTTTTCATAGCATAAAAAATGCTATGCAATAGCTTTACCGCGGCAGTCTCCGAGTGCCACACGTATTTTTTTTCTATATTTGTAGCAATAAATTGATATGATTGTTGAAGCTGATGAGTTGCAACCGATCATACTCTATTCGAGATTGAAAATTGTTATTTCTCATTGAAAACATTAAATAATTGTTATTTGTTATGTAACAATTGACCGACCCACTTTGAATTGAACTCATAAAACAATTTGCTGAAAACACCCTGAAATGTGGTTGTTATCAATAAACAAAAGCCGCACAATCTTTTGTTTACAAAAATCGCACTAAATGTTTCTTTGTTGCGCAACGGTGTACATTTCAGTGAGATTATGCTCCATTGTTACCTACATGCCCATGTGGATTGTAACAGTTACGTCACTGTGATTTGCTTGTGTTGTGACCATAATATTAGAAAGGATTATATCGTAATATTAACACAAAGTTACGCTTTTCTATTGGTCCATATTTACAGGCATAAAAAGGCAGACCCTTTTGTTTTACTCATATATGTACAAGTGCCTGTTTAAATAGAAAATAGTATACAATAAAGAATATTTGCATGTTTGTATGTTCATTTTAAGTTAAAGAAATAGAAATCGAGCTTTCATTGTCGCCAAAATACTATCACTTACGATCTATAAGTACGCTAACTTATAACAAGTAAGTAATACTAGATTTACAAAATAAAAATAAAGCAAGCGGGATTTAGTAGTGCTCTAGAGAGAGTTATTTTAACATTTTCCTTAAATTGATCACCTCTATTCGGGAATTCCTGAAATTCCCAGTTTCACGATTTCCCTGCGAAACGTACATACATTCAGATGAAGCTTATATAATGTGTGTAAAATATAAGAACGCTTCCCTTGTCCTGTAAAAACAAGATAAAATATGGTGGCTCTACGAATAACTGATTATTATTATAATAATGGTAACGATTAAAATAATAGTTACTATTTCTTCCGTCTATTGTTTGATCAGTAAAATGGTCCATTTATTGTTAAAATCAGTGTTGACAATATGAGTATTGTAGTAGATATCTGCCTTTTTGTTTTTTGTTTACGAGGGGGAAACCTTCAAAAGGTATCCGACGACGTGGGAGCGACGCCGGGTTATGTGGGATTTTTACCGCACTAAAACCCCCCCGGTGGCCGTCCTCGGCGCTTGGTGGAGAACTCCGGGATCTCCGATGGAACACAACCGGAGTCCTCCGAGCGCGATGCCCTAATCGGGCTCTTGCCTGGGGAAGCAGTTTACGCTCCTCCCACACACCTAGTGTTTACAACGGTATGCGGCCACACACACCGTCGTCCTTCCCGGGGTTACTTGCTGGACGGTTCGAGCTCCCACTCTTGCCGCCCGCAACCCCAGAAGCCCCCTTTTAGTCGCCTCATACGACAGGCAGGGGATACCGTAGCCCTATTCTAGTCCCGAGACTACAGGGACAGTAGATATCTACCTACCAGTGTGTTTGAACTTTGCTCTGTTTTAATCATTCAGATAGATATAGATTCATAATAGATGATATTGTCAACGTCCTTAAGAATATCTCCATATTCTTTGGCTATTAACTTAGATATTCCTAAATTATTAGCATCTATATCATATTATATTTCTATACTTATATCTTTTTTTTAATATAGGAGTAGCAGACGAGCATGCAGTACACCTGATGGTAAGTGGCTACTGCCGCCCATGGACATCTGTAATTAACCCCAGATAGGATTAGAAATCCCTACCTGAGGTCGGCCACACATGCACCGCTACCCCTGAGGACTGAGCTGGAACGCTTCGGAAAAGTATGTCTCCCTTACCACACCCTTCAAACCGGAACACAGCAGCGCCTAACACTGCTGTTATTAGGTAGAAATAGGTGTGGCGGTGGTGCCGCCGGAGTCGAACCGCAAAGGGTTCTACCACCTTCCCTATCATTATATTTCAAAGTATCTATTATTATATTTCAAATATATTCTAGCTATTATTATATTTCAAAGTATAAGGGAAAGTAAATGTTTCCACCAATTTTTAGGATAAATAAAATTACGTAAGTAACAGTTAAGTTTTATATTTTTTTGGTAATTTTATAAATATGTAGAGTTCATTACGAGTTCAAGTTCGCATAGCTAATTTCTAGATTTTATGATATCATTTTGATTTGATAACCGTCAAAATGTATTCCAGATAAGTCATTTTTTTTGTATTAACATTGTCTAATTCAACCAATTAGCTCTACTACTAAAATCAAGCTTACCAAGGACATTTGAACAAAAAATACTTAAAATACACATTGTACCATTCAATACTTAGTTTAAGTACTGACACTTAACTTCAATATGCAATCACTTCAGTTACATCGGTAAAGTTAACATTTAATATGTACTGACTTTTATGTTTACGACATAGAGTTACTGCTACATAAAATGTTTACAAGTAGATTAAATTGAAATTTATTTCTATGTTTCGAAATAAATAAAATGTTAACAAATGCGGTTGCACGTTTTAGAATCATTAATAAACAATAATTGGTCAAGTGCAAGTCGAACCCGCACCCGGAGGGTTCCATACCAACATATTTTTTTTTAATTAATAGTATTTGTTTTTATAGCATAAGGCAGTGATAGCCTAGTGGTTAAGAAACTCGGTCTCTCGTTCGAGGGGTCTGAGGTTCAAATACCAGGCACGCACCTCTGATTATTCAAAGTTATGTGCGTATCTGAGAGGAGACCTGTGCCAAGCAGTGGGACAGTAATGGGTTGATGATGATGATGATGATGTTATTATAGCAGGCACTGAAGTACATAAATTGTGAAAATTTGAACTGTCTACCTAACGGTTCTACAGTTTGTTCGAAAAATAACGAAAAATACCAGCTTCTTGTATGGGGAGTATGGGAACCCATTTTTATATTAAACTTTTTTATTTTTAGTATTTGTTGTTATAGCGGCTACCATCATTCATTATCTGTAACAAAATCAATTGTGTATCTATCACGGTGCTAGAGATGACAGACGGACAGTTGGCTGAGTTTTAGTAATAGGGTTCCGTTTTTAACCTTTGGGTACGGAACCCTAAAAAGCTATTATCCTTTATATTTTTTTATGAACAGGTTATGAATTTGGCAAAAACATGGGTGTTGCATGTCATTCTCTGATCAGGTGGATTGCTGAACTGCTTCTTCTGTGGGTAATTGCTAGCAGGACAATGTATCCCAAAGGCAAATGAACTTCTCCAGGCTAGTAGTAAGATGCATGGAATCTCTTGAATAATTTAATCATAAGTATATTCCAAGTAACTTCAGGACTAAAAAAAAAATTATAGCGCGTACTTAGCTTAAAATATAGCAAATTTTAATATTTGATATCGTGCAGATAAAGAAGCAGAAAGCAGAAGCAAACACATTTCAAATTCGTTTTATTTCCTTGTATAGAATATGCTGATGCTTCTAAGTTAAAATATCTAAACAAAGATTATTCTACTATTTGTTAACAAGATAAAGAAGTGCTTAACTTTGTTTCTCACGTTGATTTAAAGTATTAACATAATATGAAAAGTACAGTTAACATTAACACGTCGGTTGATGCAGCGTTTAGCGGTAAAGAAAGTATTACATAAGGCGCTGAGACGAGGCAGAGTGGTCTTTGCGAAACGTACCGGCCGACGTTACGTCACTGACACTTATGCACCGGTTAAGTAACATACGGAATGGTATTCGAGAATAAACGCGCGTTTTTGTCGAGCGTGCAAGACGCAGGTGTAAAACTGAAGTAAGGGAAACCTGTAGTACGTATGTTCTTGGGAATTAGTTTAATCGCGTCTTTAGCAGGAGGTAGGCAGAAAAACTATTTTCCAAATTTAAACCGTACCTAGTGAGATTAATGATAAGTATAATTAAATTACTTAATGAGATGAATGCTAATTTTAAGTAAGGTCAGGTTATTTTTTTATAATTAGACTTTATTTATACTCCACTACGACGAGGTTAAAAGCTTGCTATGTATGACACTGATTTTTTTTTATAATATAGGAGTAGCAGACGAGCTTGCAGTCCACCTGATGGTAAGTGGCTACTGCCGCCCATGGACATTTGTAATCAACCCCAGATAGGATTAGATATTCCTTTAAGAGGTCGGCCACAGATGCCACAGTCGCCGCTAGCCCTGAGGACTGAGCTGGAACGCCTCGGCAAAGTCTGTCTCCCTTACTATACCCTTCAATCCGGAACTCAGCAGCGCCTGACACTGCTGTTATTAGGTAGAAATAGGTGTGGCAGTGGTGCCGCCGGAGTCGAACCACAAAGGGTTCTACCACCTTCGAAATATGTTCGCCTGTTGCCACATAAGTTCTAATTTTATAACTTGTTACTTTAAATTGGTGGGAACTTGATAAGAGCTATATTAAAATTTTTATTCTTACTCGTAAAACTTATATTCTTACTCGTAGACTTTATAAATTACAAGGCTCGGTTAGGTACTTTTTGATATAATATTACTATCAATTTCTTTTTAATCTTAGCTTAGTATAGTCCCCGCCAAACTGCTAGTCCGCTGTGAAGTTGTTGCGAGCAGGTGTAGTCATACTAATTGCTATGGCGACGCGATTCATTTCTATATCAGCGTGGACTAGCAGTTTTACGCGGACTATACTCGTACTAACAAGAAAATAAGTGAAAGCATGGAAGCGTCAGGTATTGAACCGTATGTCCGCGAAAGTATGACGTTACTTTGCCCGCTTAACCCGTATTCCGCCTTCCTATTCTTGGAGGATAAAAACAAGATGAAACTCTTCATATTTCATTACTGGGTTAATGATTGGGAAATTAACCTTTTGATAAGTCTTAGGTATCCCGTGTAATAAATAGTTATAATAAATTCCTTTTAAAATAGGGCTTATTTTTTGCGTCATAGCAGGATCGTTTGTAAGTTATCACAGTCATATAAATCAATCGTATCTATGTGCACCCATTTCCGCTTTATAACATAAGTATCAAGCACTGCTGTGTTCAACTTTGAAGGGTGTAGTAATGAAGATATATATATGCGAGATGTTCCAACTTAATCCTCGTGATAGTGACGCAATTGTGACCCATCTTGGATAGCAGCAGCCACTAAACATCAGGTGGAGCGCTTACTTGTTTGTTACTCATATACTTATAATAAAAGAAATGTGTGCTATGTTTCTCATCGTGAGCGTGGGAGTTCTTAAAAACTCAAGGGTGTTAGAACTCTACCAATGACTACTTGGCCGGCAGTAGACTATGGCATAAATCACTCCCATTAGGGGTTTATACCTTATCCAGCGTTTCCCAGCCTTTTTCAGTCCACGGACCCTTAGGACATCAAGCACAGTTTTTACGGACCCCCTTAATAAAAAAAAGGATTAGGTATTTATTTTAGTTATTACAGATAAATACAGAAGGTAAATAACTGTTTATTACGAAAGTATAAAAAAAAAACAAAGTGAAGGTTGGTGTTGCTTTTTTGCAACGAAATCCGGGATATTCGGGTTGATGTTTCTACTAACCTGTAATCTCAAATCAGATTCTACTTGTAATCTGTTCATGTATTTGTTTTTTGTATAAACAAGAGTAGAGAATGCATTTTCACATAGGTATGTGGTTGAAAACAGCAGTAAAGCGGCCCTTTTGCATTTAATGAGCGATTTATGTAGGGTCCAGAGATGACACCGCGGACCCCCAGGGGTCCGCGGGCCACCAGTTGGGAAACGCGGCCTTAGTCAATTGTCATACTTGATCACCCGCACCCCTATGCCCAGCAGTGGGACAGTAATGGGACGACATACACTTCTAATCAAATACTTATCCGATCATATTTTGAACAAAACCTTTCAGTATTCATTCGTATTTATTTAATTGAAATGTGCATAGTGTAGTGAGGTGTGGTAGTGAATAAATCTCAAGTTAAACATCTTGTTGGTAGTCCTCGCTGACATGAATTTCATCTCCGCAAGGCCAGTACCCTTACCATGAGTTTTTACGTTTTGACAAATATGACTGTTTTGGTATTTGTTTGCGTATTGGCCCATACGATTTCCAAGTTCTGATATAATCCACTAGGGGTGCTGATTGGAAATTGTATGGGCAAATACGTAAATAAATACCAAAACAGTCATATTTGTCATAAACTCATAACGTAAAAACTTATGGTAAGGGGACAGAGGCGAACGATGTGACAACTTGAATTATGTAAAACGTGCTTTTCATATGTTTATTTTATATTTCGTTTATAAATTAATGTTTTGAGTTATACATTACGTGAAGTACCTACTCGTGATTTGTGTTATGTATAAGTCTATAAATAATGTAAATGTTAGTCGCTAAGACCGTCCGAGGACTGCGGAAGGACGTGATAGTGGGTTTTTGATAAATAAGTAATATATAGGTACTATTTTCTTGCAGATATTGGGAAAAAATTGGAGAATTAAGATACTACCTATATATTAAGATACTATATATTATGTAAGGGAGGCATTCCTATGCACCTTTGAATACTTTAGTGTTTTTAAATTAATATACGAGTTTTTGCAAGAATTTTGCAGAATTTCTCATTATAATAATGATGACTCGATGTGTCTCTAAAAAGTAAGAAATCTGCTGGTTATTGTCTCTCTTAAGAAATATTTAGGTATAACATATACGATCGTATTCGCGGCTTTTAATTAAGTAAACATTTTTTAAAGAATATAGTAAACTTTTATTCTGTAGCCAATACAATGTAGCGCCACCTAGTATCGTTTGTATAAATTACTACTCGATGACTTCGTACCCGTGCGTAATAGTTAGCGCTTGTGCCGCAAGGTGTCGCTGATACATATAGTTTGGAGAAGTTGTTACAGATGGCGCTGTTATTATAAAGTTTCATTAAACTATAGTGAAATTAAAACTATTCACGTTTCTATGAAAAAAAGAAAATTAAAATATTTCTAGTTTTTCTTTTTAATAATTTTAAAAACCTGAAAGTAATAATTTATGCAGAGGTTATTAACTTTATTTTGATTTATGCATAGAGTATGAAGTAACTTTAAAGTCAGTCGTGTCTTCTACTGCGGTCTTTGTATATAAGTTATTATTTTATATCAGTATATTTTCTAGTATTAGGTACTTAATGTGATTTACAAAATTACTTCTTATAATTTTGCAATTATTTATTTAGATATAAGCTCTACAAAACACTACAATAGAGTAGTTAGGAACTTATTTTATATCTCGCTATAGTTTCATAAATGTGATTTGATTATATCATTAAGCAACAGTTTGTAAGAACAATAACGACATGTAAGAATACTGTTGAATATAGGCCCCCATATATAAAGAAAGACTTGTCATAGTCACTGTAGATAACGTGTAGAGCTGTCATGACAGAAGTAGTAAAAAAACTAATGAAATAATATCTTACATTTGTCTCCGCCATTCGAAAGTAAGGTCGAAGTGAAATAATGTATGTACCTACTTATATAAATTCACGAAAGTTAATTTATACAAGTACATAAATTATTTCACATAATTTCGTAATAAGTCACTGCTTTACATGTTAACACATATTTCGGAGTATCTTCCTAATCTTGATGTAAGTAATTAGGAAGTTTAATTAACTTTTAGATTTATTCACAAAAGAGTGATAGTTACCTTCTGACAACTTGTTATTAACTTGTTTTGTTGTGAAAATACCCGCAGTCAATATAATAGAAATATTGAAGATTAAAAGCGTTCAAGAATTTTCTATACGTACCTTTTAAATGTTATAAAACACAAAGACACATAGATGGGTCTGTACAGAAAAGGAAAAAAAAATATTGGCAATAAACTAATGGAATGAATGAATTTCTTTTCAACGTTGTAAATTACATTTTTTATATAATATAGGAGCAGCAGACGAGCATGCAGTCCACCTGATGGTAAGTGGCTACTGCCGCCCATGGACATCTGTAATCAACCCCAGATACGATTAGATATTCCTACCTGAGGTCGGCCACAGATGCGCCGCTACTCCTAAGGACTAAGTTGGAACGCCTCGGATAAGTATGTCTCCTTTACCACACCCTTCAAAACGGAATACAGCAGCGCCTAACACTGCTGTTATGCTGAAATAGGTGTGGCGGTGGTGCCGCCGGAGTCGAACCACAAAGAGTTCTACCACCTTCAAAATCACACTAACTTTAGTTTAAAAGTAAATACAAACGTAAATAAACAACAGTCATAAATTAGAATATATTCTTGTAACGTTGCATTTATTCGAGCGATAACAAAGCCTTCAACAAGTTCGGCTGTGGTTCGATAGACGTAGCAACGTAAAAACCACCCCCACCCCGTAGGGCACGCACTGGTATGAGGCCTATTGCGTCCTACATCAAAGTCATGCGTTCGTTGCCCGCGGCTAGAGGTCGCCACCGATGTACTGCGATTACCTCTGTAGGTGCTAAACCCAATCTCAATCATTTTGAGCTATAAATCCGCAGATTAACATTTGATCGTTGCAAATTTTAGGTGTTTTCACGTTAACGTGCTTATAATTTTTTGTTAAACTAGGATTGTGAGGTGGAGTGAGTAGTTTTTGTGTAAAAATAAGGTATATTTTATATAAACTTAATGTTTATTTAGTAGTATCAAATACTACTAAATAAACATCACAATATTAACGGATATAATTCTTGATGTGTATGTGTTTAAATATCTTATTGTTTAAAAATACCTACCTTTTCATCTGAAGTCCATCTTTTATGGTAATTTTCGGTATTTAGTCATATTATGACTAGAGATTGAAACTAAGAAAAAAGCACCATTATATTGTCTATGGAACCATTGTGGTTATCGACATTTATTAGTAAAAAGCAGTTATTACAACAAAATCTCCTGTTTGGAGGAGATATGTGTCTAGCAGTGGATTATACAGGAAAGTTTATTCGAAGATCTAAACTTAAAAGTCATTTGTAATCTGTCTTTATTCAAGGATTTTTGGCGAGGATATTTTCTGACACTTGTTCCAGTGTAGTTTGTTTGCTCTCGAGCTCAGAATCCCGCGGGATCATTGTGATTTTCAGGGAAATTTCTATTTCAATCAGAAGCAAAATATTTGTCTGAGAGTCAAAATGTTGTACACACTTTAACTGTCTAGATCACACATTTATTAAACCATTATAGTTAGATACAGTACCTTCAATTTATCATATTACTAGGTTGCAATCTTTGCTGTAATAACATTATTGATTGCGATTAAAAAGTGAAATTTAACAGCATCTTCAAACAATTATTTCTTTAACAAAAGATAAATAACCATTTTAATACTAACTGCATTTAACGTTGGTCTGAAAGCAGTGCAGAAGAAAAGTTAGCCGTCTTTCAGGTGTTTTAAGAATATAAGGTATTTGGAGAATGTAAAGATCACCTATACCTCACTACAATTGTATATATTTGTATAGAGCTCTCATGTATATCGAAAGTACTACACTTCAATTTGCCTGAATGCTCAATAACTTTAATAAGCAGCGTTCTGATCCCTTCAATCTCTCTCTCAGAGGTCTATATAAAACCTTTAACAAAATGGTCGTAAACACGAATTCTATATAAACGCGTAGGTACCGTAGTAAATAAATAAACTTGACTGACACGTTACCGCGTATCTGGATTCCCTATGTTTTTTTTATAATATTGAAGTAGAAAACAAGAATACAGACAACGTAGTGGTAAGTGACTAGCGCCGCCCATGGACATCTGTTATTAATCTCAGATAAGAGCCTGAGGTGTTGCTATCCTAGAGGACTAAGTTGGAACGCCTCGGATGTCTCCCTTACCAAACCTTCCAAACCGGAACACAGGAGCGCTGAACACTGCTATTATTAAGCAGAAAAATGTGCGTCAGTTTTGCCTTCTGGGTCGAACCAAATAGGGTACTTCAGAAACATTTTAAAAAGGTTTATAGAAATAGATTCAATTATATTTGTTCCATGATCATTTCATCGTAAGTTACTGTCGAAAAGGAAATTATTTCCGTCTTATTAGTGTACATTTCATACACACATAATATCCAATATTACCCAGTAGTAGGCAGCAATATTGGCTCAGACGTCTCTATCGGTTCTATCTAAGTATAATTTAGCACTATTGACGTAAACAAACATGATGGCGGGTGTGCAAACCGTTCAACAATCATTAGAGACGCATTGTCCTAAGATTGAAATTTGAATATCGACCTCGGCGGCTCAGAGCCTCCCTTCACCCCTCGCACCTCCGTAATTCAGTAAGTTTCAGGCTTCAGACGACCCTTCCCAAGGTCGCAGACAACACACACACGCGTATTACGCACAGGCGCGTGTACGCGTGTGTGCGTTGTGTGGTTGCACTTGGTGAGCGCCGGCCAATAAACTTTACGTTTTAGATACATTAATATAGGTACTATTTGTGTATTAGATGATAACTTTTTGTTCAGAACGCAGTGTATGGATGTTTTATTTATTTATTAAGATATCTAATATAAAAGTAAACAAGACTTTTAATAATAGAATCTGTTTTGATACACTACTTGATAATCAGTTATTTATGATTTCAATTTTTTTACACAACCTTCGAAAGGGTTAAATGTCAGTATATGGATTTTTTTATTTATTAAGGTGTCTAATATGAAAGTAAACAAGTCTTTTAATAATAGAAGCTTTAATACGCTACTTGATAATCAGTTATTTATGATTTCAATTTTTTTACACAACCTTCGAAAGGGTTAAATGTCAGTATATGGATTTTTATTTTATTTATTAAGGTATCTAATATATAAGTAAACAAGACTTTTAATAATATAAGCTTTAATACGCTACTTGATAATCAGTTATTTATGATTTCAATTTTTTTACACAACCTTCGAAAGGGTTAAATGTAAATATATGGATTTTTTCATTTATTAAGGTATGTAATATAAAAGTAAATAAGACTTTTAATAATAGAAGCTTTAATACACTACTTGACTTTCGGTTATTATTTATGATTCGATTAGATTTTTTTACACGAGTTTCGAAAGGGTTAAATGTCAGCATAGTAAACACCCAACTATTATTATTTCATAGCAGGTCCGACAAAGGTTTTTGTGTGGCAAGAGCGCCAGTGGCCACCGTAATGTTGTTAGTAATAAAAAACTACCTAAGAAGTGGAAAATCTTAACGAAGATATTTTTCGGTATTTAATATCTATCTCTAATAATAACTTAAAAAAATGTTGGCAAATTATATACGATCCAGTATTTAAGTTAGTATTTAGTTTATCGTGAAAATTAACAACATTTTACCATAGGAAATTGTAAAATCGCTCTCGAAGGTAACAAAATTAGATCTTCAAATAAGTATTATAGATTAATAGAAACACTGAAAAAATATTTAAGTTTAATTGTAATTTGTAAAAAAATGATTAATAAGTTTTTATTGAAAAAAGGAATTTGATTAGAAGGAAGTAAATTAGACAAATAAATTGTATGGAACTTCTAATACTGATGGAAAATTAATAAGTAAAATTAAACTAAAAAAAAAACAAGAGCAACCAGCGGGCCATACCCCTGGTGGGACTCGAACCCACAGTCCCCGGCTTAGGAGGCCGATGCCTTATCCATTAGGCCACAGGGGCGGATACTCGCAGTTTGAAAATACAGTATATACTATACATGATATGAAAAATTAAGAAACATTTATAATCGCGATAATAATAGTTAAAATCATAATAAATTACTTGCTTTGGATTATTATACTCGTATATATATTAATATTATAAAGAGGAAAGATTTGAATGCTTGTTTGTTTTTTTTTATTTGTTTGCATTTAAAGGATCCGAAACAACTGGTTCGTTTTGATTAAATCATTTTTAATATATTGGGTAACTTATCCTGGAGTAACATAGGCTATAAATTATTTAAATAAGCTTTTTTTAAACGAATGAATTATGCCACCAATATAACTCCCAAATTGACCTCTCTAAACCAGCGAGTCTCATACATAAAGAAGGTCTGTTAAAGTGGATCTTACCTACCTAGTATTACATAAAGACATTATTTAGCAGTAAACAATCTTGTATATAATATAGTATATAAATGTATATAATTAACTACAAAATTAAATGTTAATAAATATAATTAATTACAATTAAACTTCAAGGAGTTTCAACTTTCAAATAGTATTTAATTAACCAAATTAATTCTAATAATAGTGTATGACTGTATATTTTTGAGCTGTATTCAAATAGTATTTAATTAATCAAATTAATTCTAAACATATTGTATGACTGTATATTTTTGAACTGTATTCAAATAGTATTTAATTAATCAAATTAATTCTAAACATATTGTATGACTGTATATTTTTGAACTGTATTCAAATAGTATTTAATTAATCACATTAATTCTAAAAATATTGTATGACTGTATATTTTTGAACTGTATTCAAATAGTATTTAATTAATCAAATTAATTCTAAAAATATTGTAAAACATTACTGTATAGTTTTGAACTGTATTATAATATAAGATATTTTTAATCCCCTTGATGGGAAGTATTTTTCGAGTATTATGTGGTCATTCTCTTTCTTAAGAGTATTCTTTCTCGTCAACCAAGTACTGTCCCACTGTGGGGTACGGGTCTTTTTTATAATAATATAGGAATAGCAGACGAGCATGCAGTCCACCTGATGGTAAGTGGCTACTGCCGCCCATGGACATCTGTAATCAACCCCAGATAGGATTATATATTGCTACCAGAGATCGGCCACAGTTGCGCCGCTACTCCTGAGGATTAAGCTGGAACGCCTCGGAAAAGTATATCTCCCTTACCACACCCTAGGTGGTCTTCTTACTAGGTGCTGGTACTAACTAGGGAAAGAACTAATTAAGGAAGATGTCTAGCTTACTCCACTTTGATTTCATATTGGTAAAGAGAGCAAAGGGGGCACCCGTTAATTACGTGAGACGATTTTAGCGACTTTTCTTGTGTAAATAAAAATAAAATAAATAAATATCTAAGATTGATTACAAATGCCCATGCAACATGCGGTGCGACAGTGCCGACCTACCATCAGGTGGACTGCACGTCCGTGAGCTACTTCTATATAATAAAAAACGTATTATGAGGATCTTAAAAATTACTACTCTGTCTTAGTTGTAAACAATTTTGATACATACAATTTTTGGTAACAATACAAAAATGTTCGTCAAACTCTACCATACCAATTTATATTTAAGTGATATTCATCCTGAGTGTTCTAATAGCAACAATTTAATGTTATAAGTATTAGAGTTGCGGTTTGTGTTTCATAGATCTAGTAGAGTAAGGTAGATTTATGATATAGACCCGAGTAGAGTTTGGTATTTGCTACATGAAAAACATGGGTTTCTATGGCCACCTAATCTACGATGGACTACATAACAACAAAAATGTTTTCATGAGCATTCCAATCGTAGTTACACGAACCTTTTATTTATAGAAAATTTATCGCTTATAAAATCGCTATTATAAAAAGTGACGCCACAACCCTAAGTACACATCAAATACTGGTAACGTGAAATGAAAAAGGTCAGTAAGCAGTGATAGCCTAGTGGTTTAAACTCGGTCTCCCAATCGAGATATCTGAGGGTCAAATCTCAGGCCTGCACCTCTAAATATTCACTTATATTAGAAGTTAGTTATCCCTTGCTATGAAGGTGACGAAAAACATCGTGAGGAAGCCTGAAAAATCTTAAAAAACAAAAATGTCCTCCAAGGTATGCGAAGTCTATCAAAATGAGCTTGGAGAGTGGGAGACCAGGGCTTTACCCCTTTTCCAGTGCCCAGGAGTGGGACAGTAATGGGTTGACGACGACATACTCGAATTACATTAAGAATTGGTGCAGTATTTATAAACGGTTCACGTCACGTGGCTGCAGCGCATCCGCGCCACACACCAGCTTCGACGTGCACAGCAGAACACGGTGTCACACAGTGTGAAAGAATACATAGTAATATAGCACCGAGATTGCGAGCTTAGTACGCAGCTGGAAAACGATTATAATCCCCGATGTCGCTTGCCATTGGGGATTTGCCACGCAGTTTGCATTGGAAATCAACGAATTGTTATTCCGTTTGAACGTGCATGCGGAATATTGCCGATTGAATCCGTCTAAATTGTCTTAAAGGTGAATCATATATTCTAAAACTGATATGAAAATGAACGGTGGACAGTTCCAGTTGGAGGTAACATCAACATACGTATTTCTAGCGTAATGCTGCCTTTTGGTGGCAGAGTGAATGCGAGCTTACTTAAATATAAGCTAGCTTAGTAAGGTAAGGTATTTTAGTCCTCAGAAGTGGCGACGTGTCTGTAGGCTGTCGGCATCAGGTAGAACCTGCTTTATATAGAGTTGGACACGGATGCCTATTGGCGGCAGAGACCACGTACCATCAGGATGACTGCAAGGACGTTTGCTAGACAATTATTATTAAAATTACAATAATTCCCTCCAACTTATTCCACCATCTCAGGAAATTAAAATCCTCGGTACGATGAAAGATAGACACGCAATAACACCATATTTTCTCAGTATCTTATCATAATTATATTCCTTTTCAAATCATTTAACCAAGTAACCAATGCAACTTTGTTGTATATCGATTGTAATCTATTAAGCTTTAAGCTTTAAAGCCGCACTTATTATATAGTTAACTGAATTTGTAATATCAAGTATTCTCACGCATATAGGTTTTATCATGACGTTTCCTTCATCGTTAAAACAAGTATTATTTATGAGATTGAAGTGGCATGGGAGCATGCAGTCCACATCTAGTGGCGAGTGGTCACTTGCATCCGTATCCAATTCCACCTAGAACATAAATCGATTTGAAGGCAATCGATGAGTTGCGATTTCTGAGGACTAAAACGATTGCTTCTCACAACTCGGCCATCTTTCACACTCTTTCACTGAACAGAAAGAATTGCTTTACGCTAGGAATAGGTGCAACGGTGGTACCTTTTCATTTGAACCATATTAATTCTATCACCTTCACTAAGAACGAAAGTTAAAGTATCCGTCATAGATTAGTAAAGATTACTCACTCCTAACAAGAAAATGTACCCAGTTTTGAGAATTGAAATAGTTGCGTAAAAAAGTTTTGCCACGTCTCCGTGCTAAAATGTCCCTAAAATATTTAAAATAATTATTTATTTATTACGCAGTATTAGTTATTTATTTGTAAATTTTCTCTACAAATGTTTGTTTGTCAAGAATTCAAAAAAAGAACTTACTAATAAGCCATTTGTGGCTTCATTCAATTTCAAGGCGGCGAAGTATCTTTACTAATCTATGGTATCCGTATAGAAAATATACGCACACTACATAACATCGTTCAAAATTCGCCGCATGAAATTGAGGTCTTGAGCCAAAAGCGACGCTTTTAAGGCACTTCTGACACAACTCTTGAGGAACGGATTTCAAAGCGGTTTTCATTTTTTGCTAACTTTGTTTTTTGGGCTGTCAAAGGCAGTAGAAGTCGGCGGATATAATGGATTTGAAATACGCTATCACCCATTACTTTGATACAATTTATGGAAGGTTGGAATGAAATTTAAATTAAATTTTAGTCATAGCCGTTGTAACCTATTACATGTAAGTTAAGGTATTTTAGTGTAAAAATAACACTATGATGAATTCTTGTAAGAACGGCGTGTCAAATGTTATCACTACTGCTCTACCCAATTCTGCTTTATAATAGCAGTTTAAGACCCAAATTTTATGGTTTGAAGAAGAAGGCAGTTCTAACTTTAACCTCAGAAGTAGGAACGCAATTGTGGTTGACATTAGGTAGGACTCCAATCTTGTTTCATTTATGGCAGATGTCCTGTTTATAATTTATAATAGATACATATACCGACTGCGGCCACTAACAATCAGATGATGCTTGTTTCCTGTTTCGATTTAATATAAGTAGAGCGTCATAATCAAATAGCTAATCTTTAAATTTACTTCCTTTCATACTATCGTCCTGTTACAATAAACTATTTCCTTCTTTCAAATACTACTAACTGCAATTTTGTTCTACACAAACAAAAAATAAGCTATCCAGAAATAGCGAGTTGGTCTAGTGACTAGTGCAACGCTGCAATTAGCAAATCATTGCAATTGCCCGTTACAAGCGGGCGGTGGGGTCATGCGATAATGCGACGACAAATTCAATGGACCACTTTATGTAATATGTGAACAGTACATTAATGTCTTGGTTGATAGTTGGGCTTGGGTAAGTAGGTACCTACAAACAGACAAAAACTTGTAACTAAACTAGCAACTGATAACAAGTAGATTAAAACTTGATGAGATTGAGATTTTTGACTTGTAAATAAATTAGTAACTGAAAACAAGCATGACTATGACTGTGAGTATTCCAAAAAAAATTTCGAAGACTTCATTGTACTAAAATATTTTTCTTTCCCATTTTTTGAAAAATTTAATATGTGTCAGTTAAAAATAAACTTGTACGCTCAGAATATTTTCTGAGCTTGTACGTTCAGAATTGCAAACACACAAAATGGATATGGATACGGTCGGACGTTTTTGAATTGTTTTTTTGGAGTTTACTCCTTAAGAAACGATTTGAGTTATAAGGCCCGGTACGGAAATTTTATGAGGAGTAAAATCAAGTGTAACACGAAAAGTTGAGGCGTTACGTAGTACACTTTTTTTTATTTTCTGGAGTTTGTTTAAGTACCAAGAAACAAACAAAAACTTGAAACTAAACTAGCGCATAACTGATAACAAGCAGACTAAAACTTGATGGGATTGAAATTTTGGACTTGTAAATAAAACTGAGAACAAGCAGACTGTGACTAAAAAGATTCCTAAAAAAATTTCGAGGACTTCATTGTACAAAAAAAAAAAACTTTCCAATTTTTTGGAATGACTTCTTTGTGTGTGAATTAAATATGTGACAGGTGAAAATAAACTTATAGGTACGATCAAAATTGCAAACACAAAATGGATATGGATACGGTTGGGCGTTTTTGATTTGCTTTTTCATTTTTTGTACAAGCGTATACTTGTATTCGGAATGGCACAAACGATTTTGATTTTTACTAGGAATGACATATCTAGATTTTGCTCGGAAAATGTTTCGCGTAGCCGCATAAAAATATATCTGAACACGATATGTGTATTTGTTGATTTTCATGGATGTGGACATATTTCTCTGAAGTGTTTTAATTTAGTCCTAAGGGGTAGTAACGCGTCAGTTCGCAACTTCAGATAACCAACCATGAGGTGGAAGGCATGCTCGGTAACTACTTATAATAAGGCAAAAAGGGATATTCGGTAAGTGTCAAGCATCCTTTCTCAACCGCTTGATAAAAACAAAATTTTATTCTTAGCTAAATATTTTTCTGTACTGTCTCTAAAGAGGTTTCGCTTCAAAAACCGTGCGTGCGAAGCCGCCAGGTGAAGCCGTAATCTTTGCAATGAAAGACATTATTAACGACTTAGATTTAACGTGAAAGTACTAATTTGTTTTGCAGATAATACCACACTCGGTGTCATGAGCGTTGATATTAACACATTAAATTGCTTTCACGCCATTACACCTCGTTTGTGTTAATGCGGCATTAAGGTAGTAATGAGTTTTATTGCCTGATTGAGGCATAAACCCGACGCTAGTGTCATGCGATAGCGCTCGATTCCAAACTCATAAATATCAATCAACGGTCATTAACTGCTACACACGATTCATACCCTTGCAAACAACCCAGACTATTCTTGTGAGACCTCTAGCGCACCTTGAAATTACCCACACACACTAATCTTCCCATACATTAAAGTAAAATGAAGAGATCTAGACACATTTGCTGCGGATGTTCACAAGGCTGTTTGTGTTCTCCCACCGTGTTTGTTAGCATAGCATATGCATCCATCATTACAGTTCATGTCATTAAAACATTGTTTTTTGTTAGGACAAGTATTTAACGCCTCTTCGCGGGAAATGTGCCATTAAATCATTTTAATGGTCGTTTATGCCGTACGCTGAATGTGTTGAAACTCCGAATGTTACTGACATATCTATAAGTACCGAATAGAGCGCGAAAATGTTAAGTGATTATTTTTGGAATCTATCTTCGAAACGAATATTTTATACGTTCACATTAGTGAAAAGACAATGAGCAACTTGTAAGAAGAATGTTACATCGTCGTAACTTATTAGTTCCTAGCAAGATTTGTGTTAGGTTCTCGCGTGTAGAAAATTTACAATCGTGGTAATATCAAATAAATCAACAGTAATTGAATATATTACAGCGATCGTACATTATTTACAATACAATGCATCTTTACATATTTATCGCTTGTCGTACAACAATGTTCATTAAATTTTAATGCAATTTATGAAGTAAAAGTATCCTGTAAAGTCTTCATTTACAAGCAATTTTTTGCCCCAAAAAACCAATATAATGCTGATTGCAGGAAAAAGTTAGATACCTATATTCTTCACTTGTCAGCCTGTTTCTCAGATCACCATATCAGCAATCGAGTTCCATTAGTCGTAACATATCGTGGCGTACTGTCGCAAAAAGGCGAAAACAAAGCTAAAATATTACGGTTCAGAATCCGCCAACTGACCGCTGCCGAACAAATTGTTCTCGCCGGTCCGTCTACATGTGTAAATAACTTTAAACTTTTCGTATTTAGATTTGCATCTACACATATAAATAAAATTCAAGTGTCCGTCCGTACCAAAAAAAAAAACATATGGCTACTTTGGCGCAAGTAGATACCGATTTTGTACAACTTTGATACCCAGTAGCTGACAGAGCAATGATGATCCAAACTCCATTGTGGTAGGCACAGTGTAGAGAGACTTTCAGCTTTCGTACAATGACGTAGGTCTGGCGTTCATAGGTTCTTCAACTTCACTAAAACCACAAAAAAAAATCATCATCATCGTAGCAAGTATAATTCTGATACTAGCTGATACTAAATTTAATGTATGGTTTTAAACCGAATCCATCAGAGTAGGACGCCGATATTTATCACAATGACTCAACTATTTCTAGACAGATCAGGCTTTACGCAACTTCATCAAAGTCACTAATTTATTTAAAGTCTTGACTGATGGTGCGCCTTTTACGGAGAAAATAAAAAATGGAGTTTCAACCTCGCCGGGCGATAAATAAGTCCTACTAATCTTCGAGCTGGGCTTTATATTCATATTAATTAATCACGACACGCTAATGTCTTCGGAATGTTCTTGTTCTGGTGGCGATGGGTGCTGATTGAGGACCCAGGTTGGGTACCCAGAACCCTTGTCAAATTGATGAATACGTTATGGTAAATACACGCTGGCATTATGTCCGATACTTGGATTATCTTGTTAGTCTCGTGCGTTGGAAATTCCTTTGTTGGTATTTTATAGCTGGGTACGTATTGACATTTGAGATTGGGGATTATTTATGAAAAACGATTCGCGTTGGATGTCATCTGAAGGACTTTTATATCCAGAGAAAAAGTTAACGTGAATATGGTTTATTTGTTTTACAAATTTTTATTAGCAAACAACC
Source organism: Epargyreus clarus (assembly GCF_041222505.1). Classification (NCBI taxonomy): domain Eukaryota; kingdom Metazoa; phylum Arthropoda; class Insecta; order Lepidoptera; family Hesperiidae; genus Epargyreus; species Epargyreus clarus. Next base: position 6,307,932 of record NW_027332233.1, read on the forward strand.
ATGCCGTTTACCTGATGGTAACTGACTGCTGTCCATGGACATGGAAATGCCAACTCTATATAAAACTAGGGTTCCACCCGGAGCAGATCAGATATGTGTTGCTACTCTTCAGGACTAAGATCGTCATCATTTTGTGTATTATGGTATCCACACCTTCCCAGTGAAACGATAAAACTGCGTCACTTTAAATATTGGTGTAGCAGTGATGTCTCCTTTGTCAAATCATTTTGGTTCTATCACTTTCCAAATGTTACGTATAAGAATGAATTTTCATGCGTTCTTTTTATAAAATTTAATGTTATTATACAGTCAGTAGTATTAACAACATGAAGCTAGCTTACAATTTAGAAAATCAAAGACGCGGGTGACACTTTTATCACGTTCCCGCGGTATTTCTCACGAAATGTTATAAGTGTAGTGCGAAAACGTGCTCCCAAACAAAGGTTTTGCAGATATTCCTGTAGTTGTGAGCCGTGAGCCCGGACCGCCTGGGAGGTCTGAGGGATGGGGTGAGTTGGGGTGAAAGGAGAAGGGTAGTGCAACATCTCAAGGTCGGGTCGGAGTGTCGAGGACGCTGCCTTATAACCTACCAGAATGCGTCTACTGCGCACAAAGAATTTATTAGGACCTGCGTATGTCTGCGAAAATTTTGCTTTTGTACTGGAGTAGTCTTCAAGTTTCCAAGTAGATATTTAATATACTAAATGATTAATGTGCAGTACTTTGAAGTCATTAATAAAATAAGAAAACATTGTACAATGTTTTTGAAGTTACTTTAATAATAAACAGTTATAACAATTACATCTTAAGAAATGTATGAATAGTTTTTTCAATTTATATACAGTCTTTTGTAAAAATACTTTTTTGCCAGAACCAACTGAAAAAACAAAGACAGTACCAAAAAAAATCGATTATTTTATGTTACGTTTTGGTGTCGTTCAAATAATTTGGAAAATGGTAGCTATTTTAGATCTAGACACCCTTAATATAACTTTTGGATTTGTTGTACTACTCGTATATATACTACAATTATAGCTGGGCACATTGATGAAAAAGAATTATATTTTGCGACGAATATAAAATTGTAATATTTAATATTACAGCAATTAGTAAATACCTTTATCGGTTTGCAAGCAGGTATTTAGTGCTTAAGGCAAAAACTAAATAAGCAAACTAAAATAGGAATAAAAACTAAATAACATTTCTCAGTCCGTTCGCATTGCTGACTGGCCATATGCAGCTAATTAAATATCTTTCGCTAATTAGTGGATATACTCTCTTAGCTCTATTTCGAAACGCCGACGGTTTAATTGAGCGACCTATAAGAGTCTAGAATTTAGCAAAATAACTTAGATATATTTTATAAAGCGACATTTAGATAAAAATTGCTTTGATGATTTTAAGAAGGTTTTTTTTTATAATATAGGAGTAGCAGACGAGCATGCAGTCCACCTGATGGTAAGTGGCTATTGCCGCCCATGGACATCTGTATTCAACCCCAGATAGGATTAGATATTCCTACCGGAGGTCGGCCACAGATGCGCCGCTACCCCTGAGGACTAAGCTGGAACGCCTAGGAAAAGTATGTCTCCCTTACCACACCCTTCAAAACGGAACACAGCAATGCCTAACGCTGCTGTTATTAGGCAGAAATAGGCGGTGGTGCCGCCGGAGTCGAACCACAAAGGGTTCTACCACAAGGTGGATGCTACGTTGCTACGTAGAGTTATATGGGATATGTTTTGTTACTTATGTCCTACTGGTAAGTATGATAATAGTTTCACTACTTTAGTATAATATGATTTTTTTAGTATTTAAATATTATTTCTTCAACATATAAATTATGAATCATTTTCCCATGCTTTGTAGAAAAAATTTAGTGATTTCTTAATTTACATGCTAGGATGTACTGTATCCTGAGGGATATGCTCAAAGACAACGACAAAAATATCCAAATACCCAGACCCTAATCCAGAGTAGAAACCTAAATCCAACATTTAGTTATTTACTTGGCCGGGGATCGAACCTTTAATCCTGTATCAGACTGGTATTACATCACCACGCGATATTTGCAAACAATTCGGAAATTCTTGCCATAAACTAATGTATACAACATCATGATTCTAGTCACGTTTCGCGAGAGATTAGTTAGTTGCTACCTCGGTTGGTACCTCGGGTATGAATATTCAAATTGCAAGTCGTTGACTTCCTACGATAGTACGATCCGAGCATAAGCCCTTTGACGACATTGTTTACGTGAGAACAGTAACAATTTTGCGCTTTATTTAAATTTATTACTAAGTTATACGAGCGACAGGCCGGCGACTATTGCCGACTGTTGGCGATAGTAGATTTTTTATAATGTAGGAGTAGAAGACAACCATGCAGCCCACCTGATGGTAAGTGGTTAATGTCGCCTATGGACATCTGTAATAAACCCAGATAGGGTTAGATATTCCTACCTGACGTCGGCCACAGATGCGCCGCTACTCCTGAGGACTAAGCTGGAATGACTTGGAAAAGTATGTCTTCGTTACCACACCCTTCAAACCGGAACACAGCAGCGCCTAACACTGCTGTTATTACTTAGAAAGGGTTCTACCACCTTCAAGTGGCGACAGTCGAAGTAGTTGCTGACGGTCGTCGACTGTTGTCTGCGACCGATTGTACATGGACGCCAGCGGCGGTGGCAACAATGAACGACTGTTGCCGAAAGTCGCAGATTGTCGAGAGCTATCGCCAGCGACTGTTGGCAGTCGGCAGCGACTGCCGGGGTCTGTGCGGTTGCCTGCGTGAGCTGTCGCTCGTGTTTTAGTTTATTGTCGTTCACTTATTTCCTAAATGGATTAAAATATTCTATGATGAAGAAGGATAAAGAATTTTTATTGTTTCTTACAAAATAAACGAAGAAAATTGTTCTTCTACGTAGCCTTATTATCTTTTCTGGAACCATCTGTAGGGTTCGAATACGAACATATTATATGAATTTTATATAAAGAAACGTTACTACCACCCCTCGCCCTTGGCCATCCATCGATGTCTTTATCTCCTTGATGTGAAGTGGAAAGTAATTTCTCGTTTCATCTCCAATCTGACAGTCAGCTGGATCGAGATTTTTACGACCCACTGCTTTTCTACTTTCGTCGCTACGGAATAACTTTTATATATCTAAGATATACCATTTATTATTTTTATTGAAGCTGCCATAAATTGGTTTAATTAATTATGTCTTGATTTAATGAAGTAAAACTTCCTAAAAATCGGTAAAGTTCGGTAATAACTGCTCTAAATAGCACGTGAAGTCTACCAATACGCAAATGGCGTGTATGGTGAAAATATTTCTGAAAATGTAAAGTAAAAAAATATTTTATGTTTTGCAAAAAAATATTTTATATTTTTTTTAATTTAAATAAAGTAAATAGTAAATATTTTACTTTATGAAAAACTATAAATATTTTTTTATAAAGTAAAATATTTACTATAAAATATTTTATATTTTTTTGCTTTTCAGGATTGGAGGAACACCTACGCCGTCGAGTCAACCTGAGTATGAAAGAAATGTATTCAACGTCGCATCTAGAAGCTGACCTGTACCCTTACCAGGAGTTTTTACGTTTACGTTACGTTCGACGTAACGTTACGTTACGTTTCGACGTAACGTTACGTTACGTCGAAACGTAAAAACTCCTGGTAAGGGTACTGACTGGCGGCTGTCAGGGGCACGAGCGTCAGGGGGCGCATTGCCGACCCACACAAGAAGAAAAGGATGCAGGTATGTATACATCTTTAAATAGAAGGTCGATATTTTTTAAAAACTTGATTGATTAGGAGTTAGGGCCATTATTTTGCAATAAAAAGTTTAACGGGGCGCAAAATTTTAAATCTTGCCAAGTGAGCAAAATTTAATGTTGCCAGGGGCATAATACTCGTATTTACGACGCTGGATGTTTATGAACGTAATAGTAATTTGTATACATGGATTATATTGACCACTTTATATTAAATGGTACATGAATAAAATAAAGAGGATTCAAAAACTTATAACTTCTATAATATTAAATACCAATACCATCGACCTCGTTCCGCCACGCTAAAGTTTTCAAGAGCGCAGTTTCAGAATATGTACGATCATATCTATTTTCAAAGTACGTAATACTTACTAACGTTGGCAGTTTGGAAATTCTATATCTCTTTAATGTCTCCATCTCTGCTGTTTGCTTTAAAATAGGTCACAGAAATAACCACCTCGAATGTTATGTAAAAACTAAATATTTATTCAAAACATTCGTGGCCTAAAAATATTTCTTACAAAATAATTTTATGCATACACTTCTGTGATTCCTCTTATTGCAGATCAAATAGATTTAAGCGTTCTGTTATCAATATACAAATGACAAGGCTTATTTAAATTTTTGCTAAGAAAATAAATTGATAGAACAATGTTAATATGTACAGTTAATACATACATGCTTAGCGCACCCTTTCTCTTACATTAGCGTGTTTCGTCTCGGTATTATCTAATATCCGATAATGGGGGTTCAAGGTTGGTCGCTGAAAGCGCTGTAATGCAACTCCCATCCCAGGCCGTCGCGCCCTTTGCGCTTTTATCAATACGCCGACCAACAGCGCCGCCTGTCGGCCGCCGCCAGTATCGCCACGGAGACGAGTGCGCACGCTCCATACTCCCCGACGTTGCCGCATTTATTGTCTACATTTCCTTCACCCTCAAATCAATCCCATCAAAATAACCCCAGTTCCCTTTTCTTTTCGTGATCCGTGACGTCCTCAGTGCAATGACGTAAGTGCAGTTTCATCCTCGTCGCGCGAAACCCTGAAAAACTTAACCTAGCATCCGACCGATTACGTCAATAAACGATTACTCGCGGGTTCGTTTCTCCAAGCTGTTTGTTTTTGTATCTCCGATTCCTTTGCCGAAAGTGCGATTACACTGGAGCTTTAAGAATGGTAAGTGATCGAATCGTTAAGCTATTGTTTAGTGTTGTGTGGTGCGTCCGGGCTTGTTTATGTGCGAGCGGATATCTGCATAGTGTTGTGTGTTGCAGATGTGGGCGCGTGTAGTGACTTTCGCTGGGTAGCACGCTTAGGAATGAGGTTACTATCTAAAATAAACCGCGATTTTTACCGCGCCGTTTTAGCAACGCGATACGAGATACCCGGCGAGAGGCACTGCGCATGCCGCTACTGAATATTTAATCAAATGCATCCACTGCAAGTATGCTGCGCCGATTTGACCTGCATTTATTTCGACGTTAGCGATAATTTATATTTAGATAATACCAAAACCAGTTTTGCGGAGTCATTTACCTCTACTGTTTACACAACAAGCTACATAATTATGGGTTCGTTGGATTTACTCTCAACAAAAAGTTTAGTATAAAATGAAGCTTGAATAAATTGCGAATTTCTAAAATATTAAGATGAATTTTAAGCAGACACTGTTAAAAAAACTTTCGGTGTTCAATTAATATTATAACTTCACAAATGTAGTGTAGGTGCATGAATACCGCGTTCAAAGACGGTTCATCTTACGCACTCTTTAAGGGTTATCAGAGGGCGTGTTTGCTTTCATTATTTACGATTTTTTGCACCCTAAAAATGTCGTTTGCGTTTGCATAACCCTTTGTCCGTGCGGCATTCATGCCGTGAGAAAATGGGCCAAGTTCAGGGTCACCGGTGCATCGATTGTTCCATGAGCTCACGTCTTTCCAATGCATGGTTGATGGTTTGTTGTGGCAAATGTAAACTGGTTTGAAATAGTATGAAGCTAATATTTGGTAACATTACTCACAGCAAACAAAAGAGTGTAGTGTCCAGACACGCCGCTGATGGGAGTCTCGTTCTAATTTGACTTTTGTCTGAAAAGTGTCCTAGTGCTTGTACCTGAGAAGTGTTAAATGGGTCTTGGGAAGAAGTTATTCGTCTCTTTTTATTACGTGTTCATAGTATTTGCAACACAAAGAAATGGCACGTAGCATAAAGCTGATTGTATAATCTATTGATATTTATATCTATATATCTATTTTAGACGGTGGGTAGATACGATTTTAATAAAATTATATGTAGGTACATATGTACTTACTTTCACGAAGTTCCATTAGTTTTGATTCTGTACGAATTTGTACGAAATAATTTTGTATTTAAGAATGGCCTCACCTTGTATTTTAATTGCCAGTCATTGTGATTTTGAAATGAATAAAGACTTACTGACACTTCAGCGATGAATTGTAATTAATGCTCTTGCTGAAAATTGGGCATAAGTTCTTTCTTGTAACCAGAGTACTTATACTCCACTAAGGTAAGTAGAGATAAATTCCACAAACCGTATTCCTATTCTCTTATTCACTTTTACAATTTTACAATATCCCATTTAGAAAAACCATTTTGCATTGACATCCTGTTTATACGTCGGAGCATAATACAATGAGGTCAAGCTGGATTTCCAGTTATAGATTACCAATTTTTATAAATGACCTTAATCGTTCCTGTATAAATGGACTTCATAATTTTTATTTTTATATCCGACTATCACTTCGAAGGAGGCTTCGCAACAAAGAAAAAACTATTTTTCAGTTTTTTATAAAATCCTTTTAAGTAGCAAAATTATTGAAAAATATACACGTTCTCATTTCTGAAACTCCAGAATATTTAGAATTACCTGTTTCTTATTAAATGTCGATAATAAAAATTCTGTAACGAAAGGAAATCGGTCCTATGAGATACGTTTTCAAGAGAATGCGCTTAAAGGGAAATATAGGTACTTTTTGGAATTTATCAACAAGTATTTTATCATGTTATTAAGTGTACCAATATATTTAATGTGTTTTAAAATTGTAATCATACTTTTTCATCACATCTCAGTTCACATTATGAAACCTATGAAGTGTAATTAATCATGTGTCGGGTTAATGCGATTATAATAACAAGTTGTTACACTATTGTCTACATACACAAAGGATATGTTAAAATATGTGTGTGCTATAAATAAATATACGCGAAAACCACTAATATGATACAAGGAAAATTGGGGCATTTGATAAGAATTGGCAGACTACATTGTAGGGGCATAAATTAATTGATCGATCGAATATATGCATCCCAACTAAATAAAAAAGATCGCTGTTCTTAAGTGAAAATCGTATAGTAGTGTAGTATATGTAGTAGTCAATCCTTATTGCTACCTCGTTTAGCATTTTTTATAATATTCAAGTAACAAACGAAGTGCAGTCCACCTGAGGGTAAGCGGCTATTGCTACCCTTGGACATCTGTAATTAACCCCAGATAAGGTTAGATTCCTACCTGAGGTTGGCCACATACGTCTCCCTTGCCTTCAAAACAGAACATAGCAGCGCTTAAATATATGATATATTATTGAAATAGGTGTAATGGCGGTACTTTCGCGGTTATATTTTCAATATAATTGAAGCAACCATAATTTTAATGACTATCATCGAATGGTGTGGCGTTCGACTTTCCAAATAAATATTTGAAACATGTATCAATTTCAGAAAAGGAGAGCTTTCCCTAAAATCTCCATAAAAGCGCGATACTAAATACATTAACGAACAGTGGTCTATCATTTTTATACTGCGCTCATAAAAATACGAACAGCGATGCACATTACCCAGACCATAATTATTTTACTCGACACGAAGGTACAAAATTTTACGCTACCGTGATTCTCACAAAAGCCATAAAAAAGGGTCTCCGTAAGGCAAAGGGATGCATAATGTATTCTTGTAAAAATTAAATATCAATTAAGTACACGTTTAAAATATGCTTTTCAAAAATGATGGTGTAATCGTTTTCAACAACACTGTTATTGGTCAGATGTTTCAAAACTGCATAACAGCAAAGATTATGAAAAGTTTCGCTCAAAATATTTTTATGTATGAAAGAGGATGCAGTTTTTCTTAAGTTCAATGAATAATGATAATTATGTATCTTTACAATCAACGACGATGGACGAATATACATTAACATGCTTTGATGATGCTGACACTCGGTGATGTTGGATATAATCAAAATATACAGAAAATAAAAATTGTAAAATTAGACGAATCAAAAAAGGCTTTGCTGATATAGAAGATCTTATCTTTCAGACTAAACGTAAAAACGCAAGTGCTATTAATTTATGACAGAAAATACTCCAACTGAAACTAACGATATCCCAATTATAGTTTACTAATAATAATACTCGTACAGGCAGTGATAGCCTAGTGGTTAAGAAACTCGGCCTCTCGATCGAGGGGTCCGAGGTTCAAATCCCAGGCACCTCTGATTTTTCAAAGATATATGCGTATTAGAAATTAATTATCACTTGCTAAACGGTGAACGAAAACATCGTGAGGAAACCTGCATACCTGTGAATTTAAAAAAAATCTCTAAGGTATGTGAAGTCTACCAATACGCTCTTGGCCAGCGCGGTAGACTATGGCCTAATAATTCATTCTGAGAGGAGACGCGTGTCCAGCAGTGGGACATTAATGGGTTGATGATGATGATGATGATGAATACTCGTAGTATCTAACATTAAAACATTTGCACACTATTAGTCAAGTTTCTACTACAGGATAGTTTAGTCATTATTGTGCTAATTTTGAACGCACTCCTTTATTGAAGATTAAATCGATAATTATTTTAAATACTGAATTTAATCCTAGATACTCTTGTAAGGTGTTACGTGTCTCCTTAACGACCAATTCTTTAGTCATCTTAACCAAGTGGTGTTATTCAAGACCGAAATTACACAGCACAAAATGGATTAAAAGAAGACATGGCGCTTATTTTGCATTTTGTCTAAATTATAAGTTACTTTGATGCGAGATAAACTTTGTTTAGAAATTGGCTCTGAATTACACGAATAATATACCATAGCTATACCGTTTCTAAGGTCTTAAATTTTTTTTTTTTTTTTTGCTAACGAGGGGGAAACCTTCAAAAGGTACCCGATGCCGTGAGAGCGACACGGGGTTATGTGGGACTCTTACCGCACTAAAACCCCCCCGGTGGCCGTCCTCGGCGCTGCGTAGAGGACTCCGGGATCTCCAACGGAACGCAACCGGAATCCTCTTAGCGCTGTGCCCCGTCGGGCTCCGCCCAGGTGAGCTTGATGCTCACCACGCCGTCTGGTGTTCACGACGGTATGCGACCACACATACCGCCGTCCTTCCCGGGGTCGCTGGCCGGGCGGTTTGAGCTCCCACTCATGCCGTCCGCAACCCCGGAAGCCCCCTTTTAGTCGCCTCTTACGACAGGCAGAGGATACCGTAGCCCTATTCTGGTCCCGGAACTACAGGGACAAAGGTCTTAAATATCTAGTAACAATGTAGCCAGCCGACAACAATGACCAAAACGACCAAACACATGTGGCATAAATTCGTCAATACGCCAAAACATGTACTGTTTACAATGTTCCAAAAGTCGTGTTGTGTGTTCAGTGTTATGTACATTAGGACGATAATGTATCCGATTAGGAACATGACTTATAAGACGCGAGTGAGCGATGAACGATATTTTCAAAATTAAATTAATGCATCATATCCCATAATGCCTGTTTTTCGAATTCCAGTTTATTGAAGCTAAAAAATATTAGTGTGACGGAATAGTTCATTTTTACCACGAACGAGCAAGATGTGGCATAAACTTCCTCTTAATATATTTCCGGCGCTCTATGACATCATGCTACTCAAAACGCAAAAAGAGTTATTTTTTAAAGCCGGTGGTGCATTGGCGACTCCTCTAGTGTTCCCAATGTTCAAATGTACAAACGATGGTGATTACTTTCTACCAGGTGGCCCATCTGCCTTATCTTAGGTTTAAATCCAAAAATAACCAATATTGTGTGCAATTCCTGTTCGTTTCAGCAATTCTTATAATTGCTTTAGAATCCTAATATACTAATAGGGTATACTGGTATTCCTGACTTTATGGTGCTTAGTCACGCCTAAGGTTCACGAAACATTAAACGTATAATTTATATTAAATTTGCAGTTTGCAGCTCATAAATATTTGCGATTGACACCAAATATGTAGGAGTCGTAACTAAAGTTCAGCATAAAAGCAACCTGGCCTGATGGGATAAAATCTTGTGAGGACATTCCACTTTTACATATTTCTGTCTGAATTGAGTCTAAATATACACGGTCACTTATGAAGTATGGCAGGAGATCTCTCTTTACCACCTTAGTCAAACCACCAGAGTTCGTCTACCTTCAAAAAGTTTAACCCTTCAAATTGTTGCTATCCACCCTAATATCCAACGCACTAGTTCATCAAAGGTAATAGAGTTACACTAATATACAAAGCCTACTGACGGTTGTTTACATATTCGACACAAAGGCGATTCGGATAAATAAAAGCTGAATTCGCCGTTTATAATTGTTCTCAAATGGAAGCCTTATTCAGTATTTGCTGAATCGCGGATAACGGATAAGTTCAATTGAATTTCCTTTTGTATAAAACGCGCAATTGATTCGTTTAAGATTTATTGTTTTGTTCTGTCCTGTTCATTGTTTTACCAAACAATTGTTTGAAGTAAGTACCTGTCGAATAATATCTAACGGAATTCCAAATTAATTTGTTTTGCAAAGTCAAAGCGAAAATTCCAAACGCGATTGCGTAGGTAGGCAAAAGTTTTCATAAATCTTGATCTGAAATTGTTATTTTGTTAAAAAATACGATGCTTCCTTCTTATCTAAACTCCTGGGGGACTTCGTGTATTATCTTTTGTATTGAGCCGCTGGAAGGCTGACAAATTATGGGCAACCCTCGATTAATTCCGGTGACAAATGTCTTCCAATAAGGCTAGCCCTATCAATCTCCAGAGAATAACTTAATTGGATATGTGGCCGGGTTGTTGTTCGATCAAGGTCGAGTTCTGGAGACAACAGTTACAATACTGAAGCAATTTCAGGAATCTGAGATGGGATAATTAAAGCTTTGATTGAATTTTGAGATGTATTCGTTTATCATTTGATATTAATGGTTACTAACATTATGTATCTTAATAGTGGAGTTAAGAATCGAAATCATACAATATATCTATCTTTTGCCTCTCTCGCGAAGTTCTCGCTTAGAAAGGTTCGGTATGACACAAGCAAGGTGGACGTACAAGCATCGTGTCTTTTATTTAACTTAGACGTCAAGCGTAGCAACCGATGAGCAATGAATATAGACATGTTAGGTCTTATTTTCTTTTGATTCAGATTCCATAGACGAATGTTATGGAGAGTAACGAGCGCTTGTATGTGCCTATTTTCCGATAAGACCACATGAGGTGTCGTTGGATTCTTTTAAGTTATGGTAGCAACATAGGTTACATTACTTGCTTGTACAGTTAATTAATTTTAAGCGGTCGGAATTTTTGTTTTCATATTTATCACTAGTTACGGAATTTATTTCCAATGTACTTTTCAGGTCATTGACTTTTACTTCATAGCCAGTTTTTTCCGTAACAAGAAAAACAACATTTAAAGGCACGAAGGCTTCTTCAACAAAGTTGCGTAAGATCGAGTTACCCTCCAAAGGTTACCTAGTAAAAGGGCTTCATAAACTTGTTGAGTTTTCTAACGGCAATGTTAGGTAACCTTCGCTTTTACCCTTTGTTTTTAATTATTTGTTTCATAATGTTCCAATATTGTGTTGACTTTAGAGCCTTGACGGCATCAAGGTTTTTATAAAACGTATCAGAGAATCCCATCTATAGTTTTAACATCAACCTTGTTTCTATAACAACCTTCAATTGCTTTCTGTTTACTTTTTATTGGAATCATAGATAAGTATAGATATCTCACCGCCTTGTCATTGAAGGAAGCCATTAAATGGATTAAACAGCTGACAATTCTCTCAGCCATTTAATGGCTGTCATGGTGTAATTTACGCAGAACAATGCCGACGTGCGCAGTTAAGTAGTGCAAAAACACGAAATCCAAGAATACGTGCGGGGAAATATCGTTTCATTCGTAAATAATCTAAAAACAACATTTATTTAATATTTCTCAAACACGAAAATAGATGACAATGACAATTTCAATTGTCACTACTGGTTACATTTTCTTGTTAGGAGTGAGTAATATCTACTAATCTATGATTGGAATATTTTTTTGTAATAGACGAGCATCCAGTGCACCTAAAGGTAAGTGGTCACCGTTGCCCACGGACATTTATACCAATTTATACCTACGTAACTCACCTTAAATGTAAGTCAATCGGCGTTCACACCTTACCAATGAAATGTAAAAAGTGCTTAAGGCTAGAAATAGGTATGACTTTTCCTTCCCCGTCAAACCATGCTCGTTATGTTTCAAAAACCTAAGTATGACCCATCAAAGCACAATTAAACGCCTGGGTACATTAATAGATACATATATATATATATATATATATATATATATATATATATATATATATTTATAACATGAGAGTAGCAGACGAGCATGCAGTCCACCTGATGGTAAGTGGCTACTGCCGCCCATGGACATCTGTAATCAACCCCAGATAGGATTAGATATTCCTACCTGAGGTCGGCCACAGATGCGCCGCTACCCCTGAGGACTAAGCTGGAACGCCTCGGAAAAGTCTATCTCCCTTACCACACCCTTCAAACCGGAACACAGCAGCGCCTAACACTGCTGTTATTAGGTAGAAATAGGTGTGGCGGTGGTGCCGCCGGAGTCGAACCACAAAGGGTTCTACCACCTTCATATATGTCTAATATTACCAAATGTATTTAATATGGTAACATGAATGACAAGCTAATGTTAGTTGACGATCAGTGTGGTGGACCAGTCACCATATGGTCTGACACGCAGAGGGTTCCGGGTTCGATCCCCTTCCAAACAGACCTAAATGATGAATTAAGATTTATGTTCTGTGTCTGAGTGTTTGTGTGTCTGTTTTTGATTGTGTCATGCCACCTACGACTAGTAAAATCCTGGAGTGGGGCTATAGGTCTGAGTGCAGAAAGTGTTGTATTAAATGTTGTTGTTGTAAGATCGCACAAAGACGTACAGATTGTAATTTTCTGATTAGGTGTCTTGTTCGACCCGACTTTGTGAGTCCGGGCCGTGAATGCACTAATGTATTCCTTTCAAACCCCAACATTGTGCGGCATTATGTATTGACACAAAAAGTTACATGCAAAAACGAAACGTTTAGCTGTCCTCTAACTGCGTCCAAGGTTGAATTTTATGTTATTGGTACATAGGGTTGGCACATACGCAAATTTAAATTTGAAATTTGATTTGTTTTTTATAAAACTCAAGAAGAAAGCAAGCACGTAGTTCACATGATAGTAAGTGGCTTCTGCCACGCATGGATATTTTTATTCAAACTCTGATTAGATTAGGTTCCTATCTGAGGTTGAATATGATAAATATTACATCATTATAAAGAATCAACTTAACTTGATCTAAAGAGAATACTAATACTAACACACTTTCAAATTTTATTATCAATGACAAATCAGTAAAAACTACGTAACAATTAACTATGTATAATTATAGAGCTGGCAATGAGATCTTTTTAAAATAAAGATCATCGTTTAAGTACTGACTCTTGAAATTCTAGATTTGATCATTTTAGGTTTAATTTTCAACATGATATTATTTTGTTCTAACAGCAGAGTTTGCACTGCTGTGCTGTCTGTGCATTGTGCATTGTACCTTATTGATGATGGTGACGAAATGGTGTTAAGTTTGGTGTCTGGTCAATCAAATGGTTTCTGGTTCGATCTTCTACCACAAAGAAGGCTAGTTCATAAACATAGATTTCCTATTTCGATCCGCGCTCTGAAGTTCTTGCATTTGCCTTTGTTGTATATTCCTATTGATGTTACCAGGAATGTACGATGTGTTATCGTTTGTCTGTGGTATGTTTATGTGATCGACTTGAAATATGTTTTCTGGTTTAAATTTTAGGAGTAGAAGATATTTGCGGGTAGACTTGAGCGCCATAGTCACCACATCTGTATCTACCTTATAACAACAGGTACAGGATTATGACAAAACATGAAAGGAGAACTTTTAGAATTTGAGAGAATTTAGTCGTTAGTGGCAGCAACGCATCTTTGTCCGATCTCAGATAGGACTTCAATCCTAGTTTTGATCTCAGATATCTCACGGCAATGACCATTCGTATCTTGGAGCAAACTTATACTTTGACTATCAGGTAGTAAGTGCATGCTCGTTAGTAACAAAAATTTCAGTCCACTGACAACCTTAGTGTCACTACCCAAAACAATATGAGTTTGCGTCAGCCGAGGCTCCGGAACGACTGCCGAGATATGAAATTCGCTTTGTAATTGTACGTTTGACTTATATTTGCCCTGTTCGAAAAAATAATAATTAACAACCAAACTCGTGCTGCGCCGGTGAACAGCCAAATACATTAGACATGTTCTTGCTAAAACAATAAATGTAATAAATAACCTTTATTATTTGACTGGTGGAAAACTTTAGGTTTTAGGTGGCTTGGTAGAACTACCGCTAAATGTTTTCTGTTTTATATTAGCACTGCAGTTTAAAGACGCTGTTCTAATTTGGCAGTAAAAATAAGCAGTGGTTAGACACTTGGTACCTCAATGGGGGGTCCGGGATTTGAACTGGCGATGGGCGATTTGCGAGGCGAGCTCTAATTATCAAGTTATGTGTATCAGAAATTAATTATTACTTGCTTAAACGGTGAAGGCGACAAACTTTTTGAGAGCTATCTCAGAATCCTAGCGGACCTTAAACGGCTGGTGGCTGGATGGATGGATAAGAGATTTTGTAGGCCTTCCTTAATTTACATGATATATGTTAATTATATTTACTCCCCTTATGGCACTTAAATTTGTTCAAATAATCTTGAGTAACAAAAAAACGAAGCATCCGAACGCTCGTATGCGTAACTACGAAAATCAGCAAAATTTGATATGTTTCAATATTTTTGTACGAGACTTAAGTTTATATTTTCGTCTCAGATACCAAGTACCATTTTCAGTGAATTGTGCGCTTTACACGCCTTTGCATTTAGATTCCTTGCCGGTCCGATTTAAATTCCTCTCGACGGCAACGGGAAAAATGTAGCCTTGACGCTTTTTAAAAGATTTCTGTCCCGTAATTTAAAATTATTTAAAGCCGAGTGAATCCCTTGGTAAAATTGAGCTGCAGATGACAACGGAGCACAGAGTTAAAAAGAAACTGCTTCTTAATTTCGCTGCTCCAAGTATGAAGTTTCTTTTTTCTTATAGCTTTCGACCTAAACTTTAGGATTCTATAAATTACCTGTTTGGTTTTAATTTGAATTTTTAATTTTCTTAATGTACGAATCAGTGTGAATCAGGGAAATTATAGGATGACTAGTGTTTGCCCGCGGCTTCGCCCGCGTTAAAAGAAAATAATATAACATACATAAAACTGTAAATTCGTACCTTCAACTTTGCTAAAGATCATCATTTGATAAATGCGTAGTTTACGATTCAATCCTTACCAATATCGATTAAAATAATCGATGTGTTGGGTCCAATTGATCGATTCTCCGATTAATCGATCTTAGATCGCCATCCCTAGTTCCCGTGGGATTTCCGGGACAAAACTATCCTATGTCGGATCTTTCTCGGGTCTCAGACTATCTTTGTACAAAATTTCATTAAAATCGGTTCAGTGGTTTAGGCGTGAAGAAGAGACAACCAGACAGACAGACAGACAGAGTTACTTTCGGATTTATAATATTAGCAGTGGTTTAGGCGTGAAGAAGAGACAACCAGACAGACATGCAGAGTTACTTTATAATATTAGTAAGGATTAAGGTTTATTCATTTTTTTGCAGTTTCACAAATATCTATATTTGTGTTCAAAATAGCATAGCAGTCCTTATGTTAATGTCCATATCAGTACATTTTTCTAGTCACGCCGTCGCCCAATGCAATATACGACAAAATTAACGGAATTAAAAAAAGAAATAGTGTGTAGTCATAGATTAGTAAAGATTACTCACTCCTAACAAGAAAATGTAGCCAGTTTTGAGAATTGAAATAGTTGCGTAAAAAAGTTTTGCTACGTCTCCGGGCTAAAATGACCCTAAAATATTTGAAATAATTATTTATTTATTATGTAAATTACGCAGTATTAGTTATTTATTCGTAAATTTTCTCTAAAAATGTTTTTATTTGTAAATAATTAAAAAAAGAACTTACTAAAATAAGCCGTTTGTGGCTTCATTCAATTTCAAGGCGGCGAAGTATCTTTACTAATCTATGTTTTATATCTATTCAAAATTGTAAATAAATATTGTAATACACTAAAAAAATCCAATAAATTTCAATATATACAAATAAAGTTTAAATTATATGTTACTCAATACAGTGAAACTTGGTTAAGTGGGACCTGGATAAGTGAGAAACCTCCATAACTGGAACTCATGCTGAGGTCCCAACACTTTGGCACTGAATTACCTCTGTTAGTTGGACGAGGTAAACCTCTATATCTGGGATTTGTTCTTTCGATTTATCATCATAGTTACCTCTATAACTGAGACAGCCAGTAAATTTTATGTGCATAAACCTCTGTAACTGAGATAACATTGTTTGTTTACTCATTCTTATTCTACCCACAAATTCCACACGTAATTCCAAGTACGTAAGTACAAATTTTGAGCTTCAATTACCTTCAGTTTTAGTTTCGCTTTACTATCATACAGATGTTTATTTGAAAAATGTCAAAACGAAAGCTACAATCGTTATCATTACGTGAAAAACTGAAGTTAATATCCGTTTATGAAAGTGGGACCCTCTGTAAATGAGACAGATATTTATTTATACCTGTATATCTGAGATACTGGGTAAGTGGAATACCTCTATAAGTGAAACGACATTGCAGGTCCCTTGATGTCTCACTTAACCAGGTTTCACTGTATTATAAATTTGAACTTTTATATGAAAAAACAATCATTATTATAATGAGCAAAGGCGTAGGGCTATTAAAAGGGCTATAAAACTTGGACTCAACAAAGATGAAAATAAAATTTAAGCAGTAAACAACATTCTTAAATTAGTCCTATTTTTATCCTTCCTACAATAAATACTTGCTACACGAGATTGCAAAAGAGGTGACCCATATACTCAATGGATTTATCGACTGTATAAAACTTGTGAATTATTTATAGACATCATTATTTTACGTTGGTGCAATATGTAGAGGTTTATTAAGGGTGCGTCTTAATGTGTTTATTACATGCAGGTATAATTACTTTATTACCTATTTATTATGACAAAACATTCTGTCAAAAGCCGTACAATGTGAAATAATACTGAGAATTTCAAATTTTAAATATTTGAATGACAGGAATAAGAGAATAATAATAAATGTTACAGACTTATAAAATCAAAATCACTTAATTTAGAATTACTCATTTCTATACTTCTTAAGAACCACAGATGCGTTGCTCTCTGAGGACCAGGATTATGTGTTCCTTACCACACCCTTCCAATTATTAGGCAGAAATAGAAGTGGCGGTGGTGCGTCCGGAATCCGGATTCAAACCACAAAGGCTTCTACCACCTTCAAAAACACCGAAAAGTCAACAGTGCACTTACCAATTTTTTAAGCTACAATATTTTAAAACTTTTACACACACAACAACAACAAAGTTTACATAGCTTTCACTGAAATCGGTTGAGCAGTTTCGAAGATTCGCATATTCGAACACGCTACATAAATTGTATTATAAACACTCATAATGGAATCCTTTATTTATTTTTTATCTGACGTAACTTGAGTCAGTGCGGTGACATGGTCCACTTGTGGCGAGGTTTCAGAACCCAAATACGTGTGATTGTGATTCAACCGTCGCATTCTTGACGTGTAATAATGTAAAATATTCACGTGCCAAAAATAACGAAAATTAGTAAGTGCTACAGTAGGTCGAACAGGACAGAAGTATTGGGTCACTTTTAGGTATATGTTTGACTGTAGATAATGTGAAATTCTGTCACTTTTTATGCAGTAAACGAAAATTCAGCCCAATCCATGCTGCAACCAAATGCTGCTCTGAGGTAGATGCCACTGCATTTGAATCTTGAAGAGTTCTACCCTGGAATCGTTGATATTTAAATATTATACTATATTTTACTATAGATTACTACATTGCGTAGAACGCGTAGGTAAACAAAACTTCGTCAATTTAAAAAAACAATAATAATTTATATGGATTATTTTAGCTGGATTATTACGATTAAATATACAGGTGCGACGAATTAGAACTTCTAAAATCAATTAAAATTTAAATGTTTTATACAATATAATAGCAGTGAAACCTATATAGCATAACAATGTACGAAATAAAACTGTTTCTATTCCTCAGTACTATTACTTAAACGGATTTCGTTTTAAAAGCATAGACTAGTACTCGTACCTACAAGCATAACCTACTTTACCGAAAGCAGACTAAACAAATGTATGTGAGACCAAATACCTATATTTGCTCATTAAAAATCCAGGACGATTAGTAAGTTATTCGGAAAACTTCAGTAAAAGGAACTTAGATGAGTAAAATGCATAGATGACTCCTAACAAGAAAGTGTAAAGTTTTGCGAATTGAAATTGTTGCGTAAATAAAGTTTTGTTACATCTCCGTACTAAAATGTGCATAATGATAATAAATACTTATTTATTTATTACGTAAATTATGTAATTATGGTATTTATACGTAAATTTTCCCTAAAAAATGTTTTTTATTTGTCAAGAATTAAAAAAATAAATGATAAAATCATCTTTTTGTGGCTTCATTAATTTTCAAGGTGGTGAAGTATCTATGTATTTTTCTTATCAAGGAAAAGGAATGACAAAATTAGCGCGGAATGCGAAGTCGTCGGGACGGTGACAAAACGAAACACGTAGCATGTTTGCTTTAATATTTTACGATCATGCAAGGGTTGACACTATGACAACTTTTAAAAATTCTAATCTTTAATCTTTATGAGCGTTGACTGGTAAAGATTGCTTTCTAGCGATAACACTGTCGTGTGGAAGATATGTACCTATTCTAACTAATATTATGTGAAAGTGAGTTTTTTTTATTTTTTACGCTTTCACGTCTCAATTAACAAACCGATTGTCATGAAATTTTGTACACACGTTGTCAGGGATTTTGAAAATAATATAGAGTAACTTTTATCGAAAAAGTCCCAAGGGATAGATAAAAACAACTATTGTCATCTACTTCTGACCACGAGCGAAGCCGCATCTATAAAATCCACAATTGATGCATTATGACTAACTTTAATTCAAAACACTAATTATTACCACTATAGAATAAATTCTTTAAACTTTTTTAAATGGTAGTAAGTAAACTACCATCGATTTGCTAGATGTTTTATTTATGGAGAAGAAGCGAATAAAGATAGTCGATAACACATCTTTTTCATCTTAATCAGAATTTTATACTAGACCAATATCGACAATTGTGATTGCTGAAATTTTATATTAGGCTGTTCATTATTTACATTATATAATCATGTACGTAAAGTCGGTTACGAGACAGTCTTATAAGATTTTCACAGGGTTGGCACTTGCAAGCTTAAATAACACCTAAATAATTATGTTATAATGTTACCATCCATAAATCAGATTAAAAGTTATTAGTTAGCATGTTAACTTACTCTCAATGTGGACTTCATTTTTTTATTTATCTTAATTTCATTACGTATTAATCTAAGTATTTTTTCCACAAAGACATAAAATCACTCGTCACCAGACGCTTTATTTTTCTTGCTTTGTTTATTTTAACCATCATGGAGTCCATTAAAAAATTCGTAGCTCGACGAATTCGTTGTGTAATATAATTTTAGTTGTCGCATCTAAAATAACAGATATGCTTGTATTACCTCTCTCATACCAAGGTTTAAACTTTACCAACACATACGACTAATCCGACACGACATTTTAGTCGTGGACACTAAAAGCCACCGTTTGGCAGCCCTAGTAGCGTTCATCAGTCATCGGCCTCGCTTCCGGCTGCGTTTCATAGTTCAATGCCTCGTCAAATCTGCGTCTCGGTGGCGACCTTCACAACATTCGGCGCGTAGACACGCCACTACGCTAATCAGTTTGTTTTGTGAATAGGATTATGATACGGACAGTGTGTAATATGTTCGTTCATTCTAAAACGATGCCCTATTGCTAAGACGTTGTTCTAGAGACTCGGATTATTTTTTTTGCTTACATTTCTGACTTTTTAGGTCATATTCGTTGATTTTAGAAAATTATTCACTCGCCTTAACGATGAAGATTAAAACAACGCAGTATGAAGCCTTTGTATAGTAGGCTCAAGATTTTTTTTTAATCTTTTAGAAAAATATGGTTCGACCGGGGAGGTTCCTCCGCCACACCTAGCGTGAAGCAGTTCTTGATTTTCGGTAACACACCGGTGACCGTCTTCACGTAGAGCCCCTGATCTATGTGGAATTGGTCAGAGATTTGCTCGGGTGACATTAACCACTTGCTATTGCAGTTGAACAACATTCTCATTTGCTCTCTTCAATCATATAAAAAAATATATTATTTTTTTCAATTTTCACTAGAGAGGCCAACGGTACAAAATTTGGCGATGATAATAAATTAAATTTAACACAAATGTTAAAAACAAATTTAAAATTTGTAAAGTAAGACAATTTAACACGAATCCTAGAGGAAGCTTAATCTAATTCTCTTAAGCTGGCTAATCTCAATTTTCTAAGCGCGAACGTAGATCTAGGTTAGTCTGAAATGGAATGGAAATACGGCATATTCGAGAACGTCATTAAATCTGGATCTTTTGGATGATTGACGATGCCATTCGTGTTTTGGTCGAGATATTAAACGTATTACGCTTAAATATTCATGTGGGTTGGAAATTGGTTTGTCTCTGTATTAAATTAATACTTTGACAGTTTCTACACTCATTTTAGTATTCCCTGTGTGTTCTATGCTATGTACACAAACATACACAAACAGTGTCACATATGATATCATCATCATCATCATCAACCCATTACTGTCCACCGGTAGGCACGGGTCTCATGAAAATGATTAGGCCGTAGTCCACTGCGCTGACTAAATGCGAATTGGTAGATTTTACGTACCTTTGAAAACTTGTTATTTCCTCACGATGTTTTCCTTCACCGTTGAAGCAAGTGATAATTAATATCTAATTCGCACATAATTAAAAAAAAACAGAGGTTTGAGCTTGGGATTTGGTCCTCGGACCCTTCGATCAAGAGGACGAGTTTCTCAACTACTAGGCTATGACTGCTGTTGATACAGATGATATACAAGACAGAAATCTAAATTCATCATTATTCATCGTTTCTCAGGTTGGGGATCAAACCTGGATCTCTACGTGTTACAAATCAATGTAGAATCCGAATTACCAATTTAAAACGACTTTGGGAATAGAAAAATTGGCATTGTCTTGATTTTAAAAGTATTTATTCTTGTTTTATTTGAGTAAAGTTGTTTGCGTTTTTTTTTTCGGAAATATAGATATATCGCACTTATATTTAAATCTGTTCATTATTATTTACACGGTCCCCCTTATCTCATACATACAAAGTATGCAACGAATTTCCTTTGATGACGCACTATGACATGAGCCTCGTCGAAAAGATACGTAACGTCCTCCTTTAAATCTTACGATTTGTCGTGTGATAATATCGTAGACGTTGGTTATCACTTTCTAACTACATTAGTAAACTTTTTTGATATCTCTGATAGATGAAGTCTACAAAAAAATTGGCCAAGTGTAAGTCGAACTCGCACACCGGGTTCCTTACCACCAAAATTTTCATATTTTTATTTTTAGTGTTATTATTATAGCAACTATTGATTTAAATGGATTGTAAAACTTTAAACTGTCTGTGTTTAGTGTGTTTAGTATTTATTGTTGTAGCGACGACTTTTACACTGTAAAAAAATCAAGTGTCTATCTATTACGGTTCAGCCCTGTGACAGATGTAAAAATAGCGCAATCTTAGTAACAAGGTTGCGTTTTTACCCTTTGGGTACGGAACCCTAATTAATAATTAAAAGACAAACTAATTTGCGGGTGGTAGTTTGTCATTCAGCCTAAGAACAGAGTGCTTCATATTTCATCGTAATTGAGATTCCGTTTCCATTTTGTCATTGCGTTTCCTGTCTGCTTTGTTTTTCGAAAACATTATTAATTACAAAAGGAAATTTGATCTACCAATTCAGTACGAAATGCCGTCAAGTGAGTACTTGGCGCAAATTCAATCTCATTCAGGCCAAGATTTTGAGATATCGCCAGTTGTTTTAAAAACTCATGTCATGGTACTAATTAGAAGTTTAGTGTTCTGATACTGGTATTATGTTTGGTGTCATTAACCCACTTCTTAAGAAAATAGACGTGTTGGCTATAATGGAAGATTAAGACAGAGATATTATATTTGAAGTTTATCTCTAAAAAACATTGGTTTTGTAAAGATAGAGACTAAGTTTTGAATGTGCTATTTGATGCTGTTACTGCCACCCATAGATATGTGGGACAATGTGGGTGTCCAGAAGCAGTAGTGATCTCTTACCTTTAGGTAGTGTGATAGTTTGATGATTTCATAAAATAATAATAATTGTTATTATTTTGCCGCTTCATGTCAGAACAGTATTAGTATATTTGAAATAAAAGTTATATTTTTTGGAACTGCATTACGACCGTCATTCATAATATTATGTACGTTTTACAACATCATAATAATAACCTCTTATTTATTACAGAACTTTAAAGTTATTAAACCAAAATAAATACACCGAATGGTATTTCTGGCCAATTCCCAAACAATTGGCCACAGACTAACGTCTCTCCCCAGCGATAAAGCTTCCGCCACTAAACGTCCAAATTTCCAATTTGCGCGGCCATCATCTTATTTACTCAGACGTGAATAAATTATTGTTTTATTGCACTGCTGCAGCAGTCGCTGTCGATCATTGGTTTGACATTCAAACAGTCTAGCGCAGGCGTCGGCAACCTGCGGCTCTTTAGCTCCATACACAAATATGATTTAATTTAAAAAAAAAATTAAAGGATTGCACTTCGGTGGTGTCGATAGAAGTGAAAACTTTATCGTAACCTGGATAATAAAGTAATATAAATAAAAAATAAAACTGGCACCCATTCACATATTTTTTCTATGCTAACACCGGATGACTTTTTGACTTTTGCAGTTTGCTTTTCTGACTTACGAATTGTCGATCAGGACACGTGATCCTGACGCGAGCTTAACATTTTTTACCCATCACAAAAAATGCACAACGCTGCTAAAGAAGTTTCCACTTCAAAAAAATTGTTCGTACAAGTTACATTGTTTAGTAAATTTTAAAGTTTCTATTTGAATAACCATGCAATGCCATCGCTTTGTTGATCATTGAATTTGTTTGCTCAATTATTGAAGTACAAGTTAGTGTTGTAAGTAAATTTTAAATTGTTTTAATTTTTTATTTAAATAAAAATGATTATCTAATAATACCATACACATAATATCTAATTTGTTTTAAATAAACACTACTTATATATGAATAACTAGATATATTTATCAATACATTTTTTTGTCAAAAGTCGTATGCAAGTATTACTGTTGGGAAAAAATCATTATGTGGCTCTTTAAAAACTTTGAAATTTTGTAAATTGTAAATTTGACTCAGACTCAAAAGGTTGTCGACGCCTGGTCTAGCGACTTATTGCAACGGTTGTAAAGCCCGAGAACTGAAAATAAACTCTAAAAGTACCCGCAAAGATCATACTACCGCTCAGTTGAAGCACGCCGCATTTAGTAACAACACTTTCGGTTTATTATGCTGTATTTTTCGAATTCAAGGGCAAGGGTACGAACGGTTCATTTTTATTTATTGGGCAATTCTGCGAATAACGATGCAACGTATGGATTCGCGGTCGAATCTATTATTCGACCATCACTTTCAATGGAATCGTGATGGAAGCGTTTTAACTAATGGATATTATGCAGCGACATTTAAATAGAGTCTACCTTCTACGCTGGTGGTCTACGTCTAGGAATTCAATCTCAAACAATTTTATTCGATTAATATCTTGTTATATATAAAACTAAATCTCGTCATAAGTGGTAACATTGTGACACGAGAATTTTATATAAAATTATCGTGTCACATTGTTAGTTACCGTACTCCTCCGAAACGGCTTTACCGATTTTCACCAAATTTTATATGCATATTCAGTAGGTCTGAAAATCGGCTATTTCTCATACCCCTAAGTGATAAGGGTTGTTTACCCTTAAATTTTTTTTATTTATATAACAACACAACGTTTGCCGGGTCAGTTAGTAATAATATAATATTGAAGCAAACGATATAGCAGTTATCCTGATCATAAGTGGTATAAGCTCATTATTCCTGAAATACTATTTTATATAATAAAAGATTCAATTACAACTCCATTATTTATTTTCTCTGACAACTCAACTCATGACATCTTAATTTTCTAAAAAATAATATCCTTCTTTCTTTTTATTTAGTTTCCCGCTACATCACCAGCAATTAAATAGACTCTTATTAACATAAATTAACTAAAAAGTATTATAATGAAAATATACCCTTACAGTGGTAACTGAATTTTCATTCAACTGCAAATAGAATTTTAATCCGACCTAAAGTCGGTCACAAATCCGTTCTTATCTTTGAAGGTTAAACTGTTTCTTCATACCAAAATTGTCAAACCAAAGTCACTAGCACTTAACATTGCTATCAGAAGGCAGAAGTAGGATAACTGTGATAAAATTAATACTAAGTCGCACAAAGGCGAAAGCCCATAATCTTGCTTATATAAGAAAATATTACTTTTTTTATATTGGAGTAGCAGACGAGCATGCAGTCCACCTGATGGTAAGTGGCTACTGCCGCCCATGGATATCTGCAATCAATATGCCCTGCCAGATACAATCTATCGATCAATATCTGCCCAGATACAATTAGATATGCCTACATGAGGTCGATCACAGATGCGCCGCTACTGCTGAGGACTAAACTGGAACGCCTTCAAAAATTATGTCTCCCTTACCCTTCCAACCAGAACACAGCAGCGCTTAATACTGCTGTTATTAGACAGAAATAGGTTGGTGGTGGTGCCGCCGGAGTCGAACCACAAAGGATTCTACCACCTTCATAACTATGGTCGAACTATACATAACTCATAACCTGGAACCATGTCCAGTGTGAAACAGTTATTGGTCAATGAAATGCATTTTGATTAGGCCTTTACAAGAGCAAACAGAGTTTAACCCGTAATGATAGGGGTTGAGTGATATTTATTCTTACTCCGATTTGTTCGTGAGCGAGCATGAATACTACGTATTAATGTACTTTGGGTACTTAACGATGATCTTAATATTATCGTTTATATTAATAATATTGTTAAGACAGAAACTTTGTATATATCGGTGTTATGATCTTAAATGTTAATAAGTAAGAACCTACCAACATATGTAGGTTATTATTGTAAACACAATAAACCTTTTTAAAAAATACTCTATTCCTCCGCATTTTAAACGAATAAAATAAAGGTTACGATTCTCTGAGGGACACACTAGAAAATGATAATATGTAGATATCATCATTGTATTTTTTATGTCATTAGATAATAGTTTAGACACAAAAATTAATTGCATTTCCTTTGTTTCAGATTTAATTCTTCAACGTCGGTTTAACGAGTGAGCAATCGACACCAAAACGAAATTTTACAATAGTTAATGATGACGTCATTGTTGTAGTATACTATAGTTTAGCAGTAGAGTTAGGGCTGGATTTCTTGTCTGTGGTTCAGTGCGGTGACAAAGTGGAGAACCTAACGGAAGCCAGGCGTAACGCCGGGATCACCCCGGTCACGGACAGGTATGTACATAATTACCTAATTCTATAAATGTGGGGTTGTTTGTGACACTTTCACGCCTTAACTACATAAGCGATTATGGTGAAATTTTATACACACGTTGTCAGGGGCCCAAAAAGGAAATATAATAGATTTTATGCTAGATAGGATAGGGTAAGAATAGATAAAAATAACTTTTGAGGTGCCACTCACCAATCGATGCCATGGTCAATCGGTGATTAAAAACTAGTATATCATATACTCTAGAGTCTAGGGGGTAGTAAGGGATGCATAATTATTCGAAGCGTTCCAACTTCGTTTTCAGCTGATCGACCTCATCTAGAATTTTAATCTTATCCTAAATCTTCACGGACGACATGTTTCAAAAAAGTTTGAAACGTACTAACATAACATGTTCATAAAAAGTTTATAAAGGCGGCCTACAAGGATAAAGATGATATTTATAAAGAGCCATATTTAGTTCGCTCGTAGGTATAACGTCATCCCCTTCCTATGGATGTCATGGTAACGCCCTGCAAAGTTATGTATCTACTCCGGTCACGGAGCATAGTGACTATGGCAACGCCTCTTCTTGAGGATTATTTCTTTCCAGAAGTAGGCAACTAATTATTAATAGATAGGTTGGACAGTTATTCTAAGTGATGGTTTGGATTGAAGTGTTTGATTAAACCACACGTGTTGAGGGATGGCCCTTAAATACAAGCAATTTCTGTCTTATGGGAAGCCGCTGCGATGATCTAAAGCAACAAAGACTCTAAATATGAATGATCTAGCAATGCATTTGTGGCGGAACTACGGTAGGCCTCTGACCCTATTTCGGTATGAAAGAATTGCTTGGGCGGCAGTTGTCACTTACTATCAGATAAAATTCATGTTTATTTTCTATTTCTGTAATAAGAAAATGGTTAACCGATACTGGATACACTACATAGAAAAGCTTTCTGGCTTTAAAAAAAAATTATGACCTGAAAACCTTTGATTCGTCAAAGTCTTCTGTTAGACATAAAGCACTCCGTAATCCCAAAAGTAACGGCTCTATACAAAATCTAAAAGCACTTTATGTCCCCAAATTACTTGTACCTTGTATAGAATAATACCGAATTCCTTATATAGAGAAAAACTTCTCGTAAATAATCTTGGAAGATTTTTAGTAACGCCCACTCATACGAAGATTTATTTCAAAGCGGTTCGGGCACTCATAATGTATCATTTTTATCTGACGTTCCTTTATATCACCTTATGACTACTTTGCTAAAATTGTGCCCCTTTTATGCCTTTTGAATGTGCTTTTCAGAGCAAGCTATGGGAGTGAAGTTTTACGTACCCATTGACACGAAAGAATACTTTCTCAAACAATACAAAGTGCTTAGAAAATAGAAATGAGTGATTTTTTGCACGTCTGTTATGTTAAAAACAGAGTTTTGTTAAAAAGCTCAGGTCAGATGTTACTTGTGCGTGTTCTATTTATTTTTTTCAATTTTAAAAACTATAGATAATCCGACTGTTAATATCATGTATATAATCGTGATATATCATCTAACCCTAACTCAACCCACGTTATATATAATCTAAATTGTCTAAATTTCCGCTAAATATACAAAATTGTCACTTGCAGCAGGCAGAAAATCACATACGAGTATTTCAATCTTTGGTTCAAATTTGGTTCAATTTGGAGGGATTGATTACTAACATTCCATTCCAACAACGGTCGTAAGTAGATAGTACAGTACATGGATAATTTAGTTACAATTGGTACAAATTTTGTAAAATTCTAAAACCTAACAGTGTCGATCTTAAAGTCGCACACATTTAAGAAATGACGTTTTTTATAAATATTTATAGCAACCGCAAATTAAATCTTTCCTATACCAAGCAGAGATCTTTCCTCTACCGAACAAATATTTTCGGTACAAAACACGACAGTGAAACAAAGTAAAACCTAATTAAATAGGGCGATGCCTCCCCGATGCACGTAAAACGAACGACTGGGGTCGTGTTGTAAACATTTACAGGGACTATTTTAATTAAAGGAAATCCTGCGCAGTCAGGTGTGATTAATTAGCCGTTGGCTCACGTAGCGCCTATCTCTTTTCATTATCTAGTCGGAACAGGCACGATTTTGTAGATTTAGTGGACGGAAAAAAGGTATTTGCATAGGTATTGCGGTGAACGAAATTTGTGGAGTTTTTCTAAGCTTTTAGCTGGTGATGTATCATTTGTTTATGTTTTTTATTAAACTTTATTTTGTAATAAATGAAGTAGGTGTGGCAGGTGTGCTTCTATTATTGCCAAATTTTATTTTGGTGCTAATTTCATTTTCCATCAGGTGGTCTACGCGCTTGTTTGCTTTTTAATAACATCAAGTAATTAATTTGATTTAAAAAGTTAACTGGAAAAAACTCTCAACTTGCGATTGTCACAACTCAAAGAGTAACGGAGGGTGCACATTTTGTGCAATTTTACAAAAATGGAAATAACTAGAAAACCACGAGAGTTTGGACTAACACAAAAGATGCTATTATCATGATATGTATTCTGATATTACATGACATACACGAGGTCTTATTTATTATATACGATTGACGAGACACCCTGAGTATTTTGTATCTAAGTACACTTGAAAAGTAAAAAACAAAAATACAATCAGTAAAAGTAAAACGTTTTGTAATATGACTTTCAAACGTCTACATGAGTCACGTTTATCAAAAAACATCTACTGACAATCCCAAAAAAGCGCAACACACTCAAATGCAGTTCATAATGAACTCAGTCCTCTTTTTATCTTCTTTGCAATGTCATCCCGAACGAACATTCGATAACAAAAAATCCAAGTACATTGTATGAAACCTTTAACATAATTAAGAATGAAAATTTAACATAATTATCTCTAAAGTGTCTAATGACCGCATGTCAATGAATATTCATCGGTTGTCATTTTGATTCCATTCGGCTTGTCAAAAACAAAATATACAATACAATAAAATGTGCATACTAATGAACACTATATAAATACATGTTAAGCGGCGTTCACACGGCATGAGGGCGCTTTTCCTGTCGCGCGAGTCGGCTTATATGGCATTAGAGTGCTATTCCTGTCGCGCGTGTTTATGTCCGCAAGCGCGTCCCACCCACACACTTACATTCTACCGTTCCATAAGCACACACAAACAGTACCAACACTTACCATGAGTTTTCAAAACATCCCACAATTTAACGTTACGTTTATTCAAACCATTATTCTGTTCCATGTGCTTCAGTAGACTAAGTAAAGGTAACAATTAGTACGTGCTCAAGTCTTTTTGTCTGCCTCACATGTTCGCAAAAAAGAGAGACAAAACATAAAGCGCCATTTTGTCAATTTAGACATTTATTGTTACTGACACTATAGTTCTGATACAATAAGCTAGGGGCGCTGATTGGAATTTGTATGGGCAAATACGTAAACAAATACGACAACAGTCATATTTGTCAAAACATAAAAATTCATGGCAAGGTACAGATCACAAAGAGACTGTGGTGAGCTATTTTTATGTACAAGTGAACCGTTTAAAAAGGAGTAAACATGCGCGACAGGAAAAGCATCCTTAGGTCGTACGTTTTTGTGCAAAATAAATGTTATCGAATAAACCATGGCACATGGCAATCGTGCAAAACACTTTGATCGAATACTCAACAAAATTATTGAGCAAATCGCAAAATTTGTAACGCATTCGGCTTGTTTCTTTTCAATTACGTTTCGGATACTACTTATATTTTAACGAATGAAACAGTGCCATGTGCACCCAGCTTTACGGTCAAGATGACTGTGATATTCCATGTTTGTAAATACGTTAAGTAAATACATAATGTTTTTAATATTCAGATTTTGAATTCTAATAAATCACGTAATAACTAAATGTAGGTAATTGTGAATTAGTTTTATTCAAAGGTATATTATATTGTTGTATTATTAAGGTTTAGTTGTATTATTTGTAATACATCTTGATTAAATTAATGACTATTTTAACTATCTTCGGCCAAACTTCTGGAAATTCCCTATTTCTGTTTTCTTTCCGATGTCAGGAAATCCTATAGTGCGATTCATAATTAGGTGTCCAAATTATAAACAAAGGTGTTGACCTATCAAGAAAATACGTTTCACATGGTAGTTTCTTATTTTTGACGATATTAAAGTAATGATAATAAAATATAAATCTAAATAAATTAAGATCAATTCACATTTTCAAATATTTTTACTAACTTAATTTCATTTCATACAGTAATAATAAAAAATCAAGTTTTATGGTAGAAAATTAAAATATGATAATGGTAACACAATCGGGATCCAAAACATTTTTTGTGCCGCCATTTTTAAGTTTCCTACACTTTAAGATTGTAACACAAAATAAAATGATTATGATTATGATGATAAATGTCGAAAACTTGAGGGATTTAAACATACTTGCTAGTAATTAAATCACAGAATTTGGTTTCAATATGCAGATGAATTACATAACTATTCGTTTACGCCTTAGCACTTATGATACCTTTTTTTGTTTACGAGGGGGAAACCTTCAAAAGGTACCCGACGACGCGGGAGCGACGCCGGGTTATGTGAGATTTCTACCGTACTCAAACCCCCCCGGTGTCCGTCCTCAACGCTTGGTGGAGAAATCCGGGATCTCCGACGGAACACAACCGGAGTCCTCCAAGTGCGATACCCCGATCGGGCTCTGCCCTGGGGGAGCAGTTTTTCCTCCTCCCACACCATGTAGTGTTAACGACCGTATGCGACCACATATACTGCCGTCCTTCCCGGGGTCGCTTGCTGGACGGTTCCAGCCCCCACTCTTCAATCCGGGAACCCCCTTTTAAGCGCCTCTTACGACAGGCAGGGGATACCGTAGCCCTATTTTAGTCCGGGGACTACAGGGACAAGCACTTATAATACCTACAACATTAAATAAAGGTAAACATAACTTAAACATTATTGCCACTTAATGCAGCAAACAATATGTTAAATTATGAAGGTGATAGGCTGGCTTAGTTTCACAGCTCGACTCACGTATCAGTGTGTAGCTCTTAAAATAACTCATTGCTATTGTTGTAGGTCAAATCGAAGTATTTGCTATCAATCAATCTATTGTTATATTATTTGCGTAAGGTCTGATTGCAATAGTATAATTGTTGGTGCGTAATTTTTATCAATTTATAAGAGATTAATAGTTTAAAGCGTGTTTAAAAGCGTCATTAAAAGTAGAAGTAAGATATTAATATTTTACTTATCATTCACTTATTATGGAGTATAAGTAGTTAAAATGATCGAAATTTACTCATCACACTGACCAATGTCGAAGTAAGAGATTAATTGGCGTTTTTTAAATATATTTTTGATGTGAAACATCTATAGCCGCACGTAAAACCGATTTCTGGCGTGGCGACGCATGCCTATATGATATATATATACAGTCTATATGCAGTAGTGTGTACGGTGTGGCGACGCGTCGCCATGCGCAAAAATCTTAATATTTTATTTTATCATTATGACATATTTAGTTCCTATCACAATATGTTCTTTTCTGCATATTACTTTTACAAAATAATGTCGATGTTTCACATCTGCCAGGCGTCCCGTGACGGCTCACATTGTTTTTTTCTGCATAGGCGTGCTTGCGATAGCGTTTTCAGTTTCTTTACTTTTAAGGCAAATAACAAAATTTTAGTTATACTTTTCGACAACAAAATATCAGCATATAAGTCTATGTCTAAGTATATGAATTATTAATTAAATTATCTGTTCTGGGTCCAAAAACAATATTTTTCTATGCATACCAAAGTGTTTTGCAACTCTATAAGTGTCAAAAGCATTTTATACGAATAAAGGATGATGTCTACACTTACTATGAAATTACAATATTGTAGTACTTAATATTATTTATTAAATACCAACATGAACTATGGAGCGTCATTAAATTCCCTTTACTTTGTCGTGGCCCGTGCGATGTTTTCGAATAGCAAATTCTTCCTTTGGAACCCCTGTGGTTCCCGACTAATTTATATTCGTTCCAGGCTTTCAATAAAACTACTCGCAATATTATCGAGAATTTATAAGGACTATCCTGGCATTACACGGGATTGAGATAAGTTATCCTGCTTACATTACAGGAGGTACGAGCTTCCGTGCCTACATTAGCATTGATTTACGCTTGTAGACTTGTAATTCTGATTTTGATAGTAAACTACTAGTAAAAGAAAGGAAGTAAACTTGTATAAATAAAAAGATAAGAATTGTTTTCTGTTTTCAAGTTGTACTTCTTTCAACAAGTAAAGGAAATGTTTCGTGGAGTTCCTGGAAGTTGGATAAGCTTTTAAAGAGGAGCGTTTAAAAAGAAATGATACACATTATTGTATAAGTGTTTTTGTTTCAATGCCTTTTTCTACAACATATTTTAAGGTAAATAATTCTTACCACCGTATCAATACACAAGATAAAAATCACAATGACTTTATCTATCTTTAAATTTTCAGATATAGGGAATTAGAGGTGCCGCAAACAGTGTTTATTGCTTAAACTTTTACTCTATATAGGTAAGGAATTTTCAAAAAGTCATGTCTTAATTCGTCTACAAAACTTATTGCTTGTAAACCCACCCATTTTAGTTATTCAATGTCTACTAATACCTATTGGAATATTATTAGGTAAATAGTATGACTAATAAAACAACAGAGCAACAACAATAATAAATAATAATTTATTGGAATGTGCCACTTATTAGGTTTGGCCAGTACAAGATTCCACGTCCCCGGGCTGACCTACTGAGGAACTGATATGTCAACTGCATATCGGATCGGTGCATCCAAAATAGCGTTCGGGCGTCTCCGGCAGCGTTCGGGCTAGATCGGGCGTCTTTTTCAATACAAACAAAAAGGTCAGAAGCCGACGACCTAGTTTCCGAGCGAATCCAAAGGTCACACAGACATCGGCCCGGGAAGCGCACGGCTGACAAGGCTGACGCGTTGTTACGCAACTGATATGTATTGATGTAGATGTTATTGATATTATAACAGTTTTGTTATTGTTATTTATAGCAATGTTATTAGTTTTTGTGCATACGTTTTCGCTCCCCTTTTTTAGTTGATTTATTAGTTATTAGGTATGTGAGGGTCAAATGTTGCTGTCAAAATTCAGTAAATTTTAAACCGGTGAATTAAGCTGAAATTTTGCATACATGTTTGGTTTAGATGATAATGTATCATAAGATTAGTGACGTAATTCTAAATCGGATATGGGTGATGCTCGTATATGGTGGTGGACGTTTATATACAGTATTAAATATGTATAAGCGTTTTCTGAGAATAATACGAAAAACAGAATGTCGTTACTAGAAAGGTTAAATTTAAAAAACTTTTTTTAATATTTCATAACCCATTTAATGATTTCGGGCTTACATTTTTGTGTAGATATTGTGTAGCGTCGTACAGTTGAAGTAGCTCTTCAGTTTCACTATTTAACCTCAGATTATTCATGAATACGGCGCCGTCAACCCATTATTTTCCCATAGCGGATCTTCTTTCTTCTTCTCTCAGAGTGAGGTGTTTGGGTTTTATTCCTCCGCTTGCCAAGTGCGAATTGATATACTTCACAGACTTTTGTTTGAATTGCGTTTATTGATTCTTATATAACCCTTACCACATAAATTAGCACTAAAAAAGCGTAAAGTATACTGATCGTGCGCACAAGACATTTCCCCTTTGGAATCAGGACCCAGGGCGACAGGGCAGGGCGACGGGGATCCGCGACCCAATTCCCTATATAATTCAAAGAACACATTCTACACAAAAAAAGCAACAACATTTTGTAATGATCGGACGGACGAGAAATTTCTGCTTACGAGCCAGGGCGACAGAATAGTCGGGGGTTCGTGACCCAATAATACCATTATACTCACAAATTTATTATAAGATATCAAATTAAATAAGTAACCCATTTTATAAAGAAATTAGCAGCGTCATAATGTAATGCTCAGTGCGCACCAGAAATTAACTTTTTAAATTGGATGGCAAGATCTATGGGGATCCACGACCCAATTTGATAAAAAGTACCTTAGGTGCAGTCTTTATTATATTTATAAAATTGATACTGGTGAATTACATAGTGTATTAATCGTTGCGTACTAGACACCTAGATATAAGTGAGGGCGCAGAGAGCGGGGGATCACGACCCAGTTACCCTGACCCATTGACCCAGAGTGGGTGACACTAAAAGTTGCTTCAATTGACATTAATATAGGTTTTTTTTTATTTTAAAAGCACATAATTAACACTGTATATGAACTCTAACTAAAAGGAGTTATTAGTGATAGTTGTTTTCGAGCTAATAAATTATTAATTAGTATTGAGCCTCTGTGGTTCTTAGGTTGTAGTCACCATGGAATTTTACGTAATACATTACATTTTTGTTTGTATTGTATTGTATAAGTAAACACAAAATTAGCCAAATTGTATACTCTCAATTAAAAAAGAAACTTAAATGCTACTTAAATAGCTATAACCCTTCCTTGGCAGTCGGGTAAAAATAACTAGTAATTATTAAAAAACAAATATTCCACTGCTTAAAAATATAAAAACGTCATAATTATGTTAAAATCCCTTAAGCCGTTTGGGCTGTAGGATATGCCAAAGAACTAGATATACCATAAATATATACATTCCCTGGAAAGGAGTTGCCACACATTACCCTCCGCAATCGGCTAAAAAGATAAAAGATAACGTCATCTATCCTCATAAAAGTTCTGTGAAATTTCGCGACCTTTGTCAAACAAAGCCTTTGTCCAGGGTTTTGTCGCCTTACCCCTAATCCAATCAAGTGGAGAGGTAATGGATCACCCATTTCCAGCTAAGCATCGATTCTCCGGATTTTTTTCTGATTCTTGTTCAATAAAATATTACTTGGTTACGTAAAATATGTGTAAATAGATATTACTGTAAGGTTTAATTTTGTTATTAGATAAATAATTAAATGTGGTAATATTAAATTACATTTTTTAAATACTAGATTCACTTGATATAGGTATGAGTACCTAAGTAACAATCTCTGCACACTAGAATTGTCAAATTTCGACCTATTTATAAACATTACTCTTTAAATTTAGTGAAATATGTGCTACTGTTACGAATCCTACGATAGTTTAAAATAATCTTTATATTATGACATATAATATCTCATGTTAAAATTTACTACTTAATAATAAACTTACTTGTCTGGTAGCGATCGAATGCATAAAAGAGATCATAGAAGATATTAAGCTTTAGCAGTTCCCAAGTTAGAAAAAATCCTCCCTTAGAAAGAGATCTTTTGTCATGGACAACTGCAACTGTGTGTGTGTGAAAGAATGTAGGAGACGGCCGCAGCCCATGAAATAGAGTTAATGATTACGACTGATAGAGTCTGGACGTACCCACGGAGATATTTCATTTCTCTTACAAAATTTACCTGTATTCGGTGTCATTTGAGGGCGTAATAATGTCAGACCCGCCTTGACCCACATACTCGATGCGCCTCAGTGTGTGCAGGTCAGTACAGTAACAAACGATATGATAGTGTATTGATTTTATAAACGATGTGGTCTGTGATTCGGTGATTCGGTGATTCAACTTCGGTGGCACCTTCGCCACTTTAAGCTGCCACTCACCAATCGATGTCATCTAAATCTGAGTAAAAGCTACTATATCCAAAATTAATATACTGTTTATTTTGGATCTACCAACAGACATTAGTAGGTGATAGCAATCTTTTGGTTCAACTCCGGAGGCCCCCACAGAACACCTATTCTGCCTGATAACAGCAGTGTTAAGTGCTGCTGTGTTCTGGTTTTAACGGGTGTGGTAAGAGAGACATACTTTAACGAGGCATTACAGCTTAGTCCGAAAGGGTAGGCAGCGCATCTGTGCCGACCTTAGATAGGAATCTTATCTGGGGTTGATCACAGTTTTATGGACGGCAGTAGCCACTTAACATCAGGTGGAGTGCATGCTCGTCTGCTACTCTTATATTATATAAAAGGATATTATAGACTAAGATAGCGTAGTTGTTGAAACTCGGTCTCTCAGGGTCCGAGGCTTAAATCCCAGGCTGACCTGATAATCATTTTGAGAGGAGATTCATGCCATCAGTGCAACAGTAACAGGTTACTGGTAATTATGATAAAGATTATTACGCGCCTTATAACACGGAGCATTTGGGGACTACTCCAGTGCTTCTTGTTATGAGGCGCGAGAGTAGATTACAACTCTCAACGAATTTAACCACTATACTCATACTAATTTTACAATCATCTAAATATATATAACTCAAAGGTGACTGAGTGACGTAGTGATCTATCAACGCACAGCTCAAACCAATGGACGGATCGGGCTGAAATTTGGCATTCAGATAGATGTTATGACGTAAACATCCGCTAAGAAAGGATTTTGATCAATTCTACCCCCAAGGGGATAAAATAGGGGATGAAAATATTACTTCGTAAAGCGAGCAAAGCCGCAAACAACAGCTCGTATAAATATAAGAATAAAATTAAGGATGTTTACAAATTTGTTTTAAGCTCTTGAACTACTTTGCCACGTGTCTCTCTAATTACTCAGTAACAAAATATTGTAAATACCTACCCTTAATCTTCAAAGTGATCAGTGAATAGTAAAATCGCGTAATGTCTGCGAAATTACAACGTTAAAGAGTGGATATTTCAATGTGGGACTCACCCTATCTAATATCAAATCGGATTGATCCAATTACTAGAACATTAACTAGAAGTACTTGATCCATTAACTGGAACTAGAGCATACAACAGTGCATAGGAAAAGTGAATGAAGAAGTAAAATAATAACACAAGAAGGAAAGGAACAAAAATTATGACTGTCCTATATTTTTGTGATAGACGTAGGAATAATATTAATATGTCACTGAATTTAAGCTTTTCCAAAAAGTTTTGGAGCACTTGATATGTCAAGTTGAACAAAAGACCTAATTTGACAGCCTTATTGCGTTTTTTAGCGTGAAGTAACGTTCTGGGAAAAGTAAGTTTTCCAAAAAACATTGATAAGTACTGATTGGCCAAACTGAAATCTGCTAGCAAACTACGTTGATATGGTCTGCTTAAGGAGTGGCCGCTATATGGGTAAAACACATAAAACTAATGAAATTATTTGTAAATCACAAAACATAATGGAACGCTATTACTTATAATAATCATTAACACTTTATAATTGCATAATCAGTGCAGTTATAAAGTGTTCTATGTATACAGTCGTAGTGTAACACCACAGTGTGACAACCACACTAAGTTCCAACCTTAAACATTTTATAAATGTACGAGCTGCCCCGGCAAACGTGTTGCCATATAAATAAAAAAACGTTAAGGGTGAACAACCCTTATCACTTAGGGGTATGAAAAATAGATAGTAGCCGATTCTCAGACCTACTGAATATGTATATAAAATTTGGTGAAAATCGGTAAGACCGTTTCGGAGGAGTACGGTAACTAACATTGTGACACGAGAATTTTATATGTAAGATTAATTCGTACCAACCGATTCCAAATCGCTAAATGAGGGTAACCCCTCAACCTACCATCGTCATAAAGTGGCAGTGACAGCGACAAGCTTACGTTCACGCATGTCTAGATTGGTCGAAGTTTCCCGAAGGATCATTCGAACAGTAATTTTCCGGATTATGAACAAGGATTTGTGTGATTCGTGTGAAAGCAATTTCGGGTGTAATTACATACATCACTTGTCTATCGGAAAGTAATTACCGATGTTTATTTGCGTTTATCTTAACCTCGTTAGTCGTCACGTAATTATAATTTTGGTGAATATATTTAATATATTCTCAAAGTTATAAAGGGTTGTACCATCTGCACACATGTGGTAGGTACATTTTATACCTTTGTGTGGTGGGTAGTAATCACCGAAAAGTCCAATATAATATACAGTGGACGTCCTGTAACATATTGGTGTTTTTCCGGGTTTGAAATACCAAGGCTATACACTAATTAATTTGTATTCATGTAATTAATAAATTATTGCTATACAGTAATAACACTTAGGTGTTTTTATATCCATATACTTTATTAGAATGCATATAATAACTTCTAATGTAAATTTTGTGAAATATTATTTTATATAATCTAAATACATACTTAAATGAACACATTTTTAGAAATCATATTTCTAAGGTTGTAAAATAGAGCATGTAAGTTCGTATGCAATATCAGACTTTTTTGATCATATTTCATTCGTATTCCTGTACTAAAGCTATTTTTTTAATCTTGATATAGAACAAAAATATATTTTTTAACATTTATTCCAAAATTAAAAAAAAACAGATTATCCGTTACTTATTCTTAAACTACAACAGCTTTCCGCCATTTTGTAGTTACTTGTAACGCGACAATGGCGAATTAAAAAACGAACACACAAAACTTTCGATGCTTTGTTATGAATATGACGCAAACAAAGAAACAAACCGGGAAACTTCTAGCGTCATACTGGCAATATTACAAAAAAGGGTAAAATATTCCTTTGTCCATGTTTCAAATAACTGGTCATATTTTTTATAGCTGAGAAAAAGCTTCTTGAAAAAAAGATACTCAGTACTTCAACAATTGATTTCCTTGTTTAAATATATTAATTATATTATAAAAAAATCTCATTTGTATAAGTAATTAATTACAATATCCAGAAATCGAACAATATTGATATCGAGTTAATATTTTGTTCACTCATACAATTACATAAAACAGTACTAAATGGACTATCTTTGTTTTTAAGAATAATTAACACTTTTGAGCCAAATAGGAGATAATATTTTAATATCATAAAATAATTAAACATTATTTTTTGTTAAAATGTCTTCTAGGAGCGTGCACTTATTTTTGAAAACGGATGAACAAAACATGACGCTTACGTAGAGTTATGGAAAAACGCAAGACACTCTCCATCAAAAAAAATCTAGAGACTCTGTAAAACACATAAATATATTGTAACCCATGTATATTATAAAGCCTTGTTTCATGTAATGCAATTTATCCCACCGGATGCCTGAGAACGCTGCATCACTTTGAAACTCTTAATTAACTGAACATCCGCTCTTTTCCGACCCGAGTCAAAGGGCTGGGCATCAAGGCCATTGGTTAAACAGTAATTAATCAGATTTCAGTGCCTGCGTCAATGTGGCGGATGTCGAATCAATTTTGTGACATTCACGGTTCACTGGCATATTGCCTTTGGGTGCGGATGTGTAGTTTACCGCTCTCGTGCCGCAGTGGTGCCGCATTGTCATCGTAAAGCATAAATCTATTTGTGCCTTAACGAGTGTAGAGTGCTGATGTGTTCTGGTTTGTCGGCACCAGACCTTTAGAGGAGACATGCTTATCCGTGGCGTTCTAACATTCTTTACAACGCAACACATCTTTCACCGAACTTAAAAAAAATACTATTTTAACTACTAATTTACTACTTTTAAATACCTATTAATAACTAATCTTATCTAGGGTTGATTACATACGTCAATGGGTGGCAGACATCAGGGAGACTGTAGCTAGTTTGCTAATTTTACTATATAACGATATAGTTGCTATAATAAGTTGATTGCTTGAAACCTAGGCTACAATAAAATAATATTAACACGGAATTGAATAACAAAAATCAATTAATTCGTACGTTTTTTAAATTAACGTAAGTAGACTACGTGAAACTTAGGTAATAAATTGTAGTATCTGCGAATACATTATACTATCAATAATAATTGATTATCAAAAATAATAATTGAGTTTAGTTTACATAAATTATCATGTACCTACCGGTAATACATTAAAATTTAGTAGTCGGCACAGAGTCGGTATAAAGTTACAATCTCATTCAAAGGCAATACAATAAAAGTACTATATCGCACCCTGTGCCCGTCAATTTCGGATGTTCGCTATAACTCGATATCAACGCCGAATTGGATTGAACCCGTTGAAAAATACAAGTCTTTTGTCAATTTGACGCGATCGAATTAAATCCTCTACAATGTTTGCTTTCATTTGTCGTATGTCAAGATAATTGGCAAAGGTAGGTATTTAATCTAATAAAGCTACAAATGTACTAGTTATTTCTAGCAGCTATAAAAGTATACATTACGCACATACATAGCAGATGATTTTATTAATAATTTTGACTGAGTTTTGTAGTGATTTCTATTAATATAAGGTATATAGTCTATGCGCCGGAACTTGTCCTTTCAATCAGAGGGTCTGAGTTTGGGACACACGATTTTTCAAAATAGTGTACGTATTGGAAATTATGGTGTGAATGTACTCACACTCCTCCACCCTCTCACTATGAATGGGTTGATGACGGCTACAAGGTTTTAAAGCGTGATCCAACACAGATAGTAAGAGTGCTTACACACATAAGAGAAAAATACTTTTTAACTTTTAATTCCCATTATTTATTTTGATAATTTATTTTGATTTAATGGCATGAGAATAATTCAACCCAGCATCTTACGCATTTAAAATAAACGCACAACTTTACAATATACGACCCAACCAAAATACTATTAAGTGCACGTTTTCTTCAAGCCTAATAAATTTAACTGAAGCCCGAGTTGTATTTAAAACATCAGTTAACATCTATTACGAAACGCGCGCGCATTAATCATAAAGAATAATATTTCTTAATACATTATGTGTCAAAAATAACACATCACGAACGTTACGTGTGGTTACGTGCGGTACTTTGCACACACGCAGATATTTTACTCACACATTCTTACATGTATGCCTATGTGTGTCCACTGTCCACAAACGGACTTCCCTTTCTCAGGGCAAAAGTAAGATAAATAGATACTTATATATTGTTTATTGATAACTGTAAACATACACAAAATATAGTACTTTAAAAATAAAAGCTCAGTCATCAGAAAGGTTTCCATGGAATATTTTTTTGTACGGCTTACAGTCCGTCCGATAAAAAAAATATAGACAATACGTGGATAACAAAATCAATCCACATATTTTCTTACTAAGTTTGTCATTATAGGTATTACATAAAATTAAGAAAAACGAGTTTCTTTCACCGCTTCTTCTCTATAACGAAATACCTTGCAAAGCGACGGTAGATTATTGACATTCAAAAAGATTTCACAAATCATCTTTTGAAAATAAAAATAACTTAGTTTTCATATTCAATCAAAATTTTATAGTTAAAAGTTGATTCATTACACATTTTTTTGTCTCGAGTAACATTTTTATAACGCCATATAATTTAACTATCAAAAAAACGAACTAAATAAGTTCACGTGATGAGTACTATTTGGTTTACGCCCACGACAGTAGACAAGTCCTTGAGTAAGCCACTGACTCACAGTTCTATTTCTTATTTTCTAAGAATAAATCGAAAACTGCATTTGAATGACGCACTGTAACATTAGCGATGCTAGGACAATGACCTGTTGATCTTGTATAAATAGTGCAAATGCGAATTAGGCATTTTGATTTTTAGATGCTGTATGATTCACGGTATATTTTTAATGAAGCATACAATCTATATAATAGTAAATAGCTACACGACTCGTAGACATCTGCAATCTGCAATCTACAATCTACAATATGCATTAAATAGGAGTGAAGATTTTTGTGAGATCGACAACGCTTTACTTTCTTTCCAAAATT
This sequence comes from Epargyreus clarus, assembly GCF_041222505.1. NCBI lineage: Eukaryota > Metazoa > Arthropoda > Insecta > Lepidoptera > Hesperiidae > Epargyreus > Epargyreus clarus. Next base: position 6,349,533 of record NW_027332233.1, read on the forward strand.
GAAAGACCTTACAGTCCGGCTGCTGTTAAGTGTTTCCTGTCGCCCACGGGCATCTGTGACTAACTCCGTATAGGGTTCTCATTTAGCTTATCATATATGCGTTGCAACTTGTTGTCTCGGAGATAATCAACGGTTGCTACCCATGAGGAATAAATTCGAACAAATCGTTTAAGTGTCTTTATTTTCACGCCCTTACAGGCAGAGTAGAGAAATCTTAACACTGCTATTATGAGGCAGAAAAAAATAAAGGTCCTACGGATTTAAACCACGAAGAGTCCTGCCATAATTACTATACCTTATTTTGATATGAAAAATTTATGAAATATTTAATTTCTATATAGTACGTACTACGTTGTGTTCACTATAATTCTCTTACATAATTTAACTTAATATCACTTATTATCGATGTTAAACAGTTATTTTCTGTGCAATTTTCTCAAGCAACTTCACAGTGCTAAACTAATAGTAATTTTCTAAATAATTACCTTAATTCTGCTAAATTAGGAGCTTTACAAGCCACAGTCTTGGCGGTGTAGCGGTTGTAAGCATTTGCATTTGGTCCCCACACTTTCCTAATTACAAACTAACGTAGAACTCCCTAGACCACTTTGAATTAAACCAAGAAAGTATTTAGTTATGTTCTTGCGTTTATTTACATTAACGTATAAGTCGAAGTAGCAAACGAGGTCTACAAAGTTACGTGGTCACAATTACCCATAGACATCTGGATGATCGTCTTAATCATATATTTAAGTGGCAAAAGGGCATGTAGTCTATTGAACGAAAGTGTCCCAGGAACATCTGTAACCAGTGTTATTAGATAGATGTAACTGCGGAATCCAACGACCTCATAATAGTATATAAAAATCCGTCAAGTCAATTGGGGCAATGACAGACACAAAAACATATTTGCCAAATTAAAAAAAATATATCTTTAATTTAATATAATACTAATTATAAAAGATCTACTTCAAATCTCGTGTTGCTACATTGAAGTATACCACAAAACACTTTCATACATTTTGCGGTCCCGCCGTGAAATTTGTACCCACGTCGAGACCTATTACGGTCAAGGTATGATGTGTATCTGAAACAATAGAATGTTTGTTATTTTTGCTGTAAAATGTTATTGCTTAGTTCTCAACGCTTTGTTTCATCTTTTGATGGTATTTATAAGATGGAAACGAGCTTATCATGGCAACAGAATTTTTAATTGGCGTAATTAAGAAGATAACAACGATGTCGCTATTTATATTATAAGATTTATTATTTTTTTTGGACTATTCTTAACAGGAGTTCAGTCTATTTGACGGTGTAAATATACAGGTAACCAATATAAAGTAGTGTAATACTGGTTGGTCACATGAACTTTCCCAGAGGTCAAATTTTATTTTTTAATGTAGATTTCAGTAGCGAATGTTACTAGCGTAAATGGATAAAGTCTCTGGCCACTGCTTCCAATAGACATACACTATAATTTAAAAGTTTCGAATCGTAATATTTATCTCATCGATGCATTTAAAAATATCGGATCGATATCGGTCCGAAATTTTTCAAGGTATCGGTTCGATATCGGAAGATGTACGTTACGGTACAATTTTTTTCCTCAACCACAAAGTATAAACGCTTTGTATACTTTCTACTAGAGGTGCGCATTATATATCACTGAAGTGAAAAGAGAGATATATATCTTTTCAACTCAGTGATATATATCACTCTTTTGGCTCAGTAACTCACTTTAGCTCAGTAGCTCTGTAAAGATATAAGCGACATTTTATATCAGTATATCAGAGAATCAGATCAAAATGTTTTGACAACATTTTTGATTCCTATGATTAATACAAAACTGGCAAGAAATTATATATAAATTTCACAGCCAACACTATTTGTATATCCCTATTTTCATATTCTTAGCAAAGAAAAAAGATTTTAATAAGTGTTTAAGACGTAATGCATTTGACTCGAATCAGACTCTCTCAGTCAGTCGCTCATTTGACTCATAACTCACTCGCGAGCGAGTATAAAACTGTTGAGTTGAAGAAGATCTTATATCCGTAATCGTATGGACCTATGAACTCAACCATGTGACGCGGATATAAACATATAATTCAAATTCGTCGGAGTTGATGAGTGATTAGCTCTTTGGTGAAGATATATATCTTTTATATCACTCACTCGCGAGCTACTCAAGTCTACTTTCTACACTCACAGCCCCACACTAGAATTCCCTGTGTCGTAGGTGCCATGTAAGCAGACATAGACGAATACACAAACACCCAGACCCAGAAACAAAAATCTAAATTCATCATTTAGATATCTGTCTGGCCGGGGATCGAACCCGGAACCTTTTGCGCGTCAGACCGGTATGATGACCACTCAACGTCGACGACAAGGTCCTCAACAACAAAGTATACGTACTACATAATAAGTCTATTAGTTATTTAGTCTGTGTAGATATTTATGGTCTTCACATCAGTTAGACTGCTTGCCAAATACGTCTAATTATATTTGAACGTGTAATAAAATTAAATATATGATAAACATAATTAATAGCAATGCTGAGGAGTCATTTCATCATCATAAACCCACTCCTGTCAACTACGGTATAGATCTTAGAATAAGAAGGGTTTAGACAGTAATCAATGTACAATATTATGAACAATTTAGGTATGTATTCAGGAAACGATGATTTCCTTTGACAATAACTAATAATTCATATCTTCTAGTTAACAGTGTATCTTATATATAAAATTCTCGTGTCACAGTGTTAGTTACCGTACTCCTCCGAAACGGCTTTACCGATTTTCACTAAATTTTATATGCATATTCAGTAGGTCTGAGAATCGGCTACTATCTATTTTTCATACCCCTAAGTGATAAGGGTTGTTCACCTTTAACATCGTTTCGGGTCGGCTAGTATTATAGAGAAAAGATAGAGTTTTGGACCATCAGAAATAGATGAGATTCATCTCGAACCTTGAGTCTGTGAAGCTAAAATTCATACTACTAAGCTATTTATACCTACAAAAATAGTTCCACGATAAAAACCGTTTAGTTTTAACTACATTTCTCGCGGTTAACTTCAAAGTTAGTAGTTTTCTCGTTTCAACTCTCAAGGTAAATACGTACACCATTTTAACTGTGATTTGAGCGAGCAGATCTGAGTTAAATTAACTTTGTTACCTTGTACTCCTTGCAACCACTTGGGGTTAAATAAGAGGCAGTCGTAAGGTTAAGCTGGACAGGTTGCAGTGTAGAGATAAGAGGGAAATTGGATCGTTTTCAATCTCACAATGACGTTTGCGTTACAGAAACAAGTATGTTATTTCTGCATTGAGCATTACATGTATGTTATTTAATAAGTTAATTGTTAGAATTATGAAATAAGTAAGAGTGATAGTTGGGGAGAAAATGTACTGAGATGTTCATTGATTTTTAATTTTTTAGGGTTCCGTACCCAAAGGGTAAAAACGGAACCCTATTACTAAGACTTCCCTGTCTGTCCGTCTGTCCGTCTGTCACAGGGCTATATCTCCGGAACCGTTATAGATAGACACATTAAATTTTTACAGAGGATGCATAACGGTAAGTTGCATAATAAAGATCTGTCTGTCCGTCTGTCCGTCTGTCACAGGGCTATATCTCCGGAACCGTTATAGATAGACACATTAAATTTTTACAGAGGATGCATAACGGTAAGTTGCATAATAAAGAGAGACCCCATACAACAATCCGTATGTTTTCGGAATTGTTCGATCTCACTGTTAAACCGTACTAGGAAGATGGTTGGCATTTTTACAATATATTTACTACTATAACTGGTATTATAATAAAGAAAAATAAGAACCATAAACATATTTTAATATACTGATTTTAATTTTATTATTCAATGTTACTACATATCGTCTTATAACTACGTATTGTTGAAAATAATAAAATGAACAAAAATAAGTAAAAAATAATTAACATTTGGTGGTACGGAAGCCTCCATGTGCGAGATCGACTCGTACTTGACGATTTTTTCTTTACATAAAGAGCATTTAATAAGTAAGTATGTACCTGAATTCCCTAATAGTAAAAATGAAAGTAGAAAGAGTGTACTATGAAAAGCGAAAAACGCAGTGTATAGCTCTGACAGATAAAAAATTGTTGATCTTACTGTTGACTTGCAGCTTTAATATTCTGCCTATGTTATATGTTCTCTGATTCTGCCTATGTTAACACCATCACCTTACCTACATATTTTAACTATCGGATGATAACTGTTTGACGTCATGTTTCATAAATGACAAGAAAACATAATATATATTATTATGTAGTAATAATATATTATATTACGTACGAAATAGATGATATTAACTTTCTAGGAATCTACAAATGTACGAAATTTATTTGCTAGAAATTTCAAAGTTAATTTACCGTAAAAATGTACAAGTCATTTAACTCTTGATTTATCCCAACTTTATATATATTTATTCGTAACGTTCAATTTCGAAATGAGCCACTATTTACAGGATCATTTATTTTACATCAAAGGACGTGAAATAAGTGTAACAAAACAACATAATCAATTGATCGTATATTTATGAAAGTGCTCCAAATAGGTCCTGACTCACCTCCGGTTTGAAGATCTTAAGCCCGGCTTAGAATCTTGAACATTCTGTTACAGCTCTAGCAGATATGCTAATTTTATAATGCTACTTACATTAGGGTTTCTGTGTTCATCTATACTAATATTATAAAAAGGAAAACTTTGTTTGTTTGTTTGATTGTAATGAATAGGCCCAAAAACTACTGGATCGATTTTAAAAATTTACATTTTCCACGAGTAACATAGGCTAAATTTTATATGAAATATATTTGATAAATAGATTTTGAGGCGGTACAAAGTTTTCCGGGTCAGCTAGTTTTTTATAATATAGGAGAGACAAGCATGCAATCCACCTGATGGTGAGTTGCTACTGCCGTCCATGGACATCATTAATCAACTCCAGATAGGATTGGATATTCCTACCTGAAGTCCGTCACAGAGGCGCCGTTACACCTGAGAACTAAGCTGGAACGCCTCGGAGAAGTATGTCTCCCTTACCACATCAGTTAAGAAGTTTCTATAAAAATCCTAGTCTGGTGGACTAAGACCTAAGTCCTTCTGGTTCTGACGGGAAATCCGTGGGGCTACAATAGTTTTTTAATGATACGTATATAATGAGATGAAATTGTCTATTAGAGAACTTCAGATAAACTCAAAGAGGGTTTCTCAAAAGATTCCTGTAACTTGTCCACGTCATGCCCTATTCCTAAATAAACACTACATTCTTTTACAAAGACGAGACCTTGAAAATCAGGGCCACACACAAGTATCCCCGCGTGGGTTGTGTAGGATGTCCTTCACTAGAGCGTCATTCTAAGCAAAGATCTGTACTGTATATTTGCCCTCAGGGGCGGTCGCAATCCTTTTGTTACTACCTTGTCACGTTTATTATTTTACTCGAATCCTTAAGTTTGTCATCTTGTCAAATAAAACTGTAGAGAATAATAACTTTTTATTTGAAATTGAAGGAGATAATTAAGGTCCAATTCACCCGATGGTATTGCCCATTCTCATCTTTAATCACCTCTAAATAAGATTCCTGTCTAAACGTTGATATTTCTCAGGACTTAGTTTTAATACAAGCTTCATACAAGCTTCATACAAGCGTCTTGTTAACCAGAATCAGACCAGACGGTAGCAGAGCCCTTTGTGGTTTGAGTTTAGCAGCACCACCGCCATAGCTATTTCTGTCTAATAACAGCAGTGTTAAGCGCTGTTGATTTTGGTTTGAAGGGATTGGTGGGGTAAACATACATTTCGGAGCCATTCCAGCTTAGTCCTCAGGGGTAGCGGCGCAGCTGTGGACACCCTCAGGTAGGAATCTAAACTTATTCATCCATAGTCCGCGGGCGGACTACCGCCACTTGTCAGATGGACAACATGCTCGTCACCTATAATTTACAAAAAGCAGCAGAAAATGGATTCATTGATACATATAAAAATAAATTTGTGACATCACCCAACAATTTCAAATAGTCAGTTGTATAACTCACAATTAAATAAGTACAAATACGGCATTGGTTAGGATTAGCTGTCGAATACATTCAGGATCGTGCCGAGTGTCGACCGCAACTAATTTACTTTGTACTATGAAAATGAATTTTTGAATTATTACATACCATCGATTTAATTTATATTGCTTTGTGTATTCATTTGAGGTTTTGCATGTCCAATTCCAACTATTATGTGTTTCAAAATATTAGTATTAATACGACATGTGGGTGTGACAATAATGTGTTCTATATAGTATAATGTAAGACTATCGTGTTGGATACTTATTGCTGCCCTTAAGGTCTATATTAGGAAATAATATATACCGTATAGATCACAAAACATTACCAAGCATGGATGGTACAAGGCTTCCTTCACCATTGATGAAACCTCCGCTTCTTTAAAAGTAAGTTCCCAAGAGTGGTAAAATTCTACTAATCCACACTTGGCTAATTGTGGTGGCCTACAGCATAAATCCTTCTTACTTTGAGAGTAGAGTCGTGCCAAGTAGTGGGACAGTAATGGGATGGCAACTATACCGAGAGTTTCGGGTACGGTCATTTTAAAAACTGTTAAGTAAAGCAGTTGTGAAGCAGTGATAACCTAGTGGTTATCGGCCTCTTGATCAAGGGGTCCGAGGATCAAATCCCAGGCACGAACCTATGATTTTTCAAAGTTATGTGCGCATTAGAAAATTAATTATCACTTGCTAAACGGTGAAGGAAAGCATCGCGAGGAAACCTGCATACCTGAGATATTTATATAAAAAAAAAAAGTGTGTGTGTGTCAGCTACGACGCACGATTGGAGTTTACTCCTTACGAATGATAATTATGATATATATCGAATAGAAAAAAGGGTAGGTAAATGAACGCATCTGCTAAAATGATAAGAGAAACAAACATATATCTGTAATTATTCGGATTATTTATATTACTTCAATAATGCGTATTACATAAAGTATGTTACAAAATAATATAAAATAGCGCCATCTAGTGGCAAGTTTTATAAATTGTAAGTTTGCAAGTTTATCAATCTATGTATTTTGGTTCCAAATATAATAATGGTAAGTTAATATAATTGTTTATATTAAAGTAAATTTTAATATAATATAATTATTTATATTTAAAACAATGTTAAACGTTTTATAACTTAAAACTTAATAATTATAATTTCTTTGCCATCTATAAAATATCCTTGTTGCAATTTACGGATGAAATTTATATGAGACTCAATAAACATGTTATTATATGTAATTTGGATTGTTTCTGAATGTTTTATAATTCTAGAATTCATTTAAAACGTATTGCTAATTTTATATAACTTATTTTGAACATAATTCATTAGCAATAATTCTGTAATAAATATTAAATAATACTGTTTTGATTTTGCCCGTTTATCGTTGATAGATGGTGCTGATCAATAATGCATCCATTTTTATAAGTTAAATTAATATATCAGTAACTTACAAAAGCCTCTTTATGTTAAAAACTTATTTTGCTAATATTATATCTTATTCAATTGCTTACTGATTTTATATGTTACTCTTCTTTAAAAACGTTCATAAAAGATTGTTAATCATATTATGGCGCCAATGTTCATATTTTTCACAGTGTTTATAAATGATCAAACCTATAACTTAATTTATGCAAAAATGTAAACAAATTAGTTAATGACGTTTTAATGTTTTATATATTGCTAATTATTTTTATTGTAATAATTACTTTCATATGGGATTTGAACTTACTGTATTTTAAATTAATAAAAGCACTCTTGATTCATATTTTGGTTACCGTTACGCCTCAACTTTTCGTGTTACACTTGATTTTACTCCTCATAAAATTTCCGTACCGGGCTTTATAACTCAAATCGTTTATTAAGGAGTAAACTTCAAAAACTCAAAGGTAGTTGAAGTCTACCAATGCGCACTTGGCTAGCGCGGTGGACTATGGCCTAATTCTTCTCATTATGAGAATAGACCCGTGCCCAGCAGTCGGAGAATAATGGGTTGTTGATGAAGTAAAGATAGGGACGATATAATACCTAAGTAATATTTTATTTTATTATACACTTTAAAGATCTACACTTTTACTATCAGCTAAGGAAAGGAAAACGAGAGTCTAGAAAGTGTACCATCACTTTCTATTTCAGTGAAGTCGTTCCAGACTAAATCCTTGCGGGTCCGAGCTTATCTTGGTAATTTGCAGCGAGCGACCAATTTGTAGGTGAATGTAAGCTTATATAAACCTTATATATAAGTCGGTGTTCAGGAAGATGATGTAACACCACCGGCAATAAGCGATGGAACAAATGTTAGAATTTTGGTCAATAAAATTTAATTTGTTCAATCTTACTCAATTTGAAGGTGGCAATGGTTAGAATGATTTGATAAGACATGATTCTATGATTCAACTAGTACTTTTCAATTGTGTAATTTTTACTCTTGAGCAGCGCATTTGCAATCGGATCTATTCTTTTTGGAATTTATATCTATTGTAGTGACGAACACTTGACTTAAGACCTTCGGTAAATTCCCCCTAAAGCAAATACTAACGAGGCTGTCCAACTTAATCTTCCGGTGTATCTCATATACAGTCAAAAAAAAGTTCACGATAAGAATAAGAATAATAAGATCTGAGATATTTAAGGGCAAAAACAATTTCACATTAAATGGAATACAAGTTTGTTTCCGCTGTCACAAAAAAAATATCGCTGTTCGCGCATCGCCGGCGGTGTGACCAGTACCCAAAACCCTCAGCTTCAGCGCAACTTGCACAGGATTATTTTAATGAATATCCTGTCTTTGTTCCTCGCTCCGAAGGGTTGTTTGAATAAGAAAGTAGAACTTTCCTTGCGCCATTGTTATTTTCCTACGTAATTGAATTGGATGAATGTGCTTACCAATCCCTTGATGTTGAATTCAATATTCCTAGTTTAATTCAGGTTGGATAAATAGACGATGTTAGTCCGACCTTCTTGCAAGGTTACTTTGTGTTATTGAAGCGTTATTCTGAGATACATTTTCATTCTTATTTACATTATTATACTCAGTAGATATCTTCTCTTTGTTATTTGTTAATTATTTATTAAGAAGAATTTTATTATAGTAATGTATGAATGTTCTTTCGTGTTTTAACCAAAAATTGCTATATTTTCTGTATAAATTAACGTAAAAACATCATAAAATTTACACAAATATTATTTCAGAATAAAAGTTCCTCGAAATTGTTTCCGCTCTTTAAAGCTTATTCCATGCAAATATATAAACAACAATGCAATGCTATGGATTAAATTAGTAAAATCCTCAATATAAACTCATTGATGGTCATGACTATTCAGAATAAGATGAAAGAAATTTGAGATCAATACGTATAGAGCACGCAAAGACATACAGAGTGTTTTTCTTCGTCCATTAAAGCTACTCATTGTCTACTTAGAATAAGCAAAAATAAACATGTTGAAAATTTTAAAATGTAGATCTTAGAGACTTTTTAGTTATTTATGTTTACAAACATTGTTATCATTCAGGCAAACAAAAAGTATTCGTTTAAATCAATTCACCGTGTAGGGTAGAGCCATCATTACGTAAGGCATTCTCGCTGACCACTGCCATTTAAGCCTTTGTCCTCGATTGCCGTTCGATAATCTCCCTGGAGGCTGGAGGCTTTGTCCTATCGCCGGAGAATGGTCTAATGAGATGAGATAAGCGAATTCCGGATGATTTCCCTGGCGGGGACGCAGATCATTTAGGATGAAGGCTTCGTCAAGGGCGCTCGGGAAGATCATTGCGACTTCGAGATGTAAACGTCTGTATTTTTTTTTGTTTTGGATTTTTTTAGACTAAGATTGCCCTGCCCTACTATATTCCGTCATCGTTAAAGCAAGTGATAATGATTTTCTATGTATGTCTATGTATGTATGTCTTATTATTTGGCACGCCCTGCAAATCAAACAACTAGACAGATTTTAAAATTTAGGGGTTTAATTAGACTACGGTAAATTGTGAGCCTGAGATTTTTAAGCAGTTGGGTTTTTTGTTTTTATAATATTTTTTTGTCCTAAAATTGTAAAAAAACTTCGATAATATAGAGGGGCTTGGATTTGTTAATGCCTGAAATTTTAACCTAGATTACTAAAGGTTCTAAATTTGTACCTATTAGCTATGATCACCTAGGATTATATGTCTTAGATATTTTTTACTTGTAGAAAAATTCCAAATTCTTGAGAGAGCAATGCTGCAATATTTTCTGTTTAAACACGTTAAACATTTTGACCAAGCCTGCTTGTAAATTAGTTGGTATCGCTCGTTTTGACCTCGTTCTCTTTACGAATTTAAATTTTTAAAGTTGAATTACTGCGTTTTCGTGTTTGTATATGTATTTGCACTAAACACGAATTTCTGGTTGCAAAATAATTAAACGACATACTCGTAATTTTGTAACAAATCATTTATTCCTTATTTAATAGTGTATTCGTAATTTTTTTGAAATAATTATATTGACTACAAGTACAAAGTTTATAGTTGCTTTTCTTCAGAATATAATAAGTATATCTGTTTTTAATTTCGTAAGAATTACATAATTTTGTTTATTATTCTTTGTTTTTTTTTTATTTTAAAATAATAATAAATCATTCAACCATAAAATAGGTACAAAATCTTAATTCTGTTCATATAGGACACCCATTTTGGAAAATCCTTCGACAGAGAAAATTTACCTGTAAACAGTTAAAGAATGCATATTATAAATATATAATACTTACGTGTTTTGCTCGTATGGAAGGTATGATTGATATCTTTAATATTGTGGTGCTGTGAAAATTGTGAAGCGTCAAAGTAATTTATTCACTTTTATAGTCAAATGCATGAACAATTATGGTGTGGAATTTAATATTGCGTTTGACGTAAATTCCCTCAGCAAGTGGGCGTCAACGAAATCTGATATTTATAACTTTTATGAAAATACGGATGGAATTTGTAATAATGTTAATTTATCATTCCGACTACAAACATAGATTAGTAAAGATTACTCACTCCTAACAAGAAAAAGTAACCAGTTTTGACAATTGAAATAGTTGCGTAATTAAGTCTTGCCACGTCTCCGTGCTAAAATGTCCCTAAAATATTTGAAATAATTATTTATTTATTATGTAAATTACGCAGTATTAGTTATTTATTCGTAATTTTTTTCTAAAAATGTTTTTATTTGTCAAGAATTCAAAAAAAGAACTTACTAATAAGCCGTTTGTGGCTTCATTCAATTACAAGGCGGCGAAGTATCTTTACTAATCTATGACTACAAAGTGCAAAAATCTCCCTTTGACATAAGTGTGAAACAGCACTAATTTGATAATTACAAAATTATTCGCTAAATGAGTTTACTATGAAATATTAATGATTTAATTTGTTAGTATGTTTGCATGGGCTAATCTAGGATTTGGCTGAGTTGGTTTTGACTAACCTTTTACGCGAATATTAATATTTGGTATTTTCATGTAACCTCGTACATAATTTACAAATACCGCCAATAAACATTGCCCTTGTGTTATTATCCTATTTCAATTCTTGTTAAAGTCTTAATTATAACTAGGATAGATGCTAAAATAAAATACACCGTTAATGTACGAATGATGCAAAAAAAAAATAAACAGACAAAAATTATAAACTGCACGTTGAATCTACATCGAATCTTGCTCATCTGCTTGGAGCCGCAAAATTACCGTCGAACAAAACGTTTATTTACGCAAGTCTTTGCCTTTCAGCGAATGTCAGACTGAAATCGAATAACATCAAAGAGACGTTTATGTATCGCGTTTCGAAATAAAACACGCGCCATCGCCGACGCTGTAGATCACATCGCACGTCCGGTACAGACGCCGGCATGACATCGTGAACTTGAGTACACTGTACACTTGCACATTGAAACATTGTGAACTTGGTATTTAGGGTTAAGTCCTATGTGTAGGAGGTAAATAGTCACCGATTTAATATGACATCGTGAACTTGAGTACACTGTACACACGCCAATACTGCAACTTTGTGAACTAAATATTTAGGGTTAAGTCCTGTGTGCAGGAGGTAAATAGTCACCGATTTAATAAAACATCGTGAACTTGAGTACACTGTACACTCGCCAATACTGCAACTTTGTGAACTAAATATTTAGGGTTAAGGTCTGTGTGCAGGAGGTAAATAGTCACCGATTTAATATGACATCGTAAACTTGAGTATACTCATCAATACTGTAAGATTTTAAAATGGAAATTAGGGGCAAATCCTTTGCATACCATCTACATAGGATAGATGTGTCACAATGATGATAGTTAATTATAAGTGTTATCATACTAATTGTAAAAATAATTTGGACTTTCCCTTGTTAAATCATACAATGACTTGGTATTTTTATATAAGATATGTATCTGAGGAAAGATTTTCGAAATTATACTTAACTATTGGATAAGTGTTATGAAATAATAACTCAAACTATTTTACGAGTTCAGTGTTATTGATTGTAAGAGCTCAATAACTTTGAGTTTAACTTATTTAAGCGCTATAACTTGGACGTAATGTATCCAGTTCACCCACTACCCCAGAATCCTTTGGATTTTTGCCAACAGGCAATAAAGTAAGGTCGTGCAACGCGTCTGTATGTTGCCAGTCACTGCTGAGAACTTAAATTAATCTGTAGAACATACATTTCATACTTTTCTTATATAATATAGGAGTAGCAGACGAGCATGCAGTCCATAAGTCTGTAATCAACCCCAGATAGGGTTAGATATCCCTACCTGAGGTCGGCCACAATGCGCCGCTACCCCTGAGGACTAAGCTGGCATGCCTCGGCAAAGTATGTCTCCCTTACCACACCTTTCAAACCAGAACATAGCAGCGCTTAACACTTCAGTTATAAGGCAGAAATAGGTGTGGCGGTGGTTCTACCACCTTCAAAGATTCAAGATATATATGACAAGCAGTGACTACTTACCATCAGATAGACCGCATACCTGGTTTCTTCGCTATGTATGCTCGAAGTTTGTTTCAACAATTCTCCACTTAACATAGGAATGTATAATAAATTGTGTATAGTTGTACATCTACCAAAACGACAAAGTATTGCAATGTGTGCATTCAATGTGATGTCTAGATGTACTAAATTTTTCAACGTTGCATGATAACATCTCTCTGGCTTTCAAAAGCACTTGTAAGGAATAAAAACACGATATTTTGTTTATATGCACGCACTTAACTTATATGTTAAACGCCTACTGTATGCATTTTATATGATGAAAGAATTGAAAATTCATGTACAAAAGTACATATCGATATATTTTTTATTATTCGTATTAGTTATTATAGAATCGATTGAAATAAATGCATTGTGCAAATTTTACCTGTCTACCTATCACGGTTTAATAGACAAAGCTAAAAACGTCGATAAATAGCAGTTTTCTGTATGGCGACCCCCACTTATTTTCAACCCTTTTAATTTTTATTATTTCTTGATATAGCGACCACCGTTCTACGCAGTACATACTCTGTAAAAAAATTAAGTGTCTATCTATTACGGTTCAGGAGATAGAGCTCCGTGACAGACGAACAGACAGAGGGGGCTTAGTAATAGGCTTCCGTTTTTACCCTTTGGGCACAGAACCCTAAAAATTACCATAAACATGTTGATAGTAAACGGTTGTTAAGTTATTTTAACGTAACGTTTGATAAAGTTAACCATCTAAATTATCTATTAAACTTAAAAGCTCGCTGCCCATAAATACGAGTAACATGCAGTAAATACCAATTTAGACCGGATACGAGATAATAACCGGATATCCGCTTCGCGTGTAATTAGGGCGGCCTAGGTGACATTTGCAGGGAAGATATATGTACCTACATCATATTTAGACTACTAAGTTTATGCCTAATAACTTTGATCCAAAACTTGAAATATAATAGTAATATTTTGACATGTAAGGACTGTTAAAAATGTGTGTTGTCAAAAAACATATTTTTCATATTTCACGTCCTTAATTTTTTTTATCTTCAGTTAATAATTATTTTTTGTCTTTAATTTTATAATGACAATAACTAAAACCAAAGTAACAGTTTTTTTAATTATTCAATTTTTCAAGTGACGATTTTAAGTAAAGCTCTCACTTAATCACATTTTTTCTATAGGACATATTTTGTATATACACAATACTTTATTACTTCTCTTCTTCGTCGTTCTCTTCATTTCTGAAGGTCGCGCTCATTTTGGTAAGCCTCTGTGGATGATCTGACAAGCTGCTTCCATGGTACCCGATCTTCAGCTTGTCTGAGAGCGGTTGTCACTGGAAGTCCCGTAATTTAATTTGTGGAGTCAGACCACCGGCTAGGTGATCACCCTCTTTTCCCGTATATTTTGCCCACCACAACCAGCTGGACACAAGGCCACAAGGTTGTCTGGATCCCTTCGTGCTATGTGGCCAACTTTATTATGATTAGTAATAAAGTCTCCGCATTGATCGACATTGATCCACACCGGTTCAACGTAATTAGTTCTCGGTTCGATCTCCGACCAGACAGATATCTAAATGTTAAATCTACATTTCAACTCTGTTTTTGTGTTAATATATGTACCTATTACACTAATTATATGAGAAATGATGTGGGGCTATGAGTATAGAGAGATATTTGTTTATTATATTGTAGCATAATTGTATTGTATGGTGGAGTATGGTCTTGGCCCCTATTGCGTGGTGATTTTCCATTCCCTGGCAACGCAAAAATCAGCCAGCCAGATATAACACAAATTAAAGTTATTTCGTTAAAACCACCGCTCCGAGGGGATTCCATCGTACCTACTCTTAACTCGTAGTAATTATCATTAGCGAAACCTGTTTACGACCCATTTTATTAAAAATAAAAACAAATAAACGAACCACATCTGATAAGAAAGCTGAATAGTGGAGGCTCAATGCCTGATATATGCAAGATAAAGGTTACACATATTATGGTCCCTCATCATATGAATTTTCAGCCTTATAGCCTTTGTAATAAAAGCTAGGGCACAGGTCTGGTTGTATAGGGTACTGGAGCAAAAAATACTTTTTTAACTAGAATATGCACTTGGTAACCTAGCGACGATGCAATTTGTAAGGGTCAGTAGCTGGAAATTTATATATTGGTGGGAATCTGATGATAGGCAGGATACATTAATAAAAAACGTCCCCTTATACTTGTTTCGCCGACTTCGCAAAAAGGGGAGGTAATTTGGTTATTGTTCGGATGTATTTTTTTCACTAGCAGATATGATGTATTAGTTTAAAAAAAATGACGATTACTATTCTTATAATTCCACTCTACGATTATTTGTAATGTTGCCCTGGGGCCTAGACTACGGTCGTTTGTCCACAGCGTCACCGGACCGATACCGAGAACGAGATTATTTTGATAATATGTCGTGACGGCGATATTTAGTCCATCGCGACTGATATCGGCGGTTTATTTTGTTCCTGATGTCACGCGTGTGACGGCAATTTATGAACAAGTTCCAATGTGTTTTATATTGCCGGCACGGTCAAAATCTCGGTGCCGATCTAGCGGTCACGCTGATTTACTCGATATATCGGCAGCGGGGATGACGGATGATCGGGTGACGGACGCGCGGTGGACAAACAGCGTAAGACGACTATTAAAACACCCAGACCTAGAGCAGACATCAAAATGTTCATACCCTACCCATTTTCATACCCCACCGTAACGCTGAACTACTTCACACTAGAAATAGGTGTGATAGAGGTACCGCCCACTACCTATCATATCTATGTCTCTATATCCAAAATGGATATGAGCAAAGTTAAGTTTAACTTTCACCCCTATACCGAAATGGATATAAATTGCAAAGTTTTTCAATCCACTAATGTTTGTACGGATCCAATTCCTGAACAAATTAGCCCCGAGTGCTTCACGTTGCAAATGTGAGAGCTTTTGTTCATAATTAGTTAGAGGTACTCAAATTAATAGAGTATATTATGATTTATTAAACTGGCTGATATATATGAGGCGGCCATCTTAGTTCTTAAGAGTGGTACATACACACACATTTGTAATCGACATTAGGTAGAACCCATGTTTTATATATGGAGTTGATTATAGATGGGTGACGATGGTGATGATAGGTAGTTAATTGTATCAGGCGTTACTTTACGGAAATTCATGCTATTAAGTTAGGATTAAAATAACTTCGCAACAATCCGCTACTAATATGTATGATGGTATATATTTTAAACCATAGTCAACTGACCCTGATGATGGTTCGTTTTGGAGCGAAACACGTGTTAGTGATGGTATGTATGGTGGTGAATATTTTTTATTTTTTGTATCTGCACGCATCCTATGTGGGAGGGAGGGTGGTACCTACTGCATGGTTTAAAAAAAAATAACAAAAAAATAAAACCGACTTCCACGTCACTACAAAGTAGAAAATAAATCAAATATATGTTGGTTTAGTACATAGTCCTGAAATCGGAAATAAAAAAAATATACGTGTCGAATAGATAACCTCTCTTCCTTTGGGAAGTCGGTTAAAAATATATATTACTAGTATCGATTAAAATAATCGACTTTTTGATCCAAAGGATCGATTCTCCGATTAATGGATCTTAGATCGCCATCCCTAGTTTCCGTGGGATTTCCGGTATAAAAACTATCCTATGTCCTTTCTCGGGTCTCAGACTATCTTTGTACAAAATTTCATTAAAATCGGTTCAATGGTTTAGGCGTGAAGAAGAGACAACCAGACAGACAGACAGACAGACAGACAGAGTCACTTTCGGATTTATAATATTAGTAAGGATCACACGTATCAGTAGCGGATTGTTGCGAAGTAGTTTTAATCCTAACTTGATAATGATGTCGATGGTTGACTATGGGTGACGATGACAACTTATTATCGGGTGATGCCTATTGCCGCCCATGGATATTTGTAATTAATCTCTAATTCTCTTGTAAGATCAGAGTCGTACCTGCTATCCAAAAGCACTAAGTTGGAACGCCTCGGAGCGGCATTAATAATATACATTCCTTAAAAAATCAACTGTTTATAATTATATTACGGTTCATTAGATAGAGTCCTATGACAAACGGAGTGACAGCGAATACTTAGTAACAAGATCCCACGAACCCGTTACGTACGGAACCCTACAAATCATGCTGTAATAAAAACACGTGTTAATCGCTATTTATAACTCCATCCTTTCTGTTCCCTTTCTTCCTGTATCGGGCCCGGTTCGGACTTGACCTTGATCCACATTTTACACGTGTACAAAATTTGGTGACTCGAGAACATTTTGCTGCTAACTTTTAAAATAACAATTATGTTAAGTTAATTTAATCTTCCGCATTCTTTTCCTGTTTGGAAGTTTTTTATGTTTTGGAGATGATGTAATAAACAAGTAACTCTGGGATATTCAGAAGCTCCAGTTCTTAAAATAATTATTTAATAAGTATTAAGTAATTCGGTTTCTTTTAAGAAATGAGGGTTAATTTATTTTATTTTAATAGGCGTCCTACAGTGGTGGTGCCGATGTTTCTGTGGTGTGCCACAGAAACGTCGGGAGACAACCAGCCAGATGGACCGATGACATCATGCGAGTGGTGCGAAGAGGCTGGATGAGGACAGCGCGAGATCGGGACTTGTGGAAGTCTAGTGAGAAGACTTACATCCAGCAGTGGGTGACAAAGGGCTGAAGAAGAAGAAGAACTACAGTGGTGTCATAGACTTTGAAACTCAAAACTAGCTTATTATGGAGATTCAAAATGATATTCTATGTGCAATCTAGAATGTAACCGTGTAAATAATACCTTTGTAGTTCGACTCCCGCGGCACCGCTGCATCTATGTCTGCATAATGACAGCAGTGTTAAGCGCTCCTGTGTTCTGGTTTAAAGGGTGTGGTAAGGAAGACATACTTTAGTACATACATATACGAGTACATAGTCCTCAGGAAAGCAGCTGTGGCAGACTTCAGGTAGGAATATCTAATTCTATCTGAGGTTGATTACAGATGTCCATGGGCGGCAGTAGCCACGAGTTACGAGTACCATTACTGGTTATTATGAAAAAAATATAAATTGCCACATTTGACAAATATGACACTATTTACTTAAAACTAATGAGTTTCGGAAAGTGTAAAGGGCTTGAAATGTCCAATTAATATTAAGTTTGTTTCTCATAAATTACAGTTTGGGACTGACTTAACTCACTAATACTTTATTGAGAGTCGGCGGCACGGAGACAATTTACATAATGAAGAGCTTTACTTCTCTCGGAGTATCAAAGTCTTACTGGTAGCCATAAGTAGTCAGTAGTAAGGGATAAACTATGGAGCTTTATGGTTTTAAGGTAGAGTCATTAGCTCTAGTGACTGGGGGTCCGCCCCAGGCCCTCGATCCTGTACCCTTAGAACGAGTTTTCAAATCATCCCACAGTTGTACGTTACGTTTCCTCAATCCATTATTCTGTTCCGTTTGCTTTAGTAGAATGAGTTTTCGAAATACGACGATGAACCTTCTGTCTCCCTCACATGTTCGCAAGAAGAGAGATAAAACATAGAGCGCCATTTTGTCAATTTAGACATTTTATGTTACATTACTGACACTATAGTTCTGATGCAATCCGCCTGGGTCGCTGATTGGACGCGAATTGTACGGGCAAATACGTAAACAAATACCAAAACAGTCATATTTGTCAAAACGTAAAACTCATGGTAAGGGTACTGGGGGCCCCCAGACACACTTGCTACCTACAAAAAAGGACACCGGACTCTTCGCCATATTTGTCGGCGAAGTGTATGACTATGAGACATTTTTAATTTTGTAAAAACAAATCAATTTTTTAGACTGGGGGCCTCCATTCAATTTTCTGCTCCGGGTCTCTGATGACCTTAGTCCGCTACTGGTCATTCGTAGTTTACGATTGTTATGAGTACATCTGATTCTGCCGAAAATCAACAAAGTCAAGCGTTGCTATGATCTTATTTGATAGCGTGAGTGTCTCTTAAGTATCTATCTTAAGACACGTTTCTTAGGTCACGTCAAGTCATGTGTTAAAAGTAATAGAAACCTCCTGGGTCGACTCTGGTAGCACCACCACCACATCCATTTATGCCTAATAACTGCAGAGTTCAGCTGTTCTGGTGTAAAGGATGTGGTAAGGGAGACATACTTTTCCGATGCATTCCAGCTTAGTCCTCAGAGTAGCGGCGCATCTGTAACCGACCTCAAGTTGGAATGTAATTTTATCTGGGTTTCATTACAGATTTCCATGGACGGCAGTAGCCACTAACCATTAGGTGGACAGCTTATTCGTCTGCTACTCCTACATTATATAAAAACTAATTCACGTAATTCATACGTAGCTATGAAGCAACAGGATCTGTACTTTTACGTAAGGCATTCCAATTTAGTCCTCAGGGGTAACAATAGGTTCTATCCCTGAATTTGATATCGAGAAATCCAAAATCAATAATGCTCTTTGCGACGCGCTTTCGAATGTGAAGATGACTATTGTGTGTGCAGATTTTTCAGATTACATGAACGTAATTAACGTACCCGACATCGAGTTTCATTGTTTTCGAATACAGAATTAATTTGTCTTTATTTCATTTGTTTCATTATCGTGATATTATAACGAAGTAGCATCAAGTTTTGAATTTTTATTTTATTTTAAAGAACCTACACCTACTCTTGTAACTACACGAGTAATTTAAGGATTCTTGTATTAAATTCGCAGAACCCTATCTTTTTTTTTCATAAAATCTTCCTTATTTTCTTCCTATTCAAGGTTGAATACAAATATCGATACTTTAACGGTTTTATTGACTTAAGTAAATTCGGTTAGAACCCTTAAGCCTTCGGAGGGACATAGGTTCCCTCTGCGTGTTCTACCGACTTTACAATGGTGAGTGTTCTGAGGAACTGTTTGATCTGGTGCCTACGTCGCCTTTCCTTCATCGCACCACTCGCCGAAGGATGAAGTTCCATCCACATCAACTGGACCCGTGGCGGTCCTCCACGGTTCGGTTTAATAGATCATTTTTGCCGCGTACGTGCAAAATGTGGAATGAACTTCCTCCTGAGGTATTCCCTCAGGACTATGACATGGGGCTCTTCAAGAGGGGTGTAAAAAGAGCTCTCCTTCAAAGCCGGCGATGCATTGGCGACTCCTCTGGTGTTGCAAATGTCCATAGGCGACGGTGACTGCTTTCCATCAGGCAGCCCGTCTGCCTTATCGTTAGGTTACATATAAAAAAAAAAAAAAAAAAAAAAAATCTTAAAACACAATTATTTACGGAGGTAACTTGACCAGATCTTATTTAGGGTTCCGTACCCAAAGGTTACAAACGGAACCCTATTACTAAGCGTCCACTGTCTGACCATCTTACACGGGACTCTATCTCCTGAACCGTAATAGATAGAAACTTGAAATTTTACTTGAAAAGCAGTGATAGCCTAGTGGTTAAGAAACTTGGCCTCTCGATCGAGGGGTCCGAGGTTCAAATCCCAGGCATGCAGCTCTGATTTTTCGAAATTATATGCGTATTAGAAATTAATTATCAATTTTCAAAACGGTGAAGGAAAACATCGTGAGGAAACCTGCATACCTGAGATTTATAAAAAAAAATATCAAAACGTATGTGAAGTCTACCAATACGCACTTGGCCAGCGCGGTAGACTATGGCCTAATCCTTCTCATTCTGAGAGGAGACCCGTGCCCAGCAATGGGACAATAATGGGTTGATGATGATGAAATTTTACACAGTATATAGAACGGTGGTAGCTATAACAAAACATCTAAATGTCGCCATACACGAAACTGCTATTTTTCGACGTTTTTCGCTATCTATTGAACTTTAATAGGTAGACAGTCCAAATTTTCACAATGTATTTACTTATATATCAATGGATGCTATGAAAACAAATGCTAAAATAAAAAAAAATGGATTACCGAACACTCAGTGAGCGAGTCGACTCGCTCTTGACCAATTATATTATGTACCTGACAACGTACCTTGCATGTACCATTAATAAACTTTGTTATTGATCTCCGTTTTTAATTTGATCTTTTTTGTTTTATTAAAGTTATCGGATCTGAACATACCTGATACGATAAAATAAGACGAAAATGATCCGTAATTTTGAGTTGTAGTTTATTCACCTTTACTGACTACCACCCATCGGCTTTTTTGGTAATCCGTATGTATGAACTCATGACCTTAAGATTTTTATAAATGATGGTGTGAGGGACAATTTTTATGGCAAAGAATATTAACATAATATGATTTATATACACTCATACTTATCTGCTACAGGGGGACCATGCAAGCACACACAAAGACAAAATCCAAAAACACGAGCAGAACCTTATGAACTATTTAAATTTATTATTTGACCATGGTTGGAATTGAACCCGGGATCCTCTGTGAAACAGACGGGTTGGTATATTTTATGTAGTATAAATAAGGTATAAAAACTAAGACACATGTTATCCAGAGAAAATTCTATTACACACTTATTACATAACACAGTAAATGGTTAAAAAAATCTTAAAGAAATCATCTCTGAATTATGTTAAATTTAATTTAACGAAAGTGTTTTCTTGTTTACAGATACAGTGTTATTCTGACGATCTCGACCAACGCTTCTGACGGGTTCACTTTGATAAACGGTAAGTAAATTATGCATTCACTTCACTTGCGAATGTACTGACAGCGCCAAGTGTTTGTGAAGCTCTGGTCAGAAACCAAATGTAAATTAAAACGTGGTTTTTGAGAAAACGTATCTCTTACATTGTACGAGTGTGTACTGATTTTTTTGTACTGAGAGAGCAAACATTAATGTTCTGACTCAGTATGTATAATAAAAATGTTTACACTATTTAGCTTACGTTGACGAGTGTAATCTTAGCGTTCAGCAGCCATTTTCCATGATTCGTGTCAAAGAAAACTGTAACAATTATATTGTCGTCGACCCTAGCGAAAAAAATCTAAATCTATGGTCGACCCATTACTATCCCAGCGCTGGGCAGGAATCTTCATTTTACTTCTAGAGTGACATACATGGCTTTAGACATAGATAGAATTACCTTTGAGATTTTTTAAGCGTATAGTTTTGTAAGACATTTTCTTTCGCTTTTTAAAACAGGGTAACCGTGTATAAGTTATATATCGTCGTACTTTCGCTGTTTACAAATAATTAAAATCGATTTTATATTATTTTCTGTTTATGGCTTCTGTAGTATTTTCATAATTACGATGTTTTACTGTACCAAACATTTAAAACCGTATACTACATTCAGTACTGTTACGAAAAATGAGTAACATTGGCTCTCATTTAGCCAAATTAAACGACAAGCAATTACATTAGATTGTCTGAAATGACTTAAACGCACGCACAATACCGCTTACTTTCGGCGTAAGTCAATGACACGCCATTTGAGTGGACTTAATGAAATAATGATTCAGACGCATTTGTCATTATCAATATAATGCGTTTAAAGAAACGCCCGGCTGTCTATTTGCTGATTTCTGTCTATTTTGTTTAAAGATATGGTTTAAGATGTTTTTAGAAGGTCGTAAAAATCTGTTATATTCTACACATAGATAAGTAAAGATTCCTAACTCCTAACAAGAAAATGTTACCAGTTTTGACAATTGAAATTGTCACTGTCATCTATTTTCGTGTTTGAAAAATATTAAAAAAAAAAATAGTTTTTTGATCATTTACGAATGAAACGATATTTCTCCGCACTTTTTCTTCGATTTCCTGTTTTTGCACCACTTAGCTGAGCATGTCAGCGTTGGTCTGCGTAAATTTCACCATGACAGCCATTAAATGGCTGACAGGAATTGTCAGCCGTTTAAGCCATTTAATCGCTTCCTTCAATTACATACAAGGCGGTGAGATATTTATACTCATCTATGATTTTACATAAACTCTTAAATATCCCGTGAAAATCAGATTATCCGTTTCGAAGATTAACGCCCATAAATACGTAATTAATCCTTTAACGGATTTTCGATTTTGGTGATGTGCAAATAGGGTTAGGTAGAAAAGGCAATAAAGGCTTAAATAATGAATTGCGAGTTTTGGGGTCAAGCAAATAAGCGAACCTAGGGTAAAGCTGATATTTCGAGATCATAGATAGACAGTTAGGGGGGAGTTCCAGTATTCATTTTAATATCATATATATTGTACATTTTTGGTTGAAATTAGAACAATGCTTAGAAGAGTCCCGTGCCACCGAGTGGGACATAAAAACATTAAATCAGCATGTATTTCGTACGCCGTCAAGAATTAACCTGACGGATTACTACCGAGTACATTGCACGCTCATCTTTTCGATAAAAAACATAAAAGGTTCACAAGACGGATGGAGTAGTCGCGTTACAAGGGCGGCGAATGTCAGCGGGGCGATCCACCCGCACCGCTGTGTGCACTGACGAAATTGTTGTTGACGGAATGACTGTTTCGTAACGTAACTGTTGCTCAGCCCGATGTGAGCTACGTTGGAGCTGTGAGCTACCAGGTTGATGACGTCATTTTTATGATAGGTATAGGAGTAGCAGACAAGCATGCAGTCCACCGGATGGTAAGTGACTACTGCCGCCCATGAACATCTGTAATCAACCCCATAGGATTAGATATTCCTGCTGTTGTTATGAGGTAGAAATAGGTTTGGCGGTGGTGGTACCGGAGTCGAACCACAAAGGGATCTACCACCTTCAAAATGTATACTTGAAATATAGACTTGAAATATGTTTGGAAGTAATTTTCCAAACTAAGAGATACATTAGAAAAACGAAATATCCGACTACTCTTAAACCTAGCCTATATCACTCCAACAATTTGGACGAGTTATGACTACAGCTCATGTTAAAATCCATCAAGCCGTTTGTGCTGCAGAGCGTGCCAAAGTACTCGTATGTGCCATACATGCATTACGTTCTGGAAAAACATTACCTTCCATAGTCGGATGGGCAGCTGTCGAGAACAGCAGCGATAAGACAGCCCTTATGACGGTAGTACCTGCGTAGTCAAATGAAGGCTCTACAAATGGTGCATATAGAAAACTTTCAATTGTATATATTTTTGAAAACCCTAAATATATTAAGCCAATATTTAAGTAAATAGCTTATATTGCAATGGAAACATCTAGCGTAGAAGGCTGAAAATATACGGTTACCTTTGTGTCACATACAAATGATTTTTTTGTACAAAACATACCAAATCGCTATGTTGTTATAGTATATTTGTAAACTATTTTTCCGAATGGCCTCGCTATTGAAGGGTCTACAGAAATAACGTTACTGTAGGACGATGAATGTCAGCCGGTCGGCCACCCGAATTTTAATTGCTAACTAATCAAACTGTACGTTACTGTATTTATGGGTGATTAATATTTACGTGATCTGTACCCTTACCATGAGTTTTCAAAAAATCCCACAATTTTACGTTACGTTTACTTAATCCATTATTCTGTTCCGTTTGCTTAGTAGACAGAGTAAACGTAACAATAAGTAAGTGCTCAAGTCTTTTTGTCTACCTCACATGTTCGCAAAAAAGAGACAAAACATAAAGCGCCATTTGTCAATTTAGATATTTAATGTTACGTCACTGTCGCTATAGTTCTGATACGATCCGCTAGGGGCGTTGATTGGAAATTGTATGGGCAAATACGTAAACAAATACCAAAACAGTCATATTTGTCAAAACGTAAAGACTCATGGTAAGGGTACTGATGTTAATACACATGGTAGTGGTCTGAAAAAAAGAACTGAGGATTCGTAAGTAGTTGGTCAAAGGACAGTTGCTAAATAGTCAGTATATTCTCTAGAACCTACTTTTTGGATTCTGGGTTTGATTCTCGGTTAGATACAAATTTATATTTTCCATTTACCAAAAAGTA
This sequence comes from Epargyreus clarus, assembly GCF_041222505.1. Classification (NCBI taxonomy): domain Eukaryota; kingdom Metazoa; phylum Arthropoda; class Insecta; order Lepidoptera; family Hesperiidae; genus Epargyreus; species Epargyreus clarus. The sequence continues at coordinate 6,374,557 of NW_027332233.1, forward strand.
AAGTCTGCTTGTGGTAATCAATTACTATCATTTCAATATGTCGTGGGCCTATCGAGTTAAAACACAAAAAACCCGTTCATATAATTTGCTTAATATATGAGTTTAAAGATCCCGTGATTTAAGGACAGAAATTGCGTCTAATCATTAAAATGTGTTCATTAAAAATTCGCGCTGCAAAACATTATTTATTTACAAAATAATTCCATAAAAATCGAGGCTGACAATCTACTCTCAGTTACCTACATACTCGTAGATGCTACAAGCTACGTACGTATGCTACACACATACATTGCACGATGCTACAAGCTTTTACGTACCGATGCTACACACACATTGCGGTTGACGGCGACATTTTTCACGCGTGCAGCGGAGGGGACCGCGTCAAGGTCATCGGTGACGTCACCCCGCGCGCACAATGACCTCCCGAAAACGAAGCGCCACAGAGTAAATGTTTACAGAGAGTTTTAAAGTTACTTGTTGGAAAATATTGTGTGGAATAAAAATTCGAACTAAATATTAATTTTGTTTGAGGTTTTTGTTTAACACCAAATTATTGTAATCGGTTCCAGTTATCATTTTAAAATGGTTTATAATTATTTTATTTAGAGTAAACAGTAAATTATTGGCTTATATGTTAATAAAAAATGATTTATAAACAAATCAGCAAACCCATTCTCTTTTGAAATCGGTGAAAAAGTTGTGCAAGATCAATAACATGAATCGGTGAATCAAAAAAAAAATGTGAGCCGACACGGGACGCCTGGCAGATGTGAAACATCGACATTATTTTGTAAAAGTAATATGCAGAAAAGAACATATTGTGATAGGAACTAAATATGTCATAATGATAAAATAAAATATTACGATTTTTTTCCAGATAACGATGACTATTTATTGAATTCGATTGCGAATGGCGACGCGTCGCCACACCGTACACACTAATGCATATAGACTGTATATATATACCATCGTCACGGCCACGGCATGCGTCGCCACGCCAGAAATCGGTTTTACGTGCGGCTATAGATGTTTCACATCAAAAATACCTAATATATTTCTTATGTTATTGTAAATAATATTCTTCATATTAAGCTTACGACAAGACAGTACAGCTCTGCGTAAAATCTTACTCTGTGCAAATATTTACTCAAGTGGCAGTAATAGCTGGACCAATTTTGTCGATCCTCAATGACACTTGTCGACATTTGTTGACACTTAATAACTTAAACCTTAGTGGGCTGTCATGTTACAATTGTATCGAGTGTAATATTACTTATGTCAATAGAAGTTGTAGTGCAAAATGGAGGCTGTTTACAGCTTTGCCGACGTCATCTTTAAAATTTGGTTCCAAAATATTTAGGGGATACCAAGATAGCGGATTTGAAATAGATTTTCACTCAGTTCAGACTAGAAAATAATGAATTTAGATCTGTTTTGCTAGCTATGTACTACATCGTCTTTGGCTGTATTGAGATTCGAAGAGATTCGCAGAGATTCGAAGAAAATTATTACCAGTGACATTTTTATTATTAAATACTAACGTATTCTTTCCAGAATGTTGAACTGGATGACACATTTTGACTAAATGTCACATTTTTCTTTTGCATTATTAATTAAGGACTTACTTTAATAGGCAGAACTAGATATTTCAGAACGGTCTACTCTGCATCGTATTTATCCGTAGTATATAACTCTGTTATGTTTGACACTTGTCGAGTTTTGTTGACACACCCGAATGCCTGTCGCTTACAGTCGTCAAGTGCGAAACTGTTCAAATTCACTCTGCCTACATATTTCTTGAAAACAGTAGGCACTAAAAAATGTAAATATGAAAACGTGACTTTTACAACAGCGACATCTTTTATTTTCAAATTCCATCTCTCTTACTTATTTCTTGAAAACAGTTCTAAAAACTTTGTTAATATAGAAACGTGACTTTAAAAACTGCGACATCTATGTATCGCTCCGAAAAAAGTATAAAAAATACTATTCGAACATTAGAAGTACATTAAGGGTTCACAGCGTAAGATTCGTTAATAAATTATACCAAATCTCATACCTTTAAGTGCAAAGATAACGGAGTTGTGATAGGAAAAAATAATCCTGACTATGTTGATAACGACACTGGTACAAAATTATTAAAATCGTGTACTGTCATCGGTTTTTGATAATTCTTCAAAATTTTGAATTAAACTGAACGTTCAAAGTGGATAGAAATCGGGTTTACAGATTCCGTTACGTAGGTACATACATACATGCATACATTCATTCATACATACATACATACAATCCAAGCTAATAAAAACGTGTTAAAAACGTTGAAACGTTTCGTGTATAGTCTGATTCATAATTAGGTGTCCAAAATGTAAACAAAGGTGTTGACCTATCAAGAAAATACGTTTCAAATGGTACTTTCTTATATTTGACGATATTATAGTAATACAACAATAATAAAATAATAATATAAATAAATTAAGATTAATTCACATTTTATAATATTTATATTACCTCAATTTCTTTTCATACTGTAATAATAATAAAAAACAAGGTTTATGGTAGAAAATTAAAATGTGATAATGGTAACACACTCTGAATCTGAAACATCTTGTGCCGTCATTTTTAAGTTTCGTAACTAATATTATTCATTTTCGTGATTGTGATCGAACTTTAATGTTTTGTCGTTTTCACAGCGCGTTTTTAAATTGTGTATAGTTGTTAAAGTTTTAGTTTTTTGTTGAATTTGTTAGTTAAATAAAAAAATATTTTAAACGTCAGCAAGTAGGTATTTCTTACGGTACATATTTATTACGGTACGTATTCTTAAAAGGGTTGTAAGTTAAATTTAAATATAACAATTATTTCACGGTTAATGGAGTTAAAATGTTAAACCCTTGCGTTTTCACTATTTTCTACGTCTACTAATTCCTACATTTTAGTAAAAAGGTTTTTGAATTATAACACGCAATATGTCGTACGTACATATTAGGCGATTAATTAATTTAAGTTTATATCTCAAAAACATTTTAAGACATAACAACTTGCCTAATTTAGCTATAACGTTGACAAATTAAATTGTCGCCGAACTGTTTTATATTCAGCACGTCGGAGTAATTAATGTTGTCATTATTTTAATAAATTAAGGTAATGTCCAAAACGAATTGTCGAATCGATATTTAGGTATATGCTACGAGTTTGATGATATAGTCCACGCCGAACTGCTAGTCCACTCTGAATATAGAAACGAGTCGCGTAGAATAGCAAATTGTAGATATTAGCGGGACGGAGACAGCGCGGGTACCCTCCCGGCACCCGTCCACTGCCCGCTCTCGCCCACGGGTACATAGCTGCGTTAGTATGCCCTTTCGTTGCTACGGAATATTTGCTTGTGTGTGTGCAACAATTTCATAGTGGACTAGCAGTTTGGCGCGGTCTATACTAATCTAAGGATTTCATAATAATAAACGACTTTCGCATTATAAGGACCAGTTAAGTAAAGGTCGGAGTTCTGCCCACGTACATAGTTCACACAATTATATTCTACTTGTGTCTCGTAGTAATAAGCATAGAGCATATTCCATAGAGTCTATTTCCATGCCATCACCTTGATATGGATCGTCGGCAGCTGCGATATAATGTTTAACACTCAGGTGTCAATTTAGTAGTACTTACATTGCATATATATGCATATATCAGTATTGGGATATTTACTATATAAATGTCCACATTATTTAACTGACTTTACATGAACTTGATTATGACTTTTCGCTCTAAACCACGATTAGTGATGGACCATGGTGTTCTGCTTTATGTCCATTATTCACACCACCGTAAACTGGTTCTACACTCTATACTTTATACTTTGAGGTTTGAGTAAACTACATCAATCAGCCTATCATAAATTCTTGTCTGTGAGGATAGCTTTATTGTGACCGCGACTGTACGTGTTATACTGCAGTGGGAGAATAAGTTTGCAGGAATACAGTTATACACATCTCCTGGATTAACTTTAGTCGTCTCCCATGATCTATGACCTATGCGCGAGCTTAGTGCAATAAAATAAATTATAATCTACGTTCCTTCTATATTATATTAAAATTGGATTGGTACTTCTATGCCAATATATCTTTTAAGGTGGTAGAACCCTTAGTGGTTCAACTCCGGCGGTACAACCGCCACGCCTATTTCTGCCTCAAAACAGCGCCGTTGGGCGCTGCTGTGTTCCGGTTTGAAAGGATTGGTAAGGGAGACATACTTTTCCGAGGCGTTCCACCTTAGTCCTCAGGGATAACGCATCTGTGGTCGACCTTAGGTAGGAATATCTTATCCTATCTGGGGTTGATTACAGATGTCCACGAGCGGCAGTAGCCACTTACCATCAGGTGGACTGCATGCTCGTCTGCTACTCCTATATTATAAAAAATGATATTAATTTATGACTGATAAAGTAATTTATTAAAATACTAATCCGTACCTATCATTATATTATCAGACCTTTGTCAATGATAAACTGATTTTCTTTTGATCTTAACAACTTCCCGTGCCTATCTAACAGATATTAAATCCTGCTGGATGTGAAAATAAAATATGAAATCATCCAAACAATGCGTGTTGATTACAAAGGATGGTGTGAATCAAAGTGCGAAAGGAATCAGACGGCATTATGCAAAGCGCAAAGGAACCGCCTGTAAATTGCACTCTGAATACCAATGTGTGTATACGACATACGTGTCTAAGCACACGCACACATGTTACCAGAGGATACATGTTAGAAATGATGTTATTCTGACTGTTACCTTATTTGCGAAGTTAAATAAAATAGAATGAATATTGGGGACTAATAAATTGTCAAATTCAGAATTTGGTTTTCATTATTGTTTGTCTTAAAGCAATTTCTGCTCCTCCTCTACATTTCCTACAAAATTTCTACATTTCTGAAAAAAGTTCCCAGGATTTTATAAAAATAAGCATCATAATTTATTAATTTCATATCAGGATATAAACCTATCATTATTCTATCATCAATTTTTAACGGGTAGCTTGTAAGAATTGCCCGTTTAACTTATTGTATCGTCGAAATAACATCACAAAGCAAATTGCGCTTCTCAAGTCCTCAGGAAACAATAAATATGTGTTGCCCTTGCAAATATGACATTAAACTTTGCACATATCACATCAGTAGACATCTCTACATTTACGATTGAAAAGAACCCCGATACTAAGGAATCGACAATGATATGGAAGTCACGCGCGCAGTCATTTTTATTGCAATTTGTTTACGGCTATAGATTTGCGTTAGTGCGCTATTTTTTGCAAGTCCATTAGTATGCTTAGCCTTAACCGTAAAGCGATTTTGAAACAAATTGCAGGCACACTGTCTGCATTTTTGGATCCGGGTAATATTATTAAAAGTGGCTACTGATAGATTTAAATTATGAAAGTGCTTATTAAAACCGGTGGAGAAAAAATGTTATTTAAACGTAAAATTTATTATTTTACGCAGAGCTTAATTACAAGTTAGCTAGAGAAAAATTTAAGGTAGAAATAATTGAATATTTATTTTATTAATGTAGGAATACTATATCTAATTCGTTCATAAATTCATCCGCCCTTTGAAGTAAGTATATGTAACGTAGATCTTTCCTAAAAAGGGATGTTTATTTCGTAGTTACCACGCTTGACTGACCTTGACTCGATAATGCTACATACATAGATATTTCGACAACTAAGCCAAAACAAACAAGGTGATGGAAACATCTATAAGGAAGAATTGACAATAATTGTAGGTAGGTATTGAAGAGATACGCAGCCTGACACTTTTTCGGAATAACCTTTTAACTTTATAATTAAAGTCATTAAAACCTTACACTTCGACGTAAACAAAAGACATAAAACTTTATTTACGGCAATGTCAATAGCATAAGAATTAACCGCGAAACATTTAAATAGGCCACGGTTTAACTCATTATGTGTCAGCTTGCACAATTTTATTGCCTCCACCAGCTACATATCTTACAGCTTTAGGAAAATTCCACGGTACAGTCAGGCAATAAACTGGCTATTGTTTAAAACTTTAAATCACTTGCATGCATTTGGCATGCATCAAAATTATCGTCAACTTATACTTTACGATTTGCCTCTACATAAATGAAATTAAACATTTAATAAAATCAATATACAGTAAAAAGTGCATATTTTACTTATAAGTTTATTTCATAAAAAGTCGTGAGAACATAGTTTAAAAAATCAGCACGTTATCAAAACTTATATAAATTAATAAATACGTATTCTATTATCATCAAAGCCTCTTTAGAATCCTTGCTTAGAACACTTCCTATGTCGTAGGTATCATCAATACACTAAAACGCCCATATCCAGAACATAAATCTAAATTCATTATATCAGTGTTCTTATTTGGCCTAAATCGATCCAAAAACACATTAATTAATCTAATCATATGATAATAATGTGATACCAGTTAACTCAAAACGGTTTAATTTTAACTTGGCCGGTAATTTCCATCCTCGAATCGCGTTTCTTAAGAGTGATGTCACGCGCATAAGGCGTCAGGCTTATCTGACACTTGTGCAGCGAATATTGATGTGCCATTAATCATGCAGCTTGTTTCAACGAGGCCTGAACGTGGTTTTGGTCACTGAGTTTTGGTGGCAAAGTTGTTTAACAGATGGCGCTGTTTTTTATAAATCACATGTTACGATCGCAAGGACTATGTTTCGTTCGTTTTTTATTTTTTGCCAAAGTCGAAACATAGATGTTTTGTATGCATGTAAAAATTAGTGGTAGGCGAATTACCTGTAAACCAGAATTCAGTACCATGTTTTAGAAACATATAATAATGAACGTACCGAATATTATTTTCCATAAAAACTTCGCTTGGTCTCTTGCTGTCTGCGTCCCTAAGAAAAAAATAAAGTGCTTAAAAGTACAGTAATGTTTCATGCACATTTATTCAGTTTACGCCCAAAAATCACCCTTGAAATTAGAACATATGAGTGCTACACAAAGTGTATCTGTAGGTGTGGCTGTAAGCTAACCACACACAAACAACGGAGAGTTCAACCAACCTGAATCTGTCTAATAAGGTGTTTTCGTGTAGCTACCCTAATATCGGTTTGTTTAGGTAGCCGTGAAAATTGGCGTTTAGTTATCTGTGTGGTGTTAATTTTACAAATTCGCACATTCTGAAAATCTTTCCGTACTACGTCATGGCTCGTTTTTATTGCAGTTTTTTCCTTCATTTGAGAACTAAGATTTAATAAATTATTATAACATTTAATGATAAATTTAAACAAACCTCAAAAAAGGAAATACCTTGTCCCAATAAATTTATACAGTTCGGTGATATATTAAAATGAAATTATGTATTGATATTACTCAATATGGCCTTGTGAACCTATAGGTATTATTTAGTTTTTGTACCAAATTATTATAAATTAATAAGTTTTATAATTAATGCCTTTGTTGGTTTTAGGTATGACATGTAATCAATCACATGTCTATTATATGTTAAAATAGATAAATAATCGATTGTCTATAATTGACGCCTTTAAACATTGTTATAATCAACTTTTTATTTTGTAGAGCTAGTAGACGAGCATGTATTCTATCTTTGTCCCTGTAGTTCCGGGACCAGAATAGGGCTACGGTATCCCCTGCTTGTCGTAAGAGGCGACTAAAAGGGGCTTTCGGGGTTGCGGGCGGCAAGAGTGGCAGCTCGAACCGCCCGGCTAGCGACCCCGGGAAGGACTGCGGTATGCGTGGTCGCATTCCGTCGTATACACCAGACGGTGTGGTGATACAAACTCACCTGGGCGGAGCCCGACGGGACAGTGCGCTAAAAGGACTCCGGTCGCGTTCCTTTGGAGATCCCGGAGTCCTCTACGCAGCGCCGAGGACGGCCACCGGGGAGGTTTTAGTGCGGTAAAAGTCCCACATAACCCGTGTCACTCCCACGGCACCGGGTACCTTTTGAAGGTTTCACCCTCGAGGAGAAAAAAAATGTATTCTATCTTATGGTAAGTGGCTACTGCTGCCCATGGACATCTGATATATTAGATATGATTAGATATTCCTACCTGAAGTCGGCCACAGATGCGCCGCTACCCCTGAGGACTAAATTGGAACACCTCGGGTAAGTATGTCTTCCTTACCACACTTTTTAAACCAGAACACAGCAGCGTTTAACACTACTGTTATTAGGCAGAAATAGGTGTGGCGGTTATGTTTCTAGAATCAAACCACAAATGGATCTACCACCATCAAAGTCTAACGTTCAGAAACCCCATGAAGCAATAAGTTCTCCATTTTAATAATCATCATAAAATAATATGTAAGAAAAAAGTTGAAAGTACACACAATTTACGTTTATTTCTTATTGAAGAATTGAAGCAATAATTAAAAATATGACACGGACGAAATTAAATTACCTGGTAATAAACAGAAAATAATTCCGCGCCGGGAATTTCATGAAAATGGACTCGTTATTAGCCATTTTATTTTCTACTCGAGTACAAGTAACTCAATTCTTTTGTTCGACATTTCCAATAATATCTCTTCAACGGATGATGGAGCTTCAATACTCAATAAAGGAAGTTCTTTATTCCACGTTACTGCTTTGTAAATACTAATAGATTTCACATTCTCCAATCACATATAATGCACTTTTATTAGAAATGTCTAATACGTTTCTCCTATTATATTGAATGCGGTTTCATTAGAAATGTTTGAGGTATTGCAAAATGATGTTTCAAGTAAGTAGGTATTTTTTAAAGTCTCTATACAGTCTATAGTAATATTTTAATCCTAAAATATTGTTTTGTTTGAACGCGCTAATCTTTAGCATTTAATGTCATATAAAAAAAAACATTATTAAATTTTAAATGCCATTTGTTAAGAAAGGTTTAATGCTATAGTTTATGAAAATCTGAAAGAAAATGAAAAATATAGAGGATCCTGGTAGACCTCTTTGAAGAACAGAGTCTCATATGTAAGGGAGGTGTATTAAAAAGGTCATTAATACATATACCTATATGTGACGATAAAAAACAATGTTAAGAGACACTATTTGTAAATCCAAGCGAAATCATAGGGCACAACTCGTCAAATATAATCATGATGTTTGTTTCTTTTGATATTTTAACTTACATTTATTTTTTGTAACTACGTACTAAAAGAAGCATTATCGTAAAATACTAAGAGGTTTGAGAAGCACTCACCTACTTTCATTCCATTGTTTCAATGTAAGAAGAGGATAAAGTGTGACTGTACGTATATTTGTTTTAAATCAGTGATTTTCAAAGTGTAAGCCGCGACCCCCTCGCCATATAGAGTTCTACCTGAAGATGACCACAGATTCATTGCTACCTCTGAAGACTAAGTTGGAACACTCGTCTAAGTGTCTCTGTTCTCATCTCTCTTACCACACTCTTCAAACCAGAAACAAGCAACGCTTCATACTTCTGTTACAAGACTGAAATAGTTGTGGCCGTGGTGCTGCCGTAGTATAGTCCGGCGGCATTAAATATTGTACCTCGAGGACCATGTAGTTTCTTGCGCCGCTTCTCCTCCATAGCGAAACACCTTCCGAAGCAGTGGTAGTTTGTTGACTTTCAAAAAGTATTATATCATATGAATCAATTTTGAATAAATGAGATTTGAATTTGAATACCAACTTCGAAATTACTTATACATACTAACACCCATTTAGGTTTATGTATTGTAGATGATAATACCTGTTTACTTGTAAATACGTGTAAAGACCTAAAGGCAAGAATTCGCTGTGCCGTGTGAATTTTCCATTCTGTGCGCCAATCCACGTAGACAGTTCAATGTCGCGTATACTCATTATGCCCGGCCACACTGCCTGACAATGGAAGATAGATGCTTTGTTAAACTTGAGCCAGCCTTGCCTTAGGGATGGCGAATCTTTCCGAAAAAGATCGATTCGAATTCGATTCGAAGCGCAATAAATCGATTTACAGAAAAATCGACGTCCAAATAACCGATTTTTCAAAGATCGATATTTTTAGCTGAAAAGGGCGAAGATAGCGAAAAGGTCATCAGGACCAGACAAGTACTGAAATACGTATCCGTCAGCAAAATATGTATTTACAACACATTCCATCAAATTCGAAAAGATCGACTTTCGATTTTCTAAAATGAAAGGTCGATTCACTGAATCGTTCCATTACTAAATATCGATTAAAATACTCGATTTTTTGGCCCAAAGGACCGATTCTTTGGTTAATCGATATGAGATCGCCATCCCTATCTTGCCTTAGCTTAAACAGCTAATGTAGACATTTGTGCCACACGTTCAACTTGTCGGAAACCGTGCGTTGTTGGTTTCAAAGCTGTCGTGTTATTTGGGGACTAATGTAATGAGATATTCTAATGGGATATTGTAATGAGATGTTTGTTTGTTATGCAACTTTTATGTATAGTTTGGAAGGCAAGGGCTACTTAAAAGTAGGTTTTTGGGTGTCAAAATTTACTTTACTGACCAGACCACTTGCACTAAGTGGAAAACGAAGGGGGCGATGATCAATTATCAAATGTCCTTCAAAACTTAGCAAGAGAATAAAACGTGAAGACTGTTTATATAAAGTATACAACATAAACATGATGTTGGTAGATTTTTCGCGGATTTAAAAGAAAAAATCTTCAAAGAAACCAATCTTTAAGGGCTACATAAGTGCTATACTCGTTAAGACTCCTCAACTTCCGTGGCCCGTTATTCTTATTAAATTTATTAAATTTTTGCGCATCAAAAATATGGATTTGACAATTCGTGCTTACTGTAAATTATCTCTTTTCAATCTTTGGTAGGCAAACATAGGACAGATAGATTATTAATAATGGATATTTATACTGGTATACTGGACTATATTTAAAATGGTATTTGTTCTATAACCAGAGTAAACCGTGAATCCTATTGTATGGTAGAAATATATGGCGATGGCGCCGCCTCAGTTAAACTAGAAGTAATTCTTCTACCTAGTAGATTGTAATCTTACCTAAATATTCAAATAAATTGGCCATTGTGGCCGGGCCTTAACACAGATTAAACAATAGATAACAACTCAGCACGTTGCGTAATGCAGTTTAACGTGTAATGTATGTAGCCCAAATAAAATTAAGTACAAGTGGAAGGTCTCCACCAACATGTACGTTTTAGTATTTGAAGTCTTTGTGATGTTGAACGATTATCACACCTATATCTGTCATATAACACAGTTGTCAGGGTTGCAGTGATCAGGGCTGCAGTGATGCAGGAGTGGGTATGGTAAGTGGATGCTACGCCCATGGACATCCGCCCAGATAAGATTAGATACCTACTTAAGGTCGGCCACAGATGCGCCGCTACCCCTGAGGAATAAGTTGGCATACCTCGGAAAAGTATGTCTCCCTTACTACACCCTTCTAATCATAACACAACAGCGCATAACACTGCTATTATTAGGCAGAAGTAGGTGTGACGGCGGTGCCGCCGGAGTTCAACCACAGAGGCTATTACGTAATAGGTGTACATTCGCCGTATTATCCAAAATAAGATCAAGAGAAGAGGTACATTTTTTATTTAATATTTATTGAAACTTGTCAGCACTCCTGGTTCTCAATCTTTCTGAACGTGCGGGACTGCTAATCAGATTTATAGCCCATTACTCCGGTGGAAGCTAATTGATTACTTTGTTTGTGGAAAGTTTTAGGCTTTACGTAAAAAATGTCCGCTTTTATACAGACAGAGAAGTGATGAAAATATCGTCGTATTGATTGTAAGAGAGACTTAATTATGTTGGTTATTGCAATCATCGAATTTATGGCTTTGTAGCTTCACACAGGTCTTCGTTCAGAATGAAAAAGGTCCACCATGTCCATCAAGTGTAGATTGCTGCACTTCATATACACTTGAGACCGCTACTTAAACATTTTGTTTGCTTTTCTTCAAAGCAATGAACAATAGTAACAAGTCTATTTAATTTTTTAACGACATCTCCACCGATTGTAGACCAATTGTAATTATTTTTATGGGATCAAAGGTTATTTTTATTATAAATTTGGATTTTGGATGGGTATTTTTTATTATAAATTTATTTTTATAGTAAACTTTAATTTATGGGTACGAAAAGTATTGCTTTTTATTTTACAACTGTTATAATTTTTAATAAAAATAGGTAGATATAACAGAAACGAAAACGAATTTTGCACATTCCTACAACACCTCGTACCTACATGTGTTAAAATCTTTCCAGCCGTTTGAGCTGCAGCGCGCGTAAAATATTAATTCCATTAAAACTTCATTTAAAACGCTTTCTACACTCACAGCCCACACTAGGATTCCCTGTGTCGTAGGTGCCATGGACACACATAGACAAATACACAAACACCCAGACCCAGAAACAGAAATCTAAATTTATCATTTAGATATCTGTCTGGCCGGGGATCGAACCCGGGACCCTTTGCGCGTCAGACCATAACGTTACGTAACGTAATAGTAACGTTATTGTTACAACAAGTTATATTCAACTGAACTGTAAATTATATTTGACGGTACTAAAGACATCCTGACCTCCTTTTAAAATTGTCAAAGTATAACGAGGCCACTCCAAATTTTAACGTTCCTGAGCCGCGGGCTAGTAAAATAACTTTTCCATTATTCGGTGGTAATCACGAACAAGTTTCGTTCATAACCAGTTTTCATGTTCCACTACATAAATCTTTAATATATTAAGATAAACAACCTCACTTTTCTTTAGACTCTGCGACAGACGACACGACGTTCAACAAATCGCAGATCGTACAGTGGAAGTTCTTAACTTGGAATATTACGACCAATACAATTTAGTATTCGGCGGCAAGAATACTAAATTTATTCCTTGTAATAGCTGCAGTGTTAAACCCTGCTGTATTTTGCCTTAAAGGGTATGGTATGTCAGAAACACTTATTCATAACATTTCAATGTCCTCAAGAGGAGCATATGTTATCTACTCCATGTCAGACTCCAACTTAGTATAGAGTTGATTACAGATATAAATATTCTTTTTTTTATAATATAGGAGGAGCAGATGAGCATGCATTCCACCTGATGGTAAGTGGCTACTGCCGCCCATGGACACCTGTAATCAACCCCAGATAGGATTAGATATTCCTACCTGAGATCGGCCACAGATTCGCCGCTACCCCTGATGACTAAGCTGGAACTCCTCGGAAAAATCTGTCTCCCTTACTACACCCTTCAAAACGGAACACAGCAGCGCCTAACACTACTGTTGTTAGGTAGAAATAATTCGAAAGCCTTTGCATGTACAGAATATAATTAATGTAAACCTACAAAAATACCTCCCTAATACCTAAATGTCGCAATCACAATATTCAATATTCGCAATATCACCATGATTTTTTGTTTATTCTATTTTGCAACTGGATCAATGTCTGCACGTAACAGATTTGTAACAAATAAGTCAGTTTACTTTTTGAATTCATTTGGTCGTGGTCGTGGTCGTAAGGATTAATGACGCCTAATTAAAAATATTATATCGTTATAACGAAAAATATTGATAGCGATCTAAATGGATATATTATTACTCGTATGTAGAATATATTTTAGCTTTTATTAAATTGTTATATTAATATTTTCTCAATGTAATTTAATATTATAATTTAATTTTTTGTATTAGGACTTACAATCTTAGACTTAAAGCACACCTAACTGTCGTATACTAGAAGTGTTAGGTGACTTTTAGAGAAAAACATCAGGCATTCCACAGTTTTCAGCGGTGGATTCAAATAATATTAATTACAGATATTTATGTAGCGTCAAGTCAGTATAGTCTTTATTACTTTAATTTTATAAAAATAATTAAATATAGCGACATAAAGATTTATTTTATAAATATTAGAAAATTAAAAAGCCGACAGCTTAATAATAATAATAAACCTGCTTAGTTATAATATCACTCCTACTTAGTTTAGAGTTGATTACAGATATAAATATTCTTTTTTTTTTATAATATAGTAGTAGCAGATTAGCATGCAGTCCACCTGATGGTATGTGACTACTGCCGACTACTGCCCATGGACATCTGTAAACAATCCCAGATAAGATCAAATATTCCTACCTGAGGTGAAATGGCTCGGAAAAGTATTTCTCCCTTACCACACCCTTCAAACCAGAACACAACAGCGTTTAACACTGCTGTTATGAGGCAGAAATAGGTGTGGCGGTGGTACCACTGGAGTCGAACCACAAAGGATTCCTTAAAAATTGCTTATTAAGTTACACGGCTCGTCCAAATCTTTGTTTATTACAATGCCGTGGATGCGTCATCTCCATAATTATAGTAAACGCACGCACAAGATGACCGATAAGAGGCGTCAGTACGAAATTAGAATTAATGTTGAACTGCCAGCTTTTTAGTCGCTTTGGAAATAAGTGAGCAAAATTTAAATTGCGAACAGTCCCAAGAATTTGTTTTTGAAGGCCCACGGTTTAAATTTTAAGCATTTGGCGTTGATTTTTTTAGTCAATGGTGTATTGGACATTATATTTCGAAGGTTCTCAAAGTTTGAAAAACATGATTGTACGTAACTTAAATGTATCTGTAGATAATATTGTTATTTTACATACGTGGCGAACTGCATCGTTCTGACGGTTTTGGGTTCGATTCCTAGCCAGGCAGACATTTAAAAATTGAGTTCATATTTCTGTTCTCTGTCTGAGTGTTAGTGTGATCAGCCCCCAGAAGTGGGATACTATTTTTCAACGGTGAAAGAATTGTCCATAAACATAGGTATATTTACTAATTTATGTTTATTGTAATCAGATATTAGAAATTAATTATCACTTGCTTAAACGGTGAAGGAAAAACATCGTGAGGAAACCTGCATACCTGAGAGATTTATAAAAAATCTTAAAGGTATGTGAAGTCTACCAATACGCACTTGGCCAGCGCGGTGGACTATGGCCTAATCCTTCTCATTCTGAGAGGAGACCGGTGCCCAGCAGTGGGACAGTAATGGGTTGATGATGTAATCAGATAATGTTCAACACATAACAAGTGATTGCAGATGATATTCTTAACCACTTACAGTATTATACAATATTAATATCTATAATAAATAAATATATCTTCAAACGTATTGGTCGCTCGGAAATAATCTATTATAAAATTCCAAAGCTGCTATTCAATTCTATTATTTGTCCCTTGTCAGTAACTGACCTAACGGTTTACAAAGGTCCGGACCTTCGAACCATCAATAATGGTCGCTTCGTCTATAATTCAAATAGAAACGAAGCCATAGGCCAGCGGTTCTCAAAGTGTATGTTGCGACCCCTGCGGAACTGTGTCTATGAGGGAATCGCAAAGGCCTATGAAAAAGAGAAAAACTAACATTTTTAAGCCTAAAAACATATTTTAAGCACTAAAAAGTTAGTTTACAGTTAGCTACGTAATCTAAGTAAAATATAATACGAGAATGGTTTTCAGGTACATCATTATTTGCCTGACTCCATATTTAGAAAATAAATAAAACATATAATAATTTTGTTTTTGTAGTACAATAATATACAAATCAGAAACAGGGGAAAGTAGGGGGTTGTGAAATTTTTTATAAGATTTTTATGGAGTAAGGTCGTCAAATGGGAAAGATTGAAAAACACTGCAAAAGGCCATGGCGGTGTCAACGACCGGCCTTGCTGTTAATTTACTCCGAATATTTCACTTAGTTCACATAAAATTATAGTGCTTGGTCACGCACTTGTAAAGCGAACGCCCTATGTTTTGTTCGATAAACCCAGCGTTGCATAAATAACCCACCGGAAGCCGCATATTGGTCTCGGAGACCGACGTAATAATACAGAAATATCTTCAGTATTTTTACGGTGATATGACCTTACTATGTGAAATATGTTAATCGGCGTTAATAAACATAAATAACTATAACTAACGGCAATAACAGCAGCTGAGTTAAAATTAACTTTTAAAGTCTTCTACAAATTCAAATGACTGTTTTTAATAACTTTATAATAGACACAAATAATACATTTCAATTGTAAGGATCAAGTTTTATTATTTTTATAGTGAGATAAAAATATGTGTGTATTAATTTAATACTAATATCGGAAAATCGGAATTAGATCATACATGCAATTTTGTATTATTATTCTATTTATATTTAAAAAAAAACCTTCAACCCTTCTTCAACTTTTAATCACCTTCTATTGAATATCATTTTTGTAGTTTATTAACCTATAATTATTTTCTAATCATACAGTATTGAATATCACATTAGCCAACAAATAGTTACACGCCATTTACGGGTTAGGTGTTTACGCGTCGGCGCGCTAATTCAGCGGTCACTCTTCATAAGTCAGATGATGAGGTCACAGCTGCAGTGCCGCTGTCGTGGGCGCAGCAACGCAAATTGTCAGACGGAGCGTCGGATGTTGCAATTGTCGTCTGCCCGCCGCACCCAAACACTACTCGCTAATCATCATTTTATTGTCACTCCACTGCATAAAAGTTACGATAAAGTGTGACACAATGAGTACTTTTGTTGTATTAAAACATCAAATATGTAAGGGACACTAGTCTAAAATTATACACTATTACGGTTTTATTCATGGGTTGTAAATTCATTTTCACGTTTTTAAAAAATAGTGCAATGTTATTTATCCTGGTGACATTGAAACAGTTATTAACCTTGTTATTAGTTATTTACCTATTAGTTGACTGAAAATATTAATATACAATAACCCTCCCTGTTGTCACTTTTTAATAAGATAGTGTTAAATATTACGTCAGTACTATTTATTAATATATTTTTTCTAATTATAATCTTAAGTATCACATTGGTACAATTGGCCTATATTCGAAACAAACGACCATTTACGGGTTACGTGTTGACGCGTCGCCGCGCTAATTCAGCGGTCACTCTTCATAAGTCAGATGATGAGGTCACAGCTGCAGTGCCGCTGTCGTGGGCGCAGCACCGCAAATTGTCAGACGGAGTGTCGGATGTTGCAATTGTCGTCGGCCCGCCGCACCCAAACACTACTCGCTAATCATCATTTTATTTTTTTTTATTTTTATTTAATAAGTTTTTGTACACAAAATAAATCATATAATACAGAAGTCATAGAAATAAGGTACAAAGGATTGCTTATTCCCGAATGGAATTTCTTCCAGCAACCCTGGGACAGGAATGTGCATGCGAAAGGCAAAATTAGTGTGCAAAAAAAAAAAATATATATCAATAATAATAATAAATATATACTATATATACATACATATATATATATATATATATATATATATATATATATATATATATATATATATATATATATATATATAACATACATGGATACATACCGAAAATACACATATACAATTAGTTATGAAAGTGACAGGTAATACTCTTTAACTTTACGTTTAAATATAGTGATAGTCTTAGAGAGACGAATATTAGGCGGAAGTGAATTCCACAGTCTAACCGCATGAACAGAGGAGTGAGAATAAAGAGAGGTTTTATGGGATGGGTAATTTAATAGAGATTTAAGGTGTGACCTGCAGGGTGCCAGAGAAGGCCGTGCATACGAGAAACGATGTTGCAGGTACGAAGGAGAGGAAGGGTTTTTCAAGATATTATAGAGGAGACAGAGGATTCGAGTATTCCTGCGAAGTCGGATTGGGAGCCACTTGAGATCCTTGCGAAAATGAGAAACACGATCAAATTTTCGTAGGCCAAAAATGAATCTAATACAAAGATTTTGCAAGCGCTCAAGTTTATTTAATGACTCCTCTGTAGCATCCAAATAGCACGCGTCCGCATAATCTAAAATCGGCTGTATGAGAGTTTGAGATAGGGAAATCTTAGTTCTAAAGGGCAAAAAACCTTGAAGGCATTTAAGTGAGTGCAAAGTATAGTGGACCTTACGGCTCACTTCCCGCACATAAGCATCCCACGATAAGTTAGAGTCAAGAATAACGCCAAGATTCTTTACTGTATCAGTAAACGGAATGTGAGTGTTATCAACGATTAATTTTGGTAGTGTTGTGAAATCCAATTGATTGCGATAGTATTTGCTACCAATAATAATGGCTTGTGTTTTATTTGGATTAATCAAAATTCCAAATGCCTTAGCCCATTCAGTAATTCCAAGAAGATCGTCATTCAGTTTGCTAATTTCACTGAGGGCGTTAGGCACCGTAAAGTGACGATAAAGCTGCAAATCGTCTGCATAAAGATGGAAGTTTGAGGATATCATTTTTGTAATGGAATTAATAAAGATAGAGAAAAGCAAAGGAGAGAGAACGCCACCTTGAGGAACGCCAGCAGAGAGTTCACACCAGTCCGAGAAATACTCCCCCTGGTGGACCCGCTGTGACCGTCCTCGAAGATAGGAATTAAACCATGTGACGGCAGAAGTTGAGACGTTAATTGAACTGAGAATACCGGTAAGGATATCGAAGTCCACGGAGGTAAAAGCACTGCTAAAGTCTAACAGAATTAATACAGTTATAGATTTATTTTCCATCGCCCAACGAATATCATCTGTGACATTTAGCAGCGCAGTTACGGTGCTATGACCGGGTCGGAAACCAGATTGGTAAGGGCTAAGAAGAGAGTTGTCAAATAGAAAGGATGAAAGTTGCTTATGGACAATGTGCTCAAGTACTTTAGAAAGAAAAGGCAGAATTGAGATAGGACGAAAATCGGACAGTGAAATGGGGTTTGCTTTTTTCGGCACAGAGGTGATGTTAGCCAGTTTCCAAGCTGAAGGGAATGTACAGGACGATAAAGAGAAGTTCAAAATATGAGAAATTACAGAAAGGATGTTTTCAAGTATAGGTGAGATCATTTTTGAGCACAAATTGTCATTTCCAACCGCGGTCGAAGTAATTGCCTTAATCGATGTTTTAACGTCTTCTTCCGTAGCTACCGTGAGGTTAAATGGCGAACAAGACGGCCTGGGAGAATTTAATAGAGAAAGTAACGTGTTGTTCTTAGTGACTGGATCCAAACAAGAAGGCGTTAAAGAGAAATGTTTGTTTAAGTGGTTTAGATCCATATCACTATCAACAACAGGTGAAGTTTTGCGAATGCCTACTGATTTAAGGAATTTCCAAACCTCAGCGGAGCTACGATTGACAAGAGAGTCGTGGAAATAGCGTCTCTTAGCATCTCTACACAGACGATTGCAGCGATTCCGTAGCTGTTTAAACATGACCAGATTCCGCTCTGATGGACAACGTTTATATTTCTTCTTGGCTTTATCCCTAAGACCCATGTAATGCTTGATAGCCGGGGTAAGCCAAGGAGCAGGAGCATGCTTGATTTTGACACGTCTAAGGGGTGCGTGATGGTTGTATAATCTGAGTATCTGATAGTTGAACTCGCGCACCTTGTCGTCGATGCTGGCGCTGTTCATAAGCGATGTCCAGTCTATAGCATCGGCGTCACGTCGCAATGCCTCCAAGTCGATGCCTTTATAACTACGAAGAATAAGATATTGCGATTTACGCTTAGAAGAACGGATACGATAAGATAGATACACAAGATCATGGTATGAAAAAGAAGAAGTGAGTTGCCCATGTGTATCGACGTTACCAGGTGATGAGACAATCATGAGGTCTAAAAGAGACGGGGTGCAGTTAGGAAAATGGTGAGTTGGCCCAAGTGGCAGAATATGAAGATTGTAAGAAGTTAACAAAGTTTGAAGTTTAGAGGCGCGGAGATCATTCTTTAACAAACATGTGTTAAAGTCTCCCATTATTATGACATGGTCAAAAATAGGACACATGTCTACTAAAATATCGTCTAGGGTGCTAAAATAATCAATATTCAGATTAGGGCAGTACAATACACCGAGTAACACTTTAGAGGTATGAATAATGACTTCAATAAATAAGTATTCCGCTGACTCGGTGTATTGAGAAGGGGAAGCACTAACCACTTTAAACGGAATATCAGCGCGTAGGTAAATGCAAACACCTCCGCAACCTTTACCGATTCTATCATTGCGGATAAGGACATATCCTGGTAACGCGAACTGGGAGGAAAGAAGAGAGGGTTTAAGAAAGGATTCCGAGATTAGTACTGCGTCCAGATGAGCAGTGCTAAAAGATGCCAGAAGGTCGGAATAATGTGCCGGAATACTCTGCGCATTTATATGAACAATATTAAAGTTGGGTAAATAACTGGCGTAAGTAGCGGATATCTGATCATGCAAGGTTAGACAGGCAGAAGAATCACTGTCCGCACTAATAAAACTGCTGTTTGATGAAGAGCATGAAAAAAAACTATCATTTATATCAATGAAATCATCCATAATATATATACTATAACAAATGTAACAATAAGTATATTACAAAAAATAAAAAATAAGATAAAAAATTAAACAAAATCGATGCACAAACCTACGAATTACTCACTATCAGGTGTGTTGAAAGAAATTCACAATTATATCTATTAAAATGATACAATATTTTAGTAATACACAAAAAGAAAGATTTATAAAAAGAAAAAAAAAACAAAAAGAAATAGTTATGTAAGGCATAGGTAAAGTAAACAGAAGAGAGAAAAAAAAAGAACAAACAAAATAAAATTAAGGACAAAATTGACGCTAAAAATAATTAATTATAAACATCAACACACAGCACACATACTACAAAGAATAGCATGAGAGTCACTTAACAATGTAAACGTGATATGGGTAACGGAACGTAGACTGTTCTTGACGTTGTCAAACACAAGCGACACACGTTAAATGTCATAATGTCAATTGTCAGTTCTGACTTTTGGAGTTTTGGTTGCTAACATGCAATTATATTCCTTATATTATACACAACGGATTTATGAATTTAAATGTGTAAACAAGGCGAGTAAAGTGATAAATATTATTTTAGCATACCGACAAATAAACTCATAAATTCGCATAGTATTACGCGACCAAATCTGAAAGTTTTACGGGATAGTTCAGTTAGTGTTTACGTATTAATTTGTTGTAAACAACTAGGATATTGAAAAGCTATCGGCGTCGGGTTTTCCGGGCAGCATTAGTACTCTTAGTTGCGGCGTTATTAGGGGACAATTGTGCGGAATGGCTTGACTCACAGGCTGCACCAGTGGTCTCCGATGGATATTGTGCAATAAGTGACTGAAGTTCTACCATGGATTCAATTTTCCGTTTCGATTTATTTGGAAGGAGAACCATAATTTTACCTTCAACCGTCCAGGAGTTCTTCATGCCAAAATGCTTCCGTGCTGACATAAAAGCCCTATGCCGCACTTGGGTCAAGAACTCAGAGATAGTGACCCCGGTACCTTTGAGAGTTGTTTTACTGTCCCATATGGCCTGCCGATGTTGGATGTCATGGAACCTGACGAGAACTGGTCTAATCTTGCCTTTAAAAGTACCCAGACGATGACATACACGTAAGTTATCCATTGATGTATCGGTCACTTTCATTTTGTCGGATATAATGTTGTATATCGTCTCATGAAGTTTTTCATTGTCCTTTTCAGGCAGACCATGGAATAATAACACCTTCCTGCGCATGAAAGTTTCATGTCTGTCCAAACCAAGTGAAAGGAGTTCCATTTGGGATTTTATTGTACTTAAAGTTTGCCAGACAAAAGACTTAAATTCAGTGAACTCACGGGACAGGGAAGCGATGTCAGGATGCACTGAACTTGCACTAGCTGAGCACTTCTGCAGTTTGGCCTCATAATCAGCCATGCGTGAAGAGAATATCTTCTCCAGCTCCTCCAGATTGTTCACCAGTTGTACATCCATATTACTTAGGTAGATGCAATTAAGCCCAAGTAAGTGATTAGGAGAAATGACTTGTAAAGTGATAGTAGATAGTGAGTATAGTAGGGTTTACTATAAAACTAATGCATGTGCAGATTAAATTTAGGTCAATTAATAATTTTAATTAAAGAAAATAAGGAGCACACTAAATTTGCGTATGTTATTTGCAACTACCCGTCACAAATCTATTGTCTCTTCGCCGCATAAATAACACGATAAAGCATATTCATTGTATTTTCGTTTTATTCACACATCAAATACGAAAGAGACAACAGAAAGAGAGAACGCTTACGTCAATTACACCATTTTAAGTATTACGTTGGTACTGTTAGACTGTATGTGAAGCAAACGACCATTCACTTCATTTTAAAGGTGGTAGAACCCTTTGTGGTTTGACTCCGGCGGCACCACCGCCACACCTATGTCTGCCTAATAGCAGTAGTGTTAGGCGCTGCTGTGTTCCGTTTTGAAGGGTATGGTAAGGGAGACATACTTTTCCGAGGCATTCCAGCTTAGTCCTCAGGGGTAGCGGCGCATGTGTCGCCGACCTCAGGTAGGAATATCTAACCCTATCTGGGGTTGATTACAGATTTCCATAGGCGGCAGTAGCCACTTACCATCAGGTGGACTGCATGCTCGTCTGCTACTCCTATATTATAAAAAAAAAGAAAAAAAAATTACGGGTTACGTGTTGACGCGTCGCCGCGCTAATTCAGCGGTCACTCTTCATAAGTCAGATGAAGAGGTCACAGCTGCAGTGCCGCTGTCGTGGGCGCAGCACCGCAAATTGTCAGACGGAGTGTCGGATGTTGCAATTGTCGTCGGCCCGCCGCACCCAAACACTACTCGCTAATCATCATTTTATTGTCTCTTCGCCGCATAAATGACACGATAAAGCATATTCATTGTATTTTCATTTTATTCATACATTAAATAGGAAAGGGACAATAGTGCAAAATTATTTACGCTTATGTCAATCACACCATTTTAAGTATGACGTTGGTACTATTAGACTGTATGTGAAGCATACGACCATTTACAGGTTACGTGTTGACGCGTCGCCGCGCTAATTCAGCGGTCACTCTTCATAAGTCAGATGATGGGGTCACAGCTGCAGTGTCGCTGTCGTGGGCGCAGCACCGCAAATTGTCAGACGGAGCGTCGGATGTTGCAATTGTCGTCGGCCCGCCGCACCCAAACACTATTTAATAAGGCTGACCGCCTATTGGCTACTATTGCTTTAGCAACTGGTAGCCTTAGCGACTAAGTTAACGCGATTATGAGAAGTTGCTCGGCGTCTATTCAGTAGCTAATAAATCTATGCGTACAAACATGTGTTGCTCCTCAGTTGCAAACGACAAATTGGTCGTTCGGACGGCAACTGCCTAAACAACTGGTAGTAGCATAAGCGACAAGATGATAGCCGACGCAACTATTTCTCAATTATTGTAGCTAATGTGCGGCGGTCTTTAAATTGTCCATCAGTTCGTTTCATTGTCACTGTACTACGTAAATGACACAATGAAGTTCACCCATTGTACTTTCGCTTTATTTAACATCAATGAAACGAGTAGTTTAACACTACTATGACTAGTTTAACACAGTTCGCAAATTTACAGTTTCATTCATAACTCGTAAAGTGTTTTTTGTTAAGGAATAATTATATTACTTTAAGCACTATTATTCTTATTATCCTAAACTAAGTAAAAAAATATTTTAAGTTATGTACCCTTTATAAAATATACATAATATTAATTATTTATGGTAAAATATTAAAATGTAGGTCGTTAAAATGAATTAAGGAATAGGCTTTAAAATATTAATTACATACAATTATCTATTTAATATTCATAAATAGACGAAAAAAGTGAACGAAATCGTTTAAAATACAATATGATTTTATTTTACATACTCCCTAGATGAAATTTCAAATACAATACATAAAAAATAATTGTGAAAATAGAAATGTAAACCAAGAAAATAAGAACTGTATGAGGATTAAAACAGATAAACGCAGTATTTACACGACCGTACCTTAGACTAAGTTCAAATGAAAGCATCTACAGTTTTTTTTATAATATAGGAGTAGCAGACGAGCATACAGTCCACCTGATGATAAGTGGCTACTGCTGCCCATGGACATCTGTAATTAACCCCAGATAGGATTAGATATTCCTACCTGAGGTCGACCACAGATGCGCCGCTACCCCTGAGGACTAAGCTGGAACGCCTCGGAAAAGTCTGTCTCCCTGACCACACCCTTCACCAGAACACAGCAGCGCCTAAAACTGCTGTTATTAGGTAGAAATAGGTGTGGCGGTGGTGCCGCCGGAGTCGAACCACAAACGGTTCTACCACCTTGAAATCCTGTACTGTATCTGTATCCAATAGTAAGTTATAGAGAGTGAAAGAGCACGCATGCATTACAGCATTTACAATTGTGTCAACCGCCTGCGTCGATACCACCCGCGCTAAGCACTCAACCAAACATAAACAGACTTTACGACTACAATTGTCGCTCCGTTTAATTCATTGCCTACGTACTAAATACAGTACACAATTGACAAAATAATGTTTTATGAGTTCACTTCTCTGAAATAATATGAGCGTGGGTAAGTAATTCGAGATTGTTTCAAAATGCGTAGAATTTTGTAGAACACATATTGACATGATTATTTCGCCACAAAGTTCGACAATTACAAGTGTTCACGTGTTTATATTGTTAAAAGTATTTGCTGTTTATTTATATATTCTTTTATCTGTTATTTTAAAGATATAAGGTTTTCATTAATTATCAATAATTTAAACATACCTATCCGATACTTTCCAACATAGTCCTGAGGCGTAGCAAAGCCCGTATGGCCGATCTCAGGTGGTATAGGTATTAGTAGGCTTACCATTATCAAAAAACATACGATGAACTGTCGGTCCTTTTTCTGTTTTCCTTACAAAAAGTAATCATAAGTAGAACAGTAATAAACAATAGTTTAAAAAAACTAAAAAAATACACTTTTGATAGAAAATCCAACTAAAAAATAGAAAATATTTTTTTTTAAAATTGAATTAAGAATAGTGTAAATAAGAAAAAAATATTTTTTATTGTAAAAAAAGCGTCGGGTGCATGGTGTCAATAGTTATAAATATTTTATTGATAGATATTGAGTAGAAGGATTATCATTTTGATAATATCTTAAAAAGCACCCCACGCTTTTTTTACAATAAAAAATATTTTTTTCTTATTTACACTATTCTTAATTCAATTTTAAAAAAAAATATTTTCTATTTTTTAGTTGGATTTTCTATCAAAAGTGTATTTTTTTAGTTTTTTTAAACTATTGTTTATTTTTCATTTTTTGGTCGCATTTTTTATAAAAGCGTATTTTTTATTTTTTTTTAACTATTATTTATTTTTCATTTTTAGTGATTATTTTAGCGATTATTTTAACGATTAACGATGGTCAGGTCAGGTCAGGTCAGGTCAGGTCAGGTCAGGTCAGGTCAGGTTAGGTTAGGTTAGGTGATCGGCGCGCCTGGTAGATTCCTTTATTGGTCTTAACGCAGACCTTCTGGGTCTCAGGAAAACAAAAATCGCTGATCCTGATTATCCTAGTCAGGATAACGGGTCAGAATGTTTAAAATATTGAATTGTCATTGGTCCTTAATAAGTATGCCAAATTTCAAGTTAATCCGACGTTTTGAAGAGGGTTAAAATCATGTTCAAAGATTCCGTTACATACTAACATACCAACATACATACGTCTGAAGCTAATAAAAGCGTATTAAAAACGGAAACCATTTAACTCGTACTACTTCCAGAATTGTTCCGAATAATGAACCTACATCAACGAACTTTTTCAACCATCAAGACCCTTGTTTCTGGGGCACTTATAATTCCACAGCCGATTGCCTCATTTTACGCTCTGTAGGTATACGACTGGGTTAGGTTCTGATAGCCATACTTTTGGCTGTATTACTGCCTTAAAATGTAAATTATGTTTACCATAAAACAAACATCAGTGCGAATCGGAAAACTGACCATTTTATTTTAACGAATTTATTATTGTATAATTTACCTGACTGCATTTTCGAGCATGAAAGAATTTAATTTTATAAAAAACTTATAAAGTATTTGAACCTTTTTTAACAGGAAACACGATATAACTCTACAAATAATAAGTGTCTAAAAATGTATTTTAAATGCATAACAGATAGGCATAAAACGCATACAGTCAGATCAGACTACCACCTTCGTAAACTAATAAAATGATAAATTATATTTTTTTATTTAATTTCTAATTAATTTATTACATGTATAAATTATTTGTGATGTCATTATTGTATATTTAATCCTGCAAAATATATAACTATCCATACTTTTTGCAATATGGCCACCCTAACGTACAACTTAGGGAGTGTAACACATAAGCACATCTCGTTTTCAATATACGCAAATAACATGTGCTTGTTACCTGTTAGCACACACAGCATAGACCCACAGCGACTGTGCACACTGACTCATTTAAATAAAATTATTCCGTTTATGCTTACATTATACATTTTATTAGGTTACGTAATTTTCAAACGAAATTGAATGTCCTATCCTTGATACCGTAACGTAGCATTAGAAGTAGAAAACGAGCTTGCAGAAAATTGAAGGATCCTTTCGGGTTTGACCGTAGAAGCACCACCGACACACCTTTCTCTGCTTAGTAACAGCAGTGTTAAGCGCTGCTGTGAGTCGGTTTGAAGGGTGTTGTAAGAGTGACATACTTATCCAAGGCGTTCCAACTTTTTCCTCTCCACCTCGTATACTCTATCTTATCTGAGGTTGATTAGAGATTTCTATGGACGGTAGTAACCACTTACAATCAATTGGGCTGCATACTCATTTGCTAATAATAATATTATAAAAAATGTAACACTAAATCATCACGAATTATGGTCTCTCTTAATTAAACCTTAGCGCCAATAAATGCTGTATCATATCATCTTGGGCCCACTTTTTGTTGATTTAGCCATAACAATTAAGTTACGTGTATTAGTTTATAACCTTGAGGAGCGGCGCGGGCGCACGACCTCGATCATAGATCACACATCATTCTGGTGCGTTCACGCTGAAATATTACTCCTACAATAATATTGTTTAACCTTCGCTGTCATAATGAGCGTAACATTACGATTGTACGAGCCATGTTCCTATCGCTTTGACAAACGTCGGCAAATGTTAATGTAAAGTCTCGACCTTTTCCCAGGCTCTCATCAAGAATAGCTGGAATACATTGTTGTAAACTGTTTGTCAAATTAATTGTTGTATATGGGATATATTATGGGAAATTTTAGTTGAAGACCTGTTTTGTTATACCTTAGCTGTTGCGCACAGGATGAAGTGTCCTTCCCGAATAGGAGGTGTGTTGCCTCTGTGGATTAAGGAACGCACCATCTATTGTGAATATTACTTAAGAGGTTTTCGCGTTACCTTATGACCAATAAGTTGGAATGCCATTCATACTTTTCTGAGGCATTCCAGCTTAGTCCTCAGGGATAGCGGCGCATCTGTGGCCGACCTCAGGTAGAAATATCTAATCCCATCTGTTGTTGATTACACATGTCCATGTGCGGGAGTAGCCACTTACCATCAAGTGGACTACATGCTCGTCTGCTACTCCTATATTACAAATTTAAAAAGGCCTTGTATAAGTCGAGCTCATTTACCAGCTTCAAATTAGAACACTGTAGTGCTTAACACTGCTGTTATTAAACAGTAATGGATGTCGCGGAAGCCGCCGGAGTTAAACAAAGGGTCCACCCACCCTCAAAACTAAGATTGCTTCACAGGCTATAAAAATCCAAAAAGTAAAGACGTATAGGTTAGAGGAAGTCGATACATTTGAATAGGAGGAGATTGGCCCTCCAGCGGTCGCTGACACCACAACCTCACCTTGAGATGTAAACGCTATTATGCTAATAGGTTCTCCGAAACTAGGCGCGAGTGTAGCGAGGTCAATTTTTAAGGCTAAATGACCATTTGACCAAGCGTGAATATACGTCAGTATGACGGGAAATACGATTCGGTAATCGTTTTTATTTCTTCTACCGCTACCTGGTCTTTACATATCGATATCGCTTCATTATTTGTAAATCAACGTCGTTTATAAGGGTCATTGTTTGGACGTTTGTGTCACATCATTTTTTTATGATAGCATGGATTTTATATTAGGGTAGAGAATGGATATTAGATTGCCTTCATTTCAGCGCCATCAACCACTAAAATGCTACAATTTCCAAATGCTAGAGAAATACTAAATGAAATCGGTATTGATAAAAAAAACATTTTCTTAGTTTTTTAACTAAAGGATAATTATAAAAAATAATGTGATTCCCACAATTATCAATCAACCAAGACGCAGAGAAAGCCAAATATCGAAATATACATGCGCTTCAAAAACCATTATCTTTCACAATTGAGTAAACAATGAAATTAATAGCAGCAATAAGCACGATAAAATATTTCACTGTAATATTTACTCAGTAGTGAAAATTTGCTTCATTACTCCTTTCAATTCATTCTCATCCTCAAAGGAAGTCAGCCATAAATGATTGAGTCGGTTATATTCAAAGTTTCCTGAAAATTATTATAAAATTAGTTATAATTGGGAACAAAGTTCAAAACATTGGTCAATTTAGTTATCAGGAACCGTAATAGTTCCATTATTCGCGTATTTAAAGTATCCTCAAAATTACCATATTATTATTTTTGTAAGGAAGTCGCAAACCCTTATTTTAGTTCTCAAGAACCGTGAAATTGTTTTTGATAAAAATTTTAATGTAAGCATATGTATTGTTAAATTTTCATATGTTTGAGGATTGTCAGAAGTTACTTTAGATATTTAACTATACATCAATAAGAAGACATGAGGAAGAAAAGTGGTATCCATGGGTTATTATCAATTGGAAGTATATTGGTGTAAGTGGTGGAAAGCGTCATGAAAGTTTTACATGAAATTCTTGACAATGTGCGCTTTATAGTCCTATATATTTAATCTGTTACTAGTTACTTTATTTCTTACGTATATTTATATACACCATTGCTTAATATCTTTAAATTCTCTCGAATTCACGCAGAAAAAAGTTAGTTTTAGTAACATTTTATCCATCCGTACCGAATCCTTAAATTAATAGCCTTTTTATTTGTCGCTCTAAAATATATTTCTCTAAAACATTTGTATACCAATAAATAATCCAAAAATAATGAAACTTTCGTTTAAACAGCTTGACCGGTAGTTACTTGTCTTCAGTATATTTACTACTAATGAATCCAGGGTTCGCTCGGTAAATTTTACTAGAAATTAGTGGCTGTAAAATCCTAAGATACACTTTTAGTGTGCCTTAAGATATTTATTGGCCATTCCAATACGTAATTAGTTTACCATTGAAATCCTCGGCCTTGTCTTCAGCGAGTAAATAGCAGTAATTTTGGTTCAAGACCTCATTTTCGAAAGGTTCGAAACAGAAATCACCATCATTTTAATATCTGCTTTGCTTAGATTAAAACTCAAAACTTTCAGCATGTCTGTCTGTAGGAGCGCTTTTACGCACACATAAATTAAGCGTGCCTTTCCTGTCGCGCGTGTTTTTGCAGGCGTGTCTCATCCTCGCACTTTAATTAACACGCGGTGTTCTCTTTACTGCTAGATAGAATGCAAGCGACTCGCTAGTGGGACGCGCGTACGGGCGTAAACACGCGTGAAAGGATAAGCGCTCTAAGTAGCTACAATTTCTTCGCAAGTCTGAGCGCGTGCGTAAGATACGATAGGATGCAAGTGGCATGCATGCGGGCCATTTGCGTCGTAACCGCGGACGTAAACACGCGCCCCTATTCCCAAAACTACTTCGCCACCCACATTGCTATTGTTTATATTTTTTTAAGTATTACTACTGTTTATATAAATAATCACATACTTATAGTTAATATTTTTAAGACGGCAGAACTGTTTATGGTTCGATTGCTGAGGCACAACCGCCTCACCTACTTTTATCGCATCAAAGCCTTCACCTACAGCCTTCGGTGTTAAACCGTCTTAGTTTTCAAGTGTGATCAGCTTTAGGTAGAACTTTAGTCTACATGGGTCACAGATATCCATTGACGGTACTGAACTCTTACAGGTGGACTGCAAGCTCATCTACTACCTCAAACTTATAAGCCTATAACTATATACTTATAAGCTCTTCAAGTTCTGTGATTACCTACAGCGTTCATTGACTATTGATCTTTAAGGATAATAATAAATATAGATCACGAGAACGTTTACAACTAACTAATAATAAAAGTGTATATTGACCTCAATCGAATTTTATTGTATCCTCAAGGCAAAGGTAATAAAATGCTTGGCAAGTCTTAAAAAACAATAACATATTATTATTCTCTATCAATAAACATAAACACTAAATTACGGCAATTGATCCACCGGTTCAGAAATAAGTGGTTATGTAGTAATAACATTTATTCGTTAGTTTAGTATTTTATCGTTTTCAGTAGGGTGAGAAGTTCTTAATATAACGCTCCATTTTATATAAATATATATAAAATTCTCGTGTCACAATGTTAGTTACCGTACTCCTCCGAAACGGCTTTACCGATTTTCACCAAATTTTATATGCATATTCAGTAGGTCTGAGAATCGGCTACTATCTATATCTTTTCCCTATATCTTTTCATATCCCTAAGTGATAAGGGTTTTTCACCCTTAACTTTTTTTTATTTATATGGCAACACAACGTTTGCCGGGTCAGGTAGTAAATATTATATAAATGAAGTATGTATTATAAAATGTATGTAGATACACATACGCCAATAAATATGTTTAAGTTAGTAATATCTGCTACTGTTTAACAGTTCACCATTAAAAGTTGTCACATCTGTTTGTTTATAAAGGGTTGCGATATCCCGCCCCTAGATGGCGTTGTAACACATGAATTTATACATTGAACCAATGGATTGCCATCAGATTTGTTACATAAAGATTTTACACAGATGTTGTGATCTTAGACTTCAAAGGCACATAAAATCACTCAGAGTTACAAACCTAAAACAGAAATCCTTTATCATTTAAATTCACTTCTCCTGGGATTAATTCCGGGAACCTCTACGTATTCGACAAGTTTCACTAGTTATCTACATAGTTGGAAATTTTAGGATTTCAGTGCATAATCTCCATCTCGTCTTTTGAAAAACATGTAAACAATCAAAATAAACTCATACTCCCAAAAATACGCGAAAAAAATCAGATTTTTGGAAGTATGCAACAAATGAAAGAGTATGCCACGGAAGACATAAATCGAGAGAGCCACTAAAATTAAAAACTCGAAAACATTTTCCTTTGTCTCCTTCCAGCAGGTAACCAGATAAGTGTCGTTAGCTGTCACTCACGCTGGATTGTGGCAGTAATCCAAGTTCGCCTCTCATTATGACGACTTGGAACATAAAAAAATATAGAATCCGCGTCATACACGTCGCTTCGGATGCCCATTTAGCGGAAGATATTCGGATAACTGTTTTGAAACTAACTACAAAGAAAAGCAGTGTTTCGTTTTTATAATTGTGGTATTATTGTCGTTTTTATCTAATTGGGGAGGGTAATGTTTTTCATGCGTATATGTGTATGTATCTCATTCTTTGGTAAACACTGCAGCCTAAATGTCTAAATGAAGTTTTTAAATTTGTCTAAATTGTAGAAGGTGGTTTGAAGGTGGTAGAACCCTTTGTGCTTCGACTCCGTCGGCACCACCGCCACACCTATTTCTGCCTCAAAACAGCAGCGTTAAGCGCTGCGGCGTGCTGGTTTGAAGGGTGTGGTAAGGAACACATACTTTCCGAGGCGTTCCAGCTTAATCCTCAGGGGTAGCGGCGCATCTGTGGCCGACTACCGGTAGGAATATGTAATCCTATCTGGGGTTGATTACAGATGTTCATGAGCTGCAGTAGCCACTTACCATCAGGTGGACTCCACGCATGTCTGCTACTCCTATATTATAACAAAGTAACATTGGCTACATTTCTAAGCAGTCGAATCTTTGTTTGTATAGCAAATGTGTAGTTACTAATTATTTTATTGTTTTGAATACCAAGTTTGGAGTACGAGTATTAAATCGCATCTTTAGAATTACAGAGACGTAAGTGCAAATATCACGAACTCGAGAAAAATGCATTTGAATCAGGAATGTTGCTTTCAATGCCTTCCAGTTACCGGAATTTACGAGAGCCTAAGAGTCAATGATGCATTGGACAATTTGACATTTTAATGTGTAATAGTGTTTGATACATACACTAGTTTAACTATTTATTGGAGTTTCCTTATCAACCCATTATTGTCACACTTGTGGGCAAGGGGTCTCAATGCAGAGTGAGAGGTATTAGGCCATAGTTCACCGCGCGGACCAAGTGCGTTGTAGACTTCACACACCTTAAAGATTTTTTAAGAACTCACAAAGTTGTTTCCTCACGATGCTTTGCCTCGCCCTTAATGCAAGTGAATTCCAAAAGTTGTGCAGCCGGGAGCGGATTATTTTCGAATCATATACACACAGACCTTCTACATATTTATGTATTCTAGCGAGCCCACTATCCTGCTACACAGGTTTTGCTACTCGTCCGTCTATAAATAGTGCTATTTCGATACCCGTCAAACGACTTACTTAACGGCCACCGATAAACTATAATGGACCTCAAAGATCGCCGCGAGAGTACATTTCCCAATAAAACGCCCACGTTCACTTAAGTCATTTATACAATCACCGCCCATAGTGGCCCAGTCGCAAGTGGTAGGAATGAAATTCGCAGACTTACACTTTCAATATGACTTGCTTTATTAGTAGTTTCATTATTTGCTCTCTTGGTAAACGAAGTGTTATTTAAGCATGGCTTCCTCTTCGACATTATGGTTGGAGTTCATGGTGGTGATATGTAGGTTAACTATTGCGATATTGCCCTACTAATAAACTACTTATATACCATGGCACTTTCAGGATATAACAAGCTCAGTAAATAGTATAGGCATTTAATCGATAGAAGGGAGGTGATCAGGGTACGCTAAAGAAGCAGTTAAAATAACAGTAGTCATTCGCAAATTCATTGTTAATTCAGCCCTCAGAAAACCAGTATGGTTTAACCTGGGATGTAGCTTTGCTACATCTAAGTATGCCTGAAGCAGTTTTTGCGTTTCGGTGGTAGGGTGTGGCTGCCGGCTGACTCACATACGAGTACAAGGCGACCAACTTTGTTTTTTCATTTTTAATATCATATGTAGCAGACGAGCATGCAGTCCACCCGATGGTAAGTGGCTACTGCCGCTCATGGACATCTGTAATCAAACCCAGATATGATTAGATATTCCTACCTGAGGTCGGCCACAGATACGCCGCTACCCCTGAGGTCTAAGCTGGAATGCCTCGGAATAGAATGTCTCCGTTACCACACGCTTCTAACCAAAACACAGCAGCGTTAAGCGCTGTGTTCTGGTTAGAAGCGTGTGGTAGCTTAGACAAAAATAGGTGTGGCGGTGGTGCCGCCGGAGTCGAACCCCAAACGATTCTACCCACTTGAAATCCCTCAAATCTTAGTTCCTGGTAACGCATCTGCGATCGGCTTCTAGTAAAATGGCTAACTAACATTGGAAACGACCATCTTAGACCTCAGGAGTGGTAGCATACCGTTAATTGGATTCGAATAGAACGTACGTTCTTCATGGAGTTGGGTACAGGGGGCCTATCACCACCTAAAAACCATCATAGTTCAGGAAAGTTTTATTGCATAATCATTATTTTGTTTCGTACCACCACCTCTTTAAAACATTAAACAATGTATGATTAAAATAATATTGTTTTAAGAGATGGTAGTAACCCACCAGATGTCTATGAACGGTAGTGAACACAAACCATCAGCTAGACATATAGCATCTTATTTTACTATTTTCTTGAATATTTAAAGATCTGTTTGAAAATTTGTCCTTTTAATAGGTTGTACAGAGCATCTAAAGATGCTCGATTTTCCTCCTTCGGGTAAAATTACAAGCGCTATTGGTTCCAAGAATATAGCTCTCATGAAACTCAGTCGTTGCGCTCATTTTAATAAATCACAATTACGACCATTGAAATTTCTGTGATAAAATATCTTGTTTACAGTCGTTTTTTGTGAACAAAAATACTTTTTGACAAAGGATATATTTTTGAATTTTATATAATAATTCCATGCGTAAGACAAGACGTTCGTGTTATTCGAGTCTTGTGTGTGTGTGTCGGCTCCAAATAACATTACTTCTGTTCTCATGAACGTCGTAGGAAACAAGTAAGGGATTAAACACAGATAGAATAACATATTTTTTTAAAAGTTAATCGTCTACTGCAGTCACCAATAAGATATAAATAATATTATATCTATAGTAATCTTTATAATACTTAATAATTGAATATTTAGGTCTAAACTAATATTTTAAGCCTGGCAAAAAGTTGATTTTTTGTTGTTATGTTTCGCCGTTAGAGGCAATTCCACCACAAATATGTCTGCCTTGTAACAACAGTAGGCTCTACTACTTTGATTATTATAACATATTATCGTAAGACATTGTGTGTGTGTGTTTACTGTTAAGCGCGGATTCCTACCTTTGTCATCAGGGGAGCATGCTGAGGTCAAGTAGAAGACCAATCCTATCGACCATAATCCTTGAAACGTAATCCATCTCGGATTGATTACAGAAGTCTATAGGTGGCAGTGGCCACTTGCGATCAAACTGACTGCATGTTTATATTGTACACGCTCATGCATGCATGTTCGCTGTCTGTAAACATATACACACATTCGCACAAGTGTATTTGCAAATTTATTTCGATCTAATTAGAAACCATTCACCTCATAAAGTGAATCAGGTCTGTTTGCTGCGGAAACTAGCGCGACCATAACTCATGGGATTTTTAGCACGACTGTCCATCAAATATTTTACTGGTCGTAAAG
The DNA here is from genome assembly GCF_041222505.1 of Epargyreus clarus. Lineage (NCBI taxonomy): Eukaryota > Metazoa > Arthropoda > Insecta > Lepidoptera > Hesperiidae > Epargyreus > Epargyreus clarus. The sequence goes on from NW_027332233.1 coordinate 6,409,396, forward strand.
AACGCTTTAATCTTCTACGCAAACATCAAAGGCCAATTCGGCATACTTGATCCGCGATACATGTTGCGGAAGTTTAACCACTAAACCGGTATGTATTTGTCTTGCAATATGCAGAGTTTGAGATTAATAACACTTTTAATCAATTATTTTATCAATTTTAATGTTATACAAAATATGCTACGAAAATACGGAACCAAACTCTTCATTTTAAATTTTATATAAGAGTCAGATCCTGGAATCTTGTTTGGCAGACTGTTATGATCACTACCGGTCAACTTGAATCAATTAGACTTATGCATAAAATTGTTGACCATCTCCAAATTTTTCTTTCACACAAAAAATCGTTTCCAAAACAGTTTTATAACTTTTCTTGTCGTGACAATTTGCCCTTTAAGACAGTATATTTAATTTTTTCTTCGTCTTTATTGTTGTCTCTAACTAAACATGTCCTTGAAAGTCCTTAATAATTTTATGGCTTAACTTCTTCCAATGTCAATTATCGCCTTTTCGCAGTAGAAATGAGGTGAGTATGATACCGTCGGGTAGGTCGGACGCGAGGTCCCTTCACAACCTTACCTGGCACAACCTACTTGTTGAAGTTATGTGATTATGGACGAGTGATGTGAGTATCCAAGGACCCTATAATAGCAGTTGGTCGATAGTCTGATATATTTACCATACTACGGATATTATGTCTCATTCTTTGGTATGCCAAACGGCTTGACAGATTGCAACATATAAGGTGTCGTCGAATTCGTCTACATTGTAGGAGTAATATAGGCTATATTTTTAAGTAGTCGGGTTTTTGTCTTTAAAATAATTCTGTTTTCATTTCGTATGAATATGGTACGGAGTGTCTTGCTGCTATGGTAAAATATAAGGGGAAACATGCTATATAAATTAGCGGCAATGTAAAACAACGTAACAAAACGCATCATTGGAAGCAGGATGCCGCCACTGCCAGTTATTTATGAGCACATAATTCGCTTTAATCGGCAGCTCCCAGATACGCCTCTATCAGTCCTAATAAAGGCCCTACTGGACCGAAAATAATTTTCGGATTCATAATTTTCAATCAACTCGATTGCATGTCTTAGTGGTTATTTTGATCAACGGATAACTACTGGTTTTGAGTAGCGGTGTGATGTAGAATTATTAACGACATTTTGAATAAAAAACTTAATCTTTTTTGTTACTTATAACTTAAGTTTGCATTCTTTTTTTACAATATAAGAGTTGCAGACAAGCTTACAGTCCACCTGATGGTATGTGGCTACTGCCGCCCGTGGACATCTGTAATCAACCCCAGATAGGATTAGATTACTTACCTGAGGTCGACCACAGGTGCGCCGCTGCTCCTTAGGACTAAGTTGGAACGCCTCGGAAAAATATTGTAAACAAAAAATATTTTTTTATGTTAACACCATAGAGTACAATTCTCTAGAAGGTAAAGTCGTGTCACAGTCACCGTATTTGGCGGTGCGTGTTGTAGAATGTTGGATAATGCAGATTATAAATTAATTATCATTTAAAAAGGTAATTATTTTATTTTACAGACACATTTACAGAGATAGATAACTTAGGACTCGTTTACATTAGGAACCACCCATCGATTCTTTTGCTTCGAGCAAATGCAAAAATGCAATTTTTATTGATCGGTCACCAAAGTCGTTTGCAGTCAAATACGACCAAACGGCCTTTTTATAATATAGAAGTAGCAGGCGAGTAAGCAGTCCACCAGGTAATTAGCTACTACCGCCCATGGAAATATGTTATCAGCCCTAGATCCTATTAAATTCGTAGCTGAGATCGGCCACAGATGTATCACTACCCACTACCCTAACTACCCGCGGACTAAGCTGAAACGCCTCGGAAAAGATCATTCTTTTATAAAGGAGTCATCTCCTTTAGTACAACCTTTAAACCAGAACACCAGCCGCGCTTAACATTGTTGTTTTTAGACGGAAATAAAACCTAGTGTAAGCGCGCCTTTAATAACACATTGTAGTCTTTATCAAAATAATTATATTTAAAATGCTAAACTATATAACAATTATAATTTTAATGCTATTTAAAATTATAATTAAAATGCTAAACTTAGCTCATCGTTTATAGCTGCATTTTAGCAGTCACGCGAACTATGAACATAGATTCAGTTTGGAATTATCAGTTTCATCTTAGAGATGAATGCGGCTAACCATTTTTGATATCGCACTGTAGATAGCGCGATTGTTCCCTTCGCATAAATTAAACCGAACGTTGTTCAGCGGCTTCTTTGCGATGCCATAAACCAAGGGATGGTCCTCAACTATGTCGCGGAAACTGCACGGGACTTCTTACAAGTACCCATCGTTAGTTGGTACATTAAGGACGATTTTCCTGTGTACATACACGCATAAATCTCATATCGTTGTTACGATATATGTAGGTACAAGACTGTTTAGGGATGGCGATTAGTTTCCGAAAAAAATCGATTTGAATCGAAATGTGATAAAACGATTTACAAAAAAATCGAGGCCCAAAGAATCGATTCTCCACAAATCGATCTTCCATCTTTTCAGGTAAAAGGGCCAAGATAGAGAAAATAAGGTCATCAAGACCAAACGTACACTGAAATACGTATCCTTTAGCAAAAAAAATGTGTATATCACATTTGTTAATGTTCAATCAACTTCGAAAAATCGACTTTCGATTTTCTAGGATGAAAGAACGATTCACTGAATCGATCTATTTTTGGAGGTCGATTAAAATAACCGTTTTTTGGTGCAAAAGATCGATTCTTAGATTAACCGATCTCAGATCGCCATCCCTACAGCTTAAAACATGTGAATAGCTCTTTGTTCGGTGATGCACTTGACGTCGCAAATGTATTTTAAATCTGCATGCTCGTCTGTTCTGCCTGCTTAAATGCTAAGAACATGATCCTTCTATGTCAGTGTAATTGCATTATGCTCGTTACACGATACCTACCTTGGAGTATAAGTAGCCAATTGTTTTGAAATAATTCCGTTGTTTGTAACAATGTATAATTTGAATTATGTGTATGGTGTTGCGCGTTATGGAATGTGAAATTCCTTTTTTTTTTGTTTACGAGGGGGAAACCTTAAGGTACCCTATGCCGTGGGGGCGACACGGGGTTATATGAGATTCTTACCGCACTAAAACCCCCCCGGTGGCCATCCTCGGCGCTGCGTTGAAGACTCCAGGATCTCCAGAGAACGCAACCAGAGTCCTCTAAGCGCGTTGCCCCACCGGGCTCCTCCCAGGTGATTATGCTCGCCACATCCTGTGAAATGGAATGTGAAATTCCTACAAAGTTGGTATTTAAATGTGTTTGAACTATTTGTGGTCCCAGCCAGAATACCTATTGCTACGTAATAAAAGCAGCGCCAAGCACTGATGTGTTTTGGGTTTATGGGCATGAGGGGAAGGGGAAACAACAAAATTAAACATCTGGTTTTTCTAATTAGGTCTTCAGCATGGCAATTAATGTTTTATCGACCTAAGGTAGGATTTTCGATAACCACGACAACCTCGACAACGTCATTTCTTAGACTTATTCAAGGTATGTCGGAGTTTTACTCGTTAACGATCTCAATGGAAAGTGGCAGAATGCTCATAATGTGACATTGAACAAGGCTACAGCATAAAAAAAATCATTGGGTTGCACCCCGGGAGTGCAACGGGAAGTGAAAACTTTAGAAACTTAACCTGAATAAGAAAATATAATAAATAAAAAATGTAACTGACACCAATTGTCATGTTTTTTCTATGCTGTCACCGGATGACATCTTGACTTTTGCAGTTTGCTTTGCCGTCTTATGAATTTTCGATCAGCACACGTAATCCTGACGCGAGTTTAACATTTTTACTCATCTCAAAAAGAGCACAACGCCGCTAAAAAAATTTCATTTCAAGAATATTGTAATGAAGAAATTGTAATGAACTTGTAACAGTGGTACATTTAACGAGCTTTACATAAACATGATAAATGTCTCCGTTACTAATAGTTAGAAATATTTAATATTATTGTCATATAAATATTGTCTATAAACATAATATTGTCGCTCTCTGGCTTCCATAACATAAAATCTCGTATAATATATAAATGGCTTGTTCCGTCTATTAGTTATATAAAATAACGTTAGCGTAATTCAGGGGAAGACAACCTTCGGCAAACAAAAATTACATCATATTACTGGGACCGGTTATTCATCAATTTATTATAGGATATTCCTATGGCTGTCGTCGAAAACGGTTGGCAACAAGCCACGCCTTTAGGCTATTGTTTTATACTTGACGAATATTTAAATAATAAATATAGTTCAAAAAACTAAAAAACACGCTTTTATGATAAAATTAACTAAAAAGTAGAAAATCTAAATGAATCTAGGAATCAATTAAGGAACAGTAAATAGTATAATTGTGAAATAAATCTACAAAGTTTGAACGAAATCTGGCCGTTTAAAGTGGGTCAAAATCGCGCCCAAAGAAGTCGGTTACAAACATACAAACAAACATACAAACATACAGGTGAAGCTAATAAAAAGCGTGTAAAAAAATACAACTCGTGTAGTCCGCGTAAAAGTGCTAGTCCGCTCTGAACATAGAAATGAATCGCGTCGCCATAGCAAACTGTATAACTACACCTGCTCGCAAAAACTTCAGAGCGGACTAGCAGTTTGGCGAGGACTATAAAAATTATGTAACTAATTAAAGAACATTTTTTACCTATGTATTGATGACTCCATGTTTGTTTTTTAAACGCGTATAAATTGGATTAGCTCATCTTAAATTATCAAGTGATAATCACGTGATGTATAAATGTCATGATGTAAAAATGACATTTTAAAAAACACATTCGGTGTCATTTCCCTTTGAATAAACTTATTTTTTTAACATACATAGGAGTAGCAGAAACGCCTGCAGTCCAGCTGATGGTCAGTGGCTATAGCCGCCATTTTGCGGATATAAAATATCTCATCGCATGAATTACTTATAGCTACTAGCTGGTAGTGAGACAAGTGTCAAGATGGGACCATTTCCGATCATATTTGTATAGGTGTTCGTCCAAAGTACAATTGCTGTAGTACTATTGTATTTTCAGGTTATGAGTATTGTTTGTCAGTAGCATGTGGTAATCGAATTCGCGGTCCAATGTTATTTGGTGTGAGGTCATCAACCTGTGTCATGTTGTCACTGTTTGATATTTTTCTTTTGTTTTTTTCATATTATTACTTTTATGTGTAAGTGATGTTACAGCGACATTTATGTCATAATTTAATAGTTGGTTTCACTTTATAGGGTTAGTATATTTATGCTGCCTTCGACTTTATCCCCTAAAGAAACTTGTATTTATAGGTGATAAAACTCCACCTTACTTACTGAAGGTGTTAACATATTTCATAAAAGGAGTATCGCATTGCTGTGTTCTATTGGTATATTCTCTACAGCGGTCAGCAAGTCGGCAGTTTCCAAAAATGAGGAGGAAACTATGGATGTTTAGAACAAATCTATTCCGGATTAGGTAATTATTAACTCTGTTACATAAATTATAAATATTAAATGCAAATAAAATGTATGTGCGTAAGCCATAATTATAAATATTAAATGCCAAAGCACCTATGTGGCTAAAACATAAACCATAATACTACAAATAGCCTTTACTAACAAAAAAACAATATTTTATTAATAAACAACAACCAAAACTATAAAAGAAACAAATACTTTGACATTACGTAATCATACTATTACCGCAAGACATCAAAATACTTCACAATAATAACTTGGGACGGGTAATTTTATAGAACACGAAAAAAAATTAGAACATAAATATTCGTGGGTCATGGTTGTTGGCTCGTCTGTCGACCCTTAGCGGTGCGTTTCCCGTTAAGAGGGCATAGATAATAAATAATTTGGTATAGTATGTACATTACAATAAAAATGCTATGGACTGTACATAATTACAGTTAAAAAAACTTACATTTCAATTTTAATACAATACCTACTTACGGCAATTTGGATATATTTATATTTAATTTTAAACAATTTTATGTAATTTCAATTGTAATATAGTTTGTCAATTTATTATTCATGTACCTATGTGTAAATAAATATTGTTAGATGTTAGATGTAGTAAAAATATCAAAACTAAATAAGTAAACTAAAAAAATTAATAAATCTAGGGATCTGAAAAGAATTTTCCAATGTTAATTCAATAGGACATTGACTTGGCTTACATAGTGTAAACTTTTATATTTCATACAAAAAATACAACTTTATCTATAAACATAACAGCGAACTATAGTTTTTAATATTTGCAATACTATTAAAATTAAAGTCGTTAGTACATTCACGTAAGTCGTGTCGTAGACTTTAATATAAAAGTGAATCATTTAGTTAGGAAATTATTATGATTATACAACTCGTAAGTTAATTACAGGTAATTCGGTAGGAATGAAAATTGAAATCATATTTATATAGTATTTCCACCTATTCCTAAGTTGTAGTAGTATATTGTGACTTGCTTTTTAGAACTGACACACGATTTGCTGTTCTATGTCAAGTCTCTTATAGATGTTAATAAACTTTAGTGTCGCTTTAATCATTACATCAGGTGCACTGCACTATTTTTGTCCTTATTACATAAATAAATCTAATTTTTATACTTTTTAAAATCAATAATATAAACATCTTAACTAAAGCTAAACAGTGAGGATCTTAACTTAAAGAAAAGTTGGCCGCTTAAACGCTATTTAATCTGTGGTTGGAAGAAAGTTTGAAGGTTCAAAGGAACTGGTTCCGTGCCATGCTTCGTTTATTTGTCTATGGTCGTTACGTCAGGGCGGTCGTTAGCCGCGGCGTTTTTACATCGAATCGGGTCAGAAATTTGGGTTGAACTCGGTATATCGGCCGTTTGTTCACCTCTCTAGGTCATGTTCGAAATTTGAAATCACTTGTGTGGGTTAGTGGTATTAACGTTATTGCTATTAAATATAGTAGTGTTATAATTCCGTACCAAGCGTGAATAAGTTGACAAGTAGAAAATGCACAATTTTATTGCATCTATGTGCAGTATTGGGTGAGAATTATTTACTCATATAGGTAATTCAAACAATTTTAATGTTTATTATGATTAAAAGATATAAAAATGTATATATATACATATTCGTACAAGTAGGTCGTATCAATATATTCACGCCTGGTACTCATATAATGTAGCAATAATACTGTTGTAGGATGTTTCGAATTTTAAAAACGATAAATAGAAATTTTATGTTGAAATGCGTAGTAATGAAAGTATTTAAAGATGTTTAATATAAATGCGGATTTAGTAACGTAAGCAACAGTGGGTGGGTTTTTATTGTTAGTAGAAAAATATATTGTCGGAAAGATCTTAGGTAACCTAAAACTAACAAGATAGGTATTAAAGTATCCGACCCACGCACTTAGGGTCTTAACACAATTTCATAAAATTCTTCTTTATTTTTCTGTATTTTATTACAAGGATATTATTACGAACATTTTTATTGAGCCATTTACGTACAAACAATTTTAGTCATTAGAAGTAGCAACACATCTATGATCGGCTTCAGGTTCAGCTATTGTTCTATGTAGAGTCGATTACAGAAGTTTTTTTTTTATATATAATATAGGAGTAGCAGACGAGCATATAATCCACCTGATGGTAAGTGGCTACTGCCGCCCATGGACATCTGTAATCAACCCCAGATAGGATTAGATATTCCCACCTAAAGTCGGCCACAGATGCGCCGCTACCCCTGAGGACTAAGCTGGAACGCCTCGGAAAAGTCTGTCTCCCTTACCACACCCTTCAAAACGGAACACAGCAGCGTCTAATACTGCTGTTATTAGGTAGAAATAGGTGTGGCGGTGGTGCCGCCGGAGTCGAACCACAAAGGGTTCTACCACCTTCAAAGTCTATGAAGCAGCGCCACTAACCATCATCATTAGGTGGAGTACATTAGATGGACTGCATGTACCTTTAGTATTCAAATATACACTATAATCTCTTATTGGCAAACTGTACGCTCATTCCCAACTTAATTTCCTTAAACAATCCTAATATGGTAAATCAAATCTATCGACTTAAATCTACGACTAACAAAATAACTAAACTTACTAACTAAAATACCTAACTAATTAAAGTAACTAGTAAAAAACGCAGTCGCAAAAGCGACAGTCGCATTGCACAGTGACCCAATAGGCGCAGAGCGGCGCATGCTCTAAAAAGGAAATCCTGTTCTGTACCACAACCGATATGAGTGCGCGCTTACGATCATTTCAATTACCCGCTGGAATTAACTATGATGGGTTTCCACTGCGGTTAATGTGTTTTTCTATGATATTATGAGGTTCAGAACATCGTTTAGATATTACATGTTCAGTTAGGTTAGGTTAGGTTAGGATAGGCTATTCATGCATCAGTTGTATAGTTCGGTTTTGGAAAGTTCATTATAAGAACTCAAAATTTATTACTTTGATAAGTAGGTCATTTATATAGAAGGCTCGAGGATTGTGTACATTGTAATTGATCTGCAAGATTAAGCAGCTGTAAGCACGGTCGGAAGTTGGATGGGTGACCGTCAGTGGTTAATTGCCGCGTGTGGATCTACGCTGCAAAAGGTATGCTACGTTGTCGGTCCAGATTGTTCTCAGTAGTCTTCGTAGGAGGCCGGATATTTTATAAGCGGTTAGAAAATATCCAACGCGGGTTGGAACTCTAACTTGTAGCTTCCTCCATAATCTGTACGGTGTACTTTATTTGTGAAAATAAAAACGACCTCAGACACATTATTATAAAACAATAATATAATAACAAGTTAATTTATAAATATAACACGTTCCATTAGAAATTAATAAAACAATCTAAATATATATAACTCAAAGGTGGCTGACTGACATAGTGATCTATCAACGCATAGCCCAAACCACTGGACGGATCAGGCTGAAATTTGGCATGCAGGTAGATGTTATGACGTATGCATCCGCTAAGAAAGGATTTTGATCAATTCTACCCCCAAGGGGATAAAATAGGGGATGAAAATATTACTTTGTAACGCGAGCGAAGTCGCGGGCAAAAGCTCGTCAAAAAATAAAATTCCTTAAACATTATAACGAAATAAGAGCATAACTATTCCAAAGTGACTTTAGGCGCTGGACTATCCGGTGCTGAGACCCTACAGGTAGCCGAGCCTGGGATTAACATATTTCAATTTGTTTTTTTATATAACCTTGCGTCGACCACCGACTTGAGCATTGATAGCCTCGTGGTTAAGAAACTCGGCCTCTTGATCGAGGGGTCCTAGGTTCAAATCCCAGGCACACTACTCTGATTTTTCAGTTATGTGCGTATTAGAAATTAATCATCTATTGCTTCAACAGTGAAAGAAAACATCGTGAGTATACAATATACATCTTTGTTTACAATCTTTTCAATGACTATTTTTTTTTATTATCTAGAAATTATTAAGTTTTAAACCCATTTCCCTTCTATCTGTAAACAAACTGTGCTATCTATCGCACGTCAGGATTTTTTATCTTTATTATAAAGTTTAGTAATTAGTATATACTAAATAATATAAAAGATAAACAGTAAATGCCATACCTTACAGAAGGTCCCCTTGACTGAACCGCAATCCAACAAGAGACAGACGATGACCAAGATTATGGCCCACAGTTTTGTAAAAACCCGATGACGCTGTAAAGGCTGCTAGGACTAACAGCAACTTACTCTTATTTCGAAGAAAAAAACAAATCCTTTTTATTTATCATCATCATATCATCATCAACCCATTACTGTCCCACTGCTGGGCACGGGTCTCCTCTCATTTGAGAAGGTTTAGGCCATAGTCCACCGCGCTGGCCAAGTGCGTATTGGTAGACTTCACATACCTTTGAGATTTTTTTTATATAAATCTCTCAGGTATGCAAGTTTCCTCGCGATGTTTTCCTTCGCCGTTTAGCAAGTGATAATTCATTTCTAATACGCACATAATTTTGAAAAATCAGAGGTGCGTGCCTGGGATTTAAACCTTGGACCCCTCGATCGAGAAGCCGCGTTTCTTAACCACTAAGCTATCACTGCTGCTATTTATTTATGCTTCTATCTAATCCAAAAATAGAATAGTGTAATCAATTACCAAAAATATTGGCTGGTATTTTAACAAAGCATTATCTTAACTGATGAGCATACCCAAATCGGGCCCTCGCTAACTAAGTATTAATAATTGGCCAAGTACGAGTCGACTCCCACAAGAAGGGTTCCCTACAGTCAAATTTTAATTTTTAAGTTTTATTTTTAGTATTACTGATTTAGTTCTAATGGCAACTACAAAAGTACGTGCATTGTAAAAAAATAAACTGTCTGTCTATTACGGTTTAATAGTTGGTTCCATTTTTTTTAAATATCGATTTTGTGTATGGGGACTTCTTTCGTTTTTTTTACTTGTAAGTATTTTTTACTATTCAAGAGTTAGAACAGTATGATAGACAGACTATTCGACAAACGGACACTAGAGGATTATTATTAGCGTTCTGGTTTTATCATTTTGATACGGAACCCTAAAATGAAGGTTTTTACATTACAACACCCGCTGTTAAATAAATATCAGTGCATAAATCAAACACCCTCATAATTATACAATAGCGGAGTGTGCATTTTTTATTCGTGTGTTGATTTATCTGAGTAGGAAGTTGTTTCACTATCGGCGTGTGAAGAGTATATTAAAATTATTAAGTTGTCATAATTAGCGATCAAAAAGCGATATATATGAAATATAAATATAATTAATTTGGTATTATAATTGTTTTACCACTTCTAAATTAATGACACTTTAGTATTAGTATTTTAACTTTAAATATTGTTTAATTGTTTTTTTTTTCTTTTAATTGTATTGTTATTAAACTAATTACTATTAACTAACAATAAATTAACAATTAAAATATGACACTTGTAGAAAATTTGTTTTTCGACGATAAATAATTATTTTTAAGAGAACTAACTTTACTGTAACTATCGGTTCTGTAAACTCTTCAGAAATAAACTTTAAGAGATACTAAGAAAACGTGTTATAATTCAAAATATAATAGTAAATTAATCCAATATTGATTCTTTGAAAAGTGCAGAAGTTAGTGTGCTGCCTGCTGCAACAACTTTAACGCCATCTAAGGATAAATAACAGCAAGGTCGAAAGCAAGAAAAGATTTAAAATTTCATTGCACCTCATTCTCAAACGGTGTTAACACTCTTGAATTCTTACATATACATTTAAGACATGATATTTTTTTGATTTTTATAATATGGGAGTAGCAGACTAGCTTCCAGTCTACCTGATAGTAAGTGGCTACTGCCGCCCATAGACATCTGTCATCAAACCCAGATAGGATTACATATTCCTACCTGGAGTCAGCCACAGGTGCGCCGTTACACCTGAAGAATAAGCTGGAACGCCTCGAAAAAATATGCCTTACCACACCCTTCAAATTAATTGCGTAATTAATGATATAATTTATATGAGAGGTATATCTTTCATCGCTTCTTGCTACGTCGTCGTTGGTAAAACAGGTTACTAACAATTCGGTTTCCGCGCGTGGGCGGTACGTAGGCTGCAGGCGCCAAGGGGTAAGGAGGCTGTGACCTCCGCAGGTGATAATTGAAAGTCTCACGCGCAGAACAAGTAGCCACTTATTAGTAGGCATAGGCGCAATATTTCACGTCGTTTAATTCTATACTATAGAAGCTTTTGTATTAAGAGCTTTATTTGTATTAAGCTTGTGTAAACTTGATTTCTTACGTGAAAAATTAGGTCTTTTTATCCAAAGTATAAATAAGAATAATAATGTACAGTAGTAGCAGAAGAAAAGTGCCCACGATTTATTACCAATTGGTAATTAGTTGTTATGGAATATGTCTAACGTCAAACAATCCGAGATGATGATCATTTCGGGATGGAAGTTTGTATTTGAAATCTTTACATAATTCACTCTTTAGCCCGTTATTTATCAAATCAAAGGAATAGTCTATTTTTACTAGCTGACCCGGCAAACGTTGTGTTGCCATATAAATAAAAAAATGTTACGAGTGAACAACCCTTATCACTTAGGGGTATGAAAAATAGATGGTAGCCGATTCTCAGAACTACTGAATATGCATATAAAATTCGGTGAAAATTGGTAAAGCCGTTACGAAGGAGCACGGTAACTAACATTGTGACACGAGAATTTAATATATAAGATTTATCGATAAAATCGACTAAATACAAAATTAGGCATGTCACCACCGATCTAAGTATAAGTTAAGATGATCAGAATTCCAAAACAACAGAATTCCAAAAAGTATTACAAAAAATTACAAAAAGACTCTCTGTCTATGCATCCTTTATTAATATAATCTACTAAAAATAGGGAGTCTTTATCAGTTCAAATCTAATCAGATATCAAAATTTATTTAACCTTTACAAGGTGTTAAAAGGATAATGATTTTTTGTGATGCATAAACTAATGATGCCTTCCCTTTAATTATATTCACGTAGCACTTAACTACCCAATTTAGTTCAGCATCAGACTAAAAAAGGTGGCTAATGACCAGGTTTATGAAATATCAAAATTATGCAGCGTTTGGAGGTCATTGTCTTCCAATCTGCGGATAGCCTACAGATTGATAATTGATATCAATCGATGAGTCCAAGGTTCGGGTCCCAGGCGATGTTTGAAAGTGTGGTATTACAGATTAATAGAACTTGCTGTAATGGTAAAGGAAAATAAATATTCGTGAGGAAACCTATATGTTATTGAAAGTCACAAGGGTGTGTAATATGTACCTGATTGTGGTATGTATTTCCTTGTGAAGTCCTAAGTTTTGACAAGAAGAACCAATATGGTTTAATGCCATCGCCACACCTATTTCTAGCGCGAAGCACTTCTGGCATTTTGATAGAAGGAAATGGATGCTGACTTGCATATGAAGCAACCATTAGTCCTCAGGGGTGTCAACGCATCTGTAATCAGCTTAGGATAGAACCCTTGTTCGTAACAGTAACGACATACCATCAAGCAGACTGCATGATCGCTACTTTAATCTTATACAAAAAACATCGCATCCAAAAAAGGCGGGTAATGACCAGGTTCAAAAAAATATCAAAATCAAAATTATTCAGCATTTGTCGGTCATTGACTTCAAAGTCCTAAGTCGTAAGCCTGCGAATCGACATACGATACGAAGGTCAATTGGATGAAAAATGATCCTTATTTATGAAGAGACCGCAAACTTCCTCGAGGTAATGCGCAGTTTGCATGATCCTTGGCTCTTCACGCAATTTAAGCTGCTCTCTAAGAAAACTTGATATCTATATATATGTAGGTCCTCCGATATTGTACGGCTTTTTGTATTAGATCACTTTCATATTTTTGTATTTTACCTTAATATTTATTTTTTATTTATTTATTTATAATATAAGAGTAGCAGACGAGCATGCAGTCCACCTGATGGTAAGTGGCTACTGCCGCCCATGGACATCTGTAATCAACCTCAGATAGGATTAGATATTCCTACCCGAGGTCGGCCACAGATGCGCCGCTACCCCTGAGGACTAAGCTGAAACGCCTCGGAAAAGTCTGTCTCCCTTACCACACCCTTCAAACCGGAACAAAGCAGCGCCTAACACTGCTGTTATTAGGTAGAAATAGGTGTGGCGGTGGTGCTGCCGGAGTTGAACCACAAAGGGTTCTACCACCTTCAACCACTACCGCGCCCTGCTCGATTACTTTTCTTTTATGTTCCAATCTAACCTAACCAATCATGGGTAAAACGCTATAGGACTGGGTTAGGTTGGAACATAAAAGAAAACATAAAGGGCGCGCTAACGCCCTGCGAGCGGGTGGGGCAAAATCATATAAATTCAGTATGTTCTTAAAATATGCATGTAGAGGTCCTAATAATAAGACATGTATTTTGTAATCTACCCAATAGCAATGACATACTTCAAACACCGAGACTGCGCGGAAAGTGTCTCGACGTGTCTATTTGTCGACATTTACCGTCTCTCTGATGTAAAACCTAAGATTTACCAAATGAATGGTGGTAAAAGTTCTAAATAAACAATGATCTCAGATCATTTTGGACTATTACCACTGTGGTTGGTAAAGCTTATGATTATCCGGTAAATCTTAAAATAAACCTTACTTCACGCTTTGACAGTAACATATTCTTTCCATCTGAAGTGAAGTTGTAGCCACTGCCTCTATGCATATTTTATTCAAATTGACAGAACTGCGACTAAAACCCTATACTAATACTACTGAAAACAAATTACAAAGCTCTTTTACCCCTGTAAACTGACAGCTTCATATTATTACACGCCAGTAAACGTTATCTTACGTCACAAGGTCTGAAAACGTATAACATCGCATCTCGGGAATTCCGTGGTAATGGCCTGTTTGCCGTTACGACTGTTTGTTTCGTTACGACGAACGCGGAGCTGACTTCTTGCTGAAACATCTAAACGTTTATGTGGCATTGTCCGGCGGAGATGTGTTCATGGCCGTTGCCCATCACGCCTTTGTCGTGCCGACAGTCTTCAGTGTAGGGTAACAACGCTTTAAAATATTGTAGGATATGTAATTTTAGATTTGTACCTGTTAGATTGGCAATGTATAAACTCAATATATATAATGTTTTTTCATAATGCTGTGTCACATTTAAAGCGATGTCATTCGCTGCATTCGCTTTCGTACCGTTGTATAATTTTCACTGAATAAATATGCTAAAAACCCAACAGTACCCGACTGGGAAGGATAATGTTGTTCGCGTATATATGCGTATGTGTGTCGCCTGGCACGCTGTGCGGCCCAGGCGACTTGACGGAGTCATTCTATACGCCTAAATCGTGGGAATAAAGAGTTATTTAGTAGTGAAAGTGTTTAGTAGTAAAGTCTGAATAATGCCGAAAAAATTGTTATCAACATTAATTAAATATACCTAATCTTAGCGAAGCTTGAAACAAAATTAATTGTACATTTTAACCAATCAGATGCAAGAGGATTTATTTATGACGTTATACAAACTTTTAAATAATATATTACTAACATTTAAAAAGATTTCAAATCATTGTCATTATAACTATAATTAAAGAGAAAATTATTTACTTTCTCTATCTAAACACATGCAACAGCGACGAAGACTTTCCTGAATAAACATAAATGATGGTGACAGCAACTTCAAGTCTATAAGCCATTTGACTGCCGGTCATTCAATGCAGTGCCAACTTATCAGCTCCAAGACCACACCTAGCATGTCTCTTTCATTTAATACAATGGAAAAATCTGTAATAAATTGTTGTAAACGTATAAAACTGGACAGGAAACGGTTACTAGAAGACAGAAAGCCTTATTTGTAAGGAAACCTACTAAACATAAAACCTACATAGGTACTAACATATTTAAATGAATTAAATAATTGTTTCTGTATGTTTGTTTTGGTCCGAGTGACGGTAAATAAAGGTAGAACTTTTTATGCTTCCACTCCGGAGACACCACCGCCACAAATATTTCTGTTCCGTTTCAACGGTGTTAAGTGCTGCTGTGTTATTTTTAGAAGTATGGGGTAAGGCAAACAACAAGATGTTCCATCCATACCTGATGCGCATGATCTGATGCGCAAATGGTTTCAGTACCATGAGTTTTTATGTTTTGACAAATATGACTGTTTTGGTATTTGTTTACGTATTTGCCCATACACATTCCAATCAGCGCCCTTCGCGGATTGTACCAGATCTATAGTGTCAGTAACGTAACATTAAATGTCTAAATTGAGAAATGTGAGGCAGACAAAAAGACTTGAGCACTTAGCTACTGTTACGTTTACTCGGTCTTCTGAAGCAAACGGAACAGAAAAATGGATTGAGTTAACGTAACATAAAATTGTGGGATGGTTGGACAACTCATGGTAAGGGTATTCGATGCCCGGTCAGATAAATAACTTAATGTTGAATTCGGATATCTCTTCTGGGTTGTGATGTATGTGTGTATTCGTCTTTGTGTGTGTCCTTGGAACCCATGACACAAAGAATCCTAGCGTGAGGCTGAGAGTGCCGAAAGCGTCTACTTTCAATAAGGGATTGATAATTGTCTATGAAAAATGAGAGGAATATCTGACGTATGAGAGATAAAAGAATTAAAATAATGAGAACTGATTGTAAGCGGTAATCACACATGGCAGCATGTTGCATGTCGTTTCAAACGTAATACTATGTGACATGTATTGCACACACATGTTCGTGCAGCTGTTACGTTTAGTAAACGAAATTAATATACGTTTGACAAACATCTATTCTATCTACATAAGCATGGATGTATGTTCTATGAACATAATACATACCCCTAGTAAGAGGATACCACTTGAGTTATTGTATAAAAGTGGTATTGAATTATTTTACTTTAGAGTTACTTATAATATAGGAGTAGGAGACGAGCATGCTGTCCACCTGATGGTAAGTAGCTACTGCCGCCCATGGACATCTGTAATCAACCCCAGATAGGATTAGATATTTCTACCTGAGGTCGGCCACAAATGCGCCGCTACCCCTGAGGACTAAGCTGGAATGTCTTGGAAAAGTCTGTCTCCCCTACCACACCCTTCAAAACGGAACACAGCAGCGTCTAACACTGCTGTTATTAGGTAGAAATAGGTATGGCGGTGGTGCCGCCGGAGTCGAACCACAAAGGGTTCTACCATCTTCGAAATTAATTTAATTAACTTGCTGTGTACTTACTGTGTGTAAGTACGTAGTGCTCATACGAGCCACTTCCTTACTTCTAAATTTTTCAAGTACGTCCAATTACTTTAATCAAAACTCCGGAATTGTATATCACAAACCAATTAATAATAATGGTATGTAATTAAAATATGTACCTAAAATATTTTAAGAGTAGTTCTTATTATTTATGCTTTTATTTCAACATTGGCTCTATTATTGTCAATAATGTTACAATTTAACTACCATACCACTAGCAAGCGTGTGATTACATGAGAACCCATCAATCTATTAGTCAACCAAGCCAAAAATACTTTTAAAAAATAATCACTTTTAAAAATTTAACAAACTTTGAAACGAGAGGCCAATAAACTTGTCCACGGTGCCCTGCTGTCATTTCAGGCGGCTAATCAGACCGCTCGGAATCCCACTCCCGCGCAACCCACTGAAAGTTTTACGCGCAAATATTATTTTCAACACATTTTAATCGGAGCTTTTCGTATCCATTCGGCCACTTGTTTTGCACTTCACGAATTATGATATTGGTTAAATCAATATGTTTTAACCAAAACAGTCATAAGCTTTGAAACGCATGTTCGGTTTACACCATTAGTCGCTAAGTGGAAAACTGTTATGATTCTGAAGTCTTTAATGTTGCCGTTTTCTTAAGTGGTAAGGTAAGGTTAAGTGGTAAAACTCTTTGTGTGATGACTCTGGAATCACCACTATTACGCCAAGTGCTGCTGTGTTCAAGTTTCGAAGTTGTGGTAAGAAAATCCCTTTACTAATTTTACTTAATACGTTCAAATTGTATATACACCCGATATGTAAGGCGTTCCTCAGTCCTCATGAATAGCAACACTTATCCTTTTTTATTTACGAGAGGGAAACCTTCAAAAGGTACCCGATGAAGTGGGAGCAACGCCGGCTTATGTGGGATTTTTACCACACTAAAACCCCGCCCGGTGGCCGTCCTCAGCGCTTGGTGGAAAACTCCGGGATCTCCGATGGAACACAACCGGAGTCCTCCGAGCGCGATGCCCCAATCGGGTTCTTCCCTGCGAGAGCAGTTTACGCTCCTCCCACTCACCTGGTGTTTACAACGGTATGCGGCCACACACACCGTCGTCCTTCCCGGGGTTACTTGCTGGACAGTTCGAGCTCCCACTCTTGCCGCCCGCAACCCCAGAAACCCCCTCTTAGTCGCCTCTTATCGGCAGGGGATACCGTAGCCCTATTCTAGTCCCGAGACTATAGGGACAAGGAACGCTTATCCCATATGTGGTTGATTACAAATAGCGGTAGCAGCCACTCCCCATCAGGTGAAATGCAAGCTCCTTTTCTACTTCAATATTATAAAAAAGTGTAATAAGATCCCGGATTCCGGATTCCTGACCATTCCCGCTTTGCTAAGTGTCCTGGCAATGGCCCGGGCGCCGCCGGAAGTCGGTTTCGTGCCACCAGCGCACAACCCTCTACCGTTGGACAATGTAGTCCACATGTCCTGTCCACGTTAGAACGCTACATTTAGCGCATCCTTTCTAATGGCTCTATGAACTCGTTGTATGTCCGTTTTGCTTTGATTTTAACTTATACAACTTTTTCTTTTGTTTATTCCATTGAATACTTGATCGGGTGTTAGAGCTGATCTGAAAGAAATATCAGATGAAAGCACTACTACTAATGTGGCCAAGTGACCGATTTACCAAGTGTATGTCTTATGCTTATTATTATCATTTAATTTATTATCATTATCTATCAAAAGAATTTTACCAATTACAAAAGTTAAAAAAATATATCTGTGAGTTTGTTTTACCCGAAATTATTACCTATAACCAAACTAAAAAAAAAACATTTTTATTTGTGTGTTTGTTGTACCTACTCATTAACTCATTTTTATGTAACTCTGCTTAAAGTTTAAAAGTAAAGCATGAATTAAATAAATATAACGTATGTTTACGATCAAAATATATTGAATATATCATAATGTAACTAAAGCATTTGTCACAAATAAAATGTGATTTTATATGCATTTCACGTCCAGTTGGCAGAGAAAACCGAGTGTTTGGACATATTGTTAATTAAGAGCACCGTTGCTCAACTCTACATTCATAAAATATACAAATGTAAGTTTATTTTAAAATAAATTCATTTCGTAAATCAGATTTTTTTGATTTTTGATTTTGTGGAGTATACTAATAAGAATAAGCGATTTATAGGATGCAGTAAGTAATGATAGAGATCGTAAAGATAGAGTTTGAGTTGAAAAATATTTTTTAAAATAACTGTTAATTTATAAAGTAAATTAATGAGGACAATAATTGAACTCAATTTTATCATTGAAATAATTTAATATGTCTTTAAGCATATGAGCGTAGTAGTTGTCAGTATGTTAAATTGTTTCAATCAGAGTCCTAGTATTACACTGTAATACTAGTATTTTGTACGTCTACGAAGATAGGTCTTAAATGTTAACACGTGTCAGCCTTCCAAATGAAAGCTTCTCCACCAAGCTAGGATTTAAATAATTAATTTAGAGATTGTAGTATAAGAGCTGGTGTTTAATGCGTGTCTGACACCTAGAACATAACTATAGAGAATATTAAAGAAAGGTTTTTAGCACATTTTTAAGTTGATTTTTTTGTATACGATTAAGAATGGTAATGGTATTTATTTTATTGGTTCGTCTCTACATACCCTTTACAGGTCATAAAGTTTAAAAAATAGCCTAAACGATGTCAGTCAAGCAACTCTACATTGCAACGACATTAGAACAGTCTTATTAGAGTATATTCCATGGATGTTACATTATTTCTGAAATTAAAAAACGCCCAAAAATATTTTGTATAAAATGTAACACACAATTAATATTAACAGCCCGGAATGCCGCGCGTAGAAATATGCGATCCGAAGTCAGCGCGAGGCAACGAGTATAATTTGTCTCCACAGCCTGATGTGGCATGACGCCTTTTATTTTTCGTTTTAACATCCTTCAATCCAATGTCACTTTTAACTACTTGGATACGAAAATAACTACACATGCTTGCAATGACAATCATGTCTAATTATATTCCAGCCTCTTTACAAGTTTTTTGCGTCAGAACATTTCCGTTGGAAACTCTACGTACTAATTTGGCGACAACGCGAATTTGAGACGAAGATGAAAATGCTAAAAATATTTTTGATGCTGTAGCATATAAAAATAAATATTTAATATTGAAATTTTTGTGTGTTAATATGCAATTACTTATAGAATACTTATATTTCTTGTAACATGTGCTTATTGGCACAAAACTCTAGTCTTCAAGTCCCCAGTCTCCAGTCAAAGTCTCCAGTCTCAGTTATTAAAAAAAACAATCTATCAATCTGTCCTTACCAGATTGCTTATAAATAACTGTTCAAACATATACTAAATGACACGATGACTCTAACCCAAAGTATCAAAATTTCGAAGTTAAAATTAAAACGCGCGGGTAACTGACGCCTAGCATGGGAAAGCTTTTGTTACTGTGTCAGCTTTGACCTTTAGTAAGCCTGTTTGCAACGTCTATGACAAAAAACTAGTTTTTACTGTATAAATATTCTCGCTGTAGTATATGAATGGTGGAATAAAATATACCTATGTGTACTTCTACTACCAGTACCCTTACCATGAGTTTTTACGTTTTGACAAATATGACTGTTTTGGTATTTGTTTACGTATTTGCCCATATAATTTCCAATCAGCGCCCCTAGCGGATTGTGTCAGCACTTGAAAATTGTATGGGCCAATACGTAAACAAATACCAAAACAGACATATTTGTCAAAACGTAAAACCTCATGGTAAGGGTACAGTACACAACGACTCTACTTTTTATGGATAGTAGTGAATGCGTATTGTACATAAATATCGTGCGTGTCTCAGGCGTAGCCTTTCGTGCCCAAAAGACCATGTCGTGTGTTGTATCGTAGAACTAACCTTAGCTAATAAGACATTACATGGACTTTGTTTATTTATCAGTGCCCTATAACATAGCTCTCTTAAATTTTAACATAAACATTTTGTTGGTTAGCAACATACATCGAATATAGAATAAAGAAATTACACAAATGACTTAACCTCTATCCGAAACAATCAGATCTGTTGCACATTTATTAGATTCCTTAAACTATTCTATTATCTATTGTGTCTATGCAAGAATATGGTTTGCAACCGGATGAGATACGGCGAATTCAAAAAGATTTCACGCGTGCCCGGTTTCGTAATTTCTGAAGTTAATGACGTGATGAAATTATCTCATTCAAGATTCTAGTGAGATTTTAGTGAGCGTGGTGCGTGACGACGGCGTACGTGTTCTGGCAACCTTGAGCGTGGCTCGCATTATAGCCGAGCGAGACTACGGCTAGTGCTCGCTCAGTGACGCCCTCACTACGCCCGCTATTATTAAACGAGTTCATTGGAACATCTATTTGCGCAATTTGTAGCATCGCACCCGAAGCATTCCTATGACCTTACTGCCGCTACGTGCATCCATATGTTTCGTTATTGTGCTTGCATAGAAACGACGCATCTTCTCGCCTGCATACCCGCACTCGAAAGCTTTCACTCGAAACTAACAAACTAAGAAAAGTAAGAGCTACGGATCCAGATTATGCAGAGCCGTCTGCAGGCTCATTTTCAATGTGACCGTTTCACTTTTGAATAACATGCTACGTACATAATACACTCTTGTATGAATTTGTTCCTAGAGACGAGACGCCAGTGTGCGTGGCGCATGCGCTCTCGGTGTCTCTACACGCGCTGTCCATTCACTGCGCAACTAATCCGTCCACCGAGACGTCGCAACATTCGTGTTTCTGTAAATATTCAGCCCTATCGACTTGCGTCGCTTGGACGGACTCGATGACATTTTAAAGTCAAATTTGGAATGAAAATTTTAAAATATCGTATCGGAGCGTCCGGCGAGGCGCGAGCGTGTGTCGGCGGTGTCGCGGTGTAGCGCGGCGAGCGGCGAGCGGGCGGCGAGGCACCGCGCCTCCCGGCCGCGGGCGGTGCGAGTGTGCGCGAGTGCGCGTGTGGTGGTGTAGCGAGGCTCGTCGCGGCGCGCCCCGTCAGTCGGCGGCGGCGAGTCACGCGCGTCGTCTTGTCCAGCTCTCTCTGCACTGTCGCTGCACTTCCACCCGCACACCTGCTACCGTTCAGGCTTCGCCGGCTCTCACGCTCTCGAGCGTGGAGGTCGCGACGACCTCGCGCCGCGGTTTCGGTCTTCGGCGGTTTCACCTCGCCCCGCCAGATCGGCCCTCATCGCTCGCTGCAGTGACCGTCGGGATACTTTTCGAGCGTCCGCGCCGGTGCGTGCTCTGACTCCGGCGAGCCGGTCGGCCGCCTCGTGCTGTGACAGTGAAATCGTGAATCTCCGTTCGGTGCGGATGTGCAGTGATGGATAAATAAGACAGAAGCGCGAGTGTACGCGCGAGACAACGAGTCGTCTATATTTCTGGCCGAGTACGAGAGCGGGTCGTCAAAATTGAGCCCAAACTGTATATAGGTGGGTATCCGAAGTCCATTGTGACCGGTAGCCGTTGCGGGAAACCAGCACGGTGAGAATGTCGGCTGCTGGCAAAGTGTTCGTTGAATATTTATAGCGGTGCAAGTTGGAAAGTGTCGTTCGCTCGTAAGGCGCCGAGGGCGGCCCGCCCGCACGAGTCGCGTTGTGCCCGCATGGCGGTCATCCGCTCAGCTGATTTACTGTGGAACAAAAACAATACACTATTTTGTCACTCCTAAAATTGCGGTCAATTACATTCATCGGTGTTTCGATTGCAGCTATAATTATGTGTTTGTCGCGTTTGAATTACAAAACTGTGACTTTTAATTTAAACGACTTTGAGTGTGTCTTTTCATTCATCACTGTCAGTTCGTTTTTTGTAATAATTGGTAGTGTAGGTACAACAACTTAGTTACTGAAAAAATATTATTTATCTGGTTGCGATTCCTCTCATATTAAACTTTCTTCATGTTCAATAACATGCTACTTTTTAAGTGAACGAAATCACAAAAGTAATGGAAAATATCTAAATTGCCCAATCGCAAGTATCCTTCAACCGACTTCACTGTATTAAATTTGATTTATACCCGCGGTCCACTTATGACAACATGTTTTATATCTGACATTTTCATAAATATAACCTTCGGTATAGCTAAAGTTATCTTTGTGTTGATAGCTGACGCAGGTCAACAACATGCAGTAGTAAACAGCTTAGCATTAGCTGCTTTGCAAATTGAATTAGTACCAGAGCCAAGACCAACAGAATAGCATTAAAACTAATACTTTCATTGGATAAAATGCTATTACATTCTCATTTACTACACATCCAAAAGAATGTCGGCAACTAACATTAACATATTTTGCGAAGCACTAATAGATACGCCGTACAAGAATTAAATTTCGCTGATTGTAATGTATCGAATTGAAAGCAGTTAGACAAGTTTACGCGTACAGTGTTTTAAATACTTTCTTTCATATGTATAGTACACTAGATATTAAAAATCCACTAATTCTAAATATTTAAGGCAATTTTGCGATTATACGTAAAATCTGGGCAATTTTGGAAAAAATATTTATCGACTAGTCATAAGCCTTTGACATCTTAAAATTTATCATTTTTACGGTATGTACAAAATGCACACAGTAACTGAACACATTTTTAGGTGTCGTTTCGATATTTGTGTTAACTATAACTTCCACTCATAAAAATCCAGTCTAGACGGATGTATTTGCTTGGGTATCCCACAAGGTTAAACTACTAGAACCGTTACTTAATACATAACTTACATTATTATGAACTCCCACTGTATTTATTAAGTAAAACTTATTATTAAAACTTGTAAATAATGAAAATCATATACGTAAGTAACATTAAAGAAACGAAAATTTCTACCAGCATTGTAGAATTGAATATGGAATTACAATAACCTTTGGAAGTCACAGAAACAGTAAACAATTTCAATTCGTCTGTACGCCTTTAGCAAATTTATTCATATTTGAGATACGTGCATTTAAATGAACAGGTTCATCTATGCGTCTAGACGACACGGCGAGTGAAAGTGCTGCCCTCACTTCATATCACGGTTATGTTGCTGGGTCATACTTAAAGAGTATCGAGCAGTCTGCGGGGAAATAAAAATAAATCGTTACCAACAATTTATTGCTGCAATCAATCATTCATTGCTATAAATCACAACGTTTTTAATAACACATCAATTTTGCTTTTGCATTTTTTTTACTTTGTTGAGTGAATATACCAAGAAATTTATTTAAATTATCAAAGAAGCGTATTTCAAAACTAATGTAAATGATTATTAACACCTATGAAATGCATTTAAATGCCACTATGCAGTACGAATTGTATTTGTACTAAGTAAACATTATTTTTTATGTTACCTTTAGTGGTAATGCAATAATTACTATTATTCAATGCAATGTAGATACTAAATTTGAATAATTGTATAATCGTGAACGAATATTTTGTAACGAATCTTAAGATCTGTATAATTGAGCAATGAATACGCAACTTGCTGTAATTGCTAGTTACGAAGCAAGTTTTACGTTCAGATATTGTACTCAGTTATTACATTACAAACTTTTAACTTTAGAACTCCTAAAACTTCTACAAACTTAAACTTTTAAAATTATGTAAGTTTAGAAGTTATTTTTTAAAGTTTAATATTTTATATCATCTCTTTTAGTTATAATTATATCATATTATTATCTCTCTGTTCGTTTATTGTTTTAATGACCTACTTTTTCCAAATATATTGAGTCCTCGTTTTAGGTACTGGTTTTCATATATTAATATTCAATAGTGTAAATTTCATTAATACTGTTTTTACACTACGGTGTTTTTAATATTTATTATAATAAATAGAATAATTTATTATCTTTAGGAATCCCAACCTTTTAGGAAAATAAAAACAGAAAGACAAATATTCTTATAAACCAAGATGACAATTTAAGAAATTATAACATAAATATGAGTTTTTATATACAGTTCTTTCTCTAGACATCACACAAAAATGAATTATATGATGGATGACCGTTGAAAATGTTAGCGACCGCAAGCGAGGTAGCAACATGTCAGTGAACACCACAGATTAATACTTTGGCCGTGATTCAAAGAATAGAAAAAAAATGTGCCAATTTCCAGAATGGGGGCAAGGCCGTGCCCTCGATTCGCACGCAGGAAAGCATTGGATCGCGCAATAAATCCACAGTTGTAAACTCTTACTGTCTTGTAACCTAACACTGGTGCAACAATCCAAACAAGGGTCTCCGGCTCAAATTACAGCCTTCATCCATCACAACCACTCATTTCTGTGGTTACCCTAATCCCCTGTTTAGTATTTCTTACGTAATCCGCTCTTTTGTAAGCAGGATTATCCTAGTTAACTTCATTTTGATTACTGTCACCACAAAACAGAATTGGTTTTGATTCGAAAAATTTTGTGGGATTTACAATCAAACTCGTGTTAACGTTTCACATCTCGACTATGTACAGTGCCTCACCACCATTTGACATTCAAATGGCCACTGTAAAGGCGACTCGAGCTTCAAATGTTGACCGATTGCATAAACATTTAAATTAACGGTCCGGTGAATTGATGTCCATGAAAAAAACATTCGTATCAAGTACCACATTTTAAAATTCTAAAAAAATAAGATGGCTACCGTTTTAAAGTTTATCTTGGTTATGCTTCTAGATCAGTGCCTGGTTTCTTAATACGTCTGTATATATTTTTCCACTGTTTCTTAAAATTGTCATATCATAATGTTACCATCAGGCAAAAAATGTCCCCATATAATAAACAGGTATGTTTCGACATTTTTCAAAATCTAGATAAATTTTATAAAGGTCAGTTTTAACAATCGCAATTATTAGGTTCAAAGACCTAAACAAGTCAGCCTAGAAATGTCACAAGTGCCTTCGGATTAAATGTTAATAAATCAGATAGTTAAATGAATATGAGTGACATATTTCTTTGTGTTTAAATGCCACCGCTGTCGGCATCTCTGTAATTCTTTAGTTTGTTATTAACTTATTTACATTTGAATACGGCGCGTCCTTTTGATGCTTACCGTATTGCTGTTTATATAAGTATAATCTGTTTAATTACCACTATTTGTATAATTAACCACCTTCGTGGAAAGATTTATGGACTGAATAAAATAGTAGGTTTGAAAAAATGCATACATATTTATTCATACGGTAAACTCAAGTCGCTCGAAATACTTGGGTTCTCATCCAATATCAGCTAATGCCAGTCATTAAATGTTCAAATTTGAAATTTCAAGTATATTGCACCGACACTCATTATCACCTCGGAAAGTCATGTCAGTTGGTTGTTACTTGTGTCAACAGACGACGCGATTGCAGGTGCCTACGAGCGGGACGGCGGTCGTTCACCCCGCCAGTCACCGATATTTGGCTACACTATACAACACCCATACGTTATAACCTATAGTTACTATAAGATAACGGGTCTCCGCCGAACGAGTCTGGTGCCTCTCGCTCGGGAATAGGGACGCGCCGTGACACAAATCGAATTCGGAACTTTTTAATTAAAGAATGCGCACGCCCAACCCTACTACAAATTGACAGATCAATAACCTTAATCTTCTCTGTAAAAATGGCGGGATGGCAGTTTCCCTTTTAATATTTATAACGCGTTCCTTATCGCGATTGGAAAGGTGAATATTACAAAATTCTGCAAACGGATGTCTAACGTGATAAAATACACATAAATTTATTTTATTGTCTGCGAGACAGACGGTACAATTTGTCGATTATCATCGGAAAATATGTTTAAATAAAACCGGTTTCTTCGAAACTGCTCTAACGATTTCAAAGGAATTTTGTATTTAGACAATGTATCATTTTCAAAGTTTATGTAATTAGGTTAGAAAAAATATTTGTCATACATGACTTAAAATATTTTCTTTACCAACCAGCAAGTAAAAATGTTTTTTTATTACCTGTAATATAAGTAAAAAAAATCAGTTAAAGAAACTGCCAAATCATGAACTAACAGGACATTATAAAAACATAATAAATGTGTATTTCTAAGATAGAAGTCAAAATCCACATGACAAATAAAGAAATAAGCAGAAAATACTAAAGTTTACCTAGAACACACAGATAATAAATTATGACTTATCAAAAATTTTAACTAGTTCCCGCTTTTTCTACATCTATTTAAACACTTCTTTTTTTTACAATTTATTCATAACAAAACCAAACATTTTTGCTTGTATCCAAGTAAACATAGAAATAACTCCCTAGAAAGTACCAGGACATCATAAGCCACAACGAGTCGTCCGGGTGCATATCTTAGAGCGCGGGGAGGAAGGGGACAAGTGGGACACGGTGCGGGCCGCGCGGTTATTTCGGTGCCCGAATTGGGGCGGCCCGTTAACAGCCCAACCGTCGACCGGTGGAAACAAATAGTTTATACCGCACCTGTAAACGTGACGGCTTAATGGTTTATGTATCCTATCAGTTAGAGAAGCTGTTTTGATACGTGGTATCAAGAAATTAGAGAAGTTGATAGGAATTACTTGATAATTGTAAGATGCTTTACATGTGTAAAGGTCAATAATACGGCTTGAGCATTACTGCTCCACTGCTTGGCATATATCTTCTCTCATAATAACGAAAGTTTGATCTATAAATAGTCCACCGCTTTGGCTGAATTGGCAGATTCCACACAATTTTAGGATTTTTTTAAATCATTCTGGCATGTAAATTTCCTCACGATATTTTCTTCAAAAAATAAACAAAAAGCAGGCCTTGAAGACCGAATCCTTCAATTAATAATACTAAACTATTACGCTTAAATAAAAGTATTATTCACGAAATATTTTACAATCTTCTGAGCGATTAATCTTAGAAAGAATAACGGTTTAAAAGTTATTACTCAGCTAGATATAAAAAGAACACTCAATCAAATAATATCTGTAAATATCAGATCTGGGCTAAAGTTATCCTTGCTAATTGCTGGAGGGTGGCTGATAGGAGAGCTAATGATGCTTGAAGCGATTAATTGTGATTTGCAAACTTGATTACCTTGTTCCACCACGTTCGTACTTTCTCTAACATTAATTCATCTGGGACGCACGTTTTGCTGCGTAATTATATTTCTGCCCAGGTGTATGTTAGGCAAAGTATACGTTTGAAACTATCTGGACTAGTTTGATAAAAATTTCACACTGACTTTGAAACCGTGTGTCGTCTCGGTTTAAAAAACTTTATTCTCAAAATAATTCATTTAATGAGACCTTATTGAATCTTATTAAGTACAATATTATGCGTGCGTATGTTTTATCATAGTTATAATTGTTAAAATCACTTTACTAATGATTTACCTTAAGTCTTTAAATAGGGTGAAATGTATTAAGTAAACTCTACATTTCAAAAACATATAAAGCTTTCTAAAATTTATAATTTGTCTGACATTTTCTAACATTTACTTGAAAATGTCAGTTTTAAGCAAAGTACGATTATGAGATTGACCTGTGGCTGCTATGTGTAACCATTTTTATATTAAACTGCTAAGAACGGGCTATTTTAACTGTGAGGGAAGTGGGTTATACTCCATTTTGACACGATATTTACCATAAGTTAATAAATAAATGTAAAACTAATAATTTCACATATTCATCGATTGATGGTGGGTAGTTTCCAGGGATTCTAGATAGAATTAGAGCCCTACGTGAGGTCGACAATAGACGCGTTTCTACGTACAGAATAAATGTATCTCCCTTACCACATCATATTTTACAAGCGTTTTCATATACAGAATTAGGTTCGAATTAGGTTCGGTAGAATTAGTCATAATATGTCTAGTTTAGCTTTTAACACACAAGAATGTGGTCTTCTATTTCAGACAATTCAAAATTTGAGTGACGTATGGTATCTCGGCTGTCTACGTATGATATTGGCCGTGGGCGGTAAATCGTTTTAATCCGATCCTTGGTGTATTTCACGCTTAGATTGTTAAGACGCTTCCATTAAAACTGGGGCCGAAAATAGTTTAAGAGGATTATTTCGAAAATTGTTTTGTACAAAATTTTGCTCTTAATTCTAAGAAGCCCTAAATATATATTTTTTTTGTATTCTGGTCTATCTTAAATGTAAATCTAAATTATTATAAAGAGCCTTGTTTTAGTAAAGTAGGAAACTTGAAAGGCGACTAATCTGAAAAAAAACTAAAATTACAAATATAGCAAAATTAATGTGATCAAATTTAAAAAAAAAATATGCAAAAGATTGAAGTAATGTTATTGAAATCCAAGACAAAACAACTTAACAGAAACGTTAATAGATAAAACTTTTCGGTCTATAGGTAATGTTTCGTAAGCATAGATTAGCAAAGATTACTCACTCCTAACAAGAAAATGTACCCAGTTTTGAGAATTGAAATAGTTGCGTAAAAAAGTTTTGCCACGTCTCCGTGCTAAAATGTCCCTAAAATATTTGAAATACTCATTTATTTATTATGTAAATTGCGCAGTATTAGTTATTTATTCGTAAATTTTCTCTAAAAATGTTTTTATTTGTCAAAATTCAAAAAAAGAACTTACTAATAAGCCGCTTGTGGCTTCATTCAATTTCAAGGCGGCGAAGTATCTTTACTAATCTATGTTCGTAAGGTACAAAAGATAATATTACTGGTTACATCACTAACTGAAAGTGACATTGACCTTGCTGTGACTGGTTTATTGAGTGGTTATAAAAAATAAACATGTAATCACGACGGTAATTAATGCATAATGCAAAAAATAAACCATTATTATATTATCACTTGCAAATTGTGGAGGAGCCAACGAATGTGCAGTTTCGTAGAGACATTCGCGAAGATAAACGTACGACCGGTACGACTAAATTTATGCAGCTAAAAAGTAGGTAAACATAACTGTGCAATGTTTAGAAAAGTTAATTGACTTAGAATGATTCACCGTTCCAGAACTAGTTGGGAATTCGATGTACCTTCGTACCGATTGAAAGACAATTCTACCATGCAATTTGTTCTTAATTCTACAGAGAGGCCAAAGATCAATCGTTGTTTATTAGAACCTGCTAGTGATTCAGCCGCAAATTTCGATACAAAAAACGGTTGACAACCTCAACCTATTCGACAGAATTATTCTTAATTTTTTTTTCGAGTGGAATTAATTATTTTTTGCTCAGGTCACTGGTTGCGCGAACATTTTTATGCGTTGAATATGTTAATTTAGTTACCTAACGACAGTAATGATTCAGAATCAACCCACTCCAGATAAACATAGCGTATTATTACAGGTAATTTCGAATTACCAAACAATCGTTCGCGATCCCATGTTTGGATTCGAGAAAAAAGTAACGGTTAGAAATTCATAATCATTGTATGAGATAAGCTTGTCGAATTAGATTATCGATTTCTCTGAACGTTAAAAAAAGAATATACGGCAATCGAGTTAAAAAAGTCGATAACCGACTCACTCTAGCACACTTTCGAATCACGCCGTCTTCGTCCGTCCCTTGCATTCCACACCTCGCTTACCCACAGCGGACCGGTCCTCGAGCATTGTACGAAACTACGCTACACGGCGAGTTGAAAAAGCCTGTAAGTCGACTTAGAATTGTAGTTGACCGGCGCTTATCGGCCTCGGTGGGGTTATACGAGGCGAGGTGCGGTCTCAAGGTGAATCGCCCGGTCAACACACGTTCGATTCGATCGAATGCCTAGACCAAACACTGCCGCGTGCTCTAACTATAAATAAGCGACACAACTCTAAATTTTGAAGGCGACCTCATCACATCTATTGTTTTGGATTAGGGTCTTTGAACAATACACTACGTACGTCAAAGTTGATCAACCTTAGACTCTAAGTTGAGTACACCTTCATTCATTGTGTCTCTTAAAATATAGTAGTACTTAATGTTTCGATAGTATTATTTATCAATTCGTCAAAGAACATAATACCGAATAATTCGGTGAAATCTACATTCTTCTGAAATTACTTTCCGCTTCTAAAGCTACGCTACAAAGCCAAACAAGAATGAAATTTCCAAAAGGCAACATCCCTTGAGGTCTATTTATTGGTCCAAGATATCTCTACTCTCTGATTTTCGTTCAAAAGTAAAGTTATTTCCGAGGCGCCGTTACCGGTTATATACCTAGTAAAGCACAGGTTTATATCAATATTTGGCATAAATTCTAATAAATTATACCCTTTTCCGTGACACCTAAATAATTTCATTATAAAGTCAACCTTGAGAAAGAATAATGGAATCGTATTAGCATTTATCACTCCATTAAGTAGGGATATTAAATAGGCAAAACACATTCGTTCAAAAATATTCAGAACACATTAATATGACTCTCTATACAAGTGGAGGTTAAAGTTTTTTGTTGCTAGGTTACAGGGATTTAATCAGATTACGTCTTGAAGCTTCACAACTAATAAAAACGCCAAGAGAAAAACATGCACACGATGTGTGGGTTTTTGTAATAAGCGGGCTGGTGAATTCACATTCTAATGGTATTTATTCAATATTATATCTATCAGACATATACGAGTGAATTTTTCAAACGGGCCTTCAGGGCCAAATCCCAAACTAAAACTGCTACATTACTTTTTTAAAATATGTTTTTCCCTAGCCGGGAATCGAACAAGTTCATTTAAAAAAAAATACACCCTCTATATTATTCCACTATCTGATAGTGTCAGCCTTTCAGCATTTTTTGTAAATCCTTATAGTTTCGAATTTAGCCCTGAAGGCCTATTTGAAAAATTCACCCTGTATATGAACGTCGATAAGCTAGAGAAGGTATGGAAAATGAACAGCACGGAGAAGAAGCGGCGCAAATTCCATAGATCGCTGGACTTACTTTTTCATTCCACGAATCATAAAGTTTGGGTTACAAAGTATTAACACACTAAAAGTTGACGCCTTTGCTACCACTTGCAATAAACGTCCCAACACAACCAGTTTTTGCGAAGGATACATCTTAAAAGTCAACCGGAGCGTTAAAATCGCTAAATAGCATGGAATGGTCCGCGATTTTCGTGCACGTGCGCGGCTCTCATATTCAATAGATAATGGAACTAGTTTGTGAATATGAGATCGCATTAGTATAGGGCTAGGCGTCTTTTAAATCTAACCCTTACATCGATGTCAATGGAGCGTGCGAAGGGTCGTACGTAGGGTTACCACATTTGCTTTTTTTAGATTCCTCTCATATAGATACGCGGTCTTACTGGTCTTTTATAAACTGTTGTTGATTTATTCAATAAAAAATCCTTACAGTTTGCCTTTATGAAAAGTTGTTTTAAAGGCAAATTTTATCTGAAGTTTGGCTATACGTTATTATACGTGCCTGACAACCCTAGTCGTTCGGCCGTTGACCGAAAAAAATGAAGGATCCAGTCGTTAGAAATCAGGAACCGGTGATTCACAGTTCCCCATCAATTGCTCGCTCGGGTTTTGTGTTAGAATATAATGGACAAGTAATTGGATTTGTGTATTCACGCGTTTAGATGTTTGAATGGAATCCTTTGAGCGTATTTTTGACTTACTTTTAACGGTACTTTTAACAGGAAACCGCTTACGTAACTCTACTTTGAATTGGTTGAAAAGGAGGCCACAATGTTTTATTTTTATGTATGTTTAATTTGTACATTTTGAGTATCCGTTTGAATGTTTGCAATATAAACTAGTAGAATAAATCAGGATTTAAAAAAAAAGTTTTAGAGCTTTTGTCGATTTGTTTATAAGTCTATTCGCTTGAACTTTAGTCCTAAGTTCATGGACTTACTACAAGTTATAAATAAAACTATTTGTATAATCTTACACTATTCTACTAACAAGCAAAATTTTATTTTACAAACAACATAATTACGATTATTTACAAACCAGTTAATTGTATATTATAAAACAAAATGTTTCCAAAGTGCATTTCGTTGCATTGTGCGATTATTTTCGGCGCAGCAACCCAGGTAAGCCCACCCTTAACCCGGGTTCTTATCACAAGGGCATTGACCCACCGCTAAACATTTCGCCGACATTCCACCACTTGTTCGCATATTCCACGAACAGGATTGCATGCACACATGTACATGCGTGTGTGGGTCTGGTCTGTTGTGAGCCAAAATGTCGTAGTCGATTAATTCGATACCTGTACCCTTACCATGAGTTTTTACGTTTCGACAAATACGACTGTTTTGGTATTTGTTTACGTATTGGTCCATACAATTTCCAAGTTCTGATACAATCCGCTAGGGGCGCTGATTGGAAATAGTATGGGCAAATACGTAAACAAATACCAAAACAATCATATTTGTCAAAACGTAAAAACTCATGGTAAGGGTACTGGACAAGATATCTTTTAGGGCATTGCACTTGAGGATTGTCCCATATTTTTTGTGCCCGTGGCCACTAACTCCAATGTAGATGAACTTTGGTTGCAGTTTTTTAGCCTGAACGGGTTGCGGTTAGGGTTTAATAGCCTAACAGCGTTTTGATTCTAATAATGTTACTCCATCAATGCACATTGTACTATAGTGGTAACTGAAGATGTTCGATTTTAGTCCTCGGACATTTCCTAGAATCATTTTAGTTCTAACAATAAAACTATTAATGCATGTTGCAATATTGTTGTGCTAACTAGAGTTCCAACTAGTTTTTTAGAAATAGTTCTATTTAAAGTCTAATATCACTAAGCAATAGAGACTATTAAACATCAATTCAACTTGTTACATTAACAAATCGAATAAAATAATTCGGAAATTTCCTATCGATAAATTGGTATCGATAACATTCAAAATAATAGAAAGGGGTATAACTAGACATAGACGAGAAGTAAAAGTAGTTCTTAGGATACAAAAAGCGAGTTACAAGACCTGGAATCGAGGTTAACGACCGCGAAACTGAATTAGCATTAAAAACTGTTTTAGTATCTAATATATTTTTCTTAACACGTGTTTTTCGCAATTCCACGATTTTGGATTCGTCATTCAATTATTCGTGGCTTTTACTAAAGCTTATATATTTTTGGAATGAATTTCCTTAACGCGTCTGTGGTAAGAGATGAGTGTCAGAATCGTCACATAAGGAAAAAGTGTTATGCCAGTTCCAGCTACATTCTTCCTCTCCGAAATAGAAATAATTAACAAAGATTAAAGAATTTCACGTACTTATGTAAGACAAAATGTAGGTTGTAAATGATCATATAGTCCTCAAGTGAGGGAAAAATAAATAAGTTGAATTTTTTTCAGGTAACCTCAAATCTTGAGAGGACCTACTTCATAATGTTCTCAAAAACGTGTGAATTTGTCGTCGATACATAATTGAACGATAAACTGACAGACTTTAACATTTTAATATATATTTGCCCAGCAGTGGATTCCATTACTTTATCATCCTTTAAAAATCCAGCTAGACTTAGACCTCCTCCAATTGGCGCCACTCAGACTAAGATATTTATGAACCTAAGTATTACAGGTCACAAAGAGATACGATAGACACTTAAATAGACCGAACGGAATACGGAATTACCTTAACCTATAATTTAGGTAACATTTTCCTACAACAGATTATAGTTATAATGTTAAGCTCGTTGTAATAAAAGTTCGTACTCGGCCAAGGACCTTTGCCAAGGGGGGTAGAGGGTGACTACGTGAATAGATTGTATAGGAAACCCCTCAGTTAAGTGGAGGTATTTACTTTAAATAGAATGCCAATACATACTACATAATAGATTAAAAGGTGGTAGAACCCTTTATGGTCCGACTCCGGTTGCACCATCGCCACGTCTATTTCTGCCTAATAATAGCGATGTTAATGCGGCTATGTTCTGGTGTGGTAAGGGAGATATACTTTTCCGAAGTATTCCAGCTTAGTTATCAGGGCTAGTGGTATCTTTGGCCGAGCTCAGGCTGGATATAATCTTACCTGAAGTTGGTTACAGATATACATGGGCCGTATAGCCACTTACCATCATGTGGAACATATGCTCGTATTCATAAATAAAAAGTGCACGACATGACCATTTGCATTTTCAAAAAGATCCAACTCAAAAAGGCATCTCTATTAAATCGGTAACCTTTCAGCCCATAAAGGCGTGATTAACAAACTAGATACATTACATTGCGCAAGCGCATGACAATGGGCAGTGGAGCCGAGCTTAGGCGGCCTACTTACCCACCGGAGCGGCAATGGATGTGAAAACCGGCCAAGGTGATTTTAGGTTATGACTTATTAATCTATGATACCCCGGTTTCTGTGCCACTTATTTGAATAATCAAGTCTCGAGACACGATGATATTGGGTCGTGAGACGTTGCTACATCTTCAGGTGTGAACTATTATATTCGAAAAATATATGTTTTCTGATTTAAAAGTGTTTCGTCTGTGTTAACTAACAACGCAGAGAAATCTGATAAAATCTGAGAGTCAGTAACAATAAAACAGATTTTAATATAACCAGATGCTAAAGGAATTATCACCGTTTAAGTGAAATTTACCACAAAAGCCATAGTTAATTTGGATCAATTGCGTTAAGAAATTCGCAAAAAAGCTTATTACCAAGAGTTAACAAATCCAATTTGATTTCTTTCGCGATTCAAGGATTTTTAAATGCCAGGATTATTGAATAAACAAGTTAATACAATTCCAAAGATATTTCTTAGATTATATTTCAAAATGTATCAGAAAATGTAGCTTAAGTAACCGTACGGACAGTTTCAGAATAACAAAATCGTAAATATTAATGTTTATGCCAGCCTTTCACTTTTCTACGCAACCAAATAGATACAGTTTATATGCCAGAGGCGAAAACGATATCATGTCCTTACCGTTTTATAAGATACTTATTACTTAACTATGCTGAGCTCCCGACTTTGTTCTCTGGTAGAACGGAATTGTACTGAAACTTTATTCCAAGTACTATTATCATGCTCTTATGTTTTAAATGATATCCCTGAAAACTAAGTTTAGGACTCATGGACACAAGGGATAAGATAGGATATTTTTACGAATTTTGTATAATATTTGACACAAAAATATGGAGAACGATGATACCCTCGCGACATGACTATGATGTTTTAGCACTTTTTAAAATTCACAATGAATTAAACAATGTGTGTAAGAAAATAAACGTTATATGTATTTCAAAACTTAACAGTACCCTTACCATGAGTTTTCAAAACATCCCACAATTTTTCATTACGTTTACTCAATCCATTATTCTGGTCCGTTTGCTTCAGTAGACCGAGTAAACGTAACAATAAGTAAGTGCTCAAGTCTTTTTGTCTGCCTCACATGTTCGCAACAAAGAGAGACAAAACATAAAGCGCCATTTTGTCAATTTAGACATTTAATGTTACGTTACTGACACTATAGTTCTGATACAATCCGCTAGAGACGCTGATTGGATTTTGTATGGGCAAATACGTAAACAAATACCAAAATAGTCATATTTGTCAAAGCGTAGAAACTCATGGTAAGGGTACAGTAACACTTTCGTTTTTAATATGCTTTTACGAATTTTGAAAAATAAGTAACGACAACATTAAATAATATGCATAAATAAATAGTTTTTATACACGCAGATAATATTATATTGCCTAAATAAATAGGTACTTGAAAAAAAATTACTGGACAGACAGAAACACAAATCATATTTTACATAACTGTACTAGAACGCAAGAGGCATTAGAAGTTGAAACTCGATAATCACACTTGCATTTTATTCGCACTAATAATATTTACGTATTTCCTCGGAATTTATACAATTTACTGCATAAATATAAATAAACAGAGCAGAGTACAGAATCAAAGCAAGAGTTTGTAAAGAGGTTTTACAGAGCATGACAACTCTACAGCGGGTTGGTGGGTTGAAAACTCTTTAATTAAAACTTTGGGTCAGTCAGTGAAATTTGCTTGCTCTATAAAACGTTCAGTTATTTTTTTTTTTTACTTTTCGCATATAGATCGAAGAACACACACATCGACTGTTTTAATTGTCTTGATATATAATTATGTGCTAGTAAATAAATTAGTTAGTTAACTTTAAAGATGAAAACATATACAAAAAATTCTACACATCTTCATAATGTTCAAGCCGCGATTTTAATGGCGATCCTCAATATTTACCAGATGTGTCAAATGTACAATTATCCAATGTGGTGGGCTGTGGCCCTAATCTTTCTAATTCCGAGTTCCTGTATTCAACAATGAGACATAAATAGTTTAATAATAATAACTAAGATTTCCATTAACAAAATTGGTTATTTAACAACAATATTAAGTAGTACCTAATACTGACACCTTAAAAGAGATATCGTATTCAAATTGCGAATAATTTTAGGGACTGCATGCAAAACTGGCTTGAATAGCCGTCGGAAGTGGCACGGGCACGTGTAAGAGTCGTCTTAGCAACTGAATAGTGTAGACAGCAAACTATTGATCGGACGCCGGACGGCCCCTATTACGTAACATGCACGGCCGCCTTCAATCGAAACCGACGGAAGTGAAGTAAACATTGCTTCGTTTACACTATTGTCATGACGGATGCATACAAAGAAACGAGCAATGGATCCAGGCGGTGCAAATTTGGTGAAATATACATGTTGCTAGCTAGTTACATAAGCTACTGGTCACTGTACGCTCACATGGACTGTTTCACACCCACACAAACAAGCTCTGTTTGCGTGACAGCTTATATTATCATACGTCTGGTTATTTGAAACAGCGGAAATAGTTTTTCTTTCTTACAATCATTAATAACGAAAATAAGGCCCAGTTTTTATCTACACATTGAACGTGTCAGACAAAATTATGTTTTTTTACACAATATTTTGACAAGCACTGTCCGTCTGCGCATCTGTGTTGCGGTAGACATCAATAAGTTAATACACATTGTTTAGGAGAAAACTTTGTCAGGCACGAAACTTATCTGACAGGCTCTAAGTCTGTAGATAAATGAACCCTTATACACAATAATTCCTTACCACTTACCTACTTTACGTGTTTATAAAAGAAATTATGTTATCAATGTACTCGTCAAAAATAAGATATTTCCTGCAATATTATTCAATTATTAATTTATTCATGCTCTACATTCCGCAAAGTTATTCATTTATGCCATCGGCAGCAATAAACGTAGGTAGAGCTGTAACTCTATCATTATATTTCATTTCTATTGTGACTGTTTGTATAATTTCATTGACGTATTATTATTAAGCATTAACTTGGACTAGAACTTATAATAATATCAAGGAACTTACTTCTGTAAACTATTATTATATTATTAAGTTCAAAGCCAACCAATCAGTCATAATCAATCAATGAATACATAATTACATGTAAGGAAAATATTATATTGTTATTACTTCGAAGTTTTGATAAACACATTATTCTCTATTCAATATGGCGGCTAAAATGACAACCCGCATACAATTCCGGACACCGGAAGTCTAATCTTGTCTTTGTTTCCATGACATTTGTGTGACACGTTTAGTAATCATAGATAATATTAACTATATTACAGCAGAGAAAAAATATCAAGACTATTGTTGTGCCAGTAACATTCGGAAAAATCTTAATCTCATGTCATCGTGAATTTGTTTACCTACCATATAAATGTACGAGTTGCTATGTTGCTAACGTCTAATAAAGTTAACCTCAAACTACCCATTTTTATATATTATAAAAATATATTATTTTGCAAATAGTAACATCATGTATAAACTAGTCAAATTAAAGAAATATTTAAATTAATTATATAGACACAAATATTATTAATGATAATTAACGGTCATCACTTTTCTTATTTTAAAGTTTGACTTTAATCTTAAATATCATAACAGCGAAGCTTAGATCTTAAAATAGTGTTGTCTTGATCCCAAGCCGGAAGGGTATTGATCAGTCGGGGGAGCCGCGGGCGGGTGTCAGAGGCGCGGCCGGTCGTTTGGGCGGGCGGTGCGTGCGGCGTCCCGGGTTCAAGGGCAAGGCCCGCTCATTCAGCCCGGAACACGTGACCCAAAGTAAATATAGTATTCGTACCACGTTACGATACCGCTGCCGTAATCCGTTCGTAATTTAGAGGATGTTGCCTTTCTATATTTCTTTGAGGTTTAGATAGCTTTATAAGGACCTCGGGAAATCCTTTGAAAATCGCTTATACTTGTTACTTATAACAAGTGTCAACTTTATAATAACGACCTCGGTAAATTCATAAGAGAAAATATTAAAAAATCGTTTATAGTTTTTATTCGTTGATAAATACCCCTTACAATTATGCTGTATTAAACCCACTATAATAATTACATAAACAATTTCTACAAAAAATTTGAATTAATACACTCGTCTTAATATGCTTATAAGAATAATTGCGAACCGAAATCATTAGCGTCGTTATGCTCACGAGAAAAGAGGTATAAACGGAGATACATGTAAATGGGATAAACATACACTGTGCACGCATGAAGAAATGATTAATGAGAACCGGTTTTAAATATACTTCCTTTAATTTTATCTGCCAGTTTGGCATGTGTTTGGTTATCATTATTTACTTAATTGTTTAATATCTCGTGTAC
This sequence comes from Epargyreus clarus, assembly GCF_041222505.1. NCBI lineage: Eukaryota > Metazoa > Arthropoda > Insecta > Lepidoptera > Hesperiidae > Epargyreus > Epargyreus clarus. The sequence continues at coordinate 6,448,787 of NW_027332233.1, forward strand.
ATTTCAGTAATTGTTATTTTATGAACTGGAGATGTGAAATTACTGAACTGGTTGGGTGGCACTTCCTTATAACGCTGTTTTTGTAATTTTTATTTATTTATTAACTTACTGTTACTTAAAAGGTGTAAGATAGCAACTGACGTATACGGTATACATTTGGCCCAATTTTCAAAATTGGTATAAAATAATTATAAGTAAAAAGTAAGTAAATATTAAGATTTTGGTTTTAAAAATGCGAATTTAATGAACTGGTATACAATAATAACGATAACATGATCTTGAATTACACGGATATTACACGGAACGTTTCAGCGTGTTATTTCTCCTACAAATAAATAATATTTGCACATAAATCGCCTGAATGCTGCATAAGTTGCTACGGCAACAGTTCGCTGTATGTTACCAATTCGCAATTAATTTGTGGTATCCACATTGAGTTATTATATTCAAATACAATTTGGCAATAGTGAACCGGAAGCAAGGCGTTAATCTCTCTTCGCTTCACCACGCTGTGTTAATACAGATTATAAATATACAATCGTTTCGTCCATCGATGGTATCACGTCCAGGAATTAAATTATGGCAAGCACCATTAAGTTTTCGAAGTTATGTACCTATGTTAGTTTGATAATAATGATTTGATTAAAAATTATTTGTTTTTGTCTAGGAATCAGCACGTTTGCATATGTACTCATAAGCTAGTATCCACAATAACCACATCCTTCCACTGAAACGCTAAAACTACTTCACACTATGTATAGCGGCAATACCTCCGTGATCATACTGTTTGTAACTCCTATCAAAATAATAAATTAGATTTAATAATTGCTAGCTTTGTCCGTATGAGAAGAATGTATAGCATAAAATATGCACTAGGTCTTCCCTAGTTCTCCAATTCTCCCCACACGACTCTACGCGCTAAGCAGTAAGAATGGCAAACATACTAATTCGGGTCGTCTAAAATTACTAAAGTATCTGTACCTACTAAGAAATCACAGAGTTCAACAACTTGCCAATCATCATGAATTAAAGTGATAGGATGCCGACCTTGGCTGGCATCATTTATACTCGTGTTCATACATATTAAATAACGTATATTTAGAAATATATCTATTTAGGAATAATTGCTATAATTTTATAACAAAGCAATGATCTAATTCGAATAGTAATTATAAGGTGAAGGAACTTACATTTTAAGTATTATAAACTAAGGTACGGTTTTGTGTTTATAAAATATTTATTTAAAATGGAAAAAGTAATTTGAATATAAGAACAGTATTTTTGTACGCTAAAAATATGTTTGGAAAGGGTTCGCCTGTGATTTATAGCTTTGCTCTCGTATTATCGTGGGCTATAAATATGAGGTATACCTTAGTTTTATAAATAATATTTTGTTCCCTATGCTTTGTGTGATATTAGTTATAAAAAGTTTTATCTGCATCGTTATTAAATCGATCCACATTACATTGGTTCTTGTACCAATAAAAGATTTCTTTGTAGCGCAGCTAAATAGCGATCGCTTCATATCGCACACTACCTACATCGCATAACACCGTTCAATAAAAACAAGCAGTGAAACAAAAACAAAACCGTCGCAGAATTATGTAGCTAGCAGCGCGCGTTCAAAGGACTCCTTGTACGTACGTGCTCTCCTATAATCATAAACATGGAAAACGCACAAAAGCCTCTCGGCGTCGCGTCGCCTCGCTGTCAGATAAAGTTGTTGCGTTTCTTTTGCGAGACGTGCCCGAGCGACGCCCGGCGCGCGGGCGTGCGAGCGAGACGGTCGCTCACGCCGATCGTTAGCCCTGATCTTCAGCGCGCCACAAACACACAGCCCGACCGAGAGCGAAATTGCAACGAGAATGCACCTAGCTGTGTTATTACCGCGGCGGCGCCGTTCCGAAACGACTTGTTTCCGCAACGCGCGCTACCCGAATATCAACCCAACGTCGCCGGTACCGAGTCGAGTTTCGACGGTGAGCCGGTCGAAACCGGTTATTTTCTCCGAGCAAGCAATTGTGAACGTTGTCGTTGCGACATAAGTTCCGTTCGGCGCGATGCAACGCAGGAACGCGCCGGGACTGTATATTTAGCTCGATGCAAGCCGCCGTAGTGGGTGTATTAGGTCGCTCGCACGCACTGCTGAACTAGTCGGAGGGCTTCCTATTATCGATTTATGTGATACAGATGTAGCGTTGTACGTTTTTACACGGTTTTTGCAGGACTTTTTCATCGTTTTCCACTACGTCGACTCGCCTCGATTTCTCCTTCGCACGAAGCTTAATTCGAGTGAAACTTGTTGTTGGAAAAATTATGCTTTCACTTGTAACATCCATTCCGATCATACTTGAGTGTTGTCTCATTAAGTGGAACAGTATGTCTGAGTTCATTAATTCTGATTTAACAGTCACTGTAACTGTTGTCTTTTCTCTTATGGATGCCGAAAACAAAGGCCTAAAAATAAACGAAAATAAAGCCCGGTTTGAGTTTATCCATTGTACATAACACAATATCGTATTTGTTGAGGTGCAGACTCGTTGGGAGCTTGAAGGTATGGGTGTGGGGGGAAGGGGGCCAGGGTTTGCGGTTACGCCCACACGCGTAACACCTCCGCCGAAGTCGGCGGTCACTTCAGCCACATTGCCGCACGGAGGTACTCACGTAGCCGTGAAACGTGGAGAAACCTTGTACGATAAACTTTTCTATTTATTTTTCATTTCTCTCTAAGTTTATGCAGTTTTTCTTTAACATAGGGGATCTGCAATGTTACGTAGGTAGGTAACTTAGTTTATCATGAGTCATGACTTCAAAGCTAAAATTTTCTAAGCTTGTGATAAAAAATCCGACTTCCCATTTCATCTTCCCTTTCTGAATTTATATTATCTATTACGCTAATTTTACTCGTGAAAAATCATTTAACTATATTAACGTTTTTTGAAAATCAAAAATACCTTAAGGCTCATGGCACACGCGAGATATGAGAGCCCACGTCTTATGGCAATATTCTGAGTTATTCGAAACACCTTAAATGACATTATGACGTAGCAAAGATTAATCTGTGGATTCCAAAACCTGACTTACTGGACGTATCGCAAGCCTATAAATTAAACTCCGGAAACAATAAAAAATCAAGCTTACGACGCACAGAAAGGATATACGAAGTTATTCCCATACGTTGCATGTTGTGACGTTGTATTAATTCTTCTGTCACAAGGACTAATAAATTTAAGTCCCCGTTTCCTTTCTATGTTATGTATTTGTTATTCTATGTTATGTATAAAACCGACCGTGTTATTCTATGTTATGTATAAAACCGACGAGTACCGAATACTGAATTGAGGGTTAAGTCTGCTGCTCTATAATAGACGAAATAGCAAACAGAGGGCATGCGAGGGATAGTTGAAATTATAACATCTCTAACAGTATTACTTATTACTATGAACATGAAGAATAGGCAGTGATAGCCAGGTTGAAACTCGGCCTCTCAATTGGGGGATCCAATGTCAAAATCCTAGGATAATCACAGATATTTCAAAAAAAGTTATTATCCCATGTTAAAACGGCGAAGAACAACGTGAGAAAACCTACTTGTCTGACATGAATTCTTCTTCAACCGCTATTCACCCAATGCTGGGTATAGGTCTTCTCGTGGTGTTTCTATGTGGCTCGATCCCGTGCCATTCATATCCAATGGCGGCCTGATGTTTTGACCAGGTCGTCGGTCCATCGCGCCTGTTGCCTCCACACATTTCTTTGCTTCTTCTTAGTCTCCACTCGAAGACTTTTCGGGTCCAGCTACCATCATTTCTCCGGTAGACATGCCCCGCCCACTGCCATTTGCGGTGCGCTATAGTTCGAGCTATGTCAGCCACTCCTGTCCTCTTCCCGATTTCTGCGTTCGGGATACGGTCTCGCAAGGTAGTTCTTAACATAGCACGTTCCATTTTTCGTTGCACAACTTGGATTTTGGCGATGTGCTGGCTTGTGAGGGTCCATGTCCCTGTAGTTCCGGGACTAGAATAGGGCTACGGTATTCCCTGCTTGTCGTAAGAGGCGATTAAAAGAAGCTTCCGGGGTTGCGGGCGACAAGAGTGGGAGTTCGAACCGTCCGGCAAGCAACCCCGGGAAGGATGGCGGCATGTGTGGTCGCATGCCGTCGTAAACACCAGGTGTGTGGGAGGATATCTAATCCTATCTGGGGTTGATTACAGATGTCCATGGGCGGCAGTAGCCACATCAGGTGGACTGCATGCTCGTCTGCTATTCTTATATTATAAAAAAAAAGGAGGCAAGGCGAGTCCACTCTTTTGAGATAATTTATCTCTCACGGCTCGTGGTAGCTGCCCTGTATACAGGGTTGTCAGGTTAGTTACCGCCGCCTGAGACTCTGTGTTGTCACTCATTTAGTCACCACCCGGGGTACACGTGTGGGGTGACTAAGGGTATTTCCCACGGACGCAAGCGACTACTGCCCCCCTGACACCTACTAATAGGTTTTAAATCGCCCCAATGCCTTAAAAAGTACATATTAACATTTTATAAGACTGACTTTATTCCGTAAATTGACGATTCGTTTACAATTTCTTTGCATAAAAGTATCTGCGCTTCTACTAAAAACTATCATTCAAAGGACGCTTCTACTAGAAACTCTCATTCAAGTGAAACGTTTACAAATTACAAAGTAACAACCCATAGCATTTATTGAAATAAAAACTGCTCTCCACTACAACTTCATAGTAACATTCTACATTAGAGCTATAATCATTATCCAACGTGCGTACAATGCAGTAATTACCCGGAATGCAGTCTTATTTATGTCTCAATTAGGGATGGGATCTGGTATCGATTTATCGAAATATCCACTTTTCAGGCCTCATTTATTTAAACCAAAGTCATTGTTTTTGGGTCGATGTTAAGCAGCAAATCGATCACAGATACCCGAAAATTAAGAATATTTGCAAAGAACGACGTTGGATTTTTCGTTAAAATTCCATACTGAAAATGATATAGACAATGCTTATTTTTTGTTAAAAAATAAAATAGAAATGTTTATTTTTTGTTTCAACCTTCTTTTTCCTTTATTCTTCAATATTTTTGAGGATCCAATACTTCAGGCCTTAATTCAAAACGATTACAAAATCGATATTTTTCCAAAAGAGACCCATCCCTAGCCTCTGTGCGCTTATTTGAAGTCCTGAGTTGAAACAGCTCGTTCAACAAACGCAAGTACGAAATGCATCGCTAAATATAGGCCGTCGGGGAGTTTGTTGTGCATGGTCAGGTCCCCTCCACTCCCCCTGCCTGGGATAGGGGTGTACTATAGTTTATGTCTACTTTAAGGGATCGTTTTACATTTGTAGCGTTACAGGTAGGGTTATACGATAGATTAAAACGTTTTCGTTACGTTGCGGTATCATTTTGCCTATTTTGACTATGTTAAATTCAGTGGTTATAAATTATACAATGAGACATTGAAGTCACCGTGCCATATTAAATACCGGGTATGTATCTGAAGAGAAAAGTGAAAATAATAAACTTTACATAATTGATACCATAATTACCGGTATTCGTTCGTTCGTGTAATATAACACACAGTGCTGTCGCCTGTTCTTTTTTAAGAACTTGGCTGTCACACTACCATGTGTCTAGATGAATCGGGGTTTTACATAATTGATAATATTAAGGTATGATTTACTCTCTATATACATATATTTCATGTTATGTGTATCTAATATCGATGTAACTCAGTACAAAGCCAGAAGTAGAACGTAGTCTAAAATACATAACATAAACGTTCTTCCCACAATGCTTCAAACAAAACTAATAAACAGTATTCCGTTGTATGACGTCATTGTGAGACACAATGAATGCACTTGATATAGGCCATTAAGGAAGCACTTATGTTGTGCATGGTCAGGGCTCCAGCCCAACCCTAGTTTAAAACAGGGCTGTAACACTTTCAATCCTATTTGTGACGTCTGAGTTGGTACGCACTGAGCTTAGGGACATGTTTCTATGGTTTAAGGTTGACAGTAATGTCATTTTGAAACTTGAGTTTTGACAGTTTACCTACTTAAAACATATCTTACTACCCCTAAATGTTTAAAGTTAGGATTATTGTTAACTCTTGATTTCAAATTGAATAAAGTTCATGTAGAAATTGAGAGTTTAAGTTACCGGCCTCTGCTGTCTTCTTTGGAGTCCAATCATTGGACATGGTTCAATTTTTTTTTAATTTTATAAACATTGGACACGATTTGGGTTATAATTTTCCTCTACTTTTTCTATCAATCTGAATTGAAGTAGTATAATAGAGAACGTTGCAAGCTTCCCCAACTTTGGGAATGAGTAGCAGTAAGATATAAAAAGTTTCGCAACCAAATTAAATATAAACTTTTGTCTTAAAAATACGGCACTAATTAAGCAAGAGTCCATTTTAGCCCAAAGCCATATATTTCCAAGAATCAACTTTATTGAGCAACGTAGAGTGGGCAATGCGGATTGTTTATGGCTCAATATGCAGCCATAAAACGCATCGCTAAATATAGACCAGAAGCGCTGCGTTGTACGGGGTCAGGTCTCCCCATCCCCCCTTTCACCCTCCCTGTTATACGCTTTAGCCGGCGTCTTCGTTCCTGTAAATGACAAAATATAATACGGATTCTAAAACACTATTTTAGCCCCTTTAGGGTTGGTTTCCCGACTTCGATATAAACTTTAAATACCATTTGTCTTAAGGTTGATTTTCCAAAAAGGGCAAAATAGGTGTTTCATTATTACTAACAGAGAACTAACTACTAAGTTTCATAGAGTTTACTTTGTAATTGGGGGATTTTCAAACAAACTTTCAACTTTTATAATACAATCCCCTAAAGGGTTGAATATACAACAATTCCTTAGTGAGTGCCTCGGACGTAAAGGGAACTTATTACGCATACAATTTACGCTTCTAGCTTCAGTAGTTAGGCTCTGCGATGACGAATCACTCAGTTAGTTAGGACAAGTCATTATATAATTATAGATATGCTATACATTATATTTATATATCTGTTATACGCTATTTCAATCGTATTATCGCAAACTGGGACGGCGTTGCGAGGGAAATAAAGTTATTGGATATTACTGAGAAAACATTGCAAATGTTTTCTCGTTCAAATATAGCAGGTACACAAATCTAGCAGATATGTTTACTTTGTAATTTTATTTACGTAAAAACTTTTATTGTATGCAGCGTTTGTTATGTTAATAGCGTAAACAAATATAATAACTAAATTGAGTTGTGATTCTGAAAGTGATGTATCAGACATCAAAATAATGAAGCCCTTAGAATAATATATTATACGTAGGTATGTAGGTATGTAATATGTACTTGAAACTAAAATAAATTAACTATTTTTGCACGATAATCTGCTGAATATTTTTACAACCTTCAAAGTATATATATTTTACACTAAAACTATTAATTGATCATTAAGTTAGGTGAAAAACTCCACTAGCCACACATAAGCTAACAATTAAATATTATTAAATTGTAAAAATTAAAATAATTTAAATACGATAATATAATTATTACACTGCTTAGGTACTAATAAATATTAAACTTATATTAATCGACCGAGACTAGGAAATTACTGAATTGTTTTTTTTTTTTTCAAAATGTTATGTTAGCAAGTTATAGTTCATTTCTAATATGCACATAGCTTTGAAAAATCTGACGTGCATGTCTAGGATTCGATCTCGGCTCTCCCGATTGAGAAACCGAGTTTCAACCAGTAGACTATTGCTACCTTTGCATTCCTTTATTACTTACTTACAAATATTAAGTCCTAGATTAAACGAAGCCCTGACATTTAGTGCTTAATCGAAGACTAAAGAAACCACCATAATAGACCACATATATCATGTTCCCCGTCTATACATAAGGGGGACTAAAAGAATGTAATGTGTGAAAGTGTGTGTGAATTGTGCATGTGTGCATGTATTCTCTATTTAGCATGGCGGAAGTTGGATTAGGGTCAACCCGATGTGATGAATTTTCAGACTTTTTGAATATTACTTAGTATATGAGATATCAACTTATATTACATGAATATATTATTTACTTACGGACTTGACCCCCACTGAATCTACATAGCATCTACGCTAGATTATAAAGGAAAGAAAATGCAGAAAATAAATAAGTTCAGTTAAAATCAGTATAGAATTCGGTAAATAAACCAATTATTTGGTATGCCATTATATACCATACATAATACATCAATAAATATTTTCTTAAAAATTAATGCTTTCAAATTTATTATCGTTCTGTGCTTTATTCACAAAAATTACTAATGCAAAGCTTATAATAAGCAATACACTGAAGCGTCAAACGAGCTTAACATTAAGAGCATTCTGTACTTAAAGCTGTCATTATGAATCACTAAACTTAATTCAATGATCTAAACACGACCATATTTAAAATTAATTCCATTTAATCTTAAATCCCGGGCTGAACAACATAAAACCACATAAGCTTTTGGCATCCCTACTTAACAGGGGGAACGGAGCGCGAGACATGCGTGTGCGTGCATGCAGCATATACTGCATATGCATAGTGCATGTACAGTGCATGGCTGGAGCACGGTTACTCGGCCACCGCCGGTGGAAATCTTACTTGCGGTAGGTCACGACTGCTAGCGAGTTGGGCACGGTTGGGCTTTAAAAATATTACGCGTTTCTCTTAACATAAATGGGATTTGTTTTAACTCATTACCTGTATACAGAAATGTATAAGTTACATACGAAACCAGCTCTGAATTTTCTTTCCCGATGTATTGATTACTAACGCTTCTTTCAAAATATATTCGTTATTTGGTTAGTTACTTTTTTTTTATATCGCAATTTAATGTTATAATCAAAAAGATCTTAAAACACAATAAAGCAATAATACTCGATGCAATTATTATAATGGGAGTTAAACTTAACTTTAGCTCAATTAAAAATTTAAATGATTATTACAGGCACCTTTTTAATAAAATTAACTGCTACTATTTTTAAATGTAAGAAAACGCTTCATTGACAATATTATGATACCAAATATAGTATATTAGTCAACTAAAGATTGCTTTAACGATGCAATATAACATATCCATGTATGGGGTATATTCACTTTTACAGCATAATGATTGTGGATAACAGCGTCGGGGTATTAGTAGTAGCACTAAAGTTTTATTTTCCTATATATAACCAGCTCGACTGTCTTAGCGACCCTTTGGGTCTAAGCACCTCTGTGCAGACGACTGATATGGGTCTTAGTATCTTATATATAAAATTCTCGAGCCACAATGTTAGTTACCGTACTTCTCCGAAACGGCTTTACCGATTTTCAACAAATTTTGTATGCATGTTCAGTAGGTCTGAGAATCAGCTACTATCTATTTTTCATACCCTTAAGTGACCCCAACAACCCTTTGTTCACACTTATTTTTTTTTTTTATATGGCAACACAACGATTGCCGAGTCAGCTAGTATCTATGTAAGAAACACAACGATACAATTTATAAGACTAATATGTTCATCTACTCATAGCTTCAGTAGGATAATCATTCGTTGTTGATGATTCCATGTTAATGTCATGATAATAAAAGAAGATTATTATGGAATGTATAAATTTCATTACGGTTACATTATTACATTACATTTCGTTTTCATAGTGATAGATTATGGTGCTATCGAAATTGATCAGAAACTCAAAAACTTGATTCGACGGTTAGCCTTCAGGAAATGTATTCGAATACACGACACGTTCTTAAAAAAATCAGAACGACTTCTAAGAATGCATTAGGATTTTTGCTGTGGTGAAATAAATTCCGCACAATACAGGCGAACAGGAAAAACAAGGCCTCTTAATAGCGTCGAATTAAGTGATCTGTTCAGAATTTAAAACACATTTTAGCAAACCTAGACGAATGCAATTGCAAAAAAATACTGGGTCCAACATTGTCGATTTTCATAGTATTATATTATTATACAATGTAAAAGCGAAAGGATACTCAATCAATCGTTCATCGAAGAATTTATTACCTCAGAGCCTAATTTACTGAAAATAAATGTATGAAATTAGATCGACGTGTTGATTTCTTTATAATATAGGAGTAGAAGACGAGCATGCGGTCCACCTGATGGTAACTGGCTACTGCCGCCCATGGACATCTGTAATCAACCCCAGATTGGATAAGATATACCTACCTGGGGTCGGCCACAGATGCGCCGCTACCCCTGAGGACGCCTCGGAAATGTACGTCACCAATAACACACCCTTCAAACCAGAACACAGCAACGGTGTGCGGCGATGGTGCCGCCGAAGTCGTACCACAAAAGGTTTTGCCAACTTCAAAAATGTTTATTCTTTTTGAATAAAAGGTAGGTAAGTTTATAGTCGACTTGAAAAGGAGCAGTAGGATCATTAAACACGCTGAAGTTACCTAGAATGTCTAGATAAAGTTTTTGAGGCATTTTTGCAAAATTATGGCTATATCAAGATCACTTTCTTTGTTCCGGAGCGGAGCAATTAAAAGATTTTAATGAGGGAAGAAGTCGAAGCGATGATTTTCATTTATGGCAACAAATAAAGACCTCCATATTATCTGCCTAGATCACGTTTCAAACGCCAAACTTTTATTTTTTAGGTCATAACGCTTATAAAAATGATTTCACAGTTTTCCAAGCTAGAATTTGTGAGATTTCTAGAATATCTGGAAATGTCTAGAAATCTAATTCGAACACGCTTGTTCCGGAAATAAATAGTTTGTAGAAGAATTTGCTTCCGTAGGAAATCGAACCTATAAACCAATCGGCTGTCGATTTTATAGAAATCGTAACGTGAGTTTTCAATAGAGGAACTCTGGTTTAAACATAAACTTGATTTAATATTGATTGAACTCAGCTTACACTGTATACTTTTTATGATGTTAAAGCGAGCATGCAGTTCACCTGGTGGTAAGTGGCTACTGCCGCCCATGGACATTTGTAATCAACCCCAAATAAGATCAGATTACCACCTTAAGTTGGCAAAAGATGAGTGCTACCCCTAAGCACTATGGACCGTCTCGGAAAAGTATATCTCCTTTACCACATCCTTTAAAATGTAACATAGCTGCGCTTAATACTGCTGCTATAACACAGAAATAGGTGTGGCTGTGGTACCACCAGAGTCAAACTATAGAGGGCCTATGACCTTTAATTTCATTAAAAAAATACTTTTTTTTTATAATATAGGAGAAGCAGACAAGCATGCAGTCCACCTGATGGTAAGTGGCTACTGCCGCCCATGGGCATCTGTAAACAACCCGAGATAGGATTTGATATTCCTACCTGAGGTCGGGCACAGCTGCGCCGCTACCCCTGAGAACTAAGCTGGAACGCCTCAGAAAAGTCTGTCTCCCTTACCACACCCTTCAAAACGGAACGCAGCAGCGCCTAACACTGCTGTTATTAGACAGAAATAGGTATGACGGTGGTGCCGCCGGAGTCGAATCACAAAGGGTTCTACTACCTTCATAAAATATTTCGTGATCATGCAACAATTTCACATAGGTACTTAGTATGTAAATATACGAGTAGTATTTTTAGGCTCTAGGTAATAACCAAGTCGCCTTGGATTTATTTTTACAAAAAGTTGCTGACTTGGTTGTATAGGGCATTAAATGTGTGGTTTATAGTTGTTATAAAATGGGATCATTATCTTTGCGAATAGGACCTCGAGAGTGGCAGAATTAAGTTTTTTCTTTTTATACGGTAATAAACTTCATATCTTTTTGGCCAAAGATTCGTAGTTGTGGGTTTGTTTTTGTTCTTCGGAATTTAATGTCGTGTTAAAGTATTAAACACAAACCTCGAAATTTCATCTTATATATAAAATTCTCGTGTCACAATGTTAGTTACCGTTCTCCTCCGAAACGGCTTTACCGATTTTCATACCCCTAAGTGATTAGGGTTGTTCACCCTTAACATTTTTTATTTATATGGCAACACAATGTTTGCCGGGTCAGCTAGACTTATATATAAAATTTTCGTCTCACAATGTTAGTCACCGTACTCCTCCGAAACGGCTTTACCGATTTTCACCAAATTTTATATGCATACTCAGTAGGTCTGGGATTCGGTTACTATCTATTTTTCATACCTCTAAGTGATAAGGGTTGTTCACCCTTAACATATTTTTTTATTTATATGGCAACACAACGTTTGCCGGTTCAGCTAGTAATATCTAAATTCAATCACTTAATTTTCAAATTCATTTAACTTCTTTTTAACATTTTATATTAGTTTCCTTGCGAAAGCAAATTATGCTAATGTCAAATAATAAATACCTTCATAATTATATTTAATCAATATTTTTTCAGATCGAAGATGTTTACGGGAATATTAAAAAACAATCTCATACCCGCTTTGTTACTTCATTAACGTATGTTATCGATATTCAATCTATCTAATGTTTCACTTGACATTACATTGACATCTGACATAGAATGCTTTCCAAAATATGTCAAGATTTCGTAGGAAAGGATCTTCAGTAGGAAAAAATAGATTTAAAAATAACGAGCGTTAAACATGAAACACAAAACGAAATTGAAGTTTCGGCCGATCGAAATCAGTTTTATCAAATGGTCTCATCTTTTATTTGAAACAACGATATAAGTTGATACAAGATCGTTCCATTTACCATGTCACTTTTCCATTTATGAACAATATGTATCGATAAGGCTATTGTAATTTATGAAAGGCGAATGCATCATGAAGCTGAATGTTAATGGTATGTCCTTCATTTATCTTTTCATTTCTCTCGGCCATTTGTAGCCTTCTTCCGCGTAAATAAGAGAATCGGAACATCGGATAGGAGCGACAGGATGAATAATAATGGCATATTTTAGTGTCGCGACACTTATCTTTTAATAAAAGATGTTCTGTAGACACCCAGTGTATACTGCTCCTAAAAGTATCGCAAAATTAATCCTGAGAAATCTATAGCCTCGTATATATTCACAGCCCTTGAACGTGCCAGGCACGGGCCGTGGCAGACCAAATCATATTTTATATACAACTAACTGACCCGACAAACGTTGTGTTGCCATATAAATTAATAAAAAAATAAGGGTGAACAACCCTTATCACTTAAAATAGATAGTAGCCGATTCTCAGACCTACTGAATATGCATGTAAAATTTGGTGAAAATCGGTAAAGTTTCGGAGGAGTACGGTAACTAACATTGTGGCACGAGAATTTTATATATAAGATATTTTGATATGTGTTACGGTGTTGCGGCCTATTGTAAATATAGGAGAATACTTATTGTCTGTCACGGTACGCGTCTGACACGCTCTGTGCCTGTAGTAAATGAACCCTTACACTTCACATAGATCCATAATCATAACACATGCATCCTATTTAGTTAGAAAATAGAAGGATCAAACTAAACCGTCAATTTTTAACTATGATCAAAACCAAATATTGTTTAAAAATTAAAACAGAATAAATAAATAATCCTTTATCGCATTTCACAAAGTGACTGTTCTACATATATTATTTTTCATTGCAACGAAATAGATTGAAAATGTATACACTTACGAGAAACAATGTTGAATTGCAAGAAAATATAAACATTAAATTTAGCGTGCTAATCAATTCACATGCATACAGATCCATTAATTACTTTCTTGCGAACTGAATTATTTTCATTGTATTCAACCACACAACATTGCACCGCTATTTTTGTAGCTTCAATGTCGGTCGTGATTTAAAGGAGACTTAAAAATAACTTCGACTCTGTATAGCAACTGGATTTTTAAATGTTTTAAAATTATAAAGCATTGGGGTAGCGCTTAGACGTTTTTGAAAAAAAACTTAAGTAGTTATATAAGTAATGATAGTTTCTATTGGATCGTAGATACATCTACAACTATCTGACTACTGATTTAAGTCATGTGGTTGTCAAGTTATTGCTAAACATTAAAGTGAATAGGATCACATTTTAAAAATGTAGTATAACGAACATTCGTAATTTTGTAAAAGTTTTTGTGGTTTCAAAAATTGAAATAATACACAATAATACCTTTTGAACATATAGTTTTAGGTTTAATAGTGTCTGTACGCTATATTCTTGTCATAAAACAAGCATTTTCACTATGAAGTTTCAAAGAAACAATAATAGGCAAGAACTCACTACGTAAAGAGGCCGGGGACCGCTCACATAAAAAGGCCGTGTGTGTGTGAGTTCCTGAATTAAAACACGACAAGCGAATACGTCGCTGTGTGCGTAGTCTAGCCTGTGTGGGTGTGTTGTCGTCCACAAACACATTTACATGCCATAGATGTAGGCAACAATATGGCAGCCGGCGGTCCAACTGAATACTCGATCAGTATGTCAGTTTGACACGGTGTGTAAGTTTGTGTGAAATTCGTGATCGACTTTCAAATAATATATTTATCCGAGTGTCCGATCGGTCCGTATCTTGATAATATCATCGATATAAAAGTGTGTTAATGATGCCAATCGCTCGCAGAGGTTAAATCTAAAAATAAATATTAATTGCTATTCCCATTAATGAACTCAGCGTCTATTTCGAACAGGGCCTACATAGTTGCATTTTTTATGGTAAGTAGTCGTACTGAACAATAAACAACCGGAGCTATCGGGCATAATGGCGATTTCGCGGTCTATCGTTCCATCAAATCGTAGAACAAGGAACTTATTTATTGATTTTTTCGCTTACGCGGAAAAAATACTGTTACAAAACAATGTAAATAGATGTCCCTAGCTATACTATAGTTACTAATTAAATTGTGTTGCAAGAGCCTAACCAATGAAACGACTCTAAAGTACTAGGGCTTCATAAGTATCAAAGAGTTCGACGTAAACTGGTGATTGAGCGGCTAGTACCAATGAGTTGCGTAAGTCGGTGTCATTTACCCCGCGGCCTTCGCGCGGTTTCATGGATCATTATTATTGGCACGTCTACGATCAATCCCACTTTACCAATTGAAATTTATAGACCGTCAAAACGCTATGAAATGACCCCTTTTAATGTAACCGTAAAAACGCGATGACGCGGTACTTTAACCCTGGTTAAAATTACGAGAACTCATTTTGTTAGGGCAATCACGTTTCACTCGCATTGAAAGACTTGGTTCAAAGGTCATATGTTTTAGAATAATGTTGAAAACAAAACCAATCCCGATTGATGGGTACCAAATCCATGATTATCTGCAAACTAAAAACAAAACAAAGAGCTTCGTAGAAGGTCTGTTAAGTCAATATGATGTCTTAAAATAATTATATTGATTACGGCATTTGTATTACGATGTCAGTTCTCGACAATTCACGACCGAATCAACTGGATGGTTAAATATAACTGCAGCAAAAACGTTAAATCATGTACAACGTCATTTAATTGCTAATAGGAACGTTAATTAGGCCATTGATAAAATCCTTTCATAAAGACGAAATTTACGAATTGAGCAAAATAGATCCAACCACAAAAACTAGCTTTTGAGAAAATAGGCCTTTTAATAAAATTGGTATATTGAAATAACGAGACTATAGCTTGTTTTTAAAATTCATTTAAATATTAGGTATTTCTATCTACTTCCGGAATTTTATGGTTTTAATAAGTTTCATGCGAAAAAGTATACTTTTTTTCAGTAAAAACCTCATTGGTTCTTACTTGCAATATTTAAAATGTGGGATAGATCTTTTTGTTCGAAAATGGAGTAAACAAACACTTGCAAAAATGTCAACGAATTTTAATAAAAAATCGCTTTGACATATAGATCCAACGAAGTTTGGATCTTTTATCGTCCATCATACAAATTACCATGACACATGGTTCTTTTTTAACCCTTTAAATTGCTTAATTTATGGTTGGTATCACTGATATCTGTATATTTCAAAAGAAAAAACGTACCATGCAGCTTGAATATTTTTTGCGTATACGAAAGTTGATGTGGAGATGCCATTTGTGATAGTAACTAAAAAAACGGTTTTTGTGGGTTGGATCCATTTCGCATAACTACGTCCAATTGTGCATGGGATTGATGTGTCAGTCGATATTTAAACGTGTAAAAAACTAAAACCTTAAGAAAGTTGACACTTTTCTTACACATATTGTTGACTCATAACATCATAGATTAGTAAAGATACTTCGCCGCCTTAAAATTGAATGAAGCCAAAAACGACTTATTAGTAGGTTCTTTTTTTGAATTCTTGACAAATAAAGACATTTTTAGAGAAAATTTACGAATAAATAACTAATACTGCGTAATTTACATAATAAATAAATAATTATTTCCAATATTTTAGGGACATTTTAGCACGGAGACGTGGTAAAACTTTTTTACGCAACTATTTCAATTCTCAAAACTGGGTACATTTTGATGTTAGGAGTGAGTAATCTTTACTAATCTATGCATAACATGTATAACGATTGTTATTCGGATATACGCACTTATGTGGGTTAAGCTAAGTGTTTGTTATTGGTTTCAGATTACAACGCCGCCCCGCTGTTCGCCTCGGAAAACGCCTCCAGTGGTAAGCATAACATTTTTAACGTTATATGTAATAAAATCGTGGGGAAAAGTATCTTTAACAAGTTATAAAGGTGGTACCTTTTCATAAAAATAGCTTTAAGAGATTGAGGTTTAATATATTATTTTATGGTTTGAAGGGTAATGGTGCCTCTTTAAAACTTATTTGCTTCTATATGATTTTAGACTAAAATTACCGTGGAATTGAGACATTTTATTATGTAACGGGTAATCACGATATGCGTTTTTATTTGCTTCCCTTGATATCTCAATTCCACACACGTACCAAATTCAAAATGTTGTTCAAAATTCGAGTTTCAATATTTGTTAACTTTTTGTGTTGTTACAAAACATAGAATATAATCATTGTATACTTTTCTTTATTAGCGTAACACTATGATAGGTTATCGACACTGAAAAGAATCTAAAAATAATCTACCATAAAAATTAAAAAAGGAATATGACATAATCCTTTGTTTAATAAATATTCTCGCTAACCGTATAAACAAAATCAATTTTCACTAATTTATACTTGAAAATCACTAAAAATGATATATCACTAACATCTTTATTTATTATACTCTGGTCTCCACGTGTAAGTTTTTATGCGGAAGTATAAAAAGTCCGAAACCAGTTTTACATATATTATGCTCATGTGGTTCTTGGTCTTAATACTTTTAGTAGATATTGTGCGTGGTTCAAAATAAAAATTACCGCCGATTAAGATAATGAATTCGTTTAAAAAATAAGCAAGTAGCGAGTTAACTCGCGTGGAGAGGGTTCAGTACAAATTTAACGCTGTAAAACATTGACAACCTGTTCTCTCATACTTAATGTACGATACGTACGACAATTAGGAAACTATACACATGAATATGTGAGTTCGTTCGTTATTTGAAGGGACTTTTTATAGGTTTTCCTGTTATATTTAAATAAAGTACGATGTTCTGTATTTTTGTCAATATTCTCGCCTCTGTAATTTCAGGATTAGATATAAAATATATTTGAGTTCACTAAAAGCCCCTTCATTTATTTGCAGTATATCTTTGTCAGTGGATCACGGAAAAATTTCAAATCATTTGGTCCAGTATTTTCAGAGCAAATTGGCTATGACACATTGACAGAGAGACGCACCAGTCATATATGTTCGGTTTTGTATTTTCGTACGCAACCCTAATAAACAAATACTTTTGTAGTTATGCAAAATTCGAAAAGTAGTTGATGAATTAACTTAAAATTTTAACATAAAGTTATTTTTATATCAGAAAGTTTCTTACTTTTTATTTCGATGTTCCCATGGGAACTGAACTTTTATTTACTTTCCTAATAATTAATTTATTAACAACAGCCTTGCTCGCAGCGAAGCGTGACTAGGAATTGGTACGAATGAAATACAAAATACTAATATACAAGATAGTACAAGATATTATTCACATATTTAACGAAATGTTACATGATTTAGGTGTAAACTTTTGAGTTATTTATAATAGTTAAACTGAATTTGTAAATGTTAGGATAATTATTATCTTTTTAACTATTTCTTAACATAACCACAAGGCATATATAATATAACACACACAAAGACAAGTATGTACACCATAATTATGCAGTATTTATACACAAAGACAAGTCGGTACACTATCATTACGTAGAGTCATTACTAAAATTTGATTGACTCGGGTAGGACCCGGAAAACCTTCTTCACAGCAGTACCCTTACCATCAGTTTTCAAAACATACTACAATTTTACGTTACATTTACTCAATCCATTATTCTGTTCCGTTTGCTTCAGTAAACGAAACAATAAGTAAGTGCCCAAGTTCTGATACAAACCGCCAGGGGCGCTGATTGGTATTTGTATGGGCAAATACGTAAACAAATACCAAAACAGTCATATTTGTCGAAACGTAAAATCTCATGGTAAGGGTACAGGTACAATTAATTTGATTGACCAGGGGTGGAAACCGAAAGGCATTTTTCTTAGTAGAATGGTATGATTATTATCAAAGCAAAGAAATCGCGAATCAGGTCAAAACCCTGCAAAGTGTCATCCGAATAAGCAAAGATGATTGCCGACAATTTATAGCATACATCAAAGTAATTCCTGCGCTGTTTTGTTAGCGTATATTTAATGCTGCCCTAGAATTAGTACAGATATAAACAGAATTGGCTAGAGCTGCTATAACCCAGTGGTATTAATTTCATCTCTCAAGGTTTAGATTTGAATCCCCAGCTAAGACTTTCATAAAAATTATGAACATATTAGAAGTTACTTATGTAGTTATGTACTTGTTAGACAGTACATATTAGTAGGTACCCATATGGTGTAGCGGTCACCATACTGGTCTAATATGCAAAGAATTTTGGTTCGATCCCCGGCCAGGCAAAGATGTAAATGACGACTTTAGATTTTCTGTTTGGGTGTTAATAGCATTCATGTCCATGGCACCCACGATACCAGGAATCCTAGTGTAGGACAATGAGTGTAGGAAGTGCATTTATTTATTCATTTCCTTCCCAATGTGACTTCAGATGTGGGACAGTAATGATATTTTGCGGGTAAATTAAAGAATTAATATATGTCAACAGTTCTTATTAGAGGCTTTTATTTTATTGAAAAATACCAATACTGAAAAATAATTTCAAAAAATATTGTTAACTAGACAAAATGCGTACTTAAAATATTCTTTTAGGATTTACTATTGCTATTTGATTAAACCGTTGACAGGTAATTAACAAACGTCAAACCTAATTATAAATTATTTTGTATAAATATAACTTATAACTGGAAAACGATTTTTGTTATGAAAACTCATACTATAGTAGAATAAATACAAAAAATAATCACTCAAATATTTACAAAAATCAACTGCTCTACAGTCAGAAATTTCCGAACAATACAAATTATAATACTTACGGAAAGTATCCAATGCTATCATTAAATATTCCGTACAATGACAAACGATGGGAAAACCCGGAGTCGGCAATTTTCATTGTACTCCATAATTGAATACGTTGATTGGCCAACGTGCCCACTTGCAATGAGTTCGGCAGACAGCCCTTTATTACTCCAAATCATATAGGTACCCAACTATTGTGTCTTTTTATCAGAGGCCCAGATAACATAATTATTATTTTGTCACTTTTTACAATATTAAAGTAACCATCAAGCATGCACTCCATTTGTATGTGGCCATTGTCGTAAATGAAAATCTGTAAACGACCCTGATTAAGATAAGAATCCTACTTGAGGTCGAAGGTCGGCCACAGATGCATTGCTGCTTCTGGGGGCCTTCAAACGCCTCAAATCAGCCTCCCTTATCACATCTTTCATAACGAAACAGCCGTGCTGTGCACTGCTATTAGTAGGCAGAAATAAGTGTGACGGTGGTGCCTTCGTAAACCACAAACGGGTCTACCTCCTTCAATCTTCACACCTTCGTGTTTTGTTTTTTCCCTATAACAAATAAAAATAAATCAAGTGTCTATCTATTACGGTTCAAGAGATAAAGCCTTGTGACAGCCAGACAGACGAGCAGACGGACAAACGAATAGACGGGCAAACGGCGGTTTCGTAGTAATTAGGGTTCCGTTTTTACCCTTTGGGTACGGAACCCTACAAAACCAGCGTTATATGAGTAAATTGATATCTCAATATTATTCCACCTTTCTATTATTTTGTCTTCCATAACCATTAATAGAGCTCTTATGAATGAGCTTATAATATCCAATATCTGATAATAATATACCTAAAGTAAATATCGTCTAGTCACACGTCATGTAGTCACATAACAGTTATGTGTATAGTGTGATATTACATTATGCATAGATTA
This sequence comes from Epargyreus clarus, assembly GCF_041222505.1. Classification (NCBI taxonomy): domain Eukaryota; kingdom Metazoa; phylum Arthropoda; class Insecta; order Lepidoptera; family Hesperiidae; genus Epargyreus; species Epargyreus clarus. The sequence continues at coordinate 6,469,184 of NW_027332233.1, forward strand.
CAATAATAAATCATATGACCGTGTTTATTATACCTCGTAATTACCAATAAGTTATTAACCTATCAAATCATCGTAGCAAATATGCGAGATGTGAGGTGAAGTGCTTGTTTTTAAGCGTGTGATTTTAATTTGATGCTTAAGATTTATGTCCAAAGTAGTAATACATAAAGTAGGTTATTTATAGTAAAATAATAAAATCTTAGTTTTCACTTCAAAATTCCAATAACAATAATACAATGTTACATGAGCATGACTAAAAAAAAATAAGTTTTAACAAAACCACGTGCTCACTATTGAGCTCACAACTTACTCGTCAGCTTGAGTCGCATAGAGGCGGGATAACGCTTTTCCCTTACGTGACGATTTATATAATTTACTTACATTCAAACAATTCCATTCCTTTTAAGTATTTTTCAATCTTCCAAGTTAATATTCTAATAGTATGTATCTGCTATTGTAAAGCACATAACATAAAATATTAAGCAATGATTTAATGTCATACGTAGTAACATAATTTTTCATCGTAAAGACTAATTACTTCAATTTATTTAATACAAAAAATGCTATACAATCTCAAATCTAGAACAATTAACGGATGAAAGTATGATTTAATTAATTACGTGTTATCATTCATTCAGTTACGGCCAGTGCGCTGGTTTTCAGTTTTCATACAGTAATAATTAGTCGTGTGATAGTAACCTGAAAAGTTTCACTCTTACTATATATTTTACATTCGTTAATAGTTATACTGTACCATTATAATGAGTTTTTACGTTTTTAACCGATTTCAAAAAGGAGGTGGTTCTCAATTCGGCCGGTATATATATATATATATTTTTTATGTATGTACACGAATTACTCCGTTAGTATATTTGTCGAAACGTCAAAACTCCTGGTAAGGGTACAGATTGAAGAACAGTAAATATGAATTAATTAGAATCTATACTTTCCACAAAAACAACTCATTTCTGAAGTATATATCTGTAGGTATATATCTTAAAGGCAGAAGTGTTGTAGGGTCAACAAAAAGGTTCTCTTAAAATAGAATAAGACATCAGTATGCAGGTATATATCTTAAAGGCAGAAGTGTTGTAGGGTCAACAAAAAGGGACTCTTAAAACAGAACATGAAGAAAGAGATCAGTATGATATATCTTAATGACAGAAGTGTTATAGGGTCAACAATAAGGGACTTTTAAAACAGAACAAGACATCAGCGTGTATATATCTTAAAGATAGAAGTGTTGTAGGGTCAACAAAAAACGACCCTTAAAACACAACATGGCATCGCAGTCTATATCTAAGACAGAAGTGTCGAGTCCTCGCGATGTAGCGACCCAGCGATAAAGATGTGAACAGCCACTGATAAGCGCGTCGTGATTGCAACGATATTTCCAATAGCCCTCGGTTATTAACCCAATAAGATAAGCTATCGCCGCCGACGCGACCGGCCTACATACTTCCGCGCTACGCTTCGTGGGTACTCGAGACAGCGGATTAACTGGGCAAGTTGTCCCACGGCTGGGCATCTGTTTTAGGATCGAGTAGCGTTTGAGCTATATGTTATAGCCATGCTAAGTGCCGTTTAGCAAATTCTGATTGTTTTCTTGACTGCTGAAGCAGTGAAAATAGACTGGGAATTGAACCTTGGACCTGCGAATGGTCCAAATTTCATACCATTGGCCTGTCGTACCATAGGCATATATTTTCTCATATGACCATTCCGTTAAAATGCATTTTTGTAAAGGTTAACCCGTATAGAGAGATCGAAAAAAATTTACAAGAAATTGCTTAAAAAAGCTTAATAAATGATGGAATGTTTTGTTTGCAATTAAAATCCTAGCAACATAATTTTTTATATGGTATTCATAAATTTGTATTCATAAATTAACAATGCTTATTGCCTAGAAATCACATATGTAGACATACTCATTCATTTATATAGACATACTCGTAGATTTTTTATTTTTCCCAAAATCGTTTTCTATAAGTTCACCTTTGTATTTATAAACGCAATGTTCCCGTGTTCCCTAGCAACCTAGACAGACATAGGCGAGCGACATTCGCGACAATCTAGCCAGCCTCGTTGAATTTAAATTCGCCGTGTCTGCAAAATTCTAAACTTGTAGTGGGTGTCAGCGAGACTCATCTCGAGATCTGCTGAGAGCGCAAGATCGTGTAGCGTCTTATACACAATGTGAGCTAACTTGAAGCTTTCTGTCACATTATTAGGTATAGCTGTGATCGGTTTTGGATAGAACTATAGTTCTGATTGGTGGTTTATTTAGTTTAATATTTCCACTTAACATCAGGAGGACTGCATATTTAACTGACTTCCCAAGAATGTTTGCCAGAAAAGACTACCATAATATAAGTCTTGTCATGTCGGATCGTGCATTATGTTATGTTATACTTTGTTTTGTACGTCGTGTCGTGTGTTGTGTCATATATGCTGTCAAATGTCGTGATCGTGTCAAGACATGTGTCGTGTAGTGCATCGAGTTGTACGTGGACATTCATCCCCTAACTGGGATAAAATAGAGGTTAAAAGTCAAATTTTTAGCCAATTATTTTGATGCCTCGGCTTTTTTTTTAGCATCGTTACTTATTGGTTATTTTATAATGTAACAAAAGCCATGCGTTAATGGTATCATTAGTAGAAATAAGTTTGTATTTATTTATCTCTAATCGTAATTATTGGTAGTCAGTTTTGTTCAAACAACTAAGCTAGTACATAAATCAAATACCTAACTGATGTCAGAATGGAAACATTAATTGAATGTTAAACGATCATAAATATTATTGCTGACAATGGCACCGTTTAATTTAATTTATTATATCTTAACAGTTTAGCTTGAAAGGAGTCCCTATTTTAATAACCCCACTGTCACTATAATCCATTGGCAAACTTAAGAGTTATGCCCATATGGAACAGGAGTTCTACCTAAAGCCGATCACATGCGTTGCTTCTCCTGACTAAGGAATAATATTTTTGGAGTTTACTCCTTAAGAAACGATTTGAGTTATAAGGCCCGGTACGGAAATTTTATGAGGAGTAAAATCAAGTGTAACACGAAAAGTTGAGGCGTAACGGAAACCAAAATAGGAATCAAGAGTGCTTTTATTAATTTAAAATATAGTAAGTTCAAATCCCATATGAAAGTAATTATTATTATATATATATAATCCTGTAAGGAATGGCGTGCGTTCTCCATGTTGCCGTCTAGGAGCGACTTTGTTGTCTATGGCGGGTTTTCTCCTCTCCCCCCCGAGGCAAAGGGAAAAATATGAGATGCCATAGATTCAAGATGGCGGCCGATTTAAAAATTTTAACTTTTTCATTTATTGACTTTATGCTGATGTTTGTTTCTTTTTCGAATAATATTCAGGTGGGTGCTACGATGAAATTGAAAAAAAATGAAAAACCAAGATGGCCGCCGAGATATTTGAGTTTGAAATTTTTCAATTTTCGAGGTGTTTTTGGAAGGTCGTATCTCTTGGGATTTTTAATATTTTGTTGCCATTTTTTAAAATTTTCTCGGATATATCCTCAATTTTGCCAAATCGGATTTATTTTTTTTTTTCAACAAGATGGCGGGTCGTCTGTTAGGCGATTTGTATAATGTATGAAAAAAACAGATTTTTTGAAGTGAAATATTCGGAGGTTGGCAACGTTTGAGCGATTTGCTTTATTCGAGGCGGTCATGGGGCTCGGTCCGAGGTGTTGCCAGGTTTGAGTTTTTTTCTCCCCACTCTTACAATTTTTCAAACTTTTCATTCAAAAATATGAAAAGTAGAAGGAGAAATATTTTTGATGAAAATTTTTCACTGGAATATTTTTTTTGGCTGTCGTAATGACATTTGACCATTTTCGTCGATGTCGACTGGCAACACTGGCTGCAGGATTTTTTTTTCAGTTTTACGAAAAATCGACTTCCTCGACCTGAAGGAGTGGTGGGGGGTGGGTTTGATGTATGAGTGGAATTTTTTATTTGCCTCCGTGTCTATGGGAAAAATCTGAAACTTTCAAAATTCAAGATGGCGGCCGAGCTGGATTGGGCAACTTTTTTTTTTATTTTGCACCTATCCAAGATCGGTATCGTTTCCGGCTAACTTGAAGGCGACTGATACGATGAAATTGGAAAAAGTTGAAAAAACAAGATGGCCGCCGAGATACTTGAGTTTGAAATTTTTCATTTTTCGAGGTGTGTTCGCGGGGTGGCACTGATGTGTTTTTTTAAATATTTTTTTTATTTTTTTCGTTTTTTTTCTCGGATATATGCTCAATTTTACTAAATTGGATTTATTTAATTTTTTAACCAGATGGCGGATCGTTCGTCAGGCAATATGTAAAATGTATGAAAAATCGCATTTTTTGAAGTGAAATATTTTGAGGTTGGCAACATTTTAGCGAATCTCCTTGTATGGGGCGGTTGTGGAGCATGACTTGAAGTGTTGCCAGGTTTAGGATTTTTTTTCTTCGTTCATACTTTTTTTGGAACTTTCCATTCAAAAATGTAAAAAGTAGAAGGAGAAACATTTTTAATGAAAATATTTTACATGGGTATTTGTCAGGGGGGTCGTAATGACATTTGACCATTTTCATCCAAATTAACTGGCAACACTGGGAGCTAGATTTTTTTTTTCAATTTTTTGACATTTCGAGTAGCCCAGCCTAAACTATTGGTGGGGGGTAGAAATAATGTATGAAATATTTTTTCGGTATATTATGGTGGTTATAGGAAAAATGGGAAACATACAAAATTCAAGATGGCGGCCCTCCTGCGATTTTCAACTTTTTTTTTATTCTGCGCGCCTACCTGAGATTGGTGTCATTTTCGGCTAATTGTGGGACGACTGTTACGATAAAATTAGCAAAAATTGGAAAAACAAGATGGCCGCCGAGATATTTGAGTTTGAAATCTTTCATTTTTCGAGGTGTGTTTGTGGGGTCGTAGCGCGGTGGTTTTATTAATATTTTTTCGATATTTTTGATTTATTGGCCGGATTGTATCCTCAATTTTATCATATGGCAATATTTTTTTTTTTAAATTAGATGGCGCACCTTGTGTCAGCCATTTTGTAAAATGTACGAAAAAATGCATTTTTCGAAGTGAAATATTTTGAGGTTGGCAACATTTGAGCGAGTCGCTTTGTATCGGGCGGTCATGGAGCTCAGCTCGAAGTGTTGCCAGGTAAACATTTTTTTTTCATGCTTCATACATTTTTTGAAACTTTTCATTCAAAAATGTGAAAAGTAGAAGGAGAAATATTTTTAATTAAATTTTTTCACAGAACTATTTTTTATGGGTGCCGTAATGACATTTGACCATTTTTGTCTTAATCAACTGGCAACACTGGGATACAGATTTTTTTTTCACGATTTTCACTTTTCGAGAACTTGTGCGGAAACCGTAGACAGAGCATATAAGTAATGTATGGGAGATATTTTTTATTTCAAATGGACCCTATGGAAAAAATCGAAAATCCAATGTTGCCATATACAAAAAAAATGTTTTCATACAAATGCATTTTCTACAGGATTATCGAAGATTTCAGGCTGTTGCCACCATTTGACGTCATTTTTTTGTATGAGGCCCTTAATGGCACTTATAGATTGTACCAATGTGTAAAAAAATATTTCAGTGTTGCCATACAAAAAATAATAATTTTCATACATGTGCATTTTTGTATGTCACATTTCAAGCTGTTGTAAATTTTTGACAACGTTATAATGTATGACGCGTTTGTATGTACTAATAGACTGCACATTTTGGTAAAAAAATATTTTTGTGTTGCCATACAAAAAATATTAATTTTCATACATATATATTTTTGTACGTAATATTTCAAGCTGTTGTCTTGTATTGGTAACATTAGAATGTATGAGGCGTTTGTAGGTACTAATATTGTGCACATTTTGATTAAAAAATATTTTAGTGTTGCCATACAAAAAATAATAATTTTCATACATTTGTATTTTTGTATGTGGTGTTTCGGGCTGTTGTCTCCCTTTAAAGACCACCACCATCATGCTCAGCATCACTAAATATCAGTTTTCTGTATGAGGCGTTAAATGGTACTTGTAGACTGTATAAATTGGTGGAAAAATATTTCAGTGTTGCCATATAAAAAATAATAATTTTCATACAAGTGCATTTTTGTGTGTCATATTTCAAGCTGTTGTTTCCTTTTGATGTCATTTCAATGTATGAAGCGATTGTAGATATTAACAGTTAAGACATTTGGGTAAAAGAATATTTCAGTGTTCTCATACAAAAAATAATAATTTTCATACATATGCATTTTTGTATGTCTCATTTCAAGCTTTTGTGTATTTTTGACAACCTTATAATGTATGACGCGATTGTAGGTACTAATAGTCTTCACATTTAGGTAACAAAATATTTAAGTGTTGCCATACAAAAAATAATAATTTTCATATGTATGTATTTTTATATGCAATATTTCCCTTTAAGGACCGGCACCATTTAATGTATTTTTTTCTGTATGAGGCGTTTAATGGTACATATATACTGTACAAATTTGTGGAAAAATATTTCAGTGTTGCCATACAAAAAAAATACATGTGCATTTTTGTATGTAATATTTCAAGCTGCTGTCTCCTTCTGACGTCATTCCAATTAATGAGGTGTTTGTCGATTTTAACAGTTTGAATATTATGGTGAAAAATTATATCAGTGTTGTCATATAAAAGTTCATATGCATGTAATATTTCAAACTTGTATTCTTTTGATATCATTACAAAGTATGAGGTGTTTGTAGGTATTTATAGTCTGAAAAAAAAACATTTTGTTAAAAAAAATATATCAAAATTGTCAAACAAAAAAATATTTTTTCATACATATGCATTTGTGTATGCAATGTTTCAGGCTTTTCTCTCACTTTAATGACCACCACCACGATGACCGGCACCATTTTACATTTTTTCTTAGTATTTATTGTAAGGTCACATTTATTATTATACCTTACTGCGTTAGTTCAACATTATAAAAATAAATTAAATTAAAATTAGTTTAAAATCTTTCACTCGAAAAATAATGCTGGCCACATATTTAATTGGCTGTAACGCTGTACCCGTGATTTAAAAAAAAAAAGGGTATTTTGGCGGGAAACGGCAGATGTCAAGAGCGATGTTTGTGGAGGTCTTGGAATTAAATAAAAATAACTAGCTTGATTCAAGACTTTCATTGGAGACACCCCCAACAATTTAGCCAGACGGATCGCCTGCGTAAAACTGCGTAAGTTAATTTATTGGATATATTTAAATACAACAAATTAAGAATCGATACAAATGTTGGTTGGTACAGATTGTCCTTAAGTTTGCTATCTGAGTTTATTAAATAGGTATGTAGTAGTATGTAGGCCTAGCAGGCCGTTTTCAGAAATTTGATTGGGTCAAATATTTATGTTCTCATTTTACCTTTTTTTGATATACATCATAAGAACACTATATAAGAAGTTCTTACTTACACAGTCGAGATATAAAATGACAGTACCGTTGTTATGAGCAAATGTTATATTTGTTTAGAAGAACTTTAATATTATAAGGCAACTTTTGCAGGCTTCAAATTATTAATATTTTGTCATACATTTAACACTTAACGTTTCGGAGTATGTGTTAAATATTTATACGTATATTACGAATAATTATAATACAGATTTTTTTTCATGATTTTCACTTTTTGAATAGTTGAGGGAGAACCGTTGACAGAGGATAAACTTTTTACTTAAAATGATCGTTACGTAAAAAAATACAATATCCAATGTTGAGTGTTGCCATACGAAAAAAATATGCACTATGCATATGTAATCTCTTTTTTTGGGAAATTTATATGCTGTAAACATATTTTTAAGTCATTGTTACTTTAAAAAGCTATAATCCGATGAGTTTATTTTTTTTACGCGAAAAAAATGCTGTAAGTTGTGGCATAAACAAAAATAATATTAAAATAAAATGACGTATTTAGGGATCTGGTCTAAAACTAAAACACTTTAAAATCTTACTTTATTTTTTATTGCAGGTAATGAAAATGTAATTCTTTAACGTTTTAAATATAATTGAAATAACTTAAGAAAAAAATCGTACGTTATAACGGAATCTTAAAAAAATGAGATCGTAAATTTAAATAATTTTCACTTAAACGTTATAATTAAACTTTTCTGATTTTTTAACGCCTCAACTCAACTCATAAAACCTTTCATCTCATAATTGTTTAATTTGTCTCTTACGTTATCACTCTTCTTATACATCAACATCTTCGTCGTCTGTTTCTTCTAAACAATATTTTTATTTTAGTGCAAGGCTTTATCAGTCCTCCTGATGGTATGTGGCTACTGTCTGGACTGCATGTTCGTCTGCTATATATTACATAAAAAGGTACCTATTATACTTCCCTCAAGATAAACCTTTTTTGTTCAACCTGTTTGGGAAACCTTCAAAAGGTACCCTATGCCGTGGGAACGACACGGGGTTATGTGGGATTCTTACCACACTAAAATCCCCCGGTAGTTGTCCTTGGCGCTGCGTAGAGGACTTCGGGATTTCCAAAGGAACATAACCGGAGTCCTCTTAGTGCATTGCCCCGTCGGGCTCCGCCTAGGTGAGCATGACGCTCACCAGTTCGTTTGGTGTACGACGGTATGCGACCACACATACTGCCCTTCTTCCCAGGGTCGTAACCCGGGCGGTTCGTGCTCTCACTGTTGCCACCCGCAACCCCGAAAGCCCCTTTTAGTCGCCTCTTAAGACAGGCAGAGGATACCGTAACCCTATTCTGGTCCGGGCGAATCCTCCTCCGAGCTGTGCGCTCCCTGGCCCATTAAATTAAAAAATCACTAAACAGGCTATTTTATCCTCGTAGTGCTCATTTAGTACGCTATATAAAGAACCTATGAGTAAAATTCCAGCACTCTAAAGTTCAGCGGTTTCCTTTGCGTAGAACTCTGGCACAGTAACACTACTCATTTAGTCAGACTGTACTGTCATAATGTACGTGTAATCTCCTTTTGATTTCCTTTATTTTGATACACTATTCGATAGGTTTGGTTAACTTTTTTTTAACACGTGTTACTATTTCGCGAAAAAGAATCACCATTTATGCTCTATAAAATATATAACTTCAGTAATTCAAAGTTCCAGACATTATTTTACCTCTTTAGGGGTAGAATTTCATTATTTTTATCCAGCAAGCCAGATACAAAATTTCATAGTGTTCGCTTCAAAATTGACGGTTGTCCAAATGAACTTTTAACCCCTATTTTACCCTCTACGGGGTTTATTTTTAGGGAGGGGATAAATGGGTATGTCCTTGTTCCTATCCAGGAAGTCAAATACTAAATTTTTTAGTAGTTGCTTCAAAATGAAAGGATTTCAAAAAACTGACATCGCCTATTTTACCCTCTTAGGGGTAGAATTTTCAAAAGGCCTTTCTTAGTACTTATTTACGCTACGTAGAGAACCTATATAGGTGGCGATACCTAAGTAGGTGAAGTCCCTGGCGAAGAATACAGTTACCCGGGGTGAGGATATGTTGGCGGTATCACTTGATATGGCCAACATGTTCCCCCCGGAGAAGATTGTTGGGGACTACTTATTTAGGCGTATGGTCGTATACCCTGGCCAAGACCGGTGGTGTCGGCGGGAAATGTCGTGCGGAGTTCCACAGGGTTTGATGCTGGGTCCTCTCTTGTGGAATATCGGCTAAAACTGAGTGCTGCAAAGAGCTCCCCATCCCTAATGATTGCCTGTAGCGGAAACCTTGGGGATGCTTTCCTGCGCGTCACCGCCAGTACGGTATTCATAGTGGGCCACATACGGCGGTTGTGTTTAAAAATCTTGAAAAATCCGAGGCTGTGTTTCATGGCGATCATGGCGATGCTTCATGGCATGGCCCTCGAAAGGCGCCGCCCCAGGATGCTCATATCGTCGTCTCCGGAGTTCGTACCGCCGTGAGGCCGTTGCGGACGTATCTGAGATTCATCCTGGATAGCCGGTGAAATGTCGGACCCCGCTTTGGATGGACCCCTCAGCGCCTAAGGTCGGCGGCGACCTTGGGTAGATTTTCATGTGAGGCAGCCTACGTGTTGGCGGGAAGTTTGCCCTGGGATTTGGGAGCGAAGACCTTTGCGTCGCTACGTTAGTAGCGCGAGGAAGCACACCGATACTGGCCGCCCGCCAGTGCGACAGGAACTGAAGAGACACAGAGCTGAGCTGCGCCAATGGGTTACCGAGACGTGGAACTCAAGGTTGGTGCGTCCTAGCGCCGTCCTGAGGACTATTGAGGCAATTCGTCCGTTATTGAAGTAGTGCTTAGGTAAGCGCGAGGGCGTCCTGTCTTTCCGTCGGACACGCGTTCTTTAGGTATATGGTTGTTTCTGGAATTATCTGTGCCGGATCGGGCGGGTGTCGATGGCCAGGTGCCATCACTGTGACAATTGCCTCGAATAGACGGCCCGGCTAACGTTTTCTCGTGACCCGCCTCTGAACGTCCTGAGGAACGCCGCGGAGTTTTAGTTGGTAAGAGTCTGACGTACCCCCTCTGTTCCTCCGATCTTCTGATCTGATATGCAATCCTCATGGATGCTCTTCTGGATTTCCCCGCGTTAAAAAAATGGGTAGAAACAATAATTTTAAGTATACCTAGCGCTTTTTCCCTTTAATCGCGTAATTTTTTACAATTTATTTATATTCTAAACAAAGACTGTAATTATAATATTCAATTTATACCTAAAATACTACTACTGTAACTGTACTACTGTAACAAATATGTATATAACGTATTTCCAGATTTTTTGGAGTAACAGCAATAACGCATTCCTGGGTCGATATGAACTATTTTATGTAATTTTTCAAGTTGCTGTATATTTTTGAACGCCTTATAATGTATGACGCGTTTGTATGTACTAATAGACATAATAACAAGTTTTATAAATAGGTATTTTTGTATGTAATATTTCAAGCTATTGTCTCCTTATTATGTTTTTAAAATGTATGGCTTATAGACAAAAAAATCAGGACCCAAATTCTTGGTATTTTGCAAATATTAACTCACATCCTTTACAAACGACCCCTAAAATTAACAAATTTTCAATAAATATAGAGAAACAAAAATTGTAAAAAACCTTGCACGCAAAAATAAACAAGACATTTCCCCGCGAGCTGCTTGCAGCTCGCGCACCCACGCGATACCTAGTTATTACAATAAAAATAATTAGCAATATAAACTCCTTTGCAAAAAAAACGGGCACCTTACACACACACTTTACCTTAGCTTTTCTATGGGTAAATATTATTATATTTTTAGTATGTCATTAGCTTGGATGACTAGAAATTTCTTATTATCAATGAGAATCTAGTTTTTTAACACTTTTATCCTGGTATCGGTGTTTTAGTCAATGTAAACAGAGAGCCGTGTTAAAATGGACATTTTTATGGGTATAATGAAATTAAGACTACGAGTATTTTTATGGTATTTTAATAAAAGAGACATTAAAAAATAAAAATTAATAACGAGTATGACCTCCTCTTGCAGCGATTACGGCATGTAATCGTCTTGGCATGCTTCCCACCAGGCTTTTGATGGTGTCCTGTGGAATGTGTTCCCACTCAGTCGAGATTACACGTTTAAGCTCTCTGATGTTTTGTGGAGGTGGTTGGACAGATCGTACTCGCCTTTTTAGGAGGTCCCAAACATGCTCAATGGGGTTAAGGTCGGGGCTCCGCGCTGGCCAATCCAAACGACGAATACCGACCTCTTGCATATAAGCATCTACGTCGCCAGAACGGTGGGCCCGAGCATTATCGTCCATGTAAATGGCATCTTCACCAATTACAGTCAGTGCGGGTTGTGCATTTTGAGAAAGGATTTCTGTTATGTACCTATGCGCATTTAGTGAGCCATTTTCTATGAATACTATCTCGGTACGATAGTTGGAAGTTACGCCCGCCCAAAACATAACGGACCCTCCACCATAAGGGGTGATTTCTTCAAAACACACATCGGCATAGCGTTCCCCTGGTCTTCGTAACACTCGCCGACGTCGGTCCTCACCATGCAGACAAATTCGAGCCTCATCGGAGAAGAGTACGCTACTCCAGTTACCTGGTGTCCAAGATAGGCAATTTCTAGCGAACCTCAACCGCGCAATCCGGTGCTCACGGAGTAACTTGGGGGCCCGCGCTGGTCGTCGACTACGTATATCAGCAGCTAAAAGTCTTCTCCTCACAGTCCATAGGCTAACTTGTGCTCCTCGTACCTCTTCAAGGTTTCTTTTGAGGTCTATGTAACTGCATTTGCGGTTCCTCAGCGCCTGAGTCACTAAAAAGCGATCGTCTCGCGGCTGTGTGCAACGTTTTCTCCCAGAACCTTGCCTTCTCTGAACGGAACCTGTCTCTTGGTATCGAGTCCAGGTTCTTTGTACGGTTGAACGACTCACGTTTAACCGCTGTGAGACGTAACATTGGCTACACCCCTCTTCCAGCAGCGCTATAATTTTACTAGCTCTCATTGCTTTTTCTGCCATTACGATAGACACAAAGATATCTGTTTTAAGTCACAATAAGGCAGAATTATGCGATAAACATAAATTGTTGTACTAAAAATAACGAAAAGTTACTTTTAGTTGCTTGATAACCTTTTAACCGCAAACCCGCGAAAAGTGTCACAAAATGAAAAAGGGATTAATAATTTAAAAAACAAAAGTTTTGAATTTGGAATGAACTTTTTTTCATACCCAGACTCTTTATTAAGTGCCAGTAACATAGTTTGGCTATTAAAACCTCTGAAGAACTAAATTATTACCAATAATGTTAAAAAATCAAACCCGCCCGTTTTTTTTGCAAAGGAGTGTATAAAACATTAAAACGTCATTAACTAATTTGTTTACATTTTTGCATAAATTAAGTTATAGGTTTGATCATTTATAAACACTGTGAAAAATATGAACATTGGCGCCATAATGTGATTAACAATCTTTTATGAACGTTTTTAAAGAAGAGTAACATATAAAATCAGTAAGCAATTGAATAAGATATAATATTAGCATAATAAGTTTTTAACATAAAGAGGCTTTTGTAAGTTACTGATATATTAATTTAACTTATAAAAATGGATGCATTATTGATCAGCACCATCTATCAACGATAAACGGGCAAAATCAAAACAGTATTATTTAATATTTATTACAGAATTATTGCTAATGAATTATGTTCAAAATAAGTTATATAAAATTAGCAATACGTTTTAAATGAATTCTAGAATTATAAAACATTCAGAAACAATCCAAATTACATATAATAACATGTTTATTGAGTCTCATATAAATTTCATCCGTAAATTGCAACAAGGATATTTTATAGATGGCAAAGAAATTATAATTATTAAGTTTTAAGTTATAAAACGTTTAACATTGTTTTAAATATAAATAATTATATTATATTAAAATTTACTTTAATATAAACAATTATATTAAGTTACCATTATAATATTTGGAACCAAAATACATAGATTGATAAACTTGCAAACTTACAATTTATAAAACTTGCCACTAGATGGCGCTATTTTATATTATTTTGTAACATACTTTATGTAATACGCATTATTGAAGTAATATAAATAATCCGAATAATTACAGATATATGTTTGTTTCTCTTATCATTTTAGCAGATGCGTTCATTTACCTACCCTTTTTTCTATTCGATATATATCATAATTATCATTCGTAAGGAGTAAACTCCAATCGTGCGTCGTAGCTGACACACACACACTTTTTTTTTTATAATATAGGAGTAGCAGACGAGTATGCAGTCCACCTGATGGTAAGTGGCTACTGCCGCCCATGGACATCTGTAATCAATCCTAGATAGGATTAGATATTTCTACCTGAGGTCGGCCACAGATGCGCCGCTTCCTCTGAGGACTAAGCTAGAACGCCTCGGAAGTCTGTCTCCCTTACCACACCCTTCAAAACGGAACACAGCAGCGCCTAACACTGCTGTTATAAGGTAGAAATAGGTGTGGCGGTGGTGCCGCCGGAGTCGAACCACAAAGGGTTCTACCACCTACAAGATGGTCGTCTTATACATTTTACGTAGAACTGTTTCACGTTAGCAATCCAATACATTGTACCAACTAAGACTATAACTGTGTTAGTAATTTTCTAAATTGAAGTTATTTTTGCGTAGGAATCCTAAACAAAAATAAAGGTATGAAGTAAGCAGCTGCATTTTCTAAGTACCGCGCATAGATTCGAGCGAAAATGCGCGCCGGCGACCGTCGCGCGTGCTTGTGCGTAGGGATGTGCTCTCGCTAAATTTAAATTACTGTTTAAAATTTAAAAAAAATCTTCGATTTTCTAAGATCGTTGACTTAACGATACATTCATTTAATCCTGTTTTATATATTTTTTCGCCTTTTTGTCAGTAAGACCACTTTAGAGTCAACGGAATTAATTTTAATAACTTTATGACCAACTGTCATAAAAATAGTGTTTCTCTAAAGCCAATTTAACGACATTAATATTGTGAGTTCGTTTTTTAAAACGATTGTGAGGAACATTTATATAATATTTTTTAAAAGTGCACTTATTGATGAAAATATGATTATATGGCTGAATTTTACGCACTTACATTCTGAGATTAACAACATGCACAGACAAAAACAATAACTAAGACAATATAATCACCTGTTTTAGAAGACATACGTGTTGGATGGAAAATGAAAATATAATAGTGTCTGAAGAGATAGACATAAGACAATTTTCCAAAGTAAATATTTTTTACAATAATAAATTAATAGTAATAATAGTTTCGAAAATAGAGCAGCCCTAAAAAACCAAGCGAGCATTTCTCGGCGCCAAGCGCACACGCCGGGAGAAATTAGCGAATGGTTGCTGCATTGCGCCTCATTTAACGTGTTTAACCAACAACCGACTGCATTATGGGGTTATTAAACGAAAGTAAGCACCCATAGCCATACCTATAGCTTTATTTTACTCGTAACTATGTAAGAACAGAGCTCCATGTTGCCGATGTAAATAAATCAGTTATTTATTATTTAATTACATTAGTTTTATAATAGAGCAGCCCTAAAGAACCAAGCGAGCATATCTCGGCGCCAAGCGCACACGCCGGGAGAAATTAGCGAATGGTTGCTGCATTGCGCCTCATCTAACGTGTTTAACCAACAACCGACTGCATTATGGGGTTATTAAACGAAAGTAACCACCCATAGCCATACCTATAGCTTTATTTTACTCGTAACTATGTAAGAACAGAGCTACAATGTTGCCGATGTAAATAAAACAGTTATTTATTATTTAATTACATTAGTTTTATAATAGAGCAGCCCTAAAGAACCAAGCGAGCATATCTCGGCGCCAAGCGCACACGCCGGGAGAAATTAGCGAGTGGTTGCTGCATTGCGCCTCATTTAACGTATTTAACCAATAACCGACTGCATTGTGGGGTTATTAAACGAAAGTAACCACCCATATCCATACCTATAGCTTTATTTTACTCGTAACTATGTAAGAACAGAGCTAGAATGTTGCCGATGTAAATAAATTGGTTATTTATTATTTCAATTAATTTTATAATTGAGCAGCCCTTAAGAACCAAGCGAGCATATCTCGGCGCCAAGCGCACACGCCGGGAGAAATTAGCGAACGGTTGCTGCATTGCGCCTCATTTAACGTGTTTAACCAACAACCGACTGCATTATGGGGTTATTAAACGAAAGTAACCACCCATAGCTTTAGCTTTACCTATATAACTAAGTAATAGAGCTACTCGTACAATGTTGCCGATGTATATAAATTATTCAGTTTATTATTATGTAGACTTTTGGTTTAAATTATCCAACGAAACTTTAAAGTGTAATGAATACATCTTATGTAATGAACAATTATATTTTATAGTAATCTTTACCTGTAACAATTTCAGTATTTAGCAATCCTTTATCTTTAGCAAATTCATTGTTAGCATTTCCTATAAGGTTTTTTAAAGCTTTTCCTAAAACGATACTAATTTAATTTGTTTGTTGTGAATTTAAAAATTAATAATGATAGCATGATAGTTAGGAATTCAGGCATCTGTTAAGTGTGTATATTTACTACCTCCTCATTATTTATATATTTGTGTTTATAAACGTAACAGTTCAATCGGATTTCTTAAAAGCTCTCTGAAAACTACCATCGCTCTAAAGTACCACTAACATACCAATTAAGATGAAAGTTTTATGCCAATCAAAGCAACTTATTCAACGTTAATCAGCGACATTATCGAAGTATGCAATAAACAAGAAAGTTCTAAGCCCTGCGCCTGCGCATGCCAGACTCCACGCGTTATTAATCGAAAGTCGATGTTCACTATCATTAACCTTACCAGTTACAGTATGTCTGTGGCTGGTATTGAATTTACTTTCTCTTGTTAGCTGATGTTTTGCGGTGCAATTCACCGCAGATTGATAATGTTAGAGTATTTCTATGTATTTCTCCGGGCAAGATATGGTTGCAGTTGATATTGCTCTTTGTTATTTCTTAGTTGGAAGCTTTGTGTACTGTACTTATGCTTAGATATCTTCTAGATTACTTAGATATACATAGTCTTGCTTCATATGTATCTTATAATAATAATAACCTCTTCAAAAAGGTGTTATGGAATATATTTAGCTATTCATACGTACATGTGCTCAAACTTTAAAAAACCGCAGAAAATTTGAATTAAATATTAGACTGACTTCAAACCGTGATATATGCAACTGCTGGGCACGGATCTTTCTCCAATATTGGACTCCACCAAAAGCAAACTTTACCACGCTGTTTCAGAACAGTTAAATTAAGAATTTTAGTTAATTTATATTTTTAAAGGTCTTATCAGGATTTTCAGATCTTGTTTTTATAGCTTTCCATTAAGTAGTTTTTTTCCTAGTTGCTATACATAGAAAGCCCCTTATTTACAAGAAAAGAAAACGAAACAAATATAGACTGCTGTAAAAACTAACTGAAGACTGTCTTCAACAACAAAAGTAACAAACAACAATGCGTTATTCAAATACCTACCGTTTTGTAGTCATATAACCGTCTGCATCGGACGGCTTCAATATACCTATTCAATAAATCATACCACGATCCTTTATTTGAGATTTGACTTTAAAAATTCTATCCATGTGTCCTCCGTCAATACGGTTATGCGTATACTATCGTACATCGGAGAAAACATTTTTTTTATTTGAGCCTAACGATAAAGCAGACGTGCTACCTGATGGAAAGTAGTCAACGTCGCCTATGAACATTTGCAACACCAGAGGAATCGCCAATTCATCGCCGGCTTTGCAGGAGAGCTCTTTTTGCACCTTTTTTGAAGAGCCCCGTGTCATAGCGCTCTGGGACATTTTCATCAGACAATGGTAAATAACAAATCTTTCTGCTGCTTTGGACCTAAAGTGTACAAAGCCAAAAACCTAAACGGAATGGAAAAAGTCGTAAAACTGCTGTGTTTCCCGTAACAGATTGTGGTGCATATATTGTCCATATTGCAAAATGCACTTAACATTCGCGCATATCAAACCCATATCAGTATTCACACATCATACTGATACAGGTTTTTGAAGAGATGAATTAATGTGACTCATTATGAAAGACACATTAATCCGAAGAGGCACAGGTTTTTCAAATTTTTTGCCACAGATCGAAGTATTTTTTTATAATATAACTTTATTCGCAAACGAAATAATGTGGGTACAAAGTTGGTGAGCGGCTATTAAAGTAAAATCTTTGGTACATTTTTTTTTTCAATTATATCTTTTTTGTAGCCGTGTCTAAATGCGTCAGTGTGGTAAAGGCCTAAGCGCAAGTACGTAATACTATATAATCCTATCGAGCACTCACTATGCATACTGAATAATAATTTGTTTATTGAACGCATTGAAATCGACGTTACTGAAGCTTGAAATAAAATCAATGTCTTACAATGATTTGATCCTCTGAAGTTGAATTCAAATTCTAAAAGTACTGTTACTGTATTTATTAGATTTGAATGCAATGAAATTCAAACTGGAGAAAATAGATGCGTCAGAACGGTATAAATATTGTATATTTGAACGTATTTTTCAATGTCAACCCGTCAAACCCTTTTACCGAAGCGTAACGTACAAAAAACGTCTAGGATTTTATTTCTTTGACATCTGATTTAAATAAAACAGAATTTTGTACAGTATTTGATAGTACAAAATAGGTATATAATGTGAAATATTAAGAGACACAATAAAATTAGGTAATTATACATATTGGTAAAATAGGTATCTAGAGGTTTTTAAGATATATAACTTTTTAAGCGAAAATCACATCAAAAACATAACGAAACAGATATATATACAAACAAAGTTTTCCTCTTTATAATATTAGTGTAGATAAAGTATATCGCAGTCATGTCATACCCGTTTCACCTTCATAACAACCATATATTCACCTAAAAGTATAACATTTCCATCCCAATTTAGTCCATACATTGTCACAATACCTGCACGGGTACCGTCATACATTGACAAATTCGCCTCGGATTAGTGTGCCGTGTGACCTTTTCTGTCTCATTGAGCTCTTCTTTAGTTATACGACACGACACCGGCACGGCAACGGCAACGACATCAGTGGATAAATAATTTTATCAAATTGTACTGCATGCTGTTTGAAAATATTTATCTGTGTTTGTGTATTGTGCATCTTTATATGTGTTGTGTACACTCGTAAGCTTCCATGTGTGGGATATTAGTTGGTATATAGCTACTTAATACTTCACACAATAAATTATTGCTATTTTTTAATTATCTTTTTCATTTAATAACTAAGTTAAATAATTAACAGTCAAACCCTGCTGCGTCGTATCGTCCCCATGTCGATCAAAAATTATCAAATAGCTGCCGGTGTCGTGTCGCTGCCGTGTCGTACCATTCAAAAAGAGTCCATTTATAAAGCGTGACAAGGCTATAATGGTGACACAGGCATTGTCGCGGTGTCGGTTACATAAAGATCCAACCCGTCAAGGGTTCATTTGCCTTGGATAAGATAATACGTGTTTTTCTCATCGACGCAGAGCTAATGGATGTGCCTACTTTTATTTGCGTGATAACAATAACACCGCTATATTTCACCCTTTGTCCCTTAGTAATGAGGGCTGTCGGTGGATTCGTTGGATATACTTTTCAAGTGATAAAGGATATGAACGGATTAACTGGGTTTAGCAATGTATATTTCAACAACCTGTATGTTAAATTGAATCGTCGTACTATTGATTACTCTTGTAAGGTAAATTGGCGTTAAATTCGTTTGTTGTATATTTGAATATGTGGTTTGGAGCCGAAACTTCTTGGCTTTTAGCGTAATCTTAAATATTATTATTCTCCCTTGAATTTCACTATACATTTTCTTCTCCGATCCCATGTATTTAAACGAAATGTTGATGAAATTTCGATACCTCTAGTTTTATTCTCTGTACAGATCACAGTGAACTTAACTAGAATTATGTATGTATGAATTATGTATGAAGAAAATATGTTAATTCTTTTGGCTGCCAAATAATTTTCTTTCACTCCCAATCTTCCGTTATTATATCTGTAATGGAAACTTCGCTAATCTTTATGATTATGGCAGTAAATATACGTATTGTATACTTTATGTTTCCCAAATGAAATAAATTCCCGGAAATCGGATTGTCAAAATAGAGCAGTACATGTTATCAGAACCACTGCAAGACATTTATCACCTTTAACACATCGCACCAGTTTGGTCAAAACCCCATTATTATGACTATTCGTACAGCTTGTTTCCATGGCACCATAAATTTCCCGCTTCAAGAACATTTCCTGTTATCCCACAAATGGAGTGCATATCCCGTGTACAGCACTCAGGAGGATAAATGATCCCGGGCATGGTAATTTAATGATTTATATTTGGCGAACGATGACGGAGTGGAAATACTCGTCGCCTATTTCGGGATGAAAAAGAAATTTATCTTTTCTCCAAACGAGAGGATCTTGTCACGGCAAATTGATATAAATATTTCAACGCGTCCTGCATACATTTTTGTTTGCGAAGTAATGTGGGCGTCTAAAAATACGCTTGTTTTCTTAATTCACTAATCGAGTGGTTTGATTTGTTATTGTTTATTTATATATTTTATGTTATTTTGATTGGTTCGTTTATCTTATGAATCTGATTACAGTGGGCGGAGTTAACGTAACTTGTTTTACCAGCTGTTAAGGTAATGGTAAAAATTTTCGGAGAGTGCTTTTTTTTTAAATATAAACAGAATGACCGAGTAAAAAACTGTCTTAATGGGTCACAGCAATGGGTCACATGGGGATGAGAAAAATGTGATGATAAACTATCAACCACGAAAGATTGAATTTGACAGTTTCTGATTGCATAAGAGTAAACTCTAAAGGGTAAGGGTAAATAAATCTACATCTACAAACGTGTACCGTGACAGAGTATACGAGTATGTATTATATTATATCAACGTATGCAATTATTTATATGTTCCGTAACAAAGCCTTTCAAGATAATATATACAAAAATATGATTTTCTCTGACACCTTCAATATTTGCTTTAAACGAGGCTTTACAATATCAAATTTCGCGGCGGTAAAATATATGTAATACTTTCAAACGGATCCGAATCTTCACTGACGGATGTACGGATACCTCTTTAGTACCCTGTATCCTTAGTACGAGTTATTACTTTTTTACAAAAATAACTGTTTTCGTATTTGTTTACGTATTTGCCCATATATTTTCCAATCAGCGCCGCCAGCGGACTGTATCAGAACTGATTGGAAATATATAGGTAATACGTAAACAAATACAATAACAGTAATTTTTCGAAAAACTTAAAAACTCATACTAAGGGCACTGATCCGAATCCTCGCTATCGGATCTATATACCTCTTTAATACCCTGAATCGTGAATGAATACTTAGTCCGTTGTGCGCGTCACCACATAAATTACAATACGCTGTTTAGAATTACAGTGTACGTTTTATTCAAAGCCCTATGTTAATTTAGCGTTCAACATTCGAGACAGAATAATACGGGGCCTTGTGTCTGGAGCCTTGTTATTTAATATCTTTTTCCTTTAGCTAAGGCCTCAATTGGAAAGCTATAGAATGTAATCTTTGAACATTTCAGTCACGCTTCATTTTCAAATTATCTCGTCCAAAAATTCTAAATTTCATTATTGTTCTAAATCCTATTAGCGGGATATGATGTTTTCCTTCATCGTTATAGAGAGTAAGAATCAATTTCCGATATACATCTGTGTTAAAAAATAAAACAAAATATCTGTTAAAAATGTATGAAAATTCAAACCAGCTGTGTACCAATAATTATAAGATTTACATTATTTAAACCAGCGACGAATACTGACGTATTCTACTGCACTTCTTAAAAGTTTTACAAACAGTAATGAAGCAATATATATCAAACTAGCTGACCTGGCAAACTACCTCTACTTGAACCGCCTCAAAATCTATTTATCAAATATATTTCATATAAAATATAACCTGTGTTACTCGTGGATAATGTAGTATTCAAATGGTGAAAGAATTTTTAAAATCGGTCCAGTAGTTTTTGAGCCTATTCATTACAACCAAACAAACAAACAAAGTTTTCCTCTTTATAATATTAGTATAGATATCTAAATTATTCTTATCGATATCTTATAACTTCACCTATTAGAGATAACCTAAAAAATACATCATATAATCATAGAATATGATAACAATCCCAGTAGGGATAAGATAATGACGGCACATCTTCGGGTAGGTCAGGCTCTTGGTCCCGGGCAAGAGAAATTGAAAGTACGCTAACCAGTTCAAGTGCAGGGGGTGGGGGGGACGTGACCCGGTCGCATCGCCCGGCAACGCAGATCGGTCCACGGATGGTTTTCTATTGCTAACACGTACGCGAACGAACTATGGATAGTAAAGTCTGTTATTAAAATTAACTAATCCGATTTATCTCTATCACATATAAAACGTAATATATTTGTACTGAAAATATTAGATACTTAATAATTTAATTGGCATTATTACCTTTTGCATACCCTGCTAGGTGGAATATAGCGATTTTTACACTTTAACTGTAAAACATGTACAACCTATATTCAAGCAAATAAAGATATTTGATTTGATTTATCAATGATTTAAATTTGACGATTTCTTGTAGTACGCCTACTGAACTGACAAACGTCAATCTTCGGTTGGCAAAAGATCGGAGAGATAGATTATTAACAACGCCGGTAAGACGAGACGGTGTTAAGTATACATTCAGAGCTGTTAAATATACATTCAGTTTCAAGGGTGTATGTAATTAAATTTTTAATATTTAATTTTAAGGGCTTATAAATATTAGGTATTTCAAGTACAAAGTTTAATTATAGTAATTTTATTCGAGAGGTTATTAAGCTTACGTTATATACTTTGATTATTAAATTAGAGACATTAAATGTCAAGTGTACATAATTAAGTTCAGTAAATAATAGTTTTTTAACTTAAAGGTTTGTTAATAGAGTGGGCCTTGGTTTATTTTAATATGACCTTTTGTTATCTTACATTTAAAATATTTTTGAACAAACATTTTGATTAAGAACAATTATACGTAAACATAAGTCTAATAGAGGTACGTAAAAAAACATGTTTTTTTTAAATATATATATTTAAATACCACCCTTGTTCTGTTTAAATAATCTTTAGACGATAAAATCACATTTTTTTGCAATAAATGCCTACCTTTAATTATACATTTTTAATTTTATAAGTTTTTAAAAACTTTTTAAAAATTTACAAATATGGTTACACGTGTCACTGACAACTACTATTAATAATGTCATTGACCTTATACCAATAGCAGGTCTATTAAAGTTCATCTGGACAAAAAACCTTGATCTTTTCCAAACATCGCCACGTCTAATTAATCAAATGCTCTACATACATGCCTTGAGAAAACGATAATTAAAACAAATGGTGCTACTGCCTATTGTATCGTAATATTAATAGCATGTGATCAAGAGTGTCAAAAACTAACACAATGATAATGACAGAGCCTTTATACAGACATGTGACTTGCGTAACTCGTTTGTAAATCAAAGCTTAGACTGCGACTTAATTTCACAATTGCTGGGTCTATCTTTGCTAATTGAAACCTGAGGTACCAGGTAAATAATCAAAAAGTCTTCACTATATTATATAATATACTGCGTTCTTCAACTCAACACAATAATACATCGACAAAAATCGAACCCAATGCAATACAACTCAACGCACGTTAACCCAATGCAATACAACTCAACGCATGTTAACCCAATGCAATCCAACTCAACGCACGTTAACCCAATGCAATCGAATTTAACACTCAATAACTCAAAACGCTTCGGCTCAACATTCTTCGTCGTAGTTTCTCATTTTTTTTTTACATTTTAGCTCACTATACTTAGACTCAATTCATTTTAACTCAACACACTTCAACGCAATGCACTCCATCAGAACGCATTTCAATAATGCACCTCAGTGTAACGCACGTCAACTCAACACACTTCAACGAACATCAATACATCACTTTCAACCGTTACCGACCAACACGACCTTGATAAATGAAGTATAAATATACCTTATATTACAAAAAAATAAACAATGTCACACATGATATACAATTGAAGGTATAAATGACTTTCAACCGTTTTCTATGAATATTCATGACTGCATGCAGTAAAAAAATGTAATTAAATTTTTTCTTTGTTCGTGCTACCACTGGGTTATCGTGCATGCAAGTAATGCATTAATGCAACTGATCTAAGATACAGTTTTAGGCCAAGACTATTAATTTAGTTCACTGATAAGTAATTTAAAAAGTTCAAGACCGGTTTATTAAAACAGTAAACTGCTTTCGCTTAATACTAAGTGTTGTAAGGTGATTAATATTATTTATTTTAATGCTGCATACATTTATTACCAAACTCCGGAGTGTAATATTATTAGTATTTATTAAGTGCTGGATAGGAATGTTAAGTATTATAAAATGGGATCGAGCTCTCGAAACGAATACAATAAGAATTTAAAACAAAATGTAACAATGTGAAGTTCAATCATTACGTTTTATTTTTTATAAAAACATTGTTCTATAAGCATTTCGATAATATTTCGTAATTGCAATTATTGTTACGTTGGTTTGATATTTCATATTTGCAGCATATTTGCTGACCTATATTGAATTCGGAATACTCGATTAACTAAGTTGTTTGTAACCTTCGATATATATATTTTTTTCATACAAAACTTATAGGACGTGTACTATGAACATAAAAAGGCAATTGCAAATATGCGTCTGGAAGTTATTTTCTTAAAATACAGATCCTAATAAATCTAATTACTCAAAAATACCTGCTTAGTTATATTATTAATATATTTTTATTTATCATATAGAAGTAGCGAACGATCATGCTGTCCACTCGTTAATAAGTGGCCATTGCCGCCCATGGCAGTAACTAACCCCAGATAAAATTGAATACCTACCTGAATTAGGTCACAGATGCATCACTATGCCTGAAGACTAAATTAAAACGCTCTTCATATCTCCCTTGCCAATTTTTTTAAACAGAAATAGGTATTACTTAAAATATCACATGTATATTGAAATGAAATGAAATATAATTTATTTACAAATTGTCAGTAATAATATTTTTTCTTAAACTACTACCGGTTTAAAAGAGTTAGTATTTAGTCATAGATTAGTAAAGATTACTCACTCCTAACAAGAAAATGTAACCTGGTTTGAGAATTGAAATAGTTGCGTAAAAAAGTGTTGCCACGTTTCCGTGCTAAAATGTCCCTAAAATATTTGAAATACTTATTTATTTATTATGTAAATTACGCAGTATTAGTTATTTATTCGTAACTTTTCTCTAAAAATGTTTTTTATTATTCAAGAATTAAAAAGAATAACGGACAAATCGGCCGTTTTGTGGCTTCAGTCAATTTCAAGGCGTTGAAGTATCTTTACTAATCTATGTATTTAGTTTTAATATTAATATTATGAAGTAAGTCTAAAATATATTAATATAGGCTACAATTCAAACTTGAATATAAAATATATCGTGCATTTGTGGTCTAAATCTCTGTAACCAACAAGCAGTGGTTACATCCACGGCCCAAATGGCACTCCAATGTACGAATTTTGATTAAATTGCGGTTTCCTTTGTGATATGAAGTGGGCGCTGTTCCATTAAATTATACAATACATTACAAATATTGGTCGTGTGGTTTTATCATTACCAGAGACGATATATAGAGACATAGAGAGTATGAATCTGTGTCGTAAGGGTAAGGGGAAGAAGAAGGGGAAGGGAAGAAGGTGGTAGAACCCTTTGTGGATCGACTCCGGCGGCACCACCGCCACACCTATTTCTGCCTAATAACAGCAGTGTAAGGCGCTGCTGTGTTCCGTTTTGAAGGGTGTGGTAATAAAGACTTACTTTGCGGAGGCGTTCCAGTTTAGTCCTCAGGGGTAGCGGCGCATCTGTGGCCGACCTCAGATAGAAATATCTAATCCTATTTGGGGTTGATTACAGATGTCCATGGGCGGCAGTCGCGCCTACCATCATGTGGATTGCATGATCGTCTGCTACTCCTATATAAAAAAAGAAGCGACTTAGGTATAGTTCATCTTTATTTGAACTGTAGGCGGTAGTGTTTCCCTCCGATTTTTCTTATCAACACGGTTACGTAATGTTACCATGGAAGGCTGCCTTACAAGAACCTAAGACTTCAGCAGACCTCTAACAGCTGATGAATGGACTTCTAAGAGGGGACGGAGGTAAATGAAAAAACAAAAAGCCATCTTGTCGCTGACGAAGCAACATCTTCAAGACATTCTTTCAATAGAGAAAGTCATTATTGAGTAAAATTTCCGACTATTCACATTTCTTCAAAACCACTATTCACATTTCTTACCAATAATATATTTCCTAATCGTTATTTCCTCTACATAGCCACCTGCCACAAATCGCCAATTTTAGCGACATTAAATTAGATTATTTACAGACTATTGCAACTTTATCGTTTTTATAGCCACATATAAATACACACAGATTTAAAAAGTATTTTATTAAGGCTATAAGAATAGGAAAGTAGTTATTACTTAAAAGAAACTAAGACTGGCCTTAAAACTTATCATCTTAACTTATTATCTTAAGGCTGGGACTGAAATCATCCCCTAACTAATAAAATGGCCGCTTAAAATTAAGCACTGAAGTAAGGATGCCAAATAAAGCTGTCGCGAAACAGTGCGAACCTACGGCCCCGGTATCGATTGGGTCAATGTAGGTCACAGGCTGCGGGTCAAAGGTCACGGGTCACGGGTAGGTCACCTCTCCCCGGCTGATCAACGAACGCCACCTTCCTCAACTAACAGCTTACTGCTGGGTCACGGACGTTTTGGCTTTTGGGAATAGCTGGTCGTGAAAAGATATATTATCTTTTAGCTATAACTTTGTATTTTTGCATATGTGTATGTATATACTTTGTACGTGTGAAATATACCTATTAGTCTGAACTTGTGTGTTTACAAATAAGGTATATGTTACAATTGCATTATATGTGTATTAATCATAGATAGATAAAGGTAAAAAAATTGCACTTTACGTTTGTTGGTGTATGAAAATTATTGAAAAAAAATGTATGAAGGTTTTGACAAAGACAAAATTCAGAGTACACTTTATCTTATCATTTTGTATTACATAAAAATTATTGTACATGTACAATGTCAATTCATATATATTTTGATAACATACATTGTCAAACATGATACAATTTGAATATGATAGTAAATATAGTTAAAAAAAACTAAAAAACACGCTTGTATGATAAAATCAACCAAAAAGTAGAAAATAATTTTCAATCTACGAATCAATTAAGGAACAGTAAATAGTACAGTTGTGGAAAAAGTGTGGGGCGCTTTTCGCAAACTGATTTTCGATTACTTAAAGTTACAGAAACCTTTGAAAAGAACTCTTACTGGTTCGATTCAGGCGCCAGCGTCACACCTACATGCCTTAACAGGAGTGGTGCTGCCGTGTCTGGTTGAAGGATGTGGTAAGGGAAATATCCTTATCCTAGGCGTTTCTACTTTGTAGTCCCGGGACTAGAATAGGGCTACGGTATCCCCTGCCTGTCGTAAGAGGCGACTAAAAGGGGGCTTCCGGGGTTGCGGGCGGCAAGATTGGGAGGTCGAGCTGTCCAGCAAGCAACTCCGGGAAGGACGGCGGTATATGTGGTCGCATACCGTCGTAAACACCAGACGGTGTGGTGAGTCCTGAAGCTCACCTAGGAGGAGCCCGAAGGGGCAACGCGTTCAGAGGACTCCGGTTGCGTTCCGTAGGAGATCCCGGAGTCCTCTTGGCAACGCTGAGGACGGCCACCGGGGGGGTTTTAGTGCGGTAAGAATCCCACATAACCCCGTGTCGCTCCTACGACACTGGGTACCTTTTGAAGGTTTCCCCCTCGTAAACAAAAAAAAAAAAAAAAAAAAAAAAAAAAAGGCGTTTCTACTTAGTTCTCAGGGGTCGCAACGCGCCTGTGGCTGAAATCAGTTAAGTTTGAAGGTGGTAGAACCCTTTGTGGTTCGACTCCGGCGGCATCACCGCCACACCTACTTCTACCTAATAACAGCAGTGTTAGGCGCAGCTGTGTTCCGGTTTGAAGGGTGTGGTAAGGGAGACAGACTTTTCCGAGGCGTTCCAGCTTAGTCCTCAGGGGTAGCGGCGCATCTGTGGCCGACCTCAGGTAGGAATATCTAATCCTATCTGGGGTTGATTACAGATGTCCATGGGCGGCAGTAGCCACTTACTATCAGGTGGACTGCATGCTCGTCTGCTACTCTTATATTATAAAAAGCGCCACACCTATTTCTGTCTTATAAAAGTGGTATTACGTGCTGCGCGCGTGCAGAGCGTGTTCTGGTTTGAAGGATTTGTTAAAGAGATATCCTTATCCGAGGCGTTTCAACTTAGTTCGCGGGGGTAGCAATCTGTGGCCAACCTCAGTAAAGACTCAAATCTTAGCTGGGTTTGATTATTGATTACAGATGTCCATGGGAAGCAGTGGTGTCTAACCATGAGGTAAACTGCATGCTCGGTAACTACACCTATAACCTATACTAATATTATAAAGAGGAAAACTTTGTTTGTTTGTTTGATTCTAATAATAGGCTCAAAAACTACTGGACCAATTTTAAAAATTCTTTCACCATTCGAAAGCTACATTATCCACGAGTAACATAGGCTATATTTTATATGAAATATGTTTGATAAATAGATTTTGAGGCGGTACAAAGTTTGCCGGGACAGCTAGTATTAAATAATAATAGTACAAATTGTGATACTAGCGATAATTATGGCGGAAATTATGTGTTTTAAAGTAATCATTGTAATTTTAACATACACTCAAGAGTATAGGTATGATCTACCCCAACGTATTTCTAGTTTCAAAGTCAACAAAGTTATGTAGCCGTAAACCAGACCTATAAAATACATTGTTCGTTTTACTGCAAGGAATGATAGTAATCGACTACCTGCCCCAAGACACTTTTCCTACTTACTTCAATGGTGACAACTCACATTATTACTATTATTTGCACGTTTCTATTCTTCAGCTGATGTCAGGTTAACCTTGAAGATTTTTACTGCTTCTAAAGTTATATTTTGCACACCTTTAGCCATTTTATATTAAATATACTATAAAAATAAATTATGAAAAGATTTTAAAGAAAAAGAAAACAATTTCGACCAGTGGGAAGGCATTATGTTCTAGCAAAAATATGTAGCTACTGAATAAATATGGGACTATTTTATTTACAAAATCGAGTATGAAGGCCTATAATTAAAGGGCTGACTTACAAATATAGCCTATCATTACAGGGAAACCGTCTTGGTCCTCCGGAGTCGCAAGGCATTCGTGATAATGATCACAGCTCCTGATGTTCCACTTATCTCAGTATGGAACTCAGGCAGTGTCATGAGTTGGCAGTTGTCACATACCATCAGATGGACTCCACGCTTGTTTGCAATTTTAATCTTATGAATAAGGAGAATCAATAATTAATTTTTCGTTACTAGAATAAAATAATGGACGAGGAACAAAATACTTAACGTTTACATACCAAAAACTCTTACGACCGAGAACTTATTGGAAACTTAATAATAACACATGAAAACCTAATCAATAAGACCAGCTTAATCTATGAGAGAATAATGATAAGAGAGAGCAATGATTATTTCTCGTATCTACCAACACCCACATTGAATTTATACCAGCAGAATAAATAAGTTGAAAAAATCCACCTTTCACCATTTCTATATCGACCTCATTTGATATCAACAGTATTATCTGCTTTGATTAAGATGAAATGAGCTGAGAATTATAATTGCTTTGTAATGATCAGGTTAAGCATAATTTATTGGACCGGTCGGTCTAAGAGTTATTACACTGGCTTCAATAAATAATCAACAAGTAGAATAAAATAGTAAACCAGTAGAAAACATAACACGAGTTAAATATTATGCATCATAAATATGAATAAGTTTTGTAATAATATACAGGGTAATATTTTAAGTGTATCTGACTGATGAAATCCAAAAGTTTAAGGATTAGCGAGAACTGCTGTTAAGAGTTACGAGCCAAATTTTGGTGGAGTTAAAAACTGCATCATTATTTTAATAAAAACAACTCATTAGCTAAATATAAATCGAATGAATTTGTTTTGAAACAAAAAAAACATCCTAAATAATTCCACTATCGGATAATGTTGCGAATAAGAACCGATTTATGTAAAAAATCTAATGATAAAAGCAAAGTAAAATAAATGGACCATTTTTAGGAGACTACTCTTTATACATTCTCAATAGCGCGATTTAACCGACCCAGAAGCTCTTCAAAGATTGTAAGGTCTAAACGTGTAATGATGCAAATCTGTAGAACAAGGGATTCCGCAAATTACACCTTCCACACTCGACCTCAACACGCAACCGCACATTAGTTCTCAAACGGGCTTCTTTGAAAGCGGACCGAGTTCGAACAAGACGACCGATTGCTGTAGACATTTGCATTCAAACGAGGAGGACGAAACAAGTAATACACTAACATTGGTCGTGTATCCTGAAACGACTTATGCGCTTTCTCACGTTCGCTGCACAAAGCCAATTTCTACCGAAGAACACAAATTCAATTAGGGAAATGTGTTGTTGCGCGGAGAAACTTATATGTGTAACGTAAATAGTGGTGGTGAAATCCAATCGCCAGATTGAGAGCCCTGAGGTAGTGTAAACAAAACGGATGCAGTAGGAAGGAACGCTGAATACCGCTCCCATTGTTTCCGTTGTAATGTGCCGTAACTACTCGTATCATATTCATGTGAGTGATTACTTTTAGTATTTCTATTTTAGTTAAACATAGGTGTATGGTTAGATGTGATCACGGGAATAACAATTCGCAGTTATGATTGAACAAAGTGAACAATTATCTGATTGTTGGTGATTCTTATAGGATTGATGTTGAGTTGGTTTATATAGCATTTATATAAATAAGTAAAGCGCTATCATAGTAATTGAAGTAGTAAAGGAGCTTGTCGGATTGTGTTAATATTAAGTAGTTACTGCTGCCCATGCATCTGTATTCAACCCCAGATAAGATTAGATGCCTACATGAGGTCGGCCGCAGATGCGCCGCTATCCCTGAGAACTAAGCTGCAACGCCTCGGAAAAGTCTCCCTTACCACAGCACCTTCCCTGCCCTTAAAACCAGAACACAGCAGCAGCGGTGGTAAGGGAGAAATACTTTTCCGACGCGTTCCAGCTTAGTCCTCAGGGGTAATGATGCATATGTGGTCGACCTCGGGTAGGAATATCTAATCCTATCTGGGGTTGATTACAGATGTCCATGGGCGGTAGTAGCCACTTACCATCAGGCGGATTGCACGATTGTCTGCTATTCCTATATTATAAAAAAAATTAACAACGAAATCCTCTTAGTAAATTACGACGGGAGGATCAAATTATAAACAAACACACTTTCTACGCTCACAGCCCCACACTAGGATTCCCTGTGTCGTGGGTGCCATGGACACACACATAGACGAAGACACAAACACCCATACCCAGAAACAGAAATTTAAATTCATAATTTAGATATCTGTCTGGCCGGGGATCGAACCCTTTGCGCGTCAGACCGGTATGGTGGCCGCTCCGCCACGCGGGTCGTCAA
This sequence comes from Epargyreus clarus, assembly GCF_041222505.1. NCBI lineage: Eukaryota > Metazoa > Arthropoda > Insecta > Lepidoptera > Hesperiidae > Epargyreus > Epargyreus clarus. The sequence continues at coordinate 6,500,508 of NW_027332233.1, forward strand.
ATTATTTTTTTATAATAGCGTGGTATTTGCTAATATATTATCATAAGCTATTTTCTAGTCTTTCTAGTCCAGGCGTTGGTTATCATTCATTTATTTAATTACACAGCAAACCCGCCTGAGGCGTTCACTGTATGAGAAGTGAGAATCTCCATTACTATTACGAGTACCTACAAAATATATTAGCGCTGAAACTTTAATAGACCAAGGCGCCGCCAGTTATAATAGAAAATTACTCGAAGCAACTTTCGCACCAAGGATTATACTTTACTGAAATATTTGAAATTTACTTATTGGCTGGATAAAAACATATTTTTGTGTTTAGTAATAAGTTACGCTAAACTTCCTTTTTATTTTTGAATTTTTATTAACGCTATATTTGATTGTAATGGTTTTAATAAATTTATGAATACTAAATGTTTTAGAAATTCGGCTCTCGATAGAGAATCAGAGGTAATAGGCACCCAGTCCTAATTTTGAAAATTACGTCGGTATTGGAAATAATAATTGCTTGCTTTACAGGTAAAGGAAAACTTCATAAGAAAAACCCGTGCGCCTGAAATTTCATAAAAAATCACAAAGATATGTAAAATCCTTATTCAGTAAGTGGTATGGACTATCGTCTTAAGTCTTACGAAGAGATCTATGCCCAGAGATCTATGCTAAGAAATATTGCATACTATTTTAACCTTAATTAAAACTACTGTTAAAATTCTACTGTAAGTGTGCAATAAAGTGTATTCTATTCTATTCTATGCCCAGCAGTGGGACAATAATCCAGCAGTAGGATTGACGACTTAGATTAAACGGCCTGTAATACTGACCTGAGAGCTATCTATCCATCAATAATTAGTCCAAGTACATTAATTAACTTACAAATGAGTTTATAGAACTTAATTTCATTTATTGCGCACATTTATCTTGTACCTACGCGTTAATTTTACGTTCACAGCAAATTACTTAATTGAGATTAAGTTAATTAGAAAGTGTAATGAGATACGAAGCGAGATGTATCGTAAAAACACCGTAGTATAATCTCATTTGCAGTAAAATTTAAAGGAAAAATACATCAAACAAATTGCATCATGTTGACTCTTATTAAATCACTAACTGACCCGGCAAACGTTATGGTGCCATGTAAATAAAACAATGTTAAAGGTGAACAACCCTTATCACTTAGGGGTATGAAAAATAGATAGTAACCGATTCTCATACCTACTGAATGTGCATATAAAATTTGGTGAAAATCGGTAAAGCCGCTTCGGAGGAATACGGTAACTAACATTGTGACGCGAGAATCTTATTATATATAAAATTTTTACATGAACATTTTAACATGATTTATTAGCTTGACCTGTATGTATGTATTTAACTGAATCTTTAAAATCGACAGGAATCAGGATTAACGAGTTTTCCTAGTGCAATTTTAGCGTAGTTTTTAGTTTTTAAACTATAATTATTTGTAAATTAGGCTACAACCATAGATATCTATCACCTTCAGATAAGATTAATGTTCTACCTGAAGTCAACCATTGATGCATTTCAACCCCCTGAGGACTAAGTTGGAACGCCTTAGATAAGTATTTCTTGTTCACCACAGACTACTTCTGTGTAGCTTAATTTAGTAATTTCATCGCCATTTTCATTATTGTTGGGCTTGTGTCCTATCATGTCCAATCGATACTAACTCTAGAGGAGAACTATGCCCGATTTATTTATTTATTTATTTGATTGATCTAATTAGAACATAGTGGGACAATACTGGATTGATCGACGTATACCTAAACGAAATGTTCTTATAATAACAAGAATGTAGCGAAGCCAATATTTTTTAAAATAACCAATTGTAAAAATATAAACGTGGCTTAGGAAATTGAACTCATTCCACATCGACGGTTGTCGAGAAGTCTTGAGAGTTCTCGACTTTTCTCGACAAGCTTGTTCCTATTTGTATATCGTCGGATTTCTTCAGTTTTCGTATCATTTTCCGAACAATACTCTCGGTTAGAAAAATGAAATGTAATACTCTGGAATACAAGAAGCGTAGAGCTTCAAGTTTTCAGGTACATTCAGTTTTACGCGATGAAAGAATTGAACACACAACTTTCGTACAAAAGCTTATCTCAGTTTGAGGAATTAAGTTGATTTTTTTATTCTTACAGGCTTTTATTACCTTACCTTGTTTATTCGTGTTTATGTAAGGATCTTGCAACAGATTTTTAAGCCAATCTATCCCAATCAATGTAATTGCCGTTTCCTGTACCCTTAGTATGAGTTTTACGTTTTTACATAAATGACTGTTTTGGTATTTGTATGACGTATTTCACCATACATTTCCAATCAGTGCCCCTAGCGGATTGTATCAGAACGGATTGTTATAGTATGGGAAATACGTAAACTAAAACAAAAACGTCATTATTGTCAAAAGGTAAAAGCTCATACTATGGGTACCTACTGTAAAAGTAGGGTTTGGATGGTAATGTATGACTTGATTAGTGACGTCATTCTAAATCTAATTATTTTTATACACCCTCATTATATGGGTGGGCGTATAAAAAACTTATTGTGAAAAACTAAAATATATATGTTACAGAACTTAAAACGTATCGTGGTATAAACAATCCAAGCTCATATGCTATGCTTTTTCAATTAGTGTGTAATTCCAGTTCCACATGAAATTTTAACTAAAATGAGCACTGCTACGCCATTAAGTAATTACACCCAATTGTAGTTCACTGCAGTAGGCTCCGGCACGGGTTTTGTAACAACAGTTTTTTTTTCAAAAACATTTTTATGTTATTACGTAATAGATACATTAGTTTAAGGGTAGAGTATAGAGCAATATTTAAAGCCCATTAAATACCAAGTTTATCAGAAACTGTAAAATTTATTTGTTAAGTAATTAACCGATAGTAGGTACTTTAAATATTTTACCAATAATATATTTACCTCTAAGTACTTTGGTCATCAACTCAACTTTGTTTCTTTTACATATTTATGGTTAGTAGCAGACAACGAATAGGTAGTAACAGCCAGCTGATAAGTGGCAACTGCCACCCATGGACATTTGTTATCAATCCCAGATAACATAAGATTCCTTACTTAGGTCACTCACAGATGCATTGCTATCCGTAACGAATAAGTTAAAAAAAACAAGCTAGAGCTCAAAGGGATACCTTAGAATGCTTTAAATAAACTCTCACATCACACTTAATTTATATCCTTTAAAACAAAACAGCAGCGTAATACCACTGTAAGACAGAAATAGGAGCGAACCACAAGTTCTAGCACCTTCTAGTAGCCTTGCATCAAACGTTGTTTATATAATTAAAATTCAACTGCAGACCGCATCGAGGACCTGTTCCCGTTTCGTGAGTCACAGTCGGTGTTGTGTCTGACAGTCTGCTATCGATCCGGCGCCCTCGTTTCGCGAGAAATGCTATGTATTGTATATGCAGGTTACGAGGATTCTGACTGCCTATTTCATTGTCTGGATGTTTGGAGAACCTGCGCCTTTTTAACGGGAAAATAGAATATGTAACGTAATATGTAGAAGATTTTATCTATTGTCTATTTAGTATCCTATGTCTATTTTATTGTCTCGATGTTTCCGATGAAGTACCTGCATGTCTTATTAACGGAAAAATAAAATGTTTAATGTCCCATGTAATAGAATATATAATCTATTGTCTATTTAGTATCCTGTGCCTATTTTATTGTCTGGATGTTTCGCTGCAGTACCTGCATATTTTTTAACGGGAAAAATAGAATATGTAATAGAATCTATTATATTTTGTATCCCTATGATACTAAATAGATAACAGACTAGTACTTTATGGGTCGACGTTTAAATTTCACATACATATGCCTCTTTCATATTATATTTTATTTTATATTCATAATAAGTATATCGCAGTTTCCGCTAAAATACCATATATCTATATCTATATCTATACCTATATTTATTTTTAATGGAATAGTAGTCTCCGTTTAATAAGTAGTACTTTTACCTTATTTTACAGTAGTGATCCGAGCTTCGAGTCTCTATTTTTGAGCTCTATTAGAATTTTATAAAACGGTGGTCATAATTGGGAAGGAAATATTTTAATATTTTCACATACTTAACAGTGAGAAAACATTGAGTACTTAAAGATGTACGACGTGTGCACACTGTGCGAAGATGGTGAATTACATCCTAAACAAATCTCTTTCCCAGAGACGATGTTTGTGCAACTGTTGGCCAGTAAGAACAAGATCATAACTTATTTTGCATAAATAAGCACAATCAGAAAAAATATACTAAGTAATATACTCTAGGATTATTATATGTATATGGATTCCTTGAACATTCTAGTAAATATTAAAGTAGGGTAATAGAACACACACAATTACAATTACATATACATAGCGTGATACGTGCGTGTGTCGAAACACATCGTACGCAAAGGAACGCAGGTATGTGTCTCATTCGCACATTGTCATCTATGCCCTGAGACAAAAAATATAAACCAGTGCCATACAAAATATAGATACACACAAATGTCTCTTGAACGAAATATTGAAGTATTCCAAATTCTGCAGATTTGCGTTATACGGGATTTAAGGTGGTACATTTTGTACTTTTGTATCGCGACACCCTTTTTTCTTTCTGTTTACGAGGGGGAACCTTCAAAAGATACCCGGTGCCGTGGGAGCGACGCAGGGTTATGTGGGATTCTTACTGCACTAAAACCCCCCGGTGGCCGTCCTCGGCGCTGCGTAGAGGGCTTCGGGGCTCCGTCCTTCCCAGGGTCGCTGGTTGGGCAGTTCGAGCTTCCACTCTTGCCACCCGCAACCCCGGAAGCCCCCTGTTAGTCGCCTCTTACGACATGCAGGGGATACCGTAGCCCTATACTGGTCCCGAAACTACAGAGACATAATCGCGACACCCATCTTTGCTTTGCCTCTTTGCACAGCTGGGCTTAAATGACAGCTTTACAAAAAAATCCACCTCAATCCTTAGGACTAGCAGAGTATCTGTAGTTAACCACAGTTAGGACTGATTTATGCACTTACATAAAGGGCGGCCATCTTAGTCCTCAGTATTGTGATCGGTTTTAGGTAGAATCTGTTCTATGTGGAGTTTGTTACATATGTCTATGGGCGACAGGGACTTACCATCCACTTACCATCTACCACTACCACTTACCATCAGGTGGACTGCATTGTTAAAAAAAACTTAATGTTGAGTATAAGTCCACGGGCGGCGATGTCTATTTACTGTCAGGTGGTCATTTACTACGTCAACAAAGACATTAATATACACTTATTTATTTGTAATTCAATTCAAAAAACTTGCACGGCCACTCGAAAGTTCGTTATAAAATAGTTGCCGAATTATCGAGTCATCGATGTCAGTTTATTGTCATCGCGTGTCAATGGTCGACGGCGCGTGATGCTATCATACCTACTTTTTACACATATGAATGGATGTGCGTGTGTTCGTGTGTTGTGGTCGTTTTCATTGCTAAAGGACATAATAATGTCACTTTTATGTGACCAAAACAAAAAGTAATTGGTGTGTCGAAATTGTTAACTGATAAGTATTGTTGTTAAGATACTTAACTTTTAATTTAAATTAATAAATTTTAAAACTTTTTGTTTCCTTTACTCACCTGCTTTGGCAAACATATTTTGTTATGCAAAGGGTCCAGGGTTGATCTTCGACAAAGTAAATATTATGTAGATACACGATTTTTACGATAACTGTTGAGTTTTTGTGAAATTGCCTTTCAGGAAATCACAATAACCTGCTTCGAAGCGTCACCTTAAAAAGTAATCACTTAGAGAAATTTAAAAAAAAACTATATTGAGAAACTCCTATGTTTTAAGTTACTAAAAACATACTCGTAGTATCCTAACTTATTCGTAATATTATACTATAATCCCTAGAGATCTTAAAATACTGAAATTACTAAAACCATAATACTATTCAAATTACAATTGTTACTCGGAGAACTCAATAGTTATTTCGTAGGAAAAGGAAAATTCGTAATAATAGCAACAGAATCCCTATACACCTTGAAATAGTAAAATAATTAAAAACATTATTCAACTACAAAACTTTAAATTTCATTCAAAAACTGTAAAGTGACAAGCAATTGATATTACAAGAAACTTTCGAGAAAACGGGATATTCGCAATAGATATCCGAATCACCATTAATGCCATAGTCGTCAATATTCATTGTTTTACAACTTACATTGGTTCGGATAGACGATAAATATTTGCAAAAGCACCGCTTCTTCCGCTATGGCGGTATTAAATTCCGTTTTCCCGGGAATTTTACCACCCCGTAGTACTCATTCTTGTAACCGTCGAGTCAAACAAAGAGTTTGTGGTTCATAAAACACGATTTTATTGAAGTTTTACCGATACCTTTCTATAACTTAATATCGAAGTTCTTTAGTTTCTGACAACAATGTCTTTACATATCATATCTTTCTGAAATTCAATTGCTATGTTACTTGAATAACTTAAGAAATTGTTCCGTCTTTTTCATCATTTTCTGTTTTGTCCTTTTCATCGATTTTTATATTATAATTAAATAAAGCGAATGAGCATGCGGTTTACCTGATGATAAGCTGCCTTTGCTGCTCATCTATAATCAACTCCAGGTAAGTTAAGAATCCCGCCTAAGATTACCCAAAGATGTGTTGCTACCTCTGACTACTAAGTTGAAACTTCTAGGAAATGTAAGTCACCTTTTTACAGCCTTTAAATCAGAACACTGCAGTGCTTAACACTACAATTCGAAAAAAATAGGTGTGTTGCTTTAGAGTCGGGTACACTTCGTCGATTCGATTATATTTTCATCGGATAGTTACTTCAAATCAGCACTAATATAATATACACGGAAATAATCTGCATTTCAAATTGGTAAAAAGGAACATCGTTAGGATCTCCATACCTAAAAATTCCTCATAATATTCATCAGGTATAACTTTTAACCTCGCAATTTACATTCGTAAATCCTTATCAATGGGAACTTATTATTCATTATCATATTTATTAGAGAGAGTGCAATAAATGTAATAAATGTCTTAGAAGTCCCAGTAAAACGCCGCACGTTTAGTGGATGCAATGCAATACACAACTTGTAGCCATACTCGTTAGTGGTAATGGCGGGCACTTTACTAAGTGCCACTTATGATTATCAATAAGTAAACGGGTGTATTAATAGTGGAGGGTATGGGAGTGGGAAATGCTGTAACACTTACATGCATAGATACCACCTTCCTAGTTAGGTTAGTTAGTTTGAAGGTGGTCCCTTTGTTCGACTCCGGCGGCACCACCGCCTGAGTCAAGCCACAATGAACCACACCTATTTCTGCCTAATAACAGCAGTGTTAAGCGCTGCTGTGTTCTGGTTTGAAGGATGTGGTAAGGGAGACATTTTCCGAGGCGTTCCAGCTTAGTTCTCAGGGATTGCGGCGCATCTATGGCGACCCCAGGTAGGAATGTCTAATCCTATCTGGGGATGATTGCAGATGTCCATGGGCAGAAGTAGCCACTATCATCAGCTGGTCTGCATGCTCGTCTGCACTCCTACGAGTATATTGTAGAAAAATATTATTACTAAGGACCTGTATAATTGTTTATATTTTATAAAATTCAATCATAGCTTTGTGGTTAAAACTCATAGTCTTAATCGAAGGACTTCAATTCCCCGACACCTCTAATTCCGAAGTTATGTGCGTAATGCAAATTAAATAAATTATCGTTTGCTTAAATTCAAAACTTTGTCATGTGGTTGCTAAAAATAAGTTCTTAGTTTTTATGTAACAACAATTTTACTAGAACAAAACCGAACGCAAAAATTATGTAATTTTCCTTGTTCCTTACTTTTATCTACATTTTCGTCTTTATTTTCATTAAATAATGTTCAAAAACATTAGTTCATCATTGTTACAGTTAATTAAAAATTCAGACTTTAATTACAGTGCCTGTCACCGAGTATTAAATATCTAAATCTCTCAGAGTGCTTACATATAGATATACCTTCTCATAATAATATATTTGCCCACATTTACATTCAAAAGCATTCCTACGCAATCTATTACCAGATAGGAAGATACAAGAATTTTACAATCGGTAACAGTAAAACGCGTATAAAAATTCAAGACACAATCCAATCTATATTTTTAACAATGCGCAAAATTCGATACTTTGCTGAATTTAAATTACCTTATTTTAGATACAAAGTACCTATACTACTATACACGATCAATATCGAATGATTGACAATAAAAAATGATAGCTAACTTGTCAACGCATTGATTTCTCAATCCATATTATGAAATCCTAATGATGTAGAACACATCGTGAGGAAACTTACACGCCTAGTTAAAAAAATCTTAAAGTATGTGAAGCCTAGCAATTCGCACTTTGCGAGCGCGATGGCCTCTAGCCTAAACCTCTCCCACTTCGACAGAACCCAGCAGTGGGATTGTAATGGGTTGAGGAGGACCACAATCACTGTAGTTATAAATGTAGACTCGTATTATAGAGTAGTACATATTGTACTCGAAGTATTTTGGCAACGTCGCCGAAGAAATCTCGCTTCAAATCAACATTTGTCACGGTAAACTCTATAAATTTGTTTTAAAACTTTATGCTTTGATTACATTGCTTTATCGCTATAAATACGACGCATCGCTATGCGTCGTGATAAATTGTCAATAAAGTTTACAACTTAATCTTTGGTTATAAGACATCTGCATAGTCTCAATGCTACTATCTTAAATGAATTTTATTACTATAACTCTTTCAAAATGAACCACAGGTTGTAAAGGATAAGTATTACTTAACTTATGTAAATCCTCTTTTTCATAATATTGAAATAGCCAACAAACATGTCCATCTAATGGTAAGCGATCACTGCCGCCCATAGATATCTGTATTCAACTTCAGATAATCCTAAGTTTAACTTTGCTACGCTTGAGGACCATGTTGGATGGGTTCTTGGGTTGGTTGTATCTCTTCGTTATAACACCCTGCGAAGCACAACAGCGCTTGACACTGCTGTTATTACTCCGAAATAGGTGTAGTCGTGGTGCCTCACAGAATCACTGAGGTTCTACCACAATCAGTGCCATTTACAAACTTTCGTAAAGTTGTTGTTATTTGGTTGCTACGAACAAAATTGTATACCAAGAATATTTACAACATCTTGGCGTATAATTTACTGCAACGTTGCTCTCAGAGACGCAATTCGACTATTCTGACTTCAATTTCAGAAGTTCCGGTGGCAATTAGTCACAAACTTCAGAAATACGTAACTCTCTGGAGGAGTATATACTACTTAGTAAGTTTCGCATTCCATTTGATTGAAGGTTATTCGTGTAAATCGTAATAAGTCACACCTGGTTGGTTTCTGTCACGTTGGACGTGGGTTCTTGTTGTGATAATAAACTAACCTTTATTAATGGCGTCGTTTATGTATTGTTTATTGAAATTGAATTACAAAGACGTTTAGCTAAAGAGTAGCAATAGATCGGATATGTAGTGTAAATGTGTCATCAGCGACTACCTATTGGTAATAAATTGTATTGAAATATATATCAAACCACAATGAATCTGATATGGGTATCAAATGAAAGGGTTTTCTTTGAAGAATACGAAAAATAAATTAACGTAACTATATATTCAAGATGGTGGACGCTTCTAATATGCTTACAAAATTTTCTTATTCATATCCTTAATATTGATGTTAAATGAAATGGTTGCTGGAAGGAATACAGAAAAGCTTGTTATAGCTTAGTAACTTTTTTATATAAATTAGTTTCCAAAAATAATTATCATGTGAGTGTAGAAAGCGATTATTTATTAGCCTTTACGTGTCAAGGAAATCAGTCCATTTAGTTTCTACGTGAGATCTTACTTTATTACACCTACTGCTCCAAAGTAGATTAGGCGAGATTAGTCTATACCTTAAACGTCAATTTATTTATCAAATGCTTACTTGATTATATCAAACACAACTACAATGAACCACTCAATTCAACAATTCAGAGTTTATCAATTTATATTAGAAATTAATTAAAAACATAAAAGAACCTCTCGTGGGCGTTTATTTATGGCTACCGTAAAGGCACAAAGCTACAAGATCCCAAGCCAATTAATGCAAGTATAATACAGGTGAGTAATTCTCACTCATAAGTTTTACGATGTTTTTTATTTGATGCATACGCAAATGAAATATCCGTTGCCGAATATAGATATGTGACCTCAGATTTGTTTTTTGTACCAATATTAAGGAGTCGTTGATTCGTGTAATTATTATTTTTATTTGTTATATTGAAATACATTCTTAGGGTTCCGTAACCAAAGGGTAAAGACGAAACCCTATTCTAAGCCTAAAATAAAAAAAAAATAAAAAAGATACCGGCCGAATTGATAACCACCTCCTTTTTGAAGTCGGTTAAAAATAAATGAAAATTTGGTGGTATCGGACCCTCCGTTTTCCACTCATACTTGGCCAATTATGTGTTAAGTGTGTAATTGCCCAAGTAACTTTTTTTGATTTATTTACGTTTTATATGTAGTATAATAATTAGATATTTTGGAATGTCTTAAAGTTTAATTATTTTCCCACTGTTGGACATCAAGTCGTCAATGAATCGACACTACTGTTTCAGTAAATACATATTTTCAAGCCTTCTTTCAGACCACAGAAACAAAGAGATATGCTAGGAATTTTCTCAAGGATAATCCTATGATAGGGAAAATGAAGGCCATTACCTTATAGTATAAAACGGGTTTAATACAAAATTATAACTCCACAAAGTTAAAAACTTTACCAGTTCATAAGTATGTTACGAACACTCGTATCACACATTAAACAAACAAGTATCGGAGAAATGTTCGACATTACCGTACGAGCAGGTTATATGAATAAAAGAATAATAAAACTATTATGCAAATAGTCCATCGTACTCGGAACAATCGCAATGAGCTTTTGTGAGTATTTTTCTTAAATTTCTACTAGAAATAGAGGTGGAATAAAAGTTAAAGTTGTGCTTACGCAGCTTTAAAATAGTTTGGATTTTTATTTTAAGCTGAAGATGTTAAAACATTTTGTGGTCTGACTCCGGCGGCACCACCGCCACACCTATTTCTACCTAACAACAGCAGTGCTAGCGCTGCTGTGTTCTGATTTGAATGGTGTGTAAGTGATACATACTTTTCTAAGGCGTTCCAGCTTAGTCCTCAGGGGTAGCAGCGCATCTGTGGCCGACCTCAGGTTGGAATAACTAATCTTATCTGGGGTTGGGGATGTCCATGGGCGGCAGTAGCAACTTATTATAAGATGGGCTGCTTGCTCGTCTACTACTCCTATTTATAAAAAAAGTTTGGATTTCTATTTTAAGCTGCCATCAAATACCTAACCAAATCCTCTATAGATTCGAGGCTTACAAATGTCAAAATGCCTATTCCGCCCACACAGCAATCCTATCTCTAAGCCTAAATCAAGATTTACAGTTGTCAATGTTATTCAATATGTAAGCCTCTACGTTCCTAAACTAGATTTAGTAGATTTAGCACTGTCAAAATATTGATTGTTATTATATATAAATTAATATTGTAGGTTATTTCTTTAAACAAATGACTTCACCGTAAAATAATCATTTCAACCATAAAGCTAGGAGAACCTTCTGTGGAACCTTCGGAACATTCCAGCTTAGTCTTCAAAGGTAGTGGGGAATCTATAGCCGACCCCAGATAGGAATCTAATCTTATTTGGTTGATTACAGATGTTCATAGCAGGCAGTAGCCACTTTCTGTCAGTTGGACTGACGTCTCGTCTGCTACTCGTTTTATAAAGAAAACTAATAATATCTTAAATAATAATTACATATTCGTTACGATCATTCGTCAATACTTTATAACATCTCAAATATTCATATTAAATTACCGATATATTATTTTCAATTTTCGAAGAAGATTCGCATCTGAATAAATTACAAGGAATATTAATATTGAATTTCATATTTACTCATGTAATAATACCTATCGTATATTTTCCTGTTGTTTACCGTATATTTCGGAATAATTTTAATTATTCGTAAAACAGAAATAGGAATCACTTAGAGAATATGGAAAATGAAGATGTAAAGATAATTTCTCGAAGGAATATTTTGTAAAAAATATACATAGGAAAGTTATATGTATAACTTTAATGACAGGTAGAATCTCAATGGAGTCCATAGATGTTTGGCAAAGGGAGATCTCCCGCCGGGCTAGGTGATCATGCCCGGGGAGCGGCCGTGCTTCAACAGTCTCAGTTCGGAGCTTGTATATATGCAAGATGTTTAGAAAACTTTGATAGCGTGATTCAGCAGCGCCATCTCTTGACGAGTAGCGGGAAGTCGCTACAGATGTATTAAGCTTTATTTCAATTTTGAAGCATGTAAAGGGATTCTCTTCTTATATATAAAATCCTCGGGTCGCAATGTTAGTTAGCGTACTCCTCCGAAACCGCTTTACCGATTTTCACCAAATTTTATATGCATATTCAGTAGGTCTGAGAATCGGCTACTATCTTTTTTTTTCATCGCCCTAAGAGATAAGGGGTGTTTTATATGGCAACACAACGTTTGCCGGGTCAGCTAGTTAAGTATAAACTTTAATAGTCTTATAAACATCGGTCTGTATATTTTTTGCATCTAAAAGATGAAAAACTTATTTCAAACTTGGTGAAATAATAACGTAAGAAAAACATTTACAAATACGATTTTTAATGATTAGTAGCTAACTTATTCGTTTATTTAGTTAAAGTACCTTCTTATTATTATCATCGCACTGAAGAATATTTTTGCAATTTAGAAAAAATAATAAAGAAACTGCTCAATAACAATAAACTTTAATGATACACAACAAACTTCGAATATTACAATCGTAAATCTTAATTTTAATTCATGTATCTTCAAATGTTGAAAACCTTATATGAAAAGATTAGGGTCTCTTTGTAATAAGTGATATTACACGACTAAGTACATATAAATCGGCTTATAGCGACTTATTGGCTTGAGTCATTTTACTGAGAGCAACAAAGGATTCAATTCTGTATCAAGAGAACTTAAGTGTTTTATAGATTTTGGAGTTCCGCTGTAACTATATAGGTAGAACCTTATTGTCTCGATTCTATATTAATTCTTTTAAATGTATTTAAATTGATTAAAGCCTGTCCGTGATTTCCATATAATCATCAACTTATAGTTAAAACGCTGTAAAAACAAGAAAAGAAGCAGTAACTTGAAACACACTTAGTAGAAAACAGAATACTACTATATTTTATTATCAAATATTTTATTATTTACAAAGTCACTATAATTATTTCTGTTGTACCGGTTAAGCCCGTTAAGTTAAGGTTTAGCCCAAAAATATCAAAATTCGTACAAAAACTACGTACGAACTTGCACGCAGGCGAAACGCGCATAGTTCTTGCAATAATTACGTTGCAAATTATGCTGCAAAACTTTGTTGCGGACTGTACAGTGTACACTTTCGTAACAACGTCGTGTCAAACATGATCAAAACGGTACGTCGTATGATAAGTAGTGCCCATATTAGTTAAAGAACACTCCGACGGCACTTGAGTAATTTGTATGTTGACGCAATGGTATTAAGCGGTGTGTGACAGACGTTGGTACATATCACTGTTTATATAGATTTAAATCTGTGCATATATTTTTGGACTATACCTATCGTAAGAATAGAAATAAGAAAATCTTTATAAGAAATACCTGATTATTATATAGAAATCAATTTGTTTGTTAGTGTTAAGTACATAATAATTATGTAGGTATATGAGCCAATAATAGTTAAAATAAAAATAGATTGTAGGTACATATACATTTAAATCTTTGCATCTTTACGTGACTAGTAAATATTTGAGATTAAATTATCCAATATGATTAATATGGTCATGATATACGAGTAGAACTAGTTTTGTATCGATTACTAATAACAAATAACCCAAATCAATACAGATTGGTGAATATCGTTTAAGTACAAACAACACAACTTTTTTTTTTAGTTAAAATTTTCCATGTATATTAAAATTGGTTAAAATACTTACTTAATAGCTTATTTACTTCAATTTAAATATTTTTCTGGATTTTAACAAAATAATTTTAATAAGAATACCAATTAACCTTCTTTAGTTCAGTTTATTAAAATTTTTAACACTTTTTGGAGACTACATTAATTAACCGTTTGATGCTTGGATAATGCACGAGTTTCGTCAGCATTTGCATGGACCAATTAAATGTGTTTGATTTAAACAGCGCATCGTGATTGTTGGCAATTCGTTTAAAATTGCTACGTTTAAATTACGGACATTTGAACTTAAACTGTTGGAAAACGTTGAGCCATATCAATTAATTATTTATTTATCACTTGGTATCCAGTTGTTTCGATGTACACAAACATTTACTTTACATTAAATAGTATTTACCGGTGCCCGGTTGAGGGCTATAATAATAAACCAATAAAAATATGCGTAAATAATGTACGTATAAATCATTAGCAAGCACATCTTTTGTACTTCTAGAATAATAAAGTTTATAAATAAAAAGTAATTAAAATAGCTAATTTTGTTTTTAGATTTTCAAGAAAAGAGATTTTCTTTTTTGCTTTGATGTTGATGGGATTTTACTTTGATGTTAATGACTTTGATTCCGGTTTATATACAACCAAAAGAGGATGAAAATAGTGAATATAATGTTATTAACTAGAGAATTATAATTTAAATATACGACAACTTAAAAATATTACTCTATTTTACGAATCCAACAACACCTCATTCTTTTTTTTTGTATCCGTCTATCCGTTTTTGCTGCCTCAAATATTTAGAGCAACAACAACAAATAGTACAGGCTCTTTAATATAATATTACCTCCGCAGTTGAGTAAAAATGTTTTTTTTTTCGTACAAAAACATATATAAATACACATATACATAACATACAACTGAACAGTTTGACCCGAAAGGATTCCAGAGTAAAATAGAATGCAGCTATAAAATAGCGACGTGATTCGCCTTCGCATATACCTTCAATCTTTTCATCTCACAACGCAGTGAGCTTGCTACCATCTGGTGGGAATATCCACGGATTTCACATTCGAAGCGACTGTGAGAATCTATATTGGTTGTTATCAGGGTCTCGCTAGGATATCATACGTATTCCAGCTGTTCTTTTATAGAAAATTCGCGTATATGTGCTCCAAACAATTGAAGCGACGAGATCTTATTTTCAAGTAATGATACAGACGGACGAATTTTATCGATATTTTAGATACATCAACAACACTAAAATATATTGATGTTGCTACAAAAAAAAAACAAAATTCTGGTGAGCAGTCGTATCCGGATACTACATTGTTTAAGATCTTTTTGATTCATAATATTTTATATACCACGTATATTAACTATTTTTGTAATAACAATTCAGTTAAACCACCAAATTTGTTCAAAAAAGGAGATAAAAGTGTTATTTTCATTTATCTAAACCTACTCTTCTTCGCTTTTTACATATTTAAGTTTTACCTACATGCAGACAAAACAATCCACTCACGGTGTAAAATGCTAGACACAAGAGCTCAATGATAAATAAAGTCCAATCCACTCAAAATTTGCAACTTTTGCTAAAGAAGCCATAGCAAAGCTACTTTAAGATTAAGAATTCAGTTAGAAACTCTCTGTAGAATGAAAAGAAAATGTCATCTAGACGAAACATCCCACAATCCTTGAATTTCTTCACAGCGCTGCATACGTAATGTAATGTTGGTAAGGGAAATGTAATTTAACTTTTTAATTTATTTAATGAAACTTGCTCGGTGGTTGCCATTAATACATCTAATATCTGCGGTGAAATGAAAAGTACTATGTTACTTCAAGAAGTAGTTTCTCAAAATTGTAGTTCCAAAAGTAATTACTTACTTTTGGAACTTAATCTACTACGTAGTTCAAATTCAGGTTAATTTGGCACTCCCATATTATTTGTCAAGTTGATTAAAATATCATATTTTTAAACTTTTATTACATAAAATTAGCTAACGAACATTATGGTAAGTTTTCACTGCGGCTTATGAATTTTTGTAGTCAACTCCAAATTAGCTTGTAGATTTACTGGACGTTATACTACATCATATAAATGTTCTACATAAATTGGTATAACCACGGGTAGGCAATCTACAACCAAAGAACATTATTTAATAAGTAACTAATTCTGCGATATTCCGCACTGAAACATTCTTGACAAAGCCCCTGTACTTAACAATGCACGTTATTATTTTATCTATGTCCAGTCAAATACCACTATTATTAGCTTAAATTGCTAGCGAAGCAACGTAAATCCCGTGGGAACGATAACAATTTGCTTGCAATCGCCAGAGGGCAGTTGCTGCTTTGAACTCAATAATGCATGAAGCGCATACGCCCGTCCGACTCTCTAATTATGGCACAAACGGTCTATTCCCACCTCGTGGCACGGTTATCGAACCCGTAAGAAATATACCTATCCACGTTAAACTATTACAGCAAGGCCGCTAGACCGCACTGACGCAACGAGGCGGCGACCTCGCCGAATATATCACTCGCGGGGTCATACCACTCGTAAATTCTATTTCCGCGTCATCGACTATTCTTTGTCAGCACAATACCGGCTTACAGTTGAGTTGCGAGTAGTTATGGCGCTACGTGGCGCCGGAGACTGCACTACATCAGCGAAGAACGACGCTGCATGAATTCCGGAGCATTTCGAACGCGTCGTGTTCATTTTTCAGGAATAATGCTTAATGCGATCCACACAACGCTGGACTCCACTGAAGTACCCAGTAACTATGCTAGATATATCCTGAATATTCGAGGTTCAAAACATAAAGTTGCACATAAAAGTTTTGATAGTGATCGCACGACTAGCGTTTCGTCGAATGGGTATTTGTGAAAAGAAAACAGGGCATCGCGGGATCGCTTACATTCTTTCGAATGCTGTCGGCGTTTTATTCTAACGATAATGAAACATAAAAATTTATAGCTCATAAAGGTAACCCACGTCTAGTATGGAAACCTGATGTGAGCGTCGGTGCTAACGACTTGCAGCAACGTAACAAATGCATATATCGTGAGTTAAATCGAATTTCACAACACAAAGGAAATCTAGAATCTAGAATAAAATGGCTCGAATAATTCTTACACTTATGATCATTACTTATTGTACTTGATTGTGGATACTTTATGAGTATGACTAATATTTATGCTTAAACATTAATGCTGTAATTAAATATTATGCTTAAACATTCATGTTTTGAGTAGATTTTCTAAATATTAATTAATGTCTTACTAAACTTTTTTTTTTACAATATAAGAGTAGCAGACGAGCATGCAGTCCACCTGATGGTAAGTGGCTACTGCCTCCCATGGAGATCTGTAATCAACCCCAGATAGGATTAGATATTCCTACCTGAGGTCGGCCACAATGCGACGCTACCCCTGAGGACTAAGCTGGAACGCCTCGGAAAATTATGTCTCCCTTACCACACCCTTCAAACCGGAACACAGCAGCGCCTAACACTGCTGTTATTAGGTAGAAATAGATGTAGCGGTGGTGCTGCCGGAGTCGAACCACAAAGGTTTCTACCACCTTCAAACTAAACCTTAAACTATAACATTCATAAGATATGATTATTCAAAACCAAAAAGAAAGCATTTTTGATGATGTTTCTAAGTATTTAAATGCTAATCTTGATTAAAAGAACCTACGTTTCTCTTTATATCACATACATATATTTTGCTGATTTTATTAAAAATATATACAAGAAAGTGATATTCGCAAATTCACGCCATTGTAACGTACTTTTTTACATTTTATTCATTTACATTTTTGTGCGTAAAAGATTTAATCGTAGTTCCCTCTTTAAGCCGTCTCTAGAAACCCGTCGCGACATTTGACTACATCGAAGTTTTCATACGGATCCCTAACACTTTTGGAAATATTCTATAGCCTATGTTCATCGCGGATAATCAAGGATTCTATTGGTAAAAGAATTTTTCAAAACAGTCCAGCAGTAGTTTTGGACCCTATTCAATACAAACAAACAAACACTCAAATCTTTCCTCTTTATTATATTATAGTATAGACGAGAATTTACGATTTTTTTTACAAAACTTTTTTGTTATATGTATCTAGTACATAGCAACTGTAAAAAATCAATGTTTCGTAAGCTCTGGATTGGTTGATCATTAATATCTGCCTACCTATCGTCTCGTGGATAATGTAGCTTTCGAATGGTGAAAGAATTTTTAAAATAGGTCCAGTAGTTTTTGAGCCTATTCATTACAATCAAACAAACAAACAAAGTTTTCCTCTTTATAATATTAGTATAGATATATCATTTTAATTATCAAATTTAACATTTGCTTACAAGGCTGGATAGATCGATTATAAATAACGGGGGCAAATCTACATTATGGTGTTATGAAAACTGCCGGTAAAACTTTTCCCGGGAACCCCCTGTATCGGAAAACCCCTTGTAACTCCACTACGAACCAGACCGTCTAACGCATATGTACGGACTACGGAGAGAAAGCTCGACATTGGGTCGGTATCGAAGTGGGTTGGTGCAGCGCGCGCGCAAGTAGGTGAGCGTGTCGAGGTCGTGACGTCACCGCTTTCTCTGCGCGTTGTGCAATGCAACGCTGGGGCCTGCACTATGCCCTCGGTGTTCAGTGCTCACGTCTGATCTTTGTGAAACTATTATATACTGAATAGCTGCATACGCAAGTGAATTTGTTAATAGGTTAAAAGAATAAAATATGTTATTAATTTAATGGCCTGGACTATAACATGCGTGTAGCTGCGATCTGTGAACTGTAAGCTTTCATTCTCCATAGACAATTCTTGTAGCATATTTTCCTTTAAAATTGTTTTCCTTTTAATGAAATCCATTCATTAATATTTGACGTATTTTCTGACATTGTTTTAACGTAATGCGTATGTCTACCACAATACTTTTATTGTTGTAACCTGTTGAAATTTGGATTCTTATTAAGCGCCTTAAACATTTTATCAATTGTATAATTTAAAACATGAATTACCTTTCAGCTCCTTTTTTTTTATAATATAAGAGTAGCAGACGAGCATGCAGTCCACCTGATGGTAAGTGGCTACTGCCGCCCATGGACATCTGTAATAAACCCCAGATAGGATTAGATATTCCTACCTGAGGTCGGCCACAGATGCGCCGCTACCCCTGAGGACTAAGCTAGAATGCCTTGGAAAAGTCTTTCTCCCTTACCACACCCTTCAAACCGGAACACAGCAGCACCTAACACTGCAGTTATTAGGTAGAAATAGGTGTGGCGGTGGTGCCGCCGGAGTCGAACCACAAAGGGTTCTACCACCTTCGAACCTTCCTTATTATATTACAATATCTAATATCCTATAGCCCCATCAGAAAATACATCATGTTATAATATAAGAAAATCCGGTGAAAAACTAATTTTGTTGCTTTTAGACCCCATAAAGTCCCACTAATTTAAACCCTTCATTTATTAAGCAGCAAATTTATTTTTAGTAACAAATTAATATAAAACAGATGTTTAATTATTCTAATCACGTAAAACAATTTATTTATTATTTTAATTAGCCATAAATTATAACATCCCATTCCCTTCTAACGTCGTAAGAATAACGTAGCGTTTGCATATTTATATTTTATGTCTAGTCGTAAAATGGTTAAAGTGACAAAATTTATTGTTTGTACCATAAAATTGTAAACAAAAACGTTATCACCGCCGCTGCACAATTTTAAGAGCAGTTCTGTTTTAAAGAGTGGCAAGGTAGATAGATCTACTTGCATTAGATGGACTTTTTAACAGAAGCATACGAGTACAACATGCCTGTGAAGTTGTGACTACCGCCCATGAAAATCTATGACCGAAAAACTACCGAAAGTCCTACTTAAATGTTTTATTCAGATCTTGCTATCTAGAGTAATAACGACCGGTATTATTGTTTGTTATGTTTCGGTGTAATAATTTAATCCCACGCTTAAAAACATAACACAGCATATTTACGCTGCTGTAAGGCAGAAAAGAAGTGGTATTGGTGCCCTTCGCGGTATACCACCTTAATAGATGACGTAACAACGCATATGTGATCGAGTGGAAACTCAAAGCATTAAAGTAAGTCACAATAGTACAATTTAGAATCGCACTCTCAAAAATAGCAATCGTGTTATAGCACAAAATAGAGATATGCGACTGCATCTCAGAATGTACTAAACATTTTGTGTATTATTTTGTATAAAAGTATTTTTATTTCGGACCGTAAAATTTATGTCACTGCCGCAAGTTTCTACAACAAGGTGAATCTACATTCACCATTTACTGTTTTGTTACATCATTTACTGTTTTGTTATCTTTTATATATTGAGGGAAAGCGAAAAAGATAAGGAGCATAATTTTCCATGTTGGTCTGTAAAATGTTGTTAAATTTTACCATATTTTCTGTTGTTAAATTTACTATATTTTTTCTAATAAATCATAACTTATGGTTACAAAAAAGGGCTTCCTGAATGAACCCTGTGCTAGATATTCTTTCGATCAGAACCCTCTATAATATTGTTTTTGTTTATGTCGATCAATTAATAGTTAAAGGTTAGTGTAACATCATATCCATATTCAGACAATTCAGACATATTTTTTGAAGTATTAAAGTTTAGGAAAAATATATTTGACTTATTGTATAATAGTATTTTTAGAATTTTTCCTATAAATATTTTACCTCCAATTGGGTTGAACGCACTAGCCGTGCGTGAAATATTATTAATATTTATTATAGTATTATAGTAAAGTTTCTCTTAAGTGGGTAAAGATTGCGGTGTTAGTTTCGAGGTTAGACCACGAAAACAAAGATCGGTCTCATATAACCGGTGAAAGTGGTAGAGAACGTTTGTAGAGATCGCAGTAGAGTCGGAGGTTTACGCTGCACGTTAGACATGGTTAAACAACCTCGTTCCCACGATAACTGATTAACTGACCGTGGATAACTGGATGGCGGAAGTTAACACTTAAATTATTTCAAAATATTTCTTTAGTTAAGTCAATTATTTTGTTTGTTAGATATTTTAATTGTTTAGTTAGTAAGAATTAATTTATTTATTTACTCATAAAAACCTTTTTATAATATTGAAATTTCTGATGGTAAGTGGATACTTACGCCGAATATCTGTAACCAATACCAGATAAAATAATTCTATCTGAAGTTGGCCATAGATGAGGAGAGAAGTTAATTAAAAAAATACGAGGTATAATAAAAATATTCATAAAAAAATATTAGTACTTATGGGGTGTCAGATTACTTATTTCCTCTTTGAAAAAGTATATATTATTATATTTGTTGAGGGAAATAAATATTATCAGCTTTGTGGTCAGCGAAGTTATTTAAAAAAAATCACATTTTTCTTTTTACAAAAATAAACAAAAGTTCTATCATTTATCGAATTAAAAGGTGTGTACAGAAAATTAAGTCATGTACACTTATTTACATTAACATACAAAGATTTAATTACAATAATAGCCTTCACGGTAATAAAACACTATATTTTAAAGGAATGCTATTTATTTATTTTGAAATTCTCCTTTGTATCTCTTTATTGCTGTAATAAATGAAACTAACCCCGCATTCTCTCGATTTGAAGAAATGCGCGGAACAAAACAAATCTAGTTTAGAAAATACTGAGAAAACGTTTCTGTAGCAAACGAATAGTCACTTTGTTACCGTTATTTACGATTCAGCTATAAAACGAGTCGGACCGAGATTTCAAAACACACGACAATACAAACACTCTACGGTAAATAGATGTACGTGCTAAAACATATATGATACGATGTCGTCTCGGTACACGGACGTCGTGTCGGAAGGTATAAAATATTTAATTCATTTATTTCTTACAATTATGAATTATGGAAATCACATTTCGAACTAGTGATTATTATTAAAACAAAAAACTGCTTATAAATATATGCCTATGTAACTCATATAATTTAGAAGTATCAAACAAAACCACAAACTCAGTCAAACCGTTTGGACAAATACACTCGAAAAATATTACCCTCCGTAGTCGGGTGAAAAATGACGCAGCATTGCATCAAAAATTGTCACGACACGACGTCGTGCCACGTATTGTACAACGATGCGACGTCGTGATGTAAAATTTATATACACCATAGATTTCCAAGCCACATCGTGTCACGACATGACGTCGCAAAGTATAACGATGCGACGTCGTATCGTATGATTGTCTTTTATCCCTACATTGGTACCTACACTGAAATAAAATGCACGTCGGTTTTGTATAATGTTTAACAACCTTGTACTTTATAAGGTAGAGATTTAAGATCTGATTTCTCTACGATACGAGTTCGTACACAAGTGTTTCGACCTTCAGCGCAAGGACTTTTAATTCAACGATATTGGGTAATAAACCTTTAATAAATGCTTCAGAAATAAATGTTAAAAATATGTACATGTAAGCGTATCTCACGAAATCTTTGCTACGTTTTATCATTCAAATTTACCTTATACATAACCGTAGAGATGATCGTAAAGTTTTTACACGTATCGTGGTTACATCTGCCACTAAAAGTTAAGGTATGATTTGAGTTTGCAAAACTCGCCTTTATGAAATTTAACAATGTAATAAAATACAGTTTATTACGCGAAACCAACGAAAACTAGTAAGGAAAATAAGTTACACGTCACAAAAGCGAGCGATTTGGTGAGAGTGAAAGGCATAATATTAACTAATAATATAAACACAAGTTTTACTAATTTTTAATTGTAATTTCATAATTCCTATAAATATGTATTTTTTTATATAGATGTAAATTAACGCCTGTTGTTCATACTCAAACTATCAAGGCTTTGCCTACGAAAAATCGAAGTATGATGGTTTCTAGTATACCTACAGAAATTGTCAAATGTCTTGCTTTCGTATCCAAAACATTGGATAAATTGTTTATAATTGACCAGTGTATATAGTCTATAATAATATATAAATACCACAATGCATATAACTCGTAAACAGTAAAAAGCATAAAGATAAATTAACTTGTCCGTATAAAATTTAACATAAGATTTAGGAAATACAAACAAAATGGGGCCAATTACGGAGCCCTGGCGTACCCTATATCCTTTTAATCCAAGCGGACCGCTCTTTACGACCGCAAACGTCTTGAATAGTAGGTATAAGATCTGTTCTCATTGTCCTGAAACCCACATAAAACTAATTGAAATATTGCGTGGTAAATGGCACGAAGGTAGCAAAAACGCTAAAATTATTGTCGGAGCTGGTTGTGGACTAAATGTATAAGACAAGGTTAATTTCTTACGTTTATGTGGATAGTTCAGTCTTTCTTATTCTTAGATAGTCCTTTATATCGTGTTATTTAATTTCGCAAATAACATATTGGTTAATAGGTAAAAATCATTATTGTTTTTAAGTGGGAGCCCAAAGGTAGTGTCGTAGAGGACTTCGCAGAAAAAATCCGTCGGGAAGGAATATCGGTACAGTATCCGGAACTAATAGTATCTAAAACTTATCTAGCGAAATGAAATACTTGTTTGAAGAAATTTTCGTCCTTCACCTATAGTACAAGTAGTAACTTGTAAAATAACCTGTCTCATGTACAATGAAATCAATATGACATGTTTCATAGCTGCCTGCTGTAAAACTTTTGCACGAATCGACAACAATTTTGTATAGAGCCTCTAATTCATTTGTTGTCAACTTACTATTAATTATACCGCGAATGGTAAGTAGCAACAAAGTGCAATGAAAAAGAGTAGATAACTGGATGAAGCCCTGCAACAACAGGCTCAAACGGTTCTTTTTTACTTTTACATTATGCAGAACTAACCACCATAATTAACAAGCTTTAATTGCATTTACAAATGAATATGAAAATGCCTTTGATTTAATCTGGCAAATTAATAAGGTTTTCTTCGTCTAGTTAGTATATTTGCCCACGAAATATTAAATTTGGACAATTTTACAGTAAGCACAAATTATAAAAATTTCGGTAGGTAAATTGGACGAATTAATGCGACTTAAATCGCCAATTAAATAATTTAAAAATATTAGATTTAGGTAGAATGTTTTTATTGAATTTATAAACCAAAACAATGAATAAATTAGATAAGAATAAGCAGCAAAAGTAAAACTGTACAAATAAAAAAAAATGTCAGGTTTTGGTTTCTCATAATGTGATGTATCATGAATTTGATCGGTGAAGCTGGAATGGTCGCAAGGGGATCTAACTGCATTACTACACCCTGAAAAAAAATGAAGTAAGTCGAAACATACCGAAAATATTTATAACAAAATTATGAAATGACATTTGTACCTTTTTTTTTTGTTTACGAGGGGGAAACCTTCGAAAGGTACCCGACGACGTGGGGGCGACGCCGGGTTATGTGGGATTTTTACTGCACTAAAACCCCCCCGGTGGCCGTCCTCAACGCTTGTTGGAGAACTCCGGGATCTCCGAGGGAACACAACCGGAGTCCTCCAAGCGCGATGCCCCGGTCGGGCTCTGCCCCGGGGGAGCTAACATGTCATTTGTACCTATGCCACGTCGCTTTAAATAAAACGTATTAATATAAAATATCCTCGTTTTTTAAAATAGATTTCTCTTTATCTGATAATTATAGATACAAGGTAACCATACAAACGCATTTATTTTTCACATCTATGCGGAAAAGAATTTTTATGGGTGCCGTATTAGAAACTTATTAGTTACTTAATTACAGGGTATTTATTAAAACTTCCAGGTTATTTATTTATTGGAGAGATGATATTTATCAACGAGAACAGAATCCACCCTCTATAGTATACACACTATAGTATTCGGATGTTAGATTCGTATTTAAGGGGATCATAAAATGGATTTAATAACATAAAACATTTCGCGTTTGTCACAATCTTTGCTTAATGCATTGCCACCTGAGGACTAAATTGGAATGCCTCGTAATAAACGGGAACTATCTCTCCCTCACCCTTCAAACATAGATTAGTAAAGATACTTCGCCGCCTGGAAATTGAATGAAGCGACAAACGGCTTATTAGTAAGTTCTTTTTTTGAATTCTTGAAAAATAAAAACATTTTTAGAGAAAATTTACGAATAAATAACTAATACTGCGTAATTTACATACTAAATAAATAATTATTTCAAATATTTTAGGGACATTTTAGCTCGGAGACGTGGCAAAACTTTTTAACGCAACTATTTCAATTCTCAAAACTGGGTACATTTTCTTGTTAGGAGTGAGTAATCTTTACTAATCTATGCCTTCAAACTGGACACTGCTACGAGTATTTTAATCAGATATATGTCAGCGATACAACCAAGAACAGTTTCACCATCCTTAAAGTTATTAATGTGTGGAGTCACCATCTGTTGCCTTTAGCAATCATTAAACATAACGTACACGTGTCAATTTCTACTATCTTATACAAGAATAAATTATAATTAGACGGTAAAATGTATTTCAAGGCGATATTTGGGTGAACGTGTAACATCTCGGGTCACGTCGTCACTTTCAAGATGAAATCGTGATTAGGTGTGGCCTTCGTCGGTTAATTAGTACTTTGTGTTTACATCTACGATGTTTGGTATCTCTTTCAGCCATTTAAAAGGTTTAGAATAAAACAAGGTTAAAGTAATAATATTCTTATTACAGTATTAAAAACTTTAACATGGGTTAAAACGATGTATTAGTATTAGATAATAAAATAATTGGAATAATTGAGATAATAATTAAAATAATTTTATGGTCACTACACCGAATGACACGTATGTCAATGTGTCATAAGTGTTCAACCTTTTAGTTTCTTAAAATCTCACGATATAATCTGTGTGCAGATGTTTAACTTTGTAGACCAGTTACGATCTCCGAGCCCCGGAATTACGCGCTTCATACGACTAACTCCGTGTCATTGTTCCAGAAGTGTGGAGCGCGGGCGGCGGGGGCGGCGCGGCAGCATGCGGTAGCAGCGGCATGGACCTGAAACACGAGGTGGCGTACCGAGGGTTGCCGAACCAGGTGAAGGCGGAGCCGGGGGTCAGCCACAACGGGCACCCGGTGAACGGCCACGTGCGCGACTGGATGGCGGGCGGCGGCGGCTCCCCGTCCCCGGGGGCAGCCACTACCCAGCCGCAGCCGAACAACGGGTACTCCTCGCCGCTGTCCTCCGGCAGCTACGGACCCTATAGTCCGAATGGGAAAATAGGTTAGTCACCATTTTCATTATTTATTTAAGACGTTATAATATTTGTTTAAACGACTTCACAAAATTTAATTCAATTGTTTTTAATGTGTTACGAGATAGTTGTCCTTTATTTGTTACCGGATTTTCCGTAATTTATAATGTTTGTGTTTGTGCTACTATAATTACCTGAAATATAATTATGATAATATTGTTTATGTCTACAATTTTAATGTTTAATAACAAAATTATTTTAAAGTCTGTCCTTGAGTTAAATATCACTTCTCAAACAACAAAGCGTATAATTTTGTATTAAAAGTAACTTACTGTTCTGAAAATCAAATATCATGTTCGACAGACAGGTTATTGATATCAACGGTTTAGGAAATAGCGCCACAATAACAGACTGTGATACATTAGGACGCAGGATGTCAGAGACGCTATATATAGATATCCAAAACGGAAATAATAGCAATAACAATAACATTACTCTAAAACCAAACAACTGTTGTAAATATTTACGATATAGTATTGATCGAAGTTTTAACCTATTTCTAATGTATAAATACTAAAACTTAATAGGCTGTAATATGTCAATATTTTCTGTTTAATTAAAAGACATAACATAGAGATAAGTGCAATCAATATAATTATTATAATTTCATGATATGTATATATGTATGTACAATTTTGGGTACTTGTACGTTGTACATGACAAAACATGTTTTATGTCATATATTTGCAAAAATGTAATTCATATTAATCAAAGAAAACGTAAAAGTCTCAAAATATTTTATATTCAGATACGTTTAATTAATATTTTACAAACATGATTAAAAGACAAACAATTTTTTTTATAAAAAATAAAATACTAAAGGCATTAACAAATACTTGGTGCCTAACGTCTTCCAATCTCAATAGCGTTTTACACAAATACCTCATATCATACTTAGTTATCTAAGTTCCGTACTAAATGTATGTACTCGTAGCAAAAGAATACGGTTAAACACTCTCAAAGTTATCTAAGTAAATGGCCACTCTACATAACAAATGCAACTGCTCAAACACGTCTTGCTGAAACATTGCGTTACACGACCTACTTCAGATAACATAATATGTATAACGCGTGTTACTTTGTTTTTACTTTCACGATCACCGGCGAGAAAGCGACGGAAATTCTTCGCTTTACTTATAATGAAAAGTGATTTAAAAGTGGTGGAATTTTTCGTTTCACTTATTTAGCCTAATAAAAGCAGGGTAAAACTTGTGTGTGTGTTTAGTCAGAAATAGTGTGAAAGTGTTAATTATAACGCATGAAGAATATGAGACATCCTTAATTAGGCCTCTACTGCAGGAACGCATTTTAACTGTCTTCAGGACTCTTGTCTTGTCTTGATCAGTTGTAAATGTCAGCAGTAACCGCTTTATTAGACTGCGTGCTATTTCACTGTTCCTATTTCATACGAAAAAGCCATTGTTTTCTGACACGGACAAAACCAATCCGAGAATTATTCTTTGCCACGGGTTTTCTACAATTGTACGGCTTAAAAATGTGTATATTACCACATTTTCAAAATGAGTATATTTACGTCAAACCTTTAGGAAAACCGTAACGATTTTTCAAATCAAAAGTCAAGTCTAAAATGTCACTCAATATTATGATCGTTTCTCTTATATAGTAGGACCGATACATTTGCGTAACCGCGGGGGGCTGAGCAGTAATCTCATATTCAATGCGTGGCCCACATACTGCTAACAAAGAACTACAATAGTCCATTTCCTAACAGCCTTCGGTGACGACCTCAGGGAATGAGTGGTAACACGGCAATTAATAGTATGGTGCTGTGATGTCCCTGAAATCCTTACTCCTTACTAATAATATAAATCCGAAAGTAACTCTGTCTGTCTGTCTGTCTGTCTGGTTGTCTCTTCTTCACGCCCAAACTACTGAACCGATTTTAATGAAATTTTGTACAAAGATAGTCTGAGACCCGAGAAAGGACATAGGATAGTTTTTATCCCGGAAATCCCACAGGAACTAGGGATGGCGATCTAAGATCGGAGAATCGATATTTTGGGCCCAAAACATCGATTATTTTAATCGATATTAGTAAGGATTGAATCGTAAACTATGCATTTGATCAAGTGATGATCTTTAGCAAAGTTGAAGGTAAAAGTAAAGTAAAAAGAAGGTAAAAAGGAATTTTCAGTTTTATGTTATATTATTTTCTTTTAAACGCGGGCGAAGCCGCGGGCAAAAACTAGTATATGTATAATGGAAACGTGAAAAGCGCAAAGCCTTGGTGCTGAATGATCGAATGTCGTGTTCTTACGTTTTTCATGTTACTTGGCACCCTTGCCAATGGAGGTAATGGTCGAGTAATATTTATGGTAAATCCATATCTGTTTAATTATTTACCACATGATCGTACATAAAAATGTACTAGAATTATATTACTATTCGATAAACGCGATCTGGACTTTTGGACATCACTAAATCAAATTATCAAACAAACACTAACTACATAATTACATTAAAGGTATAAAATATGAACTAAGATATTATTTTATGTCTGCATTTTTAATAGAAAATACATTTCTCCACAAAGAAATATAGTGACGGGGTGTAAATGTAATTTCCATTACGAATAAAAAACAGATATTTCGCACCATTAATTTAACCGCTTTCATTCATAGCAAGGGCTGGAGACAGATCCAGAAACAGCGGTTTTATTAATAGCACAGACAGCTCAAATGCCGGGTTTGGGAAATTAATTACTTCCATGACGTAGTACAAATTGAAAATGTGAGATTGTAGAGACAGGGCTTAAAGTTGTGAATAGGAATGTTGAATTTGTAATCGGTTTTGGTATTGGTATAGCACTACACCATAAAATAAATAAAGAACAGAGAGTAACCATGTATACTGTATAGTCCGCGCCAAACTGCTAGTCCGCTCTGAAGTTGTTACGACCAGGTGTAGTCATACAATTTGCTACGGCGACGCGATTCATTTCCATATTCAGAGCGGACTAGCAGGTTTACGCGGACTATATGTATGTATTACCTATTGATAACATGATATTGTTATTGTTATTATCTATTGATATTGATACGCTTAACAAGGTGGTAGAACCGACTGTGGTGCCACTCTGGCGGCACCACCGCAACATCTATTTCTGCTTGACAACAGCAATATTGAGCGCTGCTGTGTTCTAGTTTTAAGGATATGGTAAAGGAGAGATCCGAGGCATTCCAAATTAGTCCTCCGGGGTAGTAAATCAGTTGCCAACCTCAGCTAGGAATCTAATCTTATTGGAGATTGGTTACGGACGCCCATAAACGGCAGTGCCTACCATAAAATGGACTGGGTGCTCGTTTACTCAATATTATAAAAAATACGCGTAAAATAAAATGTTATCAGTGACATAATCATATTTTTAGAACAATTCAATGACTTCATACCAACATTATTAGTCAAGATATCGTTAAAATCACATCCGACCTCACTGACCTCATTGACACCACAAATAAGGTCGCCTGTTCATTATCAGCCGGTTGTGAGCAAACATGAGGTTATTTCTCTTGCTGATAAGTATGAAAGGGAATCCGCGACATCAATTTTAACTGATTTTGAAAGCAGATAATATAATTAGGTTTTTAATAAACAAGCAATATGCTTTTTGTTAAGTTTGGCAAGGATAAAATTATGACGTAGGGATTATTTTCCTAAATAAATCTTAAATTTATATTCTTAATTCATAGGTTTTATAAGAGGTATTGAAAGGTTACCAGCTTTAGTAGTAGTAGTAGAACCAATACGGTTCCACCGGGAAGGCACCATCGCCTCCGTTTCAAGCATGAAGCTCTCCTATATTTCGGTTGAAGGGGATAGATGCCGACTGACTTACTTATACGGCGATCATCTGAGTCCCCATCATTGGTAACGCATGTCACCTATGTGCATTCTCACAGATGACCATGATCCTCTTCTTCTACTTTAATCATATAAAAAACGGTCTATCAAATAATTTCAGAGGAATTCAAACACTTAACGCGGTTCGTGCGTTTATCGCTGTTAAAAGGATTTTTCCGTGTTTATCGTTATCGTCAATGCTGATAGCGAGGGCAACGACCCCGTTGCGTGACGGTGACGTACAGACAATTGTTCGAAAAACACGCTTCATTACTCAAATTATGCATATTAAATAACAATTAGGTGACGTACGTGTTATTCGTGTACTTTGGTTTGCTTTGTATGGTAATCTATTTACCAATACATGATTTATGTTATTTTTTGTTCGTATACTTTTAAATGTATTAAATTTTACTTATGAGCGCCTAATAGCGCTATTGAGTTATTATTTTTTTTTTGTTTTCCTACTCAACATTCGTAAAATATAGGTACTTAAAAAAATAATACATGGCAATTTAAGAATATAGCTTATGTGACTTTCACAGTTCATACCAATCCAATGATTCCTCTTATGTTAAAAACCGTCAAGCCGTTTGCACCGCAGGGCGTGAGACATACATTACATTCGCTCAAAAAACATTACCTCCTGCAAACGGGTAAATATCTATTTAAAACTTACCACTGATAAACTTACAAATAATAGGTATACAGTTGTCTTACCCCTTCGCGTAGAAGTAGGGATAAAAATCGTTATTTTGAATTTTTGATTTTTCTTTTCTCTAACTAGGTCTTTTAGGAATTAAAGCTTGCCATAAAAGATAGGCGCAAAACTTTCAAAAGCTTACTTTAATTGTAGGCATAAATTTTTGCTGCAGCATAAATTACTAAGCGGTATCAAATATTATAAAGATTTAGCTCTTCTCGGGGAAAGAATTGCAAATTATTATAATAAATGTATATCGGGTTTATTGCTAAAATTGCAATAATAATGATAATGATACTGAGAATTCCAGTTTATTTCCCTAAGTTAATGTATTTTGCAAAAGATTTATAACATCCGCCCTAGATACACTGATATCTTGAGTCCAGTGAGTTCTACTTCTAATAGATACTAATTGCGTAAAATAAATTAGTTTTACATCTTACAAAATACTTTATACTGAGCGTTTATATTAAATGTAATAGCGTAATACACAAAGAACATTTTACAATACATTATAAACATATTGACATAATTTGAAAAATATACTTTTACAATTGTCACTACAATTTTAATTCATTTATTAAAACTTATTATTAAACACCGAACCAGTCTGATCGAAAAATCTGGAACTTTTAAATTAAAATATCGCACCGGCACGTGAGGGTAAAGAAAAAATAAGAATGGCTATATTCCACAGACGTTGCATTGACGATATTTGAAGTATTTAAAGAATTCCTAATTTAAAAATATTTAGAATCGTCCGCAACAAAGTAAAGAACGTCGGACGACGTTATTATTATTATTCAACTTGAGGGTATTGAATTGAACTTTTTTATTACTGATATTCATTAACAAGTTAAAAATAAATTTGTTTTTAATTTCAATTTTTCTTTTCAATACAGGCAATAAATTATAATTGATTACAAGCAGATTGCTTAATTTATTCTACACATGGTAGATTAAAAATTATTTTACACGTCAAAATTAAATATTATTATCAATTACTTTTAATATTCTCGTATTTTTTCTGTATTTTTATGACATATCGTGAAGAAACCATAAACAAAATTAATTCTAACCAAAAGCTTATTCAAATATGACTCGTCAAACGTAATTCAAAATGGCGTCACCACCCAAACATCTCACTGTTCGATAAAATCTTACCGTTGTACGAGTAAAACCTGCCCGTTCAGACGCAAACATAACTTTACGTGCGCTCTATAAAATATTTCAATGCTGTTATTTTACTACGTCGTACCTAAACGAATCGAGGTGTAGGTATTATTTCGTCTAGATTGTGTATGTAGGTAGAAAACTGTTTCTGTAAAAATGTAAGAAATATCAATGCTGATATTAGTTTCCTCTGAACATGAAAAGGGTGAGGTTAAGTTAGGTTAGGTGATTAGACTAATGTGCAACGCTGATAAAATTGCCGGTTGTTATGTACACGTTGAGAACAAGGTGAACTTTATAACATTTAAAGCTAATAGATAGATTATTAGTGTTTAGATTACTGTGACGCCTTGTCCTTATTAGCCTTAGCGAAATAGGCTCATTTGAAAGGTGTTGTAATTTAGAGGCATTTACGTGAAATCTTCAAACTTAGATACATCCAGGTTTCCTTACGCAAATCCAAATCTTAGTGATCGTTTACACTTCTACTTCAATTTGAATTGTATACAATTACTGATACAATAAAAACGGTTTCATCCTTCAAATTTATTTTCCTATAGTTTAATGTTTGTATGTATAAATTATATTATCTGTATGCAAATAAAAGCGCGACATTTTCTTGTCTATGATATTTATGACAGTCCGGTTACTGAACTGGATTCGATTTTTAAAACGCCCGAATCCATTTTGCGGTTGAAACGATTGAACGGTTCAATGTTTATTAGACAAGCTATTTAAGGAAGCCGTAATTCACGGGGTCGGAGTCGTTAAGTTTCGATTTATATATAACTTGTTTCAAAAAGTAATTTAATTCAAAATGGCGGCTTTTGTTTATGTTTTGTTTTGAAGTTAGTTTCGTGGTTCAACTTTGGAAATGCCACCGGTAAACCTATTTTTGCCTTCTTCTTTATGAAAACGATTTTAAGTACTGCTATCATAGATAAGTATAGATATCTCACCGCCTTGTAATTGAAGGAAGCCATTAAATGGCTTAAATGGCTGACAATGTGTCAGCCGTTTAATGGCTGTCATGGCGTAATTTACGCGTAACAATGCCGACATGTGCAGCAATAACACGAAATCGAGGAAAAAGTGTGGAGAAATATCGTTTCATTCGTAAATGCTCTAAAAACTACATTTATTTAAATATTTTTCAAACACGAAAATAGATGACAGTGACAATTTAATTGGCAAAACTTGTTACATTTTCTTGCTACGAGTGAGTAATCTTTACTAATCTATGTTTGCTAAGGAGGATATGTGGTAAGAGAGATACTTATACGAGGCGTTCCAGCTTGGTTCTTAAGTGTGACAACACATCTTTAGCCGACCCCAGGTCGGACGCTAATCCTATCTGGAGTTGAAAACAGATGTCCATGTGCAGCAGGCCACTTACCATCACTAACAGATTGAATAAGAGGTGAATAAAATGTTGCCGGTTTGGAATACATTTTTATTGGACCGAGTTATATTTAAATACTAGCTCGTACCTTCGACGATAATTAATAACAGAAATATTTTAAGCGATTTTAATCATTCGTTCTATTAGTTAGCAATCTGTAATTTTCCGTAGATTTTAATCATAGATATGTTTTATTTAAATTTGACTGTAAGAAAATTGTTGGCCCAACTTTAATATATGTTATCGGTTATATATGATAAATATATGACAACCTAATAGTGAAATAGAAAATCTTTAAGATGTACAACTTGTTTATGTTGAGTTTTATGTTGAATTTGACACTATTTCAGCGTAGTGCAATAAATATTTTAAATGTAGAGCCATCTGTAAGGAATCATTTATATTAATTTATAGATAACTAGTTGTGGTCGCGGCTATGACCGCTCTAAAAAAAACATGACATATATATAACTAAAAATTTGTACCTTTATTGGAATGACACTGCCCCATCTGTCGAAAATTGTTCGTACCAACTCAGAAACCTTCGTAGACTCTTGCACAACAACTTTGCTACAGATTATAACATGACCATGTGCATAATTTACGATTTTATAAAGAACATACCTACAGACAAACATTCACTTTTTTATATCACTTTAATTATATCTGACGTTTTAAATAGTAAAGCATTTTGTGTGCCGACAAGACAAAAGTATCCTTATTTTTAGCATTCATAAATTTATTAAATGTTCTTTTATCTCGAAGTCAACCCTGTTCAGAATTCTGATTTGACGGATAAGAAAGTCAATGCAAAAGAGACATTGCATATTCTCAAGGTAACAAGTCTGTGTCATTTCCTTCGTAAGGCACGACTAGTAAATGCTGAGTACTAAGCAGGACCTCATTTTAGTATGTCTAGTGTCTACCGATCTACTCAGACCCTTCAAACCCGAGAAGGTGGCGCTGTAGTGGGTACATAAATCTCTGGATTTGTTTTGTAGAATAAGGCATATTAGATTAAAGTTAGTTATAATATCATTGAATAAAGTTTCAATAAATCCAAATAAAATGGACAGGTTTAGGTTTTATGCCAATAAAAATTATACATTTTTAATATCAAATAAAATTTCTAACAAGTCGATATATGAGAATACTCTTACAAGATTTATCTTAACAACTTTCTGAACGAAACTTCAATATCTATATTAATGGCGACTATCAAAACGTCGAGAAGAATACACACAGCAATCTAGTCTAGATCCGAGACGACAAACAATATTGTACGATAGCAAATAAAACGATACTATCGTATACAATACAGTGATTTATGTCACGTAACAATGGATATGCGAAAACTTAAACATAAACTGTACCCTTACCATGAGTTTTCAAAACGTCCTACAATTTTACGTTACGTTTATTCAATCCATTATTCTCTTCCGTTTTGTCAATTTAGACATTTAATGTTACCTTACTGATACATAGTTCTAATATAATCCGCTAGGGGCGCTGATTGGAAATTGTATGGGCATATACGTAAAGAAATACCAAAACAGTAATATTTGTCAAAACGTAAAAACTCATGGTAAGGGAACTGTACTTATATTGCTGTTGTCATCGCATTTCCTTTCAACTTGCGATGGAATAAATATCGATGTACAATTTTATTGTTGACTTACATATGTATTGTGCTGAATGCTAACAAAACGTATTATTTATTTATTTATTTATTTAATTTTGTAACACCTTAAACTAAGGGTAACAAGGGAGGACTTAATGCCTAATGGCATTCTCTGCCAGTCAACCCTGGGCGATGGCGACATTATGTGGTAGGCATTTATTATGTACAAGCAGTGATAGCCTAGTGGTTAAGAAACGCGGCCTCTTGATCGAGAGGTCCGAGGTTCAAATCACCACGCACCTCTGATTTAACAAAGTTATGTGCGTATTAGAAGTTAATTATCACTTGCTTAAACGGTGAAGGAAAACATCGTGAGGAAACCTGCATACCTGAGAAATCTTAAAAAAAAAAAACAAAGTTTTCGAAGGTATGTCAAGTCTACCAACACGCACTTGGCCAGCGCGGTGGACTATGGCCTAATCCTTCTCATTCTGAGAGGAGACTCGAGCCCAGCAGTGGGACAATAATGGGTTGATGATGATTTATTATGTGCTCGATCATCGTGTACACACGTGTTAGGTACGTATGGGATATAATGAAAGTAAACGTGTTATCGGTCATTTAATTTCCATTAAAGGATTTAATTGCTTTAAGTTTGATGTTAAGTTTGAAGTGTGTGGTCAAATCAATATAAAAATTAAAAATATAATGTTCATTCTACTATGAATATCTTAGAATACAAATAGGTTAAAGGACAAGAAGTCAAAACTGCATTTTATAAGTTGAAGAACCCCTGCTACCTTTGAGGACTAAGCTGGAATGCTTTGGAAAAGTATGTCTCCCTTACCACACTCCTCAAACCAGAACATAGCGGCGCTTAACACTGCTGCTTTAGGCAGATGTAGATGTAGCGGTAATGCCGCCGGAATCAAACCATAAAGGGTTCTTCCCCTTTCCATTCCCTTTTTCATTTTCATTCCCATTCCCTTTTTCAATGCGTGTAATAATACTTATTCATTATATTTCAACCACATTAATATTCGAAACGGCCTAAATAGTTTAGATACTATCAAAACAGGTAAATCTCATAAATATAAGCTAATAAAAACCTTTGTTTTAAACAACAAACGAATATATTTGCTCGTGCATACTTCAATTATGCAAATGAACATAGTTATCTACATCAGAATATTGATAACTCTATGTGCGCTCGGAAAACGAAACTAACACTGAATAGTACAAACAGAATACATGGAACAATTTTATTGGGGGTTATACCTATATTAAACTTGCCTTGTTAGCGTGGGCGGGTCAAATTTTGGACCTACTAAAAAGCATAAAACTGTTTAATATAAATTTATCTATACCCAATTATGTAAGCTTTACATACTTAAGTTTTATAACTTTAACTAGAGTATTATTCCTTAAGAAGCTGCATAATATGATTTTTAATTCCTCAAAACAATATTGGTTTGACAGTTTACTGATATGCAATTTATGTTTATTTTAGTATGAAAATCTAATAGCTTCTCTAAATTTATTGCACCACAAAACGATACCATCTTCATACTTCGCCGAGCGTTATTTACACGACAAATAATGTCCCTTCCTAATTCCTAGTGATACATAAAACATGAAGTAAATCGAATTACCTACTTAGAATAGGTCATTATATCATTTATACCTGACTTAGCAACAAGACATGGCATGGCATTTACCTCTGGGATCATTACGTAATAATACATAAACGTTGACGTCATAATATGGATGTTAATTTATTGGAATTTAATTTACACTGGCAACCGTCTTTATTAGTAGTATATCTATGCTGGCAACATAATATAGCCAGATTATTTTACACCAACGCTACCTGGAATGTTATTAATAATACATTCTATAAGCATGATGTAGAAAACATTGAAAACAAAGTAATTAAAGGTATTAAAAATTAAATTCTTATAGAATTTAAAAAGAGCTGATATTTTTCCTAGCTTTTAATCAGTAAGCAATAAATGTTATTAACCTTGTACCTAATAAACAAACTTAAATTAAACTTGCAGCATCGCGTAGAATTAAATAATAATTGAATTTAGACAATAAATCAATCAACATTCGTATTATTCATGTGAAGCCGACATTTACATGTTTGGTTGTATACAAGGGCATTGACAAGTGTTGGTGTAGGTATTTACATTTCACAATCGTAGAACACGTGAACGTAATTTAATTAACTGAATAAATATACCTAACCGCTCCTTATAAATAATGAGATACGTTAGCACCCCTTTAAATACTAAAGGGTAAATATGTGTGGCGGAGTGATTTTTAATCTGTGGTACGGTGAGGCGCGGTGCGGCGTGGCGGGAGAAATTGAGTTTTGGCGGGAAACTAATTGTCATAATCGTCATTGTTATAAAACATTTATGAAAATATATCATCTTCCTCTAAATGTTTCTTTTATTGTGATACACTCAAGAAATACAGCTTTATATATGCTTGTAATAATTAGGCTGACTGCCCATTGACGACTATAGTTTGAATAGCTTAAGCGATAAAATGGTTAGCGCGACTGCCACAAGTTGCTCGACGACTATTTAGTTGCTTAAAATTTCCTTATAAGACACGTAGATAATCGAATGTTGAGAGATTAAAACTATCAAACCATCAATCGCTCTTCGTTCATCGCTTGCCGCTCGTCGTTCGTCGCTCGTCGTTCATCAATCGCCCCAACAAGAAATTAAATTTTAAATTCGTAAATTCCGAATATCTTAAATTAAAAAAATCTGAGAAAAAAATATTCGTTATTAAAAAATATCGATGATTTCAAACGAAAACATCGATGTCAAGTACCGATATTTTACATCATACATATATCGATAAATTTTTAAGTGGACACCCCAAATCACCTTTAATCTCGGACGCACATACAATATTCAAACATTAAAATCACGCTTCCACTTAAACAAGCCGCACGCCGCATAGATATACTTTCGCTAAGGATTTCATAATCGCGATTGTTTATCGCGGTGCACCGGGGCCAAGGCCGGCTTTATCGCACAGCCTGAACCCGTGTGAACCCGCGTGGCGCAATCTGCTCCCATAGCGTGGCCGAATGTAGCGCTCGTTAGCGGTGATTAGAGCTAGCTGGATCCGTGACTTTGCTCTCGAACTGTTGTCTGTTGCTAACCAAAACATCTGTGGTAAGCTAAATATCAATAATTGCAAAATCGAGTTGGTAAACTCAATTTCAATAGTCGCTAAAACTGCTTCTTGCTGCATCTTTCTTGCTTTCTTGCTGCTTTCTGCTTGCATCAGTGGTGCCATATCAAACGTCATTATTTCTAAAGCCCAAGTCTTTAAATTAGTATTAGTATTTTTACACATAATCTAAATCAAATCAAATCAAAGTTGTTATACAAAAAAGTTTCTTTCCAAGCCCTTTTTGAATGTCAATACCACTACCACCACTTTACAAGGTGTTTCGTTATGGAGAGGAAGCTGTGAAGAAACTCCATAACACTCATCTTTTATATAATGAAAAACTTAACCTAATGGTTCATGTTGAGCTGGAGCTACTTCAGACCACACCGTTTTCAGTGTCAGTCAAATAATCACTCAGCTTATAGTACACTTGTTTACATAGCGTTTGTTTAACGACAAGATTAAACTTTTTTCTGTGTGATTCATCTAGAATTTAGAATCTAAAATTCAATCTAGAAAACTGTATGTTAAAAGCATCATCAGCTGATCAGTATGTTCCATCACATTTAGCTCATCAATAATATACGGTACAATTTGAACTTACATTTTTATATGTAGGGATCGTTCCCGAAGCTCAATCAGATAACATAGAGGTCGTACTGCAATACGAGTGTTGTAACAGTTTCAAATGATGAGAGCTTCACAAGCTTAAGCCTCAAGGCACAAGCCAATTATTTGTGTTCACGAATTAGGTTTTGAAAGGTGGGAAAACCAATATGATTTGTTCGGGTAGGTAACACCACAACTATTTCTGAAGCAGTTTTTATGTTTTAGTGGAAAGGTGTGGATTCCGACTGATCTACATTCGAAACAATCTTGGCCCTCAGAATATTATATATGGAGAATGTTCTATATGGAGTTTTTTATACGTGTCCATGGGCGGCAGTGACCACTTACCGCCAAATAAACTGCATGTTCTTATCTTGTCATCTTTAATATATATTTCTTATGTGCGTGTGTATGTCACTGAACTCCTCCTAAACGACTGGACTGATTTTGATGAAATTTGTTGTGCGTATTCAAGGGGACTTGAGAATGGTTTAGATTCACAATTTAGTCCGTGGGAAAAGGTGTTTATAATTAATTTTTAATTCGTAAGTAGTTGTTGATTTTGGAATGTTTCACATTGGATTCGACATACTTCGCTACCATCGCAGTTTCAAACATTCTATCTATTTTTCAAACCCGTAAGTGATAAGGGTTGTTCACCCGTAATATTTTTTTTATTTATATGGCAACACATCGTTTGCCGGGTCAGCTAGTAATCTTATAAAAACTTTTGAGAAGTAGTTTCATCTACCTATAACCAAGTTTGCTACATCATATACAATGAATACATTTTTATGTTAATTTCCGTTAATATAGAGCAAATGAATCGACAGTTAATTAGAATTGAATAGGTTAGTTCTTAAGGTATAATTTACTGTCGGACTCACATAAAAACTTAATAATATCTAGTCATAGCAATTTCGTAGCAATGTTATTAATTTAATTGTGTTACTAGATTACTGTCATTACCTTGTTGTGTTTGTTTATTACTTAGTTCAAAACTCTAAACTATGAGAATGAGTGTAGCAGCGTAGGCAGAAAAGGCATTGAAATAACTACAATTTTAATTGTATGGTAACTTGCGGAATATATTATTATTTAACCTGCGTGGTATAGAGTACGCAAGAAAAGGAAAGTCGACTGTCGAGACATGAGGGAGAATATATACCCTGGGCATTTAGTCGCTGGTCGATTTGGTAACATCTTTCCGTTTTCCTTTAATTTACAGATCGCATTAATATGTTACGTAAAAAAGGGTCGTGTGATTATTTCAATTGTAAGTTTTACCGTACAAGCATGTCAATAACGAAGAAATCAGGCGGAATTTTAAATCTCCATCAAAGTATAATAATAACGCTAACCTTACACATAACCTTGTGATTGTGATTGTGACTGTCATTTCCCTTATAAAAGGGAATACACAAAAATTCACACCTATAACTGCGATGTAACTGGTCAACATTCATATATTTTCATGAAACCTAATTTCTTTCAGACTAGAATTTTATAGCACGCAAGTAATCAAAATATGTAGTCTGAGACTTGTGAAATCGACTGATTCTAGCATTTGACATGATGCTTGGTACAATGGTTTCCTTATTTACGAAAAGATAATGTAACCTGTAATTATTATATAACGATCTCTTAATAACGATAAAACTATATTTCGAATTTTCGTATCTTACTCTTTGGATGCGATCGCGGTATCTTCAACTTTATTGTTTTTATATCGACTCAAAATGTATTGGACAAAAGCAAATGTCCAGTACTCCAGCTACAAAGCGATTTTATGTGTCTTTTAATGGAGAAATAATAATTAACACGTACACGTTATGCATACAAAATAGTATTACCGTCTGTACGTTAGCTGCATATTAAGAAGTATATCTACCATCGAGACAGCTTGGAAACTAACCTACTAATTAGTATGCAGCAAACAACCTCACTATAATAAAATTGTAGAGGTAAATAAAAGAATATATTTACTTACAAAATCTTAGAGCAATTTGCTGATAATGTTTGCAAGTTTTTATGAGTACCTACAATACCAGTAGGACTACCATGAGTTTACAAAAGTATTACTCGCTAGCGACTGCGTAAAATAAATGTATGAAAAATTGTACAGCGCCTCTGGTGGTTACTCGTAGAACTAAAATCCGTAGTGACGTAACTCGATACGTAAAAAACCTATCGAAATCAAATCGCTAGCGAATGTCATTATGATCTATTGCCATACAAATTCGGTCCCATGAGTCATTAATTTGACAGACGTTGTCAAGAAATACCGTAACGATAGTAGTTATGTTATTCACTAGCAAAATGACAATAGTTTTCTATTTACCATTTCTATAGTGGCGTTTCTATGCCAACTCATGGTAATGCTATGATATCTATACTTGATTCACACTCTTTTTCAAAATATTGGTTCTGAAATATCAGGGACAATATATTTTTATTTATATTTAATTGAGTGTTATCGTAAAGGGCGAATGAGAGATTAAACCCGGTTGAATTAGCAGCATCTTCCAAGGTTTCAACGTTTATTGGATGATAAAAAGAGTATTTTAAGAAACATTAAACACAAAATCTTATTTATTTTTAGTTTATCTCGAATAGTGATAATATATTATGATATTATCCCTATTCGAGATAAACTAACTTTTTCATCCCTTGCAAAAGCGAAGGGAGGTGGAAGTAATCTGACTGACGATTGAAAGTATCGACCAGTTACAATTTTAGCCTTAAAATAGGGCAACTCCTGTTGAAATTAAGACTCGACAGAGATTCAGCTCTCTTCGAAAAAAAATAGTACTATTAATTTGTTATTTGTAGACGATTCTTGAATTAAAAGAATATGCTATGCATCAGTTGGTAAGTAGCAACTGCCACCGATAGATATGTTTAATTAATCCCAGATAGAATTAGAGACCTGAGGCTAGCCACAGATCCGTTTTTACTACTGAAGACTTGATGTGATGAGAATAGATTTGGGGTTATCTCTTAAAACTATTTTATACCTTTAAAACGAAAACCAGCACCTTAAATCATTGTAGAGTTGCTTGTGCTGTGTGATATTGTTGGCATATCCGACCATAATAATAATATACTGTTTGTGATAAAAATATTGATTTAATTATAATTATGTCCTGGTACATTCACAGTACACTTTACATAACGATTGCATCTTGCATCCTAACAATGCAGTGCTGTTGCAACAATGAGTGACGTGGCATCCGACCTTGGGGCAGAGGATATTATGCGATCGCGAACTAGATGCTATCGTGCTGAGATGCACAGGAAGTTTGAACCAGATTAAGTCTGAAAGGTACTTCGGATGACTAAACAGAGGACTAATATTGGAGGACCAGGATATGGGTTAGAACTAAGTTTAGTTTCCAATGTCTAACAATGTTTGTTTCGTTGTTTTCTATTTTTTGAATGAAGGTTTCCTCATTCATTCAAAGTTATTTTTGATCCATAATTTTAATTTATTATTATTATCCTATTTACCTTTATGTATGAAACCACGCATGTAGCCATGTACCCATGTAGGTATACGTACCTAACACGCGAAATGGTATAAATACCATCATAATATTTATCGTGTTTTATTATGAAGTTTTATACTAAGAGCATTATGGCATGAATATCTGCAAAATAATACTAGATAATAGCTGTCTAAAACATAGTTTCCCCAACGCCAAAATATTTCATGTTTGTAAAAGTGACGTTTCTACATAACTTACCCTAATGCCTTGTCGCTTCAATATCCGCCCATAGCGTGTTGTGTACGGGGCCCATTACATTTTGTAATAGGTTATCACACACAAAGGAACGTTAAACATACATTGCTAGGTTATTCATATTACCAAATAAATTTTTGGCTCACTTCTCAATGTAAATCAAACAAGATATTGTTACTGTTCAGAGAACATTTCGCTGAACGAGCCGTTTTCATTCAGATAATCGTGTTTACTATTTGCCTACGAAATTACATGTGTTGTTTATAAGTATTGCGTCTACCACTGTGATTGGTATTCTGATATTTCGTAAACGAGAAATCTGCTTGTAAATTGGTACTTTTAATGGGGAATTGGAATAGTTGTTGGCTCATTTTTAATTAAGTTAATGTGGCAATATTTATTTAATTAAGGCTCACCAACCCAGAAAACACAGTAACAATTTACAAAGATGTAGAGAATAAAACGTCGTTTTCCGACAATTATAGGTGAGCACAGCATACATAATAATTATATTGAATATTTTTTTATGCTGTTACTTAATTTGATCCAATTTCATATAATGTATTACTTACACATTATGCTACATTCCAATAGCTCTGCCACATAAAGGGTCTCAAGTTCGACTCCCGATCAACTTTAAAATAATTAAGATACCTTTTTTTATAATATAGGAGTAGCAGACGAGCATGCAGCCCACCTGACGGTAACTGGCTACTGCCGCCCATGGACATCTGTAATCAACCCCAGATAGGATCAGATATTCCTACCTGAGGTCGGCCACAAATGCGAGGACTGAGGACTAAGCTGGAACGCCTCGGAAAAGTCTGTATCCGTTACCACACCCTTCAAAACGGAACACAGCAGCGCCTAACACTGGTGTTATTAGATAGATATAAGAATACCTGTTTTGGATCTGCACCCAGACCCACTGCGTACTTGTCTATGTGTGTATCTATGTTTATCAGTATCTACACGTTTGTTATGGGTCTGGGTGTGTTGCCTGTGTGTGTAATTGTGTATAAGTCGACACGTGAACGATTGATGATGTTGAATGTCCACTTGACCACATTAGCTAACTCATTGACATTTATAACATGATCGACTATCATTCAATATAACACTTCATGAATTCAATATTTTATATTTCTTGTAAATAATTACATCGTTTGTATTCAATTTGTGATTATATCTGATAATCCGAATACAGTATATTTACACAAACACGATTTTATAGTGTTTACAGTTGAATATTTTATTAGTATTATGTTAATATCTTTGGTACACAAATGGAGTATTTTCCTGTTTTATTATCAACAAATAATCCTTTAACACACGAATAAATATTTTGATTGCATATTTGAAACAGGGCCGTGCGTCCAGGAGGGTTCTAACACATCTTTTCCTTTCCAAATGCGGTATTTGGCTTTCGGTGCGAGAGAAGCCGTACTATCCGAGTAAAGAAATACTCATTAACGGACGGAAAAAACTAAATTTTAGGGTTTCTGCTTTACCATTTAACCAAGTGCTGAACCCGGAATCAGGCCACGACGGGTTTTCAATGGCGATAGATGATAATAAATATACAATTAATTAGTGTTGATTAAGTCATTTAAAGTGGTAGAACACTTTCTGGTTTGACTCCGGAGGCACCACCGCCACACTTTCTGCCTTAATTATAATGGTAGAGATAAACGTCGCTGGGTAAATCCGATCCAACTTAAAGCTCAAAGGTAGCAACGAATTTATGGTCAATATCAGGTAGGAATTTAGTCTTATCTGGGGTTAATTACAGAAGTCCATTGTCGGCAGTGGCTACTTACGATCAGTTGGTCTGCATGCTCGTTTGGT
The DNA here is from genome assembly GCF_041222505.1 of Epargyreus clarus. Taxonomy (NCBI): domain Eukaryota; kingdom Metazoa; phylum Arthropoda; class Insecta; order Lepidoptera; family Hesperiidae; genus Epargyreus; species Epargyreus clarus. The sequence goes on from NW_027332233.1 coordinate 6,545,037, forward strand.
ACTTAAATATTATAAAAGTACAAAGGCAAAAGATCATTTATCTTCTGACATCAACAGCGGAAGCGCCCACGAATCCGGCGCTTGCGCGGCGAAGTGCGAATATAGGTGCGCACGCGCAACAAGCTCCATTGTGGGGCCGTGCGCGGAATTGATGCGCGCACAATTGAACGACGCTATTGACATTTAATACGCTTTATGTGCAATCATGTGTACCATTACTTATTGTTAGTCCTTTGTAAGGACATATTAGTAAATTAAAGAATTTGAGTATATAAGTATTGAATGATAATATAATAGCGGGAGATAACTATGTAGTTAGATACAGCTATTAATTTATAAGAATTCCTCTTCAACAACAATTGCGAGTTTTCTGGTCAACTTCCTGTTTTCGGGAAATATTTATACCTAAAGTTACATTAGTTGTTCCAGATATTTCCAATTATTATAAGGATAGTTCTTAGTCAGAAGAGAAAACATAAAATAAACTTTCCATCGCTAGTAACAGCCTAGTAAGGTAGACGCGAGCGTTAGTAATCTAATATCAAATCAAATCATTTATTTAATACATACAAGGGCGAGAGATCGCGCCGACAACCAACGCTTACAGTCGCCATCAACCCCTGGCGACAGGCGGCGACAGTCGGCAGTGGTCGCTGGCGACGGACCGCAACAACCTACGATCGTCGGCTGCGGATGTCAACTCTCACCATTTTTAATCAAATGATCATTAATTTCTAATACCCATATACCTAACGCTGAAGGTAAAACCCTTTGTGATTCGACTGCGGCGGCACCACCGCCGCACTTATTTCTGCCTCATAACAGCAGTGTTAAACGCTGCTGTGTTCTGGTTTGAAGGGTGTGGTATGGAAAACATACTTTCCCGAGGCGTTCCAGCTTAGTCCTCAGAGGAAGCAGCGCATCTGTGGCTGACCTTAGGTAGGAATATCTAATTCTATCTGGGGTTTATCACAGAGTTCCAAGGGGAGTAGCCACTACTTACTCGTAGCTCTTTAGTAGCTCGTCTGCTACTCCTACACTATATAAAAAAATCTTTGAAAGATCCAGAACCTGGGGTTCGAACATCGGACTCCCTTTTAAAAAGCCAACTAACCAGGCTATCATTTCTTTTTTATTTCTAACACTGACAACGTACAATACAAACACTATTGGCATTCAATTCTCCATCGCCATAAACCGTGCAGTCACACATCATGCGACACGAGCTCAATGGGGATTGCTGCATTGTTCCGCCGCAGCAATGCGTGAAATTACCCGCACTTCGTAAATATAACTTGGGTGTATTAAGACCTAAGCAAATATATAGGGTTAGTATGCTTTAATGTCATGATTTTATCTTATAAGTCATGTGTCATGGTTCGCATATAATGTCTGGAACTGTTGAAACGATTTCAATGAAATTTTGTGAGTGCACTCGTATGTGGTTGGTTACAGCTTTAAATATAGGATATGTTAAAACCCTATGAATGGCGTTGCTGTCAAAATCTTTTTTTGTAGCATGACCATGTATGTCGCGTTGCACTACCATTTACATAGAACCTATATAATAGGTACTTGGATCTAGCAAATGCTTCTGAGCGTAAAATGCTAACGCTCACATTTAGCACAAGTTTCACTTGATCGCATTTGTATGGATAATAAACGCAGATAGTAGTAAGCATAAGATTAGATACGAGTATATTATTACTGACTTTCGTCGGTAAATACAAACAGACAACAATAAAAAATATTATACATCATTGACTCATTGTGTAACCAATGTACGTACAATAATACTCGTAATTATAAAATTTCTGAGTATCAGAAAGTTTCTGCATAACTTAATACTTAATATTTAAGGTGCTCGCCCGCCGTACCTACTCGTGTCTTCCGAAATACCATTACGCTTCGAAATCGATGTCTATTATATAATTTGTAAAGTAAACGTTTGCAAATTAATTAGCTCAACTCGGTAAAATGTTCCTCCGTGAATTTCCAGTTCCATAACTAATTATAACTTAATAAAATTTCCTTCAAATTAAGATGAATGGATTAAGACGTCAAATGAAAGAGCTATTACAATTGTGAATTTAATAAAAGTAATTGATTTTTTTCATTAATTCTAGTGAGATTTTAATACTTTTAATTCGTCATCAAAATATTGTGGACGTTATATTTACGACGTTAGGAGTTTTTAAAAAAAAATACGCAGATTTTTACAAAAAAAAAAGGAATCAATCTATCGATTGATCAATTGATGTATTAAAGCAAAGAATATTTTTTAGGCTTATTTTATGCGTTAATATTTTTTACGCTTTAATCATTTAAATTTAAATTATCATTGCCATTCATTCCGTGAATTTTAAATTATTTATTCGATTTGTATTAAAAATCTTTTTACCTTTTTGTCTTTATTTTTAATATAATGTATTTACGCCTATTTCTTTGTTGCTTGCTATTACAAAAGTTTACTCATATTTTATTTGAAGAAATATGTACGTTATTTCTAAAATTTCCCTTTTTCTGTGTTGAATAAGTAATAAGGAGCCGTGAAGAGACAATTTTGAAAGAAAGGTTCAAATGAAAAACACTCAAATGACAGTAACAATAATGGAAGAGATGTGTCATCAAGATGGGAGAAGGAAAAGTTGGCTTATTGTCAAACTTGTAACAAATTTACAGTATAAAAAGAAATAATATATATTTTGCTTCTACGTAATAATGCGTAGAAGAAATTGATTTTGTAGTAAAGATATTAAAATCACTTTAACGTAATTTGAAGCTAAGAAAAGCAAGGAATTAAAATAATATAATTTACTGACTGAGATTTCTTCTTTTTGATAATTTACATTTCACGGTATAATATAGGTGTTATTAATATTTTATCACTCAAGAAAATTCGTTCTTAAACGAATAGTCAACATTAATTAAAATGCTTTGGTTTCTTATAAACAAAGTTAGAAAACCTCATTTATAATGCCAAACATAACTAGATAGCTGTGAATTTAATATCGCGTCCACACGCTTGCCAAACCGTCACAAATTCTATCATGTGGATAGAGCGTTTCACATAGTTTGTGTATGTTTGCGAGCGATTGTAGTATAGCTTTTGATCAAGACAAATGTTCGTTGATGTTTGGAGTTGGCGGAAATCGCCAAGCGTGCGAACGCGACATAAACCAATGTAATGTTGCCATTCCGAAAAGCTTTACCGAAATTAGGTAAAACAAAGTACACAATACATCATTCACAGCGCGTAACAAAAGTCAAAGTTCGTTGAAGCCAAAAGGCTTAAAGAACGTGAACAGCATAATTATTGTAATCGGTGTATTTTTAGCCACAAGGGCTCCGCAGGGCCGCCATGGTCGCGGTCACGTGAAACGCATGTGCCCATTTTGCCACCTTTTAATTTTATCCCTTAACCTTTCAAACTTTTGCGACATTTATTTGTTGAGGTTAGGCGAAGAAGACTTATAAATTATAACTCGTAATAGGATTACCGAAATTACCTCTTGTTTTTTATTTCAGATTATACGGCAAAAAGTCAAGTGTTATTAAAGCTTCTTTATCTACCTTTTATAAAACACAACTTTTGTTTGTTTCGTTTATGGAACAAACAAAAGTTGTGCACAGCGTTATTATTTCCGTAAATTAAGACCCTAACGATCGTAAACTTTAAAAAGTGAATCTATTTCAATATAGGTATCATTTAAACCACACCTCAGCAGCGCTACACTACTGCTAAATTCAGAAATAGGTGTCGCCGTGGTAAACCCCAGTAACGTGTATTTGTTCTACCAACGATTTTCTTTCAAAACTAAAACTCATTAATAACTACCTCATAAACATCCACCTCCACACTCGCCCGTAATAAACTTGGTTTAATACTAAATATTAAACATAAACTTGGGTAATACCCAGTACTTATTACACCGTAGTTATTATCCGATTACCCAGAATTACCCGAGTATTTATAGATTGGAATCGAATACCGCGCATGTGTCCACGGGCCGTCTGAACAAGTAGGTCGTGAGGCAGGTCGCGGCCGCCGGAATGAGGCCACGCCGTGCCCTCCTGTGCCCTAGTTCACGCATCCAGGGATACGCCGGTCTTTGTGAGTTATAAGGAACACTTATAGACTTTATCGAGTTATTTTCTCACGGGAAGCTTCCAAATTTGAATTTTGATCTTTTAATTTATATTAAAAAAATACTCAACAATTTTATGATAAAAAAGTCGCATTACATAATTGAAGAAACAATAATTCTTTCTACAAAAGGAAAATGTCAGAATCCCGCTTGATTTTTTTTTAATTATTTTTAAAATGTCATATTTTTTATGTGCCAGTACTAAATGAGACGCCAGTATTAAATATGAAAAATATTATATTTATTCGTTTATTCGCATGTAAAATTTTAAAATTAAACATCTTACACAATGTTAAATCATACTTAACGATAATTTTTTTGTGCAATAACATTATACAAAAATCAAAATACTTCATCACATTCGGCATTCCTACTTGGTCCTCGAAGTAATATCTGTGACCGACCTTAAGTAGGGCTCTCGTCCTAGATCCCAAGGCCTCTTTGCATGCGCTGAACCCCTACCTAGGGATTTTAATGTGTAATGATTCCTTAGACCCTCGAAAAATCGGTAGTTTTAAAAATAATTCATGCCTTAACCAGGCATTAAATTGTCGACCATTTTTGGTAATATGCATCCCTACGTCACAAATTTTTTGGTTAATTTCTTCTATTGCCAAGAATATTATTATGTATTTTATTACGAGTAGAAGCTTCCGTTTTACTTAGCTTTTATTTGCTTTGTTAATTGGTATGTATGTAAAGGTCAAATTTTGCAACTAAATTTACTGTAGCCGATGAGTTAAAATTTTGGGATGATAATAATACATGAGTTTGTGACGTTTATCTTAACTCCATATCGCGAACGCCCCAAGGCTTTTTTTCTGCTTTCTATGATATGGGTATCAAAAGGAAGAGTTTTCTGAGAAGATCGAAAACAAAAGAACGTTATAAAAAGCTTTTTTATTTATATGTGTATTTATTTAAGGTACCTTATAATTTTATTTCCATCAAATCATTGCCGGGGGAATAAAGAAATTGAAATATTATCGCAATCGAGTTTAATAATGTGATCATAAAGATTTTTATTGAAGCTGCCGTAATTGTCGTAAATTGAGAGGAATTGGTTACATGTTCCATAAGACTGGAAGGCTTACGCTCCTGAGAGCTTCGCAAATTGCCGTAAAGAAAACCTTTTCTCATATTAGCGAATGTATTTATTGCCAGCAAGTGATTCGCGATAATTGATGTTTCGTTGGTTACATGATTTCTTAGAAAGCTCTAAAATAGTTCTCGAATTAATATCAAAAACAATATAACAGTTACTGTTATTTAGTGAATGTAAAAAAAACATATTTTTTTAACAACCCTTACTGTCTCACTGCTGAGCACGGGTCTTATTTCAGAAAGAAAACTTCAGCCCATAGTCCTCCACGCTAAGTGTCTACTGGTAGACTATACCTTTGAGATTTCTATTTACTGAACACAAATTTCTTCACAATTTTTTCCACAGAGCAAGTGATAATAAATTTCTAATACGCACATAACTTCGGAAAATCAGAAAAGTAAACGAATACAGCAACATAACGCTTCCAGAACATTCTTGATACACTACTGAGATTTAACAACTCATTTTGTACTGTACTTCGACATCACAGTTAAAACTTTCACTGCAAAGGTAGTCGAGCGAGTTCATCTTTATTAAAGGGCGCCAACTTCTGTAGGATTCTAGAACATTCTCACTGCGGTCCGAACGATTCGCCGTAAACAACTTGTACTTTTGATGGCAACACTTTCATCACTACCATTAAATACTTTTCTCTATTTTTTAAATTTAAAATGTCATCAGATTTTTTATATTGTAAAGACTTCCTTTAAGAAATTAGTGTTAATTAGTGAAAACAGTTGTATAATTATACAAGTTGATGTTGTGGACAAGTATATTGTATTTTGAAATCATTAAAATTTAAATTCCTCAGATTTTGCTTTTTATTAGTATAATTTTTAGCTATTGAATTACCTAAATCTGTCGCCTAAAGTGTGTAATATACCAGTTTCATTAAAATGTTCTAAACTAAGTTTATTGGCGCCATGCTGCCAATTTCTGATGATTTCTTAAAATTTACATGACCTTCAACTCACTTTTCATAAAGACGCCATGATGATGTCTCCGAACTAAATGATTGATATCAAAATGTAGACCCTAACTCTGGCGACGGCGTAGCAATATATTCCCGTATATCATTTGTCTATGTTGCCGGCGACGTTGCCTCGGCATCCTGGTAACATAATGACTCTTAAGGGATACCATTATATTTGACTGGTAAAAATCCCATTAAATTTGAATTTCGTTACAAATTTGAACTATCAAACAATCATACAGTTCTCCTGATAATGAGTGGTCATTGGAGTCCTACTGCGGCAGCCATTCATTTTAGGACTACTTTGAAACGCCTTATACTTTACCATACATTTCAACGCACTGCAGAACACGGCAACGTTATTCCTCCTGTCTTGATCATGCTTAGGAAATAGACATCCCCTTACAGTCTCAATTCGAAGCTTGTTTATATGCAAGATGTTGAAAAACTTCGATAGCGTGATTCAGCGCGCTGTGGCGCCATCTCTTGACGAGTTACAGATAGTCGCCATAAGTATCCTGATATTGCCGTACTCGAAACAAATAATTTAAAAATAAATACGAGACAATTACTATTTTGATTTATTATCCTGACGCGTGATTATGATGACCCGGAAGACATTGAATTATACCTATTCTCAAAAATTAATGTTTACCCTTACACGTCCACTTCAATTTAAACTTGGTACAATAAACTCAGCTAACAAACCAATCAATCAACATACCGTACATTTGTACCAAAGCATTTGAGCCAATTAAACTACGTAGTGAATCAATCAACAACGGGAAGTGATACTGCACAATGAATTAGGGGGCTGAAACCTAACGTACCACGCCATATATTATGTTGGTTGGCTACCAATGTTCCTAATATCTGCCAGTATGATCTATGTAGTGGGCAGTGTATCTTTAGTGTGGGCAGTGTAACTATCTATAACCTAACCTGACCTAACCTAACAAAATGTTGACTTATGGTAGTCGAGTTTGCAAGAAATGGTATAGAAAAATCTAGGCAATAATTGTTAAATTTTGGACTTTGCTAGGCAAAAGAAATATTTGTCAAGGCTGATTATTACTAATCGTCGTATGTTGTCTGAATGCAACTCTTAACTTTGACATCAAAGAAGATCACTGCTGTTATTAAGCAGAATATATACGGCGGTGGTGAAACCGGAGTCGAATAGGGTTCTATCACCTTCAACAACAAACTATTACTTGATCTCCGACCCTGGTGAATATATTCCATATTCATTTATATTCGACCTTCGTTTACAAAGTACTATCCATAATAGCGAGCCATTTAGACGTCTCTAGGCGAAAGTGCTCTCACAATGGAGATTCAACTGCCCGAAGAGCGAAAGCTGCTAACGACCATATTATGAACGATATTATGCCAATTAAGGGTCAGTTTTGACCTTGGCAGCTTGAGTCCTTCGCGATTTTAATGTAGTAATATAATGTTTTATATTCTATAATGTAGTAATTTAATATTCTATATATTTTAATTATATATTGTAAGTGGCTACTACCGCCCATGGACACCTGCAATCAACCCAGGTAATAACGTTGCTGTTATTATGCAGAAATAGTAGTATATATATTTCTTATATTTATAGATAGGTACATAGTATAGATTGCAAGAAGTCCTTTCCTAAGTTTTCTAGATTTTTTCCTTCATGTATGGCGATGAAAGGCTTCACCTTTGTTTTCGTATAACAGAGCAGATTTGTAGAATGTATGTTTCATCGTGATGCGTGCAAAGTTTCCTTTCCGACATTTTTATGTAGGTATATGTTATCATAGCAGCCATAGAAGTAAATAGTTTTTAAGTCTAATTTTTTATGAGATCTTAGAAATATTTTTTAGAGTTTTAGGTGTTTGAAATCCAAAATATTTTTAGCTCTTATTTATACAAAGCCATAGATTAGTATACAAAGCATATTAGCTTTGGACATGTTAAATATACATAAAATTAAGTCGAAATTATAATTATGAACACTACAAATGTACCTTTCAGTGTGGGTTTTATTTATACGTTTTAATTAGGGATTTTATTGAATACAAAGTACGTATTTATAGTATTAAACAGTGCCCTTCAAGTCCCTTGTCACAGCTATGAAGCGGCCATTGTCCACACTACAATAGCTGTGCCAAAGACCCTAGAGACCAGTTTTCTTCAAGTTCACATAACTGCTAACTTTTAGTCTACCTATACATACTTTTGCTCAGGATTTTGTCTGTACCGTAAGGTCAGTATTTACGTAAAAATATTACAATATAAGGTAGATAGATGTATAGAGAAAGATACCAATAGAGTATCTTAAAGGTAATATATATTTCCACTTCAGAGGCACCACATCTATATCTGATGTATAACATCGGTGTTAAGCGCTGCTTTATAGAGTACCTTCAGGTAACCTGTTTTTTGTGCCTAGCTAACTCCATATCAAGGGATGAATTAAGTTTATAAGAATTGAAAACCGAAAAATTAGTTGGTTGCCATTATCTTTTTTGCAGACAAATCAATTTCTTATATACCTATAGTAGGGACCCACGACTTCGCCCGCGCATATAAAGTGGGTCTTGTAAGGGCCCAAAATTGAGAATTATATTCCAAAAGATGTATTCAAAAGCTCCCGGTAATTCCAGCGATAAGAGCGTCTAAACAAAGTTAGTTCATAATATAAGTATACATATCTATTACATTACATTACATATCTAAAGTAGCTAGTTAGGTTCAAAAATATAAAACTAAATGTGTTTGGGATTTCTCAGCTCCTATAAACTAATATCCCCCAAAGGATTTCAATACAGTTGTTGCGATAGTGGTAAAACTACTGACATTTTCTGTTTAACTACTTTTATAAAGTAATTATACTGGGATAAGTGAATGGCCAAATAGTCTTTAAAATGTCACTCGACGACACTTTTTATTTCATTTTATTGAGCGTTACTTTATATTGTAAACTTACTCGTATCTAATGTTTTATTTTCTTGTTTCAGGTAAGCGAAACTTTTCAAATTGTTTACGTGGTTAAATAGTGTAAGTTTTTGTTTATTTAGTAAGTTAGTAGTATTTAAGGACTTTGTCTTTTCTATTGAGCTTATAATATCGCATCGTCAAATAAAGATTTTAAATGTTGACTGTTATAACCACTCTTCTTTAGTATATAAGAGATGAAATCTTTACAGTTACCACCGCTTCGAAAAGTATTTCAGTAATGAATAATGTATTTCGGTGCAAAAGTCCTATCAGCATAAAATTAAAACCAGCTACAAGCACATCTGAATCCTCAGCTACAAGCAAAAGGGAATTGCATTAGAAAGTGTCGCGGTTAGCCGCGCCCGCCCTCCTGTTTAAACTAGACAACCTAGGGATGGCGATCTCATATCGATTAAACGAAGAATAGATCTTTTGGGCCAAAAATCGATTATTTTAATCGATCTCCAACAATGGATCGATTAATCGATCTTTCATCCTAGAAAATCAAAAGTCGATCTTTTGAAGTTGGTTGAATGTGTTATAGACTTTTGCTGACGGATACGTACTCGTATTTCACTACTTGTTTGGTCCTGATGACCTTTTTATTCGCTATTTGCGCCCTTATTTAGCTGAAAACATCAAAGATCGATATTTGGAGAATCGATTCTTTGGGCCTCAATTTTTTTGTGAATCGGTTTATTACACTTCGATACGAATCGATTCAAGAATATTTTTCAGAAAGAATCGCCATTCCTAAGACAACCCCACTAATCCTAACCAGTCACGACCAAATCATGTTGCGATTTCCCAGAACTTTACGTAAATACAATCCAGTTACATAAACTAAATAACTTAGAATTAACGCACATACCGGCACAAAGTGCAAAACTATAAATTATTCAGTTTATTTCATTTGTTTTCTAAAATTGAAGTTAAAGTTATCGCTTAGGATTTTGCAAGCGAGGTTAGACACTTATAAAGATGACTCCGTGGTTTAATAAGGGCGACTAATATTGCTATTTAAAAAAAAACAATGTTTTGTACTCGAAGTTTTAAGAGTTTAGAGGGAACCATTTTTTAAAGATTCGAATTAAACTCTAAAGAATAGCAAGTCCACTTTATGTGAGTAAAACTCTTCTTCATATAATTCCCATGGTAGACACCATAAACACCACTGTCTATAGTCTGATTCATAATTAGGTGTCCAAAATGTAAACAAAGAAACGTCAGTATCAAAATACGTACTGTACTTGTACATATTTTTGCAAAATAAACATACGATACGATATATATGCGTCCTCAATTTGATATGTCTTGGTTGAATTAACCATTGGCCCTAGTTTAAATTCCCACTTACAGCGCACTCTTAGACCCTCTGTATCCTAAACATCGATAATTTCAGCATTTAAATACTAATTTCCTACAATCCCATTAGTATAACGCCACAAACCAATTTATCAGTTTCGGCATCAGCATCCATCCATAGTTAAGACGCGCCCAGCATTGAATTCTGACGATAACCCTACAATGTCGCAGACAAGGAGTGATCTTAATTACATAGGCATTGTTAGGGTTAGTTAACTGTTGAATTGGTTTAAGTACACACTAAAGTCACCATTTATTTTCACGCTTCAAGTTACAATTTCATACATATTGTTATGTATAGAATATATTTTTATTTAATAGTTATTAGTGACTGACTTAATTGATTGTCTATGTAGCTTCGATTGGAAAAGTTAAGTAGAGTAAAACAGGGGTCCTAGGTATTTCTTATCTCTTTGCTATTCCGAGCTATTCTCAAGAAGGTAAATACTCACTCGGTATGCTAATATTCTGTTATAATAATGTTATTGTGATATTCGAAGGAAAACACAATATTAGTAGATAGAAAACACCGCTATTGTAAGCCTTTAATAGTATGTACCACTTTAATATAAGAAGGAAGTCAATATATTTAGGTCATAGAAAATACTAAAGTAAATTACTAAATTAAATAAACTACTAGTGCTATAGTAAATTTAAATTATGTAGCATAGTGTTACTACTCTTACAGAATGTAAAAGAGTACTGTTGTACTGTACGCAAAAAAAACTAAACTAGCTCCTATGTATTTGGGTGGCATTGCAATAGTTGGAGAAAAAATCAGATTCGTAAACGGAGATTCATAAAATTGCTTTAAACCCTATTTTAAACGCTAATTATGTCTTAATACATTTAATTATACGCGTATAAAACAGGTTTATTATCTCCTGGTCAAAACATTTTTGGAAATTTCACTCCGATAAACCATGTAGGGTTACAAGGATAGACAGTTTAATACGACCTTAAATATTGGATGTCAATTTATTTTCATTTATATAACAATGTAAATAAAATACATAAACTACGTTTGTTTTTTAAATTAGCCGCGTAACAATTTCCAGGCCGTGAGGATACGGCCACTAGATGTCGCTGATGAGTAATAGCTTCGATGAGATCACTTTCCAACTCTTATTATGAAGAAAAACGTTTCAGAATCTTTAGATTTAATGGTGAAAATTCATATTATTTACTATGTGGTGAATAACCATAAATTAAGTATTTCTAAATAAAGATTTATAAAAAAAATTGGAGGACTACCAATCCACACTTGTCTGCTAAGCTTAAACACTAATGCCTAAGCCCTTCTCGCTCGTAAATAGGCTAGATTTTTTTCTTATATTCCTATTGTAGCAATTGCTGATTTCTTTATCCTGTATGTTGAAACTTTCAAACAGATATTTTTTTTACCCTGTAGGGTGGTTATTGCCGTCTACAACTATTTGCAAGCACATGACTAGGCAGAATATAATAATGCAAATAATATTGCCATAAAGCTAAAAAAATAACGCAATGTTTCGATTATAGCATAGTTACTTAAATTAAACACATTATATAATATATTTTTTGCCACCAAGAGATCAATGCACTCACTTCTTATGAACAGTCACCTTGACGATTTCCTTAACAAGTCGTCGAAGGAAATCGCAATCAATTTTAATAACGTTTTAATAGACGTTGCTTAATAGTTTAATCTAACACTTAGTAATTTAAGTGGATTTAGATAACCACGTCGCATTATAAATTTACCAAAATTTAAATTTAAGGCCAATGAAATAGAAGATAAAAACAGATAAGTAGGTACATAAAAATTAAACGTTACCAACTTTAATTCCACAATAAACGAAAATCCGAAAAAAATTAAAAAGAAGAATTAAAATGGAAATAAAAAACAAATACAGATAAATTTTTATGTTCCAATTTTAAATTAATATTCGGAATGTCCTTTGTCAATACTTTATTTAAAAAATACGTTTTAAGCATGCTTTTACGATTTAACTTTGTGTTCGAATTTTAAACTTATTCTCGGAATGCCCATTGTCAATACATAATTTAAAAATGCTTTTTGTAATTAATAATTTTCATTTTGTATAATCAGAACAGGTAGGCATGTATTTCCATAATATGACATAATCACCTAATTTAATGCAAACCCTTGCGGATATAAAGTTATTAGTATTCTATATGTCATATTCCGTACCTACTGATGTACATACTACCACCCACATCTCTCACCCACATAATTTATCTTGCATAACAATGATATATGCATTGTACTAAGAATATTCATTGCTACGCAGATATCATAATAAGTTATTCTCTTACACTTAAGTGATATAAGAGGTAGGTACTTCAGTGTAGGAGTTAGCATTGCAGCATCGCTATTTCTGATCAGAAACTTCAATAAGAAATGGTTCATAAATCTGATTTTTTTTTCTAATATATATAATAAAATACAGCGTCTATTATTGTACAAATGTTCAAAATATGTGAAAACAACTTATAATAATGCTATCGTTGTTCTATATTTAGTTCCAATGAATACTCATTGATATTAAGTTATTTGCAACAATCTGCGTTGCGTAAAACTTAATTCAGTCAATAACCGTGAAAAATATTTGATAAAAGGTCATTAGCACCGCTTTTATTGTTTGTGTTACAAGCAGCGCCATCTGTTTACGTGCGAAAGAACTTGAACGTTCTAACGTCGTGTCGACATTGACCGCTAGATGGAGGTACCATTGCACGCGATGAATGACGCAAGCGGTAAACGAACGTTCTTGACTGAGCCACTTGAGTTCATACTGACACAACAGTAGAAATCGTACCGAGGAATGAACTCGCGTGTATCTACTTTACCTTGGCAACGTTTACGCATAGATACTCACTATTTTCGGATGTGGTTTCCCTACGATTTAAATAGAAATATCTTAGTAGCGAACATACCTTTAATTGGTAACTTGTGTTATGTAAATAATTATAACTGGCTTATTTATTGCTGTTAGACGGAAATTCTTATATACAATTTTATTATTGACATTATTTTACTGCAAATAAAAGTATTTTTATCTCTTACCGTAAACATAGGTTGTCTGGTTACTTTACTTTTACATATTACATGACAGATGGCGTTACTTGTGCTGTAACTTAACAAAATGTTTATGTAATTTTGTAGCTGCCTACCACGAATACAGTAGTAAGTTATAATGTTATTTCATAATAATAAATAATATATCTGAAGCCTATTTTATTAATTTGATTATATACTGCCCAATTAATAATATAATATGTAATTCTGTAAGCGTTGTCGTTTTCAAAATGTGATTGTCGATTCCTCTCATACTACTTATCTTAATCGACAAATACTAAGAATATTACAGATTACCTTTTAATAACGTCCATTCCCATAAAATTACTCAGTAGTTATTTTTAAAAAATCTTCGACGTATTTACTGCAATAAAAGTACTAAGGAAATATGCAAATGAATACCGCAAATTAGCATATTTCGTTTGTTTTTGAAGATATTTACCGTTGGTTAAGCAATGGAACGGATATAATAACACAATGTTAACTCGTGTAGAATTCTTTAGCGATCTAAAGATGGTTATCTATTTACGGCTTATTATACTAATTATACACCAAAGTGCCTATTTTTACCATAGATTAGTAAAGATACTTCGCCGCCTTGAAATTGAATGAAGCCACAAACGGCTTATTAGTAAGTTATTTTTTTTAATTCTTGACAAATAAAAACATTTTTAGAGAAAATTGACGAATAAATAACTAATACTGCGTAATTTACATAATAAATAAATCATTATTTCAAATATTTTAGGGACATTTTGACACGGAGACGTGGCAAAAACTTTTTTACGCAACTATTTCAATTCTCAAAACTGGGTACATTTTCTTGTTAGGAGTGAGTAAACTTTACTAATCTATGATTTTTACCATAATATTGAGTCAGGTATTAACTTAAATTATGTACTTTAGGCAAAAAAAAATTAATACGCTATCTATTGTGGTTTACTTCAGACTTTTCGAAGCGTGAGCAGCTAAGACTAGAATTTTATAGTTTAGCTTTCCTATAAAATTTTTCTCGCGTGTATTCCTACTTTTGCGGTTTATACATCGATATACTACTAATAAAGAAGAATGTAAATAAACTTTTAAATATTATATGTTTATTTATAAAATATATATTTTAATGTGTGAATGTGTTTTTGCTCCTGTGAGCAAATTTGGCACATCTCGGTTAAGTAGGTCTCCCTTATCACACCCTTCCAAGCGAAACACAGCAGCACTCAATACTGCTTTTATTAACCACAAATATTTGTGACGCGGGTGTCTCCGGAGTCAAACCACATACCACAACCTGCTATAAATAATAAAAAAATATAAAAAAGATTAAAAATATACAAATGCACGTCTTTTCTGCACGCTCTATATTCGCGCAGTGATCTCACCAGAGCGACATTAGCATCATTGTGATTAATGTATGTCTGTCGCTCTTCGTTTATAAATTATCCGCGGACGTTATCCGTCAATCTGTAATTGAAGGAATTGCGGCAATTTAAAAGGCTTTTGTACGATGAATTGAGTAATTAGCTGAATTGCAACGATATTTATCTCGCAAGCAACCAATATGGGCAGATTTAATTAGTGCCGCCAAATGGATAATTGGCTCTTTTTCGAAATGCCGTCACGTCCAGATGTTGTATTTACTTATCCGTTTTAATAGTCATTAATTAACGTTGACGTTAATTGTTATTTTTTTTCTAGTATTCACAACTTCAGTTTAAAATGAAATTATATTCTATTTTTACAGAATAAAAATAGCTAACAAGCTTTCAGTCCATCTATCGATAATAAATCATCCCCTTGGACATGGATCTCATCCCATTGGATAATAGTCCTTTTTGAAGCCGGTCATAGGTAGCTTTGCTACCTTCAAGCCTAAGTTGCAATGTCTCATAGCGTCTCTCTTGCCTTATTTTCAAACCAGAACATAGCAGCCCTTGACAGAAATAGGTGTGGCGCTGGATCATGTGGAGTCTAGACACGTAGCGTTTTATCACGTTTAGGATCTAAGCATTATATCTATGTAGGTGTAACTAGCGTAGTAACACTATTTTATGATTCTTACTCCGTAGTATAGGAGCAACGAATTGCCTAGCCTTTAAATGCTAAAAATAAAAGCGCAATAAACGCTTAAAGCATTAAATTAAATAAATTTATGTTTTAATTTATATTCAAATTCATTATATACAATATTACATACAAAGATATACAAGGCGTGTTCTCGAGGGAAGTCGTTAATCTATGTAATGTGTATGTTTGTCATTAATTATTTATTAGAGCAAAAGATCATTTACTGACAAGAATACTTAATAAGACTCTTTATACAACGCTCCTTTAAGAATATATCAGAATATTTCAGTATCAGAAAGCATAAAGATTCTTATTAGAATCAATTTGAATGAAAGTTTATTTTGCAACAAAGAGCTTTATTTTACAGTTGGCTTATTAACCTAGCATAATAAGTCGTTTATTTCAGCAGTGTTCTAAGGGTGATTGTACATGATAAGTCATTAAACTTGTGTATTTATTTTAATGATGCCAGTCAGTTAACATTTACTTGTTTTCTTCATTTACTTGTTTAATTTAATTAATTCTCTTTCCCTATCCCTATTTACTTAAATCCTGTAAACTTACATCCAAATATAAGATGTATTATTTTGAAGGTGGAAAAAAAGTAATGTACAATGTGCGGAGGGATCCATTTATTAAGTGTTTTTTTCTTACTTGTGATATAATTATGGAATTAGATTACAGGAACTTAATATCTTAAATGAAATTATACATTGCACAATTGTGTTAATATAAGACCTTGAGTGTATAACAATAATTATTTATTACATAGTACCTACATATTTTCTCGGTGCAAAGAGTTTGTTCACGACGGCGATTGTCTTACTTCTTTTTTAATATTTCAAAACTTGTTTTATCTTAAAATCGTCTTGACAAAAACGCCCTTATTGTATCCATAATTAAATTTTGTTGTGTATTCCTTTGTTTATATTTCAAATTGCTCTCGTCTGAAGAAGCACTCTATCACTAAAATATCTCCGTATATTCGGATAATATTAGTATCCAATACTAATTACAATTAAGTTTGTTTCCATTTACGCTGCAAAACCGGTTTTTAGTGCCCAGTTGATGGTTTCTTACTTTGATTACTCATTTCTATTAAGAATATCCCACGACTGATGTTTATGTGTTTATGTGAACACGTTCGTTTAAGTGTTGAAGTCGGAATGAAAATAAGACTGGAATTGAACGCCGGAGATATTGTTATGACTCGTAACTAAATTTCCTTTCTATCAGAGTTAATTTTTAGAAGGACTAGACTTATTTTATATATTTGCCACAAAGCACCTCTGACCTATTCAAAATTCCAGACCATTCGTTTACGCAAAGTCACTAAGATTTTTTTGTATAAGAATCTTGCCCCGCGACATACTAGTTCTTCAAAAATGCATCTTGACCAAATTGTGCAAAAAATAAAACAAAAGCAGATTGTAAATAAATATACCCACACTGACTAACTACATACCTATTTTCAACATCAACCTCTGAAATTTATAATAGTTAAACTGAACTCTATTTTCACATTTTTTATAAATTAAAACCAGTTTATGTAACATTCTCGCGTTCAAAGTTGCTAAAGTTCATTTTAAACCTCATAACGCGAACTAAAAAAGGACTTCAAAACTAAATAAAACTATGAAACCTGGCCGTAAAAATATACATAAAATTTTATGTCCCGACGTAATGAATGTACGTACCGAGAATTGAACCCGCTCTGGGAAAAGTGTTCCACTTGAACCACACGAAGTGATATTTAACTATTCGTATAAAAATGTAATAAACATATAAACTACGTTCTCACTCAACTAAAACGACTTTAAACTTAAATTTAGGATTCCTAGTAAACGAAAAACAGACACTACTTTTTTTATTTTATTTGTTTTTGTATCCACATTTTACACTTTTACAAAAGTTTTACAAGGCGTAAAATTTAACTTATAAGCATCAAACGAATAAAGAAATCATTTTTTTATCAATTAAAAAGGCTTTAAACTAATAAAGTAAAAAAACTATAAGCTATATTACAACCTTTTTGATAGCAATCCCTTAAAGGATTTAAAGAATCTTTGACATTTTAACGTAAAATCATACATTAAGCGTACTTTTCTCTCAAACTTTAGCACATATTTATTATTGCCTACATTCCGTATTATTTTATTAATTATACAGAACCACAATTTCGCGAAGTCACTTTGCATTCACTTTACATCTATCTATATATATAAAAGAAAGTCGTGTTAGTTACTCCACTTATAACTCAAGAACGGCTGAACCGATTTAGCTGAAAATTGGTAGGGAGGTAGTTTAGAGCCAGGAGAAGGACATAGGATACTTTTTATCCCGTTCGACCGCGTTTCCTTGAAGTAATTTTATAACTCAAGAACGGTTGAACCGATTTAGCTGAAAATTGGTGGAGAGGCAGCTTAGAACCAGGAGACGGACATAGGATACTTTTTATCCTGTTCGACCGCGTTTCCGTGAAGTCATTTTATAACTCAAGAACGGCTGAACCGATTTAGCTGAAAATTGGTAAAGAGGTAGATTAGAACCAGGAAACGGACATAGGATACTTTTTATCCCGTTCGACCGCGTTTCCGTGAAGTCATTTTATAAGTCAAGAACGGCTGAACCGATTTGACTGAAAATTAATCGAGAGGTAGCTTAGAAGCAGGAAAAGGACATAGGATACTTTTTATCCCGTTCGACCGCGTTTTCGTGAAGCATTTTATAACTCAACAACGGCTGAACCAATTTGACTGAAAATTGGTGGAGAGGTAGCTTAGAACCAGGAGACGGACATAGGATACTTTTTGTCCTGTTCGACCGCGTTTCCGTGAATAAATAAGAGTTGAAAGTTTGTATTAAAGTCCCCCAGTTTTGATGCAAATCTATATGAAAATTGGTATTTGATAGGATTTCGATAGAAAGTAATTAAATATCTATTTTACGATATTTGCAAAATCAACCCTTAAGTTGGTTAAATAGGGGTTGGAATTTTATTTTAAAATCCGTTAATTTGGAAGCAAAGACTGTAAAAATTTGCATTTGGCTTTAGAAGACACTTCGTTTAGAAGTCGGCAGATTTTGAAGCAAAGTCTATGAAAATTGGAATTTAGCTTTTTGATTCAAAATAATAGAACACATTTTTCACCGTTTTTGGAAAATCAACCCTTAGGGTCGTTTAATCGTGTATGGAACTTTAATTTAATATCCGTTAATTTGGAGCACTAAGAAAATTATCATAAGACATAATGAAGCATCTGAGTCACTGTTTGTTTTTTTTAGATCAACCCTTAAGACTGTTATAAACCGCCTTTCTATTTACACACCTGTTTCAGCATTTTTAGCTATTCAACAACCCGATTAGAGTACTATAAGTAAATAAACTTTCTTTAAAAAAAACCGTTATTGAAGTTATAGGTACTTCTTTTCGCGTGTTTGTAAAAAAAATAACAAAAAATACAATATGTCACTACAAAGTAAAAAATAATTCGAACGAAATATATTGAGCGCCGACTTCAGAAATATGTACTAAACCAACATTTATTTGAATTATTTTTTACTATGTACTGAGTTACATATTTTGTCTCCGAGCCACATTATCAGACCCTTAAATAGTCAATGATGAACTGACTTTGTGATTTCATTAGAACCTACAATAAAAAATAACACAATAAAAAAAGAATTATTAAAATCGGTTCACTAACGGCGGAGTAATTCGTGTACATACATAAAAAAAAGATACCGGCCGAATTGATAACCACCTCCTTTTTGAAGTCGGTAAAAAAATAACAGAGTGCAGAGAGGTAGAGTGAATTTTATTTAATTGTATTTTTTATTTTCCTGTTCTCCTGTGGTCATTTCCTAATATTTACCAGTAGTTTATGGACATAATACATAAATTACACGAGTGAAACCACGAGGTACAGATAGTCACTCATAATTAGGTGGTACGAAGTTCACCGGGTCATCTAGTCTGACTTATAAAACAAATTTTCCCACGTGCCGTGCTAGGTTGTTGTCATGTGGTGGATTCATACGCGAAACGTGATAAGATTACTGAATTTAAAAATAAATACGAATTGTGGAGTAAAAGCCTCTGATACCAAAAGGCAAGAAATTTGCAATATAAAGGAATACAAATTGAGATTTTATTTATGATATCTTTGTAAGATGAAATGGTAATTATTTGGATTGGTAATGTGCGTTGGTACTTAGGACGGGGATCTGACACCTAATAATCATGTGCAAAGGATGTAAAAGTTAGATGGAACACCCTTCTGATAAATGGTGTTAAGCTATGCATAGAGACCGGTACCTGGAGAATCAAATCAAATTTAATAGCACACATTGGTTTTAAATCCTAATTTCCTAATATCGTCTATAGCTTGAATTTAATGAGGTTAGCTATTAATCTAGACCAAATATTTAAATTTCTTGAGATGAAAGTTCCTCACAAAGTTTTGTTAAAATTACAGTGTAAATAAGTTGAACAACTTGAACCCACGTTACCGTGTATTTATGTTGTAATTAATAATGATAATGATCACCACCGCCACACCTATTTCTACCTAATAACAGCAGTGTTAAGTGCTGCTGTGTTCCGTTTTGAAGGGTGTGGTAAGAGAGACAGACTTTTCCGAGGCGTTCCAGCTTAGTCATCAGGGGTAACGGCGCATCTGTGGCCGACCTCAGGTAGGAATATCTAATCCTATCTGGGGTTGATTACAGATATCCATGGGCGGCAGTAGCCACTTACCATCAGGTGGACTGCATGCTCGTCTGCTACTCCTATATTATAAAGAAAAAGAATGATAAAGATAATCTTAGGTGATTTAAATGTTTATAAATAAACGTACGACATATTGTGTTTCAATATTTCTTTCTAGAAATTACGACGAAAAAAAGATACTCGACTTTGAAAAATCTTGCATTTGTCAGGTCATTCACTCAAACGTGATAATGAGTTTTACATTATATTTTGGTTCATGTACCAAAATGTAATATAAGAAACGTGTCCTATATTTTACTAGCAAAATTTATTTTCAAAGGAATTATGAATATCAATTAAGTAATTTTCTTTTGATACAAAATCTCTTATTTTAATAAACATCACACGCGAGATGATCATTTTTTTTATTCATGAATACATTTGAGTATACCAATTATCTTTACTGCTTTTCACTGTTTCACAAGTCCTTTTGTATTATTAATACATACATACATACATACATACATACATACATACATCATTTTTTTTTTTTCTTTTTTTTTTTATAATATAAGAGTAGCAGACGAGCATGCAGTCCACCTGATGGTAAGTGGCTACTGCCGCCCATGGACATCTGTAATCAACCCCAGATAGGATTAGATATTGCTACCTGAGGTCGGCCACAGATGCGCCGCTACCCCTGAGGACTAAGCTGGAACGCCTCGGAAAAGTCTGTCTCCCTTACCACACCCTTCAAACCGGAACACAGCAGCGCTTAACACTGCTGTTATTAGGTAGAAATAGATGTGGCGGTGGTGCCGCCGGAGTCGAACCACAAAGGGTTCTACCACCTTTAAATACATAGGTTTAGAAAAACCTTATTAAATTAGAGTTCTTTCTGAATTTCTACTTCATTCATTAAATACTTAAAAGGTGGTAGAACCTTTTGTGGTTCAACTTTGAATACATCTACGCCACACCTATTTCTATATTGTATGAGCAGCTGTGTTTTGCTTCGCAGAGTGTGGTGTGAAACACATACCTACCCGTTGCGTTCCAACTTATTCCTCAGGGGTAACAACTAACAACGCATCTGTAACCGGCCTTATGTAGAACTCTTGGGGTCGACTATAGATGTCCATGCTACTTCTATATTGCAAAATAGAAACTTAATTGTATGTATTTACAGCGTATAGAAAAATAAAGGTTAAGCATAGAAAGTTAATTATTGTTAAAAGGTGATTATAATAAATTCAAGTACATTTGTTATAATGACAATTATAATTATCTTATAATTAACAATAACCGTGTTTGATTAATTGCACCTATTGTATAGAAATGTTAACGACAGTGAGATATCAAATTAGATTTAAATATTATAATTGCTTATTTTATCATCGACATCGACTTATATGCCAATTCGACTGTACTCGCTGAAGTAACGATAACTATAACATTTTATTGTCTGAGTTAGTACGTGATTAAACCATAAGGGTTCTTAAATAAATGATAGAACCCTTTGTGATTCGACGCCGGAGTAATCACCGTCCCACCTATCTCTGCCAAATTAATACAATGTTACGCTGCTGTGTTCAGCTTTGAATAGTGTGTTAAGGATTTTTGAAACCTTGATCTTTTCATCTACTTTTGAAGCTGACTGTACATATCCGAGGTGTCCCAAGATATTCCTCGGGCACACATCTGTAGCCAACCTCAGATGGGTATTTAGTCTTATAGACAAGTACCTACATTAATCGTTACAAAATGCGATTAAGTGTGTTTCATACACATTGTATGGTAGAGATGTATGCCAAGTGTAGAACCAATATTGGTATGGGTATGATGTTACGAAACTATTGTATATTTAAGCTTTCCAAAAGTCTGAAGATTCTTCCATTAATTTAAGTGTTTTTGAATTAACATAATAATATGTTATTGAGATGCGACTTACTATGTTTTTATGATTAAGTCTAGTTTGCTTATTCGAGAATTTTTGGGAATCATAAATTTTATTAAAATCAGCATAGTTTAAGCTGATATTTTGTATGTAAATTTTATAAAGCATAACATATAATTTGAAGATTGTTTATTAAAATTATAAACTTGTCTGAGTGTCGGACAGGTTTTCAAAATGTGTTTAGAACATTTATTATACTAAATTGCAAAATGAATTGATAATATTTATCTACTAAGGAGATGGCGTTATAGAAAAAAGCTCGATAGAGATCGCGAAAAATTCTCTTGTATTGGTCTTCAGAAACTCCAAGGTTGAACCACTTCAGAGGGCAAACATTGATAACTAAAGCTAACAACGAGCGTTTATAATATCTACCCTTATAGATACTATTTACATTGTCGCTGAGTATTTTAGGGTAAGTTTATAGAGAAAATAGATTATCGGTTCCGGCTGTGAAGCATATAAATGGGATGTGTAAATGGCAAAGTGTAGGCGTAGCTTAAAACTTTAATTTAATTAGCATATCTGTTTACTGTAAAGGGTAAGTATAATCCAGGACTAAATCATTACATATAGGTACTTATAGAATGCAAATCACAAAGTATCAGTTAACTTCTGCAAGGACTCGAGTTCGAATAGAAAAAGGAGAAAGGAGCAAGAAGACGGTAACTGGATAGCGAAAGTTTAATCTCAAATTTATATTATTTAGGAGTAGCAGATGAGCATGTAGTACACCTGATGGTAAGTGATTACTGCCGCCCATGGACATATGCAATCAAGCCCAGATAGGATTAGATATTCCTACCTGAGGTTGGCCACAGATGCGCCGCTACCCCTGAGGACTAAGCTGGACCGCCTCAGAAAAGTAAGTCTTACTTACCACACCCTTCAAACCAGAACAGCAGCGCTTGACACTATTGTTATTAGGCAGATATAAGTGTGGCGGTGGTGCCGCCGGAGTCAAACTACAAAAGGTTTTACCACCTTTCAATTCGAATAAAAATCTAGAAAAAAAGCAAGAAGATACTTGATAGCGAAAGTTAATAAACTCAAAGTACGTAAATAATGAGATGTAAGCAAAAATCCCGCGGGAAGCGTGTTTGTATAGGCAAACTTACTCAAACTTAGGTTCAAGTGTTCAAACACTCGCAATTTATCTTGACTGCACAAGTACTGTAATGTTTGCGTCGACGAATTGGCTCGACAAATATCATGTTACCGTTCGGATACCCAAGATATCCAATGAACTCTTCTTCTTTGATACGACACGGGAACGGCACGACAACGGCAGTTAACAAAGTAACTCGATCGACAATGACACGGCAGATTTTTTTTAAGTTATTTAGTACCTATTAAAGGACAAATAATTAAAAGAATGAAACCTCTGCCGTGTCCTGTCGTTTCGTTATTGTTTGAATAGCTGTCGATGTCGGTGCGATGCCGTTGTCGTGTCTAGCGTTGCTACTTTATTTACTTTGTTGCTAGAAATAACGATATCTGACACTGAATTCTGGTCACAGCCACGTAAAAAATTGGTCGCTAAAAACATTTAACGACTTTTTGGAATAGGTACAAAAATGGGTAATATAATGGGAATTTGAATCCATATTTCGGGATTATTTAGATATACCATTTCTGATTGCAGCAACCGTTTTATTTTTACCGTCAAGTCCCGCACTCCGAAACTCACTTTTAGCGATTTTGGATGTTGAGTTGACTTGATTTTTTTTTAGTAACAACACTTGCTGTGTCGTGTCGTCCCATTCAAGAAGATCACAATATTGTTTGCATACGATCGTCCAGATAGGTGCGAATTTTATTTCTGACTAAACCTTCGGCTTCGCAAACAGATGCGAGGGCAACGGCCGCGTGATTTTTGCGAATGCAAATAAATTTTTGGTTTGCGATCTTTTTAATGGTTCTCGTATGGCAAACAGGCATTGATATTGATTCGGACCCACATTTGATATTCGAGATGGCACATGCATCTCTGATTTTATTAGTTTATGTACTCTAAAGTGCGGACTTTTCTGTAACATTCGCAAGTGGAGTCTACCATCTACTATTTGTATGTTGATAAGCTTACGTACAACATTTTTCGTCGCAAAAAGAAATTCAGGAATTAAATCTTGGATTTTGACATGACAAAATCTGTTTAGTTCGAGGACGGCCTACGATACTTATAAAGGCTAATATGTTAACCTACAGTACTTCAAAAATACTTAGGTGCATGCATATCTGAGAATCGAACTTTGTCCAGCATAAAATGGCGATAATCTTACTACTTAGCTCTCCTTGCTCAATTTGATCATATTATATATCGACTCAAATGGAATTGTACTCCTATTAGAATTTGATTCTTATTTGAAATATTCTCTAACGTCTAAATTATGTGGTGCTTGTGAATTATCGTATGTTTAAGATAATATTGTTAATAGAAAAATATAAATTCTTCAGTTATGTGCGTAACGATTCCATCCATTCCACTCCTTTTTGCCGATGAGCGATGTACATCATTATATATAGATTACGTATGAACGTAACTCACAAAATATATACTTTGCAAATATATACTGATTGATGAATTAAAATTAGAAATACGTAGGTGGCATTAACACCATGTCTATTCTATCCAGGCGTGAATAATGGTCTGACGTCTTCGCCCGTCATTCACGTTTTTGTCTTGTAAGACAATGACGTAGATTTTTTACATACAACATGTCTGCTATGTTCAAATATAGATAACATAGTCATAATGGACTGAAGATCCCTTAGGTAATATGTTATATAGTAAATATACAATTTCAAGTTGTTTTCCTATTTAGTCCCATTAGTGAACTTTCAAAAGTCATTGCTAAATGTTAATTTACGTTATATAAGTATGAATTTGCTCTATAATAAGTATGAAAGCGGTGGACTATGGCCTAATCCTTCTCATTCTGAGAGGAGACCCGTGCCCAGCAGTGGGACAGTAATGGGTTGATGATGATGATGATGATGAAGTATGAATTTAGTATGACAGGCAGTCAATATACTCATATTATAGAAAACATCAACAAGTAGAGTCCATTTCGACCCTTCCTTCCTACGTATAATATCGTAACTGCAAAATGACAACTTCACAGGAGAGGGTTTAAAAGTTTCAAATATGCTAAAATGCGAATAAAATCTGCATTTCTGCAGGTGTCTCTATGAAATTTGGTATATATGTTTAATTTTATACGCTTTATAACGTTACGTGTGTCAATAAAACACATTAAAATAAGGCAATTTATGCAACGTAAACAAAAAGTACTTTTGTGGGTTACGATATTATATGTAGGAGGGGTCGATTTATTGAACGTGTGAGACACCGTAGCAGACAAATTCATGTTCAGACATTTCAGACATTTCAGACATTTTAGATCATTTCAGACACTTTTGATATTTTGTCAAACACGGCCCGTGACTACCTTATCTATATAAAAATCTACGTCAAATACGAGAATTACTTTTTGTCTGCCATGTTACGCGTCTGACACGCCCTATGCCTGTTGATGTAATTGAACCCTGTACTAAACCAATTTAGCTACTCTACTACACATATACAACAAGTAGTAATTACTCCACTCTAAATATACCTGCATTCCTTTGTTAAATCACTATAAATAAGAGCAAAGAGTGAAATAGGGTTGGCGATCTGAGATCGATTAATCGAAGAATCGATTTTTTAGAAAATCGAAAGCCGATCTTTTCGAAGTTGGTTAAATGTGTTATAGACATTTTGTGCTGACGGATACGTATTTCAGTGCTAGTTTGGTCCTGACTACTGATGTCCTTTTTTCATTATTTTTGTCCTTTTATAGCTAGAAAGGTCGATCGATTTTTGGATAATCGATTATTTGGGTACGATATTTTGTGAATCGATTCAAAAATCGATTGTTCGGAAAGAATCGCCATCCCTAGAGTGAAATGCGACAGGAGCGTCCTAGACACAAATGCATTGCACGGCGCATGCGCAGGGAGAAAGCGATGGGGTCGATGACCTGGCTAAATTCGGCCAAGGTCCGCCGGCACTTCCCGTCGTATCGGAAGTCGTGGTCATTTGATCAGCCACTCATTATTATACGAATCTGTATGACACACAAGCCTGAAGGATTATTCCTCTGTATGTCCTGTTTATGTGTTGTGATTGTCATTAAGATAAATAGGTAAATAAATACACATACAAGCTAACATAAAGCTTCTAATATCTAATTGCACAAACCTTTAAAATATCCGAAGTTACAGGAATACTAGTTGAACATGGCAAAAGGCATGCTAAAAATAAAATTGAGCCGTGTAGAATAGTAGATCTTTAAATGTACCTTACTTAATCCTATTGGTTTTTAAAAGTAATTTGCGTATGCATTGTCGGTTGTAAAGGGTAAAAGAAAACCCTCAACGTTATGATATATGTGACTTTTTGAAAATTATTCAAAAGACTTCTTTAAAGCTGGACGCAGCAGAAATGCATAGACAATTCTTATTATAAGCATAAAATGCCTATAGTAACTAAACAAACATGACATCAGTGTGGGTGGCATGTATGTACCAGACAGTCTTTCTTTGTCTTCCTTATCGCTAGGTTTATTTACAAAAAAGGCTAGTTCTAGTCGGTCACAGTCTGTTGACGTAGGGCTAGGCTAACCCGCAGACTGGCTGTTGACCTAACCTTACAATCACGTTTCAACCGAGACACGGTTAAAACTGTTTTCAGAACGTTTAGGTACTATTTAACTATTCAGCTAAAATCAAATTGGAAAATCTGAACAAAAATTTGCAACTCATTATAGCCCACAAAAATAGGTTAAAAGCATAAAAAAGCTCCATACGAATTGCTTCATTGCTTCATTGTTTATAAGTCTGTTTTACAACAGATCTGCGAACATGATTTAGTGTTTAAAACCGACTTCGAACGCTTTCTACAGCTTTTAATAAACCCCTTACCATCTGGCCGATGTGCGCATATTTATAAACGCACGAATACGCGGAAAAAGGTTTAAACGTAAACTTTATCGCCGACCGGGAAAGTTATAAAACGCACACAGAGCGATTCCAACGCCGAGCATCGAACCTGCGTTTTAAATCGGCCAAGGTCTCCTCGGTTACCGACCTTTTAACATCTCGTCCGAAAAACCACTAACAAGACGCGAAGCGAGATGTTTTGGAAGTTTTCTACCACGATCCGATCGAAAAATCCGTGAATTGTTCGATTCTAATTAACGTTCGTGTTGCGACATTCCGATGGCCGCAATAAAAGGTCCAAATACAAGATCAAAACTAAAACGAATGGCTCGAGTCCATCGAACTGCGTCTAAATACAGCCAAGGTCTCGTCGGCTGAAGGGCGCCTCGTCCGACCGCCTTTGTACCGCGGGCCGTTAACACCGACGCACTGCGATAACAAAGGGTTTCGTCAAAATACCTACCAGTGACTCATTCATATCTAGATAAGCTGAGAAAGTGAATAACATTATTATATTTACGACCATTTACAGATTTGTACAACAATACATACTTTCTGATTTCTGACGGATAGCCATCCTCGATTCGTACAGCTGTAATCAGCCGGTAATAATTAAAGTGTGGCAAGGTGAGGAGCAAGACAATAAATTAGTGTTCCCTTATAATTATTACGGAGCAAACTTGATTAATTTCCGAAGCGGGACATGTTTATGGCGGATGAATTCGTTTAATATCGATTTTCAGACCGCCCGATGAGTCGCACGATTCGTGTTCGGTGAAGTCCTAAACAAATTAAATCCATTTGTATGCGAGTGGTAATAAACATCGCACCACCAACATAAAAGGATCTCGCAGACGGCTTACGATTTTATTAAATGGAGAAATATAAAGGAAAGTGAGAGGAATACGGCAGATCTGAGTATAATGGCGGAATTAATATACACAGCCGTCTAGACGTGGTTTTGCTTCACCGCGCTAAGATGCGCTGCCATGGTTATTGTGGCGAGTCCCCGCTGCGTTCCCACAAGGCACAAACCGAAGCGTGTTAATTACAATAAAAAAAACAGTTTTTTCTGTAATCTAAACCCACTGATTAGAAAAGGAAAATAATGAACTCAAACTAGTAATGTAGAATGTTCTGAATCGACACGTTATTACCTAAAACTTGCGCTGATAAGGCCATTATCACAATATTCAAGGGCAATAACCTCACTGACCTGCCCCAAACCACGTGAATTCGCACTGCTGATAAAGTTCGAATGCACTGAACTTTCCACACCATGTCGAAATGCGGTCGAAATGCAGAAATTGCTTTCCGCTCGGCAGACACGTACAATAGTGGCGTCCCTCAATGCCCTATATCGGTTCCCCCAGTACTTAGGGTTAACGGTGGAGTGCCTGTGTCTGGACGTGACCTACCCCAATTGCGGTAGGCTTGCGGGTTGCGCACTAAAATAACTGGGACGCAAGGACGCTCCCGAAGGCGAGACCGCACTTCCGCATCACTTTCTCATTCACTTGCAGCAATTCGGCGATCTTAACTGCGAAATAACGTTTCACTTGCACCTGCGACAAGGTTTACTGCGCTTTTACTTTTAAGACGGATTGTATATCAGAATTTATTAAGCTCATCGACGTTTTCGAAGCCAAATGTTATCTTTGAACTTACTGTCAATTTGACTTGATCTCTATTTAAGGAAAATCGACTAAACATATACGACTCTTAAAGAATTTAGGTATGCCAAATCAGTAGGTGTAAGGAAAGAGGAAAAAATCCTAAAAAACCTTTGTTTGATCGTCAAACAAACAAATATTTTACCAAGAGTCCAGTCACCCTTTGATATTCTTAATTCACACTACGTAAAAATTGACACTTTCAAAACTGTCGTTTGTACAGTGCCCTCCAATAATCCAAATATAAACGATTGGTCAACAAAGTTAACCTTAGTTAGCTTTAAAAGTGTTCTATAAAAAGATTGGTTCTAATGAAACAATCAACAAAACTTTCTAGGATAGAATTTCCATTACAAATTGGTGCATCGCAAACTAAATGGAAACTAATTACTCCGGTCCAAAGTTATGCGATGCGACACAGGCCAACTGTTACTGAAATAGACGGCGTAATGATTTAGCTTTATTTTAGCTTGTCGTTTAGCGTGATACTACGTTGTACGCGGGAGGATACGGCGGGAGGTTTCGTTATTGATTGGCGCGACGCGATGCATCGTCGCATTGTTCTAGGGATCGATTCCTGCTCGTCTCCGTCGCCCCCGAGTCTATTTTTACCGCTTCATTGCCTACTCCCCTCGTTGCATGTTTCCTGCCTTTTATTAAACTATCTGTATGTTAATTAACAACGGCCTCGCCGCTCGGCCTGCCTGTTTATTTTTCTGTTAGCTCGCTCTATGAACGTTTGTTTGCTCTTTAAGCCGATTCGAAACCTACTTGAACGATCCACGCTTATTATTACAGCTGCATTATAACCAGACAGTTTTTTACCAGGTTTTGTTTTAAACGTGCGACTGGCTGCCATAATGTCGCATACATCCTTTTATTTTTCTCGACCTTCAACTACATTTAATTAGAGTTCTCCGCACGTTGTCGAACTGAAGCGCACTCCCTAATCGCCCTGTCTTTGTCTATCATCGAGGGTGCACTTATCTTTGTCTCTTTCTACAGGGGCATCTGGTATACATAAACCTGCGTCTGTTTACATTACGTCTACGTGTTTTATTTACGTGTGTGAGAGTGTGCCTGCTCGAGTGTGCGGGTCTAGGGGTGCGAGCATGTGTTGGTGGCGTGGCGTCTCGTTTACAGCTGTTGTGGATTTGTAGAGCCAAGCCACTATCGACTTCTTTAAATTTATGCTTCCTCATGACCTACGCCCCGAGTGTCCTTTAGCGCACTGAGACAGAGACATATTAAAATGGTGAACCGAGACTACTTAAAATTCTATTCAGGGTGGTTCAAGCAAGAAATTTATTCGAATGTCTTGGTAACATTTCAATTCCTCGCTCACTCGTAAGCTTGTAAACGTGTACCTAATGGTCTTTAATGGCGTTGAATTTTGTTACGTTGTTGTGAGTTGTCATTTTAATGATTTCGTCAAGAGGCCCGTGATTTCCGTCACGCCGCCCGTCGCGATTATTATAGCGATTGTCTAAGAAGTAAATAATGGTGTCATTATTTACGGCTCTTTTGTTACGGATCGAGTGTACCGGAATAATTCCTGTAACCCGTCTTGGCTTGCACTTGCCTCACCACAATAGTGAAACAGCTGGCGAAAGGTCAACGACACCGGGGCCTTTCTGCAAATTGTATAGTTACACATCGAAGAAAGCAAAAAACGTTCATTTTCTTGTTGGATCCGTATGCCTGCGCTGTGCAAGCAAAAATTCTTGGAACTTTCCGCTCAAAAGCACGAATGTTACGTTTTTGAAACCATTATCCTTATTCAGATATGAGAACGTGCATAACAGCGGTCAAAATAATTTTGTTTTCGAAGATTTTATTATATCGACAGTATTAATTACGTAATGCAATGTGCATAAGGAAAATAATATGATGCACTTTTAATAAGGTAAATTCAAATTGTATACCAAGATTTCTAAAATTCGCTATGGCAATTTCCTACACTAATGAATATGATAAAAAACCGGTTAAAACAAATCACCCACAGTCAATAAGTACTTGATTAATAATATAAAACACGTTGAAATTGAACGTTAAAACTTCTAACACGGAAATCACATTCGCTGTTTTCAATGCGCGAACGCCATCAGCATCTGATGACGTCACACCCAAAACCCGGGGTCGATGCTCGGGCCCCTACCTGGATTTTTTATTGCATCCCTAAATGACGCAAGCGGATCCATACGACACACTACCACCGAATATTGAGGCCAAACGGATCTCCCCTTTGAAAGTCCTCGAAACAACAATAAATTGACTATCAATATTTTTTTTAAGGAACAACTGTTGCAGTTTCACAGTTGTATTTAGAGTGTTGTCTATGATCAAGTCATATGTTAGAACGACTTCATCGAAAGCACACAGTGTCTAATAACAGAACTTTAGAAAATAAATTTTAAATCAATGCACAGCCAAACGCAGGCGTTACATTAGCGCGTGTTCAATAATTAATCTAGACGTTTTCACGTGAATGCTTAATTAACTTAAATCTTAGTTTAGGAATGTGAGAGGCAATGATTTGAGATAGACAAAACTATTCTTCTTATAGACGTTAGGCAATAAACTATCCTCACCTGACAATAAGCGACCAACTGTGGTCTTATGATTCTAGACCTACAATTTTGTTTATCGACATTCATGTCGTTCATTTTATATTTTCAAATATTGAAATTTAATAAAGAATCTATAAACTGCTTTTTATAAAATGTTAATATTTTATTAGTCCACTGGCTTGAATTTCCATTCATAGACCTTGATTAAAATATTGTAAATCCGTAGGTTGAAATGAGTTTGTTAATTAGAGGAGGGCATAAAAATCAACCTACACCACATAAGGTTTAATTAGTATTAGAGTGGAGCCTAATAGTAAATTGTTGGTTTAACCGAATTAATTATGCGTAATGAATTGAATAGTATTTTCGCAGGAAACTTTTGGTATTGGTACCAATTTAGGCATTCGGTGTACGCTGTTTTTGATTGCCGTATCTGAGTTTACAGTTTTTTTGAAGAAGTTAATAGTACTCGTACTTACTGACATCTCATAAGTCACACAGCTAATAGATAAAGTATGTGTCTTAATGTTGTACTTAAATACTTGAAGACAGTTGATGATCAATGGTACGTAATTGATCTTCAAGTATTATTATGACTGCTGACGAATTGTCTTAAGAATAAAAAACACTATAGTGAAAATTTTCAAAATCATCTTCATATTAACTGATCTATTCAAAAGTCATCCGTTTTTTGCTAACTTCGATTTGTCTATCTACCAACCTGTTTCAAATACGATCGTCTTAGCTAAGCGGTTCACCAACCTAAACCTTGTAGCCGATCGCCTCAGCTGTCCCAAAGCCCTACATCCAATTGGCAACCGGGTTCCCGTTGCGCAAGCCGGGTCGCCGATCCCGCACAATCGGGCCGCCCAAAAATGTGTCAAGTTGAACCCCGGTCGTTCACCCTGGCCTGTTTGTTTACCTCTTACAATCGTAACGCAACGCAACGTCGTCGGGTTACGTCGGAAACTCCAAGTTTGCAGGCGTCGGATTAATTAAAAATATTACTTACTTACGCCGATTTTTGTTTTCCTGTTAATAACCTTAACGTTACCTTTAGAGGTGTTTTCGTTATTTTTATGCGTAATCGTAATGGTTTCTTAAGACCTACATTATTTATGAACGTGTTTATAAATAATTTTTGATAAACATTTTATATGCTAACGACTAATTTGACTAAAATGTAAAGAAAGACGTGGACCTTGTTACACAAAAATGTGTGGCCACGCAATATACCTGCTCCATTTCATAGCCACAAAATCATTTACAATAATTAATCATTCCAGAATATTCAATAATAATTAACGTATGGTAATTAATATAAATATGTATTATTGAATTATTGATAAATTAATTTTATTTATACTGTCTGACGAGAACTCATTTGCATTAAACCACAAATATAATGAAATTCCAAATGTTACATTTCAATATGTACCAAAACAGTGTTCCTTTAATCTTAAACAAAGCTAATCTTAACGACATGTTATATTACACAGTACTTATTGCTATACCACAACTTAAGTCCAAGTTAAAAGCCCGGCACTTATTATTCACAAGTTGTTACCTTCAAGTAGAAAAGAAATAATTGTAATGGTGTCTACGTGAGGAATAAATAATTCATGGCGATCTTTTGAAAAATATCATGGCTGGTCGGCGCGGGCGCATTATAATTGTAGATACCGGCATAAAACTCACTCGAAGTCAGCCAGTCTTATTCCTGAGTTTATACCCATGCAACAGATTAAATGTAAAATGTAGCCGTGATAAAAAACGCTCGGATAAAAATCAGATATGGCGGCCCGCGTCCGCCCGCCATCTTGGGTGTCATTTGTGACACGGGATCGACTTCTTTTGAATATCAATCATAATCCGAGAAAGAATTTGTTGTTTCCTACGTGTTTCCTACTGTTATTTTTTGTTTTAGTTGATGCTATCGAATGGTCTGCATTTCAAATACTGATGAATGATATTTTAACAGTAACATGTTGAAATATTTAACAAGTTATATAACCGCAAAAGCTATTTGATGTTTTCCTAAACTTTTTATAAATACAATTACCATATCACCTAAAATATAAAGATTAGCCGTTGTATGTACTTAAACGCAAGATTTTAACGTGCAATCTTTTTCACCACTTTTTATCTCTTTGGATTTAAAATATATGTGATGTTGGCACTTTTTATTTTCTTCATTTTAACCAAAGATTTTGGTAGTAACCATTAACTACTACATTGAGTAAATAAACAAATATATTACGCTTATCTATCAAATAATATTTTGCATATTTTATTCTTGACGACTATTTACCGTGCTTCACTTAACTTCAATCTAAGACGATTAAAAGTAAAATATGTATGGCATTTTTTGTATTATTTTGACTTGTGGCCTTGCAAGCACGCGCAATTCTTTTGCACCTTTTGCACCTGCATGGAGTACGGCCGTTATATTTATCAGTCTGGGTTCCGGGTTTTAAGGAGCATAATTATTATTTTTTAACAACCACCTGAGCTTCCCTATAAAGTTGTTGTTTTTTTCTTTATTTTTTATGTGTAAGTGTTGTGAGGAGAATAATTTTTAATCATTTTCAAGGATTATTCTTTGTTCAACAATAGAAAAGAGTAATTGTTTCAATCTTATTATACACCTGTTATAATCAACTCACAAAAATGTTGCCTACCGAAGACCGTCATTTGGTGACTTCTGCCTGCTAAATATTTTGGTCTTTCTATGTTTGATAGGCACAGCCTGAATAGATTAATTATTCATTAATAACGGGCATAAGGAAAAGGAAAAATTGATGCTTTGTTTGTTTTTAATTGGCCCCTTAAATCTGTCGAAACGCATCAGATTCTTAAATTTTGTCAATGTTAACAGATGGAAGTCAACAATTTAACATTGACAATGTTTCATGGGGTCCGGGTACCCAGTGACTTGTGAAGCTGCAAATTGCTAGAAAAGACCTCCAAGCAACACTGGTTTTAAATAGGGTTGTCAGTACTTTCGTAACATAGTGTACTTGTAACTTATGTATATAGTATGTGTGAATTTATCTTTCCGAAATGAATTTTCCATTGCTGGGTTTATTATTTGATATTGTGAAATATGAAACTTATCTTTTATTTAGGTATGACATTATTGAACTTTACAAACATTATGATAAAAAGGAGGAAAATGTAAATTTTTAAATTCTTATTCCTTATTTAATAACTCACAAACAATTCGAACTATTGTAATATTATACGTTACCAAAAGTGAAAAAAAAACATGCAGCATACGATATAAATATGATATAAATTAGACTCTGTCAGTAAATCACTTATTACACATTTTATTATACTTTCTTCGACTGCACTTTTTATTTGCCGGCCCTTTATTTTCGAGCTTGCAACCCTAGACTATGAGTTGCCCTTCACATTGGGTCGGTTCGCTGATCACGGCTCACGGCTCAGTTGTAGCTGCGCATGCGACTCGCCAGCACGCAATACGTGAACGGTAGGCTGCGTCGAAATAAAAACATAATATTGAATATTGTTTACATCTACAACACGCTATGCGACGACGGATTTGTTTACTAGATTTTAGAAGCACGCTATGTTGTTGTGACATTATTGTAATTAGGTGGAAATTAGATTAAATTATCGTAGTAAAACATACTTTTTCGTTGCAACTTTGATCTAAATAAAAATTGGATAGCAAAACTACAATAGATCGCTAATATCCCTACTGTTTGGCACTGATCAAAGACGCAGAAAAAAACATATTTAGTTATTTGTAAAATACACACACCCATACAACAATCACTTAAACTATGTCAATTCTTCATCGCAAATAACGTTACTATGGCGTGGGCCCAGAAGACTTTTGCTGTATAATTTACAATGACATTGTTAGTACAAAAACATCTATTTCCTGGTATGTAGTGACACATTGTGACTCCATTTACTATGTAGTAAAACTGAAATTAATGTCAGGCGTTTATGTCTGTTTGTGTTTCTGTCCTCGCCAATATTCTAGATTAATGTCTCTATATTTATTATTATGCGTACTTTATAATACAAGTTTAATATACAGTATATATCAATATTCGGAAAATATGAGCTCACAGACCGGCTGTGCTATTTTGTAAAATATCAATAATGTTTTTATCGTGATACATTAAAATTTCTAACAATAAAATAGAAACAGAAACAGCAGAACTATAATAACACAAGTGATTTCGTGTTTCGAAACTATAAAATCTCGAATATTCCAAACGCTTATTAAGATATTGAAATTCCTCCAACAGTCGATCATCTCCACAGTCGAAAGCGTGGCGCCATTGGCATTGTCGACTATTGAATTTAATATTTCACCGAGCACTCGACTTTAACATTTTAAAGTGATTTTCCAGAATAGCATGGCTGTTCACAGTTTTAGAAGTTAAACTTCTTTTGACGCGTTTGAGTAAACTGATGAAAGCGTAGAACGAAGTTGCGATCGATGTAACACATAATTTGTTTATAATATTTACTTTGGTCGGTTGGGTGTTTCAGTAAAAAAATGTATAAAAAATAATAACACAAAAGAAGTATAACTTCTTATATGCGTAACTACAAAGGAGGTCACCCATTTTTTTCTATAACTTCAACCTTGCCCATACAATTATATTCTTGGATAAATTCCTTTAACAAAAGTATGACTAATTAAAATGAAATTTAAGGACTGCTCCAGACATATAATCTCACAAAAACATATTCCCAGTGAAACTGCATTTCATGTTTAACGATTCCTTAAATAACATTAGCCATAAATATGTTAACTTAATGTGTCGTAAAGTTGAGAGCCCGAAACATTATAAATGACTAAAAAATATACACAATATAACATCTTTTAATATTATGTATAACTTTATATAACATTGAATATTGAAACGAGCATACAATTCACCGTCATAAGTGGTCACTGTTATGTAAACATCATTAGTAAGTGATGAAATCGATAACCCACAGTGCACAATGATCTTCATGCCACTCAACGAAAAGGTTCCCAGGTTCGATTTCCAATCAGGTGTAAATTTAATTTCATATTAAAATACCTTTCTAGGGTATGGGCATTTTTGTGTGTATAATACACGGCATACATGGAATAAGAATGATAGAAAATATTTAATTTATTATTATGTAAAATACCAAAGTATAAAGGGTATCAGTAATTCACATATTTTTAATATAGGTATTATTTTTTACTCGCAGCTGCCAATAAATTTCGCTCAAGCCCCACATTTATTTAAATAATGTCAATAGTTCACAATTGCAATCGTGAATATTGTCTATTCAAGTTTGCATAGACTATTGTACAATTCGATGTTCTATTATAACAAAGAGCTCATTGATGCAAGATAGCGCGCGTCGCCCTGGAAACGGGTATTAAAGTTGGGGATGGAGCCCCATTGACGTCACCCACGAAATTCTTCAGTACGGAAATCCCCCGGTGCATTTTTTCAACAAAGCGACGTTTTAACGTCCGTCGGTTCTAAACATTCGTTAGTTTCAAGAACCACTCTGAGTGTATTTATCTCACCCATGTTTGAGCTTAAATATTTACTACTCCACATTTTAAGGTTTCCTGCAAAACAAAAGCTGCAAGATAAAACGCAAACACAAGCTCACTTCTCGCAACTTCAATTTAACAGACGCGATGAACTTTCTGAAAAATTCTAAGCGAAATGGGCAAAATATCTTGAAACGAGTCTGCTGTGGTTGAGTTGTATTAAAAGACGCCGTTGAATCTTTACTTTGCGGTGACTCAATTTCTTTCTAGAGCATTTAGTCTAAAAGTTTTCGTCTCTATCTAGAAATTCTCCCCGTTCTTCGTAAAAGGTGAAAAATTTAAAACTGGACGCTCAGACTTTCTAGTCTCTAAATAGCACAGTAAATGATACACTTTTAGTTTCAAGGTATTTTTGTAAGGTTCCTGAGAAATAAGTTTCGTAAAATTTTAAAGAGAGCAAATGCCGAAAGCTACTTAAATAGACACTATCATCCTACAATTTCACTGCTGGAAATGCTTTTACTCTGAACATGAGAATTGCTTAGAACAGTACTTAGCATAGTTCACCACATTCGGCCAATTATTTTTCATTCTTAAAATCTATCAGCCCTTGATATGGCCTTACCTAACTTATACTATTTATATTGGTCCTGCCTGAGCCCACCCAATCTCTGCAGGGTTTCTCAGCTATCTGCATTAAATAATTAGTCCGTCTTGTTTTGGAGAATCCTGTAAATAAATTATATTATTAACAAAGAATACCATTAATTTTAAATATACAGTAACTCCAAAAAATTAAAGACATCCCATTATTACAAACTCAAACCTCTAGAGTAAGAAACAAATTTCATAAATAGATTATTCATTGGGCGATGAAATAATACAAATTGATGTTTTAATTATCACTTTAATACCACCCCTATTATTCTCGATATTGCATGCCAAAACAACGCGAAGAAATCGCCACGACGTGTGCAAAAAACAGCGAATTAAAAATAAATAAAATATTGCGAAATAAAAAATGCGACGGAGCCTGCACGGCGAACAAAACAGCTTAGCTTATGCAACATCCTGCGATCACACCATGTGAAGGAAGGGTTGGATATAATTGTGTATGGTATGGAGTGGGTTCGCATTTTGTCTGGCGTGGCCTTGATTTTTTCCGAATCGCTGAGACTGGCCTCGAGCCGGCAGGTGATTAGGTTACATAAACTATGTTGTTCCCCACTTCCTGCTGGCGCGCTCTGCAGTTGGCGGAGGTTTCTAAGAAAACACCGAATTCGCAACCGGCCCCCATTGTTTTGCTCCTGTTGCTTTTCCAGTTTGCTGGGTTAGGCTACGCGTCTACATGGCTGTTATATAACATATTGGGCTCGCCTTTGTGTTCAGCTTTTACGTAATGCGTCTTCTGTGTATGTTCATATGAGTTGTTCTTTTTAAATTCTAATTCATCGTTTTATGCTGCTGGTTTATGCATTTAAGTATTTTCATTCTTACGTATGTCGTTCTTATTTTGGTTTTGTTGTCATTGTTGGTGCAACTTGAGCGTGTTGCACGAGTGCTTTTTTAGATTACTTTAAATTATTTCTGCGTTTGATCATTATTACTGCAATTATTGGTACTTTTGATTGCGACAAATGTTGTTCAATTTTAATGCTTTTTATTAGCTCAAATCTACTTCAATAATTCGCCAAGTACGTGTCGAACTCGCACATGGAGTTTCCGTACCACCAAATGTTCATTATTTTCTTTTTATTCATTTTATTATTTTCAACAATATTTAAGTATATCAGACAACAATAGATGGCGTTGGGATGATGGTGAATGATACGTAAACAACGTATAATAAAATTTAAATACCCATATTAAAATGTGTTTTATGGTTCTTATTTGTATTTATTAATACCAGTTATAATAGTAAACGGATTGTAAAAATTTCAACCGTTTCCCTAGTACGGTTTAACAGTTAGATCGAAAAATGCCGAAAAAAGCCGGTTTGTTTTATGGAGACCCCCTTTAATATTCAACTTTATTTTATTTTTAGTATTTGTTGTTATAGCGACACCATTATGAATCCTCTGTAAAAATTTCATGTGTCTATCTATTACGGTTCCGGAGATATAGCCCTGTGACAGACGGACAGACAGCGAAGTCTTATTAATAGGGTTTCGTTTTTACCTTTTGGGTACGGAACCCTAAAAACCCAACCAGTTGCGTCGTTATATTTTGTCTTATGTTTTGAGCAACTGACTGTACCTAATTCGAGTTGCATGAAGTCAATCAAGAAATATTTCTACTTCTGCCTTTACAGTCCGTCTAAAATCCATTACACACCATAATAATCGTTAGGAGCGTAATGGGCGTATTGCCTTACGACCAGAGTGAAGAGTAGCATCAAACTGGTTTGGTCGCACGCGATCCCGCTCCACCGAAGGGACATGCAACAAATAAAAAGAAACCTAAATGCATCTCTAGGAAACGTCGACCTTGAACGCCAGACGCACGGCACCTGGCGTTTTTATCTGTCGTTCGTAAAATTGCGAACCTTTAAAACATTATCACGTTTCCTGAGATATTGTCCTGCTTCGTCTTTCTACCTACAATATTGAATAGTTCTTCGGTGATTTCGCTGGAATTCTATATGACTATTTGTAATTGTATGACAGCAAACCATGTACATCCGGTCAAATTAATTTGTTCATAATAATTTTAGAAATAGTTAAAGATATAGAGGAAATACTTAGCACGGACTAAATAGATTTATCTTATTCATATTACAGATACATTTCAAAAATTAAGAGGGGCACTTTTAAAACTTTTAAAATTTGAAAAACCGTACACGAAGGTGCACGCGCTTGATTCATTTGGTCATTTTCTAAATTTTTAATCCCATTTACGAATAGCAGTCACGTCAAAGTTTAGAAACTACCGGCAATGTTTGTCTATTTAAGGTGGGCTGAAGTTGCTAGACAAGTTTTGATTTCGTCGGATGAAGCCCGTGGGATATGTCTCTTGTGACAGTCGCGCGCTTTCGACGCGGTGATATGTCGGTCGTGGTTGCGTAACCGGTGTCGGGCCGTGAGGAAAGTGAATGCATTTCGAGGTCGCGTAGAAAGTTGCCGCGCATGCTGCCTAAGACGCTACTTTAACCATTACGCGCTGTTATGGCTTTGATTCTAATGACATGACTGAAGCCTGAGGTACGTGCTGCGATTTAAGTGCCCTGACTTTGAGAGTTTCGACTAACACTAAACTTGGAAATTAGTTATCAGTTGCTGCAATACTGAAGGAAAACAAACAATAAAGGGTATAAACAAAAAACGTTGTGTGAAGTCTACCAATTCTCCTTAGTCGGTGTGGTAGACTATAGATTTACCCCTCTCACTCTAAGAGACCCATACCCAGCAGTACAGTAATGATTTTATCACGATTCCAATTGATTGAACCCGTCGCTTAACTCACATAGACAATAATATAGATGAAACC
The DNA here is from genome assembly GCF_041222505.1 of Epargyreus clarus. Taxonomy (NCBI): domain Eukaryota; kingdom Metazoa; phylum Arthropoda; class Insecta; order Lepidoptera; family Hesperiidae; genus Epargyreus; species Epargyreus clarus. The sequence continues at coordinate 6,585,672 of NW_027332233.1, forward strand.
AAAATAACACGCGTGAGAAACATGCAATATGCAAATGGACGAACATTCGGAGATGACGCTATAATTCTAATATGTTATCATCGAAATAAAAATACAACTTTAAATTGGTCCGAAACGTATTTAAATGTTGCATAATAAGATATTCAACCCAGAACCTTTTCCGAGGTATAAGTATTAAAGAATTCCAAGGAGTTTTGCACAAAAAGTTACACGTGCCGACCAGCTCGATCGCTCTTGGCTATTGAAATTTTGGTCATGGCCAGTCGGTTCGGCTTGCATATAATGGGGCATCAATTCATCGTGGCTATTGAATAAAAGAGAACGTCTTAGATTCAGACTCGATATCTTGTTAAGAAATAAAAGAAAGGTCTGTCTGTAAGTTTAACTTAAATTCTATTTTCTAAGCTCGTAGACCAAGAGTTTCAAATCAAATCAAATCAAATCAAATTTTTTTATTCAAAATAGGTTCTTTACAGATCACTTTTTGAATGTCAAAGCAACTACCACCACTTCACAAGGTGTTTCGTTATGGAGAAGAAGCGGCGAAAGAAACTCCATAACACACATCTTTTTAAAAAAAATGTTTTTGACAATGTTAACTTAACGTAATGGTACATGTGGAGCTGGAGCTAATTCAGACCACACCGTTTTGTCAGTCAAATAATCACTTACTTTATAGTACGCTTTTTTACATAGCGTTAGTTTAACGACATGTTTAAACTTTTTTTCTGTGAGATTCAAAATGTGGTCGGGTATTTTATTGTAGTAGCGAATACAGTTGCCCACGAAAGATCTAGCCACCTTACATAATCTACGTTTAGGAATTACTAATTTATTTCTATTTCTGGTATTAAAGTTATGGTGGTTACTATTTTTTTCAAACATATCAGTGTGTTTTCTTACATACATAATATTTTCATAAATGTATTGACTATGCACCGTCAATATATTAATAGTGGGAAACAGTTCTCTTAGGGACTCGCCACGCCGCAGACTATATATTGACCTTATTGCTCTTTTTTGAATAGTAAATATAGAGTCTATGTCAGCAGCACTGCCCCACAGTAGAATGCCATAAGACATAATGCTGTGAAAGTAACTGAAATAGACAAGTCTGGCAGTGGGTATGTCTGTTAACTGTCTAATTCTTCTGACTGCAAAAGCTGCAGTACTAAGTCTGCTGGACAAAGCAGAGATGTGGGGACCCCACTGGAGTTTAGAATCAATGGTAATCCCCAAGAAAACAGTTTCATTGACGAATTGCAAAGTCTCACCATTTAGAGCGACATTCATCCCCGTACTTCTTACATTTGGTAGCATAAATTTAATACATTTAGTTTTATTAGAATTTAAGAGTAGGTTGTTTGCATCAAACCAGTTCTGAATCCAGCAAAGAGTTTCATTAATATCGTTCGTATCCTGTGATTGTCGTTTTACTCTAAACACCAAGGAAGTGTCATCAGCAAACAAAACAACCTCAGATAAATCCTTTACTACATTTGGCAAATCATTTATATAAACTAAAAATAGAAACGGACCTAGGATGGAGCCCTGAGGTACACCTATTTTAATATTAGAACCTGCTGATAATGCTCCATTTACTTGCACTCGTTGGACTCTATTGTTTAAATAAGAATTTATCAACTTTAGAGAATTTCCCTGAATACCATAATTTTGTAATTTTAACAATAAGGTTTTATGATCAACACAATCAAAAGCTTTAGACAAGTCACAAAAAATACCTATAGCATCATGTGCTTGTTCCCAACAATCAAAAATATGTCGCAGCAATTGAACACCAGCATCTGTGGTAGAACGGCCTTTAGTAAAGCCAAATTGCTTTTGATGTAAAAGATTATTTCGTTTAAAATGAAGCAACATTTGGTGTAAGAGGATCTTTTCAAAAATTTTACTTAGAACAGGCAGTACTGAGATGGGTCTATAATTGTTGGGATCTTTAGTATCACCTGCCTTCAACAATGGAATTATTTTGCTATGTTTCATTAAATCAGGGAAACAGCCCTGATCAACACACATATTAAAAATAGTGACTAAGTAGGGAGCTAAAGTTTTAATGATTGATATACAAACTTTTACTGACATTCCCCAAATGTCCTCTGTATTTTTAACAGTTAATTCTTTAAAAGCTTTTAATATGTCATTAATTGAAATATGTCTAAATTTAAATTTAATGTGACACTGACTTAATTTGACTTAGTTTGTATATTTCTTCTATGTATTATACTGATATATAAAAATACGTAATGAAATGTTACATAGTTTCGTTGCTTATAACAAAGAGTCTGTATTTCAAAGTATTCTCGAAGAAACTGTGAAATATTTTTTACGGTTTTTACCTTCGGTTTTACGGTTTGAAATATTTATACGGTCGTAACATTCGAATTAATATTTAAAGCAGCTAAACCTACGTGTAAAGAAATAATTTTATTCGATATAAAAAAAAAACAAAGTTTTTACTACCTCGTAGGACTCTCTATCCCTCATAGTAGAAAGAGTTTCCGAATAAAATGACTGTGTCTTATGAATGAAAAAATCAATAGGAAGACGTAACAATTATATTTCTTAATATTTCATACGAATCCCAAAAATCTCTGAACCAATTTGAACGCAAGCACCTTTACGTTAAGCTGAGATTTAATTAATCTATTCTTTATCCCGAAGATGTGTATATGTTAGGTTCTTAAAGCAAAATTGAAAAATCATGTAGTTCCTTCATGGAGTCCCCGCGAGCCGCGTGGGAACGTATCTCATAACTTTTATCAGAAATCACTGAAGACACTTGTGTTGTACGGAGTAATGAATATTGGCCATCGAATAGTAAATTGATGACAGTTTATTGTCAATTTCGTGTTCATCGTTTATAGCTTCAAATTAAAAGTTAATTGAATATGTGATCACCGAAAACGTTTATTTTAGATCCAATGATCGTTATGAGTTACATATGTCCAAGTCTAGCCAGCATTTATTAATCTTAGGTAGGTACCTATCCTATTCCAGGAATAGGTAGGTACCTATCCTATTCCAGGAATAGGTATTTCACTTCCTATTCCAGGATTCCTTCCATAATTTGAAATAGCTGCTTAAAAAGTTTAAATGTCAAACAGATAAACGTTTGACAGAAATTGTTATCTCCTTATAAAATTTTGCATTGCATGCATTAAATTAATAATTATAGAATGCTAAATAAGATTCAGAGATACGCACAAACTCGTCTGGAATCACCTGATATACATAGAGATTATATTAATTGCTTATTTTTATGTGCCGTGCACTGATGGAGTCGTTCGTGTGTGCATGCATGGCGAGTATCGCCATTTGCATATGAAACGAAAGATGCTTTCAATGTTTCGATTTTTACTTCGCTTCTTTAGGTATCCTTTAAGGTCCTTTAGTCGTGAGCTCGGTTTTATGAAACGTCTGCCCCTCGTGAATGCTTATTTTCTACCCATTGATTTATTTTAAGATATTTTATCGTGGGTTTTACTGAGTGCATGCATAAGAATAAAGTCGGTGCCCGAGAATTCTTTAACAAAAAATTTACAGTCGAACATTATTTTACGTTCTCAAGTGCTAGACTACAGAGTCAGGAAGGCGTCGGCGTCGTTATCTGTCAAGTCTCACATCAAGTGTCCTGCTTATCTCCCCACATGTTTAATCAGGTGCCTGTTAAAGAATACTGTAGTTAACTTTGTATCTGTGGCCACATTGCCGCTCAAGGTCCCGACGTTTGACCCTGAATACGATCCTGTTTGCCCATATCAAATTATATAATAAGGCTTCTGGTCGAAGTTTTTGAGGGAACTCTGTCGAACTATGTAATAAATAACTTAGTTATAATTCATTGGGTTTTTGTATATGTTTTGCAGTCTTGTATCGAATCAACTATTAAGCTATACGTCGGATCACGACTCACGTTATTAATGGGGCCAGTTAATACTTCTAAATACGAATAGAACTGTATTCAGAACGTCTATAAATCAAGTTTTTGTTATACCTTACAGTCATGAAGTTATAGGTAAATATGGAGGCCACACTTAGAACAAAATCTTGAGGCAAATACCTACGTATCTCCATCCCGCTTTCTGTGGGCCGACCTCTCTTTCTAGTGTGGACTATAGTATTGCTATCTTCTTCTTTAAATCTCCTAGAAAATTCTTAGAATTAGTCACCACACTAGCCTAACCAGAAGTTAAACACTGTCAAATAATTTACCTTTAAATAAATACTTGAACTATGATTAGTTCAATTGAAAATCCCAAAATCGTAGGTCACGTATGCATATCTGGGTTGGCAATTCAACGAATTATAATCCCATTTCTTAAGGATTCGGTAATGTGGCAACATTGGCCCTATGTGCCAAAATAAATAAAGGTTACCCTACTTAGACAGAGAGGGTCTGCCCACAGAGAGCGAGATGGTGATACATAGGTTTTGCTTCAAGTAGGTATTCGAAGTGTGTTCTCCATATTTACCTATAACTTCATGCTTACAGTCACAAGACGTCGCCTCGATTAAACATCGGAAAATATAATGGAGACGACTGTAAATACTGCGGTAAATACATCGTCATAAAATTATATTATTCAATAAAAGTTCGGCATGACAGAGTACGTATTATATTATTTTTACGAGAATGCAAGTTTGCCAAGACACAGAAAAAAATAAAAATAGAAACCAGGTAGAGCAGCGTGCGTGTAGACTCCCATGCCCAACAGTGGGATTTTACCAAAAATAGTAGAGACTTACACTAATTTTGAATGTCTTAAACCCTACCATTGCTACAGTTATGAAAATCACATTAAAAAACAAAGTGGCATTTAAACGAAACGAAAAGATAGGATAAATATTTGTCATGGCAGGAAATTAATTAGTTTTCTTTGAAGTCGTCAGTTTTAAGGCTTGACAGCCAAGAATGTAGTTCTGCGCACGCGCATGACTCAAGCGGCATACTATGGCTTTTACAAGCTGAGGAAACTCTCCCTTGAATTTCTAAGAACTGATTCAAAAGGAAGCTCTTGTTAATTGTTTTGGTTTATATCACGAACTAAAATGAATGAGTCAATCTTTTGGTGTGTTGTAAAATATGCAGAATTGAATAAATTAATGTGTTTTCAAGAAATATGTCAGTGTCGCTGATAACAGACAACTTTAATTAATATTAGTAATTATATTTTAAATGTATTTATTAAGATTCTCAAAAATAAATAAATAAGTACCACAATTATTTAACATTTAATGTTTTTGTCTATGGTAATCAATTGTAGATAAAATATACTTATGTGTGTACTATATGTAAACAATTTTATAGAGTTCATGATTTAAATTACGAATCTATTATTTTCCAATTAAACCCAAAGATATTTTTGTAGGCACCAACATAATAAAATAATGTCTGTGTCAAAATAAAAAAATATTCACCATTTATTACACTTGTGTCTGTACGAACGAGTACGATACTATTATAATCCGAGGTGGGAAGTAACGGTTTGGTAACTTAATGCGAAGATAAGAGGCGAACGGTACCTCTGGTGGAGCGGACCGCCATTTTGTAATAAAAACACGCACTTGACAATGAACTGTGTTTACGATAAAAATAATCCTAATGACTTAAATTAGATTTTACTTATGAACTTCTTGTGACGTGACATGAAAAAAATTTGTAGTAAAATAACATCTGAGATGTTTTGGGTAGAGTACCTATGTTCAGAAGAGAGGGATTGAAGAGGCAAAAAAACTTGGATATCATCGTATTGTTTGTTCAGTGCTTGATGCAATGTTAAAAATTTATATATGTCAATAATTATTTTTAAATTTTTTAACATTCCATTAAGCACTGAACAAACAATATTACAATTTATTTTGTACATATCAATATGTCCAATAGATATAAATCAGCAAAAGTTATGTAATAAGTTAAAATCTATGTCTAATATATAGACGATTGTCGTTTTTGGGTTATTCTGTGTCAGTGACAGAAGATGTAGATATGTCATATGGCAGACTCAAACTGTCACAGATTGCTAGTGATGGGTCGGTAGTTAGTGAACTGAGAATGGTAAATATAAATCTCTCTTTGTAAATATGAATGCTTCTAACATTTCAATTCAAGACTCTAGAATTATTTAAAATATTTGTGCAACAAATTCCGCTAACAATTGTGCAACATTATCCCCTCCCTTCCACGTCCCGCCAAAAGCCAACGACGCAGTTATCACAGTATAAGGATCTATATTTGTACTGTGCAGTTATCGTCCTGTGGAATTGTCTCCAAAGTGGAGTCTCGAAATCGTCAAGGTCACTCTTTTCCTAATACGTTTCATTTCACTTTAACCAAGCCTTTCTTTCTTTTGGAAAGATATTACATTTTTAATCAAAGTGCCTTACATAAAATTAATATATCCGCCTTGGCATAATGTAAACTATTCGGTACATAGATACACAATATTGATTGATACTATATACAGGGTGAATTTTTAAAACGGGCCTTCAGGGCCAAATCCGAAACTATAAGGATTAGCGAAAAATGCTGAAAGGAGTTACGAGGCCGATTTTGATAAAAACGAAAACTGCATCATTAGTTTTTTAAAATATTTTTTTCCTTAGCAGGGAATCGAACGAGTTCATTTTGAAAAAAATGACACCTCTATATTATTTCACTATCTGATAGTGTCGCTTATAAGGATCAAATTCTGGGAAGTAATGTTATGTGACAAATTAAAGGAAAAGGAAAATTTTGAAGAAAATACGTATTTTTCCATACATTGGCATACTAATCCTTAAGGATTATACATAACAAATGATTTATGTATAATTCTTTAGAAACAGACATAAGTCATACCATTGAAGAATTTGTTGGTTAATCAACTAATTATTCGATGTTATTACTATGACATACGGCTTAGTATGAGAAAGTAATAGTTTGGCAAATAAGTTACCGCCGTTTTTGGGATTTATTTTTTAATGAAAATAGATAACTGATTAAATAGTAAATTATTATTGTGTGTTGTTTTTCAACTTCGTTTCAACGTTAAATATGATTTTCTATATCTCTTTTTTTAGTAATCACTCGAATTTGACTCTAAAAAGTAATTCTCGCAAATTGTCAACTTTACATCTGTATTAAACGAAACGCCGCCCATAACAAGTAAATCTATTTTAATGGTCCTAAAAATAACCTTAGCTAAGTCGGACATAAAAATATAAATTATTGGGAAACAAAACGTCAATTTCGAATGACTAGAAACATTGAGCCAAAAAAAATGTTAATACACGAAATGTTTAAAATGATGAATGGCGGGAACTTAACTGCCAAGTTAATATGAAAAAATATGTATTTTCTTAAAATTGAGGCTTTTCCTTTAGTTTGTCATTTATCATTACTTTCCAGATTTTGATCCTTATAAGCAACACTATCAGATAGTGGAATAACATAGAGGGTGCATTTTTTTTCAAAATGAACTCGTTCGATTCCCGGCTAGGGAAAAAGTTATTTTAAAAAAGTAACGATGCAGTTTTAGTTTTTATCAAAATCGGCCTCGTAACTCCTTTCAGCATTTTTCGCTAATACTTATAGTTTCGGATTTGGCCCTGAAGGCCCGTTTTAAAAATTCACCCTGTATATCGTATATCGTAAATTCTATCGTATCAATTGATTGACAAATTGATATATCGTAAAAAAATTAAGCTAACTCTGTAGTAGTCTATAGTATTTACGATTTATTGACAGGTTGAATAAAACTGTAATGCAAAATATAATCAGCAGGAAAAATGGTTTTAGTTTCCTATGTGTTTGTATAATTATTACTAAAATATCTTCCAATATAAATAATTCATTATTCACTTTACAAATTTATTTATAGACATTATCGCACCATTGAATATATGTCTTTATAAATATATTGCATAAAATATGAATGGTTTATGATCATTATTATTTTTATTGCAAATTAATTCAAATTAAAGATAAATATCCGATATGAAAGAAATCAATGAATTCCTATAAAACATCACCTTTATTAACTTTCCATAATTAAATTTCAGAATTCGAACGAAACGCGCAAAATTTAAAATCATTTTAAAACTTTAGAAAGTTTCAATTAACGTTCTGAATTTAAATTCTAGAGCCGTTAGTGCTTATTGAGGCGAAGTTACACGGAGCCACGATCATAGCTCGTTAGCAAGCATTATGCTCCTTGCAGTAAAAACTAAAACTCGTTTCCCATGACTGGAATGATTTACCACACTTTCGTGTAGTCACTTCTAGGTTTTGTTATATTTTTAGTAGCTTCGTTATTCTATTTATCTGGCTAAAGGTGTCATAAAATATGAAAGTTGTAAACAATTAAGTTAAGGTTTATGTATCTACAGAAATTGAACGTGACAGAGACGGGCCGTAGCAGACAAAAATAAAAATAATTCTATGCAATATTATTGACGAACATGGCCCGTATGTACGCGGCCGTGCTATGATAGATATACGATAAAACATATTATAGAAATATATTAATTTATCTGTCATGGCCTGGTCTGACACGTTCATTGTCTGTGGCTTTAAGTGGGGCTTTAATTATTTAACAAGAACATAATATACGTTGTACAATTAAATATATTTCACCAAGCTTGCAAATAAATGTAGACCATTTAAGTAGTATGTAATTATATTATTATGTACATACATTGTCAAGCCTTTAAAAAATTAAGTCAATGTCCCAACTTGTCCAAAACAGCATTCCGTGAGGTTTTTGCCACCACACCACATTTATTATGCAAATGTTGTATATTTAATGTCCTTAGAGCAACCAGCCTTAGTAACTACATATTGCCGTATTGCAACGTGAGACGCACTCAAAATCACCAAATCATGTATATTTATGGACTCGTTTGAATATATTAGTGACGTAACTATATTTTTACTTATAAAAGTTTACAAGTGTCCACTATGTCTGTTGCGTCTTGGTTTACTTAAATGTTTAAAGAACATTGATACTCATTGGAATGAATGAATGAATGAATGAAAAACAAGTCTCTTTACCCTTCACTATTTTCTATGTAATTGACATACCTTAAACCCACATTATTGAAAGATAACCCGGAAATCACGACAACATTTCAGGGATTCTAAATTTAAATTCTATTTTATAATAAATCACTCACTAACTATGGTCTTAAAGTTTCTACAGAACAAATATTTCATTCCTTGTTTTTTTAATAGCCGACAGTCTCCGAACGCTATTCTCATAGATTCAAATCTATAACTCCTTATTCTCACATTTTCCTTCAACATAAAAGGCATTACGAATGGGCATACGATTCGAATTATAAGCAAAAAGGAAACAAGCGAGAACACAAAAACAGAACGTGTTAACAACCTTTTCGTGGCGCGATTTGAAATTGCAACAGATAATGAATAAAAAGGCTTCCGATTAAGGCACTCACACACAACTGGCACGACGCAAATATAACTTAATGATTTATTTTAGGAAAACTTTTCAAGGCAAAAAATATACGAACTTAGGTACACAAGACACGATTAAAGTATGATAATGCGCAAATCTAAGTGGTCAAACTGAGACACACTAAGTAGGTACCTAAATTAACTTATTTAAAAACTCCATATTATCATTCATTATTTCAAGTGCAAGTACATTAATTGTCTTATTATCTTTATTAAATGTGACGCTTCATTGAAATGTAAACTAAAAATATTAATAAAAGTGAAAAGAGTTCAGCTGCTAACGCGGCAAAAGCCACACTCCGAGTAATGTCCATCCAATACTACGTAAGTCCACGTATTCGTAAATTTTCTATTTAACGTGAATTAACCAGCAAATGATTCTAAAAACTTGTCTCTTATTTTTCTTCCATTAAATAACTAACAGATTAAAAATATAATTTATTTTGACCGGCACTTTTTTCTTTTTTAAATTATATTCGTCGTGTGTGACAGCTCTTAGATGGCCTTGATTGGTTGCGCGGGAGACCTTGAGCGGAGATACGTTGAGCTTAGACCGAACGTGAGTAGGGTTGACAGTAGAGCCGGATACGTTACGGCTTTTACGGTCTTGTCCGGTCAACGTTTGCATGTACGGAAACTGAACGAAATCGAAGTTTTTTTTTCTGTGATACTTGGTCAAGTGAACTCAAGATATGAGTATTGTTGGTTAAATTTGTATTCAAACTTCAAAAAAAAGTTGTTGTAGATATTTTAAATATGTAATCTAAACTAAATGAACTTCATTCACTTGTAAATCGATCAGCCTACGCGACAATGATTTATTATTCAATTATAATTGAGACGATTGACATGACATTTAAAGGTATGATAATATCATAGGTACCGTATAAATTAAGGTACTTACCACGTTGAAGGGCAATCCAGACTTAAAAAATATAACATGTTTTTGTTGATAAACGCGGTGTAATGGATTACAACTATATATTGAAAGCAATCGACAGAATATCGTAATTTGTTAATTAAAACAATTATCCCGGTTACGATCATTGTTTTGTCTTAATATAATTATGCAGTTTTAGTTCTTATCTGTTCCATAGTCCGTATGAGCATTTTTCACAATCCCCTGTAGTTTCGGACGTGACTATCATTAAACCTTAAATAAATAGGATATTTCAATAATCCTTAGGAACGTATCTTTTAATAATCTTAACGAGTATTTTTCTTTTTTTTTGTATTTTGTGGCAACCCTAAGCGTGGGGCACGGTACGGTGGCGCGTTCACTAAACTTTGCGATTACGTCACTTATATTTTGGTAGGTATGTTCGAGTGTTAGATGAATAGCCTCCAAAGTTCTATGATCGTAACATTGCCGTGTTTTTATTTTTATTTTTCCTCATGTTTACATCATTTGAGCATTCTGGGCTGTCTGAATAAGGTATTCTAGTGACGTAGTATGCTTGCCTCACTAAATGTCGTATTCTAGTGGCGTGAAAGAATGCTATGAAGCAGCGTTAGCACACCTCCAATATTAACTTTTAAATAATTAAATATCACTCGCTTAAACAGTGAAATAAAATATCATAAGGAAATTTATATGCCTAAAAGTCTTTAAGAAAATTCCAATAAGTGTGTAAAATCTTAATGCACACATAATGAACGATTGCCTAAAGTTTTGCAGCCCAGCCCAGCATTGGGAATATGCATTGATGATGATCAATTTCAGAAACAGTGAAACAAACTTGTCGACGGCAGTGAATATATACTCGTAATATAAGTTTATAAATAGCCATCTCCTTCAGTCCTTCATTCAATTCCACTCCAAGTTTCATGGTCACTTCTACATTGAAAGTTAAATTGGATTGATTATACCATGCATAATTATAACTATTTTCATCAAACTTGCTTCATATGAATATGTAACTTTACTGATTCCAGTTATTCCTGTGCGCAGAGAACGCTATTTCCTTCGGTCTTTATGTCATAATATCGTACATGCATCTTAATATCCTGTTTGCGTCTAAGCTTCCTAATATTACTTAGAAATGTTATAGACGTCTTCTAAAAAAATTATAAAAAATACACATACGGTACATCTAAGACCAGATATGTACCAACGGTCTGAAAGCAATTGAGACTCTCGATTGTGTCTTGTCGCTCCTGTAAGAACCAATTCTTCCATGGCCGTTATACAAATGTTTAAGGCATTTAACCAAGAGAACTCCTACTTTTCGAATGACATTTTTTTATTGTTCAACCTAACGATTAGGCAGACGTGCTACCTGATGGAAAGTAGTCAACGCCGCCTATAGACATTTGCAACAGCAGAGGAGTCGCCAATGCCTCGCCGGCTTTGTATGGGAGCTCTTTTTGCCGTTTTTGTAGAGCCCCATGTCATAGCGCTTCAGGAATACCTCAGGAGGAAGCTCACAGGACATGTGTCCTGATTTCTGAACCCTGAACAGATATCCAAAAACAACTTAAAGGTACTAGACAAGAAATTGAAACTAAAAATGTATATGGTGCTTAGAAAGTTCCTATCCTGAGTGACCGTGCCACATGGATCATTACAAAACAAGAATCAAATATTGGTTATTAACTTCACTTATCATCGATACCTATATTACTAATGATACACTGACGGCACAAATATCTCATACACGTAGCAATCTCAGTCTCTTAATAGCCGTTAAGTCATGTAAAAATTGCACCACCTTGTCAAAATACATACATTACTCATTATGGGAGTATCACACGGCTCTCTTACCACCTACATGCGATTCCGAAGAGGCAAACATTGCTCTCCGTCAAGATCAGTAACTACTTGACACATCTTCAAAGTGAATATTTAAGAGTACGATCATACGACCAAGAAGTTACGTCATTAATCTATAATGTTCTACATCTACTGCTAGACGCGGGTTTCTTCTTAGAATGGTTTAAGCACTTGATGCCATAATCCGCCGCGCTGACCAATTGCGAATTGACAGACTTCACATCCATAAGAACATGTTTTTAAAAACTAATGAGCTTGTTGGTTTCCTTACAATATTTACCATAATTCTTGCAGAAAAATGATAATTATTTTTAATAACTTTGTAAATTAAGAGGATTCATACCTGAGTAACCCCTTGATTAAGAAACTGTGTTTCAACGACAAGCCAATCACTTGTCAAGCAAGATTATCACATAAGTCGTGTCGTTGTAGTCGTGTCGTAAAGTATAAAACTTTAAAAGTAAAAAACTGATTAACACCGCCCACACCGAACAGCTAATAAGAATGAGACAGCCTTCTTATTACGAGGTGACAATAAGCGCAACTCCCAAAACGAATTTATATAATTGCGTCCGCATCCTTATAAGTGTATTGATTTATTGATCATTATTTATATGTGACGTCATTGCGGGTATTCATGAAATTAAGTTTATCATTTTAACCCTCGAAAGATGGGAAAACACGTGTCGTTCAGGGAGCAACCACCGCCACGCTTTAGTAGTTTTTGGGTTTTGGTGAAAGGGTGTGGATGCCTGCTGACTTATATAATATGCGATAGCTTATAGATCCATAGGCGACCATTTTAGTCCTCGAATGTGGCAAGGCATCTGTGATCGGCTCCAACTAAAACTCCTGTTCTATTATGAAGCTGGTTACAGATGTCCATTCGCGGCAATTACCACTTACTTTCTAAAAGATTCAGTGACTATAAGCTGACGTGATTCGGCCTATGCGAGATGGCAGGATCGAGTTCCTAACAACGTATATGATCACTGAGGAAATAATTCAAAAACCGCTAAGGGAGACCCTATAATATGAAAGCTTATAAATAATATTTCATTCAATCGCAATTCATGAACGTTTCTAACCAAATTGAAATGAAGCCTTACGTAAATTCGATCACAAATGTATTAAGACGCCTCTGAAGAATACCTTCAGATAACGTCTCGTGATCTCATCCGCCATTCCGTACATGCAAATCAGAATCAAACAATGTGGTGGAACTAGAAAATTCTTATAGAAATAAAAAATCCGACTGCTTAAAAATATAGCCTATGTCATTCCCACAATTTAGACGAATCCAACAACTGTGACGGTGACAATTGTGAAGGTGGTAGAAACCTTTGTGGTTCGACTCCGAAGGCCCACCGCCACACCTATTTCTGCCTCATAACAGCAGCGTTAAGCGCTGCCATGTTCTGGTTTGGAGGATGTGGTAAGGGAGACAGACTTTTCCGAGGCATTCCAGCTTAGTCGTCAGGGGTGGCGGCGCATCTGTGGCCGACCTCAGGTAGGAATAGCTAATCCTATCTGGGTTTGATTACACATGTCCATGAGCGGCAGTAGTCACTTACCATCAGGTGGACTGCGTGCTCGTCTGCTCCTCCTATATTATAAAAAAAAACACATATGTTAAAAACCGTCAAACCTTTTGGGCAGTTAGGGCGTACAATGAACGAGACATACCTACATAGGCTATAATGAATACATAAGCTCCAAGAACATTACCCGCCGCTCGAGTAAAAAACCCTTCCTAAACAATCATCGCAATAAATTATAAGATACATGTATCACATACCTATTTATTTATTTGTATGCGTTTATCAGTTTATTTCTACTCCGTCAATGTCACCGAGATGCCGGGAGGGCAACGGACGCGATATCTACGTATATACATAATAATATAAATGTTATAGTTGGTACGAGATATGGACTTGATAACTACGTTCATCTGCTTTGTAATCAAAATACATTTTACTGATAAGTTCATTAATAAAAGAAACAAAATATTTTGTAAGTAGGCGTTTTATTAACTTTTTGTACAATTCATCATCAACCCATTACTGTGTCCCACTGCTGGGCACGGGTCTCCTCTCAGAATGAGAAGGATTAGGCCATAGTCCACCGCGCTGGCCAAGTGCGTATTGGTAGACTTCACATACCTTTTGAGATTTTTTTTTTATATATCTCTCAGGTATGCAGGTTTCCTCACGATGTTTTCCTTCACCGTTTAAGCAAGCGATAATTAATTTCTAATACGCACATAAATTTGAAAATCAGAGGTGCGTGCCTGGGATTTGAACCTCGGACCCCTCGATCGAGAGGCCCCGTTTCTTAACCACTAGGCTATCACTGCTTTTTGTACAATTACGATGTAATAAAATAAGAAAATGATATTTTAAAAAATCAAACATGTTAAAATACATTTAGGTGTATTGACATGGTATGTATTTTTTTGTAAAATTAGTAAATGTACATTAAATCAAATTATTTTTAAAAATAAAATTATGTTTAAATATATTTTTACACGAAATTTATAAAGTACCTAACCTAGGATTAATATTTTATCGCCCGTTAATAATAAATCTATCCAAAGTTTTGCATACAAAAAATTGACATTGAACATTTCCTATTGGCAATCGTTAATTATCCATCTTCGGTAGGAAAGAAATGGATAGATTGTTTATTAATAATGGCATATATTATTGTTATATTATCTTCCAAACACCCAGGGTTGTCAAGATAAATAATTCATGATAGTTTAAACAACGAATCCGATTTTCGACACGTGTCATATTGTTTTGAAAACATTGATTTCATTTTAATAATATTTTTAAAATAGTTTAACATGTTTAAAAATTCAGTTTTTGCATAAACTGTTTGTTTTACTTGTATACTAATATCATTTATTCGATCCTTATACAAGAGCCACTTGTATTATAATTATAATCATTTAATTATTTATTTATAGTTACAAAGACTCATTTACATTTGATACTTAAAAAAAAATGTAGAAAGCTGCATGAGAAATATAAGTGCAGTCAACTCTATAGCTTATCATCTTCAGGATGCTGTTGGTGCTATCCCGGACACGGTACATCAGGGAGCTGCATCTTTTTCGCATTATGGTATAAAAACAGTTTAAATGAGCTTCTGCAACATCCCTGATGCACTACAGTACCTTGGTAGTCCCATCAGCATCCTGAAAGCATAATATATATAAATCATTATATTGAACTCGAAAAGCATTGTAAGATTTTTGGGTGTAATTGGTCCAAAGGCTGCTCGTATAAAAATACCATATTTGAATTTATTTAAGTATTTTCTTACTCTGATTGATTTCATATTTAGATGAACTTATACGTCTAAATAGTTGTTTTATATATTTTTAGTTTTCTCTTCATTGTTTCCTCCATAACCCACATACAATTCGAATAACAATTCGAAAATATTGCAAAGTATTTTAACATAATAACAATTGATTTACTTTTACGTTGAATTAAGGAAGAAATATTCGCTATAAATAAAAGACCTGCGTAGCTGCAAAATGGATTATGCCGTTGATAAAAACAAGTATTATAATTCATTGCCCTTGCCTGATATCTGCAATGTTGTCTACGTACCAAAGATTAAATATTTATAGCATAAAATTCTATTGAATTTAAATATATTGTAAGACAATGCTGTGAATTATTATATACTTTTAATCTGAAACACGTTTAATAGCCTTAAGCAGTTCTGAAGGTAACAGTGGCTATTGATTTGTGTTGTATAGATAAATATTCAGTTTACTGTATAGAATAATTTAAGTTAATTTCTCAAATTGATAACGCAGGTCTGAAAGGTGCAATGTGTAGCAGTAAAGTCTGACTGAGAAAATACCAGGTATAGTCCGCGCCGAATTCCTAGTCCGCTCTGAAGTTGTTGTGAGCAGATGTAGCCATACACTTTGCTACGCTAATTCATTTCTATATTCAGAGCGGACTAGGAGAGTTACGCAGACTATAACACCTATTTCTAGTCTTAAGCAATTCTTCCGTTTCGATTAAAGGGTGGAGGCTTCCTGACTTCCATTTAAGGGAATTAGGCAACAATCATTGTCCTCATGAAATGAAATGAAATAGGTATATATATTTTGGATAGGCCTGCAGATTACATTTTTATACAAATTGTCAGTAACAATTTTGTTGTACTACTACCGGAACGCGACTGCAATTGAGAAGATTAGGAGTAGCAATGTATATCTGATTGACTTCAGGTTCCCCTGTTATATACGGAGTTGATTACAGGTATCCATGGACAGCAGTGATAAAACTCATTAATCTTATTGCTTCCACGATGCATTACGTGTAAGGTCTGTTATCAACATAACGATATGTCTTGATAAGAAACTGCTGTGTTCTGATTTAAAATATTAAGGTACCAGATATGCTGGTGTAACGATTTTAAGATTATCCGTGTCATTTTCTTCATCAAGTTCTTTCATTCATCTTTTTCTTCATCAAATTCTTTTCATCAAGAAACATGTCAGTAACTAAAGTCAGTTGATCTACATACGTATTTGCTCAGATTTTTAATAATATTTATTGTTATTCCAGAACCATATTTTTTTTAATCTTCATTATTTCTCCAAAGCACAAAGACGAAACATTACATTCGTCAGTATTAAAACACCATTACAATTTAGGTACAAACAGTTCACACAATGCCCTTCAATTTACCTTAATCCGAGTATAATCGCAGCACCACGTGCCTCGGTGGACCGAAACGCCCAGGGCTGGTAGTGGGTCACGGCGCGCCGTGCGCTTGCGCAATCCGATCGTCTCGCTATATCAGGGATTCTCAACCTTTTTCTGGTCGGGGACCACTTTCATATCATTCTTCTTAGCACCACTATGGTATAATAAAAATGAAATGTAATCGTCAATCGGAAACTGAATAAAAATGGAGTTAGGTATATGAAAAGAAATAAAAAATATTATAGGACAAACTTTTGTAATTTTGTATTAATGTGATTTCTGAGCTTGCATCTTCTCCACTACTTCGGCTATCTTACGACCATATTGTTATTCAAAGCTACACGCAAATCATCACTTGGAAACGGATCACCGCCTGCTAAATTTAAAATCGTTCTCGGACCATATTTTGGCTTCTGCGGACCACTGGTTGAAAACCGCTGTGCTAGATCCACACCGTGCTCACTCGGTAATTTATGTTCGGACGATGCACTGTTTTCCCATTTTTTAATGATTCATTAAAGAGTTCGTATTGCCCTATTCGGTATTTGGTGTTGGTGTTACTTTTGGTAGTAATACTGTCCATTTCTGAAGTGTTTCTGACGTTAGATAACATTTAATATATTTTTTATAACATAGGAGTAGCAGACGAGCATGCAGTTCACCTGATGGTAAGTGGCTTTTGCCGCCCATGGACATCTGTAATCAACCCTAGTTTGGATTAGATATTCCTAGCTGAGGTCGGCCACAGGTGCGCCGCAAACCCTGAGGACTAAGCTAAAACGCCTCGGAAAAATATGTCTTTCTTACCATACCCTTCAAACCAGAACACAGCAGCGCTTACCACTGCTGTTATGAGGCAGACAATGCAGACATAGGTGTGAATTAAAATTGGCCAGATTAAATAAATAAAATCTGTATGAACGAATAGCGATGTTTCAACAAAGAAAAATAAACATTATCTACTTATTAACTTTTCTCAAGTACCTATAGACAACCAATAACAATTTTATATGTATCTGTAAAATCACTTTACGTAATTGCAGTCAGGCAATTTAACAAATGGTCTAGGTAACGTAAAAACAAAGATAACGTACATTCATCATGACTTGGTTTCTGTCTGGATTAACTTAAAACTACCTAAAAAGTGCATTTTGTCTAAGAACATTTTTAACGCAAAAATAAGATTAGGTACATAATATGAAACTTTCAAAATTATGAAACTACTCATAATTTTGATTAACCTTGAAGTTAATCAATACTAGCTATTTCCATATATATAAGTGTTAACAATATTTTATTGTGGTCATGGGGTTTTCCTTGAACGTAATTTATGGTTTTATTAAATGACATAATCGGCAATAGATTTTACGTATCTCTATTTTATTTATAGACATAGATGATAAAATATGTGAAATTAAATCATTATTCTTCCTTATGTAAAATGATAATTACGTTTTTCATAAGAATCATATAGAATCTATTTATAAATGAGGCAACGATAGTTGATTGTATAATACCGTGTTTTTCTTTGGTGATACAACCGATTTTCTTTGTTTAACAAATAGTTAGCTATTGTTGACTTTTAAGACATCAATAAAAGAAACTTCATTTTGTCCATAACGAACATTATATCCACTAGGCGAACAGAAGCCTAAAAACAGCAGTGTTAAGCGCTGCTGTGTTCCGTGGGTGTGAAGGGAGTGGGAAACATGTCATTGTATTCAAGGCGTTCTAACTTAGTCAAGGGTAGCAACTGTGGCAAACCTCGGGTAGGAATCTAATCTTACATATATGTATGTTGCTTGGATCCATGGGCGGCAGTAATAGATTCTATTGATAATGATTTATGATGTGAGGTCTATGACATAATTTCTAGATTTTGCTACAACTATACGACATTGGATTGAATTATCAACACCGGTTCACGTGTTCCGATGACGTTCTGACTCGTGAGCTCGTGACTCAGCCGGTGTGACAAGCATGACATGCTAATGAACTCGGATCATTTTCTCAGACACCGAGCGCCAAGGACAATGGTTTATGATCAATGCTTTGCTGCAATCATAATTTATACACAAGTATGTATGTGAGTGATCAAAAAACTCACGGTTAGTTAATGTTGGTAATTGTACGAGAGCGGCATTTTAATGTGCTTCAAGATAGCTGTGGATGCCGTCATATTCAATTGATTTTCAGAGAATTTCTTGAGTGCTTTAATGAAAATATGTAACAAAAAGAAAAATCTTATTGGTGCTATTTTTCATAACACAGAAGTAGCTAACGAGCATGTAGTTCGCCTGATGTTAAGTGGCTATTGCCACACTGGGACATTCTTATCCTAACCAATTGAGATAGGATGGATGTTCTATGTTAGGTCGGGCACAGATGTATTGCTACTCTTGCGGAGTTAATTTGAATACCTCTTATAATTGTCCATTACCACATAATTCACACTAAAATACAGCCCATACCACTGCTGTTATAGCAGTAGCATATCGACGAATATTAAAAATTCCATGCATAAATAAACAGCAATATTTGTGGATAGATTTCGTAACCAGAACCACAAAACCGAGAGCAATCTCAATTTGGAAGTGTTTGGGTGTGCCTCCGTTATTTCATCGAATCTACCGTGATTTTACCGTTACGTGTGTATTGTGCAACATACTCGGATTGGGTGCCGTGTAGGCACTAGTGCATGTTCCATTTTTACGGCAAATCTGTCGAAATGCCACGCTTTTATGGTTAACCCATGAGCCATTGGATTCTTGCGTAAGTTTATTGATTTGTTAGAATGACCGCAAGAATTTGTTATAATTGTTTGTGTTGCTATTGCAGGAATTCTAAAATATTTATTTTGAATAGGAATTATTTTAATGATTTATTTTAATAGGAATTCTAAAAGATTCTGTTTTCTAAATTATAAATATAGTGTTACCAGTTTATTCAACTTTTTTATTTATATGAGATAATGATTATAACTTTTTATAACTAATCACAAGTATACAAAGGTATGTAATTATAAATTATATAGGCATTTAAATATACGCAAATCATTATGGCTAATCGTAACCAGTACTTTATGAATGTTAATTTTAATCTTTAATGACATGTACCTGAAATACTTTACTAAACTACATTTTTGTATACCTAATGCTTTTTTATAAGCCTAATTTTTCCACCATGATTCAAAATTATTGAGTTAATAAATTATAACTACTGCGGAGGCACCACCACCACTATTTTCAACTTATAACAGTATTAAGCGCTGCTGTGTTCTGGTTTAAAGCGAATGGAAAGGGAGAGAAAAGGCGTTCCAACTTAGTCCACATGAGTAAAGTATTAGTGCTTTACCTATGGCAGGACGCCAATCCTGTCAGGGTTTGATTATAGGTGTTCATGGACTGCAATTGCTTCTTTGCTACCTTTATAATATAAAATAAAAAATAATAACATATCGTTGTAATTACGCGAGAGGTTTGGTACACCGTAGTGATCGTTAGCACTAGAATATAACAATAATAAAATAGGAGCCTTAATATTCCACGGACACAACTTAGACCGATTACAATCATATTCTTTTAAAAGTCATTTCTTAACAATAAAATAAAAAATCTAAATCTGCACCAATTTCCCTGACACCGTAAGCAAATTTTAAATGTACAATGAATTTTATCGAGCTTACATCACGTTAAAATAATGGTCTCTGAACGGGTTTTTGACCTCATTTCTGACTCTTTATGACTCTGTAATTAGCGGTAAGTTATGTTGCTTAATTACCACTTTTGTGTAGTCGTTTGACTTCTCTTATTAAAAACGAATTGTGTTACTTTGGTTCAACTTAAACTTTGTTATTTTTGAACTACATTTTTTAATGTGGAAAATTGATAAACATTTTTTTCCTTGTACGTATTTGTTACAACACATTACAGTATTTACTGTTGGTACTGCCTAAGTATCTGGCTGTACGGATGAATTATTTTATGCTTGTATTATTCGACGTAAAAATGCATATTTACTAAAATCAAGAAAATATATTTAAAAAAGTAGATACCTATATAATGTAGCAGCATTAATTTGCTCGATAATTCATATAACACAATTATTCAAGGTACCCATAAAATAAAGCAGTATTAATTTTATATTTCAAATTAAACAATATAAGAAAGGCCGTAACGCCCGTAACGTAATTTCATATTTCAAAGCTTGTTACGAGTGTGTGTGACGGGCGGTCTACAGAAACTATTTATACATTCAACACAGGTGCTAGGGGCGGCAGGTGTCGTATAGTCCACTGCATTGTAAGACCTTTGCATAAGAATACGGCTTTGGTACTATTAATTGCTAACTACCTCAAATGGATACTTCATTGTACGGTTTAGGCCTGGGAAGCATGTGTAACGTACACATGCTTCTGTTTGAGAATATTTATTTTTTTGTAGTGACCGTTAGTTAAGGTCGGTTTACTATGGCCTTTGGAAAATGCTGTAAACTAAGTTTTATCTTGCCCTAACATTACATGTAAAAGTAGGTAGAGTTTGTAGGTAGGAATGAGCGTATTTTTATTTCCCGATTCGAAATTAATAATTGATTTTGTAGTGCGCACACTTTACAAAAACAGGCAAATAGTCTAGTCCCACTTCTATGTATAATTTAAGTTGTACATATAATTCGTCATCAACCCATTATTAAGTACTGTCCAATTGCTAAGCACTGATATTCTTTTAGAGAAAAGGGCCTTAGTCTATCATGCTGCATTAAAATTAAGTTGAAAAACGAACGTAACTTCGAAAATCAAAGGAAGTAGATTTCGAACCTTCGGGTAACACTAAACTTCATATTTTTAGGAAGCAGCAATTATATGGTTAAAATAAATAAATATATGTATGCTGTCCATCCAGCATCGAACAAGTTAAAATCTAGGCATTAAGAGGCTACGAGTGTTGCTAATGTTAATTTAACAACCAAAATGCCCTCCTTAATCTTTTAGTCGCATAATTTACTTTGTGTCTAGAAATCTATTGTGTCTAGATTTTTTGCTCGTCGCCATTTTGGCAGTGACGTATCTAATACCGAGTTGAGATGGAAGAAAAAACATTAGGAATAAATCGAATCACGTACTGATTGGTTTTTGTGATAAGACGCATTTTTGCCTCTATTATTCTTGTGGTCGCAGATTGTAATTTACGGAAGATATATAAATGTTGACTATACAATACATACATACATACATACAGTTTGTATGAAGTGTATAGACAAATTATTAATCATAAGTAAACTTAGTCCGCTCAGTTTAGACTTCTCTTATCTTTTTCAAAAAATTGATGTAACAAATGAGATTGCAGTTAACCAGATGGTAAGTGGCCAGTGGTCGCTGCCGCATATACACGTCTGTGAACAATTCGGTGTGGCACAAGTTTTACCTGAAGCCGATCACAGATGCCTTGCCACTCTTGAGAACTAAGATTGGCAACTGGTAAGTAGAAATCTCAGATGTGTAGGTTTACTGACAATGTTTTCTTTCTCTACCAATTCATATCCTGAGATTGCATACACGAAATTTAAAATAAGTGATTGATATACTTATTATTATATTTTATATTTTTACAAAAAGATTATAAATCATATCGACATAAATATGTAGTTTATAATACTCCGTTTATATTTTTTTTAATCTTCATATAAAAAATACCATGCAGACAGTATTGAGTATAGGCAGTAGATACTTTAAGGAAAATATGAAAAAAATCTAGACCTATAATAAAAATATAGGTATACCTAAAAACAAAAACCACAAAATAAGATTGAATCTAGTTTTTTCGCATTAGCACTCGACTTCCGCATATTTTGACTAAATAACTGAGTTCTATTCTCTTTGAACGTGAGCAGTTACAGACCATCCCCTCAAGAGATGTCCGTGTTTTGGATTTAATCGACATTTTGAGTTTAAAATAAACTTTTTAATCGTCCATGAAGTGTCGGTACCTACCTACTGAGCTCCGATATTATAATGAGCATTTAAATCCTGACAAGGCCAATTTTTATAAGATATTTTATACCATTGTTTTTCTTTCTCATAAAATAAAAAAAATATATCGCATTTACATACTTATCATAATCATGTCTTTTAACAAGCCGCTATGCTTGTTATTGTTAACTTCAAATTACAAGGTTTCATAACATCGTTCAAATATGAAGTAAGGAAGTGTATTTTTCTATTATCTAGTAAATTCGTCACATCGTAAACAACTCTAGCAACTTGCTAACAAGATGTTTGCGAGTTGACTCGATTCATCGATAAATCGATTAATGCAACGTGTAAATATTCGGATGTTTCATTGAATCATAAGATCCCATCCCTACCTCCGCTCTATTGCATATTTCAAGGTCCTCTGAACAAACAGTGCCTCCCGTCGGAGGTCTCCATTCACGGAACCGAAATCACGACAAAAAACAGATGAAAGATGTTATCGTTTCATTCTGTTATACGTTTAATTGCTCTATTATTATTCGGCATCACTACGTATGGGATTAACTTGAGTTTTTACGTGACAAAATATGATTGATAGGTTTAATTAGTATGTTATTAATAAATCGATGTCTACTTATTCATAAGCGTTTATATACCTACTATAAATTGCCTATGTAATTATCATAATCAAAATATTGTATAACTTCTTTTACATACATAGATTAGTAAAGATACTTCGCCGCCTTGAAATTGAATGAAGCCACAAACGGCTTATTAGTAAGTTCTTTTTTTGAATTATTGACAAATAAAAACATTTTTAGAGAAAAAATACGAATAAATAACTAATACCGCGTAATTTACATAATAAATAAATAATTATTTCAAATATTTTAGGGACATTTTAGCACGGAGACGTGGCAAAACTTTTTTACGCAACTATTTCAATTCTGAAAACTGGGTACATTTTCTTGTTAGGAGTGAGTAATCTTTACTAATCTATGTATACATATATCATAGTACATACTGGAATAGACGTTAAGTACTTTAAAGTCAGGGGCGTTATCCACCTGTCGTTTAGCAATTTACGTGCAAACCTTCCTCGAAAGAAACTGCATTTATATAACAGACATGTAACGTGCCAGGCATGGACCGTGCCAGACAAAATAATATCAATATTAACGTATTTATATATTCCTTAATATGACTGTGAAGAAACAGGCCGATCCTACCACAACATTAAACATACATAAAAATATCAGACAGAATTATATTTTACACACGCTAAATACAACACGCTAAATGTCTGTACATATAAACGGGGCCTAAATGTCCACTTTCTAGATTTCTGTCACCAGCATCCAAAGGCCAATGTAGTACAATGTTGGTCACGTACGCGAATATAACCGATCTGTGTTATCAGATGCGATAGTGGAAGTGGACCAAGGGCGCTGATAACAAGGCTGGTTGCATTCAGCAGATACCTTAGTAATAGTATTCGTATACCTACTGAAAGTTCTCGATTTCTAACTATGATGTGCATAATCTCACTTTTCTGTTGCATTAACCTAATTACATAGTAATGAGATCATCGTTAATGATTACAAGCTTTTATTTAACTTACTTTGTTAATATGTTAGTATGTGCGGGCCAAATCTTGCAAATGCGTTTAAATCAGTTGACCCAATTATTGAGCCAAAATTTTTGACATAGGTTTATTTGCATGACAATGCATGATTTTCTGACGTCATTGTAAATCCAAAATGGCGAATATGTTATTTTTTATGCATCGTTATAAAATTGAATATTATAAGGTTTTCTAAAACACGATTTTTTTAATAATAATAATTTTGTACTGTAATTAACCTAATTACGTAATAATAATGAGATCATCGTTACTAGTATACTTTTAAAGTAGTTAATTGGTTGCTGTTTCTTAGAATAATATTTTCTTAATTATTCCGTCCGCACAGTTACCAAACTGTCACAAATTCAAGCGTGAGGATAGAGCGTTTGACTTGATTTGTATAACTTTGCAAACGTTTGTAGATGTTTATGTTGACGGCAAACGCCATTACGAACGCGGCTTTAAGAACTCGAAAAATCTACTTTTTCGCAAAGATTTCTTGCTTCATTCTTTTACAGTGACGAAATTGGCTACATATTTTCGCAATTTTATCAGCATACTTATCTCAGAGCTATACCAACGAGAAATATTTCCAGCCCGCAGCGCCATGAACCCGAGACCCCGCACGTAACAGACGTAACAATGTCATGTGCAATGCAATACGATTTCAAACACCCATATCTTTTACGTATCTGTATCTACTTATAGTGGTACATACATAATCCTTTCTTTATATTTAAAATTGTAGTATACCTAATATTATTTTTAGTTCAAAATTACCAAAAATTATAAAAGCTACCAAAAATTAAAACTTAAGGAAAAAATATTAATTACCTACTAAGTATACGTATCTTACGATCTTGCGGAATAGGTTATTTTCATTTAAAAAAATATTTTTATTAATGTAACCAACTGGTAATTTTTACGACTAAATTGTGAGTACGAGTATTTAATTTTACCATTTGGCTAATTAGCCCTAAAGTAATATGAGACAGTTCATTGAAATAATTCATTTATCTATCATACTACACTTCAAACCGTCACAGCCTTAAGGCATAAATCTCAGTAACAATAAACCTATTTTAATCCAAACAAATCCGAATAACAAAATAATAGTATAAGTTACACAAAACCTATCGAATCTTATTTTTGTCTCTGATAAAACAATTGTATTTAACACAGCAAATTTATTCTACACTAATCTAAAATTACACTAGAGTAGACTAAATAGTTTTCTAATCAGCCGTCTAATTTGCGACAATTGGTAACATTAGACTATCGCTCTAATTAATTATACAGTCCACGCCGGCATATGAGTTTAGCTTGACAGTTAAGAATATTATGTCAGCAGGCAATTTAAGATTAAATCTACATGTCGTAATCTACATATTAATATATCACATTCATAAGATACATAATGGTACCTACCAGGTACCCTTATGTTATCCTAGTACCTATTACCTGTTGATTTTCTAACAGCTGTGATGTTTTATTATTTTTGAAAAATATCTAAAGATATCATAGACGTTTTAGTGTACATCCGAATCTTTTCGATACTTAAATATTATAAATAACTTTGATTTCAATTTTATAGTGATTTTAAATAAGTGATATATAATTATATATTTAAAATATTATACTGATATATAAAAAAAACATTGTTCAGTAAATGAAAAGTTAACCTGTGGTAGAGAACATAGAGCTTAAAAGCTCTCTCTGTTCATTAAGAACATAATATGTTTTGAATTTTCATTTACATAACGCCTACCCCGACTTAATTGATTGATAGTAGAATACTTATCTACTGTCAAAAATGTAGAACTATAATAGCTACTTGTAAACTTCCTCATACGTAACACAGGCACACAGTTACATACAATTACAAATATTACATACCGTGGTGCACTATCATCTCTTATCCCCGATCACGAAAACAACAAATCACCGACCGCCTAATCCTAAGTAGAAGGCCGCACGATAACACCGAATGCATTGTTTTCGTGTATAGAGGTCACAGCTGTTAACGACGACCTCGTGAATACGGAAGGAATCGTTACAATATAACATTACCAAATTCGGTTGGCGGTTATCGACGTTGTTATAAAACGCAGCGACACGCCAACAGTTTTTATCGGTTAAACGTTTCTGTAAATATGTCGCCCACCGAACTTCAAGGTTGACCTCGTAGATAAGGTATGATAACTTGGGACATGCATAGCTTTGTCTGTGCGCCGATAAGGCGACCCGCACACAAAGTAATCGGAATCTGGTAACCTGTTTTTACGTGACATTAACTTCATTTCGTATTATTTTGTATTGACTGAGATATCAGACACTGAAGTATAATAACATTTTGATTAATGACACGAAAAAAATAAATGTCTACAGGGTATTTCTAAGGTGATTAAAATACAAAAATACTTATGTAGTATTTTTTAACATTAGTACATATTTATGAAATCGGCGCTCATATTAGACATGCTGTTTACATCGTTATCCAACGAAATATATTGAGCGTCGACTTCAGAAATATGTACTAAACCAACATTTATTTGAATTATTTTTTACTTTGTAGTGACATAGAAGTCGGTTGTATTTTTTGTTAAAAAATATTTTGTAAACATAAATTTACGTCGTTGATAGAAAATATTACGCTTTAGTAGTTTTATAGACTTCTTACTAATTTTCTTTGTACATATTTTGTGTGTTGCCTCAAGTTACTGTGTGTAAGTGGCCTATAGTTTCTTTTTGGTTCTCGCTTCCCAAAATATTTAGCCGTCACGTAAACTCCATAAAAAGATGTCTAACCTGGATTAAAATACAAATGCCTGTCTGGCTTTTTTGTAAACTGGTTTTAATCTTTTAATCGGGCAATAAACGACATAGTTTACAATACTTGAGTATTTTCTTTTGAAAAATGTTGCGCATAATATTTTGCTAAACCATAGTAATTTAGGTTTAGTTTTTAAAATAATAATATATCAGGAACAGTGACTATTGTAAAAAAAATAATAATTTCATAAGCTTGGGTATTCATTGCAATATTATTTACACCAAAAATCCATATTTTAAGTTTAATTTTATTGTATTAGACATGATAGTATTCGTTTTAAGGAAAATGTATTTTACTAATTTTTTTTTTTTTTAATTTATTATTTTCATTACCATGTTTACTTTTAATTATACTGAAATTTAATATCTTAGACAAATAATGTCATATATACTCGTAATACAAGTATTACGATATTTGGTATTAAAAACGTCTCATCAATATCTCACAACTCATTCTGAGAAAAAAGAAAATCTAGCCATCCTTAAATAACAAAAGTATAATTTTAATCCATGAACCCGAATTTCAAACTCAACAATACAATTCCAGTCCTTCACATCTGTAAACCAAGGTTGTGAACCTCACTTATTTTCCGCTCCGTGACCTTAGATGCATTAACGGGTCAAGCTGCTCTGCTAATAGCGGGCGAGGTGGCTTGATAGAATAATACCCCCCCCAGCCTTGCCCCCAATACGCGACCCAGTTGCTATGTCCTGAACGGAATGTTACACACATTATTCAAACAAATCTAAGCTAAATTCATATGCGTACTGCGTTTCGCAATGTTTTATTTCCTAGAATATAAAAATATAAAAAAAATCTATTTCTAACACAATAGTTTTAACTTGAATAGTTGCATACATGCATGCATTAATCTGCATGCTAAATGAAACGGGAGAATTCCCTTAAAGATCTTTGCCTCTTGTTGCACATATTTCACAATCTTATTAAATAGATATCACAATAAATAACTATTTGTTTGGATACGTTCTTCACGCACTACAAGTAACTAAACAAACACCCTGGAAACGATTCTACAAATCGCACTTCTGACCTACCTCCACTGACCAAAAGCCGATGTCAACCAGATCAAGGTCAGAAACAAAAATAAATCCTTACATAACGTTCAAAATTCAAATCAGACGCCGCACAGACGACAGTCCATCTGTCCCAGACTCATCAACAAGACGATACGCCAAAATAACCATTCGTTTCGTAA
Source organism: Epargyreus clarus (assembly GCF_041222505.1). Classification (NCBI taxonomy): domain Eukaryota; kingdom Metazoa; phylum Arthropoda; class Insecta; order Lepidoptera; family Hesperiidae; genus Epargyreus; species Epargyreus clarus. The sequence continues at coordinate 6,614,303 of NW_027332233.1, forward strand.
CGTTATCACTCGCTCATTATAAATAACTGAATGTCAGTGACGCACGAGTGCATGGTGCGACATCACCGCTGAAGCGCTGAGTCGCTGAGTCAGACCAGGTCAAGGCTAGCGGAAAACGCCCCGCGAACCGATGACCTGGTTCCGCAGCCAAGTGATCCCAATACGGTTTTGTCAACGAAGAATGCTGATTTCATTCAAGCGCTTTCCGCTGTTTTCGTGTTACGCCATTTGCTTTATTAGAAGTTGTTTAGACGAACTAAGAATGTTCAAATAACGACTAAATGTATTGTACTTGTGTTATTTACTGACATCTATAAAATAAGTATCAACTGTTTTTTCTGTCTTCCATGTGAAAGTAAGTGTTTGATGGTAAACCCACAAATCCAGTTTTACAACGGCCATAAAATCGAAAGGATTCATTTTATTTCCTTTGAGCTTTGAACTCCCAACTTTTGTGAGATTCTTTAAATTTTCTAGATTGTTCTACGACATTATGTTTTATCTTTCTAAAACCCTTAGACATTTGATATCGGTATAATAACGCATCAAAGAAAATTTTAAGCACCTGCTCTGATTTTATCACATTAGAATTCAGCTCCACATCACCTGCTCGCGGCTCTCGTGACCTATTTACTTAACCTTCTTCCACAGGTGTTCCAGTTGTGGTATTGGATTTTCTGCAAAATGCAATATAAATTACTGTTTTGGAGTACTAAAACCGATTATACAGGAGCTTATTTTCAATTTTGATCCTGTCTTACATGAGTAAGATAGGATCATAATGATCATTATATCAAGAGCGGAAAGTAATAGTAATAATAGTGGAAGTAAAGATACTGAAAAAGTAATGTAGATCCTTTTTTCCGGAGTAAAAATTCCTTGAGCTTTAGCTAAGCATTAATTTACTGCAGTTTGCAAAATGACTTCATGTCTGATAGAAAAGTATAACAGCAGTAAAGATAGTGTGCTCCTTATTTATACTGTAAGATTAGTCTTCTTTAGTACAAAATCTTGTTGGAACATGAGTCAATGCAGTTTTCAGCATCAAGGTTTATTCCATCCGCCACTTTCCATCTCGAAGAATATGAAGATGCCAATATATAGTCTCATATCCACTTATCGATCCAATCTGCACTTTTTTCGTTTATGGTTTTGGCGAGATTTTCAATTATAATAAACTTGTTATTGGTTAATTTTAAGCTCTGCGATTTTATTTCTTTATAGTAGGGTTTTAAATTTTGACAAGTCCATATACTTAGTTTTAACGATTTTTTTTAACTTTTCTTGCAGCTTACTGTTTTCATAAACAAATTGCCAAAATAATGAAGGATGGAAAGAATAATGTCCATATTTCGATTCCCAATAACGTTTCTATCAGCTTTAAAAATTTGATAACCATATAACTTGAAAATGGCAATATTTTTCGTTGATACTTTCTTACTGTTTAGAGAAAAGGCAAAATATTTTTTTTCTGGTTCGATGCTGCCACAAACAAATTGCCAAAAGATTGGCAGGATGCATCACGACTATCGCGTTATGTTCGCGTCACCCGTGACCTATTTACCCGGCCTCTCCCCAGGTGCCGAGTGCCAATTGTCGCATTTGATTCATGTGTCCGATTCAACCGGCCTTCACTGTACTTTATGTGACGTTTATTTTGTGTTGCTCATCAAGATTATGATTGAGGTTATTACGATTAATATGAAGAGCGGCAGGAATAAACATGCTCTTGGAATCGTCGTGGATTCAATTCATTGCAGTCCTGAATGACTATTGCAGTTGCTAATAATATTATTTTGGATATTTAGATAATTTTAAACTCGTTAGTAAATATAGTGTCAGCAAGGTAACTTTATTTTTATTTCAGATTTGATGGAACTAATTAAAGTGTAAATTAGATTCCAAGTAATAAGAAAATACATTAACGAATGTAGAGCTTTAAAAATTCAGACTGGTGTAGAATAACATAGGTAATATGAATCCGAGTACGTCAGAAGTATTTAGAGACATTATTCCAGAATTAGCAGAGAAAACAGAAATCGTACAAATACATAATTAAAATTAGCCATCACTTGATCAACGACCAGCTGTAAATCGCGTTGAAATACTTATTAGCAATGACAGTCATTTACTTGCTGTTTATTTAATGCAACAATGTAAGTAATGTACATAATCATCAGGGAATCTTGGCACATGTGATACATAATTATGAGCGGGTAATTTCAATCTATTTCACTTATACACGTAATTAAGTGGCATAGAGCGTAGACAACATAGCGACGTGGGATGTTCTTTTGCCATGATAACAATATCTATGTACATTGATATTATTGACATTACAAGTAGTTTATTTCCTTCTTTAATTAATTTGGATCTAGGTTTCCCTAGAGAACTTAACGAAATGGAACAAATATTCATAACAAATTTTAAATACCTCGCATTCGTATAACTAAGCAACCAATGTTAAAGAATATAGATTTGAATGTATAATTCATGAAAATAAGCCATTATTAAACCAGATAACCAAATGTTTAATAAATCTTCTTAATTCACTTACGTAGTTATTGCAAGATAACCTACTCTTTTCCTTTCCTTCAAAGATTTGTAAATTAAAAACAGTGTAAGTAGTAAAAGTAGTCTTAACAGAGATATTTGAAGCGCGTTGTCGGTTAGCTGTACCTAGTTTTATCGCTGACAATGTATATAGAGGTTTATTAACCGTGTAAATGATATCACTGTCTTATTTGTTTACCATTGTAATTGGTATTCGTTACATTAAGATGTTTCAATCAAAACAAAGGGGTTAAACAATGTTACGGAGACGATCATTTGTTTTTAGTTGTTAAATTTAATTAGCAAGCTATTTTATAAACAACTTATTTGCGTCATCGATTGATTGTCGCTACTATGTATTGCTATTGTTAATTGCTATGAGAATCAATTAACCAAGTTCAAAGATAAGCCGACTGATAGAAACTTATGATCGTAAAGTGCGTTGTTGGGTAGGTAGGTATATGTCCCTGTAGTACCGGGACCAGAATAGGGCTACGGTAACCCTTGCCTGTCGTAAGAGGCGACTAAAAGGGGCTTCCGGGGTTGCGGGCGGCAAGAGTGGGAGCTCAAACCGTCCAGCAAGCGACCCCGGGAAGGACAGCGGTTTGTGTGGTCGCATATCGCTGTAATCACCAGGGGATGTGAGAGGAGCGTAAATTGCTCCCCCCAGGGCAGAGCCCGATAAAAGGGCATCGCGTTAGGAGGACTCCGGTTGTGTTCCGTTGGAGATCCCGGAGTTCTCCACCAAACGCTGAGGACGGCCACCGGGGGGGTTTTAGTGTGGTAAAAATCCCACATAACCCGGCGTCACTCCCATGGCGTCGGGTACCTTTTGAAGGTTTCCCCCTCGTCAACAAAAAAAAAAAAAAAAGGGTAGGTAGGTATATGTGCCTATTTCCTGTTTACCATATTTTTATATGTTGAGCAAAAAGAAAAAATCATCACTGTATTGTATTTATATTTGTAAAATTAAATGTCATTACAACTGACTCTTCAGTTTTTTAAAATTCATAATGCGAAATTTGAATTTCGATACGATCCACGGGGGCGCTGTATGTAAACGGTGAACGTTTTCGAGCAAACGTAAAAACTCATACTATGGGTATAGAAAACATAAGTCGGTATGCGTTACGTAACTCGTCTCGAGACTGTTGGTCTCGACAAACAGTTCGTTATCGCGTTTCAAGGGCGCGCCCATCCATGTGCAGGACAGGCTGCGTTTACCATGAGGTAATAGTTACAATAACATTCCGCAGATAAGCTAAAACGTTGGAGGGATGAATCAGATTTTCAGATACGATTGAAACTTAAGAAAATTTTAAACATCTATGAGATTTGAAAAAAAAAACTTTCTTGTAATTTCAAAATATCTTAATTGAACGATTTAAATATTATTATCTATTCTTTTCCGGACATCTTAAGTAACACTTGTATTTATCTACGATGTACCTAATGGCATTTTTTGTTCGCTCATTGCTTTACGACTCAGAACAAATCGTGGATCATTAAAACAAATTTACTCCTGTTTCAGTACAAAAGATCATCTTATGTTCTGTAATAACAAGGACGTAAAATTAATGATTTACAATCGCGGAAATACAATAAAGAGGAGTACAGCTGAAATCGTTGGCGCGGACCAAATGACTTCGAAGCTAAAATATGCTCTAATTGATAGATGTCTGGGTTAATCGCTTCCGGCATAGTCTGAGAACCCATTTAAATAAAATACAGCTCTTAAAACAAGTAATAGAAATACTCATAGACGATTTTAAGAACAACTGTATTCTTAAGCTGATAACGTTGGTTAAATAAAATAAAAAAATGATTTTCAAAACAATATTTTACGTTACATATTAACAAACACGCAATAAAAGGAACTGGCAAACTAGCAAGGTGAATAACATTAACACACGATTGGCATGAAACCAAAAAGATAAAGGTAAAAAAGAATTTGAGATTTTTAACGAATTCTTCAACAGGAAAATTTGTCTGAAAAACTAATATTACAAATAGGTAGACATTGAGGTAGATTATCTGTCAGAGGTAATCTTGAAATCTTCTGAAACGTCTAATTATTATCACGCTACTACGCAAAAAAATAATTAGTCTAGAATTTTCTATTCAGTCTAGTCTATTTCAGTGAAACATGTAAATACCTATGGAAACGATAATTTGTTTTTAAACATAAAACTATATTTACTCTAATGAGTAAATATAGTAAATATAGTAAGATACACATTGGAACGTTAGACAAAGACAAAGCTGATGAAGACAAGAGAAAAGATAAGGATAGTTGTTAAGCAGCTGTAATTAAAGCGATGTGGCAGTTTAAATGTCAAACTCAATGTGCAATGTAAAAGTGCAAAAAATAACACATGTGCTCGAGACATGACCTCTGATATTAAAAGAACACTAAAGAATGCAACCCTGAATTATATCAGTAAGAAGTTGAAAACTATACGTTTTGCTTATTATTTCAGTATTAGGAAATTATTTTACTAAAGCTTCCTCAATCTCAATATTTTCTTCTTGTTTCTTATCTTTTGATAATGTTAAATTGTAATTTTACAGTTCAGTTTCCGAAGAATCAAGTACCCTTAATATAAACGATTAATTACTTGGCCATATTGAACTTTAATCGAATGAATGAATCCATCCTTAAATTGATATACCGTCTTATTATATCGATCCATCGATTAAAGAAGTAAGGGTTTCGGAAATGATTTAAAAGTCTTTATTAAAGGGTAGTACCTCGACTGGGGCAGCTCTCCATCGACTGAGCTATTGTTGGTCGTGTTCAATAATTAAAAGTCAAAAGGTTTCGCCGTTCGCCTTGTTTATTGCTTGCCGTAATTACAAGTCTCTCTTGTTCATACGTACCAATAAATTGCGGTTCGACGACATCTGGTATTTTCCGCACAATACTCTGTACATTATTGCTTGGGGTTGACTAAAAAACCGTCTCGTTCAAACATCTTGAAGGTTTGCATAAAATCGATATTATTGCTAATAGGTACGGAATAAACTGTGGTAATAGTTCGCCAATACAAAGAATGATTGGAAAAGCGCACATTTTGCTCGCAAGCATTGAAATGGTTGAAGTTTAAACAAGTGCACTCATTGGCGGCGCGGGCTGAAACCATTCCAGTTTTATTCCTAGCGTGAACAATAGGCCTGTTGGTAATACGACTGGTTTTGTTGCCTTCCTCCGATCACAGCAACGAGTTACGATGCTATAAATTTAATATAGCAAGACGTGCCCGTGACCCGGGCTGCGTTCGCTTCGCACCGAACCGGCCTGAGTAATACGATCCTATTTACACTTGACTATTTTCATATTCGTCGTCGTATTTGCAGGGACATTTTATCGCACTAAATTGAGAGTCCGTGATGTTAGTTCACTCGGTGCGTGACTTTGGACGTCGGCGGAGCCTGCTCTGTTTATATTTACATTTAGGTGATTGCCGTAAAGTTTTCCTGTTCCGTGTCGGTCTTTATAATAAATATCCGGAGACGTCCACGTCGATTCAACGTTCGAGAATTTAGTGTATGATGCAACGATAATTTAAGTCCAAACTGGGATCAATGAATAACGTCAAATAAATTCAAACGCGTTAAAATACCTAGCTGTGTTAGACGGAGCCTTGGCGACAGTCCAGCGTTGCAACTAGGACAAGCCCTCGTAGGTGTCCATCGAGATACCGTTTGTTGGCAAACCCCTTAATAGGTTATGCGGAATTCACACTAATACGTGTATATCATGTAATACTTGGGAATTATTAATCGCAAAATAAAACAAATTAGGTGCCTAGTTCCGTGTTTACAAGCGAACATCAATCATACGAAAACCACGACATTTGGTATGCAATATTATATTTCGCTCTCGGGTAAAAAGTAACGACATATCACAGGCTATATTTTCTGTGGTGGCCTTAATTCGTATGTTTACCATTCTGATACGTGTAATGGTGCACTAATCATATATCTTAGTGCACATAGCGTCCATATGATTTGTGCAAAACATGCAATCTTATATGCCCGTAAGATGAAGACCTTCGTCGTACCTTCTCATGTTGTTGCTTATTGGTGCTTATTGGCCATGACCGTGACTTGCAATTAGATATAATTACCTTCAATTTGTTACTTCGAATGTTATTCGCTAGTTTGTTCTCTTGTCTAACGTACCGTGCAATTACTGGGCCTTAGCAAATTAAAGCTTACCTTCGTACAAGCGCAGGATCTTATTAACTTCGCATCATTATTCCGCTACTGTGAATCTCTTTTTACGTCATCATCTTCCTATCCCTAACTTCCTGGATAAAATTTGTGTTTACTTGTATTGTTCTTGTTAAGGTTTACATACATCTTACGTTGATTTTCTTTGAACTTGTATGGTTTAATACACGAAGCCTGTTTTCGACATAAATTGAACCAATTATTGGCTTGTTACATACTATAGAATCTGTATATTATATATGAGCACAGCGATAAAGACCAAGTTTATAGGAAATAAGGAAATTGATACACGAGTTTTCATACGAATTGATTTGGAGGCCATGTATCATCTTATATCGATCTTATTTGAAGCTTACGTAACAGTAGCCATATGAAAAATTGTTTGCGGACTTGCTGTAAAGATAATATATCACACTTGGGTCCCATCTGGTAGGCGTATTACGGATCTAAAATAAATTGTGACGACGGTTAAGACTCCACATGTATATTTTTTGTTCATATGAGAAACCATTATTATCTTGTCTAATTGCAAAGTTGGCAAGGAAGCACGAGGCGACACAGGCTGTCAATCTGTTCCTATAATAAACTCGTAGCTTAAGCTTTTTGGCAAAATATCTTTTCTAGCCGGAGTCAACGTTTCCTCCGACAGCCGACACGGCTCATGTCAAGGAAATAAATAGATACTTCGCGATCTTGTATGAAAATAAAACGTAAATACTTTAGTTATTGTTCAACTGTGACCATGAGAAATTGCTCTAACATCTAAAGAAGTCCAGTCACATATTTATTAATATTTGTTTTCGAAGCTGTGCTATTGCACTTTGTTTTAATTTTGGGGCTCAATTAATATACTGACAGCTATTTAAAAAATACTAGTCATTTCTCTGCTTTTTATATTAAATATACGTTATTTTTAAATAATGAAAAGTTTGCTCTTTAAATGCTTTTAATAGCTTGATTGAGAGAGTCAAACTGGTACAAATAAAAAACTTGACTACTTTAAATTTTACATGGCAACATCCTGTCATTAAGCAAAACATTTTTGAATAACAAAAATAACTGAGGGCCGTAAAAATGACCAAAGGCCGTCCATAAGTTTCGGATCAACGTACAACATAAATAATTACTTCCAAACGCTTTGTCGCTAAAAGTTCAAAATAGAAAGTGAACGTGAAATTTGAAGGTGATAGAATCATTTATGGTTCGACTCCGGCGGCCCCACCGTCACACCTATTTCTGCCTCATAACAGCTATGTTAGGCGCTGCTGTGTTCTGGTTTGAAGGAAAAGGTAAAGCGGTAAGGGAGATATACTTTTCCAAGGCGCTCAAGCTTACTCAGGACAACTGTGGCCGACCTCAGGTAGCAATATCTAATCCTATCTGGGGTTGATTACAGATGTCCATGGGCAGTAGTAGCCACAGGTAGACTGCATGCTCGTCTGCTACTCCTATATTATAAAAAAAATAGAAAGTAAACCGCAGCCAAGTAACAGCGTTAACAAACAACATCGGCCGTCTAATCAATCGCATTTGAATAGTATTCGCTAGACGCAAATAGGTCAGCGGCGATGCACCGGCGACGACCGTTGCACGCGCGTGCGCCGCCTACAGATGAGCGTTGCGTAACGTGCCCTGACTTACACCTTACAACCATGCGTTATGACATCCTTTGTTTGTCGAAAATCTTCACGCCGTACTCGATAAGCCTCGACATTATTTCCGAAAGGAATGACTGTGTGAGGTAAAAATTGCTTTCACACAATAATTGTGTTGATCCAATAATCAGCAGACCTTGGTTCTGTAATCCTTCCATCAGTCCTTAGTTTACTACTGGATATCGAGTATAGACGTCCAACAGATAAAAAAGGACAGCAATGGCGCCATTACCATGATCTAATAATCTTCAGTAGACCTGATTTTTGTAATCCTTTCATCAGACATGATTCAATATTGGACATACTCTTTCTATAGAAAGAGTTGGTTTAGCGTAGTTGTGGCGCTTGGCTATACGTATTGGCGACAAGCATTATATTCTTGACGACCCGCGTGGCGGAGCGGCCACCATACCGGTCTGACGCGAAAAGGGTCCCGGGTTCGATCCCCGGCCAGACAGATGTCTAAATGATGAATTTAGATTTCTGTTTCTGGGTCTGGGTGTTTGTGTATTTGTCTATGTGTGTGTCCATGGCACCCACGACACAGGGAATCCTAGTGTGGGGCTGTGAGTGTAGAAAGCGTTTATTCATAACTTCACAGAGGAACGCAACAGTCCATCTCCTGGTTTTGATCTCTTTAATCCATCTTTTGGTTTGGATAACACACAACTCAATTTGACGATATTTTCGCAACACTTCACTTTACAAGGAGGTTTATTCGTTGTGGAGGATTTATTGTGGTCGGGTAAAACCCACTTTGTCACTTTGTACCTACTTTGTTGCCAAATAATGTTTATGTTTAATTTATTAACCTGAAAGGTATGTGTGGTATTGACAGACTTTCTCTAAAGGTTAAGTACATTAATAAATAGCTTTATCATTGTGATAGTGCGGGAATGACGACAATGGAAGTCGATACCAGTAATATAGGTACTTTCATTATCCACAAAATTAATCGATAACACCGGATTTAAATTCCATTTTATAATTAAAACGAAAGAAACAAAAGTTTACTGCTTTTCTTGCTTTTAATAAAACGCCCTCTGTTTTTCCTCATGCGGATATGATGAACCTTTCTAATTCGTTTTAGGCGCGTTGCTAATTTCCTGCAAATCCGGATTCTGTCTGTTTATACAGGCCCGTAATAAGGGGCCAACATAAACACATAAACCAAACATCGATATTTCACATTAAGTTTGTTTCCTCGCAAAAAATAACTTGTTCACGCGAGCAAACTCGTAAATAAGCTCGTAAAGCTCTGCCGGTCCCAATTATTACATTTTACTGACTTTAATCATGATTAATATAGCGTCGGACAGACATTATCCATACTCCTCGGAGGAACTGTTGCTCTTTATTACTTTATTGTTATTACCGTGAATCTTGAAGTGAGGTCTTCCAGGGTTTCTCTAAGCAACTGAATAAATGTTTTTTTTAACGTACGAAAGTCTGCTTTATAACTGCTCGCTGCCTGTGCTCTCGTGTAGGCAAAGGCTTTCCACTAAGTGTGTTTTTTTCCTATGAGAAGCAACGACTTGGACTTGGCCGCTGAAATCTGGTTTGAAGGGTAAGACTGGGGCATTTACACGAGGCGGTACTCGTAAAACTTAGTCTTTTAGGCAGCGGCTATGGCTGACAATATGTAGGACTCATATCTTGTTTTAGATAAATTAGTATATCAAAGGATAAATTAGGATACGTCGTTTCATTTTTCATAAAAAAATCTTAGGTATCTAACTTGTTACTATTTCTGTAACAAAACTCCTATAAACAACATTTTAAACAACTGTTTCATTTTATACTTCCTGTTCCTATAAACTGGTAGGAAGCTTTACTTCACAGTTCATATTCCCATGGACTACGGTAATACAATAGTCACTCAATTGCACTCGCATATCAGTTCGGACTCGATAGTTACATCACGTAAATGATAGTATTAGAAGTTCGACTACAAAACATCTTATAGCAATATATGATCACTAGAAAGATCAGTCTTACAACTTAGCCTTAAGGTTCACTTCAAAACGTTACGTTACATTCGGCAGTGTTGCAACTACACATGGATGAAAACCTAAGACGCGGCGTTTTCAAACGAAAGTAAATCTACAGTACTGCAGCGAAGGACTAGCTTCGTCTAACCTTTTATGCACATTGTCTAGGTTGCATTATGTAAGTGTTCGTGTGACTGCGAGAAACGGTAACATGGTTCCTTAGCAGGTCACATTAGCGCATGACATCAGTGACTGTCAAGTGCATAGGAGTCAACGAACAGGATTCAGCATTGAGTATGCAATAGATGCGGCGTATCCTTGACTTCCTCTTGCGTTCAACGTGGTAAAACAGACTGAAGTAGGACTATAGTATTATATTCACATATCAATTTAAACAAATATTCTACATAGGCTAAAACAATTACAGGAACGTATGACAGTAATAAAGGTACGTCGGCGCCGCAATTCGTTAATTAAAGTCATACTGGTTCCCACTCGATACGTAGTTAATTCAGAACGAATGGCTGCGCTATGTGGGCATTTAAGACTATGCAGCCGGCGTGTTAACCCTGCTATTATCTTTTAATACCATCGGCATCATTATTCGCTATATTTTTTGCGACGGCAACGAGGCGCGGCCGGATCGCGAGTCGCCGACACGGGTTTGATAACCCGGAGACCTTGGTCTTAATTGCGCTTCAGCAGACCATTCCGCCGCGGCTACTTTTTATACGCCTGCACATCGCTAGTAAAAACACGACAACTGTGACTACGCAACCGACTTGGAAAGGTGCAACGCCAACAATGCTTGCAAGCGAGCGAGGGACGACCCAAACTTGCCGCGTTATATAGAGTGCGCTCTACCGAGAAATCCATGCTTACTGCGCCTTCTGATCCTGAATGTAAAATCGATAAATAATTTCTAATGTTCTTGCGAAGTGTCACTTATAATTAACAGGAGATTTAAGAGCTATCTTTACCATAAAATCTAATGTACATTTTACTTTGTTTCAGGTAAGGCATCGCATGAAAGCCGACGCTGTCTAAATAACGTTTAAGAGTAAGTGTTTCCTTTTAGCAATAATAAATATAAATTTATACTATACTTTCCACATGATCAAAAATTATTTATTGCGTTATCAAACGTGTGTGAAGTGAATGTTAATCTAATATTAAATAACTGTGTGTCACTTTCTAAAATCCAAAACAAATCAACTCGGCGTATGGCTCGAAGCCAACTTCGGGAACATTAAATCATTCTGCGGTATGTAGAAACCGCGACTTATTAATTTCATCCATTCTTATTACTTTCATCCGTACATAACTTTATATTATATCGTGAATTTTCCTTTATACTCAGATATTAATAGTCAAGCCAAAAACAATAAGATTGTGAAGTTATATCCGTATAACATTAAATTTATGGTGTTTTATCAGCATTCTCTTACTGCGCGCATTGTTTGTGAGTAAGAACTTAATAATTCAAGAATGGAACTTCCCTAAAATTCTTCATACCAAAGTATATTTCCTTTATAGAACGTGTACTATCAATATTCTTTTAGTTCACAGTGTTTCATTACACAATTACACATCCAATTTAAACAAAATGGAAGTTGTGCAAAAAGTTGATTTAATTCCTATTGGACAAACCAGATCTGGCTGAATCGAAGCCAGACTGTAGCGAATCGAACTTGGTAGTAGCGATAATTTGAAGTTTAGACCGCAAAAAAATACCTGACACTTTAATGCTCTAGCCGGTCGCAGGATAGACTTTTTCCTTTTTATTGTCCTGTGATCAAATTAATCAAAAGATATGCTTAATGGATTGGATCTAGAATCATTATTTTCAAGCCTAACTTAGAGCAATAATACGTTTAAACTCGCTTATGTACGCGTAAAATATTTGCATGCGATTCATTAATCAGATACGAAATTCTGTGCTACGGTATTTGACATTGACTTCATACAGATTGTGTAATATTGCAAAACTTTGCAAACAAGCCAGCAATAAGAATTTAAACCAACAATATGTACAAATCAAGGCGTACTGCATAAAAACTTAAAAGCCAAAGACGGCAAAAACTTTATCAACGTCCAAAAGATCTCAACAGTTTTCCGGTTCGGATATTAATCAGACTTTTTAATTGCTATTCGTTCGAGTAAGAGTCGGAATGTAAAATGTGAGCAATTGCGAAGATAATTCGACTGATGACTTATTCGAGGGGGAGGTCAGGGGGGAACCAATCGAGCACTTTGCTGCACGCACGACTGCCCAACATCACGACTGGAACACAAATACTACAGACCAACTAGGGCTGACAGAAGTATATTAATTCTTATAACAAATTTGGTAACTAATTATCTGGGAATTCATCTATTGGTAAGTGGATGTTGCCTTCATACATCTGCAAAATCAAAGTATGGCTAACGTCTATTATTTATCACATGTCAATGATCGATATTATGATAATTTGATAAGTGTATTATATGGAAGGGAGGATGGCGACAATTTAATCTAAAAAGAAGAATTCTAGCAGGAAGACTTTCCGAGCAAACTTAAAAACCTTGCATAGAGTGTGCGCAGCTGGTGCCACGATTTGAGTGGAGAGAAGTGCTCGTATTAACTATGCTTATCCTGAACTCTTATTTAGGTAAATATTAAAAGCCATCCCACGCGCGAAAAGCGGCAACCCTAAAAATGTTTGTAGACAGAAATACTACCTCGGAACACGCAGTCAAAAAGTGACTAGATTTAGATTCTTATTTCAACGGTCGTGAATCACATGTTTAGGAATATGTGGTAATTTTCGTAGGTAATAATTATGCGTGAATGTTGGCATGCTCGAACAAGTCATGTATAACATGTTATACTAAAATTTATTGACATTTCATTAATGTTAACAATGTTAACGTAACCTTTAAATTTATAGTCACAAGGCTCACTAGCAGGCCTAGTAGCATTTCATTCCCCATACCTAGTTAACATTGAATAGGTCAGGAGCAAAATTATAATTAATATTGGCTTACCAAATTATGTCACGTAAAGGTTACCAGTATTACTGCTATATCGGAATAATAACGTTTATTTATTGGTCGACGTTCGCAAAAAGGAAGATCAATTCGGAGTTCCAATTAAGATATTTTATAATGACTTGTAAATTAATCTTCGCGAAAAGTACAAATAGCACAACGCCTACGTAATCCGAGATAAGTGGATGCGAAATTAAAAATCATGAATTATACATTTTCGTATAATGGAAACCGCGTTGGCGAATGTTTCATAGTAAAATAAATGGTTTAAATGCCTCCATTGTGCTACGGAAGCGGAATCCACGAAGATGGCGCGCATTTCCAAAACACTGCAGGTCAACGCTCCGCACGACCACGTGACGGTGTCGAGAGCGGCCAGTGACGACCGCGTCAAAACGATTCCTAATCTAATCTCTTCGTAATATTCGACTCACTGATTATGTATTATTGTATCTACATCGCTGCTTCCGTAGCTAACTATTCGTGTACCTTACCCTACTCTATTTCACATTTTTATCACATTTGTGTAAACATCGTTTAATCAGTGCAGTTCTTGAATACACACACACAACGGTGTTTATAAACGATAGATTTATAAATCATTTTTATTAATAAATAATGACTAGCCCACCCTGTTGGAACCGTTTTAAATTACTTCAGTTACTTTTACCATTATTTTAAAGTGTTCAAGTTTAGTTTGCACAGACTCATAGATAAATTATATAAAACTGACATCATTTACAATTATTACCCATTATGATTACGTTAAGTACCTACTTAATTTAATTTTCTAACTGTATACTGGAAATCTCCGTTAAAAGGATAAGAACAACTACTTTATAATTTAGCAAAATAATTCACTTATCATATAAATCGATATATTTTTCGTTTTTGTTAAATCTCTAGAAGTAATACAAGTACACACACCGTTGTCAATATTGTCATTGAGCTCTGTGATAACCTGAATGCAATTTAGGTCGTTGTTCCATTTATGGAACTTGGAGATTAGAAGAATGGAATCGATGTCATATTGTTTTACGTGATCGGTGTTAAGCAAGTGCCTACATGATTGATTGGTCGAGCAATGTAATATTTATTTACCTAAGTAGGTGGTTCGATTCTACATTTTATTACATTGTATTAAAAATAATTATTGCAATTTCGCAATAATGTGGCTTAGTAATATTTATTTACTTTATTTATATATTTTGACATGTAACAGGTTCAAGTACCTACTTATTAATATGCGAGTAAAATTATTCTGCTAGAACTTTAGGTATAATAATTATAATAATATGTGCTTACAATCTTTGAGACTTGGGTATCTTACCGCAACTCTCATTGCCTCTAATGAAGGAAAATAATTAACAAAATCGCGCCTCCAGTTACGACTTCAAATTACTTTCTCGAGTTGGAAAGTTGCGTAACAAATAGCGAAGTTGTTTTGATACGGCGAGAAGAGGTGCTTCATAAATTTTACCGAGGGTGTTATCGCGCTACATTCTGTCGCCGGTGACTTGACTTTCTGTGCCACGGCTGCGCGCGGCGGGCGGGCGAGGGCGCGGGGGGTGACGTCACGCTCGACTCGACCGTGGCAGTGAGTAGTGAGAGCGGCCGCGTCGTTCGTTCGCTCGCTCTACCTACGTACTCCGTTGACGACGGTCGCGCGCGCATAACGTGCTCGTTTTCTCTCGATTGTCCGCGACAACCTCGGCGCTCTACATCATCCGTCGTACTCGTGTGTCTCCCGGCGAGACCTGTTGCACGTATTGTGTTGTGCTAGGAAAAAGTTACCGCACGAGACTGCTCGTCTTATTGGAGTGAAATAGGAGTTACAATACTGTGGGAAACGATTCGTTTCAGTTCCGACGCCGCGGCCGGCGACTAGTGTCAAATCGGTCGGTATCGCGTTGGATAGTTCAATGAAGCAAAAGTGAAGTGATAGGAAAATCGGAATTTGTCGGAGGATGTCCGTCGGCGGCCGCGGCTACGGGAGCGTGTGACGCGCTCGTCGACATGAGACGCCGCTGGTCGAACAACGGAGGGTTCCAGACGCTGCGAATGCTGGAGGAGAGTTCGTCGGAGGTGACGTCTTCCTCAGCTTTGGGTTTGCCAGCGGCTATGGTTATGTCGCCGGAGTCGCTCGCCTCGCCGGAATACGGGGGGCTGGAGTTATGGGGGTACGACGATGGCATCACATACAACGCTGCGCCGTCGCTACTGGCCAGCACGTGTACGATGCAGCAGCAGCAAGCACCGACGCAGGCGCTGCCGTCGATGCCGCTGCCAATGCCACCCACAACCCCTAAATCGGAAAACGAATCCATATCATCAGGTTAGAACATTACTATTTTATTGTGAAATAATTAGTATGCGTTTACTAAGAAATTCATTAACACAACACAGGTTTTAGGTCATTAATAACATGTTAGACCTTAAAACGATTGCTTAAAATAAAAATTGGATTTTTTATAACATTTAAATCGGAATAACCGTTTAAACCTTATCTACTCGCCCAACAAGAAGTGTTAACGAAAAAAATCAAAACTATATATCATTTAAAGGACCTCAAAAAGCTCTTCAGTATTTGTGTACTTACATCAATCTTCGAACTTGTAAAAAAAGTTAATCTGTTATCCGAGTGTCGATACGGCCATCGCTTTTTTTCTCGAAGTTTCGATTTGTGAAATTGAGCATTGAGAATAGCGTTCGGTTTTTAAATGCAAATGTTTACGTGATTTTTGGCGGCAATCGTGGCGTTCGCGAGAGGCCGAGGCGCCGGCTGTCATCGACCTTTGGCCCGGATACCTTGACCGGGCGCCACGGCCGATGTCTCCGTACAATACAGAATACACATGATCACACTCTTGTTTACTTACATGCACTTTTGATAAGAAATGCGCTATTTATATTTAAATAAGCCATTCATTACTTTTGTTTATAATGCTGTTGACGATCGTCCGTATTCTTAGTTTAAATTTGAACTTAGAATCGCGATTTACTGTCGGCGTCGTATGTGTAAAATAAAATGCAACATTCTTGAGTTTACGCATTCACTTCAAATTGTAAGAACCACGCATTCTACGTGAGCACTATAAGTTAAACTACAAAGCTGTGACTGTGACTAATCCTTGGAATGACGGATCGCTGTGGGCGACGTTAAAAATAAGTAACATAGGTACTTGTCAAGTTCTAGTAGACTATTTGAGATAATAGGTAAGATAACGGTCACTATAACTATACAAGTCGTATAAATAAACGACTTAAATAAAGTTAAAAGTTGCCACAACAACGTATTGTAATCTGTTTGAATAAAAATAGGGCAATCATATTTTTAACTCGCTTAAAAGAGCTTAAGTTTACAAAAAACATAATCCGTATTTCTTCAGTAATCTGATACTAAAATTTCCAATTAGAGAAAGTTTAGCCCGCCTACATTGATTTCGAAGCCCTAAGTAGTACCTAAACGAAAATCCCACAGTAAAATTCTAGGTCATAGATCAGTACACCCATTCTCAGTAAACAATGTCTTACCTATGTTTGATTAGTGACCGCTAACTAAGCGTAGGAGCACACCGTATGAGTAATTCTTATCACATAGGTGCGCGTTCAAGGTTAATGTGGAAAATTTAATACTTCCATGTCATTCCGGAAATCCAACCTGTTTTGAACGACTCGCCGAAATATGTGAACGATTGCACCTGCCCAAGTTGCGCAATAAACGGCGCATTTTGGGAGGTTCGTTCATGGTACGCCGAATGGGGTCATCACTAATCTAGGGCAAACCGTTTCGAAACACTGGCATAAACAACTTAAAAATCAATGGAAGTTTTTGATTTTTTGTTTATCTACTTTGTGGTGTCACATATTCTTTTTAGCCAAGTGCTAATAGACATATTAGTATCCTTTATTTATTTATCAAATGCTTTGTGCTTTTAGTAAAATTTCTACCTAGGTTATTGTATTCAAAGAACTAGCGATTATTTTCGAAGTTAAATAATGTTGCATAATTACTAAAAGCAATTAATTTGTCATAGTTTAATAATGGTAAAATCAAGGGAACGAGACATTGAAAGGAGTTATATTAACAGTATACCTAGCGCGACTTAGTGTCCCTACAATTTCCTTTCGGGCTGGCCATTGTACATATCATACATAGGGAGACGAGGTGAGCCCGACGCGCATATGTGAATTACCGAGGCAAGTTTGTGGCTAAAAAAATCCGTGACGAATAGATGACCTCTTTTCTTTTCGAAGGTAACTAAAAATATAATACGTTATAAGAAATTTGTCAGAACGTCGTATGGCTTATACTCGGCATTATCGCGGTGTAACCTCAATAATAAATGCAATAGAGTTACAAATTCTGCCCCAACTGCCACTTTACAGCTTAACGTTTAACAATAGACAAAAGATTTACTTTTATGGTAAATCGAGGACAAATCCGGTAAACTGAATCGTGGCGAATAAGCAAAAGTATAAGCATAAGTAGAAATGTTCCTAAATATACCTCATACACATAATATAT
This sequence comes from Epargyreus clarus, assembly GCF_041222505.1. NCBI lineage: Eukaryota > Metazoa > Arthropoda > Insecta > Lepidoptera > Hesperiidae > Epargyreus > Epargyreus clarus. The sequence goes on from NW_027332233.1 coordinate 6,632,296, forward strand.
TCCATTACCAAGCATATTTTTTCCGTATTATTAAAATATTCCCAAAAGTATTAATACTTCTTTCCCATGGCGAAAGTAATTTTGTATTTTCCAGAATCATAAATAACAAGTTCAAAAGGGACGGACGGATTCTGAATAAAGTACCTTAAAGAGGAATAAATATGCGATTTTCTATGGTACTTTTTTAGACTTTTACTTATTCGTTTTCATTTATGTTTAAACGGCTTATTGTACAAGCATTACGTAATGTTTTATACATTACGTATTTCTTATAATGTACTCATATCAGTATGGTAAATGGTTTTTATATGAGCTTAAATAAAGAAATTATTGGAGTTGCTAGGGCCATACCTCTATGGCCTTTATACATCTACAGTTTATTTCTTAACACACATTTTTTTTATATTTTAGGTGCCAACACTGGTAGGCGACACATTATATTGATACCTAATACTTCGAGTACACTTACCTCAACATGTCTCAATAACCATGTCATTTTCGGTTATTTTTGTCCATAAAATATATTTTCCTAATAACATGACAGTAAGCGGCTACATTACCCAAGTAGATTGACATTGACAGCAAACGTGTAAGAGTAGTTATCTTATATTTTTTCTCAAAAGGACATTTGATGTGCGCCTATAGAGGTCTTAACACTTCTTTTATAGGTATTTGCAAAGAAGCGAGCGTATGCCTTCTCTTATATTTCTTGAGATTTATCTTAATAACATCAAAAGCAAAGATTTTTTTAATAGGTAAAAGTAGATGTTAAGAGTTCGTGTTGCTCTTAGTACAATATAACATATGTATGTAAAATTTGTACAATGCAGAGACATTAAATAAATTATTCATATATGTTACACTTGTGTTTTAAATTTAGGGTTGGTACGAGAGAAAAGCGTAAAATAATAAAGTCAAGCCCTTATTAAAAAAGAACGCCCTTTTTATAATATTTATATTAAGTTTTAAGTATTGTGAAAATGCGAAAATATTCTGAGATTTAAAAGGCAACACAATCTCGTCTATGACAGTTTAAATTACCCATTGTTGTTGAATGGTTGAATAACTGATTTTGTTCAGTAAACTTCCCAAAGAAGCTCCGTAATTTTGATTTTTTTCCATTAACTTATAACTAAGGAAGAATTAAAAACTAAATTAAAACTTAAACAGTCTTAATCTTAACTTCAGGTTTACACCAATGAAAATATAATTCTAACACTTGACACACTTCTTATTAGTAAAATATATTTAATACAAATGATTATATAATCCGATAGAACCTTAACGAGAAAGTTCGATACACAAACACATTGATATTTGTTATTTTCTACGCTTATACATTGCCAGAATAGTACAATACTTAATCTATCATCAAACGTCGAGGGAGGGGCGCCGGGGATGGGGTATCGCTCCCTCCTATTAACCACCGACTACCGATGCTTGAGAAATTCTATTTTTACCATGAAAAGGAGAAATGCCTCATCAATTTCGTGAATAAACAAGGAATTTATGTTATAACAGATTTTGTATTCCCTCGTGTTGAATAGGCGGCGTAACGATTACTTAAGTGAGATCTATTTTGCCATTTTCCTCCATATTATATCAGAAATAATAATATTATGTTATTGTAAAGGGTTGAGATAACAAATAACGTTGTTATAGTTACAGAAGGAATGAAAGCCAGAGCTTTTGTTACTATTTTTTATATCGAAACAGCTCTACATCTTAGTTTTTTACTAACAAAAATACTGTGGGGAATTCTATTTAATCATTATAAGGACAACTTTTGGTAGCAAAACTTCTTCTCGATAGCAATTAATAATACTTTAATGAAACTGATTCATGTAAAAAAATTGAGAAATTTACCTTCACATTTTGAAGTGTTTGACCAAAATTTGACCAATACTCTAAATTTTATTTTAATTTATTGAAATGAATGTAAATATAAATAATAGTAATGCGATTAAAATGCCGCCCATGTAAAATTCCTGACTAAAATGTAACGGCCACCCACCCACTGGTAGTAAATTGTCTACATATTTTCCTTAATAGATCCTTGTGCACCCAGCCACGATAAGGACTCCTTGACCTTATAAAGATAGAAAACATGGGGGAGGAATAGAAAAATATTGCAACTAAAAGTTTTTAAGAAATAATTATAAAATAAACTACCTACATTTAAAGAGATGATACGTTCCTAATGAGCAGCAAATAAGTTTAGAATTATGTCAGATTTAATGTCGTGTCATCGTCAGTATGAGATGTCAGAAAATATAAGAGCGAAAAATATTTGGTAGTGCTGAGATAGTCTAATTTCAAATTGTCGTGTTTAATTTTAGATTTAAATTTTTCGATAATATTTCATTTAAAAAAATCTGGTGATCTGTTCAATGTTAAAATATTAGTTTCCTATTCAGCTTCGCAGTCTTAAAACAATGTTTATTACTAAAATTTTAACTTTTAAACTGTAGTGTACTACCTTATTAATTACTCGTAATAGTGGATAAGTGGATTGATCATTTTCATCCGTTTCATTACAGAGTTCAAGCGTATCTGATATGCAAGGTTTACTCTCGTACTAGATGATGATGAGATGATGTAAGATGTAAAATTTCATTAATATAACAATCATGTACAGAGTTATTTAACTTCAGTAGTCAAAACACTTGAAAACAGCTAATCACTAAGCACCGGCATCATAGGAAATTATTAAGTAATTACTACAGTAACTGAATACAATTTTATTGCCGTTACTACCTCGCTTAAATTATCATCTCGAATTAATTCCTAGTCATTTAACAGCATAATTAGGTTCAAAAACTTTATTGCGTGTTGACAAACTGCGTGCTCCTTATTTAATTTTGTAAATGCGGTCGTTTCGTGCTATATTACGATTTGATCTAGCGTCAATTTATTCTCAAATAACCTAACATTAGTAACACTATCGAAATGGTGACAGAAATTTATTTTTCCAGATAAATAGTTGACAGGGCGTGTGCCTTATTAATTACGTAATGGTACAAAATCTAGTGTAGGAATAGTTCTTATATAATCATAACTTATACTATTTGTCACTAGCACGGATAATAATAAATGAAGTTACATTTACCTACATATGTACATACTCAAACTGACGCTAAGCATAGGAACTTAATATTGATTAAATTATCAAGGAGCATCTTTTAATAAATTGATTAGTATTTATCGTGAGAAAAAAAGAGTATAAATTCATACTATTAACTCTAATCTTCAAACAAATGATGCCGCGGTAATAATTACTTGCGATTAAAATGTATTGTTAAGTCCTGGCCAAAAAAATACCATTGTGTAGAAATAGAGTTTTCACTCTGTTCTTGTCAAACTATTTAAAACATAGAAATCAGAACCATGATATAATATATTGATAAGATATATTCAACAATTCATTAACAAAAACAGGTCCGTACCTTAAACATATCAATTGAAACGCGACTTCGATCCGAGACAGAATATAGCAAGTAAACTAATACAGCATAAACAATTTGAGTGGCTGGATGCAACGGAGATTCGAGGGAGACGGCGCGCCGGTCCGACCGGTTTGAGTCCACTTCTGATGGTAAATCGCATCGCCTGACAAGGCACGTATGTCTGATATATGTAGCCAACTAAATATATGCGGTGCGACGATGTTTCCAGTCGTGAGCCGCGCGATCCAATTGTTATTTATATTCCTCGGTATAGTACTTGCTGTTGGACGACAACGGCACGGCACGGGAACGGCACGATATGCAATATCTAAATAAACGTCGCAAGCGTACTTTCGAGTACTAAAAGGAGTTTCGGATATCTTATGTTTTTGGTCCTAAAATCGATTTTCCAATCCCACCTACAATTATTTTGAAACAGGTCAACTTTATACAAATTCACGGAGAGATAACGTTTTAATTTTTTTAACTAATAAATACATTATAAATATTGGCGGAAATAACAGGTTGTTATATTGCTAACTTTCCATGAGATTCGCCTTACCTTTTATGCCGGTAGAAAATAACAGGCTACAATATTACAGCTACATGTCCCTTGGGGGATAAAGTAATTTATCCTGGAAACGCGGGCGCCGCCGCAAGCTTTTCTAAGTAAATAAGTAATAAAAAGTTATTTGCAATCCTTTCACTCTTAGCACTTAATTTTCCTACTGTTTTTTTGCCTTTCTAACAACTGAGGCAGCCAAATTACTGTTTTAACACCTAATGCGTCGATTTGCAATTACTTTGCGATTCCATTATTGCGCAACTAACGATCTGTTTCTTTGGCAATTTACTCATAGACTTGATTTTTATTCAGTGTGCGAAACACAAAGCGCTACCGGGCCATTATTTAACGATCAAAAGAATAATAATATATAAATAAAATGTTCGTGGCTTTATTCAAATAAGTTCAAAGAAAACGTCTATGAGCACAAAGGTAAATGGGAGGGTTTCTTTTGCAAAATCATTTTGTAAATGAGCCCCGTTGATAGACGTGTAGACTATTTTATAGGTTATTTTATACACAGCTGTTATTGTATATTAGGTGTTATATTTTGCGATATCGATAGCGATATAATATCGATACTTGTTTACGTGTGTCATTTATTGTGGGGTTTCTAAGTAATCACCGAGCCCAATGAGCTGTTTTGTGTTATTTGACTTGATTGCAAATTTACATGAAAAACGTTGATGTCTTATTTCTTTTATATACACACTGATATTAACTGTTTAACAATGTAAAACTTTCTGTGGTCGTGTTTGTCCAAGAGAATCACCTTATTTCCATCAAGATTATGAATTTTCAGGCTGAAAGAAATTTGGAAAACGCTTAAAAATGTTCGGTCGAATACCGAGTCCGGAATAAATATATCGTTTAATTGAGTAGAATGTGGCACTGCTTCTAAATAAAAATATCCGAACATTGAAACTAATTTATCTATTCAGACAGAAACATGGAAGTACCAACTTTGACATTCAGCTACACGAATGATAATTAGTTTACAAAAACAAGTGTGGCTAGTTAATAGAATAGGTGTCGTTTTTGAATAGCCTCGAGTCACTGACCTCTTAAATAATGCGCACAAAATATAGGTATTTTTCACTAACCACGATTTCCTAGCTTGTCGCACAAAACTATGATGGATTATACCAAGTAATCTACTTATAATAATATATTAAATAAAATAAAACGTGTTCTAGTGTACCTAATCTCGCCTCAGCAACCAATTCAATTCTCATGAAAGTTATCAAGGCTAGATTAAATAAATACCTAAGTTAGTTCCGAATAAAAAAATAAGTTATATAAGTTTTGTTAAAATAAAAGAAGTTGTTAGGATTATTCATAAATGTTACTTGTTACCAAAGTTTACCAACTAAATTCTTAAAGGGTTGATACTTTACCTATTAAATATTGTCATACATAGTAACAACAAACAAGTTCTTAGATAGACTTGGTTTTACTTTATAAGAATCTTGTCTTGTTATATGTTTGAAGCACCTGCTGCAACTTTTCGCCAGCACCAAGGATTGACTGGTAGAGAAGGCCAATAGACACTAAGTGCACCTTTTATAATCCCTACATTTTCAATAAAATATAACAAAAATGAATAAATAAATATTACTTTCTGCACAAAAGTTATTCCTCACATAATTTTGATTCATCTATTCTTTTTTTTTTCTATAGAGTTAGTGTGTAATTTATGTCTTTCTCTACATAACGATGGCATGACTTCATTCCTAATTGTATGATCCTAACGCTGTGATGAATTCTTTCATCGCTTAATCCTGCACTTAATAAAGTAGCCCGCATCTGTCGGCTAAATACATCAATAAAACTCTAAGTCATGGGGAATTAAAACTACCACAGATAACTCGTAGCTAAGCTGAATATGCGGGCAGTATGTACTTATATGAACATTCTGTTACAAATGTTACAACAAAATACATCATAGTTATGTCACTGCGAAACCTTACCTGTGCTAGCCTAGTTGAAACTCGGTCTCTGAATTGTCCAAGGTTTAAACATTTCAAACTGCCAGACTCTGATTGTTCAAACATGTCCTCACTGATGTCTATGTCACTGAAAGGCTAAAAGTCTAACACGCAAAGCGCCCCGTGTCCTCGTGTTAGACTTTTAGCCTTTCCAGTGACGATGTGTATACTATTTTAATTAGATAGCTGCTATAACTGTGGGAAACATCGCGAGGAACCCTGCATACAAGACAGTTCTTTAAAAAAATCTTGAAGTGAATACTAGTAACTCTCATTTGGCCACATATAGAGACCCGTGCCCAGCAGTTGGACAATATTGGGTTGCCGACGGCAAAACCATTACGTTTTGTTATAGGCAGTTATTTGACGGCCCCGGTCAAAAAGTAATTACTTGTTATATTATTTCACAGTTCATTTTGATTTCAGGGTGAAGAACTGTTGCCAAGCAAAATCCGTCGTGTCACTAAAGAATAATTAACTAGAAATTCTAATTATATGGACGTCAAAAACAGCGAATGTAATTTTCATAGAGCTAAAAATAATTGTCCATTTAAATGACATGTATACCTCATTAATTTTTTACTCTGCTGTTTGAAGTTCCGAATATGTAATGTGTTAGTAACTAGAACACACAGGGTCACGTGTGCTATTTTCACATTAGTTCAATTGCCCAAAAGTGGGATACCAACAAACCAGCATTATCTTTTCGAAAATGTACCTGATACCTTACACCCAGTGATAACACCCAAGGTCTGTCCTTGAAGATAATTGCCAATAGACACGTTACGGTTCTCTGAAACCAATTAAGATAAAGATTGTTTCACTGCATACCATGAGTTGAACGATCAAAGTTCCGAGTTTGCATTTCAAACATTTCTGCCGCGTTTCCTTTTATCGCTGGTGTTGCCAGAATCATCTTTCCGAGAACTTTTGCCATATAAAAAGTATCAAGTAGCGTTGGTGAAACAAGTTACGTCCTGAAACTGAAAAGAGGTCCAGTGTGCTTCATCATTTGCCATAGCGGATTCTTGGAAGTAAAAGTTAGTGGCCATCTTGTTAATTGGAAGTTTCCGAACTGACTAGGTTTAACTATGACCTTATGTAAACAATCAATAACAAAGAGAAAGGCAGTCAAATTCTTGAGAGTTCTTCAGAAAGTTCTCGAAAAGTATGTGACATTCACCAATCTGCAATTTTGTAAGCTTGGCAGATTACGATTCTAACTTCAGTAGCACTACCATGAGTTTACAAAAGTTTTACTCGCTAGCGACTGCGTAAAATAAATGTATGAAAAATTGTACAGCGCCTCTGGTGGTTACTCGTAGAATTAAAATCCGTAGTGACGTAACTCGATACGTAAAAAACCTATCGAAATCAAATAGCTAGCGAATGTCATTATGATCTATTGCCATACAAATTCAGTCCCATGAGTCATTAATTTGACAGACGTTGTCAACAAATACCGTAACGATAGTAGTTATGTTATTCACTAGCAAAATGACAATAGTTTTCTATTTACAATTTCTATAGTGGCGTTTCTATGCCAACTCATGGTAGTGCTACTGTATTGTTCATAAGAAACCCGTATCCAACGCTAGATCAGTTATAATTGTACTAACTGATTAACGTGGAAGTACGAAAAGTCTAGAAAAAATGCCTCTGCTGTTCATTGCCGAAAAGAGTACCCGATGTTGCCCAACCAGACACATCGTTAGCGATATGTCGGCGAGTCAGAGCTATCAGCATTTCCATGTAAACATACCTGTAGGGTATACATTCATGCCCAACGGGCCTCACCTGAGGTGAATGTATTTGCGCGTCCGTGCGGGGGCGCCAAGGTCACAATGGTTTTTTGACACCTCGTATAAATAGTGCCGAAGTGAACCATCATGTACCGGCAAGTACTAATTACTTTTTGTGTATTGTTTGCTCACTTAACCGGAAATTATTTGTTTCTAGTTTTGAATAGTCGTTAACTCTGTCGCAATCGACAAGGTTACAGACCTTGCCCAAGGCCCTTTGATTCGTTTGCCATTAGGAAATGAGACGATGTTTGTTTTGTTTTCAATGTCACGCTGCCGTTTAGAATAGATGAGAAAGAATGAAGAGAATAATAGTGTTTTTTTTAGAAGAAATCTTTAATTGACAGTTCTAATTTTTATATTAATTAATCCTTTCGATATTTCCTTATGCCTTTCTTAGTACTTTATTTAAGGATACAGATAAGATTTCATAAACAAATTCGACCAGAGTCTAATAGCACCATTTGACTAGTTCCAAGAATATAAATTGAAGCAATTTATTTACCTCTATAATAAAAAGATTTCTACTCGTTTAATTAGCTTTTCGAATTTCGATTTAATTTTCTGGTTTTATTTGGCATGGCTAATATAGAAAACGAAATTAATAAACGATTAAAGATCGTAAAATATTTGTTACGTAACATTTACATAATATGACTTTTATTTTAAACATTCCGTTCCGCTTTAGAACAATAATAATTGATCGTTTAGTGGATGGTTTAAATATGATATACTAAGTAGGTCTATTGGTAATTTGAATGGTGTGAAACGCGATATCTTCTCCGGGCTGGTGGGTACGCGGAATAATGATTGATGGATTCCTTCATCAAAGAGTTCGCTGACCCGACACGTTTCCACGCAAACGCTTGTGAATACATTTGTGACGAACAAACTTTTAATTTATCACACATTATGCAACAAATATGAAACATTTCGGTCGAAATATACAGAACTAGTTCATTTAATCTAGTCTTTAAAGCTGTCGGCGAAATTTTGTTGCCGAAATTAGCATTTTAAGCGGATCAAGTTGATAGTTTGTCGACCGGGATTTGGTTTTAGAATAATATTACTTAATCAAAGCCCCACGGGCAGCTGCCACTCGCAGCTAACTAGAAAGGGTCCAATTTTCATTGTAAAAGCGTTTAGATTTGGCAACCCTTTGTATTTGTAATCTAATGGTTGGCCTAGCCCCTTCATTTCACGGGTGCATTACGACCAGTCAATATTTTATTGAATACGACGCTAATAATAATGCCACACCGCCTTGTGGCGTTAGAAGCAAATCATTAAGCGGGCACTTAAACAAATTGTTTTTCTGGTTCCTTTTCGAACATTTTATTTGCGACTGTTGAGCTTGTTAATAATGACAAATAATCATTATTCGATCTGTCTGACCTCTTTAGGTTCATCGACTTGGATGACACTAGTTTGAGTTGAGTACACTTATTCACATTAATTTGGCAATCCGTATTGTATACCTATGACGCGTGGATTTGTCAAGTTCCGAATATTTTTAAGCTATGTCGTAACTCCGTGCGTATTACCAGTATTACTTGCCACTTATAATTTTATTTTTTGTCTATAAGTATTTGGTTTTTAGGAACTTGTTATTTACATATGAACTGTCTTAAAAATATATTTAGGATTATTTTAAATCTTATAGGCCACACTATTTTTCCATGCGGCCCAGTGCCATTGCATTATCAAATTCATAATTTAAATATTTGCCTGACCAGGGACCAAACTCAAAAATCTTCGCTGAATATAGAAAAAAAGTACGAGTATACTGGCTTGGTATTAACATCATGATTATATGATACTATTCTATTAGAGTATAGTACCTATAGCATACACGGTGGTCGCGCAGATCGTTATTTAATTATGTTGAAATCACCCCTACATTAATGAATTAGTAAGTAAGTAAAAGCTAAAACTAAAAGTAAAGTCAACCGAGATGGTAAATGTTTTTCTTAACGTTCATTGTAGCTAGGGCTAGGAAGGCATTGGGCGGATATGCGGTCGAGCGCGCGTCTCGGTCGGCTGCGCCCGCACTGCCATCGCTCGTTACTCTATTATCCTCGCCGTAACCACCGTGAGATGCACTATCTTGATATTCTTGATACAAATCACTCGGGTTTCAATTTCTTCAACGAACCGAGACGTAGGACAAATTGTAACAGGTTTAAGACGGGAATTTGATTCTGTCAGCCTGTTGCTCTTTATCGCTCTTAGTGGTCTATTTGTTAAGTTTTTGTAAATGTACTTTACCTCGTTCGGACTCGCTCGCCGTCGTATAAATCACTCGGATGTCAGTTTGTTTGAATGAGTTTATTCAAAGCAATTGATAGATTTATTGTTGCACCCAGTCACTCTAATTAAGATAATATACGTGGAGATGAATAATATGCTATGCTGCTATATAAATCTTCACGTTCTAATGTTATCTCATTTTAATCCTCTTGAGTTTGACTGTTTAAATGTAAGTTCACCGCTCTATCATTATCATTAGTTCTTATTTTAATAGGTTCTAGACTATTATGAAAGTGATTACATCAAGCGAGCGTTATCTTATTTCAATTCTGTAAGCTTTGTTTTAAAAGAATTCTTAATATAGTACTTCGAAATTACCAGTCAATTGCGGCTATATTTTCGGCCGGCTATAAATAGAGAAGTTTATTGATTTAGCCGGCGAATTTCAGTGATTGATTATAAATACCTGCCAGCTTAGAGTACCGTACATTATGAAGACCTAGAACGGCAATCTTTTGGCTTTGTGCTTCCTAATGATAGCATTTATCTCAACTAAGGCATCTGTTGTATCACAAGGCGCGATTGAACAGACTAATCTGTTGATTGTGGGTTCTATTGCTACGTCCCGGATCTATGGAGCAATGATCTAAATCGAGATATCATAACGGTTGATTCTTTGCTAAAAGCATAAGCGCCATTGTTATATTTTTTGTGATGTAAGGGTCATGCTATATTGTCGCTTGGTTTCGGCTTGTAAAAAGTTGCTGTGTCATGCATATAAACGTAGCAACTATAAAAAAAAAAAAACAAGTTTTTTATACCTTCATTTGTATAAAGTGAGAATGGTAAAAATAATAGAAACGCCATGATAGTATGTAGATGATAAAACACCTCTTAAAAGAATGAACTGAACGAACGTAAGGTAGATTCAGATTGGATCAGCGCAGGAATATACTTTATTATTACCTATACAGGCGATATGACGAATGAGTTTTCATTTTGTGTTGAACTATTTTAGTTCTGGCCTTTATAGCTTCACTAATACGTCTTGAGCAGTTCATATTAATATTCTTAATATTTGCTCGCATCATGTACGGATAAAGATGATAGTGGGCTTAGACCCTTGATGCATAAAGTAAACATTGTAGAGCAAACACCAAGTTCGGGCGATGATCTTATTATTCACCGCTTGGGTTCATTGTGAATACGTGTGCATATTTAGCGCCAAGGCAAGTAAAACCTGTTGGTTTTCGACTCCGAAAAGTCATCCAGTTTCTTATTATAAGGCTACTTGCATTAGATATTTAAGCGTCTTAACGTTAAGCTGATAATGAAACTGGATTCGTTTGTATCTTAATTTTCGAAGTAACGGAGCCGACCCACGTGATAGATATGAAATGTCAAGTTTATTAATGCCTAGAATGCGTTACATGTAACGTTATAATTCACTTATAACTGTCCTATAGCTAGATGGTAAAGGAACCCGAAACTATGATATAAAAAGCCAAAATGAAGTACTTTGTTCTCACAACTCATTAAACACAATGACGTAGTAATATTATACAAGGGGTGATTAAGAGATGTTCTGTAGATTATTTAAGTATTTAATTTAATACATAAATTCTTAACTACAGAAATCCCCTCCGAATGCACCTACCCGCATCATAACCAACTACCCTCTTGTTCGCTAATTAAAGTTATCTCTACCGTTATAATTTAAATAACATTGTAGAACAAACATAATATTTTCCCGTATTGAACTATTACAGATCGTATCCGAACTATTTAAAGATATTGCCATTTAAATGTTGCTTTACCTTCAACGACAGGAAATAAGATACGAATGTGAGTAAGTACACAGTTTTAAACATAGCGCCGTATCGTAACGATATCTGTATTGGAGATTCGAATCCTTGTTGTACGCCCACACACGTTAGTCCTGAGTCTAATGTACCATCCACGTTCTGCCCACACCAGCTAAGTGAAGTATTGCTTTAACTCAAGTAATATTTATGTTGCTAAGAGGAATATTATAATATTCTTATAATATAAAGTAGTCATTTATTATCAAGAGGTTTGTTTGCTTCATATGTTCTATATGTTTTTTCAGTGTAATAATTACGTGAGTAGAGTACTTTTACATTGTATTTCGAGCGATTATTGAATCGAATGGAATAATCGAATAATCGATATGTACTCTTCAATAATATTAGTATGATTTGAGTATTATGACTATGGTAATAGTGACTATATGACTAGTAATCCCATACTATAATAACTGATAGTTTTACCATGTGTTCTAGTAAAGGGTGTGGTACTAAGGGACCTATTTTTAGCGTCGCAACTGTCCACAGGGAAAGCAACACATCTGTGATGGATTGAAGATAGGGTTTCTGCGCTAATGGAGTTTGTTACAGAGGGGTAAAGGTGTGTGGGTAGTGATCACTTAACATCAGGTGGACAGGATACCTGTTTACTATTTGTAGTATATAAACATCTTGACTGACAGGCAAGACTGTATGTCTGAAGGTTTTATTAGTATGAAAAACCGGATCCAAGTACTTATATTGTGTAATTCCATAAATGTTTTGGCTAAAAGATCCTAAAAGAAATTACGTATCATTCTTGAATAGATTAGGCAAGCCTTCAGGAAGACAGCTGCTTTCTAGTTAGCTGAGAGGCCATAAATAAGGAAAAGCTTATAAATATTTTACTACAACGTAAAATATAGCCATTAAGCCCCAAGTCCCATACATAAAAACAGGAACTTTATCAAGCCAGTCTTCTATGTGTAAGTGGAAATATAAATAACGTGAATAGATTAGCTCACGACTATATTGTAAACATGGTGTTGTTAGTCGTAAGTGCCAAGGTTTCCTGTTCGAATCCTGGCAGTAGTAAACCTGAACTAATCTGGCAGAAGCTAATTAAATGAAATAAAAATATAAATGTATATATGAAATACGTATATAAATATGTGTTTTAGTAAATAGAAAGTAATTCAGATTACTACACGCTAGCATAAATTAATTAAATGTGGCTGTTAGTTAAAAACAAACGTATTCCTCCTGTGAAGTAAGGAATTCTTCAAAACAACTTGAAATTCCAAAAGTAAGTTATGGTGGCTTTGAAAGCAATGGCCGTATGAGTAATGGAGTTTGTTCTCACAGCTACACAGGTAATTGTTTCGTATGCGAATGCTTATTAAAACTAACCCAGGTGCCTATTACTTACAATAAACTGGACGGAGTATACACCTGCCGTGCACATCTGCAATGCAAAACCATTTCCGCTTCGAAAGAACTAGGAAAACGCTAGATTAAATGTGTAGACTGTGTGTGTGTGTGCGCGAGTAACGAAATGAAGTATAATAAATGTTCGGTTCCATCCATCAAATTATTAGTCTAAGGGGTGATGGTCGTAAGACTCCTTAAAAGGAGAGGTTTGCCAGTCACCAGACTCGGTTTTCCGGCCGTCCATTTATTTAATTATACATTAAAAATATTATCTAAAAACCTCTTTTTGTGTAGGAAATGTAAGAGCAACTGTTAGCAAGTTTTTGTCGGTAATTATTTGCCAATAATTTGCCGCTGAGTTTATTTATTGTATAAACAAATTTCAGCCTTCAAAACACTAGTCGTAACGTGACACATGAATCAAACCGACAAAAACTAACTTTGCCAACGTAATGAACCGTTCAGAATTAAAATTATGGCTTGAAACAGACTCACGTTTTAGTATTATCGTCATCGTCAACCCATTACTGTCCCACTGGGCACGGGTCTTCTCTCAGAATGAGACTCAGCCGTAGTCCATCGCGCTGGACAAGTGCGTATGGGTAGACTCCACATAACTTTTTTTTTAATGTTCGTGTAATGTGTTGATGATTTTTCAACCTTTACTTTGTTTTGTAATTTGTATGTATGTGAGGGTCGAATCTTGCAACTTAATTTTAATCTAGTTAACCCCAACCGATTGAGGTGAAATTTTGCATACAAGTTTGGTTTGGATTATAATTAGTGTTTAGTTTAGTGTAAAATACGTATTTTAAAACCAATATGGCGAACGTCCGGCGTCCGATTTTGTTTTCTATGTACCTTCATGATATTATCGGTTTCAAATGAAAGGGGTTTAAAGGGAAAATAAAATGACAAAGCTTAACATCATTACTTCCGTCAAAGAGAAGTTCATGGAAAATAAGAAGAGAAGAGATCTTCAATTGACTGCTTTTTATATTATTTGCAATTTAACGCTTTATTTTAATAGTAGGTGTAGATAAATCATGAAAGACGTGGGAGGGTATTAATTATTCGTTTAGTAAAAAGGATATTAATCTCGCAGATGTACTGCGTCTATGTAGAATGAGGCAATCAGACGTAAACGATATCGTAAAGGATTATATATGGCCCAGCTTAAATTAATTGAGACCTGTCCGCGATTCGAATCGCGGCTATTTAAAAAATGGCCAAGTGCAAGTCGAACTCGCACACTGGTTCCGTACTAACAAATTTTCATTTATTTTTCATTTTTAGTATTTGATGTCATAGCAGCCATATAAGAAAATGCACTGCATTAACTTCTTTGGCAGCTTTAATTAACTTTCAAGATTTTTCTTACTCTATAAACATATTGTGACTATATATTACGGTTTAAGAGATAGAGCCCTGTGACAGACGGTCAGACTGCGCAGGCTTAGTAATAGGGTTTTTATCCTTTGAGTACGGAACCCCAAAAATCTTCCTACTCATCATGCGCGGCTCTAATGAGGTAAACATTCGAAGATCAAAGAAAATATTTCTCACAAAAAGTAATGGCCGCGGGACAAAAACACGCCGACTTGTTCGCAAATTTATCAACACAATGCCACCCAATCATTTGAATGTCTTTGTGTAAATAATACGTTATTATTTACGTCACTCGTCTCAGATCCTAGTTTAATAGTGACTGGAAATATTCCGACAGCTTACATTAATTCGAGTTCATAGATCAAAACATTTTCGACGTCTCCAAATCATTAATTCACAACAAATAGCGTTAATACATATTCACTAACTAACCAATTTTGTCGCCGACCGACGAAAATCGACTTGAATTTAAAATTACACCAACTGGCACTAAACCAACAGGCCATTAAATAGTGAATAAGTGCAATTTGAAAGGTCTATTTACCTATTTACCAATAACATTCGCGTGATTTCAGTGTGCATTTGAAGCACTGCTGATAATTCAGCCGGCTTGGCCTTGATCGCTGTACACCGCTGCATGGCGCATTGGCATTCACCTTATCGTATGTTGAACTGTTCTATATCGTGCCGGCCACAGATGGGCCTAAATTCAGAGCTGTTATTATACGCCGCCACGTATAAATATCGCAGATGTATTTTTAAAACACCGTCCGAGCGTACATCTCAAATCGGACGAATAATACCTATGTGTTTGCTAGCTTTAAATACATTCGTGACGAACACATTCCTGATGCCAGCGGGCATGGTCGAGTGTGCATGTGTGTGTGGCTTGATATACGAGGCAGTAGTCAAGGTCGACAGTGTCATTGTACGAGCGAGCCTGACGCGGATTCACACACTGACACAAACTTGCATGCTTTGTATGTAGTTGAGCTATTGAAGTAATCTTATCATATAGGTCACCTTACTTTGTAGATCATAAATACACAGAGTGCATATATCTATCCACTGTGTATGAGCAGCTCTGAGCACACTTTCAGCATAGATATTTCTACTGTGCGCTCAGAATTTTAAATACCTTTAAAATATTGTCGACTACGCTATAAAATCCATTACTTTTTGCTTCAAGCGGAATTTAAGTTTTCTTAGCAATCTTAGATCGTTGCAATCGAATCTGATATTGATAATTTAGACCGTAACTGTGACGCGAGAATAAAATAAAGTTTTATATAATTTGTACTGTGATTCACACTTCGTTTCACCTGATTAAATAACGTTACGGTGCGACATTTTACAAATGCAATTATTTTGAGTACCTATAGTGTTAGGTGGAATAAATTATTCATATTTATTTTTTTAATAGCAATAGAAAAGATGCATACAGACTTTAAAATTAAAGTGTTGCGAATGTACCTATTCATTTTAATTAATATCGAATGATCGATCGACTTCAAAATACTTCCTACCTATTTATTAGGATATGTATACAAAATTGTTATTTAAATATCTAAGAAGTATACTAAATTCTCAACTTACAAATTTTGGTATAAAATTTGTGTCCAATAGACTATATCACTATAGTATAATCTACATCTTATGTTTTATGAAATATCATTATCTCTTTTATTCTATTTCAATTTCACTTTATTTCAAAATTAAAAGGCAGTTTCGTTCGGAATACGAATGTGAGCAGTATTACAATTCACAATGGGTGCTGCTATCAGAGATACACATTAGGTTAATTGCTAGAGTCACGACAAGCGGCATGTCGCTACTGCATGCACGGCGTTGGAAAACCCATCTAGAGATAGCTACGTATTTTACTTTTGTATGACTTTGTTGCTGCGTTTCGAGTGAAGACTTTTGTTCCCTCAGAAAAACGTGCAATATTGCGGTCCGAGATTTGTTTTTGAAGTAACATGAACTTTGTAAAAGTGAAATATTATTTCGTTCCCCAAATAAGTCTTCAAGACATTGCAAGAATTTATAACGAGCTCAAAACTTACTTTGATTTTATTTCCTAACTTTTATGTCAGTCGGTTTATATTTTGCTGTCATAATTCAAACGCGAACTGCATCTTTGAACGTCGGTATTGCATTTCTGGCAAACGCCGTGTAGCTTCCCCACGGAATGTTTGATGTTCCAGAAATAGAACATAGTTAAACGCGAACACATCAATGGTTGGGCGAGGCCCGTCGCGGCCGCGGCGTGCAGTCGATTGACGCAAACAGCGTCAGTTGTTTACAGTACTACCGCCTCAGGTTATTTACATCGGGGTCACAGACACGCCGAAGGAGACCGGGGTTCAATCGATATAATTTATCTAACCTGCAACTAGTAGCGCCGCTAGCGAGCGGCCGCCGTCGCCCCACCGTCCGCAAAATGCGACAATGACCCCCTTTGACATTACGAGGTCGTTTATGCAACGATTGCGAATAAGCGGCCGGTGGGTGTCGACTAGAGGATTCGGAGCAGATTAAACGGACAAGGTCGCTGAGTTTACGCGTTACGAAAACAACCTTTGGTTCTGAACGTACCTACTTACATTTTTCGACACTTGTTCGCGCCGTCGTATTGTCGATTTTCGTTATCGTGAAACGAAATGCCGGCTTTATCTGGCGTGAAGGTGCGTGATCGTGGCACGCTATCAGTGTCACATTTGCCGGGGTCAATGCTCCTGGCTCCACGTGGCCGCTTATGCAACACATATTCTCGCGGTGCTGACATTCGTCGTTGAAAGCAAGTGCGAACTGTTACAATAAACCCGCGCAAGCCCGGAGATATGGAAGTCACTTAGCATTAGCTTTATCAGATAAATTCTGTAAAGAGAGCTGAGGTAGACATTCGTAGTGAAAGTGAACTTGCATGCGCTATGAAATACTAGAGAACTGGCTGCGGCATTTAACTCGTTGCTGATTTAATCGTAATTATTTGCAACTTCTCCTCGCTGAGCGAATAGTACACAATCGCTAACAATGTCCAAAGATATGTATCAACACATTAATCTGCCGCTTCGTTCACTTGCTCGGTTAGTTCTACAATCCGTCACTCCATATCTGAATGCCGCCACATTGATTAGGTTGCTTTATGACTTTGTCAATGTTGCCGGCCTTAACAAGCACCATTGTCTCAAAGTAGGAGCATAGAAGCGATTTCTGTAAAGCTCATATCCATTATAAAATCTGCTAAAGTCTAACGAGAGCCATTACGTGCGCTATCTCATTAGTTTTGATCTCTTGAATGCTAATTCTGGTTCGAACTGGAGCTTAATTGTTTTTATAAGGAGATTCGAATCGTGGAGCAAGTTTAAAAACGTTCGTGTTGTATTCCACGGCGGGCTTAAAAAGTAAAACATTAAGAAGATGGATGTTTGCAGCATATCTATTTATATCTGGTCCGGCCATAAACAGCCTGCCTGGAACCGGTCAGCCCGGCTCGGAGGAATGCTCTTGCTCTCGCTAACTACGCCGGCTATCACTGCTTCACTGGCCGAGAACGATTGCAAATGTGCTAACAATGTATTTGTTTCAGCGGCCCCACAATAAAACCCACTATAGCCTCGCATTCCATTATATTCTCCGCTCTTGTACTACGCTCGTTATTGAAACAGAAATTTCAATCATCATGCAACTTGTGGGTACACAATAAATGCCATGATCATGTAGGTACTTATTTACGTTGTTAAGTACTTGCAAGTATGGCGTTTTATTTAACTAAAAACATGGCAATTATCTGCAATAAACGTAAATAGCTCAGCTCAGTTATTTCATTTATGATATAATTTATAAGTGACAGTCTAAAAGTTCAATTCGAGCTCGATCGTACCTTGTATTTTTTGTATGCGCTTTTTTGTCCTGTCGTCTCAAAATAATATTGTAGGCATTCCTTGAATAGCCGATGTGTATTCTTCCGCGGTGCCCACGCATGCAGACTCTTCGTTTACTTTTTAATGTACCTATATTGAAACATAAATATCATGACATGACAGTGTAATTTATTCTGCCCACAGTCAGTTCTATAATGGGTCTTCAACATGTTGTAATTAATTCGTATCGACAGACGTATTATAATTTATTTTTATACTACTTTATGGACAAAATTAAACAGCGTAAGTAATAGAGGTAAAAAATCGTGAACGGTTCACAAAATGATAATAAAGTAGTTTACCTACCTTCACAATATATCCTTGTGTTCAGCGTATATTTGATTAACACAATCGAAGGTTACAAAACACTTACACACACACCGACTCCAAAACTGTAAAAGTAACAACTAAACAAACTTTCCTTCGCCGTGTGTGATGTAACAAGCCTTAACAGTCGACGTGTGATCGGACGAACAATGAATTCGATACCAATTGAATTTTCTCCTTAGAGATTTCCCTCTGTTCGAGCAAATTAAGTTGCAAGAACGTGTAGGAAAGTGAGAAACAATCGTTACCGTTCAATTCGAGCGAGCGTTCAATCTAGATCTTAATTTCAAGTATGTGAGAACATTTAGGTACGGATAATTTAATGGGGAACGCAGGAAGTGATTAACAGTAGGTACTTGGCTGGTGTAATACTGTCGACGAGTAGCGAGAGCGAATTAAGTAAGGAAACTGACGGGCACATTTAAACCTAAATTACAAAATAATAATAATAGTAAAGCATTGATTCGAACTTCTTTTAAACTAGATTCGTATGAAATAGTTTTCTATGAAATTAAATATATTGTCCGCTAAATTCCTTTTTATATTTCAATACTGGACTCGAATCTTATCCTACATATGGGAAAGGTCACATACGTGGTGACATTGCCTTCCATTTGCCACATTGAATCTAAAAAGTACTACTACCTACTGTTTCTTAGATTAGCAAAAAGTAATGTTCTTATTTCTAAGACCTCATCAATTATTTAACTTTGAATCTTTGATGCAGTTTCCACACCCCTCGTTTTAAACATAGCGGACTTCTGTAGCTAGCTAGCTATCTAAACAATTTCAAAGAGTAAATACCATAATACAGTCCAAGCATAACGTCGTCGTAATGAAAATTACAAGTCGCAAGCGAGAGTCGTTCAGTGAGAACGTTTATAAACGAGACAGATTTTCTAAGCAGAGAGAGTAACACGACATGTTTTAATGAGAACACTATATTAACATTTCTATACACTTTTACATTTTACGACTTTTGTATTTAATTTTACAGTAATGCAATGTAGAATACTTATTGTATTCCATGGCAATTATAGAAAATACGGTTTAAATAAATAATTAGAAATGAATTAATTATCGCTTATTTTAACGGTGAAGCGAAACATCGCGAGGAAATCTTTAAAATAAGTTCGTAAAGGTATGTGAAGTCTAGGCTGGTATCTAGTGCCAGTGCGGAGGACTATGGCCTAATCCTTCTCATTTTGAGAGGACACCCATACACAGAAGTGGGACAATAATGGGTTGACGACGATGAAACGACCGTTTAATTCGCTAAACTGGTATAAAAGCGTATAGTTTACTTTTATGATAAAGAACAGATACAAGTCTATACCTAATAAAATGGTTGAGATAAATTGTAAACCTCGCTGTCAATAGAACACTAACTTAGCTGATTCAAATAGTAATGGCGGTGAATGGAGGGTGGCATTAGGGTTGCCATCAATTTTTTGAAGAAAAATATTATTTTTCAAAAATTACCTACATTTTACCTTTACCTTTATATTTTACTTTTACCTTTATCAAAACAAAATATAGTGCATATTTTGTCCGAAAAACTTGATGACCCTGACGGCCTCGAGTTAACTCACTATAATATAAAGGCGACAATTTTTCTTATATCTTTTTTTTCTACATATTGGAAGCGTCTGCTTTTGAAGCGACTTAGTCAAAATCTCACGAAATCTGAATTAGCGATGAAAATATACGAAGTAATTTTCATACATAAATTTTCTATATTATGACCAAAATTATGACTAAAACATACTACATATTACAGTATGAGTGGCAACCCTGCCATGGTAATGGTGGGGTGGGTTCCGCGCCGCGTCATCTTCGATCCATCCATCAATCTGACAGCGCCGATTATTGTTGCTACCACCAGCTTTCACTAGAACGTGTGGGCGCTCGAAAGGATTGTTAAGCCCATATTTCATTGCTAAAAATATTCGCGTCATTATAATTTACCGCCGAATATTTCGCAGGATGTATCCTGTTACCTTTTTTCCATTTAACGTCTGAATGGCCAAGCTTGGACCTGGTTACCTGGAACGATATTTATAGACAATGTTCTGCTCTATGTTAAACGGAACTGTGTGAGTTGTTTCCCTTTGAAAGTATTAAAATCTAAACGGTTTATTATTATGTCTTAGCTGTCTGAAGCATCTCCTGTTAGAAATAGACAGATTCAGATAGTTTAAGGTTAATTTATATGTATGGCACACATTGAGCGTGTCAGATGCATGCCGTAGACAAAAAGTATTGTCTTTTATAGTTTACACTGATATTATACCTACCGTCACACAGTCGCGCAGAAACGGGCTTTGATTTACAAAATATTGTAAAGAAAAATATTATTTTCACTATGTCACTTTGTCTGACACTTTCAATGTCTGTAGATACAAATGGGACTTCGACTTTTATTAATTTCTCATTCGCACTCAACTACTAAAATATCAGCAGTACCTTGGATTTCAATCCTGAACCCCTAGCTCCAAGAAAAAATCATAACACTACTCTATTGTTTTTAGATTAAAAATAAAAAGTCCGTTAAACTATTTCCATTTCGAAAAGTGTACACCTACCTATAGCTAAGTAAAATTCATTCTGTGAAGTGGAGGGCGGACGACCTTCCGCCGAACGTGGGCGAGCCCATGACACAGTTCACGAGATGCCACCACGAACGATTATTTCTGTCACACCGTTTCCACGTAAACGTACGGCTACAATGTCGCACCTTGTCAGTGTTGCCAACTCATCTGACGATTCCCCTGATATTACAAAACGGATCAGTAAATTTAATTAGTCTGATATTTTAAGTATGAGTTGCTTTAAATTTAATCTTGTTCTTCGCAGCACGTCTAGTACCTATTTGATCAAAATCAATTCAATTTTTATTCCAGAATTACGAAACTCTTTCTTGCTCTAACTTTACGGAAAAAGTCACTGTGTTGGCTCCACTACCTAGTTTTATTTCTGGCGTCTAAAGCAGGCAAATCCTAGCAGGTTTTACAAAGTTGCTAGTAGGAACTCGGAGTCCGAGGTCGTTCATTTTGAACAATGCGCCATAAAAATATTATTTGCTGTTTCCATCAAGCCGACCGGCGACCGCATGAACGACTAGACATTTGCAAGACCGGTACTATATGTTTATTTTTGATAGCCCAACCGATACATTCCATTACATTGTAAGTTTAAAACCACCGCAATTTAAATGTAAATTGCTTTATACGTCGTACTTTTGAAATTTGTCCTATAATGTCTGATCAGCATTACCTGTTTACTACACTGATTGAGATTTTAAATTCCCTATACACATTCCATATACACCATATATTCCCTATACACCAGCGTTTAACTATTATACATATTGCCTTATTTTGTTAACATTCGAAATAGAATTGTAGAATTACTGAATTTTTAAAACTAATTTAATTTCATTAAAAAATGAGAAAATAATCTATAGTTTAAACTGAGAATGAATGAAGGGGATAAACTTTGGTAAGAACGAATGAGATGATAAGTAAGCTATCCATTAACTGTAATAAATTACCAAAATATAATTCGTAGCTGTTTAACATTTATACCAACCCTTTTCCACTGGACGAATCGAAGTTACGAGTATATCATTATCATAGTGTGAGTGATAAATATATTTTTCCATTGCCTCTCAGTAGGATGTCATTTATAAAAGTTTTTGCTCGTTACCGAGGTCTGGTCACGCGGCTAAGAGGCCCGTCGGTGCGATCACTTCACGCCACGGGTACTAAAAACAACAATGTGCTCAACCTGTATTTAATTTTATATACAACCACATAGTACCTATGTGTTGATAAGTGACATTTATGCAAAGGATAATTATTCTTAACGGTAAATTTACCACGCTATAAGATTTTAAATTGTTATTTTTTGTCTTTTCAAATGTTTCTACTGTTTGTCAAACTAACAAATTTACTATCGAACCCGGACAGGGTAGAATAGTATTACCCTCATTTACAATACTCCTAGCTTTCACTGGAAAGATGATTTTGTTATGACACTCTATCCGTCTCTTTTTAAAATGAAATTGCAACTGACCCAAGGGCACCTCGAGATTACGAAAGAAAAAACCTCAAAATATCAGCTGAAAGATCGTGACCGCGAAAATCAAATATTACACAAGCAATATCGGTAAACTTTTAAATCTCTTTACGGGTATCTAATCAGTGCGGTTGTTTGGTGTGAAATTCGTCGAAAACAAAGGTTTTCTTTGTCGTTCGTTGATAAGCGTTTCGTGGCGGCTTATCTCGCGCGATACCCGGTCAGTGACCCCCGTTCCCGGATGGCTTGGCACATTAAACTACAAACATTGTGATTTCGTAGGTCACACAAACAATTAACCTTCTTACGACAGAGGGTCGGTGTGGTTTTTATTTTTAAAACTTGTTATGTTGGCCAAATAGTAAGGCCTTGTTTACTAGTTACATACACTTTGACTAATTTGTGTACGCATATTTAAGGCATATTTGCGCCACCTATTTATTACACTATATGTTTTATAACTTCTTCCTAATGCTGTTAACTGTATAATTTGTAAATATGTACATTCGTTTGGATGTATATTATCAATGTTAAAAATAGCCATGTTCATTTTTTAACATTGAAATCGAGAACAATCCAAAACAGTGATATAGTCTTTTAATCATAACACTATTCTTGCTAGCATTATTATTAGACAATAATTATATTTTCAGAACCCTGGCACACAATTATATGTGGGCGCGCCGGTAGGTAGATCTACAATGGTATTTCGATTCAACTAATTTAACCAATATTTATAAAAATATAGTTAAAATAATTAAATGAATAAGAGTTAATGCCACCATAGTAACAATAACACTCAAGCAAAACACCAAACAGTTCAGAGCACCACCGTGCCGTGCCCACTATTGGACAACTTCTGATCTGTTGACAGTTGCGCGCCCCTTTTTTATACTATGATACAGGTAGCCAATTGTTAATACGGAGCGGTAGTTCGAAATTAATATCATGTGATTTTAAAAACGGAATATTTATATATATGAAATGAAGCATTCTCCCACATATATAATTTGTTCGTACGACATAATATTCCATCGATTACTTCACCTTACAAATTGTTATTTCTGTCTCAATCTGCCGCGCGGTGTCGTCTCTCGACCTACTTTAACAGCACTCGATTTTCCTCCTTTACATGACCTGTATTTTCCTGTAAATACAATGTTAATGACCTAAAAACGTAACTAGTTATGACTTAATTTGCTGGTTGAATAACCTGTTTATAGTTCATAATGTGCGGACAATATAATGGAGTTGTTTGTTTAATATATGTTCAGTGTAGAAATCTCAGTTAATGTATGGTTAGCGCCTTGAAAACTGATTGTTACCTAGTGTCTTATTATAAAACACGTTATCAGGTTAAGAACAAGAAGTCGTTGACCTAGTTGGTAGTGAGCGGCTCTTAATTAGCCCTTTATGACGACCGCTAAACGGACGATAACTTCGCTGACGTCACTTTGACATGCCTTGACCCAGTTTCTCGATCTGTACAACAATTCCACGGAATGAGGTTAATTGAATATGTTTTTCATAACTAAACGATCAATAACTAAGCTACTAAGAAGTGTTAAACGTTTTTTACGTAGAAAACTAAAGCCCGTTTGAAAAATTGCACATTTTTGTTTATTCTGTGGGTCTGTCGAGGTACTCAGTACATCAGTATACCCCAAACATCTCGACTCTAGTTCTATGAGGTGCATGGAAAGACTGGAAAGCCTTTACATTTCAATTAAATCGCAGCTCAAGTTCATGTGAATTTGAATATTTCGAGTAGTTAATCTACTCAGCTCAGTTACGCAGTTTTACAACGACCTTACTGTAGGAGCTTTTCAATCAAGGCCTCATTCATGAAACCTAGTTTGTATAAATTAAAAGAAATTCAAAATTGTAACTAAAAGCCGGTTGCCTACTTGTAAACGTTATCAAAGCGCGATGGTGTCAACGTTTCTCGGAGCGTTGAGCTAGAGGTCGCTGTTTACAGGGCAAGGGCACAGATAGAGCACAGCATCTATAAATGTATGATTTATTGTTACATTAGCTTTATCACTTGCAACACGCTACGCATTATCGATAGATGCAGCTGGCTGGCATACATTCGGCTGTTTAATTTTAGTGAGGATTCCAGGCGGCATTAATTCTAATTATATCTCCCTCCCTTTTCTATTTACTTACCCATTCCGATGTTTACTTGAAAAGGCGCGTCGGAGCGTGGGTGCATACGTCGGTTATACTGAATTAGGGAGAAGACAGGGATAAAAAATCGTGTTACTATTTATTTGCTATGAGAGAAAGAGATAGAATCAAAGTCAATAGTGCGGGGAGTAGTGCGGTGTCCATTACGTTCACCGAAACTTCACGTTCATTTAACGTCACTAAGTTTTGAGTATGTTTAGCTGATGTCCACTTTCTAGTTTAGAGAAGCAATGAAGAAATAAAATGTACAAGACGTGTTTTAAGCTCATAAACTTTTCGTACCAAGGTACAAGTACCTTGGTACTTTCAGAATTGCTTACAGGCTCGTTAATTTTTTATTAAGGTCAGTTAATTCACAATTCCAGCAATCACATTTAATCCTTTCATACACGATATATTTACATGGCATGTTATTGTGCAATTTGATACTATAATTTATCTTATTTTGGTTATAAAGTTAAAAATAACATTATAATTATTCTAAGGGTTCATTTACATCTGTGGGTATAGAGTATGCCACGGCAGACTGTTTTTGATAGACAGACTTAACTATAAAATGTGTGTTAACGTATTTACGTCTACCGTAACACCGTCAGATACTGACAATCTCTGTTAAAATATTGTGTACAAAATATAATTTTGCCTGACACATTCAATGTCTGTACCCTTAGTATGAGTTTTTTTCGTTTTGACAAAAATGACTGTTTTTGTATGTGTTTACGTATTTACCTATACATTTCTAATCAACGCCCCTAGCGGACTGTTTCAGAACTAATTGGAAATGTATGGGAAATACGTAAACAAATACAAAAACAGTCATTTTTGTAAAATCGTAAAATATCATACTAAGGGTGCTGATATAAAAGGGGCTTAAAACATTCCCATGCTCTATGACCTCGCGTCACTGCATTTGTTTTTATATTCCGCTGTAATTCGGGCATGTGTGTTCCGGATGCGATGCATACGAATCCGCCGGATGGAAACACTTCCACGTGTGACGCGATGCTCTTCTATTTACAAATCCCCTCTCGTTAGAGATTTACTGTCTGTTACAGTGTTGCTTTAGATAAGCGGAATGATCCTCGTTTTATAGTGTAATGTAAAGATTTGATGTAAAGATTAATATTTTTACGACGATTAGCGAAGGATTAATAAAAATAACGATAACTCAGGGGAAAGAAGTCCAATTTTGCGAGAATGTTTTATAAAACTTCTTGAATTTTGAAAAGTGAAGTAAGGTATTGTCGTTATTTTAGCATGCTTCTTCCGGCCTTCGAAGTATTCAAGTACATCGGAACATATCGATATAGGTTTAATACATTAAACATCGATATTCTTAACAAGTTTCTCGTACAACTTAGACATTAGCTTTGAGTGAAAAAAAAGGAAGATCTTAATTATTCCATCAAATGACCGTCGAACGTCACCGAGTTTCCACGATAGCGTGTGACGCGAAAATGGCGATTTTCACCGCCGCGCGATTTCTATTTCAATCCAATTTTCCCGGCGCGCGGAGAAACCGATCGCTCCAGTTGCGCTCGCTCGGCCCACATCTCTTGCTAGAAAGTATTGTAGAAAGTAATATTGTGAGCCGATCTCCGCCCAACCGATGCAATCACGTGTAGTGTTTTTTATGCATCACTTTGCGAACGCAAACACCAGATAATCGATGACTACCAGATTCCGTTCGATTTTTATTGATGCCAATTAGGGATTGGATATTTATTTATGAAGAAATCTTGTTCTTCTTTTTGATCATGATTTAGGTCTCCACTACATGTGATTCAAATCACGACAAACTAGTAAAAATTGTGCGATAATTTTGCATTTTGTAACTAAACTTCTAACTAAGTATTGACGCCAATTAATCAGACATTGTTGTCCTAGATCAGGGGTTCCCAAAGTGTGCGCCGCGGCGCCCTGGTGCGCCGTAGAAAGTAAAGAGGGGCGCCGTGAGTCGATCCTCTAATCATTGGACACCACAAATATTGGCGTTTTGGTCATCGATTCAAAATGAATATCCAAATTTAACATCCAAAGCATTAAAAAAATTCATTCCGTTTGCAACATCATATCTATGTGAAGCTGGGTTTTCAGATGTAGCTGTGATAAAGAACAAATATCGGATCAATGTGGAGCAAGAAATGAGAATAGCAGTGTCAAGTGATATTCCCCGCTTTGAAAAACTGCGCGGAGATCACTTAGCTCACCCTTCACATTGATTTGACTGAATAAATATCGCATTTTATTTTTGTTATCCTCAAGTCTTTCTTATTGTTTTCCGTTTAAATTATTTTATAATAACGTATTGTACAATTTCATATTGTGGTGTTTTAAATTTCGTTTCGATCTACCTAAGGTAAGTACTATTATTGTAGTTACCTATTTCTTTCGACTGTCTTCTTCAAATAGTTAGCTAGGACAGGGCACAGGGCGCCGTGAAAGAATATTAAACTTGTAACTGCGCCGCGGGTTACAAAAGATTGGGAACCCCTGTCCTAGATTATTTCCAGTAACTTTGATAACTCAAATATAATATTAAGGAAAATATGGCTACATTATGGAGCTAGGATGTCACATGTCCCTGTTTAAACCTAATTAATATACCGAGAAGCGTGTCACAGAGCGTTACGCTTACTTTCGCTGCCGAATTTCAATTGCGCGTGCCGTAGGCTTGTGCAATACCTAAGTTTGGGCAACTTTCACTAGTAGGCACTTACGCGGCCCGCCTGCGAAATGATTGCGTCGCCGCTGAGGTCACAGTGAAAGTCTACTTATTGTTCAATGCTACATGCTTTGAATGATTTTTGGGACAGTCAGGCGACCAGGTTGAATGATGGTTGTTGGTTTTTGCATGTCCGCAATAGTTTGCAATTGTCGTTCGATTTAGAAGGCTTAGGACCGGGTTTTGGCGTAGGTTATTGTGGACTGTAAAAGGACAAGAAGACAGACGTTATTACAATAGATAAAGAATCTTAAGTTAAAAATCTGTCAGATGGTTTAGGCCATAGCCTGTTTAGGCAACAGTACCTACAGGTATATGACAATATTTTTCGTCACCTTGCTTCTCTTTGTGTATTGCGAGTCTTAATGACAATTTTACCAACCAATGCAATGCAATCGTGCCGGTCATCAAAGGCGGCTTGCGCTTCGCGTTAATTTTGAATGTCGTAAATGTAGAGTCGTGTTATATTCGTATGTAGATTGTATATTTCATTTATTTTTGTCAGTCGCCTTATAATTGTCACTTATTTTACGCACGCTAGCGGGAATTTAATAATTTCCATACACATGTATTACAGTTCTCTAAATATCAAAAGGAATGCCATTTTTTAAGTTCTTATTTGTGTGTTAAGACCTAAATTCCTATGTACAATTTTGGTCTATCCGTCTATCTCGACAGTATTGTATGGTAAGTGGAAAAGGCACTTTGGTGCTTGAAAAATATATACTCGAAAATACCGCCTACGTAAAAGTAAAAGTTCTTTTTTATTAAGAAGTCTCAAGTGATTTATGTTTATTTATAGACACCTAAATCAAAATTTGCGACTGCGGTGGGCCAAGTTGACGCACATTTCTTTGAAATCAAACTTTCGTCTTTTTGTCGTCGTTTTTTTCTTCTTGTTTAAAAAGAAAAGTTCCAGCTGCAACTTTTTAGAGATCATTTATGAACAAAGTTTTCTTTTTCTTTTGCTTTTTAATATGTTTGGTAAAAAGTTTTTGGTGACGAATAATGTTTTGAACATTTGGCATTGGACTTTACCATTCATAATCGACTTGAAATATAGCACGTTCTGCCAAATCTATATTCCTTTCGCCCAGGGGGGTTACTACCATCTCTTAAAACAATATAATGTAAATCATACTTTTTTTTTTTGCAGGAAATTTAACTTTTTAGGTAAAATATGACAAGTTAACAGTTGGTTTTATACAATGGATAACCAAAAAAATAATAAGGGTATAAGTTTGTTCAACTGTGTATGACGGAATATTTTACTGTTTTAAGGAGGAAATAAAACTTTCCTGAACTATGATGGTTTTTAAAAGATGGTGGTAGGCCCCCTGGACTATGTTGGAACGTCTGTTATACCTACCTTACTGCACTTGTGAAGCAGAACAACAAAGGTACAAGATGTGACATAAAAGAAAGTTAACACATTTATGCGTCGTCTATAAACATTGAAAGTACTTCTCTCTCTAAATATGTTAATAGAATGTTAAAACAAATTTCTAGTCTTTTTAGGTTTAAGCTAGTTTATTAAGATAAGTCTATACTTACTAATATAATAAAAAGGTAAAGCTTGTAACTTAATTTCTAAATCTTAGGAAATACTGAACCAATCATGAAAATTCAGACAATCAGAAAGCTACACTATTCAGGAGTGCTATAGGCTATATTTTATTATGATTGAACAAAAAGCGGGTGAAGCCGCTGTTAGTGTTGTATATAAGTATTGATTGAAGAACACCGTGTCATACGAAACTGATTTGTTTAAATATTAGAATGACTTCCGTAATATGTACAATTTCCATCCAGTCATCTTAAAATGATAAATTGAGATATATTTTCAATCTTTGGCAATGACACCCATAATACAGGAATTTAGTGTGTCTGTTAAACGTAAAAGCGTTTAATTATTTAAACGACTAGTCTTTGTATAAACCGCTCTCAGTTCTTGTACCAACGGTACATAGTGACAAATTGTTGTTAGTGTTAAGGAAACAACAAAAGTTATTTTACTTAGGTAATTACTTCCCGTATTTCGCTTGTCTGTATAAATGTACATTAAATGTCACGTTATATATGTAAATGTAATATTTTTCATACAGATTTCGTCTTAAGGAAATAGTTTCTGTCCTATAACCCAAAATTGGGTCGTCCCATGGCTGCCATTGATACACAAAGTTGAAGACACGAGTATCCAGACGGAACAGAAATCTTAAATCACTATTTAAACGTCGGCCTTTTTGAGAATCGAACCCGGAACTCCTGCAGTCGTCCGTAAGCAACTCCGTTCAGAATGGAATATCAAGGTGGTAGATCAAAAGTAAATTAGCCGGTACCATACCTTCGAAAGCACCTTTCTGCTTCACGCTAGAAATAGGTGTAGGGGTGTTACTTCCATGGTATTACTACTCGGTGGTAGTGCCTCCATACTGGATCTTACCACCCTTCGTCAGGTTACTAATGAATCGCTTCTGTTTTCTTTATTTCCTTTTGTTCATTCATATATGTCAGTATACAATAAAACAGATAAAATTAATTGGTCAGCCAGTAATAATAATAATGCATGAATCTTCCATTGAGGTAGTCCTCGTATGTGCATATTTTAAACTTTTAACAGAAATTAACGGTCTGTAAATTGTGTAAACGGTGCATAATTATTTTATAATTAAATTGTATATTACAATAAAAATATTATTAAACTTATACTGCTAAATGACGAGTATATTTTATTCTCTATTAAAATTTATAATCGGACATTTCGCATACTATAACAAACTATTAATTTGTTTTAATCTGCTTCACGGTTGGGTTGGGCTCATTAAGATTACCGTTTTTAATGTCTATCGTTTTCCCACGAGTTCATGTTATGTGGAATCCATTGATATTCATTTGATAACATCTCAAAAGTCGTTCATGTACCTATTTCAGTGTTTTTATACCCACCTTATATGTGTTTTCATAATATTCCAACCTACCATAAATCTCGAGAGAGCTATACAGGCAGCAAAAAGATTTATGACGAATCAGATAGATTCCCAATCGAGGTACGAACTAGTTGAAAAAAATTGAAAAGCGTCTACATGGCACAAGATCCCCGTGATACTTTACCAAGTAGGGAAAATGCAGTGCAGATCTAAAAGGAGTGAAAAAGTCAAATCGCGTGAGAGGAAAAACGAGTTATTATTAGTCGGTTGAGAATCGCGAGCTTGCTTGAGCTCTGATGCTATCATAAATAATGCGGCGTCGCGGCGAGTGCGGGGAGGGGGGACTTAAGAGTCAAGGCCGCACGCTGCCCCCGGTCGACGCTCGCGCCCCACTTGTCGCTCATCCGCCCCTCTCGCTCGCACGCCCGACGCGGCCCGACGACGCCCGAGCCGCCACGAACTAGACCTTCTATGCGCGAGCGCAACGAACAGCTGAGACGTAATAGCATAACACACTGACTCGGTCATCCGTGCATTCAACTTTTGATTGCCTTTCTTTTTCAAGTCTTTGATTGATATGGAAATGAAAATGACACATGATTTGATTATTAATTTCAGGATATCATTAAAAGATTATTCTTTTTACTTTTTGTAAGTTCTAAATAGGGACTCACAATTTAAACTGTTTATTTGTTAAATATTATAGTATCGTTAACCACGTTAAATTCATTAATGTTAATTTTCTTTAAGGATTTATTTTTTAATTTAAATTGCAATTAGGAAAATTAAATAACAATAAGAGAATTTAAACCAATCAAACGAATCATACCTAAGTAAACAACCTTTGTACTAAGCTCCGTAAACTACATGCGTCAATGTGTCAGTAAATTGCTAGTCACCCAGTGTCAATACTGTGACCCGCGTCTAGTGATCCAAACCAGTTAACCATCCCAGACACTTTCACCACAGCGGCGTTGCGTCACTAACCCACAAAATGTTATTTAATACCACCATTTACAATTTACTGAACCCATTACGATACGAATGTTCCCACTTCCAATATGAGACACCACTGGTACCAATATGAGACGTTAGATCTGAAGATTGTGGAATATTTGCATATTAGAAAGTAATTATCACTATCAAGATGAAATACAACATAGTGAATATATCTACCTACATTCATTATGTAATCAACAAGACTCGTATGTTGCTAGCGTGGACTATGAACTTAGAATTGTATAAGGAAACTCGTGCGCATGTTGCAGCCGTTTCAAAGTCAACTCATTGTAAATATTTTAAATAAAACACAAACAAAAAGCGGACTTTTGATAACATTGTAAAATAGTGACTTTCAAGTTTTAGAGTCTGCTAAGATTAAGCAATCTCGAAATATCAAGTTAAACGTGGACGGCACTATCAGAGAAAAGGTGTTAGCGGAGGTCGAGATATTGCAATATATACAACACTTGTTTAACGATGTACCTATTACTGTTACTCATCATCATCATCATCATTATCATCAACCCATTAATGTCCCACTGCTGGGCACGGGTCTCCTCTCAGAATGAGAAGGATTAGGCCATAGTCCACCGCGCTGGCCAAGTGCGTATTGGTAGACTTCACATACCTTTGAAAACTTTTTTTTTAAAGATTTCTCAGGTATGCAGGTTTCCTCACGAAGTTTTCCTTCACTATAAGCAAGTGATAATTAATTTCTAACACGCACATAACTTTGAAAAATCAGAGGTGCCTGGGATTTGAACCTCGGACCCCTCGATCAAGAGGCCGAGTTTCTTAACCACTAGGCTATCACCGCTTACTGTTACTAGACAGCTTCAATTTGAACTCTTGAGGTTAACATGAAATCTCACTATCGATTCGCTGTGATGAAACTTAACTTGACCTCGTTTGTGACTGGCGGAGGCTTAAGTTGTGTAAACCATAGTTTACCTTCACAATATATGCATTTGTAGAACAAAAATGGAATGTACGGGCTAAAATATGCGTTCGTTTGCGCGGATACGTTTTACGGACTTAGTGACAAACCAACAAAGGTAATACGTTTGTTTCTATAGGATCTATTAATGTACTATTATATAATACAATCTGCTCCTTCTACAAAATGAAATCAATAAACCGTCCTTTCTAATGACATGGGATTGTTTTTCCTTAGAGACTTTTGTAAGTAACTCTAAAGAGTAAGTTTTACCCATAAATTGTCCTGTAAGTTAGCTTTACATTCAATTCCGAATACAACGAGATATGAATAACTGCTTAAATGGACTGCCACAGTCGTACCACAAAAAAATCTTACATAAATTTTCAAACCTAACTTACTTTGCAGTTTCACTTACCATGAGTTTCTAGCCTACAAATACACCCTATGACACCTGCTATTAAACAAATACAACTACACTCATGTTATAATCCATCAAGCCGTAGGCCACAGAGCGTGCCAAAGAAATAGACACCCAAAAACCATTGCCCTCGTGGGCAGTTGAATAAAAATAACCTTTGATACTATCTACACATTATCCAGATACTATCTATGATTACACTGTAACAATAATAGTACCTACTAAAAGTACCTTAGATCGTGTCAGTTGATAGACACAACTTTTGGCTCTCATAACGTAATGTTCACCGACAAGTTTCTGTGACCTCATCACACCAAAAATAGAGATTGCATGTAATGTTCTCAAGAGATATTGACACCGCTTGCTTTAAAGTTCGTTCACCACTCGAATTGGTCTATATGCGAATAAATTTGATCTACTGTATTTAAATTCGTACAAACAACAGGTTTTAATATTTAAAGATTTTATTGTTACTGTTTTCAGGTAAGGGAACTGTAGGGAAATAAACATTGATCTGTTAAATAAAATAAGATAAGATTAGATTAGGAGTCTAGACTAATGTTAAATAGATTTTATGCTTACTATGGTGTTCCCTCTCATGGATATTAACAATAAGATAATTAATGGTAGCAAAGCTAAATGGTTACCATTTTGGATAAAAATGACTGTCTGCTGTTAACATAATCTCCTATTTAACTCATTGCTCATTTGGGGCATTTTGTAAATTGGATGAGGAGATTGCATCGCCAAATTTGAGGTAAAGCCCTTTTTGTACCGTTGAAAAACCCTACGTTACAGCGTTCCGAGAACATTTCAGGAGGTAGGATGTTGCTTAAAATAAAATCCTAAACTAGAATGCCCCCTTGACCCTTTAGCGAAATATAATATACTGGAGATAAGTAATATATTATTAGTTCGTTTTTAATTTTTTGTTTGCGAAAAGTATATCCGATGAGTACAGTAAGTCTGAGATCACGGTCCGGAGTTCGGGTCCCACGTGGAACTAGTTTTTTCGCAGCGCTATTTCGGCCGGTTGCGCAACCCAGGTACTCGCTCCGGCCACCGACCCGCGACTTAATGGACATAATAAAAATGTAAATAAATTTAATGAATAGACACAACCGAGGGATCTCAGTATGCTTCCAGGATTAACGTATCTTGTTTGGACAAGCAATGGACGCTCGTCCGTCCTTCCGTGGGTTTACGTAAAAAAATGAAAATGTTGCCTTAAGGGATTTTAAAGCAAGGGACTTAAAATCATATTTATAAATACTTGATTACAGTATCGTAGGTATTTACATTTTCCTTTTTTTATCAAAAAAATAATTTTAAAGAAACAATGCAACCAAAAACGGTTGTTTGAGGAAGATGAGGTAGTCCTTAACGTTGTTTTAAATTACAAAATATTTTTTTAGCTTTCAGACGTAACTCGGTAAACAGTCCTGAAGTACCCGTCTTACTTTTTATGGAGTTCCGACTGCGTGATTGACAATTGCCGATTATATTTCCATCGCGCATCGCACACACTTCTTACGCATTGAATACCAAAATTGTACATACTCATTAGTATGCGGACGACCGCTCTACCCTTTTGTTTGGGCAGGAAACGTCCACGCTGCCCGAAAATTACGCTCGTATTTCGTTAAAACATCTTCGTCGAAGGAGCATCGATCGGTAAAAATGAAAAATAAACGAACATCACCCGTCCGCCGACTCGACAAATGGTTCATGAAATGTATGCAAATTTTATAGCGTCCGATTTTAGATGTTCTCGACACCCGGCGCCCCTGGGCCACCGGACTCGAATTCATTTATTGCGCAGTTGCATTAGCTGATGCATAACTACGATATCTGTTTGCCTTCGAGGAACCTTATAATAAATAAAAAAAATATAATATACGGGTATACATGGCGCGTACATGTGATTTATGTTACTCAAATTTATTGGTTATACTTAATTCCATCTTTGTTATTGGCCAGTTTATTTTTTATATAAAATGGTTTTTTTAGCGAATCTGAAGCAATATTCTTAATTTGTATGGATGGTTTTGTGAGACCTTTCTGTGCGTATTTTTTTCAGAACAATTTTTGCACATATTTCACGTAGCCGATTCAAATGTTCTAACAAACGTACCCTTTTCATTCATACCATTACTAATTTTTCTCATCATTGTTCCAGGTCGCGAGGAACTGTCGCCAGCGTCAAGTGTCAACGGCTGCAGGTCTGACAGCGAGGCGAGGCGGCAGAAGAAGGGTCCGGCGCCTCGCCAGCAAGAAGAACTCTGCCTCGTGTGTGGCGATCGGGCCTCAGGATACCACTACAATGCGCTCACGTGTGAAGGGTGTAAAGGTAATGGAAATTTTAAAATAAACATATACTTACCTAGGTTTATTTATGTTGAGGGTGCCATGGATACATACAGGGACAAGACAGGACAAAATTTGTCCGACAAATAACGTCTTTTCCCGGTCGGAAAACAGGGGAAAACAAATCAAATTCTGAGGCGTATTTCCTAAATTCTTTCCAAATAATTACGATGTACGATAGCCCAAATCAAAAGATATTTGAAATTTTCGCGATAAATGTTTTAGTCTAAAAGCAATCGTCTCGGGGCAATCATTTTTAAAACGGTAAGAAGCAATATGGCACATCCGACAGAAAGGTTGAAGACCGGAAATAACTGACGAGAAATAAAAAAGTGCTTTATTTAGATTGTTCAAAACAAGGAAATTCTACTTCCAACTAAATAACCTAAATCAAAACTTTCCAAAAGTGTTTTACAACAATACCTAAGTAAACAAAACGAACAATAGTTGTATTAAATACGAGATAAGTGTGACACTAAGCAACATCAGCGTTTAGTGACGTCAATAGTCTTCGTGGCATGATTACAGGCATATCTTAGATAATGGCGGCGCTAAGTGTGTTACCATAGTGCATTGTTTCAAGAATAGCTTCGTAAATGGGTTGAGTGGTCAAGTAGTCAGCACAACATTAAATACTATGCTTTTTGTTGGAAACACAAAGTAATTGAATTTGAAGATTTTTTTGGATTTATGAATGTATAATTATATTTTAGTGAAGAGTTTAATAATTGTGGAAGTCTTCCATAGTCGGTTCCGCTGTTGTTATCAGTCAAAGATCAGTTTAAAAAAGTTATTTTGAAGTCACCGTTATATATTGGACTTAATGAAGGTGGTAGAACCCTTTGTGGTTCGACTCCGGCGGCATCACCGCCACACCTATTTCTACCTTATAACAGCAGTGTTAGGCGCTACTGTGTTCCGTCCTGAAGGACGTAGTAAGGGAGAAATACTTTTCCGAGGCGTTCCAGCTTAGTCCTCAGGGGTAGCGGCGCATCTGTGGCCGACCTCAGGTAGGAATATCTAATCCTATCTGGGGATGATTACAGATGTCCATGGGCGGCAGTAGCCACTTACCATCAGGTGAACTGCATGCTCGTCTGCTACTCCTATATTATAAAAAAATAACGTTCTACGTATGTGAACGTCAGTTATTAACTGATCAATGAGAGGAGCGCAAGTACCAACTACTGAGTTGAATGAAGCATTTTGCTGATCAAGATGATCGATTTTTAATTGTACTACTAATTCATTGGTATTCCGTAGCAATTTAGCGAGCTTGTTTACTAAGGCATCACAACGGTCGAACCGTTTATGCCAATGGGCGTACAATGGTCGCTACTTGTGTATAACGTGGCCTACGTTGAGTGAGCAGTCTCCTGAATTGGTGCTTTGTGCCCTGCGTACGCATTGTGTGCAAGACACGTCACAATACCGTCTACTGCGCGTCTGCTCCTTGATTCGGGCATCAGTTAACCTTCAACTAACACGTGGGCATAATTCTGTTATTGTAGCTGATAAGGTCTGGCCCGGAAATAAATAAACTTCGTTTTAAGTAGGATCGATGGATTTTGTTTGTAAATCTCTTTCTTAATTCTTACTACTCGTATTGGCGATATTGAAAACTAACGATATTGGAAATTCATTGATAGCCAATAGATAGCAATGTCGATAGAGTTCGATTAATTTGTCGTTATTTCAAGTAACTGACGTTTTATCTCAATATACAATCTAAAACAAATCTTGATTTACTTTCACTACTCGAAATCATTATTTCACATCTGGCGAAAATATAAGTACACTCACTCACTTCATAATATTTATTGTCAAATGTGAAAGTATTTTTTCAGGGACATTGATGTTAATAACAGTACATATTATCTGATTAATAGCTGAGAATGGAGTTCTTAACAGTTTCTATCTTTGTTCCGTAAATATCTAGAAAATTTACATGAAAACCGCAAAACGACGAAGTTGCGCGGTAAGCTCACAGTAATAATCAAACCTAACCAATTTTTGCCAATGGGGTAAAAATATCCCATTTAGAACTATGGTAGGCGAAGATCGGTTAAGATAGATTATTGCTAAGGGGCGTAAATAAGACGTCTAAATTTATCTCCCATGAAACATCGGCTTCAAATTTGAATATCCACGAGACAACACGTCAGCGACTAGGGGTCGCAATACCGGACCATCTAAGCAAAACCGGTATTTTCGGTACTGACCCCAGACAAATCCCGGTATTCCGGTTTTTTCGATATTTTCGAGATTAAGATAAAGTTACTAATTTTTATTAAGCATTTTACTATGTAATGTTAATTTAATTAGTGGAATTCCGAAGGAAAATAGGTCCTATTACTTAATACCAAGTTAATTACAGAAGTTTATGATTTTATAACGACGTTATGAGTTCCGAATTCATCAATAAATGAATTATATAAAAATATATGTGGAAAGCTGAAAAAAAATATATCTGTAGTCGTGCACTCTTGACAGAGTGGTCGTGGCATGATGATGACAACTGGTCAGTCGTCCACAGCTGCCTTGAACAGACGCTATTGCGATCCTTCGCCACCGCCTTCTATGCTGGCCGTGCGGCAACACTCGACGAGGGAACACTGTGTGCTAGATTTTATAAGGTCTGTTCAGCGAGTAGGCGATCTGCCGCGTGACCTCTTTCCATCTACCTTTCACGGAACTACAACCGTACTACTGAGTTCTCGTCCCTAAATATGCGGCCGAAATATTTTAGTATTCTAATCCAGATAATCGTAGATCCAGAGAATAGTGGTGCCCCTGCCCAGAGATGCGAGCAGTACTCCATGTGGGGCCTCACTTGCGCTTCATAAAGCAGAAAGAGTTGGCCCCCAGTGAAGTACTCCTTGGCTCTGTTCAGGACGCCCAGGTTCTCTGAAGCCAACTTGACTTTAACTTCCAAATGACTCCGATACTGCACGTCACACGAGATGTCAACTCCCAGAATCCCTACACTTTTACCAATGGTGAGCGGGGTACTTTGGAACTTAGGCGCTATGACGAATGGGGCTTTTTTAGCGGTAAACTCCCGTGCTATGATCTGCATAGCAATGAATGCCACCGGTTAATAGCAGCAAATCATTGATATGCAGAATAAAAAGCGTGGGAGATAATACAGACCCTTGGGGCACGCCAGCGTTGATGAGCTCCGTGTCTGAGCAGCACCCGTCAACTACGACCTTAATATGCCGCTCAGACATAAAGCTGGCTGTCTATGTGCACAACCTCTCGGGAAGACCTTAAGATGGTAACTTCGCGAGAAGGACCCTATGCCAGAGCCGGTCAAAGGCCTTAGCGATGTCCAGGCTTACGGCCAATACCTTCCCGTTGCTCTCAACAGCTTGTTCCCAAAGGTGAATGAGGTACACAAGAAGATCACCAGCTGATCGGCCCTTGCGACAACCATATTGGTCTGTCTTGGTGTTTTTTGATATGTTGCGGTTCCTCCAAATCTTATCAAGCCTATCGACAGCAGATCTTGTTAAAGCGAAGATCGTGTTGGCGGGTTGTTTGACGCCTATTGTCATAATTGTCATTGTTATAAAATATTTTGAAAATATATCATCTTCCTCTAAATGTTTCTTTTATTGTGATACACTCAAGAAATATAGCATAAAACTATAGTTACTGCACTTCCTTGTCGACCCTTTTGTATGAAGTGTAATGAAAATAGTGTGGGCCCAGTGTCGTGGTCACTGTCCATTTTCCCAGACGCGATTACATATGGTATGCAACATGTCAACCTCGAGTTCATCCATTGAACGAAACACTTCAATAGGAATATCATCTATATTAATTGCTTTGTCGCGTTTTAATAAGTTAAATAGCAGCGCGTACTTCATCTTTGAATATACATAGATGGTTCTTTTTGTATATCATTTTTTGGCATATGTTGTGTATAAGGTCGACTATTAGAGAAAAGTGATATGAAGTATTTTGCCATACATTGAAGATTTCCTTAATTTCGGTAACAATCACACCATCAGAATCCTCTATAGCCCATGTTCTGGATTTAAATTGATGGGTTATACATCGGATTTTTTAAGAGATCTTTTATTTCAAATCGAACCTTTTCTTTAGCTCTCCGACGAAGTTATACAATACGCCAAGTCTCACCTGACATCCAATGCTGATGTTTGTTGATTTTCATAGGTTGTGTCGATTGTAACGCTTGTTTAATATGGACTTTTGCATTGTGCCAGAATCCATTGGAGTCAATTTATATGACTATAATTTTATTTTGTTTTATTTTACTAAAAACCGAAAATACCGAATATCCCGGTTTTTGTGAAATTAAAACCGGTATTAATAAGACCTAAATTTGGCCCGGTATCCCGGTATTTTCGAAATCTCGAATACCGGATTGCGACCCCTATCAGCGACACAGTCAGTCGTCTGTTGCACGTCTAATCCTTGGTTCGCCCTATTCACTGACGCCTATCGGACATCAGTTAACCTTCATAGCACGTGGCTTCAGGTTATTGTACTACGATAACGATGGAACTGTACGAAAACAATGTTTGGGTTTTGTTCAAGTTCATTATGCTTGTATTGTGTTTTGATGTGGTGTCTATGACCGAATTGGGTGTGATTTTCATTTTGAGAGATAATATGGCAGTGGGCTAATACTGGATACTGGTCTGAAACCTAGGTCACCAGGTTCGATGCATGGCTTGGAATCGACATGATTAAGATTTCTATTTTAGGTTTGTGTATGTGTCCATGGCACTCAGATTACGAGGATTAAGCAATTTGAGCGTGTCAGACACGTGTCGTAGCAGACAAAATAATAATTTTCCACAAAATGTTTCTTAGTCTTATATCTATCGTAACATGGACGTACACACACCTACACGCACATTATATAAAAAAAAAAAATATTCGTTTGCCACGTTACTTGCTTGACTCGCCTAACGTCTGTAGATGGTTCGTTTACATCTACATAGAAACCTTTATAATGTTTATAAGTAATGATCTCAATAGATAGACTGGGCTTCTTTGGAGTCCGATGTCCTTGGGTGACAGACTTGGGTAGTATGAACACCAATACTCTTTGTATTGTAACATCACTCATGTGCACTTTGTTTGTGCACCGCGTCCGAATGTATGAAACATGTTCACTATCTTGTTTATTTGCTTTATACGGTAAAAATTCCAATACAGACATGATACCAGTCAACGGCCTTTGCCTTTCAAGCAACCTCTGCTGCCTAGTTAATGCGTTGAGTTACTCATTGTGCTTTGTACAGACAAAACATTTTATCTTTCCTCCCGTGAGTACTTTTAAGTACATTGGTATATTAAAGAGGTAATAAACTATTACGCAGTCTGATAATAAGTCCCGTTTATGAACTAGTGTCATACCTGAGATCGATCACAGATACGTTGTTATAGTCCGCGTAAAACTGCTAGTCCGCTCTGAATTTAGAAATGAATCGTGTCGCCATAGTAAATTGTATGACTACACCTCCTCGCTACAACTTCAGAGCGGACTAGCAGTTTGACGCGGACTATACCCATGAGGACTAAGTATGACGCCTCGCGTGTCTCTTCGATATCATCTATCTATACCAAATACCTTTCAAATCATAACACAGTAGCGCTTAACACTATTGTTATAACACAGAAATAAGTGTAATGTTTATGATTCCGTAGATCACGAACGTTCTATCATCTCTAATTTTGTAACTTTGTAAATTTCAGGTTTCTTCAGGCGGAGTGTTACTAAGAATGCGGTCTACATATGCAAGTTTGGTCATGCATGCGAAATGGATATGTATATGCGGCGAAAATGTCAAGAGTGCCGGTTGAAAAAGTGTCTCGCGGTTGGCATGAGGCCAGAATGCGTGGTCCCCGAACCCCAGTGCGCACAGAAGCGGAGAGAGAAGAAGCAACAGAGGGAAAAAGACAAACTACCAGTTAGCACCACGACAGTTGACGATCACATGCCACCTATCATGCAGTGTGACCCGCCACCACCAGAAGCCGCCAGGATTGTAAGTTTTGTTTATAATATAGGAGTAACAGACGAGCATGTAGTCCAACTATACTACTATATACTAAGTGGCTCCTGTCGACCATGGACATCTGTAATCAACCCCTGATAGGATTAGATATTCCTACCTGAGGTCGGCCACAGTTGCGCCGCTACCTCTGAGGACTAAGTCAGAACGCCTCGGCAAACTATGTCTCCCTTACCACACCCTTCAAACCTAAACACAACAGCGCTTAGTACTGCTGTTTTAGGCAGAAATAGATGTGGCGGTAGTGCCGCCGGAGTCGAAAAAGGTTCTACCACCTTCAAAAAGTGTTTCTCTAAAGGCACACTTCCGTGAGTCGCGACCATCACAATTTGAAGCATATCATTCGCTAATCAGCCTCGACGAAAACATGGATATATTTAACGCCCCTCCCATACCCAGACAGTCATTCAGACGCTGGCCATGACCCACGGAAGTGTACCTTTATTATTCAAAGTAACTTGAAATATTTAAATTACTAAATGAGTAGTCTGGTTGGGTTGCATTGGAAACTAAATTTATTTCGTATACTAATTCATTTGCAAGCTTTTATTTACTTATTTACATTCACAGTAAAATGAATTAAGGTACGAGTAGAATGGCAATTGTTCTCCCTGAAAGGCATTGAAGGTGATTCTTCAATTCAATATTGATTTATAATTTTATTATTAATTATATTTTATTAAAACGCGTATAACTTTAAATTAGAGGTGTGTGTGTCTGGATGGCTCGGATCTTTCATTGAGGTACCCAGTTTCAGCCTCTTACAATCAATACATGTCTCACTTTACGCCGACTATCTATCTATCACTATCTAAAATATAACATTTTGTTTTACAGCACGAAGTGGTACCACGATTTCTACCGGAGAAGCTGTTGGAGCAGAACCGGCTGAAGAACATCGCCCCGCTCACCGACAACCAGAAGTACCTGATCGCAAGGCTCGTCTGGTACCAGGACGGCTATGAGCAACCCTCGGAAGAGGACCTCAAGAGAGTCACACAGGTTAGGCGCCTTTTCGTCATGGAGATTAAAATCAGCTCATACAATTAGGCCATACTTAAGCAACTTATAAACAAAAATTAATAAGGCAGCCATTATAATACAATCGGGTAATATGAATATTGGTCTTGTGCCAATCATCAAATCGTTTCTAAAGGGGGCTTATCAAGGGGGCATTTTTGAAAATCTTTATATGACACTTAATTGTATGTAAGGTTAATTAAAAGATACGTAAAAAAATAGAAACAGAGGTTTCATTGTTAAAGGCGGGCCTATTTTAGAAATTGATTCTAGACAACCTTAAGTAAAGTAAGTTGAAGGTCTTCTCTGTATGAGGAAGCCCTATGAACTGGGCTACTTCAAAGGTGCAAAAAGAGCTCCTTCCGATTCCGAAATCCGAGGCATAGGCCGCATAGGTGACTCTATTGGTATTACAAATGTATATAGGCGATGGTAACTTTCCATCAGGTAGCCCGTCTGTCTTATCGCTAGATTTATTTATATAAAAAAGAAAAAATACGGTAGATAAGAGGCAAATTCCTAATAATAGGCTTAAAAATAAAGTACAGAACGCTGTAAGAAATTTAATATTCAAAGCCAACTTTATATTTATGACGACGGTACGATACCTACTTTTTTGTACTGAAATCTCCAATAGTATTGAAAATTTTATTGCGCAAATAAAATGTCTTTCAGACGACCTTAACTTAAATGAGATAATAATTAGGAGTTTTGTATAATCGTTGATTTCTAAAAAGAAATCCGATTCTAAAGAAGTAAAATACTGAAGTAACTTTGATTTCAATCAATTTATAGCCACTTCTTTTAAATTATTTTATTGTTAACTATAATAGATCCTCTTTTCTATAGAAGAATAGCTTTTCTGTGAAAATATTTGTTATTATGTCGATCGCGCCAAAGTTAACTATAATGTAAAATCTCGAATTTGGTGGACGCACTGCCGTGCCCCTAGATAGATCACCTGACTTTTTTCAGTTCTAAAGTCACAATCTATCACATTCTAAGGTTGATGGTTAATCACCACAAATCATTATCATCACGAACATCAGAACATTAATCAGAACGAACTTGGAGATGTAAGACGACCGACGATACATCGATCCTACGTGGCATTTCAAATAGATCGCCTAAATTCTATTCTTGCTTGTAATCGCAACCCACATTTCAAACCTTACATTTATGTGCCACTATTATATTTTAAATGAGTTTGATATTAACTTTCAGACCTGGCAGCACTCGGACGAAGATGAGGAGGAGTCCGACATGCCGTTCCGCCAGATCACAGAGATGACTATCCTTACGGTGCAACTCATAGTGGAGTTCGCGAAGGGGCTGCCGGGTTTCGCTAAAATATCACAGCCTGACCAGATAACGCTGCTCAAGGTATAGTCATCAACTCAGCCATTACTGTCCCACTGGGCACGAGTCTTTTTCACTGTGAAAAGGTAGAATATAGTGCGGTGGAAAAATGTTACTTTTAGTTTA
Organism: Epargyreus clarus; assembly: GCF_041222505.1. NCBI lineage: Eukaryota > Metazoa > Arthropoda > Insecta > Lepidoptera > Hesperiidae > Epargyreus > Epargyreus clarus. The sequence goes on from NW_027332233.1 coordinate 6,676,435, forward strand.
ATCTTACATTGCTTTGAGTTAGGAATTACAACAATAGTAGGACAGTATTTAATCGCAATACGGCGTCATATTATAATAATATCTCTGAGAAACACAAAACACTTCCAGAATTACCGAGTAAGTAAGTAGTATCGATTTTGTCGTCCTTTAGACTAACTAGTAATCGACTTTACCAATTTTTAGGCTACTAGAGTTCGAAATTCGACAATTTAACTAGCCTAACCTATGTAATAAAAACAATAAAGTTTAATTCCTCCAAAAACTGTACCCAGGGCATTAAACCCAGAGTAACATATCAATATGTGTATCGTCAATCGTTTTCGCCAACAGTGATTAAAATCAAACCGGATACTGGAACCGGCTTTTAATATCAATGTCCATTGTTCCAGGCGTGTTCTAGTGAGGTGATGATGTTGCGAGTGGCGCGACGGTACGACGCGGCGACGGACAGCGTGCTGTTCGCGACCAACCAGGCGTACACGCGCGACAACTACCGCAAGGCCGGCATGGCGTACGTCATCGAGGACCTGCTGCACTTCTGCCGCTGCATGTACCACATGTCCATGGACAACGTGCACTACGCGCTGCTCACCGCCATCGTCATCTTCTCAGGTGAGTGTCCATCATTGCTTGTAGGTAACTTGGCAGGAAGTCCTTACGTCATTCAAGAGGTGAGATGGTGATATTATTTTTAACCAACGTTACAAGGAATGCCAGCAATCCTATAGTAATTCCTCAAAACGTTATAACTTCAAAAGAGTGAATAATACTATATGCAATTGATGTCAGGGTGATTTCCAGAAACGCAGATACTATCTACTAGCTAGCAACTGGTATAGATATAATCAATAACCTTGAAGGTTTGGATTTAAATTATCACTACTATTTTACCTAATTTCAAATTGAACTTTAAGGTACAGATACCACACGAGAAAGGACAAGTTGAGAAGCCGCTGGTTATTTACAAATTTGTGGAAATAATATTGTTGTAAAATGTGTATATTAGTTTTTGTTTCATGTTATTGTTATTTAAGTAAGTAACTAAAAGCTATGTTGTATATTCCAGATCGGCCGGGGCTGGAGCACCCGCAGCTGGTGGAGGAGATCCAGCGGTACTACCTGAACACGCTGCGGGTGTACATCATCAACCAGAACAGCGCGTCGCCGCGGTGCGCGGTGATGTACGGCAAGATCCTGTCCATCCTGTCGGAGCTGCGCACGCTGGGCATGCAGAACTCCAACATGTGCATCTCGCTGAAGCTGAAGAACCGCAAGCTGCCGCCGTTCCTCGAGGAGATCTGGGACGTGGCGGAGGTGTCGACGACGCAGCCGCCCGCGGTGGCCGACCCGCCCGCCGAGCTCTAGCCGAGCGCCCCCCAACGTCCCCCCGGAGAGAACCGCTCATAGACTGCCTAGTTTTAGTGAAGTGCACTGACACTGACGTCGGACGTGATATTTATAAAGTGCGGGTACCCCGCTACCCGGGTTCGTCCGTATTCGGTGACCGACGATCGTGCGCGAGATTAGTGAATATATGTGATGTTGAACGTTCGGAGAATATATTAGTGTTGAGAGTTGGGGCCCGCGGCGTCGGCCGAAACGACCTCGTCTCGTTTGGGCCGACGCGACGCTCGCGTTTGTTCCCTCACGACTGGATACCGAGTTGGTCACTCGGATACGACCGTATCGTAAGACTTCGTTCTATAAGTACACCTCCTAAATTACGCATACGTACACTACGAGAGTTATAGAGAAAATTAATAATATATGAAGAAATTATTGTATCGGGTGAAACGTTAATAGTTATGTTTATTTACCAAAATTGACGGTACGTCGATTGACCTTTTCGATTGATATATGTATTGTAGTGGTTCGCAGTGAACGTCCCGCGGCCGGCGATGCGAGCGGACTTTGTTGATCATTTACGACTGTGTTTGTTTATATATAGTTTATGTGAGACGTTTTAATGTTCAGTCCCGTCGAGTTCAGTTCCGATTCATGTTCCATTGTCCTGTGCCCGCGTCCCAAGTTTTAACGAATAATTCTAATTTATTATTGCTGTGATTACAATTATTAATGTGTTGAAATATCTTACGTAGTCTGAGATAAGTGTGTCTTATTACATGTAAAGTTCTACTGTCTTCGGTAGCTTTCATAAAAGCGTTTTCGTGTCTGTCTGTAGTTCAGTTTTAGTTACACTACGCTGACCTCTTGTTAGAAACGCCATGTTACAGTCATTGCACAGTCGATGTTACATTTTCATTGCGAATACTACAGTACTGGCCCCGTTGTTTGACGCTTCGAATTTAATTTGAAATTCATTAAGTAAGCGAATAATGGGTGTCGTTCTATGCGATGTACAGTAGTCTTCGTTGTAGGTGTGGTTTCAGTACTTCTAATTGTGTCTCATATGATCTAAATTTAGGGTTACCGGAGGCAGGTTTGGTTACCTTCTTCCTATTATTATGAGTGTTTTACATAACTATTGTATACTGTTGTTTACTTTTACATAACATTGCGTGTATGTTGTCAGGCAGCTGTTATGTAGGTTCGAGATTAGGATTGTAGTACCCACAAACTGTGCCCCTGTAATTATGTCCAGGTTAGTGTAACTTTTAGTAAAAATTTAATTTTTAGTTGTATGTACAAAGTAATTTCTTAGTTACCTATGGCAGCTGATTTATTCAATATAATATTTATTACCAAAAAAGTAATAGATTGACTTCCTCTATTTGGCTGAGCTTATTACATGGGAACAATATTGGAATAGTAGGTACTTATATGTTGGTAGCAACAACGTACACGCAACGGTATGCTTTTATCTTCATAACCAAACCTGTCTCCCTTCAATATTTTAAGGCAACATGGATTCAATATGATACAAATTAATGTTACGATACAAAGTCAACAAATTAAAATAAAGAAATTATAAACTGCCCATAAGCGATATAACCGTACGAAATGCCTTATTTCGCGTTACCTGTACTATGTACCTACATTGTTGAGAATGGAATATCATAGTATATAGAACCTAAAATTAATCGATCTCAATTACCCGTAAGTGTTAAAGCATACGTTAAGCCTTTTCAGTTTGCTGGTGGGCATTCATTGATTCGTTCAGACGATTTTCTGGTATAATTAGTTGTACAGTGTCCGTCTAGTAGGCTTTGGTGTCTCGCAATCGTCGATGCACTCTTGCATAGCATCGTCCTCATCTCGCTGTAACGTAGATGGAGTATCCGAATAGACTGCTAATGATTTTTCACAAAATCTGTCTTAGAGTTGTCAATTGACGTCAATCGCCGCGTCCAAAATGGTTTAAAACGTTAAAAGATAAGTTTAAATTGAGCTTATGAAAGAAAAAATGATATAACACTAACACATCAAATTTAATTTTAAATTAATGTACATAAAAAAGAGAGGTTTAATGTGTGTTATATCTGATGGTGCAAGGTGCCATGCCAAATGATAATAACATTCAAGTATCGCATATATATATGTATGAACGATCACATATAAGATACGACAGTGTGTGACTACATGTATTATTAAATCTATAAACTAATTTTAAAATTACAATATATATAAAAATAATATTCACTTGAAATTAATTACATTTATTACACGATCTTGAAATGACAGACGATTCGGATGCAATGATTTTATAAATTTGGCGAAAGCTAATTTTGCGTCGTGCGATAACTAATGATAATATCCTAAACGTGACTTTACATAGTCCGTTTAACTAAGCATGACGTATTAGAAAGTGTATATAAGAACAATGTCATTAGGAGTCTATTTGGGTATTTCATATGCATTACAATGTCTCACTCGCCGACACTTCATCCATGTATCTAATGCGATTAAATTAATTATAAGTATCTGTTTGGTGCGTGTTGAATGTGTCTTCTTTACATGCCATTTAGTGTGTTGTAAATTTACATAATACGTATGATTGTGGTTTTTTGGAAATGCATTTCTTAATATACGTATAAATTCAGCGGTCGACGATCGAGCTGGCACCGCGGTCCGCGCGCTAGTCCGCTTATATTACATCTTTTCGACTTATATAATTTTATTGTACGAGTAGCATTAGCGATCTAAAGTATAGTACGAAGCACAAGTCACGAGTGTCTTAGTGTCTCTACTGAGGGGCGTTGACAACACACTGCCATTAACTATGTTCACGGTGCGTGTATGCGCGTGATTGTGTCGTGGTCGGTTTATGACGTTTATACTCGAGTTTGAATGGAATGTCATATATAATAACTTAATGCTAAGATGCCTTATAACTGAGATGCGACAGTAAACTCTCTTAGGCTTAGAACTCACGGAACGGTTTTTAGTTTGTCCATGCGCGGATGCGGGAACGTAACGCGCGTATTTGCAAATATTGGGAAAATATAAGTGCCGTTTCCATACGGTTTATAGCGTAACGCGTGCGCGGTTGTCCGCTGCAACTGCGATCAATTTATATCGATATGTTTCCGCCCCATTTGCGGGCGTTTCCGCACAAAACCGCGGTCTCGTGAAATTTTAAATTAAACAGCGATTCCGCGTCCGCGCGCGGGAACCGCTGAGAACCGCTCCGTGAGCTCTCACTCTCAGTCTTACACGGCCCGTGTATACTTTGCATCTCGAGTTTGTGACAATTATAACTGCCATTTGATAAGTAATTGTTATACATCATTTGACGCGTAGACTCATTATAAATAGCTTCATAGTTTACGGATTCCGTCGGTGCGCAGCCGGTCTTATTTGATACATATTATTCAATTTCGAAATTGTAATAGATTTATTAAGTATAATAATCTCAGACGAGAAGTAATAATTAAAGGTACCCTAATATAATTTGTGTCTTAGGTGATAATTAGAGCCGGATTGTCCGGATAGTTTACGGATGCGATGCGAAGATGTGTTCGGCTGAGGCCGGGACGGAAGACTGGGATGCGCTGCCCCTCCATAACCGGTTGCCCTTCAATGCGTTTAAACTATTTATTTTTTAGGAAAGCGAGGAAAGTATAGTAGTGACCAAACGTGGCTCGTCCAGTCTTTAACCAAACGTGGGCTTTGGAGCAGTCCATACGTGTCCATTGATACTTTGTATATAAGTACCTTTAGATTCTATTGTCATATGTTTGACATATGTTTAATTTTATTCATCTAAGAAAGTACAGATGGCTGTTGTTATTTTTATATTATTTGGGTAGAAGTATATTTTTTGTAAATGACCTCTGTATTTATCTTTTGTAAGCTTTGTAAGCCATAGGGAATTAGAATTATTATACGAGCTACGAACATTGTGATTGAAACTAATTTCTTTGAATTTGTATTTACTGAGATATTTTTTGTTCTGCTTATATATTCTTCGTTTCGACATATTTTTTTTCTAATAATTTTTGTTACTTCAGAGTGCAATATGTACAAATATTTACATATAAAATATAAAATGTACAGTCAACTTTTAGTTTTAATGTGTCAACGCAATATCTTTCGCTATTCATTCGTTGAATGTGTACACTGGAAGGCATAATATACGATATCACAAGCGAGCCAATGCTCTCGTTGTGTTTTTCTATACTTAAGTGTTTAATTTTACATAGACGGACTAGGTGACCTTTGTATTTAAATTTGCTAATTTTTTGTAGCAGATTAGATTCGTTTACTCTGATAAGATGGATAATGTACATTTTGAATTGATTTTAAAGTGATTTAGTTGTTATTAGTAAAGAATTTTTCTTATAGGTGTAACTGGCAGCCTCGTGGCCAGTCCACTAATACCAGTGCGATTTGTGCAATGTCCATTAGGAAATGATTTGATTTTAAAATTGTGTAGGACGCGCCGCGTCCTCTTGCAGGAAGGCTGATAACTTTACGAGCCCATTCCGTGTTCACTGAAACACAATTTTTTGTATATTACGTAACTACTTTACCACAGTAATTATGTTATTTCCTCCTAATACTTTGCCTTAGTGAATCCTCTTTTATGATTTAACTGCAGCGGTGAAGCGAATTAGATATAGGGAACAGACATGATGATATGTTAAAATTTTAGAGAGTCAACTTTTATAAAAGATAACTACAAAACAAACATGAAAGGGTGTGTACAAAATGAGGAAATTTGTATGAAACATTGTTATGCGAATAAACTTACACCTCAATATAAAAATACTACGGTCTTTCATTTTTACTTTTTTACCCATCTGTTTACCTACCTTTCATTGAAACAGTATAAATATTCTTAATTTAAAATTGAAAATTTCATGCTTTTACGCTAGATACCACATTTTCTTTCTTTTCGTTTTTCCTTTTAAATCACATATAACACTGCTGAGCACAAAAGCCTGAATGTTCTACCATGTGGCTTTAGTGCGGATTAGTCAAGGTGTGTGATCAGAAAAAAATATAGCTACAAATTCAGACAGTCTGTATGGGGTTAGAAATTAGTACGTATTATTAACGTGGTAGATACCTATAATATTGTCAAATTTAAATTTGGGTTTTCTTTGATAAATGCATTATAAAAATCAATTGCATAGGAAACTTAAATATAATTTTAATCTGCCACAAAATTGTTAAGAATACTTGAATTGGGGCAATATTTCATTGCCTACATTTCACTACTTATTGAACATTTCCTATCGTATATCGGGTAAATCCGATTTTAAAGTCATGTTTGTGTAGGCGAAAGAAGAAGGAAAATATGGTAAGGAAAGTTAAATGTCACAGATTTATTTTTGTATTTTTCATGAAGGCCAAATCTACTCTTGGTATTATCACCATCATACGGGACGTCTTTTTTTTTTTTTCCTCGTGGGGAAACCCTTCGTGGGTTCCTCTCAGCCGCGGGGGCAGCGAAGAGGATATGCCGGACTCCTACCGGCTAAAACCCCACGGTGTTCCTCTGTACGCCCTTTGTCGGGACCACGGGTACGCTAGTAGCACTCGTCCGCAGTCCCGACGGCGTTTGCCCGCGTCCAGGCCAATCTTAGTTTGGGATGGAGCTGGAGCTACTCCATCTACTCGTCAGTGAGGTGCGCGCGGGAACACCGCGCGCACCACCTCGAGGCTTGATGTTGTATGACGTAAGACACCCCTGTCTCCTACGCCAATGCCTCTGTTATGGGGGCAGGAAATGGGCGTGGGGAGCCCTTCTCCTCCGCCCGGTATTCCGGCTGCGGATAGGAAGGTCTGAGGATTTCTCTCTCTCCCTCTCCGCAGCCTCCTTCCGCGAGATCACATCCTCGCAGAAGGATTTCACCATTTTCCATGACCTGTCGCTCTCGACCACAGCTTTCACCACGGTCGGCAGCCAGAGGTCAGGCCCCACTGCAACGACGAGTGCACGACGCAGGCTGTCCCAAGCAGGACATTCCTCCAGCGTATGCTGCGCCGTGTCCTCGTCACAGCTACAATGGTGGCAATGGGCGGTTGGCTCCCTCCCGATGCGGCACAGGTACTTCCCGAATCATCCATGTCCCGAAAGCACCTGCACCATCCGGAAAGTAAGCGACCCATGCCGCCTGTCCGTCCAATCCTCGAGCACCGGACGGACAGCCTCCACAGTCCTGAGGCCAGCCGTGGGTTCAGCCAGCCTCTCTTTCCACTTTTCAGTCATGGACTGCAGAGCGTGGAACTTCCGCTCTTCTGCCTCCTTCGGCGTGGGGTGTTCCTCACGGTGCCGCAGGTCTGCGCGCCATCGATATATCGCCGCGCAGACCCCCGCCTCCAGATCCCAGGAGGGTCATACGGGACGTCTTACCTAACCTCTTTGTCACGGCTATTTGCATAAGGGCGGTGGGTACGGATGTTTTGGGCATACACTCTTTGCCCGGGCTTATTCTCAGGTGATCGAATACCTCACGGTTTCTTAAAAGATTTTCATAATAATAATATAATTTTTAGAATATAATAATAATAAATAAATATAATGAAAATAGATTAAAATATATCAACGCCTACCTTTTGTAGATTTACCTACTCTTGACCTTCAAAAAGCCGTCTTCAGTATAGACACAAAATAATTTATAACGAAGATAAATATCAATGAAATTGACGAATAAATTAAAAATTAAACACTACTATAAAAAAGTTGTAGAACACAGTTACATCATAACGTAAATCCCCGTTTTAACTGCGCTCGGGGATTTTTGTTACGAAAGGTGCGTTCAATGACACGCATTACGATCCCTCGGAAATACCTGTTGAATTTACAATCGTAAATAATTAAGCAGATTTACATATTCAAATATCGGTTTTTAAATAAACAAATACAATGATTAGTGGCATTGTATTGTCAATATTAATAACAATTTATTTTCAGCACGAATAAAAAGTTTAAAAAGTAGGTAACATTTGAATACCGTTATCAAAATATTTTTCCATTAAATCTTACGTTCTGTTCAAAGCTAAATCTCCAATTCTATAATTTTAGCAGAAAAAATATGAATGTTTTTCAATATATTTCTAAGACTTGTAGTCAGTGTAGAGATGAAAATAGGTCTATAAAAATACAAATCCAAAAATAAAAACTGTGTATTTAATTTCATTACTGCTTTAAATGCTGGGAATTTACGCACGCTACTCCAAGCGTTGGCAGTGTGATATAACAACTTAATTCTAAGTTCACGGTTGCCCAGGAGGTTTCCCAAATACTTTTATTAATGTATCATTAATATTTTTATCATCTTCTCCAAATTTGTACTTAATATCTTCAGTGAGTATTTGCACCTCGTGCTCGCATATGAAGAACATCTTATGGAAGCAGCCGATGTCGTTGAGCTCTCCAGAGAAAAACATGGACCCACAGAGCTCGTTGCCTCCACCGTCGGGCTGCCCGTAGGCCCACCTGCTGTATCCGCTCAGGTGTAATGGGACACCTAGAAAATAAATTATAGTTATAGTAATTGAAGATGATCAAAAAATATAAAAAAAATAGATACATTTCGTTAATTTTCTTGTTGTATATTTAGACGCCTGTGCGTCCACCAAATTCTATATTTCCCATTAAATATTTTAATTTACTTTCTTACATTTACAGCCAGACAGGCAGTTAGACATACTGACATCATTCAGGAATGTATTATCTGAGAATTATAATACTTATTATCTAAAGTCACATTTTTGTCGAAGTTTTTAATTTTTAATGTTTTTATTTACTTTTGTCATAATTTGCTTGTTTTAATACCTAATCGGTGTACTAAAATCAATCGATATAATATCTAAGAATTCGTAAGTTGAGGCGTAGTATGAAAAATATAATTCTAAAAATAAACATTTTTTAATTATTCCATTAATGTCCATCGTAGCAGACATCGTAATAAATAACTAATAAGATTCAAAAAATAAGGTTAATCCCCGTACAATACGTGTGTGACTAATTATGAGTCATGCCAGGCTACGAAATTTGACGAAAGAAAACATATTTTTATATGTTGTGTTTTGAAATAGATTGTGTGCCGATACGCAAACGTCACAGCGCAAATCCGACTTTATTGTGTCCGATTTTATTTATTCGTAATTTGTTATAGCCCACGTAAAACTTCTAGTCCGCTCTGAATATAGAAATGAATCGCGTCGCCATAGCAAATTGAATGACTACACCTTCTCGCAACAACTTCAAAGCGGACTAGCAGTTTGGCGCGGACTATACCAATTATTGAAAATGTTACCCGACAGCGGTGGGTAATTTTTTAAATGTTTTTGAAGAAGAATTCCATTAATCAATTTCTTGCTTAAACAGTTAATCAAAATATGTGTTAGGTTGTAGGTTGGGTTGATAATTGCTTGTAATGTCTGAAGCTTGTTATAAGTCCAAGTCGTGAGTCCAGCTACAAGATAACCTATATAACGACGAGACGATAAAACTATAATTAGTTGCAAAGTGCGTTAACATATTCCGGTTTTCTCGGAGTGGAGTATCTACCTACTCTGTATATTTACAACATTACAGACCATACACGTAATATTAATATTGTTTTGTTACATAACTGTGAAGGAAAACATCGTAAGGAATGGGTATTTGAGAGCTTAAAAACATTTTCTCAAACTTATGTGAATTCTACGCACTTGGCCAGCGCATTCAACCTAGACCTTCTCATTCTGAAATGAGACCCGTGCCCAGCAGTGGGACAGTAATGGGCTGATGACGAGGACGATGACGTAATTCTATTTAAATCGTTCGTATGTTGTATAGTACAGTAGGAGGTTAATTTGTTAAGAATTTAAATAACAAATTATGATGATTGATAAAACCATCACAATTTCTATTAAAGGTTGGAAGGTAGAAGACAGACTCACTTCGCAAGTAGGACGGCGATCCTATATAAAGCATCCGTAATTAAGGCCCGGGTTTATTCCTCTGCCAGATCTAGTGCAAGTAACATCGCGTTCTATGTACCATGACACTTTTGCTGGTTTTATTATTGATCTGAAGGTGGTAGAACCCTTTGTGGTTCGACTCCGGCGGCACAACCGCCACACCTATTTCTACCTAATAACAGCAGTGTTAGGCGCTGCTTTGTTCCGGTTTGAAGGGTGTGGTAAGGGAGACAGACTTTTCCGAGGCGTTCCAGCTTAGTCCTCAGGGGTAGCGGCGCATCTGTGGCCGAGCTCACGTAGGAATATGTAATCCTATCTGGGGTTGATTACAGATGTCCATGGGCGGCAGTAGCCACTTATCATCAGGTGGACTGCATGCTCGTCTGCTACTCCTATATTATAAAATAAAAAATAAAAAACTGTTGGGCACCCGTGTCCTCTTTGACCGATGCTAGTGTAGGAAATGGTAACCTTTCTTTCACAGTCTTTCACGTCAGCAGTCTTTCACGCTAGTCAAATGAGGTTGGTAACGTCTGAAGTTGGTCAGAACTCTGAAGAACCCTTCGTGGTTCGACTCCTGACACCATCGTCTCTTTTACTTACTAGTGGATTGCATGCTCGTTTGCTTTATTATTTATTACAACAGTGTATTCAGTACATACCTTTAACAGTCACCCAGCCTTTCTTATTCTGGAAGCCCAGGTGTACTCCACCACGCAGGTAATCGCCAACGACTGTGTCTTTGGGTGCGGCTGCAGTGATGTCGACCAGGTGCGCGCGCTCCCCCTCAGAGTTGATGACCGCCAGGTACGACTGCTCGGCGTTGCAGACCGCGTGCGCGTCGGTCCAGTTCCGTGGTGTTAAGTGGAACTTATAGCACCTGGCGTGTTGCTCGCTGTACACATAGTCTGGACAATCAAGAGTTTGTATAAGTGAACAGAATCTAGCATAAAGCCATACATTGGACAGCATTTTCACATCTATCAAAGTAGGTACAATTTTCAATCTTCTGATGTTGATAATTAACACGGATCTGAAGACCAACCCGTTACAAATTTATTAATGTTACATTTTTCCCACCAACATTCGACATTTGACAGTATCTACCAACTAGAAAACATGTACACATAACATTGATAGATTGATTATTAATAATTGCAGTACCTAAGTGACTCGGCACACTTTATACCACAGATGCGTTTCACTGTAATAAGTCACAGAATAGAAAAAATACAAAAACAATAACAAGGACTTTCTTAGCTTTTAATAGTCACTTTCGTCCTTTAAATTCACCGAATAACTAAATAACTGGTTCCTTTCCATTTAATTCGACTTGATTGACGAATGTCGTGTACACTAATTAAACAGAGCGGTACTTTTACCAATCACATTGATGTCGAACGTAGGTACATTTTGTACCGAGAAAAAAAAGCAACCAAACCGTAATCATAAATGAATAGACTATTATTACTCATGAGACCTAACAACTACGTAAGTAAATGTATGTTTCATAAACATTGTAAGAAAAACAACAAAGAATTTTGAATTAAAAAACTTACATTATAGTTTTTGCTTATACATAAACATTTGCGAGTGTGTGAATATGAGCGCGTTTTTTCAAGCTCTATGCTTATTTGTAAGAAATATCGTGTCTGTTTCATAGTTTAGGATAATCCACATAACAGATGAAGCTAGTGAAAACTTTTTGGAGATAGGCATGGTGATATTGCGTGGGAGTTTAAAGAATGAAGCCAAACAGAAATCCATTTGTCATAAGATTTTAGGTATGTACCGACAAGGTCAGAATTAATATCAGCACCGGCGAACATTAACTTTAAATTAATTCTACTAAATTACAAAGTGATGACGTAAAATTCGTGAAACGGCTAATATGGCGTGGTATCTCAGACGATTTAAATTTGAATAACTTTTAGATCATAACCATAACAAATTGGTATATTTCTGAGAAATAGGATGCCTTGTAATAGTCAAATTTAAAATAGGCATTAAAATTACACAAATAGAAATACAATAAATTCCAAGGGGTTGTAGCTAGTGGCAGTGATAACCTAGTGGTTTAGAAACTCGGCCTCTCGATCGAGGGGTCCGAGGGTCAAATGCCAGGCACGCACCTCTGATTTTTCGAAATTATGTGCGTATTAGGAATTAATTATCACTTGCTAAAACGGCGAAGGAAAACATCGCGAGGAAACCTGCATACCTGAGAGATTTATAAAAAAATAATCTCAAAGGTGTGTGAAGTCTACCAATACGCACTTGGCCAGCGCGGTGGACTATGGCTTAATCCTTCTCATTCTGAGAGGAGACCCATGCCCAGCAGTGGACAGTAATGGGTTGATAATCATGATGATGTAACTAGTGATTAGCATAATAAAAGGGGATGTAATTTTCAAATAAGTTGAAGTAAAAGTAGATGGAAGTACTCATAGAAGAAGATCAAGAGTATACGGGTATACTCGTATAGTCCATCAGACTATGTCGTTAAGAATTGTCATGTAAATTCAAATAATATCAGTAGACTTGGTCCGCTATATACATACTATGAATATATGGTGTTATACAAAATCGCCAGGAGAACTGACGATCTAGAAATAGACCATACAATAGTCAGAAATTGTTAAAGTGAACTTTAAATTCCAAAAATATTTATTCTTATATATAAAATTCTCGTGTCACAATGTTAGTTACCGTACTCCTCCGAAACGGCTTTACCGATTGTCACCAAATTATATATGCATATTGAGTAGGTCTGAGAATCGGCTACTATCTATTTTTCATATCCCTAAGAGATAAGGGTTGTTCACCCTTATCATTTTTTTATTTATACGGCAACACAACGTTTGCCGGGTCAGCTAGTGACTATATAAAGTTGCTTATCAAATTTCGATGCTTACTCACCCGAATCAGGCATATTACACTGCGAATTCCACTGTAGTGTCGCCAACGTTTTCTTGCAGATGAACGGGTACTTGTTTTCACATTTGTCGTCATTGAGGGTACCGTCCTTCCGCAGGATCACGCAGCCTTCGATACCACCCCCGTTGTTGGGTTCCCCATAACCCCAGTTGTCGTATACGTTTGATATTGGCCTACCTGGGCACAAGGGATCATGATTACATTGTTAATATTTTTAACTAAAAAATATTTTTTAGTAATAATTCTATTAATATAAACTAAAATAAGTACGTATATTAAATATCACTAACTTTTAGCTGAATGACGCTAGGTATTTTCACTTCCACGGGGCAGAAATACCAAGTGGATTTATTTTATTGATATTGTTATATTTTTATTTATGTCATTACTATAATCAAAACTTTTGTTATAAACAAAAAGTTGTAATTTAAAAAGCGGTTGACAAATTACTGAAGATCTAACATTATTTCTGGGCCTTCAACTATATTTTATAGTAACTTTAGCGTATATTATTTACTTTTTATGTTTAAAATATAAACTGTCAAAAATCCAAATGAATTATATAATATAAGATTATACTTTGCTGCAAGTAGCACTAAACAAAAACATTAAAAAAAACAGCATAACTATATGGCACATAAAAAGAAACACGATGTACCTACCTACTTACAGATAATTCAATACTTTTTTTATAATTGATTGAAAAGCATAAAAAAATACTGAATAGGAATATAACTAATTCCAAAAAAACATTTGAGTGAATTGATTAAAATTTGAAGGCGCTAATGTTGATCGTCATATTGTAATAATAATATTTTAAACCGGTATCGTTTGATAAAAAAGTTGTAATCGACTAAAATCCGGGTAACAGATGAATCATATTTTGTGAAATAAAATTTATAATATGTGTTATTATGTGAGGAGATCTGTGACCTACAGATATACTAACGAATTGTCAGTTACTGTTTTTTTTCATTACCTACTACCAAATCGTAATATAAGTTAACTAAGAAGACCCATCAGAAATCTGTATGGTTAAAACCAAGAAATGAAGAAAAGATAAATCTTTTATTACCGTTATCAATGGCCGTATCCTTCAATGACTAATCAAAACCAAAGCAATTTGGATAAAATAACATTGTTTATCAAAATAACTTCTATTATTTATACAGTACATATATGTAGCTTCTTAAAATCAATTACCTATTATTTACTGTTATTATAAAAATTGTAAGCACAGGATTCTAATGGACAGACATGCTGGTGGTAATACTCGTGTAATAGGAGTTTTAAACGATTGCTACTCGATTATAACTCGTGGAAATTGCTACGAAAAAACAAATAAAATACTTTTAGGAACTAACCATCTATCGTCTCGAATACTTCTTTGACATTCCAATCGGCTACACCAATAAAAACCCATTGAAATAATGGCTGAGTCACATTCCAATACGATATTACAGCTGCTGCCTCATCATCATCTTCTGGGTAGAAGAGAGAAGCACCTTCCAGTTCACATTTGATCTTCGCTTCCTCCCAAGTTTTATGCAATGTGTGCACTTTGTAGAAACTCCCTGTATCATCTATGTAAGCATAATCCCTCCGAAAGAATTTATGTTCCACTTGGCAGTCTAAAACGTTAAAATATTTATATATATTACACCGCGTCAGAAAATTAGTATACAAAGCATTTATAAGTCACTCACAAGTACATCTAGAGACCGTATCTATTAACACGACGGTAAACAAAAACTTTGTAAACATTTTGCTGAGTAATAAAGGTGCACAAGTACGGCCGCGGCCGACCGCAGGATGGTAATGACGGCAGATCCACAACGATAGTCATTGGGTAACTTTTAAACAAGATTAACAGGAAAACACTTAAGTCCGAATGACGTATAACCGGTGAACGAACGCCGCTCTACTATATACGATATAGATTTTTTATTCATTGTTGGTCGAAAATAACTCGACTATGTTTTTAGTTTTTGTTTTTGACTTTGCTTTTGGTATCTCGTTAAAATTAGTTTCCGAAGCTCGTAAAGAGTTTTGAATTACGCTAATTTCTATTCCATTTTTGAATTGGTAAATCGTATTTTACTAGACTGGTTTGTGAGGCCTCTTTTTCTAGGACAAATTTATGCTATAGAAAATGATTAGCAACCAAATAGCAAATCATGTTTTACACGAAATAAGTTTAGAACCTCTATTCTATAGTATTGAGACATCTTTACAAAAAATAATTAATTCACGACTGCGCTCAATTATTTTTTAAGACTATTTTCTACGATTTACGCATTGCCTGAACCTAGCTAGGTTCTATAGCTTTTTTCCATAGCTATAGAACACAGTGTTTTTTTTTAATATAGGTGTAGCAGACGAGCATGTGCACTTGATGGTAAGTGGCTACGGCCGCCCATCGACATCTGTAATCAAGACCGAGACCAAGAATAGATATTCCTACCTGAGGTCGGCCATAGATGCGCTGCTACCCCTGAGGACTAAGCTGTAACACCTCGGAAAATTATGTCTCTCTTACCACACCCTTTAAACCAGAACAACAGAACAGAACCGTCTCAAAATAACGTTACAATAATAAATACAACGTTACGACTTAATAGTTTATATTTTTTTGTGTAAGTTCATTTACTCAAAAATGTAAACACGTTAATCGACCTCTGCGATAAACCGAGATTGAATGATCTTTGAACTAGTTCAATGAATTTACTATTGATTAGCAATATTATTAAATTCATATAATGTGAGGCAGAAACTCCCCGTTTATCGTTATTACTTTCTTACATGGATGTGAGATTATCCTTATATTTATGTAAGATTTACCTACCTACCTACTGCGACCTACTGGGCAGGATTCTGTTTTTAGAGTAAGAAGCCTCCGCCATCCTTTTTATCTTTTTAAAAAATAAAAAGCGTCTTTATGCTTGTAGACATTTCACGAAATTCCACAATGAGCTAAGCTTAGAAACGTTGGTGTACCTATAAGCATGTACGAATAATTATTCGTCCGTCTAATTAGACGGACAGAAATTGTGGAAAATTGTGAGGGAATTTTGTTAAGAAAATTTTGTTTTGACAAGTTCATGAATTTTAAACATAGTCCTATTTTCTAAAAACAGACTGATGTATAATTTTTATTCACTTATATTGTCTCATATGAGTACATGGGTTACATAATTCTAAAGTTGCATTTAATTTTAGATATATATCTAAGAAATCTCATATACCTAATACATAGTTATTACAATGTTGTAATAATAGAATTTTATTATCGAGCTACTATACATACAATATTATATAGAAAGTCTGGACAATTGATAGTTATAACATCAGAAATTAGTAACAAAAAAAATGTTTGTAGCTTTTTTTCTTTTTTATATATTTATTTTTTCCATTTCCATCCATTTTAGTGTTCTTACGCTCGTTCTCTATAAAGTACTAGCTGACCCGGCAAACTTTGTACCGCCTCAAAATCTATTTATCAAATATATTTCATATAAAATATAGCCTATGTTACTCGTGGTTAATGTAGCTTTCGAATGGTGAAATAATTTTTAAAATCGGTCTAGTAGTTTTTGAGCCTATTCATTACAAACAAACAAAGTTTTCCTCTTTATAATATTAGTGCAGATAAGCGAGACGAGAACGTTGCCATTTTTTCTATATTATTTTCTGGTTAAAGCTTTTCTTATATGAATATTACACAAGTGAAGTCGTAGATGTTGCTTAGTATATAATTAGCGATTAAGCAGGAATGTTCTTGTAATATAATTCTCGATAATAGTGACTCGTACGTCTTGAAGTGCGACACATAGACGCGTGTAGACGCCTCCGTAGTTATCGTTGTTCATTGTAAGCCAAGATGTGGTCTAAATACATGGTTTTCCTGCTTTTGATCGCAATTCAAAACGAACTCAGTTGTAAGTGCTTTAATTATTAATAATATAACAGTTTATTCATAGGCTATATCTCTTGTACATAATCCTAATTGTTTATTATCATTTTATTGATATGTGGGTTAGTGTAGCTTTAAGTTTTCAGTTAAAGTTTAAAAAAACAGTTGATAGTGATTTGCAATCAAATGACATTTAGACCTAACATTCTCAAACTTATTTTATGTACCGCCTACTTTTAGAATCAATAAAATATTCGCCAATTTATTTCTGAAAAGAATAGATAAGAATAAGAACAAATAAGAAATAGGACAGATAAGAATAAGAACCGGCGAATAAGAACAAGTTCTCAAATAGATTTTCAGTAAAAATAATCAAAATAACTGTTTTATAATATTAAATTTGCTTGATATTCAATATAGAACTGTGTTACTTAGTATTGTTTACAGCACACAGTTTCTTCAATTTTATTCATTTTAAATTTACTAGCTAACTAGCTATTATGATGCATGTTAGACAAGTATAAAATAAATATTTAATGTAGTTTGACTATGTATGTAGCGTACGTCTTTTTCTGTGTATATATATATATTAGTTATTATATATTATATATTAGTTATTAGTTAAAGTATATATATATACTTTAACTTTTATATATATGAGATATACTTGAGAGTTGATTGAAGGTGAAGGCTTAGATAATTAAACCAACACAATTAGTTGGTTAAATTATTAAAGGGTGAAGGAGATTACAATCCTAAGTTCGAATCTCCTTGTCCAATGTCAATACTTCCCCCTTTAATTTTAACGTCTTTTATCATAAATTAAACCATAGTTCAATCGTATCTAACACTTTACATATTATATACTAACACATATTTAATACATAGCAAAACTTAACACTATTTGAAATTTGTAGATGGCCAATTGTCAAGAAAGTTCTTCCGAAAAGATTACACATTTATAGATGACATTAACAATTTTTATAAAATTAACCCCATATCGAAGACATGGGCGGACGCGAAAGTCAAATGTGTGATGGAGGGCGCTACCCTTTTCTACCCTGAAGATGAAGAGGAGGCGATGGCTGTGATAGCCTTCTGGAATGCAACGATGCCGAAAGTCCAAAATATCTGGGTTGGTGTGGCCGCTTGGAATGTTAGGGAAATTTACGAAACTATTGATGGTAACTGTGGTCTAATTAATTTTTTGAGTGGAGGTTCTCAAATTTATTTCATCCATTTTGAGATCCGAATATTTTGCGTTCGATGAAAAAAATAAGATTACTCTTCAAAATAGCCTCAGAAAAAGTCTGGCGAAGAAAACTCTCTAAGCCACCCATTTTTGATGGGCCTTATACTGCTGCAGGTCTTTTAGAATAAGGTGTTAGGGTTTTCACACCTATATAAAAATAATTCAAGGTTACATAACCAATCGTAAGACTCGTGAAATTGATTCCTGGTTCACATTTTTCAATTGGATCAGAGACTTCAGTAAATATAATAAAAATAAATATAAGGCTCTGTTTAATACCTAATTTACTTTTTCTATTTCTAAGACGACTACAACTTGTGTATTTCTAGCATTTTTGGTATTTGCTTAAAGTCAGAGGTAGGAATTGTAGTTTTAATCATATTGTGTGGATATACAAGACAACGGTATCATAGTAGTTACGAAGACAAGTACACAGACCTAAAATACAAATAATATACCAATTTACTAGACCGGGAATAGAACCCTAAACATGCATATCAGTTTAGCACGATGACCGCTGCGGTACATGTCTTCATTACATCATATGACATGTTTAGGTATTGCGTAAACTTATGTATATTTATAAATATCGCGCTCGCTATAATTGACAAGTATTTATTTCAATTAAATAAACAATAGCTAAATTGTAAATTGTAAATTGAGTGCTTATATATAAATTCCTTTGATAAGTAATATAAACTTCACCGTCTTGATATTGAATGAAGTCACAAAAGGATGATTTTATCATTTATTGTTCGAACTCTTGACAAATAAAGAACATTTCCAGAGAACATTTCTACTACGTAAAATAATACTACACGATTTCCGTAATAAATAAGTAATTCCCTTAATTATTTACCTGTTACATATTTTATAGGAAGGCCTGTATCAGAAGTTTATGACAACTGGGCTTTCAATGAGCCGAACAATGCTGATAGTGAAGAAGGTTGCGTGGTACTGCAAAAGGATGGTACTTTGTCAGATGAAAATTGCAGTAGTAACTATGGTTACGTTTGCAAGAAAACCCTGGCGACTCTACAATGGAACAATGAATGTAACTTGCCTGTCGCTGGTGAGTATATGTACTTTCCTACTTTAAGAATACATAACCCTAGTTGGGTTTACAAATGTGGCAGGATACTGGACCTTCTATTTTTGTTTACGAGGGGAAACCTTCAAAAAGTACCCGAAGACGTGGGAGCGACTCCGGGTTATGTGGGATTTTTACCGCACTAAAACCACCCGATGGCCGTTCTCAAAGCTTGTTGGAGAACTCCGAGATCTCCGATGGAACACAATCGGAGTTCTCCAAGCGCGATGCCCCGATTGGGCTCTGCCCTGGGGGAACAGTTTTCGCTCCTGCCCACCATCTGGTGTTTACGACGGGATGTAACCACACATACCGCCATCCTTCCCGAGGTCGCTTGCTCGAACGTTCGAGCTCCCACTCTTGCCGTCCGCAACCCCGTAAGTCCCCTTTTAGTCGCTCTTACGGTAGGCAGGGGATACCGTAGCCCTATTCTAGCCACGGGACTACAGGGATAAGCCTCCTGGACCTGGGCAGACGTTGTTCTGTCACAAAAGTAAATTTCGATAATAGCAGCATCTATAGGGTCAAAAGTGTCCCATTTTACAGCGGCTTACTAACATATGAGGCGACTATCTTAGACCTTAAGAGTCGCAACAAAGGCCAAACAAAGTTATATGACTCTATACGTACAATATGTATGAACGTATTTATATCTTCCACGACCACAGAGACACGTGCCGCGCTTAGTAACGAATAGAATAATATGATTTTGTATTATACGACACGTCTCAAGATATAGATGGAGCCTTATAAGTCGATATATCGTTTTACTGTACCTTAATATCTTAAACACTACGATTTTCTTTTGTATGCATTCTCAATAAATTTGAATATACACCTGTGATGAAAATGCACTATTTCCACCTGTCATGTTAATAATTTAAATGTGTTTTCCTCGCGTTGGAAAAACCATATTGTTTTCCTGTTCGGATCAATTTTATGCGTTTAACATTGTTCGCTCTATATTAACGACTTATTTTAATAACAAGTTTCCTCGTGTAGGGAACTCGTGGCCATGGACGCCAGCTGCAATTGTGCGGAAAAACTAATTATTTTTGAGGAATATTGTTCCTTATAAATTCCCATTTACCTATATTAAATTTAAGAGTATACTTCGTAATTGATTGTCGATATTGTTAAATTTGTTATTTCGCTAATGAGTACAAATGAGATGCAGTCTGTCAAAAATCATATAAAATATAAAACAAGAGAAAAGTTGTTAGTGTTGTAAATGCAGTAAATTGTCGGGAAAAGGATGAAAAAGCGTAGGCTAAGATGTTTTCGAAAAAGTGCTCTGTGACACACCGTGTTATTATTGAAAAGTATCAAGTAGTTTTAACACAAAGTTCGCTCAAATTAACTAAATACTTTTATTAATAATTAACAGTTAATCTTGGAAATAAATAGCTCGTATAAATAGTACTTATAGTTGCTACATATCATTTGCAACCGATTTTTTTCCGTCAGAGCTAATACCTAATATAAGTAGTATAGACCTCCTCGAATATATTCAAGATTTTTCACACGCAACTATCCAAATTGGTTAATTTTCCACATAAGCTTTACTGAAGTAAACATGAAGGTTACTGGATTGGAACTCGCAATACAAATATCCAAGCATTGAAATGATTATTTTCAGGATACAAATACAACAAACAGATGGACAGATGCTACAAGTTCCACTTGACTCCTGCGAATTGGACGGAAGCCTACACTATCTGCCACGCTGAGCAGTCGTACCTGGCCATCATCAACTCTCAGCTGGAAGATGAAGTCTTGATAAATATCACCGCGGCAGCACCCAAGGACAACATTGAGGGCAGTTATTTGCGTGGAGCTGTCCATTTAGGTTTCCACGATAAGAATGGTATTTGGGAGACTATTAAGGGTATGTATAATCTATATATAAAAATGAGTGTTTGTCTGTATGTCCTTTATAGCATTGTAAACTATGCATTTGATCATGTGTTGATATTTAGAAAAGTTATTGTGCATAATCCCACGAAGATTTCTGAGTTGGTACGACTAATTTGAAAGCACAAATTTTACTTATTTTACTTATATGCATGTATGTCATGCATCTTTTTTAAAACGCGGGCAAACTCGCGGTCTCTACTAGTTAACGAGTATGTTTTTATGTACATGCGTTGGGCATACAGGCCAACCAACGTCCACGCGGCTGACTTAAATATGAAGCGACAACCTAGTCCTCGGGCGTAACTTGTATGCCATCGGCTTCAAGTAGGACCTCCTTTCTACAGAGAGTAGATGTTTCAGTGGTCACTGCTTCCAATAAAAGGACGGCAGTGATCATTTACCACCAGATGGATCTAATGTCATAAAAAACCCTGATGTTAAGTGGTCACTATTAGTCGATCACTGACTTTCATCACCACCGTCACCAACGTGATCCCCGTAATTATTATCACGAACTTATTATTGTCCCAACATGGGACACAGTGCTCCTTTCAAAAATCATCAGAAATATCTGAAAACTTTTTTAGTTCTCTGAAATCTTTTTATTATGATCTAAGGCGTATAGGGTTCATCAAATGTTTTCCTACCTATAACTAAGCTATTTACTTCTCAATTTATAATATGAAACATACACAATAGCTACCATTTTACTATATATTCCTTATCGTAACAAGTTACGTACATGTGATCTGCTGCTGTAACTGTTATTGTTATTAATTATTATTAAGTACTTAATGTAAACATCTTATTTATCATGTTTACAAGTTTTAGCACTATCATGGTTATTCTGGGGCACAATTTAAGTAGAACTTCCTTATTTATGCCTGTCTACGTAACTATTAGGTATAGGCATATAAAGGCAAATAGTCAGAAGCAGATAACTTATGTCTATTGTGTCCTTCCTCTATGGTTTAAAACTACATAACATTTTTCAAGTTAACGTTTTACCAAACAAGTTACGTACATGTGATCTGCTGCTGTAACTGTTATTGTTATTAATTATTATTAAGTACTTAATGTAAACATCTTATTTATCATGTTTACAAGTTTTAGCACTATCATGGTTATTCTGGGGCACAATTTAAGTAGAACTTCCTTATTTATGCCTGTCTACGTAACTATTAGGTATAGGCATATAAAGGCAAATAGTCAGAAGCAGATAACTTATGTCTATTGTGTCCTTCCTCTATGGTTTAAAACTACATAACATTTTTCAAGTTAACGTTTTACCAAAAATATTCGTAGGTATGTTCTAGCCTCTAGTAATCTAGCAGAAACACAAGTCGCAAGTAATAGACATAGGAACATAATAGACTAAACAAAATTGGAGTTTAACCAAGGTTACTTACAACCGGCAAGTTACTTCGGATGACAAACCTGGAATGTCCTGTGTCTTTCGCTAACACATTAGGCTTTAAAAAGAATATCAAAAAGAGCTGTCATCCAATCCGAAGCCGATGCAGTGGCGACTCCGCTGGCGTTCCAAATGTGCATAGGTGGCGTTGGCTACTTTCCATCAGGTGCTACGTCTGCTTAATTGTTAGGTTAAACTTCAAACAACACATACTTCAAACTAGATCTTAACTAGAATATATATGAAGCGTTTTGGTTAGGTTAGGTTAGGTTAGGTATTGACTTCAGTTAGAAGCCTCTTCAATATGGAGCTGGCAACAGGTGTTCACAGGCGGGGGTGACCATTTTAGTCACAGTCACAGTTTGCTACTTCAGTCTTATAAAAAATCTACTGTATTAAAGAATTAAATAAATAAATTAATAAATATTTAATTTTGTACTTTATTCTTAGGTGTGCCTCTTCATGATAGCGGGTTCGGTCATGGCTGGGGGTACACGCAGCCAGATGGCAAAGGTGACGAGAAGTGTGGCTCCATGTTCTACACCGGCGAACTGAACGATATCGGCTGCTGGCAACGCATGTTCTTTATATGTGAGCACGAGCTGGTAGCTCCCAACGTGGATTTCAACCCCAGTTTTAGTACAAAGTGAGTAGATAAGTATAGTCCGCGTAAAACTACTAGTCCGCTCTGAATATAGAAATGAATCGCGTCGCCATAGTAAATTGTATGACTACAACTTCGGAGCTGACTCAGAGTTTGAATCATTAGAGGCGTTTCAAATGTCAGCATGATTTTACTAATTTCAAGTTTCTTGAGCAGTGACAGCTCTTATTTTTTAACATGAGATTTTTAATGATTACCTAATGGGTATTAACGGCTTAAGGGCATACAAGACATATATTTCTGTAATAATGAGATCAACTTTGTCTCATTTCAAAGGTGGTAGAACCCTCTGTGGTTCGGCTCCGGCGGCACCACTGCCACAATTATTTCTACCTAATAACAGCAATGTTAAGAGCTGTTATGTTCTGGATTGAAGGGTGTGGTAACGGAGCCATACTTATCCGGGGCATTCCTTAGCCCTTAGGGGCGGCGGCGCAACTGTGACCGAGCTCAGGTAAGAATCTATCTCATCTGGGGTTGATTACAGATGTCAATGGGTGGCAGAAGCCACTTTCCATCAGGTGGCCTGTTCGTCTGTTGCTACTATATTATAAAAAATCCGTTGTATAAAATTATATTATTATCAGTTTTATTAAAATAATCTCTTTTTCATTACAGTGAAATACCGAATTTAATCGAAAGTATATAATTTACATATAGCAGAGACATATCAAGTGACCAGTCACATACGATAGCAAAGTTTAATAATGTTAAAGAAATAAAAATGCCGATTTCTTTTTAAAAGATATATTACATAGAAGATAATATACAGAACTCATCAAGACTTCGGGAGGTATCCAGATACTGTACAGAAATGGAAATAGGAATTCGAGCAAGACATAAAAAAGTCCGTATGTAGTGCGTAGTGAAGAGACTAAACATCTGTGTGAAGACTAATGGTAGACATGAAACAACTGTCAAATTTGATTCTTGGCTAAAATATGAGTTCTTGTGTAAAGCCGACCAAGCATCTGAATGTGCATCGTACAATTCGGTTCTCAAATCTTCGAATTAAACTACGAGTTTTGTTCCCCTTGAAGAAATTATAAACAACATCTTCTCTTCGCATTTTCAAATAAAATTACATATGAAAAGGTTGTTATAGCCGTCGGAAAACGGAGACGTCTCTGCTGTAAAATAAGATTAATTTTCTTCTACAAGTTGTACATTTTCTAATCTCTAATTGTGACCATGACGTGACTTGTTTTCCAATACACTAAATAATTTTATGTGTTGTTAATAAAATAAATATAGTTATGGTTTTTATTGAATTAAGGTACTGAATGAATTGATAATATAAATAAAGTGGTACAACCCTTTTATATATATTTGTATATAACTAATATACGTTGTCTGTGCTTTTCTTGTTTCGTTTCCTTATGGTCGTATACTTGTACCTATAAGTTTTAATTCAAATTCAAATTAATTGTTAAGTTCACAATCAATAATATATACTATTAATAAAAATAGCATAACACGTTAACATATTCTATGGACGTTTCATTTTTACAGCTTTACCTTATCCTTTTATGTTAGTGTGTCCAGAAATATCGATTTCTGTGTAAAATATTTCGCCAAGAACGAGTCGAACTCGGAGGCTTCCGTACCACCAAATGTTCTTTGTTTTTTACTTATTTTTATTCATTATATTATTTTTAAAAATACTTAGTTATATGACACAACAATAGATGGCGTTGGGGTGATGATGAATGATACGTAAACAACGTATAATAAAATTAACATAACTAT
Source organism: Epargyreus clarus (assembly GCF_041222505.1). NCBI lineage: Eukaryota > Metazoa > Arthropoda > Insecta > Lepidoptera > Hesperiidae > Epargyreus > Epargyreus clarus. Next base: position 6,701,691 of record NW_027332233.1, read on the forward strand.
ATTAAAATATGTTTTATGGATCTTATTTGTATTTATTATAATACCAATTATAGTAGTAAACGGATTGTAAAAACTTCAACCGTCTCCTAGTACCGTTTAACAGTTAGATCGAAAAATGTCGAAAAATACCGATTTGTTGTATGGAGACCCCCCTTTCATATTAAACTTTATTTTATTTTTAGTATTTGGTGTTATAGCGGCCACCGTTATTCATCCTTTGTAATTTCATGTGTTTATCTATTACGGTTCCGGAGATATAGCCATGTGACAGACGGTCAGACAGCGAAGTCTTAGTAGGGTTCCGTTTTCACCCTTTGGGTACGGAACCCTAAAAATGGGCGCACCGTCCATTCTTTATAAAGTCCATTCCTAATTTCTTAATAAACTGCAGTTTTACGGCCACAACTGCAAGGCCTCTTCACATACGTTTTAGTTGCCTTAAAATACTATTTTTGATTAGTTTGATTGATTAAAGACTGACCTCTCAAAGAGTAACAACTTTGAAAGCCTTTGATAAGAGTAGGTTCAAAACGAATTATAAATCTTACTTGTCACTAAACATTTTTTTATTTAACTGACTGTAGTCTGTATGGACAAATTACCTTATGAACCAGTCCAGTTATTTGGTAGTTTTGAAACTAGGTAACTAAAGATTTCGATTTAAGCTCTCCGAATTTCAAATAGATTCCTCGTATCTTTGCCGCTTTCGGCTTCATAATGGAAAAATGGCGCCTAAAATCGAATTTTGAATCCTTTCGACTGATTTTACAACAAAACATTTATGAGAAAAATTAAAGTAAAGAAAATTTTATATAATTTACCTCGTAACATTTTTTTTTGTAAAATAGTATTGGTGGACGAGCGCCGCAATAGTATTAAACTAAAATAGTCACATGTAGAAATGTCAAGTTGTATATTTCAAATAGGTATTATACATTACAAGTGTTTGCGCATCAAGCTGTTATTGTAGTACGACAGTAAACAACAATTGAAGGCGTTTCCTCATAGAGTTAGTAGTAGAATGTTCATAGTAGTATTACAAATATTGGAGCTATTGTCAAGATGTGGTTTAAACATATAGTTTTCCTGCTCCTGCTTACTCTTAAGTCCAGACCAACCTGTAAGTACCTACTTTAACATACTAGGTAGTAAAAATGAACAGCTCAGTGTTCTTTATTTATACTTTAGAACTTTAGAATTCATACCAAAGATTTTTTATCACCATAAATAAAGAAATTGTCATTGTCACGAAGTGTCCTACTGTTAAAATAAGTCATTCGTTCCATTTTATAGTGTTCGTGCCACTTCTAATTGCAATAAGAAATAAATTAGTCTGTATTCTTTTGATTTTGATGCTTACAATTGTCATGATTTTGTGACCTTAGTGCATGGTACAAAGTTATTTGAAAACTTAGTAAGTATTAATTTTTTAGGTAGTCAATTTAGAAAAGCCAGATATTTCCGCAAAGACTACGTGTATATAGATCACGTGAACAATTTCTACAAAATTAGCACGTTGCCAAAATCGTGGGCAGAAACCAAGTCAAAATGTACATCGGATGGAGCCACACTCTTCTTCCCCGAACATGAGGTGGAAGCGGAGGCTGTCATGGGTCTGTTGAAGAAACAGCCTGGGATTCAAAAAATCTGGATTGGTGTCGCTGCCTGGAATGCCAAGGAATTGTACGAGACTATTGATGGTACTTCTTGTTAATATTAAACTTATATATAGGGTCATAAGAGATCAAATTTTGTGAGCAAATTTTGTAGGTAAAGCTAGTACGGTTCGGCCGTATGTACCAATGCCGCTACCATTTTTCATCATTTTAGTTCTCAGGAATAGCACTAATATAAGACCAAGCATAAATAATCAGGTAAAAAACATTTACAACACCAGATTCATAAATCGGCATCAGTCTTCGAAAAACTATTTTTGTATAAAGTAGTTGTATTTTGTAGACAAGTTACTAATTAAATTCGGTGTTCAATCTATTTGTAGGAAGAAGTATATCAGATGTTTATAAAAAATGGGCTTTAAATGAGCCGGACAATGCTGGAGGGAACGAAAACTGTGTGGTTATGCAAAGGGACGGCACTCTTAAAGACGAGAATTGTGATATTCGTTATAGTTATATCTGTAAGAAAACATTGGCAACCGTTCATTGGGACTCTATATGTGGCTTACCTGTTACTGGTGAGTGGTTAAATTGCGACTGTATTACCATCTAGATTTTTAGATAACAGCAAGGGAATTGGCATTTACACGTGGCACTTACACGTGGCATTCAACTTCATCCTCAGCGATATAAATTTGTCTGTGACCGACATGAATTGGGGTTAATTAAATGTCCATGGAAGTTAGTGACATCATCATAATCATAACAACTCCGTATTCGAAACAAAGTAAACAAACAAAAAAATCTTATGTTTTCAAGGATACAAATATATCGAAGATATGAAAAAGTGTTACAAATTTCATTTAACGCCGATGAATTGGACGGATGCGTACATCGTATGTCAAGCTGAGCAGTCCCACTTGGCCATCATCAATTCTGCTCTAGAAGATGAGTACTTGGTAAATATCAGCAAGATGGCACCCAAAGATGACGTCACAGGAGATTACTTGCGAGGAGCAGTCCATTTAGGATTTCACAGTAATAACGGATTTTGGGAAACTATTGAGGGTATGTAGATTTTTATTTAAAGTGTGAAGAAATTTATCTAATTCCAAAACTATACTTACGTATAGTATAACACTACGTATAACGTATTGGTCTTAGATAGTCCCGAAGTTTCGGACCAGGTCTGATAACAGGCGGGAATACTGTCGCATTCAGGCTTCCGATACTTAAATTCGTTCGTTTCTGCTTTCTGCTTTTAAATTGTGAGACGTACAATTTTAAACGGATTCGATTATTAACCAAAATTACTACAATAAAGTCTTTGTCTCTTCCTATATAACTGCTGTAACTTAAAAGTCTTCGTATGAATTATAAACCGACATCGTATTTTTAGGAGTGCCTCTTCGCGACAGCGGGTTCGGTGATGGATGGGGCTACACGCAGCCTGACGGCAGTGGCCAGGAGACATGTGGCTCTATGTTCTACACGGGACAACTAAATGACATTAGCTGCTGGCAACGCATGTTTTTTATATGTGAACACGATGTGGCCGATCGCTCAGTTAGAGATAAGAACAAAACAGCAAGATATTTAGCTAGAATGTAAGTAGGTGAGAGAAAATATTCAGAATTATGGTATGGGTAATAAAAAAGCATTACCCCATTTATTTGTACCCAATAAAAAAGTGCTTTAATTTAATTGAAGGGTGTAGGAATGTGAGAAATATAAAATAAGCGCTGTTCTAATTTAGTCTTCAGCGGTCAGCAAAGCAATTGTCATTGACTTGAGACTCGATTGCTACCTGATTTTGTGTTGATTTCTGTGAACGGAAGCGATATTACGTTATTTTTGAAACTGCACGTTATTTTATAAAATAGAAGTGTTTTGTTTCAGTGCCAACGTTAGGAGCTATGTGACCCGAGGGCGATTTGAATCCTACATTTTAACGACAATTATGACGATTTTGGTTTTGTCTGTCATTTAATTATAACATACTGGAACGATGACTTAACAAGCCGTCTAAAACATGGAAAAACACATAACTTGGCCACTTAATCTCACTTCCAACCGCACTTGGCGTTGCTTAAGTTCGAAGACCGCTAAGATCTTCATAATATGAGGCTTGTGCTTCTTGGTCACCTTTATAACAAAATATTAAGTTAAAACAACTCAAATGTAAATGTTTAGTCATATACACCGATCAGTTAAAGTATACAAATAAACAGATTTGATATATCCGCCTTTGTTTCTATAACCTGAAATTTTCTTATATTATCCACTACTACATACTACATACTCGTACATATTACACGCTTTTTTCTGTTTTTAACATGATGAAATAAAGCTATGATCGTCTACGGAATTTTAAAAACTTCATTGTACTTCCACCTGACATATTGACCTGACCCTATAAAATATTATTTAGTTAAAAGTATTATTAAGTATGATTTTTGAGAAGTGAAATCATAGGATTTATATGTAATGAATATAACTACAGTTTACTTAAGGTAAATATAAGGCAGAATGGTAGAATACGTGCATGGAATCATCATTAGTGTGCGATATTTATAGTCAAGAGTGCATATATTTCCTCAATTGTTTAAACTGAAAATTATTCAACATGTGGTCGAAATACATGGTTTCCCTGCTGCTGATTACGATTAAGACCAGGCTCCTTCGTAAGTGTTTCAAAGTTTTATAGAACTTCTATTAGACGCCAAAAGATTTATCAGTGATACACTTTTCGTAAACTCAAAAAAAAGAATATAATAGTATATCAACATTAATACGAAATTTTTAGATGGTCAATGTGAGAAAAAAATCTTCAGAAAAGACTATGTTTATAAAGAAGACACGAACAATTTTTATAAAATTAATACATTGTACAAAACTTGGTCGGAAGCCAAGAAGGACTGTATGATGGATAGAGCTACTCTTTTCTATCCCGAAGATGAAAAAGAAGCGACATCTATTATAGCGTTCTGGAACAAAAGACAATCACGACTCCAAAAGATGTGGATCGGTGTAGCTGACTGGATCATTAAAGAATCTTATCAGACTGTTGATGGTTTGTCTTTTTGTTTATATGTAGATAATATCAAGAGGACGGTAATTTTCTAAACTTAATTCTTAATTATACCAACAGTGATTTTGACGAAACTTTCTCGCCAATCTAAAGACATACTTTTTTCAAATTAGGATTGCTTATATTTTCTATACTAATATAATTCAGAGTCTAATTGGCAAAGCTACCACAGATAAATAAATACTGTTGGTCTTAAAATTGGTGAGCATAACAAACTATAGGCTTTGTCCTTAGAAATAAACTGAGTATGGTAATGCCGTAGTAAAGCTTTATGATCACATGGTTACAGGAAAGAATTTATTTGAAGTTTATGACAAGTGGGCCTTCAATGAACCTGACAAATCTGGAGACAACAAAGGGTGTGTGGTCATGCAGGGCGACGGTACCCTAAGAGTTGAAAGTTGCACCAATAGCTATGGTTACTTTTGTAAAAAATCGCCCAAATCCTTCCAATGGAATAGTGAATGTGGTTTACCTGATGTAGGTGAGTATTATCATTAGCTTACCTTACAATTTATATGATAGTTGTAGAATATCTTATTTTTTATAAGATTCAAGTGGTAACCAACCATGGAGTTCACTTGATGGTAAGTGGCTACTGCCACTACGGACTACTGATTAATCGCCAACATTCTAACCGCCTTTTATTCCTTAACTTAGACCTCCTGAAACTCATTAGAGAAGTTCCTTACGTCTCATGAGATATACTTTGAATATTTTTAGGATACAAATACAACAAAGATTTGCAGAAGTGTTACAAATTTCACTTGATCCCTGAGAATTGGACTGAGGCATACAGTATTTGCAAAAGTGAGGATTCACACTTGGCAATTGTTAATTCTCAGATGGAATATAATTATTTAAAAAATATCACCGCAGGAGCAGATAAAGTCAGTGTTGTGGGTTATTTTGTACGCGGTTCAGTGTTTTTAGGGTTTCACAGTAAAAACGGTTTATGGGAAACCATTGATGGTATGTATGTATTTATAAACGCTTTCCACACGTTTTCCACACTCACAGCCCCACACTTCCCTGTGTCGTGGGTGCCATGGACACACACATAGACAAATACACAAACACTCAGACACTCCGAAATAGAAATCTAAATTCATCATTTAGATATCTGTCTGGCCGGGGATCGAACCCAGGACCCTTTGCGCGTCAGACCGGTATGGTGACCGCCCCGCCACGCGGGTCGTCTGACTGTCTGATTTTTTATCTGAGTTCAAAACTAATTATAGTAATTAAATTGCTTAACTCCAAGCCACGAAGACCGCTATTAATTTTTCATGTGATTTGTACAAAACGATCACCTATGTCTCTTTTATGTAATTAGTGCAGTGTCGACATGGCAGTGGTATTCACATTTACTCACAAATACATTCCTACTACTGAGGACAAGTTAGACTCCTCATTTGTGTGCTTAAGAGTGTCGCTTCAAACCAAAATGTGTATTTCTTTAAACATTTGCTGTAAGTCAGACATATGCATGAGGTGGCTTCGCAGTCAAACTACTGTTATTGTTCTGTCATTATTTTATTATTACATCTGTTATTAGGAGTACCCCTCCAAGACAGTGGATTCGGTAATCTGGGGAATTATACACCATCTGACAGTGGTCTAGAGGCATGTGGCTGCATGTTCTACGGCGGTGAATTCTTCGACGTTGCCTGTTCGAATCGGATGTTCTTCATATGCGAACATGCAATTGATCTTCGCCTTATAAACGCTTATAATAAAATGCCGGGTTTTTGTACAAAGTAAGTAAAGTGAGGAGTCTTTTTCTATCCATATTAATGTATTGTGCTAACCAACGGTTATTGTGCTTGTGTGTTTATTATAAACATGAATGCTGTTTCAGTGGTGCTGTGGGAAGTTTAATGCATCAAGGACGAACTCCATTATACTATACCATTACGGTGACTATCATATGTGGGATTATTTATGAATTTGGTATGACAAAGCAGTTTAATTTTCGGTTACAATATTTCCTTATACTTTTCTATTATGTAATTTGCAAAGTTGTAATGCTCTGCGTGTTATGATAGATAAAGAAAATGATAATTATGTTACGTTGTCATATGAATCGAAAGCGTATCAAAAAATGCGAAATTTGGTATTGTATCACATGTATAATAAAGTTTCTTTACACTTTTAGATATTTTTTTTTAATTTTTCCACCCAGTAATTATGTTTCTACAAAGAGCGTCTTCAGTTTCAGCTTTTCTCGTATCTTAGGCCTCTCTGAAGGTAAACAACCACAAGACATCAACTCACCGGATACTTACGAGTTAATTAGCCTTAACCGTGGAATGCAATACAATTCGTATGACGAATGGGGTTTTCTAAAGATAAACGTAGACGAACGTTGAATTCAGCGTCATGGGATTATAAAATATACAAAACTTTATGTTTGTGTGTCCTGCTTGTTACGGACATAAACAAGTATTATCCTTTGACTTTAATAAATTATAAATTGTAAATTAAGTAATTCATATTAACATGTGGTTATTTTATCCTGTGAAATAAGGAGTAAATTTGCATCTTGAGAAAACCTACACGTCAGAGAGTTCTTAAAAAAAGTTCTTTTAGAGTGTGTGAAGTGTATCGATTATGACTATTGTATGGCCTATGCCCTTCTAGTTTTGATGGGTTGACGACGATACATTTTTAATTTATTATTTAGAATTTGTTAATATTAATCGTTAAACAAAATAATACGGTCAATATTGATGGCTTAATCAATATTCATCCCAAGTTTAATAAGTTAAACCAAGACTTTTGCGTTATAGTTATTATAAATACATGAGTGAAGTCACAAGGCATACATAGTTATTAATACGTTGTAAATAATAGATGGGCAATTATATGTAAGAATAACAATGGATGCTACAAAACAAACGATGAATCACCCCGGCAGTGTGATTTAGTCACGAGAGAATATTGTTATGTTATTAAACTAACTTAGGACTCGTTAATATGTGGTCTAAATATACGTTTTCTCTTCTATTGGTTGTGATGAAATCCAGACTCCTTTGTAAGTGCAAGAAAATTATATAGAACTTGCTTTTAGATACAGAAAGATACATTTTTGGCGGACTTCAGGAACTCTGGAGGGAAGTTCGTGTTCTAATGTAAGTTTTAGGATACCTCCGCTTTATTATGGCTTCATTTTGTTGTTTCGAGACTGTTGTATTTAATCTCTCTTTATTGTTGGTTTTATTTTTAGATTTTAATTTATATAATTCCCTATTTAAACTTCCGCAATCCTTTCAGATGGCCAATGTGGGAATAAATTCTACAGAAAAGACTATATTTATAAAGAGGACATGAACATTTTCTTAAAAATCAATACGGCGTCCAAAACATGGTCGGAGGCGAAGAAAAACTGTGTGGTTGATAGGGCTACTCTTTTCTACCCTGAAGATGAGTATGAAGCGATGGCTGTCATAGCGTTCTGGAACGAAAGGCAACCACAACTTCAGAAAATCTGGATTGGTATAGCTGACTGGAATATTAAGGAATTGTACCAGACTATTGATGGTAGGAGTTTAACAATTTTTTTACTTATTTGTTATGTTAGCATGTATAGGTCAAGTTATACGACAAAATTTAAACTGCATCTACTTTACCGATCGAACTAATAGTATACTTATGTTATGAAATTTATAATCCGATAATGGATTAGGATATTATAGTAACTTGTCAGCGCAAGATGACGTTATACTGTTGAGTTATCTCGATAAACTGTAGTTATCTATAATATTTTTAATTTTAAAGGAACAGACTGTTAAATGCTGCTAGCACGATATACCTATTGCAGATGTGATTGTGTTGATGATGAAATATTTCCAGGAAAAAGTTTATCCGAAGTTTACGACAAGTGGATGTTGAATGAACCTGACAATTTCGGAGGAAACGAAGGTTGTGTGGTGATGCAAGGGGACGGCACTCTTAAAGATGAAAGTTGCAGCAATAATTATGGTTACGTTTGCCAAAAAACTCCGGATTCCTTTGAATGGAACACTGAATGTGGTATACCTTATGAGGGTCTGTATTTTATTTATTTCACATTTCTATCGACCCATCAGTTTTTAGAAATATACTATTCTACCTTATTTGAAAGGACTATACCAATTGAATGAATTTTAAAGGCCAACAGGCCTTATAGTATTTTTAGCAATAGGCTGTCTGTGCCGGTTGGTAAAATATACTTAGTAGATTCTAAAATAAAAAAAAAACATCAAAAACTCAGTGATGCAGCGAAATATCTGATGAAATTATATGCGCTGTACTACATATAATCTCTTTCTACATTTTTAGGATACAAATACAACAAAGATTTGCAGAGGTGTTACAAATTTCACTTGACGCCGGAGAATTGGACTGACGCATATAGCATTTGCAAAAGTGAACAGTCATACTTAGCAATTATTAACTCACAGATGGAGGATTATTATTTAAGAAATATCACTGCAGAAGCCGATAAAGACCGTAATATAGTAGGTGGATTTTTAAGAGGTGCAGTGCATTTAGGATACCTCAACAAAAACGGGTTTTGGGAAACCATTGACGGTATGTTTTGTATTTATTAACATTTCTACCTATTTATTTATATTTGGCGATTCCCGGCAGAGTAATCGCCAATCCGGTCTCACACACGGTTCAGGGTCCAGGTCCAATCTACCAACCAGCCAACAAAATTTTACAGATATCTCAAAGATGAACTAGACTCTCAGAGAATTGGAAAATTTGCAAAGCAAGGTTTTATTACTACTATCTGTTATCAGGAGTTCCAGTTCACTACAGCGGGTTCGGTGACGGATGGGGATACCAGCAGCCCGACGGCGGTGACAAAGAGCCATGTGGCTCCATGTTCTACAGCGGTCAATTGAACGACATCGCCTGTTGGCATCGAATGTTCTTTATATGCGAACATGAAATTGATCCTCGCATTGTAGAGGCTTATAATAGAACGACAGAGCTTTTATGTACGAAGGCTGTCAGGTAAGGAATATTTTTCCATCAAATAGTAGTAGTAGGACTATACAGACGTAGAATGAGCATGATTGCACTAGTAACATCGCCACACTTATTTCTTTTGGAGGAAGGGTCTGGATGCGAGCTGACTTATATGTAAGACGATCATCTTAGACCTCTGGAGTGGCAACACATCTGTTATTGACTTCAGGTAGAAACCCTTTTCTATATGGACCTTGTTACAGATGTCCATGGGCTGACCACTTAAAATGACGTGGATTGTATCCTCCTTTGGTACTTAAATCCTATAAAATACTCTGAAAGCAACGTTTTGTCTTTATGTAATGGTATGTCCATTATTATTGGTGTTTCAGTAACGCTGTCAGAAGTTTTATGTTCCGTGATCGCACTCAAGTGTACTTTATGGTGATACTTGCATCTTATTTTGTTTCAATATAAGGTACGTTGATACTAATAACAATAATATTTATGTCTACACTTTTTTCTTTTATAACCCAATATTTAACTGATCTGTTGTCATTTTCTTTTTTGCCTGGACTGGTTGTCGTCACATCTGTAGATTTTTCAATACGAGTACAAATGCTGATGTTATATATTAAATGGAGGCGCTAGAACCCTTTTGTGGTTCGATGCCGGCGGCACCACCACCACGCTGCTATGTTCTAGTTTGAAGGGTGTAGTAAAGGAGGATAAACAAAAGGTGACATCTGCCTTTTACGCTTGTCTTTCTATCTCCGATATATAGAATAGAGTAGAATTCTGATATTAATTGACCAAAACAACCTTCGTTTATTTATGTATGAAATTTTGTTAAAATAACTTTTTTTATTGCAGCGATATCATTCTGAATAATACGTGATTAAGATTTCATCCTCTGCAGTGGCATGTCTCCTACTTCTTAAAGTGCCTCTCCATCTAGTGAAGGTTGGCTATCAGCTCCTTGCTGTCCTCTTTGCTTTTAGCTCTGCGGAATAGCCCAGTGGCGCTGGCTATTCTCTGAAGCATATTCGGGTAGAAGTCGTGGTACTTGTACATCCCGAATAGAACGAATTGACTCGACGTGGATCTTAAAAAGTATAATAAAGATTAAATTTTAACAACTTATGTTTTATTATTTTCATACCACTTGGTAGTGTTATCATCGTTAATACGAAGCTTGAATATTAACGATATAGCATTTTTATATTAGTACTTTAAAATAATAAGTCACTCATTTGATTACTACAGTTCAAACATAGATGCAGTGGGGATGTCAAGTGGGGATGATATCATGGCGACGCTCGAGTTAACAGAGAGCGACATTCTAGTTGGAGACTTCAGCAAGAACAGTTTAATAACGGGAATAGTTATAATACCTCTAATCACTAGTGTGTACCTACTTACGTGTAATTGTAATATCGTTACTCTGTACCGTATATATGACAATATTTATACATGACTATCTTCAAGAAGGCTTCGATCACAGTAGTAATAATTTTCTTTTCAAAATACGTAGATTTTACATTCTAAATGAACTTTTCCCTTATTATTTCATATAAAGTGGAAAATTCAGAGAAAAAAATATATATAGCAAAAAATAAGAATACTAACAAAACCCAACTACATCTTTATATTATAATTAACTCCCATGTAAGTTCTACCTAGTAGATCTTGCATCTTGCTTTTAAAGTATTAAGTACTCATTTAATACGATTAAACAGATTTTACGAACAAATATATAAACAGAAATACCAACAAAACTGATATTTACAGAAATTACTTTATTCATATTCCATGTATTAATATCATTCAGTTCTTTTTAACTATATTAAATGCTCAGACATAGAACTATTAGTTAATAATTAATTTAAATTTTAAATGAGTACCAACAAGTGAATTTGTTTAAATAAGTGAAGTCACCGATCATTGTTAGTATATATATACTATTATTAATAGAGATATAACATAATTAGCTAGTGGAGGAGAAATCTTGCAATAATTGTATGGTTAACCGTACATGCGACGAATCATTATTGTTTCGCGACATTTAGTCGCAAGTGTAGACGTGTCCTGGGTAATTACAGATCAATTACAGTCAAGATGTGGTCTAAACACATGATTTTCCTCCTACTGATACAACTTAAGTACAGGCTTATTTGTAAGTACTGAAAACTATTTAAATTGAATAAAGAAGATTTCTTTTTTATATGAAATAGTTAGATGTAGCAATCGAGCATGCTTCCTGAGGCCAGCCAAGGCCTCAGGAAGAGAGAACTAAATTGGACAACTATCTTTCAGACCAGATCACACACGCTATTGTGGCAGAAACACCTCGTCGTTCGATTGTTTCAAGTGTTAAAAGTCACATTGTAATTAAAAAAGAACAATACACAGTTAATAGTATGTGTCTTTTAAAACTACCAGAAAAGTTCAGTTAAAATGAAGAAAACTATTAACAGTTACTTTTTTTAGATGGTCAAACAGAGAACAATTACTTCCGCAATGATTATACTTACAAGAAAGACATGAGAAGTTTCTATAAAATTAACATGATTTTGAAAACATGGAAGGGAGCCCAGACCCTATGTGAATTGGAAGGTACTACCCTTTTCTACCCTGAAGATGAAGAAGAAGCGATGGCTGTACTGGATCTCTGGAATGAGACCGAACCTCAGATCCAAAAGATTTGGGTTGGTATGTCACTTCACAATGCCAAAACCGTTGACGGTGAGTTTTCAACAAATAAATTACTTATAGAATAACTCGGAGAATAATTGGAGATTTTTATCTTAAAATGTGTATCATTGTTATCTTAAAATGTATAATTATTTACAGAAAATGAAATAAACGCTAATAAAGAATAGATGATTACTATCATCTTACAATAAATCTTTATAAATGTGTGATCTGAAGTACATCTAGTTCCATTAGATTTATTGATAGTTATATAACTCTCGTTACTAAGAAAACAAACACACTGTAAGCTGTAAAATTATACTTTATGGAAGAAATACCTATCTCATGAAGTTTCTGCCATCATTTTTCTCCAAATACAAAACACCTTGCGAAGCGGTGGCAGTCATTGACGTACGCGAAAAATTATCTTTGAATAAATATTATCATATTATTCTAGGAAAGAATATAACGCAAGTTTACGAAAATTGGGCTTTCAATGAGCCTGATAATGCTGAAGGTAACGAAGGTTGCGTGGTCATGCAGCAGGATGGAACCCTTAAGGATGAAAGTTGCATAAACAAATACAGATCCATTTGCAAGAAAACCGTGGATACTGTTTCGTGGAATGATGAATGCCACTTACCTTATATGGGTGAGTTGTTTGTAAAATATGCATATGTTAAGTGGTTTATCACATACCAAACGTTATTACTGAGCAAAATAATATATTTTAGAATTACAAGCGCTAAAGGCAAATAATTCTTTTTTATGTTCTCATAAGTAAAGTCAGGCAGTTTTTAATATTAAATTTGAAAGAAACTGAACAAACTAATTTTACGTTTGAGCAAAAGTATACTGCTTTAATATAATAAAAATCATGACAAAAAAGATCATAAATAACTACAGTAGTATAGTAGTAAAGTTTAATAGTGTGGTTCATCTCCGGCGGCACCACCGTCACACCTATTTCTGTGGCCGTCATCAGGTAGGAATATCTAATCCCATCTGGGGTTGATTACAAATATCCATGGGCGGCAGTAGCTACTTACTTTCAGGTGGCCTGCATGCTCGTTTGCTACTCCTATATTATAAAAAGTTAAAGGGATAACTTTTAAACATAAAAATACTATAATTGTAGGATACAAATACAATAAAGATTTGCAGAGGTGCTACAAATTTCACTTGACGCCGAAGACTTGGGACGATGCGTACACCACATGCCGCGCTGAGCAATCCTACTTGGCCGTCATCAACTCTGTCCTAGAAGACGAACACTTGGTCAACATCACTGCTGAAGCGCCCAAAGATAACGTTCAAGGCAATTACTTACGTGGCGCTGTGCATTTAGGATTTCACGATAGGAACGGGCTTTGGGAGACTATTAATGGTGGGTACCTGATTTTTTACAAGCTTTTTTTAAGTTGCCTTATGTTCGTATTTCGTATGTTAGAGCGAGTCGGTGCCCTTAGTATGAGGTTTTACGTTTGCTCGAAAGCGTTCAACTTTTACGAATTCGCACATAAAGCGCCCCCGTGGACCGTATCGGAATAAAAATTCCGCAGTATAAGTTTCAAAAACGGAACTGTAACGCTATTAACATTAAATTAAAAATGTGAAAATAAATGCATTCTATGTATATTTGTAAACTTAAATGTCGTTACAATTGACTATTCAGTTTTTTAAAACTCATGCGAAATTTTATTTCCGTTGCGGTCCACGGGGGCGCTGTATGACCGAATACGTAAACGTTGAACAATTTCGAGCAAACGTAAACCCCTAGCGATCGAGCTGAAATTTAGCAGACACGTATGATTTGCGTGACAAATCATGATTAACTTAGTGAAAAATGTATGCAAATATTCGTAATTATTTGTAATCTTTGATAAATAAAAATATGTTTATATACTGACTTACATGTGAAGGGATCATCTTCGTCCTCATGGTGGCAAAGCACGTGTAATTAACTTCAATTAGTGCATGCTCTAAATGAAGTTGATTACAGATGGCCCATGAGCAACAGTGACTACTTATCATCTACATACTCGTTTGCCACTTGAATTTTATAAAAAAATCCTTTTATTTCTTCCGTAATGGCAAGTTGTAAACATGTGTCTTATTATTCTTATTATTGAGTAATCATTGTTTCATGTACAATATAATGCACATTTGACTTGTTTGCGTTCATATTATTTTGTCCTGTTAATTAAATAATTGAAGTTCTACATTTACGTCATTTATATAACAAACAACATGCCACTGAATTATAACATATTATCCTGCATTTATTCCTTATATTATCCTGTAAATACTATTCCAATTATATACTTTAATAAATAGAGTTTAGAGGTGAAACCAATGATGATTCTACTTGGAGGCAACATCAGCTTACCTATAGACTTATAACAGTGTAGATTATATGAGGCGTTGCTATCAAGCTTAATAAGGCATCTCTGACCAACCTCAGGTGGCATCTAATCCTACCTGGGTTAGTTACCTATCATAAAGGCACTATCGATCAGGTGGACTAACACAGCTGTTGTTAGACAGGAATAAGTGTAGCGGTGGTGCCTCCGGGGTCTAACAAAGAGTTCCACTTACAATTTGTAAATTGCAATATTTGCGATTATTCTCAGGAGTCCCTCTTCACGAAAGCGGGTTCGGCTGGGGTTACTCGCAGCCCGACGGTGGTGGCAACGAGAAATGCGGCTCCATGTTCTACACGGGACAACTGAACGACATTGGTTGCTGGCAACGCATGTTCTTTATATGTGAACATGAGCCGACCATCCTGAGCGCAAATATTAAAGATAGGATGGCCAAAGTATTCTAAGTCACACATATTTCTGCCTCATAACAGCAGCGCTTCTGTTCAGGTTTGACGGGTGCAGACATACTTTTTCGAAGCCTTCTAGCTTTTTCTTCAGGGGTAGCGGCGCATCTGTGGCCGACCTCAGGTAGGAATATATATGTTTATCTGGGGTTGATTACAAATGTCTATGGGCGGCAGTAGCCACTTACTATCAGGTTTACCATAATATAAAAAAAAGAAAAAAGTCAGCGACGGCGGTAGTATTATTTATATGGAATTTACTGTATATTTCTATTTGTTCTAGTTACTATTTGTTCTAGTAAATAAGGAAAAATATTTTTTTGTACATCTATGTTCGAGCAATGTGAAATTGTTTGTTTAATAGTGTAATTAATAATATTATTATACATTGTACGTTATTAGAGTTATCGAAGAATTAAGTTTTTAGCAATGTGATTTATTGTGCTTTGTAAGTATAATTGTAAACATGATTTTTTTGGCCTTTGTTACTAACAATATAATTTATTATGTGAAATATATTTTTGAAAATAGAAATAAAATTTTATAGCGTACCAAATTGTTTTAAATGTATTGCCACGAAATACATTTTAATCCTAACTAATATCATAGGTTGTTTTTCTTAATTTGCTACCTTTTCAGGCCTTAATTACAAAACTGATTGTCATGAAATATTGTACATACGTTATGAAGGTTTTAGAAAAGAACGTAGAGTATTTTTTCATCCGAAAAATTACCATTCTCTAGAGATAGATAATAATTATAGTTAAAAAACTAAAAACCACGCTCACATCGTACAAGGAAAATTGTTAATCCCGTCAGGATTATCCTGATGAATGAGTCAAAACTATTAAAAACATCATTGTCACCGGTTCTTGATAAGTGTTCAAAATTTTAAATTAATTGGACTGTTCAAAGTGGATAAACATTGACTTCCAAGATTCCGTTACATACATATATACAGGTCACGCTAATAAAAGCGTGGAAAAAACTTCTGACCACGAGCGAGGCCGCGGGTAGAAAATGTAACACCTGTCCAAAATGATTTATATTTTGTATTCAATATTATATTTTATATAATTATAACATGTAGTGGTTTTCCCTGTTCATCGGGTTTTGAAAATTTGCGACCATTATCGTGCAGTGCTTAATTAAAGTCAGATGTTTGGTAAAACATGATATTTTAATATTCCTAATAAGCGAGCGTTAAATACCAAGTGCTACGGTTTTAACTCGATATGTTTTCCAAGTGTTTGTTTTTCGTGCTCTTGCAGTCCGTTTTTCGAAATGCTCGTAAGTATATGGCAAAACTAGATCCAACTAAATATATTTTTAATAGACTGTTGAAGGTGGTAGAACCCTTTGTGGTTTGACTCCGGACATCACCGCCACAACTATTACTGCCTTATTACATCAGTGTTAAGTGATGCTGTGTTCTGGTTTGAACGCCACATCTACTACTGCCTAACAACAGCAGTGTTAAGCGCTGCTGTGTTCTGATTTGAATGAATGGTACTATTCTGAGGCGCTCCAGCTTAGTCCTCAACGCAACGCACCTCAGGTAGCAATCATATGTTATCTTGGATTGATTACTGATATCCATCGACAATAGTAGCCACATTCTATCAGGTGAACTGCATGCTTGTTTCCTACTTATACAACTGTTTTTCTATTTACTTATTTTTAGAGAGTCTAAATTTTTGGCCAGAATATGAATATTTGGCAGAAACGAAAAGTTATTACAAAATTCATACAATGCCAAAAACGTGGAATGATGCTAAAACACACTGTGAAAGAGAAGGAGCTAAGCTTTTCTATCCAGAACATAACGATGAGGCCTCTACAGTAATATCTCTTTGGGAAGAAAAGCAACCATTTATTCATTGGGTTTTTATTGGTATGACTACAACGAATGATAACGTCTTTAAAAATGCTGATGGTAAGTTATTCAAATTTTTACTCGTTAAAAAATTATGAACTAAGCAGATAATTATCGAATGGAGTTGACTGACGATTACGGAATTAATTCATTCTGTTTTTGTACTTATGACACAATATATTTTTATAATGAAGATATGTTTCAAATAAAACCAAATCATTAGCTAAGAGCAATCTTCTGCGAAAGAGTTATAAAGCTGATATGGCAATTCGTATCAAAATCGTGATCATAGTATTTCGGCACCGGAGGTACAATAACCATGTATTTTTTGCCTAATAACAACAATATTAAGTGCTATTGTGTATGGTTTGAGTTTGTGGTATGTAATTGACCTGCAATTTTACAAAGCGTTCTAATTTAATACTCAGAGGTAGAAGCATTTGTGGCCGAACTCGAGTGGAAGTTTAATCCTATCTGTGTATGTAAATTTACATACCCAGATAACAGGTAGGATTAAACTTCCGCCTCACTCTACCAAGAGCACTTGGCCTTGACCGGCACTTGCCACTATATTGGGTATTAGCATAGCTATAGTGACGAATTTATTTTGAGATGTTGAAAATAATGTCCACAACTAATTATGATTTTTTAAATGTAGGGAAGCCGTTAAATAATCCCTATAACATTTGGAATGCTGGAGAGCCCAACAACATTGGAGGTCGAGAGGAGTGCTTGACCATGAATGATAATGGTGAACTCAATGATGAAAACTGTGACAAGACGTACCCTTTCATTTGCAAAGCTAGTGTTGTTAGTTGGAACGAGGGTTGTAGAGTATCGTATCCAGGTATGTTATGTTAGAAAATCTTCAAATTCAGATTTATTCGGCTATAATTGGCTTCAGGTAAAACCCCTGTTTTGTATGCAGTTGGTTTCGGATATACTCGTAAATGGCAACAATTACTTACAATCAGATGGACTGCATGCTTCAGCCTTATAAGAAAATTCTTTCATTTACATCATATATATACAGGGTGAATCTCCATAAAGTGCACATATTGAAACAGGTAAAATTAAACCGCATTTTGTCGACAAAAAAAAATAAAAAAAATAATGAAAAATTTTTTTTTTGGGTTTTACGACCTTTTGAAGTTTTTTTTTTGGAATTGTGCACCTGAAGTAAATAAATCGCTATAACTTTTAAACTAAGAGGGTTATCAGCTTCAAACAAAAATAACAATGGTTGCCAATGATAGGCCGTACTGATCCATGAAAAAAAAAACAAAAAAAAAAATCATCTTCCCACGAAAAAAATGTCAGATTAGTGCAAAAAAGCACTTTTTTTAGGTAAAATTTTCAGTAATTATCAATTTCCTCAAAATAATCTAGGCATTTTATTTTTTTATTATTATTTAATGCAATTCTACGTCGTATTAGCTTTCAAACACTAAAAAAAACACGCCTCTAACTCAAGTATAAAGTTTGCTAGGAACGTTTCAAAAAAGATACTCATGACGCGACGCACGTGCGCCCTAATAAAACTGGTATAGTCCGACTCATAATTAGATGTCCAAAATATAAACAAAGGAAACTATCAAAAATATGTTTCAATGGTAAATTCATGGTAGTTTCTTATTTTTGACGATATTAAAGTAATAAAACAGTAATAAAATAAATCTTTAATAATTAAAAAAAAAACACTAGTTTGTATTAAAAATGTAATTTATTACCAACACCCTTAAAAACTGCCTTTGTTTAAGAGCTCGTAGGAAACTTTATACTTAAGTTAGAGGCATGCTTTTTTTAGTGTTTGAAAGCTAATACGACGTAGAATTGCATTAAATAATAATAAAAAAATAAAATGCCTAGATTATTTTGAGGAAATTGATAATTACTGAAAATTTCACCTAAAAAAAGTGCTTTTTTGCACTAATCTGACATTTTTTTCCTGGGAAGATGATTTTTTTTTGTTTTTTTTTTCATGGATCAGTACGGCCTATCATTGGCAACCATTGTTATTTTTGTTTGAACCTGATAACCCTCTTAGTTTAAAAGTTATAGCGATTTATTTACTTCAGGTGCACAATTCCAAAAAAAAAACTTCAAAAGGTCGTAAAACCCAAAAAAAAATTTTTTTCATTATTTTTTTTATTTTTTTTGTCGACAAAATGCGGTTTATTTTACCTGTTTCAATATGTGCACTTTATGGAGATTCACCCTGTATATATATATATCATAGATCTTTTTCTTCTTAGAATATGAGTACAAAGATAATCTGGGAAAATGTTACAAATTGCACACGACGCGAAGGAATTGGACCGACGCATATACAATTTGCAAAACGGAACGTTCCAACTTAGCCATAATCAACTCTGAGGAAGAACGCGACTATTTCAAACACCTGGTTAAAGATAAAACAAATAAAGATAATGATCTATTCCATTTGGGTTTTTTCAAGAGAGACACTTGGATTACTGTCGCAGGTACGTTAAATTAATTAGTACTGAAATGTTAAAGTTAGAATTTTGCCTATTTTTGCCTTTTTAAAATAGTATTAAAGGCTGGTAAGTTCTGTTTTGAAGCTAAAAGATAATATTTGTATTAAGAATATTTAACAAAGTTCCATATAAAATCTTTCCGTTTGTTAACAAAGCTTCGACTATGCTTTTTTATATCTTAACAAACATATTATTATACATTACTTATTATATATATTATCACATAATTCGTCATTTAATATTGTATACAAAACGACTGTATAAAGCTATACTCGAAAGTGTGTCCTATGTGTTAGAAATCTGTTTAAATTATTTTATTATTAGATTTATTTGAATTAATTTATTTTTTGTTATTTTCATGATGTGTTATTAAATTCTTATTTATATCACTGGCGATTGTATGAGTTAACATAAAAAGAGACGTTTGAGTTGTAGGTATTTTGCGCGGGAATAATAAAATGGTGTAAATTGATTCAAGAAATAGTAGTATTCTATTATATGTGTAACTTCTCATTTTTAAAACAGGAGATCTATTACACAATCTATTATACGATAATTCTGACATGGGATGGGGCCCTTCGCAGCCTGATGGTGGTATCAACGAGAACTGTGGATCAATGGCCTTAAATGGAGAGCTGCACGACGTAGCATGTCACGAGAAAATGATGTTCATATGCGAGCACGACATAATTACAAAGAAATTTGATGTGGCGGAAAAGAATAACGATGGTATTTATCTATTTTTGATTTACTAATGTCCTAAATTACTACTGAGTAAAACCGAAAAGCTATCGCCGGAGTCTTATCTATCACAGGCATCAGCAGAGACTAGGTCATTTTTGCTATTCTATATTGTTTACATTTTTACCTGTTTTTTATTTCATTTGTTTCTTATATTACTATTATTATTAGTTATTAATGTTATATTCCTGTTTATTTTTTTTAAGTTAGAAATTAATTTTCACATGTTTCAGTAGCAAAGGAAGATACGGCAAAAAACCTATATACCTACCTACTTACTAGAAAATTAACTATTAAAATGGTTTGGCTACGTAAAATCGCTACTAACGTTTTTACGCCGTTAAAGAAGCCCTTATACTTGTTTTAATGTCAAAGTTTTTTTTACAAACAAAATATAATAAACGTCACACGGCGTTTCTGAAATCTGCCAAAATGTCGCGTAATTTATAAAAAATACTTTATTATGGTGTCTTGCAAAAATGTTATAAGATTAACGCATTGCTTATCTTTATACGCTAACATAAGTAGTAACTGTCTCATAAGTTACGCAAATTCTATAACCTTCATTTCTCTACCTTGATAAAAAATTACTGTACCCTTACCATGAGTTTTTAAGTTTTGACAAATATGACTGTTTTGGTATTTGTTTACGTATTTGCCCATACAATTTCCAATCTATTGTATTGATTGTATAAGAACTAGTGTCAGTAACGTAACAATGTCTAAATTGACAAAATGGCGCTCTATGTTTTGTCTTTATTTTTTGCGAACATGTTAGGGAGACAAAAAGTTTATCGTCACTTGAGCACTTACTTATACGTTTACTCATTGGTGCGCTTTCGACAACGCATTTTATTGAAGCAAACGGAACTGAATAATGGATTGAGTAAACGTAACGTAAAATTGTGGATGTTCTGAAAACTCTTGGTAAGGGTAGATATGAATAACTCACTAATAGAAGTAGGTATAACATAGAAAACAGCGTAATAAAGACACTGTATTTTTATTACGACCTTTATTTTTTGTTTAGATTCGAAGTTTCGAGACGATTATCGTCTTATAGACGCCAATTACTACAAATTTCACTCGGTGCTCATGACTTGGAATGAAGCTAAAGTTATATGTGAGAGGGAAAGTGCTGCCCTCTTTTATCCAGTAGACAAAGATGAGTTCTCAAATGTTATTCATTATTACTGGAATATAACGCATCCGTCCTTCAACTACATATTTATTGGCATAGCTAATTGGATTGTTAAAGATGTCTTGGACACAATTGATGGTAAGTCTACATTTGCTTTCTTATGTCTTTTTTATTATAGGATATAGGTAGCAAGCGAGCATGCAGTCCACCTGGACGTCTACAATTCTATACCCACTGACTATGACTACTAAATCTTTGAAACCAGGACACAGCAGCGCTGAACATTGCTGTTATAAGGCAGAAATAGGCGGTGGTGCCACCGGAGTTGCACAACAGAGCGTTTCACCTTCAAACATTTATACAGAAGCACACTCTTAAACTGAACCTTACTTTGTTGACGACGATGCGTATTTAGATATGATTTTTTATTAGTGTAGCAGACGGGAATGCAATCCGCCTGATGGTAAGTGGCTACTGCTGCCCATGTACCTCTGTAATCAACCCCAGATAGGATAAGATATTCAACCTGAGTTCGGCCAAAAAGGCGTCGCTACCCCTGAGAACTAAGCTGGAACGACTCGGAAAAGTATGTCTCCCTTACCATAACAATTATGATTTCTTGGTCCAGGTGTGCCATTGGCGAGGGTTTATCGAGAATGGGCTTACGGGGAGCCTAACATGGCTAGTGACGATGAAGGCTGCGTGATTTTGCAGAAAAATGGTATATTAAAAGATGATAACTGCAATTTGAAGTATCCATTTATTTGTAAAAGGTCTCAGGGCATTACGCAATGGAACATGGATTGTAATCTACCGTGTAAGTTTAACTACCCCTTTTTGATAAGATAAGGACAAAACTAATATTTAGCTTATAATTACTTGAAAAAACATTGTATACTTATGTACTCATGTGAGAAGTTGTACTTCTTTGGCGTATTTCATAAAAAATAGATTGCACACAAATGCCTAAGAAATGAAAGTATTGCAAGATAATATTACAAGATAATTGTTACAAATGTACTATGATGCATGTCGTGTGACAATGATATAATGTGTTATTCTTAAATCAGATGATAATTACGTCAAGAAATCCGATACCTGCTACAAATTCCACTTAACACCGAGGAATTGGCATGACGCAAAAGCGGTGTGTGAAGGGGAAGAATCTTCTTTGGCGGTCATTAACTCGATGGAGGAACGCAACTACTTGGTCAAGATCACGAGAGATGCTGCAAAGAATTATGTAAAGGGCGATTTCCTGCGTGGCGGAGTACATTTAGGGTTTTATAAAAGTAAAAGGGACGGTTGGATAACGGTCAATGGTTAGTCAACTATTTTTTTCTTTAACAAAAATAGTTTTTTCTTAAACATACAAGTAGTTAGCACTCACATTGAAAGTGACCGCTGCCGATCATTAACCGCAGTTCAAGAGCTCAGATCAGGACTTAACAGTCCTATTTGATCTCGGTCGCCGATTTCTTTTTTAGCAGCAGACGATCATGAAGTCCATCCGATGATAAGTGGATACTGCCATCCATGGACATCTGTTATCACCACCAGATAGGATTATATTCCTACCTGAGGTTGGCCACAGATGCGCCGCTACCCCTGAGGATAAAGCTGGAACGCCTCCGAAAAGTATGTACCTATGTAGTATATTTTAATGTTAATAACAAAATATGTGCAGCCTATCAGTGTTACCAATACATGTATGATACCAAGAATAAAGAAGCGAAGCAATCTAGAATTGATAGTTTCTTTAAGCCAAAAGTTAAATTTATTATTTCTCACTACATATTTTGATTATTAAAGTTTTATCATTATTATTAAAATTAATAACACACAAATACCAAAAATAACTATCAATTTCATAAATACATTACATTACATTACGAGAACGTACTTTTGATAATAAAGTATGTATAATGTATATCCTTTGATATATATGAAGTTTTAGCAGTGATAGCCTAGTGGTTAAGAAACTCGACCTCTCGATCCTCCACCTCTGATTTTTCAAAGTTATGTGCGTTTTAGAAATTAATTATCACTTGCTAAACGGTGAAGGAAAACATCATGAGGAAACCTGCATACCTGAGAGATTTATAAAAAAATGTCAAAGGTATGTGAAGTCTACCAATACGCACTTGGCCAGCGCGGTGGACTATGGCCTAATCCTTCTCATTATGAGAGGAGACCTGTGCCCAGCAGTGGGACAGTAATGGGTTGATGATGATACATGAAGTTTTATTTTTTCAATTTTTAGTCCGTGTGGACCCCTAACCTTTGAGTTTTACATTTAAACATATGAAAAAATATGTCGTTTCGATTTACTTCGCGTATTTCGAGAACCTAACATGATATCCCAGTATCCCTAGTTGAAATCCCTCAATAACGTTTAATAATATTTTTTCTCCAGGAGGTACTCTCCACGACAGCGGTTACAAGGAATGGGCATACAACCAGCCGGACGGGGAGGGCTCAGAGAACTGTGGCTCTATGCTGTATAACGGACAACTGAACGACATCGGATGCCATCAAAAGATGTTCTTTATATGCGAGCACAAGGTCCCCAAAGCATAATTTGACAACCGACGTATTTTAAGCATTCCAATATTTATTCATGCGAAAAAATATAACATTTCATGAAAAAGATAAAAATGTTTTAGTTACTTAAGATAAAAATAAATAATACTCATATTTAAAATTGATTGTGTGTCAAATATTACAATAATCATAGGAAAACGTAAGCATTTAATTTAAAATGGGAAATAAACAAATGTTATACAGGAAATAATAATTATATTATTTATTATTAATATCTATTTAATTTTAGAAACTGCAAAAGTCTGTTTGATACAAACAAGGAAAATAATATGTTTCATAAATATTATTATTACATTTAGTCAACCATAGTGACCAAGAGGATGTGGTTTAAGCAAGGTTTAATAACAGCACCTACGTCAATTTTGTTGACGAGACAGAAACTTTAAAATGAATGCGGGAGATACCTTAATCCTCTTATGACGTTACATACGGCCGTGGCGACTCCTCCGAGCGGGTTCAGCGCGCTCCCTAGTTCGCTCGGCGTCTTCCTTTGCGGACTTTACTATGTCGCAGAAGGTGATCATGCCCTGCCGGGATTCGCTGCGCTGAATAATCGAGCATGTAATTAACCTACCATAACTTAATCTGACACGCTCGAGCATGTCCAGTGATCATTTTTTTACTAATCTGTCGGGCTCCCCTGTGTAAACCTCCCGATATAGAAAGCTCATTTATGGTTTAGGATGCTCTACAGGGCCTCATCTCTCTTTAAAAACAGACCTACTCAACAGATTATTACAACTCAGGTCTATGACCTACTGTAGGTTATTAACAGTGCTTGCACTGCTGTATGAAAAGGCTTTTCATAAGTCAGTTATTTTATTCTCAGGGTAAATAACGATGAACTTGTGAGGCGCTATTTAATTTTCTAATACTTATAAACCAATAGCTGTAATACTTATAAGCATCAGATCGAAGCTTGCTTATAAGTAGTGAGAATTCTGAAATAAAATATTTACTTAATAAAAACTGGGCAAGCGTGAGTCGCGAGGGAGCCTGAGCTAAAGATCTCAAACTGAATGAAATAAAAGATACTCGTATTTTTAATTGAAAGATTCACAAAAACATATTCTGTGATAGTACAGTACGAAAAACATAACAAAACTCAGGCAATTGTGAGTTGGGATTGCGCTTAAGTTCCCGATGAAAATGAACAAAGTAAATCATACATAATTGTATTGTGTTAAAGTACGAGATTCTCACTGTGCGAGCTCCACTCGCATACGGAGTGTTCTACTCACACTTGGCAGGTTTTCAATTTCATCTTTGATCGGTTTATTAAAACCGTAATGGCTAAAATCAATGATAGTCCTGTACTAAATTAGGCTCCTTGTATTACGAATGTGGTTTTTAATATCAGAAACTCACCTCGAATAATTCAAATTAAATGCATATACAGGGTGAATTTTTTAAATAGGCCTTCAGGAACAAATACAAAACTAACTAATGTAATTAATACAAAAATGTGAAAAGGAGTTACAAGGCCGATTTTGATAAAAACTAAAACTGCATTATAAGTTTTTTTAAATACCCTTTTCCCTAGCCGGAAATCGATCGAGTTCATTTAGAAAAAGAAATACACTCTCTATATTATTCCACTATCTGATAGTGTTGCTCATAAGGAACAAACTAAAGGAAAAAGCCTCAAATTTAAGAAAATACATATTGTTCGATATTAATTGGCAGTTAAGTTTCCGCCATTCATTAATTTATACATTTGGCGTATTAACAAATATTTGTGGCCAAATTGTTTAAATAATTCGAAAGCCGACGTTTTGTTCTCAAAGAATTTATATTTTAATGTTCAATTTAGTTAATCCTATACAGAGAATTTTACCCTAAAAAAAATATACTTTTGCTACTTCCCTGCGTTAATGGGGTTATAAGAATATTAGGAAAAATAAAATAAAAAATCTCTGAAATTCAGTTTTCAGGATATAGTATGTGTCTTTTAGTGCACTCTGCCAGGTTCACAAGAAAAAAAAATGTGTCTTTAAATGCACACCGCCAAGTACTCATTAAATTAAGAAATAATTAAAAAACATAAAAAATATCATACGTTTTGAAAAAACTAAATATAAAAGTCTCGGAAGTTATGACATATCAAGTTTTGAAATATTTTAGTTGAGTTGACAGATTAGAAGACCTCCTCCCAAAAAACCCAGTTTCCCAAATAAAGCAACTCGAAACTTTTTGAGCGGCAATAATTTTTGTTTACCATTGTTACGTTGTTTACCATTGTAGAAACTAAAAACACAAGAGTTTCACATATAAATCATAAACTTTTTTTGAAAATTCATCTCCTTAGGATGCTAAGTAAACCTATAAGCCATGTAAATAATGGTGCATTCTATAACAATTTAAAATGTTTGAGATGGCCAAGCAGGTGATAAATTCTCTCGAAAAGACTACACATATTTAGAAGACACGGCAAGTTTTTACAAACTACACACGACTCCGAAGTCTTGAGAAAATGCCAGAATTAAATGTGAGATGGAAGGAGCCATCCTCTTTTACCCAGAAGATGAAGATGAGGCTTCATTGGTTAGAGCTTATTGGAACCAGACTCAACAATATAATGTTATTTGATAAGAAATATCGTTTTATTTAATAGTAAATCACTGAGCGTTTCAACAGCGTGATTTATAAGAATGCGATCCTTTAAAAACGGCTGCCTTCTATTTTTGAGTGTCATTGAGGAGCAACGTATATGGGATCGGACTAAGATACGACTTCCAAAGTATTTGTTAAAAATGTCCTGAAATGGCTCGAGAAAAGTCCACCGCGTTAGTTTCCTACTCAGTACAATAAAAAATCGCTCTGAAACAGCGCTCTGGGAAATGCTTTTGATTCAGTTCGTAAAAGATTGGCAACATCTTCAGTATCTTCTATTATTAATAATTATTTATCCTTTTTTATTTACCAAAGATCAAAAATTGGCAATGTATAGTATAAAGAAATCTTTAAGATTTGATAGATTCATTATTAATAATGAGCGTATTATGACAAGATAAGGCGGTTAAAATACCCGCTTCAAGAGATCAGGGGTTAAGTTGTGATAACTTCCAACCTCAATACTCTTGGTACTTTCATGACAAGTAGTACTATACTTATAAATTAAACTAGATATATACGTTCTTGTTTGTCGTGGCATCAATCATCTGTGTCGTGGAATCACTGGTCTGATTCCTTTTTTTTATAATATAGGAGTAGCAGACGAGCATGCACTCTACCTGATGGTAAGTGGCTACTGCAGCCAGACATCTGTAAATGTGAATTATCTATCATTATACATGTACTTATCACTGTGTAATTATGTGGTATCGGTTATGCATATACAATAATCGTGGTAAATTTAATTAGATTAGAAACTCGATTATTCGGACTTCAGTTATAAGGTTTTGCGATTATCCTTATTACCAAACGCGATCAAGTTATTTTTTTAGTTATGTTTTAATCTACACTTGTAGACAGATACTCAAAGATTTCCCCCACAATAAAATACAACGCTTCAATAGAAAATATGAAATAATTGGTAGAGAACTACGTGTACCTTTATCGGATGAATTCACATGTACGTATTACACTATGTCCTGTTTTCCTGCTCAAGAAGAAGTTCACAGATTGCGACCGCAAGAATTTGCTAAGCAGTGTTATTTATACGACGGTCGGATGTAGTCGCACACGCGCACATACAAACCTACTTACATATAACATTCTCAGTTACAAGTCCATCATCAGACACGAGAAGACTAAAAAAATATTAACTAAATATGTTTTCTAAACTTACGGTGTTTCTGTGCTTCATACTGTCCGTGTTTCGTGTTGCTCGTAAGTACCTAAAATTTTAATTTACAATACATTATAAATACTTATCGTATCACTGTTAAATATGAGCTACATTGTATGTGTATGAATTACTTGAATTTTTAATGATAAAATTTTCAAATACGCGTGTAAACCTAAAGATGATATAACTGATAAATAAATAATAATAACACCTCTTTGGATAATGCAAAATCTATATGCATCCATCAAATCAGAATACATGAACTTAAAAATGAAGGGAAATCTATTTGGCAAAATTTTAACTGACTGTAGAGAATAAATCATTAGATATACTTAATTACTTTAAAAACAAAGGAGTGTCATAATTATATAACTCATTTTTTTTTTGAAAATTCACCTCCTTAGGATGTTAAGTAAACCTATAAGCCATGTTAAATAATTATGCATTCTATAACAATTTAATTTTAGATGGCCAAGCAAGTGATAAATTCTTTCGAAAGGACTACACATATTTAGAAGACACGGCAAGTTTTTACAAACTACATACGATGCGGAAGTCTTGGGAAAATGCCAGAATTAAATGTGAGAGGGAAGGAGCCACCCTCTTTTACCCAGAAGACGAAGATGAGGCTTTATCGGTTATAGCTTATTGGAACCAGACTCAACCATTTATTCAATGGATATACATTGGTGTAGCTGATTGGAACGTAAGAGAAGTCTTCGAAACTATTGATGGTGAGTTACTTGATATCGAAACAACTTCATTGCGTAACCTATTTGTATCATCACGTCATTAGACAACTATTTATCGATATGAATAGATACTTATAAGTTTACCTGCTTGATAAATAACAAGGATATTTGTAAGAAAAGCAAGAATTCATTGCAATAACAATGATGAATAATAAGAACTTTTTTGGAAAATTAAACTTTATTTTTATAACATGAACACTTTCTTATAATATTTCATGCATGAAAAAAATAGATAAGATTGTTTTACCAAAACTACAATTTAACAAGCTTAGATGAGTAATGTTGATAGAAGGCTGAAGTAATCAGAACTCGATGTTTTTAGGCAGACCAATATCGGATGTTTATAACAACTGGAATTATGGAGAGCCCAATAATCTTGCTGGGAAAGAAGGCTGCGTGGTCCTCGCCAGAAAAGGTACTCTAAATGACGACGATTGCAGTGTGGGACAAGCATTTATCTGTAAGAAGCAGTTGTCCACTCTCCAATGGAATATGGAGTGTAACATCCCTGATACAGGTAAGACTGCGGTAAAACCTATATGACCTACGATTGATATGTTAAAAAGTATAATAGAATATATCATAACCATCAAACATGTATTATGCTGCTACTGAGCGCAAAATAAATTTGCGATGATTTAAATTTACGGAAACTGTTAAACTTGTTCTTATTATGCCCATTAACCAAAACGTTAATATTTTCATATCAGGTTACAAGTATAACCAGGATTTAGCCAGATGCTATAAATTCCACTTAACTCCAAAGAACTGGACCGATGCCTACACTATTTGTTACGCTGAACAGTCGTATTTGGCTGTGATTAACTCAGATGCCGAAGCTGCCTACTTAGTCAATATGACCGCTGAAGCGCCTAAGGACAACGTTCAGGGAGATTACTTGAGAGGAGCCGTGCATTTAGGATTTCATAACAGGGATGGCTGGATTACAGTTAAAGGTTTGTAAAATTTTTATAATGACCGCTCATAAAATTTGTAAAATGTACTGGGACATATCTATGAAGCCAAAATGACCGTACCTACAATAAATGCTTTATTGGTGGTTATTATTTGCCTTAAGAAAGTACGTAGTAAAAAAAATAATTCTGCTGTATTACGGAATAATTGCATTTTGTTGATAATTTTCTTGTAAAACTGAGGACGTCAAAATCTTCTACTATAGAAGTCCAGTTGCTTTTGAAGAAGTAATTTTTTTATGAATTCAATAATCGCCCGGACATTTATGACATGAATGATGAATAAACTACTGTTTTTAAGTACGACAATTAGGGAGACCAGATGCTTTAATAAAAAAAAATCAAAATCAAAAAAATCTAAAATTTTATTTACTTCTCTACAATGTTTTTCCTTATATAAAGCATTACAAATGTTTACAAAATGATTATTCCCACAGGAGTACCAGTACACGATAGTGGTTACAACGGCTGGGGGTATGCCCAGCCTGATGGTGGCGGCAATGAGAATTGTGGCTCCATGTTCTACACCGGAGAACTGAACGATATCGGGTGCTTTCATAAAATGTTCTTCATATGCGAACACGAGATACAAATCCGAACTGAAGACATCACTTTAAGATTTGGAGTTTAATGGGATCATTATTAATCGTTAGTTCAAGTACATAAATACATGAACCTTGAACAATTTGTGTTCTTCTCCCAAAATGACACGTGGTCTTTTACTGAGCTCATGGTTACTTAACAGTTTGTTATGTTTACGTTAAGTTAACGCTATGTTAGTTTGTTGACTTGTTAACAGAATTCCTAAATCTGCACGAACAAAGCATACTGACAGCAAAAAATAAGAAGGCAGAAGTAGCAAAAGTCAAAGAACTGATTAGTAGGTTCATGGCAATAAAAAATCAATAAACGTATACACAAATCAGAACACTTGTTGATTACAAAGATTGAATGAATTAAGTGTCAAGGTTCCAAAGTTTGGTAGATGCCTGGTTAGACAAATTCAGAACTACTTCAGCAGTTCTCCTGCACCAATAGAACTAATCAACCATCATAATAATTCAACTACATTGAACACAAATGTATATTTCAATGTCACGTTTTCAATTTCTTAATAAGTTAGCTATATTTTTGCTAGTCACATGGCGATAAAACACAAGTACGAGTATATATAAATAAGATATTTTAGGTCATAAATAGAAATAAGATACGTTGTAAGAATAATGTGATACCAAATAAATATAATATAATGTTATTTGATAAGCAAATATCGTTTTATTTGATACTAAAACATTGCGCGATTTATAAGAATGCAATCTTTTAAAAACGACTGTCTTCTATTTAGGACGCTTTTATTACCTTCACCTGTATGTATGTATGTTTGTGGGTTTGTGTGTAACTGTTCCCAGTTTCTGTGTAAAATTTTAAGTGGCTATCTATTACGGTTCCAGAGATAGAGCACTGTGACAGACGGACAGACAGCGGAGTAGTAATAGTGGTTCCGTTTTTACCCTTTGGGCACGGAACCCTAAAATTTACAAGGCATAGGCAGATTCACGAAGATTCTTCTGAGATAAATGTCTCCCTTACAATACCTTTTCAATTGAGAAACATAGCAGCGCTTCTCAATAATCCTGCTAAAGTTTAGATTACGATAAAATATTGCTAAACACACGTTAAGAAGAGATAAATGATAAAATCTATTACGGAATAATAAAATAAGAGTCGTGAGCAAAGATCATTATTTATTTCATATTAATCATGTTAAGTACAAGATAATATACTGCTATCATTGTTTATATATAGACTTTTCATGACTAAAATATGAATATTATAAACAGCACGTTATGTAGCTTATACCTAATATACCTATACCTTTACTTATATCTATATTAGACCTATTTATAAACATTTAACACATAGACTTATAATATTTCTAAGGTATTCTTATTGTGTTCATTAGGGTCCGTTCACTCCGACCGGCTCGGAGAGGAGAGCACATTTTTATCACGTTCGAAACAGAGTTTTGAATACTTAATTGTATAAGGTTTATTTTTGCATGAGCACTTCTTTTGTCATTTAGAATGCTTGAACGAGCTTCGTGTGAAATAATAAAAGGAGCCGACCGGCTCTGACTGTGTGCTCATTCTCGCTCGCGCAGCCGATCGGCTCCGATTGCGAGCGCACCCGCTTTCAGATTTTTACCAGCCGGTCCATGTGAAATAGTTGGCGGCTCCGCTCCGGCCAATTCCAAGCATATACGATACGGTCTGTGTGAAAAGAAAAATGCGGGCCGATGCTCTCCGAGCTGGCCTGTGTGAACGGACCCTTACTGTGAATAGATATTCTTTACGCGTTTCCGCTAGTGTGATGTATTTAAAGCTGTTATGTTAAGTAGTAAGATTTAAAGCTATTTAAGGCAAGAAATTATTGTTTATAGATAAATAGTACATTACAATACGAGGACGAAAAATTTTTTTCTGACAAGTGTGAGTTTGCAGACCGAGCCGCAGGCGAGGACTGCAATCACACGAGTCAGAAAAACATTTTTCGTCCGCGTGTTGTATAAAATTTTATAAAAAGTATTTAATATAGATGGTTGTGTGTTTTAAGGTACTTGTTTTATTAAAAGAGATATAATAAACATAATAAACAGACTTAAAATTTTTTTTTGAATAGAAAAAGTTAATTTAGCTTTAACAATTAAAAAAGATTACACAATAAGAAAAAAATACACACTAGTTATTAAGATATGTTTTTTTGGATTAAACTTTATATATTATTTACTTTTATTTACTTTAATACACGTATCCGTGAACTTATAACAAAATATTTTTTGTATAAAAACAATGTATTGAAACTATTTTGACGCTAAGCAACTGTTTGGTAATATAGTCAATAATAATTAGTACATATATAGTCATATTGTTACATACATTATAGTAACCTCACTGCCCGATAACAACATTGCCCACTAATGGTAAGAATCCAATCAAAGGACAGTAACCCAGAAGTACTCGGACTGGCTCGAAATAGAGTACAAGTACATACAACAACAGTAAATAGATGAACGCCGAGACCGCAAGATCCAAAATGAATAATCTGAAACAGACATATAAAATAAAGTTTAAAACCTAAAACAAAAATCTAACATTATCATTCATATGATCCTGCCTAGGCGAGGGTCGAATTTTAAACCGTCCAGGCAAAACAACAAGGCGACTACTACATTATGTGGGTCGCTAATATCAGAATGTGTTATTCCTTATTTCAAGTAATCTTCAGGCAACGAGGTTAAATCCAGAAAAAATAGGCTTGTGTAACCCAATTTAGATAAGTCATTTACAGCGTAATGCGTTAATTGTACCTACATAGCGTCAAGTGTACCTTTTTTTTTATAATATAAGGGCAGCAGACGAGCATGCAGTCCACCTGATGGTAAGTGGCTACTGCCGCCCATGGACATCTGTAATCAACCCCAGATAGGATTAGATATTCCTACCTGAGGTCGGCCACAGATGCGCCGCTGAGGACCTGAGGACTAAGCTGGAACGCCTCGGAACAGTATGTCTCCCTTACCACACCCTTCAAACCGGAACACAGCAGCGCCTAACACTCCTGTTATTAGGTAGAAATAGGTGTGGCAGTGGTGCCGCCGGAGTCGAACCATAAAAGGTTCTACCAAAAGCTATATACGAGTAACATATCTAACGCTCGACAGTGTGTTGGACAAATTTCATCTCCTCATGACTCAGTAGTAAGAACTTGAAGACTACTCCTAAGGCAATTCAAAAGTACTTTGACTAATCTAACTTAACATAACCTCACTAATAAGACTACAGGCTAAAAATTATGAAAATGTTCAATAAAATATTAAATTTCAAGTTTTTTCATGATAATTTCTATGATTGTATAAGCCTATTAATATGAAATATAATAACATAAAGACGCTAAAAATAAAATCGGATGGTAGTATTCTAGCGTGTGGAATAACAAAATAAATTATACTTACATATTATTTTGCAATCTTGCTTTCGGTAGGTTTTCCATTTTCTCTTTCAGACAGAACAGTTTGCCACCAATCATGCAACTTTCTATATAAGGCACAATTTCAATGATGGCTAAGTCCATAGGGAACGTCGCAAAGTCTACGGGGTTCAGTTTGGTAGCCAATGATTTGAAGTTGTGTGTGTCAAACCACCATTCCCGAGTTGTAAAGTACTGTAAGACTTCGAGTCCCACAGAAATCCTGTTTTGTATGCGCACCATACTGAAACAAGAATATTATTTTTTTACAAATATAATAAGTTTATAAGAGAATAGATGATCCTAAGATAGGTGGTAGAACGCTTGTCCCTGTAGTTCCGGGACTAGAATAGGGCTACGGTATCCCCTGCCTGTCGTAAGAGGCGACTAAAAGGGGGCTTCCGGGGTTGCTGGCGGCAAGAGTGGGAGCTCGAACCGTCCGGAGAGCAACCCCGGGAAGGACGGCGGCATGTGTGATCGCATGCCGTCGTAAACACCAGGTGTGCGGGAGGAGCGTATAGTGCTCCCCCCAGGGCAGAGCCCGGCCGGGGTATCGCGCTCGGAGGACTCCGGTTGTGTTCCGTCGGAGATCCCGGAGTTCTCCAACAAGCGTTGAGGACGGCCACCACGCCACGGTTTTAATGCGGTAAAAATCCCACATAACCCGGCGTCGCTCCCACGTCGTCGGGTACCTTTTGAAGGTTTCCCCCCCGAAAACAAAAAAGGTGGTAGAACGCTTTGTGGTTCGACTCCGGCGGCACCACCGCTACTCCTATTTCTGCCTCATAACAGCAGTGTTTAGCGCTGCTGTGTTCAGGTTTGAAGGGTGTGGTAAGAGAGAGTCCTCTAGCTTAGTCCTCAGAGGTAGCGTCGCATCTGTGGCCGGTCTGGAAGGAATATCTGATGCTATCTGGGGTTGATTACAGATGTCTATGGGCGGCAGTAGCTACTTAGAATCAGGTGGACTGTATGCTCGTGTGCTACTTCTATATTATAAAAAAAGAAGATATT
This sequence comes from Epargyreus clarus, assembly GCF_041222505.1. Taxonomy (NCBI): domain Eukaryota; kingdom Metazoa; phylum Arthropoda; class Insecta; order Lepidoptera; family Hesperiidae; genus Epargyreus; species Epargyreus clarus. The sequence goes on from NW_027332233.1 coordinate 6,736,297, forward strand.
TATAAGTATTATGACTTGAAAGGTTTTCCATAGGATTTTCCACAGGATTTTCCATAAGGTGCAAAATGACACTGGTGCTGCAAATGTCCATAGGTGACGGTGACTACTTTCCATCAGGTAGCCCGTCTGCCTTATCGCTAAGTTTGAAAAGCGTATTCTCTTTCAAGTTATAATTTACATTTATTTACTATTCAATCGTCATAAAGGGTTAGTTTAACGAAAGTCGTTTCTGAATTCTAATTCACAGTACATTAGGAAAACCTGTACAAAATTGTATACTTAGTGCTCAATGTTTACCTACTTAATTCTAGAAGCAAGTGACCTTATCAAGTAGAAACATAACTTCGTAATTCTGATACAAAATAGTCAAGACGAAAATACAGACAGATTTTCGTATCACTGAGTTATATTATGAGGATTATTTTTATTACATTGTACTGTTTTTTCCTACGCGGGATGCCGCGTTGTCTATAATTATAACGCAATAATTATCTATCATTACATGTACTTATCAGTGTGTAATTATTAATGTGGTATCGCTTATACATAATCATGGTATAGGTAGGTAGATACATTAGAAACTCGATTATTCGAACTTCAGGTATTGGGATTTGCGATTATTCTTACTACGAAACGCAATTAAGTTAATTTTCGAGTTAATGGCCTTAGCAGACTAGCTACTTCTATTATTATTAGTTGCGCGAGAAATAAACTATTTTCATTTTCATTCATAATTTATTTTTTTGCATCAAGCGCATGGGTTTTAAATGTATGCGCTGTGTAGCCTGTGATACCTGCATCTAGATTCCGAAAAGCAGCTAAATCCTTAATCTCCGATACTAAAAGTAACATGGCTGCTGCTATATTGAAATTCGGCCTCTCGATCGAGTGGTCAGGTTCAAATCCCAGCCAAGCTCCTCTGATGTTTCCACGTTGTGTGCGTGTTAGAAATTAATCACTAACTTAAACTGTGAAGGAAAACATCGTGAGGAAGGCTGCATACCTGAGAAATCTTAAATAAACTTTTCAAAGGGGTATGAAGTCTACCAATTCACACTTGGTCAGCGCAGTGGACTTATTCCTAAAGGATTAGGGCATAGTCCACATGAGAAGGATCTCATTCTGTGAGGAGTCCCGTCCCCAGCTGTGGGACAGTAATGGGTTAACGACATCTGTTGGGGTGTTTCAAGAAAAAACCTTTATAAAAATCTTTATACATTTAGCTTTACGGATTTTTGGATTATCCGGATGCCTTACGACAATAATAATTCGGGTTACCGAGTCTCTACTATATTCGTAATAGGAATAACCCGGTATCTACAACAACGTGATAAAAGTGAACATCGCATGTAATTACTTGTAATCGTTTTTATTCTTATTTTTCCTTGTGTATTTTTATTACCGTGTTATATTTGTATAAAATGTGTGAGTTAGATGTTTGTTATATTGGTTAACCATCAAGTTATTTAAATCCATATTTGAGTTAAACGACTTCTTAATACACAACGTAACAATTAAAGAGTAAATTATAATGTTATATAAAATCATAGTTAAATATTATAATTACTTAATTATTATATGATATATTTTAACAATATATTTAAAATATTTTAGTGCCTGTTAACTTAGATAAATAAATCTAGTGTTGTAATGTGTGCTTTTAAGTCTGGGTAAATTATAATTTAATTACAATTTAAATACTGCATACTAAATACGATTATAACATCGTAATAAAATTACAGAATTTGAGCAACTCGCAGCGACAAAACTATAATATTACTAGCTGGCCCGGCAAACGTTGTGTTGCCATATAAATAAAAAAATGTTAAGGGTTATATTCATTTCTAGTAATACTGAGAGATACTTACAATCTCTTCTGTCCGAAAATGAGCATCAGGAAATCGATCAAGTACGCAGGGATAATGTGATAGAAGAAGACACACAGATCGTGTATAAACTTGTTATGTCTTATATTTCCGTTAGGATACCACAAGGGTCCCTCGAAAGGGAACTTGCGTACTGTTGCCTTGCCAACATCCAGAACTTCCCTCCAGGTGATGTTCCTGTCGTCGCCTGTTGTCAAGTTGAAGACTGGAATCTCTGAAGGCCTGGTTTTAAGAAAACACAAGTTAATTATTTTATCAATAAATTTTGGTCATGCTAATTGTTAACATTTTTACATACATGAGGTCTACCTGAGTTCAAACATTTGTTAGAGGAACGCCTAGTGTGTAGAAACCCAAAAAGGCAGGTCAAATCCTTTAGAACATTGAAGTATTACCAGTGCTTTATTAGGTCGAAATGGTGTGACTGTGAAACGCCTAAGTGAAAGAAATCTACTGAAGAAACGGATACATCTCGCACACATGCACACAACAAAAGTAGTCAACAAAAATATCACATTTATCACCGTTATTAATACTTTCAAAGATCAAAATTTGTCAATTTTGTTATGAAATAAGTTTCAAATGTCAATTTTTGGAAGGCAAAAACATGGATTGATTTATTAATAAGCGCTGTAAGAAGTCGCTAATTTGAAATATGACGTACTTTTCCATCTGAGTGTTGATATGGTACGGGATGACGATGAGCGCGTTGATGGCGATGTCCACGGGGACCACCTCGGCGTGGTAGTGTCCGCAGCAGTGCATCGACCGGATCACGCCCTTACCAGCCCCGACCATGAGGCCGATGGGACCGTTCAGGTTGTCCACCCAGCCTGGCATCGGCTCCTTGTAGGAGGGAGTTACTACAAACACAATGTAATTGAGGCTGTTAGAACCAGAGTAACTACAAAAACCAACCTAACTACAAAAAACGATTTAGAATATGGAGAAAAGTAAAAGTACATGCATTTACTACGGCGACGCGATTCATTTCTATATTCAGAGCGGACTAGCAGTTTTACGCAGACTATACAACATTTTTAAATAACAAAAATACAGATAGGTCAAAAATCATTAAAATGCAGTTAGGCCACTCTGGTTCTAGCAGCTTCAATATTTTGTTTTATAATATAGGATTAGCAGACGAGTACATGATGGTAAGAGGGTTTTATCACCTTCAGTTATTTGGATAACCTACGTGGTACACACACAGAGTAGATTCGTTATTATTTTTGTGATCTGGGCGAGTCCACAGCTTCTTATTACGCTATGAATAAATCACATTTTTTTATGTAATTAATCACATATTTTTATGTAACGTTTTGATTTAGCTGGCCATTACGATATATGAGGACATATGAGGGTCACAGGTATTGCAGATACGCCGCTGTTACTGAGAATGACCTCATATTAGGTTCCCATACCTTTCAATTAATCATTGTTATCATATAATGTACTTAATTTAAATTTTTATCTTCTAATTGCTATAAATTTAAAAGGTGGTAGAACCCTTTGTGGTTCGACTCCGGCGGCACCACCGCCACACCTATTTCTACCTAATAACAGCAGTGTTAAGCGCTGCTGTGTTCCGGTTTGAAGGGTGTGGTAAGGGAGACAGACTTTTCCGAGGCGTTCCAGCTTAGTCCTCAGGGGTAGCGGCGCATCTGTGGCCGACCTCAGGTATGAATATCTAATCCTATCTGGGGTTGATTACAGATGTCCATGGGCGGCAGTAGCCAGTTACCATCAGGTGGACTGCATGCTCGTCTGCTACTCTTATATTATAAAAAAAAAAAAAAAAAAAAAAAAAAAAAAAAAAAAAAAAAAAAAAAAAAAAAAAAAAAAAAAAAAAAACTTGAACAAAGACTCAAATGGCCATAACAAAATACGAACTTTACAAAGGCCTCAAACGCTTTTGTGGTCTCGTAATTCCTTAAGACTTATTGAATGCTCATAATGAATAGGTTTACTGGCGTACAGTGACATTGTGATGTAATCTTTACGGTTAAGACCCTTTGTTATTAATAATACATTTTAACTGTGTTGAAAGCAAAGGTTGAAAGTCGTATTTTAAGTGAATACAAGAAGCAATTCAAGAAGAAGAAATTCAAGAAGCATCTATTCAATTTGTGATGTTTTTGAAAATTAATTAATCATAAAAGTTAATCACTGAACCATAGCGAGACCTAAATGCCGGCAATATCAGAAATTCAAGACTATTCAATCTTTGATGCTGTTAAAATAAATTAATCATAAAAGTTAAATACTGAATCATGGCGAGACCTAAATGCCGGCAATATTTCCACAATATTAAAAGGGACGTGACGTCTCTGCTGGACTATCCTGTGGTCCACTTTAGTGGCCTAATATTGATTTAAGGGGTTTTATATCTGGCATATCACACATAGCCCATAGAACAGTACTCAACTTTCTTAGAGGTAAAAAAATAATTGTTGAATGAGCCAAAATGATTTTTTTTTTTATAATATAAGAGTAGCAGACGAGCATGCAGTCCACCTGATGGTAAGTGGCTACTGCCGCCCATGGACATCTGTAATCAACCCCAGATAGGATTAGATATTCCTACCTGAGGTCGGCCACAGATGCGCCGCTACCCCTGAGGACTAAGCTGGAACGCCTCGGAAAAGTCTGTCTCCCTTACCACACCCTTCAAACCGGAACACAGCAGCGCTTAACACTGCTGTTATTAGGTAGAAATAGGTGTGGCGGTGGTGCCGCCGGAGTCGAACCACAAAGGGTTCTACCACCTTTAAATATTTCAACACCCACCTATACTGGGCCGAACAACAACAGCTGGTAATTCCGGGTAGCTGTCCCTGACAAGGGCTTCAGCCAGTCGCTTGGAGTACGTGTAGGAATTGGGATGCTTCTGCATGATGCTGGGCGCGAGGATGTTCAGCTGCTCCTCGGAAAGCCAGCTCGCCGCGCGGAGAACTTCTTCTGGATTAGCTGGAGGATCGTGGACCTGCGAAGATTTTGGAAGCTTAGTTTACAGAAAAAATATAGCCCAGTGGATTGTGGACCAAAAAACACTTAATTCTTAAATGAAAATGAGACCTCTCGAACGAAATATTGAAGCATGCTAAATTGTGCCATTTGTAGCTTATCAAAATAATTCACACCTGAAGTGTAGTAAGTATTCTTGTGGCAAAATTTAATGGTTGATCCGCAATAGTCAGTTGAAGGTGGTTTAAAGTGAGATAAGTATGAATAGGAAGGTCAATTGTAAGGATCAGAAAAACATTGGGATCCACCACATTTAGAATCATTCAGAATGATAATGTGGTTTTTGAAAAATTACTTAATTTACATATGTAAATAAATTTGTGTTTAAACTTGTTGTACAATTGGGTACACAGGCAGTAAAAAAGTTATGTTTCCCATGTTAGTTATGCAAACTGTGTGAAACCCATAAAAATAACCAAAATTTGTTCTTGTTGATATCAGTCCCTACCTGCAGCTGGCAAAATATAAATATTTTACATATCCAAGCACCCAATTGTTTTAAAATGTAAGTAAATAAACATACACTATATGCGATGTTAAATATCAGAGGTGAGATCACATCAATTGTTTATTTTCTTTTGTTGTGTAGTATTCGTTTAGGCCCATGGATATAAGCATCTTTTGATTAGTTTACTAGGGCAAACTACTTTCAAGGGAAAGCCGCAAGTCTAGTTGGTTTCTAAGAACAACAGATATAATGCAATAAACCGTGTCAATTTGAATGTGATGCACAAATATATGCCTCAAAATGAATTTATCATGGTTGTTCGAAAATATTGAAATAGATATTGAGATTAGCAGTATTTTTTTAAACTACAGTAATAATTGTAAGTTATAGTTATAATCATAATTGTCTATACAACGGACTTCATTTAGCCAGGTTCATTAGAGTAGTAGTAGTAGCCCCTGTAGTTCCGGGACTAAAATAGGGCTACGGTATCCCCTGCTTTCGTAAGAGGCGACTAAAAGGGGCTTCCGGGGTTGCAGGCGGCAAGAGTGGGAGCTCGAACCATCCAGTAAGCGAACCCGGGAAAGATGGCGGCATGTGTGATCGCATACCGTCGTGAACACCAAATAGTATGGGAGGAGCGAAAACTGCTCCCCCAAGGCAGAGCCATCGCGCTTGGAGGACTCCGGTTTCGTCGTGTTTCGTCGCAGATCCCGGAGTTCTCCAACAAGCGTTGAGTACAGTCACCGGTGGGGTTTTAGTGCGGTAAAAATCCCACATAAAGGTTCACTAGAGATCCTGATTTGCCCAACGTACCCTTTCAGCCATCCGATCGTAGTCAGGGTAGCAAAAAGCTGTCGAGAGATGTATAAAGGCAGCTAAATTCTTCATATTCTTCGCAATGTCCAGAACTCGCTGAGTTCCTCTTGTATTCATCTCTAGACCCTCCAGAAGCGGAGCTTCCAGGCGCAGTGAAGCCGCGAAGTGGAAGACAACGGATACCTGAAAAAAGAATTTACAAATCAGATTTTGCTGGACGATAGAAGAAATAACTCAATGTAGGTTAATAATCAAGGGTCGGATATCGGATATTTTGGATATCTAGGTTATTTACATGGCATATGTATTTTATTCCTTAAAGTAGGGAAATTTTGAGTTGACACTAACAATCAACTACTACTGAGTTCTTTGTAACATTCTAAAAGATTTATGAACACGTGCATCTTGGACTGAAGACTAATTTTGAAGTTTAGTTAAATATATTTTGTGTGTGCCATGGCTATAACACGGAGAATCTGCGGAGGACGTTGATCAAAATATTCATTAACTTATTCATATACCTCTTTACAAATTTCTTCCAGTTGATCCTTTTCAATGCCGAGCTTGTCGTATATGATGTCACCAGGCACCGGAATGAGCTTCTTCATCACATGAGGTTTCTCCGTTCTTATTCTCGCAAACAACTGTAAAAGTAACAAAAAAATATTAGAATAATTTTACAAACACATTTTTACTGACAAAAAATGTTCCGTAAAATCAAGGTATTGTAAAATCTTCTTTCACCCCTTCATCATATTCATCATCATACATTTATTTACCTTATTATATGGAATTGTGTTCAGCTTTGAGCCATCTAGAAAAATGAATTGAAACTACTTCATTATCATGTAATGTAACGTTTGTAATTAACATTAACAGTGAAAATGTAAAAGATAAAAGAATACATTGTTTTTTCAAAAACATAATTCATCAAAATATAAATAAAATAGCTCACGTGATCCTTTTAATGTAGCGTAATAATTACCCCCATCTTGTAGATTAATGCTTTTGTACATTTTCTCATATTAATTACAAACTGCAATAAATTGGCCAACAAACTCACGGGCAGTTTCCACATGTCTTCGATGCGTGATTCCGGTGTCTTGCCCCGCTTCGTCCGGATCACCGCGTACACGCACTCCACGTCGGGGACGCTGTACAGTAGTTTCTCTATCAGGACCTTCCCCATCAGCCCTGACGCGCCCGTCACCAACACCTTCCGGCCTCGGTACCACTCGTTCACTTCTGACGTCATTTTGTGTCGCCTGTAAAGTTTTGCAGTCTTATTATTATTCTTTTTTTGATGATTTTTTTATTTATTAAGTTATGTTACAATGTTTTATAAATCTACATATTCTTATTATTGTCTGTTTGAAAGGTTTTCATCATTAATCCAGCAGTTTTCCTGCAATAGAAGTCTTGACTCATTTTTATTAATTCGCTTAAACGTCGATTAGTTACCTTCTAATTTGTCATTATAAGCATTAGCGATGCCTATATGAGAAATGAGTTAAAATGACGATTTGTTTAATAATTGCAGAGATTAAAGATGTAATGATTAAAAATAAACTTAATTAATAAAAAAATAAATTTCGTCTTGTAATCACATGCATTTTAAGAGTTTAGTTTCGCTTGGTAATTGTTGCGTTATATTATGCTAATCATAAACGAAGAGTCGTTAATTTATTAATTTATTTATAAGAATGCTGTAATATTGGACCGGCCTACTGGTGGTTTTATGTAATAGTAGTATAGAGAAAAACCGGCTTGTAGTCAAATGAGACAGATGTCCTGTAAACGATACTAATTAGGACATGCGTTGCTAAGGACTAAGATCGCACGTTTGGTAAAACTTATCTAGCTCACTGGAACATAGTTACTATAGTACACGAATACTGTAAACAACAGAAAATGTTTCATACACAGTCTTTACAATTTTCTAAATCTAAATGTAATCTTCTCAATCTTAACATAGAGACAGATATTGCATTTAGAATGAATGAATATGAAACTTAATTAATATTGTCGTAATCTTAAACAATTCGGCCGGAAATTGAATTATTTTCGGGATATCTAAAACTATTATAATAACAAAATCCCAATCGCATAAGAATATAGCGCATGTCACTTAAACGAATTCAACGACACTTCATATGTTAAAATCCTTCAAGCAAGGGGTGTGGTTGGAAATATTTTCTATATTTATTAAAGTGTGTTCCTACAAAATTCCAATTAACTGTTACGTTAGTAGTTTCTGAACGTTTTATAACCAATTCGGTGTATGACCATAACTCGCGTTCTAGCGATGCGGTCGTAAGTGCGAGTAGCTACCTAGTCCGATTTCGTAATTGTTGCCAGTGTTGTAAGTCAGTGGCTTGCGGATTTCTAAGGAATTACGTACAAACCGCAACTTCTAATGATTTCTTTACAAATAATTTTGTACTTAACCTTAAAATAGTTATGGCAGGCTTCTTAACCAACTTATCAGGCTTTTTTGCTTATTATCTTTATGTCGTATTTCATTAGGTATTTTTTCTATTATTTTATTGAAAATCTTCAGTTTATTTCCGAGATTACATTTTGATTAGTGTAATGAATAACTTCATTTTATGAATAATTCTGTATTTAATCTTTAATACATCATAGCAAACATTCTGATAAGTCTTTCAAGGTTTTTGTGTTGTTTTGTTTTTTTTTCTAGCATTGCATTAGGGAGTTTTTTTCTTTTACTATATGTGAAATCTTATACTTCTCCGGAGTTATATTCTTCTGTCAGCCCTTAACTGCTAGACATGGGCTTCCCATAACCTGCGTTGCTTTGATGGGTCTTAACCTCTCTTAATCTAGTAATCACATTATAGTACGTTTGGTACTATAATGTGATTACTCCTATGTCCGATCGACCTATATTTGCAACCGACTTTAAGTAGGATACCAAACCTATTTGGAGTATATTAAACAAATTGATGAGAGGCAGTAACTACTACAATTACTACTTAAGTTTCTTGAATACGGCGATAAATTTCGAAATTAATGGTATTTGACGAGTATTCGTCATTATATAACCTGTTTGCTGACAATACAAGGTCATATATGTTAAGCAATGTTTGTTATAATAAGACATCCGGCTTCTCTTACTATACTTTCTCCAACACTGTCATCATTGTTCCTTATTCTGGGTTAGTGCCACTATTGATATCGTAGAAAAATGCTTTTCATATATTTTACATTCACATGATTTCGTCCCTTAACTAGCCCTACAAGTACTTAAAAACCTAAAAATATTTAAAACTCTTTATAATATGAAAATCTGAAATAAAATATGAAAATCCTATTGTATATTGTATTTTCTATTGTTTTTGACTTTAAAACGCGTTATCGTTTACTACAAACAATATACTATCCACTATTACTTACAATAATAATAAAATATATTATTTATTTCTTACCTAACTATTTGTACCAACCTGCGTTTAACTAAATGACGTCTTGGGGTCAAAACAGTTTATACATATTATGCATCCTTGACAGTAAACATTGCGTACAATATTATTATCTAACATATTTAAATAATATTTAGTTAAACACTTGTAAATTATAATGGAGGTTGTGACTTCAATTGTTAAGAAACTAGAAAAAAATTCAAAATATACATCTGCGTATACAAATCTATTATAAAAAGCTCAAAAGTTGAAAGAGTTCAAGTATTCAATGGTGAGAGTTAATTTAAAAAATATTATAGATTCATGTTAACGGTTAAAAAATATATAACTCTTATCAGAAACTTATGAGCAATATTTCTAGAATTTGATATTTATTTTGACGTAGCCATAAAGTAATTGCCGACATCCTCTTATTATTTTTTGATTTAATTTACGACCCGCGTGGCGGAGCGGTCACCGCACCGGTCTGACGCGCAGAGGGAGGGTCCCGGGTTTGATCCCCGGCCAGACAGATATCTAAATGATGACTTTATGTCTCTGTTTCTGGGTCTGGGTGTTTGTGTATTTGTCACTATGTGTGTCCATGGTACCCACGACACAAGGAATCCTAGTGTGGGGCTGTGAGTGTAACAAGGGTTTCTTTTGTAACAAGCGATTAGTCATAAACACTTGAAGACATCAATATTTAAACTTGACTGTGTCCGTCTTAATGCTTTAGGCATTGTAGACAGATAGGTACAAAATTACTAATTTGAAATTGCGAGTTAACCACGGGCAGTCACGAACAGTTATTACACGCAAAGAAACGCAGACAGCGAATAATTGGATAGTAACGGATTTAACCACTGTGATGCACTGTGACATACTAGCTTACCATCGTCATCAACCCAAACAATCCAAGATCAACAGTGTTTACCTATGCCCTTTATACTTTTAACATCTACTAAAGTGTGCAGATAGGGGGAGGCCTATGTCTAGCAGTAGACTACTAAAGGCTGATGGATGGATGAAAGTGTCCAGTAAGGAATATTTAATCTATCATATTGTGTAAGTGTGGATGGATTTCTACATGATTTTAGAATTAAACTCTTAAGTTTCTTCACAATGTTTCCCTTTAAAAGCAAGTACAGTAGAACATAGCACCATTACACACTGCCAATATATGGTAGAAAAAGGGGTCGAAGGGCTGCCGAAGATATCGTTAAGCATTATTTCGTTTATTTTTTACAAAATAATTATGTAATCTAGCTTTGCAAAGTTTTCATTTTTGACAAATATACGAGTAACAATAAACAATTACACGAAACGATAACTTCAAGTTTGAATGTAGATTAAGTAGGTATCAAAAAATTTTTTGCAACGATATAATAATACTATTGAGGTTATGCATTTAAGTAACCCATTTGATCGCAATAAGAGTTAAATGGAATTATCACATAAACTATTGTACTGCGAATTGTAACCGGTTTTTAATTAATAACTGTATTGTTATGCATTTATAACAGGAGATTCAAGAGAACATGTAATATCACAAACTAAATATGTACCTCGTTATTGTAATAAGTTTACAGTAAACTGTACGTGAAGGTATGAAAAAAGTTAATTCGATATGATAGGTATGAGAAAATTAATTCGATTGCAATTTAAAGGACATTTAGCTAAATTCAGCAGTGACGCTAGCTACCTTTTATTTCCGTATAATACGCTTTATAATACCCTTAAATTGATAAATTTGAAGCCCAGATCGAAGAATTATAACGAAAAAATGTGAATGGTAATGTTATGCTATTTATGATTTTTCGCGAATATTATGAAAATAAAAGATACCTTTAATGGTTAAGTGAGAAAACAAAAATGACAAAAACTAATGTATTTACGACCTTTACGTAAAAATCAAATTACTTTTAGGCTTATTAATATGATATATGCCCAAGACCGATAAAGTACAAACATATTTAAATAATGAACTAGATTAAAAGTATTTCTTATAAAACATAAAGAAAATAGAAGCGAATCTAACCGAATAACGACTTATACCAGTTACACATTAAAATATCGAATTCGGTTTAAATAACGAAATAAAAGGGAAAGGTGAAGAGAGATAAGTGTACGAAAGTGAAAAGGCTTACCGCGTGTTCAAGTGCAACGGACCACAGCGACACTTGGCGAGCTGCGCGCGCGCCGGCCTACTGAGTTGTATAACTTGTCTAAACGAGCTTAGGTGGAAGGAGGTTGCGTGCCAGCGAAATTTTAGAACGACGTGAGGAGGAACGCATTTACCTAAAATTAAAAAAACAGAAGCAAATTACGTTTTTTGTTTCCTAAAAATAAGTAACCTATTATATTGCTTTCAATAATTAATTCGAAACGGTATTTGACGTATTCTATTTACATCAGTTTTAATATTTAACGTCAATTATGCCTAATACGTAACTAAACAATTATTTAAAACCTAGAGTATTATAAAAAAAAATCTGGGATTAAGAAAAATACAGCCTATGTCACTCCCAAAATTAAGACGAGTCTAGCTGTTTGGGCTTTAGAGCGAGGCAAAGAATGATGCACATTCTCGAAAAACATTACCCTCTACAGAAATTCAATCCACAGCTGTCTACAACAGGGTATCAATAACAAATATGAAATAAGTCAAGAGGCCTACCTGACGTTCAAAGTGCGTTATTGCGCCTAGGAAGCAAGTAACAGTTCGTGTTTATTATCTGCTTTACCGTGCCTACGACACCCATCAAACATAAGAAACGCTAAGCCACTGTTAAAAGGCAGAATGCGTGACTGTGTTGTAGCGGCAATTGAACCCCAACGAGTTCTATACCTATTTTTAGGCCCTTTTTGTCACGCAGGCTTAGATCCACAGGCGTGTCCGTATCAACCCGCTACCGTCTCTCTTCATCCCGCATGCGTGTAACTTACTTAAGAAAGTATTTATGAAGTAGAGTCCGCATTAAACTGCTAGTCCGCTCCGAATATAGAAACGAGTCGCGTAGCAATAGCAAATTGTACCTAGATATTAGCCGGACGAAATAAAACCACACAAGGCACAAAATCCCGCGTGGTAGGAACAAGGTCCTCACTTAGGTCTTAAAGTCTCTTAAAACTTATTTCAAAACTTGATTCAAAAAAATAAAAATAACTTAAAATACTCACATCCGATGTAACGAACCGTGTTACCTATGTGCCTAATTAAGCTTAAGTAACAGTAAAGACGGTTATTCAACTTAAGTATTGCGTTCACATTAACGGTTTGGTGTAAAATCAAATAAAGCGGCATCCCTGCGAACAAGACAAACGGGTTACTAGCCAGTCGTGCGTTTTATTTCCATTGCAGTGCCGCGTAAATAACCGGTAACTACACGAAACTTGTAAACCGTCTTTTTATTACGCTTGTAAGGGGTTAATGAAAAACTTAAATTAAGTGAATACTTCTAATCAATTGTGAATCAATTCCAAATTCTATAGAAGCACACGTTCTCATAAACCACCTATCACGCCAGAATTCTTTCTTTCTCTTTTTTTTAACACGCATAAATATAATTATGGCCAGTACGATATTTTAACATTATAAAAATTATTTTTTATACAGAAATCGTTACGTAAATCATATTCATACAAATCGTAAACATGATTTAAAAAAAATCTATCAAAAAACATCTTACACTTATTTAGCTAACTTTTATGATCACTAATGCGACATCTAGTGGCAGTTTAGTTTACTAAATAGCCAAGCTGCTTACGATGACTAAAACATTTGCATCAACATCAACGAACTCTACATTCAGCAAACATAGTATATCTTTAAACTGAACATAGATGGCGCTTATTACACTTGTGCAAAATAAATTATGTTGCATTTGGTTGTAATACAAGAACATACTAAAGTAGTACATATTAATAAGTAAAGTAATATAAGTAGTAAAGTAAGTACAAATAAATACTACTTTAGAAGATGAATAGAGAAATTCTCTGTATTCTTCCTGTATTTCGTTTATATAGGTAATTTCTGAATGTGTTTTCAATTACATAAAAAAATGTACCAGGTTACATAAGAAAAGATGTTTCAAAACTATCAATTATAAAATTATTTATTAACTAACTCTGCTCGCCACTTCGTCTGAACGTAAATAATAAGAAAAAATAAGAGGTAAACTATTGCAACATATTATCTATAGTTTACTAAGTATATAATATAGTTTATTGTATATTATTCTCATTCTCATTTAATATACTTAATACCATTTTTTAATGGTATTAAGTATTTTAAAATTAAACTGTCTTAAGTATTATATTCTTGGAAAAATGATGAGGGTATTCCGAACGTGACGTCACATCACCCCACCTTTACGGCTTTATAAGCCGAAGAAGAGCAAGTGCCGGGTCTTTCGTTCGTCAGACGTTGAACTGAACACCGAAACTCTGCCCGATTTTATACCGATTTATTGTTTTCGTTAAATTGTTAATATTTGAAGTAATTATTTTTATTAACGTTTAGAATTAAATATGTCGAAGTTTTTAATAAGCATTTTGTTTAGTTTTGTGATTATTTGTGATGAATTAAACCTTTTTTTATGCTTCTAATCTTTCATTTCTAAGAATATACATTTTATCGCCGTTGGATCGTAAATTATTTCATAGGATATTTTATTTTAATGCAAAGCCCGTGTGTAAAATTTCATGTTAAAGATAAGGCAACAAGCTTGCTACCCCTGAGAACTAAGTTGGACAGCCTCAGATAAGTACGAGTATGCATAACTACACACTGCTTTTTATATTTTTTGTATTAAGCAGAAATAGAAGTGGCGGTGGTGCTACAGGAATAGAACCACAGAGGGTTCTACCACTTTTAAAATCTTTAATCTTATTTTTTCGACTCAACTTATTATTTTTACTTTTACCTTGATTATTTGGACTTGATTTTTAAGAGCAAAAAAGCAACGAACCATGAGTCTTGGACAGAATTATAATCGACACTTTTCAATCATCACCGTCACCATCACTTAAGATTCCTTTTGATGTTATACGCCTTAGATAACATGGGAATGACCGACGTACGAGTAAATGATGATATTATACGGGAAACCCTAGTAAAACAAATCTTTTAAGTGTATATACATGTAAATACTAATATTTATTGCTGTTATTTATTGATAACGGTTTGTTTGAAAAAATATAATCAGTCTGAAAAGTTCAAACACACGAGATGGTCGGTGTACAATGATATATTACTTACGAGCTGTGACTGCGACTTCGTTCGCGTGAATTTTTTTTCAAATCAAATCATTTATTTGCAAGAACATAGTATTTTACAAGGATTAACAACAATTATCTTATGTTCTACCACATTGGGCGTGCAAAAGGAGATGTTTCAAAATGTATGGGCTCCCGGCCACCTTTTGTACACGATACTAAAAACTAAGAAAACATGCAAAGAACAATTCGTAGGCGTCCATTTTCTTCAAATCATGTTCGTTTAATTGTTTAAAAACAATAATTTACACACTTAAACTTGCAACACAACAGTGGAAAAACATCATGGCGGTAGTGTAATAGTGTCATCTGTCATTCTATTTTAACTTACTATATACATTATATACTTTTTAATATATGTTTTACGCGAATGGGCGTAGATATATAAATATTGTATTGTATGTATTTGAGAAACAATGCCTATATTTGATAAACATTAATGATATTTACTTTCACTACTGTATTATATTTCTTCCTACTTAAAACAAACATACCAAAATATGTACCTACTTCTATACCAATTTATTTCAGTTAAAACATTTAAGTGTGTAAATAAAACAACTTTAAGTACACATTTAGATAATATTTTATTTATTCTTCACTTAGATACATTATTTATTCATTTTCAACATCTTCCCTTATCAATATTTTCATCCAATCATGTAGCAGGTTCTGTAATATCCTGTGACGAGCTCAGCCCAAACTTCAAACAATGGTCATAATGTGAGCGCAACTACCTACAAGTACGGTTCTTTGCTCAGCGATGCAGTTGCAATAATAACTGATTATTTTGTCATCCCAAGAATGTCCTTGTCTTGCTATTGTAGTAATCCTAAAAAAGAGAAATGTAAAAAGACTAGGTTCTCTAATTTAAAATTATTAACGATTATTTCACGATTAATACAACTAACTGATGTATATTTTACCTGATGATATTGAATCCTTGTTAACACAATCCACAGCAATCGCACGAAAATCACGAGATCAGAGTCCATAAAACATAAGCTGGGTAAATAAGTAAGGTAGAATCAGTCCAAAATCGTAAGCAGCATAGAGCAGAAACATATTCAGGATTGAAATGGAATCTTCTCGTCAGTATATATTTATTCAACGTTTACATTGGAGTCCACTATTATATAATATGTTTATATCCACTTTTACACATATCAAAGTGACAACTTCTTCTTTTTTAATTTGTCATGTCACTTACATCTATAAAACCAGATACAATTTAAAAGGTGGTTTTGTTATAATTATTATAAATAATTAATTAAATTCAGAAATAATGGCGGGATACCCAAAACAAAAGCCAGGTGGTAAAGTACTAAGGTAACAATAACTTTACGACAAAAACAGCAAAATACAGAACTACCGACATCCAAAGAGTATAGTAACCTATGTGTGGGGTACACATAGGTTCCCTGACCGACATTGACAATTTTGAAAACTTGACATTGTCAGTATTCCGCCATATTTAATATTTCAATAAGGAATGCCTATTCTAAATAATTTTAAACAGGAATACTTTAGGTTGTCAAAATATATGTGTATTTTTCTTCAATTATACAAATTATTCGTGTTTTTTAGATATAGTGTACATGAGAAGGCCGAAAATGAAACATCTCCTTTATGTATCTTGTTCATTATTACATGGCAAAGTCAAATATATGTCATACAGGAATCGTCAAAATTAAAATTACATAATTAAAGAGATGTTATCAAATTAAACATTATTAATAATTCTAATTCTATATAGTGGATACCAATAATTTAAACGATGAATTTGATTATTTCATGTCATAATTCTGAATATTACGACAATTGTAAAACGCCATCTATCAAGTTCACGGAGAATACTGGTAAACTGAATTTTACAGAAACATCAGGAAATGTTAGAAAAAATACTTCCAACATTTAATAACTTTTGCTAGAGAAGAACAATTTGAATTATATAACACTAAAATACGGACTCAATTCAGTAGTTTCGGTTTGAGGCGATTTCAAACACATACAGACAAACAAAAATCCAAAAAAATATAGATATTTTCTATTATTACTTATTCTACGTTGCCCTAACTACTTTTTTTGCAAATAATTCGATGTATGATACTATATTTTATATACTGTTATATAGACTATTATATACTTATTATAAGTATAGAAAGCATGCGGAAAATCATATTAATATAAAGTGGGTTTTACTATTTTTGTTATCAATTGATAACATTTCTTTTAAATATGTTTACCAGACACAAAAGTTCAAATACCTGTTTTATTTAATCAATAATTTCGATATAGATCTTGTATATAGATATCATAATTATGATATCAGGAACATGCTTTGATATAAATCAGTGATAGATAACGTTGACAGTATTGAAATGAATCATTAAATAGTTAATCATTTCCAGTGATGTACGTTCTTTAAGGTAAGTACCTTATTGAAAAAAGGTGTTATATCATTTATAATGGCTATTTTTATTGAATTTTCGGTTATTTACGAAGCATGGTTATATTATATTGCAAAACGAGATCTAAATCTAGGCCAATTTCCCAAGGGTAGAGCCAGTATGGTTCAATAGGGAAGTTTCAACGGCATATCTAATTATTTTTAGCGCGAAGCAGGTTTGCATTTCAGTGGAAGGGTGTCATGTAAATGCTGGGTTATCTATGTGTACGGCGACCACCTAAGACTTCAAGACCTCAGGAGTGAAAATGCATCTATTATTTGAAGTGGTAGATAGTCTCTATGGTTCGACTCCCACGGCACCAACGCCACACCTATTATTGCCTACAAACAGCAGTGTTAAGCGCCGTTGTTTTCTGGTTTGAGACATACTTTTCCGAGGCATTCCAGCTTAGTCCTCAGGGGTACAGGCAGATCTATGACCGACCTCAGGTAGGAAATTAATCTTATCTGGGGTTGATTAGATATCCATGGGTGGTAGTACTTGCTTACCATCAGGTGGACTGCATCCTCTCCTATATTATAAAAAACAATATCAACTTCAAGTAGATCCTGTTCTATTTAGCAAACGAGGACTTTGACAAAGTGTGATCAACTCCATTTACAAACTACCTATTAGTAAATTAGTATGAGTAGATTCTGTACACTTAGTATTTTTGTATCTGTTTACATATTTCCCATACATTTCCAATCAGTTCTGATAAAGTCCGCTAGGCGCTGATTGGAAATGTATGGGCAAATACGTAAACAAATACAAAAACAGACATTTTTGTAAAAACGTTAAAACTCCTACTAAGGGTACTGTTTACATGCACGTAAGTAGGTATAATGTGTGATCTAGGTGAAAAACAATATAATAGCCAGATAAAATAGAGGCATCACCATATTATAAATAAATAATGAGTCATTACATCACTGGTAGTGTCGTGCTCGTGTTTAATATATTTTTAGAATTATTTACTAGGATTGGATTATATTTCCTAGAATGTAGGTATTAATAATATTCTAGTCACTCTACTAGCACCTGTATTAAATTTCCATACAGTCACGTAGCAACTAATTTAAGGGCGCGGTTGCACACGGCGACATTTTACAGCAACGAGTCAAAATACCGCGATATAATCGCGATCCTATCGCTAGTATGATCCAACTACATATGTCGCCTAAAATACTTTGACTTAAGATCTATGCAGACGTGCGTTTATAAAACGCGTTCCTGAATCACTGCAAAAATTGCGACGCGTTACTGCGCAAGGAGCATTTCTAATTAAATAAAAATCAATATATTACCAACATTTGTTTCGTTTTACATTGGACTTCGATTCGTTTGTAACTTACTGGGTATCGCTCGGTATAACGAATTCAGGGGTATGTAGAGAATACTCAGTCACGTTGTCCAAATGCCCAATGTGGAATGGGAAACAGTGAAATTCGACAACAAAACAGTAAAACAAAAAACAATGAAAGTTTTTCAGAACTACTTACATGTGGACAACATGTATATAGTGTAGGACAACCCCATACTACCCATCCTAAGATATTTAAATAAAACACTAAGTATAATGAATGCAACGAAATGACGTTATTTATTGCACAATTTGATCTGTTAGAATGAGTATAATGAGCTACAAAATTATAATTGATTATCGGAAATTTGATGCCACTGGTAACAGTAGCGTCCTTTAACATTTCGTTCACGAGCCAATGCAATCAGGTTCGGATGATTTCGGAATATCTGAGAAAATTATTGAACCATAAATCAGTGCCGAAATCACACGGCTCTCTGACCTACAACTGTTGTAGTTGTTTAATTTTTAATGACTTTGAATTATAGCCGTCAAGGCACCTAAAAGAGAAAGTTGTCCACCTACGAGGCGGTTAAGCCTACGCAGCTTCTTCGTATGCCGTAGCGTAAGCTGTCATATTGTTTAATCGAGTATACGTAGTAAGTAGACGTACGTGCTATAAGTCACTGGGTCTCTTCATGTTACGTAAAATTAACGAACCTGTGCTTTTGAAACGTTTCGCAGTAGCTTACCGCGAGTGAAGGAAATCTGAAGTGTTCTAAAGTGTTTGGCTAAAGCGAGAACAGTGCGATCGTACGAAATGTAAACACGTCAAGTGCGGTGGAAAATGAATATTCATCGTATCACGATCAAATATCAGCAAATGTATGAAGCCGATTACGCTATGGATTTTATCAGACAACTGCGTGGGTTAAAAATTAATAAATGCAATGCTTAGTTAATTTATAGGATCCAGCAATATCAGTACATCGTCGTGCTCACTGTTGCTTATCGTATGATATACTATCTCGCCACACTCGGCCTTGTTATCCGATATGGAAATTCGAGAAGCTAGAACTGGACACGCATAAGGCACAGTGAAGTTACATGCGATATCTAGACGGAATCCCGGTTGCAGTTGGTCACAGGATCCAAAGAGTTCCACACGTCCGATTCATCTAGGAGTTCTCCGTATCATGCGTCGTAAAGACCCAGCGCTACCGCAGGGCGCCGGGCGAGGCCGGAGCTTGATAGCGATAAGAACGAGTCAGCATCAACAACGCAAGATGCAAGGGATGAGGTCGCAACTACCGCGAAGCTGTTCTTCCCCAGCATCTCAAAGCGATCCAGATGCAATGCAGGCGAGCCAACCCAAAGCTTACGTTATGCGGAGCTTTTCGTCTCCTGATTCAAAACAAATGAGCTACAGAAGAAATTCTGACTCCTTCTACAGACCCAAAACACACGGATCTAGAAGCGAGCTCGATTCTGATCTAGAAAATTTTGAACAATTCGAAGAATGTTTTATAGATATTGATGCTGATCAAGAAGAAACGGTTTTTGGTTCATACAGACGGAGCCCTGAAAAGGAAGAACCAAAAAGAGTAGTTACAGCTCTGCTCCCCGGCAGCGGAATTCAACGAGTTATAATTAAACCCATATCATCTGGTACTACACAAACTTTACAAAGCGCTAGAGACGCCATGAGAAAGATGCAAAAGGAGAAAGAAGATAAAGGTGAGTTATATACGGATAAGTTTCACTTTCGTTCCCCAATTACCTCTTTACTGTACTATTGAATTTGTTAACTATACCAAAGTTAAAAGTACTAAGTAATCCGAATGATTCCAACTTACATTTTATACTGTATCTGTTATATCTTGAAGTGATTTACTGCTTTCAAAATCATTTCTTGTTCATGTTTATGACTTTCTTGCTATGAAATGCGTTCAAAATATAATCGAAGGTACAACATCGAACTTCAACATCACTGATTGACCTAACTTACAAAAACATGTATCAAAATTTAATTTTTGTACAAGGTTACAATGCACTTGATCAAACTGAATTACGGACTAAGTTACGAACCCACACAAATAAAAGATTATACTCATAATTAGCATACTTACGATGAATGAGGCACCTTTTCCAAGGGCATGGTGTTGTACGAATATTTAACATTACCTCTTATTTCTTCATCATCGGAATGATAAGTAATCAATGTAGGATTCGTTACGCTTGTCTCTCGCCAAATATTAACTGTGTATTTGTTAACTTGCATTTAAATCGATGACTTGAAGTGCGTTTAGGTTCGTTTATTATTGCGAAAACACTTTGCAAATGTTAATAATATTATTTTCTTAACTTCTGCATGATGATAACTTTGCCTTTCAAAGGTTAGTTTATCAAAACCTGGTTAAATAATGGTTGAAGGAAATAATCGTAAGGAAGTCTACCATAAAATGTGTAATGTGTAAAAAGTGTTACATATAGCAACCACTTAGCTAAGTAGTGAACTATTTTCTAAAACTTATTGTCTAAGAACAGATTTGTATCCAAGCATAACATTATAAAAGCAATGACGAAGATAATAATATTAATTAAGTTAAGAAAATGAAGCATTAACCGAAATTCATATTTCAGCCTACGCATCTCAGAAGTTTCGACCATTGATAGTGAAGATGCCGGCGCACCATTCACTACAATCGAGCCTCGAACATTCCTCTCCAGGGATCGAGGAACTCCAGTCTTCTCCACAGCTGGAGCTGGAAGCCTTGGAACTTGAAAGGGAAATCGACAACGGCGAGCAACACCTGGAAGGCGGAGTTGCTATCGCTACTGAAGAAAGTGATGCTGATACGGTAAGTCTATTTTTGTTACTTAAATTCAATAACATACATATTGTCAGTTATATACTACAACTGTACATCTTTAAACTGAAATTTTAGCAGTTAAACATGCCTCATAATTATACATATCGATACCTTAATTCGCAAACCAGCCAACTCCACTTTTTCTCAAAACGTTTTTTTTATTTATTTTGATAGTAAATGGCGTTGAACGAAATCAAAATAAATAAAAAATCATTCTGACAAAAAGTGGAGTTGGCTGATTTGCGAATTAAGGTATCGATATATAAAACAAATTGCGTATTGATCAAATACAACATAATTGTAACGACTTCATTCGACGCTGGATTTCCAGACTTAACTTGATTAAGATAATATTTTTATCTTCTTACTCAAACTTCTTCCTGTTCATAAATTCTGTACCTAATTACTAGTAATCTGCTAATTTTTAAGAAGAATAAGTATTCTGATATTGATTCTATAGACATTGTTGGCTAATATTGATTAGATATCTCAGTTTTGTTTCTCACTTATGATGATAATTGAAAGTTATACAATTTATATTCAATTATTTACAACATTATAATAACTTAAACTAAATAAAATTTAACAAATAAAAATATTTACAGTAATCGAAAAATAACTAAAATTATAAATAAAATAAATGAGCCAGATCGTTGCCCTGCGGTAGTGTACCCAAGACAAAATGTATTCAAAAAGATTCTATTAAATGTTTCAATTAAGGACTTATTAACACTACATTGAAACAAACTGCACATTTAAGAATGTTGTATGATAGAGACACTAATTTATAATTTACTGTGTGGTATTGTTACAAATGACATTACACAATGTCGCAATTAGTTAGGTCAGGAGCTACAGACCGCCCACTAGGCAGCGTCCTTACAAATCTTAATGTCTTTAACGCGTGATCTATCACAATTAGTTTGACAACGTTTAATAGATGCTTAGTCAAATACATATTTTTATATTACCGATCTCTACTGGTATAGTACCATAGAATAATGGAACGTGTTTTTGTAGACTCGTGCAGATGGCATCATAACCGATCGATATTGAATGATCTAAAAGAGCGAATAGCCTCGGGAATTGTATAGCGTGTGACCAATGTACAAAGAACAACGATAAGACGCTTTCTACACTAACAGCCTCACAACAGTATTCCCTGTGTCGTGGGTGCCATGGACACACACAAAGCGAATACACAAACACCCAGACTGAGAACAGAAATCTAAATTCCTCATTTTGTCATCTGTCTGGCCGGGAATTGAACCCGGGACCGCCTGCGTCAGATCGTGTAGTGAGTTAAGAAAGTAGGGATGAGTGATCGCTAGTGGCTAAATTTCATATGCGCTTTAAATTCTGGAGAGCATATAAGGCCCGGTTGGTCATTGGGAAGCACTCGTTAAATTTTATCGCAATGCTTCCACAATATACATCAACTTCCAATCGTATACGGCAGACACCCTATTCAATTTAAGAAGAATAATTAATTAGTTTTAATACGGGTACGTACGATACACAGCTTTAATTAATTAATCATTAATGTCGCGTACCTACGTGCAAAATGTGGAATGAACTTCCTCCTGAAGTTATGACATGGGGTTCTTCAAGAAAGGTGTAAAAAGAGCTCGCCTTCAAAGCCGGCGTGCATTGGCGACTCCTCTGGTGTTGCAAATATCCATAGGCGACGATGACTGCTTTCCACCAGATAGTCCGGCTACCTTATCGTTAGGTATAAGTTATAAAAAAAACTTAACTGCACATTTTTCTGAACTGCGTATGTTACCCGTTACATAATAAAATCCTACACGGTCACAGATTCTCGCATTATACGACATAAGAGTAACATTCGCCATTATGTAGAAGTCACGTAAGAAAATCAATAAATAAGTTCGAAACAAAGGCTCTGAGTTAAATAGCTGAAGTATTTCAAGTTTGCATATTCATACACATGTAATAGCTGTAAAAACTAGACGTTTCTATAAAATAAACCATGACATTTACCTATTTGCTTGCGTGAGTGTTTCAAGAACTTTTAAGCATGCAATGGTGTTATTATAACATGCTTCTATTTTATATAATTCTGCATAATATAATAGGAATGTTAAATAAAGTATAAAATTTTATAGTCAAACAATTTAACGTATAAAATAACAAATTACATTATTCCCTTTAAGTAAAAGGAGTAGCTAACAGCCATGCTGCGTGCAATTCGTCCGCTATGTAGTGGTGACTTAAACCATTGCATATTTTGACTCTGGCGGTGTGGTTCAACTCCGGCGGCACCACCGCCACACCTATTTCTGCCTCATAACAGCAGTGTTGAGCGCTGCTGTGTTCTGATTTGAAGGGTGTGGTAAGGGAGACATACTTTTCCGAGGCGTTTTAGTTTAGTCCTCAGGGGTAGCGGCGCATCTCTAGCTGACCTCAGGTAGGAATATCTAATCCTATCTGGGGTTGATTACATATGTCCATGGGCGGCAGTAGCCACTTACCATCAGATTGACTGCATGCTCGTCTGCTACTCCTATATTATGAAAAAAATATATAGGATTGGTGATGTATCCTATATAACCTTAGAATGATTAAGTATACATGACTTGCTACTCCTGAATACCAAATCAACGTTTTATACATAAGTAACAGCTGTCTTGCCATAGAATTAGGCCAGACAAAAGAGAACGGAAACATCAGGACAAAACGTTTTTATACGTATTAAAATTTAAAACATGTTAGTGTCTCAAGTGTCGAACTGTCAGTAATAATTTTTCATAATAGAATTGACTTTAAATTCTCACGCATCGTCTACAAAGTTCCTTGCCGTAAAAACCTATTAAATACCTTCGTTAACTAAAAAAAAAACCAATTCCTATCTGAAATTAAAAAGTGCTGCTGGATTTTTGCCGCAGTCGGCGCCAGTGTTTTGTTTATGGCTTCCATATAAATTTAAGATTAGCTTGACCGCTTATACACCGCATCGAGCATCTAGCCAAAGTCCACTAAATAATTTGAGAGTGAGTATAAATTATGGCCCCCAATTAAATATTTTATGACCTATTTGAAGTTTATTATAGATGGGGTTAAAGATGTAACGCCTTATTTGTAACATTTGTTTTACTACACTCTATAAACTAGAATTTAGATGAAAACCTCATAGACACCCACATGGGCATCTGTAAACAATTCCAAATAGGATTGGAGTTCGTCATGAGGTCCCCATCTTTGTAACAAATAATCCTTGAAGACTAACGCCCAATATAAATATAATCAATCTATTTAATTTGTAGGTACATACCAATAGGCAGAAATATTAAATTGCGATATTTAGTAGGCAAACCATGAATCAGACTCTTATAACAGACGTAAGTTGAAATATCGGATATAAATATTCTTTCTACCACCAACTAATTCGCACTAGCTTGCGCACAGAAATCCTTGATTTGGCCATGAGCATTAGGGTGTTTGTTCACCGCCGCCGTCACCGAGAACGAGATTATTTCGGGCCGACTTTAATATGACGTGACGGACGTGCGGTGGACATGCGGCTATGGTAAATATTATATGTACCGCTGCTCCGGCGCCTTCATCTCGTTCTCGGTGTCGGTCCAGTGACGGCGGCGGTGAACAAACGCCCTTACACTGAAATTCTATTAACTGATATGTTGAGAGGCATCATTTATAGCACTGATAAATCAGTGTACACTATTGAAGCATTGAGTGCATATTTCTATTACGGTCGCGTGTTATCATTATCGCAATGCATGGTCAATTACTGTTGTTTGTTATGCTCCGAGTAACAACTTCAGTAAAATACATTGTATTGAAACTGTAAGCTAGATAATAAATGTGCCGTGGTACAGGGTTATGTGGGATTCTTACCACACTAAAACCCCCCCGGTGGCCGTCCTCGGCGCTGCGTAGAGGACTCCGGGATCTCCAGAGGAACGCAACCGGAGTCTTCTTAGCGCGTTGCCCCGTCGGGTTCCGCCCAGGTGAGCGTGACGCTCGCCACCGTCTGGTGTGCACAACGGTATACCACCACACATACCGCCGTCCTTCCCGGGGTCGCTGTCCGGGCGGTTCAAGCTCCCACTCTTACGACCCGCAACCCGGGAAGCCCCTTTTAGTCGCCTCTTCCGACAGGCAGGAGATACCGTAGCCCTATTCTGGTCCCGGAACTACAGGGACCTGATAGGAATGTGTCTAAAACCTCACTTTGGTCTGATTGCCCTGTCTGGCAGCAATTTATGAATAAATTTATAGTCTCTTAACTATCAACTTACAAGCACTTCCTTAGTAATGCGAAAGATATGTCAGATATAATATTCCGATGACAACGTGAAGATTAAATTTGAATGCAGAGCGAGAAGTTTTTCGATTTTTAATATCCTGTAATAGTTCTTATAAGGTCTGCTAGAATTTTGGGAACAACAAGCAATAATGTATACAGATTTAATTACGCTTCGGTGTGAATGTCGGAAAAGTCAAAACACATTAAAAGCTTATGGCGTGTCCTTGTTACCTCATCGCGTCGAAGATTACAACATAGGTTAACAGTTAAAAATCAGCAACAATGATCTGACTCAGAAGGCATTACCATATCACGTGTTTCTGGCTAATGGCATCAGTGTTAAGCTTCTGTGTTGTGGTTTGATCACTGTGATATGAGACAAACCAACTTAGTCCAGCGGTAGTAACGCATCTGCATAGACCTCAAGTGGTACAAAATCGTATCTGAAGTTTATTACGTGTCCAGTTGGCCATGCGCCATGACTGCGCTATCTATTGCTTTTATTTGCATATTATAAAGAAGCAAATTATATTACTCCCTAAGGTGGTAGAACCCTTTGTGGTTGCCGAACTACAAAGGCTCCGGCGGAACCACCGCCACACTTATTTCTGCCTCATAACAGCAGTATTAAACGCTGCTGTGTTCCGGTTTGAAGGGTGTTGTAAGGGGGATATACTTTTCCGAGGCGTTCCAACTTAGTCCTCAGGGGTGGCGGCGCATCTGTGGCCTACCTCAGGTAGGAATATCGTATCCTATATGGGGTTGGTTACGGATGTCCATGGGCGGCAGTAGTCACTTACCATCAGGTGGATGCATGCTCGTCTGCTACTCCTATATTATAAAAAAAAAAGTTATAGATGCAATTTAACGAAGAAACTAGCTGTAGTTATGTGGTCCAATTATGGGCATGTTCCCATTAAATGTTACGACATCGGCCAGTGTTCCGCAGTAAAGATGTTACGATCCGCTTTGTTATTTTTAACTGCCCTAAAACTGTTATACCATTCAAGCTTTGCTTTATTCGCCGATTCATAGAATGTGCTCAAGGTTTTGTTGTTTTGAATTATTTATTTAAATAGAATGACTTTTGTAATTTATTCTAATACTAGTATTTAAATTCGCTAAAGTTCCTTGTAAATATAATTTTTTACTACTTTTTAAAATAAAAATAAATAACAAATGAAATACCAATATATCTAGTTAATAAATTAAAGTATTGTTATTTTTATGTCAAATAATCCTAGTGATATCAAATTAATTCAACAAAATCATTTATTTTAAGAAAATATTTAGTTTCTTTTTTTTTATTCATCAACAATTCTTTGTTTAAAGTGTTTTATATAAATTTAAAGCTACCTTGATTGGCATGGCCGCCCAAGCTGGCAAGTTTACAAGTTTATGTATCTATATTTCTCAGAGATGTGTCATTAATGTGCGTATATTTCGAAAGCGGTACAGTTATACGCTGAAGATAACTAACTGCGGTGCGAACAAAGGCTCTTTGAAGTTTATTGGGTACTAACTAATGAAACGGGTTTGCATAATGCAACGCCGGTTTAATCTTTGATTCTTGGTTAGGTAGTAAGCGGAAACAGCGCTGTCTTAGGAATAGAAATGACTCTTTATTCGTTAATTACGTGTGAAGCTCACGACACCGTCTGCGTTCTAAGTCCTAACTGTATGCCCTAACCTAAGTCCTAGCTCTCTAAATTATCGCGCAGGAAGTCTATTTTTGGCGTAGAGTGAAATACGCAGTCTCTATCTTTGAATGAAAGTCGATAGAACTTTCAAGCCTCTTTAATAAATTGCAAGATAATTTCGTATTGAAATAAAGCTTCACAATTTATTTGCCATATATTAAAGTAGAAAAAAATACATTTCTTGATAGTACTTAACATGATTTTACTTGTTTGTTTAAAGGAACTGTATTGACTTTCAATATATTGTATTCCATCATCATACACGTGACTGTGACCTCATAAATGATTAATTTATTCAACAATGTCGTTTACCATGATAGTTGAATTTTCGAAAGAAATAAAAATACAGTTTTCCATATATTAATCGAAACGTCTCTCAATAACAATACGTTAGATTATTATTTTAAAACGTGTTTCATTTGTTTAACTTCAAGATTTATTACTAGTGAGTTGTCATTGTGTTTACTACGGTTACGATGTTATATGTACAAAGCACGTGCGCTCTCGCTATCAGCCTCCGGCCCGCGAGCGTCCGATAACGGCGCACAAACAACGCGACTGTCCACCTCGCCGCACTGCCACAACAAACCGTATTCCGTACGCAACACTACCACTCGCACTAATCAACCTAATTAAGTACGTAGCGGCCATAAATTTGACGTTGCCCATGGTTACGCCGCCGTTCCCGTGGTAGCTAGACGTAAACATTGCGTGATCGATAGACGTTCCGTGCTCGCGTGCCACCGATAGCCCATTGCCCACCGATGGTGCTGCCTCGCACCTAGTGTTCGAGCGTCTGGTCTGCGAAGTGCGCGCGTCCACCAGCGGGAACAATGAGCCCGCCTTGACCTTGCGCGTGCGGGGGCCGGGGAGCGCGATGACGCCAGCGCGGCCGGCACGCGGTTCGGCTTTCGGGTGCGATCCTTCGCGGACGGCATCCGCGTAATCGGCGGTCAGTGCGTTTCCGAAGTTTGCGTCAAAAATACCGGGGCGGGTGGGTGCCGCGACGCCGGGGACTCGCGACGCGCTCATTCCGCGAACCGGCGCCGACGCCGACGCGCCTCGAACGACCGACCGACCGAGCCGACTCCTGCCGAGCGTCCGCGACATGCTCAACCATCGACATGGGTAATGTGCAGTGCTGCGCAAGCGACCGCCCCCACGAAGGAAAACCGCCGAAGAAGCCGAAGAACAAGAAGAAGAGCAAGAAGAAACAGAAATCGACTAGTGCAAAGACTAACGGAATAGGGGGTGGTAAGGGCGACGGAGGTGTACAGAAAGTGGTAAAAGTGGCTGAAGACGCATCAGAGCGGGTTGCGCCGACGCAGGCGGAGGCGCTGGCGCAGGGAACGCCGCCCTCCGGCGCGCCCAAGGAGCAGCCTGCCAGCGAAACTGAGGAGAAGAGCTCGGTGCCCACCGACGCAGATACATTGGATTTAGATGCATCACGCGAAAATATGGCTACGGCACGGGAGCGCTTTTTTGGCCAGGTAAACGAAATAATCTTTCATTCATTATCATACACATATAACATAGAAACAAGAAGTGGCGCTGCGCCGCGGAACGACCTAATCCTCTTATCGTGGCGGAACGAATCGGCTCGCCTAACAGCAGGCGCTCTGCTTTACATCAAATAACTCTCGATAAAGACTTTTAAATGTTGTCTGTTTTATTGCATTATCTTGAGGGTTTAGTTCAGAGTTAATAAAGCAGATGTTCTGCGCGTAAGGTATCAATGAATTTTATATACCACGGAGTAATTACGTTGATAACTCAAAGTACTCGTATGTATTGTTTATATGCAAATGGATTCGCGGTCGACTTCTACATAATTTATAGCGATTTGCGAATGTACAAAAATAATTAAAAAGAAATGACGTAGTCTTGAATGTAGATATCTTGTTTGGTTACATAAGCAACAAGTAATTTATGTGCCAACATACAAACTTGAGTCTTAAACTACACAAACACAAGCATATTATTATTGTATTTATATTATTACAAATTGATTAGAATTGTAAAAGTGTGCTGCCATGTAGCTACAATGATTTTATATTTTCTTTTAATTGTATAATGGACAATACTATAAATTGATATTTTTGAGATTATATCGAAATCACGGAAGCCATTTAAAGTAATAAACTGAATATTACTGACGAATATACACAACTTATCTAAACACAACAGCAATACTTTAAAAAAGAAACGTAAATAATCTTCTACTATTTGTCCACCCGTTACCATCTCTAAATTGTCGCATTGTGTAAATAAAACAATACGAGACATTACTCGTATTATAAATAAATACAACTACAATAGACGTAGGTAATACGTAACCTGTATCACAATAGCAAACTTATCATTCACATTAACGGTTTACGAACTGCATAAAATATTTTAAATTACCGATCAGGTTTTCCCCGATGATCTAATATGCATTGATTAACTCCCAAGGATCCTCCAATACCATGTCGAATGTTTAATCTCAAATTAGGAAGTGTTTTGAAGTACTTTTTACGGTTTAAATATCGAAGTGTTCTATTTTCTTATCTTGTATTTAGACTATTAATAACTTAGTACCCGTATGCGTGTGGAATATATTTAACTTGTCTTGTAAGTAATTGCAATTAGTACGAGTACACTAATTAGTAAAATAGTAACTATAGGTAGAATTGGTAGAGTCATGGAAATACCTCTGTAATCGGGTCCTAAAACGCCGAGTTCTTTGAAAGAGAGGTCGGAACCCCAAAACGGGGGTTTATATGCACCCCCCCCCCTTTGTATTCCCCTAATGGCGTATAAAATCTATTTAAGGAATTTATGTTTTAGAATTTGGATTCTTCTATTTTTGTGAATTTAAGGAATATAATATTTCGATAATCGATTTTGTAGTCGTAATGTCGCAATTCTAACCTCTTCTCCACTAAGAAATACAAAGAAATAGAAATTCAAAGGTGACGTAACATGACTTATAATTAAAAGTGTTAAATCATTATTTAACCATAGTATTCTAATCATAACATGTAAAATAAATTAATTAAGTTAATACATATACATAATTATAAAACCTCTTGTACACTTATCGTCTCGGAAAATTCGAGAAATAAAAATAAAACAAGTTTTCAGTCCAACATTTAGTTGTGTCTTTAAAACGACGTTTGAATCAAAATATCGAATTCCATTATCCATCTTCCATTCCAATAAGAACAATGTGAAAAACAATCACTTTATTGACTTTCAAAATTTGATGCGGTCAACGCATTGAATTGACTCCATCATGATGCGTGTCACGCATGTGGGGACTGACATCTGTATCGACGGAAGCGAAATGGACTCAAAGTTTTTGGTTTCTTCATACTTTCTACGTATTGAATACCGAAACGTTTTTCTTAGAAATAAACCGTCCTACACAATCCTACGCTTCGCATGAAAACCGTGAATCGATCTTGAGGAAATCTGGAAGAGATCTGTAAATTATATTAAAATGTCTTCCTGTTATTTCAAAGCAACTGTCATTTAAAAAAAGTTTTCAAGTACTTAATTCTTTTTCTTAGCATTATCCTCTTCAAGGAGCTCATTTCTCAGGAATATTTCTGAACGGATTTTTTAGGGAGTTCATAACATAAAAATGTTTTTATCTTACATACTTACATAAAATACATAGTTTTTGAAGATAAGTCCATATCTTAGTCGAAAAACATCTGCAACACCTGCCTAAAATTCAGCAATAATAAACACGGGGAAAACCGCGCGCGTTCTTAAATTAGAATAAAAATAGTAGGTTCTCTGAATCTTGAAATCACGAAACGTTGTCGGGACATCGCGGGACTTACTCACATATGTCGTTGACTCAGCGGGAAAGTGACCGGGTTCTCATTCTTGCTTTTGGAGCAGCTCCAGCCGATTTCCCGAAATAACTCCCACAGTTCCGAGTTAGCGCGAGATTTTATTCATTTGCAATCTTGTTCCGTTCATACACCTTTGTTTGGCAGCAGTTAACGTAATGCATACATCCAAACATTACATGGATTGGATTATTTGTATGAGTGATCAAATGTTATGACAGAATCACCACATTTATCCTATGGACATTCGCCAAATAAGATTTAAATCATTGTTATTTTCTCCTCTGTATTGTTAGGTATATTTTAATCGCATGTTCGTAATGGTTACATCTTTAGATGTTACTGCATGCTCTAAAATTATTATTTGAAGTTTATTTAATAACTACATACAACGTTTTACTTATAAAGCTTTTTATTTTTTCTTACACACCTTTAAAAACACCTTTAAAAACACCTTTTTCTTTTCAAAGGATTCGAGTTCCGTCTTCCTAAAATTATCATAATTATTAATCCATCACTACTTAAAGCGATTCTCCTCTCAAAATTAAATAGTTTAGGTTTTCAAACATGAACTCTAGCCAATAAATAATAATTTATTGGTATGGTAAACTTTATTCACCGTTAGGAATATCAACTAGAAGTAACTGAGGGCGACTGCTTTGAGATGCCCGACGTGTCCTCACGAGGTTTTCCTTCACAATTAAAGCAAGTAATTTGACAAGCTAAGCAAGGATTAAATATTAATGAATTGGCACTTCCAAAGTTAAACATCTGTTTTATGTAAAGTCCGCAGCCATTAGAAAACTTGGCAGTCTCATGTACCTATTGTTTTGTATCTTTCTAGACAACCCAGACGTACGGTCGTATCCTATGTCTAGTATACCAGTTAGTTATATTAACGTATTTTCGTTTGTCGTTAGTTTTGCTCGCTGGTGAGTCTTCCTGGAAAAACACCATTATCTCATTTTTCGTAGATTTCTTATGAAACAATTAAGATATTAGGTTCAGATGATGGTCATCAACGTCTTCTCGTGAATTTCGAGAAAGAGTGAAGGCCAAGAACCATGACAATTATTATACTCTACCTCTTACTAGGGACCTATGTTCACCAATAAGGTGCAAAGGAGTAGTTGATAAATAAAGACAATTTAATGCACCTCTATAATTCTTAATTAACCAGACGCATCTAGAAGAAAATGGAAATTGTTTAGTCATTTATTTTTAATGCATCATTTTATGTATAATTATTTTTGAACAGTAAAGTGTTAAGTGACGTTAAAATCACGAGATTTTTCACAAACATCATATCATGTCACAAACATCATCACAATTAAAATTTTATAAGAGTTATATCATATCAATATGTACTTGAACAATTGAACGCTCATATGATAATTAACACCAATGTTCTAGCATATCCTAGTCATTGGTTTTGCAAATACATATTTGTCGCATGATCATATTCCTATTATCGAAAGAACGTTAATTTCCTTATACACGTATGAATAGAGACAGATGTATCACGTCTATGTAGATACATAACGTATATGAACGTATGTAGTGTATTGGTATGTACATATATATCACTAATGGTAAGCTTTATATGAATTATATTTGCACTTTACCTATTATATATCGTGTCCATAAGATGATAATATCTAAAAGAACTCACATATTTTAACATGAAGGTGCTAGAACCCGCTGTGGTTCGACTCCAGAGGCACCACCACCACACCTATTTCATCCCAATAACAGCAGTTTTAAGTGTTTTTAGAGACATTCCATCTTAGTTCTTAGGGTTAGGGCGCATATGTGGCCGACGTCAAGTAGGAATCTGATCTTACCTAGGGTTAATTACAGATGTCCATGTAGGGGCAGTAGCCATTTGCCAGCTACTCTTATGTTACAACAAAAATATTGACTTCATGGTTAAAGATACAGAAACATGTTTATATTTTATTAATCATATCTAAAAGTATCTTGAAAAATTGGGTAATTATCATGCTCTACAAGTCTACATACGGACTACGTGAGTCATTATGATAGATGGTCAACATGCCTAAATCTAAGGATTCCTAAGTCATTCTATAACTTATAACCCATTCTCATCTACTATTCAAGGTTACAAATGCAGACAGATCGTCTGCCTAACTATTAGTATGGATACAATACGACACGTTAGTAAACATAGTCGTGATACTTAAGTAAATATCTCAATCAACACATTACTAAACACAATTAGTTGTTGAACATTGGAATAGAAGAGTTGTAATACTCTTTTATTGTAACTCTAATTTATCAGTGATTTCTCTCACTATACTAAGATTTTTTATAAAATTGAAGTAACACCACGCCCTTAATGAACTTCAAATAAGATTGCTATTAAACCTTTTTATTATTTTTTTCTTTATGATGGGGAAACCTTCAAGAGGTACCCGACGACTTGGGAGCGACGTCGGGTTATGTGGGATTTTTACTGCACTGAAACCCCCCGGTGGCCGACCTCAACGCTTGTTGGAGAACTCCGGGATCTCCGACGGAAAACAACCGGAGTCCTCCAAGCGCGTAGCCCCGATCGGGCTCTGCCCTGGGGGATCATTTTTCGCTCCTCCCACACCATCCGGTATTCACGACGGTATGCGCGAATTGAGCTCCCACTCTTGCCGCCCGCAACCCCGGAAGCCCTCTTTTAGTCGCCTCTTACGACGTGCAGGGGATACCGTAGCCCTATTCTAGTCCCAGAACTACGGGGACAAGGATTGGTGTTAGACCTGAGAAACAAATGGGACAAGTTGAAAGGCCTCAAGTAAGAAATACCAAGATAGGTTCGAGATAAAACGTTATAAATATGTTTGCTTAACTTTACTTATAACAATGAAATCAAAAGATCTTTCAAAGAGAGCCTTAAATCCGCCGAGAGCTTTCAAAGCTCAACTTTTCATATAGGTATATTTGGCACATACGCCAGTTGATCCTCTAATGTATTTATTTATTGAGAAATAAATAGTGGTTGTTAGATGTTAGAGCAACAGAGGATAGTTCTAAAACTTCTGGCTATTAGGTAATCTATTTTTACCCAGCAGTAGGACCATCTTTTATTGCAATACAGATTCCAAGTACATCCATGATATGGTGCTACGATGTTTCATACGTACTTGTGGCGGTGTGCTAAATGATAAGCAAATACAATGAGTGCCGCCAAGAGTAGATATGGAGTTACATTGCTTTAAACGACATATACATAGGTATTAGTTACTATATACCTATTAATGTCTCACTAGTTCTCTCATAGCAATCAATATGAATATGGATAAAAAAGTTTTTGTCACAAAATCCCTTGTGGGTCAATTCCGAAGGCACCAACACTTTACCTATTTTTTCTTATGACATTAGTTACTATACATCTATTAATGTCTCAGTAGTTCTCTCTCATAGCAATCAATATGAAGATTGATAAAAGCCTTTTATTACAAAACCCTTTGTTGATCAATTCCGAAGGCACCAACACTTTACCTATTTTGTCATATAACAGCAGTTTTAAGCATTCATGTGGTTGTAAGGGATACAGACTGGAGTAACACAGCTCGTATAAATGAGCCGTCTTAGCCTTTAGAGTTCACTTACTAAGGAATTTACCGCCATCTTCCCGTCTATTGGTTTTATAATATTGAATTTGCACACAAGCCTACAGTCCATCTGATAGTGAGTAACTATAGCCGCCCTGAACATCTTTAATTGGCCACATATAAGTAATATATTTATATATATATATATATATATATATATATATATATATATATATATATATATATATATATATATTTTTTAATTAAATTAATAAATAAGACATTCAAAAATAAGACACGTAACAAAGGCTATAGACGCGTTAAGTTACGCACAAAAGTTAAAACTGAGATGGGCCGGACATGTAGCACGTTTGGAAGATAAAAGGTGGACACTGTGGGTGACTACATGGAATGGTCCTTCAGGCAAGCGCCGCGTAGGTAAACCTTATACACGATGGGAAGATGACATTAAAAAGATCGCAGGACAGAACTGGGTTACAATGGCTAAAAACCGGGAAAAATGGAAAGCTTTGGAGGAGGGCTTCACCTGAGGGGGGTCCATGCAATATTTAATAGGAAAATATATACATACATAATATAAATATATAAGATATAATTATATACGCACATAATTAAATTAATAAAATGTCAATATCATATAGTAAAATAATGTATAATTAAATAATAATAATCAATTAAATAAATTGTCTAAATGAAAATAATGTAATTATGTAAATATAATTTAGCAGTTCCTATTATTACGTTAAGCTGATTAACAATATAAATAAAAAATGTAATAATTTAAATTTAATAATTTAATTAAATTTAATTTATATATAAAAATTGTAAAATTGTAAATTGTAAAGATGTAATGAGCATGGAATAAAAGGCTTTTTTATTTTTTTATTTATTTATTTAAGAGTAAGTTGGAATGCCTCGACGTCGAATGTGTTCCTTACCACATCGTTCAAAGCGAAACACGAAAAGCTTAACATTACTGCTGCATTGTGGTGCCTACGGAGTCTAACCTGTCTAACTATAAAGACTTCTATCACCTCCTAGATTACATGTCATTATCATCGGCGATTTGGCAGTATGTTCATGACAGGTACTCGTACCTACTATTTCCCTACAAGTTGCATAAGAGCCGTATGCTTCTTCTGTGTCTTAATAAAGAAAACGTAGTAATAATGTTGGTAATACAACGCATCGAGGTTTACAACATACTCGTAGCAATGTACTAAATGATAAGCAAACAATGAATGCCAGAGAACTCAGTAGGGACATTACTTTTCTAACGTCGTTTGTGCAATCAAGAAGCATAGAGTGCGTTTACTAAATTTGAGCCATTCAGCAATTCCAGATGTAGAGCTGTATACTATACAACATATTTCACCACGTTTTTACACCTGTCATAAGCTTTACAGTTACAGACTTCCTAGTATTTTTTATTTATTTATTTACTCTTTATTGACCATGTTAAAAACAATAAGTAGCATTTTCTCCCAGTCAACCTTAGGGACGTGCAGAAAAAATAAAGGCGGTACAACTATATCTACTGAAAAAAAAAAATAATAATAAATAGGAAATACAATAAAATTATAAAAAGGGGAGAAAGGAGAACATAAAAAAGAAAGAATGAGAGAAAGAGAGAGAAAAAAAGAAATAAGATTACTACATGAAAATTAAATAAATTACTACATGAAAATGAAGAAAAATGATATATATATATATATATATATACAGGGTGAATCTCCATAAAGTGCACATATTGAAACAGGTAAAATTAAACCGCATTTTGTCGACAAAAAAAATATTAAAAAAATTAAAAAAAATTTTTTTTGGGTTTTACGACCTTTTGAATTTTTTTTTGGGAATTGTGCACCTGAAGTAAATAAATCGCTATAACTTTTAAACTAAGAGGGTTATCAGGTTCAAACAAAAATAACAATGATTGCCAATGATAGGCCGTACTGATCCATGAAAAAAAAAACAAAAAAAATCATCTTCCCAGGAAAAAAATGTCAGATTAGTGCAAAAAAGCACTTTTTTTAGGTAAAATTTTCAGTAATCATCAATTTCCTCAAAATAATCTAGGCATTTTATTTTTTTATTATTATTTAATGCAATTCTACGTGGTATTAGCTTTCAAACACTAAAAAAACCACGCCTCTAACTCAAGTATAAAGTTTGCTAGGAACGTTTCAAAAAAGACGCGACGCACGTGCGCCCTAATAAAACTGGTATAGTCCGACCCATAATTAGGTGTCCAAAATATAAACAAAGGAAACTATCAAAAATATGTTTTAATGGTAAATTCATGGTAGTTTCTTATTTTTGACGATATTAAAGTGATAAAATAAATCTTTAATAATTAAAAAAAAAACACTAGTTTGTATTAAAAATGTTATTTATTACCAACACCCTTAAGAACTGCCTTTGTTTAAGCGCTCGTAGGAAACTTTATACTTAAGTTAGAGGCATGTTTTTTTTAGTGTTTGAAAGCTAATACGACGTAGAATTACATTAAATAATAAAAATAAAATAAAAAGCCTAGATTATTTTGAGGAAATTCACGATTACTGAAATTTAACCTAAAAAAATTGCTTTCTTCACACTAATCTGACTATTTTTTTCTGGGAAGATAAACTTTTTTGTTTTTTTTTTCATGGATCAGTACGGCCTATAATTGGCATTCATTGTCATTTTTGTTTGAACATGATAACTCTTTTAGTTCAAAAGTTATAGCGATTTATTTACTTTAGGTGCACAATTCCAAAAAAAAAACTTCAAAAGGTCGTAAAACCCAAAAAAAAAAAAAATTATTAGTTTTTTTATTTTTTTTGTCGACAAAATGCGGTTTAATTTTACCTGTTTCAATATGTGCACTTTATGGAGATTTACCCTGTATATATATACCATTTTTCTTATATATATATATATATATATATATATATATATATATATATATATATATATATAGTATGTAGCGATTACACACGTAGTTTCATGTATTAACCTAATAATAATCGAAACTGTCAACGACGCGTAATGACTGATATTATTTATTTGTACTTAAAATAGGTATTCGTAACATAAGAAGTAGGTATATTTGGCTACTTTGGCTTTATCTTAAAAATACAGGGTGAATCTCTTACCTGTTTTAATATGTGCACTTTATGGAGATTCACCCTGTATAAAACATTGTTCTAAAATCTAAATTTGCATGGTCGTTTTATGTTATGTGTATTTGTGTTATGTATAAGTATATATTGTTTTAACGCAATAGTACATAAAGTGTTTTATTTTAGACACGTCTGTGATTTATGTCCAGTAAACACATACGTAGGTCGTACAGGTATATAGTTTTATGTCTTCTTTTTCCTAACAAAACGTGTCTTGGCTCACATTTTTCCTCTTTAAATGATAAATCACCTTCACATCAACGTTTCTTCCACAAATAAAACAGTTTTTATTTAAGTATGTGGCAGTTCTTATTTATTTAGTTCTTTAACATTTTATACAAACGATAAGTTAGTATGGATTTTCTGAGCATATAAACTCATATTGAGCTTCTTTATCATATGAAGCGTTTTTAAAATCATGTGTGTGTAGACCTTGGTAATTATTGAACTGGTTCGGATGGAATCTTCACGTATAGGTAGAGTATACAAGGCACATGTATGTATGTAGAGACATATCTGTGCCTTGTATACTCTACCTATAATCTCTATTTTACATGTGGGCTAGTTAATACCTCGATAATATATAGAGTTTCTACGGATTCCTTTAAAATCATGCACTTGCGGAATACCATCATCGACATATTAAAATATGTAGAACTTACTTCATAGTTTATATCAGCTTATTGCAGATGAAATATCACTTACCTTTGAGAAGTTTAGGGCATGCATTGAGACATGTAGGTTTTCTAGCAATATTTTCCTTAACGCAAGTGATAATTAATGTTGAATAACATAACATCGAATAAACTAGACGTCCATTTCGAATTGA
This sequence comes from Epargyreus clarus, assembly GCF_041222505.1. Lineage (NCBI taxonomy): Eukaryota > Metazoa > Arthropoda > Insecta > Lepidoptera > Hesperiidae > Epargyreus > Epargyreus clarus. The sequence goes on from NW_027332233.1 coordinate 6,775,221, forward strand.
GACCTCTAAACTAGAAGATGAAAGGTCGAAGTGAATACATTAATAAAAATATAGCAACTTCATATGTTATACATTCTTAGTTAGGCACAAATTCCGACCCTGTAGTAAAGATATTTATATTTTTATACTTTTATGATATCCACTTATAAAATCGCCATAAAAATCTTACCTGGCGATACCGTTCCGCGTAAATACCAATTACATAATATTTTATTTATCTCAAGGTGTTTAAGTATACATTCGAGATCTTGTGTTGTGTAATCACAAGTCTCCGGAATTCGTGCCAGCATTATATTAGTTTCGATACAAATTCGATATGTTGTGTCGTCATGTGAACTTGAATTGTACAGCTGGGATATAATTTTGATTTGTTTCTTAGAGGTTTTGCCAAAAAAATTGATAAAATTTTTCATTCTTATCCAGCACTACCAGCTACTTGTAAGTAGAGTCCTACTTAGACAATATGATCCATAGTGCTCTATTTAAAGCTTTTCGATGTTTATCAAAAAAAGACGCTTTCTACACTCACAGCCCCACACTAGGATTCCCTGTATCGTGGGTTAGCACCCACGACCTGGACCTGTCTGGCCGGGGATCGAACCCGGGACCCTCTGCGCCACGCGGGTCGTCAAATAAATTTCAGATTTATGTTTCTTTAGCAACAATAGTATATTAAGAAATGGTTAGTGTAGTCCTTTCGTATTTGGCATATAAAGCAGGCTTTTTGATTAATATATTACCAGATTTAGAGTTAAGTCCAAGTAGAAGATTTATTTTATCACTAAGTTTCGTTGGAAAATTAGTTAAAGAGCAGTCCTATAGTAAAATATTTTCCTTATCAACAAGCTATTTACAATTGATTTATTTTATGTTCTTTTTTATATATTGTAGAAGTTATATATCCAAGTATCCAAGAAGTATCCTGAATCCAATCACAAATTTAATTAGATCTCCACCTAAAATTGTAGTGTGGATCACGTTCCAACAAATTATATGTACCATCTTGGAATTCGAAGACGATTGCGCCAACATTAAAAAATGGTGAATATAAACATGAAGAATGTAGGAACTGAAAACAGGAATAGGAGGCGTTACTTCCGCAGTCGAATTCCTACTCCGAGGACTTCAATAACTTTACATGCAATCATAGCATATGAATCCGGATATGAATACATTTATCTTTCGGTGTCAGACATGTAATTGAATATTTATGTTTCTCGATATCAAAATTTTGTACATTCAGTGCCAAATTAGTAAAGATATAAATCAGTTATTTTTTAACTGCCGGTAATACCTAGATACTATATGTTTTCTCGTCTACTAATTATTCTGATACTTCTGTGCATCGTTCCTCTCATAATGAATGGGGCCATAATCATTTAAAGGTGTTAGAACCTTTTCTTTGAGTCCGGTGGCACCACCGCCTGTTTCTGCCTAACATCAGCAGTGTTAAGCGCTACTGCGTTCTGGTTTGAAGGATGTGGCCAAGACAAGACATACTCTTCCGAGACGTCCCAGCTTAGTCTTCAGGGGCAACGGCTCATCTGTGGCCGACCTCAGGTAGGAATATCTAATCCTATTTGCCTATCTGGTGTTGATAAAAGATGTCCATGGGCTGCAGTATCCCCTTAACATCAGATGGACTGCATGCTCGTCTGCTACTCCTTTATTATAAAAAAATCTACTGACTTGGCCAAATGCTGATTAATAAACTTCACATTCCTATAAGAACTGTCAAGTGTGTAAATCTACAGGTTTTGTCACGATGTTTTCCTTCGCCGTTATAGTTAGCGATAATTATAATAATTTAATACGCACAATTTTCAAAATCAGAGGATTTCGGATCTCCCAATTGAGTCGAGTTACAAACGTATCACTGCTTTTGCACTCTCTTCGTTTATTTCCTACGAATGTATCGTTTGTTGTTTTTGTCCAAACAGCTGGATAAGACACTGTAAATCTACCTAAGTAGCGACATAGACACATAAACAAACCGAGACGGCGCGGGTCAATGGCGCGTGACGTCATATCACGATATAAATCTGTTACTTACGAATTCAAATGTTCATATGCCACAGCCGCGCCTTTTTAGTTCTTAGCATATTCACACGTATCACAATCATGTAGGGACAAAATGTCATCAATTAGTAGTTACGTGTGAATAGCATCTTTACAGATTCGTAGTGAACAGTATGTACAGAAACGTGTATTTGTGGTAGACTTACTGACCTCATATAGTCAGGGTGTTGGTTGTGTCATGGTGGCTACGATGTTGTCAAAATCGTCTATACTATTGATTAGGACGTTATAATACGGTCTAAGTCGTCATATGATTGTGGTATGTGTGAATAGGTCCATAATAATCTCAAAACATTTTTCTAGGACGATGATCTGTGACGTCAACCGGTATCTCTTAAGGATGAATCATAACCACAATCGCGCAAACAAACATCATAGCTGATAATGTTTTCGCATGTTGATGGCCAGAGTTCGATCTATTTATAAATGGTGACGTTTTACATTTCGTGCTCACGTTCAGATGCTATCATAATGATTTCTGAGAATTACGTTTCCGGATGTTTGGAGAATAAATCTATCTGTGAACATCAGCAATTACTGACCCACAGATTTGTGAATCTTCTCTCATATTGAGGCTTAAGGCGAGACTTAGTTCTTAACTTTAGCTAATGCTGGTCGATATCTGTGAATATATTATGAAGAACTTTCGCGGAGAACAAATCTTAAAGCATATAGTCCTCATCTCCAGCCAATGCTGGTTGATCTGTGAATGTATTATGAATAACTTACATGGAGAACAAATCTAAGAAGCTTCGTATTTGGTAGTTATGAAAATATTTTCGTTATGTGCCGAAAACACATACAAATATGAATTCGAGGAAGACATATTTGCCATTAGATTATTTCTTTCTCTTGCTTTTGTGTCCAAAAATAAAGACATTAACCCCTTTAAAATATTACGTTTAACACAAAAAATAACGCTTCAATGATTAGGATTCAGCACCCAAAGATTAGCGTAATTTTATTTCACAACGTAATATTGCGACAAAATATTGTTGGACATAGTCCAATAAAATTTAAAAGAACCTCTCTTAAAAGTTGCGTTATAATTACGTCAGAGCCAATTACATACCTATTTATCGTGAAAAAAAGCATTGGCGGTCTCGTGGTAAATTCGGCATCATTTCTGAGAATAACGGCTTGTTCTGTACTGTAACCTGAATTCGGATGTAACGGAAACAATAGCCCACAAAATAAAGCAAGTCTACCAAAACAAATGGTTTCGTTGGTATTTTCCCACGGTTTTGCTTTTTGCGGTTTGGGTCCATTGATATTAGGCTGTGATATCTTAGGATTTTTGTAGGTAATAGAATGAGGAAATTAGTGTACGTACGTCGTACATTCTTTATTTAACCCTTTAAAAGGCTTCCTGGAACATAAGTATTCTAGAAAATGGATTTTGCTGTAGTCACTACGTTTAGATTGATCGGTTTCAATTGAAGTATAAGAAGATCAAAATACTCATACTCAGTCTCGCCTAACGATACCTACCGAAGACCGTGTCTTATTAGAAGTCTAATAAGATGCATTGCTACTCGAAGGCACACCTACTTGAGCACCTAATAACTTAACCTGACCTTACGACACCCTTCAAACAGAGTGTACAAGTTACAAGCCATATTCGAAAGAGTTAATTAAGAAACTAATTATCAATTAAATACTTTAAACCATCGAAGTTGACATAAACCATAAATTTTAGTTGATTGTAAGAATGTTAATTTGCAAATCGTGCAAAAGCTGTTATGAAAATTCTTATAAGTAAGCTTTGAACTCTTGAGTAGAACGAGCGGTGCATGTTTATTTTTCCGCCTTTTAATAGCAGTTAGATCGAGATAATAACGCATACCCGCCCACGATGAAATTCCAGACTAAAAATAATCAACATTAGAATGAATGATGAAAACGTATGACCCACTAGGCCTGCTCTCAATGAGTCATAACAGCGATTAATTGAAAAAGTTAGGCAAACGTTGTGTGTGTTTTAATTTACTTATCATAGATAGTTCTGTGGTGGGCCTTTGTGTCTATTGTTTCTTGGACTTGGTCTTACTAGAAGAAACTAAAACCAAGCCGAAAAGAAGCACAATTAATTACATGCTGGGCATAGATCTCAGAGTGAGAAGGGCTAAATTGCACTGGTTAAGTGTAAATACACTTCAAACATTTTGGAGATCTTTTTTTTGAGGACACTTTCTAAGTTTTCAAAAAAGTAATATGTAAGTAACATCCTTACAATATTTACTAATACGCACATAACTTTGAGAATCAGAGGTAATCGAAGCCTGGGAATCGAACCTCGGTCCCCCCGATTGAGAAACCAAGTGTCAACCCTATACGCTTTCCCTACTATATTATGGCTAACCGCTTACGGACCACATCTAACCTATTACCCAATATTATTATTAACCTATTTATTACCCAGGAGATTTACGGGCAACAATAAACAAACTTCATAAAAGCAACAGCAATTAGACACCTTTTCGTGTATGTAAAAAACATAGAAACATTAAAAAAATAGGTCATCTAAATGAGTACAAACACGAACGATATAGGAAGTAAGAACTTTAAAATATCGTTAAGTATGTCGAAACAGTCAAATATTTCCACTGTTACACGTATGCGCACAAAGGTCAGGCTATTTCCATCCCATGTGTGCATTGCTTACGTATATGTATGTATATAGATATATTCTTATTTCAATGTTTTATAACTAGTTTTAGAATTGTTGTGATGCTGCTTAAGTTCACGATACGAGTTTCTGAATAAGTTTGTGTCGTAGTGTTGGATATTTTGTGTCGATAAAATAACATAAGAAAATCTAGATGATGCACAGCTTGCGTCCCGCCAAATTTTAGTATCCCAGCAGTTCCAGCTGAACGCACGCAGTATGTGTATATTATACGAAATGTTTCAATATTTTTATCTTATATATAAAATTCTCGTGTCAAAATGTTAGTTACCGTACTTCTCCGAAACGGAGATTACCTTTACCGATTTTCACCAAATTTTATATGCATATTCAGTAGGCCTGAGAATCGGCTACTATCTATTTTTCATACCCCTAAGTGATAAGGGTTGGTCACCATTAACATTTTTTTATTTATATGGCAACACAACGTTTGCCGGGTCAGCTAGTCTCTTTATATACTTGTACAAAACGTGTCCCTAAGGATTATATTAGACACTATAAATCTTGAAGTTGTAGTTTTCGTTAGTATACACTTCACTGTAGTAAGTATTATGTAGTGTAGTCACACATAGACATGTGGAATCAATCCTAAAATGACTGAAATCCTGCTTAAGGTTGGCCATAGGCGCGGCGCTACTTCTTAAGACTAAGCTGGAACGCCTTATGGAAGAACTCTTTGACCGAACTTATCTGCGTTTAAAACTGTAGTTAATAAGGGAGAAATAGGTGCAGTCGCTGCTTTTGAAGTCAAACCAATAAACTAATAAATACCATCTTAAACCTTTTGTCCATTAAGATCCTTGTAACAGCTTTACATTTAAAAGGACACGCGTCGATTAGTTAAACAACTATATATTCATTGATAATAGGATAATAGAACAGTTAATTGAAATATGCCCTCGTTGACTCCTAACCGTGTTGCCGTGTGTGGTCTAATGATTTCAATTAATAGCTTCTGACGCCCGCTAATGACTCCCGAGGATGTGTGATGATTTGTTGTTCTCCTTAACTAATTGACTCCGAAGGATTATCTTCGTGTTGAACGCGGTGTGTGGGTTCTCAACAGGTTTCTTAAATACGTTTAAATTGTAGGTCCTGGGTCTAATATAAAAATAAAGTGGTCTGTATCAGGAAAATAACACAAAAATATCAAAAATATTGAAGGTGATAATGATGGCATGGTACCTGGTTGTTTGTGTTTAATACCGATGCGAAGTGGTAGAATTGTTTGCATTTCGATATCTGTAGCTTTACTTTTACATCTTTTTCTAAGATTTAACAGATATACCTACTTATAGAATGTTTTTCCTCTTAATACTCAAGTTTAGAAGTTCTCCAAGAAGTGATAACAAACGTAGTTGTCAGTGGTTAACATTTATCTAACTTAAATATCACTATTATTAGTAGGTATATAAAAATAAAACCTTGTAAGGTGACAGAGTAAGCTTAGTGAATTTTCACACGAGTAAGTAACCAGGGTGAGTTAAGTCCATATAGAGTCGTGGGCATTGAGTAGCATTTTCGCTTTAGAACAGAACCTATAAACAAGATATGAAACCAATCTCAATTAATTAGTTTCTCTGATGACTAAGTTGGAACGCCTTTTATAACAGTAACAGTAAAGCTGTTGAGGTTCCACTCCGGCGGCACCATCGTCACACCTATAGCTATCTAATAACAGCAGTGTTAACCCTGCTGCGTTATGGTTTTGAAGGGTATGGTAAGAGAGACATACTTTTCCGAGGCGTTCCAGCTTAGTCCTCAGGGGTAGCAGCGCATCTGTGGCCGACCTCTGGTATAAATCTGATCCTATCTTATTGATTACGTATGTCTATGGATTGCAGGAGCCACTTACCATCAGGTGGGCGCATGCTCGTCTGCTACTCCTATATTATAAAAAGGAATTTGAATACCACCCTAAGCTCTAAGGCAAAAATAGCTGTTGAAAGTGCCACAACAACTAAATCCATAACTACTTACTACTCATAACAGGAATTTCTTTCAATGTCTAGGGTGGTATGGTATAGAAACGTCTAGATATTTCTTAGTTCAAGAAACAGGAACACACGCGAATGACCCGGTCATTTTTCGTAGGTCGTAATTCGACCATTTCGTAAATTAGGATATTACAAATGCAGGACGGTGAAACTGGCAACAATTCTACTAATAACCATATTTAGAATAACATGATTAAACCTATGCATTGTCATCGAACCAAAGGTGTAAGCAAAATTTCAAGTCGAAAATTTTCAATCATACACGATTATGATTAACTGATTTAAAATTCAATTGCAAGATTTGACCCTTACATACATACGAGCTAACACAATAATAACATCTTACATAAGAGCCTGTAAAAATGACCCCGTCTTAGTGTACGTGGCACAAGGCTTTTGTAGAGCCTCCTTGCAAAAAATTGTGCTATTGGATTTATGGATGTTTTCATCTGTGTACATAAAATTCTATTATTACGGGCACAGATGAAATTATCATTAAAGTTAATTTTACCTGAATATATTACTCTACTAGTTTTTGCCCGCGGCTTCGCCCGCGTTTAACAGAAAATAATATAACATACTAACATACATAAAACTGAAAATTCGTACCTTCAACTTTGCTAAAGATCATCACTTGATCAAATGCATAATTTACGATTCAATCCTTACTAATATCGATTAAAATAATCGATGTTTTGTGTCCAAAAGATCGATTCTCCGATTAATCGATTTTAGATCGCCTAGTTCCCGTGGGATTTCCGGGATAAAAACTATCCTATGTCCTTTCTCGGATCTCAGACAACCTTTGTACAAAATTTCATTAAAATCGGTTCAGTGGTTTATGCGTGAAGAAAAGACAACCAGACAGACAGACAGACAGAGTTACTTTCGGATTTATAATATTAGTAAGGATTCTGGAATAAATCTAATCTATTTTCTTTTTTTTAATATGCTATAGAAAGATATAGAAATCATACAGTTGTTTCCTATTAGTAGAATGGGACGAACCAGGTCGTTGCCCAGCGATTTGCGACAAGAACACAAGATGGCGCGACGGCGCTATCACGTTTCTTCTTTATTCAATTTCCCAACGGCTACGTCCGTTCTGTCCGTCCGTGGGCATTACCGGATTAACTGGCTAGACGGATTTGTTAATGGTTTATGAATATAACTTATTCAATTACTTCTAGAAAGTAATTAAGGTATATTCAACAGCATTATTAATCGGATTAGTAATTAGGAATAAATTTGTCAAAACATTTAATATGTTCAATAAAGAATAATAAATTATGATTAATGGCCCGGCCCTAATGTATCCCTCAACTGCGTTCGAATCAGTCAGTTTTGTACATCTCTAATACCTTTTATAATAATATATACCTAATTAACAAAATTGAAATAAATTATGTATGTTAACAATAAAGATTTAAACGTATTAGCAAATTTGCATAAAATTCATATCGGTCATAAAAATAAAACGTGTTTTTTTTTTACAAACATAAAACCATAGATTATGTGACTGCCTTTTCTATCGATGACATCAAACATCAAACCAAAAATCTCAGAATATCTTTACCATGAATCAACTTTACAAAGTTATAAATGTAATTTAATGTTTAAATTCTGTTTCTAAACTAAAAATTCGTAAATATGTTACATAAATAAATTCATAGCTTTCTTTAAATCTTAACAAAATGTTATTCTAGTCCAGGTGAGTTATTTCTGTTATTTTGATATACCTAAGGACTTGCAGTATACATATAAATCATAGATTAGTAAAGATTACTCACTCCTAACAACAAAATGTACCCAGTGTTGAGAATTGAAATAGTTGCGTAAAAAGGTTTTGCCACGTCTCCGTGCTAAAATATCCCTAAAATATTTGAAATAATTATTTATTTATTACGTAAATTACGCAATTATTACGTAAATTAGTTATTTATTCGTAAATTTTCTCTAAAAATGTTTTTATTTGTCAAGGATTCAAAAAAAGAACTTAGTAAAATAAGCCGTTTGTGGCTTCATTCAATTTCAAGGCGGCGAAGTATCTTTACTAATTTATGATATAAATACATAGTTGTGCGCCCCATACATAAGTATACATTTATAAAATTATATGGTTTGTATGTTTTGTGACAGTATTTTTCGCAATGATGTGCTTATGTAGATTAGATTAAACAAGTTATTAAATATGTCTCACATTTGTATCTAACCAAATTATGATACATATTTAAATATAAATATCCGTATTATGAAATTTCAATACCTATTAATGTTATGGCGGTACTTTAAAATACATTTTTTGATTACTTTTACCAAACATCAAGTACAAAAAATATGAAAAAGATTTTTTGAAATGGAGTACCTTCCCAAACCTTCACCTAAATGTCTTATATGCGCCACGTTAAATTGATTTGCAATTGTAAGCGAAGAGTATTTGCAGTTATGATTTTGACAGGCGCTTTGACGCTCCTGCGTAGAGTCCTGTTTGCCCCTTTGCTACAATATTTTAAACCGAAGATTAAATTTCCAAGTACTACTACTACTAGTTAGTAGACTTCCAAAACAAATTATAAAAGAAAACAAAATATTTAGCTTTAATTTTATCTTTTCCTTTTTGTTGTTTACATTTAAGTGGACCGAAAAATTACCTACTAAAACTAATTGTAACACGAACAAAGACTCCTTTTGTCACACGCACAAAGTAAAATAACTAGGCTGCTGTGACAAATACTTTTTGTTCGTGAAATAGGCAATACATTACCCACAATGTTAACTCTTATGGCATTCAGTAATAAAATAAACATTGTAAGTAAACACAAGACAGTGTTCTCTGTTCGCGTGCGCAGGCGCCGGCTAGACGCTTACCTAGTGACAATAAACAGTAGAAATATTTCTTATCTAAAGGAGAAACATCCTGATCAAATGGATAAAGTGTATTTTTAACTCTTATATGATAAAGGAGATAGAAGCAAGAGAATATCCTATTTTAAGATAATGTTATCGAGTCATTGACTTTTAAAGGCGCATATAGAGAGTATGATAATTTTAGACATGTTAGGCGATCTTTTCGGAAATGTAATATTTGATATTTTGTCTTAAAGATGATAAAAATGATATACTATATCTCTATTGATGTTATCATAATACTGAGAAACTGAACTAGTAGGCAAAAATCTTATAAAAAACGATTGAAAAATAGAAGTGTATTAATTTTCTTATATAAAGAGTATTACACAATTACCTATTTACTTATTGCTTCTGTAGCATTTAATCAATCCTCACCCTATAACAATAAATTTGTTGAATATAATATTTACTACAAATTTAATACTTGCGATTAGGTTAGATCTAAATAATTTTGTATTTTGCTAGGTGTATTGTCATACTTAAAGTTTTTTTGTATCAATTTTCTAAGGATTTTGCCCGAAGGTACAGAAGAAATGAGTCACGTTACGACAGAAAGCAGTCGTAATTTCCAATTCATGTTCTTGTAACTTCTGTTTCATATCTGTGCATCTGTGGAGTGAATCAGTCACGTTGAGGTCTGAGTCTGAATCATGTTATTCTAGAAAGGAGTGATGCCACCACAAGCGAACCAATACGAATTTAATTTACTGCCATTTATATGTTTTTTTTTATATTATATAGGACTAGCAGACGAGCATGCAGTCCACTTGATGGTAAGTGGCTACTGCCGCCCATGGGCATCTGTAATCAACCCCGGATAGGATAAGATATTCCTACAGGAGGTCGGCCACAGATGCGCCGCTACCCCTGAGGACTAAGCTGAAATGCTTCGGAAAAGTATGTCTCCCTTCAAACCAGAACACAGCAACGCTTAACACTGCTGTTATAAGGCAGAAATAGGTGTGGCGGTGATGACGCCGGAGTCGAACCACAAAGAGCTCTACCACGTGTGATTTTAAATGTAGGCAAGTAGGCCCATCAGCTCATTACTGTCCCACTGCTGAGCACGGCTCACCCACCTAATGTTTTATAAGTTTTATAAGAGTTTCTGTCTACTAGACATTTTTGTAGGCAACGACTGATATTTATCCAAAACTCCTACAAATATCACAACTTAAAAATAATCTTTCAATAGGAAAAACCTCCAGCGAACCTCGGATTGTAAATATAATGATTAACAAAAATACACATAATTAATTATGTAGAAGCAACTGTTGCAAGTGTTATTCATTTATGTAACTAGGTGTTATTTTGTTATTTGTCACACTTGGGGGATTTTCAATTTTCCTCGAGTATTCATATACCTACGCCGGATATAATCGAACTATCTAATTTTACCTACCAAAGATCAAATTCCGACAAAAAGTTCGAAGAAGTTGTTAAATATCGATTTTTAGTAGCCAAAACGATGGATAGATTGAATATAAATAATGGACGAAAATATCAATGTATAACTCTGTCATGAAATGTATCTAATCAGTCACATTCATCGTTCCCTTTATGCCCGTAACTACAATTAGTATTAATTATTCAGATATGTCGTGATTGGGGAACGTTAAAAGCATGGTCCTTTTTTTATAAGCTGTTTAATAACGCTCTGACCATTATAAATGGGTCAGCTGAATGGCAATCATTTATGACTTTTTCATTTAGGTATAATATTTTGATTGACTGCAAACCAATTAATATAAACCAAATAAACATTTAAGAATTGACAATTGTAACCAATTAATTTCAGAAATATAATTTCACTTTAATTAACAGTCATCAAATATAAAATATTTGTGTTTTTACATAAATCTGTAACAAATATGGCAAGATAACACATGATGCGTTTGAATTGTACATTATTATACGAAAACAACTTAATAAGCTTTAAGCACTATCGCAGATAAATAACCATCAATGTTTTATCGAAATTTAAAAGATTTAGCGCAATGCATTCAGTCAAATTGTGACAAAAAATAAAGATTTTTTTATCTGAGATGGTCCGGAAGGAGTTTCAAGATTACGAAAATTGATAACACGTTACGTTGATTACATCCTGATGTCACAATTCCTGTTCCGTTTCTAATCTCTTTCAAATTGTTATCCGACCCCGTTACTAACAAAGCAAACATTGTTCTACCGGCCCGTCTAGCCATAAACCTGAGTAACACATGAATCAGAGGTACCTACGTGAAATACTCTCTGTGATATTCAAGATTTATTGAAGATTTCCGTTCTTTTGTTACAGGTAAGTCTACTCAGCGAGTGCAGTGGGTAAGGGTGAACGCCCATTAGCTACTATTCCTTGAGCAACTAGTTTTAGCGATTAATTAGTGGATAATACAACTGTTAAAAGTTGCTTGTCGATTATTTAGTGGCTTCAGAATTTATACAGACGCGTAGACAATCGACTGTCGACATATTTTTGTCATAAAAATGTTTTATTTGAGCGACAAGAGCATGTGCCGCTCTTTCGTCGCTCAAACAAATTGGGCGCCCGAATGGAAGCGGATTACGCGACTGATCAGTAGCTTAAGCGACAAGAAGGTAGCCAACGCAACTATTGCTCACGCGATAGTACGAGTAGTCATGGGCGGGCAGCCTAAGTAGTGATGTATCAGAAGTGCATCGCGGAATACCGTGAGTTAAAGTTTATATGATATTTCCTCGCATAATGAATCAGCTAGCGAGAACAAGTAAGTAAGTAGGTAGATACAGGCAAAATGTAAAATTCTTCACGCATTTCACATTTTTACACAAATTTCACATTTTTACACAAGAATTTTACATTTACCTTTTGTTATAAATTTGGCTATGTTTTATTTCATTTGCAACAATTTGCAACTCAAAAATGTGTAAAAAAAATATAATTTTATTTATGTTTATACATTTATTATTATGTAAAAAAATAAGTTTATGTTATGAGTATGTGTGCGAAAAAAGCACAAATCATAGAAACACACACTGAAGAGAAATATAACCACTTTTCTATTACACAATAAACTATAATAATTTGTCTTGATATCGATTATTTTTCTTAAACAATTTGTCTTTATATTTCTCAATTTTGACTTACTTTACATAGATGCACCTATTGCTCAATATTGGCGAATATTGCGGAATATGTATTTATTTTTTCCCTTATCTTCAATTATGATATTGATAAGTATTATATCTGTACGAGCAGGATATGTAGATGTTGATATAATCTCAAACAGTAAAGAGACACAGTATCTAATCAAATAGAAATGTACGAGTATGGAACTGTTGTTTCTTGTCGAAGCTTCACCTTCAAGTATAGCATTTTAGGGTTTCGTAGCAGAACGCTATAAACATGACCCTATTACTAAATTCGTATGTCCCTTTGTCACAGGGCTCTTGATGATTGCCAGTGAGTATTACTTGGACAGCTATAACAACAAATTATTATTTAAATTAAGTAAAAAGTAAAGCGGTGTCCCTCACACCAGTATTTTTCGGTATTTTACGTTTTATCTATTAAACTACAATACATACAATTTAAATTTTTACAATGATCGTACTTAATATTTGCGGCCTTACCGTTTATTTCCTTAACTGAGATGGTACGAAGAAAATACTAAAAATTTAATTAAGATAAAAATAGTGGTGAGGATCTTTTCTGTGCGTGTTTGACTTGCACTTGTTGATTTTTTCTTGTCCATCCTTTAGATATAACATTTTAATACGACACTAGAAAATAGTATGTAATAAGTATTGGTCTATAAGTGACTCATTAACTAAGTCAACGATAAACGAGAAACAATTGGGCCAACAAAAAGGGCTAGTTACAGAATATCTTAGAAACTAATCGTTAAAAAAACAATACCGTATCAATACTCGGAAAAGTTAAAGTCACATTCCTAGCATACCGGGTTTTCTTATCATCTGACATGCGATAACATTCTATGATCCGTTTTTATTTCGTCATTATTTCCTTAACTATAATGCAATGCGTTGAGGAAAACCACTTCCGAATAAAAGTAATGATCGGTATGAATGAATAAGTGATAAGTTTATTATGTACAGTAATATATGTAATAGGAATTACGCATCCATTCATAAGCAATACTTACCGAAATCGCCGCGTCATAGTGACACGCAACATTGCGTGGAGACATTTTTCAAATAAGGATAAAATTCCACTGAAACTTTAACAGAGATAAAAGATTGAGTCACCAATGGCTGAATCTACTTTTATTTTATTAGGTCATCTTACAAAATATATGTAAAGTGACCTAATCAAGTAAAATAATTATATTTACAACGAGTTTAATCGTGGTGACATTGAGTTGTATAGATATTACTTGATCTAGACGCACAGACATGCGTCCACCAAATTCCAGTTATACTCGTACAATATAACGCGATAGACCTATGATAATGTTATGTTATATAAATTTATCTATACGTATACAAATAGGCACAAATTTATATTTCACTTGTCTTCAAAATATTCTCTATGACTTTTTTAAGAAGAGTATCATGATGTATATGAACTTACAAGTGACCAGCATGGTAGACTATAAACGTTCTCATTCTGAAGGAGAGACCTACCCAGAGTATTGGAACAGTAAAGTTTTATTATTTTTTCATACCACAGTAGTAGCCAAAGTTTGGTCCACCTGATAATACTGGCGTAGCACTGTTGCTTAAAGCAGAAGTAGGTGTGGCGGTCGTGCCTCCGGAGTGAAATCACGAAGGGGTTTTCCACCTTCAAATTTCAATGATAATAAAATTAATGATAATGACACTAGTACCAATGAAATGAATGAGCAACGTTGATTCGTAATAGGTCGTAAGCACTAATAAAATCTGTGCGTAACGGGCATTGTGTTACGTTAGTCAGTATAGGATCCGAATATAGGTCTATCTGTATCGAGCTGGTTATTGGATGAAACTTTTTTATATCAAATTAAATATGTTAAATAATATATCGCAAGTAGGTTGACTAAACATTTCAGTCCAGATTACATTTTTTTTCTTTGTTAAGCATTTCACTATAAATATTTTTTTTTTCTTAAACATTTCACTGGTTTGGTTAAGAGACAAATTACATACCAATCGAAACTATGAAGTCCATGTAAACATTATGTTGACTATTTGTTCCCATCACAACTCCTAGGTAGGCAGGTATAAGCAGGTAAACAGGTTGGCCTACCCAAGAATACTCTGGACTGAATTTTTTAGTAAACCCATTTGCAATACATTTTTGACATATTTAATTTGATACAAAAAACGTTTCATCCATTAACCAGCTTTGTACAGATCGACCTATACTGGGATCTTAAACCAAGTGGTGTCGAGTAACGAAACAGAGGTCAAATGGTCGGTGGAAGTGGTCAATGAAGGAGCTACAATAAAACCATAATATTCTTATTTGCAAGCACGTGGGACGGCACTAAACTTAAACAAATAACTTTATGCTCGCTCTATTGGGATGTCCGCTCGCAGTGAGATTGCAAAGATGTGGCCATTCGGGCTACATTTTGTGATACATACAAGGATTGTAGGGATTGCAAGTATTATATTATATTATCTTTTAAAATTGGTTCAAAAGTATTCAGCATTGTTACGTTTGTTACAGTAAAACCAAAAACAACAAGGTGGACGGACTACCTTCATAATTCATCGATACATAATTACGGATACATTCTTGTTATTTATTCATTATGTTGCTAAATATTTAAAAACATATATTTTTTCCTTAAGTTAAGATTAAAACTACTTCGCAACAATCCGATACAAATATGTATGATGGTATATATTTTAAACCATGCAGTATGTACCACCCTCCCTCCCTCAAAGGATGCGTGCAGATGCAATAATTAAAAATATACACCACCATACATACCACCACCAACACGTCTTTCGCTCCAAAACGGAGCAAGGTAAGTTGTCTCTACGACGGTTAATCGTTAAGTATTAACTTAACGATTAATCGTTAAGTATTAACTTAACTTAACGTACTTGTAGCGGATTGTTGCGAAGTAGTTTTAATCTTAACTTAATTGCATGGATTTCCACAAAGTAACGCCTGATACAATTAACAATTTTTTCCTTTTTAAAAACTTAAGAAATCTTTGTAATTCTCTACAATAAATTTAGAGAAAGGCGTCGATCTCTATATAAATTAACATGAGGCGGCCCAGCTCAATAATTCAGAGTAGCATCCGACACTTGCTCATACCGTCTACTAATCTGCCTTGTAGCAGTACGGTGCATGATGAAGTGTGTATGATTCAATCTAATGAAAAGTCGTTAGAACCAGTATGACACAATCAGGATTGTACCTCCGCCATACCTAGTTTTAGCGAGAAGCAATTCTTTTCTTTCGCTGGAAAGATGTGGATGCCGGCTGACTTACATATCGGTGACTATCGTAATAAGTAATCAGAAGCGGCGACGCATCTATGAGCAGCTTCCTGTACAACCCCTCATACATATCCATGAGCGTGAATACTTAGCATCAGAAGACAGCATACAATGAAATAAAAAACGTAGAGCCCTTTACTCAGCCTTAAAGCATAATAAGAACTAGTAAATAAGGGTTGCAGTCGCTTAATATCAGTTGAATACAGCCCATTACTTTAATCATCTCCATTCATTAAATATCTTCACCGTCTTCACAAGCACAATGTGGAACGTGCCTGTTCGAAGCTGAACTTCGTAGGTATAATTTAAACTTCACAACGACCACCTACACGCGTTAAAACTCCAATGCCAAATGGATCACAATTCGACAATTGTCTTTACGTTACAATAGCGAGTAAATAAACCTGTTTAAAGTTTCGAAACACGAATAATAATATTGTAAATACACGTATATGTGTATAATATTATTGTATGTTATGTAGGTCTATGTATATGTATCTTACAATATAGATAAAACCTACGAAATAGGCAAATATAGGGTCACTGTGGGAGGTTTGGACTGACCGCTCATTAGTTTCTGTCGCTTGAGCGATTGGTAGCTTCAGTGATTAAGTAGTGGTAATATGGTCGTAATTATCTGCAACTCTTTAGTAGCTTATACGCTAACAATCGAATATTGACAGGGTTTTAAAAAAAATCATACATGTATCACTTGTCGGTCGATTAATCAACAAATTGGACACTCGACCGACGGCGGCTTTAGCAACTATTCAGTAGCTTAAACGAAAAAAATGTAGACTACGCTATCGCTCACACGAGAGCAGCCAATGGACGGTCAGCCAAAATGTCCCATTCGCAACATATAAACATTCAAGATCTTCATGACCGTGGTACCAAAATAATGTTTTGATTAGATCTACCATGCATTTACAAATAAAGCTAGGCTAGAGCGATTGTCAAGGTGTGTTTTGATTCACAGCCCATTCTTGGGTTCATAGAAAAAAATATTTTGAAAACTGATACGTTGCGTGTTGCAACGATCTTACTTATATGTAACCAATGTCAACTGTTATGATAAGCTAATATTTGAATTTATTTAAACAAAGTAGCTATTGTGTGCTAATGAAGACGTACTGCATTTTGGGCAATATCGTATACTGTGTGGGCCCTTGCCGTGTCCTTCCTCCATACGTCCCACTGGCACGCATGCTACTTGTATCCTATCAACATCCAACAATGTCAACTCATTACTGTCCTACTGGGTTTCCCTCAGAATGAGATAGATTAGAACTCAAAGATCGTTAACTTTAAAGATAATTAAAGATCTCTCAGAAGAGACCTGCATAAGGTTCACATGGAACAGGGAACAAGGTTTCTCACAAAGTTTTCCTTCGCCATTGACGCAAGTGGCAATTAATTTCTAATAAGCACAAAAGTCACAAAATCTACAGCGATTTAATTAACGTTTTCGAATGAAACACGCATGCGTGCGAAACACGCGCGACAGGAAAAGCGCCATTAAGTGACAGTCGACAATCCGTTGCCGGCGGCAGCATGCGGCATGCGCGAGTGCCGAGTAAAGCCCTCAAAAAGGAGGACCCCTTTTACTTCACTGCTTTGAACCCCCTCTCCCTTTTAAAAGCTAGAGCACACGAGAGATATCGCAGTAGACATATAACCTCCAATCAAGTATACATTTATAAAGGTGTGTATTTGAAGGTGATAGAACCCTTTGTGGTTCGACTCCGGCGGCACCACCGCCACACCTATTTCTACCTAATAACAGCAGTATTAGGCGCTGCTGTGTTTTGGTTTGAAGGGTGTGGTAAGGGAGAAAGACTTTTCCGAGGCGTTCCAGCTTATTCCTCAGGGGTAGCGGCGCATCTGTGGCCGACCTCAGGTAGAAATATCTAATCCTATCTGGGGTTGATTACAGATGTCTATGGGCGGCAGTAGCCACTTACCATCAGGTGGACTGTATGCTCGTCTGCTACTCCTATATTATAAAAAAATACATATATTTGATCGCAGCATATAACAACGGAATGGTTATTATATCACAGTTAACCATAAAACCAGCTAAAGGTTAATGAGTTTTGTGCAGTGCCGTGTTTATTTTACTATTATACTTATTACAATATGAGTACAAACAACACACAATAGATAACACAATGTTAATATCGGTCTGGTCCATGTAATATCTCGTAATTACGCAAAATAGACAATTCTAGTTACAATGCAATTTATATTTACGACGTAGCGTATTGTTTTACGATATGCATCGTCCTACGTAAATTAACTCTGTACCTATTTTATTTAATACATATAAATCATGTGTCGCTGTGTTCGTACACGCTAATCTCCGAAACCGCTCAAGCGATTTCTTTGCAGATAATTTTGTGAATGTTTGTGGTTGATTGTAGCTTAAAAGATCGTTTAGTGTTTAAACGATTGGTAGCACTGAAGCTGATATTTATTTTTTGTTTTTTTTTTTGTATACCTGTGTACATTCTGTTGGATTGCTATGCCTATATTTTGAAACTTTTAATACTTAGATTGAGAAAAATCGTAAAGTATTAAAAAATATTGTAGTTATAATACTAAATATAACAACACAATATTTAATTTTTCATGAACATTAATTCATAGCTACCATATTAAACGTATTTATAATAATGAATATATTAGAACAACCGTTGACCCAATTCTTAAAAATATGCTATTTTTAATGTAATTTAATGTTCCTAGCAACACTTCTACGTTCCTGAGTTAGTGTTGTCAGCATTTCCCGTGACGACCTTTGACACCATCTTTGTTGACATTTAAGGCACGTGCTCTGGAGATAAGACTGTGCTCACATTACCATCCTCACTCACACATACGTAAATGATAAGTTAATCGTAGGGAAAACTATACATTGTTGACAAGCTTTACTACATCCCCCAGAACAGTTTATTTATTTAAAAATACTTTACTTTAAAAGTACTAAATCTTACTTTTTTTAGCAAAATAAGAAAAACTGTACAAAAGTTGTCGGCTCACTTTCCAATTAATTTTCTCTTATCATTAAAGTCAAAATACTTATAAACATCAGTATTTGAGCTGGTATTCAACAGTTTTAAGTCTAGACGTTAGCGTTAACCAAGTTAATAAGTTTCTACAAGTCTAAACGACAAAGTCTAGACTAGCGTAGAGTTATTAATAGGACACATTTTTATCCAGTCTTCACTTCAGCAACCTCGTCTCTTATAATATGTTTATAATATAAAATTAATCATAATATTAATCCTCGTAATAGTAAAGCCATAGGTGTAATGCTTGTTTTAACTGAATTAATAATTTACCTACAACTTAGGTATATTATGATTTACCTCACGTTGATCATTTTCAACAACTTCCCACGCGTCTTATACTCTCCTCAAAATATACGATTTCTTCGCGTCAGCATCAACGATACATGATTACTTGATACATTTGGACACATGATACATTTGGAGTTTCATTATTATTCATGATCATGACACTTTGTACCTACGTGTAAGAGCAAATTGTGCAGTTTCTTAACATAAAATTGACACAAACACGTGTATGAAAATTGAAGTCTATGTTTTAGTATATCGTTAGTTTTTAATCTAAAAGTATTTGTATTACCGTGTTGTGTTTAATTACAAGTTTTCAATAATAATTTTGAGTCGTAGAACCTATTTTTATTTGCACGTTAGTCAGCACAATAATAGAAAATATAATACGCGATTGTGTTTAAACTTATGGATCTCTTCGTGGTTCAAAATAAAATACAAATGCTTTTGGATCTCGTTGACTCCTCTAGTCTCCTTATTTCGATTTATTTAGTTCCACTTCCTCTATGTATTCCCGGAGACCTATGGCATGGTAGTCTTTAAGAGGTGTCAAAAAGTCGATTCAAAGCCGGCGATACATTAGGGACTCCTCTGGTGTTGCAAATGTCTATAGGCAATGGTTGCTACCTTCCATCCGTCTACCTTAATATTTAACTATAAATAAATATAAATTCCCAAGGGACGAAATAATCGCACTTTTAATCGCATCTATCATCAATCTATCATTAACTTTCATCATTAAACATGTTTGATCTTTATTAGTTTTGAAACTTGGCTCGTATAGTTACGAAACGTTTCCTTGGTTTACATCAAACAATTTCCTCTGGTCTAAAGGGCTCATTTACATAACATCGTTAACTGACAGATTTCATATAGGTAAATATGTTATATGCCCATAATATTATTTCGATTTTGTAACAGTTTAAAAAAATTTCATGGGTTTTGTAGGTTTATATATCCGTACACAAGTAATTATTATATATTTCTTGTAGATACGTTTTTTTTAGCGCGGTTGTTATAAGTTATAGGGTTTTTTTAATGTTTGCATGATTAACATTTTTTAAGACTAATATAATATTAGTTATAAGTTTTACATTTTTAAATGGACCAACACTCGTAAATGCAACACAATTCTCAGATCTGCACACTTTAAAAGTTAATGTGGTTTTGAACTTAATGAAATCAGGACGTAATATGTGAGGTTCCTTCAAAATTTCGTTACGTGCATTAAGGGACATCTAGGTGCAAATCTAGCAAAATAACTAATACCTACGTCACATTGGTGTACGTGCTCGAATGTTGTCCACTGAACCAATGTACTTATACGTCATACAAATCTGCTGGTAGCGCAATACGGTGGCGGTGTCAAAAAGCGTACATGAAGGCGAATCGTGCGGTCCATAAGTGCATTGACCGCACGATCGAATCTACCAACTTGGAATAAAAACAAACATCTACGATACACCAGACGTTTTGAATATCAAATTATACTTACAGCGCACGAAATTAAACGTTTCGCTGTTACTGGGTGAGCGTAACTGATGGGATCAGAATTGATGGTAAGAATGGACTTTTTATGGTATTTTTGTGTTCTTGATTCTTCATTAGGAGAAGTTATATTTACATTACACGGTTAAAATTTTGTGGAGCCAAGTCTCACCCAAGCTTATTAGTAATATTGCGGGAAACTGGGTTAAATGTAATGAAAAAAAACTCTGCTAAAATATGGCGAATACATATATAGATAAAGTGTTTATCATGTTATTTATAATGTATTTATTCTAAAAATACGAATACTGAATATTCTCACGTTATATTTGATGCAGAGATTGAGAAAACTCTAACGACATCCAAGCGGACAGGGATCAATAAATTTCCAAAATCTCTTTACGTGATTAATGGAAGCAACCACAATCACCCATGCATACGTGGTGCAACTCCAGACTGAAAACAAGTGTGCTACTTTTTATTGCATAACGCCAGAGTACGAAATGCTAGATCGCGAAAAATATCGGTCGGTTGATGATTTCTGCTGATTTTGACGGAACAAAGCACGGATTTTCTTGACGCGCGTCGCAGAGCTAAGTAAATCATTATTTGATTCGGACGTATGCATCTAATAGTGGCCGCGTATGTGTTGGACTGTTGGACTCTTAAGTGAAATATGAAATTTAAGAAAACTGTGACCTGTTGCATTAGAGGGAATACGTTCTGCGCCAAGTACTCTACCAAAATCGTGCCTCAAGTTAAGGTGAGCGAACTTGCTTAAAATAGGATTTTATTGGACAATGTTTACAAAAATATATCATCGCTTATGTTTATTATATAAACATCAACAATTTGTTACTAAGTATTGCATTGCATGGATCTCGTCTCAGAACGAAGACATTTATGGCCATAAACAAATTTGAGAGCCAAACGTAGGTTAAATTTATTTCACACATCTTTTCGTATGCAAACTCCGAAGCATATAATTTTACTTGCGATATTTTCTGTATAATCTTTTAAGAAAGTGATAATGTTTTAGGATATTAACTAGAGATTTTTTTGAAACTAATACCACCTACATAATATACGAGTATTAAATCAGTAGCATCCCTCATGTATTAAGATAAAATACGATATAATATATTATGATCCATACTAGCAAATAAACGAGAAAAATTCCAATGAACAATATCTGTTTTATTCGTAACTAACCATTTATGCAAATGGAGCGATAATCTTCAGAAATGTTTACAGTTAGTGCGTAGTAATTTGGTTCAACACAAATCATTCTTCATACACACTTTTATAGTCTTCTTATCTTAAATAGTCTAATAATACTTTTTTCTTTTTTAGTCGACTACGAAGGGAAAGGTTTTTAAAGCGCATGTATGTAGTGTACCTATCTAATTCTTTGGCGCGCCCTGCAGCCCAGATGCTTTGACGGACTTAACTTTTAATATATGAATTAGGATTCATCAAATTGTGGCAGTAGAAGTAAAAAGTAAGGTTTCTTTTTTAAATCTCTAGATTTCGTTCGTGTGTATTTACTTATTAATTACATTTTTTAAAATGTCCACCACTCTTCATGCACTAATCTTTTCAAAAGTGGTTATTGGAATACAAAGTGATTTGCTCGCTTATTAAATTGATCTTTGTACTATTTGATCTCATGAAATCTTTATTTCATGTAAGCTATAATTGGATAAGATTTATTGGTTTAGATTGATTTATTTATTAATAAATGCTCACTAGTCGTAGGTCCCTCGATGAAACTTTTTCAAACATCTTTATTGCTTACAAAAGTTGTCTATGTTAATTAATCTTATTCATTTTAAAAAAGCTTGTAAAATGTATGTCATGCTCCAATACCACCGTCACCGAAAATATATTTTCAATTCATTCACGTCATCAACAGACAGAAAATTCACAGTTAACTAAAAGAAAAAATAAAAGAAAATGTTTTCTTCTCCTGCACGTGCCAGCCAGTTTCGCGACGTGAAATCTTATGTAAACAAGAAAATGGTAAACAAATAGCGTACAATACATTTCGTTAACATCTCTATCAAAATGACACCGGACGAGTGACACGCGGTATGTGCGCAAAATACAGCAGCTAATTAAACACGGTAACGAACCGGAGACCCATTTGCGTCACTCACTCTTCGTGATAGTGTTGCCTGTTGATAACAGTCACCCATACGTTATACAGTCCTAGTACCAATGCTCAAGTTTTCTGACAATATTTTCGTCGTTTATTACTCGTGCTACCAATGGATACCAGTATGCTGTCGTGCTAGTAGTAAAACGAGTGATTTGAAAACCACAGTTACCATCTTTTGTGTTGTTACTGAGGGATAAATCTTCAAAAAGTACCCCGGGTCGTTGGTGATATGGATTTTTTATTCACTAAAACATCCTTGATGACCGTTGTCCGTCTCAGGGTCGCTGGCTGTCGAGCTCCCAATCCTACGACAGGCAGGTGATACCTTAGCTCTATTTTAATTCCGAGAAACCATAAGTGCTACCTACTTACTACATTTCTATTTGATTCTTATACGATTCTTTATCAAGATATAAGTATAGAAATCCCAGAAACTAATAAGGACTATATTATAGTGTAATATTATTATAATATATAGTGTTATCAATAACATTACTTTGTAAAAAAAAAACAAATTTCACAACTTAATTCTTCTACCGTAAAAAGTTGTGAGATCAAATGTAATACCAAGTCGTTTAATACATTCAGTCCCTGTTTAAGGGACCTTCTGTCTTAAATTATATCGTAATTAGCTAACTTAACTACTGGGCATATCAATATTAAAAATATAAAATATTTTATGTTTAAATAAACAAGTTGTCTTGGCAATCGTACTAAACAATATAGTTAAACATACTTGTGATGCGATGAAAACACAATGTATTTTACAAGTAATACATATTACATTAAGTTAGATTGTTTAGTAGTAGTATACGACACGCAAAAATCGTGACAACATAATAAATAAACGTTAGATATAAGATATCAAATAAATGTTGATGATAATGTAGGTAATTGTTATTCTGATTACACTAAGGTTCTACACTACACTACCTCTTAAAATACTTATAGGAAGGATAAATTATATCCTGTTATTGTTTGTATAGTAACATAAATATACCTAATCTATATTTGTGGTTATAATGCCAGACAATATTTTAATTCGATTTAAGTACCTACTTAGTTATATTCAAATGTAATTGGTATTTGTGGTTACAATGCCAAAAATAATTAATTCAATCTAATTAATAATGTTTTGAAAACAATCTTTACTAAAATTAGATTTTGTAAGCTGTATGTTTAGTAAAGTGAAGTATTAAAGTCGTCACTACGACGCCGGTAGGTGGCGCCGATGTGCCGTTTACAACCATTGATCTATAAATATAAAGATCCGCCACAAGCGGGCAAAACTTGAAACATACAAAATACGGCAAGTGGTGTAAAACGACTCCAGCCAAGTCCAGTCGCTCTCGCGCGGCGTAGTAATACACACGAATGTCACGGAACACGTTGAACGTCATTATTTTGAATTTAAAGCCTCAAAATGCCTTCTTGTGCAATGCGTAAATGCAAAAATTATGCTCGAAAAAGAAACAAACTTCATGGAATCACCTATCACACGTAAATGAAGAGAAATTATTAAATTTCGTTTATTTTTCGTGTTCGATCCGCCATGATTACGTGAGTAACCAGAAAGAGACAAAGTATGTTTTTGTCAATGAAAGTGATAAAGACGCAAAATGCATGGTCATAGATCAACAGAACAGAAGTGACATTTTATTGAATCTGACGATGTTCATATGTCGTATGTTATAGTTTAAGATCCCACTGCTTAATTTTTATATTAGTGTGTTTTTAGTCAAAATATAACATTTTATGGTTTATTTTAATAAAATAAAATCGATATATGGGAAATTCTGTATCCTAATCTTTAAATTTCCTTCGATACCTGTGGTAAATAATAAAAAATATTACCATAAAATTTATATAGGATAGTATACGGTATTTTAAAATTTCTTTAATTGAATAAATATTTCAATCATTAAGGTCGTATTTCTTCCTTAACCTAAACATAATTTAATAAATAATCTTTGTATAGCCAGAAATTAATCCTCAAAAAGACCACGGTAAAATTAGAATCTTATATATAAAATTCTCATGTCACAATGTTAGTTACTGTACCTACTCCTGCGAAACGGCTTTACTGATTTTCACCAAAATTTATGTGCATATTCAGTAAGTCTGAGAATTAGCTACTATCTATTTTTCATATCTCTTAAGTGATAAGGGTTGTTCACCCTTAACATTTTTTTATTTATATGGCAACACAATGTTTGCTGGGTCAGCTAGTACATTTATAAAATTTACACAACTTTGCAATTAATGGTCGTGTGTAAAATAAAACTGATAATAATAAACATAGATTAGTAAAGATACTTCGCCGCCTTGAAATTGAAATAAGCCACAAACGGCTTAATAGTAAGTTCTTTTTTTGAATTCTTGACAAATAAAAACATTTTTAGAGAAAATATACGAATAAATAACTAATACTGCGTAATTTACATAATAAATAAATAATTATTTCAAATATTTTAGAGACATTTTAGCACGGAGACGTGGCAAAACTTTTTTACAGAACTATTTCAATTCTCAAAACTGGGTACATTTTCTTGTTAGGAGTGAGTAATATTTACTAATCTATGATAATAAATATAAACTATTTTTAAATCATATATTTTAAACCAGTCGATACATCTGTATAGATACATTCTTTCAAATTATATTTTTATTTAATAATTATTTATTTAGTTAAACTGTACTATAACATTTCTACGTAAACGACGTACTAAAACTGTTATCGACAGTTTTGGACATTTTTTACCTTCTGTTCCATTATTTCATTGTCTTTGACAAGCATGCGGATCAATGGGATAGCCACCATACGTCCCGTTTTTAACGGGACAGTCCCTTTTTCCGATGCTTCGTGCCGTTGTCTCCGAAATGAACCGTTGCCATTGTCAATTAAGTAACAGTATATAGTATAATTATGAAAAAAAACATGGGGTGCTCCATTTACCAGTTTTGTAAAAAGCGCCCCACATTTTTTCCACAATTATACTATTTACTGTTCCTTAAATGATTCATAGATTGAAAATTATTTTCTACTTTTTAGTTAATTTTATCATAAAAGCGTGTTTTTTAGTATTTAACTATATTTTTTCAAGTAAAAAGTATTTGACTTAAAAAAATCGATGTCCCGTTTTGACTGAAGTAATCATTGGTCACTATATTCCATGGTCAATATTTACGTTTGCGTAGACTTGAAACGCAAGGTCAAACACTAGTTGTCTTTTTTTATCACATTGTTCTAATAGCTCTGTCCCTTATAGAACATTTGTCTATATAGTAAAGGTAAGTAAAATAAAAAACGTGCATGTGTGCTATCAAAGCAGTTTCGCTCAAGTTTTCTCTTAAGTTAGCGGGCGTATAACGTGTCTAGTATAAAATGTCATTGTTTACAACTATTTTTACAATTAGTCCATAAACTTAGCTTCATAGGTACTAAAATTAATATCGTTATTATAAAATAATATATTTGTTTCCTTGAAGTATAAAATAGGTATTAAGTCTGCGTTTTAATACCAAATTACATACTATATGAGAACCTCTTTTTGTAGGAGATATGAGCATAAAATCAATTTTAACGTTTAAACATTTTTTGGAAATCTTTTTAAATATACTAAATTTTACCCCCAATCAATCACTATTAGGAAGTATTCGAGCATAACTTTTTATCAATTTGGTTTGACTAATTGTTCATATTTTAAAACGGTTTCAGTTTAACCTTATACGAGTAGGTACGTAAATAACTCATTGTTCGTCACTCTTAGCGTTAACTTAAGACAGTCGTTATAGCGAATTATCTATTATTATCTTTGGACTGCGCGTATTATTTATGTAACGTTACAGTCATAACGGTCGAGGAACACGGAAATATGTTGGAAACATAATTAAACTGAAGTTTCATAGCGAGTGACTTGTCGCCCCGTCGGCGAGGCGCCGCCCGCCGCCGCCGATGTGTCAGTCACACTATTATTTTGCTCTACTACCCCACGATACCCCACATCTCATGACACTGGCGACATTCGAAAATAACATCGTACTCACAACTGTTACGCATCACTGTGACCTGTTCTATTTGAGGTTAGATATTATAACTGTTAGTTAAAAAAATCACTACATTTTTATTCTTTGTCTTCTTGTATTATGTTGCGCTTATTCCTTTTTAGAAGGAACAGATCATTAGTAGCATCATGTGATAATATTTTACCATCCTTTCATTGCCCTGTCAATTGCCCTAATCTAACTCTATTTAGAAAAGTAACTATGGCATTTTTATTGTTGTTTATTCACGTTTCATACTCCATCAAAAAGGTGATTTGGGAAATACCTAAAAGTTCACATACATCATATAATCTAAGTCGGTTTTTCCTTTGCAAATGAACATCTGAGAGAGATCTTGATACGGTTTATCAAAACTAAACCGTAAATTACTTATGAGAAGGTACTTGTCTAGTGGTCAATTTGTACATAGTTACACATTTTCCAAATTTTTTTATTGATAACAGTCAAGTGTCATGTTATCGCCTACCAAATGAAGGAGAATCAGTTGACAAATAAATAATAAAATGACTGAACAGTTTTTACATATTAGATAATTACATATTTTTATTTATCTCATTATTTTTCTTTTTATTTATCTTAGTAAACATCTCTTTCGCGAATAACAGGTAACTAATAAAGTTTAAATCATAAAAGTTCGAAAATATATCATTACTAAAAAAAATTAATCTACGTAAGAATTCCGTCAAGCTTGGGGAAGAATATGACATTTTTCTTTGAAGAAATCGTTGTTATCAGTCGGCGTTACTTTGATCGATCTTATTATCAGTAGAAAAACCTTAAAACAGATTATTTTAAATTCCGTTACGGGTTATATTTCTGCACAAAATCCAACAAAACATTAAACGAAACAAAAAATAGGCAAATAGCACGTTATAAGTAGAGAACAAACATTTCGGCGAAATTCTTAGAAAAGAGTATTTTTAGGTCGAATTTGGTCTGAAGTCTGTTCTGCTTAGTGCCTACATCCGCGTGAGAGTTATAATTAAATTAACAACGTTTTTTGCAAGGTCGTTTTCGTGATGCATTACTAGGAATGCTGTTTACCTCCGAGTCAATACTTAGGTTTGATGTGTAGTTTATATTAAAATGAATAAGCATTTTATTAAATCATAAACTACATAAAGCATTAAATCATTTAATAAATTGGTTAAGTTTTATTAGTAACTAATAATAATTTAATTAGAAATAAATAACACTTTCATATGAGGCTACCATTCTACCATCAAGGACGCCAGTCCTATATGGAGTTGGTTGAAGATGTCCATGGGCGACAGGCACCACTTAAAATCAGGTGGACTGCATGCTCGTTTTCTACTTCAATCTGATTATAAAATGCATATGCGCTTCCGTGCAACGGAAGGCACGTTAAGTCGGTCTTGATTGTTATTGTTGCATAGGCGTCGTTCAACCTTCCGGGAGGCTCTATAGGTTTTACAATATCCCATACGGCCACTAACCTGTACTTTACCACACCAACTCACGTACCATCATCCCTTTGAAACTCTAGGTTCTCCATACATTAGGATAGACCCTTGCCCAACAATGGGACTGAAAAAGGTTTAAGCCAGTTGGCCAATTAGTTCGTCTCACTAATTGACGGTAGCCATATAACCAGTGATTATATTATTACGGTTACTGCCATCTATGGATGAAAATAACCACACAGTTTATATTATACATATTTGTTGTTTATATTATACATATCTGAGTAAAATAATGTAAAACATTTCGCATATAGCTGTACAAAGACTACCCACATTATTAAATTAGACGTTAAAAATACAAAGAAGGCACCTCAAAGATGCGATTTTGAGTTCAAGCACATATATGGACCGATTCTCATTTTCGGATAGGTAGGTGCAGCCTACGCAACTCGAGACAAAGGATACGGGATCATATCTACCTAAACACACTACCTTGGCTCATGCTTATTGGGTTCCATTTATAATTGAACCCTGAATTTAAAAAAAATATAATAATTATTTGCGATTGTTGACACCATTGTAAGACAATTTGTTGAAATTTTGACAATGTAAATACATTTTAAATGGAAGGTTTCTGAAATTTTAATGATGTATGGCTGTCAATAATTACACAAAAAAAAGAAAATCAATTACAAATCCATAGATTTCACTTTATTGTCTTTGCCTATTTTTTATGTATTGATATAGCTGATACTCGATTATTTAATAAAATTTAAATTTAATTTAATCAAAATATTATAATTACCGAATTATATATTTTTAACAATAAAACAATAAGTCAGTTAATAAATTCAACAAGATCATATTTGCTTAAAACATCAACTTTTTAATACGTGACATTTGCACCTCTACATCGACTCTACACTAAGCGTTCCCTGAATATTTACGAACATACGATTTAATTATACATGTTATTGATTATAACTTATTGACAGTTGATTATTATCGACACAAGATAATAAATGGCACTGCTTATAAGTTCATATGAAATGACATTGACGTTTGTTTTACAGAAGGCTCTACTACCACTACGACTATTATAGTATTTATGTACGGAACGTGTCTCGTACACGTACGTATATGTGTGGACGTACTATACATGTGTATACATACGTGTAGCACGGTTGAGGTGCGTTTATAATGCTGTCGCTTTTCGCAAAACCACATAATGTAATGAGTGAAAGAGACGAACGACGCGCGGGGGGGACGCGCCGTATGAATTGATAAAAGCAACAGTTGAACTGGACGAAAATTCAGTTTGAAAAGATACTGTGCGTGGTAATGTGTTGCGGCGCCGGTCAGCAATGAGCGTCATTATTAAAATGTGACTGCGATGCGAATGAGTGTTCGGATAGGTTAAAAATTAAAATTGCTGTGATTGAATTATTGTAATAACAAATAGGTGTGCGAACGACTTTACCTCGTAAGGTGACGTGGACGTCGCGTCCAAGGATTAAAAGCTTATTGCGACGAAAATCAAGCAGGAAAAAACTTTCTTTGTGATCTGAATACGTAGTTAGGGGTCGTTATTACGTTACGATTCGTTCTCTAATGCATAACACGTGATCGTCGAAAATTCTCGAAAACGTTGAGCAGATTACCTCAGATTATCATTTAACTAGTGTTCATTCGTGCCGGATTAAGTGTTCTTAACTAAATTATGGTTGTTACGAAAGTCGATAACATGGCATCATATTCCACGTTTACGGGAAAACCAAAAATTTTCTTCCCAAAGAAGGTAAGGCACTTAGCGATATGCTTGTTAAACAAAACGTTTTTTTTTGTTAGACATAAGATGGTTTACTGTACGTTAATATCTGCGTAGGTTTAAGTTTTATAATTAAAGTATCGTATTCGAATAAATTTTCAGTTTTATAAACAAAACAATCCTTTATTGACTTGCAATGTTTGTGTAGGTGAATGTGAAGGCGAAAATTGTTTTAAATACGTGAACGTGTGTTTACCTCGTTGTACCGACTTGGTATTTTTAAATAACCCACAGCTTCACGTAAAATAAATTACAAAATTGTTTCCTACTTACGTCTTTAGCTCTACGTCAATCTTGTAGAGAATACAATTCCTTTAACGCACAAAGACAATAAAGAATAATAAACCAGTTCTTTGATCCATGTGAGAATATGGACTGACAGGCGAGATTCTAAAAAGGCATTAGATACCGAAGATGGTGAAAAATAATGAACTAGTATTGTAAATCGCCCGCCAATGGACTCTACGTAGAGTTCAATTAATGCAGACCGCTTACCTAGATAATAAGTATATCGTATCCTCATAAATAATTGTACTTATGTCTATTGTTATATTTAATTTTTCATAACGTTTAATTGAGTTAATGAATTATCATATATTATGTGTATTCCGAAATAATTGAATTAAAGCGAAAATTAGGGGTCAACAATTGACCGGAAGCTCACTTAAAATCAATATCAATTTGCAAAAAAAAACGAGAAATAACAGTTATACCAATGTCTTAATAATAAACAAAACAAGAGTTACTTATTGTTATTAATAACCGGAAATCAGCCATTAACCACTGATAAGTATCAGTACCTGCTTTACGTAGACGTAGTAACCGAATGGACTCCTAATGTATAATCCTAATAATATTTAGAATACCATTAATTTGAGAAATTCGCTTTGGGAAAAGGCTTTTGTTTTTTTACCGTTATATTTATCGCAAACATTGCTTACACTAAGCTCCTTGAACCGTCACAGCCCAAAGCCGATGGATCTTGGTTCAGTATTTCAAAGCTTTTTGGATCTGAGTATAACAAAAACCAAAATTCACCGATACTCATCTATTTTACTATTATTATTACTGCAATAATAATCTTCAAATTTACATACCTATGTGTATCGGGATGATAAGATAAATAATAATCTGAAGATTCTGAAGTGAGTAAGCATTCGATTACAGGATTTGATCTGTCGAATACGGGCAGTGAAAATCAGAAAACGGTTCCAAAGAAGCATTTTATTTTAAGAGAATCGTTAATATAAAATATTTGATATGATGTCTAAAAATGCGTGCAACTAAGGCTTCCTTTTCGAAATCTGAATCTTTTTGTTCAGATAAGTCTTTTTGGAATTTAAAAGTTATTAAGTAAGACTTAAAGAATATTAGTAATATTAGCTGTAATGGCTGTAACCCACATGGCCACGGGTCAGTGGCCAACTTGTATATTCGTAGTGTTTTAATGGCTCCTCAACATGTTTTAACGACTGTTAACTAAAGACAAAAGGAATATTACAAGACTGACTTGCTTACTTTAATGTTATTCAGATTCAAACAATTTAATGTTCTTCGAAATTTTAATTCTGTTACCTTCCAATAATGCATTTTTTGGTAATCCATTCCTAACCTTACTCTTCACCAAGGTTTCGCGACTAAGTCCACATTTCTCCAGACTCCTCTGTAGTCAGTAAATTCACTGTATTCTTACATAAATACTGGTCGCGACTTCGTTTGTTGCGTTGTGGTCGCCAACTGAAGAAATTTCTTTTTCGCCGACTTTTGCATCTCCAAAACTTCTTTAGATCATCGATTCTGGTCGGAAGTCGACCTGTACTTCCATTGTTGAAGTGTAATCTCCACTCGAGAAAATTACTTGTTCATCGATGTCTGGATGTTCAAAAGTCATCGTTTCATCGCCACTACGTTGACCAGGATGTCAACTTAGAATCTGCCGTCGCTAACCTTCTTTAGCTACTTATTTCACGAATGTGCAATGGGGTTTCCCATTGGTATTTACTAAGCCTCTCTTCAAACCACACTGAATCACTAACCTTTTTGATGAGTTTCTAAAATATGATTTCTCAGTTCCTTAGTTTGACATACGAGTAAATAACGATACGTTTATAATCCGCCCTAAGATTTAGAAATTTCCTTTTTTAAACACAATGCATTAGATGTAAACACAATACATGTAGAGTCAAGTAGAGTCATCTCTATCTGTTACGAAGTACTAATAAAGAAACAGTGAGTTCATTTTTTTTTTTTTCAATATCCTTTGTTAAATTGAAACTTTTTCCTGCCTGTCTTTTTACTTTGAAATAGTACAAGTGGCATTAATGTTTGAAGTACTTAAATCAGGCTTGCATACATTTTGCAATTGCAAAAGAATTCATGTACGAGTAACACATTACGCAATGACATATTATAAGACTGATCTAATCGAAAATGTATTCACTCTTCTGAATTATTCTGTCTTCAGATAATATTGTCACCGCGTGTGTACTGTATGATTCAGTTAAGACGTTCCACTTAGCCCGACCTACTTCGGAAATATTCGCACCTCAACCTTGGCGGAGTTCTGTGAAACGCCTGCAAACCATTCGTAGGTTTCAGCTAAACAGAAGCGTTACGTACTCCTATGTACATGTTTGTTTTCGTGAAGATTAGCGACTGTTTCTGAGTACGCTTCATGAAAGTATTTATTTTGTGTAAGCCTCTGAGGACACTTACAAATGTCAGTCACAATATTTTTTACAACCGGATCGGCACATTACCGCAATTGAGAAGATCCGGTAAGAAATTTTGTGGTTTTATATTCTTTTCCTCTTGTGTGCAGTTTAGTTCGAAAGCTTGTAAAGTTTGAAAGCGACTTAATTTTATTCTGAACATTTCGTTTTCTCTGTTATCTTTCACACGCAACAGCCGTGTACAGTCTAAATATAATGTACGTGGAACAAGGTCCCCTGTGCAATATCGGTGACCTACAAATGCGTCGGGTCGCATTGAACATGCAGATTGTATTAAAACACGCCGCCTTAAAGGCGAGATTCAAACATCACGCAATCAGGTTAAAGGGTAGACATCGTTCCCACATCTGGTTGGTACGAACAACAAATGAATTTAAACCTTGTTGTTGTAATGGAAAGGCGTGCATTTATTCTATATACGTTTCCCTTTGATATCGCCGCGTTTTGATAAGAGCACTGCGCATACACTGAACATTACAATGTGCAGTTTCACTGTTTACACAAACTAGTTGGTACCGATACCTGTTATTGTGTCTTAAATAGGTCAGGGTTTTGTGGTTCCAAGTCGAGGAAATAAAAACATAACCAGTTAGACGCTGACGTCGTTACACGATTATGACGGCCCTGTAGAGCCTTCGCTACGTTGAATGTTCTCAACACTCGTAGCAAGGGAAAAGGAAACACATATTTCTTTCATGTAAAAAAATAAGTGTAACATCACTATAAACAAAGACTAATTATGCGTTCAGTATCTAAAATGAAAAGTGTTTGAAAAAAACTTTGATATTTTTATTGATAATTTTTGATCTATCACGGTACGGTACTAAAATCAAGGTAAATTATTATTTGATTGTCAAGAAATGTAATTATTTTGACCTACAAAATCTTTTCACATACAAAACATTTGATAATGCCCCGTCAGTTAGACTAATGATCGTAATAACAAACATCTTAAATAATAATACGCATTTAATTGCGTCTGAAAATTAGTATTTAATTGACGAATTATGGATCGTTTCGGTTGACGTATTTTCTTTGGCATAGTGTGATTTTGTGAATAAATTTTACATTGACCTAAAATCAAAAACCACTTTGTCTTAAAAATAATCTTTTGAACGAGTGTGATCTATATTAATGCATAACTAAATATTTATAAAAATTACAACATCGTGGTCTCAGTGTGTCAAATCACAACGTTTAACTAATGTTAAAGGTCGGTAACTTAACCCTTGTTAACCTAACTGTAATATGGCGTTCATTTTAATAAACATAAAACATTACCAACCTATTCAACTTGGGTGTTCTTGTAACCCATTGAACCAATCAGTGCTATCCTGAAACATGACCAACGAGAGATTTCTCGTGAATCCATCTGCATACATCATACATACAATAAACTCTATTAATGCCATCAAGATTGTAATGCGATAATCAATCTGCTCCGGCGCCACGCGCAGTCAATGGGTTAATTTAGATATATGATTGTCGTTAAAATTACTTGAACTAGGCCACGGACACGATAACTTCACCATAAAAACTAACTTACGTCATGCAAGGTGTTATACACTGAAGGGTTAAGTAAAATGAGGGTGTATTTTATAAATGAGTTTAAAATATGAGTTTGAATCAAATTTTAACATTTAAAATGTGTTATATAAATCGATATTAAATTAATAAATTGAATTCATGATTGAATTAAAAATTGACTTAATCTTCGGTTTTGCGGTTTAAGATTACAATCAGTACTGTAAAGAAATGTTGAAAATAAATAATAATATTTAAAAATCCCTGTTTCCCCACTACCTGCGGAATAACTTAAAATTTTATTAGGTGTTTTCAATAAATTCATAGACATGCACGTAAAACAATAACTTACAAAATCATAATAATATAACACTATTTAAAAAAATATAACTATAAACACATAACGTAGGTATACCCAAAAATGTGTCTGAAAAACAATTTTATGGAACGTTTTTTAAGCTTATCGAACACTTTAACTACTGAGTGCTTAAAACCTTCTATAAGAATTTTTTTATGAATAAGACCGTATGAATATAACGCATACCCAAAAATGTGTCCAGTCAATATTCACGATGTCCGCACCTGGGTTGAATGTCCAGTGCATTCCTCGCGTGCCAGGAACAATAAGGGATCGTCGGGACGAAGAATGCTGTATGGAATGCTCGTGGTATCTTCCTGTATAGCGGGTCTACGCTTTGGCAGAATTTGTCAGCTGACTCATTACTTTTAATTAACAATCCAAATTTGGATCGTATGCAAAAAGTTATGATAGTTAATTTTACTAGCGGTATTAATTATCAATCTATACGATTGTTTTGGTTTGGTAGGTAAAGTTTAGATAGGTCGAGTATTAATACGGAATTTGGCGAATCCACTTTGATCTTCCTTTTTTGTAAAATTATAGAAATCAGTTAAATATCGAACAAAAATGTGGTGAAGAAAATGAAATATGAAACGATAATGAAATCTATCTTGTCATGATTATCTTATATGATAACTGATATCACACAAATTGCTATTCCGGAATAATAAGTAATACATAACGTAACATAATCTCCCTTTAACAACTTTTTAGATTCTTAAAGAATTAGGAATTATATTCAGGTAAATTGGCTCGGTTAAACTGTTCACAACATTTTACCCTTACTATGTGCTCCTCACATAATTCGGTCTCTGTGAATTATGACTTAATTGTTCCCTAAACCGATATCACATAACTTTTTGCCCTCCCTGTGTGTTCCTCAACAAAGTTAAATGTCCAAATGCCATACATTCCTCACATGACTCGGGCACTGTGAATTATAACTTAGTTATTTCCAATACCGATATCGTTGGTGTTCACAACTTTTTGCCCTCGCTGTGTGTTCCTTCAAGTTGGATGTCCAAAGTCCATACATTCCTCAAATGACTCGGACTCTGATGAGATGCTCCCAAAATCGATATAGTAAATGTTCACAACTTTTTGCCCTCACTGTGTGTTCCTCGACAAAAACATTCCTCGCATGCTCCCAACACTAACAGAGGATCGTTGGGACTAAAAAATGCTGTATAGAATTCTGTTGTAGGGATGGCGATCTGAGATCGATTAATAGATGAACCGATTTTTGGGCCAAAAAATACCGTTAATTTAATCGATCTCCAGTAATGGAGCGATTCAGTGAATCGATTTTTCATCCTAGAAAGTCCAAAGTCGATCTTTTCGGAGTTAGTCTAATGGGTTATAGACATTTTGTCGCTGACTGTTACGTATTTCAGTGCTTGTTTGGTCGTGATGGCCTTTTTTCGTTATCTTCGCCCTTTTTAGCTGAAAAGATCGAAGAACGATTTTTTTATAATCGATTCTTTGGGCCTCCATATTTTTGAATCGATTTATTGCACATTTATTGAATCGATCTTTTTCGGAAAGAATCGCTATCCCTATTCTGTTGTGCATATTGTATTTACCTATCGGATGTCTCGATGTTTGCGGCCTACGAACATACCGACGCCAACGTGGTACCCAAATGCGATACGTCGGTAAAATTTATGTATTCATTTTAATTGCCTAATTTCCGTTCTCCAAATTCAATGTTAAACTTATCTTGTATGTAATTTAACATAATTATCGGATCTTAAATGACCATTTCGAAAAATGTTATTGATGATGTTTACCTTTAATGATTTCTCCGAATTATAATTACTTTAATTACTAGACTGGTGTTATAATAAATTAGGGAACCCACTCTCCAAACACCATGGTGAATTTGTGCATAAGAATGTCTTTCTATCTACAGTAAAATGTTCAAATTAAAAAATAATACCACCAAAGTATAGCAGACAGTCGTTTGTTAATAATCCGAAATATACATTATTTCTTTTATATGAACAAACCTCATTTATTACATATGAAAGTGCTTAATGACATATCAAATGAAGATAACAACGATTGTGCTGTTAAGCAACATATTTCTTCATCTGTACCTTTTTTTGTGCATTTATTCGCAAACTTAGTAATAGACTCAACATCCATATTCCAATCAATGGACAAAGGGTCAATTGTTATGTCTAAGAGCAGACATCGAGCCGACAATAATTTTGATCAGATCACATTCAGTATTGTATTTATCAAGTGAACTTTCCTCGGAGGAAGCGACGGTGGGCGCCAAAAATAGCGTTTCCGTCGAACGTCGAGCGGTCTAAGTAGGAAGTCCACTAACACTCGCCACTCGACTCTTCCGCCCGCCTACTGTCCCGACGCTTATCGAGTTTTATAACGCACTTATGAGCTGCAATGCAATGTGCCCACGCACAGTCTCTTAAGCTGAATTAAATTGCCCGTACTTTGAAACGAAATTATTGACCGTCGGCGATTTAACTCGTGAACCCCAGGCCGCCTCCGCCCGCGTCCTAATGCTCGTCTGGCACTAATGACCGCAAAATACGGTAATCTGGCGATGGCGCGCAAATTCTCTCTGATATAACATTTGATAAGGCAAATAGAAAGATACTTTAACGCCTTGAAATTGAATGAAGCCACAAAAGCTGATGATGAGGATTTTATCAATTATTGTTTGAATTCTTGACAAATAAAAAATAATTTTAGAGAAAATTTGCGTATAAATAACGAATAGGGTAGGGCGGGGCTAGTTGAGCAATTTTTTACTTGAACGGATATAGCTCCTCAATGATAAGTCTCAACGATTTGTTAAGCGGCTTAATGGATTCGTAATTTATCCCTCAGCAAAAGTGTTCATAGTATTTTTTTGTAAGAAGGCGAATTTAAGATCTGCAGCTATTTACATGCAGGAAGGCAATTATGCTCAATGTACCCCATTGGTGGGGTAAGTTGAGCAAGGGTATGGGGCAAGTTGAGCACGAATTACGTTAAGAATATCATGTTCAATGTTGACTAAGGATCAACTAAAATATGTGTTTGACAATCAGCTCTTTATTAATCGTCTTTTAGTTATAGAACAACAACATTATTTCTTAGAACAATGAACAACAAATCTTAGACTCGTGGGATAAGTTGAGCAACTATAGCTCAACTAACCCCAACCCGGGATTTTAAAACAAAAGTGAGGTTGAAAAAAAATCATACTAAATATACCCGGAACAACTTCACATATCAAAAATACAATAATTCTCTGAAAGATTAACACCTACCTTATTGAAAACAAATATCTATTGACTAATACAGACGAAAACTTGCGATAAACGACTTTTTTACTTTTTGGTCACAAAATAAACAAAACGCACGTGAGCTTTACTGGCTCGTCCAGCCGGCTCTAACGATCGCGTGATGATTACCTCTCCCACTACTCCTTCTTTTCGCCATTAGATGTCTATGCGTACGGTGAATAGTTTGCGAGATATTTTGATTGCCCAACTTGCCTCCCTGCTCAACTAGCCCCGCCCTACCCTACTGCGTAATTTACGTACCTAATAAATAAAAAAGTATTTCAAACATTTTAGGGACATTTTAGAATGGAGACGTGGAAACACTTTATTGTTGCGTATTTCAATGCGATGCGTATTTCAATGAAATTGTTCCGTATTTCAATTCTCAAAACTGGTTACATTTTCTTGTTAGGAGTGATCGATCTATGTATTTTACTCATCTAAGGATAATAAAGTATTATGATCGTTTCCGCCGAAACAAGCTCATTGCCTTGATCTTTGATGATGTTTAATTTGTTCTTAATTACAAATCAACAAGCAATTAGGTATTACGTTACAAGTACCTGGGTGACAGTAATACGCTGTGAAACAAATGTTATTTAATTAGTCTACTATTAAAAACACGCTAATGTTGGCACCGTCCATTAGGACTAAATAGGTAATTGAAAGTTGTGACCATTATGATATCGCCATATTTTTAAGGTGTCATTTGACAAAATATATTGTTTTAATTAATTAAGTAGTTAAAAAGGAATTTCATGACATATATCCAATTAATCTAACGCTTAATAATCTTATATATAAAATTTTCGTGTCACAATGTTAGTTACCGCACTCCTCAGAAACGGCTGTACCGATTTTCACCAAATTTTATATGCATATTCGGTAGGTATGAAAATCGGCTACTATCTATTTTTCATACCCCTAAGTGATAAGGGTTGTTCACCCTTAACATTTTTTTATTTATATGGCAACATAACATTTGCCGGGTCAGCTAGTATCATAATAAAAATATCAGCCCCTGCGTTTTCGAACCTCAGGGATCCCGATTGAAAAACTTAGTTTCAATCCACTAAACTATCTGCTTCATACAATGTATGTAGGTACTTATACAATTATAGCAGGATTTATTATCTATTATTATACCGGATATTCCGTTGTATATAGGCATGTAGATAAACTCATAATAGCCAGTAATATAAATAAACGATTAAAATAATACTTACCTATCAAGCGCTTGTACAATAAAAATGTCATACGAACATGATTAATATCATTAAAAGTAATTGTATTTACATAATATTATAAATATGATTATTCATACTTGTCGATCTAATGTTATGTCATGGAATTAACCGTTTGTACTTTTATAATACCCTTTCGAGTTTCATGGCAATTACAATGGTTCCTACACACTAGATTGTGTGCGTAGAAACCGTAGACACACACAAACACGAGTACAAAAACACCTAAATCCCGAACAAATAAAAATGATCATTTAAGTTTTTGTATTACCGGAGATCGAACGTGGAACTCTTTGCACGACAACAGTGGAATAGTAATGTGTTGATAATATTATTATTGCAATCTTATATACAGACATACTTTAAAACTATGCAATATTTATAATTTGAGACCTAAATAAATCTTTGATCATATAATTTATGATAAATACAATACAATGCTCAATCGGATTTTACGTGGTGTTCATAGACAATGTGTCTTGAATATCTATAAGTATCTATGGTAAATACAGTTACGTCATAACGTACTTTATGTCTAGAAACTGTTTTAAGCTTTTTACAGTTGTTAATAAATACCAGAGTCTAGCAAAGGGACATAAAAAGGGCTGCAACTGAGATAAAACGTAGACACCAGTTTAAAATGGCTACTCAACAGCTGATAGATTGTCGTGTAACAAAATGAACCTTATTTGATATACAGCGTAGAATCAAACGATAATCGAACGTAACGACAATGCAACAAGGTAGTTGTTTAGGTTTGATATCATAAAATGCAAGAAAAGAATAAGTAAGGAAAAGGTAAATGAACTCTGAGTCATTCATTCATAAACATTCAGATGAATCATAGTCTTACGTTTTAATGTTGTGCCGATGATATAAGAAATCCGTCATAGGTTCAATTGACAAATTAATAGAGGATAACAGTATCGGAATAATGCGTTTCTTATAAGTACTTGAAGGTGGTAAAACCCTGTATGGTTCGACTCCAGCCGCACCACCTCATAACCTTTCTGCCTCATAACAGCAGTGTTAAGCGCAGCGTGTTCTGATTTGAAGGATGTGGTAAGGAAGCCATACTTTTTCGAGGCGTTCCAGCTTAGTCGTCAGACGTAGCGGCGCATATGAGGCCGATCTCAGGTAGGAATATCTCATCTTATCTGGGGTTGATTACAGATGTTGATATATGCGGCAGTAGCCACTTACCATCAGGTTTAATGCATTCTCGTCTGCTACTCCTATATTATAAAAAAGTACTTCCTTCACAGTCATAGCAACGTCAATGACACTATCTATCAGTAAAGATAACAAAAACCACACAAAGTGTGAGTGTAAGTCATATGACTAACTTTACGGCATGCCTTTTTTGTTTCCATTATTTACTTCTACCTATTTAGGTCACATAGTATAGTAGTAGATACTGCAAGGTTTAAAATACCGCCCATTACATATTAGTATTACCTACACAAAAAATACATAGATAAGTGCAAACTGCAAATACAATTGAAATTTTTTGATTAAATTTAAAGTTGCCTTTATAAATAAAGAGATTACAATATTTGAAAATTGTATTTCAAATTTATTATGTTTAAATAATACCACCAAATCTAAATTAACTTAATAATTTATACCCAGTATTTTAATATAAAATTCTATCTATATACTCCAACATTTTTACGATAATTTTGATCATTTCCAGTCTCATTATGGTGAATTGATTCTGATATATTATTTTCTTTACAGGTACGTTCAGAGGAGTCTCTGCTTGCCCCGGAAAAACCTTCAAAAACTGCACGATGGGTATGTTTCTTGCTAGTAATTTGGTTGGGGGTACTTGTAAGATCGCTGGCCATCCTCATCGCATTCTCATATAGCTTGGAACGAAAAACATGTATTAGCTAAAAGATTCTTTGATATAAAGGTTTAGTGCGTTAACCAAAAATCTATACATGTCAATTTCGACTATTTGTGATGTAGAGTTTTGTAGTCGTATCGACGTCGGATAATTTACAAGAGCTTACGTTAAAAGTTTAAAAACATCGCATTACGCAAAATGTTTGTAGGAGCTTTCATTTTTCACCATAGTATTTATAACAAAGGTACTATTATTTTCATAGATAGAATGTTCGGCTAAATCTCATATGATTTCCTTTTTTTATTTATTTATTCATTTATTTCAGACCACAAGGTCCATATCACGTTTAAGTAGCGATTATAAAAAAACTTATTTAAATTCGATGTGCGTTATTATAATTACCTATTACATAATATAAACAAACATAAAATAATAATGTAATTATTCATGTTACTATAAAAAGTATATTATCGCCGGTCAGTAGCTATTCTGAGTCAATGATTGTGATTATTTTAGTTTTTTTTTAACAAAACAATATTATTATCGAATAAGGAATAAACATTGACACTCGAAGTTGACACTGGATATATATGATGTACGTAATATTTGACATCGCGCTTGTATAAAACATTTAAAGGCTTACTATTTAGAAATATAAATTGAAATATATTTACAAAGACAATGTAACTCTATATTTGTCCACAATTATCTATCAAGATATTTATTTCTGATAAAAAATGTCTAAAATTAGAAATACGAACACAATTATACTTTTAAAGAAAATCTAGCAATTATTTTAATTTCCTTCATTTGAATTACCATCTACCACCACTTACCATCAGGTGGATGCATGCTCCTTTGCTCTCAATCCTATAAAAATATTTTAATAACTTTGCAGTCGCGTTTCTGGACTTAACAGGTACAATATCTTTTGTTTTCAGTCATATTATTGTAACGAATGCTATATCGGTGAATAAATATGCAAATAGGTACTCACATGGAAACCGTATTACATGATTGTATTGTTTTACACTGCGTCACTCAGTAAATACCTCTGAAAACAATGTTATCTACATATTTTCACACACACCTACCACCAACGGGAACGTAGACTGTAAACAAATTAATTATTAATATTGTCAGTATGTTGTTGATAAAATATAATATGTGGTATATATGGGATTTGCTTAGGAATCTCGAAAATGTCTAATGCAAACCCTATGATAATAAGTGTATGTCAAGTAGGTATGTAATTAATTATTATGTTGTTTACATATATGAAACATAATGGACTAGTGATTCAGCAAAGGTTTTGTTAAATAGTTTATTTCTAAAATTATATAAAGGTTGATTTATTAAAGACATTGAACGTGTCATACACGTACCGTAGTTGTACCGTAATTTCTGCAGTAAAGTATTTTTTTTTAGATTTGTATTAGCGTATTTATATTTATTGTAACACAGACACATAGACACATTATTTATAAATATTAGCGTCGGACAACGTGTCCAGATGTAAACGGACTTTAAAAAATTTAAACTTAAACCTCATATCCTGAAATTACGCAACTTTGTCTAAAGTCTAAGTCAAAGGAACTTGAGTTAATACCGGTCTTCCTTTTGGTTATCAGTTATGTGGGATTATGATTATGTTGGTCAACGTTTAATTTTATGGCTAAACTTGTCATTCACGTAATCTCTTAAACAAAGTCGGAGGACAGTGTTATGTAGGTGTCTGAAAATTATATTTGCATCTGCATTTGTATACTGAATAGGGTTTAACAGGAAAAAATGTAGATAATGATAAATTTGAAGAAACGTGCATTTCAGAAAAAAAAACAAAAGATGTACCATGTGTGTAGGGTGTGAGTCATGTATCACCTATTGTGCTTTTAAGCATTAAAAAGTTTTTCTTAATTTGATATGTGTAAGAAATCTAACTTTGAATTGCTTATAATCAAAAATATTTGACATATGACACAAAGGAAACTCGTCACCTATTAATAGTATTTGGGTAGAGATATTACTAAAATAACATACACGTAGCCCTTTATATCTACAGACATTAAACGTGACAGACACGGGCCGTGAGAGTCATTGCCATGTCGATTTACTTCCAGAGATTCAGATTTGATCCTTTCTTAAATAAATGTTAATTAATTAAAATTTTGAGTTCTGAATCGTTCAGGTTTTGTTTGTATTCATCATTGGCATTTACATGGACATGGTATTTACAATAGAAACCTATTGTGATGAGTCTAACATTGTTATAATTATCATAAATATTCACTGATATCTAATTAAATCTAAGATAAGTCTTAACTAGTTTGTCATACGAATTTTTATCAAGTGAGTCATATTAATAAACTTCGATTGATAATGATATACAAAAAATAAACGGTTGATGAAGTCATCCAATCAGCGGTCATTATCAGACGTTTCAATATGATGTGATGTGAATTTATCCCATTTTTTAAACAGATTTTACAGAGTCACCAATACCTTCCAATCACAACTATTAAAGTTGTCAAACTGTTAAGAGAGCACGGGTGTCTCTCACAGAGGTTTTAGGCCATAGTTCACCGCGTTGGCCGGTATATATATATATAATTTGTGTAATATATGAACACACATTGTTCTACCGAATGAGCCTAACTATATCTAGCTTTGTTAAGGGGAGGTCCAAAACGCTAAGGTAGCTGGGTCCGGAAATTATTATAAAAATAAAAACCCGATTGCTTAAAAATGTACTCTATGGTCAATCCTACAATTTAGACAGATCCAACTTTACGTCATATATCCATCAAGCCGTTTATGCTGTAAGGCATGGCAAAGAATGAGACATACGCTCTAAATACATTACCCTCGGCAGTTGCGTAAAAAAGGTCCCATTTGAATACTGTTTCTCTCGGCTGAGAGCGGTAGGGTCCAGAATAAACAATCTCTGAAATGTGTATATGCCAATGTTCTACCGACCGTATCTAGTATTTAGCGACATTGCAACTTCTAATGTGAAGTAAACATTTGTAAACAACAAATAGAATTAGTTACGAAAACAAGAAATGTTACTTTAAGAATCACGGCAAACTGTGCATAAATCCGATTGTGTAGAATTAACTTAGGTAGATAGGTAATCCTATCGACCGTTAATGGTAACGGTTCTTGTAAGTAACGACTGCCCACATAGAATTTATATTCTGAACCGTTGAAATCTCTATTCTTCGTTACTATTTATTACTTGATAAACAAGTGCTTTGATTTTTATTTATAGGGTCTTTCCTGAACCCGTTACTAATCCCACTACTGGGACGGGCTCTCTTCAATTGGGATTAGGTCTTCGTCCACCACAGTCCACCGGGCTGGTCAAGTGCTAATTGGTAGAGTTGACATTTCTTCGAGAGCATTTTTTTTATACTGCATGAATTTCCTAACGATGTTTCCCTTCGTCGCTATAGCAAGTGATAAGTAATATGTAAAACGCGTATAGGTACTTTGAAAAATAAGGGGTT
The DNA here is from genome assembly GCF_041222505.1 of Epargyreus clarus. Lineage (NCBI taxonomy): Eukaryota > Metazoa > Arthropoda > Insecta > Lepidoptera > Hesperiidae > Epargyreus > Epargyreus clarus. Next base: position 6,820,183 of record NW_027332233.1, read on the forward strand.
TTCAACCTCGGGCCCGATTTGAGAGGCCAATTTTCAACTACTACGTTCTCAATGTTTGCTACAGTGTAACTAATTCGTTAATTTGCTTTCTGAGCTGTTGCTTAATTCTTACAAAGAGTCGAAATAGATGTAGATTAATGTTTCTTGTATTAAAAAAAGAACAAGGTTATTTGATTTAAATTGTTACATCTCTTTTGGCCGTATCAAGCTGTCAATTTTTTGCTCGTCACGTTTATTTAACAGGTAATGGGAGCCTACAGATATATTCGCACAATTTTATGTAAGCTGAACTCCAGTTTCAACTTATTTTTTGGGGTTATTAAATACAGGTCTGTAATCGCTTCCATAGGTTCATAGTAGCTATACTATTCTTAGTAGTTGCCCATTTATCTGTACGTGTGGGAGCAGTTTTGTGAACTATAGGTACTCCAATGTCCCCAGCAGTTTTCCAGCATAAGGAAATAAAAAATAATAAAACACCCACATGTGACATTGGCCATTTAACTTAACATTCATTTAGGTTTTTAGGTGAATGCATTTTTGGTATCCGAAACATAAAAGTCTCAATACAGTATAGATAAAAAATAAGGAAAACAATGATATTTCGTCATACCTTGATATCGATCGTAATCAGTAACAAATATATGTTGAATACTAAATTCGTGAAAGTCGTAAGGTAGAACAGGATGTTGATGAGTCAGAATTGTTGTAGCCTGCGCACGCGCAGGTAACATCTTCGGTATAGATGTGTGTGTGCTGTAATAATGCGTTTAGTTATGTAGGTGATAAGCCGCCACGTGAATGGAGGATGAATCATCCACTTCCATGCCTTTACTTGTCGAGGAAAATATCTTGGATATGCACTCATGGTAAAAACATGAAATATAATTACTTATCGAGAACAAGACGAAAACAGATGAGTATGAGATATAAATAGAAGATTATTTCATTCTATCACAAATCGACTGTGATTTAATTGTAAATTTTAAATATGATTCATAAATGATTTATTTATAAATTCATTGGCAATTTAAAGAATATACCAGTCTCTATCAACCACTATAAAGCGATGCAACCTTTTATGTTCTAATATGATACTCGTATTTCCTTTTAAGATGGTTTACGGTAAATTTATGTGAGGCGAGTTTAATGCCTCGTATCTTAATAAATACCAATCTTATCATAAATAAGCATATCTCAATACATATAATACAAACGCTATGTTATTACATATTTAATAAACGATTCAATTATGAATTTGGATAAGTATTTATGTGGCTAAATACTTCCGGATATTTATCAATATTTGACAGATATTGTGAAATTCCATAATTCTTTCATTATCGTTTATTATGCAAGCCCTATTGATAATTGTTATCATTGATGACACAACATAATTATGATTACAAAAAGTCGTAGGTATATAAACAGAGACAGTCACTGAAATAAATATATTCGTGAATGAAACAACTCATACGTTAGTCATACAACTTCAAAACTTACACGGTAGACGCAACTGCACGAAACTTATGATTCAACCTAACTGTAAAGTGTAAACAATGATATACATACTTAAGGTGTTTTATATGTTGCTTATACCTAAATAGGATTTTGTAGTTACTCATCGTGATTTTGCAACAAAGAAACAAAGTGTGCCAATTCAGCACTTTCTTTAATATTTTTGGTAGAGCCTTCGTAGTCATCTTGTGTTGTTTTAAGGTCGTCGTAACATTTATCTGACTTGACCGCTACAATGCATATAATATTCATATTCTTTGTTCACAATATTTAAGAGGTGACAGAACTCTGTAGTTCGTACCGACGCTAACAGTATTTCTACCTTAGCAGCGGTTGCTTAAGATTTTGGAGGGATCTTCATCACCCGTTTATAGGCTATGCTCATAAGCAGTATGGACATATTGCTTGTATAATTGGATATTATACCTTTGATTCTTACTTATTTCATTTTTATCTTTGAATCTGAATAATTATTAGATTAGCGGAAGTGTGATAAAATTGCAAAAATACTATAATTTGAAGTAATACAATAACCTTACTTGTAGGGATTGATTAATTTGCGATAATGATTTAATTTGTTATTTGTTAATGATCTCCTAAAAAAATTACTACATTTCGGAGCAAATATGGGTGGATGACTAAGGCATTTTAGGTTATATACCTACATGCTTAACACTAGGAGTCGTCTAGATCATAGAAACGTACCTCCATTACAAACCATAACCACAAAATAAAAAATAATTATTTTGTACCACAACGCAATTCAGCTGTTAATGGCAGAATAGATGTGTCGGTGGTGCTTCCCGAGTCGAACCAGGAAGAGCTCTACATCCTTCAAACTTGTTCAAAACATTGTATCAATTTGAAACATTTATTTCCTTTTCCTGCATTAATCTTGTGCTTTAGTATTTTCTTACCACACCTATTCCGTTATTCGATAATCCCAATTCCAACGATGAATAAGGCTCGCTTACTCATGATTTTAGTAAACATGTAGCTGGGGTAGAGCGGCACTAATCTCCATTCGTTACACTTACACAAGGAAACATTGATTTCTACTACATCTGTGATTCAGCAGAGGATGTTTATATAGAATTCTACACGTTTGTTTAAACTATAGCACTTACTAGGAGTACCTTTATCACAATAAATCGTGAAAAAAATTGGCAGGTTTGACTTAAAAATAAGTTTAATGAGAAAACACTGCCTAACAAATAGTTTTAAGCAGAATAGAACAGCTAGCATCGTTCCTAGACGTGGATTTATGCAGTGTATTTTCAATAAAATAAGTTTTTTTTTCGAAATGTCGGCAAAAGTTAAGTTAATATTAAACAATCGTTTGAAAACATTAACAGTTTAACAAATTTAACTAAAATTGAATTTGAATTAAATTAGCTGTGCTGGAATACCCTTCGGAAACGTTGTATACATTACTATACATATCTAATCACATGTAAATGTAACAGCAGCAAGTGTGAACCGGTGGTAAAATAAACAAATGCGCAATTATGTGGGAAAATATTCTGGTGGGCGTTTAACTGTGGCACATGGAATTAATCTAGAGTCTACTATGAATAGATAACAATAAAAAACGAATATTCTACTTATAATGTCGCCCGTTCTCAATAATCTTCTGAAGTGGCTATTGCCATAAAAAATCAAACACTATATTATGCTAATATATATCGATACGATATCGGTTTTTCAAAGGGAATACAATCTTCATATTCCTTTAATTACTTACTCGGCACCGATTTCAACGAGACCGCTGACATTGAAAGGTCGTTGACTCATCTCTACGACAGAATTATCAGCGAGACTCCCTTCCCTCACTTGGTTTTTTTATAAAGACCTTGTATAAGCAGTATTTCAGATCAGCGAACGGATATTAAGTTACGGGTTTAGTCTGTATCGGCACTTTCAGAGTTAATTACCTTGGTTTTTGATTTTGCAATAGCTTACGAGTTATCCTTATCCATACAAATTAGTTTTGTTGTTGTAGTAACCAGTTATATTAAATTTATTTGGAATAAATTGATACTACTAATGACCAATAATTACTAATGAATTATTATATTAATATTATTAAATGGCCCGTAATGATTGGCTACGCCTAGTTTTAGTTGAGGAAGTATTTAATCGTCACGCATTTTTGTCTATACCTACAGCATAATAAGCAATATTTTTTTCTATTATACAATCCTCAGGAAATGATCCCTATCATTAAGGTTAGTTATAATTTGTAAATAAAATGTAATATCCACGGACACTGATGATATGAATCCGTCAACGTTCAGCATCTATTCTTGTTTTGAATGTAGGTCAACGGACAAAGCATAATATTCTTTCTTTTTGTGTTTACTTTCGTATGAAACACGTCCGTTCATTTGATCAAGTCCGTTCATTCAAGCTCTACCATTTTTTTTCCAAGATTAGGAAGTGCTACCCAACGTTTGACTGACAGTTACCGAGATATGCTCGACGGAGCGGAAAAAACACTTGAAATTATCCAGTACCGAACATGTCAGGTCGAGGGATATGGTGATTTAGTGATATGATCGGTGTCTCATCAGAGTTGTCCATGAGGCGGATGCGAAGGTCCGTGGGTGGAGAGCCCCCCCGTCGCTCGCCCCGCTCTGCTCGCCATTCTAATTAGCCATTGTGGTCGCCGGTTAAAGTTTGCGATCGGCCGGCCGGCAGGCAGAGGCACGGCTGCCGGCAGTCGGCCAGTCACGCAACAACCGCCGCGAGGCCGACACGTGCTGTTAGCGAGCGATCTAACCCACACACGCGACGCGGTCTGACAGTAGCGATGATAAGTGATTGACAGTGCTCCCGATTGATAACAACAAACCACACGCTCTGATAGCTAAATCATGCGGATCCCTGCAATGGATACGCATTGTTCACGGTGTTAAAGTTCTAATCGTTGGCGCAACGCAAGGTAAAACCATTATGCTCGATTCGCATACTTCTAAAACTGGCACCATTGTGCGACAACCGGTGGATACTTACTGCAACTCCTCGCTGCAACTACATAATGCAGATGCCATTTTTGGGTAGGTTCCATTATGTCTCTCGAATGCGTTGCAATTAGTCGGACCACTTTTACTGACAAACTAATTGAGTTGACCATCAATAGGTAATTACATACTCGATAATTTTCCTTGTAATAACTGCTACACTGAATTTATATGATAATAATAATACACAAATTAACCTTTAACGGAAAATATGTAGGTATTTATTGAGTAAGTTATGTAGCAGCTCGGAAACTCCATACAATGTAGGTACCGAGTTGAATAATATAAATGATAAAAATGAATATAGCGCATTAAAATGGCTCTTTATGTTCCTACCATTAAGCAGACAACACAAAACTAGACAAGCTAATCAATCATGTAGGTTTAATTATGTAATAATGATAATATGTAAATCTTAGAATAATAACCGAATAAGGTACTCAGAAGCACGAATCATAAATAACAAATCAGATTAAATCTACTTATAGAAAAATGTATAACGAATTAAAACTATGGAAATTATCGTAACATTATTAATATGGAAATGTATTCTAAGCTGAGAACCTGATAGATAAAAGTTTATGAGTCCGTCAAACGAAAACATTGGAGCACCGGTTTTATAGGTTTATTAGGAGCTGTTCATTATAAGGCGGTGTGCATAATGTAAATATTTCCCTTTACCTAGAACCTTCCTAGAACTATCTAGTTATGTAATGCATGTTAACCATAGAACATCAATAAACAATAGAGCGCTATCGGGTCCAGTTCGTTCCAGTAAACCTCATTTATATTACGCACGCTTACTGAATTTCTTGCTTACGCCTAATCATTAATATTGCGTGAATTTTATTATAAACTGCTTTTCTGCTACGAGGTTTTGCCTTTACGATCTTTTGTTCTCATGGTTTTAATACTATCTGAAGTCTGTAAATACTTGCATACTTTTGTCACTTTGTCATCGGTGATGTTTCAATAACTATTACTATAAAATTAGCCAGGCTATTCGAAATATGCACTCTTTAACATGGATGAACTAGTAAAGAGAGCTTATACTGCATCTTGCCTGCATTCGATTAAGCTTTTTGCTTCTGTCCCAATAACTGTAACAAGACATTTGTTCTTATCTTAAGCTGTCAAATACAAAAAGCTTCATTAAAATCAGTGCAATATTTACATCATAAAGCTTAGTTTAAATATAGTTACACTAACATTAATTTTCTAAAAAATTAAAACCTTCAATTAGGATCGTGTAACATCATTCTGAAATGGAAGAGGTACCATGAAAAATCTTGGAACTACAAACAGAAAACATTGTATAGTAGTTGTATATTTACATTAATGCTAGTAGCTATGTACTTAGATTCTATTCTTATTCGCACTCCAAGTATCTAGCCGTCTCGTTTTGTCACGCGTGATACTATTGTGCATGCAGAACTGACCTTCGGCAATAATGTCCCTTGATCGAGCATGCAGCGATTATCGTGGCGCATCTAACGCTAACCTAGAATATCGGAGTACTTATTATAATGTTTCCAACGATGCATAGAAAATTAACTTTAAAGTTTGCTAACTGTTGGGTTGGAGGCAGGGCCGGATTTGGAGCTTCGGTTGCCCTGGGCAACGAAGGAGCGGAGGCCCCTAATTATTTATCGCTTAAACGCAACATTTTTTCTGTAAAGTATCACAAATGTATTGCCAACGAATAATACTGTTTTGTCGGAAAAATGCGAAAAAATACTGTTTTTTAAAATGAAACGTAAAACTTACCGGTCGAATTTTCTGTCTATTATGGGGGCTCCTCTTTCGTGGAGGCCTCCCCTAAATCCGGTCCCTGGTCCGGTCCCTGGTTGTAGGTTACAAATCAGACATGCATGCCCGGAACGCGCGAAGAATCGTTACACGTGAAAGCTGTACCACGAAATGGGCTGGGTTTACATGAGACGGTTGAAGACAGCCTAATTTATCTTCGTGTAACGATTTACAACTATTTGCTTTCTTTTCACACTGTATTAATACATAAATAGTCATCACATCAACCTACTAGTGTTTACTAAAACTACAAACTACTTTGTGGACAGTAAATAAGTAGAGCCTTACAATGATTTCATATATTATAATATTTATATATCTATACCATAAGTATTTATATATCTGAATGCTTCGTATGAATTACTCAGTGTTTTATGGTAGCAGATGCAGAAAACAAATGAGCAAACTAAATGATGCTAAATGATCAGCCCATGATAATTTTTAGGAAGGACTAACTTTAGACGAAGTTGAAACAATTAAAAGATGCTTTTAACCGGCAGTGATCAGTTATCCTCGAGTGGCCCGCCTGCCTCTTCACCTAAATCTACTGAGGTTTGGTGAGGTAAAACAATAAGGATGTAGTTACCTTGCAACATCGTTGAAATTACCACAAAAGGGTAAATATTGCTGGCATGAGTCAAAAATATTATACTGAGAATTGCACTGGAAATTCAACCTCATAACAGTGCCTTCGTCAGTAACTCAGTATACATAATTAAATAATATGCTTTAATGTTTCAGTAAAGAATATACTATAGGTACTGCGCGATCCTACTTTCAGATATCATAATTTTAGGTACTTAAATCATTATCTGTAAAAACTAATCTCTTACATACGATTATATTCAAATTATTCATTGTTTAGTGCCTTAATTTATACGGGCTAATATATCTTATGTAAATGTTATGATTAGAGATTAATATTATCACATCGCTAAGACCAGGAAGGGATAATCGAAATCAACTCAGAAGACGTGAGTGTCTATTTCACTTATCAAGTGACATGAGATCTGACAATGTTGCTATCTCTAATGTGATCACGATCTATGTCACTGTTATAAATACATGATATAGAATTCGTAGAATATTTTAAGGTACAAACTTATTGATTAGGTATTTAATATTTTGATAATATTTTCGAGTGGTAGAGTCTTTTGTAGTTCGATTTCTGGATTGATTAGCGTGGTAAGAGGGAGAAAGTACATGAGGCATTGCAACTTAGTCCTCAGGTGTGCCATCAGTGGTCGATCTTGGGCTTAAGCCTATTATTATTATTACCTCATTATCGTTATTTTTTTATTACATGTGTCCATGAATGGCAGGGACCACTTAGAGACAGGTGTACAACATATTCGCTGATTATTTCCGTATTATAAAAAAAGTTTCTTGAATCTTGACACTGTATAGACAGAATCTAAATAAATGAATATATCGATTTTCTCTTTCCAATTGATGTAGAGCAATATATCTTTACAATTTCTAAAATCAAATACCATTCCAAAATAGCGGCACTTGTGTAGAGATTAGATATTTTTTATTCCATCGAGACGAGCGTTTCCATTTTAATGATCAATAATAAATTCGACCTGTTGGCATAACTCGAAACCGCCCGCAATCAAGTCGGTGACTAATCAAAATTTAAAATTACCGTATTAAGAGTTTAACGAGACATCTTAATAGTTTAATGAAAGGAGTTACAAGGAATATAAATCAACTGAATTGACCGCATACCAGATTTGATGTAATCACCTAACTTAATTCGCGTTAGTTGTGTCAATAGGGTCAACTGTTTCTCTCGCATCTCCATAATCCTATTAGCAATAAATAACATCAACAAAGTTTCATGGTAGTGATTAAGCTTATTATTTAACAAACGCTTAATCATACTGTAAGGCGCACTCAAATGCATCATGACTAGTTGAGTGACGTGACCCTTTTGGGTCACAACGCAACTTATGTAATATCTGTGGAACTGTGACGACATTTCTGTGAACCATGAGTCACTCCGATGCTACAATTGACCTGTTATGTTACCGGATCGCCTGTTTTTTTTCACTTCGAGCAGTATTACTCATCATTCATGTCAGGATAGCTGCGAACTTATCAATGAAATCATTTTGTAATCACCCCGCTGGTATGCGACGCCACGTGAATAAGGCATCATTAGATCTTATCTATGTACCCTGTAGAATAATTTTACTATTACATTCATTGGTTAATAACAGTATAAGACTTATCGTTTTATGAACAAACGATGAGACCAATCGCAAGGAATATTAAGCTAAACATACAGATAATATTAAACGTAGGTATTAAAAAAACGAAAAATTCGGAGCTAAGATCATGTCCAAAATTAACTGTTATGATTTTACCTTAATATTCATATGGTAAACATTATCAGATCTGATGACGCCGAGCCGGCCGGCGTGCCGCGTGTCTATGACATCAGCAACATCCACGTAATCGCGCGTCATACCAATCTTCAACGGATTCTCCGACATGCAATCATCGCCATGTCATTCTCAATTAACATATTACACTACATTTTGATTATATAACCGTTAACTGACGAGATTGCTCTACACGAACTACCGCCGACCCGAAAAGCTTCTTCATTATAGACACCTCTAATCAATTGAATTTTGTTTACTAACAAGTGATTGATTATAGTGGACGTGCACTCACCTCGTATCTTTGTGTTGAATTGCAGCTTATTGATCAAGGGTCCATTATGGCCGTTGAATGCTGACTGACATATTTTGATTGCGTTGGCGTGTCCAAATAGTGTTGAAGGAGATTCGAGTCTCTGTAGGCGGCGCCATCAATATGCGTCGTGCAAGTCTTCGCGTTCAACATTCGAGCGTGAGCCGTGTATCTGATTGATAGCGTGGCCGGGCTCTCCGGTGACTCACGCATAGATATTACATTACACTGCCAATGGTTCCTTTGACCCTATTCAACGGTTTCACTCAGTGCAGCAGATTGTCCTTGCGCTGAATTCTAAACAGTTATAAGTTCCCAGAAAAACAATAAACCTATTGTTGTTATACGAGTATGAAGGTTATTTTCATTCTACTTTAATGGACTCCGTACATAATTCGCTATGGCGCTGTCGGTTAACTTTCATCAGTTTTATGATCATAGAAACGTGTTGTGATTTTGATGACTTTGTGGTATGATTTAATTTTACATAAATCGGAGTCACAAGACAAATTGTCTCATGGTTTTCCTCACTTTCATTTGCTTGCACATCAATACCAATTCATATGCTTGCAGTGCAGTTATAGTGTAAATCAGCAAAGAAATCTAAAAGTTATTTTTTGTTAGCAGATACCCGAATTCAGTTTGGATGGCAACAACAGCTTGAAGCACAACGGCAGCGCCAAAGATCTGGCCTCCGTCATGGAGAACCTCAAGAAGAGCAGTCTCGTCTCCCGCCAGAACCAGACTCAAGTCACCAGCTCTTCCACACAACAGGTTCGATAATTTTTCTACTAACTAAGAGTCCGATTTATTTATGTATGATTTTACATGTTCCTATCATGTTTTATCATAATTAAAGGATATAGTTGCAGTTTTAATATTTCGAACATCTATTCTCTTGAACGACTCTAATAAAATTACATTAGTGGCTTATTGCGTAAAAATTGAAATTTCGAGCGCAGTCGTCAGCAACAGTTAGTACCTACGTCAGATATTTAAAAACTTATTATCATACAATTAGTGAGTAATATTAGCTATTTGTAAGCAGAGATTAGACCGAATTAGGAGCGTACATAATCTGTACGGCCAATACACATTCCGAGAGCAATTATGTTTTCGATTGTAGAATAAATCTACACCCACAATTTTCTTTATTGACAGCATACATAGGCAGACAAGGAATATAATTAATGAAAGTACTACAAGCAGATTCGGTGTCTGAATAAATTTAACATTACTACTTTACATAGACATTACAATTATTCGGTAGACAGTTTTTTCACTCTTGATCCTTACTTGGTGACCGTTGAATCATACGTGTTTTTGTATCATAAATTGTCTGTGATGTAAATAATGCTCGGAATATTCATAGATGTACTAAGTTTGCGTTTAAATATAGACTGCAGGTTATTTCGGCGCCGGCCTCGGCCGGTTGATAAAATGGGCAGTTTATTTTGAATTCAGCGGGCACGGGTTTCGGGAAAAATAAATAAAATAACGCGTATGCTCAACGAACACACTATAGGATGAGTATACCTATTGTTGGACAGCTCAGTTCAATCGGCGTCGCCGAGGTCACCGGAATCCGTAATTATTTTGAAGCGGTACGATTTTAGCATGTCTTTGTCTTGGAATTAGCACGGCTAGACGCTGTCGGTGAGGCAATTAGATAGCCGTTTTATTTTTCAAATTAAACGCCGGCAAATTTGTATTCGATTCAGCATTCTCTTCACCAGCTGGCTAATGAATGTAAAAATTTTCTCACGTTTTCCACCGTTGCAGACGATTTGCTATGTATATGTTGTATACATTTGTGTCAGAATCCGAATAAAATATAATTTTAATATGGTAGAAACTGGTGGCAAAACACAACATACTCAAATGATTATCCATTAGGTACATGGTACTGAAATGCAAACACATTTAGGATGTATCAAATGTACAATGTATGAAATTACTCATTGAATTGATAACTGTAAGTAATAAAATTACAGAGTTCGCAGTCCACACGCAATGCCGTTTCGGCGTAGAGCCAAAACAAACGTAACTTGGTGTAACGTAGGACAGTAAAAAATGTAAATTTATCCGCCCTTATGTTGAATTTACACGACACCAGTCTGTTTAAATGGAATACGATACTCGTAGTCGTTGTCTCTACATATTGCATTTGCAAGGAAAATGTCAAGTACGGCGTAGTTTACGGTACTTCGTATTGGTCCTACCTAATATTGTATTGGTAATGAAGTTGCAAACGAGCAACCTGTCCACCTGATAATAAGTGGTATTGGTACCACACATTGATATCTGCAACCTACTCCATCTAGGAATCATACCTGAAACTGTTGGACGCAAAGCATCTGTATGCGTTACCGCTTCTAAAGTATAAGATGGTCACTTCATATATAAGTCAGCAGGCACCCACGACTTTTAAAGGAAACCCGAGCATTGCTTCATATTTGAAGCAAGTTTACAGTATTATTTGAGAATGAGGGGCAACATATCTATCTGTAACACAGTTAAGTATTTTTTGATTCAAGAACTTAGTGTTGATGTGCCAACTAAATCTCAAGTAGATGATATTTACACGTTCCATGACTAAAGGAAATAGTACAATACATTTGAAATATTCATCTATGCTCAAGGTCGCGCAATCACAGCAAGAATGTGAAGAGCAATAAGGACAAGAACAATAATAGCAATCCGACAGTGTGATTAGTATGATACGTGAGGATTACGCAACTTGCTCAGTCTATACTGTATCATCTATCATTTATAATATGACTGTGATCTGTATACAATGAAAAATTAAGAAGAGAAAAACCATAGAAGAAGACTTTAAAATCAACACTGGAATAATGATAGCGAGGTATATAAATCTCGAACCTATTTACAGATCTCCACTATGCCAAAGAGACTAGCCTAGATATCATAAACTGATTATTGTCATCTGTATTGTCATTCTTACAATCAGTGGTGTCAAAAGCACCGTAAAATTAAAAGATGCAATCACCATATTAATCTGAATGCTGAACGTGTAGACCCATCGAAGATTACGTCTAAATTCCACATGGCGAGACGAAATTGGCTAATTGATTTTCAATTAACATGTACGTGAAAACACGCGCCTGTGTTCTTTTCATGCAATCCAATTCGTTTATTTCCGCAAGCGATACTGACTAGTTTTTAATCGACTTCGAAAAGAAGGAGGTTCTGTATTTGGCTGTGTGTATTTTTTAATTGCGTTCTGATGTTTTCCCGAACTTTGCTATCACTATGTACGATATCTTCGCGACCTATATACTCGGAAGTTCTCATAACTCAGTGACATCTGTGTATCGAGAACAATCTGATTAAGTAACACCGAGCTCGGTCAGGACTGATGACGTCTATTGGCATTTCGTTGAACGCTTTCGTGCTTAGTAGGCCACGATAAGTAGTGGGTCCCTGTAAAATTACAACAGCCGCAGTATACCCGCGTAGTTCCTGGCGTGTAGCCAAAAATAACGCGACAACGTAGGACAGCTTCGTGCATATGTTTATTAGGAACTTGCTTTATGTTGTTCCATTATAGGATCATGTTCCATTGAACGTTTAAAACTGACCCAGTTCAGAGAGTTCAGTTTCGAAACTCATTAAATTTTAATTAATAAAACTATTAGTTGGGTATTGTGTATACGGTGATCGATTATTGCTTTCGATATACCTTTCAAATTACGAGCACTCTACAAAAGTTATGAGCATGAATAAAGAACATCACATCTGGGTCGTGTCGTAAATCAAATACGGAACTAAGTAAAACAACGAGTAAACGATGGGAATATGAAAGATGTATTTAAGAAACTAAAACAGTATTGTTTAAACAATAATAGGATCAATGATCAATTAAAATAATTGAAGCGTAGACTTCGGTTATAGGATAATTCTGTAAAGAAAATATGACAAGAAATGTGCCTTACATTATGCAAAATTCAAAATGGTGGTGGCCATATGGTGGTAAAGTTTACGTGCGTACGTGAATATCTTCAACAAATAGGTAATACGTGATCACGGTCACCCACGCAGAAATTCGAGGACGATAACGTTTCGGTACCAACTACCAACTTGATAAAGTTATCGAACGTAACAGGATTCTTTTATACTTTTATGCATATAATGATTTATACAAAATTTAATATAAACGAGAAGACTTGAAGATTTTGGAGAATAATAACATAGAGGGGTAGAAAATTAACTCATATGTACTTTTGCAGTTGTAGGTGTTACTTAACTTCATATAAATGAATAATTCTTATAATTGGACTGTAAAATAATGTGATTCCAAATGACAAAGTTTATAAATACACTAATAATACAACACACTTTTGGATGCCTTTGAAGTGAAATGAATAGAATAATTATCATTATAACAGCTGTATTCAAGTTGTATTAACAACTGTATTCGTTTTTATTTAGAATATTTGATTTAAAATGTTTTTCATACGAAAATTAAAGCCAGTGAGGCCGTCATCTTTCTAAATATTTGTAGAATTATACAATAAATAATGTTAAAATAATATGGAAAACAGATATTTAAATTATCAAACGCATCCCTTTATAACCCATTTGATTATGGAATTCTATTTATTTGTAGGTATTATAAATCTTGATACAATGGCTAATTCTGGCTAATGATATTAAATATAAATTCTATTACATTATTTTAAAATAAACATTATGGAGGCATGTATTATTTCACGATCGGATGGTATGGTCGGAATATAAACTGATGTTGAGTAAATAAATTTTTGAAAATTTTGGCATATAATTTGATTTTTAATTAAATTTATAGAAAAAAAACAAACAATCGCACAAATTGAATTTACCAGAAAAGTAGAGTCACTACTTCTAAATTAAACAAATCACCACATTGAAAACCACAATAATATATGCGCACATATAGGAATGTCCCATTATGATGACGACCATGTTATGAATGTCTCATACACATATAGCTATAAAAATCAAGAAGAAAAAAGAAGATATCACGGTCATTATGAACGTCAAGTGGAACGCGGGGATTGCAACATTCGCAACTAGATGTCATCTCGTCCATTGGACACTGGGTTCAAGGCCGTAAGTTGCAACTCGCCCACGCGAAGTGATTCATATGTCTTCCTTCTCAAGCACGGTGACCATTGCCAAAAGTAAAGCCGAACATATTTCTTTTCATACCTTTTCCATTATCATTCGTGTTATTTTTACTCATGCCAAAACCCACATAAGATATAAATAAAAATAGCAGAAAAAGAGAAACGTTGGTATGCGAACGTAAAAAAACAAACTGATTTAACTACACAGAGACATGGGTGTTACCATGGGGGCATTGTAACAATGGAAGACATTTGAAAATAGAATTTATCTTGCGATGTACATAATGTAATACATGTAAAAATACCTTTCTTAATTTTAGCAACTCCCTATTTCTGTTTCGTTTCGACATAGCCCTGACTCTATATACCTCACCCGCAAGTGCGCCAAGACGCGTGACGCCCGCACGTACAAAGCATCATACTTTGGTAGCATTGGCACTGAACCCGCAGTCCTTGTCTAGATAACGACTGTGTACGACGAACCGTAGTATCAGACTCGGCGTCTGCTCTGTTACCCTTATAATATTTTGCGAAACGCCGCGTTAGTATTTTCCCGCTACTCAAGCATAGATATCGATATCGAAGCAAAGGTTAATAATCTTGTTTACAGCTGGCCGATGCATTCGCTATTATATACAAATTGTTACGTCGATAGCGACAATGTTTTCATTATTCACAAGTGGCGTTGGAGCAAAGATTGAAAATTCGAAGTAGGTGAGTAAATGGTTCCTCTGTTTCAGATGGTATCCAGCACGACTTCGAGCAGTGCTGCGACTAGCCAGCGAATGCAAAGCTCCTCGCAGCGACTCCAACACATGACCGCCTCCGAAATGAAAGCCAGCTCTATGAAATCGGACCTCTCAGAACTGAAGAGTTCGATATCTGAAATGAAGACTTTAAGCAGTTCCGCCGCTTTGAACTTCGGACAAAGGTGATACTTGTTTTCTTTTTTGAAGTTTACATAATGTTATATGTTTTGTCAATATGTATTAGAGATAACACCCGACGCTTGCTCACCTGAATGGCCTTGGCCCTAAGCCAATTCCCACCAGTTGGTTTTACCGCTCTCTGTTTGCAGTTTCATGCCGTGAAACAATAGCAACAACACGGCTCTCGCGGTGAACATTTAAATCAGTTCGTGAAAAATAGTAGCGCCGAAAAGTTTTAGTTATATTGCATCGCCCGTTACGAATAATTTGTAAATCGTTTATCTGCCTGCCATCGTGCAACTGTTTGCCAATCCTAATATTGGTTTTTGCGCATAATTACAGACTAAGAAGCTCAATGGAGAATATAGTGAATCAAGATGAGATGGGAGAGAGGCATATCACTGATATACGAGACCTCAGCGAAATCGGTGACATTGGAGACATGAGTGACATGAGCGAGCTAGCTGGCGATGGGCCCTTAGTAACCTTCCCAGAATCTGATACACCGCCGCCTGACAAACCATGTCTCCTTGCAACTAATGCTGCATCTATGGGATCGAATAATGCCAATGAGTTAAAATACAGTGCAGCGAGAATGACATCGGCTAGTTCGACTCATGTAGTTACCGACGGATACAGTGCATCGAAGTCTGCGGCCAACAGTGCTAGGATGCGTCGCTTGCAGCACGGTGACATGCAATATGCTGAACACAGCGCGGCTGGGGCATCACATAGATTGCTACAAGCGGAAGGACTCACTGCAGAACAAAACGCGGCTTATCACCAAGTAAGTAAAAAGTTAAACGGCTTTTTGTTCAATGCTACTAACAATAGCCTCTGTAATTATTCGTTCAAATAATTCCGAAAGTAAATAGTTTGCGTAATTTTGTTTTGCCTAAATGGTTTTAACGTTTTTCAAAGAACCTAGGCGAGAATAGTTTCTTGAACGTCGCATTACAAAATTGTGTGCGTATGCCTCGCAGTCGGCATTCCGCCGGAGCCATAAAGGCGCGCCGAAGGACGCGACCTCGCGTGACCGAGCCCGATCGATATCCTCGAATGACGACTCAGCGGCAGCGCTGCCGAATCGTTCAGTAGAGGGTGGTTTCTTGCAACGATAACATACCAATGATTTAAAAACATAAAGTCGGTTATCAACACGCGGCGTGCGCATCATGGTCGGTCGGATCGTCGCTTGGACAGCCCGAGTGCTGCGACGTGGAGGATCTCCGGGGGCGGTGAGCTCATTTATCTACAAGCGCTTATCGTAAACGTTAACCGCACCATGCTTGTCTCAGTCAGTGTTTGAACGTCGCGCGCGCGAGCACACGCGGAAGTTAATTACTGCGCATGCGCGCTCCTGTACACGAATAGTCGGCTTAAATATAGAAACGGAATGTCTAATGGTGGGGGTTCGGCCCCGTGGCCGGTACACAGAAGCGTCCTGTCGCGTTTTCCTTCGAAACAGCAAAATCCTTCGGTGAGAGTGAATTTCCCAAAAACTTCGGAAAATACACCGCCAGCCTTACAAAACGTGACGTCTGTACACAAACTTTAAAATTATCACCGAAAGCCCACGGGTTCCTCGCGATTGGCCTATATCCAATAGAAACGATTCAGCGTACAATTCGAGTCGTGACGCGCGGTAGTTTTCAATATAAAAGTAGTTCTAGTCCCGAGACGAGCATGTACTGATCTTATTCGAGCTAGTAATCATGTCTTCCAAGCGACGCTCAAGACCTAAATTGCGTATCATTATTCCTGTAACTACCATAAATTTATTATATTCGTAGTATTACACAATATAGTGATATGTTTGAACATGTATTAACTTGATGAGATTGGAAATTTCCAGATAGTTCCTTCATTACGTGCATTAAAAAAAATAAATCAAGTGTATTTGTGCGCAGTGACGTGTTTATTTATGGAGTATTTGTGGTTTTAGGAGCAGCGTTCGCTCAAGGCAGGAGAAGTGAGTGCGCAAGAAGCAAATAATATGTTATCGTCGAGTTCTCGCCTGCAAACCGAAGCGTTCAGTGCTGAGAAGAAGGCCATGGCATCAGCACAAGCCAGACAGACTGTGACCTCAAGTGGCATGTTCAGTCACAAGGAGCACTCCAGTGTAGCCCAGTCCAACATGACAATTTCCAGCAAAAACCTTACTACAAAATCTACGCTACTTTCATCTCAGGTAAGACTTAAATTATTTATCACACTACGTGTTACCGATACGGATGTTTTAACTTGATCACACCTTATTAACGATGCTCGAATTTAATGTTTAATTACCATATTAATCAAGCTACTGCAGATTCCTATTGGTTGCAAGACTTTAGTCACACGGTAATACGAGCGCCAAACAAACACATAACAAGTATATGTTAATTACAAGAGACGTCTTTAGAGGTGTGACTTTAGCGGAATCGTCTCTAATAAAATTCATTGATGTTTCAGATGAGTCAATTGCTAAATGGAACTGTCAAACCTGGCGATGAAGATCTGTCGAATTTAACGTTCGAAGATTTAGATAAACTAAATGCAAATTCAAATCAAAGAGATGTCGATCTAGCCATACAAAAGTATTCATACAGGATGAACGCATTTATTTCCTCAATAAAGAACAATCAAATTGATATGAAAAATGCTTGCGTTCACTTTAATCAACTGAATGAAATGTTAAGACGAGCTTGGGCAGTTCCAACATATGGCCATGAATTGGGATACTCTTTGTGCAATACTTTACGGACGTCTGGCGGTTTGGATATCTTAATGGCAAATTGCTTGGAATCTAGTAATCCTGAACTACAATTTTCATCTGCTAAGCTTCTTGAACAATGTTTGACGAATGAAAATAGAACTCATGTAGTTGAAAACGGACTGGAAAAAGTTGTTAACGTAGCTTGTGTTTGCACGAAACACGCAAACTCAGTTGATCATTCAAGAATCGGTACTGGAATATTGGAACACTTGTTCAAACATAGCGAAGGAACATGCAGCGACGTAATTAAGTTAGGAGGTTTAGATGCAGTATTATTCGAATGCAGAAAAAACGACGTAGAAACATTAAGGCATTGTGCAACGGCCCTCGCAAACCTATCGCTTTATGGTGGTGCTGAAAACCAGGAAGCCATGATAAAGAGAAAAGTTCCAATGTGGTTGTTCCCCCTAGCTTTCCATAACGATGACAATATTAAATACTATGCATGCTTAGCGATTGCAGTTTTAGTAGCGAATAAAGAAATTGAAGCAGCTGTGCTCAAATCTGGTACTCTAGATCTGGTAGAACCGTTCGTCACAACTCACAATCCGTCCGAATTTGCGCGTTCCAATCTTGCACATGCTCATGGCCAAAGCAAAAACTGGCTACAAAGACTAGTTCCTGTATTAAGTTCAAAGCGGGAAGAAGCTAGAAACTTAGCCGCATTCCATTTCTGTATGGAGGCTGGAATAAAGAAACAGCAAGGAAACACAGAAATATTTAGGGAGATAGGAGCGATAGAATCATTGAAGAAAGTAGCTAGTTGTCCAAATGCTGTAGCATCAAAGTACGCGGCACAAGCCTTACGTCTCATTGGGGAGGAGGTGCCACACAAACTGTCGCAACAAGTTCCACTGTGGTCCATAGAAGATGTACGAGAATGGGTAAAACAGATCGGTTTCACGGAGTACGCAACCAACTTTTATGATAGCAGAGTGGATGGCGACTTATTGCTACAGATAACAGAAGATAACCTTAAAGAAGATATCGGTTTACAAAATGGAATCAAAAGAAAACGGTAGGTACCTACTCGTAAAGTGTACTGTTTCCTCATATACGTTTATTCATGTTGAAAGATTATTTAACTAATAAAATAAATTTTAACGATTTCAGATTCACCCGAGAGCTTCAGCAATTAAAGAAAATGGCAGACTACAGTTCGCGTGACACGGGCAGTCTCAACGAATTTCTGCAAAGCATCGGTCCAGAGTACACAATCTACACGTATTCCATGCTGAATGCAGGAGTCGACAAGGAATCCATCCGTGGTCTCAGCGACGAGCAACTAGAAAACGAATGTCGAATAGTTAACAGTATACACAGACTGAGAATTTTAAATGCCATTCGAGGTAAGCGCCCATTAATCATTTTGATAACCTCCTCTTAAATTACGTTAGATAACAAGAAGTGCCTAATTAGAACAATTTTAGCGCATACTGGAGCTATGTTGTTTGCTTGTGAATCACGCGAAATTCGTAAAATATTTTATGATAATGATAATTTTATTGTTTACTAGTCGATTTTTCCAAGAAAATCCCCCTTATTGCCCATACTTATAAATTATTTAGTTTAATCGTCTTAATTTGCCTATTATTTTTTTATAAATTTTTAGTTTATGGAACAAAGTTTAATAATATTGTTTACTGAGTAGGTAGCATTTTACAAAGACAGATATTTACCTACTGCAAAATTATTATGCATGCAAATATGTTAATATGCTTAAGGAAAATACCATAGGGATTCTTAAAACTTGAAACCCATTTTATTTACGGTAAATAATAAAACTTTATGAGAAACTATAAAAAAAAACGGTTAGGCTGACATCTGTTCGTCATTTAATTTCGTAATATAAACACGTAGGACGATCAAAGACGTAATAGGAACATTAATCATAGCGTTCTAAATACCTTTCTTTATTGCTCATTTATTAGCCCAAAAAGCCCTACATGTTTTGATGGATCTAGTATTTTCCTACTTTAAAACTAGATTTGTGTATTTAGCTTGTTGAAAAATTGTGAACACTGTAGAGTATAATGCTGTAGCATTTTACAAAAGTTAGAAATTAATCATGTCGTGTGTATTTTCAGCTTACGAAAGCACCCTACCCAGTAAAGGCGAAGAGAACATGGAGAAGAACTTGGATGTATTTGTGAGTTACCGGCGATCCAACGGCTCTCAGCTGGCGAGTCTGCTGAAGGTCCACCTCCAGTTGCGAGGGTTCACGGTGTTCATCGACGTGGAACGGCTGGAGGCGGGCAAGTTCGACAACAACCTGCTGCAAAGCATCCGCCAGGCGAAGCACTTCCTCCTGGTATTGACGCCCAACGCGCTAGAGAGATGCAAACAAGACAACGAGCAGAAGGACTGGGTTCATCGGGTGAGTTGAGTTTTAGTAACTTTATTATAGTGCTCATAGCATTAGTTACAAATATTTTCCAAAGTTAGTGGACGTAATCTGAGTGAAAAGGGAATGAGTGAAAAATTGATAAAATAAACACTTTTTCAAGTGTCAGATTCTTTCCGAATTGCTAAGACATACAATAAAAAAATAATAGGTACTTATATCAAACCGGGTCTGTCATCTTCACGCAAATTCCGTCTAAAACAGCTTAATTTGAGATATAAAAAATATTTTAAGAGGATTCAATGAAGAAAATAACACTTCTAAATCTTATTCCTATTACGTATTACAGGAGATAGTGGCCGCGTTGCAATCGAAGTGCAACATCGTACCGATTATCGACAACTTCGAGTGGCCCGAGCCCGAGGAACTGCCCGAGGACATGCGCGCCGTGTGCCATTTCAACGGCGTCCGGTGGATCCATGACTACCAGGACGCTTGCGTTGAGAAACTTGAAAGGTAAATTATTTATTTATTTATTTTTAATTTAAAGTGGGATTTTTTCGCTGGGCGAACACATCATTCCGTACAAACAGACTATTAAGCAATTCATCTTACAACATACATACTTTTAGAAGATTTTAAATTGCGCACCTACGGAGTTTCTCTCCGCTAAAAATCTGTATTTTCTATCTTACACGACATTATTACAAGGTAAATTATTAGATGTGTTTATCCCCTGAGGTCTTTTTACTATCGTCTAGTCGATTTAATTATGCTTAAGATTATTTCTATATAAAAAAAAATATTACAATGTTGCGGAAATCTGGTGTATGACTACACCAAATCGAATCAAACAATGCATACGACGTGATCGAATCAAAGCACCTTATGTAAAATGTTTGCATGACATGACTGCCAACCACGAGAAAGCTAACGTAAACCTAGTCCACTAGTAAACTAAGCTATGAAATGAAATTAAATATATTTATTATGTATAGGCCTACGGAGGCACTTACAAATCGTCAGTTACAATATTTTTTCATACCGGATCGGAACGCGACCTCAACTGAGAAGATTCCCTAAGAAACTCGGTTGGTTTGTCTTTAGCTGTACGAACTCGTTGCTTGTTGATGTTGCCAAAGTAAATTGGCTTCACTTTGTAAATTCCCTCATATTTAGCACTTACCTCGGTATAAGAGAGATTTTCGAAATGGCTCCTCCGAAATGGCTTTACCGATTTTTACCAAATTTTTTATGCGGGTCTGAGAATCGGCTATCTATTTTTCATACCCCTAAGCGACAAGGGTTGTTGACCCTTAACGTTTTATATGGCAACACAACGTTTGCCGGGTCAGCTAGTAATTTATATTTTTTATACTAAAGTGAATACAAATTGTTTACAGTTTCCTTCGCGGGAAGTCGAACCTGGGGACCCGGCTGGAGGGTGCACTGCGCTGCCGCGGCGACGTGCAGACGCCGGGCACGGCGACCATCGGCCGCGGACCGCCCAACTACCAGCGGATGACCTCGTGCGAGAGCCGGGGCAGCGACAAGGCGGATTGACTAGAGCCTTTACACACCCTGCCGCCTGTTAGGTACGTTTATTCAACCGTTTTCACTTTAACTCGGTAGTTTAACGCTCAGAGGCTCTTTTTTCGTGGGGAAGATGCATGGGTTCTTAGCCGCGGGGGCAACGAAAAAGATAGGCCTGAATCCTACCGACTAAAACCATACGGTAATCCTCAGGAAGCTCTATATCAGGACCACAAGTACGCTAATAGCTCTCGTCCACGGTCCCGACGGCAAACTCAGATCCTGATACAATTTTTTCACATTTGAAAGTAATAGACCGTAGTATTGATAAGTTCTTGACGTTCTGCTGTGATATTTTCTTCTTCTTATATTAATTGGAGTGATACAGATAAAGTAAAGCTCATTGTAAAATATTATTTTAAAGTTGTTGTTATGATGTAATTTGATTACTAATGAGTGAATGATGGCGAGGAAATGAGTCAAACTCAAACATAGGTACTTCGCATTAATAGATGTGGTTGTTTGCCAATTTGCTATATACACATAAGCATCTTGTGAAAAATTATGTCAATCCAAATGTTTTAATTAAGTATATTAATATATATTAATATCTCTTGCAGGCCTCGACGAAGCCGCCACTCATCCGTAGAAAAAGCTTCACCAGCAATCTCACAAAGCTGTGACCAACTGTCTAGTAGTAGTAGCACATCGAAAGCAAACTCCCCCGCCAAAAATCTGTATAGTCTACCAGAGAGATTATCCGATAGTAGCGATAACATAGACTGCAAAGACGTACAAGAAACTTCACGTAGGTGTCGTAGCTGCGAAGGCATATTAGAAGCAGACGAACAAATGCAAACAAGATATTCTTTACGCACGCCTTTAGACGCCGCCACACAGACCAAGAGAAAGAAGAATTTTATGGACAGATGTGTGAACAAAGTGAGACTCTGTTGATAGTTGGTGCAAAGTCATCCTGAAGGAGATCAATCGATAACAAGTGCTTGCAGAGTGTGTAATATTGACTGTGTTATTGGACATTATCGCATTTTATGTGAATCTTACATTAATGTACAAATGTGCGCACAATCATGTAAATATTTTGTGCATGCTTATTATATTTAAAAATATTTGTTTGTGGTGAAAATATACCAATAATTGGTAATCTAAAAAGATGTAATCTCAATGAGTGCATGTGAAAGAAATACTGAGATATGACAAGTGTATGCTACCCGGCCCTGTTGCGAGAACATGGCATGCGGTGGTCATGATGACTAAGACAGTTTGCTATTCGTTGTAGTATGGCAAATTGCTTTGAATTTTTCTTTACTCTGGCTATATTGAAGTTATTATTATTGAATTATGAAATATCTCTCTCTCTCTCTCTTCACTCTCTATAGAATTTACAAAGAGAATTTATGGATGTATTTTATTTTAGTATCTTGCCAATAAAGTATTTGTAAAATACAAAATTCATACAAAATTATATTTTGCAATGTGATAGCTTAGATCTTTTATAAATAAATGAATCATTTAATTGACTCTATTGACTTATTGCTAGTAATTTATTTACTCTATTGTGAGTTATCGAAATTATCTTGTACCTTTTACTGCTAGTTGTACAAAATTTTACCTTAGTTTTAGTCATTCACACATGGGTTAACCATAATTTTATCTTTTCAAGAAATTTATATATTTATGTACTAGCCTAACCATGAAATAAATGGCATTATTAAAATATCTAAATTGTTTTTATCTATAATCCAATATTGCCTTTAGCAAAACATAATTGAAGTCTACAATCAAT
Organism: Epargyreus clarus; assembly: GCF_041222505.1. Lineage (NCBI taxonomy): Eukaryota > Metazoa > Arthropoda > Insecta > Lepidoptera > Hesperiidae > Epargyreus > Epargyreus clarus. The sequence continues at coordinate 6,843,736 of NW_027332233.1, forward strand.
TTACAAATCTATTAACTGAACAGAATCAGAACCAAATCAACAAAATGCATGAGATCATTTATTTTGATATGAATCCAGAAATTTATATGTTATAACTAGTTTGAATGGACACCAAATAATCACCAAATTGTGTGACTGTGGACACTGATTGCAGTACACATGTCTCATGTGTTTTAATCGAACATAATTTCTTAATATTATGTTTTATGGCATGTAACAAAGTCAATAGACAGTGTCGTTTTTATGAACTACTAGCTGACCCGGCAAACGTTGCGTTGCCATATAAATAAAAAAATGTTAAGGGTGAACAATCCTTATCACTTAGGGGTATGAAAAATAGATAGTTGCCGATTCTCAGACCTACTGAATATGCATATAAAATTTGGTGAAAATTGGTAAAGTCGTTTCGGAGGAGTATGATAACTAACATTGTGACACGAGAATTTTTTATATAAGATTACTATTCCCTTTAATGTCCTGGCCTTAACACCCAATTACTCATATATTGATATAGTTCCTACTTATGATAATAGTGTTTATACCATGAGACATATATTTCCACAATCCACATTATAGAGGGATAATATACCTACTTCAGTTTAACTTTATTATTGAAATTTGTGAGGTTAAAAAAGTTTTACTCTTACCACATAATTATCTAAAGGTCAGAAAAACTACAAATAGATGTTTGCTTATTCACCCCTGAAAAATATCTACCTAACAATCAGTACATAAGTAAAAGAGAAAAACTAAAAATAAAATATCAATCACTAGATATTAAGAAAATCAATAGTGTAAATACATGCCATAGAAGTACATACCTTACTATAAAAATATTACATTTAATATTGAAAAAGGGAGCTTAAATGTACCAGTATTTGCCCAGTAGTCCAAATTAGATGATAATCATTAATGATGTAAAAAAAATATAACACTAATCTAGTCCACAACTACAAAAAATCAAACAAGTTAACAGACAAAAAAGAAAAAGGTACTGAAATGTTCAGTCTTAGCCTACTTCTATTTTTATAATAATACTGATAATTTAGCATAGCATATAGTAGCAGACGAGCATGCAGTCCACCTGATGGTAAGTGGATACTTTATTTGTGAAATGTGTTTCTAGAAGATAAATAAAAATAATTTCCATGATTGAAGTCATATAATTTCAATATACTTAACAAATCAACATCAATTAATAAACATAAACACAATAAAATAAAAATCAATAAAAAAATCTATCTCACCAAATAGAATTTCAATTACAATTTGATGTTCTACATACAAAATTGTTAAATTATATTAGAAATCTTTGAAGTTTACCTTATATACAGGGCCATTAAGTCATATTTCTTCTTCAGACATTAAAACATCAACTGTGGTTATTATTGCTAATATTCCAGATTCCTTGCAGTATTAGTATTTTTGTACTTTTATTTACATCAGCATCAAATATATCTATTTCCTGTCTTATAGACACTAAAATGATATGAGAATGTACCCTACATTCTCGTAATATGCATTTTTTGACCTTGAATATTACTTTGATCTGTAGTAATATTGTGATGAATCTTTAAAGACTTCATCATCTATCCCGCTTTCTCATCAAATGGGAATAGTTCATTGCATTAAATAGATAACTCACTTCTTGATGATAACTGAAGTAACAATTACTTTAGTCATCATCACTTTATCATTGCTGAAGAAATAAGAATTTGTTGATAGCAGTATTAATCATAAGTGTACCTACCTTCACTGTATTAGGATCATCTTCATTTTTTTGTATTTATCTGAATTGCAAATGAACATTCACAGCACGGAACAACGACTACAGGATCATCAGTCTCACTGGCATCAAAGCTATAGAGAGCTCCACATCTACATGGATACACATGACAGTCACCATCCAAATCCATTTCAGATAGAGCAATACTTTCAAATATTAGAAAATCATCGTGTTCCTTACAGCTTAATGTAGCATCATATTCTTTTCTGCTCTGTGGATCTCGTAAGACAGACCAGGCTTTTTGAATCAGTAAAAAGGTATCACTCTCACTATCACTGCTAACTTTGTCTGGGTGGCACGATAATATCAGGCGTTGATAACTCCGTTTTAAATCCTCAGTCGAAGCGGTCCGTTCGCATTGTAACACTTTGTAATAATCTACAGTGTTCGTATTTTCCATTGTTTATAGCATTATTAGGAACTGACAACGGCAATAGGTTAACTTAAATACCTACATAAAGTAAGAAGTTTTGCTGTCGTTTATTTCAAAACAGAACTTCTATTTTCTGTCTTTTGGAATCTTTGCAGAATAACATTCCTCCAAGTTTGGAGCACGATACTTTAAGACACTTTAAGTTTTTAATATAATAAAGATAAGTTTATTTTTATGGAATGATGGATTGTCTTTTTGACAATTGACAGTGACTTTAATTTAAAGACTAAAAACTCAAATTAGAGTATTAGATAACATGTATATAATAATACTCTATGGTATTAGAGTAAGGCTGCCCCTAGACCTACAATAACATACAACACTTTTAATTGTACAATAAGATTGAAAGGCGCTTTGACTCCAAACGCGCAATTATATTGCACAATAATACGAAGTGCACAATGATTTCGTGTTCAGTGGGAGATAAAGAATAGTTCTCTCCATAAGGAAACACCTTGTGAAGTGGCGGTAGATGTATTGACCTTCAAAAAATGCTCTGTAAAGAACCTAACCTAATAAAAAAAACCATTTGATTTAATTTGAGTAAAATTATTGCGCAATACTAACCCTACACAATGTAATAAAAAATATGGTGCAATAAAAATCAAACTAAACTCGCTCAAAATATCGTTCAATCTTTGCGCAATTTTCAATATTAGCCCTAAACTGCCAATACTATTGCACAATTTGCAATACTGCACATTATAATTGACCTTTATGGAAACTTCTTACAGATTGAGATGGTTGATAAATGAATAAATAATTTTTAATACTAAATCATTCTCCTTTAAAAATTATACTCTGTTCATTTTATAAGATTGCCTTTCAAGTCAATATGTTATTATATTTTGGACTTAAGTTACAAATAAATATAGATTTTTAAACGCACATTGGAATTTATTTTATCATCTGGCAACACTTAGTTCCTTGTCATTGAAATTTTTAGTTGACAATGTTGACATGTGAAAAGTGAAGTCGGCCTTATAAAGTTGAATTTGTTGTTTGTTTTTGTAGGTTATAAAAGTGTATTGTTTATTTCGTTATATTGTATCCATAGAATAAGTAGCTTAGTAATATTAATAATATAAGCGATAAGTTTTCCTTTTACATTTACCAAGTAGTTCTACCTCATAAGTATATGAAATGCCTACCTGGAATCAAATTCAATCTCAACTAAGACATCCTAACAATCCGGTTGTATTTTTTGATATAACTGTCGGAACCACTGTAAGTAAACTAAATAATTAATATTATATAGCTTCATACTGATGACTTCAATTTTATTCTCGCATTTTTTATGAAAAAAGTATCAGTGTATAATTTTCTTTTTTTAGGAAATAGGACGTATGATATTTGAGCTCTTCGCTGATGTTGTACCAAAGACAAGTGAGAACTTCAGGGAATTTTGTACGGGAGAATATCGCAGAGATGGAGTCCCATTGGGTTACAAAGGAGCCACATTTCACAGGGTTATTAAGGATTTCATGATACAAGGTGGAGATTTTGTAAATGTAAGTTTTTTTATGGATACAGCACATAGCAATTAGGCTTGCAGACCGCCCAACAGGAGGCCATTGCCAACCCGTCAACATTTATTAATGTCTAATTACAGGACTGGTGCGTTTGGTTTCAAAGGTGTGGTAAAAGACATACTTATCAAAGACGTTCCAACTTATTTGCAACAGCACATCAGTGGCTGACCTCTGTTAGTCAGTGGTTAGGCTTTTCTTATCTGGAGTTAATTTCTGATGTTAATGGGCAACAGTGCCTATTTAACATTGGGTGAATACGAAATATATGCTCACATAAAAAATATTATTTAATTTTCAGGGTGATGGAACAGGTGTGATGAGTATTTATGGTGGAAGCACATTCGCAGATGAAAATTTCTCACTGAAACACGACACACCAGGACTTTTATCTATGGCCAATAGTGGAAAGGACACTAACGGTTGTCAGTTCTTCATAACCTGTGCAAAGTGTAATTTCTTAGACAATAAGCATGTTGTCTTTGGCAGAGTAATTGATGGTTTACTTGTTATGAGAAAAATAGAAAATGTACCAACTGGACCTAATAACAAACCGAAAATACCTGTAACAATAGCGCAATGTGGGCAAATGTAATAAAAATGACTGTTTGCGATGATGTTTACTTAATAACTTACAATGAAGCTTTGCTTCTCCTATAATTTACATTTGTTCGTCTAAATAATTTAAGTTTTAAAAATACACAGTTAATCACAATAAATACACATACACTTGGTAACTTTGCTACTACACAATTTATAAATTCATTTATGTCAACTTTTTAACGCTTGGTTATTTAATAGTAGGTTCCTTGGTTGCATAGAGGCTGGACCGTATCTCTTACCAACTTCTTTGATAAACGCTCCCTCCATTTGTCTTGCAACTTGGTCAAAGAATAAGTTTGATAAATTGGAATGAAATGCTGACCGAAATTCAAATGTTATATGAAAGTCAACTACACACGACTGCTGTTCCCTCTTCAAGCCTGGACTAAATCTCCATAGAGTTAACATATGATGAAAGAGCCTGCCGTCAGTGCATTCAGCTTTTACCAGATGTGGTTTGATCAAAGTGACGCTGGAAGTGTAACTTTCATTGATTGGTGGAAAGCCAACAATCAGATCAGCTTTGAGGTGTCCTGGACTTCTTTTCAGTACAATAGATTGCTTGCACCAAGGAACAAATTTGTAATAATTTTCCACATCAGAAACTACTTCAAACATCTGATCCATTGTGTGCCTGAAATTGAAATAAAATCCACTTAAAGTACTTTTTATAAAACAACATGAAATGAACCATGCATTATATTTACCATGATTCTAATTTACTCTTTGTAAACTTATAATGTAATTTTTTTTAAAACAAATAGGTGCCATAGCCAGAAAAACATCATAGAATTAAAATGCTTACAGAATTAATGCCTTCTGTATAAATTACTACACATTACATACAGTTCATAAACAAATTACTTTCGCTTCAATGAATCATCAATAAGGAATGAGCAATTATGCAAATGGGAAACATAATTTGGAATAATCATGTTTCTGCATATTAATGTTTCATAACCATGCCTGGAATACTTTATGAAAAGTCTAAGCAACGTTACGCTGTACTATTATTATTAATCAAATACTACAAATATATGGTTATAGAATTGTATCTTTAAGATTACTTATTAATTTCAATTTCAATTTGAAACTTTACTCAAATTCTGTGGTTTAGGTACAAATGACATGTTAAAGACATAAATACACAGAAACATAGTAATTTCTTAATAAATCATACACATATGCTTTAGGCTGCCTACACATAGGCCACTCCATTACTTGAGCAACTGATAGACATAGTGCTTATGTGCTAGTAAATGCTACTGTCCAAACTTGCTTAACACCTATTTAGTAGCTTACACATTTAAATTAGCGTTTAACTATTACCACTTGACAGATGTTTCAAATCAAATCAAACTAATAATGAAAATGGAAAATTGATATCCGAGCACCTCCTTGATAGTATATGAAACAAAATGCAAATGGGCAAACAGTCTTACTCGGGATGAAATATCAACATCATCATCATCAACCCATTACTGTCCCACTGCTGGCCACGGGTCTCCTCTCAGAATGAGAAGGATTAGGCCATAGTCTACCGCGCTGGCCAAGTGCGTATTGGTAGACTTCACATACCTTTAAGATTTTTATCTCTCAGGTATGCAGGTTTCCTCACGATGTTTTCCTTCACCGTTTAAGCAAGTGGTAATTAATTTCTAATACACACATAAATTTGAAAATCAGAGGTGCGTGCCTGGGATTTGAACCTCGGACCCCTCGACCGAGAGGCCGCGTTTCTTAACCAATAGGCTATCACTGCTTATGGTGCTGCGGGCTACTATTGTGCCACATATCAATCAATAAGTTATATATATCAGCTTAAAGGTATAAAGATTATAAAAACTTACCCAACCAGCTGCCTTCCAGTGTATTCTCTTCTGCGGCTTGCCTTAGGAAAGGTGAAGAATGTTCGCTGCTGTTGTTCGTTCCCATGGCACTGACAGTGAAATCTGGCGTCGTCTACATGTCTATTTACGTAATGACCCTGAAAACTAATGACGAAATAAGGAAGATAAATTTAATGCGTCGTAATTTAACCATAATAAATAATTTAATGTAACGTTTTATTTAACAAGACCACGTTAAGACACATTATTAAGAATATTTACCCGAGTATTTTACAGTTTGCGAAAATCGCTCTCCATCCTGATGCAGTTTTTGATATAATCATTTTATATTATTTCGTATTCGACCTTCCTTAGCGTTTAAACCATGTATAAAACACATTTTATAATAACTTCATTGCAAATTTCGCATACATTTAACAACACGTAAAATCATTTTTATTGACACCATCTGATCTCGACCAACCATTCCCTTCGCAAATCTGCTTCTGTCAGAACAGAAATGTCAGAATGATTAATACTGAACAATCAAATTTTTAATTTTGACACGTGCGACGGCGTTTAAAAAAATTGCACATTTAAAAATGTCTATGGTTAAAATGTGCTTTATTTGATTTTATTAATTTATGCATTGTGTCTCATGTTTATTATAAACGAACTAAAATTAACTTAAAAGATTGTTCTTAATGTGCGTAACGTGCAAAGATAAATTTTTCGCTTAAATATTAAATATTAATTTAAATCAGATAACAAAGTACATAAAAATTAAAAACGAGGGCAACTGTCAAAACTACTCAACTGTCAAATAATCTAAAAGTAAAATGTCAGTTGAATGAAAATATCATGAAGTTATAGGTAAATACCTATAACTTCATGGAAAATATCGTGGTGTGGTTTTTGAGCAGGGTTGCCAACCCTACAGTTTTAACTGTAGATCTACAGTTTTTTGGAATGTCTCTCAGTTTTTAGTTTAGGCCTCTAAATCTACAGTTTTTTATAAAAGATACTAGCGGCATCTATTTGCTTCGCTAAGAATTCCATACACTACCGAACCGGAGGTATAGTCCACGTAAAACTGCTAGTCCGCTCTGAATATAGAAATAAATCGCGTCGCCATAGCAAATTGTATCACTACACCTGCTCGCAACAACTTCAGAGCGAACTAGCATTTTGGCGCGGACTATAATAACCAATTTAATAGATGGCGTTAGTGGTGGACCATTTCGGTCACCGATCGTCGACCGGCGATCGAATTCTGTTTTCGCCTAACTTCCGTAATGGATTAGCATTTCCATACTTTACAGTCTTTAAATATTATATTGCTAATTTGATTTCACATAATGTTTGTAACTTTTGACATTTGATTTGATTAAAACTTTTATAATTACACAATTTTTTACCACGCTTTTATTAGTTTGATCTGTATGTATGTATGTAACGGAATATTTGAACTCGATTTTTACCTACTTTGAACGGTCTGAATAATTTAAAATTTTGAGCAATTATCAAGAACCGATGACAATACATGATCTTAATAATTTTATCCCATTCTCCTCATCAGGATCAGGATTAACGATTTTCCTTGTGCGATTTTGGCGTGGTTTTAAATTTTAAACTGTAATTATATTGTTTTTAATTCTCTCCCTATAATGTGTTCAATTTATGACTATAATTATATAATAAAAAATAATAAAAATGTAGATTTACTCTTTTTTAATTTGACTTTTACAGTTTTCTACAGTTTTTTTTAATCGTATCTACAGTTTTGCCCTATGCTGGAGTTGGCAACCCTGTTTTTGAGTAACTTATCCACGTGTTTCATGGTACTATTTGGTTACCTCTAATTTTAACGGAGTGTGTGAAATGAAAGCAGTTTTATAGTGTGTATAATAAAAATGGGTCGCAAGGCAAAATTCGATGAAGGTAAAAAAGTGAAGAAAGGACCCGGTAGGAAGGCACGGAAGCAACCGGCTCCAGTATTCAGGAAAGAACTTCGTGAGTACAAATATACTTAAATTCAAGTAAATTTTAAGTGAAATAACATAATATTAACATTAATAACTCATTAAATCTCTTTTATTTTATTTTATTAATATTTAAAATCAAACGTCATTTAATGTGTATCTCACATACTTATTTCTAACTTCTTAACTTTGGTTAAGTTAGTATTCATACCAATATTTCTTACTTAACATGTTCATACTTAATGAAGGGTTGTAATAATATTATGGGTTGTACTTTGTTAGGTTAGTACTCTCACAATATGAGGATATCAGGTAATAGAACTGATGGTTTGAATACGGCTACTTTATGGTGAAATGTTTTTTTTTTATAATATAGGAGTAGCAGACGAGCATACACTCCACCTGATGGTAAGTAGCTACTGCTGTCCATGGACATCTGTAATCAACCCCAGATAGGATTAGATATTCTTACCTGAGGTCGGCCACAGATGAGCCGCTAACCCTGAGGACTAAGCTGGAACGCATCGGAAAAGTCTGTCTCCCTTACCACACCCTTCAAACTGGAACACAGCAGTGCCTAACACTGCTGTTATTACGTAGAAATAGGTGTGGCGGTGGTGGTGCCGGAGTTGAACCACAAAGGGTTCTACCACCTTCAAGTTGCCTGTCTTCTTATGGCATAAGACAAAATAAAGCAAATTAGACATAATAAACTTAGCAGCAGCATTTTTCACATCTTAAGAGATGTGAAAAATGCTGCTGCTAAAACTACTGAATATAATATAATGAAATAAAACTACTGTGCAAAGAACATGAATATCTTAATATTCTGCTTTTTAAGATATTATCAAAATGATAATCCCTTCTACTCGATATCTATCAATAAAATATTTATAACTATTGACACCATGCACCCCACGCTTTTTTTACAATAAAAAATATTTTTATCTTATTTACACTATTCTTAATTCAAATTTAAAAAAATATTATTTTCTATTTTTAAGTTGGATTTTCTATAAAAAGCGTATTTTTTAGTTTTTTTTAAATATTATTTATTTTTGTTTACGAGGCGGAAACCTTCAAAAGGAACCCGGCCACGTGGGAGTGAAACCGGGTTATGTGGGATTTTTACCGGGTTAATCAATGAACTTTATAAAATAAAATAACATATTTTTAATATATTATTACAATATTTTTCAGAAACAGATGCAAAGTTATCGAATATCACTGGCTGCTAATAACCAATCTAATGACTTTCCTAAAGATCGACATCATCAATTAATCTGTAATTAATGCATCAAATCAAATTTCGACCATTGGTATACATTTACCACCCTCGATATTTGCTATCCAAAAGATGGTAGATTGAATAATAATAACGGGCCTAAGTAATTTTTTATAGATTACATCTCTAATAGAAAGTGTGCTTTCGGCGCTGTATTTTGATTGACATTTCACGCAAGTACAACTATCGACATTATAAAACAATTGCAGAAAGCATTAATGAACTTTTTATGTTATATCAAATTATATTTGCCCCTTTAACGACACGCGATTATCTACTTTATACCACGCTTTTATTAGCATAACCTCTATGTATGTATGTAACGGAATCTTTGAACTCGATTTTACCCACTTTGAACGGTCCGATTAATTTAAAATTTTGAACAATTATCAAGAACTGATGACAAATACACGATTTTAATAATTTTACCCCATTCACCTCATCATGATCGTCAGGAATCAGGTATAGGTAACGATTTTCCTTGTGCGATTTTAGCGTGGTTTTTAGTTTTTAAACTATAATTATTACATTATATTTCGAGAATTAATATGATGTAGTATTTCTAGTAGTGAAAATGCTCTTAGTGTTATTGATCCCTTGCATCCGCCATTAGAGTTCACTATTCGTAACCAGTCTGAGAAGATCTTGCCGAAAAAATCAGTACGTTATAACTATTTTAAAGCTGATTATGAAACGATTACATCTGAACTTAATAAAATACACTGGGAAGACAAGTTTAGTGGAAGTCTAAATGTGGATGAAATGTCGGAGATATTTTACAAAAGCATAAATGAAATCATACATAAATTTGTACCGCTCACCAAGATATCCAATCAAAAATACCCGCCGTGGTTTACAAGAAATCTTATTAAATTACTTAAAGAGAAATATAAGTACCATTTAAAAGTTAAAAAATTTGGAAACCCTCTTGATATAATTAGCTTTAAAATTCTCAGAGAAAGGTGTTCACAACTCCAAAATATCTGTTATAAAAACTATACAGCAAGACTCGAGACAGCATTAAAACATAACCCTAAACTATTTTGGACACACGTAAAAAGGACTAGGCAAGATCACAACTCATATCCTAGCCAAATGTTTTTAAAGGATAAAGCCGCATCAAATGACAAAGACATCTGTAACTTGTTTGCTTCTAATTTCTCCTCTATATTCTCTTCACCAAATAACATTACGGTTCCATTAGACTGTTCCTCAACAAATTCTCATCTCTTGCTGACCTGTTCTTTTTCGCAAGAACAAGTTTTAACCGCACTTAAAAAGCTAAGCCCGTACAAAAGCGCTGGTTGCGATGATATACCTCCCATATTTCTTATTAAATGTGCTAAGTCTCTTTCGTATCCACTCAAAATAATTTTTAATAAATCTCTCTTTAGCGGTATCTTTCCTGCAGTGTGGAAACGGGCTCGAATAGTACCCATATTTAAATCTGGTGATAGACAAAATATTAGTAATTATAGACCTATATCCATATTACCAACGATGGGTAAGGTACTAGAGAAACTTTTATGTGGACCGCTTACATGGCATCTAAAACATGGCATGTCTAAAGACCAGCACGGCTTTTTGAGCAATAGATCAACGTGCACTAACTTGGTCTCTTTTATTGAAAACGTCTCTAAATATGTTGACTCTAGATCATCTGTGGATACTATTTATGCAGATTTTAGTAAAGCGTTCGATCTGGTCAACCATTCAATCCTTGTAAAAAAACTATCATTGTTGGGTATCGGGAACAGTATCTTAAGATGGTGCTGTTCGTATTTGGAGAATCGAACCTCAGCAGTTGTGTTGAATGGTTTCACCTCTACAGCTTACACAATGACAAGCGGAGTCCCACAGGGATCTCATCTCGGCCCTATCTTATTTAATATCTTTATCAACGACATCACCGACTTTGTTCATCACTCCCATTGTTACTTGTTTGCTGATGACTTAAAGATTTCTAGGCGTGTTGATGGTCCGGATGACTCTATGAAGCTGCAAAACGATTTGAATGGTGTAGCTGAGTGGTGTAAGCTTAATAATATGGTGCTGAACACTGACAAATGCTATTTCATGAGATTCTCTAGAAAAAAAGTTAATAGTGTCAACAATATCATTACGTACAAAATAGGCAAAAATCCACTGAAACAGATCAATGAAGTCCGCGACCTAGGTGTTACCTTAGATAGACAATTGCGTTTTGATTCACACATTAACGCCATAACATCCAAAGCCTTCAAAACTCTGGGATTTGTCCTTCGTAACACTAAGGATTTTAAACGAGCCGAAACTACAATCCTACTATATAATGCACTAGTAAGAAGTTCTCTCGAGTATTGCTGTGTTGTTTGGAACCCATTCTATAAAACATATAAAGATCGTATAGAAAGAATCCAAAAAAAGTTTTTGCGGATATTATCATATCGCCAGAATGCTAGATTTCTTTTAAACTACGGCGATAGGCTTGAACATTTTAATATGATGACTTTAGATAATCGTAGGTTAGTGCATGATAATGTATTCCTATATAAAATTGGTAACGGCTTGATTGATTCTCCACAACTGTTAGAACAAGTTAAAATTAATATGCCATCTAAAATTCCTAGACAAGGAAAATACAAATTATTTACTCAGGATCTCTCTAAATCTAATCTTGGCTATAATTCACCAATTAATAGAATGACAAGACAGTATAATACCTTGTCGGCCTCTAACCAAATACTTGACATTTTCGGGGACACTTTAGGCAAATTTAAAAAAAACATTTCAGAAATCATTCGTCATAGCCATATTACATAATAATAATATTTTTTTTTATTTTTTTTATATACAAATTAATCCAATGATATTTTATCACATTTTAATTCAATAGTCTATAAGTAAAATTATTGTTATAAGTAAAATTTATTCATAGTCTATTTTTTACTACTGACATTATTTTAATTTCAATGTATTAATTTTAGATTTTAATTTTAATTTCAATATATTTAATTTTTCTAAGTTCTTATTAATTGTATAAAATTGTATTATATATTCTTATCCTATATTTAATGTAAATTGTAGTCTTATTATCATTATATTTAAATCTACTAGAGCGTCTATTCTGTAAATGCCGTGTTCACCTATAATTGTGGGTACACGAATTCTTTTTCTAACTTTTGCAATGTAATTTATATAAGTGTATTCTACGTTGGTGGACCTTTAATAAATAAATAAATAAATAAATAAATAAATGTAGGTAAGGAGTCAAGACCGCTTTGTAGCGTAGAATTTGTAATTTGTATTTAATTGTGTATTTTGTGTTAGAAATCATTTCAAATTATTTCATGATAGTATTAAATTCATTTATTATTTTGGGATATTTCAATGAAGTGTTATTTTTATAATTAAGTATAAGTTCTCATTTATATAGTCACTGGCTGGTACGATTGTAAGAGTTAGCTTAAAAAAGAATAAATATACTTAAAAAAACTAAAAAACACGTTTTTATGATAAAATCAACTAAAAAGTAGAAAATAATTTTCAATCTAGGGATCAATTAAGGAACAGTAAATTGTATAATTGTGGAAAAAGTGTGGGGTAAAATATAAATCATAAATTAAAAATATAAATCATAAAAGCGTGTTTTTTAGTTTTTTGAACTATATTTATTTAGGTTGTGATTATGTATCATTGCTACAATTATTCTTTGAACATAATTATGAATAAAATGTTATCTCAAGTTAGATTAAAAATTTTAATCAATTCTTCTACTTTACAGTTGAGGATGATAAAGAAGAAAAAAAACTGAGCCATAGACAAAAGCAGAGAGCACACAGACGAGTTAAGAAGAAAGCAGAATTAGTTGAAAAGAAGAAAGCTCTCAAGCAAGCCAAGAAGAATGTTGCCAAACAACAAGAGAAGGAGGTTATTGAGGAATCAGACGAGTCTGGTGATGAAAATGGTCAAGGTTTGTTTTATATTGTTTATTTTACTTAGAGAGATGTATAAGGTTGGTTCCCAGGAAGTAGTATTGCAGATCTCAGCCTGATCTGTAGTTGGTTAGTGAATAATAAAAATATGTTACTTTAATGTGTAACTTTAGCAGCAACTAAACACTACAAATAAATCTTACTATCGCCATGTTGGACTTAACAAAATTAACAGGGAACAAAAGGGAATTAACAAAAACACAACTGTCAGTGTTGTGTATATTTAGTTTATAAGCTTGCTTAAAATGAACAAGGATTCTTATGTATTAATTCCCAAAGTATTAGAATCTTTGAATTTAAATTCACACAAAATTATAGGTTTTACTGATGACAACAAGGATTGGTTAAAATTGAAGAAGAAAGGAAAGGGCAAGGCTGAACCAGCTGAAGACAGTGACAATGACAGTAGTCAGGATCAGGAAGAGGAGTCTGAGGAAGAAGTTGAACAGGATAGTGATGATGATGATGAACAAGAAGAAGAAGCACAAGAAAATGGGGTAAATAATAAAAAATCCTCCAAGGAAACATACAAGGTAATAACTGTTTGAGACAACTTCATTAGTCAAAATAAAATGAATGAAATATTTAAATAGTCAGTATTATTAATTTAATACTAATTAATTAAATAAATAAGATATAAGTAATTTATTTCGGTAGCAATTTAAATCAAAATGTTGCAATAAACATACATTGCATCTATGGAAAAAGTATTATTGAGTGTGTTGTAAACAATAGTTATATATAATTATTTGTTTTTTTTTTAGGTTGGCAAACTGGATGATTTGTTTGTAGATACAGACGAAGAGGACCAAGACATGACTGCTGAAGACGAGGAAGGAACCGAAATGAACAAATCTACTTATAACTCTGATTCCAGTGATGAGGAAGAAAAAAGCGGCGATGATGATGATGATGATGATGATGACATGTTGCCAATCGAAAAAGCTAATATAAAACTCAAGAAGAAACAGAAATTAGATAAAAAACTAGCAGACGATGAGATGCAACTAAATATTTCAAAGCAGGATGTATTTGCTTTCCCCACTGAGGACGAGTTGCAAAACCCAACGAGTTTACAAGACATACATCAAAGGATTAAAGATGTTGTTACAGTTTTAGGTGATTTCAGTCAGCTAAAGCAAGAGGGTAGGTCTCGTTGCGAATATACAGATCTATTACTTAAAGATCTATGTATGTACTACAGTTACAATGAATTCTTAATGGAAGTCCTTATGCAAATATTCCCAGTACAAGAATTAGTTGAATTTTTGGAAGCCAGTGAAGTAGCAAGACCTTTAACAATAAGGACGAATAGTCTGAAGACAAGACGGCGAGATTTAGCCCAAGCTCTTATTAATAGAGGAGTTAATTTGGATCCTGTTGGGAAGTGGAGTAAAGTAGGACTTGTTATCTATAGTTCAACTGTTCCTATTGGTGCCACACCAGAGTATTTGGCTGGTCATTATATATTACAAGGTGCATCGAGTTTTCTGCCAGTAATGGCATTGGCACCACAAGAGAATGAAAGGATTTTAGATATGTGTGCTGCCCCTGGAGGCAAAGCATCTCATATTGCAGCTATCATGAAAAACACGGGAGCGCTTTTTGCTAATGACGCAAATAAGGAGCGAACTAAAGCTGTTGTTGGTAACTTTCACAGGCTTGGTGTTGTTAATGCAGTAGTGTGCAATTACGATGGAAGGCAGTTCCCAGATGTTATAAAAGGTTTTGATAGAGTTCTATTAGATGCGCCTTGTACTGGTACAGGAGTAATTGCTAAAGATCCAAGTGTTAAGACTACAAAGGATCAGAAAGACATACAGAGGTGTTTCAATCTGCAAAGGCAACTTCTCCTTGCAGCTATTGATTGCTGTAATGCTAAATCCAGCTCAGGTGGTTACATAGTGTATTCCACTTGTTCTATTTTACCTGAAGAGAATGAATGGGTAGTTAACTATGCTCTGAAAAGAAGAAATGTTAAGTTGGTGCCTACTGGACTTGATTTTGGCACAGAAGGCTTTGTTAAGTACAGGCATAATAGGTTCCATCCTTCACTGAAATTGACTAGACGATTCTATCCTCATACACACAATATGGATGGCTTCTTTGTGGCGAAATTTAAGAAGTTCTCAAATGTCATTGTAAGTATTATGAATAGTTTTTGACTAATTTTGACTATTCTGAATAATGAACAATTTAATAACTAGAATTTTGTATAGTCTAAATTTAATTGGTCTGTAAACATTACTTGATCAGAACTTTTTATCTTCTAGCCCGAAGCAGCAAAAGATGAAGATGATGAAGAAGAAACAAAAGAACAGACTGAAACTAAACAAAATGGTGAAGCCTCATCGGAGGAAACAGAGAAATTGGAGAAGGGACCAGTCAAAAGAACAGCTGAAGCAGATGTATCAGAACCTGTAAATAAAAAGAACAAGGCAGCAGTGAAAACAGGGTATAGTTTTTTATTTATGCTACATAGACATCACAATAATAAATTAAATTAAACATACTTGCGCTTACAGTAGTTGCATTAATAATTATAAATAACTTTTGTCAATTTAGCAAAGTAATAATGTAAGGATAATGTAAGAAAATTTTATATGAGTAAATTGCGAGACAGTATACTGTCAGTAAGAACTTCATTTACATTTTTATTTGTATTTTATTTTTTTAAGTGTAAAATTTACATTTTTATTTGTTTTTTTTATTTTTTAGCACCGACAAAGCTACGGAAAGCAGTAATACAGCCCCTCAAGCGAAAAAGCAGAAGAAACAGAAAAACAAAAAGAAAAAACAGAACAAAATGGAGACTACAAAAACATAAGTAGATAATAATGAAAACAATGGAGAAAAGCAATCTAATGTAAATACTAAACATCAAAATGTGGATAATAAAGTAGATAAAAAAGCAAAGAAAAATAATAAACAAGGTAATTTAACGGAAAAGCCACAAGTTGCTGTTGTTACGAATGATCTAGCAAATACACAACCTAACAGCACAAATTCCAAAAAGAAGAAAAGGAAAAATAAAAAGGATAAAAATAAGGCTCAACCAAATGCGGACAAACCAGTCGGACAAACACAACAAAACACGAAAATAAATAAAGACGCAAAAATTCCAGAGAAGGTAGAAATGGCTGTTTCGAAGAAACTCAAAAATAAGATGAAGAAGAAAAAGAAACAAATAGGCCAACTAAATAACGATAAGAAAAATCAGGAGCCTAAAAAGGGGTTTAAAAAGAACCTGAAAAAGAATAAGACTAAGTGACAGAAGACTAAAACGAAGTAATTTCTGATAAACAATTAGTTTTATGGATATTCTATAATAAAATTGAATTTATGTTTTACATAACAATTTGTATTATTTTACGAAATCCTTAAGTCACACAAAAGTAATAGTTTTGCAAGGGTCTTTACGCATTTCAAAGAAAATTTGGAAAGCTGAAGATGGCAAAATATCATGAATTTTTTTTCTAGAAGACTTTACTTTTCCAAAGCAAATAGCGAGAAAATGGTGTTGAATTAAATAAAGCCAAATCACCAAACCAAACCAAATCTAGTCTTAACTATTATTAAAACAAGTTATTGTTTTTTTCTTTAGAATCAATCCAACGCATTCACACTAGAGTTAGACTAGAAATGCACATTTTTAAAACTTACGTGACATGAGGGAATGGGGAGGGCGTTGAGATAAATCTCTCGGCATCACCAGGAAAAGAGGGAGGGGTCGGAAAATCGCTGAAATTGTCTCACGTAATCGCAACCGTCCTCCGGCATCGCAGACACCCTCTATATCGGGGACGGCTTAAGGTGAAAACCAGCCTAGAGTCTATTTACGCGGGTTCGGGTAATTTAATTCCAGTCTTTAGGGCTCGAGATGTGTGTGCGTCCGCACCCTCATTTCATAAGGAAGATTACGGCTAGTTGTCCCTCCCTTTCGGGCTGGCGGCAACACCAGAACCGGCCGACGGTGCCGAGCCTCGAGTGTCGTAACGCTTCTCGCGAGGGTGTCACTAGAGAAACCGCGTAGCCTATAGTCTGTAGGAATCCGACATACCTCTTTCGCTCCACCGTTAATTAAAACTTCAAATATTAACTTTCATGTTTATATTGTACTAGATTTTGCCCGCGGTTTCGCCCGCGTTTAAAAGAAAATAATATGACATACTAACATATATAAAACTCAAAATTCGTACCTTCATTGGAATGACAGTGGCGCCATCTGGCGAAACTTGGTCGTATCAACTCTGAAACCTTCGTGGGCTCATGGACAACAACTTTGCTAAAGATCATCACTTGATCAAATGCATAGTTTACGATTCAATCCTTACTAATATCGATGAAAATAATCGACTTTTTGGTCCAAAAGATCGATTCTCCGATTAATCGATCTTAAATCGCTATCCCTAGTTCCCGTGGAATTTCCGGGATAAAAACTATCCTATGTCCTTTCTCGGATCTCAGACTATCTTTGTACAAAATTTCATTAAAATCAGTTCAGTGGTTTAGGCGTGAAGAAGAGACAGACAGACAGACAGTTACTTTCGGATTTATAATATTAGTAAGGAAGTAAGGATAAGGACTAGTAAGGATAAGGATAAATCGGTGTTAAATTATCGGGTTTCCTTTACCAGAAAGTAAGCGATATTAATTATTCTATGTAAGATCATAGACCTTTAAATTGGGGTTTCGATTTACTACTACCCCGATCCCTCGGTACCCCGAGAAATAAAATTGTCACCATTGTGGTTGTTTTTAAGTAGTATATATTTTGCAGTTGTCCGTGACATTAAACTGACTGCGATGGTGACTAAAGATCGTCTCTTTTACCTACTGTAGTACCTAAGTTTATCTACAGTCTAGACGGATAGGTGCACATGTTATGTGTAAACAATAACACCATAAACACTATTTTATGAGTAAATTATAGGCTCTATATTTTTGGAGTTTCGTTGTGTGTGCAGGTAGATATTAATAAGAGAAAATAATTAGGCTTATAATTTTTAGAAGGACTAAAATCGTTTAGGTACAGTAAAAATACGAGTATAACGCTTGTTACAGCGCAGACAAACTTATTAGCATATAACGCGAGACTTAATCTATTACTGGCTTTTAATTATTCAAATTAAGCGTGTAATCAACAGGTTAATTAGTAAGGCACGGTGTTAAGTGGCTTCTGAAAACTTTATTAAAACGTAATTTATGTTAATTTTGCTAACGAAGAAGTCTTTGTAAGATGCTACAAGAAGTGAGCCTCTTAGAGAGAAGTTATGCTCGCATATAGGGAAAACGTCCCCTTTTGCACAACGACCTGTCGCCCTTCCGGGATAAATATTCCCACAGCACTTGAAACTTGGAAATTTAAGGCTAGTAAGGACAGTCTATGGCCATACGAAAATGTGGATTTCCGACATCCACATCGCAAGAAATTAATGCCAGAGACTGCCAGTGGGCTCTCAGTTTTTTTATTACGTTTGTAGAAGTATAAAGTAGTGATGGTAAGAGGCCACTGCCGCCCATGGACATCTGTAATTAATCCCAGATAATTTCTACTTGAAGTAATTACCGTTGTTATTAGGCAGAATAGGTGTTGCGGTGATACCACTGGAGTCGATCCACAAAGGCAGTTTCCTACTACATTCAAAATCTTGTTTCGGTTTAATAACCGACTGACGAGTAAATAAGTTACTGACCGAAATGACCGGTGTCCGCAGCTCTACGAAGAGTTTACCCATTGATCAACCCGAATCCGAATTAATTAATAGTTAATTCAAAAGTTTGGTAAAATGTAATAGCAGTATTTCGTGGGGGTAAAGTTTTATCTTTTGTGTTGTATTGTTGTATTTTTTATTTTTAGTTAGTTATTCTATAGCAGGATTTACTATTAGGCTCTTGAGAAAACCTACATATTAATATAATAAATGGTGCCAGTAATAGATAAATTTTGTAAATATTGAGTAACTAATTTGGAGTTGCGTTTTTCTTACCATATTTTAACGCAAAGCTATGGATAAATAGTTAACAAAATATATGTATAATTTTACTTCTTTTAAAACCTACGTTTGGTCCAATTTCGTCATAAATCAGAAAACAAAATGCTACAAGACTTTGAATGACGTTGAATTTTAATAGTCATTATCCTGACCGTTAACCTCTTTCCTTTGGAAAGTCCAGTTTTTTTAATCCAGAGTTCCAGAATTTTAATAAAATTCAATTTATGACGAGAGATGCAGCTTAATTACAAGTAAATTATATCTATAGAGATATTATTCGCTTTCAGCTTTCTCGCAACCTACATTTCAAGCGCGAAAATCCTGATGCTTAAATGTTTTTCAGTTTACCGGGTGTGAGATATGAGTATATTTGTTAAAAACGTGCAGATAAAAGCGTTTCGGTTGCGAGGTGTGTTCTGGCTGTACGAGGTACATGCGTTCTGAAAAATAGGCGACCCCTGGGCTAGTTGGGGATAAATCAAAAGGGCTGAAGCTTTTCCGCGTCGGCCGGGGCGGCGACCGTAGCTACGGCGGCGTAGCTCGTCCTTAATGAAAAGCGTGGTCCGCGCAGCCCCGCGCCCCCGCGCTCGGAGGCTGCCAGTATCCCGCGGACCGCGCTGCCGACTCCACACGTACGGCACACGCTCTATTTCTCGCCTAAATCTCGGCTACTTCGTTTATCTACGAGTAATTAATAAAACAAGTGTTCGTATCGACGTTTAAAATAATTTCAGCCATTGTTTAATACATGAAATGTGCACCGGAAGTCCTGACCGGAATAGGCGCTGAAATGGAGACAGGAAGCGGGTAGGGTGGGTCGCTTTGTTCGGGACGTACTACGCCCGTTATGGAGGCTGTGCCGCGCAGCATCCCTCGCCATGTTGCTATCTCTACCTCTACGGACGTACACCTACAGCGGGCGGTTGGCCGCGATATTAATTGGGCTCCATTTTATACCTCGTTTTGAACTCAATTCGTACGTTTACGCGCTCTTTGTGAAATAACGCCGGCGTATATAAATTAATTAATTTTAATGAATTTGCACTCGGTACACTTTACCCACATTTTAATAGGTCGTAAAGCGCACAACGATGATTTTTTAAATAGTTTTCAACTTTCAGTGGTAGAATAAATTAAGTCTGTAATATTTTGAAAATAATTTGGGCTGCTGAAATGCAATGTAGAGAAGGATTTTCACTTTTATTTCTGAATCTGATAACATTACAAAAATTTACAGAGAAATTGTCAAATAATACGCGCCATTTTTCTCCGTAAGTACCTTTAACATTAACTTAATACTTAAAAAAACATGTTAAAAATATACGGAATCATTCATTACACATACGAATACAATGACTTACGGAGTCGATATTAAGATGCTATGAGTTAGAAAATTTACACCCGAATAAAAACTACCTACCTACCTACCTACTAAATTAAAATATATCTAAGAAAGTAAATCGTACTATCATAGCTCTTTTTTCAACATCAATAAATTTGAAAATATCTGTTATTTTTAATCTGCAAAAACGATTATGACCACGCTGTGATATAAAGCAGTTTCGTAGTGATTTACTGAATGAAATAGCGAACTTTATATAAACATATTTTATCAAATTACGCTGCACTGCTAAATTTATATTTTACTATCTACTAATTTATATTTGACTCATCGAAACTGCATCGGGTTTAATTACGCATGACTCTAGTTGCGTTGCAACTTCAATTATTACGAGATATGGATCTACTGAAGACAAGTTCTACTAAACATTTTCTTTAGAGGTTATTCTCAATAGTGTATCTATAAGTATATTTTCTTTATAAATAAGGCAGTGGGCAATTTAACACAATGTTAAGGTGAATACGCTGATTTTATCGCCGCCTTCATTTCTGGCGTGTAGCATTGTTTGATGCGTTCAGATTTGATGGGCGTGGTAAGGTTAGCAACTCATATGAGATGAAACAAATATATAAAACCCTTATAATAATATTTCTTCACAAGACCATAATTTTACCCTATTTTTTATGAATCTTAAATACTAGTATGATTACAGCAAGGAAAAAATATAAGCGCATACGTCGAATATTGTACTTAATTTTAAGGTTACATGGTTTTTAATTTCAGGTTTTAAGTCGTCATTATAACATAATGTATTTTATATGAATAGAGTTAAGTTATTAAGCCGAAATCTCTCAATACAGTGAATCTATCAAACAGACATTTGCGAGAAAAATACTTTAAAACACTAAAACTTAAACTTAAAATTCTCATAGTCAGAATGCTACGAGCACAAGATAAATTGAAAGACCGAAGCAAAAATTATATCATTTATACTCGTATATGTATTTGCCTGGTCGTGCATCGAACGCGGAGCCCTTTACATAGCAACTACCATCTAACTAACACATCAGACTAACTCACCAAAATTAATTACCAAACAAAGTCTGGCTATTAGCAACATTGTTAGTAGAATTGTTATGTTCAACTCGTCCGTAGTAGAGTAATATTAGGTAATATTCTGTAATGCGATGTTTACTTTCGGAATGTCACGGAGTTGATTACAATTCATGTTCCAAGTTTTATTTCTTAGCTTATGAGATCATACGCTTTACTTATCTACATAATTATAGTATTCATTACGTATTCTACTATGTATACACCATACTTACCTACATATTCGGAAAAAATGTTTAAAATAATTAATTGTGTTGACACCTACCTACCAACCAAGTCATATTATTTCTATCTTATTATGTACTCTTTTTGCCAGCGGCATAAAGGAAGCAATTATTGTTTGCGTTCTAAAATTGATCTCGATGTTATAAAGTTCCGAAAAGTCCAACATGGATTCCACATTCTTATAATGGGTACCTAATTTGAACTTGGAAAAAGATATTGATTATCTTTAGTGGGCTAAATCGCTATAACATCATTCGCTTCATCCATACTAGAAAAAAATATGTATAAAATATAGCAAACTTTAAAAGGAAAATTGTTGACCTAAAACGCGATGCCGCTGTACGATCCAGTTGGGAGTTAAAAATTTACGGCTCGAAACTTTTGCCGGTTTTAATTCGAGAAATGTTAAGCTTGTTTATGGGTATGTTTGTGACTAGGTATGACGAATTCCCAAAAGAATTGGTAGTTTTCTCATTTTAGGTACTTTTGTGGCACATCAACGAAAACTTGTCGTCCTGGACGTATTTAAATTTTTACGTGAAATTAAAATTTTACTTGTAATTTAATTATATTAAAAAATATTATTTTTACATATTTTTAGATGATAGGTAAATCCCTTTGTAGATTGTAGAGGCACCATCGCCATATCTATTTCGGCTTCATAACAATAATAAGGGAAAGAAAGCATTCCAAGTTAGACCTCAGAGATGGCATGGTATCTGTGTCTACTTCGGTCGGACTTCGATACCACCTGGCGTCGATTACACATGTCCATTAGCAGCACCAACCACGTGTGATTGGTTGGACTGCATATTCCTCTACTTTAAAGTATGAACAAATACGTAAATACATTGAACAAGTGCACTTAATACTCCCTAATATTGAACATTAGAATTTGAGTCACGTGTTACTTTCACATCGCACATGCATGTCGGCTGCACTTGGCAATAATTAGTAGGAGAGCGTTTCATTGTAGAGATGTCTTACCGACATCTGTATTCTCGCTTACCCCTTGTATGTACCGGTTTTGTGAGTAAATGTAAATGTTCTGTCTTATTGGTATCATTTCTCTATTTTAACATCGTCATAAACATCATTCGGGTGATATCTACAACGTTTATATTAGTTATTACATTCAGTATTAACAAATACTAAATTTAATGTTAGTATGATATTTACCTACGTGCTTCATTGAAAAACTTATCAAATTTCTATTTATCCAAGAAATTGTACTATTGAATACATTCGTTGAATACTGCAATTTCTTAGAAATAGCTCAAATTCAAGAATCGCAATGTAGATACCCAACGCACACATGTAATAGTTACTCAAGATACGCGTCATAATTATTTCTATGTTATTACATCGGTATTTATATAATTAAACGCAATTAGAACACTGCAAACTAAATAATAGATAGCAAGTGTTATCTGTTAACAAGAATATAATTTTACGAGTTTCGTTTCGTTTAATTGTAATTTTAAATTTTTAACTTTATCCACATTTTCCAATTAAATATGTCTTGTGAGACGCCATAATGTTCCATGTTTTTAGAGAACTGAAAGATTTTTTCAGCATTCTGCGAAGTAATGCTGGTATAAGTTTGAAGTCATTAAATTCTAGCGAACCTCTTTGTGGGTCAACGACTCCCCTTTTATCATCTTTTTAATTCTAAATTCCTCAGGTACGAGGTATGCGTACAATCTGAATCAAAAATATATAAATACTTAAGTAATTTATGTACAAAAAGCTAAAGTCTAAATCCAGTTTAGTTAGAGCAAAACAACGCTACAACTCTTTAATTTTGGTTGTGAGTGTAGGAGGCATCTTTTATTTTGGTTCTTAATATTGTCAGCAGTGTCACTGGAGTTGAGCCAGAAAGTCACATCTTCAGTAGCTCTTAAAAACTCGTAGTCATTCCAAGCATATTAACAAAGTTTACTACTGTTTCAGTACAGTCGGTTATTGTGGACGCCAGGTGTTATTGGCTGTACAAATCGATTATCTTTGTTCGTTCACACCATTGCATACATGACTACACGTCCAGTCCGCTGTCTGCTGTCAGAGCGCAAGCATTTCCTGTTACGAACCAAATATTTGTAGTTTACTTTACTCACATACCTATTTCTGTTATGCATTGTCTGTTTCAAGTTGAAATAATAGCTTGAATGCAGATTAATAATGCTCTCTTAAAACACCTACTTCACTTTTCGATTACAGTGAACCAATATAATATTTTTTGGAAAGTTGTCTAGCGGATCTATCGCTAAGGATCTGACTTAAAGGATCTCAGGTTCGATTGTAGTCATCAAAATGACGAATTTAATGTTCTGGGCTCGGTTTTGGTATTTGTGTACTCATCTTTGAGTATGTACATCTAGGATACAAAGAATTTTAGTTTTAGTTATCAGGCTATCTTTAAAAAGTGACGTTCTTTATTATTAATGTAATTGAATAATATTATTAAAATTATATTACTCGACGTTAATCTACGATGCTTAGACGTACTAAATATTATGAATCGTTGAAAATATTCCACTTGCATACAAAGTTCATCCTCAATGCAAATTACTCCGATTTGATGTATCACTATTAGCAGTAATCAAAAGCAATTTAATTATTGAGAGTTTTAATTTTTCAAATAAATATTTAATTACCTTCGTAGACCGCTACGGTTTCCGTAGTTCGTAGAAGCTAAAAATGGTTGTTACAAGGCCATTATGAATAGGCCGGTTTCATTTCAGCGTTTTCATTCTTTATTATGGTGTATTGTTGGTTTCATATCCTTTGTGCGAAAGTGGGCTACCGTAAATTAACTTCAGGCAAAAGTTGGTTCGACGTGGAGGTAAGAGAATTTTAATTTATGAAATTTTCAATTATAGATGTTAACGAGATTGTTTTGTTCTAATAAAAGTTTACTAATCAGTTGTAGTGATAAGTAAAAGTGATGTTAAAATCGCTCTAAGTACCTCTTTCAATCTTCATCTTACTTATATTGTAAAGGAGGACGATGGATGGATGTTTGTTACTCTTTCATGCCAAAACTACTAATCGGATTTGAATGAAGTTTGGTACAAAGATAGTTTACAATTTCGATTAACACATAAGATAATGTTTTATGTGGTAAACGAGAGCCACGTGGGTAAAGCCACGGGCAAAAAATAGTCGTCACACACATCGTTACACACATCGAAAAAATATGCAATTAAGTATTATAATACGTTTACTAAATATGGCTTTACCGACAAAGTATTCAATTATATTGTAATTACCATTAACATAAGTGTGCGTAAGTCATTTTTTATATTTTATAGAATGTTACAAGAATCGATGTATATAGTTACCAGTAACCAGAGTTACATTTTACTTAATTCAAATCTAAATCCTTAATTTCAATGTAATGTTATAGTATAAAGTCAGTTTACACATAAATTATTAAAAATAACTAAGCAGTTAAAGGTGTACTACAATAAAACGATAATAAAGCTTAAATAAATTACTACAGACGGGCTTAAAAAATTAAAGTCCTTACCTGTTTTAAACTAGGCCATCTTTCATTATGAAACAAACGCTCTCAAAACGAATATAATTGGAGTAACGAGATATTTTCACGCGATTATTTAATAAGGTCTGAGTGGGTCAAAGCTGCACGTTTTGTTTGAAATATGATTATTAAATTACTAGCCTTCTGTTCCAGCTTCGTTAGAGTTAATGATAGAGAATAAAACACAATTTAATTCATTTCATTTAGTGCTACAAAAATCAAAAGTTACAAAAGTTTTAATTGCATAAAGTGGGCATTCAAAGAGACAAATATGAGTAAATACGAAATTACATTTTACTTACAAGAAAAAGAGAGACATTTGCGCCTTTTTTGCTGACCTTTGTCACGGTGCCTATGGAAAACAGTGGTAGAAATTCATTCTACATCTTACAAGTTCGTAAGTAAAAGAATCATACAAACTAACCCACGGAGGACGATCACAAGTCCAGTAGATGCGAATGAATCATCATTCTGCCTGAAATGCTAAAAATGTAAATATTATACGTTCTTAGCGCATGCCGCATTTTTTAAAATTTAGTATGTATTTCGTTACCTAATATTCCTAATAATACTCTGAAACACTTGCTTATACAAATAAACAAACAAAGGTAAGCGGAACGATCATAAAACGACCACACGGAGTGTTCGTAGACTTTTATAAATATTTACGCTGGATTCATTTCAAGTTCTTCCTGCGAAAGTTCTTCAATCTGCTGTGTCTTGGAATTATAAACTCTAACCCTTTTGTTATAAAGGATATTGTCGTGTATCGATAGGTCTGTCTGGATGATGGCTACAGAAATAGATTGCGTATTAGTTAGTTCCAGACTAGGATGCGGGTTTGTTTTGGTCCTTCTTTTCCGGGAGCCGTTTCTGGCGAGTCTAAAAGCAAATTAAATGTTATGTATATTTTACGACGTTGCTCTACAAAATTTCATTAGTAAATATAGGTAGCACAAAATTATACACTTTAATAGATCGTATCTCATATATAATATGCATTATTGGTTATGATGGTAAGCGCGTGTTCAAGTCAATCCTTGTGTAGTTCACATTGTTCACTATACACACTTCACTAGGCGAAGTTGCAGATTTGTATACGTGAATTGTTACTTTATTAGTTATATGCTTGTGAACCTACAATGCCACCATAAACATTAATATGAAATTATTAGCTGTTTACGAATTCTTTTTTTTTTTTTTATAATAATATAAGAGTAGCAGACGAGCATGCAGTCCACCTGATGGTAAGTGGCTACTGCCGCCCATGGACATCTGTAATCAACCCCAGATAGGATTAGATATTCCTACCTGAGGCCACAGATGCGCCGCTACCCCTGAGGACTAAGCTGGAATGCCTCGGAAAAGTCTGTCTCCCTTACCACACCCTTCAAACCGGAACACAGCAGCGCCTAACACTGCTGTTATTAGGTAGAAATAGGTGTGGCGGTGGTGCCGCCGGAGTCGAACCACAAAGAGTTCTACCACCTTTCGTTGTAAGTTTCTAGCTCTAAAGATTTTTCTTCTTATTTCTAAGATTTCCAACTACGCAAACTTAGTTGACAACTTGCTAAATCTGTTTTTGTTCACAGCAATTTGGAAGCTTATAAACTTGAGTTAAACTTCATGTGTGCAAATAATCTTTTAGAGCTAAAAAGTAAAGGAAAGCCAATGAACATTTCAACGATTTCGTTCATTGAAGGGCGTAGAATTGGGCATATGAACGCAAAATGCGACGTTTTCGGGAGTCATTTTGCCATAAAATAACCATAAGATTAAACCAAACGCGGCAAGGATGGGCACGTCAATAAGAGGGATCATTTCAAGCCATTAACCATGGGTTGTCGCTGTAAAACATGGTTTTGTGCGTTGAAATAAGATTTATATTAGAGGCTTAATTTTATTCTGGAAGTGAGTCCTTACGGTAGGACGTAATCAAGAGGCCGCTCGAAGTGCTTCAACTCTGACGATCTCTTCCCCGCCGTGCAAAGGACAGTAATGCCTTAATTTGTTTGTCTTTTGTTCTTACGGCCACTTTGTTTCCATTAGTGCTCTATTTTCTTAGTAGTTTTTGCTTTATTGGGGCGATACCACCACCACTTAAATGTACCTTAAAGTACAACGGTTTTAACAGACAGAAATATTGAGAAAAAGTAATTTCTTTTTTCTTAAAGATTTTCTTAAAGAGTGATAAATGTTTGCTACAAAAGTAATAGTTATTTCTTTCAGTACAAGTAAGAAAGCGGTCTTGCAGTATAAGCTTTATATAAAAATTCTTTATGTAGAACAAAAAATCTCATAAATTAACTTGTCTGTGGTAAAATTTCTTGCCAGCCTGCTATTTTATTAAAAAACAAAGTAATTAAATTAAATACAATAACCGATATACTTATGTAGGTTATCCCATTGTGTACAGTAATATAATTCGGTGACCAAAAAATAATTTTATTATTACGTCAGCGCTAATGACTTTAATATCATTTTTCTATTAATTATGTGACAACAATGTCAAATTTCATGCCCTTCGAGAGAGCCCTGCGTCACGCTGTCACGGGAGTGTCACGTCATTGTGTCATTTCTTTTCATTTCCATAATGAGCGTCACGTCAAAAACACTTCCGTGGGGATTCATTAAAAACCAATATTACCTTTTATTAAAATTTGGCAGCGAAAACTGGGTACGGCAATATAAATAAGGTGTAATAGTTTGTTTGGTCCCATAAGAAATAAAATTTTAAACATTAAAAATATAAGTCATTTATTATGGGCATCGAATTACCGCATCCACATACACGAATACTAAATTCGTTTACGCTAATTATTAAAATGATAGACTGCTTTTTCCAATGTTTTACCTACTAAAGATATCAAATTTTGATCTTTGGTAGTAAAAAATGCACGGATTGATTTTTAATAACAGATTTTAAAGTCTATTAAACTGAATTGAGCTATCATTAGTTTCTTTCTTCTTTAAAAGTAAAAACTGTCGTTAATTATAACTTTTCATTGGTTAGCCGTTAGATAAAACCTACGTAAGTATCAAATTACAACATTTTTATCTTCGTAATTGCTGTCTAACCCTATCTAAAAGTTATCCTATAGCAAAGTATGGCGATTCTCGTTTCAAATATCCTCTTGTTTAATAATGATATTCTATCATGGTTTGAACATCGGTTTATGTTCTGGGAACTAACATTTCAGTTCTAATTGAAGCCATTATCAAAGTATGCGTATATCGTTATGTTGCATAATCTTACAGAGTTGACCACGCGGTCTTTAATTGTCAATGTAAGTATCGCATGTAGTGCGATCCGAGATAGACGGAATCCGGGAATTCTATTTCATTTTTATTTGAAAAACAGACAAACATTTTAAGCTTAAAACTTTAAATGATATATTTAAGGAAAATATTTTCAATAATTTTGTAAATCTGTAATTAATTAAGTAATAAGAAAAATATTTTTTATTAACTTTGGTCAGCACCCGAAACGAACTCGATCTCGAGACGTAGATATTAAACTGATGGATTTAAATATAATTAAGGGAGATAGATATTCATAACACCCACAATAAACGAGTCCATATATATCCACACAGATGTAAAAAGCGTTCGCATAAAAAAACTCCAAAGGATGTACTTACACATACCATTTTCATCTACGCAGAAAAACATTTCCGTTCACGTCGTACCGCAGCACATTCCACATTATGCAAACCTCACATCCCTAAATCCTGGACACATGTTCCTATCAGTACATAAATCGTGGAGTTACGAGGTGGTCCGGATCCAGCGCGTAGGAGAGCCTTCCCCATTGCATCGGAATGATTTGAGGCCATATCAAATTGTCCGCTTCCTCGCGTTGCTGCCAAGTCATAATTGCCCTTGTATACTCAGCCACAGGATACACAGTCAGTATGAGACTGGCACGGGAATTTGAAACAGTAACAGGCAGGATGATGAATGCGGTAACCCTGATTAGCAACTCGCTGTGTGACTTGGTAGCATTGATCGAATTATGAAACTCCCTATGAGCTCAATTCATCCCGTGTGATACGTACTCGTCTTAAAATATGCTGATATTTTTGGTATTTTTATGATCAAAATATGTGGATGGAACATAATTCTTTTCCTTGTTCCCTATTGTTTTCTTTTGTATGGCATAAGTATCTGAATCATCTTTCGTAATATACACATAATAGGTATATTATCAATTTACGTATTTAAACATAGTATTGGCTGATAAGTGTTAAAAAATTACCCACTTTAATAGTATACAATTGTGGATAAATTCATGAAACAAGATTGTAAAAGCAAATTAAATTACGCTTATTCCTGAACCATTGTAACAAAAATGAAATCTAAAAAGCTCGATTATTTTTATAGCAGACGTATTTGAATGAGAGATAGAGACAAAAGACATACATGGGGTCTGACATACACCCCGAGCTTCCTCTTCATTCATTAGTCTTTACAAACACTCGTATCTTAATACTTTTGTTCCGGCCCTTTCAATACACCGTGTGTACGATACAGATCGTGTAGTCATCATAAAACTAACATAATTGTGTTGTTACTCGTATAATATAATAGTCTGGACTAAAATCGCCGACTACGCATAGTTTATTTTTATTTTAATAAAACGCGTCACCGTGAATTTCAAGTTGAGATTTTGGGATGAGACTGGTGAGTGGTGTACCTCGGCCGCCATTTTTAAATCTTTATTTTCAAAATGGTGGCCGTATTTCAAAAATTTTTTTTTAGTCTCCGTTTTTGTAATTTATCTCGTGATCTAATTCAAATTCAAATTCAAATCTCATTTATTCAAAATAGATTCATATAGAATACTTTTTGAAAGTTATTTGAAAGATATACTTTTTGAAAGTCAACAAACACATATTATAATGATCATGTCAAGTTTGTAATGATCATTATTTAAAGTACATATTTTTAGAATATAACATTTTATTTTCTAATATAGCACATTTTCTAATGTATAATTGGAAAATTAAAAATAAATATTGATGCAAATATGCTATTTCCTTAAGTTCGTCATTTAACATGCTATTAACTTCAATCACTCTTGCTTTTAGCAATTTAAATGTATAGCTCGTTCATTCGTTTGATATCAACTTTTGCTTCATAATGAAGAGGTCAGCATGAGAAATTCGGCTTGAGTGACAATGCGAAAAAATCGCGATTCAGCGCCAGTAGAACAAATTGAATGCCGTCCAGTATTTTCATATTTTGTAACCCTGTATTTAATTCTACCCTTGAAGTATTAGGTACCTAATCATGTCGTATTGTCAAGATTGCCATCCCCGCACACTTAAAAAATCATCCAGTATATTAATTGAAATAGGCTTTTTATGTTTATTTATTAATTGTGAATAAAAACGTATGGTCAAGGACTATGCTGGTTTCATAGCTATTATCTTTGTCCTTTGGCCTTTCTAATTATGAGAGGAGAAATATTCAAGAGCGGGATAGTAATAGTTTGATAATGAGTACCTTTAATTCATTAATTAAAGGTACCTACTCATTATGACTTAGTCTGTCTCCATTTCAGACTAGGCAATGAGGCGGAAACGAGGAACGCGGTTCAAATTAGGATGATTCTACACTGGAAGCCAATGGAATCCTTTGAAACTGATTTCACTATGACATAGCGACCAAGCAATCACTCGCTTAGTTTGAACGTATTTGCTCACTCGTTTCGTTTACCGCTCGAATGAATGTTTGCTCGCTCACTGTTCAGAATAAGTGAAAACACGGCTTTAGCAACATTTTCGCAGACATTAAGCGTCGTAAGTGAAAGCTTTTTACTTCCTTGCAGTAAACATGTTCTGCTTTTCTATATTTACGTAATGTCTCTGGATATTTATGCTAAGGTTACGCATAAACACATTATCTTGATTGCGCTGGCTTGGAATAAAAATGTAAATAAAAATATCACATTTTGTATTTATCTCAATCGATTTTATAATAATGAACTACTAATTATATGATGTGCGAAAATTAGATTTTTCCACACCGTAAACTGATAAGAATTAATTAATTCGTTCATTCGTTCATCATAGTGTTAATTTATTTTTAAGAATGACACAATTTTTTTGATTTTATGTCACATATAAATAGTTAAAATATAAACCGGTTAGTGTATCCATGACTAATTAGTTATTAGTAATAAGCATATTATTATTATGAAAAGATGACATAGATATGATCAGATTTCTTAAACAGATGTTCAGATGAGGTCACTGGGAGCGTTGCTCCGAGAACTTACGTATTTCTACTAAATGCCATGTAACAAGTAACAGTTTTGTTATGACCAATATGATAGTAACTACTAAACACTGAACTTTAAGTTCAAGACATAATTCAATTAATACATATAGCAAAAGGATTTGCGCAAATAGTGCAGTTTAAAATGTTTCGTTGCATTTCATTAAAAATGCCCATTCTTTCCAAAGTCAATTTTGAAATCGATTCGAATCGATCGAACTTTAAAAATCGATGAAAAAATATCGAGAATTATAAAGATTGATTCTTAAAACTGAATTTATGATTTTATGAAAAAATATTAACGTGATAAAGAAGCAGCAATTTGATATTTTCTATGTTGGTTTCCAAGATGTTGGTTATAAAGCAAACGTACATGATGAAGTACATATTTAAAGGCATTCGAACTTGGTCTTCAGAATCGTGGTCGACCCAGGGACGCCCAGGGTATTAATCATACGAGATGATGGCAGGGAGGTTTCATTTCATTTCAGGCAGAATACATCCTAATTTTCTATCTTATATATAAAATTCTCGTGTCACAATGTTAGTTACCGTATTCCTCCTAAACGGCTTTACCGATTTTCACCAAATTTTATATGCATATTCAGTAGGTCTGAGATTCGGCTACTATCTATTTTTCATACCCCTAAGTGATAAAGGTTGTTCACCCTTAACATTTTATATTTATATGGCAACACAACGTCTGCCGTGTCAGTGTTATGTTATGTTATAACATAAATTAACACCATATTCAGCCAACACAAAATCCAGCATTTCAAACACAAAATCAATTACCTTATATAATTCAATGTTCACGGGCCTTGCTCTACAAATCTGTAATATTTGTAGCTCCCGCCGTTACCCATTTACGAGTAATTCGCTGACATTTACAGAGGAGGTCACCTGTTATTTAATTAAAAGGCCTCATAATATGAGAATAACCAGGACTTAGAAAGGTCGGGCCGATATGAAGGGAACGTTATATACCTCTGCCTTACCGTTGAATGTTTTATGGCCCTATTAAAATGTGGGAAATATACGGAATTGCATATTGTTGAGAAATTATAATTTGGCAGAAAATTAATGATACCTTTCTTACCAATAATTTAACGACTGATTTTTGGTAATGTCTATGTTTACTGATATTTTTGTGTGACCAGTGGACCACTGATTGTGATCACAATATTAAGGATGTATATCTGTGGATTTCACTAAATAAAATGTATTATTTAAAATATTTTATTATTAAAGTTTTCATACTACAAAACGATAATATTCAAAATCAAAGTTCAATCTCAGCCTTTTTATTGTATATAAAAATGTGTCTATGAATGGGACAATAATATTTGAACGCGTGTGGATAATAATCATCTGGAAATCTTAGTTTCCGGGGCTCACCATCCTGAATCATGTCGCCCACATGTGGCGGTGATTCGACTTTACGAAAATAGGACACCACGAAATTTAAACGACATTTTTATGTAGACATTATTTTTTTAAAAATGAGACACATCAAGAGGTATTGAAAATTATTAAAAAAATGTAAGAGCCTAAAAATCTTCACCAATATCTTAACATATGCCTTTTTCTTTCATAATGCTATGTTGGTATTACATACTTGCGATACAAATAGTTTAAAAAATGTCAAAAGTTGTCATTCGTATTCCTTACCTTTATGTATTTAAAAAACTTTTTGTACCTATGAGTACAGATCAATTTTGGAGTACGTTAAAATGATTGTGGGGGGATTTGAGAAATAAAAACTGTTACACGTTTATAGCATAATATAATTTGCGTATATGTAAACAGTAACCAATAAAGAAATAGGCAGAATTTTAACATTTCTGTAATACGAAGAATAGATAGCACGAAGCGCTCCGCAATCGATGCAGGACTTGACTCTTGTTCCTGTCCCAGTTTCCCGACGCTTCGCTCTCGCATCTTTGTTCTCGCCTCCAGCATTCGGAGTTATTCTTTCCTAGCCTTAATACTTGTTTTTTCCCTTTTACTACTCGCAATACGAGTAAGATTAGTTTCGGCGATTACTTCTTGTTGAATATACACATTTCTTCCATCTCTCTACCTTATTTTTTGCTTTTTAAATTACAACTTTTATTACTTCATCTCTTGGCGTTGTGTTTTTCTTTTTTGTGCACTCAGATTAAACAAGTAATTATTTGGTATACGTAAATTACTACTAGTTCCCTAAAAAAACTTTATTGTTTTTTACTGCTTGTTACTCTGTCCCTTATCTATAAACATATGTCAGTAGAGTTATTTGACATAATTTTACTTCTTTACTGAACTATTAGACAATATTCCAAAATGCAATTATTCGTTCATAGTCGTTTCTAGGTTTCACAATCTTTTCAAATTCGTAACACATTTCGTTGCAAAAACGAGTAATTAAGCTAGCTGTATTTTTGCTACAGCTGCATTCATCTAAATCGTTTCAGTAATGTAACTAACATCTCTAACACGAAGCGTTTCTACAATCGACACGGGCTTAACTTTTGTCCTCATTCCGACGATGTTCCTGCTTTGTTCCCGTATGCTCTCTGTAATTGTACAGCAGCCTAAACATTAAGAATTTTCCAGGTTTTATTTTCAAATTCTTTTGTGTTACCCATTAAAGGTGGTAGAATTCTTTGTTCAAGGCTCTGGTACGATTAAAATTATGCCTATTTTAATTGCATAGCGCCCCCGTGTCATATAAATGTCTTGTACTTATATATACGAAGCAAGATAATAATTGTAACGGAGAGTTGTTATCCTTATGCCTTCCAATAACTATTCAATGTAATCAATAACTTAGTTAACACATCCAATGTTATTATAAATAATAAAGGGAGATTCAAATGGATTCAGGGATGCTTCAAAGGGAGAGTTCCTTTGACTCCGTTATTTAAGTCACGTCATGTCTACAAGGAATACGATGGCTAATCGTAGGGTTAATCAGATTGTTTAGTTAGTCTACAAAGACATTGTTTCTCTAAGGCACAAGGTGATCCTTCTTGTTTTTCTGCGTTTAAAGAAAATATAAGCAGAAATAAGAGGTCTAGGTATTGCCACCAGTGTACGATACAAATACCTATATATATATATATATATATATATATATATATATATATATATATATATATATATATATATATATATATATATATATATATATATATATATATATATATATAGAAACGTAATTTTTTTTTTATATATAATATAAGAGTAGCAGACGAGAATGTAGTCCATCTGATGTAAAGTAGCTACTGCCGCCCATGGACATCTGTAATCAACCCCAGATAGGATTAGATATTCCTACCCGAGATCGGCCACAGATGCGCCGCTACCCCTGAGGACTAAGCTGAAACGCCTCAGAAAAGTATGTCTTCCTTACCACACCCTTCAAAACGGAACACAGCAGCGCCTAACACTGCTGTTATTAGGCAGAAATAGGTGTGGCGGTGGTGCCGCCGGAGTCGAACCACAGAGGGTTCTACCACCTTAAATTATTACTTGTTAATGGTTGGAAGGTCCTACCATCTCCTTTGAGGCCTTATAGTTTCTACATAATAAAAGCAACAAATGAAAGAGCATGAAGAATGAAATGAGCATGTTCATACGATATTTGGTCACTGACATCCACGGTCATTGTAACATATTCCAAATAGGTACGTAGTGTCTCTTGAGGTCGATTATAGTATAGGAATAAAGTGTAAGGAAAACGTACAAATTTACCCTTAAAACAATTTGGAATTTGTATAAAACGGGTTCATTTCTAGATGTGTTCCCACTTCGTTTTCACGCGACCGCACTTTACGACGCTTTGCACTCAGCGTTATTCCCATGATGTGAGTGTTTCCATGTTTCAGGCCTCGAAACTTTCTTCCAGCCATTTCTTTCGTTTTACACTCGAACTGGATCAAATTTTGTTCTTGTTTGTGAAAATAGTACTTAAATTGTGGAGGCGTAGAATTTTTCGTGTTTCGACTCTAGCGCCATTTTTATTTTTTGCCTTATAACAGCAGTATTAAGGTCTGCTGTATCCTGATTTGAAAGATTTAATAAGGCTGAAACATTTTTCAATTTATTATCGTATACAGGGTGAATTTTTAAAACGGGCCTTCAGGGCCAAATCCGAAACTATAAGGATTAGCGAAAAATGCTGAAAGGAGTTACGAGGCCGATTTTGATAAAAACTATAAATGCATCATTACTTTTTTAAAATAACTTTTTCCCTAACCGGGAATCGGACGAGTTCATTTTGAAAAAAAATACACCCTCTATATTATTCCACTATCTGATAGTGTTGCTTATAAGGATCAAAATCTGGGAAGTAATGATAAATGACAAACTAAAGGAAAAGTCTCAATTTTAAGAAAATACATATTTTTTCATACTAATTTGGCAGTTAAGTTCCCGCCATTCATCAATTTAAACAATTCGTGTATTAACAATTTTTTTGGCTCAATGTTTCAAATCATTCGAAAGCGGACGTTTTGTTCTCCAAGAATTTATATTTTTATGTCCGACTTAGTTAAGGTTATTTTAAGGACCATTATAGTAGATTTAACTTGCTATGGGCGGAGTTTCGTTTAATACAGACGTAAAGTTGACTATTTGCAAAAATGACTTTTTCGAGTCAAATCTGAGTGATTACTAATCAGAGAGATAAAGAAAATCATATTTAACGTTTAAACGAAGTTGTAAACAACACACAATAAAAATTTACTATTTAATCAGTTATCTATTTCTATTAAAAAATTAATCCTAAAAACGGCGGTAACTTATTTGCCAAACTATTACTTTCTCATACTAAGCCGTAAGTCATGGTCATAACATCGAATAATTAGTTGATTAACCAGCAAATTCTTCAATAGTATACTTATGTATGTTTCTAAAGAATTATACATAAATCATTTGTTATGTATAATCCTTAAGGATTAGTATGTCAATGTATGAAAAAATAAGTATTTTCTTCAAAATTTTCCTTTTCCTTTAATTTGTCACATAATATTACTTCCCAGAATTTGATCATTATAAGCAACACTACCGACCTACCTACCTTTACTCATATACAAACGTAATAGTTGTACTTATTCTTACGTTCTATAGCGAATAATAGGTATTTCTCGATATATTAGTATGACCTAATTAATCAACTTTACTATTCAGAGGTAAGCTAGGTTGGGTCAATATGACGGTGAGGTTCGGTATACATTATTTCTGTCATTGATATATTGTACGTTTGCATACAATGTAAGTAGTACAGATATTCTTAACTAAACTCATCAAAACATTTATTGATTTAAATGATTACTATCTTCCTAGGTTCGTAGTAACTTCTCCAATGACACATGTTACTCTAAGTTTCTGTCATTTAACACGATTGTCCTAGGTACGTATCTGACGAAGCAAGAGGAAATTAAATGAGGGTAGGAAGCAGGGGTAGACGTCTCGTGTGTGGATCGGCACGGTCGGGAATCGTGTAATCAACATACACTGCTAGCATAGTACGTGTGTAGTTAATTACAAAGTGCACTAAAGAAATTCGATGTACCATTAATGTATACAAAATTCATCGAGGTGACGTATCTAACATGGGAGTGAAAAATCAATAAATTATGACGTCTACGACCTAAAACCTGATAAGTTTTCATTCAATTTTTAGTGTGGGATTGGACCGCATGGCGAGATTTAAAAAAATCTTTAGTACTCGTTAACATGA
This sequence comes from Epargyreus clarus, assembly GCF_041222505.1. NCBI lineage: Eukaryota > Metazoa > Arthropoda > Insecta > Lepidoptera > Hesperiidae > Epargyreus > Epargyreus clarus. The sequence goes on from NW_027332233.1 coordinate 6,881,387, forward strand.
TATAAAGAACCTGTACTACTGGAACCACTGGTTTTAAAGTTTCGTAAAACGACTCGCACGCCATCTATTGTGAAACGGGCCTACTAGTTTAAAAAATAGCGGGCGTGCGAATTAGCAGCTAATTAAAACGTTATCGCAGTTGAATACATGGTTTTCGGAACGGACACGAGATAAACTGATTAACATTCCCAATTTTATTTTATGCGTCCTACTTCATATTTCCTTTTCATAATTCATAATCTTCCTTTAATAAACAGCTTTTTAAGGACAAAGCACTCGGAAAACCAAGTCATTATATATTCATTTATATTTTAAAATTCGGCATGCGTCCCAGTGTCCCGACGCAAAGCAAATTAGATTAGGGAAGGTAGAGCGGGACAAGACCACTCGTCGGTGTCCCAAATTGCAAGCATTTCATCCAATTCGTATTTAAGTACATAAAGTGCATTGAAATAACAGTATAATTTTTATTTAACAAACTGAAACGTATATCGGGACGAATGTAAGTATATCTAGTGAAATTACTTGTTATTTACATACATTAATATGTATCTCGTTGAAGGGAAAACAGAGGCAGCTGTAATATAAAAACATGATGTGTTTAAACATATATTTGTTATCACTGTTAGGAAATTTAACAATTAAAGCAGACAAAGAAATTTAAATTTAGGTAAACGTTATTAGGTAATTATTGATTAAGATTAGTTATTTATTAATAACAGTTAATTTGTAATACCTTTATAAAAATACATTTATTTACGCTAATACCGCTGTTTAGCGCTATTATAATATGGCAAAAAAGATATAATTATGTTGAAGCTGCCGCACAGCTGTTTTGTTACATTGATTTTTAATATAAAACATCGACTAAAATAGAACACAGAAGATAAATTAAATTGGAAAAGCAGTTTATCTTTTCACTATAATAGGTTTGGTTTCCACCGTTTTTCATTTGTATATGTCTCGGCGTCGTGGCGTGCTGGAAAGGAAATTAAATGAGGGTAGGTGTCTTCCGCGACATTTTTCTCATTGTGTTTCGGAAACCAAGAACACATAAAGTGATACTCTATTTCAAAATAATTAACAATGCTTGTGTACAACACTAGGGATGGTTTTTTAAATATTTATTTTTATTTCGAAGGCTCGGAAACATCGATAATATCGTTATGTTCACACGATATTATCGATAATTCATGCAATTGGTACCTCAGTACGAGATCCTTTTTTCGCTTACAAATTTTAGAGATTCGTTGCGTCACCCCAGATCGATATTATATTTAATTTTTTAGATATCATATACATAAATATTATAGGATTTGATATTATCGACATTTCGACATGTTGTATCACTGTACAAAACTCACTTCTTACTAATTACAAAGCGTGTAATGGACCCAACGTAGAATATCGTTTAATTTAGTTGCTGAATGAATAAATGAAAGAGATGAGCTCGTGAATAAAAAACCTTGCCTTTTGACCTATATTGAACCCTCTCGTTTTAATCTCGCAATCAAAATGAGTAGCTAGGCTATTTGGCCTATGTAAGAGGTTAAAATCATAACAGATACGAACTGAATACCTAATTCAATTCGGGGCTTTTGATTTACGATATGATTCCATTTATATACTCGTATGAAATTAATATATAATGTAAACTCACAAAACAGTATTTCGATATTAAGACCTACTTATTCTTCTCAATCACGTTTGTATAAAGTTCCTCCTTGATAAGATATTAGAAATTATTATTAAGAGAACTGCATCATTGCATGCCTGTATGCCAATTCAATTTTTTAAATGGCAAGTATTTTAACATTAAAAAAATCGACTGCTTTAAGATATAGCTTTCGTGAATCCCACACTTAAGACGAGTGTAACCATAGTGTATATTGAAAGTTCAACGACACTTCATATTATGTTAAAATCCGTCAAGCCGCTTCGGATGTGTCCAAGACACACAATCGCCAGAAAAACACCTTCCGCAGTCGGACAAAAATTCGGTTTCTGACAAGAAGTGTAAAAGCTATGGTTAAAAGTAATATAAATTATGCTAAGGAAAACCCTACAAGTATTTATCGTTCTAACATAATTTTCCAAAACAACACCATAGGATTACGAAGCAAAAGAATTACGGCCACCGAGCAAAGCAGGTTTATTGTAATGGAATATGGTATTTTGACACATGCCCCATTTAAAGATAGATTTATAAGATTGGGCACAGACGTTTTAACTGTTGACTAAGTGTGAACATTTGCCAAGATCTAAAACATATTCCTCCAAACTACCTACTCCGGCGGTAGAGTTATAGCAGGCATTCTGAAGGTGGTAGAACCCTTTGTGGTTCGACTCTGGCGGCACCACCGCCACACCTATTTCTACCTAATAACAGCAGTGTTAGGCGCTGCTGTGTTCCGGTTTGAATGGTGTGGTATGGGAGACAGACTTTTCCGAGGCGTTCCAGCTTAGTCCTCAGGGGTAGTGGCGCGTCTGTGGCCGACCTCAGGTAGGAATATCTATCTACCTGGGGTTGATTACCGATGTCCATGGGCGGCAGTAGCCACTTACCATCAGGTGGACTGTATGCTCGTCTGCTACTTCTATATTATAAAAAAAGGTATAATTGCAAAATTGCTGATTTAAAAATTTCATGCCAATTCAAATTAATAATCGTTTATTTTGCCCTTTCTGAAAATGACTTTATTATTACTTTCAAAATAAAGCACTGTATTTATTGCTGGACCACACTTGGTGGAAATTGGTCATTTCAGAATGGTAAAAATAGATACTAACTACAATAGACTGAATTTTTATAAAAGTTTGCCAAAAAACGTTTGACAAAAAAAATAGATAGGTTATAGTTACGAAAATGAAATTACCAATTTTTCATTTTCATTCAAATACCAAACATTAAAATGCCAAACTTTCGTTACTTTTCCTCCTTAATCAACTAAAAAAAAATATTTATTTCCACGTCAAAATTCTGTTGTATGTACTGTATACAACAGACACATTTCCAGCAAATTTAGGTAGGCAATTTGTACCGAGTTACCCTAACAGACTCCTTGCTTACGCTTTCATTTGTAACTAAGTGCTGCACAAAATGTAGAGTTCCGAGCGGTCTAATAAAATTTCCTCGCCACTTAATCTTGTTTGCAGAAGCTAGAGCTAACAAAGTTTGGGCACGTATTGTATCTTTTCTTTTGGGAATTTTCGGATACAACTTAGGGTTTGTGGTTATTCTTTTATGTAGTGGAAGAAGCAAATGGGTATGGGTATGTTATGTTGTTTTTGTCATTCGAAGGTAATTGTAAATAGTTTCAAAGATAACAAGTCGTAATTGAAGTCAACTATGGCAAGGTTATGAAAAAAATATAAATCTTATTGTTAGTAAGTTTTGTCTTCAAGAATCTTCAAAACCAGCCAGTGTAATAATTTGCAAAATATACAAAAAAGGAAAACAAAGAATTCTACGTGTTTTGTGTCAAATGGGTGACCACTTAATATTTATAATAATATCAATATCGAAGTACAAAAATACATTTACCACTATAAACATACTTAATTTTTATTCCGGCTACGATTATAACAATTTTAACTACCTATCTATACCAATATATAATATTTCAGCCCTAATAATGCGATCTGTGTATGACAGTATAACAAGCATGCGAGCCCATGTGAGTTGCTAACATGTCATTATCATTAACGAACTAATTGTACTGAATAGATATTATATACTGTTTTATTGAAGTACCAAATGAACATACAGTCAACCTGATAGTAAGTGGATATTGCTGCCCATAGACACCTGTAGCCAACTTCATATTGTTTTACCCGAAGTCAGTCGCCAATGTTGCTACTCTTGAGGACTAAGTTGGTTGCCTCAAGTGTAAGTTAGCGGGCATCCACAACCTTCGAAAGGCTAGAACTCCTTCTTTACTTACATAATTAATAGATCCACTTTTTTAGAGTATTCAAGAAGTATACTCTGTGATTACTTTCCAACTTTTATTGATCTGCGCATGAAGAAAGACCCGATATGACCGATATGAACTATGATTAGTTACGATGTACATGTACACATCGTTATCATTACCACAAATTTTGAAAATCCATGATATCCTCTAACAAAATAATAAAATACTATATGAAAAACATATTTTCAAATGAAATATTGTTCAGTTCAAACCATAAATTTGAAAGACTTATCGTGCCAAAAATAAGGCCACAAAAATTGTGCCATCAATAGTACAGTTACACTGTAGTCCCAGGGGAGCTTGGGTGGTCATGGGTAATTTGTTTTTGCTTCGGGAATAGTGCAGAATTCGAAATGTGGTTTAGACCTCTGGGAGAATTGGAACGAACTGAGCCTTATTGCTTGTATTATGCTCTTCCCAGATTTACAATTTTACATTATACTGTAGACATTAAATTTATTTACAAAATATTCAATGTAGATGAGGATGATTCGATTAGTTCGATGATCCATCAATTATGAATGTGGTAAAACTGGGTAGTGGTAGAAATTCTATCGGTGAAATACCACCGCTATATCTATATCTAAAGAAGTAGTATGTATAACCTAATTAGTTCTGTGTTTCAATGGAAAAATGTGGATGCCGGTTGACTTACACAATACACATGACATGAGGCGACTAACTTTACCCTCAGGGGTGGCAACTCACCTGTGAACAGCTTTAGGTAGAACTTGATCTATATAGAGTTGCTTACAGGTGATCATGAGCAGCATTGACCACTTACCATTAGGAGGATTGCAAGCTCCTTTTTATGTAAATGTTATTCTCACTTGTAGAAATTATAGCTATATGACTACTATGATTCTGAAAAAAGAGCATATTTCAAATAAACTTAGGCTATTGTTGTTGACTAGGTATCTCACGATTTGGTTGGTTATCTCTGTTTATAATGTAATACTTTCTAACTTTATCTACATGCCTACTTAACTTAATTAAATACGTACTTTTTCTCACATATAGTTAATTAAAAAGTTTTTCTATAAAAAAATATAGGAGCTGAAATATTGATGCTTTGATTAGTAAACAGTATAGGTATATAGGTGCCACTACTATTTGAGTTTTGATTTTCTTTTCATATAAATAAAATAACTTAGATATAAAATAAAATGTATCCGCACTCCCTTTGCCACTGGTATTCGTTTAATAAAATGGAATAAATTATCTCTCGTTTGTGTCCTTCCTCGAATTAATATCCTATCTAAGTTCAATAATAGCTACCGATTCCACCACCACCATTCGACCGTTGGCTGTTGTTGTTGGCCATCTTCACCGTCGCCGTCAATGATCATTGCCACTTGTTGCCAGTGACCGAGGGTCGTTGACATGGACTATCACTAAAGTATTAGTGCATTTTCGCTTGTATGTTAACTCCGTCAGGGGGTAAAGTTTGAGTATCTTATCTATACTAATATTTTAAAAGGGAAACTTTGTTTGTTTGTTTGGTTGTAATGAATATGCTTAAAAACTACTGGACCGATTTTAACAATTCTTTCACCATTCGAAAGCTACATTATCCACGAGTAACATAGGCTATATTTTATATGAAATATATTTGATAAATAGATTTTGAGGCGGTACAAAGTTTGCCGGGTCAGCTAGTGTTATATAAAATTTACTGTTTACCGTAAACGTAAAGTTTTCGATCTCATACACTTTTCGGATTTGCAAACAACATTCATTACTACTTCAGTAAGTTCACGTTTATTCAAAGTTGGTTTTAAAACGCGACTCCACGACTCCCAGTTCCCACGTGGCTAGGGAAAGTCTACCGTCTAGATTTCTACAATTTTATAATAGCCCCGTCTGAATCACGAAGTGCCAAGTTTTACTTGCAAATAGCTGTTTAAGTAACTGATCATGTGCAATTAAAATACTATGAGAATGCTATAATATTGCGTTCAAATCTCAACATACAAAGTTCTGCGCATCGTGCAGAGTGAAAAGTAATGTATTGGAATTTGGAAGATCGACTTTAGGGCAATGTTTCTCAAAGTGGTCGATAAAACACCCCGGTGGGCGCTAGAGACCTTAATAAGGTGGTTGTCCAAATGTGAGTGTTGTCTAAGCAGAATTGGCAGAAATAGGACTTTTTTCGTCGACTTGTTTCAGTGATTTTTATTATAGTATTTTTTACCAACCTTTGCTAACATGCGTGTTTGTGTGCTTCAAATGTTATATATCTACTTTAAGCCGTCAGTGCCAATTGCGATGTAAACTTAATTTAAAATTATTTTGCTCATAGATCATAAACTACATTTTCTTTAAGTCTATCATTTATTGTTAAATTATTAATACTTATAATACATAAAACATATTTTTTCAGCGACTAAAAAACGACCAAATAACAAGTTGTACTTATCACGATATCACAATTTAAACAAAAGTAGAGTCGTTTGTGAAATACGATAGTAACCCTCTACTACTAAAACTTTCGTTGTGATTAAAGGATAGATTATGATTTGATGAGTAACGTGTGAAATGCTTTCGATTATAGGGGGCTCGTGACAGACCCTTCGGTCGTCACGACATACGCTAAATTATCCGAAGGGTGTGGTAGGGCGTAGGACATTGTCCTTCCGTGGACTCACACGTATGTGTGTTTGTACATCCAAAAAGTAAATGATCTGTTAACATTGTTTTAATGTTGAATAAAAAATAATAGAAATGTGTTTGTAAGAATGCGCATAAGAATGCGCAATAAGAATTATTTATCGCTTTCTTAAAAACAGACGAAATAAATCCTGAGGGAACTTACACGTCTGCGTTTTCAAAAATAGTTCTCCAGGATGTGTGACGTCTACCATTGCATTTTTGCCCAGCATATCTCACTGAGAGGAGGTTGACGACGACTCTACCCAATACCTGCCTCCATTTTAAAAATATTGTGATTAATTGATTACTCCCCTATTGTACAACCTAAATTAAATCTCCATTGATAATGAGTAAATATCCGCCTATTCCGGTCAAATTCTACCAAAATGAAAACATCATCTTCCTATCTGAGATGATGACTTTACAACTTGTAACAACAAATAACAATCGCTTTCAGGTTCGAAGTTACGAATTTAAGCTCGAAAGTTTATATAACAAAACTCTTTACCAAGCACCTCCATCTAATACGAACTATAATTGAACTGTAACAGTACCGTAAGTGGTACCGATAGCCCTCCGGTGGTCCGGAGGTGGTTAACGTTCTTCAAAGAAGCCAAAGTGTCTCCCATAAAGTTATCGGCCATGGACAGCAACTCAGTGTCTCCGATGCCGGAGCTGGCGCCGATCGCGGAGTTCGACAAGTCACCGCCCTCCCCGCCCAACGAGGAGGTGCCCATGGACGACCTGCCGCCACCGCCCGCTACCATCTCCCAGGCCGAGGGGAAGAAGATGAAAGTGTAAGTATTCCTTTATATTTGAAAGCTATTTCATTTCATTGTGATAACATTTCGAAAATTGATGAGTTCTAGACTTTTAGTGTACAAGTACAAGTAATGTGGCCGATACTTTTTACAATCACGAAAACGCATTTGATAGAAGAACGTAAAATCTTTAATTTTTGTAATATTCATCTGATCCACACCGCCCGACAAACAATAATTTCATCCAAAATTTCATTCGAAAACAGTAAGAAACCTGTAATTTTGTTTATATGCATCATTATGATTTGTTTACGCAGCCTATGTCATTTCACATAAATATTTGGTTGATTAATGTTTAACTGCTCTGTAAAAGTAAACAAATATGTCATAAAATGGCTGGACCAGGACGTTATATTAGATTAACAACATTTACACAAATGAGAAGAAATAAGTAGCTTCTTACTTTTTAAATTGTACAATAATTGTATTGTCGACAAATTTGTAACAATACTAACTTATTTTAAACTTGGAATCATTGTCATAGAGTCGTTTTTAGATCGATTTCCCAATAACAGTAACGCCATCTACATATAACAGGCCGATTTATTTTCTCTGCACCAGCTCGTAGAAACGACAGTTGTAATAACTGCTTAGGACCGGTTAGCTCAACTAGCAATATGGTAGACAATATAATTCAACATTGGCTGTACAGGTGGCGCTGCATGCGATCGGAATTAAAAACTCTACAATATCATAAATACAAATATTTACAATATTAATCATTGTTCAGGAATTAAATAACAATCAGTGACTGTCAATAATTATTTTAGAAAACGAGTAGTTACTTTTACTCGCTATCCTTTTCTACTCAATGATAATAATATGCGTCTCTGTCTCACACGCACCAACCAGTTAAGTCGAAGTAGGGCGCATATCGTGTTCGTAGATCTCAGCTCTCCGGTGTCGGAGAGTGGTGACACGAACGTCGCGAGAGACATGCTCATGTGATCGATTAGCGCCAAATTTGTATTTCGAACTTTTTATTTTTTTAATTTCCGATTTGTGTTGTGCAAGGTGAATAAAGCAGGCACTGAACGTGTGTGTGTTACTATTGTATAAAAGTGAGCTACGAAAAATAAAAAATATGGCAAGAAAAAATCAAAGGTAAGATTTTATTAAACATTTATTCAGTATTACTCACAGACAAATAAATAATTTTATATACGGACTGAACTTTGTGTTTTGTTTATGATTTCATTATTTAATAGACAACATTGAGAATTTATTTTTAAATGTCGTAATTTAAAAAAACATCTGAAATAATTTGTTTATATTTTACCTCTACTCTTCTACATATGAAAATATTATTTATAAAATATTTTTAATATAACTTAATATAAGTAATGAATATATTATTACACTTAATGCGTTTTAAAGTAATAAAAGTATTAAGTCTTGTAGGTATAATTAAGGTATAACTTCGATACTCTGAATAATATATAAACAGTTGCATGAAGAAAGTAATTAAACGAGCGAAGGTTATTACTTTTTACGTATGTTACACAAGAGTAATTACTGTCTGTCCATCATATTCACGGACAAATAAATATAGCTTCGACGCAGGAAACAGTAATTAAGCTTGTGGCATTAGTAGTGGAATTTATTGCATTTATCGTGAAAAAAATATACAACGAAAGATCTAAGCAAATATTACTTTTAATTTGTTACTCTGTTATCATTTAATTTTTTACAAGAATGTTCTTAATATTACCGATTTTAATAATAATGTGCTAGTGTTTTCGTTAATATTTCATAATTTAGAAACGACTTTAGCAATAACCAATGTTTATTTCAAGTATTCGTAAATTAGGCATGCGAATTCACTAACGTTGTGTAAATCCACGATACAACGTTCTTTCCAACAAAAGTTTCAGGATGTTTGCTAATAGGGTTAAATGCAGTGTTCCTAGAACAAGTTTTTGTAATTATTTCAATGTTTTAATTGTTCTTTTTATTAATACATGCTTATTTATTATATTGTTGATAATAAGTATGTCATGTTTTTGCTACAATGTAAATTCCTTTTTTAAAATATTCTTTATTTACAACAATTATTATTTAGATTAGTAATATTTCAATTTATAATGCGCAAAATAATTATCTTTACGTTTTCACGTTATCAAAACTTTTGAAAATGGAACGCTGCTCAATTTGTCATAACTCGAGTGTCTTGTCTCTGGTAATATTTTTTTAAATTACCCAGAGGGCGACAGATACGGGCACATTCGGCCTCCAAGTGATGTTTCATTAAAGCCAATAACTCATCGAGTGGGTCGCAGTGCTCACAGTCGCAAGGGAGCCGCGCTCAGGAAATGGGATGAAATTGATGCCGTTTATCGTCGACGGGTGAGATAGGGCTGCCGGGACCTATGTGGCTATGTGGTTTTTAATCCTTATTTTATTTAAGGATTCGCAGATTACTTTGACGTTTTTATTTTATGGAAACTTTTATAGAAATTTCAAAACCTATTAAAGATTAAGAGATGAACCTACTATTTGAAAATGTTCTTGTAGGTTTCGATGAATTACTTCTAGTTTCGAGTAACAAGAGGCGCTAACATTTGTTATTATAATCTTACGCGCAATACCAATGCGCATTAAAAGTAAGGAGAGTAGGTAATAAGTGTAAATATATCCACAGAAGATGTTATTATTAAATAAAAATCATTTTTATGTGGAAAACTGAAAAAAAACTTATATAAATCTGCCAACTTCAGAGACAGACAAAGTCCTATATTATCTGTCCCATCCATTTATGTTTGATCGGTTTACACGTTTTATTTATCACTGGCTGTTATTCGCTCGGCTTGTTACGTCACTTCCGATTATCCTAAACTTGTTTTCAAGTCCACTCAAATTAGTTAATTTGGACCTTGACATTGTTTCCACATAGTTAAACACTTTACTCCTATTAAAACTAGAACCTCATTGGTTGTTTCAGTGAAGAAGTCTTTCTTATAAGTAAACAGGATTTCTACGAATATTTTACATGACAAATAAGTGTATTGAAATAAATTAGATAAGGCGTTACGTTACATATTTAACAATACATTATTTAACATACATTGTTGAAGCAAACTTAAAACATATGTGACGTATATATTGATGTAATATTTATATAGATAAAGTATATTTAAGTCACAAGTAATAATATTTTTAATGCAATGTGAGAATAAGTTATTATTAAATTTATTTAAATAAAAGGAGAAAAATAATTCTATTATTTTTTAGTATGATGTCGTAAAAAAGCACAAAATAATGTTTTAATATACAGTGAAGAGATTTATTTCAAAATTTTATTTGAATAACTTGTTTTATATCTTTAAAGCAAAGCTTGATAGGCGAATGTATTTGGACGTATTTTATTAACCTTCGAAATATATCTTTATTAGAATTTAAACACAAGATCATTTTATTTTAAAACATATCGTACGTACTTAAATGCTCTTAGTCATATGATTCGTTTGAAATACACTCAGATAAGAATAAGATAAGAGTAACAAACAAAAACTACTGCGGTTGTAAGCGTAAATCTTATCAAGAATACTTTTGTAATAAAAAAATTACAGACGGTAGAACTACTGAACGTTTTACTGAGATGAGTACTTTTTAGCTTGACTCTAGCGGCACAACATTTGTTCGGCATTATAACAGTAATATTAAATACAGGTTATAAGTTTGAAGGGTGAACAAGGTTGAAATAAGGGACAGCAAAGAACTTGTCGATCGCAGGTGGGACTTTCGGGTTGATTAGGTAAAGGGTTGACTATAAATATCTTTGAGCGGCAATGATAACTTACTGTAGATGGATTGCGAACTTTTTTGATTCTTAAATTTTACAAAAAAGACCTACTTGCTTAGTAAATCAATGTTACTACAAATTTCCAATTTAAATGAATTTTCGGCATTAATACATTGAACAAATTATCTGTGTATAACAGTCATACAAATCTATAGTTGTTGTTACCGTGTACTATTTTCCTTTAGCGGAGAGAACGTAGCCGGTAAAAAAAGCAAATAGACATCGAATGGAGGCGAGTATCTAGTACTTGTCTCTTTGGATGGCTTTCAACGAACCTCCGCAAGTACGAACAAAAATACAGTCCTACAGATTTCCCGATGCTAGTAATTAAGTCAGCATAGACTGCAGTTGTAGGGTTGCCGCTTGGCAAATTAAATTCCTTTAACTTGGTCTTTTAGAAGTAAAAAATATTAATTTTGCATTTTTTCTCGTTTTTTAGCGGTTCTGCAGTTAGAGTTGGAAGCCAATTTCAAACGATCCTTGTCGATTTGCAGAAACTCGATTTTCTTTTATTATTAAAATATAAATGTAGGTACTCAGTATCATTACGGAAAGTTCTGATACATAAAGTTAAAATTCAATCTGATTAAATCAAAGGAATTATCAAATCTTGATGAATTTGAATATTAAAATGATATCCAACATAAACAGACCAGTAGAAAGATCCATATTTTAGAGCCAATTAAAATGGGATATAACCTTAACCGTACAAAGCCATTATAAATTTCACTAACAGTAGTTAGTAGTAAGCCGTTTACTGGCCGATAATCCGACCGTATGGCACGCCGGCGTGGTGCCAAGTTTCTCAATGGCAACACCCTTTCTATTTTATTATTCAGGGTGCAAGTGCCTTAAAGAAATTGACCAAGATATTTGGCCTAAATTCACCTTTGCATTCAACGGTTGAAAGTAAAAGTTAACGAGAATTTGTTTACTTGTTAGAGCCGCTAGTATATAAATGGTCTTATTACGAGTATCTTTTGTTTTATTATTTTAACTTCACTACGAAACAGAACTTCTACGTAAAGTAGTATAGTACAGCGCATAATTTTATAAGAAAAAGTTGATTCACAAGTTTTTTTTTTAATGTTTCTCTACGAATCATTAGCTACATCGGGTTGATTAGTGTAGGATCACGATATTTGATACTGTACTAGGACTCAAATCTTTCTAATAAATCTGTAAATTTCTTGCGATCTTTATTATCACGGAACAGACAAAAGTAAAAGCAAAATTCTGATATTTCTGTTCAATCCACTTGTCTTCACAAGGTTCTTCATTCTTCGAATTCTTCGAATGAAGAACCCTGGCTCTAAGAGTGAAGTAGTATGCGTACCATAAAAATAAATACATATCAGCTTCTTCTTAGATAAATATACAAAATTGTCTGTCATTGGACTAACGAGATAAATGTACCTATGTATATTAATCAATTAGATTGTATTTAGCTAAATAGTACACTCTGCATTAGTTAATATGTTCAATTTGTACACCGATACATTTACGTCAGCTGTAGCATCTGGGAGAGCTGTGAGAGATTTATTGAGAGTACGAGGATCTATTGCTCAGTAAGGTAATATCCTTGTCTGAAATGTGGAGCATATTACATAAGTCGGAGCGGAATATCAAGGAGCTAATAAAGGAGATTCTGTTAGTGTTTTCGATATATCGATATTTAGATATAAACTACACTTTACTTATATATTATGAAACAAAGTTCACTAGTTTGAACGCGAAAGTACTGAATGAATTTTTATGGGATTTTCACCAATGGGCGGAGTGATTCGTGAGAAGGATTCATTTCGTGATAAGATTTAGGTGTATTCATTAAGGTTATTTTGCAAATTGGCTGAAGCATGGCATTGGTTTTTTATATACATATCTGAAATCGTCAGTTCGACTAGCAGCTTTACTTTTTGCATTTAGTTATATTACTTTTAATCTCGGTACGTCTTTCATTTGCCTACGCCACGTGAATTCGTACACGTGAATCATATAATATATTTTTAATAATTAAAATTAAAAAAAAAAAAGATTCTTTGTATTGTACCAAAACACACATAGAAACATGTAGATTTATAAATCCCTATTGGTTATTATAAAAACTGTTATAATTAGTATTGGCAATATTTTATTATTATGTAAGTAGTCACGATAAGCGTTTTATCTGCTGATATTTAATCCAGTTTCACGGTATGTAGTTACGGTGACTGTTTAACTTAATAGTACTGGAAAGTAATGAGGCTAATTTATAGAAATACTCTTTCATAACAAATATGATCGTTATTTTGTTATATTGTGACAATTGTCATAGTTTACCATAGTAAGTACCATTTTTTATAAGTTAACAGTAAATAAGATGCACCGCTAAACCTGAGGACAAAGCTGGAATACCTCGGAAAAGTATGCCTCCCTTACCACACCCTTCAAACCAGAACACAGCAGCGTTTAACATTGCTGTTATGTGGTAGAAATAGGTGTGGTGGTGGTGCCGCCGGAGTCGAACCACAATGGGTTCTACTACCTTGTCGAAGTTTAAACTACTCGTATGTATGAGCTTGAACGAGGCACTGTTGCTGTTGATGTTTGAGGTAAAGAAGAAAATGAAAATAGTTTTTGAAATATATAAAATATTTCTAAATAAAATCTCCAGCAGGTCGTCCAATATCTACAATGTGCATCAGCCTTGTTGAGCAATCGATTGATGTCGGCCGCAGCTTCCAGTGTACTTAAGCTGATTTACAGAGTACGGAAGAAATGATGATATAGATTGTACTAGTTATGTAATATTCTCATTACTCTTAGGCCTAATGTTATAATTTATCCAAACGTATATAAATGCAATTTAAGCGTCTCGTTGTCATAATAATGAATGATTTCTATGCTTATTGGTATTATAAATATTCCGCTTTTTTCTAATTTGTCAATGTGGAAAAATATAAACCATGTATGGTTTTTAAAGTGGTCTAAACATAAACACTTACGGGGCGTCTTTCTTTCCGTGAAAACAACGAAAAAAACGCTTTGTAACTTATCCTAAAGCCAGTAGTCCCTATGCTTTAAAAATCATAAATACGTGAGGAATAGAAAATTTATTTTTTTTGAAAGTGCGTTAAAATTCAGTGGATTTCTCATTGTCCTACTTTTTGTCCTTATCGTACTATGAGGGTCTAATTTTCTTGTGTACCATAAAATATTTTTAACTTACAACCCTGTACTTAACCTTATTAAATTATACAGGGCAAACGTATCTATAACCTCATTTTAAAAGTCGTTAATAATATAATTGCGGTCACGATAGTAGTCAGTACAAAATCGAATGTATGAGCACAATAGCCTCTATTTTTTATTGTACAGCCTCGTTGAAATATCGATTTCTGTCAACTGCAGCTTCCAGCGCACTCCAGCCCATTTACTGCGAATATACTGAAATATTTTATTTCATAACAAGAAATATAAGTACCTAATGTTATTGTTTGTGTTAAAAACGCTTTTAAAGTTTTACACAACTCACATCGCAAGATATTTCGTTTATGGCGAAGAAGGGATGAGAAAACTTCATAACACACATCTTTTAAATAATAAATTGCTTTCAATGATTATTATATTTTAATGGTACATGGAACTAGGATTTCATTTTTAAGACAGATAGTGCAAATGTATTTTTTTAAGCTAGTCGAATATCAATTTGGGAATCCTCCTTGCATTATGATATGATGATCGTTGCCACAAAAAAATTATGAGTGACTTAAATATGCAAACTTTGTAGTATAGCCAAATTCAATTTATTTTTTTGCGATGACTTATCGGTAGGATACTTGCACACGATAACGTTATTAACGATACGACCGTCGAACAGCAGATAAGCTTTTATTAAGCTTTTGTCGCACGCCTACAGCCTTTGATCAAATTAATATTAAATTTGCACAAATATTTATACACGAATATATTATGAAATGTACTTTATGATATTGAATGATATTGCTTTGGTTACAAGTAAAAACAATATTAAAATTATTTTATTTGCGATTACATATAAGCAAATACATAAAGCAATAAATATTAATTAATGACACGAGCATAGACTTCGGAGGCATCATTGCCACACCTATTTCTGTCATATAAGAGTATTGTTAAACGCTGTTGTGGTCTGGTTTGAAGTGTGGTAAGAGAGACATACTTATCCGAAGTTTTTCATCTTAGTCTTCATAGAAGGCAACTCTCTCGATTTCAGGTAGGACTCTGATCTTATCTGAGATTGATGACAGATGGCCAAGGGCGGTAGTTGCCACTTGCCAATAGGCGGACTACATATATTATAAAAAAATGATCTTATTGCAGATTTTCGAATTTCCAGTGGTAGAAATTATTCTGAATAAGGGGAGGAGACTAAGTTACCAAGTGGGGGAAAGGGTGGCAGCGGAGCCAACTGGGGCGCGCGTTTTATCTGTATAGGATTAAGTGGGACTTGAAAGTAAAGAGAAACTTGCAACTACTCCTTAAGTAAAAAATATGGTCCTTGTTAGAAGTTTGAAATTGAGAAGAATGGTTATCTCTATAGATACGTACCTGATAGAGATTTTACTTATATAAATAACTGTTTTTACAATACCTGCCTATATTTCATAATCACACGAAGTTAATAATCAACAACTTAAAAGTAGGTATGATTTTTTATACATAGCAAAGGAACATGTGGTCCATCTGGGTGAGTAGCTGAAGTTGCCCATGGACATCAGAATGATCCGTAGATAGGATTAGCCAATCTTAGGCTGGTCACAGATCCGTGCTACCCCTGAAGACTAAGTCTGAATGCTTCGTAGAGGTTTACTCCGGTATCGCACCCACCAAGCACACCAGAGTATATACACTGATATTATAGGGAAGAATTAGGTGAAAGTGCTATCGGAGTTCAACTATGAAGGGTTCTACTATCTTTAGAGTTTACGACTAGACACGGAACCCTTATCATGGCTTATAATATAAGTAGTGCGGTATAATTATAAAAAAAAAATGCTAAGTTTTCTAAGTTATGTGAAGTCTACCGATACGCACTTGGCCAGCTCGGTTGACTATGGCCTGATCTTTCTCATTCTGCGAGGAGTCCCGTGGCCAGCAGTGGGACAGTAATGGGTTGATGATAATGAAAATCATACTCAAATGTATGATTTATGCTACTTTTCACTTTTGCAATATTATCATAGGCGTTTCATGCATATACAAGTCGGCATCAGATTGTTCTCCCAACCACTTATGCAATATTAAGACTGACATCTATCAGCAGACCTTGATTCAATTCATCTGCTCCGACAAAGTGGAGTATGTATCGCTTCTCGTATACACACGTTTCTCTGTAGGGTTACTTTATAACTGATTTATTGCATGTAGACCACGAGTTACATAAAAAAATATAGAATCCGCCATTCTGTTAGTTAAAGTTAGCTCCATATTAACAACATTTGTATATATTAAAACATTTATATTTATTACTATTATCATTATTGGACTTTTGAATTTCATGTATTTAGATGAAATTAAACTAAGAGTCTAAGACACAATATCGTTTATCTATTAGTTTTGGTAACAACAAAGTAAAATTCGTCTTCATAAATTTGTGTATAGACTTTATTTCTTAATGTTAACTCACACAAATATCTCAAACGCACAAATTAAACTCTGGAATTAACGTGAATTAACTCATTGCAGTCTCTTCTAAGCTCGCGTGCGGGTGGGATAGGCATGCGGTCGTAAACCTACATGACAGGAAAAAGGCCCTTACGCCACAAGCTTATTTATGTATTGATATACGTATATAAGATGGACTATGGTCCTGTTTGATGTAGGTAGTAAGAACATGTTAGAAATTGTGCAAAATATTATGTACCTACTATGTGTATGTGTTACTAGGGATAATATAACATCTCATGTAAAGCGATATTTAGATAGGCGCTAAATTAATTCCAAGAAAGATCAATCTCATGTCAACCGACCACAAAGCGTCATAAAGCAAACACTTCATTTTATCTCGCCAAATGAAGTATCAAATGCGGTGTGACAGATCTGGAGCATTTAAACAATACAGAAAATACACTGCACTATAATATCCATCAGATCTTTTGTCCACCTCCCTAGTGCAGCAGGCGTGCAATTTACAGAAACACAAAAGACGTAGTCTCAAGTGGAAATAAAAGTACAACGAGCAACAAGAAATATTTCCGCGTATCTAAATTCAAATTCAGAACGAAGTGTGAGCGACATTTAAATTTCGAATGTGGAGTTTCGGAGCGTACACGTGTGAAAATACTGGCAACATGAAAGCGACGAAAATGAAATTTGTCGGCATTTTATGACTTATAATAGTACTTTAAGTAATTTATTGTAATTTATATTTTAAACCAAATACCGCTTTTGAAGTAGAGTAAAAGACATGAGTTTATTGTTTGTTAAATTTAATTTTTATCACGAGTTGCCAACTTCATTTTACTTAGAATAATGCACCCCAGTATAGTTATACATATCGTTCAGAATAAAAAAAAAAAACATTAGTCGATTCATGAATGTTATTAAGCTTACTGTGAAATGTACGCTACATTTTCAATTTCATTTAAAAATCCATGATTAAAACGCCAAAAATCCATGATAAAAAGAATCGACTCTAGAACATTTCAATGACCATACTATACACGTACACGTCATTAGGAAAAATTGAAATAAAACATGTAAATAAGTACATAGAATCTAAATAAGCGTAATAAAACGAGTGGAATGGTGTAAACTTACTTAACTTGCCGCTGATCTAATCGTTTAAGTATGCGCTGGGCTCCATTACATTTAATTTTACTAGTCCTTTAATGATCCAGATCCAGTTACACGTTGACAAACGGATAAAGGGATTTGTTTCACCGCAACCGGGTAAGCAGTTAAGCGAGAAATTACCTAAAATGCTTCATGTAAAGTTTACGTTCATAAGTAATCCAATGTTTTCAGTAGATTTATTCTTCTTGTTTTCTTTTTTTTATAATATAAGGATAGCAGACGAGCATGCAATCGACATCATGGTGGCTACTTTCACCCATGGACATATGTAATTAAACCCAGATAGGGTTAGATATTCCTATCTGAGGTCGGCCACAGATGCGTCGCTACCCCTGAGGATCAAGCTGGACGCCTCGGAAAAGTATGTCTCCCTTACCACACCCTTCAAACCAGAACACAGCAGCGCTTAACCCTGCTGTTATGAGGCAGAAATAGATGTGGCAGTGGTGCCGCCGGAGTCGAACCACAAAGGGCTCACCACCACCACCTTCTATATAGACACTTGTTTATTTTTTCTTCGGTTAAAGTAGCACACGAGCATGCAATCAGCCTAATGATGAGTTACTGCCAGTCGTAAACATCTGTTACCAACTCCATATAAAACAGGAGTTGTATCTGGAGCTGATCACAGATAGTTTGCCACTCCTAAAGTCTAAGATGATCGTCAAAAGTTATCCTTTCAACTAAAAGAAATATCACTTATCTGTCAACGGAATTCATGGTTTTATCCAAAATATATATTTTTTTCTTCACGCCAATACATGATTTTAACAGTGTGCGTGTCAACCTTAATTCGCCAAGTGAAAAGTCGACACATTCAAATTATATTGACCATGAAACATATTTGAAATAGCTAATATGCACTTTCGTTACTTTATACAGTTATAGAAAACAATTTAATAGTGAAATAATGTTGATCAATGTTAGTCTTATTTCAAAGCCAGTAACGGTTTTAATGTATCCACCCTTGGCAAATGCATTCCTGGACAAGGCCTATTGTTAACGCCATTTGAGCTTTTATGTACACTTTGAATCAGATTTTTTGGTCGTGTTTAGGTCATAGATTCACCTAGTTCTAGGGAAGGGTCTACTTCAGACACGCTGCTTGGGGCACAACTTGAATTTGCAACCTCCTATTAAGAAATTGTGTGAAAAAGGCCATCATATTTAATATTTTGCAGTTTGGTTCCAAACCATGGCGGACCACCCTCCTTGCCCTTATCACGTTAAGCCACTGTCTAACTTTTCATCATGGTTGAACGTTCATCACATTTTTGTTTAACATCAAGGTAAATCATTTGTATAAAAAAATCAGCAAAAAACGAAAAGTCTTCCTGTTTTAGTACGAATGATAATTTATTTAAAATTTCGCTAACAATTTCCGACCGTCGCGGCCTACATCTACTGCCGCTGCCGACCGTTAGTGTTTCGCGAATCATAAGTTCAGAAACGCTGTCCCATGGGTTAGTCCTTTTGATCCGAACAGACTTTCTTCTGAGAGTTTCTTCGATGCTAAGGATGAGAGATGCCACGATCGATAACTGTGCCAACACTGTTATAAAAAGGTAGTATCAAAACATTACGTATGATAGTTTATCTTTTATATTTGACCACTAGGAGTTAAACAAGTCAATAAGGTTCTATGCCGGTCGAGGTAAATGACCCGTAACCAAAGATAGCAGTAATTCCAGTAATTCTTTACCGATAGTTACCGGTTTTTCATGTTTCTTGAATACGTTAATGTTATGTTTTTGAGCAAAATACATCGTGCATTTACCATAATTTGCAATTACATATCGTGAATTGCATTTACAATCCAAGGTTAAGATGCAAATTACTTACATCTTATAGGTTTTAGAATATGACTATTAAATTATAATAAATAAGTATTTTGCACTTTAACATAAGAAATCAAAAGTTTCATTTAAGGAATCTATACCTGCTTCTAAAACTATTTCTATTAAATATTAGGGTCATAATGTTACGGTAAAAGTATTCGCTATTATCGTCGTATCGGTATAACTTATAGTATTAGTATTATTTAAAGTACCTACTACTTATTGTTACTGTTTACTATAGACATAAATAAGAAATAATACCTAATTGTTATTTAAAATGACTCCAAACTACACAATCTATTTTACGCTATCTTTCTAAGGCATCAACTTTAAAACATTTAGAACTATAAATGTCTTATTGAAATGTAGTATCTGATAGTCATGTGCATGTAGGAGTTCATTATGTGTTGCCTCCATCACTGGCATAACGAGAACTTGATGCAATCGTGTTTGTCGCAATTCGTCACCACACACAATGGGTACAGATAAAACGGTTCGATTTCTTTAACTATTAGCCTTATATGGTTGGTATTCATGTGCAAGTGTCAATTAGAAATTAGCACCGACATCTCGAGTCACTTATTGTTTAGTGTCTGGGTATAGAATTAATTTGTGCTATTAAACTTGTCTAATTTTTAGGCAGCAATCTTACTACCTTGCTTACTACGTAATCATTGTCCGTAAATATAATTACTTAAACGGTAGTACACAAGTACACATCATAGCTTTCTTAATTACACAACTGTGGATAAATAAAATGTTTCATCAACGATTTTCAAACATTAAGAAACCATTAGTAATTTAAACTTGTAGATAGAGAATTTGACTATATTTTGTATATGTTTTTAAGAATTTGACGTATGTACGCGCCACGCGTCCACACGTATGCGCGTTTGTATACTGCAAACGCAGCACTGAAGCATAGATATGTTGCATCAAATTGCCAAAAGAGAAAAACTGTCTCGGATTTCACGTCACATCCCGCTTACACTTGAGATAACTTTTTTTACTATACTATATAATGAGCCACGGGATGACATCTCGGCTTGGAAACGCTTTCGTTGACACTCGTCACTTCCCGCTTACACTTTGAGATAACACTTTTTACGACAAGACACTGTATAATGAGCTACTTGTGGGATGACACCTCGGCTTGGAAACGCTTTCGTTGACACCTTTCACTCATTTATCGATAATAGCGTTGCGGTTTCTATCTTTATCTGTACAACTGTGATTATATCTAGATTTTGTGGTCAGTATTATTTGCTTACAATCATAAATATAACCATTATGTTCATAAATATATAAACGACTCGTGTACATTTAATGTAAAGTGGTGTTTAAAAGTCAATTATTAATAAATTTGATGATTGTGTCTTTTGGTATGGTATAAAAGTTTTATCAACATGATGACGTTAGGAATTTTTAGCTTGAAGCTAATTATTATGTTTCTAAAATAATCTATGTACCTATTTAATTGTCATTAAATGTTCAAATTATCCAATTGAGGATAGTCTTTGTAACAATTATCGTTATAAATTGTTACATTTAATATTTAGCAATAAGTATGTGGATCGTATCATCGTAACTTATTAAAGCCTAGGTATACTAAGGTTAATTAATAAAATAAAGGTTCTGCATTAATATGCGGACTACTGCTCTGGGCTACTACCATCTCTTAACACAAAATTATTTTAATCATACTTTTACTTTTTTTGCAGGAAATTTGACTTTTTAAGCAAAATATGACAATTTCAGTTGGGTTTATACAATGGATAAGCGAAAAATTAATAAGGGTTTAAGTTTGTTCAATTATGAACTCAAATTGTGAAAAAAGAGGAAAAAAATATTTTCTGAACTATGATGGTTTTTAAAAGATGGTGGTAGGCCCCCTGAACATCCGACAATATCAACGAAAGATTTCAAATAATAGAGCTTTCTGATAGGATGGCAGTAAATATATACAGTTACAAATTACAATGTTCGAATTTGGAACTAATACCCATCATTAAAATAATTATTGGACTACAATCGAAGCCGCAGCTTTTGTACCAAACTAACAATGATCAGTGTGGTCAGTTGTTTCAGTGCTTTTTTCGACTAAAAAAAAATCATTACAAAAAATCCGTTCTACGCGATAGATATTATCTTGTTTACAAACACATAAACAGGAACACTAATGATACATGAATGTGAATAGATCTTTATGGCCGTGACTTTATTTTATTGTTTGTCTCAGGAATCTCGTTTGCGTATGAATGCGTCCGTATTTTATTAGCTATCTTACGCCTCTTCGCATAATGTTAGCGTGAGCTTGTTTAGAGGTAGTGTTTATATAAATAAGAATAAGTAGAGGTTATGATTTTGATTTAAAGATTTACCCTTGTTTGACTATTATATGTTCGCTTCTTTAGAATTTGAATATTTTGTCTGTGGTCGTTTATAAGTATGGTCGTGTATAATAGAGTTTTGTTAAGGAGGGAAAGGAGGTGAGTTTGAAAACATTGGTCTACAGATGTAGGCAAGGTCAGAAAAAAAAGATCCTCATGTTCTATACGATATAGATTTGTAAGAGATATAATACAATTCTCATCAAAGTAGATGAATAGATAAAACTACTAATCTTAACTTCCAATAGTATATGCTGGAATCGTGCTGGGGGTCATGCGCACGGTGCACCCACAGGCTCTACGAATTACGCACAACCTGGTCTTCCTAAGTAGCTTATATGTACTTCACAAGGCACCCGCGGTAGCACGTGTAGTACGCGAAGAAAACAAAAGCGAGAGGACATACAAGTCTATACAAACTCCCTGAAGACGACGACTAGTAGCAAGTGACATGTCCCAATTTTTATATGTACCCTGAATTTGACAAATATTGAGCACGTGTACATTCGCTCTATATAAATACACTCCACAGTTCGGTAAAAAACAAATTAATTCTGCTTATGACTATTAGCGAGCACACAGTCAAGAGTATTATTTTGTTTTTCACCATTATTCAATTATTACATTATTTTTAATTATTAGTAGAGTAAATCATTAAACATAACTCATTGCTTATTTTTTAATGTTCCCACGATTGAAATACAACACGGGCTAGTTAATGACACTACTTTCTATACCCCGTTACCAGCAAAACAATGTTTTACTAGTTGTAACGGCGACGACAAACATAAATAATCTCTCTTGGATCTTCTAAGATCCTTTATAAAGTTATTAATAATGTTTGAAGACTGCTAACGTATTAACCTCAACGCTTAACCTCTTGTTATACAACTAAGATGTCACTAAGACGGAATTACCAATTGGTTAATGATGAAACATAATACAGGAGCATACGCAAAAATTGGAGACCATTTATTTCAATGTCGCAATCAACGTTAATTGAAATACTTAAATATTGTATTCGCCAGTTCTATTTATAAGTTTACGAGACAGTGACCAATTTAATTGAAGTGGTCAATTAATGAACAAAACTATTCGAACTGATAAAACAAAGCTGCAAATAAATACTATTAAAATTAAATGAATTTAACGGTTAGGTTTGACATTTGTACGAAAGGCCAAAGATAAAAAAAATACTTATTCCATTCCTTCTTCCATGTATCCCCGAATATTTTTTTCTATTTCTTTGTAAAGATTATTTGTAGAGATTTTATGACCATATATATTATGTTTTACCCATTGAGTCATATACAATAACGGACTATTTGATACAGCCTTTTTAAGGTAGGGTACGCAAACAGAGAAGTGCACAGGTGGACGGTGTACACTTAAAAATTTAAATTGAAAGAATATAAATCATTCTTCTTTTTTTTTATAATGTTTTTTTGTAAAAGCGAGTCCCATTGCATGTAAGTAAATATCAATGAAACGATGATTAATATGTACACTGTATTTTAATTCTTATTAATCGATGCAATTTATCTTTTTATAATTTATTTGCACTATCAAAAAATATCTACTGGCATCTAAATCTTAAATTTATGTGATCTTTCATTTTTAATAGTAAATTATTTACGTTTAATCATCTTATTAATAATTAATTGAATCTTTGTAATCTTTCAAGATTTAAAATTGCGCTTTCATTTTTGCTTTCTGGAAATACCAAAGATTATTTTATAAGCAAATTTAAAAATACTTGCAAGAAATATGCTAAATAAAATTCTATTCACTATTCTGTGACTGTAGTAATTGCTTATCAAAACTTTGGATCTCAACACCTTTCGCTGAAGTCGGGCGTTTCAAAGTTGAATTTAACGGGCTGTTTAACTTCAATGAGTGTGGGCATTTAGAGCTCACAGGGAGGTCTTCAAAGTCAAATAGCAATTTAGCACTTAAGTGATACAAACTTATATTCCCTTTGCAGTAAACGAATATAAGCTCAATTAATATAAATGTTGTTGGGTGTCTTTTTCGTATATGTATTATACCTTTGCTATGGGTCAGGTTGAAATTAAACTCTTATTTTTGGTTCAAAGAAAAAGCTTCTTTATTTATTCTACTAAATAATATAATTAAAGCAAATAAAAGAAAAACGGAAATTATTTTGAAATCTATATTATTTGAATAGTAAATTGAAGGAAGTGCACATATTTAAACCATCAATTTAATAAAGTAATTCTACCAATAGCATCTTATTATTGGTAATACGTAAGAGTTTATTTTAGTTGACTTCCAAAGAATTTGTATTTGACTCAATTTTTACTTTTCCCATTAAGTGCCAAATAAAACGTAAAATATGAAATGTCGCAAGGCATTCCATAACGTGGCACACAATGGTCGAACGTCTAAAAACCGTATCTTAGCTGGAAAGCTCGTAACTGTTATTTGCTAAGATCGGGTGTTACACAAAGTTATTGTAGGAAACAGGTGAGCAAGGCAATAAACTCTAACGAAGGCATTGGCGCGGAACGCCCAATTGCGAACTCACGTATTGTGACACTGCTCCAGATATTGTTACGCGGTAATGGCGATTTGATATAAATCATTTTGGCTATGTAATAGTCCAATCCGCTTGAGCAGTGGTGGAGGGTGCTCCAAGCATCCCTTAGTTGTGGGTAGACACAATCCCTGCAGGTGGCCATAAATAGGTAGTCACTTTATGACTTTATAATATTTATGCGATATACATATTACATACTCTACAATATATTCTAAAACAACACTGCAACATGCAGTCAATATTGTTGCTTGTAGAAAACAAAAACAAATTATTTTTAGTTAATATTACGATTTTATTTTTAGAAAAATAATATGACGTATTTTATTACCAAGTGTAGGTGCGTGGAAAATCCAGTAAAATTAAGATGAGCAAACAAGTAGTGTAAACAATTTGACGGCTGTATTAATAGAGATAATGTGTCATATCACTGGGTACGTGCATGCAGATACGCTAATGGAGTTGATAGCCAATTTATCCGTGTCCACTGGTTCCATCCCGTCTGTAATTTGCATAAATTGATTGCACGGTGCACGGCGGTGTCGGCATTGCTACAGCGAGGTGCGAGCCGGCGTCGCGCCCAGCGCTTCACTCCACGCTCAGTCGCGCAACCAACCGACTAACTGATACACGTTTTGCTATACCTAATTACGCATTATCGCATGTTTACAACGCTTTTGGATTTTTAAGAACAGCGTCACGTGAGCGCGTTGATGGCGTTAGTGACCGGCGAACTGTGATTGACCTATTTCGTGAATTCGCTAGTGATCAATGTATTTGAGTTAGACATCATGCGTCAGAGGTACCAGCTGAAGCAGAGGACGTATGTATAATTTAATTGACTATTACAGCTTCCTTAATTGATTCCGTATAAAATGTGTAATTGGTATAATCATAATGACGGTTTCCTATTCCTAATGAATACAATAGTAGAAAGCTTTAGCCGTAGCGAAGATCAAGTTCTAAACAATAGCATTCCTACGCACAACAATGCAGCGCGTGATAACATCTGCTATCGAAGAAAGGCCCTGACGATGTTTGAATTTTGAATAACTTAGTACAAGATTAGATACAAACAGTTGAACTATAAATGTGTCAATATTTAAATTTGCATCAACGTAAACGCAAACTACACGATTCGGGATTATGATAGAATGGATATGTTTTGAACACAGGTTTCGGTAGTAGATATTAGGTTTATTCTATTTCTAATTGAAAACTTGGTTATATTAATTTTACTCTGAATACCACACCCTGTGTAATGGAAGAGAGCAAAATACTGTTGTTATTATAAGCAATCTGAGTAATCCAACATGTGGTTTTAATGTTATGTAACTGACATTTTAGTTCCAAGAACGTCGTCTTTAACTGAATTCAAGGAACACCGAATTATTGGATGTCTGGAAGATTCTTTAATTACGTCTATTTGCTGGCTTAGTCATCTAATTTAATTGGAATCATTTGTACACTAAATGTGTACTGCTCAATTATCATTTTGTCTCATTACTGGCCATGGGTCTCTTCCGACAAATGAAAGACTACTATATCCTTCACCATGCTTTAATAGTGATAGACAGCAGAAGTTATTGGCGATCCCGTATCGGCAGTTTCAATCCAACTCGACGATAACTTCGATCTCGACAGTGCTCATCGTTGCTTAACTTTGTAGATCGCTTACGATCCACATCGATCGGTTTCTACCTTATAGAGCACAAAGCTGCGGCTTATCATCGAATCTGCCTCCCATCACAGATGTGATCAACTCTAACATAAAGGTATTCACAAATGTACATGAAGCCAATTATAGATGCATTGCCACTGTGCAGGTCTAGAAGGTCGCCTCATATGTAAGTCAGCCGACATCCACACTCTTCCACCAAAATGCAGAACTCCTGCTCCAGACCAGTCAAACCATACTGCCTCAACCACCTCTGATACTATTATATGATTGAACTACATAATAAATCGTTTGATTATCATTAATATCTCATATTCAAGTTTAAAATCCCATAGAAACTCCCTGACGCTACTTTGAGCATTTACGCTAACCTACTCAGTTCTTTTTCTGGATATTTGGAAACTAAATAAGGAACGAATTGGGGAAACGGCCGTGTCACAAGTGCATTCATAAGCATCGCCATGTTTTGTAATATGGAGCAATGTTTGACGGAATTGTTGGCTGGCTCCGAAAACAATTTACAGTTTGTTTCAAAGCAATACTTCACTGTCAGGCTCAATTAAGGTTACATGAAACTATGCGAGTACATAAACATGTTTGTTCAAATTTAAGGCCTGATTATTAGTGTTTTAATGAATTGATACTGTTTTGATTGTGATTTTTATTTTTTGACAATGTGCAATCGAAATATTAATGGCAGTACTAGTAGTATTAGTAATTGTATTAGTAATTGTTGGACTGAAGTTGTGATACTTATCAATATAGATTTGTTAAAATGTATTGCATTTTCAATATTTAGGAATCTGATGACGTCATATTTTTGGTTGCCTTAATGTGTGTATTATGTACCAGTAAATAATTTATATATTTTATTTTTTACAGGTAAGTTTCCATTATTAATGAAGCGTGTCTTCAGCGATGATAAAGGTATTTATGAAGATATTTCGTATGCAAGACGTGTCTATCAATGAAAAATTATTTGTTATAAATATCTGCTATCGTAAAAAATATTCCTTTATTAGGCTCGATTTACCTTTTCGGAAATTTCGTAAATTTCGGAAAATAATTTGGTTAAAAATAATTTTCTTTCGGAATAAAATTTTACTCTTTCAATTATTAGGATACATTTACCTGTTTTTAAAACAGAAATACAACGCCATAAAGTCAATTAGCATTTCTAGCATTACAACCAAGAGCGACAGAAGAACTAGTTCTAATTAAAACACTTTCTTTACCGCTATCAAATGACAAACATTTTACAAGAAATTGGAATAATTTCGACTCTTTCTCTAGAATAAATAAGAGTTTCATTTCTTCAAAGTCTGCAGCTCATTACTTTAATGCTTACTACTTTTATTTTACAAAGTGATTTCAAATGGAAAAAAAATACGTTTTTTCTTCAGTTCCCGATATTCAGCGTCAAAGAAATGAGTCAGATCAATACCAATGCTCATTGCTCCGTGAAGTCGGTTATGACTGCACTGAGCACTTTTAGTAATAATTTCTGTGAAACTTGTCTGATTTTTTTCGTGGATTTAAAAACTGGTTAACGACAAGTTGACTATTAATTCATAATCTTATGATAAGGCAAAAAAAGTTGAATTCAACATTCAAATGTCTATCTGGCCGAAGATCAAACCCGGAATCTCTGTGTGACAGAAAGATAGTAACAACTATGCAACACGAATCGTCATGACGTCATATGACGTTGATTAACTCCTTTAATACTTAAACTTTAACTTTAAATAAGCATTTACTTCTAAATTTTGTCTAATATTTAAATAGTCATAACCGCAAGATGCCATAACCGCAAGCTACTCATCAAAGTAGCTACCTACTGCATACGCGAAGTAGCTAGCTACTGCATACTCGAAGTAGCTACACCTACACAATAATTTGTAGCTGCGTAGTGGTAATGTATTTAATAGCTTGTAATATTTGAATGTATGAAAATGGCCAGTTATTTGTATAAAGTGACCTTAATTGAAGTGCGCGACGCTTAGATCTAGTTCATCTGAACATTAATTGACAACGGATGTTCACCTTTCTGCGATGATGTAATGGATAAATTTAAAAATACATTAATAAGAAATTACTTACTTAATTACTTATGACTTCTAGATTCGTCTTTAGAAGGTCAGTTTAGGTCGGTTTATAAAACATCTTTAAAACAAATGGTATGAGGAACTTATAACTCCATCCTCAATTCAAAGAGTGTCATCCGACAGTCCTAAAAGTGACGACTTAAAAGTCATAGGAACATGCTTAAATAAAGGGCTACTAAGAGGCGAAGTGATTTCGTGTGGTTCTCATCTGCCGATGCTCATCACTCTATCATCCCTGCACTTAAAGGACATTCAGGATTTTGCCATGAAAAAAGGAAGCTACACATTTTATAACGTTTAATGTGGAACCTAGGTCATTTGACCAGAAATTACGTGAAAAGAAATGAAATAATTTATTGCACAATTACCTATATTAGTTCATCATCATCATCATCAACCCATTACTGTCCCACTGCTGGGCACGGGTCTCCTCTCAGAATGAGAAGGATTAGGCCATAGTCCACCGCGCTGGCCAAGTGCGTATTGGTAGACTTCACATACCTTTAAGATTTTTTATAAATCTCTCAGGTATGCAGGTTTCCTCACGATGTTTTCCTTCACCGTTTGAGCAAGTGATAATTAATTTCTAATACGCACATAAATTTTAAAATCAGAGGTGCGAGCCTGGGATTTGAACCTCGGACCCCTCGATCGAGAGGCCGCGTTTCTTAACCACTAGGCTATCACTGCTATATTAGTTACTTATTGCTATAGTAATCGTCTTCGTCAACCCATTACTTTCCGACTGCTGGGCGTAAGCCTCCTCTCAGAAGAAACGGATTAGGTCATATTTCCCCGCGCCACAGGCCACTTTTTAAGAGCTCTCAGATATGCAGATTACTTCACGGTGTTTCCTTCACCGTTTAAGCAAGTGATAACTAATTTTTAATATGTTAAAGTAATATTTATTTTAAATCCACTGCATAAAATACCCTCTGTATTTTCTTTTAATTTTTGCTCCAGAGCGGTTATTCACAAGAGTAATTTAAGAACTAATCGTTAATTATAGATCAGGAGTTAATTATTCATTATGAACTTCATCCGGCAAGTGTAGTTCACGTGGGAGTGACTAATGCAATATCCGCTGTAGATCATAAAGCCTTCTCCTTTAATTATTATACTTCTGATTAATCGAGAAGTTATAATTAAAACCCCAACGACAGTTTTAGGTACGTTGCAATAAAATATGAAACAAGATCAGTACCCTTAGTATGAGTTTTAACAAAAATGACATTTTTGTATTTGTTAACGTATTTGTCCATACATTTCCAATCAGCGCCTCTAGCGGATTGTATCAGGACAATACATAATCAAATACATAAACAGCCATGTTTCTATAAACGTAAGGTACAGTTATATCGGGGTAATGATTTATTTAATAATTTATAACAACAATTTAAATACGGCTATCATTTTTTTGTCACCGCGACATTTCGCGGTGTTTGCGGATTCTGTGACACTTTCCGGAAATACATGACCATCGACGATGAACTCTTGAGGGGGTAATTTAATACCTTAAGCCTTAACGTTCATGTTATTACATCTTTAAGAATTAAAAAGTATAGGTACATATTACGGGATCTCTTATTTCGGTTTTTATTACAACGCATTTTTTTTATCCTTCGCAAGATATTCAAATTATCTTAAAACTTAATGGCTCTAAAATTATCAGAAGTGGTTAAACAGTAGCTTACTGTTGGATTTTAACCGTTGTACAGAGGTCGTGCACATTTTAAACTATTTCTAAACCGTAATTACTGACGGCCTTGCCTTTCAACAATGCTCTACCATTGCAAACTTTAGTATCTGGTATTCAGTATACAAGGTCATGGAATAATGGAACACCACAACAAGTACTATTATATTACATGGTATATTTTACTATTAATCATTAACTATATGTAACAGTAGTCACTTACCATCAGGTGGACTCCATAATCGTTGGCTACTGCTGCATATCATTACGTTACTATCAGGAAGATGAATCATCTCCAAATTATGTTATACTTCTTTTTAAATTCCTTACAAATAATTCATTCGTTTTTTTATTATTTTTAACGATAACAATTAACGATTTTTAACGGCACTTCAAATATATTTGTATCTTTTGTTAATATTTTTTAGCTTAAAAGCTTAATTATAATTAAATAACGCATTTTTATATGTTATTTCTAAGTAATTGCTGTGACTAACTTACTGAGTAAACCCACTGCACTAGTACCGCCACGACTAAATTACACGATTGAGTAGCTCCCCTAAGTATCAGCAATCATAATTAAATTACGATGCGTTTAATTGCTTATCGTTTAGCACTATACGGTCTATTTGTTCGAGTCTGTTACATTGCAAAAAGTAACTCATATTTCATTGCAGTTTTTGGTAACATTTGTAACTTTTTAGTCAATAGCCATGTTTAGGTCATGCTATATAAGTTTTTGAGATTACATAGATGCTATTAATGTCCCACTGCTGGGCACAGGTTTCCATTTAGATGCACTGAGATGGGTTCAGGCCACTGGCTGTCATGCTGGCTAACTGCGGTTTGGGATACATCCTTACTAATATTATAAATCCGAAAGAAACTCTGTCTGTCTGTCTGTCTGTCTGGTTGTCTCTTCTTCACGCCCAAACCACTGACCGATTTTAATGAAATTTTGTACAAAGATAGTCTGAGACCCGAGAAAGGGCATAGGATAGTTTTTACCCCGGAAATCCCACGGGAACTAGGGATGGCGACTTCAGATCGATTAATCGGAGAATCGATCTTTTGGAACAAAAACATCGACTATTTTAATCGATATTAGTAAGGATTGAATCGTAAACTACTCGTATGCATCTGATCAAGTGATCATCTTTAGCAAAGTTGAAGGTACGAATTTTCAGTTTTATGTATGTTAGTATGTTATATTATTTTCTTTTAAACGCGGGCGAAGCCGCGGGCAAAAACTAGTTAAAAATAAATATATAATTCGAACTAATTTAGTTCAATTTAGTAAAAAGAACCCATATTAGTATATGGGTTCTTTTAAACCAACCGCTCCACCGACACACACTATACTACACTACACACTAGAACATAGCAGCGCTTTTGTAAAAATACTAGTGCTGTTGTCCAAAATAGTTGAACTACAAAGGTGAACGCCTCCCTGTTTGTCATTTTCTTATTTTAGTAATACGACTAAAATTTAGATCAATATTACAGGTGAAATAGGTTATTCCATTGCTTTTCTTGAAGTTAACCAGAAACGATTAAGTAAATTTTAAATTCCTTTTAATACGATAGGCTATTTCTGTTACCTTAGTAAGGGGATAATCTAGGTGTTTGAGTAACTTGTAGTTAAACTAGG
Source organism: Epargyreus clarus (assembly GCF_041222505.1). Taxonomy (NCBI): domain Eukaryota; kingdom Metazoa; phylum Arthropoda; class Insecta; order Lepidoptera; family Hesperiidae; genus Epargyreus; species Epargyreus clarus. The sequence continues at coordinate 6,913,370 of NW_027332233.1, forward strand.
GGAAGGAAGCGGGTGTTCGGAGCAGGAATGCGGAATAGAGGCCGAGATTTGCACCAATCACAGTTTCGTTGTAGTGAGGCCAGAACAAGCTTTGAAAGTGCGTAGTAATGCACTATCATGCAATGAGGAGTTGCTAAGGTTTTGATGACTCGGAATTACCAGAATAAGTTTTGAAAGTATGTAAATTTATGTTCATGTATATAAGTAAATGGTAGTAAAATGATTTTGTTACCAGGTTGGTATGGTACCATATCTTTACTATATTAGGTATGTAAAAGTATTTATGGGGAATTTAACCTCGTAAACTGATGGAACTCTAAAACCCTAAAATGATTTTATCAAGAAACTCTAATAAACCGATCATAATTCGTATACGTACAATATTAATGTTTTTGTATAGCATGAATCAATCCTCGAAAACTTGGCCTCGCAATCGAGAGGTCCAAGGTTTGAATCCCATTCACACACCTCTGATTTTTGCATATTGCATCACTTGCATGAACAGTGAAGGAAAATATCGTAAGGAAACCTGCACGCCAGAGCGCACCCGAAAAAAGCGAGAATTTTTTATTCAACAGGGTGTGCTAAGTCTACCAATTCGTAATTCGCCAGCATAGTCCACTATGGTATAAAACCCATAACTGAAAGGAGTCCCGTGCCCAGAAATGGCACAATAATGGGTTGATAACAACGATACTTAATTTACATATGCAACATAAAACTCTTCGATTAAACCCCATTGCTACTAACTGGAATGCGGAATAGTCAGATCTGAACCAATCATAAAGTAAAAGCCTCGTTGTTGGCTCATAGAGCTCGGTACTCACTTTGAGGTATAGCTGTAGAGTATATTATTATGTAGAGCCACGTAGAGCTTGTTTGCAGTGTATTGCGGTTAAGCGTTCAGTAACTACGCCGGTTTGTGGAGAGCTTATTGTAACAAAGCCTGGAATTAATTTAGGCTCTGAGTTAGGTACCTGAAATAGATAGTCTGAAAATATCTGAATATGAAATATTCAATGAAAGTAACAAAAGGGAAATGATTTTTTGTTATTAAAACCTTATTTACGTGATTATTTATAATAGTGAAGAATTTATAAATGATGGATGTTATGGGCTGCAATAGCTATTTATTAGGGAATTATGGTGGCCATTGCAGCGCATGGACATATGTTATAGACTCCAGATAGGAACCCTGGACCTGAGTAGCATGCTCATTTGCAACTCCTATATTGCAGTATATAAAAAAAATGTGAGCCGTCACGGGACTCCTGGCAGATGTGAAACATCGACATTATTTTGTAAAAGTAATATGCAGAAAAGAACATATTGTGATAGGAACTAAATATGTCATAATTATAAAATTATAAAATAAAATATTACGTTTTTTTTCCAGATAACGATGACTATTTATTGAATTCGATTGCTCATGGCGACGCGTCGCCACACCGTACACACTACTGCATATAGACTGTATATATGCGGCATGCGTCGCCACGCCAGAAATCGGTTTTACGTGCGGCTATAGATGTTTCACATCAACAAAAACATTCAAAAAGTCCCGTGCACTAGATATCGTTCGTAGGCCTTTAAAACGCCAATGTATAACGCATTTTAATGTATGAAGTCACTCAGTAGATTACAGTAGCAGACAGACAAATGCCATTTTAATTGATATGTAGATTAATTTATGCAACAGGCAATTTACCACCGTAAGCCACATAACGACTTTTTATGTTCCGTATTCCTTGTGGTGTATTATAACGTTATGTAAAGATAATGAAATCAGACAGTAATAGACTAATGGTTGAAGCTCGGCCTCTTAATCGAGGTGTCCGAGGTTCAAATCCGAGACACTATCATCTCACACACACCTTTAATTTTGTTAAATTATGTGTGTATTGGAAATTATTTATCACTTGCTTTAACAGTTAAGGAAAACATCCTAAAGAGATCTTCATAAACTAAGAGACCTTTAAAAATCGTTCTGAAAAGGTATATGACTTGGTAGACTACCAATTCGCACTTTGCCAGCAAGGTGTACTATGGCTTAATATTTCTTATCTGAGAGAAGTCCCGTGCCTAGTGAGTTAATGGGTTGATGATGATGAAGATAATGAATTAAGATCATATGTAATAAATAATTTAAATTTGTTGTTGTAATACAATTTTGTCTAGGAAATACATTTGTGAAATGTAAAATTCATTATAGCAAACAAAATGTTTGTTTCCGTACATTTCACGGTATGATTATGTAGAACACATCTTAATAATGTAGAGTTATGCTCTGTATTTGTGATGTGATTATTTACTGTGTTTAAGAATTATCAAACCATCTGATATTAAGTAATCATTATCATCCATTTGATTCTAACTCCCGTAGCTGTAGCTGTAAATCCCCCAAAAAACTCTATTAACTCTACCAAAAAATCTACTCTATAAACAAAAACTCGACTGCTTAAAATATAGAGTTAGGTACTTCTACAATTTAGATGAATCCAATAACCCCTCATATATTAAAATCTGTCAAGCCGTTTGAGGTGCAGGGCTTGCCCTTTGGCAATTAATTAAATAAAATCCACAAAGGTAGTAGAACCCATTGTGGTTCGACTCCGGCGGCACCACCACCACACCTATTTCTGCCTAATAACAGCAGTGTTAAGCACTACTGTGTTCCGTTTTGAAGGGTGACAAGGGTAAGGGAGACTTACTTAGCCGAGGCGCTCCAGCTTAGTCCTCAGGGGTAGCGGCGCATCTATGGCCGACCTCAGGTAGAAATATCTAATCCTGTCTGGGGTTGATTACAGATGTCCATGGGTGGCAGTAGCCACTTACCATCAGGTGGACTGCATAGTCGTCTGCTATTCCTATATTATAAAAAAAAAATCATCCTTTAATGATACATGCATACTTACACTCAAAAAATATTGCCCTTCGCAGTCGAGTAAAAAATAAATAACTGCCTAGCTAATATATCGATTCCGTTAGCTTTCTCGTAGTTTACTATTGAGAAACTATCTCTCTATAAAATCTCTTGCCCTTTAGCTGACCATGAAGAATTTTATCGGGAATCAAAATTATTGTTAGTTGTTTCTTGTGTCAGTAGGCGGCTACTTAAATGTTAATGTACTTATGTTTTTTGTTGTCGAGATTAAATTAACGGTTATAAGTGTTTTCTTTTATCATTAAAGTAATTTTTCCGACGGTCTTTAATGCTGTGTTGATTTAGATTTTCCATTGCTACAATTAATTAGCGATCTTCTGTTTATAATCGATATAAAAACTTACTTAAATTGCTTAATAATTACTCTTCACACACATTATAGTCATACAAACGCTCACAATAGACGCTATATATAATTGTTTAGTGCAAGTAAAATAAATAAACATTGTATAAATTAAATGAAGCGAAACAAAGTTACAAAACATTTGTCCTTTGTCATGAGAAAAATTCAAAGACGTTAGAACTCTTTGCGATTCGACTCTGAAGACTACCGTCACACTTAGCAAGCAACATCAATTTCGAGCTGAGTTTCGCTTAAAAATAACACTACTGTCTAGAAATTCAGAAATCTCTGTCACATTAGTCTAATTTCTATCAGCACATTCGTTCCAGTTATTCGCTATAAAGTTTGGGCACGCAATACCAGCTGAATAACAGGTTCCGTAAATGCTGACATGGTAAATTGACTGTGAAAGGTGCGTGTAATGTTTCGTCGAATTATATGGTGTAACGGTAATACATAGTTGGTTTTTTTTAAGAAAGTTTGGAAATATCTTTTTCCTAGTTAACTAATTGTGTAATGTTATTAATTATGATTGTTATATGTAACTTAAAAAATATTTGTAAAATTTGTACTTCTCCAAAAGCCAATAAATACACATCAATCATCAACAATCCATTACTGTTACACTTCTGGGCACGGGTCTCATAATGAGAAAGTTTAGGCCATAGTCCACGCTGGCCAAGGGCGCATTGATAGACTCTACATTATTTATATTTATATTTTATAAATCTCTCAGGTATGCACGTTTCCTCACGATGTTTTCCTTCGCCGTTTAGCAAGTGAGAATTATTTTCTAATACGCACATAACTTTGAAAAATCAGAGGTGCATGCCTGGTATTTGAACTTCGAACCCCTCGATCGAGAGGCCGAGTCTCTTAACCACTTGGCTATCACTGCTTTTAATAAATGCACATATTTTTTTAAAGTTAAAGCACAATTGTTTTTGACAGATGATACTCTATATGTAGTTGGTCAAATCACCATGGGCCGACAGTGTACTGCATCAGGTGGACTGCATACTCATAACCTATTTCAATCTTATAAAAAATGTTATATCACATACATAACATATTTTTATTACGTGAATGTCTGCTAATAGGTGACGTAAGTTTCAAGTAAGCGAAATATACTCATTCACTAATACTCGTAGGTACATTTGAGCTCAAACATCAGAATTACATCGAATGAGCAACTCAGTTTGAAAGTCAGCATATTACGTCCACTGTGAACACAAGTGCTGAACATGTAAATTGTAGTTATATTGTTTAAAAATAACACGTTGACATTTATTCAATGCTTCACAATGTTTGAAATGTTATTGTCGTTGTAAAGTGTAATAATGAAAAATATTCGCGTGAAGAACGAAATCTACGTACCGTGTTTTGGGAAATACTTGGCGTTTCTGATGGCCGACTTGAAGATATCTCGGTGAGATTTTAAGTGTATTTTACCTATTTTCACTTTTTAAAATATTAACGTTATTTGTCTGAATTCTCTGTCTACCTGTGTCAGATAAACTTTAATACTTAAAATTTTAACGTTATTCATAATTTTAGTATATTCATAATATGGTTGATGACAATTAGTTTACCAATCCTGAGATTACAATAAAAATTTCTTTAAGAAGTGAAAACAATAAACATAAAAATAAACGGATAAACATATTATTTTTATTTTAGTAATAAGTAAGATGTTGGTTTTTCGGCTAAGAAAACTCTTCCTTATTTTCTTAAAACTAGAAAAGAGTTATGTTCGTTATTATGTAAAAATATATTTTATCGTTTTAACATCACATCATCAATAATGTGATACTCAACACACAGACATATGTACTCGACACACACAAAGTAGGAATCTAAATAATGAAAATTAATTCTGGGTCTACCTACCATGTAACCAAGAGAGTCATCGTTAGAGTGAAGCTATAAAGTTTTACGTGCATTGTTGATACAATTACATAGCTACAATCTACATCCTTCGGGTATCAAGCGAGGGTTAGTCAAGGCATGTACCTAACCCAATGTTTACTTTGTTGTTTGCTTTAAGCCCCTCCGGCTTTTGTTAAACACAATTTAGTTTAAAGGCTAGGGCTCTGACCCTTTCAGAATTATTAAGTAGGAAAGAAAAACAAAAGCGTAATGAAAAGCAAAGTAATATCAAAATATTTTGAAGTTTAAAATGAAGTCAGGAGAATAATTTGAAATTTGAAATCTCAAGCACACACTGATTGTTGTCATAATTACGTGCTAATTAGAAATACATTGTCCCTTTCTTTTTGGCAAGCAAACTTATATGCTTAAGAGTTTTAATTTTTTGATTAAGAAATCTTGAAACTTAAGTAATAACTACAAATTTGGATTTGGCCTCCGTTGTAGACCATGATCTAAACCCATTTCCCTGAGAGGAGTTCCATGCTCAGCCATGACACAAGTGGATTGACAGCAACAAAAATTGTAACGAGCAAAAAGTTTTGTTCAAAAGCCATTGCTATGATCATGATTAAATTCAACTTACATTAGCTTCTTAGCTATTTTTTTAAGAATGTGTGTTGATAGAGCTGGGACACTATTTAAATGAACAAGTGCTATGATTTGACAATCCAAGAATACTAGTGTTAAGACGCATTCAAGGTGGTCCGGTGAAGGCAGGAAGAATGCAGTCGGCGCAGTCAGTTTCTCTCGCTTGGACCTTGTATGTCATATTGTTTTATTCAGTGACATTTTAGTTAATAGACTGTTTTGTTTTAGTGCTGTTTTATGGATAAGTAAACGAAGGCACAGTTCATCTGAAAAGGATGCGACGAAATAGATGTATCGACTATAATCTTAATTTTTAATAATAATAATAGTCTCATGGTCCCATGCTAGGAATGCACAAACAAACAGATCGAATAAACATATTTCATTCATCTGTTAGATGTCTGATTGACCGGGGATCGAACCCGGATCCATTGCATGAGATACCGGTACCGTGACTGCACCGCGATGCGGTCAAATTGAAGTTGAATGCAAGATACGTTAATTTCAAACGAAGTTCTTTATATCAATCAAGCACATAAGCGCTACATACTACTATATAGACTAATGATATGGTCCTACGAAAATATTAAAAAAACGATCACTTGCATACTATGTTCAGTTAAGTGATGATTTTTTTCCCATAAAACATTCTTAGAGGCACATTGCATACAATGGAAAAATTAAACTATTGCGTATACAATTTAGTTCGGCATTTTATTTAATGTAAAACTATGTACGAATATGTGTGTGAGCGCGTGCGCGTGCGTGTGTTTGTACCTTCACATTGTTAATTAAATTGTTTTACCACAAAACGATTATTCCTCGCAATGGAGGATAAAATGCAGGGCGTCGTGACCGGTTACTATTGCAATTTGATTGACTGATTGTTTTGCTACATTCTTCTGTAATTGATAGAGGACTAATATTTCGTAACTGACGAATTGATTGTTTAAACTAGTCTGAATCATATTTTATGCTGACGTAAATTAGAATTTATGTTTTTATTCGGATAGACTAATAACGTGGCTATTTACTCATTTTAAACTTAAAGGTGGAGGTTTATAATTCGCTTGAGTTTTGTTTCTTCTTGTCTCAGGTACGTATAGTTATTGCCGAACTGCTCTGAAGTTGTTGCGAGCAGGTGTAATCATACAATTTGTTATGGCGACGCGATTCATTTCTATGTTCAGAGCGGACTAGCAGTTTTACGCGGACTATACCACTTGCTCAAATCAACGGAATAATATAACACGGTACATCCTTATTGCGAATATTTATGCAACAAAATATTATAATTACAACGCCTCTAGTTACATTTCCCTTTCATATCTACATGTAATTTAAACGTATTTCGAGATTCACTGATAAATTTGACGTAAGGTGTGGTGCACCTTGTTGGCCAACTTCTGGACAAAGCGAAAGGCTAAATGCCAATGAATGCAAATAGTGATGTTCCTGCAGAGATAAAACCTTGTATGAATAAAGAAATAGTTTTGAATAAGAAATATTTAAATATAAATAATGCCTGTATAACAAGTTTATACCAACGTGAATAATTTGTTAAGCTATTAATCTTTACAGACGGACTGTCTGTCTGTGTTATAATGCGTTTATTTACGTTTATATTAGAGTGCAAATTTCTATTTATATTTTACACATCTATACTATTTATATGTTTTAATAGGTAATTGATAACACAACTTTCACGATAATACGTAAAACAAGAAAACTAAAACTCAAGTTATACAAGTTTTACAGAAGTAAATAATTTTATTTAGACTGAATCATTTAGTATACTCCCTAATTACTTTTATTTCAACATAAAGTTATTTAAAATGTATTCTGCTTGAATCCGAATAGTGTTGCTAGGACATCCCTAGTTTAAAACCAAAGCCCTCATGTAAGATGCTTTGCAGTTGATGGACATATTACACAACGCTTGTGCAGAACAACAGAGCACTGGGGGTAATGTTCTCGCAAATTACCGACCAAATTGAAAGATTCAGATCTAAGTAGCGATGTATTCAATAAATGCAAAGGAAATAGGTGTAAAATATGTAAAAGAGTGTGGAATTTCGACAAATAATAGCAATTTTAAATAATTAACATTTTATAATTTTTTTCGTTTATTAAATGGTAAAGTAATCTAAGTATTCTGGTCGAATACAAATACCATCGTTAGAAACTAAAGCCATCATATACGATGCTGTGTAGTTGATGGACATATTACACAACGCTTGTGCAGAACAACAGAGCAATGGCAATGTTCTCGCAAATTACCGACCAAATTGAAAGGTTGATTTCTAACAGAGTAGCAGAGATGTATTCAATAAGTTAAGTGACCTCAACTTGATAACTCTTTAAAGTTGCTGAGATAAGAAATAGGTGTAATAAAATGGAAATGAGTACGGAATTACGGAAATGAAAATTAACTGTTAATAACATTTAATCTGCTATTGCTTTTATGGTTTTGAAATTATTTCACCTCTAATTTTCTTTGAATTAAAGTCTTACCTACGATTTACCTGGTAGACTGATAGAATGTCAAATTTATTCGAAATTAAAGGAATATAGATAGATAGATAGATAGATATATTCTTTATTGCACACTTCAGTAGATCATTACAATAATACACAATTATGTAACATATCAATACAATACTGATATCATATCAATACAATAGATATACTGTTATTTACATACAATTATGTAAATAACAGTATATCTAGAATTTGTGTATCGATACTTGCGGGTATTCTATTTTTTATTTATCGTGTACCAAAAACATTATTTACTAAAATATATTAATAAACAACATTTTGATCGTAGAGCATACTCATCAATTTCATATAATAACGAATATACATTCAGAATTCGACTCACGTAATTTTAAATTATTTACAAACAAAACATCGAGGTACTTATCATTCTGAATCTAGTAAAGTATCTCCAATGTTAAGATTTGCGGTGCATCCAGTAAATCTTCAACCTAAGCGGAACGGTCTCTCGGCTACTAATTACTTTATTTAATTACCTAACTAGTTAAAGTCAAACCTAACTAGTTTCAGTTCAATACAGCTAACCCAACATCCTATCGAGTTCCCATTACACATCTATTCCGTAGTTTGTCGAGGGCGTACCGAACTTCACCTCCACTTTGTTACAAAGACAATTAACGACTTAGTTTAGTTGCAACAGTCAAGAACCCTGGATGGTTTTGGATGAATACTGAATTTGTATGAAAGTACCTATCTTATAATGAAATATAAATTGCATTTTCTGACGATTTAAGGGTATTATAATATGGTTGGTAAGGTAATTTGATACTTTTCCGCGGCATTCCAGCTTGGTCCTCAGGGGTAGCGGCGGACCTCAGGTAGGAATCTAATCTTATGTGGGGTTGATTACAAATGTCCGTGAGCGGCAGTAACCACCATAAACCGTAACAAAAAGTAGAGTTCCGCTGTGACCACCACGTTTCGGTGTATGTGGGTCGAAATATCGGCAAAAAGAAATTAAAATTGCGTATCGTGAATACCCGTTACACATTAAAATGTATCAATTCAGCAATAATATTAGTCTCATACATTATAATAAAAATATCCAAGTGTTTTTTTTTTATAAATTTGTAAAAAATAAGATGTACTCACAATTTTGTGTACCTATTTGATTTTTTTTTGACAAAGAGTTTTATAACCTTTAATGCTGTTGAAAACTTAAGATAACAGAAGAAATTAGTAAGATTAGACACACACATACAATTTGCATATATATACATGCATACATATGTATCGTGATACACTCTATCTAGCGCAGCATTCTCTATAACAGAGCATCGTTTGAAACAATTTGCCGCGAGTCACTCTACACGTCGCGTTCTAACAAGTCCCAGAGCGCAAGTTCCTAGAAGTTCGGGACTCAAGTGCCGTTTCTAACTAACGCTTCATTTCAGATGTTCCCGAATACGCTGCATTCAAATGTCTTGTCTGTATGTACTTGGGATCAACCGTATATAATTAGAGCGTCGGGTGTCGTATGTACGCGTATGTTGCAAGCGGTTAGGGATTAAATCTAGGAGACAGACAGTAGTATCTATTGCACATTGGTAATACTAATAACTAATCCCTACAACAATTCTCTCTGCTGAAATCTATTCTGTCCTGCCTTCTAAAACTTACGCCATTATTTTGATAATGTTGTTTTATTATTCCCATAAAAATGCTTATAAAGAAGATATAACTTCTTCATTATATGTACAAGTAAAAAAAGGATTAAAATTGTACTTAAAAATACGTAGAACCTCTAAACACCTCTCAGTCTGAGGGTAGACTTGTACCCAGCAGTGGGAAAATAACGGGTTGATGATAGCTAAACATTTCACGATTCCATAACTGATCATTCGAAACGTTTCAAATTTGATACAGGATAAATGTGTTTAAGCTAATTAGGAAGCAAGTAGTTTTGGGTAGAAATTCTTAAAAATGTCTATAAATAGCCTAAAGTCGATAATCAAAAATTAAGGCTAATTTGAGCATTGGGCGTCTCTCTCCGTCAATTGTACAGTACCCTTACCATGAGTTTTTACGTTTTCACAAATATGACTGTTTTGGTATATGTTTACGTATTGGCCCATACAAAATCCAATCAGCGCCCCTAGCGGATTGTATCATAACTATAGTGTCAGTAACGTAACATTAAATGTCTAAATTGACAAAATGGCGCTTTATGTTTTGTCTCTCTTTTTTGCGAACATGTGAGGTAGAAAAAATGACTTTAGCACTTACTTATTGTTACGTTTACTCTGTCTACCGAAGCAAACGGAACAGAATAATGGATTGAGTAAACGTAACGTAAAATTGTGAGATGTTTTGTAAACTCATGGTAAGGGTACTGGTACAGTTAAATGGTTAATGCACTATCGCAGACGGGAAGGGGGCACTCCGCAGTCAATTACGACTGACCCCTGATCTCCGATGGGGCAAGCGACACGAATTGTGTTGTCTTTCGAATCAGACTTTGATGTCGATTGCCTTTGAGCTATTCTGATTGCATAAGGATAAAGGTTATGTTAGTACCTATACAGGGCAGATTTGACAGAAATGTACAAGAATAGTAGAAATAGGTGTAAAGAAAATAATATCAGAAAGTCCGATTCTTCTTTGTATTTCCAAAGAACAGATCTATGTACTGAACATTTTTTGTCTGATAACTGATTTGCAGGCCCGGTTGCATATCAGTCAATTTACCTACATGATTTTGCACAATTTCTTGACTGTCATGATTAATGAGCGATTAGATATTCAGGCGTAAGCTGGAAATTGTAAGCGGCGTCCTATATATTGACTATTTATCCTTTTGCGAGTACATATAATGTATTATATACCTACTGTCAGCTTTCTTTAAGCTGCGCTACTGATATCTGTCTTAAAGCGTTTAGATGAACTGCTTACCTGTGATCTCCTTCAGGATATCGAATCCCACTTGTCTGTTCTCCTGTTCTTCTTTCCCGCAGACGTGGTCTCCATTCATCTTCGAAGGAGCAAGTACATAATAATGAATAAACATCTTTAGAATTTCGTCTAGGGACAGATTTGCTGTAGTCAACGTAGTTGACTGTTCATTTTTATCTTTTTAAAAGTCTCTGCGATTCGTATTACGGAAATAAACTTTTAGTCGCCTCTTACGCCTACGGAAAGAGAGGGAGTGTTGCTATTAGACCCCACACGGTTTAACTAATCTTAGTATTATGGTAATGCAAAGGTAATGTATGGGAAAATTATACGAGCGTTCTCCTTATGTTTACCCTCGCTAAGTCCATGGATAACTTTTATATCCTGGTAATATGAAATTCCGACCTTGCAGACTAAAACTGGTTCAATTCCGGCACGCATCACGGCCTTTTCCATGTCACGTATTGGAAAATGATCATCACTTACTCGGGTACAAGACATCGTGGGGATTTCTATGTGCTTAGTGTTTTCTATTAGAAGAGCATGATATATATGAACCCACATTGAGCTGGGATATTTCATTCAACAACTACCTAGCAATCAAATATTATTCAAATCAACATCAAATCAATTTTTTTAATTCAAAATAGGTTCTTTACAGAGCACTTTTTGAATGTCAAACTACCACCACTTCACAAGGTGTTTCGTTATGGAGAAGAAGCTTTTTTACGTAGATGTGAGTGATAGTACATAGTAATTTAAACAATTAAAAGTAAACTTATCATTAACACTGGGAGATTGACTGAGATTGCCTGGGACTCCATTGACTGGGAGAAAATGCTATTTAGCATTAAGTCCGCCTTTTGTACCGCACTGTTTTCAACATGGTCAATAAAGAGTAAATAAAAATAACACTTAGACTACCATAAAAATAAACCTATTTATCTCATTATGGATTGAACTGTTTTCCATAACGCGTCTGACGACACTAACATCGAAGCCATTCTTCCTGGATATTGGGATGGTAGTGCAAAACTTTCAATCAGCCATCGGACCATATTACTATGAACGAACGAACTACTACAACTCCTTACTACTACTATTTATTACTTTTATACTTAAACGAAGCTACTTTATACTTATTGTCATCACTATTCTAAGTACTAAACTTTTTGAAGGTATTCAGAGTTACATAATCGAAAATGAGGTCGTCTACCGCCCTTTATATTGTAACAAGTGTGTACGGAGATTCTTCCGTATATTCCATAATATTTTGTTATGAAACGTTGTCTTTCGCCACCAATTTCGTCTCACAGGAAGCTTATTAAATTTTTATGTGACACACGAAGAGCTTTTGCTGCTGCAAATTGAATTTCATACAAGACGCTCCGTTTCCAAATTGCATGACTCTCATGAATTACATTGGATGGGAATCAACTGAGACAGTAAGGCAGAAATAATGTTACACAAAGGTAGTATTTTTCATGGCGCGACAACCGTCTTACTTATGCATTATAACAACACTTTTGTAAGCCAAAACAGTTAATGAAACAGACAGTTATAGTTTTTGTAATGCGACTGCCGAGGGTAATATTTTTCGAAAGCAAGAATCCTATTTTGTGGCACAATTATTTAAACAATCGCTCTTGTTATTTTCAAAAGAAATATTAGTTGTAGATATATTAATGTCATTTGACTGACTGATGGAGGGACTAAATCGGAACGTTTTATGTTATAAGTATGTAAATGAAAAATATTTCCCTTCTTTACTCCTAAAATTAGGATATAGTAGCGTAAAAGCTGCTTATATAAGGCAGAATAAGATATAAAAAGATATTAGAACAAAGGCATGACAGTCGAATTATTCTCACTAAGAGTTAACAGAAAGAGTTCAATTACCTTTAAATCTTAAATAACGTATACTAAAATTGTATTATTAAAAACACGTAGATAAAATCGTGAGTTAGAAATAACATCACTTTTTAAAACACTCTTTTTACGTTTTTTGTTCAGTTTATCTTTGTTCATTCTGTTGCACAATTCGTTCCGTAACAGGTATAATAAGTGACCGACTCTGTTCTAAACATAGACGGAGTAAACAAATAGACTCTTAACTCATTGCTGGGCGCAGGTTCCCTTAGAATAAGTAATTTAAGCCACCATGTTTGTTTAATTCAGATTTTGTGACGTCTGAACTGTCTGGCTCTCTGAACTTAACCAATTGTTGTTATTGATGTAAGTCTTAGTGGAGAAGTAGACAGCACACATAGCACACTTGAGAATTTTAATGATTTTTTATTTTTTATAAAGTCTATGAACACGCCGCGCCTGCAGTTAAATATTGACTAAGATAAGTTTTTTATATAATGAAAGCAATCATAATCTAAATTACGTTAGTTACATAATTATATTGATTGAAAATTAATTTAGGGCAATACCCAAATTAATTATTTTCGACTGACCGAGAATATGTGTATTGTATTCGGAGTCTACATCGTTAGTTCGTCTACGGTTTAAAATGACCACCACGAATCTTAGACGTGAGTTAATATTAGGAAGTAAGCAACACACTATTGAAATGCAAATAATTTACTTTGAATGCAGTGAAGTGACTTCAGTTATTACATAAGTAAAGTGTAATACACTTAATAGCCTCGTAGCTGTTCGTAAAAGTGAAAATGTGAACACTTCCTCAGCAGTTTCATAAGTGTACACCATGGCTGATGGAAACGGTCTGATTGCTTGAAAGTGAAACCGGGAGGAACGAACCGTAATCATAGTGATTGGACTTAGTTTCCAAGCTAGTATTGCACGATCGAGAAATGGATACAAATGAGTTAGGTATTCAAGGGTTAAGAAAGTAAGATTGGGAGGAATGACATGTAAATTATAGTGTAGTGTAGTCAGCGTAAAGAGAATGATTACCAAAAGATTAATTTTTTAAGCCATGAACATCGAACAAACGATGAAACTTTCTATTTAACACAATCAAAACATATCATAAAGTATCTCTAAAAACTAAATGAATAAGTTTATGTAAGTTAAAAGCAAGATAAAATTAATTCATTGCTATTCCGAGATCCAGTTTCTGAGAAAACAATTGTAGATACAGATGTCCAAACATCTCTGAATAATATTACAAAGTTATAATTGCATAAACAGTTTGAGCACTGCTGTTATCCGGAGTTGCGAATGAGTAGTGCCTATCTCTAAAGCCCTTTTTACATAATTACTTCTAAGTCTACTTATACTTTACGAATATTATGAGTAGTTCATGGAGTAAATACTACTTTCTAATATGTTACTTCTAAAACATTATCTTATATATAAAATTCTCGTGTCACAATGTTAGTTACCATATTCCTCCGAAAGGGCTTTACAGATGTCACCAAATTTTATATGCATATTCAGTAGGTTTGAGAATCGGCTACTATCTATTTTTCATACCTCTAAGTGATAAGGGTCACCCTTAACATTTTTTTATTTATCTGGCAACACAACGTGTGCCGGGTCAGCTAGTGATTAACAAAATTATGTAATGTACATTCTTGTGAGTATCGATTCTAAAAGTATATCAACTTCATTATAAAATCAACAATTTTTAAAAAATGGCACTAAAGTATAGTATTTGAAAACGCTGTTTCACTTGTGTAAAATGCAATTTAAATTCAGTTATTTGTTACGAAAGAGATAAGTATTTGCTAACTAAAACCAAATTTGCATCCAGTAAAACGTACCAGTTAATTACGAGAATTCTATCAAAATTCTAGTTTCCGTTAGTTTGAGAAATTAATAAATAGTTGTCGCAGATAGAATTTACGGCTTGTTCATCCCGCGGCTCGCAGCCTCCCATTATTCATGAAACTCATGCAATTTAGATAAGGCGGAGCGTCTCGTATGAAATTCAATTTGTTGCAAAACGCTGTCTGTCATATACCTAAAGTATTAGGTTTAAAGAGAAAAATCTCATTATGTTTTACAGTTACCATTTAGCAATCTATTTTTTATATTATGTAATAAAGGACATTGTACTCCACCAGATGATAAGTAGCAACTGCGCTCTTACAGATGTCCTGTAATCAACACCGGGTAAGTTCAGGGTCATAACTGAAGTCAGCCACAGATACGTAGCTAGACCTGAGGACTACGTTGAAGCTCGGATATACTATTTCTCTTACTAAACGCTGTAGATCAGAGCAGTACTTAATACAGCTGTTATTACGCAAAAACCTAATGGCATTGGTACCTTGACTCCAACCACAGAAGCTTCTAATTAATTTTACTATGTGTCATATAAATAGTAAGCTTACTTAACCACTTAACTATTTTCGTATCAATAGTGAAAGTTAACTGCGCCTGATTTATAAACAAAGATTTAATCACCAAACTTCTAGTATAACAAGGTAAGTAGGTATAACCAACCTCAATTAGTTATAATGAAATGAATTCTGTTCTTATACATATGTATGAAGTTATTTCAACCTGGACTTCTGTTAAAATATGAACGCATCTAAGATTCATTTATTCATTTGATTCATAGGGTGATGGTAAGAATTACAAACTCAACTACATATTTCCCTTTTATGAAGAGTATGCTGTGATTCATATTTTTTGTAAAGATATATATGCAGTAAGTTGTATTCCTTCAAAAACTCCGAATTTTATTGGATTCAACAAAAAATATTAATTAAAATTAAAATTTTCGCTATAATACTCCGTAATATATTTACTCAAATTACTTAAGATCTATATTATACTTAACAAAAATACCATCCAATCATAATTATGTTATAAAAATAATATTTGTCCATATATATTTTCGGGTGTTTTATCATTATCAGATCAAGGAAAAGTAGACAAAAATTACACATTTACTCGTACTAATATCTTTAAGAAAAATATCATATTTAATATTTATGACATTCTTAATATTTAAACGCGGTACTAAGTTCCCCAGCTCCACAATAAATGTGCTTAAAGCTCAAGAGCTTAATGTGAGTTACTTCTGAAGCACCACTCGCGCTGTAAGGCACTCAGGCTCTTGTTCTGCCCGCTTCAGCGACGTTTATCCTTTCAACGTAGCTCATACATACCTTGCAAGCTCCATGGCTAATAGATTAGCTCTTAATATAAGGTACAAATATTAGCTTATCTTACCCCACTAACATCATCATCATCATCAACCCATTACTGTCCCACTGCTGGGCACGGGTCTCCTCTCAGAATGAGAAGGATAAGGCCATAGTCCACCGCGCTGGCCAAGTGCGTATTGGTAGACTTCACATACCTTTAAGATTTTTTTTTTTTTTTTTATAAATCTCTCAGGTATGCAGGTTTCCTCACGATGTTTTCCTTCACCGTTTAAGCAAGTGATAATTAATTTCTAATACGCACATAAATTTGAAAATCAGAGGTGCGTGCCTGGGATTTGAACCTCGGACCCCTCGATCGAGAGGCCGCGTTTCTACTAACATGATTATGTTATTGGCTGGGTTCTTAGTTTTGGTGTTCCAGGTTGTATCGAATTAAAGAATAAACATGTTGTGTAGGTACCAATTCTGACGGTTCAAAATTAATTGTAAAATATTTGCTTACCTATTAGTCGGATTTAAGAAACAAAATGAAATACTTAATATTAAAAATGCGGTACTAAGTTCCCCAGCTCCACAATAAATGTGCTTAAAGCTCAAGAGCTTAATGTGAGTTACTTCTGGAGCACCACTCGCGCTGTAAGGCACTCAGGCTCTTGTTCTGCCCGCTTCAGCGACGTATATCCTTTCAGCTCATACACGAATACCTTGCAAGCTCCACGGTTAATAGATTAGCAGTTAATATTACGTAAAGCTTATCTTGGCCCAATATTATATGCATAAGAATGCTATTGTACGTTATCTGTAATTAAAATGTAGTTAACATTGAGTTTGTTCAGGTACCATGTTGCAAAACATGAATAAATTTAAAGTGCCTACTATTCAAACTATGTCTTGTAGTAACAATGGTGTAACACATGTAGTTGTTTAATCTAAAATTATTAAAAGCTTCGATATATGTCTGCTCTGTAGCTCACTCATATTTTTGAGACCTGTCTATCCATTCATCAATCTTTTGTTGTGCACTCCTGTACATAGGTTTCCTCTAAGTTCGGCAGCTCACCTGGCTGAAGGACATTTATTGAGTGACTAATATAAAGCACGCTTTCTACACTCACAGCCCTAAACTAGCATCACACATACACATACGAATGCACAAACACCCAGACCCAGAATAGAAATCTACGTGAATTATTTAGATATTTGTCTGGTCGGGGATTGAATCCGGAACACTCTGCGTTTCAGACTGGTATCCTGATCGCTCCGCCACGCGGGTCAATATGCTATACTCTATATGCAATTACTATAGAATAAAATTACCACAATAGAAAGTAGATCCACCTGTCATCGGTCAAGTACATTGCTATCTACATCGCAACAAGTTTCGAACAATGACAATCCACCTCCCACAGCGAGTTTCGTAATTCGGACATCTGGCACGAATCGCAGATTTATGCACATTCACAATGTTTGCGGCTGTGCACAGCATAATGCCGGCAGGGCTGCCAGCTGACACTTTACATAATAATGTGGCTTAGTTTACGTTGAACGTATTACCTAAAATGTATTCATGTAACGCCAACAAGCCGATCTTAAAACGAAACTTGAAAAAGTTCTGGTAACCTGAAAGAAATAAGTAGAATAGTTAGATGTTAGTTTAGAATGACTATCTAGTACTATTAAATTATGGAGATTTGGCTACATAAACAAATATCGGATACGGCTTATATAGATTCTAATCACTACTAAGTTACGATCTTTTCCTTTCACGCCAAAATACTCGTACCTACATTTTATGAAATAATTCTTCAAATTCACGCTCTTAAATGTGCGTAGCGTGCTTTCGAAATGGTATAATTAAATTTAATCCTGCATTTTATACATTGGTTTGCAAATGCTTGTGAATACAAAAGCAGTTCGGTGTTAAAATAGATTTATTTGCCTGTTAATTTATGCTCACGTAAATACCATTGCAAATCTGACCACGAAATCATTATCCATTAAATGATTCCCATGAAATTATTTCCGACACATTAATTATCGGAATTCAATTATGTAGTTGCAATTCATCCCAGATTTAATGAACGTATAATCTGTCATGTGTTACTACTAAATACTAATAAGTTATTTATCTGCAACTGAGTATTACAATATTATTTATCGTATCACAGCAAACGTCAAAAACGAATAAGATTGAAGTATGTATTTATATTAGTTATACTAACCCTAATTAATAATTCTTTTTTTATTACCTTGTTTGTTTGTCTCTTTGTTTATTCGAACTTCTTAGAGCCAGCGCAAGCAATATTACTTCCTATACAAAATTAAAAGAAAATGCCTTTATAGGGATATGTGAATTTAAACCAGAAAACTCTGATTATAATCATAAGACATAGAAGAGAGATGAAGCCGTTGAAATAGTAGAAGCAAAACTATACACAACATGTAAAACTTAAAGATTACCTACTCATCAACTTGCATTGGATTAAAGAAACACTTAGGATTGTAGTGAGCCAACAAGAAGTCAAGATAAGACTTGGCTTGGAACAAATGACTTCGTGTAACGCTATTACAGATAAGAGGATCCTCAGCTGGAATTGAGATGTATGTTGATTGTTTAAATTTGCTCAATGATTGTGGGTGTAATGTAAAGAATATAATACAACTATTGGAGTCTATTTCAAGCAGTGCTCGTCTAGTAATACTCTTGCTTAGTACCTAATAGAACATGAGATCTGCATCACAGTCTAAGGGTACAATGTTTAAAACCAAGGCTCGAAACCTCTGAATTGTCTATGTCTAAAATTAAATTCTATATCTAAAATTAAAGATCAATAGTTTTAATATTGAACGACAACATTGTGAGGAAACGTTAACGCCTGAGGCTTCTTACAAAATCAAAAACACAAGCAATCAAACATAACAACACACAAACTACATAGTTCTCAAAGGTACATATGTGAAATCTAACAAATTGCACTTAGCGAGCGTGGTGAACTAAGGCCCTCTCATTCCTCAGAATGAGACTTCTACCCAGCAATGGGACAGTAATAGGTTGATTATAGGATATTTATTGTTGATCGGCTTCAGAAAGAACTCATACAACCATGTTCTATATATAGTTGGTCCCATACATCAATGGGCCGCAAGCTCGTAAATTTAACTTTTAACTTACTACTTGAATTAGTAATGATGGTAAGCTTGCAGTCCATCTTATGCTCTTATAAAATAACAGACACTTTATTGTGCACATAAATCGCATTGCATACATTTTATAATCCTACGCTACCTCAAATTCCTAGACGTTATCTCGTTCGCAAGGTCGATACGCTCTATCATCTCAAATATTTATCAACATCAACGAATCAGTAAGTACCTACTTATATAACACCGTAACCTTGCTGTATAATCTACCCATGAAAATATCACGCTAACGGAAAGATTACGTTGATTGATTGCCCCAAAACAAAGGTGTTTGATAAATCTGAAGAATTAAATAGCGATGCTGGGGAAATGTTGCGTTCTGTAGCCATCTGTCTTATTAAGTAAACATTGTGGTTTGGTCGGGTATAGACAATACAATCTAAGTTTGGTATAAATTGTGCTGCTATATTTCAATAGTAAAGGTGGTAGAACCCTTTGTGGTTCGACTCCGGCGGCACCACCGCCACACCTATTAAAAGTTGCCTAATAAAAGCAGTGTTACGCGCTGCTGTGTTCCGTTACCGGTAATTGTCGCCGTGTGTCGTTAGCGACTGTTAGCGAGAGTCGGTGATGGTTTTCGGCGCGGGCTTTCACTCGTGTGTTAGCTTACTGCCGCTCGAATGTCACTTCCCTTAGACTCCAACATTGACCAATCATGGAAATTCATAATGAAACTTCTAGTATTTATTTTTTAAAGAATGATATAATGTTTAATTGTTTAATTCAAATTCTTAGTCCACACGATAAAGTCGCGGATAAACTATGATGATGTATTGTATATAATTGGAGACCCTAGCTTAAAACTATATTAATAAGATACGCACAAACAAAGTACCTTCATTTTTAGACACTAAAGTAAGTAGTAAGGAAGAATATAACATTCAATGAAATGCAGTTTTAAACTACATCGCAAAAGGATACGTCGAACATAAATGTGGAAACCATTTTGTAACTATGCGGATCGGATTCTTTGAAAGATTTAATGGCGCAGGAAGCAGTCGGACTGCGTTTTTGAAAGGATTTCAGGATCAGCGCCTGGATAATGGTCAGCGCTTGTTATCTAAAATGTAAGGATTTTTATAAATTTCAGTTGGAACATTTTAATGTATTTACGCTGCAATGACCATTTATTGGCAGACGGACTGCATGTTTCTTTTTGAAACGACTAGGTATTAGGTAATAGGAAATATGGGGGTCCTGAGATGAGTCTATGGGGCACCACGCAAAGGATGGATGTATTTGAGAGTATGGTACAATACCTTGTGTTGCGACTCCGGAGGCACCACCGCGGTAGTGCTCAGCGCTGTTGTGCTCCAATTTAAAGGGAGACACACATATTAGAGATCCCAGGGTTTCCTTATGTGCGTGATGTGCCGGTTTTAGTGAGTAAAAGTCGGCCTTTCCTCTAAAATGGTTGGATATCTTTAGAATATTAGAATTAATATGTTTAAATAACTTATTATAATAAAAAAGATGGCAGGTTGTTGGAAACTTCCATTTGCCGCCTCCTCCATCCACAGATATCAAAATATTTTACCAGCCTGTTACAAAAACATAAATATGAAAATCATGTACATAAATGTTTTGTCAAGACTATTTGACTTTTATCTTTACAAAATTAGTCTCGAATAGCCAAGGTCTACCGAGTTAGACAATTGTGTCAATGAGTAGAACAAATGGATAGTGACGCAATACAGGGGCACGCGAATTGATACAATACATTTTTAAATACATTACATAGGTAGGTTAAATACCTACAAGTAAAATCATAGTGGTTCAAATCCCATCAAAACTGATTTTTACCACGCTTGGGTTGTATGTATGTATATATGTATGTATATAACGGAATCTCTGAACTCGATTTTTACCCACTTTCAACGGTCCGATTAATTCAAAATTTTGAACAATTATCAAGAATCGATGACAATACATGATTTTAATAATTTTATCCCATTCTCCTCATTAGAATCGTCAGGAATCAGGTTTAACGATTTTCCTTGTGCGATTTTAGCGTGGTTTTTAGTTTTTAAACTATAATTATTCGACGTTATTCTCGTATTAGAAATTAATCACTTGCTTAAACGGTAACGAAACAAATTATATGCCTAGGAGTTCTTAAAAATGTCTACCAATATCTATTTGGCCAACGTGGTGGACTATGGCCTAAACTAAAGAGAACCCTACTCGCGAAGACTCGCGTGGGAGCGTAATGGATTGACGATCCATGTTGGCGTTGGAGCCTATAATGTGGAAGGGTTCTTTCACCTTCAAATATTTTATTATGTAACGGGTACTCCACGGCGAACCTTCGCCGTGACCACGATCCATGTAACTGGGTCGTAATATCGGCAATAAAAACGCATATCGTGAGTACCCGTTACATAATAAAATGTCTCAATTCCGCGATAATTTTACTCTAAAATCATACACCTTCAAATAATGCAGAAAACAATTTTGGAATGCCTTCCAGTATATATCTGCTTAGTAATCCTTTTTCAGAAATAAAACACGTGTTACGCCGTAGTTATAAGATACGTGAAGATGACGCCGTGCCATTCGTAACACGAAACGGTCCTTAAACCTACATACATGGAACATACCAATACGAGTACATCGTGAATTCTTTGTCATTGTCGCCTCGTCGTGAATATTAAGCATTACTACTACGGGCTTTTGATTTCAGACTACAAAGTCGAATGGATTTCGATCTTTATTAAAAAAAAATAAAGGCAACATTATGCTATAAAAAATTGCTTTAATTTAATTCGAAATTTAAAAAAGCTATAATTTTTTATAAAAATTTGATGGTTTAAAAGTATAGCCTACGATTATTATTGCACTTTAGACAAATCCAACGACGCCTCATATAAATCCGTCAATCCGTTTGGGTTGCAGTGCGTGCCCCAAAATGTTCGCTTGAAAATCTTACCCTCCGCAAAAGTGAAATAATATGTATTAAGACATATAAATAAAACCCAACGTCTTAATATCACTCACCGGTATTAGGTTACACTCTAACACTTTCGGCTAATTTTATTGCTCATTTTGTAAGTAAAACAAAAATAATATACATAATAAAACAACTGAATAAGCTCTTAATAATCGAGAATGCATTTTCTAATCATTGTTATTCATAACAAAAGGAATATATTTCACATCCATATCACAAACTGGGGCAGAATTTCCACATAGTAGCGTAGAAACCTCGTGGTAGATATTGTATGAGACGTGGATGAATGTATTGACTTCATGTGTAACATTATGTGTATAGATACGGTGGGATGTATGCTGTGCATTTTCGCTCGTGAATTCAGTTACAATGTTTGATAGAGATTGTGCTGTAGGTGAATTGATATACGAATTGTAGACCTGAAGTCAATCTGTTATTTAACTTGCAGTCTGATGTTGAAAATATCTGACTTTTCAAAGCTATGTGCGGAATTTATAAATTAAAAAAATATTATAATTATTAAAAAAAATCCCTTGCTTGGTAAAGGGAAACATCGTGAGGAAACTTACACGCCTAAGAACACTCTTAAGAAACTCTTAGTTTTCATACTTTAGTCTTGTTAAACACCAACTCCCAAATGGCTACCGCGGTGGAATATGGTCTGTCTCACTGATAACCAATATCAAACCCGGAGTCTTCGCTGTGTGCGTCCCATTACACCATATTGGATTGACGATGACTACTAAAGGTTCAACCAATGATGAAGCATGTATGAAAACAATAAATTTACATAATTATTCTAGATCTAGATGTTTGTGCAAATAATAAAATATTACAATCTGCTGTTGTTAAACAAACGCACTCACGTTTGTTTAACAACTGCATTCTCTACCCCCCCCTACATTTTTAAAATATATTTCGACGGATAGCGTTCTACATTATGAAAGAAATTCCCCAAATTCATGCTCTCAAGCTTGTAGCGAAGCATGCCTCAAAATTATTTTACATGTCCCACTGTGAAAAGGAAAACTATAAGCGATAAACTTCTTTATGGCTTAACAATGTAATGTTTAGAACACAACACAGATGCGTTGTATTAAATCGGAACTCTTTCTTATTTCTCGCATCGTAATCGCTTTTATGTAGTCACGTCTCCTGTCTGTTTCGTATGACATTCCATTCCAAGGAACAACAATACCCACGTACTGAATAACGACACTTTTATGTGTAAAGATGTACTCGTAAAAGCCATATAAACTTTAGGGATATTTCAAGAATTTGATTCCTAAACATGACGGATATAAAAATATCCATTTGAAAAATGACGCCTATAATTTGTGACATTTTTTTTTATATAATATAGGAGTATCAGACGAGCATGCAGTCCACCTGATGGTAAGTGGCTACTGTTGCCAATGGACATTTGTAATCAACCCCAGATAGGATTAGGTATTCCTACCTAAGGTCGGCCACAGATGCGCCGCTACCCCTAAGGACTAAGTTGGAACGCCTCGGAAAAGTCTGTCTCCCTTACCACACCCTTCAAAATGGAACACAGCAGCGCCTAACACTGCTGTTATTAGGTAGAAATAAGTGTGGCGGTGGTGCCGCCGGAGTCGAACCACAAAGGGTTCTACCACCAACATTATTGTTGTTCACCAATACTTATAGCAAGTTTGGAAAAAAGGAGTAATTTTATCCAAACTTATTTTATTATTTTAAGCGAGAAATGCGCGCTTATAGCGAGTAGTTGACGGTTTAACAACGCCCTAAGTTTAAATTACAATTTCTACTATAAACTCGGCTACTCTGTAGTTAAATAAATATGCATTTTGCTTCGGATTTCACTGAAGCAATTTATGTTATAGAAAATGTCTTGATCTTATTCAATTTTCTCTCATTAAGTATTAGCTTACAAACTATCTCCCTACAGATTCTTGCACTACGAGAATTTATTGATTTATTTATCGTAGGAAAGTACCTATTTATTTATCTAATATAACCAGCCCTCGTTTGGGGAGTACCACCGACATACCTATACAGCTGGAAACTGTGACTACATACGATCTTAGCCTTAGAGTGGCACGCATCTAAGATCGGCTTCTGAAAAAACTCCTGGTCTTTGCTACAGTTGTCCAAAGGCGGCAGTAACCAATAACCATCAAGTGGAATACATGAAAGTTTGCTCGTTATGTACAGAAGTATATTCATTTCACAATAATATGCCGCATACTGTATAGAAACTTTTTATTGAATAAACCATACTTGATTTTATATTCTACATGCGAGATAGTCTTATTATTACCTACTTTAATAGCGATAACACCTATTCGATACCTCGCTTTTGCATATAAAAAGAAAATAACAGAAACAAAAACATATCAGTCATAACATAACTTACGTTTTCATCAACAATAACACCTTTTTCTTCTTGCTTCGTTTATATGTCAAAACAAGTGAAATATCGTTTTTATTCATTTCTTAGGGCACGAATTAGGTTTCCTTGAACTTGACCACAAAAGTGAAATCACAAATACACAGTATAGTCGGTACCGTTAGAACGTGCGGTCGGTGGGCTACTTTTGCCTATTTGAGCACATCACTAGCCAATGGGCTATTTGTTGAATGGCTTAGAGTATTTACACACGTTCTAGCTTCGGACGTAAACTCGAATTGTCCAAAGTGTTGAAAACTAGTGCTGCAACTTTCTATTTTAATGTACCGAGGTAATAGTATAAGGCTCTGAAAACTTTGATTGTATTTCATTATTTTAAAAATTAGGTGTTTCGGGTCGTCTGAAGATTTAATATTCCGTACAATAATGTTTGCGGTTAATTTCAGAATTAAATACCCTACGTTAATGCCGAACATAAGTAGGTACACAACGGATATTATGCTGTATCTATTGATAAAGTAAAAGCTTAAACTTATTATTATTTGTATAACTAACTATTAATATAACTTACTTGTTTCAAAACTATTGTATATTTCTATTTTAATCTTCACATAAGAGATCCTATAAACCATTAATTAAATGTCATATAGCCATCAAGTAGTTACTTATTTCCCACGATTTCTTATAGACCGAGCGTGAATACCATTTAATTTATCGATAGTATATTTCTACTCAAATTAAACGCCTTCGAATTGCAAAAGTTGTAATAACAATTAATAATGGCATGCAAATACGAGTAGTTTCACCTTGATTTTAAAAGCTAAACATCACGTTAAATTGCGAGCTCTTTTCAAAACCCGTTGTCAGATTGTAGTGCATAAAGAGTTGTCGATCCTGCAGTGTTAAAGAACTCTTATGTCCGTTATAAATACCCAATCTATCCGATTTTTGCTTATCCAAGATCAGTATTTGACGTTTTTCGCCATCTAGAAATTGACAAAATTCGATCTCTGGTAGATGGATAGATTCGTTTTTAATAACAAACGTTGAATAGTCACTATTAACCTATATAAGCTTAACCGTATATTTTTTCAAAGCTTGTTTTTCAAATTTCATTTCATTTTGTTCCTCACGTAAGTCCCCACAATGGTCAATCGACAAAATCACATTTATCGTATTATTTTCATACATTTTTCCCACAATTTCCCACAGATCGAGTGTAAACTTATCGATAGCGTACATCTATTCAAATTAAACTCAATTTCATTACGAAAGTTAAACAATCAATGTTAACATGCAAAGAATCTCACCTTGATTTTAAAAGCGAAACATCAGTTCACATTGACCTTATGAACTCTTATAACCCGTTGTCAGGTTCCCACGGCTATCAGTGGATAGTAAACGATTCGCTACCGTAGCTTTATCTTGATTCGCGTGTTAAATAGATAATACAGTAATTACACGAGTAAAGCTGAAATAATTAGACGCAAATAATTGTTTTAGAATTAAATCATACTAACGAGGTTTTTATTTATATATATCAGGTGAGATAATCTAGAAAAGTACTGGAACGATTCATATTTATTCACAGTTAGAAAGCTATTTTTTAAATATACAATTACTGTATTATATAGATTTTTTAATATACGTAAATTTATTGAAAGTCGTTAAAATGCGAGAGCTGTGGATGTCAATAGTCTTCTACGATCTTGCTGGCTTATTCAAATGAGTGCATTCATCCATTTCCCTTTCGCAATTCAGGGTTACATATTTTCTGGAATTTCAAACTTTGAACGATTATTTTCTAAATTATCGCTTGTTTTACTTATAAGTACCACCACTAGGTTTGTCTGAGTCATGGTTACTGTGAACACAATTATCCAGATCCAAAACATAAATTATATTAACAATTTAAATATGCCTGGCCGGGATCGATTTCGGAACTCCTCCCTTATCAGCGGTATGGATACCATCCGATATTCGGGTTGTCAAAATATTAACTTGACCGGGTTTTATCGTGATTTATTTCACACTCACAGCGCACATGCCATCGCATCAAGTGTCCCATGATCGCCGAAGCGTGGGACCGGTGGGACATGGCTCATTTAAAATACCCAATCATTTTGGTCATATACTTTATGAGAAGCCAACGTGATATTTTTTTTAACTTTTATGTCATTTTGACATGACATTTTATATTTTTTTATGTCAAGAACTTTCCAGTAAAAATACGTGCCACATTTCAATAGGTAACCAAGCTTAAATCTTTTATAAAAAAAATATATCGCTAATTAAAGTGTATTTTCATTAAAAATGTGATGTACCTGACATCTTTCATTTTATTAATTTTTTGCCTCTGCTTGTCGTCTATGTGATATCTTTACTTAAGTATAAATAAATCAAGTAGGAATAGGTACCTATGAATTTAGGTAGGTAGTTGCTATTAAATTGTTAGTTGAGACTCGGACACCCACATCTAAACTTCACATGACTTATGAATTGTGAGCTATAATAGCTCAGTAACAGCCCAGTAGCAGCCCAAATCGCATATCAAAGATACGTCCCATGCTCGCTTGAGCGTGGGACACCGGTTGTGGCTCATTCAATTTAACGCCCGCCGCCCAATCGCAATCCACAATTAATGTAGCTCATTGACTCGTTGTGAGCGGCCTTTGACGCGTCCGGCTTTTGGCAGCACTACAGGGTTATTTTATGTCGCTTTGGATACTTTTATTAAATGTTTTCAGGTGAAAAAATTGCTAATGGCAATGTTTTCTTTTGAATTTGGATTATGATTATTAAAACTATACTACACAGGCACAATTCATATGACACTCCGATCACCACCTCAGTCTTATCTATCAAAATTTTGCGTTTGATTCTCGGGCAGGTAAACATCCTAATCGATTGTGATATTTGATCCGAGTTAAAATTAAATGTTTTGAACTCAGACTTGTGTATTTCTATGTTTCTCATCACCGAGAGAATTTCATGGTAATAGAACGCAGTGTGGTTCGACTCCGGAGGCACCACCGCCATATAATAGAGAAAACGCGATAATTTACTTCTAAGTATTGCACTGTAAGCTTTATGTCCTGAGGTATTCAATCAGGACTATGACATGGGGCTCTTCAAGAGGGGTGTAAAAGAGCTCTCCTTCAAAGCCGGCGATGCATTAGCGAGCTATGTGCTTATTCGAAAACAATTGCTATAGCGGTTTAGAGAAACATTGTGTGATTTAAAAAAATATCAAAGGTATTTGAAAACCGAGTAATCTTTGCTATGAAATTACGAAATTCTCTTACAAAAGACATCAGACATCACGTCCGGCGCTCAAATGAGAGATATGGTAATAACCCGAGATTGCGGAATCTCGGTGAAAATTAGGTGCGAGCAGTCCAGCTGCGATCTCAACATTGCACAACTATGATTGTGGATCGTAGCGAAGTGTTTCTGGAGCATTTCCTCATTAAACAGAGCGGATGGGCTGTTGTACGGCAGTTGTTTACTTGTCAAGACAATGCACTGTGCAAAAGAAATAGAAGCTGCTTTATAAATTATTTTTGTAACAGTTATTCGGTTATTGTATGTTATTAGGTTATTAAATGTTGTAGAACGTTGTAGTTTAACTGTAGAGGGACCGTCGCAACACTTATTTCTGATTTCTAACAGCGTGTGTTCTGGTTTGAAGAATGAAATGTAAGGCCTACACAACGTGTTCCAACTTAATTATTTCTAAATAAAAATGCATTGTCATTTTTGACCGACTTTAGGTAAAACTCCATAGAGAACAATAAAATGCATGTCATTCGCCCATAAACATTCTGTGTAGAAAGGATACACAGATTTTCAACATGATCCAACTTAGTTTTTATCAATATAGCAATGCATTTATGATCTTAAGGCATCTACCTTAAATCGTTCATAAATGCAGTTCATTGTTATGTCATAATGCGTTCCTTATGAGACTCTCCTCATAAGAAACTATAAAGTGCTTGTCCTGCCATGCACATGCATCATGCACATGCGCAACTAACTTCATGAAAAACATACATTCTACCTGAAGCCGATCACAGATGCATTGAAGAAGAAGATGCCTCAATGTAGGTCAGCCTATTCAGCCTTCTATAAACTCTACGGTCATTTGTTTTATTTTACAATAGCTACAGTAATTCCTCGTATTTGTACACTTGATCAAATTAAATTGTTTGTTTTGTACCAGTCGCCGTCGCGGAAGTTCAAATCTTCAATTAACATTCTTGTGTTACGCCATTGGGTATTTATAAAGTTTTAGTCATGTTAAATGTTCATGAGATACTTCTGATTGTTTTAATAATAAAAAATAAATATTGTAATATTAATAATTGTAATAGTACAAGTGATATTGTTATAATGAAGACCCGCAGATCCGTGTTAAACCACGTTCAAATAACTTGGGCTAGAAAATTGCTGAACCATATATAAGAGATGGATGTCGATTCGGATTTCTTCTAAGGCTATAAGTGTAGTTATTTATGAACCTTTTAGTTATTTCATCACTCAGTACTTAATAACTACTTGGGTATTTGTCTCTTCAAGATGATATAAGGTATAGACATTACAGACAATCCACTTCATATTTGTAAAATCCGCCCATAATTTAGACAGGTATGCTTGTATCGATTTATTTATGCCAAAGTAAAATAATAAAACTTTTCAAATTCAAAGCAATCAATTGATTTGATGCATCACAATTTATGAATCAATAAATAAACTGAATTACTTTATTATGTCCATCGCCGAACAAATTACTGAGCTAGCCATCACACTTTCTAACTTGGTACTGTGACTGGAAATCTTATTCTGTGCTTGTGCAGCTTTCGAGCACGGTTACGGAGAGACATCCGATGCCTTCGTAATGTAACCAGATCTGAATATTCAGAAGCCAGTTTCTATTGCCTTTTATGTTACTAATCAGTGGTAGGTATGCTTGCCTAAATGTGCGAGTATGTGGTCTGGAGGCTAAACTAATTAGGTTCGGTATTTGAAAGTTTAGTTTTTGTAGGACGGTCACTGTTTTTTTATTCGTTAGATACCTACTAATAAATATTAGATCGTGATTAATTAAGTACCTCAACATTATCAAAATTATTTTTATTCAACCGGAGTTCAGAAAAGTTATCCGAAGTTAAAGGTTCGAGTTTATGACAATTTTTTTTGAATTAATGAGTAAATAATGTCATTAAAATATACGTGCTTATATATTTATTAACATACAAAATGTATAGGTATATATTTTTTTAATTCTATAGTAATAAAACCGGATACGTTTTTGAGAATGCAGCGATTGCACTCTCTGTGGAAAATTTCAAATGGGTAACAAAATGAAAGCGCGTTTGCAATATACTCACTCCACAGAGTTCATCTTGACTATAGTTTTGATTAAAAGCCACAATCTTACATTATGACCTCGAAAATGTCATTTTATTTATATAGGGTTCTTAATAGGGTCAAATGCCCCGCGGCGTCTATGCAACCCCGTTGTTGAGGAGGGTCTTACAAACTTCGGTAGCAGATCGAAATCTCCGTAGTCATCCCTCTGGTACTTAGGCCGTACTCTATTGTCTTCTGTTCAAAGCGTTCGTAATATTTCCATTATGTTTTTACCACTTAGACAAAAGATTACACGGCATTACATAGATACCAGAATTACAGTGACTAATATTTTACTTATCAAATTTACATCCCTAACGAAATATGATATTTTTCTATATTGTTTGCCGTAAGTTAATAAAAACTCATAATAAACTAATAATCAATAAAAACGCACTAAATTAAGGACACAATAGTTCTTATCATCATTGATTTAAATTACATTAGCGATCATATGATTATGTCGTTACATTATAGACGCTTATTTCTAATGTATTGTAATCTTTTTATATCGTTCTATGTCTCATATACAACATTAAAAGCCTGAAGCATTACACCGCATTGCTTATTTCTATTTCATTGTAATCTTCTTTATATTCTGCACTGTTTTTACAACTTTGAAACTGTAAAGTCCGAATACACCGCATCGTTACGTGATATTCCGTCTTTCATCTTCCGGGCACCTCCTCGACCCACATCACGGCGGCCGCCGGGTTAAGAATTCTCGTTGCAGAGAACTAAAGATGCTTATTTCTAATTCATTGTAATACTTCTTAGGTTACAGCTTTAACGCTTAAAGATGGGTGGAAAGTCTTACAAGGATCTAAAGAGTACTTTTCTTTTAAGATTATGGGATTGGACCCCTGACAGTTTCACTCTAAATGACCGACTAATTAATCTAGATTGTATAAGTTGTCTTTATGTTGAATTAATCGTAGTCCTACAAATCAAAACAAATCCTATTCTAATTCGGATTTAGACTGAATGTGCTAAAAATAAAATGGAACGAAACTGAAACATAATATTCCACACCCTCTTGTTGATATTTACACAAATATTTACACAAATATTAATCTTTACGCCGTTTTATATCATTTCAAAATAAAAAAATATTAGCTTGTACATCATTACAATATAATATTTTCCACAATGGAACACTTTAGTAAAAATGTTACAATTGTAATGTACGATATGCGTTCATTTCATAGCATCAAAAACCTCCCCAAATTAATGATGTGCCGAGTCGGCCATTTTTGGTATTCGAGTACTTTAGTACTCATATAAAAAAGAATCGAGTCAGTACTCGAGTCCAAAGTATTCACAAAGTACTCGAGTACTTTGCACAACATACAGTCCAACAGCACGGAAGAGCAAAAAAAAAAAAAACGCCACTCACTACACAAAATTAAACAAAGTTTTTACTTGTACGAGTAGTAGTTGTAGTGTACGAGTATCGTCAGTATTCGAGTATTACTGGTACTCGAGTATGCGAGTTTATGTAAGTACTCGAGTACTGACTCGAGTCGACCTGACTCGGCACATCTCTACCCCAAATCACTTACAGCGCGTATTATTACGTAAAAACCGCCTGTAAAAATCAGTTAGCGACTCGTAAATAAGGCACGTTTGTCGTTGGCCCTTATCTACAAGTATGTAAGAAGAGCGCTACTAGCTCTACGTAGAGATCGTTTATGACTCCGCCGGGGACTCATTAGATAAGCGCTTCGGGCTAGAGGCGGGGATAATTTTGTGTAGAGCACTTGTCCTTAATAAATTAAGTTGTAGCATAATAGCTGTTGTGCTGTGTAGTTCATTACATTTAGGATGTAACGAACGAAGGGAAGGTAAACATTTTTAGTGCTTGTATTTTATTTTAAGGCTTTGTGAATAACTTGTATGATGTAATACAATTTGTTTTATGATATACTCGTAATATAATGTTAGACCTATTTATATAATATTGTTACGTTATTATATACGCAAAGAGATAGTAAGTAAATAGGTATAATATAAATAAAATATTATGATATTAACGATAGTAAATTTTTTACAACTGCTTTTAATTTAGGTCGCAATTTACATTTGCATAAATAACTGTAACTTAAATATTGGAAAAAACCTTTAATATTGGAAGGTAATCGAAGTGAAAATACGTGACAAATTATAATAAAATATTTTCGCAATTTTACGAAACCTTATACTTGTAGATAATATTTAAATATTGTTATTCAAATTAAATTGTCTCCAAAATACGTGATAGAATATTTGGAGAGCCGTATTTCTGAAGTATAAAAAGACTTTTCATTCAAAGTATTGCACCAGTAGCCATCAAAGTTGAACGATATCAAATACTGTTCGTGGTTAAAAAAATCCATCAAAACTTTATGAGGCAGGGGTATTACATAAGTACTAGTAATACTCGTATCTATTAGTCGTACAAAACTGTTTGTTGGTTCCGATCTTAGTAACTAATAATAAGATGGTAATGATAAAGGTGCAGTCAGTCCTTGGGTGATCGATCGCTGATAAAGCATTTGACTAAGCTTTGAAGATCGACAAATGCTTAAAAATGTTCCATTATAATATTCAAATTAGGTCAGATATGCTTTTATATTACGAGTATTTATTATGAAGTCCACATCTCATGGGTCAGTACTTTCCTTAGAATAGCTCAAAGCTGCTTTTAGGCTAAACAGACGGACGCCAGCCCTTTGAAATCTGCCACGGTTATGAAAAGAGGTAACTGTAAACAATCTAGGTCAGTAGGCGTTCGGGAAACCTGCTACAACGATAATGGAAGTATTTATTTGTCACTTAGCAACTAGATGCAAAGTAATCTGTTGAATCTAGTGCATGCAAAGTGCTGTCAATGTCTCCTATTGTTCTATATTTAGTTTTTAATTTGTATATTCCTGATTAAAAGCTTCATGGTTAGGAGTTTGGTTTCTGAATCTGGAGGGCCGAAGACAGAATTTAAATGCGATCTTAATTTTTCGGAGTTATGTGCGTATTACAAATATATTATCCCTTGCTTTAACGGTGAAGAAATCCAATGGAATCCTATATGTCTGAAAACTCTCTAATGTTGAATGGTGTAAAGTCTACCATCAGCAATTCAATCCTAAATGGCCAGCGCGGTAGAACTCTCACTCTGAGAAGAGAGCCGTGCCCAACAGTAGGTCTGTAACGGGATGACGACGTTTCAGAATTTCCATTCTATGGCGTTATTAATTGAATATTTCAATGATACACTGTGATGATACACTGTGCAACAAAACCAGGCTCAAGTAAACAGTACTTCCTCCGTTTTAACATCAATTAGCATTGTATTAAGCTGCGATCTTGTGTTAATTTCTATCTTGTCTGCGATTGAGGATAGGAGGCTAAATAAGTACTATCGGTTGCGTTTGAAAGATTTGCATAATAAGCCTCGTTTCCCGGACAGCTTATCGTACAAATGTAAGTCAAATGTCAGTAAGAAGTTTGAAGTTTGTCATTAAAATATGTATCTAAGTGTAAGTCGTCTGTAAAGATAAGCAGTATGTCATTATGCCGATTTATAGAATTATTACAGACAATTGAAACAATTTTTATGATGTTAATTGATCACTACACCTATGGATATGTGTAACTGACTCCAAATTAGGCGGTACCACCTCATGTTGTTCACAGATAGTTTTTTACATTAAAAGGAAAGCCTCATGTTTGTATCTCTGAGTTCAAAAGATGATAAAGTTTTGTTCATTTGTTCACGACATAGATATAGTAAAGATACTTCGCCGCCTTGAAATTAAATGAATCCACAAACGGCTTATTAGTAAGTTCTTTTTTGAATTCTTGACAAATAAAAACATTTTTAGAGAAAATTTACGAATAACTAACTAATACTGCGTAATTAACATAATAAATAAATAATTATTTCAAATATTTTAGGGACATTTTAGCATGGAGACGAGGCAAAACTTTTTTACGCAACTATTTCAGTTCTCAAAACTGGGTACATTTTCTTGTTAGGAGTGATGATGAGGAAGAATCTATGGTTCACGTTGGTTAGAGCAGTAAATATTAAATACTGAAAGATGGCACGAGACATACCTACAAAACACATTAAAATATTTTTACCGTACAACAAAGAATTTTCATTAATAACTTTGTCAAAGAGATCTGGAACGCGAATACTTGTAGCGATATGATATTCAGTGTTAAACTATTTTAATATTTGGAAAGCCTAATGAAAAGGTTGTTTGTTGAATAAGGTTTAATCTCCAGAGAGAAAATTGCATTTCGTTTCAGAGATAATATTAATAAAAGCTACATGTTATCTATAAATGAATTATTGTCGAGGGGTTTTGTGTTGTTGTGGATTATATTTATTCGCTATAAAGGATATTAAAAGTTCAAGTTATTAATAAACTATAATAATTATAGCGATTTAGTTATTAAAATCTTTATTCTAAACTAGCTGACCCGGCAAACTTTGTACCGCCTCAAAATCTGTTTATCAAATATATTTCATATAAAATATAGCCTATGTCACTCGTGGATAATGTAGCTTTCGAATGGTGAAAGAATTTTAAAAACGGTCGGTCCTATTCATTACAATCAAACAAACAAACAAAGTTTTCCTCTTTATAATATTAGTATAGATAAGCATCTATAAATAAGATAAATATATTTTATTCTAATTATAATTATCTAATAAAAATCTTTTACAAATACACAAATACTTAGTAACTAGTAGTAACACATTGAAATAGATATTTATTACCATTGTAACTGTACGTTCAGCTTTAGGACTGACTTTTTAACAACTTCCAAATAAATTATCTCTAAGTATTCAAGTTCTAAGAAGATTTTTATCTATCAATAGTTTTTACCGCTTTGAAATCTTCCAAGATGAATAATAATATTTTATATTACGATAACAAGCAATATTATGTCCTTTGAAACACAATACCCTAATCTAACAACTTACAAAGTATTTACGCTGTTATTTTTAAGTTCAGAAATACAAATATGAACGTAATTCAATAAAGGGAAAAAGTAATAATGATGTTAATATTGTAACTTAACTTTTCTGTAAATATAACTTAACTCGACTTAGCTATTTGTTTCTCTTACAACAATTATTTTACTGGCTAAGTCTCATTCTTCAACTTATGCCTTTCTTAATGAAGTCATCCAGTGGGTTTGCTTTTAACGAATAATGAACTTCCAGCGCAAGACCCTACGCTAAAATAAGCTCTACGAAGATGATCTAAGGTTTAAATATTAGTACGTGGTTGCATACTAAAATCCCTTTTTCTTCTCGCTCATTACCGAGCCCTCAAGACACAAAGTTCTAAGAAGTTTCCGAATGAATGTGGTTAATTTAACGGTTCCTCCGAAGATTGTTACACAATCTTATCCATTTGTGAGCGAAGAAGGTAGATTAAGTTTTGAAGAAGGAAAGTTACCTCGAAATTCACCGCAGTAATGAGAGTTCTCATAGCTTTAATATTCAGAAGTTCGGACGCCAATCGACCTATTCCGCTGAATATTAAAATGTATGCTCTTTTATTTTTGCATCACAAAAGTTTATTGGTTTGGACTGAATGTTTTAACTTTTTCAAAATGAATAGAAAAAAGGCATGCACTACACTTCATTACTACTAGATATTAATGTATCAGATACACTAAAATGAAATGAAATTATTTACTTTAAAAGTATGTAAATTGCATTTATTTACTTACAACACAATTTAAGACCTTGTCGGTATAAATCGAACAACCTAATATTTTATATTTTACATTATTATAAAACCTAATATTTTCAAATAAAGCTGATTTGATTTGATAAAAAATAATACTTGTATAATATTTTCTCTAATATTAAGATTAAATCAAATCTCTAATCTAATCTAACGTTAAATGCCGTTTCATAGGGTAGATATTTTTTATCAGAATAATAATACTAAAACTTTATGAAAGTAGGTTCTAAAATACATGCAGCCTTTTTATGACCTTACATACCGATACGCGCGTTACAACCTAACAGTACGTATTGGCATCCATCATGTAGGCCAGGAGGACCATGGCCGAAGAGGTCGATGACCGCCCTCTCGAGCCCTCCGCTACTTTTCACTCCACTGCAATGACTTGTTCGAGTGGTTTTGCTAGATGAGACCAGTTGTGCTTCCGTTTTTTTGTGCCCTAGAAAATTCCTAGTCTATAGCTAGTCTTTTCATGTATTTCTTGATGTTAGACGCTATGTAGTAAGCGATTAACGTACTTGTTTGGTATTTTCTTATATATTTAGTAGAGTAGTTTATAAATATAAAAAATAAGGTTATCTTTGTATATAAAGGACAGTATCTGTTTTTATATAAGTGTAAGCTTCTTAAAATTTTGACAAAAAATACTTGATGTTATTAATATCGACAAATTGTGACGTCATTTGTGAACTTACATTGGTAATAATACATTAAGACTTAAAGTGCCTTCTTACTTCCTTATTTCGGCAAAGGTAAAATTGACTTGTTATTCACGTCTATATAAACCCACTTGTACGATCGTACGGTGTCAAGAATATTACAAATCATGCTACATCAAGTAATTTATGTGTGAATGTCATGTGAATAGACAGAGAAAGCGTTTTTTGTTAACATTTTATATAGCTTTGAAACCTAGTGAATTGTATAGGAGGTTTAAAAATATGTTTTTATGTATTACCTTCCTCAACGTTATATCATATCGGTCATAAGTTTCTCTAATGGTGTTACATAAATAAGTAGTTCTAGTAATGTATTTATAAGATAATTAACGTAAGATCTGGTGTCGTTTATGTTATGTACTTAAAAAGTATATAACATAACATAAATTTTATACCATTTGACTTTGTATTTGAAGTTTTATAATATGTTTTATACTAATATATATCGCGAAAATTATTGATATTTAGTTACTTATATACCGAGTATATCGAGTGTGACTTGCGGATCGTAGTAAAAGTTTATTTTGGAAGAAAAAAGTAACTGAAGAAATATTTTTACCCAGTAATTACAAAAAGACAATAAATAACTCCAGCAAAATGTCGATATAAATATTATTCATATATTCATATTATTTTATTTCTACTATTCGTTTGTTCTGAAGTTCCAACCATTTTCCTAGTCAATTTGGCAAGAGGTGAGCGTTGAAGGGTTTTGCAAGATCGAATTTCCGAATACCTGAGTGCATCAGGTGGCCATTGCATTCCTGCAGCCACTTTCACGAGTGACCTATCACGAGTCCCAATCACCTTGTATCCGTGCCAAATTGACCAGCAATTTACCACGGACACTGCACTTATTGTTAGCACTCACCTTATTGTAAGCAATAAGTCTACATAGAATCAGTGGCTGGTTCATGACTTAGTTGCATTGAAATATTTGACAGAGGGTTTATGGGTCTATATGGGTAATATGGGTCAAAATCTTTTTATACGTAACGTATAACGTATTACGTATTTTTTATTGACGGACATAAATAATTATTTAATTAGTACCTTACGTTACGTTTATGAGATAACCTCTATAACGACATTGTCGTCGACAAATATTATTCGTCATTACGCAAATGTTGTCGTCAACAGTTTTTCAAAATGCCGGAGAAAAAAATGGTGATGCTTTTATTCTATTACTTCGATACTAAATCGCGTGAATCTCTCATTCCATACTAAGTTTTTCCAAATATGAACATAATTTTTTTGAATACTTTCTATTACTCGAGAAATATTTGTATAAACTTACTTAACATAACAGTGAAGATGAGCTCAATAGAATTCTTAGGGTTGCAATACCACTAATAACTTCCTTATTTATCACCATTCCTCATTATGTGCTTAACTGCACATCATGACTTGAGGCCCCCGGCGGAACTTTCACCATCGGCGTCTCAAAGCAACAATATAATCGACATCACATCATTATAAAATAAATAAAATACAGTAACAACAATATACGTCCACTTTGAGTCAGTTAAAATTAATATTCAGTACGAAAAAATCATTCAAGTCATCGTTTTATGAATGCAACCGAGCTAGTTGTCTAACTAATAGCAGATACAGCTACCCATAGATTTTTTATAAGATTATAGTGGCAAATGAGCATACGCTTTTAATATCTTAAATAACAATTAACAAAATTACAACTCTACATTTACGCTACAATAGCATCTATAGCTTTCAAGCTTGGCACAATAGCATTGAGAGTCAAATTTTTTGGCCTTAATAGGTATGCGGTAAGGTTACACTTACATCGAGTAATTGATAATGGCAATACAAACATATTTACGAATTCTAATGTCCATGTGATGCAGTTTTCACTAACCATTAGGTAGACTGCATGCTAGTATATCATAAAGAGTACTAACCTTCTATATCATAAAATGTTTACATATCCAATTCGTTACACATGTAATTCGACGTCCCGTCATCCGGTCCACACATCTGACGCGACCTGACACCTTGTGGTTTGTAGTGTCGGCACTGCCAGCACGATACGTGGGATAAAAAAGGGAGAACAGGGTACTGTGGGCCCAACCACATCAATAGGCCGGATGGACGACAAAGACTTGTCTAGAAAAAAGAAATAAAAAAGCTTTACTAGGATTTATACGTATGTGAACTTTAAAAGTCTTTGAAAGTTATAATTCGTTTATGGAATTACAAATAAATTAAAACTGAAAATCACATGCACAGAAAATATTATTTTTGTTGCACAAATGTATATTTTTCTTACAACATAATTTTAGACGTTTTCGGTATATTATAGGAGAAAATAATATAATGCAATTAGTTTTTAAAGGAAGGGAAGGTTTTAAAGGGAACAAAGAAAGGTTTCGTGAAAATTAATATATGTTCTCGGACACCATAAAATCAATTTAAAGATACAGTACCTCTATCCAATAAATGTAAGGCCAACTTTAGTTCGGACATTCCGTACGTTCCTAAAATCATGGTGACAACACCTAATACATAATACATAGAGAATAGATATAGTAGCCACTTGCGTACAAAACCTCTCGATATCAATGGCTCTGCGGTTTCATCCACAGTAAACTTCCCGGACGCAACCTCAGTTATCTATTTATTCAATCAAACAGCTGCCATTTTCTTTGATGGTGACGATGAAGCGAATTCTAAGCTTTTGACTAGATGATTTCCAAAGTTACTTTATATACGTGCTTAGACAAGACAAGGTTAACCATAAGAAAGTAGTTTGGTTTCTCTATGTATTATAATTGCCTATGAAGTTATCTGGAAATTGTGACAATGATTTTCTTATAAAAATAAAGCGTTGCTAACATTTCAACCAAATTGCAACTTAAACATTATATGTTTGCCTTAACAATCCTTAAAGCTAGTACTCGGTAAAAGATGAAAAACATTAAATCAAATCAAATTATTTATTTTGCTTAATATTTATTATATCAGTTGTTATATCCTCAAAATTGTCACCTCTATTATTACATCTCTTAGAAGTATGCAAAATTTTAATTAATACATAATTGTCTTCTTAAACATCAATTGGTGTATATAATATGCATACAATGACTGCATCCTAAAGTATATTTCTCCTTTACAGCCAACGCACCCGTTCGTATGAATCGGACGATCACGAGAGGGGTGCTTGCGAGTGGTGCGAGTACGCCCTCGTCATCACTCTAGCGACCATCCTACTGATCGGGGTGTCAGCCCTCACCATCTTCTGGGTATTGGTCTACCGAGAGGGATATGCTTGGGCTGATGACATCCCCGAGAAGCAGTTCAACTTACATCCCACGCTCATGGTGGCTGGGTTCATCACGTTCAGCGGCTTCTGTAAGTTTATCTTTACCTTTTACACTAGGAGTATTATTAATATTACGATTCCAATTTAAGTGGGTAAAAATGTAGAGTAGCAATTTCTTAACTTGTACTTTTGATAGAGTATTCTTGTCAAATAATGAATTCATTCAAGGGGCGGAGAACATTTTAATTTTCAAACTCGTCACCAAATTCTTACAAATAAAAAAAAAAAGTTATAACGTTCGATTTTAATGAATATTTCTGCTCCTATCAGCCTACTTTTAATGCACCTGATACTTAAGAGTTTATATGTATTATTTTTTGTCAATTTTACATGTTTATTCTGACTTCCAGCGGTGCTGCTGTATCGCATCTGCCGCTGCTTCAGACGTATCTACGTGAAGCTGCTCCACGCCATCTTTCACGCTTTGGCGTTCCCATGCATCGTAATCGGTTTCCTAGCCGTACTCGACTTCCATAACAAGAAGGGCATCAACAACTTCTACTCACTTCACAGCTGGATCGGCTTTGTTGCCATGGGACTGTTTGGATTACAGGTAATGTTAATGTTTGGATTACAGATTAAGTTATGTTAGTTTTAACATGTATTTGTGTATCTTAGATACGTTCGTGGTTTGACTTCGGATTTCTGACTTACTGCAGTAAAGCGCTGTTAAGAGGCCACTCTAACACGGAACATTTAAATCTAATGCATTAGTCTTGTACGTTTGTTTGCTACTACTAAAAACATATGGATTTAATGAATTATGGTAACTCTTATGACTTTCCTATTACACCAATCTCAAAACAATCAATTATATAAAACGAAAATAATGTAAGTCATGTTTTATATATAACTTGAAATATTTGACCAAAAATAAATATTATTATGTATTTCTTCCAAATTTCCAGTACGCCGTGGGCTTCTTCAGCTTCCTTCTTCTGCTCATCTGCAACAAAGGCACAGCTGGCTTCCGTGCCTCGTTGGTGCCGGTTCATGCTGCGTTCGGGATCCTCACCTTCGTGCTTGGCGTCGCTGCTTGCCTCACTGGACTCACCGAGAAGGCCCTCTTTACCCTCGGGTACGTAAAAAAATTTAAATCTACTTCCTCTTGTCGATTTTGGCTATGTAACTTTGTATTTATTAACTGCACTTGAACAGATAAAACTGAGAAGGGCTCCCATCTTGATTTACATTTCTATTCGTAATGTATTTGACATGGATTCGCTGTGAAGAAAGCTAAGCTATAGAAACGCGTTTCGCTTTAATAAGATGAATAAAATAAAGGTGTTAAGACGATAGTATCAGTTTACATGAGAATCGGCGAGAACGATCGAACTGGGAGACCTGAAAGTGAAATTTGATCGGACGGTCGGGATTCAATATCTTAGATAAAATACAGAAGCAGTTGAGCTCGGTATCTGCTAAATTCATACTAAAAAATTAATCGTATCAAGGAGATAGGTCGCTTAGTTTCTTATTAATCATTTTCCGTTATCACAAAATTTACAAACATTTTAAGGATTACGAGACGTAATCTATAATATCAATTCACAACATTTATGTTAATTGCCTAGTTAAATTGTTAAAATACAAAATTATATAAATCCAATATTTAATATGAAATTAACTTTAGAAACGCCACCCTCGGAGTTCCAAGGTATTATTGTAGAGCTTCACATTGGCTGCTTAACAAAAAATAACTTTATTGCGAAAACTTCACTTTCACCTTCAATAAATTCCCAAGTACCAGCATTTCAATAATGTAATGATTACTTTCAAACTCGTTCCTTTGTGAAATGTACCGGAGAGATTGCCAAAACTTTGTTTTTTCACCGCAAAATGTTTCATGTTGCTTATATAAAGACTCAGGTTTGTTTCCCCAAAGGTATTTTGAGGGTTCATTGTTTCATATTTTTCAACTGCTACTGTTTTTGCGTATATTGCATTGCCAATAGAAGTTACTGTCTAGGTCCTAGGAAATTCTATGTTGTATTTGTTGCATGTGGTGTGCATTAAATTAGATATTAGCATATGCTATAAACCAGTATTATCGTTACCATAAGCATTATGGAAAGAGAAACCATAGACCATTACCGAAAAAACTGTAGGTGCAGATTGTAACAGTAATTAAAAAAAAGCGTTCCTCTTTCTCCAATGTTTATAGTTCATCGAACTTTTCACCCTGTATTGTGCCTGTGCTTGTTTGTTTGTCTCTTTGTTGCTTGTAATGTCATATTCCAGCGCCGAGAGGTACAGCGGCCTGCCAGACGAGGGGGTTATCATCAACGCTATCGGTGTTGCCATGGTGGCTATTCTGGCCGTCGTGATGCATATCTTGTCCAGAGACAAGTTCCGTACACAATCCCGTGACGGCCATATAAGAGCGTCTGTTGATTTGTAGAGTGCCAATTAAATTAATGATGTGCGAAGATTAACTTCTGACATGTTCGCAAATTGATATCGCTGTTATTGTTAGACTTTTTATTGAAGTCTTCGTTTTCATATTAAGACTGTTTTCGATTTTATTAACAGTCCAAATAGGTATAATCGAATTGAGTTTCACATAGTATAACATACAATAGCTCATATTATCTTACATGGAAACAAAGTTTTTTATTTTTTGTGACATAGTTAATATTTAAAGTAAATATTTCATAATCCGCACATTCTACAGTAAAGATTCACTTAAGCCGTACCCTACAATTGTTAAAAATATTTTGTACAATTTGAAAAATCATATACACCGTATAGAATAAGATATTCTATAAGTGTTTCAACGAGGCATAGTAGTTTTCTTTATTTCATACTTTATGTATAGTATATAGGCCTCTGGATATAGTTATCGAACGTATCTATGTACAAATAAAGAGGCTTAATATCGTAAACTTAGAGACTCGGTCTGTATCAGACCACTTTATAATCTTTATTTTAGTTATTGTAAGATTTCTCCAGAATTAAGATCAAATTCTTATGAAATGGTAAAAGAATTCGATCTTAAATCGCGAAATAATTTCCCACATATCTTACGATTAGGTAAGCATAAATATGTAGTAAATAAATTGTTCGCAATAAGAAATACTTGACTTTTGATTTCAATATCTTTGCTGTATACTTTTGCTTGAAGTCTTGGTACTGGAGATGCTTAGAATACTTTTGAAGCATATATTGAAGTGTTTGATGGTTTAAGGGAACATTAACCTATGGTTATTCACCTACACGCATTTAATTCGTGTATTCTCACGCAGTTTATGAAAATACACTTATAAATAATATGTATTTGCATGTATATTTATGTATGATTTTTACACTTTGCATGGTAGTATGGTCAAGAAATAACTAAGTCTCACATTTGTTTATTCATTACGCATTACTCTGACAATGTTATTAATTTCATGCACTTTAAATTAAGGGATTCATTCACAATACGTTTCTATCCAATATTAGGGTACTAAACTAATTCCATTACTAATATTTTTTGTTTTATATAAGAGAATATCCAACCAATACCGTGCAAAACCTTAAATTTTGATGTAATAATACATTATTACTTATGGTACAAAAAATTCGTGGACCATAAGCTTACTTTGTAAGATTTTAATAGCGCTGTCCATACATTTTGATTAAGATTTTTTCGGGTGTTATATTTATATTAGCGCTAAGCACTGTAGTTTTATAATAAATCTAATGACATTAACCATCGTCACATTATGAACAGGTAATATGTAATTGTAGGTATCGGTTTAACATTAGGATAACAACTAACACACATGAAACTACACGCCCAGAAAGCTTCCAATAGCATTGAAAATCTGCTAGATATTTACCAATTATGTATTTAGAATACCTGGCTTTATATATAGGTACACATATTTCAATAGATTTATCATAAACTAACAGCGTTGACGATTATATAGCGATATTATAAGCCCACCTACACATTTATAATGCTTATCCTGTGCCTATTTAGCGTTTCCACACCATTAATTATGAATTTGCCTTACTAACCCGGGCGCATGCGGTGCAGGAGCGAGACCTACGCGACGCTGCCGACAGAGGGCATCGTGATCAACGCCATCGGGATGTCGGTGGTGGCAGTGGCCGTGGTGGTGCTGTACACCGTCCGCGGCACCGGTGGCTACCGTCTCCGTAAAGTGGCGCAGCACCCCAGCT
Organism: Epargyreus clarus; assembly: GCF_041222505.1. NCBI lineage: Eukaryota > Metazoa > Arthropoda > Insecta > Lepidoptera > Hesperiidae > Epargyreus > Epargyreus clarus. The sequence goes on from NW_027332233.1 coordinate 6,957,661, forward strand.
AAGCGGAGATACGTAGCACGACCGTTTGTGAATGGAAGCAGTTCAATAGGTTTAGTTGTAGTTTATATTGGACCACGGTTATCGTGCCATGTCACCATAAGCGACTGTGGTATAGTGTTTGCAGATTTTACGATGTCACTACTGTAAGTGTCAGCCTCCCTACATAAAATATCAATCGGTTACAATAAATGTGTTATACAAAAAAGTACGACCTCTAAAATAAATTAACATGATCCCTTGAATGAATGAACCGTTATTTCCGCTCTGAAGTTTCATAAATCACGTAGGACCAATAAAATATTCTCAGTATAAATTGCACTGCCAGTAAAAGAACCGTGGTCCATTATATACCTACGTTAAACGTTATTTATGGGATAAATCCAAAAATAAAATAATCAGCTTCTGATCCATTCCTGCAATAATGAGAATGAGAATGACTTTAAGAGAAATGAATGAATACCAATAATCTCATAAACAAAATTGAACTGCTTTTAAGCCAAACGGATCGTTAACCCCACTACTAAAAATTTATGATTGTATCGTAATCAAGTGATGATAATTTTGAGTTCAATTATATTGAGTTAGAAAGTAACTCTTTGAATGTTCCCAGTCGAATAAATGTTGAATGAATGATGTCAAAGAACGGAAAATGGGACATCAATGAAATATTTAATTATATTTACATGTTATTACCTAAGACATTATTTAGCTCAATCTGTTATTTTATAAAGTCTATGTTACATTTTATAAATTCTATTTCAGTGACATTATTCTTGCGGTTGTGCATTGTTCCAATTTGAAATATAAAATACCTTATTGTGAGTTTATTCCGTCTTTTTCAATATTGTCGACTGATTGGATAGGTAAATTATTCCTTTAATTTTTGGAGTCCAATCAACGATAGCCGCGTTAAGGCTTAGTTTAGTGGCATTTTAAAATTGAGTGTTAAATAATTACAGCGCGATGTCATTGTAGATCCCATCCCACTATTGTGTGGCTGAAGAATGTTGTAATACTACAATTATCTGCGCAGGATGTCGCGCGATGACATTGGATAATAATCAGTTTTAACCAAGAAGCATTTTATTATTCAACATTTATTTAAGTAACACAGTTCTTTCTAACGCAGTCAGTTGCCATACGCATATTTTAGGTAAGTACCTACTGAATTTCTGGTATCAACAAGATTTGTAGGTTTTACTAGGTAGGATATTTTAGCTATAACTTGTATATAAATTTAAATCTAATTAATGTTATGTGCGAGTGTTCGATAGATGTAGAATGTGATGATTTTGTAGTGAAAACCGTTTAAATATTTATTAATTGGTAACTAATACATAAAATAATGAAAATTAGAAAAGTATTCAATGAATCGCTAAGCTCGTCTGTTTCGAAAGATTTATTACTTTGTATAAGCGTACATATTATCCAATTCAATTTTATAATAGTCGAAGTAAGTAGAATAACAAAACTCAAGATTTTTGGCAAAATATTATATGTAGTAGAGAATGGAACGATTTGTATGACATTTACAGAATCTTTGCATCAACTTTAAATTGTAAGAAGTGTTCATTCGAGTTGCCAAATTCGATGTAACGTAATGTTTGTAATAACTATAATCGATTGTAACTGTGTATTACATTCATAACTACATGTAGCATGTCTATGGTAATTATAGGATAATGCTCAATGTGTTTATACGAGGGGTACCTACATATTATTTCCTTGTGTAGAGGATTGAATGAATTTTCTATTAATTAGATAAATTTGTAATTTATATTCCATTTTGTATAAAATTGCATTCCATTGAAAGATATAAAGAGGCTGTTGAACATTCTTTTTGATGATATACATTCATTGCATAGAAGACTGTGTTCGATGGTGGATTTTGTCGTTTTGAATACAAAATTTGCGATGATTTTACTTACAGAGATTACTATTCCAGTTATTGTGGATCCCTTTAAGACACCGGGGCCAAGTTTTATAGATTCCCTTTACGGCAATGGCAGATTTTGTTATTCTATTGTTGAATGTTTGATACTTTTATTAATATTCTCAAACGAACAGGTTTTGTTTGCACCAAGAGAATTAATGTGGTACCTGCTTATTGACGTAATATTTAAGAACTTAGTGATGTTATATCGTTTACGTTTCTACATTGGTTGCGAATCAACTTTCCGTTGATTTTAATGCATTTTGAATTGTTGATTTCGAGTTTCACTCAAACTATATTAGAAATATAATTTCGTGTACCTAGTTATGTTGATTACAGTTGTATTGGTTACTGTGAATTTTATCACTGTTTTACATTTTGAAATATTTATACGCATTCATAATGGTACATTAAATACTTGTATGAAATAATCAGTTGTTTTATTTATCTCTCCCCAAACCCTTGCTCCATTAGAAAAAAATCTTGGATACTTGCGAATTCAACGAGTGTGAATTTTTCAAATAAGGTTTCATGGCAAAATCAGTTTTAGTATTTAGTTTTAGAAGACCTATTTGAAAAATTCACCCTATATATATTTTTAAAATAAGTAATTAAGGTTGGTTAATTGTAGTTTAAAATAAAAAGAACTAAACAAGTAGGTAATAGGTATTAAACAAAGAAAAGCAAGAAATTTTGAAAAATATTATAAAAATTAAATGCACACATTAATACAGATTTTTATTAGTTGGTATCCAGAAAATACTTAGTATTGCATAATCAAATTTGATATTATCGAACAATATTCCATAAGACGATATGGATAAGTCACATTACAATAAACATTTGCACAGACTTTAAATTGTTCAACTCACAGATAAAAATGATTAATTGGATATGGAATCTGTCCATAACTTAAACAACTTATTTCTTAAGTGTCCATTTTTAATCATTAGACAGAATAATAATTAGGCAAGTGTCGTCAAATGAAATCAGATTTAACAAAATTACCAAATCGAAAATTGGATATAAACACAATCTATAGTAAACATATACTTTCTTATACCAATAAATCTTATATTTCAATACAAAATAAAAATACATGGAATATTACAAAATCTATAACATTACTGGAATCATCGTTTTAATTCATGATTTTAAACAGAATCAATAAAGGTACAATAAAAGAACAATCAATGTTTTATTCTAGGTACAGTATAGTTTATTTCTCAATAGTAATCTAATCACACTACTACCATATTAAAATTTGTTTCATTCAGAAAGCTTTCATAAATTTTATACTTATGTTAAGAATGGAACGATAAATCCGTTTTAATAAGTAAATAAGCTTTATCTATTCAGATGATTTACCCATAGAGACAAATTCCTTATTATACGCAAGACACAAACATTATTGAGATCTATAAAGCATATTTGATCTTTTGTCTAAATTATATTAGTATAGATTTTGATAGAACAATTTGAAACATACATAGTCATATAACTATGGTACGAGATGGAGTATATGTTTTGTAAAACTAGTCAAATGACATAGTAGATACAATTCATAAGAATCATGTCTGTTATTTGGCTTATTTACTAATATAAGAGGTACGTATTCCATCTGCAGCTTTAATATGTCTTTAATAAATAGCTCGATCTCAGGTCCATTACACTGATGATTTTTGGTTGCCAAACGATCAACGCTGTATGTAAATGTGTATGAGTGAACTTGAGATAGACTGCTCAAGTCTGCTATCAATCGTAAAAATCTCATACTACGGGTACTTTATTGAAAATTGAGTGGGTACAGTAGTCCATACATTTCTACTACCAAATCTTATTGTACACGAGCTGTTATTGGAAGAAAGCTCAAACATACTTTAAAGATCTCCAAATTTACCCTAAAATCAGCAATAACTTAATTGAAAACTGGCAACATTACACTTTGTCACGAGAATTTTAAATAAAGCACATGCACATTACGAACATCAAAACACACACAAGTCTATTTTTTTATTTTTGGCTTAAACTTTGAGCACATTAATTTAAAACATGTTCTTAAATAGTTCTTATTAGACTTATAAGACATACAGAATTATATTTTTTAGATAATGACAATAGACAAATAACATTAAAAATATTTTAATTTTTATATTGAGTATTAGAATTCCTTTAGTTTTAACATGTATATAATTATAAATTTGGTGAAACGAGTGTTTGAGACATTCATAATATTAATTTATGAATAAAGGACCAATCAAGTCAATATTATACTGCGGAATTACATTTTCAAAAACAGGTATAGATGTAACATTTTAAATTTACCCCTTGAATATATATTAAATTGATATTTAACATCAAGTATAGGACAATTTTAACAGTTTTACGCGAATAGATAATAATCCAATGTAATTCTACAATTCAGACAATATTTTTTTAAAACAAAACATATGTTTTACATAATATATGGTAGGTACGTGATACCTGATGGGTATTTACTGTCAAATGTAATAAGTAGGTAGTTACACGAAGTTTTAACTTAATCAGTATTGATTTTGTAACTTCTAATAATAGTGACCAAATTAGGTATGGGATATGTATGCGTGATAAAATAAAATAGTTTCCTTCTTTATGTTTGTGAGATATCTAAATAAATATTTGAGAGCCATAATAATAACAAATAATCGTTGGCCAAATACTTCTTTATCGCCTCTCCAATGACAGAAGGGAGAATTTAAGCCCTTCAATGCAAGGACTCTAGCATTAACAATAAAACATCCATCAGAATGTGTACACCAACATATAATCCCAACTAAGGGAATTGTAAAATATCCCTTCAAAAGATATTTTTCAAGGCATTATCATCTTAAACTGTTCCCTACTTATTAAATTTTGACAGTGTAAACACAGTGCAACAAGGGAAAAATATTAATGACTCATGATAATATCATAATAACATATGATAAGACATATATAATGTAAATACTATAACTTGTGTACATAATATATAATATACATATGTATATGTCTGGAGCATTTACTACTTTTTATTAGTTTAATAATGACATGTATATAGAGTGCACACACAGACAAAGCTTGCTTTGTGTGCGTCAAATGTTTTGAATATGTTTTGTAGCAATTGACGCCGTCATGCATATGGGTAATCAAACACATACAAATGTGTTTTTAACATTTTCTTTAAATAACAAATAGCATTGTTTAAATAACTTAAAAGGAATATTTTGCAAGCTCCAACGTATTGGTAATTTTAGGAATTTGCACTTTATTACACATCTTGTGCTAATAATTATAATCATATTTATTTTGATCTTTTATTACCAACGCAAAATAATCTCAATATTTCATAGTGGCGCCTCTAGCGGTACCAAAGTGAAGTTATAAATTATATTTTATTAAAAACTAAACAATTTTTAGGAGTGGTATGCCCGGTACTCACTGCACATGTAATGTATATACATATTTAAAAGTATATTAATTATAATAATATATAGATCAGATTCCGTTACCAACTATATAGCTCGCATACTCTACAACTATGACAAGAGTCCTTAAGATATTCAATTCATTTCTCACGTGTTGTAGTCTCTCAAACGGTAATGCGGTACACTTTTACCGAACATTCAAATTGATTAATTCGGTTTCGACTTTATATCTTTATCTAGACAATATAAAGGAGTGTGTTCGTGTGCACTTACGGGTTAGTTCGCAAAGCCTATATTCGGTCGATGTGGACCCCCATTACATTTGACAAAGTATTACACGTGAAAACAACGTTTATTAATGTCTAGTTCTGATCTAACTACAGATAAAGTCTTCAAAGCGTGAACATGTATGTAGCTTGCGACAAAAATTGATTTATTCGTAAAATATGAATATTTAAATGGCGTGTTGTGTATATAATTTGATCACTTTCGACTAGCAAAAATATCGAATCTGTGTCATAAGTACATATCATTCGACTATAATTTCGTAGGTACACTAACTATAGTTAAATAGTAATTCAATTTTAGGCTCCATTTTTAGTTCGAATACATAATAATATGTAAATAACCTAATAATTATAATACGAGCACTTTAATAAACTAGACATAACCTTTAAACCAGGGTATCGGTTACTGAAAAGGGAAGTATAATTTTTGGGACAAACTTTTATAGGTATAACTATTAAATTAGTAAGTAAACGTCGTCTATACTATTTTAAACTTCGAAATCGGATGGATTACGGCAACACAAAATAAATCATTGAAAATTATATATAAATTCTTGTTCTTTTTCAAATAAGACAGAAATTTATATTTATACGAATCATATTCTGTCTGTTGCATTGTATTGATCTTATTACAATAACTAGAGCAAAGTGTTTTTTCTAAAATACATTAAATATTTATTTCTCTCATGTATACATACATAATTATATGTATTGTGTATAAGAAAATTACTGACACATTTCGAAATAAATCATTGGCAAGTTCTCTAATTGGGGCTAACTGCGTCAAAGAATTAAAAATAAATAAACACTAAGTGCAACTAACAATACGATTACTGACAAATCACGACAATATATAAACAAAAAACTCAAAATTGCTTAACAGAGATCATAAATGATTGGAAATTCCACATAATTTCAATTGTATCATTGTGTAGACAATAATAATGAATAAATAATCATCATAAGAATATCAATTTTAACATAAGCTTAGCTAAACGGAAACAAGCATATACAGTAACACACAGACACTTAATATATCTAAAACTAAATAGTGTCATGAACAATATTATAATGCTAAGCGATATACTTCAACCAATCATTTGAAGCAATGAACATCGGGCCTCACTCACGTATAAAACTCGGGTAAAAATCCTCCGAAGTAGATGTTTTATTAGAAGTTAATGGTATGTTTACATGCTCGCCAAATACCAGCAATCGTCCACAAGCACACGTGTGTACAGGGGTGTTTGGCTTGGCTTGCATGTGATTGGATAGGCTGGTGTGAAAACATAGACGAATGTAGTTTTTTTTACACAATCGGTTACATCTGCTCGCTTGCGGGCGTTCCCTCGATTTTTAATACTTTTGTTTTCGAGATTTTGAGTTTTGAGAGTAGACCCGAAGTCCATTAGATCAATAATTTCAATGGCATAATTTAATAATACTTAAAAAATAACGTTTCCGTACTAGATCAAAATTGTTTTACATAATTTTAAAGTCGAGATCAAGACTGTAAAATAACAATACAGATAATATTAGGCCAAAAATTACACACTGCTGTTAGGAATGTGCGTAAATGCTTAATATGTTAAACGCATGAATAGTTTATCACTTTTACGAATATTAAATTGGGGTATTAATATGTTATAAATAATTTTGATACATGTATTTGCCATCATCAATGTTTTAGTGATAACAAACCATGCAACTGGGCGAAATATTAGCATACATTTAGCAAAAAACCCGTTATATGAAAATGCATACATTCGACAACAACATTCGGTAATTCATATCACAATTTTTTTTTTTGCATTTTTATAAACCCAGGATGTACAATAAATTGTATATTAACCAACTGACACTAATACGAAATAGAGAGGTATTTTCTTAATAAATGACAGTTACAATAGTTATAGCTAATAATGTTGTTTGATCATCTGAACATATACAATGAATCATACAACACATATAATAAAGTATATGTAAAATAAAAAGTAATTTTAGCCGTTAAATGTTCAGACATTTAATTATAAATGAAGTTGTAGTCTAGAAATAAATCAAGTAAATTAACGTGATTAAAATTAAATTAAAAATATCGGCTATTCTAAATCAACTAGAACAAAAAGCTGCCAACTGCACAAATAGATGCATACAATAATTGACTGACCGAAGACTGTAGATAGTAACTTTGAGGATTGGCTTACATACGAAACACTATGTGTATCTTTGGTGCGAAAAATGGCACAAACAAAGCTCTAATAGATAATATACTAAGTACTTGTTAGTTTTAAAATATTTAAGAGAACATAATAATATTTTTATTAAGTCAACATACCAATTAAATATTTATAATATATTTTTTATAATCTGTATTTTTAGATATAATAGATTTTTCTGTTTTCCAATTAGGCACTACTAAGGATAGTCATAAAATGTAATTTTTATGAGAATTTATATTATTATACTCAACATTTTATTAAATTTAAACAGTACAATAAATATGGAAAATACTGGAATTTATTTGGAATAATATGTAAACCTCGTTCGAGGTTTTAATCTTAAAACTTGTAAATGCATTAAATTGTGCAATATCTAACACTTATAATATGGAGACAAATGTATTTTTAAAATTTATAATATATCATTTTTTTTATTATAACATGAAATGTTTCAAAGGTACACCGAAATATGACGAGTGAACATCAAATTCAAACTTTATAATCTTATATTTGTGATCGATTTTAGTTAATCAGGATACTTTTATAATATTTCTACCGTAGACATTGTATATTTTATTTAGATTCAATAACAAGGGCCAAATTCAGAGTAGACTAACACAGCCAAATACTAAATTTAGAACGATAAAAACTTCTCAAACTCCCAATCTTACCCGCTACTCCCGGATCGTTAGACTCTTGTCTCCATAGCCTCTAGAATCCTTTCCGAGATCTTTGCGTGTCACCGCACCTATGAACAGGCGTTCAAACATCTTTCTTAGGCCTTACATGCTTAGGCCTTGAAGTACTGGGGGAACTCGTTGGAGATGGCTCGGACGAGCGCCTGGTCGTTGAGGCTGGGCTCGCCCTCCTCGCAGAAGATGCGCGCGAAGCAGCGCAGCAGGTCGTCGCGGCGGTGCAGGTGCGCGCCGTAGTCGGTGTTGCGGATGGTGCCCTGGAGGATCCTCAGGTATTGGTGGCGACGCTGAAATATACATTTTTCATACTAAAGTTGAATTAATTAGGTGACCTAAACTGGTAATAAGCCAATGGTACAAGATTTCTCTTAAAACTCCTACTGTAGACAGAGATTTTCAGTAGCAGTAAGGCTTCGTTCTGGACACTTTCCGCTTAATGTTTTCGGATATCTCATGAAAAAAGTTGCTTCACCAAACTGTCTTTCATGTGATAGACCAGAAGATGTTCAACATCTTTTGCTGGAGTGTGTCCGGAATCGTAAAGAGAGAGATGCATTGATGAAAAAACTAAAAATAAATCAAATAAATGTTGGCGTATTCCAAACTATTTTGTCGGTGCCTTTTCTGAAACTGCGAGATGTGTCTATGCGTTCATCAATGCATCTCTCAAACATAGAAATTAATTATTTAGGATAATTTAATTAAAGTGTAAAATAGATTGTACAAAAGTGCAATGGGGTTGACAATTTACAATTAGTACCCAAATCCCGAAATAAATAAAGAGAAAATAAACTCCTAAGTTCCCTCTCTCTCTATTCTAGCATGCATATTTGACGTGCCGAAATTAAATATTAGTGGTTAGAAATAAGTATATTCATATCTGATGACAACAGTATTGTGTTTTGTTTTGAAAGCTTTGGTATACCAAATTAAACTTGGCTTGCGCGTTGACCTATACAGCTGTTACTCTGAAAGGAGACCTGTGCTTAGCTGTGGGACAGTGATGGGTTGACGACTATGAAAAAAATTCAACATAGTTCTCAGTAGCAATGCAGGTGACAAACTGATAATACTTCGATCCTGTTTGGAGTTGATTCTGGTCGGTAGCCACTTCAAGGTCCACCTTATTAATTATAAGTTAATATTGTCTACAATATGCTCAAATGTTACTTGAATAAAAATAATAACTGCTGTAAATTGCTATTAAGAACAAAAAAGGAGAATTAAATTACATTTTCAACATAATTTCTTTAAACATTTTTACTACTACTGCATAAAATTTCGGCAACAACATTCAACAACCCTCGTCTTAACAGTATTGAGTAATCAACTCACAGTATCACCAGGCGACAAGTCAGCGAGCTGGCGCACAATGATGTCAATGGCCACTTTCACGTCGTTAGTGTAGAAGTGTTCCGCGGTCTTCTTGCGGCTAAATAGGTCGATCACAAGCTTGAGCACCGAGTGCGCTGGTGCCGGCTCGTGGTCGAAGATGTGCACTGGATCTTCTGTAAAACGTAAACGATATATTTATGATTTCAATCCGTTAAATCATTATGTAAATGTAACCAGCAATGATAATCAAACTTAACCAAATATGTGCATATTGCAATCATAGATAAGTAAAGATTACTCACTCCTAACAAGAAAATGTACCCAGTTTTAAGAATTGAAATAGTTGCGTAAAAAAGTTTTGCCACGTCTCCGTGCTAAAATGTCCCTAAAATATTTGAAATAATTATTTATTATGTAAATTACGCAGTATTAGTTTTTTATTCGTAATTTTTCTCTAAAAATATTTTTATTTGTCAAGAATTGAAAAAAATAACTTACTAATAAGCCGTTTGTGGCTTCAAGGCGGTTAAGTATCTTTACTAACCTATGATTGCCATACAAAATTTGACAAATTCGTACTTGGGTTGACAAAAAAATATTATTACTATAATGAGCATCTGATAAACAGTTAAGAACATTTTTTAGTTTTGTTTTTTTAACCGATTTCTTGCATATTTTTTTTTGTTGATTGGGTACTAATGAGGTTTTGTGTAATCAATAAAAAAATGAAATTTAATGTTTATGATACATTTAACAATAAATAACATATTGTCAAACTGCAGATTGCTGCAATGAAACTTAAAAAAAATCTTTAGGAATATAAAAAAGGACTTACCCTCACGATTGAGGAGCAGAAGCACTTTCTCACAGAAGGTCTTAGCATTGTCCCTTGTCTCCAGAGCATTCAGCAGGAGGTTGTCGAAGGGGCTGTCGAACTGCAGGTTATAGGCGAGCAGCAGCGTGAGGAACAGATCCGGGATCTGTTCGTCCACATCCGTCTCCGGGGGGTCCTCGATCAGTTCCAGCAGGAACTGCGCGAACTCCATGCCAAGTTGCTCTATGGTTTAATGTAAACAGAAATTAGTTGGTAATGATCTAATGATATTAAAATTATGTCCAAAGTCGTAACAGTTTAAGGCTCTTTTTGCTTGGATGCGGATTAAGATTTAAGCCGGGAATAACCCTGGTAAGTAGAAAAAAATTAGGCAACCCTGAAATACAATTGAAAACAATAAAATAACTTTGTTCCTAATAACCAATGTTCAGGCATGTATTTAATCTTGTTTGAGTATACTAGATTCTAATTTATTAGTACACTGAAGGTGGTAGATTTCTGTGATTCAACTCAATCGGCACCTGCGCCGTACTTCATTCTGCCCATAAACAGTAGCAGCAGTTTGAAGTATGCGTTAAGGGCATAATTATCCGAAACTTCCCACTTAGTCCTCAATGGCACGCATGTTTTGCCAACTTGAGGAGCTTGACGTTTAATCTTACCATGATGCCTATTACATAGGATGTCCAAAGGCAGTCGAAGCCATCAGGTGAACTGCATGCTCGTTAGCCACTCGTACTTCACTATAAATAGTAATATGTGAGCACGTACCGAAGTGCGTGACGGGCAGGCGGTCCGCCATGGAGAGCACCATGGAGAGCAGCAGCGCGGAGTGCGAGAGGCGCGACACGGCGCGCGGGTTGTCGCGCATGTCGCGCGCCAGCTCCGCGGGCAGCGCCGACAGCGCCAGCGTGCCCAGCGCCGCGCGCTCCAGCCCGCACATCACGCCGAACGCCTGGGTCATACACGCCGGCAATAAAATACCAGGTCCATGGCAAGGTTACTTTTCACGACATTAGACATTAAAGAACTAGTTTCGGGACCTACTAAGAATTTATGTAATAGGGGATTATATTGAAATACGAGTATAACAAAAGTTTTAAAAATGTTCATTCATCTGTACTAATTTCTGCCTAACCATAGGCACATTTATGTGAGTAGTAGGTTGAGCGGATACGTACTGAGCCCTACCACTCACAAGCCTTTAGTAAAAACAAAAAAAGGAAGTTCTTTAAATAGGAAGAGAAGAAATTTTAGATACTATCTTTTACGAATCTCGCAAAGAATGAAAGACGCCTACTCTACGCCTAGCTACGCCCTTTTGTTTATTTTTACTACTTACCTGAAGAAGTAGTTGCCTAAGAGGCCAACGTGTCTCCATTTGGTAGTACTGGACCAGTGTTGATACATATGCATAGCGATGGCTGCTAAGAACATGTTGAGAAATGTTCACATCTGCATTTGACTGCAAGAGGATAATATGTTATTATTATTTTTATTCACACTTTACATTATCATCAAAAGCAAAAAGGCTATTAAATGGGTAATTGTAATTGTGTTAGTTGGTTTTTTGTTTTTGTTTTACATTAATCAAACATAGCAAATGAGCATACACTCCATCTAATGGCATGGGGTCAATGCTACTCATAGACAATTGAAACCAAATCCATATAAAACTGGGGTTTTACCTGAAGTCAACAGTTGCATTAAACCTCATGTTCACGTCAGCCGACATGTATACACTACCACCGAAATACAAGAACTGGTTCACAATAGAAATAGGCAAGGCATTGGTGCTCATCCCAATGGTAATGGTTCCCAGTCGAAATATACTGCTCCTATCACTTTTTAGACTAAGAACAGATCAGATCAAACCAACATAACACCACAATACACTACATGGAATCTCCATACACTAACCATCACAGAGATCAATTCCAGCAGCTGAGTCTGTATATCATGGGCATCATCATGCAACGCCCATCCTCTTTGCTGGGCGTCATTGGCCGCCTTGGACAGCGCGTTGAGAGCCGTCATCATGCGTAGAGCGTCCGGCGCCGCGTCGATAGCATTCTTCGGGCAGGTTATGTTGCTGTTGGCTTCACGGAGTAATGCGTCTATGATGGACCTCGCCGCACCGCCTGGTAGGAATTCCTGTACACAAAATGGGCAAAATTATTGTATTCAAATGCAAACCAAGGCTAACTGTGTTTTTTCACTGCCCTGATCAAAATTAAAATAGTGGCTTTCTTAAGTTATGAACTAGTAGGCAACCACACCATGGAATAAATTAACCCTATACTTGACCTTGTGCACTTAAATGCACCTTCGAATCAGATTTTTTTTCTTGGAAAATGCAACATCGAATCTTATTAATAATAACTCAAAGCGACTTAGCAAACGTTTCTTTACGTCAGAAAATGAAATCTATATCTGTCTCGTTCACACATTGTCAGTGGTAAACAAAATAGCGAGCCGTCGGTCAGCGCCTGCGCAACGCTCCCTGAGTATCTTATTTTATCTAAATGAAATTAAGTTATATATATGAAACTTATATAATTTTACTTTCTGCAAGCTTTATGCTTTTTTGGTGATATTAGTTTTGAGATATAATGTTTTGAATATATAGTAATTCATGACTTTTGTTATGTGTGCATTAAAATGCACACTACCAACGACATACACTATTACTGTTTGTCAATATTGTGTCTTTAAATGCACATTGCCAACTTTGCTACTATATACTAAGGTTCTGCACCCAAGGTAGGGGTAGGGTAAACAAGGTTCAGAAAGAGTTTTTTTGTTATAATGCATGACTGCAATTCATATTTCCCCCCTTCCACTAAATTCCCAGTCCTTAGCTTGCAATATTTTTCTTTCAGATGACTGGAGGCCGAAAAATTCTAGCTTTGGTGTCCAAATTGCGTAATTAAATCTGATGTAGAATCCAGCAAATCTTAGAAAGATGAATTCGAGATGTGTAGGTCTCATCAAGACGTCTCGGAACTCAAGTCCTGTCGAATCAAAAGCGTCTTCTGTCAAAAATGTAAACATCGCCAATAATGATGCCTCGAAAACATCTGCAATATCAATCCCAGATAAGACCAAATTCCCACTTGAGGTCGGCCATAGATGCGCCACTAGCTTTGAAGACTAAGCTGGAATGCTTCAGAAAAGTATATCTTCTTACCACAACCTTCAAACAAGTGGAATAACGTCCAGTCATATGCTCAAATTCAATACAGCATTATAACGGAAATATGGATGAAGGTCTAAACAGACATATCGCTTTAAACCATACAGATGTGATAGGCCATTGTTAGTATTGTCTTCACAGATTTTGGACATCTTCGTTTGTAATTCTTGGTTGCTGTTTCGTCAAGAGAATAGTGGTAAACAAAAATTATTGCCACTCAAAAAGTTTCGAGTCGCTTTATTTGGGAATCTGCGTTTTTTTTGGTGGAGGTCTTCTAATCTCTCAACTCAACTAAAATATCTCAAAACTTATTGATATGTCATAGCTTCTGAGACTTTTATCTTTAGTATTTTCGAAATATATGATAATTTTTATGTTTTTTAATTATTTCTTAGTTTAGTGAGTACTTGGCGGTGTGCATTTAAAGACACATTTTTTTTCTTGTGAACCTGGCAGTGTGCACTTAAAGACACATACTATATCCTGAAAACTGAAATTCAAAGATTTTTTATTTTATTTTTTCTAGTATCCTTATAACCCAATTAACGTAGGGAAGTAGCAAAAGTATATTTTTTTTACGATAAAATTCTCTGCCAAGTATAGGGTTAAAGTCCATCCATAGACATTAATGCCATTGCTTTGCTCAATGCAAGTCATAACTATTCACAGTTAGTTCAACTACAAGGTTTCTTACCCAACACCTATCACCAAATAATTCACAATCACAACTAAATTTAAAATAAAACACTTATTATTGACAAATGTTCTACAAAACATGAACTTAAATATTATAAAATTAAAGATATTGTATACTACATACCCGCAGAGAAATAAGGACCGTCTCCACAGCCACTTTAGACATGTCATGGCTAAGCTGGGTCTCCTTACGGACAGCCTGCACTATCTCATATATTGCATTGGGTTTGATGCTCTCGCTACTGTCCTGACTGTCATCCTGATTGTCAGTGTCTGATGAAATCTGATTGGATGATGTCTTGCTCACATTCTTCTTCTTGTGACTATCACCATTATCTAAAAGAATATTGAAATATCTAGAATATTCTTAACATAATTTAGAGGCAGTTCTATGACATAAATTATGTTATTTTAAATAATTTACAATATGGGCTATATTCTTGATAAGGTCTTCATGCAGTTATTGCATCATGCAGTTTTGAAGGTGGTAGAACCCTTTGTGGTTCGACTCCGGCGGCACCACCGCCACACCTATTTCTACCTAATAACACCAGTGTTAGGCGCTGCTGTGTTCCGGTTTGAAGGGTGTGGTAAGGGAGATAGACTTTTCCGAGGCGTTCCAGCTTAGTCCTCAGGGGTAGCGGAGCATCTGTGGCCGACCTCAGGTAGGAATATCTAATCCTATCTGGGGTTGATTACAGATGTCCATGGGCGGCAGTAGCCACTTACCATCAGGTGGACTGCATGCTCGTCTGCTACTCTCATATTATAAAAAAAAAAAAAAAAGTTATATGGAGAAATGAATAAATAATTTATTAACAATATGATAATAATAGCAATAGTTGACATAATAGTTCTGTTTAACTATGTGGTATTGACATGTAAATTAATCCTTAATTTAGTATAACTACTTGTCCTTTACTTATTTGCTATAATGGCATATTGCCTTATAGTTGTATCATTTATGTCTATTTTTTAGATAAGCGACTATAGTCACTTACACTAGTTATGTTATATTAAGTTAATAGTCTATATAAATGGTTACTAAACATCAAGCTGGTACATCTATTACAAAATAGAAAAGATTAACATTGACATTCATAGTTTTACATGAATAGAATAACCAAAAAATATGTTGCTGTATAGATTAGAATTATGTTGTAATTGTGTAATGATAGCAAATATAAATTCACCATATCAGTTCATTACAACAATAATGAAGTTTTAACTTACCTTTAGAAGAATTGCTGTTTGCCATCCTAGTCGGCGACGACTCAGATTCCTCACTGATCTGTTGTTGAGAGACAACAGGCCTCAGGTCAAATGACGGCGACACTCCATTAGGAGGGGTGCTGTCATCCAAACGTGGTGGAGGCTTCGGCGCCGGCTGCTTCTTGCTCAATGGCTTCACCAACAGCTGGAGCTGGCGCTTCTTCTCAACCAACTTACCTATTAACTCTTGCTTCTGTGACGTCATTGAGTTATTATCGCTGAGGTTCATCACACAATCATTTATGAAACTGAGGAAGAAGTCTGGCTCGACCTGTGCAAAAGATTTACAAAGAACATTTATTGTTTAATTTGAGAGTGGTTGTAATAATCGAGGAAGTAACCAGATAGACTCCTCATAGGAATGTATTTTTATTTCAGGGCTATAAACTTGTCTGCTATATGCAATGACGGAAAACTACAGTCACTGGGACCAATTGCATGCTCATTAGCAAGTACATTACGACACTAATAATTGTAATTGGTGTGGCTTGAAACAGGATCTAATTGACTAACGTAATATCTATGCATGTATTATATATCTAGCACTAGCAGTCTATTTTGTTTAATTATCCATGGCTGTAATAATTGATCTAATCGAAGCGAATCGTTACCTTGACCGAGGCGACGTAATTCGAAGGAACGAATCCAAGTTGGCCTTTTCTGTTAACAACATGCCACCAGTTCCTCTGCTTGGTGCTGCTCTGCTGGAGGTAAAAGAATTCGCCCTCCGAAAAACTCAAGGTTTTAGCGAGAGTCGCCTCGAAATCGAACAGCGCTTTGAGCATTTCACACTCATCTGCAACCAAATTGTTGTTTGTTTAAATAAAGAACACACCCAGAAAATTTTAGCGATTTTTTTACAAATTCGTACCGTAACTATTCTGCCCTTCCCCCATGATTAACACAAGCAGGGATCACTCGAGTACGAACAATTAATAAGAACTTGTTTAAGTGAAACCTAATCATCCATTTTCAAACAAAAATCCATCAACAAATATATAAATTTTTAGGTAGCGGTCAAAATCTTATCGAACATCTGGATGACGTTTGAGTTGACATTTTGTTTTGACTCAACATTGGTTTTAAATCGAACTTTTTATGAGACAAAGATAATACATTTTGAAATGCAATCATATAAACCGTAACGACATCATAACAATTTTAAATATATATAATTATATTTTGCCGTTTGTACTAATTTAAATGTAATAAAAATGTGTATTTAGGATTACACTAAACACACACTACCTAGCAATAATGTAGCAGCTACTCCAATGATAACATTGGCTGCCGCAACCAGCTATGCATTTTTCACTGAATCTTATTTTCATGTTTATATATTTTTTGGTACATATACCTAATCTCAAAATATTCGTCATGTAAAATTATTTCGAGATTATATGGCATTTTATTTTTAAATAAGTACTTTATTACCAACGTATATTCTCTTCCCTTCCTTTTCCACCCCCTTAGATATGTTAACATGATATTTAGTTTAAACTTAATGAAACTGGTAATAACTTAATAAAACTAATATTACACCAATTATAAACTGAAACTGAATTATAGTACAACAATAATGTAGGTGAATAGTCTTCTGTAAACACCTAAGAGTATAAAATACTCTCCACCAATTTGTATTAGCAATTTAAACTAGATACTTAATAACTATAAGTAAGCAACGGAGAATTTAGCAACTAATCATTTTAATGCACTTATTTTTAGAGGTATCAATTAATTATAAAATGTTCTGCTAAGTAATTCAAATTCCATGAATTGTTCGATGACTTGATGAGATAGATACTCATTCCATTAAGTTCTAAAATAAACCCGTATCTTATTAGAAAATTAGAAATCACTGAGTACTCTTGACGGCAGATTTAATTCTAATTTAAGTAATGAATTCGTGTTGTTATGTTTGTAAAGGATTTCATCGTCATCGCCATCAATCAAATCAATGATGGACACGGGTCTCCTGTCTTAATGAGAAGGGTTCAGACTATAGTCCAAAAGTAAAAATGAGTATGCAGTCCTCCTAATAGGCAACATAGACTTTTGTAAACAAGATTAAATACTTTCCTGCGTTGCTACCCCTTAGCTCTAAATTGGATCGCCTCGGATATTTACCTATGTCATTGTCTCATTTACCATCCCTTTCCAATCGGAACACGGTGCTTGGTAGGTACTGTTATAAACATAATGTTATAGAGTAGAAGTGGTGTCTCTGGAGTCAAACCACAAAGTGTTCTACTACCTTGATAGTATCGGTCATTGATTAGTAAAGATACTTCGCCGCCTTGAATTTGAATGAAGCCACAAACGGCTTATTAGTAAGTTCTTTTTTTTAATTCTTGTCAAATATAAACATTTTTGGAGAAAATTTACTAAAATAAATAACTAATACTGCGTAATTTATATAATAAATAAATAAATAATTATTTCAAATATTTTAGGGACATTTAGCACGGAGACGTGGCAAAACTTTTTTACGCAACTATTTCAATTCTCAAAACTGGTTACATTTTCTTGTTAGGAGTGAGTAATCTTTATTAATCTATGGTATCGGTCTACACAATTTTTCTACCCATACCGACAGAACAAATTATTATGTCTTATGTACAGTAGATGATTAATCCAGTATCACCGTCAGCATATTTGTTTTACTTTTTGGGAATTACCTTGAAGATACCACATGACCCAAGTAAACTTTTTCCTGTTAGGGGTTCACTAACTTTTGTATTTGTATTAGGACTGGATAGGGTAAGTACCGCAACCGCGAAATCACAAAAGGTTGAAGAGGTTATTATGTAGTGATATTACATTTTATCGTTCGGATACATAAAGCTATTAAATAATAGGCGTGAAATGCTTACTGTTGACACAATCTATAACTAATTCAATACTGCAGATCATCTCAAAATGGGGGATTCCTCTTATAATAAGAGGGTCAAGGCCGGTCACTACGCCAGCTAAGTGAAGATTAGTAGATTCAGACATCGTTAATATTTGAGATCATAACTAACTATTTTGACGAACCGCGATGGGTTACTATATGCGTCTGACACGCAGTGGGTTTCGGGTTCTGTCCCCGGCGAGACAAACAAATATATTAAGATTTGGGTTCTGGTTCTGGACGTTTGTGTACCTCCTCGTCTTTGTGTGTGTCTATGGTAGTCACAATACAGGAAATATCCTAATGTGGGGTTTTAAATGTATTATTTATTTATTAATTTAATATTTTAGTATATCTCCGGCACAAGGGTTTGCTCACATTTTCCTTCGGCGTAACACCAAAGGAAAATTAGCTACACGCAAGTACCTACCTATCCATTATTGAAAATTAGAGGTCTCAAGAACTAACGGACTAACATACATTTCATTATTTGAAACATTTATAAACAAAGGAATACCAATAAAATTATATTAACGCATGATTCTAATAATATTGTCTTCATAAATAAAATAAGGCATATACCTAATAGCTAAGTTAGAAGTAGGCTTTGAAATTAAGACCTCTAGCGTAAAGATTATTCATCTGATGTTGATACTAGATATCATGTAGTCAAGTTCAATTATAGATTTCTTACCACGGATAGGTGGACTATACGCCTCATTGCAACTTATAAGTATTATCTGAATACAAATCTTATTTTATGAATCCATACAAAAATATAATTTTAAAAAGGTGTTACCTTTTTAAAATTTTCCAAGATCCCTTGGCCCTGTAGTACCGGGACCAGAATAGGGCTATGGTATCCCCTGCCTGTCGTAAGAGGCCACTAAAAGGGGCTTCCGGAGTTGCGGGCGGCAAGAGTGGGAGCTCAAACCGTCCAGCAAGCGACCCCGGGAAGGACAGCGGTTTGTGTGGTCGCATATCGCTGTAATCACCAGGGGATGTGAGAGGAGCGTAAATTGCTCCCCCAGGGCAGAGCTCGATAGAAGGGCATCGCGTTAGGAGGATTCCGGTTGTGTTCCGTTGGAGATCCCGGAGTTCTCCACCAAACGCTGAGGACGGCCACCGGGGGGGTTATAGTGCGCAGATACCTTTAGCACTGCATGATAGTTACAAATTATTACAGGTACCTGCCTATAAGTACATACTTAAATAATTTATTAATACAAACAATATTTTAAATACTATTATGTGCATGTTAAGTGCGTGATAATATTTTAATCGGTACCTATATAATAATGGAACAAAGTAAATATAACATCTGAATTAAATTTCTTGAAGTAGGTACATTTATTTATTCTGTTACCTATATAGTATCTCTTACCTACTTATTAAATATAGATTCTTAACATAATATCATAACAATCATAATATTTTGTCACCGTATCGTTTTCATTGTATTATTCTTCGTAAAAATAATTACTTCATCTCGGGTAAAGAACCTTCATCCCTGTATTTCCTTAAAGCATAGTTAGTATAAATACGGCCCGCTTCTTCCTACGATCATCATTCGCAATTAAACTAATCGATCAGTAACAATGTGCAAAGCGGTGTTCATTTTATCTGTTCTAGTGGCGATTTTAATTGCCGAATCGTCATGTCAAGTCAGAATTATTCAGCCGGTATACAAGCGGCCTGTTAAGAGGATAATCATTATTCGAAAACCCCGCGAAGCACCGAATGGCGAACCTCTGTGGCTGAATCAAGGTGACATACCGCGGGCACCTGCAACCGGCGACCATCCCTTCCTGCCACAATATATCGATGATATTAAGCTGGACCCTGAAAGACGATACGCAAGAAGCTTAGACTCTCCAAGCGCAAGGCGGGGTGGTGGAAGTCACTCAGTGTCTGGCAGCGGCAGACACACTGGACCAACGCACCCTGGATACAACCGACGACATGCGAGAGAAATAAGGCTTCCGTTCGACCCTCTGCCGAGACCTCAAAGGCCTTTGGATCCATTCAACCCCTTCCCGCGTCCTGGACCACGACCACTCTACCCAATTTACGCTCGAAACGCACGTGATGTTCATGAAGACGAAGCTTTTGAACAGGAATCATTCTAACATGATGTTTAAAGTATTACTGCAATGTACCTAAATAAAATGTGTAAAAGCAATTCTAAGCTAAGTATTTGTAATGTAAAATTATTGATGATTAATAAATTGTAGCACTCACCAATTTTATCGTTTAAATTTTATTGTCTTATACATCTATTCACAACATTGTATTATATTTGATGAACGTTATTAATGTATTACCTATTTATTTTATTAATTAAAAAGTACAGTAATGCAGAATACCTAATAGTAGATGTTACGTTGGTATTCATATAACTTTTTCAATACTTGATGATTGATTTAAACTTGATGATTACATTGTAATTATCAATGTAATAATATCGTTTCCTTACTGTACCTTTCTTTAGCGCTTATAATTAGGTATATGAATAATTTACATTTTAAATGTAAGTTTATTTACATAATGATCTGAAAATAATTTATGGTCGAAACGTTGACATTGACAAATTGTTTAAATAATTGTGATTAAAACAAAGTCTACTTTTATGAAATTTAGTTTAAAGAATAAATTATTAAAGTTATATTAGTTCAGATATGTAGAAAACATATTTAGCCAATAAAAGTGCAGCTTTTGGGTACCTACTATTTTCTGATGCATTTTTAATAAACTTTCAGTTCTGGCAAAAGTGAATGTACGAACAAACCCTTTATGAACTGGTACCATTGCTGCCTCACGAAGAGCTGTAGGTCAAAATAACAAAATAAGGTCTTCCTTTCTATACGAAATATTTGTAAAGATTTTATTGTCATTTAAATATCTCGCTGATGAGTGTCAGTTATTCCTTGAATTTATACGCCGATTTAAAATGTGATTTGCCAAATTTTATCTCCCTCTATGAATGCCACAAAAAGGTGGTATACCACTATGCCAAAACTATTGGACTGTGCCAAGATATTCTTGAATGCTTTATTTCTGGAATGTTAAACATTATTGTGTTCTAATTTCAAGTATGTTGTAAGGTAGACGAACTTAGTTCGCTCGGGTAGAAATACACCTGTGGTCGACCTGAGTTAGGTTTTCTTATCTTTTTGGGGTTAATTAATGTAACCATTCACCATTAGTTAGTAGTTATAGTAGTAATTTGCTACTTTAATTAAAAAGACTAGATGTTAATTTATATACAGATAATAATGAACCGACTTCAAACCGCTCAATATATTTCGTGTCCAATATGAGCGCCAACTTTACAAATATGCGGAGGCACTGCCGTGCCTCCGCATATTTCTAAAGTTGGCGCTTTCAATAATCATAATTTATTTCAATTATGTTTTACTTTGTAGTGACGTAGAAGTCGGTTGTATTTTTTTGTTAAAATGTTTTTATTAACTTAAATATTAAAGGAGACTTTCACTTCATCATAATCGATTAAGTGGTTTATAAAACGTAACAGGCAGTGTCTCTTTCGCATATAATCTTCGTATGAAAAATACTAGCACCGCTTCTATTACTAGAAATAACGATTTTTACTTAATTTTTAGGACATAATCTCACTAATTCTACTTACCAATAACCTGCATAAAGTGCCGGTTATCATACCAGTTTTAGGTACACGAAAAGGTTTCAGGTTCTTACAGACATGTATGCCGTACCTGCTTACTTTGCCGTAATAAGTCTGAGTTTGTGTGCGCTTTTGTGTGTGTGTGTATCACCTATACCTAGTATAATAAACACTATACTATATACATTAGTATACTATCTGAGTCATCATCATCATCATTATCAACCCATTACTGTCCCACTGCTGGGCACGGGTCTCCTCTCAGAATGAGAAGGATTAGGCCATAGTCCACCGCGCTGGCCAAGTGCGTATTGGTAGAATTCACATACCTTTGAGATTTTTTTTTATATATCTCTCAGGTATGCAGGTTTCCTCACGATATTTTCCTTCACCGTTTAGCAAGTGATAATTAATTTCTAATACGCACATAACTTTGAAAAATCAGAGGTGCGTGCCTGGTATTAACACTGGTATTACACTATCTGTGTATTAATCTCTAATAGTAATCGTGTGATAATCTGTAAGTTTAAGGCTATATTTATATAAAAAGTGTCATAATTATTATCAACTTCAAAGTGTGTATGTGTACATAATATAGGGATTCACAATAACAAGAGTTACATTTTCATATTTCAAATATTTATATTGAAATACTTAAAATCATAAAAAGGGAAAATCTTAGTATAATTTAGATCGTCTAGGTCTGAAATGAAAAATTATATTAAAAGAAGCACTGAATTTAAGTATAGTTCACAAAATGCACTGAGAGTAACACCAAGACATGATTTAGAAATTTCACAATTTATGCATTGCGTCGGTTATAGCCTGGGTGTGTGGCGCCGGTATCCCTGCTGCCACCTGAGGTCGAGTGGCTTCCACCATGGTGCTTAGAACTCCGCGAGTCGAAGCTTCTAGGAAGCCTTTTGGGCGCATCAGTTACGCCTTCACTCGGTTGATATAGATCATCTGACGAAAGGGCCTGGTCATGCACCTCCCGAGCAGTCCGGATGATAGGCCCACGAGTAGGGGGTGGCCTGTATGTTGGTAATATTATCTTGTATCCTTGACATGAAGACTCTGTGACCAAAACGGCCACTAAAACGGTCAGAGCAAGCGTGATCTTCAACATTGTTCCAACTTCAACGGGTACACAAATTGTAATAATGCCAAAGCATCCAAAAGCGCTCATTTATACTCATTCATGAGGAAAAATAAATTTATCGGGTACTTCACCGCAGATAGGTGTGGAATATGTATTTTATTACATGTATGCAGGATAAGTATTTGTTTACAAATGATTATGCCATATCGAAATGCGTGTTACTTAATAATAAATAATACATATGAGAATTTAATTAGCAACTTGACTTCTGAAGAACATTGCACTGGATAGGTAGGTACATATTCTAATATATTAAAGATGGTAGAACCTTCTGTGGTTCGACTCCGGCGGCACCACCGCCACATCTATTTCCGCCTAATAACAGCAGTGTTAAGCGCTGCTGTATTTCGGCTTGAGGGGTGTGGTAGGATAGACATACTTATCCGAGGCATTCCAGCTTAGTTCTTAAGGGTAGGGAAGGATCTGTGGCCTATCTCAAGTACTTAGAACTCTAATTTTACCTGGGTTATTTATTTTTTGGTTTTGATTATAGATGTCCATGGGCGGCAATAGCTACTTACCATCAGGTGAACAGAATGCTCGCATGCTATTACTACACTGTTTATTAGTATAAAACCTACAGTCTACACCCTAGGTCCAAAAACACTGTCCGTCTAGTTCCGGGACCAGAATAGGGCTACGGTATCCCCTGCCTGTCGTAAGAGGCGATTAAAAGGGGGCTTCCGGGGTTGCGGGCGGCAAGAGTCCAGAACCGAACAGAAGCTCGAACCGCTCGGCCAGCGACCCCGGGATAGACGACGGTATGTGTGGTCGCATACCGTCGTACACACCAGACTGTATGGCGAGCGTTATGCTGATCTGGGCGGAGCCCGACGGGGCAAGGCCCTACGAGGTCTCCGGTTGCGTTCCTTTGGAGATCTCTGAGTCCTCTATGCAGCGCCGAGGATAGCCACCTGGGGGTGGGAGGGTTTTACTGTGGTAAGAGTCCCTCATAACCCTGTGTCGCTCCCACGGCACCGGATACATTTTGAAGGATTCTCCTTTGTTAAAAAAAAAGAGGTCCAAAAACACACTTGCAAAATGATGCTATAAATCACAATTACATAGGTATGGCGTTAGTGCAAGTATACTCAAATCAAGAAGCTACATAAAGAGGAATTATTCAAAATAAAAAATAAAAAAAACGGAATTTTGATCGAACTATATAATTATTATTATTTATGACTATGCTCGTGTACTTTGCAATTATTGAAATGTCACAAGGTTATCATAAATAAAACGTAAGCAATAGTTCAGACATTCAATTCAGATAAGTAATGTCACTTTAGGTTATTCCCTATTTACCATATGGGGTCAAATAATAATTAGATTCAAGTGCTCACTACTTATCAATTTTCCCTAACACAAGGTGTTATAAATACTGGTACGTCTTTGATATTGTATCTTAATTGAACATACGTATTGGTGCAGTCGACAGTATAGTTAAATAATCTTTATTAAAAATGTTACGGAAGACACTTCTTTTGGTGGTCTTTGCGGCATCTATAGGGGAATTAACATGTAATTTTAATTTTCCTGGAATGCACAAACCAACACATCGAGATGTTATTATACCAAACTGGAATCCTCATGTTAAGACCGACCCTAGGCAAGTGATTGGAATGAAATCACATAAGAAGCGAAGTATCGCATCTGAGTATGGCGGCCTTACTTTAGAAGCCCTGGATAGTCAAGAAACGTTGAGACGCACAGCTTTGGACAGCCAGGAGAGTTTCCATGGGAGATTCGAGCGCAGCCCTAGGACTGTTGAAGCCTTAGACAGCCAGGAAACTACCCACGATAGATTCGAGCGTAGCCCTAGGACTGTTGAGGCGTTAGACAGCCAGGAAACTACCCACGATAGATTCCAGCGCAGCCCTAAGAGTGTTGAAGCGTTAGACAGCCAGGAGAGTTTCCACGGTAGATTCCAGCGCAGCCCTAAGAGTGTTGAGGCGTTAGACAGCCAGGAGAGTTTCCACGGTAGATTCCAGCGCAGTCCTAAAAGTGTTGAGGCGTTAGACAGCCAGGAGAGTTTCCACGGTAGATTCCAGCGTAGTCCTAAAAGTGTTGAGGCGTTAGACAGCCAGGAGAGCTTCCACGGTAGATTCCAGCGCAGCCCTAAGAGTGTTGAGGCGTTAGACAGCCAGGAAACTACCCACGATAGATTCGAGCGTAGCCCTAGGACTGTTGAGGCGTTAGACAGCCAGGAAACTACCCACGATAGATTCGAGCGTAGCCCTAGGACTGTTGAGGCGTTAGACAGCCAGGAAACTACCCACGATAGATTCCAGCGCAGCCCTAAGAGTGTTGAAGCGTTAGACAGCCAGGAGAGTTTCCACGGTAGATTCCAGCGCAGCCCTAAGAGTGTTGAGGCGTTAGACAGCCAGGAGAGTTTCCACGGTAGATTCCAGCGCAGTCCTAAAAGTGTTGAGGCGTTAGACAGCCAGGAGAGTTTCCACGGTAGATTCCAGCGCAGTCCTAAAAGTGTTGAGGCGTTAGACAGCCAGGAGAGCTTCCACGGTAGATTTCAGCGCAGCCCTAAGAGTGTCGAGGCGTTAGACAGCCAGGAGAGTTACCACGGCAGATTCGAGCGCAGCCCTAGGACTGTTGAGGCCTTAGACAGCCAGGAAACTACCCATGATAGATTCCAGCGCAGCCCTAAGAGTGTTGAGGCGTTAGATAGCCAGGAGAGTTTCCACGGCAGATTCGAGCGCAGCCCTAGGACTGTTGAGGCCTTAGACAGCCAGGAAACTACTCACGATAGATTCCAGCGCAGCCCTAAGAGTGTTGAAGCGTTAGATAGCCAGGAAGTGTAGAAACTTAAGAGAGATAGTAAAAGATGCGACCCAGCTCATTGATATATTCAAAATTTCATTTCATTGTTAAAAGATAAATAAGAAAAAAGATCAATGGATTAATATTTACCAAATTTATATTTATTCTTCAATTTCCGTTCTGTGTTGTTATTTAATAGTGAATAAATATTTTTTCGATTTTTAAATCTTGTTTGTCATAAAAAAATATTTTCCTTTTTTATTATAAAAAACATAATTGTAAGAAAAATATATAGACTTTAAATTATAATTAGTTATACGACTATCATTTTCTTATTATATTACAAAAATAATATTATAAGGTAGGTAATATAGTAATATGGTTTGTAATTATTTAAGTAATTTAATGATTTTCTCAGCTTTAATGAATATTGAAAATGTATAAATAGTATTTACACTTTACGTTTAACCTATGTGTTCAAAATAGTAAGGTATTTCAAAAGTAAAATATTAGATTCTTCCACGATCGTCAACATTTTCAATAATACATCTCTGTCCTCTAATTTATAACACTTTACAAAAGTCAGATGATATTTCATAACTCAAAGCAAGACTAAATATTCCACAAATATAAATATAGAAAAAGTGACATCAATGACCAGCAATTATGTGATCTATACATGAATCAGTGTGATGTGACCGTCTATATTATTATTAAATTCGCAATTTTTCGATTAGGATTTGGTAGACAGGAATTGGTAAATGTTACTTATAAAGAAGAAGGTATGAGAAATTTGCACAGGTGTCCGTCCTCTACAACGACTATTAAGGCCTTTTTCTGTCATGTCGGTTGTAGTCCCAATTCGTGTCTCATGAACACGTTGTACGTATGCGGTTTTAAAGGTGGGAGAACCCGTTGTGGTTCGATTCCAGCGGCACCACCGCCACATCTATTTCTTCCTAATAACAGCAGTAATAGGCACTGCTGTGTTCTGCTTTGAAGGTATGGCAAGAGATACATACTTTTCCGAGGCGTTCCACCTTAGTCCTCAGGGGTAGCGGCGCACCTGTGGTCGACCTCAGGTAAAATATTTAATCCTATCTGGGATTGATTATTGATGTCCATGGGTGGCAGTGGCCGTTTACCATCAGATGGAATGCGTGATCTTCTGCCACTCCTATATTATAAAAAAAAAAACAAGTAAACAAAAATGTGGACCCGATACACACACGAACGTATACCCGCGCGATAGGAAGAGAGTATATTCGGAGATCCATCTCCTAAGGGAGCTGAATAGCGAGAACTCATGTATTTATGAATTAAATGAGGTGCAAGAGCAATAAAATACTTTCGTTACGGATAAATACTGAAGAAAGGCGAACGACTCCGTTTATCGACACTTAAACTTCATCACGCAACTTAATATTTATTCGGTCACGCGAAACCAGGAATACGTAACACTGTAATGGTTTAAATAATTGCAGGTAATTTAAACAAAAAATAAGTTGATGTACGTAATGTTTATTTGCGGTGGGTAATGTTTTTTGAGAGTATGTATGTTTCATTCTGTGACAGCGAATACGACTGACGAATTTTAACATAATGTCAATAGATTTGACTAAATTGTGGGCATTACATAGGCTTTTCATTATCTTTTCTAGTAATTTATTTTAACTAGTCGGTTTATTTTATAACAATTATAACAATAACAACAGTGTAGATATAATAGAATAACAATAGCGTAGAAAGCGTTTTAATTATAACAATACGACTTATTATCTTACATCCCATATATATTATGCAATATGATACTACAGAGAGTGTAGGTAATTATAAAAACGGGGAATAACTCTATATTACAATTGGCTTCTTGTTTAAAAAACACGTTTGGTTAAGTACCGCCGCTATCACTTGTTTTGTCTCCCAAGACGATGACGTAAGATAACAAAGATTGAGAAGGCTTTCTTATGTATGCACTAATTCTATTATATCTACACTTTCTATACTACATGGTAGGTATAATATTTATGATTGCACGTTTAACATAAGCAATGGGATCGCTTTGGCGCATTCTATTCTTTGAAAGACTCATCTCCTTTTAGGGAGGGAAGAGTATCTAATATTATATTTTTTTTTTATATAATACAGAAATAACAAACAAGCATGCAGTTCCCTGATGGTAAATGGTAATAAGTTCATAATAACGAAGGTAATAGAAACGTGTATTTAAGAACTAAATTATTATTTTTATTGTAGTAGTAGAATCCTCTGTGGTTCGACTCCAGTGGCACCGCCGTGGCGCCTACTTCTGTATAACAACAGTGTTGAGCGCTGCTGTGTTTTGGTTTTATTTTTATTCATAATATAGCTTAGTCCTCAGAGGAAGCGGCGGCGGCAGTAGCCACTTATCATCAGGTGGACTGTACGCTCGTCTGCTACTCGTATATAATAAAAAAAAGTTTAGACTACATCTATTCGTGTCACCTACTCTTCATCTTTTTGACAGACCCGTGCCAGAGTTCGAAGCGTGGGCTTCAGAATTGAAAAATTAAGTAGCGTGTACGAAGTAACTATGTAGAGGTTTTTGTTTCACTATTGTACATTATAAAAGCTTGTTTACGTCATAAATAATGTATCGTCACGACGCCTTTCTACCACGACCTCCTTAATTTTCTTTGTGTAACCACAAAACGTAGAAAAACAATACTTATTATCATATTACATTCGGGATAATTTGCCCTCTTTACGTTGATAAAGTTTCGCTACAAAATTATTGGTGATGTGATAACTGTTTTTACTATTTTTAGCAGAAGTAGCAATTATGCAGTGTACCTGAGACATCTATAATTACTCCTTATTTTTTTTGTTGACGAGGTACCCAGTGTCGTGGGAGCGACACGGCATTATGTGGGATTTTTACCGCACTAAACCCCCGGTGGCCATCCTCAGCGTTGCGAAGAGGACTCCGGGATCTCCAACGGAACACAACCGGAGTCCTCTGAACGTGTTACCGCATCAGGCTCCGCTTAGGTGAGCCCAGGCACTCTTCACACCGTCTGGTGTTTACAACGGTATGCGACCACACATACCTCCGTCCTTCCAGGGGTCGCTTGCTGGACGGTTCGAGCTCCCACTCTTGTCGCCTCCTACGACAGGTAGGGGATACCGTAGCCCTATTCTGATCCTTGTACTACAGGGACAATCTATAATAACCCCTAGACCGACTCCTAGGGACTAAGTAGAAATGCCATGTATAGTGTCTATGTTATATTTATATGTTATAGTCTCTCCCTTAACACGTATTTCATGCAATACATCCAAGAGTACAACAGGTCTTAACACTATTGTCGTTAGTAAAAATAAATATCAAACTCGGGTACTGGTTCACCGCCATCCATCACCTTTATTAGCTGATTTACGTGTACATCAAGAATTGCCATGGAGTATGCCATCCCATTGCCCATCGTCCCACTAATGGGCAACGGTCTTCTGTCAGGGTAAGACCACAGTCCACCGCGCTGGCCAACGGATTAAAGAACTTCACATACCCTCGAGATCGTTTGCGTGAAGATACAGAAGTCTTATGCGTGTAGGATTCCACGCTGTTTTCGTTGAACAGTTAAATCATGTAATTATACATTTGTTGTCTAATGTTTAGTATGTTTAAACAAATAATAACTTTTCTATTTCCACTCGGGAAGGCCCAAAGTACTAAACAAAACACTTCTTGCAGAATTTCCATTCAATTAACTTTACCGTGCACGTTAACTCTCTTAATTTTTTACAGATGAGTTGTCCGTGACCATCCGACTTGAATTAATTCTATAACGACTAACGTCAATGTAATTTATATTCTTTTTCGCCCTTCAAACTTGATAAATGCCTATTTTAAATGCAGGCAAAAATAAACAAATATATAATGCTATGCCCTAATCCAAGTCATTTAACATTGACATATAATTTTAATAGGATGTGTAATGTTAATAGTATGTTAACAAATATACTTGTTACAAAATGTTACTCCATTTTCTTTTGATTTATTAAAATCGTAAAATTAGTCTAAATTCACTTCAAGAAATTCAATCGGTTTAAGCGTTATAAAAACGTCAAAATAGAGCCATATAGAGCCGGTTTACAAAATAAATACGTTAAGCGCTAACAGCGCTGAAAGATAATGGATGTATTTATCATGGGGAAGCCAAAACGACTTGAATTAGTCCCACCACGGCAATTGGGCCGCTCTGTTTATGTTACCTTAAAGCGGTAAACACATAAGAGGAAGGATATAAATACATTCCTATACGGACTGTATCTCTATCATGCTTATATACATATAATATGGGTATACGCCTAAAACGCCTTAAATGTAATATAATGTGAGTAACTACCCAGATTTTTCATAATATTTACGATTTAAGTATTTACAGTTACATAATATACATATATACTTACATTATGTAACAGGAATTGTCCCGTAAAGACCCGAAAAGTTCCGATACACTCAAGGAGCAAGTGGCGGGCTACAGCTTTCTCATTTTGAGATACACGAACATAAGGACAATCCAAAAATATTAATAAATAAATTACGCTTTACACTTATCGTCACTCACATTTGTTTACTTTGAAGTGGATAACACAGTCATCCACAAGGAACTTTACACCGGTTTACCTAAATTCGTTGTTACAAAATCCAAACCGGAGCTCGAACCCGGAACCCTCTACATAATACTTACTAGATGTCGACCGCTCTCATAAGTCGTCAACGTATTATAACATGCTAACAGATTTCGGCACTGTATTTTCGTGGCACGAAGTAACTCAGGTCAAACAATTCCTCAGTTCACGGGTTCATGCAATTTAACTTTACAGCGCCAACTCCGTCTCTGTCCAATTCGATTATGTTGGATTCGTACAGTCCGTTTTTTGTATCCGTACTCTTGAATTTTAACTACGAACGTACCGAAAAGTTAAATTCAATCGCCCGTATGAATTATGAAAATTTGCAAAAATTGTAAATTCGGATTGGGTCAGTGCAGTTTGTCGGCGACATTTTTTGAATTTCATTTCGTCAGTTTTTGTTTCTGGTTTATTGATGGAATATTTTGCTTATATACAACATATGCTTTAATTCTTACAACTAAAGTTTTCTAACTAGAGGGAGACGTCGCAATCAATCGTCGCAATTGTCAATTGTCAATTGTTGCGAAAGCAATGGTCGTTGAGAACTTCATATACAACCAAGATCTAGTGATGTATCTTTGTATATTTCTTCTGTATATTTAATAGCACTCGAAGCTGCAAAGCGGGTTAGTTAACTATAGATTTTTTTATTATATATGAGTAGCAGTCGAGCATGCAGCCCATATGTGTAATCTACCCCAGATAAGATGCCTTCCTCGCGTCGCTGACAGATGTACCGCTACCCCTAAGGTCTAAGCTAGAACACCTTAGCTAAGCATGTCTCAATTACCACACTCTTATAGCCAGAACACAGCAGCGCTGAACATTGCTATTATTAGGTACAAATAGGTGTAGCGTTAGTGCCGCCGGAGTCGAACCACAGAGGATTCTACCAACTTTAAACGTATTAAAAATCTATATATTTGTGTTAAAAATATTCTCTCCCTTTTCCTTATTCTTCGTAAACAAAGCTTCGACCGAAAAGTTGTTTTAGTCAAAAGAGTTCCGAGGTCGACTCTTTACATAAACCGAACGTAGTGACAGCGAGTACACTGCATATGCAAATGTTAGCAAAATGCAATTGAACGGAGATCCGGAGAGAGATAAAAATACTGAAGCGTTCAAACTTGCTTTTTGCTTGTTATGAATATATGGAAATTTTCGTGGTACTTTATCGAAAAAACTTTAACTTCTCTATAACATAGAGATAGTTAACATGTTATGTCTTTCTGCTGTAGTGTTGTAAGAATGTCGCTTGGTGATGCCCCCGGGGGAGGCAAAAATGAACGTTCTTTTGTGTAGTAATGTTCTGAAATGCGAGTTCAATACTCGCATTTCAGAACATTACTACTCCTATTTCTATTAATTTATTAAATTATTAATATTTTATTAATATTAATATTTATTAATTACTAGTCTACACCTATTTTAATGAGAGCATTACAGTTCAAAGACGATTTTGAATAGACCAGAGGAATAGGAATGAAGAACAGCTTCACGCTACTGCCTTTTCTTGAAGAGGCTCTCGTTGTTTTCTGCCTTATGCATAGGTCTCCCAATATCTGGAAAAGGCCTGGACCATACTACTCTAATGGGAATTATATTTAATATAATTAACTCTTAAATTCTCAAAATAAATCAACAAGTGTTTATGTACTCCACATTATTTCCTTTAATTAGGAGAACCGAAAATCTAATCAAATCATTTTTTTTGTTCAAAATATGTACTTTTTGAATATTAATATAACTACCACCACTTCACAAGGTGTTTCTTTTGAAATATATCGAATTAACAAAGCGATCAAGAATAAGGTTCTATTTTCCATAGTTGTATGTGTACAATTAAGTACACTTGTTAAACAGTACAAGGGAAGTTTCGAAGCTTTCCACTAAAGGGGAGTTACAACGAGCTTCCATAAAATGTTACACTTGAGAGTTAAATGTACAAACATGTAGTATTGTTTTCGGCAGCCAGTATGTGGAATAAATTTGTCAGTATCTAGTATTGGTGATCACAGACTAGATTATGGTATTTACTTATAGTTGGGGGTGTAAAATCTAAGCAATGGTAATAAGTATACTTATTTTGACTAGAGAAAAGGCAATAATAGGAAAATAGTTATATTTCATTAGATTTTGTCTCCAGTCCTACTTAGATCGATTTATACTGCTTAGAATGCTGAGCACCGGTATCCTTTGAGAATGAGAAGGATCAGGCTATAGTCCACAGTGCTGGCCAAGTGCGAATTGGCAGACTTCACATACCTTTGAGAACGTATGTAAAGGTCTTCAATAAGTTTTCCTTCACCCTTAAAGCAAGCAATGATTAGTTAATACGCCTACCGGGGATATGAACCTCGAACACCTCGATTGAGAGGCCGATTTTCAACCATTTGCCTAGGCCGTTACATAGATACATATTATAAATTGCGCCCATACCCTCCAACAAAATCCTCGCCCCTATTGCACAACACCAATTAAGCGCATAATGAATTTTGCTAAATCGAAATCTTCCCTGCGAAGTTTCCCCATTATTATCGCTTTACAACTCAAGTTTAATCTTATCGTTCACGCCCTAGGCCAAAAATCAATCTGTGTATAACGTCTTTGATCAAATGTTCTAAGCGATTCAGTTTAAGCCTTCACTAAACTTCAGGCGCTTATTTTTACAAATTAAAGATTTTTGGAAAAAGTTGTAATTACGTACGTAGACAATACAACAAGATAACTGTGTACTAAAATTTACAAAGTATACGAAAAGAAAATACTTATTTATACTTAATGAATAATGAAACGTTGATTTCTATAGTTCATTTTGTAACGTTTTTTATGAAAATGTGGTACTAAATGAACATGCAGTCATGTTGTCTGATAGTAAGCGGTCATTTCTGCCAATATAAATCTTCTGTCAACTACAAAATTAACTACCAATGCAATTCTGTCAACCCCAAATAGGATTGATTCTTACATAACCAGAACCAAGCAGCATGTCAGTGTTGTTATGAGGCAGAAATAGGAACATACACCGCCATTACAGTGTACCGCGTAGTCTTACCACTTTCAAAATCGTCACTTTAGAATCGTATTTTTTCATATTTTTTAATAAAAGCCTATCTGATGGTAAGTGTGGTAAGGAAAACACACTTTTCCGAGGCGTTCCAACTTAGTCCTCAGGGGTAGCGGCGCATCTAAGGCCGACCTCAGGTAGGAATATCTAATTCTATCTGGAGTCGATTACAGATGTCAACTGCCGGCAGTAGCCTCTTACCATCAGGTGGACTTCGTGCTCCTCTGCTATTTAATAAAAAAGTGTTGTCTACTGAGTAAAAAAGCTATTCTTACTGGTAATTGAAAACAGCGGTAAGTGGTGTTGCGGTCAGATGCGATTACCGCGCGCTCGTAACTTCATGCACAAGTGGCAGTTTTCTTACGAGAAATGCCTTGGGTGGGAAAAAGTCAGCTAACTAGAATACTTTTTGATACATTTTGAACTTTTTGTTACGTTTTAACTAAAGCATTTGGTTTAAGTGAATTGAAGTTTTGTTACTTTGGATGGGAAAATTACACCAATCCAATACACTTTTGGATACATTTTAGACATTTTGTTACATTTACGCATTTTGTCTAGGTACCATAGATTAGTAAAGATACTTCGCCGCCTTGAAATTGAATGAAGCCGCAAATGGCTTATTATAGTAAGTTCTTTTTTTGAATTCTTGACAAATAAAAACATTTTTAGAGAAAATTTACGAATAAATAACTAATACTGCGTAATTTCCATGATAATTAAATAATTTATAATAATAATTTCAAAGATTTTAGGGACATTTTAGCACGGAGACGTGGCAAAACTTTTTTGCGCAACTATTTCAATTCTCAAAACTGGGTACATTTTCTTGTTAGGAGTGAGTAATCTTTACTAATCTATGCTAGGTACGTGTAATGTTTTTTCGCTGGAAAAAATACAGCGAAGGAAAATGCGTTTATATGTATTTAATCCTTTGTTATAATACATTTTAGTATTTTTTTATGTATGTATTTATTGAATATATTTATGAGTTTTTGAGATATTAACATCAATGTTATTTATATTGTTAAATTTAAGTCTCCGTAATTTTCTTAGCCTTAGACTTAGACTGAGCTTTAGTCCTTATTATTTCTAGATCGAGATCATGCATTACGAAATTACACAGACATGAATAAATCGGAGAAGCAGATTATTCTAAAACCCTGTTTTTTATATAGTATCAGGTGGACGAGCATGCAGTCCATCTGATGGTAAGTGGCTACTGCCGACCATGGACATCTGTAATCAACCCCAGATAGGATTAGATATTCCTACCTGAGGTCAGCCATAAATGCTACCCCTGAGGACTAAGCTGGAACGCCTCGGAAAAGTCTGTCTCCCTTACCACAAAACGTTCAAAACGGAACATAGCAGCGCTTAACACTGCTGTTATTAGGTAGAAATAGGTGTGGCGGTGCTGCAGCCGGAGTCGAATCACAAAGGGTTCTACTACCTTCAACTTATTCATTTACCTGATTTCATTTTTCTTACCTATATATATAATTAAGTCTTCATTATTTCAATTACCATCGATTAATCTCGAGAAATGTAAGAGTCATGACATTGCAACTAAGAAATAAGCAAAAATTAAGAGGGATAATATAAAGTAGAAGAGCAAGAACAGTTTATTCTAAACTGCACTCCAGCTAAACACTGTTTATACTTTATTTTTTTCTCATCTCATCTAAGTCTTTGCTTCTGTGGCCAGTAAATTGTGTAACTGAGTAGCAGTCTTAACGTTGATCTATAAAAACAAAGGAAACTGAAGTGTCTGTCCGTCTTATACTACTATTTTAAAATACTTATGCTTATTTGTTATTTAATACTAAAACGTAATATAAGGGCCTTATCGTGGTTCTTTATCTAATTGGTAAAACCAAAACACTTATAATTTTGACCTGTCCGTCTGTCCATCTATCAGGGATTTAAGCTAAGAAATTGTTTGTATAGTATAGCTATGTACAACATAACAAACATTTGGTATTAGACGTTTAAATACGACTTGTTTATATTCGTATAAATAATTCGATGAAATGATGAAGTCCAAAGGCGTCACTGCCATTTTAATAGATAGTGGTGGTGATAAAACTATTTAATGTGGTCCCGCTACTATACCGTGGGGTGGAAATAATAAAATAAGCTAGTGCACAACTCAACAAATAATTAATTTCTTATTTATTTCTCTCGGTCTGTATGTTTATGTACACGGATTTGCATTTTCATCTAATTAAAAAAAAGATAAGATATATTATAAGTACTCCAAATAATTCGAGTACGAGTCGAACTCGCACATGGAAGGTTCCGTGCCTCCAAATGTTCATTATATTTTATTTATTTTTACAAAATAACCATATTACAATATGTTTTATTGTACTTATTTGTATTTATAATAATAGCAGTTGTAGTAGTACATGGATTGGAAAAAATTCAACTGTCTTCCTAGTATGGTTTAACAGTCAGATCGAAAAATGGCAAAAATATCGGTTTGTTCTATGGAAACCCCCTTTAATATTGAACTTTATATTATTTTTAGTATTTGTTGCTATAGGGGCCACCGTTATACAACCTCTGTAAAAATTTCAAGTATAGTCTATTGCGGTTCTAGATATAGAGACCTGTGACAGACGGACACACGGACAGACTGCGAAGTTTTTGTAATAGGGTTCCGTTTTTACCCTTTGGGTACGGAGCCCTAAAAACGGACAGATAACATATACCTACGCTTATGCTTATCAAATAAAAGATGCACAGGGGCAACGGGGAAGCCCGTTTGGAGATAGTAGAATGTACCGAGATAACATATTGCGAGGAATACGATACAGATGCGACAAATTTAGATAAACTTTGCTCTAAGACTACGATAATCACTAGATATTATATTTCTCGATAATTACTCATTTACGTCAAGGTGTCGATTACGTTGTTGTATAAACAATATACAGATAATTATGAAACTATGATGGACAGATATACAATCAAATAAGAGTTTAAAAATTAATATATGACGATGTTACCTTTACAGTCGAACCCAAAAGATTTGTATCGTGTTTAATATTTTTAATCTATTATCACTATACAAACATATTATAGTTATTTGTAAGTAATGCTTCATCACATTGCATAAAGTAGCTCTCCAAACTTTAATTAACCCTTCACATCTCGTTACTTGTACCTTAGTCCTGCGAGCGTGCCACAAACATTCATTAAGTTGTTACGACCAATGAACATTTTGAATTAAATCGAAAAAAGAATGAATGAAAATAAAAATTTAAACGAATTTATATTTTAATAATACAGAAACATAGTTGTTTTTGTTAAATTACATCTACACATGAAATGACATTAAATCACATTAAATGCCTTACTACATACATAGTACCTTTTTAGTTAGCCCTTCATCGCTTTACATTTATCATCGTCCTGCGAGCCCCAAACATTTTAAAAGTCACAATTAACGATTTTTTTAATTACTATCCGACCCGGCAAACGTTGTGTTGCCATATAAATGTTAAGGGTGAACAACCCTTATCACTTAGGGGTATGAAAAATAGATAGTAGCCGATTCTCAGACCTACTGAATATGCATATAAAATTTGGTGAAAATCGGTAAAACTGTTTCGGAGGAGTACGGTAACTAATATTGTGATACGGGAATTTTATATATAAGATAAAAATATGTGTTTTCTTAGGTTCGTGGTCACCATTTACTGTCCTATTTAGGTTTATGGGTCTCCCTTTTAGAGCGAGAGAGGGTTTACGCCACAATTACCGCACTGATTATACCATTAAAACTACTTTGTCCTACGAGTGTGTGTTTAATTGCTGAAAACATTTTCATGTCACTATTAAGGAATATAAATTTTATTTTATTTTTACAATGTATATGTGTTTATTAGGTAACACACAAACAATGCTTTGTTACACATGGGTAGTACCTCTCAAACTTTAATTAACCCTCTACCGCTCGTTACTCGCTCCTTGGTCCTGCGAGCGTGTAATTAGGTGCTCTAAACATTCTTAAAGTCGTTACTAACGAATGAAAATTAAGTTTTGAAATATTAAAAATCCTGTACTTGCAGGTTTTTTAATATTTACACAGTGTTCTGCGTTTTTATAATCGAGTGTTTGCAGTTTATTAATTATTAATAAAAATCAATTAAACTTTGTCGTCCGTTTGTGATTTAATAAGCTATACATTCACTTCGATGAAATGACACTCATAAATTTGTTTATAAAAGGTACACTTATAAAGGAATTAGTAAAAGTAAGATGTGAGTTTGTGGATAATCTGCGGCGAATATTTTTAAATCATCTAGTGATTACAACCAGAACCGATGGTATATCCTGCTTACCAAAGTCTAACAGGCTGAAGGGATAGCATGAAAAAAGGCAAAAGTTAGCTTCTAATTCACATCGAATGTTTTCAAATGTCAAAAGTTTCAAGAAGATTTAGCGCTGGCTATCCAATAGTAACCGAGAGCATTGAACTCCGATGTACCGTAGCACATATGAAGCTTAGTGTTTACGCTATTCCTGACAAATTTCTTCCTGACCTATCCCTGACCGCTATCTCTGATACATAAAAATATGTAAAGTAACTTGCGCCTGTACACGAGGCTCTTATATTAACCTTTAATTAACCCGCTCCTGCTCCTTTGCAAGCGTGCATGTAATTAGTATTCTGGCACCCAGGTAGTAAAGTTACGAATAGGAACGAATTTACAGAAGCTAAGTTTAGCTCTGAAGTTACGTTTGATGCGGTCAGGCTGTTCTTTTGTGTGTTAATGTATATTTGGCTGATATAAGCTGGCCTAAGACCAAATTGAAGGGAAGTTTTTCCTAAAGTTTATTATAGGATGCATTGGTGACCAGTGTCGTAGCAAATATAATAATACTGTACGCAAGTTTGCTTTATCATCTTTCTAACCAGATTACAGAACTGTTATAGGAGAAGGCTATAGCAGTATAGAAAATGCTAGTCACCCCTTTATATATATTTACTATAGATAGTATATTTCTACTCCTGTCTCTCTCAACTGTATAAAACAGATTTTTATCACAAGCCTTAATAAATGGAAATTTAACTGAACGTAGCCGATGAAACAAAGTTAATTAAATAAATTCAATATTTTTATAACTGCATTCGGAATTAATTGTCACATACAGAAATAAAACATTCTGTTTCATATATGCGTCAAGCAGAGAGGAATATTTGAGAGCAATGCAGTATTTTATATTTTAGTCTGTCTACCAGAATCGGACATTAATTGCGACGTTTTGACAGATGTTACTAGACCTGAAACAATTACGAAATTGTTTGATATATAAACTGACCGTACAGTTATTTTATTTATTCGTATCTTTTAATAGTAGGGCTATTAAAATTTTTTTAATGTTTGTAGATAAAAAAAGTTCTTAGTAGGTATTGAACTTTTTAACAACAGCGTAACACATTACCTACATATTACACAGAATATGGTTAGATGAGTAATCTAGCAAAGAAATTCAGTATAGTTCGGTTGAAGAGGTACCACATTATCTGTTTTTAACGTAAAGCAGTTCTTATTAACAGTAACACATTACCTACATATTACACAGATAACGGTTAGATGAGTAATCTAGCAAGGAAATTCAGTATAGTTCGGCTGAAGAGGTACCTATCTGTTTTTAACGTAAAGCAGTTCTTATTTTATTTCTTTGAAGAGTGAGTTTGTCGGCTGAGTTACATACGAGTGGCGACTGAATTCGTCCTCGGAAGTGGTTACTTGTTTGTGATCGACTTCGGGTAGAGCCCCTTTTCTATAAAGAGTTGGTTAAAGATGTCCATAGGCGACACTGACCATTAACCATCAGGCGGATAGCAAATTCAATTTTAGAAAAAAAATCCTAGATAAAACTGAACTCCAAAAACAGAAAGCAGTCTAGGTATACGTCATGTAGAAGTGTATGCAGGCTGAACTCGGGTTCTATGCAGCGCTAATTTGGAATTCATCCCGCAACTATCGCCTTGCCGAGGTCCGTCCGAATATTTGCAATTGGATTACCTGGACACGTGTACAGTCGGTGGATTTAAATTATGAGAACGGCTCGACATTTTGCTTTCGAAAATCTTTGAACTATTTTAGACGATTCTGACATATATTTTCGTTTAAGTACCAAACTACCTTGCAGTTTACCTGGTGGTAAGTGGTCCCTGGACACATGTGGATATCGACTCCATATAACACAGGGGTTTTTACTTAAGCCGATCACAGATGCATGTCACTTCAGAGGACTGCTCATATGCCGCCTTAACGCAAGAAATGCTCCACGTTAGAAACAAGTGTGGTGGTCTCGTCCAGGAACCATATTGATCGTACCATCTCTCTATAGACCAGATCTATGGCCGCAACAATTGAATCCTTATTGTCTTAGTTGTTCAAGAAGGGATCTTACCTCAATAATCAATCTTCACACCACATCCAATAAAATGTCGTCTCCTTACTACAGTCTAAAACGATATTTATTCCTAGGCTTATTTAGAGATTTTAAAGACTCGAAACTTGGAAACGAAATTAAATATGAAATAACGACTCACTGTGCCGTATGCCAAAGAGGAAATAGCAGTCTAAAAAAGTTAAAAGGAAACTTTCAAACCAGGTCACAGATACTAAGTTGCAACGCCTCGTGTTCCAGTGTATGCCAGCTTTTACAATATTACACGGCGAATAATTCCTGGGAACTCGGCTTTTAAAACTTTTAACTAGTTCATAATTTTGTTTAATGTTTTTATATCGCTCTAAAATTAGGGCCGTAGAAAAATAAGGTAACTTGGGTACCAACACTATACTTGTGTTTGTTCCATTGTAGTGAAACTAAAGCCTAGAAGACTTTGACATTTGTGAATTGGTTCATCATCATCAACAACCCTGAGTACGGATTTCCTTTCAGAATGAAAAGGATTAGGCCATAGTGCCATGTGCTGGCCAAGTGCGTATTGGTAGACTTCACATTACTTTGAAAAATCAGAGGTGCGTGCCTCGGATTTGAACTTCGACCCCTCCATCAAGCGGCCGAGTTTCTTAACCACTAGGCTATTACTGCTTATGTATGTATTTGATGGTATTAGAATATTTTCGTGGTTTGATTACGGCAGCGGCACGTTCGTTTGGTCTACATAAAAATAATCGTATATTTGATACCGTTGATTTATGAAATAATTACACAGTTAAGTGAGCATTACACCAGGTGATGGCGAGTGTATCGCGAGTGCTTCATGATGATGTACAATTTACAATGTATGTGTAACTAACAGCGGACACTCGCCATACGAGCAACTCTGCTAATTGACGAACTGTTCAAATTAAGTGCCAATTTGGTATAACATAACAAGAATTAAGTACTTACTACGTTATTTGATTTATTTTATATTTATTGCAATGTTTTGCTG
The DNA here is from genome assembly GCF_041222505.1 of Epargyreus clarus. Taxonomy (NCBI): domain Eukaryota; kingdom Metazoa; phylum Arthropoda; class Insecta; order Lepidoptera; family Hesperiidae; genus Epargyreus; species Epargyreus clarus. The sequence goes on from NW_027332233.1 coordinate 6,999,221, forward strand.
TGTTGTTTGTATTATAAGTCTGTGCCATATGACTTTATATGAATACTAAATTTAAACTCATTTGATCCAGTAGTTTCGGAGTAAAAATGCTGTGATGGACGGACGGGCTGACGCACAAGTGATCCTATAAGGGTCGCCTTTTTTGTTTTTCGTACGGAATCCGATAAAAAATAAACTGCACGCTTGTTTGATCCTCTCACATAAAAATAATCGTATATTTAATTTATGAAGTAATTATACAGTTAAGTAACCATTACACCAGGTGATGGCGAGTGTGTCGCGAGTGCTTCATGATGATGTACAATGAACAATGTTTGCGTAACTAACAGCGGATACTCGCCACACGAGCCCACTCTGCTAATTAACGAGCTGTTCAAATTATGTGCTAACATGTCAGTATAACAATAACATAACAAGCATTTAGTACTTACTATGTTATTTCATTTATTTGCTGTGTTGTTTGAATTGTAAGTCTGCGCCATATGATTTTATATGAATACTAAATTTTAACTCATTTTGTCCAGCTGTTTTGGAACAAATTGTCTGTGATAGACGGACAGACAGACACGCGAGTGAACCTACAAAGGTTCCGTTTTTTGTTTTTTTCGTATGAATTAATATATAATATATTATTGATTTAATTAAGCATTAAATCAATAATATATTATGTATTAATTAAATAATCCGTCTGAAATAAAAATATATCATCGTATATTTGTTACCTTTGATTTATGAAGTAATTACACACTATTCCTTTTTGTATATATGTAAATTTTGTAAATAAGTTGTTTTATATTTATAGTTTAATTTATTTATTTTAATTTTCTGTAAGTTTAATTATAATTGTAAATATTTTTTAGTTAATATAATAAATAAATTAATACAATTACACAGTTAAGTTACCATTACACCAGGTGATGGCGAGTGTGTCGCGAGTGCTTCATGATAATGTACAATGTCCAATGTTTGCGTAACTAACAGCGGACACTCGCCATACGAGCCCACTCTGCTAATTAACGAGCTGTTCAAATTATGTGCGAATATGCCGGTATAACATACAAGTACTACTTAAGTAATATGTTATTTGGTGTTTACGACAATGTTTTGCTGTGTTATATGAGTTTTGAAGTATGTGCAGTACAGCGTTACTTTGAAAATGACAAACTTCACTTCACTTTCACATGTAACTGAGTTTTTTGAGTAAACTCACCTCTGAACTAGGTGTTAGAGGTTTGAATCCCAGACAGACATTTTGGTTTTTCAAAGATATCTGCGGTGTGAAAATTAATTATCACTTGCTTAAACGGTGACAAGAGACATCGACAGGAAACCTACCTAAGCCTGAGAGTTTTTAAAAAGAGATATTAAATGTGTGTGAAATCTATACGAATTTATAGATTGCCACTTGGCCACTGCGGTGGTTGACCTGTGACTTTTATTTTTTGTGCAACTTAAAATTGTTTTCATAAAGTTATAACTGTTCTAAGTTAGTAGTTACTAAACAATAGTAATGAATCTTTGATGAATTCTATTGTTCTGTTATGAGTTAATTACCTAATCTGTGGGCTGCATCTGTTTAATAAATAAATTAGGAACGACCTTTGAATTTTAAAGGTTAATTGCTGCACAAAGGGATTTACTATCGGCTTGAATAGCCTTAGTATGACTTAGATACAAAAGGTACAAAGTTTCATATAATATCATTATCATATTACATGGAGTTTGGTTTACAAAGTACTTTCAAGCAAAATGTAGTAAGTAGTAATTTTCATGGTTTAACTGTAGTTACTACCTTCACTTCAAAATAGTTATCTGGTATATTACTAGGGTTTGTGTAATACGAACTACGTATTGGAGCGGTCACTATTCTAGTCTGACATGCAAAGGGTACCGGGATCTCCGACCAGACAGAAATCTAGTGATGAGATTTCTGTTCTAAGTCTAGATGTTTGTGTATTCGTCTTTGTTTGACCATAGCTCCTACGACACAAGGATTTTTTTTAGTATGAGAGCGTGAGTGTCAAAAACGTCTAAAGTTTAACTCCAAATATGCATGAACGGTGATTTACTTACTACCAGATAGAGTAGTTGCTCGTTTACTACTTCGTTTCGTAAAGAAATAACTTCTTGTCTTAAATAAGTAGATAATACATGTTTATCTGTAATATAAGATGTAATATCATAAATAAAAGCTTATTATGTGCTGAAACTAAGCTGAAATGGGCCTCTGTTTCGCACAATACTTAATGAATAACTTAGAGCCAGTGTGTTTAGCGGTCATTAAGGTAAGATGGAGACTGAGTGGGGCGCGAATGAGTTACGAGGAGAGGTCTCGGGTATATTAATGCTAATAACACTCTCTGTATAATGTTAGAAGTATAATGATGGTAACACACGAGCGTCAGATTGCGCTAGTGACTACCGCCGGCGATGGGCTGGGACAGCATGAAAATTTATGAAGCGTTTTTCTTCCACCTTTAGAAGGTGGTAGAACCCTTTGTGGTTCGACTCCGGCGACACCACCGCTACACTCATTTTATATGTCTGCCTCATAACAGCAGTATTAAACGCTGCTGAGTTCTGGTTTGAAGGGCGTGGTAAGGGAAATATACGAGTACTTTTCCAAGGCGTTCCAGCTTAGTCCTCATTAGTACCTAGAGGCGCATCTGTGGCCGACCTCCAGTAGGAATATATAATCCGTCCGATTAAGCAGTCGCCGCGATTACGTGGAAACTACATGACGGAAATAAATCGATATATCTTGTCAACCGTTGCAGCGAAAACAGCAAACAATAACGTCGCAACAGCAACAAATCGCGCCGTGAAGACTATCACTTATCTACTTTTTCATATTTCTATGCCTTTGCCGCTTCCGCATCTACACGGGGTAGTGGAAGAAAAACGTTACTGAAAAAATGCTACGTGAGTTCTGCTACACAATCGGTGACAATCCCACTGTCCCACTGAGTGAGGCAAATATCCACCTCGCTGGTCAGGTGCTAGGGATCCAACGTCAGACATGCTTGATTCAGTATCTACATATGTTCCACTCCGTTCTAGTACATACATGGGTTAAAAAATCAGAGGTGCGTTCCAGGGACAAACCTCGGACTGAAAGGTCGAACAAAGCATGAAACATCCACTACGAAGTTCTAACTGCATTAAACAAAACTTTTATTATATTCATACAATCGAAGCGGGCATTACATTTTTGCATCACAATGTTTACTGACTAGATGCTCCAAGTTCTACAATAGAGCAGTTAATGCGCTTAAAGCGGAATCTCGCTGGATTTCCATTCTGTTTGTACAGCAATGTAAGCACATAAGAAGATTTCCATACATTGACAGTGCTGGAAAGCAGCGTATCCTAATGCGGGAACTTATATTAACAACCAACAAACATGTGCAAGTGCAGTTGTGTACTAGCAACATTGTTTTATGACACACTAGCTTTTGGCCAGCAATATTGTTGATATATTTCGAGACATATTTTTTAGATGTTCAATATTCCATTGTTATTATTTTACATGTTGTAATTGTTACTGACCTCAGACTTATAGGTGCTAAATCATTCATAGGGTTCATGCTGTGCTAATAAAATGTAAGAAATTTGTTGTCGAATCTTATGAAAGCACACAATAACAACTTAATAATCGATGTCGTTGTACTTGTAGGTTATATATTTGTGCTTTTAGTAAGTAAGTAATCTAATATTTGGTATATAATTGAGCACAATGGTTTGATGTTTTTAATAGTGAGGATCAACACTTAAAATTTGTATCATTGACCGCATCATGCGTAATATGTTTGCTTAATTATTACCGACATACGAATGTAAACATACAACACAAAACACCTGAAATCACATACCTGTAAAATATTGATCGAAAATGAATATATTAAAGTAAAGAAAGTTGTCCAGATTCTGATTAATAAATTTTCAATGCAATAGAAACTTGGAGGGACAATTATAAAGTCTTGTCATAGCAAGTTCTCGATTACGACGGACCCAAATTGATTGAGATGTTCCCTCGCCCCACTTATAAAGACTTGCGGGATGAATAATTAAAACTGCTATCATTTTGTTACCTTGATTTCTCTTGTAATATGTATTTTTGAGCGTTTGAAGGAAATAGAAGGCTTAGGCAGTTTTTGAAAATGTGAACGTGAATTTTATTTCTGTTTATTATACAGTGTCAGCTGCATTTACGAAAGTAAAAGCATTTTGATTTTCCCACTCGCTTAAGTTTTGAATGGATAACAGACAAATATAGCTGTCCTAGTAACAATTGTAGAGATACATATTAATGAAATCTTCATTGACGAAAATATATTTTTAAATAATTTCACCCTTTTAGAGCGTTTGAAAAACAAATGCTTCCATAATTATACTTTTACGTTAAAATTCATAAATATTTTAAGGAGGACCAACGCCAACATCTCCATATTCATTTTGACCATTTACACAGATAAAAAAACATTGTACGCACACATTCATGAGTCCTGCGCACTATACGCATGAATACCCAAATGAAATCCACTTCGCTCATTAAAAATTCCACTGCCAATTGAAACATTCGAACAATCAGTATTTGCCGTGGATTAATCGGAAAATTCGAAGCTTACAAAGGATTAAATTTAAAGTTTCAGTCGGTTCTTGGAGAGCTTTTTTCGAGTTATAGCATTGGAAACGGCAAACCAAATGTCAGATATTAATTAACAACACTGAGAAAAGATGAAATAAAGGCGTAGCTACTTACTACAAATAAAAGTGTAGCTACTCACTGTTTCAGAAGTAAGACGGTGGAGGTGGTAGGGCCCTTTGTGTTTTGGCTGAAAAGTTGTACTATTCATAGTTGGAACTCAGCGGCACTTAGTACCTCCGCCACTCCTATCAATACTTAATAAACCGCGTTCATGACTTATTTTTCTCATTTGAAGTACGTGGTAAAGGAGAACCACTTTGTGCATTCCAACTTAGTCCTCAGGAGTTCGACGCAATTTAGCCTACCTCACGTAAATCTCTAATCCTATTATTTTTTTTGCGAAAAATCACACATAAAATGGTCTTGCTCACAGGACATCGAATACCTTTTGGAGGTTTCCATTTGCCCAAAAACACCTAAGTGCGGTGGAGTGTTTTTGGCGCTAACAAGTTGTATAATTGTATATTTTGTGTACCCTTCAAACTCATTTACAGACAAAGAAATGTGTGAGATATTGGTATTCGAAATCACACAACCTTTGAGTAAAGTTACAAGTCCATAAAAGTAGCGTACTGTACGATTGCGACACTTAATCGAGCGAGCCTCACCATGGACCGAGTTCGAATAGTAAAAAGTTAAATTGCATGAACTTTGGAGTACGTAAAACGCCGTGGAATTGTTTGGAGAACTAGAACTAGTAGGCTATTGTGAAAATATTGACGATTAGTTCTGTATGCACAATATTCCTGCCTTTATGATAGAAAATAGAGGAAGAGTGAAGTATCAGTATCAAGATCCCGAGTAAATAATAAAGCCTTGCCTAATAAAAGCTAAGAAAAATGTATCTTACACTTAAATAACTCAAAGAAATGCATACCTAAGCGATAACGTTTAAAACCAATGTTAAGAAAATCTAAAGTCGTAACTCGTATCTAAAACCGATTGCAAATACTATCTAAATTCTAACTAACTTCTTCGATCTAAATTGACCACCTGAGGTCTAAAGGAGCTATTTTTATGGAAAGTAAGACCTCGTAGCACTCACTTTGTTCTTAGTCTCGTGGCCTGCGAGTAAAATTGGACGCCTTTTGAAACTACAGTGGCAACACAAATATAAGAGAAGATGATATGCAAAACCACAATCATTAGGCACTTCTTATAAAATAATTATGACAAAATATAACTAATCGATAAAATAAATAAGTGAAGAAATAAGAACAAGTTATTGATTTGAAAGTATCATCAAAATTGTGCCAAAAGTAAAATACCGTATTCAAATAAATTGATAAAATTTGCAAAAGTAATGTAGTAGGTATACCTACCTTATATTTGTGTTTGTCTTTTAAGTATTAGAGATGTGTGTCTCAAAAATGCTCCCCAAGCAAATCCGTAATTTATTCCACTAGTCTCAAAATTTCTTTGCACCGTACTGGTAGAAGATCCCGATATAGGACGACCATCACCGAGCTGCTTAATTGATGAAACTTTTTTTATATCAAATTAAATATGTCAAAGAGTATATTGAAAATCTTAGACCGTATATTTCCGCTATATTTTTTTGTAAAATCAACAATCCAACAGAGACGTGTACGATAGTGATGCTACAAACGAGATCTCTTAATAGAAGGCAAAATGCGAGAAAATAAAAACGTCGATTGCCAACTTGAATGGTGGATTTTGAGAACGGCATTTTACATGGTTGTTTTTAAAAGTTTTCGACGGAACTGGAGCGGTGCCGGAAGGCTTCAATTATTTAGTTCCGCAACTAGACTAGGGATGCGGTCTAATATCGATTAATCGAATAATCGATTGTTTAAACGAAATATATTTTAATCGATCGTTTTCAGGAAATCGCAATAAATCGATCTAGTAAATAATAGATACCAAATATCGGAAATCTACTTGTCTTCTGGTGTGATTACATAAATAGATTCTCCTCCTTTTTCAAAGGCGAAAAATTTGTGTTCGCTTTTTTTTCTTTTCGTCGGATATTTCTGCGCGGCATGCAAAATAGATGACTTTAATGAAAGAAATGTTACGAAATCGATTCTATAATCTGATATTTTTGTGCATCGATTTTTCAGACTCCATTTGAATCGATCTTTTTCGAAAAGAGCCGACGTCTGCACTAAACAGGACCTAGCCGCTGTAGGGTTAGTGTAGTTTCGTTATAGGGAAGTTCGTCAAAGCAATTTTCGCGCTCTAGTTTCGTCACAGAGTGTCTTAAGACACCTGAGTCCTTTGAAAGTTAAGACTAGACGCTAATGTAGATTTTACGGACATTGATGTTTTATAGTACCGTCTAAAACTAAAAAAACTATATCATATAAACGGGTAAAAAATATATTTTATAATACAGTTAAGACTGCAGATAATAACATTGTAATTATTAAAGCAATGATTTTATATATTAATCGTAATGTAGAATTGTAGGTGGTTGGACCTTTTGTGGTTCGATTACGGCGGCACCACCTATTTCTGCCTAATAACAGCAGCGTTAAGCACTACTGTGTTCCATTTTGAAGAGTGTGATAAGTCTGCTACTCCTATATAATAAAAAAAAAAAACTTAACATTTAAATTTATCTTACAGCAGGTTTCATTTTTGATGTGTTACCAAAAAACATAACTACGAGTATTTAATTGAACAAATGCAAATTGGTACAATACAAATATGTATATACTACCTTACATACAACCTTATAATTTAGTTATAGTGCACAATGATAACCTACTTTTCATTTAAGTGTTTACTCATTACTCGAAAACTAGTTTGTTTTTCAGTTACAAAATTAAATAACGAATTCACAAGGACCCTTCTGTTCTGTGCCGAGGCTTATGTTAAAAGTAATTCAAGTAATTTCCGTGCAATGTTTTCGTAAGGCAGCTAGCAAACAAATTGCTAATCGAGTTTGTGCATGTTTTCCTCATAAGGATAACAAGAATGCCGGGATCCTTCCGCTTTTTGAAATTATTTTTCGTTATTTGCAACTTGAAATTTAAAATTCGCCAAGTCTCACGAAAGTGCCAAGTGATTTTTTGTAGTTTTTTAGGATCTGTACTAGTCACAAGCCTTTGCAATTTGTTAGTTGTCTGTTAAAGGGAATAAACTTTTTGGACCGTAACAGATAGAGACCCGACATTTTCTACAGGAGCATACGAGCATGCAGTCCACCTGATAGTCGGTATTGCTATGGCTGCTATATCGGTTTATCTATTAAACCGTACTTAAAAGGTAGACACTAGATTTTCTCAATGAGTGAATTATTATATTATATAACTGACATGATATTTAAAAATACTGTAAACTGGGAGAGTCCTCTACCACGCTGCCCCAAAAATACAAAATAGAATGTTAAAGAAAAAATAATTTAAGTAAATAAGCTATCGTGGGCAGTATTACATAGTAAACCTAAGCGAAGTTCACACTTCATCGGCTTGGATAACGACTGGGCGAAATACAAAGGTACTTTAGCGAATAGTAACTTGGCTCTCTCTTTGTTAGCTTTTATGTATCAGCCGGTACTCCGCCTAAATAAGATCAAAAGAATAAGATTTTATATAAAACAGTAGCCGGTAATGTTTCAGGAAAGCAATATTTTTATATAAATAAATAATACCCATACCATCAATATAAAGTCAACTAACTAGCATTTCGCCAGCGAGAGCGACTACGGCCTAAGGCCTTTTATACTAACATACATAGATTAGTAAAGATTACGCATTCCTAACAAGAGAAAGTAACTGAAAAAAATTGAAATTGTCACTGTCATCTATTTTCGCTACAGCTAAAAACGCCGAAAGATAATGTTTCTTTCATTTTCATTAATTTTGAATTAACTGTGTTTTACTTTTGTTGTTTCTTGTTATGACAGCACAGCAATACACATTTTATGAAAATTTCGCGTATCTTAAAGATCAACCGATTAAAAATATACAGCCCTGTCATGGACATCTGGCAAGCGGAGTATTTGGGTTAATGTTTTTAAGGTTCCATTGACAGTATTGGAACCCCTTAGCCTCAGATTACTAAAAACATCTCATAATTTTGTCATCTCGCGGCAGTGGATTTAGGTAAGGCACTTTTACCACACAAATAACGAGAGAAAAGCTAATAGAAATATATTAAGTGCTTAGATTTGGGATGCAAATCGACAAATCTATTTAAAAGAAGGCTGAAGACATTTCGGTGTCACTGGAATTGGCTGCCAGATCAGCGTTACAGGGAAATGCAATTACAGTGGTGGAGACATTCAGAGCATTATTTTAAACAGATTTTATCAGATCCCTGTTCGTAGTCATGAGAAAATGGCGGGGTATAAAGATTGCACTCCAAAAAAGCGGCATTTCAATCTGATTTATCCGTATGTAATAGTCGAATTAACGATAAGCGATAAATGCAAATAGCAATCGAGAATCTGGACGAATTCCACAAGGAGATCTAGTAGGAACCAGAACAAAGCTCGCTTAACGCTTATATGATACAAAAACAGGTGTGGTGCTTCGAAGCCGAAGTTATCACCTTTCATAGATAAACATAGACAAAACCGTCATTTTCGATGACAATCTTTACAAAAACAATTTAATGAAAACACGAATCAATTTAATTAGAGCTACGTATAATACCTGCATTGGAATAACAATAGATTGGTGTCATAGACAATTCCCATAGATGATCAATCCAGTCACTTAGACGATTGGATCGCTCAGTGGTCTCAATGCATTGTACTGTTATTAAGACAAGGGACAGATTATTCCAGGAAGCATTGATATATTCAACCAATATCAGCAATTCAATTCAGCGATATATTTGGTGGATATAGGTATATTTTCCTTTATAGGCGCCATTTTGCCTTTTTTCTTACAATAATGAAGTAGCAAATGAGCACACAGTCCATCTGATGGTAAGTGGTTACTACCGCCCATAGATATACTGATTTTCATGGGATGCAGATCAACCCCATAGAACGTAGAATGAGATTACTGTCTGACGTCGGCCACAGATGCGTGACCCATGAGGACGAAGTTGAAAGATTCCGGATTAGCATATCCCCTTTAACACTGCTGTTGTCAGGTAGAAATAGCTGTTGTGGTGTTGCTCTGAAGTCGAACCACAAAGAGTTCTACCACCTTCTATAAAACTGGTACTTACAAAGCACAGCTATCAAAACCAGTGTCACTTATGGTTTAAGAAACTTTATTCTCATTAAAAATTTCAAGAAATCCACTTACATGAGAACATATTTGATACTTATTCTAAATTACAATTTAGGTACAGTTCAGCATACACATTTATTATATTTAGTAGCAAGACATTTTCTCGTATTTAAGTAGTATTAAAAACAACTCTTATTATTTAACACTTGCACTCAATGGACGTTTTACGCAAGTTTTACATCAAAGGAATACGACGTGGAAAGCCGACACTTCAAGGAACGTTATCGGTCGCTCTAGATCATTTAGGGTTCTGCCGCATCTCTTTGCAACGATACCTTCTAGCGCATAAAATATACTTTTAACGCCACATCCGCACACTTAGACTTATACTAGACGCAAACTGCAGGCGTCCACAAAAGTTTGTCTTGAATTATTTGGGACTATTTGATAAGCAAGAAGGTGGTAGAACTTCTTGAAGGTGGTAGAACCCTTTGTGGTTCGACTCCGGCGGCACCACCGCCACACCTATTTCTACCTAATAACTGCAGTGTTAGGTGCTGCTGTGTTCCGGTTTGAAGGGTGTGGTAAGGGAGAAAGAGTTTTCCGAGGCATTCCAGCTTAGTCCTCAGGGGTAGCGGCGCATCTGTGGCCGACCTCAGGTAGGAATATCTAATCCTATCTGGGGTTTATTACAGATGTCCATGGGCGGCAGTAGCCACTTACCATCAGGTGGACTGCATGCTCGTCTGCTACTCTTATATTATAAAAAAAAAAGCAAGTCAAGTCAAGTATCAACACGTTTCAATTTGTGACGGTTTGTTGAGGTTTAGAGCGAGTGGACGTAACCTCTTAGTAATGTGTAAGTTATTCACAATCAATCAATATACATCCCTTATTTATAATCAATTTATCCAACGTCTTGCCTACCAAAGATAGTAATTTGACTTTTTCTACCCACTAGAAATTGTCTCGATCTTTGGATTAACAAACATAGACACGAAAAATATTTTCAAAAACACAAAAAAATTAAAATCCATATTTTCAAGTCAATATCACTATGATACTCGTACTTGTCTCGTAAATTCAAGTAAAATATTTATTTATTAAAAATATTTTTGTTTCTTTTACTATAAACTAATCACTTACCTTATAAATGTTCACTCGACTAGATTCATATCTGCCTCAGGCGGGGCTGTATTCAATCTAGTATCAAGATAAATTTAGCTCTAGCGTTTTCCAACCAGATGTAGCTGGCTGTACTCCGGACGTAATCACTTTAACCAGAGTTCAAGTTAGGACGGGGGCTTGACGCTGCTCGCTGTAATTTTGTGTAAAATAAAATTTTATGTTCTTTTTACAAGATTTTATTTAACACTTACCTTTGCTAGTATATACGCGGTTCAAAACTTTAAATTGAATTTCAAATTAGTTATAGGTACTCAATCGATTAAGCACGAATCGTATATACGTTTGGTTCGGATGAAAACGCATGATTTTAGTAACATCACGGAGGGATCACGACCCTTAGTAATGTGAAAAACGACGCGAGGAGGAGGAGGTTCTATTTTAAATAATGTCAAATGCGAATAGTTACTCATTATGTGTTTGACCTGCACCATACCACATTGGAGAAATGTGGTGGAGTAGGTATGCTCCAGGTTTCCGTTCCAACATTAAATATGTTGCAGACATGTTTTTATAATGAGCATCTTTATATTTACTAACACATTCCAATGAGTAGGGTTGAGGCTGCCGCCCATCTTCTAAGCAAAGTGTAGACCTTTAACATCTGTAAAAATATTAGGGATATTACTTAGGTACAGGAGTTCCGTTATGTTTCTTAGTTCGTCACGATAATCACGATGATTTATTTCAGCTTTAAGGTTTTTCTCTTTTAAGGCTTTGGAATTCTAAAACACATCTAAAGGTACGCAATACGGTAAAAACTCGAACGCCGTATTTCCAGAGGAAATATTAATGTAAGCCAAAATAATTTATGTAATGAACTTTTATTAAAAAATATAACAAGAATACAATATAAAAAGGTTGAAATTTATTTCATTAAGTTTGAGAGTTCTCTCATTTAACAATTTCAGGAATATTGCGACGCGACTGCTTTAATTTATTCCACTTCTCGAAAATTCAGAGTTATTATAAATTTTAACATTTTTCACTTATAAAGCAATACAATTACTGTTTCCATTGTTTCCATGTATACATATATTTTATAATATAATAATAGCAGACAAGCATGTAGTCCATCTCATGGTAAGTGGCTAATGCCGCTCGTGTACATCTGTAATCCACCCCAGATAGAATTAGATTCCTACCTGAGGTCGACCACAGAAGCGCTGCTGCCCCTAAGAATTAAACTGGAACGCCTAGGAAAATTATATTTCCTTACCACACCTTTTAAACCAGAATACAGCAGCGTTTAAGATTGCTGTTATGTGGCAGAAATAGATGTGGCGAATAATGTGTACTCTTATATACGTCGCTCTCTGGTACATGAAACGTACCCGGAATAGCAAAAAATCTGCTGTAACCGGCCTTTGGGACGAGGTACTCGATTAGTTAGATGTTACTAGTTTATCTTTGATGATTAGCTGAAATTGTAGCTGTGTAGTCCCTATGATATATAACCACATTCGTTAAAAATGCCTTTTTTATGTCCTTAATTGTGAAACGTATTTTTTTCGTAATTTTCTCATTCTGGGGCATAGTAGGATGTCACTAATCTAATCATGCAGTGTCATCTAAATCAAACGTTTATGCTAAAATTCAGCTCAATCGAATACCGGGATGTTTATTAAATTTAACTTATATTTGACCCTTACGTACATACGAACTAACCGAGCAAGTTAAACAAAAGCTTGTAGTAAAAGCTTCTAATAATTATTTAATTTCAGATAAGGTAAAAGATAAAATTACCTACTAAATGGAATTCCTACAAAGAACACGGAAATTACTCTGAAGAAAATTAGGTATTTCGAGAACAGATTATTCCCTTGATTATTATAATTACATTACTGTATAATTTTGTACTCGTATACATAACAGGGTCTACATTTCCATATTAATTTGTCGCAGAGTTTCGTACTTGTGGGTAAAGAGATAACAGAAGTACTGTGAGATAGCTTATACTTGTTACTTTTAATAATTAACACATAAATGTTTCTTGTTGTTATCTGTCGTAATATTAAAAGGCGACCAAAAATGTAAATCAAAAATGCTGTACTTACATATAGTTTTTAGAATCCACCTCATGGTAAGGTACTACTGCCCATGGACATCTGTAATTAACCCCAGGTAAGATCAGAGTCCTGCCTAAGGTTGGATAGCAGCGCCATTGCGCAGCTTCGAAATTACAGGTACGTAAAAATTTACATATTTAGTGACTGAAATAATAATCACAATAATGTATTAAAAATATGCTTTCAAAGATTGCAAGCCTTTATGTTATTAATTCCAAATTAAACGGATACTAAGTAGATAATGATGGTACTACGCCTTTGGTAGTAACTATTTATTAATCTGTGGCCTTTGATCAATAATATCAATTGGCATTGTTGATCGATTCATTAGATTTTTTTGCTAGATCATTCTGCATGTATGGCTACGATGTTACTGTAAAGAAAAAATAAATGTAGCAATGGTACTGCCATGATCAAAGTGACCAAGAGTTTTCTTCTTTTTTTTTATAATATAAGAGTAGCAGACGAGCATGCAGTCCACCTGATGGTAAGTGGCTACTGCCGCCCATGAACATCTGTAATCAACCCCAGATAGGATTAGATATTCCTACCTGAGGTCGGCCACAGATGCGCCGCTACCCCTGAGGACTAAGCTGGAACGCCTCGGAAAAGTCTGTCTCCCTTACCACACCCTTCAAACCGGAACACAACAGCGCTTAACACTGCTGTTATTAGGTAGAAATAGGTGTGGCGGTGTGTGTGTGTTACTTTACATTTGATCAGAGGCTAGGCTTCCAACGTTTATTGGCATTCCAATTGGCATTGGAAAAGAGGAAATAGCCACGGAAAGCTTTCTAGATAAATCTCAGAGGGCTCCAACCTCCAATACATATTTAAGACGCAATACATACTGTGTACCTACTCGGTAACGAGTACTCAAGATAGCCTAGTGGTTTGATATTCGGCCTTTCATTCCTGAGGTCCAAGGTGTGAATCCAAGGCCAGAACTCTCATTTTAAGAAGGTATTGTCGTATATGCCTATTGCAAATTAATCATAACTTGCTTTAAAGGTGAAGGGTAAAATCTTTACGAAACTTATGTACCTAAAACTTCTTTAAAAAAACTTTAGGAAACTTATATACCTAAAACTTCTTAACAAAGTAGTTAATGGTGTGAAGTCTACCATATTAAGCCATCATGGTATATGTCGGCGATATCCCACTACCGCACTTTATTAATAAACTGAACGAAACGACTTTAATATGAGAATCACTTTTATTCACTTTTATTTACAATTCGGGCAGAGTAACGGCTTACACGACTGATTAAATGCGAATGAACCACGCTCTACCAGCGCGTGGACTTAAATACTACTCTAGTGACAAACAGCCTATGAACTACCCTCTCACATCACTTGTTTTGTTATAACAAGTGACGTGATTCACAATAATTTAACTATTAATAAAATAACATTACATTGAAAATATTGTTTTAAAAATACTAGAATAAATATTTTAATATTATTATAATTTATATAATTTATTTGGTATGACTAACAAAGTGTTTTGAAGTACTACCGGAAGTCGTCCATATTTTAATCTAAATATTAATTCCACATTGACAATCAAAATTAACATGATAAAAATTAATATTATATATTATAAAATGCCTCACCGCCCATATATACTATATAATTAATCATTTCATTCTGAGAGGAGACCCCTGCCCAATAGTGGGAATAATGAGTTGATGACGACTGCTATACTTTAGCATTAGTCTAGTGGTTGAAACCAGAGATGTGCCGAGTCAGGTCGACTCGAGTCAGTACTCGAGTACATACATAAACTCGCATTCTCGAGTACCAATAGTGATACTCGAGTACCAGTGATACTCGAATACTGACGGTACTCGTACACTACAACTACTACGCGTACTAGTAACAACTTGTTAAATTTTGTTGAGTGAGTGGCGTATTTGTATATGCTCATATAGGTATTAGACTGTATGTTACAAAGTACTTGAGTAATTTGTGAATACTTTGGACTCGAGTACTGACTCCATTCTTTTTTATATGAGTACCAAAGTACTCGAATACCAAAAATGACCGACTCGGCACATCATTAATTGAAACTTGGCCTCTCGATCGAGGGGTCCGAGGTTCAAATCCCAGACACAAACCTCTAACTTTTTAAAGTTGTGTGCGTATTAAAATCTAGGCAAACCAGTAAGAAAGTAATGGGTTCACAACGATATATTATATACTGCTTTACATAAGCACACGGAGACCACGCTGGTAAAATATTCTAGCCGGAAGACCGATCTGAAATATGAGGATATAGTTCAATTTCGCACCCTGGCCATTTGTATTGAGTCGGCGTCGATTTGAATTCATGTCTCGTAAGCACCCGCGTCTAAATCATATAGACAGATCTACGGCCTAATTTCTTTTATCTTTATTGTTTCTGTTATTTGGTTTTGTTGACTTTTCGACTGGGTTACTTCAAGACTTTGTCAAGAATAAGGTCAGTAAGCTCAGTATGTGAATATATTCTGCCTTAAATGGGATATAAAATATCTGGACCACTTACGGATAATGTACTGTTTGTCTAGTATCATAATATATTATGTAATGCAGTACACATTACCAATACCTTATTCTGGAGTGCTATATAAATTAAATCTTGACCAATTATAACTGCTTAGGTAAGTTATACAGATTTTATTATATCAGAATTATTAAAATATGTTTATGATATGGTCTGATTCCAATAATTCTACTTTGGAGGTCGTAGAAACCGTTGTAATTAGACCCCGGAAGCACCACCGCTACAGAATTACACATATTTCTGTATAATAATTGCAGCAATAAGCATTGTTGTGGTCCGTTTTACAGGATGTGGTATTGGAGACATACTAATCCGCAGCAAACAATGTATAGGTAATCTCTAGGTAGGAATCTAATTTTATCTGGGGTTGATTACAGATGGCCATAGATGTCAGTAGCAATTTACCATCGGATGCATACTAGTTTGCTATATCAATATTATAAAAAAACCTAATATTTTATACATATATGCACAACATATCTGTAATTTTAAGGATTATTCTACGCAAAATTGATATCGGTAAGGGAAGGAACCACAAAGAGTTCCTTGAGATACATTTACCACGAGATAAATTACATGACCCGGTTCATTGATGGTAAAATCGCCACCTTGTAATCTTAAAAGTGTTCGCAGGCGGCAGGTGTTACCTCTACAAGTAGGTTAAAGGCGCCTATATCGTACGCCAGCGCTTCTCAATCTACATCGACGGAAAATAAACCAATATAATTATTATTTAAAATTACGCTGGGATCTGGGATCTAAAGTTTACAGTATGTGTAGACGCACAACTAGTCAGATATGGTAACAACTAACTAATCGACTGTCAGCCATAGATTAGTAAAGATACTTCGCCGCCTTGAAATTGAATGAAGCCACTAACGGCTTAATAGTAAGTTCTTTTTTTGAATTCTTAAGAAATAAAAACATTTTTAACAAACAAAAGCAGTGATAGCCTAGTGGTTAAGAAACTCGGCCTCTCGATCGAGTTCAAATCCCAGGCACACACCTCTGATTTTTCAAAGTTATGTGCGTATTAGAAATTAATTATCACTTGCTAAACGGTGAAGGAAAACATCGTGAGGAAACCTGCATACCTGAGAGATTTATAAAAAAAAAAAATCTCAAAGGTATGTGAAGTCTACCAATACGCACTTGGCCAGCGCGGTGGACTATGGCCTAATCCTTCTCATTCTGAGAGGAGACCCGTGCCCAGCAGTGGGACAGTAATGGGTTGTTGATGATGATGATGAAAAACATTTTTAGAGCAAGTTTACGAATACATAACTAATACTGCGTAATTTACATAATAAATTTATAATTATTTCAAATATTTTAGGGACATTCTAGCACGGAGACGTGGCAAAACTTTTTTACGCAACTATTTCAATTCTCAAAACTGGGTACATTTTTTTGTTAGGAGTGAGTAATCTTTACTAATCTATACTGTCAGCATTATAATTATGCTAGTCAAGTACTGACATCATATGCATTGGAGAACATTATGCCTTACACACATAAATATCAGAAAATATAGAGTTACTGTTTCTGTATCCAACGTCGCGTTTAAAGAGTGTTAAATAATTTCTAAGTAGCACAAATCTTTGAAAAAGTACAAACCAAAGTACGTAGCGATTTTCCAGTTTGGGCGCGAGACAGATGATCGGGTTTACTTCATCATCAACCCATTACTGTCCCACTGCTGGGCACGGGTCTCCTCTCAGAATGAGAAGGATTAGGGCATAGTCCACCGCGCTGGCCAAGTGCGTATTGGTAGACTTCACATACCTTTAAGATTTTTTTTTTATAAATCTCTCAGGTATGCAGGTTTCCTCATGATGTTTTCCTTCACCGTTTAAGCAAGTGACAATTAATTTTTAATACGCACATAAATTTGAAAATCAGAGGTGCGTGCCTGGGATTTGAACCTCGGACCCCTCGATCGAGAGGCCGCGTTTCTTAACCACTAGGCTATCACTGCTTTTTTAAACGGGTTTACTTACGTACGAGTAATTTGAAAGTGTTTGGTAAAAGTTTGAGAACCAGTCTCCCAAAGCTTGTAATAGAGTTCAATTTCAGTGCGGGCGGGTCTGATGACACCTCTGGGTTTCTGACAGGTGATAGATAGTACCACGTAATTTAATATGCGACCCCCACTTTGTTACGGATAGAGTAATTCCAATGACAAAGCAGTATCAAGCTCATTACCTAAGAAAGTGGGCGTTTGGGCAGATTTGGTGAAGAAGCGTGGGATTAAATTTTGAAACCCCTTTATGAAATAGTTCCTCAAAGACTTCTACGGCATCCGGCTAAATTTACGGAAAGTTTAAATTGATAAGTTTGTAGGGTATTAAGTGTCAAGTAATTAACGGTGAACTAATTAATATAATTTTGGTATACTTTTCAAATTGAAATCGTGGAAAACAGTAAAAAGGATGAGAAAATACGTTACTACAACGAATTTATAACATTATGTATTAGAAGACTGAATGTATAGTGTGTATATATGAGCATAGAAATGGAAAATAAATATCTCTTAAAATTAAATTAAATATATTTATCCTAATTGGAAATTTACATGCAAAAACAATCACTTATTTAAATTTTATCTGTAGTGACTTAGAAATACTTAAACACAATCTAAATCTCCATAAATACCTGTCGACCTGCAGTCTGAGATTAAGAGCTGATCTGTTAAGCTCTTTCACAAACAGAACCCTTTTAACGAAGCTGTAAAAACGGGGTGAAGAATTATAACGGTGTCAAATACAACTTTGCTGCCATGGCTTTGTATTTTTTTGGCTCTATGATAGATGATTAGATTTATCATGTCTCTTCTTGCTGCTTGGCCCTTTGGAACAAGGAAGAAAGGGTACCTTTCCACCAGAGATGTGCGAGGTAGTTAAACGTTATGCAAAGTTTAGCTAAGCTAAGTTAAGCTAGTAAGATGTTCTAGAAAATTCTATAGTTACACCAGTTGCGATCCTTAGATCGTATCCCGCTATGTATCTGGGTGGCTTTCCAATAAAGGTGTGCGGGGTAGATAAGTATGCGCGGTCGAAGAAAATAAGCTAAGCTAAGCGAGTACGATGTGCTCGAAAATGCTATAGCTACACCGGTTGAGATCTAGCTAACTCCCACAACCTTAGTGGAAAGGTGCCCTTAAGTTTTACAGTGTTAACACATCCTGTTTACTGTCCACATCCTGGATTTAAATTACGACTGAGATAGTGAGAATTCAGAGAGTGGTATTCCGGCAGCACATTCTAAAAAATAATGGATGAAACCACAGTAAATACATAGGATTTAAAGATGTGATGCAGCTATGTCGAGGAAGATCACATAAAAAAGAATACCGCTTAATAATAACAAAAAGAAAGCCGGAAAAAGATTACCGCTTCTAACCGTAAGGTATATTAAGATGATGTCCCTATAGTTCCGGGACCAGAATAGGGCTACGGTATCCCCTGTCGTAAGAGGCGACTAAAAGGGGCTTCCGGAGTTGCGGGCGGCAAGAGTGGGAGCTCGAACCGCCCGGCTAGTGACCCCGGGAAGGACGGCGGTATATGTGGTCGCATACCGTCGTGCCCACCAGACGGTGTGGCGAGCATCAAGCTCACCTGGGCAGAGCCCGATGGGGCAACGCGAACCGATTGCGTTCCTTTGGAGATCCCGGAGTCCTCTATACAGCGCCGAGGACGGCCACCGGGGGGGCTTTAGTGCGGTAGGAATCCCACATAACTCCGTGCCGCTCCCACGGCATAGGGTACCTTTTGAAGGTTTCCCCCTCGTAAAAAAAAGGTATATTAAGATGAAACCCATAAAGAATTGTAGCACTAGCTACCAGAATAACAATATTTATTAATGAGATTTAGCTCAGTAGATAATGGATATCGATTCAGAAGTCACGAGTATTTTCGCAATTATCTCGAAGATGTTTCATAGTTTCTTGTCGAGTTGGGTAATTTTTTTCGTAAGTCGAGGTGTCGCAAGTTGGCCGCCGTCCGAGTCACGTACCTTGGGGACGGACAGAGGGTGCTCCAGTTAAACTGTGATAACGTCTGAACTTGCGCTAACTGCTCTCTGTTCGAGTACTCGCCGTCTTGAACTCCAGAGATTTGGCTTTACACCGATGCGATAATGCTGCCATTGTTAGAAATCGCGGATTGTCCCGTATTGTGTCGGTCGACAATGAAACAAAGAATCCGTGTTCCATTAGGATTTCAGTGTATGTTTTGTTAGCGTGTGAAATCAGTCTAAGTTCCCCGAACGAAAGGTTACGAATGTTATTTTAATAAATCGAAATGGAAGTCACTGTTTACGTATAATATACGGAAACGTAACCCACAGGGAACATATACCATGTGTATTTAGGGTTCCGTATGAAAAAACATAACGGAACCCTTATAGGATCACTCGTGCGTTTGAATTAACGGGTGACTTTTGAACGGCAAAATGCAAAATGTTAAAAAAATATTACAAACTGTATTGACTAGTACTAATACATATGTATGAATGAAAGGGCTTGTAATAGGGATCGCTAATATACATTTGTTATGGTTATACATAATTTCAAAGTATTTAAGAAATAAGTGGAAAATTTAGCATTCGCCCCGTCCCGAAACTACTGAGGTTAGAATTTTGAAATAAATACAGAGATAGCTCTATCTTCTATAGGAAGTCTATGGTTTTAAAAGAAATAGAACAAACTTACATTTTCAGTCTGTAAATACATTACTCATACATTACGTATGGGATAGCATTTTTCATTTAGTGTGTTTTTGTACGGAACCCTCACTACGCTAGCTCACTACTTGCCAGGTTTTTGAGACGTTCCAGTCACCACCCACGCAGCTGTTGGGAACGTACATAATTAGCCGAGGAAAGCTACGCTTAGATAAATCAAAGGAAGGACTAATTAAATAAAGTGAAGCTACGTGTTACAAGTTGTGCAAAACACGAAAATTGTAATTTACACATAATTATGATATTGCTCTAATGAAGAAAATTAGTTCGAGCGTGTGTCGGTTTGTTGAAAATACAAGGTAAATGTTGTAACTTACACAACACATTTAATTTAGAAAACCTAAAGGTTTTGTGTTTATTATCCTTATTATAATACTCGTATGTTACATACATGTGACACGTTCATTCCTGGAAAAAGGTTGACATTTGATAACACGAAATGTTCTATTGCTATACATGTATTTCTTAGAAAATAATATTTAAGGCATGTCTACGAAGGTTCTACGAAGTCATTAATTTAATGTTGTTCCCTTCTTTTAATCTTGAAACCGTTCATGTTTTACAGATATTCATGATTATCTACCTAGAATACAGACAAATACGCCCAAAATGTTTGTTAATAAGATCGAAACGTTTGTAATATTTATAGCGAATTGTTATGTATCACTTATAAGTGTCCCTGTAGGTTCGAGAGTTTAGATCTATAGTATCTACTGCCTGTCGTAAGAAACGACTAAAAGGAGCCTTCCGGGGTTGCATACGGTAAGAGTGGGATCTCGAACCGCCCAGCCAGCAACCCTGGACCGGACGGCGATATGTGTGCGACAGGTATACCATTTAACCTGTGTTTATTTAAGGGTAAAATATTATTTCCCAGTGAATGTGATAAGTCAATTTTGTAAACATATAACAATAAAAAAAAAAAAATATCAGGTAGCCTTCAAGCACCATTATAAAATTATAAGAACATAGAAATACACAGTCCCTGGCTGTTTTAATTAATAAACAGTCTCTTAGAACCTATTAATAATTGATTACGTTAAGAAATGAAAGATTGTTTACACAGAAAATATTATTCACCGTTTTGCTCTTATTAACAAACATTTTGGGCGTGGAGTGTGTTGCTATTTGGTATTTTGATTATCTTGTATTTTGTAACTTTAACTAGAAAATATTAATGAGTGAATATAACATAACTCATAAATTACTTTATTATTACCATCTGATTTTAGAAAAAATAGAGAATTATTATAAAACTAGTTTATGCCCGCGGCTTCGCCCGCGTTTAAAAGAAAATAATATAACATACTAACATACATAAAACTGTAAATTCGTACCGTGCCCAGTAGTGGGACATTGATGGGTTGATGATGATGAATATGTTGTTCGACGGTGCCTCCACTCCTACACATATTTCTGCCTTGTAGCGCCAATTAACTGCTGCAATTTTTAAAGGGTAGTGTAAGCTACATATAGTTACATAATTGAACCCAGTGTAACCAACAACAACAACGCAACGCAAATGAGGTCGCAATAAAGTGTGACTCCTATATATTACAAATACTTTACATCAGGCAGACTGTATACCCATTTACTACTTGCATCAAATAAAACAAACCACTAATCCATTCAACTAACTAGTGGAAGAAAGGGCCTCGAGTAGCGACCACGCGTAGGCAAAAGGAGTTCAGGCCGCCACCCGACCAGGTGGACCGACGACCTGAAGAAGCCGGCGGGAAACAGCCAATCCAATTCAAAGAGCATGGGACCGGTTGGAGTGGCGCCGTCTCGTCTCCTCGATTGAGGGGTCCTAGGATCAAATCTCAGACACAGCACGGCACCTCTGATTTATCAAAATTATGTGCGTATTAAAAATAATTGTCACTTACTCAATAATGGGTGATGATGATGAATGTATGCAGTGCTTAGGGTCAAAAGGTGTTTTATACATATGATATATATATATATATATATATATATATATATATATATATATATATATATACGGTGTATATATATATATATATATATATATACACCGTAGCATTTGATTATAGTTTTATATTACAATGGTAGGAATGTAATTATTTGTAGCAACCCGATACCTATGTTTACACAAAAAGTTTACAAAACGTAGGGGAGGACGTGTAGGGGAGCTACACAAAACAAACAATAAGCTGTGGTAATCCTACGCCCGTTGCAACATCCGATTTCCCTTTTATTAGCAATATTTGGTTCCCGGGTACAAATTACGAAGGATTATATGGCAAAAGGTCAATTGACATAATAACAAGAATAGTGAGGACGGTATAATATGTGCTACGTTTATAAATATCTATGCATATTTGAAGAACAGCATTAACAGCCTAGTGGTTAAGAAACTCGGCCTCTCGATCGAGGGGTCCGAGGTTCAAATCCCAGGCACGCACCTCTGATTTTTCAAAGTTATGTGCGTATTAGAAATTAATGATCACTTGCTTAAACGCTGAAGGATAACATCATGAGGAAACCTGCACACCTGAAAGATTTTGGGTTGATGATGTGATGATTTGAAGTTTACTTTAAGAATATACATACTTCTTCTAACATAGGCCCAAACCAAGGATGCTAGTCACCGCCGCATCACATGTGATCGCGGTGAAAGAAAAAATACTTTTGATGGATTGATGGATTTAAGTCTTAAGTTGCTCCTACATCTATAAGAAGAGTGGATGTGGTTGTTTGACTGGTGTGGCTGGAACGCCTCGGAAAAGTCTGTCTTCCTTACCACACCCTTCAAAACGGAACACAGCAGCGCCTAACACTGCTGTTATTAGGTAGAAATAGGTGTGACGGTGGTGCCGGCAGAGTCGAACCACAAAGGGTTCTACCACCTTCAAGACATAATACAAAAATCTAAAACCATTAAAATATTGACCAGTCGGCAATCGAACCCGGAACCCTTTGCGAATCAGAACGATACAGTAAACGCTACGCCACGCGAGTTAATCTGAATTACATTGTTTATATTATATATGCAAATGTTTGAACAATATAACATATGTGTACAAGAATAGTGTATGTTTCTCATGTCTATGCTCAGCTAGTGTCGACACAACTCGCTTTGCACTAGAGCTTCAACAAGATCGCGGGCAGAGAGAAAATTACAGAAAATGCTATTGAACAGTTTCCCACAGAGCCTCACTCTATATCTGGTTAGATTTATAAAAAATCGATTTATATTTTTATGGCTTACCATAACGTGAGTATGTGACTAGTTACTCTTTAATTTTACTCTTTTTTATTATAATAATGACTTCTTTTAGGTTAATATCTTGAGAAACATAATATTTATAGTAATAAATTCGAACCAGAGCGACCATAACTATTCTTAAGGTTTATTAATAGTGTAGGTCAGTACCTATACCAGTGTATACCGTGTGAATACGATACATACTATTTTGAAGGCGGGTTCTACCTTTGTGGTTCGACTCCGGCGGCACCGCCACACCTATTTCTGCCTAATAACATCAGTGTTAGGCGCTGCTGTGTTTTGTTGTGAAGGGTGTGGTAAGGGAGACATACTTTTCCGAGGCGTTCCAGCTTAGTCCTCAGGGATAGCGGCGCATCTGTGGCCGACCGCAGGTAGGAATATCTAACGCACATGTGACCCACGTGTACCTCAATATTATGAAAATAAACATATACGTACTTACATTATATTTAGCAGAAATAGGCGTGGCGACGGTGCCTCTAGAGTGCCACCATTACGTTCCTTTTCCGACACTTTTGCCGTATCGTCTTGAGCAATGGAACTAAAGCCATTAACTCCGCCGGCCTGGCAATCGAATTGAATGGGAAACAGCTTTGGCGTAACGCAGTTAACTTTTCTTAGCGCTTTCCGATCATGAAGCACAAGTTTAAATCTTGTAAATAAATTGGAAAGTGTGCTACATAAATCTATACTTATTTATTTAACGTCTTCTGGAATTATCTTGGGTTTACAAATTCTTTATATTACATTCTATGATGTAAAGTAAAGCTACCATCTTGTCGTTTAAGTTCAGTAACTTATTACTTACGTACTTGCTAATACTTATACTAATAGTAACAATTACCTTAAAAAAACGGGGATTAATCGTCAAAGGTACAAATTCCTCAAGCGATATTAGCCAATGGGCGGTCAGCCTAACTCTTATCTATTTACGCAGTACAGACACCGATTGAACAAGCATTATCGTCGATCTACATAAACCGTCGCAACCGACCGTCCGTTGACATCGGAACTTGTAATGTGTCCGTGCTACGGAACTCTGCTTTACATAATTATCTATTAGGTAAGTTGTAATTAAAATATTTTAGGCGACGTATCTGTAAACTGTAGATGTTTTCCACGTTTATGTAAAAAACGTAAATTACTAAATAGTCGTCAAGTAACAGCAGTTTTAGTCGCATTCAAAACTAACGCTAGTTATTACCTACTAATCCTACCTACTAACCAATATTTTGCTCACCAAAGATATAAATTTGACCCTATTATAATGGTCAAATGTCTATATTTGGTAGGTAAAACACCAATTTCTTAAGCGAAATCAAGCGATATTAGCCAATGGGCGGTGAGCCTAACCCTTATCTATTTACGCAATACTGACACCGATTGAACAAGCATTAGCGTCGATCTACATAAAACGTCGCGACCGACCGTCCGTGGACATCGGAATTTGTAATGTTTTCGTGCTACGGAACTTTGCTTTATTATCTGTTTAGTACTAATTAAAATACTTTAGTCCACAACCTGTAAAGTGTCCATTGTTTTTGCGTTTGTCAACAAACGTAAGATGCTAAACAGTCGCCGAGCATATTCAGAGTAGTGTCGACAGTCGCGCTAACCACCCACGTCTGTTATTACTAATCTATTCAATAATTTTGCCTACTAAAGTATAAAAATGACAATATTTCCCTAACAGAATGTTGATCAGAATATTAATAGACGATTGAATGTTGATGAACATTGGATCGTTTGAATATTAATAACTGCGGTCGATTGTCAAAGATACATTTTTTCAAGCGCTAGTAGTCAATGGGTGGTCAGCCTAACCCTTATCTATTTACGCAATACTGACACCGATTGAACAGGCATTATCGTGGATCTACATAAACCGAGGCAACTATCGCCGTCCGTTGACATCGGAACTTGTAATGTGTCGTGCTACGGAACTCTGTTTACATAATTATCTATTAAGTTGTAATTAAAATAGTAAGGAGACATGTTATGTAAATACAATTGAATAAAATGGGAATTCCTTTTAGTTTCTCGTATTCTAAATGTTATCTATTTAAACATGTTCTACCTTTATACGTAGACTATAGTTTTATAGATACGTTCTATCTTGTAGGTAATAATATTTATAGCAGTCATTTTTGAAGGTGGTAGAACCCTTTGTGGTTCGACTCCAGCGACACCACCGCCACACCTATTTCTACCTAATAACAGCAGTGTTAGGCGCTCCTGTGTTCCGGTTTGAAGGGTGTGCTAAGGGAGACAGACTTTTCCGAGGCGTTCCACCTTAGTCCTCAGGTGTAGCGGCGCATCTGTGGCCGACCTCAGATAGGAATATCTAATCCTATCTGGGGTTGATTACAGATGTCCATGAGCGGCAGTAGCCACTTACCATCAGGTGGACTGCATGTTCGTCTGCTACTCCTATATTAAAAAAAAAATAATAATAATATTGTGTGAAGAAAGTGTTAACTTTCTTGCTCATAGTAATACGCACTGAAAAATCTATCTAATACGAATCTTGACGCAGAGCCTCGTTTCAAACGTTCGATCAGTGAAGTTCTAGATATTTTCTTTTGTATATGGAACCCTGAAATGAGTTTAAAAAATGTTTTTTTCAAAATTCACAAGCACGGTTTTCATACTCCAAAATTTACATGCTTAAAACAGGTGCACTTCATTATTATAATTGCTGCGCCTCGGCAGTTGCGCTGTCAGTGCTTGTGTTCACTCGCCCGGTTTTAATTATTTTCTTAACACGTGAATTCGTAAATAAGGATGTGACGTTGTAGGTTACAATTTGCATGAAACTTGTATTTAGTTGGGTGGGAGTCGGGGCTTAATTTTATCGTGAATGTGTACCGCTATTCAATGTTAGGAAGATTCTATACAAATTGTTTTAACAAAATTGACGTCGCGTAGTTAAATTTAAGTTTAATTTTGATTTATAAAAGTGAAGTAAACGAAAATATCTCATCATCATATCTGATGGTAATGTGATGGCTATTTGTAATCAATACCAGATACAATATAGTCCTAGCTGATCAGATCTATTCGTATAGGTGTATGTCTGCTATCCCAACTCATATAGCAATGCTTAATAGAGCTCTTATTTGGCAGTAATGAGTACAAAAATGGTGCTTCCAGAGTCGAAAAACGGAGGGTTCTACTCGTACCATTTACCTTTTGTACCGACAAAACCGTCGACGTGTCGGTCAATCACAATATGTTCATAAGCCAACAACTAAACGTTTTTTAAGCTGTTGTAATTCCGTTTTATCTCATTAAAATTCAACTTCAAATTCACATTCACTCATTCAATAACACACTGACCTTAAAACAGCAACCACAGCTGCATAATGGCTGGAACGCTTGACTAAGCACCATGTAGTCTGCTAGCTGACCACCGCCCGAACAGAATTCTGTGCAAATGAAAGGAAAATAGCTCCGAATACCGAGAACGCTTTCAACGAATGTAAAGGGCCGATTTACACCAGTGCTCTTTTAAAACTACAGGCAAATTTCCCGTTGTTTAATGTGCTAAATAAGTCCATTATGAACACTGGTTTTGTGCGAATGGTTTATTACGCAGCACTGTTTAATGCACCAAATTTGTTTTCGTTTACGTTAATTACAGATAATAATTCGCCACTTGAATAACTCCAAGCAGATTATTTATAACATAGCTAGGTATGTATTCAACGGACAAACCATTAGTTTCGTATACTCTGCTTATCGTAAGAAGACTTGTAGCGTTTCGAGCGGCAAGAATGGAAGTTCGAACCACCCAGCCAGCTACCCCGGAAAAGAAGAGCACATGTATGCTGCATGCGGCCGTAAACACCTAAAGGTATAGGATGAGCGAACGCTCTCCAGAGCAGAGTCCGAGAGGGGCAACGTTCGGCTCGGAGGACTCCGATTGTGTTACATTCGAGATTCCGGAGTCTCCGGAGGACTCCGGAACGTAACGCTAAAAACGAACACTGGGGTTTTTGTAATTTAAAATCCCACATAACCCAGTGTCACTTTAACAGCACCAGGTACTTTAAGGATCATATTTAAAGATCTCCAGTTTAGTTCAGATTCCACAAAGAATTCTACTTTGTTTCTTCTACTTTATAAAAGTTATTCAAATGACTTCTTCAGTCTCTTCTTGTCAGCGTTTTAAAAAACAAAGCCGATGAACAGGACAACAGCATTGTTAAAAATTTAAATGCAATTGACAAAACAAGGAGCTTCTTTTATGTAAACGAGCTTTGGCAAGCTGCGGCGATAATCGTGAAAAGCACAACGGCGAAATTTTTTTTAGTCATTTGTTTTCATGAATTTTAATTTATACCGAAACAAGTAGGAAACAACAGACTACCTTTTATAAAGCTGACGGACACTTTTATTTCAATCTTAAATCAGTATTACGGCATGTTTTGGTTGTATGTTTATGATAAAACACATACTTATTCTTAATTAAGGCATTCTAAATTAGACTTCAAAAAGCAGTGATAGCGTAGCAGGTACAAAACTTGGCTCTTGATTTTTCAAAGTGGTGTGCGTATTACAAATTAATGATAACTTGCTTAAACGGTGAAGGAAAACATCGTGAGGAAAGCTGCATATTTGAGAAATCTTAAAAAAAATGTTTTATGGGTATGTAAAGTCCACCAATTCGCCAACGCGGTGGACTATGACCTAAACTTTCTCATTCTGAGAGGAGACCCGTCCCCAGCAGGTGGACAGTAATGGGTTGATGATGATGATGAAATTAGTCTTCAGAAAAAAAGATATTTAAAATCCTCTATCGGTATCTTCTATTGCTATTTCTATGTATGTGTAGTAAGTAACTCATATTATTCTTTTATTAGGAAGGTGCAGGACATGGAATTTAATTTCGTTTCCAAGTATTCCTTTAATCCTATGTGGAATTCTCTTAATATGGAATTCTTTCAATCTTATCATGTGGAAAAAATACAATATGAGTTCTTTGAAAATACCATCTGAGTCGAAGATATCTATAAATAACGATAAATGCTTTCTAGGAATCTTGATTTTGTTTGCCAATCATTTGCTTCAATAACTAGAAGAAATTCTTTACCATTTTCTATTTCAGTTACAAAATACTTACAGTTTTCTCTCTTATTTCAATCACAAAAAATAGTAACGATATCTATTCTTGGAAGGAAAAAGTAGCCACTTAACCATGTCGGTTTCAATGACGAATTGGCTTGCAAAGTAAAACGATTTGAGTACTCCCACGCCAATAGAAGTTTTCGCTTTAGTAGATCTCGGAGGCTTTAACTGTCACTACCCGAAGACGAGGGATTTGCTCGGGGAAATTTGCACAAATTTCCGAGGAATTCGCCTGATGACCGACTTAATGAACGATAGACAAAAAGTAACAGCCAAAATAAATGGAGATTAAAGATAATTGAACTGTAATGAAATTTTAATATAAAACCTAAAATCCTTTTTATCAAAATATTGGGTTTGGTGCCGGGGAGGGTTCACCGTCACGTCTATTTCTAGCTGTTTCATACTATTTCTGCATTTCAGGAGAAGGGTATAAAAGCCAGCTGATTTGATTATGTGGTCGCCATCTTAGACTCGTGATGTGTAGTCTGATAAAACCGGTGCTATATGGAGTGCTAGATGCTAGGTAACGGCAGTGTAAGGCGCTGCTGTGTTCCGGTTTGAAGGGTGTGGTAAGGGAGACAGACTTTTCCGAGGCGTTCCAGCTTAGTCCTCAGTAGCGGCGCATCTGTGGCCGACTTCAGGTAGGAATATCTAATCCTATCTGGGGTTGATTACAGATGTCCATGGGCGGCAGTAGCCACTTACCATCAGATGGACTGCATGCTCGTCTGCTACTCTTATATTATATAAAAAAGTGCGGTTGGTCACAGATTTCCATGGGCCGCATTGACCGCTTACTTTTATGTCGACTATAAGCTCATTTGCTACTCCAATAAAAAAAAATCCAGATTTTAAACATTGATCTCAAGCAATCCGCATCTAAAGTGTAAATCTGAGGTTTATTCTTTGAACAAAGTCATGCATAAGCACAAATACCTACATATATTGCTTAAAAATATAAGGAACATTTTCTTTTTCCCAAATATACGAGTCACAGCCACCAATGACCGCACATCAGCACCCCACGCCAGACTGTAAACACAATAAAAATCAAATTTATGCATTGTAAACACTTGAAAATACGGGTAAAATTTCGTGCAGATATGGTAACCAATCGTAAACATGGCTTCATAAAATGGAAATCAATGCAAATGCCGCTACGGTTTTAGGTACGTTTTACGTATTCCAGTCGATTCTCGTAAGTGAACTTTTAAAATGGTTCCGTAAAACTAGTAAATTTAATTTAGTTTATTAACAAATAGCTTTTAATCCTTCAAAATATTTATCCTGCGGAATTTATATGAACTTAACAAAAATTCATACCATATTTCCTACACCTCATAAAAAAAATTAGCAGTATCCAAAAACAAACTTTACTAACTTGTTTATCATCTCTAGAACATGAATTCTAAAATGAAAATTGGACATCAGAGATTGAACCTGGAACGAGTCAGACCGATGACTCCGCCACGCGTATCGTCAAATTACCTGAAATACGTATCGAAGAAGGCGAATTTCCGTCACAAAGCCCATAATATCTTGTTGACTTTCCCGTAACGAGTAGACAGAAATGCGAATTGATGAGGGCAAACAACAGCGAGCCGGCGGTAAATTAGGCTTGATTCGGCGATTCGTCACATCATGTCATATGAGTCTCGCGGGGACGCCGTTCGGATCCATTTGGACGAGATTGACCCTGCTGTTTACGGACAAAATGCTATTATCAGTAGCTTTTCACTGTTTTCCTTTTAAGTAATTTTATGGTCGATAAAATAGGTATGAAACCAATTAAGTATATACAATTCAAATGTATATAAGAAAAGGCAGGAATTGGCAGAAAAAGTATCATCATCGACTACCAATTGGTGATAAATTGTTCTGAAATATAAATAATTAATTTCAATCGGTTAATTTAAACCAGAATATATTTTTTATTTCCTCATCCAAGCTATCATGTATCGAGCTTTTGAGACTTTTGTTGGTTTTTTATTATGAAGAAGGTATAGTCCGCGCCAAACTGCTAGTCCGTTCTGAATATAGACATTAATCGGAACAACTTCAGAGTGAAATAGCAGTTTGACGCGGACTATACCTACTTCAGTCCAATCCAGTACCAGTCGTAGTTCGTTTTTTTTTTGGATACGTATCCATTGAATCCTGCTCTCTAATTAATCAGCAATCAAAAGTAAGGCATTAATAAATTGAACTTAAGATAAGTCACTTATTGTATGTGGGGTTAATTACGTGACTATGTGCTGCTACTCCACTTTGAGTAGATCTTTCGTATTAAAAGTGTAAACAGCGCTCAAACCTTTTTCAGGCGATACGTCACATCATGCCCGACAACCCTCGAGGCCTCAGTCCCCAGTTTCATCTGGCACGAGATTGAACTCTGTTTATCAACACTATTGCCTCCCCGGAAATATTTACTTACCCTCATTGAAAATATTTAGGGTCATAGAAAATGAATGTTTGTTGTTGTTATTTATGTTCCATTTTTCTTTAGTGGATTCTTCCAATAACAGATTGTAATACCTACACGTGTGTTTCTTAAACAATCCTGTAGTAATAATTTTACTACCAAGAATGTTTCATTTTCCATGGGTCTTCTACAGTAATAATCGACGGTGTACCTTCTATGAAATTTCATAAACGTTTACTTTTAAGATTCTTAGTGTACCTATTTTATTATTAAACAATGTTCTTAATATGTTCATCAGCTAAAATAGCTTATCTGTTTATATATAAGTTATGTAAATCCAAAATATTATTAGCAAATTTATGAATGAAAAAATGATAACAAAGTAGAAGGACACCTAAACTAAACAGAATGCAATACCGCGCATATCTAGACGCGGTTACACATGACTGCGATTTTTCGGCGATTCAGTAACGCGTTTTGTGACTAACTGCAATATTACTATCGCGCGTTTGATTCTATTTCTCGTGACATTGGTTAAGCGGAGGGTAACGCGACAACATCACGACTGTATCGCGATTTTTGCCTTGAATCGCTGCACAGAGTCATGCAAAACCGCGCTAAAGTGCACAGGTCATAAGCGCTCCCAGGCGCGCTCGAACAGTGCAAGACATTTGCAGTGATGACTACTACAACAGTTACACATATTTCGCTTAGTTGTTACTCGGGACGTATTATTTGTTTGTATATCTTTGTGACGAGTGTTATAGGTAATACTGCAATGTGAAAGACAGTCATCCTCAAAACATTATGACAAACAAACATACATAACAAACAAACATTTACATATACCTACAAAATATATATGCATAAGTGCAGTAGTTATAATTGTCATAACTTTAATGAATGCCGCAATCAGAAAATGCATTATTTCTGAAGTTCAAAGGTTATTTCGGTGAACTGTGAACGTTCCCGAGGGTGTAAAGGGCATTTCTAGACATTTGCACTAGTGGCGCTAGTAATAGATTTCATTGAGTTAGTCATTCTGTTTACTCCTTTGTAGGATTATGAAATAAGAATATCAGGAGGCACGGCAGTGCCTCCGCCAAGTCGAGCCAAAAAAAGCGGCACGGCCGTTAAATAATATTCTAGTTAATACTTTACTTAATAGAAGTAACACACATATTCAAAGTATGATTCCCTTACCACACCCTTCAAACCAGAACACAACAGCTCTTAACACTGCTGTTATGAGGCAGAAACAGGTGTGGCGATGGTGCCGCCGGAGTCGAACCATAAAGGGTTCTTCCACCTTCAAATCGATATTAAACGAAAGCCAAAACAATTCACGGTTGAGTGTCATCAGTATATAAAAGCGAAAATAAAAAGGAGTACGTACTGCAGACGTTTACGGAACGACAATGCAGTTTTAAAGTGCAAAGGTTATTCGATGACCCGTTAGCGTTCCCGAGGGTGGAAAGGGCATTGCAGAACATTTGCTATTATGATACTGTGCAATACTTTCATAAATAATAGTTATTATATAAAAAGAACAATTATGTGTGCCTAACATTGTGTCTAATTATACTTTTTAAACTTAAATTGATTTCCTAATAAGGTATGTTTTCTTTTCACGAAATGAAGAAGACTTGTAGAAGAATTTATTTCATAGTAATTATATAAAAAAAATTTGTTTGCCTAACATTGTGTCTAATTATTCTTTTTAAACTTAAATTGATTTTCATAATAGGATGTGTTTTTCTTTTCACGAAATGGAGAAGACTTGTAGAAGAATTTATTTCAGCTTTCACTTGAACTGAATAAAAAGAAAAAAATGTGCAAATATGTATTTTTTATCTAGAGTTATAACTCTAATATGTTTTAATCAATTTAATCCAAATCAAATAATTGTAGAATTTTGCCAATATTTGAATATTTAAATTAAATCAAGATTTATCTGAATATTATCGCGTCTAGAAAGTTGGAGTGTCAGTGAACCTCGTATTTAAATAAATACGCCATTAATTTGAAAATGAAAGAAATGTACCAAACGATATCTATCATAACAAAAATTACAAGTGCAACTAAAATAATACAAGTACGAAAGTAAAGTACAAGTATGAAAGTGAAGACAGTATTACACTAGAAAACTATTGTAACAATAATAACAAAGATTACGTGCATAATTTTTTAAAGCCCCACACTAGGATTCCTTCAGATTTCTGTCTGGCCGGGGATCGAACCCGGGACCCTCTGCGCGTCAGACCGATATGGTGACCGCTCCGCCACGCGGGTCGTCATACAATAGCATCTCTAATATAATTTGTACACGGGCGGTTTAAACGTTGCAGGTGAATTACCAAAACGTAACGTAATGCACGCCTGAACGGTAATTTACCCGCAGCAATCGATCCTAATAATGACGAATGACGTATACAATGTAGTTTTTGCTAAAAGACGCTTAAAAGATACACGTGTATGCATTACGACATTACATAACTAATTTCGTTTAAAAAATTACTCCCGAGGACTAAGCTGTAATGCCTCGAAAAAGTATGTCTCCCTTACAACACATTTCAAATTAGAACTCAACAGCGCATAACAAGTTAATAGTCAGAAATATGTGTGGTGGTGGTGCCGCCCGACTCGAACTACAAAGGGTTCTACCACCTTCTAATGTCTATAGTATTCGGGCAGTCAAACCACCAGTCTTATAGCAGCCCGTATGTAATAACTCTAACAATTCTAACGTCTTATAGCTTAGCAATGGACTAATGGAGAGCACTTAAAACAGTATCGAATATCGATAAATTACTCTAGAATGAAGAGCAAGCCCTATTTTTCTCAATCTAAGATCTCTGAGTGTTCAAAACATTTCTTACATTTTATTCTTTGGAATAAAAAGAAAAAATATTTTTCTTTTAATAAAAGGTCCCACAAATTGTAACTCTATAATGGGTCATCTAGTATCAGCAACCTAACTAGTCTAGTCTTGTCTAACCTAACCTAATGAGACACAAAATTATTGTAAAAATAAAAATCGGACTGTTTATAAATATAGCATGTAATAAATTAAACACCTCAGTTAAAATAATATTCTATATTTCCACACACTTACAAATTACACTTCACTTTCACTTATTTAACTTATTTCTAAAATAATCTTGAGTGCAACTATCACCCGAGAACCTTCTCGTTTCGTGGCAGATTTTCTAATGATCTTTTTTTTAGCCTCTCATATTATCTGCCTAAAGACAACCCTCTTTTCTTCTTTTTTTTCTTAAAAAAATGTCGGTACATCACAATTAACATTTTGATTAAAAGTACGAATCAAGTTAGCTACTCAATAGAAAGATTAACTCATCTAGCGTTGTAAAATATAACAGAAAAACATTAAATAATATTACAAATTTTATGAAATCATTACAAGCACAATAGACGAATCTAATGACATCTCATGAGTTAAAATTCGACAAGCTTTTTGGGCTATCGAGCATGTCAAAGAATGAGACATACACACATACATGCTCGAAAAGCATTACCTTTTGCCGTCGGGTGGTAAAAGGACAAAATGTAATGGACGCAAGGATTTTAACGATCCTTACAACGAAGACTATTAGAAAGCATCCGAGACTCATAAAACCTGCAATGCCATGTATCGCATTGTCTTATACTGCTGACATGACTCGAGTTGTATTCAGTACATAGTAAACTTTAACAGTGGTTACTATAGAATATTATCTTTAATATGCAGAAAAAAACATCCTTATCGACCCATTATAGTCCCACTGCTGGGCACGGGTTTTCTCTCAAAATATAAGCAGTTACACCACCATGCTAGCCAAAGACGGTTTAGCAGACTTCAGATACCTTCAAGAACTCTTTTTCCAGTTAACCTTACTCTTGAACTCTTGTTGCAATCCAACACTTATACATGTCGATTTTTTCACAATTAATTCCTTCACCGTTAAAATGACAACTTATATCTAATACACGCGTAACTTCTAAATATCAGACGCCTGGGATTCGAACCTGACCCTTACGTGTGAGGTCCCCATCACTACTTTCAAAGTTCAAAGTACAGAAGTCGTCACAACGAAATGAGATTGTTCCGCTGGAAGCAACGACTTGAAAGGTCACTAGCAAGGATAAGACAAATAGAAAGCAACGGTAACTTAAAGATAATGCAATGGCTTATATCAAATTAAAGTAGAGAGGTCATCTTGATTCGATTCAAACATTGCTGCAAGTAATAAATTGTAAATACTATTAAGTGGTAGATCCTTACTAATATTATAAATACGAAAGTAACTCTGTCTGTCTGCCTGGTTGTCTCTTCTTCACGCCTAAACCACTGGACCGATTTTAATGAAATTTTGCACAAAGATAGTCTAAAACCCGAGAAAGGACATAGGATAGTTTTTATCCCGTAAATCCCACGGGAACTAGGGATGGCGATCTAAGATTGATTAATCGGAGAATCGATCTTTTGGACCAAAAAGTCGATTATTTTAATCGATATTAGTAGGATTGAATCGTAAACTAGGCATTTGATCAAGTGATGATCTTTAACAAAGTTGTTATCCATAAGCCCACGAAGGTTTCAGAGTTGGTACGACCAATTTTCCAATGAAGGTACGAATTTTCAGTTTTATGTATGTTAGTATGTCATGATATTTTCTTTTAAACGCGGGCGAAGCCGCGGGCAAAGACTAGTTTATTTATAGTTTGTCTACAGAGACACTACAGACACAGCTGCCTAATAACATTATTGGTAAGTGCTACTGTAAGAATGGTTTAAATGACCAACCCCATTAAGAGTAGATACTATTTGAAGCCGATCACTGCTGTTTTCACTCTTGAAAACTATGGTAGTCGCCTCATACGTAAGTCAGCCGACATGCTCACGGTTCCACTACAATGCATAATTGAATCATGTTTAAAATGGATGTAGCAGGAGTACCCACCCTGTTTGAACCAGACTGGCTGTAGCACTATAAATTTTACTCATAATAATCATGACAAGATATTAATGTTCTGCGAAACAAATTCGGATTTGCATAAGGTAGGGCTAAGCCTAACGACTAAGATTACAATAGCCTAGAAATTTTCGGAGGTGTATTCTGAAGATAACAAGAACTTATTTTGCTTATAATTCAACCCTCAACCTTCATTAGTGTCTATTTTTTCAAATTTAATACATTAACAATTCCCTTTGGCAATTTTGACAAGTTAAATCAAATATAGAAGCATTGTACAACATTTTTTTTTACTTTTAATTAACTACCTACACTACAGAAAGTCAGATTCTCAGTATTATAAAGTGTATTCTGATGATAACAAGAACTTATTTTGCTTATAATTCAACCCTCAACGTTCATTAGTGTCTATTTTTTCAAATTTAATACATTAACAATTCCCTTTTGCACATTTTGACAAGTTAAACCAAATATAGAAGCATTGAAAAACATTTTCTTTCACTTTTAATTAACTACCTACACTGAAAGCTATAGAAAGCTTGTCAGTATTATAAACAAAAATATAATCACAAAGGAAAAACGAAATATATGTAATAGAATAAAAACTTCAATAACTTTATTCCAGCGAATTACGTTAACGACAGCCGGAGGACTCAAAAAAAACCAAAGTTACTTTAAACTAATTTATTAAACTAATTAAATTACAATTTAAGATTATAGTGGTCGATGTGAGATCCAGCTATATAATGACAAATAATTCTAATTATAATTCAAATGAAAATTATTAAATGCTGATGTCGCGTCAGCTACATCTAAATTGAGGGCGCGCGTGGAGTTAACACGCGCTGCAGCGTCGGCGGTCTTCATCTAGGTCGCGCATGTAACACCTCCACCCCCAGAGCAGCAACTATTTGAGTACCTTGACCGAAAATGTTGCTGGTACGGCCTCCTGGGTTCTGGATCCTTCAGGAGTAGCATAGGTGTGAGCCTCGTCCTTTTTGGGTTCTGGTTTCTTTTCAGAGGTAGCGGTAGTGCGGTTCACATAGCGGCGAATTATTATAACTGCGGTGACTGCGAGTACCCCAAATATAATAGTGTAGAAGGGTAGCGTCGTATGGTATAGTGAAGAATTTGTGTTGTCCAAGGTGAGTGGCTTCTGAAGAAATATCCTGTCTTCTAATTTATGTAGACTTTTCAGGTTGACGGAGTTAAGAGTTAGTTGGTTCATATTACTATCGTCTACGGAAATGTGATGATTGGGGATCTCCGTAATTTTCAGTGGCTGTCCTTTTACTTCATCGTTGATGTTAATGATTGTGATAGATTCTGTACGCAGGGAACATTCATATGGAATAGTGGCGAGATAACTTCCAGAAAGAGATAAGTATTCTTCACGGCCACACTTTAAATCCACTTTCGTAGGTTGTGGGAAGAAAAGAGTGTAGTGTTGTCCGTCCAACTGCTCCATGGCCTCCTTGGTGACTGTAATTTTTGTAGGACTGCAGGATTTATCTATCAGCTGGTGCGTAATGATGCTCTGGATACAATCAGTGTGCTCTCTTAAGAGATGGTTAATATTTTCTTCACAGAGAAGGTGGTGACCGAACTTCGGGCATTCAGCCTCCATGTACATGAATGCTTTTCCATCGGTTGCCATGAAAGGATACGGAGGTAAAAAGGTTTGTAAGAACTTGTTAGGAACGATGGAAAGGCGAAATAATTCGTAAGTGTCCGGGGATATAATCGGAAATTTAAATACTAATACTAATCGTTTATCAACGAAATAACTACCAGGTTTAATGACGTTATAATACTCTCTTAAATCAGCATCTAATATCTCATTACTACTATAAATTTTCCTAAGTTTAGTTAACATATGTTCTAAGTTATCTATACTTATCATACTATGATGAGTGCTCGATGCACGAATAAATGCTAAAATATTTTCTAGTTTAATTATTTCTAAATATAAATCCTCAGCGTTTTCACTGATAATAGCTAAGAGTTGTGCAAATTTGGCATACTTAACTTCGTAAATGTAATTTTTATCTAAAAGTAATTTAAATGTTTCATTTAACTTCTGTTGGTTCTCCACTAAGATGTCAATCAATTGTGAATGTTGAACCATCCAGGCTTTATTAAGGCTAACATGATTATTGAACTCAGATAACAATCTTTGCTCGTTATTCTCTAATATTTCTATTGCGCTGTTATATTTTTCGGCATCCGAATGATCCAAGTTACCAGTTACACTCTTAATTAATGATCCTAATCCATCGAAAATACCTCTTTTTGTGCGGTTAGGTTCTAAGCTTTTTAGTTGGGATCTTATCTTTATAAGTTTGGAGGTCAAATAGTCAATTTGAAGTTCATATATGGGTAGGGTGTTGTTGTCTAATTCAGTCTTAAAATAGTTCAATTGGTTGTCAATAGAGTTAAGTTGGTTTTCCAAGTCTGAGAGCTGTATATACTGTACAAAAGAATGGTAATGGGTAATAATTTTAGTTTGTCCAAGGTTAAAGGATAGTAGTCCAGGTCCA
The DNA here is from genome assembly GCF_041222505.1 of Epargyreus clarus. NCBI lineage: Eukaryota > Metazoa > Arthropoda > Insecta > Lepidoptera > Hesperiidae > Epargyreus > Epargyreus clarus. Next base: position 7,037,953 of record NW_027332233.1, read on the forward strand.
TTGTCAAGTGGTTCCAGTCTTATCTCGAGCGCCATCGTCAGGTGAGCTAACAGTACCAGTCGAAACCTGTAACAATTTTATTTGGGTTTCTTAGGCGCACGTTTAAGGCGGGATTTAGCGATGGGTCCTTTCTTTTTTGAGGTATATATGTGAATAGGGAGGTCGGCAAGGACGGTATCCTGTGTATATCGTGGTGCTAGTTTCTGTCTATTAGCTAATGGGTTTTTAATAAATACTTGTTGGTCAGGTGAGTATTCTATTTCGGGTTCGCGGTTCTTATTTCGGTTATTCATTAATTGGTTACGGTCAGCTGTGGTAGACTCGTTTATCAAGTCGTATACAGTCTTCATTTGTTCACGATGAGTTAAGATATACTGTTGCATTAAGTGCTCGGTAATGTCAATGTCCAGTGGGTCTCTAGGGTCAAAATGTCCTCTTATTATGTCGTGGGGTCTGCATTTAGTAAAGCTGTGTACTGAACTATTATATGCTAATATCGCATAAGGCATCTGATTAATTGTCGGTTCGTCCTTTTGTCTAAGTCGTAATATACGTAAATGCTCTAATAACGTCGAATGAAATCGTTCTATGATTCCATTATCATTAGGTGAATTAGGCAATGTTCGGTGGTGGTTAATTTTGTGAAGTCTTATAAATTCGGCGAAAAGTTGATTTGTGAATTCGGTTCCATTGTCGGTCACTATAGTCAGGGGTAGTCCGTGATGTGTACAGTAGGTCAATAATCCTTGTAAGATACTGAGGGCTGTACCGTCACGTAAATGATAGGCTTGTCCGTATTTTGAAAAGGAATCTACGAAGGTCAAATATTTCTCATTCTGTGCAGTGAATAAATCCATATGTACTATCTCAAAGGGTCTAGTTGCGGGTGGTACGATATTAAATTGTGGTTTGATAGGGTTTCTGTCATATTTAGTCTGTCCGCATATTGTACATTCGTTTATGTATTTGGTTATTTCTTCCTTCATTTTAGGCCAGTAATAACGACGGGAGAGGGACAAATAGCATTCATTAATGCCTCGATGGTTAGTCTTTCCCTCGTGATAGTGTTTTATTATCTCCTGTTGTCTTAGATATTCCTTTACGTCTTCTAGCTCAGTTTTAGCTAAAACTAAGTTCATAGACGAGTTTCTAAAGTTCCTCTGAAGGATTGGAATAACAGAATACATCCCTAGTGGTGGTGTGATTTTAAGGGCGGTCTTTATTTTGGGGTTAACGTATTCTTTAATTGCATTGACAACGTCTTGTTCTAAAGTCGACTCGGAGATTTGGATGTGGGTTCGTGTGTGCGTGTCAAAAGGTTTTGTAACTGTTGTCCGTCGTTTAATGTCACCTACGATTGTCAAGCAAATTTGTCTGTGGAATTTATTTAAGGGTTCGTCTGTGATGGGGATCTCTAAAATAGGGTCTTCATTGGATGTGTGTATGGTGGCTGTTGAAGATCCAGGGGGTTCAGGTCTCGTGGATAGATCGATTCCACATTCTCTAAGGAGGGATTCTATTTCCTCGTTATTAATCTGAACTCGGGATAGGGCGTCTGCGTTGGTGTTACATTTTCCTTTTTTGTAAATGATAGTGTAGTCGTATTCGCTCAGTTTAAGTCGCCATCGTGTCAGTCTAGAGTTCGGTTCTTTCAGGTTCATTATCCATTGGAGGGGTTTGTGGTCAGTCAAAATTTTAAATTTTCGTCCAAACAAATAGGGTCTGAAATACTTAGTCGCCCATACTATGGCTAAAAGTTCTTTCTCGATAGTGCTGTAGTTCATTTCACTATCGTTTAAGGTTCTAGAAGCATAGCAGATGGGTTTGTCTGAACCTATAGTACCTTGTGAAAGTACGGCTCCTATCGCTACGTTAGAAGCGTCTGTCGTTAAGATAAAGTCCTTTGTAAAGTCGGGATATTGGAGAATGGGGTCGTTAGTCAGTAAAGTCTTACATCTCTCAAAACAGTTAATGTATTCTGAGTCTAAAGTTATTTTATTTGATTTTTTTAAGCATTTAGTCATTGGTTTTGTCAGTCGTGCAAAGTCCGGTATAAATTTCCTATAATAGCCTAAAAGTCCTAAAAATTGTTTTATTTCTTTACTTGTCTTAGGTATTGGGTAATTTTGAATGGACTTAATTTTATCAGGGTTCGGTTTGATGCCTTCTCTAGTAATTACATGTCCAAGATAGGCTGTTTCTAATTTTAGAAATTCAGATTTATCCATCTGAATCTTAAAATTAGATTCTCGAAGTCTACTGAAAACCTTCTCGAGATTCAACATGTGTTCTTGTAGAGAAGTACTGAAAACTATGATGTCATCTAAATAAACCAAACATATTTCATTTTGAAGTCCTCTGAGTACATTGTCCATGACTCGTTGGAACGTCGATGGAGAATTTTTAAGTCCCATGGGCATGCGTAAGAACTCAAAGTGCCCATGTTCGACATTGAACGCGGTCTTAGGGATGTCGTCGGGGTTCATTTCGACCTGATAAAAACCTGAGGCTAAGTCCAAAGTTGTAAAATATTGACACCTACCAAGTTTGTCTAAGACGTCTGAAATATTAGGGATGGGGTATTTATCGTCAATAGTCTTGTCGTTAAGTTTTCGAAAGTCGACTACCAGTCTCCACTTTTGTTTGCCGGAAGCGTCCGCTTTCTTGGGTACTACCCAAATAGGCGAGCTCCAAGCAGAGTCCGAAGGTCGTATTATGCCTTGTTGTAACATTTTTTCTATCTGGTCTCTAACTTCTTGTCGGTGTACGAAAGGGTAGCGATAACTTTTGGTATATACTGGGATTTCGTCATGGGTCCTAATATTGTGTTTGATTTTGTTGGTAAATGTCAGGGGTTCTCCTTCTATATAAAATACGTCGGCATACTGTGCACACAAGGTCTTTAAGTTAGCTTGTTCTTCGGGGTTTAGGTGGTCAGTTCGAAGTCGGGCTAGTACGTCATTAACGCGACTTGGGTCTTGTTCCTTAAGGGTACACTCTGCGTTACAGAGTTCAATAGTCATTGGTCGGTCAAAGGTAAGTAATACGTCATTGTTTGTCGGGTTTCGGATCTCCACTATACCAGTATCGTCTGTCACTGTCGTAATGCATTCGTGTATAACACAATTGCATAAAAACTGTTCAGGGATGTATACGTCGCCATTAGGGTGATGAATAGGGATGGTCACTAGGCGAGAGGAGTTGGCCGGAATAATTTCTTCTGACTTAGGTTTTCTACACTGATAACGTAATAACGGTATACTTGCAAATTCAGTTAACAAAAGGTTATGTTTTAAATCTATTTTACAATTTTCTAACAAATCTAAGCCAATTAATCCGTCGAAATAGTTATGAAATTTATATATGAATAATTTAATATTTTTCTGGCTATTGAATTCCGGAAAACTAGGTATAGTAATTGAATGTTCATGCGTACTTGTCACACGCGAATTAGTGACTTCAAAAGGATCAAAGTTTCTTTGTATGTGTGAGAAAAAAGTATTTACGGCTTCAGGGCTTATAAAGGACTGGTTTGCACCGGTATCTACAAGGAATTTAAGAGGTGGATTGTGGAACTGAATATATGGTAATTCTTTTTTTGATTGCAAATTAAGTTCTATTCTGGTGTGGTTTCGCAGTGGTCCTTGGGAAAATCCTTCTCGGGTTTTCTGTTAGAGGGTTGCGGCGGTTCTTTAGAGTGCATGGGACGTGAGCCCTGACTCTCACAGTACTGAGGGTAATTTTCGTAGTGGTAGTCTGGTACAGTGTGGTAGTCATAATAATTATTATAGTCAGGTTCTGTATAGTCGGTCTGATAGTTATAATAATAGTCATAATAATCATAATTATAGTCATCGTAGTCATAACTCTCATTAAAGTTCATTTCTCTTGTCTTAAAGTAGTTAGATGGAGGGGGATTGCCAAATCTTTGCCAATCGTGACCAGAGATTCGCGGGGGTAACGGCTTAGGTGTAAAATGACTAACTCCGCTCATAGGTTTTGGTCCTGTAGCCTGAGGGGCGTTCCTGGGAGGAAGTCTAAATCCACTATTATTATAGTTTGGAGGGGGAGCTCTGAACATTTGCTGCGTACGAGTGGGCTGCATAAACATACGCTGCGGGGGTTGGTTAGATTGAGGAGGGGGACGCCAATGCTGGGGTGCATTAACAGGCGTGGGGGCAGGCCTCTGCCAGCTTGGTCCGGGAGAATTTAAATTAGGCACAGAATAATTGTTAAAATACGGTACTTTTGGTGTTGGTTGTGGTGTGATAGGTGGACGCCGGTCCGAGGAAGAGCTATTGCGATTCTGAAGATACATCACGTTAAGTTCCTCTTGGACAAATTCCAGAGCCTTCTCTATAGTTTCGGGTCTCATACACCGTATACGGGACCCGAGAGGTTCTTTCAAACCTCTGACATACGCCTGCTTGGTTAATTTACGATAAAGGTTTCGCTTGGCCTCAATGGTTGTAGCCACAGACTCATGCAAAGAAACGTATGTCATAATTGTACTAAAAAGGGTCTGGCATCTGTCATAAAACTCTTGAGGGGTGTCGTTACCTTGAGTCGCTAGAGATAGATCATTGTAGAGGGCAGTTTCATCCCTCTGGTCGGCAAAGTTATTAATTAAGGCCTCTCTAATACCTAGCCAACTATCGGGAATGCCGTTGGAATTAATTGTACGAGCTGCGGCGCCCGTAATTTTATTTAAGATGCCATTTATTAAACATAAATTCGTCAACTCGTAGCCTGGATCATTTTTAATATATTGTAGTACTAATTGGTCACAAAATCTTATAAATCGTGTGAGAATATTAGGATTGCCGTCAAAATCTGGGACTGAGCGTAAAGCCTTAAAAATCGTATCTGGGTCCATATTTAAATTAATTATCGTACTATCTAAATATAAGCTAGAACAATTTAAATCTACGCTACAGTTTAATGAATCTGAATTATTAGAATCCGAATCTAATGTATCCAAATTTCTATTATAATCTAAAGCACTATTTCTATGAATCTGTCTTGAAGAGACAGATTCTTCCCCGAGTTTTCTTAGATGGAAAATGGTGGGAAGGGATAGACAACACGAAAAGAAAATGCAATTCAAAGCACTTACATGTGTCTTCTCTGGTCTTTTTCGGCGCTGATTTCTGAGTGCGGCCTCGGCTGAACGTACGATGTTCGGGATACCTCGACGAAACACTTGATAGTGTACGCAGCTGGTCCTCTTCTGTCCGATTTCTTGGTCTTCTAGAGCCTAACCACTGCTTCGAAGTATCCTACCGACTGCGCCAATTACGTTAACGACAGCCGGAGGACTCAAAAAAAACCAAAGTTACTTTAAACTAATTTATTAAACTAATTAAATTACAATTTAAGATTATAGTGGTCGATGTGAGATCCAGCTATATAATGACAAATAATTCTAATTATAATTCAAATGAAAATTATTAAATGCTGATGTCGCGTCAGCTACATCTAAATTGAGGGCGCGCGTGGAGTTAACACGCGCTGCAGCGTCGGCGGTCTTCATCTAGGTCGCGCATGTAACAAGCGAGTTACACAGATCTGTTATTATTATCATATGGTAATGCGTACAAAATAACGACATTTCGGTTAGTGGGGTGTAGGCGGGCGTACCACTGTATTTTGTCAACATTTTCCTTCTCAAAAGCAATGATACGGACAAAAAAGTATCGATACTTTGTGGTTAGTAGTACTTTTATACGATACTTTGTTTTCGATATTTTTACTTAATGAGCGCTTTTTGACAGATATACTGAATCGAATAGCATCTAATTGAAGAAACTATCAATTTAACTTGGATATTATCATAGAGATATTATCTAAAAAAAATATGTTTTTTTTATATATTCTTAATATTTTACGCCAAAAAATATATTGTCACGAAATTTAAGAAGAAACCCCCAAAGTTTCCATTCAGTATTTTTCATAACGTGCACTTGTATGGGGCCCTAAGAAACGTCGATATACTTTTTCGATACGTCAAAGTATCGATACTTTTCAACACTACTCATGAGTACCAACACCTTGTCCCCAAAAATGAAAGAAATACGAAACATAAACGCTTCGAGATCCACTCGGCAGAAATACAAAATAAATTGTTAGTATACAGCGGAATGATTTTTATGTTCGCGTAACGTTTTATCTGCAGTTTAATATTTTATGTGTACCTAGGTTTTATGCCATATTGCTTTTGCGGTGATCGCTCCCGTGTTCGATTTGTTTTACATAACATGTTATAGGTGTATATAGTTTTTTTCCGCAGTGGCTTTTATTATGTGTATTAGGGATGTATACTTATAGGGATTAATATATGGGTGGATAATACTGTGATAGCGAAACAGAATTTGACTTTCCTTGTAGCTGGAATTAAACTTTGAAAAACCAGAAGGATTAAAAACTAGACATTATTTTTTACGTTTAAGATGTTTTAAGGTTACACCTTACGTTACCCTATACCGTACCCTATCCGTATATATCCGTATATACCCTATCCGTGATTAACTCATATAATGCTAATAATACTATGCATAGCCTACATGACCGTTTCTGGTTGGTCTCCAGAGATACCACGGTTTCTGCCTAATAATAGCAGTATTAAACTTTATTGGCCTTATTGGAAGGGCCTATGTCCAGCAGTGGACTAATTTGGGCTGAAGATAAAAACTTTATTGTGTTCTACTTAAAAGGACGAGGCGATCCAGCTTAGTTCTCAGGGATAGCATCGCATCTGTGGTCGAATTTGGATTAAAAAATGTAACCTTATTTGAGATTGTATACACAGGCCCATGGGTGGCAGTGGTCACTTACCGATGGTGGACTCCATGCTCGTTTGCTACTTCTATTATTCAATAAAGTAACAATACAATAAAGTTACATAGATAATTCCAAAAGCGGAGAACATATATTAAATCATGTTGAAGGTCTTAAACGAAGACAATGGGCCACGTCATCTATTCACAACGTTGAAATATGTCTGAACATGTTCAAAGTGAAACGTATGCATTCGGGTATTTGCTTGAAGAGGGATGTAAAGGTCAGAGATCGGGGGGCGACCGCTTAGCGAGGCTTCCTGCCTCAACCAGAAACTTATGTTACCCTAATACACACAATAACTTTTGTACTGAATAAGGGATTTTCTATATTTTGTTTTGGAAAGATTTCAAAATATTTGGAAAAATACGAAGAAACTAAAGATAATACAAATATTTCTAAAATAGTAGGTACGAGATTTTTTTTTCTGTAGATGTATGTGTGCATAGGATCTATTCTGAGAAATACCTGAACTCCATAAAAAATGTCAAACTAAAAAATCAGGTTTTGGGTAACGTAAGTCCAAAAAAGCCCGAAACAAACATAAGTACGTCCAATAGTTACAATTTATTTACTAAAAATGAAATCCGCATTTTTTCCTAAATTAAACGCAACAAAATAACGACTATACAAACAGTAGACTAAAAACCTAAATGAACTCTTTAAACCTCCACACAAGCATAACTTTTTATTTTCATGTCTATAGATAGTTTATACACTCACACATGGAATGTTCGTAAAATGAGAGCATTCAGATATTCGCTTGGAATAGGATGCAAATGCCAGAGGGCAACCGCTTAACTCACTTCCTGTCACATGCAGAGGAAGCTGACCTGAGATTAACTTTCTATCTAGAATTAAAACTAAAACCTATTACCTCGAATATTCTACTCCTTTTATCGGGGGTTAGTTTTTTTGGTATCTATATATGTTTGATTTTTTAACTTTTAACTTATAAGGTCTCGTGGATTCGTCTAAATGGTGGAAGTACTAAACACTACTATTTTTGAGGTTCCATATGCAAACGGTAAAAACGAAACCTTATTATTGAGCCCCCGTTGTCTGTCCGTATTCCACAGGGCTCTATCTCTTAAACGGTAATAGATAGAGACTTGATTGTGTTGTCGTCTTAACAGGGACAGAAATTTTCAGCTCGATCTAAGTCATTTAACATAATGCATTTAAATTTCTGCTTTATGTCTGGTGTAAACTCCGCCTTTCTACACGTTCTATTGTACCCACATTAGCAATTCTAGCGTTGAGTTCCAAGGAAAAATATTTTCCTAAAAAACCTTTTAAACTTAAAAAAATATATTCGCTTTAAAAAGAATTAAAGAGTAGTTCAGCCGACCTACCTGTCTAATGCAGAAAACTTAGAGAATAAAATGTCTGAATTTAATGCTACAGGCATTTGTCTTATTTTATCTAGGCGCTTATTTAGTGAGTTGACATGAAACACGCAACCCAAATATTATTTTAATTAGCATTTTTATTTTTTATTAAATTTGAAAACATTTACTATAAGAATTAGCCCCTAAAATAAAAAAATAAGATAACTCTATAAGTATGTTTGTAAGTTTGTTAAAATTTGCTTAGCTGCGGCATTGCACGCTTTTTATGGGCTATTAATGTATTACTAATTAGGGATCTTCTCAGACTACACATATATTACTATCGTAACGTCTTAACTGAGTATGACCTGAAATCAATTCCATCAATCAGATCTGAAGAATTTATTTAAAGTTTCAACCGCCCAAGACTCTCATAAGACTCGACTCTTTCCATTGACCATACCTTTTGTTGCCGATCTTGATAGAACGATTTCCCCCAGAAGCTTGTATATAGATGAAAACACCAAAAACTACCTAACTTATTCCTGAATGCAGGACTTGAGAATAACAGGAACTTGCCTAAGGCAAATTGCATTCATCTTAAACTAACAAACCATTTTCTATCTCAATAAAGTTATCGTATAGTATTCTGCGCTAATAAACACTGCGCTAGTAAACACCCATTTAGTAGTGTTAGCGTTAAAATCCGAACGTGCACTTGATAAATATTTGCTTAGACTAAGTATTAAAGGTCAGAGGGCTCGCTTAGTGGAGCTACGTCACGTGCAGAGGAAACTGGCTCGAGATTAATGTACTGCTAAATGGCTCTAGATTAAAAGCGTAAATTATTTTCACAAATTTATTTTTTATTTTTATTAAACGTTTAGAAATTCTTTTATTTTTTTTGCATATAGGTGTAAAAAGAAACGAGTTATGACATTTGGTTTTACTTGTATATAAATCAAATCAAGTGAATAAGGTTGTATTCATCTGAGTCTCATTCAAGATGTAATATTTATAACCTCAAACCTTTCTCAATGAATATCGTATCGTATCTTATATACGAAATATCGACCAATAAACCGTCGATCGATGATCCATCGACGATTGAATTTACCATAAACCCATATTTGAAATAGTAGAAATCGACATCGTTTATATCGTCAATCGAAGGAATCGATGGATTAGTGTCGCAACAATTAACGATAGACTTTGAATGATAGTTTCTACCACTAATCGAGAAAATCGATTGATGATCGATCGGTATATTGATCTCTAACGCATTAAAAAATCTCTTCACTTCATGACATGAGTATGGATAAAGTAATAAAGGACTCTACAAAAATAATTCTCATAAAAGTTTGGTACCTAAATGTTTAATGTCGTACTAATAGCAAAACAAATTTAAACAACTCAACGGTTAACAACGCTTAAAGAATGCGAAGGGCAAAGAGCGAACGCTTAGTGGAGGTTCTACACAAGGTGGGGTAACTGACCCGAAATTAATATACTCATTGCCACGCGGCTACTTTATAGGCCAAGGTTCATGGTTGAAATGTAAATGCTAGAAAAAGCCTGATTAATTACTCGTGGAACTGACAAATGTCTCATATTCTTAATTTGCAATTTAAATTTTCACCATTAATGTTAAATCCTCTGTTTTTTAATGCTATTCTCGTGTAAAAGGTAAGTGTAAGTATACGTGTGCGCGTGGACCTGTCTGCATGTTCAAGATTCGTATGTGTGTGAAATTTAATCGTATCCTTAAAAGTCTTGGGCTTAGAGTGACCGCCCTTTAGCTTCGATTATTTGAGCGATAGTTGCTAAATATACCATTTTGTCGCTTAATCTACTGTACCCTTACCAGGAGTTTTTACGTTTCGACAAATATGACTGTTTTGGTATTTGTTTACTTATTGGCCCATACGATTTTCTAGTTCTGACATAATCCGCTAGGGGCGCTGATTGGAATTAGTATGGGCAAATACGTAAACAAATACCAAAACAGTCATATTTGTCGAAATGTAAAAACTCCTGGTAAGGGTACTGAACAGTTGCTGACACCGCTGCCACTTGGTTTTTTCTAGAGCAACCGACGAGCAGTACATGTTTGATTTCTTTATCATCTGAATTGATGCATACGCACCTAAAAACCGCAGAACAGTTGAACAGTCACGTTAACAACTCGCTAAAGCTACCAGTTGTTCAAGTGTCCAAAAGTAAGCTAGCGAAAGCAAGCCAACGTACAGTCACAATTTCAGTCAATAGTTTAAGACATTTAATTCTATAAAAAGTACAATGATGAATTAAAAGCACCAGTTATCTGTTATAATAGATTGGCAGGCAATCATACCTCAAAGTCCCATTAGTCATAATTATCGGCGAGCAAATAATGATTAGTAACCGACCGATTAAATCCAATCAACTGTTCCTTCGCGTGATGTCTCACGAGGCGTCACTCGAGCAAACAATGGCTAGACGTGGCTTGTTATACCTGCTTACAATTATTTGTTATTTGGTCTCAGACGATTTTACTCGAAGTAATCACGGAATGATACCACTGTAATGTAGGCAAATAATTCGTAGCAGTGTAGCAGTGCTACGAAATTTTGCTACGCTTATGGCTACGTATTTACTACATCAAATTCGTTTTATATTTGTTTAGGTTCTTCGATACAGCTCAGTATCATATAGAAAAATTATATAAAATATTATTAGAAGGCGGTGTAACACTTTGTGGTCCGGAAGCAGTCTCAAGCTGCATGCGCGTATGCTACTTGTATATTTAAAAAAAAAACAATGTGAGCCGTCACGGGACGCCTGGCAGATGTGAAACATCGAAATTATTTTGTAAAAGTAATATGCATAAAAGAACATATTGTGATAGGAACTAAATATGTCATAATGATAAAATAAAATATTACGATTTTTGCGCATGCGTCGCGTCGCCACACCGTACACACTACTGCATATAGACTGTATATATATACCTTAGTATAGCGTGGCGACGCGTCGCCACGCCAGAAATCGGTTTTACGTGCGGCTATAGATGTTTCACATCAAAAAATCAAGTCAGTGTGTTACATTCTAAACCACATCAACAAGAGAGACAGTAGCAACACCCACACAGAAAGAGCCGATCAAAAGTTATCCAACCAACCTTTTTATGGCACACCTATAAAAAACTTGGGATACCTAATTTACATTGCAAGGATGTAGGTGGGCTGTACTGTAATCCGGTGGGCATGGGTCGTAAGATAAACTAGACGCGGCTCGACTCGTAAATCTGACAAGATTAATGATACTCCTGACCTTTGTACCGCCTTCCTTCGGACACGAAACGATTACCTATGCATACATGCCGACACTGACTTTCATAACTTCATCGGTAGTCTTGATGTTAATATAATCTACGTGCGATCGATGGAAGCGTTCTTTTCATAACATACAAGTAGCAGTCGGGCATGCAGTCCACCTGATGGTAAGTGGCTACTGCTGTCAACCCCAGATAATATTAAATTCCTACCTGGGGTCGGTCATACAAGCGCGGCTACCCCTAAATTCTACGCTGGAACGCCTCGGAAATGTGTTCCTACCTTACGACACTTTTTAAACCAGACCACAGCAGCGCTTATGAGAGCTGTTATTAGGCACAAATAAGTGTGGCTGCGATGCCGGCGGAGTCGAACCACAAAGGGTTCTACCACCAAAATATATATTAAGATAATACCACAAGGTATATATTAAGATAATTAAACTATTTTTGTAAGTTAAAGATAGCAAAGCATATGAGACGCCTCTTGGTTTTATACTTCAACGAGCATTTGTCCGCGGCTTCGCTCGCGTTACGAAGTAATATTTCCATCCCCTATTTTATCCCCTTTGGGGGAAAAATTGATCAAAATCCATTTTTAGCGGATGCCTACGTCATAACATCTACCTGCATGCCAAATTTCAGCCCGATCCGTGCAGTGGTTTGGGCTGTGTGTTGATAGATCACTACGTCAGTCAGTCACCTTTGAGTTATATATATTTAGAGCAACAATTTTATTGTCACCAATATGCGTTTTTATCGTTTAAACATAAAGATATCCTTTTCTACGTCTGAGCCTAATACACATATTGCCGTCATAAGTCATAAATAGACAATCATCAAAATCTCTACCCTCTTCAACCTACAAAAGTTTTATCAGAAGATGTTTATATTTTAGGCAAAATATTAATTGATTGTAAAATATCTTAAACATATGCCTTACTAGTTACATGAATATAAAACAGACGCTACCCCCGTATTGACAAAGGTAGGAAAAACATAAACAACACTGTTTTATTACTCTGTTGTCCTAATTTCCTCATCGTTATCCACATAGAATGAGCAGCGCTAGTAAATTACGTTTGTTTGTCAATTCATCCTTCAACAAACAGAATTTCGGTCATGAATATTGATGTACGCTGTATAGGTTTCTACAAAATTCATGGACGCACAAATGAATATACACCGCATCGGATGTTCCCGCCCGAATACTGATCGATTAATATGCAAGCATGACGTCACAAATAACGCAGGAACGTCTAAACGTCATAGTGCAAACAGACTATACGTCAGCCGAATTTCATGTAGAATAATTTTAAAACAAACCCCAAGTGTGCTTTTTAGGGTTATCAGAAAATAAATTTTGTTAATCAATATATAAGGCAACTGTTAATACGTAAGGCATTTGTTATAGGTATATAATCACATCATCCCCATTATTTATGAATTCATTTATGTACCTAATAAAAATGTAGTTTTGACCCATTCCCCCTTGTCGGCGAAAGTTAAAATGAGAATGAAAACTAACAAAAAATTGCAAAAATCAGAAATAATAAGTAAATCTTGCTGTGGTAACCATCATCTATAATCGATCTATCTTTGGTACGTACATTATACTTGAATGACCTTACATCAAAAATGTTTATTTTTAATCAGTTGATATGTACGATCATTCATTTTAACACAAAATAACAAAATATATATTTGTTAGAAATAAGTAAAAAATCATGTAACTTAACTTCACCTTATCAGTAAGCTTCAAGCACCATTCCTAATCTAAGTTTAAATTGATTACTCCGCTACCTTAGTTATTAGCTCGTGGTTAGTTTAAGAAATATTTTTCCGTTTTCACTTACTTGTTGCACATTATTAGATCGTGCAACGGAAGTTAATTATAATAGTTGAGCAGCTGCCAGCCAATGTTGATGCAGGGTAAATGGAAACTTTGATATTTTTATTTCACTGTTTGAAAACGGTGAACGAAAGAGCAGTCTATTAAAATTCTGCTCTAAGATAAATCTATTGAAATTTTCTTGAAAAGATTTTATAAGGTCTTAATATTTAATGGTGAAAGGCGCACTTATAATTTTATCAGACGATATGAAAATAAGGTGTAACTATATGAATTTGTACATGAATGTTTGCCCATGTAATAAAATGAGTTTTGAATAAACCCATACATAAGTAGGTACCCTCAATAAACACTTAGCTGCATAAAAATCTTTTTCGACATTGAATTTATTGCAATTTTTAAGTACCTGCTCCAAGCACTCTGATTTCAGCCAGCCCCACAAATGTCAAAGTTGATAATAATTTGCCGGGAACCTTGAAATTTCTCAACATTTTAAAGTTCAAGGAAAAACAATTTTCATCTCTTAAAACGTTCTACAAGGTGGCTGATTGCGCAAGCCATTCCGATTTTTCTAAATGTCAACTTTTCTGAAATGTACAATTTAGTTAAAAGCCTGTTGATTAAAAATGTAAATGATATAAAATTTATATAACCGTAACTTTGATAACTCTAATTTATTTATGGAATCCATTGAAAAATCAAAAGGATTTAACCAAAAAATATTAAGTACCGGCTGGAAATTTGTATTATTAATCGGCTAAACAAATGTTATTGTTCTTAGAAATGATAAACTTATTAAGAACAATCACAAAAAGCTTCAGTAATATCCTCATATTGGTTAAACATGTCAGAAACATTGAAATGGTATTGAAGGGCTGATATAAAAATCCGATAGAATTTAATTAAGTCACCCTCCTACCAGAGACCGCAGGGCCCAGGATATTGAAGTTAGGTCGTAGTTAATTGGACCAAATTGATTTTTCCTTCATAAGGACTGGTTTTTCTTATGTACCTAAAGGAAGAAGGTTTTGCAGGTGGTAGAACCCTCTGTGGTTCATCTCTGGTAGCACCACCACTACATCTATTTCTGCCTTTTTTGTTATGGTTTGAAGGGTGTGATAAAGGAGTGAGTGAGGGTGTGAAATTTCCGAGGCATTCCAGCTTTCTCGTCAGGGGCAGCGGCGCATCCGTTTTCCAACGCAGTTACGAGAACGCAGAGTCGTTTCTTATCTGGAACAGATTACAGATATTTCTTGGCGGTATTTACCATCATGTGGATTGCACTTGCTACTCCAATATTGTATAGAAAACCTAAAGGAAGCTACAAATGAGCGTGACGTCTTCCTATCGTTTCGTATTCGTAGTCACTGCCGCCGATATGCCAGTCGGTTGATATGTTAACAGAATACATTATCAGGAAACTTACTGTCTAAGAATTCGATTAGAGGGTATGCCATGGGCGTAACTACGATTTTGTTAAGGGAGGAGAAAGGGGTTCAAAATCGTGGTGAAACGATGATTCCGAAAAAGGTCTTCATTGCTAATTCTGGAATAAATAATCTCTAAAATTTTTCGACGGAAACAAAAAAGTCCCCACAAAGGTTTCAAGATTTTTTTCCCGGCTAACCTAAGGAGTCCACCTTCCAACCCTCGCCCCTTTAAATACGCCAATGGGGTTGACTATAATCTGAATCCTTGTTTATTCTGTCGGGAGACTAAGAATTAGGATAGTTACAATAATAAACATCTGTATTGTATTGTGTTTTTAATTGTATTGAATTTTCATAATTAATTTCTTAGTCAATTTAATATTGTGTTATAATCTTTTTTATGAATTCATGTAGTTATTTTATATTCTTGTCGCATATTATCCGTTTTTTTTTAAATTGTAGATATTTTGTTATGTATTTTTATGTGCTCTTACTTGTTTTTCTATTGCATGCCGTTTGCACCTATAAGTGAAGTGACACTTACTGCTTATATACATATAAATTGTACAATGGGTTTGTCAGTAATTACCTCGTTGGTGCAACTATTAACAAATAAATAAATAAATAAAATCATCAGAATATTAGAATCAATAATAATGATTGATTGTTAAAAAATATTTGTGTTCATTACTAAGCATAGGTCGTGACTAATCATTCAAACAGGGATTGAATTATATACAAAATTAGCCACCAAACTTTCTAAAAACTACATGTAACATATGTATAGCAAGCTCTTTTATATTTTCGTCCCGGAAGCAGTTCCGGAGTCCCATTGTGCACAAGTACTAGTGCTTACATATAGCAGGCACCTGCTATCGTGATTGAAATCTGGATCTACGATTATTCCTAATGTAACAGGACCATTTGCGAAAAGTTAAATCCAGTAAGCGCCTGAATCTATTTCGATGGACACTGAAAAACCCTATACGTATTTTGAAGTGAACATTTTTTTGGCACTGCGATTTTGAACTCGATGTACTAAAAAGAGAGAAATAGATTTATAATTTGGATTTTGCTTGAGAGGGAATGTGATAGAATTCAATATTATACTGTTGTCTCATTTATTCAAAGTTTTGTCTTACTGAAGGTTTCACTACTACCCTCGCTGCGACTGTCAAATGAGTTTAGATACTTACTTGAGGTCGTACATTACATTGCATAAATAAGAACTAAGCTGAAGCACAGTAGAAATATTTGTACTGTGGCTAAAGTGCCTTATAAAAGTGCATCTTCCTTACCACACCCTTCAAACTAAAACATAGCAATGTGGCAGATCTAAGTAAGTAAGCTTTGAAGTTGAACAAAGAGTTCTTTAATTTCAGCGCCCCTAGCGGACTGTATCAGAACTGATTGGAAATATATGGGAATTACGTAAACAAAAACAAAAACAGTCATTTTTGTCAAAACGTAAAAACTCATACTAAGGGTACGGAATGAAAATTAAATTTCAGGAGTTGAAAACACAAATTAACTATACCATACGTTTAGTGTATTATAAACTTGGGTCGAACTAACTAGACATGTGGCTGAAACGCGACCCCCTTCCCCCCATTTAAAATAAATATTCAGCCTAATATTTGAGAGTGTATAATTCTAGCGTGAAGTATTTTGGTAGAAGAATACGGATGCTGGGTGACTTACATATAAGGCGATTATGTTAGTTCTCGTAAGTAAAAACAGGTTTTTGGTGGAACAGATGGTGTGGGAGGTGCGAAAACTGTTCCCCCAGGGCAGAGCCCGATCGGGGCATCGCGCTCGGAGGACTTCGGTAGTGTTCCCGTCGGAGATCCCGGAGTTCTCCACCAAGCGTTGAGGACGGCCACCGGGGGGGTTTTAGTGCAGTAAATATCCCACATAACCCGGTGTCGCTCCCACGTCGTCGGGTACCTTTTGAAGGTTAAAACCCTCGTAAACAAAAATAAACAAAAATGGAGTTGGTTCCGGTTGGTGGCAGAAACCATAGAAGAACATCAGGTAGACTGAATGCTTGTTTGCTACTTTAAATTTTATAAAAACTAAAAAATATGATCCGCTACTGCAAGCTCAAACATAAACTATGCAAATTTTAAAATGAACGAAGCAAATAACTTCACAAAAAGCTATATTAAGCTTTGATTAACTGTGAAATATATTGTTATAACAGAAAAAGGGCTGCAAATAAATTAAACTATTATACCGAAAATGAGCCTAGCAAAACCTCACTGGAATATTACTTTATTCAAACTCATATTTCATTAGAGACGTTTTTTAATTTGTTGAGCTTTTTCGCCTTCATTTTTACCATTTAATGTAAAAGTTATGAAAACATGTTTGTGACAGAACCTTTAAATATTACAGTTGATGCTAGAGTAATGCTAGAATTTTCTGTGTCGTGATCGCAATAGACACAATAGACTAATATACGTTCGTCTTTGTGTATGTTATGATAACCACGATACAGAAATTGTTACTATAGATCTATGATGTATAAAGCGGCACGTAGGAACATGGAATGTTAATCCTCATCACAAACATTAATTTATTTGGGATAAAACTGCAATTTCATTCGGATTACTAACAAGTTACCACTCTATTCTCAATGAACTATCAATATTATTAAATTATTTTTAATTATTAATTAATTAAATTATTTTTAAACAAAATATTTCAGTAACTATTACAGAGGATTTTATCCTCGGTCACTTCGAGTTAAAAAGTGAATAAAAAATCATTATATTAACCAATGGTAAAACTACGGTCAAGAAAATAAAGAGCGTAATTCTAATATTTATAAACCAATGTTAAAGCAATTGTCTGGGAATAAAGTTAATAGTTCTCAAGTATACGGCATAGTAATATGATAGATGCACGGAATGCTTCTCCAAATGAACCGTTGAGTGGTTAGTTTACCGCCCCGAACAAGACAAATGAATGAGTTGAGTCTCATTTATTAGAAGGGGCAAATTAACCGCTAGTTATTTATGCAACTTTCATTAATAAGTCGTTCTTTACTTTATAGATATGTAAAGATGATAAATAATCGGCTAAGTCAACATTTTATAATATAAGTTGAAGTTACAATGAGTTTGCTTAAATATTTATTATAAAACTTATAATACAAAGTAAATGATTGAATTTATGTGAATGACAAAAGTTTTATTTGAGATTTTACATTTATTTTCATTCCAACTTTTATTTTTATTCTCTTAGGGATGAATGTTCAATCCACATTATATATATGGAAATTTCAATTTTTTATACTTGTAGACCCATTTAAGTTTATTACATAAATTCATACCCCCTCATTAATTCCTTAGTATATGCGAATATTGAATACATAACTGAAATCCTTCTCCGTACCTTGCATTATCAGTAATTATTTCTCTGCCAATAAATCAAAGTAATCTAATACAAACGGACGTCAAAGACTTACAACCCTTATTGACGGCCGATTAATCGATTACTACAAGAAGAAGGTCAATTGGACTGACTAGGCTAGCCACTTGGAAAGGCGCAGCGAAGTGACGCCTCTCAGCTCAGTAAACAAGTGGCAAGTATAGCTGTGTCGACGGATTCCCATTGGAGACAAGCCGAAGAGGAAATACATTGTACATTATGAGTACACGGTTTGGAAGGAAAAATGTATGCAATAACAGTAGTCCAGCTGTTTGCAACGGAAGTTATGTAAAGAAATATTTATTAATTGACTACATAAAGACTAAAACACAAAAGCTTATTTAAATCTTTGCCTCACCACAATTGATTTCAAAATTGTCAACGTGATTGATATGGTGACCACTGACGCACGCATTGTCATTTTTTTTATCCCATTCATATTTATCAAAAAGCACGGAGTGCTTTCACAAATTCCGGCATAATTAAATAAGCCGACAATATTATACCCTGTCCGTGGACTTGCTTGAACAAACTTTTCGAAAACAACTTAATTTCGGGTATTATTTATGTTACAGTCAAGATCTAACTCACTAAAATATTTCAATTAGTTTGGAAGCATCCTCTACTTACCCGTACGTGTATCTGTACAATATTTACTTAATTATTTGTAAAATAAAGTGCGTGAATTATATTTTCAATAAATATTTGTTTAAAGGTGTTTTTAAATACACTAACTTGATTTTACAAATGGGAGGTTCAGGCAGACTTTAAAAACTATCTGCCCCCAAGGATTTGATGACTGATAGCGTTAAAATATGAATTTATCCCAACGGAACTATAAACTATGATGATATAAACTTGAACAATAACAATCAACAAAGTGTAAACATTTGTTGTATTTTTCATGACGACTGTAATAGCAACTTGTATTTTTGATTACGACTGCACAAATAGCCACTTTGACTTGTCAGGTTAAAACTGTTTTAATCAGAATTCCTTGGGGGCTAACAAATAAAATATTCCATCTCAGTTCCATTAACTAGCTATGCATCTTTGATATTATTTGTTTTGCAATTAATTTTAATTTAAATCCTTCGTGATTTATCTGCAGCGATATTACCACCACGAAAAATATTTTTTATAAGGAGAAAAATAAGTTTAAACTCTCTAAAAGGTGTTTCTATTTGTGAAAAAAAAACTTAAGTTAATAATTCTAGATTTTTGTGGATTTAATTCACACGTTTTAATAAATTTTAATTAAGCTTTTCAATATTACGTTATTAAAGTATTTAATACCAGAATAATTATGATTCGTTTGTTCTACAAATTCACCCATAAATAAAAAAGTAATAATTGACTACCAAATCAACGTAACAAAGTGTACAATAGAAATAAAATAATGCTTTCATCCTATATTCCTCCATTTAGGATTGAATTAGTATTTGAAGCACGTTCGGTACACAGTAGAATATTGATTTTAATACTATGTTCTCTCATTGAACTATAGAACTTTCCAATTTGAAGCGATAAGGACGTACATAGCTAGGTTGAAGTGCTCTCTCATAGAACGAAAATTCACGTACTAATAACCATGCTTACATACTAATTTTACAGGTAGGGGTCAATGTGGACCGAATGCAAAAACGCCTATCTCTACTTTACAGTAGATCATTTACTTATTCAAATTTGATAGTAGTGATATAGGTATAGTAAAATCTTCTCTCTAGTATTGGTTAAGTTCCATTTAAGGAGCTTAGTACAGACGTACGATTAACTTAAGCTTATTATTGTGTTGTGGGACACATAGACATATACTAAGACGTAAGATATACAAATATCTAGACCCAGACCAGATATTTAAATTCATCATTTCTTCTTCATCAGAAATGTCTCTAGCCGGAAATAGAAATCAGCCTGACAGACCTATATGCTCGTATTTGCATTGTATTTGCACAATCTAATTAATGACAATATACCAGGAATATCGTTATACGTATTTGTCATAAACCGCCCGATAGAATAGAAATATCGAAGCCTGCAAAGAGGCAGACGACAGTTTAATTAGTGAGGCGGGACAAATGTACCCTTCAACACTCACCCCTTACACCCCTGTACCCCTTACCGCAGACTCTACGTTGGCTAAAACTGTTTTAATCGTGCCAAGTGTAATCACTTTAATAGATTTACTTTTATCGAGATAGTAGTTTATTTTGAGCGTATTTCGAAAATGTCCATGCTTGCGTCGTAATTAACACCATTAATTTAAAAAAGGGTGAACTGTACATTGAATTCGCGTACTAAGAGTTCTATACAAGTATACATAATTATTTGTGTTATGCTTTTACCAAAAAAATTTTTTCGTTCAATTTAAGATCCTTTGCGTAACATTGGTTCAAATACTTAGCCAATTTTAATTATTTGTAAGTATTAAAAAAATATGGATAAACATAAACGTTGAAATAATTAGGTTAATTATTGTAGGAGGATCCCCTTTATTTATTATTTTATATCCCTGTATGATATCAGCCACAATAACACTTGATGGTTGAAAATGTATATTTCATTAGGTGTAAAACAAAACTTATTATATTTACTTAGTGAATTAATTATAAATAATTACTAGTTTTGATGAAAACTGAGTACTTTTGTCCAACGATTAGTTTTTACACTTTATTTTAATTACATAGTAAGGGATATTGAATATTCTTTCATTTGTAGTATAAAATATTGAACGAAAGAACTATAGTAAATCCCCGATCTGCTCTAAAATTGTTCTCATTCACTTCTGAATTCTGAATATGAGCGTATTTATTTGTATATTTGTAGGAAGTCGAACGCTGACCTAATAACTGCAACTGATTGAAAACTCGTTTAAAAGTAAAGCGAAGCTTTGAAAAAATATGTAAATGAATGTAAGGCTTCGCTTTTAAATATTTACAGACCTTCGTACCTATCAGATTTTTAAGACTCAAGAGCTGACCTAATAAAGCAACATTGATTGAGAACCTTCAGCTCCAAAGTTAATATTCAAGTGCTTGTTGAATAAATATATAAATGTTCAAGCACCCTTCACAGCTCCACTTATTTACTTATAGGTAATATAATGTAAGCTCGGCTATATTCTAGTTTGAAGGATATTTATTTATTTACATGCCAACAGCAACACACACAATACATTATATAGTACTTAGAAGTACACTATAGTAGTATTAATAATATAAGGTTCGTATGAGTGCCAATTATGGCATGAACAACGTTTATATTATATTAGTCTGTATTTTTAATTTGTATGGAACAAATCGAACCATACGCAACCATTATAATGCTGACTGAGCATGGTAATAATGAAACAACCGCAACTGTTGCCCACTAGTTTCGATCCGTGCCATTTAACTATGATATAAGTTCTACTGATATAAGTAGTGGGACAGTAATGGGTTGCTGATGATGATGATAAGTGCTACTTATTTGCTAAAATTTTATTTTTTAAAGAAGATAATGTATCAAAGTAAATGTCGAATTCCTTATCTATATTGTATAGTCGGTTGTATTCAGCGCAAATTCGATATGGTTAAGCAGAAAGTTAAGTTGGTGATATACGAGCGACAGTTCATGTTGATGATCATTACCACAAGCGCTTGGTCGCTAACCACAATAGCGACGGTCGCTGATGACAGATGGTAACAGTCGCCGACCGTCGCCGATGATCACGAACATAACTAGAGACGTTTGAATTTAGTTCTCAATGTGAGTAACGCATCTGTGCCCGAAGGACTGCTTTCCTGTTCGGTTAATTATGTGGATGACAAGATTATATTAATACATATGTATGTAATAGCCTGTGATCGCATACCATCAATGCTACTAATCGATTAAAATCCAAAAAATAAAGCACCACTATTGCATTTATATTTATGTGTATACGGCAATTGGATTAGAAAGTTGAGTTCGGACTCAATAATAGGTACTGCAGTATTGGCTGAAATTACTTTTGCTAGTTCAAAAGTTAATTCTCTAGAGCTTTTTGAACGCATGTGTGAATTAATAAAATGTTATTACTCTCCACATTGTGCACGATACAATACGTGTAAAAACACAGAAAATCGTGTGTTTGTCTGTCTGTCTTTACGTTTATATTTCTTGGAGTGTATAGATTTTTTTAGGAAACGTTACACTAAGACTAACCGTCCATTGATTTCTCATTTTATAGCTTGAGCGATAGTTAGTTGCTAAAGCTGCAAACTCGCCGCTTAAGCTACTGGTTAAGCAGCTGCCGCTCGGATTTCCAGTTTGTTGCTTGAGCAGAGACGAGATTATTCAAAAATTCAAAATTATATCATTCAAAAAGTCTGTACTAGTATTAACGCGCCTGATGCTTAAGCGATTAAATAATAGCCAAGCAGTTTGACAATTGTTTTGACACTCGCAGTAACGTATACATAATCGCTATCGTCCGTTATCAATACTCAATCTATCAAAAATATTACCAAAGATTGAAGGGCATAGATTATCGGTAGCTCAGGTGATAGTAGCCAATGAGCGGTCAGACTATGTGTTATTTATTCATAGAAGATACACATGTCATAGTGTTTACGTTGCTGTTTTAAGGGTTTGGCAAAACAATTTAAATTTTATTTAATAATATATTTTCATACGGCCACTTGTACTTCATTCTGAGGAATTACAATACCGACAAAGACTACGGAAAATTCTTTTACAAAAAAACGTGGAGTCGCGGACTAAAACTACTATTTTGATAACGGCTTAGTTACACCGAAGCACATACCACCTGATAGATAATTCAATTATTCTTTGTAGAAGTATCGGCCTTTGAAAAGTTAATAGCATATCGATTTTGGTACATGCAACAATGCCCTATTAAGGTTCCTTTAGATACACATATTGAAGTTAACATTAGCGTTTTTGTTATGAAAATTATACCTTTATATCGGTAAAGTTTTTAAAGGTGGGTGAACCCTATGTGGTTTGACTCCAGCGCACCACCGCCAAATCTATTTCTGCCTCATAATAGTGTTAAGCACTGCTGTGTTCTGGTTCGTCTTGTTTAATCCTCACGGCCAGCAGCGCATCTGTGGCCGACCTCAGATAGACAGGTGTCCATGGGCGGCAGTGACCACTTACCATGAGGTAGACTGCATGCTCTTCTAGATTATATAAATAGTAGTAAGTAAATAACATCGTAAAATTCAATCGATTAATCTAATCTATTATTGTATTCTATTACATTAATATATTTAGATAGATATTTTTTAAAATTATAACTCAATCGCTGTTTTAAGTAATCTTATAAAAATAAGAATCTCATTTCGATATGTATATATTTTGATGGCATTTTACATCACACATTGAATCCTTATTGAGTATATTCGCGATCAAACACGGTAAGGACAAAGGACATCGCACTCAACTCGGGTCATAATAATCCCGGCGGAGATGCGACCTGAATTCCCGCCGCCTTATCTGCAGGGTGATTCAGCCGCTAATAAATTATTCACATTTTACTAATAGGTAACCCTTTGAAAAGGTGGTATAATTTTGTAGAAGCTTAATCGTTACAAGTAAAGGTGGGACCGTGTATTGTATATGGTCTAATGTGCAGAAAAATCGACATCAGCGTCACCGTTAGCGTCGCTGCCTACTTTGCCGCATGCTTGTATTTATAGAAATAAAACAATATATAGAAATAAAACACCTTTGCACGATATTCTATTTATAAGTTTTTTTATTAATTATCTATGTGTGCATAAATAAAATAAATAAATAAATAAATAAATTTATTTATTTATTTATTTATTTATTTATTTATTTATTTATTTATTTATTTACATTTTTTTACATCGAAATACTAACTAAACATTACAGATTTTCTTAACCTAATGCGTTCAATTAGTTTTATTAGCAAGTGATTGAACATAGGCGCTAGCTGTTCTACGACATACAGCAGGTGCCGTGTAAAACAGGTCAATGCTGGTATCCGAAGTCAGGACACCATTAAGCAATGTCAACGCGCGAATTAACGGCGACTCACTGACTAACACCAATCTGCACCCCGGAACGGCGAATAATTTACCCCGACGCACACGATTATTTATATTAGGAACATTTAGCGAAATTAATTCAAGCACTAATGGATTAAATATATTACCCCTTAATAATCTATAAAAATAATCAATCAATGAAATATCACGTCTAACTGCGAGGGAATCATAACCTAACATGCCAAGTAAGAATAAACTTGGATATACGTATGGAAAGCCTACAAAGTAACCATACTTATTACGGTACAGCCACCTTAAAAATTTATTTTGGAGTTTTTCCAACATGTATTTGTATTTATATTCATGTGGACTCCAGATAACTGCGTTCGATTCTAACAAACTTCTTACAAAGCTGTTGTATAACATTTTCATCGCCTTCTCGTTCTCCAGATCTTTAGCTTGTCTCAGTACGAATCCTAGTGACCTATAGGCTTTGGTAGTTACCGCAGTAATATGATCAGCAAAGCTTAGGTTACTACGCATTAGCACACCTAAGTCCTTGACTGCTACCTTTCTTTCTAGGACTACCTCACCTAACTGATATTTGTATTCAATAGGATTATGGGCCCGAGTATAAGACATTACAGAACACTTAGCTTCGTTAAACATTAACTTGTTACGTTCACTCCATTTGCTGATATTTTGTATGTCTTTTTGCAACACAATACAGTCAGATGCACTTCTGACTTTAAAAAATAATTTCAGATCATCTGCAAATAACAGACAGCGAGCCGTACTAACTGTGTCCGGCAAATCGTTTATAAAAATTAAAAATGCCAAAGGACCCAAATTCGAACCCTGGCTTATTCCGGAAAACGTATAATACGGTTCAGAGATAAATCCATTGTACTGCACATACTGCCTCCGGTTTCGGAGGTAGCAGGAGAAAAAACTTAGTAAGGCAGGAGTAAATCCGGCAGCAGAAAACTTACGGAGAAGGATGTCGTTTTCAACCGTATCAAACGCCTTCCGAAAATCAAAATATGCAGTGTCAACCTGGCAACCTTCATCAACTGCCTTAGCAGTGTATGAGTAAAAAGATAATAAATTACTAGTCGTGGAACAACCGACTCTAAAGCCATGTTGCGCATCTGATAATTGACTTTCAACCTGGACACTTATCAACTGATGCAATACTGACTCAAACAATTTGCCGAACACTGATAATACAGCCACCGGTCTGTAGTCACTTACATCTGAACCGAAATTATTCTTTTGTACTGGTACAACTCGTGTGACCCAACCTAGCATATAGATGCTAGGTTGGTTGTTTTTTTGGGTTGCCCGTTTTTAGATCCTCGGCAAAAAAGCCTGCACATTTTTTAATGTGTACCTATATACTTTTAATAATTTGAACATATAGACGTACTTTATATTATAAACGGCGCGTGAGCTTATAAAATACTAGGCATATGGGCACGCGTCCAGTGTTCCGGGCGTGCTTAGTATGGTTATAACAGTTCTTTAAAAATTACATAGAATACGGGAACAACAATTTTATTAATTTAAACACATATTGTAAAGAACAACTTTAGAAAGAAACGACGCGTGATTATATGCATACAGAATCTCAATAAAATCAAAGGATGTCGTAATAATCCCGGTCGCACGCGGCCTGAACTCCGGGCATGTTCGCTGCTGATTGGTTATTTTATCAGTTCTTTAAATATTACATACAATGCGGGACTAAAAAATCATAAATGCAGTTTGATTAATTTCAACATATCGCAAGCACTTTATAAAGAAGCGACGCGTGAACACATTTGCATGCAGTCTCGATAAAAATCGTGTAAATATTGGACATTCAAACGCATGGGACAAAGGATGTCGTAATAATCCCGGTCGCACGCGGCCTGAATTCCGGGCATGTTCGCTGCGAAGACAGCCCGTTTTATCGCGGGATTCAGACCGCTAGTAAATTATTCGATTTGACTAATAGGTACATACTGGTGAACATGCGCACTGCATGTCCATTTCTTGCTTATAAACACTTTGTTTAAATATGTATTTGAGTTATAACGCTGATTTAATCAAGTCATTGTTTGTATAAAGAAAAAAATGCGCTCATATCTTCATTTATCTTATAAGTAATAACAGTGTAACATCATTGACATCAACAAATGATTTTACATTACAATTCACATGTGGATTGTTCATTTGCTGTTCTACGTAACATTTAAACCTTAACTAATAATGAGCCCTAGGGGCGTTAAATACAGAGTAATACTTTAGTCTATAATTAACTGCAGTAGCGTTGATCGAACACTAGTGTTATTACTGCCTTTTTTATGAAATCACTTTATTCAGTTGCTTTTAAATCTATTGTTTGGTATGTGATTTCTAATTATAATTAAATATACCTATAAGATAGAATAAATATACTTTACAGACAAAGTATAAATTAATCATTTTTTCTCAGAAAGCTTTATATTAGCTTTTGTGTTCTCATTACTAACTAATATTCATATTTTCCAAAACAAACTCTTCCACAGATCATACTACTCGTACTAACGTTAAATATGTGTCAACTGTCAAAACAAGGTATTGATATGATAACAAGGTTTTCGTTATGATAACATTTCGCTCGATTCGTTAACTCGCTCATAACTTAGATTTGGTTAGAGGAACGTAAACCTAGAATACATTGTCTCATTAGAAGGCGGGGAATGATGAATATTGTATGCGGACACCCCGTGTTGCATAATGACATAATGTCCTCTCCGCCCGGCATTTTGAATAGAACTGTATCGTTTGAATAATATAATAGCTTCTGATTATATTCCATTCGTATCTCGTATACGTTAAGCCGTTCCGGTTGTTATGGGGTAAATTGTAAGGCCGTTTGGAAAGTTTATGGGCGTTTTGAAATCTGACATGGGTTCGGCACCATGGGTTCTCCTGTTTGACCCGAGTGGCACGGTCACCATAGCGGTCTGACAGGTTTCCGGGTTCGACCGGCCAAGCAAAGCTAAATGATTAATTTGATTTTTAGATCTAGGTGTTTATATATTCGTGGTATACGCGCGCGGTATTCGTGGTATATGATTATGTCCATATCTTTGTTTTAGACCACCTTTCTATAATTTTGTTTAAAAATAAGATTTATAAAAAATCTGACTTACCTCACATTTCTTGCTTTATAAGGCATACATTGTTATAAAATCAATACACTTTTGGAAGATTTTTAACGTCAAAATTGAAATTATGCATCGTTAAATCTTTTATAGGTACCACAGCGCTTTGTAATCAAGCTAATCACTAATCAATGTTGAGAATAATATTGGCAGGCGTGATCTATTTATATAATGAAGATTAGCGATATATAAAATGCTGCTGCCTATGAACTTTTATTGTCAAGTAGAAAAGGATTTGAACTTGAAGTTAATTCCAGGCGTTACTTAACTATGAACACTGTAAATAAGTCTATTCTACCACATCCTGCACACAACACAGTAACGTAAATGAAACTGTCATGACGCA
Source organism: Epargyreus clarus (assembly GCF_041222505.1). Taxonomy (NCBI): domain Eukaryota; kingdom Metazoa; phylum Arthropoda; class Insecta; order Lepidoptera; family Hesperiidae; genus Epargyreus; species Epargyreus clarus. Next base: position 7,065,690 of record NW_027332233.1, read on the forward strand.
AAAACAAGGCAGCAAAAGCAAGGCAGTTTTGCAGCCACGGACAGATGAAAAAGATTTCTACCGCCTTTTTATATTACTACTGTACCTACCCATAAGGTAACATTATAAGTACGTTTAATATTTAATTTTATCTTTAGGCCGTTTTAAAACCATTATGTAATAATTAATACTTAACCTAAGTAAAGCAGTAATTTATACTAATTGCTGGATATTTAACCTTTATGCTTATAATCCTACAAAATTACATCTCTTTACTGTATGTACGTATTTTATTTAGTAAAATATTCGAGCTCTGTCAAACCTTGAGAATTTCGCGAGTGTAAGCCGATTCAGTGGATTTCAATTCCATTCCTAAAACATAAGACTTAGTGTGCACTTGAAAATTCTTGTATACGAATTCTAAACTATTGCCTTCCATACTCACAGAACGTAGGTAATCGTGTAGGAAATTCAATCAAAACTTCAATAAACACTCGTAGTGTTCAGTTCCGTTTTGCACGTTTCACAGCTTATAATATTTATTTTCTTGCACAAACCTTAAACACATAACCAAAAAGGTTGAACGACAGTACCAGAAAGCACTATAACAATTTTAAACATGAAGCAGTTCTTGCGCTTCGGTTGAAGAGTGTTGATGCCGACTGTCATACTTACTTACATATGAGGCTGCCATCTTAGTACATATCACATTGCAACACCTGTGTAATCGACTTCAGATAGAACCCATAGTCTTGATGGAATCGGTTATAGATGTCCGTCGACAGGCGTAAATAATTACTGTCAGAGACTTCTTTGCAATTCAATCTTCTTCTTCTTTCTTTAACAAATTGTAAAGCTACATTTTCGTACGCTTAACGAGTTCAAAAACCCCCCAATTAGTAAAAGTCATGTGGCACAATTCTCAAAGCAAAATGTTCAAAACAAAAACTTGAGAGGAAGGAATTCACATACTGCCAGATTTGCTCCGCGACCTTTTGTCCTGGGGCTTTGTGGAGCACTAGAATCCTATTCCAGGGGTAAAACCAGGGACGAATGTAGGATAAAAACCTGTGTCATAACTCGTGCCTGCAGGCACCAGGCTCCTTGTCATACTCAGGAAACAGGAAAGTGAACCTCCATTTGAATTTCCGACGTCGCTTCCAGGCATGGTCGCTTAAGATGTATTCTGGTACCCGTCATAAAGATATTTCGTGAAATTTATTTTCTTGTGCGCTCTTTGTAATAGGCTATTTACATTGTGTGACGTGATGTGTCCTGGGTTTTCCTGGAGTGTTATGTGGATCAATTTGAGAGGTCGTAACCTCCATTTGCTTGCGTCGTTGATGCGGGGAGAAGATTACAGACCAGTGATTGATGCAGCCAGTGGTAATGGCGCCGTCTCGGGTTCAGATTGATTTGTCTCCTAAATGATTTCCGATATCTATCTAGTATAGGCAACTATGTTTATTGTATGTTTTGTATAGTGGTCTTTGGTTGGTTTTGTTTGGTTTGGTAGTGGTCTTGGTTTAACAAGTCCTTGTTTCAACTTTTTAAAATTCGTCGTTAGTCATTCAATGCCCTCTAGCTGCAACTACGAGTATTATCGTTTTAATTGCTATGAATGTTGACTTTTGATACTGTTTGTTTCAGAGCTATATTAATAATATTTTAAGTACATTTGTATATTACTTACTCACTTATTTCGTAATTGTATTAAGTTTGGTAACAGGAACTGTGTCTTGGTATATAGTATTGGCTTTAATCAAATTCACCTTTTGGTACTTATTTTTCCTTCAAAATTACGGAGTTAGGTTAGCTACAAAGGGATAGTAAGGTTTAAAGAAATAATACACATTGTTACTTGATATTAATTTATTGAAGACGTACAATTAACTTAGGTATTAAAAGGAATTTCAGAAGATATTTACAGACAAATGGAATGTTAAGATTTAAGTAATACTTTGTAAAATTGTATTAGTGCATAAATTTCAACTTAGTAAATAAATTTAGTATAGTGTTTACATTTATACAGATCGAAAATATTTTGATGTAATTAATTATGATACATTATTAATAATGAATAGAATTTAAATAATCGAAGTAAACAGTATAATAACAACATAGAATATACGGATTTTATACATATATAAATAATAATATACTATAAAAATTATTGCCCTAATGAGATACTACTTATGACTGTGCACAACATTTAACAGTGATTAAAATTATCTATTACTAGTGATTTAGATCTAAATAAATAAAGACATATTCTTAACATTAAAAAGATATAACTTAATTTAGAATTCTAATTTATATTAAAAAACTTAACCATAATTATCATTTTAGATATGTTTGATATTCTTGTTCTGTCACATGTTGTTGAAGTTACTTCGTTATTTTATAATATAACCTTTTTTATAACATACTAGGTGTGCCCCGCGTTTTGCGTATTTCATATGCATGCGGTTATTTCAATGTTAAAAACAGATACTCAAATTTTATTTATATGTATAGGTAAGTAGAAAATGGACATGCAGTCCACCTGGTACTGCTGTTCGTAGATGTCTTTAATCAGATTAAACTCCTACCTGAGGTTGGCCGCAGATGCATCGCTACTCCTGTGGTGTTAGAACACTTCGGATAAGTGTGTCTCCCTTACCACAATCATCAAATTAGAACGCAACAGCGCTTAATAGTCTGTTAATTGGTAGAAATAAGTGTGGCGGTAGTGCGTTCCAGTGTTGAACCATAAATGATTCTACCACTTTCGAACCTAATATACAAGTACGAAATTATGTCGGTAATATCCGCGTTGCCTACTCTACTCGTAGCAAGATATTTTCTTACTTGTCTTATAGCCTGCCTAAATATTCGGCCAAGTCGAATTTCCATACGGAGGTTTTTGTACCCCAAAATTTTCCAAAAGTACAATCATTGTAAAAATTCTAAGTATCTGCCTATTATAGTTACCCCCTTTATATATACCTTTTTTAATATTTCTTGTTATATCGGCCAGACTTTGTAATACGTTTCCGTTTTTACCCTTTATGTACGAAACCGTAAAAAAAGTCTTAGCATGGTATGGAGGGACAAAATTACGTTTCACTTTTTATCAAGTATGTGATCGTCCGTATATATTACTTTATATCGATTTTAGTAACTAAATAAAATAAGTTAAAATGCATGTTTGTTTGCTTTAGTTCTTCCAAACAATTGTGTCAAAAATCGTTAATATAATAAATAAAAAAATGGCCATATACTACCCAAACTGATATTCCGTATTCTAATGTGTCATAGCGTTTTCAGTTAATCTGGTTAAATTAAAAGAAATTAAGTATTTAAAAATAAAATACAACAGTAAAGATCTTAAAAATACACTAACGTAGGTAATACTTAGGTAGTAATAATAGTCTCTAAAATATATACATTTAAAAATAAACGTACAAAATACAAGTAAAATTGATATTGTGCACTATTTTCAGCTTGTATTAAATCGAAGTAACTTTAATAACATGTGACTACAAATAGCGAGTACGCTCAATTCGTAAGTAGGTACAATCTATCACTAAATCTGTAGATTTTAATCACATTAGTATTATATATTATCGTATATTTCACGTGCGTGTGCTTATTTATATGCCATTTAAATTTGGAATTACAAAACATATAAATATTCGTTGATTTTGAAATTTGGATTTAGAAGCAAATTGTCTACAACCAAATTATCAACTACCGAGTCCCAAGTGCCTTCGGTCTTACGTTACTAACTGAGGGTCTCAGGTTCTCTCCGTCTCGTATTACCTATGGACATTTTATGCTAAATAGGTATTACTTAGACTTATTCAACTAACTCTTCAGTCTTGGACGTTACACTTAAATAGAAATACTTCTACCCGCGTCGAATGTTTGTCGATTTTCATTTAAGTCGAAATTATAAACTTTATCCGCGTGAATGAGTACTACAGCGTGAACCACACACATCAATAAGGATTCAGAAAGTTCGAGAAAGAGACTTAGATAGATAGATATCATAGACACAGATTTAGTATGGAATAGCCTAATCGCTCATAATCATCTAAAGAAGATTCAATTACGCTACGAACTTTAAAATTTCAAACACCACTTTCGAATTTGGACAATAAGATTTATCTAAGATCGGAAAATCACATCCACTACAACGTAAACACATCGAGACACACTGCACATATGACAACATCTAAAGGGAAAAGCGAAAATGTACAATTGTACATACAACATTCATTCGTCGAATTAATATTACTCCAATTACATTTAGTTAGCTTACGACTATAAAATAATTCGATATAAAAACCAAACGATCACAAATAGGTAAATTTACTGTATATCTAATCAACTTTGTATAAGTTTGCACATAATACTTAATTATATATAAAAATATATTGCTCAGGGTTGCAGTGGGTCGGTTTATTGAATCAGTACAATGATAGGTGCCTGTAGATTATTTCTATTAGTAGACTGTATAAAACACGTAAAAAAATTCAACTACCAACTAAAATACCACCCGACTTTCTTTATTTGTTACTCTTGTTCCCATTCTTAGACACTGCCCATAGATTTTCAAAGGAATTTAAATACTTAACGAGAATAAGAATAATTTTAAATAAACCAACGCCATCACTAAAATACATAGCTAATAATAATTCCGTATCATCACTCCAAAACATTTACCTATGATAGATTATAATTAATGTAACTATAATAAATAAATAAATAAATAATCAAATCTTTCTCAGGTGCCTTACCCTAAAATAGCTAGATGTATACATAAACATTTTTTTAAAAAACTTACAACTAGTGATATGTTTAAGTTATGTATGTAACATTGATATGTCGATCACAACGATATGGTGCTAATCGTATTGACGGATGCGTTCAGTCCTCAGGCCACCCGAGGTCTTCGCCGACGAGGTCGTAGAACCTCTGGTTGTGTTGCACGAAGAACTTTCGTAGCTTCGTGACAACCGCCGGGTCCACTCTAGGGTGCTTACGGCCCTTTGTCTCGCGCAGACATTTGTCGGTGGTGTCATTGCGTAAACAGTAGAAACCTTTTGTCTCGTTGAAGTAGAAGTTCTTCCTTCCTAAGGAACAAGTAGGGTACTGTAATTAGGTCAAGGGTCTCCGGAACAAGAACCAAACGTGAGTAGCACTTGTGTCGGGTTTATTTAATTTTAAATTTGTTATACCGGATTTAACTATTTTCATCGCAACTAAGTATTTTAATTGGGTAAAGCAATTTCATATAACGTTTCTTTCTAAAGCTGACAGTATTGATCAATTTGTGGTAAACCGCAGTTTCCGCAGATTCAGCCGTGTATAACATTAGACATATGTATTATGAGATCATATGTTATATTCGTATTTAGTAATTTTATCATAGTAAACGTTGTTATAATCAATTCAATATATATTAACTAAAAAACACGCTATTAATTTGGATTCTTATGTGTAAATTTCGAATATGAACATGATAGTTCTGTATAATGTTCTAGTGTGAAAAATTAACATTCATTTACTTGGCTGATTTACTTCTATTCTTTTCCTGAATGCTGACCCGTGCCCATTAGAGGATTTCGAACAGGGATTGAATACGACAATGATAATGATGATTGCAAAAATAATGATAATAAGAATTATAAAAATGGAGATTTTGATGATGACGTTAATAAAGAAGTCGAAAGAAGGTTTACCAATTTTATGCTCCAGTCCAAGAAATTTCTCAATTCGACGCAGCTGCGGCACAGGATCTTCGATGAGCTGATCGCCATTTACCACCAGAATTTGTTCCCGGGGGAATACTTCTAGCCAGCGATGTAGGTACGCGTGGTACAATGATATAGCAATTGGCCTGTGAACAAAATATAATATTTAGCTAAATGCAACTATTCGTAAGGCAACTGCATAAAGGTTCTTTCAGAAGTTCTTTATATAATATAAATCATAAGATTATATGAGTTAAAAGAAGGACCAATTAACGCATAATATATCTATTGCCAAAGAACCGCGTTTGAGTTTCAGAGAGGCAAATATGTAAAAGATGAATTAAATGTCTATTTAATACATTTATTTTATAAATAAAATCAAATGTCATAAAAAAGAGTATTCAGCCCAGTTTTGAGATATTTTACATAATGTACGAAAAAAAATAGTTTTTATCCAGACAATTTCAAGACACCTCCTGAACAAAGTTTCATACTTCAAGTTTCAAGAGTTCAAAACCCACCTATATAATCTGTACGTTGTCAGTAATAGAATTTTATTCAGTAGAAGGTTGGATGAAACATACCTATAAGCGATGTTAATGGATCCATCAGGCGATATAGCTAGATGTTCGAAGGGTTTCCCAGCGTCTGCTGGTGGGTGGCCGGTCTGGGCGATGGCCGGTGCTGATGGAGTGGCACGGCTCCTTAGTTGCGTGTAGTCTGATATCGCGCGCGTGACCGGCTCCCGGACGATCAGCAGCAGTCGGACTGACGAGTTCATTGCGCGAACACGTTCTGGTACCTGGCAATCAAATAATCATTACGTGTTTCTGCATTGCATCAGAGCATTATCAAGAAATAATTGTAACAGTCTCTGTTGCACACTCGGTGCGACTAACGGGAGTTCAGGAAGGGTCTCGAATAGGTCGGTCGAACCGCAACTACGTGAGCCATTTAACTAAGTCTACACTCACACTCACGAAACTTTTAGAATCATTCAATGTGTTCTGATTTGAATGCCTTAAAGGAACACTCCCTTAGGCTTCAGAGGTTGCAAAGTAACTGAGACCGAACTTGGGTAGTATTTAAATGCTAAATAGAATTATTTAGAGTTTTCAGGAATAGCAATGACCATATCCAACAAGGTGGATTGCATGGCCGTTTGATGCAAAAATGCGGGTAAAAGCATGTTTAATAACTTGTAGTGCATGGTGATAACTGCTATGAAATTCGGCCTCTTAGATTGAAGGTCCAAGGTTCAAACCAGGATGATTCACAATAAGCACTTTAAGTTTACAATGAACAACAAAATCAAAAATATAATCATAAGGGTACCTTATTTATTAAACTCACCTCAGGCGTGACAAAGTAACTAGGGCTTTTCTCTATAGTTATTTGTCCCTTGAAGGAAAGTGGCATTTTGCTCCGGTACCACTCAAGGCCCAGAGCGTAGTTCTCGTCACGATCGAAGAAGTGGACTTCTCCGGAAGCCTTCTGAACCATCGGATGAAGGTACAGCATCTCGAGAAGGGCTCGAGTTCCGCATTTTCTGACACCGACTATTAATGCCTGAGATCAAAGCAAGGAGCAGGTATGTATTGATTTTCAGGTGAAACATTTGTAACAAATAAAAATAAATACAATCATTCATTTTTGACAGTAAATTTAAGGCGAAATAACCAGTTTCTTTCAATTCAGCTTGTGCATAAGTTTCTTTACAAATGGGGCGTTCTGTGTAAATACGGACATCAGAGGGCCTACACACCATTTTATTGTGCCAATGCAGAATATCTTTTGGGTATCGTCTTTCATAAATTATTCTCTGTAATTTAAAAAAAAATCCTTCCTCGTTTAGGCGTGAACACATTTATGACAAAACGCGTCTAGAAGAAATAGTAAGTATTCTACTCGTATAACTGTGCATAATTTGAAATTGAATCTTATATTTATCAAATATATATAGAAAATGTTTCTTTCATTACATGTTATGTTTAGTAATAATTGTACAATATTGGTATAATATGGAATACGTGATATTATATTTCCATACTATAGCTTCCCAAAATTTTTGGGGCTTTGCGGTATGAAACTGAAAATTTTTGTGGCACCAAAGGCCGGTTCAATTTTTTAGCTCAACAAATAAAAAACTAGTCGGTCCAGCTTCTTTTTTTGGAGTCGTCGTAGCCGAATAAAAATAGCCGAGAGAATGTGACGAACCGAACTAGAGCCATTCATACAGAATTGAACTAGCTAAGCGTAAGCAGGGCTAGAGCAATTAATGTCGAATCATACTATCTTAGTCGATTTGTAGTAATTGTTTTAGTAATGCGACATTTTAAAAATATTATATGTTAAGTAAACCACTGCAATGAACATATAGAATATCGATAGGGGAATGCCTTATGTTAGAGCAACCATTCTGAACCATTAGTCTACAGGTTACTGATGGTTCTGAATGACTCCACAATGATGAAATTGGTTACGATAAGCCCAATTAATGAACTAGCGAACGCCCCAGGCAGAAATAATAAAATATTTTCTCGGTGACTTCTTTGAGGACGATGATCCATGGTAAGAGATAAATATATTAAACAACGGTTAATTGTAATAAAACCGTGTGAAATATAGCCATGATAATTAATTGAGACATGCGGTGGCCAAATTCTAAAAAAAGCACCGTGTGGTAGGTACACGAAACATTTGGAAATGAATTTTGACCCCTTAATGACTCAATTTTAATAACAATTTGCCTTCTAAAGATATAATCCTTTATTAATTATAATGATCAGTACAAAATAGCTAGCACACAAATTCATTTAGCTTCCTCATCTGTACTATAATAATATCTACAATAATATTATAAAGAGGAAAACTTTGTTTGTTTGTTTGGTTGTAATGAGTAGGCTCAAAAACTACTGGACCGATTTTAAAAATTCTTTCACCATTCGAAAGCTACATTATCCACGAGTAACATAAGCTATATTTTATATGAAATATATTTGATACATATATTTTGAAGCAGTACAAAGTTTGCCAGGTCAGGTACTAATATAAAGTACGAATGTCAGTATTATAAAGACATCAATTAAAACTAAAATCATTTGCCAAGAAGCTATTTCAAAATATCTCATACGTTTTGTTGTATTCGTTGAGCGTGTACTTTGCTCACGTGTTTATCTGTATCACATGAATAACGGAGCCACCGATCTATTCTCGTGGGTTCTCGTTTCTCAAACAGGTCAAGTACGTTAGCGATTTGACAGAATATTTTTCAAATTTGTATTTTAACTTTACGACTTTAAATTTGAACATAGACGTAGTAGAGTAGCCTTCACCTCAACCTATTTGTATTTTAAATTGTATTAATGTATAATAGTATTGTTGTAATTGTACTAAAGTTACTTATAGCGGGAACTTTGTTGCCTTTGTGGTTTGACATAATTAAATTTGGTAAAAATAGGCTATGATGCTATACGGCAGAGCTAATTACGAGTATTTACATAAGCCGTTCCAAATTAGTTGAAGAGTAGTATCATAATTGTATATTTCAGATTCATATGTCACTACTGCCCACATGTGGCAGTATCAAAAGCACTTTTAGCTTCTAGCACTTAATTTTTTTTCTCATGCGACTTTTTCTCATCTGCACGTAATTTATAACTATTTCTACTACATATTAACAGGTATTGCGTTAAAATTATTCACTATAAACAATTATGATTAAAAATATTTTTAGTGTATTAATTCAGGTAAAAATTCTTTATCCAAAAATTTCGAGGCGTAAAAATCATCTTGAATGTTAAACTGGAGGTGAACTACATGCCTTAGGCTGTGTGCCTACAAGAGACCTCTTAGCTTTATATTATCTAAGCATTTTTTTAACTTAGAAATGTTTACGTGATTGAAATATTATATTAGCCCTCATTATTATAATGATGAATTATGATACACACTTATCAGAACAAATAACGTCTAACTTTATTTAAATCGATAACAAAATATCAAAACACAATTTAAATAAACGCATATGAATCATTGTGTATCAAGTTATGTTGCATATTCGCGGTAACATATGTCAGAGCACAAATATATGTGTCAAGAAGTTTATACCTGAGGGAGTCTGCGAGCGGGCCGCGGCGTTCGGAGAGGTTTGAGTCGTTTCCTCAACGCCATAGGGTGGTTTATCGTCCGGCTGCTGATCTCTTGGCTCTGCAGGATCTTACGACCTTCGCTGGCAGCCGACGCCATGCTAGCCGCCTGTGGAAATAAACTTATGAACTTTGAAATCTCCAGACAATGGCACTAACATTGATATATGTGACCGAATACACGTTTTGATACGGAACTTACATATGAGTTACAGAGGATTATAATTACTAATAATAACATTTAATCAATGGTACAGTAGAGTGATTTGTTACTAAATGATCGATTACTCATTTTGTTATAAATATACAGATAATAATAACACATAACAGTATTAATTGTATATGATTGCGCAGTACCTATTACACAGTTTTAAACCTGTGTGCCACAATAAAGTGATTTAATTTGATTTGAGCGTATTATAAGTTCTATGAAATAATGACGTCATAAGTTTAACGTAGAATTAAACACTTCCGACATTCATATCACCATATTATTATTATCTATGGATATATACAACACATGAGACGTTAAATCTGGACCAATAAATGCTTAGTCAAGATTTGAACTAGCGATACTCTGGTTTGAAAGAGCAGTAGATATTGAAAATTATGTTTTCATTTTCAAATTGGAATTACATATACGTATTGTAAATATAGTACATATATTAAGCGGTAGTATATAGTGTTCGATACGAGGTAAATCCAAAATTATATTGTTCTAAAATGAACTAAATTGGTACAATTAAGTGTAATGTAACATCAAAATCATTGTTTGATACATAACTATGCTATTGATTAATTAATGGCTCTATTGAAATGCCATTAATTTGAAGCTCTTCGTGGTCGCCTCGTTTGAACATGTTTCATGCACCATTCAAATAATTGATACTACACGTCATGTCAAACAAATATATTACGAGCTCTTTCAATTAAGAGCTATCAATTAATTGACAGTTGTGATATTTACGGCTCCAATATTGTAACGTTTGACAACTTGGGAAACCTACACCATACTTCACCCCGCTGCTTGAATGCTGACTCGGAAGATTTAATAATAAGCTACTGCCGCTTATGGACATCCGTAAGATAAGATTTGATTACTATATAAAGTTTGCTACTTCTGAGGACTAAGTTAGGATGCCTCGAATTTTATGTCTCCCTTATCACACCATTCAAATCGGAAGACAGCCGTAGACAGTAACTACACAACAGTAACGTAAGAACTGCACCACACAAATCACAGACCTTTTAGATACAGGTCTGTGCTAGAAATTGATGTTATGCTGATACCCGGTGGAAACATACTGCTTCGCTATCTATGAAAACTATAGTCATTACATTATATCTAATACCTTTAAACGAGAAATTCTTGTATATATATTTATATCAACGATATCGGAAACGGCTCCAACGATTTCCTTGAAATTTTGTAATTAGAGGGTTTCGGGGGCGATAAATCGATCTAGCTAGGTTTTATTTTCAGAAAATGTCGTTTAAAAGAAAATAAAACATATTCGGTAAAATTGAGAAACCTCCTCCTTTTTGAAGTCGGTTAAAAAACACAGAGCAAAGCTCGGTCATCTAGATACTTCATATATATCACTATAGTTTTCATTTATAAGAACTGTAAATGTAACGGACTGTAACTGAGAATGTATATGTATCCAATTACATTTTCCGCTTTATATTTTGCAACATCTAATTAGAAAACGGATGAACCTGTTCAACATGTTTCATTGAACCACTGCAACCGCAGAACCATCGCTCTTTGCCGCAATTTGGCAATGGGCATCAATCCAAACCAAATCATTACTGCTACACGTGAATGTAATAATGATTAGCAGGGATAGCCCGTGGAATGACTTCAAACCAAGCAAATGGTATAGGTTCAATTCCAGACGCAATCTAAACCTTATTTTTTTTAATACGTTTTTGTACACAAACAAAAGATACAGAAGAGATAGAAATGAAGTACAAAGGATTGCTTATTCCAAAATGGAATTTCTTTCAGCAACCCTGGGACAGAAATGTGCATACAAAAGGCAAAATTAGTCTGCAAAAACAAAAAAAAACACTTTTTTCGAAGTTCATTTAAATTTAATTGTAAATAACATTTTCTACTCCCATAACCCCATGCTTAAAATTGACCTGTATCGTTGAGCCCATGGACGCCTAGAATAAGTACAAAAATCTAAAGTTTTCATTTCAAAATATATTGTGACTGGTCTGTATGGTGATCGCCGGTCGATTTTCATTATCATTGGTGTTATGACAGTGAAAAACGCAACCCAATGAGACCAAAACCCGTTCTAAATAATTATCGATAGCACAACACATTTTGGAAATTTTTAAATATATCAAGTACCTAATAAAGGTCTAAGAATTCACGATGATGAGTTCAATTTGGTACAATTTTGTAAACTTATGTGATTCATAACTGAGGCAAGTGGTCTATTAATAAACTTTTGCACAGATAGTAAAGTCAAAGTGTTTTATGATATAATGAGTTCGGCTGAAATTTTAAAATAAATGATTAATTGATTTGAAGCCCAATTATGTCGTATCTTTTGTCTTATTTATTTGTTCTTAATAACATAATCATTTAGAGAAAATTAAATCCTAAAACATTGGTACATATTTAGCTCCAAGTATAAAACTTTTAAAAAACCATTTATAACATCTCTTTCAGAAACATTAACAAATTGAATAAGGCAATGGTTTCTTCCACACGGAATCTAATCGGTATGTTGGTAAAGCAATTGTAGATCCTGATGAAGTTTGTGGCAAAATGAAAAGCACAATGGGCTACTTAAGTCGGTTAAATAGTTACAAGGAGTTTAGAAGAACAAAGTTACGACAAGTTAGTCTTTGCGATTCTTGTAGAGCGCTCCTCCCCAATGCAGTCGATGATGCATTATTCATAAAATTGTCCTACTTCTTTGTCGTTCATGTATCCGGGATTTTTAGAATTCTTACATTTTAACTGGCTTCGGTGATCGTGTTTTGAGCGAATGAAAACTGCGTTGTAAAGAAGATATAAACCTACACGAAGTTGTCGAGAAAGTTGTTAAATAGATGGTGTTGTAGTAAATAATTATACCGAAATGATTTTTATTATCTTATGAAATAAAATCTATTTATTTTATAGACCTACGGGATCAATACAAGTTGTAAGTTATAATAATTATGTTTTCTATATCTTGGAATCGAAACACGATCTCAACGGAAAGATCCAGCAAAAATCTCAATTCTAATACTCATACTCGTGCTTGTAACTTTCTATTCTGAAGATTTTATTCTCAAGTCAATAAAACAGATAAAGAGGACACATATTTAAAAGTAAATTACATCTCGCATCTCGCATATCCGAAGTAATAATATGGCTTCAGATTACTTATCGACTTCAATTTGCCGGTACAAGAATTCTGTATCTCACCAAGTACTGGTAACACTCAAGCGATATATTTCAACAAAATATGTAATAACATACACAAATACAGTTGAAGCGATTGTAATTTCAAAATAAGTTCTAGACTCCTTTACTTAGTACTATTTACTGTGTGTTTTCGTTCTATAATATGTTTACTTAATAGAAATACTGGTATTACACCGTGCCTTTTTGGGAAGTTTAAAATGGAATGAAACAAAAATAATTTATGTCAGAATGGTGTACAAAATCTTATGTAATAACTCGTTTTGTAATCTTATTAAGCTTTCTGTAATAGCTTATTAAGGCTGACCGCCCATTAGCTACTATGACATGTTTGCTTAGGCTACCACATTGTAGGTTAAGCGATAGTTTGGGTAAGCTACAATATTGTCGCTGAGCAGTCGTTTAATCCGCTGTATATTGTTGAGCTAAGTTATAGTAGCCGAACAACTTGAGCAACCAACCACTTGATTGCTAAAGCCACCAGCGCCTCAAGCGACAGTAGCAACTGGGTGGCCAGCCTAAGTACAAGGTCCCTTATCGCCTACACGGAGTCACGAACCCATGATATTTTCACGGACTTGCACGATATTTTCTAATAAACAGCCAATGAGAAAGTTGAGGTATTTGTTTCACAAAAAGTAACAAATAAAGCCATTTATACTATTTGTTATAAAACACCATGAGAGCCCATTTTATTCCACAGCCAATTTTTTCACATTACTTTCAGAGAACTCCGAGTCATGTACAATTCGCACATTATGTCGAAAATTCGTAAGTGCCCTGGATTCGAACCCTGGTCCCACAATATGACAAGCGAAACTTCACACCACTGTTCTCACAGCGCACAAAATGATCGTGTATTAATATTTGAAACGGGTAATCCGATAATCCGGCAATAGGATGGAATATCCTGAAATTATAATTATACGTATGCTGCGTTGCTCGCCGTTTCCACACACTCCCTTATAGTTACTCAACTGTAATTAATTATTTAACCCGCACGCCTAAATTAAACCCGCACTACAATTTTAGCCTAGAACTAGAAACTAGAACTGTTTCGAGCAACTAAATTAAAGTTGGTAATGACGATGCGCCTTTACGTTAATGAAGAAATTAAATCTTCAAATTTATAGCTCACCACGTGAATAATTGTGTATAAACTTTCAGTGGGTATAATAGTTTATTATAAAACATAATTAGATTTTTAAAGAAAACTCGAATTAAAAAAGGAAAGTGTGTATTGGTCCACTTAATCGCGACACTATGGGCGACGCTGAGGGCAGTTCGGTTACAAATAAATGTAGATTTCATGTTTTGATGGTATCTAAAGTACATGATACTACTTAGTATACCTTATTTTAATGCTTTATCATAGATTAGTAAAGATTACTCACTCCTAACAAGAAAAAAAGTTTTGCCACGTCTCCGTGCCAAAATGTCCCTAAAATATTTGAAATAATTATTTATTTATTATGTAAATTACGCAGTATTAGTTGTTTATTCGTAAATTTTCTCTAAAAATGTTTTTATTTGTCAAGAATCCAAAAAAAGAACTTACTAATAAGCCATTTGTGGCTTCATTCAATTTCAAGGCGGCGAAGTATCTTTACTAATCTTTTTTTTTTATACAATATAGGAGTAGCAGACGAGCATGCAGTCCATCTGATGGTAAGTGGATACTGCCGCCCATGGACATTTATATAATCAACTCCAGATAGGATTAGACATTCCTACCTGAGGTCGGTCACAGATGCGCCGCTACCCCTGAGGACTAAGCTGGAACGCCTCGGAAAAGTATGTCTCCCTTACCACACTCTTCAAACCGGAACACAGCAGCGCCTAACACTGGTGTTATTAGGTACAAATAGGTGTGGCGGTGGTGCCGCCGGAGTCGAACCACAAAGGGTTCTACCACCTTCAAATCTATGTGTTTTATACCAAACCTTCAGCGTTTACATGAAATTGCAAAAAAGAACAATAATAAGACAAGATGTTAATACTTATGTGAATTTTGAAAATAATGTCACCCTCTTTATTTAACATCATGACCCAATTTGTACAAGGATGTACGTTTAAATTCCACCCGGAACAAACGGCACTTGATAAATAACTTATTTTTTGAGTGATGTGTGCGTGACAAGCATATGCGTGCGGAATATATGACGTGAAAAGCGTAAAGGTATCGCTCCTCTATTTATTTATGCTCTTTACCCCAACTCGTCGCGTATAAGGTTGGTAGAGTCAGTACAGGTCGGGCGGGGAGGAACCTCCGCTATACATATACTTGTCGTGAATCAGTTCTCTGTTACGTTAGGAAAGTTTGAATGCTGTTGACTAAATTATGAGACAACCATCTTAGTCGTCATAAGTGGTATCTTTGATTGAATTCAAATAGAACCACTGGTCTGCATGAAATTGATCACATACCTGCTGCCACCCACGGATAGTGGACATGTCCGTGAATAACAGTGATCACTTACCATCAGATGGATCGTCTGCCAATATTATAAAAATCTAAATATTTGCACCGTCACATAATATCTTATGAAGAACCTAACATTTATTTCATCACAATCGACTAACTCAATCAGAAGTTATTATTGGTCCAGCATGAAACAAGTAAATGCTCGGACGACAGCTTGTACAAAATAATGAAGTTAAACAACAGGGGCATCATAAAGAGAGTTACTGTGGTCCATATGTTAATTTATGGGCGGGTGAGCTTCACGCAAATGTAGTTACTAAATATGTTACGGTAGAGACCAGATTGGCACGTATGATACAGGATGTAGGGCAGTACATGTCGATGTTATCTGAGGAGTTGCGGCGAAGAACATTAATTACGATTAGAGGTCGCCCGATACGCTATCCCAGCTGTGGGCTTGGCCGGCACGCCTCAGCACGCACCCTTACTCTAACGGAAACTAAGGCACTAGTCGACGCAACGAATAAGATTATGTCAAAAGTTTGAATACGAATATTACAACTGAGTTAAGTTTTCAAAGGAATGTGAAATCTATCAGCCATCACTTGATAAGTGGATGATGATCCTTTAACTGAATAAATCAGTATTATTAGTAAAAAATATAAGTTTCTTACAACATAAATGTATTTTATATTTGATATTCCAATGACATTTGCTTCCCATTATAAAGGACAAAAGGAAAGAAAGAGTCTTCATCGGTGATGCGATAATAATCTCGAAGTTGTACAATACGAGGCAATTATAAAAACAATCATCCCTTAATTAATTGAAATATTTTTGTGTCCCTTTGACAATGGATCTACGAACGACTACGTACTACGTATCCACGTACGAAAGGTTACATCAATTTCTGTAGGCTCTATTTTATTATATCTTTGAAAAATTTATATCAGCATGGTGGATTAGTTAGACCATGATTCTATTTATAATCATTGAACATATTACACACGGGTCGTGACAGTCAAAGTATTTTTCTATACAATATTTTGACGGATGTAATCGGAGATACAAATACATTAATACACATTTTATAGGAAAATGGTAATTTGTCTGCTACGGTATGCATCTGACACACACCATACCTGCAGATGTAAGTAAACCCTTAATCGTTCCCCTTTGCAAAGTCTTTTTATATCTTATATATAAAATTCTCGTGTCACAGTGTTAGTTACCGTACTCCTCCGCAACGGCTTTACTGATTTTCACCAAATTTTATATGCATATTTAGTAGGTCTGAGAATCGGCTACTATCTATGTTTCATACCTCTTAGTGACAAGGGTTGTTCACCCTTAACATGTTTTTATTTATATGGCAACACAACGTTTGCCGGGTCAGCTAGTTCGTTTGTAAAATCGCCACTCGTTTACAATGAAACCATTACCGTATCTACATGTGCCGTAGAAGCTCGTACGTTCGTATAATCTGATACAATTGGTACGTACAGTGCAAACTTGTTAGGTAGATCCCAATTACATATTCATAAAGGATATTCATTCATAATAATGTAAATTAGAGTACGTATCCTATGAGTTGCCGCTTTACAAATTGCCAGCGTAATTATTCAAAAAATATTTTATGCCTGTATTATTTAAATTTACAAACAAAATGGAAATTTAACAAAATTTTTGATACGGATTTAAGTAGCTTAAAATATTCAGGGTTAAGCCTTCGTTTATTAAGATTTACGCTGATCCCGAATAATAGACTCAAATTAAGAATTATATCCTAAGTTAACAGATTACTTTGCTATGGAAGTTGAGGATAACAAGATAACAGGCAATTTAAGGTATTTAATAGATACTTACACAATAATAAATTGATTATACGAGTAATTAAGTAGTTCATCAAACTGAACTTAAGTGCTGACTTAAAATAATAAACATATATTTGGCGATGTTTTTATAAGTAATATTTCTTTAAAATTACTGTAAATTTAGACGGTTTATTAATTAATTATTTTAGTTTAAAAAGGGTATTTTTATTACTTCGGTAAATATAAGTGGCACTCAAACTTTATACAAAATATTGCATTTAACACGTTAGCTGCGGAACGCGGCTTAAAACACCTCGTCCATGTCTGGTCGTTATAGCGGTAAGAAAAAACTTTAACTTCTCTGTGGTGCGAGAGGCATAACTTCCGTCTGGTTCAGTGTAGGAGAGTGATAACTATATGTTTGTGATGTGCTACTGATTCCTAGTTCTATGGTACACCAACCTAATGTCGGGTTTGTTAGACCTCGTACCGCACTGAACAAATAATAATGCTAACACAGTGCGGAACGAGGTTGGGAACGCCTCGTTTCCCCACGCACCTCGTACCGCACCCCACGCTAGCTTCACGTGGTTAGTGTTGTGCAACGCAGTCGAGGCTGCGTAGCGACGAAGTAGGACCGCTGTCTTTATGTTGAAAATTATCATGTCGAAACGTTGCCGAAAAAAGTTGATCATGGAGGAAGATGAAGAAAAAGCGGTTGAAAAATCTGAGCCAGAATCAGAATACAGGAAGATATTTCAAAAACAGGTAAGTCACAAATATACTCTGTCTAGGTGAAAGTCCAGTAGTGAGACTTGGCAGGCTAGGCATATATCCGTATAGTAAGAAATTACATTATAGATAATTACGTTTCCTGTTATGGTTCAAACAAAAGTTAAGCAGCTACATTATTGATATAGGAAACGTAGGCAAAATCGTTACCGAGTATTCCGATTACTCTTTACCCTAATCTACTCGCTCCTACTTTTCAGAATCCACTGCAAAGAAAGCACATCATCTCGATAAGGGTCCAAAGAAGAAGAGATGTGTCGGATGCTACGAAAACTCCGCACATTCTTGACATGTCGTGAGGCAGACAAAAAAACCAAAAAAAAATATCTCACGGAATGCACTGTTTGCAAAAAACCTTATTGTCTGAAATGTTTCAATGAAAAACATCCATAACTTTTCCCCTTTTTGTATTCATTCTGTCCATAACGTTGATAAATAAAAACAATAAAATAAAATCGATATTTATTTTCCCATCACTAAATTATATGGAAACCTGCCATTTTTCAGTGCGGTCCGAGGTGCATTAGACCCACATTTTATTTTACCCATAGAATCTAAAGTAACGAATTTAACCAAGGGCGGCGGCAGTTTTAGGTTAATCAACTCATTGTTAATAATAATCAAGACAAAAGCCGTCGATTTTGTCTTATTTGGCGCCAAAAAAAGGATTTTAGTCTCCTTCGGGCGGTGGGATTTAACACGCCTCGTGCCGCCACAATGTCGGATATAGGACGAGGTTTAAAACAACTCGTAACGCAGTAATGGAAAGTACAGAAAAATCTGTGCCGCAGGGAACGTGTTAAACCTGTAAAAAACTATCCGTTATTTGTTAATTTTGTCGATTTACTTCAAATATAAGTATATATGAATCTTTAAGACACGGGAAAGTAATTTTGCGAGGAGCAACATTACCTACTTTTATCTCCAAAGATGTGTATGGTTTTGACATCCATTTATTAATAGGGTCGCTGTGTCGTACGTCTTTTAGAGTGTTTTCCCCATATATCGTGATGATACATATGTCGTTTTTTTTTCGTTATAATGTTGAATGTAAGTTTTATTACGATACATGCAGTGGAACGCAGGTGTGAGTTGGTAGACTGAGGAGGTGATTTTCCATACAAAATGTATGGTTGTCGGAAATGTTTTGAACGTTACGTTAGGATCATACAGTGGTCGATATTTGTATTCGGTGCAGATATTTGTAAAAACAAACACAAGTGAACATGGATGCAGTCATGCGCTGTAACACGTCGATTAGGAAGACAAGTTTACCCATTATCTTTTAAATCCGAAACAATAATGTAATACAAATTTACTTATCTTTAAAATCACAAACAATAATCTAATACAAATTTACTAATGGGATTTACACGAGATTTCCGTAATGGAAAATTGGACCTTTAAGAACTGGTCTAAATAATTAATTAAATAATTAAACGTAATCTCGATTATTCCCTGTGGAAAACTATGTATAAGCGTTTAAATCACATAGAATGTGTCTTCGATGCTTGTTTCAAGTGTAACATTACTGTATTACATATTATATTTTATTGTGTAGGTATTTATTTCATTTCTTGTTAATATACCGCTGATAGCATTACATACTGTACTCAATTTTTAAGATATAAGTTTACTCGCAGCTTACTGTTTACTATATTTTGATACAGTCGTTGGTGTATAAGTATAATCTTGTAAACGAATGCTGTACGGCACGATAAAGTCACTGGGATGATGTACAGCGCGTCGTCATTTATAACGTAACAGAAAATAGCCGCGGCGGGCTTAGGCCGGGACACGTCACTACCAGTACGCAGTCCGCCAGCTCGCCCTCTGCTGGCCTGAACGAGGCACGCCGCAACGACCTAAACAAACTTCATAATGTTGTATAACATGACGTCACCTGTATGCTGTATAGTGCGCTGTCATAGAGCACGTGGAAGGTGAGGAAGAGCGACAGCAGCGTGACGGAGAGCAGGGCCGCGGCGAGCTTGGGCCGCGACACCCCCACCACCAGCACGCAGTCCGCCAGCTCGCCTTCTGCTGGCCTGAACGAGGAGCGCGGCAACCATCTGGAGAAATACAACTTATTTAAACCAGTGTACGACTTCTGTTACATTATTAATAACTTTTTTATGTAATTGAACAACCAAACAAGTAGTTCACCTGATCGTATTTGATTTCTACTGCCAATTATCATCTGCAATGAGTCCCTATTTGGAATGGAGTCCTAAAACCAGAAACAGTTGCTTTGTAGTCGTTGACTGAGTTAGTCTGTAATGCAAGTGTGTTCCTTTACCGCAAATTATTTACCACCAAATTCTACACAGCACTTATAAATAAATCTTGCCTTTCACATACATAAAGTCACCTCACCAGAACGTAACGCTCAAAGCCACACGTTACTAATTTGCCCTCACTGAACTTTGAAAGTTTTTACGGGCCAAATTGAAAGCAAAAGTTGGGGACAAAACCGCACAAGCGTTAATGTACCAAATAATCGTTGTACAAGTACAATTAGGGACATACAACAAAGGACCAATTCAGGTTTAAGCGGCATCCTTTGTCGGCGGTGGCAATATAGCTAATTAATGTTTTTAGGAACTTGAGAGGTCTTCCGTCTTAGTAAAGTCGTGTGGCGTTGTTTTCGCGCTTCACTTGTAACTTGCTGACTTCTATGCTCGTATTTCGTGGTTCATGTCATCGATCTATATTGTCCCACTGTTGAGTACGAATTTTCTCTCAGACTGAGAGCGGTGAGGCTATAGTCCACGACGCTGTTCAAGTGCGAATTAATACTTGGTGACTTCACACTCCACTGAGTTTTATTTTTTATTTTAAGGAACTCTGAGGTATGTAGGTTTCCTCAAGATATTTTTCCTCATCGCTATAGCAAGTACTAATTAATTCCTAGCATGTACATAATTACGACAAAATCAGTAGATGTGCTTGGTATTCGAACTTCAGACCCTGATTGAGAAGTCGAGTTGCACCCAGTATCACTTATCACTACTACTTCTATATTAACTGCCATTAGATATCACCTACCTGCTTGATTATCGATCAAATATATAATTAATAATTTTTGTATACTTGTACATAAGTAAAAATACCAAATATTGTCTATTCTCAAAGGACAGATATACTAGATATATTCAAGTAATTCTTGTCACTAAATCTCTGAAGCGGAGTGTGTAGAGAAACTTCTGTAAACTGAATAACTTAGCCTGAATATTGAACCAGAAACTTTCAGTGGGTACTCTAAATTGAAGAAACTTGTTGAGATAAACTTAAGGGTTTCGGATATCCAAATATGATTTTACTAAGAGGGTAACATCATGTCTCCACGTTTCCTCATGTTCTATGCATATCCTTCTAACTTTCCCAAAATTACTAATATTAATTGACTATATTACTATTAATACTATTTTAATACTATTTGAAAGGCGGTAGACTGTCTGTTTCTAATATGAAGCAGTTTTTGTGTTTCGTTGGAATATTTTAGATACCGACTAACTTATATATGATAACAATCTCAGTCTTCTGTAGCACTACCATGAGTTGGCATAGAAACGCCACTATAGAAATTGTAAATAGAAAACTATTGTCATTTTGCTAGTGAATAAAATAACTACTATCGTTACGGTATTTCTTGACAACGTCTGTCAAATTAATGACTCTGTATGGCAATAGATCATAATGACATTCGCTAGCGATTTGATTTCGATAGGTTTTTTACGTATCGAGTTACGCCACTACGGATTTTAGTTCTACGAGTAACCACCAAAGGCGCTGTACAATTTTTCATACATTTATTTTACGCAGTCGCTAGCGAGTAATACTTTTGTAAACTCATGGTAGTCCTACTGTAGTAACTTCTGAGTAAGTGGTCGGTTTCAGTTAGGACCCTGTTCTAAATGTTGTCCGTTATAAATGTCCATGGTTGACAGTGACCACTTACGATCAGGTGGACTATATGCTTGTTTTCTTTTTCTATAGTACTTATAGATTGCTTCTTCTATAGTATAAGAATAAGAACTATAAGTACTACAACTACACCAGTAGTGTGTAGGGATGTTGTGTTTTATTTTGAACAGGTATCAAGCAACTTACTCGTATAGAAAGCGTTCCAACTTAGTCTTCAAGAGTAGCAACATATCTGTGAATATCTCAAGATATCTATTGATTGCAGTGAACAATTAACATTACAGGTATATATTGTATATCCTTTTACTTCTTTATCTAAAAATGTTTCCTTAATTTATACTTACAAGATATCAAGCGGCAGGGATTGAGAGCAGCTTCTGTAGGCTTCAGGTCTGTGTTTGCTCGACAGAGACTGACTCATCTGGACGCGCGTCTCCATGGGTCTCCCATTAAACCAATTTCATTGATCTAATGAATCTAACGTTCCGACCACCACAGTCATTGTTTGTATAGGAGAGACTAAGTTTAAAACTAGGTTGTCGGTCTTATAGAACGCATCTGAAACAAAGACTTTTATAATTGTAGTACTTACGTCCTAATTTATTATTTAGAAAAGAAGGGCAGCGGACATGATTGCATATAACCTATAAATCCGCCATTGTTAAAAATCTCTTCCGATAGCCAATGAAATACATATGTGCCAATCTACAGTATACGTTATTAAAATTAATAAGCTAAATACTTTGTTACGAAATTTCATAAGTGATTTACTTTCTGAGATATTCTGACTTTTGAAGACAAATGAAGTAATATGGACCCTAAAATGTATAAGAAATAAATATCAAAATGTTACTAGTTTTTATGACCTTTCCAAAAATGTGACCTGTTCAAAAGTGGTATTCAAACATTAACTATTCAAATAGCGCCAAAACCAATACAGTAGTAGTATAATAGCCCATATCTAAATGAAGGACAAAAATACTAGCATTAAAATGGAACCTATCAGACACGTGTATCTAAAAAAACGTTATTATAATATGACACGACCTTGTATAAAAATAAAACCTTGGCCCACAATGCTTGATGACATGTAAAACTCAATGGGCTATAAAAAGGTTATATTTTTTAATCAGTCTAGTTGAAGGTTCAATCAATATATTGCGAAAAGATAAAGTAGTTTTAATATAGAACATAAATACACGTAACGGTAAATATATTCACAATTATTATTACTTTCGTACTTACAGCGTTGATTAAACAAAAGCAAGCTATTTAGAGAGATGAATAGTTCCCATTGGACATATATTTCGAATAGTTCGATTTCGTGTTTGAATAGTTCGCCGAATAACAATCAAATTTAATAGTATTTGGTTGTTGTAATTTATACTTTTCCTTCACATACCTTATGATCCAAGTTACCCTAGTTTACTGTTTAGTGTGACTTACCATAAGATCTATTTGAAAGAAGTGTTACCAAAAAGTATGTTAGCATTAGGAGTTTATTTGGTCACTTCGTCTATGGTAATAAAGGAGTACTATCTGAACTAATGGCCTGGCTGCAGGTCAGTGCAGGCAGTTCTAAGGTAGTATTTATGACTCTAATCCCATAGGACCGAGCTTAATTACATTCTATGCAACTGAAAATACGTTCGTGGAAACAAAACTAATAGCTTCAATGAATGTTTCCGGAAACTAATCTAAGTATTCCGTATAAAACTAAAGTCTTTTTTTTTTAAATAATTACCATTTTAAGTAATATACCCATTTAATGAACTACTATTACATGTATCGTAACTGAAGTAAAAATGCCTATTTTTTCAGATGTAGCGAAGGTCGATATTCACGGTATGATTTAAAACTTAAAATCAAAATTTAATGTCTGCATGACCAGGGTTTGAACCTAGACCATTGCGTGCTAGACCCGTTTGATGCCGCTGCGCCGCGACGATTTGTGTGTGTAAACAATATGCGAATACTAGCTTATGTTAATATGAAAGTTTGTTATATCAGTAGTACACGCATCGCATATTTAGGATTAACATAAACACTTAAATTCAACTTTACGTAAACAACACTACACTCTACTTAGTTTTGATATTTAAGTCCTAAAGTCAATTTAACTAGAGTATACAACAATAGCGAAGCGCAACCAAAGTCCATTCTTCACTCGTACAGTCGGAATACATTTGATTAGTGGGTAGAACGGACGGGTATTTTATTTTTCAATTGTGCTCCAAGGAAACTACAGTATAAATGAACTCGGTTGGATATTTATGACGTACCATATTATACTGCACACTGCGCCAGCACCTGCAATAATAGAAACAGTTTTGAACAACACTGTATCATTTTAAAGGAATAGTGAATTGAGAATTTGATGAAACACATTCTGCAATGTTATTGGGTTACGGTTGTGCCGTGAAAGATATCTATGGTTAATTTTCAGTTAGAATTCGGAATGTTTATTTTGATTGCCCTAGTCTATTTTTAACTCAATAAATAAAATGTATCGTTGGTTAAAATATCATATAATAACTTGAAAATGAGTAAAACAACTGTTTAAGCAATAAGTAAATTACATAAAACGTCTAAAGAATATTTTTTATTACTTCCTTATCATACCTTTTTTTGCTAATTTGTTACTATTTCAAATTTCATTTCAATTTGATTACATAAAGTATAGTATATTATGACTAAGTCCTGCTTGTATCTACAAACATTAAACTCATCAAACACGGGCCGCATCAGACAAAATAATTTTTGATGTGAAACATCTATAGCCGCACGTAAAACCGATTTCTGGCTGGCGACGCATGCCGTGGCGACGTAAAAAATCGTAATATTTTATCATTATGACATATTCAGTTCCTATCACAATATGTTCTTTTCTGCATATTACTTTTACAAAATAATGTCGATGTTTCACATCTGCCAGGCGTCCCGTGACGGCTCACATTTTTTTATACAATATTTTGACTGGCACGACCCGTGTCTGCACGGCTGTGTTACGGAACATATAGATACGAGTACGTTAATGCACAATACTTTTTTGTCTACCACAACACCGTTTTGATACGTTTTAAGTCTGTATATATATAAATTAACCCTTAAGGTGTAAGTTACCTTAAGAAAGCTTTTAAGAAGTACATGTTTAAATATTATTCTCTTGAATAATTATCATCTCCTTGTGGATTTGGTGATAAATGATACTGTAAACCTTGAAAGTTGAAACCTAGACCGACAAATTACACCGCCGCATTACATCGAAACACAAATTGCTTGTCCTAATTTGAACGGGCAGGATCATTAAAAAGTTTGTAGCTTTTCTTTTGAACTTCGTTTTGTCATATAAAAATATCAGTATCATTCCGGATTGATACAGCCTGGTGAAATATCTCCAATTTAAAAGCCAATTTAAAAGTACACCTTCGTCCTGATATGATAATATTATTAAATTCAACTATATATAATTTACTCGTACATTATATAGGTTACAACTATATGCTATATAATAATAAATTATTACTATACCTATATCAGTGATGAAGTCAATTTAAAAAGTGATCATAACATTTCGAAATCTATTTTATAATGTTTTACTGATAATTAAGCGAATGCAAAGAATCGATATGAAACGGAATATATGAAAAGCCATTGAACCAAATTTGCAGATATTTTCGCCAAGAAATAGAAAATATCTCTTAAAACATAATTGCGTTGAAAATATTTTATTAATAAAATATTTTTAACGCTTACTAGTACTTACTTACTAGTACTTAAAATAAAAAAAATAAAGCTTACTTTCCAATCAAGTGTAAATGACTACCATTGATATTAATCCATTGATATTAATTAAAAATCCTCATATAATATGAAGTTCAACATACTTTGATATCGCATATTGTCGTGGTGTTAGTAGCAAATC
The DNA here is from genome assembly GCF_041222505.1 of Epargyreus clarus. Taxonomy (NCBI): domain Eukaryota; kingdom Metazoa; phylum Arthropoda; class Insecta; order Lepidoptera; family Hesperiidae; genus Epargyreus; species Epargyreus clarus. The sequence goes on from NW_027332233.1 coordinate 7,091,874, forward strand.
CCTACAAAGCTTACCTTGATATATTAATTTGGCAACACACCAGATGTTGGGGTTGGCCCATAATGTATTCTGGAAGGTCAGTTGGCAATTATTCGAAAGGAAATAAGGGACGCGGCGAATTAAGTTTTATGCCAAGTACAATATACATTTTTTTATAATTGTCGAACCTTGAATTAAAAATTAAGGTTGGTAATTCATGTACCTATTTATGAAATTATATATATATAATCCTGAACTTACCACTGACTGACTGACATGCCGTTCTCCATGATGCCGGCGAGGAGCGACTTTGTTGTCTATGGCGGGTTTTCTCCTCTCCCCCCCGAGGCAAAGGGAAAAATATGAGATGCCATAGATTCAAGATGGCGGCCGATTTAAAATTTTTAACTTTTTCATTTATTGACTTTATGCTGATGTTTGTTTCTTTTTCGAATAATATTCAGGTGGGTGTTACGATGAAATTGAAAAAAAATGAAAAACCAAGATGGCCGCCGAGATATTTGAGTTTGAAATTTTTCAATTTTCGAGGTGTTTTTGGGAGGTCGTATCTCTTGGGATTTTTAATATTTTGTTGCCATTTTTTAAAATTTTCTCGGATATATCCTCAATTTTGCCAAATCGGATTTATTTTTTTTTTCAACAAGATGGCGGGTCGTCTGTTAGGCGATTTGTAAAATGTACGAAAAATCGGATTTTTTTGAAGTGAAATATTCGGAGGTTGGCAACGTTTGAGCGATTTGGTTTGTTCGGGGCGGTCGTGGGGCTCGGCCCGAAGTGTTGCCAGGTTTGAGTTTTTTTCTCCCCACTCTTACAATTTTTTAAACTTTTCATTCAAAAATATGAAAAGTAGAAGGAGAAATATTTTTGATGAAAATTTTTCACTGGAATATTTTTTTTGGCTGTCGTAATGACATTTGACCATTTTCTTCGATGTCGACTGGCAACACTGGCCGCTGGATTTTTTTTTCAGTTTTACGTAAAATCGACTTCCTCGACCTGAAGGAGTGGTGGGGGGTGGGTTTGATGTATGAGTGGAATTTTTTATTTGCCTCCGTGTCTATGGGAAAAATCTGAAACTTTCAAAATTCAAGATGGCGGCCGAGCTGGATTGGGCAACTTTTTTTTTTATTTTGCACCTATCCAAGATCGGTATCGTTTCCGGCTAACTTGAGGGCGACTGATACGATGAAATTAGAAAAAGTTGAAAAAACAAGATGGCCGTCGAGATACTTGAGTTTGAAATTTTTCATTTTTCGAGGTGTGTTCGCGGGGTGGCACTGATGTGTTTTTTTAAATATTTTTTTGATTTTTTTCGTTTTTTTTCTCGGATATATGCTCAATTTTACCAAATCGGATTTATTTATTTTTTTAACCAGATGGCGGATCTTGGGTCAGGCAATTTGTAAAATGTATGAAAAAATGCATTTTTTGAATTGAAATATTTTGAGGTTGGCAACATTTCAGCGAATCGCCTTGTATGGGGCGGTTGTGGAACGTGACTTGAAGTGTTGCCAGGTTTAGGATTTTTTTTCTTCGTTCATACTTTTTTTGGAACTTTCCATTCAAAAATGTAAAAAGTAGAAGGAGAAACATTTTTAATGAAAATATTTTACATGGGTATTTGTCAGAGGGGTCGTAATGACATTTGACCATTTTCATCCAAATTAACTGGCAACACTGGGAGCTAGATTTCTTTTTTCACTTTTTTGACATTTCGAGTAGCCCAGCCTAAACTATTGGTGGGGGGTAGTAATAATGTATGAGATATTTTTTCGGTAAATAATGGTGGTTATAGGAAAAATGGGAAACATACAAAATTCAAGATGGCGGCCCTCCTGCGATTTTCAACTTTTTTTTTATTCTGCGCGCCTACCTGAGATTGGTGTCATTTTCGGCTAATTGTGGGACAACTGTTAGGATAAAATTAGAAAAAATTGGAAAAACAAGATGGCCGCCAAGATATTTCAGTTTGAAATCTTTAATTTTTCGAGGTGTGTTTGTGGGGCCGTAGCGCGATGGTTTTAATAATATTTTTTCGACATTTTTATTTTATTGGCCGGAGTGTATCCTCAATTTTATCATATGGCAGTGTCATATTTTTTTAACCAGATGGCGGACCTTGAATCAGCCATTTTGTAAAATGTACGAAAAAATGCATTTTTCGAAGTGAAATATTTTGAGGTTGGCAACATTTGAGCGAGTCGCTTTGTATTGAGCGGTTATGGAGCTCAGCTCGAAGTGTTGCCAGGTAAAGTTTTTTTTTTCACCTTTCATACATTTTTTGGAACTTTTCATTCAAAAATGTGAAAAGTAGAAGGAGAAATATTTTTAATTAAATTTTTTCACAGGACTATTTTTTATGGGTGCCGTAATGACATTTGACCATTTTCGTCTTAATCGACTGGCAACACTGGGATACAGAATTTTTTTTCACGCTTTTCACTTTTTGAGTACTTGGGCGGAAACCGTAGACAGAGCATGTAAGTAATGTATGGGAGATATTTTTTATTTCAAATGGACCCTATGTAAAAAATCGAAAATCCAATGTTGCCATATACAAAAAAAATGTTTTCATACAAATGCATTTTCTACAGGATTATCGAAGATTTCAGGCTGTTGCCACCATTTGACGTCATTTTTTTGTATGAAGCGCTTAATGGCACTTATAGACTGTACCAATGTGTAACAAAATATTTCAGTGTTGCCATACAAAACATAATAATTTTCATACATGTGCATTTTTGAATGTCACATTTCAAGCTGTTGTAAATTTTTGACAACGTTATAATGTATGACGCGTTTGTATGTACTAATAGACTGCACATTTTGGTAAAAAAATATTTTAGTGTTGCCATACAAAAAATATTAATTTTCATCCATATGTATTTTTGTATGTAATATTTCAAGCTGTTGTCTTGTATTGGTAACATTAGAATGTATGCGGCGTTTGTACGTCCTAATATTGTGCACATTTTGATTAAAAAATATTTTAGTGTTGCCATACAAAAAATATTAATTTTCATACATTTGTATTTTTGTATGTGGTGTTTCGGGCTGTTGTCTCCCTTTAAAGACCACCACCACCATGCCCAGCATCACTTAACGTCAGTTTTCTGTATGAGGCGTTTAATGGTACTTATAGACTGTATAAATTGGTGAGAAAATATTTCAGTGTTGCCATATAAAAAATAATAATTTTCATACAAGTGCATTTTTGTATGCCATATTTCAAGCGGTTGTTTCCTTTTGATGTCATTCCAATGTATGAGACGTTTGTCGATACTAGCAGTTTCAACATTTGGGTAAAAGAATATTTCAATGTTCCCATACAAAAAATAATAATTTTCATACATATGCATTTTTGTATGTAATATTTCAAGCTTTACTATATTTTCGCCAACCTTATAATGTATGACGCGATTGTGGGTACTAATAGACTTTACCTTTTGGTAACAAAATATGTAAGTGTTGCCATACAAAAAATAATAATTTTCATATGTATGTGTTTTTATATGCAATATTTCAAGCTGTTGTCTTGTATTGATATCATTAAAATGTATGGGAGGTTTAGAGGTACTAATATTCTGCAGATTTCGATAAAAAAATATTTTAGTGTTGCCATACAAAAAATAATAATTTTCATACATTTGTATTTTTGGATGTAAACTTTGAGTCTGTTGTTTCCCTTTAATGACCACCACCACTATGACCAGCATCATTTGACGTCATTTTTCTGTATGAGGCGTTTAATGGTACTTATAGACTTTAAAAATTTGTGGAAAAATATTTCAGTGTTGCCATACAAAAAATATTTTTTTTCATACATATGCACTTTTGTATGTAATATTTGAAGCGGTTGTTTCCTTCTGATGTCATTCCAATATATGAGGCGTTTGTAGATACTAACAGTTTTAACATTTCGGTAAAAGAACATTTCAGTGTTCCCATACAAAAAATAATAATTTTCATACATATGCATTTTTGTATGTAATATTTCAAGCTGTTGTATATTTTTGACTGCCTTATAATGTATGACGCGATTGTAGGTACTAATAGACTTCATATTTTCTTGAAAAAATATTTTAGTGTTGCCATACAAAAAAAAATTCATACATTTGTATTTTTGGATGTAAACTTTGAGGCTGTTGTTTCCCTTTAATGACCGGCGCCATTTGACGTATATTTTCCGTATGAGGCGTTTAATGGTACATATATACTGTACAAATTTGTGGAAAAATATTTCAGTGTTGCCATACAAAAATTAAAAAAAAATACCTATGCATTTTTGTATGTAATATTTCAAACTGCTGTCTCCTTCTGACGTCATTCCAATTAATGAGGTGTTTGTCGATCAGTTTGAATATTATGGTGAAATATTATATCAGTGTTGTCATACAAAAGTTCATATGCATGTATTTTTGTATGTCATATTTCAAACTTGTATTCTTTTGATATCATTACAAAGTATGAGGTGTTTGTAGGTATTTATAGTCTGAAAAAAAAATCAGTTTTATAAAAAATATATCAAAATTGTCAAACAAAAAAATATTTTTTCATACACATGCATTTTTGTATGCAATGTTTCAGGCTCTTCTCTCACTTTAATGACCACCATCACGATGACCGGCACCATTTTACATTTTTTTCTTAGTATTTATTGTAAGGTCACATTTTTTATTATACCTTACTGCGTTAGTTCAACATTATAAAAATAAATTAAATTAAAATTAGTTTAAAACCTTTCACTCGAAAAATAATGCTGGCCACATATTTAATTGGCTGTAACGCTGTACTCGTGATTTAAAAAAAAAACAAAAGTGTATTATGGCGGGAAACGGCAAATGTCAAGGACGATGTTTGTGGAGGTCTTGGAATTAAATAAAAATAACTAGCTTGATTCAAGCCTTTCATTGGAGACACCCCCAACAATTTAGCCAGTGGGATCGCCTGCGTAAAACTGCGTAAGTTAATTTATTGGATATATTTAAATACAACAAATTAAGAATCGATACAAATGTTGGTTGGTACAGATTGTCTTAAGTTTGCTATCTGAGTTTATTAAATAGGCATGTAGTAGCCTAGCCGGCCGTTTTACAGGAATTTGATTGGGTCAAATATTTATGTTTTCATTTTACCTTATTTTGATATAAATCATAATTTAATTTTTAAATATTAATCATATTAGAAGTTCTTACTTACACAGTCGAGATATAAAATGGCAGTACCGTTGTTATGAGCAAATGTTTTATATTATATTTGTTTAGAAGAACTTTAATGTTATAAGGCAACTTTTGCATGCTTCAAATTATTAATATTTTGTCATACATTTAACACTTAACGTTTCGGAGTATGTGTTAAATATTTATACGTATATTACGAATAATTATAAACAGTCCTATATTAGTACTAGAGCTTATTGTGCTGATAATATTCGAAAGTAATATTGATTTTTAAAGTTATCGATGTTATATTGTTAACATTATATTATCCGTATAATAATAATAAAGGGATTAGGTTATTGAATTTTTGTTCTATTTGCGTTATTCCTAAGTATCCATTACGTTACTAACAATTGGAAAAGTATGGATACAGCTTGTACTTACTTAGTTACATTTTTAAATAGAATTAATTGCAAGTTTTATTTTTGTGTTCATGTTTATATTGGATCAAACAATGAAGAATACCTGTGGTCTTTGGAATGTAATAATAATGGACTGGGCATTCAACACTAAAGTATTTAAATCACTTGTTACCATTTCGGAGGAGAAGAATTCATAGTCAGAGTTCATAGAAGGGTCATAAGATATGAAAGAAGAAAAGCAAGACAAATTGTTTAAATTATTTGGAGAGAAGTAATGGTTATCGATTACAGGGTTTATAAGTATAAGTATAAGTATATTTCGAAATTTATTTATGAGTCGTTTAAAAAGGTACATATATGATTCAATCTTAATTAGTTAACTTATTGGTATGTTAAAAAATGTTTGAAATTATTTATGACTTGAGTTTTTGAGTATTCTATTTATTTGAGTTAAATTGTTTGTATGTGTTAAATTGTTTGTGGCTTACGTTACCTATATGAATGTTACTCGTGATTATTATTTTTGGAGTGTTGCCCTACCATGCACATAGTGGGAAGGGATGTAAGATGTTAGATTCTCTTCTTACGTAATAATTTATAATTATTTATTAACAGACACAGATAAACAGATTTTGTGGATGTCGTATGTACTCAAGTAAAGGATATAAAATGTAATAATCTTCTACATTTTTGTGAGTTATTAAAGAGGGTTAAAATATAAAATTTACTAAAGAAGGGCCATAAACTATGATGTATATTTGGACATTTTCATGATGCCGTAATGACATTTGACCATTTTCGTATTAATCAACTGGCAACACTGGCATACAGATTTTTTTTCATGATTTTCACTTTTTGAATAGTTGAGGGAGAACCGTTGACAGAGGATAAACTTTTTACTTAAAATGATCGTTACGTAAAAATACAATATCCAATGTTGCCATAATCAAAAGAAATGTTTTCATACAAATGCATTTTCAACAGGATTATCGAATGTTTCAGACTGTTTCCACCATTTGACATCATTTTTTTGTATGAGGCGCTTAATGGTACTTAGGTATATACTGTACCAATGTGTGAAAAAATATTTCAGTGTTGCCATACGAAAAAAATATGCACTATGCATCTCTAATCTCTTTTTTTGGGAAGCGTATATGCTGTAAACATCATATTTTTAACTCATTGTTACTTTAAAAAGCTATAATCCGATGAGTTTATTTTTTTTACGCGAAAAAAATGCTGTAAGTTGTGGCATAAACAAAATTAATATTAAATTAAAAAGACGTATGGTCTAAAACTAAAACACTTTAAAATCTTACTTTATTTTTTATTGCAGGTAATGAAAATGTAATTCTTTATCGTTTTAAATATTGAAATGACTTATGAAAAAAATCGTACATTATACGTAAAACGTAATTTTAAATAATTTTCACTTAAACGTTATAATTAAACTTTTCTGATTTTTTAACGCCTCAACTCAACTCATAAAACCTTTCATCTCATCATTGATTAATTTGTCTCTTATGTTATCACTCTTCTTATACATCAACATCTTCCCCGTCTGTTTCTTCTAAACAATATTTTTACTTTAGTACAAGGCTTTATCAGTCCTCCTGATGGTAAGTGGCTACTGTCTCGACTGTATGTTCGTCTGCTACTCCTATATTACATAAAAAGGTACCTATAATACTTCCCTCAAGATACACCTTTTTTTTGTTGACAAGAGGGGAAACTTTCAAAAGATACCCTATGCCGTGGGAGCGACACGGGGTTATGTGGGATTCTTACCGCACTAAAACCCCCCCGGTAGTTATCCTCGGCGCTGCATAGAGGACTTCGGGATCTCCAAAGGAACGCAACCGGAGTCTTCTTAGCGTGTTGCCCCGTCGAGCTCTGCCCAGGTGAGCATGACGCTCACCACTCGGTGTGGCGTACACGACGGTATGCGACCACACATACTGCCGTCCTTCCCTGGGTAGTTGCCCGGGTGGTTCCAGCTCTCACTTTTACCACCCGCAATCCCGGAAGCCCCTTTTAGTCGCCCCTTAAGACAGGCAGAGGATACCCTATTCTGGTCCCAGAACTACGGGAACAGATGGGCGTTATCTACGCCCACGGCGACTCCTCCTCCGAGCTGTGCGCTCCCTAGCTCGCTCGGCTTCTTCCTTCGTGGACTTGAAAATGTCGCAGGTGATCATGCTATATCTTGGAGCTATCCAACAATGGCGCTGGAGACAGGTCCGGTCCCACTTTTGACACGAGGATCCGCCGCTGAGACTCCCACGCTGGGCAGTACTGCAGCGTATGCTATGCGGAATCCTCGTAGGGCCGTCATCTCCCTCTATCCTGTTTAGATACTCACCGAAACGGCCATGTCCGGTGAGTATCTGGGTCAACCGGTATGTTGCATGACCTTTCGCGAAGAGCAAAGCCCGAAAGTTCGGTACAATAGCATTGACCAACCGTTGGCGTATGTTACGTGGTTTCAATAGCCGATCATGCTAACAACCTCTAGATACACCTATATATCAAAGCTCACAAAAAAATCTCTATACCTTAGTCTAGACGTCCACTGGACAAAGGCGTTCACAACAGTCACATTAAACCTTGATTTATAGATGGGTATCAGTCCAGAATACTACAATAGTGGAAGACAGATCGTCTGGTCCTCCTGGAAAGCAGGGCGTCCAGCGCAACCCCATCCACGTACCGTTCCGTCGTGTTGCTTGACGAGGACGGGCACCTCGAGGATGTCGGTCTGGATCTGTCTGACAACCAGTTGAGATTTCGCAGAGGGAAATCCCCCGCAGACGTGGTACAGTAGACGAAGTCCCTGGCGAAGAATACAGTTACCCGGGGTGAGGTAATGTTGGCTGTATCACTTGATATGGCCAACGTGTTTGACACCCGCCCCTGGAATTGTAAGAGGATAGCGTCCCATTACCACAGAGGTTCTCCCGGAGAAGATTGTCGGGGACTACTTATCTAGGCGTATGGTGGAATACCCTGGCCAAGACCGGTGGTGTCGGCGGGAAATATGGTGCGGAGTTCCTCAAGGTTTGATGCTGGGTCCTCTCTTGTGGAATATCGGCTAAAACTGAGTGCTGCGAGGAACTCCCCTTCCGGGTGTCAGCATAGTTCGTTATGTAGATGACACCCTGATGACTGTCTGTAGCGGAAGCCATAGGGATGCTTTCCTGCGCGTCACCGCTTACACGGTATTCATAGTGGGCCGCGTACGGCGGTTGTGTTTAAAAATCTTGAAAAATCCGAAACTGTGCTTCATGGCAATCATGGCGATACTTCATGGCCCTCGGAAGGCGCCGCCCCAGGGTGCTTAAATCGTCGTCTCCGAAGTTCGTATCGACGTGAGGCCGTTGCGAACGTATCTGAGATTAAACCTGGATAGCCGGTGAAATGTCGGACCCAGCTTTGGATGGACCCCTCAGCGCCTGAGGTCGGCGGCGACCTTGGGTAGATTTTCTGCCTTATCTCATGTGAGGCAGCCTACGTCTTGGCGGGAAGTTTGCTCTGGGATTTGGGAGCGATGACCTTTTCGTCGCTATGTTATTGGCGCGAGGAAACACACCAATCCTGAAGCCGCCCGCCCGTGCAACAGGAACTGGAGAGACACAGAGCTGAGCTGCGCCAATGGGTTACCGAGACGTGAAACTCAAGGTTGGTGCATCCTAGAGCCGTCCTGAGGACTATTGAGGCAATTCGTGCGTTATTGAGAAGTGGTTATGTAAGCGCAAGGGCGTCCTGTCTTTCCGTCGGACACACGTACTCTGGGTATATGGTTGTTTCTGGAATTATTTGTGCTGGATCGGGCGGGTGTCGACGGCCAGATGCCATCACTGTGACGATTACCTCGAAGAGATGGCCCAGCACACGCTAGAGGTAGTGCTGGTGGTTCGCGCTATGGATGGAAGTGTCTGGTTGCCGGGTCCGTGCCGTGCTTCTCGTGAACCGTCTCTGAACGTCCAGAGGAACGCCGCGGAGTTTTAGTTGATAAGAGTCTAACATACCACCGTTCCCCCGATCTTCTGATCTGATATGCATGAATCCTCATTGATGCTCTTCTGGATTTCTCCGCGTTAAAAAAATGGGTAGAAGCAATAATTTTAAATATACCTACCTACCTACTTTTTGCCATTAATAGCTTAAATTTTTACAATTTTTTACTGAACAAAGACTGTAATTATAATATTCAATTTATACCTAAAATGCTTCTTATTTTTAATTATTAAATGTACTTTAATGAACACCTTACACGTCCTGCCACTTCGCCTACCGCTCGGCAAATGGAACATTTTCGTCGCCTCCGTCAAAAGGGCGCGAGCACACGTAGTAACATTTAAAAATATCGTAAATATTGTGAAACTTAAATATTGGATGCCTTTAAAATGCCATTAAAATGTTGGATGCCTTTAAAATGTTGTAAGATATGTTTTTGTGTCCATTACAAGTGATTAGGTTTAGTTTTTATGTCCATATTTACATGTGTGTGTCCATTACAAGATTAAAAGTTTAGTGATTTATTTTACATAATTAAGTATTTAAATATGACATATTTGTATTTCTTATACCATATAAACGCTGTAACTATAATTCGCCTTTAAATCTCATACCGCGTAAATACTGTAACTGAGCTGAGACTAAAATTCTCAGACCGCGAAAACGCTGTAACCCGTGTTGTGTTTAAATGTTTTGATAGTGAAATTAGTGTAACAGGCGCAGTACAATAAAACGAAGGACTTTTACAGGGTTACTGCAATTTAAGGTCGACAAAAAACATTTCATTGAAATATTCTACGCTGTAAATGAATTTAAAATGCTCTTAGAGCTACACGAGTGTTAGATCATTCAACACAGAAAAAAATCTGATTCCAAATATGTATATAACGTATTTCCAGACTTTTTGGCGTAACAGCAATAACGCATTCCTGGGTCGATATGCACTATTTTATGTAATATTTCAAGTTGCTGTATATTTTTGAACGCCTTATAATGTATGACGCGTATGTACTAATAGACTACACATTTTGGTAAAAAAATATTTTAGTATTGCCATGCAAAAAATAACAAGTTTTATAAATAAGTATTTTTGTATGTAATATTTCAAGCTATTGTGTCATTATGTTTTTAAAATGTATGGCTTATAGACAAAAAAATCAGGACCCAAATTCTTGGTATTTTGCAAATATTAACTCGTATCCTTTACAAACGGCCCCATGAATTAACACATTTTCAATAAATATATAGAAACAAAAATTGTAAAAAATCTTGCACGCAAAACTAAACAAGACATTTCCCCGCGAGCTGCTTGCAGCTCGCGCACCCACGCGATACCTAGTTATATATATATAATCCTGAACTTACCACTGACTGACTGACATGCCGTTCTCCATGATGCCGGCGAGGAGCGACTTTGTTGTCTATGGCGGGTTTTCTCCTCTCCCCCCCGAGGCAAAGGGAAAAATATGAGATGCCATAGATTCAAGATGGCGGCCGATTTAAAATTTTTAACTTTTTCATTTATTGACTTTATGCTGATGTTTGTTTCTTTTTCGAATAATATTCAGGTGGGTGTTACGATGAAATTGAAAAAAAATGAAAAACCAAGATGGCCGCCGAGATATTTGAGTTTGAAATTTTTCAATTTTCGAGGTGTTTTTGGGAGGTCGTATCTCTTGGGATTTTTAATATTTTGTTGCCATTTTTTAAAATTTTCTCGGATATATCCTCAATTTTGCCAAATCGGATTTATTTTTTTTTTCAACAAGATGGCGGGTCGTCTGTTAGGCGATTTGTAAAATGTACGAAAAATCGGATTTTTTTGAAGTGAAATATTCGGAGGTTGGCAACGTTTGAGCGATTTGGTTTGTTCGGGGCGGTCGTGGGGCTCGGCCCGAAGTGTTGCCAGGTTTGAGTTTTTTTCTCCCCACTCTTACAATTTTTTAAACTTTTCATTCAAAAATATGAAAAGTAGAAGGAGAAATATTTTTGATGAAAATTTTTCACTGGAATATTTTTTTTGGCTGTCGTAATGACATTTGACCATTTTCTTCGATGTCGACTGGCAACACTGGCCGCTGGATTTTTTTTTCAGTTTTACGTAAAATCGACTTCCTCGACCTGAAGGAGTGGTGGGGGGTGGGTTTGATGTATGAGTGGAATTTTTTATTTGCCTCCGTGTCTATGGGAAAAATCTGAAACTTTCAAAATTCAAGATGGCGGCCGAGCTGGATTGGGCAACTTTTTTTTTTATTTTGCACCTATCCAAGATCGGTATCGTTTCCGGCTAACTTGAGGGCGACTGATACGATGAAATTAGAAAAAGTTGAAAAAACAAGATGGCCGTCGAGATACTTGAGTTTGAAATTTTTCATTTTTCGAGGTGTGTTCGCGGGGTGGCACTGATGTGTTTTTTTAAATATTTTTTTGATTTTTTTCGTTTTTTTTCTCGGATATATGCTCAATTTTACCAAATCGGATTTATTTATTTTTTTAACCAGATGGCGGATCTTGGGTCAGGCAATTTGTAAAATGTATGAAAAAATGCATTTTTTGAATTGAAATATTTTGAGGTTGGCAACATTTCAGCGAATCGCCTTGTATGGGGCGGTTGTGGAACGTGACTTGAAGTGTTGCCAGGTTTAGGATTTTTTTTCTTCGTTCATACTTTTTTTGGAACTTTCCATTCAAAAATGTAAAAAGTAGAAGGAGAAACATTTTTAATGAAAATATTTTACATGGGTATTTGTCAGAGGGGTCGTAATGACATTTGACCATTTTCATCCAAATTAACTGGCAACACTGGGAGCTAGATTTCTTTTTTCACTTTTTTGACATTTCGAGTAGCCCAGCCTAAACTATTGGTGGGGGGTAGTAATAATGTATGAGATATTTTTTCGGTAAATAATGGTGGTTATAGGAAAAATGGGAAACATACAAAATTCAAGATGGCGGCCCTCCTGCGATTTTCAACTTTTTTTTTATTCTGCGCGCCTACCTGAGATTGGTGTCATTTTCGGCTAATTGTGGGACAACTGTTAGGATAAAATTAGAAAAAATTGGAAAAACAAGATGGCCGCCAAGATATTTCAGTTTGAAATCTTTAATTTTTCGAGGTGTGTTTGTGGGGCCGTAGCGCGATGGTTTTAATAATATTTTTTCGACATTTTTATTTTATTGGCCGGAGTGTATCCTCAATTTTATCATATGGCAGTGTCATATTTTTTTAACCAGATGGCGGACCTTGAATCAGCCATTTTGTAAAATGTACGAAAAAATGCATTTTTCGAAGTGAAATATTTTGAGGTTGGCAACATTTGAGCGAGTCGCTTTGTATTGAGCGGTTATGGAGCTCAGCTCGAAGTGTTGCCAGGTAAAGTTTTTTTTTTCACCTTTCATACATTTTTTGGAACTTTTCATTCAAAAATGTGAAAAGTAGAAGGAGAAATATTTTTAATTAAATTTTTTCACAGGACTATTTTTTATGGGTGCCGTAATGACATTTGACCATTTTCGTCTTAATCGACTGGCAACACTGGGATACAGAATTTTTTTTCACGCTTTTCACTTTTTGAGTACTTGGGCGGAAACCGTAGACAGAGCATGTAAGTAATGTATGGGAGATATTTTTTATTTCAAATGGACCCTATGTAAAAAATCGAAAATCCAATGTTGCCATATACAAAAAAAATGTTTTCATACAAATGCATTTTCTACAGGATTATCGAAGATTTCAGGCTGTTGCCACCATTTGACGTCATTTTTTTGTATGAAGCGCTTAATGGCACTTATAGACTGTACCAATGTGTAACAAAATATTTCAGTGTTGCCATACAAAACATAATAATTTTCATACATGTGCATTTTTGAATGTCACATTTCAAGCTGTTGTAAATTTTTGACAACGTTATAATGTATGACGCGTTTGTATGTACTAATAGACTGCACATTTTGGTAAAAAAATATTTTAGTGTTGCCATACAAAAAATATTAATTTTCATCCATATGTATTTTTGTATGTAATATTTCAAGCTGTTGTCTTGTATTGGTAACATTAGAATGTATGCGGCGTTTGTACGTCCTAATATTGTGCACATTTTGATTAAAAAATATTTTAGTGTTGCCATACAAAAAATATTAATTTTCATACATTTGTATTTTTGTATGTGGTGTTTCGGGCTGTTGTCTCCCTTTAAAGACCACCACCACCATGCCCAGCATCACTTAACGTCAGTTTTCTGTATGAGGCGTTTAATGGTACTTATAGACTGTATAAATTGGTGAGAAAATATTTCAGTGTTGCCATATAAAAAATAATAATTTTCATACAAGTGCATTTTTGTATGCCATATTTCAAGCGGTTGTTTCCTTTTGATGTCATTCCAATGTATGAGACGTTTGTCGATACTAGCAGTTTCAACATTTGGGTAAAAGAATATTTCAATGTTCCCATACAAAAAATAATAATTTTCATACATATGCATTTTTGTATGTAATATTTCAAGCTTTACTATATTTTCGCCAACCTTATAATGTATGACGCGATTGTGGGTACTAATAGACTTTACCTTTTGGTAACAAAATATGTAAGTGTTGCCATACAAAAAATAATAATTTTCATATGTATGTGTTTTTATATGCAATATTTCAAGCTGTTGTCTTGTATTGATATCATTAAAATGTATGGGAGGTTTAGAGGTACTAATATTCTGCAGATTTCGATAAAAAAATATTTTAGTGTTGCCATACAAAAAATAATAATTTTCATACATTTGTATTTTTGGATGTAAACTTTGAGTCTGTTGTTTCCCTTTAATGACCACCACCACTATGACCAGCATCATTTGACGTCATTTTTCTGTATGAGGCGTTTAATGGTACTTATAGACTTTAAAAATTTGTGGAAAAATATTTCAGTGTTGCCATACAAAAAATATTTTTTTTCATACATATGCACTTTTGTATGTAATATTTGAAGCGGTTGTTTCCTTCTGATGTCATTCCAATATATGAGGCGTTTGTAGATACTAACAGTTTTAACATTTCGGTAAAAGAACATTTCAGTGTTCCCATACAAAAAATAATAATTTTCATACATATGCATTTTTGTATGTAATATTTCAAGCTGTTGTATATTTTTGACTGCCTTATAATGTATGACGCGATTGTAGGTACTAATAGACTTCATATTTTCTTGAAAAAATATTTTAGTGTTGCCATACAAAAAAAAATTCATACATTTGTATTTTTGGATGTAAACTTTGAGGCTGTTGTTTCCCTTTAATGACCGGCGCCATTTGACGTATATTTTCCGTATGAGGCGTTTAATGGTACATATATACTGTACAAATTTGTGGAAAAATATTTCAGTGTTGCCATACAAAAATTAAAAAAAAATACCTATGCATTTTTGTATGTAATATTTCAAACTGCTGTCTCCTTCTGACGTCATTCCAATTAATGAGGTGTTTGTCGATCAGTTTGAATATTATGGTGAAATATTATATCAGTGTTGTCATACAAAAGTTCATATGCATGTATTTTTGTATGTCATATTTCAAACTTGTATTCTTTTGATATCATTACAAAGTATGAGGTGTTTGTAGGTATTTATAGTCTGAAAAAAAAATCAGTTTTATAAAAAATATATCAAAATTGTCAAACAAAAAAATATTTTTTCATACACATGCATTTTTGTATGCAATGTTTCAGGCTCTTCTCTCACTTTAATGACCACCATCACGATGACCGGCACCATTTTACATTTTTTTCTTAGTATTTATTGTAAGGTCACATTTTTTATTATACCTTACTGCGTTAGTTCAACATTATAAAAATAAATTAAATTAAAATTAGTTTAAAACCTTTCACTCGAAAAATAATGCTGGCCACATATTTAATTGGCTGTAACGCTGTACTCGTGATTTAAAAAAAAAACAAAAGTGTATTATGGCGGGAAACGGCAAATGTCAAGGACGATGTTTGTGGAGGTCTTGGAATTAAATAAAAATAACTAGCTTGATTCAAGCCTTTCATTGGAGACACCCCCAACAATTTAGCCAGTGGGATCGCCTGCGTAAAACTGCGTAAGTTAATTTATTGGATATATTTAAATACAACAAATTAAGAATCGATACAAATGTTGGTTGGTACAGATTGTCTTAAGTTTGCTATCTGAGTTTATTAAATAGGCATGTAGTAGCCTAGCCGGCCGTTTTACAGGAATTTGATTGGGTCAAATATTTATGTTTTCATTTTACCTTATTTTGATATAAATCATAATTTAATTTTTAAATATTAATCATATTAGAAGTTCTTACTTACACAGTCGAGATATAAAATGGCAGTACCGTTGTTATGAGCAAATGTTTTATATTATATTTGTTTAGAAGAACTTTAATGTTATAAGGCAACTTTTGCATGCTTCAAATTATTAATATTTTGTCATACATTTAACACTTAACGTTTCGGAGTATGTGTTAAATATTTATACGTATATTACGAATAATTATAAACAGTCCTATATTAGTACTAGAGCTTATTGTGCTGATAATATTCGAAAGTAATATTGATTTTTAAAGTTATCGATGTTATATTGTTAACATTATATTATCCGTATAATAATAATAAAGGGATTAGGTTATTGAATTTTTGTTCTATTTGCGTTATTCCTAAGTATCCATTACGTTACTAACAATTGGAAAAGTATGGATACAGCTTGTACTTACTTAGTTACATTTTTAAATAGAATTAATTGCAAGTTTTATTTTTGTGTTCATGTTTATATTGGATCAAACAATGAAGAATACCTGTGGTCTTTGGAATGTAATAATAATGGACTGGGCATTCAACACTAAAGTATTTAAATCACTTGTTACCATTTCGGAGGAGAAGAATTCATAGTCAGAGTTCATAGAAGGGTCATAAGATATGAAAGAAGAAAAGCAAGACAAATTGTTTAAATTATTTGGAGAGAAGTAATGGTTATCGATTACAGGGTTTATAAGTATAAGTATAAGTATATTTCGAAATTTATTTATGAGTCGTTTAAAAAGGTACATATATGATTCAATCTTAATTAGTTAACTTATTGGTATGTTAAAAAATGTTTGAAATTATTTATGACTTGAGTTTTTGAGTATTCTATTTATTTGAGTTAAATTGTTTGTATGTGTTAAATTGTTTGTGGCTTACGTTACCTATATGAATGTTACTCGTGATTATTATTTTTGGAGTGTTGCCCTACCATGCACATAGTGGGAAGGGATGTAAGATGTTAGATTCTCTTCTTACGTAATAATTTATAATTATTTATTAACAGACACAGATAAACAGATTTTGTGGATGTCGTATGTACTCAAGTAAAGGATATAAAATGTAATAATCTTCTACATTTTTGTGAGTTATTAAAGAGGGTTAAAATATAAAATTTACTAAAGAAGGGCCATAAACTATGATGTATATTTGGACATTTTCATGATGCCGTAATGACATTTGACCATTTTCGTATTAATCAACTGGCAACACTGGCATACAGATTTTTTTTCATGATTTTCACTTTTTGAATAGTTGAGGGAGAACCGTTGACAGAGGATAAACTTTTTACTTAAAATGATCGTTACGTAAAAATACAATATCCAATGTTGCCATAATCAAAAGAAATGTTTTCATACAAATGCATTTTCAACAGGATTATCGAATGTTTCAGACTGTTTCCACCATTTGACATCATTTTTTTGTATGAGGCGCTTAATGGTACTTAGGTATATACTGTACCAATGTGTGAAAAAATATTTCAGTGTTGCCATACGAAAAAAATATGCACTATGCATCTCTAATCTCTTTTTTTGGGAAGCGTATATGCTGTAAACATCATATTTTTAACTCATTGTTACTTTAAAAAGCTATAATCCGATGAGTTTATTTTTTTTACGCGAAAAAAATGCTGTAAGTTGTGGCATAAACAAAATTAATATTAAATTAAAAAGACGTATGGTCTAAAACTAAAACACTTTAAAATCTTACTTTATTTTTTATTGCAGGTAATGAAAATGTAATTCTTTATCGTTTTAAATATTGAAATGACTTATGAAAAAAATCGTACATTATACGTAAAACGTAATTTTAAATAATTTTCACTTAAACGTTATAATTAAACTTTTCTGATTTTTTAACGCCTCAACTCAACTCATAAAACCTTTCATCTCATCATTGATTAATTTGTCTCTTATGTTATCACTCTTCTTATACATCAACATCTTCCCCGTCTGTTTCTTCTAAACAATATTTTTACTTTAGTACAAGGCTTTATCAGTCCTCCTGATGGTAAGTGGCTACTGTCTCGACTGTATGTTCGTCTGCTACTCCTATATTACATAAAAAGGTACCTATAATACTTCCCTCAAGATACACCTTTTTTTTGTTGACAAGAGGGGAAACTTTCAAAAGATACCCTATGCCGTGGGAGCGACACGGGGTTATGTGGGATTCTTACCGCACTAAAACCCCCCCGGTAGTTATCCTCGGCGCTGCATAGAGGACTTCGGGATCTCCAAAGGAACGCAACCGGAGTCTTCTTAGCGTGTTGCCCCGTCGAGCTCTGCCCAGGTGAGCATGACGCTCACCACTCGGTGTGGCGTACACGACGGTATGCGACCACACATACTGCCGTCCTTCCCTGGGTAGTTGCCCGGGTGGTTCCAGCTCTCACTTTTACCACCCGCAATCCCGGAAGCCCCTTTTAGTCGCCCCTTAAGACAGGCAGAGGATACCCTATTCTGGTCCCAGAACTACGGGAACAGATGGGCGTTATCTACGCCCACGGCGACTCCTCCTCCGAGCTGTGCGCTCCCTAGCTCGCTCGGCTTCTTCCTTCGTGGACTTGAAAATGTCGCAGGTGATCATGCTATATCTTGGAGCTATCCAACAATGGCGCTGGAGACAGGTCCGGTCCCACTTTTGACACGAGGATCCGCCGCTGAGACTCCCACGCTGGGCAGTACTGCAGCGTATGCTATGCGGAATCCTCGTAGGGCCGTCATCTCCCTCTATCCTGTTTAGATACTCACCGAAACGGCCATGTCCGGTGAGTATCTGGGTCAACCGGTATGTTGCATGACCTTTCGCGAAGAGCAAAGCCCGAAAGTTCGGTACAATAGCATTGACCAACCGTTGGCGTATGTTACGTGGTTTCAATAGCCGATCATGCTAACAACCTCTAGATACACCTATATATCAAAGCTCACAAAAAAATCTCTATACCTTAGTCTAGACGTCCACTGGACAAAGGCGTTCACAACAGTCACATTAAACCTTGATTTATAGATGGGTATCAGTCCAGAATACTACAATAGTGGAAGACAGATCGTCTGGTCCTCCTGGAAAGCAGGGCGTCCAGCGCAACCCCATCCACGTACCGTTCCGTCGTGTTGCTTGACGAGGACGGGCACCTCGAGGATGTCGGTCTGGATCTGTCTGACAACCAGTTGAGATTTCGCAGAGGGAAATCCCCCGCAGACGTGGTACAGTAGACGAAGTCCCTGGCGAAGAATACAGTTACCCGGGGTGAGGTAATGTTGGCTGTATCACTTGATATGGCCAACGTGTTTGACACCCGCCCCTGGAATTGTAAGAGGATAGCGTCCCATTACCACAGAGGTTCTCCCGGAGAAGATTGTCGGGGACTACTTATCTAGGCGTATGGTGGAATACCCTGGCCAAGACCGGTGGTGTCGGCGGGAAATATGGTGCGGAGTTCCTCAAGGTTTGATGCTGGGTCCTCTCTTGTGGAATATCGGCTAAAACTGAGTGCTGCGAGGAACTCCCCTTCCGGGTGTCAGCATAGTTCGTTATGTAGATGACACCCTGATGACTGTCTGTAGCGGAAGCCATAGGGATGCTTTCCTGCGCGTCACCGCTTACACGGTATTCATAGTGGGCCGCGTACGGCGGTTGTGTTTAAAAATCTTGAAAAATCCGAAACTGTGCTTCATGGCAATCATGGCGATACTTCATGGCCCTCGGAAGGCGCCGCCCCAGGGTGCTTAAATCGTCGTCTCCGAAGTTCGTATCGACGTGAGGCCGTTGCGAACGTATCTGAGATTAAACCTGGATAGCCGGTGAAATGTCGGACCCAGCTTTGGATGGACCCCTCAGCGCCTGAGGTCGGCGGCGACCTTGGGTAGATTTTCTGCCTTATCTCATGTGAGGCAGCCTACGTCTTGGCGGGAAGTTTGCTCTGGGATTTGGGAGCGATGACCTTTTCGTCGCTATGTTATTGGCGCGAGGAAACACACCAATCCTGAAGCCGCCCGCCCGTGCAACAGGAACTGGAGAGACACAGAGCTGAGCTGCGCCAATGGGTTACCGAGACGTGAAACTCAAGGTTGGTGCATCCTAGAGCCGTCCTGAGGACTATTGAGGCAATTCGTGCGTTATTGAGAAGTGGTTATGTAAGCGCAAGGGCGTCCTGTCTTTCCGTCGGACACACGTACTCTGGGTATATGGTTGTTTCTGGAATTATTTGTGCTGGATCGGGCGGGTGTCGACGGCCAGATGCCATCACTGTGACGATTACCTCGAAGAGATGGCCCAGCACACGCTAGAGGTAGTGCTGGTGGTTCGCGCTATGGATGGAAGTGTCTGGTTGCCGGGTCCGTGCCGTGCTTCTCGTGAACCGTCTCTGAACGTCCAGAGGAACGCCGCGGAGTTTTAGTTGATAAGAGTCTAACATACCACCGTTCCCCCGATCTTCTGATCTGATATGCATGAATCCTCATTGATGCTCTTCTGGATTTCTCCGCGTTAAAAAAATGGGTAGAAGCAATAATTTTAAATATACCTACCTACCTACTTTTTGCCATTAATAGCTTAAATTTTTACAATTTTTTACTGAACAAAGACTGTAATTATAATATTCAATTTATACCTAAAATGCTTCTTATTTTTAATTATTAAATGTACTTTAATGAACACCTTACACGTCCTGCCACTTCGCCTACCGCTCGGCAAATGGAACATTTTCGTCGCCTCCGTCAAAAGGGCGCGAGCACACGTAGTAACATTTAAAAATATCGTAAATATTGTGAAACTTAAATATTGGATGCCTTTAAAATGCCATTAAAATGTTGGATGCCTTTAAAATGTTGTAAGATATGTTTTTGTGTCCATTACAAGTGATTAGGTTTAGTTTTTATGTCCATATTTACATGTGTGTGTCCATTACAAGATTAAAAGTTTAGTGATTTATTTTACATAATTAAGTATTTAAATATGACATATTTGTATTTCTTATACCATATAAACGCTGTAACTATAATTCGCCTTTAAATCTCATACCGCGTAAATACTGTAACTGAGCTGAGACTAAAATTCTCAGACCGCGAAAACGCTGTAACCCGTGTTGTGTTTAAATGTTTTGATAGTGAAATTAGTGTAACAGGCGCAGTACAATAAAACGAAGGACTTTTACAGGGTTACTGCAATTTAAGGTCGACAAAAAACATTTCATTGAAATATTCTACGCTGTAAATGAATTTAAAATGCTCTTAGAGCTACACGAGTGTTAGATCATTCAACACAGAAAAAAATCTGATTCCAAATATGTATATAACGTATTTCCAGACTTTTTGGCGTAACAGCAATAACGCATTCCTGGGTCGATATGCACTATTTTATGTAATATTTCAAGTTGCTGTATATTTTTGAACGCCTTATAATGTATGACGCGTATGTACTAATAGACTACACATTTTGGTAAAAAAATATTTTAGTATTGCCATGCAAAAAATAACAAGTTTTATAAATAAGTATTTTTGTATGTAATATTTCAAGCTATTGTGTCATTATGTTTTTAAAATGTATGGCTTATAGACAAAAAAATCAGGACCCAAATTCTTGGTATTTTGCAAATATTAACTCGTATCCTTTACAAACGGCCCCATGAATTAACACATTTTCAATAAATATATAGAAACAAAAATTGTAAAAAATCTTGCACGCAAAACTAAACAAGACATTTCCCCGCGAGCTGCTTGCAGCTCGCGCACCCACGCGATACCTAGTTATTATATATATATAATCCTGTAAGGAATGACGTGCGTTCTCCATGTTGCCGTCTAGGAGCGACTTTGTTGTCTATGGCGGGTTTTCTCCTCTCCCCCCCGAGGCAAAGGGAAAAATATGAGATGCCATAGATTCAAGATGGCGGCCGATTTAAAATTTTTAACTTTTTTATTTATTGACTTTATGCTGATGTTTGTTTCTTTTTCGAATAATATTCGGGTGGGTGTTACGATGAAATTGGAAAAAAATGAAAAACCAAGATGGCCGCCGAGATATTTGAGTTTGAAATTTTTCAATTTTCGAGGTGTTTTTGGGAGGTCGTATCTCTTGGGATTTTTAATATTTTGTTGCCATGTTTTAAAGTTTTCTCGGATATATCCTCAATTTTGCCAAATCGGATTTATTTTTTTTTTCAACAAGATGGCGGGTCGTCTGTTAGGCGATTTGTAAAATGTATGAAAAAACAGATTTTTTTGAAGTGAAATATTCGGTGGTTGGCAACGTTTGAGCGATTTGCTTTGTTCGGGGCGGTCATGGAGCTCGATCCGAGGTGTTGCCAGGTTTGAGTTTTTTTCTCCCCACTCTTACAATTTTTCAAACTTTTCATTCAAAAATATGAAAAGTAGAAGGATAAATATTTTTGATGAAAATTTTTCACTGGAATATTTTTTTTGGCTGTCGTAATGACATTTGACCATTTTCGTCGATGTCGACTGGCAACACTGGCCGCAGGAATTTTTTTTCAGTTTTACGAAAAATCGACTTCCTCGACCTGAAGGAGTGGTGGGGGGTGGGTTTGATGTATGAGTGGAATTTTTTATTTGCCTCCGTGTCTATGGGAAAAATCTGAAACTTTCAAAATTCAAGATGGCGGCCGAGTTGGATTGGGCAACTTTTTTTTTTTATTTTGCACCTATCCAAGATCGGTATCGTTTCCGACTAACTTGAGGGCGACTGATACGTTGAAATTAGAAAAAGTTGAAAAAACAAGATGGCCGCCGAGATACTTGAGTTTGAAATTTTTCATTTTTCGAGGTGTGTTCGCGGGGTGGCACTGATGTGTTTTTTTAAATATTTTTTTTATTTTTTTCGTTTTTTTTCTCGGATATATGCTCAATTTAACCAAATTGGAATTATTTAATTTTTTAACCAGATGGCGGATCGTTCGTCAGGCAATTTGTAAAATGTATGAAAAATCGCATTTTTTGAAGTGAAATATTTTGAGGTTGGCAACATTTCAGCGAATCGCCTTGTATGGGGCGGTTGTGGAGCGTGACTTGAAGTGTTGCCAGGTTTAGGATTTTTTTTCTTCGTTCATACTTTTTTTGGAACTTTCCATTCAAAAATGTAAAAAGTAGAAGGAGAAACATTTTTAATGAAAATATTTTACATGGGTATTTTTCAGGGGGGTCGTAATGACATTTGACCATTTTCATCCAAATTAACTGACAACACTGGGAGCTAGATTTTTTTTTTCACTTTTCTGACATTTCGAGTAGCCCAGCCTAAACTATTGGTGGGGGGTAGTAATAATGTATGAGATATTTTTTCGGTATATTATGGTGGTTATGGGAAAAATGGGAAACATACAAAATTCAAGATGGCGGCCCTCCTGCGATTTTCAACTTTTTTTTTATTCTGTGCGCCTACCTGATATTGGTGTCATTTTCGGCTAATTGTGGGACGACTGTTACGATAAAATTAGAAAAAATTGGAAAAACAAGATGGCCGCCGAGATATTTGAGTTTGAAATCTTTCATTTTTCGAGGTGTGTTTGTGGGGCCGTAGCGCTATGGTTTTATTAATATTATTTCGACATTTTTATTTTATTGGCCGGAGTGTATCCTCAATTTTGTCATATGGCAATGTCATATTTTTTAAACCAGATGGCGGACCTTGTATTAGCCATTTTGTAAAATGTACGAAAAAATGCATTTTTCGAAGTGAAATATTTTGAGGTTGGCAACATTTGAGCGAGTCGCTTTGTATTGGGCGGTCATGGAGCTCGGCTCGAAGTGTTGCCAGGTAAAGATTTTTTTTTCATGCTTCATACATTTTTTGAATCTTTTCATTCAAAAATGTGAAAAGTAGAAGGAGAAATATTTTTAATTAAATTTTTTCACAGAACTATTTTTTATGGGTGCCGTAATGACATTTGACCATTTTTGTCTTAATCGACTGGCAACACTGGGATACAGAATTTTATTTCACGATTTTCACTTTTTGAGTACTTGGGCGGAAACCGTAGACAGAGCATATAAGTTATGTATGGGAGATATTTTTTATTTCAAATGGACCCTATGTAAAAAATCGAAAATCCAATGTTGCCATATACAAAAAAAATGTTTTCATACAAATGCATTTTCTACAGGATTATCGAAGATTTCAGGCTGTTGCCACCATTTGACGTCATTTTTTTGTACGAGACGCTTAATGGCACTTATAGACTGTACCAATGTGTAAAAAAATATTTCAGTGTTGCCATACAAAAAATAAAAAATTTCATACATGTGCACTTTTGTATGTCACATTTCAAGCTGTTGTAAATTTTTGACAACGTTATAATGTATGACGTGTTTGTATGTACTAATAGACTGCACATTTTGGTAAAAAAATATTTTTGTGTTGCCATACAAAAAATATTAATTTTCATACATATATATTTTTGTACGTAATATTTCAAGCTGTTGTCTTGTATTGGTAACTTTAGAATGTATGAGGCGTTTGTTGGTACTAATATTGTGCACATTTTGATTAAAAAATATCTTAGTGGTGCCATACAAAAAATAATAATTTTCATACATTTGTATTTTTGTATGTGGTGTTTCGGGCTGTTGTCTCCCTTTAAAGACCACCACCATCATGCCCAGCATCACTTAACGTCAGTTTTCTGTATGAGGCGTTTAATGGTACTTATAGACTGTACATATTGGTGGAAAAATATTTCAGTGTTGCCATACAAAAAATAATAATTTTCATACATGTGCATTTTTGTATGGCACATTTCAAGCTGTTGTAATTTTTTGACTACGTTATAATGTATCACGCGATTGTAGGTACTAATAGACTTCACATTTTGGTAACAAAATATTTAAGTGTTGCCATATAAAAAATAATAATTTTCATATATATGTATTTTTGTATGCAATATTTCAAGCTGTTGTCTTCTGTTGATATCATTAGAATGTATGAGGCGTTTGTAGATACTAATATTCTGCACATTTTGATAAAAAAATATTTTAGTGTGGCCATACAAAAATAGTAATTCTCATACATTTGTATTTTTGTATGTGATGTTTCGTGCTGTTGTCTCCCTTTAAATACCACCACCACCAAGCCCAGCATCACTAAACGTCCGTTTTCTGTATGAGGCGTTTAATGGTAGTTATAGACTGTATAAATTGGTGGAAAATTATTTCAGTGTTGCCATATAAAAAATAATAATTTTCATACAAGTGTATTTTTGTATGTCATATTTCAAGCTGTTGTTTCCTTTTGATGTCATTCCAATGTATGAGGCGTTTGTAGATACTAGAAGTATTAACATTTGGGTAAAATAATATTTCAGTGTTCCCGTACAAAAAATTATAATTTTCATACATATGCATTTTTGTATGTTATATTTCAAGCTTTTGTATATTTTTGACAACCTTATAATGTATGACGCGATTGTAGGTACTAATAGACTTCACATTTTGGTAACAAAATATTCAAGTGTTGCCATACAAGAAATAATAATTTTCATATATATGTATTTTTGTATGCAATATTTCAAGCTGTTGCCTTCTATTGATATCATTACAATGTATGAGGCGTTTGTAGGTACTAATATTCTGCACATTTTGATAAAAAAATATTTTAGTGTTGTCATACAAGAAATAACAATTTTTATAAATAGTTATTTTTGTATGTAATATTTCAAGCTTTTGTCTCCTTATTATGTCTTTAAAATGTATGGCTTATAGACAAAAAAATCACGACCCAAATTCTTGGTATTTTGCAAATATTAACTCATATCTTTTCCAAACAGCCCCAATCAGAATTAATAAAACTTCAATATAGGGGAAAAAATGTAAAAAAATGTTGCACGCAAAACTAAAGAAGACAACCGTTCCGCGAGCTGCTTTAGCAGCGAGCGCACACAAGCGATACCTAGTATATTATACATATATAATCCTGAACTTACCACTGACTGACTGACATGCCGTTCTCCATGATGCCGTCTAGGAGCGACTTTGTTGTCTATGGCGGGTTTTCTCCTCTCCCCCCCGAGGCAAAGGGAAAAATATGAGATGCCATAGATTCAAGATGGCGGCCGATTTAAAATTTTTAACTTTTTTATTTATTGACTTTATGCTGATGTTTGTTTCTTTTTCGAATAATATTCGGGTGGGCGTTACGATGAAATTGAAAAAAAATGAAAAACCAAGATGGCCGCCGAGATATTTGAGTTTGAAATTTTTCAATTTTCGAGGTGTTTTTGGGAGGTCGTATCTCTTGGGATTTTTAATATTTTGTTGCCATTTTTTAAAATTTTCTCGGATATATCCTCAATTTTGCCAAATCGGATTTATTTTTTTTTTCAACAAGATGGCGGGTCGTCTGTTAGGCGATTTGTAAAATGTACGAAAAAACGGATTTTTTGAAGTGAAATATTCGGAGGTTGGCAACGTTTGAGCGATTTGCTTTGTTCGGGGCGGTCGTGGGGCTCGGCCCGAAGTGTTGCCAGGTTTGAGTTTTTTTCTCCCCACTCTTACAATTTTTCAAACTTTTCATTCAAAAATGTGAAAAATAGAAGGAGAAATATTTTTGATGAAAATTTTTCACTGGAATATTTTTTTTGGCTGTCGTAATGACATTTGACCATTTTCGTCGATGTCGACTGGCAACACTGGCCGCAGGATTTTTTTTTCAGTTTTACGAAAAATCGACTTCATCGACCTGAAGGAGTGGTGGGGGGTGGGTTTGATGTATGAGTGGAATTTTTTATTTGCCTCCGTGTCTATGGGAAAAATCTGAAACTTTCAAAATTCAAGATGGCGGCCGAGCTGGATTGGGCAACTTTTTTTTTTATTTTGCACCTATCCAAGATCGGTATCGTTTCCGGCTAATTTGAGGGCGACTGATACGATGAAACTGGAAAAAGTTGAAAAAACAAGATGGCCGCCGAGATACTTGAGTTTGAAATTTTTCATTTTTCGAGGTGTGTTCGCGGGGTGGCAATGATGTGTTTTTTTAAATATTTTTTTGATTTTTTTGGCTTTTTTTCTCGGATATATGCTCAATTTTACCAAATCGGATTTATTTATTTTTTTAACCAGATGGCGGATCGTTCGTCAGGCAATTCGTAAAATGTATGAAAAAATGCATTTTTTGAAGTGAAATATTTTGACGTTGGCAACATTTCAGCGAATCGCCTTGTATGGGGCGGTTGTGGAGCGTGACTTGAAGTGTTGCCAGGTTTAGGTTTTTTTTTCTTTGTTCATACTTTTTTTGGAACTTTCCATTCAAAAATGTAAAAAGTAGAAGGAGAAACATTTTTAATGAAAATATTTTACATGGGTATTTGTCAGGGGGGTCGTAATGACATTTGACCATTTTCATCCAAATTAACTGGCAACACTGGGAACTAGATTTTTTTTTTCACTTTTTTGACATTTCGAGTAGCCCAGCCTAAACTATTGGTGTGGGGTAGTAATAATGTATGAGATATTTTTTCGGTATATTATGGTGGTTATAGGAAAAATCGGAAACATACAAAATTCAAGATGGCGGCCCTCTTGCGATTTTCAACTTTTTTTTTACTCTGCGCGCCTACCTGAGAATGGTGTCATTTTCAGCTAATAGTGGGACGACTGTTACGATAAAATTAGAAAAAATTGGAAAAACAAGATGGCCGCCGAGATATTTGAGTTTCAAATCTTTCATTTTTCGAGGTGTGTTCGTGGGGTCGTAGCGCGATGGTTTTATTAATATTTTTTCGACACTTTTGTTTTCTTGGCCGGAGTGTATCCTCAATTTTATCATATGGCAATATTTTTTTTTTAAACCAGATGGCGCACCTTGTGTCAGCCATTTTGTAAAATGTACGAAAAAAAGCATTTTTCGAAGTGAAATATTTTGAGGTTGGCAACATTTGAGCGAGTCGCTTTGTATAGGGCGGTCATGGAGCTCGGCTCGAAGTGTTGCCAGGTAAAGTTTTTTTTTTCATCGTTCATACATTTTTTGGAACTTTTCATTCAAAAATGTAAAAAGTAGAAGGAGAAATATTTTTAATGAATTTTTTTCACAGGACTATTTTTTTTGGGTGCCGTAATGACATTTGACCATTTTCATCTTAATCAACTGGCAACACTGGGATACAGATTTTTTTTTCACGATTTTCACTTTTTGAGTACTTGGGCGGAAACCGTAGACAGAGCATATAAGTTATGTATGGGAGATATTTTTTATTTCAAATGGACCCTATGTAAAAAATCGAAAATCCAATGTTGCCATATACAAAAAAAATGTTTTCATACAAATGCATTTTCTACAGGATTATCGAAGATTTCAGGCTGTTACCACCATTTGAGGTCATTTTTTTGTATGAGGCGCTTAATGGCAGTTATAGACTGTACCAATGTGTAACGAAATATTTCAGTGTTGCCATACAAAAAATAATAATTTTCAAACATGTGCATTTTTGTATGTCACATTTCAAGCTGTTGTAAATTTTTGACAACGTTATAATGTATGACGCGTTTGTATGTACTAATAGACTGCACATTTTGGTAAAAAAATATTTTAGTGTTGCCATACAAAAAATATTAATTTTCATACATATGTATTTTTGTATGTAATATTTCAAGCTGTTGTCTTGTATTGGTAACATTAGAATGTATGAGGCGTTTGTACGTACTAATATTGTGCACATTTTGATTAAAAAATATTTTAGTGTTGCCATACAAAAAATAATAATTTTCATACATTTGTATTTTTGTATGTGGTGTTTCGGGCTGTTGTCTCCCTTTAAAGACCACCACCACCATGCCCAGCATCACTAAACGTCAGTTTTCTGTATGAGGCGTTTAATGGTACTCATAGACTGTACAGATTTTTGGAAAAATATTTCAGTGTTGCCATATAAAAAATAATAATTTTCATACAAGTGCATTTTTGTATGTCATATTTCAAGCTGTTGTTTCCTTTTGATGTCATTCCAATGTAAGAGGCGTTTGTAGATACTAGCAGTTTTAACATTTGGGTAAAAGAATATTTCAGTGTTCCCATACAAAAAATAATAATTTTCATACATATGCATTTTTGTATGCAATATTTCAAGCTGTTGCCTTCTATTGATATCATTAGAATGTATGAGGCGTTTGTAGGTACTAATATTCTGCACATTTTTATAAAATAATATTTTAGTGTGGCCATACAAAAAATAATAATTTTCATACATATGTATTTTCTATTAAATATTTCAAGCTGTTGTATATTTTGACAACATTAAAATGTACGATGCGTTTGTAGGTATCAATAGATTTCACATTGTGGTAAAAAAAAAATCAGTGGTGCCGTACACAAAATAATATTTTTTATACGCATGCATCTTTGTATGTAATATTTAAAACTGTTGTCTCCTTTTGAAGTTATTACCTAATACGTGGCGTTGTTAGCTACTAACAGTTTGAACCCTACGTCAGTAGGATAATATATCTATGGTTTGAACATTTGGGTGAAAATATATTTCAGTGCTGCCATACAAAAAATCGGTTACAGGGTTTATAAGTATATATTTCGGAATTAATTTATGAGTCGTTTAAAATGTATATGATTTAATCTTAATGAGCTAACTTATTGGTATGTTGAGAAAGCAATAACTGGTTTGAAATTTTTTTATGACTTGAGTTTTGGAGTATTCTATTTATTTGAGTTTAATTGGTTGTATGTGTTAAATTGTTTGTGGCTTAAGTTACCTATATGAATTTTACCCGTGATTATTCTTTTTGGAGTGTAGCCCTACCATGCACATAGCAGGAAGGGGCGTAAGATGTTAGATTCTCTTCTTACGTATTAATGTATAATTATTTATTAACAGACACAGACACAGATTTTGTGGATGTAGTATGTAGTCAAGTAAAGGATACAAAATGTATTAATCTTCAACATTTTTGTGACTTTAAAAGAGGGGTAAAATATAAGATTTACTAAAGAAGGGCCATGATCTATTAGGTATATTTGGATATTTTCAAAGGATGGACAGGATAAATATGATATACGATTTACAAAAGAAGGATATAATGTAAGAGGTATATTTTCTGCACTGCTCTGCTCCTATTGATTGTAGCGTGATGAAAAGTATACTATAACCAGCTCAGGAGTATGAAAAATAATTGTATCAAGTTTCGTTAAAATCCGTCGAGTAGTTTTTTTTTCTATAACGGTTATATAGACAGACAGACAAAAATTTTAATGATTGCATTCTTGACATCAGTATCGATCCCTAAATACCCCCTGATAGTTATTTTGGAAATATATTTCTTGTACAGAATTGACCTCTCTACAGATTTATTATAAGTATAGAATTAATATAGATAATATAATATATAGAAATAATGTATGACGCGTTTGTATGTACTAATAGACTACACATTTTGGTAAAAAAATATTTTAGTGTTGTCATACAAGAAATAACAATTTTTATAAATAGTTATTTTTGTATGTAATATTTCAAGCTTTTGTCTCCTTATTATGTCTTTAAAATGTATGGCTTATAGACAAAAAAATCACGACCATTCTTGGTATTTTGCAAATATTAACTCATATCTTTTCCAAACAGCCCCAAACAGAATGAATAAAACTTCAATATAGGGGAAAAAATGTAAAAAAATTTTGCACGCAAAACTAAAGAAGACAACCGTTTCGCGAGCTGCTTTAGCAGCGAGCGCACACAAGCGATACCTAGTATATATATAATCCTGTAAGGAATGACGTGCGTTCTCCATGTTGCCGTCTAGGAGCGACTTTGTTGTCTATGGCGGGTTTTCTCCTCTCCCCCCCGAGGCAAAGGGAAAAATATGAGATGCCATAGATTCAAGATGGCGGCCGATTTAAAATTTTTAACTTTTTTATTTATTGACTTTATCCTGATGTTTGTTTCTTTTTCGAATAATATTCGGGTGGGTATTACGATGAAATTGGAAAAAAATGAAAAACCAAGATGGCCGCCGAGATATTTGAGTTTGAAATTTTTCAATTTTCGAGGTGTTTTTGGGAGGTCGTATCTCTTGGGATTTTTAATATTTTGTTGCCATTTTTTTAAATTTTCTCGGATATATCCTCAATTTTGCTAAATCGGATTTATTTTTTTTTTCAACAAGATGGCGGGTCGTCTGTTAGGCGATTTGTAAAATGTATGAAAAAAACAGATTTTTTGAAGTGAAATATTCGGAGGTTGGCAACGTTTGAGCGATTTGCTTTGTTCGGGGCGGTCGTGGGGCTCGGTCCGAGGTGTTGCCAGGTTTGAGTTTTTTTCTCCCCACTCTTACAATTTTTCAAACTTTTCATTCAAAAATATGAAAAGTAGAAGGAGAAATATTTTTGATGAAAATTTTTCACTGGAATATTTTTTTTGGCTGTCGTAATAACATTTGACCATTTTCGTCGATGTCGACTGGCAACACTGGCCGCAGGAATTTTTTTTCAGTTTTACGAAAAATCGACTTCCTCGACCTGAAGGAGTGGTGGGGGGTGGGTTTGATGTATGAGTGGAATTTTTTATTTGCCTCCGTGTCTATGGGAAAAATCTGAAACTTTCAAAATTCAAGATGGCGGCCGAGCTGGATTGGGCAACTTTTTTTTTTTATTTTGCACCTATCCAAGATCGGTATCGTTTCCGGCTAACTTGAGGGCGACTGATACGATGAAATTAGAAAAAGTTGAAAAAACAAGATGGCCGCCGAGATACTTGAGTTTGAAATTTTTCATTTTTCGAGGTGTGTTCGCGGGGTTGCACTGATGTGTTTTTTTAAATATTTTTTTTATTTTTTTCTTTTTTTTTCTCGGATATATGCTCAATTTTACCAAATTGGATTTATTTAATTTTTTAACCAGATGGCGGATCGTTCGTCAGGCAATTTGTAAAATGTATGAAAAATCGCATTTTTTGAAGTGAAATATTTTGAGGTTGGCAACATTTTAGCGAATCGCCTTGTATGGGGCGGTTGTGGAGCGTGACTTGAAGTGTTGCCAGGTTTAGGATTTTTTTTCTTCGTTCATACTTTTTTTGGAACTTTCCATTCAAAAATGTAAAAAGTAGAAGGAGAAACATTTTTAATGAAAATATTTTACATGGGTATTTGTCAGGGGGGTCGTAATGACATTTGACCATTTTCATCCAAATTAACTGGCAACACTGGGAGCTAGATTTTTTTTTTCACTTTTTTGACATTTCGAGTAGCCCAGCCTAAACTATTGGTGGGGGGTAGTAATAATGTATGAAATATTTTTTCGGTATATTATGGTGGTTATAGAAAAAATGGGAAACATACAAAATTCAAGATGGCGGCCCTCCTGCGATTTTCAACTTTTTTTTTATTCAGCGCGCCTACCTGAGATTGGTGTCATTTTCGGCTAATTGTGGGACGACTGTTACGATAAAATTAGAAAAAATTGGAAAAACAAGATGGCCGCCGAGATATTGGAGTTTGAAATCTTTCATTTTTCGAGGTGTGTTTGTGGGGTCGTAGCGCGGTGGTTTTATTAATGTTTTTTCGACATTTTTGTTCTATTGGCCGGAGTGTATCCTCAATTTTATCATATGGCAATGTTATATTTTTTAAACCAGATGGCGGACCTTGTATCAGCCATTTTGTAAAATGTACGAAAAAATGCATTTTTCGAAATGAAATATTTTGAGGTTGGCAACATTTAAGCGAGTTGCTTTGTATTGGGCGGTCATGGAGCTCGGCTCGAAGTGTTGCCAGGTAAAGTTCTTTTTTTCACCACTCATACATTTTTTGGAACTTTTCATTCAAAAATGTGAAAAGTAGAAGGAGAAATATTTTGAATTAAATTTTTTCACAGGACAATTTTTTTTGGGCGCCGTAATGACATTTGACCATTTTCGTCTTAATCGACTGGCAACACTGGGATACAGAATTTTTTTTCGCGATTTTCACTTTTTGAGTACTTGGGCGGAAACCGTAGACAGAGCATATAAGTAATGTATGGGAGATATTTTTTATTTCAAATGGACCCTATGTAAAAAATCGAAAATCCAATGTTGCCATATACAAAAAAAATGTTTTCATACAAATGCATTTTCTACAGGATTATCGAAGATTTCAAGCTGTTGCCACCATTTGACGTCATTTTTTTGTATGAGGCGCTTAATGGCACTTATAGACTGTACCAACGTGTAAAAAAATATGTCAGTGTTGCCATACAAAAAATAATAATTTTCATACATGTGCATTTTTGTATGTCACATTTCAAGCTGTTGTAAATTTTTGACAACGTTATAATGTATGACGCGTTTGTATGTACTAATAGACTGCACATTTTGGTAAAAAAATATTTTAGTGTTGCCATACAAAAAATATTAATTTTCATACATATGTATTTTTGTATGTAATATTTCAAGCTGTTGTCTTGTATTGGTAACATTAGAATGTATGAGGCGTTTGTACGTACTAATATTGTGCACATTTTGATTAAAAAATATTTTAGTGTTGCCATACAAAAAATAATAATTTTCATACATTTGTATTTTTGTATGTGGTGTTTCGGACTGTTGTCTCCCTTTAAAGACCACCGCTACCATGCCCAGCATCACTAAACGTCAGTTTTCTGTATGAGGCGTTTAATGGTACTTATAGACTGTATAAATTGGTGAGAAAATATTTCAATGTTGCCATATAAAAAATAATAATTTTCATACAAGTGCATTTTTGTATGCCATATCTCAAGCTGTTGTTTCCTTCTGAGGTCATTCCAATGTATGAAGCGTTTGTTGATATTAACAGTTAAGACATTTGGGTAAAAAAATATTTCAGTGTTCCCATACGAAAAATAATAATTTTCATACATATGCATTTTTGTATGTCACATTTCAAGCTGTTGTTTCCTTTTGATGTCATTCCAATGTATGAGACGTTTGTCGATACTAGCAGTTTTAACATTTGGGTAAAAGAATATTTCAATGTTCCCATACAAAAAATAATAATTTTCATACATATGCATTTTTGTATGTAATATTTCAAGCTTTACTATATTTTTGCCAACCTTATAATGTATGACGCGATTGGGGGTACTAATAGACTTTACCTTTTGATTAAAAAATATTTTAGTGTTGCCATACAAAAAATAATAATTTTCATACATTTGTATTTTTGTATGTGGTGTTTCGGACTGTTGTCTCCCTTTAAAGACCACCGCCACCATGCCCAGCATTACTAAACGTCAGTTTTCTGTATGAGGCGTTTAATGGTACTTATAGACTGTATAAATTGGTGAGAAAATATTTCAATGTTGCCATATAAAAAATAATAATTTTCATACAAGTGCATTTTTGTATGCCATATCTCAAGCTGTTGTTTCCTTCTGAGGTCATTCCAATGTATGAAGCGTTTGTTGATATTAACAGTTAAGACATTTGGGTAAAAAAATATTTCAGTGTTCCCATACAAAAAATAATAAGTTTCATACATATGCATTTTTGTATGTAATATTTCAAGCTGTTGTATATTTTTGACAGCCTTATAATGTATGACGCGATTGTAGGTACTAATAGACTTCACATTTTCTTGAAAAAATATTTTAGTGTTGCCATACAAAAAAAAATAATATTCATACATTTGTATTTTTGGATGTAAACTTTGAGGCTGTTGTTTCCCTTTAATGACCGGCACCATTTGACGTATTTTTTCTGTATGAGGCGTTTAATGGTACATATATACTGTACAAATTTGTGGAAAAATATTTCAGTGTTGCCATACAAAAAAAAATACATATGCATTTTTGTATGTAATATTTCAAGCTGCTGTCTCCTTCTGACGTCATTCCAATTAATGAGGTGTTTGTCGATTTTAACAGTTTGAATATTATGGTGAAAAATTATATCAGTGTTGTCATACAAAAGTTCATATGCATGTATTTTTGTATGTAATATTTCAAACTTGTATTCTTTTGATATCATTATAAAGTATGAGGTGTTTGTAGGTATTTATAGTCTGAAAAAAAATCATTTTGTTAAAAAAATATATCAAATTTGTCAAACAAAAAAATATTTTTTCATACATATGCATTTTTGTATGCAATGTTTCAGGCTCTTCTCCCACTTTAATGACCACCACCACGATGACCGGCACCATTTTACATTTTTTCTTAGTATTTATTGTAAGGTCACATATAATTATACCTTACTGCGTTAGTTCAACATTATAAAAATAAATTAAATTAAAATTAGTTTAAAACCTTTCACTCGAAAAATAATGCTGGCCACATATTTAATTGACTGTAACGCTGTACTCGTGATTTAAAAAAAAAACAAAAGGGTATTATGGCGGGAAACGGCAGATGTCAAGGACGATGTTTGTGGAGGTCTTGGAATTAAACAAAAATAACTAGCTTGATTCAAGCCTTTCATTGGAGACACCCCCAACAATTTAGCCAGTGGGATCGCCTGCGTAAAACTGCGTAAGTTAATTTATTGGATATATTTAAATACAACAAATTAAGAATCGATACAAATGTTGGTTGGTACAGATTGTCTTAAGTTTGCTATCTGAGTTTATTAAATAGGCATGTAGTAGCCTAGCCGGCCGTTTTACAGGAATTTGATTGGGTCGAATATTTATGTTTTCATTTTACCTTATTTTGATATAAATCATAATTTAATTTTTAAATATTAATCATATTAGAAGTTCTTACTTACACAGTCGAGATATAAAATGGCAGTACCGTTATTATGAGCAAATGTTATATTTGTTTAGAAGAACTTTAATGTTATAAGGCAACTTTTGCATGCTCAAATTATTAGTATTTTGTCATACATTTAACACTTAACGTTTCGGAGTTTGTGTTAAATATGTATACGTATATTACGAATAATTATAACAGTCCTATATTAGTACTAGGGCTTATTGTGCTGATAATATTCGAAAGTAATAATGATTTTTAAAGTTATCGATGTTATATTGTTTAACATTATATTATCCGTATAATAATAATAAAGGGATTAGGTTATTGAATTTTTGTTCTATTTGCGTTATTCCTAAGTATCCATTACGTTACTAACAATTGGAAAAGTATGGTTACAGCTTGTACTTACTTAGTTACATTTTTAAATAGAATTAATTGCAAGTTTAATTTTAGTTTTCATGTTTATATTGGATCAAACAATGGAGAATACCTGTGGTCTTTGGTACGTAATAATAATGGACTGGGCATTCAACACTAAAGTATTTAAATCACTTGTTACCATTTCGGAGGAGAAGAATTCATAGTCAGAGTTCATAGAAGAGTCATAAGATATAAAAGAAGAAAAGCAAGACAAATTGTTTAAATTTTTTTTTTTTTTTTTATAAAGTAGGAGTAGCAGGCGAGCATGCAGTCCACCTGATGGTAAGTGGCCACTGCCGCCCATGATGGACATCTGTAATCAACTCCAGATAGGATTAGATATTCCTACCTGAGGTCGGCCACAGATGCGCCGCTAACCCTGAGGACTAAGCTGGAACGCCTCGGAAAAGTATATCTCCCTTACCACACCCTTCAAAACGGAACACAGCAGCGCTTAACACTGCTGTTATTAGGTAGAAATAGGTGTGGCGGTGGTGCCGCCGGAGTCGAATCACAAAGGGTTCTACCACCTTCAGGAGAGAGATTTGGAGAGAAGTAATGGTTATCGATTACAGGATTTATAAGTATAAGTATATTTCGAAATTTATTTATGAGTCGTTTAAAAAGGTACATATATGATTCAATCTTAATTAGCTAACTTATTGGTATGTTAAGAAAGCAATAACTGGTTTGAAATTATTTATGACTTGAGTTTTTGAGTATTCTATTTATTTGAGTTAAATTGTTTGTGGCTTACGTTACCTATATGAATTTTACTCGTGATTATTCTTTTTGGAGTGTTGCCCTACCATGCACATAGTGGGAAGGGACGTAAGATGTTAGATTCTCTTCTTACGTAATAATTTATAATTATTTAATTGTTCGTCTGCTACTCCTATATTACATAAAAAGGTACCTATAATACTTCCCTCAAGATACACCTTTTTTGTTGACAAGAGGGGAAACCTTCAAAAGGTACCCTATTCTGTGGGAGCGACACGGGGTTATGTGGGATTCTTACCGCACTAAAACCCCCCCGGTAATTATCCTCGGCGCTGCATAGAGGACTTCGGGATCTCCAAAGGAACGCAACCGGAGTCTTCTTAGCGGGTTGCCCCGTCGGGCTCTGCCCAGATGAGCATGACGCTCACCACTCGGTGTGGCGTACATGACGGTATGCGACCACACCTACTGCCATCCTTCCCTGGGTAGTTGCCCGGGTGGTTCCAGCTCTCACTTTTGCCACCCGCAATCCCGGAAGCCCCTTTTAGTCGCCTCTTAAGACAGGCAGAGGATACCGTAACCCTATTCTGGTCCCAGAACTACGGGATCAGATGGGCGTTATATACGCCCACGGTGACTCCTCCTCCGAGCTGTGCGCTCCCTAGCTCGCTCGGCTTCTTCCTTTGTGGACATGACAATGTCGCAGGTGATCATGCTATGTCTTGGAGCTATCCAACAATGGCGCTGGAGACAGGTCCGGTCCCACTTTTGACACGAGGATCCGCCGCTGAGACTCCCACGCTGGGCAGTACTGCAGCGTGTGCTATGCGGAATCCTCGTAGGGCCGTCATCTCCCTCTATCCTGTTTAGATACTCACCGAAACGGCCATGTCCGATGAGTATCTGGGTCAACTGGTATGTTGCATGACCTTTCGCGAAGAGCCAAACCCGAAAGTTCAGTACGATAGCATTGACCACCCGTTGGCGTATGTTACGTGGTCCAAATAGCCGATGATGCTAGCAACCTCCAAATACACCTATACAGGGTGAATTTTTCAAATAGGCCTTCAAGGCTAAATCCGAAACTATAAGGATTTGCGAAAAATGCTGAAAGGAGTTACGAGGCCGATTTTGATAAAACTAAAACTGCATCATTCGGTTTTTAAAATATCTTCTTCCTTAGCCGAGAATCGAACGAGTTCATTTTGAAAAATAATAAACTTCTATATTATTTCACTATCTGATAGTGTCGCTTATAAGGATCAAATTCTGGGAAGTAATGTTATGTGACAAATTAAAGGAAAAGGAAAATTTTGAATAAAATACATATTGGCATACTAATCCTTAAAGATTATACATAACATATGACTTATGTATAATTCTTAGAAGTATACATAAGTCATAACTTTTACTTGAAAAAGTCATTCTCCCAAATTGTCAATTTTACATTTGTATTAAACGAAACTCCGCGCAGAGCAAGTTGAAAATCTATTACAATGGTCCTAAAAATAACCTCAACTAAGTCAAACATAAAAATATAAATTCTAGAAGAACAAAACGTCCGCTTCTGAATGATTTGAAATATTAGACCAAAAACATTGTTTATACGCGAGATGTTTAAATTAATGAATGACGGGAACTTAACTGCCAAATTAATATGAAAAAATATGTATATTATTAAAATTTACGCTTTTCCTTTAGTTTGTCATTTATCATTACTTTCCAGAATTTGATATTCCAGAATTCCCAGAATTGAATTTGACGTGAAGTTCAAAATACAGTCTAGATTCTTACAGATTATATAGATTCGATGGTCCGATATAATAACGAAAGTCGAATAGGTAAAGTAAATCCTTTAGTTCATATAAGAAAAACAGTGGTTGTGGATATCCAATAACATTAAAACTGTTAATTTTTAAAACAATATTTTTTGAGGTTTTCACCAGACTTATTTGTTAACATCTGGAACCAGCAGCTGAACGTAAATTCAAAAGCACGAAAACGTTTGAGGAGACAAATAACATTACGTGGCGGTCACCCATCTATGTACTGCCCACAAATTTAACCTACTCAACCCTGTTAATATACAATTATTTTCAACTTAATAAAAGTAAATTATTTGTGCTTGCGCATATATTCAATATTAAACTCCTTAATCCTGATGATACAGGGATACCACCTGTCTATTCGGCCATTTAGCGCTCACTTTTTTACACTTCACAATATGGGAGTAACAGACGAGCATGCAGTCCACCTGATGGTGGGTGGCTATTACCTATGGACGTCTGTAATCAACCTCAGATAGGATTATATATTCCTACCTGGAATCGGTCACAGATGCGCCGCTACCCCTGAGGACTAAGCTGGAACGTCTCGGAAACGTATGTCTCCCTTACCTACACCCTTCAAACCAGAACACAGCAGCGCTTAACACTGCTGATATGAGGTTTAACCACAAAATGCTCTACCACCTTCAATCACTATATATATTTGAATCATGATAAAAAATAATCTTTTACTTTTGTAACATTAGTACAGAAAAAGATAGTAGGTATGTAGAATTTGTTAGGTTAGGTTAGGTTAGAACATGAAAGAAAATATAAAACATGTCATTTAATTAAAAAATCAAAAATACGAATGCACTAAAAAGGCTGAAGTAGAACTTTTTTAAAACGTGTTACTATTTCGCGAAAAAAAATCACAATTTATGCTCCATAAAATATATAACTTCAGTAATTTAAAGTTCCAAACATTATTTTACTTCGTTTAGGGGTAGAATTTCATTATTTTTTTACCAGCAAACCAGATACAAAATTTCATAGCGTTTGCTTCAAAATTGACGGTTGTTCAAATGAACTTTCAACCCCGATTTTATCCTCTACGGGGTTGATTTTTAGGAAGGGGATAAATGGGTATTTCCTTGTTCCTATCCAGGAAATACTAAATTTTACAGTAGTTGCTTCAAAATTAAAGGATTTAAAAAAAAACTGACATGACTATTTTACCCTCTTAGGGGTAGAATTTTCAAAAGGCCTTCCTTAGTACTTATTAACGCTACATACAGAACCTATGTGCAAAATTTCGGAACTCTATGGTCCGTGGTTTCGACTGTACGTTTATTTCCGAAAAATGAATTAGTCATTTAGTTAGTCAGTCAGTCAGTCACCTTGCTGTTTTATATATATACAAATATGTTTTTATAATCTTCGTTTAATTTTCTTTCATTTGATACCCTGCTCGATAGGTTCGGTTAACTTTATTTTTTAAATGTGGTACTATTTCGCGCCAAAAATCCGCCATTGTGATATTTTTTCTAACACCTATCTAAGGACACTCGGGTCATTGAGACGAATATAATGATACCTTAACTCTCGAAATTTAAATCTCCAAAAGAACGCAACCGAAGTCTTTTTAGCGCGTTGCCTTGTCGGGCTCCGTCCAGGTGAGCACACGTAATCGTCCTTCCCGGAATCGTTGCCCGGGCGGTTCGAGTTCTCACTTTTGCCGCCCGCAACCCTGGAAGTCCTTTTAGTCGCCTCTTAAGACAGGCAGAGGATACCGTAACCCTATTCTGGTCCCGGAACTACAGGGACAGATGGGAGTTATGTATGCCCGCGGCGACTCCTCCTCCAAGCTGTGCGCTAGCTCGCTCGGCGTCTTCCTTCGTGGACATGACAATGTCGCACGTGATCATGCCGTCCCAGGCTTTGCTACGCTTAACTATAGCTCCAATAATGGTGCTGGAGATAGGTCCGGTCCCACTTTTGTCAAGAGGAACCGCCGCTGAGACTCCCACGCTGGGCAGTACTGCAGCGTGTGCTATGCCGTCATCTCCCTCTATCCTTTTTAAATACTCACCGAAACGGCAATGTCCGGTGAGTATCTGGGTCAACCGGTATGTTGCATGACCTTTCGCGAAGAGCAAAGCCTGAAAGTTCGGTACGATAGCATTAACCAACCGTTGGCGTATGTTACGTGGTTTCGAGTAGGCGAAGTCCCTGGCAAAGAATACAGTTACCCGGGGTGAGGTAATGTTGGCTGTATCACTTGATATGGCCAACGTGTTTGACACCCGCCCCTGGAATTGCAAGAGGGTAGCGTCTCGTTACCACGGAGGTTCTACCGGAGAAGATTGTCGGGGACTACTTATCTAGGCGTATGGTGGAATACCCTGGCCAAGACCGGTGGTGTCGGCGGGAAATATGGTGCGGAGTTCCACAAGGTTTGATGCTGGGTCCTATCTTGTGGAATATCGGCTAAAACTGAGTACTGCGAGGAGCTCCCCTTCCGGGTGTCAGCATAGTTCGTTATGTATACAACACCCTGATGACTGTCTGTAGCGGAAACCATAGGGATGCTTTCCTGCGCGTCACCGCTTGCACGGTATTCATAGTGGGCCGCATACGGCGGTTGTGTTTAAAAATCTAGAAAAATCCGAAACTGTGCTTCATGGCAATCATGGCGATGCTTCATGGCCCTCGGAAGGCGCCGCCCCAGGATGCTTATATCGTCGTCTCCGGAGTTCGTATCGATGTGAGGCCGTTGCGAACGTATCTGGGATTCATCCTGGATAGCCGGTGAAATGTCGGACCCCGCTTTGGATGGACCCCTCAGCGCCTGAGGTCGGCGGCGACCTTGGGTAGATTTTCTGCCTTATCTCATGTGAGGCAGCCTACGTGTTGGCGGGAAGTTTGCTCTGAGATTTGGGAGCGATGACCTTTTCGTCGCTAGGTTATTGGCGCGAGGAAACACGCCAATCCTGGAGCCGCCCGCCCGTGCGACAGGAACTGGAGAGACACAGAGCTGAGCTGCGCCAATGGATTACCGAGACGTGGAACTCAAGGTTGGTGCATCCTAGAGCCGTCCTGAGGACTATTGAGGCAATTCGTGCGTTATTGAGAAGTGGTTATGTATGTTTCTGGAATTATTTGTGCTGGATCGGGCGGGTGTCGACGGCCACATGCCATCACTGTAACGATTACCTCGAAGAGATGGCCCAGCACACGCTAGAGGTAGTGCTGGTGGTTCGCTCTATGGTTGGAAGTGTCTGGTGGCCGGGTCGTGACAGTAATGCTAATGTTTTCTCGTGAACCGTCTCTGAACGTCCAGAGGAACGCTGCGGAGTTTTAGTTGGTAAGAGTCTGACATACCACTGTTCCCCCGATCTTCTGATCTGATATGCAAGAATCCTCATGGATGCTCTTCTGAATTTCTCCGCATTAAAAAAATGGGTAGAAGCAATAATTTTAAATATACCTTTTGCCCTTTTTGCCATTAATAGCTTAAATTTTTACATTTTTTTACTAAACACAGACTGTAATTATAATATTCAATTTATACCTAAAATGCTACTTATTTTTAATAATTAAACGTACTTTAATGAACACCTTACACGTCCTGCCACTTCGCCTACCGCTCGGCAAATGGAACATTTTCGTCGACTCCGTCAAAAGGGCGCGAGCACACGTAGTAACATTTAAAAATATCGTAAATATTGTGAAACTTAAATATTGGATGCCTTTAAAATGTTGTAAGATATTTTTTTGTGTCCATTACAAGTGATTAGATTTAGTTTTTATGTCCATATTTATATGTGTGTGTCCATTACAAGATTAAAAGTTTAGTGATTTGTTTTACATAATTAAGGATTTAAATATGACATATTTGTATTTCTTATACCATATAAACGCTGTAACTATAATTCGCCTTTAAATCTCATACCGCGTAAATACTGTAACTGAGCTGGGACTAAAATTCTCAGACCGCGAAAACGCTGTAACCCGTGTTGTGTTTAAATGTTTTGATAGTGAAATTAGTGTAACAGGCGCAGTACAATAAAACGAAGGACTTTTACAGGGTTACTGCAATTTAAGGTCGAAAAAAAACATTGAAATTTTCTACGCTGTAAATGAATTTAAAATGCTCTTAGAGCTACACGAGTGTTAGATCATACAACACAGAAAAAATCTGATTCCAAATATGTATATAACGTATTTCCAGACTTTTTGGCGTAACAGCAATAACGCATTCCTGGGTCGATATGCACTATTTTATGTAATATTTCA
This sequence comes from Epargyreus clarus, assembly GCF_041222505.1. Classification (NCBI taxonomy): domain Eukaryota; kingdom Metazoa; phylum Arthropoda; class Insecta; order Lepidoptera; family Hesperiidae; genus Epargyreus; species Epargyreus clarus. The sequence continues at coordinate 7,134,651 of NW_027332233.1, forward strand.
AGTTGCTGTATACTTTTGAACGCCTTATAATGTATGACGCGTATGTACTAATAGACTACACATTTTGGTAAAAAAATATTTTAGTATTGCCATGCAATAAATAACAAGTTTTATAAATAAGTATTTTTGTATGTAATATTTCAAGCTATTGTGTCATTATGTTTTTAAAATGTATGGCTTATAGACAAAAAAAACAGGACCCAAATTCTTGGTATTTTGCAAATATTAACTCGTATCCTTTACAAACGGCCCCAAAAATTAACAAATTTTCAATAAATATATAGAAACAAAAATTGTAAAAAATCTTGCATGCAAAACTAAACAAGACATTTCCCCGCGAGCTGCTTGCAGCTCGCGCACCCAAGCGATACCTAGTTTTTTTATAATTGTCGAACCTTGAATTAAAAATTAAGGTTGGTAATTCATGTACCTATTTATGAAAAACTTGACGTTGCTATAAAGGGCTGAAAATGAAGAGTAAAACATATCTATCAAATCCGTTAATGTATTAACGAATCGTCTAATGTTGTAACTGCCCAAAGCCATAAATGACCATTTATTTACCATTACAATATATTAATGGCTAAAACATAGCCTAGCGATTACTACAATTAAGACGAATCCAACCACGCCGCATAAATTAAAATCCGTCCAGCCGTTTGAACTGTAGGACATGCGAAATAATGAGTACATACGTACATACGCACAAACAACATTACCTTCCTTAGTCTGTTAAAAAAATATATGAGAAAGATTTGCGACGGAGGTCTTTTATTGGAACTGTGGTATGGAGACTTTTGTTAGACGACCGCGGATCACGAATAAAAAGATAATGGTAATGGCATAGATTAGTAAAGATACTTCGCCGCCTTGAAATTGAATGAAGCCGCAAACGGCTTATTATAGTAAGTTCTTTTTTTGAATTCTTGACAAATAAAAACATTTTTAGAGAAAATTTACGAATAAATAAGTAATACTGCGTAATTTACATAATTAATAAATAATAATTTATAATAATAATTTCAAATATTTTAGGGACATTTTAGCACGGAGACGTGGCAAAACTTTTTTACGCAACTATTTCAATTCTCAAAACTGGGTACATTTTCTTGTTAGGAGTGAGTAATCTTTAGTAATCTATGGGTAATGGTAAAATTTTCCTTATCATTGGCTGCTTCACTGCCATTATTCATATATACATTACCCTCTTATGTAACATACACATAATATACTACAACATACTGGGACCTATATTTATACCTTACGTAATAAATATAAATTGCATTAAAAGCTGTAATTTAAATGAAAATGCGACCACACAATGACCATTATTACGAGAACATTACTGCTCATGGCTTTTAATTAGAAGCTATCGATCATGTTTAGAGAGGGTTTATTAATTGCGTTATTAAGTTGCAAACGAGCACGCCAGTCAGCCTGGGAATTGTGAATGTATGCGATTGATGGTCAGTAAAATTGAATCAAATTGATTACCACTGCGGGGGATTTCAAGTTGATTATTGATTAATTAGCGTGTAAAGGTCTACATTCATCACAATCGTATGGTATTGTAATTCTAACAATGAAGAAGTTATTTTAATAATATAGAAGTAGTAGACGAGTATGCAGTCCACCTGATGATAAGTGGTTACTGCCGCTCATGGACATCTGTAATCAACCCAGATAGTATAAGATAATTAATTCTACCTGGGAAGCTGGAACGCCTCAGAAAAAATATGTCTCCCTTATCACTGTTATTAGGCAGATAGGGGTGACGATAGTGTTGCCAGAGTCGAACCACAAAGGATTCTACCATCTTCTTATATTATTTGAAAGATTACTGCAATAGTGAAATGAAATTAAATATATTTATTTTGTATAGGCCAACGGCGGCACTTACAAATTGTCAGTTAAAATATTTTTCTTATACTACTAGCGGATCGGAACGCGACTTCTACTGAGAAGATCCGGTAAGAAACTCAGTGGGTTTGTCTTTTTTTTATATAATTATTCTCTTTATCTCTTATTTTAGATGCATTAGTTACTTAAACTGGACCCATGTTGAATAAATTAAGTGTATACCTACCATTATAACAAAAATGAGAGGAAAGCAGTGTGTGCATAATATATAGGACTCTATTATTGTTAGCTTTGGATAAACAGTGCGTACTAAGCCTTCTGAGCTACACACGAATACACAAAGCTACCAAAAGAATCTATAACAGAAATACTATTTTGTTTGACCATTTCTTAATGTCTAAATTTGAATCCGCAGTGAAATATCAAATACGTGTCGTTTACAGTTACCGGCAGTACGCCGGTAGTGTGGTACTTTTAGATGGAAGATAAAATGGATATTGTGTGTCAGAAACTCTGACATCAGATTTATGTATGTATACAGCAATCCGTAAGGGGATTATCTCAACCCTCGACTTTATTCTTTTTGAGGCACAAATTCAATGTCCTAACTTCAACCAAGATATCATTTTTCGAGGCATTCCAACTTAATACAGGGGCAGCGGCGCATCTGGGTCCGTAGTGTCCGGTCAGGTAGGAATCTTGTATGGGGTTGATTACAGATGTCCATGGTCAGTAGTAGCCAGTTACCATAGGGTGGAGTGCATGCTCGTCTGCTACTCCTATATTATAAAAAGCCCTTTCAAGGCAATCGCGGTTGTGATTTCAAAGATTTAATTACGTTTCATTTTGATTTCAATTTCTGTATATCAGTCTTCCTAGTCTTAATGGCGATTCATTTCTCAATATTCGGTTTACTCTTAGTATTATGGTATTACACTACAAATATTTAGACAATCGTACCTTCGACCCTCAGGGCTTATGGCGTGGTAAACATTACGTCACACAGGTAATCATGTAGGTAAAATATATTACGACACTCACGCTACGCTTATTACATATTGAGTATCCGGTGTTGGTTCTGGCACACCATTTCGAAATAGCTAATTGAATAATTGGCCAAGTGTGAGTTGAACTTGTACATAGAGAATTCCGTACCACCAAATTTTCATTTATCATAGCAACTATAGTAGTAAATGCATTGTGAAAAATTGAATATATTACCTATTGCGGCTCAAATGCTGATTAATAGCGGTTTTTTGTATGCCGATCTCCGTTTATTTTTAAGCTTTATTATTGTTGTTATTTGTTGTTCTATTATAGCAACCACCAAACCATTATGTAAACTGTGTAAAATATAAGAGTCTATCTATTACGTTACAAGAGATGAAGCCCTCTGTGAGACAGACAGACAGTTTTTAATTTTTATCCTTTGAGTACCGAACCCTAAAAAGTACGACCGTGACTTCTTGCGATCGATACGACAACTAAATAAAGCCTTTATTACTGCAGTAACGCACGTTTTGTTTCTGTTGTTACCTTACTATAAATGTAATAATAGCTCGTCAAAGAACTTTTCCTAATAAAGGTTACGTGTTGTGTGAAAACTTTTGAAGGTAAATGACAATAAACAACTGTTGTTTTCTTTTTATTGTAGACACGCTTCCGTGGTTCGATCGCGTGTAACGTGCATGGTTTTTGGTTCTTTTCTTTTGAAAAATAGCCTATGATTATCCCGTAAAATCCACAGTGAACCGATAATCAAAGCATGTTTTTCCAATATTATCATTATTATACTTTGATAAGTAAAGATACTTCGCCGCCTTGAAATTGAATGAAGCCACAAACGGCTGATTTGTAGGTTATTTTTTTGAAATTTTGACTTTTAAGGGACATTTTAGCACGGAGACGTGACAAAACTTTTTTACGCAACTATTTCAATTGTCAAAACTGGTTACATTTTATTGTTAGGAGTGAGTCATTTTTACTAATCTATGTTATTATATCTAAGTCCACCAGATTATATACGGTCTTTTAAATCCAGTGACAGTGCCTATGTACATCATTTAGAAGAAGTTCCACCTGAAGCCGAACACAGATGGGTTGCCACTCGCGAACTAACCACATATGCCAATCAACGGGCATTAAATCCGTCCACTAAAATGCAAAACTGCTACACGCTTTAAATGGGTGTGCTGATTGTCCTCTCCAAACCATGCTGGCTCTACCTTTCCACCTTATTATGATTAAATATCTAAAAAAAATATATATAGTTTAAAAACTAAAAACCACGCTAAAATCGCAGAAGAAAAATATTTAATCCTGATCAGGATTAACGATATTTCTTCTTGTGTCTAAGTATAGTATGAAAAGATGTAAGAGAACGGGATAAAATTATTAAAATCGTATATTATCATCGGTTCTTGAAATTTGTTAAAAAATTTCAATTAATCGCACCGTTCAAAGTGAGTAAACATCGGGTTCAAATATTCCGTTACATACATTCAGGTCAAGCTAATAAAAGCGTGGCAAATAATGCAAGTGTATTGTTTTAGAAAACAGAAGTTTAAATTTAAAACTACGGTATTTATCTAATAGTCCAAGATCCCAGGGCCATTATTGAGATTGTAATTATTTTGAGAGCTTTAAAGCGTCTGCAAAGCAATACGGCCGACGGAAAGTGTCTGGGAGTATTGGCGACTTATTTTTAAGGATATTGCCTAAAATATACGTAAAAATCAGCTTGGAGAATTTACGTGAGGTAAGTAAAGTTTTTATTTACCTTGATTACCTGATACCTGAAAATTGGCCGTCTGAGCAAGCTAGCAGGTAGGCATGCGTTCTTAGTACATACTAACACTACTCAATCGTCCACATTTCCTTCGTCAGAAAATACGTGACGTCTGGTGGCCCTGGGATCTTGCTCTATAAGACTTTACCATAGACTATTTCGCGTATCCTATCAAACAATAAGCGCAAAAGTTACTCCAATACTTTATAACAGAATTGAGTCCAAAGCTCCACGGAATAATAAAAGGTTAATGCCAATTAGTTCTATTACGTGATTAGATATAAACTAAAGGTGTTTTCAATTTCCTATTTTTAAATTATTTTATAATAACACATGCAGGCGAGGCGTTCCAGCTTAGTCCTCAGGGGTAGCGGCACATCTGTGGCCGACCTTAGGTAGGAATATCTAATCCTATCTGGGGTTGATTACAGATATCCATGGGCGGCAGTAGTCACTTACCATCAGGTGGACTGCATGCTCGTCTGCTAATCCTATATTATAAAAAAAACATACCAAACAACTTTATAACTGAAATAGCCATATAACTCCGAAAACATGACTATCAGAATAGTTTGAATCCAGTTATTGTGGTACGAAATAAATTGTGTCTTTAAATTAAAGATGGCCACCGGAGCTTTAATTTACTTCTGATTCCTGTGACCCAGTTTGCAGTTAAATAGGTACCGTCTCGACTCTTAGTAGTTCATAGGTTTTCGTTCAATATACACCAGTCGATAAAATGGAAACTGAAAACCGGGAGTGCTAAGTAAAATATTGTATAAATATACCGAGTTACTAAAAGGAAAAGTTTTGACACAAACTTTTGCTGCAAGGTATATAAATAATACGATCTAGTCTTTATATGAATGCTTTTAAAGACAAACGAGATTTAACGACTGCAATAATATTCAATATGTCCTGCAGAGTATGGAAGCGACGATACTGCCTAATTCTGTTAATGATCAACATACAAAAGTAAAATGTATATTGAAAATAAATAGTCACTTGTTTTAAGAGCGAAGAAGAACATCTGAATCCTCATAAATCTAGTTTAAAACTCAAACTATTTAAAAACTTATATCTATACCAAAAAAGTCAGACTGTATCAGTTAAAATAAAAATGTCATTGTAAAAAATATACATTGAGTGTAAACGTATTCAGGTAGGTAGCTAGTAGTTAGGTAGGTTGAGGTATCTTCCACAACGCTACCGCCCATACACGACCCATGCTTGTCAAAAAATTTAATAGAAAAATATGAATTTGTCTGATGCAACACTAAATGGGGCTTCACGGATACTATTCCTGAAGTTTAATCTTATATTAGTATGTCAGACAGGAATAGTATGAACACCGCGACAATAACACAGAAATAGGTGAGACAAGCGTCACCTCAATCGAATCGCATTACAAAATATATTGTATCCGTTCAGCAAACTGGGAAGAACAATATATAAATCACAATATTGAATCAACGTACCTAAGGAATTATATCAAGCGCGGCATCTGGGTACAATATTAATCACGTTGCCGTAATTCACGCATTGTTACTATTTAACAATAGATCAGAATCAGACAAAAGGAGAACTCAGATACGCTATCTGTGTACAATATTTATAACCGAACTACGCGCCGTAAATAATATTGTACGAGTATCTCTAATCCCTTACGGTATTGTTTACGGCTGAGTTACAACTTTTGAGACGGTATTGCTCCTAACTTTGGACTTCGAAAGCTCGGAATACAAATACTTAAGGTAAACGACCGATTACGACGTCTAAAATTTAACATTAATATTGTGATTACACTATTATGACGTCACATGGTATCTGAAATGTCGTATTTAGTCAAATGTGTCTAGAAATAAGGCAAACAATTTTATATATTTTTTTATTGAATAATATGTATTATTACCTTCCAAATTGAACAAAGAAAACTTATTACATACTTATAATTTTATATAAGTATAATAAGTTTCTGTACTTAATAAAACATAATTAATCATGAACTTTGTCTCGAAAAGAGCAGAGGTAAGTATCATGGACACAAAAACAGGTCTTAAAATGCTAACTTAAGCTCCTTGTAACTTGAATAATGAGTTCCCTCAAGAAGTAACATTTGGAGCGGGAGATGCATTACCCGCTAAGCTAAAGGGTAAATCCACTGTGGTTCCACAATGGGGATAAAGGCCAAACATCGAACCATAAGTGTTGAAGAATAACAAATTCTTTTGAAATGAAATTATATCGAGTTACTGCATATAGCCGCCCGCGTGCACGCATAATACGGGAATTACATTTTTTTAATATTTTCCGTTATGAACTTTATAGATTTGTGACCAAAGTGGGTTGTTTTGAAAACGCTTCAGTTGTTTTTCTATAACGCCAAGGGATGAAACGCGAAAGAAAAAAGTATTGTAAACCGGTTTAACATGTGTTGTAGTATGTTACAGTATCCCATAAAGAAACAAATCTAAGAATAGTATTTATTTTATTGTATTCGTGGCGACATTATAATTTTTAAAGTGTTTTAAAAGAATATAGGTACTTACCTCCAAAAGTTATATATACCTTAATAAACTTGATAAAACATTACAGTCATGCTAAAGTAACATTACATTCAGTTAAAACATTAAGGTTAAAATTATACAGCTGCAATCGCAAATATGACAGAAATACGTTACAAAGTTGATTACGACTACTGTGTTAGTGCCTGCTGTAATTTTCTTTAGAATTTCTATTATGGCTTATTATTTTAATAGCAATTAAAATGCACACTATAACTACTTAAATGTTATTTTTACTACGCCACTTTTTTGCTATTGCCACTAAAATCCTTATCCTTACTAATATTATAAATCCGAAAGTAACTCTGTCTGTCTGCCTGGCTGTCTCTTCTTCACGCCTAAACCACTGAACCGATTTTAATTAAATTTTGTACAAAGATAGTCTGAGACCCGAGAAAGGACATAGGATAGTTTTTATCCCGGAAATCCCACGGGTACTAGAGATGGCGATCTAAGATCGATTAATCGTTTTTATTTTATTCGATATTACTAAGGATTGAATCGTAAACTATGCATTTGATCAATTGATGATCTTTAGCAAAGTTGTTGTCCATGAGCCCACGAAGGTTTCAGAGTTGGTACGACCAATTTTCGCCAGATGGCGCCACTGTCATTCCAATGAAGGTACGAATTTTCAGTTTTATGTGTATTAGTATGTCATATTATTTTCTTATAAACGCGGGCGAAGCCGCGGGCAAAAACTAATACTATATAAAATATCCGTACCCATGCAGTCCACGAAAATGAAACTTGAAAATGACTTCCGCGTATGTTTGAGAATTTATAATATAATATAGTCAAAACTATTCTCGCGGTTCCAACTATTCGTACTCTCATTGCGAACGATAAATATTCCAAGAAATACTTCACGGCAACTTACCAGGACTTCACATTTCTCAAGTGTTAAATAAGTATTAAAGTTTTGCACGCCCGCCGCCACGCCGTAGAGCGAACGTCTAACACAAACATGAAATAACTGAAACCTTTTTATTTTACTCTATTCGTGACTGCACGGAATTGTTCATTTTCATTCTAATTTAAAGTATAATACATTTGTCCTTTATTAGCAAATGCTTGTGGCCTTTATTTGCAAATGATTTCTGCGTCTGTTAACCTTCAATTTACTGTTTTAATTTACAGAAATACAATAAGCATCATCAATTGTAAAATATAGTCATCCGCACAACTAACTTTGAGGAACCTGCTGCGTGGAAAGTATATATACTTTAATTTTAGATATATTATATTTTTCTGAATTATGTGCGTATGTATTAGAAATTAAATTTAATTATCACTTGCTAAAACTTGGTGAAGGAAAACATCGTGAGGAAACCTGCATTCCTGAGCGATTTATAAAAAAAAAAATCTCAAAGGTATGTGAAGTCTACCAATACGCACTTGGCCAGCGCGGCAGACTATGGCCTAATCATTCTCATTCTAAGAAGAGACCCGTGCCCAGCAGTGGGACAGTAATGAGTTGATGATGATAATGATGATATGCATTCTCTAAAAATAAAAAGACAATCTAGTTTATAAATAATATTTTGAAAACAATGCTGCATACAAACAACTAGAACAACATAAAAACAGAAAGGACAGCTAAAATTTTATTCATGAAAAAGTCTACTATAATTGCTGCACAGACAAAACGTGACATCCATTGCCGCTCAAAACCAGAATCTTAATAACTACTGCCAAACTTTTAAAGCAGTGGATAATGCACTATAATGTAAGTTTTTAATATCGCCGGCTTTGTCGGCCGGGGTGAAGGTTAGGTCAAGGTACCGACGTATATTAATACCATACGGCCAGTAGTGTCGCGTTTACTAGAATACTACGTTCACGAAGGCCGATCTTAGATTGTAGCTGCATCTGAATAATGTATTGCTGTTTAGATTTTAATGTAGTTTTGGATCGATAGAAGGTAATAGAAGCGAATGGTTGACTTTTTAATGAGTTTTCGTTATATTTTCGACGAGGATTTTATCATAGACCAGGTCTGTGGTTTTTTTATAACATTGGAGTAGCAAACGAATCGGCAGTTCACCTGATGGTAAATGATAACTGCCGCCCATGGACATCTGTGACAATTTTCATATTTTACAGACTCTACCAGAAACCAACATATGCATAGCCACTCCTAAGACTAAGTTGATAGCCTCGTAAATGAACAAACAGAGAAATTATTGAATGGTTGTAGCAGTAGTCTTTTCCTGGTAAAACCTCTGTCCCTACTTTTCAAATTACTTTCTTTTTATCTGTCAAATACTTTGACTGAAATATCACATAAAATATATCCTCGTACCATTCAAGAGCGGGAGCATACTTAACCAAAACGAGCTGTTCTTTTCTTATTTTAGGAAGAAACTTATGAGGAGTCAATGACGTTCTCAAGGAAGGAGCTTACTGGTCGAAGACCGACTTTAGGCCATAATCCTATCCCTGTAGTTCCGGGACAAGAATAGTGCTGCGGTATCCCCTGCCTGTCATAAGAGGCGACTAAAAGGGGCATCGGGTACGTTTTGAAGGTTTCCCCTCGTGAACAAAAAAAATCAAAGGCCATATCCTAATATGAGTTGATTATAGATCTCCATGCGCGGCAGTGACTATTTTTAAGTGGCCTCCAATCTCGTTTCGAATTGAATTGCGTGATCCACATTTTACATGCTAGCGTAATCAAAATAAACTGACGTTGTAACGAAATGAAACTACCCACGTTTGACATTTTAACATGCGAAAAGGAACTTTTTATTTTATTCTTGCATCAGCAACGGCTTTGTACGCCTGGAGCCGCATTTTCCTTTTTGTCGTGTTATTTTTGTCCTATAGTATTCGACTGTATTGTACTTGAAAAATGTTGAAAGATATTTTCATCCCAGTAACAAAACGCTCTATATTTTGAAATATTGATAAATACGTTGTAACCACTTTGCTAGCGCACTGGATGATGGACTTATTCTTCTCGTTCTGAGAGAAGAACCGTGTCCAGCAGAGAGGCAGTAATGTATTGATGGTGATGATGATGATGATGAACATGCAATGCGTAAGATTATTTTATAACTTTGAAGGAGTGTACAAGAATACAATCTACCTGCTGTTAAGCGGCGTAACTCATGGACATCTGTAAGGAGTTATATCTGGAGCTGATCACCATTTCATGTCAGCCCATTCCACACCCTCTTATATGATTTAAAAACACTATTTTAGTTGAGCTTTGTTATTAAAATAAAACTTATAATTATTCTAAAATCCGTGAGCAGAATGCTAGTCAGGTATATTAAAGAAATTCAAAAAGTTTACCTCTAAAACACGTACAAAGTACAACGGTATTTAATTTCAACAAAAGCGACTGTAAGATTGTAAATTCAAAATTAACATACTAGGATCATAGATTAGTAAAGATTACTCACTCCTATCAAGAAAATGTAAACAGTTTTGACAATAAATTGTCACTGTCATCTATTTTCGTGTTTTAAAATATTAAAAAAAAATGTAGTTTTTAGATCATTTACGAATGAAACGATATTTCTCCGCACTTTTTCTTCGATTTCGTGTTTTTGCACCACTTAACTGCGCATGTAGGCATTGATCCGCGTAAATTAGACTATGACAGCCATTAAATTGTTGACAGATGTGTCAGCTGTTTAAGCCATTTAATGGCTATTAAGTTAAGATTAAAACTACTTCGCAACAATCCGCTACAAATATGTATGATGGTATATATTTTAAACCATGCAGTATGTACCACCCTCCCTCCCTCAAAGGATGCATGCAGATGCAAAAATTAAAAATATACACCACCATACATACCACCACCAACACGTGTTTCGCTCCAAAACGGAGCATCATCAGGGTAAGTTGACTCTACGACGGTTAATCGCTAAGTGACGCTGTCAACCTAATGCATGCCTTTTATAATGGTATCCAACCCTCCCCTCCACAATGAAATGTAAACAACTGATGACAGTTGTGTGATAATAAGGTTATAGATTAATTATTCGCATTAAATCTGCGAATAATCATCTGTTTACTGATTGATGATGCTCCGTTTTGGAGCGAAACACGTGTTGGTGGTGGTATGTATGGTGGTGTATATTTTTAATTTTTGCATCTGCATGCATCCTTTGAGGGAGGGAGGGTGGTACATACTGCATGGTTTAAAATATATACCATCATACATATTTGTAGCGGATTGTTGCGAAGTAGTTTTAATCTTAACTTAATAGCATGGATTTCCGCAAAGTAACGCCTGATACAATTAACCATTTAATGGCTTCCTTCAATCACAAGGCGATGAGATATCTATACTTATCTATGACTAGGATTAAAAAACCTTTATCATTTAACCCCAACAATCAATTATCTTATCCTCGAAATATGTTAAACAATCCGCATTTCTTTGAGGTTGCCTGTAAAACAAGAATGTTGGTTAATTAAAGAATGAAATTGGCTCGCGGAGGCTGTTTTACGACCAATCATAAAACGGCCTGTAATACAACATAAACTTACGTTCTCTGTTGTTTTTCAAACAAACAGCAATTCAATTCGAAAATTTCGAGGTTTAAAGCTTTTGGATTTTTTATTGTGCTATTTTATGATACGAATTTTATTGGACAAAGTTTTAACAGATGAGATTGAAGTCGTGCTTATATTTTGTTTCTTAATACATAAAAATAATTTAGAAGATTCATTTGTTATAACAGTTAACAGTAACAGATTTAAATATGCATATTAAAAAAATTGCATATTGTGTTATGTATTAAATTTTTTATTAAAATCATAAGGAAGACATTTTTGGGAAATCATGCCAATTTGTAAAAAAAATATAGGATAGATTATAATATATTGTAAAATCAATCGAACCATATATGACCAGTGCATTATACTATAACCTTTTTTTTTCGTGGGAGAAACCTTCAACAGGTACCCGGTGGTGTGGGAGCAACACGGGGTTATGTGGGACTTTTACCGCACTAAAACCCCCCCGGTGGACGTCCTCAGCGCTGCGTAGAGGACTCCGGGATCTCCAAAGGAACGCGACCGGAGTCCTCTCAGCGCACTGCCCCGTCGGGCTCCGTCCAGGTAAGTTTGTATCACCACACCGTCTGGTGTATACGACGGAATGCGACAACACATACCGCCGTACTTCTCGAGGTCGCCGCGGCAAGAGTGGGAGCTTGAGCCGGGCGGTTCGAGCTCCCACTCTTGCCGCCCGCAACCCTGAAAGCCCCTTTTAGTCGCCTGTTACGACAGGCAGGGGATACCGTAGCCCTATTCTGGTCCCGGAACTACAATTACCGGGACACTACCACTACTACCGGGACAATTATCCTATAACCTAAACCTTAGCTAACCTAAACTTAAACATTCTCAAAGACAATGCGAACCCAACAGTCGCAAAGTAATGAAAACGATAAGAGTAGATAACTTTAAAATCATTTAAACCCACATAGAACAAACATATTAAGTGATTAAACTTGGCTAGGTCAATATTGAACTGCAAACAACGAAATAATCAACACGTCATTCCTTAGTTTATCGACTTTCATTAACGCAGTAACCGCAAAAAGGTAATGACTCACGTGAGTAATATGCATTAGAGTTTACGACGGCGCTTAAAAGCGATTCAATCTTTTAATTAAAACGCAGTATATCTATCGGTAACCACATTAATCATGATAAGTTGTTTTTATAATATAAAAATAACCAATATAATACTTAAGGTGGTAGAACCCTTTGTGGTACGACTCCGGCGACACCACCGCCACACCTATTTCTGCCTAATAACAGCAGTGTTAGGCGCTGCTGTGTTCCGTTTTGTAGGGTGTGGTAAGAGAGACAGACTTTTCCGAGGCATTCCAGCTTAGTCCTCAGGGGTAGCGGCGCATCTGTAGCCGACCTCAGGTAGGAATATCTAATCCTATCTGGGGTTGATTACAGATGTCCATGGGCGGTAGTAGCCACTTATTGTCAGGTGGACTGCATGCTCGTCTGCTACTCCTATATTATAAAAAATAAAAAACAAACAACTATGCAGTCCATCTGATGGTAATTGACCATTACTGCCTATGGAAATCTGTAACCGACGAGATATTATTAGAGTCCTACGTGAAGTCAACTACAGATACGTTGCCACTAATGAGGATTAAGTTGGAAGGACTCATATAAGTGTCCTTAACCACACCCTTCAAATCAAAACACAGCAACGCGTAGCGACATTGTCATGATGTAGAAATAAATATGGGTGGTGCCTCGGTGGCGGTGGTGCCTCCTGAATCTATCTACGTAGGTCTACCACCTTAAAAATGTAAGTACAAAAATATAAATGCTTTAAAACATTGTAAAATGTAACATTATCTTTTAAACTGATTTCAAAGGAAGTTTTTAATCACTCTCTTTGTATGATATAGAAAATATATAAATATTCCGCATTTCTATTTACGATAATTTCTTTTGAATCAAAAATAATTTAACTGAGTAGTTTTTATAAATTGAAATAAAATGTAATCTAATAATTGCGAGAAACAGCTTCTTTTGTAACTACCTAAGTTATGTTATAGGTAAGTGTAAACAGAAAGACTATAAAATGAGAAAAATCCGAATTGGAGTAGGTGCACCTTATGAGACAACTTCGTAGCACAAAAAATCATATCGTTATAGAATATATGTGATAGTATAGTCCGCGTAAAACTGCTAGTCCGTTCTGAAGTTAGAAATGAATACACCTACTCGCAACAACTTCAGAGCGGACTAGCAGTTTAACGCGGACTATATACGTAGTTACGTAGATATAAATAGATCCTTCCACTTTTAGTTACACTGTTATATACCAATTATTTTATTTACATTTAAGATACGCCCATAAAATCACGCCTGCTCAATTTTATCCGTCATACCTCTAAAATTTGCCATAAGTCGCAAAATTATATTATCGTAAACACTTTTTTACTGTCACGCGAGCATTATCGTAAAATTTGAAGTAATATTAACCCATACATGGAAAGGCCTTCTATAAAAATAAAACAAAATGAGAAAATTTTGCCAGCGTTATTTAATGCGGCTTATCGAATAAATTTTCCCGTAACACAAATTGGAATAAAGAGGCAAAACGTTACAGTTTTTAGTAAAAAATAACTGGCGGTTGTTAAAATTTTTCAGGCAATATTTCATTAAAGTTAAAACCTAGCATTAGGTATCGTTGCATGCAATGGCCCTGCTTTTCGCCTTCCTTGAATTTTCCGCCAAGGTCTCGGGGTCTCATATTTCTTTTCTTTTTGTGCTTATCTTTTTACGCTACTTTCTTACACGGAATGTTGAAACCGTACTACTAGTCTATTGTAAATAATTTTTGAATTTGAAATAAAACGCTATAAGCGTAATAGTGTAGGCTACAGTTTTAAAATGTTATGACAAAATAACGTTACCGGCAGCTGCACCTATAAAACCAAAAAAAATATGAAACCCCTCGGTGCTTACAAAAAAGAATCTCGTTACATACAGCTATCCCCAATTTTTCAGAGTATAAATATTTCCTCTAAACTTATGAACAAAAAACACCAGACTGAACTATCCAACAAAACGGAAACATCCTAATAACTTTAGTATAAAATATCAATTACTTAACACCAAAAGTAATGTATCGAAGGAGTTATTTTTACAGCATTTCGAACAAGCGACTTAACTTGTCACCCGGCTCCGAGATGCCATTGTGAAGAAAAGGCCAAGTTATCGCTGAATGGAGGGACGGAAAGGTCGACCCTCTGTTGTATCTGTATTGGGCGCCCGAAGCTACCTTTTCACAATAAAATAGTACCTCTGCCTTTTTGATTTCCTCCGCAAATCTGTAAGGGAACTTAAATAAACATTTTCTTTCGTATCAAAATTATTTTATATTGCTTAACCGAAACTGATGTCGCGATATTATTATTATAATAGTGTGTGTGATGCTAAAAAGTAACTTCAACCAATGACTTTTAGTACTGTTAACTAGATAAATATGCAGTCCACCTCACTTGAACATGGTTATTGTAAAGGACAATAGTAATCAACCACAAATAGAATTGAAGCGTAAACAATGTATCGAATATCTGCTACCACTACGAACTAAATTAGAACTTAGATGTAAATAGTATAAAATAATACAATTAGGAATTAAATTAAATTAATTTGATTGAAGTATAATAGGCAACATGTCGTATCATCATCATCATCATCATCAACCCATTACCACTGCAGAGCACGGGTCTCCTCTCAGAATGAGAAGGATTAGGCCATAGTCCACCGCGCTGGCCAAGTGCGTGTTGGTACACTTCACATACCTTTGAGATTATTTTTTTTATAAATCTCTCAGGTATGCACAGGTTTCCTCACGATATTTTCCTTCACCGTTTAACCAAGTGATAATTAATCTCTAATACGCACATAATTTTGAAAAATCAGAGGTGCCTGGGATTTGAACCTCGGACCCGTCGATCGAGAGGCCGAGTTTCTTAACCACTAGGCTATGACTGCGTTATACATGTCGTATAAGATACATGAACCACTTGAACTTCAAAGAGTGCAGGACGAATTCCCAAAATAATAAACACTACAAACTTCAATTACACAAATAACTTTTCAATTAACAGTACGCACATAATAGCCTGTTAATTTGCTTTCTCGAGAAGAATTTCTCATGTGTCCTTTCCTAAATCACAAAGAGCCCGGAAGCTACAGTTTCACGGACCGATTCTCCTGGTCGGGATAATGGGGTCGCTTTCCATTGTTTTCTCTTTCACACACTGACTTATACGGTTACCTAACGATGTTACGTTTAACCTAATAGTAACAAGAGAAGTAGTTTCCGTTTCGACGACAACGTGCCTCTCTCTAAAGCATTTGTTACATCAAATGTGGTAGAATTCCGTGATTCTGTCAATTTCATTCTGTTATTAGCTTATGTTCCGTTACTGGACACGAATCTTCTTTGAATGAAAAGGCGTAAAAATTCATAGTTTAAGAGGTTCTTTCGAACTAAGCTATGAAGCTTTGTAAAACTGCTATTTGCTGGCTGGTAAAGTACTTAAAAAATCGGCTATTTGTTGATAGAATTAACCATAAATTACACCATTAAAGGCGCCGACACCCTGTATACAATCAAATTGATTGTACACTGGTTTTCTGCTTCCATTCTTAAAAAGATTTGTAAAACTCGAAAAAATGAATTAAAAAAATAAAACGTAGTAAAAGTATTTTAATTCTTATCAATATACCATAAAAAATACTTTACACTTTACGCACGATTCGCGAAAAATTTATTGTTATCGTTTCCCTAGACACGTGAATTTATTATCCATTTTCAGGAAAAATGTTGCCATAAAATAAAAGAACATCCGCAATATTTAGAAACATACCGATTAAAATAGGGTATTATAGTATGGGTAATAGCACCGCTCGGGCCGGCTTACTGCTATTACCATAAAGTGCGAAATATATAATAGCAATAAGTACTAATACAAGCATTTCTTTAAAAGAAGTCAGTAATTATTAATTTAATATCATTTAAAAGAAAAAATAACAAAAATGTTTTTACGAAATTTCTACGCATGCTTTCTACTCTAAATAGCATAATAATAAAAAGAGACAGAAAAGGAAAGAAAAATTACATGGAGAAAACATAACGGTTCTTCCTTACGAATCGTTTTATTTAACTCTCACCCCAAGCCAACTTAAGGATTTTTTCACAAAAATCTATTTCACAATTTACGCACGCTTCACAAGCGATAAATATTACATAGAATCCCTGCTTTTGTTCTTGTTTCCATGGTTACTTGAATTTATTATCCATTTCCAGGAATAATGTTGCCATTACATACCAGAATATCCGCAACATTTAGAAACATACCGATTAAAATAGAGTATTATGGTATAGGTAATGCAAGACGGCGTAATAGCAGCGCTCGGGACTTATTGCTATTACCATAAAGTGCGGAAGCTATAAAACAATGTGGCAGAAATTCAACGCACGACGTCGATATACCAGCGAGCTGCGGAAATGGATAAAACTGCTGTAGAGCAATATAATTCCGAATTTATGACGATAATGCGAATAAATAATTCCTTTGGTTGGAATAAATTTGTTCATGCTCCAATGTATAATGAGGTATTACAATAAAATATTTAATAAGTGAAGGTTGATATTTGGATTTTTTTTGATGAAGGAAAGCTTAATTTATTGACCATATAACAGTTTCATATACAGTAGGTTCCTAATTCAATCCCAGACCAGAAAAATATCTAAGGTATTTAAATTTCTGTTATGGGTCTGGGTATCTTTCTCGACATTGGAAAAACCCTGATGCGGGTCTATGAGTCTAGAAAGAGTTATTTTTATAACGGGTGTAATAAAAACAAAGATGTTTTGTACACTCATAGCCTCAATCTAGGATTCTATATATCGTGGGTGCCATGGACATATACATGAACCCAAAACAGACATCCAAATTCATTAACAATATTTGTCTGAGCGGAGATCGAACCCGCAACCCACTCTGAAAATATATTGAGTTGTAAGTTCATTGTGAAAGTCAATCTACACGCCAATTAAAAGAAATTGCCGTACGGCTATTATTTACTCGTACGTTTTATTTCATGACGTTAATAAACGCAATTCCATTTTTATGGAAATAATTTAATACAATACTTTTTACCCTTTTGATTAAAAAAAAATACGCTTTTATTCATAGTTAATTAAAATAAAAAAATAATGTTTTTTAATGTTGCAATCTAGTAAATTTGCCATGGTGAGCTTTGTAGGTCGATAAAAGCATAACTTGGCTAATTAGTTGTGTGCCACCTACGTCGAAAATTGGTAATCCTGATGATCCTGATACGGACAATGGGACAAAATTATTAAAATCGTGTATTGTCATCGGTTCTTGATAATTGTTCAAAAATTTTAATTAAAGCGACTTTTCCAAGTGGCTAAAAATCGAGTTCAAAGATTCCGTTACATACATACATACCTAGATACATACAAGTCAAGCTAATAAAAGCATAGTAAAAAAATCAGTTACAACTTATTATCATTGTAATAGCTATCTTGGAACCCAAGGGCTTTATTTACATACGCCAACCCAAACTTAATAATAGATGTTTCGTTTCAGTTAATAAAAGTGGTATTTTGATTTCATTATATTTTGATGTACTTACTTGTATTTTTCGTCTTTGATATTAAATACCATAATGATGTCTAGATTCATAGCCCTAGGAGATTCAATTGTAGTGGGTGGTACACATAAAGATATTACGTAAACTCTGAGAACCACTGACATCTGATATTTTGTGTATTACAAATAACAAATAAGTTCACCTGCCGGTAAATGACAAATCACCTGGACATCTATAATCAAGTATCAGCCTTAGATAGGATTACAGGCCGATCGGAAAGCAGCTACTGATACGCTGGTACCCCTGAGGACTAAGCAGGAACGACTCATACCTATTTTTATATCTTCAAAATCAGTTATTGGTAAATTTGAATGACACATGAATAACCGAATGAAAAACAAAACTTCTTTAACTCTGTATATCATCACCAGCAAAGTAATTATATCTAAATAGCCTTTCAACGCGTACCGCCCATGTTACTGCCCATTAAACATTTGATTGTTTCTGTATTAACCATGTTAGTTATACGTAGTCCTTTAACTGAACTAGACTAAGCTTTTGAATAGTTTTTTAGTCTAAAATTAAATAACAGAAAAGTGATAATAGATTAAGGAAAACTTGAAAATTGTACTGTATTATTTTATTTTACTTTAAAAATTGGTTAATAAAAAAGGTTTGATATATTTCTAAGATGTTATCAAATAATTTTTTTTTAAATGCTATTCAAGTTTGGGGAAATATCAACAAAATATAGTTTTTCTTATACATGTATGGTGAAGGTGGTAGAACCCTTTGTGGTTCGACTCTGGCGGCACCACCGCCACGCCACACCTATTTCTACCTAATAACAGCAGTGTTAGGCGCTGCTGTGTTCCGATTTGAACGGTGTGGTAAGGGAGACAGACTTTTCCGAGGCGTTCCAGCTTAGTCCTCAGGGGTAGCGGCACATCTGTGGCCGACCTCAGGTAGGAATATCTAATCCTATCTGGGGTTGATTACAGATGTCCATGGGCGGCAGTAGCCACTTACCATCAGGTGGACCGCATGCTCGTCTGCTACTCTTATATTATAAAAAAAAAAGTGTGTGTGTGTCAGCTACGACGCACGATTGGAGTTTACTCCTTACGAACGATAATTATGATATATATCGAATAGAAAATAATACGCAGGCGCGCAACACACACGTACAAACATACGCACACATTCAACTCTCAGACTGGAGGTAGTGAACTATACAGTGAGACTACGAAGTATCGCGCAAAGAGGAGACCCCGAGAATGAGATACGCTGTGTAATGTATTCCATCTCATTCATTTTACACGTTCAATCCTACAGATATATATATTTGTCTCTTTCTACGTTACGCCTCAACTTTTCGTGTTACACTTGATTTTACTCCTCATAAAATTTCCGTACCGGGCCTTATAACTCAAATCGTTTCTTAAGGAGTAAACTCCAAAAATGTACATAATTATCTTTGAAAGCACGAGTGCCAGTGCGCTCGAGGTTACAAGACCTTGAACATGTTCAATATGTTAGTTTATCTTATATTCTAGTAACATCAGATAAACCATTACTATAATAGCCTGCTAGCCACGTAATAACTTTAATGGTAGTCTAGTAAAAAACCTTCAGAATCCTCAATTTTATGCCTTTTAAAAAGTTATATTAAAAATCTAAATAGGTGCAAAATGATATTTTCGTTTGATTTTATAACATTGCAAATAACTCCAAAACTTTATTTTGGACATAACTTTGATCTAATGTAAAGTTTTTTATGGCGTAAAGTTATGAAATTTTGCATTTCAGCGAACTTTCATACGAGATCTGAAACGCATGAAAGACAAAAGCGGTAGGTATAAGTATTTATAAAATGAAATATTCATTGCACACGGCAAACATCCTTTGATCTCGGTTCTTTAGAAATAGTTGAACTATTGTCGCCTGGTTCCGACAGCTCCATCGTTACTAGTGAAAGGATTTCATATCAAATTGTATCTTTGTTTTCAACGTTCCTTTTAATGGGTCCCGGTCTTTATGTTATGTTGGTTAACGAACACGCACCTATTTGTAAATGGTCTCTACCAATCAGGAACATTGGACATACATACTCGTATGTAGCCGACTTATAATATTACACACACAGTTACAACAGTTATAGTCCGCGCCAAACTCCTAGTCCGCTCTAAAGTTGTTGCGAGCAGGTGTGGTCATACACTTTCCTATGGCGACGCGATTCATTTCTATATTCAGAGCGGACTAGCAGTTTTACGTGGACTATACGACAGTACTATTTGAGATCATTGAAAGTTGCTATGCCTCATTATATACTGGATTGTATAAATGTGCTGCCTTGCCACATCCCTTAAACCAGAAAGCAACACTTAACATTGAACTGTTATCAAGCCGCATTATCTATGTCGAACCACAAAGACTTTAATAAATTAAAAAAAAACTTGTATAACTTAACATTATATTAGCCTATACAAGTACGTACAAAAGAACACTTAAAATAATATTGTACAATAAAACGAAATTAGATCACCCCTGTTTATTTACACGTGAAACAAACAACGTTGACCCATTTTACTTAAAATTAATCTAGAGCCCTAATAATGTTTTTAATACAACAAATGCAAACTGTTATTTAACAAGTGCCTGTTTAGTGTCTATTCCAGCCTCATTTATTTCCGTCTCTAGTTAGCTCTTACGTAAGATAACTGTTGGATTCCAGGCCATCTGTTACATCTCAGAACTTATTTGTACTATATATTATAGGAAGCCGCAGCGCATTGCTGTCGGTACTGTTGTGAGTTTTATTTCAGTAATATGATTATGTATATATTTTATTTCTTATAACCGTTTTCCACAATGTATTTATTTTACACGCAGTTTATAAAATATGTAAAAGTCGTCATTCAAATTATTTTTTCATAATTTTTATTAACATAATAAAAATTGACTTGACAGTTACTTTATCAATTTGTATTCGAATGTTACTCATTTACAAGTATTCTTTGTTTTCCGAGGTAATAAAAGTTATAAATATCAAATAGTATATATGGTCTCATAAATATCCTCAATACCTAAATGTGTTAAATTTAAAACAAACGAAGTAGGTTAATACGTTTTCCACGTCAAAACCAAAGTTAGTTGCTAAATATCGTTAAAATTAGTTACCGAAACGGGCGAAACAGCTAAAACTATGTTATCTGACATGCCTAGAACCGGATCTGCTAATTAGCCTTGCAAAGAAACCTTGACTTTATTTGTATGTTGTTATTTTTTATTCACTTTGTTGTTTGATCCGCCACTTATTCAAATTAGCGAATACTGTTAGCATTTTCCCCGTGTGAGGCGAACCTACTGCCTGCTGATGCATAGATATTAATATTCATTACAAGACTTGTTGAATATATTTATAACCTGAAAGAAGAGCAAACTGCTAACCCTGCCAAATAATTAAAACTGACACCCATTACTCACGGTTTTCCTGTAATAATAAAATATGTATGTTAGTATTTGCATTTTAAGTGAAGCTATTTAAGATTTTTTGAAAAGATGTGTGTTATGGAGTTTATTTCGCTGAATCTTTTCCATAATGTAACACATTGCGAAGTGGTGATAGGTATTATATTGACGTCCAACTGTAAAAAATCAACTTTCAATGAAAAAAACATGTTTTTTTTAAGTTTCAAAAATTATCGCAAATATGAACAAGTTAAATTCACGCAATATAAATAATCTATACTATTATTATAAAGAGGAAAACTTTGTATGTTTGTTTGCTTGTAATGAATAGGCTCAAAAACTACTGGACCAATTTTAAAATTTCTTTCACCATTCGAAAGCTACATTATCTACGGTTGTTGCTTGGCTATATTTTATATGAAATATATTTGATAAATACATTTTGAGGCGGTACAAAGCTTTCCGGGTCAGCTAGTATTCAATAAAATTGCACGCTCTGTAATAATGCCTGAGTTGTCGATTTTTTGCCGGATTTTTATATTTTAACTTAAAAATTGGATAACCCGAGCCCCGCTTGTAGATCTTAACCTTCACCCAACAATTAGTTGAAAGATCGCAACCCATCTACAAATTATGCAACATCGGTTGGCATAGACGACTGGTAGACGATAAATTTTATATGCGCTCCGATCTGAAGGACACTAGTTATATTTGGATAGCAGACGTTGAAACTGTCGAAAGTTTTATTGAATGTTATACTGGCACGGATTAGTCCACTAACTGTTAGCAAAAATGTGCATTAGACATGTAGATGGTAGATTGAGTTGCTGGTGATCCGATGTCAAGATTGGAACTTAAGTTTGCCTCCATGCAGCTAAAAAAGAACAATAACCATTTCAACTTCCATTAAAATTCTTACAATCGGTTTTACTTCCTTTAATTAGACCTAAATTATATTAATGTCAAGACATGTCAGACAAAAAGCTACTTTTGTAGGTTTTTGTGTTTAGTACAAAAACTTGTTTTCAAGTTTAGTACAAAAAAGGTCATTCTTTATAACTTTGGAGGCGGATTTTTCTTAAAAATGTACCAACTAACTGCACAGGCACTCCGTCCAACAAAGGATTCTGTCTATTTGGCGAGCAACATTCAACATGAAGGCTATTCCGCTTCCCTGTATTATGTATTCAACCTCTGTAACAAAATGTTCACCTTGCTCTACTTTAAGAGGTTTTAAGCCGATAAAACGAAAGCTTACTTACAGATGAAGAAATGTTAGCAAAATCTTAGTTGTATTATACAACTGCAGTGCCATGACGTTGAAATTGTCGCTGTCGAAAATCAAATACATCTTCAATCCATTAGTATCCTACTGGGAACGGGTCTTTCAGAACGAGAACGATAGGTCATGGTCCACCGTATTGGTCAAGGCGATTGGAACTTATTAAAAAATCTCTTAGGTATGTAAGTATCCTCAATGATTAGGCGTCCGCAAAAAAAATGTAAGTCATGAAATCTCCATAGTACTTGCACTTTCAAATACAGAAGAAACCGCGGGAAACAGCTTGTATCCAATATGTAGATATACTTCCATATGTCGACGGTGTAAAATGAGGGAATAAGTACCCTTGAGAGCTTTAAAGGGTACCTTCTATACATACTGTTAATAACAAATGAAATATGAAACAGGTTTAAAGTAGCCGCTCATTGGATAGACCGCCATAAAATGGCGTCTATCTGAGATAGCACTAATATGACCGGGGTATCATGAAAGCTGATTTCGGATCATAGACATCATTAAATACTTCAATTACGAACTTTATTGTTTTAATACTTCCTTTGGCCATTTGGTGAAGGCCAACCTTTGGGATTAAAAACAGCTACGAAGCAGTCGGATCTTTCATTAAAAAATATTTTCACTCAAAACAAAAAAAAGGTTTTTTTTAAATCATATGTCTGGCTGGGCATCGAAACCGGAACCCAGTGTATGTAAAACCAGTATAATGACCGCTTCGCTACGCGTCGCTCTTATTCCACCTTTTATTTCTTCTACAATAGTTATACTTTTTATAACGCGACTCCTGTATGATTGACATATCATATTAATTATATGACGACATTAGATTTTTCTCTTTCTTTTACATCTTTCTTCCAGTTTAATGCCGTAGGACGCAGCGTACATGCTCATCACTTAATTTTCATAAAAAATACATTTAACTTTCAGAATGCCGTCCTAATCTTCAAAGTTTGTATAAGAATTTCCTAAGCTATATTAATGGGGTCATAAAAACAATGTAGGTACACTTGTTTCGCTCCTTTCAAAATAACACAAACATTAGATACTATAGCGTCAACCCATTATTATGACAACCTTTTTTTTCTCGAGGGGGAAACCTTCAAAAGATACCCGACGACGTGGGAGCCACGCCGGGTTATGTGGGATTTTTACCGCACTAAAACCCCCTCGGTGGCCGTCCTCAACGCTTGTTGGAGAACTCCGGGTTCTCCGACGGAACACAACCGGAGCCCTCCAAGCGCGATGCCCAACGGGCTCTACCCTGGCGGAGCAATTTTCGCTCCTCCCACACCATGTAGTGTTTACGACGGTATGCGACCACACATACCGCCGTCCTTCCCGGGGTCGGTTGCTGGACGGTTCGAGCTCCCACTCTTGCCGCCCGCAACCCCGGAAGCCCCCTTTTAGTCGCCTCCTACGACAGGCAGGGGATACCGTAGCCCTATTCTAGTCCCGGAACTACAGGCTGCGTGGCGGAGCGGTCACCATACCGATCTGAAGCGCAAAGGAATCCGGGTTCAATCCCCGGTCAGAGATCTGAATGACGTATTTGGATAGATATCTAGAGTACAGGTGTGCTCGGTCTGAATGTTTGTGTGTGTGATGTGTGTGTCCATGGTACCCATGACACAGGGAATCCTAGTGTGGGGCTGTGAGAGTAAAAGGCGTATTTTTTTGTGTTCCACTTCTAGGCACGGGTCTCCTCTCCTACCAAAGGTAGAGAGCATTAGGTTATAGTCGACAGCGCTGGCCTTTGAAGACATTTTATAGAACTCTCAGTTTTTCACGATTTTACCGTTAATAATAATGCTAGTGCTCTGCTTGTATAATGTGATCGAAAGAATCTTAGTTTGTATAAAAAAGTCCATCCGATGGTAATGATCATTACCATGGTCATCACTCAACTCCAGATAGTTTATGTCCAACCTGCATCACCCAAAAAAGTATTACTACACCAAAATATGATTGCATTATAAACGATTCGCTTTATTTTTTTTAAAATATTCGCCAGCCTGCTAAAACAATTAAAACGGTAGAATTCTCGAAATAAATGACTCTTGTAATATAATCATCACTGTAAGTGCTAACTGCAATTACATTCTCAAAGAACTTTCCATACAATACCAGTTACGTTTATTACGCGCTGTTATGACCAGAAAATATTAAAAATTGAACCATTAATTTTTATTGCGCAATTTCATTTCTGAGTGGAAGGTTTTCGCTTATGATTGCTTCCGTTAGTGTACGGATAGTTCGTAAAGCTTATAAGATCTAATAAAGCTTACTATATAGCAAACCACCCATTACTGTCTCACTACTGGACACGAGTATATATATATTTTTTTAGGGTTCCGTATTCATATCCAATACTAAGCCTCCGTTGTCTTTCCATCTGTCCGTCTGTCATAGTGCTGATTTTTTTACAGAATATGTAGAAAAGGTGGCTGCTATAATAAAAAAAATAAAAAATAAAAAATATGAACATTTTGGTAGTACGGAACCCTCCGTGTGCGAATTCGACTTGCACTTGACGAATAATTTTAATTTTCAAGTGTGTACGTTTTCCCAAGATTCAGCGTTACGGCAAGTGCTTTTGATACGCTCATACATTTGATAAATCAGAGATGCATGTCTAGGATTCAAAACCAATTCAGGAGCCGGGCTTCAAACGTTGAGCTATCGCTGCTTATTATTATCATAAGATATATATTATCGTTTACATCAATAAGCTCGAAATACAAAAGCGAGGCTTGTAGCAAGGCGGACAGCTAATATTTTATGTAGCTACTTTTCTTCGATAAATAACTTCTACTTCTCCGCTCCGTATATGGACGAAAAAGAGGAGCTATTCTAGCTATCCGCATCTCAAATAGCGAGAATTTTACTTGGTTCTTTCAAAGCGAGATTTTAAAACAATGAATAAAAGATATTTTAATAAAGAACAAAAAGTAGGTACGCGTGGCTATCGTTCATTTCTTGTATTATTCAGAATGAATTGCAGACATCTCGAAATGGTAATAGTTCTCAAAAAGACTCGTGGGATTCGAAATAAATTCCGACACAAACTTTCTAAAAAATATTTCTGCAAAAGAAAATTAAGATGTAACGACGATGTGCATTAAAAAATGAATAGATTTTAGTTTTCTTGACAACTTTTCGTTTCTTTTCCCCGCGAAGTTGAGATCGAGATTATAAAGTTAGGAATCTTATAGAATAAATTCCGAAAGCATTACTCAGGGCCGTCGAGATAACACATTCTCTTTGAAAAGTTGACCTGGAGCCGTGTTTCTATATACGTGTACCTATAACTCTTTCAACTCCAATTTTCAGTAAAAAGAACTAAATATAGGCTACAAATTAATTTTCATGGACGTCACACGTCGTCACGTCAGTTATTTCTACAACAACACCGTTATTAATAGTCAACTATAACCAAGTGTTGCCTACCTATATTTGAAATTTGACATTTATTGCGTAAAAATAATAAAAAAATTCAAACTTTAAGCAAAATAGTTCAGACTATTACTACTAACTTTATTACGTTCAGACTAGTAACTTTATTCTTTTTTGTTTAGGGAACCAATTAACGGCAACATTTAAAAGCAGCTATTTACGAACTTTCGCTTTAATTACTAACTAATTCGTGATAGAAAATTCCGAAACTTTAGCCGTGGAAACAAGTTACCGACCACACGGGCTGAATAGAAATGAAAATGTAAGGTTTGAATGGCACGAAATATTTAACTGGGCTCTAATAGGCGGCGAATTCGGAAAGTTTAGTCGTATTTATAAAATGTATAGACCACGTCACGATAGCACGCGTTGAACGGCGAGGTCATTTCCGTTTAATATACAGTAGCACTACCATGAGTTTACAAAAGTATTACTCGCTAGCGACTGCGTAAAATAAATGTATGAAAAATTGTACAGCGCCTCTGGTGGTTACTCGTAGAACTAAATTCCGTAGTGTGAGCCACTCGTAACGTAAAAAACCTATCGAAATCAAATCGCTAGCGAATGTCATTATGATCTATTGCCATACAAATTCGGTCCCATAAGTCATTAATTTGACAGACGTTGTCAAGAAATACCGTAACGATAGTAGTTATGTTATTCACTAGCAAAATGACAATAGTTTTCTATTTACTATTTCTATAGTGGCGTTTCTATGCCAACTCATAGTAGTGCTACTGTTCATACCACTAACATTTTGACTTGCGACTTTCTATGTACGAGTATATTGCAATATTCGTTGCTTGTATATTATATTTTATGTGTATATATTGTGGTCAACCTGCTAAATCTCACTGCTGGGCACGAGTCTCCCCCTAGACTGGAAGGGACTGGACTTCAAACACTTTTAAAAACTTTTTTAGAAATTATTTTTTTTTGTCTTACAAAAT
This sequence comes from Epargyreus clarus, assembly GCF_041222505.1. Classification (NCBI taxonomy): domain Eukaryota; kingdom Metazoa; phylum Arthropoda; class Insecta; order Lepidoptera; family Hesperiidae; genus Epargyreus; species Epargyreus clarus. The sequence continues at coordinate 7,162,182 of NW_027332233.1, forward strand.
TTTTCTTCGCCGTATTAGGTGTATTGTGTACCAAGTTTGTATATTATGCACTTGATTCATTTTACAGAGTTTGTAACTAAACCTCAAGGTAAGAGAGGAATCCTTCCTGAAGTTGATCACTCAGGATTAAAAAGGGTTATTTATTTTCGTATACCCAGCTTTACATCACTTTTGAAACCAAAACTGTAGCTTTATCACTGCTTAAAGCAAAAACCTACTTACCCACAGATCTAATAATAATCTGATAAATTTAAAATTCAACCAGTCGTAGAAGCCGTCCAGACACTAAAGAAAAGACGTAAGACTATATCCCTTATTTCTTAATAAAAGTTTTCAAATCTACTTTAACATTTCTGAGTATTTCTCTCTATAAAGTCCTTTTTCATTTTCAGACGCTCCGCAGTTATATACTTTGTACTACTGATTCATACACAAAGAACGGTACAAAATAACTTTTAAAAATAGCGAATGGAAAGGTTTAATTCATTTAAATATTCGCCTCGGGGGTAATCGAATCGGAATGGAACGGAAAGAGGAAATAAAGGGAATTTTGGGCGGCAACAGACCGGCATGGTAATCATTGTGCTACACGTCACCTGGTCAGATGTCGCCTTTTAATGTCAATTTGAGCTTTTTTGAGAGGAACCGAAAAGAAAACTCTGTCCATAGGATTTTATAGTCAACGCTTTCTTTCTGTAATCGATTCTATTAAAGAAGAATTTTATGAAATATATACAAATGATATAAGTATCTCAGCTATCCTTCGAATCAGAACACAGCATTGCTGTTATAACGAATAAATGTAAAGGTGATGCCTTAGGAACCCATAAAATCTTAACGTATTAAATACAGATACTTATCTGTTTAAATAGGCAATATTCTAAAATAATTAAACAATGTGTTTAAAAGCTGATAAATGTGTAAATCACAAATAATTGTAAAATGTTCTTGTAATTACATTAAAATTTGAACCTTTGGTCACGTGTAGTGAATAAAAGTCTGGCGATTTATCTAACCATATGAATGCCTATCCATGAATAAGGCCATTCCGCTATTTATTTATCCTACCATCGATCCATTCGTATTTCATATAACATATGGTACTTGTAGTCTCCACCGCAACAACTTTAACTCAGTTAAGAGTAGGTACATATCAATTACATGTTAGGTAACGCAATCTTTAGCCAACCATACATGTATCATGTTTTACAAACATGTAACTAATTGTGTAACGCAATCTCAATTAATACCGCGATATTTATACAGGTAATTTATCTAAAAATTATAATTGCTTATTAGAGAATTAACGTTAATTGACTGGTCGAACATCGTGCGCGGTCGGTTGTATAACCTGAAGAATGAAGATTAAGTAATTTCGTTCATGATGACCGTTCGCTAAAGATTTTTTTTATAAAACGTCTTTACTACGAAAATAAAAAATGTATCGACATTTCATCAAATCAATAAGTTTTATCTTATACACGTTACGTAACAATAACGCTCTATCAACAATCCCAACTCAATAGCTCGCTTACGCAAAATAAATTGTAAACATTCTCTACATTTATTTCTGAGGAGCAGACGAAGCAAATTGTACAGACTCGATTTGATGGAACGATATCACGAAGCCACCGGTTTGTTAGTCGCGAATAAAATTGTTCTTGTCTGAAATGAACTTACTTAGAAGATTAAAACACAAAAGAAATAAATATTGAACGGTTTTTTTGGAAAACTCTAACCACCTATATTTTTCTGCTTAAATACTTACAAAAATAACGAATATGTCAACGTCTATTTAAAAACAATCAATCTTATACATGTTACGTAATAATAATGTTCTATCAACGATCCCCGCTTAATAGCTCGCTAACGCAAAATAAATTGTAAACATTCTCTACATTTATTTCTGAGGAGCAGACGAAGCAAATTGTACTGACTCGTTTTGATGAAACGATATCACGAAACCTCCGGTTTGTTGGCCGCAAATAAAATTGTTCTTGTCTGAAATGAACTTACTTAAAAAATTAAAACACAAAAGGAATAAATATTGAACGGTTTTCTTGGAAAACTCTAACCACCTATATTTTTTTCTGCAAAAATGATAAATATATCAACGTCTATTTAAATAATAATCAATCTTATGTATGTTACATAACAATAACGTTTTATCGACGATCTGCGCTTAATAGCTCGCTTACGCAAAATAAATCGTAAACATTCCGTACGCTTATTTCCGAGGAGCCGAAGCAAATTGTACTGTCTCGTTGGAATGATATCACGAAACCTCCAATTTATTGTACGCGTATAGAATTGTTCTCGTCTGAAATTAACTTAGTTAAAAGGTAAGCTGAGCAAATAAAAGTATATCTATCACTTCACACAAATAAAAATATTATACTATTTTCTACATGAATATAAAGCACGAACATTTTTTTCCACTTAAGTACTTATAAAAATAACTGTTTTGTCAACGTCTATTTAAAAAACAATCAATCTTATACATGTTACGAAACAATAATGTTCTATCAACGATCCCCGCTTAATAGCTCGCTTACGCAAAATAAATCGTAAACATTCCGTACGCTTATTTCCGAGGAGCAGACGAAGCAAATTGTACTCTCTCGTTTCGATGGAATGATATCACGAAACCTCCGATTTATTGTACGCGAATAAAATTGTTCACGTCTGAAATTAACTCACTTATTTAACTAAGTTAATTTTAGACAAGAACAATTTTAGACTTCTTGTTTAAAAGGAGCAAATGTAATTGGAACATATTAAAAGAAATCTATCACTCCATACAAATAAAAATATTATCTATACTATTTAGCCGCCTTCAAAAAAGGAGGAGGTTTTTTGTATATCAACAGAAAACATGAACATTTTTTGCCACTAAAAACATACAATAATGACTGGTATGTCAACGTCTATTTAAAAACAATTAATCTCATACATGATACGTAACAATAACGTTCTATCAACGATCCCCGCTTAATAGCTCGCTTACGCAAAATAAATCGTAAATATTCCGTACGTCTATTTCCGAGGAGCAGACGAAGCAAATTGTACTGTCTCATTTTGATGGAATGATATCACGAAACCTCCGATTTATTGTAAGTGTATAAAATTATTCCTTTCATAACTGTCTCATATTAAATTTGTTAAAATAGTTAAGATTAAAAACTAACAATACCAAAATTGTTAAACTAAATCTATAATTGAACACAAATAAAAAATGATATTTTTTGTTATTAGCTCAATGTTACAAAAAAATCTTAGCTCAAATATCTATATTATATCCACGATATTAAAGTAACAAAAGTACAGAAGAAATATAAATTAATAATAAAAATACTAGATGTAGTTTTTTAAATATTTGTCAATCTATAAAGACAAGACAAGAGTTTTTTTTTTTTTTATAATATAGGAGAACAAGACGAGCATGCAGTCCACCTGATGGTAAGTGACTTCTGCCGCCCTTGGACATCTGTAACCAACCCCAGGTAGGATTAGATATTCCTACCTGAGGTCGGCCACAGATGCGCCGCTACCCCTAAGGACTAAGCTGGAACGCCTCGGAAAAGTCTGTCTCCTTTACTACAAACTTCAAACCGGAACACAACAGCGCCTAAAACTGCTGTTATTAGGTAGAAATAGGTGTGGCGGTGGTGCCGCCGGAGTCGAACCACAAAGGGTTCTACCACCTTCTACTTTGCATACTTCTTGGCAAAAAATACTTCAGACGTTTTTATTATGTACCTGACTATAAAGGACCTCTTATTCTTTAACAATCCTTGATACCGCCGCTCAATAACAAAGCAAGTTACCGACAATTCTAACTTTACCAAAGTTGGTATAAAGGTCGATCCTTGAGGCGTATCATAATTTCTATGCAAAGATAAAATAAATAGAATTTAAGAATTCGTTACGTCAATGAAGAACTATATAAGTATTAAATAGTGTTAAAGCTGGCAAAACCCTTCGTGTTTCGACTGTGATGGCACTACCTTCACATCGATTTCTACCTTATAACAGCAGTGTATTTTGATTTGTAGATTGTGGTACGAGTAGCTAATGAAGAAAAAACACGAAGTAACTTAGGTCTTAAGCTTAGTATAGTCCGTGTAAATCTACTAGTCCGCTCTGAATATAGAGATGAATCACGTCGGCATAGCTAATTGTATGACTACACCTGCTCGCAACAACTTCAGAACGGACTTGCAATTTGACGCGGACTATACCTGTGAGAGACTTTAGGTATACATGGTTGATTGCTGCTGTTCTCGGGTCGTAATAGGTAGCAATATTTATGCAGCTGAGTGATCAACTTACATCAGACGCATTGCATAAAGTTTGCTATACAAAAAGTAAGTCTTAACATTTTTACACGCAATGTGTCCAAAGCCTAAGCTTACGTGCCTATTTCTTTGGGCAGTCGATACACATCAATCTGCGGCGACGACAGCTCATAATTTATTGCCCTCGACCTATGAGCTGAAATTACAATTAACGAACTACACCATATATATTTCTATGCCTCGTTCCAAATATTCCCACAGCGACTTATTACAAATTACGTAATAATGTAAATGAGGCATGTAGATTGTATGCCTATAACCCCGCTCGGTACTACTAGGAAATAATATTAATCTGTACATTTTGTTCTTTCTTTACACATGACCTTTAATTTGTAGTTAAACCTTCCGTTTTGACGAATTGTTTCGGATTTTAACGTATTACTTGTATTTGTATAGATTGTTTTGTGATAAAAATATTCAAAGCCGTTATTTGCCGTAGAGTGCCCAATTAGCACTCTATGGCAAAAAAAGTTAATTATAGCATAAATAAAATACATTAAAACATTACATTTGAACCGAAATACGACCATGGTTTGACTGGTATGGTAACTCCGCCTCTACATCTAACGTGAAGCCGTTCTTCCATTTTGGGGAAAGAGTGGATGCGAGTTGACTTAGTCATAGTCCTCAAGTGATAACGCATCTATAATCGACTTCAGGTCGAAGAGGTGCTCTATATAGAGTTGGTGACGGATGACCACGAGCGGCAGTGACTTACCGTCAATGGACTACATGCTCGTTTGCTACTTGAATCTTATTCAAATAAGGCAACTTTTGAATCTTGGAATGTTAGAATAAAAATTGTGCTTTGCACTTCATTCTATAATCTAATAATCTTTTCCGCGCTTCCGAAGGAAAACTTCGATAAAAACTGGCGCACTGCAAAGGTAATTGCAAAATATCTGCATCCATAGAATCCAGTCGGAGATGATTTTAAAAACTAAAAGAAAACTCGGTTTGAAATGTATACCAATAAAATCCTAGTGGCCGACTTTTCAGAAAATTACAGATATATTTTGGTAACCAATTTGTTTTTACGATTCGCATCAATTCAATAAGTTTTCTTGGATTCCTACAACTTTTTCTACGAGTATTTAACTTCGCTTTTACTCGTAACTTAAAAAGGTTTATTAGGTTAAGTTCCACTCAGGTGGTAAAAGTCCACATAATTGGATCGGGTTATAAGCCTATTGACGAAATATTTAATAAATTAAAGTAATATATTAAATATCATATGTATGACGTCACTATTGGAGGATTCCCGTCCCATTCATGTGAAAATATACACCTATAAATATTTTTGCATTGGTTTCACAAAATATTTAAAATGTGAGTTTTATTATTTTAGTAGAGAGCCCTTTGCACTTATATGAGCGTGATTTAGCGTTGAATCTTATTTCCTTTTAGTATTTGAGTGTGTCTCAAGACAGAGCTGACACGACGCGTGCCGACTTAGTCCTTGGGGATAACGACGCATCCACGACCGATTTCAATCGAATTTGGTTCATTACAGAAATTACCAATTTCCATCAGTCAAACCGTGTATTAATTCCCTACTGAAAAATAAATAAAATAGGCGAACTGCAAGTCGAACTTGCCAGAAGAGATCCGTAGCACCAAAATTTCTTATTTTTTATTTTTAGTAAATATTTCTTATTTTAGCAGCTATTGAAGTGTCTACTTATTGCGCTTTATAAAAAAACAATTAAAGAAAGACAAACAAACATACAAGATACGCGCGAAAAACATAACCCTTCCTTGGCAGTCGGGTAAAATTGTCGAAAGAAAGCAGTTTCTTTTATGATGACCCCCGTTTATTTTCAACTTATTTTATTTTCAGTATTTGTTGTAATAGAAAGAAAGAAGAAAAAAAGAAAGAAAGAACGGTTCAGGAGATAGAGCCCTGTGACAGACGGACAGACAGTCGCGTCTTATAGGGTTCCGTTTTACCCTTTGGGTACGGAATCCTAAAAAAGTAATTAAAATCTACAAATATACCCACAGAAGTATAGTGAGTGAAATGTCCGTTGGATGTTATTAATTAAATGAGGTGCGAGCGGTGTTCGCATGATTAATTCAGTTAGCCTTTATTCAAGGTCGCCTTCGAGGCACCGTAGATGCCTGTGGAGGTTTCTCTTTAATTTATAGCAAAACCTAGTTTCGATGTTAATAGTTTTGGGTAGGTAAATAAAACGTTAATGTTTGGATTACTTGTATATTGTCTATTTAGATTACTTTGTAGGATGAACTACCATCTACAGACATAGCGTATCAGACGCCTATAGACAAAATACTATTAGTAATATACAAATAGTTTTAAATATTGTATGTACATCTAACATTTTCAAGGTGGACCCTTTGTGGTTCGACTCCGGTGGCACCACAGCAACACCTATTTCTACCTAATAACAGCAGTGTTAGGAGCTGCTGTGTTCCGGTTTGAAGGGTGTGATAAGGGAGACAGACTTTTCCGAGGCGTTCCAGCTTAGTCCTCAGGAGTAGCGGCGCATCTGTGGCCGACCTCAGGTGGGAATATCTATTCCTATCTGGGGTTGATTACAGATGTCCATGGGCGGCAGTAGCCACTTACCATCAGGTGGACTGTATGCTCGTCTGCTACTCCTATATTAAAAAAAAGTCATAACACAACCGTGCAAACACTAACCGTATCACTCAAAATATTGTTTAGTAAAATATGATTTTGTCTGTCACGGTCAGTGTCTGACACGATCATTGTATAGATATGAACGGAGTCACGAGTTAATCACAAGGGATGTAGAGACTAGTATAATAATAAATGTCATGTACAGATGGAGAATACTGGAAGCATCCGCCAAACTTTAATAATACGTTGACACTAACTGGAATCTAACTTGACCCAACATACGAGTAACCAATAATCTAAGTTGACCACTATCCGTCGACACATCCGCGGTTTAATTTATAAGAATTAACTGGATAGGCATAGGCAGTGATAGCCTTGTTGTTAAGAAACTCGGCCTCTCAATCGAGGGGTCCGAGGTTCAAATCCCACGCACCCACGCACCTATGATTTTTTTAAAGTTATGTGCGTATTAGAAATTAATTGTCATTTGCTAAACGGTGAAGGAAAAGTTCGTGAGGAAATCTGCATATCTGAGAGATTTATAAAAAAAATTAAAAGGTATGTGAAGTCTACCAATACGCACTTGGCCAGCGCGGTGGACTATGGCCTAATCCTTCTCATTATGAGAGGAGACCCGTGCCCAGCAGTAGGACAGTAATGAGTTGATGATGATGATGAACTGGAGGCTAGTGATAACCGGATATATCATTAATAAGTACTGAGTACAATCACTCCTATCCTAATAATACCTTATTTCGCCGTTAGTGATATTCCTACTCTTTTTATTATTAATAAAAGGATTATTATAGAACGACGAACTAAAATAATTCGTTTCAAAATTAGAAATATCATAATTAGCCCAGCGTAGTATGTTATATCGGTAAGTAGTAATTTAAAACTCATTTAGTAGACAGAAATAGGCATGTTATGCTTTTGTAATAATCTACAAATAATGATTCCTATTTACAGAATCGTGCTATCCACAATCAGTATCCCTTAAAGTCACTATACATCAGCCCTTAAAAATCTACGAGAGGTAATTATTGTCTAGACGATATTTCCTTAGAAATAATGAAAGAGACTCAAAAGTTCCTTTAAGTCCTGTTGAAAAAACTTGACTCATTTTTACCAATTCACGACTCGACTGGTCTGTTACGTCTTCAGTCTTGAGTCTTAAAACTAAAGAATTAGTCGAAATCTTTTAACCTTAGGGCTGAGTTGTTTCTTAAAGACTTATAAGACTCATTGACAAGTTTACTGGAACTGTTTGAAGTGGAAGGTAGACTCCAAAATTATGCGCTTAAGCACCAAAAGATGTGAATCTATATTCGTTTCGTTTTGGCTTAAACGACTTGCACGACTCAGACGGGAGTCCTAAGAGTAAAACGACTTAACCACTAAGTATTCATTTCAGAGCCTCGTATTCTAAAATTAAGCCGAATCTTTTAAAACACTATACTATTATTTGACATATTATTGTTATAGTTTTCAAGAAAAACAAACAGACAAGCGGGTACAAAAACTATCAGAATCTCAAAGAAGATGTGATTCTTAAAACACACTCCGAAAGTGATAGCAGGAAAATGTGTGCTCTACTTTCTATCGAAAAGAAACGAAGGTTTTTTATTTTTTGTTAATTTCTTCGATATTACAAATTTGAATGACAGTTGAACGACTCCGCTAATAGACATGTAGTTGTGATGATGTTTTTTGATAACAATAAATGAAACAAAATAATCATAACATAACAACTTTATATATGAAGTTCTTAATTCCATTTTGCGGCAAACCTGTCTTTGAAGTCAAGACTTAAGTGATCTTGATCTTGAACTATGCAACTACTAAAGATGAAGTATTTCCTCAAGACTCTTCTATGATAGTTATTTGGTTATAGTTTTTTTTGTAAGAATGACTTTTTGTACATAAAAGTTCTGAAAGTTTTGCTATAGAGAGTATGTCTATAAATTACTAGAGAGAACTGCCCAATATTAATCAGCGACAAAATAATTGTTTAATTACTTTTTGCAGAAATATTTTCTGGTATATTGCAGATTAAAAACAATGTATTCTTCCTGAATATTCGTACATATTTAAATGCCTTAATAAGATAGAACATAAAGAAATAATTTTATCTTCTATCAACAGTGTTAAACGCTGCTGTTTCAAGTGTGTGGTAAGGGATATAAAACTAATACGAGGCATTCCAACAGTCCCAAGGGTTAACAGCACATTTGTGATCGAGCTCTAGTAAGACTCCAGTTATCAACGATTAATAACAGATGTCCATGAGCGGCAGCCGTCAATTACCCACACGTAACATGTAGCACAGGTAACGAGGTACCGCTATATATTACAAAAATCCAAAATTCAAAATCAAGACGCACGGATACATTAAAATATTATGAAGCATCATCCCCTTGATAATGGAATAAAGATAATGGGAACAGAATATCTAGTCTGATAATAATATTATATTTTATTATTTGACGAGTCATTCCATTATAAACTATAGTAAAAAATCTGTATAGATTTCTGCTATTGTTTTTAGTATTATAATAATAAGAACATATGCATTATGCACTCATTTTTTGTCCGTCCGTTAGTGCGAATTAGATTATTTCATGAAAGACCGAAGACATTTCGAAAAACTTTCACACTAATTTAGCATGGATTATACATACGATACACTCCTTTTTAAACTAACATTAAGCGTCATCCATATTATGTATCCTTATAGAAACATAAAGTACGTATGTAAGTATGTACGCAATTAGCCACAATGTTTATGACATGTACATGTAAAAGTAATTATAAAAGTCGGTTAAACATGTTTGATTAGCTCTACACAACGAAGTTTCAAACAAACTTTTCCATCAAGGAGCGTAGAGATAAATAACGCGGGAAATATGACGCTAATTGCTACGAGCGTCTACGCCGCTACGCCGTAGCGTTCCCGTAGACGGTCATTGGACTGTGTGCACTTGTATTGTATTGTAGAGCCACAATTATCCCGATGATATAATTGACCCATTTCGTAATAAATTTTAAATAGGTTGCAGTTATTTTATTCTGCGAAATACGATATGATTATTATTGAAATTAAATTAAGAGAACATTCAAATGAATAGTTTACTTATACGTTATGTTTACCACTTTCATTATTTTTTAGTGTTATTTGACAATAAGTAGGATTCATCTAAGAATAACCTAAACTACGTATTTTTAATATTATTTTCTTTTTGTTATTTATGTACTAGGGTTTACAACTATTTTGGTTGATAATTATAATCACGATTCTTTTATACTGGACACTGTTAAGCTGTACGTAATCTCTTATCAAGCAGTGTAACAAAGTGTTTACAACATACAGTTTGACATAATGTGTGCGAGCTTTTTCAAGGTCCTTCGAATTTGGCCTTCGATTAACCTTAGCTTAAAGAACAACAAAGTAGCTATTTTTAAGCAAATTAGTTAATGAAACAAATCTTACCGTTTCGACAGCTGCCTCAGGATTGCAACACAGCAACCGCAGCACAATCACATGACACAACAGTGTACTGTACGATCACACGCGGTATATTACTACGGAACTGTAGCCTGAGTTGACTGTTCGACGTGATGTTTGATGTATTTGTTGTGTATCAGGTAGCGATCGGCAGCAGCTGTCATCGGTGCGCGGAGTCGCGCGACGCGTCCGGTGCGGTGACGGTGACTGAGCCGGGCGGCGCGCGCTCGCAAGACCGGTCGATATACGCGGCAGAATAAACACGCCGTACTAGTAACCGATGTTGCCAGCGTCTCGCCCAGGGTGTTGCCGTCTCGGATGTTTGCCGCGGTTAACTCAAGTGCTCGCTCGGTGTTACGCTCGGGATTTCCTATGCGACGCTTGCCCCGCGAAGCGATTATGATGTACGGCTGTTACGAATTTCTTCCACTTTAGGACGATTCTATCTGAATATAATCGCTTTTATAAAGATTTAATTTTTACAGTATCTTCAATAGATATCGGTCTATATTTTAATCGCATAAAAGTCCTTAGATATATATCTTCGTTTCATACATTCTAAAATATTCTAAGAAAGCTCACGTAATATAATTTACACGTAACCGCCACTTATCTATATTTGCTACAGTATGATTTCCATAATAAAGCCATCTGTAGTCAGATGGGATCATCCTGCAGTTTTGTCTCCCAACTTCATTGGAATCAGACTAGTTATCGCCACGTCTTCGCTAAAGTAATATTACGTATGAGGATTCAAGGCCCCATTTTACAATAAATTGGAAGGCTTCAAAGGAGAATTTACGGTTGAATCATTAATCCGAATACGCAAGCAAGCGAATTATGTTACCTTGTGATTATTTTTGTTCAATTTACAAAGAAATCGTTGTTTAGGGTACATAAAATATTCTTTTAACATCATTATATAAACCTGATTAATAAGATCTACTGAAAGAATATTTGTAAAATGTATTTTGAAAGATCAAAAGATCGAAGAAAGACGAAAGATTGAGGTACAATCAGTATGGTTCGATGAGGTTAGTGGACCTATTTCTATTGCGAAGCAGATATTGTATTTCGGTGGAAGCCTTTGGTTGCCGACTCACTTACAAATGAGGCGATCTTCCTTCAAAACCCTTCTATATGGAATTGGTTAAAGATACCGAGGAGCGACAGTGACCATCATTACTGAAAGCTTTTTTACTACTTCGATCTTGTAAAAAATGCTGGTCGCATTATTATTTAAACAAACCAGTGAACCAAGTGAATCCACGAAAACATAGTTATGAAAATAAACCATTTACTCGTAGATAAAGTACATATGCACAAATTTATTAATAGTTAGAGTTTGCAACCCCGATATCCCGATCATTTTGAACAGTTACGATTATGTAATACGAATACCATAGGCCTATCGATTAATGTAATGTGCAATAATTTGTCCAAATGATATCGGAAATACATGAATAGTCTATTATAAAGTCATGTAATAGTTGTAGGCCAAACTATAAGAACGACTTAAACTTAATTCATTATGTTATTTAACAAATCTTTTATAGAATGATAAGACGCGTACGATGTCATAATAGTATGTTTTCGCCTCTCATACTGGAGGTCCGAGGTTCAAATCGTGTCTATATATTTGAAATCAGGTTTTTTTTTCAATTGATCATTATTGTCTTTAATTGTGAGGGAGGCGTAAGCTGTGGTAGACATACTTTTCCGACGCGTTCCAGCTTAGGCCTTAGGGTTAGAGGCGCGCCTGTGGCCGACCTCAAGAATATCTAATCCTATCTGGAGGTGATTACAGCCATGGGCGGCAATAGCCACTTGCCATTAGGTGCACTGCAGGTTCGTCTGCCACTCCTATATTATAAAAAAACAAGTAAAAGTTTATATAACAGACTTTCGTTTGATATTAAACTACTATAGTTTTATACTGTTCAATAACCTACATAACTAACGGTTACACTTCAATATCAATTTGTAATCGTTAGCGATCCATTTCCACATTCACTGCAACATTGATGTAATTTTATGACACTGGTCGATTTTAAAATTACCTAGGTACATTAGTATATCAATTTATATAATGGTTGATGTGTGTTGAAGTTCTAGTTTCTTGTATTAAATTATGAAATTAATTTTATTTTCTTTTTCTCTTTTGGGCACAGGTCTGCACAGAATAAAGGTTTAGGCCATAGTCTATCGTGAAAAACCATAAATAATTGTAATGAATTCGAACCCCAGACTCCAACTTGTAAAATTGAATTTCAAACCAATAGCATATTTAACATTATTGTTTTCGGAAATTTCTTCAATTAATTGATTTTATCCGCGTATAAAGTCACATTTCATTAGCTACATATTAAACAAATTTTGCTAACAAATCTATTTAAGAAATATGTAGGTATTTGTAAATGTATATATTTGTAAATGTAGTGAATAAAAAGAAATACGTTTTATGCTGTAAAATGTTTCATCTTTTCACGATGTATCCCATTTTACATTGATAGTCAAAAGAACTGAAATACAAAACATTTCAGACGTCGGATTGCAAAATAATTCATCTGATCGACGTTCTGCATGAAACTATCCATATATTCGAGTAAGAAGTACTTTTTATTTAAACTTACAGAAGCTTTAAGCTTTACGTACATTAAAAAGTTTCTCTTATAGTATTGCATACATCAAATTAGAGTATAAATTTTATATATGAGTATTAATAATTAATTACACGAATTAATTAATTCATTTATACCTTTATCTCTGCATTTGTAAATATAAACACTTGAAATCGCTATAAATGAAATCGTATTGTAACTTACATTACATGAGATGAAAATCTACGCATTACAAAAGTCAGAATGAGATCCGTATTATCGCTATGTAAATCAGCGTATAAGTGCATAAAAACCTACAAAATTCAATTTAATTACTCATTAAAAAAATCCAAACTTCCATCTCTTCAAAACTTTATCCCACAAAAAATTTAAAAATCTCTATCATTATCATCACCTAACTAAACTGCGCAAGTCATTATTTATCCCTAAACATTCATTAATCGGTGTAAACTATACGCTAGATATACAGGTACAATATGATATATTACATTAGGTACAATATGATATATTACAGTCATTACGTCCTGGTACACATTGCCAGGATTACGCAGACCGCATGACAATAACGGATAGTAATTCCCTTTGATAGGTTTCAGGGTTAGTGAGAGGAACTACCCATTAGGGCGATCTATTATTTATCTGAAGATTCATTGCCTTTGACAATTATTCGACTATGTCAACGCATTGCTATTCCAATGCTGGACACGGGTCTTCTCTCATGATGAGGAATTTAGGACATGGTCCACCACGTTTAACACATGTGGAAATAAATAGACTTCACGACCCTTTGAGAATATTTTTAAAAACTATTCTAACTCTAGTTTCTCTTCAAAATACATTTTCTTTAAGAATGTATGGTATCGTAAAATATGTTATTACTAAGTAAGAGTAAAGGATAAGACAGGAATACAAATGTATACAAATGTATAGCGTACACGCAGTCCCGACAAAGGGCGTACAGAGGAACACCGTGGGGTTTTAGGAACCGCCGGTAGGAGTCCGGCATATCCTCTGAAGGGTCTCTCCCATGAAGGGTTTCCCCACGACAAAAAAAAACAAGGAATACAAATGTATGACGATTTTAAAATAAAAAAATCGGTATCGTAAACTACCTCAATGGCTGTCTCTATGATAAGCTCAAATACATATATCTCTTTTTCAAATGCAAATAAATTACACCATTAACCTTTAGTCTTACAAAGGAATTAAAATAAAACGAGTAATTAGTAGAGAATGAAATTTTAATGATTCGATTTGCGAAGGTTAATGAAATGTCGACATTACGACATTCATTGCACCTGATGAATTTTCAGTTCATTAAATCAAAGAGAATTAATTTTTGATGATTAAAAATATAACATAATTATGTCCATTAAAATTACTATTAAATGCACCTGATGAATTTTCAATTCATTAAATCAAAGAGAATTAATTTTTGATGATTAAAAATAAAACATAATTATCCATCCATTAAAATTAATTAAATTAAGTTGTACATAAATCAAATGGCACATACGAATTAGATACATTAGGATAATTACAGATTACTAGGTTTTCCCGTCTTGATCCATATTCAACTTTATGAATTAAAGCAATGTGCCCAAAGTGTAACAACGGAACCCTATTACGATAAAAAGTATAATAAAATCCCTTACGTATTTTCATTTTATTTCATCTTGCCAGCAAACTTTCTTATTAACAACTGCTAAACAGTTTACAACAAACAAATTTGATACAGAGATTGATATACAATTGGAGCTTCACTAATATCCGTTAGTCATAAACGTTAATCTTAACCAATTTTTATCTACCATGCTTCGAAATTTGTCAACATTTAACCGACTTCAAAAAACGCGATTCTGAATTCGACCGCTATATTTGTTACGTCCACAATTTTCTCAAAAACTCATCCAATTTGGATGGGGTTTTGGTTATTAAAATACCTCAAATGTATTAGGCCTACACTATAAACTATAAAAATGTAAGGCCACAATTATAACAAAAACAATATAATAAATTTCTTATTATATGATAATTCACAAAACCTTAGCATTCCCCAAAGTATAAGTACGCCTCGTGACCCCACTTGACCAAGCCACTTATGCTACTTATCGCACCCTTCTCTCTGTAACATAGTAGCTAAATAACCTATGAAGTTATAGAAATAAAGGTATTTAGAATAAATGAATAATAATATAAAAAAGATTCTCACATGCTCCTAACAACTTTGAAATTACATAAAATAACTGGCCAAGTGCAAGTCTAACGCACATGGAGGGTTCCGTACCACCAACATTTTCATTTTATTTTTATTTTTAGTATTTGTTATTACGGCAGCCACTGAATTAAATTCACTGTGAAAATTTAACTGCCTACATATTACGGTTCAATAGATAAAGCCAAAAACGTCGAGTAATAGCGATTTCTTGTATGGCGACCCCAATTTATTTTCCACTTTTTTATTTTAAGTATTTGTTGTTATAGCGGCTACCATTATGCATCCTCTGTAAAAAATTGAAGTGTCTACCTATTACGGTACCAGACGGACAGACGGCCAGACAGCGAAGTCTTAATAATAGGGTTACCGGAATTCCTAACCACTAACCGGAACGGAACCCTAATACAATTGGTAGTTTAGACCATTAAATACTAAACGGTTACTTTTCTTTCAGAAAAGTCTCAACAATGATCACTTAAGGTTAAGGTAAAAAGCTTCAGTTACTTCAATTTCTTTGCAAAGGTACGATTTCTTAAGTGAAGTTGTTGACTTAAGAAACAGTTGTTGACAGTTGAAACTTTGGCCTAAAAATAGTTGAAGGAAATCGTTCACAAACAAAGAGTTGAAAAAATAAATAGGACCTAAAGTTAAGGTCTTTATTCAAAGTAATCTTAGACGGATTACTAACTATTAAGTAAGTATTAAGTTTATGATACTAATATAACAACAATAGTGGACTTTAAATATAAAAGATCTGCTTAAAAGTTATAAATACTTAGTAAAATCTAGAAGACTTTTAGAACTTAAGAACCTTAAGTTAAGTTTCACAATAGTTAATATTATGTAACACATAACCAAAGCAAATATCGAGTGATAGCCTAGTGGTTAAGAAACTCGGCCTCTCGATCGAGGGGTCCGAGGTTCAAATCCCAGGCACCTCTGATTTTTCAAAGTTATGTGCATATTAGAAATTAATTATCACTTGCTAAACGGCGAAGGAAAACATCGTGAGGAAACCTGCATACCTGAGAGATTTATAAAAAAAATCTCAAAGGTATGTGAAGTCTACCAATACGCACTTGGCCAGCGCGGTGGACTATGGCCTAACCCTTCTCATTATGAGAGGAGACCCGTGCCCAGCAGTGGGACGTTAATGGGTTGATGATGATGATGAATCAAAGCCAAAAGTGTATTAAATATAACACACAACTAATTTACTTTTTGATTTATGACTAATCAAATAATATTATTTATTCATTCATGTCGATGCGACTAGTTCAATAAACGTTTTGAAATGTTTATACATTCACAATACTGACGTGTTAATTGACTGTTTGTTTGTCTTGTTAAATGTAACACATGCATGTACGGTTTCAATATGAAAAACAAATATTGATCTATTTTTGGGTACACGTTGTGTATTAGTGAGTAAATAGTTTGAATTTATAATGCAGACACTTCAATAAGTATATTGGATATATTTGGCATATTCATATATATTATTTAGAAAAAGTATGAATCGAAATTCAGTGCGAAACTCTGCTTCCGGAGTGCCACGTTATTGAATTTTAAAAAGATGTCCAAAATGTAATTTGAACAAAATATTTTGATTTTCATTTATCAGTAAGATCTGGTGGTTATAAGGTGGTTAATTCGTAATTACTCCCCCTCACTAAACTGGTTTCCATATTAATAGTACTGTTATAATGCCTTATTTAAATATATATTGTATATTGTAAATAATATAACAGTATCATGAAATAATATTAATCCAGGAAGTATTCACATACTTGAGAATATATCCGGCCGAGAAAGCTATCCAAGAGACCCGAATAATCCCTGTCCACCCCATTATGTGTTGATAAAACCGAAGGATATAAAGAATAGCAGGGTAAAACAACCCTGTTGTTGTTAAAACACCTCGTATGAGTCCTATATCACTATTTTATTCATGAGGTCACAAAACACGTTTTACTTCCAATATTTTTGATAATATTTTGTTTACTGACACGAAAATATGTATTTCGCTGGTCTTTTAGCATTCCCTTTTAAAACATCACTTAAATATTCCATACAAAATATAACCCCTCTGTATCCCTATCAAATAACCAGGTTTAGGACACATTTTACCTAGTGAAGAGTAAAGTCCTTTTTAGAGGACTCTCTAAAGGACTCTTTACAGGACAGTTTCCATCCAATGACCTCATACCGCTAATGTAACGTGGACTCGTTATAGCACGTTTATTACGCTTGTGGGGTGTAAATGGGCCTTAAATTTTATTTCTTCGCCGTATCAATCTCCTTAACGCAATCCCTAGCACCTGCTTTACTTTATCATCGGATGCTTTAATAAAAAATATATTATGACAAATTTTATAAGATGCTATATACATATATACACACACAAAATACGATCCTTACTAAATAAATAAATAATATCCAAATTTTTGCCCACCTTATACAGATATATACCAATTTCCGCCTTCTACAAATTATCAAATTAATATTAATAACGATGCAGATAAATTGTGGAAAAATATAATTTGCTAAAAAGAAACATTCTAAATAGACAAAAAAATGCACATACATTATCGTAACTCCTCAATATTCCTCAAAACTTTAGCATTTGACCTAAATTATTTTTATAATTATCAACACACCACAACGTAATCTGTTCACAGTTATTATTTAACCAAGAAAACAAACCACGATAGCTCGGATAACATTAAACAGATGCACGACAAACAACGTGATCTAGGTATTTATTACCACCACAGAACAAGAACAAACCTTATATAGGTCTAGCTTTTATATGTACATAGTTATTAATTGTACTGTCGCTAAATGATAATTGAAATGATTTGTCTTCAAAGTTTTTATATACGAGTAAATTGCTTTATTTGTATGTATCTTGGGGTCAATTTACAGATGATTTTTTCTTATGCCCAGCCAATTAAATTGAACTTTTGTATACACGTCTCGAATGAAATTTGGCGGACACTCCAAGAGAATGTTTACATAAAAATAATTTTAATTGAGACGCTTGGTATATTATACATTGCGTTTCTGCTTATGACTATAGCTAAAATTACGGCAACCGAAATTTGAGGTAAAGTTTCTAAAATATTGCATTATGACAGCATTAACCGGCTTCTACTGCACCTATATGATGTGATGTCTATTTTTATGTTTTTTTATTCAGTAGCAGGCGAGCATATAGACCGCAAGATGGTTAGTAGTCATTGACTAGCAAGCGTGCTTTTAGTCCACTTGATGATCAGTGTCGGACAAGGACATCGGTAAGCAACCTCATATAGAATAGATATTCTATTTAAGCCCGTTTATATATGCCTTTCCATTCCTGAGTAGGTACTAAGATGGTCGCCTTAAAAGGAAATCAGCCAGCATCCATACCCTTTCACCGAATCACAAGAACTAATTCACGGTAGAAATATGTGTGGCGATGGTCGGACTAAACTAGTTCTACCAACTTTCAAACATTTAAACTAATGTAACTTCATTTATTATTTATAAATGTTTTAAGTATTATATAAGAAATTATATTACATTATTTTTTGGAGTTTACTCCTTAAGAAACGATTTGAGTTATAAGGCCCGGTACGGAAATTTTATGAGGAGTAAAATCAAGTGTAACACGAAAAGTTGAGGCGTTACGTAGAAAGAGACAAACATATATATCCACACTTTACGCGCAACACCAGTGAAGTCACTGAATAGAAATGTCATAATTTTATTTATATCACGGCGTGCGTAAATTGACGTTTTACGCACGCTTCGCGTGCGCAAAACCCCCATTTCCGACCCCGTAATATAAAATTTTATACAACACGCGGACGAAAAATGTTTTTCTGACTCGTGTGATTGCAGTCCTCGCCTGCGGCTCGGCCTGCAAACTCACACTTGTCAGAAAAAAATTTTTCGTCCTCGTATTGTAATGTACTATTTTTTGTACTAGTGACGTGAAGGAATGCGTTGTATCGGTAAAATAGGTTCACAAACTACATATTAAAAGTATTTTTAGCCACAAATAAAACATAGATAATTTAAAATAAGCCAAATACGAAGGTGCTAAACTCGGACATGTATACATGTCCGTGGACGGTTACGGTACATTTCGTTTCGGACATGTATACATGTCGCTGAGCGGCAACGTACAATCCCTCCCACAGATCTATATCTTAATAGATCCCGCATGTGTACGTATTAGCGTGGCCAAAACTCGGGTTAAAGGAAGTGGATTCAGCTCACTTCGATGAAATGTCATTTAGTCCGAAAGTAACATTTGTTGTCATCGGATGTCAATTGACAGCAATAAACATGCCGAATTGCGCTATAATAAATTGTGTAAATTCTACAAGTAAAAGTAGCCGCGATAAAGAAAATATTTCCTTTCATACGTAAGTACCGTTTTTCTTAAAATATGTGTTATTTATTTTATAATTAATTATTTAAAATTTGTTGTGGTTTCACAATGACAATTAGTTACTGACTGTGTTTTATCAAATTTTTAATCCATTGCAAATTTTGGTTACAAAGTTGTAAAGCTTCTGTATTAAAACACGCAATGAAAAGTAAAACGATCGATATTTCATCTTGTTGCTTAAAGATGATTGTCATTGGTTATTTCAAAATGAGTACCTGGGGTTGTACATGCCAGTTTCTTGTTCTCGATTATTTAATCGATTTTCGAAATGGATGAATAATAATGCTGTCTTAATAAATATTTTGTAACATATTTTTTTATTCTAATCATGTTAATGTTTTTTGTTCTTTAAATATTAAATATTTACCATTAAATTTACAGGTTTCCAAGTGACCCAAACATTAAAGAGAAATGGATTGACGCGACCGGGCGTAAAGATTGGTTCCCAACCAAATATAGCCGAATTTGTTCGGCTCACTTCAATGAAGGCAGTTTCAGGGAAAGTTTCGAAGACTGACTTCAATTGCAATACCGACTATGAGTATTTTAAAAACTATCGCTGATTATCAAGTTAGTGAATTTAATTAAGCTTATCTAGTTAGGTGGTGCTAATAATAACATCGTTATAGTTTTAAAGGGTTTGATAAAAAGATATATTTATTTACGGCGTTACGACTTAGCCCTCGGGGATAGAAACCCAATTGGGACCGACCTCAAGTAGAACTTAGCTACAATTTTTTTTAACTTTGTGTAGTGATGTTAAAGTCGGTTGTATTTTAGTTAAAAAGTCTTTTTTTTCATTATATACTGGTATAAATGAATGTTCTACATTGTACGATTTATTTATTCTCTTTTTAGGTATTACATATTATTACAATAACTTGATTATTCTTGTGATTTACAGAACTCGGACCAAAAACTTACAGCAAACATGCCGTTACAATGTAATACGCCGAGAAAAAGAAAATTGGAAAACGTACCTATATAATTATCTTGCGAAAGTCAACATCGGTAACATAATATGACTCTGCAGTTCAGGACGTCTTTAAGCTGATATTTACCTTTTATGTGTTTTACAGAATTTCCCCCAACCATCTAAATCAAATGACGATACATCTTTAAGCACGCCTAGCGGATTGCGAGTGCGCCTACGCACCATCGCCATAATCAAATAACGATTTGTTTACAACTTTCTATGAGAACTATGTATATAAAACAGTGTAAGCTACCTTGATGTAGCAAGTGTTTTTATTTATCATTTTATGTATTTGTTCTTATGTTAAAAAATGAAGCAATATAAGTTTTTCTAGGTCTATTATCCATTTATAATACGGCATATACACGGGGTCTACTGAAGTCGAAGGACTTCAGTTGGCCCCATGCTGAGACTATTTTAACACCAGAATTTAATAAATGTTTAAGCAATATTTATTTTGTATTAAATCTTTTTTCCGTAGACATCTTGTTTTATTTTGTTGACTAAATTTATGGACGACACGGTAGATTTTGATAATGATGATTCGGCGACTTTTTTACCAAAACATTCGCAGAGCACTAGTAAAATAAATCTAGACGATCGATTTCTCGATCGATTTTTCGATTTCAAAATCGATTTTTATAGCAGAACCGAATCGACTTTTGAAACGATTTTCTCTCTGACGGAGAATTAACAATGCACATCTCTAAATCTTTCTTGACAAGTGTCAGTCGATCGGATAAAAGTGGCACGCTTGGTTTTCATACAAATGAAGGTACATGTGTCATCTATTTAGATATAGGTCTGTGATCCCTCCTTTTTATTACAATCATCATATCCTCTCAAAAAGGAAGTAGCGTTTTTAACCAAAATATGAATCAAGAGTGCTTTTATTAATTTAAAATACAGTAAGTTCAAATCCCATATGAAAGTAATTATTACAATAAAAATAATTAGCAATATATAAAACATTAAAACGTCATTAACTATTTTCTATTCGATATATATCATAATTATCGTTCGTAAGGAGTAAACTCCAATCGTGCGTCGTAGCTGACACACACACACTTTTTTTTTTGTTTGTATAAGGTACCAAGTGACTAATAGGTACTTTATATTAATTACGATCTAGCCTAATTTATGACTAATGAGTAATTCTACGCTAACTTAAACTGCTAAATAATCATATAATGAAGGTGGCGTCTGACACTGCACTTCTTTGTTTTAACACATAAATTACATTAATAAGATATGCAATAAAATGACTCTAAATAAAGACACATGAAATATTCATCATGAAGTAATGTAAACACTGTCCATATTTATATCGAGTCAAAAACAAAGGTCAGTAAAATGCTTTGTTTTATAACCATCATACGTAATTCAGAACTCTATCGCCCACTAGCTTCGCCCGTGCTTCGCCCACTGGTTTCGCCCCCCGCTTCGCCCACGCGAGTTGCCGAAGCGGATATTCATCGAAAGCATTTACAAGTGGTACGTTTGTGAATTGGATTTTTAACTAATTTTCTAAAACAAGTGTGCTGCTAATTTGTATCTGTAAATGGTGTATTCGAGTATGTTTTTCGGTTGAAGGTGGTAGAACCCTTTGTGGTTCGACTCCGGCGGTACCACCGCCACACCTATTTCTGCCTAATAACAGCAGTGTTAGGCGCTGCTGTGTACCGTTTTGAACGGTGTGGTAAGGGAGACATAATTTTTGCGAGGCATTACAGCTTAGTCCTCAGAGGTAGCGGCGCATCTGTGACCGACCTGCGGTATCTAGGACCCTATCCCCTAGATATTGGTTACATATGTCCATGGGCGGCAGTAGCCAGTTACCATCAGGTGGACTGCATGGTCGTCTGCTACTCCTAAATGAAAAAAATAAAACTTAGGAACGTTTTACTTATGCGTTGGACATATTTTATATGGTACGTGGCGTCAATGGATACATATATAGTGGTCTAAGGCCTTCTGATCGTTAAATCTGTCATTATTTTCCGTAATAGATATGCCTTAATTTTCGGGAACTCATAAACATTTCTTATCTAAGGGCACACTTCATAATACTTTGCACATAACCTCGGAGTAAACAAAGGAAGCAATAACAAACCCAGTTTTAATAAAATTTAATTACATCGAGACAAGCATATGCAATAAATTAACGACACGGCGATTTCATTTCCCTTAATTAATAGACAATGTGTACAATGTGTTAATCGGATAACATACGGTGTTTACACGCGCGGCGGCTTTTTGCAAAAGAAACAAACGAAAACGTGCACCACCCTTTGTTTAGCAAGCCAAGAATTAAATTAGGGATGGCGATATGAGATTTAGTATCGAAACATCGATTTTTAAATTAAAATCTTCCATATATGCGATTGAAGATTTTTTGGAAATTTAAAATCGGTTTTAAATTTTCACTTCTGCAGTACGTACTGATTTTTAAAAACAAAAATTCAACTTTTTTAATTAATAGGCAACAAGGAAACGATGTGGCGAACCGATGTTAGATATCAGGAAATCGATCGATACCATTTGGGTTGCATTTACATAAAAACGGTGAGTTAAGAAATCTATTGTAGAAAAATATCAAAGATTATCGATATTTTTTGTGGATCGATATTTTTAGTTCGATCTAATATTCTGTGAATATCCAGCCCTAACTCATGAAATTAATAGGGAAGGTATAAAATATCGCACGCCTTTGTGATCAAACGGTTGAAGTTAGGAGAACAAGTTACCCGCGGATCTCGTTTTGAATTTCATTCAGAGTGACGTTTTCATTTTCAGTGATGTAACATGACTCCATTCACTTCATACTTTCTATTTGGCAAATTGTATTTGTGCTGAAACTGCTACATATAGATTACTAAATTGATTAAGTATACATTTAATACCCAGAAATATACCATATAAAATTCACCCTGTATGTTTATAACCTAAATATTTAGTAAAACTATACATATTTACATCACTGGCTGCCACATAATTATTATCGACTCAAATCTGCCTAAATCTCCTTTAAAACTGCAATTTCGTTTTATTTATTTGTGTACGTATGTCGTATATATTTATATACTTAATTTACGTATTATATTTACCATTTCAACATTATTTTAACTATTCTATTATATAAGCGAAATAAATAGCACGTTTTATAATCATTTCTAATTACTTAAATAACTTATTCATTCTCATACTCTTCACTATCAAGCAATACAAAAATTTATAGGCGTGAAAGGTTAAATAACAAGAAAAATAGTAAACTAAACTTCCATAGTTATTAGGAAAGTTTTATTTCTTTTCATAAATCTATGCCTAATATAGATGTCATGCGTGCCTCCGTGACATCTGGCGTCGTTCGACCATAACGTGACTACAAGCTATCGATGACAAGGTCGACTAAACTGCCGCAAACATCACTAATAATTCCACGCTACTAATTAAATACGTCATCAAACCTTTACTGCCCCACTGCTGGGCACGAGTATCCTGTCAAAATTAAAGAGGCTTAGACCATAGTCCACAACGCTGGTCAAGTGCGGTAGACTTCACACACATTGCCAATTCTTTTTAATGCGAATATTTCTTTACGGTGTCTTCCTTCATCATTCTAGTAGTAATTCTAATACGAACATTAATTTAAAAAATCACAAGGTGCCTGCCTGAGATTCGAACCATGGTTCTATCGATTGAGAGACTGATTTTCTACCACTTCGCTCCCAGAGCTTTACTAATTAACTTACAATCCATAAAGCTTACGTTAAACCCGTTGTAAATGAACATAGCATTGGCAATACAAAATACACATTCGTTAAAATTATAAATGGCACCTGACCCCGTTTCATTGGCTTAACCGATTTAAATAAAACCGGGTTATATTGTTTACCTTCCGTATTAATACACTTTTTACATCGCCCTCCATCATAGTTCCTGTAGGATAACTCATGTAAAGCTGTCAGCGGTAGACAAGTCAATAATGGTGTGGGTACTCGTAAGTTACGTATTTTAGGAAAATGAAAAGGAAACGTAAATTATTTCGGGCAGTACGCTGAAGTATTTAAAACTTAGAATTTTGAAGGTGGTAGAACCCTTTGTGGTTCGACTCCGGCGGCACTACCGACACACCTATTTCTACCTAATAACAGCAGTGTTAGGCGCTGTTGTGTTCCGGTTTGAAGGGTGTGGTAAGGGAAACAGACTTTTCCGAGGCGTTCCAGCTTAGTCCTCAGGGGTAGCGGCGCATCTGTGGCCAACCTCAGGTAGGAATATCTAATCCAATCTTGGGTTGATTACAGATGTCCATGAGCGGCAGTAGCCACTAACCATCAGGTGGACTGCATGCTCGTCTGCTATTCCTATATTATAAAAAAAAAGAAAATTTGATTCGCGTTAAATGCGCAGGTTAAACGTGTGCTTTTATGCAATAATGAGGATAACCATTGATTTTCTTATTATTTACATCATAGACCTTTGGTTTACATAATTAATGAAACGTATGTAGTGTAATCAAGTCGATTTAGTACAACCTAATATGCAAAGACGTCTTTGCACCCTATCTTCACCACGCTGACATAGAACCACTCTGCAATTTCACCATTTCAAACAAAAAAATATAAAAAAAAACATTCCTTTTGGAAATGTCCTAAGGGGTACATAAAAATACTTTACACTGACGATCTCCCTTTGTATCAGACACCCTGCAATTCTTTTACAAAAAAGCTATATTATTCCACTGCATAAACAGTAACTCTGTAAGTACAGTCAGCTTCAGTAATAGATGAGCAAATCAAAATTCCAAAAATATATATACACCCTAACATTCATATGTAGCTAAACACCCCAATCATATTTAAATAAACATTGTAAAGCGTCAAAATTAGATAACTTATGCGGTAAAAGTAGCTGAACACCGCAAGTGCAAAATGGCTAACGACACTTATATGATATGTCACTGTTCAGATACTTTTGACACTATAGTGTTCATCTACTTTTGAAACTTTACGACAACATCTAATTATGGTGTTAGGTGTGTTTACCCTGTCCCTGTAGTTCCGGGACCAGAATAGGGCTACGGTACCCCCTGCCTGTCGTAAGAGGCGACTAAAAGGGGCTTTCGGGGTTGCGGGCGGCAAGAGTGGGAGCTCAAACTGCTCGGCCAGCAACCCCGGGAAGGACGGCGGTATGTGTGGTCGCATACCATCATGTACAACAGACGGTGTGGCGAGCGGCATGCTCACCTGGACGGAGCCCGACGGGGCAACGCGCTAAGAGGTCTCCGGTTGCGTTCCTCTGGAGATCCCGGAGTCCTTTACGCAGCGCCGAGAACGGCCACCGGAGGGGTTTTAGTGCGGTAAGAATCCCACATAACTCTGTGTCGCTCCCACGGCACCGGGTATCTTTTGAAGGTTTCCCCCTCAAAAACAAAAAAAAAGGTGTGTTTACCTACTTATAAACGTTTGGGTGTGTAGGTATTTTTGAAATCTTAATCTGTTCATCTACTTTTGAAGCTGACTGTACAAGGATTTATTCTGACACACAATTTTCGAACATAACAGGACGTGGGCGGTTACATTAGTATGGAAACGCACGGCTACACATTTCCCATGACAGGTGACATGTGTATACGGTTTCATTTATGACAGAACATTTCATCCAAATCTCATCTAAATTGTTTTTGCTCACAGATAGGGAAGTAGGCGCTTAATGCATATACGATACCCGTAAACCAATTGTAATAAAAAGATATCAAATATTAATACAAATAAAGATTATTTTATGTTGATTAAGCTATTTTACTTTCGATCTATTTACCTCAGGCCATAGATAACTCCTAGTCGGTGCTTTAATAACAATCGTATAATAAACTCCAATACCCATGTCATGGGTGCCAATAATAAAAGAAAAGGTGAATATACAATAGAATTTATTATTACCCTAAAACTAAAATCTCAAATCATCATTTAAACGTCTGTATTGCTAGAGATTGAACCCGGGATACTCTGCGTGTCAGACTTACATGATGACCGCTTCGTAACGCGAACTATGACGTCATAAACCACATCAAGCTTATTACATCAGGCGTTCAATTGTAAGTTCGAGCAACATGACCTCATGCTACTGACAGTTGATTCGTGAATTCTGTCTTAATTATAGTAAAACTAGCAACCCGCCGCGGCCGGCGCTTCGCATGGGTAGAATAAAACATAAATTTATATTTTTTCGTAGTGAACTATCAGCTTTTTGAAGGTGGTAGAACCCTTTGTGATTAGGCTCCGTCGGCACCACCGCCACACTTATTCCTGCCTAATAGCAGTGTTGCTGTGTTCTGGTTCGAAGGGCGAAATAAGGGAGACATATTTTTCCGAGGCGTTCCAGCTTAGTCTTAGGGGGTAGCGGCGCATCAGTGGCCGACCTCAGGTTTATCTAATCCTATTTGGGATTGATTACAGATGTACATGAGGGCAGTAGCCACTTACCATCAGATGGACGGCATGCTCATATTATGTTATAAAAAACATTTAGTTTAGTTATAAGTATATATTAGTATGTATGTCAGTCTGTAAGGTATATATGATATGGAGCTCTGTATTCAATTATACTTTTGTATCTTTGTCTATATTGTCTGAAATAAATGTTTATTATTATTTTATTATTTAGTCCTCATGCTACTACTGACAGCTGGTTCTAACAGGTACGACAGCAAGACAAATGTCTTCATCGTGAATTCTGTCGCAATTATAGTAAAATATTAAGCACCTTTCACATGCTGATTGATTGAGTTCTTAAATATTGCCCACAGTCTGGTTCAATTTCTCAATAATAAGTAACTGCGAGACATGCAATATAAATTGAAAATTAGTTTTCTTCTATAGGCTGTTAGAAATCTAATATTGATTAATATCGATCGCTACAAAATTTTTATACGAGCTTCTCCACATGGATTCGTTGTATGTGATTTTTTTTTGTTTACCAGTACCATATGTTACCTTATTTATGTTCATCGTCATCAGCCTATTACTATCTTCTATACATTAATATACAACCCTTTGTGGGTTCGACGCTGGAGGCACCACCGACGCACTTGATTTTACCTAATAACAGTAGTGTTCAGTTCTGTTATAATTTATAATATTCCGGTTTGAAGGGAGGGTTAAGGGAGACATACTTATCCGAAGCTGACCAACTGAATCGTCAAGAGTAGGAATCTTAACTTATCATACGCAATGCACAGTCCACGATCTTTAAAAAAATCTGGATGCTGGTCTACTAGACACTCTTTTCTACCAATAGACTCTTAATTATCTATATAGTGTAGTATTACGCAGATAAGAAATAAAAGCTTAAAAGTCGAACTTTTGAAGTAAAACAGACGTGACAATTCAATTTATGTCTATTGATTGAGTGTATTGTATCCTTGAGAGCCAACCAACTCTATATCGAACGAGCGCCACTCAAATAATTTATACGTCCAATCTATTTATTACACATGAACCACACAGCACATTGTACACAAAACTATAATAAGCTTATGTCATCAATCAACTAAACACAAACACATAAAAAATACCTATTAAGTAACTGTGGACGTCCAATCGATGTGTTTGTGTTCTAATACTTGTCAAAATGTATTGTAAAACACATTATGTAGACATTTCGTTATTAGAAAAAGAATTGGTGGGTTAATTGAGGACGAAATTGGGTAGGTACGATTAGTACTTTTCATGTTTACCTAATGTCATATAAAAAATGACGAACTAAAAATATGTTTTATATTAAGTAAGTAAGTATGAATTGTAAAAAAAAAACTTATTGACGCGATAAAAGTTTTATCATGGATCGCTTGAAATGGGAATTGAAAAATATTGTTTTCAGTTTTATTTTTATTTCTTTAAACATACGAGTGGTCTGAAGGTGGTAGAACACTTTGTGTTTCGACTCCGGCGGCATCACCGCCTCACCTATTTCCACCTAATAACAGCAGTGTTAGGCGCTGCTGTGTTCCGGTTTGAAGGGTGTGGTAAGGGAGACAGACTTTTCCGAGGCGTTCCAGCTTAGTCCTCAGGGGTAGCAGCGCATCTGTGGCCGACCTCAGGTAGGAATATCTAATCCTATCTGGGGTTGATTACAGATGTCCATGGGCGGCAGTAGCCACTTACCATCAGGTGGACTGCATGCTCGTCTGCTACTCCTATAATATAAAAAAACGAGTAGCAACGATAATTTCAATGCATATTCACAGTTAAGTTTATTACTATAATTAATTGTGGTTTCAAAACAATTCCAGTTTTAATTATAGATAATCAAAACAATACTATGGTACACTCGTAATATTTTTGAACTTCATATATAAAATATACACATAAGTGCCAACCATAAAATCCTATTATTGTTGTAGTCCCTTACTAAATAACGTATTCAATTTTCCCTTTATTGCTTACGGAACTTAATACCTATCTCTCTATTACGCTACCTTTGAATATCTTAAAACGGATAATGATCGGACAGTAAATATATCTAATATCAAAGGGTATGTAAAAGTAAAAGTTATGTAATATGATAATATCCTAAACCTCACCCGCAGACTGGGCTGGGTTTTTTGGGCCTGGAACCTATTTAAATCTATTGGAAAAGCCGAGTCAGGTAAAATGTTTGTTGTCCTTGTAGTCTCGGGACTAGAATAGGGCTACGGTATCCCCTACCTGTCGTATGAGGCGACTAAAAGGGGGCTTCCGGGGTTGCGGGCGGCAAGAGTGGGAGCTCGAACCCTCCAGCAAGTAACCCCGGGAAGGACGACGGTGTGTGTGGCCGCGTACCGTTGTAAATACTAGGTGTGTGGGAGGAGCGTAAACTTCTCCCCCAGGGAAGAGCCCGATTGGGGCATCGCGCTCGGAGGACTCCGCTTGTGTTCCATCGGAGATCCCGGAGTTCTCTACCAAGCGCCGAGGACGGCCACCGGGGGGGTGTTAGTGCGGTAAAAATCCCACATAACCCGGCGTCGCTCCCACGTCGTCGGGTACCTTTTGAAGGTTTCCCCCTCGTAAACAAAAAAAAAATGGTAAAATGTTTGAAATGTTGTTAGTTATTTCTCTTTAACCCTATATTAAATATTAATATATCAAATGTTTAGCCATTTTTGAAATTTTCTTCATACTAGACATTGCAAATTTCGATCGAACTGGTATGTAAAAAATCCACAGATTAATTAATTATTAATAACGACCAATTCCAATAACCTGTGATCGTACAGACATCGAAATTCGACCATAAGTAATAATATATTTTCCATTTTTTTTTACCACTGAAGCTCGTCATTAGTTACTAAATCTAGAAAATCCGTAGAAAAACAAAGGAGAAAGAATACATTTTAAACAAGCTTTCCTAAAGAGTTTTAATATTACATTATAACCAGTTTATACAAGATATGTTATTAATACATACATACATGTAAATAAAACATACATCAACTACATATAATTAATTAATTGAATGTACTATTGTCAATTCAACCGTTTATAACGACATTGCCAATCTAATGTGATCAAATATCGCACTGTTTGATCTATTGCCCCGACCACCGCCACTAAGAGGCTTATCAATCAACTAATCAATATATTAGAATAGATTAGAGCATGCGAAGATACCTTAGAGCAGTAATGTTATAGAGAACCAGAAAGTTATCATTTTGGTTTGACTTCAATAATGCCATCAAAAACATAACTCGTAAAAACAATACAAGTCTCGCAACTCAGTGCTTCTACTGTAAAGTGGTGAGATCCATGTAATACCAAGTCGGTTAATTTATTCAGTCCCCACTTAAAGGACCTTTTATGTTAAATTGAAAGAAGTACGAGAAAGATTACAAAAAAAAATAAATGAGCCATTTGTTTTCCACAGTTTTACTGTTAGAAGCTGGAAACAAGTATATACTATTTAAACTGTTGAAAATTGAGCATAGAAATAATAACAATAATTACAAACTGAAAAATAAGAGGAAGGCAATCCAAGAGAATTAAACATTTTCAACCGAATACAAGATTGACTTACCGAAAAGATATGAAGATACATAAGCTTCAAGATCCTGTCGATATCAAAAATCAAGTCATGTACAAGAACATAAGATTTGCGTGTAGGACTGAGTCTTTTTATACCTCAAGAGAGATCTCAAAAGTATTGCTTAAGTCCCTTGCGGACTAGCGACATGAATATTAATGTTGAAAACATACGCGTATGTACATACAAGTGGTCAATAAATAAGGTCTAATGCTTGTCTAATGTAAATTAAGTTCGAACCACCTGATTAGACGTTTCCGACAGAAATTCAATTTTATTGACCGTCGATTGTTTTATTATTCAACTAGCCTTGTTCACAGCTTGTATAAAGCTCCCTTAGTGATGGATTTAAATCCGTACAACATAATACGAAATTGGATGAAAAGTTTTTCCCAGTTTGGTATAAGTTGTAATAAAACAGGGTTTTACTAAAGACGTGTTTTTTTTTAGTATAAAAATATCATACGGTCCTCTAAATGGTAGAGACAGGTCAGTAGGTAATGTTGCCTTACTAGTAAGTTGATTCATCAAATCGAAAAAAATTGACAACATAATTATTATCTGTAAAATATCTTCTGGTAAAATAGCTGCTTAGCCTAATACATTGTTACGGAGCTCGGAGAACGTCTATTATTCCGTCGGAGATCCCGGAATCCTCCACGTAGCGCTGAAAAAAGTCATCGGGCCACCCGTTTAAGTGGTTAAAAAAAATTACCTGGTGTCGCTCCTACTGCACCATACCTTTTGAAGGATTTCCCCTCGTCAACAAAAAGGTACTACGAGTATAATGGCGACATTTATTCTATTTTAAACTCCATTAACGATGTAATTCGATTTAAATAATCGCGCATAATGCATAAAGTTTATTATAAAAATACAGTACCTACTTATATTCGGCAATTGTCAAGTGAACTTCTCGATAAAATGTCAATGTTGTCGATTGTTTCTAAACTATGTAACATAAGCACGTAAACGAGTTATGACGATGCCTTCAGATAGATTTTATTTCGATGTTTCATCGATACGGTTTCATGCGATCGTGAATTATTCATAGTGGAGGTCCACAGTTAAAATACCAATCTGTCGTTGGGCGGAGCTAATAAAATGACGTTTGATTTCGTAGAAGCGTAGGCCGATACTTTACCCTTACCATGAGTTTTTACGTTTTGACAAATATGACTGTTTTGGTATTTGTTTACGTATTTTCCCATACAAATTCCAATCAGCGCCCCTAGCAGATTGTATCAGAACTATAGTGTCAGTAACGTAACATTAAATGTCTAAATTGACAAAATGGCTCTTTATGTTTTGTCTCTCTTTTTTGCGAGCCAAACAGAAAGACTTGAGCACTGACTTATTGTTACGTTTACTCAGTCTACTGAAGCAAACGGAACAGAATAATGCATTGAGTAATTTACGTAACGTAAAATTGTCGGATGTTTTGAAAACTTATGGTAAGGGTACAGTACCGTTTTCGTATAATTATTGCAAATTTACTCGAATGGAGCTGGAACTATTCAAACTAGATATTGCAGCCGGGCATGCTATTTAGAACAGTTAAGGGTTATTTCAGAAGCCACACGACCTTTTACAAATGTCAAGTTTAGTAACAAAAATATGCCTAAGTCAAAATCGACAGGCCTTCGTTTAGGTATCGATTAGAATATCAATTAGGATTAACGTACGTATTTTTGGAGTTTACTCCTTAAGAAACGATTTGAGTTATAAGGCCCAGTACGGAAATTTTATGAGGAGTAAAATCAAGTGTAACACGAAAAGTTGAGGCGTTACGTAGAAAGAGACAAACATATATATCCACACTTTACGCGCAACACCAGTGAAGTCACTGAATAGAAATGTCATAATTTTATTTTTTTGTACTAGTGACGTGAAGGAATGCGTTGTATCGGTAAAATAGGTTCACAGACTACATATTAAAAGTATTTTTAGCCACAAATAAAACATAGATAATCCTTACTAATATTATAAATCCGAAAGTAACTCTGTCTGTCTGTCTGTCTGTCTGGTTGTCTTTTCTTCACGCCTAAACCACTGAACCGATTTTAATGAAATTTTGTACAAAGATAGTCTGAGACCCGAGAACGAACATAGGATAGTTTTTATCCCGGAAATCCCACGGGAATTAGGGATGGCGATCTAAGATCGATTAATCGGAGAATCGATCTTTTGGTCCAAAAAGTCGATTATTTTAATCGATATCCTTACTAATCCTTACTTATATTATAAATACTAATATTATAAATCTGAAAGTAACTCTGTCTGTCTGTCTGTCTGTCCGTCTGGTTGTTTTTTCTTCACGCCTAAACCACTGAACCGATTTTAATGAAATTTTGTACAAAGATAGTCTGAGACCCGAGAACGAACATAGGATAGTTTTTTACCCGGAAATCCCACGGGAATTAGGGATGGCGATCTAAGATCGATTAATCGGAGAATCGATCTTTTGGTCCAAAAAGTCGATTATTTTAATCGATATCCTTACTAATCCTTACTTCCTTACTTATATTATAAATGCGAAAGTAACTCTGTCTGTCTGTCTGTATGTCTCTTCTTCACGCCTAAACTACTGAACCGATTTTCATGAAATTCTGTACAAAGGTAGTCTGAGAACCTAGAATGGACATAGGATAGTTTTTATCCCAGAAATCCCACAGGAACTAGGGATAGCGATCTTAGATCTATTAATCAGAGAAGCGATCTTTTTGACCAAAAAAGTCGATTTCTTTAATCGGTCTCCGGTAATGGATTCTACCTACGTTTGTGGGTCTTTTGGCATACTCTAAATAACCATGAGTTTAATGAGTTCTTGCAATCGGAGACGGTTGCAACATAGATTTATTGGGATTATAACAGGGGTGGCAATTCTTACCGAAAAAGATCGATTTTTGAATCGATTCGAATCGAAGTGCAATAAATCGATTCACAAAAAATCGAGGCCCTAAGAATCGTTCTATCTTCGATATTTTTTCGAGGATAGCGAAAAAAAAGGTTATCAGGATCAAACAAGCACTGAAATTATGTATCCGTCAGCAAATCCTTACTTCCTTACTAATCCTTACTAATATTATAAATGTTGAATTAACTCTGTCTGTCTGTCTCTTCTTCACAGCTACACCACTGAACCGATTTGAATGGAATTTTGTACAAAGATAGTCTGAGACCCGAGAAAGGACATAGGATAGTTTTTATCCCACGGAAATCCCACCAGAACGGACTCCGGTAATGGATCGATTCAGTGAATCGATCTTTCAACCCAGAAGATTGAAATTCGATTTTCGATTTTACCTACAGTTACTTTACTTATCCATTAGTTGATCATCTATCTATTTATATAAAAATGAATATTTGTCTATATAAATTTTATAGAATCGGAAACTACGAGTATGCATATGATCAAGTGATGATCTTTTGCAGAGTTGTTGTCCAGGAGCCCACGAAGGTTTGGGAGTTGGTAAGACTAAATTTCGACAGATGGCACCACTGTCATTCCAATGAAAGTACGAATTTTCTGTTTTATGTATGTCATATTATATCTTTAAAATGCGGGCGAAGCCGCGGGCACCACTAGTTTAAAATAAGCCAAATACGAAGGTGCTAAACTCGGACATGTATACATGTCCGTGGACGGTTACGGTACATTTCGTTTCGGACATGTATACATGTCGCTGGGCGGCAACGTTGGGTCCATTACAATCCCTCCTTTTTATTACAATCATCATATCCTCTCAAAAAGGAAGTAGCGTTTTTTACCAAAATATGAATCAAGAGTGCTTTTATTAATTTAAAATACAGTAAGTTCAAATCCCATATGAAAGTAATTATTACAATAAAAATAATTAGCAATATATAAAACATTAAAACGTCATTAACTATTTTCTATTCGATATATATCATAATTATCGTTCCGGAGTAAACTCCAATCGTGCGTCGTAGCTGACACACACACACTTTTTTTTTTAGATGTAGAACAAGTTTTACGTGAAGTTAATCACAGCGATGCCACTTCTGTACCATTACCATGAGTTTTCAAAACATCCCACAATTTTACGTTACGTTTACTTAATCCATTATTCTGTTCCGTTTGCTTCAGTAGACTGAGTAAACGTAACAATAAGTGCTCAAGTGACGATAAACTTTTTGTCTCTAGTTACTGTCACTATAGTTCTGATACAATCCGCTAGGGGCGCTGATTGGAATTTGTATGGGCAAATACGTAAACTAATACCAAAACAGTCATATTTGTCAAAACGTAAAATTTCATGGTAAAGGTACTGAGGGCTATGATGGTCGCCTCATATGTAAGTTAGCATTTGCACCATTGTACCAAAATGTAATAACTGCTTCGATCTTAAAATATGTGTAGCGATGGTATCTCCCCAGTCGAACCACACTGACTCTACCATGTGTGTATTTTATTACAGAACATACGTTCATGTTATAATATTTCGTATTCAAAGAATTATGAATGAGAATTCTATATCAAGAAAGTTAATGAGTCAAGGTTTTATCGTTCTTTGGATGTATCCATAACATCAAAAATCACAAAAACAGGACCAAAAGAAAAATTACTTGAAACGATTTGCTCCGTACCTTCCTGAGTTTTCCTTTCAACAACCTCAAAATTATGTTATTATGTCCCTTAATTATTTATCTTGTTTTCTCTTTATCCACATATTTTTTACGTAGACATAAGGAATAATATATATAACAAACAACTGTTTAAGACGTAATTAATGGATGAAATGTGTTTAAATCAAAATGTGTTACACTCATTTCACTATTCACATCACTAATTGAGAGACTATTGATATTTGACAAGGGGTGGTTAAAGAAGGCTGGCTAGTCTATGAATTATTCGTAAGATTTTGTATGTATTTCCTATTTAATCTCCATTTGAAGAATATTTCGTTCCACGTTCCTATGCTATAAGGAAGATCGGGACCCCTAAACCCCGCACGTGTTATTGATTGACGACCCGCGTGGCGGAGCGGTCTGACGCACTGAGGGTCCCGGGTTCGATCCCTGGCCAGACAGATACCTAAATGATAAATTTAGATCTTTGTTTCTGGATCTGGGTGTTTGTGTACTTGTGTGTGTGTGTGTGTCCATAGCACCCACGATACAGGGAATCCTAGTATGCGAGTGTTGAAAGCGTTAAGCGTTATTTATTTTAATAATGGACAGTTTCAGAAAAAATAAGCCTATGAAATTATTTTACAAAGGCGCGATTTACTTTATCCCCAAAGTTTAGATAATAAAATCAATGAGTGGTCGCAGTGGAAAAGAAAAAAGATGTATCAAACAAATTGGCAAGGGCAATGGGACAGCGCTGAACGGCGGCGTTTGGTACGGAGCCATTTAGCGGGATGGTTTTATTATGAAAATTGCCCCGTAAGGGACGACCGTCTGTCCGTGCTAGTAGCGCCATCTGTCCTGAGATTCGTGAACTCGGTTCAACTCTTGGGTTGCCTAAATTAAATTAAGAAGAGGGTTGTATTTTTTTCAGAATTTCGCGTTTTGACGAGTGCTGAATAAAGTGATAGAACTCTTTCTTTACTGCAGTGGAACTCTTATTTGTCCTTTAGCGTTGTTTGCACTTAAACAGTGATATGCAAATAGTATCATTAAATATGAAGGTGGTAGAACCCTTTGTGGTTCGACTCCGGCGGCACCACCGCCACACCTATTTCTGCCTAATAACAGCAGTGTTAAGCGCTGCTGTTTCCGTTTTGAAGGGTGTGGTAAGGGAGACATACTTTTCCGAGGCGTTCCAGCTTAGTCCTCACGGGTAGCGGCCCATTTGTGGCCGACCTCAGGTAGAATATCTAATCCCATCTGGGGTTGATTACAGATGTCCATGGGCGGTAGTAGCCACTTACCATCAGGTGGACTGCATGCTCGTCTGCTGCTATATTATCAAAAAAAAATAGTCAAGCGACAGTTCATGTCAGCAACTGTCGCTTATTATCAAATCAAATCAAAAATATTTCTTTACAGGGCTTGTTTTGAACGTCAATACATGTACCGCCACTTCACAAGGTATTTCGTTATGGAGAAGAAGCCGCCTGTCGTCGACGACCGTCGTCAACGATTCTTGACATGAACTCTCCCCCAGGTACTCGTATTAGCTGACTGTCGCTCGTGTTTTGCCTCCAATCGTATAGAAAAATGGACATTGTCCACTAACTTTTTCAGCATTCTTTTAATTATATACCGATAGTTAATTACTTACCAGCGGAGTAAGTAAGTAAGTAAACTTACTTACTCCGCTGGCGCAGCGACCCAAAGTGAGTCTTGGCCTCCGACACGAGATTTCGCCACTTGTCCCTGATTTGCGCAGTCTCAAGCCACTTATTGGCTTTAAGTTCGCGCAAATCTGCCTCGACCCTGTCTGCCCAGCGGTATTTTGAATACCATACCGGATAAAACACCGATAGTTAATTACATACCGAATATCATACCGTTACAAATTCATTCGACCATATGTCATCTGTTAGTTATTTTAATCAAATATTTGTATTCACTCCGCTCAAACAATGAAATATTAACACAAATTAGTTACATGGCAGAACTATCCATTGTGGCTTCGTGGCTAACATTTATTATAGAATCACGAACGGTACAAATTGTACGTGGTTTGGGTGTAATCAACATTTCGTTACTGTAAACATAGAATTGGGTAGATAGCCTGTAATTAACCTGCCGGAAACTAATCAGTATCGGTTAGCTATTTACGTTTAATGATGAACCTATTTACAAAATACAATGGTGAGCTATTCATAATATGCTGAATTTCGTTTAGAAGCTATTACTATTAGTATACCGTATTACATAAGTACTATGATAAATACTGTAATAGTTATAGTATAGTCCGCACGAATCTGCTAGTCTGCTCTGAATATAGAAATGAGTCGCGTCGCCATAGCAAATTATATGACCACACCTGCTCGCAACAACTTCAGAGCGGACTAGCAATTTGGCACGGACTATAACAGGTTAATAAAATTAAATTCATGTTAGAAAATTAAATGATAGCGTCACTTTGTGGTTAATCATAAAGTGACATATTTTTCTTTGTCTCATATGTAGCAACCTAGCAACCCTCTTAATTCACAGGAATCTGAACGCATATGTGACCGGCTCTAGGTAGAGTCCTTATTCGATATGGTTGTCAGGTGTCACAACGCATCTGTGACCATTTCTAGGTAGAACTCTTGGTATATGAGTTGGTTATAGATATTAATTAGTTACATAGCAGAACTATCCATTGTGGCTTCGTGGCTAACATTTATTATAGAATCACGAACGGTACAAATTGTACGTGGTTTGGGTGTAATCAACATTTCGTTACTGTAAACATAGAATTAGGTAGATAGCCTGTAATTAACCTGCCGGAAACTAATCAGTATCGGTCAGCTATTTACGTTTAATGATGAACCTATTTACAAAATACAATCGAGAGCTATTCGTTATATACTGAATTTCATTTAGAAGCTATTACTGTTTTAGTATACCGTATTATATATATGATATATATATGACTAGCTGACCCGGGAAACTTTATACCGCCTCAAAATCTTTTTATCAAATATATTTCATATAAAATATAGCCTATGTTACTTGTAGATAATGTAGCTTTTGAATGGTGAAAGAATTTTTAAAATCGGTCCAGTAGTTTTTGAGCCTATTCATTACAATCAAACAAACAAACAAAGTTTTCCTCTTTATAATATTAGTGTAGATAAATACTCTAATAGTTATAGTAACAGGTTAGTAAAATGAAATTCATCTTCGAAGGTTGAATGATAGCGTTACTTTTTGATTGGTTAATCATATAGTGACAAATTTTCTTCATCTCATATGTAGCATCCCTCTTAGTTCTAAGGTATCACGACGTAAATGAAACCAGCTCTAGATAGAGTCCTTGTTCGATATGGAATTGTCAGGTGTCACAATGCATCTGACCAGCTCTAGGTAAAACTCTTGTTATATGAGATGGTCATAGATATTAATTTGGAATTTAGACAAATTACAATTTTTCTACATGCTATTTTTTTAACAAAAAAGAAATAAGTACTAGAACGGCGTATACATTATTTCAGCATACTATACCTAAATCTAAACTGACAATTCAAAGGAATTGAGAAACACCAGCTCGTAGACCAGCTAAATAATACTTATGCCAAAGGAGCTCCTGCCTAAACAGATCCGGTAACCAGATACTTTCCAAAGTTCCCCGGGGATTCGTTGAATAGTGCTTAAATTTATTGAATTCACCTCAAAGAAACCTTTCTATAAAGTGTAAAGATAACATTTTCGAATAAGAAAGAAAGGAGATATTTTGTAAGCTGAAACTCAAAGGATAATTTTTGGTGAAAATGAATTGTAATTGCGCCGTTTCTATGTCTACTAAAATCTATATATAACTGTACATGTATGTATACAACATATCTTATTACTTCTTATCTATACATCTAGGTTAAATAAAATTGATTTAAGTATTGTCCTCAAATCATTACCGTCTCACTACTGGGCACGGTACTCCTCTCATAGTCAAGATCGGATTGGCAGTGTTCATTTCCAATTTATTATTCCCTTTATGATTAATTATGGGTTAATTTCCAATTGATTATAAACACTTCATGATGATAATTATTATAACTACTTTGAAAATAATCGTTTTTATAACACTTTTCGTAGATAAATAAAGCGACTTATTTAGACATCTGTATCTTTACTAAGTTACAATGTAAGCTCTCAATAAATAAGTAACACAATAAAAGGCACTTTCTTTAGTGTACATAAAAGTATTTCTTACCAAATCTTATATCGCGTTGACCACAAATGAAATAAATTAAAATAAGCACCGCGTATTTATTCTAATATACAATTTAACCCTCAACCGTCAAAAGACAGCAATCCGAAACGTTATGCAAGTGTTATCTATACATATAAATGAAATTGGAGTGTCTGTTTTTAATATTGAAATAACCGCTTTTCACCACAAGCAAATGAATATACATACGATGCATGACCAAGAAGGGTAGAAGTTGGTAGAACCGTTTGTGGTTCGACTCCGGCGGCACCACCGCCACACCTATTTCTACCTAATAACAGCAGTGTTAGGCGCTGCTGTGTTCCGTTTTGAAGGGTGTGGTAAGGGAAACAGACGTTCCAGCTTAGTCCTCAGGGGTAGCGGCGCATATGTGGCCGACCTCAGGTAAGAATATCTAATCCTATCTGGGGTTGATTACAGATGTCCATGGGTGGCAGTCGCCACTTAACATCAGGTGGACTGCATGCTCGTCTGCTATTCCTATATTATAAAAAAAATAAACAAAAAATTTTTTTATATAAATTTGTCTGTCTGTCTGTCAGTTTGTTCCAGCTAATCTCTGAAATGGCATGACGGATTTTGACGGGACTTTTATTGGCAGGTAGATGATGTAATAAGGAGTAACTTATTTATTTTTAACGCGGGTGAAACTGCGGGGCACAGCTAGTCTCAAATAAGAATGTCTAGACGGTCACGCGTTTCATCTCCGTAGAAAACCAAACAAAAATAGAAGAGGATTATTCTACTAATCGCGCGTCGCTTTGTGTAATTGGACAGACAGCCAGACAGCCCGTTGCCGCGATACTAATATAATTAAGCCGCGGAAAAGTGGAAAGCTTTCATTAGGTATACCGCAGATTACGGTATCGCGTTTAGTTGTATGATCTGTTTGTTTGTGTAACAGGAGTGTTTGTTTTCAACAATAGTTTTGTAGGGATGCTGAAATTTTTAGGAAAATATGAGATATGTTGTAAAATGTTGTAAAATTATTTCTATTAACAACATGAATAAATAACACCTAAAAGTGACGTATTAGCGCAATTGACAAAAATCTGTGTAATGTAGACGTAAACACAAAATCCATACATTTTTTTTTTATTTCAATATTTTTTTATGAAGGGATGGAATTAAACTTATACTTACTTTAAAGGTAATCCCTTTGAAGTTCGACTCCGGAGGCAACACAGCCTATCCTATATCTGCCTTATTACAACAATGTAAAGCGCTGCTGTTTCTTTGTTTGAAGGGTTTAATAACAAAGAGACATTTTCATTGTGTTCCAAATTAGGCCTACGAAACAGCATCTGTGGCTGACCTCCGACAGGACGCTACTCCTACGAGTATCTAGGGCTGATAATACATTTCCACGGACCACAGTTGCCACTTAGTATCGTATGAATGCATGGTCATTTATTATATATATCAGAGTCACTTGCAATGCAATTTGCTTATTAAAATGTTTTTAAATCAATTAGAGCCATTTGAGTTTTAACTGAAAAAATCCCTTTGCCTTTGCAATCTTTGTTTTGAGTTTCAGCTGAGTTTTGCAAATTAATTGGAAGCCAAACAAAGCTTCTACTTTGCGATTACGCTTATTGAAAATCGACTCGGGTTCAGAACTTTAAAATTGGAAATACGTACTTGAACCTTTTTGCTCCGTGCTCCCATTTCATTCTGCTCATTCATAGGTTTTTTACTGAATAGATAAGTAGGGGCACTGTGTGAATTAATAATCAATTAGAAATTGCACAGACATATCTGATTAATTGTATAATGCTATATTTTATAGCTGAATTCCTATCAATCAATTTGATGTTAGGGACATTAAGCAAGAGCCTCCAAATGTGTATTATACACAGTGATCTGTGTATTATATACCTACGTATAACACTGATAAAATTGCACAAACATGTCATAATAGACCTTTTTTAAGCTATTGCATAGCTTTTATCGCGGGCTTTGAGCGCGGCGACCGAATCGAGAAATTCCGTAACGAAAATAAGTAACACCTTTCAACAACTCGGTTTCAACAACTATCAAGTCTCCAGGCAACCGAGTTGTTGACTGTCAATAGAAAAATATGGATATAATTGAATAAAGTATTATTTTACATTCCTTATTATTTTATTTGATATTGGCGACGAGATGTCGAATGAACTAAAAAACAATAAGGAAATACGAGCCACATTACGTGGGTTAATGAAACGAACCGAAAATTACATTTCGGGAATAGAAAAAATTGACATTGAAGAAATAAATATACGACTGAATTCTTTACAAGAAAATTTGAACAAATTCTACGCGATTCAAGAAAAAATTGAATGGCTTACAGAAGAAGAAAATTTCGAAGAGGAAATAAAATACAGGTACGAATTTGAAGAAATATATACAAAGCTAAAATTTAAATTTTTGAATGTACAAAAAGAAAATAATCGGCTAATACCTGAATGTTCTTTTATATCAGCAAGAGCGGAAGTTTATTTGATAAACTGTTAACTGTCAAGGCACGCTTGAGACGTACACCTAATACAAAAGAGTTATCACCTTATCAGTTAATGTTCGGCAGAGAGGTAAGAACCTATATGCATGCCTTATTTAAGAAATCCGCCCCACTATCCAGATTACATTACAATGCACCGCCAACGTAGGAGTTCGGACAAGGTGATAAG
This sequence comes from Epargyreus clarus, assembly GCF_041222505.1. Taxonomy (NCBI): domain Eukaryota; kingdom Metazoa; phylum Arthropoda; class Insecta; order Lepidoptera; family Hesperiidae; genus Epargyreus; species Epargyreus clarus. The sequence continues at coordinate 7,204,494 of NW_027332233.1, forward strand.
GTACAAGTCCGCAGTTACACCAACCCAAGAGTTAAATGGGAGTTCGGAGTCGTCATCCGAAGATTAGGTAGACTCCATTATGAAGTCAGAACTGAAAATGGCATACTGGTGCGCCGTCACCTTGACCAAATGCTGCCTGTGCCCCTGGTGGTGTAAGTGAAAATAGCGGTGGAGGACTGTTGGATATCAAGTCTCCAGGCAACCGAGTTGTTGACTGTCAATAGAAAAATATGGATATAATTGAATAAAGTATTATTTTACATTCCTTATTATTTTATTTGATAACCTTAATTCGTCAACTTGAACACAGATGGCAGTAATACACATTTTTTTATAATCCGTGCAGAAATCTTAAAATTGCGTGAAGTATATTTTATATTCCCATTATAAAATTCAAAATTATATTACCATATTATCCAAATAATATGTTTTATCAACATAAGCTATGTTGAATTCTGGATTGATAAAATAACGTAAACGTGTTTGTTATTTTTAAACGTACAATTACAACTGACAGACTTGACAGCACAAAATCAAACACGCCATTATGATTTATGGTACAAATAATTTGTGTACAAAGTGTTATAAATATGAATAAACAAAGTGCATCTATTAATGAAAAATGCGATGTACCTGTAACATGCCGAATGTTACAAATGTCACAGGCACATCGCATTGATCCATTTATATTGCTGGTTGTTAATACTTTATGTCACTTATTAAATACTTTTCTATTTTATATTTTAGAATGTTCAGTCTTGCTTGGAGTTATGAAATGTCAGCTGAAATTTGCAGTCTCTTATATAATGGAGATATGATAAAATAGTGGATAAAGATGTATTAATGTAAATGTTGATGATTATGGAAGAATATATTGCATTTCTGGAATTCCTTCTGAGCGTTTTCATAGCATAAAAAATGCTATGCAATAGCTTTACCGCGGCAGTCTCCGAGTGCCACACGTATTTTTTTTGTTTTCGAGGGGGAAATCTTCAAAAGGTACCTGATGACGTGGGAGCGACGCCGGGTTATGTGGGATTTTTACCGCACTAAAGCCCTCCCGGTGGCCGTCCTCAGCGCTTGGCGGAGAACTCCAGAATCTCCGATGGAACACATCCGGAGTCCTCCGAGCGCGATGCCCCGGTCGGGCTCTGCCCTAGGGGGAGTAGTTTACGCTCCTCCCGCACACCTGGTGTTTACGACGGCATGCGACCACCCATGCCGCCGTTCTTCCCAGGGTTGGTGTACATAACAGACCTATACATCATTTAGATAAAATGAAACATAATTTTAATCACGATACAGTTGCTAAATATCTCATGACATATTTATTTATTATAGTTATAAGTAACGGCTTTTTTACACAGCCATAATAAAGGTATATTTCATTTCGAGTCTTAAGATTTTAGTTAATAAGCTGTTAAAGCGACTGTTAATGCTAAATATGAAATTAACGTTAGTTACTTAGTTTCAAGTAACTCTTCGTATAAATCACATTGCATTGAAGAGAGTTCCAACTTCCTTCATTAAGTTACAGAAATTGCGCAAATATATTCGTGTGGAAATAAACGACTACTCGACGAATTTGGTCAAGTTTAGCAATAACGGATAACCGACAAATTTATATCGTTTTATTACTCGTAGTATTACTTTTTAACCGACTACAAGAAAGGAGGATTTTCGATCACTATGTATTTGTAGGCAGAGAGGAAATAGAGATCTCAGAAAAGAGTGTTGAAGCGCAATTACAGATTTGTTGCTTTTTATATTAAAATAAAATCATAACCAACTTGCTACATTAGGCTAATCATTACACATCATCCTGCCCTGTTGAAAAGAACTTATATCGATAAATATTAATAAAGTTAATAATTTAGGGGGTCGCTAGAATACATTTCTTAAATTGGCCGAACGTACAACTTTGAGAACCTCTATAATGTTACAAGTTAGCCAAGACAAGCAGTTGACGCAGCGGGACCAGAACTGAACTGCATAAATCATAACTGCATTCAGTGGCAGTCAAACTTCGTTCATTAGTTCCCAGCTACTACGCCCGAACTACTCGTAGTCGTGTAGTGAAATTACGTGCTTATACTCATGAGGATGTTGCGATTAATTGGGATTTAGGTTATTAGGATTAAGTGCTGCTTAGTTCTGTTTGTAGGGTGTGGTAAGAATAAGGACACTCTCTGAGGAGACCAACTTAATAGGTAGAAGTGCAATTGTGGTAGACCAGAGGTAGAATTGTAATTCTAACTAGGATTTGTTAAAGTCTTTAAATCATATCAAAGCGCGTTTGTTTCTTCTACATATAAAAATAAAAAAGATCTCGAAATATTTTCAGGATAAATAAAAGCCTATGTTTATTACCTCTCTGACAGAGTCTATTATAAAGGGACAGTCCTATTAAACCTGTTTACTTTTACAAACCCACTCAAACAAGGCGTTAAGAGTGGTTCTTAACCTTTCGTAGTAATAAAGCATTTAATACACATTTGTCTTGCCAAGTATATTGTACGAGCAGATGTTTTGAAATTATATACATAAAAATCAAAAATTCAAATTTTATTTAAAACTCCGCCTACCTAATACCGCCCGGGACCGCCAATATGATCCAACACGGTGGTCATTTTCACAACTTATTTTTATTGGACCAGATAACTGGCATCACATAACAAAACTAACTTAAATATATCTACAACCGTCGGAGAGTGTGAAATCCCAACAGTCATAAAATGTCTCAAGAGCTGAACTCATCACTTCATATAATATTAATGATAAGTCTCATCCTATTTGAAGATCCTATAAGTCCTCCCGTAGGAATCCCATACCACTTTGACAAGCGACGGCCTTCAGATAACTTATTGCCGTAAATCGAATCGATTTACTCCTTGATTACTTAAATGTACTAAATAACTAATTAAATTATTATTAACTGATGGAAAAAAACATCCTGAAACTTTCGTGTTCATAAAATTATTAAGATCTGAATCGATATCATACCATTATCGTAGAGGTGTGTGTCTTCCCAGTATTCATCAACCGTGAAGACATCTTGTTAGGAAGGTAACACACAGTCCCTGTAGTTCCGGGACCAGAATAGGGCTACGGTATCCCCTGCCTGTCGTAAGAGGCGACTAAAAGGGGCTTTTGGGGTTGCGGGTGGTGAGAGTGGGAGCTCGGCCCACCCGGACAGCGACCCCGGGAAGGACGGCGGTTTGTGTGGTCGCATACCGTTGTGCACACCAGACGGTGTGGCGAGCGTCACGCTCACCTAGGCGGGGCCCGATGGGGCAACGCGCTAAGAGGACTCCGGTTGCGTTCCTCTGGAGATCCCGGAGTCCTCTACGCAGCGCCGAGGACGGTCACCGGGGGAGTTTTAGAGCGGTAAGAATCCCACATAACCCCGTGCCGCTCCCACGGCACATTGTACCTTTTAAAGGTTTCCCCCTCGTAAACAAAGAAAAAGAAAAAGGAAGGTAACACACGAGCAACAGTGAGCTAATACAGCGGCAATTTATATCGCCGACAATCACTGACATTTTGCTGTCGACATACGGCAACAAAAGGCAACGACAATCGACGAAGATGTGGACGAAAGGCGGCGACAATTGCTATCAAACGCTGTCAACGGACGACCTCATTAGTCGTCAAGGTTTGTCGACGTAAAACCGCGATTATCACTGACAATGCACGGCGTCAGTAGTCATCAAGGATTGCTGACGTCAAGCCGCTACAATCACTGACAACAAGCAGGGATTGTTGTCAACATGAACTGTCACCGGTCTCCTAGCTTCCTTACTCAACTCATCGTAAAATGTTAATGCTAAGCGTCAGTCTATTTGCGAGGCTGTGGATTTCGCGTTGTTCCATAAACTCTCTAATTGGTCCCGCAACACTATATTTAACAGGAATGTTATGGAGCTCCGTAACTGTAACCGAAACCGTGAGAAAGATAAGGTCATAAAGATACTCCACCGCGCTGGCCAACTGTGAATTGATGCACTTCACGTCACCATTGAGATCTATTTTTTGAGACTTTTCTGATATACAGGATTCCTCAGGATGTTTGCCTGCACTGGCAACGTAAGTGATAATTCATTTCTAATTGACATAATTGAAAAATCAGAGGTGTTGGGTATTGAACCTCGGACCCCTCTTTCGAGCGTTTCAATCACGTGGCTGTCACATATATTTATATCGTTATATCATATTATTATATTAGTGTAATAAAATTGGAATAACAGAAATGAAACTTTGTCTCCATCAATCATACGTAAGCTTTGGAGAACTTTTAGACATACATTTCCAAGTTTGTACCACGTCGTTAGGTCCAGAGGGAACTAAAACCAATAGCTTTCCAGGTCAGCAGTTCACCTAGTTAGAAAGTGACCTATACTGCATACATAGGATCATGCAGTGTTATACCTTTCCGAGGCGTTCCAGCTTAGTCCTCCGGGGTAGCGATCTGTAACCGACCTCAGGAGAAGGTAGGAATCTAATCATATCTGGGGTTGATTACAGATGTCCACGAGCGGCCACTTCCCATCAGATGGACTGCATGCTCGCTACTCTTATATAAAAAAAAATCAAACACTAAAATAAATAAAAACTCAAAATACGTTTTTCTGGTCCTATCTTCAAATCGTAAATCACATACATTTTATTTCACTCTAAGAAAAATTATATTCGGTACTTTTATCCCTGATCTCACGAGGGCATTCACTCAAATCATTCAATATATATAGATACAGCAATATGTTGGTATGTATCATTTATCTTCTGAGAAACGAGGACAAAGCCACAAAAACTCCTCGTCTTAGATGTGCGTTAGGCTAACTGCCTTTTTTGTCAAGTTGAAGAGCTGAAAAATCTTTTTGCATGAAAAAGATATTCAACTGTGTAGGTACTAGCAATTGACTGGACATGGGGAGGAAGTGTCGTCACAACTTATTACCAATTAGTAGTAAGTAGATCTAAAATGTATGTTAACTGTCAATCAATTCGAAATAGTTTCAGTGAGAAGCGGGATGAAAGTTTATCTATGAAACAAAAAATTGTAAAAAATTGTAAATCCGTAATTGGCTGTAAGAAATACTATATAAGAAATGTATTTGTATGATTTTAAGAGTTGTGGATTTTGTAATAATTAAATAAATAAATAAATAAACATTTTTATTACATTAATCATTATCCTCGACCCATTGCTGTCCCACTACTGGACTCGAATCTTTTTTCAGAATCAGAAGGATTAAATGCACCACACTAAACATATACATACTTTAGACAACATTATGGAGGACTCTGGGAATAGTTTTCTCACCTCACTCTTGTAGCAAGTTATAACTGATTTTTATTGACGACTTGCGTGGTGGAGCAGTCACCATACCGGTTTAAAATGCAGAGGGTTCCGAGTTCGATCTCCGGTCAGACAGATATCTAAATGATGAATTAAGATTTCTGTGTTTCTTTTCTCGTCATTCAGGTTTGTGTGTGTCCATGGCAACCAAGACAGATAATTCTAGTGTGGAACTATGCGTGTTGAAAACATCTAATATGCATAAAGTACTAGAAATATCTTATGGTTTTGAGACTAAAAAATTTTATAGAAGATAAGTAAGGCTGTTACTGCTTCCATCACAACCTTATACTCGAATTTCGTTTAACCAGTTTACTAACTCAAGGACTCGAGTAAGTTAAAAAGGCTCATTAGTTTCTTAGTGCGTTTATTTTGGAATATACAAAATTGACCACGAGAGCCACAGATTTACATAGAACAATAAATACCTTATTATTATTAATTTATCTATAAAAAAATGTCTTTAATAGAATAAAAATGTGTGTGAAACATGTTTGGCTAAACACAGCATTTAAAAGATAATTAAAACTTAGATTACTCATGCAAATGTTAAAGATAAATTTCAAATAAATTCTTGCTAATTTAATACTATAGGCTGAAAGTCTTAAAGAATAATTAATTGAAGTCTTATAAAATTATCTATAAAGTAAGCCTCGAACTTTCAAGTAAACTTTAGCATCGATTTTATTCATCAAAACCGTGAAAGGTTTAGGGGGAAGCGTCACGTTTTGTCTGATAGAAACTTTTAACGAGACGTGAAGAAAAAGGTTTTTAAAATTTTTCGTTTAAATTTTATAAGCTGTTTTTTAATTAATATAACTTTGGTATCTGATAATCTATGTTAATGAGATTTACTCAAATTTTATTTAAACATGCTAATTTTCCGTGATCTAAAATATTTAGTTTTACCATAGTCGTTTAGCTAACATTGACTTTACTTCCCAAAGTCACGTTAGGACATTGAAAACAAATCATATTAAACAAACAATAACAGCCTAAGGTCTTGTGCTCAAATATTACCTACTTAATAAGGAACAGGACTTTCACAAACATCCCTAGAGGATTAACAAGGAAAATATGTTTGATAATTCTTATTTATTTTTTATTATTAAATTAAGTATTACCTCTTTAATGGTTTCGCCACGATGTAACCATATAAGCAAACTCGTTATAAATTATTATAATACATAAGGGGCAATCGAGGGTGTAATACACCTAAAGGTAAGTGGCAAATACCATCGATAGCCACCTATAATCAACGCATACACACAAGGATCGTAATTTGGTTTTTATTTTGCATAAATATTATCGAAGCTAATTTAGCTTTTTCAAATAGCACTTATGTCTACCTTGATCTACCTTTTGGAAAACTCACAAATACTTCTCTGGTATTTGTTTTTTATAATATAGGAGTAGCAGACGAGCATGCAGTCCGCCTGATGGTAAGTGGCTACTGCCGCCCATGGACATCTGTAATCAACCCCAGATATTAGATATCAGATATTAGATATTCCTACCTGAGGTCGGCCACAGATGCGCCGCTACCCTTGAGGACTAAGCTGGAACACCTCGGAAAAGTCTTGTCTCCCTTACCACACCCTTCAAACCGGAACACAGTAGTGCCTAACACTGCTGTTATTAGGTAGAAATAGGTGTGGCGGTGGTGCCGCCGGAGTCGAACCACAAAGGGTTCTACCTCCTAAACCTTTTGGAAAACTCAAAAATACTTCTCTAGTATTCTTAAGGTTTACGCAATCGTGTATCTAATCGTGTGTGGAGAGAACTTCCTCGTTGCAACAAAGAGATCTATTTGTCTTCAGCCGGGCGCGTGCAAAACCGCAAAAACTTGCTGTAAATTGAGCGTTGTGCTTTGAACGCTCTTTGTTTGTGTGGTCGGATTAAACAAAGTTAATAAGAAAGAGAAATACTCTCTGTATTCGAGTTATAAATTGAGACAAAAATCTTTGAACGCATACTTACTAATAAAACTTTATTTTAATAGAGTGACGAGGATTACTATTTAGTCAATTAAATGCTAAAACCTTGAATGATTTAAATTGATTTTACTTTTGATATCCATTTAATAATGGTGTTTTAATATTAAATCCAGTATTTAATTAATTATGTGTATTGTTGTGTTCACAGAACATAGGTAGCGTGTACATAATTTTATCGGTAGAGTATTTAATCGCTAGCATAATGGTTTAAAATACATACCATCACACATATTGGTAGCGAATTGTTGCGAAGTAGTTTTGATCCTAACTTAGCATGGAATTCCGCAAAGTAACGCCTGATACAATTAACTAATTAAAAATATAGTAATTCCTTACTTACATCAGAAGCTAATAAGAATGTTGCATGGTCGTAAATTTCGTACCTACCTCGTAACTACAATAGCGTAGGATGAGCACGTACGCGTGTGGGCGCCGGATATATTGTTACGAGTACATCTCTAAATTATCCCCATAACCCGATAGAGACGGCATATGGCGTCGCAACAATTTCGGTTATGTTTACGAGATCATAATTAACTAGTCCCGTACTTTCGTAATTGAATAGAATATACACCTAATTCATGATTTTCGCACTACTGAGCACGGGTCTATTCTGAAAACGCTCGCTGCTTTTACTTCTACATAATATTACTTAAGTAATACGAATAACAATTTACTATTACTATTTACATACGTTACATAATTTAATTTACTATTTACTATACATAAGAGTAATCCTTATAATCATCAACCCTTTATTGTCCCACTGCTGGGCACGGGTCTCCTCTTCGCATAAGAAGGGTTAGGCCACCGCGTTTTCCAAATGCGTATTGGTAGACTTCACATACCGTAGACATTTTTTATAAATCTCTCGGTGTACAAGTTTTCACACGATGTTTTCCTTCACTGTTTAAGCAAGCGATAATTAAGTTGTAATACGCACATAATATTGAAAAATCATTTGTACCTGGGATTTGAACCTCAGACCCCTCGATCGAAAGGCCGAGTTTCTTAACCACTAGACTTCACTGCTTTTATCCTTATAATAGGTAAAAAAATGATCAAGGTACACCGAGTACGTCCATTAACTAAGATTATTTACATCCTGGGTGCCATGGACACACATATAAACGAATACATAAACAACCACGGCCAAATTCATCATACATCCGCATATATCATATATACAACTTCCTTTTAATTGTTTATTATAAAAGTCTTCCTGGAACCTTACCCTTACAGTATAATTAATAACGATTACCTGTCTGTTCCCACTTGCTATCCTTTGAAGCTCAGAGAATCCAGTTAAATGAATTAAGTTTTATTAACTTCGCAAATTATTCTCTTGGGGCTTCAGCGAAGCTTTTTAAAATAAGAAAATTTCCCATGTATATTCCGGATTTAAATTAATTACTACAGATACCTAACATTCCATATTTGTTACCTAGATTCTTAAGTGAGCAATAGATTATTCTAGGTAGTAGCGGTCCACTGGTTTTAGATCCCCTTTGTAGTTCAACTTCAGAAGAACCACTCCTATTATTGCCAATAACAACACTATTAAGCGCTATTGTGTGCAGGAGTGTAGTAAGAAAGACTTACTTAGGTATATAAGGCATTCCAACTAAGTCCACTAGGAAGGCCGACCTTAGGTAGGATTTCAATCTTATCTGGAGTTAATTACAGATGTCCATAGGTGACAAGGGCTATCTGCCATCATGCTACATGCTCATTTGTTTCTTCTCTATTTTATGTTACTTTTGCAGTCTGTCTCCTAATTCTATTGACGTATTATTTCGTCGGATTTACACTACAATCAATTCACTCGCTAAGTAAAAAGTCGGGCACCTAATTAAATCAGGGCGGCCGATGCGATGGGAGAATAAATAAACAGTACCTACCTCTGGCCAAAACGTCTTTCTGTTCTACTCCTAATACCCTACATTTTCGAAAAAAACATTCATGGACCATATAAAATAGTCGTGTAAACTACTACTTCTTAAAATATCTACCTTTCATTCTATAGCAAAATATACTAAGTCAATCGTACCTATATAATCATGAAATTGATGACGTATGATAGAACTGCATAAAGCGTGGCTTAGTGTGACGAAACATGCGTTTGTGACCAATCAAGTGATTTTTCACAGCATATTGGAATGTTAACACAAATAGGTACCTGGTTCTTTTCAAAAATTAATCTTAAAATTTAACTTAGTTAGCGCAAACATTTTGCCGACCCACATAAGAAAAAGTAACTATGGAGTTTAAGTACATTACAATAATTCGGCAGAAAGAAAGGTCGTCAAGATTTAAGAATTTGTTTGATTATGATAAATCTCTTTCTAGAAAAAGTATCTGGAGGTACAAATTTAAAACCTTTCAAAGGCGTTAACGGCCCTAGCTAAAAAGCTGAGAAGAAGAATTGCTTATGTTCCACAAAACATGCACTTTACTAATTTGATCGAAGTATTACTTCCTTCATCTAATTACATTAGGAGGAGGGCTGATACTAATATGGGCGGAAAATATAAACAGAGCGCTTTATTCAGAACACGCGTCGTGCCGGTGCTGGCTTGACAAGAACTGTTTCTTCGTACACGCAAGCCAAGACAAAAATATGTCGATGATAGCAAATATTGAGAAAAATCTAAGGTTCAATAAGTTTTTTGTATAATAGTATTTAGATAAAATTTGAAAAAATAATAAACGTGCTTTTTCACCTCAAAAATAAAATGTGCGTCCTAGAAAAGTTAGGATTATTTATACTCCAAAATATTGTAGTAAATAGACATTTAAAAAATAAGTACCAACAATTGAAGTACTGAATTAACTCCGTATTCTTTGTAATTTCCTTGGCAAACAATTCGGCAACATTTTGTTTAAGCATATGAATTAGCAAGCAAGCTTCCAGTCCACCTAATGGTAAGTGCTTACTAGCACACAACCTAACTAAGTTCCAACCAACCTAACTAACCTAAACATATAGAATGCATTGCCAGTGCTGAGGACTAAGATATTCGCCTCATATTTCAGTTAGCCGGCATCCACACATTTCTTTCAACGAAACGGAAAACTGATTCAAGGCAGAAATAAATGTAGCGGTAGTAGGTACCTCTCTCCCAAACTAATTCCAGCTTTCGACATAATGTATTATTAGAAAACGTACCACTGTTGCCGGAGTGAATAAAACCACATGTCGTATTAGATACTACAAACGTTTGCACCTTCCTAATTTGATTGGCGTATTTCCTGGTTTGTCCACTATATTCGGTTAATAAAAAAGTCGGACATCTAATTAGAAGGACGGCTAGAACGACAGGCGAATAAAACAGAACACTTTATTCAGAACATGTAGTTGCTTGGAATAACATTGCTACGTCAGGCAAAATTGATATGGACGATAGCAAATATTGCCAAAATTCTGGTATTGCATTTTTACAAAATGGTATTTAGTATTACTCTTCTGGAGATTTAATAAACGAGCACGTTCCGCTTATTTGCACTTTGTTTTTTATTGGTTTTATTTTTCGTTATTCTAATATAAGTTGGTTAAGAAATAAGTAGGTACATAGCAACGCCTTAATCGGCTAATTAAATTTTTGGTCCGTTTTTGACTAAGTGTACATCCTATATATCTATTGAACCCAAAAATTTACTAAATAAAGATTATGATCGAATGCTTCAGGCAAAGTCTATTGCATTTACAAACAGCATAAAAAATGGCTACATTGCTTCATACGTGCCTAATATTGATAAATTATTGTTAAGTTTACCAGTTATCTATTCAGTTATTTCGATTTCATCGTTATGTTATAAAAAATACAAATAAGTATACTTAAAAGAAGAAAGAAATTGAAACATCGATGCGTTATAGAGAAAGACGATATTGTAACAAGTACCTGTTGTTGTTTATGTTTTGGCTTTTCCACATGGGTATATCGACAATTATCAATTAATTGGTTTAAAAAAATCTGATATCATTACATTAGGGTGGCACGTATACCATAGACGCATAAATATAGTATTTTATTCCAATCACGCTCATTGTGCCATTTTTGTCCAATGCTCCAATGAAAATACATGTCAATATTAAGAAAAAGGAAATAAAAAAAAAATCATTCATATTGAAGTACAACCTTAAAAATAATGTCTAAAATTAATCACCATTTATCACTGCTTTAGCATGTTTACTATAATCGTACACAGATGGCGTTAACAGTAGCATTACACATTATACTAATAAGTCGTGTAATGTGCCTTACATATACTAAGTATATTTACATAGTATGTGAACAAATAAAGACAGAAAACATTATTGAAAGACATTGGATGTCCTGTAATAAGCCAATTGTATTTTCTAGGTAGAATAGATTCAGTCTTTTTTTTTTTTGTTTACGAGGGGGAAACCTTCAAAAGGTAGCCTATGCCGTGGGAGTGACACGGGGATATGTAGGATTCTTACCGCACTAAAACCCCCCCGGTGACGGTCCTCGGCGCTGCGTAGAGGATTCCGGGATCTCCAAAGGAACGCAACCGGAGTCCTCTTAGCGCTTTGCCCCGTTGGGCTCCGCCCAAGATGTGCACGACGGTATGCGACCACACATACAGCCGTTCTTCCCGGGGTTGCTGGCCGGGCGGTTCAAGCTCCCACTCTTGCCACCCGCAACCCTTGAAGCCCCTTTTAGTAGCTTCTTACGACAGGCAGGGGATAACGTAGCCCTATTCTGGTCCCGGAACTACAGGGACACCGCGCCGGTGGGCGTTATGTACGCCCGCGGCGACTCCCCCTCCGAACGAGTTCAGCTCGCTCCCTAGCTCGCTCGGCGTCTTCCTTTGCGGCATGTATTACTATGTCGCAGAAGGTAATCATGCCCTCCCAGGCTTTGCTGCCCCAACAATGGCCGCTGGAGACAGGTCCGGCCCCACTTTTGACGCGACGATCCGCCGCTAAGACTCCAACGCTGGGCAGTATTGCAGCGTATGCAGTGCGGAATCCTCGTGATGCCCGCAATGATGGCACTGGGCCGTCTCCTCCCTCTGTATCCTGTTCAGATACTCACCGAAACAGCCATGTCCGGTGAGTATCTGGGTCAACCTGTAGGAGAATAGATTCAGTCCTACTGGAAAATAGTCACAGTAACTTTAGTATAAATAAAATCTAAATCTTCTTTTATCTATGAGAGAGAAATCTTCGAAAATTCACGTCATATAAAGTTCTAATCTCGGCATCATATTTACCTACAAAACATCTCTTCTACAATCTTCATTGCAGTTGCCCAATATTTCATCGAGATTATCATCTCACTGTTAGGCACGAGTTTCCTCTCAGAATGACAAGGGTAGACTTTAGTACACCACCCTTAATAATACGGAGACTTGACACTTTCATAACAATGTTTTCGTTGACAATTATTGTCCCACTGCTGGGCACGGGTCTCCTCTCAGAATGAGAAGGATTAGGCCATAGTACACCGCGCTGGCCAGGTGTATTAGTAGACTTCACATACCATTAAGATTTTTTTTTTAAAGATCTCTCACGTAAGCACGTTTCCTCACAATGTTTTTTCTTCACCGTTAAAGCAAATGATGATTAATTTATAATATAAACGTACAACTAACTTTGAAAAATCAGAAGTACGTCTGGGAATTGAACCTCAGACCGAAACGCCGAGTTTCAATCTATCACTAACACTACTTTATACTTCACAATGTTACTGCGATAATTATTATATACTTTTTTGCCACACTGCGATAAATTATTTAATACTTTTTTGCCACAAAAACAAACAAACTTTACTTAAATCAAAAGAAACTTTAAACAAAATGTAGGTCATCTGAGTCTGAGGTTGTTTCGTCCCGAAGACGATGTACAGAGTGTTTCATTTTATTCAGAGCACGCGCTGAGCGGGGATGCGATCCTGAGGCACGCACACCTCGTGGCTGGAAGCGGAAATATAACAAGAAATTGTTATATTTCGTTAAAAAGTAATTCATTACATTGAAATATACTTCTAAGGAAAGCTTTAATACTACAAATAATTGATATTTAATTACTGAAAGCGAGGTACCTCGTAGATTTATAATATTTCAATATCAGTAATAGTAGTAGTAGTAGTTTTGAAGGTGGTAGAACCCTTTGTGGTTCGACGCCGGCAGCACCATCGCCACACCTATTTCTACCTAATAACAGCAGTGTTAGGCGCTACTGTGTTCCGGTTTGGTAAGGGAGACAGACTTTTCCGAGGCGTTCCAGCTTAGTCCTCAGGGGTAGCGGCGCATCTGTGGCCGATCTCAGGTAGGAATATCTAATCCTATCTGGGGTTGATTACAGACGTCCATGGGCGGCAGTTGCCAATTACCATCAGGTGGACTGCATGCTCGTCTGCTACTCTTATATTATAAAAAAAAGTAAGAGCAGCAAACATAGGTAAATCATCGCTTCTTAGAAATCTGAAAGACAGCTCGGCCCTAAACAAAAGCGTTTTGCTAAAGTAACAATAAATCTTTAAGAAAAGTAGAGTAAACAGACTACTCTGCTGGAAGAGGATGCTCTCTTATTTGCTTCCTTGCTTCCTTGTTCTAATATCTTTGTCACCTCCTATAACACTTACGAAAAGGACCTGAATCAACTAAATGCAGTTATGTATGTGATGATGAAACTCTTCGTGATTCAACTTCCGTGACACTACTGCTACAGTAATTTCTAATTTCTGAATTAAACGTCTGGGACGAAAGACACTCAATGCATTAATGACTTACCTTATGTAGTACTCTAATCCAGTTTGGGATTAGTTACAGATCTCTATGACCTACTTCTATTTAACAAAAAATATACACTTACATATATATCTGAGAAGGGTTTTAAAATCATAACTGCGTTAAGCCAACATTAGAGATACGGTTGTAGGAAGTAACGTCGCTACGGTTGGGGATACGCACGTGGTTGATAAGGCAACACGCTAAAACAGCGTGAATATGGCAAGAATTTATGAAATGTGTACCTTACTTGCATCATTAACATCATTAACTATTTTCCATTGCAAATATTTTTCGTAATAAAACTGCCGTAAGAATATTTGCAAATATATGTAAATAAGAGAATCAGCTGTGTTAACATAATTATACTAAAATACGACCACTGTATCTATAAAACTATAAATAGTGATGATATAGTGATACGGCTGAAGCCTTTTTTAATCTTAATGCCATCAAATATTTTATTTTATTAAAGTAGTATAAAAAGACTACTGGTAATAAATACATGCTGTTCACATTTTATTCATTAATTTCTTCTTTCTTTCACTTATTAGTGTTTGTCCTGTTTTATATTTATTAAATACATAAATAAACGATCACACAGTTCACTTATTTATAAGATTTAAGTAAAAAACGAGCAGTTCACCTGTATGTACCCTTACCATGAGTTTTCAAAACATCCCACAATTTTACGTTACGTTTACTCAATTCATTATTCTGTTCCGTTTTCTTGAGTAGACTGAGTAAACGTAACAATAAGTAAGTGCACAAGTCTTTTTGTCGACCTCACATGTTCGCAAAAAAGAGAGATAAAACATAAAGCGCCATTTTGTCAATTTAGACATTTAATGTTACGTTTCTGACTCTATAGTTCTGATACAATCCGCTAGGGGCGCTGATTGAAAATTGCATGGGCAAATACGTAAACAAATACCAAATCAGTCATATTTGTCAAAACGTAAAAACTCATGGTAAGGGTCAGTACCATATTGAATGGCTACGGTCGCCCGTGGACATCCGTAACCAACTCCATATGGAACGGAGGTCCTACCTGAAGTGGATCCCAAGTGCGTTCCCACTCCTCAGGAATACGATGGTCAATTTAAATATAAGTTAGCCGGCATCCACGCCCTTACACCGAAACGCAAAAACTGCTTTACGTTAGAAATCGGTATGACAGTGTCTCTCCGGTCAAAACTTACTGGGTCTACCACCTTTCAAATGAATATTAAGCTCTCTCTATGTCCTATAGACTATAATGTAAAAGGTATAACTGTCCCACAATTAGAGTGGAAGTTATCCCACTAATAAAAAATAACTCATTTACACCAAATTTACCCACTAATCATGTTTAAAAAGTTTTTTCACGGCACACTGAAACTTTTATTCGACCGCAAACGTTTTATTACAGCCTCGTACAAACAAGCTCGCATTTGTCAAAAACAAGTCAAACAAAAACCAACTAATTCTCATTACAAAGAACTCGCTAAGCAAAACTCTTTGCCCGCTGAATGCAACTCTGCTTGCAGTTGGATTTATTACAAAAACTTTATATTTCAATTTATGGTTGTTTCACTTAGGAATTTACGCGTTCCCGGTTTAAAGTCTGATGTGTTTATCTTCTTTAAGTTTTATTTAGCTGCTACCGTCTTTAAGACCCACTACCGGACAGAGATCTATCCAAACTAATAGGGATGTCTCGAGCCTACTACACCACGGCTCCCACGCAAATTAGTGAAGGATTATTACAACTGGGACCGAAGTTAAGTGATCTTGAAAACACAGAATCGTGTGAAAGGAACCCAACCAACGTGTTATTTTTAGCATCGGAACTCGACGATCTAGCTGTTTTTCTGAAGACGCAGCGATTAAAAGCTTCGGTCGCAGCTGCGTTTAGACTCTGAACGCGATAAACGCGTAACAGCATTAATGCAACTACTAAAAGCACGTTTTCTTGACAGCGGCCGAACGCAGTAAGCACATGATGCAACATCAATGCATTTGAAGAAACGCAAATCCCGGATGCTAAAAGTAGGTACTTACCTAGACTTCAGTACTACAGTAGACTAGCTAATCTACTGAGTCCGAAATTCAGCTAACTAGCGGTCACCTTAAGCTAAGGTATGATAAACTTTTTCAAAATAGTCGCAAATTATATTTTTGGTGTACCAACTGTATACAGTTTGGATAAAAGTATCAGTAGGTGATTAAATACCTAGTTTTCTGTGGGCTTACAGAACATCCTTTGTAATCTGATAAATGGTTTTTCGCCGACGACTCCCATATATATTTACATACGGATTTATCGCTCAGCTACTTGGTTCTTTGCGGTTTATTTTACGCTTTTACTAAATATTTACAAAGCATATTCAAAGTACCTACTAACAGTGTTCAAGCGGTTGAACTCTCCGTCAAAGGTATAAGGATTTTGTAGGTCAACTTCAACTTATTAGTAAACTACTCCTTAAACACATCATTCTTTTGAACGAATTCTTGTAAATTGATTAATATTTTTTTTTTATAATATAAGGGTATTAGACGAGCATGCAGTCTACCTGATGGTAAGTGGCTACTGTCGCCCATGGACATCTGTAATCAACCCCAGATAGGATTAGATATTCCTACCTGAGGTTGGCCACAGATGTGCCGCTACCCCTGAGGACTAAGCTGGAACGCCTCGGAAAAGTATGTCTCCCTTACCTCACCCTTCAAACCGGAACACAGCAGCGCCTAACACTGCTGTTATTAGGTAGAAATAGGTGTGGCGGTGGTGCCGCCGGAGTCGAACCACAAAGGGTTCTACCACCTTTAACTAAAGTCTAAATTGTAGGAGTGGCACCACCGCCACACCCATTTCTGCATAATAACAGCAGTGTTAAGCCCTGCTGTGTTCCGTTTTGAAGGGTGTGGTAAACGAGACATACTTTTCCGAGGCGTTCCAGCTTAGTCCTCAGGGGTGGCGGTGCATTTGTCGCCGATCTCAGGTAGGAATATCTGATCCCGTCTGGGGTTGATTACATATGTCCATGGGCGGCAGTAGCCACTTACCATCAGGTAGACTGCATGCCCGTCTGCTATTCCTATATTTTAAAAATAATCCAACGTCATCTCATGTTCTTATATTTGTTATGCCTTTTGGGTTGTTAGGGGTAACAAAGAATGGCAAATAAGGTCGAGAAATATTACACTCAGTGGGATAAAAAATAAAAATCTATATTTATTTAGGTCTAAACTTTATTCAACATTGCTCAACACAACAAGAAATAATCTTTAAAACAAACTCACGAATTCTCAACGCATTTCAACTCAGCTTACTTATATTTTGATTTTAGCGTCAAAATGAAAAATACCTGCTTCTTCATACAAACTCCAACCAGGTCACGTAAGGTAAGTGACAGCACGCCCCGAAGAAGCAGTTTCGTTAAAACAATTTAATTATCAACCTACATAGACGCCGAGAATCGTCTTCCCCGTTCGTGCGATCCTTAACAAACAAAATAATTTGCATATTTTAAAAATAGACTAGCTTTTCGGATTCAGTACCCTTAGTATGGGTTTTTACGTTTTTACTAAAATAACTGTCTTTGTATTTGTTTACGTATTGCCTATACATTTCCAATCAGTTCTGATAAAGTCCGCGATGGTATTTGTGACTGCATACCGCCGTAAACACCTGAAAGTGCAAGGTAAGGGCACTATGCTCAGAGAACTCCGGTTGCATTCCGTCGAAATCTAGGACTCCTCTTTGAGGACGGCCAAGGAGGAATTTCAGTGGGTAATATAGGACAAAAACGCAGGCTGTAGAACTGTCGCAGACTAAATAAGAACGGTTTTACTCGGTACATACTCGATAGTACCTATAGATATACATATACCTTTATTATAATGAGGTAGCCTTTTAAGCAATAAAGATAAATATATTCTAGCTAACATGAATTTACGGTCCCATTCCCACCTTTCCTGTATATGAACCGAAACTTCTTGTGTACAGTGCTTAGGAAACTCTGTTACGTGTACCAGTATTAGTCGAGGATCCCAGTATAGGACGACCTTTTCCGAGCTGGTTAATGCATGAAACGTCTTTTATATCAAATGAAATATATCCAAAAATATATTGCAAATGGGTTGACTACAAAATTTCAGTCCGGAATATTTTTTTTTTACACTTATCACCTATCGAAGATATGAAGTCTATATAGAATATGCAAACGTTAGGTTGTCTTTTTTTCGATTGGTATGTTATTTGGATATTAACCAAAGCAGTGAAATGGTTAAAAAATGTAGTCAATCCATTTGCAATATATGTTTTGACATATTTAATTCGATATAAAAACGTTTCACCAGCTCGGTTAAGGTCGAACTATATTAGGATCTTATACCATACGAGCAAATATTTAAAAACTTTCGGTGAAGTAAAATGATTCCGTGCCAATTAGGTAGTTAGCTGCATACGCCTGCCAAACATGCAAGGAGGCGCAGTGCGCTCTTATTAAATTTAAATTCAGAGCCTTTCCACCTACACAAGCCTTTATAACTCGGTACAAATTGCCTTAGCCAACCTTTTTACAGCATATACCTACTAAAATGAGGCTCTTGTCTTACTAAAAAAGATTAAAAATAAAATGTAAGAGAGAAAATAATGGAATGGATTTAAGTATTCATTCTAAAATAATTCCGTTACAAGAAATAGGTTATAACTATAAGTTGTACAATATGTGTACATGTTTTTGGTTCAAATAGAATTGGCGTTTGATCTTAAAATCACCAAATAGTAAGCTGATAATAAATACCTATGATAGGTATAACATTAGCGCCCTTCCCAAAAGATGTGTCTATTCGCTCTAAATTTTCAAGGTTGTTATATTCGGAATACATACATCAATTTATCCAGTCTTTGATAAATAATTTGTATTAATTAATGTATGTTAAAGTTCAAATATATTACAAGTAAATTACTCGCGCGACCACACATACTATGACCAATGCAAGGTGTTTGATAAATAAATTAAAAATTAATGGAATGAACTTTTTAAAAATCCAAAGGAGGCAGATGAAATCGTCGGAGATAGCATCTTAAAAAGATTTGAATAGGTTCATTTACGCGTTTTGTGTGGCTTCATTTTATGAATGTTTCACGTTATTGCTGTATGTGTGAGAACGAATATTCAAAGGGTAAACGATATATGTATGTGCTTGTTTTCAAATAAGCGTAGTTGACGGTCTAGCGTACTAAGGGGGGGTGGAAGAAGAGGTCCACTCCGGAGTCCCCGGTCCCGGGGGCGCATAAGACAAAGGTTGTCAGTGAAAAAAAAGGTCACCGGAGTCACACCATCACTGAAATTCGTATTTGTCGGCGAATACGTCATTTGTAAATTTGTAATTTTGTATCAAATCAAGTTTTTAGACTGGGGGCCTCATTTAACATTTCCGCCCCGGGACCTCCAACGACCTTAGTCCGATTAGATCACAGATCATATAGTATCTGCAATAAATGCAGGTGAAAAAGATTGCAAAAAAACTAAATGCGAAAAACAATTAGGTCAGCTCTACCACAAAATAAAAACTAATTATTTATGGCTCTACCCTGATCAAGGGCTAGGGCCAGGAATCCACTAAGTCAACATAGAACTCCTGTTCTATTTAGGTCGCCGTATCCCACATGAGGTACAACACTTGAAAACTAAGTTGGAATGGCTCGTAACAGGTTGTTTCTTCACACTAACTCAGCAGTTTTGCACTACTTAAAAAACTTAAAAAACCGCCTACATCATTACGGTGACCTCTTTATTATAATATGAATACTATTTTTCACGGCAAAAAGATAAGAGGCATTCGACGAAAAAGAATATTTTAAGTAAACACGTTCCACCCCTCAGGGAGATACACCCCTATTGTACGTAATATCAAAGGCAAAGATAAGAGATTCTTACTCGTAATTAATGCCCGTGGAAAAAGAACATTAAGGTTCGACGTACTTGAAAGAAAATACAACTTCATAACGTTATAAAATAGGTAGATTCTTGTGTGTCTAAGGCCTTGTTCACAGAGAAAGCATTTTTTCAGATGTCCTTATTTGTATATGACTATATACATCAACCTTTAATTTTAGATACAAAGCTTGTCAAATTGAAGTTTATACCTTCAAATGAGTTAATACCTTCAAATGTAAGTAGAGATATATTCCTATGTAGGTATAGTTTATAATAGGTATGAGTGACGTTTTTACACATTAAAAAAATTATGATACATATAAAATTGGGGGTGACTATAGATGCCAATATGACTACATGGCCTATTATTGTCCCTTTTATACAAAAAAACTGGTACAGTATACTCTATCCTACAAAATTACTTTAGATATCCTTTTTCTCTGAATTTATAATGTACCTACTGACTTATCCATTTAATTCTACTTATAAACATAAGTCACATAACGCTACAGTAACTACTTAATAATTTCATTCTACTAAATGGAAAATTAAAATAATGTTGATATTTCAGTAGCGCTGTGTAAATATTTAGGGAAGTCGCCTGTTTGGAAACTGTATCTTTAGTGATGAAATTAGCAAGTTGTCCCGCGGAAGTTTTCGGCCATTTTCTCTTTTACTACATTATTCAAATATTGCTTGCTGCTTTACATAATAATTCTCTCTCGAAATCCTTCCGGAAATACTTTAAAACTACTGTTTTGCAGATTCGTTCGTACTTACAGATTCACAGAACATTCTAGTGAATGAAACACAAGAGCTGTGGGTATATAAAAATGGTAGTGTTTAAGTTGTAATATTCTAGCTTTATGAATTCTGTTTAGAATAAGTATACCTCTATTTTTAAAACCAAAGCAAATTTATTTATTTTCAAAATAATTCAATCGAATCGTCAGAGCATCAATTTAACTAACAACTAACTAACTTTTCTATGTTTTAATTTCAGATGTGATTACAGAGATCTATGGTCGGTAGTACTACTTTATGTATTTGCCATCAGCTGGCCTGCATTATCGCTTGCTACTTCGAAGTCATAAAGAAAATTACATCGTGTAAAGTTCATAAACGTACGTCCGCACTATATTAACTTTACGAGTATATTCAATCTTTTACATGAAAATAAAATTTACTGAAAAATCTAACAGGATTAAATTTTCCAAACGAGTAACTCCCCTTGAAGTGCATCCGAGTATACGAACCTAATCCAGTTTTTAAAATAATGGCGTAGTTTAGACGCCTTCCAGCAGCCATTAACAAACGCTCTACAACTTAAATTTTATCTTCTAACATCAGAAATAAAAGTTCAAATTACTTTTAAAGTTTACGGCCATTTTAGTTCTGCTTCCAAATGGTTTATCGTTTAATAAGAACTTTCTTTAACACCCCGTTCCTGGAAGTCTCGGTGAAAAGGATAACGTGATCCTATTGTAAAAAGAATATTATGGAATAAGGAAATGCGGAGAAATATTATTACGATTGTTATAAGAAGGATTTCAGAACTCCGAAAAGTCCCTTTTTTGTACAGTAATAGCTTAGTGGTTGAATATTGAAATTCACAATCTAGTCTAAGGCTCCAATAATTTGATTGCTTTAATGGTAAAGGAACACACAGTATGGAAACCTTCACGCCTGAGAATTCTGTAAAAAAGATCTCAAAAGTCTCAAACTCTACCAATCCGCACTTCAATTATGGCCTCAATACTTCTTGTCGTTTGTCCACTGCACCTTCACCGAGCCCATACTGAGAACGAGATTATTTTGGGGCCGATTTTAATATGTTGTGACGGTGATAGTTTGTCCACCGCGTCCGATATCGGCGGTTTATTTTGATCCTGCTGTCACGCATGTGACAGCAGTGTATGGACAAGTTCCAATGTGTCTTATATTGCCGGCACATCGGCCCGACAAAACTCGGTGCCGATCTAGCGTGCACGCCAATCTACTCGTAATTTTGGCGGCCGGCGGCCCCTCCCACTAGTAAGATAGTAATGGGTTAACAATAACGAACACTCACCTATGTCTTATTATTTGTCACAGATAGATTTTCAAATTACTTAATATTTTTTAACATTTTAAATACAACCAACATTATACATACAACCCATAAATAATGCATACATTATCACACCAACCTACCCCTAATAGGATAGAAGTAGTACGTGATGTCTGTCGCAGATACGTTTACTCCCGGGGGACTAGGATGGAATGTTTGCCGTGCCACACCCATGAGGCTTAACACAATCGTGTACTTTATACGTAACGACGTTAAGTTACCACGTTATGCCAGCGTTATGACTTAATGGTTATATAGCGTTGGATTTTAGAGGAATAATTTATAATCCAGTTAAATCCAAAATAAGATTATTTTAGAATCTACGCCTCTTAACAGTGGATTACCTACTTTTATAAGCCTCTTATTTTTCCCGGTAGCTGTACCTATATTTTTAAAAACCTTCGCCAAACAATCTTATTATAGCTACTTACGCTTCCTTTCTTTTCTTAAATATATCTTAGTTGATTAACTTAATCTGTGTTGAATATACTGTAGTATATCTTCAAATTTTATGGTAAGGAAACACCTATCTATAAAAATGCCCAATGTTCCCTCATTATATTATTGTATACGTTATCCAACAAAAGGATACATTGTCACTGGTCATAATGATTTCTATGATGTAACTTTTATGTAGCTGATGCAATAATAATTTTTAAATGCATACCTTAAAATTACTTCCTTAGTAGGTACCTATAGATTTTTAAAAACGTCTCTAGGCAAGAAGAAATAAAAACTTAAAAAGATGTTTATTACAATTACTCTTCTTTTGTTCTACACAGGTATCCCTTCGTCTGCTGACAGAAATCTAGAAACATGGAAACTCCACATAACTAATTCAGGAAATAGTGCATGCATGGATTCATTGTTAATTTTTTCAAAACTGTACATGCACTAATATTTAAACCATTTTAAGATCCTTTACCGTTGCATATGGTAGAAAAGCATTACCTCTGACCTGATACTACGATATAGTGATCAAATTTACATCAGGTGTTACGAAGAAAATGTGAGACCGAATTCAAAATCCAAATGGTACTGAAAATCAGAATATCTGCAGTATCTACTATTAATATTGCACACAAGAACGCCGACACCTGCGCCGCTCTCCGGCCACGTGCATTCGTGACCAGAACTGAAATAAGGTTTTATCTTTTCCATTCTCAGATCGATGCTGAGGAAATTCAAACAAAGCGTCTTTTTTCAATTAACCGTAAGTATAAGTCCGTTTTGTGACTTGATTTTTCATAATAATGCAATTTTAAAATTTTACGCAATTGTGCGTATTAGGTGTATTAGGTATTATATCATGATGCAACATGCTTGTCTCTTTTTTATAATATAGGAGTAGCAGACGAGCATGCAGTCCACCTGATGATAAGTGGATACTGCCGCCCATGGAACTCTTTAATCAATTCCAGATAAGATTAGTTTCCTATATGTGGTCGGCCACGGATGCGCCGCTACCGCTGAGGACAAAGCTGGAATGCCTCGGAAAAGTATTTCTCCCTTACCACGCCCACAAACCAGACCCGGTACTTATTTTTGCATAACGATAACATTGATTTTTTTTTCTGTATTAATATAAAGAGTGTAGTAAGGGATACTATACAATGTTTTTCAACTTAAATCAGAGGATAAGCATCTGTTGCCTACCACAAATACTAATCGCTTCGAAGATAGTGATCGCTTAATGGTCGAAGGTATGGTGCTGCATTTAGTGCATTTATTCTGTTATTAAGTATAGGTATGATTTATTTTATCAATAGGCTCGTGTGATTATAAAAAACATAATAATTACTATTGTAATTTACATGGGGTTGTACGTGTTTACATACTGTCTTAAGTAAATTAGCCTCTCGTGATCTCGTGATCTAGATATATGCTTATTATTTATACTATAACGTTTTCTATTATAATATTTGAAGATGGGTTAAAACCTGTTTGTGTAGCTACCTGACAAGGATTATGGAAATTTACCATTTTTTGATTTTTAATTAAACTTCATATTATGAGGACCAAGTATGATTGTTGATACAATTTACCAAACTGGCCAAAGTAACTGGATGACGTTCAAATTAAAACCATAACATATTAACACAAAATTACGTTTAAATTAAAACCATAACATATTAACACAATCAATACGAACAGTAACAGTATTTAGGTTAATATCATTGTTTTCGTGGTTCCTATGCTTGTACTAAACAATTTCTGCTTCTAATTGTTACTTGTTAAGCATCAAACACGTGTTTTAAGTTGTCCGATTCCTATCTCAGAGTGCTAGATTCAATTACGTTCCGCCTTTCTTACAGGAAATTACTTGAGAATAATTATTGTAACGTAATTTTAAGTTAACTAGCAAAATGCAAATGTTTTTTGTTCCATTGCCGTGTGAGGATCAAATTAGAACATGCCGTGTCGGCTTTTGTCTAACCACACCCAAACAAGATCGCAACTCTACAACTAATTTCAGTCAACCAATGCAATGCTATGACCACAAATACTTTAGTCGTAGAACTTAAACCTGTCCGCCCGGAGAAGGTATATAAACGAAAATTTTATATTTAACGTACGCATTATTAAGTGCTATCCTGTTCCGCCCATAGAATGGGAGACAAAATCCTGGGTAGCAACATATCTGTGGAAACCTCAGGTTGGAATCAAATCTTATCTGAAGGTGATTACCCATTTCCAAGGGCGGTAGTAGCCATGTACTATCTGGTGAATTACATACTCGTTTTCTTCAATATTATAACAAAAATTAAGCAGTATCGTATTTTTACATTTCAATTATAGTGAGCAAAGTGAGCAGTACAGCAGGCCACATGTAAGAAAAATACATTGAACGACAAAACACTATAGTAGTTCATGCTGCATAAAATATTCTTAACGACTTATTTAAATTCACACAATGGCGTGCAATTATGGAAAAATTAGGCGTGTCATAATGGAAACAAAATCGTCTACTTATGCATGAAATGCAAATTAGAATTTCGAGCAAAGCTTCGTCGCGTTTGCGTCAATTATTATTCAAAGGGAAAAGTCTTTCGTAATAGCTATTTTGTAAACAGGTAATGCGCGATATTGAAAGCGTTTACGTACATCCGATTTTTATAAATTAGGGTAAGATAGGGTTTAAAAGCATTTTTAAGGTTGAGATTCACACAACGGATAATCCGCACAATTTATATTATCTTATAAATAAGGAATTATTTGAGGAACACGAGGATGACTTGAAGGGTTTTAGACAAATCATTTCAAATGCGCTTCTGTATATGGAAGTAAAATAGAGGAGTCCATATTAAACCGTCTGCCTCGTGTGATATCATCAGTGTTAGACGTTGTGAAACCTTGTCGGTGGCGTTATGAGCGATTTGGGAATATGTAACACAGATTAGCCATTAACTCATAAATGTCCCCCAATCCGCAATTAATCGTGATAACTCATTTCTAATACGCACACAACTTTAAAAAAGGCGTGCCTGAGATTTGAACCTCGGACCCCTCGATCAAAAGGCCGAGGTTCTTAACTCTTAACCAATAGGCTACACTGCTTTTAACTCTGAATCTCTCCAATCTCCACACCTCTAAATTTAATCTTATATAATTATCAGTATTCATTATACATTTAATTTATTTACCTTCCCATATACTATACTCTTACTATATTCTCTTACTTCCTTTTTTTTCCTTTGTTACTTATTCAAATATTTTAGACTGTATATACGATTATTCAAAGGTCTGTGATTATGCAGATATTGCCAATGAAAATAAATGCCACAGTTGTCAATTTTGACATTGACATGTTAGCTATGTGACATAACGTGAGTGAGAAGTGAGAACCGATTGATAATAAGTTTATCAAATATTAATGTAAACAAGATTCGAAAATAACAACTACTTGTAACTATGGTGCGCAGACAACGCGAGCAGAGTACTTCGGAAGAAGAGATAGTCATTGGTATGTCCATCACTGTATCAAGTTCACAACTTCTAATATTCCTACGATGTGATATCATCAACATCTTTCAGATACTCCGCCACAAAAGAAACACAAGCGGCACAAGCATAAGAAACATAAGAAGCGGAAGGACGACAATGACTACGAAAGCGATACATCTATCGACGTCTCCTACGAAGATACTCTCGATAAACCTTACAAATCAAAAGCCAGGAAGGACACACCAGGAACCTCAGCCGCTGACCTCTTAAAGGCTCAAACAATGAAGTCGTCGTCAGATTCTCGTAAGTCCATCCCGGGGTCCACGTCCAGCACGCCACCCAAAGTGCCAGCTAAAAAAAAGAAGACTAAGGGAAGAGACAGTGGCACTTCAAGTGAAGAGGAACGATGGCTTGACGCTATTAAATCGGGAAAACTTGAAGAAGTAAGTGATTCCTCTTTTACTTTATAAATAAGTCATAGCATGAAGATAAATTTGGTAGCGCTGTTGTTAAATTGTGTCGTGGTCAATATATTCAGCCTAGTTCATGAGTGTCAGCTGGTGTTCTGGTTTGAAGGATTCTGGTTTGAATTAAATTAGGTGTTTTTTATACATATTTTTTTATTTTTACAAGTTTATATTATCACTTCATATTGTTATTATTTCCCTGTTACTTTAAAATTGAGTTGCTCATGTGTGTCATAGGAGTATGTGTGAATATGATCATTATGATTCAAATCTTACAGTTTCTGTAGTCTTGCATATCACAGAATGTGAAAGAGTAAAGCAATATTCTGTGATTCATGTTTGATCCATTTATCAGAAAAGCACACAAAATCTTTGTAATATCTCACAGGCAGAAGACAAGATGTTTAAAATACCAACACTCTTCTGAAAGAGTATACAAAAGAAACTTCATATCTTAAATGTACCTATGGAGATATTATGTAATATCAACGTAATATTTAAAATCTCATGTATAAACAAACTAATGTATTCTCTTGGAAAGACAATAATTATGTTATGTAGTATAATAACTAATAAAGTTTATCTTTTTGTTTAGTTAGCTTACCTTGAATTTGTTATTCTTTCAGGTTGATGATGAACTTAAAAAAATCAAACCCAAGGACCCCAAGATGATGACAGCAAGACAAAGAGCTATGTACGAAAGAGGCACAGATAAGGAAACAAGCCCAGGTGGTGAAGTGTTGCTGGCACTGCCTTCAGGCTACAAAGAGAAAGTCATGACAGCAGAGGCTATACAGAAGGCAGCCTTAAAATCCCAAAAACGGAAACAATTGGCTGATGAAAAGCGTGAGAAAGATAAAAAGAAAACAATGGATAGATTACTAAAAAAACAGGAGTCAAAGAATCTCAAAAATATGCAGAAAGGCAAACCCGCTAAGAAACTAGAACCAATGATTGTGTATAAAAATAATAACAATGAAATATCCCTAGCATTCCCGCCCGGTATTCCGTACCCATTAGAACCTAAACCTCCTGTAGAAGTTCCAAAACCCATCCTTTGTGGTGTGAAGGGATGTGGCAATATCAAAAAATATAATTGTTCAAAAACTGGTGTACCCTTATGCAGTTTAGAATGTTACAAGAAAAATATAATTCCTGTTGTGATACAATAAATTATTTAAATATTATTTGCTTTTTTTCTGTAATAAGTTGCAAAATGAAGATATACTAATTATGCCTCACAATTTGAAAGGACTATAAGGCCTATTTTTATTAAATTTTGGGTCCTCCAGTATGACCATATGAGTTTCCTTGATGTGTCATTTAAATTTAATATTTTACCTCAATCAGTAAGAATAACAATACCTAACATCAGCTGTTGATATTTTGGTACTGAGGGGTATTGCCAAATTTGAAAAATTGATATTGAATCATTACATAGCCTAATCATAAGATAATAGGTATGGAATTGTTATTACAATAAAAAAACACCTAGACAGCTAAACAGTGAGCATATATTTTAAAGAATAAAAGATACACTGGATAGATTAAAATGGTTTACATAGTTATTCTAGAATACTTGCTTTTTGATGAAAGAACTTCTACTGTAGAGAACAGACTATAGGCAAAAATGTGTACTATTTAGGACCTAATCAATCGATGTCTTGTCATACATAATACATGATTTGCCATACAAAACAATCCTCAGCATATTTTTCGAATATATATAGATATAAAACATGTAATGACATCACTAAACTAATAGCCTCCAATTACAACTATTTCCACATTTAGAAAAAATGTAACCACGTGATATTACTCATAAAAGACAATGTAAGAAATATTAATAAATATCAGACTAAGCACACAATCTAAATGTGGTTAACTATTGATAATTTCAACGACAATAATACCTTAATAGAGAAAATCACACATATCTGATGCAAATTGCATTTATAATGTGGCAGTTCTACAATTCTACAAAATAGTCATGAAATAGTAATATAATGCATTTGTTGTATGCGAGAGCTAATAAAATACATGCCTAATCTAACATCTCATTATCAATAGTAATAAATGCTCTCTTCATAAAGTTTATAGTTAACAACAATTTTAGGATAATCTTTGGTAAGTAGAAATTTTAAGCTTTGATCAAACCAATGATGAATGTGGCAAAATGATGTTCATCACACTTAATAAGTTACATTTATTTATGAGGCTCCATTTATATTTATAGACATTGGAGTTTGACAGACAGGCTGTGGCAGAAAAACCTAGTTTTTTGTCAGGCACAGCAGTGTCTGCGGCTCTGCGACTGCGACTGTGTTATAGACATAGATACATTAAAACACATTGGTATAGTACAGAAGACTGAGAGAGTGACTGAAAAGATAGAATTGAAAAGAATTGGTATGGTATAGGCGAATACTATTTTGTCTGCCACAGTACAAGTCTGATAAGGTCTATGTCTTGTAAATATACATGAACCTTTAAATATAAAGCATGACGACTGAAGATGAACAAATGAGATCATACTATTGCTCTAGTTTGCACAGAATGAAAAGCCTTAAAATACATAACATACATCATAAATTTATCAAAGCTAAATGTAAACTTTTTAATTCAGTAATTACACAATTACCTACTTCCTATTTTTACAGGATAAACTACTTTGTGCCTTATAAGAAATGTTTATTTATCTTAAATAAGTTATAATAATGTCTTTCAATTAAATTTCTATATGAATATTGTAGATAAGAATTACTGTGATCAAAATACTTTTACTCTACTACATTGCTTAATATTAATTTGCTAAATTGCATACAATAAATGTGTTTACAAAGAAATGTGAGCATGTTTTAAAATTTGTGTATAATACCTAATAATTACAAGACATCAATTTGGCATACATCTTGAGCTACATATTCAATGATATATGAAGCGTAACATCAATTTACATGTATATTTACAAATTCCATACATCGTAATAATGCATACATTTGCAATGATTTACAAAAAAATTTGACAACGACTACAATTTCTATATTTAAGAATGTTCTGCATTTATACTACACAATTAAAATTCTTTGAAATATTCATAACATAATCAGGATAAATCATATATTTTTGTTTCACATGTTACTAGGCATACTATAAATTTTTAAACATTCAGATTACATTGGACATAAACATTAATATTACATGAAGAGTTCTATTCTACAGAAATACATTATAAAAATACTAAATGTTCCTTTAATAAAGATAGATAGACATAGAGAGTACAGATTTATATTGTATTTGAACAAGTTTAAAAAACGTGAAGAAGAGATTTGGAATTAATCTAAGATACACTTTTTTGTTTGCACTCGAATTAAAGTTATTATATAGAAGTTTCGTCACTAAGCTTGAACCACTTGTTGACATAATCACACTTACTAACACAGAATAGACATAGACATGCAGACACTATAATGGGAAAAAAGTTTATTGAAAAATTCCGTTCCAAATTCCAAACTTGTTAACCCTTTTACTATTCACTTCGTCCACGCACATTCATTGTCGAGCAAAAAGTACAGACAAATTCTAGTATCCATTCAAACCCACATACCAAAGCATGGTAGCCAGCAAAATGGAAAAGAGACACTGGCTTGGTATCAAACATTCGTCCGTTTTGAATTTCGGAGGCGTGCCAAGCCTGACTGTAACCGCTAAGATTGATTATTTTGCTTGTTGGAGCGGAGTCGGGCTAAGCCGGAGCGCTCCTCCTCCTCATCACTCGTGCAGGAGAGGCCACCGACAGCTCCACGGGACGATGTGGCTTGGATCAGGTCTTGGTCAGGCCCGTTACGGCTCTCGTACAGTAAAATGCCCAGTGTTTCCTCATAGATCCTGGCTTCAGGAAATTCCACTTTGGTATGTTTCTTATCAGTGGCATACACAATGGATGTGCAGCATACTTCCGCACACTTCTTGCTGTGGCCAAAGAACGACCAGCAACATATTTCATTTGAGCCGATCACATCTTTGATGAACAGGACTCGTCCACTGAAGCGCAGGGAGAGCTTATCAAAGAGCTCAATGTTCTTCAACAAGTTATCATCTGAAGTACTCGTGTAGGAGTACTTATTGTTATGTCGGTTTATCAGCAGCTTCACAACAGGCTGTTGAAAAAGGAGATTTAATGAAACAATGTAAGCAAATATACTTTTATCTATTCTATATTAAAATACAATTCAAAGAGCACTTATTTTAACCACATATCTTCAAGAAAGTAAAATCTAGACAAACTCTATGTAACATTTATGGATATAAACCCAAGTCTTGGTTACTATTCAGATCTCAATTGACACACTTCATAATAACTTAGTGTTTCCATATCATTATTTAAATGGTGTCTGCCTTATCACCACTTAACATTTCTGCCTCTATAGCAAAATTGTTATAAAAAAATCTTTTTAACTGCTGTCAACACAATGTGTACCATGGTAATTTTAAAGTTTGAAATATAGTAGTAATATAAATATATAAATTAACCTTAGTTGTAGAGGAGATCAGAAGCTGCTCCTCCTTCTGAGAAGTGATCAAAGGAACCCTACAAATGGGTTCAGCCTCACGCTCCTTCTTAGTCAACGCCTGCTGACATGACTCAGAGAGCTCTTCGATCAGAAAGTATTTGGCCTCTGCTAACAGCTCTGTTATCTCACGATAGGTGTCCGGCAGCGCTACTGTTCCATCACGAAGATAGTTCAGTATCGTGCCGAAATGCTTACCACAACGATCAATAAGTATCCATCCTGAAAATAAAGCTACATAAATGATTTTTGTAAATTCATTATGTTCAAAAAACAACTGTATACCAAAAATATTTTATTATAATAAAATATCAGTTTCTTAACTGTAACAATCTATAGTAAATATAATGTACTTCTTGAGGATTGAAGGAATCGGCAGGAATTATAACTTAACGCGAGATTTGATAAGACCGCATTATTTATATGCACTCATAAGCTTATGGCGTCGCTCTAGTGAAAAGCGACCGAATTTAAATGCACCGAAGATAAAACTCAATATTACTAATTTTTAATAATGTAGGTACCTTCAGAATCCGTGAGAACCTCCATTCTGCCGCTAAACATCGTACGCAGCATATTATCACTCTTCGTCAGGGTACCGATGGTCGTATAAAACAACGTTCCTCCCACATTTAGTTTCACATATTGGGACGGACTGCCCTTTATCAGTGTTTTGTGATCGCCCGACATTTTAGGTAGTCAATCAATAATTATGGCTGAAACACGGGCCGAACCCAACGCCTGTAACACTTTATTCCTGGCAGATTCAGTAAATTAATATCACTGGACCGTTCCTAAAGTAACGACCATCTTGTTTTGAATGTTATTTTCCCCAATACAACAACACAAACGATTTAACACTCGTGAGATCAAATTAACGCAGCCGAAGTAACAAAAAATACATTACGGGTGGTGGTCAAAATCAATACTTCAACTTTAAAATGTCAAAGTCTACTGTCTATGTCTAGCTTAAAAAGCCGTGTCTATGGCATTAAAATGTATCATGCCAGGGTTAGATAGTTGCCGAGTGCCGAATACACGCGAGTACAAGTATGTGAATAACCTACTCGGTACTTGCTACAAAAATCATCCATTCTCCGCAAGAAGTAGGTTTTTTAGCGAGAATGCCTTCATTCGCAGCATTTACATACACATCATTTAGCGATTCACTATTTGTACGATACAATAATATTGTTGCTAAAATAAATCTTAACATAACTTAGAAATGTTTTTTTACTAAACTGAAAGTTACGTTTATGAATACTCTGATGACCAGTATCACAGCAGTTGTGGTTTCATAAAAATATTGTATATATTACTCAGAATTGTGTATGCTTATATCAGGTTTTCGCAATATTTCTTTCATTCAGAGTAGTTACTTTTTTACATTTATTCCATTTACTTGTGGCTGCTGCAGCCAATTTGGCTTCTCCATTCCATATTTAGTCAATGCTCTAAATGCGGTTCGTGCTCGAGGTCTATTTATCAAACAGACTGTTTATTTTTTTTTTTTATTGTGTAAAGCATTTAGTACAATAGGTCAATAACAATACATACAGTTCAATTAAATGCTACCTTTACAGGTGTTACACATGTCAAAATGTTAATCTCAAGCAATAACAAGTCAAATAGTAAGAGGGTAATCACCATTCATATCGTTCAATACAAATAACATTCTCCTAGGAATTGAAATTATCAATAAGTGGTCGATTGATTCGTAGAAAAGACAACATAGTTAATTGCAACATACAGGGTGTGAGGTATCTTTTTTTGGTAGATTCTTGTTTTGTTACATTTTATTCACAGTAACAGCGCATGGCTGCTAAAAATAAATAAATATTTTTATTCATGTTTAATAATAACGCCAGGATCTGTTAACTATAGTAATAATAGTACTTTATTATTAGTTGTTGCTTATCCATTTCCCAGTTCTATGTATAGATAGGAAGTTTAGCACTGGGACCTTATAATATATAATGCTATGTACAAACAACATATTCATTGTAAAATGTAAATTTTAAAAATGTACTATTTTATGTAGTAAGTCATGTAATTAAATATTTTTATTAAGTAAAAAATGCAGCAACAACGATACCTATAGCCAAAATGAGCCAAGAATAACAATTTACTGCGGAACGATTGGAAAACACCATTAAAAACTGTTTTTAGTTTGAAAAGCACCGAAAATGTTTCTTGCTTACGTATAAAAAGTATATTAAAAAACGCGTAAGTGCATGTATATGACGTCATGTTTCAGTGTAAACGAGTTCTGCGTTTCGGTAGAGGAATGTGCATGCAAACATTGTAGTCTGATTAACAGCTTACAGCGGCTGAAGAGGCGACCATCTTATTTCCCAGGAGTGGCAACGTATCCGTGATCACAGATACAATCCCTTGTTAGATACAATCCCTATTCATATGAAATGGTTACAGATATGAATAGGCGACAGTAACTACGTTTCATCGGGTTGACGGCAAGCTCGTCTGCTACTTGATTAGTAAAAATCAAAAGGCAGCCCACCCCATACACTAATAATATCGAACAATATTGAGTGGATGATGAAGTACTTCCATGTTTTGAATTATCAAAACTTTTTAAATATATCTCACAAAATAATAATCTTTATCAAAATACCTAAATCACCACAAATATTTATGTGAGATAAAAATTTACACCATGTATTAGGAGATAGGTACCATACCATGCGGTATGGCAACATGCTGTATTAAAATAATCTTGAATAAAATGATATAAAATTACGCAATTAGTCAACAATGTCAATCGTTAGTCATATTTAAATTGTTTTGTAACTGGTGTTATTAAGGTGTAATATTATAATTATTTTTAAAAATTGAAAGGGACTTTTCATATCTATTTCTGGCTTAAATTTTATTAGTTCCATTTGATTACAGAACACAAAATAATAAAAAAAAAACATTTGAGTATGACATACATGTAATTATAACATATTATTTATAAAAGTTAAGTAACATTTTTATAACGGACGGATTATTTATATATCCTCAGATTGTTGAGGAGATTTTTCTTGTGTAGATATTTGTTTGACGTGAACAGGCAAATATTTCTGCCCTTTTCGTCCAAAAGTTCGAGCTTCTTCAATAGTCTCTGGTAGTTTTGCATTTAACGTTTCAGGTAACAATAGTGTGGAAATGATTGCGGTAATAGACATTCCTGTTAATATTAATCCCGGTAAGCGTACGTCTATTGGTCGACCCTGAAATTACAAAGAAATTTATTGTTGACGATTGAAATTAACCGAAAATATAAAATGAATCTTCCACGTCAATGATTCTAAAATTAAATAAGACTCCTGTTGT
Source organism: Epargyreus clarus (assembly GCF_041222505.1). Classification (NCBI taxonomy): domain Eukaryota; kingdom Metazoa; phylum Arthropoda; class Insecta; order Lepidoptera; family Hesperiidae; genus Epargyreus; species Epargyreus clarus. The sequence continues at coordinate 7,238,971 of NW_027332233.1, forward strand.
ATCTGTGGATACAGATGTCAAAAGTAAAAAAAAACTTAAAGTTAAGTGAGTTGAATTAAATTTCACTAATACACGTAAAAGTAAACAACTTACCAAATATAATATATAGGGAGCCATAGCAGAACCAATACTTGCGAAAACATTGCCTAAAGCCAGCCCAGACTGACGCAAACTAGTCGGGTACAACTCCATAGCCATGACATTTGATACATAAAACACTACAGTGATGAACATTCTTAAAATTATGTTAAGGGCAGTTCCTATCCACCAGACATGGACCCATGTATAAGAACCTGTAAAAAATTAAGTATTTGAAAAATTCGGAGCTTTTAATATGCTGTGTATTAAGGTAATGTCCTTTCTTCAAACCATTCACGAATACACTAGGAGTAACCGTATTCCACCATATACCAAGATATTAACTCTACTTCCACCATTTAAAATTGTGCATATTAGAAATAGCCAAATTTCGACTTTTGGTAGACAAAAATCTATCTAGATAGGATTTAGGTAATAACGGGCACAGATCGCTGAAAGAGCTACATAAGTATGTTACACATGCGAATAATCATTATACTGAACTTAGTAAACATTATTAATAATCGGAATTTTTGCACAGATTTCAACATAATTTTTATATTCTTACTTGCTTCCCGAAATGCTATTAATGACCAGATTGTTGATAGGATACAAAAAGCCAATGCTCCAGCTCTACGACGACCGATGCGGTTTGCGAGCCATGCACTTAAGAAGTTAACGGGTACTTCCGAAAGCATCTGCCAAGTAAATTCTAAGAAAGGATTGGCATTCTTTTCTTGGCCGATACTGAGCATTTGTACAGTATAACTAGTATTTTGCACAGTCCTGCGAACAAATTAACTGTTATTAGTTGATTCGAAATTATAAGTAAAGCTTATAAATTTCCATCATGGTAGGTTGTCCACTTTATCGCCATGTCAATTTACATACCATAGCTATTTAGCCTTCTGATTTGTAAAGCGATAAAGTATTTAGGCATACCTAGTTGTTAAATATAAAAAAAATAAAAATATGATCAATGTCACGATCTGCGTACTATCGTCTTGGATAACTATTATCCATTTCCTGGGTCTGTCGGGTAACAAATACTGTCGAATACATACCATGCCACAAGTTGTAGCAATGTGTTAATTGCCAATGTACGCCCAGAAAACAAAGCCAAAGGGCCAAGTGATTTAGTGGTGGTTTCTGGTTTATGATTTAAAATTTCTTCTTCAGTTTTAAGGCTCAAAGTCGTTCCATTTGTTTTGGCGATACTCTTTAATTGTTGAACACATTGTTTACTTTTGCCACTAGTATACTGCCACCGGGGGGATTCAATAATTTTCCTACAAAGGTGTTATATTTTAATTATGTGTTATAACTAGTAATGGAATAAAATAGTCTGATAATGAGTATACATACCATGAAAATAACAATAATACCATGAGTGGTGCTGTAGTAATCATTATAAAAGGTTTCCAATCCCTACACCACCAATAAATCAAAGGCATGATGGCACCTCCAATGCATCCCGCTGAGAACCTTATGGAGGCGATCTTAGGTATTCTTTTCGGAGAAGTTATTTCTATGCATATGAGAGTAGCGCTCTGTATAATTGACCATGCAGCAAATGAACTTATTAAACATCCAGATAAAAAGATTAGGTATGATTTGGATGCCAATAAAGAAATAATACGACCAGTTACAGCGAGCACCATCGTCACTATATGCATTTTACGTCGACCATACCTGAAAAACATATGAGATTTTAATAATCATAATAAAAAGTTTTCAGTAGTTTGTTTTGTCAATGATCCTATTTATTCAGAAAACGAAATGTATTTTATATTAGTTCTATTCATTTTTCGACCTAATAGGTAAATATATAAAAATCTATGAAATATTGATAAATAATTATATGCATTGCCGAAATTTCGTAACGCTCTCTGTGCTTATTGATCATTCTGTTGTGGAAGTATTTTACAATATCGTGATCAAATCATAATCAATTAAAAAATGAATTAATTAATAATGTAGGTATCTACTTTAGAATTTAGACCCATTAATCGTATTATAATTATAAAAAAATGAATGATTGGGGTGCATGGACTGTATAATTAAAGATAAGCGCTGATTTTTTATCTTTTTAATTCGTAAAAAGTAAAAAGTTATTGAAAATCCAATGTCATAAAGTTCCGTGTCATCTGTCCATTTGCGCAGTATGGACTAAATACATTAAAATATATTATTAATCCTTTTGATATGAACTAATAAAATTGTAATGTGTCTGCAAACGACTGTTATCAAAGATTTAACATACAATACATTTTGAGTCAAACAAATCTAGTTTTATCTTCGAATTAAGTGCATCACAAGAACATCACGTGATATTGAAATGATGAATTCATAGTTCAACATTTCCTTTTGTTGAAATTGCAACAACATTTTTACTTTCACGCTATTTTATTGTAAATATATATCAATACAAACTAGATAGGTACTTATTTATTAAAATCCGTGGAATATTACACCATGACTCTATTAAAATTCCTAGAATTATTTATACACTCTGTAAACCAAAACAACGATATGATGTAGGTAATTTATCTCGCAAACTATTCTGTATGCACATAAATAAATAATAGTTGAAATAAATATTACTTACCTAACTAACTCTAGATTTCTAAATTTAGGATGTGCATGAGTAAAACAAAAATGTAAAATTACAAGAAACTTACGTATCACCCATCCACCCGAAAAACATTGATCCAATCAGCTCTGTAACTTTGCTATACGCTAAAATATATATAATATACATCTCCTTGTCACACACCCAATCTTTTTCAGAAGAAACTGTTGAATCGTACCAAGTATTATCATAATCATATTCACTGCAACCTAAAAATGTTGAAAAGAAAAAATCGGTAGGTTAATTTCACAAAATATTTTACGAATACTTTTAATATATTAGATGAAATACTTAATTATTTATAAATAGATATTGTATAGATCTATCAATATATTCATATTTGTATAATCGCAATCAAGTAAGGATTTAATTAAAAATATTGTGCTAACGCCTAGGTGGTTTCGTACACTATACCTATTGCACTGAATACGTACTTTAACTGTTACTAGTTAATTATACTTACTGGTAGTTAAATTACTTTCATTTGGGTTTGATTTAATTAAACAGGTATCAAATTTGATGTCATCATTTATTGTTACATATCTGTAAAAAATAATATCTTTTATGACTATAATAACATATTAAATTAACATAATGTTAATACATCAAGAATTTAATAAACCTATTCCTAATAAAATGAAAATAATAATAACTTGTGGTAGTTATAATCTGAAACATATTTGAAACTTAGAAAATATTTTGAACAATAAATATAATACTTACGGAATATGTTTCAGTTTCCAAGCATCATCGCTCACATTGAGCGTATTTTCAGGTAGTTTGCACGTATGAGGTAGTATAACTAAAGCAGGTATCATATTTAAATACGTCATCGACCACAGGACTGGCAATATTATAATATTTATAAGTTCAATCTTTTTATGAAAATATCCTGCTACACCTATTTCAGAAAGCGCCCGATCATACGCGGAATCCATGTTCGCGAAGCATAAAAAGTCAAAGTAAAACGGCCGTTTTGCTGGGACGACTAAAATCAAATAGATCTATTTATCACTGCTCACTTAAAGTTAAGATTCTTTTATCACTGTTCATTAAGTCATTGTAAACAAAAAGATCGTGAAAGATAACTTTTAGGGTAGTAAAATATGATGACAAACATGATTCAATCCGCTTGAGAGCATCCTATTGGATACTCAGGTTCCAACTGTGGGGCGTCCCACACAGTTGGAAGCCACCCCATAATCCTTAGTCATCAGAGACATAAAAATGATTACACCTAATATTAAAAACATATTAATAGCTAATATTAAAACCATAATTTCTTAAATAAATTCAATAAACACGACAACAAATTTCAACACTTATTAATAAAGTAATTGCGCTTTTTAACTTATACGTATATGCACGTTAAGATTATACGTATTCTTACTGTGTAATTAATATATATAACGTAGGCATATAATTTTATTAGACATGGACATTGTCATCAACCGTAGGTACTGTTTTGCGACTTTGCGCACTAATTCTAATCAAAAGTCTTTGAATCGAATATGCCTTTTTACACCTGCTGCATTGCAGCAGAAATAAATATGTCGTTATAATGTCGCACTTTATTAGTCACTTCAAAAAAAATAATTATGCTTATGTTGTTCTGTTTACACATTACACATTAGTTTTGGTGTCTACAACTATCTTCGACATATTGTGGAATTTTACTTTGAGCGACAAAAGTTGGATTAGTCGTAAAGGTTACATATATTTACGCTAGAACCCTTTGTTGTTCGATTTCGAGGCACCACCATCACATCTACTTTTTACCACGCTTTCATTAGCTTGGGTTGTATGTATGTACGCCCATGGACATCTCTAATCAACCCTAGATATGGTTAGATATGGATCGACCTGGAGTCGGCCACGGGTGTGCCGCTACTCTGAGGACTAAGCTGGAACGCCTCGGAAAACCACTGCCACACCAATTTCTGCCTCATTACAGCAGTGTTCAGCGCTGCTGTGTTCTGCTTTGAAAGATGTGGTAAGGGATATAACTGAGGTGTGTCAACTTAGTCCTCAGAGGTAGACCGCATGTGTGTGACCAACCTCAGGTAGGATATATAATAAATGTCCATGGGTGAAAATACGCATGTTCCTTTGCTGTTACTCGTACTATATATACCTTATATAGAGATAACGATATAATTTTCGAAGTAAATAAGTCACAATTACCAAACAGTAATCGACTTCTATAACATTATATCAACTAATTGAATGTAAATTAAATCGAGTATAGTCCCCGCCAAACTGCTAGTCCGCTCTGAAATTGTTACGAGCTATATTCAGAGCGGACTAGCAGTTTTACGCGGACTATACTTAGCTCTAATTATTATACTCCTGTTTCTTTAAAATTAAGATAGTTCTTACCGGTACTATCTATTTTTCACAATTAGCTTTTTGATACCCCTTGTTATTTGGCGCCAAAAGCGACGACTTCGCTCGTTCTCCCGTAGGGCTGTGTTCGCCGGATTCTCTTTAAACTTTCTTTGTTAATTTTCGTAAGCTAAACAACGTTGTACATAAGAAGATAAATATATGCGGTTTTATAATCAATTGAATACCAATGGGAGCTCAAAGTATCTTCTATATGTATAAAAATGAATGTTTGTCGGTATTACCTTTATAGAATCGTAAACTGTGCATTTTATCATGATCTTTAGCTAAGTTGTTGAGCATGAACCCACTAAGGTTTCTGAGTTGGTACAACCCCTATTTTATATGAGGTTGGTTACAGGTATGAATAGGCGACATTGACTACGTTCCATCCGGTGGATGGCAAGCTCCTCTGCTACTTAATTAGTAAAAATCAAAAATTTAGCCCACCCCATGCAGTAATAACATATAATATTGAGTTGATGATGAAATACTTCCATGTTTTGAATTATCAAAACTATTCAAATATATCTCACAAAATAATAATCTCTATCAAAATACCTCAATCACCACAAATATTTATCTGAAATAAAATTTTACATGTATTAGGATATAGGTGCCATACCATGCCATATAGAAACATGGTGTATTAAAATAATCTTAAATAAAATTATATAAAATTACGCAATTACTCAACAATGACAATCGTTAGTCATGATGGAATTGTTTTGTACCTGGTGTTATTAAAGTGTGATATCCACTAATTATTTAAAAAAAATAGACTTTTCACATCTATTTTTGTGTAACATTTTATTCGTTCCATTAGATTACAGGACACATAAAATAAAAAAAAAATGAGTAGGTATCACATACATATGTAATTATAACATATTATTTGTAAAACTTAAGTAACAAATTTCATAAGGGATGGATTATTTATATATCCTCAGATTGTTTAGGAGATTTTTCTTGTGTTGATATTTGTTTGAGAGGAACGGACAAATATTTCTGCCCTTTTCGTCCAAAAGTTCGAGCTTCTTCAATAGTCTCTGGTAATTTTGCATTTAACGTTTCAGGTAACAATAGTGTTGAAATGATTGCGGTAATAGACATTCCTGTTAATATTAATCCCGGCAAGCGTACGTCTATTGGTCGACCCTGAAATTACAAAGAAATATATTGTTAACGATTGAAATTAAGCGAAAATATAAACTGAATCTTTCACGTCAATAGCGATTCTAAAATTAAATATCACTCCTGTTCTACCATTGGATACAGATGTTAAAGTCGGCACTGACTTAAAGTTAAGTGACTTAAATTAAATTTCACTGATTCTCATAAAAGTAAATAACTTACCAAATATAATATATAGGGAGCCAAAGCAGAACCAATACTTGCGAAAACATTGCCTATAGCCAGCCCAGATTGACGCAAACTAGTCGGATACAACTCCATAGCCATAACATTTGATACATAAAACGATACAGTGATAAACATTCTTAAAATTATGTTAAGGATAGTTCCTATCCACCAGATATGAACCCATGTATAAGAACCTGTAACAATTAAGTGTTTAATATTGAAATGTTCTGTATTAAGATATCATCCTACCTTCATGCACATGCCATGCACAAATACACTAAAGGAGTACCTATACCATCGCATACCAAGTTATTATCTCCACTCTCACCATTTAAAATTCCTATCTACTTTTGACAAAGTCTCATCGAAGTCCGTTCAGTTATTTCCACGATTAGCGCCCAGTAAATCAATTTAGTCAATGTTTTACCTGCCATAGACAGACAAACAAATTCTGCATACTAGAAATTGCCAAATTTCAACTTTTGGTAGGCAAAATTTAGACAGATAATAGCGGGTATATACATCGATATACTGCTATATAAAATGTCATTGGGTATATATATATATTTAGATATATTTAGATAATAACGGGCATATCTATAAGTATACTACACATACGATTAACCATTATTCTGACTTTAGTAAAGGTTGTTTATCGGAATTTTTGCACAGATTTAAACATTATTTTTATATATTTCTTACTTGCTTCCCGAAATGCTATTAATGTCCAGACTATTGATAGGACACAAAAAGCCAACGCCCCAGAATTACGACGACCAATGTGGTTTGCGAGCCATGCACTCAAGAAGTTGACAGGCATTTCCGAAAGCATCTGCCAAGTAAATTCTAAGAAAGGATTGGCATTCTTCTCTTGGCCGATACTGAGCATTTGTACTGTATAACTTGCATTTTGCACAGTCCTGCAAATAAATTATCTATTATTAGTCGATTCGAAATTATAAGTGCAACGTAATTTTAGAGGTAAAGCTTTTAAATTTACATTATGATAGGTTGTCCACTTTATCACAATGATAATTTGAATACCACATCAATTTAGCATTTTTGGTTCTTAAAGTGATAAATAGTATTCAGGCTTAGTTGTAAAATAAAATAAAATTATGTTCAATGTCATAATCATCCTACTATCGACTTGGTTAATTATTATTCACTTCCTGGGGGAAGTGGATAATAGTTATCCATGTCGACCGTATTTTTATATGTCAAATGTCCTTTCAAATAAAGTAAAAATACTGTCGAATACATACCACGCTACAAGTTGTAGCAATGTGTTCATTGCTAATGTACACCCAGAAAACAGAGCCAAAGGGCCCAGAGATTTAGTAGAGCTTTCTGGTTTATGATTTAAAATTTCTTCTTCAGTTCTAAGGCTCAAAGTCGTTCCATTTGTTTTGGCGATACGCTTTAATTGTTGAACACATTGTTTACTTTTGCCACTAGTATATTGCCACCGGGGTGATTCAATTATTTTCCTACAATAATGTTATATTTTAATGATGTGTTATAAATAATAACAATGGAACAAAACAGACTGATAATTAATATACATACCATGAAAATAACAATACCACCATGAGTGGTCCTGTAGTAATCATTATAAAAGTTTTCCAATCCCTACACCACCAATAAATTAAAGGCATGATGGCACCTCCAATGCATCCCGCTGAGAACCTTATGGAGGCGATCTTAGGTATTCTTTTCGGAGAAGTTATTTCTATGCATATAAGAGTAGCGCTTTGCATAATTGACCATGCAGCAAATGAAGTTATTAAACATCCAGATAAAAAGATTAAGTATGAGTTGGATGCCAATAAAGAAATAATACGACCAGTTACAGCGAGCACCATCGTCACGATATGCATTGTACGTCGACCGTACCTGAAAAACATATGAGGCACATACTTAAATGCTAAGACAAAAGATTTTGATTAACATAATAACATTATTCAAAAGTTTTCAGTAGTTGGTTTTGTAACTGAAGATCCTATTTATTCTGAAAACTAAGTGTATTTAATATTAGTTTTCCTACAATTGTGGTCGTTATTCAACCATTATTCGGAAACTACTGATTAAGTATGTATATAAAAACATATAAAACATTGATAAATAAGTATAATTCACAGACCTTTTTTTGGTATTATATGCATTGCCGAAATTTGGTAACGCTCTCCGTGCTTATTGATCATTCCATTATGGAAGTATTTCACAATTTCGTGATCAGATTGTAATCAATTAATTAAAATAATGTAACTACACCATTAATCGTATTACAATACTAAGTGCTGATTTTTTATCTTTTTCCTATAAAGTTGTGTAAAAAGTTATTCAAAACTCAATGTCATAAAGTTCCGTGTACCTATGTCTCATTTCATTTGCGCAGTATAAAACAAATACATTAAAATATATTATTAATCTGTTCGATATGATATGTAGTATGTACTGTACTAATAATAAAATTGCAATGTGTCTGCAAAGGACTGTTATCAAAGATTTAACATACGATACATTTTAAATCAAACAATTCTGGTTTTATCTTCGAATTAAGTGCATCACAAGAACAACACGTGATGTTCAAATGATGAACTCATAGTTGAGCCACAGTATAAGGATATCCTTATACTGTGGCTGAGCCTTTCCTTTTGTTGAAATTGCAACATTTTTTTCTTTTCATAGATTAGTAAAGATTACTCACTCCTAACAAGAAAATGTACCCAGTTTTGAGAATTGAAACAGTTGCGTAAAAAAATTTTGCCACGTCTCCGTGCTAAGATGTCCCTAAAATATTTGAAATTATTATTATAAATTATTTAATTATCATGAAAATTACGCAGTATTAGTTATTTATTCGTAAATTTTCTCTAAAAATCTTTTTATTTGTCAAGAATTAAAAAAAAGAACTTACTATAATAAGCCATTTGCGGCTTCATTCAATTTCAAGGCGGCGAAGTATCTTTACTAATCTTTGTTTCTTTTACGCAATTTTTAATATAAATATATATCAATACGAGCTAGATAGATATTTATTAAAATCCCTGGAATATTACACGATGACTCTATTAAAATTTCTATAATTATTTATTCACTTTGTAAACCAAAACAACGATATGATGTAGGTAATTTAACTCGCAAACTATTCACATAAATAAATTATAGTTGAAAATTTGATTTTTTTAATCATTATATCGATTTAGCTATTACCTACCTACCTACTTAACTTCCTAAATTTAGGATCTATTGTTATGTCTTCCTAAATTAGGATATAAATATAAAATTACAAGAAACTTACGTATCACCCATCCACCCGAAAAACATTGAACCAATCAGTTCTGTAACTTTGCTATACGCTAAAATATATATAATATACATCTCCTTGTCACACACCCAATCTTTTTCAGAAGAAACTGTTGAATCGTACCAAGTGTTATCATAATCATATTCACTGCAACCTAAAAAAGTTGAAAAGAAAAAATCGGTAGGTAAATTTCACTAAATATTTTACAAGTACTTTTAATATAATAGATGAAAAGGTGAATTATTTATAAATAGATATTGTATAGATCTATCAATATATAGGTCTATAAATATATTCATATTTGTATAGTTGCAATCAAGTAAGGATTTAATTTAAAATATTGTGCTAACGCCTAGGTGGTTTCGTACACTATACGTATTGAATACCTACTTTAACTGTTACTAGTTCATTATACTTACTGGTAGTTAAATTATTTTCATTTGGGTTTGATTTAATTAAACAGGTATCAAAAGTGATGTCATCATTTATTCTTACATATCTGTAAAAATGAATATATTTTATGACTATAATAATATATCAAATTAAGGTAAAATTAACATCAAGAATTTAATAAACCTATTCCTAATAATGATAATAATAATAATAATCGGTGGTAGGTCTAATCAGAAACATATTTGAAATTTAGAAAATATTTTCAACAATAAATATAATACTTACGGAATATGTTTCAGTTTCCAAGCATCATCGGTCACATTGAGCGTATTTTCAGGTAGTTTACACGTATGAGGTAGTATAACTAAAGCAGGTATCATATTTAAATATGTCATCGTCCACAGCACTGGCAATATGATATTGTTTATAAGTTCATTTTTTTTCTGAAAATGTCCTGCTACACCTATTTCAGAAAGCGCCCGATCGTAAGCGGAGTCCATTTTCGCGAAGCATAGAAATTCAAAGTAAAACGGCCGTTTTGATGAAACGACTAAAATCAAATAGTGAATTCTGTAATAATCAATTGTAATTATCAGGGTTCTATTTATCACTGCTCACTTAAAGTCAAGATTCTTTTATCAGTGTTCACTTAGTCATTGTAAATAAAAAGATTGTAAAAGATAACTTTAAGGGTAGTAAAATATGATGACAATACATGATTCAATCCGCTTGAGAACATCCTGCTGGATACTCAGCTTCCGGGTCTCCCCAGCTGTACCCTTAATTATCAGACAGATATAAAAATGGTTGCAGCTAATATTAAATACATATTAATAACTAATATGAAATACATCATGGAACAGAAAAAACAAGCTTGCTTTTCTCTTCTGAAATGCATAATTTCGTAAATAAATTAACACGACATAAAATAACACGACAACAAACTTCAACACTTATTAATAAAGTAATTGCACTTAACTTATACGTAGATTCCCCTCTTCTTACTTTGTAATTAATATATATGTAGGTGTAACGTAGGCATATAATTTTATTAGACATGGACATTGTCATCAACATATCAACCGGACTGTACCCTAAGTATGAGATTTTACGTTTTTACAACAATTACTGTTTTTGTATTTGTTTATGTATTTTCCATGCATTTGCAATCAGTTCTGTTTCAGGCCGTAAGGGGCGCTGATTAGAAACGTATGGGCAAATACGTAAACAAATACAAAAACAGTCATTTTTGTAAAAACGGGAAAGCTCGTACCAAGGGTAGGTACTGTTTTGCGACTTTAAGCACTAAGTTTAAAAGCCTTTGAAGTGAATATATCTTTTTACACCACAACTTTCCAATTCAGAAAACAACAATTCACTGTACTACTGCTGCTGTGCAGCATAAATAAATATGTCGTTATAATGTCGCACTTTTAATAGTCACTTTTAAAAATAAATGAATCTTCGACATATTGTGGGATTTTACTTAAAGCGACAAAACTTAATAACAATATAACCATTTGTTGTACGACTTCGGAGACACCACCGTCACACCTACTTCTGCATATTTCTGCATAATTACTGTTGTGTTCTGCTTTGAACAGTGTGGTAAGAGATACAAACTTATCTGAGGTATGTCAACTTAGTTCTCAGAGGTAGCAACGCATATGTGTGACCAACCTCAGGTAGGATATATAATAAATGTCCATGGGTCACAGAATCAATTTACTTAGGTGAAAATATGCATGTTCCTTTGCTGTTTCCTCATGTACCTTATATAGAGATAACGAGTGTTATGGAAAAATTATAGATATTTAGGTACGCTTTCTGATTCATAAACTTACAATATCTGTATGGTTAAAATTGAAAGTGGAACCTTCTGGGTAGCGACAGATTTTGCTTTACCTCTAGATGTTAAAGCGATATTTTCACCCCCTAGGCAAAATTTTCACTAAAAATAAATTATCACAATTTTCGGGTTTACAGTAAATAAGTCATAATTACCAAACAAAAATCAACTTCTATAACAAATATCAACTAACTGAATGTAAATTAAATCGAGTACTTAGCTCTAATTTTTATACTACTGTTTCATTAAAATTAAGATAGTTCTTACCGCTAACTGTTTTTCACAATTTGCTTTTTGATACCCCTTGTTATTTGGCGCTAAGAGCGACCGCTTCCCTCGTTCACAGTATAAGGTTATAGATATTTGTACTGTGCCCCGTTCTCCCGTAGGGCTGTGTTCGCCGTTCTTTAAACTTTCTTTGTCAATTTTAGTAAGATACACATTAACTATTAATAAGGTTTCGAGATCAAAACAATACTGTGAGTCTGGTGGTTTGCGCTTGAATCATTACTATTGGGTCATCACAGGATGTTGTACATAAGAAGATAAATATATGCGGTTACTTATCAATTGAATGCCAATGGGAGCTCAAAGTATTTTCTATATGTATAAAAATGAATGTTTGTCGGTATGTCCTTTACAGAATCATAAACTATGCATTTGATCATGATCTTTAGCTAAGTTGTTGAGCATTTCTGAGTTGGTACGACCAATTTACGACAGATGGCGCCACTATGATTCTAATGAAATTTCAAATTTTCAGTTATTTGTCATGTTGTATTTCTGCTTTATAACAGCAGCGTTTAAGGCTGCTGTGTTCTGGTTTGAAGGGTGTGGTAAGGGAAACATAATTTTACGAGGCGTTCCAGCTTAGTCCTCAGGGATAACGGCGCATCTGTGGCCGACCTCAGGTAGGAATATTTAATCCTATCTGGAGTTGATTACAGATGTCCATGGGCGGCAGTAAACACTTACCATTAGGTGGACTGCATGCTCGTCTGCTACTCCTATATTATAAAAAAAAATGTTATTCTTTTTAAATGCCGGCGAAGCCACGGGCTCTACTAGTAGTTTTTAAATTTTGATTGTAAGCTTTATAAATGTAAAATATTAAATTGTAAGTTATTGCAAAAGTTTGTAAGAAATATATAAAATAATAGAGAACTGTAAATTTTATTAATGAAAAAATAAACTTGTTCATTGTTATGTTATTTTTAGAGTTCCTTTGTGTTTAGAATAATGATTTCATCTTATGCAAAGTGGGGTTCTCCCAAGTCAGAGACTAAGTATATTCTATAGAATATATTTAGTCTCTGCCATTGTAATGCACTAGCAATTAGAATTTTTAGTATGGTTTCTTTTAAAATGTAAGTAATTATTTCTAAGTAAATAATCGATGTATTGAAGAAGTTAATAAAATAGTGCCAATTTACAAAAATATTGGTTGCTTAGAGTAAATGGGAGGTTTTTCGTTTGATAACGGCTAGCGGCTGCGTTTGGCTGACGCAGCTTATTAAGTTGTTGCGAGTACAAGCTAGAAAATCAAAATATTTTTGTACTAGATGTCATAAAGGTATACTTATGACTTATGTAAATGCAAACAACGAATCTTAAAAAAAAAACAAATTAAGATTTTATTTACGACGTTAAGTAGAAATTGATAATATACTTTATCTGTTAAAATTCATAGCCAAATGCCAGCCAACTGCCAATAATTTTATCTGTGTATACGGCTTTTTGCTTTGCTTGCCGCCTGCGCGATATTTGGAGGGTCTTCGCGCGTCAGTTAATTTACAACCATTTAATTCATGCGCCTATTTTGTCAACATGGGTGCCTATTTATCTGAGCCTGTTACTGAAAAACTATCTAGTGATGAATCTAGTGCTAAACTGGAATGCGGCGCGAGCTCAATGCAAGGATGGCGTGTCAACCAAGAGGTACGGTATTGTTTCTACAGTAATTATACAGTCCAATCTTCGGATACGCCGCATTATACTCATTACTTTGTAATTTATGCTAGACAATTCTTCCGGATATACGTTAGTACTGGTTGCCTCGTAGAATTTATTCATAGGCAGACGGCAGATTCATGTTAGTTTAGCAACTTAAGTTTTCCCATACAGTAGCGCGGTGTCATGAATGGATGTGGCGAACGATTGCCACAATTCATTGTATTACCGTCTGGAATGCAACGAATTAGCTTGCATAAGTTATCTTTGTTGTATATTTTGTAGGATGCACACAATACAATATTGGACTTTGATATGAACACAGCGTTGTTCGCGGTTTACGATGGTCACGGGGGCGCGGAAGTAGCTACATATTGTTCACAAAAATTACCTGACTATATCAAAGACACAGAAGCATACAAGAATGGGGATATTGAGAAAGCATTGTCTGATGCATTCCTTGGTTTTGATGCCACTATTGCCTCGAAAGAGGTTATGGACATACTCAAGGAACTAGCAGGTATGTTTTGATTTCAATCACACTTGTTGTTGTTGTTTTTATTTTGCACCATTCTGTTTTTATTTGCAAATTATTTTATTTTCAATGTAGGCGACTAATTGATTTTTCTTAATAGGAGAAATAAATCCACCAGGTCCTAGTGACAATGAAGAGTCTGAAGATGATAATGTTGATAATCTGTTTCAAGAGGCACATCTTCCTTTGCAGGTAATATTAAGATCTTAATAGTACTACTAAAATCATGCAACTATATATCTATGTACTTTACTATTTTGTGCCCTCACAAACAAGATAAATTTTGTATAAGACTAATTCCTACTTTTAAAATAATATTCCCTTATACTTTATGGTGAAATATCCTTAAAACTACTAATTGTCTGTAGTAAAGTTTGTTACTAAGTTTTTATAAAAAACTTTTAGACATAACTATAAATATTAACAACTTCCTAATCCTTCCTTCCTTCCTTCCTAATCCTAATGCAACAAATTAACAATTTATGTATTAAAACTTTCATTTATACTTCATTAAAAACATTTATCTTAATCTAATCTAAGAGGCAATGGTGCAAGGTTAATGTCATTTATGATATAGAACTTGATTTTATTATCACACTAAGCAATTTTCACATTATTATACATTACTCAAGTCCTACATTACTAATCCACATATTACTTACAGGATGTGCTCGCTAAATATGAGAATAAGCTGAGCACACACCACCGAAATCGTCTCGGAGAAACAGCAACACCCTTATCGCCATGTCTACGTGCCAAAAAGAATGCAGAGGAACCAGGTGGCTCTGGTATGTATGCATTTATATTACTTTCATCCTTATCAAGCCATTACAGATCCCACTGGTGGGCACGGATCTCCTCTCTTAAAGAAAAGGATTAAGTCAAAAGTTCACCATGCTAGCCAGCTGCCTGATTTACATACCTTTGAAGACTTTTTAGGAAACTCAGAGGTGTGTGCATGGGATTTGAACCTCAGGCCCTTCAATCCAGAGGACGAGGTTCTTAACCTCATATCAATGTTTATATTACTTTATCTGTTTATAAAATATAATATACACATAAAATTTAACATGAACAGGTTATTTACAGACATTATGGTATTTGTAGGAACTAGGAACCTTGCAGTTTACTAGAATGCTGAGCCAAGCTTACATTATGCATGAAGTTTAACACTTATGCATTTTACTGATACACATCACATAATATTTTTTCTCAGAGTATAAAATTATAATCATAAGATGTTGCTGTTTTCGTATTTTCCATTTTTTTGCCACTTTCTATATAAGTTACATATATTACAATAAGTATCATTCTTCAGGTCTTGGGGCATCCAGTTCCTCTTCAGAGTTTGCTGTGGCAGCCGGCTCAAGCTCTGAGCAGGATGGTGTTGAAGCCTCTTCCAGCAAAAATGGTTTGGAGAATGTTGAGAAGAATGTCGAGGATGATACTGGTGGTGTTTCATCCACAAACTCCAATGAGGAAGACAAAGATGTAAATGGAGAGGTACAATTTCCTATATATTTCAATTGTAGATGACAACTGGTATTACAAACCTGAGGTTGGCCTTCAATCCTTAAGTAATATTAACTATGAATTACTGTGATTTATTGAGGAAAGCATATGATATGGATATTCTATGGTTTTGTCATTATAATTTATGTGAAAAAAAATCGGACATGGTTTCCAATGATTTGTTAGATTATCAAATAGTAATGTAGTTGTCAATTTAGGTGTTCATTGTTAGCATGTAATTAAAGATAAAAGTTATTGTTGTGCTTGACTGACTCCATAATGTTATTTATAGTATTTTATGCTTCAACTGCAATAACAGTTGCACCAATTTAAGACCTACAAACACTTTATAGGTTTCAACTAGTGAGCCAGATGCCAAAAAGAAAGATGTAGCTGCGATGGACGTAGATAAGGTGATCACAGACGCACCGGACAGTTCTGGTGACAATTGCCGCCAACCCGAACAGAGTGGGGATGCCAAAGATAGTGTCACTACCTGCAATGGAGAAGTGACTGATTCGAAACAGACTGATGGAGAGGAGGACAATATTACATCTTCAAATGGATCTGCTACACCTGTCAAATCGGAAGGCAAAGGTAAATTGATATATTGTGTATCATCATAATATTTCACAGAAATATTTAAATGCTGTAACATTCTTTAGGGGATTGGATGAACTAAATATTTTTATAAAATATTGTTTTAAAAACTAAGCGATTTAAAAAACAAGCTTTTCACATTGTGTGCAACTGTCAAACATATTTACCTTGATCGCTATCAACAATTAATAGATTCACTATATTGAACTGATTACCTATATTGTGTTGGCCAGTTTATCGATCTTAACTAAATAAAAAACTTCATTACTTATTAGGATATTTCTCCATAATCTTTTATTAATTCTCACATCATCTACTTAGTCAAGGTCTCACCAGTATCAAGTTCAGACAAGCCTGCCCCCGAAAGGCCCAAGAAGTCTAAAATGCGTCGCGCCGCCGCCGCCGTGTATGAATCCTTACTGCGGCAGGCCTCAGTTGAGGATGAAGATGACAGTGACTCAAATGATGAGACCTTCGAGGGTGGAGAGGTGGAATCATCTGACGAGGAGAATGTTAATGGGGTTGAGGACTCCTCGAATGACGGTTAGTGGTAATAGTGTGTGCCACGCAGCATCATCTCATTGCCGCCTAACAACATCATATTTACTTTTTTTTTATTAATGCAAGAAGGTGCAAATGGACAAAATAGTTTAAATTTCCGATAACTTAGTTTTGTAATCTTAATATGTTGTAAGAGTCCATATTCCTAAATTGAATTAAAAAGACATTTTTTTTCTCTTTTACTGTTTCATCACTCTTACATTGAAATTTTTGTTATATTACAAATACCATATAGTACATAGAGAATAAGTAGAAAGTAGTAAACCACACATTTTAGATTTATAATTATATTTAGCTTCTTTTGCTTGTGTATTGTAATTTTGTTATATAGTAGATTTTGTTGTGTTCTGTTGTTGTTGTAGTAAAAATTAAACTTCATTTTTGGAGATGCGAAAGACATATTATTGTTGAACTAAAATAATTGAACGGTTTATATAGTGATTTATATACAAAAAGTGATTGGTATTTGCTACAAGTATTGTAAGCATATTGATTGTCTGGATAGATCTAGTGGCTAACATTACTCTCTATATTTTCAAACTATGAATCAAGTGAACAAATACATTGTTCAACTTGTTTGCTGTCACTTTTTGTATGAAGAAGTCGGTTAAAAATATAAATTGACTTGTGCTTCGCGTTTTTCTGTCACTCCCTAAATGCGGCTTACTTTTATAGTTTAGGAACTGAAACAAAATTTCCTTTTACAATTGTTCAATCCCTTTGTAATAATTCCTAAACTACTACCAATCTTCCCGCCTCGTTTTGTAATAGCTATTTAGTTTTATCAATGAACCTTCTTCTCAGGGGAAGGAGAGGAGGAAGAAGATGAAGAAGATTATGAAGCGGAGTCCAGTGATGAGGATGGTGAAGAAGATATCTCTATGAATGAAGAACCTGGCAATGACAGTGGTTGCACAGCTGTTGTGGCTCTGCTACGAGGTAATGTATCCTTTAATGTATTCTATGAATATAAGGCTGTATACATGTATATGGACAGACTCAGATAGTACAATGTGTTTCCCTTTTCTATCAGACATCAATGAATAAGAAGTATAAAGACTAGAGGTTTCTATGAAAGTGTGTATGTGACATGCTTGCATAATAAACAACACATATATAGTCTGATTCATAATTAGGTGTCCAAAATGTAAACAAAGGTGTTGACCTATCAAGAAAATAAGTTAGAAATGGTAGTTTCTTATTTTTGTCGATATTAAAGTAAGACAACAATAATAAAATAATAATCTAAATAAATTAAGATTAATTCACATTTTCTAATATTTATATCACCTCAATTTCGATCCATACAGTAATAATAATAAAAAACAAAGTTTATGGTAGAAAATTAAAATGTGATAATGGTAACACAACCGAAATCCAAGACATTTCTTGTGCTGTCATTTTTAAGTTTCGTAACTGATATTATTAATTTTCGTGATTGTGATCGAAGTCGAATGTTTTCTCGTTTACATAACGCGTTTGCTAAATTGTGTATATTTGTTAAATTTTCGTTTTTTTGTTGAGTTTGTTAAAGTTTTTGTTTCTTGTCAATTTTGACAGTGACATTTCTTTGTTTACATTTTGGACACCTAACCTATTTTGGATTTTTGGAGACTATAGTCTGATTCATAATTAGGTGTCCAAAATGTAAACAAATGTCACTGTCAAAATTAACAAGAACCAAAAACTTACAAAAACAACTATACACAATTTAACAAACGCGCTATGAAAACAAGAAAACATTCGAGTTCGATCACAATCACGAAAACTAATAATATCAGATACGAAACTTAAAAATGACGACACAGGAAATGTTTTCGATTCCGATTGTGTTACCATTATCACATTTTAATTTTGTACCATAAACCTTGTTTTTTATTATTCTTACTGTATGGAACGAAATTAAGGGAATATAAATAAATGAAAATTAATCTTAATTTATTTAGATCATTATTTTATTATTGTTGTATTACTTTAATATCGTCAAAAATAAGAAACTACCATTTGAAACGTATTTTCTTGATAGGTCAACACCTTTGTTTACATTTTGGACACCTAATTATGAATATAGTTAATTAGTTTTAATTAACAATGTTACTTAAACATTCATAATTTTTAGCCAGAATCTTTTGTATAGTATTTAATAAGTAACAGTCATCTAGAGATGTAAGTAGAGGTGTAAGTTCATTAATTACAATGCACCACAAAACTATGATTCATAATACACTTTTAGTTGTGTAGTTAATGATCTTATGATGATGATGATGAAATTTATTTATTGCATTTATGTATAATACATTATATTTTATATTACAAATCTTAGAGAATAAATAAGAAATTAATTAAAAAAAATATATTACTGTGTATACATTATACTAAGCAGTATAGTAATATACTTCACGTTTTTAGGTAATGAGCTATACGTAGCAAATGCTGGAGATTCTCGCTGCATCATATGTCGAGAGGGAAAAGCCATTGATATGTCAATTGATCACAAACCAGAGGATCAACCGGAACTGGATCGAATAACAAAAGCAGGCGGTAAAGTCTCTAATGACGGCCGTATTAATGGCGGCCTCAACTTATCCCGTGCCATTGGTGATCATTCCTACAAACAAAATAAAGAGTTGGATGCTAAGGAGCAGATGATCACAGCTTTGCCTGATGTCAAAACATTAACAATAGATCCCAGTAAAGATCAGTTCATGGTGCTAGCTTGCGATGGAATTTGGAATTTCATGTCTAGTCAAGATGTTTGCGACTTCATTTTGCCAAGGTTGACTGAAGGCAGGGAAAGGCTATCACAGATTTGTGAAGAGGTATGTGTGATTTGAATTGAATTATATACTTTTTGTCTAAAAGAGTAGGAATTGAGCATGTAGTCTAGTTCAGAGCTGAACGTAGAATGGTTTTAACACCTGAAATGAAATTCATGTAATATAATATTGTATATGAACCTATTACTAGCCAAAAATGTGACTTTTTATAAATGTATGTTGTGTAGATTGACAAAGGATTTCTATATATTAACTTCTAGATGTTCGATCACTGCTTGGCTCCGAGTACGATGGGCGACGGCACAGGCTGTGATAACATGACAGCTATCATAGTGCGCTTCAAGGATGGCATCATAGCAGAGGCTGGACAACACACGAGCACTGATGGCGCCAAGAAACGTGCAGCCGAGGAGGAACCAAGCACTGATGAGCAGCAAGAATCGAAACGGCAAAAGTTTGATGATTCACTATCAAGTTCAGTTGTGACTTCAAGTGTATAAGTTCACTCTTCTTATAAGAATACAGTGTTTGACCTGCCACATTGTACTGTGAACAGTTCGATGACTTTAAATTAGAAATCAACACTACATGGACATATTAAAAAAAGGGTTCCATAAACACACTATTGGAGGTAGTTTTCGAAAGCAAGACTTTTATAAGGTACTACTATCATTATTGATTATTTTTGTAGATTTCTCTCCTCTTCAAAGTCAGTTATAAATTTTTTAATCACTCTTATAGAAGTTGTTATAATTATCCCACACTACTAGGTTAAAAATAAATGCATTTTGAATATAGACAACTGGCCACAGGATAGTAATGATTGAACATTGAGACATAACACAATGACTAGTATAATGCATTTTAATTATTAGTAGAATAGATGACATATTTTTGATTGTATAAATTATTGGTGAAAAACATTTTTAATAAGCTTATAATTATACAGTCAAGAATAAAAATTGAGCGTAACAATACGACATTTTTTTGTCAAAAAAATCAAAATAGTATGTAAAAGTAGATAGTTCCACATGTGACAATATTATACGAAAATTAAACATCAATGAATGGTCATTGTTTCAACAGTCCATGTTTAAATATTATGGACCAAATTGGATACTATTCTTTCTATTAACAAAATAAAAGAAATATCTTATTATTTTTACCAAAGAGTGATTTTCTGAGGTTGGCAAAGTAAGATCTGCAAATACGTTTGCAACATTTACCATCAGAAAGCATGTGGTGAAATTTCTAACTATAATCTTGACATTACTGTTTATTTCTGATTCCAATTCATCTGTTGAGAATAATTCTGCTTAATATGTATTACGTCGTATTTAATAGTGAGTATACAATTAATTAAGGAGAAGGATAGCTCCAATGATACATTTTAGAACTGACTTGTTGATGATAGTTATAGTTTGTAAGTCTTAAGTATAAGGTTCTGAATATTTCTAGGGAACACATCTTATTTTTCATTTCATATACATAAAGATACTGGTATTACTATTTAATTCTATTTTTTGTTTGCCGGAGTAGGTACAATTTAGTTTCAGTACATTGATTTTAATTTATCTTTATTATGTGTGGACTTTTCATAATATAGAATATAGATACAGACATTTTTTAAATCGAGATATATATTTTGAATGACTATTTAAAAATTGAGTCATTAAATCGAGTATATACTGATTTAATACTTGTCATATGACATTTTGTTTAAGTATAAACAAATAATAAATGAATGGTATCACTTATATTACTATAATCTTTTCACTTAAATATTTGTGAACTTTAAAGTGTAAAAATGCCTCGAATTCTCAAGGTATAATCTGCCATGAACATCTGAAGAAGCTTATTAATTTAACCAAAATCATGTCTTAGAATTAAGATGATGTTACGCGTCAACAGCAATAAAATTATAATTAGGTTATGGACTAGTGGTGGCTGCCTTTATAATGGATGTGATTAAACTTTACTAATTGTGTCAGTGTTCAAAGGCTATAAGCCCATGATCGTATATTCCTCCTATTAAACTTGTCTACCAAAACTAAACTTTCAATAGGCAGCGGAATTTTATTAATGTGTAGTTAGTTTCTTTGCACTACAAACAGAAAGTGAAACATACGATTTATTAACATGTTGATAACTGCCGATATTCTAGATCTTTCTAGAGCATCAGCATACCTTATTCGAAAAGCATTCGAGAATGCGAGGCTACTTTCTATTTAGAAAAGTTGTCTGCAGAATATAAAAATTCTCAGTGTGCTTATTATTTTTTTTCATAAGTAGTAAGTTTAAATGGAACTTTATTTTGTAACTTTTTGACGTGTTTGTAATCAAGTGGGTAAATTAAGGACAATTGTGTAAAAAATAACATTGGCATGTTCCTATGTAATGTTAATCTAAATTGAATATTGGCATCAAAGAAATATAATATGTACATATCGATTTCTGAGTCGAGGCCGGCCGGAGCACAGGCATTCCAAAATATCGAGTTATCTTCTATTGGTGCCTAAAAATGTAATCGATCATTTGCACGAACTTTAAAATAGCCTCGAATCAGCAGTCGTACTTTACATATTTGAATTTCGTTGTTTGAGTATGTTATGATGTAGAAAATAAAGTTATATTTTTGTAATCGCAAGTACTATTAAACGTTTATTGATAATGTGGTCATGTCTATGTTCGAAGCAAAAATATTAAATTCAATTCATTTGTAAAATAGGTTGTAATGAAACCAGTTAACAGCGCGCAGCGTTTATTCAAGAAGTGCAGTGTGTTTTTCAGTGAAAATTACAATTATACAGACAGTAACGAACGATTACATTTTATTTCATCATTCCCTTAGCTACGTTAAAACAGGCATTGCAAAATAATATTGCAAAAGATAGTTCATATTAAATGGTATGAAGGAAAATAAAAAAAGACCAATAGTGTCCTCCTTGCAGGCTGCAGAGTTCAAAATAAAGTAATTAATGGATGACTAAAACGTCAAAATAAAATGTTCAGATACAACAGGATTTCCATACTCCTATGATCGTATAAAACAGTTACTTTTATTATTAAAATATCGAAAGTCAACGACTTTATTTTTTTATTTATCTTCAATTTAGTTTCTTTAAATGTTGCCAAGATCAATATAAAATGCTATGATAATGACCTTAATTGCCATAGATGGCAACTTTAATTTAAAGGCCAAGACAACTGATTTTTTAAAATAGATAAAAACTTAATATTACAACTTTTATTGCAAACTTATCTTCTTTCTACTTATCTAAGTTGTGTTAAATATTCAATAGTTTCCATTTGAGTAGCTTCTAGTATTTGTAACGCGTCGTATTCATTATCCAACTGCTCTAATGTCAAAGTTTTGTCACTTATCTCTGCCTGAAATAATAGAAACGCGCATCACGGTCAAGAAACATTGTCAAAATTACCTTATAATATTTTTTGATAGATAGCTTTAAAAGCATGCATACGTTTTCGTACTAGATATCCGAAATGTGAAACCCTGAAACTTTTAATTATGTTTAGCCAATCAGCACAAAAGTTGGGCCATATAAAATTGTTATCTGGGCGCGCATAAAGCCATACCTACACATATACATACAAGCTATCCCATACATTTTAAATAAATAACACTATATTCGCTATTTTTAAATTTTAAAATAAATTTCAGTTTCCTTACTTGCAGTTTGGCTTGTTCACTCTCTCTTTCTTTTGTGATAGATTTAAGAAGATTCATAGAACCTATCGCAGCCATTTTTTGCTTTTCCACATTATCACCCAATTCTTGTAACATTTCTAACAAAGACTTGATTGTTTTTCCAAAATCTTGTACTTCTGTTAAAATAAATAAAGTTTTGAATGAGGAGCGGTATTTTTATAGAAATTTATTACGGACCTAGCAAAATTTAAGAAAAAAAGTCGAATGCAATGACCATTTCATAAACAAACGCGAGTTTTCATAATTAAAACTGAAAACTACAACAGCGTACATTTTATACCCTTTAAATACTTACTTGTTTCATAATCTTTGCACGTATCTTTTAAATCTTCTGTTTCTTTCACAACAGAGTTTTCCAATACTCTTATCTTATTAATATCATCATAATATAGGTGTACCTTTTGTAGTTCTTCAGCCATTTATAACTCGAATAATGTTTACTAAATAGCAAAATACTGCAAAACTTTCAAGAGGTAATCTATGAATGTTGGGGATCTATTCGACGACGTAAAAGATAATGTTTGGTGTGAATCTAGAGAAATATTTTTATTTCCTATTTTACCGCATAAATTGATTGTTGTATACTTCGTTACCTAGCAACATAATGTTGTTGTTAAACAACAGATGTCCGGATAGTTTAATCTTGAATTATTAGTTATCCGGTTAATCGGATTGTGGTGTATATAACTGTTATTTTCAAGACTTGTTACAATAATATATAAAATAACATTATAACAATTATAATAATATAAAAAAGAGAATAATAATAATATAACCATGTTTAAAATTAAATATAAATTAAATATTGTGGTGTTGGAAACAAAATGTTTCCACTAAATAATGACATTAATTTTATCTTTAGTACTATAATAAAAATTCATGAATAAAGGAAGGTAAAAGGTAAAGGCTAGTGTAGCAAGCAAGCAAGACGGGACTTCGTACCCACCGGCCTCTCATATGCCGCGTCTGCGTTTGCAATATGGGGGTGGGTAGGGATTATTCGGGTCTCGAGGGTACCCTCTTTGCCCGGGCAAATTCTCAAGGGAGTGAATACTCCCCGGATTTTTTTAATATTCTTTCATAATAGTCTAATATTATTAAATAATATTAATATAATGAGAAAACATTAAAATTAGACCAACTCCGCTGTTTAGCGGGGGGTAAATAGTGTAGCAAAAACTTCTGAAATGACTCCACTCATAGAGAGAGACACCAATAGGTTACTATACTCTTTGGACACCAATGTGCGATACTCTTTGGCTCTAGGGTTGTCAATATTGTCATTGTCATTTTCAATGTAAATAAATAGATGTCAATTGTGTCAATGTCATGCTCTCTGACCATAAATATTATTGACCAAATAGTGTTGAAAATGTTACACTTATCTTAAACAATTATTATATTATAGTGTTGTGTTGCGTTTTACTGCATAATAATAGTTTACTTTGTATCTCATGTAGTGACTGCTTAGTACGGCAAGTGCCGATTGCAAGATTGCTATTACGTATTTGTGTAATCACGAATGACCCGTACATAACAAAAGTCAATTTCCTTTGTTTTTATAAATATAGTATTTCGTTACTCAATTCATTTTGTTGTGTATATCTTTTTAAACTATGTGTTAGCACGGGGAAACGCATATAATTTCCTTCGTATGAATCTCTCAGTCTAATGTATTGTGATATTATTGTTTAATTACGTGGTGATTAGTTTTTACTATGGAGGGGCTAAGTCAAAATGAGAAGATCATTTGGAACTCGTGGGAGCAGAAATCTCTAAGGGACATGGTCAGAGAAGCGGCCGCTAAGGGAACTCATATTAATTTAGCAATAAAATATCTTATGTATAAAAATTCATGGACTGAAGAAACGGCTAAGGATTGGTTTTTAGCAGAGGTTAGTATATACTTCTTACTATAGGAGTATATTTGTTGGACTAGACTAGAAATGTTTACACATTGTTGTCACGCATTGTTGCAATTTTTTTTATAAGTTAATAAGTTAAAGTATAAACATGGACATCTGTAAAAAAATCACACATAACATTAAAAAGGTAACCATTTGTAGCATGTAACATTTCTTGTGTTTCAGTGAAAAGGTGTAGATATCTTTTATATGAGGCATTTCAACGTACACTTGTTTTTATTTACAATCTATCTGATTCTTTGCATTTTTCATTTCACAATTTCTCCATACTAAGGATTGTGATATTTTAATATAGCGATAATTACAGAAAATTACATTACCATGTTATATGAGAAAATTACAATATGTGATTCATGTTCTTCAGATCACTGAACCCACGCGGTTCAGTGATCTTTTAATGTCAAACTGACTGACATGGCAATCATTATTATAGAAAAATGTTATTAATTTGCAGGTAAAAGCATGGACAGTTCAACTTCTTACACGGAAGCAGATCTTCAAAGTCCTCCACATATTGAACAAAGCCAATGTCAATCCAGAGGAGCATTTAATGGACCTTGCTCAGTCCTCACCACAAATTGAGTACAGAGATTTCATAGTGACCCATATAGAGAAAATGTCAAAAGATATAAAAAGTGAAAATCTAACCAAATGGGAAGACTTTAAAAGACATTGGCATCTTCTCCGATATCTAGAAAGGTCATTTGAAGTTGACGGTAAATTTAAACAAAACAAAGTATTCGGTTCTGGTAGCAACAGAGTGTTTGTCAATGAAAGTGAAATCAAAGAGCTGACTATAGAGAAAATACAAAAGTATTCTCCAGATTGGAAAAGCAAAATTGCAACGGCTTTGTTTTTTGACACATTTGGTAAGAATAAATTATTGAATTTCATATTTTAACACTGAGACAGGACATTCAAACATGCTTTTCTCTACTAATCTTAATATTAACTTAATAATACATAATGAACTCTAAAAACACTGCAGTTCATAAATCATTTGTGTTCGATAGATGTATCAGTCTTTAAATATGTGAATCATCAGCACATGTTTTTGTTGTAAACAATGTATGACCTTAGTTTTGCAGTTGTTAGACATTCAGTATTTGTTAACAATGTTCTTATAAATGTTTTGTTGCTTTCATACAATATAAGTATCAATAGCTTATTATTAATGAGTTTCCCTTGTATCTTTTTAGAATTCTCACTATTGGACTTTTCATCGCCTCCTCAAATGTGGAATTACCTAATAGAACAGAACAAGGCTATGATTTTGGTGCGTTGGATAAATGTGCAAATGTCCGAAGTTGTTCGCGACATGAATGCGAGATACCTATTCTTTACCAACGATAATTTTGCCAACAAACTCCTGAATATAGACACTAAGGGCTTTCATACAGATATTCTAGAAAACCTAGACAACATATTTCGTACATGGCCCATTACAAATGATATGATTGAAATTGTAGCTAAAACTGATTGCTTTGTTTATACGAAAATGTGTATTTACGATACTTTGTGTTCTTACGGCATAGTTGTCGAAGAGGAGCGTAAAGAATTGTGCCAAATCATAGCAAGACTAGCCAGAACACAAAACTTAAAGCTCATAGATGAGATATTATCAGAATCATGTGCAACAATAAGCAAAGAAGATTTTTACTTTGAGTTGGCAAAATACTGCGTGAAGAATAAGTTATACAAAGTCTTGACGATGTGTGTTGATAGCCACATGTTGGACACGGATTTGTCGAATGTCGAAGAGGAAGCAAGGGACTGTATCGAGCTGTGGTTGTTGTTCAAAAGTATCGAACAAACAAAAGACAGACAAAGTCATGTGGTGCCTGTGTACAAAACTTGCCAACAAATTGCCAATAAGGATATAGATAACTATATCTCGTCAAACCCTCACCTCGTTCTTGGCATGATTCTTCTAGACGATAACACTAGTTTGTTCGATATTTTCACGAAAGAAGACTTCCTAGAGTTTAAGGATTTCAAATTGCCAAATAAAGGGTACAGGCATAAACTTCCGCATTTAAATAATGTTTTCAAAAAATATTCCAACAACAACAGCGTATACGAATGTAGAGACGTGAATGTCTATCAATTGCTTTCAGGATACCGTGGCTTAGATGTTTCGAAAGTATTTGAATTTCAGCTCGTTAATCAGAGCATGAACCACTTGGCTACTGACAAAGCCGATAGACGGAGTTTGGGTAGCCTGTTATCGTCTGATGTGGATATACGTGCGGGTATAAAAGCATTGTCGCATAAATCTGTTGACATGCCCGATTTTGCTAACGAAAAGCTTATGAAAAGATACGGATATGTGGCTAAGTTAAACCATGTTTATTATTTAAAGCAGTATCGTCCCTGTAACGCTAGCCAAGCGTTCGTATCTCAGCAATACCAGACATACAATCGTCTTCAGGAGAAAAGTATAAAAAGCGCATGTTGTGAGGCTCATGCCTTAGCATTACAGAATTGGTCCGATCCCGCAATGGTTGCGTGCACCGTGTCATTTGTTGCAATGATCGGATGCAACCCAACGCGGTGCCGAGTACACATGTCTGCCGTGCGAATGATCAAACATCATCTCATGTACCGTCGGGATATGAGCGAAGAAAACGTCAATAAGCTGTTAAATGAGTACGTGTCCAAGCTAATTCAAAGCAACGATGAGGCTGCGAGAAGTATTCTAGAATATCTAGAGGAAATCACCTTGGCTAAATTGAAAGAAATTCAAGAAAAGGAGGGTAAATTCGATATGTCAGTAGTTCTGTACGAGTCTCAGACTATGGTTAAGTTTGCAGTGCTGCACAATCTGCCTCTGCCTGAAATGCAACTCAAACAATTCGTTCACGATAATTCGTGGTTTAACTTTTTACTCTTTGGCGACGTTTTCCGGTATCCATTAGCCCAAATGCTCCAATTGTCTCAAGAGTTCGAGAAGAAATCGTACGCAGAGCACTTGAAATATATAATGTTGCACAGAAGCTGTGAAGACGACAGAGACAGCAAATCTAGTTCGAGCAATGGGCAAAGAAGACTCAGAAGAATGAGTTCCGTTGAATCTGTAAGCATTTAAATTTACATATACTTTTACACATTTACAGTCTGTATTAATAGGAAAGCTTGAATCAAGTTGGTATGTTCAACTGCATGCAGTTCAGTTACAACTAACTGATCGCACGTGGCGACGCCCCGCTTATAGTTTAGGACCTGTGTTCACAGTGTTCGCTTATACCTAATATTTGCTTAATAATTCACGATTGGGAGTGAAGACGTCACAAAACTGCAGCGGAATCCGGGCAGTTCAAGTCACGATTGTGTGCAATTAGATCGTGACTGCGTGGACGACACACAGTTTAACATATCAAACTTAATCATGCTGTCCGTATGGAGAAGCATCAAGCATAACATCGCATCGATTTGAAAAAAATAAAACGCTTTATACACTCACAGCCCCACACTAGGATTCCCTGTATCGTGGGTGCTATGGACACACACAGAGACAAATACACAAACACCCAGACCCAGAAACACAAATCTAAATTCATGATTTAGAAATCTGTCTGGCCGGGGATCGAACCCGGG
Organism: Epargyreus clarus; assembly: GCF_041222505.1. NCBI lineage: Eukaryota > Metazoa > Arthropoda > Insecta > Lepidoptera > Hesperiidae > Epargyreus > Epargyreus clarus. Next base: position 7,268,167 of record NW_027332233.1, read on the forward strand.
ACCCTCTGCACGTCAGACTGGCATGGTGACCGCTCCGCCACGCGGGTCGTCATAAAGTCCTGAACTTCGCCTTTCAGACCCCATCACACAGTTCGTGCGAGGTCACCGCGGGGCAGTACATGGGCCGCGACCTGTGGGAGGTGGCGGCGGCGTGCCACGGGCCGGAGGACCCGCCCGCTGCTTTACTGCGAGCCGCATACCATTACAGGGAACCGCTGTTGGTGCTGATAGCTACTTGCTATGAAGTAAGTGGAAGATTTTTTTTATTCATAGCGAGTCCTTCTGTTTCTTCAAGAAGCGCTTGGATATTTTTAGAAATGCTTTTGTTTCCTCTAGATATTTTTGGATTACTAAGTGGCCACGTATCATTACAAATTCCCATGTTTCTTTATAAATTTATCTATCTATTCATGGAGTTCTTTGAAACCTAGTGTTTATTGATGCATGAAAGTATGTCGTAATCCGTTTATTTATTTTAATTATTTTTTATACTTTGTGTGTGTTGTGTTGTGTAACAATTTCACTGGATGTTTTAAGCATAACCAAATTTTATAGTGTTGATTTATTTTTAGCCAAATGCATTGGATGTTTTATGGGGTCATTGGATCTTGGCTTCTCTAGAGAAGACTAGTGATGTTCGAGGGATATCTAAGACCGAAATTGCTCAACTTGTTCCCTCGCAGCCGTTTCAATATGTTGCCGAAATCTGTCTCCAAGAAGGCTACGTGACAACTCTACACGAATCAATGCTTATCTTTATGCCGGTAAGTAATATGCAATAGTATTTTAGTCACCAACGCAATCGGTCAAATATAATACATTTTTATACAAATATATATACATACAAAGCACAAATACTTTTTTTTGAAGATTTATCTTTATACTAAATTGTAATGCAAAAATATTATATGATTAACCATTACGTTATTTTTTGCTAATAGCACCTGTTAAATCTTTATAAAACCAATTATTTTTTATTTATGCGATAAATTTGATTAATAATGTCATTCTAGGAGAACCCATTGACACACCTCACATCGTTTTTGTACCGATGCATACGGTTACGTGTTTTCGACACTGAGACGAACAAGTTCCTCGTGAGCTTCCTGCAAATATGTCAGCGGAAGTACAGCGTAGACTCGAATAACTTCAACTGTCAGATTTCAAGGGAAACTCTGCAAAAGATTGCCGTTTCTCTCGTCAAGATTGCTCTCTGTCACTGCTTTGACAGTGCGTTCCATCAAAGGGAGTTTTTGAAATGTTTGGCCGAAGCACAATTTGAAAAAAGTTTAACAGGTATATTTTAATAAACTCCGTAACACATTATTATGTGTTACATAAATATGTTTATTTTATTCATTGAACAGTTTCATGTTATATCTTATTACTTTTCAGTGCCATCTCCAAATTTTTCGACACTCTTCGAGATTTTCCAGATATCAATGGAAACTTCCTTAGTCGTCAACATATCCAAGATGTTGCAAGACGACGCAGGCACTTACTTATCACAATGTGTTGATATGTACACGGCACACCAAAATTACGCCGTAGCTCTCAAAATCGCGAAGCTAGCTGGCTTACCGGTGAATGATATTTTGATAGCCGAATGGACATATAAACATGCAACGCTGATGGCCCGAGAAGACGTAATAATGGAAGACAAAGACTTCACGCTATTCATAGCTGAATGTAGCGAGGCTTTCAAAAAGGCTGGCGTGCATTTCAACGAGGCTATCGGCTTTCTCGTTAATCACGTTGAGTATGTGTCAAACACAGCGCAAAAGTTCTACTCGTACAGAATAATAATGAGCTGGTTTGAAGAAAGCCACGAGTATGGCCAAAGGAGGGAAAAGATAGAGCATTCCATGTGGGATGCGTATTTCCAGAGCGAAAACCGGGATAGTGTATTTCTGAACAACTATCCTAGCACTTTACATTTCATACTCAATGGACAGAAGGATCCTAGTCTATCAAAGAAGATGGGCCAAGTGAACGTCGAAAAGACCTTTTCTTCGCTGCTCCACGAAATCGAGGTGGAGTCTGATGTCGGGAACATCGAGAATATCGTGTTGTTGGAGGATCCCGAGTCGATAGAAGTGTGGACGAAGACCATCCACCAACTGCTCGAGTTGAAGCTGCTGGTGGAAGCATTCCGTCTGTCCGCTCTGTTCAGTACTCCAGCAGAGTACAGATACAGGACACCGGCGTGTCCAGTGCAGATTATGCGGACATGTCTCAAGCTAGCAGAGGGCACGTGTTCACCATACGAATTGCCGCAGGAGTTGCGTTTGGTCATCTCTTCTTCTACTTTGCAAAATAAATTGACAGGTTTGTATTTCCTTAGATACGAGTTTTTATATTTAATTTAAGGACTGGATTTAAGAAAAACTTTTTGTTGCTTCTAGGCCTACAGATTTAAGCTTGTCTGTTACATCGTTTTTACAATACAATAGAAATCGTTCTACTTAAAATATGGAATTATTCTACTTCTACTGAATTAATAGCATTTGTTTGAAAGTAGGTAGTTATTTATTTGGAAGAGTATAGTCGGATTGTTACATAATATGTGAAGGAAAGCCTTTATTCTTTGTATTTTTGAATAATTATTACATTATGGAGCGTAGAGTTAGTCTTCAAATTTATTTCAATACAACCACAACACTCCTTAACTTTTTATCCACATTATTCAGTGTCAGAGGCCTCGGACGCCAGTTTCGAGGAGCTGGTGGTGATCCAGGAGCGACAGGACAGTGACAGCGTGCCACACTTGGCCGCTCGGGAGGAAGCCGACAGATTAACTGCTTTAGACGCATTGGCTGTGCGCAGCGGGCTATCTGTAGCTAAGCAGGTATTGTTTTTGTGTTTGTATGCATCTCTGTGCATGGTTGAAGCTATTGAGTCTCTGGAAGATTTTTACGGAGTAACAACTTCCTCCCTTCTACCCTATAAAGGAAAGAAATATGTAAAGTAACTTTTCCGTATTTTTCTCCTTTATAATTGATTAACCGATGTTAATCATGAAAAATAATTATGTTAAATGGCACATTCATTTTGTTCTTTTAGGCTTACAATTCTTGTATTTTAATTTAATATATATTTTTATTACAATAAAATATAATTATATTACATTTTAAAAATATTTTCTCTTTGTATACAAATGATATAATGATAAAACAAATTGTTTGTCATTCATATGATGATCAAATATTATCGTTTAGTAAAATATTGCCTCAAGTTTAGTGTGCAGTATTTTTGCTCAGTTATAAATGTTATATTTTTGTCATTGCAGGTAGCTAGCTACTACCGCATCGCACTACAGATCGGATGGGACTACACATCAGTGCTCAAGTATCAATATCGTGCTCTGGACTTCATAAACCTAGTGAGCGGACGAGCCAGGATGTCATTGGCAAATCTAGTGTTTAGGACCTTCAACATTCCATCCAAACAGGTATTTGTGCTATACACTATACAATGCTTTAAAATATTAAAAAAAATGTTTTTTGATACTTTTGGGTATGTATTTAAAAAATATATATCATATCAAATCAAATGAAATCAATTTTTTTTATTCAAAATAGGTTCTTTACAGAGCACTTTTTGAATGTCAATACAACTACCACCACTTCACAAGGTGTGTTTATATTTTTTTAGATTGCCGAATATCTGTGCCGTGAGATGGTAGCAGCAATAATATCGCCTCATCTAGTAAAGACATCTACGTTCAGACAAAAGGAGCACTTCCAGTACACTCTCTGGGGCTACGTCCTCAATTCTGATCTAGAAATGTTTCTGAACATGCGTCCAGATGCCTGCAGTCTTATCGGAAGACTCATTTTGGACCATCTGATGGCATTCCAAAAGATTTACAAAGCGAACACAGCCGCTAGGATCCCAGAGAATGTTTTGGACGACAGTTGTCTCGATGTGGAGACGTTGATTGATGAGGAATATCAGAATGTGGAGGGCGATGAAGTGGAATCGATATTGACTGAAGAGGGAACCTTAATGTCAGCAGAGACTGAATCGGTTTTCTCAGTATCCACCGTGTACACGGCTGGGAACAAGATGTCGAGGGACACACGACGGAATCTGTTTGATGTGATATCCAGAAGTAATGTCCATATACCCTATGAGGTGAAGTCCAATATCAGGAAGATAACGAAGGGTGCCAAACTTTCTACTAAACAGGTAAGAAATCACACATGTAAGTAGGATAGTGAGATTTATCGAAATGAGTAGTGATTTGTTTTAGGTTAGTGTATGTTCTTGATATTTTTATTCGATAACTTTTGACATTCGAATTATATTATTTACTGCAATTATTTTTTTAATTAATTGTACAAATATTGATTGGTTACTTAATGTTATAAAAAAATATTCGATCATAATGATAAGCCAAGACTATGAACATATTCAAAGCTAGTTTATTATTGTTATTCAAATGTATGGTTCTTGTATTTTTCTTCTCAATAGTTGTTTACTGGCAGTGAAAAAATACGTACTTGCATTAGTTTCAAGTTGCATTTATGTCGGTGCTTGCATGCAATGACGATCGAGTGGCTACGTAAGTGGCATAATACTCGTCAACATTTGTGGTCCAGGTGAACATAATATCGATCGAGCTGCTGGTGGTCGGTCACGAGTGGTTCTCGTGCGCGTGCGACACGGAGGGCGTGGCGGTGGCGCTGCGCTCGGCGCAGGCGCTGGCGGCGCGGCTGCTGGCGGCGCGCTCGTGGCGGCTCATGGCGCGCCTGCTCACCGGCCTCGCGCGCTACACCGAGTGCGCGTACATCCTGCAGGTGATGGGGGAGCGGCCTCGCGCGCTGCACACGGAGGGCGTGGCGGTGGCGCTGCGCTCGGCGCAGGCGCTGGCGGCGCGGCTGCTGGCGGCGCGCTCGTGGCGGCTCATGGCGCGCCTGCTCACCGGCCTCGCGCGCTACACCGAGTGCGCGTACATCCTGCAGGTGATGGGGGAGCGGCCTCGCGCGCTGCACACGGAGGGCGTGGCGGTGGCGCTGCGCTCGGCGCAGGCGCTGGCGGCGCGGCTGCTGGCGGCGCGCTCGTGGCGGCTCATGGCGCGCCTGCTCACCGGCCTCGCGCGCTACACCGAGTGCGCGTACATCCTGCAGGTGATGGGGGAGCGGCCTCGCGCGCTGCACACGGAGGGCGTGGCGGTGGCGCTGCGCTCGGCGCAGGCGCTGGCGGCGCGGCTGCTGGCGGCGCGCTCGTGGCGGCTCATGGCGCGCCTGCTCACCGGCCTCGCGCGCTACACCGAGTGCGCGTACATCCTGCAGGTGATGGGGGAGCGGCCTCGCGCGCTGCACACGGAGGGCGTGGCGGTGGCGCTGCGCTCGGCGCAGGCGCTGGCGGCGCGGCTGCTGGCGGCGCGCTCGTGGCGGCTCATGGCGCGCCTGCTCACCGGCCTCGCGCGCTACACCGAGTGCGCGTACATCCTGCAGGTGATGGGGGAGCGGCCTCGCGCGCTGCACACGGAGGGCGTGGCGGTGGCGCTGCGCTCGGCGCAGGCGCTGGCGGCGCGGCTGCTGGCGGCGCGCTCGTGGCGGCTCATGGCGCGCCTGCTCACCGGCCTCGCGCGCTACACCGAGTGCGCGTACATCCTGCAGGTGATGGGGGAGCGGCCTCGCGCGCTGCACACGGAGGGCGTGGCGGTGGCGCTGCGCTCGGCGCAGGCGCTGGCGGCGCGGCTGCTGGCGGCGCGCTCGTGGCGGCTCATGGCGCGCCTGCTCACCGGCCTCGCGCGCTACACCGAGTGCGCGTACATCCTGCAGGTGATGGGGGAGCGGCCTCGCGCGCTGCACACGGAGGGCGTGGCGGTGGCGCTGCGCTCGGCGCAGGCGCTGGCGGCGCGGGTCTTGTGCGTTTGCGTCACGGAGGGCATTGCAGTGGCGCTGTGTACTACAACATGTCCCCAAACTAATAAATAATACATCTTAAATCTATGTATATTTTAATCTTAGTATGTAAACTAAAAAATTGGGTAGTGTCGGGACCATTTAATTTACAAGATTAATTATTATTTTCAGGCGTTACGAGACAATCATCAATTCGAATTCCTTCTCGGCCAGTTCGATTACATGCTGGGCCAACAGCAAGATAAAATAGCCGAGTTTAAGCAGGGACTTCTAGATTTCTTGAAGACCCATTGCCCGGGGGACACCGACACCTACATAATGGTCGCGTTGCATTTCAACATGTACGCCGAAGCCGCTAACGTGAAGAAGAAACAAGCGCTGCATTTGATTGACGATTTAGAGAAAATGGCGACTGATTCAGTTAAAACTACGTCGAGAAAAGCTCCACAGCCAGTTTGGCTCCAAATCCATGATAATGTGCCAACGAGATCACTGTTAGAAACCGCTTTGAATCATTGCACTGATGCAGCAGAATTATACTTGCAAGGAGGTTGCACAGGGTTTGCCGGAGAGATGGCAGCACTGGCGCAGCAAATCGCATTACAAATATCCTTATTGAATGCATCCCCAACTAGACTTATCTTGAACAGAAGCACTGAACAGATGTATGCCCTCGTCAGTGAATATTTGAAGTAAGATTTATAAAAAAAATATCTGTTGTTATGTAACTGTAGTGAAACTTGGTGTGTAATATTACAAAGGGTATATCTGTTTATTAATAACATTGTAAAGCGCTGTATTGCGCTTTAAAGCGGTTATGCGAAACACAGACAAGGGAGGAACTTACTCCAGGCGTTCGAACATAATCCGCGGTAGTATTAAAGTACCCGTGGCCGACCTCAATTGGGTCTCGAATACTAAGGTTGATTATAAATACTGTTCTGGTCTACCTTTGGATTATTTTGTTACGTTTTTGCTAAATTATTTATGACAGTAAGTCAGATGAATGTTTCACTGGAAGCTGAACACGAGTAGTACTTGGGTATTGCCATTAAATTCGATATTTGGAGTTTATGATGTTTATGTTCGTGCTACAAAAGTAACAGTCATGGAGATGATTTTATGGTTCTCGCCAAATAGTTGGTGTTACAAATTTAAAGGCACTTCTTTTACGACTTGTCCATAATCTTAAATATCCAAAGAACGATTTACAAACACAATTAGGCGCCCAAGACTTGTCATTTTTATCCAAGGACATTTTAAAAACAATAATAGAATATAGGTTTTTTAACCAACTCTGATATAAATTTCCGACAATTCTTAAACACGTACTCTCCGCAAATGGTGCAAAAGTTATTTGGATTAATTAAACAACTTCTTCTAGAAGTATTCATGTCAAAATAAATTCAGATATTATTCTTAACACAGTAAAATATGTTCGTTATGGACTAATAAATAAGAAAAAAATATAAAGAAGAAAAATAAGCGAGCTGTACAAACAATTTTGAGAGTATATATATCATAAACGAGTTATAAATGAACATTTACATTCATAAAATTGGCGGCAATAGATAAAAAAAATAATTTTGTAAACTAGTGTAATAAATGATATTAAGAATACAATGTAATATTCCAGTTTCATGGAGGGTTTGGTGTTGCTGTCCGCTCGCGGCGGCGTGGCGTGGCGCGAGCTGGCGTACCGCCGCACGCTGGCGCACGACCAGCGGTACTTACGCGACCTGGCCGCCGCGCGGCCGGACCTCGCGCACCACTTCTGCGAGAGGTATGTACTCAGTGGTGACTTATGCACCGCTTCTGCGACAGAAACTGACATAGCGGACACGTCGTATCAGTTTTGCGATTGGTACATAATACATTGTCCCTGTGATTCCGGGACTAGAATAGGGCTACGGTATCCCTTGCCTGTCGTAGGAGGCGACTAAAAGGGGGCTTCCGGGGTTGCGGGTGGCAAGAGTGGCAGCTCGAACCGTCCAGCAGGAGGAGCCGAGCCCGGGAAGGACGGCGGTATGTGTGGTCGCATACCGTCGTAAACACTACATGGTGTAGGAGGAGCAAAAACTGCTCCCCCAGGGTAGAGCCTGATCAGGGCATCGCGCTTGGAGTACTCCTGTTGTGTTCCGTCGAAAATCCCGGAGAACTCCAACAAGCGTAGAGGACGGCCACCGGGAGGGTTTTAGTGCGGTAAAAATCCCACATAACCCATATCCCACATAACGTCGCTCCCACGTCGTCGGTTTGAAGGTTTCCCCCTCGAGAAAAAAAGTTACATAATACAGTTGCCCTATTAAAGGTTTGGCAAATGTGTTGCTGTTATAATACAGGCCAATAATTAGGTAATTTTATTATTTTGTACCTTTAAAATTACAACTATGGTCACTGGTAAATTCGCGCTACTCGCGCCAATTAATGAAGTTTTTATTCATATAATAATAATTACGAAAGCCAATAAATAGATGGTTATAGAAAAATATCACATTTAAAAAAATCTGCCGCTAAATCTGTTGCCAGTGTAATATAATTATTATTAATTTGAAGTAAAAATTCAATATTAGGAATTATTCTAATTCTGTAAAGTTTAAAAATATCTGTTAATATATTTGATTTATGTCTTCTAGGTACAAGACAGAGAAAAACAAAACTCCCGCTTCCCAAGCCGCTATGACAGAATTGCAAAACCTAATTAGATGATATAAGCCTCAATTAAAATATATTCGATCTCACTTCAATTTCTATCTATAATGCTCATTATATTATCTTGTGTACAATAAATATAAAAATGAAATTTTAAACTCTTTTAGCTGTATTAAATATACCAAATGTTTACTTTTAAATATCATATAAGCTATGTTATAAAATATAAGAGAAATGTATTGAAAATTGGCTTCGATGTTGATGCTGTGATAATGTTTTGTCGACTGAGAGATTAATTATATTTTTGTTATCGTACGTAGCTACTTTGAATAAATAATATATCAATTGACATGTGTATATTCGTTTTATTAAATTGAATACAGTACATATTTTTATTATAATAATGTAACAAATATTTTTGAAATAAAATTATGTAAACGAAATCTCGAAATCTCCCGCCGGGCTAGGTGATCATGCTCGGGGAGCGGCCATGCTCCGACAGTCTTTGTTCGGATCTTGTATAATTATGTACAAGATGTTTAGAAAACTTCGATAGTGTGATTCAGAATACTCGTGGTGCCATCTCTTGACGAGTAACGGGAAGTCAACACAAGTGTAACAAAAGCTATATTCTTTGAAATAAAATTAACCATTCCAAAGAATTCCTAAGTTAATTTATAAAGTGCAAACTTCCACGTACACGATTGAAAAAACCTTGGTTTGGATTTGAGTAGGTATCTATGGATAGAAATAATTCAACATAAATTACTTAAAATAGATTTTAATATAATTTAACATAATCCCAACACAAAATATTGGCTTTACTCTAAGACATATAGTGAGAGAATATAAAGCCCTAATTTAGGGTACAAGTGAAAAGAACCTCAGTCCTTCTAATACTTGATTGTACTCGTACATGCAGTCAGTACTCGCGAAAGATACCGTCAATAACTAACAAGAGGCATTAGCGCCGTCAAAATTATGTACATTACACTAAAACAAGTAGATCCCAAAATATGTAACAAATTTAGATAACAAACACGAGCTAAAATAGGTGCGGTTATAGAAACGCCGATTAATAACAGTGTCCATCTTAAACGAAACTCTCGTTTCTATAAACGCACTTTAAACAGAAAAATAATAAATAATATCATTCTTTAGGCGACATTTATCTATTTGATATTGCCAATACAATTTATTATAATAGTTTCATTTAGTACTAAGCTAGCTTAAAGATATAATGTGTATAGGATTTTACGTGTACGACTTTGTGGCCTAAAGAATAACTTAAAAGACCAGCAAGGCACCACCCAAATCAAGTTCCTTCAGATCATAAATACATACAAATATATGGACTGAGGGCCACTGAAAATAGAAATTGGAATGTATATTACCTATTCAAGGTAAATGCTTATAAACAGAGAGGTAAATGTTAATACATTTTATCAAGTCCTAAAAATTTTGTTCCCGAAGTGTATCTACACGAAATAGATAGTAGAAATGTACACATACTAATATTAAGCCGTGTTTTTATAATAATTTTCTACGTAATTTTAGTTATATTATCTGAAAATACTTATCGCGTCTTTAGAATTACAAAAACGCAATTTACGTGCAATAACCCGGGATAATAATTCCAGAAAAGTGATTTTGAATCCAAAATGTGTTATTTTCAATTTCCATTTATCCGACATTGACATCTAGCGGAATTAAAGTAATTACACGAGTTTGGCACTTTTAGTTTTTTTTTACTTATGTACAAACTATTTTTTTCTTTACGTCTTTATAACTCTAAAGGTATGATTTAAGAATGAGACGTTATTCCGATTACTATCAATATTATGATCAATCCATTACAGTCCTTCTGTCAGACACGAGTCTAATGATGAGAGAGTTTCAATGAAGGGATGAATATACTTGGTAACATTAATTAATTTATACAAGATGTTGGCAAGAACAATACATCACATGTTGTATTTCAACTTGAAACTTTTAATGACATTTTAATATGCGGTAAATTTTATTTCCTCTAAAGTGGTCGCCTACAGCGACTTTTCACAACGATTCAGTTCATTTCACTGCGATACAATCTCAAAAAGTCGTAATGCTGTCACATAGCCCCCCGGTCTACCTGGTATCGCCCAAAACAGTCCCGATTTAGTAGAAATGTAGACGCGTGTTAACAAAATGCACTATTGAATCGTTAAAAAAACACCGTAAGCGACCTCTCTTATTTATAAACGTTCAATAGCTATTGTTTAACAATTGTTATCCTTTTCTATAGCATTTTGAAACGAAAAGAAAACGAAGACAAACAATAGTTAAATCAATGCTATTTAACGTTTATGAACAAGAACGATATTCTTAGTGCAAGAAGAGGACTACAATCGTAATTTACAATAGTGCTTAATACTACGTAATTAAAATTTGTTGTTCTGTTCACTGTGAACGTAAGATTATAAATATACCAATCGTCGAAGAAGGCATTAATAAAACTACAATATTACACGTGTAAAGGTAATAAAGGTACTGAGTTACTGTTAACAATAAGTGTCTAGATATTAATAACGATATGCCGAAGAAAATTATTAGGTTACTTTTAAAATCTTTAGCACATTGACTTAAAAATATTTTGTATTTCTATGTAATTGACTCCGGTAACACTGTATTCTACTCTAACATCTAATTATTGTACTTAGTGGTAGCATTGCAATTCTAACAAAATCTATGCTGCAAGTGCTTCGCTGTAAAAACAATTGCTTCTCAATTGAGCAAATTTTTAAAGATCACAACTAAAAGTGTCATTAATTCAAAATCAAATATAAAAATTAAAAACAATTGTATTCAATAGTAGAGTACGTACTATTATTGGTTGGGGTAAAATAACTTTGCTTATTTAGATTTAGACAATGCTGTATGCGATAGGAAGAAGGTATAAACTTAATTCATTACCTACTTATTGTGTTTTTAGAAAAATAATAAACAAATATAAAATATAAACACAAATATACAAGAAGAATCAAGAAATAAATAATAATTATCAGAAAAATAGTTTGTTGGTAACATAATTAAGTTCAATATCATTTGCCATTGTAAAAGCTAAAAATATTTTCAGATCTACAGTAGGTACGCATTGCGTTGAGATTAAACATTCCTCTATGTTTCTGTGAAACGATGTCCTTATTTCTAAATAGTTTGAATATTTACACACAATAATATCAAATTATATTAAACTAAACGCTACACACCACATACACCCATAAACATCTCATTTACAATAACAGTTGCCGTAAACATCATCACAGTCTTCTCACATTACTTACTCCTACGCCGTCTTACGCTTTTCTAATTAGAAACATTTGTTTGTCATAATTTATACTTATTATTTACAAATCTGTTAAAATTATCGAATAATTATTATGTACAGAGTTTCTTAAAAGCCCCAATTGATAGTTTTGAGAGAATTCAATAACATTGAAGCGAGTCATGAATTCGTTCTACAAGATTTTGCTAATTTAAGCTTAAAACTACAGAATGGCATTCACCAAACCTACCATATTCATGTGATAAAATTAAAGACATGACAATAATTCTTTCCCACGAGAATGATAGAGTGTTGCCAAGTTAATGGTATGTATAAAGTCAATATTGTACTTTAAAGTGTTTATATACGAGCGTGTTGCATTCTATTTAATTTTAAATGACCCTACGAATATATTGTTAAGTCAATAATTAACATATTTGTCTTAAAATTCCCGTGTTAAATGTAACTTTTACAACATCAGAAAATACATACGTCGTGTCATTTTGAAATAAGTCTCGATTATTAACTCAAACGCATAAACACCGGTAAAGACTACAGATACTACAGATAACAGCCGTTCTGCGTTGCACAGATAAAAATAAATGCCGTTGGTTAGTCAGCTTAAACTATTTGCGTGACCCGGTACGTGTGTTTCTCCTCTATAACGGTTTGTATCGTACGGTGCACGTTTTCTGGTAAATGGTCGAGTAACATGCGCGGCATCACTTGCAGCTCCATGAAGTCTTCGGGACACGCCCATCGCATCTCGTACGTCGGTTCTTGCGTGCGCACTTTCCTGTGGAACATTGATTTATTAGTATTCGTTGTGTGTAACATGGGACATATAAGTAAAGCTTATTGATTAAGAATTAATTAAGTTACTTCTTACCTTTCGGCGTCACCTTCGTTACTGTGTTCAGACATGAGTTAAAAAGAAAAAATGAAACATGTAATATTAAGGCAGGTATTTCACACTACACTAGGCAATGAATAGTCACACCTCATGAATTGACTAGGATGCATTGCTTAATAACAAAGTGCTAATCTTTAGATCATAGAAATAGATTAAAAAATAACTACGTATCCAAACACACGGAACGTGCAGTATCAGCAATTTATCTGAGACCGACACTAAATAAGCCTACTATCCTATTTGGTGTTCAGGGTGAAAGGCCACATTTCCTTCCGTTGATAGATAAAAAGCGAATGGGTGACGTGATGATAATATACACTGCTCTTACTTTTCAATGCCCATGCGCTTTCGCCTAGCGATGTGTAGTATCCGGCCGGCGGTGAACAGCCGCGCCGACGAGAAGCGCCGCGCGAATACGTTGCGCGACACTAGCGCCGCCTCCTGGAATACGATCGAATTCCACTTTAGCATTATATATAATTGACTTTCTATGACATCACTACTATTTGAAGATGGTCCCCCTCGTGATTCGATTCCGGTGGCACCACCGCCACACATATTTCTACATAATAAAAGCAGTTTTAAGCGCTGTTGTGTTCTGGTTTGAAGGGTGTGTTAAGGGAGACATACTTTTCTGAAACGTTCCAGCTCAGTCCTCAGAGGTAGCAGCGCATCAGTGGCCAACTTTAGGTAGGAATCTAATCCTATCTGGGGTTAGTTACAAATGTCCATGGGCGGCAGTAGCCACTCACCATCAGTTAGTCTGCACCCTCGTCTGCTACTCCTATATTATAAAAAAACGACGTCGCTAATACATATTACATCAATTTGATCAATTATCAAAAGAATATTAACAGGAAGGTATTAGAAGGTAACAGGTGTCCATATGTGACTACTTAACATTAAATAAAACACTAATTTCAACAATCATTAGCCCATCACTACTTGGTGTAACAAACATTAACTATTTCAACAAACAAAACAAACACTCAATAAAAACAAGTAAAACACACTTACCTTTACCAATATTTCGTATGTAACAAATTATATATTTTAAGAGTTAATGCACGAAATTTATTACAGTTTGATTGCTGTTTGGTTATTAGAGATGAATTTTGTACAATGGGTAAAAAATATCGACCATCAATCACCAATGAATACTTAATTACAGCCTATTTACCAACTTTACCAACAAAATCGTATACAAAGTAAACTTTTTTGACCCAGGCCTTTTTTGTTTTATATTTTATTAATGCCATAATAAATAAATAAATTAATTACCATAAATCGTGATCGTAGGTTATCCATTTATCTGATTATGGTACATCGGTTAATATTGCCATCTTTATCAAAATAAATATGACTGTGAAAAATTTAGGTAGGTAAATAAAATGTATAAGCGAAAAAATCCACACACACTACCTACCGGCAACCAATACAAGCATACCACAAAAAATGTGATGAACACAATAAAATTAAAATGAACAGAAAAGTCTTCACTGTACATAATTATAAGAATAGTAAAAAAATAACAAAAGGTTTGTGGAAACAAACAAAACTAGTTAAGTGATTAATTACTGAATGATTTTAAGTGAACATTTATTAAGTAATGGCACAGAAAATGTGAAAACTACCTGTGATTAATTACCATATTATAACAAGAAAATCTTAAGTGACATAGTTAAAAAATATAATTTACAAGGTTACAAATATGTAGTACAATTACACCGTGTTAATACAATGGGTAGGTCAGTATTGAAACCAACTAAATAGGCCTTATTTTTCAACAAGACTTATCCAAACGACACGTTAAGGACATAAATGAAAAACGGTGAAGTACCAATAATTAAAAAACTGCAACCAAACAGGCAAAAAAATGACGATGGCAACACAGGAGATGAGGCGCGATGAACACTGAAAGCGCGCGAACAGCAAGCGACACAGCGGCACTCCTGGTAAGAGAAAGGTTTACACTGACAGCACTCACGGTGGACACGCCCTGTACCAGCAGCGCGTCTGTGGAGTCGTCCGAGTGGTTCGCCTCCAGGTCCTCTGGCCGCCGCCAGGTGGACTCCAGGTCTCGGGCCGGCACCCCGAATAGAGCGTAACCGAAGCCGTTCAGCATTATTCGGTACTAGAATAAAAAATATTGAATTAGCCAAGTCAAAAAATAGGATATACCTGTTAATTATAATACTTATAATCCGCACCAAACTGCTAGTCCGCACCGAACATAGAAACGAGTCACGTCGCAATAGCAAATTGCAGATATTAGCGGAACGAAGACAGCGCGGGACCTCCTCGGCACCCTCCGCTGCCTACTCTTGCCCACAGGCAAATAGCTGTGTGCCCTTACGTTACGGAGTATAAATATGCTAACAAAACTGCGCGGACTATAAGTTTGGTGCGGACTATAAATCATTACGGACGAGGAGGATACTATTATGAAAAATAGTAAAGGATAGTTATTTGTAGAGCCCTAAATATATCTCAATGCCTCAGTTACCTGCCTATTATTTTAAATAGGTAACAATGCTTTATGAAAAGATACACTATTTTGGCGACAACCTTTAGAAATTACTGACAATCAAGTTGAAATTGTTATTGATATAAATTTAATTAAAATGTCTTTTTTTTAATTAAACGTTATAAATATTATTTACCTATTTACCCTTATAATGGTTATCTTCTTTAATAATGATATAATAAATTCACATATAAATATGATTATCCAGCATATAAAGGAAAACACATACATATATATTTTTTTCGATTAAATTTATTACATGCCTACTAAGTGGTAACTCACCTTGGGTAATTTGGTGGCGTGTATGGTCTGGATGACCTTGGTCCTCAAGTTCTCGATGCTGTGGACGCTGAGCCTCATCACCAGGTCATCACCAACGCCGATTGTTAGCACGAAGCTTTCCGTATACCGCGCCGCTTCTCGACTTATTAGGCCAGCTGGAAGTTACAATATATTCAAGTTCAATTTCAATTTACAGCACAGATCGCAGAATACAGTGCCATACATTTCATGAAGTTTTGAGGTACCTATGAGATATAAAAAGACTGATCGTACTTTCTATGCTTAGGTGGTTTTTAAACCAAAACCAAAGCTTTTTTAAGCCCCGACACAAATTAGGAGAGCTACCTATAACTTTAATATGAGGCATTGTAGCTTCTAAAGTTACGAACCGATTTTGATTTGTTGTTGTACGATATATTGTTTTTTTATACTTGATTATCATCATTTCTTTTTTAAATTACATCAGTTGTTTCTTTACGTTCATCCGTTGCAATTAAGAATATAATATTTTAGTATTAATAATATAAATAATTGTACTAAAATTCCTATGCGGTCGCTTCGATGGATTTACAGAAACAAAAAATACCCGGATAAAGACCCGGAAGTTTAAATTAATTATTTAGATGTTTCGGCCGAGTTTGGGTCACGGAACCCTCTTGAGGGCAGACCCATATAACGAATACTTTACAATACCATTTGTCATATAAAAATGACTTGACTAGATGCAAATGAGTATCTACTTATTAGTTCATTATAAATTATAATACTTAATAATTGTAAGTAAGGACGATTAATAATAAATATCGGAGAATCGAATAAGAAACTATAAAACTGACGTGTAAAAACACATAGCTTAAAATAAATTGTATTCCTAACAGGTTTCCTATAACAAACAAAGCTATCGAAATTGCTGCGTCATCAATTACCGCCAATGACTGCAATCTGTTATCGACGTTGCGTATCGATGAAAAGGATAATAGGACGCAATGCGTCATTTTGATCATGTTGATATAAAACTTATATAGAATCATAATTTTTCAAATGTTAACTATGTAAATATTTATACAGAAATAGTTGATTAGTGGGATTAATTTATTAATAGCAGTGATCTCCCATTGGATCTTAATCATTAATATTGTTTTAGACAAATATAAATAAATAGCCAGAAAATTAAAACAAAACCTCGTCAATATTTACTAAAAAAATGTTGTCAAACGAAAGAAAAAAGGGTCTGTTCTTAAGATTTACGATATAAGATTTAAAAATGACTGACCTGGTGTTGAAAATGCGAATACTTTAAGGTGTGGATACCTCGGCCTTAACTTTAATGCTACTAATACTGCTACACCTGCACCCAGACTGTGACCTGAAATTTTAATTAACCTTTAACACTACAGAAAACATTATAATATTACAGTACGTAGGTACACATCACTTCCTGGTCCGGTCAAATTAGACTAAAAAAATAATACTGAAGGTACATTCATTTATTTCAAGCTTAAACTTGTTCAAAATTCCCAAAATAAAAATATATTTACTGGCGGTTAAAGGTCAAAAAATGTGCTTTATCGCGATTTTCACCGAAGTGGTAAGTTTTAGCTAAAATTACCTCAAACAAAAAAAAATACATCATAATCGTAAGTCATATACCTGTCAGGATTAGGTCATAGTGCGGGAACTGCTGGAAGGTTCGGTCAAGGACCGGCATCAATCGCCGCAGCATCTTGGCGGCGCCCATCGACATACCCTTGTGAGCGGCCGTGTCTTCTGGTAGACCTGGAAGATTTATAAGTATTAGTTCGTTATCGTTTTTTAGGAAAAACTTGAAAACAAGCCTGCAGTATTCGACCCCAAATGGAATTGCTCTACTTAACAGCCTCTGAGAACTAAGTCGAAATATCTTGTAGGTTTCTCCTTACTAGGTATACCTTTCAACCCATAACAAAACAGCATTTTACTGTACTGTTATAAGCCCAAAATAGGTAGCTATGTACCCGTTCTCTAGCTAGGTATTATGTACCTATCTGGTATCGTAATCACACGCGATATTTATCTAATCTGCAAATATTTCTAAAAGTAGAAAAGTGAAATATCAGTTAGGTATCTGTTTAATTATGTATGGTTTAGTGACGATTTTATCGCTTATACATACTTGCTTACATAGTACCTGATGTCAGATAATTTTAATTAACATTACTATCTACTATCTTCTATGAATTATAATTAGAATACACACATTTATAATTATGACAGTTACTTTGTAATGATGTGTGTATTTGTGTTGAGTGACTAATGTAGAGTAGCTTCGTGAAGTTGTAACCGATTACGTAGTCACGCATACATACAAACAAGTATTCTGCAATTTATAGTTTTTTTTTTTTTTTTTTTTTTTATAATATAAGAGTAGCAGACGAGCATGCAGTCCACCTGATGGTAAGTGGCTACTGCCGCCCATGGACATCTGTAATCAACCCCAGATAGGATTAGATATTCCTACCTGAGGTCGGCCACAGATGCGCCGCTACCCCTGAGGACTAAGCTGGAACGCCTCGGAAAAGTCTGTCTCCCTTACCACACCCTTCAAACCGGAACACAGCAGCGCTTAACACTGCTGTTATTAGGTAGAAATAGGTGTGGCGGTGGTGCCGCCGGAGTCGAACCACAAAGGGTTCTACCACCTTTAAAATAGTAAGATAATTATCATAACATTTTAGGCATTTGTGTCCGATACGTATTGATGCTTTATTTTTTCTCATATAGCTTAGGTTTTACATGTGGATTAGGCTCTACTCATCACCCAAGATTTATATTTATAGAAAGTATTTTTATTAAGATGGGATAATATATTTTTAAAAGTACTATATGGGACACGGTTCACGAGGACTACAAAAAAGAGTAAAAACTTACAATTCACTTAAAGATACGTGAGCACGCTAATTACATTAGCATGTCAGTGACGTGAACTTATAAAGATTTTCTCTACCAAAAATTAAAAATGAATATCCACCTACGAGGGCACGCGGGCAACGCGTACATTCAATTCTTTATCATTTAATATTATAATAATAACTTACCATCAGCCTCAAATTTCTCGGAGCCGGCGGTGAAGTCAGTGAAGATGTCCCGCAGCGAAATGGAGCCTCGTACCGCCACAACGATGCTCTCTCTGTCGTGGTCGGCTATCACACAGAACGGCAGCTGAAAACGTTAACTATATTGTACTGAACTATCTTTTATTTTGATACAAATGAGTCGAGCATAATCTTTATTATGTACTCTACAATATACATACATACTTACAGTACCTACATGCATTATTATAACAGTAATTTAAAGTTATAAGCATAAATTAATAATAATAAAATAGTGAATTTGAATGCGATGAAGCGCGCAGGGCATAAAAATTATATTATGAATCTATGATTTTCAGTAAACTGTTCCGTTTGTGTATAAATTATTGTTTTGTCATAGAATATAAAACTTATAGATAAAGGTTTATATATATTTTTATAAAAAAACTTTTTGTAGTCAAATTGTACCCTTTGCTCCGTCTGTCACTTTTTTACAAGATGTATAATTATAAAATGTCAAATACATAATTAAATTTTAACAATGTTGTAGACACGGAACTAAAAACGTGAGACAAAAATGGTACTTTGATTCGGTATCATATTTTGTATATTCTCAAGGTCTACTAAGATATCTCACTGAGCTTTTCTCAATGAAGGTACTTGTAGCTATGTGCAAATTATCCTCATCAAAGTTTCCAAGGACTTTTCATCGTATCATCTTTCATCGAAAACATAATTATGTAGGTACTGGAAGCAAAGCACAGCTCTCAGAGTTCGCAGTTACTATAGTGTTATGTAGTCATAGGTATCAACAACCCATGGACATCACTAGTAACCAATAAATGGGATCTTAAGTAAATCAACGATGTGTCCGTCTTTCTACCCTTAAGGACTGCGATGAAACGCGTCATACCTCTGATTTATCAAACTCTTCAAACAAGAAAGCAATTTTATAATGATAAGTTGGAACTTGAGCCACATCTTTTATATAAACAATTTACTCGGCTATTATTTAAACTGTCAGTGTTTTCTCCTAAAAGTTTTAAGCAGCGTCTCTCCGCTAATTCTAATTTATTTTCGGAACTACAATTAGGGCCGTGAAGTGTCAAGTCTCCGAAACTTGAAACTGGGTCATAATTAGCATACACTCCGCCTGAACTAAAGAGTGAAGTTTACCAGTTATGTGTCGGATCATAAAAAATGCATATTTGCATATACAAATACGAATACGGATCATCAGCGTCTAGATCCGCGAATACGGATACAGGTCTAAAAATTTTTGGTCAGTTGATCAATGAGAATAGCCTCAAAACGTCAGATGACACTTTATAATTCGAATTAGTAAATAATTAGGTGTGAACGATAGAAAGGTTGTTCAGCTGAAACCGGAAACAAATTTAGACTAATAAAATCATTGTGATCTTAAATATTTACACACTCATAAGAATTAATACGTTATTTATACGTTAATACGTATTGGTAACGTTTATTAATATATATTTTTTGAATCTATAGGGGTATATAAATAGACTCGTCGATGTACAAGTAGATTAACACTTACGAAGCAAACACCCGAATACATACAAACACAATGCAAAGTTTCACAAACGTGTGTTTTGGCTGAACCGATTTTGCTATAATATAATAACGACAAAATTCATTTGAAAGAAGCCAAAAAGACATACGGATACATCTTTTTTCTTCCTCGGATACGGATACAGATATCCAGCACATCCCTAAAGTTTACCGCCCAAAAATCTGACTCAACACTTATGTGCTGCAAATTGCCACTTGCGAAAGAAAATTGAAATTTGTTTGCGAGTAATGACTTCATAACGAAAAAACCACGTATCTTACGATTTCCAGTTAACATGAGTTGGTATTGTTCGGCAATGTAACCTTGTTTACAAAGCATGATACTGTTTTTACTACGTTTTTTATAGTTTGTATTTCATTGTATAATCGTGTATAAATACGTGTATTTATCATGACATTTAAGATTTATATATTAAAATTATATTTGAAAGTCTTTATTGAAATTAAAATGGCCGAAATAAAAATCTGAAAAAAATGTAAAAGTAAAGATAGTAAGAGTAAGATTAAGAGTATGATTGAATGAATTTTCGACATGTTAAAAATCTGTTAATAATTTTTGGATTTCTTTTATTTCTTGTATCAGTAGTGTAACACTCTTGTTGTTATGTAGATGTATGTTAAGCGCTTATTATAATATTTAATTTATTTTAATAGGTAGGTATATTTGATTATAGGTCTACAGCTAAAGTCTACTTGTTTTTATCTTTCCATTTAATTCTCATTAAACAACTAGGACTTAAGTTTTACAATTTGCTACAAGCTAATAAAGATAGTATGAAATACTCATGAATGTATTTTAGCATCAAATCACATATAAAATTAATAAATCACATATCAGATATACTCACCTCAAAGACGCGATTGTTGAACGATGCAAAGATGATGTCATCCGCAGAAAGCTTCGACATGTACTTCACTCCGGCGAAATGGCACAGGCAGCAATTGTCGTCAGTCACTATCGAGTTCTTCGGCCTGTAATATGATTCACATGTCATATAAGAGTTATCTATTATCTATTAAATATACAATAGAAGTAGTAATCGAGGTTGTAGCGCATTCAATGGTAAGACAGTATGTCGCTCGTAAACATTTGTAGTCAACTCAAGATACTTCTTTCTTAAATTGAAGCTTGGATTGGATTTAATTGTCAATATTTGTCGCTGCCTATATTTTCCAATTTTAAACTGGTACAGGCCAAAAATGGTTAAGATTTGATTATGACTTACAGGTTTCTCCTATAGGAGTGTTTTAAACACATTATTCAGCTCCACGTTTTTGTATGTACCTGCTACCTACACTACCTACGGAATTTGAAATATTTCGGGTAGCAGAATGCTTCACAAGGGAACAAATATTTTAGGTCGAGGGTGCTATTTTGAATCCTAGGAGGGACACATGTATGTTGCTCGAGACAAGTTATTTTTGCCGCCGAATTATTTCATTTCTCTATGAGAAAAATAAACGGTCGCTTTCAGATACATCATGTGAATAAAATCGCACATAAAGTTGTTTGTTTTTAAGATTAACCCTTGCATTACATATACATTTATAGACCGAGAGTGTAGCTACCGCGTACTTGCCTGACTGATTCTGAGGATGAAATTTACTTAACAATTTAGTAAAACAAATGTACCAAATACGCAAAAGAGTCGGCTGAGAGTATAAATATCAGTTTTTTTAACATTGGTCTAGACTCTAGACAGTTATAGAAACAGTTGCGGAGGATATTTTTTCATTTACATAAACTGTTTATGTAAATAAAAAAATATCCTCAGTTGAAATTTAGGTCTATATGTTTTTTGACTTTGTCCCCAATTCCTATCGCTTTCATGAAACCAAAATAAAAGAAGCATATAAAACAAGCATGCTCATTTGCATGGACACGTTAACAGTGCATGTTAGATCGGATTGAATAGAATGTCATGTTGGAATAAACATTTAGTGAATACATTATTTATTCTACTGATTTAGAGGTATTTCTTTGTACTTTCTATTTTAAGGCTACGTTATCAGTTTTGTGATGACGAGAAATAATAAAAGTGTACGGTTAATTTTATTAGGGTAACATTTACATTTTACGATGTACGGGATTTGGGAGGGAAAATTAAATCAAATGTATTTTGCATAGGCCTCCGTGCACTTAGAAATTGTCACTTAAAATATTTTCTAATCTTTAGGTATATTTACAATACTACCGGGTCGAAACACTATTGGTTTTAAATAATAACCGTTATTAATAATTAATATCTTTTGACGACCCGCATGGCTGAGCGGTCACCATACCGGTCTAACGCGCAGAGGGTCCCGGGTTCGATCCTCAGCCGGACAGATTTCTAAATGATGAATTTAGGTTTCTGTTTCTGGGTCTGGGTGTTTATGTATTTGTCTCTGTGTGTGTAGCACCCACGATCCAAGGAATCCTAGTGTGGGTGGCTTTGAGTGTAGAAAGCGTAGAAATCGTTAATGTTTTACCAATCAAAGACGGAACTTTGATAATCTTAACAAACAGACATAAGATCCAACAAGAAATCCCAAGGGTGTCCCTTTTGTTTCTGTACTTTTATGATCATGAGAAGACGCGGACACTGGTTCATACGCTGGACGCTTATTTTCAATATACCTATTAATATAAAAATGATTAACAAGACTTATAGTATGCCGTGATATGACGAGACACTCATTAAAAGCTAAAAATAGCTTGGTTTAAATATAGGACGACCTAGCTAAGAGTGGATCTAGTGTGTGACTGAGTGGAGCTGGATTATGTAACGATAATATTAAGAAAATATAATTTTATTAATAAATTTTGTTTCATCTTACTTTTTGTAAATAATAAGGAATGTAATGGATTAGCTATAAAGTCACTAAATAAAATAATAGTAAAAAGTACCATGTAGTAATATCGATTTAAAATGATGTGTCGCTTTCTCTGAGAAGCTAAAACGCAAATTAATGTTTTAGTTTTATTTCGTTGTTTTTTATTTAACCTAAAATACTACTACAAAGTATACTACTACGAGGTATAGGAAATTTAGTTTAGTTTCTCGTAATTAACAAGATTTACAATTTGAGGCCTATGAATTCTGAAGTGCGTTGTTGAAGATTATGCTGATATGAGTAATTTTTCAAATAGAACTTTTTTAGATATGTAACTTTGAAGCAACAATTTTAGATATGTGACTTTAATTTTAAAGAAGCTGGAAATAAGTGCCTTCGTCCAACTAAAGCATAGCACTGTAATCAGCATTACTATTACATACCTACATTTTTTTTTATTTTTCAAGAAAGTTTGTAGCAGCGTCCCAATTTATTATCTACTAAATTAAAAAATCTAAGAAACCTACCTGCAACAACAGCAAGTCAGGTGTCGAGCCAATTTGCAGAATCCCGTGAAACAGTGACGATAGAGCACATACGGCCAGCCGTACGCCGCGATGGACAATCTAAGGTAGTGTAACGCGTCATCCAAATTCATCCATGGAGGGGTTTCCGAGAAGATCTTGTTCACGTCGGTAGTGTAGATGGGTTCTTCGTCGTTGAGCATTTGGATCCGCCGCATCTCCCTGGTTTCTCTCTTCTGACGGACTCTTAGGAGAACACATCCAGCCACAACGTCGGATGGTACCAGGTCAGTCGACCTGAATAGAGCGCTGAGTAGAGCTGAAACAGAAGAGTAAACTTAGGTGGTAATACACACATGGGTAACTAGTAACGATACCCGATTGCTACGTATAGGGGTTCAAGTCTGGCTATCTTAGTTATAATATTAATTTTGCGGGTGTGCGTGCCAACATATAAAACAATAAATTATCTTTCCCAGAAGAAAATCTTTCAAATGCTAGTTCGTGGTATGTTATAATGTACACAAACAAGAAACTGAAGAAACAACAAACTTTGTTCTATCTAAGTGGTAGTTAGAAAACTCAAGATTGTAGATATCACTTCAAAAATTTTATAATTACAAAAAGGAGAGAAAACGACTTATATTAAAAGGAATAAAGGAGAAAAGGAGACTTGAGTGGGTGCTAGAATCTTTATTAAGTGTAACATCTCGTCGGCGCGTTAACCTTTGCTTAAAGCGACGCCAAACGCCATAAAAATGTAGTTTCCCGTGAAGCGGGTTATATTAAATATGTTTACATAACAAATACATTAAATAGGAGGAAAAAAATCATCGTTATTTGATATATGAAATAATATAGATGTAATGAAAGAAAAACGTCGTAATAACAATAAAGATCCTTAACGGGGCGATAAAACTGATATTAAGTGTACTAAATACGTGTCTACGTCACGAAACTCGTTTAAAAGGAAGTATATAATGTCTATAAAATATTTTATTACTTTCTAGTTTATAGAAAATATAAAAATAAGTTAGTATGTTTCTTCTAAGCTAGTGTGTATGCAGTCCACTTAAGCTAAGCGCTGTTGCTTGTTGACGTAAAATATTATGTAATTAAGTCTTATAAGATCTCGTTTATACTAACATACGATCCATGACTGACCAAATATTTCTATGCATTGGGCTGATTTAGGATCGATCCCAAAACCCCGGTAAAGGAACAAATTTATACAGGGCTCATAAAGATTTATGCGTACCTTGAAATAAACATAACATTCCCTTAAATAAAGTCTATATACATAGGGAAACCCAAAGCACTCCAATAACTTTTTCTCTTTTATTTGTCTACATATTTCTTACTGTTTGTTTGGTATATATTAACGAAGCTTGTGTTAAAACAAAGGGATCCGCAGTGGTTTATTATGCCCAGGGTGCGGCCATGCTCCTAAAGTTTGACGTTCTACATGAAAACATCGAAATCGAGATTTAGAAACAAATAGCGCCATCTATTGACGAGTTGAGAGAAGTCGCCACAATGTTATCAATATATTTTTTAGAATATTCATTATATCAAAAACCCATTACTGTCCCTCTGCCTGGCACGGGTCTCCTCTCATAATGAAAAGGATTAGGTCATAGTCCACCGCGCTGACCAAGTGCGTATTGGTAGACTTTACCTTTGAGATTTTTTTTATAAATCTCTCAGGTGTGCAGGTTACCTTACGATGTTTAGCAAGTGATAATTAATTTCTAATACGTACATAACTTTGAAAAATTAGAGGTGCGCCTGGGATTTGAACCTCGTATTCCGAGGTTATTGTCGCCGAATTTTGACCACTGGGCAAATTACTCATATAGAGAAAACAATATAAGAACAATTGAAGGATAACGAAGTGATAGCTATAAATTGTTACTAAGAGCAACATCTAGGTTACCTCGCTCCAAGGTAACCCGTTCGTGCAAAATCCATAAATATTGTTTATGATTATATTTATAGTATTTTCCTCAACTTATGCAGTCCTATTCAATTATTCGGTCAAGTATGTCAAGTTTATGAGGCTAATTATGCAATTAAAATTAATAAACAAGAATTTTTATTAATCAAATAATCAGTGTTGAATAAATATGAATTTCGAGCAATGTTTTTAAAACTGCTAAAGTGTTTTAGTGATTTATTTTACATAATTTGTCAATTCTCATGAAATTTATTATTTTAAAATAAACTGCACATATGACTGATTCTGACTTATATACAATTTCAGGGTAATAAAGACCAGTAGAACATCTCTGATAGGTTATCCATATTCCATTTGCGGTATTTGAAGTTTTTTCAAATATAATTGAATTAATAAAGATAACATCCCAAGCTCTACTGCAGCTACTCGTACTTCATATAAGAACACGATTAAAAATTATGTAATATAATAAATACAAGAATTTTGTACTTATATTGACAATGAAAAATATTAACTATGAAAAAAGCTAACTTTATCCTTTTTTAGTTGTGAGAATCAAATCTTAAAACCGAATTTAAGCTCAACCGATTAGGCTGAAATTGTGATAATTATCCAAGTGACGTTTTTCTAAATCCATAAGTTCAAACGCTTCAAAATATTGGAGTTAATTAGTATTTAGTATTTATATATCTTCATGATGTAGGTATTAAACAAAAAGGTATTTCTGAGAAGAAGCTTGTCTTCAAAAACTTTAAAAATGTAATCACGTACCTGCAACCTGCTGAAAGGCTTCTTTTCCGTGTTCATCTCTTTTCAGCCAGCAGAACGCCCACCTGAACCTCCTGGACCATAGCCCAGTCACCTTCCTGTGGTGCCTCACTTGGTTGGGCGTGTCTTGCATGTCACCATAGTTCACGGAGCCAAGGGGATCGAACACCATGAACAGCCCAAACACCGTTAGACCGAGTTGCACCCAGTTGAATAGGACTATACCTAAAAAATAAACATATATATAGTTCTAGTTGATAGCAAGCCTGTATTTTTTTTGTTAACAAGGGAGAAACTTTGAGATATGCACCTTCAGAAGGAAGATAAGATAAAGGTGTGATTCCTAACCATTCAAAAGCCTTTAGGAGTGCTACTTGGAGGTCTTCAGGATATTCAAGTCACGATTATTTAAATATTTAAATGAGACGTGAGATCGAATAAATTAATATAGTCCCTGCGTTGTCGTGTGTATCTATGATCCCGGGATGTGGATTTGTGTAAGTGTTTGGTTAAGCGTGGGTAAAATCCAATTTTCACAAAATGGGACCCTCTGTAAACCTACTCTCATACAATTTAAATATTTCAATGAGACGAGGGATCTCGATATGTACGCGAATGGAAAAGCTTTCTCCTTTGGGAAGTTGGTTCAAAAGTTTTCAGAAATAAATAACAGTTAAACGTATTGTGTTAATATTATTGTAAATACAGAATCAATCTCAGAAAATCGGTAATAGTTTTTAGCCGGTTTTGTTTCCTGTACCAAAACAAAACTAAACTTAATGCACTAATGCTTCAAACATAAGCGCTAGATACTAGATAAACACAACACGATGTTTATCTTTAACAAGTACGATACAGTGTAGAGTTCTCTTTATCTAAACGTCTCAAAGTTCTCTACGTAGAGCTGGCCTCAATAGCATTGTTCCTAATTTCCATAGCCGCAGCTGCGTTCCGTTACTTAGTCTGCATTGAGAGCCCTAAAAGCTTTATGATAATAGGAAACGGAAGCTTTATGATAATAGAAAACAGGAACTTTATGATAATAGGAATTGTGTGTCTGTAACCGAATGTAAGATAAGTGACACAAATTATATTATTACACATAGGCATTTTTAATTATCTGGTATACAGAGTGAACTTAAAATAATAAATCTTACTTATATTTAATTATTGGTTTATTTAGAATGTTGCTTTTATTTCAAGCTTTTTGAAACTGCAATATATGTATTGCTTTTGAGTCAAATCGTGTATGTTAAATACCATTTCCCGATATTCCGTTCGAGCCCTGAAGTTTTGCATGCATATGTAATTATATATTAAATCAAATCATTTTTTTAATTCAAAAAAGGTTTTATACAGAGCACTTTTTGAATGTCAATACATCTAAAACCACTTCACATGGTGTTTCTTTATGGAGAAGAAGCAAAATGAAGCTGGGAGGAAGCTATAGGAATTAAGAAGTCTGTAATAAATCAATGTAACCCCATCGAGTTTGGGCTCGTTTGATATGTAGTCAAAACACCCACGATAAGCCTCGGGTTATTTAAATAGTAATCGTGTAATGTGTATCATGTAGGTATCGTTTGTACTTACTTTGTATTACTATACTAGAAAACTTGTCAGTGACTGAACATTCAATCATTTCGCAGAACATCCACATGGTCCCCATTACGTTCAACGCCACTTCTGGTAGAACTAACAGCACCCTGTGAACAAAAGTAAAATTAAAAACCCTGTAAAGTTAGGTAAAGTACAGTGTGGCTTGATGACGTCACCAATTGTGTGTAAAAAGTTGAAACATGACACAAACAAACAGCGTTAAAGTTTGCTTAGGGAAATTGTTTCGTTAAATGTTAAATGACATATTTCGTTAAATTTTACCGTTCGACTTTTTTGTACCTACTTCATTTTCATATTTTGTACCTACTCATCTTCTATAACTTAACAGTTACATGATATAATTGATGTTTCAAGTATCACAGGTAAAAAAAAATGTTTAACTGTTGTCCATTTCATTCTCTTTAAGTATATAAAAATAAAAAAGAAACAATGTCTGCGTGTTGGTCGAATGTATGTAAGTATGATACTACACGAATATTATAAAGAGGAAAACTTTGTTTGGTTGTAATGAATAGGCTCAACAACTACTGGACCGATTTTAAAAATTATTGCACCATTCGAAAGCTACATTATCCACGAGTAACATAGGCTACATTTTATATGAAATATATTTGATAAATAGATTTTAAGGCGGTACAAAGTTTGCCGGGTCAGCTAGTTAATAATAAAGAGGTACATATTTAAAAATCATAATCAACAAAATCATAATCAAACAAAATTAAATATTGTAAAGAAATCCATAAATATATGAAATTTGTATGTATGAAAGTTGTAATCAGACTTGCGGGTTATGAATATTAACTTTGCCCTACATCTTATTCCAAGAATTTATGGGTCCCGCAGGACTCAACTTGATATTAAAGATAAGGTGGTTTGCAAGAAACTTGGATACATTGCGAGATGAAATTATATTACAAAGTAAAAAGTTCGTACTGAAATGACTCAGGAATAACTTTTCCGTAATTTAAACCCATATAAATAAGCTATGCATGAATTTACTGGTAGTATAGGGTTAAAATAATAAATAAAACAGTATAAAAAATATTACAGTATACAGTATAATATCGCAAAAATCGAAACATCAGTGGAACTCACAGTAACATGATAATAAAATTAAGCAGATCGGCTTTAATTTTTAACTTAAAATAACCATGACGGTAATATTAAATCTTTAATTAAAAATATATAACATACTTAGGTAATTAGCTAAAAGTCAGCCACTAAATTTTAAATTAATAAGGAACTACTAGTTTACTTTTATTTTACCTATGAATCGGTTATTTCCAGCCAATAAATAAGAAATAAATAACATATTATTTCCCAGACATAATGTTGTTACAAAGCTAAAGAAGGAACAGTTGAACACCCTCTTATTCCCAAAATAACTTAATCGATGGAATGGATGGAATTGTTCGCAATGAAAACCTTGGTAGTAAGTAGGTATATATAATTATGTAAGCTAAGGCCATAGATTAGTAAAGATTACTCACTCCTAACTAGAAAATGTGCCCAGTTTTGAGAATTGAAATAGTTGCGTAAAAAAGTTTTGCCACGTCTCCGTGCTAAAATATCCCTAAAATATTTGAAATCATTATTTATTTATTATGTAAATTCATGTAAATTACGCAGTATTACTTATTTATTCGTAAATTTTCTCTAAAAATGTTTTTATTTGTCAAGAATTCAAAAAAAGAACTTACGATAATAAGCCATTTGTGGCTTCATTCAATTTCAAGGCGGCGAAGTATCTTTACTAATCTATGGCTAAGGCCAAAGACTTTCAGCTGTATAATAGTGAAAATAAAAGATCAGACATTGGGAAGAAAACTGTTACCCATTTATTAACAATTGGTAGTAGGTTGTCCTAAAATATATATATCAAAAGATTATCAATCCTAACACTATGTTAGTGAAAACCGGGATGAAAATTTTACTATGTATGAACATTTCGACTATTCATCCCAATCTGAATAATGTATTTAATTTCCAAACAAAGCAATTTGTTAGTCTAAACACGCTTCGAAAATCTTTAATTAAGCAATTGTTAACTTTTTCATACTGTTGTAGCGCCGAGACGCAGAAGTCTGACAAAATTGTAATTAAGGCTATTGAATGAGATTTCAACAATAAAAGGAAGTGACAAAGTAATAACAAAACAGGTTGCTATTACTGTATTTCTGCATAATACATAATTCATAGCAATTATAACTACAATGGCATTATAGTCGTTTATTATTGGCAACATTGTTAATTACGTATTACTCTGGATTTATAAAGCGGGAAATCATGAAATCATAGTTTGCATTCCATTTGTTTTTAGAAGATTAGAATTACGGTGTACAGATAATCAATATTTTTTGTACAAGACACGATCATGTTAGATACTGTTGTTTAGTGGAATGCGTTTAGAGATTAACAGTAAATAGTGTTAAGTGGAATATAACCATAGACTAACGCCTGTTGTTATAATAAATCTAATTGTTTTGCTTTCGTTTTGCGATCACCTTTAACACTTTCTTCATACTACACATTATATTATTGTCGTTTAAAATTAACAATATTGTTTATGATTATTATTGTCTACTACGTTGGATTTATAAAGCGGGAAATCTTAATTTGCATTCCATTTTTTTTATAAAGATCGTTCACATTCGTGGTACACAGATAATATATATTTTAGTGTAAGACACGATCAATATCATGTTAGATAATGGCGTTTTGTAGAATATGTTTAGATATTAAAAGTGTTTGTGGATTTGTCCAAATACTAAAACAAAATAATAGTTGAGAAAATAGAAAAAAAATAGTCGAAGGGCCGAGAAGCCATTGCACTAAATAAAATAACTGGTTTAGTGCAAGTAGGATTCCATTGGTAAAATAAAAGAAAAAATTATAGAACTTATTTTTCGAAATTTCCGAAGTATTTATTTGTCATTATGAATATATCAATATAATATAATTTACGTACATTGCTAATTCTCTAGCTTTGATTGAAAAACATATTTACTTAACACGTTTCAGCTTAATCGGTCCTGTAGATTCGTCGGAAATTGGCCAAGACGGATAGACACAGACCAAAAGTCATTTTATAAGGATTCAGTTTTTTAGTTTTGTCCATAGATTAGTAAAGATACTTTGCCGCTTTGAAATTGAATGAAACCACAAACGGCTTATTAGTAAGTTCTTTTATATCACGGCGTGCGTAAATGGACGTTTTACGCACGCTTCGCGTGCGCAAAACCCCCATTTCCGACCCCGTAATATAAAATTTTATACAACACGCGGACGAAAAATGTTTTTCTGATTGCAGTCCTCGCCTGCGGCTCGGCCTGCAAACTCACACTTGTCAGAAAAAAAATTTTCGTCCTCGTATTGTAATGTACTATTTTTTAATTCTTGACAAATAAAATCATTTTTAGAGAAAATTTACGAAAAAATAACTAAAACTGCGTAATTTACATAATAAATAAATAATTATTTCAAATATTTTAGGGACATTTTAGCACGGAGACGTGGCAAAACTTTTTTACGCAACTATTTCAATTCTCCAAACTGGGTACATTTTCTTGTTAGGAGTGAGTAATCTTTACTAATCTATGGTTTTGACGTACGGAACCCTAAAAAGTAAACACGTATTATTTTCCCTGCTAATTAAAAAATGTTGCAGACATCATGATAAGTACTTATTTATTGAAGCTTCTCAAAGACTTGTAGCTATTTAAAAAGGTACGAGTCAAGTTGAGATTATTTTTGCTGAAATAACCTCAAGAGACCAGGTAAGAAAAAGCTCCGCCAACTTTGTGTAATATTTCTGCTTGGAAAAACTTTGAGAAGAAATGAATGAAATGAGAAAAGGAATGGAGCTTAAGGTGGAAATAAAAGGTCTTATGCTTTAAGCTTTACCACTCGCATATTTTGTAGAAAAATAATAAAAGAAATCATTATGATTTTATTTTTAGTTTACTTTTAACTTGAGAAATTTTGTGTGTTTAATGCTTAGAATATAAATAATAAAATGTCGCCGGAACGGTCGTAATCTTGAGTGTAACCAGTACCCTTATTTAGGGGCTTTAGGCGCCCTTTATTATTATAACTAGCAGCACCCGCGGTTTTGCCCGCGTTTAAAAAAACATAACGTACATACATGTAACTGAATTATATCGTAAACAATTTTAACGATACCGATAACGATAGGATTCATATTTAATGAACATTATGTTCTTTTTTTTGTAATAGGAGTAGCAGACGAGCATGCAGGCCACCTGATGGTAAGTGGCTACTGCCGCCCATGGGCATCTGTAATCAACCCCAGATAGGATTAGATATTCCTACCTGAAGTCGGCCACAGATGCGCCGCTACCCCTGAGGACTAAGCTGGAACGCCTCGGAAAAGTCTGTCTCCCTTACCACACCCTTCAAAACGGAACAGAGTAGCGCCTAACAATGCTGTTATTAGGTAGAAATAGGTGTGGCGGTGGTGCCGCCGGAGTCGAACCACAAAGGGTTCTACCACCTTCAAGTTCGTCTATATTCAACCGTTTAGTCAGCGCACGCGCAAATCATCACAATATCTTGTCCAATTTCCGCTGACTTGATATACATATGTCATAATTTTTTTGAACTTTTGTTCATACAGTAATAATAAATAATATAGGGTATAGTATTCCTGATTAGTGTGGCTTTCTGATTTGTAAATTTTCATTCACCTTACAAACAAACAAACAAAGTTACAAACTTTACCTCTTTATAATATTAGTATAGAGAAACTATATTGGGAGTGACGGAATAATACTATCATGACCGATAGACATTCTGAATCGTTCCTTGTAAAGCGATATTGATTGTCACCTAGCTAATCAGTATTTCCAATAGTCCCATAGTGACAAGTTATTAGAACGAGGAATAATTGATATAATTAATTGACCCATTAGTTCCGAAGTTTATACATAGTTTATGCTGACTTTTTGTAAGAGACAAATACTATATCTTAAAACTGTACCAATACTATAATTATGTCGTGAAGTAATTAAGTTATTGTGTAACTTTAATGAGACAACTATTGACAGATAAAATTACATTCACTATATCATGCAAGCATAATTCACACAGTGCTTCGGCTGGTATAATGACATGCGACAGTGGCATTGTGATATATTTAAAGATATTAAATATTAAATATAGGGCTATAGTTGAATGTTTTTCGGGTACATTTAATTAAAGTAGATTGAATCACTGTTACAGTATCGTATCAATAGTATATAGATATAGTGGTTCTTATTAGATGAGGATTGGCAAGTTTAAGACAAAATTATTACCCAACTGCGGTAATGAGAGTATGGGTTTATTTTTATACGTAACATGTCTAATTCTTAGGCATGTCCGGCAGCCAAAGGGCTGGACGGATGTTAACATATGAAGTGTTATTGGATTCGTATAAATTTTATTTTAATAATAATTCTTCAGTTTCCATTTTTATTAAAATCTTTGTCGTTTACAACCTACACATTCAGTTCTTAAAAAAGTTAATCTCGTGAAATACTCACTTTAAAAGCAATAACGGTGAGACGAGTCTTCTCGCGTCGGTGTCGGTAATGGTGCCTCTGGCGGACTGCTGTGCCAGGGCTGCCAGCAGCAGCATGAGGGAGGCCTGGAGCGCTAATGTGCCGCAGAGGTAGAGCCTCACGAAGGAGCCCCCGTGCCAGCCATCGGTCTGGCATTGCCACGTTATGGGATAGAGTATCTCCACCACCAGCGCTATTAGAACCAACCTGTGGACAACGGATAATTTGAAAGACGTTTTCATAAGTACGAGTAAATATACATTACATTTTTATTATTATGAGAATCATCATCATCATCAACCCATTATTGTACCACTGCTAGGCTCGGGTCTCCTCTCAGAATGAGAAGGATTAGGCCATAGTTCACCGCGCTGGCTAAGTGCGAATTGGACTACACACCCCTTGGAAAAAAAAACTTTTTTAAATATTATTATGAGAATATTTGTTAGCAATTCCTCACGAGTCTATTCAAATTCTTCATTTCTCACTAAGGTATATGCGGTTCGTGGGTATAAGGCCGAGGAGATAAATTGTTACGTCTAAAAGAAACATTACAAACTTACAAGAATCTTTTATTATTTTATTTTACAATTATGACTATACTTAATTAAACCACCCGAAGACGTTCTACTGAGCACGTGGAGGGCGTGCGCATCAGTCGGAGGCTACGGTTAAACTGCTAGTAAAAGTAGTGTTGATAAGTAGTAAAAGTGAAAAGTAGTAAAAGTAGTATGATATTCGTTAAGTAAGGGTAGTGGTAAAAAATCACATCTACGACACCAGCGATCAGGATGATTTCTGTGACGTGCCGTCGTATTACGTCATTATTAACAATCTATTTCGAGGCTATTGCCGAACATAGGTCTTCTTTCAGAGTAAGACGGATTTAGGTTGCGTAAGACACTCATCGTATTAGCCCACCAATTACTGGTCAGGTGCGGATTTGGTAGACTTTACACACCTGCAAAACTTATTTTACGGAACAAGTAGTTTTCCCAACGAATTTTTCTTTATTGTTAGGTACAGTACCTAGTTGTTAAATATTTTTACTGTGCTTAATGCTATTTTGGATTCTTTTTTGAATTTTATTATTTGTATTCCAAACCAGTTTAATTTTTAACTAATTACGTTCTTTTTCCCATTTAAACATCTAATACTACTGATGCGATGAAAATGACGTAAATAAATATTGTGATGTAATAGTTGAAAAGAAGTTGAAAAGCAATTGTAGATAATTTGCGATGAAACTACCACAATACTCGTAATAGATTCAATAATACAGTCATTGTTGTGTAAGTCGTTGATTCACGACCGGATTTATTTATGTACACTTGACTCATCACACCGCATCCTATTCGTATATTTGAAATAACAATGCGTATAAACCCTAACTATAAATACTAAGGTTTGAAAACGTCTATATCATCTATATGAATACTGGCTGACGTAGATATGATGCGACGGTCTCAGTCCTTAGGAATGGTAACACATCTGTGATTGGTTTCAGTGTTTTGCTATAGAGTTACTTTACTTTACTATAGCCACTTACCATCAGGTTTGCATGCTAATTACGGTCTTTACTAAGCCTATAAAAATAGAGAAATACAAAATACTAGTAACTTTTCAGGGCTCTTTCTTTGGTTTGGCAACCGATTTTTTTTTTGTTTGGTAGCTATTGAAGAGCTTCAGTGTTTTAGAAAAATGGAAGATGCAATTATTATGTTCGCATATTGCCTATTGCGCTTATCACTCATAACTATAATTGCAACATAATTCTGGAGATATATTTAAAAAAGTGTATATAGTAAGTGCATATAGTAAGTGATGGCTACTATTGAATAATTGGTTGGTTTACAACATACATTAATTTACGTAGGTATTGTGTCTCGCAAACCCACATTACACTGAAGCGGCGATTGAATAATAGCCAGAAACGCCAAAAACGAATGAAATGTCCGGCGTTTAAAGGGTTAAGCGTCCGCAATGGACAGCAAATCAAGGCAATCAGACGACGTCGTGACAATTTAAAATCCATTATGAAGCAATCATGTCTGAGCGAAGGTCGAGAAGACGAAAGCGCTTCTATATTGGATGAGAAAGTTCATTCATATTTAATGTCGCTAGCAACAAGTGACTTATGAAAGGAATAAGGCCCGCGTCACGATGAGCGATGACTTCGTTGTTTATTGCTTTGAGAGTTGTGTGACAGGGTACAAGCAGGTTAAAGTACTGATTGCCTACTGGTTGAAACTCGGCCTCGCAGTCGAGGGGTCCGATGTTCGGATCTCAGTTGCATCTCAATTTTTTCAGTTACGTATGATATTAGAAATTAACAACTCTCTGTGACGATGAAAGAAAACATCAGAAACAAACCAACACGCCTGAGATTTCACTGAAAAAGTTCTTAAAGGTATGTAAAATCTACCAATTCGCACTTGGCTAGCGTCATCGCTGATGCCTTGCACTTTGAGAAGAGACCGGTGCCTCGCAGTGGGTCAATAATGTATTGACGGTGACAATGAAAGAATTCCCGTGTGCAGTTTTTAATAGTTTATTTACCTGGAGTCAGAAAAATACCTTAATCTGGCTTATAAATAAATTATGACCTTTACTTGGCTCATTTCAAGATCCCTTGCTTATTCAACACTCAGAGTAATCTCCCGTCTTAACCAAAGGGAATTCGTAATAAGGCCGCCCGTTTCTAATTAGCATCTAATAGTTTCTAATTAAGTCTAAACATAATAAGTAAAGTATTTCATAAAAAATTGAAATTCTGTTGAAAACTAATTAACATGGTTCAATAAAGGTTGTGTAATAGTTGTCGATGAATATTTCGCAATTTTTACTCGGGTAAATCCCAAAGGGCAAATTGCGGCCGCTAAGTATATATTGATTACAAACTTTGACTGAACTGGGGTTTTTTTCTTGCATCAACTCACAAATGGCCATGTGATCTTAACACAATCATCATGACCAGTTTTTATATAACATAGGAGTAGCCGCCCATGAGCATCTGTAAACAACACCAGATAAAATTAGAATCCTACCAGAGGCTGGCAACAGATGCTGCTACCCCTGAGGACTAACTGAAATGCCTCGGAAAGTATTTTCCCTTACCACACTTCAAATCAGACCACAACAACCAGCAACGCTTACCACTGCTATTATTAAGCAGAAATAGGTGAGGCCGTGGTATCCGGAGTCGACCTACACTGAGGGTTCTATCACCTTCACTTACATGCAGTATTTTCTATGTCCAAGTGCGTGTGTTTTATGATAAATAAAATATACGCCGTAAAAATGTAAACAAATAAAATGTACGATGCTGTAAAACTTCCCAAATTGTGATGATATCAAATAATAATCGTACAATAAATAGCATACATGGAAATGGAGTCCAACCCAAAGTCGGCATAACATAAATACGTTGCTCTCCGTGAGGACTAAATTGGAACGCGGTGCAGATACGTCTCGTATATGTCGAGACCGAAATTTACTTTTACTACTTTATCAGCGCCAACTTTCATCAACATCTAGAGATATACCTACATCTTGATAGAAAGATAAACAGCAGTTTTAGGCGCTACTGTGTTCCGTTTTGTAGGGTGTGGTAAGGGAGACAGACTTTTCCGAGGCGTTCCAGCTTAGTCCTTAGGGGTAGCGGCGCATCTGTGGCCGAACTCAGGTAGGAATATCTAATCCTATCTGGGGTTGATTACAGATGTTTATGGGCGGCAGTAACCACTTACCATGAAGCGGACTGCATACTCGTCTGCTACTCCAATATAATAAAAAAAATCTTTTTCACACACTTGTTAAGAAGCGGAATGCATGCCACCGCTTTGAAAGGAGCTCTCTACTTGATTTCTTATGACCACAACTGGCGATTACGTCGACACTGATAACCTTGAATATTGAAGACTAGGTTGATTTGCGGTTAGACTTGCGAAATGAGGTTAAGTTAGTCAGAAGTCTAATTAAACACAAACACTAGATCTTGCAATTAAGTGATACTTTACATATCGTTTAAGTCCTTTAATTTTTCATTAAACTTCATTTTCCTACGTTGTTGTCTACTTAGATACTTATCTGATAATCTTCATATTATCTTTGGCTAAGAAAATAATAATGAATACCTAACGATATTTTTTAAAAAGGATGTCTTGGCACGTAAACGAAGATGAGCAAAATCAGATTAAATACTGAACATAAAATATCACGAAAAGTTGCTGCTACTTTAATCGTACAAATATTTTATTATAAATAAAATGTGTACAAATACCTAATGTAAAGAGCATGTAAAGAAATTGGAAATCGTATGTCGATTTGTAGCTAAAACGCACTAAAACGTTTTTTAACTCCATCAAGAACAAATATACGTAACTTAAGAACACATACTCAGAACTTAAGCCATGATAATATGCACGTACCAGACAAATCGAAACAGAAGTTCGAAAATGCTCGGGAACACGAGGTCGTCGGAGGCTGCTAGCCATTTTCGCCCCAGCAGCCGGAGCGCCGGCATTCTGAAACAAGAGAGAATTCTATTAATAAACGAGAAAATTCTTCTGTAGAAGAAAAAATAATATTTATTGCACTGAATATTTATAATCTGTAGTATTATAACAGATAATATGTTGTTGTTGTTCCATACAAAAAGTCTTTTGGGGGTTTTCCTTTCGCATAAAGTGGCAAAAGCATTAAATTTGGTCGATTTCGAAAACAAGAAAGAACAGTGTCATTAACCGTACCTTACTTATTTTTAACAAGCCTTTATTAATAAACTAAATTATGTGACCTTATTTTATTTATTCTTCAAACACACATATAAAGGGTTCAGTGTAAATAGAGTCGTTGTGGATTTTGCTCTACGATACGCGACAAGGCGTTGCAATTTGCAATTAAAACGTGAATTTATTTTTAGCCCACATACTTGCACATAATCAATGAATATGACGTGTTTAGTATAAGACTAGATTTGAAAGTGTACTACCGCCAATAATTAAAGGTTAAACGAGCATAATTAATTAATAAAAAAATATATGTATATTGACAAACATTTTTTCTTGTTTCAGTTCTAAGTTTATTATTTGAGCAAGTTATATTTTTTTCATGTAAGGCAATATCTATAAACATTGTTTGATAACCAGGTAGTCACTGAGGAAAGGTAGCTGACGACAATACTAACAAATGAAAAATGGGGTCACATGGGAAGAGAGATATTTACAACTCATGCTTTCGAATTTATCACCTTTGCGCAATGTTGTGTCGTCACAGAGTTACGACATTATGAGGGACTAAGGGCGAACATGCGAGAATAAATACATACAATATGTAAAAAAATTTACCAAAAATGTACAACCGACTTCTATGTCACTACAAAGTAAAAAATAGTTGAAATAAATGTTGGTTTAGTACATATTTCTGAAGTCAGCGCTCAATATATTTCGTTGGATAACGATGTAAACAGCGTGTCTAATATGAGCGCCAACTGGTTGGAGGAGTTCCCCTCATTTTCTCCAGAACCCATCGATGGATCCTAACCATATTTAAATGGGACAAACTTCCAGTTTTTCTCTATACAATAAAAAATAATTATTGAAATCGGTCCACTAACGGCGGACTAATTCGGGTACATACATAAAAAAAAGATACCGGCCGAATTGGTTACCACCTCCTTTTTGAACTCAATTTTCAATCATTTTCTTGTTGTTGATTACACGGAAAAGTATTAATTACATAAATAATGTATTATCTATTTACGATGCCATTTATGTTTTTTTTATACGATCATGACAAAAATGCAACGTATGACGTGATTGATAAGATAATATTAGTGATAAATAAAATATGCATTTAGATAAGCTAAGCATGCGACTACCTTATGGACTTTGCTATTTAATTCTAAGCAGATAATAAGTATGACATTTACGCGCATACATTTATTTATTTTGAAAGTTAAAAAACGAATGAATTCTTCCGCCTTTTGTGCGTGTTAATCACATCTTAATTATTATCAGCTGTCCCGAATAAAATTAGTATCATTATCAATCAAAATGTAAACTATGGTTATGTTTATAATATATGTCCATGGCTGTAGTTACAGGCTGTATAGTTTAGCTTTGAAATTGACGTAGATACATTGAAAACATTCAATAAATTTTGAAGGTGATAGAATCCTTTGTGGTACGACTCCGGCGGAACCACCGCCACGTCTATTTCTGCCCCATAATAGCAGTGTTAGGCGCTGCTGTGTTCTAGTTTGAAGGGTGTGGTAAGGGTGACATAAAGGTATGTCCGAAGCGTTCCAGCTCAGTCAGGTAGGAATATCTAATCCTATCTGGGGTTGATTACAGATGTCCATGGGCGACAGTAGCCACTTACCATGAGGTGGACTGCATGCTCGTCTGGTACTCCCATATTATTAAAAAAAAAACATGTGATGTCAACGAGGTCAATACAACTGTTCACGAATAATGCTGTACCTATAAGTACAAATATGTTATGAGTTACTGTTCTTCTTTATTTAGATAAAGGTTATAATAAGTAGGTGTATACGTATGGATAATCGCCAACACATTACCTTTATGGATTATAAATGTATAGGTACATACACACAATTAAATTAATGGAATGAATGGACTGTTAATGTTATTTTGAACGCGAAGAGATTTAACCTTAAATCTTAAGATACAAAGAGTATCTTATCTCAGTAACTTTTGATTGTTAACGAAAACGAATTCCGACAATAATTCTGTAAGAATTTCTAGAAGAATCCAGTCACTTTTGAAAGTTTAGGATTGTTGTTATAACTATTGTTGTTGGTCTAGTTTTCCGAACGCTGAACTTTGATGGCCGGATATTTCAGACGCCCGGATATTTCAGATGCTTCCACGTTTCCATCTTGTTTACCGCTCTCGGCAGGTCAGTAGGTAAACTATTTAGGTGTCTATAATTAAAATAGTTTGTGAATAAGGGTCTATGGTATGCCCTAATACGCTGTCGAATTGTAATGTACCTCGTTGTTGGTGAGATATAATAATTGCTTCATAACATGTACCTAGTCAACATAAAATATGTTGACGATCATATCGGTCTACTATGCAGTTGATGCCAGGTTCGATTCCCGGCCGAGATATGTATAAATGGTTAATTTAGATTTCTGTGCTGGGTCTCATACAACGCACGCACACATGTAGAAAGCGTTATTAGAGATCGACTTACGACAATTGTCTGATCATATTCGTCATCGATGAAATAGATTGACATGCAAATTACTGATTACTATCAGCCCATAATAATTAACCTGCGAACTTATCTCCGATTATCATCATTGAGTGAATAACGTTTTAATAACAGAACTAAATATCTATCCACGCTTATATGTGTCTACATTTTGGTTTCTCAAAATGTATTTTTAAGTCTAATATCGACTGTGAATATACAAGAAATGGTCATTATAGCACTACACTAAGAATTTAGATTTAATTTTGATTAACAGTGGAATAATAAACAAATCAAATACGAAGGCATTTGTTGTGAAACATCTGTCAAACCTTTTGATCGTCAAAGGAATTGAAATTTGTACAGTGTCTTAGATCTTTTGTATAATGAAGATTTCTAAGGATTTAATTATTCGCATTGTATTAAATTATATTTCATTGTACGTTGTGAAATTTGTCGTATCGAGTGTAGCTACAAGAAATAATTGGTAAGGATTGCATACACGTCAATCGATCGTAGGTCGATTCTCTCCAAACAATATAAAAGGTGATTTTTTCAAATGGACCTTCAGGGCCAAAAATCTATAGGGATTAGCGAAAAATGCTGAAAGTAACGACATTGATTTTGATAAAAACGAAAACTGCATCATTAGTTTTAAAATATCTTTTTCCTGTACCTATCAATTGTGTGGTAGTACCATTATGCTATGGCTGTTCCACGAATACATGACAATAAAAACACAATCGATGATCAATTAAGTTTACCATAGATTGCTATCTGCAATAGTAGTTTATTATAGATCTATTATAATAAAATGTATTCGATGTCGACTGATCCATCAATTCATTGGTGTGTATGCACCCAAACATGTCCATAATCCCTGTAAATCGACGTAGAAAGTCTACATTAATAATCCTACATTATAAATAAGGATTGTTTTTTATGTTATCGATAAGATTACGGTAATATTTTTGCACTTGAAATTTTACGTTTCATTGTAACTTGCTATATTTAAGTCCTTCTCGAAAATTCTTATCAGTACGAATACTTCATTAATTTTTTTTATTACGTGTTCAAGTATTGATAATGTAAGGAATTACCATAGATTAGTAAAGATTACTCACTCCTAACAAGAAAATGTACCCAGTTTTGAGAATTGAAATAGTTGCGTAAAAAAGTTTTGCCACGTCTCCGTGCTAAAATGTCCCTAAAGTATTTGAAATAATTATTTATTATGTAAATTACGCGGTTTTTGTTATTTATTCGTAAATTTTTTTTAAAATATTTTTATTTGTCAAGAATTCAAAAAAAGAACTTACTATAATAAGCCGTTTGTAGGCTTCATTCAATTTCAAGGCGGCGAAGTATCTTTACTAATCTATGGGAATTACATGTATTACATTAATATGGTTTACTGTTACTGTTAGGTAAGTTTTTATAAATTGATAATAATTTGTTAATGAAATGTTACAAATGTTTATTCTACAAATACCGTGCTTAAAAATCAGAGTCTGATAACACGACATAAGAAATGAAATAAAAGATTTTTTAACGAAACATTGACAATTTGGTGGCACTCCATGCTTTCGCGGACCCTTATGTTCGCAATTGTGTTTTCGCTGACATGCATATTATAGTGCTTGTGCAGGTCAATATATACCCTAGCAGCC
This sequence comes from Epargyreus clarus, assembly GCF_041222505.1. Classification (NCBI taxonomy): domain Eukaryota; kingdom Metazoa; phylum Arthropoda; class Insecta; order Lepidoptera; family Hesperiidae; genus Epargyreus; species Epargyreus clarus. The sequence goes on from NW_027332233.1 coordinate 7,310,529, forward strand.
CTACCGATTAGGACTAAAATATTGAGTGCATCTCGTTATGAAAATCTTGAAGGATTTTATGAATTTTCGTCTTTTTTATTTTTCAATAAACGAGAAAGATAATTTTAAATTTGCGCTGTATTTTAACATATGTTTTACTTCTATTAAAACGTATAACAATGTTCACGGTTCTGATAGATCTTGGCAAGGCTTTGTCATGACGTAAATTGACTTCAGCCGTGGAAAAATTACTGCATAGAAAATATTAAAATGTCAGAAAAATCCGACGTTTAATTTATCCTACTAGTAAAGTTGAGTAGCTTAGATTGTTTATAAAAGTTATTTAAGGAAAAATATAATGGGATATTACTTAGTGTATGTATTACAAATAAATTGTAGTATAGATAGGTGTTAATAAAATATTTCTGGCGTATATATAATCTGTGATATTACCTACCGTCGTTAACAAGAAAACTTTAATTTAAATATAATATGTTCTTACTTTCATTTCTTTCATATCTAAGAACTCGATTGTTCGTCTTCTTTTAAATCTAAGAACTCCATTAACTATTAAACAAAAATACTAAATCAGAATTCGTTCATACATTTGTAATCTACAAAATCACAGCAAATATACAACGTTACACTACAACTTACGTTAAACTCTTTTACATACTGGATTTTTACTCATAGTATTCGTTAATACTTTTGTGTACTATACCATAATAATGTATTACTTTAATAATACATGACTAATCGTATAAAATCAGAACTCAAACCTTATATACGAGTATAAGACCTATAGATAAGAACAAAGAGCAAAACACTGCTATTATACAAGTATGGAGGTTGCGCTTTCTAAGTTCAATTAGGGGGAATTCAATCGCTTTCATACTCGTTGTATCAGCACAATGAGAATAGTATGAAATAATAACTCAGTTGTAGAGTTTGTACCCGGCACTGGAGCGGTACCTATAAGTTCTAATTCAAGACAAGCATACCTAATATGTATGAATTTTCTCGTAATATGTTGTATACGGAACCTTATAACATTTTTCTCTTATTACTTCTAGTGAAACTTTTTGTTAAAACTTCACATACGAAAAATCTTATATATAAAATTCTCGTGTCACAATGTTAGTTACCGTACTCCTCCGAAACGGCTCTATCGATTTTCACCAAATTTTATATGCATATTCAGTAGGTCTGAGAATCGGCTACTATCTATTTTTCATACCCCTAAGTAATAAAGGGTTCACCCTTAATTTTTTTATTTATACGGCAACATAACGTTTGCCGGGTCAGCTAGTAACCCTATATTTTCACATTAATTGAATGGCCATCAAGTAATCCCATTCTTTCTTTAAATACGTTTTCTATTCATCAAGTTTACTTTGGTATAGTATTATATAGAGATACTTAGATTTTAAACAAAGAGCTACGAAAGATTATTAAATAGAAATTGAAGGTCAACATTCCATCTTGTATAAATGTTCCGTTAAAATTCAGTTATGTTGTTTCAATTGATTAACGACAGGAAGTTATGTTATTTCAAACGCTAAGCGGCGAAAGGTGAGTGGGTGTGAAGGGCTCTCGAGGGCAACCGGCAACTGTAAATTTATAAATATATCAAATCAAGCCGTCAAATCTCAGGAGCAGCGCTGCATCACATTGACGTCACTTTCAGATCAACGATCCGCATCGCTTTATGACTGTTAAACAAATCTTGATAGAAAGATTACTAACCCATTTACATTCATTAATAGTAATCATCCTATTTTTAACTAACAAAAATCGAAATTTGAAAATGTCTTGTATGTATTGAAGGTGGTAGAACCCTTTGTGGTTTGACTTCGACGGCACCACCACAGCAGTATTAAGCGCTGCTGTGTTTTGGTTTCAAGGGTGTGCTAAGAGACTCACTTTTCCGAGACGTTCCAGCTTAGTCCTAAAAGGTAGCGGCGCTTCTCTGGCCGACCTCAGTTAGGGATATCTAATCCTATCTTGGGGCAGTAACCAGTTACCATCAGGTGGCTTGCATGATCGTCTACACTCCCATATTATACAAAAATTGTTTTTTTTTTATTTTGGTAGGCAAAGCATTGGATCGATTGATCATTAATAATAGGTGTCAATAAAGTGCTTTTTATGGTAACATTTGAAACATTAGTAAGAAAACCTTGAGTAGATACATATAAAAAGGTACGTACCTATCATTATTAGATGATGCATGATTTATTTTCTATTAAAGAAAAAAATAAAACAGACATAAACCGTCTACTTTCTTAGAAACTTGTTGTTTTTGAACATTATGCTCATACTTGAGATATTTATGAAAGTACTTATGAAAGTGTTATAAGCACGTGTTATATGTGTACTGTTATAATAATTAAAGTTATATATTAAAATGAAACAAAGTATCTTACTTTAAAAATAATAGTATTGTCCTATTGCTCTCCAAAATACAAGAGTTAAATGTAAAATAAATGTTTCTATTGTGAAAAAGGTACGAATTTATTGAACTTATTATGGCCTTTTTTAATTACACGATTGCTTTTCGTAAAGAATACAAAACGGACTTAAATTGCCAAGTTTATTATAATATAACTTTAACATAAAGACCGGAGTTAATAATAATAGAGGTGCCTTTACTGCATGAAGAATGCATTAGAACTTCCCAGACAAGGTCTAACATATTATGCTTCATTATTTTTTATTTGGTCACGAAATGTATGAGTGCGGTCGGGCAACGTTATGGAAAATTCCTTTTTTGTTAATTAATTCTTCGTTTTTGTAAGCTTGCCTCAAGTCTTAAGATACGTCTGATCGATTATGTAACAAAATCTCGTAATACACATACAACGCATTTTCAATTCGTCATATCAATATATAATACTTTAGCGCAGGAATAAAAAAATGTAGTGATAGCTTGGTGCTTTAAACTCGGCCTCAATCGGAGGGTCTCAAATTCGAACCCCACGCACGCACGGTTAATTTTTCAAAGTTATGTGCGTACTACTATTTCTGATTAATTATCATTTAAGGATGAAGGAAAATACCACGAGGAAACTTACACACCTGCGAGTTCTTTCAAGAAAAGGTTTCATATCTTGGCAACGCGCCCTAGTAAATTCAAAAGACTAGTTACTAAGATTATAAAATCCTGTACAACATAAAACCTATTTTCGTCAACCTTTCGATTGTTACTGTTAACCATTATTGAATTATTAGTTTTATATTTTTAAACATAAAAATAGACTCTTTTTAATAAATAAAGTAACTTATTTTTGTAAAAACCACTAATACAAACCAGTAAATCGTGGAAAACGGTGCTGGTAGCAAAGTAAAATAACATGTAAGATGTAATCATAATTCTGTAATTTTGCATTTTGTTACTGTTTGTTTTCTCTAATAAATAAAAAAAAAATAAAGAAAGGGTGTAAAGTTTACCAAGTGCATTTGTCCAGCGCGGTGGACTATAGCATAAACCTCTTTCAATTCGAGAGGAGACCCGTGCCCAACTATGGGATAGTAATGGATTGACGACGTTCAAACGAAAAAACAATAATATACTTTGCACACAACAGTGCCAATATCGTGGATGACATAATCACAGAAAGATAAATAATTACACTAACCCCGGGCGAGTCATACATCGGTCCCTCTTATTTATTTATGGTTAAACACATATTTGGTGTAAATATTGACAAGCCAAGGAGATATCTGAAACAGAGCGCCTTGAGCGATTGCTCTGTTCCTCCTGTTGAGCTTTTAATATCTAATATCACAATTTACATATTTACTCTAGAATATTCGTTACTCTAGAGTAAGATATTTGATATTTGCGAGGTTTCAAATATTAATAATAACCTGATAATATTCTTATTCATGTGGCAATCCAATTCTCAAAGCTTCTCATATCATCAATCTGTAAAGATATTATATTATTATGAAAAAAGCTTGACTTGATCAAGCACCTGTAGTATATTTATAACGGCAACGTAACACCATAATAATCAGTCTCGCCTACTTGAAATTCGATAGCATTAACCTTTACATTAGATAAAACGTTATCATATTCCAAATAATACTCTATTAATAGATTATAGGATATTTTTTTTTTTTTTTTTTTTTTTTTTTTTTTTTTTTTTTTTTTTTTTTTTTATAATATGAGAGTAGCAGACGAGCATGCAGTCCACCTGATGGTAAGTGGCTACTGCCGCCCATGGACATCTGTAATCAACCCCAGATAGGATTAGATATTCCTACCCGAGGTCGGACACAGATGCGCCGCTACCCCTGAGGACTAAGCTGGAACGCCTCGGAAAAGTCTATCTCCCTTACCACACCCTTCAAACCGGAACACAGCAGCGCCTAACACTGCTGTTATTAGGTAGAAATAGGTGTGGCGGTGGTGCCGCCGGAGTCGAACCACAAAGGGTTCTACCACCTTCCGGTATTTTACCTACCACATTTCGATAGTATTGCATATTTTCAATTTTTATAATATTTTGTTAGAGTAGTATAAAAACTAATATTAGACTTACGTGTAGGTATTGGAAAAGTATCTTTCATTTTTAGTTTTAGGTAATATTTACAGATCAAAGCTTTTGTATATAAAAGTAACAGTATCCAATTGTTAAATCATAATGTATTTCTTCACTTCACTGTATATTCTTATTCTATATTCTCTTTAAAATACTTACTAAGATTTATTAAATTCTACTGAATACGTGAAAAGTTATATTTCTCCAACGTTCTCAAGCTACATAATTTCTTACACTAAACGTTTTCAGCGTAACTTTTGTTGTTTCCGACAACATCTTAGCTGTCGGGAAACGTGTATTGTACCTACCTACATAATACCCAAAGCGGTATCCGCGTACAACAGTACAATTTAAATTGTACCGAAACAAAAAGACAAATATTTCACGAAACTCCCACGGCCGCAATTCATTTTCAGCGGCGAAATATGAGCTTTTGTTTTACGTAGTCCTGTGTACTGGATATTACAATGTAAACACAGCTTCAATTAAAAGAGTTGATGGTGTGTGTCCGTGAATTTAGATCTTTTGTTCAGATTATTTTTTTAGAAAATATATTTTTGAATTGCTGATCTATATCTGTATTTAGTAGAATAATACCATTTTTTTATATCATTCAATTAGCAAACAAGCATGTAGACCACTTGAGGGTAAGGTTATTGGCAACTAGCGCCCATGGATATCTGCATCACTATGGTCAGCCAGCTCACTTGTGAATTAATTTAAATTACATTTATTGATAAGTTTAAGCGAAAGGTCAATGTCAAGGTTACTACCCTTAAGAACCAAGTTAAAATACTTCTTGTAAGTATATTATATGTATTTGCGTATTTGCGTATTGCTATCATACACTCTACGCAATATATCTGACGTTTCGCTTAAACTTATCAATAAATGTAAGTTAATTGAATTCACAAAGCAATGAGCTGGCAAAACGATTCCAAAATCGAATTACTGACGATGTTCGTTTTCCGGAAAAATAGATTAACTCAAGGTAAAAATCAAATTGATTTCATAGCGTTTAAGAAAGTATGGAAAAGAAAATCAAAAGTTAATAGCATACGGACATGTAAATTAAAAAATATAAAGGCGTGTGTGTATGTTTGTTGGATACCTACTATATTATATACGATTATATACCTACTATATCGTATATTGACGTATTGTATCGTATCTTATCATATAACATCATATACAATATAACATCTACAAAACGATAATAATAAAATATTATTGGGTATCGTAGCGTATCACACCAGCGTAACTGCTTCCGTTACAATAATCGTTTCAACAATATTCCGTCTCATGGCGCGCCCAAAGATATTAAATAAACGCTTTCTACACTCACAGCCCCACACTAGGATTCCCTGTGTCGTGGGTGCCGTGGACACACACTTAGACACACACACAAACACCCAGACCCAGAAACAGAAATCTAAATTCATCATATCGAAGCCGGAAACATAAACTACTTGCCGTACCTTCTAGCCACACAGTCGCACATGCCAATTCGCCTATACCTCGTGCCCTCGCTGGTTTGACAAGTCTTCTAAACGCATATCCTGACTTCGATCTATTTGCTGACGGATGGCAGGAAGTTTTAAGTGTGTGCCTTAAGTTTACGGATAAATTCTAACCTCCTACATTCTCAGTTGCTTTTCTGTAAATGTAATGTAATATTAAATTTCGTACTGACATAGTTTATTTAATTATTGTTTCTCTTATTAATTCTTAAATGTTACTATTTTATTTAATTTACTTTCAGCTATTATATAAATGTTTATTCTATTTAATAATGAAGTCTCCTGTATTATGACATTGAATTTGACATGTTAATTAGTGTAAGTGATTAATGTATCGTTCTAATTAACAATAAATAAATAAATAAATCATTTAGATATCTGTATGGCCGGGGATCGAACCCGGGACCCTTTGCGCGTCAGACCGGTATGGTGGCCGCTCCGCCACGCGGGTCGTCAAATTAAATGAGTATTAAATGATCAATAAACTTAATTAAGTAATATACATGTTAATTACTTTACTTTGTCGAAACAGTTAATTTTTACTGCTCTCAAAATTGCAGCAACATAATAAAACTTTGGTGTGTTAACGACCAACCCACGGCATGCAAACTCTTTAGTTGTTATATTAAACGGACTTTATAATAAACTAAGTTGAAGGGTGGTTTTGGTTAGTGGTTCGTTTGCGATGGTACCACCGTCACAACTATTTTTCTGTTGTTAATAACTTGTCCATGATAAAAAGTATTTAGTAGTTCAAAAATAAACCTACAATCATATTTGGAGCTGTACTTTAATTACAAATATTGGTGAAAATTATATTGTAAAAATTACATTGATAGAACAATAACAAATTACGAACCGTTAATTATTAACATTAATACATTATGTTTCATTATTTTTCCAATTTGAATATATTACGATACCTACTCTTCATTGAACACACGATTTGGCGTTAACATAGAAATCAAAATATAGAAAAGGCTTCAATACATTTTTATTTTAGACCACAGATTGGAATTAAATTTAGAACATTATATCCAAGCTTAATATCAAATCATAAATGCATCATACCAAAGGATATTCCAATTATTTAAAATTAATCATTGAAGTTTAACGCGCACTTAAGACGACGAAATGCTTTCGTCAAGGTACCTTTGAAATCAATACACGTGTAACTAACGCTACAAAGGGAAATGCCGTGGAGAAATAAATATCAATTTCCTACAACTTTGCTTTAACGAGGAGTTGTGTTTGTAATAATGAAGCTCGAATACAATGTTGTAGAACATGAGTGTATTGTTTCAAAGAAGAGTAATGTTAAAATATAGGATGCGATTCCTTCGCTACGCTATATGACCGCGCCACACTAATTATCTACCTCGAGCAGCATCGTAGCTTAGATTTCACCAAGGGATCGTATGCGAATAAGACGTGCTAAGTAAAGACAGCAGCTGTATTGCTGCTAAGGCTCGTACCCCTCTATACAAAAAACTTAGCATCTACCAGAGCTAAGCTACATAAATGACAAGCAGCGTGTCAGACCCGTGTCGTGACAGCCAAAATATTATTTTCTATACAATGTGTCTCTGCGCGGTATTAACAATAGTTAGAAATAGATCATCATCATCATCATCATCATCATCAACCCATTATTGTCCCACTGCTGTGCACGGGTCTTCTCTCATAATGAGAAGGATTAGGTCATGGTTCATAAATAGATCAATATCACCAATTACATCAATTTTGATGACCATGGCACGTGTCTGACGCGTTCAATGTTTGCAGTTTTTTATTTTAACAACTTCACTTTAGTCGGCTTAAGTATTCCATTTCGGTGCATTTTTGACATCAATTCGGGTTACTATACATTCACTAGGTTGCACAAAGTTGCGTAAATTTAAATTATAATTATGATTACGAAACATACACAATTCACAAGACGAGAATTACGCCTCTAATGCATACTACCGACAAAGTTTGCTTTATACCTGATAACAATCTTTTTGAATATAAAAATGAGGAAGAAGTATTATATTCAACAACTCTACATTTTCCTGGAAACAACAGAAATCACTAACGAAATAATTTCCTAACATTGTAGTATTTTTCAATGCTATTTTTATTAAGGCCTTGTAATCTGTAGACATACAATCTGTCAAACATCATATTATTCTATAGAATAATTTAACAGGCACGGCACACCCTTAGTATGAGTTTTACAAAAATGACAGGTTTTTATTTGTTTACGTACTCCCCATACATTTCCAATTTGTGATACAGTCCGGTAGGGGCCCTAATTGGAAATGTATGGGCAAATACGTAAACAAATACAAAAACAGTCATTTTGTAAAAATATAAAAACTCATACTAAGGATACTACGTGGTTGCGTTACGGAAGATAAATAAGTTCACAATGTACAATGATTTTGTTTGGCCACGAACCCTGTCTGATACGTACGATGTCTATAGATATAAGTGTACCACAAATGTTTATTTGTTGTTTTGTTGTATAAGGCGAGTTTACGCGTTATTTTAAGATCCTCCTGAAGTGCTCCTGAAGGTGGCTACCGTAAAATTATAAATACTACAAATCAGCCAGACAAGTCACGTCACTATGCGGTGAGATGAGCTGCATTTCATTGACGTCACTCAGGTCAACGATCTGCAGTGTTGCGGAATTGACTGAATCAAGTGTTATAAGAATAAGACTACTCTAAGGTTGGATATGATTTGGCAGACGCTTAACAGTATCTTAACAGTATAACAGACCAGAAGTAGAAAAAACAGTAATCATAAACCATCGTAAATAATCTACTCGGAATAAGGTTGACATAATGATATTTAAACGCGTATCTAATCAATTAATTATTCTCCATTCATTATACTACCTACTATTTTCGATTTGACGTTTACAGACTTAATTCATTGATATCTTAATACTAAAAAGTGCATAAAATAATATACTTTATCTAATATTTATGGTTATTTAAGCCTCAGAGTGTATGGATACCATATAAAATTAATACCAGTTATTTTATCTATATCATCATCAACCCAATCCTGTGCTGCCGGGCACGAGTCTCCTCTTAGAATGAAAATTATTAGGCCATAGTCCACAGTGCTGGCCAAGTGCGTATTAGTGGATTTCACATACCTTTCAGAACTTTTATAGATCACACAGGTATGCAGGTTTCCTCACGATGTTTTCCTTCGCCATTAAAGCAATTGATAATTAATTTGTAATATGCATAAAACTTCGAAAAATCAGAGAAAGGCTAAGTTTTAACAACTGGGCTATCATTGCCTATTTGTTTTTATAATCTATCTAAATATATAGACATAGTGATCTATCAACGCACAGCCCAAACCACTGGACGGATCGGGCTGAAATTTGGCATGCAGGTAGATGTTATGACGTAGGCATCCACAAAGACAGGATTTTGATCAATTCTACGCCCAAGGGGTTAAAATAGAGGATGAAAATATTACTTTACTACGCGAGCGAAGCCGCTGGCAAAAGCTCGTGGAACATAATTTTAAAACACAAGATTATTTAAAAAACAAAAGGTAAACTATACGAAAAAGAGCAAAAAAATATTAATTAATCAGTATCTTCATCGCTAAACAAACCATCAAATGAAAAATAATTTAAAAGACGCATACGTATGCTACGTAGGTATTTTTAATGTCTGAATAGTGCGAGGACATTAGGCATAATTATAATGACTTTGGAATACGGCGAAACGCAGACGGATCTAAGTTAGTGTGCAGTGAAATGGCGTTGACGTCACTGCCAGGTCAACGTTCTGCATTGCTGCAGACGAGATGGGGAGATCTTCAAAAGGTCCATAGAGCTCTTCTTTAAAAACTATGCATTGGTGTTTCCTCTGGTGTTGCAGGTGGCCCGACGGTGACTACTTCCCATCAGTCCACTTTATCTATCGTTAGGTTTAATTATTATTAAAAAAAATTGACGGAAAGAGCAACTGGCTTTACAAATAATTGGGCAAATGCAAGTCAAACTTGCACATATAGGATTTCGTACCAAATTTTCATTTATTCATTACTTTTAATTTTTGTTATCATTGCAGCCATAAAAAATATGCATGGAGAAAATTTTTACTATCTTTTACGGTTCAATCGATATTTTTTTTAAGCTTTTTTATTCTTACGGTAAGGTTTACGGTGGCCGATGTAACAATGAATTTTATTATTATACTCGTACCGACCGCCGTTATAGATAATTTGTAAAGATTTCAAGTGTCTATCTATTACGGTTCAAGATACAGAGCCCTGTGACAGCCGGAGTAAGGGTTAAGTTTTTACCCTTTAGAGGAAGAACTCTAAAAAGGCTGGGCATGTCATAATATCGTATATGACTTCAATCAATGGAACACAGAATAGTTTATGAACACAAACTAGACATGTCTAAGCCCCCAGGGTATGGGGAGATGCATCTTATTGACGTCACACAGGTCAACGATCCGCATTGCTGCGGACTTATGGCCGTTTTTAATATCTATACAATTTTTTGCCTACCAATGATCGAAGAAGTAGGCATACATTTTCTAGTAGGCAAAAATTTAATGATTATCATGGTCATAGATAAGTAAAGATACTTCGTCGCCTTGAAATTGAATGAAGCCACAAACGGCTTATATTAGTAAGTTATTTTTTTGAATTCTTCACAAATAATAACATTTTAGATAAAAATTACGAATAAATAGCTAATACTGCGTAATTTACGTAATAAATAAATAATTACTTCAAATATTTTAGGGACATTTTAGCACGGAGACGTGGCAAAACTTTTTTACGCAACTATTTCAATTCTCAAAACTGGGTACATTTTCTTGTTAGGAGTGAGTAATCTTTACTAATCTATGATTATGATATTTAATTATAATCCTTACCCTTGTTTTGTAACCGATTTCAAACCAGGAGAAGATTTCTCGATGCGACATATGTTTTATATGTTTATGTTGTATGTTCGCTAATAACTTCGTCGTTTATAAACTGATTTTGATGATGTTTTGTTGGAAAAAATATATTTCCAAGGTGGTCCCATTATAAGAATCAGGGTCTGATGTTAGTAGACCAGAGAAATCAAGGGGAACTTTCATAAATCGTAGGCGCTCATATTGGACATGCTGTTTACGCCGTTATCCAACGAAATATACTAAATATTTATTTTAATTATTTTTTACTTTGTAGTGACATAGGAGTCGGTTGTATTTCTTTGTTATTTATTTTTTTGTTTTTTAACGTAAATGGTATCACACGTGCAATATGTATTATAGGTACATAATATACCAATTCCAGTACTTTACCTTTCATATTATTATGATATTCTGTTTATTACAAAATTGAAATCCATCCATCAGCCAAAGTCCACAGCTGTGTACACGTCACTAGAAAAGGGATTTTGCTATAGTCATGACCTTTAGCCGTACGTGTTAGGGACAACCCTAAATACTTACGTAAGTTCACAGAATGACGTGACTGCCCATTTCCAGGATCCCTAAGACGCCTTCTAATTAACTTCAATCTATAATTAAATCTTAATAAGGATTGAAGTTGATGTGTTGTTGAGTTGATTACAGATGCTTCACGACCTTTAAAAACACCTCGAAAGGTCTCTTACCACACCTTGCAAATGAGAACTTAACACTGCCATTATGAGGCTGAAATACGTGGTCATTATTAGACTTCGAGTATTAACGCAAATTTGACTTAATACTAAAGCTCATAAGAATTAAACTTCTAAGCTCCGAAATCTCTAAAAATAGCTGTATGTCACGTAATTTTGAAGAGATCAGGTTTAATTATACCTACTAAGTATAAATAAACCACGCCGTAGAGTATACATAAGCGAGACTGATCCAATTAATCCAATTAATTGGTGCGTAAACATTCAGTAGCTCAGATTAATTGGGCTCTTGTAATCCTATCTCCCGAGGCAACATCGACAACCTATTTCTATAGACGATTTTTGTAGTATCCCTATATTTTTATTTTGTTTAGATATTAAAAAAATACGTTATAATACTAATACTATAAACTGTAGATACTACTTACAAACCAGTATTCATGAGCTTATAGTTAGTTATAGTGAGCTTTTATTGTTGATCTTTATTTGCTGCAAGCTTTTTAATGTCTTCTTACGTATGTCTTTCTTCCTAATTGTCAATCTTATTCAATATTTATCTACAAGAGACATTAGAGAGAGATATTTATCTACATTTGACAATCTTATTGCCTTCTCTCCAAACTTGGATAGGCAAAATCTGGTCAAGATCGATTATTGACAAAGGGAGTTATAAAGCAGTTTGTTTTCATTCCTATCCTGGAGTATCCTGGAGTACCTACTCCACCAGTCAGCGCGTTAATCTAATGCGGATTGGTTATTGAAGATATAATTTATTCCAAAGTGTTTACATTTACAGCGTTACCACCTTTAAATACTTTTTAGTCTCAAAAAAATTAAATCCACGTATTTTAATATAAGTCTTTGTCTCGTTTCTTTCATTATATTATTTTTATCTTACATCATAAATAAACAAAAACGACAATACACATGATCATAATATTATGTAACTTGGAAAAACAACAATAAACACATTTATATTAAACATTTTTTTCGTAGGTTCAAGTTTTAATTTTATACATGGAAGGTATAAATACTACCACGGAAGGTAATTGTGTACTATTGTTATGATCTATTGAAGTGTGCAATAAAGAATATCTATCTATCTATAAAGTTCTGAATCTTCAGAACTTTCTCATAAGAAAAGATTTAAGAAATACTCGTATCGTTAAAAAAATCTCATATAAAAAATACTTGTGCCTGGTTAAAATGAATCTGCAAAGCTCCCTGTGGTTAACTGCAGTATAAAATTGCATTGCAGTAATACTGCTACATTGCAACTTTAAATTGACGTAGAGATGTAGAGAAAACCAGAATTGACGTAGCGCAAGTAAAAAGAACCGATACATAAAACTCTATATAGAGGTCATTACGGAGATTAGTTTTTTTATATAAGCTACAGTACAGCTAAATACAACTAATAAATACGATTAGATTTGCTTTGTGATTGAAATTACTGCTTACACAATATAAAAAAAAAACAAAATCAACTTTCAATTTTTTATCGATCTTCTCTTACGGGTTAATCTTGGAATCAGTTTAGCTAATTTTGACGAAACTTCCTCTAAATATATAAAAAATACTGGGAGTAGCATAAGAGAAGAGAGTGGAAGTGGTTTATCGTTAGATGACATCGATAGAAATGATAAATTTGTAGTGAAAATATACAGCACGCAGGGAGGTTTAAAAATAAAATGACGGCAAAGATCCGATAAAAACTTTACCATAAACCATACTATAAACGTTTAAGAATTAATTAAAGTACAAGTTGTTTTATTGTTGGTTATGACCATTTATCTCGTTTTAACATTAGCTGTTTCACTTGAAACATAAAGAGCGCTTATTCGACGAAATAGTGACTCTTTTGTGCTAACAAAAGGCTCTATTGTTTTTGATTCAGTAACGAACTGAGATATTGTTGAGATTTATTTATGCTTGAGTCTAATTAGTCGGGAGCGAAATAAATGAAATGTTTTGACGTATTTTTAATTACACTTCAAATAAGAAAATATGGTCCCGTTTTATTCTGTATGCATTGAATGACGCTTAACTGGGGTTATGTTAAAACAAAATAATACAGCTCTTTACCAGACTTTTACTAACCCACTGCCGGCCACTGGTCTCCTCTTAGAATGAAAGGGCTGTGTTAAATAGACTACCACCATGCAGGTCATGTGCAGAATCTCAGACACGGATTGAGACCGAATTTCAAACCAATAGGCTATCACTAATAAAAAGTAATACAAAACAGACCTTAATCCGATCCTATCTATAATTATAAATTGCCATATGGCTCGGCCGAGATAACTACAACCCACTCTTCTCGGGGGCGGCGTAGGAGTAAGGGATTAAATCTAGGAGATGAGAGTGTTGCTGAGTATGTCACTAGCGCGCTGACATAATCATTTTGGGAACTTTTACGCATATACACTTTTTTCTGATGTTTTCTGTTACAGCAAGTATTATTGACACATCTAATACGTACGTGATATCATCACGTAATCGTGGTTAAACTCGAAAAATTGAAAGTAGTAAGAATCTGACAATTTCAGTACCATAAATGCCTGCAGACTCCAAAGAAAACTTAACAGACATAGCTATATTATTTTATTGAATTAAATTACTTCGAAAGATTTTTATTTACATCCCAGATAAAATGTGTGTATTCTCATTATAGGTAAAACAAATTGCTGAATAATGCGTGAATACTAATTATTTTATGAATGTTCGAAAGAAAAACAGCATAGAAAACAGTGGACTCAATAAAAAAGGTAGATTCAATTTCAGACTTCAATAATTCCGCCTGCAAGTCTCATAATGTCCCTATAAATATAAATTTAACAATTTGTTAAACAGACAAACAAGATTTTGCAACAAGGAATCTGGGAGCACTATACACGTCGTTGTCTCTGTGGCATTACTGCTACGGCTACAAGTGTAAACCATTAAGATACATGAAACGTTTTGCCAACCCTAAAACGCTATTTCTGTGTTAAAATTTCATTAGAGTGCTAACAAAATATACCGGAGCGTTGCTTACTCGGCGTCGGTGGTAATTTGATTATCCTGCACATTGCGACAAGGAGGTCGACTTGAGCGAAACGTTAGCGGGGAAAATAGTCATTGTTTCAACGTATACCTACAATTTCTAAAGTAGGTTTGATTTAGGCATTCTATTGTTTGAAATATTCAATTATGTATCGTAAGCGACTATCTAAAACAATTATTTTTTATAGTTAGATAATCTTACATTTTGTATAATAACAGACTTGAAATTGTGTGCGTAATTTGAAATATGAAACAATGTATTGTAGTATAATGTTTCTTTGTATAAAAACAAAGAAAGCGTAATTTGCTTGCTGCTCATAGACATTAGTAATAAACTCTAAATAAAATTAGTCCTACCTGAGGTCCGCCACATATGTATTGCACAGAAGTTGTTCAGGGATGGCCAATACAACTCCGGGATTCCAGTATATTACACTTTATGTCGTTATTTTAATTATGATAACACAAATCACTGTTTAATTATAATACAAACACATTTGGGCAGCGTAACGCCCCAATTCAAGCCTTGTATCAATCTGCCATTAATTTCGTAATTACCCTCTTTATATAGGGAATGTCGGAACCGATACTAAACAGATATTATGATATTTATAATATATGTGAAATTAATATTTGTTTATATTTATACATATAATATATTTAAGTATCAATGTATTATTATTATTATTTTAACTATTAGTAACTCATATTTAGTTATTATATTATTATAGTATGATCTTGTTACGTAGTGTTGCCAGTGGTATGTAACATATGCGTTGTTACCCTTGAGGACTTAGATGGAACGCCTGAAGTGTCTTCGAAGTTCAACCACAAAGGGTTCGACTACCTTGTAAAGTATATTTTATGTGTGCTTTTAAATTATATTATATCTAGAACTAGAAATTCCAGAAGCCTTTAGTAAATAATTCCTAGGCTCCTATATATATCGAATTTCACTCAGGCTTATTGTATGTTTAGAAATGCATTACGAAGAGTGGTTGCAAAAGCTTACATAATATATAAATTCGTTTAATACTTTAAAAGCTCTTCGTAAAACAAATTTCGAAGTTCGCATTCCCTAGGAACTAGGAACGTGGAGCTTTCGAGCGCTTTTCCAATTTATTTTTTCAGAATGTTTCAATATGCATTGAGCGTATCGATTTTTCATTTACGTTTTTACTGGGGAGAAGATGACAAAAGATAGGAAAAATTTCTTTTTTCCTATCTTTTCACAAAGTATACTTATTGTACACAAAATGCTTTGGGACTCCGACTATATTTATGGATCCTAAAATGTCATAACAACAGAGACCGAGCTTAACATGACCTCCAGGGCATAAACAAGCTCATAAATATTTGTTACTACATTCCCTCTATAATTTACAACGCAGCTGTTTAGTGTAGTCGTCATCGACGCAATACTGTTCCACTGCTAAGCCCTGGTCTCCGGACTCCGACAGAACTATAAGGGTTAAGCCTGTATTAGCATGTCAGGTACGATTTGCTGCAACCTTCAGAACAACGAAAACACTGCTCCTATAAGCCAAGAATAATTGAAGCGTTAATACTGATTTAGAAGAAAGTATTTTGATATAATTTGAATGATTAAATAATAATAACTTTGATATGATATGCTTGTAGAAACATAAGTAGGTACCTAAGAAAGTGAGAGAAAGTGTAAGTCAATAAGTAAACAAAAACAAAAGTAAACAATTTCAAATTTTATTCGTGTTTTATAATTCTAGGCCGGTTTGTTTATTTATAGATGTTGTTGCAAACTGTTATTTTCATTCAAGTATTGTTACATATTTACAAATATGTAAGTAAGTGGTAATTTCTTTTTAAGACGAGTTTCCACGCGCAGCTTTACTTGTTTTTGTTAGATCTCGTAAATTATTTGTGAACAGATAAGAAAGAAATGCCTTGTAATAAATTATTGACTATGAAAACATTCAAATAAGTTGTGAATTTGTGACACGAACGAGACTCGAAATTATTGAATAATTCAAAATTCGCTCAACTCTCACCAAGGCGAGCCCGAAACAAGGACAAATATTAAAAATTATTTGGTACGAGTAGCCAAAAAGATAATTTGAAATGACAGATAGGCATTCCAATTTCACTTGCACGTGTAGGTGTATAGATTATATTTCGTCGAGTGTGCTAGCAAGTGCTCTCGTAAGCTTCGACCTCGATTAATATTTGAAGGGCTCCAAGCACGGAGCTACCTACTAGCTACTCTACCTGAGATTTCATTTGCTTACTTTGGCTATGTAATTTTACGAAGTTAATTCAAATTACAAAATACACGTGTATTTTTTGATTGACGCAAATTTTTTTTTTATAACTAGAAGACGTGGTTTTTCAAAATCTTTGTAATAAGTCCAAATTTATGCGTACGTATCGCGACCTTGATACAAAAATTAAAATACGTTTTTATGTACCTACTACTGTAAAATATTGTACTTACAAATAAAAAGCAGTGAAGTGCAAGTGAGATAAAGTAAATATTGTATTTTTTTATCGTCTGGGTTTGATGTTAAGTGGTGATTGCACTTTGAAACATTTTATGATTTGCTTTCTAAGGACTATGTTTGAACTAACTTTTTCATGGAAAAGTGTGTTATGTTTCTTTTGCCACTTCTATTTACGTAAAGTTACGAAGCGTTGGTAAATTATTGTTATTCATAAAATAAATATTATCTGTGAAAAAAATCGTATAAAAATATTTAAATTTTGTTCATGATCGGCTATTGTGCTGTACTATCTTTCGATTAAAACAGCTGATATAATATGTAATGTATTAATAATGCAGTTTGTGCAATGTGTGATTGTAGTCATCATCATCATTATCAATTCATTAAGTACTGTCCCACTGCTGGGCACGGGTCTTCTCTCTGAATGAGAAGGATAAGCCATAGTCCACCGCGCTGGCCAAGTGCGTATTGGTAGACTTCACATACCTTTGAAAACTTTTTTTACATTTCTCAGGTATGCAGGTTACCTTACGTTGTTTTCCTTCACTGTTTAAGCGAGTGATATTTAATTTCTAGGCTAAATAGTGCTATAGTGGAATAATAAACTTACTACAAGGTTTACTACGAGAAACTCGGATACTTATAACTTTAACAATAAACTACATAGATAACGGCGTGCTGTTTCATAAATAGAGCCATATCTAGAATATGTGCACTTAAGCAGCTCAAGTGTGCTAGTGGTGCGTGGGCGTCAATCCCCACTTATTCCACTCTAGCGGAAATCTGATACGTGATAAAGCAGAAAATTACTTAGATTATTACCAACGAGAAAATTCACATCTATTCCTGCCTTATAGCAATGGGTGGCGCTGATGTGTTTTGTTTTAAAGTGGTGGTGTTCCAGGTTCAATTCCTAATATGGGCCGATTTTTTTTATAACATCTATAGACGTAGCAGACGAGCATACAGTCCACCTGATGGTAAGTGGCTACTGCCGCCCATGGACATCTGTAATCAACCCCAGATAGGACACAGCTGCGCCAATACCCCTGAGGACTAAGCTGGAACGCCTCAGAAAAGTCTGTCTCCCTTACCACACCCTTCAAACCGGAACACAGCAGCAACACTGCTGTTATTAAGTAGAAATAGGTGTGGCGGTGGTACCGCCGGAGTCGAACCACAAAGGGTTCTACCACCTTGTAGCAAAAAAGATGAGTGGGATATGGACAGGGTCTGTCCAGCGATGAGAAACGGAGAAAGCTGATTAGAGCGGAACAGAGCTGGTTGAGTGAAAGATATGAGAAAAATATAGATTTCTGTTGTAAGTGGGTGTTTTTTATTTTCTTTTTCTATAAATTCTGACTTGGACATACACACCTACACACGTAGAAAGCGTGATCACTATTTTATTTTAATAGGTTTTAAATTTCAGTAACTAGCAAACTTAAATAAAAGTTCTCAATTATAAGGTACTAAACTTAAAGTAAATATAGTTATTATTTGTTACATATTAAAAACTGGCATCAAGTTTTAAATAAAGTTGTACATGAACATCAAATTTTCAAAAAAATAATATTTTCTTAAATGCTTAAGGCTTTTGTCAAGGTTCAACGCTTCAAGTTTTCAGAAAAGACTCATTAGGCCACTAAGTGCTACGTGACTCTGACTGTTATTGTTCAAAAAAGTCTAGGTACACTAAACCATCTGCGAAACAAAGAAACTTCCAAGAACATAGATACATTATTTTTACGTCCTTATAATGAAAATCATTTTTAAATTTTTAAACCATTAGTTTGTTCCAACTTCTTTACAGCCGTGGACTGCAGTAATTATATCTGAGTTAAGAAGATTGAATAAAAGTTAAAGCAGGACAACTCAATTTATGTTCAGTAAGAAATAAAAAAATACTATGTTTTATTGTTATTTATAGTTTAATAAAAATTTTTACTTATTCAAAACATCGAAAATAAATGTGTAACATTAACGAAACTGGCCGGTAAATTAACAATACGCAGCGCGTCAGCTGATTAAAAAATAAAGTAAATAACGCGCAAGATTACCATAGTCGAACTAAATACAAAACTCTTAATTACAACAATCTCTTAACAAATTTTAGAATTTAATTGAACGAATATTAAAATTTCGAACTGTGACCTTTAATAGGTAACATTTTAATGTAATTTTATAAAAATATTTTTTCGTTCCACTCTGCTTCAAATTAAGGCCTTAAATATTCGATGCTTTGTAAAAATCTACCACATACCTTGGAGTTATTCCGATAGTAAGGTAGGTGTTATTTAAATAGTCATTATTACTGATTTTACGTTTGAAAAATAAATTCTTTAATAGTATCTATGTTAATTTAATGTAAGTATGTTCATGTTATGAGTATTTCTTCGTAGAAACTCTAATGCGAATCATATAAGATTTTACCTTCTATTTTCTCTTAATAAAATATCAAAATGAAAGTTAGATTCGCTCGAATCATCGCTGCGAAAGTAGCAATAATATTTAATAAAGAGTAAGTATTCAAAGGTATAGTGTATAACTTTGATTCTATAGAGATAAAAGAGAAAACTCATTAGGACGAATTGATATACTTACTTATAATTAAAACTATTTTCGTATTATTACATCTAAGATTATTTTTCTAGGAGTAATTTCTATTGACTGATAAGATTCTTCTTATCAGTCACATAGGTGATGCAACTTTATGCAAAAAATAATTTGAAATATTTAACTATTTCAATTTAGATTTAAGCAGACACCACAAATTCTGGATATATTTTCAGTTTTTGTGCACATGCCAAAAATAATTCTATATGAATTCATTTTGAATAAGTGAGATTTGCATCAGGTAGCGTAACATCGGATACTGCTGAAATTTAAATGCTTTGCAATCCAAATTCTAGTCTAATGGCGTCTGTCCGCCGGGAATCAATCGACTAAAAGATAGCAGGGAAAAAGGGTCTGTCTTACGACAGAAATAGATGAGGTGTTTACACGATCGGCCCTGGAATGGAGAGTTCTACGAAAAAGTATTTTCATTGGAGAATACATACATACTTATATGTGGTAATAAAATATAATATAATACTATTTGTACTGTAAATAACACTACAATTGAAAATTCATTTACGTACATATTTTTAACGTTTTCATTTCAGACAATTTGAGTCGGACTACAGTGACAGTAGTACAGTACCCTTACCAGGAGTTTTTACGTTTCGACAAATATGACTGTTTTGGTATTTGTTTACGTATTGGCCCATACGATTTCCTTGTTCTGACATAATCCGCTAGGGGCGTTGATTGGAATTTGTATGGGCAAATACGTAAACAAATACCAAAACAGTCATGTTTGTCGAAACGTAAACACTCCTGGTAAGGGTACAGCTGTCGTACTATACATGGACAGTTGTTATACAAAATGACTCGATGCGAGAACGTGCGTGTGTAGCCTGTCGCAGCAGTTGTTTAGCAGGATATTGCATTGCCGCGAACCAAAAGATTATATGAGCTACAAAGTAATAAAAAAAACTGCTTACAAGTATAGCTTATGGCGCTCGCATGGTTTAGAGGAATTCAACAACACCTAGTACGTTATAATTCGTAAAGTCGATTGTCCTGCAAGGCGTGCTATAGAATGATACATACATATGCTCGAAAAAAACACTGTCCTTTGCAATCGTAGTCACTTTAAAACTGGTAAACAACGGTACGCAACCGTCCTGCTGCCGTATTCAAATCGTCTAATTTGAAAGAACCCCAATGTTTACACAAGCGTTATAATTTAATACCGAAATTCGATTTGTTTGAAGTATATTTACACCAATAATTCCGATAAAGACTCCGGCGTTCCGAAGTACATTTATAAAACTGGCGATCTAAATTTAATCCCCTAGTTTTTAGGTCAGGGTCTTAATAATTTCTTGTGAATGTAGCAAATATTTTCTTAAAGATAGTATGCATGTGAATTTATATTTTTAGATCTCATATCAACATCGGGTAAATGTTAAAAAAACAGGACAGTCCCGTGCAAAAAGACGTGTGGCCACCTTTCTAATAACTCGCTGTAAAAATAAAGCCAGAACTATTTAGCACTTAAATCGATTATAAACCAATATGTTACCTAGCTCTCATTCTTTATCTGAAATTGAAAACATTATTATTTATATCACAAGTCACCCGATAGATTGAAAACTCTTCGAAAAATCAATTTCGCCGGAAGTGTAAATGGCGAGCGTCGACAACGTGACTCCGGGCTATATTTCACGATACACGTGCAATCGGAGATCGTATCAAGCGGGAAATAGCGGAATTGGTGGATAAATTGGACAGAAGCATTATTTACGCAGTGACAGCCAAACGGTATGAGTTTCGATCTACTGAGTGGTTGGGTTCGAAAGTCGGCGAACAAAAAATATTCATAGGAAAATAGTGTGAAAACATGCATATGTCTGATAATTTACTTAAAGATGTTAACTTTACGTAGTTCAAAGTTATTGATGTCCATGGACACTTACCATTAGGTTAATCACAAGTTCATTTACAACTTCTCTTATGTAGAAAACCATATGCCTCACCATTCTAGATTTTTTCCACTTTATGTAGACCAAAGCTCTACTATTATACCTATTACAAAGTATTTTTCTGTATCAGCATTAAAATTATCCTTTTCTGCGTGTCCGGCGTCCAATGGTAGATATCTCTTTTCGGGATCAGTAAAGTTTATACTAATACTAATCAAGTATAGATATATGGTACATACAAAACTAAGCATCTAACTTTTTTGGACTTTTTATCAGAAAAGTTATGTTCGTTAAGTACGAAACTTTTGGGTAATAAAAAGTTTTCTGCGTGGTAGCAGTCCTCCGCGACCCACACAAGATACGTGTGACATGTGCGATGAATCATCTATATTTCAAAGTCTATAAAGAATTAGTTGTTAGCCTGTAATTAACCGACTTCAAAAAGGAGGTGGTTATTAATTCGGCCGGTATCTTTTTTTTTAGATCACTATTTTTCAAGCTTACTTAGTACAATACAGTTTTTAATATTGCTGTCAGTTAGTGACGCTGCGTGGGTGCACGCTGTTCAAGGTTGATATTGAATTCGCCCCTAAGGAAATAGTCGGCGAAAAAAAGTTTAAGCGGTGTCTGAAATCTGTAAACCAAATTAGTTTCTAAAATAAGCGGACCAACAAGGTCATCCTGTTTAAAATTTTAACGCCCTCTTAAAGTGCCCGGAAATGTAAATTGAGTTTTAAAGCTGTTCCTATACAAAATGACACTACCAATATATATGTTCCAATAATACGAAAATCTGGTTTTGCCACCCTTCAAACCGTCCAGGAGTGGACTGCCCTGCGCCCCCGGCACACTGCATAATATATTTCACGAAAAATTAAAAACCGTGCAAACAAGTGCTCGCGAAAAAAACAGTATTTGGGATCTTGTATACAATAAATCCGTATAGGCAGGTGTTAATTATTTTGAAAGTTTTTTTTGTTGTAAATTAGTATTTCTCCTAAAAATATACATACCTACTACTACTTTGATTACTATTGAAAGGCCTTCGTATAATGTAATCTACCATTATATACATTCAGTTTCATAATTCAAACTGGAATTGCTAGAATATTATACCTATAATTTTATTCTACTCATGAACAAAAGGGAACGTGTATGAATAGAATAAAAGACCATTCATTGTATTGTCTATGGGCTGTCAAAACTTATGATATCGCCATGAATGTTCCGGAAACTCTAACAAAGCGACACAAATAACATAACCATTCTATATGAAACCGCTTCGTTGGTTTTTGGACTTTAGTCGTGTGTGGAACATTAATTTTCAAAGCAGTTTTTTTTTAATAAAACAAAAAGCATGCTATTTTGTATGACGGGGATGCCAACATAATTATACCTAGTTTTATACTACGTTTTCATTAACAAATTTTACATTTGCTATATTTTGAGTTGAAGGATTTTAAAAACTACAATTAAATATTTTTTACGCATGGAAACAAGTTTAGATAAAATCAAAAACCAGGCAAAATAATACAATGGGGCAATTTTAACTAACTAATATGGTTTTGAGCAAAAAGTATCTAGGTTTTTTTAACACTTCTGTTAAATTACACATTTTTTCATTCTGAGTATTCCAAGATGTTTTTCTTTACATTTTTTGCTACTTTTAACGACGTTATTACACCATTATTATAATGGGTTGCAAAGATAGCGTAGTAATTGAAACTCGACATACCAATTCAGATGGTCCGAGGTTTTAATTCCAGGCACACACCTATGATTTAACAATATTACGTGTCAATAAGGAATTAAATGATTTAATTTTGAAGTGGTGTGCTGTAAGAAAGTAAATAGTTGATTACGATGACTATTTTTATGAAAATACATATATTTATGTGTTGCATTTATGACTTCCTAAATCTTTTATTTACAGACGAGCTTTTGCCCGCGGCTTCGCTCGCGTTACGAAGTATTATATTATAATATCGCGTTACGAAGTAGTATATTTTCATCCCCTATTTTGTCCCATTGGGGGTAGAAATGGGGTAGAATCAAAATCCTTCTTAGCGGATACCTACGTCATAACATCTACCTGCATGCCAAATTTCAGCCCGATCCGTCCAGTGGTTTGGCCTGTGCGTTGATAGATCACTATGTCATATTTTCATATGAGATTCTAGTAAAGTTTGCATACCTACTCTAAATAGGTATGTGTTAGATATAGATCACGGAACTCTACAACTAATTATAATTCAGTGGTAATTTCATCCAGTATCTAATCCGCGTTTTCTTGTTTCACTTATATATGCTGTACGTTCAGTTAATTAGATACAGCATTTAAATCTTGAGATAACATATCAAATAATCTTGTTTGTCCTACACACTCAAACAAATCAGTGATAAATTATGTAGGGCGCGCATGCGGGCGTAAATACGCGAGTTAATAAAGGGAGCTTTCAGTGAATACAGTTATTAAAGGCCAAAGTAGTTGTGCTGCGAATTGAACAAACCGTTGATACGAAATTAATAGTGTTTATTAATAATTACACACTAGGAGCAAAGTCGCCTAAAGTCTAAAGTAGGAGCATATACGCGCTTACACTTACAATATCCTAAATAAAGAGTCAAAATTTTTGGGGTTATGTAAAAATAACTTTTCGCCACTGTGAATTAAATTTTTGGCAAAGATTACAATGGATGTCTTGAAACCGCTACAATAACAGGCATACCTACTACATATTATAAGTAGACTGTGTTTTGGTATGACAGAGGTAACCTCGAAATATTTGAAGGAGCCTAACAATAATTAATTCTGCGCTTGTTAGGCACAATGACTACAGTAGCACTACCATGAGTTTACAAAAGTATTACTCGCTAGCGACTGCGTAAAATAAACGTATGAAAATTTGTATAGCGCCTCTGGTGGTTACTCCTAGAACTAAATTCCGTAGTGTGAGCCACTCGTAACGTAAAAAACCTATCGAAATCAAATCGCTAGCGAATGTCATTATGATCTATTGCTATACAAATTCGGTCCCATGAGTCATTAATTTGACAGACGTTGTCAAGAAATACCGTAACGATAGTAGTTATGTTATTCACTAGCAAAATGAAAATAGATTTCTATTTACAATTTCTATAGTGGCGTTTCTATGCCAACTCATGGTAGTGCTACAGATAAACAGGCGTGTGTTGATATGATAATGCTGAAGTATTATTTCAACGCGGGTTAAAACGCGGGACACCGCTAGTAATAATAAAGGTGCTCGTAAATGTATGCTGAAATTGTATTTGTAGGTAAATGTTTACGTTGCGTATACGATTTGCATTCACATTAGTTTGTTTACGTTTGTTTAGCTAGTTCATACATCCGTTTATAGAAACCACTACCTTTCCAGCCGTCTATCCGCTCCCTCAAGGCAATATTCATAATCAATGCAACGCTGGAAATAGACTCCGTTAGACTCTAAGCTTTGTTCCTTTTGAATTGCCAAGGTGTTCTTTACAAATTCTGCTTATGAAACTTATATTACCTTCAAGTATGTTCCTTATCCTATTCTTTGCGATTTATATAAAGTGAATAATAAAGATAAACTAAACGATCCTTCACATTATTTACAAAAATGTGTAAGGTTGGCTTTATGTGCAGTTGTCTTGTGGCCGTTAATATAAATCGGGTATTTTATTTGTAAACGTACTTAAGTTTCCGTAGGTGAACATTAGTATGAATTTATCTGAATAAACGTTTTTATCTCGAGTATGTACCTAGTTATAGAAGTAGTATATGTAGTATGCTATTAATCACTCAATTATCAAATATCATTAGTACTTATAGTACGGTTGAATGCAGGCAGCTTTGCGGAAACGTATGGTTATCGAGCTAAGTATAGTTCGCGCCAAACTGCTAGTCCGCTCCTTGCTATGGCGACGCGATTCATTTCTCTATTCAGAGCGGACTAGCAGTTTTACGCGGACTATTACTATTACAGATTCTAAGTACTCGTACATATTAGTATATCAATTGTCTTGCAGAAATCCACGTTGTATTTTAAAACATACTTCAAGTACCATATTAATAAAGAATAGGTATGTAGTCGTTTTAGTCGTATTTTTATGAAACAGTTTTTTTAACAATTTATGTAAAAATATGTGAACATACAAAAATTACTATATATTATTCATATCTTATTCAATGAACCAAACGTTATAAATTGCTTACTTCCCATGAACAATAACGAAATGAAAACTCCCTGCTTTTAACCCCATTATTATCTGTAATGCTACGGTACTCTGAATTTCTCCACAAAAAGCTGCATAAACATTTATTAATAGCAGATAAGTGAAAACCCCAATACCCCAGCTAAAAGTTTTTAAGAATAACAGTTGCGCCGATAGGCACTAATTAAAAATCGATGCTGGTTTTCCATTGTTGTCTGTGCAATAGGTGCTATACAAAAACAACAACAGAAAATTTATTAGGGCATCATTATACATATTTTACTAGATTTCACAATTATAGAATATATTTAATATAATTGTAATATTCAAACATGTAGATTAGTGTTATTTAACCGGTTAAAATCAAAATCAATACATTTACTCGAAGTAAATTAAAAAAAAAACCGTCCGCCATCATTAACCACTACGAAAGATTTCGTTGTGGAGAAGAAGAATTTTGAACACATATAAACATATACTTTAGTAACTTTAACAGTAATTACTTAATTAGGTAGTTTAAAACTTGAAGTTCGTATAATGTAAGTTTTTTTTATTTACAATCATTGTTTCAAATAATCATTTCAGGTACATGTTTATCGCGTCCACTTTGTCCAGAGTAACAATGTTTTTCATAGCTAATT
The DNA here is from genome assembly GCF_041222505.1 of Epargyreus clarus. NCBI lineage: Eukaryota > Metazoa > Arthropoda > Insecta > Lepidoptera > Hesperiidae > Epargyreus > Epargyreus clarus. The sequence continues at coordinate 7,337,138 of NW_027332233.1, forward strand.
ACATATTCTGTCATAAGTAGCTACTCATCCGCGTAATAGGTTTTTGCTAGCCATCAGCGATTAAACAACACAGCGAGCTTTGTTAAAATAATAGGATATCGACCGGTCCCCGAGGGAGGTCTCTTGTGCAATATGTCCGAAAATAATAAGGTTAAAACTCATGGTCAGAAATAATGATATGGTGTGAGTGGCCATAATGTTTTGGGTACTTAGGTTCATTGTTATTATTTACTTATTCAACCCCGCGATATTATAAGGGTCTTGTAAATATTTGATCACTGAAGACAGTAAAGTTTTCAGTGACGTCATAATGCGATTCAAATGTTGCCGACGCTAATATACATAATTGTATTATTTTTAGACGTCTACCGCAATTTCGCTCGGGTTTTAAATATTTTAGTGCGATATAATTATCCTGTGTCACTCCTTATTAAGAGTCCTTTGTGAGAAGTTCAGTGGTCTAACATGGCCTAAATAATGTATTGTTTTGGTCTCGACGACTAAAATTGAGTTAATGTTTTGTTAAAAACGCGGCCATTGATCGCGTAGTGTTTTTTTTAATAATATAGGAGTAGCAGACATGCAGTCCACCCGATGGTTAGTTGCTACTGCTACCCATGGACATCTGTAATCAATCCCAGAAAGGATTAGATATTCCTAACTGAGGTTGATTGCAGAAGCGCCGCTACCCCTGAGGACTAAGCTGGAACACCACGAAAAAGTATATCTCCCTTATCTACCACACCCTTCAAACCAGAACACAGCAGCACTGCTGTTATGAGGTAGAAATGGGTGGGGTGGTGGTGACGCCGGAGTCGAACCACAACGGGTTCTACCACCTTCAAACGATTCCGATTTGACTACGATTCGGGAATGTTCAAGTTCCAATCCAATCGGTTTTAATTCAAATTTTCGCATTAGTTCGTAGGTACTTGTAGACTGGGATAATCCTATCACAACCGTCGACGGAACGTATAAACAGATAAGAGAATTGGGATCGGAATTCTATAATTAGAAAATTTCAATCAGTTTCAAGAATTTCGTGGAAAGTGTGGAAGCATTATTTGCCATCGCTTTCTAAATAATAACGTCATGATTCTTATTTTTATAAGCAGTAGCCAACGAGCATGCAGTTTCTTTGATGATATCCGCCCATGGACATCTTAAAATTATCGGATATAGAGCAGGGGTTCTACCATTCTACGAGATCTCTATATCACAGTTGCCGGTCCTAAGGACTAAGATGATCATGTTATTCGGCCAGATGACATTACTTTTAAGTACTATCTAACTTACTACACTTATTAACTAATTAAAATTCTATTTCCTCTTTATCCTACAAGTCATTCGTTACACAACTACAGTAGTAGGTACGTAGGTAGCGGTAAGTAGGTACATATCTATGTTAGCGAATATTTATCAGGCATGTGAATGTAGTTAAAAGTGCCCTGCACAGACTCAATTCTAGATTTTCAATTCCTCAGTGCATTGCATGTTCGTATTAATAAAACCTTTGTTTCCCAAAGGGTTGCATGCTCGCATGAAATTTTACTTCCATAATAAAGTATTCAATGTTATGGAGTTTACATAAAGCGGTGTACAAATAATCATTCCTGAGTTTCATTTTAACTGTTAAGAAGTTAAGATGCGTATTGTCTTATTTATGGTTGTTTATTGAAGATATTTTATATAAAATTCAGCTTCCGTATATTTATTTCCGCAAATCTCAACAATTTATGGAGCTATTGACTCGTTTTTTACAAGACGTTGCGTTTCTTTATAAAATATACTTTTTACCTCGATGATAACACGGATACGGCACGGAACTTTGTTTTGGTACTTTCCCAAAATAAATATGAGGCTAAGGTACAACAAACAATATGGTGAGGCAAGAATTTAGACATAAATAAAATAACAATTTCAGTGCTAAGTAACGTGAAAACGATTAATTTATGTAGCTAAAAGTTTTGAGTTGCACATAAAAATATTTAAAGCTAGAGTTTCATTGAGCTGTTTAAAGTCATTTTTCATCTCTAAACGTGGGTGGAACAATAGGAAGCTAGTACGTAATATTGCAAATATTATAACCTTTGTATACAAACGCTTTTAACACTATGAGCAGATGTTACATGGTGATTAACTTGATTGTTCACACCGGTTGCGCATGATCTTGACAACAATACGACTCACGACAGATATTCATTACCTTGTAAACCTAATGTCGGTAATACCGTATTACTTATCATTCTAGATACATATAATGTTTTTATTATACCCGTTTATGCAATGACATGTCGTATGATTTTACAATTCTCGTGCCGCAAGACTTGGTTTAAATCTAAGACATATCTCTGTTTATTACTATTATTATTATTTGATGAATTACATCGTGAAGAACCTGGAATATCTTAGAACTCTTCATAATAAAAAAGCGTGAACCTTTGCCCTGTATTTGGTAAGGGTCGTGTATCATGTTATCGATCTGAGAAGACTGACCACAAATATTATTTTTAGATCTCGATGATAGGACATAATTTTTTGTGACTGACGGATAATCGTGTCCAACAATATACCAAATTTATCCTTTTGTGTTAATACAAGTTATCTGTTAAGCTAAAACTAACTAATTTATACAGTCACAAAATTTCATTGAAATCGGTTGACTTGTTTCGGAGTTTACCGCGATCAAACAAATTTACTCTTTATGTACCTACCTATATTATACTACCTTATTATATTACCTACTCGTATATTAACATTAAAATACATGAACAAAAAATAGAATTTATAATTATAAGATGCTTACAGCTTCGCCTCTGTTCCAAGATCTCAGCTTGATAAAGGTATGACATGACATTCGCAAGTTAGGTGTGTTTCGTAAACGAAGACTACGCCTATAGGTACGCAGTACGCACATCGATTTCGATTTGATCGTCACCCCGCATGATTCTAAATAGTACGTGTCAAGTGCACAATCTCAATACGAGTTGAAAGTGACATCGAATTAAAAAAATTATGTTACTGAATGAAAGTATGTTTATCTACCTAATGTTAAATTCAAACATTGAGTACCTACTTACAACGATACTAAGAATGCAAGATACAAGTAAATAAATATCTTTAATTAGTATGTAATTAAAAATTGCTAGCGTTTTCATGTATTACTCGATACAAAAATATGAAAAGATATTATTTATCTTAGAAGCTGACCTTTTGTCTTTAGAGACTTATAATCTTTTACAAACTACATTCTCATAATAAGGTCTTCTTTGCCTTCTGATATAAAATAAAAATGAAATTGAATTCGTATCTCGTTAGTGAATGTTCATGACGGTTTTAAGGTAATTGCGGGAATTTTTATATTTGATTATGTAACGGGTACTCACAAATAGCGGTTTTTGGATTCCGGCCGACCCAGTTGCATGGATCGTGGTTAAAACGAAACTTAAAAACTGCTTATAAGCCGTAGTTATGTAATAAAAAAATATTGTATTAACTGTAGCTTCGATGTAAAGTCATAATAAGCGATAAATGATACTGTAACACAGCTATGATATTTCGTACTTACTTATAAACTTAAAAATAATTGGCTAAGTGCAAGTTGAACTCGCACCTGGAGGGTTCCGTGGCACCAATTTTTATATTTTTTTTATTTGTTATTATGGCAGTCAATGCATTATGAAAATTTGAACAAATAGAAAAGCGTCGTTATTTTCAACTATTTAATTTTTAATTTTAGTATTTGTTGTTATAGTTACTACGTTTATACGTACTCTGTATAAAATCAAGTTTTATCTTTTAAGATTCAGGAGATAAAGCCCTGTGGCAGACGGACAGACAGCGGAATCTTAGTAGTAGGGTTCCGTTTTTTCTCTTTGGGTACGGAACTCTAGATACTATGGAATAATGTCTAGATTCGATTAATGACTAACACATTACATAGATAACATATTTGCATTACATATTCCAGAAGCCAATCAATTCAATTACGGGATGAACCTTAAAACGCTAGCGGGATCTATATATAGAGTTGACCTTTCCAATGTAGGTATTTTATTCGACTACCGTAGGCCAAAATCTTGCTGGTGTTATAATGTGAAGAACTTGTAAGTAATAAGTTTAAATGTAATGTATTCGGTAGGTAAATAACTTTCGTAATTTTCTTTTTTACAAACACGTAAAAACCATTACAGAAAAATATAGGAATGTAAAGATATAATAAGGATTAGGTAATGTAACCATGTATTCTTTCAACAATAAATATGTGTAGTAAATATTAACCTAAGCAAAGGTACACATATAAATTATTATATATTTTAAATACATACCTAAGATGTAAATAAAAGCAAGATAAAAGTATGTTTACCACTGTATCAATACATGTAAACGTTTCTTAAGTTATAAAATTAACCTATTTATATTTTAATAATGTATAATAATATATATATATATATATATAATAATATATATAATAGGTAGGCTATTGCAGCAATGCGACATCTTATTCGGGATTGAAAGCATTGTAAGGCGCATTAATCGTGTACCTAAATAAAATTAAGGCGGTCGAAGCTTATTGTCGTAATTGGATTTATCTTATCACGAGTGCCAGACCAATCACAAATACGAAGACATAAACAGTCTTTCTGGCCGGAGATGAAAGCAGAAGGCTTCGTCATAGATGATACATTTAACTTAATCCTCATGTACAGTAAAATCTCATGACTGTTATTCTATTTGAATTAACTTTTTTAACCATTTATTAACAGTAATATCTACTGTTGTTTGATATTTCAATTATATAAAGTTTTAACTAATTATGCATAAATATTATTTAGGTACATGACATTTATTCAAGGGAGCAGGTCTGAAAGGTGAGTAATACAATAGCAACCTTATTAGTAATGCATGTCAACACATTGGAGGTGTAAAATGTGCATACTGATATTTCCGGACGATTCCTAATAGGTAGGTAGTTGCAAATTTTTTATATAAAATTCTCGTGTCACAATGTTAGTTAGTACCTACTCCTCCGAAACGGCTTTACTAATTTTCACCAAATATTATATGCATATTCAAAAGGTCTGAGAATCGGCTACTATCTATTTTTCATACCCCTAAATGATAAGGATTGTTCACCCCTAATATTTTTTTATTTACCATATAGGTAGGCAATACAACGTTTGCCGGGTCAGCTAGTAATAATTACGTAGTAACTATTTATTAATCTGTGGTAATAATATATAAACTATCAATATACACGTGGGTAACAAGATTTGTGGTCAATATGCACAAATAGAGTAGAACAGTTGTGGTCCAATTCAAATTTCCACACGAGCAAATCACACGAACCGCCGATTTTAAGTTACGTATGTATGTGTGCTATAGAATTTATATATTACTTGCTTTACCGACGAAAGTAATCAAAATAAAATTTGTTCCAACTAACAAACATACAATGTATGTAACATTGTAAATTAAATAAAAGTTGAAGTTACGAATTGTCCTTTAGAATTTAATTAATTACATGCTTTACGGACAAAAGAAATACAAAAAAGCTACATCTCCTTCTCTTCAAAAGAAAAGTTCTCCAAAATCTTATCAGAGGTGTTCGAAGTGTGCTAATCCGTTTATCTTATGTGGCGCGCTTTGCATTTAATTTTATTAAATCTGTGTATCGAAAGAGTTCAGATTACAACAAGGTGATTATGAAGGATATACCTTAGCAATTGGATGCAGAGAGCGTAAGACTTAGTGGCAGCAATACTGGAGGCATCTATCCAGCAATATTTGAAAAAATTGATAGAAAGATAAGGTAATTAGACCCTTACACAGCCGTTACACAAAGTACTCACGGGTTGATTATGTTAATAATCAGTGAAATATAGTCTTTTGAAGAACGTTGACATACTTACCCACACATGTGAACACAAGGCACACGCTATAACTTGTTTTCATTTTTAAGGCAAAATTAAGTAATTACACATATCTTAAAAATCAGATACATAAAAAGAAGACGTTTCTCGAGTTAAATTATGGATGGTACATGACCTCGCAGATCTCGGTCAGCGCTAAAGATGACAACGTACATAATTGCACGTATCATTCAACGAGAAAATGTTGAATCTTTGAAACGAGGGGAGACCAAGAACATTGTGTAATATAAGTACGAAATGACGGTTGTCTGGGTGCGTTTATAGATTCCTTTCAGTGACAAAGCTGAATGTTCCTCTGTTGACTATAACTTGAAGTCAAAAGTATCTTGTAGACTACAAGATACTCCTCTTCATGTAAATGAATATTGTTGTCGGAATTGTTTTTTTAAGATATCTTCATGATGGATAAGTTTTTACAATGATATATCTTGCGTATTTTTTCATTGATAGCATACACTCGGTTATAAATTTAATGTTTTATGTAATGTTTAATGTCCTTCAAATATTTTTATAATAAATCATAATATGTAAATTTTATAAATTACTAACATCATTTTTATTGGACTATTATATACATCACAAGCGTCATTTTATAATTTTAGTTTTTAACTTAGTTTTTAACTCAAAAACGTTTACGATATAAAACTTATTTAATATAGATTACCGAGAACAGTAATTTTAAACAAATTAATGATAACTTTCTCCGCAGTAGATAATTACTTTCAAAGCCGCACGCGTGCATAAAGATAACAAGATGTTAATAAAAGATGTGTTACACGGTCACGGTATAAAAGTATTGTAATTGGTACATCATTGCATGTTTTTGATACTTTCATAAACATAGAAGATATTATAACGGCCCTTGGAAATGCTGCTCCCTAGCTACTGGACCTATAATTCTACCGTAGCCGGTCCCCTTCGTCGTTTTTATAAAGGTATCGCAGAAAGATAGTGCTGCCCTTCTGTTGAATTTTATCCCTTAGTTGCCGACAAGACTACGTGAAATGTAAATGGTGATATTTGGGGGCCATTATAACACATTAAACGTGGGAGACACTAAGTTACAATTTCATTCATTAAGTACGACCCTATAAGACGGAGAAGACATCATGATTTATTTTACTATTAAAGGAAAACGTATCGCCTAATCTTTCTTTGATAAGGTACGTTTATCTGTTTACGTAATTAAATTCAGTATCTACATCACGCGTGGGATACAAATTGTAAATTAATAATACATTGCTGGGTTTGATAGCGTATCCACTTCAATAGTCTGTTAAATAACACGCGCTAACTGAATTTTTTATACTAAGATCTACCCACGCTCTCTGCTGAAATATTGATTCTATTTAGTAACGAAGTAAATACAAGATTTATTTACTCTCGTAAGCGTAGGCGGTGGCGCCTCCGAACAATTTTGCACAGTAATATTGAGCTCTTCTTCATTGGGACGACACGACACCAGCACGGCAGCGGTAACGACTCCAGGGAACATACTTATAATTCTATGAAATTGTACTACACGCTGCCTATGTTAAAGACGATGACATTTTAGCGCTGGCAACGGCATGTCGGTGTCGTTGCAGTTGCATTTGGAACAAGGCATTATTATATACTTAATAAGAAGTAATCTGCCCTTAACTTAATAAATACAACAAATAATTAGGAGTCATCGCCCTGCCGTGTCGTATAGGTGTCGATCAAAAATGAAAAAATAGCTGCCGATGTCATGCCGTGCACATTGGTATTATTTCAGTCGATTTCACAATGTATTTGTTTATTGCTGTATGGCCCATTAATAAGTGTGAATGCCCTTTATTGTAGCATTGAACTAGACTAACGTTTTCATAACGAACGAAGGTCAAAGTCGGATGGAAATAAATACGCTTTCTTGGGGAACAACACCTACCGCTGTGAGCCAAAGTAGTAAATCTTGCTGAAATGTTCCTGCTTATGGCAATATAGCGAAACGGCAGTCGAAAAAATATACTCTACTCTTTTTAAAGCGTGTCAAGATGAACAACTAGTTTGCACATATCTTTAGTGAAACTGTCATCTTTGCCACATGGTAGCATCATATAAATCTGACACAATTGGAAATAGCCCGCAGGTCGCACGCAAGACTTGTCGTGTGTAAGCATAATTTTATACGCCATCAACTTGTCCGGTTCTTTAAATTGCATATTATGTGATTGGCGTGCGGGGAATCCGTGACCTGAATAAGTAACTGCTAGGTAGAATGCATGAATTAATATCGACGGTAATTTTCATACGACTGGGATAAACACATTACAAATAGTATTGACATAGAAAACAAACGTGTGTGTACTTATGTACACGTGTACTTATGTGTGAGGACTCGGAGGTTATACTTCTTTGGCGTTTTTGATAACATATTTTTCATGCAAATAAATCACAGAAACATATTTTAGTCCAACAAATAACCAATAGACGATTGTCAATGTGCAAAAAGTGTTACATCGATATGCCCAACTGCATCTCTCCCTAAAATTGTGTGTTACATCTGCGCGCGCAACTTTGTCCCCTATTAAAGAGAGTCTCATCAGAGTGTAGGACCAGATCACTGGATTTATAAACACGTTATGTACAACTTAAATAAAAGCGTATTAATAATATTTCATCCCACTCCCGTAGCCAGTCAAGTTGAAATAGTTTTGTACTTTTCTCCCGACACGTTCCAACGATAAGTCCTTGTAGATGTGCCCTTCCGCTGAAGCATTCACGAAGGGACAAAATCAAGTTAGACGAAGGATGTGCCGAAGCGCCAAATGCGATGAAGCGTCGATCTCTGCGATTTATTGGATGTCCCACTGATGCGGAAATTATGTTCGACACGCGTAGTACACGATAATGTTTATGTCTGAATATTCACGTTAACCATATTGAATATAGACATTTAATATTAACGATTTTTTGCTTTTATTAAACTTTTGGGATTAGACCTTTCATACAAGTCTCAACTTAGTGATCAGTTTCTATGTTACTATATTAAAATCATTTTATTTTCATTGTAAATATAATGTTGCATTACATTACGGCAATAGTTTTCTAAAAAAATATATTAAATAATTCTTAACATACAAAATTACGATGGCACTGCCGATTATGATGTCCGTACCTAATTTAAATAAGTTTTGGACTTGTTACAAAAACAATATAATTGTTATAATTTAGATTGAATAATCTAAAATATTATTTTATAAAGCAGGTTTTAAGTGCCCATCTAGGTATTATAATTGCAATACATAATAATACAATGTATATCTATCAAAGTAAACAATTACCAGTGAGTCTTATTAAATACCTAGCTGACCCGGCAAACGTTTTGTTGCTATATAAATAAAAACATGTTAAGAGTGAACAACCCTTAGGGGTATGAAAAATAGATAGTAGCAGATTCTCAGACCTACTGAATATGCATATATTTGGTGAAAATCGGTAAAGCCCTTTCAGAGGAGTACGGTAACGAACATTGTGACACGAGAATTTTATATATAAGATATTCAAAAAAAGTCTATTTAGTATATCAAATCAAATCAAATCAAATCAAAATTTTTTATTCAAAATAGGTTCTTTACAGATCACTTTTTGAATGTCAAAGCAACTACCACCACTTCACAAGGTGTTTCGTTATGGAGAAGAAGCGGCGAAAGAAACTCCATAACACACATCTTTTAAAAAAAATGTTTTTGACAATGTTAACTTAACGTAATGGTACATGTGGAGCTAGAGCTAATTCAGACCACACCGTTTTGTCAGTCAAATAATCACTTACTTTATAGTACGCTTTTTTACATAGCGTTAGTTTAACGACATGTTTAAACTTTTTTTCTGTGAGATTCAAAATGTGGTCGGGTATTTTATTGTAGTAGCGAATACAGTTGCCCACGAAAGATCTAGCCACCTTACATAATCTATGTTTAGGAATTACTAATTTATTTCTATTTCTGGTATTAAAGTTATGGTGGTTACTATTTTTTTCAAACATATCAGTGTGTTTTCTTACATACATAATATTTTCATAAATGTATTGACTATGCACCGTCAATATATTAATAGTGGGAAACAGTTCTCTTAGGGACTCACCACGCCGCAGACTATATATTGACCTTATTGCTCTTTTTTGAATAGTAAATATAGAGTCTATGTCAGCAGCACTGCCCCACAGTAGAATGCCATAAGACATAATGCTGTGAAAGTAACTGAAATAGACAAGTCTGGCAGTGGGTATGTCTGTTAACTGTCTAATTCTTCTGACTGCAAAAGCTGCAGTACTAAGTCTGCTGGACAAAGCAGAGATGTGGGGACCCCACTGGAGTTTAGAATCAATGGTAATCCCCAAGAAAACAGTTTCATTGACGAATTGCAAAGTCTCACCATTTAGAGCGACATTCATCCCCGTACTCCTTACATTTGGTAGCATAAATTTAATACATTTAGTTTTATTAGAATTTAAGAGTAGGTTGTTTGCATCAAACCAGTTCTGAATTAAGCAAAGAGTTTCATTAATATCGTTCGTATCCTGTGATTGTCGTTTTACTCTAAACACCAAGGAAGTGTCATCAGCAAACAAAACAACCTCAGATAAATCCTTTACTACATTTGGCAAATCATTTATATAAACTAAAAATAGAAACGGACCTAGGATGGAGCCCTGAGGTACACCTATTTTAATATTAGAACCTGCTGATAATTCTCCATTTACTTGCACTCGTTGGACTCTATTGTTTAAATAAGAATTTATCAACTTTAGAGAATTTCCCTGAATACCATAATATTGTAATTTTAACAATAAGGTTTTATGATCAACACAATCAAAAGCTTTAGACAAGTCACAAAAAATACCTATAGCATCATGTGCTTGTTCCCAACAATCAAAAATATGTCGCAGCAATTGAACACCAGCATCTGTGGTAGAACGGCCTTTAGTAAAGCCAAATTGCTTTTGATGTAAAAGATTATTTAGTTTAAAATGAAGCAACATTTGCTGTAAGAGGATCTTTTCAAAAATTTTACTTAGAACAGGCAGTACTGAGATGGGTCTATAATTGTTGGGATCTTTAGTATCACCTGCCTTAAACAATGGAATTATTTTGCTATGTTTCATTAAATCAGGGAAACAGCCCTGATCAACACACATATTAAAAATAGTGACTAAGTAGGGAGCTAAAGTTTTAATGATTGATATACAAACTTTTACTGACATTCCCCAAATGTCCTCTGTATTTTTAACAGTTAATTCTTTAAAAGCTTTTAATATGTCATTAATTAAAATATGTCTAAATTTAAATTTAATGTGACACTGACTTAAATTCTCTTTAAGGATGGTCATTGCTTTAATTGGAGATGATTTTAAAAATTTAGTAGTATTAAATGGTATATTCGAGAAAAAAGTTTCAAATTCTTGTGCAATTTCTTTATCTGAGGTAATCTGACCACGTTCAGTAGTAAGAGATACTTTACTGATACTTAATCTGCAAGTTCGTGTTTCGGCATTAATTATTTTCCAGATTGTTTTAATTTTATTATCAGCATTTTTTATTTTATTATGTATGAACTTAGATTTAGCTGTCATACAAACTGATTTAAATATTTTAGAATATTTACGAACATATTCATTGAAGTGAGGGCTACAGTTATTCTCTCTTTCACTATAAAGCTCGAAAAGTTTACTTCTACTTAGACGAATACCTTTAGTAGCCCATTCACAAAAACTAAGTCTAGTACTCTTTTCATACCTAACTTCAGAAAATATTTTTTTAAACTCTGTGTGCACTGTGGAGAAAAATGCAGAATATAAATTATTAACACAAGTGCTATGGTTCAGAACTGACAACTTATTTAGTAGCACTTTATTATATTTTAATAAACGGTGACTTGTAATTGGTCTATGAAGAAACTTTATGTTCCCTTCCTTGGATATGTTATATTGGATATGGACAGACTGCCCCTTGTGATCAGATTTAATCTGATTTATTATAGATTTTTCAACTACAGAGCAGTTACAGAAAATGTTATCGATGCAAGTAGCAGAGGATGAAGTCACCCTGGTTGGCTCAAAAAAACTATATTCTAAGTTATATGATCTAAATAAGGAAAGTAATTTTACTTTCAATGTGGTGTTTTCTAAAATATTCACATTAAAATCACCACAAACAACAACATATTTCTTACATTTGCAAATAATATTCAAAACATTTTCCATTACACCTTCAAATCTAGAAAATGTTTCTATGTTAGGGGGCCTATACACGCTAACCACAATAAGGCTATCCAGCTCGACACATGATAATTCAATAACACGTTCAACCGAGAGCCCCACTCTATCTTTCATAATATATAAGCATGCAGTCCATTTACTATTGCTAAATGGCGGCTGCCGCCCATGGACATCTGTAATCAACTCAAGATGTTACCAGGCAGGTACAGGATTAGCAGTGGTGCCGCTGTAGTCGAACCACAAAGAGTTCTAGCACCTTTCCAAAATAACTACACATCGGAATAACTAGTATCGGATCAGTTGCATTCACGCAGACAAATGTTTACATTTGCTATCTCTGATTAGGTTTGGTGATAAAAATAATAAATTCCGGGACGTATTGATAATAGTTAGCCGATAACAAACTTGCGTGAATTTCATAATACGAGTAGCTCCATCCGATAATAAACAACTATTATTACTACGTTGATGACAATTTAACTACCAGTTTAAAGTTATAATCTACGTGTTTTGATAACAATTATAATAACTATAGTTATTTCTGCCTAATAACAATTCAGAGTTAGATGCTGATGAGTGTAAGTGGTTCGAAGAGTGGGTTTCAGGGAAGGTTTTAGGAGGCGCTTCAACTTCTTTCTCAAAAGTAGCAATCTGTAGCCGGCTTCAGGTGGGTTTATTTGGGTTTGGTCATAGATATCCATAGGTTGCAATGGCTAGTTACCATCACGTGGACTGTAAACTGGTTTTCAACTTTTAAAAATATTAAACTATTATTAAATGTTAAACTTTTATGTACCTAACTTTTATGTGAAGTATTGAAAAAACTATCAAAGCCAAATCTTTCCTAAAGCGGTAGTGCACATAAACTAAATGTTTTTCGATCGTGTAGGTCCTCACAAGGGCGCTCTTAGCGAAGTTTGTCAAACGATCAACTCGAGCCATTTCCCGCGCAGCTCCATTTCAACTTTCTCGTCGAAAAGCCCCTGAGGGGAACTGAAATTAGCTCTTTATAAGTACGTGACTTTGACGCTTATATTTATACTTACTTGCAAAGACGTAAGTCTCTTTGTATGTAATTTAATTTACAATGCGATCTTTGTATTCAGCTTCGTTACTAGACATCAATATGTAGACGTTTTATTGTAATCCAATTCGATGTGAAAACACGTTTCAAACGTGGTTCATGACATGGTGATATTTTAAAACAAAAGCAAAAAAGAGTTTTTCTCTAAATCCAGCGATGTTTAGCGACTCTTCTCATGGTACAAATGTTCATAGGCAACGTGATTACTTTCCATCAGATAGCGCATCTACCTCATCACTACATTTAATTGTAAAAAAAACATCAAAGCATTCACATAGATTTCATATTATGAATAACATACGAACTATTAACTTTCTACTTGATTGTAATTACTAATATGTTTACTTTCTACTAAATCTTCTAAATAGAAGATGTCAATGTTTCGACACGACGTGAAGAACGGTAAGCCGATTCGATGGGAAACAACGGAAAGTTCCACAAATCGTGTTGAGACAGCAAAAAACTTAACACGCATGTTTTTGCTTTAGCTAAACACGATACGATATACAATATACATACCTAAAGAAACACAACGAAATTGTTTCGTAAGCGGATTACTCTCAGGCATTTATGCTTACGCCCAGAAAAATAAATAAATTGTAATAAAATGTATTATAATGTTTGCGTTACATTTAAACTTCATTAATAAGATTAAATTTTGCGTAAAATGTTTAAATGAAAAATCTCTAACTTTCATATTTAATTACAAATATTATTGCTTCACATCATCTTTAGGTAATCTTAATGTTTCATAAAAATCATGCCTTATTCAATATGTTATATAATATTACTAGCTGACCCGGCAAACGTTGTGTTGCCATATAAATAAAAAAATGTTAAGGGTGAACAACGTTTATCACTTAGGGGTATGAAAACTAGATAGTAGCCGATTCTCAGACCTACCAAATATGCATATAAAATTTGGTGAAAATTGGTAAAGCCGTTTCGGAGGAGTACGGTAACTAACATTGTGACTCGAGAATTTTATATATAAAATTATATGTGGCCTTAATACATCATATCAGGTATTTTAAATTATTAATTACATTTGCGGACCGATTAAGGGAGCCATATGCCATAAGGATAATTAAACTAATTAATTTTCCGAAAACAAATACCAATGTACCAATTCATGTCATTATAGTTTGTTATTGTTTTATTCATGCAATACTTGTTTGTTACTTACACGACACACGTACAATCAAAGAAACATGATGTGAATAGTAATGTTCCAGTACTAGTGCTTAGTAGTCTGCAGCTTTTAATAAAAGCGTTCAAACACATTTATTACAAGCGAAAGTACATTAGAGCAATAATGATAAAATGTTAATAGCAATATACATTTTAACCACCTAATACGGGTCATTCAAAGTTAAGGCATGTGTCTTTTTTTTATTTACTTATCATTTCACAAACGTTACAAAAATTACAATAAAATAGCACGAGAAAACCACAAAGGTTTATATTACTAAATCAATTTTTAGAAGTCATGTGCGAATTGACAATTGCAATTATCACTTCCTTTAACCGAAAACGAATATTTCGTGAACGGGTTTCCCCTTAAGTGTTACTGTAAATAGTCAATAAGGGGAATTGTAAGTCCTTAAAAGTATTCGAAGTCTAAACATCTATCTAACCTAAGAGTGAATTACACACATTTGAAGGTGGTAGAAGTGGTAGAACCCTTTGTGGTTCGACTCCGGCGGCACCACCGCCACACCTATTTCTACCTAATAACAGCAGTGTTAAGCGCTGCTGTGTTCCGGTTTGAAGGGTGTGGTAAGGGAGACTTTTCCGAGGCGTTCCAGCTTAGTCCTCAGGGGTAGCGGCGCATCTGTGGCTGACCTCAGGTAGGAATATCTAATCCTATCTGGGGTTGATTACAGATGTCCATGGGCGGCAGTAGCCACTTACCATCAGGTGGACTGCATGCTCGTCTGCTACTCTTACATTATTAAAAAAAAAAAACATGCACTTTCACAATACTTTATTTCGCTAAAACATTCTGGTTACATGGTTGGAGCATAAATAATTTAGCATCTACGTAGGTACATGTTAATTTGCTAAGGAGGGCAAATATTTCATATAAAAGCGTTAATTAGCAGGTTTGCTTACGAACGTAACCTAAAAACTAATTATATAATTCATAACTAACACGCATGATTTAAAATGCATATTTATCACGCATATCTTTTTTAATATATTTCGTTTTCACGTAATTCTGTGTGACATTACATAATTGCCTCATTTGAATAAGTAATACATTCATATATGGACTAAATGAAGGATGGTTAAAAATACTCTTGTTACTGACCTTAGTCACACTATCGAAGATATTGGCACCATTTCCGCTATGTACGGCTATGCCAACACACTAAGCGTATTGCCACTTGCCAGCTGCCGGTTCTTGGATCACCAAAAACTGTAAATTGTTCTATAATTTATTTAATATTTATTTGCATATCACCCGGGCATGCCTTACAATGGTCATTGAACTTAACTGACGTTTTAAGGAGCCCGAAGTCGATTCCTATCCAAATAAAACTAATAAATTACTTCCGTTTGATCGTTTACTTGGCTCACTTACTTGACTCTGTATGTAAACGTAAAATACCTCCCCCACTATTTATCAAAATATGACGAAAGTTGCTAGTTCGAAATTCTTTTGAGTTGAAAGATGCGAAAAATTGGCCGAATCAATGAGCCTTTACAATCTCCCGTTACAGAAATCGAGGGCATTAACTGCGATTCTAACAACGCATTTCCGTTATTATAGCAACTTAGTCGTTTTGTCGTGACGTTTTTGATGGATTTTGAGGCCGTTTTATTACAAATAGCACATTTAAATAAGAAACACAGATACTAAGAGTAGTTTTCCTGTCATGCCAGTTTGTATCCGCGTGTGGATCTGGTCTGCATGATTGCCACTTTTATACTTTTTTGTTATCGAGGGGGAAACCTTCACCAAAAACTATCAGACACATAATAAAAAACTGAGAAATGCCGAAAATATTAACTTACCTTTCCCTAGAACTCGATATGGATCTAAAAACCTAATGTTTGAAGGGGCCAAAATTTACAATAAATTACCAAAAAATATAAAAGAAATTAAACCTATAAGTATATTTAAAAAGAAAGTGATGAAATATGTAATGGAAAATATAAATATATAATTTAGTTAATAGTTTTAAAACAACATTAATATACATAAAATTCAAAAATTCAAAACAATGCTGATGGCTTTTGGGGAATATATAAATAAATATGTATATAATATATAACATATCATAAGCACGCTCACTGTAACAAACCAATTCATAAGTTAGCATAAGTTGTCTTGTAAGTGAAATTTTGTAATTTCTTAAGACAATAAAGATTCTTTAAACCGAAACCTTCAAAAGGTACCCGACAACGTGGGAGCGACGCCGGGTTATATGGCGACTCTGATTGCGATTGCCACTTTTATCCTATCGTTTTATAGATATTTTTCTGTCGACGAAGACAATGCATCGAATTAATGCATGCAGGTGCCCTTAGTCTCACTATCGCATGCTATACGTAAAAAGTAATAAGATATAGATAAGATGAGATATTCCCAAGGATAGAACCCAACACCGACCAAACACTGTTGGTTAACGAATTCATATTTACACATCATATTCTAATAAGGTTTTTCATAATACTATTTCAGTCTATTCGGTTTGAGGTCGACTGAAGTTTAGGCAAATTAGTGTACGTCATCGTCTCTCTTTAAATAGAGCCTTTGTGCTTATTTTATACAGATTCAACCCGTAAATTCTACGAAAATAAATAATAAAAGGTATAGGGGTACAACCTTTATTATTAGATCAAATATCTCCGGATTAAGGGTAGATTATGTAGTCCATATTTGAAAATATATTTACATAATGGATTTTTCTATACCCGTAGAAGGTTCTGAAAATATTCATCATTATGATATTACACGTTTTTATCAAATCAAACTCAATATTAGCAAGAAGTAGGCTTCTCATATATTTTTTTCTGAAAGTAAATGCTAACAAGCACGGATTATTATAATTTTGTATTTTAGAAGAAGAAATATTAGAAGCCAAGTTATAGTATAATTAGGTATAAGCCAAGAGGTTTGGAGCGTTCTCCACCACGCTCCAATGCGTATTAGTATAGAGAGTTCCTCTAGGTTAGTGACCAATCCGTGTCAGATGTTTTCAAACCACCCGTAAAGCTTTCGACGAGATTCAACGTGTCTTTTGAAGCACATTGCGACTAGCAATCAGCGATCTAACTTCCGATCGTCCCTGACGCTGCTTCACTTAGTTGCAGAACGCTCCATAATTCTTAACTAGACATCAACATTACCTTAACATTCAATGCTCACCGGTGTTTACATACAGAATTACGCAATAAAACAATCAACATATTACAACTGAGCCTGAACAAGTTAAACTGAAACCTTACGCGCGAGCGGCCGGCAAATTTACGTAAGGCGACTATCCAATTACGCGAGACGTAAACGGATGAATCTTGTTTCCGTTGCGCAATATGCATATTATGGAGATGTGCATCATCTGATAATAGGATTTCGTTGCTCAGAACTGAATATAGGTATCGGAAGATTTTAAGCAGTTAAGAAAACGAATCGTTTCCGAATTTATTCATGATTCGCAAGTAGGCAGACATGCGAAGCCTGGAGAATACATTTAATTTTACATCGGATATCAGTAAAGCTTTTGTATATCTTGTCAAATTGTTGGATACCCTATTTTTCTTAATTAATAATAGCCATACGAACGATTTCATTTATTCGAAAAAAAAACTTTGAGCTGTTTTGGGTAATGTGTGATTATATACGAGTAATATATAGAAGTGGAAAAACAAAAATATTCACGCTTACGAAACTCAACCATAAAGAAACACTAACACTATTTAAAATTAACATACATATATTCAACATTATCATAATTATAATTGAATCATTATTAAAGATAGGTATATGTGTATACCTACTTTTTGTTTTATACTACCTTTTTTGTGTCTAATATGAATGTAATGATTATAATGAAAGAGTTAGTGATAATATGTAATCTTGTTATCTCTGAGTTTGTTCTATAGGTAAGTTAATCTCAAACACACAAATAATTTTAAGAATCAACGCAATAAATAACAAAAGAAACTAAAATTCATTTTCATATCCTTTTATTAATTATTTCTGTTTCGAAGCTCTAAGATAAAAGATAGATAAAAGGACCAGTTAGAAGTAGTGCAGAATCTTAATTTTCTAAAGTTGCTTATTCAAACTGTTAGGTTAGGTTAGGTTAGAAATTCGACAAAAAAAAACATGATTTTTACAAGTTTACCTATCGATATCAATAAAGTTTGTCAATCCTTACGAAAAACAAAGAAAGTTAGTTGAGAAATAAAAGAGAAAAGCTAGTCTTTTGTATGTGTAACTAATTAATAAAATTACCGTGACTTCGCTGTAGCCCAGAGGAAGTAATAAAGCTTAACACTTAAGAAACCTTCAATTCTTCTATAAGCATATGTAATCACATTCAATGAACCTTTGATTATTTTATCTTTACAAACATGACGTTGCGGATTTTTACTCATATTTGAAATTCAGAAGTCGCACCACAGTCATAAAGTAATTAAAGCTGAATTTATTTCTTCTCGTTTATTTATATCATGTTTCATAACAGACTGTTTAACTTTGGTTCTCAACTTTTAAATAAAAAGGAGTACCAAAACATAATATACGTGAAACGTTCTTTGAACGCGTTAAATATTTTGTTTGCTGCAACAATATTTCATACGTCCAATATTGTAATATCACGTACACATATTAATTCACAGGAAATTCGTCTTAACATACGTTTATATATTGCAGACGCTATGAAAGATGTGCTATGCTAGCAGCTAGATGGTGCCAAAAGCCGCAATTGATATATTTTTGAAACCCGTTTATTTCGTTATTGTCTATACTTAGCATCTCTAGAGTAATTTTGGAAACCCTGTTAATTGGCTACAATTGCACTAATATTATAGAGTTCTTCTATTTTCAAACTGATGTGATACCGTTGCTTTGAAATAATAAAACATGTAATTGATGCATTGTTCATTCATCTGTTACACTGTACAAGTTACACTGTTGAAAAAAGGAGTGGTTATTATTCTACTAAATAATTTAAAACAACAGTAATTTTAAACCTTAACCTTGCTATATTAAAACTGGTTTTTACACGAGTTATTTTTTCATTCATCGGTTGGTTTTTATTTCTTGTTTTCAATAACGTAAAATATTGTATCATCGTTCAAAATTATGGTATTATGAATGGCAGTTTAATTAATATTATTATAATGTTCGTGGTAACTTAATTTTGGGTTTGCTCGCATTCTTTTTTTCCTTTATTATAATAAGTTATCATAATAAATATGTATTGTAATTATTTGTTTTGAGAATTCTTTACAAACTCACGGTCATGATCTTTTTTGTCACCGATAGTACCTGTTATTTTTTACAGTATAATAAAGTAAACTAATATATCTTAGAAAAGTAAACAAGTCTTAAAAGTCATATTTAACTGATAACATATTAACCAACTTCTTTGTTTTAAACCTATAACTTTTATTATATGTAAATACAAGCACATACCGTATTCTATTCTGTTGTATTACTGTGTCATGTTGATGTAGGTACTTCCAACAATATGTTTATCTTTATTTACATATTTCTTCATTTTCGTTAATAAAAAATGCCAGCTTATAAATGTAAAATCAAAATGAGCTTTTATATGAGCAATTGAGCATAAGTAATTTTCATCCACCAATCCATATTCAATCCCATTGCAAATTAATCTAGTCTAATTTTACCGGACTTCCCAAAGGAGAGAGGTTATCTATTCGTCACGTGTATTTTTTAGTCCAGATTGGGCGATGTTATTTATCACATAAACAAATAAAGTTATTGTGCTTTCAAATCAAATTACCAAATTAATTGAGAGCGTCCATTTCGTATAACAACGTTCTGAACGATTTGACAAACTGCTTAATTTTCTATAAAACTTCAATATAAAGAAATTTTGACTCATTGGCGACGAAAGGCAAATTCGATTTCAAATTCCAAATTGAAATTGAAACGACACCATTAGCGAAATAATTAAATTCTGTTTTAAAAGCCGACGCATACCCCTCCAAGGTCTAGTAGGACAAGTCCGAACAAACGTGACAAAAAGGGCTTAAATAGAAACTCCAGTAACCTAATTTTTCCATAAAGAAGTCCCAACTAATTTAATCCCTTCGTGACTTCATAAAGATGTAAAACATGTAATTTATGGTCACACTTGGCTAAAGCGAGCGCACTTAGAACACAAATAGGAATGTAATTACATTCGGTACAAGTAAAAGCCTCTTTTAATTAAAACTTTCATGAATGTTTAAAAAGATCCAAACTGGTCTGGTCTTACTGGTCTTACTATGATTATGAGTAAACTTTACTATGATTTCACTGAGACTGAACCAAACATGATTAAGAAAACACTGCATTTCTTATAGGTTTATTTATTTAGAAGTTAGGATGCTAGGCTAGGCTAAATGATAGCCAAATTAACTTCTAACATTACATTTCTAAAATACCAATTTCTTTACCAGTAATTTTTGGTCAAAAATTCATATCATTCTCCCTGCAGTAGGGGGTAATAATAATGAACTTATCGGGTGAAATCTATATACATAATATATTGTATTAGATTCAATTCCTAAAACAACGAATATAAATAGAAATAACTTTATCGAACAGCCTCGCGGCTTTTGTAAATCATAAGTAATGTATAAAGACGAAGATGGTTCTCATCGAGCAAATTGTAGATTTTGGATGACCGAACTCTAGTGACTACATTTAGTTTCAGAAAGGCCGATAAGCTGCCGGTCCCGATTGTTATCATTGTGTAGCAGTTATTGAGCCGTGCCGGACGCCTTTTGAGCGGTTCGATAACATTGAGCGTTAAATTTTCAAATTTATAAAAATACATGCCCAGCATTTGTGACTGAGTACACACTTTTTTTTAATATAGGAGTAGCAGACGAGCACGCAGTACGTGGCCACTATAGCCCATGGACTTCTGTATTGGGGTGGATTAGATATTCTTACTTGAGGTCGGCCATAGATGCGCCGCTACCCCTGAGGACTAAGCTGGAAACCCTCGGAACAGTATGTCTCCTCTGTATGTATGTCACACCCTTCAAACCAGAACACAGCAGTGCTTATCACTGCTGTTATTAGAAAGAAATAGGTGTGGTGGTGGCGCCGCCGGATTCGAACCACAAAGGGTCTACTTCAAAACAATTAAAACGTTAAAAGTTAAAAGAGTTTCAGTTGAGCCTATTCAACCTTGAATTTGATGTTGTTAAAAACCTTGATCCTGATGTCTAATAAGTTACCGACATAAAACACAAGTACTAGTATAGTAGTAAGATAAACAAGTAGGAGCCCCATAAAAGCTTTCATTTAAATTGTTTTCGGCCGGCGGACGTTTATTTACCGCCTGCCAATTGTTTGCCGTCTGTTCCTCGCTCAATTGATTGATCGACTGTGCGTTGGCTATTTGTACACTTGACCGGCAGAATATACCTATGGACGTTTTAAACAAATTGTTTAGAGTCTAGAAATGAGTAGGATCCTTCTTTCATGTTAAGATGTTGACAGTTTCAGCATAAAGTTTGAATATAGGAAATAGATATAATATGTACAGATAAGCTGAGTCATTTCCACCTAAAGGTATATCTCCATTAGCATTCATATCAGAAATCAGTATATCGTTTGTGGTTGCCTTACTGCTGACATTGTTGATAATATCATTACATGCGATATGAGTTTCATTTTATACTTTGGCAGAACATTGGATTTAAAATCTACATTCTGTATGATTTTTTATGATTATACCTAAACGATGAGGCAGACGGGCTACCTGATGGAAAGCAGTCACCGTCGCCTATGGACATTTGCAACACTAGAGGTGTCGCCAATGCATCGCCGGCTTTGGAAGAGAACTCTTTTTACACCTTTTTTGAAGAGTCCCATGTCATGTATATGAAGATAGTAGGGCTTTACTGAAAATATGTGTGATATGACGAACCTAACGTTAGTGTCATCGTCGATTACAATTGTCGAAGGGTCATCAATGCAGTCGCAAACTTTGAATAACCCTTTTCAGAATTTTCAGGTATCTTTACCATAAGTTCGTTCAGAAGTTTGGTGATATTTGGTGGTAATGAAGTTGTATGTAGTCCTTTTTCAATCAAAGCTTACATTCATATGCATCAGACAATGAGCGTCATTGTGCGAACCACCTACACCAATAATCACTCTCGAGATAGGTCGAGATTAGCAAGATGAACCATAAAAACGGTTAAATATAGTGAATTAGTAACTATCTGTAGTGTATAGGTCAGCCGGAGATAAATCTGTGTTGCTCGGTTTAATCCATTTCTTTGTTGTTTTATTTAAACGTGTTTCCACAGTGCTCAGAAAAAAGGAGCGACACGTGCCAAGAAAAATCTAAAAATGATCTACGTTGAACTTAATTAATTGCATTCCAATATGTTTAGGAGTACCCACAGTTTTTTCTTCAAAAATGTGTTCAACTGTAGATTAGTTTGTGTATCATTGCACAAAATCTGATCGTGTTAAAATTTTAATTGAATTAAATTAAATTGAATCATGCAAATGAAGAAAAATTTTAACTACCTACAAAATTACCTAAACGTGTTGGTGACAACATATCATATTCAGCATTATGCAACGAGGTCGCGACTTTCTTAAACTTAACTTTAGTCATATGGATCTGGATTCAACAGGTTTCTAATTCTGCCAAGTACATTAACTAGAATGGTAATTACAACTAGAGCGGTAAAAATTTGATTGGCTACCTCCACTACTCGTTCATGTACGTTGGATCAGACGATGTGGACTCGGACGCTGGCCGGCGAGACGCTAATGACATTCAATCATCATCGCCTTTGCACTCACTGCCACTTAACGTTCAACATGTTATGTTACGTCCACAGGAGACACGTCCCACTTCGCGCTGTTGACCGAAGATCAGCGGTAACACGGAATAAACACAGGCGGTGGTACAAGCGAGCTCCTTTCACTCGAACACCGAACTACACCAAAATACACCTTCTAACCTGACGTAAACTTCAAAATCACCGCAGCCGGCCGCCTCGATTCGGCGGTAACAGTGAGATTTTCCAAGAAAGTTGTGTTTTTAATGCATAAGACGGTCCGGTCAGCGATTTACATTAAATAACCGACTGGTTTCTGTCATACGATTATGATTTGTTTACAGTGATGACGGAGACGGCGCGATTACGTGCGGAGCGTTCGCGGCACGCGTCGGTCGGCGACCAGCTGCCTGCGATACTGCGACTACTCGGAGCCGTTTCGCCGCGCGCCGCTCCGACCGTCCACCGGCTCTTACGACGTTCCGATACCACGGCTGCTGATTTTCAACGAAGCGCTCCGAAACCACCCGAGCAGATTGCACACACGAGGCGCGTTACCGCCAAATAGTGTTTTCCTTTACGCTCGCATCGTCTTCGTGGAGATAACAGGGGGAAATTTATATGCGGGCACACCGACAGATCGCAAGATTTCCTTTTCATAACCGGTTACTAATAGATAACAAGACAATACGACGAAGTAGCGGAAGTCCCGAAATGTATTGTCAGTTTCTATTTACCAGAAGTGGCTTTATAATTAGCCTTCATGTTTCCACAAATATAAATAATATACTACAGTTTATCCTGAAAAGATAATTTATGGAAAATAACAATGACAAATTGTAAATTCCCTTTTTATAATTGATTTATATTAAATAACACAAGGCGGAAATATACCACTAAAATTATGAAATCGTTGTACATCGTTTCATAATTCCTCGATGAGTTAAAAGGTTAAAAGGTAAAGGTAGAGTCGAGCGTAGCACGGCGACATTAATGCTACGCCAATGCTTTATACCAATATATAAATGGACACTGTACCCTTACCATGAGTTTTTACGTTTTGACAAATATGACTGTTTTGGTATTTGTTTACGTATTGGCCCATACTATTTCCAAGTTCGGATATAATCCGCTAGGGGCCCTGATTGATATAATGATATAATGATAACACTTAGACTTCCTCTCGGATACACGGAAAATACATTGTAATTAAATAAGGCATTCCAAGTTTTTGATCAACTTCGGCTAAGATTTTTTTAGTAATCCGCGTAGCAAAGCGGTCATCATACCGGTCTGACACGCAGTGGATTCCGGGTACAATCTTGACCAGATGAAAAAATAATTTAGATTTCTGTTGCGGGTCTGGCTGTATGTGTGTTGTCTTTGTGTGTGTTCATGACCACGACACAGGAAAAAAACCTAGTATAGGCCTATGAGTGTAGAAAGCGTTATTTGTTTATTATATTTTTCTATTTGGATTTATAGATTGTACCGTAAATACAGTGGTACCTACTATGATAAATAATAAATATTGTTCTCTTTGTCTTTCCTGTTTCCGTCAATTCCCAAAGGAGCAAACTGGGGGTTTACTACCATCTCTTAAGACAATATTGTTTCTTACTTTTACTTTTTTTGCAGGAAATTTAACGTTTTAAGCAAAATATGACAATTTCAGTTAGTTTTATACAATGGATAAGCGAAAAATTAATAAGGGTTTAAGTTTGTTCAACTGTGTATGACGGAATATTTTATTACTGTTTAAAGAGGAAATAAAACTTTCCTGAACTATGATGGTTTTTAAAAGATAGTGGTAGGCCCCCTGGTCTATTTCGAAAGATATGTAAAAATAATATGTGTAATAATTATGTATTTCCTTCTCCTTTAAATAAGTAATGAAATCCATTATGGTTTTATTATTTTAACAGTAGGAAATACATAGATAAGCAGGTTTAATAGGATAATACTAATGGCAATTGGCATTTACTAGCTAATTATAATAAATATCTATTAATTAGTTTTTATACATTACATGCGGTTTTACACATGACATTTAATAAATAAGTGCCAATTATTGATACTATACTATTTACGACTTGACACTTCTTACAATAAAAAGGATTTTTTTAAAGATACATAGTATTATTAATAGGTAAATTCGATCATTATTCAACGAAATAAGTCTGTTATTAAGTCAAAATATCTTTTTTAATTAGTACTCATTTTAATTATAATAAGAAACTCCTGTCTTTGACCAACGAACTAAGTCTGTTATGTATATTTACAGTTTAGGGTATTACTTTGAGTGTGTATGTCTTTTAATTTCGCATGCCTCGCATTGCTTTTGGGCTACAAAAGCCCTTGACGGATTTTAGCATAGGTGTTGTGCATAGGTTGCGTGTTTCGTTTATAAGCAGATATAAACGAAAAACGCGACTAAGTTAGTCAAGTTAGTATTCAACTAGATGAGAAGAATTCCTGTCAATGACCCACAAACTAAGCTTGTCACTTCAATAAAAAGTCTTGCAATATATTTTTTAATTGACAGGTATCTTAAAAGTCCGCAAAGGTTACACGTGTTTCCTTTTGCTCGGTATGCAAAAGTGGTTACCTACTCGTAGGTACATATTAGATTACTCTGACGCAAATCCTTTCGCACTAAGCTATTTATTAGATGCCGCGATTCTGTAACGTTCGATATTGCAAGAATTTATTATGAATTGATTAAATATTTTTTTTATATACTTAATCAGCAACTGCTATAGTTTTTATTGGCGTTACTACGAAACTTTTTGCTAAGTGTTTTTGTTTTAAGCTTAGAATATTATGTCACATCGAATAAGGTGCGATGGCTCGTTAATGGAAAATAAATGCTTGTTTGCTACGTTATAAGACAATTAATTATATATAATAAAAGAGGATCTGTAGATGAAAATATATATATATTTTAAGTGTATTTATTAAAACACATATTACCCTAGGAAAATTGTAATGTTGCTACTTTTATTTATGAAGTCCAAAAAAGTATTACTTAAGTTTATTTAAATCATGTAGGTAATCTAAGGTCATATTTGATGACAGTATCACTTTTTAATTTGTGTAAGTTACATGTCTCAATTAAGCAAATTATTTTTTTAAAGAAAATGCTATAAACGGCAGGAAGATACTATCAAAGAACAATGAAATTGCCGTAATATGCCGAGTACCGGCATAATTGGATATGCCGAACAATTATCATGTGCTAAGTATATTTTGTCATGCAACGCTATAAACAAATTTATGTTTTTGAAGGGCAATAGAGTTAAACTTAAATATTTCCTTTGTATAATATTGTTATTCTATTAAGTATGATGTCACAAAAATAACCTTAACAAGGTCGGTGTAGTATAGCTTACAGAATATATTACAAAAAAATATTATAGAAAAACAGTTAATTTTAAAAATATATTAAAACTGTTGCTACAATATGTTGCTTGGGTCTCACAAAGACAAAGCTCATGTTATAGCAATAGTTTAAATTGAAATTTGTCATTCATGGTAGTTTAGTAAATGTATTAATGTAAAATCCCACACTGCAATCCTTGTGTCACACATGATCGTACTTTCGTAGCTAACGTCAAGAAAAAATATTTATCTGATATTTTAATTTTTTAATAATTATACCTTTGGTAGGTCGTTAATGAGATAATTAATAAATAATATTATAACATAAATATTGGTTTAATCGGGCTTTATTTAACTTTTTAACAAGATTGAAGTTTTAAACGATCTTGGTGTCTATAAACGACGATAAGTAGTAGCGTGTATGAAATCGGCTTGTAGATGTAGAGTCCTTTGGTTTAGCACCAGTCGTAGCGAATGCACACTCTCAGGAGTAGTCATCAATGTCGTCATCATGGTCACCAGAGCAGAGTTATTTAAAAACTTGTATTTTATTAAAGTAAATAATATAATGTCAATATCAGTCCTTGCTAGGTCCTAAGGTTATGTATTTTAACCGTAATTTTAAAAGTACAAAATCAGAAGTCAGAAGAGAAAATGGATAAAACTAATCTTGAAAGTAGTAACAGACGACCGTACCTTGCAATATACAAACTAACGTATGTAGCTACGACTGTATATCGTAGGTGAATATTCTTCTTCATGCTTCATATTGCTAAAAATTAAAATAATATTTTAAATGCAATAATTGCTTAAATGGATAAAAAAGGATTTTTACGAAGAAACAATTATCTTGTTTACTTATTCCATTCAAACCTTTTAACTCGTGCTTTATTATTTACGTCAAACTGCGCCGTAGACGTAATAAACGCTTAGAGCATAACACCCAACAGGTGTAGTAAAAAACTGTATGTCTATTTTCCTGTATGTTTTATAGCGTCAATGTCACAAAAACATACTGCAGATTATTAATGACTCCGTCAAATCAATGACATTTGACATTGACACTCGAATGGAATCTGCCGAAAACCTTGCCATTGGCCTGGAACTTTATAGCAATGATTCATCAAAATAATGTAAGATTAAGATGAGTTGAAGCTTTAAATTGGGTTTTTCATTTTACGATATTAAATTTGAAACTGTTATGTTTATAAGTAAAATTTATCTTAGAGTTCAATATAATAATGGTTTGAAGATGCTGATGGGACTACCAAGGTACTGTAGTGCATCAGGGATGTTTGCAGAAGCTCATCTAAACTGTTTTTACACCATAATGAGAAAAAGATGCATGATGTACCGTGTCCGGGATAGCACCAACAGCATCCTGAAGATGATAAGCAATAGAGTAGACTGTAGATTTATTTCTCATTGCAGTTTTCTACATATAAAATTGTAATATAACTAAAAATTTTAATTGTAATTAAAAAAATAAGTCTTTGTTACTTAAAATAAACAATTAATATTATTATTATTATATCCATTTACATTGTTTTACACTGAACCGACTGCGTGTTTCTATATATTTTTAGTTGTCAACTGCGATTTAATTTAATCCTCATGGTTAGCAACTTTGATCAATCTCAGGTAGAACGCTAATCCTATTGGAGTTTTGATATCTATGAGCGGCAATGGCCACGCATTTGCTCTGATTTAATAAAGAAACAAGTTTGCTACTTCTATGGAACAAAAAATATTGCGGTATATTTTTTAGAATGACGTACGTTACAGATAGTTACGACATTCATCTCGTGGTATTAAACAATTTACTATTCCATGAAGCGATTACAATCTGATCCATGTGACCTCATCATTTATGGTGTGCTTACTTGCCTTACTATTTATGAGTTACAATTACAATTATTATATTCTGCGGGAATTACTTAGATAAAAAACAAGTTACAAACGCATAATTACGTTACTGGAGGGAAATTACTCTACAATTGATGAGATTAGATGGATCAATCTAAAATAAGATAAGAAAATCATCCTTTGCAGACAAGATTACACGTCTGTTTTACTACGCACGTATGAAAGAATGTAATCCAACCGAAGCTTGCAAAAAACCTTTAATAGTGCAAATTGTACTAGAAATGTAAGAAAATACTTATTTCAATATCGTGTAAAGCAACTTTTGTATTTTCTATAATATTATCATGATTATTTAGAATAGAGCGTGCAATTCAAATAAAAAACAGATAGCTAAATAATTAATTTCATTCTTAAAATCATGTACTAACCTCATGGAACTAAAGTTAGTTTGAATATGGATGTAATGACGCGAGCAATGTGTGAACTGTAGATAGGCGGGCAATTATATCCGTATCTCTAATTTACGTGTGACGTCTGAGAAATAGGTAAAATTTTTTGCACCATTACGGCGATTAGTCGCCTTGTTGCTGGCGTCATAATTATCTTAATTATCACGGACGACATAATAAAAATATTTGCTCTGCCTTTTTCTCCTAATCACTCTTTTTATTTCCATTTAATTCACGATCCAATTCGACTGGACTTTTGAGATGCCCTTCTTGAGGTACTACGAAAAAAATATGCAAAGGAGTATAAGTATAATTTGATATTTTTCTTTTCTTTAATTAAGTACACAGAATAATTCATTTCTATTCTCACTATTTTTCCTATTCTATCTTTTTTAACTTCCTTCACGTAATTTTCTTTTTCTCTTTTTCTCTCTCTCTTTCTGTTTCTTTTATCTTTCTTTTTTACTATATCTTGATCTTTTTGTAAAGTTTTCTGCGCCATTATTAATAATTGTAGCCTTTCATCAGATAGCATATTCGGATGGCCTTCCTCCCAAACTAACTCTCATATTATGAACCACCTTCGACATATGTTTAATGTCTTAGAAAACTACCTTACTACTTGCAACATGTAATTAACAGTAACATAACTGGTTTTGCACTTTATCTTATCAAAGTGTAAAAACGCGACTCTAGGTAATGTTACACTACGCGTTACAAATTGTATCGTCATTCTGTTATTATCAACTGACAATGTACTTATTCATAATTAGCATCTAATCACTTTATACAATATAATAATCTCTTAGCAACATAGAGTTAGCAACAGATTCTGCTTAAATTGAATGACTTAAGTAAAGTGTTTCGAGGAACTATTTTACCTGGTGCCTACATCACCATTCCTTCATCGCACCACTCGCCGAAGGATGAAGGTCTATCCACGTGAACTGGACTAGTGGCAGTCCTCCCAAGTTCGGTAAGTTGCACGCTCTCCTTCAAAGCCGGCGATGCATGGGCGACTCCTCTGGTGTTGCAAATGTCCATAGGCGACTTTGACTACTTTCCATCAGGTAGTACGTCTGCTTTATCGTTAGGCTCAAAGATAAAAAAGAATTAAACTGCTTCAAATTTATTATTTGCAAATTGACAGAGGCGTTATTTAATTTTAGACCACGGAGAATTTTACATAGATATTTTTTTTTTTCTTACAAGACATGCGCAAATATAATTGTCCGGTATTAGAGTATATAGTTAAAATATTCGAATAAGTTAAATTTATTTTATACGTATATTTCTTGTAATTTAGGTACTTTTATGTAACTTTTACTTTGCTGTAAATAGTTCTTAAGAAACTTAATTCTTTACGTATGTAATAAATACGTAGGCTTCTTATAACTACCTAACTAAACAAAGTGCAATAAAAAAAATCACTAATAACAGCTTACACACAAAGTACCTCCATCCGCCGTGCATATGCAAACGAGTACACGGCCTCACGCTAATCCGTAATTTAAAGTGTTTATTCGGCAGATGTGGTAACGTTGCCCGGGGTTAAGGCTGAGCTGGCGATAACGCGACCCGGTATCGTCTGGCCCGTAGGCACGATACCACGTCCGGATCCTGGTACACTATCTTATCGCTATATGAAATTGTACACTCACAAACGTTGCATTCAATGTATTTTAAAGGGCGGTGACACATTTTACTGAATATCTTATACTATTTGATTCAAAGAGATTAAATATGTAGGGCTGTAAAGCGGACGTTCTCAAGATTTCTATACAAAAAAAAATATCCAGCTTCAAACTAACACCATCTCGGATTGATTGATGTTTGGCATGCATTATAGAAAAACTTATTACCAATTAACACGTTGATGAAACTTTTCCTCCCCATATCCCCATATTACTAGTCTATGGTTGAACGTTTTTAATTAAAGGTGTAATAATCACTCCTTCATTAACCCCGCGGCTGAGGACAGGTCTCCTAAGAATAAGAATGGCTTAAATATTAATTTTTAAAACTGTCTATATGCTAAGACTTCACTTTAGAACATCCTAATATATGTAGAGTTCCTTACATGGCGTCGCAAACGTAACAACAATTTTTAATTACTATAAAAAAGCTTGTCTAGGCTTCAAGGCAAACCTCCAGATACATGGTCGTGATTAAGCTAAACTTGCCATACAATTATATAATATTATATAATGTATATACATAAAGGAAACTACATACATGCTACGTGAACTTTAACGTACATACTATTTACGTTAATGTTCGTAATATCAAAATAACTGTTTTTATGTCTCTATTGTTATCTTATATATCAAATTCTCGTGTATGCATATAAAATTAGTGAAAATCAGTAAAGCCGTTTCGGAGGAGTATGGTAACTAATGCTGTGACACGAGAATTTTATATAAAAGATAAAGTCGAAACAAGGTAGAAAAATACGGTTTATTCCGGAAATCCCCACCGAGAAATCCCCACCAGTGGGGATTGTTATTTTTTTTTCCAAAAGTCCCCACTAATAAAACTAACTCAGCTTAGTGGGGATTTTTGGAAAAAGAACTAACAATCCCCACCAGGATTTATAGTTTCAAAATTAATAAAAAAATCGTTAATCGTTTAATTAGATCTTTAAGTAATCATGTCAATATTATAATCATCTTTTATTATAAATTGTTTACATTGAAACGATAATGCAGCTATATCGAAAGCTCTTCAAAAAAGGTGCAAAAAGAGCTCTCCTTCATAGCCGGCGATGCATTGGCGACTCCTCTGGTGTTGCAAATGTCCATAGGCGACGTTAACTACTTTCCATCAGGTAGCACGTCTGCTTTATGACGACCTGGCGAGGTCCAAATATAAAAAAAAAAAAATTACAACAATTAAATGGATAAAAAATATTTCAACATTTTACATCGTCGTCAATTTATCTCATTTTTTCCAAAAAATGTGGCACTGTAATGTTGCCATGGATTAACTCCTGTTGAGCATTTAATATAAATTGGTCATTTTCTTTGCTTCTTGGTGATCGCGGGTTCCGACGGCGACTCTCGTTAGCACTTCTTTCAAAGAACAAAGCGTCTTCATATAAATAATGTAGTAGTTTCAGTAAACTTGGATTTTTCTTCGATATAGCTGCATTAAGCTTTTTATGCCAACCTTCTAAAAAGTTTGTGGTTCTATGTCTCTCTCCGTAAACACATATTACTTTAATGAAATCGTCTTTTATCCATTGGCTCAACATATACCGGCGAAAACGTTCACTGTTTTGATTGTCTGGGCTTTGACTGGCAACATAGAACCAGCCTTCCATAATTTGATTTTCCGGTAACAGTGGTAGTACTGCAGCCAGTTCAATTTGCCTCTTCAAAATTTTGGATTTTGTCAAATTTAATTCTCGCCCCTTTTTCCAAATGGCATTTGTATAGTGAAAAAAGCAACCTCTAACAATTACTTCCGGAAATACCGTACCGGAGAGTCGCCGTCGGAACCCGCGATCACCAAGAAGCAAAGAAAATGACCAATTTATATTAAATGCTCAACAGGAGTTAATCCATGGCAACATTACAGTGCCACATTTTTTGGAAAAAATGAGATAAATTGACGACGATGTAAAATGTTGAAATATTTTTTATCCATTTAATTGTTGTAATTTTTTTTTTTATATTTGGACCTCGCCAGGTCGTCATAAAGCAGACGTGCTACCTGATGGAAAGTAGTTAACGTCGCCTATGGACATTTGCAACACCAGAGGAGTCGCCAATGCATCGCCGGCTATGAAGGAGAGCTCTTTTTGCACCTTTTTTGAAGAGCTTTCGATATAGCTGCATTATCGTTTCAATGTAAACAATTTATAATAAAAGATGATTATAATATTGACATGATTACTTAAAGATCTAATTAAACGATTAACGATTTTTTTATTAATTTTGAAACTATAAATCCTGGTGGGGATTGTTAGTTCTTTTTCCAAAAATCCCCACTAAGCTGAGTTAGTTTTATTAGTGGGGATTTTTGGAAAAAAAAATAACAATCCCCACTGGTGGGGATTTCTCGGTGGGGATTTCCGGAATAAACCAAAAATACGTTACCATTCCTACAATAAAATCAACAAATACATAAATAGAAAAGCAACTGTTCTTCATTATGTAAACTCATATTTACGGGTATTCACGCCGCGGCCATTTCAACCCTTATTGCCTCTAAAGTTCGTACATAAATTTTTATAAGGTTAACCTTCGAACGAGCTTCCTCGTGATGGAATTCACGTGTAATCAAATTTCGCTACCACGGTGGGGTTGTAAAATGTTAATGTCTTTCAGTACTTAATAGGGTTTTAATGTTATGCCATGTTACCTTACGCATAAAACGTATAAGACTTTTTAATAACGGTATTCTATTAAAAGGTCAAAGGAATTTGGTATATTTTTCCAATAATGTCGCTACATTATTGAAAAAATATACCAAAGTAAGTACTTCTATAATACGTAGAAGTCTTTTCATATTTACTTTCGCCTTAAGGGAAGTTTTAAGTTATTTTTTACTGAATATGGTTTATACCTACAATGTTCTAACTTAAATTTCAAAAGTAGTAACGCAAGTAAAGTAACGTATATATAATTAACTTCAAGGGCAGGAGTCCCTTTTTGTCAGCAGTTCTATTTGGGTTTGGATAAAAATGTGACTAGAATTTCTACTCGGTAGATAGGTAAAGTCCTACTATTTCACAG
The DNA here is from genome assembly GCF_041222505.1 of Epargyreus clarus. Classification (NCBI taxonomy): domain Eukaryota; kingdom Metazoa; phylum Arthropoda; class Insecta; order Lepidoptera; family Hesperiidae; genus Epargyreus; species Epargyreus clarus. Next base: position 7,370,833 of record NW_027332233.1, read on the forward strand.
TAATGAAATCTGACATAACGCTTCCATTAAACAATGTGACTAATTCTATTTTTCTGTGGGCGGAAAAGAGATATCTAATAGTTCATTCATCGTCGAGCCCGTCCGAAACGGATATCCGTTAGTGCAGTTAGTACAGAAATAGGAATTTCTCGAAACTTTGAAATGATTTTATGTTATTAGTCCGATTCATAATTAGGTGTCCAAAATGTAAACAAAGGTGTTGACCTATCAATAAAATATGTGTCAAATGGCAATTTCTTATTTTTGACAATATTAAATTAATACATCGATAATAAAATAATAATCTAAATAAATTAAAATCAATTCACATTTTCCAATATTTATATTAACTCAATTTCATTTCATACAGTAATAATAATAAAAAACAAGATTTATGAGAGAAAATGAAATTGTGATAATGGTCACACAATCGGCATCCAAAACATTTTTTATACCGCCATTTTCAAGTTTCGTAGTTGATATTATTCATATTCGTGATCGTGATCGAACTCGATTTTTTTCTAGTTTTCATAGCGCGTTTTTTTAACTGTGTGCAGTTATTAAGTTTTTGTTTCATGTTGAATTTTGTGAAAATTTTCGTTTCTTGTTAATTTGTTAAGGTTTGCAATACCTGTCATTGAATTTTGACAATGACATTTCTTTGTTTACATTTTGGACACCTAATTATGAATCAGACTATATGTGGAGTAGATCTCTATCCACTATTGAACTTATGGTAAGAAAAAGAACCTTTCGCTTGTTTTATCTTATATATAAAATTCTCGTGTCACAATGTTAGTTACCGTACTCCTCCGAAACGGCTTTACCGGTTTTCACCAAAGGAGATGTTTCAAAATGTATGGGCTCCCGGCCACCTTTTGTACACTATACTAAAAACCAAGAAAACTTGCAAAGAACAATTCGAAGGGGTTCATTTTCTTCAAATAATGTTCGTATAATTGTTAAAAAACAATAATTTACACTTAAACTTGCAACACAACAGTGGAAAAACATCATGGCGGTAGTGATTACAGTAATAATGTCATCTGTCATTCTATTTTAACTTACTATATACATTATATACTTTTTAATATATTTTTTATGCGAATGGGCGTAGATATATAAATATTGTATTGTATGTATTGAGAAACAATGCCTATATTTGATAAACATTAATTATATTTACTTTCATAAATCTTGACTTAAAACAAACATACCAAAATATGTACTTCTATACCAATTTATTTTAGTTAAAACATTTAAGTGTGTAATTAAAACAACTTTAAGTACACATTTGATAATATTTTACTTATTCTTCACTTAGATACATTATTTATTCATTTTCAATATCTTCCCTTATCAATATTTTCATCCAATCATGTAGCAGGTTCTGTAATATCCTGTGACGAGCTCAGCCCAAACATCAAACAATGGTCATAATGTGAGCGCAACTACCTACGAGTACGGTTTGTTTCCCAGCGATGCAGTTGCAATAATAACTGATTATTTTGTCATCCCAAGAATGTTCTTGTCTTGCTAATGTAATTATCTAAAAAAAGAGAAATGTAAAAAGATTAGCCTCTCTAGTTTAAAATTATTAACGATTATTTCACGATTAATACAACTAACAGATGTATATTTTACCTGATGATATTGAATCCTTGTCAACACAAACAAGTAAGGTAGAATCAGTCCAAAATCGTAAGCAGCACAGAGTAGAAACATATTCAGGATTAAAATGGAATCTTCTCATCAGTACATATTTATTCAACGCTTACTTTTACACATATCAAATTGACAACTTCTTCTTTTTTAATTTGACATGTCACTTACATCTATTAAACCAGATACTATTTAAAAGGTGGTTTTGTTATAATTATTATAAATAATTAATTGAATTCAGAAATAATGACGGGATACCCAAAACAAAAGCCAGGTTGTAAAGTACTAAGGTAACAATAACTTTACGACAAAAACAGCGAAATACAGAATTACCGACATCCAAAGAGTATAGTATCCTATGTGTGGGGTACACATAGGTTCCCTGACCGACATCGACAGGTTTGAAAACTTGACATTGACAGTATTCCGCCATATTTAATATTTCAATGAGGAATGCTTATTTTAAATATTTTTAAACAGGAATACTTTACGTTATCAAAATATATGTGTACTTTTCTTCAATTATACAAATTATTCGTGTTTTTTAGATATAGTGTACATGAGATGGCCGAAAATGAAACATCTCCTAATATGCATATCAGTAGGTCGAGAATCGGCTACTATCTATTTTTCATACCCCTGTGATCAAGGTTGTTCACCCTTAACGTTTTTTTATTTATATAGCAACACAACGTTTGCCGGGTCAGCTAGTAACATATAAAAACAGCTATCGTTAGTTAGTTATGAATATAAATACTGAAAATTCTATCAAACCACCAGTGACGACACACACGTTCGTTTTACTGGCGCTGCAACAATAAGTACGTATTTCGTGATATCTTTGAAAAGAAAATTTCAAAAAACTAATGTATTTTTTCGCTAGCTAAAATCAAACCAGCATGGAACTGAAAAAATTGCTTATCTTACAAAAAGCACAAACTATATATTTTTTTTGGATTTTTAAAATTCTATTTCCTTCTTTAATTCTTTCCAGCCCATACTTGAATCCTAATAGAATAGGAATCCTAATAATCCTTAAAAGCACGTATCCCCTACAAACTCCTAAAAAAGGAATCAAAAGAAAGTTTTCAAAATACCCGCTACGATCACCTGTCAATTTAAAACATATAGTTACTCAGTATATCGCAGTTACTCAGTGAAAGAGGTAATGGTGACTTTGTCGACCTCGTTGCCGGTGGCGGAAGACTCCGCCATTCCGGCTTACGATGTTGGCCTCGATCTATGACCGAAATTGTGATCTCGCGACCGACTCACTCATGTTTCGCTATTTTGGGTTTCCTAATTCGGTACGAGCACGAATACATATTTTTCGTGTTTTAATTGGCACTGACTCTTAATTGTAATAATTTGGTATTCAATGGCGGTCACGTGAGTATGTATTGGGTATTGGTATAAATATATTGGAAAACAATGTGTACTTGTTTCAAAAGTGGAGATTGAGTGCTATATTGAAACGAAGACCTTAAAGGTTTTGTTAACTTATAAGCGATAAGCCAAATGAGCAGTATAAACATGGATAGTGTATACCGCTATCCAATTTTTGTTGCAGTCTTATTTGACTTGTACCATGGTTATCGAACCAGGTTGACGATTATTACAGCCGATAAACCGCCTTTGTATGTTTCTCTGTTACTTTTATTATTTCCATCTTTCATATAAGTGATATACAATAAAAAGTTATTATTTGTGTATTTTATGCGATTCTCTATACTACAGATATATATTTTTTTATTTAAGTTATATTGAATCGAATTAAACAGTCATTAATATTTAACCAATACTACACAGCACAATTAACTCAATAAACTTAGTTAATTACGATTGCCGGCACAAACATCAATATTCAAAGGCTGTCAATAAATTATTTATGGCGTTTTAATTTCCAAACATTAAACCGATGAATTAATGCCCTTCGAAAACTGGCATAATTACCTATTATTAACTCTTTTAGAACCTAAAGGAGAGTAAATACCAGTTGCGCATTTACGTAAAATAATAAATCAGAATTAAATTAGGGAACTAATTTCCAAAAAAGCTATTACGGAGATCGTTTAAGTTATTTAGAACACTTATTGTTACGATACGACGTTATGCATGAATGTTTTAAGAAAGTTTTCAAAATCAACGACTATACAATAATGTTTATTTATACTTAAAGATTATTTTGATCCTGTAACATGGACCTGACATACACTGAACATACATATTACATACACACAATAACGACCAGGGTTGCCACCAGTAAATTACGCGTATAAGAAATTTACTTAATTGTAAATAATAAGTTTAATTATTATATTTTCGCCATTGATTCTGATAGAAACAATATACTGAGATTACCGAGTATGTAATTCAAGTCTGTACAAAGTCTCAGACTTGTCAGTCGGAGTAAGGATTCATCAATGTACATTGTATAGGAGTATACTTTTTATCTATCACGGCTCGCGCCCGACCTTCTCTATCTGTAGACGTAAACGAACCCTACATGTTTAAACTTCAGTAATTTTGTTTAACCGTCCCTTTGTTAATGTCTTCAAAGTACTAGCAACTATGTAGTAACGTTACCTACTTGTAGTGTAATATTTGTAAACAAAATACAAGCGTGCGACTACCGGGCACGAAGCCAACGCCGGAGTATCCGGAAAACTATTTAAAAAGATTCTCACTTTTATCTCCAAAACAACTCAAGTCTCGAACTCGTATATAAAAATAAATCGTTTCGCATAACATTAAATGTGTAGCATGCATCCGAATAGGTGTCATTAGCCTTTCTCGTTTGTTATTCCTATTCAGACAATATTTACTTTGATCCACATAGATTAATTCAAAGTAAGATTAATTATCTTACCTCATGTGTTTATTAACATATTATTATTCAAAATGCATTTAATATCTTCATCCTATTGTACTTTATACGTATACATAATAAGTATGTTTTAATTGTTAAAATTTATCGATACACATAATGCTGCAACCTACTTATCTACTTATAATATATCGTATCAACGCGCATAAAATATTGTAAATAAATTAATGTATGCATGCCTGCATGGTCACAGGTTTCTCCACTTTAAAAAACTTTCAAAAAACATCAGGTATACTCACTTGTTCTATCACGGATTCAGGCTTACATAAGCATGCGTGTACGTTTTACAGCCGCATGAGTGCGTTCCGCGAGCTCCTCATAAACCAGATTTCGACATTTTAACACTTATTTTCATTGCGACACACCATAATAAGCAAAACACCTACACAGACAGATCCGCACTCCCAGTTGCCGCGGCCCGCTCGACCGCTTTCGCTCGGTTTGTGCAAACACAACCTCTTGCCACTTCACGTACGCACCGCCACTCACACGTTCACTGCACGTACACTAAGTATAAAACATTAAACCGTAAAATTTCGGCCCCGTTTGTGCATTAAAAATATTTAGATATGCAGAAGCCGCGTGAGACAGCGCAGATTACTCTAATCGGGCGCTGCGTGGAGACGCGTGGCAATGCAACACAGAGACTGGATGGTCTGCTCGTACCCGACGGACCGAAACTGTGCAGCGAGTGGTAGGTGGTGGGATCGACACTCTCGCGCTCGCACTGTGCGCTGGTGGAACTGTTGACGCCCTAGAAATGACCACCAACCGGCGGCGAGCCGAATGCATAACTCACTTTCGCTGTCGGATGATCCAATTCCACAAAATGCTTTTCCAAAACTTTTTATAATATTGCACCGTCAGGTTGTTTATCGAAACAAATAGCTAACATCAATTTTAATATCATACGTCATTACAAAGCGTCCATTAAGCAAAAATGGCTCCTATCTACCTCACCCAACCGATTTTCTCTTGAATTTTAATTAAGTATTTTATGAGTATTCATTTTCGACCGCTTAATAAATGAAACTATTGCTAAATAATTTCGAAATAGTCGTTTAATTTAACGCCCGTTTAAGGCTGATAAGATGCTAACCTCTCGAATGCTCGATTTGCATTAGCATCAGAATATTAATTAAAATGATCTTTTATGATAATATTAGTAAGTAAATCTAGAGATAGTAGTTTGACATCGTAGCACAACTAAATTTTTACGAATACAGATAAAATATATTTGTAATTTTAAAATACTTAGGTAGATACATTTATAATTAAAATAATGTTTTTCTCACATTACCAGGACATAAAAAACGGATCATTTTATGAGTTATGTTTGTAATAAACATGTAAGTAGATGTAAACATTATACCGCGTACACATTAGATAAAAAATAACGTTTTTGTTAAATGAATATTTATAAAACACCTTTACAGCCTTCAACTAAACCTTCATCGGTGGCAAAACTAGAAAGGGTTATCGATAACATTTACCTATAGGTTGCTTTTATTGGTACCTACATCATTTTGGTTAACGCAACGCGTACTTTTGCTAGGCCGTGGCCTCACTTCAATATTGATCAAATATTTCGGTAAACACTTCTGCAGCGAGGTGTCTGATCTCTAGTGTCATGATTTTGATTTCGGAGTATCGTTAATATAATTGTACAATATCCTCATACTTTGCGCTTTACACGATGAAGTTTTTTGATTAGAAAGAAGAAATAAAAAACTCAATGTATAATTATCTACCAAGAGTACATTTCAATACCCTTTTAATATGATTTGAAATCATTGCCCATCGGGAGAGAAAGAATAAAATAGATAAGTAAGTTATTAATAAATCAATTTAATTAAAACTTGACACATTTTTTGTAAATTTATTTTGGATTAGAGTTAAAAGAACAAATCTACAAATACTTCAAATTAATTGTTTTTATATGTAAAAAAGACGCAACGTACTCGTAGGTACAACGCTTGTGCATTTTTGTGCTCGTGCATTGTCGTGCAAACAAATATCAATTTTTCATTTTTAAAACAAATAATTTAACTCTTAATACACTTATAGCTACATCAGACATAATATATGTGTCTTATGCTTGAGTAAAGAGGCTCAAATGTATCATCACATAACATCATCAGCCCATTCCCGTCCCACAGCTGGGCACGGACGGGTCTCCTCTCATAATGAGATTAGGCCATAGTCCACCGCGCTGGTCAAGTGCGTATTGCTAGACTTCACATACCTTTGAGATTTTTTTATTAATCTCTCAGGTATGCAGGTTTCCTCACGATGATTTCCTTCCCCGTTTAGCAAGGGATAATTAATTTCTAATACGCACATAATTTTGAAAAATCAGAGATGCGTGCCTGGGATTTGAACATCCGACCCCTCGATCGAGAGGCCGAGTGTCATAACCACTGGGCTAGCACTGCTATTATAAAGGCTAAAATGTATTTCATATTTTGTACAGGAAAAAATCACTAGGTACCTGTACCGTTCAAGTATTACGGTAGCAAAAAATTTATAATAAGCATTAGAAAAAGTCAAGGTATTCGAGATATATTATTATTTCCATTTGCTTAAAATAATAAAAATAACAATTGTTTCAGGAAGCTTTTGCTATTTACTTCACAATAACATGCCTCAATGCTGGGCACAAAGTCTTTACCTCATAACTGGGAGATGCTTATAAGGAACCGTTCGAGATAGTAGAAGCCTTTGTATTTGGCCTCTGAAAGCATCACCGCTATTACATTTTTTTCAGAACCGATCAAAGCAATGTCAAGCACTGCTACGTAGGTTTTAAGGATGCGATGGGTTAAATAGACACGAGGCATTTCAACTTAGTAATGGGTAGAAACGCATCTGTGGCAAACTTCAGGTAAGACAGTAATCCTTTTTTTTTCTTTTTATAATATAGAAGTAGCAGACGAGCATGCAGTCCACCTGATGATAAGTGGCTACTGCCGCCCATGGACATCTGTAATCAACCCCAGATAGGATTAGATATTCCTACCTGAGGTCGGCCACAGATGTGTCGCTACCCCTGAGGACTAAGCTGGAATTCCTCGGAAAAGTCTGTCTCCCTTACCAAACCCTTCAAAACGGAACACAGCAGCGCCTAACACTGCTGTTATTAGGTAGAAATAGGTGTGGCGGTTGTGCCGCCGGAGTCGAACCATAATGGGTTCACCTTGGAAATCTATCTAAATCCTTGAAAATCCTATCTAGTGTTTGTTACAGATGTTCATGAGGGGCATTGTCTGCCTTCAGGCGAACTCTATGCCCCTTTGCTACTTCTTTGTGTTAGGTATATTTAAAAAAATATCCTCCACGTTACCCCAATGTGGTTGATGAAAGTACTTTTACAACATCTTAATTATATCGTTAGGTCTCGCTACATTAGAGTTTCGCTTAATTTCTTGCGCCTGTTGTTTTTCTTGTAATCAACTTCTATTAAGTAGGTACTTATACTGAGCGAAGTTTGTTACTTGCTAACTTTCTTTATGCGTACTTTAGCAAAGTCAAAGTTGATTACAGAATACTAATTAAAGGAAGTAAACGTTTATATATAAATAGGTACTCTTACAGTAGAATAATAGAAAATGTTACAGTATTTTGTTGGTATCCGGAAATTTTGCTGACTCTGTAAGTGGGTACAAATTGTGTCAATTAGATGGTACATACCACTTCTACCCCTGGATTGTCGGAGGTGATTAAGGTTTGAAATCCAGGAGATAGGATTTTTCTGCAGTTACTCATCTAGCGATTTTGGATTTTGAATTTTGACTTCAACGAGTCAGTGAAAAGTTCATTATTAAACACCACATCTCGACTTGGGATAACTATTTATAAACGTTTTTTTAGGAGATGCTTATGTCCAATTAGACTTTCAACGGCGAAATTATTATAATTATGCAATAGATTCTCATTAGACCCATGCTCAGGGTGAATTACCTTTTTATTATCAAAATATTCTAACTAATTACGGCGCCGGTGCACGTGTCTACCAAATACCAAATATACCTACTCGTAAGCCATAACTAACGAATTAAAACTACGTATATACGAGTAATTAGTACTTTAAAACAATTAACTCCTTATCTGTACTTAAACTTGAAACTAAAGCAATTTTTTTAATTTTTTGTAATGATATTACTCTGTGGTTTTCCTCTTAAGGCTGCTAACTTCACGTTAACGTGAAATAATAACAAAATTATTTTTCCGCGCAAATACCAAGATTATCCACTTGAGAGGACGTGAGGTCATTACAAGCTTTTGTCGTCACAAATATTATTCCACTTGCCTAAGCTTGTGTCATGTTCGAGTGAAAGGACTGGTACGACAGATAACGGGCGTTCTAATTTAGTTCTCTGGAAAATCACCGCTTTTATGACTAGCCCCTTTTAAGGCTGCTATATTATTAGTATCTAATATTTCTAGAAAGTCGCCCGTGGAAATCTGTAAACAACATCAGAACGATGTCCTATCTGAAGGCGGTCACGGACCCACTCCCTTCAAACCAGAATACAGCAACGCTAACACTATTATTTTATGGTAGAATGGTGGTAGGTATGGTATGGTATGGTAACATTATTATTTTATGGTCGTTATTTTATGGCGGTGGTATGGTATGGTAGTGATGCTTCCAGAGTCTAATCACAAAGGGTTCTACTTCTAATTACACAATGGGCAGTAGACTAATTTCTCTGCTGCGTCCACAAAATAAAAGTTTCATTATTCGACAGGTTCCCTTAGGTGCCGTATACATTGTCCCATCGGCGGGATACGCTCCGTTACTTGTCGACCTTAATTCGATTGACGTCATGGGATTTTACGGTCCCACACTAATTTGCAAGAATATGAAGGCAATTGAGTGAACGCTAATTTATTCATTGGAAATCGTCTATGACATATGTTTGCGATTTATTGATCCAAGCGACAAATACCTACGGTAATACATTGTGAGCTAGGTACGTGACGTGTAGTGTTCTATTCAGAATCATATAAAACATTATAAAGCGACTGTCATAAAGCCTTTGGAAATGCCACGATCATAAAAGTTATATTGAAGACGTGGGTTGGTTAGTATCCTTTTTTGATCGGCACATTTTCTTGAAAGATATTATTAAAGGATGAAATACTAATAAATATGTGAGATGCTTTAATTAATTACCTATTAAGATGTTTTTTCCGCGAAAATATTTCGCCTGTAATTTTCTATGCACATTTCAGTATCTAATGTCTGAAATCTTATAGATTAACCCATTCTGATAGCAGTGATAGCCTAGTGGTTAAGAAACGCGGTCTCTTGATCGAGGGGTCCAAGGTTCAAATCCCAGGCACGCACCTCTGATTTTTCAAAGTTATGTGCGTATTAAAAGTTAATTATCACTTGCTTAAACGATGAAGGAAAACATCGTGAGGAAACCTGCATACCCGAGAATTCTAAAAAAAAAATGATTTCAAAAGTATGTGAAGTCTACCAATTCGCACTTGGCCAGCGCGGTGGACTATGGCCTAATTCTTCTCATTCTAAAGGAGCCCCTTGCCCAGCAGTAGGACAGTAATGGGTTGATGATAAACCCATTCTGTTATTCAGGTGTTGTTTTATATGTTGTATGTAACGTAGTAGGTACAATGTGTTTATGTGTTTATATTTGTAATATAAAATAATAGCACAATAAGGCAGTAAAATATGAAACCAATAAAGCCTATTTTGATTCATAGACGCAAACTTCTGGTATACAAAACCAAGGGCATTAGATACTTCTCATTCTGAGAAGACATCAGTTCCCGGTAGTAAGGCAGTAGGTAATGGGCGCTTGATGGTGATAAATTCAAGGAGACGATAAGGTAACTCCTAATGCTTATTTAGAGGTTTGAATATAATTCAAATTGACTATTCTAAGAGGTTTGCACACTAGTTTCAAGTTAAAACATTTGGTTGATGAAATTTAACGTGGACGCTTAATAAAATATTAAAGTTATAAAATATTTTATCATTTTTTTTAACGAAAATAAAAACATTATTTATTTTTGTACTCGAAAAATATGGGTACTGAATTTATTGACCAATAGGTAAATCTATAGGGATGGACCCTAAGAATAGTACCACACGAGCAACAGTTCGTGTTGATGTCCGTCGAAGTCGGTCGTCAGCGGTCGCCACATGTCGTAGGCGATTATGGTGTTGATCGCTACCGACCAGCGGCGGCGATCAAAGGTGTGGGCTATCGCTCGTGTACTAGCTCCTTTAGATTACCAAGTGCTAGATTATTGTAATATCAAGAAGTAAAAACACATCAGATAAGAAATGCATGACGTAGGTAGAAACCGGTATGGTGGCCGCAAAACCGCAGGTTAGTGGCATCCTGGAATATTTTACTCCGATTTCGCAAATATCTCGAAAGAACTATGCACAGCATGCATAATGAGTATAATATTATAGATACGTACCTATTATAATAATCATGTGATGATTTTAATGCCAACTTAACCATAATATTGTCCACCTACCTTCATATAGTATAACGGTAAACAACGTTAGGCTTGGTTGGTTATTGGATGGATGGCTAACATGTCTGTAGTTTCCTCGACACTGATGGTCCTTCACACACTCAATATTATTTGGCTCGCTAACACCACCACGTCCGTTCAGACTTTGCGTAGACGGTCGCGCACAGGCTGCCTCATAGCCGGCTTGCATCCAATGACAGTGATGACGTATGCGTGATACGTATCTGAGACAAATACCCACCTACCCACATTCACTAAAAAGACGATTCCAGCTTATTATGAAATGAAATCATAAACGCCCCAACAGTTGGACATAAAATTAGTTGAACTCAGATCCAAAGTGGCTTAGTAACTACTGACCATAGGCATTTGTTCTCGTTAGCCACTCAGCTATAGAAAAAGCGGTTGTCACATAGGCCAAGACGAAGGGTAGGAACAATTTGCGATAACTACAGGCGACATGCGAGGCCCGACCTTGCCCTTCCTAACCATCGTATTGTCGAGATAAATGCTGCTTTACACGACAGCCCACCTAATTGGCTTGGATTATACTAAACGACAAAACAACTGTTTCTTCTGTACTTTACTAAACGCAATTTATCATAAAGATACGTTAACATGTACTTACTCTTTATAAAATACACATACTTACATGTATTCTTGTAACTTTATCAGATTTTAGCGGTTTGCAAAATAAATTATTCAAAATATGATTTATCTCATTCAGTTCTGGATCGTTACCTAGTATGATTGCGACTTACATATAGGTGCCTAACCGGTTTTTATTATTAGTTTTTTACTTACGAGTTCACTCTATAACCGCATCAAGTTTGATGCTAGTAAAGGTTTTTACTATAAAGCAAAAAAACGGATAATCAGAATTTAACGGAAAAATAGTTTGATTATTTATTGTACAGAATTCTAAAATATAATCGTAATAATCTAAACCTTGTGGGTCAATGCTGCTTCAATGCTAATTGTAGATGTCATGCAATGTCTTACTGTCCAAACAATCTTAAAGACTGCAATTAAATGGAAGTACAAGTATCATCGTATGAAAAAAGTGTTAGAATAATTTATAGCTCATGGTCGCGCTAATAGTTCCGTAGAATCAGTCATAAATATAGTTGTTATTAATGTTATTACATCCATCTACTTTGTAACATAGACAAAGTTTTCATGTAGACTCCTAAAAGTAATAATAAAACTTATAAAATTTATACATACGGATAACTCTGTAATAATGTTGCGGTAGAGATGAGCGTAGAGCGTTACTAATTATCTCCAACAAGTACGGTATGTAGAGATCTATGATTTTCGTAGGCGTAACTTTATGTAGAGTCTATACTTAATTTATGTAGTAATAGAAACTGCACGTGTTTTTAAATGCCAGATCTCATCATGTACTCATGTACTTATTAGGTATATTCCTACTCCCTTCAGCATTTACTTTGTCGGTTATTGAATATCTCGTAATATACGAGATATTTTACAAAGGAATTTAAACTATTAGCTAGAACCGGCCTTTGTAGTAGAAACTGTAATGAACCGGCTTTATCGATTTTGTTGGTGGAAACAAAGTTCTTTATAAATATAATACAAATTGCTTTTTCTAATCTAAATTAGCCATTATAAAAATAAAAGGCAATGTGATAAAGCAAAATAAAAGATTTTTTTTGGCTTCAAAATATTTTCTTTGTATTATGTATCTTCAAGTATTATGTTAATATAGTGAATATTACTATAGGAACATAACTGATACTAATCTCTTCAGATAATATAGTGACTAGTCTTATGGCTTAAAAATAAATTTGATTGGATTCTGGGTAAGTTAATGAGTGAATAAAGACAAACACAGTTATACTTCTTATTTATTAAGGTACAGATGGCCGTTCCTCGCATTGAACACCTGATACAACTAAAAAAATTATACAAATCGACATCGCTTACAGTACATGTTACAAACATGTTACAATATTTTATATACAGGATTATGGGCACTCGGGTGCAAACTTATTTGCAAAACTTAACACTAAACATTTGTTCGTAATCAATAAAATAAATGTATTCTAACAAGTCACATCGCTCAAATATACTCTTAATATAAATTCTATACAAAATCGATTTTCAATATTCGTCGATATATTTACAAAGATATCGCCTAATGTCACAGTTATTGGAATATTAAATTACCTGTATAAGCAACATTTTAATATCACAAATAATTCAAATGTAAAAGGGAATTCAAATTGCAATAGTCTAATAAATTACTCTTTACAATTAAGCAGAATACGTAACATACGTAGTTTGCATTGATTTCGACAATAACATTTAATTGATCAGTCATAGAAATACATTAAAAATTTCATAATAATTGACTGACGGTAAGTAATTTTCAGTCCAATTAAATTAAAATTTTGATTTTATAATTATATCTAACTCTACATTATTTACCTTACCTAAACTTTAAAGCTTCTTTGATTTATGAACTTAACTTAAAAGTGATTAGGAATGTAAATAATATACATGATTTATTTCTTAAAGTATATTAAGTAGCTCACTCTTGTAAAAGAGATATATACACGTGATAGCAGAAAAATGACCCGCAATTAAAAAAATTAAACATGACTCCGTAAATCATAAGATCGTTTATGAATTTTCTATATGGGTCTTTAGTGCAAAAATGTGTGGCGATCAATTTTACTTCGATTTGACGTCATCTCTATAAACGCACCTTAATGACGTGTGAGGTGCGTTTATAGAAATAAAGCTGACAGGGGAATGACATTGGAATAATAAAAATTCTTCAAAAAATATGCGAGAAAAAAGCATTTTACATCTTTACTAAATTGATACACGAGTTTGGGAAATAAGAAAATACAAATATTTCTAACAATAAGACACGTGAATTCATGACCATTGCCTATTTAGTATTGCTCATCTTAAAGCAAGTGGTTTCACGTGTGGACTTTATTTCACAAAAAAAATTTAAAATATTATAGAGATATTAAAAACAACTTTTTACTTTTAATACTGATAAACACATTTTTTTCTATTCATAATACAAATACCTATAATTATATTACTATTGTTTTGATACCCCGAATAAACTCACTTATATCCACAAATGCCGATGTCATCAAAACCATTAACCAACCCAGCACTATCCTTCAATACGAATGGTCATGAACTCAAATGGGTACTGTAAGATAAATAAAATTTATTCAAAAGGAATTTATGAATAGTTCCTACATTTTCACACAAAAGTCCAACAATGGCACCAGACATAGCCATTTGAGGCTCAAATTACACGAGTCGAATTTATATCCATGCGAGCGAGTGTGAATCAAATAAATCAGGTTGGTCGGTGGCTAATGCCTTTACTAAAGGGACAATGCCACGTCTCGGTACAAAAACTTCCCTGCAATTTTTGGGTTCAAGGGAATGATTATATAGATTATATATTAGTGTAATGTGAATGAAAAATATTTATGTTATAAGGGGAACTGACATTTACAAATTAAATTGCGCTCTCTCGGATAAATTTAAATTCTAGCAAATTGAGCCAATAGTATTTTTTTCATAACGTAAGATCAACTAAGTATTAAACATTTTTGTGTTTGTTTTATTTGTCTAATCATAAATAGCATAAGATATTATTTGTTTTGTTACTTTAAATTAAAAAAGGTAGCCTCCATTAAAATATTTTTTCAAAATAGGTTTAGCACAACAAATATCAATTATTTTCAAAAGTGGGTGTACTGGCCAAGAGCTTAGTTTTTCGAGTAGTCTTGGAAACAAGCACCACCTAAGTAAAGTTTATACGTCAAGTTATGTTAGACAATGCAGACATTTTTGGTACTTTTACTTTGCAGTACTAAACAACGCCATGCACTCGAAATTAATATTCAATCGTTACAACAGCGAATGCTCTGGTCAGTACCTTGGCCTAACATTTTATACATAAAAATCATGATAAAATAATTTTTGAACACGAAATAATATAACTAAAATTTTCATGAATAATTTTTATCATCATATAACCTCACATGGAATGTATAATGTACTTTTTACATAAAATAATTGTAATTGGAAACAGATCTTTTCCACGTTTTATACAAACTAAATTATAATTTGCATTGTAATCACAGATCTTGCATACAACATTCATAATATAATACAACGTTACTGAAAAGCAAAATTTAATTTATTTATGTAAAATCCAGTATAAGGTTGCATTCAGATAGAAACGATTTAAGGCAGGACGATAGCAGGACGGTTGTCGTACGGACACTTGTGTTTTTTCGTACAAAACAGTAACGATTGTAATGCTATCTATATATATAAATTCTCATGAAGAGCGATTTTGTATGAAAAAAACCTAATTGTGTTGTGTTTTTATACTAAACAACACAAAGAAAAACAAGTTTTCAGTACATCCGTTTTTTATATAGTGCGACAGCAGCCCATTCAAATAGTCTAATCTGAAAGCTGCCTAACAGCTCGAGGCTTAACGCTACGCTATGTGGAGTATTTCTAAGCGTACAAAGGATATTACATTTTAGCTATTCACTAACATTGAATAACGAACATACTCGTACATTATTTGGTTTTAGAAATTCTAATTAAATTTTACGTTTAGGCACTAAAGACGGACGGATATGGTTTAATTTTGTCTCGTTTAAGAATTCTATCCATCTATATGGTATAATGGTATACAAACATAATTTAGAATTAACGGTTTATTTGAAAACATATTATCTTTTTTTATTAAAATAAATTTCAATAAACTTTGTAATCAAAAATGCGGATTCTTCTTCTATTCTTTAAATTACTATTCTGCTAAATTCTTAGGAGACGTATTGTGTCGGAAATTTTTAATATTTTGGGTCACCTTTATAACTCGACTTTACTATTAACCAGGGAACTGATTTTTGTGCCAAACGAAAATTTTTCTCTACACGAAATATGAAATCAAAAAATCCACTATTGTGTCAAATTTGGTATTTTCCAATCATAAAAAACCTCAAAATTGTATTCGTATAAAATGTATAGTCCGCGCTAAACTGCTAGTCCGCTCTTAATATAGAAACGAGTCGCGTCAAATAGCAAATTGTACATATTAGCGGGGCGAAGAGAGTGCAGGAGCCCTCCCGGCACCCGTCCGTTCTTACGGAATATATACTTGTAGTTATGCGCAACAACTTCAGAGCGGACTAGCAGTATGGCGTGAACTATACCTAAAAACCACATTACCGTTCCAATTGTTAATGTCCGATGTCCTTCAAAATCCGTTCAGTGGTAGTGCGACAGCTTCCCGGGGCGGCGGGGCGGCGCGCTCTCGTACTCGTAGTAGTTGGACTGCGGCCGCGGCTCCTTGCCCTCCCTACAGGAGCGCTGCGAGTGGAACCCAGCCGCGCCTGCCCGCCGGCTGCGGAACGACCACATTACATTACTACCCGCACCACATTACACGCAGGCCTCAGAGTAATTATAAGTAGAGCGTTGCTCGTACGAACATAGGCACAAGTAACACAATCACTGTGCGTAGTATAGTTTGTGGTGGAGCTATGCCATCTTAATATAAGTTATGTTTATTGTAATGTTAATTTTTTTCAAGTAAAAAATTATTAAACACCGTCTTGATTTAAAACTCGTCGAAACGACATTAAAAAAAGACAAACACGCGTGTCTTTTTTTAATGTCGTTTCGCGCATCTTTAACTTACTAACAATACAATAAAACTTATATCAAGATGAGTTAATTTTACACCACATGGGCGCAAAGTCATATTTTAAGTTCAAATCGATTAAGCTAATATCGTAAATCGGACGAAAACTATGTAGTTGTTTATTGCATTACAAAACCAAGCTAAATTTAAACAATTCGTACCAAGATGTTGGCATGGACGCGCTCTACAATAATGATTACTCTGAGGTTACACGAAATTAGTCGCTTTACCCAAGCTATCAGTCACTTCTGCTTCGGTTAAGAGTGAGATTGGAATAGCGGCTATAATTAAAGTGTATTAGCGTCTATAACTAAAAGCTTAATGAAAGAACATCATGCATAGACATTTTCACACTGATTTTCAAGCATTCATAATATTAATATTTCCCCAGCAAATACATAAAATATGTTATTGACGGCATTCACTTATGTTGTAATCGACTGACCCCATAAAAGGATGATGTATAGATACTGTGAGAGCACTGCATAACGTTGCATGGAAAACCGGCCTGTAATACATTATAGAAAAATCTTATGACTGATTTCACGAGCCTTTGCTGTCCCGAGCACTTTAGAAAGAAAATGCATAAAGTAAAGCAAGCAACTTAGGATACACCAAAAAGGAAATAGTATTTGGTTTTTAAACAAAATAAATTGACTCTTAAAGTAAAAGAAAAGATAAGGATTTTCAGAATTTTAAACAAAAACTTAGACAAAGAAATAAAGAGAAATCTTTAAATATTACTTAGTATACAAATGATATTTTGAAACAATATTTGTTACAGATATAGGTCATATAGGGAGTATACTACATAAATTATATTTTGCATAAACAATATGTATCGCATAAAAGTTCTTTCTTATTACAAAGCTTAAGGAGCTTATTGTATCGATAAAGACTTTTGATATACAATTGAAACTGACGAAGGTCGCTTAGCATTCTCATATCGGAACCTCTTTCGATAAAATCCTACTATATTGTGGCTCACTGGCAAATAAATTCAATTACTGTCAACTCGCTCTGGCCTTCGATTTATTGCTTATAACTTTTCATGATACTCTGCGTATTATAGATTTCAATAGATATTGCCGCTTTAACTCACATTCAACTTTAATTTTTAATTCTACTTTATTTGTTGCAAGAGAACATAAATTAAGTCATGACTTGTTAAAATGATAATTAAATTGATAACTACACTATATATTTACATAAAACGAAAATATACATACTTATATATGAATAAATGTTCTCACTATCTTCGATCAAGACAAATGAGGCCAAAATATACACTGATCTTCAATTAACATATAAACTACCTAATAATTCCATGTGTACCAACATGTAATTACGAGAATAACGATTACCAAAAGTTCATTATAATATTAAATCAGAAAAAAGTAGACTTCAAATTGAACTCTTTCTTTTGAAGTTTGAAAAATCCATTGCAATACAATTTCTATAACGCTAACGTTTATATGACTCAATTGCCTTACTGTCGTTACGACTTACGGCAGATCATAATGTGCCTTTTGCATACGTGACTGCAATTTTTAACCTACGTGTACCTATGCTAAATTGCTACTTTTAAACTGTTTAGGATAGAACGGCTTATGTGCAAATACTTAAAGTGTTACGTAATAAAGACAGCATAAGATTACAACTACAAAGTGAAAAATATATCGCGTGGCAAAGCAAATTTCAGATTTCTGTTCTTGGTCTCTGCTTACGTACTTAACCGCGCTCGTGTATGTATTCGCACGCGTGCATGTGTGTTATGTGTGGTTGCACGCGTGTGTGTGTTTGCATCTAAATGTGTGCGCGCACGCATATGAACGTGTATGTATGCGTACATGTATACGTAGTAGGTACATGTGTTCTAGCGTGCTTGTATTTCAGAGAGTGTATGATTTACGAGTGTTAAGGTTATATAAATCGTGTAATAAAATAAATATTACTTTTGTTTATTTTATCGCCTCGCAATTAAAATACAACATTCAAATCCACAACAGGGTCAAGTGATACTAGTAGGCAGCCTGTCTATTATTAGCTAGTCAATAGAGTTCGGTCAGGATCCAATATAGAAGTAAATTACTGCAGCTCAAGTAGGCTCGATGTTCCCCAGTGAGCCTCAGGAGGGGGCCAACTTGACTTTATTGTACTCTAGGGGATGTCGGGGAAAGTAGGTTATTGACCGTTTTTATTCGCAGAATAAGTATAAAAAATCGTATTGTAAATAAGCGATAATTTTTAATAATGTCAAGGTGGATAAGTGAACATTCTCAATGTAAAATTTGAATATATTTACATGACATTAAATATCTTAGCTATAATAAAATATTTTGCGTTACATTTGACTTATGTTTTACATAAATAATCTAAATACAACATTGTATGTTAAGGCAAAACAATATTTTTAGGTCGTCAGCGATATTTGAGTCCAAAGCGAATCGAGGGATTCTTATTCTCGAGGGATTCAATGTAGGTACGGACAAAAGAGATAAGATATATTTTTCGCATCAGTACTTTAGACTTAATGTTTGTCATACAATGCATAAATATATTTATATAGAATAGAATCGTGTACGAATGTTAAAAAATAATAACAAAATTAATATAAGCGGAATTAAAAACCTTTTTTAATTATATGGAATATTTCAACTCATATGCAAATATGACTTTTTACTTGCATGTTCATGTAATTCAAGTAACGGTTCCTAGTAATGTAACAACGGCAATTAGTATAACTATTACAGTTTAGAGTGGCCATTTTTTATGTTCAAAAAAACTTAAAAAAATATTAAGTACTTGTATCACGAATTAATAATAATAATCTCTACCTGAAAATACTTGTTCTTTTCGAGAAAACGAAATACCCGGATAATACATTTTTAAATAGACACGCCATATTTTATCTTGTTAAGTAACGACGTTGTTACAGTGAAACGTCTTTTAAGTCTTAGTGTTGACAAGATCTTTTGCCAAAACATTGCCATTAAGAGTAAGCATCTATTGTCTCAAAATGACTTTCTACATTGTGTAGTTCCTACTTAATCATTATGTGCCAAGATGAAACTAAATTTACACAATAATGTAAAAAACTAGCATATAAACTTTTATAGTTAGAACGTAGTTGTATATAAGCACTATAATTTCAGGCGGACCACTTGATGTTAAAATTGTTACAGCACTTTTAGAGTACCCAAGACTCATCATTAACTCGAAATCATAAAAGGATATAACTTCTGTAAGATTGGTTTGTAGACGGCGGATACTAATCTAATATATAAAATTCTCGTGTCACAGTTTTCGTTGCCATACTCCTCCGAAACGGCTTGACCGATTTTCACCAAATTTTATATGCATATTCAGTAGGTCTGAGAATCGGCTACTATCTATTTTTCATACCCCTAAGTGATAAGAGTTGTTCACCCTTAACATGTTTTTATTTATATGGCAACACAACGTTTTCCGGGTCAGCTAGTTATTATATAAGTTTATTCATTTATACTATTACTCCAATTTACAATTATGAGTTACTGAGTACATTTCGCCGCCAAAGTTTATTATCCCCTCGATATAATTATTCAGTAATAGAGCCTGAAATTGCGTATAGCGCTGTGCTTGAGTTTGGTATTAGGTATTTTATTAGAAAATATTTCTACAAGACTATGTCAATAAAATTGTAAATTAATTGCATAATTTCTATTTAAAAAAATAATATTTATTTATCTTCAATTGATTGAAAACGCATGAATTGTAGTAAAACATGATATATAGGGTCCTTTTCCTATCACGCGAGTTTGTGTCCGCATGCGCACCACTTGCGTCTTACCGTTTCATAGATACTTTTCCTGTCACACATGCTTCACGCACGCAGGAACACTGGCAAAGACTGCATTGAGTCATACATACAAATGGGACATGCATGCTGACTTAAACACGCGTTCAAAGAATTAGGCCCATACAACTACATGTATGAGTAATGTATGTATTTGTGTAAAAACATAAAAAATAGATATATAAACTAATATTACGAAGCATAAGCAGCTTACCGACGGACGCCATACAGAAGCAGGAAACAAAACGAATAACGACGTAATTACACCTCATATTTAGTTTAGCGTTTATTGCGCTGTGTTACACTATTTCTCAAAAGAGCCCGCAATTAAAACTGGTAATTTATGACAAGTATGTAATGGTACTGGTAACGGGGGTTCTCGAGATTGCCTCAGCAAAACGACACGTGTATGTTTAGTACGGTATTTATAAACATGATGTTTTACTTTAAAAAAAAAAGATAAATTGTGACAAGATAAATCAATTCTAATTACATATAATTTAATTCATATTATGTTATAATTATATCACGTACTATGTATGTAAATTATATTATTTTAAATATCACAATACATTAATCCTATAGGCATTAAATTTTATACGACAGTTAGTGATATTAATCTAAAAAATACAGGCTTCTGCGCACTTTGTTCATGTAGCTAAAATAAGCAGTATATTATGAATTACTTTAATACTCAGCATATATTTAATTTAACCAACGCCCTTAAAAGTAATTTTATATATACTTAAGATAATAGATTCAAAATATCATTTAGTTAGGAAGCCTAGCAATAAAATTTAAGAGAATTAGAAATTTAAATACGACACTATGACCTCTCTGAGCGTTCAAGGGATCTACACTTGAATACATTAAACTAACACTTTGGTGAAATATTTATTCCACGCTCCACTTTAATGAAATATCTACCGGAACTTGCGTATAAAATTAACTTGGAAAGTAATTACGCCATTAAGTTGTAGTTATTACGTACGTAAGTTAATAATTACAGTGTGCATACATGATTATTATTAATCATTTTTTGCAATTTTTACCTCCCAAAGATGGAAGTTTGTCAATTTGTCGTAGACAGAAATTTTAATTTATTGGATAGATAAATTTTATGAATAATATTTTTTTGTGATACAATTTTTAAATATTACACAATTTCGAACTGAAAGACAAAGTTTGGAAGTCGATGTGCTTCGAATACAATATCGACAGAAAATCTACTTTCATGTCCATCCATCAGTTATACTTGAAGTTAGTGGCATAACGTAGATTCGAATAGGCGCCTTTTTTGATATTTATTATTATTTTTTATGCCTTCTTGAAGAGGGTTTTTTTTTACCTATACGTATAAGCTGCAAGCCCCAATTGCGCAACTACTGATCCTTCTCCCCTCTAACCCAAAACTGAACCTACGTTTACGATTAAGCGTTATCTCCAAGCGGTCACATCTCAGGTGGGGTGTTCATCATCATCAACCCATTATTGCCCTATTACTGGGGTCTCATCTCAGAATGTGAAGGAAGTTTGTAACAATGTGAAGGAAGGCGGGGTGTTAGAGACATGAATGTACCTCTCCTCGTCGGCCTTGGCGCGCTGGGCGCACACCTGGCGCCGCATCTGGCCGATCTGCACCTCGCTCAGCTTGCCGCGCCGCACGCTACAACCACACTGTTATAGTCCACAAACTGCTAGGCCGCTCTGTACGCTTACCATGAGTTTTTACGTTTTAACAAATATGACTGTTTTGGTATTTGTTTACGTATTTGCCCATACAAATTCCAATCAGCGCCCCTAGCGGATTGTGTCAGAACTAGGAAATCGTATGGGCCAATACGTAACGGTATACAGTATACGGTACTGAAGTTGTTGCGAACAGGTGTAGTCATACAATTTGCTGTGGCGACGCGACTCATTTCTATATTCAGATCGGACTAGCAGTTTAGCGCAGACTATACTGACGGAATTTCACGGTCATATGGCCCCTGCACAGGGTGCTGCTAGTATCAGAGTGAGGGGTAGCCTACCGCGCTTGCTTGTGCGGATTGGTAAACTTCAAAGACTTTTCTGATATATTTATTTTTTTAAATAACTCTGAAATTTCAGATGTCCCTGACGATATTTTCCTTCACCATTGTAGCATGTGTATGCATTAAAGCATTGGTTACTCTTTACTCGGTAGTAATTCAATTGATTCTTATAGAATTCTTTTTGCACATTAACAATCTTAAACCGCTTCGGAAAAAAATTGCTATGGAAAAGAAACGGCACAACTAATTCCGCACGTATATATAATTTATGTCGTTTTATGATATTGTATATAATATTATTTATGATTTTATATGGATAAAACATTTACAGACATTAAGTTAACAACATACCTTGTTTACAAACATTACATTAACGGTTAACCCATACAGATATCACAAAATTTTGAACACCAAGAATACCAGCTAGGGTGATGACAATTTATCCCAACCCAAACCAACGCAACTCAAACACAACAGCACCTCTATTATGACCCACATGTAGTTATGACATACAAATGCTATAAATGACAACAGTACTATCCCTCCACAATCATTTCTTCCACCACTAATATGAATATTTAGTGATGATATAATTATTGATTTCAATTTAAAACTCACTTCAGATTTTGTTGTATTTCTTCATAATTAACGTAGTGGCCCGTTGGACCCCATTGGCCGTCCATACCCTGTGTAACAAAACATAGTATCAATTTAAAATTCTAATATTACTTAATTAAATAATATTAACCTAAGATAAAATTAATGAGGAAGCTCTGAATGTTAATTGAAGATTTTAATTGCGTTGTTTTGTATAAAACATGCAAATTCACATATAACATGTATTTTTTAAACCAATTGTTTGCAAATTTATAGTAGTTAAATATCTGCAAACTTTACAATAAATAGACGTAGATTTACTAATCTTTAAATACATATATGAAAAGGGTCCTTGACATTTCTAAAAAAAACTTCCTATAAAACCGCTATAGCGATAGGTATCTATACTACTATGCTAATACGATTTCAAAGATTATTATGCAATAAAATTTAAATACAATACATAATGCAATATTGGATCGCACATTATACCTGTGAGTGCTGTCCGTGTGTCCGTCGCTCGCTACTGCCGTGCCTCGTACGAGTTTCCTCTCTGAAAAACAATAATATTAGTAAAAGAACTTCAAATGTTAGATTTTTTAAATAAATAAAAATTGGTTCTTTATAAGTCAATAAAAACTTCAGATAGTAAAATTTCTCCTGCACAGGAACGGCAAAGAAATCCACGGTCATAAAATGCATTTAAAAGGAGATAATAAAGTAAATGTATATCTGCTTTACTTCACTTAAATATAATT
Source organism: Epargyreus clarus (assembly GCF_041222505.1). Lineage (NCBI taxonomy): Eukaryota > Metazoa > Arthropoda > Insecta > Lepidoptera > Hesperiidae > Epargyreus > Epargyreus clarus. The sequence goes on from NW_027332233.1 coordinate 7,394,864, forward strand.
ATTATATGATGGCGTAGTACATGTCGAATATAAGCTACATAGTTTATTACCATACTTAATTAATAAAAATAGTAAATCTGAGGCGATTAATTTTAATCACAAATTATCAATATTTAGATGTTGCCACATTATAACATTGTAATGTAATTAATATTAACATGGCAACACTGTAGCATAATATTGTACCTGTGTGTCTGTGTGTTCTCGTCGGGACGCTCGTCGATCCGGTTGTGCCTTTCGAGCGCATCTCTTGACAGGGACTTCTCTGAGGAGCGGCCCGGCGTTGCCCGACCGTATACTTCTTCAGTCTTCTTGTTCGGTTTGCCGATCCTATGAAATTAAAAAAAAATAACAAAAAAATAAAACAGACTTCTATGTCTTTACAAAGCAAAAAATATTTCAAATAAATGTTGGTTTAGTACATAGTTCTGAAGTCGATGCTCAATATATTTCGTTGGATAACGGCGTAAAAAGCGTTTGCAATATGAGTCGGTTAAAAAACAAATAAAATCATTTATTTATTGAAGTAGTAGAAACGTATGTTATTCGACTCTTATGATACCACCGCCACACCTGTTTCTGCCTGAAAACAGCAGTGCTAGGCGCTGCTGTGTTCTGGTTTGGTAGGAAGACATACTCATCTGAGGCATTCCAACTTAGTCCTCAGAGGTAGCAACGCATCTGTGATTGATCTCAGATGGAACTCTAATCTTGTCTGGGGTTAATAACAGATTTCTATAGGCGACTGTATCACTACAAGAATAAATGTCACTTTTCTAATGAAATAAATGCCTATAAAAATACCTTGCTGTTTAGTAAGTAACTGATAATTAGTTACCTGAACATAGTAGATAATGACTTGAGCAGCGAAGGCTTTTTGTGTGAGAGTGATGACTGTTGTGGTGAGCCTCTGACGATGGAATCTGGTGCGCTGTTGTCGTCCGTTAACCAATGTTTTAACGCTGCAAGCATCATATTATTTAGTCATCATATAAAACAACAAAGAAGCATTATTTTATTTATTTTTTATTTAAATTTTTAATGATGAAATTACACTGTGACCACTATTTATATAACTAGGTCGAAATATTGACAGTAAAGAAGAAAACATTGTACTTTAGCCACAGTACCATAATCTTCCTTTACCGTTTTGTTTTAACTATGTTTAATATGATGGAGTAATTGCCTAGCTTCCTTCCTACAGTTATAGTGAAAGTAAGACATAAAACGATCGCAACAAATATGAAATAAATAATGTTTTTGAAAAGTAGTATATAATAAGAAGTCTACGTAAATTTACACAGAATGTTTTGAACATTTTATTATTTTGTTTCGTTGTTGAGTAAACATATAATATATCCGGCTAATTAGCATCTTAATTTGACCCTCGGAAAAAAGCAAAAAATCTTAAATAAATGTGTATTATTAATTATAATAATACGTATCTATAATAAAATCTTATTAAAAAATGTTTAACTATATTATTCTTTCCGGATTCCCACGTAAGTATTTATCCGTAAGCTTGAATCAGTGATTCCAGTTTTTTTCAGTCTACTGACAACACGTACTCTCAGCGTACGTGTTATCTATTAATATTAGTTATTTTAACATCAACGAAAAATATCATGAGAAATACCTACTGGTTACACTTGGCCAGTGTTGGACTTTAACTCTTCTAGGAAATTAATTACTGATTTAAAATAATTTATGTATCAGAGACGAATTATTATTTTGTAACTATTGATTAATAAAAACCATATTAATTTCATCTCTTGTATTTCGGACTTCCTTATAAGGTATTCTCGTAACGTAATAACATGGGGCTCTTCAAAATATGTGCAAGAAGAACTCTGCTTCACAGCCAAAGTTGCATTTTTCTTGCGTTGCATTAAAGTCTATAGACAACGGTAATTACCTACCGTCAGGTTGCCCATTTTCTTATCGTTAGGTTAGATATAAAAAAAGCAAATTACATGATTAACTTACGTGGATGCGCTCGCGCATATATGGGTTCGTTGCGTGGATTCCTTTGTGTTTCTTGTATTGCTGTTTGTAGAGATTCTAGACTTGAAGATTTTCGCATCCCTAGTGATGGTCCAACTTGCATCGCTGAGGGTTAAAATAAATGCATTAGACGTTTTCATTCACAGGAAATAAACTTTTTTTCGCGGGTAGGCGTGAAAAGTTAGAAACGAACTATTTTGGACTCTTTATTTAAAATTAGAAATAAATAATTATATCAGAGTTATGTGCAATTAAGCTTCACATAACACCTACCAGCTACTTTCGGCATATCCTTCACTATTTTCACATCACAGCACTGCACTTTTAAACCAATTAACAATGGATTCACTGAAGGGAACCTTGACGGCAATGTCCGAGTTGTTTAATGCCCGTATGGCTGAGTTCCAACATGAACTTCAAAAAACCAGCACTGTGGCACCGTCTACTACGACCTTGGCTTCAGACTTTGCAGCGTTTAAAAAGTTTATTGTGTGTGCACTTGACACGGTTCAAAAACAGGTTGAATTCCTTGGAAGAGAGCTCGACCGTCTGGAGATGAAGGGGCGTCGTAAAATGCTCCTTATACATGGCGTCCCTGAAGAACAATCGGAGGATACTGCAGCTCTGGCTGTATCCACGGTCAACAAGCGATTGAACATCACCGAGCTTACTCAATCCTCCATCACCCGCTGTCATCGTTTGGGGCGCCCGTCAGAAAAGAAGACCAGGCCAATCATGATCAAGTTTAGTGAAGTTCCTTTACGCGATAAAGTGTGGTTTGGGAAAACCAAGCTTAAAGGCTCTGGCGTTACCTTGTCAGAGTTTCTAACGAAAACTCGACACTCACTGTTCATGCAGGCTAGAAATCGATTTGGTGTCTCGAAGTGCTGGACCCGCGGTGGTTTAATAAATGTACTGGCCCCTGATGGCTCCCTCCACCAGGTGGATAGCCTGGCAGACCTGGAAGGCATCCCGGGAGCCGCGCCGGCTGCTTCCTCAGTGCATCCTTCAACCCAGACGGACGATAAAGTCGTGCAACGGCCCAAGAGGACGCAGAGAAAGTAACATTTTAAATTACTATTTCTTGTTGTGTTCGCTTTTTTAATTATAATGCTTCTTAATAACGCTCCTTCTACACTTAACTGATAACTATTATTCTTATAATACTTGTGTATCGTGTATTTTCTATCACTATTTCCTCTTCTAACTAATTTTGTATGCGCATTACTATCCTTAGTATCTTTCTGGTGATAATTCTTCTACTGTTTTGTTTATTTTGCTTAATAAGTATTGTTTTATAGGTTATCTTGTTATTGTTGTTTTGTTATTGTTACGTTCGATCTATGATTTTGAATGATGATGGTAATACTACCAATTACTCCCATAGATTCTAAGCTTTTGACCATTGTCTATTAATAGTTATTACGTTTTGCACCAGGTGTCACTACTCATGCTTATTAATGTAGACGCTCGGTGCAAATTGTCTTGGGTGATTGTTGGAATGTTGGTAAAATACTACTATTGCATTATTCTCTTCTTAAACTACCAAGGTAACAAATATAGTTATTGGCCATTATAGTGACTGCAGGATTTTGGTTTAATTACTTTTTTTTTTTTTTTTTTTTTTAAACATTAACCTAATAGCTCAATAAATGTTTTGGGGCCTATAACTATATTGTTTTCACTATTATGAATTACCTGTAATATATTTTGCGTTTTTTTTTTTCTTTTTTATTGACCTTTGATTGTTTTTCATTTTTATTGGTGTTAGAATTTAAGCTGCTGGTGGGTTGGAGTTAGAAGCTTAATTGATTTGTATTTTTGTAGTTGTATTATTTTCTGTTGTTGTTGTTGTTGTTTATTAGTATTATTTATTATCATTGATAGTATTCCACAAAATAGCAAGTAAGTTAGTAATACAAAAGTAATTATGTCGGTAGTTAACAGTGAAAATGACGAAAGCGTATGTTCCCTCTCTTTTTCTTCCGCGTCTGATGGGGTTAGCAGTGATGCTAGTTTTGAAAGCATTCCTCCTTTAAATGTCAACTTAAAAACTCTTTTTGCGGATGTTAATAAAAACTTTAACATCTGCCATATCAACGCCCAAAGCATACCGGCACATTACACAGATCTGATTTCCACTTTTGATAGCAAACATATCCACGCGATACTTGTTTCAGAATCATGGCTTAAGTCATGTCTTCCTTCTACTTCATATTCACTTCCGGGTTTTCACTTAATTCGCAACGATCGCTTCGAACGGGCGGGAGGCGGCGTTGCTATTTATCTCCGCTCTCATATTCCTTTTTCTATAATACGCCACTCTCAACCTGGTAGTGAAGCAGAATATCTACTTGTGGAAGTCCTCCTGTCTCACACAAAAATTCTTCTAGGAGTATTTTATAATCCTTCTTCTTCCTTTAACTACTACTCCACCTTAGAAACCTTATTGGAAGAACTTACTCCTCGCTATGCACACGTCATTATTATGGGGGACTTCAATACTTGTCTTCTAAAAGATGATATTAAATCCAATCGTCTTAAATCTGTCATTAAAGCAGCTGATCTTCATATTCTTCCTCTCTCCGCAACGCATTTCTTTCCTAATTGCTCCCCCTCTTTAATAGACTTAATGTTTATATCTTCTCCTCACAGTGTTGCAAAGCATGGTCAAATAGCTGCTGACGCTTTCTCTTACCACGATCTAATCTATTTATCATACAAATTAAAACCTCCGAAGGCTAAGGCGAGAGTTCTTCTTCAACGCAACTTTAGTGGCATAAACGTTGAACAGTTTCGGCGTGATGCTGCAGAAGTCGACTGGAGTGTGGTACGGGATGCGAGTAATATTGACGAGCAGGTGGCACTTTTCACGTCACTCCTTATTGAATTGCTGGACAAGCACGCGCCCGCTCGCCCAGTCCGAATCAAGCACCTACCTGCTCCTTGGCTTACGGAAAATATTAAATCACTTATTGCCAAGAAAAATAAAGTCAAATCCAAGTATAAGCTGAGTCCAACTGACGAAAATCGGAGAATATATAGGTCTGCCAGAAATCACTGCAATAAAGAGTGTAGAGATGCACAACGACGCCATATCTACAGTTCAGTCCAAAATAAAGACTCTGCTAAAGTCTGGAAATTTCTTAGATCCCTTGGAGTTGGAAAGGCGCGCCAAGATTGTTCATCAAATTTAGATCTAAATCTTCTAAATCAGCATTTCTCCTCTTCTTCTTGCATAGATAGTGCAAAAAAACAAGTGACACTGAATTCTCTTTCTAACTTTGCCACTCCTGGATTTCCTCCATTTGAATTTCGTACCTTCTCAGTTCGTGATGTTGAACAGAGCATTCTAAGTATTCACTCTGACTCGGTTGGCGGCGACGGTATTAGTCGTAAGATGATCATTCCTATAATTGACATTATAGCTCCTGTCCTGACCCACATCCTAAATTTCTCCATCTCGACATGCTGTTTCCCACATACTTGGAAAGAAGCTCAAGTCATTCCTATTCCCAAGAAGTCCAATCCGTCCAGCTTCACTGACTATCGTCCCATATCCATTCTACCTTTCCTGTCCAAAGCATTCGAGCGTCTCGTACATCATCAACTTAGTTCCTTTATTTCCGAGCACAATCTTTTAAATCCCTTCCAATCTGGTTTCCGCCCTGGTCATAGTACGACTACTGCCTTGTTGCATATCACAGATGACATACGTCGCGGTATGGATAATCAAGAGGTCACGGTGTTGGTACTTCTGGACTTCAGCAGTGCCTTCAATACCGTGGACCATGATATCCTACTGGCCATTCTTCGCTCGTTCAACATATCTCCGACTGCGATAGGCTGGTTTCGCAATTACTTGCAGGGGCGCCGGCAACGTATTCAGATTCAGGATGCGCAGTCTGCATGGTCTAATACATTTGCCGGGGTACCGCAAGGTGGCGTGTTGTCTCCTCTTCTCTTTTCACTTTTCATTAACTCTGTAAGTCTCAATCTAACTTCTCTCTATCACCTTTATGCAGATGATCTCCAAATCTACCAACAAGCAACATTAATAGATCTACCTAAGACTATCGACGCCTTAAACAGTGACCTAAAACGTATCTTGACTTGGGGCGAGTCTCATGGCCTTAAAGTTAATCCGAGCAAAACACAGGCTATGATAATAGGTAGCTCTCGCTTACTATCCAGATTAGACATGAGATTGATACCAAGCATAAGTTTTGATGGAATATGTATTCCATATATTGACAAAGTCAAGAATCTCGGCATATACCTAGACAGACATTTATCATGGGCACCTCAAATTGACGAGGTGAGTAGAAAAATGTTTTCCGTAATAGGGTCACTCAGAAGACTTCGCAACTTTCTCCCTACTGCTACTAAAATTGCGTTAACCCAATCCTTACTCTTTCCAATTCTCGACTATGCCGATGTTTGCTATCTTGATCTCACTGAGGAGCAACTTAATAAACTTGAGCGCCTTCAAAACTTATGCATTCGTTTCATATTTGGCATTCGCAAATATGACCACATATCCGAGTATCGTGTAAAACTCAAGTGGCTCCCAATCCGACTTCGCCGGAATATGCATATTCTTTCTGCATTATACTGCGTGCTGTTTAGCCCCATCGCTCCTTCATATTTAAAAGACCGTTTCCAGTATCTTTACCTTACTCATGACCACTGTCTTCGCTCCTCTATTAATCTTTCTCTCCGAACTCCCACTCATACTACGTCCTTCTACAAAAACTCCTTTTCCTCTGTTGCTGTTTGCCTGTGGAATAAATTACCTTTGTCCATACGCCGCGCTAAATCGCTTGACGAATTTAAAAATCAACTGAGGAAGCATTATTTATAAATCTTGTTTTCTTTTTTTTTTTTTCATCCCTTGCTCTCGTCATTTCCACATTTTAGTTTTACTCCTTTTCTTTTTTCAATTATTATTATTATTATATATTTTATTTGGTCTATTATTATTGCTATTTTATCTGATGTGCTTTTGTCTTTTTTGTTTTCTTGTCCTTCATTTATTATCGGATTCCTACATCTTATGTTATTATTGTTTACTGTAATTCTATTCCTTGTAGTCTGCTCCACCTCTAACTTCGCACACCCTATCCTACTTTCTTATTTGTCCTTTTCTCTTTCCCATGCATAGGTTGTCTGGAAGAGATCGCTGCTTAGCGATAAGGCCGCCTATTGCATACTGTTTTACTTTTTACCTTAATTACTACTGTTAAATTCTACTGTAAGTGTGCAATAAAGAGTATTCTATTCTATTCTATTCTATTCTAAAAATATGCTTAAAGGAGTTACGAGACTTTGATAGTAATTAAAACTACATCATTACACAAGAAAAACCTACTTTATTCATAATCGTGATGCAAACAAGATCATATTTTTAAAAAATCTAAATAAATGGAAGATCTCTTTAAAAAACCTTTTCAAGGGTCTGTGAGGTTTACTATCAATTCCGGCCAGTGTGGTAGACTACGGCTTAAGCTCATCTTATTACGAGAGAAGACCTGTTCCAAGTGCATGTCCTACTAAGACAGTAATAAATTCTTTAGCACGTAAAAAAAGTTCTCAAAGGTGTGTGTAACCTAACAATGCACACTTAGCCAGCGTGATGAACTAAATTTCTCCTATTCTGAGCGATGACCACAGCATTCAATCAATTACTGTCGCTTTATTGGACCCGAGTATCTAAGAGTGAGAGGGGCTGTCACTAACCGGAGATGGCCTTGGTCTCCTTGATCTTCTTGTATGTGCCGGTGAGCTTGGCGTCGAGCGCGGCGTGGCGCTTCTCCGACATGGAGCGCCGCCCCACCGCGTCGCGGCTGAAGCCCGCCGCGCCCGCGCCGCCGCCGCTCTCGCTGCCCGACTCGCACACGCTGCCCCTGAGAATAGAAAAATATGCTTAGAAGTGTCTGCGTAAAACTGCTAGTCCGCTCCGAATATAGAAACGAGTCGCGTCGCCATAGAAAATCGTATGACTACACCTGCTCGCAACAACTTCAGAGCGAACTAACAGCTTGGCGATAACTATACCTATGTGTAAATATTAAGGTTTGGCGATAACTATACTACTATGTGTAAAGTGACGTAAGGGGGTAATACCTCGGTTTTAACAAGCTACCCCAGTATTAAGAAGCTAGGATTGTCTCCGTATTCCAGGTATAGTTGAGAAAAATAAGCTTTATAGAGAAGGACCAATTTTTGCGTCGTTATTAAAGGTAAATTAATGACATTGACCCTCCAAGTAATGACTCAATCGGAACTACATTTAAAAAATATGCAAACTAAAGAGCGACAAAAGAAAACAATGCAATAATGGTTAAGCAAACAAAGATCTTTTGTCACGCATAGTTCGAAGCTTGTATATAAACAAGATATTGAGAAAACTTTCATAGCGTGATTCAAAAACATAAGGAACCATCTTTTAACGAGTTGTGAGAGATCGACACAATTCAATTGACCGAGCAAAATATTTAGTACATATAATACTACTTACCTTATGTGATAAAATTGTACGAATACATTTCATTCAATACAACTATATGATAAAATCTAACATCAATATGTTAATATCCGCAAATCACGTGTTTTTACAATTTATTGTTACGTATTTTAGTAAATAGTATAGGTAAAACATGTAAATTTAATCTCACCTCGCAGTTCCATAATCTTCCTCAATAATAACATTATGGTGCGCGGGCGGCGATCTCGACATATGCACATGACCTAAGTTTTGCCTATAATGATGTCCGTTCGTTAGCGGCGCATCTATTTGAGTCGCCATGTAATAGCTCTCGTTCCTAAGCCCCGTCAGTCTGTCTATCACTGGGTTCCACCCATCTAACCTACTCCATTCGAAGCTATCTCGCTTACTATCATGTGGTATTGTATCTTTGTCTCTTTCTAAGTACCCCTTGCTGTCATCAGACTGATTCGTAACCCAACTATTGTTATTATTTATCGTGACTATGGATGCATGTTTTTGGCTATTCCTTCCATCGTGGTTATCGATTGACGATTCTTTTTTCGATTCGAACTTGTGGTTGTAGTTGTCTATGGATTTCTCTTTATAGTTGTCTACGGATTTGTCGTTGGTGGTGTTGTATATGACGGTGTTGAAGTTCTGTGAATTGCTGTTCTCGTTTGAATTGGTCGATGAGTCGTTGCCGTTGGGTGGCGTGTCATCTTTCCACCTTGCTAGGCTGTCCATACTTTCTGTAAAATTTTTAATACACTTTTAAATTATTTCATAAAACGTGAAAAGAAAACATAAGCTTGAACATAATGCACATACATGCAATGTAAACTACTAAACCAACAAAAAACTTGTTGTGTAGTAGTAATCTCCTAATATCCCGCAATTATGGGGATCAGTCCATTGTAACCATATCAAGATAAACCACATGAAGAAAATTGAGTCTACTAGTAAAATGAAACACTATAAGTAGTCTCATTATGAAAGTAACTTACCTGTTCTCCTAGCTATCGTGAGCGATATACTGCCGTGTACGTGTGGTCTAGAGTGTAATAATGCTCTCCGCAATGTTTCCATCGCCTCTGCATTTGACTGACCGACTAATGATACTCCATTCACGCTTAGTAACTGGTCGTTAGTGTGTAATCTGAAAACAAATTTAATAAAACACTTTTTATTCACATATTGCAATTATTGAACAAAAATATTTCATCCTTAGTTAAAGTTTCTATTGGAACTCTTTTAGTAATACTTTACTTATTTATATACAAAAAAAAAATATACCTGTATGGAAGCATTATTGTCGACAAGTTGATAGTAAATTCAAATTTCATTAGGCTGGTTTCATATTCACGCATTGTATTATTGCAATCGGCTAATTCAAATTTGAAAGAATTATATGGGTCTTATCTTATATCTATTTTTATATGTATTTTTTTATTTTCTTATCCTTACCTGCCATCCCTAGAAGCAGCACCTCCGTTTAGCACGGATTTGATAAATATACCTAGGTCTTGAGGGTCGGGCCCTACAGTAACCTTGCCCTTCACGCTGATACCAAGACCAGCTTTCTCAGAATCATGGACTGGTACATCTAGCCGAAGTATAAGTCGATTTCGAAGACCTAAAACCTGGAATATTCCAATTATTAATTTTATGACTTAAATTTTCAAGTATTAACGATCGTTTTTATAAACGTAATAGTATCGTAGTATTAATTTTATTATTTTAACATTAGTGCTAATTAATTGTTATCTCTTCTTGAATATATTTTTAGGTTATTTAGGAACTTACAGAATTAGATGACGAATTCAAAGCATCTTGTAACGCATTGTCAGTCGCTTCTTTACTTAGCAGGTCATCCTTCGACGAGCTCTTGGGTATCCTGCCTCTTGTGTTGCTCGCGTTCTGGTTTATCGCGTTCACTATACTCGAAACTCTACCATTCTCAGGCTTGATTGCATCTACTGACTTCGACATTCCATTAGGATGCCCTACCGCTTTCTCCACATACTTTGTAGGACTTTGCTGGGGTTCTACCCTCTGAAAGAATAAATAATATAAATTTAATTAAGGTATTATTGTGTATCGCGTGCATGCATTAAGGGATTATGAGTAATGCAATTAAAATATCTTTGAGGGAAGCCATATTGAAGGCTTGAGGTTTATTTTTAAATCACTTATGCGTTGATATAACTATAGTTGATATAACTTAGCAGACGATATAACTATTATCAGTGTTGTGTAACGTAATCCGGATTACAATTTGAAACATTGTATGTATTGTTGTATGTGTCATTAGAATACGTAATAAATTTTGCGATATTATGTATTTATAGAATACTGTAAACTGAAGACTTTGTTTTACTTGGTATATTTCGTTTGCCCCGTTATTAATACCATCGTTTTCTATATTATGCCAGTATTTCTGTACCTAGTTACTTTGGGGCATCCTCTTTTAAATGTATGTCTTCATTTGTTTCCTATTATTTTGCTATAACTGGCAGTAAATACTCGTATTACTTCGTTCATGGTTACTTTTATTTTATATTCTTAGATTGAAAATAATTAAATTTCAAAGGTGGTAGAATCCTCCGTGATTGGATTCAGGCGGCACCACCGCCCCACCTATTTCTACCTAATAACAGCAGCGCTGCTGTGTTCCGTTTTGAACGGTGTGGTAAGGGAGACATACTTTTCCGAGGCATTCCAGCTTAGTCCTTAGGGGTAGCGGCGCATCTGTGGCCGACCTCAGGTAGGAATATCTAATCCTATCTGGGGTTGATTACAGATGTCCAAGGGCGGCAGTAGCCACTTACCATCCGGTGGATTGCATGCTTGTCTCTAGCGTCTGGTCGTCTATCTACATCATCATCAGAGGTTTTACTCCAAGAACTATACGATGATACTATAGATGTCTATAGATCACAAGCATTTCTGATTTTTTTATTTGGACCTCCAGTGTATAAGTTCACACTGGCGGGTTACTACCATCTCTTAAAACAATATTATTTTAATCATACTTTTACATTTTTTGCAGGAAATATAACTTTTAAGCAAAATATGACAATTTCAGTTGGTTTTATACAATGGATAAGTGAAAAATTAATAAGGGTTTAAGTTTGTTGAACTGACTGTATGATGGAATATTTTACTGTTTTAAGGAGGAAATAAAACTTTCCGGAACTACGATGGTTTTTAAAAGATGGTGGTAGACCCCCTGATCTGTCACTGTTCATCAAAGGTGACGTTCCTACCTGCGTCCGGTTGGGCAGCGTGCGCTCGACGACGATGTCGACGGTGGAGTCCGGGGGCGTGTTGCGCAGCAGCGCCACCACCTGCTGCTGCGTGAGGCCGGCCGCCGCCGCGCCGTTCACCGCCACCAGCCGGTCGCCCGCGCGCAGCCGCCCGTCCGACACCGCCGCGCCCTGAGGAGGAAGTTACTGTCACTGCATGTGGAATGGTTGCCTCGTCCGTCTATCAAGGGTATAACTGATAAGTGGACAATTTCGTTCTGGATAGTGAGATTAGTATAGATGAAGATTACTCGCCAGACTACTAAGGTAATGGTACTGTGCACTAAGAGCGAATACATTTAAACAACTCTTTAGTTTATTCCTTGCTAGTAAATGTTCTTGTAAGCAAGAGCATATTGAAAATCCGATGTATATACCAATTTAATTTGAAATAAATACAATATAATTATATACTGAATTTATTATTGGCAACGAATTTACAATAAACCTCCGGATCCTAAGTATCTGTTTAGAATTTTTAAGGCTTTATAAACTCTTTAAGACTTTTGAGAAGTTATATAGGCTACACTTGATTTCCGATATTTTATAATTAAAATAATTGACTAGCTTTATGCTCATCCCGAGAAATTACATCTTAATAATTTCAATATATACATAATAAAAATAATACAGGTAAAACAAAGACCACCGGTGAGGTTGGGTTAGGTTAGCAAGCCAACACACACCTTGGGCAGGATGTTCTTGATGTAGATGGGGCAGTGTCCGCCGGTGGGGTTGTCGCGCGTGGTGATGGTGAAGCCCAGCCCGCGCTCGCCCTTCACCAGCGACACGCGCACGCGCCGCGCCGCGCCCCCGCCGCCGCCGCCGCCCCCCGCCCCGCTGTCGCCCTCCGCGCCCGACACCGCGCGCTCGCTGTTACCTGAATTATAAAAATAACTTTTATATTAGAAACTTCAATCAATGTTACTGACTGGTGCACCGGCATCAATTACATTTTATACTAAGGCAATACATCTATGACCGGCATCTATACTATTTATTTATGATTTAAAAACAAATGTACCAGTTTAATAAAAAAATATTGAAATACAACAAAAATATATATTTTTGGTCAAAATAAACTTTTGTCAAATAAATAATAAAGTATATCGCTGCTATATAGCACGTATATTTAGGGACTGCAATCCGGAATCCGGATCCAGTACCAATACACCGGATCCGGAAAACGATTTGAATAAATAGTAATCAATTAAATAATACCTTCCGGTAAGAGATCAAGTGGACGTTCTTGAACAGGATGTACGCTAGCGACATTATTCACTGAATTCACTCCGGAGACCCATCTTAACATATCTTCTACCCTGCAAACAAACATGATAATTTTTGTTATATCATAAACAAAATAAACGACACAAATATACATTTATAAATACTTGTGTAAATTTAATTAATAGTAAATGTAGAAATGAAATTATTAATGTAAAACCTTTTCTTCTTTCAAATGTCTTCAACCCTTTACCGTACCTGTTAGACATGTCCTAAAATGATAATGATTAAGGCCACAGTGCACCACGCTAGCCAACCGCTAATTAATAGACTTTACATACTTTATTTTTTTTTCTTTAAAGTACTTTCCGGCAAGTACATTTCATTGCGACTTTTCCCTTCTTGGAAAGCTTGTACTCTAATTCACTAGGTTTTAACTGGTAACAAATACAATACGCTTATTCCCTTCCCAATAAATCTACAATAAATAAAATGAATAATACCTATGATTTTGATTGCTGTCCATCGGTGTGTCCTGCCCTAAAGGTTCCCGCCTGGCGTCCCGAGGGAGACTTTTGCTGCCATATATTTGCACACGATCGGCCGCGTCCAACCATACCCCGCTTCTGCAAATACACAATTACAATAAATATAGGTAAATTGCAAGTATTTCCTCCTGATTATACATAATTCATGTTGATGTATACATACATTGGTGAATTCCTTTTATGGTCCCATTTTGTAAAATTAGTAGATAGGTACATGTAAATATGAATAGATTACTTGTGTCTTAAGGTCGTAGTGTGTAACTAAATATATGTTTTCATATATTTAAAACCAAAATAAGCCTTTCATGTAAATTATATAAATTTATTATTTTGATATTTTTACTCAATAGAACTATGGTAGGATGTACGTAGAATCAAGCGTATTAGATAGGCAGTAGTAAGAACAGTAATAACGTATCTGATATTTATAAAACTTAACATAATAAGGCCACGAAGTCTATGTACAACGTGCAATATACGCAGTCAGTATTTGAATATTACGGCTAAAACTCATATTACTCATATCAACTTTTTGTTAAGTCATAGTAAATAGTTAACTATTAATATAATTTTCTATCCTCTTAAATAAATTTTTTTGTTTCTTTTTACACGCTTTATATTAGCTTCACTTGTTTGTTTGTCAGTGAGTAATTACGTTTTTCAGTAGAAAGCGATCAACATACATCCTTATCTTACCCTGCATTTATGAAAGAATGAAAGAGAATACTTTTCTACTTTTTAGTTGATTTTATCATAAAAGCGTGTTTTTTAGTTTTTTGAACTATATTTATGTTTATTATATTTTACATGAATATTTACATCTACAAACTATCCGAACAACGTAATATAAATAAGTAAATTATTACAAGAGCTCTAAAATCGCAAATAAAAAAATCAAGTATTAAATTCCAACTCACCCAGGTCCAGAGAACTGCATAGAGAGCCTGTTGGATTGCCGCTGGAAGTGTCCCGCGTGCTTCTCCTGCTCCTGGTGGTTGTCCAGCGGGTGCACCTTCTGCGTCACGCGCCCGTCGTCGCGGCACACCACCGCTGCCGACCATCGCTTCGTTTGCTCCGAAACCTGGAAACGAGTTATAACATAAAATAAAAGACATCTATTTATATAAAAATCAATTGCTGTTCGTTAGTCTCGCTAAAACTCGAGAACGGCTGGACCGATTTGCCTAATTTTAGTTTAGAATAATTTGTGGATGTCCAGGGAAGGTTTAAAAGGTAAGTAAATATGGAATATATTTCATAAACAGATTTTGAGGCGGTACAAAGTTTGCCGGGTTAGCTAGTAAAATATAAATAAATTCTTCTTTCTGCGTGGGAGTTCGACCCGCACTTGACCAATTTTTGTTAGCATAATAAAAACACAGCAACCTATATAAGGTCATATTATATAATACTACTATATACAAATAAAACATTAAATTTATATTTGTTATTTTTTTATATTCTTTATTAAGTATCATTATAATTCTTCAAAAGATAGCATTTCTTTTTAACCGACTTCGTAAAAGGTAAAGCTTGTTGTTAGATAGTATATCTTCTTTCCTATTTTATGTAAGTATGTTTATTGATTTGCGGCTCAAGCTATTAAATGGATCCAAGCAAGCGTTATAAGCGGCTTTTGACTTTAGTATTATTTACCAATTTATCGATCTTTTCATTTAATTATTTAGGTATGTATTCGTGACTTTGATAGGTATTCAATAACAAGATCTGAGACCAATGTTAGACAGCATTTATTTATTGTTTTACGGATTTAATCGAAATACTTGTTTAACTTTAAATTTTTATGCACACCTTTACACTAGAATTTCCTAGTTCGTGAGTTTCACAAAAACACACAAAAAGACTTCTAAAACACACAGCCCCAGATAGAAATTTAAATTCACCATCCTGAGATTGAACACGAAACCCTTTGCGTGCCAATGCGGTATGATTACCACTGGGTCAGGCAAGGCGTCAAAAACGCCGTTTAAAATGAATGATACATTATGAACGAACATTTCTGGAATGAGTTGCGTCTAAACCCACATCCCCGTTATATTCTTAATACTATATTATTTTAAGAAAAGATAAGTGAGGAAACAATATTGTAAGGGTTAGAACCTAAGATATTCCAGTGCTTGAATTCTTTGTTTAATTTGCTTGTTGTCATTTCTGAGAGGATATTATTAAAGTAATTATTTATAGTTTTATTTACATATAGATTGTAAAATACAAAATACATTTTCCCCAACTAAACAAAGCTATCGGGTTTATTAACGGGCTTAATTGTTAAGGCAAGGCAACACAAAAAATATTGAACAGAATATTATTCTGTCCTCTTTTAACAACAAACTGAGTAAATGCAATTGAACTAGTTATCCTTTAATTTCACTATTGAGGATATTAAAGCAATTAGAAAGGTCCAGTTGCAAACCTGTCTTTGCCATAACTACGTTTCTACTGATATCAAGGACTCTAGGAATCATGATTATGTATATGCCCTTTAATAAACTTGATCGTGAAATATTGCATGTGATGGAAGAATACATATAAATATTGTATGATGGAAGAATCTTTCTAAATGATATATAAATATCAAATTGGTCCAAACGTATCCCAACCCATGTACTGAAAAAAGGTATAGTCATCCATGGTTCGTCTTTGGTAGCACCAACACCACAACTATTTCTTACTTATAACGGAAGTGTGAAGTGTTGCTGTCTCCTGAAGGGAGTAAGGAAAAGAGGCTATTGTTATATGTTAGCGAGGGTAACAAGAGTTATGCCAATTTAGCCCGCCCGAGAATCTGTGACCAAGGTAAGACATAAATCCAATCTGAAACGGAAAATCAATGGGCGGCAGTGACGCCATACCATCAGGTGCACCCATTAGGGTCACCTGCTATTTCATTTTCACACAAAACATCTGCAGCGGATCTATTACAGTTATTTTCTTAAAGGCAGATTTACAAACCTGTCTCTGCGGTGGGAGGGTATCTTGGTGTAAGGTGGGCTCACTGCCGCGCCGAACCTGTAGCCCATTAGCACCGTCTTCGAGGTCCGCCGCGCCGACCTCCACGCACGAGTCCGTGTTGGGCACCCGTAAGCTGCCGCCGACGCCGCCGCCCCCCTGGAAACCAACGACAGGTTATGATCACGGTTCTGATGAGAAATCAAGGGTTGGTACTCAAATTCAGTTACTTTGACATGATGAATTTATGTGGACATCTTATAAATTTAACATATATTATAAAGTAGTAAGTTAGCGTGTGCATATGAAACGTGAAGATGCAAGTGGCACGCATTCGAGTAAAAGACGCGTGCGGATGTAAACACGCGTGACAGGAAAAGCGTCGCAACCATTAGGTGATTATTGATATTTTGGTGATTTATGGTTGATGGTTTATGATTTTGGTGATTTAGCGAAATAAATAAATATTTTTATGATTACTTGACGACGAGTACTTAAAGTCTCCTGATTTAATTTTCAATGTGTACGCGGAAAATTTAAGCATTTTGGAGGTTAAAAGTAGGTAACAGTCGGGTGATTTTGATATCGTGCAAATAAACATTATGAACGTAAGTACCTATATACGAGTACAATGGAATTTATTTTACAATCACTAACCGTACCTACCTAAAGTGGTTTAAATAAATTAAAAAGAAACAGCAGAAATTCTTTAGTTTCCACGTTTTATCAGTGTTCCAGTTCTAAAACATTGCGGTTTCACAACATTGCAAATAAGTTTGCATTTACTTTGGTGGTCATGGCGCGTTTTCAAATTTCAATATTCCATTAAAATAACATTACGAGAAACCACAAAAAAGTTGTTGTGGCTATATGTTTATGTCTTGTGAGAACGACATGTAGGTATAAAATAAAATACTTAGATCTTAGTTGTATATAATAGGTCTTCCAAGTTCCAATATCTACTTCAACAATATAAAACAAGATTTATCATAAGTAATTGTTTTAAAATTAAAAGTTAATAAATTATTATATATATAAAATTATCGGAAAAATTTGTGATTTTTACCGAAAGTTTCGTATGTATTCAATTAAAATCAAATGGATAGATGCACTATTAAGGTGCGTATACAATAAGAACAGTTACATAACATATAAGGCCATACAAGGATTAATCGATTACTATACCCGTAAGCTGTATAAGACAAAATAATTTACAGATTTACACAATTGTAGATGTATAAACCTAGTGTAAAATAAACTTTACGCGAATTCAATGGTAGAGTGCGTGGCTACGCGAGCTGTAATCCTGTTAGCCTACTTTTAGCTTGTTATCTGTGAAACATCGACATTCTGTATCAGTCTGTACTTTTGCTACAATAATGTATGTACGTGTGTGTGTAGGCAGGTACTTAGACCCCGCCGTGTGATTCATACGACCATAAAAACATTCGTTACAGCACGTGTACAGTTACCGTAAAATAAAATTAGTAATTATTTTATCGCATAAGTTCTTCGTTAGCAAATTAGATTAAAACTTTCAAATCACACTTTACAAAATAATAACAATAATCATCATCATCATCAACCCATTTAGTCCCACTGCTGGGCACGGGTCTCCTCTCAGAATGAGAGGGATTAGGCCATAGTCCTCTGCGCTGGCCTAGTGCGTATTGGTAGACTTCACATACTCGTACCTTGGAGATTATTTTTATAAATACTCAGGTATGCAGGTTTCCTCACGATGTTTTCTTTCACAGTTATAGTGATAATTCATTTCTAATGCGCACATAATTTCGAAAAATCAGAGGTGGGATTTGAACCTCGGAACCCTCGACCGAGAGGCCGAGTTTCTTAACCACTAGACTATCACTGCGGCTATAATAATAAGTTAATTAATATCTCTATAGATTAGTACTACATGCATTTTTTTGGTTTACTATCAGTCCCGTATGGTTTTTGTTTTTTGTATTTTTTCCATGATCTGTTATATTAGGTACAGTGCTTTTGAACTTTAAACAGCAAGTAAACCCGGATTCAACAGCATAACCACGACTTTCTAATTCTATTATACTTTAACATAACAAGACATAGAATCTGTTTTAATTTTTTTAAACAGATAAAAAACAAGTACAACATAAATACAACTTTTGCGTGAAATATAAAAGGTTGAATTGCTACATCGTTTAATTTTTAGTTTGAAAATTACATATAAAATGAAAATAGAAAAAAGTCGGAAACGGGGACCGTAGCCGAGCCAAGTCGACGTGCAAAATCGTAAATAAAAATAAACAATATCTTAGTATATGGAATATAATATGTATCTAGGATAAGTACATATTATTTCAGTTCTTGGATACTTAAATTAAAACACCTTTATTTAAAATAGGCATAAGCAAATGACACACTTACTAGCATTGATCTATAACACGTCATTGCCTACTAGACCTTTTTTTGTTTTCGAGGGGAAAATCTTCAAATAATTTATTTAGATTATAAATTTCACAAATTGATAGAAACTACAACTATTTATAATTTACAGATAACAAAACTCACCTTCGTGCGGGCATTAGAACCACAACATTCAGAAAAACACGCACCCATTTCTAATTTCCAATTGAATGATTTATTATTTTTGAAAACAAACATCATAAAACATGTTAAGAATTGATCGCAGAAATTAATTTCAGGTTGTCAAGTTATGCACCATACAAAAATCCTAGGAAAAACGTTCAGTTCTAAAACATGTTGCGACAAGTTTTTTATGATCACCGCAACATGAATTTTGGCGCGCATTCGTACTTTCATAAATGAATGTAGCAAAGATAACAATACTTATTCAGCCTAATAAACATATAATAAAATAAAAAATATATTAAAACGCATTTCATTTTAAACCATTACGATGCTGTATATGTATCATATATTAATATAAATTCTTTTTTTCAACATTCATCAAATATTTATTGTATTTTTACTGTCTTTACAATTCTTTAAATTTTTATACGTACGGGCATACAAAATTTGTATAAAATTTATCTAAAAAAAAATTAAATCGTTAATACCCTTTAATACCTATATTATTTAATGAGACACAAATTCATTATCTAGCAAAGATAAAAAAATCGTTGTAGATACTCACTCGGAACATATCAGGGGAGGCGGTTCCCGCGGACGACCCACTAGCGCCATCTGCTTGCGCCGCTCTCGGCTGCGGCGCCTGGTTGGTACACTCCGCCGTAAGCGTCTCTCGGTCATCGGCGACGTCACGTACGCGGTCGTCCGGGTCCAGGATACCACCAGAACTGGCGCGGAGAGCTCGAACACCCACCCATGTTTCAGGACCCTGGAAGAAGGAAATAAGATAATTAATTCCAGGAAAAATATAAAGGTGTGAAGATTTGGAATAGGGGAAAATTGATAATGTATATCAAGATCAAGAAATTACATTTTAACTATAATTCCTTAAATAAAAGTAGATATTTACTTGTAGAAAGAATATCTTCCTCTATCCTATTTGTAGTTTCATAGTTACTCGCGCATATTATTATAACTACCACCAGTACTACCAGTAAAAATACTACTTCACCATAAAATTTAGCCATCATGAATACATTATAAATTTTATGGCAGAAGTTTCTAGGACAAAATTAAAAGAGTTAACGCTATCTAAGTATAGTCTACTTTGTCAGGACAAAGAGCGGGTTGGTAACTTGTGATATTTCTTACATTTAGAATATTCTGTAGAATTCTTAAGCATGTTTGTTACCTTTACATTATCTAATATGAAAATAATTTTTAAACTCCAGGATGGGTGTGATATTTTCCACAGCGTAAAAGACCGAAATTCAACAGGGGGACACCTCACATTGCTTTATTTATGCAATGTATTTCGCGATAACTCCGAGCTAATGTAATGTAATACCAGGCAGAAACTGTTTCCACATTGTACCTATTGTATGCGTATTTAACGCTTGAAACGTTATATATTTTTTACATTTTTATTTGCAGTTGACTTTTAATCGAATGAACTAACGTCACAAGTACGTGTTTTGTCTCAATTACTTCATACTGATAGGTTAGTTTTTTACATCGTTCGATTTGTAATAACTTAATGATTACAGCTGCGTCCGTACAAATACAAAACAGCACGTATTTGTAACGTACCAAGTAATATACATAGTGGTTCTTTATAACTGTATGCTGTTATGCTGTTGGTTTAGCGAATTTAAGTGTTTTTCTCGTCACATACGTGAGTCGTTATACCTCGGATATGTGATCTTCCCACGCGCTGTTTGTGCCATTCAGTCTATTCAGTTACCTGTATGGCTTCAGATATACGTATAGCATGTTATGTCTGTTCATCAGTCTGTCTGTTAGCCTTTGTGTAGCTGTCAGTCAACTCGATGGGCTCTCCCTTGAATGACGTTGAAAAGGCTTGCGAATTCATATCATCACACAATAAGCATTCCTTACTCAACCTTTTTATTACCATTTTCGTTTTTGAAGGAGGTTACTGGCATCGATGCTATTTTTTTTAAATGATTTAGCCCTATTGAAGCCCAATTCTACGAATACGTAGACATTCATTTTGAATATTTAAATTTACCTATTCCTTTATATAATAGATAACACTCATTGTGGCTTGTATACGCGCATGCAAATTTCCTAATGCTAAGTAATCACTGCAGTCTAAAGAGACTAACAAGACAGAATAGAATGCGAGTCCAAACGTGACATCTATTTTAATACATCGTGTAAATGTATGTTTCGTATCCTTTGTCTTTCGCAAATTAATATTAACGTAAAAAACTAAATAAGTACCCAAGTGACGGATCTCCTTTGCTCCTTACGAGCTGCCTCCTTGGCTAATTTCTTAAACCTAGGAGGTGGTACAGGTATCTCTTCCGGTTCCTCCATTTCTGCACCATTCGCAAGAACACACTAGCATTCACATGATCACGCACTTATGTCACTCACTTGTGAAGACACTTGAGAACGATTTCACTAACTTTGGTCCACAAAGTCATGAAACGAATTGTATAATTTGAACGTAATCGGTAACACTTCGTTTGCAGTCATCGTTCATTTATTAAGTACCTACACTAATAGACAAGGTTTAATTGTATCGCTAATTTGGACTAGACGAAGTATCGGGCTATTTGTACCAGGTCAGTGGCGCGGATGAGGCCTTGACCTTCACGCGCCGGCGACCAAACACGGCCTCACCGCTGTGCACCAGATGCTACATCCCATAAGGGAATCAGTGATTCAGATTAAAGTTGCTCCTAAATGGAGCCAACTGTCCTAGCCGTTATAGGTTCCTAGAAACGAATGGACCTTTAAGAGGAGTTGTAATTTACGGTACGTTTATAATCCGATTATTTCGAAGAAAGTGCACGTAACTGGAACGAAATTGTAATAAGCGAGATAATCAAAATTTCATCTGATTACGAGAACAATGTTGCAATAAAAGTTGCACATAACTCCGCTCACGCCGGTGCGTGTGACATGAATTCCAAGAACGCGTTCAGGAGGATCGTCCAACCGCTGTTCACGCGATCCTCTTCTCGGAATAAACGGGAAAACACTTCCGTGCTGATCTTTCACGGTTATCATCCTTTGTAACTCGTGTGTGTCGAATCAAACCTGAAAATATTTGCTTATCAACTTTTGCATAACGAGACAACCATCGAGATTGATAAAATAATAGATGGCGTTGAGTATCAATATTATGGATTGATTTTTTTTTAGTTAGCGCAAAAAATCGCTCGCATCATTTCCCGTTTCCCAAAACAACTACGCTAACTGCAAAAAGGCTATTTGAATTAATTTTCTTCTAATTTTTTTGCAGAGTTACTTTATTAGCTTCAAGCTTTTATCATGTTCTGTACAAATTTTAGTAATAAAATGACATTGCCTTAACCTTTACATTTTTCATATATCGTTTTAAGCACCCATTAATTGCCAATTGTAAAGTTTAAAAATACTTCCTAATATAGCGAGGTTATCACATCAAACATATTTTTGGAGTATGTTAACGATTCTATTTTTAGTTTTAAATTTTGGACGGTTATTTAATACTTCCTACGCGATTACGATTGGACGTCGAGGAAAAATCATTCATTACCTAATATCTAATTGACGATGACCTTTTTAGTGTACCTAAGCCACCGGAAACGTTTGCATTTATGGTCTCAAAGTTCGCGCATCGAATGGCTAAGTGGAAAATACTTCAATAAGAATAATACGCGTAGAATGAACGAGAGCCTATGCCCAAATCCATCCCATTGCAATTAAAATATCGAGTAAGGAAATACAGCACTATTTTAACTTAAAAGTTCAATAACTTTAAAAAGCTGTAGATCATACAGCTCCTTTTTACAATCGACCTTACATTCTATTTACATCGTGAGACGGAAATATGGATCTGCATTATATTTGAAGTAAAATGCACTTGAACCATATCAAAGCTAGTACGAATGCAGTTTTATTTTGACACGTAAGCCGTTTTTATAATTGTTACAGTATAGGAAATAGACCGCGTGATCCGCAATTGAAACGAGTAAATAATCGCAATGGTTGTAAAGTATATTGTAGAAATAGCTTCATACCAAAGTTTAAGTTTTTCGTACGAAATTACCTAGGTAGGTACGTAATTACGCGGACAATTTTCGTTAACGAGGTCCAAATCAATCTCTGTCAGTGTTGACTATCTGTTTTATGGTTTATGTTAAGGTAGTTTCAAAATGCCACAAGGAGACTCGCGAAATTCTTATGCAAATACACTATACGCGTTGCATTCTTCGCAATTTCTAAGTTTTCGCAATTCTCTGGCCAACACAAGCGAAACTTAATGTTTTGTCCTATCTCCAACACATTTCGACACGAGTGCTATTCACTCGAGTTTATGTTCAATTCAATGTAGCATCTCATAAATGCTGCATTTTATTATGGCTTGTGCGGGATACGATATTAACAATTTCACCTGTGAAATTTCACAAGGTACATTTTATAAATAGATAAATATATCCAACTAATTTACTGTTTTGATTTTACGACTCATGCAAACAATTGACTGTTTAATTACGTATTTATTCAAATCCACAGTTTATTGTTTTTGAACTGAACCGTTACAGGACGACACACTAACTCGAGCACTTTTGTTAATCGGCAACAATTTTCACAGCACACTTCATTTGGTAACCATGTTTAGCAATTATTTGTTACGTTAAAGTCTATTACCGACGTGTTTTAAAAATAATAGCGTAATGGCGCGAACGTGCGCGCAGTCGCGCCGCGCGGTGTCGCGAGTGTAACTGAACTGAAGCCACTTCACTGATACAGAATACAGATACAAGATCGCAAACCACAAACAAACTTCAGTAAGAAACACCAATTCGTTTTCTTTGCTCCACTGCAGCAGTTAAATAACGGAAATAAAAAACGTAACGCCTCGATGGAGCTGGATGCTGGCCTTCGACGCAGGTGATATCGGTCACGAATTATTGGACAATGTAGAATTATGTCGGCGTAACTAAATAACTTATCGTTTTCAATTTTATACCGTTTTATAAACCTATATAGTCATTACATATTTTCAGAATTATCAATTTTAGGGGAACTCATTGAAAATGCGTTATTCAAATTCGAGCCTTAATTTCGATATAATATTAATTAAGATTTCGGAGAGAATATATATATAAAGTTTAGTTTTATTATAACAGATTCGGTGCACGTATCATTATCCAAATAAATAAATAATACTTAAAATAAAAACACAAGAATGACCACCTAAATTATATAATGCGTCTATCAGTGCAATAAAGAGCATTTTTAGAAAAAAATGTAGACACTTAGGTACATCTCATAATTGTTTATTTAAGAGGTATTTTACCTTCTGAGTAGGTTACAACTTCTTTGTAGAAAATGCATGTTTTCGTATGTAGCGTCCGAGATAAAAACTACGGATTTCGATACATGTTCGATAAGATAACATCGGTATTACGCATATTATTGAACATAACCTATTAGTAGGTACTTGTGTAATTCATAAGATTCATTGTATTTAATACTATTTATATAAAACGTAATATTTTACCTACTTTAAAAAACTTCGAGTGCGATAGGGTTAACACAGTATGACCAAAGAGTTCTAAGTTCTCAAAGCTCTACCAATTCACACTTGGCCATGGTGGACCCGTGCCTAGCAAAGGGAAAGGAAAGGGTTGCCAACAAAGAAACATATGCCCTGTTAATTTTTGAATCAAGTTTAAATATCGATAAAGCGATAGTTAAGCCGAAAGAGTATTTCTTAATCCTTTTCGATAATTCAGGCGAAATCAAACCTAATCAAGATTCCATACAACAACATGATTGTGATGTTATGAAATTAGAAAAGAAATTTAGAAAAAACATATTAGGTTTCCTTATATAAGAAAAGTAGTAAACGGTCATGTCATCCACTTAAACTTAAGTGGCCACTGCCATTTGTGTATAAACTCTATTTGGAGGCAACTTTAAACAGAAACTACTAAGGTTCATAAAACTAAATATAATACGTACTGTTAAAGCAAAGATATGTCCAATTGTAGTGCTATTAAAAGATATCACAAAAGATTAAGATATCCCTAAGAACGAGTGGACTTCATACATAACTTCTTCAGTTTGACAATAGGTGGCGCTGTTCCTTTGAATGAAATGTATGACAATTATTCTACCTAGCTCGAAATCTTTTTATTTTGTGTTTATTTCGTGATGAGTTTTCTAAATGGCGATTAAAAATAATATACCTAACTTCATATACGAACTGACACGAAAAATTATCTCAAACGAGTTTACCCTATCAGAACCACGCCATGTAATTAAAGACTTCCTTTAAAACCAAATAAATTTACGTACCTAGCTACCTCGTTACACGATAATTACTTCAAAGTATTTATCACAGGTTTTAATGACAGTTTAAAACATTTTAAAACAAGTTAAGTTTTTCACAAACATTAAAAATAATTAAAAGACATTTCTTAGAAACACCTTAAAATAGCATAAAGAACTTAATTTGTGCTTGTGAATTTACCTTATTTAAATCTATATATATAAAAGAAAGTCGTGTTAGTTACTCCACTTATAACTCAAGAACGGCTGAACCGATTTGGCTGAAAATTGGTGGAGAGGTAGCTTAGAACCAGGAGACGGACATAGGATACTTTTTATCCCGTTCGACCGCGTTTCCGTGAAGTCATTTTATAACTCAAGAACGGTTGAACCGATTTAGCTGAAAATTGGTAAAGAGGTAGATTAGAACCAGGAAACGGACATAGGATACTTTTTATCCCGTTCGACCGCGTTTCCGTGAAGTCATTTTATAACTCAAGAACGGCTGAACCAATTTGACTGAAAATTAATCGAGAGGTAGCTTAGAAGCAGGAAAAGGACATAGGATACTTTTTATCCCGTTCGACCGCGTTTTCGTGAAGCATTTTATAACTCAACAACGGCTGAACCAATTTGATTGAAAATTGGTGGAGAGGTAGCTTAGAACCAGGAGACGGACATAGGATACTTTTTATCCTGTTCGACCGCGTTTCCGTGAATAAATAAGAGTTGAAAGTTTGTATTAAAGTCCCCCAGTTTTGATGCAAATCTATATGAAAATTGGTATTTGATAGGATTTCGATAGAAAGTAATTAAATATCTATTTTACGATATTTGCAAAATCAACCCTTAAGTTGGTTAAGTAGGGGTTGGAATTTTATATTAAAATCCGTTAATTTGGAAGCAAAAACTGTAAAAATTTGCATTTGGCTTTAGAAGACACTTCGTTTAGAAATCGGCAGATTTTGAAGCAAAGTCTATGAAAATTGGAATTTAGCTTTTTGATTCAAAATAATAGAACACATTTTTCACCGTTTTTGGAAAATCAACCTTTAGGGACATTTAATATGGAACTTTAATTTAATATCCGTTAATTTGGAGCACTAAGAAAATTATCATAAGACATAATGAAGCATCTGAGTCACTGTTTGTTTTTTTAGATCAACCCTTAAGACTGTTATAAATCGCCTTTCTATTTACACACCTGTTTCAGCATTTTTAGCTATTCAACAACCCGATTAGAGTACTATAAGTAAATAAACTACCTTTAAAAGAAACCGTGATTGAAGTTATAGGTACTTCTTTTCGCGTGTTTGAAAAAAAAAAAAAACAAAAAATACAACCGACTTCTATGTCACTACAAAGTAAAAAATAATTCGAACGAAATATATTGAGCGCCGACTTCAGAAATATGTACTAAACCAACATTTATTTGAATTATTTTTTACTATGTAGTGACATAGAAGTCGGTTGTATTTTTTGTTAAAAATTTTTTTACCCTTTTTAGTGATGACATAATAACATTTATATAAAATTGTATAAACGTGATCATGAATTAAGGTACGGTCTGAATTTACATTGATTGGAACCGCCCGCACGCAGGGCGCTGCCGCGCCCTGCACGCTTAGTTTTATATTGTCTTATGTGTTCCAACCTAACCTAACTAAATAGTCAATGATTTGCAATTTCATTAGAACCTCCTACACCAAATATCTTCAAACACGACTCAATTATTCCCATCGGTTGAGGAGTTACATATTTTGTCTCCGAGCCACATTATCAGACCCTTAAATAGTCAATGATGAACTGACTTTGCAATTTCGTTAGAACTTACACCAAATATCTTCAAACACAACTCAAATATCCCCATCGGTTGAGGAGTTACATATTTTGTCTCCGAGCCACATTATCAGACCCTTAAATAGTCAATGATGAACTGACTTTGCAATTTCGTTAGAACTTACACCAAATATCTTCAAACACAACTCAAATATCCCCATCGGTTGAGGAGTTACATATTTTGTCTCCGAGCCACATTATCAGACCCTTAAATAGTCAATGATGCACTGACTTTGTAATTTCATTAGAACCTACAATAAAAAATAACACAATAAAAAAATAATTATTAAAATCGGTTCACTAACGGCGGAGTAATTCGTGTACATACATAAAAAAAAGATACCGGCCGAATTGATAACCACCTCCTTTTTGAAGTCGGTAAAAAAATAACAGAGTGCAGAGAGGTAGAGTGAATTTTATTTAATTGTATTTTTTATTTTCCTGTTCTCCTGTGGCCATTTCCTAATATTTACCAGTAGTTTATGGACATAATACATAAATTACACGAGTGAAACCACGAGGTACAGATAGTCACTCATAATTAGGTGGTACGAAGTTCACCGGGTCATCTAGTAATAACATAAAACATAATGTCTAAGTTCCAAGCAGACTATTAAACTTTTTCTGAAAATCTGAAACAGCAGTTTTTCTCCAAACGATAATAATCTACTTACTTAATTAAGTTTGCAGATTCGCTTGTACGCAACATAAAGCTGCCGTTACTTTTTAATGATTAGCCGTTAATTGAAATAAACCCGCAAATAGTTAACTTTGAAAGGTCGTTAATTCAAAGTGTTGAATGCACAGGAAGTTGTGAACCGTCAACAATGGCATGAGTCGGATGGCAAGCCTACTCGTAAAGCCATTCGTGCAAAGCAAGTCGATTATGGACTGAAGGCTATGCAAGTGCAGGACAATGGGATATTGATGGCAGTTATCAATGCAAATATTCGTGAATGAATTGATCGTTCTCGTGGCCTGATCTGAATATGTTTCGTGTCACATTCAGTATGGTTTTTATGGGATTGCATTAGTAATGAACTAATTAAGCTTGCAGTTTATCTGAAGGTAAGGTTCTGCCGCCCTTGGAAGTCTGTAGCCAAAACATACCTACAGAGTTTCTATCCAAGGCAGATCGCAGATGCATTGTTAATCCTGAGGATCGAGTTCCTTCAGATGAAAGTTAGGCGGCATCCAACTAGCACCACCGTGTTGCTAACCACTATCATAAACAAAACTCTATCAATGGAAGTTTCGAGGTTGAAATCTTACTCACGCTTGAATGTGTGATTAGAAATTAAGTAATTATCGCTAGCTTAAGCAATAATAAAAATACCACGGGGAAACCTGCATGCCTGATAGTTCTTTAAAAGTTGTCAGGGATGTGTGAAATCTGCAAATTCGCACATTGCCAATGCAGTGAACTTTGATCTAAATTCCTCTCACACCGAGCGAGAGGAGAGTGGAAACCCATACCCAGCAGTGGGAAATTAATGGTTAAACGGCATTCACCTAATAGAAAATCGAAATAGTGATAGGATTTACGACGACTGCATTACAAAAACAATGTTATGCAATTTAAAAAAAGTCGCTTATAGAATTCAAAACCAAGCCTCAATATAGATACACCCAAATACTTATTAACAAGTCTATTCTACATAAAATAATAACCCAATTTCAATCAGTAATGTAAGGCCTCCAAACGGCGTATTTTTAAACCTTAATATTAGAGTTATTTAAATAAGCTATCGTTATCAACAATGTTATCTCCACACCTGTGGTTACTCATTAGAGACCGCTGGTATCACAGGAATGCGAGATTAGCCTTGTGCTAAGGCTGGTATTACCGCTCATCGTAACTATCAATTACTATCTATGTAGATTTACTTGTATATTGTATAGATAATTGTATAATATCGCAGTTTCTTAGTGTTTTGACTACATATTCGTTTCTTGTAAGTATCTTTGCAATGGCAAGAATATCTTAATGCGATACTTAGTAGTATTGTTATATAAACCTTTTTTTTTTTTTTTTTTTTTTTCTTTTCGAGGGGGAAACCTTCAAAAGGTACCCGGTGCCGTGGGAGCGACACGGGGTTATGTGGGACTTTTACCGCACTAAAACCCCCCCGGTGGCCGTCCTCGGCGCTGCGTAGAGGACTCCGGGATCTCCAAAGGAACGCGACCGGAGTCCTCTCAGCGCACTGCCCCGTCGGGCTCCGCCCAGGTGACTTTGTGTCACCACACCGTCTGGTGTATACGACGGAATGCGACCACACATACCGTCGTCCTTCCCGGGGTCGCTAGCCGGGCGGTTCGAGCTCCCACTCTTGCCGCCCGTAACCCCGAAAGCCCCTTTTAGTCGCCTCTTACGACAGGCAGGGGATACCGTAGCCCTATTCTGGTCCCGGAACTACAGGGACATGTTATATAAACCTATGTTAGTTTTAAGTAAATAAGTCCTACCTATCGTCCATCTAGAATTTCACCAGCATTCATAGCCTAAATAGAGTCCATTCTACAAGATCAGACAGCAGTGGTATATAGATTACATAAGAATTCCTGAAAATACAGATTTTAACCTCGAAATTCTTCGGTTTTCTTGATCTAGGTTCTTACTTAATGTATCTTTACCACTGACTATCAGGCGATGTAAATATTTAACCAGTGGGCACAGTTGCATGAAATTTGTAAGTACGTAATAGGTAGGTACAGTTAAACCGTATCTGACATAATATATTGCGTAGTTTTAGATAATTCATCTCCAGATCACTCTCTATGTAGGGGATGAAAGTTATTTCTACCTAATTCTACCTAATAACAGCAGTGTTAGGCGCTGCTGTGTTCCGGTTTGAAGGGTGTGGTAAGGGAGACATACTTTTCCGAGGCGTTCCAGCTTAGTCCTCAGGGGTAGCGGCGCATCTGTGGCCGACCTCAGGTAGGAATATCTAATCCTATCTGGGGTTGATTACAGATGTCCATGGGCGGCAGTAGCCATTTACCATCAGGTGGACTGCATGCTCGTCTGCTACCCTTATATTATAAAAAAAAATATTATAAAAAAATATTTACCTAATAAATTAATATGACTTACTACGTCTACTTACACGTAAATCATATGACATCGACAGCATAATTACACCTAGCGGTACTTTCCAACACTTTCAGATCACAATAGGCTCGAGAAAGTGCCTGTTCACAATGCCTTCACGTGTAAGTCATCTGCTACCGTGCTGCTGCTTAGTTTTTGTTAATTGAAGCCGGATATACGTTGAAGCGCTCTTTAAATATAACTAGACTCTATTTTGTAAGCTTTTACATTTGTGTTGTAAAGATATTGCATATAAAATTTATTTTTACATTTAAAATATTGTGAAATACCATGGTCTTATACGTGAATATTTGAAAAAGTGTATAGAGCACGAACCATATTGATATTAATTATCTAATAATATTATTAAAACTAATAGAATACTTGTAAATACAAAAATTAAGTACGCGTTTATGAAAATATAAATACATGTAAAGTATATGATCATTGATCATATTTACTTTCACCAATTCTAATTATAACAGTGTTTAAATCAAAAAGATTAAATATATAGAGCTGTAGATGTAGAGCTGCAAGTCCACTCTACAATGGACTCTACAGCTCCTATTTACATTTTCAATGTCCAATTGTCAATATTTTCATACAAATTTTCATCCCGTTTCACACTAATACCAGCCTTGTTTCATTACTCACAGTCGTATAAATATCTTTATATAATATATATATATATATATATATATATTTCTTATGTGCGTGTGTATGTCACTGAACTCCTCCTAAACGACTGGACTGATTTTGATGAAATTTGTTGTGTGTGTTCAAGGGGACTTGAGAATGGTTTAGATTCACAATTTTGTCCGTGGGAAAAGGTTTTTTTTAATTAATTTTTAATTCGTAAGTAGTTATAGAATCGGGAAC
This sequence comes from Epargyreus clarus, assembly GCF_041222505.1. NCBI lineage: Eukaryota > Metazoa > Arthropoda > Insecta > Lepidoptera > Hesperiidae > Epargyreus > Epargyreus clarus. The sequence goes on from NW_027332233.1 coordinate 7,426,088, forward strand.
TACGCATTTGATCAAGTGATAATCTTAAGCAAAGTTGTTGTCCAAGAGCCCACGAGGGTTTGGGAGTTGGTAAGACCAATTTTCGACAGATGGCACCACTGTCATTCCAATGCAGGTACAAATTTTCCTTTTTATGTATGTCATATTATTTCTTTAAAATGCGGGTGAAGCCGCGGGCACCACTAGTATAGAATATAAATTTTCGATAAACTTACAACCAATAATAACGGGTGGATGCCACTTGTCCTCCCCATGTCCCGTCTATTGGCATTAAATAGTCGAATGTCTTAAGTTAATGTATAGAAACTAATATCGACAATACCTAATTCTTACCGTTTCATTGTTCTGTGGCAACAAATTCCTTTGCAGCTTCTGTACCGGATACGTCTGCCGCCACCCGAAAAGCCTCACTAGCTTGTCGGCCACATCCTCACACCTTGGAGCGTCCTTCATCGTATCTTTACACTATAACATCACTATTGAACACCACAACACCACCTTTCTAACGATCTATAATTCTACATGTATTGTGTCAACTCGTCAAGTAGAAGGCATTGTGCGATCACGACTCTGCACTCATAAAGTATTGCAGATTGCAGAGAAAACAATAATTATGTTAATAAAATAATCACTTTTTATGTTAAGCCACGTCAGGTTCTGAGATGGACATTAAAAAACTGTAAATATCCTAGGTATGATTCTACGTAAATATCCGTTGCATCGCATCGTTTGAAACTTATAAAAAGTTCGAAATTCGAATTTAAGCAGCCAATTATTTTACCGCGCACTTTGAACCAACACGTTCATAATAATAAATGAATTCTCGGTCGGCATTCGTTAAACAAATATTGGCTGTCAATATTATATTCAGCCCGCAAGTGCTGACGCATTAGTGAATTGACGAACGCGATTTGCAGACGTGCAAAAAGTGTGGAAAAAATTAGCGAATGACGCTGAGAACAGTGCGGTCTAGCGGCCTCAATTACCTTATCGTTTTATCGTTATCTGTAAATTAACGCCCCTCCAATTGCAACACCTTAACAAAGCAGAGTTAAAACAAATAGCTAAGGTTATAGTCTGATATGCGCGTGTCTCCATTCATAAAGTCGGTAACCAAATAATTAAGGAATTCGAATCATCAATTTCTAAACATAATCTTATGATGAAATTAATAAATCCATACTATGTGGAATCTTTTTTATATGATTTCTACTCTATCTTTTACGAGAAAATATAAATAAGCAATGTGTATTATGCCTCTTTTTGTTAACGACATTAAATATAACTGTAATTTCTCTACAATTACTTGGATAATAAACGATCATAAAAAGACATTTAAATAATCTCGGAACAACTTATCTCGATGTCGTTCTACATGGATAGATATACTTTAAAAACGATGATAAAATTCGTAATTGATGGGTTCTTTGCAATTTCTCCTACTTTAATATGTAAGTTTATCTTATATCGCTCAGTGAGCAAATAGGACAAAGAAAGGGAATGTCTAATGTTACGTTGTGATTTGTCACCGGAGAGCACCGGTGTAGAGTTCCACTCCATTTGCGATTGCATTTACATATAGATTGATAAGTATGTATATTGTATGTATATGTATTAGACAATAATACTTATTTATCGTTTTTGCATCAACAAAACTTACAAGAAAAATATTTCAAAGAAAGAAAAATTGGGGAATTTGAAAACATACCTTAAGCTTTACTTTTGTAGTTGATGATATTTTTATTCCAATATGCATTAATCTTTTAGAAAGGGGTTCGGTGTTTAACTAGCTTAATTAGTCACACATGGCTGAATTAGTGACACGATTAGACAAAAATACGATTTCATATCGATACTTAAGCAATTTTTGGGATTTTCATGGAAATTTAAATTTTGTATAACTAACCAAGCAACATAATTAACGTACTCTTAGGTATGTGCCTATGAAAATACTTTACAGCTAATCAAGCAAAATTCCCTCGGAGTTGGCAACCCCAGATGTTAATCTTGAACAATCGCCGATTAACACAGTCGTTACCTCGGTGTTACCACACCGGGCTATTCATTGCGAGCTGAGCCATTGTCAGCTCTTAGTGGAGGTTATCAGAAGAATGCGCTGAAATAACGTGGGACTGTCCATACAGAGAATGGCATTTGATTCGCATTAAGTCTACATCTAGGCACCCTTCCATATTGACAGAAATCTTTTAAAAGTAGGTAATACATATGATACCTGTCTCAAACAAGGGCCATATAGAGTTCATACAACGGAAATGAAAATTAATTATGTACTTAATTCTAGATATTTGTTTTGAATAGGTGATTTTGATAGAAGCTTTATAGCAGAAGAATCTTGAAAAGATCTGAAAATCGTTGTTGTAATACATTAGATTCTCATACAATTAACTTAGAGAATAGTAATACATATCAGTACTTCAATGTTTAGAAGAACATTAACTAGGTACTTGAAGCCATGGCTAGATACCATTAACGAGTAAACTTGATCGATATATTAAATAATATAAGAAATGCGATAAAAACTTGTAATGTTTCAGAAATTGCGGGTTGGAACTATCTCTGAGTCTCACGATGCTTTCTACTGATGTCGGGATCTGGGTATCTAGATCGATGCCAGCTATTATGTTACAATTCGCTTTGAAACTTACAATACATAGTAAGCTCTGGGCAATCATACTAAATAATAGCTTATTAGGGTCTCTAGTGCAATCTGGCGGAGACTTGAAGTACTTGCAATTTAAAATAAAATCTACGAAATGGATTATTTTCGTTTTTTTTTTTGTTTTCGTGTATTTTATTTTAATTGAACAGTATGTTCAAGTAAAACTTAACACAAGTTGATTTCGTGTCATTTATGACCTGATTAACTTACAGAAAGAAACAATAGTCAATCATTTTACAATATTTCTGTCATTAACGCAATCATGTTATCTTTCGTACTCAATACTAAGTAGTCATAATCATTAATACCTAATTAGTACACGTCATATTAACTAACATAAGGTATAACGTGGTTTCATTGTTAGAAAGTTAAGTTATAATGTAATTCATGAACCGAAAAGGGAAAGAAAGTGGTCGGCGAAGAATTCCATGCAGAACTCTCTATGCAACGAGGCATATTAAGATTTATTAGTAAAGTAAGTAATGTTAAGTTACTTATAATTGTTGCATTATCCACCGCAATCGAACAAGAGCGTCGAACTTGCGTGCAGTCACGCCACACTGGTTCTAGACCCAGAGCTGCTTGTGTTATTCCAAAGGTTTAATTATTTAACCGTAAACCTTTTAATATCCGCTTTTCGTTCAGCAAAAACACCGCACATAATGGTCTAAAATTTTTGTTCTGTACGATCGGCATAACATTTTAGTTACCTCTGAAATCTAGCACTTTTCATGTGATTACCGACAGATTATAACCTTCACTGTCTGTTACATTATCATCAAGCAGTATCCAACTGTGCAAATACAAATACCTAACTGGCAAGCGTGCAACACGACAATGCCTTCTACGAGCGAGGTTGGTCATTAGATACCACGTTTATCAATGCGATCACTGAACCTTAATAAGCGAAACACTGTACCACTGATGTAATAATCAACGCTGTTGAGTATTAAAGTTAACGTCACAAAGTATTATCGATGTAAACAAACAGGAGGCTGCGCGGCGGGCAACTGGCTCGACTTTCTGCGCGTGCGCCGGTCGCGATCACCGCGGGGCACGGGGAGGGCCGATGGGTCGCCACTTCGCCCCCCTCCGCGAGCGAGCCATTGAATTGAGTTCGCACCGTGTAAACAATCACAACACCTGTGCCACCACAACTGGTAACTGAAGGAGGCAGTTTCCTCGGTCTGTGGCAACACTGGCGAGTAAGGTATCATTGAACTTAGCTACCCACATATGGCAAGACTGATTCATCCGCATGAAAACATTTTGTAAGTATAGGACAAGTTTTTCCTCTTTCGCTCATCACTATCTGTAATTACTAATTACCAATGTGGGCTTTTCAGCAAGAAATTGTATGGCAGAATAAATATCCGACTAAATCCAAAACTAGGCAGATAGGATAGGTTATACTCATCAAACTGATTGAAACTTATATTACATCGTGTCATATCGTGTGGAAAAAGCATTTGATAGAGTCGATCGGTCCCTCGAGAAATTAAGCTTATGGCAACCCTGTAAGCAAAATATTTGTCATTGCAGACTAAACTATAAAGAAAATCGTAAGCAAAAGCAACCTGCAAGGAACTTATTAAATTAAGGAATTAGTAACAATATTCATTTGAAAAAAAAATGATAACGAAAATCTTCAAATATTATCGCACAATGGAAAGGGTGGTTTAAATGTGTTAGGGTCAATGGCGCGGCGAGAGTGGCGAAGCGCGACGGAGCACCCAGCGGAACGCGCGCCACTTGGGGCGCTGCGACCAGTTCCCGTCCGATTCAAGGACGCTATTTATCACGCATTTCTTACACGGGCTCTTACCACGCAATGCATTCTCTTACCTAAATAAGAGAACAAGGAAAGGTCAAAGTACCTAAATAATGCTAATGAATTGATTTCAATTTAGTACACTGATTCTTAATCGGAATCTTTGCCTTAAATTAGAAATGAATTCGTTAATTACGACATATTTTAGTTGTATTATATACACAACGGTAGATATTAATTGAATAATATTTATCACCGATTAAATAATTAATAGAGAACAACTGTTAATAACGCCATCTGTGACAAGCATGGAGTACTACATGGACTGCTATTTAGCTACTAACCTAGCTGACAAGAATGGTACAGTTAACTTTAATTGATATTGTTTAAACATTAAAAGGAAAAAAGAAGCCATACTATGGATAAAGACGAATAAATTAAATATTAGAATACAAATCAAATTCCTTAAATTATGTTACAACTTATGCTGTGCTATGCATACTAAGGTTGTTTCGGCTTCCATACACCAGATGTCACTATGTGTTACTTAGAATGTTACAAGACCAATTACATATGGCGAAGGATACTTGCTATCGGCCATTCCCCCACCTCACATTTAGCACCTGTGGTTTAACTTATCAGCCGTTTTGTAACCGTCGTTACACATTTGATATTAACCGTTGGTTACTCATTTACAAATAATCGTCATAAATACATCTACTTTGCTACATACACATTACCTACAATTACATATTTACTTTTTTTATCAAACACTTACCTGATAAATATTTGTAAATGCCTCACGGAAGTGGACACTTTAAAAATCATAACTGTTTGACTCTATCTAAATAAAAAAAATGATTTAAATTTATAATCATTTGATTTAACTTGCCTTTGCCTAAACAAGTACCTGTTCCTACTTAACATAAGAGACTGGACCTATACATTTATTTAACGTTGTGGTACTACCTACTCAAATATATGTTTACGTTTTTAATATTTTGCAATTCATTAATACATTATTTATTAGTATATAAATAAGTATACACGATTAGTCATATCAGACTAAATTTCAGTAGGTATAAAAGCTAAGGTACCGATCAAAACTAACCCAAGACTCTACGCCTTTATCTACTGCCCTGCCGGTATAATGAATATATATCAAATGATTCATTATTTATTCTGATTATTATACAAATTATATACTTGACATTGACACCGTGCGACCTCATAGCCAAAATTGCGACAAAGTGTTGACCTCACTCCCATTGAGAGTTTAAAATGTTAACACCTTACGTTCATAAAGCTCGCTTTTATTTAGACCCTTATTTAATCATTTCACTTCAGACTCTCTCTTAATATCCTTTTAATAAAAATCCTTACAAAAATGTTAATCACTTGAAACTTACATCAGCATACCAAGCGGGTAGAAGGAAGCCTGTCAGATGCTCGCCTAGTTTTACGTATTAGTCCTGCTATCGGGAAGTCGTCAGGCCTTTTATGGGATTACTCTAACTACAAGTACACTCGACAAAGTACCGCACACAATTTACAATTACACACACCGATCTAGCAACTATTATCACTACGTAAGAACTATTATCGCGTGTAACTTTGACAAAAGCGGCCCAACTTGTAGGTTGTTGTTCTCGGCTGGTATTTTATCGATCTCAGGTATTTTACGCTCACTTGCTATTTACATAAATTGCTATGCAAGGCTTTTAAACTGGATCTAAATGTGTAACAAAGTGTATTGACCCACAAATTTGTCTGCGCAAGCTTTGTCGGCGACTTTTGAAGTGATTAATTGTAATTAATGTACCGACTACTGAAGTAGGTGTGACGCGTTTGTGTAATTACGACAATGAAGTCATAAGCTGGGAAAGTCCATTAATTACAGAATAAATCTTAAAATTTACATAAAGCTGACGAAATATTAGAAGCTATGGTATAATATAGAGATTCAGTTATCTGATAAGAATTTCCTAAATTAAAAAAAAAAACATTAAATATGTAGGTACTTGTATTTAGTAACTTGTACTATTATAGCGATTAGATACGAGATAAATACATACTTATCAATTATTTATAATTCTACTTATTTTAATGAACATTTTTATACCAAATAACCAAAAAGCCTACATGCTACAGGAAGTAGAGTATATTATATATCCTGTCGCCGCGGTGTTCATGTCATGCTCTATAAACACCTCATAGAGGGAGCAAGTATTCATTTGTCCAACAGACTATATAAATATCATTTTACAACTTATATGTAAAGTTGTCACTACCAAATAATTCTATAGAGTGGTTATAGCCACCACCAGACTCTAAAGATTGATCTCCGATTAAGAGTAAGTTAAGTTTGAAGACAAGATTAGATCCTTGTTATTACAGATATTACATTCATTTAGAGTTCAATGACCGACCCTCAACTTAAACCTTCCTACGCTTATTCGATATTATTATGAAAGAACTGTCTACCAATTCGCACTTGGCCAGCGCGTTGGACTATGGCCTAGCTCTTCTCATCTTGAGAGGGCACCCGTGCCCAGCAAACAATAATGAGGTTGACGACGATAAAAGAATTACTGAAGGCATGTTTTAGAAGGTGGTAGAACCCTTTGTGGTTCGACTCCGGCGGCACCACCGCCACACCTATTTCTACCTAATAACAGCAGTGCTAGGCGCTGTTGTGTTCCGGTTTGAAGGGTGTGGTAAGGGAAACCGACTTTTCCGAGGCGTTCCAGCTTAGTCATCAGGGAAACGGCGCATCTGTGGCCGAACTCAGGTGGGAATATCTAATCCTATCTGGGGTTGATTACAGACGTCCATGGGCGGCAGTAGCCACTTACCATCAGGTGGACTGCATGCTCGTCTGCTACTCCTATATTATAAAAAACAAACCAAAAACCGTTATACACATTTTTTTCTAATTCCCATAACATGTTTGTAGCAGTAGCATCGATCAAAAACAATGTATTTTCACGTGCCCCCCACAATAAATTGCAATCAACACGACACCTGACGAGAAAATCAATTTCTAGTTTGCTCTACTCCGGAACAATGGAGATCTCTTTAATTGAATGATCATCGTAATAACGATCACCGTGAACTTGCATTGATATGAAAACTTTCACAATGGGGATGAGAACTGACACAATAATTATAGCAACACTAAGTACCACATATTTATAAAAACTTTTCGTTCCGTTCAATATGAAAGTATTAGATTATTAGTTTAATTATAGTATTAGAAATGAACAGTAAAACAAAATAAGATATTGAAATTTTCATAAATTAGTCTGTAGTGTTAGCCTTTGCCGTAACCGTATAATGATTACACGTATGGAAGTAGCTCCAGACTAGTCCAGACCGATCCAAATACTTACGAGTACATTATTATTGACATTCATTGAGCTACAATCCAAGTGTAAATTACATGATTTGCGATACCATAAGATGAAGTCCTTACGAAATAGAATCAAAAGTTGTATGATTCATTATTCCTAGATGTGTAAATACTGAATGAGTCTATCTATAGATATTGTACGAATTGAGCTAATCTGTGAGCAGGTTTACAGATCCGGTTCAATTACTTTTAGCGTGAACTGAGCTGTAGTTCATGCGTATTATTGAGTCACCAATATCTATAATAATGTCTTTAATCGTATTATACTGGCGATCCATTGAAGATCATGAGGAAATATTTCAAAATATTCCTATTCGGATCGTTGTGAATAAGCTGATTATTGCCGGTAAGTCGTGAGATGTGGTAACAAAATTTCACTTATATGCATGGAAAAAATAATAATTATATATCGGCAAATATAACAATATATTTAAGCGCCTCTACTGACTCTACCCTGATTATTTTGTATCACTGGTTATTTCTTTCGTGTAATTTTATACCAAGGTCTATATTTATAGCTATTGTTTATAATTTTCTGAAAAAAGACCATAATTAAACCGGTAATAAAATCAATAAGCCTTAAGTAATTCCTAATTGGAAATTTTATTTATTTTCCTTTTAGACCCAACATCTATTTCGCTAACTACAAAGCATTTGTTAAAAATCGTGATAACCATTTCAAAACCTCAAAGTGAAATCTTAATTACGAGTACAAACGTAATCTACGGCTGTTCCGCGCCGTACAAAATAGTCAAAAATTACTTAACTTTCTTTTGTACTGGCGATTGTATATGATGACATGAACTTATGATTTCTATTGTACGTTAGAATTTCGGCTGCCATTCACCTGTTCTACTTTCAATGTGTTCAAGTCTAATCGATGTTAATATTTAACCTTGCTATGATTTTTAAATTGGCAGCCACACAATGTTTGCATAACTTAAAATAGATGGAAGGTCTTTTCTCAAATACGACAAGATTTGTCTCAAACACGATGTAAAGAAATTAAGTATAATTTGCGAAACTTAACTCGCCTCTTGCGAACAACATTAAATGTGTCTCACTTAACTTGATGAAAGTTTCGACATCATCTCACATCACAGGAGCGTAAAACCAGAAGCTATTAAAGCAATCAAATCCACGATGGCGTACGCAGACAAGTTCGGCATTACGTAATTAGGACACCGACGAACAAAAACTAGCCGAAACCCAGTGCCGAGTCGGAAAACTGTAGTGACGGCAAGTGAAGCACATAACATACAAGTAAGACCACTTTCGTTACTCACTTGGAACGGAAACCGGGTAGCCGGAAAGTGGGTAATTGTATCGTCGGCTGATGTTTTATCACGTGAATTATTTAGCGGGGTGACCACCGGAGGGTGACCGCTCCGTGGGAGAAACTGAGAGTGGTTAGTGGAATAGGTCGGGAAGCTCTGCCGCTTCCTGTGTTATCAATATCGCCAGCTATGTCGTAATGTTATCATTATCACAGCCAAATTTAATATTTGCTGTATTATCGTAATTATCATTATCAATTCCTGCGTCGAAACTCGTGGGAAAATGTTTGATGTTTTGTTTTAAATATGAGTGAATTCCTATTTGATAAGCCCGGAGAGCATAATATTGGACATAAATTAAGCAGTAGCTAAATATTATAATTATTGGGATGGCGCAATTATTCAGGTTATTTTGTAATTAACTTTCCTTCCAATCAATGGCAAACAGGATACATGTTCATTTTATTATAACAAGTAAGTACTAAATATACAATAAAATTATATCATGTTACACGAGTTTTGTCACAACTCACAATATTGTAACCTGGTTGTAGGTACGTACTTGTATCATATTTTGTGCATTCCTTCCAAATAAAATTCTCAAAATTACAGTGCCCATACACGATATAACATTACCATGCCATAAAAGATTACTTACTGTAATAATTTATTTTTAAAACGCTATCACCAAGTACCTAACTAAACCCTGGTTGAATTAGTTTTTACTTATCTATGTTTGTAGGTAGTAATTTTAGGAGTATGTACAATGAGTCTTTAATAAAAGTGTTAGTAGTACCTAAATGGTACTGAAATCTTATAATGATAAAACTTTCCTCGCGTGATCACTAATCTACTTCACAAAGGTTATATCAACAGGTCAGTGTCATCTTAACTGGAGTGTATAGCTTAAACAAACTACACTAGCTTAATCCGAATATATAACATTAGCAACGTATTCGTGACCGACTTTTGGTAGGACTTCAATCTTGTTAGATATCGATATAACCATGGCTACGGAGCGTTTAATGTCGGCCTCGAATAAGACACACTTCCATCTTCTTGCGAAAACTAGCTATGGAATGAAATCCTGGAGACAGCAGCAGCGTCTTTTAACGAAGTTATCTACTGCGGTGACAAGCACGGTGAAGCTAAGCGACTACAAAAGTCCGAAAATCTTTTTAAGGAAGGTCTAAAGATATTATCAATAGATATTGATCAATATAAAGTACCTCCATGTAAATGTGTAAAGTACCTATGTGATGTTACCATTGGCAAACTTAATAAATAAATAAATACATAGTTGACAGATGTAGGAATAGAAAATGGATCAGTAGCTCACAAACTTCGATCAATTGTTGATCGAAGCTCACAAATTATAAAATGTAAAACTCAACAAAAAATAATTTCTATTTTACAAGCATATCTATAGGTAGTTCTTTTTGTTGGCACTTAGGTACTCAACGATGAAGTTTATTTAAATACGATTTTTCTTATCGGACAACCAAACTAGGCCACAATGAACATTACAGATAATGCAGAAATCAATAAACATTCCGTGGATTGTGAATATATCAAGAGATATAAAAACGAGGACAAAAACCTGCGTTTTTTAAGCAAGGGTCATATTTGACGATAGATTTCTTGCTTCTGTGGTTAACTCAGAGGGCTTAAGAGTGCAAGGCAATTAAAGTTCTAACTTCAGCAAGATACCTATATAAAATACCTCTATGATATACTTAATAAAGCGCGTGGCTTTGCCTTCGTCTTTTTAGGCTATGTAAGTTATTCAAAAACGGACATAATTATTTGATTAATAGATTATCGATGTTATAGGGCGGAAGAAGTCATTTACAGTCAGATGGACTGCATGATCGATTGCATCATTTATCGTAAAAAAGGAGTAAAGAATGTAATAAAGTTCATAAGAATATCAGACATTACGTACATATATATTATATATGTATATGGTTATGTCATATGTAATATGTATTAGGTAATATTATAGTCATTATGTGTGCTTATGCTATAGGTCATATTGTATTGCGAATGAGAATTGTTATTTAATTCTCAGCACGATTTAGATATCAAAGCTTTTATGTATATTCATCAGACGTATTACTACAGCAATCTGTTAAGAAACCTAGTGTGTGCCAGCATACATGTAATATATTGATTAACAATTAAAAACTTAATAGCTGTAAAATTAGACGTCAAAAATTGCAACATACATATATTATTATACTTGTAATAAATTTACTGATGGTAATATTAGTGACACTATTATTTATTTATTTATTAAAGGTTGCCAACATTCATTACACCTTTACATTTTAAATTAAACAATACACAAAAGTACAAGGTAAGTGCTAGAATAATTATAGGCAATGACAGCATGAAAACAAGACATCAGTTTACACAAAAATAAGGTTAAATTAAATTATATTAACATTAAATTAAATGGCAAATATAGATTGTATATGACAGTCGAACAGAGATTAAAATAATCCATACATTACAAAATTGCATACAATTTAAAATATATCAAAAAAAATTAAAACACAATTTAATTAATTATTAAGTTATCCAGAGATTGCAAAAAGTTTATTTTTAAGGCTACGTGTGGTGTCCAGAAATAGGTCCAATTCTATAGTTTTTACAGTCTTATTATATTCCCTAATAATTCTGTTTAAAGGAGAATTTATATGCCCAAGTTAGAGTTACATGGTATGTCTTTAATAATGTTGAATTTTGAGTTGAGAAAAGTTTAAGGATGTTAATAGTTCCGACACGTCCAAAGAGCCATTTACAAGCCTAAAAAGAAACACCATGTCCAGCATACGTCTTCGATCCTTTAATGTTTGCATTTTAAAAAAAGTCAATCTGTCGTTATAGGAGATAATTTTATTTGCCATATTACACGAGTAAATTAGGTGCCTAAGAAAACGTCTCTGTACGCTTTCAATACGTTTGATATAAATTTCATAGTATGGCTTCCAGGCTACGCTACAGTATTCCAATCCGCTACGAACTAAAGAGTTATATAAAAGGATTTTTGTTTCGCTAGCTTTAAATTCGCGAATATTGCGTAAAACGAAACCCAGATTTTTGAACGCTTTTGAGCAGACAGTGTCTATATGATTGTTGAAGCGCAGCTTACTGTCTAGTGTAATGCCGAGATCTGTTATACTATTTACTTGGAGTAATGAAGTGTCTCCAACTTTGTATTCGTTAGAAGAATCGTGTTTCTTGCGCGAGAAACGAATATAGTTACACTTGGACACATTTAGGTGCATACCGTTATTCCCACACCAAGCTACTAATTGATTAAGGTCTTTTTGTAACAGCACCGCTTCCAAGGAAGAGTTTACAGGCCTAAAAAACTTTAAATCATCTGCATATACGTAATATTTGGACTGGGCGAAGCAACCACCTATGTCGTTAATGAAAACATTAAAGAAAAGTGGACCCAAATGTGAACCTTGTGGTACTACAGAATGTGCTAAGAACGATTGCGAAGAGTAACCATTAGCTACTACACGAGATTCCCTATTTGTCAAATACGAATCACACCAACTCAGAAGTGGTTCAGCAATTCCATGAATTGAAAGCTTATGACGTAATACTTTGTGGTTTACTCGATCGAATGCCTTGCTGAAATCGGTGTAAATCGCATCGACTGAAGAGCGCTGGTCGAGTGCCAAGGACACATCATTAATAAAACACGTAAGGTTAGAAGTTGTAGACCTAGCTTTCAAGAAGCCATGTTGACGAGTATTCATAATGGGTTTAAGGTGCCAAGTTAAAATAGGATGAATTAGCTGTTAAAAGACTTTAGCCAGCACGGGAAGGATCGATATGGGTCTGTAATTCTCTATTAGAATTACAGACCCATATCGATCCTTCCCGTTCTCCTTTCTACCCTTCTTGAAAATAGGAACTACAAGTGCCGACTTCCAGCACGTAGGAAAAATGCCACTTGACAAGGACTTGTTATATATGTATCATTGTCAGCGGTCTAGCTAATGCTTGAGCGCATCTAGATACGAAGACCGAAGGTATCTCGTCAGACCCTGCACCCTTATACAAATCAAGTTTTTTTAAAACCTTTAAAACTTGATCGTCTTTAAATTTTATTAATGTAAGGTAGTTACTCGTCAGCATATCTACCCGATCGCTAGGACCTGAAGAAGGATAGTCAAAAGGAACAGTACTAAAAGCGGCACAGAAGTTCTTAGCAAACAGATTGCAAATATCATTTCCGTTGGTAGCAGTGCTGCTATCAAGAGACATTTCAGCGGGATACAAATTCTGACTCTTTTTTTTATGCTTTATAAAAGACCAGAAAAGTTTGGGGTTAGATTTGAAATTCTGTTCAAGTCGATGTATGTAAGCGTTATAGCAGTTAGTCATTTCATGATCAGCACGTTTCTTTGCTAAATCAAAAGATAGTCTATCCAGAGGGTTGTTGTTAAATTTTCTAAGTTTATTTCTATACTTTAGTTTTTCGCGCAAGATCCTGATTAATTTATTAGAAAACCATATTGGATACTTTTTACTTCTGCTCTTCGACTTGGAACAATACTTAGTAATAGCAGAACGAATATGAGTATAAAATATGGCGACCATTTCGCTAACGGATGTACAACATGTACAGCATTACATAACAGTGTCACTAATAATACAACACAGGTAAGGATGTACCTTACCTGTGTTTGTTATTAAGAAGTCCTACCTATACTATATAACTCCTCGATAAACCACGTGGCTATAAAGTTAACTTTCATACAACTTTAGTAAGTTACTAAGTGACAACGGGGCCCACTACACAATGTGGTGTGATGTGTAGGTCGTGAACTGGCGCGCTGGAACAATAGCCGCGTGACAGCCAGCCAGCCACCGGCCACGGGTGTCGCCAGGCGTGTTTTGTTCCATTTTCCGCACTACAGTCATCAGCCTTAACAATACCTCGGTATATATTATGCACGTGTAAACTGCTTGTACGAGCGAATTTTATTAAACATGTTCTCAGCTACCAGTATTGACGGACGGAAAATATCATTAGGTATTTAATCGCCCTTTGTTAAACTGTTTTTCAATATCTAGCTTTACTTAGCGAGATATAGACTATTAGCTATACAATTTATATAAATCCTAATGCTGCGTCCACGCGCTTGACGTTTGCCACAAACTCCAAACATTTGTAGAGAACATAATATGTTTCATCAAAAGCTTTTATAAGCGCTTCCAAATCAACACAAACCACGTCAAACGCTCTATCCACACGCTTGTATTTGTGGAGATTTGGCAAGCTTGCGTAAGCAACATAATAGAAACATTTGTTATCGTGTAAGCTTGCAAGAAACATACAATGCAAATATGCAATTAATTTAAATCACAGGTAAGTAATTAGAAAATAACATAACATAACGTTGAAAGTTCTTTTATTTCCGATTCTTATATCCGTATACATTATGTTACTTACACTGCATGACTACAATAATAATGTGTCCCTTTCCCTATGCATTCATCGACTGGAACGAGGATTTCCTTAAATTTATTAGGCCTCTCTGACTGGTTTATTTAATGGAAGTTGTAATTGTTAACTTGTAACTACATAAACCGTGCTAATAACGAAACATTGTGAAAATGGCAAAAACAAACTGATAACTCTTTCAACAAAAAAAGTGTAGTATTTACCGACTAACACAAACTTTTAACTTTTTTTTTTACTTTTTCTCATCATATATTTCATGGTTTATGGATTTACTGGCTGATTAAGAATATATATAATATCATATTATTATGGCTCTTCGAAGTTCAAACAAAATACTCCAACGTAAAAGTTCAATTTAAGGCCCGAAAACTTTGTCAAGTCCCGAATAGCCAGTATTCTAGATTTTAAAATCACAATCATCTAAGCACTATGTTGGGATTGTTGCCCACGCAGTGCGACCTCGGGTATGGCATTCGTAATGCCCACGCCTACGATTAAACCGATTGACAGCTGACGATAACGGTTGATTGTTGGTGGTAGATTACTGTCCTCACCGTGACGAAAACAGTAAGACGTATAACTATTACAGCAATGGATCGTTTGGAACTAAAGTTGAAGATGGAGGGGCAAGAAATAGCTGTCGAAGGCTGAAATTTAATGACTTAATAATCAAGCGTCATTATCATCAACCCATTATTGTCTCACTGCTGGGCTCGAGTAGGAGACCCGAGCCCAGCAGTGAGAGAATGAGAAGGGTTTGATTTTTTTTTATAAATATCTCAGGTTTCCTCACGATGTTTTTCTTCACCGTGATAATTCTAATGTGTCTAATACGCACATAAATTTAATAGAAGTGCGTGCTTGGGATTTGAATCTCGGACCCGTGAATCGAGAGGCCGATTTTCTTAACCACTAGGCCATCACTGCTGCGTGATAGACAATTTACAAGAATGATACTCTGATTTGGAGTTAAATACGTGATGGCATACATGGTGGTCTCTATTACTTTTTACACGATCACGTATCGTATGTGGGAGGGAAAGTGGTTCACGGTTTAAAATATATGTTAGTAGAAGTAGGTTTAACCCAACTTTATATCGTGGATTTCAGCAAAGTGACGTCTTATACTAATAACTAATTGAATCACACATATTGACATAGTGTACTTACCTGTTATTTAATAAAAGCAACATTTATTAATTACTTTTGTTATATGTCCACCGAAAACAACTACAATGTTTCAGTCAACAAAAGTATTTACCTAATTCGGTAGAGCGGAACAAAAGCAGAAAGAAATATAATTAATTCAACCACCTTCTATTATTAATTATTATTTTGTAATGCATACATGTAATGGTATTTCTGTAAGAAATCAATTTATTTATTATTTATACTATTTCATCCTTTATCGATCGATCCAATTTCTGCCTACAAAAAATCAAAATTTAACAATAAATTGTATGAAGAAATTGTCAAATCGATCTTTGCAGCAAAACATGGAATGGATTGAATATTAATAACGGCGTTAGTGAAATTCTTATAACTTGACATTTAAAGGATGTGTCACGACGGACAAGTGTTCAACATTTCCCATAGAATTAAAATGCCATGCGGGGCTCTCGAACGTTTTTCGCCTAAGAAATCGATGCGGGCCCATAGAACCCACTATTGTCTCAAGCTCAATACGAATTTAATGAAGACTTCTCATATTTAAGGCAAGTAATCCCGAGAAAGGATCTATAAATAGGAGGACAATAAACTTGAGAAGCGCTCGTAGAATAAAGAAATGCTCGCTCGGTTTTGTTCCGAATGATTTTATAGCGAGGATAGACCAGAGCTTCTCAAAGCTGAACGCGTCCCTTTATTTACGCCAATTAATCGTAGAGAGTATACGATAAAATTACATAGGTAATGCCGCTGCTTAGATGCAACAAACAACAAAATTAAGACATGAAACCATCACATTAAATTTAATAACATATCCTTTGCTTTTCGAGACTGTTTATTTTTTGCATAGAATTATTTTGACCTATGTATGTATGTATGTATGCGTTTAGGGGTCCGCTTTATTTTGAAAATGTAAAAGAGGTACGAAAGGATATCAATAATTGGTAGAACTAGTATGGGTTCACCAGGTAGCACCCCTATATCAATTTCTAGCAGTTCTTGCGTTAGAAAGGCCTGGATGACGGCTAACTAACTATGCGGCGACCATCTTAGCCCTCAGGAGAGGCAAGTGGCAACAGGTTTATGATCAGCTCCAGCCTCCAGGCAAAACACATAGTTTATGTGGAGTTAGTTTCAGATTTACATGACGGCAGTTACCATCAGGCATGTATGTTTCATCAATACTAACAAAATCTTGGACCTACAAATTTGAGAATCCCTGGCCTAGACGAACGGATCTACGATTCTGTAAAAGGATCGCAGGTAGCATTCCTTGGACAGGGCTAGTCCCAGTAATTACGGACAAAAACCACGCCTCAACGAGACACTACGCATCCGACGTGGGCTCGCCCATTACTTTACGTGAAGATATTTCGAGATTTTATACAAGACGAGATTAAACACACTTCTATTTTTGTAAGTATTTGGGTTTACGTAAGGGTACCTGTTTGTGGAGCTGATTTTGTTACCTATTACTTTTAATAGGTAACAAAATCAGCTCCACAAACAGGTACCCTTATTACTTTTAATAGGTAACAAAATCAGCTCCACAAACAGGTACCCTTACGTAACCTGTACTTTTAACTGTACTTTTACAGTAGTATACGGTTTAATATATCGTAAAAGTACCTTCGTAAATTTGCCGTGTGATTTACAGGTATTATTATAAATATAATGGCATTCAAGTATTGAATTGAACAATATTTATTTTGAAATGTCTACTCATTTCAAATTCAATGTCAAATTTGTAATAAAATTGAAATATAAAGTATTTCCATTCTTACGCTATCAGGATACATCAACCGTAATCAGTAGGTAGTACAACATTTCGGGTAACAGAGGAAACCGACATTTACTACATACTTTTTTTACCAAAATCCTCTATACCAAAAGAAAATATGGTGAAAGTAAAAAATCTTTTGTTGGTGCCGTGAGGACGCTTAAATTATAGAATAGCTCTACTACCTGAGACCAGCAGGTAGTTCGTAAGGTTGTCGATAACCACGTGGTCTAATTCATTTCAAAGTATTGAATAATAGTTTTATTTTGTGTTGTAAATAATAATCTTTAACGTAGTAAATCCTTTTCAAATAAATCATTTCGTCTAGTCAATGAGCTCATATTTTATTTACTTATAAAAAATAATGTATAAATGTAGTTTAACTAATTAATATTAAATTGTATTTATGAATTGTGCGTCGATGTGTTAAATTTGTTATTAATTAGTAACTATACGTTCATTATTAATAATCAACATATCCGATTTTTGCCTCCCAAAGATCAAAATTAGACAATTCCTGTTCTTCAATTATTGGTAGACAAAACAATGGATAGATTGATATTATAAATAACGTCCCGTTAAAAAAAGGTCTTGGGTAAAAAAAGCTCTTGTCCCTGTAGTACCGGGACCAGAATAGGGCTACGATATCCCCTACCTGTCGTAAGAGGCGACTAAAAGGGGCTTTCGGGGTTGCGGGCGGCAAGAGTGGGAGCTCAAACCGTCCAGCAAGCGACCCCGGGAAGGACAGCGGTTTTGTGTGGTCGCATATCGCTGTAATCACTAGGGGATGTGAGAGGAGCGTAAATTGCTCCCCCAGGGCAGAGCTCGATAGAAGGGCATCGCGTTAGGAGGACTCCGGTTGTGTTCCGTTGGAGATCCCGGAGTTCTCCACGAAACGCTGAGGACGGCCACCGGGGGGGCTTTAGTGCGGTAAAAATCCCACATAACACGGCGTCACTCCCATGGCGTCGGGTACCTTTTGAAGGTTTGACGAGGGCGTCAACAAAAAACAAAAAATAGAGAAAAAAAGCTCTATGCCGCTCTACAAGTTTAGGTATATGCCGAAGTAATGGTATTATTCATTTATTTATGTACTTACTTATTACTTCACGCGACTCTACAAATAGCTACCGAATAATTTGAAAACAAGAAATTCAAAATACCTACAGCATTATCGGAAAACGTCACATGAAATATTCGATAAGCGTGAAGTTTATCACTTTCAATTCGAATGTAAGTATATTGCAGAATTCGTAGACTGCGTGGCCTAACTGCCAAGCGACCTTGAAACCGTAAGAAAAACTAAACTTTGTTACCTTAGATCAGTAAAATACAGAGATTGATCTCTCCTAATAAGAAAGTGTAACCAGTTTTGAGAATTGAAATAGTTGCATAAATAAAGTGTTTACACGTCTCCGTTCCTGTCCCTAAAATGTTTGAAATACTTATTTATTTATTACCTAAGTTATGTAGTATTAAGTATTTATACGTAAATTTTCACTAAAAATGTTTTTATTTGTCAAGAATTCAATAAGTACCTAAATGATAAAATCATCCTTTTGTGACTTCATTTGATTTCATGGCGGTGAAGTATCTTTCTATTTTACTTATCAAAGTTTGTTACGTTTAGGAAGCATTTGAGATAACAATGATCGTGTGATGTTCCATTGTTTCGGTCACATCACACTCCGGCGGTGATCATTTCATCAAGTTAAGACTTCTTTAATAATAATCAAATACCTTTTGTACTGGGGATGTTAAACACGATCGTGAGAATTATTCTGTTCTTACTTTAAGATCTGTTATGTATGAAATACGTACCTAGTTGTTATTATTTTAATCAATATAAAGTGGACCTTCCCTATACGAACTCTAAAATGCTCAAAATATCTTTATAGTTCAAATATCTGTTAACAAGTTTATAAATTTTTAAATCACAAATTTAGTTTATTTTACTGAAGAAACCGCTCGTGGTTTTCAAAGCTTTCTTAACAAGCTTGATTGTGAAACATCAATGTATTTATAGATGAACATTGATAAAACAAATCATAACAGAGTATATCCTTCTATCGCTATTAGATTGAGATTTCCGGATATAGGTTTAAGACATGCAACACGAAGCGTTTGCAACTGCGAATTCTCTATTGATCAAACAGTTCGAACATTGCTATGAAACTAGCCTTTGTTTATAGGCTATTACAATGTTTAAAGCTCTTGACTCAATGTCATATAAAGTAAATACATTTTCAAGTAGTGTTTATCTCTAAAATATTAAGCAATTCAGTTCATTACTTACTTTAGGCTTCTATTATTATTTAGGGTTGAAAAACTTTAACAACTGTATGCAGTAAATTGACAATTAAAGTCAAAAACCTAAAGCAGGTTTACGTAGTTAGCGTACTTTAGTATGAAAACAATGTATATAGAAGTAAGAAAATAAAATATAGTAGAAGTTTCTACTGTTACAGTCCCTGTTTATAATATCCAACGAATACCCTTTACATCAGAGATTAAGTATAATATATTATCTCTTCTTTCATACCTAGTCAACTACCATCAGAAAAAAATACAAAACCCAAACGGTATCATGGTATGTGAACACATCGACAATAGCATAGCTATATATGTACATGTATGTGTATTTTATATCGCGTAGCCAATTGTAGAGTAACTCTGAGTGTTAATCTATGACGGGTTCTACGTGAGTCACCAGCATAACACAGCGTGGCATGGTAAATTTCTGATGAATTTAAACGACGTAGCCGTTATCTATGTATGCCTACTGGTGTGTAGTTTTAGTCATGTGTTCATTTGGCTTTTAATGTGTTTTATTCAATATTGAAACATTAACAGAAATATTATAAATCAGGATATAAAAAATAAGTACATGAAACCCTCGATATACTAGTAATAAAGACGGCATGAATCACATTTTCTATATCAAGTAAATTAAATGGAATTTATGCAACAAATGCGTTTTCCTGTGCTACGACGATATCAATAACCTATTATTTTTATAACATTTTGTTTTGTTGTTTTTTAATCTATTATAGGCAACAGAGCTTTCACAGAAGTATAATTTAATGCATCAATAATTATTGCTTTAATAATATTTACATACTACCGTATTATTAATTATTCTGTACCTTATATTATAATTAATTAATAATCATGAAGTAAGTACATGACATAGGAACTTGTGATCTAACAAGTACCCCCACTCCTTAACAAGTGCAATGCCAATGATAATCATATGTAAATGTATTACATATTGTGCATTCTAAATAGAATATGTAAATATATTGAACTAGAGATTAGAACAACACAAGATCCAGGTATGAAATTAATTATTGGCGTGTAGAGTTGAGTTTCCTGTTGTCAATTATATAAATAATATGCTCTACTTACTGTATTTAATACAAATTCATCACATTGTTTAAATTTGCATCATTGTCATGCACTGTTTAATTCCTTTAATAGAGAATAAATGGATCATATATTATTTTGCCTACTCTACATATTTAATGTCTTTCATGAAAATCGACAAAACCGTAAAGGTAGAGTGCAAAGGAATTTTAGAATTTGTGATATTAGTAAGACTTGAGCACTGTCTGGTTATCATTAAGTCGATCATTGTGTTATAAATAATAGTAAATTTGTAAGTAACCATTATATATATACAGTCAACATTTTTCATCATAGAACTTAAAAATAATAATTTAAAAATCCTTAATATAAAAATGTAATAAAGTTATCTAAGCTCTCGTTACTGTAAGTTAGCGTAAATTTATTGCAGGTATTTAAAACAACTTCCACAGGCTTGACTGACTTGTGACTACCCAGATGATTAATCTCCGTACACTCGCAACTCTTAAAATTACAACGTTACAACACGTAGAGATAATCCGGCTCTAAACTGCCTCGCTCAAACCTGCGGAGATCAAGTTTCTAACTGATAACGTTACTGGATCTAGTTGGTATATAAGGTATATGATATACAGCTGGGAGTGTCGCGAAATTGGCCTCAATACGTGACAATATTATGAATAAAATACATAATATACTGTAAGTTGCTAATTTTAAATGTGTTTGGGAAATACCCCGTTCAAAATAGTCATTAGTTCATTTAAATGTTGACCATCAATAATTCTTTGGATTTTTTAGTTTTAGTTATTAGCCCTGTCGTTTTAACAATTATATATCTATATTAAAAGTGGATAGCCTAAAATGTGCGCGGTGATAAGCAAAACTACATATTTGTCAAGGATTCAAAAATATTCAGAATTACGAACATTTATAAAGAAAAATATCGTAAGTTATTTATTTAATATTATGTTGACTGTACCAATTGAAATATAGGTAGGTGAAATATACATAGGTAAAGTTGAAGAATAAAGTAAGAATATTTTTTGTAAAAAATATTGCTACATGTAGGTATATGGTACTTAGATACTCATATGTACAAGGTACTCTAAACAATTATAAATGCCGATAAATGAAATAAAGCTTGGCTATGTACCACGTATTCCTCCGTATGGAGTACCACATAATTGGTCATGGGACATGTCGCCGATGCACGTGCGCGTGAGTAACCGACGCTCCACGCCGCCCACGTAACGGACAAGCTTGAATTTTTATTGAGACAGCTCATATTTTGTCCGTTACCGAAGATTTGTAGAACAACGAACAATATAAAAATACTGTAGAATGAAACAGATGAAAACGCATAATCGACTCTACCTAATTCTATGAAGTTTTCATAATAAATCCGGCAAGCGTTGTGTTGTCATATAAATAAAAAAAATGGGTGAACAACCCTTATCGTAGCCGGTCCTCAGACCTACTGAATATGCATATAAAATTTGGTGAAAATCGGTAAAGCCGTTTGGGAGGAGTACGGTAACTAACATTGTGTCACGAGAATTTTATTTAGGTATAAGATATAAACTGAATTCATTTGCCAACTTTCATGAGAATATTAGCACTGGTAGTAATTTATTAAACAATTATACGTTTAACAAGCAATCAATCTTGAAAACAACTTAGAATCATTTGTAGATTCTAATTATATTTTCATAATTATCGTTATTTTATCCAGTTATTTTTCATGTAGCATGGGTCCCAAAAGCCCCACTCCCTGTATTCTTGTAACAACAATACAAATCAGGAGATGGCCAGCAGAATCTCCGTGGACTACTTCATCTACTAGGATTATAAACAAAAGTTCAATTTAATAAAATATTTAGCATGGATTTGATAACTTCTAACTAGAATTAATAGGTTGTCCTGCAATTAGGGCCGGATACATTAAAATAATATCAAGCTTTCTGATCGGTCCTCAGCCAAGAAATCGGAGGTCGATCATTAGATTGCATCCGTTGCTTGCAATAACCAGATATACACGATTAATTGAAAATACCGAGAGGCAAAGTCAAATGGTCAAAATGGTCATATATGTACCTATGCGGAACGTTTGAGAACTTTGTCAGTACTTATTGTATGAAGAAATAGATCATTAACTAATTTAATACTACTTCGACGTGTCTACGTTCGATTATTTTGTAATTTGATACCAAATATAGTACATACACATACTTCATAAGTAAGATTAAGGAAATATCTGGATTCTCTACCAGCGCATCGCATCATCGCAATATGTCAAGATGTCGGAAGGCAATCTTCTTATGCAACTAATAATCCTGACATTCCTAGCATAATTTCCCTGCTAAGTACGTACTGTTTATTACCACATGGGTAACTAATAACCAATTCTGTAATAACATAATCGCTATTTCTTGCTCAACTTAACTTGGACTTAACGTGAATTATGTCGTAAAGTTATTACAAAAGCACATCTTTGTCTAGTTTTTTGTTTTATTTTGAAAGTTTTATTATTATAATATATATCAATGTATCTATTTAGAAAGTTATTTTGTAATAAAGATTTTTGAATTTGTTGAACGTTCTAATTGATGATTTATTTAGTTTAGAGATATCAGATGTACTAGATAATATGTAATTATTTACAGACAGGCCCTTAAAGCGGTGACCCAATTTGGACTTTTTTAAGTTTACACAAATTTATATAAATAATACAAACAAAACTTGACACGAGTCTTTACCTAATTTTTTAATTGAAAAATGATTATAAATGGAGGCCATAGCAGATAACTTAATATCTCATGTAATATGCACTACATAATATGTAAGTTATCTTATACTCGAATAATTAAAATGTATGGCTGTCTTCAAGTCGTATAAAAATATTGCGGTCAATGTATCAAATAGGGTTGTAGCTACTTATATATTATCTAATCGAGCTGTCGACCTACTCTTAGTTTTGGTTAAGAACTATTCCATTAAATAGGTTCTGATAAGATTATACGATACATAAGTTCTAATCACAGCGAATAAATGTTGTGAGAAGCATTCTAAATAAAAATAAAAATGAGGTTTTGTCATGCATATTTTCAAGATTACCATGGTAAATGCTCCTGTATTGATGGACTAAAATATAATAATGTATGTCAAAATCATGCATGTTCATATTGATCATTGCTCATGAGCCATGACACATAACGTGACAAGGCGTTTCGTCCAAAAGTATATATAGGAAAAACAAAATTATAGCTACGGGAGGAAATAAGTTATTTTTTTTACCCGAGGAAAGCCTTCACGTGAGGAGGGATACTACTACTTTGTAGAAAAGATAGTAAGAGTTGTACTTAGAAGCCTTCATTTTTTTACTTCGGTGAAATCTCAACTGATATTACATCAAGACAGGGACACATAGGCGTATATGAGGTATTTCAACTTAGACCTCAGGCCTAGTAACACATCTGTGGCTGATCTCAGGTGCGACTACAATAAAATCTGCGGTTGATTACTTATGTTAAGTATGTGCTATAACTACTTAGCATTAAGTGGATTACATGGTCATTATTTCAATTATAAACAGGTAATTTTGTACTCATCCCCCGCTTATCACACGTATTTTTTCAGTTACCATAATGTGGCAAAAAAAATCTTTTCCCTGTAATCTCGACACTGTAAGGCCTTTGAGTACTAAAAGTCGAATAAAACTGCATTTCAATTTCTAACTTTATTTCATGCACCTTAACTAAATATTGGGGTTTGCAGTTTGCACTTTGCACAATATATTTTACATACGTATAATATAACTAACGTAAGAGTGAGCATTGTCTTAACAAATTAGTCATGTGCATTCATAAGAATTAGCCAATGTTGTTTTAAGCAATAAGACAGTTGAAATAATAGAGAAATATATTTTCACGGCCGAATGAGTTAGAGCTCATCAATCAATCGTAAATCGCAATTCCCAATTCGCAATGTTCAATACATTATGAATCGAGATTGGTTGCAGTAACACTCGTACTTATTAAGTGTTACTTAAACGTAGTAGGCTAGTGTATGTAGTTTTGGCAAACGTTCTGCACGATCGGTTGCCAGTTACACAACTGAAAGGTCACGGGTTGGACTTAACGAGCGGCAAACGGCCGCTTGCCGCTCCACTGGCAAAACAGTATTAAATGACACGGCTTAACCAACTCAGATTATAGGGTAAAAAGTTCAAAACATGGGTTATGCTTGTTTGTCACGGCACGTATTATTCGCGGAAGTTTATTCCGCGTATTCCAGCCCAAACGGCCAAAAGTCATGAAGTGACTTGGAGGAAACAATGGGTCCCTTGTCGTGGGTTCGGCGCGCCAGGTATGCGAGAGGCGCGGGCGCACGAGAGGTTGGAACCTATTGTATCTACCTCGTGCTATATGCACGGCGCCCGACCGGTTCTCAGAAAAATGACGGGACATTTTAAGATGCTTCCATAATTCAATTTAACAGTACAAACAAATACGAAGCAGATATGCAATTTATATGCGATTTAGTAAATCACTTGCATATAGTAAAACTACTGGGCACGAGTTCCTCTCTCCGCAATACTGGTTTTTCGGGTTTACGAATTGTTACAAACCATCCTAATTCATTATTAGTATTATGTTTACCTAGATTAATACGTTTTATATTTTAGTACATAATATGTATCGTCCCATTGAAGAATAAGAGTTGCTCCATTCCATGTTTACCCTAAACGTACCTACTGTACCTATGAGGATTCATTTTAAATGAATCGATCAAAAGAAAACATTACAAATGGAGGTATAAAAATACTCATATCAATAATTTGTACAAACAAACTAGCGTATATTTCGCTTTATTTAAAAGTAGAAGTAGATATCACATCAATATTTTGGGTTTAAAACATTTAGGTAGACTTCAAACCGAATTAAGTATACTTTTCGACTTCTACATTTTGTTAAGTTAGCCTACATAACATAATCGAAGTCCAATGATTGTTAAATTAAGGTACGTTTTGTTGCAATAAGCAAAACGTAATGACCACGGTAAATCAAACTATCTAAAACACCTGAGCTATTACAAAACCTTATGGTGTGGTCTTTTAGAATAACAATGGACCATTGTTTGTTTCTAAAAATTGTAATAAAACTAAGGGCTTAGGATATAAAAAGTACAATAGGATTTTATTGGACTATAAAGATAAAAATAGTTTTGTAACGGATAACAGGAACGGTCCACCTGATGCCAAACTTACTGGGCGAAACGTTTTCTTTTAAACATGTTATTATAATAAAAGTATTTATTAATTCAATCGTTAAACAGATCGTGGAAAAAATAACAAAGTGGATTTCCCATAGCGCCATGTGTAATCTCTTGACGGGTAAATTAATGTATTTCTTTGACCCGTACCTCTTGAATTTGTTTTCGATTTTGGATGGATACTCTTAGTAATGGTTTGCACATGTTACAGTGTAAAATCGAAATTTCAAGCGATTGAACTTTAAACGTACAAACTTTAAACATTTGAAACTTATGGCATACTTGACGTCATTTTATTTTATTTATTGCACTTAATTTGCAAAATGTTTCCTAAGTTAATGAATATTTTAATTAAAGCTTTGTAGACATCTGTGACAGTAGCAAGCTCATTTACTAACAGTATTTTGGTAAGTTTCACGTTCAGTTTTAACATTCCGGTTTACCATTGAGAACAACGATGGAATGGTGAAAAAATTGACTATTTAGGTTTATTTTATTGAGGTTTATTGTTTAAATTCTAGCTTCTAACTTCTCTAAGTAATCACAAATCTAAATGAAATAGAAATCAAGCAGTAACTTCTTAGTATGTGAACGTAACATTTAGTAACGGGTAGGGCATTAGTGTCACACTTATTTCTGCCTTTAACCGTAGACCGTAATGCAGTGCTAATGTAGTTTGACTGGATGGGTTGGACAAGGCATTTTGTCATTAAAATTTGACGTCGGAGACAGAACAAATGTGATCATGCTCGTTTACTATCATATAAATAACTCTTATAAACCAACCCAGTCTACTGAAGAAATATTATCTTCACAACCCTAGGTGGCACGCCTAAAATTTTTTAGAGAAACCACTTAAATACATAACCACCAGCTTCAAATGCCTATTACACTTAACGCCGGGTCATTTTGCCTTGCATCCTTTACAATACGTCATAGTGGTCGGAGTGGTGGTACTGTAGATCAGGTTATAGCATTGGTAATTACAGATGATGCAGGGAAGTAAAATGCAAGGTCGGCCGCTTCCTACGAATGTACCTATGTAGACGCAAGCAGGTGCGCGGTGCAGGCGAGCGTCTAATAAATTACCTATGTAAACAAAGATCCTATGTAGGAATGTTTACTTACTAGAAACTATTAATTACAGAATTACCTAAGTAAGTATAATCTAAGGATAGAAGAGAAGAATGTTTTTATACTATTACAGTAGCAACGAGCAACAATATATACATACAATCGATATCAATAGATACATACAATCTACTGTATATAGAACAAGGATTCTATCTGAAACAGATCACAGATAAGTTGCCAGTGATGCCACTTCTGAAAATTAAGATGTAAGCCAGCCAATACCCACACACTTCCATCGGAACCCAGAACTGCTACTTGCTAGAAATTTGTGTGATATATATACATATTTAGATATGTAATATGCGTATAAACAGTTCTTACTAATATCTGGCGTACATATTTAATTACCTTTCGATTTTGGAGGCTTCAAGGGTGAAGTCATTTATTTTGAGTTTTATGTGTAGGGGTATTATTCAATGATATAAGTATTCATTTTTGCTTATATATTACCTATTTGACATTGAACACCTATCTATATTAAAGCCGAAAGACCCAAAACAAATATACTGTCATCATTTTTGGCAACTACCCACAAATTTGGAATGGAATGAGTTTTAACGAAGGTCTAGATAAACTATGGAATTTACGATGTGAAATCTTTTCCAGTTAGGGTCAACTAGATTGCCCCGTGTAAATTATGGCCCGAATGAATAATTTGTCGAAAACTGAGCCGTCTGCATTATGATATTCTAGCGAGTCGTGCCCCAATCTGGTTTGACCGCATCCACGGCGGATGCCTATTAATGCTGCGACTATTTTGAATTATTCACTGGCAATTTATACATTGTCGCGAAAGTGGATTTCGATGAGGTTGACAGACGATTCAAGATCGTGAATTCCACAGAAACGATCATTAGCGCAAAAACGAGATGTTGCCGCGATGGTAAAGCGTCAAACTGTGATAGCCATTAATGTTCAAGTTTCTGTTATTACAACAGATTGTGTAACCTTTAAGTGCTTTGATCAGATGTGGTGGATTATAGATGTAAACGTTCGTTTATATACAACTTCCACATACAATGAACGTAGGTAATCACACATAAAGATTTGGGTGAGTAATAACTGCGTACCAAACAATAAACAACTTAGAACTTACGTCAACCACAACCAATGAAACATATAGAAAACCGCGCGAAAACAGTTTGAAGTGAGGGCGGAGCTGTTTATAGTAACATGTTCAACTGACCTGTCCGGTAGCTTTCTTGTACCGGAGCGTTGCTTCTCGGACGAGGTCTCTGACCAACAGGTCGCCAGCGCCGCAAGGTACCAGTACCCGAACGGACCCGAAACACACAGTCACCTTCATATCGACACTGCACTATGATTCACAACGGAGCTTCTCGCTCACCACGCACCGCAATATCCACAAGCTAACATATTAGTTTGGCAAAAAACTAATAGGAGCACGACACTATCTGACGCACATGGTTAAGGTAGCCCTGCATCGAAGCCGCTCACGAAGCACCGTTGAAACAAAAAGGACAAAAACACTGGTCTCGCCGTGTGTCGTCATAGCGTCGGCGGGCAACGTCCCGACCGCGCCACGAGCCTCGGGAGCAGCTCGACTGTACCAAAAAATTACACCGATAGAGCAAACGTACGCAATGTCGAAAACATTTCGATAAGATTACGCGAAATACGGGCTGGGTGCGCGCGCTCAACAGCAACGGTCGTAGCGAGGAACATGAATAAGAATTCGTTTGGAAGTTGTATCGGCGGGGCGCGGGGGTGCGGGGCGCGGACCGGTTCCGCAGCCAATGGGCGGCGGCGCGCGGACAGCTGTGGCGCGCGTGGTGGCGAGCGTCATACCGCGGCACCACTCATACCTGCCTCCCTACCGTACATATTTCACTTGCATACAGAATGCCTCATCGTAATTTGAATGAAACTGCCTCTGACTATGCTAACTGACTCAGACGCTCCATATTCGCCAAAGTACTGTGGTGGAAGACATAACTAAAATGTATTTCCCATGACTAAAATGTTCATTCAATATCTACAAGTAATTAGTTTCGATTTGTATAGGAGGAGAACACATTTTAAATTTATAAAAACCGTTGCAGGTAGGTTATAAAAAGTTATCTTTATCATACCAATAATTTACCTGAGCCGTTCAAAGCGGTTATGTTATACAAAAAAACTTACTACTAACTAGATGGCATTTTATGATAGGTAGGTATTTTATGATATGACAAGCTACTGAAGAAGTTTTGTCCAAAAAATCAATGTTGCCATGACTACAGTTACTGCAGAGAATTAAATGAACACAAAAACATCCTCATTCAAGAAAACAACTGGAAACTTAAAAATAAATACATTAAAAATTTCAAACAACGCATTTAAGGCTTCCTTTAATTTATTTTCAATAACAATGATTGCCGAGTACTTACATCAAATTACAGCATTTACTGGATATGGTTTTGCGTAACATTACTTAGTAAAATGGAAATAATGAATTGCAGTAAACCTAACAGAATGCGATGTTTTGTACCAATTACATCGGAATGCCGGTGTTTTCCAATCCGATTGTATTTATCGAGGATATATGGCTTAATCGCACTTACAGTACATAACAAGTTAACAAGCAATTACGGTCAATGTTACCAGAATAGGTATATGTTAAATACCTTCAATAATTTTCTATTTCAACTATTAATGGAAAGGAAGCGTTCGAAAGACATAATAAAGCGGCCAGGAACGCGTGATGTTCATGATACTTTAGTTCAAGGCTATAAGCATTAGTATGCGGTCGACGCAGTCAAAGCCGACGTATTGGCCCGCACGCCTATGTAGTTGATATACGGAACCAATTTTTTAAACTCAAGTAACGGCCTTTAAAACTTTAATTTTAACCGTTTAAAATTCTAAATTATATTGAACACTCAGACCCCAGACATAGATTACTAGGTAAACAACAAGGATCAATAAAACAATTTTACCGGTAATGTAACCACTTTAATTTGTAATAAGTAATTAATATTGCTTAATTGAATTGAAATAAATAAATGTACACAATACACTGTCTAAATACGCCGCAATTTATATATCTACAAAAAATAGGTAAGTATACATAGTTCTCGCTATCAAAGTACATTTTAAATTTGAAATAAACTGTTTATTCACATTAATATTATGTCAAGTTTTTACGACTTTTAAGGAATAGCGAATTAAACTCACTAGAGACGGCTTTAACAGTCTTAAGCTTGTAACGAGAGATCACCACAGTATTGTTATTAACTATTTAAAAATAAGTACAAAGTATGTAACATTAATGTGAATAACAGATTATTTAACCAGTAAGTAGTTTAACAAAGTGGAGAAGAGAAAAGGAAAATGAAGAGAAAAGGCTAAACTAGAAATGGTGTTATAATTGCCAAAAGTACGCATTGGTTTAAGTTACTCTTGTTAATTAACTGTGATTAAATAAATATTTATTCCAGTGCCTCAATTCCTTTCTCCATTTTGAAAAACTTAAAAAACGACAGTATCTTAAATTGGATCGTCATAATGAGAATTCCTAAGTACCTAAGTTAATGACAACAGGAGCATATTTTAACTACTTCATCATACACGGTACATTATAGTATATCTAATGTCAATTTTTAAATTCAAAAATTCCAAATTCAGTATTTTCGAAAATATAGAGATTAATCCGCTTAAAACAACGAAGCGAAAAATAAATACTTTGATTAGAAGCAATACTCAAAATATTTGGCACTATGTCTACACAAGATAATGAGAAAATCGTAAATAGAACTTACTGAAGAAATAAGCAAACAAGGCTATTCGAAATCAAGATTATTGCCCAGTCAAACTCTTTGTCATGTAAGTGACAGACGATTAACAATATTTACAAAGATTAACAAGTATTCCGGGCATATGTATACCGTACATAACTATACAAGACGATTAAACTCCTCGAGAAAAGAGATTCCGCTATATACTAACAAAACAAGCCAGCGAAAGCGTCAATTTCTTTAATTCGAGCATCTTGTCAATAACGCACTGACTAAAGACTTAAACGCAGCTAAAAAGATGAATACAGCGCTTGATACAAGCAACAGCAAGAAAATAAATTGGCATTACAATTACGATAAATCATATTATGTTCCACGACCAGCAAGAAGTGAGTCATTAGCCACTCCCAACCATATCTAATAAGTACACACTAAGCCAAATGAACGGCGCGGTTCGGAAATATGCAATGCAGGCTACATGTGCCTCGAAATGAGAAAATTACTTAACTGCAATCTGTTATCTTACACTAGTAAATAACAATAATGACATGAAATTGACACAAACTTATGATATTTTAATTTTAAATATCTTTATTAAGTT
Source organism: Epargyreus clarus (assembly GCF_041222505.1). Lineage (NCBI taxonomy): Eukaryota > Metazoa > Arthropoda > Insecta > Lepidoptera > Hesperiidae > Epargyreus > Epargyreus clarus. Next base: position 7,457,778 of record NW_027332233.1, read on the forward strand.
TCTTAATACAATGGAGAATATTCTACAACAAATATTCACTACTGGTGTTAATATATTGGTTGTACTTTAGTCTCATGGTCTACCTACACTACAGATAGCAAGGCCGCAACGCGGTTCTAATTTTAATGAGTAATTAAGAGAACTGAACTTTAATTCTATGTAAAAAAACACATCACAAGGCCGAATTTGTGATTTATACTAATTTGGTTTTTATTCAGTGTTTCATTAAGCGACTGTGTTTAGAATATTCAAAAACTAAGTAAATGAATTCTCGCTAGAATAGAGCGACAAGATGCCTCAGACCTACTTCAATTGTCAAATTTTAATATTATATTAAGTTAAATTAATTCGGGCATAAATATGTCAAATTTTTAATAATGGACTATAATTGATAAATGATACAATGACTAGAAAAAATGTCATATTTTAAAAATATATTTACTTACTCATATGATTATAAGTAGCTTTATTGTAGCTGCTTGAATCAATTGAAAAATTTGAAGTTCTATTAACATCATTTGACTTACAATATATGTGTTACATAATACAAGAATATAATCTATATCAATGATTAATATTATCATAAGAAATAATATAATTCGGCCTCTAATTTTAAATACGTCCAAATTCTGAACAACATGGATAAAATTTAGTGAACCATTGGCTGATAAGGAGCAGGAAACATAATTTCGAGAAATATGGTAACAATTATACTCTTAATTATATCGAAATGCAAAACACAAATTTACGTCATATTCATACAACTACTCCCCAACGGTAATCCCTAATCACGTGATCAAATACAAGTACCAACTTCCTTCGAGACACGAAGTAGAATTAAGTTAATAATTGTACAGTAACGGGGCCAGCCCTTACGATAAAACATTGACGTTAACAGATATTGGTCGCTCGAAATCCTATTCCATATCACAAGACAAACGACAAATAATTCTAAGTCAGAGCACCTTATAATTGTAGAGATCATCGCGTATCAATAGATGATTCGAGGTGCCATCACATGGCACTGAACTGTACATAAATATCATACAGTGTTACATTAATAGGTACATATTGACAATATACACAAAAACGAGAAAGTTCAAAAACAGGCTCTTTGTTTTTTAATTAGCAACGACAACTGAATATTTATGAAACATTCAAACTTAACCGACTCGCTCCTGTCAAATAACATGTAAAATTAACAAAGGTCCATCATAATATATCAAAACAGTTAAGTTGCAATAGAAAATTAAAAATTTTGAGTATTCTTCATATTCATATAGAGAGCCTAATAAAAGCTTACTTTCCACGTCATCCAGACATCAATACCGCACCCCGTCCAAGTCCACTAAACGATTACCAAAAATGTTTCATCACAGTACGAAGAATCGATCTAGAACGATAGGACTGTCAAAGGTAAAGAATACAACCTTCAATCGAAACATGACACTACGACACTCATATCACATCACTATCACACGTCACTCTCGCCGTCGGTGACGTGCGTTGGCTGGCCGAAGTTCCTCGTGATAGACTCGCTGACGGTGCGGATGTTTGCCAGGTAGCGGTGCGCGGGCTCGTCCGAGTCGTAGATGGCGCTGAGGGACTCTAGCGAGACGAGCGCCTCGGAGTCGAGGAGACGGGACGAGGCGCGCGAGGAGACGTCGTCGTCTCGATCAAAGTAGCACGAGTTGACGTCACTGAGCGCCGCCTCGGCGTCCGTGAGCCCCGCCTCGTTCAGCATGGACACGTTCTCGAGCGCCGGGTCGTCGGTGGTGTAGCCGGTGCTCTCGGGCTGCCCGCCGTCGCCGTCGCCCTCGCCCTCCGAGCACGACGAACTCCATTCGGACTGACTCTCCCCGTAAAGACCCAGTTCTCTATGATTAGAAGCGGTCACCTGGACGAAAGTTCATAGGTAAATGTATGGGGAAAACCTTACCTCATGAAATATCTAAAGGTGTTACACATGTGTAGAGTCAGAAAATTCTCTAGACAAATTTGGTTATTGTTCTTAATATATGTCTCTAACGGTGACTGGACAAACGTATACGTATACATAATGTTAGGTGTAAGAGCCCAAATAACGTACTAAATGTATTCGTAATAAAAATTCTCTATTTTTATACTATTTTCTCAAAATTGACATTCCACGTAAACGTGTGTAACATCTTTAAGGTTCCTAAAATAAATTCCTTGTTACATACCCGGTTATGTAGTCGGTCCTGTGTCGGGCCGTCCTGTTTTTCTTTGGTGTTTGCTGTATCTGTTTTTCTCGTACTCGGTGCACTGAAAGAAAATAAAAACATTATAAAATTTATTTCAAACGAGCAGATATCTTCTTAACTATATACTTGCTTACGTTTTTAATTTTAATCGCCTTAATTTTTTCCTTAAGGTAAGTTTTTTAAAAGTTGTAATAATAAAGTATGTTCTCTATACATACATATTTCAAGCTGCGATAAAAGTTAGTATATCGTCATATGATTACGTACGTATAATTACGTACCTCGTGTTTTGTTCTCTCGAATGCGAGGGTGAGGGCAGCTCAACGATGACGTCAGTGGGCAAGACGCCCGGGAAGTCGGCCATTGGGCGTAGAGGCGACGCAGCCGCTTGAGAGGCCCGGCCCGGGCTGGCGAGGTCTTGACGTGCCAACTGTGTGATAGCGGCCAGCCCTACCGCGTGAAGCGGGCTGCTGTTGTTATTGTTGCAGTTGCGCACCGGCTCCAAGGATGGGTTCTGACCTCTGAAATATAGAATTCGTAAGACGGGTGTTGAATCAGTATGTTTCAACTGGAGTTTGAAAGGTATCACCGCCGTACATATTTCTAGCCTGAAGCAGACTTTGCGTTCCGGTTTTCTAACCTTTTCAGGTTTGCTTGCCGGTTGATTTACATGTGAGGTAAAAATCTTAGTTATGAGGAATGGCAATGTATCTACGATAGACTTACAATAAGGTGGACTGCAATATCTTTTGCTATTGCAATCTTACAAAAAATATGTATACTGGAGATAGTTGAGTTTTTGCAATCTAATAACAACAGCGAGACAATGATGAATTCAAATTAAATTTTTTACCTTAGTTCAAGCTTCAATTCCTTTCGCTCCGTTTTCGGCGGATTACCCTTAATTAGATTCTTATCATCGAGCAGCCTTTGAATTTCTCTCTCGAAAGGAGGGACGCAAGCGACATCGGAGGGACTCCTTTTAGTGAACACTTCCCTGGAATCGTGGTTCAGGTGTTTCAAGTTAGTAGGACGACTACTTGAACTTGAAAATGAGTTAGTCCGTTGCGTGAGGCGCGGTACATCCTTTTTGTCAGTCTGACTGCTACCGTCACGCTTGGCGGAAGCCTGGAGCATGTTTATTATACTTCTTTGCAATTTCTCCTCCTCCTTATGAAAGTTGATGCTCCCGTCAAGCAGCTTGTCGTCGAGCGAGGGCTTCTTCATAATCTTATGTTTCGCGTACAGATCGTTTATGATACTGGGAGTGGGTTTAGCGCCCCTGATGGGAGGGTAATCGTACCCCGAGTTGGGGTCTCTCGGGGGTCGCGCGGGGGGCAGCCAGGCGGCGGCGCGGGGGGGCGAGGGGGACGCGTCTGTCGTGCGCGAGTAGCTCTCGTCGGACGAGCTCAGGCTGGGGGACCTCGTCAGCGAGCTTAGCTCGTCTGCGGACGAGTGCACGCGGGGACTCCTCGCCAGTGGTAAGCTCTCGCTCGACCGCGGCCTCGGAAGTCTAGTCGGGGGCCTCCGCTTGTGCACGGCGGGAGGCCTCGGCTCTTGCGGCCGGGGCCACGGGGGCACTAAGGCACGGGGAGGAGGCCACCGCGGGTTAGCCGATATGCCGTGCGGCGGGGGAGGTGGTGGCGTATCCTCCGGTTCCTTGTTCCGACGCCCTTTGCTACCCTTGTGGTTGTTGCCATTTTGTCCGTTAGGTAACAGGGGTTCGTTTTCTCCAGCAACCGACGATTCCCTCAGAGGTGGCAGCCTCGACGGTTGAGCGGCCGCCCTCCTCGCCGAGTTCTGCAACATGGCGAGAGGCGTCGCCACGCCACCGTAAGCCGTTGGGGGATTTGGTGCGGGACCGTTTGATGAAGAATTTTGGCCATTGCCATTCGCCGGTGCCCTATCCGTCAGGAAATACGTCGTCATCTCGCCTTTCCCCTTAACTTTTACCTTTCCTCTACACACAAATTGATAAGGCATATCTTTCAGCACCTGGAACACTTCCTCGGTAACCTGCGTATGGTTCGGAAGTCCCGTGGAGTCCATACGAGAGGCTACGTTGACAGTGTTGCCCCAAATGTCATATTGGGGTTTCCTAGCTCCGATTACTCCAGCGACGACCGGTCCAACATTGATACCTGCAAATGGGTATTTTTATTTACTTGATTAAAATACACTCTATCTACAATGATGGTAGTGATAATGACGTAACAATCTCCTATTAATAAAAAGGTAGCATGACCACCACAGCATCAAAAATTTTGCTGGTTTGTAGTAACAGTGATTGCGATACCATTCTCATTTATTTAAAGAGTTATAAAGCATTCTGACACGTCAGCACCACACTTTTAATAAACTTCAGCCACGTGAATTAATAGTGTATGAGTAAATAAATGAATGAATGAACGAATTAATAAATCAATTCAAATGAAGCACTTACCAACTCGCAACATAAAATTGTTGTATGAGTTATCGTTGATATCCTTCAATTTATCTCTCATTGCAAACACAAATTCCACTAGGGTCGCCATGAGTTTACGGGTGCTTGGGTCATCTGACATCTTCTTGTCTGGAATCAAACCTACGGCTGCCATGTATGTGGATCCTACGGTTTTGATTTTGTCTATAGCGCCGAAGCGATCTTCGCCGAGTAACTGAAATAAAGAATATGGTTAATTTATATAGCCACAGTGTACTAATATGTACTATAATAAATTTTAATAAATTTCAAATTCCTACTACCATTGCTTCAAATTCTACCAAATATGTAATTTTTTCGAGACTTTCGTATGATAGATTTTTTTTATAATAGAGAAGTAGGAAACAAGTATGCAGTCCACTTGATTGTAAGTAGCTACTGTGTTGTAAGCTTGATTGTAAGCAACTTTGACATTTTGTTTGTTCTCTATAGTACATAATTATGTAGTAGTGTAGAACGTAGTATAGTAGTTTTGTCTATCGTCTTATTCTTACATTGAATTGTTTTCACTTTTATATTGAATTTGTGCGATAACACTCAATTTGACAACCTTATAAAAATAGTAAGTGAAGAAAAAGGTTTATTAAAACAATTGACAAATAACAAAATAGAATCACCTCATCAAAATCAGCGATGATCTCGTTGAGGAGCCGCAGACACTCCATGCCCTGGTTGTTGCCGTCCAGCTCCATGTAGAACTCGTGGTAGTTGGTGATGGAGGCGAACACCACGCCCACGCGGTGGTACGACTGGTGGTACAGATCCTGCCAACCGCGCTTCTTGAGTCAGCGAGCGAACAGTGCGAGCGAAAGCCATGCAGTCGAGGGCAATGAAAAGTGCAGCTTAATGACATGGTTATAGAGCGTGGCGGTGTGTGTGCTTATTGCTATAAGAAATCTCTCAAAAACTTGAATAAAACTTTAAAATTACGTTGTACGGACAATTACTCTATATTATTTATTTACGCTGTCTTTAACTTTATTTATAATAGAAAATTCAAATTTTACACATTATATAAATAACGTGAATTTAGTATTATATCAAGGAGATATTTACTTTATTTTATTATTATACTAACAATATTTTTTTAAATAGTATTCACTTCAATCACTTGACCTAAAATTTTGTGCACTGCGAAGGCGACGAATGAGAGTGAAACGAATTTGGATTGATCGTACTGAACGTGAACGAATGAACATGTGAACGAGTGATTAATGAACGAACGATAGTGCGTACTGAGTCAGTGCAGTGACTCATGCACGTGAGCACACACAAAGCTAAGGCACAAAGTTCGTAAGCACGCGATATTTTAAGCAATAAGAATTTGATTGCGATAGCCAATGCGTCGATTTTGCGAGAACTTTATTGTGTAGAATATTACCATATTGGTTCTGAACTGATTGTCCAAGAAGTGTGTAGCCACGTGAGCGGGGAGTAAGTTGAACAAAATTCTTCGGTTGGAAGCCTGAAATATAAAGAATATATAAAAATATGGTAAATACACGGTGTTACAGGATTTACAATTAAACTTTTAAGACGTAGAAGCAGAATTATAGACCATCGACAAGCTTTTGAAATAAGATGTATATTTCGGGTAATCTCAGCGGTCTAAAAAAAGGGTGGCTTTTCATGTATTTAATACAAGATCCGACACCTTACAACGCCGCAAATTTTTACTAAAATGCTAATTTACAGTCTACTTTAGGTGGACATCTTTTCATATTCCATTGATCCTGATGATTTAAATTCAGGTTCCTGAGATCTCGTTAATCTCAGAGTAAGGTGAGACCTGCAGCGCGTCCATGTCGCGCTTCTCGTCGCGCGCCTGCGCCTGCCACAGGAAGTCGAGGCGCGCCGTCCACTCGGTCTGGCGCGCGTGCAGCAGCACGCCCAGCGCCAGCGCCAGCGCCCACGCCGCTGCCACGTACGCAGAGCCCACTGTTGCACCACTGCAAGCCAAACGCATCCACCCATACATTATTCATACATATTAACACGCATATAATTTGGTCGTCTTAAGGATGCTTTTGTTACACGCGCCCTCACGCGTGTTTAAGCTCACGCTCGTGGGACACACATAAATCTATTCGCTGCAGTTATTTTACAAGCCGGGGGCGTGTAAAACGAAAGCTTAAATTAATCAGGTGCACTCTTCGCTACACGCGTGCGTGCGGCTGATTAATTTAAGCATGCATGACAGGAAAAGTATCTATGAAACGATAGTGGTACGCAAGTAGATTGGATCTGCACACCAACGCAATCCGGGATGGTAGGAAAATTTTTGAAATTCCTGAATATTTTAACATATTGAACTGCTAATATAAGATTCCATTATATATAACTTCGGTAATATTAATAATATTCACACTCACCCAGTCATCATATCATAGCAATCGAATATATCCCTATGGTACAGCAATATGACTGCGACATATCCAGCCGTCATCACAGCCAACAGAATCCCCTTCACCAATATCGGGAGCCTCAGAAACACCGCTACGGCCAGCATGCTGAGACAGCATCCTAAGGTAATGTATAGAGGCACGGGACACGCGCGGTGGTCGTTGCTACTCCACAGCGCGGCTGCCACGTCGCCGGTCTGAGACCTTATCTGATCCATTGTTGTTACATTCTCCGTTAGATTTCGACATATATTCATCTCTTGACATGTTACCTGGAACAAATTAGGTGTAAATCTTCAATCGCGGCATTTTATCTCCAACCAAAAAAACAGAAAATTTTTAATTTCAACGCATGAACGAATCCGTAATTGCGTTTGTGCCCACGTCTAATTTTCAATTATTCACTTATTTTTGTTTACTTAGAAATGTACGTGTCTATGGCTAACGTATAGCTAACAGTTGATCCATGCGTGGAGGTGACCATTTACCATCAGGTGAAAGTGAAATGTATGTCCGTTGAAAAATAAATTGTATTTTCAGTACAAATAAATAATTGAAACATTGAAAAACAAATAATGATATAGGAGTAGGTATTAGTCAATTTTATATGAATACTTACAACATTAACTTGTCCCACAGCGTAACCAAGTACAATAGTGAACGTCGTGATAGCATTCCTAAGGGCAAACGGTCTGGACACATCGCATGGGATGAGCCGGAGTCGAGCTGCTAGAGTCAAAGCGAGGACCGCTGCAGACCAGGCGAAGGCAGTCACGAACAGGAGCAGCAGGATAGTGGTACGAGGAAGGATGGCCGCTTGGAGCGCCCCCGCCGCAACCAGAGCGCCTAGAGCGGCGCTTAACGACCCCGCCCAGCCGCCGTCCGTTGATGCACGGTACTGTGGGACATTATTACATACATAATACATTGACAGAATTATGACATTTTAATATAATTTATACACATTTTCTGAGTGAATTCATATGTATATGAAAAGATTGAAAGAGATAGATCGTTTAATATGTCATTCAATGTACGTTGTATGTTTTTTAAAATAAATCTATGATTTTTAGTAACCGATTTATTTGGACTTATGTACCAGATGGGACCTTAGTAAAACTATTATAATTATGATGGACAGTATTTATGACGTTCCCAATATTCACTGTAACTCATTCATTTTGTTCATTCATTAATTATTCATTCTTTTACAAAACAAAGTTTACAGTACGAACTAAAACATTAGGCCGTTGCAATGAAAGAAATAGAACATATCACCCACCTGCGCTTCCTTCTCAGCGTCCTTAAAGCATAACGTGAGCAGGTGCACGTGCGTGGCCTTCTCGCGGTGCACGGAGCGCGCGTCGATGGCCTGCGCGAGGTACTTGTTGACTCGGTTCGTGGGCTGGTGGTACACAGACGAGTGACGCTTTTTCAAAGGCCGCTTGAACTTTTCCGTCACTTTATTCTGTGGACATATTTTGGACGTTCAACGCAACGGTTTTGGTTTGTTTTTCTTTTTATCAAACTCATATTACTTTTTAGGTGTTTATACAGGGTGTTAGGTAAATAAATGAACATATTTCAGGAGAGTATTCATTAATCGGGTCTTGTCCTAAATGTATGAAAAATTTGTTATTTTTTTGGATTATCAATTAAAATACAACATCAATTAATAGAAGCAAGCCCTAGGTCTGATCGTATAGTAAAATAAGTCAATCATGCTGAAACATGCCACGCTTGATTAAATAGTTGGCTTGTGTCAATACGTATCAAAAGCTTTAACTTTTTGAGACATTTTCGATGCGTTTCATATTTTTTAATGTATTTTTTTAATCATCTGGGTTCATGAATTATCTTGAATATGTCCTTTGTTTAACCTAACACACTGCATCTCCTATGGGAATGGGCTGTTGGAAAACATCAAATTATGTCGTCGGGTCACTGTCACAAGGGGCGTTTAGGCCTTCAGGGTACACGGAGGGTCCACCATGCTGACGCCATGCTCCATCCAATGTTCGAACTGACCTTAGAAACAAAAGTTCCGGACTCCAAAGCAGCATCACATCATTAGAAATGCAATTAAATTAAACAAAATATAATGAACTGAACACAGTAAATCAACATTTAAAAATAATGAACGAAATCATTTTTTTAACTCATTAAATTCTTAAAGATTAGAATACGATAATCTTACTTCATTTGAACAACAGCAAATCTTATGTTTGATCATTTCTCGACTCGACAACTTATCTGTTAACTTATGTAATTTTTAATCTATTATAACAAAACTATAAAAAATCACTAAAATAAGCACAAACCAAGAAATAACCAAGCATAGAGGAAAACGGGCGGTCATGATAACTCCATGCGTGTTAGTAGGGTGGGAGCCATGCCATGCTGTGCTCGTGACTAGAGAGGGTAGCGAGTGAAACACAGTTCAGTGCATTCGACTTTATTTTTCAACAACATTTTAATAAAAAATATCTTTCCAGGTTTTACATTTTTCATAATTCCAAGAGAAACGGAGAGTGAATTTCGTGTGTGCAAGTATTTACCGGTCGTTCACGTTCCGTAAAGGCTACGTGCGAACGTATTCGCGTAGGTGTGGTCCACGGACGTAAACATCGAACATCGAGAACCTACATGGGGTTTGAGTGTCACCCGGTGTGTAGTGGTAAACAATAACACAAGAACAACATTTTTGTCTGCGCTTACTGTTTCATCGGGTATTTGTTGTGGAACTAATGTCCAAGGGCGGATAATCTGAAAAACAATGAGCAGACGTCTCACGTTAGTTGCTGTTTAATGTGGCCTTCCACACATTGGTTGAGGAGTACAGAACAACACCGATGCAAGCGTTCCAGGGTTCACATGACACGACGGAACAAGTTCATAAATAAAATCTCGAAGTCACCGAACTCGTAAGCGGCAATGGGTGAAAGCCTGTACAGCAACTAAATGTAGTGTAATATTTAAGACGTCGAAGTAGTGCTCTAAGGTGGAGGAACACTTAGGCTCATGTGCAACAACGGAAACAACAAACGGAAATATCTATGGACCGTGTAGTGTAGGGCGTTTAACAATGTATAGAGTATAGATAGACTAACACCGAAAATGATAATTTATGCGTACCAATCAGGACATTCCCCGCGTTAACCTAGTGCAAGGCATCAGGGCAAACCTTAATTTAGAAGAAGCAGCACAGATTAAGTATCAAAATCACCACTCAAAACCAATCTAACTACTAGAATTAAGCGAGGTTATCGTCGGCCGCGCATTACAGTATGAAGCGCATTGGATTTGCAAAAACAATGCGTTTCATGTACAGATTTTGAAGCGAAAATCAAAAACCGCAAGGGATATAGCAATATGGATGCCTGTTTTATTTGCTGGGTTTGATCGATGTTCATTTTGTAGTTTGTCGGCTGGTGAACATAGACACATTATGTATCGTGTGGACAATATTCCATTGGAGAGTAATGTGTGTATGTTCCATGCAGTGTTGCGTCAAACTCATTTAGCTGTGCTTTGTCATATCTCACTCATTCATTAAATTCATAAAACTAAACTTTACTGCACGTTCAAGCAAATTGACGGACTTGTGTGATTGAATTGCTGTAAGTTTTGTTTGAACAAAAGCACTTTTCAATTATAATTTGTTTTCTTATATATATTTTTGCTTTATTGTGGGTCCCTATAAAACTAAAAGTTAAGTCAAATTTTAAAATATATCTAATTTTGCAACTAAGTTTTCTCATTTATTGTGTTCATATGAAACATATGGTATTTTTTGCTTAAAATGTCTACAGTGTTTCAATGGAAATAAACTATAAACATATGTTTGTTGTACTACACGTGTAAACGCTTACAATCCACACACTATATAATAGTACATTACGATACGCGTGGCCAAAGTAGCCTATTCTTGCACGGCGTGAAGTTAGCGCCCGAGCGCAGCGAGGGTGCTAAACGCCGTGCAGATAATAGGCTACTTTTGTCACAAGTATCGTATACTATTTTATAGCTCGTGTGACATAAACCCGCTTATACTTGTGAAGAAATATGAAAAAATATGATAATTATTTTGAAACTTATAAATGATTGAAACTAAAAATTATGAACTAAAAAAGCAATATAAATGTGACACAACCAAAACCATTGAAATTTAGAAAATTTAGTAATTATTCTGCACTTGTGATAAAGACAAATCTAACACCACACATACGTCGAAATCTACCAAGCCATTTAGGCTACATACAGGCGTATTAAAGAAACATATGATAAGCAATCACATAATGTACTAATACATAACTAATACTAGTGATACAGTAGAAAATCGATTATCCGGACCTTAGTTATAAATATTCGCGATGGTTCGGATTGTGAAACGTGAACAAGTAACTTTGTAATAACCCTTACAGATCAGCCACATTTTGTGTGACTTGTGCATTTAAATTCCGGATAGTCGCCAAATCGCAACAAAATAGTTACTATAAAAAACAAAAACCCGATTGCTACAAATATAACCTATGTTATCGCCACAATTTAGACGAATTCAGCGACACATCATGTATCAAAATTAATGAAGTCGTTTGAGTTTGCCAAAGAATGAAAAATACATACGTAACAAACATATAGTCGAAAAACATCACCTTCCTAAATCGGTTTAAATAGCTTTTCTTCATAAACTCAATTATCCAAATTTTCGATAATCCGAATGCCACAAATACGACAACAAATAGGTCGCTTAGTCGAGATTCTACTGGAGTAGTATTATACTAATAACTTTGAATTGATAACGATTCCTAATTTAAATATCTCCTACTATGGTGTGTAGCGAAAATAAAACAAACACAGTCAAAACAACAATAAAATTCGATAAAGCCCAATAGTTAGTCTTATAGTGATGCTATTGCTTAATATGTACACAATGGCAAAAACATTTATAAATACGTCCAAAATAAAATATTAAAATAATTATAGCTTTAAACAAAATACTCATTACTCACTTTTAATTTTTAAATGGCATTTAAAAGTATGAAACGTTCATAGGTATGTTTATTTTTTTCAACTGTGAGGGTAGTGTATTAATATTCGTACGGTGTAAAAATCGGCTACTTTGGACACAGAAATGCGTGGCTAAAATGCGGGTTTAGGTCACAGAGTGCTATAAAATATTTTATATCACGGCGTGCGTAAATGGACGTTTTACGCACGCTTCGCGTGCGCAAAACCCCCATTTCCGACCCCGTAATATAAAATTTTATACAACACGCGGACGAAAAATGTTTTTCTGACTCGTGTGATTGCAGTCCTCGCCTGCGGCTCGGCCTGCAAACTCACACTTGTCAGAAAAAAATTTTTCGTCCTCGTATTGTAATGTACTATTTTATAAACTATTTTTCCACACAAATGTGCCTTTCAACAAACTATTTCACTTACACGTGTTTTTTCTAAGTTTCACTTATTATGCTTGGACATAAAATATTCCTTTCAACAATTGTGTAATTCAGTGTTATCTATGCAAAAGTACTAAAACTCCTCAACTAGCGTGCCTAACTGGTCGCATTGCTCGAACGTGCACAAACAAAGGTGAGATCCGTGTGCGTGACCGTTGCGTGTGTGCGCAGTGCGTGGTGCTGCATGACTGCGTCGAAGGTGTGGTGGTGCGGGGCGGCGGCGGGGGCGGGGGCGGGGGCGGTGTCGGGGCGGGGGGGCTGCAGCGCCGCGCTCACGTCGTCCGCGCGCAGCGCCGCCAGTCGCAGCGCGTCCGCCGAGCCCGGCTCCGCGTGCAGCGCGCGCCGCAGGTCCAGCACCTGCCAACACCATGCCACTGGGTCGCGGTCGCACCCTGCCGGCGTAGCGCCCGTCACAAACCTACGCCTAACCCTGTTATTGGCTATTGAACTACCCCATTTAGATCCTGGACGTACGCCTCTGCCGGTGCAACGCCCGTCACATACCTACACCTAACACTATTGCTTTTCTATTGAACTACCCCCATTTAGATCTTGTACGTACCCTCTGCCGGTGTAGCGCCCGTGACATACCTACACCTAAGCCTATTCTTGCCTGTTGAACTGCCCCCATTTAGATCCTGGACGTACGCCTCTGTCGGTGTAGCGCCCGTCACTAATCTACGCCTAAGCCTATTCTTGCCTGTTGAACTACCCCCCATTTAGATCTTGGACTTACGCCTCTGCCGATGTAGCGCCCGTCACTAACCTACGCCTAAGCCTATTCTTTGCTATTTTCAACTACCCCCTTTTAGATTAAGTACTAATTTCCCGCTTTTATAAACAACTGAATACTCTCCCGTAAAAACAAATGTAGAACAAAAAATATTTTATTTTATTTTCTTTAAAATTTCCTTTTATTTAAATTTAAGCATTTTAATATTTCAATGGACCGCTTAATCAAAATAACCAAAGAAACCCTAAGATCAGATACGGGTGAACTAAATAATTATAAATAAAAAATAAATCCATTGACAACATGTTTTTATTCGTATATATTTTTTCACGTCTGTATGTCAGTATTCTAACTGAAATTCTCTCTTGGATTCGCAATAGGTAATTTTAAATATTACGTGACTAAGGTTAGTGCATATACAATACAACAGTAATACTTGCCCAATGTCCTTCACTGATATCGACAACAAAGCTCCTAATATACACCGAATGTTTGTGTGTATATTCCACAACATTAACACTTGCTCCAGTGACCACACATTACATACTCAAGTGACATTAGCTCCATCGAAAGCAAGCTTCAAGCAGTTACTGATTGTGAACACTGTTTCAAGATAAAATTAATATTTCTTTATAACAATTAATATTCAAACTTAATTAAAATTCGTGACTCTTCAAGTACGTATTAGTAGGTACTATTCCGTAAATGTGTTACAGTTGCCTCAAGAATACGATATTAATCATATAAATAATAGTAATAGCAATTATATTATCAGTAAAATAAGATATGAGATAAGACATGAAAATAAATTCATTAAATTACTTATATATCATCATAAGAAGATAAAGAAAAGAAAACTTACCTTAAGAGTAGAAGCGTTCTTCGAAACAAGAATTTTCACTCAAATGAAACATTCTGAAGGAAAGGAAAAGCCGTGGACATCGAGCTTGTACTGTTTGGCCGTGTCCAGTAAGTCCAAAAGTAAAGTGAGATATGCCTTAATAAACGTCAAGGTGCAGAGATATAAAACAAAATGTTGTTTTGTCCAAGATATTGTCACCTGTCACCCTGAGACGATGCGATTGACAATGTTTACGTGATTGATGTGTATAAGAATATGTGTTGACGGTAAGCGAAATAATGTTAAAACTACCGTCATTCGTAAATACATAACTAACAAATTCATTTTCTATTATTTACAACTATAATTCTCAGCAGAGCCATTGACAAATGGATGCTGAGAGTAGTTTGGCATTAGTCAAAACTTCTGAAAATTCCTCATCAAAGAACTGTATATTTGTGCCAAGGGATTCCAAGAATTCTTCAAACATCTAACATACGTAATCCACCCATTACTGTCCAACTACTCGACACTACTCTTCTTGTAGAACAAGAGAGGTTAACATTACAGTTTACACTGTTCAAGTTCGAGTTGGCAGAAATATACGTTAATTATAGGATACTAATTATACGAGTTCAACGGACATAAATTGCAACATGGATGATTATAAAAGCGCCCAAAATTGAAAATAAAATTATCCTATGAGCGCATCCGTCAAGCTTGACAGTTTTTGGTAGAGCCACAAAGAAAGTGGCGCCCCCAACCACTTTCATAAAAATCCGTCGCATATACACCTATTGAAAAGATCCTATATAAACCAATCACGTAATATTGCCACCGCAGATCGTCCCAGGCCACCGCGCTGTGTGGTTGACGACGTACCTTCCTCGCAGCATTGGCCTTGAGCTCCTGCGGGGAAGCGGCCATGTTGGAGAAGGGCACGTCCACGTTGAACTTGATGGAGTGCAGCAGCTGCACCACCACGTTGGAGACGTTCTTGAAGGAGAGCTTCCGACGAGACCCCGTTCCCAGCCCCACGCCCGCTGTTATACACATCTGGAACATTTTGTGGTGATACAACTAGATTAGTTAGGAGCTGGGATTTTTAAGTGAGGTGACACGGCCACACCTCTTTTTGTATCGTAGCTGTGCACTAGTTTGAAGAAGACGCCAATGAAACAAAGATGAAACAAACTAAGTAAATGTAATATTCATATAAATGTATTTGGTTGGAAAAGGTGCCTAAATTTTGCCTAGGTTAATGTAGTAAGTCGAAAAGACATCATTTATAAAAAAAACACTTACACAAAAATAGAAAGGGAAAAGAACTAATTAACATTTAGATAAACATGCGCTTTCACAAAATAACAGATATCAAATAATTTATTCCAGTATAAACGAACCTTTCTCCGCCTCGGCGGCGGTATGATGAAGTAGGTCTGGATGGAGTGGTCACGCAGGTACGCGTTACGGCTGGCCCCGTGCCCCGGCTCCACCTCGTAGGCCCCGCCAAGGCACTCCAGCGTCGCTTGCGTTATATGCACCCGACTGCAAAGTTACATTACACATGAATGGAATAAATAATAGTCAAAAACATACACTTAAGCGTTACAAAGAAGTTATGATCAACTTAGAGTAGGTAGAGATAAGTTGTGAAGTGGACCGGTAGCAAGGAACTTGTGAAGTTTTTTTTTTTTTTTTTTATATATAATATAAGAGTAGCGGACGAGCATGCAGTCCACCTGATGGTAAGTGGCTACTGCCGCCCATGGACATCTGTAATCAACCCCAGATAGGATTAGATATTCCTACCTGAGGTCGACCACAGATGCGCCGCTACCCCTGAGGACTAAGCTGGAACGCCTCGGAAAAGTCTGTCTCCCTTACCACACCCTTCAAACCGGAACACAGCAGCGCCTAACACTGCTGTTATTAGGTAGAAATAGGTGTGGCGGTGGTGCCGCCGGAGTCGAACCATTAAGGGTTCTACCACCCTCAAAGTGAAGTAAATTATTAGTTCCATCTGTAGACGTAAAAATAAAATATGTATCGCCAAACATTATCACCGTTTAGAGATCGCTTTCTCACATCGTAAGGGATCACGGGCCCACAATTGTTTTTATATCGGCCAGCAACACACTCTCTGTGAAAAATATTTTATTACCTTCTAATCTTCTTCTTAAAGTACTCCATAACTTCCAATTACATGAGTTATTAATTCATCATTGTAATAAATAAAAAATAAAAAATGATTTATTGCATCAAAAGTGTATTGTATTGAATAAGAAAACTTCAAGTAGAAACTTATATGTCTGTCGTTCGCCATGTTTCCACACAAAAAAGTTAAGCCCATCAACTTTGGCTACCGTATTTGAGTTTTGCCTTAATAAATCTATTGTTATTTTGATAAAGCTATAACTAGAAATGGGACAGCAAAGTGATATGACAATGTTTACATACCCAGGTTCGCCACCAGCCTCCATGTTGTTGGCGAGCGTGACGTCATTGGACCACACGTCGTACTGCCACTTCCGCAAGCCCAGCACTCCACAAAGCACCCTCCCCGTGTGGATACCCACACGCATGTTCAGTTGCACGTCCGTAGCCTCTACCACAGATCTGAAACAAACCAATATTATATTGAATCTCGTGAGACTAATTTAACGCCCTATGTTGTAGTTAATCGCAATATTAATGACCGGTAGATAATAACCCTAAATTTTCGTAATCTTAATATATTTATAAGAGACAACATATCTGCGTGTATAACCTACCCACTGCGTGTATAACTAACCTAACCTACCCACGTTTTTATTTATTTAAACGTTGTGAAAATATTTGAAAACAATTGAACAGGTTTGGGAACAGCTAAATCTGTTGAACAAAATTTGTTATTTTATTACATTAACCATTTCCATAAAGTCCAGTGATCTAAAGCTAAACAATTGAATGTTAAACTTCATTCGACTCAAAATCGCGGTCAAAAACTAACAAAAGCGGTGGGAATGGCCATTACAGATACTATTATTGGGAACGATAACGCAAAATCATATTTGAATGTTAGATACATTAAATTTTGTGAACCGCAATTTTAGTTTCTGAAATAGAATATTTTAGCTCAGTACTATTTTATGTACCATTACTAAAATTGAACAGTCAGATTTTAATATTAATTTAATGAACCAAATTTAAGTGCACCAACATTCCTATACGTATTACGAAGACGATTACAAGAACGTTGTCACGGAATCCTATTATGAATTGAATCAGAAACGTGGACAAGTAATAAAAAAGCACTTTCGACTTCTCTCGTAAAATGAACGTCACGGGCCAAAAGCCAATGACTAACGGAAGGTAAAGTCAAGATAAGATTGAATACAAGAGTAAGATGCCAAGAATACCATAACATAATCTGAATAGATTTTTAAACAATACGGTAATAGACTTGATTTAAAAAAAAAACGTAAAATATTCCATGGAAAATATTTAATGACAAAAATTGATGATAATTCTTTTTCTATAAAAAAACTGACAAGAATTAATGATTATAAAAAACAGGAAATGTAATATTTTATCCTAATATCTTTATTGGCAAAACAAACAAGTGTTTATAGCAATAAATAAAAGAATAACGCTTGTGTTTAATGATTTACTGCGCAGCTAGAAACATAAATCGGTAGTGAAACTTAAATTTAGTCTCTCCATTAGATACCGAGAATGTGGCAAGGTAAAAGCATTTAAAAGTGCGAACACAAAATATATCAAGGAAACGGTAAGAAAAATAAGCTGTGATAAACATACGTCCAGTATATTTATTTAAGGCGTAAATCACTACGTTCCTACGATTCTCAGCTATTGAGTTGATAAAACAACCAGAAGATTAATGACTAGCAACTTGGCAACACCAAAGCATTCTACTGTTCTCCAATTGAAATGCAAAATTGAAACGTTGTAAAAATTGTTGGGTTTACAAACTTCAAACATTTACTAGCCAGAAAGATACATACTCGTAATATATTTATAAATATTATTATATCAGCATATTGTATACAGAACTATGAAATTGAATTTACTTCTCGCCACGTAGGTACCTAGTTAAAGAATATATTGCAGGATTTAAAGTGTAACGAAGAAAAAAGTAGCTTCAGTATTGCAGCAGAATAAGATCGTTCTTATGTTAATTAAATTAATTTGCATTTAATTAAATACGTACTTCTCACTAACGAACCAAATGGGACTATGGAGAGCACACGTAATTTAATATAGGTAGTTGAGAAGTACCATAATTCATTGTGAACAACAGAAGGCGCAATTGGAGCGTGGATTCTAAACCAGTGCGGTGATTTATAAGTAGTCGTTACTGGAAGAATACGGTTCAAATTTTATATGTGCTCTGCAATGTGGTTTGGCAACCATGTGCCCCGAATTTGAAGGCAAAGAGTATGGAATGCTAAACCTGACCTTCTAGTATTCCTACTGATTGGTTACCAGTAAAGTTCCCCAAACTTTTATATTACTAAGAACTATCCGGCTTAGCTGTAAGAGCGGCCAATGCCGTTTTTAGTGCACCAGTTCTAAGTGTACAGAAATAATCAAATCTTACGTATTAACACAAATACTACTAGTATGCCATAAACGTAGACGTGTATCGTAAATAGAAGAATTTATAGACTTTATGCAGAATCACATAGCACCAGGTATGTAACAAAAAACAAAACAAGATCCAGCAGGAAAATAGTGAAAGCTTCAAAAGATAGGCATAAGGAACTATCTACAAATGATGATGTATGGACAGACGCCATTACGGTGAGAGTAATCCATTTGCATGTCGCGCTCACGTAACATTTGCATGGTTTAAGTACATGAGTTCGTACTTTACTGAGTGCGTTCCCTATTTATTCTACCCCTTTCATTATTATTTGAGGAGGAGCAAGGTAGACTTCCTGATCTTAAATAATTACTCTGATCATTGACGGCTGCAAGTAATCCTACATTACAATGAAATCTTATCTAACATTCAAATTGGGCAGATTTCTTTTGTGCCGACTAAAAATCTTCCGAAACTGGAAAGCTCAGTTTAAATTTAGCTTTCCGGGGTTCTTATTACACCCTTCTTATCAAGAGCAGCAAACACTACTCATATACAACAAAAGATTTGGCTGCTGCTGTAGTTAAGCAAGTACGAAAAATTAAGAAACGTAAAACTGTTAATAAATCGATTCATTTTAATCTCTTCAACTAACTTTCCACAAGTTAAACATTGCTTAACGAAATGAAACACATGTACTCGTGTTCTTATAAGATTGATATCGTGGCTAGAATGAATCGCGCTATTGTGAAGTAAACGAAAATTAACGACATTACTACAATCATTCACTAATCCAATCCCGTTGATTAATAGCACGTATTTTTTCTCATCCATTACTTACATTTCTATTTCATTTTGTTTCCGAGAGAAAAATATCTAGAAAGAAGAAACATACGCATTAATTCTTCGCTTCGGGCAAATTATGTGTGAAAACAATTCGTGGCATTGAATTTAAAATGTGTGAAGAACCATTCAATATTTATTATAGTCAACTATTGTATAACCACACGTATTTGAGCTGAAAATAACACTACAAGTAATAGAAGCATTTCTTACATAGAAAATGACACACATTACAATGTAATCAGGTTCGAAATGGACATTGATGTGATTTACATAACAATAAACAGATTCAGCACACGACAAAGCAACTATGTATATGTTAATACAGGAAACCATGCCCGCAAGCTGTCGTCAGCAAACTGTAACCACAATTTAAGACGGATGTCTAAATGTATGAACATAAATTGCAAAGCTTAATAAAGTACAATATTACAATAATGTCATTTTAATTAATATTGAAAATATCAACGGACCTAAAGAAGTTGCATCAGGAATACATTAAAAATTAGTAACTATCAATATGACAACTTATGCATAGTAGACATTATCTAATATCGATCTAACCAAAAATTTAATTTTTCAGTTACAAACATTAAATTTTGACAATTTTTGCCTACTAGAACTTGTCAGATTTTGCTATTGAGTAGGCAAAAAAAATATATTCTCATCGGGCGTTATTTGATTCTTTTATAAACGAGATAATATAATATGAAGAAATGGAGGCTATTCTCAATTCCCGACATTAATGTCATATAACTGACAATAAGGTTGAGGGGAGGCAGTATCTCGCGTGTTCGAATACGAGAGTTCGTGCCTTGTTATTATTAACGACTTCGGAGGCAATATCAACTTTGCGAGCGGAATTTACTTCTGAACCGTCTACAAAATGGAGAGCTTTGTGGGAATTTCACGCGTTAAATAAACTCTGTTTTACCAACTTATATTGAATACGAAAATTTCATTAAAAATATATGAGTGTATACTGTATATGAGTGTATATGAGTATTTTCTTATCAATAAAATGCTGAAACTGTGTAGCATTCTTTAAAATAAAGATTCTGAAACTAATTTTGTATATCGCCAACTTTCAGAATCATTTATATTCTGTCGTCCCCCAAAAATCAGAGAAAACAATAAAAAATCTTATAACAATAATCTGTTTCTAAAATAAGTTAGCAAAGAAAATGGTTGGCTGCCTAGCTGCCTGGATAGAAGCAATAAATTACAATATTTAAGCAAAAAAATATTTGAACCAACATATAAACCCAATCTCACCCGTTATCGAATGGGTAATCAGTTTACGTACGGTACATCCTCTGGGCTCTAGAGAAAGCGTTTATCTAATGTCATTAATGTTGAATATCGGTCCAATTCCGTTGGGAAAGGCCCGGTATAAAAGACCTAGCGCTTCCAAGGCTGACCTGCTAACCGAGTTAACTATATTCATATCAACATTACTCACTGCTACGATTTGATCAAATGACTTCAACATTTAATATTTTATTTATCTTTTAATAGTAGAAAACGTGAATGCAGTCCATGTGCTTTGAAATGGACCTGAGCTTTATCCCATAGATATTGGGAACAAACTCAAAATAGAACAACTGTAATACGTAAGTTTGGTCACAACTACATTGGGAATAGTACTCTAAAAGACTTAGTTAGGACGTCGGAAGTATCCGAAATATATCACAGACAAGAACACACAACACGAACGGAATACCAATATGTTCCTAATCTTAAGATGTTCAAAAATACAATCACGAATGTAGTAATTAAAACTGAAGATGAGAGAGAATGAGAACTGAAGATATCAAAATATTGTACATACATTTGTTGCATATTAATTTCAGAGTAACTTCGAGCTTTAAACATTTACTAGTCCCAGCTGTGGGACTTCATTAATACGACTTCAAACCAAATAAGCTTCACGTGAAACGATGTATTCCTTTAGGAACCGTTTCAGTTGGCTACAAATGAAGATCAAAGTACCTATACCGTGCTGTTTACTCGTACCCAACATGTGTTTGTAGTTTTGTACTAATTTAATATTTTTTATAATTTACAAAATCTACATATACTTGATACACATGCACGTAAAAGTCATATCGTTTCTAATGATATTCGCATTCGAACATTTTCTTTTATTACACGCTTTTTATTAGCTTCACCTGTATGTTTGTATGTTTGTAACCGACTTCTTTGGGCGCGATTTTGACCTACTTTAAACGGCCAGATTTCGTTCAAACTTTGTAGATTTATTGAGGACCGATGACAATACACTAATTTGATAAAATTATTCCATTTTTCAATTTGAAAAATATGATTTTTGTTAATTTATATAATTCAGTAGAAAGAGATCAACATACATCCTTATCTTACCCTGCATGTATGAAAGAATGAAATAGAATACCGAAAGCTTTTTAGTTGATTTTATCATAAAAGCGTGTTTTTCTAGTTTTTTTGAACTATATTTATTTAAATATATTATAAATAAGATAATGCCAAGAATAAGGGAATTAATAAATTAATAGAAGTAAGAATAGGATAATAACACAGAATCAAACGAATCATTATCAGCTAGGTACTACAAACGTCCATCCATGAAACAATCCAGACTACCTACGTAGCAATTTACTCCTATTAATAATATATTAACTCAATTACAATGCTCCAGATAACCTTATTTTAGCTTCACAGAAGGTGAGCATCTTCACATGAAACAATCGGCTGCCAATTATAATATAAATGATAATAATTTAATTAGGTACACGATTTGGCTACGAGCAAGTTATTTAGACGCTCGCGGTAATATATTTGTACAACGAATACGTAATTTACATCATGGAACATTACATGATATTAAATGTACAGTGGATAAATAAACTGTTGGGTAGATTTCGATATCGAACACACGTCGCTAACCAATAACAACCCTTAAACAGGAATCAGGTCGCCGGTCACGAAGCGCTTCAATTGATATTCCTAGCTAGCGATAGCACCAATCGAGCATTTGAACTAAACATTCAGAGAAGAGATAGTTAGTAACCGAGTAGGGTTTTTATGGATTGGAGTAGCAAAACGCGCTTGCAGTCTACCTGATTGTCACTACTGCCCATGGGAACGTGTGACCAGCTCCATACAGAACAAGATCTGATGCCAATAACCCATGTGTTGCCACTGCTGAGAACTAATTTACGAACGATTACAAGTAAATCAGCCGGCATACACACTATTTAAAGAAAGCGCAGAATTGTTTCACGTTAGAAACAAATATTTTGGTGCTACGTCCCCGTTCGAACCATACTGTCTCTACCATCTTCAAGAAGCTTTTCAATTTAGGTTAATTTCTATGAACTATTAGGCTAAATCTTATGAACTCATATTTGCCAGCAAGTCCAGTAGTGAACATTTAGTGTACTAAAATGTCAAATAGCCCAAACCATTAAAATTGTTATCGATAGTATCAGGATATTGGGACGCTACTGTCAAGTCTGTCAAGGAATCGTCATATTGATAGTACATCAATGAAATCGATAATGCAGATAATGCAGATATAGTATGAACACTCTTGATAGATCGTAACCTTGAATTTAACTAGAATCATTATTTAGTTTCCTCTCATTGTTTACAGAGGAAGTGACGATGCGCTAAGGACCGATCGTATTAGTCGATTCGATTCGCTAAAACGGCGTTGCCCTTTTCCGATGGTATACCCAGCTAACCCTATTAAGGGACGATAATTTATTACTCGTAATTACATTGCTTAAGGTAGATAATGGGAGGAAGTTCCGTATTATATCCCGTGACGTCACATCAATGTTGTTTTTACGGAGTTTGCGAAGTTTGGTGAACATTGGAGGGGGAGATGAATGTGTGAGTTATAATTTATAGTTACCTAGTTAAGGTATGTTGATCATCCACAAAATTGGGTTTGGATAGTGGTATCTCCATTGATAAGTGTAAATAAGTAAAGTTTTATCTTTAAGATTCTATTTTCCTTTGATATTTCCTTGTATTCAAAAATATCGGAGATGTATGTATATGCCTTGAATTCAAACCTTGGATCTTCATAGTGGAAACAATGTTCATTGGATTGAACTCTCATAATATTATCAATAACTACATAGATTACAGCCATAACGGTAGATTATAGATTAGAACAATAACCTATTGCTGAATAGAGCTCAATAATCCACACATGCCTACCTAGCTATCTACATTCCCGAGGTGCTAGCTAGTGATACGTGACACATGTCACTATCGGCGGCTAACAACCCTTGAACACGAAACCGCCGGGTCGCTGGTCACGACGGGCCTGTTAGAGCCCTCCACCGCACAATCGCGATAGCTCAGATAACATCCTGTTTGAGTCACACTAAGGTGGGCTTGTTACCGGACCCTTTTACTGTTACCGGTGTCATTTATTTACTTATGATATAACAAATGAGCTGCTTTTGTTTTCGTGAAATATGCAAAACTATGCAGAATTAACAATGTTTTTATGTACACGTGTCCGGCGTATTTTCACCGAGTAAAAAATACAAAAATTACTGACCCATATTTTTGTATAGTCTTTCTCTAGATTTATAAACTGTTGTTCCAAGATTTCTTATAGAGAAGGTATCGCATTAAAATATGAGATCTTAAGATAGATTGGCGATGCATAGAAGTTTTATCAACTTTTCTTCTATTACATCATTATTCAATCCTAAAATTAACACTTTTAGCTGGAATACATTTCATTCGTTATTTAACAACACAGCAAATCAAACGTAAGAATGAATGATATAAATTATAACGGTTATTTCAATTAGCTTGATAAACAAGTCGAAACTATAATTCCTTTCAAAACATAATTAACACAACTACGTCTTAAACGGCACTTTCCGTCAGTAGGCAGTAAACAATGTAAATTATGTATTTATTCGTCTTGACAAAATTGGCATATAAATCCCATAAATCGCATGGAAAATATGAGCGCTCGTGAATAGCTGACAGGCGGGGGCGACGGATTGACATCGATAAATACACAGCGGTAATCGCCATTTCTTCAAAGCAAACTCTGAAGATATATATACATACATTTAGTTTGATGTAGTTTTTACTTTTAAACTTCTGATATATCTGATAGTAAGAGGCCACTGCCACTCATGGACATCTTTTATTAATGTAATCTCAGATAGCATAAGACCGTTTCCAGAGGTCGGTGAAAGCGCAGCTACCCCTGAGGTCTATATTGAAACGCCTCGTTTAAATATCTCTACCTTACATCACCCTTCAAGCAAGAACACAGCAGCGCTTAAAACTGTTGTTATAAGCCAGAAATATGTAAGGTGACAATATCACAGAAGTCGAACTAAGAGTTATTCCACCCAAAAAAAATTATGACATTTCAACAAGTTCATGTCAATTGTACTTGAAAACATCAAGATACAAATAAGCTTTTAGCGCTCTCGCCAAAGCATATCTATTCGATTTATTGCAATAACCCGTTTTCGGTGCAATAATACGTTTTCGGTGTACGCCATAAAATAGTAGTGTCGTATGCTCGTTCCTAAAATGGAACAACGGTAGTAAAATAGAATGACGTGTCATACGATCGAAATGTCCCGTGGATTACTGCAACGAAAATTGGATTGGTGGCCAATATTCATAACTTGCCAATAGACCAATCAAAACCCTGTCATACGACCCGGTCAAATAAATATACCCTGTCAAACAAAACCGCCGCACAAAAGCTATCAAGTGACTTACGATCTTGAGGTAATGCTTAGTGGGTTTGTTAGCTTTTGCAACTTGGCTAGACCACTAGAATACTATGGATTATATTTTAATGTTTATGATGTTCCATTCGAGATATCGTTATTCCTTATTTTCGACTGCGAAGGGATAATGTTTTTAATTAAAGCGTGTGTTTGCATGTATGTATTTATGTCTTCTACTTTGGCACATCCTACCCCGTAAGACTTGCCGAATTTTAACATATGATCCATCTAAATTGTGGCTCTCCCATACGCGATATTTTTAGACTCCGGGATTTTTATTTCATAAAATAATTGTTAGTATACAATTGAGTGGCGAAGAGGTACTTACGTTTCAAATAAGAAAAAAATTGTAGACTTTCTTGTTGAAATAAAATAATTTTTCAACTAAGTTATTAAAATTAAATTATAACGAATGAAAAATCTTTTCTAGACATGATCTCTATAATCTGATTGATGACTCTTTAAACTTTTATATCAGCGTAAGCTTTTTCATTGCCGTAGTTCTTAAATAGTTCATATGTGAACGAGCTTTATTTTCAACATCCAAAGAGATGGATTTAAACTATCTTATTTTTATTGACTTTTCTAATTCAATAATATAGGTTAGGTAAGCATTATGGCTATATTTTTATCATTAAATACATAAATCATTTATTACCGTCCTCAATTTTAGCATTAACAAAAACTTATATATTACACAGAAGGTTTTAGGCTGGTCTCTCACGGTAAGTAAGGTTGGATTTGACTTCAAACAATATCAAGTACATAAGTGTCCTCATGTTATTATAACAAGTGTAATTAATTGCTAAAACGGTCATATTTTCGAAGAACCCGAGGTCCGAAAACAATTTTGATACCACAAGATTTATTATTTGACATTTACATAATTCAATTAATATTTGCTTCTTAATTATATACCGTTATGTTTATTGGGCAAACAAAACAAAAACATTTAATGTTTATTTTAAAAGTGTTAGTATTCCAATTTGTTAACCTTTCTAGAGATTCGTAGTTCTAACAAAACAAAGCAAATTATTCTATCGTAATATTAAATGAGTATAAATAAGGTACATTAAAACAAATTCTCTCCTTTAACTTTTCAGTATGTAGATTAACATTTTGGGTTTTAAGCAGGTTAAATTTTGAATTTAGAACACTGATTTTCTCGTTTGCGTTTCTCGCGAAATTTTCAGAATCTACATTTGTCCTAACACTTAATTCATTAGTCAGTCACAAGCCAATTTTTGTAAATGAATGAATAAATTACATTTAAATTCATTTTTGAATAAACCACTAAAGTTAAAAAACCTATTAAGTATTAAATAAGAGTATGCCTGGTTCAATTTTGTTCTTCGTTTTCTTAAATTTTCTTGCTACTGACGAAGTTGTATATGACATGCGAATATAAGTAATTTGCTTCTTCTACTAGTTAATACCTCACTCCTCTCGTAATTCTAACATAGAATTATACTTATAATCCTTCAGCCGCTCGGGATTCAAACTTCGCTCGCAACAAAAACTTTGTTCTCGTGGCACAAATAAAGATTGTTCTCTATTACATAGCTTATCGGATCTAGTCTTATCCCTTCAACTTTCTTCGCTGGAATAAGTACGATCGTATTTATTTCTTGAACGGAAACCATCCGTTCCTAATTTGCTGTCCCAAGTAAAAAGATTTAAGTAAAATCGTGTTTCTTCACTATAAGTATTTTCCTACATTTTCGTTTTGTTTTCGTAAAGTAACTTAACTATAATATATGCTGTTTGATCCATGGCTTAATGAATTTACACATTTGATTTGCATTTGTTTATGGAGAATGCTAATCTATGAGTGTAGAAAATGTATTTTGTACTTATTGGGATAAGATTCTAATTGAAATGGTTAATAACATATAAATAAAAATAGGCAAATACGAAACCACACGCGCTAAAAAATCAAGTATTGAGGAAGAACTAATATGTCACGCAACAACAAAAATTTGCAGTAGGTACTGCAGAATAGTGGAACATTCCTACTATGATAATAATATTGTTTATTTTGTTGTTTCATACTATTGTTATAAGTTTCATAAGACTCGCTTGTGTGCATCTTAATAGCTGTACAAAGTTAAACAACGGCGAAAGCGGTCAGTAGTTGATGGGTAGTAGTTGAAGGGTAGTAGGTAGTAGTCAGTAGTTGATAGTGGCTTTCATGAAAACTTTCGTACTTCGAAAGCCACCTTAAGCCTACAAGTCCATTTTAATTAAAACTTAACATATCATAAAAGCATATGGAAACGAATCATAGTTTAAGTTCTCAATCAGTTTTGTAATTACTGGATGTTTAATATCAGATACATCGGTTTTAATTAAAATTGATGCGTTAACTGAACCAGAGTGGATCCCATATTTTATATATACTTTTTCACATAAAGTAAGTTATAAAAAATATGCACTACAGTACAAATTCTTTTACTTTCTTTGATTAAATTTTATATCTATTTTATTCGAATCCCATTGACATCTGTATAATCAACCCCAGAAAGGATTAGATATTTCTAATTTTCTACATGAGGTCGGCCACAGATGTGCCGCTGAGACCAAGCTGGAACACCTCAGTAATGTATGTTTCCCGTAGTCTGTCAGTGCTGCTGTAATCTGGTTTACAGGGTGTGGCCAAACCACAGCAGCGCTTACTACAGCAACTACTGTTAATAGGCAGAAATAGGTGTAGAGGTGGTGCCGCCAGACCCGCACCACAAAGGGTTCTACTAACTTCAAGCATGTGCTAAGGTTTATATAATTTACAACTAGAAATGTCCTTCATCTGATTTATTTTTAGCTTCACAATATTCTCCTATTCTAACAGTTCCTAGTAACAGGCCACACTAAAGACAGCTGTGCAGTGTGCATAGTACGATAAACACGGCATTGTTTACCGCAGGTCCGCAGCCCGCTAGGGCATCGCCTGCATCACAATTGCCAACGTTGATGCTATTATAGAAACTGTTTTATGAACACATGTCATAGGTTGCGGATCAATTGGCGCTTATTGTTCCCACTTGCTGGCATAATTACTTTGGTATTTGAAGCGGTTTTGTGTCTGATTTCAAAGCGAATTTTAGAATGCAAATTTAATTTCGTCTCGTTCACAGATTAGTAAAGATGACTCATTCCTAACAAGAAAATGTAACCAGTTTTGACAATTGAAATTGTCACTGTCATCTATTTTCGTGTTTGAAAAATATTAAGAAATTGTAGTTTTTAGATCATTTAATAATGAAACGATATTTCTCCGCACTTTTTGTTTTCGATTTCGTGTCTTAAATGCGCATGTCAGCATTGTTCCGCATAAATTACACCATGGCAGCCATTAAATGGCTGACAGAATTGTCAGCCGTTTAAGCCATTTAATGCCTTCCTTCAATTACAAGGCTATGAGATATCTATACTTATCTATGGTTTCGTTAATAATACCTTAACATTTAAGAAAGTTATAAAAATGAGATCAAAAACGCTCGCCGTAAATTCCACTTTACGAACAAAATTTTGTGAAATGAAATGCAAAAAGTTTGCAGCTGTGTACACAGATGAGCGAAACCTAATTTGTCTTAATCGTGACCTAGATCATAATGCAAACTAAATGTATGCAGCTTGTGGCGGGTTAAAGCTTAACCTCTAATTTGCGATATAAATGACGGCTTCACACTCCTCTGATACTTATCTTGAATACTGATTTTAGGATAAAACATATTTGCATAAACCCAATTATATTTTAGTTTGAAAGTGAATGAATCGCGTCATTTCGTCGTGTTTACGAGTTGAGGAACTAAATTTAATTATTATAATAACAAAAATACCAACTGCTTAAAATATAGACTATGTCGCTCACACAATTTTTACGTTAAAAATTGTAATGCCCTTTGCAGGACGTCCCAAATAATAAATACAAACATTCATATAAACATTACCCACATTCGTATAAAATTGTGTTCATTAAATAAACGATAATTCATAGAATTTTCTTAAACGCCTGGCAGTGCAATTAATTAAGAATCCCGTATAAAGAAATCGTACTTAACGACTTCACACATTTACCTGTAATTACTTCAACGCTCTGGTACGCCACTAGCACATATTTTATAAACGAAATTGAGTTGAGGATTAGCATGAATACCGACTAAACGTGAACCGCAAGAATATAAGAAATGTACAGTTAGTTTCAAAAGTAGATGAACAGATTAAGGTTTAAAAAATACCTCTTCACCCAAACGTTCATAGGTAGCTTAACAGAACTAGCACGATAATTAGATGAACGTCGTACAGTTTCAAAATTAGATGAACACTACAGAGACAAAAGTAGCTGAACAATGACATATCATATGAGTGACGTAAACCATTTGCACATGCGGTGTTCAGCTACTTTTGACGAATTTGTGTTTATCTAATTTTGACGCTGCACGATATTCCTCTAATTATGATGCTATCTGCTCATCTACTACTGGAGCTAAATGTACGAGTTAATCTTGTTATACACATTGTAATTCCGTCCACGAATATACCTTCTATTAGATTCGGAACAAGCACGGTTATTTTCATCTATTTTGGAAGTAAACAAACATGTAGTTTATCTGTAGGTAAGAAGACACAGCTGAGTCAATCTTAAGTAGGAATGGAATCCTACTATCCTACAGGATATATAATCCTACAGGATGACTGTATCTTGCTACGGAATTCTAAGTTGTAAGTGTCCTCTACCACACGCTTGAAACCAAAACACAGCATCTTACACAGCCGTAATGCTGAAACTCAAAGGCTTCTCTGCTAACTTAAGTTCGGTTGCATTACTACGATTCCACATATCGTTTTATGCAACTTGTACCTGCTTCCTTGTTGATTGTAGGGAACCGCTAGCTAAAAACAAAAAGTGTGTGTGTGTCAGCTACGACGCACGATTGGAGTTTACTCCTTACGAACGATAATTATGATATATATCGAATAGAAAAAAAGGGTAAATGAACGCATCTGCTAAAATGATAAGAGAAACAAACATATATCTGTAATTATTCGGATTATTTATATTACTTCAATAATGCGTATTACATAAAGTATGTTACAAAATAATATAAATAATAATAATAATAAAAACATTAAAACTTGATGGTTAGGTTGCTGTTTATGTACGTTGTATATAGATGTATACAATAGATGCTACTATATGCATTTATTATACAGCATGCATACCCTGTACTCGGCAGCAGTATACAAGTTGTGGCAGAACTTCGTAATACGCAGGCGCGCAACACACACGTACAAACATACGCACACATTCAACTCTCAGACTGGAGGTAGTGAACTATACAGTGAGACTACGAAGTATCGCGCAAAGAGGAGACCCCGAGAATGAGATACGCTGTGTAATGTATTCCATCTCATTCTTTTACACGTTCAATCCTACAGATATATATGTTGGTCTCTTTCTACGTAACGCCTCAACTTTTCGTGTTACACTTGATTTTACTCCTCATAAAATTTCCGTACCGGGCCTTATAACTCAAATCGTTTCTTAAGGAGTAAACTCCAATAACCAATGTCACTTTATAAACTGTACTAGAACTTACCTTTCCGAATATCTTAACAAAAAATAATCGGATTATCATAAGTCCTGACTAGACATAAGCCACAGGAATTTGAGAAGCGTCGTATTATTATTGAGGTGTGTAGAAGGTAAGCCGCGAACGATACGTCAGGTTATGAAGACATTGGTGTTGCGGCGTGCTTCTGCGGTTACGTCAACAGTGTTGGTGCCCACCGCAATCCTATAATGCTCTACAGTTCATATGACACATTATTTAAAACATCTGTCTGAATTTTACATCAGTATTTCGAAGACGAATGAAGAGAATAAAGTAGTAAACTAACGTGAATTTCATAATAGAACTGTTAATCTGGACGTTACCTAAAAAGTTACCTAAATAAGTTCCATATATAACTAGACCACAACTGCTACAGACTAAATCATCAAAACCTTAAAATTTGACTTTGCATTCTGATAACATTTTAAATTTACGAGTACCTTAATTCACGATATCTTACGAAAAAACCTAAATCGGATTATCATAAGTCCCGACAAGAAATAAGCCACAGGAATTTGAGAAGCAACATCTTATTATAGAGGTATGTTGAAGGTAAGCCGTGAAGATACGTCAGGTTATGTAGACATTGGTCTTGCGGAGTGCGGCTGCGGTCGCGTCAACAGTGTTGGCGCCCACCGCAATCCTATAATGCTCTCTCTTCTATGTCACACTTCATATGACACTTATAATTCAAAACACCTGTCTGAATGTATTTACGTGTGGCGTTTGAAGATGAAGAATAAAGAAAACGTAGTAGTGATGTTCATGACGGTAGAAAGAATTCAATTTAAATTTTCCTAAAAATTTATGAATGAATAATGTTCGTCGGTTCAGGACTAAACAGAATTGGCATATTATTAATTGGCATATTATCTTTAACTTTATGCCAACTAGAATCTAGTTTAAGTCAAAAATAATGCATTGGTACTTAAAGTCGTACATTGTCTTCAGAACACATTTATCATTTTTCGAATAAATTACAACAAACCTCACATTAGTAATTACTTAATTAGAGTAAATGTGCAGTGCAGACAGCGGTAACGAGCCGCGGGCGGGTACGTGACGGGAGCGGGACGAGACAAAGCTTGTGCCCGGAATTTTATTCCCTTCCTGATCGGCCTGCGTTCCGGCGCTCCGGTTACAAATAATAGTGCACATTGCACAGAGTTTCTGTCGTATATTGTTTTTATTTTAATACACCAGTTTGTGTAAAATATTCATGAAATGGAAATTAATTCATATGATATTGACGCAAAAAGTGCAAGAATATGGTAACATGGAGTATGGTATCTGCGCTGACGTGTTGTTGCAATTAATTAGTAAACACACCAAAAACTCGTATTGCTATAAAAAACGAAATATGAGCCTGCTTGAAAATAATTAACTGGAAAAGAAAATAATTTAGACGAATACAATGACACCTCGTATGTTAAAATCCGTCAAGCCG
The DNA here is from genome assembly GCF_041222505.1 of Epargyreus clarus. Classification (NCBI taxonomy): domain Eukaryota; kingdom Metazoa; phylum Arthropoda; class Insecta; order Lepidoptera; family Hesperiidae; genus Epargyreus; species Epargyreus clarus. The sequence goes on from NW_027332233.1 coordinate 7,490,184, forward strand.
TTTGGGCTATTAGGCGTACGAGAATTAGACATCTAGGTACGCTTAAAAAATATTACCCTCCAGTACGGTAAAATAAGGAATAAAATAAAAAAGAAAGACGAAAAAAAAACTATCATTTAACTCGTTGCTACAAAATATAACCGAACTTTCGCAAGAATTCCTGCGTTGAAATCTATCAAAACAAAAATAACTGATTCATTAAAATTATCTATGTCGCGAAGATACGGTACGTGTTTAATAAAAACTCCGATTTACGCACGGCCTATAAAACCGCCTGTCACTTGCAGCTAATTTCGCGACTAGGCCGGGCCACTTTCATTAAAATCCTATTTTTCGTTTACAGCCAGCTCAGTGCCAACTCCGCGCAAAAAATAAATAGAAACCGAACAATTGATGGAGTTCGGAACTTTTCGTATTACTAGATAGCAGAGGCAGACGATTAATTATATTAAGGAAAATTAAATTAAATTAAAAGATTTAAGTATGATCGTATGTTTTATCTAGGATGGCAACCATTTTTGAGAAAAGTGGTACCTGATAGTCACAAAAACAAAAATAATGTACTTAGTAGGTACACATTTTTTTCGTAGATTGCCTTAAGGATGTCTAATTATAGTTTTAAGGCAAGACGACATTATTTTTGTGACAACCTTTACTTTGCTCGTGAAGCGATTTCGCGGTAGGGCCACGACATCAGAATTACCAAGGAGAATATAGTTGTTTTCATACCGTGAATATAAATTACAATTGCCTCAAATATAATACAATACTATATTTTATTACTGTGGCAACCCTAATTATATCTCTCCGTTCCATAATTTCTGAAATACGTTAAGACAAGTATATTCGTTCTACTCTCTACGCGCCGGTGGTAGAATTATTTACGGCGCACTAAAGAATCCGCTTAAATTTCTTCCCAGGAAAATTACGGATAGAATTTATTAACCCGGTAATGCATATTGTATAAGCCAATTTTTCAACCAACCTCGAATATGAATTGTAAATTCCCTGGATGATATCCATCATTCGAAGTCACAAGTTTTTCAATGAGTTTTAGAATTGAATAATTAATAGGCAAAGATTGTATAAATTAATTCGTGTATCAATTTTAATATTAAATACTAAAATGTAATGTAAATTTCACAAATGTAGTTTATAGTAAGTTACAAACTTTAAATTAGTTAATTTAGTTAGAATTCTCTCGCTAAGTGTCCCTTGACATTCTATTATTCTAATTAGAGCTACAGTTTACTTAACAACTAAAATAAATATTTAAATACATTTACTTATAACGGTATAATGTAGATCAAAATTACGATGGTTTTATATTTGTAAAAAAAATTTTTTAATGGAAAAAAGAGTTTTACATTTACCTTAAAAATGTCGAACCACAAAGTACTCTATAGATAATATTAAAAATTTAAAATTCAGCCTCAGAAATTGCTTGTCACCATTTATCTCAATGATTCTCAACTTACGTTTAATACGAGTGTTTAAGCGCTTTAAAATAATTACAAAACTTCTAAAGAATGCTCGTCCAGTAAGTGATCACACCTACGCTTGTGGCATTAAACAAACAAGAGCGGGCCACCCACGGTACATGCGACAACAAAGAACTGTTCAGATGTTCCTTTAATGAGTTGGTACTAGGTACCGCAGATAAGCCCTATCGCGATATGCAAGTATCTACAATTATCCGCCTGAATGCGCACACGGCGGCCACTGACATATGTACCTACATATGTAAACAGAACACGAATAAATATTGAAGTTGTTAGGTATCTGGGAATAACGTTTATTTAACGTAAGCAGTTGTAATGATAATTCCAGTAAACCAAGGCTAAGGGCTTAAATAACCATCTGTGAGGGATTATACAATTAATTGAAAACATGGACTATCACGAAAATTACGTGCTAATTCAATGTCAACTCAACACTCGGCATAACAAAAAAGTTTATAATTGAAGACACACTGCTGTGTAAAAACTATCTCTATTAAAGTATATCCCATTAAAGTAAATTATCTACTAAAGTGTAACATATACCTACTATCTTTCTTGCGAATACTCCACATATAAGATCCATATAAGTACCCTTTTTCCCACACCTTCCCCAAGTTAAAGCCACTGCTCGTTACAGTATCTCGATTCACTAACTAAGAACAGTTGAAAGTGGCTGTGGAACAACAAAAGAATTAAAAAAAGCTCATAAGATTGCCTCGAACAAACCAACAAGCGCTCTTTCATAATAATAGCGATAACAAGGTAACACAATAGCTGCCGTGGGGTGCACCAGGCTATGGATGATAACTGGGGCGGAATAGGGGTTGTAAGTGCAGAGTACCGCCGCACGCCCAGCTAACGCCTTGTAGCTAGGTATTTCATGAATAATTTTCTGTAGTAAAATGAGATTGTGATACAAAAAGTCGTACTTTAACCTCGTATGTTGAGTCTAAACATGGTAAGTATGATATGATATCGCCGTAACAATTCCGCCTTTTACTTTTTAAACAAGATCTATCTAAAGCCGATCTGTAAATTATCAAATCTAATCCTATCTGGGATTGATTACAGATGTCCATGGGCGGCAGTAGCCACTTATCATCAGGTGGACTGCATGCTCGTCTGCTACTCCTATATCATAAAAAAAAAACTGGGTCGAAATATCGGCAATAAGTTAATTAAAACCACCTATCGAGAGTACCAATTACATAATAAAATTAAACATTGTTACAAACACAATGCATATTGAAACCAGGAATTCCTATAAGCTTTATCCAGGCCCACACAATGAAACGTAAACGACGGTTCAATTTATATTCAACAGTTACGCGGAAACAATTTACGCTGTCTCAACATACTATATTTACGCTCCACACGGAATATCATAATTATGTCAGATCAAACGAGTATTTTTAAACCATTAGTCGCCGGTTTAAGATTTATTTGTTCCGTCTTTTATTTTTGTTAAATAACATGACAACAAACATATACATAAATCTGTAATAATGGCCGACGCATACTAAACATAGATATACGACTAATATTGGTTAAAGATGTCCATGTGCGGCAGAACCCGCTTACATCAGGTGAATTTAAATGCCACTCAAATATACCATACTCAAATAATATATTATCAAAGTACCGAAAAAGAATACTAAATTTTAGCTGTATATCATATCACTATAATCCTAACGATACGATCTTGATCATAGTGATCTATTTCCAAATGGTTTATTTTCGTTGCTGAAAGACTTCTGACTTCTTTCACTTAGACGAATCGGTGGCGTCGGACCCTCCGTCAATCAATATCAATAACCCGATTGACAAGGGATTACTTTAATCTACACAAATAATTTATTGATCAGATACTAGATTGTGTGGGCGGAAAACAATTCGGCAACCACCAACGGTCTTGTCAGACCATGGGGAACGATTCATTATCATCATCGTAAACAAATTACTTTTCAATTACTACAGACACGGAACGCCGACGGTGGGATCTTTGCCCATACTGAGGATGACTTGGAGCTTAAAACGACCAGTTTATTTGAAACTCTTCCAAAAATGTCTAAAACAATGGCTATCCAATAACAACAATAATATGTCAAACCTTCAGACCTTTGAAGGGGGTAGAACCCTTTGTGGTGGGACTCAAGCGGCACCACCGTCACACCTATTTCTGCCACATAACAACAGTATTAAGCGCTGCTGAGTTCTGGTTTGAAGGGTGTGGTAAGAGAGGCATACTTTTCCGAGGCTTTCCAGTTTAGTCCTTAGGGGTAGCAGCGCCTATCTCATATCTGTGGCCTATCTCAGGTAGCAATATCTAATCCTATCTGGAGTTGATAACAGATGTCCATGGGCGGCAGTAGTCACTTACCATCAGGTGGATTACATTCTCCTCTGTTACGCTTATATTACAAAAAAAGACATCATGCCATACCGAAGCACTCTTCATTTATCGAAAGGAAGCATCAGAAAATATAAATGGGTGTAAAACGAAAAAGCAATACCATGTTTTGTAATATTATTTACGCAAAAACACATAGTAAAATTGTGTTTAACCATTAAAGTAGCAACTTAACATATAAATGAATTAATTACTACGTCAGTAAAGAGAACCACTGAACTTTCAACGTAACGTTTAATTATTATCTTAATGAAACGCCCAAATTAAATGAAACGACGAAACTTTCCCGATAAGTGTAAATTTGAAAAGGATAGATAAATTCGTGGCAACTAGGGAATGTAGTTCCGTAATAAATTTCCAATCCCGGTATGTGCGGGATTGGACATTTTTAATCCCGCGGAATCGAGGTATTTACTGGATTTCGCTTGGTTAGTTGGTTTCGCAAATAAGTACAACATAAATAATACAACTAAAAGGACTTAACTGAAACAAATCAAATTTTAAACGTAGCTTCCAAATGACCGCAAATAGTTCAGACCGCGCAGGAGCCCGTATCATTCACGGCCGGGATTAGTCCCACATATAATTGCGGAATCCCGGTATTTCGGGATCCCGAGATTGCACGCCCTAGCGGCAACATGTCGGCATAACGAGCTACAAGAAACTTTGACGTTAAACACGATAAATAAACAAGTTACTTTGTTCTCTCGCTGCATCAGAATTAAATTACTCCGCGATTTTGTACGTTTACTACACAAGTAAGTTAACAGTGACGTATAATTCAATTTGTGGCACTGCTCGTGATGTGCATGATAAGCATCGTGTTATGAATGCAGAGATGCAGTTTATCTGATTGTGAGCTTTTGTGTTGGAATCTAATGTTAATGATGATGAATGATATTATCATCTCGTATCAACCGTAGACATCTACACAAACGCGAATAAATTTTAACTACCTACTGGTAATGTTTGAACAAGTGCTTCTAAGCTAAATATAGATTGAAGACGTTATTTTGGTAATTATGGAACTTTGAACGAAACTTATTTATTTACATACTAGGAATACAAAAGTCGATATCCCGGACTCTACTGGTCCAAAAAGTCTGCCATAACATTTTTTAGTATCCAAACATTTTTTCAAAACATACAAAAAAAAAACATATTGTATTTGGGCAAAAGACTGAAAAGCCGGTCGTATTATGTCTGATGCACCTGCTGCTTCGTACTATACCCATTCTAATTCTGATAACCTAACTGACACCTCAAATTCCGCAGGTTATTTATAGGAACGGTCATTTCAAAGTCAGATTGGATTAAAAGCTTTGGAATTTAAACATATCCACCTATAATCTGAAACCTGTCAATTTAAAATAGACTAACAAATGTGTAAGTAACTTACGCGATCGCGTCGATCATATCGAGCCCCATCTCGACGGTACAGCGCGCGTGGTCAGAGCGGGGCTCGGGCAGCCCGGACACGCAGTAGTAGCAGTCGCCCAGGATCTTGATGCGGAGACAATGGTTGTCCTGGGACACAAACGGAACTTTCACTAATAATTTTGTAAAGGGTCATGTGTCACCCTATAATAGCACCAGTCACTCTCCGCAATATAGGAGTCATTGGAGGCATCTGTGAAATTGTATCCAGGAGATTAGCAACATCTTCCTGCGAAGTTATTGATATACTGCAGAACATCCACATCGAAACGCAATCTACCGATACTCCTATATGCTTGTTTCTGACGGAAAAGTTTCTTTGTAAAGCAGCTTTTTGTTTCATTTCGATTTGTTAACAGCCTTCCCGGAGCAGCATTGACCACATTAGATGTACTTTATACTAATTTTCTACTTACATAACATGTTTCACCTGCAGACCACAAACGACGTACGAAAAAAATATCCAGTAAATAGATTTTTCAAGACAAATAAATAAAGTTCTTCCCTAATAAATACCTAACATACGAAATCTTTCAAAAGAAGCTTAGAGCTTAGAGATACTAAATAGTTATAGGACGTATAAAGGGCAGGACCAAAACGTTTATTGTTCCAAATTGGACACAGCAAAGTTTGTTACTTGCTAGACTTGGACTTAGGCAAAGAAATTATGTAATAGGTAACTTACTGAATCACAGATGTAAGCCTTTATGAGACTTAGACCTTCGTCTTATTTAATCCTAGAATATTTGAGAATGTACAAGAAATTTCTTGGCGCAAATGAAAATGACACAGACGGTACCAGCCGACTCTGAAGGACCGTGAAATTGTAACTATTCAATGTATAGACATACCAAGCAAATAAGACTCCAAATGCCAGGCATATATTCACTAGTTTTGCTTCAGTCAAATAAATCTTATGTTAAGGCATGCCTGGGAATATCGCAGTCAAATGGCAATTCACATATACTGCAACGAGTTCACATGTATATAAGATCTACAACAAACACACTATAAAACTGATTCCCTATTCCCTATCTACTAATATGATAACAAGGATTTTATTTGTACTTATAACGTTTTAGATCTCTCTTACTAAGCGTAGTATGACGTTGACGACGCGAGAAAGGTTAAATTAGCTTAAGATAATTTAAGTAGCTTAGTGATGCAATTGATAGTAGAATAGCTACCTATTCTTTTCTTACGTATTTCGAGTAACGAGATATAACTTACGTTCGCCAGCTGATCGAATCGGCCAAATAGTTCATTGAGGAGACGCACCAACTCCTGCGCGCTGCACTGCGATGCGAGCACCGTGAAGCCCACGATGTCAGCGAATAGTATACTGTAACAATAATGACAAATTAATTATCACTTTCTGAAGCGGTAAAGGAAAACATCTTGAGGCTTACATGTCAGTTAACTCCCTAAAAGTATTCTTAAAGACATGCTATGAAAATATGTGAAAAAGTTATTCCAGTCTGTGTTTTGTCTGAGTGGAGGACTATGGCCTAAGCATAACTGATTCTTAATGAAATCCGTAGTCAGCAGCGGGCCAGTAACGGGTTGGCACCAAAATAGTTATACAAATTTGCTAAAAGTAAAATAATTCGACGTTGAAATTTTATTGTAAGAAGTTTCGCTAAGGTAAGTTTTTCTTTTCTGTTACCATCAGTACAAAGGATACGAATTTTCTAGACCGGTATATTTTTCTAAAAACCTCACAAGTTGAAGACAAGGTTTTGCTTAAATTAAATTACCTATCCTTTCTTTTTGTTTCCAGGCATTTTACGAATTTTCGCCGAACATTTTTGGTTAGCAAAAACAAATTTCACAGAATGTTAATTTTCAAATTCTAATCGCGACGGTGTCAGCTTGTCATCCTAGTCGTTTGTATGACGTGGAAACTAATGGGCGGTGCGTGCTTAGTGACACAGAAAATTAACCCTTCCATCGGGGAATACAAATTGTGTCCCATCAAGCGATAATAGCTGATGAAATTTACAAATATAACATCTAAAAGTGTAGTGTACGGACTTGGTTTTATTGGTTTTCATTCTTCATATTTCATTTCCGTCTCCTTCTACTCAACAAGAAAATTAGGCGCTAGGAACTGTTTTTTTTATCGACTGTCTAAAACCTACTAAACGTTATTAGATTTAATGTTAAGCAATGTAAGTAACAAACGTTTTTAAATATTATGGTACAGAAAAAATAAACATAAGACAAAAGTTGTCAACTTTATTTAAAGAAGACTACGGTGCAACTAATCAGTTTAATTAAGTTAAGGTTAAGACTAAAAAACAATTAATATTTTTACTACCTAGACCTAGACCTTTAAACTTCTTCTTTAAACTATTATAATGTAGCGTTGGCGCCGCAGTAGTTTCTTTTAGTTAGTGTTATTTTCTTTTGCTAGAGACAATTTATTCTTTGAAAAGAAAGTTATGCAGACGGACTGCCATTAAAACTTTGTCTCGTTATTTATTCAAAATAGTTAGACACGTATTATCATGGTGTTTTGAATTCTTTATTTCCAAAATTAACCTCGATAAAAATGCAAAAGCGTCTGAGGGTCTAGGAATTCATCTTATATATAAAATTCTCGTGTCACAATGTTAGTTACCGTACTCCTCCAAAACGGCTTACCCATTTTCACCATATTTTATATGCATATTCAGTAGGTCTGAGAATCGGCTACTATCCTTTTTTCATACCCCTAAGTGATAAGGGTTGTTCACCCTTAATATTTTTTTATTTATATGGCAACACAACGTTTGCCGTCAGCTAGTGATTTTATATATTTCATTTCCACCTAGCAGTCAATAATTGACCATAATGAAATTTTGAAGATCCTACGCTGACTTTATCTACGGGACTTATGTCGTAAATTGTTAACCCCATTTTAACGGGACTCTTACTCAAATATACATGACTTTAAACACATACCTTATACTTTTCCCCCTGGAAATTTTACGTAAAAAAATAAAAAGCACGCGAAAATTCGTGTACCATAATGTCAACAACAAACAAACAATTCCTGAACAAACCTTGTACCCGACACCTGGACGCCCGCCGTGAGCATTAAATAGTTGGCGGACATAATAATTTTAAATTATTACGCCTGCTGTTCTTGATGTAAGCATCGGATTACAACGTATTTCTGTAGGAGCACTTTATTTGTTTATTATAATTTAAAATAACTGTTACCCGGTCATATATATGTTGTCAATTTATATTTAGAAAACAAAGCTAAGACGCCACCCGTGATTTTCCGTTTTAACGCAGGATTCCTAAATATGTAGTACTCAAAAAAATATCCTTTTACGCCCTGCAAAGTCCTACATCTTAAACAATTCTAAATTTAAATTCTCGACAAATTCGGTACAGTAGTTTGCAACATAAGTGCGAACACTGACAAACTGCTTCTTGTTTATAATAAACTAATATCGTGCAAATAAGCATAGTATGTACCTTAGAATATTACTGCTTTTGAAATTATAGACTGACGCTACCAATTTTATTTACATGTCTAAATTATAAGTCAGTAACTACTTTCGCATTAAATAGTCTTATAGGCAATGTTATTCAATGTAATAGTAGTAGTGCGTAGGTAGCTTCGTAGCAGACGAGCATTTCGGCAACATAGTACGAGATGTCCGTTATTACGGCGAAGTATCCGGAAAATCTGAGAGGATTTCCTCTGAGGACGACGCCTTGCACTATTAATACTGTCTGAAGCGTGGCTCGGACCCTGCGGAATTCAGAGAAGTCGCCACTCAAGCATATTACAGTAGGTACGGAGATTAAACAACTTATATTAAATAAGGAATTAATGCGATTTGGTAGACAGGGTATACAGAAGATATACATGGTGTACAGTGTTTGACGATTTTTAGGTACCTAATCAAAATCTAAACTGAAAATAAAGTAAATTAATTTCACCTTCTATACGTTTAAGAAGTTGTGTATGAAATAGTCGAGTAACTAGAGAATTATTATAAATAAAAAAACCTACAGGCTACGTCACTCCAATTAGACGAGTCCAACGACACCTCATTTGTTAAATCCGTCCAAAGAAAAATACATACATACACACATAATTATACACATACATACGTTCGAAAAACATTACCCTCACATAGGAAATAGACGCCAGCATTTTGTCGCGAAGTTGTACATGTATCTGTTGCAACCACCAACACGCACAGCTAAGCGAGATAAGTACAGGAAAATTTCCCTTTCTAAGGGAAGCCTATGCCTGAAGTACTGTGATACTAAAACGTTCAAGCTATTTTTAGAAAAAAAATATACCTATTATTTAACAAAATTAGTGTATACCATACACTAAGACTTATAACACCAATAGTTCCGGTTTAAAACAAATATTTAACCGTCTGAGTGTCTAACTAAAATATTTGTCGGTATGTGCGAAATTTGCGTTCACGTGTGAATGCCAACTGGTCTGATGTGTAAAAACAATTATTCTTTAAATATTAATGTTTGATGATAAAGGATTTCAATATGAAGGAATTATCTACGACAAACTATTTTAATACGTAGGTACGTGTAAGTGGGCTTCAACCACATGATCATCATTAACCATCAATCATGTCATCTTTAATTTCTTATAAGCACAATAATTCAAAAAAAATTAAAATGCCGCCTAGAATCGAATTCGGACCCTACCATAAGACAACTTATCACTTAAAAATCACTTTCACTACCATTAATGTACCTCTTAAAATTCAAAAAGGACAATCCACATTCACCCATTATTGTCAAAAGTTACAGAAACAAAGAACCAGTCGAAATGGCTTTCGCTCACATTAGGAATAAGTTCGCGTATTATAGAACAAAATACGCTGAAACACGCGAACGAACTATAAACTCAGTCATACAGGCAAGTAACGATAGTAGTTACGTTATTTGTCCTTTATATAGCCCATTACGAGTTATTTAGAGCGAAACACAACATATTTATTTACACTTCAGTTATAACTTATTTATGTCATTATTTACAACTCAAGTGTGGTAATTGTCAACAGTTAAAAATCTAAGAATCATATACCTATAGAAATATGTCTGTCAATATTTTTGTCCCTAATTTATAAAACAAAGTACTTTCATGAAAATTTAGATCTAGAATAGATAATCATTTAAAATCAAGATTTTCAATACAAGTTCGCTAGGCATCAAAAGCGACACCTTTTTCACCCGGCATTCTCTATCTAGTGGTTCGTAGTAATGTTTTATCCTCTCCAAATCAAATCAAATAGTTTATTTGTTAATAGAACCAACTAAACATACAAAAAAATCACGGTATTTCTCTTACCTGAGTTAACGCAAATTCAAAAGAATACCAAAATACTTACCCGTTCTCCACAAAATACAAAATAATTACGACGCACACTCACGAACATACAGCATAATCCTCTCTCCTTTATGGAGGACACATTCGACAAAATTTCAGGAGTGCATTAAAATTTCATGCGACGTTTTCGTTTTTAGGGGTAGCGCGGGGTGGTAGGGGGCAGACAGACAATCCCATGAGCTGAATATCCGTTTAGCTAACAGGATCAAGTGCGGTAATAGACTTCCTGCCGACGTGACGTCAGAGTTTTTATGGCGTTGCGTAATCATATAGCAGCGAACGTGCTTAGAAAGCTAAGGCGTCCAGCGACCACCTAGGACATTTTATGTGATTTTATTAGGACATCGCCGCACTTACATGTCAATTTAACGTTGGTTATATTTTAAGTTTGCGACTTGACTTATAACTTGGATTTCAAGTAACGGTAAACCAATTCGCACAAATATTTACCAAATCGCATTGTACTCATGTAGTGGAATAACACTCGAGTTGCTGTCAAGACTCAACCAGTAGAACTCCCAAAAAAGGCGTATAATAAGTCCTCTTTATGGTTTGAATACGACGCATTATTTATTCTATTAGTTTCTGGGTTATACTAATATAAGTGTTGCATTCGAACTTCTAAGAATAATAACGTATCGATGATGTTCTTCAGGTAGAACATCTATTGTCTAGGTCCATTGTTCATACTTACTGGTTATTAAATTACGTACGTCATAAATTGGTTGCAACGAGAAACTTGGCTACAGTTAATATACAATAACAATAACCTTCTACAAATGCCAGTACAATTTATGCAGCAGAATACACTTGCCATTCAGACAATAATGGCCTAATATCGTGTTACAGGCCTCGGATACATTCCTATTGATGTCAATTGTACGGCCACGTTGCATGACTACGGCATATCAATAGACGCAATAAATATTGTGAACGAATCATTTCAAGCAACTATGTAATGAAGGAAGATATTAACTTAAACATAAAGATAAAATTTATCAGTTAAAACTTGTGTTACAACATATTATGTTAGTAAGTAGGTGAAGCCATTGTCCATAAGCCACGATGACCATTTACCATCACGTAAAGCGCATATTGTTTTCTCGGTAAGATAAGTAATATTCCAACAAACAAAAGGCCGAGACACGTAAAAGAAAAAACGTCGAGCTCTGCGGCAGCGCACTGCAAAACGTGCAGGGATCATTTTTCAAACCATGACAGGAATACGCGGCGCGTTGAACGACGCACCGCGTTATCACGGGCCGACATTACCGATTCTTATAATGTTGCACCGAAACGCATTTATGTGTATCAGCCCTTATAGTATTTTTTATTGTTTTATATTTAATCAAACAACGTGCGAATATTAATACTTAATGGGATGAAAAAGTAAATTCAACTAGTTAATCTACTGATTTACGAGTACATACTCGTAAACCACTAAATTGTTACCTTAATTTGCAATTTATTCAAAAATGTTATCTTGGATTAAAGTAAGATATCTTCCAATTAGTTTCGACATGCCTCGCAGCTAAAAGAGATACGTCACAAACTTTCAGACTCAATTTTAATATTCAGTGAACTTTCTACTAAGATAAATATTTCGATATTTCGTTGTGGTTTTCTATCAAATTTTTATAAGTTTTAGCCTCAGTTTTTTAGCAGAAAAATAAACCTTTATAACTTTTACAACAAAGAATGGAAATTGTTAAAGTTGACCTATATTGCTGATCTTTCTAAATAGTATACTTTGTACTTCTGTATGTACTACCGTACGTATGTGTTATTTTTGACACGATTCAAGTGTACCTGCGAGCTAAGCTAAACGTAAAATATTATTGATTAATTTCTGTTCAAATTCAAATCTCGTTTATTCAAAATTGATTCATGTATAACACTTTTTGAAATTTAAACTACCACGTTAATTAATATTAGTGACCGCAGTTATCTTATTATTTGCTTTTATTAATTGTAGTTAACTCATCGTTGTAGGTAATTCCGCCGTAAAGAACAATAGTTAATAAATAATATTCTTATATTACAATAATGGCACCCGAGTTGCGGTGAGAAACTCGACCAGTAGAACTCGTAATAAAAGGAGTAAAGGCGTATAAGAACTCAGTATTTACAATTTAAATTTAACCATCAACAATAACAACAAGTTGCAAAAGCATGACACAATGACAGGAATTTCGCCACGTTCAGGATATTCATTAAAAATGTACAACAAAAGCTACCCGTCAACAACAAAGGACGGATACATATTTACTGAAATTAAAATAGCCTTTTCAGTTTCATAAACACCTGTTCCACAAAGGAAATATTAAAAAGCTGTAATAAATTCACACCTCGCCGTAACAATGAAAGGAAGGCATAGAAAATCCCTACCGTAGTTACCAAGGCTGCAATACAATTTTCTCCTGCATTATTACTGCATTTTTAACACGAGCTTTACCGTCTTATTATAGCATATGAATCAAATTAAAAGAAAGAAACTATTCAATATGAAGCCTTATATCATTTCGAACTAGAGAATTATTATGAAACTTCGGGGTATTTATCTTGATATATGCCTGCGTGTGATACTGTCACAATGAAGACGAATCATCAGCGTGCCAAATAATGAGTATGTCTCCTTCTTTGTACACTAAAAAAACCTTACCCTCCAGAGCAAAAAAAAAAGAGAATCACGTCATTTTGTAAAGTGCCAACCAACCATAAATGTTTGTATGCCAAAATATTGTTATACAAAGCCTCGATAAAGGATCACGTCAACCATATCGATTGCCACGGTTGCTACACACAGAAGGGCTTCACACGACGCCAATCCCTACTTTGGCTGATGGACGTCATAGCGCCAATCGGCCGAGACAAACGTATAATAAAACATCGGTGATTTTCCGCGACTTTACGAAAAGGGTTTAAACTCGAGGCCTATCAACTATTTATGTAAATAAATTGATATCGGTCTGTAATATCAAAATACAGTGCTTGTATTTTAGTCTTATAAGGACAAGGACTTATAAGGTTGAAGGTGGTAGAACCCTTTGTGGTTCGACTCCGGCGGCACCACCGCCACACCTATTTCTACCTAATAACAGCAGTGTTAAGCGCTACTGTGTTCCGGTTTGAAGGGTGTGGTAAGGGAAACAGACTTTTCCGAGGCGTTCCAGCTTAGTCCGCAGGGGTAGTGCCGCATCTGTAGCCGACCTCAGGTAGGAATATCTAATCCTATCTGGGGTTGATTACAGATGTCTATGGGCGGCAGTAGCCACTAATCATCGGGTGGACTGCATGCTCGTCTGCTACTCTTATATTATATAAAAAAACATGGTTTGGTATCTGCAACGAACAAGACAAAACATTATTAGAAAACTAAGAAAATATAAAAAAACCTATAAAATTTTTATACGACTTCTACGACACATCCATTATCAAGGGACTGGTTGTTATGCATGGCTGTAAGGCCCATTTTTTAATTTATTTCAAATACATCTTAAGTTACCGGCATGTTAATTGAACGATATAGAAACATGAAAAAAAATAGTATGACTGATTTTATGGGTTTCACTTGGAAACAATGCCTAACCCAAATTGAGCGAGGTTTTCCCTGATCCAAGAAAACGTATCTAAAAATTGAAAAGCCTTACGCAGACCCGGTATAAAATATAAAGCCAGTCCGCAACGTGGATCACAGTTTGCTACAAAATGTAAACTGTATTTCGAAGTAGCTCGCTGAGCGGACAAGCTAGATACCTTTCAAAGGAATATCAAATGCGATATCCTATTCGAAACCGTATTTCTGAGGATTTTAACGTAATCTATAAAAAGCAACCTCAGTAGCTTTCGATTTGCAGAGAGAAACTTAGCGTTTATTTAAAGTCAATTTTAAAATTGCAGAGTTAAAAGTTTAAACGGGGATTTAAATTTTCTTGTAGAATTTTATTATGGCAGCAGTACTGCTCGATTTTTTTAAATATAATTTGATTGTTGCCCACTTCGTCGTAAGTAGGAGTAGTCGTTTGATTCTTAAATACGCGTCATAACCAAATATTTCATAACGATATTTAAGGAGGTAACACGAGCTGTAACACAAACTAATACTCGAGCTAAAACTCAAATGATGTATCATATCAATCATATGAATAATAATCATATTTCAATTTTAACTAGGATTGATCGCAGATTTCCATTAGCGTTAATTACCACATACCATCAGGTGGACTGCATGTTCCTTTGCAACTTCTATTATAAAAAATCTCGGCGAAAGTCGCCATGAACTGTCACTGTTATATTCGCTCCCTTACATAACCATAGGGTCAAGGTTCCATAAATAATATTCGGTAACATATCAAACAACAACTACAATCAAAATGTGAAGTATTTATTCGGATTTCTACCCACATGCTACCTACATCATGCATAATATATGCATAAGGTTATCAGGTACATAACATGAGCATTAAAATTATTTTATGCTCCTTTCTATATGTCATGGAAAAACATCATAATAAAACTTTAATATCCATATAAAAAAATGTAATATGATCAAATCAACCTTTGAAAGATTTAGAAGGAAAAGATCATGTTCGCCTGAAACTAACTGCAATTGTCACTGAACTTTAAATTTAAAACCTTTTATACTAATATTAAACCTTTTATATTAATATAGTCCAAAATATTTTTTGCTATTCCTGGGCACCAACTTAAACGTCTAGCTTTTTTGCTAGCTTTGTGCTAGCTTTTCACAATTGAGTTGATTAGAGAATCGGAGCGGCCCGAGAATGAATACGGTCACTACAAATGAAATCTCGCTTATATTCTTGTATATCACGAGACATGACACTGATGGACTGACGGGCATAACTTTAACTCTTGCAAAGCAATTTTTTGATATTCCTGCCTCGTGTGCTAGTAGACTGTCTCACCACACCTTTTAATACGAAAATGTAGCATACGCAACAGCTGCTAAACAGCAAAAACAATAACGGCAAATGTATTGCAACGTGTTTCATTAGTTAAATCCACCCAACCAATATATTATAATATAGTATATAAATCCAATTATAACTTAATTGGAATTCTAGCGATAAATTAACAAAGACACGAAAACCTACAACATAATCTCATTAATATAATTGAATTCCGATTATCTTTTGCATTACGTGATCGTCACAGGAATGAGCTCATATTTCGATATCGTAATACCGTAACAATGTATCGTATAAATACAACATTAGGGGCTTGCTCTACCGCGTACAGATGAGCGACGAACGATATTTTCTAATAGGTAAAGTGTATGTATCTTTGCAGCTTTACTTAAAGATGCTTTGCATGCAGATTGCAGATAAGACGCGAACATAAAACCGCGTAACAAGAAAAACGCCTTCAACAATTTCTATGCCCAAAGTTCATATTTTATCCTATCCTATCCTACCCTATCATAAGATTGATAGAAAAACTTCATAAATTTTCTTATATGGATACCGACTTTCTTGGCAACCATCACGCAGTCCGGTGCAAGTATTCGTGCCTCCTCACAAAGGGAGCGCTCCATACTATGTTTACTTAAACGCAGTTCAATCCGAGAACTGTCTACTCCAATGAATATCGGCTCTTCGAGGGATATACGGACAAGCAATCAATTCCATTGTTTATTTGTAATATACGACTGTATCGAAATGACACTAGTTAGGTACCGTTACATTGCTATCCAAAGATTTTAAACATAAGGATCTAGAGCAGACATGGTAAAGGCTGGAATTGGCACCCTTAAGAAGTACGAGTAATTAACGTTTGACACATATTTATAAGTGAAGGTGGTAGAACCCTTTGTGGTTCGACTCCGGCGGCATCACCGCCACACCTATTTCTACCTAATAACAGCAGTGTTAGGCGCTGCTGTGTTCCGGTTTGAAGGGTGTGGTAAGGAGGACATCCTTTTCCGAGGCGTTCCAGCTTAGTCCTCAGGGGTAGCGGCGCATCTGTGGCCGACTTCAGGTAGGAATACCTAATCCTATCTGGGGTTGACGACCATGGGCGGCAGTATCCACTTACTATCAGATGGACAGCATACTCGTCTGCTACTCCTATATTATAAAAAAAAATCGGTTATACATCTTGAATAACTTCGTCGCTTATGTGTGGCCCATTACTACTATACAATTAATGAGCATACAGGTGGATAGTATATTAAGAAGGAATCCTTCATTTGAATAGACATAAACGACAATTGTAGATAATAAACCAGGCAATAAACGTATTTATTTTATGATATTCCTCAATTCGCTAATCATCTGTTCATTAACGCTAATGGGACAAGTCTCTTGTGAGTAAAGGTAAGCATTGACGTAATTTTAAGAACAAGCTGATGTCATTAGGCAAACATCTAATTTTGAGTGATGAAATAAAATCCTTATTATTTTCATAACTCTGTAACTTCATACTTTTTCGACTTAAAAATGTAAGTATTATATTTAAAATAAAGCATTATCATATTCTTCATGCAAAATAAATTTGCAAAGGAAACACGTATGAAATTAAATTTAATATTTTTGAAATGACAAAGTAAACATTTTTGTGGTAAGAGATCTAATATACGAGCGACAGTTGGTACCGGCGACCGATTTCAGAAGGGGCTGACGACAGGCGGCGTTCGACTGCAGACGCTGACTGTCACCGATTGTGACGCCCGTCGCCAGCGACTGCCGCCAAACGTCGCCCTATACCGTGAGTAACTAACGGCCGACCCAATGTCGCAAACTGTCGCCAGCGGTTACCGACAGCCGTCGGCAGCGATCGCTGGCGTGGACAGTCGCTCATGTATAGTCCGCGCCAAGCTACTAGTACGCTCTGAAGTTGTTGCGAGCAAGTGTAGTCATACAGTTTGCTATGGCGACGCGATTCATTTCTATATTCAGAGTGGACTAGCAGTTTTACGCGGATTATGCTCGTATTAGTCTTCTGACGCGCGTATGTTACCTCCAAGTCAGCTTTGATTGACAAGGAATATGGTAGTAGGAATAAAATTAAAAGTGAAACAGACAATAATATTCTTACGAACGAGGTTTGGTAGCGAGCCAATAGAATGACACGCGGATGCAATCGCCATGAGTGTACCGCTGTTCTGGATTTACAAAGAAATGTTTCTTCGTACACAACACTATCTTTAATGTAGTCATTGTTAAAACTATCGAGCTAATGTAGCGTATTCAATAACAAGTTGATATGTGATATCCAAAACATTTGTACATGAAAAATGTCATTGTGAATAAGAATTACATACAATGTCTTTAGTGAAAATAAGAAAAGAAATATAATGTAAGCTCGCACCTTTCAAAATGACTCAAACAATTCTAAAAGTATTCGACACTACTCTCGCCACCACCTCTTGAAAAACATAATTAATCTTAAGCTGATAATTTCACGTAAATGTTGATTTCTATATATTGATTGACTCATTTATTGATATGTATATTGTTTTCGATAATACAGTTCAAGTTTTAAACAAGAACGTGATATTATTTATCACCCTTTCACTTCTATGTAGATGCAACTGAAACCTGCGAAATTACAGTTGCGTTTCCAACCTCAAAATATTTATTCTACACCTTTTTATTATGTAACGGGTACTCATGATATGCGTTTTTTTAATTTCTTTATTGCCGAAATTTCGACACAGTTGCACCCCTTACATCATAAAATGTCACAATTCTGCGATAATTTTAGTCTAAAATCATTTATTCTAGACCCTTATTAAAAGCCATATCGTAGGCAGTAATAAGAAAGATGTATTATTTCCAAAAGCCATAGATAAACTTTTTACGAGATTTTATATTTCTGTCGTCACGTAAGTTAGCTATAAAGCCATGATAATTCAAAGTAGAGAGCTTCCAAGCCCGAATCGGACGGTAATGTAAACTTAGACGACAAGCTCTAGCTTGCTGAAGAGTTATTGCAACCATTATTTTATATTACTTGTGGATAGCTTTATGTCTTGAAAGAAATATGTTTACATTGTGTTAGGGAATGCATCAATGTCCAGAACAAATAGACAATTAACTTTTCAAAACATAGTATTATGAGAACGGAGAAAATATTAAAACTTCTGAATTATTTATGGCATACGGATGGGAACAAAGCGTCAATTATCACCTTTTACTCATTTACATACAAATTACTTACATGATATTACTGATGAAGTAAATTTGGACTGGTCAAATTGGTTATGACGATATTTATCTTTGGTACAAACGACTCGCGTTACAGTGCGGTCACCATACCGGGCTGAAGCGCAGAGGGTCCCCCCGGGTTCGGCCCCGGCCAGACAGATAACTGAACGATGAATTTAGATTTCTGTTCTGGGTCTGGGTGTTTGTCTTTGGGCGTGTCCACGGCAATCGCATAAGGTTATGGGTGTAGAAAGGGTCTTTTTTGTGTCGATTTATGAATTCTATGGTGATATTAATCAAGAGCTGAAGATGGACAGGAAAGACTTGTATTGCCGTCTTAGTCGAACTATTTACAGGTTAAACTACAGACTACCTAATGGCCGTTTTATTTCATGTACCGTAAGCCCTGGTTTACGAAAATTTTTAAGGCTAATAAATCGATCTAAATAAGTCCCGGGAAAATCTGTCACGAGCTCAGCCCGTCGCTTCTGTTTATTATGCAATCCCGAGAGTAGCGCGGTCGACTTGTGGTCTCATTAAACGTCACTTTATATGTATTAAAGCTACGATAAGTAGGTAATAGAAGAAAGCCCACGTGTATTACCAAAAAGGTGGAATTAAATATGATTCAATACAATTATTTTATTTGAGACTATAAGAAACAATAGTGCGCTGATAAACATAATTACAGTGGTAACTAAAAACAGTTTTTGGCTACAGTAACGATATTTTTTTTGATATAAAAACCCTATGTCCTTTTCTGAACCCCAGACAACGTGTGTACAAAATTTCAAAATAATCGATTATGTAGTTAAGGCGTGAAATTATAAGAAATAAACCAACAAAGTAACATTGTCATTTAACTAGGATAATAACCAGGATTTAACAGGAGCACGGATGAATACTGGCCAACGCGACGTCTAGCATATTGGACTGTGGGCGACCTAATTTTAACGAAACTTACAAGAGCAGCGATCTCGCAAACTTTATATTAATTAAAACCTCAACTAGAAAAGTAAACAGTCATTCAAAACTATATTCTTTGTGAAAGTTTTCATAACGGTACGATAGGGATGGCGATTCTTTCCGAAAAAGATCGATTCTTGAATTAATTCGATTCGAAGTGTAATTAATTGATTCACAAAAAAATCAAGGCCCAAAGAATCGATTCTCTAAAAATCGATCTTCGATCTATTTAACTAACAAGGGTGAAGATAGTGAAAAAAATGGGACTACAATACGTATCCGTCAGCAAAAAAAATTCTATAACCCATTCCACCAACTTCTAGATTTTCTAGGATAAAAGATCGAAGAAAGATCGATTAAAATAATCGATTTTTTTCCCAAAAGAACGATTCTGCGATTAATCGATCTAAGATCGCCATCCCTACGGTACGGCGCACAGCTCCTCTTAATAAAACGCGGCAGGTGCACGGCGAACTTTGAAAAGTATTTCATTTCACCTCGATTCATCAAGTTCCGACATTTCTTGCTTGGTTTTTTCAAATTTCATTCCGCCTATCTTAACTCGGTTTCTTCACTGTGGAACTTTTTTCATTATTATGTAAATAAAAGGTAACACTAATTACCATAAATACGAAAATATTTATTATATAGTGACCTACATTAAAATAATTTCTTGAACAATCCGGTTTGGTGCAATTTGGAGGATATTTCTGGCCTTTTCCAATTGTGACAGAGAAAACTCTCCCGGCAGTGGAAAATAGTGGTGACAGCCATAAAAATATTTTCAAAAAAGTGTCTGTCTATCATTTACTTCTACAGATCTGCAATATCTAATGATATTTTTACCTAATTCTTTAATTTCAATTTTGAAAAATAATTATAAATAACAGAAAATAGAATCATATCATTACTACATTGTAATTGTACACCGGTACTTTGTGGTGGTCTAAAAATATATTCACTTTAAAATAAACTGACAAACGTAAACAATATTTAGGCATTATATTTGATGATTGTATTACGAGTAGAGTTAATATTGGTTTTACAAAAAACGTTAGCGAATGTCTTGTGGCTTTTAATATAGGTACTCCAAGATTCTTCCACAGCGACGTTTGATTTCACTGTTCTGTCTGCTTTTCGCATTTGCGCTGGTAAAATCTTACTTACTATAAGACTTTTATTTAGTAAAAAGAACTAAAACAGGACTGCACCGTCATTTAATATGTTACGCAAAAGTTATTTGAAATTTAATAGATAATTAAATCGCGTCGATAAAACAGAATATAGCTGTGTAATCCTAGTTATTGATATACAATACGAGGTATAAAATTTTAAAATATTTTTAGGGTTCCGTACCCAGAGGATGTCAACGGTACTCTATTTGAAGGTTCGACTTTCATAGGATATGCCTTGAAACGACGTAGATAGACCTAAAATATATATTTTTCGTTGTTTATGATCCATCTTAAAAAAATGCAAGTCACAAACAAATGTCTAACAGTGGTACGAAACTGTTTGTATGCGGGCTCGACTCGCACTTGACCAGTTTTATTTTCACTTTTCGAATAAAATTTTACGAGCTTTAATAAACAGGAGACATTGAAATATTTTGTTTACGTACAATAATAAAACTTCAACTACATCGTAAATGCAGTATGCTTGGCATAAGATGTAATCATCATCATTTACATTCATTCAGAATAACTAATATTAGTTAAAACTACACAAATTATTATAAAAAGCCGGGTTTTTACAAATTATTTAAAAAAAATATAAAACCACTTACAAATTTTAAACGAATCCAACGACATTGTTTAAATCCGTCAAACCGTTTGGATTGTAGGTAATGCCAAAAATGAAACAAACATAGATAAATAAATACATACACTAGTACAACATTATTCTCCATTACATCAATTAAATTACATACCCTTACCCTCCGCAGTCAGGTAATTAAAAACGATAAAGACACTTCGTCATCAATTCATTCATGAATAATTGAATTGATATGACTCTACATAAGAGATAAAAAGTTTAAATGGACACTACTTGATGTTATCGCAATAAAACGACTATTTTTAACACATGACAGTACCAATAAATCTTAATTCGTTTTTAACGTTGCTACAAAAATGTTTTTGATAAGGATTTATTTTGAGTGCATGAAATAAATGGGTTGCTTATGAGATTAATTGTATCACCTGGCGCTCATTAATTAAAACCATGGCTTTAACGGCAACAATGTTAAAAGATGGTCAGTTATAGGATAGGTGACCGTTGTCTACCGCTCATCATGGATCCTACAAAACAAAGTGAATGATTCTTTCTTAGTTAGTTATTACACGAACGACGATCAACGCTTACAATAGTCGCCGAAAATCGCTAACGACCGTCGCCGACAGACGGCGACAGCCAACGAAAGTTTCCTACAAGAACTATCCCTCTAATATTAGGTCACTTTCGCTCATGAGTTACCTCCCTTAGATGCATCACCTCCCTTAATAAACGCACATAAGGAAAATATTATGATTCATTCCAAAATATTTTTAATAACAATAACGTAGCTGAAGAAGTTACATTTTAATTTAATTAAGAACCCTTATTCCGGCCCATCGCATCCCAGGATGTGAAGATGAGATTTGATGCAAAATGAAAAAGGTAATGAGATGGAAACATCTGGATGAAATGACTAACAATCCCCTTACTCACTTCTCACTCATCTTTGTAATATCCAACTTTAAGCTTCGTTTAAATTTAGAATACTGTTCAAGTTTGCTTTTGTGCCTTGAGGACAGAGTAACGAAAGAGGATGGATATATTGGAAATTTGTGCGCGGTTAATTTATTGGATGGATATATTAATATATGTTAATTTAATATACAAGTGACAATTGTTTAATACTAGAGAATAATTGTAAAATCAAAACATATATCCTACGTCACTCCCACAATGTAGACCAATCTAAAGACACCTCGTATGTTGAAATACGTTATACCGTTTGAGCTGCACGGGGTGGAAAAAATCATACATAAGCTTGAAAAACATCCCTCTGCAGTCAGGTAAAAGATTGCCTTTTCATTAGAGTTGGGACATTATTCTTAGTTTATTTGCAGGAAATCCGAAACATTAATTTCGCCTCCGAACGTACCCTTCATCCTTTGCATCAGTGACTAGCTGTCTCCTTGAAGTCGTTACTCCATGTACTCCTTTTGTAGAGACGTCGCCACGCCAGTAGACATTGCGATAAGTCACTAAGGCTTAATACCTGGGCAATTTACTGTAGTAATATAAAACGTGATCTATGAGACGTCTACGGGATTATAAAAAATGTGCCACTTTAAAATAAGCTTCGAAACTGATTGAATGCGGGGTGAATGAAACTTTGATATTCGTACTAACACCGAAGTTATTTTCATGCATTCATTAGATTTATTTTAAGCAGCTGGAATCATTTATTACCAAAGACACAATGAATACAACATAATATTAATAAGAATTAAGTTACATAAGCTTTTACAAAGAAATAAATGATAAATGGAACCAATAAAGTTTATAACCGGTGATTAATCAATTACAAAATGCAGTACAAGAATAAATGATTAATTTTAATACGTGTAAATTTATTTTTATGATCTCGCAGTATACTTTACTGCACAATAACATTTAAGTTAATGGAGTGAGTTACGATACGACTTAAGAACTTCGTTAACCAAATGCCATAAGTTACATACTGTTTATGTTATATTGCCTTCTATTATTTTTACGTTAAACGTTCTAAAATTTCTTATTGCTCAGATTCATAGATCCGCAACATTTTATTTCTATCTTATAATGGCAATGTCAAAGGCGCTGCGATCAGTACTCGTCCGCAACATTTCGACGGTCCCTACGTATAAAGCGACATGTCAAAAATTGCAATTTTTTTTATTGCATTGCATTGCATTTTTTTTATTGGCTTTAGATTGTCCATACGCTTATGCCTATATAAGATTTTTCTTTAAATATGATGTATTTTACTAGATTTACCATTCGTATAAGAGAACAAGTATAACAATTACAGGAAATAGGTGTCGTACATGCGGATATCTATACTTATCGTTTTGTACGATGTCTTAGAAAACGCGCTACTCGGCATGAACGCGGTCATGTCTAACTTAACATCACGTCTAAAAAGCATATTTTCCGCTTTAAATAATAAGTAAGAACACAAAAAAATGTAATTGTTTTTCTAACCTATAAAAGTAAGACATCAATGTAAAATAAGAGTAAGAGTAATGGTTTTCACGTAGAAACAGTCATCTGTCAGTTTTTCTGGTAAATATTTAAAAAAATCAATATTTAAAAATACTAGTACAAACTTTCGAAAGCTATAACAACATTTAAAAAACAATATTCTTAGAATTGTATAGAAAATTATTTCTAGAGTGGTTTGAACCTTAATTACGCTCTCCTGTAAACCTGCGTTTTCGACATGTCGCTTTATACGTAGGGACCGTCGATTTTATTTCTATCTTATAATGGCAATGTCAAAGGCGCTGCGATCAGTACCCTTACCATGAGTTTTCATAACATCCCACAATTTTACGTTACTTTTAATCAATCCATTTGACTGAGTAAACGTAACAATATGTAAGTGCTCAAGTCTTTTTGTCTGCCCCACATGTTGGCAAAAAAGAGAGACAAAACATAAAACCCCATTTTTTCAATTTAAACATTTAATGTTACCTTACGGATACTATAGTTCTGATACAATCCGCTAGGGGCGCTGATTGGAATTTGTATGGGCAAATACGTAAACAAATACCAAAACAGTCTAATTTGTAAAAAGTGTCAGTGTCAGTGTAGTCAGTGGCCGACCATAAGTAGGACCGCCGCTTTGGGGGTTTAGAGGGGATTACAGTGACTTTGGACAACACTGACCGCTTACCATCAAAATGACTCTCTATCTTTTATTCTTATTTTTAACCTTGTATATTGCGACTTAATTTCGAGAGACAACGAACAAAACGATCGACAACAATCGAAATGTCTAAGAAATAGTATGCACCTAATAGCGCCAATAAATACGAACAGGCGCCAATACTAAGCACGTATTGTTCCACGATGCGCACTGGCTGGTATGCGAGTAGCGCGGGGTGACGAAGCCATACGAGGCGACACCTTGCGCTTAGACTTCGGTCTTGATCGCTTTGTACTCTTACTACAGATTATTCGAATGAATTGTCTAATGAAAAGGGGTTCTTAATTTACCAATTTCTGAAACTCTACTTCTAAATCAGGTACGAGGTTGGAATCCCTGAAACGATCGACCGATTTTTCAAAGTTATTTGCTTAGTAGAAATTAATTATCACTTGCTAGATGAAGGAAGTTTTAGTTTTTAAAAACATGTTTTCCCTAGGAAAAAGAAACATTTTTTTAAGATTTGTTACTCGAGGAAACGCACGTAACATTTTTATTAAATAAAAGTTATTTAAGGTGCTTGTAGTCTACCATTACTCGTTTTAACCAGTGTTATAGCTAAGTTTGGTTAGACTAGGGCCTGTAATCCCTCTCAAACCGAGAAGAAACCCGTGGCCAGTAGATGGATTCTAACGACGTTGACAATGTAAGTGAGTTGACGACGATACCTATTTGCACTGACTAGGTTCTTACAGTCTGCACACGACCTTAATATGTTAGTAACAGTCGACATGCAAATAGCAAATAAACAGTTAATATCTATCTATTATTCCAAGTCTGTCAAGACTCTAAGACTCAGGACTGTACCTTCTGAGTGTGTGACATCTAACTTTTTTGACGAATAAATTTAATATCTTTACAACAGCAAAAGTTCAAATGCTATTTATATTATAATGATTGCGCGAGCCGTCATAATTTATACGAGACTGCTTAACCGCAAACATGATGTAAGCGAGCCAATGACTTAGTAGGCATGTTGATTTTACACCACAACACCGATTATTAACGATTTTATGTGCAACACTGTGTCGTGTGCTAAAAATAAATGTACAGTTACATTAACATAACAATTTTAAGCGCTAATCAAACCATGAAGTACCATAACAATAACAGACATAACAATATTATTTAGGTATCCATTATGTTTCACCAAAATCTCACTCATTGTAACAAACTCATTGTAACAAGACTTTGTCTAAAAACGACCGAAATAATTCAAACCAAAACTACGAATTTCAATTCAGAAAGTCTGTAAAACTTGATAAGATCTCTCCGAAAATTCTACATTACGTGGAACAAATCCATTACGGACGATAAATTGCAAATCGCAGACTAACTGAAAAACGAGTCGCTACAGCATCTCTACAATCACTCAACCACTCAAAAGACATTTCAATTAAATTGCCAACGAAACAAATTATCTATCGTAAAGTCGTAAGCATTCGTGATAGCAACAATAATTCAAGAAACAAAAGGTCGTAAAGATATAATAAGTGCCAATTTACGGGCGCTTTTATTGACGCTATTACGCGTAATGAGTGATCTTCTGTTCTTACTATAAACGTTGAATGCGTGCTTTAGACTTTTTACTTTGAAATCGGATTTATTACTTTTTCTCCGACTACCTCAGAAGTGAATGGTTTTTAAAGTGTAGATACCTATCTCTGTGTGTGTTGTTTTTTTTGCCATGCTCTATAGCCTAAATTGCTTATTAAATTTGAATATAATGACATATCGTTTATTTTGTCTTTATGTCAGGAGGATCGTAGCCTATTTATAAGCCAGGAGTCCCATTACAATTATCTGTTAATTACTAAACTTTCCAATTCTATATCAAGTATGCGACGGCCGGTTTTATCTTTTCAATCAAGCAGTCTAGTTTTTTATGTGTGATCGATGGTGTCAAATGATCGCACACTTCATTTGGTGCTCAATGTAACGTGTTTAAAATTACTTTTTAAGTGAAAGTAGCTAATACGTGATATGAGAGAAGCTTATACGGATTCCTACATTTTTTATAATATAGAAGTAGCAGAAGAAGAAGTGGATACTGTACCCATGAACATCTGTAATCAACCCCAGATAGGAATAGAGTCCTACCTGATGTCGGCCACAGATGCGCCGCTACGCCAGAGGACTAAGTTGGAATGCCTAGGAAAAGTATGTCTTTCATACCACACCCTTCAAACCAGAACAAAGCCGCTCTTAACACTACTGCTACGAGTATTAGGTAGAAATATGTAGTAGCGTTAACGCCGCCTGAGTCGAACCAAAAGGGGTTCTGCCATTTTTCGAAATGAGGACTATAATAAACAAGAGAAAACTAAAACCGAAATTTATTAATTTATCTTTCCAGGTAGGGCTGTACGAGTATATTTAATTTCTAGTAAATCTGCCATAGAGTTCCATTTATGGAGGTTTGTAGTTAAAATGAGTTGTAAAAGTAAAACGTGAGTAATATTGCAACGGAAAGTATTTAATTAATTCATTTCACTTGTACACAAGCTTAACCAGTCTATTAACATATTCCGTAGTAACTGGTCTAGTTACTAATTAACTTCATGTACTAGCACGGGAAGTATACAAATTAGCCTTCAAGAGTTACCTGTTAATTTCTTTCGATGAAATCATGTTTTGTATTAAACTGCAATAGAAATTTAACACTACTTCCATCCTTCATTAGTCTTTGCAAGTCCTCTGCCTCTCTAGGCCTCACCTAATTGACGCGACACAGACCAAATCTAGCGATAACCCACTATCTTCTTCAAGTCCACCTCCACTTCAGGTCAGCGCCACTTGAAGAATTTTCTTCACTTTAACTTATCAATATTTTAACTTATGGCACATAATATAAGTGATACGTTATACTAAGTGATGCTTAATACACATAGGATTAACTTGATACCCAATTAAAATTCTGCTTCCTCCTTCATAGTATAAATGATCGATGGGATGTTTTTATACTACGGCGTGAATAAAATACAGCTTTTGAACGCGCGAACGAGAGCACGGTACCGAGTTCATAGTGCTGATTTTTAGTTTCGACTTAATTAAAATATCACTGTGTGGCAGCAATTAAAGCAATTGGCAATTAACGTATTGGTGTGAAAAGAATTATTATTTCCAGTGCGAGATAAGCTCTTCAGGACTATTCCAGGGGTTCCCAACCTTTATGGATCAGGCCATGTTTATCTCATTCTTGTTAACAGGGACCACTATGTATGTATAATAAAAATAAACTACAATATTCTAAATCAAACTTTAACTTTAAGTTTCAATTTTTTTTTATAATATAGGAGTAGCAGTCGAGCAGTCCACCTGATGGTAAGTGGCTACTGGCGCCCATGAACATCTGTAATCAACCCCAGATAGGATTAGATATTCCTACCTGAGGTCGGCCACAGATGCGCCGCTACCCTTGAGGACTAAGCTGGAACGCCTCGGAAAAGTCTGTCTCCCTTACCACACCCTTCAAAACGGAACACAGCAGCGCCTAGCACTGCTGTTATTAGGCAGAAATAGGTGTGGCGGTGGTGCCGCCGGAGTCGAACCACAAAGGGTTCTACCAGGTTGAAGGTACGAGGTTGATTCATAAAAAGAAATAATAATATTATAGGATAAATAGGAGGACTAATAGTCTTACTCAAAATTACACGGAAATCATAACTTTCTTTCAAACGGCTCACTGCCCGGGTAAATTTTAAATCGTTTGTGGACCATATTTTGCCTCCTGCGGACCACCGGTTGGGAACCTCTGCTCTAATTGATATGTCTTCCGCAAAGCTCACTAGAAGAGCTCGTATTTAAAATTTCAATTTATGTTCGTAACATGCAGTGTCTCATAAATCTACAGTTCTAATGTAATCGTTATTTATTACGCTTCTTACATTCAACTGCGTAAACATTTTCGTTATACGCAAATATTTTATTAAGACATTGCTATAATAATAACATAGATAGGAATTCTATGAATTTTATTTGCATTAATACAGCCTGAAGATAGATTTTTTTATGTTACTTGTGTAATAAATAGACAAACATTTCGTTCTATGCGATAACTATAACCTAGACTATAACCAACGCAAAAAAGTCTAATGTGATATCTATATTACATCGGCCCCTATGCGGCCTAAGCGCAAATGCCTTAGACCTTACAATACTGGAATGGTCTTATAGTGACTAAGGACAGTTTACCACGCCCTTCAGATCAGGCCACAACTCTAGCATAGTCACTATGAGCCACAAATCGTGCCTGCGGTCACGATCTGCGATATACACAAAAATCCTTGAAAGCTTCAATATCCTCCGGTTAGAACTACTAGAGGCATGTAAAATACGAACGAATTGGTTGTAAGATTGTGGGATACCAAAATAAAACAATACTAATTTCTGATGAGAAAAAAATGTCTTTTTTTAAATGGTTTTAGGTAACATATTTTACCTTTTATACTGTTACATAAATATTATAACCCGATTGTACTCGGTTGATATTATATTTATACGAATAATACAAAGAATGGATACCGGCAATACATGATAAAAAATACAAAAATATGACAAATACTGTTTCACTATAACCGTTATAATGGTATGTGGGTTTTTAATTCAAATATGTGTGATATACACACTCGTTGCAAGCGTGTGTGGCTGTGTACATTGTATACAGTGTCGATAAACATTTTAGTGGCCAGACCTATCGCACGTACATATTATGTGCTTAGGCTAATGGCACCATGTAAGGCTTGATACACACGGTCATTCTATAATAGCTTTACATGTTAATTGTCATCTTTAAATGAAATAACATTAAAGGTGTGTCAATAATTTGGTAAAGTATGAAGATTTTTTTTAATAAAATTGAAGTGGTGAACGAGCGTGCAGTCCACCTGATGGTAAGTGGTCACTGCTGAATCTGAAAAGTTGAAACTTGAAAAGTTGTATCCGAAACTGAGCACAGTTCAGTTACCAGTCCTAAGGATTAAGATGTTCGCCTATTATGTTAATGAGCCGGCATTCTCACCTTTCGCCGAAACACAATAACTGATTCACGCTAGAAATTGATGTATGTGTGTACTTGTAACTACCTATTCCTTATATCAATAATTATCTTAAACATGCTGACTGTTGCACGACTCATGATGCGAAGCATCAGAGAGTGCTTTACGATCGAAAAAAATTTTTCGCTTCATTTTGGCGGCTATTTTTATTATTATAGCCTTGATAGTTCACGGAATCAAGATATTTTGCATACTATTGTCGAGATAATTTAATGGAGATTAATTCCATACTTTTTAAAAATTGATTTACTGCAATAGAATTGGAAAAAAACACCAAAATAGGTCAAAAAATTTTCCTGTCCGTCATGTGTGAAACCTGAAAACACTGTAACTTGTGAAAAAATCCATCATTTGAGTTAATTTTTTTTTTAATTCTTATCGACGATTGTAGGTCACTGAATGCGAATGATTAATTAATTCAGTGTCGTTTAATTGCAATTAATAAAAAACGAAAACTACAAGACTGTATATCTATAGATATTATGTACATTTATTTATTTCCAGGGGCGCTTGTGCAGTACCTTCTTCCTACTACAGCTGTTTTTTCGGCAATTAATTTTGAACGACTTAAGTTTCTTTTTTTTATATTTCATAATAAAATGAGCATTATGAGTCGTGCACTTTTGGATTTTCCAAACTTTATTGTATATATAGTAAGTCTATGTCAATGGAATAAGAATACATATTAGATTCTGAATAACTTATAACCTCTGAATCGAGGAATTCACTGTGAGTTGTTTTCTCTAGTGATATAATGTTATAGGAAACATAATATACATAGCAAAACTTTCCGACAAAAAGAAAACAACATTTTCACCGCCTAATACGTTGATTAGAAAAATATTGTTTTTTTTTTATAATAAAGGAGTAGCAGACAAGCAAGCAGTCCACCTGATGGTAAGTGGCATGGGCATCCGTAATTAACCCCAGATAGGATTAGATATTCCTACCTGAACTCGGTCACAGATGCGCCGCTACCGTATGTCTCCCTTACCACCCTTCAAAACAGAATACAGCAGCGCTTAAAACTGCTGTTATGAGGCAGAAATAGGTTCTATCATAACCTTCAAGTTCATGATTGTTATCTTGGGTATACATAATAATAAGCATTTATGTATGTATCAACAATAATAGTCCATAATACGCCTTATTTAAATAAATAATGCATGTAAATGTAGCCTAATATTTGTGGCACCGCAAAGTAATCACACGCCGGCGACTAACAATCTTAATGAGGAAATCATTTGGCAGCCACTGATAAATAAATTAGTTAGTAACTATTGCTTTTCTCATTTAGATACGGGAATTAGAGTTTGTAAAATATGGTATTCTAAGAGTGCTGTAGTTAAAATGGGTGGGAATCTTTTACAAGTGTTTTGGCGTGACTTCATCCTCATATTATAGTAATAGAGAGATTTTTACCCATAAAACTGATTTGTTTTGTTATTTCTTGGAAACGGAAGATGTTTCCACTAAGTGCTAGGAGACAAAATATTTACAATCTATATAAATGTCTCATGGCTTTACATTATGTACCGTTAGAGGGTCAGATATATTCCATAAAAACCTGATTTGAAAGATTTGTTTTTTCAATGTCATTAAAAATGCTTCGAGGATTTTCCACAAGAACACGTAACTTGTTTCTGTCATAAAAATACTTCCACCTACTCTTTAAGTTTGAAAAATATTTTACAAGAAATGACACTTTTTATATAAAGTGAATAACTGCAGGTGGTAGAACCCTATGTGGTGCGACTCCGGCGGCACCACCACAAAACCCCCACAAAAAATCGAAGGTTAAGTTTTAACGCCTCATGTTACTAGCTTACATCGCTCAAAAAGAGTAAACTGATGTTCAGTTTACTCTAAACCAGAAATACCCACGTCACTTGACTACACCAACCTACACAGTACTTAAAACGAAAGACCTTACTGAAGATTCCTCGTAATTGACTGAACTCTGAACTTAAAGCTTGTAAGTTCTTGTCACGCGAATAGAAATGTTTGCTCTCCGAGATTCTATCGACTTGGCGTGCACTTTAACGCCATTTAAAACTTGAAAACTTCTTCAGAAGATCTTCGCGACTTGTAGCAAACAAACTGAATGTAACTGAAGTTTCTTTATGTAATCAATGAATTTTCTCTGTTTCCATTGGTATGAATTGCGGTAAGGAGACAAGACTCGAATCCCAGACTGCCAACTCTGTTTTCCAAGTACGTGTATTAGTGATAGAATTGTTATCAACTCATTACTGTCCCACTGCTGGGCACAGCTCTCCGTTTAGAATGAAAGGACTAGACCATATACCACCGCACGGCTCGTATTCTTTAAGGCCAAGTCCTTTAAATTAAAGATAACATAGCATACATATCTATAACTTCTGTTCTTGTCACCGACGGACCATGGTGGACCAACGCCTTACAATGGGATATTAATGGGAAATAAAACCTAATTTTTTTTTTTTTTTTTTTTTTTGGCGCCCAGATGTAGGTGGAAAAAGGGCTGACCCTCTACGGAGAGGGAGGAGCAAAAAATGCGTCCAAGCACTTACAGGCCGCGACGGCCGGTGCCTGCGTCGTGTGGGGCTGACTGAAAGGTCCTCCTGAAGGGAGGACCATCCCACTAAAAACTCCTTTAAGGCATTCGTCCAAGGGGACCGTACAGCCGACATCGGATAGCGACCTCTCGTTTGCGGAGCGAGAGGCGCTAGCGGCGCTCCCTAGAGAGCTACCGCTGGATAGATGACACTGAAGGTGTCAACGTATCATGAATAAGATTAGAATCGTCGGGAAGACGATTCTCTATGGAGAGTTGTACGCCCCTGTGGGCGGCCAGAAGATTCTCCACATCGGTGGAGAGTTTGTTAGGAGCGTCAGTCAAGATATTTCTTGGCCGACGGCAATTGTAACGGGTAGGAAGAGGGGCAGCATAGTCCGCTGCACCCTTGATTAAGGGGTTGGAATGGTTTTCTGAGCGGTCAAAGAACGCTTCAGAGAATTGTCTGAGGACTTGTTGTATTGGAGCGAGCTCCAGGTCGCGGTGGAGGTCAGCGTTTCTGACATACCAGGGGGCATTAAGTGCCCGACGACAAAAGAGATTTTGTATGACCTGGAGTTTGTCTAGGATGGTGGGATTCGCGTGAGCGAAGGCTGGAGAGGCGTATGTTAACACCGGTCGAATGCAAACCTTATACAGCGTTCGCTTATTCCTGGCTGACAACTTGCTGTGTCTGCCAATCATGGCGTTGAGGCGGCTCATGTAAGAGCGGGCGGTATGGGTGACCTTAGAGACGTGGGGTCTAAAGGTGAGGCCCGGGTCAAGGGTAACTCCTAGGTATTTTACTGTGGGCCTCCATGGAATGGGGGCCCCAAGTAATTTGACGGAGGGCAGGTTGTTTAAGCGCCTGCGTTTGTGGTCGAAGCGCATTGCGGAGCTTTTCTCCGCATTGACTTCGATGCGCCATTTCCTAAACCAATCTCCTAACTCGTTGACCGAGCGTTGGAGTTTGGCGAGGACAGATGACTCCTTTTGCCCTTGGATGTAAAGGGCGGTGTCATCGGCGAAGAGTGAGAGCTGCACCCCATTTTTGGGGATAGGAATATCGTTGGAGTACGATATGAATAATGTTGGAGCGAGCACTGAGCCTTGAGGGACTCCGGCTGTTACGGGGCGTGGGGGAGAGAGGATACCTTCGTGTCTGTAGCGGAAGGTTCTGTCCTGAAGGTAGGAAGCCACGATGCGGACTAGGCGATCAGGAAGACCAGAATGGTATAGCTTGTATACCAGTCCTCCATGCCAGACTTTGTCAAAAGCCTTGGCGACGTCGAAGAAGACTGCTAGTGTCTTGTTACGTCTTGGATAAAACCCGCTTGTGATGTACTCGACAATGCGGTGGACTTGTTGGGGGCACGAGTGCTGGAGGCGAAAGCCAAATTGGTGAGGGATGATGAGTGGGGGAGCATCTATTGGGAAGAGGTGCCCTCTTATGTGAACGAGGATCACCCGTTCGAAAACCTTGCCCATTGCATTGAGGAGGCTAATGGGGCGGTGGTTGGAGGGAATATGTTTCGGTTTCCCAGGCTTGGGAATACCGATAACTGTTGCTGTCTTCCAGGCTGTTGGAAAGAAGCTGAGATCGAGGCAGGCATTGAAGATAATGACCAGAAGGGTCAGTGCCTGCTCGGGGAAGTGTTTGAGCGCCAGGTTGGAGATACCATCCGGACCTGGGGCTTTACGAGGTTTCAAACCGCGGATGACGGTCCGGACCTCGTCTGTAGTGATTTTAATGGGAGCAGAGGTGACAGGGAGAGAGATCTTTTTAAGGACCTCCTCCTCCACCTTGAGAATGTGGATAGGGTCGCACGGTTGAGTGCTGGGGGAGCACTGCGCAGCGATGCTATCTGCGAAGCATTCGGCCTTCTCAGCGTCTTCGAAGGCTATGCTGCCGTCGGGACGCGTGAGAGGGGGAGTGCTTGAGAAGGCTTCGGTACGAAATCGTCTAGCGACTTTGTAGAATGCCTTATGAGAAGGTTGGATATCCTTCATGAGAGAGTTCCAGTTGGAGTCCCTCATTTCGGCTAGCCGGGATCTGACTTTCCTTTGGAGGGCGTAAGCGCGCCTCCTAAGGACAGGGGTGGGATACTTGGCGGCCCATCTGAGGGCTGCGTTTTTAGTTTGGATTAGCTTCCTGACCTCGCGAGGTAGTTTTCGGTTCGGGACCTCTACCACCTTCGCGTTGTCATGAAGCGAAGTCTGAACTAGCTGGGTGAGTGAGTTCACCGTACTGTCTATTTTCTCTGAGCTAACAAGGTAGTCTGGGGGAATAGTATACGGTGAATCGGGGGCCTCTATGGCCGAGGTGAGAGATTTCTCGTACCCTTCCCAATTAGTGAAGGTTTTCGAGGAGGTATGGGGAGTTGGATCATAGGGACCTAACTGTAGAGAGACTGGACGATGGTCTGAGCCCAGATCGTCCAGTGTTTCGATCGCTCTTGTATTGAGCGCGACGCCTTTAAGGAGGGCGAAATCCAGCACGTCGGGTTCTTGGTCTTCCCGATCGGGGTAGTGGGTTGGCGCTGTTGGAGAGAAGATATCAAAGTCCAGTGCGCGGGAAATGGTTAAGAGTTTCTTACCGTTGGTGTTAGTCAGACGACTGTTCCAAACGGTATGTTTGCAATTGAAATCTCCAAATAGTACGACAGAGTCTCCGAGCGAGAGGAGGGCCTCCAAGTCGCTTTGGAGAGGGGCTTTATTGGCGGGGAGGTAAATTGAGGCTATGATCAGGGACGGGTGTCCTGTCATGCCTAATTTGCATATGGTGGCTTCCATATTGGTGAGCTTGGGTGTTTCCAGAGGGGTGCAATGGAAGGATCTCTTGTAGTAGATGGCAGTGCCTCCGCCACGACGGTCGTCGGCTCTGTCATTACGTACAAGTGCGTAAGAGGGGAGACTAACGCCTTTAAGGGAGGGCTTGAGGAAAGTTTCCTGAACAAGCAACAGGTCGATATCCCTGTTGCGGACGAACTCTTTGAGTTCGGGAATGCAAGGCTTAAGACCTCGTGCATTGAAGGAGATAAGCGAGACGCCTTTAGGTTTTTGACGACCGGGATGAAGGGGTTGAGTATGAACGTTACTCATTGAATGGACTTGAACAACGCTAGGTGTTCAGAGTAGATTGCGATGCGCTCCGCCTGGCTGGCGTTACGCATCTTTTGCGAGACGAGTATGATCTCGTCGAGGTTCACGCCCTTAACGCAGTCCTTAAGGAACATGATATGTTCCCTTACCGATGCGTCTTGGGTGGGACGGGGAGTGGGAGTGGCCTTAGGGGCCGGGGTTGGTGGGGCGGTCGCGGGTGCGACTTTCCTCCAACTCATGGGAGCGGTTGGGGTTTTGGAGGCCCCTAGCCGCGGGAAATTGGTCGAGTTGACCGGAGGTGGGCCTGCTTTCGAGGGCTGCTTTTTAGCAACCTTCTTTTGAGCGGGACGGGGGGCTTTAGGGCAGCCACGGTAGTTAGCCGGGTGCCCTGAAGTGGTGCATAGCACGCAGGCAGGAGGGGACTCATCTTCACGAGTTCTCTTGCACTCACGTGTGGCGTGGGGTTCTAGGCACTTGACGCACCTTGGGGGGGCAGTGCAGTTCGCCGCTGCATGGCCGTAAAGCTGGCAGCGGTGGCACTGGGCAGGGTAGCCACGCTTGTTAGGTGGTTCCACCTTGATCTCAGAAAGGCCACAGATTGTGAGCTCCTTCTCCTTGAAGATGTCCTTGGAGGACGGGGTTTTGGCTAGAATGGCCAGGGCTAGAGGGTATTTCACCCCTTTGCGGTTGTACAGCTTGTGTACACCTTCTACGGGGAACCCTTGGTTGACTAGATCCGTTAGGATTTCGTCGGTGGGGAGCTCATAGGGGAGACCCCTAAGGACCGCTTTGATTTTGCGGTCCTCTTCTAAAGCGTACGTGTGGTACGGGAGTTGAAGGTGAGTTAGGAGCCTAATGAGGCTCCTGAAGTCCTCGGTGGTGGGGCATGAAACGCGAATAGAGTCGCGAAGGTTACGTGCCTTGGTGTAGTGGATCTGTTTTTCCACTAGGGTTTTAGAGAAGTCGGACCATTTCGACTTATCTCTGAAGAAAATGTGTGGGGGCGGTTTGCACTTGGCAAGTGCCGGTTCGCAGCGCGTGGCTGGCTTGGCGGGCTTAGCCGCGGGGGTTGAGCTCTGGGGCTCGGTGGAGGTTTTTGGCACGGGGGCCAGAGTGGAGGCTTTTGGCACGGGGGCCAGAGCGGGGGCCGCTGGGGCTGGGGTGGCTTCGAAAGAGGCCTCGGAAGAGGTTTCACTTGTCGCCTTAGCGACGCGTTTCACCGGTCGTTTCTTGGTCTTCCTCGACTTGACAGGGGTGAAACCCTGGTCGTCGTCGGAGGAGGGGGCGGTGATGAGGGTGTGCTCCGACGATTCGTCGGAGGAGGCGGGGCGTTTGAGCGAGATGGCATCGAAGTCCATCTCGTGTCTCGGGGTGGCATCAGGGGATGCGGGTGAATCAGTAACGGACAGGGGATCCGTTACGGATTTTAAGGGCTCGCAAAGGGAGCGGAGTTTGACTGAGTCAAATGGGCGATTGAGCTCCTTGCTCAAGAGGGAGGACAGAGCCTCGAAAAACCTATCTGTTACCATGTAGGCCATGGTAACCTGGGATGCCTCCCTGCCGAGGCAGGGAGCTAACGGGGAGGGGGAGGGAAATGCAATTACCCCTAAGGGAAAGTAACTGCTACCGTCACCCTTGGGATAGCCCAAGTGCAGTGGGATCGGGTCTGCCGGTTTCTCCCAGGCCGAGA
This sequence comes from Epargyreus clarus, assembly GCF_041222505.1. NCBI lineage: Eukaryota > Metazoa > Arthropoda > Insecta > Lepidoptera > Hesperiidae > Epargyreus > Epargyreus clarus. The sequence continues at coordinate 7,527,386 of NW_027332233.1, forward strand.
GGTCTGAGAAGCGCACCGGGTCAACGCTAGCTGGTTTCGTTGGCACCGTTAGGTATCCACCAACTCAAACGCGTCGGGACGTGAGTTTTGTTTATTCCCAATAAATTGGCAATAAACAAAGCACGGACCGCTATCGATAATATCGAGTAGGCGAGAACCGGCCGAAAGGCCAGAGAAAATTCTGGGTTAGGAAACACTAGAGCGCGAGCAGGCGGGGCTGCTCGGTCTGGCGTTCAAACGCAGAGTGCTCATATATATAAAACCTAAGTGCCAGCTCTACATTTATTGCCATAAAGTATTGGAGCGAAACACACATGCAATGTGAAGGTACGGTCGTCACACCCACAAAGCAATCCCCAGAGTAAAGAAAAATCCCGATGACGTCACAATGAACATAGAGCTTTTTATGACAGAAATAGTTGAATTCATTCCGGTTTATTATTTATTACCCAGAAGCGTTCCAATCACAACACATTAAAATACGCATAAAGACTAACGTCTATAAATCAGAGAGGTATTTAAGAACATAAATATATATTGGCACTCAATGCGGATGATAACTAAAAATTGGCCACGTACTCGTACGAGCCGTAGGAGGAGTTCCGTACTAAAAAACTTTCATTTATTTTTATTTTTAGCATTTGTCAATTTTATTGGCAGTATGGCAGACAGCTTACATCGTGAATATTCAAACTGTCTTCCTATTATGGTTCAATAATTAATACAAAGAATGCTGGAAAATTCCAGTTTCTTATATGGGAACTGGGAACCTCTTTATTTATTATTTACAACTTTTTTTTAATATGTGTTTTTGTTGTGCCTATAATACACATTCTGTGAAAATTTCAATATCCATCTATTAAGGTGCAAGATAACATGACAGATGGACAAACAGCGAAGTTTTAAAAATACGGTGCCGTTTTTAAGCTTTGAGTACGAAACCCTAAAAAGTCAATACAAAAGATTGACGTGTATCTCTTATAAAAAGTAGCCTCGCCAGAAGCAGCCGGAGGTCGTGACCGGCCCCCGAGATATATCACGAAGCAACTTTGGACAAATTAATCCGGCCACTCATCACGTCAGCCGATATTGAGATTTGCGAGGTCAATGCCCTAGTCTAGATGGACTAGATTAGGTAAAGACGAACGACCGAATAAATTAGGCTTTTAGATTTACAATACTCAACCACAATGATTCATCGTACTGTTAATAACAATATAAATGAAATGTTTTTACGTTCATTATATAAAGAGATTATTTTACAATCCGTAAACACTGTACAATAGTGGCACATATAAATATGATGGTATACATTCCTCAGCCGCGTAATATTCACCTCCTTACCTCCCACATAGAGCACATGTGAATGCAAACAATATGAGTACACACCACCGCTGACACGTGTTGCTATATTGTATAACATGGTATGCCATAACATTCATTTCTACAAAGTAACTGATACCATCAACAATTAATAAAACATTTCGTTTATTAGGAATATTGGAGACTTGTCTCATCTTGATATAATTTTCTTCCTATTAGAAGTATTTCTAATTACTCCTATGTTATTTAACAGTTCAAGTCACTTGATGAATGAGATCGTCATACGACTCATCAATCACCATTCCCGAAGTTAACAAAAACAACTAATATTGTGATCAAGACTAAAATAATTTTCTTATTAACACGATCTATGTTACACATATAGTTACAACATAGCGTCTAATACGAACATTATGTTGAATTATAGTTGTACAAAATCACGACTCATCAATCACATTCAGCAAGTTAACAAAAACTACTAATATTATTATGAGAAGACTAAAATAATTTTCTTATTAACACGATCTATGTAACACATATAGTAACAACACTGGTCTAACACGTACATTATGTTGAATTATAGTTGTACATAATTATGATGTCAAAATTTCCTGTCCAATTAATCGCATGTGTATAAATTATTGGTTTTTGACTCGAGGAAATTATGTCTAGACCGTGCTGGAATCTAGCCAAAAACCTACGACTAACTAGATAAACGGCATTGCCAAATATGAGAACTAGTCTAGAATCGTGATAAGCGCGATTTCACGGACGTCGCCGCCATTATACAACTCCCCATGAAACAAGTTCGTGATAGCATAGTGATCTAATGACTAGAAAATCTGCCCTCGTAATATAGAACACAGTACCTAATCGTCATTTTGCCGCAATTCAGTTTTTGACAGATATGGGATCAAAAGATTATGATAGGAAGAAAAAAGTTTTCAATTGGAAGTCAACAAATCGCACGGAATAAGGCAGTATTTGCACCAGATTAGATAGTAATCCTTAATTTGAGCGTGTTTTTCTCGGAACTACGAGTATCATTTTGCAAATACTACGTTCTTCACGACGACAGAAATTAAGGTGGTACAATTGGTGGAAAAGTAAAAGGAATAAAGAGTTCTTCCTATTTTAAATGTCGTTTAACAGTAGAAAGTTTGAATTGAAAAAGGTTACTAAAACCTCCGAACTGACTACATAATAAGTATAAAGAAGTTCTAAGCTTTAAGCTAATTTAATGTTTACATCACGATTACATATTTCCCATCTCATCATCCATTTGTATCTTCAGCGTAAGTAACCTCAAAGATATAGATTTCAATATAAACAAATATCAATCCATCTGAAATTAATACTTTGCTACACATCGTCTGAAATAAACATGTATGTATCAGAATTGTATCTACATAGGGAAAGGGACAACTCACCTAACTTGTTCGTGCTTCTGAATATAAATTTTGTGGAACTGGCCCTCAACCGGTGATATGATGTCGTTCTTCATCTCCATAGCGACGTGTTGAGGCAGCACCGATAGCAGCAAACGTTCCTGCAAGCAAAGTTCTTTGTATAGAAATTATATGCTATACAGAGCATTACGCCGCAACTCAAATGAAATTATTTTCTTTACATAATATTTTTAAGTTAAGATAGCATATTTTTTTAAGGTAAGATATTAACGACAATAGCAATGGTTTTCAGCATGAATACCACCTATTACTAATAATGAACCATCAGCAGTATATTTACAACATCAATGTATTCTATCTCTTCTTACCTAAGTAACTTCGATACCGAACCGTGACAATAAGAAACACAATTTAATTTAGTATGATTACGACTTTACGTGAAGATATTTCTTAAGAAAAAACGTCTAAATAGAATCGAGATAAGGTGAATAGACCTCAGATAAAAAGAAATGCTGTCTCGTCCGGAGTATTCTAAAAATAAGTAAGCGTGAAATTGATAATTTTCCGATGAGTTTACAGACGGGCGTGCATTATTCGATTCGCCATGCGCCCGGCGCCGGCGGACTTGAAAATATCGTTAAAGCGCTTCTAGACGTCCGGTTTTATCTCCGGTTCTCCGGTAAAAAACGTTACATTTTTTAAAATAGATATAACTGATATAAGAAACGAATCTGTCCATCGTATGTTTAGTACATAATAGAAGTGAATGTCTATATCAGCAATTAATCTCAAATAGAATACCAGCCGCGCCGATCACAGATGCGGTAAGTAACCTCAATTTCTAAGTGAGGTCGTTTTGATATAACACATTTTAATTTTAAAATCAAAATGGATACATGTACCTACTGTTGCCCGCTTAACGAATTACCACTATGTATTAATTCTTCAATGTCTTGTGAATAACTAAGAATAAAAAGCTCTAATTAGCCACTCCAATACTGAAGTGTGTAGATGTTGCCGTCGATAATTCTCTTAAACGGATATCCGACAAAATAAAACTTGAAATAATGATCAGGTAACTACAGATATATACCATCGTAAACACCTTACATTTATATCCTTAAAATACATGTGATATTCTAATAATTGAACAATTATACCCGATCCGTCATCCGGTAAGAAAGGACGTTAACAAGCGCTTTAAGAATTCTGTGCCTCTGCCTCTGAATCACAGCGTAAAATATAGATTAAGATTTGGTCTTCGTATTGCAGCTGACAAAACAATCAGCTAGCGAGAGGTGTGTCATCGGTAGAGAGAAACAGTCACCCGATTTATAGCTTTTGCTTTTTATTGCTAAATTACAAATCTGCTAATATTAGCTGACCCAATTTTAATTGTAATTTTTACGTGGTTGAGTTTTATATTTATGCCTAGGCTTTTTACAGGTGCTTTTGAGCCAACTTTTTATTTTATGCGGAATTCAGGCTGCACGCCGTACGCTTTAGAAGTCTATTGGAGTAAAAGTAATAAATAAATAAACGGGGCAATCTTTGGGGACTGGCAACTGCCGATAGAACTGACAACTACGATAAATAACTGTGAATTGTATCGTCGAGCTATTAGATGATTATTTTTGAATTATTTTTGGTTTGTAAAGATGTATTTATGACTAAATTAAACTTTAATCCTTGATCATAAAGCGTTGGGTGACAATGACGCGAGTTCCAAGATTTTTGTTCAACCAAAAAGTGCTCAACGCGCCTAAAGAAGTTTTCACTTTGATTAATCAAATAAGCGTAATGTTCCTTTGTCCGTATCGTAGAACATCATCATCATCGTATCATCTGTAATCAACCCCAGATAGCATTAGATATTCCTACCTGAGGTCGCCAACAGATGCGCCGCCACCCCTGCGGACTAAGCTGGAACGCATCGGAAAAGTATGTCTTTAACACACTCTTCAAACCAGCACACGTTGTTGTTATTAGGCAGAAATAGGTGTGGTTCCGCCGGAGTCCAACCACAAAGGGTTCTACCGCCTTCATAAGTATATAATTATTTACCAGTTTTTCGTTCTCGTCTTCCATGTCAAGTCGTGCGGCGATGCAGTTGCGGGTGTCGAGGAAGGCGCGCCGCTGCGCCGTCTCCATCAGGGAGTGCATCAGCGCTCCCACCAGGTTCACGCACACGAACACCACCACGTTGCCCACCATCTGTTGAAACATAAAATAATTGTGAATAAAGACTGGTAAAAGGTATACCTAGATGCTGTATCTAGAAGGTATTTAGAAGTCCATGTTACTATCATTGCATCCAATGAACTAATTAACATAAAAATATACTTTAACGTTACATTCACATGTGCTGCTACTTTTTCTTTGACATTTAGCCAGCCACCCTTTCATTTTGACCTCTTCCAGATAACTTAGGGCGAACGAGATACCCTCCACAATTATTTTCCGGTGAAAATTATTCATACACTTAGCATTTAACCTGAGTGATCATTTCAAAAAGACTTTCTCGTATCTCACTTAATACATTGATAAATGTAAATTCAATATCTCACTACAACATTGAAACAAAACCTAAATTAACATTTTTACGAATCAGGGAGCCGCGTTCCCGATGTATCGAAATCTTTCCAATTTAAAAAGTTACGCTTACAGATTTTACGTTTAAACGAAATCAGTATTTCGATATTGATTTCTTTGCCAAATACGTTCAGCGCACCTTTATTGAGAATCAATTTGTATGCAATTCTCGATTGCCAATTGCAAGTTAAATAGCCCCGTTTCCCTTGCAACCGGAGGCAATATTATGAATATAAAATTCCTTATTAAAATAAACACAATAGTCTTGTATTCGGCGCGTACAAAATTGGTACATAAGCTAGAAATTTTATACCGGTATTGCTGCACAGTGCACACACTCAAGCAGTGCTATAGTCGAAGTAGGTATATGCTTTTACAGTTCTTGCTTAGAATAAGAAATACAAAACTCCAAACTACGGAAGCGCGCACTCATGTATCTCGCAAAGACGGTCATCTTTGCTTAATTTTGTAGACTATGAAAGCCTCGAACGAATAATCTAAGAGGTTTAAACATCATCCAGTCAGACATCTAATTTATTAAGTTCTAATTTATTCAGTTATACTAATATTTATATCCATTGCATATCCATTGCATCAATGACACATTGAATATAGGGATAGGAGCGTACAAAGCTTGGTTTTATTATTAAAAATATGCGAGCTTTCTAAACTAATTCCATTTGTGACAGTACACATTATCAACCTAATGGAATCGCGGGCGTCATAAAATGAATAATTTACGACGTTTTATCAGTGCCCATATCTCGCGTTTTGAAATCCAAGTGGTAATAAAAAATCGTTCGCTAAATGGTTCGTAATCAATCAATGCGAAAATGACATGTCAAGCTTAATGCAATTACGTTGTATTTGCTACTAGATCCATGTACGTGTGCATGTTATGCTTTAAAAGGTAATTTGTTGTTTTACATATTCATGTTAGGTATATGGGAATAATAGCTACTTGATACGGGAACAAGTTCGCAGCCGTAATAATTTTTTTCTACATTTACCATAGACTTTTATACTGATGGACTCTGATATCAGATCAGAAACAGATGAGTTAAGACTATAGTCCACCACGTTGGTAAAGTGCAAGTCGATATACTTCACATACATTAAATAATATTATTATAGTTTTCGTCTGGGAGTCGAAATTCAACCATTATGATGTGATTATGATAATAAAAAAATAGGTTTTTTTTCATAACATTAAAGTTATATTTTGTGTCAGCCAATTTAGGTATACTTGCAGTGATAGCCTAGTGGTTAAGAAACTCGGCCTCTCGATCGAGGGGTCCGAGGTTCAAATCCCAGGCACGCACCTCTGATTTTGAATGATGATGAATTTAGGTATATAACGATGATGATAATTATGCAGAACTTATAAGCATGGAAATAATATATCTAGCTTAACCTAGTAACCACTAAGACATGATCACGGAGTGCGCCAATAATGTGCAGAATAATTTAAAGTAACTACTAGTTCTAGTACGATAAAATCTAACCATAACAGGATATTTATAACCAAACCAACCTGCAATCAGTCATAAACATATAATGAACTGAATCTGACAGACAAGCATATAATTAAACAACGCTTTAGTTCATTATTACTGCAACTTTAGTTAACATATTGATCAGATAACTTCCACTTAACATAAATCTTTGTATAGCAGCGGCATGTCAAACAAAGTTCCCCGGACCGTAAGTGCCTATTCACACGTATCACAACTACACTACATGGCAGCGACAAAATGTCGGTATCGGTAACCAGTGGTTACACGTGGCTTAGGCTGGCCATACATGGACTGCTCGAGCAGTTACCCTGTTATCAACATACACGGACCGCTTTTGCAGTCAGAGTCAACAGCTTGAAGCTGCCATTGATAACTCCTTGAGTAGTTAAGCTGACCGCTCGAGGAATTCGTGCAGACAGGAAGCGTGCGCAACGAGGAATGAAGAGTGCGGGCTGAGGTAACTGCGCTCGAGCAGTCGACAGCTCGAGCAGTCAGTGTATGGCTGGCGACTGCTTGACCGCAAGATGAAAAATCACCGTGCTACCAACCGCCTCAAGCAGTTGCCACTGCTCGAGCGGTTCGTGATGTGCGTACTTATAAGTCTGAAGTTCATTATGCAGTCGCAGCTTGAAACGTTCGATACTGGCTGCTCCAAGCTGCTCGTGTATGGCCGGCCTTACATCGCTGTGTTGTGTTAACTACAAAGTACTTATGGAACGACCGACTTCAGATGCGCGATGTCGTTTGCGAATTACGTTGTGGTTGCAATGTCAGTATTATCCATAGTACTGATTTGGACACGCAAAGTGAGGTCACCATGAATGAAACATTCCGTTTATCAATTGTCGTTTGGTCGGTGTTCTAGTACATGTGAATAGGCGCTAACGAAACTCCAATTACTCTTGACTGCTAGGACATTAGGGGAAGGACCTCACAAACCGTTCGAGTGTTTGCGTTTAAAACAAAAAAGCCGCAAATTGAGCAAACCACTTCAAAAACTTTGTGTAATTAGGCGGCCGTACATCGGTTTCATTATGAGGGCATTTATGTGAAAATCAATCCGCAAGCTGGCTGACTGCCACAAACATGCATGTATTAATTTCTAATAACCTATATTTAATATCCGTCTGTATATATTTGATGATACATTTATGACGTACTTCGGGCAGGTAAACACACGCTTTGTTTTTGGGTAAATAAATGAAGCTTGGATAACCCTGGAACCGTGTAACGAAATATCAAATAATTGAATGTTGGCAGATGCGACAGTAATAGCTTTGTATCAATGATTTATTTTAAAGGAAAGGTTAATGAAACTGAACGTTAATCATTGAATGGATGATCGCAAGAGGTTAATATCCTCTAAAATTTGTGTATGTCAAGCATAACTACTCTAAACAAATTGATCATTTTGAAAACTAGTTTCGACGGCCAATGATATTATGTCAATCGAAAGTATCCTACATTTTGAGTACCTACAAACAAAAATTATTCAGTGCCACAAAGGTTAAATAATGTTCATATTTCCACGTAGTCCGTATGTAAAATTTGAGTACCTATCTGCGGTCCTTGTACATATGGCATCAGCAAACCTTTTCATAGATTGTTAAGAGGCTGCCGAGTTTAATTACGATCTCAGATATGTTGAGTAATCAAACCTAATAAATGCTGATGTATTAGTGAAGACCAATGCGCATCCGAACAGCGTGGTGGAACACACCACCACAAAGACAGCATTCCCCATTGCGATGACATAACATATGCAATAGTAAGTCAGTTGTGGTTAACGTCGATAACTTGATATAGACTAGAAAATAAACGACCTGCAAGTTCGATCTAACAAGTTCAAACTAGGTCATAATTCGTACCTATGTGAAAAATACATATAAAGGAATAGAATAAAAGTGTCAGTCTGTAATTTTGAAACAAGTGCCATAAAAACTAATAATACAATATTTGTGTGCTTGTCACTTTGTATTCGCTAATTACGAAAAAAAGCATAACATATTTAAATGGGACTTTATGTTAAGGTAAATAACATCACGAAAATTAATTTAAGAGTCCAAAATTGCACGTAAAGCTCTTCCTAAATTATTTACCTGTCCCTTCGGCTTATCATCGAGATTCAGTTCCTTTACTGCCTTCGAAGACATCCAAAAGCAAACAACAGGTATTGCTATTTGAAGCCATAACCTTATGTTGAAACTACGGCACCGAAAGCACACTTTTTACCCCGAAAATATTGTGCGAAACGTTTACAATCACTTAAAATCATTAACATACGTACTCCTTAAAATACGACAAAAATGATATAGGTAATATCATGAAATACACCAAAATTAAAACCACACATCGCATGTTATCGAAAGTTACAATGCATTAGCGTCTAAATGAAATCTGTTACGTTATTGATTCAATAATCTGTTTGAGCACCGAGCGAGCGATAATTTATTTATAACCTTTATACGATAGGCAGCGAGCCGTGCCATATCCCCAATAAGGGCGGTGACACACATTATATTTCACTGTAGTTGTCGATTAAACAGAACTCAATTATCGATATCGAATAATAATTAAAGCGAGCCGTGCAGTACGGGAGGTGTCACACACTATATTTAAAGATTAAATAGAATTCGATTATCGAGATCAAGCAGTACTATAATCTTATTTATTATGAACTTATCTATTAAATCTACATTTTCGTACCAGCCTTGATATTAACTTTCATATTCACCTTTTAGGTACAAGCTTGTATAACATGACAAGAAACCCTGAACGCAAAACAAATCTATACTAAACCTTTTTCTTACATTACCATGCAACTAGTGTTTGTATGGAAAGACGTTAAGTACGCTTTTAATAATTTTCAAAAATTAAAAATATAATCGCAAATGACGTAATTTTATGAACGGGTACGTTGTGTATTGTAATAAATTAGTATAGGACATACGACGTCGATTTCGATATTTACAATCTTAACTAAAGGGCTTTAACTAAAATATCATCATTAAAAACATAAAAAATTGCAAAATTTAACACCTTCACAGCCACATGACAAGATACCTATCTTGTAGGTACAATGTCACTATTTTTCACCGACATCAATGACAACACTACAGTGTCATTTTTGTGTACTACCAACAAAAGTGATCCCTATGCAAGCGCCCTTATGTAAATACAAGTCTCGCGCCCGCGGGCAGTCCCGGGGAACTTCCGCCCCCGCGCTTTTTGCTCCAACTATTGTGACAACCGCTTTATTGTCCCAGACATGTCGCGGACCATGTTTGGAGCAATCCATTTGTTTTACAGCTTCGGTAGCTGTATTATGCGGTACAAAGTTTTGTTTACGTTTCGGATGACTTCCCTTTTAAACTGTTTGCAACTGTAGAGGATAAAACCTTATCTTGGAGAGACCTTATCTTTTATCTTATGATGATTTAATTTATTTTAAGGCTTTAAAAATCATTCCATTTTTTATTTAAGAGACCTGAAAGTCATAATTAATTTAAATTACAATGTTTCAAAATTACAATACTTCAAAATACATTTTATTTTGACCGAATTGAACTTAAATAAACATTAAACTGAAGGTATCATTTAACATTTTATACAAATTACTATAGCTACAAGTAAGAGACATTATAATCAACGGTGACATTGTCCGTGACAAGGAAACATTTGTTCGACCACTTTCACCAATTATGGTGTGTTCGACCACCTTTACTGTTGAAGTGTAAGGCCGGCCGCATTTATGGCCGATGCGATAAAACGGGTAAAGGGTTCATTTATTTGTTCGTTAGAATTTTAATTGGATTTTTAATTCAAATATTATACTTCAAACTAAGGAATTTACACTCAAATGCTAATGGTATTTGTAGGGAGTGTTCAAAGCCACTTAGCGATACGACATAAAGCAGAGGAAGGGTTAACTTTTTTCCTTAAGTAATTTTCATATCATATTTTACTATTCGTTACATTTCATATAGTTACTAAATTTCATTCGCGTCTTCATTAGCGTCGTATTTATCATATAAACTGAGTAACCCATTATTAAAAACCTCAATAAAAAAACATTTCATATGCCCAGATTCGTCGCTGAAAGTGTTAAAGCTTAACGATCTCATGCCTACATAAAAACACAATATGTTTAATATAATATATTGCCCCAACAATTGCAACAAGAAAAGCAAGCTTGACAAGTTTAAACACTAAAGTGTGCGGCGGTGAGGTTTATGACAAACGAGCCAGCTCGCTGATGAACTTGGCGATACGAGATAGAGCAGGTGAAGGGTTCGTTCATTGTTCGTGCGGTTCAATGTTCTACATACTTATGTGCTACTGACATTTTAATTACAAAATATTTTTATGCAATGAAAGTAGTAAGATCAGTTTTACGAATCGATTCGCATTAAAAATAAACAGGCGATTTTAGTAGTAAAGTAAAAACTTTGTTTTAATATGTGGAGTTAGTAGCAGACAATCATGGACGGCAATGTCTACTTCTCAAGTGCACAGCATGTTTTTGCTGACTTCATTAGTGAACTTATTGCAAATGATCTTTTACACAAATAGGTAATATCCGAATAATAGCTTCTTACTAACCGCATATGAAAGTACGAGTTTATAATACGATATTTATAATAATTATTGAATTTTTTGTTTATCTGTTCGTCTGTCTGTTTATTCCGACTAATCCCCGGAACGGCTGGACAGATTTCAACAGAATTTTCTCTGGCAGTTAGCTAATTTTATGATAAGTAACTTAGGCTACTTTTTTTTACAACAAAAAATAATTTTCCGTGCAAAAAGTTGCGCTTATAAACACAGGAGAAACCGCGGTGCACAGCTCGTTGTTAAATAAAACCCTTAACTACAAATATAATTCACATGTGACGTAAACATTAACTTTACCACTTTAACAATTGTAGCAAGCTATTGTATATTAAGCGTTTTTCAATCATACAACAATCACAGAATTTAATTAACAGAAAAATAATATCTCTTTTCACAACAGTTTTATTTATCTACCGAACGAATGCGCATTGTAAAGTAAATAAAAAGGTTGAATGTTCCTATTTTATTTGATCATTTTCCAATTTTTCATCGTACAATTTTCAGCGCATATATTTTGAAATGTTCAGGAATACCTGAATATGAATTCATATCGCATTCTACTCCACGAACCGTGTAAACAGTTCTAAAGTCCTATACATTTCAGGGGCCATATGTAAATAGCGATAACTTTTAACAAAATCAACTTACATAACGGAAGAATAATGATTTTGATAAATAACAGTAACATAAAAAGATATTTTTTCAGAATCATCCTCAAGATTGTAGATACTCTAGAAATAACATATTTTTATGAATTGAAATACAAGTCATATCCTTTATAGAAATCAATACCTCACCTCATTTTCTAATATTCCGAATAAAACAATTTTAATTCTGCAATTCTTCGAAATGGATAAAGCGCAGTACCAATGAGTGCCAAACCGAGCAGAGCAGATCTTCACAGAAATAAAAGCTATTTCAGATTGAAGCGTCAAAGTAATGGCACCGTTTTGGTAAAAGCATTGCCATTGTTATTACTATGTGTCACCCGATTAACCTTGAACGGTCGGCGGCGTGTGAATAATGAGAAACTGTGAAGTCTGTGAATAAATTTACGCATAACAGTGCGGCCCGAGATTGTTATTATGGAAATGTGACGAACTCATTTGAGGACAATGTTTCAGAATCTGTTTGACTTTCCCTTGTGGCGGTGCAGTGGAATGAAAAATGCGGATGAACAGATAACGCTCAAGTGCGTTGATGGCGAAACCTTTGTAATTAGGTACAAAGGTTCTCTCGAATATGCTGTTATTCGCTCTCAATATTGAATAATCAAATTTTATAAATACGCTCGATTGAAAAGGCTTCATTTATCTCATTGAATTGTGATTAAATAGAGTTTCCCGTATGATCGCCATGCAGATCAGCTATAGCGAAAATTGCCGGATTGAATTCCTAGCCGAATTTTATGTATAAAAAAACACTATTTTCTAAGTCAGGGCATTTCTACGAATTGGTATTTAAGACTGCAAAACACTGAATTTCTAAATACTGTGAAACATTAATTATCATTATCGTTCGTCTTGGCGGATATCAGCAATTCTATTAAAGCTATCTACCTAATTATTAGTAGGAACAAAAAACATATTCTAATCTTAAAGTCACATCACGTCGCCGTTATTCATCAGACAAAAATCAAATTTATTTAAATTATATTTATTATTCATTAAGAGCTACAATATTTTATAACGTGTCGGCCAAATATCATTTGTTAGAACAAGGTAATTTAGGGGTGTGCGAATATCGTTCGAATCGAATCGAATCGAATATCAATATTCGATTCGAAATTCGAATCGAATAATTCGAATTTTCGAATTATTCGAAATTCTTCGAATAATTCGAAAAATTTCGAATAATTCGAAAAATTTCGAATAATTCGTAAAAATTTCGAATAATTCGAAAGTTTTCGAATAATTCGCGAATTAAGGGGGTATTCTAGTCTAGAAGCATGAATTTCAGGTAATTTTTTGAAGTGCCGTAAAAAAAGGCAATCAATATTTTTACCATCCATTTTTTTATAAGTTATTTATTAACATTACAAGAATAGGATCATCCTCAAATTTCAATTTTTACTACTTTTAAAAAATTCGAAAAAGTCAAAAAAAAAGTACAAAAACATTTTTTTTTATTCAAGCAGTCGCCATTTTGTGAAAAAATTATAAAGTATATTGATTATTGACTGTTAAATTTTTATTCGAAAATTGAAAATAAGAAACCCTGAAAAAATCGAATTATTCAAAAAATTTCGGATTATTCGAAAATTTTCGAATTATTCGAAAATTTTCGAATTATTCGAAAATTTTCGAATTATTCGGGAACTTTCGAATAATTCGAATTTTCGAATTATTCGATTCGAGTTTCGAATCGAATATTAATATTCGATTCGGAACGAATAATTCGTAAGTTCGAATTATTCGCACACCCCTACAAGGTATTGTGGTATATGATGTCAAATATAGATGACGCAAGTTCTCTGACGCTTCACGACTCTTGCCAAACCCTTTTTAAGCAGCATTTTGCGGTATTCTTAGATTAGACACAACATCAACCAAATCTATTGGTAGGTAATTTAGTATTGCTTGCTAATAAGTGTTCTTTACGATTTATCAGCAGAATTTCGGCGCCGGTTCCGCCCGCATCAAAAGTTATCTATGAGTACTGAAAGGCAGGCACGTTGTTTATAAGATTAAGTAGTTTCCTAAACTAGTGTATCATACAAGTACATTTAACTTACTTTAAATTCTTTAGTACCTATATCTAGAGTGAAACAAAATTAATTAATTAAGAACTGTTTTCGTTAAAATGCCACGTAAAATCTTCGGATTTAAACCATATTTTTCTTATGATCACTTTTGACGCATACGTAGTACTTATTAATTAATTACCCACATGTCGACTATCATACCACATATCCTTGCAAGTCAACTATTGTGTGTACTTTGCGATATCCTTTTATTTTTAAAACATGTATGATCTGTTTTAAAAATCTTATGTGTAGGTCTGTAGATATTGTCCCTGTAGTACCGGGACCAAAATAGGGCTACGGTATCCCCTGCCTGTCGTAAGAGGCGACTAAAAGGGGCTTCCGGGGTTGCAGGCGGCAAGAGTGGGAGCTCAAACCGTTCAGCAAGCGACCCCGCGAAGGACAGCGGTTTTGTGTGGTCGCATATCGCTGTAATCACCAGGGGATGTGAAAGGAGCGTAAATTGCTCCCCCCAGGGCAGAGCTCGATAGAAGGGCATCGCGTTAGGATGACTCCGGTTGTGTGCCGTTGGAGATCCCGGAGTTCTCCACCAAACGCTAAGGACGGCCACCGGGGGGGTTTTAGTGCGGTAAAAATCCCTCATAACCCGACGTCACTCCCATGGCGTCGGGTACCTTTTGAAGGTTCCCCCTCGTTAACAAAAAAAAAAGGTCTGTAGGTATTGTAAAAACATTGTCTCTATATTCTAACTAAGGAAACAGAACATCAAGTACATAAAGAATACTTTCTAACTACGTAAACTACAAACACTGTTGGTTACAACATTGACTTTTCTTTGCTTTTGAACGTCAGTACCTACACTTCACGTTCAATTAATACTGCATTACCATAAGAAAGGATCGGAAGATCATCTTTTTAGAGCTAAATCTAGGACGAACGTGTAATTGTAATGCACAAAGGAGCGCAAGAAGCTAGTCGTGACTACAGTTGCATGGATCTAGAAGCAACTAGACAAAAGGATTCCGGACAGCGGCTGAATGCCTTGTTATACCGTAATTACACTGGTTCTTTATTACATACTTACCGTTGTATATAAACATAGAAAAGCATAAAAACAAATGGTACCTTTAGTATTAGTTTTTACGTTTATAAAAATTACAGTTGTTGTATTTGTTTACGTATTTCCCATACATTTCCAATCAGTTCTGATACAGTCCGCTAGGGGCGCTGGTCTTCAGTCAAAGTAGTGACGGTATCCAAGTTATGAAAGTTAAAACAATGCAAACTATTAATAATCGAATGTAATCAGTAAAGTTAAGGCGCTAGCAGCACGCTTACATTAGGTAGGTACACCTAATATATTTTTAGGGTTCCGTATTTAATATAATATAGGAGAAGCATACGAACATGCAGTCCATCTGATGGTAAGAGGCTAGTGGACATCTGTCCATGGGCGGTATATTATATTAAACAAAACAGGCTAGCCTGTTTTGTTTAATATAATATAGGAGTTACAGATGTAAACAACGCCAGATAGAATTAGGTATTCCTACCTAAGGTCGGCTACAGATGCGCCGCTACCCCTGACTGGGCCTGCTGGAACGCCTGGGAAAAGTATGTCTCCCTTACCACACCCTTCAAACTAGTACACAGCAGTGCTTAACACCGCTGTTGTTAGGTAGAAATAGGTGTGGCGATGGTGCCGCCGGAGTTCAATCACAGAGAGTTCTACCACCTTCAATATCTCGATGTATCTAATAAATAAATCTAATAACGATGTTATTGGTTGAAGCTGAGAACGATGCTAATAAGACGAATGCAGGGTAAAGGAAGCAGGAAGGGAATTGCATTCCAACCAGATCAATCGAGCTAGTTAAGTCAACCGAGTTGTACAAGAAGCGAGCTTCTGCGCCGCCTATATCTGCTTTATTTCTACCAGTATATGCGTATATTACCAGTGTATATTTACCAGTCATTCTTGCCCTTAGAAATCGAAATATTGCAAAAGGTTTTAGACACAAATTTAGATGTTAGGATACCTTTTCTAAACACGTTCTATGATCTATGATGTTATTCACAAATTATTTGAAATATCAAAACGAAAATAGTAGTTCAAAATTCCATTCCTATCGGAGTAACGTAAAATACACGTAGAACACCTGTTCAAATTTTTAAAAAGGTTCAATGTACACGGGACGTCATTGTTGAAATTTGTTTGTCTTTTTACCATTATTGATTTTTATGTAAATGAACAGTAAAGGGTGAAACACGAGCTTCAGTAAACAGAGCAGACCAATTAAGTGCAACTAATGGCTGCCTGGCGATTACCCTAATTAGCCACACTTTTGACTCATCAATTTTATTATTGTTAATACTACGACTCATTTTTATTTCAACATTTGTCGTATATATTCTATATATATAACACTTTCAGTAAACTAAATAGGCTACCTTTGAACAAACTGGAATTGAATATTTCATTTAAAAAATATATCCTCAATATTATAAACTTTCATGAATCGATGTAAACCAAAATGGCATTAACAAAATCTTCATGACATCTAATACAAAGTATATTATTCCTGAAGGTACCATTTGTCAAACGTATCCGCTACATAAACAATCTCGCTATGAATACGGAACAAATGAACGAACGACCGGATCGTATCGACACGCTCTGTAAAGGTCGGAGCAAAACATTTGTTAGCCGCAATGCCGATGGATACTATATATCACTTCAAGGGATCGACGTTCACATTCTTCGAAAGCGCAACACCCTAAAACTGGTAGCTTAAAAACAAAACCAAAGTGCTTTGAGAATTAGATAAGTTAACGTTAAAATATATTCATATCATCTATAATTTTACTTATTTTTGAGGAAGATTACACATGAGTAACAGTGAGCTACTACACAATAGACAGTCGATGACGACAGGAGACAATCAATATCGACATATAGGATGATTTTACTGAATGTATAATTAACAAAATTTGGTATCCAGAGTACCACAGATTTTCAAGAACCCATATATCCCAAAATGGCATTAACAAAATCTTTATGACATCTAAACAAATCATTATTTCTGAACGCGGTACCATTTGTCAAACGTATCCGCTCAGTAAACAATCCCGCTATAAATACGAGAACAAATGAACGAACGACCGAATCGTATCGACACGCTCCGTAAAGGTCGGAGCAAAACATTTGTTAGCCGCAATGCCGATGGATACTATATATCACTTCACCGAGCCACTCACGTATTACGAAAACGCAAAACTGGTAGCTCAAAAACAAAACCAAAGTTACAAGTTAAAAATATATTCATGTCATCTATAATTTTACTTATTTTTGAGGAAGATTACACATGAGTAACAGTGAGCTACTACACAACAGACAGTCAAGGACGACGGGCGATGATCAACGTCGATATAAGTTGTCGCTAGTATTTTAACCCCCCTTACATATAATCTCTTTCCAGCTGTCCTGAATAATCTCGGAAATGATTAATCCAATTTGAATCCTAATTTTATAAGACAAGGATACGTGGGCGGTGGGCGACAGCGAAGAGAAGCATAAAGGTCGATGCAAATCACAGACCTGTATCAGGCCTGTGACGCAAATATTTGTTTGTCGTATTCAAAGGATTCCAATTACCAAAAAAATGATAGATACGCCTCTAAAACAAAGCAAAACAAAATATAGAAGTATAAAATATCCTTCCGATTTGCATAGTGTATATGAATTACACACAAGACTTATCAGAGTAGAGAAATCATGCGCGTTGCAATTCGAAGTTCAAGCTCGTACAATTCAATATTTTGTTATAAATGCAAATTTGGAAACATAATGAATATGTCATTTTACAACATTTGGTGCAACTCAACAACTTTGGTGCAATTCAAAACAAAAAAGTTCACGTATGCCACATTTACGAAATTCCTCATAGCGCTGAAGTCACTGTTACAAATGTAAATTCTGCTTTAAAGAAACGTTTCGCGAGACTGTCTATCCTTTTTGGTCTGAGTAAATGATACATCGACGTATACAAATAAAACTCCATGCCGATAGAATGAGAGCCACTCGCACAACGTTAAAACTCGTATTGTTATTAAAAAACCGCAGGATTTTAAAATAAAGTTACGGTTAACAAACAAACAAACCTGCGTTCTGTCTAAAAAGCAAATATTGATAAGCTCCAAATACGTTTAAAATTCGAGGAATACATATTTTTTAATTAGGTTGCTTTTCCATATTTTCATGTTAATAAATAATCAACTTGATAATTCCTGGCTCACAGACAACATACAGCATAATCGTTGGTTTAAAGTTCTAAAATGTAATTTTGCACAAGATTTTCTTATATACGAGAACACCGAGGTAGAATTTTTTTTAAATATTTGTCCTAAGAAATGGACAAAAACGTCAATAACGTTTTATAATAAACAAGTAGCAAAAAAGCACGCAAATCATCCGATGAAGTGGTTACTGTCGCCCATGGACATCTGTAAATAATCCCAGATAGATAGAGTTTGATTTGTTGTAAGCATGTACTCATGACAATAAATCTCACCTAAAATGGTTAGTTAAATATAAAAACGTTCTCAATAATATTTCTGAATTTCATAAAGTTTTCCATTTACGTCATCACTTCAAGGTATTTGCCCCTATACCTTAGTCTGCAAGTTTAATACCGACTGATAGTCACGCCTCAGTAGTCGAGGGGCTAAAAATAGGATAAGAATCAGGTCGTCTTTGATGCTGTTATGCAATATCCAAAGGACAGCACAAAGGTAGTACGCGAAAAGTGAACTTAAGGCACTGAGGATATAGGCAAAAAGGTAAAACTATAAGAAAGACACGATCTTTGATGCTAACATTTGCTGTAATCAACCTTAGAAAGGTTAGAAGTCATAAGTGACGGCAACAAATGCGTTGCTACTTCTGAGGAATAATTTGGAATGCCTTAAATAAGCATATTTGCTTTACCACACACTTCAAACCAGAATAGAGCAGCACTTAATACACTTAATAGCACTTAAAAGAAAGCAATAAGTTTGACGGTGGTTGTGCTGAGGTCGGACTATAAACAAGGAAGGTGGTAGAATTACATTATTGAAGGTGGTAGAACCCTTTGTGGTTCGACTCCGGCGGCACCACCGCCAGACCTATTTCTGCCTAATAACAGCAGTGTTAGGCGCTGCTGTGTTCCGTTTTGAAGGGTGTGATAAGGGAGACATACTTTTGCGAGGCGTTCCAGCTTAGTCTTCAGGGTTAGCGGCGCATCTGTGGCCGACCTCAGGTAGGAAATTATAATCCTATCTGGGGTTGATTACAGATGTCCATGGGCGGCAGTAGCCACTTACCATCAGGTGGACTGCATGCTCGTATACTCCTATATTATAAAAAAAGAGTATATAAGGTAACCTCAGGTAATCTGTATGAAGAACCTAATTACTAAAACGCTTTTGTAATAATTAATGCCAAGACGAATCAGTGCAGATGCAATCCACACTAGATCAAGATAACAGGGGTTTCCGAGTGTAAGTAAACAGGTTATCTTCAGAACATTAATTCACCGTAGTAATTCATTGTTGAATCTGCTAATCCCGCAATACACAAGCCAGATGCAAAACTAATCAGTTTCAATGGACGTCTTAGATATGTAACAATCGAGCATGCATAGATGGGAACGTAAATATTTCAAGGAGGATATTTCAAAGTAAATCAATAGGAATGATCAATGAATTTGATATTTTTATATAATATAGGAGTAGCAGCATGCAGTCCATCTGATGGTAAGTGGGCAGTACCTACCCATGGACATGTGTAATCAACACCAGATAGGATTAGATATTCCTAACTGAGGTCGACCACACATGCGCCGCTACGCCTGGGGACTAAGCTGGAACGCCTCGGAAAAGTATGTCTCCCTTACCACACTCTTCAAACCAGAACACAGCAGCGTTTAACACTGCTGTTATGAGGCAGAAATAGGTGTGGCGGTGGTGCCGCCGGAGTTAAACCAGAAAGGGTTCTGGCACCTTTAAAATAGATTAATTGGAATGGAATAATCAATTATTGAAAAAACAGTAATGTTTAAAACTAAATTTAAAACTGTAGCTGTATAATTATTATGTAACAATGATAAAGGTGGTTTCATTTATATTTTAAAGTTTGCTCCATAAATCAAGTAATCGATAACAGATAAGCATTTTTAATTCCTGAAAAGCAATTAATTACTTTGAGTGTTGACAATTTGACACTTTATAATTGCAGGTATATCTGATCACGTGCCTTTTGTTGAAACCGTTTAAAATTTGGATTCAATTTTTATTATTGTACTTAATTGCAACTGAATACATATTTAACAAAACTGACAAATCGAAATTGAATGTATTAATTGAATTGAAAGTTGTTTTTTATTAGCGACAACAGAACTAATATAGGAGGTCGTGTAACTGGGTTATAAGTCCTAGTATGGATGAAACGGTCCGGTGGTTAAAGAACAAGTATATATAGAAATGGAGAGAGAAAACACTAAGCTACCTTGATTGGAGCCGAGAGTAAACACAATATATTAGCCCTTTGTAAGAGTCGAGGTCACTTTTTATTGTTTATCGGCAACATAATAAGCTTGTTCTTTATGTTCGTGTGAGTGATGGGTTCTTAATGTATTACGTGTGGAAATGAAAGGTGGTGAGTGCTTGAAGTTGAGTGTACACACATTATGTATATCCAAATCAAATACGTTCCAGATTGGGATGTATTGTTACACGATACTGTGAGTTTGTATTGCTTTATGTTTAGTGTGATGGATTTATGTACGTTCTATGTTGGTGAAATATAATAGAGTAGGTACTCGATATACGTAGATAAACCAAATGGAAATAGAAAGTAAATATACCCAATTGCTTAAAGGTTATCGCATCTACATCTCTGAAAGAAAAGCAAAGTTAAGTTTTATGTTTTTGTCATTAATGGATTTTGTTATAAGGAGAATAATCATGAAAAAGTTGATAATAGTTGTATATATAAGTACCTAAACACAAAGGCAAATATATACGTAGACGTCGTTTTATATCTTTGCGTAGACGTATACACTATATACCTCAAAGTAGATTCTACTTAAGAGAATATACACGAAATAACGAGTAACTGCTTTTTTATTGTTGCGCAGTTGCTTTATGTTTGTGGGGAATGATAGCTTTTTAATAACGATGCGTGGGCACGCAAGAAGTGTATCGCCTTGAAGGATTTTATTTTCCTCAAACTAAGATTGTAGGGAATTAAGATCTGCGCACGTGATTCACTGATTGCCCTGTAGAGATCAAGGTGGGAACTGAAGGCGGCTCCGTTTTATCATGGTGTCGTCGTAGGCGTTAACGAATTACTGTTTCATTGCTGGGCATCTCTTATCAGAGCGAAAAGTTTAAGGCCATGGTCTACCATCAGCATCCACAACTCTGATTTATTTGAAACTTTGCATACGTATCAAGGACCGATGACAATGCAATAATTTGATAGCAGTTTCCCATTATCGTTATTAGATTAATTAATTCCCCAATTTATGAGTTTGTCACAGACTAAAAAATAAATAATAGTTTAAAAACTAAAGAAACACGCTTTTATTGCTAATCGTACTAAAAACTAGAAAATATTTTTTAATGACAAAGAGTTTAAGAGTAAAAAGTTTCAATTCAGAGTAAAAAGCGTGGTCATGCACATCTGAAAACTGCACACTGATACATCAAAAACAATGTGCCGAGGTTTGGGCATAGATTAGTAAAGATTACTCACTCCTAACAAGAAAATGTACCCAGTTTTGAGAATTGAAATAGTTGCGTAAAAAAGTTTTACCATGTCTCCGTGCTAAATTGTCCCTAAAATAATTGAAATATTTATTTATTTATTATGTAAATTACGAAGTATTAGTTATTTATTCGTAAATTTTCTCTAAAAATGTTTTTATTTGTCAAGAATTCAAAAAAAGAACTTACTAATAAGCCGTTTGTGGCTTCATTCAATTTCAAGGCGGCGAAGTATCTTTACGAATCTATGGGTTTGGGCTAAAAGTGCTTAATTCGTAGTGTGCGTATTAGAAATGTTTGTCATTAATTTAATCGGTAAGAAATCATCGTATAGTTACGTCTAAGGACACGTCATAGTGTTCGAGACATCTCAAGCTACTAATTAGAAGAGAAATGCGCCCAACAGTACGGCCGTTATGAGTTGATGATAAGATACGTCACCATACCACAAGTTTTGTTGAAAGATATGTAAAATATTTTCACTCAAACATTTACCATTTATTCTAATAATTTAGCGTTACAAGATTTTTGGCACATAACAACAATTTTTACTACGAATGCCAAAAATCTGCAATGTTTACTTCAGCTGAACATGAACACAGGAAGGGCACGACGCTCGTAGTGGTGTCAACGTCTTACCGTGTTCGCGCATAATAGCCATGACAACAATGTTAAAGAAACACAGAATTTATAATTATATACCAAAAACATCAAAATAATTCTAATATAATGACCCAGTCTTTGTAATCGTGTACTTACAATTTCAATAAAAAAAAATACGCCAGTAGGCCTTCTTAATTTAAAAACGTTCTGAGCGAATGACGTCATACCTGAATACAAATCTAAACTCGTTGATTTTATCCGTGAAGCATCGACAAAATTCAAAGACAAATAGCAGTGACGTCACCACCTGACGTTTAAACTTAATTTATTGCTAAAATAATACTATTTTCATAAACAATAGACATTCAAAAACTATGTTGTCTATTCTCTTTTTGCTTTAACCTACAAAGCTAGGGTATAAAGCAATGTATACGAATACCGTCAACCATCACAGACCCTCGTGTCAAGTGGGAACCGCGTTAGGTGCCAAGAGGGCAAGGCTGTGACCTTTGTTTCTACTCGGTCAAGTATCGATAGCCAACGCGAAATATTGACACCTACACTACTATAATGTGCCTTCATAGCACAATCATTTACTTTGTGTAACTTTTAACATACATATTTCTTTTAAAAAATAATCATTTACATGATAAAAATAAGATGGTTAACTAAGTTAATTCTTTAAAAGTAAACCCGATGCGGACAGTTATTACTTTCTCTATTGTCATGTTTAGTAAATTTTATGTAGTTTTTATCAATTATTTTAGTAAAATATGGGTAATAAATATAAGTTTAATAATGTTTTCAGTAGTTTGCTTTGATTTGTCTGTTGATTGGTTATGTAATTTAGTTAAGTGTCGTAATAGGATCAACAATCTGGCCCAATTATTTAAGTGGTAGCTATAATTTGGAATTTTCCTAAAATGATTACGTTAAAAATGGAGGCCGCATCCGAATTGGACACAGAATATATTTCCATTGAAACATCACGGAAGTTAAAAATATGTATTAGAGACAGTGGAATTAATAACAATCCACGTTTGTGACGCAACACGATTGTGTTCAGGGATTTATGTTTTAAAATAACACTGCTTTACTTCATGGAAGTAGGGAAAGGGAACTTTTACGGTATGTTTTTATGATATAGAACTAGCAAACGTGCTGGAATGGACTGTATGTCCACCTGCTGGTAAGTGGTTACTGCCGCCCATATAAACCTGTAATCAACTCCAGATAAAAGATAAGAAGTAAAAGATTCTAACTGAGTTTAGTCACAGGTACATTACTACCACCTTACTGTTATTACCATTGTTGCTATTAGGCAAAAATATGTGTGGCGATTGTATCTCTGAACTTACTCAAAGGATTCTCCCACCAATAACATTTCAGCTAAGTAAAATGGAAAAGTACAACGACACGATGATAAGTGATTACTTCTGCTCTACTACTCTTCATGGACAAGGACGTCTATTTCTAACGCTGAATACACTTAAAGCGTTATTGGAGTACCTACTAGTCGTTTACAGACGCACTACTACCCCTTGAGGATTAATTTTTCATGTCTCATATTTATACCTATCTGTCAACCTATCTTACTACACTATCTGCAGAGTAACACTACAGCGGAGTGGTATTTTTTTGTGAAAATGAAGTGGCAAACGAGCTTTACAATCTAAATCATAAATATGTAGTAACTAGTAATTATGGCTTTCGGACATGAAAATATAATTAGAGTTCTACTCAAAGTCGTTCCGATATTCCGGGTGCATTGTTCCCCTTTAGACTAAAATGAAAGATTTGGGTTTAACACTGTCGTTATAATAAAATCAAATGTGGAATTGCCTCTACTGTCGGCCCATCTTTGACTACTGCTAAAAACAAATATAGATATTACGAAAATAATAAATTGTGGTCTCACCTGTTGCCAGACGTGATAGGGGAAGCGATGAGCGACAAGAGCAGCTGCAACGGTATGAGCGATGGGCAGGAGGAGTCCGAAGGCCGCGGCGACGGGCGCTCCGACGGGCAAGAGCGCGTACGCGGCGAACACCGCCCACACGACGTGCGCGGCGCCCTCCGCGGCCGCGCCGGGGCTCCAAGCAGGCAGCGTGGCGGCCAGGGCGGTTCCGCCGCCCGCGAGAGCCAGCCAGCACGCGCGTGGTAACCGCCGCTCTGGCGAAGCGCCCCCCGCACGGCCACACCACCACGCCAAGCCGCCACATAGCACCGCGTGCGCACTTAGTACGCCAACCTATTAGATGAACATGAATGTACTAAATATAATAAAATTAAATCAATATTTAATGTAATTATTTAAATTTTATTTTAAATAAGTTTAAAAATCCTTCTACCATTTTTTATTAAAATAATCCAGGTCAAGTGCTTAATGTGCTTATAAGCGTAATACCAGAGGGTGCGTGAACTCCGGAAATTCCAATAAGAAATGTGCGCAGTGCTCTCACTAATTACGTCTAGCCAATCAAACGTAATACGATTATACAAATTAATAAAACTAAAGCCACTTATGATTTTAAACTAATTACTCATTTAGGAAAAATATTGTGCAAATAAATGTCAAATTACCTAGCCATTAAAGGTAGACAAAACAATAAATTGACACAGATTACAGTGACATCATCAATGCCTTGTATACGTGATTTTCAACTACTGCACTTTGGTTTGAAAGTTGGTATAATGCCGAGATACTTTTATTCCAAGCTAGGTTCTGAGGGGCAGTAACGCATCTATGATTGACTTGAAGCAACATTAGTATTTGAAACGGTTACAGACGAGCCCGGTCCGTGGCAGTACCAATACATATAATATGCTGCTTTTATTATCTGAAAAAGGTTTGCTCAACGACCGCTTAAAATCAACATGTTCATTTACCGCTATCATCAAGTATACCATAAAAAAGAGCAACTCACTTGCGGCGCTCTACGCCAGCCGCGCGTAGCGTCAACAGCGGCGAGTGCTGCGGCGAGCGCGGCCCACAGCGCGAGCGCGGAGCCCACGGAGGTGCGCTGCAGCTTGCAAGCGTACCGCG
The DNA here is from genome assembly GCF_041222505.1 of Epargyreus clarus. Taxonomy (NCBI): domain Eukaryota; kingdom Metazoa; phylum Arthropoda; class Insecta; order Lepidoptera; family Hesperiidae; genus Epargyreus; species Epargyreus clarus. The sequence goes on from NW_027332233.1 coordinate 7,553,003, forward strand.
CGTACAGCTCCTCCAGCTCCGCGGACTCGAAGCGGCGGCGCGCTAGCAGCCGCGCGAGCGGCCCGCGCGCCGACATCGCCTTCACCGCGTGGTCCATGCCGCTCCCTCACCTCGCTGTACGCACCGCCCGCCGCTTCATCTGAACGAAATATGCTCGTTAGCTTTTGTGCAAAGAATTTTAAATCGCTAGTTATGGTCCGTGTTAGAAGTAAAGGAAACAATATATTAGTAATTCGTGCGCTTGTGACTCGACCGTCTCTCGTTGCTACCGAAGAAAGAATGACTCGAGTTGCGGTTTGCAATCTCACATTTATTATACAAACGGTGGGTAGTAGGTACATAATAATTCGGATTCACATTTGTAACCAATTGACAGGAGACACTGACCAAGGAGACCGTAAGCCATTTAATTACCATCAGGTGAACACCATGCCTGTGTACCTACTATTAAAAACTCGTAATTTTAGTATTAGTTATCTACATTCCCCAACCCCCGCGGAAACCAGGGGGCCTACCACCATCTTTTAAAAACCGTCATAGTTCCGGAATGTTTTATTTCAATATTACATCAACATTATTTTGATTCGTACCACGACCTCCTTAAAACAATATTGTTTTATTCCTGCCGAGTGATGTAAAAGAATGAATAATTTGTCTATTCCTTATCCCGGAGAAAACGAGACATGAACACTAGAGTCTTCTCTTTCGCACCATAGTCTTGATTGTGTTCCGGCATACGCAGTTAAACAGACTTACCTAATTTTGTTTGACATGTCTTATTATTATTAATTAAATTAAGTAAATATTTAAACACCCTTATCCAGTTTTGGAGTTTCGATTAGTTTTATAAAAGTAACTGAAATTAACATATTTTGCGTAAATAGTTAAATTTCGTGTACAATTATTTTTGGTTGAATATATTTTAAAACGTTATTCAAGTGTAACACTATTATCCAGTGCAAAGGAACGTTTGACGTTAAATGTCGTGTAGCTTGGCGCTTGAACACAAAATATTTGAAAGTATATATAAGTTTTCAAGATTATTATAATGTCAGAAAGGGAGTAAGTACTTAGAACTTATTCAATTATATGTTATGATATTTTTTTTAATAAAGAAATTACTTAAGGTCCTAGGGTGAGTTTGGAATTTTCAGGTGGTTCAAATGGTTTGTGTATGTTTATTGCAGTTTCAAAGGCCGTCGCGTTTCTGGGCGTCAGCTAGATTTGTTATGGGAATTCCTAAATTCTCATAGAGATATAGCTTGCGCTTATAATAGATCCCTCCAAGCGAAAGAATACGCTTTAAAGAAATGGAAAGAAGCAGCTGAGCTTTTAAACGCTCAAGGCGACGGAGCTCATAAAGATTGGAGAGGGTGGTCTAAAGTAAGTAAACATTAGTTTATAACTTATTGTTCGGCTAAACTTTAGATTTAGATAAGGATCAGCCAATTTTTATGTTATAAAAATGTCGTCGTGTGTAGTGCTTCTTTGGTACATAATTGATATGATATACTATATACTGATTATTCCTATTTTCAAAACAAATCCATTTTTTTTTAGTACTGGGTGGACTACAAAGCGAAATTAAAAAAGAGGTCATCTGCTGTACGGTCCTCCCAAACAAGGACTGGAGGTGGACCTTCTATGGAGCCACCCTTAAATGCTATTGAAGTCAAGTTCCTTCAAATTCTTGGAGAGAATTTTGGACAAGGTCTTCCAGGCATTCGAGTCGAGCCATTTCCAGAAGTAAGAAAACTGTAAAACATTTTAGTATTGAAATGTCTCAATTGTGCTGTAATATTAGCCTTATTTTATATTTTTTAAATTGTTCCTTATAATAAAACCACACATATTTCCGTCAACAGCCTTCAACAAGTTCAGTAACGTGCAGTCAGCAGGATTCCCCATTTTCTGAATCTATACTTATTAATATACCATGTCTTCAAGAAATATCCCCTTCACCACATTTACCTATCCAACCCCCCCTATCTCATCCCCGAGCACCCACCCCTGCTCCTGCACCCGCTCCCGCTGCAGCACCGCCTGCGCGTCCGCTGCGCTCTCCGCGGCGGCGCCGCCGGCGCGAGCCTCCAATATCGCAAGAGGCTGCCAGACGTGCCCTAATACGATCCTCTCAATTGAGAGCAGATGCTGCTCAAAGAAGCTCGGAAACATTAGAGATGATGAATCAAAATATAGCACGAATCCACGACACTTTACAACACATTCAAAGGTAAATTTAATTTCATAGTTTTTGTCAATTGTTATTTTTCTATTTGTCACATCCATTGCTATCTCTCTGTTGGTCATACACCTTTTCACTCCATTGTGTGATTTTTCAGACTTTACTTTCCCTACATAGCAATTGCAATCGCAATAGTTGTTGAGTGAATTTAGATTAAAAGTAATATTGAAATAACTGTATAGAATAAAATTACTCTTATATTAAGCACATAAATTAAAACTAATGGTTTAGTTTAAAATAACATATATTTTTTTTTTAGTTACATGGCTCTTATATTCGACGCCTTTCCCAGAGCTGCTGAATGAGAGCACTGCGTGAAGCGTAACCCTGCTGTAAAGCAAGATTGTTGCTATGTGGGTTCTCTGTGCTGTGATGCTGTGATTGTATTTCATAACTTAAATCTTCAACATCAAACTGTGGCACAGGAGTATTTGATCTATTACAAATGTTGTGTAATATTACACAAGCATTTACCATGCGGCCAGCTACTTCAGGAGAATAGTGCAGTACCCTGTGTACTAGTAAGCACCGAAAACGTGCTTTAAGGAGTCCAATTGCACGCTCGATGGTATTCCTCGCTCGCACATGCAGATGTGTATAGTGTGCCTCTGTTGTGCCTGCTGTTGCATTTAGAATTGGTGTCATCATTGTCCTCCTTAATGGGTACCCAGAGTCACCTGAAAAAATATTTATAATTAATATTCTAAGTTAGGTTATAAAATGTGATTATTTTAAAAATTTAAATATAATTAGTTTACCTAGAAGCCAAATATTATCAAAGTTAGAGATCTCCTCTAAGTGAGATTGAATAGGATGATGACTCCATATAAATGAGTCATGGGTAGCACCACCATGACTTGCATCTACACTGGTAATTTGCATGTTAGAATCACAAATCTGTAAAGACAAAGACTTGATTGTAATTTTTAGTGTTCTTATTTAAATTTTATTTAGGTTGTTATAATAAAAGTGTAAATAAGTTTATGTGCTTTATTTTATTATTATTTTTCCTAGTAAGTTTATTTATTTACTATGAGATTATATGTTTATTTTAATGACAAAATGAGTAGCATAAACACCTTATTGTCTAGTAATTAATGAAAATTTTGAAGTAACCTTTAATAAAAATATATATCAGACAGGTATATCTAAATTACTATTGTGTCTGACTTACCAGTTGAACATTTAATGAATGATAATGTTTACGGCAATAGTAGCGCTCTTCATTAACTTGTGGACGTATTATTGCCACATGAGTACAATCAATGCACCCTAATACACCAGGAATTTGAAACTTGTTGTAAAATCTAAAAAAAAACTCATTTTGAAATGAATATCACTTTAAATAAATTTAAAAAGCTCTGTGGTTCATGTACATATATACATGTATTAATATCTATATATTAAATACTTTAACGTAATAATAAATATTGCATTTACTTACTCTATTTTTGTCCTGTTACGTTCTTGATCATTTCCAGGAAAATGTATATATTTCTGCCTCATATCTGGGTCGTTAAATGCAGTTGTAACTTCTGATATAATAGAAGATACTGTTTGCTGTGCCATCGAGTGTCCTTCACTTGCACTAATAGGTCTTTGATATGACCCATTGGCAAAAAATGATAATGCAGTCAGAACCTAAAAAAAAGAATTGAAGGTTAAATTTTTTTTTTAATCTAAGTAATCTATTAATATACAGAGTATATTAAACCTTAGTCTCCACTGATAAGTCTGTTGTTTTTTTTGGTTTCCTTAGCAGAGGTTTTAATTCCTCGCATAAATTGTTGGCTAGGTCTTTCGTTAACCGGTAACGTTTAACAAACTCCGAATCATCCAATTCAAAAAGATCACATTGATCGCGCAAAATTTTGCGTTGCATCTTCTTCAGCTTATCCGTTTCGGCTTTGTCTTCCTCCAAGAACTCAAAAATTTCATATTCATTGGCCATCTACAATAACAAAATATAAGATGTAAACAGAACCACTTTTATTTACAGAAAGTACACATAATATACGAATACAAACACGAATTACTTACCCTGTATACTTTGGAGGTATATGAGATCGACACCAAATTGTAGAAACTTATTAAATTGTTAAATAATATTAAGTTCGTCCCGAAATTGTCACTTTTTTAAGATTGCAAAATTTGACATAAGTACAACATTAAATTATGACATTTTGTGTCAAAAGTTCACTTCATGGTACGAATTCGATACAAAAGAATGAATGATTTCACCCAAAACCGCTTGTTTTAATATTGTTTAAACAATCTTACTTTAACGAGATCGTGGTACGAAATTTCAACGTATGATTAAAATAATATTGCTTTAAGAGATGGTAGTAACCCCGCAGGTAACTGAATAAAGTTGAGTAATTGGAATTACTCTTTACTCTCAATACTGATGTTAATTAAAATCGAAATAGCTTTTGCACAGCTTTTTGTGTAACTTAAATTATTATCTATATCAGTATTATTCATTAGCTGTCAAATCGTTCTTAAATGCACCTACCCAATTGATTATATCTTAAACTTGCTTCCTGATAAATACATTAAAGCGTAATCTCAAAATATCTAATTGACTAGTATGTATAATTCAGATACAGGTCTGCGATAATTCGATGTTCACTGTCATTTTTACATATGTTCTGCAGTTGGCAATAACATGATTAATGTTAGAGAAGTAGTTTTGCTAATATGTAAATAAGAAACATAACATAATTTGTTAATAAATGTTTTTTATTTAAAAACAAGTACTCCTATTATTTTACTTGTCAGTCGTCATAATAAATCAAGTCAGTCGTCATGATACGTACGTAAATCAACATTGCTTAAAGAATTTGTACTTTAGATTTAATTTAGTAACTATTAAATACACGCAGACCAATTAGTAATACAGAAGGGCTCAATCATATCGGTGCATGTAGAATATTTTAACAGGTGAATACAATGCGTTCTCAAAGTTGTTAAAACACAATCGGCATTCAGAAACGAATTTCTGAAACCATTACGAGTAGAATGCAAGGAAATAAAAGAAAAGAACAAAGCAACGTACGAATCGGTCCGCGTTCCCGCAAAGCTTTTGCAATAAGCCTAGTAACCTAGCTTCACGAAAGGTTAATTTCTGAAGCAAGCTCCAAAACCGGAATGTGGATTTACGCATATGTAATTATTCATTACAATGTAAGAAAATCTTTTGGTGAGGAGGTAAAAAGTTTCGAATAAGCTACATTAAAATAAAGGTCCATAAAGAAAGTTATTACGAATACATGGTTTGTTTAAGGAGGCTTATAAATTGTGAGGCTACATCATCGTTAAACAGACAACTCGTAAACATAACATTTCGCGCTTACCTCAGCTACAACTAAACATTTAGTTTCATTATGTGACCTTAACATAAAAATACAATAACGAAAGACCTCAAAAATAATCGACTTTGCAGATTGCATTCGTTAAAATTCACTTTAATCCGCTGTGGGACCTCGCGATGAATAATTAACCTTGTTCTCATACAGGCAGTCACAAAAAATACTTAAAATAATGTCATCGTAAAATTACAAGAACGGTCAAAAAGCCACATTTAAGTACCTACCTACCTAATGTCGCAATATTACCTACGAAATAATACATCTTTTTTTTTTTCTTCTTTTCGTGGGGGAAACCTTCAAAAGGTACCTACCCGACCACGAAATCGTTTCATGAATAAAAATACATACATGTATACTTGTTTCTTATCACTAGATCCTATACCATCCTAAGACAGGAATCGATACAGAAATAAATTCTGTTATTTTGGTTATAAAATTGTATAATCATAGAAAACCTCAATTCAAACGAAAGTAACATTAACATAAATAATACAGTATTTTTATAAAACTTATTGGCTAAGTCCATTTATATTCACTAGAGATTTGCGTAATTTAAACCACAAAATCTTGATAAAAAGGAAGAATAACATAAATAAATCAAGTCTCGTCTTAATTTCTCTTGCTACAAATAATTTCACGAGACAACTTTTTAGAGTTCTGCTGATTGATATTCACTAGAAATCCACCTAATTTTAGCAACAAATTCTAGATAAGAAGGAATAATAAATCTCGTAAAAATAACCCTGATGTCTCTTTAATACTCTTTTTGGAGTTCCTCTGGCAAAATAATTTCAGAACAAGTGATTCTAAATATGTATAATGAAAATTACAATCAAAATTAAAGATTACAACTAAACAATCTACATTTTCACACCTAAAAAAGAAATGTTTAATTGTAATGGATAAACTCTGAAACTATTTACACTTTGGCCTACGCTACGCTACGAATTTCGAATCTGTTTTTATTCAATTTTATTTACAGGACCCGCAGTTTAGTCAAGAAAACTATATTGCTTCTTTGTAAATCCCCTTTAGAATTAACACTATCTCGCTGAAGATCCAAATAAGTTTAATTTGCATTCAGACTGCCGACATCCATCATTACCTCACTAAGTAGTTAATTAGTAACCCGAGATAATTCAAACTCAAAGCCTCGGGTTCTTCGCTATTTTCCAAGACTACTTTACGTAAAATAACAACTTCGCAATGCCTCCCTAAAATATAACTGTCACATTACATAAAATTGTACTTCACTGCATAGTCTCTTCAATGATAATGTTGACTTGTAGTACACCGTCAGTCGTCAGCCTTGTGTCACGTATATTCAGAGCTAAAAACCTCGAATTCAAATAATTTAAAACAATATCCAACCTACTTATAGCGCCCCCTACCGGTAAATGTCATTATCGTTTTTCGTGCAGCCTGTGTACATTTATGATTTTTCAAAATAAGAAATAAAATAAGTAATTTATCGTAAAAATTGTTAATTTATAACAAATATTTCAATTAATAATTTATAAAAGACGTAGGTGTGATATATTGTGCAGAAAAGTTACAATGGAAAATAAAGAATTTTGACGAAATTATTCTGAAGACTTGTACTAGGCGGCCATTACGAATGCAGTCGCAAATTGAAAATGTATTATTTTCATTTATTAAAGATAAGATGATAATCTTATATATTAATGAGGAATGACAAGGTAAATTTTTACATATATATTTTTCCAAGCAAAGGATTTTTAGATTACCATATTGTTCTGTAGCAAGGAATTTGACGTCTTATGTTCATTAACTAAGCTTGTCACCTATTTAGGTGATCTCGCTTATTTAAATCCTTATATAAATCTCGCTTATATAAAGCTATGAACATAGAAATAGGGTGCTATTTAGCCCCGTGCCTGGGTACTAACCCGTTTATACTGAGTATTTACTCACATAAAAGAATCTACTATTGAGTAGAATATACCTAATAGGTATTCACCCGTTCAAATAAGGTTATGACCCTTACATATTGGATATTTACCTACATTACAAGAAATAGGGTGCTATTTAGCCCCGTTCATGGGTACTAACCTGTTTATATTGAGTATTTACTCACATAAAATAATCTACTATTGAGTAGAATATACCTAATGGATATTCATCCGTTCAAATAAGGGACCCTTACATATTGTATATTTACCTATATAACAACTATAATAAGATACTACTATTAAGTAGACGGATACAACGGATATTCACCCATTCTAATAGGGTATGATGTCCTTCACATCGGGTAAATAACCCATATAACAAAATACTAATAATCAGTAGATAGACACAACTATTACCATCAATTGGGTGTAATGATTTTAATGAATGAACATTTTATTGAAGAATCATTCAGATTAATAATGTACATGATACAGGATATAGAGATGACAATTTATATCCTTTTGTAATACTCTAGAAGAACCTAAATTTGGTTTAACCATTCATAAGAATTTGGTATCTAGGTAGATCAGCATATTAAAGAGTAATTTACTAAAGGAACTATCTATCTATCTAGATGGTGATAGATAGACTAAAGGAAAAAATAGTTTAAAGGAAGAACACTAGCCTCTAGGAAACTGTGGGACGGATAACACATGATTAGACTTTAAAAGTTGCACAAGTCACAGTTACTATTGTAGCTGTAAAGAGTCAAAAGCCATGCCACATCAGGCGAATGCTTACTGCTCTCGAGCATTTGACATGATTGTTTCTTAATAATTTTAAATTATTTGCCTTTATAAAGATAATTTGCTATCAATTATCTTATTACTGGTGCTGGTCATTTATTATGTATAATAAATAATAAGAAGAAATTTCATAGTACAAGTACTGGAACAAATGATTGGAAAAATGGTTTAAGAAACAATGATTGTTCAATTCATATATATATAGTACAATATTTTATAATAACAAATATGACGAAGATATTTACACTTCATCCTATGATAAACTTCATCCAAAAGTTTGAGATACTCATACCAAATAGGGTCATTATCTGACTTACAACAAGCCTCATGCACAAATACCTGTATCACAGAAAGGCTTGATCGAAGTTTCCTTTGGAATAAATCTTCAATCACAACAGATTTTTAGGTGAGTGGTTAATAATGTGGTCGATTATAATTATAATTTTAAAGACCAGTTGTAACAAATAACTATTGACCCAAGTTTTGCAAGTGGTTAGCTTTAAGAGTCTATTTGTATAAACACTTAAACTCATTATTCTCAAGGAATGAAGATTTTTTTTTCAAAATATACTCGGTATGTGTGTAGAAAGACTTCTCACATCAGTGGTAACATATTGTTTACTCTTAACCAATTTTTTACAATATTTTTACTTTACCAACACCTGATGATGGTGATGTTGGTTTATATTGAATATCTTGGTCTTAATCTTGAGCTTTAAATAAAGCCTGGCATTCCACTCACTACTTACTATTGTTTTCAAGAATGCATATTTGGATACTAATTCATGATTACCTTAAACAGTGTTTACATGTCTATGGTTAGATGGAAATTCTATGCATTTCAAGTTCTTTCCTTTGGTTTGAGCAGAACACTATATTTATGTTTTTACTAACCTTTTAAAAGATACAAGACCATACATAACTGATTAAGATCTAGGGACATTGTGTCAGTTATATATTTATATAACATAGTTCCTATTTGAAATGTCATAATATTGGACAAGGAACAATAACGACACTTAGTAATTTAGGATCATAGACATAATAAGCTATATCATTCTTTAGGATTTATTGGTTACTTAAAAGATAGTTTGATAATTGGAAATAATACAACTGTTAAGGTTGTTCATTGTATTATACAAGGAATAAATAAATAAAAAATCAAATTGCTTTACCATTAGATAAAAGATTAAAAATCAACACAAGGGTGAAATAAAAAGAAAAAAAAAAAAAAAATAAATAAAAAAAAAAAAATATATATAATAATAATATTAAAAAATAAAAATTATTATAAATGCAAAGATATGTATATATATATAACAATTTTAATAATGTTTATCAATATACTATCCCTCTTACAGATAGATATAATTACAGGTGGTAGTTGTCATATTATTTTTATTATCGGGACACAATCAGTTATGTAACATATGGTCATTATTCTCGGTATTTTTGTTATTTGATTTAAATAACAAATCCGATCAACTATTAAAAGTTAAATGCAGCGTTACTTGTGCTTAAAGATATTTTTTCAATAATCATCTTCAACACGGTGAAACCCTAATACGTGTAGGCAACTCCACAGTTATTTCATATAGAAACAGCATGGTGTTTAATACCCACATTTAACCGTAATATCAAGGCACATATTGGATTTATTGAATACCCAAAAAATGTTTTTATTTCCCTAATACATTCAATAATTTCAGAATGAATTTGCTATCACTAAATCAAGATTATACAAGCGAATTAACACTTTGAAGGTTTTTAAATAGATTTATTTACTAGGAAACCTACAAGAAGTATGACTTACATGTCATGACTAAGGTTATACTATTTAAATGGAAATATTCATTTTATTTCTAATAAAATAATTGTTGTTAAAGATTATCTCTGAACGGTTGGGGAGTTTGTGGTAGTATCAGACTGGTCCAGACAGTCCTAAAAAATAGTATTAAAAAAAATAATAATAATAAATAAAAATAAATAAACCTTTCGTTTTGGAAGGGTTGCATTTTGGGTCTCATGTGAATTTAAAAAAAAAAAAAAAAAAATCTCTAGATCCATTTGTTTTTCGTCAACGCTTTACCCTGTATGTTACTCGCTTCCTCGAGGAGCGTTTCGTTTCTATACACGAATCTCAAGATTTTGTTGCTCTACAAGCAATGTTAGACGCAATAATGAAAACGTGATGCTGGTGCTTGTAATATTTTGGCCTAAACAGTGTAAATAACTAGATCTATCTGTAGACTGGTTACAATATTCTTTTCATTTTGATATATATATATCTAGAATTATTTTTGTTCTTAAAAAGCATATTTAGGTTTTCTATCCTCCATATCCCAAGTATGCTATTAGTTGGGATAGTTACATCTGATGTATAAATATTTTTAGCGAGTTAAGTGTAAAATATTATATATTATTTAGTGGAGATGAAGAATAAATACTATTTACTTTTTTTGGTTATTGTAATTACTAATATAGTAAAAAGGAAAAAAAAAAAAAAAAAACAATAATAATATATGAGTAATATATATATATAAGTAATATATAAAAACAATAGATATCGTATATATTATGACGTTCACTTGGTGTAAGCCCGTGAATGCCATTATTAGTACCGATTCGCCTACATCTGAGTCGAGACTTCTAAAAAGTATACATAAACATAATAATAACATTATTGTATATTAACCAAATTGCTTGGCAGAAGATATTGTATATTAAATTGCCACATGAATTTAAACCTTACTATAACCAGTGTTCAAACAATCTAGTATTACCATTATTTCATAGTAATCATAGTATTTGTCCAGCACATCCTTAATAAAATTACCTAGATAGGCCTAGTAACACTTGAGAGTTACAAGAATAAGTTTATTTCTTTTATGTAATCTTATAATACAGTGACCTCCCAGACGACAGTTTCTAGATTTTACCAACCACGGAGGATGATGGCATTGATATATCATTTTTTACAATACATACCATTAGAGAGCACGCTTTACCACGCTGCTACGCTGACGTCTAAACATATGAGTGTCAGTTAAGACCCTCTTAGAAGGATAGCTGAATGGAACAGATCTAAGTTCAATTTTGTAGTAGAGACGTTACATCAAACGTATACTTGATAACTGTAATTAATATTTAAATAGATATATTAAATTAGGAATTTTAAAAATAATAGGATTTAAATGTTTTTGTATCTTGTTTAATAGGCTCGTTATTTTACAAATCTCTAAACATCTACAAGTCAACATTATCATTGAAGAGACTATGCAGTGAAGTACAATTAGAAATTAAACGAACTTACCTAAGTGAAGTTCCAATTTCAATTGTACGAACTGCATAGTCTCGAAATGATATTATAACCCACCCACCCATACTTATATACGATAAGTATTACCCATAATATCATCTATGTTGTAAAATAATCGAGCTAATGAACTTACATCTTGACCCCAGGATCTCTAAACTTAATGACATTTACCGGTAGGGGGCGCTATAAGTAGGTTGGATATTGTTTTAAATTATTTGAATTCGAGGTTTTTAGCTCTGAATATACGTGACACAAGGCTGACGACTGACGGTGTACTACAAGTCAACATTATCATTTCGAGACTATGCAGTTCGTACAATTGAAATTGGAACTTCACTTAGGTAAGTTCGTTTAATTTCTAATTATCTTCGCGCAAATTACCTTTGAACTTTTAGAAATCAGCGTTGTTTATGAATATTATACTTGTGACATACTTTTTATGTTATTCAGTGTTCTAATATGTAAATTGTGGCAACGGATTGTGTAGGAGTATGATTTTTTAACGACTCAGAGCATATGACGTAGATTATGTTTGGCTATAGGCCTTTTTGCAGAGAATATTGTTATTCTACCGTATGTATGTCTGTATGTCTTATTCTTCGGCACGTTCTACAGCCCGCACGGGTTGAAGGATTTTAACACATGAGGTGTCGTTGGATTCATCTAAATTGCGGGAGTGATATAGTTACTAATTCCCTTTTTTTAATTGTTTTTAAATTTCTGGTTATGATAGTTATGTTTATGATACGAGTATTATGTACAATTCCTAGTTATGATTCACTACTGGGCACAAACCGCTCCGTATAAATAGTGGACGTCTGGAGAATGTTTCACCTCGCTACTCCAATGAGGATTTAATATTAGACAATTATTTACATTAAATATTACCTTCTACTCATTCTGTGCCCTTAACCTTAATTTGAAACATAAACTTAAACTTTAACAACCTTCAACTTTATAAATTTCTATACAACTATAATATTTATGCGTGTTTATGTAAGCATAATATATTTCTATAAAAGTTAATTAAGTTATGACGCAATATTTATTATTATGTGATGTTATATTTGAGAAACACGGCATTTTACTGTTGTTATGTTTTCACGCCACACATTCTGGCCGTCGCCCAGGTTTGACATGCAGAAAATGCAAATAGGCATTAAATCGCCCTTGAAATACTTATTATAAGCACATTTTATAAGCATTTTTCTATAAAATTTCAGTGCCAAACGAAACTAAAAATAACCAAGAATAGTTTTGTTTCTTATTTTCATAAACTACTGATATTAAAGCCGTAACGTTACTACAGGGTCGTGTAAGTTATTTATTTGGACATTAAAACCTTGGGTTCTGTAAGTCAGCCGAACAAATATCGATGAGAAGAAAACAAGCAAATTTACATAATATTACAGTCGGCTACCCTCGTAGCGTCTTCTGAATATAGGCAAACTTGAATCAAAACAATTCGTATATACCGTAACTCTTGTCGAAGTTAGTAAATGGTAAAATTAATATTCATCATAATCATTTAAAAAAATCTCTCCTACTCCTGGTTTAGTTTACACCATAACTCACCATAATTATCTCACGATCTTCGATCTTCGCTATTAAAGCAAGAATTAAATATTTTTTTATTTATCCATATTTGAAATCAATAATGCTACCTGGGGTTCAATCCTCGGACCTACATTACGAGAATCCGACTCAAACCACCAGACAATCAGCTTATAAATTCACGTTATTCCCAGTAGGTATTCCGTAAACGAATAAAGCTTAAAAATCATCCACTTTTCAGTTGGCTTAAAACGCTGAAAGATTTACGCTCCTACAGTGCGAGATATAGTTAAAAACTCCTATTACTTTTAGCGGCGGCTCAGCTGAAAACATGTCGACGTTTCGAGAGAAATAGTAATTTTTCATCATTTGCCAGGCCCGCGTTAAAACTCGGAGGCTCTTTATGCATTTCAGATTATGCCAGACCGCGTAGGGCTTCACATAAAGGGTATCGCTGTTTGCGTTTCAGATTGCTACAGCGCTAAATACTCTTTGGTTTTTGTAAACGACAGACGTTCGAGTGAAAAGTTCTGAATCCGTGCACTCGCGTAAAATTACAAAGTGATTTTTTCAAGATTTTGATTTCAATATGTGTGTATGTAGATGTATTTTATTGTGCGTATGTAGATTTCGATATGTAAGTAAATATTTAACATGATATTTTTATTATAAAACCTTTACAACGGTTTTATAAGTGTAAATCCTATTAAGGCCAGTCTAATTAAGAATCGATTAATGAGCTGTTTCCTGTGAGACATTTTATTTCTCTATTTGCTCGCTCGGTCTCGTTCAGATCGAGTCCGGAGAGACTGTCCTACTGAGCGTATTTATTTATGAAGTTAAATCACTAGTCCGACTGAGAAGATGTTAAGTTGTAACTTCGTAAAAAGTCGAAATTTTACTTTGAGGTCAGCTATGGACACTGAATGTGTTGCCTCAACGGAAGTACAAACTTGGAATGTAAGTTTTTGGACTTTGCCATATCACAAACTTGAGTGCTCCGGGGCTCTTAAAGAAAGGAGCAAAACGAGATTTCCTTCAAAGTCGGCGTCGTTTTGGCTACTATTCTGGTATTGCAAATAGGCGACGAAAGCGCCGACTTTTCATTAAGTATTCCATCTCTCTATGTTTAATTGTATAAAAGAAAATAAAAACATCGTAACTCTTAAACGCATGCGTTATAAACTCTATTATAAGGCAGAAATAGATAAAGCCGTGGACCCGCCACATTCCATTCCGTTCCCGTAACTAATCGGAATTTCCATTTCCCCACTTAATCCGAGGTCTTGCGAGAGATTTGGTAAAATGAATTCCAATATACATATTAACATTCCTAACTAACGGTTTCGTAACTTACTTATGTATTATGCATGTCCTTCCGGACTACCTCAGTGTAACTTGGGAACAAAACGCACATTAATATTCAAACGACACGTTGAGGACGGCAATAAAGTTAACCATTCCATCTTGTTTCTACCGAATTAGAGACCACGGCCACGAAGCTGCATTAAATAAGAGATACTTTTATCTTCATTAGAATGAGGGTCATTCCTCCATTAACCGACCAAAACAGAAAACAGTCACGTTCATACTTATACTACGCGTCCATAAATTTTAATATTACGCTAACCTACATTTAGGAAGAAATTCGTAAAGCGGCTAAAATTCGCATTTCCTGTTTACATCTATTAAAAATGCCGGCGAACGAACGGTATTTAAATTCGACAATCATCCGCCAGTCAAAGGAATTAGTGTCGATGAAATGAATGAATGAGCTCATCACTCAGTTCTGTAATTGAGTATTTTCCGGGAATGCTCGATTCCCAATACCACACATTCATTTCAGACGGCCGATCCGGAATAGATTTGAAATATGGAACGAAAAGTAATTCGCACGGCTTACGAATCGAAGGCGAAAAAGGGGACAGGGGGAGGGGGTCACGGTCGGGTCAATAAACCCAAGGAGGCACCCCGGCAGACGAATGAGACGTGAACGAGAAACGCAGGGCGCAGCGTCACTAGTCCGCTACCTCCTGAATTTCAGGCAACGGTAATGTGACCACACATCCTACTTTGAACAGGAATGTCCTTTTTTCAGATCTCTGTCCAAGTGCCCCTAATAGCAAGCCGGGGACGCGAAAATCTTGTAATAAAAAAAAAATGAAAGTACGTGTATTTTTTGCCGAACACATTTTAGAGAATATTGAGTCATCACGACTCTTCTTAAGATAATAATTTTAAAAAACTTAAAGCCTTTTTTCTGGTGACAAAAAACCACTGGTTTTTAAAATTTAAAAAAAATGGTCAGCATAGGCAAGGAAGTAAGTCACCTACGCGTTTCAATTCACAAGGCAACAACAGAAATAGTATTCTGCGAAATGTATCGCCGAATGCGAACCGCATAATGTAAATAGTGGAGCTTGAATGTAATATGCGAGCAAATAACCGATCTGGGCCACGATTGTTTATTTTTGGGTAAAACAGAGCTAACTTTGTAATAACTGAATTATTCGCTTCTGAACTACGGTAACGCGACTATAATTTTAAGATTTTTATTAGCTAAACACACGGTAAAGTGATGTAGAATATAAGGTAATCAAAAATGTCTAAATACTACAATTTTCAATTACAGTAGGTATAATTGCAGGTTGCATAAGTTATGTAGGTTGCAAGTTCACATAAGGGTACTTTTATATACTTTTGTACCAAATATTCTACGGGAAAATCGGACTGATTTCCAATAAAGATGGAAGCTGTTTTGAAATATTTACAGGTCCATTACTTAATATTACCATTACTAATCAAACTGGAGCGAGATATCGCAATCTCCCCTGTTACGTGTATTTAGATTTAAATTTGTGCTTTGGAAAACGATAAAGTAAACAGATGGTAATTAATTAATGCAGACATACAAATGAATAGGACTTGTCAGTCGCTGTTTGCCTCGTATATTTGATGGCGGTCGACTACAGTTTCCAATTGTCCGATTTTATCCCGGATAAAATGGTATCGTGGCTTTCTGGAAAAAATTTGGTACACAGACAGTTTTTATATAAAATTCAATAATAATAAAGTAAAGAATTGGTTTAAATTCACACTTTGATTTCTATGATTGATACGAAAACTGATTGTCCAACAACTGCGTGGCGAAAACATACATAACAATGCTTCCCGGCACTGCTTATGTAGCTGTAACTTACTATAGGTTTTTTTCATATTTTCAAGTAATTCATCATAAATAAAAAAATATAAGAAAATTGTCCAGTTTTTGTAACCCATATATCTGGCAACCCTACTGTCGACCCTTCACATTCATTAATTCGCTTCTTCATACGAACTGTTACAATAAAGGCTGACAGATGTTTGTTTTAATATTCGACAGATATGGGCTTCGTAAAGAAAAGTAAGGACTAAATGTACAGTAATGTATTTGCATATTCATAAAAGGTAAACTTTTGTGGAGGCTTACTTTTTGCACACAAAACAGAACCCAGATCAAAAAGAAGTTTGTATAATCATGTCAATTTAATTATATGTATGTGTGACATTTCTGTGTACCTGCAAACCCTTTGTTAGTGGTGTTGTACTTTTATCTACACTTCTTGATCATTATTTAATATACTAGTCATTTTATGTCAATAGTCTAAAGCACACAAGTAAACGATAACATATTTGAACAATAGCGTGGTTTTATTTAACATAATATACTCATACATCGCACACTTCCTTTCGTAAACTTTAGATATTTTTATAACAATGATCCTTTCTTTTAACTATACGTTAGTAACGTTTCTATGACTGTACCAGTATGCCTCTTTACATGCGCTTTCGGACAGAAGTTTCCAAACATTTTTGCTTCCTACACCATTTTCAAGTTTTTGGTGGACCAGTGCTTTTACCATTTATTACCAAAACACGTCGTAAAAATGTGAAGATTAGATAATAACACGTGAATCCCCATTTTTTTTTCACCTTTTCACGAACCTAGACCGACATGGTATCTGACATAGCCTTCTGGCATAGGACATAGCCATTTCCACCTGGGCCACTTTGGCTAAGCAGGCTAAAACTCAAAACAATTTTTAATTTTAATTTCTTATTTTCTTTCATTACAGCAATATTTCACTCTTAATAATGTAACACCAAACACATAACAATACCGAGTTCAACACAAGTCACAGCTCTCCGCCGTCATAAAAGCCACAACTCCAGCGGGAATATAGTGAAAAAGTTGCAGTCTGCAATTACGATGGCCCTCCAACGTTGTCACTTGAAACTGAACCGCGGTTCCGCACACAACTTGGACATTAATTAAAGGCATATAAAAGTGGTGTTACTTCATCGAATAGGTGAGGGCTCGTGCACTTTGAATTCTATTCCGCTCTCGTGCATTGCACTTGGTGTAGATCGGCATTCAAAGGTGTTATTCATAATGTCTGGCGCTGTATATTTTGTTTGAGAATACTTTATTTACGAGTAAGGATTTTTTTTATAAATGACTCGCGTGTCTACTCCTCGTGAACATAGAGTTTCAAGTTTTTAGCTACATTCTAAGTTATATTCAGGGAAAGATAAGTTGCCTATTTCAGGCGCTTTAATACTTCTAGCATAGCAACGCTTGAAAATGTTGTAAAAACAGTTTAGCCATTTTCTAATTTAAATTTAAGTTATGTTATAGCTACGAATTTATGTTTCATATCATGCTTCACAATATGCAAAGCCATTTTAAATTTTTATCAATCGTTAATTGATATTTTAATCAGTCAGACGTACTTTCGCAACCCAAAAATAATACTATACGTTCATTGATAGCTCAATATAGAAATTATCACTAAACAAATAACAATTATATTTGTACCAAAACAAATTACACGGTAATTACAATTAGCATTATTACATACACTTTACAATACATTACACTTCTATCAATAAATGTTCTAATGGATAATAACCAGCTGCTTCGTTACAATCGATTTAAATGTCAACATTATTATTAATGGGCCTATTCTGAGTAACGACTTACTTCCGCCGCCGTATCTTCAGTTTGATGATAAAACAACAAGCTGAGAGAAATAAAAACCAACTGCGATACAGTTCAATGGAACAATTTGTGAACGTAACTTTTATTTCATTGGCATAAAGGCGCTAACACTTAAAATAAAGTTAACTTTAATAAAGTTGTGTTATTTCATTGTAACTGGTTTTTAGTATTGTCCAATTTGTGTATACTTTTAGTAGTTGTTATTAAACGATTTCCTAAAGGTTTCCGCGCTCATATAACTATGGGACACAGCTCTCATGATCCTTAATAGGTAGGTATGTAACAATACTGTAAAACATTAAGAATAGTTTACAAAAACCGACGTAAACAATTATTTTATGCCCTTGTTAATATTAAAAATGTCCAAAATAAAAAAATCTATCAGCAATACAATTCTGTACGTACAAGATCGATATTCGTTTTTGACCAATTCCCAATAAAGGACACAAAACATTTCATACAACAGTTTTATCTCAATTGAATACAATACTATGTTGATAAACTCATCTGTAGTCACAGTAAACACATAGCTATCAGACCACTAAGCGTTTTATTTATACACGTAATGTTGTAATCTTAAAGCAAATTTATTACAATTAAGTCACGAACGTGTGATTCATCTGGTGACTAATGTTAAGGTAACATCATCTCGATCAAAACTTACGCTAGAGTTCGAGCGATATCTACATAATAAGTTATCCAGTATTCGTATTCAATATGCAACTATACAAGCAGTGATAGCCTAGTGGTCAATTCGCGCATCTCTCAATTAAGGGGTCGAGGTAATCCCAGGTCGTCTCTGATCTTAGAAATATGTATATGCGTATTAAACATTAATTATCAATTGCTTTAACGGTGATGGAAAACATCGCGGGGAAACCAGCATACGTGAGAGATTTTTAAAAAAGTATCAAGGGTATGTGAGGTCTATCAGCTCGCACTCGCACAGTAATGGGTTGACGATGAATAACGCAACAATGGACCACGAGAGGTCATAACAAAAAGTTGACATTTTGGCAACGTTTGTCGGATTTGATTTATTTTACTCGTATATAGTTTATCCATGCATACATCAAAAACATTTTGTTATACAAAATTGGTTTACCTCAAAAAGCAATTGAAATATTTTTGAAAATATGTATTTTAATAGTGAACTCTATTTTTTTAACAATTTGCATATACAGAATGTTTTGTGATGGTTAGCGAATATACTTTTATAAAATTCAATTTATACTAAACATGTCGCTGCATTTACAAACTTTAAAAATATCACGTACACGTAGGTATTACCTTCCTATCTTGCGCTCGGGAGAACTCCGTGAGGAAATTTGAACTCCGGCTCAGTGGGTGAAATTGAGAAGGCTTTGGCAAACATTTTCGTGACTTTTGCCAAAAGAATCGATACGAGAAATGAACTTGCCGTTGGTCATATCCGTTAGAAAACAGATGTATTACTACTACTAAGGCCACGGAAATCTTTCCATCTCGACGGTTTAATATAAGTCTAAAGTAAATAATACCGTAGTATTTATCATAAAATCATTATTTATTATTAGTATTTATCGTTATGGCAATTAGTAGGAAACTTAATCGCTGGTTTGATTTTATTCTGTAATTCATTTAATTAATTCACGTCTCCGATACATCTGGGACGTGCCTTATATTGGAGCCCTAAGATGCATTTTTATTATTATTTTTTATACTATAGAAGAAGATTATCATGTTCAAAGTAATGGACAGTTGCCATGAACATGTAATAGAACATATGATCGGCTCCCGGCTTTGATACTTCTAAGGACTAAGTTGGTACACTTCGTGTTAGCTTGTCTCCATTAGACCCTTTACAACCACAGGAGTGTTTTGTAACGCAGAAATAAGTGTGACATCGGTGCCTTCGAATCAACCACGAAGGATTCTGATAACCACAAATGAATACCACAGCTTGATGATATCCACAGATATTACACTGATTACACTATGTCATCTCTAATAATTCCATACATAACATAAATGCAATCCACATGAACTCAATTACGGTCCTCGCTTAAGATTAGTTGGACCGTATGCTGACGGCATGTTGATTGCACTCGAGCCATATCCCTCGATATTGCTTATATCACACATGACACCTTCGATAATTTAATATTTCTTTTATTTACCAATTTTTAAAACGATTTTACCAAGCCACCAAACTTAACCAACTTTTTATTAGCCCTTTCAAAATTTAAGTTCTATGTTACTGTAGTAACCATTTGAATGTTTGCATTTGTTTGTTCATGATAATTTAATAATGGGGTACCACCGAACTGGTCTAATCATGGAACCAAAGAGTGGATAGTATTATTTTTACAGCGAGTATGCGCGTCGAATTCGACTTCTTTAGGTTTGTTTTGACTACTAGTAAAGAATTCGAATTCTCAAGCTTATTTCGACGAAGCCCATATATGATAGCGTGTTCTTAACTATAATTATATACTCCGTAAATGAATGAACCTAGTCTACTTTTTTAAACGTTTCTGGGGAGATGTTCTCGGGATCGTACAAACCAGTTCTATTTAAATACCTTGATACGATCTTAAATACCATTGTAATTAAAACTAAATAGTGGGCTATTTACGTAGGCTATTTTATGCGGAATATTAACTTTTATGAGTAACGGACATGTGAAGAATTATCGAACGAATTAAAGCGGCACTTTTACTTCATGCAATAATTTTATTTAAATTTTTAAGTACGGTCTAAAGCTACCGGTATACCTGCATTAATAATTCACAATTCATTTTGCAGTAGCTAGGACGACCCCATGATAATTTATTAATGTTTCCCATATTCATACAACAATTTGTACTGAAATAAAAGGGGCAAAGGGATTTTTATGAATTTTTAATTGTCTTTCAAGTGGAGCGAATTAGCACAAAGCTAATAAATTAAGCAATAAACGCGTGACATATACATGAATATAACAAAAGCAAATACTCAAACTAAAAAAATAATTTTAACTGGAAATTAAAATTAAAAAAATACTGAGTGAAAATCTGGAGATCTAGCTTGCAGACCGGTATTAACTAGGGTGCCAAACCACAAGGGCTTATGGGCCAACAAAGCGAATTTTTCGATTTCGGCACGATTACAATAATTTTACAGCTCCCCCGGATTTACGCAAAAACCTGTCACCAGATGTCGACAGCCGCGGTCAAACAGAAATAGACTGTCACCTCGAAATATGAATAAATTTCCCGCTATTTATAACCACGCGCATGTACAACTGTCGCATCCCCGGAATAAATTTATCACATAAAAATTAGCACTTACGTCATGATGCAAATAGATAGAATTTAAAAATAAATTATATTTAAATTTGCTCATAACACGTCATAAGAGCTAAACCCTTTTTGCCACTAGCCATTACAAGCACGAAGAGAAGTAGATCAACTACTACAGAATGCAACGAATTTCAGAACGTTACCATAGCTTGACCCTTCTGATGTTGTTGATAGTGTGGTCTTACTTGCTAGAATTAAGGGACATCGTCGTTGATATGTGCATATATATATTACGAATATGCATCTACGATCCCCGTTTTTTTTTTAATTCAAAGCGAAAATAAAGCACTTAAGATTTCCCTAAGTTCGAGTTACCACGGCACATATACAGGAAATTAACAGATTCTAGAAGAGTACAAATATCTTAATTCATCATTATTTATTATATACAGAATACTCTTATTACACAACGCACACTTAGTACACTGTCATTCAAAATGTAATAAAACTACAGCATCCATTTAGTAATAACTTATGAACTTAAAGTCGGCCGTCCATTGTCTGTCAATGATAACATAAAAAAGGTAGAGCTTTTAAGCCAAGCGCCGTCAAAGCGCTTTGATAGAGTTGCATAACCGTAGGACGTTTACGACTACACGTAGAGCCTTGCAATTCTGTAGTCTTTAGAGAAGTAACCCGGATTTTTCAGATTTAGGTTACATTTTTAACACCGATAAGCTTTCTACGTGAAAGTGTAGAAAAATTGCATATATTTCACTTGATTCAAGTGACCACTGCGACGATAGACATTTGTAACACCTTCAAATGGTCAATTATCAGTTTTTACGTTTTGACAATAATAACTGTTTTTGTATTTATTTACGTATTTGCCATAGATTTCCAATTAGTTCTGATACAGTCCGCTAGGGGCGCTGATTGGAAATGTATGGGCAAATACGTAAACAAATACAAAAAAAAGTCATTTTTATCGAAACGTAAAAACTCATACTAGTACTGGAGTCTAACTAAAGTGGATTACGAATGTTTTTCTTCTAAGATGTACCTAAATTGGACCAGCACGCCTAAGCACTACCTATGTCATCATCAGTAGTGGATCCAGGATTATGACGAACTTAACCTAGTTTTATCATAGAATTTGTCCCCCTAGGCGTAAGGTCGTCGAAAAAAGCTCTTTTTAAAAGGAGCAGTATAGGCGTTCAACCTGCAGTCTCCGAAACCTATTTTTTTTTAGAAAGTTTGAGACAAAAAAGTCCCTTCCAAAATAATTTACATTTAACTCCTATTCAATGTTACATATCCATGTACGAAACTAATATTAAATCTATATTTCTATACAGACGTATTTACAATATTTTCAATTTTCAAATTTCCGGGCGTTTACTGTAAGGTATGAGACCTTGCAGTAAACGCCCGGAAAAAACCTGCACACAATTCATACCGAAAATTCCGAATAGCGTTGAACTAAGTTTTAGATTTAACTTTAACATGGTTTAACTATGTCTGAAGTTTGGTGTGAGTACGAAGTTCACTAGGTAACTCTATTAACTTTATCCTGTGAGTGAAATAGTCTGCAAGATATCGAAACATATACCTAATACTTAGGGTATATTCACCCGTTTGATCTGAAAAACCCTTCCTACGGTTCCATATTCTAACAAAATAGACAAACGTAATTATCTAGTTATTGTCAGCAATTGTCAGCGAACTTGATCTTTTAATATAGTAACAAGACGTAATGAGACTTCAGATAAAACTGTGCTTCAATTTCACTTCAATATATATATATGAACCGCAGTCAACGCTTCATTAACATGACTCTGCGATTGTTTATTTCCACAAAATATAAAATACGTATGCATCACACTTACAATGATATTCGAAAACTTTTACTGAAAAAATATCAAGAGCAAAAAATAAGAATCAAAATTATGGTTTCCAATAGCTCTTATTTCCTCTTATTTCTTATTTCCAATTGAGTAGACGCGTAAGATATCTAAGACATTCTTCATAAAGAAACCCAAAGTATGTCAAAGGTATAAAGCATACAACATCCAGGTTAGGAGAACAAGCGCAGTTTTGCCTATCGTTCCCACAATACGCCACATTGGAGCTGGCAGCACTATGCTCGCCTAATGGCTTTGGCCTGAAGTCAAAATGGTATACACGAGGCCAAGGGCAATCGATGCTAATATACTATGTTTATACCCAATTCATTTTATCTTAAAAGTTATGCTTACATTTCTCCTAATGTTATCGGTATAAAAGACAAATATTAAACTAAAAAAGAGTGTATGTTTTGATTGAGCAAATTATTGAGATTGTCTCAGTAACAAACATTTTCTAAGGAACATTTAACTTTCTATTGTTTAAAACAGTCATCAAACACAAATCACAAAAAAAATGCTACAAAAAAGCAAATTATCACTTCAGTACTGAAATAAAATTCAAAAGATGTAAGATCTTTTGATTGTAAGGATGTAAGATCTTTTGAATTTGAACGCACAAACCTAATCTACCAGTGTAACAAATATTTTCACAATTTCATCGTTACCTACAATGCATTTTTGTTACGCGAAAAGATATTTATGATTTGAAGAATCAGTTGATTTTTATCCGTTGAATCATTACTCTTTCTGAAAAATATTTGGAGTAACAAATCACGCTTGTTCATAGTGATCACTAGTAATGCGCTCAAGTTTACTTATTTCATCTACTAACACTTCCCACCTGTTCCATGTATTTTGATTTCGAAATAAATATACCTACTTGTGATTCGAATCCGAACTAGCCAACACCATACAGTGTTAAAACCTGTGATGGTTTGATTCAGAGATTTGATATATATTTTGTAAGGGTTTCCAACTTAATCGCCAAGACAGCAAAATAATTATAAATAACGTTAGCTAGCTTAAAACTATTCTTTTTGGGCACTTATAAATGTTCAATCTGTCATAAATATGTTATAAATGTCAATTTTCAGCAAATATTCGTATCACTGGATTCATTCACTGTTTGATAAATATGAACACAAATCTATTTTATTACTAACGGTAACATAATGCAAAAGCCATAAGCTTTAAAGCTTCTAATCGAATCCACGATTGGTGATAAACAGTCTCTGAACTGGCAAATACTGGCAATTGGCTAAATGGAGTATAAACATGTTTAGGAAGTTACATACAATATACATAAGCACTAATTGCAGTGATTACTAAGTACTTATACACCATAATGTATAAGTTTACATTATGGTGATATGATATGTTTTCTTTTTAATACGCTTTTATTAGCTTCAGACGTATGTATGTTGGTATGTTAGTATGTAACGGAATCTTTGAACATGATTTTAACCCCCTTCAAAACGTCGAATTAACTCGAAATTAGGCATACTTATTAAGTACCGATGACAATTCAATATTTTAAACATTCTGACCCGTTATCCTTACTAGGATAATCAGGATCAGCGATTTTTGTTTTCCTGAGACCCGGAAGGTCTGCGTTAAGACCAATAAAGGAATCTACCAGGCGCGCCGATCACCTAACCTAACCTGGCCTGACCTGACCTGACCTGACCTGACCTGACCTGACCTCAACTTCGATAGCATCATGAAGCGGTGTCTCATCATCCTTATTCATTCAGCACTTCAACATCTGCACCTTCCTTTAACAAGATTTCCACTATTTCATTGTTCCCATTTCTTGCTGCCAAATGTACAGGCATATATGATTTCAGCTCATCGTCATAGTCACAACTTATATTATTAACTCGAGCTGTAAAATTAATTAAACTACTAACAGGTTTAAAATCTCTGCAGGCAGCAGCAACACAAAGAGAAGAAATTCTAGAATTATTTTTGATATTAACATCATCATGCTGTAATATTAAATCGATGATTGGACGACGTCCTTTTGAAATGGCTAGATGTAAAGCAGTTGACCGTTTTTCTCTTGAGTATTGCCATCAGCGCCTGTTTTTAAAATATGCTCTATCATCCTTTTTCCGTGATTACTTTTATCCAAGATAGAGAACCTGGTATATGGTATAAATTATGAAAGAAAGCAATTAGCATTGGCAATTCGGATGCCATTCAACAACTCCTCTGGGATTTTCACGTTAACAATAAAAATAAACACCAATGTAAAACACCACTTCATACAGCTTTGTTAAACAATGACCCAATATTCATTTTTGCACTGCTAAGCAAAGGTGCTGATGCTGATTCGAAAGATAAACTTGATAATACGCTACGTAATAATCGTTAAAATAATCGCTAAAATAATCACTAAAAAATGAAAAATAAATAATAGTTAAAAAAACTAAAAAATACGCTTTTATAAAAAATTCGACCAAAAAATGAAAAATAAATAATAGTTTAAGAAAACAAAAAAAATACACTTTTTATAGAAAATCCAACTAAAAAATAGAAAATATTTTTTTTTAAATTTGAATTAAGAATAGTGTAAATAAGATAAAAATATTTTTTATTGTAAAAAAGCGTGGGGTGCTTTTTAAGATATTATCAAAATGATAATCCTTCTACTCAATATCTATCAATAAAATATTTATAACTATTGACACCATGCACCCCACGCTTTTTTTACAATAAAAAATATTTTTATCTTATTTACACTATTCTTAATTCAAATTTAAAAAAAAATATTTTCTATTTTTTAGTTGGATTTTCTATAAAAAGTGTTTTTTTTTTGTTTTTTTAAACTATTATTTATTTTTCATTTTTTGGTCGAATTTTTTATAAAAGCGTATTTTTTAGTTTTTTTAACTATTATTATTTTTTTTAATCTATTACTCTTACGGATAACAAAGCATAATCATGTTTTATTATTATCTCGTTAATCTTGGGGAGAAAAGAGTTTCGTTGTTTAGATCTATATTTAGTAGAGGCGTTATATTTAATACTGGTGTTATGTAAAATGTGGGCGTACAGAAACGACACATGATCTAAGCCTTTAGATTGAGCAAAATTATGGCCTCAATTTACGATATTAAGTAAATGTCACTACTAAGGACAAAGAATATATCGCCTGTTGCCTGGAATTCGAACTCAGGCCTCCGAGGTGAAAAACTTAAATTCATAATACCTGTCTTTTACTTTTTTTATAATGTAGGAGTAGCTCACGAGAATGCAATCCATCTGATGGTAAGTGGCTACTGCCGCCCATGGACATACGTAATCAACCCCAGATATGATTAGATATCCCTACCTGAGATCGGCCACAGATACGCCGCTACCCCTTGAGGACTAAGTTGAAACGCCTCGGAAAAGTACGTCTCCTTTACCACACCTTCAAACCAGAACACAGCAGCGCTTAACACTGCTGTTATGAGGCAGCAATAAGTGTGGCAGTGGTACCGCCGGAGTCGAACTAAAAAAGGTTCTACCACCTTCAAAAACCTTACAAACACAACAAAACAACACAACAAAACAAACCAAAACAGAGCACTCGCAAACACTCCCAAAACTACTATAAAAAACAATTTTACCAAAAACAAAATGCACTTGAGATTCTCAGATATAACTCAGACACTAACGTGTACGTAATTAGGACCGTGGTCTAGTTAGCTTGTCTACATTAATAATTTCCAGTGTAATTTTGTATAAAAGCAATGCTGACTTCTAGTTAGTGTAGAAAGCGCGAATTTCGTATGTCACAAGGTTTGTAAAGAGAAGATCGTCTATTACGTACCCACTTCTGGGCACCGGTATCCTCTCTAAGCAAGTGGGATTAAGATCATAGTCCACTACAATGGAAATGCGAATTGGTTGACTAAACTCTTGAGCACTTTTTAAGGAACTCTTAGGCATGTAAGGTATGATGTTTTCCTTGACCGTTACAGCAAGTAATGCTGTCAGATGGGATTACCGTCTTACCTTAATTCGCCACAAATGCGTTGCTACCACCGAGGAATGAGTTGAAATCCCTCATATCACACCCTTCAAACCAAAACAACAGCGCTTAACACTGCTATTAAGCAGATTAAGATTTGTTTCTACAAACATTTTATTCATCTGTAATTCATTAAATCCTATTTCTAATAAGTATAAATACATCATTTAGATATGCCTGACCAATGATTGAACACGGAATCTCTACATGTGAGACCGGTAAAGCGTCCGCTCCACGTCGCAAATCGTCGCAGATTAGACTCAAGTTTTTTAAATACGCCTTTCTGTGGAAACCTGTACCAGTAACCCACTTCAAAGAAGCCAATTAAAATATGATAGACGTTATCTACCGGTCATTATTCTTGTCACTACGTGGTTGTGAATAGTCCATTGTGGACAAATAATGGCGCTTGTACTATCATCAAATAAGTTATTTCTATTCTATTTTATTTACGAAGCAGTAAAGTGTAACATCGTGTCCATAAAGCTTAAGCGAGAATTACACCGGCCCCATCCATGCGTTCTAAATACACTACTTTGGCTTCCTATGACACAAATTGTATCACTTATGTACGTCTTCGTCTAATTTGCATTCACTTCGACAAAAACAACATAGAAAAAGTCTCGATCAATTTTACATCGTTACATTAATATTACGCAACGTAACATATCGACGAAAACCTTGCGAACGAACCAATTTTCTTTTGTGCGCGCCTGTACATCACAAATGTTTTTTTTTTTATTTCAAATACACTACAATAATGTATTCAAATTACAAAAATAACGTTATATCATAATATAACGTAATGTAAAGTCTATTGACACAAAACTTATGCAAACAACCCAATTTATTATTCGCCGCGTCTGCACATTAAAATTCATAAATTGTTCCTCACTGGAATCCTAATTCCAAACACAATAATGTAAACAAATATAAAATTCTAATGCATATCAAACAAGGAGTAGAATCTCACTACATCTCGTATGAATTTAGCTTTACTTGCATCGAAACATACATAGATATGTTATCATGTAGACAGCACGTTCCAATGTATAATTTATTTTTACCCTTGCACACGTATGATAAGCAATTAATCATATTATTATTACGTTAAGATCGCGTCTAACACCTTATTAGTGTCAGATTTATTAATGACTTCACTGTCAGAACCCGTGTCTTTAATTGGCAGCCGTTGATGGTCATAGACTTATGTTTTATAAACAAAAACTTAAGGAGAAAGCATTTAAAATATTAAGAAAAAACAAAAACCAAGAATTTGTGGAATAACTTAGAATAAGTTGAACAGATAATGAAAATTTTCACGCTAAAATCTAAAAAATAATATGGTTCTTAGGTAAACTCTCACATACAGGCTCGTCGATATATTGGCGTGTATAAGTATATACGTCATTATATCAAACATTAGAACATGTCATGTTCACATCAGAAATTATTAAGATTAATACAAAATCACTTTACCCTTCAACCTTTAAGAGCCGTCCGAAAAAGAAAATTAGGAGAGACGTAAGACAGATGTTCCTCGCTACTGTAATCGCGAGGAAAATGGAAAAGCGCCCAGAAAGTTATTAATGAAGTTCGCACACGAGAAACTGGGTATAAATTATGTAACTATTAATACGTTCACTAATACTTCAATTCAACTATCTCGTACAGCTTGATAGAATATTACGGATTATAACTAGCATGCACATAAGGGGCAAAGTAGACTTGCTACTTTTAGCAACGGAGGTCGATTATTTAGGTGCTTCGAATGCTAGACGCAGGGTTAAATGCTACATCACGCACATGTTTGAATGCCGTTCGTAGTGTCTGTTAGATGCTCGTTACAGTTTAACACAATAAACGCGATACAACATTAATGCAGTCACTAGAACGCTCGTCATCGATACCACGACCGACTGCAACCCGCTAATCGAAGCAGTCGCCAAAACGCAATTGCTAAAAGTAGCTAGTCTGCTAGGGCCCTAATACATAGTACCTATATACATTGTACCTACTATGCATACCCGTTTCAAACTAGTTTGAGCTGCGGAAACTATGAGAATGATGTATGAGTATTTTAAACTGCACTGAACAAAAGTGCTGGTACACTAAAGTTAGGATTTTTCGTTTTCACGAATTCTCATTGCCTTTTGGGAGCGCGGGTAAATTTTATTTCAGTCGTTAACGAACTCCCGGAAACGTTCGAAAAAACACCCTCTCTAACTCCCCCTGAGATTTTTCAACTTTATGTTTCTTAGATACGCATTTCTAGATATTGTTGATTTAACTGTGTACAAATAAAATGTGTAATTAGGCAGTCCTAAGACATTTTCGTTTTAATTTGGCTATCTATATTTTTTTGTATAATCAACTGCTATAATTTATATACAACTGCTTTATTTGTACTAGCTTCAACATTTGTTAACAGACGGTATAAAAGTTAATTGACACGAGAATAGCCAATTCACTTTGTAAATTCGTTTTTACCACACAATTCCTAGATGTGGTGTGACCTTCTCTTTACGGTACAAGTAAGAAGCAGTATAACATTTAATTCTTTAACCATCTAAAAACAATAATTTAATATATCCAAAGTGTGATGCCGCGAAAACTACCACGAATATAAAATAATAATTCAGCAACTTTACAGAAATACTAGCAGACCCGGCAAACTTTGTACCGCCTCAAAATCTATTTATCAAATATATTTCATATAAAATATAGCCTATGTTACTCGTGGATAATGTAGTTTTCGTATGGTGAAAGAACTTTTAAAGTCGGTCCAGTAGTTTTTGAGCCCATTCATTAGAATCAAACAAACAAACAAAGTTTTCCTCTTTATAATATTATATTAGTATTAGTATTAGTATAGATAAATAAGATAGTCCAAAAAGGTAATATAATCGAGATGACGACGGCTCTTTATTGCCTGCTAAAAATTATGATCGGAAATAACCGTTGACAAGTTTCAAGACAGAAATGTCCGTTAAGCGTCGTTAACGAGTTTATTGCCCACAAAAAATAGCTTACAAGTTAGCGATTTTGCACAGTCAGATCTCACGCAAGAAAACAACCA
Organism: Epargyreus clarus; assembly: GCF_041222505.1. Taxonomy (NCBI): domain Eukaryota; kingdom Metazoa; phylum Arthropoda; class Insecta; order Lepidoptera; family Hesperiidae; genus Epargyreus; species Epargyreus clarus. Next base: position 7,583,523 of record NW_027332233.1, read on the forward strand.
GAAGACAGAAAATACCACAATAAAATACAATAACTAAACATTCAAAGGATACTCCAGAAACAAAATTAAGTAAGTTTAAAGAACGTAATGTATTCGAAAAGGTAACGTCATTATATTGCCTACGTAAATGACGACTGGAAATGTCCGTTGACAAAAGTCAGCACAAAAATGTCATTAACGAGTTTATCGACCACAAAAATATTTGGCGTGTCGCGACTCGCGGTGAGCGATTGTGCACAGTCGGATCGCATGCACGGAAACAACCAGACAAAAAAATATTATGCCGACTAAACTTTGTAGGAATACCTATACCAATAATAAAATTAAGTATAGTCGAAAAAGATAATGTAATGAAAAAGTAATGACATTTTATTAACTACGTAAATGACGGCAACACAAAAATGTCTTTGGGAGTCATTAACGAGTTTATCGACCACAAAAACATTTGGCGACTCGCGACTCGCGGTGAGCGATTGTGCAGTCGGATCGCACGAACGGAAACAACCAGACATAAAAATACTGGTCTAAATAGGTCCACACCTACGCGGCAGTTAATTTCGAAGAGCATAAGTACCGACACGCAGAAATACAGTGCAAACGTAACATCTAAATAAATAACCTCGATGTATTTTACTTCAATGTTTAAACAACTTCAACTATTTACAAACAGTACAATCGTTTTAATAAACTGTTTCCTCTTCAATTTTGAGAATTTTGGTGTAACCTAATCTGTTCTTTATTGATGTAAAATACGAATAGTGTATGCAGACCACTTGATGTTAAGTTAACATCGTGATTTGAAACCGAATTATTAGTCGCTTACGCACACTATCATAAGAGTACCTACATACATGTGCTTCTAACGAGAGTATTGAAACGAGTTATACCATGTACCTGTAACATACTAAATATACGTTCGTTTATATTATAGATTATTAAAGCAAAAATAAGTCTACGAAGTAACACCTTATATATATATTGGCGACATCCGGCGCCAATGGCGTCCCCTGCTCCCAAAATACCCAGCTTTATTATGACGCAGCCGTTACTAGGTACATATTAGACCGTAATAAGTGTCCCCATACGCCTTGTTTTCATAATCCTTACTTATTACATTTGAACAGCCTTTGTTCTCAAGGCGCTCATAGCTTTGTGGAAGTGGCTAATTGTAAGCGACCCGCAAAGTAATGGAATTTAGACATAGTCTGTTTGTGTTAGTCATATATGGTGACAAAGTTCAGGCCGACTGATAAAAAATGTTATTAGTACTCGTAGTTAGTTGTTTAAAATAATTCGCATTCACGTTACTCGCTTCCCCGAATGTAAGGAAAGGGGCATACTATTACCCGTATTATTATCGATCGGTGATTCAATAACGGATTGCAGTGAAACAATCTTTGCAAATGCTATAAATTTCAAAATATATATATATTAAAATATATATATATATATATTAAGGAGATATATTTTTATTTAAATAAATTAAATAGAGATATATCTTAATAAAATATGATATTTAAGATTAAATAGAAGCGTACAAGTACGAGCTCGTATTTCGACAGCATACAGCAATAGCCTTCCCCGTTTCAAACCTTATCTTTATACGCAGCTGTAGGAACAAGTCAAAACATAATAAGTCCCGGATTTCCTCCTAATCCTTTCCTATTATTCCCCTGATTGTTCCCAATTGTAACCCAGCTCTTTCGTATCTCAAAGAAGGTTGAAATGTCCACATCATTAAACTGAAAATAAAAATCTGAATCTTAAATCATTGGGGAAAAAGATATATTAACAGTGACTTCGAAAGTTCTAAGACCTTTGTAGAGCTTAACATCGTAGATAGAGTTAAATAGAATAGATAAAACCCTACATACAGGGCTTGTATTAGACAAATACTATTTCTTCATCATACATACACCTATTTTCATATAGCTTATGACATGATCGAAACTAATGAACCATATGAATTAATGTACGCTAGAAGTAATGCTCATAATTATGAGGTAAATTCTTTTATACTATAAATTATATTTATCAAAATGTTCCATCCAAAAAAACCCACCTATACTTTTTGAGGAATCAATTTTCGGTCTGACCTTCAATTTAAAAATGTTATTCGGATAAAGGAAATATTAATGCTCTCGTCTCACTATTTGTGACTAAAACATATTTTAACTAAACTAAATGAACCAGGTTTTGAATTTTTATAGTTATTTTTTGATACATAAATTGAAACGCTCTCTTTACCATGTTTACATAACTAATTGTTAATTGCATTAAATAAAGTTTTAATATACCTATCGACATTATACTTACAAGACGAACTTTGTTAGCGCATATTTCGCTTATCACCTCGTACAAAAACAGGACATTTCATTAACGATTAGTGGGACATCCGAAAACCATTAGTCGGTAATAAATGTGACTAACAACGTATTACAGGCCTTCCGTTCGAAATTGTCTATCACAACTTTCAGTATAAGTTTTGGTATTACGAATATCAATTTCATCCCAACAAGCCTAGTCTGTCAAACTATAACACACGAAGTATACAAGAAGTTAGTACTTGTAAACAAGAAAAGAAAAAATATATATATAAAAAATTTAAGTGCTTAATATAATCAAGAACTTTGCTCCAGTATGATCACGGTTAAATAAATTAGCATCTAAGCATGCACAAATAAATTTATACTACTATTGTGGACAGAATTTTTACCTTCAAAAACATTGCCAACAGTGTCCAAAATAAATATTGATTTTTTAGAGACTCAAAACACTTCATCAGGTCATCAATATCTTTATTAGACCTTCAACTCTAAAAATTCATACCCCTTATACATTTTAAAGTTTTAATAACATTATTCACGCGTATTTTGGGGTAGCTCGCCTCATTTAGGACCTAATCGCGCTCCTTCTTCATGAGCGGCTATCTAACACACCGAGGTCGTAATGGACACTCAACGAATCATATGTACGAGTATATTTACTCGTATATAATTACACGCGTGAAATAAGTAACTATTTTAAAAGAAGCTAAATTAAAGTTACGTTAATTATAAAACCATGATATCGAAAATGATTCACAAAATTCCTATAATACATAAGGAAAAAGGGTAATCATTGTGAGTGTTATCTTTTAGAAGCCATATACGAGTAAAAACGAAAACCGAATTCTAAAGTGTTCTTTTTCATACACACTGTTGTCAATACTTCATACGCCCACGAAAAAACCGTTACTGTTGATTGCTCTGTCGAAATAGTACACCTTCGCAAGACATAGATGGTTACTTGTATTATACCTTGACTCTGTATATTCACATTGTTCTATATCTATCACCCTAAAATTAAAATAAAATGTATAATTATAATTACTTTTAAATTAAGATGTTTAATAGAAAGCAATTATTCTAGTACAAGTTAAGGTAACTATAATCAGCATATAAACGAAAATAGTCATTGGCTTAACTATTTAATTATAAGTTTATGTGTTTAAGCCTAATTTTCGAAGTCACCATTTGTAAATTCTAGTAAAGGAACTTATCAACTTGGCATACGATGCAGAAAATACTATACTCTAACTAGATTATTTGTTAAAGTGTGGATTGACCCGAAACCAGCGCCATTATCCATCACGCTCCAATGCCAACCCGAGGCAGTTAAACAAAACTCATCCTTGAACTATACATCAGGGTGGCGGGCTATTAGTGTATTAGGTAATCGTGTTTGCCGTAAATTTTTGGATACCAAGGGCATTCGATCGACAAGGTCGAAATGCGAATTTGCCTATTAAAGTTCTCGTGCAGGTAATGTCGGAAATAGAGTTAGCCTTCTATTTTGTTTGAATAACCCGATATCTATGGTATAAAATGTATATATTTGTTTTTTTAGCATTAAAATGACATCAATGGAAACGGTAATAAATGTCCAAAATAAAGTCAATGATTTTTACAACATTAAAAAAAACACTGCAAAATTAAAATAAAATAACCATTTGGTTATTTTATTTTAAATATTATGTGCACAACTGTACTCATCTTTTTCAATTCTTACACAGAAAGCCTAAAAACTTTTAACGTTTTTATCACGCAAAATATAAATCATAATAAGCGAATAAAAACAGGCAAATTATTATGTCATATCTAAATCACATACTAACACTTGAACACATATTTATGTAGATTTACGCGCGATATCTACACATCTATAATATATAATTACATTGTTGTCATCAAATACTCATACACAGTGCGGTTTTGTTGAAAAAAAGTCTGGTAAAATTAGCAAGGTGATAGGTACAGTGAGTCACTCGTGTGGGCCAGGCGCCGAGGTCGTGGGCATCGGTGACAGTTCAACACAACAGACGGAATTCATTATGTACTTCCTCACGCAGTTCCGCTCGTACTGTTTTAGAATTTTACGACAGAACCCGAAAATATTTCGGATAAAAAGAATCTCAACAACCCTTCGAGTTAAGTTTTTCTTGAATTAAGTGATGTATCTCAATATTATGATTAATCCTTGTATGATCGTTTTAGTAGTTCCTTCATTAGGCCAGTACTGAGAGACATAAGTTTTTAAAAATGTAAAGTATTAATACGTTTATTTAACTAATATGTGTTTTGGTATCGCATCAATCAGCAAATGATTTATCTTGAGATTAATTACCGGTAGACAGAGTTTTATATAATGTAATATAAGTATTAAATGTATAGTTAGTAATTTCTATAACCCTTGTTCCACATTTATATGCGCACCTTGTTTCAACATATGTCGAAATGTTCAATAAACGTTCGTCTTCGCTGACACAGTTTTCTTTCAAATGTACGCTACGATCCTTTTGTATTTATCAGTGCGGAAAATATTAAATTTCCAATACAATATGAACCGCCGACAGATGTAATATAAAGCGGCAACTTTGAGAACCCAGTCTGCCTGCTACCAGGCTGACGTGACATGAAAATGAAATCCAAAAAGAAAAAGGCTTACAGATTTTGTTATGTTTCCTTACGAAAGCGCGTTTCGAAGTTGCTTCTTGAAATATATTTTCTTTGAAATATATGTATGTACATTTGTCTACTTTACACAAATCAAATCTACATTTCTATTTTATCAACTTATTTCGCAGGCGTGGCGTTGGTCACAGGTTCTATGAGAGTCAGTGAACAATTACTATCAGATGCACGGCTTACTAGCTACTCCAATCTCGTAAAAAATGTGTGTACATTACCTTACGTACAATTGTTGATGTGTACTAAATTTATTATGATTTTTTAGGTCTATCAGTACCTGGTTATCACGAAACGGCTGAATACGAAAATTTGAGACATAAATAGTCAATAACGATTGAAAATTCAAAAATATCTAGAGTTCTTACGTCAAAATGTGCCTTTTGTATATCCCGTCCATAACCAGTTCGAAATTAGCACCTTGGGAGACTATCTTTAAATTTTACAGGCCCATTTATAGAATGCGAATCAAAACAACTTCCGTCGTTAACAAACAAGTTGGCTCGATAAATCTTTGTTTATAAAGCATTGACATTTGGCGTCACTCCAAGCCACCGCTTCGCTTGTAACTAGTACTTGTATTGTTTCTAGAAACATCTCGTTAGCGAACAACAAACACAAACGGAGAAAGACGAAGCTATATTTTAAAGCTAATTACCATGTCCATACTTTATGTGTTTCGTGTATATTTATATTCTCTCAAAAATTTAGTATGTTTATTTATTTTCTCTCAAAATGTAGAATCAAACTTTTATTAATAGTTTGCCAAATTGTTAGATAGTTTGTTGACATATCATCTACTTATGTTATGTTTACATTTATGTTATGTTGGTTCACATATATATATTTCAACAAAATATCAGATCATGTCATTCCATCATGTTAAATAGGTAAAAAAAGCATACTATAAATCTGGTAATTATTTGACCGACACAATTGCGTGGTCTGAAGTGGCTCCAGCTCCACATGCTCCATTAGCGTAGCTGATAATGTATATCGTAATTATTATTTTTATGGAGTGTGCGTGTGTTATGGAGTTTCCTTCGCCGCTTCTTTATAACGTAACCTTTCGAAGTGGCTGTAGATTTATTGAGGTATAAAAAGAAATCTGTACAGTAGTGTAAAAGATCTATCTTGAATTAAATATCTCAATTTTGATTTCATAATTTTAGATGTAGAATCCATGTATTTCTATCTTCAAACAGCGGTATTGAGCACTATTTACTCTAGTTTTAATAACGTGGTAAGAAAGAGATTTGAAAAGAGCGTTTTAACTAATTCCTCAAGGATAGCAAAGTATCTGTATTTATACCTTCAATCCTTTTTAAAACACTTAATCATGATCTGATTTAACAAATCTTGATTTGCTAATAATAATAAGTATACGATAAACATCGATGAACTATATAAAAGGTTAAAACCACACCATAAGTTAAAATTGAAAACCGGTTTCTTATCTCGTTATGACTTTCGCGATCAACACGGTAATAAAAACAGTTTTTATATGAACGCAGATGACTGCCGGGTAGGTACTTAAATTCAGGCATTAACTAATGTTTATACCTCAAAGTTTACAAACACGGTACCCTTTACAATTCTTTACATCGCTTATTAAAATAAACCGGCTGCATTAAGAGTTAAAACGAGTTACTCACAAACGGGTTTGCTGTGCAATTACACGAAATCATAATTTTACACGCAAATTAAAAACTTTTGTGCATTAGTTCCGGTTTAGAACGTGAGCGATATTATACGTAGTAGGTCTAACATTGAAAGACGTATTGTTAATATTTTTACACAAACAACGTTTATACCAGTAATGACCGCATTTGTTAAAACGTACTAGGTATTTCGAGTCCGTATTTGTGCTGTTGGTTATTTTTAAATACATTTTTATAAGAATGAATTAGCAAATTATGGTAAGTTGTAGAGGTGAGGCGTATATACTGGATCAGGTTCAGGGACTAGGTACTTTACCGGACTAGGTCGGACCTAGTCCAAGTTTTAATATGTACCTAGTCCAAGAATAAGTACCTAGTATTTTATGGGACTAGGTGGAATAGGTTCAGGGACTAGGTAGTTTCTCGGTTTAGGTTAGTTTTTGGACTAGGTAGTTTACCGGACTAGGTAGCCGGCTGGCTCATGACACGGTTCCCGTTCTTTTTTGCTTGCTCGTCGTGCCGGCTCATGACACGGTTCCCGTTTTTTTTATCTTGCTCGTCGCGCCGACAGTTTCATGACACGTTTAAGGCATAAACGAACTAGCTTCCAAGTCCAAGAATAAGTACCTAGTCCACACCAAATTGTACTAATAAGACTTTATGAGACTAGGTGGAACAGGTATCTGGATCACGTATTTTTAAATACTAGGAACAGGCATACCTAGTCCCTAATTTACCTAGTACAACCCATCTCTAGTAAGTTGTCACTTCCGCCAATTGACGTTAGCAACCAACTCCATATGGAACAAGATGATCGCCTCATATCAGTACTATATAAAATACTCGTCGCTACTGTAGAAAACAAAAACCTTCGTATTGTGCCGCAAATTATAAAATATTGATTAAAACCCCACTAATTGGCGGAACATCATAAACGCTCACATCATCTTAATGGTCAATGGCTCTCATAATTCATTTTTATGGTTCCTTAATATGTGTTAATTACACAAACAGAACGCCAAGTCAGTAAATCAATTTTTTGTCCAACAATAAATAATTATAAGAGACATTCATAAAGTATACTGAATATATTATTGGAGTTTATTGGAGTTTACTCCTTAAGAAACGATTTGAGTTATAAGGCCCGGTACGGAAATTTTATGAGGAGTAAAATCAAGTGTAACACGAAAAGTTGAGGCGTAACGTAGAAAGAGACAAACATATATATCTGTAGGATTGAACGTGTAAAAGAATGAGATGGAATACATTACACAGCGTATCTCATTCTCGGGGTCTCCTCTTTGCGCGATACTTCGTAGTCTCACTGTATAGTTCACTACCTCCAGTCTGAGAGTTGAATGTGTGCGTATGTTTGCACGTGTGTGTTGCGCGCCTGCGTATTACGAAGTTCTGCCACAACTTGTATACTGCTGCCGAGTACAGGGTATGCATGCTGTATAATAAATGCATATAGTAGCATCTATTGTATACATCTATATACAACGTACATAAACAGCAACCTAACCATCAAGTTTTAATGTTTTTATTATTATTATTATTTATATTATTTTGTAACATACTTTATGTAATACGCATTATTGAAGTAATATAAATAATCCGAATAATTACAGATATATGTTTGTTTCTCTTATCATTTTAGCAGATGCGTTCATGTACCCTTTTTTTCTATTCGATATATATCATAATTATCGTTCGTAAGGAGTAAACTCCAATCGTGCGTCGTAGCTGATACACACACACTTTTTTTTATAGCATGTAGTCATATTTTAATTACATTTCGTTACACCCTAATTAGTTTTAAACAATACTTCTTATCAGTTTTACATGACGGTTGTTTTGCATACGAACGAATATTTTATGACGTACCACGTGTGTAAACTGCGTATAATATAAAAAGTACGTGACGAATAGATTACCTCTTTCTAAGTCGGTTAATTATTAAGATTTTTTGTCTTAGGTAAAATCTGGGCACTCTGATGAGTGTAATAAACCTTTAAGGTACATACGAGTATCTACACACATTAAACGTGTCGTGTCAGACAAAAACATAATAATTTTGCCATGGGTACAATATTTGGCCAGGCACAGTGCGATCATGTTACGGAAGATATGAGTACAGTCATAGGTTCAAACACAATGTATAGAGCGATATAATTTTGTTTTGCCACGGACCGAGCCGACACGTACGATGTCTGTAGATAAATGCATCGTTATCCACGTCCAAAGCAAGAATCAATCCTTCGTAACTAAATACTTTTAGTTCTTGAATTATTATTATAAGAATAAGCATAACAAGCAGGTCAAGTGACCTGTATCGTTGACGTGCGTCGCGGTGCATAGCGGAACAAAGGGTCGTCGGGTTGTTGCAATCGCCTCGCTACAAACCGGGGAACAATGAGTAATTAAAGTGCTCAAGACCTATTCGTAACGCATATAAATGCCTCAACAAACTTATAGGTGACCTGTACCTTGACTTTACGTTGATTAAAAACTCTTTCATACTCGTTAATAAGGCTGAAGAGCATTGGACGAATAAATGTCTTCTGAAATCAGGCTGGCGTAATAAAGTCAATGAATAAAGCAATACAAATGTTTAAAACCTTTACACGAGATACACGGCCGTAAGTTCTCCAGAATGTTAATCAGGTCGTAATTACCAACGACAATCAACCTATTCAATTTTTGCGTACCAAAATCGCGAAATTAGAGAATGTTTGCCTACATAAACTGACAAATTTGGAAGTGTAGACAGACAATAGAAATTCGTTAAGGTGGATTATTGGGTACTAACGGGCGATAGGCGTTTATTGTAACATACATTGGGTTTACCAATTTTTAAAATATTCATTAATCAAGTTCTTTACAGAAAATGTGACAAGTTTTGAACATTTTAGGCGCGACTGATTATAAAATATCGACCAAAAATTAATGACCTCTTCTAAGAATTGTATTACAATATCTTACGAAAATCATTTTAAGCTGCCATTTAAATAAATCAAATACATATTATTAAAATTATACATTGGAAACCGGTAAATCTAAATGATAAATTTATTATTGACTCATATGCAAATGTGAACACAATTTTATTCTTAGCAAAAACTCCACAAAAACGAAGTCTAAATGAGTTATCAAGTTCTGATGTAATAAAAATTCGTTGTGTGAGGTTAATGCCTCATACGCTATCTAAACAAATACATGGAAGTGTTCCGCAGAGATTTCTAAAAATAGCCATATTTTATTATTATGTGTTTATTTGCACATTTTTTAATTTCTGTGTGTGAATGAACTAATCTTGGAAATAGCTGAGTCAATTTAAGAAAATTTTGATGTAATGGATGGCAAAACTAAAGCTTGACAGGACTAAAGTCCTACTTGATCTTGGCCACAGATGCAGTGCTTTCCTTGAAGACTGAGTTAAAATGTCTCGTATGAGTCCATTACCACAAGCTACAAATTAAAAACTGCGCCTAAACGTCGTTATTATATGGGTAGTATTTAAACGAGTGACTGCAAATACAAGTTATGAATGACAAAAATAATTAATTTTGGTTATAGTATTACTAAGTGAGCGACTGGCTGCGAGTGACGAGAAATCAACAGAACAATAACTTACAAACATTAATGTGAGTTACTTAAAATACGAAATGAGAAGCTTCATTATATTTAAGCGACCTAATATTTGTCTAAGTGTAAACATTACGTCCTGCGTTTTATTAAATATTTAGCAAATGTTTTTTTTTAATACTGAACAGCATTTTATTTTAAATGAAGTGTTTCGAATACAAAAACCACTTTGAGAAATACTATAATAAGTAGAATATTGTGTGCTCATGTCATTGATCATGAATGAAAGGTAAGGTCTGAAACTAAATTCATACAGATTGGTCCCACCCGCTCGCAGGGCGCTCCCGCGCCCTGCTCTCGCTTAGTTTTATTTTGGCTTATATGTTCCAACCTATCCTAACCAATTCAATTAGAAAAACCTAATCTATCTTAATACTAAAGTTGCCTCTCTATATTTCCAGTCGCTTACTTAGTAATGTAGTCGCTCACTTAGTAATGTAGTCGCACAAGTTATTAAAACAGTATGTCATTATCAGTCGCTAAGTTTTTTTTTATTCGATCGTTTTATAATTTCCCTTATTATATGTAGCGGCGGAAAATCACAAAGGATTTTATCACTTTCAAATTCACTTGAACCACAATCAACTCGCATAGACAGACTACACGCCGTACTATGCGAGTAGCAAAGTTCACAGCATCATATCGCTTACCGTCGGCTTAGATGAGTAAAATTCATAGATTGATCACTCCTAACAAGAAAGTGTAACCAGTTTTGAGAATTGAAATTGTTGCCTAAATAAAGTGGTGCCACGTGTCCGTTCTATAATTTCCATAAAATATTTGAAATATTTATTTATTACGTAAATTACCTACGTAATATTCGTTATATATTTATACGTCAATTTAATCTGTCAAGAATTAAAAAACTAAATTATGAAATCACGAGTTTGTGGGTTCATTTAATTTCAAGACGGTGAAGTATCTTTATATTTTACTTATCAAAGACCGTCAGTCTCAATTACTAGCATTAGTTCAACCGATAATCGGCTCGGTGCTACGTTTGTGCGGTATCGATTTCTATCCGATGTAACCGAATTCTCGTTCCATTTGAAACAAAGCCAGTAACTCGAGAGCCTATTGAGCTGCTGAATAGTTCACGAAACGTATTTGTGTCGCCTAACTGCTCCGCGAGTAGCTTAGTTGATTATATAGACTGATAAATTAGATATGACTCAGTACATTATTTAATTCCGGAGAAACAATACTACTATACTATACAGTATACTATACTATGTTTCAAATGATATACATATAGTAAAAAATCGAGTCTTCTTATCAAGTCGTTAATTAAATATTGAAATATAAATCAGGAGCTTTTTTTCTTATGCAACGTTTAATGGAACTTCAGGCGAAACTACTCAAACTTAAAATCCCACAAAAACGTATTTGGATCAAATCTGACATAATCGTAAAAGCAACATTTGGAATAGACAACCATTGGTTACGTGAAAGACTTTTTCAACACCTCTTATCCGTGCTTGAAGTACAGTCAACTCCGAGCCAAATTGTACTAATTGACATACCTTTTCTTTCCAATGTATAATATTTGCCTATCATATTGCGAGCTTGTTCATGGCGATGGTCTTTGGAGTAAACAAATATGTATCCCAGACTTATATAAATAAGCATATGAGCATGCAGCCCACCAGATGGCAAGTGGAATTTATCGTCGTTTAACATCTATCATCAACTCCAGATAGAAATAGAACACTACCTGAGGTTGGCCACAAATGCCTTACTACACTTAAGTACTAAGTTTAAACGCCTCATACAAATGTCTCTCCTACCACGCCCTTCAAACCAAAGCACAGCAGCGCTTAACACTAAGTGTGAAATATTTTGCCAAATGCCGACCCAAACACATGGTGTACATTATTTACAGCTAAAGTTCAACTACAGAAATTTATAGCATTCCTCAACTGGATAATGGTACAAAGTTACGCAAATTTCTATTTTGCAGTAGCTCTCAAGCTGTTTATTGATTGTACTATTTCAGGATTGCTTACTCGCGCTCTTGTATCCTGTGTAACCTAATTCTCCATCCATTCGAGACGGAGCCTGTTATACAAGACTTGGATACGACTGATAGAAGTGAAATAGCCTTTGTGTTCTCTATTTCAAATACATATTTCACTCATCTTCCACGTATAAATAGAAAACAGATACAAAATTATATCTTTTCTCTTTAATTTGCCGATTTATTTTCTTTGGAGGCTATTGAGGAGTTTTAGTGTTAAAATTGTCAATATTTTGATCAATATCAATGACTAGATGAACTTACACATGACTTTAAAAGAGAAATTCTTGTACGTATGTTATAATCATTGGTTTCTCTAAAGTGCCTCTAACAATTTCACGACATTTTATATGCAGATATTTTTACTTTCCAAGTTAATCAAGATAAGTGACTCAAATGCTCCAATATTTAAAGTAATTTCTTTTTTTAAAGCGGCATCTCATACATGCTGAAATATTCACACATTTATATGCTACTCAACAACAAATATGTAGTAGTGTTAGTCTGGTTATAGTGGTAGAATATGTGTGCTTTTATTTTCGATTCTGCTATTTGAGAATTGAGTATACGCATCGGATAACCTACTATTCTACCAATTTGCAACTAAAACGAAGAATTTGATCCTTGTTAGCCATAAATAGTCCAAGACACATTTTCGCGTACAATTAACTGCATGAGGTCACTTCATGGTGCGTTTTATTTTCGTATTTACATCATCAATTGCTGTGAGTTGGATAAAACAAAGTTTGCAATGAGTGTGTCTACCGATCCGTAATTGATCGACGTGGTGGACTAAAGCCTAAAGCCCTTAACCGTTCTCCCTTCGAAAGGCTTAATGTATCCAAAAGTAGGGCAAATTCGAACGAAAATTATCAGACCTCAAGGATCTGCATCAGACCAGCTTGGCGACCGGCTTCCCTCAAAGTACCTAACTTCCCAAATGAGTTGACGTTGATGATGATATTTAGTGAGATGATGTTTCCTCTAAACTCTATTTAAGAAAAAGCAAAAGCGATATAAACAGCCATACTAACATTGGTTAATTTTAAACGTACCAAAATACATTTTCACTGTTTTCAAGCGAAAGAGGATATGACACTTAAATCCGACCACCAAACCGGCCAAACATAAGATCATTTAGTTGGGATAAATGCGGCGAATAATTCGCTATTTGGTACTGCCGGGCTGACCCGCTAAGTAGGTTACGCATTTTCATTCTCGCTTCGGGCCTATGTTCGGTAATGAGGCCTATTTAGATGATTTATACCACTTATACGACAGACTGACTATTGAAATTTTATTAACACCACATAATTTTTGGACATGGCCGTAAAAGATTACTGTAATCGACCCCAAGTGGAGTACTTATAACCTGAGACCAATCACTGATGCGTTGTTGCCTTTGAAGATTTAATCTAATCATCTGATTTAATCATACTCTCCAAACCAATATACAGTAACAATTTTCTTATAAGAATTTTCTCTTAAATAGGTATTGTGGCGATAACACCGCATTGAAAACACACACACCGGCTTTAATATGCGAGTTAGTCGGATAATGCTCATGACATCATTAAGGTAATTTGTAGTGCTGAAACACGTCGTTACGTCGTTTTAAAAACAACTATATTCTATGCATACATTATGTCGTCGTCCAGCCATTACTGTTCCACTGTTGGGTACTTTTCTAGTTTAGGACATAGCACATCGCGCTGGCCAAATGCAGATTGTTACTCAATTGCCTGGGATTCAAACCTTGGACGCCCTGATTGAGAGGCTAAGTTTCTAACCACCAGGATATTACTGCTATAATACATTATATATTTTCGTGTATTCTTTATTGAAGTTCTTTTACGTTTACAAATAGTGTAATGTATACAATTTGTTCTCGCGTAGAAAACAACTATAAGTAAGGGGTTGCAAAGGTATAAATTATACCATTAGGCTTAACAAAATGGCTTATGCAATAAAACATTACAACTTAAACATGAGCTCCGTTTTTATTCGAACTAATAAAAATATTAGCCAACTTTCCACGATGCCAACAAAAAGTTAAGCTGCATAACTTTTTGTAAAAACGTGATGTGAACAGGCGTATTGGATTTTGTCATCGCGTAACACATTTTATCCCGGATTCATTTTACTGCCACGGAATGTAGGTCAACGAACAAATTTGTAGCAGTTTCAATTATTGGATTGTGAACGTGCATCTATAGGGTGCTTACATGTGTAATCGAAGCTTTTAGACTTTTTTTTATAAATATTCGTGTGAATAAGGCGGACTTGGTGTAAGTCCCTTTAGTTAGTCTCCGGAGGCACTACCACTTACTTATTCCTGCACAAAACAAGTGTTAAGCGCAGCTGTTCTGCTTCGAATGGTTTGTATATGAGAGAATATAATTGGAAGCTTCCAACTTTCCTAATCAATTTATCTAATGTTTGCACACCAAAGATAGAAAATTTACAATATCTAGTAAGCAGAAGTTGTTAAAGGTTCGATTTTCAATACGCAAAACATGGTCCCCAGGAATAGCAACATACAATCGCATCTGCGTCCGACCTCAGGAATTACTCCAATCATATGGGATTGATAACAGATGCCCATGATCGGCAGTTGTCACTCATCATGAGTAGGCCTACATCGTCCTCTGTAACCTCTAAATATAAAAAAATGTACGAAGGTTCCACATGATCATTCTGCTGTAGATTCCATAATCAATTCTTCACTTCACGAGAGACATAACTTATTTCAAAACATTATTATTTATGGAATGTTTTTTCAAATAACCATCTGATTTATCTTTGACCGGCGTAGCTAAGCCACACTCGAAAGTAATTACTACATCTTTACGACGCGATAACGACGAGCTTTACGCCGCAAATTAATAACAGGAGGAAAGCCAGTAATAACTAGGTGGGTAGGTTTCTTGCTAGTCCTCCTCTGAAACTAGAACTTTCCTAATAAGAATAATTGCGCCTGTATAAGTAAAAAAATCCAGCTAGTCAAGGAGCTTGAGAAATGCTCGGAATTATTTTAAAAGGTTTATGTCTATTTTGTGTGAAGCGTCCTACAGTTGTTTAGACTCAAAATTGCTTTGCTGTATATTACAAATAGTATCCTAGGGTGGTATCTAGTCTGGTCCCTGTATTCTTAGTATAAGTGTAAAGGACTTTATATTTATAGGCTTTGATTGTAATTTATATCATCATACATTATACGAGTACATATGTGACATAATAAAATTGTCTCCATATTGTAACTAAAAAAAAAACATATTAACGTTACGTATAAACTCGAATAATAGTTTGTGACACAATAAAATAAATAGGAAACAATTTTGAAGAATTCTAAGTTATTCTTAGACACAAACATCGACGCAAGTCGTATTGATTCACAATGGTCTATGGTCTTCGGTTAAATTCCGTATTGTTATAGTTACACCATTCACTTCATCGGTACTATCCGACCGATTTTAATAGTATGGTGAAAATCAGCTACGCATTAATGCCATATTATGTGATAATAGTATCACATAGTTTTGGAAACAGTCTCAAAACCATAAACAGACTAATATAACGTATAAATATCCAATCTATCCCTTGTTTTGTCTACCCATGATCTATCTTAAGTAGGAAAAATTTTGAGAGACTTTTTATTATTAATAGCGAGCGTCAATTTAAATAGTGATGAGATAACATTTTATTCCAATGTAAAATGTTATTCACAATTCTATTTATAACATCTAATTAGGTAACAGTTACAATAAATTTTAAATTATTTCAATATAAAACCTTTTTACTAGTAAAAGCTGTGGTTTCACTGGCCGACCGCACGTCTACACCTACAACGGAAAACGTTATACCTATCTGACTGTGAAGATACGAGTAGGTAATGCAATGAACAATTTCATTTACAGTTGCCTATTTTATCCCAATAACAAGAATTAGCATAATAAGGAGTATTTACTGCAAAGGTTACAACTGGTTAACTACTTAAATAAATTTTTACACGGACTATTAATTTATAATCCTTCCGAATAGAAAAATGTTCTTTAATTTGTCCAGATCGCGAACTTTTGCCGCCTACCTACCACATTAAAATGCGCTACATTAATTAATAAGTATTAAGGTAAGGTAGATAAGCTCTCAAACTGCAGAGTGGGACTCGGTGGTACATAAAAAACAGCTGATTGGTATTTTCGTACATTTAATTAAAACTGGTTTTGAGCTTAGCTTTTTTGAGTACCAACAATACTTTCTGTTTTCAGCCGTTTTATTATTCTTTTCAAATACCTACCTGCATTACGTATATAATTAATAGATCGCAATAAAGATTTTGCAAATTCACTAAATATCCTCTTGGCCTCTTACAATATATCTATCTTACATATCTATATCACAGTATAATATAGATCCTTATACTGTGTCTATACTAATCTTTAAAACATCGAACTACCCACAAGAAATACATACGATTTAAAAGGAACTGGCATTTCAGAAAAAGCACTCAAATTTTAGGCATCTACATCCAACTTAGCTGGACTTTTATAAAGTAGTAAATTTAAGAAACATATTAGTGAGTGATGTCAGTTGGGTATAACTAATGGTTGTTATTATGTTGTGGTAGATTTTCGTAACCGGATTTATTATAACATTACCGTCTCCGGGGAGGAAAACCGGCTCTCGACCGTCGTAAATCACCGCTCACCACCGCACCGCCGTAACACAAGACATATGCTTAACACAAACAAAGTTAAAACGATCGAGACTCAGCCTCACCTCTATTAGGAGTCCTCGAGGGCGACGTCCCTCCAGCACGCCGGACGGAACGCTCCCAACATAAACACAGCACAAAATGTAAAACGACCGCCCTTTCGTAACTTATTCAAAAACCAATGTTTACACTCCACTGACACTCTGTTCGAACACTGAAATCCAATAGGGTCGTTTGTTTTTAGTCACAATTCAAGAAAAGAGCGCGCATGTCACTTGAATATTGTCACAAACGTTTCGCGGAGATTCATAGCGTCTCGGAAGACGGCCGCTCGATGACTGGCGAGCGCGCGCCGTTCGCGTTGGTCGGGTTAACTTTGGCGGGCGGCAGAAGCGGGCCGGGGCGAGTTGCGGCGCGCAGAGGGCGGAAGTGTACTGCAGGCGCCTTTCCTCAATGGCCGGATAATACCAGACATAGAAAATGAATGAACGAACGGTAGGCACTAGGTAGGCAGATAAATATTTATGTACCTGCTGGGATGGATGCTGTTAAGCACTCGAAAACTTCATTAAGTTTATCCGTCTAATGATTAAAGCAATTTATAATTTCAATGATTAGGAGCTCAATTAATGCAAGCCTTGCTCAAGCACAAAAAATAATACAGGGGTCGTTCAAGTATTACGTAACGCAATTTGGGGGGGAGGGGGGGTCTTGTAAAACGTTACGATGCGTTACAGGGGCGGGAGGGGGTCTTCCGTAATACACGTTACGTAACATTTTTTTTAATAAAAAAATAGGGAATTAAAACTCCTAAATTGGCAACCCTTTTCATTTACGTTTTACGGGAAATCCCTTGAATGAGTGGGTTCAGCCGACTTAGTTCGGCTTTTTCGGAGTTGATGTTTTATTAGTTTTTACTCTTATTCGGATTAAAAATCTCTTGTTTTATTTCTTAGTATTATAAAGTAAATATGTAAGTAAAAGTATCCCAAGGATAAAAACTATAACATAACTTTTTAGCGAGTTTAGGGTAAAAATTGACACTTGAGTGTTACGTAACGTTAGGGGGGGGGGGTATAGAAAAACGTTACGGTGCGTTACAAGGGGGGGAGGGGGGGTCAAAAATCTTCAAAAATTGCGTTACGTAATACTTGAACGGCCCCACAGCCAAAAGTTAACCAAACCTTAAATAACTTATTTAGCATTATTTCGTGACCGTAAGGTGTTACCTTGGGAATAGCACCTGCTTAGAAACTAATTTAATTAGAACCTAATTGAACCTATATTAAACATTTAAACCGTTTTTATTACTTTACTGACTACATACTACCAAGTATAATACTCATATTGAGTAGGTTGGTTGGTTTTTAACCAGTTTTATTAGTAACTTTATCGTTGATTATTTAATGTTGTAATAATGTTGACTGAGCACGGCTCTCTTATTGGATTAAAAATGTTAACCACTTAAAACCAAAGTCCACCAGACTCCACCACTATGGCAAAAAGATCGATAATAACATAAGGTTTTATGTCATTGGGCAATATAAGTAAAAAAGTTTGGAAAATCCAAAAGTGCACGACTCATAATGCTCATTTAATTATGAAATAAAAAAAAAAAAAAAAAAACTTAAGTCGTTCAAAATTAATTGCCGAAAAAACAGCTGTAGTAAGAAGAAGGTACTGCACAAGCGCCCCTGGTGGAATAAATGTACATAATATCTATAGATATACAGTCTTGTAGTTTTCGTTTTTTATTAATTGCAATTAAACGACACTGAATTAATAAATCATTCGCATTCAGTGACCTCCAATCGTCGATTAGAATTTAAAAAAAAATTAACTCAAATGATGGATTTTTTCACAAGTTACAGTGTTTTCAGGTTTCACACATGACGGACAGGAAAAATTTTTGACCTATTTTGGTGATTTTTTTCCAATTCTATTGCAGTAAATCAATTTTTAAAAAGTATGGAATTAATCTCCATTAAATTATCTCGACAATAGTATGCAAAATATCTTGATTCCGTGAACTATCAAGGCTATAATAATAAAAATAGCCGCCAAAATGAAGCGAAAAAATTTTTTCGATCGTAAAGCACTCTCTGATGCTTCGCATCATGAGTCGTTTCAATTTAACTAGTAAACTAGTGGTGCCCGCGGCTTCGCCCGCATTTTAAAGATATAATATGACATACATAAAACGGAAAATTTGTACCTGCATTGGAATGACAGTGGTGCCATCTGTCGAAAATTGGTCTTACCAACTCCCGAACCCTCGTGAGTACATAGTTTCCGATTCTATAACTAATTAATAATTGAAAATAAATTTAAAAAAAACCTTTTCCCATGGACTAAATTGTGAATCTAAACCATTCTCAAGTCCCCTTGAACACACACAACAAATTTCATCAAAATCAGTCCAGTCGTTTAGGAGGAGTTCAGTGACATACACATGCACAAAAGAAATATATATATAAAGATGTTTTATTGCTGCTGCTGTCAATCATTGAATCATGAAACATGTAACTGTGGAGCCATCACTGCCATCATTCATCCACTTATCTTGAGTCCCTTTCATTGTTGCGCTGCAAATATCAAAAAGACAAGACAATAGAATATGGAAATTTGTGGTCAGAATTATTCAATCGCAATGTTCAATTGTTCGCGCTTCTTCATACTTCTTAAATAAAAAGCATATAAAGCAAAAAACAATGCAACATTATACAAACACAATTTTAAAAGATTCAAGGGCCTGCATATTTCTATCTAAGCCATTATTCGAAATCAAGACCACAGACGAGCGACAAATTTCATAAAAAAGTAACACAGCTTACTTATGAGAATGCTTCTCTACACAACCGCAGGAACTTCCATTACAAATTTCATTCTACACGCTCACGGAACACTTTAAAAAGTCGTTTTAGTATACGCAGCTCTTATATCTACTTTAATATTCTAACATGCTTGTGTCATATTTGATTAATAACGGGATATATCAAATGTGAACTAACGTTCACATTCACCGGTTATGCGGATGTATTACGTCTGTTATGCTTATTATATCAGATAATTTCTTATCAAAATATAAACAAAACAGGTCAATGAATCTCATGAATACACTCAAGAAACAACCTGGAGTGATATAGTGCAGTGCGGTGTGCAATGTAAATGAAATAAATAACACTGCATCTGCTAATCTGCAGTTTGACAGTTACCAGTCAAACGGACGCAAATAGCCGCCGCCGACGTCATTGCAAGGCGGACGATGCCCTCTTTATTGTCTAAAGAATAATGTATCATCAACCTCAAATTAAAGTAAAAAGCAGCTCAGCTTCTATCACGGAAGCTAAGAATTACAGAAACGTTACCCCCTAAATGTCAGTAACGGAGCATATTCTTTATATTTGTCTCTTAGATAATTTATAAACAAATATGACAAGTAATAAATACGACCAATAATACGAATATCCCAACGTGGATTTGTAATATGCGGAATTATTATGTCCGATTTTGACGCATATCAACGCAAGCGAATCACGAGCGCTTGCTTAGTCTTATTGCACATTGAGTTTCAATTGCTCTTACTAATGCAGACACACAGATTACAGAATGCAAGCGATGTACATAATAAGACAAAAATGTAAATAAACGAGGTACATGATGAGCGCGTCTATTATGTTATTTTCTGTCTCTATCATTACTGAAAGGTACTAAAGAATAGTAAACCCAAGTATTTTTTTTTATATAATATACGAGTAACAGACGAGCATGCAGTCCACCTGATGGTAAGTGGCTACTGCCGCCCATGGACATCTGTAATCAACCCCAGATAGGATTAGATATTCCTACCTCAGGTCGGCCACAGATGCGCCGCTACCCCTGAGGACTAAGCTGGAACGCCTCGGAAAAGTCTGTCTCCCTTACCTTACCCTTACCCTTCAAAAAGAAATAGGTATGGCGGTGGTGCCGCCGGAGTCGAACCACAAAGGGTTCTACCACCTTCAAAATATCTTAAATGTAATTGTTATTTTACAAACAATTACAAAGAAGTTTCTTGACAACTGAAGAAGATTAATTGAGCAAATTTTCCAATTGCAGAACACTATTAAATAACATAACATTAATTCTACTTCGTTTAGACGTCTGCTCCCACAATGCCGTTGATATACAGCGACTGTTACAGCCCATCTAACATTTTGCCAGTAAACATACATTTGCCGCTGCTTCAGACAGTAAATTAATTGGCTTGTGGTTTCATTTTATCAAAACAAAATTCGTTATTAATCATCGCAAAACGTCAATTAGTTTAAGAGGAAACGGTGTAATTCGAAACGTAGTTAAAATTGGTAGTCTTAAAAAACTTGTCACGTAGATTTTGTCTGGAATCTTGGATATAGGCCAGACCTTCAGCGGATTTGAAGCTAAATGCAGCCCGTAAGACATTTATTTCTTGCATGTAGACATGTATGAAATGATGATGTTAATCTCATGCTTGATTACGAGCGCTGGCGGATCCGGAGAGGGGGCTAAGGGGATTTAGTGTCTGCGTCCGTATCTCGGCGCCGGTGGTAGCAAACAGCGGCCGCTTCTCGTTGGAGAAAATTATTTCGAGGAGGGTTCTTTGTCTTGTGCCGGCGCGGTAATGCCTATTATTTACGTTGTAATGTGTTTAGCTTCGAACGCTTTTATCTTCGGTTCGATTCATCAAAGGTCTATATTTATCCATGGTTTAAATTAATATAATGTTAGGTACTTGGTTACAGATTTTACATTTCGATTAATACAATTATTTTTGAAGGGTATATAAAATGTTCAATTAAAGTTACACGTGCAATATAGATAGAACGCTAGAACATGCTATGCGGGAATAACAATTTGAGTTCATGATATTGATTTAGCTCTGATTGACCAGAGATTAATGGATCGACGTTGTGAGTAAAAGTCAATTGGTTAAATTGTCAATAAAACGAAAATAACGCAGCAACATGAGTGATTCAATTACCTTGTAGAATAAGTCTTATATTTCTGTAATAGTAGTAAGTGACGAGAAAATATATTGTTTACATCTAAAGAATACCTTATATTTCATAAAACAACAGTTGTCTGGGGATAAAAGCTGGATCACCATTTCCGGAAGAGTAACGACAGTAACAACAGCGTTGGAGGCGAGAAAATGGTTTAGCCCTTTCCAAAATGATATACAAGCGAGCCCTGACAAAAATATAAAAACTGAGTTTTTAATTTTAAAGATATATATGTCGGAGAAGGACGGCTCTCATCGACATCATTGATAGAATCTATGGGTTTTGTGGACGTTGTCATAGGGTAGATGCAGGCACAAATACAGTAATCACAGTATTTATTGTCCTTAACATTTATAACTTCGGATTTACATAATAACTATACTATACTACTACTATTACTTTACAAACAAAGGATTTGAGCAGTAGGTTCAAGGTAGTAACTACACGCTCAAAGCACAACAAAATAATGATCCACCTCGATCAGTCACATCAGTTCTTATCAATGTTTCCCCACCGCACCGCCACATACCTCGACTCCACTCTTAGACCTCTTAAAGTCTCTGCTCTGATTCTAATACGAAAGCTATACAATGACTGTTAATTATAATTTATATCAATTAACCCTTCGATTGATCAAGTACCAATAACATTACTAAAATACTAAAGGAACAGTATAGCTAAAGCTATATTAAATAACTCTGACTCTTCCTCCGACATATAAAACACTAAAACAACGAACGACACTTTACTTCAGTTTTCCTTGACAGACAAGATTTATGTATCCTCTGTAGCTATTTCGTAACACCAAGTAACCATAAATGCATGCAAGCTGTGGCGTCAATTTTGAGGTGTCGTAGAGGTTTCCAAACTAATGGTGGCAATCTGTATGCAGTAAGCGCCGACGCCGACGCCGCGGGCACCACGTGATAAGGCCTTACATTTTGGGGTAACGTTTAGTGACCATTATCTACTCCTGTACAACGATATAGCGTAAGCTAAGCTGAAATGCCAAGATCATTTCGATAAGGGTAACTTTTATGAGCGAAATGACCTATTTCACGGGTACTTTAGGTCACTAAAAATTAGATCTTTTTAAAATTATTATTTTTAGTTTCTCCTATATATTGTAGAAGCAGCAGCCCATTTGATAGTAAGTGATAATTACGTCCCATGGACATCTATTATTACCCTCAGATAGGTTTAGTGTTCTATTTGATGACAGTTACAGTTCCATTGCCCTGAGGTCTAAGTTGGAATGAATGACTGTGTGTCTCCTGCACCGCGACCTGCAAAGCCATACACGGCTCTCGTATTGCCAGCCAGGGACTGCTGTCACTATACAGAAATAGAGTGAAACCACAAAGAGTTCTACCGCCTTTGTTGCGTTTTTTTTTTGTGATTCACTTACTACTCGTAACACAATAGGCAAATGATTTCTTTCCGTGGTTCTACTCGTTTAGACGGTGAGTTTAATTCGGGCCTATTAATGATTCTAGCATTTAGCACATCCGGTAAAGGCTACAAGTCCAGACCAATTCTTGGAAACCTTAAGGTATGGTAATACATAACGTCATATACCTTCATTTTTAGCGTAGGTTTTCTCACGATATTTTCTTTTACCATTGTAGCAAGTAAAGAAAATCGCAGGTTCACCCTTTGGGTGTAAACCTCGGACGCCACTATTGTGAAACTGAATTTCAACTACTTAGCTATCACGCATTACTATGCCTAATGACCGATAACCGCAAGACAAACTAAACTTAGACATTATCACGAAATGTTGGTAATTTGTATTAAACAGCGGATAGTATTTGACGTGTATCATATCGTTATCGCTGTTCATTGGACGTTTGAGCATCGCTCATTACAGGCATCTGTTCAGTGTCAAGCTTTAATTCATTACAATCGATAGCGGTAGTAATGGCCTTCGATATGATTAAGGGGCTGGTAGCGTGGCGAGCGGCGCGGCGGTGAGAGCGATTGACGTAGGACTGTAAATCAGCTGAGCTGTAAATCAGATGGTTTGGGAGGAGCGAAAACTACTCTCTCAGGGCAGAGCCCGAACGGGGCATCGCGCTTGGAGGACTCAGGTTGTGTTCCGTCGGAGCTCCCGGAGTTCTCCAACAAGCTGAGGACGGCCACCGGGGGGTTTTAGTGCGGTAAAAATCCCACATAACTCGACGTCGCTCCCACGTCGTCGGCTAACTTTTGAAGGTTTCCCCCTCGTTAAAAAAAAGGACTAAATCACTATTGCACTGATTAAGTACGATTATTGCGTTTGTACTGATAAAGATTTCCTTACTTGCTGAATTGAAGGTGGTAGAACGTTTTGTGATTCGGCTCCGGCGGCACCACCACTACATCTATTTCTGACTCATAACTGCAGTGTTGAGTGTTCCAGCTTAGTACTCAGGGGTAGCGGCGCACTTGTGGCCGACTCCAGGTAGGAATATATAATCCTATCTGGGGTTGATTATAGATTTCCATGGGCGGCAGTAGCCACTAAACATCAGGTGGACTGCATGCTCGTCTGCCACTCCCATATTGTAAAAAAATGAAATAATTACGAGTATGTTGTGTACAGGAAATTATTTGCAAAATTCTACGTACTCTATACCAAGTATAAACGTAAAGCAAGTATTTCCTATAAAATGTATTACATCTGTGTACTTTTAAAACACTTTACCTTCATTCATCACTATTGAAGTTGATAGTGTTCTTCATATCTGTATTAAGATGGTACCAACGCATTGCTGCCTTAATTTTTCTGTTCTTAACATTTTATAACAGTGTAACAGTTTTTTGGTTGGATGTGTGTGATATGGCAGATACTCACTCGTACTTTAATACGTAGGGTTCTCCAGGGACAGAAACGCGAGTGTGGTTTGAAGCGGTTTATCAACAATTAGCCCTTAGATAGCAACGATAGTATTGTTAGATAGCATGTTATTTGTGATTTTGCGATATATAAAAAAAATATCAAAGAATTTTGTTAACATGCGGGTGCCAACTCCGCTGTCATTCGTCACAATAACACAGCCCTAAAACACTTCTAATTAGAGATTACAAGTACTTTGAATATATAGTATAGTATTTATTTATTTGCGAAAGATTTATATGGGCGAGTATTTTATGATTTATTCCCTCACTCAAATGAAAGTGTGGAAATAAATTTTAATGTATAATGAGCTTTTACAATTCGGTGGTTTGTTGGTGATGTTTATGTTTCTGTGCCGTTAGGTATAACTTGTAAGAGTAACATTTAACAACGTTGTGTGGTTGTATTTCGATCAGCATGTTAATAAATTTCAGTGGATCTATTGTGGTATAGGTGTTTTACCAACAATGTTTTCTCTGCGGTGTTATTTTCAACTTGATGTCTAGAAATAGTTCTAGTCATCAGTTTGTTATAAAAAACGTACAGTTTGTTCTTGGTGCCCACATTAAGTGAACGTGTTTAAGAGTTATCTCTAATAACTTGCGCACCAATTACTGTTAGTTAAATATTAAGATAAGGGATATACATTTCTACGTTAATCCGATTTTTGTAGGAAAATAATATTTTATATCACGGCGTGCGTAAATTGACGTTTTACGCACGCTTCGCGTGCGCAAAACCCCCATTTCCGACCCCGTAATATAAAATTTTATACAACACGCGGACGAAAAATGTTTTTCTGACTCGTGTGATTGCAGTCCTCGCCTGCGGCTCGGCCTGCAAACTCACACTTGTCAGAAAAAAATTTTTCGTCCTCGTATCGTAATGTACTATTTTATATCACGGCGTGCGTAAATTGACGTTTTACGCACGCTTCGCGTGCGCAAAACCCCCATTTCCGACCCCGTAATATAAAATTTTATACAACACGCGGACGAAAAATGTTTTTCTGACTCGTGTGATTGCAGTCCTCGCCTGCGGCTCGGCCTGCAAACTCACACTTGTCAGAAAAAAAATTTTCGTCCTCGTATCGTAATGTACTATTATTATACTTAATGTAATTTGGACGGCAGTGACCATGAAAAATCACATGGACTCTTAAGCTGGTTCGCTAGTCCAATATATGTCAAAACATAATGTTTACATTATATTCTATTTTGCATGTGTCATTAGCATCAATCATGCATGTATTATACGGGTTGTGGGAAGGTAAAGCAACCTTCTGTTTGTAATTAATAAGTTTCATTTACAGTCCATTTTACATAACTCGAGCTGATGACTTGTTTCGAGGAAACAGAAAATCGTTCTTGTAATTCGTTATCGCCCTTTTTGTATCCGTAGGTACTACAGAAATAGATTGTGTAATGTTATTAATTTATGTCCCGAAGTTAATTATAATTTGCTTTAACGGTAAAGGAAAACAGCGCGAGGAAACTTCCCCAGGAGTTATTTAAAAAGTTACTTGACCGACAAAGTTGTCTAAGTATACCGAACCATATTTTTTTAATTACAGCAATTAATGGGCTTTCATGAAAAAAAAATCAGCAATAAGAAACGTTACATAATTGTAACTTTTTGCTAGACAGTAGCACGCAAGCAAGCAAGGAATTTCCCTTTGCATTTGCAAACCACTTGATGTATAGTTAGGTGATCAGTGCAGATGATTGGATCTTAATTAAGTAATGCAGATTACTATTAATATTAATGTGCGCTAATGTTTTATTACTGGCGATTAAGATTAACATCATAAAAGTAAAGTTTATGCTTTAAATTTATGAGATTACTAAAAAAAAAAAAATTTTGCCAAAATCAAAGCACAGTGCAAATCCTTCATTCTTACCCAACCTACATACAAACATCATAGTTTTAGATAATTATTTAAATAATTCTATTATAGTATTATTTTAACTATTTTTATAATAACAAGTTCTCATTGATATAATCACTGGCTGGTTTGATTTTATGAGTAAGCATAAAAATAGAAAAATAACTCTTCTTGACGTTTGAGTAGTATTTTGAATGGGAATAAAATTGGAAGTTCAACATCCATAAGTATGTATCATCCATAGCCAGGGCCAGATTTAGAGGTCTAGGGACCTTGGGACAACAAAGGAGTGGAGGCCCCCTAGCCCCAAATTATTTTCCGAATAAAATGAACCATTTTTTCAGTTGAGTTTTTCAATAAATATTTTATTGTGAAACGGAGATAGATTTTTCTAGTATTCATGTTAGTACAAAGTACCTACTGTAGATAAAGGTAAAACAGCGAAAAAAAAATTCAAAGGAAAAGATTTTTTTTTTTTTTACTAGTGTTTACTAGTCGGAATTTAAAAAAAAAGCCGACGTCTCTATTGTGGGGGCCCCTCTTTTGTGGAGGCACCGGTGCCGCCCCGGTTGCCCTTCCTTAAATCCGGCCTTGTCCATAACCATGCCATTTTAGCCAGACACCTGATACCGGACTGTTTAATATATGTATTAGCAATAGGCTAACAATATGGTTGAAATTACGAGTACCTATAATTAATCTTAGAATCATTGAAAACATATCATATGTTCGTCTGCGTATTTGAAACATAAGTGCAATTACTTAAAGTGTTTGCTATACCCGATGTCAAAACCAAACTCACGTTCAACCTTAATCACTTCTTATGGGAGCCAAGGGAAAGTCGAGGGTCGAACACGTTTCTTAAAAAGAAAATAAGTACTTCCTTGCTTAACTGATGGAACATGATTACTCGTTTCACAGGACTAGACAGGAAGACGTTCACTTAATGTACAAACTTTACCGCGCCACGTAAGCTACATATACTTCTCGTTTTGTTTTCCTACATGTTTCCATTCCATTAGCCGAAGAAAACGCTAAGGGCATAACCTCAGTCGGACGATGACACCGAGAGAGACGGGCACGTAATACTCTCATTTCTGCATTTCGTAATCAATGGATAATCTAGGATTTTCGTTTTTTGGTTTAGACTCGAAATAAAACTGAAAGTCGAAAGTATGGTTTACTTATCTAAAAATTAGATGGCGAAAAATAGGATCTTATTATAAGAATACAGTCTACTTACTATTAAGACGCAGAAAAAAGATACGCCTATTTCTAAAATTTTGCTATCTATTAACGTCCGGTCTCAATAACCTACTAACCTTTAACTAAAAGTTAAATTAGCTACCAAAAGTAGCTGATGACAGTTTTTGCGTTTCAATAACTCAAGATAGTTAGAAAATTTAACTTTTACTATTTATCTATCTTTGGGAGGGCTTTGTGCTTACCATAGGTTGAGCCATACAAAAATGACATAAAGCGTTTCAATAACATTCTGACAGCTTACTTTAGTTAGTTTGAAATACCATCTGTCAATAATTTGCTATCTCTCAAAATCGGGCGGTAACCACCAGATAAAACATTATAAATAATATTTTTTCTTAGAATAATGGTGTAATTTTGTGATATAAGTGATAATAAGAAGTATGAGGCCGGTATATTTGATTCTTGTCCAAAAACAGAAGCTGTAGAACGCACGACCTACGTCGAAGGTCGACCAATCAATTTTACAAAGTCGTGTTCAAAAAGTGCTTATTAGTAATTAGTTTTCGTTTGCTATTACGGCGAAGGACAATAACGTGATGAAACACATAAGAGTTTTTTAAAAATGTTCTCAAACGCGTGTGAAGTCTACCAATTCGCATTTGGCCAGCGCAGTGGAATTTGAGTTTTGACCAATGAATTTGACGTAAATCTCGCTTACTTTGAAAGAAGATCCATGTCCAGCAATGGGACAATAGCTTGACGTGGGATTATTAGTGTACATATAATAAAATATTGTTATACTATGTAATAACACGGAAGGAACACACTTCAATAAGATGTATCTGGATATAGTACAAAAATATTGCAAAACATGTATTTGTTATATAAAGTAAATAAAGAATATTCGATTATTTTCTTGTTTTTCTTGTTAAATATCCTAATTATATTTTATATTAAACTAGTGGTGCCCGCGGCTTCGCCCGCATTTTAAAGAACACAACAAATTTCATCAAAATTAGTCCAGTCGTTTAGGAGAAGTTCAGTGATATACACACGCACAGAAGAAGTCTTTATATATATATATTTCTTATGTGCGTGTGTATGTCACTGTTTACTAAAAACCGAAAATATCGAATATTCCGGTTTTTGTGAAATTAAAACCGGTATTCATAAGACCTAAATTTGGCCCGGTATCCCGGTATTTTCGAAATCCCGAATACCGGTTTGCGACCCCTAGTTGTAAATAAAGTTACTCTGCCACTTTTGTTGTAAAACGCTCATTTGTGTTTAATTGTTAATTTGTTAAAGTGAAGTAAAGTAAAATGTTCTCGATTTATAAAAGTTGTTTTTAAATATTTTTCTCACCAGTTTCGAAAGAATATATTTATATTATTTTACCAGATTTTTAACTTTTGTAAATTTATTCTATAATTAAAATATTATAAAAAGGTATTTTATATCATTTCTAAAAATGGCGTAGTCCCGTCAACTCACGTGTGACAGGAAACTCTTACTCCCAACGTGCACTAATAAAATAATTCACATAAAAGAGAAAAAAAATGTTATCTTGCAAATATTTATTTATTTAAGCATCAAAAGCTCCATAATTTTCATCGTGTTGCCACTTTTTTTTTCTTTTATAATATAGGAGTAGCAGACGAGCATGCAGTCCACCTGATGCTAAGTGGCTACTGCCGCCCATGGACATCTGCAATCAACCCCAGATAGGATTAGATATTCCTACCTGAGGTCGGCCACAGATGCGCCGCTACCCCTGAGGACTAAGCTCGAAACGCCTCGGAAAAGTATGTCTCCCTTACCACACCCTTCAAAACGGAACACAGCAGCGCGTAACACTGCTGTTATTAGGCAGAAATAGGTGTGGCGGTGGTGCCGCCCGAGTCGAACCACAAAGGGTTCTACGACCTTAAAAGTAGTAGTTGTCTTATTTGCGTCTTAGCCACTTCGAGTGTAAAAAAAATGTATTGTATAATGATTTAAGGGTTTACTCACCGTCAGACGTACGACCGAAGCCAATAGCAACAGCAGCGGCACCGGCGTAGCTGGCGATTCCAGCAGGCAGGTTGATGCGGTTGATGTTATCTGGGAAACAATTTGGAATTGAGTATCCATTCCATTCCATCCATTAAGGTAATCAATAATTCGCAATCAAATGAAAAATGATTTGAAGACATCATCAAAATGTTTACTGTTGAAGGCAATGTGGTTGAAGGCGATCATGGCGATGTCGTTAGCAAGGTTTTCCTGGTTGTAGCTGCCGTGCATCTCCACGCGGTTGATGACGATGCGGGTGCCGCCGGCGTTGATGCGGTTGGAGGCGAGGACGACAGTGAAATGGCGCGCCTGGAGGGTGCGGTGCCTCCAGCAGTGAGCGGCGGTGACGGCGCGAGTGTTGGAGAGAAGAGTGGAGCCGCAGACGGACTGACGGCCGTCCACCAGTTGAATCAACAGACCACCCTGCATAAAAAAAACATCCTTAGAACATATTCAAGCAGTCATCCAGCAGATAATTAATATAACTAATCATAAATGGTTTCAATGAGGTCGATAAAAACTCCTTTGAAATATGATGCTCGTCAGAATACGAAACTCTCGGGCATTAAAACCAAAAATATTAAGTATACTACTTTTCAGATATAATAATAATAATATATACGTGCTGTTAAGATTGCTAAAGAAATGAACTTTGACGCAGACAGAAAACAATTCAAGCTCTGATGTAATAAGGATATATAAAATATATAAGGATATAGATAAAAATAAGTTAAAAAGGTTAGGTACTTACAAAGAAAGGCCATTGTCCGACGCTGGAGCCGGAGCCTCCTACGATCCTGGAGCCATCGAAGTCCATGCTCTCTTCAGCAGCCTTGATGCGGGCGGCTTCGGGGATACCGATCTCTTCGTGGTAGCTGTAGAATATTTGCTCATACTGAGGCGCAGCTGATGCTGCTACCGCCAGCGCCAGGACAACTTGGATCGGTCTCATCGTGGAAGGCTTCAACTTTGAATGCTCCAGTGATATATTGTGGACCTTTTATACCCCTGAATTGAGGTATACGGATTACAATTATCAGAAGATCTAACTGTGACAATTTTTATCTGTTATTATCTGTATAAATAATCGCTAATTGCATTTTAAATGTCTGTAATTGTAGGGGTCCTTAGGTTACTAAATCATTTTATGGATTTTCATAATACTTTAATAATAGGCAATGTTTTCATATAATATAGTTCTTATTAGTGATCGAAGAATATACCTGATGTGAGTGTGACGTCAGTGACATATGATTTTTCTTCGCAGGGATGTAACATACTAATAATAATTTATTGCCACACAAGATACAAAAAAAGAAATGATCACAAACTTAAATCTAATTCACACAACAATATTTTGTTGTGAGCAAAGGAAGAGTCTCAGCTTGTGCTAGCACGGGTTACCTCGTGCAGCGCTGTTTTTCACTCTCCCTCTCCCTGCGATCGCCGCTTCGTAAATTTGCTCTATATAGCAACAATAATATGCAACAAATAGTATTTAACATTTGTGTGTGTGTGCGTGTGTGTGTGTGTGTGTGTTAATATAGGGATAAAAACAATATGCCTATAATATATAAATAATAAGATACGTGTTTGTTATGTACTCGTGAAAATCTCTTTCAGGGCTAAGCACTTCCTGTAAGCGTGTTTCAGGCTTTCTGCAGCAAGTTGTTTTTTTAACAAGGCCGATTTATATTTTGTTTTGTCTGTGTCTGGGTTCATTTTAGTTCTTAGAGGTGGAGGCAGATCGTTCCAAATGCTTGCTGCAGCAAACTTAGAACACGCTCGATATCTCTTTGATTTCTGTGCAGGCTTCACTAAGAGTTTTGCGAGTTAGAACGTACACTTCGATCAGAAATATCTTAAATCCAAACAAGCTTTTCGAAAAGATATTCCGGTTTCCTTTTCCACAGTACTCTCTGTACGGTACAAGCAAACTGACTCTCTCCTAGGAGACATATTTAAAATACCCTTATCATTTAGGTAGGTATTGTGGCGCCTTCTGGGGACTTTGTACGGCTCTTTCAATGTTGGCATTCAGTCTAGGCCCATATATAGAGCTGCAGTAGTTAAATTGCGAGAGCACTAAGGTGTCACACAGCAATAATCTAAGTTCTTCTTTGATGTAAGGCCTGATTTCGTAAAGGGTTTTGAGTTTGTATATAGCGACAGCCCATGCTGATGATAGTGACAGGCAGTCGACCAACAGTCACCGCCAGTTGCCAGTGAATCCTTCTTGGGTATTATAAAAACCCGTTTGACCAGTTCATTACATGGTTGACCTTCCACGCTGCCTTCATAACTAACTTTCAATGGGACTGTTGTTCTGTCTTTAGACATGCTAAGATTTACTGTCTCATTAAGGTTTTTTTTTATATTATAGGAGTAGCAGACGAGCACTTACTCCACTTCATGGTAAGTGGCTACTGCTGGCCATGAACATCTGTAATAAATCTCAGATCATAGAAGATTATTATCTGAAGTCGGCCAAAGTAAGCCGTTAACCTATTTAGGTTAAGCTGGAACGCCTCTGATAAGTATGTCTTCCTTACACACACCTTTCAAACCAGCCACAGCAGCGCTTAACACTGCAGTTATTAGGCAAAAATGGGAGTGACGGTGGTGCCGCCGTAGTCGAACCACGGAGGGTTCTGCCACCTTTTGAGTAAAGTTTAGTATTGCACATTAGGGATCCATTAAATCTTCCGTATGAACGTTGCAGAAAGAAAAATTTAAATGGAATCAAATAATTATCTTTATCTATATGTCGTGAATATCGATATACTTGTTTGATAAGATTGCTAATTTTATTATCTGTACCTCAGGTAGACGCCGTGACGTCACTTTTATTTAACAATGGTGCGCTATGCGGACCCGGTCATATCTCCAATGCGAAACTGTCGGTTTACCTAATTAAGGCTGATTACCTAAATAACCATAGCGATCAAACGCGTTAATTAGGTAAACCGACAGTTTCGCATTGGAGATGCGACCAGGTCCGTGTCTCACGGTAAACTACCCTCATTCTCGAATACGACTCTGTCATCATGGCTTGTGTCAGATTACTTACATGATATCAAAAAAAAGTTAGCAAATAACTAATCCCGATAATTCCGTAAGAGAGAACATAAAATTTACAAGAAAATTCACATACCATTCCAAAGTTCGCAGTTACTCAAGAAAAACACCAGTCTTTAGCAGATTTATGATTGTCGTTACTGCCATTGCTTCACGAGTTCACAGTCATCTGATATGTTCAAACAGTTTTACCTTCAATAGTAAGTGTTGTCGTCGTCTGAAATTACATTTCATTACATAATCAATAATTATCAAAAATAGAAGCATAACAAACACTGATCGGAGTAACGCAGAGGGCTACGTGTTTAGTTGCATGGTTGCAGAATAAAATCCACTGACATATGCCACTTTTTTCCACCTTCCCGTCCATATGCGGTCAACGAGTCTAGTGTCGTTACAACATCACCAATATCCAATAAGAAGCTAAAGTTTTAAGTTATCCTGTGAACACTTAAACATTAGGTGAACATAATAAGATAATGCAGCCCTACCCGCGTTTATTCCCGTCATAACCGAAGCATCCAACAACTTTACACGCTTCACTTCAACGCTTCGTTTACTTCATTTACGGTACATTCTTCGTCACCATCATCATGTGGGTATGAAGTCCAATAACAATTTAAACTATCGTAGAACAAGTTCAAACTTTAAGTCATAATTAATACTTGTGAAATTCCGAGCACGGCTGACCAATTGTCTTCATAAAATTAAACCATGTAATTCGATGAACATGCGAGCCAAACACTCACACCATTTTAGTAACTGTTCATTTCTACAGTCAGCTAAGCTTAGATTCTCTTTATTTCTTATTTTTTTTTTAAAGCAAATAGCAAGTAATAGTTACAAATTATGTCACAAAACAACGTGAAAAACCAAGAGATGGATAAAGGTTTATTAATAACAAGTTATAACTTACGTTAAATTCCCCTTTTGCTCAGTCCATCACACTATTTGAGCTTACAATGCAAGCGCCATCAAACGCTCTGTTATGGTGTCTCCACAGAGCACACGCCGCTAACGCTTCCATCAAGTGCAACAAGTAAGCAACTTCATGAGGACATCAAATTCCTTTACTTCAGATTTACCTTCATATATTCTCCACAAGCTTTTGGTCCACATTGGCCCACGTTTACGGCCAGCACAAGTCAAGTGTCGATTTAACACCATCTATGAGCAGCTTTAATTTTAACAGAACGCTTCGGACGCTTTTAACAGAACGCTTCGGAGGGACACATTTGCTTACCGAAGATGAGGAATCTAACTGACCTTAACTATAGTTGGCGTTGCCAAAAAAAATATTGAGATGACAGTAACAGATAGTTTAAATGTCACGGAACAAACTCTGGTAGCTACCCGAGTTAAACTGTTAGTAGATTATTGAGACCGGCCGTATATCAGTCGCTGATCGTACTGCCATTTTTCACCCTGTACCATACCAGTCTTTTGGGTAAACCACAATACTTCCAACCACATCAATAACCACAGTCTATGTAGTCAAAATAAATAAATAAAATCAGTTAAAAAGTGGTAACGAGTCAATATGTATCTACACACTACTACACACTACTTCACTGTATTTTGACATAATATGTATACAAAGGTATACTTTTCTCTGAAAAAAAGACATCAGAATTGCACAATCAAAATGCATAAACTGTGCAAAACACATAAGTTGTTGTAAGATATTACATACTGTTTTCTGGTTCCCGCTCCCAACAATCAATTTCATCGACCAAAATAGGTGACAATGAGAATCTCGATCTGTCAGCTGCCTTGAATATCTGATTCGGATCATTTTGTAACCACCTGGTCCCGTGACAGCGCAGATGCCAGTAGCATTTCAGATTATCAATGACATTGAGGCGTCGCGAATGCTAATTCTCCAACCATTTCATTGAATGACATTAGGACGTTCTAGAAAGACTTCCTGACAGTAATATCCGGTTTCCCTTTGTTTATTTCCTTCTGTGATTGCACTAAGTTTAATATTAAATACGGTCTACTTCTGTCCTGTTTGTTACCGCACTTTCCTGTTTAATTTATAATAAGCATCTGAATTTACGTAGGTATCTGCCAGTACAGTGTCCAAACGTCAACCTCGGTAACAAACTTGAAAATGTTCAACAATATAATTAAATCACTAGTCTCTTATTAATTTTAGTATACGTGCTTAAAGATTATATTAATTTAGATAATACTATCTATCAATTATAAAGTGTATAATAAAGATCAGGTTTTACTATAAAGAAAAGGTTCTATCCAATCCCTCCCAATTTACATACATGGAACAATGTTATGTAAATTCATTATGTATTTGCAATAAACCTCTGAGTATACCAAAAGCACTACGGTAAACATAATTACATCACGATGATAAAAACTCAATATCTGAAAAGATACAATTGAAAGAGCTGCTCAAAAAGTAAAATTCGTTGGAGTATGAAGTACGCGTAGACACAATAAGCTTAACCTACATTTCATTGGCGCTTGCCAGTGAGCGGCGGTGCTGGCGGTAACTGCATTCATTACCGCCGGGGCGATATCGACCTGGCGGACATCCGGAGCTGCAGCTCTGCGCATCCTCCCTGCACTCGCTGATTCGTTCAAAACGTTCCAACTACTGCACGGATACTTACACTTACCAAAATGACCTACTTATTTTTACGTTTTTTTACTTTTCTGTGATTGTTAAATTTACGTCCAGATTTGCAATTTCCTACGTCAACAATGTTGTTGATTACAACATCAACGGTTATTATTATTATTTACATTTATAGAAAGAATACCCTACAGTTTTTGGAACTACTTTGTTCATTGGTTTTATAAAAGAACATACCTAATATGGATAAAATGTTTACGATGGCTGCATAAAATTGTCCTTTTCTTTAAATTCGATACGAAGTAGGTTAGTAACGAAAAAGTCATTCAAAAATATACTAAAACTATTTATTTGTACAATTTAAACAATATTAAAGGTTACGAGCCTCTAGGTTATAAAATCATTTCTTATTTTAAATCTCAGCTTGAAGTATGTTTAAGCACAAAATGAACTCTCTGCTGAATATATTCCAGTGGAGTCATAGAGACAAAAATATTAATATTCATCTGACCTTTCAACCTCTCCACGACTTAGTTTCTGTGATAAAATTTCAGATAAAACGTATTTGAAACTCATATGTCGTTTTTGTGCTATATTCCTTTTTCATTATGCATACAGATATTTAAAGAAAGAATATTGCATTATTCAACTATTCTGTGTTAAATCCTTAAATATTAACATTTATCGCTGTCCGTGAGCGCCTTGTCTTGACTTAAGTGCAGAAAATGTAGAATTGAGCTGGAATTGAAAGTCTGCACCTTTGTTTTAATGTCACTGGTACGAAACGAATGTTAAGTTATATTTGCAAGTTCCCTTGTTTCCGGCCCTTTTGTTTTTGTAACTGTCTTCTGTTTCAGTGGGTTAAAGTTTATATTTTTGAATAACGAGCATCCCGTCGCGACCTGTGCGCATAGTTTTTCATTTTTAAACACAAAACCCGGTAATTATTTTGCAGTAAAAAGTAGTTTATATCACTTCTTGTAATGTCCTCTTTTTTAATGTTCAGTAAAAGTTTAGCCGTTCCTTAGAGTATTGCATAAAGAGAGAGAGACATAAAATAATATATAAAAACAAGCTTTTATTTTGAGAACGTAAAATGAGCATATCATTCGTGTTCATATGAAATCTGAAAATTTTTCAAATCATTAGCAAACAATTCATTTTACGTATGTAAGTAGCTTTGAAAGTATCTCAGGTTTTGAGGGATTTATTTCTTGACATATGAACAATTGCATAATACAAACAACCATGAAGAAAGGTCTTTGCCCCGTATTGTAACAGTTTCGACTAAGGTTTATAAGGTTTAACCGTGCCAAGGAAAGAACGTGGCCAAAGAGAATACTAATCGAGTAGGAAACGGTGTGTATCTAGTATAGTGTTTACCAGTAGAGGCAGGCGCGTCGCCACGGGCCATCCGCTATGTAAGGTCGCGGTATACCTGTATTAATTATGGGACAGTTGGAATTGTATTTACTATTTTTTTCTGGACCTTTTCAAAAAGGCAGTCATTAATAACATTATCATTAAAATTGATTATTGTACGAGTAGCATCACCTAAATCAATTTCATGTTACTTTCTAATTTGATTTATCAATTTATTTTCAAACCATAATGTATTACCAAAACAATTTAGTGAATATTATTTTTGATATTTTTTGTATGTAATGAACTAATTATTTCTTGCTCTCATTATACATGCTATTGAATGAAGTTTCCATTTAAAATACCAGAATGGATTTTTACGAATTTTTAATTACTTACCAAAAGTTATTTGCTTTTTTCTATCTTATTTGCATCCGCTGTCATACTGATACTGATCACGGCAGTTCCACGCTAAACATCTCCTTACTCGTGAATTATCAATTTTTATTTTCGGACAAAGTATGTATTATAGTGATAACTGTTTCCCTTTCAAGGTGGAACAATGTAACCTTTGGTGTTAGTAACAATGGCAAGCCGCGAGGAGGCGGCGCGTGACGCAGTTCCATTAATGTTATCCGAGCTCCAGAGAAACAATGAGGATTATGTCCGCACACAATACCAACATTATGATGAAAGATCCTTAAAGTTTCGGGAATTATTTGTAGCGAAATTTGTTTCTGTTAGTACAGTTATGATGGAACGACGGATAAAAGGTACGCCTGAATTTACGCATGGCTGAGCTTGTTCTCGACTTCTCCTCTTAGTACTTAATACTTATATGAACGACAAATTAAGTTTGATCAAAGTATAATACGGGCTTCATTAATACTAATTGAAAAGGGTACTTAAACTTTAGAAAAGTATATATGTGAAATAAAATAATATCCAAGCCGCCTTTGGAATTATACTCCCGCTTATGTTTTTCTCAAGGGAACGTTTTTGAAGGTGGTAGAACCCTTTGTGGTTCGACTCCGGCGGCACCACCGCCACACCTATTTCTATCTAATAACAGCAGTGTTAGGCGGTGCTGTGTTCCGTTTTGAAGGGTGTGGTAAGGGAGACAGACTTTTCCGAGGCGTTCCAGCTTAGTCCTCAGGGGTAGCGGCGTATCTGTGGCCGATCTAATCCTATCTGGGTTTGATTACAGATGTCCATGGGCGGCAGTAGCCACTTACCATCAGGTGGACTGCATGCTCGTCTGCTACTCCTATATTATAAAAAAAAAAACCTTTATAATAATTTTAGATTTCTGTTTTGGGTCTGAGTGTTTGTTAATTCGTGTTTATTTGTTTACATCGCACTCATAACAGAAAATTTTAATGTGGAGCTACCAGTGGAAAAAGTGTTATTTATTTATTTATTGTTTATTTTGTGGATAATGCATTAGTTCGTTAAACAAACGCCAACCTAAACGAGATGTTTTATTAGAAACGTTCACATGAGTTGTTAACACTAAACATTAATAAGAGAGAACAATAGCAAAGTTTGTCATTCATATAGGTACTAAAGTTGTATTAAGCTCAAACAGTGTGAGCTAGACTTTGTTTTGTATCACAAGTGTTGGGAGGATCGTCGGCCGGGAATTTTTGTTATCTGCAATAACAATAACGTTGTTTGTGAAAGCTCGGCGCAAAATGGGAATGAATGTAGGCGACATGTGACTGCAGGAAAATATTTTGTGTTAGCGACATTATTTTATGGTGACTTTTATGTAACGTGCTCTTGTGATGATGACGACTTTTTATGTCAACCTTTGTAATATAATTGTTTTGTAAAGAATTTACAACCATAACAACACAAACGAGCCTTATAACAGTTACAACCTTCTGCTTTGTTGTTTAGCTAATTATAAATTATGCTTAATTTGGCTAAAAAGTACCTACTGTATAAGCCATAGTAATCCGCCTAAACATGTTCGGTTTAAATTTCACGTTCGAATTCATTCGATGCTGACAATCGGTCATGCCTTTGATCGTGCGCTTTGAATCATGTGAGTGTTTATGCCCAGAAGCACGACTAAGAAATACATCATGGTCATACATATAAAAATATTTTTTTAAATTTCAATTTCATTGACCCGTATTTAATATTGCATGTTTATTTACCTGACAAAACGAAATAAAAAGGTTTAATGATATATCCACACCGTATAATAGCATTGTTAAACTTTAAGGGAGATACACATATGTACGAGGCAACTACAGTATGTAGATATAATATACATGTTACATACATAGCTATATTAGAATACAGAACCTCCTTATTTTAAAGTCGATTAAAACGGCCGTTTTATTTGCTATTTAATCTTACACAATTCAATATATACGTGAATATTTAACAAGCAAATACAATTACAAACAACTTAATGGACAGATTTGGCAATAATACATCAATTGGGACCACCCATTTAATAGAGTTATCGGTTTTGGCTAAAACTTAATGAATCGTAAAGTGACGCTTTCTGTAACTTAACTTGTTGTCATGAGATGTTACAGTTCGGAAACAACAAAGTTTCTGTTTGTTGTAGAGCAGGGTTTCTCAAAGTGTGTTAATTGTAAGTGTATACGTGTTAATTGTAGGGATTACACGTTAGAATTTACTTAATGACGGCCGCATAGGTTTCCTTATAAAATTAACTCAATTTGTGATAAGAAACAAACCCATCACATTAGTTTATAACTGCTCATATGCAACTATATTTCTCTACAACTATATTTAACTTTACAATACAACTCTTTACTTTATTCTATCTACAGAGAGGTTCGCCGTAGATTTGATATTTTAAAGGGTACGCAGAACTACAACTTAAAAGTTTGAGAAACCCTGAAGTAAAGCTTCCAATCGATACAGAAAACTTCCTTCTGCTTTTATGCCTTTGCTAGGAGTTCTCATAGTTTTATTCGCTAGAGCAGTATTTATCACTAAAGTTAGAAGACGTTCCAGTGACTAGTCGAGGCCGTTACATAAATATTTGATTTTCAGCCGTAAAATACTTCTATATATGTATGTAGATATACGCTTCAAGTCACATCATAATATGCAGCATGCATGCAGCATGTTATTTTTAGCCATATTTCTAGGGGTTCGTACCCAAAGGATAAACACGGTCTGCCCGCCTGTCAGAAAACTCAATAGTGAAAACCGTTATACATAAGCAAAGTGTGAATTATCTACTACGGACTTTATAGCAACAATTACCAAAAATAAAATATAATTATTTATAATAACCTAAGCAGTACCAATTCGATTATTTATTTCATAAACTTTTAAAGCTTCTATTGCAAACAGTGGGTATAACGGTTAGTAGGGTATTGTCGGGACAGGCTAGCATAAAAGTCATTTGTTTAATTAATATTTTTCCAGTTCTACTCGACTGTACTTTTCCTAGGCCATTAGCTGATGTTCTATTATAATAATGAATCACCTGCGGTGTGCGGTTTGCTGCCCGTCTTGAGGGAAATCTGATGCCATTATATTATTACAATGTATAAATTAATCAACTTGCGGTTCTTGTATGTTTAAATTTGTATGCTTCGTTTTTAATTTAAACGAATTCTCTTTTGAGAAAATGTGTAATGTAAAGTATTTTATGCCATATCATAGAATTTATATAGGTAACTACCAGAACTCGGAGGATTTAGGAGCTGGAATATACTTTACTTAGATACCAAGTCAATTTTTCTGACACTCGATCATGTGGTAGGTGTAATTAGTTGCGATTCAGTCGGATACCGAAAAAAATCTACACCTACTATCCAAAGTCCAAAGCCTCAGAATCTTTCTAATAATCTACCATTTTTTTTAATGAAACCTTTTCCTAATCACGACCATAATATCTAATAATAACTATTTGAAACTCATATATCTTAAGCCGTTTCTAATGCTTTTAACTTCGACGTGGTTTTAAAATAAATTATATCCATAGGAAATATTACTTAATGACAACAATAAAAACACACACAAGAACAGAAACTGCCGCAATATACCCATTCCATAATAATTTATGTGCGTTACATATACTCGTAATAAAGAGTAATGGAATTCCTTTTACGAATACTTAAAGTTAAACTTAACCACCAAGTTACGATAAACGTTTACATCGCGTTCCTGCTGGTACGGTTCAGGTATTTATAGTCACATTTATGTGTTCCTGGTATACTTAGCACGAATGTCTGCATTTCTGGCTCTCGTCTCATTATTTCCGATAAGAAAACCAATTCAAATACCGTTCGAGTGAAATGGATTTTCCTCGTACGCTTATTTTAAACTCGACGGCCGCACAGTCTTACTATACAAACATAATTGTTTACTGAAATGTTTCAGAATCAGTATAAATAAATGTTGAGGATGTACTGTGTCGTGAGAATTCTTGTTCTTGTTTGTTTGTTTTATGAATCGTGCATATTTAAATTTGCTGATATTTTCTGTATTGATACATTGTGAATAAGCATCTTCAGGCGCGGTTTGAAGGTCGACATGGAACATATGCTCAATTTCGTGCTTTGGAGGGCAAGTCAAGCTGTCAGTCCTAGTTATTATCGTAAGATAGTACTAATAGTACTAGTATTAATTCATTTGTTTTAGTTCACAATTAACTACGTGCTTTATCTATTTCCATGACGTGCCTTTAAAAAAACTTACATAATCGACTCTAGACAAAGACAAACTTTAAATCTAATCCATTCTGAATGTATAGCTGAACAAAGCAAGGGTTACGTAAGACTATGAATCATCACAAAATCAATTTATTCGTAGCTGACATTGGCATTGGGCATCCGAAGGGCGCTGAGGTACACGCGATAAGTCAATTTCCGAGACCAGAACCAACTCGACTGAAGGCTTCAGCCCGCGAGGCCAGATTACACATTGCGATAAGAAATCATCATAGAGCATTATAATTTTCAAATATTAAGTTAGATTGTTTTCATGATCAAGTGCTTTATTAGTAGATAGAACCAAAGATTCCCGATTCTGCTAATCTATTATATAGGATTTGTTTTATGTATGTATTAAGATTGGGACAGTAAAACTTAGGTGCATTAACGGGTATCTCCATTCGCATGACGTAAAATTTGGAATTGTAGCATAGGAAAAGGAATTGTTTGCTTTTATTTCAATATTTAACGAGGTTATGACGATTCTCAACATAAATATAGTTATTGACAAAATACTAAAATTTCCTGTGAAATATTTCTCGTAAGTAAATGTATTTTTCAAAATTATATAGGTCACGGGTCAGACATACGAGTACCTACGTATTAAGCACATCCCGTTTGTGCTTTCGGTTGCGATACCAAATTTCTAAAATCAATACCATCGTTGATATCATACACGGTGCTATAAATATAACTGAACTGAATAAGAACTGTATACCTAGAATACTCAACTACGTACTAGGCACTCACCTATATTAGTCTTTTGGTAGGTGCCAAGTGCCCTTGTGAACCCAAAACGTCTAGCTTTTCGCGGAATATGGACATTTCTGGGACAAAACATCAAAATCTATTCAAAAAAGTCTC
The DNA here is from genome assembly GCF_041222505.1 of Epargyreus clarus. NCBI lineage: Eukaryota > Metazoa > Arthropoda > Insecta > Lepidoptera > Hesperiidae > Epargyreus > Epargyreus clarus. The sequence goes on from NW_027332233.1 coordinate 7,626,235, forward strand.
AAAAAATCTCGCGATATCTTCCCAACGTTTTTTATACATTCGTTTGCAAATCCGGATCTAAGTCCGGAAATCCCAGCTCACATACTCATCTGGGCTTACTCATGCTCCTTGACACACATCAGCTAAACGTTTGGTATGTTCCACGGGTAAATAAAGGTCAAGTTCTTGACGCGGTAGGGGAGCTGGGCTCACGCTCCACCGCGCGCCGAGGCCGCTGAACATCAAAGCCTGCAGCCTCGCAAATTACACTCTCCGACGAACAGGACCACCCCCTTCACTAAGTTTATATCCACGTAGAACTAACCCAGCCTATACTTAGTCTGACGCAAATACTTTCCCAGATCTCTTTGATTCATTTCGCCCCCAGTTTAATCGTCTGTAAAATAAAGTATCGTAGCATTAGTAGATACTACTAATAGATCAAATTAACTGTAGGCAGATAAATAACTATAAATATGAAGAAGAAACGAGCAAGCACATCGGAGGTCACCACAAATCCATTACTTACTACGCATGAGGACTAAGTAGATTGTCTCAAATAATTGTGTGTTCTAATAACATTGGGATCTAGATTGGCTAATATTTGATGTGGTTACACTAATTTTGATGCGTCTACGATTATACAACTATAGATTATAAAATCTGTGCTGGACAACATAGCGACCCAAAAAACTCGTAAAAAATAAGTCAATTTAGCATAAAACTTAAACGACTGAGCATTTGAAACTGTTATGTTTTAGTTAATATTAACATTTAGACTTTAATATGTTCACACAGTAACAAAACCGTATTGGACTGTTTGTTTAGGTCGGTTTGTTTCTATGTTACACTAAACATTGTAGCTGTTCTCCAATAAACAAGCATTGTTTACGAATTCTCCGAATCGAATGTTTTAATGAATACATAGTGTTGTCTAGCTCCAATTGCTCCAAAATAAAAGAGACAAACCGATAATTGTTCTGTGCAATTGTGTAGGAGTGCATATTAGGCGCGAGCCGGTCAGAAGTGACGCGATGCGCGGACGGAGCTAATTCGACGTACTTAAAATCAATCAAACATATAGAAAGACCGCAATACGAAACATTTAAAGTTACTTGGCATGTAGGTATCGCATCTGTTATCTGCTTCGATATTCCTTTGAAAATTATGAAACGAAAAGTGCGTCTCCGCCGCACCCGTGCCTGATATCGCTTCCATGTGACTTGTGTCTTCAGTAGTGGTAGGTTGTTTCAATATAGCGATGTTAATTAATCGTACGAGCGGCTTGTTCGTGAGTGCTCCTGCAATACATATGAAGATTCATTGGTATGCAAAACGAAGGTAACAGCGTGCTACCAAATCGATTATCTATTCATAATCACATCCGTAATTGAATGGTAATCCGCTTATCAAATTTACAACATTGCTTGCGTATAAGTATATTATGGTACCTACTTCCTTACAATGATGATTTCGCTACTTTGAGTCTTAACTACCTAAGTAATATTAAAACGTCGCAAGAAGACAAAAGCCCACCAATTTGTAAGGAGTCACCACTATCTTGGACCTATGGAGAATAGAGTGAACTTTTCACGTTAAACGAAGAAAAGTCGTCAATACGTCACCAATTTTTCTTTCTCTATCATGGTTTAGAATTAATAAACCATATGTAATCAGAACCCAACGATTATTGAAACAAAAGACCTGAATATACCCGGAAGCAAGAGTCTTATCTGGTACAGAGGCTGTTAAAATAATCTTACACCATAAATATGAACATTATTTTTATGTCCTTCGAATAACGGGCTGTATTATGGCTTGAAGTTCCCTTGAGTTTTATGACATATGACAGTCACGTTGAACCGTCAAGGAAGGAGTAGCGGAAAATCAAAGAATTCCGTCATAAAACGTGAGAGGAACTACGTGAGGAACACGCCACCTTCCCTAAGAGTTTCCGCCTAGTTATGATCTATGCGATCTAAACCACCACCTCACTTCTTATCTGACCTTTACCAACTACTTAATTTGAATTATATATAAAATTTCAACTCCAAAGGTGGTGGAAATGTTCATGATTCGATTGGACCACCACCACACCTATCTGTCTTGAGACAAAAGTGTTAAACGTTGTAATGAAATAGGTATTGGTAAAACGTTGTCGTCATGCAGCGTAGAAGACAACTTTTCTGAATATATAATTTAAAGAAGTAAGTAAACTAAAAAATTCATACATGTATAAAGTTCAGGAAAACTTATTAACCACATGCACGAACATTGTGCCGGCGAAAATAATCTTGCCAAGGTTTATAAGTAGCAAGTAGAAACCACACGATATAACCTAGGCAAGTACATGCAGCATGGTAGAGTAGATTTCCAACCCTTTTTTAGTTGTGGGAGAGAACTTACTCCAGCTCTAGGGCAACAAGGTTATAGCTAAGTATATACATACACACACATTCTATAAATATTTTTTTATATCTATCCATCCACAAATAAGTAGAGACAGCGGCATGGAAAAATACAAGCTAAAATATAATTTCATTCAAATCAACGCCTTCATTTCATAATATTTATTCGTCGCCTGGATGAAGACGATTTCCTTCATTAGGCACGAAAATCCCGTTTCCAACAGAACCGAGTTTACTTCATTTACAAACAAATAAATCCAATTCTGTAAGCAATCAATTTTCTGCCTAAAATGAACTTCATTCCAATCATTTGCTTTCCTAAACGCCCGAATTGGCAAATAAATTCGAATTAGGTTTTATTCCGCTGGTTCACTGAATTTGGTTCTTATTGACTAGACTATGTTAAGTTGATTTTAAAAGAATCTAACTTTCTAGTTAATATAAATGTATCATGAAATTTTATACGTTACCAGCGGTTCAGAAAAGAACCTTTGATATAAAAAAAAGTACCATTCCTGAAGGATAGATAAAAACTTCTCACAGCGGGCGAAGCCATGGGTAGTAGGATATCTCCTATATTGTGGGTGCTATGTATAAAGCAAATACAGTAAACCCACAGACATAACATAAATTTAAATTCATTTGGATATCTACCTATCAAGCCGAGAGTCGAACACGGGACCTACTGCTTGTTAAGTCGACCAAAAATAATTTGCCATTATAAAAGTCTAGTACCTATTAAAGACATGTTGGTGAATCTCCTTTCCAACACGAAAATAACTTCCAACCGGAGTTATTTGAGAAATTCAAACTAACAACATGTAGTTTACACACACATAAATAAAAATCAACTTTATGTTCTCCTACATTTTGTGAAATTATGTGAGTGAATAAAATAGAATATTGAAGGTGGTACCCTCTGTGGTTCAACTCCGGCGGTACGTCCGCCACACCTATTTCTGCCTAATAAAAGCAGTCTTAAGCGCTTACATGGTCTGGTTTGAAGGGTGTGGTAAGGGAGTCAAATTTTTCCGAGACAATCCAGTCAGGGGTAACGGCGCTTCTTTCGCCGACCTCAGGTAGGAATCTAACCTTATCTGGGATTGATTACTGATGTCCATGGGCGACAGAAACAACTTACCGCATGCTCGTCTGCTTCTGATACATTATAAAAACAGAATAAAAGTACCTAAATTAATTACTTACATTTTTATTTTCTTTGTATATTTCTTATGTCTCTAGAGATCTTGAACAACTGCAGAACGTGAGACAAGTACCCATCCGTTAAATTAGTCCACGCGCTTTGCGTACTGTAACATTACTAATGAAAATAAATAGTAAACAGAATAATAAATGAAAATGATTAAGGTTATCTCAGTGTCTCAATTTTTAAATGAATACATTTTTTATTGTTTTTACGTCTACCTCACGTTGTTGTCCGTTATAAGAATATATATTTTTAAACACCGAAATTAATGAAATAGTGTTATTAAGATTTTTTTTAATCTATCTTATGCTATAAATTAATATACCTGCCTATTATTTCAAAACACGTAATATCATTTTATAATTTGAGCTTTAAAAAGAAAGCTCAAAATATGAAGTCATATTACGCGTCTTTATCCAGTGAAACTAATTTCCGTTGTGCCTCTCAAACTACTAAACTAACTACACTTTAGTAGATTAAGTGCAGGAACTAGGAACCCAGTTCAACTCAAAACGAACTTTTGAGTAGGTTCGAACTATTCGAGAGATCCTGTTGACTAAGGAGGCTCAATGCGAGAGGGAAATTCAATCATATGCTGAAGTTTTATTAATAAACGAAGCAAGAGTTGTGCATATTTTTATAAACGACCGCAAATTGCATTGGAGTTATATTATACTGGCAAGGAAGATTACAGAAGCGGTAAACTAACCCTGAGGAACAACAACCTTGTTATGGCTTTTTCAATATAGATCCCAACAATACAAACATGCAATTGAGACGAAAGACCGGACACTGATGGTACCAACTTGGTACTTATACAGTTAAATTCTGGCAATAATACCACCTTTCTTCCGACACACGTAATGATACAGTAGGTACAAGAGATATTTCCACGGCTGTAGTAATGCAAACCATCCCCACCTGAACTTTAAATCCTAAACAGAAACCGAATTGACTTTTTTTAAATGTAGATAAATACCTAACGACGATTTATATATTTTTTTTTATTTGGTCTTATACCTATGCTACCTGATAAGTGGTAATAAGTGAGTAGTGGTGCCCTTGTTTAACCCCTCTCTCATGTGAAATCGGAATGAAAGCAAAATTGATACAAATATTACATACCTTCGATAGCTCAGTTGGTAGAGCGGTGGACTGTAGACGGAAAGAATTGATATCCATAGGTCGCTGGTTCAAATCCGGCTCGAAGGAATTTTTATTTTTATTATTTAATAATTGATAATAATCATGTGGATGTATTTTGTTGTGATAGATATGCTACCTATTTTATTCAAAACTATTTTTTTAAATGTTGATGCAACTTTTCTGAGAAAGCAAGGTACCAATACTTTAAAACTTATCGTCTTTTGTTTAAATGTTGTTGAAGTCTGTTCTATATTTTTCTAATAAAAATGCTTTCACCTTATCTAAACAACACGTCCCTCTGCAGTGTGCGCGTACAAAGCCATGGAAACGCACAATAAACTTGTACTTCATAGCAATGCAGAGCATTTCCCATATAAGGGCGGTTTTTCCTGCAGTTTATTCTCCGAACGTCCTTGTTTGACAGCTAACGATAAACGAGTAGAGGAGAAATAGAAATGAAATTCTGTTGTAGCGACTTTCCGCTACTCGTCAAGAGATGGCGCTGCTGAATCACGCTATCGAAGTTTTCTAAGAATCTGGCATATATACAAGCTCTGAACTGAGACTGTTGGAGCACGGCCGCTCCCCGGGCATGATCACCTAGCCCGGCGAGAGATCTCCCTTTGCCAAACTGTAGGTAAATGTTGTAAAATGTAATATTGAGTAATATTCTACAACATTTTGCCGGGTTAGTCAGCCAGTTAGTATTTCTTAATACAACGATATACTCAGTCGGTATATATAATTATAAATTAACAAAACCAACTATATATCTACTATTACTATTATTACTATTATTCTATTTTCCCAAATGTTTGTTTTGACTTGACACCGTTGATCGCTTCTCTCATTATCACAATCGGTAAGACTTCGGGTCTTATTGTGTATTTAGTCTAGCATAGCTCTCTGTTTTCCCACGGAAAGCGTTCGCGCAATGAAAAAACAAAGCCACCCCTTTTCAGCACATGCTGTTCAGGCATTCTGTACGTAATGCAAAACGTTATTCGTCTGTTAAGTTCCGGTATAATAGATGGAACCCTAGTTTTATTAGAAATTTATTTTATATATCTGCGTATGTTTATCTATATTATACATAATAATTAATTTGTGCGACAATTTTTCTCTTCGTTATTTCCATCAACATTACATAGGTACCAATGTATACTAATAAAGTTACTGTACCGTTAGTATGGATTTTCAATCAAGCACTCAATCGAAGCACAACTCTGGGAGCTATGGGCGAACTCGACATCTAGGATCGAATCGAACAAACGTAAATAAATCCTACTAAGGGTATGGATCTCAATACCGACTTTTAATTTAAACGAGAATGTTTTATAAACATAATATTTTATAGGTAAATAAATTTCTTGTTAGAAATGCATCAATCATCATCAACATCTTTTATTTATTAGAGTTAGTGACACAACCGCTACTTAGATATTACGCACTTTTTATTTTATATCATATTAGTGGACTACTTCAAAATAGTCCTTACCAAGAAATAAGTTAAGGAACTGTGGATGTATTGGGGCCATAACCCAACTGAAAGATGAAGGGTTTTCGTGTTCGTCATTATGAGTAAAGAATTATTGATGTGAAACATCTATAGCCGCACGTAAAACCGATTTCTGCCGTGGCGTCGCCACGCTATACGATGGTATATATATATATACAGTCTATATGCAGTAGTGTGTACGGTGTGGCGACGCGTCGCCATGCGCAATCGACTGTGCGATTCTCTCCCACTCGATCTGGCGTTAAGCCATCTTTCTCGCTACACTGAGCTCGAATACTATTTTATTTTATCATTATGACATATTTAGTTCCTATCACAATATGTTCTTTTCTGCATATTACTTTTACAAAATAATGTCGATGTTTCACATCTGCCAGGCGTCCCGTGACGGCTCACATTTTTTTATGTCAATTTGTAGGTACTCGTATATTCCAATATACCTACAAAGTGCAATATACTTACATTGTTTCTTATCGCATCGTGAAAATTGTTTTTATTTTATTGTTACATAAAATAATCACTCGTTTAAATAAAACAAAGGTATTCTTACAAGGTACAAAAGTTTAAGCAAATGTTATTTACCTACCTACCTACATTTAGGTAGAAAATCAAAAAAATCGAAGAATACCCTACCTAATTGTACCTCACGTATGCATCGACGATTATTGTCCATACTTTACTAAATAATCATAAAAAATAATTGAGGAGACATTAACAATATTCCAAATAAGATAAGATTTTTTTACTAAATAGCTTCTTATCACTAAATATAATTTTTAATCTCTAAGGTCTTTCCAATACTTTATCAGTTTTAATATCCATATTTATATAAAATATTTTAATAAAACTAGTACTGCTACTACTCAAATATATAACATATTTTTAATACTTTGTAATGTAACTTTGAATCCGGCTGCTTCAGTGAGCTCGAAAATCATTTGAAAGCCTCGCTAATGATTTCTGGTGAAATTTCCGTAGGCAATTTCAGGGAGTAATTGCACTCGACACCCTTTGTGCCGGAACTCGAAAAACTATTGAAAGGATAAAATATAAGCCGAGGATTGAGCTTGCAACGAAATAAAACGAAAATATTTCATAGTTTATGAGCATGAATATATCTATTACTTATGTATTTCATTGCACTCGTATTGATTCATACAGTGCAAGCTATAAGTGTACTTAGGTATATCAGCACAAGTATCTTCATATTTAAACAGGCAGAGGTGCTATAATTTCAATTAATTTACTGATTACAAAAGTAAAAGATTACTTACAGGATATTTAATAACTTATTTTGTAAAAATATACACACATATGTAGGTACTTACATATTACAACTGCATGTCACAGCAGCACAGCCTTTTTCATAGCATCTCAGTTGGAAACGAGCTCACAAAGTTGGACTTTGGTCACATCCTCTCATGGACATCTGTGACCAACTCCATAATATATAGAACAGGTTGTATGACAGTTGTGTTACCACTAATGAGATGAGAGAGAGACTATAATCGTGTCATCGATATAAGTCAACCAGCATCCACACTTTTCCACCGAAACGCAAAAACTACTTCACGCTACAAATGAATGTGGGCGGTACTGCATTCAAACCATAGTAGCCCTTCTATATTTACATTACACTACATCTTTCAACAGTATGTCTGATTTAAAGTGTGATAAGTCACACAGAAATAATATGAAATCGTGTTCAGATTTCAAATGGAACTCGCAACGTTTTTTACAACTTGAGATAAACCTGCGTGTTCGATTGCTACCCGTATTACTAAAACCATTAAGTTCGATCGGAAATCAGTACAAATACTACTTGCTTGCGAGTATATCATTTTAAAACCTTTAACCCTTCCATAAAATTAAGTTTAAAAGCTTACTAAGTTACTAACTTTAAGTACTTTGAATAAAATTATCTTTTAATAATGAAATTTATTACCCAAATTACTATAAATTCTTCGTTTTTAAACCTACGCTATCTGCCATGCTTTCATCAAAATTGCTATACGTCGATGGGATGAAGCGTAGTTTTTGGTTTGCATACTAAAGGAACCGTAGAAGGGTACTCGTCAATAAATAAAATGCGAGCTTTGAGTAGTACGTGTAATTTTTCTAAGATATAATTAGGAACAATATAAATTGGGCAGGTACTTATTACATTGTTAAATAAGTAAAGCTTAATAATTAAATTAAATACTAATATTGAAACAGTCTGCTATCGCCACTAGCATGGGAAGTAAGGCAGGGTCAAACCAAAATCTTCCGATTCTGATACCGTGCTTAGCAAAACAGTAATGGATATATGATAACAGATTCTAAACACATTCTAAAATCTATTTTACAGTATTTAAGTAACAAACTGTCTTTTTGTGCTAACTTAAGGGGTATTGTTCAGAAAACGGAACGTTATGTGCGGGGCCTCTCTTCCACTGAAGCGGGTTAACTCACATACAGTATCGTAGTCTGTACTTTATTAGCAAGTGATTATCTCAAACATGTGGGTGAGACGCATGCAAACGACATGCAGATAAACCTTCGTTAAAAAACCCCTAAAACACGGTTCTTTACTATCGTTAATTTGATTGAAGCACATAATTACTCCAACGCAGAAGTAAAATAACACTAATTTCGATGATTTACCAAAATAGCAATGCGGAAGCCATTATTATAAAGGTTATATTATTGTAACGAATTAAAGAAACTTTAATGAAGATTCTTTGTAACATTCATTTTCGATAAATGCATGGCTCTAATAATTATGATAAGTTTTGTATGCAACTTCAAGTATAAAAGGGTCGCCGTAGAAGAGGGTAATGAAATAATGAGCGGCAAAGAAAAACAGCTTTATTTTTAACTTTTTTAATAGGGATAACTTATATAATATGCAAGGGATAGTCCCAGGATCTTCTCTAGTGACAAAAGGATAAAACCATTCATAAATGGAGAATCACATATTATCACCTGCTCAATAAATACAGTCAACAGTAAGCATAATTCTTAAACAATTTATCCGTAAACGATATTTAGTCATTTTACAACTCTGGATATCAACCGACAAAGTTCGAAAACTAAAAAATGTGTGTCCGAGACACAACGAACGGCCTTGGGGCGGCCGGCCGCCCGGGCGCGAGCGTCACTGCGCGGCGGCGGCGCGCGGGCGGCGGCGGCGCGGCTAGGACGACGAGCCCGCGCCGAACATGTTCGCGCTGAAGGCGGGCGGCGCGGCGGCCGGCGCGCCCGCGCCCGCGCCGCCGCCCGCGCCGCGCGGCTTCGGCGTCGGCGGCTGCAGGTACTCGTGCCGCGCCAGCCCGAACACGTCGATGCGCTCCTCCTTGCGGTACGCCAGGCACGCGCGGATGAAACTCTGCAACGTTACACCGACAACGTTAATCCTGTACTCTAGGCCGTTGGGGCGAACGCGAGCTAACAGAGCGGTTGAAAAATAACATCTTATACATCACAGTACACGTTGGCTGATCTACGAAGTCAAAAACCTTGGATACGAATGTAAATACATATAAAAAGCAGTATTACCCTAGTGGTCAATAAACTCGGCCTATAGATTAAGGGGCCGAGGTTCAAATCCCAGGCACGCACCTCTGATTATTTCAAAGTTATATGCGTATTAGAAAGTAATCATCCCTTGCATACCTGCATACCTATGAAATCTTTAAAAAAAAGTCTCCAAAGGTATGTGAAGTCTGCCAATACGCACTTGGCCAGAGCTGTGGACTATGGCCTAATCCTCCTCGTTCTTATCCCTTGCATACCTGCATACCTATGAAATCTTTAAAAAAAAAGTTTCCAAAGGTATGTGAAGTCTGCCAATACGCACTTGGCCAGAGCTGTGGACTATGGCCTAATCCTCCTCGTTCTTAGAGGAGACCCATGCACAGCCGTGAGTGTGAGTTGATAATAATGATGATGATGAATGACATGGAAAATTTATCAATATTCTGCTTTTGGCTACCAGATATAAAGTCTATATATTTCATGACAGCTGTTATACGAAAGGGCATTAAGCTCATACAAAAATACAAAAGGTAATTTATACAATAAAAACAATCTAGATACTATTATAGTTGGGCTCCTAAAAATTCATTGCACAAAAGTAGCCTTTCAAATTTTCCCACTATATATCACATTCAACTTGAAACCTTCTAAATGAAACAAGCCCTATTATCCTTCCACAATAATCCTATTACACGAAAAAGAGGGTGTAATCAATAAGAATGCACAGCATTAACAGAATCATTAGCGAAATAAACCATCACTAAGCTCTATACTTACCAAGAGAAAGCCATTACATGTATTTAATTTCAATTAATCACATTAGAAAAGAGCATAAAATATCAAGGACATATTATTATAACTTTATAACCTTCCTGTTGTTGTTTTTGACATTAAGAGTAATATCCAAGGTATGCCAGGTCCCATACACAACTGTTTGATACCTTTGATAATTAATATTGTCTAGTTAGACAATATTAATTTTGGCTATATAATATGGATATAGTTTTAAACCACAATTTTCTGGTAAATTATTTTAACATAATACAAATATCTCCTGACTGTAATTAACGATTACGCTTAAGGTGCTTAAAAAGAGTTATCCTTTCTCTTTTTCTGGAACATAAATACTGTGACTACTCAGCCTTAAGTTAATTTACAAAATAAGACAAGTAATCATATAACAAGTAATCTCAGTCTAAACACACGTTACACATAATAATTTATGGGAAGAGATCCACATCCAACCATGGAACATTAATAATCATACGACATAAAGTAATTTCTTCCACCATTCGCCAATAAATGAAAATTAAAAATAACAGATTATTGACATATAATAACATACCTTAGCCTCATTACTGACTGTTGGCTTGTTGGCGAACTGAACCTCAGTCGCCTTCAGGATGGTGTTCTCCTCTAGTATGGTGGCCTGACTCTGGTTGTGACCAAAGGGCTTCTTGCCGTACAGACACTGATAGAAGATTACGCCCACGCTCCACACGTCCACCTTACTACTGATCTTTGGCGGGTTCTTGCCTACTACAAAGCACTCCGGTGGCAAGTACCTAAGGAACAAATAATAATAATAATAAATAAATAAATGGAAAAAAGCCTTTTATTTTTCCTATAAACCTAGATTGTAACAGTTGCAATTATTTTGTATTTTCTTAACTCTATGTTAGTAGTAACTCTTATTATAATTGTTAATGTAAATTTTCATTTATATTATAGGAACCCCATTGTTGGGTATTGGCCTCCTCCAATTTATGCAATTTTGTTTCTCAAACAAATCATAATATAATGTTATTATTTTTAAAATATTACAAAAGTATATTGTCGAAGCTATTTATTTGTCTTTATCGGGGAGAAGCACTGACGGAATAAAGCTGGCCGCATACATTCGATTTCCGTGTTACGTTTCCGGATTCGGGAACCTGAATGCTATTTTCGCCATCCGTTTTCCGAATGGAAAAAAACCCGACGTTCGGTTCGGAAATATATCGTGCGTTCGTATATTCGTACGAAAATTCGTAATTATAGTACAGCGCCCGCGCTGCGCTGAGTGGACGTGTGTCTGTTTGTTTGGTTCTACTTATCAAGAAAAGTTATATATAATATATTATATATACTTATAAGGATTAAAATATATATATTATATATATATATATATTTTAATCCTTATAAGCAACACTATCAGATAGTGGAATAATATAGAGGGTGTATTTTTTTTTCAAAATGAACTCGTTCGATTCCCGGCTAAGGAAAAAGTTATTTTAAAAAAGTAATGATGCAGCTTTAGTTTTTATTAAAATTGGCCTCGTTTCAGCGTCTCCTTTCAGCGTTTTTCGCTAATCTTTATAGTTTCGGATTGTAGTATATTTTATAGGCCCGTTTGAAAAATTCAACCTGTATATAGGGTGAATTTTTCAAACGGGCCTTCAATTTTTCAATTAAGATTAATTTAAGTATATATATATATACACTTAAATGAATCTTAATTATTAAATTAAATATCCAATACTTGAAGAATGCTTCTGGATCTGCTCGCAATTTTGCTCTTATAAGATAAAACTGACTCTCATTCATCCTGCGCGTATTATAATGTGCGTATTTAATGGGTGTAACCAATATCGACGCTTCTTTTTTTTCTTGTTGAGCGACAGTAATAAGGCAATTACTGTTAGTTCATCGTCGTCCATGTTGACGTGCTTTCACGAAAGCGTCACTCAGAGTAGTGGTGGTAAAATCTTAATACAAAAAACCGAATGTCTGCGGAAGGCTCACGGAAATACGAATCCGAAATCCTGATCAGGAAACCTAACCAAGAAACGTGTGTATGCGCTCAGCATAATTGCGGCATGGGCGGTCCGCCCCAGGTCTCTGGGCCAGGGGGGGCTCCAAACACAGTTGCCAACCCTTCCGAAGAAGAACTCGTCAACTATAAAAAAAACTAGTCAGGACCAAACAATCGCAATGTGAAAGCTCGTAAAATTAAATCAAATTTTTTAGACTGGGAGCCTCATTCAACTTTCCGCTCTGGGCCTCCGAGGAGCTTAGTCCGCCATTGCTAACAGCTTACAAACAAATGACTGATGTTGATCAATGTTGTACAAATTAAACAGGTTGTGGAACTCTACTGTATCCATAGGTTGCAGAAACTACATAACATCAAGCAGAGTTGAACATCATGCTTGCTTTACTTAAAATATTTTGCCTAAAAATATATTTGTCATAATCTATTTTAATTCATTGGAAATCGATATTCACTGGAAATCTACTAAGGTAATAACAATGCAAAAATGATTCACAGCTCTAGATAAAGATTAAATATTGAGAGTTCTTACAATGGCCCAATAGGAAATAAATGATAAGAGAGTTATTTATATAAGATAGGTGACTAAGAAATAGTATTGTAAAAGAACAGATCCATGTCCCTATTTGTAAAGATAAATAAAACCACTAAGGTATTTTAAAGATGAGGCTATATTGTAATGAAACCTAGGATAATTATGGAAACTACATAATTTATGAAGATCTATTCAAAAATAGCCTAAATGGAAAAGTATGTGTGCTCGATTTTTACTTATTTGAAGGCTTGCAATTTTATTTTTGTTTTTGTAGTTCAATAATCTCTTTTTCCACTTAACATCTGTTAAGTGCTTGCTAATAGGCTAATAATGACCAAGATAAAATTAATATATATGCATGGTCACAGTCACAAAAATAGCTAAATCTTAATATCTTTATAGCGGGAAATACACTTTGAGTGAATTGTTCGTAGTTATCACTCATGGGCATTGCCCAGGTTTTGGCATTTACCTAATTCCGATGGCGTAACTTACAAAAGTTTGGAAAATATTAAAAATAAATCGTAATGACTCACCAGTAAGTGCCTGCACCTTGGCTGGTGAGATCCATGCCGTGGTCGGGGTTGTAATTTTCCTCGTCCATCACCTTGGACAGACCGAAGTCCGTGATCTTGATCTCCCCGCACACATTGCCCTCAGTCAGCAGGATGTTGCCAGGCTTTAGGTCGTAATGGATCACCGGTGGTTTAATTTCATTTAAATACTTCAGTGCAGACACCACTTGCATCACTATAGAACGTGCCTCGCGCTCCGGAATAGTCTTATGCTGTAATGTAGTGAAAATAGACGTAAATAATGGGGTATTTATAAAAATAAAAAATATTATTATACAGGATTATTTTTTTCCGGCCTTCAGGACCAAATCCGAACCTATAAGGATTAGCGAAAAGTGCTGAAAGGAGTTACGAGGCCGATTTCGATAAAAACTAAAACTGCATCATTCGTATTTTAAAATATCTACCCTCTATATTATTCTACTATCTGATAGTGTCGCTTGTAAGGATCAAATTCTGACAAATATATTTTGTAGTGATTAAATAAAAGTTATGACATGTATTATTGAAGGACTGACCATTGAAATTAGAAATAAAATCAGAAGAATTTGTAAAACATACAATACTTAATTACTGTACTTGTACATTCATAATCTACAGATTAATATGAATAACAAGATTACTGTAAGATTAATCTATAATTATTATACATGACAAAATCACATATCGCATTACATCGTATATTACACACTAAATGATATAGTAGAAATAAATAAATAATACAACTAAATTATAATAAATATGAGCCATTTGTTACCTGTTTGAGATAGAAATCGAGATCATGACCATTGCAATATTCGAGAACTGTACAAAAGGAGTTTCCATCTATTTCAAATACGTCGTAAAGTTTCACGATTCGCGGGTGATCTAAAGCCTTATGAATATTATATTCCCGTAGTGCGTGTCTGGAATTAACGAAACATATCTTTGAAATTATACATTCAATATGAATAACTCATTAGAAAGCACTAATTAACTTTGTCGCTAATAATTACAAATTTACTATCACTATCTAAATATGATATTGCACAAATACACACACACACACATAAACAAACAAACAAACTGCACATAGACCAATGATTTTATATATTAATGCATGTACCTGAAAGCTTATCACAACCGCCAATCAGAGGGAATAGGTTGTATAATAAAACAGGCGACAAAACTACCAATATTGGTTGTCCAAATAAACACATACACGTACACACGCACGCTCACACACACACACATGCACACATACACACATACTACCTCTCTGTTCAGTGTAAATAAAATTTAATAAAATGTACAAAAGTTCCATCACTCGTATACAGACTCACTTGATATAGTTGGCCTTCTTGTCTTCCTTCCAGTCTTTGTTTAGTTGGTGGACCTTGCAGGCGGTATACCGTTGTTCTCGCAAGTCAAAAGCCTTGTGCACTTCGCTAAAGCCACCCTTGCCTAGTAGCATTAGTAACAAATATCTGAAAAAAAGTAAAATGTACTGCCAATTTATATATTGTTCCCATATAGTTCGAATGTAATACAAAAGTATACTATTTTGAGCTTAAAATATCTTGTAGTTTTTCGCATGAATGGCATTTATTTAGACTATAATTATGTGTAGTTTATAAACCAATCATAGTCCGTAATTAGACTGCGTTTTGTTGCAGTTTGGTTAAGAATGATTTAAGTTACAATATATCAGCAATACATGCAAAATACATAATAATAGTACATGAAAAATAGAAAAATCAATCAACAATATTTACCCTTTTTTTATAACGCTTAGCCACTTGGATGTTTACATTGTTATGTTTAGTCTATAATAAGTATTTGTTATTGTAGATATATCTCACCTCTCAGAGAGTACAGGATGCTGTGAAAACCGGCTCTGGTCTTCATTGTGTATCCGTTTTAGTTCTCTTATATGTAGATTTCTTTCTCTTTCTAACTTTTCCATCTCTAGCTGCAAATCTGCATCTTCTTTTTTTAGTGCCATTTGCCTTAACTGTAAATAGTTTATGTACATATAAGTATGTAATTTGAATGTAACCATGTGAAAAATAGTAATCATCAATATGAATTAATTATGATGATGAGATGATTGAATATTGAATGGGAAGAGTAACTCCAAGCTGGTTCTATAGCACAAATTGTATGTACACATATTTTTTACTGTTTTGATGCTTATTAGATGCATAAAGTTATCCTTTTCATTCGATTTAGTTTCATGTTTATTATTAATGGTTTTTTTGCATAAAAAATTACCTCATTCTAACCCATGTCTTGTATATTGTAACATAACCTTAAATTGAAACCAATTATAGAACCACACTCTTTAAATTTGAACACAAACATACACAGTCCATTTTATATGGTACAAGACAAGATTCAGTGGATGATGAGTGGTCACAGCAGCCCACCACACCTTAGAACAGGAATCCTAACATAAATTGATTACAGATGGGTCAAGTAACAGCACCTCACTACAGTTACTGTTGAAGATCGAAATAGTTGTGGTAATGTAGTCACAGAACAGTCGCCACTCAGAAGTCTACCTTTAAACAATTGACGGTTAAATCTTAATTGACCTAATCGTACAAACTAAGTTAGTACATACTAGAATTATGTTAAAAGCATAAAAAAATAATCACCATGAGCCTAACCTTGAGTATCTCATCCGCCTCGTAGTACTCCTGGCCGGTCATGCTGGGCAGCGGGTCGGGCTTGAGGAAGGTCGGGGCGTCGGTGCCGTTGTGCAGCGGCTGCGGCTGCGGCGTGGCGGGCGCGGACACGCTCGACGTGCGCTTGCCGCGCCCGCCGCCGCCCTCGTTGTTCGACGGCCGCTTCTTGAACAGCTGCTTCTTCTGACGGTCTATCTCCTCCTTCTCCGCTGTGATCTCTTCTTGCCGCCTAAGGAAATGAGTGGACGGTCAGAACGAAAACAAAGTGAATATAGATGGATGCAAAGAACAAACGGCTATCTACAAAATGTACAACTGTACAACTTGTAGATAGCAGTTTGTTATTTGCTGCCGTCGATATGGTGTTCGCTGGAAAAGTAATGGAATGAAAGGTAATGTAAAAGTATTACATAATCCAAATTTCATTTGTATTTAAGATTGATTGAAGTCATATCCCCATAACATAGACTCATTGCCATTCCTGAAAACTAAATTGGTTGCCTCATTTACACCAACAGCAAGAACAGCTTTGCTCTACAAATAAGTGTGGCAGTGGTACCTCCCCAGTCAAATCAGGTTAGTTCTACCACATTTAAGATTTTAGACATTCTTCCACCATTATACTTTTGCATACTGAAAATGCCATTTGTACTAATTTTTGATTGTTGAATTTTATTAGTTGAAATATTTCTTTTTACTTACCTCGTCAGTTCTTGAAATGCATATCCATCAGTCCAATTCTCTTGAAAGGTAGCACCAACACGTTGGGTGACAAACTGACCGAGCCTAAGCCTATTTTGCATACACCTCTGTCTCGCTTCCTTTTTTTCAATAGTACTTTTTTCATTTAATAATTTCTTCACAACTTCTATACACTTATTAATGTGTGATTTATGTTGGTCTATTACCTGGTAAGAAAATAACATACATATATTAGTACATTAATATGATCATAAATTACAAAAAAAAAACAAATATATGTACAAAAACAAAATGTTACGAAAATGCATATGCACCTTGCACTGTGCTTGAACTTGATGTTTCAATTCTTCATTAGTCCGTGTTAATTCTTCTATTCTATTATTCCTTACTTCTAAATCAGAAGATGCTTGAGTTTCTAACTCTTGTATCCTCTGACATGTCAGTTCTGTTTGAATCTGGAGACAAAAGTAACATGATACATGCGGCACATTGTGCGTTGGTATTTTACAAGGACTAATGCACAATCCTTTTAGGATATTCATACCTGTTTAACAGAAGTATGAGGTCGTGGTTGAGAGGCGGAACGTAAAAAGACATCTCCCGAAGGCAATAGGCTTGATGGTGACGGTGGGTACTAAGAAAAAAAAATGCAACATTATTATTAATACGTACCCACATAATGTATATTTTATTAGAATAATTAAAATTATTAAGCTGGTCACAACACTACAATGGAATAAAATTTACTGGTAAACATATAAAAAAAGTGTTATATAAAACCTTGAGCATGAATAGAGGTAATTCAATTGATGCTAGAACTTGATCAATTAAATACTGAAATGACAAATTGGTAATGTTAAAGGTTGCTTAAAATATAATTTAAATCTCAAGTTAAAAATCCCAACAAACTCTGTGGACATAGTGTAACTGCATAAGAATCTCTGGCACCCATATTTGTAATATAGAGCATCAATGGTTGCACTAACTATATTCATCCGGCTTGATATAGGTTCTGTAAACATTTAAATTGAGCTCAGTAGCAACAATTTAGTGATCAACCATTACAAAGTATAAAAGTGGACTCCTCTTCTATTTGAGGTAGAATAAGTATAACCATATACTATTCTTTACTATGTCATTTTTTAATAAATAGAAGTAGGCATCAAACATGCAATCCAAGTGCGATGGTAAGTGACTACTGCCACCTATGAACATTTATAGATAACCCCAGATAAGATTAGACTCCTTCCTAAAATGGACACAGATGTGTTGCTACCCCTCAGGGCTAAATCAACACACCTCGGTTAAGTATGTCTCCCTTACAGTTACAACCTTCAATGCAGGACTGCTTAACGCTGCTGTTATTAGGAACAAAACAATTTGGCAGTGTCACTGCTGGTGTTAAACGAAAGTATTCATAAAAAAAATGATAGTTACTTACCATAGGATAATTAGCGCCTTGGGGAGAAGGAGATTTGGCTCCAGTGTGCCGGACAGGGCTGGATGATGGGTGCTTACAAAAGTATTCCCTTATATTTTTATCTGAGGAGTTATGCCGCTGCTTACCGCCACCTCCTCCACCACCGCCTATGCCTTCTTCACCTGGAAATCACATAACAAATACTTAAAATTAATTTTTGTCAAATATATGGGGCTCACAATACTACTCCCTTTTTTGTAATTACCATCTATAATAACATAATTATAGTCCAAACATGTCAGAAATATAACTACAATACTGAATTCGTGGCCTGGTATTTAACCACTAAGGGGACCAATGCAACAAATATTTCTTTAAGTTAAAAGACGAGAGAATAAATTTTACATGATAAGTCAATCACATAGTGAATTTTAATTGACTTTCCCTATAATTCATTCACTTGCCACAAATGAAATTCATTATAATTGAGAAATTAAAAACATTTCACTACATCACAATCTACATTTAAATCACTTACTATATAACCACCATAATATAATTATTATTTAATGATAATTAACTAATTACCTTTCCGTTTTCTTTTTCTATCAGTCACAGTAATAGTAGGTGTGGCACCACTAGGTGGCACAAGGGCGCTCCCGGGAACAGCACTGGCACCTCGCATAGCTGCAGACTTCTCTGGCGTTAAAGCATCAACTTCTTTATCACTATGCGAAGACCCTGCAATGACAATATTACTTATATACTTCTAGATCATAATAATGTATATGTAAGAGAATTTATACACATTGTTTTCATCAATTTATAGTTTGAAACTACTACATACGTTGGTATCTTTTTTATCGTAATCAATTCACTATCTAATGCCTTTTACTTCACATTTTATAGGTAAGAATAAACAGGGCCAGGGCTAGGTACAAGCTGCACTTATTAAAAAGTTACTAACTCACTTTTTGTTACAGAGCTGAGCAGGCCGATGTGGTTAACGCTAGTCCCACTGTTATAGTAATGCATAGTGTCACATAATATGCTCCGTTCACAGAAGAATAAATGGCACTTTCACAGTTCCTATCCGGCATCGTACACAATAATGTGACGTCACAGTCCTTTTGATGGCAGTTTTACACACAAGTTTTGAGTTCTATCTAGTCCGTAAATAAGGTTAACCTCGGCATCTCGGCGCAACGCAAAGTAAACACTCGACATCACTGATCACTTCGCGACGTTTAATATCACTTTTATCACCAAATCACAATTTACCTGTGCTCATATTGGAGTCCTGATTATGTAGTGGCTGCCCCGTGTTGACAGTAGTTTGTGGTGCCATCTGAATTTGTGACCCAGCTGACATCTGTAAAGAAAGATGGCGTCTTTACATATGACTCGCCCACTTCATTTCAATTTTACTTGCATTACCACTAATTTTAGCACTATTCTCACTTTACTCACGCACTAATCTACAAGTAACCGATGTTTATTATACATTTTAATAGGTTTTTTACTTCAATTATTCGTATAACCTAACAAGTTTGACAAGTTGTAAACTCCAGCCGCGACTCGCGACAATCGGATACGCATCCGCGGGGAGCGGTAAACGCGGGGGGAGTGGAGAATGGAGATCGTCACGAAGTTTGCTCCGAATGTAATAATAATAATAACGACGGGCGAGGCGCCATTTTACAAGGATACAAGGCCGAAAGCATTGTTTTTGAAAATTAGAAAAGGTTGGGTACGCGATTCTTCGATAAATCGACAACTCAATACAAACCGATTTCGCAAGATCGACGTGAAAGGTTTAAGTTAGCATTCGTAGTATAGTTTCCGGCAGGTCAACAGCCCGTGATTTGTGGTCGTGGTCGGCGTAAATATTGCACAAATAGACAAATATAGAAATAGCATCGTCGGATAGGAATCGATCGCTTTGCTTATGTTTATATCGTTAAAAATGAACAGTAAGCTAAATCGTTCACCGTTAATTGAAAGTACCTACAGGCCGGGTATGTATGAAATCGACTTGACCGATTATTCCCGCAACGAGGTGCGGTGGCAACGGCGGGTGGCGGGCGGAGTGCCACCGACCTGCGGCGAACGAGTACGTGATATCGGCGCTCGTGCCCCACAACAAACTGCTTACTGGACGTGTTACGTAGGCGTCTGTGCCGCGATGTACCAACATAAACACAGATAGGTAGGTGTACTCGTGTAAGTACCTAAATATATAGGTACGTATTCGGCCGAGCCGCGAGCGATAAACTTGTATACGCAAGCCAACACTGAATATTTTATAGGTACATGACTTGGGAGTCAGTCCTCAACATAGTATTGGTCTAGCTTGTGTAAAACAATTTAAGAAACGGGATTTATGTCACCACAAATACTATACAATTGCATAATTAGGGTATACTCACGTAAAAATATTTCCATTCAGATAAACTGACTAAATAAGGACTGACTTAATGCCTTATTAAAGTTCTAATAAATATTTACCAAAAAAAGTTCTGTTTAATATTTTACTTTGCATTCAGTTTTACAAATTTTAAAGGTCACAAATACACTAATGCAAATGTATTCTTAGCTTAGTCGTTAAAAGGTAAAAAACGTGAGTACAAGCAAGTATGTACTTGTTTTACAATTTTGCAGCACGGTTGGCTGATAAACGCCACAAGTACAGATAGATAGCCAACCTACAAAATCTAAATCGATATCGCAAAAAAATATGTTCAAGAGGGTAGCGCATTTGTTCGGAGCGTTATTACACCGATATTCTAGTGACAGTAGAGGCTCAACAACATTATCACTTAACACGTTCTTACTAAATGTTACAGCATAACATTGTCCGGAATGTGTAGTGACGAAATAAATTATTGTTCTAATCAATTACGACTGAAAATAAAATATTGAAGTTTATTGTTCGGTTATTGATAGCAACCGTTGCGAAGTGCATTATAATTGCGAATAAAAACCATAATGCCCTATAAATAAAGTACACTCAATGAGTCACATTCAGACAACACAACATGGTCGGTGAAACATATCAAACGAGCATATTAGCATTATCGTCGTAACGTTGCCGCTCTGAACTCCCTCCGGTGCCTCCTGCCCCCTCCTCGCCCATTCCAAGCTACCACCTCCTTACCATTACTAAACTAGCAACAAAAGAACAGCGCATTTCGATTGAATCAAATTAACGATAAGGAAAATAATAGACCACGTGACGAAGACACGAGTTAAAATAATATTCAAGTCTCACATATTTCCGACAAGGCTAACTGACGTAATTTCCTGATAACAGGCAGATTGTTAGGAGTTGTCTATTTACACTCCAAAAGCGATCCAATATTATGCCATTTGGGGCATTTGAAGCGTCGGGCGTTATAAAAAGTTATAAGTGTGTAAAATGTTAACACGATCTTTGAATCTACCAATGATTTGACTGCGCAGTGCTTATTGTTGTGTCTATTTTTAGCGCACCTAGCATCAGGCGAATGGAAAGTTAGCGAGCTGGCAACATAATATGTAGGTAGATACATGCATATAGCGCGTACATACATGGACACGCACATAAAGACTAAAGCGTCTAGCGCAAACTGCTACGTTGCGAATAAACACTCCAAGTTGTTTTACAAACTTTAATTACCCGGATTTAAAACGGCAATTAAACGTAAAGCGTTTGTTAAGCGGTAATACGTTTTAAAATGTGGATGGCGAATTGTCGCAGGATCGATCCGAGCTCAGTTATACATCTGTGTTACCTACTGGTTCACGAAACGTTTGATAACAATTTAGAGCTGAAGAACTCTGCGGCTGTTATTGATCACACCCCGCCCCCATCCCGCCTCACTAAACTGCCCAACTCATTTCATCTCAGATTACAATTCTAAGCCAAGTTAAAAGTACCACTCGCGTAAAACATCCCTTCTAAATTTCTCTGGTGTGTAATGTACCAAAAAAATAAATTATGAATGAAACAATTGAAGTGTCTAATATAGTTCTTATATTTTTTATGTTAATCCTGTTTTGAGTAAGGGGTTCTCATCGAACAAAATGTAGTATATGGTGTCCTCAAACAATAACTTTTTACATAATAAATAATGTACTTTTTTCTTCAGATAAAATTAATAAATAATTAAAACTATCTTTCCCGGGCAACTTTGCCCGCCAAATATAGATTTTTGATAGTTAAATCGTACCCCCATACCTTTCTAATCTAATAATATATAACTCTGATATTATTAATTTAATAAAATAATAGGTCGTACAGTCCAATATTAGACCACATTACATACTAACAAACAGGTAGACAAAAAAAAAGCATATGTACGGTCGAATTGAGTAACCTCCTCCTTTTTTGAAGTCGGTTAAAAAAATTAAAGCAGGTTGTATTCGGTACCACGCCAACGTATTTATTTTTAAAATATTTTTAAAATATTTCTTAAAATAGTTTATGCATGTATTGCGATTTATAGCAGGAAACTATTTTAAGAACTAAACGTCATCAATCGACCTATAGTTACACTTCGGAACATTAACATAATGCCTATTAAGGCATTATGTTCTTAAGAGTGAACCCCTATAAATTTCATGAAAACTGTTTATCCATTTATCGTTACAAACTTTTGTTTCCTCTAGAAAGGTGGAAATTGAAAATCAAAACCGAACTTTTAAACGATTATAGAAAGAAGGAAGTACGTTTCTTACACCAAAATTATTTTTATCATCTGATGTTCAGGGTGTTCTTCCGTATGAATTGCTCGCCCGTCGCCCCTCGAGCCAGGCTTTATTTTTTCACAAGAACACGCTAGGGGCGTCACTGACAACGCCACGTGGAGTTAAGGTGTTCCGTTTCATTTTGTGCTTAATTTTGAGAAACAATGACGGATTACTGATCTACCTGCATGAAATCTGTCCTTTTTGTTATACATATTTGAAATACGCGTTCTACACTAATAGGCTCCATTCCTACTACTATTCCTACACTACCATTTCCTGATTAGAGGTTGACCAGCTTGGATTCCTCTGCGTGTCACATATAATAAAAGCTTCGCCACGCATCTTATCATAATTATGTAATGGCGTCCATCTTATCCATCTTAATAAACCCTAAAGCTTCCTAAACTATCTATAAAAATGAAATAGATAAAGCTATAATCGCAAAATAACAGTACAATCAAGCTGTAATAATGGCAAACACAAATTCCAATATTTTAACACGGCTAAGTAAAAGCTAGCACCGTGTCGGGGGTTGGGGCGTGTGCATATCTGCGGCGCAGGAAACTGCGTCTCGGCTCGTCTCGTTGAAGACAATCAATACTCAGTCACATCTCTGTCCCGCATTCATTGTAGAAGCGCAGTACCGCGGACCCCAAAATCCCCTCTTCCGGTGCGGTGTTCAGCCGCGTGCTGTTTAACCCAATTTTCTAGTGCGAGGGGTGTGTAGGGCGCGAGGTGCAAGGGGGGCAGAGCCCGGCGCAACTTTGGCCGCAAGTGTGCAGCGGCGACGGGGCGCCACGAGATTCGAACCAGAGCCTGCAATATTGATTATTTCTACGAGTACCTAGTGCCTGCTCGTCTCCTCATTACACAACCGTGATCTCTCCACTTCGCTTAACTTGAACCGCAATTGCCAAACAAAGCGATATCTGATTGTAATTATGAGCCGAATAATACTATTTAATTGGGCATAAATCAATTTATTTTATATAAAAAGCGAAAAAAATAATATGCTCCCACCAATTTTAATTTACTTTACTAAACATAAGTAATCGTACAGGGTATTATTATTGTTATTATGAATACATTCTAGAATGAGCTCACAATTCTCAGAAGTATTAACGGATAATCAGAGAATTTACTTCAAATTTTATATGAATCATATATTTACTCTCGTTATTAATTTATTATTAATAACAACAACAAACAATTTATTTATTACAGAACGACAAGTTGTTTGAAAACATTCTACTA
Source organism: Epargyreus clarus (assembly GCF_041222505.1). Lineage (NCBI taxonomy): Eukaryota > Metazoa > Arthropoda > Insecta > Lepidoptera > Hesperiidae > Epargyreus > Epargyreus clarus. The sequence goes on from NW_027332233.1 coordinate 7,650,711, forward strand.
CGAGATGAGTGATTTAAATAATTTCGGTTACAATTATGACATACTAATTTCTGACGAATCTATAAAAATGATATCATAACGATACAAGAAAACAAAAATTATGTTTCTACAACCTATACAGATGCAGATTGTCCAGGGACTGGGGGCTACGATCAAGATAATCTGGAGCGTTACATCAGAATTCTTAAACACATTCTTTTATTTATTTTTTAACAAGCAATAAATAACAATATAACAGCTTTGATTCTTCAGTGTAATAGTATAAACCTCATCAAATGGCTTTCAAATGCCCAGACGTAGGCTTTCGAATAAACGTTCCCGAGGGAGCTTCTAATACGGTCGTTTTATTTTCAACAGCTACCTACTAACAAAAACTTTTCACACGTACACAGTTACACACCTACACGTATAACAAAAAAAATAAAATAAACACAGTCAAACATCGAACCTTCTCTTTTTTTGGAAGTCAGTTTCAACAATCAGGTTTGTCTTATACAAAATAATGTTCAGATAGTAAAACCTTACTTTTAAAGTTTGATGTGTCAGTTCGAAATATTCATTTGTGATGCTAAGCCTGAGATGATAAATAAATATTTTAACCCCTAAAGTCCAGGGCAACTCTACTCTGTGACATCGATAAATTCTGACCTGATTGTAAGACAATTTTAGTATCCTTGTTGGAATATAAGGAATTTAGATTTGAGGTTCAATGACCGACCAGATTTAAAGTGTGTTGTGAATAAATATTCCAATGACTGTCTATAGTATAACATTGCTTAACTTAAAGAATGGAGATCGATAAACAACAGTAGCAGTAAAAAGTACATAAAACATACACATATGAATATTTGTTTGAAAGTCCAAGGATTTCAAGACAACATTTATATCCAGATCGGGCTCTGTGCGATAACCGCCAAGGTCTACAAATCATTCATATATAAAGTTTTCTTAAGAAATAACTACAAAATTAAGTGATAAATACATTCTAAGTTTGTAACACCCGTTCCTATTTTTTTTTATCTATATCTCCGATATAATACTTTCAACGTAAAGAGTTTATTGTCGTCGTGTATCAGGAAATATTAATAACAAAGAGACAATAACACGGTAACACACAATACATCGGCTGTCAGAGGAGATAATAATGCTCATATTCCCTCTCATAAATCTCAATTCGCACAAAGTACCTACTGTGTGTCGCATATGTAAAGAATGCATGCATTGACTTGCTTTGAATTTTCCATGTTGTTTTTTTATGTAAAGACAGTAAACAATTGTAAAATCCGCCGTAACAGTCGATCATCACGGAAATCTATCTTTATTTCCTTGTCATCGGCATACTGAATTTCAAAATGACAATAGATTTTTACAAAGTATTAGGTGTCAGAAACCTTTGTTCATAATATTGAGGTAATAAAGGAGCATGTATACCAGCTGCTAGTAAGTGGCTACTGCTGTATCCTGCTGTCCATGGGACATCTGCAGTCAACCAGATAAGTTTAAACTGTGACCGACCACAGATACATATGTATACTGCTACCCCTCAGGAATTATATTAATATTCGAAGGGAGCGTCAGTAACAAATAGTGAGTTCATATTTTTAATCCCGGAAATTCACTATAAATACGAAAACTGTTTTAATTTATCTGTTCGTTAAATGTCTTATATCATTAAAGACTTCTTACTACAGTCGCTCGACTAAACACTACTTCTCTTAGTTAGCCACTTTAGCTGACATTATGATGATACTTGTTTTTTTACATCTTCAGATAAGTATAATAATATTTGCATTGTATGTATTTAATCTGAAATGACTGTGATTAATTAAAATTTATGAAACCATTATTATGATTGAACGCTTATAAGCATTAAACTACTTGTATAACGTCTTATGTATTGTAATTGTACAAGTGGTGGCGTCATCATGAAAACAGGTAACCAAAAGAACATTTAATATTTTTAAGGCTGACCACATTAAGAATTTATCCCGTTGCCTTTGAAAACAAGACATTTAATGATCGCAATAAAGTTATATTGCAAAGTTGGCCACTTTCCTAAGCGAGCGTAGCGACTAGCGAGCATGCGCAGCGCTCCATTCACAACAAGTGACGTGACGCGCTAAACCGGTCCGAATGTCTTACACGCTCTATTTAACACCGTTCGCCCGTTACTTGTTGATATCCCCGTATTTATCTAAATTATTATTAAAATATAACATATATTAGAGTGTATTTAATAAAGGAATAATGATATTTGCACAAACGCCGGCACTGGCATCGCACGGTGCCGGGCGCAGTGGGTCAGGCGAGGCAATACGGGCGGACCTTGCAATGTCGCGGCGTGACGCTCAGCTGACGCATGACGGGCCGCCCGCCGCCCGCCGCCGTCTCAGCCCCGCGTTCATTGCCTCCGCGGCAGCCGTGCTGAGTGGACGCACCGTATGCCATGTTCGACACTTTATTCATAGCCACGAATTTACACACGATATTGAATTTACGACGAAGACAAGATAACATCGAACAGAAACGTCTCCCTCGGATGTGTTTTGTATTGTGAACGGCGTTGAAGAATTGTTTTGATGTGATTTGTGACTTGCGTAGAATAATTTATGCTGAAGTGCGGTGACGACCGGTGCGAAAGGTCGGGTTGTGTAAAAATAACTGCGGAACCGGGCGGCTAAGCAGTGGAATGAGGTTTGACGGCACGTTGTAGTCGAGGCGGGGAGAGACCGTGTGCGCCATGTTATAATTTCCCTTCGCGTTCAATGTGCAAACCGACTGACTGAACACTGCGCTGTGTCTGTGCCTACTTCTCTTTCTCTCAGTGCCGCAAAAGCGTGCCTGTTGTAAGAGACGAGTAAAGTTGTTCATCCCGGTCCTCGTCTAAATTCTAACGACCGGTTAGTCTTATATGAAGTATGAACGCATATATTGTTAGTGATATTTCGCACAAACTTTCGCGTGGATACAACTTTATGTAATATTTCCGCTTATAAATTTGTATGTACTTTTTACTTAAGATAACATATACACTAACTGCAATAAAAGAAAGCAGGTTATAGTAATTCCTTTGATAATATTCTTTTGTACAGGTAATACAAGTAATTGACAATAATATTTATATTTGTATTTCCAAATTTAAATTAAATTCCATAACTTAACAAAACGTAACTTTATTTTTTGTCCGAATTTAACAAAGCGTAGGTTATGCAAAATAATTTCAAGTTTAATAAAAATCATAATCTCATGGCAAGATTAGCAAGTGTCAGTCAGTAGGCAGGTACTCGTAGCGTTTCGGTACGTCGCATTTGCAAAATGATCGGCGACGATGCTAGTGTTAGATAAGGATGGATATGGTTACAATGATCAGTTACAAGTGTAATAGCTGAGAGTTAGTTTAGTATAATTGGGATGGCTAGCGAGTGGTGACAGGCGCGGTGCCGGCGGCGGTCGGTGTCGCTGACCCCGCGGCCCCGCGCGCCTGCCTACGTTCCGCGAGGCCGCCCGCCCGCACCGGCACACTTTTCTATACTCCACTGATTAACTTATCACACATATCTCAACGTTATTACATTATAATGACACAATCCTAACTTTGCAATTGAAATAACTCGGGTTTTAATGCTCTTAATTTACTACATACGAGTGAACGACCTTGGCAGTGATCGTTTGCATAATTTAAAGTTAATTCAATTAATACGTACGATCCTCATTTAAATACACCGAATTCAATATTTAAAATGAAATATAAACGCAGAGTAACAGTTTAATTGGATTTTGCTATTTTGAGATTTCTATTCGCGGAACGTGTTATGTTTACGTTACGCGATGCCGAACGAAATACCTCGCAATGTACACCGGCTACCATTCGAATATGCGTACGTACATAATGCAATCTCAAGGATAAAACTCGAATATAATTTAATAACTAAGCGCACAGTTGTAACGCGGTAAAGCCTAATATTGTCTGGTAAATCGATATCACTCGATAATATTGTGGAGGAAAGCCTAATCGACGTCAAGGTGACTGCGCTGTAAGCGTGCCACGACACCTACCTACACCACAATAGTCTATTATTAGCGTATGCCATCATGCAAATGTTTGTCGCACTGTACGAGTGTCGGCGAGCGCCACTGCCACACAACACATAATTATATCAATCACATACCTGTGCGTACTCTGAACTACATAGGTATTCTACATATAACGAGTATGCCAAATCGAATGGAAGGAATGCAACTCACCATCTTGAAATCAGGCACTCGTTGAGTTTCTACTAGTATCTCCCCTGCGCTCACCTGTAAACACGCGATCAATGCGCTGCAGTAAACCAAATCATTGAAAGCCCCTCGGCGAGCATAAACTCTAAATAATATATTTTATAAACTACTATAATACTTTGCTCGTTAAAAGTCCACTGCAACGTACGTAGTATCGATTAGGAAAACAACTTATCAAGGTGAATAATTATTATTATAATATGTGATTCTTATCTACAATAATATCTGCTAACAATACATAATAGTACAGTACAGCATGTCTTCACGAAGGTAAATCAATATCAATATTTGAAATAAAAACTACGTAGGCGCATTGACGTCCGATTGCGTTCAGTCAGGCAGAGAGAGCACTAATCTGTTTGTAGGTTGATATGTTACAAACGTACATTTACCGTCGGACTATTTATGTCTGTCCGCCATCTTGTCGTCGATTGACGAAATGAGTAAGTTGGTCTCATGGTGATGGACCGAACGCCGATTGTGGAAGGAACCGTAAAGAATAATTAATATTTAGTTATAAGCATAGTCGACCGAATGGCATACTTCAAATAAACTCAATATATTTACTCACTGAAAACCGTTCCGGTGAGCAACAAATGGGACGTGATCGATAAACTAGATCATTTGAATGATCAATAGAACAAAACAACAACGTATAAAACCGATGCCCCGGCGCGGCAAAATGACGCTTGTGCAGGACGAGCGAGGGGGTCCGGGAGAGAGGCGGGGCCGGGGGAGCGGACGGAGGCGAGACACATAATGGAATTACATATCTACCACATCACTTACTTGGCCGAGACCACAATGTATGCGTATAAATATGTATACGAGCGCATCGCTAGCCAGCTAAGTACGAACGCGAACGAGCGCTGCGGCGGCTGAGGTGGGTAAACTGGAGCCGCTGCATTATCGGAGATCACGTGATAAGCCCAATCCGATCACCGTACCCCTCTGATCGCGTCACATTCACAGAGTTAAACTTAATCTCGCTTTCTTCAATTCCTATTCAAAGTTTGTTTCGGATGTGAAAACATCACGCTCATACATAAATCACTAATTGCATTGTCATTAATTACCACTTTATTTCAACCGGCGATATTTCTAATTATTTCATTTAAATAAATAAAAACACGGGGAACAAACAAAGTGGAAGTCACGACAAAGACAAATAAATGGACGGTGCAATAAATTATATATTCAAATGATGCCCACCGCGATTTCATTCGATAGGAAGACTCACGTTTCGATTAATTGAAACGGCGCGCAGCCATTTTCTTTTGTACACGTAAGCGTGAGCCAGGTCGATGACGTAGCTCAATGATACATAGCAACGTCTCCGCGTTACCGATAAACTGAACTAACAACACGCGGAGCGCAGGAAGCGCGCCGCAGAACAAAAGAGCCCGATCGAAAACATTGCGCTCGCTCTCATAATGTAAGCCCTTGGACAATATCACAATACACGTTCGTACGTTCATTTATCATTATAACGATTTAATGGGACGCTTTCAAGAAAAATCCTGATTATACAGCGATTAATGTCATTACTAAGACATAAGCTGATTCTGTTATCTAATGAACTCGTGACATTTTTATTTGCCACAACAACAAAACAAAAATCAATGTACCTATTGAAAGTGAGTTTGTGTTCGTCAAACGTAATACTTTGATCAGCTCCTTAGTCGTGAGCGTGTTAAAAATAAAAGGTTGCATATGTTATTTTTAAACCAACCAATACCAACTTCTTATTCATCAGCTTCATCAAGATCATTTTACCGGCCAGTACAACTGTATATCTTTTTCATGAATTCTAAAACACGCTGTTATGTTAAGACGCATCGGTCTAATCTTCATGTTATTATGTAACGATATAAGAATTTAAATGTATATAAAGATATGACTACACGTTTAGTGTGGAATAGAAAATATTACGATTTCAAACGAATCCATATTCGGTAATATTCTATAGAAAAATAGTAATATAGCATTTAGACGGCTATAAAAGTCAGTGTCTTATTACAAAGAAGTATCAAATAAGCATTTAAGTGTAGAGTAGTAACTGCCGTCCAAGGACATAATGACTTTTAAATCTAAATAATTACTGAGATTGCTCAATTGTAACAATAATTAGAAGCACCTTACTACCATGCTCACTACATAGTCTGCATACATCACACGATATTACGTAGCCAATGCTAAATGTATATCTGTGCTTAAGGTGAAATAGTACCTTGCGGTTAATCACAAATACAATGCTAATATTGAATAAAAAACAGTAAAAGATAGGTGGATCAATTCCTGAGAGGAATTCAGTGGAAACTACAATAGGTCTGCAGTCATATCGGCTCCTAAAGATTGCGTTAAAATGACAGTTTTAATGAATTTTGCCCACCATTAAACAGTCTCAAAGGTATGTAACGTCTACCAATACGCACTTGGCTAGCGCGGTGGACTGTGGCCTAATCCTTCTCATTATGAGAGAAGACCCGTGCCCAGCAGTGGGACATTAATGGGTTGTTGATGATTGCCCACCATAGACCCTAATAAAATACATTTTACTTTTATTTTATTTTACGATATTTATTTGGAAAGCAGCCAAAATAGAACATTTTATGAACATTTCTACCCGATAGGATATTACAGTTCAAGAGATGCAATAGTTCAAAGGACAGACATACCTACGTACACGCCTAATAATAGTCTTACGTGCGAAAACGTAGGAAGGTTATCAATCATATATTACTTCGAATTGTTTATTCATAAGTCATATCTAGGAGAATGAAATACATACCGAATTTTATAATAATAAATTATATTAATCATAGACGCACGTTTAAAGTCTACATCATACATATCGTCCCCTCCTACGTATAATATTGTAACTACAAAATTGACAACTTTACAGGAGAGCGTTACAAAGTTTCGAATGTGCTAAAATGCGAATAAAATCTACATTTCTTCAGGTATCTCTATGAAATTTGGTATATGTATTTTATTTAATACGCTTTAAAACGTTACTTGTGTCGATAAAACACATTAAAATAAGGTTATTTATGCAATAAAAATGAAAAGGTACTTTTGTGGGTTACGATATTATACGTAGGAGTCGATATGGGGGTATTCAACAGGACAGTCTGACATTTCTGACAACATTCTGTACATTCGGTTTATCCTAAATAAACTATTTTTATATAGAACTGACCTTGGCGCCTAGAAAGCGAGCTTCCAGCAACTCCTGCTTACGAGGGTCGAGCGCCGCCTGGAAGTGCTCCATCTTGACGCCAGCGCCTGCAAACAAACTTTCATTAGTTTCTAACTTACTTGCCTACTTCCTAATACGTAAATGATTTTTCAAGTAGCACTTTTTAAGGTTACTTAAACTTAAATAGGTATCTTAAAAAGGTTTGAGATATTGGAGTAAGTGCATAAGGCAAAGAAGTTCAGTTTTCAGGAATGCCTCGGAAGTAAAATTGACGTTTGTAGGAAAAAATGAGGAACGAAAAGCCTTACTGAGAAGGCTCTCAGTATAGAATGGTTTCTATACTTTCTAAATATACAACTAAAGTTGATTAATAGGAAAAGTGTAGAAATGGAAAAGATCTTTGATAGAAGTTCCAATATGAAAATGTTATATAGGACTTTTCATTTAATGCATAAAACATCAATATTTAGCGAAAATGGCAGTTCTAATCTTTATATATATATTTCTTATGTGCGTGTGTATGTCACTGAACTCCTCCTAAACGACTGGGCTGATTTTGATGAAATTTGTTGTGTGTGTTCAAGGGGACTTGAGAATGGTTTAGATTCACAATTTAGTCCATGGGAAAAGGTGTTTTTAAATAATTTTTAATTCGTAAGCAGTTGTTGATTTTGGAATGTTTCACATTGGATTCGACGTACTTCGCTACCGTCGCAGTTTCAAATATTCTATCCAATTTTCCAACCCGTAAGTGATAAGGATTGTTCTTCACCCTTAACATTTTTTTTATTTATATGGCAACACAACGTTTGCCGGGTCAGCTAGTATCTATATAGTTTTTGAATAAAACACATATCAATAAGTAAATAAAATAAGCCAAGTTTAGTATTTCCATTCATCCGAATAAGGCTTGTAAATTTCATTGAATATAATTGTGTTCAGCCGTTTCTTCAGTTCACTAAATAACGTGATTACGCACCCATAATTTTTATTCGTTCTCACTAAACTCACGATTTCCCAATATTTTGGGTGTTATGGTGACAAAATACATAAATCAGCACATCATACTCAAAAAAATCCAATAAAATCGAACCCGGGATCGCGGCAGACGATGAGTAATAAGTAGGTGACGCAACACATTTTTTGTTGATATGCGGTAGCATGGGGCACACATAGACAAAGTCACACACGACTTCGCTACCACACTCACCACATAGTTATTAAAATGTCTGCCTTACCCAGAATTTGACCTATGTCTCTTCTAGGGGGCAAACCGTAGTATGCGAACCATTGTACGACGCGGGTCGTCAAGGGTTAATTATGTTATACAGTTTCTTTACTTCAGGTCTATTCGTCTATAAAATATTTAAAACGTGACTTCCGTAAGAGTCGCAATAGCAATAGTAATCTACAACGTGCAAAATTTTCAGTAATGCTGTATACCTATTTATGAAAAATGTAGCCACGATAGTTATCTAATCTATTTTGCAAAACCGGTTTAAATTCAAATGACTAAACAAGTTTTCTGGCGACATCGACCGTTATCAATTTTATTTTTAGACTTCTTATCAGTTTTCTCAAAATGTTGTTAAATTTTTGTACATAGCAAAATTTGTGGTGGCTTACTGATAAAATATTGTATCAAAATCGCTCAAACTTATCAATAGAATTCTGTTAAATTTAAATTGACACTTTAGAGAATAAGAAATTGCGAAAATTTTAATTTTTCGCGTAGACATTACTTTGCAAAATTTAATGATTTTCTGTGGACTAATACTTTGCAGGGCGCGGAGATAATTTCGTGAGGTTCACACAGAATATTTTTTGTACAAAAGAATCAGCAACACGGCACCGAGGGGAAAGGGGAACGGGGTTCTGGCGCAGTATCTGGAGCAGACAGTCGAGTTGCGAGAAGTTAGGTACAGTTATTTATATAGGTACGTATGTATGTTCAATGTACATATTGATCGCCTCCCGGGCCACTCGCCACTATGATCTCACCTCCATCCTCTGTGACTACCCCCCTCCCCCTACACCCACACCCTGCCGCATCGCCTCTAAGGCCTATAACGAATCTCGTCTGTTGTTGCCGAATTTGACCTATGCTGCGGATTACGAAGTTCTATTTTTAAGAATATTTCGTTATCTCCACCGTAAATTACATGTTTTATACGATTTATTCCAATCATCAGTCAATTCTAAAGTAATTCAAGGGGCATTTTAAAATAACCATGGGGTTACGCGTCTAAAGCTAATGTCGCGTCGTCCAACATATTGGATATAATGTAATTTCTAGACTGTAATTCAATACAAGTATGTCTATCCTCGCGACACGACAGTAATCTTAAACGCCCACTGTGTGTAATACAATCCACGTAGCACGAACCTCTATCGATTTTATAGGATCCTCTTGCAGCAAGGTCATGATACGATTACACCGGGAATGTTCGCTGGGAATATTTTTGTTTTAAGTTTAACTACAATAAACCAATCTTAAACCAACCTATATTAAAATAAATATAAAGAATTTATTATACTGATAAAAATCAATCAAAGTTACAAGAAATACACAATTAATTTACCTACACTAAATCAAAATGCCTGTCTGTACAAGATATAGAAGTACACAGAACAGTGAAGTATTTAGAAATAAAATACTTCTCAATTTCACATAATATAAAATTGAACACAAGTAAATGTGTGTTTGCTATTTTTATAGTTTATAGATAAGACAGTAAGGGAAATACATACATTTTTCATAAATGACGATATCGAGGTAAAAACCAACATTACTAACTTTGGAGATAAATCTATTTAGGTAGATAGTGACATTTGAATGTAATTAAGTAGAAAGATAATAATGGAATTTTAAACGGATTTTCCATAATGATATCCATCATAAATCATAAATGTTTATAAATTGGTTTGAACATACAAAGTATAGGTATACCACTTTACTTTTGGCACTATTAAATCCTGCGTTTATAATATCAATTCTGAACATGAGTCTTTCTTACTACCTAGAAACCCTAGAATGTATGGGTCAGGAACTTTTGAATTATCATCATCTTTAGCGGCGAACAAAAACATAGAGAAGAAAAAAAAAAGGAAAGCTATAACTACCCTAACATAAACGTCCCTTTCATACTTGTTGCCTGAACTCTTTTCATTCTAAGATTAGACCTGCGATCACTGTTGGGATAATAAAGGGTTTATCACAAACTATGAATAATCGCCCAGCGTCTGCTCATCGTGTCCCACATAGCGTGGAAACACATGAAACTTTTCTCCCAGCTGCGGTCGCATACCGGCGCCACAACGTTTCGCTGCGGCGCACTCGGATCACCGCTCTATAAACGCTTCAGGTATTTCTCCAATAAATTTTATTTAACGTGTTTTACCCAAATAAAGGGACTTGCAGTCCACCTGATGATGTTAACTACAATGTACATTAGATTAGTAAACAAGAAAATTATTGACATTGCGTATCGCAAACTTTGATGTTAGTTAAATATTGTGAATTAAAATGCAATGTGGCGTTAGTTTTCTAGTTCATTAAGATTTCTAGTTCATTAATATTCTATTTCATTTATAATATAAACGCCCCTACAGAGATTATGGTTCTATACTATCCATATACACTGGGAATAATGAGGAAAATTATTCAAGTAGGCAATAAACTGTAATTATTAGTATTACGATTATGACTTTATTAAACTTTATAATATAAGTTATAACTTAATTCAGAAAGTAGGCACTTGGAATAACATCATAATTTATGGAAAGCTTCGTCTGTTTATCTCAGAAAATAAAGATTTAATAGATATTTACAGACAGTCGACGCGTGGCAACATTTATAAAACAAGAGGGCTGAGGGAGAAAGGTAGTTGATCTAGAGTGAGACTGCGTGCTCAAGGGCAAATTCTTCAATTAACTATTAAGGTTTCCACTTTCATAGTTTCACTGAAAAGATCGGGAGAATTCGTGAGAAAATAAATGATAATTACTTTCACATTTAAATTATTATGTAAATCATAATATTTTTTGCAACAACTGACAAACTAAATTATGTATCCTTTTTTATGCCGCGGAAGTAGCTGATGAGGGTACAGCCCACTTAAGTGGTCACTGCCATCTGTTATCATTCTCAAATGAAACAGGAATCTCGAGTCCGACTATATTTGCGTTATTACCTCTAATATTATAAGATGGACGTCTAAATGTTAATATCATTACCCCACCATTATTCAAACTGTTACACAGCAGTTTTACATTATTATTATAAGGCAGGCAATAAGTGTAGCGGCACGACAGGGCCTTAGTGATGATTGAAAAGTTTTAGTTATTAAGATTAGACAGAAATTCACTCCTACTAAATTCATGAATGTGTGTCTAAGCAACCTTTTTATAATCAGCGTAAATTGTAGTTTTAGTAAAATAATAAATTATAAACGTGCCAACAGTAGTGTCTACATTGTTAAATCAGTCCTATTACAATCATATTAATAAATAAAATACACATTTCTATAACACACTTTATACACTTAAACTGCTATTGTACCTATAAATTCATTAGAATCCTTACACGCCTAACACGAACCCTATAGTATCCTCCCCACGAATTGACCTATATAGTTTATGGGGTCGCGTTAGATCATGGTGCAAAAAACAAATAAGCCCCCTTTGCCTCGGAGGAGGGTCCGCTTCATTTTATATACGACTTGTGCCACTCCCAAGGGCCCCAATTCTACAGACAGTTTTGTCTAAAATACTCGCAAGCTTCACTGGGCGAACACGCTTATCTTTTCGTAATTTTATATTATACTTCAAAAATTGATACATAACAACAACATAATTTGTTAAATGTTAAACTTTTGCAAAATAATTAAATGAGTATAACGCCTCATAATTATACATATTTTTCGTATAGTCATTGATAAACTATGTTGGTATTGTAATTTTCCTCCTTTAGTTTTAACATACTTGGTATTAGTAATTCTGATAAAACCGCTCATATGACGTGAGCTGCCATCATCATTGCTTATCGTCGTTTTACAAAGGGACGAAAGGAATATTCTATACATTTTTTTCAAACAATTGAACAATGATTTAGGAAAAGCAAACTCTGTTATGTAATCCACACTGCGACACTGGAGAACGTTGCGAATGTGACGAAACTAACTGTCTTAGTAACTGATACTACTGATTTTCACGCCTACAGACCACTCAAAATGGCAGTGATTGTTCGCAATAATAAAACAGCCTCACAAAGAGGATCGCAGATTTATAGGTCTCTATTCAAAGCATCGATAAATAAATTGTAAGAATTAAATCTATATAGTAACTAATTATCGAAAGCTGATGGAAGGAATTTCTTAATTGTTTCTTCGCGATCGAAAAATTTTATACAAATGTTATATTCAAATGTAATGAATACGTTTATCATACTGTATTACACCGAGTACTAACGTTAAATTCACGTATTGAAGCAAGACAGAATATATTATTCAATTAGTGTTCTGAGTTCAGTGAATTCTCCAGTTAATCCGTTGGAGCGTTCGTCAAACTATATTGTTAAATCGATGTAGGTATATAAAATGCCCTTGGTTTAATTAACAAGCTGAACCCAATGTAATTAATAGAATTAGCTGGTACATACTCGTAATAATAAGTATATAACTAATATCCCAACACGATAATTTGTCTCTTAAATTGGCCAGTATGGGATAAAAAATAAAGTAATAATAATGTTTGTTTATATATTAAGTCAAGTGCCATAACAGCGGCCATAAACGCAACGCGCGCACGACATTGTCAGCAGGATGACAGCTGTTATAGTGTAGTAGGTGCACGAGGCACGAGCGGAGGGCCGCAGAGTGCTCGCGACCGTCAGCGTAGACACCCACCCTTGCAGCGGGAGTTGCGGCGGCCGCGCTCGTTCGGACGATCGCTCATCGCAAACGACTCCTTGAAATGCATCTTCCGACTCCACTCCTAAACTCAGCCACATTCACCTCTACCATCGGCACTCGAGTACACAATCCGAACACTGTCACCACCACGTCACCGTTCCGATACGATCAGACGTCTCGTCGGGTATCACCGTCGGCCGTCGCGACGCGCGCCTCTCGTGTCGTGCGGAATGTGACGCATTTTCGATTTCAACCGAGCGACGAGTTCACGAAACGTAAACGTTTCATTAGGCGCGAACCGGTGCGACAGTCGGCCTCGGGCGCGGACTGGCGTGCGATGCGAACGGCCGCCGCCGCCGCCTCCGCGAGACCGGACCTCGCGTCTCGGGGCGAGGATGCGGGAATCGGCTTCGGCGCAATACCCGTCACGAAAATAATAGGAACAGCGAGTGCACCTCAGAGGCGCGACGCGACGCGGTCGGTGCGAGCGAGACGCGGATAAACACCAGACTGTTTACTTACGGTGTTCGAGAGCGGGGCGGGGTGACGGGGCGGGGGGCAATCGCCTGCAATCCGCGCACTGCAATTACCTACTTGCCTGTACTCTACAATTTCATCCTAACACGGACTGTATCCCGAATAACACCACTAAAACAAATACAAAGAAATTAAATGCCGTCTGTTTCGCCCGAGCCTACCTGAAGATATCCTGTTGCGATATCAGCTGACTAACAACAAAATAAAACAACTTTGAATTCCGAGACCAACCTTGCAATTATTTTGACATGGATTAACTCAAAGCTTTCATAAATAACAGTAGCGCACAAAATTATGCTTCGGAGGTCTACTAATTTAATAAGTACTTACTAGTCAATGCGATTTTCATGAGATTAGCGAATTTATAAGTAACCGCAAAGTATCAATTTTAAGTGGTAAATAATTTGATACGTGTGTTTCTGTTACGGTGAGGTCGAATAATAATAGAGTAGGTGCGTGTAAGTGGTGGAGCAGTAAGCAGTTTGACGATCAATCGGCGAGCCGTGCATCGAGCGGTGGTGACTGCATTCCGGCGCCCGCCCGCGTCCCGCGAGTCCTCACCCCCCGTCCTTCCGGCGCTCGCCACGTGACGCGCCGATTAGCCGGCCGTCGAGTGTGCCACTGAGACCAAAATAGAGCGCGCGCTCACAATCTCGCCTCTCTATCAACTCCACAAAACTCTCACGCCTCCTTTCTGTCTCTTGTCTGCCGGTTGCCGAATGCGAGCCGTAAGCTATCGTTAGCGATTCGCTCCCATAATGACCGACGCCAACTAGGTGTCCGCACATACTTTCATGCGATCTGATTAGTGCTCCAACTCGGTCACTACGTACCTGTGTAGCGCTATTAACCATACAATAACTAAAAGTAATAACGCAACCGAGAAAACATACAAAATGATGTAGCGGATTATCAGACTTGTTTCGATTACTTGCACTTTTTGCGCCGCTAAGGTGTAGTAAAAAACGGTGTAAAATATGGATGTCGGGACAGTATTAAGCTTATATGAAACTTTTCTTTGACCAACATTGACACTTCTGAGGATGAAGGACTAAACGGAAACGCCTCGTAGATAAGGTGCCTATGTACCCCAACCCCACTATCGTTACATTAGTCACCTCGTTAAAGGTCTCCTAGAATTGAGTATCTGGTTATGAAAAAAATACATATAAATGCTACACAAAAGCTTCTACAATTAAAAGCTAGAAGCAACAATCAATTACTAGGTCTTTACTCTCGTATTAACGATAATGGACAAACAAAAACTAAACAGAATGAGCTTGCAATTCGTCCACGCAAGAAACGCAACATAGCATCTAACGACCTAATTATCGATGCGAGTTTGTTTGACGAAAATAAAATAAAGCGAGGAAATAATGGCACGCACCCAAAGAGCAAAGCGGCACGCAGTTCGGTCGCAGCAGAGCGCCGCGGACCGGCAGCCGGATCCCGCGGGGAGCCTGCCCGCCACCTGCCATTATACAACACCGACACCGCACTAACCCGACCGATACGCCTCTACACCGCACTTCGATTGGACATCCTATGTACACGTATATTACGTATCTTTCAAGCAATTAACGTTGAACTTGCTAAACGAACTCATCACATTTTATTGAGACTAGCAAAATTGGAAATAGTAAATAAAAACAAAACAATACACAATATTTATTGTTCTAAATGTATGAAAAGTCCTAATTCAAGTACAGTTATCTTTCTTAATTAAGAGTTTTACCCTTAACTAAAACAAAATATAATAAATAGTAAATCAAGTTTATACTGTTTATAGTCATTTAGATAAGACGTGGCTTATAATCCGAGGATAAATCGAAAAAGTTCTCGGTTAAATAGGGAGTGTAAATTGACGGAAATCACGCAGAGCTGCCGCATTTAACAAGAAAAAGACGACAGGATCAATACAGGCTGCAAAATGTACACGTGATCGCGTCACTATATAACTCCCTCCTACCACCGACCGCACCCCTAAACACCCGGTTCGCCCCTGCCCCCGATGTCGACACTAAAAGATTTTTCTTTCCCTCCTCTCGCGTTTGAAGCGTCACTTCGTACACACCACATAATTATTCAACACTCGACAACCGTAGAGACATTTAAAACGCTATTAAAATCTTAATAATCCGGGTACAAAACGAGTTACGTAATATTTTAAGGCCCCTGCATTGCAATCGCAAATGCAATAAAGTTCACGAGTTGACAAACGCAGCGCAAAACCAGTTCCCGTGGGCGAGAGGCGACGAACCATTGTGCCGCCAAGCAGAATTACAACGGCAGCCATTTCACCAGCCGGGAATTAAACAGAATAATTAATACGATCCTACCATGATTTTCAAGTGACTCAAGGAGAATAGCTATTAGAGACAGAATGGTCGGCAATTTAATTTTAGGAACTCTTATCTATGTTCCTATTGTTATCTGAGGGTTTACAAGAAAGATTTTCGAAAAATAATGAAACACGCTACGACGTGTAACTAGGTACTTGTATATTTATTTCTATATTTTCCAAATAAATAAGTGTTAAAGATAGATAGAAAGACATACAAATTAGTAGTAATATGCGGGTAAGCCGCGCAGTCGGACTCATTAGTTAGTGCGCTCGTGAATAAGTGAGGTGAGGGGGTGGTTGAGACCGCCACTCACTACAAAGGGTTGACTTGCGAACTGCGATCCGGAGTGAGGTTCCGGTCGATAAGCGCCCGCAAAACCATGCCGACCACGATATTTTTTAACCACATTATATTATTTGAGGTTGATTTCGCATTTTACTCATTGGTGGCGTGAAAACTGTAATACGATTGAACAAAACAAATAAACAATGACGTCAGCAGTTATTTTTAATTGTCACCGTGATTATTTGGTGGGACTTAAGTTCCTAAAAAGGGCAAGTAAGCTTAACGCAATTAGCGATCACTTATATATTAAGTTATTTACATACGTGCATTAATTAATTTACAATTTGTTAACCTACTGTGGAGGGTAATGTTTTTCGAGATAATTAAGCATGCTCTGTAGTCCGAATGGTTTGACCGATTTTGACATAAGACGTCGTTGGTCTAAATTGTAGGAGTAATATTGGCTATAATTTTAAGCAGTCGGGCTTTTGTTTTACTAATCATTACTTATTATGTTTATACAAAACGATGTAGATATTTTAAATTAATAGTAGTAATTTATTTCTGAGAAATTATTACAATATTCGTATGGATGTAACTTACAAAATACCTACATTACAAAAACGTCATATTGCAATGATATCATTGTTTCAAAAAAATTATGAATAAAGACGAAGACGACAGTGTGAAGTGACCCTCAAAAGGAAAATATGTAACGTTGAACGTGATACGGCTAGAGCTAAAACCTGTAACATCTAACATTCCACGTCGCGCTCTAACCAGTTTGCTGCTTTCTTCTATCTAGTACTAGTTCTAATGCGAATGTTTAATAAAACTCCACTCGACAAAGTTTGAACTCATTCGAGTTATCCATTTTACACTAAGCAATTGTAAAAATTGTACCCTCGTATAGCACCTCGGCTTTTTATTTAGTTATTAATACTATTAATTGCCTTCTTATGAATGTCATACGAGTATAACAACCCAATCGACAAGGTAAACCGATACTCCGAAAATTAAGTATACCTATACGCAGAAGTCTCTATCTTTCTAGGAAATTTCCTTAAGTATCTATCATCATAAGCTTTGAAGATTTAAAGTAATACAATAACGAATTCAACAATTACCAAAAGCTACCCACTTATATTCATATTCACTACTGAATTTTATACAATATTTGAGATTGTCTCGCTGACCCGCAGGCGACCTCTACATAGTCTAACGTACGTTTGCATTATACTGTTGCGAATACTACGTATGACAAGCCGGTGACATTTAAAGTACATTCTCTTAACTACAACTCATAAATTACCATTAGATGCATGTCCAAATAAAAGGTGGTTAACTCTCAGTGGTTTGACAGCGAAGGGATACCGCCACACCTTTTCTGCGAACAATGTAGCGCCGCTGTGTGGCACTTGAAAGGCCTGATAGCATGATGCTTGATAATTTAATCCTACATGTAGTAATGCATGTGAAATCTGTTTGAAATTGTTTCAGAAATTCATGTATGTAATCACATAACACAAGAAAAAATATGTCTTTACTGTTATGCTCTCTATGCTTAACTGTTAAAATAAAAACTCCTGACACATACGCGCTAACTTAATGAAACTGAAAAATTTAACGTTTTCCTACAAACCTTACCACACATTCGTGATGTAGCCTACTAATTTCGAACCTGCCTGTCTATGTATGATCTCAACTCATAACATTTCGACGAACACCCTCGTATTTCCAACAAGAACACAGCAAGATTATAAACGTAGCGACATCATTGACAATATGAGGGACGCCTACATACGTAACGCTCACAATGTCTACGTACCGATGTCTCGAGGCTCTACTTTCTAGTTTTACTCCCTACATGACACGAATCTAACTTGAAGACGACATTAAAACCACGTGATATTATAGTAATACTCTTTAGTAACAGAACAATTACTGTGGGATGTGATTAAGTGGAATATTGAGAGACGAAAAAGTAAAATAATTTTGACAGTAAGGTTGTTATATATATCTATGTTTCTCTAATCTTTCTGCATATAGCCGGGGTTGTTTTGTACGCTTAGGCAAGTATGAGCTCCAATTATAACTGAGGGATAACTGGAAGACAATATGGCAGCAAAAATATACAAAAATAAGAAATTAACGTAGGCCTGTAGAAATACAATGACAGAGTTTGAATATAAATTTCTTATAATTGATTAATACAATTAACAACAGCTGTTTCGCAAACATTCTGTTTGCTAGTTTGCAATTTAATTAAATTGACTAGAATCGACCGGGTTGGCGTTATGACGTTTTATCTTAAACGCACTTATTAAGACACCACGGCTACAACTTTCTATTGCCAAGTGAAGCTCGCTTGTAGTTTCTTTATCGCGCAAACCACTTTTTCACTTGGTTGAACAGTAAAAAAGTGGTGTATTCACTCGACAAAATTGGTGGCAACAGCGATGCCCAGCGGAGTATTTGCAACGGATGCAGCGAAATGAACAGTTCGTTGACCTCGAGCGCGCTGGGTTTCACTCGTAGAGTAGTGCGCCCAGCCCAGTTCACTGGCCCTATTATATGAGTACTAATATTATATATTACATGTTTTCTGCACTAACATAGGAATGTATCGCGATGCATTATGTCATAGGGTGCACGTGATGGAATACTCAGAAAGGAAAGTTACACAACCTCTGTTATCCTCCAAGTGAGTGAAGATTTTCTGTAAATCTTTAAAGTTTACGATGCTTCAGCAATTTCAGAACTTATAGTTTCGATTGATTAAGGTCAAAATCAGAACGCCATCAGCGTTAATAGTTTCTTTTACCTAGAAACATAACTAAGCATTTCAATTGAGAAAGGTGAAGCAATATTTTACACTTTCTAGTACATTTTATTCAATTGTTCGGTGCCAACCAAACTCATTTTGAATGGTAGTCGAATGTAACAAATTTTATAGAAAACTAAATGTAATTTTTAATTGGTTTTTATATTTGGCACATTTAATTTTACTATCGCGTAAATACCTATACCTACGTACACCGATGAATACCGTAGTCGGGTCGGGTTGGACGAAGAGTCAAGGACACCAGAGAGTGCGCATGTGCCGTAGACACAGTAGTGAGTGCTGTGGGATACTGAATACAGTGGATACCTACTGAGTTGTAGAGTACAAAATATTGCACACACAATTATTACAATACATCTCATTATAGCTATTTATAAATTTCTATAGGTAGAGGTACACAGTTCAAGCAATACGTACTTATAAAATATTCCTCGAATGATTAACACTTCTATTTGCAACTTGACGTATTTGCCTCTTGTTATGTCAGTTTTGTAAATAGCTCTGTTTAGGTTACACTCGCGTTCACACAATGACAGATTTGTCTTTACGCTTGGCGCAGTGAATGGTGTGAGTGAAGGCGAATAAAATTGGGTAGGTACGAGAAACTGTGGGTGTCGGCTCCCGGCATCGATCCACGTCTTATGTACGCGCTTTACATACTTCCTCGGCCCTCGCACTCCATGTAAAGATTCAACCGCGATGCGTCAACCGATGCACATGCACCGCACACAATTGTAAACAAGACCGGTATTTGTACGTACACTCCTTGCCCAGATGAATTCCTAAAACACTTCATGCGACCATGCGACGTTTCTATTCCACCTTACAGTGAATAATAATAATCAATCACTTGAATGTTGAAATGGTCTATGAACGATCAAAAATGTATGAGACTAGTCATCCATGTGTAATAATATTGAAGGAGAGTCAAAAATTTAATCTTTTAATACGTATACGTTTGATCTACCTACTATATTCGGCTTGAATATACTAGAATTTATGATCGGCCACACATTATATTTGAATATATAAAAAATGTACATACAAAACTGCACACTTTCTTGGTAATTTTTAGTTTTTACCCTGAATATCTGTCATTCAGGACAATGTTTTTCTTAATTTTTACAACACATCTCATATTTGTTTCTCTCACGAGATGGATGCAAATTCGCTGCAATTCTTTGGGCAAAAACTTTTCAGCATTATATATTTTTCTGCAGACATTATTGTCGAGCCAATCAATTTATGAATCAACCTTGAAACGATGACCTTTATCGTTTCCCTTCCGTAAAGGAGGTTCTGTACAAATCGTACTTTTTGTTTCAGCGCAATAAGAATAATAATTAATTCGCTAGGACGAACCTATTGGATAAATATTTCAATACTGATATAGCAAACGTTTCCGTTAAGATCCCGCTAGGTAACTATCGTATGAGACTGTAATTTTGATTAACGTCGAACATATCCAATGGTAGACGACATGAAATAGCATGGACATCTTGAACATTGGTTGCAAGTGGACATTTCCGTTTCAATTTATACATTGTCCGACATTCTTATAAATGACATCTAGATGTTTCTGTGCCCAGGTCACCTTGACCTTATCTTCTACACTTTCTGACACTATGATATCCAATTTTTTGTCTCTATCGTGCAATATGTATTCAAAGAATGACCTTTATAGCGAAATATTATGCCCATAATTTGGCTAGACCGGCAGCTCTCCCACTGAAGTACACAAATACTTTATGTAAGAAAACGTTATTAATAAAACAAGTCCTGAAGACATGATAGAATATCGTCGTGCATAAGGCTAAAATAACATGTAAATTTATATACTTAACGTGCGTGCAAGTGTCAATGTTTATGAACTCATTTCTGAACTGGATATATATACAAAATAAGTCCAACCTTTTTTATAAAACTGAAGTATTAGTATTGGTAACTAATGGTCGTCAAATGAGGATCAGTATTATATATAACGATCTAACATTTAACTCTATTATTATATGGAATCATTTAAAAATAGCTTCTAAACATAACAATAATCCAAACGTGGCAAACGACTAATTAGGGTATATATTATTGTTTATTAAATTTATAGGTTACGTATTACTTTTATTGATGGAGCTATGATGGACTTGAAGTTACATTCTGATCATTTGCCAGGCAATTGCAAGGGCGTTGGTACTTCCTACGACACTTATTTAAATGCTCAGATGTTGAGCGATACGTTTAAAAAAGAAAGATGCAGTTATATAGGATCTTATAATTATATATTGCATACGGGCGAATTCTACATTCAGTTGAATGTGAAGAGGGAGTGTGACGGAAGATTGATCGATGCTGGTTGGAAGTGTTGGAACAATCTAGAACCCTTATTGATCGTTGACGGCTCTACCTCTACTGTGTGACGTCAGATACACATGGCCACAGAGTCACGTCACTACTACTACTTATATCGCATTTTAAGCCGCGGGGCGCCCGTCTTCCTATCATTTTTACACATCTACATAAACATTAGGATTATAACAAACATCACGATTGATTGAACTATTAAAAAACCGTAAATTACTCACGTAATAAGTGCCATCAACAAGTGTAAAGTTATAAACCTTATATTACCTGCCTTAACTTTGCTTTATTGTTGCAATAAAAGCCCAACCGCTTATGTCAAAAGAGATGGTCGGTTACATTTTTTGCGCTCTTTTCACGGTGCTCATTGCAAGCTTATAGTTATTATTACTTGTTTACAACATTCACTTACCTGGGTATAATACCTTCTCCGTCATGCCTACGGATCTAACGTGTTATCCATTGAATCCTGCGAACAAAAAGCAAATTGTAGAAATGAGATATGTCCGGTCGAACGACAGGAGTGGCCTTTATGAGGGAACGAGAGGAGAAGCTGTCGGCCTTGAATGAGTTAGGGTAGCAAACGACACCTGTTGTTTGCGTATTACATCTTGGTAATTCAATACTTATGTCTGTTATATGTTGCCAGATGGAAACTACTTATAAATGTATAAAACACGTTTCCATTCAACTGGCGTTTAACAAAATCAGACGTATTCTTCAAACATAATCACAGTTTCTCTAATTCAAACAATGTGAAGAAGATAAACTTCACTAACACACTAAATAATTACTTTATCATAGAATTATAATGATGATAAATTATTAGGCTATCAATCTTATACTTACGATACCACTAACGTAATTTAAATTTACGAAAATAAAACGAATAAATAACAATTGTATTATATAACATCACAATAAGCTAAAAAAATATATGTGTAATGGAATAAATATTTTTCATGTTACTAAAATTGTAATTGTATATGTAACTATCTATTATAGAGATATTAAATATACAATGTAGCCATGCACCAAATTAAGCATAACGGTGGTACAATTTGCACTAGTCCACAAACGAAAAATGGAATAAAATAAATATTTTATAAACAAATGTGTTTAATTTACTAATATGCAAACAACAAAGTATATGTATCTCTGAAAGATTCTTTAATAACTAGTTGATAAAATGATTAAATTAATAAGGTTATTCTAAAGTAATAATTCAGGTGAAAGATATAGATTTAAATCTCAAATAGAATGCCACCAAACTACCTCTGTGGTCTCCATGTTTAGTGATGATCACAGTTAGGCATATATGTCCTATATATAAAAAGAAGCAAATGAATATTGTCATTACCTACTTAAAAGTGTGTATCTATAATCAACATAGTCGAACTCCTAATAAAAGAAGTGTCCTAATAAAAATCAGGTAATGGTTACATTGTTACTTATAATTCCATAATATTATTAAGAGTTATTTAGGGAAAATATGAATTAAAAAACATAAAATCTCTTTTGCAATAAACCTTAACATATCAGGTCACATTTTTTTATAAGAAAATAAGTCGATGGATTACTACAAGACAATTTTAATACATAGTGATAGTAGGCATAGTCATAGCTTAATTGTATCATGTTCAGTCCGATACACCAGAAGACTGGAGTTAACTCCAAATTTAAATTTTAATATGTTTGTGATTTTTAGTCATTATTAAAAACAAACTGTAAAAAAAATTGTGAAGAATTGTACACATCATTTTCATATTGCTACCAAACTTCTATCAATATGCTGGTGTACATATGCTAACATTAAACTGTGACTTAAAAATTTTCTACAAACTCTATTAAATTAGTAAAAAATAGATAAATATAGAATATAATAAATAATATGTAATAAAATGTAATGTTATTCTTGGCTTTCAATATGAAATAAAAGAAATGTTTTAACGGATAAAATGAAAATGATTTAATTTGTCAAAAATTAAGTGAAAAATTAGAATAATAACGAATGATATCAATATTAAGTATATTTTAACTTTGTATTGTTTGAAAAAAAAAAATGCTATATAGGCGGATTTTTAGTAACAACAATAAACCCAAAACTAAATGCTCTTACATAATTTACCAACTCTAGGGGTGAGTAAGAAAAAATACAGGTTTGAGATAAAATTAAGAGATATGAAACTAGGTAAATATGAACAATAGTATGACAGTCTCATATTTCATAGATGCATTGTACAGAAATACGGAAGAGCCGATAGAGTATTTTTATTGAGTAACGTCTCCGTTAGTTTATCAATAAAAAGGGCACTGTGACATTTTCAAGACCTTGAAATTTGAATACAGGAGTGCTGCAGATACCGACAGCTAGCATATTTACTCGGCATCGGGTTCAACATGATCACTAATAGAAACTGATAAGGTCAATCAATACAAACAATACATACATGACTCCTGCCACGATTAGAGGCGCAGTAAATACATACATCTGTTATTAAATCTACGTAATATAAAAAGACAATTCTAACCTTTTAAGGAAGCAATGTCCAATACGCTGCACTTCACAGAATGTTCTAAATAATACGCGGTCTAAACAACAATCCAGTCACGATTGTTATTTGATTATAATAAATTATTCAGTATAAAAAATATCGGTGCAATGAGTGATAGGTGCGAAAATGGCGACGCATACATTTCATAATAAAACAAATAAATTCCAATAAGTTCAATAGCACAGTCACTTAATAGTTCAATGGGCAGAGTTAAATTTTAACACTAACTTTTAATATCCTTTAATCGATATAACAATATATCTTGTTAATTTACTTTGAACAACAAAAACACTAGTAAGTAGTGTAAGTACTTTATTGTTTAGCAAATCTTTAGCGAAATTTTAAGTTTTTACCACAGACGTAAAATAAATATAAGTCAAATGTGCCAAACGGAACGGAAACTTCTCATTGTCTCTGATCTGTGGCTCTGCGGACTGATCTCTATGGAAATAAATAATGTTATTTTGACACTAAAGTCCAACAGCCTAAGAGCCAAGTTAATCAAAGAATAGGCCAAGGTATGTTTAGATTTGTGGCCAATGTATTTGTCGCAGAAGGCAAAAAAACTCGGAAAATGTCTTTCAAAGAATGAATTGTGAAGGTTAGCCAGTTGGTTAACAAAATTAAGTTCGGCATTACAATTTTCTTTGATTTTTGTAGATATGAAAAATAAGTAAATAATTGAAATTTGATTATTTATTGAAACCATGAGATTTTAAAAAACAAAAAAATCTACTTTATCTTAAATTTGTGTGCCGCTAAAAGATATTTTTATTTTAATGTTTTTGCAGGAAGCGCTATTTGTTGTGTGTAGGTAAAAAATGATCAATATTTTATCAAAACCCTAAAAAATATATACGAACCTAAAACACATAAGCCTTAAAATTATCATAAATTTTATTCCTAACAGGAGAGCTACTGCAGCCTATAATATTATAGTTTTGATTCTAAATTTTAAATTTAAATTGGACGAGTATATAATAATAAAACAATCTATCTGTGTTAAAGATCGCAAATGAGAATTTGTTGTAACGACCGTTTATTTATTTTGCTCAGATAAATACGATAATAATAAAAAACATTTAGAGATTTTCCTTATTACATTATCTGAATATTAGAATAACAACATTGTTTTTTATTATTTTAGGCCATCGATTTAGGCACGTTAATTATCCTTTCTACCATAAAATTAAGAAGAAAATTATTCATAAGAAAATGTTGATTTATAAATAAATAAATTGGCCACGTGCAAGTCGAACTAGCACATAGAGGGTGCCATACCATCGTTTTATTTTAAATACATCCTATTTGTTTTTATATCAGCCACTGAAGTAAATGCATTGTGAAAATTTGAACTATCCTTAATAGATAAAGCGAAACTTTGGGAAAGTGTTTTTGTGTGATATGAACAAAGAGTATAGTAACTAGCGACACCTAGTGAGAGAATAATTTAACTTTTGCATATACATACTAATGAATATAGCTTAAAGGGTTTTTGTGGTGATGTTGATTAATATTACTTACATATTAATTAATTATTAACCAAATATATGTTAACAATTATATTTTCGTAATAATAGACACTTGATTTTGATCAATCATAAACAATCCATAAGAAAATTAGCAATAGCAACCCTTTAGATAATGTCAAAAATGATGGACTAGCTAGATTGACGTTTATTCACTGTGACGGACTGTGACCTGTGATGTTTCGTTTCTTTTACTGAAATACTGAAATTTGTGTTTTACAATGCGTTAAAATTGATTAAATTCCGTGAATTATGTGCCGTAAGCATTTTTCTTAAAATGTTAGTTTCGCCGTAAAGTTGTAAAATCCTAGCCAATATGTCATTTATAAATGAGCCAGTATTGAATATTATAGTGGTTGGATTCCATCATAAAAAAGGATGCCAGGTAATGTGTAGGCGTCACATCTTTTATCAATCAATAATGTTTTTGCGTTGATAGTAAATATTGTCTGTTTGCACGCAATTGTAGATCAATGTTAGTATGTTATAATTATGATTGACTTGTAAATTTTTGATAGATAATTCTATGTAAGAAGAGATGTTATAATATTCCTTTCACTTAGTGTAATTCTCTACCAATATAAATGCATTTATCTTATATTGTTTAAATAAGTAAAACAGTATTTTTTGTGTATATCTAATAATTTTCTAATTTGATGCAGGTAGAACATTGCTACCCAGAACTGGTGCCAGGTCGCCCATCCGAATTGCCCCCGGCTTGGCGCCACCTTCCTGCCTTGGCTTTGCCGGATGGCTCACACAACTACCTATCAGATACCATATTCTTCAACTTGCCAGGGCTAGCGGAGCCTGCACATACTGTGTATGGGATATCTTGCTTCCGCCAAATTCCCATAGAGGTAAGATATATTGTATATCTAAGAAAAAATCCTTTAGGTATTTGGCCTGTGTGAAACGCAATCATTTAAAATAAAGTAAAATAAAGAACAGATGGTCCTTTAGTAGCTAGGGACAGAATTAAGGTGCTAAATTTAAAACTTCCCAATGGTGTCCATCATTTAAATTTTAGAAATTCTTCAATTTTTATCATCCATCAATTAGTTACAAGCATTTTGATATGTGTTGAACTGTACCTATTTGGTGGACAGATTTAAAATTTATTTAGAAAATCTTTTAAATTTCTCTCCTTTTACTTGAACTAATAATAACAAATAAATTATGTTATGTTCTAGAAATCTTTAACACTCAACAAATTCATCAAGTATTCATGGTTTTCATACAAATAATTATGTTTTATCCAATATTACAGCAAGTGGTGCAAAAAACGGAGGACATGACCCGAAGTTCAGTACAAAAGAGTGTTTGTGTTGTTTGCCGAGCTCCACTCTTTGGCAGACTAGCTGTGAAGATGGAGCTGGTGGTGCGTGCTTGGTTCGTCCAAGGAGACTTTTCACAAACTAAGCTATTAGAGGATGCGTATAGACATTTGAACAGCTGCCCTGTCCAGATGGACCAGACATTAGAAGGTACATAAAGCAAGAATATCAGCTTACATTTATTTGTTACTGACATTGTTGAAGGTAATAAAATGTATACCTATAAAAATGATGAATCATGTTTACATATATTTCTAGGTATTTTGATATGAACCGTGATGCTGATGTTTAGTTGTAAATATGTAATAATAGACTCTATACCTCAGACATCACAATAAAAGGAAAATCTGATAAATAACAGTATGATTTTACTATTTCCAGGGTTATCAGTTCAGAAATTGGTTGAGAACTGGAGACACAAGGCACTTTTACTCTTTAAGCTGTTATTACTGCGCAGAAAGGTACTTATTTACGGATCTCCCGCGGGGACACTCTCTGCTGCTCTCTTGACTTTGGTGTCTCTGTTGCCACGTTGCTTAGAATATGGTCTGTCACATGCTGCTAATGTTGTGTAAGTTTTGTCTTTTGTATTGTGTTGGTTATATATAAACATGAAAATTGGGTTTATAGGGGATGTGAGGCAAACACCACGTTTATAAGACACCTTGTTAGAATATGTTATTACTCATTATGAATAAAACCTTTTTTATTAAAACCCAGTATTAAATATCATATCTCAGTTATGGTAAATGCATTATTTTAAAATAAATACTCTATTATTTAACAATATCCTATGTCAATTTCACATGATTTATGTCTCACAAAGTCTTGATTTATTGCTCAAACAAATGAAAAATGCACCATTGTAGTACTTTATTATGTAGTACATGGAGAACATAGACCTATTCTCATTTGTTGTATTGTCTATGTATGTAAACATGCATTCAAGGAGTATAATTGTTTGTAGATTATCCAGACCTTTATCCCCAATACCAACTACAATTGATGATAAGGAACTTGAATCTGTGATCACTACTACTGAAATATCTACTGAAACATATGTAAATGGTACAAGTCAGATAGAAGATGAACTATCTCCTAAAGAAACTGGAAATTTGTTGGAGGAGAAAGACAGAGTGAGCAGGCAGAGTTTTGATGAGGCGATACTTGCTGACGTCGTTGACAGGCAAGAAATAAATTCTAGTCGAGAAAAATGTCATAGTATTGGCGAAAAGTATAAGAGTCAGAAATCCGTAACGGAAGCACAACAGAGTCCCACGATGGCAAGAGATATGAGTGTTGACGGACTGTATAATTTGACAGGGCAAATAGATCAAACTGAGTGCGGTTTTCCACTGCCCTTGTTTGAAGATGGCTACTTGTGTTTGCCTTACTTGTCTCTACAGTATATGGACTTGTTGTCGGACAGTGCGGTGCAAGGGTTTCTTGTTGGTGCATCAAATGTTCTGTTTAAACAAAAGAGGCAATTGTTTGACGTTTTAGTCGAATTAAATGAAATGAGGATAGAAACATCTGATATGGTGCTGAGGAGGCAGCTGGCTCTCGGTACGGAAGACCTTCGGTTCGCCGATCACGTCGTACGCCACGGACCTACCCAGGGTGATGCATGGATCAGAGATCAGTTTGCTAGCTATCTCATATATTTATTACGAACTTCATTATTACCAGGTAATTTAAGTGTAATAAAACTTACAACCAATTATTATTGTCAGTCTGTTTAGAGGAAGTTATAAATCAGCTGGTTTGTGTGTTTACTTCAGTAAGAATATTTAAGTCTTACAATTTGAATTTTATTATAAGCAATCGGAATATTGTAATTTGAACCAAATTATGATAATTATCCATTGCTAGTTTAGAAAGGAAATACTAATGCATAAAAAGACAAGCAATGATTATAGTATTAAAATGTTTCTGAATTTCTATTTTCAGATGGTAGTAGAGAAATGGATTCTTACAACAATCAATTTATGAGTGCTTTTAAAGCTACGCCCGGCTATGAGGAGTGGTTAAAATCTACAAATATCGGAGACATTGAAGCTTTCATGAATCTTACGCCTTCCCATCCCTTTTCAGGACAACTCTCTGTAGCTGATATGAAATTGAAATTTGCTCAGTGAGTATATTTACAGTTGTATGGTAAAGTTTGAATGTGATAATTTCAACATGAGGTAATGCCTTATAACAAAAAAAATAAAAATAATAATAATTAAAATCATGCCAATTAATTAATTAATGCCAAAATTAATAAATTAATGATAGTAATTAAAATCATGTCAATATTTTTCAATATATAGTTTTTCATTCTACTGCATATTGATATACAACTTTAAATACTCGCCTAGTGCTTTGGTATTTGCTATGAATATTTAAGTCGAAACAACTTATGTAAGTTATTTACAATAAAATCCAAATTATTAAACAGTAAATTTTTCATTGCAGCACGATGTCGACGACGGAGGGCGGGCGCAAGGTGACGGCGGCGGTGGCGACGACGGGGCGCGCGGTGGCCACCACGTCGCGCGCGGTGGGCGGCGCGCTGTCGCACGCGCGCGGCGCGCTGTCCGGCTGGTGGAGCGCGCTCACCGCGCCGCCGCCGCCGCCCGACAAGCCCGCCGACGACGCCGACCCGCCCGACGACGCGGACCAGCTCGACCGCCCGCCCGACGACAACCGCCTGCCCCGCCCCGACCCGCCCGACAAGCTGCTCGAGGAGGACGCCACCGCGCTCAGCAAGATAAGCGTCGTGTGACCGCCCGCCGCCGTCGCGCCGGATGCAGTTCACGTGAATTGCCTCGTAGCCGAATCGTAGTCCTATTGTGTGAGATTAGAAGTGACGTTTTGTAGTCGAGTGTCGATATGTGAACTCGATCCTTGTTACATTCAAGTTTTCCTCGAAAACGTGTTGTTAAATCTACCCTGTATTATAGATAGTTGTAGCTTTGCAAGTATTTAACCTGAATACTGTATGTAAATATTGTTTAAAATCTTGAAAAAGATGAACGATTAATATATTCCACTATTGGCCTACCTTAAGTACTTAGAATGTGAGATTGTGTTTTATTAACTTATGATTATAATTAGTTGATGAGGCTGTACTGTATGTAAGCAAGATTTAGATGACATTTTTTGTCGTACTTGTCGTATCTGTTACTGTTCACATATTTATTTTAACACACATAGTAGTATAAAATAGTATCTATTGTTAGTTCTACTAAATTATTTGTAGCTTACATATTTTACAACATCTCCCTATAGTAAAATGATCCGTTTACACTTAAGAGTACTGTGCATATTGTTAGGAAAAGCTGGGTATATATTTTTGATGGTGGTCTTCCACGCGTGCGTAGCTTTTTAATACATCTTCGATGTATTCGTTTTACAATTAATTATGAATGAGTTTTAGATAAAATCATTGCAATATTTTTCATATGAAATATTTTGCCATTAGGAGCTTCCATAAGACATTGTTAAGGAAAAATAATAATTGGCTAGTTACAATTAATGATCTCATCCTATTACTTAATCAGTAAAGTTTTATTAAATTTGTGATTTTTTTTGTAATAATTAATTTTATATTCTTATAAAAATTAAAACACCTATTTTCATTTGTAGAATTTTAATAGTAGGACTTAATTAACATAGTTATGGCGATTGATTGCACTGTAAAATTGTTTAATATTTTTCGTAATTCTGTTGTACCAATACGTTTTAAATCAATCATTAAATCATTCGTAGCTGTGAAATTTGAAATAAGAAACTTGAAACAAATAACTGTTTTATTCCTAGCAAGGATCGCTAATGAAAATTACATTCCTCCTACATACATATATTTCAATATCTTAAGGATATAATATCACAATTCTGGATATACATTACATTTATAAATGCAACATCATAGCAGCTGTCTTCTATAGTCATATTAAGTACTCCGTTTACATATTATACTAGAAAGTACTCGCTGTTCATAAATGAGCGACTTCAATTTAACCGTCGGATGGCGCAAACGTATATAACTGAGATTTTTATAAAGGACATTAGGGGCTAAGGGTGGTTTCCTATCGATGCTCGATTATGTTTCTGCGGCACCTCGCTCGGGCCGCGACGACACGGCCGCAATTACGCCCGCGTCGGCCCGCTCACACGGCAGAGTCCGGCTCGTCCCACGGCCACGGCGGGTCCTCCAGCGCGTCCTGCCGCCACAGCGTGCCGTGCGCCAGCAGCCGCATGTTGTACGGCTCCACCATGTTGCCCAGCGACGCCGCACTGTCCGTCCGCGCGGGCGCCGCCGCCGCCGCCGCGCCCGCCCCGCGCCCCGCGCCGCCCTTGCGCTCCGGCAGCAGGTCGAACCGAGACGAGCCCTCGCGCGGCGACTCGAGCTCCGTGACGTCGGAGCGCGGCGAGCGGTCCGCGCCGCCCTCGCCCTCGTCGCCCGCGGCGGCCGGCCGGCGCGCGCCCGGCGGCGACGGCGAGCCGGCCGCCGACGACACCAGCGGCGCCGACTCGTCGTCGCTGGCCGGCTCGTCGCGCGACGGGCTGCGCTCGCGCGACCCCCCGCCGCGCGACACTATCTTGTCCTTGAGGCGCGCGAGGCGCTCCGCGGAGCCCACCTTGCGCAGCACGTCGGCGGTGCGGCGCAGGGTGCGCAGCTTGAGGTCGACCGCGGGCTCGGGCGCGCGGGCGGCGTCGTCGGCGGAGCGCGAGCGCGCGGCGGGCGGCGGCGCGGCGTCGGGCGCCACGAGCAGCGAGCGCGGGCGCGCGGGCCTGTCGGGGCGCGGCGGCGCGGCGGCGGGTCGCGGGCGCGCGCTGAAGGTGATGTGGCCGTCGTCGGAGTCCTCCTCGTTCTCGACGCTGAAGCTGACGGCGGGCGGCGGGGCGCGGCGCGCGCGGGCGGCGGGCGCGCGGCGGTCGCGGCGCGGCGGCGGCGGCGAGGCGGCGGGCGAGGCGGGCGCGGAGCCGGCCCACGAGGCGCCGGCGCGGGGCAGCCGCAGCTCGAACTCCTCGCCTGAAACGGACGATCTCCTGTACTGGGACCGAGCGAGGGCGGCCCCCGGGGCGGTGAGCGGGCTCGGGGCCCCGTGGTGTCGGAACCGGAAATAAAACAACGGCAGTACTGCATTTCTTCGTTTATTGTACGATTGCGTAAACATTTTAAAATTATCTTGGAATGCTCGTTTTTTTTCTCCATATTCGAGTACTGAGAATGAATTTGATATGTATACAATTTAGGTCGAATAGTAAATCAGCAAAAACCCTAGCTATCTATCGCTAAAAAATACATTCTAAAAAATAATGTTGAATTTATATTTAAGTATATTGGCAATTTATCTAATTACAGATAAAAATAAACGTCACAAAACAAGCACGACGATTCCACGACTACGACATTTAATCAATATAGTATGATTTGACAAAAAATTACAGTTGTATTAAAAATATTCAGAAGACTATTTTACGAATCAAAAGGATTCAATAGAAATCGAATTCCTAAATTTATTTTACAAATAAATCTTTAAAATTAGTGGAATACACTTTGTCTTTTCTTCGGTTCCATCTATCACGTGCCGTGTATAGTTAGTATTGTTTTGCCACGTTTCCATAACATTATAAAACTAGGAACAAGTTAGAAAACTTTTTGGCACAAAATTATTTTACGAGATGTTTATTTATTTAAGAACAAAAAAAAATTAAGAATTTTCACTGTAAGCTCCTATGACACATACAATTAATAAACATCTGTAAAATTGTATCTATCTAACTACAACTATGTAAATACGTGTGCATACATCACAACCGAAAAATATAGCACAGCCACTAAATAAGAACTAAATCCTACAAATAAATTATTTCTAAATAACAGGAATGCTAAATAATATTATTAAAAATATTATAAGTCGATCAAATCACTGCTAACGGATCGTACAGCTGCTTATTTAACTTAAAACTATAATGTATTAAGTATGTATTCAGTATAATACAAAACAAATTAACAGAAAAATGCTATCTAATTACACATAAGTACTATATTTTTAGCTTAACAAACAATAAATAAGTACTTACTTTAAAATATTCGCAAACTAAATTCGGAATAAAGATAATTCACTATAGTGTTATAAGAAGTTATATCTATAAACAATTAATTTAAAATAATTATATCCGAGTAAAATTAAGTTGCAATATTCACTAGACTGTAATTTTATTCAAAATGTAAAATATATATTACATTATCTACTTCATTCATAGATATAACTTTCATTATTTACAAAGCTAAATATAATAAAATTATGTTTGACACATTTGTTTTGCATTGTGGTCACATGTATAGAGTGTTCCACTTTAACGATTATTAGTTACAATAAATTTTATTTACCACTAGTCTACATTGTCTAACAACAATTAATAAAATGTTACAAAACTGTCTCTATAATACTAGGTTACGGCACAGGGATCATGAAAAGGCAGCACTGTACTTGTACTGTACAATACTAAGGGCCTTTTTCTTATTCCGCGGATAAATGGCCAACTGTGCGTTTCACTGGCATGCAGGATTTAATACTCCACAGTATTAGCGTACTGCGTGCACGAGTATTATATGACAGGAAAAGTATCTATGCAACGATAGAGTGCGAATGATACATGCAGACCTGATCCGCACGTGCACATAAACCTGCGTAATAGTAAAAGGCCTTAAAACGTATAAAGTACTTATAGGACGTATATTTGTATGATACATGGCTGTAGGTAAGCGTACCTTTCTTACCTTCTGAACTGCCAATAAGCGGTCTAATCTAAACTACTTGCCTAAACTATTCCTTCAGCTATATGTTTCACTTACTTAAAATAAAACGGTTATTGACATAATTGGGGTTGCGTCATGCTACAGTTATATACCAAAAAGGAAATTAAAAGACAAATGTATGTTAATTTAAAATAATCTCTAAATGCTGCCTGGTAGGTAGGCTAACGATCACAGGTAATATTTAATTAAGGGTAAAGCAGCTAAAGCAAGATTTACTTCGTTTGTGCATGACGATAGAACAAGCGGGGATGAATAGTGCGGAGGCCCCTTCATTACGTATACGCATCGCTTCTTCATGACTGCTAGATCATATAACTCAGGGCGTATGGTATGCCGCATGGCGCTCGCGCTCGCTGCGGGATCAGAGGAAGACGTCGTCGGCCACATTGACGATGACGTGGTCGCGGGGCAGGTCGTCGTCGGAGGCGGCGCCGCAGTCGGAGGCGGAGCGCGGCGCGGGCGGGCGCGCGTGTTCGCGGATGGTGTGCAGGTGGGGCTCACCTGGGTGCGTCGGCGGCTCCGACTGTAACACGTCCTCCAGCGCCTCCTCGTTCAGCGTTTGCAGCGCGCCGCATATCATCTGCTCCTCGAGCGTCACCTGTGCAATGGAACGTCCACGTTAGTATCATGTTAACTGTACGTTTGGCGCGCTTGTGCAATCAGCTTCTAGTAATATACTAACGTAATTTCTATTTTTGCGTGTCTTAATTAAATGCTAAACTAGTAAATTAAGCATTATTGTAGCACTACCTATTTAAATAAAATATTTCTGACCCAAAGTTGAATATACAAATAAGTTTATCTATGATTTTTTCCCCAATGGACAACTTCTCGTTTTCAGATCTCGTTACATATGTCGTCCAGCAAAGCTTGCCTACTTTCAAACTTTTTCCTATTTCCTTACCATAACTTTTTCTCCTGCAACTCTATTGGTATCTTTTCCTTTTTTACTAACCAGATGTAATTTCTTTCCAATTGCCGCAACAAACAAAATTACTATCACAATTCATCATCTCAGAAAAAAATATATTTTGTTACATGTAAATAATAATTATATAATAATTATACAATACATGATTAAATTGATAGCTTGATATACGATTAAATTTTAATTAATCACTAAAAAAATAAATAATTCACTAGAGACTAAAACGCAATTATGTACGTGTATGTTAAATAATAATGATACCACATGTAGAAAGAAATCTATACAAAACTGAGATGTATCTTAAAAATAGGAAAGTTATTTACAATTTGGATTTAACATGAAACATTTAGAAATTTATTTCGCTCAACATGTCAATGAAATGTCCTTATATTTTATCTTTTGAGGGTACATTATACAGATGGCAAAAAATGTAAACATATTTTAATAACTTGAATATCTACACTAAACATAATAAAATGATTGTTATATATATCAAACATCTAATGTGCTAACTAAGATATGCATAGTGCTTAAAATGTAAATCTACTGTAATCACCTGATACTCCGCGTAAGGCTGCAAAATATATAACAGTATCAATATCTATACGCAATGATATAGAATAACTTACATTACTATAGTATTTGGGTACTTATTTTTATTTATACTTACATCACAAGTGGTAGACTTTGGCACTAGAGCTTATTAGTATCGTAGAGTATATTTTATTTGTATCGTGGTCACCGTTGTCATTACGTGGACAATGGACATATAATGAATGTTATAACTACATATTATAATTCATTATAGTTACCTGTTTCTCAACAATGGTGGGGCGACTGCGCTGGTGATCAATCGCCGATCTGGGCTTTATGGAGTCTGTGTCCGCTTCTGTCGACTTTTCTGATATCACTAAAGAGAAAATAACATAAATATTAATGTGATATACATTATACATAATCACGGAGTATAATTAGAATAGAATATTAATAATTTACATCAAGTTAACGGCAAGAAGAATAAGTTAGAACAAGGATAAATGCAAGTGTAATATTTCATAGTAGTGTGCTAAAAAATCGGACGGTATTAGTCGTAGTTTGGATTTTTTTTAAATCTTTGCTAAGCATTAAAAATAAAAATATACTAACCCGTAACTGCCGGTGCATTTATGGGCATAGTTGCTTCCAGCTCGCGAAGGTTTATGATCAACATTTTAAATAGCTCCCAGTCGCCAAATGGTAGGTCTAGTACCTATAAAGAAAAAAATACATATCCATGAATTTTTAATACATATTACACATTTTTTTCGGATATTTGTTTGTGAAATTACCATTAAAGTAAATTTAATCTTATTTTGGCCACAGATTTGTTGATATTGTAAGGACGGGCGGAAAGGATTGATGGATTCTAATCTCGTCTGTGGTTACTTAATCAGGTGGATTCTAGTGTTTTGCTACTATATTATTAACTCTATAAAACAATTATTACTTGGCAATCGATTTTCTTTTTCTCCTTTTTTGGTAGCTACTGAAAAGTTTTCGTGTAATCAATAAAAAAAAGCTCCTTATAATATGTATAGTAGTTTCTATTAGTCGGCGAAAATTAGTTACTATATAATGCTCGTAGTTCAATGTCGCTTAATAGCAAGAATTAGTAAACAAAACATGGTCGTACGGGCTTGAGGTCCTGCAGGCGGCAGAGCGCGAGCGCGAGGCCGGACACGCGCGCGCGCTGCAGCGCCAGCGCCGCCGCCGCGCCGCCCGCGCCCAGCGCGCCGCGCACCAGCGCGCACACCGCCTCCACGCTCAGCGACGACAGACGCACCGCGCTCGGGTCGCCCTGCGCGAGTATACATCGTTAAGTCCACTTCATATTATCGCGAGAAGCTCGCGAGAATGCGAGAAAATCACAAGAAACGAGAATGTGGAGCTGATACGAATTGGGTTTTTCTCGCGTTCTCGCGAGAATGTGGAGCGGGCTTTACACATGTGAACGTGCTGTAACTTTTACACACTTTATATTTCATTAGGAAAATCGACATGTCGCACATGTAGGGGTCACGAGAATGCCGGGCCCCATAGTTAAATTATAATTATAGAAAACACAAATACCTAACCATGTTGTAGTTACAATTTTATAACAAGTAAAAGCCAAATTATTATAGTTTTTAGTTTTTACTAAAAACCACAGTAAAATAGCACAAGGAAAATCGTTAATCCTGATTACAAATACAAGAAAATCTGGCATAAAACTGAACGCTATTATTGTAATAGAATGTTATTATTGAAAATCAGCCCACTCTTTATCATAATATTTATAAGTAGTAAGTTTATCCTAATAACGGTGATTTCAAATAACTCACCAGGTTAGGGAAAGCAGTCCTCAGCATGGTGTAAGGGTTGAGCGCGAAGGCGGGCGGGGGCTGCGGCGGCGACTCATAGGGTCCGTAGGCACCAGTGGAGGCCCAGCCCGCCCACCCCGCGCCGCCGGGGCCCGCCGCCGGCGCGGGCGGCACGCCGGCCGGCACGACCGATGCTTTCTGAGTTTGCATAACGGAAATATTATTTTCCTGTATATTGCTTTCACAATAATAGACAGTGAAAAATATATTGTATAGAAAAAAAGGAGTGATATAATCTAATGAAATTTGGCCATTGTTTTGCATGTGATTGCATATTTCGATCTACTATTAGAAAGCTTAAGTAATTTTAAACTTTTTCTTGAGGTTCTTAGCATGGTCCAAGGCCGTGCCAAAGGCCGTGAAGACTTATGCTTATGCATCTTTGGGTTCTCCACTAACGATGACGGTCGAGATCAACATTGTATACGTAGCAAAGCATGGCACATATGTATTGTGTAATGTAAATGTAGACTGTATATAATGTAAACGTGACATGATACTACCTTATTCTTATTGTATGGCTTGTAGGGATGACGGGGACCGTGCGCGGTGGGCCAAGCCGCACCGCCTGCTGCTGTGTCTTCCTCAACTGTTGATTGCACTTGCTCCTCTATAAAGAAAATGAACATGTTATTCAAATGTTCAGTCTAACATCTTTTAATTACCTACTAACTTTATTCAATAGAAAATCTAATTTTATTAGAAATCGTGAAACAATAATTTCCACCCCTAAAAGTTAACCTCATTTTAACACCGTACCTCGGATCACAAATCGATTAATTTTCACGTTAATTGCGCTACATTTTTGTGTTTTATGGCTAATTCGAAATTACTTTGGAATACACATTATACGATTTTTTTTCAAATATACGGTAAGTACTTGCGAAAGCAACAGAAATAATGATATAATCTAATGGGTTGTGTTACCTTTGATGACCTTCTTGATGTAGGGGTCGAGGTTGATGGTGAAGGGCAGGAAGATCTTCAGGTCAGCGGCGGTGAGCGTGGCGCGGTGGAAGCTGAGGAACACCTCCAGCTTGCGCTCGTCGCGGTCCAGCTCCAGCAGCGCGCTCGCCTCGCGGAGGCCGCTTATGTGGGGTTTCACCCTGAAATTATACATCCGTCAGTTCGTATTCACATAATAAGTGTATGTAAAAGACGTATGTGTTGTACGTTTCACGTGACATAAGAATAAAACGTACACACATTTATTATTTGGTAAAAATATGGTGTAGAATTCCAAGTGACAAGTCCAAGATTTGGGAAATTATCCAAGTGAACAATACTACCAAGAAAATGTTTGTAGAATAAAAAAGTGAATGGTGGAACTTAATTTGTATTTTTTAAATTGTATTTCATAGTTTATAAGTAGAGAATGTCAATTTAATAATATTCGATAGAGGTATATGCTAATACAGTTTAAATTTATTCATGTAAGAATTAATAATATAACAATCGCTTACTTTTCATATATTTGTTTGAGTGGGGTGGAATCGTCGATGTGCTCCTCATAAGTCTCGTGGTGGTATATAATCCAGGAGGTGCGGAAGGGCCACTGCTCGGTGAGATTGACCCACGACGCTAGTTGGTACCAGTTGAACTCGATTTGAAAAGCTTTTAGTAGCCGACCTGGAATGCGTAATAGGATTTTATGAAAACATGTAATGATTGTAATTTATACCTCGTTGATAATTATGTACGTGCTAGTTTAATTTTATATATGAAGTATGAATTTACTTCATTAAAATTGACTCTCAGAATAATTGGTGAAAATTTTTGTTTGACTTACTTTTGTATTTTGTCTTATTTATCCTAGTGTGGTAAGGGAGATTTACTTTTCCGAGGCATTCCAACTTAGTCCTCAGGGAAAGCAACGCATTTGTGGTCAACCTCAGATAAGAATCTCGTCTTGCCTGGGGTTGATTACTGATGTCTATGGCCGGCAGAAACCACTTGCCATCAGGACTGATCATTTCTTACTTTTATATTATAAAAAATCACATGGTCTATCAAAGTGCAACAAATGTTAAAATTTTATGTCAAATTTAATTCAGTACTCATGTCCATAACCACCATTTTTTAATAGACTGCAAGGGAAAGAATTTAGCTATTCGTCTATACTAATATTATAAAGAGGAAAACTTTGTTTGTTTGTTTGATTGTAATGAATAGGGTCAAAAACTACTGGACCGATTTTCAAAATTCTTTCACCATTCGAAAGCTACATTATCCACGAGTAACAAAGGCTATATTTTATATGAAATATATTTGATAAATAGGTTTTGAGGCGGTACAAAGTTTGCCGGGTCAGCTTGTTGTATAAATTAGTAAGCAATGACAATAAGCTGCACTAACCAGTAACATAGAGCACGTTCATCAGTCTCCTCATGCTGCGCGGGTTGACGTCACTGAAGTAGTCGTCGGTGAGCAGCACGCGGCCGAGGTCCGCGGCGCCGGCGTGCGGCGCGGGCGCGGCGCGGTGCAGGCCGGACGCCACGGACGACGCCACCGACTCCGACGCCTTCAGCCGCCGCGGCGCCTCCTTTGCCGCCGCACCACCGCCGCCGCCCACGTTGCCCTTGATGCGCTCCTGGCTCGACATCAGCTCTGATGTGGATGAGAGGCGTCGCGCAGATACCTGTGACAAATTGTTTTATCATAGTAAAATCACAGAGTAACAGAATGATGGTACTTCGCTTCTAATTTAGTGCTCACTTTATTGTGTTTTGATATGACTGACCAGAATAAGGCAACTTACACCTATTAAGAAATCTAAATGGTTATGTAGGTAAAATATGCATCAACCCCACGATAGTTAACCACGGATCAAGAATACGCAAACAGTACACCAAGACATAACAGATATGAAAAAAGATTTTCATAACAGATGTCTCCGAGGTACAGAATCGTCGACATTGGACATGTCATCATTCGCTGACCTGCGTTTCACTGTAATTTATATTTTATCTTATGAATTTTACAACGCAAATTTCTCAAAGTAAACCGTACTTGATTCAGGTAGTGCAATAACTGTGCCAAATGAAGGTAAGCGGTAACACTACTCAATTCAATACTTACAGATCTCTGCAACGAAGTGGAGAAGTCATCGGAGCCGATCGCCTGGATGCGTTTAGCGGCGGTTTGTTGTGCGACCTTGACACGGCGCAACGCGGAGTTCTGCAGGTAGAAGGGCAGCTGCACCATGTTGCGCAGGTAGTCCCAGCCGCCGATGTTGCTCTCCGAGAACGCGCGACGACTGTTTATCTCTACCGCCTGAGAATATCATTGCAAGAATTTACGATATACGGCAAAATAATACCAATTAAACGGTACACATTGCCATAAAAAACCAGTGCATAAAACTAATTCAAATTGCATTGAATTTTTGAGACACAACTGAAGTTTTTTTTAGGACGGTATTTAGAAATCATTTTTCTACCATCCTTTTTGGAGTATATTTTTCAATATTTCCTTGACGACAGGTAATACATATGTTGTTACGCCAAATATTTTAATATTAATTGTTTACAGTCGAATATACTTAGTTCGAAAAAATAATTTGTAAATGATTCAACTGAGGGCGGGAGACACGGAATGATAGTCGGTTGGTACTTGCACAAAAGCGTGTATTCATAAAGACGGCGTAAAGCGGACTGGCGCGGCGAACGGGGGAACGAGCGAACGCAACTCGCGGCGCCGGAGACGTAGGTAAAGGCGCGAGCGAACCGATGCTATATAAGGTGGCGTTACAGTCTCCCCCTTTTGACCTAGTCAGGTGACCTCACGACAGGTCAAACACCAGTAAAACTTACGCGACAGGGTTTTTACGAGGACGACCGCGGGGTCTTTTAGGACATACAGGCTCCGGCTGATCGTCCTGACGAGCGTGGTATCGACGCAGATCCCTGGTGTGGTACTTCCCCAAAATTTCGTCAGGTCTACCACAACGAGACAAGATGTATGTAGTTGGACTAACCTTCTTAGTTATAACATACGGACCATCTTGCCGTGGGGCGAGTTTTGAACTGAACCCCTTACTAGTACTACTTAATATATGACCGCGTAACAAGACTAAGTCACCTGGAACATAACCCTCGGCGTTTTGACGAGTCTTGTCCTTAACGCGTTTCCTCTTATCTTGCTCATTCTCGATGCTTTCCTTAGCATCTGAGAGAATACCGGCTAGCTTGAGCAAATAAGGCGTGATCTGAGGGACATAATTCTCGGTCTCAACTATCGCTCGAAGGTCACTTTGAACAGAGATGGGCGAACGCAATTCCCTGGCAAAAGTAAGAAAGGCAGGAGTCTGCTTTGTTGCTTGGGTCAACGAAGTATTCAAAGCGAACCGGATAAACGGCAAAGCTTCGGCCCACTGTCGGTGCTCCTTCTCAACTAATATGGCGAGTTGGACTTTCAAATCCCTGTTCTTCCGTTCCACGGGATTAGCTTCTGGATGGTACAGAGGTATCAGATTTTGTTTGACTCCCAGAACAAACATAGCGTGCTGCATGACATCGGCTACAAATTGCACACCGTTGTCAGAAATCATACGCCTCGGAAGTCCAAACCTCATGAAGACTTCATTGACT
Source organism: Epargyreus clarus (assembly GCF_041222505.1). NCBI lineage: Eukaryota > Metazoa > Arthropoda > Insecta > Lepidoptera > Hesperiidae > Epargyreus > Epargyreus clarus. The sequence continues at coordinate 7,692,627 of NW_027332233.1, forward strand.
AATGTTTTCGCACAGATCATGGCCGTGGCCTCGGTGAGGGCAAAGAGTTCCACCCACTTGCTTGTGGTGTCCTCGACTATCAGGATCCACCTCTCACCTAGAGGTCCTTTGGGTAAAGGCCCAAAGAGATCGACGGCGACAACTTCAAAACGCTGAGCCGGAACTGGTGTTTGGAGCAACCCAGCTGGTTTCACATTGCTCGGCTTGTAGCGTTGACATTCTACACAAGTCTTGAGATATTCTGTTACATAACGACGCATCCCGGGAAAATAAAAACGTTCGGCAATGCGGTGAAGAGTTCTCTCTATACCGCCATGACCGGAAGTTGGAGAATCATGACATTCCAACATAACCTGTTTCCTAAGGCTTTCAGGAACGACGAGCTGCGGTTCTTCGGTGTCAGCCTCGATGTACCTGTACAACACTCCTCTAACAAGGTGGTATCCTCTTTCGGTCCATGTTTTAAGAGCTACTTCATCTTTTCCTTCCAGGTCTTTAAGGATCTTCGAAACTTCGGGGTCATCGAGCTGAGATTGACGGACGTTCGTCGCATCCCATCGAGGTACCTCTACGATAACTGTACATACTCCACAGGACTCGCGAGTATCCTCTTCGCAGGGCGGTCGACTCAGCGTATCCGCGATGACGTTGGCCTTTCCCGGTGTGTAATCGACTTGAAGATCGAAAGACTGGAGCTTCATGGCCCATCGTACCAATCTACCGGTTGGTGACTTCAGGGTAAGTAACCACTTGAGCGGTTGATGGTCGCTGGCAACACGAACTGGATGTCCATCAATATATCCTCGGAACTTCTCACAAGCCCATACGACGGCAAGAGCCTCCCGCTCGGTCGTTGAATAATTACGTTCTGCTGGCGTGAGAAGTCGGCTCGCGTACTCAATGGGTTTTTCTTCACGTGATGACTCCCCCTGGAGCAAAGCGGCGCCTAAGGCGTAATTGCTGGCATCAGTGCGGATAACAAACGGCAAACTATAATCCGGTTGGGCGAGTATTGGCGTTGAGGTGAGTAACCTTTTCAGTTCTGTAAACGCATTGACTTGTGCGTCACCCCAGATCCAAGACTGAGCCTTTTTAGTGAGCATCGTAAGAGGCTGTGCGACCTTCGAAAAATCTGGCACGAATTTCCGGAACCAAGAACAGGTCTGCAAGAAGCTCTTGAGATGCTTTACGGATGTAGGTTCTTTCATATCAGCTATGGCCTTGATCTTATCAGGATCAGGTGATACTCCTTGAGGCATTATGATGTGACCAAGATATTTCACACTCCCCCGAGCAAAAACACATTTATCCCGGTTGGCTCGGAGGTTGAAGACTCTAAGACGGTCAAATACAGCACGGAGATCCTCAAGGTGTTTCACGAAGCTGTCAGAAATTATAATAAGGTCATCGATATAACCTAAGACTGTGGTGTTTTTGAGAGAAGAACCCGAACGAAATCGGTCAACGAGGCGTTGAAACGTCGCGGGCGCATTTCGTAAGCCAAAGGGCATACGTTTGAAACGGTGAACCCCAAAAGGTGTGACGAAAGCGGTTTTATCCTGGTCGGCTTCTCGAACACACACCTGCCAGTACCCGGCGCGAAGGTCTATCGTGCTCATGTAACAACTCTTACCGGTGTACTGCAGTAGGTCGTCGATGATCGGCAATGGATAGGAACCACTCTTGGTGACGGCATTAAGCTTTCGATAATCGACGCAGAAACGGTAAGTTCCGTCTTTCTTTGGAACGAGTAATGCTGGCGCAGCCCATGCAGACTCGCATTCTTCAATAATGTCTTGCTGTAACATCTTCTCGAGCTCGGCTTCCATAATAGCCCTCTTAGCTGGAGTGAGGCGATAAGGAGGAACTGCAATGGGAGGATGATCACCCGTTTCTATTCGGTGCTCAGCAAACGGTGTTGGACCTCCCCCTTCCTTAAAAACGTCTTCATACTCCTGAAGTACCTCAGCAAGTGTTGTACGCTCATCTGGTTCCAGCATCGTACCCTCGTCTGCCCTCAGAAAATCCGCGGAAGCACACCCCATAAGACTGCGGAAAGACTCGCAGTGCAAGCGGTGAGTAACATGAGGTCGATCAGCCGTGAACCATGTATTACGATGCATGTTAATAGTAATGCGCGCTTTGCGCAAGAAATCGACGCCTAGAAGAGTTTCGTTGTTGACGGCGTGCGGAAAAATAACGAAGGTGGTAGGTATTACTACATCAGTTCGATCGAGCCTTACCTTTACATGTACTAGTTTGACATCCAGTGTTTGAACGACTCCGTCCGCGAGCTTCACTGACATGACACTATCGCGAAAAGGTAAATTTAGCCTTTGGAATAGAGCATAAAGTGAGGCTCCAGCAATGCAGCGCTTGGCAGCCGTGTCAACTAAACCCGTACCGCTATTACCACAAATCTCGATATAAAGAATGGGACGGCCCTTACTAGAATCTGAAACACGCGATTCAGTCGGTCGCCCCGTCCGCAAAACCGTTCCGCTCATAGGCAAACATGCATAAGTAGGTACAACATCATTCTTAGATACATTATTACTATAACCGTTGAAAGGTAACTTGTCTTCCAGAGGCAAAAGTTCGCGAGTAGGTATGTTATCACAAATTGAAGACTCAAAATCATTAGCCTTGGACGCTGCCGGCATGCGTTTGAGTTTCGACTCGGGCCGTGAAGACAAGTGTCCTTGAACCTTACACTTTTTCAAATTTCTTTTACACATTTTATCTTTTGTAACATTACGAACATAAACAGAATCATGATTTAAACGATTACAAATAGAAACATCACTCGAACATTTGCAACCCGAGTTAGAGTTCTGTAAAACATTAATGGACGCGAAAGAGTTACATTTTACGCAGTTAGAACGGATAACACCTATTCGACCGCAACCGTAACACGAAATTTGAGAACCGGACACTTCACTCTTACTTTTAATTTTCGGACACAAATCGCGCGAATGTCCCGATTTACGACAATAAACACAGAAAAGTTTACCTGCACTCGACGAAAGTCTTACTACTTTAGTCGTGTCGTCACTCGTAGAAGTAGCGGTCAGCACCGGCGCGTTTGATGCGTTTCCCGCGCTTCTAACCGACGCGACGGCCGGCGGCGGCGGCACGCTCGCACAAAGGGCGGGCGACGGCGCGGCGGCGGTCAAAGTCGGCGGCGGCGCGCTACAAAGGGCTGGCGGCGGCACGCTTGTACTCAAAGCGGGCGCCGCAAAGCCGCGCGCGGCGAATGAAGGGAGCGTTTTCTTTTGATACACATGAAAACCGCGCAAAGTACCGACAGTACTTGGATACGCTGGCGCTTCATTGATGGTGTCCTCTATGTGTCTGGCTTTACTTATCAAATCTTCGATGCTGTGAACGGATTCTCTACTGACACGTTCACGAATTATGTTGTTGAGTAAACCGTAAATCATATCTAACTGTATTCTTTCTTCGATGGTATAGGGTAGTTTCGCCATCAGAGCACGGAGGCGAGTCACGAAGACCTCTGCACGTTCGGAGCGCTGGTCTGACGCGAAGATGTCCCTAAAAATCTTATGCGGAGGCCTAGGAGCTCCATACATTGAACGTAGGCGCTTGAGTGCGTCGTCCCACGATGCGATCGACGATTTAACTCCCCTGAACCAAACAGCGGCCTCTCCCTCTAGGAGCATCGGAAGGCCACGTAGTGCATGGTCGTCACTGATGTTAGTGCACTCCTTGTACACACATATAGCGTCGACGAATGCTTCTACGACTTCTGAGTCCTGCTTTGATCCGTTGAAACGAGCGGTACAATTCGCGAAGTTTCCAGTCTGAACCATTGATGACATGCCTGGAGATGTAGGGCTGGTAGAGCTCTGGTTGAGCGTGTGCGAATTCAGAATAGATTCAATAAGCTCACGATTCGACTGAGCTTGAGCTCTGGCGAACGCTGACAACAACGGCTCCAGCCGATCCTCGTATGACGAGTCCAAGTTCTTGTCAGTGCCCTCTGCACTGTCCAAGGATTGTCTCTTACGACGTGGTCGAGGCATGTTTAAACTTAACACTTAACACAAGTACACGAACACGATAAACTATAGTCACAGGCGTGTCAACACAGTTGAACACGATCGTTAACACTAATTAATTTACGAATGTGAGTTCTAAAAATCCTTTAGATGCCACGAGTTGGGACGCCACTGTAAATGATTCAACTGAGGGCGGGAGACACGGAATGATAGTCGGTTGGTACTTGCACAAAAGCGTGTATTCATAAAGACGGCGTAAAGCGGACTGGCGCGGCGAACGGGGGAACGAGCGAACGCAACTCGCGGCGCCGGAGACGTAGGTAAAGGCGCGAGCGAACCGATGCTATATAAGGTGGCGTTACAAATTTAAATATATTTTACATCCAGTATCCGAATGTAAATTATAAAAAAAACGTAACACACGTTCTTAAGCATTATATTTTATCATGCAACATCAATTTCTCTGTTATAAGTTATTTAACTAAAACCAAAAGGTCGTCAACCAAAACTTGGCATGCAGGCACACACGTTAAGATAACCAAACGTTAACAAAGAGACCGCACAGCACAACACCGAATTTGACCAACTATTGAAAAACACCAAAATTCCGTTATGGTTATGTTATGACTAACCTCCATCCAAGCAACCTGCGCATATGGAAATGTGTTAAAAGCTTTTCATATTACAATGTTAACGAAACGAAAATATTTTTATTGTAACTAAAAGGTTATTTTTGACAGTGTTACTTTTAGCATATTATTGTTTTATTCGCTTAAAACGAGAATAGCAAATTTAAGAACAAAAATACGACTGTTTCTAAAGGAAAACCTACCATTTAATACTAAATCTTGTGTGATAATAGTTTCCATTTTTTTATGTTATACTGTCATAAAAAAAAAAAAAACAACCGCGAATTATCTGCTGAAAATAATTTAGGATGGGCGTGAAGAGATAAAATCAAAATAAGTACATAATATAATAATAATAATATTATGAAAGATATATTAATTTATTATTTCCATAACAACTGTTATGAAACTTTAGATCACAAACGGAGTAACCAAATGGAAAACAAGTTTTATTGAGTATCTCTCTCTATTATACTTTATCCGACACAATGGATATTTTTGTAGAAGACTTAGTTATTTATATTGAAATATATATATTGAATAAGCGCTAGATAAAATGTTCATGGATAAAAAGTTTCCTAGAATAACGCGTACTTAGCCGTGGTTTTAATTAAGATACATATAACTAATTTATGATCCGATGTTTTGTAGTTACTCCGTCTATGCTCATTTGCAAAGTCCAAAATGTTAAGTATGCTTGCTAGCCATTCACTAACATGAAGCTCACCTTACTGATGATATGTGGGTCGATAGCGAGCAGCAGGATGAAGGGGCTCTTGGGGTCGGAGCAGAGCGCGTGGACCGCGTTGAGGAGCGCGAGGACCTTCTCCTGTTCGCAGCTGTCCAGGGCGTCCACTACTACCACCAGCCGGGTCTGCTGGCCCGTGAACGCATCCAAACATGATACCTGGAGAGTAAAGTTGTTTTAGATATATGTGTGACAAGTTGTAGGTAGGTACATGCTATATGCTGTCATTTCAATTTCTGATGTTCAATGTGTGATACTTATAAAAATTGTGTCTGCTTGATTGCGATTGTAACATGATCGAATCGATTTTTGACTCATAATAACGGGGTATTTTTTTGTGATCTGGTTTGAACACATGATAAGACAGATATAATTTAATTTTGAAGAGCATATGCAATAGAGCGCAACTAAAACGACTCTTGTGAAATATGGTGTTCCATACAGATATGTACGACAGAAATTCTTTAAATATTACTCTCTTGTGGAAGTCCTAGCCAACTTTAGCTTGGTTACAATTACAGAAATAAATTTGCAGCAGTAATCTATAACGATCAGATTTTCAAGGTCATAAACATAATCTTTAACATAATCAAACATACGTATGTGTGTTAATAATCAGGGTTAAGTACATTTACAATGTAAGATACACTTTATATATCATACTAGGGACGATATAATATACATCAGTAGTGTACTCACGGTGTGCGTCAATGCCTGCACCTCTGGCCGCAGTGCGAGCGCGCGCGCGTGCGCGTCCCGGCGCAGCGCGCGCACGAGGCGGGCGCGCGGGCCGCTAAGCAGCGCGGCGACGGCGCGCGCGGCCGCGTACGCGTTGGCCAGCGCCACCGCGCCGCCCGCCGCCAGCGCGCCCACCATCAGCCCCTGTTGCACGTCACGCCGCCTGACACACCCCACACACGATAACCATACACACTCTCACCCCCGCACATACGTCTGTGGCGCTACTTTGGGGAGGATGGATGGACATTTTCACCGCTAAGATACTAATATCATTGATTGATTAAGTGATAAGACCGCCAGTCGTACCTTTGATTATTGTAAAATATTTTGTATTTGTTACTGTTAATTTGGTATACAATAAAAAGGTTTGTATTGTATTATTCTTTTTTCCTCAATATTCAAAATTGAATATATGCTCAATGTTCATTATGTATTTTGAGAGTGCATAGCCATCGATAAATACAATATAATAACTTTTACATTTGAGACGTACTATGTACGCTTCATTTCATTTGAGACCCGTACAAATTTAAACTGCCCCCCCATTCTTGCGCCACAAAAGTATGTTCATTGTAAATTTGCCTTTTAGAATATTAAATTTATTACTGCTATATTTGCAATTATAAAAACGTTATCTACACTATTCATATATAGTGTCAATTTATACATACACTTTCGTAACAGTTACTAAGAGAAGATAACCATGAAGGAAAATTCATTTACTAAGACTATTATATTTAAAAATATTAAAATATTTATGTATAAAAATTATAATAAATGCGTACTGTTGGTCGACTCCGCTCTCAGTGAAGTAAAGAATAAGTAGACACACGCCGACCAGTAGACACGTGAAGCTGAATTCGAAGGTCACAATGTGTGGGATGCAACATGCTCGCCTCCACCTAAAAAAAAATTAAATTACAATTTCTTATCTGACGTTGTTGACGGGTCAAAGCTATATTAACACGAGGCTTATCAATTTATTTAATGCACGCAAAACGCATGGGTGATCAAACTATTTAATCTTTAAATGGTGCTTTTCCTGTCATTCTTGTTTAATCCTACGCGCGTGTTCGACGCATAATGTGGGAGTAGCAGACGAGCATGCAGTCTACCTGATGACAAGTGGCTACTACCGGCCATGGACATCTGTAATTAACCCCAGATAGGATTAGATATTGCTACCTAAGGTCAGCCACAGATGCGCCGCTATCCCTGAGGACTATGCTGGAACACTTCGGAAAAGTATGTTTCCCTTACCATACCCTTCAAACCAGTTCACAGCAGCGCTCAACACTTCTGTTCACATTCTTTCTGTAATAATGCAGAAATAGGTCGAGGTGTAAAAGCTCTATATTTGACATAGATACGTGTAGAGATCTCACCGCCTTGTAATTGAAGGAAGCCATTAAATTTCTTAAACGACTGACAATTCTGTCAGCCATTTAATGCTGTTATGGTGTAATTTACGCGGAACAATGCCGACATGCGCAGTTTAGTGGTACAAAAACACCAAATCGGACAAAAAGTGCGGAGATTCATTCGTAAATGATCTAAAAACTATATTTTTTTAATATTTTTCAAACACGAAAATAGATGACACTGACAATTGTCAAAAGGTTACATTTTCTTGTTAGGTGTGAGTAACAGTCACTAATCTATGATTTAATACTAACTTCCAGCTGGAGGTGGATGAGAGCGGTCGCGGGCGGAAGGCGCGCGCGAGGCGCGTGGCGAGGCGGCCGTACTGCCCCTCCAGCGCGTCCGCCAGGCTCGCCAGCATCTGCACCACCAGCGCCTCGCCCTCCTGCCCCGCGCCGCCCTTCATGCCCTCCGTGAAGTGGAACCTGGGGGATATACATCATTTTTAGGGTACCGTACCCAAAGAGTAAAATCGGAACCCTATTACTAAGATTCCGCTGTCTGTCCGTCTGTCACAGGGCTCTATCGCTGGAACTGTAATAGATAAGTGTCTATCTATTTTTTTACAGATAATGTATAACGCAGGCAGCTATAACAACAAGAAATTTAAATAAAAAAAAGTTGAATATAAAAGGGATCCCAAATTGATTCGATACTTATATGGTACACAGCTAGGGAAGGGAGTCTAAAGTAATATCGGAGAAGAAATGCTCCCCCTACGTGAATGGAACCTGAGGAAAACACATTTTTTTAGACCATACTTCATTCCATACTTATTCGGCAAACAGTTAGAGGGAAAAGGTAAAAGGTTCTTCTATATTATGGACGTAGAAAACTTGTCGTTGGAAAAGCAGCAGCAGAAATGTGTAAGTAGTTCAGAAAATATTAATAAAATTATACGCTAACTACTTCGATCACTAATAATTAGTGATCGAAGGCTAACTATTAATAAGGAAACAAATATTAAACTTTGCGAATCAAAATTATGTTAGGAATACCGCAAGAATCTGAATTCTTCTGGCTATAAGATCAGGGCGATGCACTGTTATACCAAAAGAAAACCTATGAACTCACACCTTAACTTCATATTTTTTATGTCATGATATCATAATGTTTCGATAGTCGTTACTCGTTATATCACGTTGATATCTATAATGTGCCGTCATACATAATACTCGAATTGTCGTTACCTTATTGGTGTAGCAGGTAATGCATGTGGGTCGTTCGGTCCAGGCGGATGACAGAATACAACTTGTAATAGCAATAGCAAAGAACTGAATCTTCTTCCCATCGCTGACACTAGACCGTCTGACCACCACCATTCATATCTGTAAAAATAAACAATGATTTGCCAATTGGGGGGATACGAATGATTATAGTATGCAAAACATGTTGTATAGTATCCATTACATATATTTTTTGTTAAATTTTGTAGATTACACATTCATGTTGACAGTGGATCGCAACAGTATGAAAGCATTATTTTATTGCACTTTGATACTAAACGTCAATTGAAGAATAAGAATTTCACATATTATCACCATCGATTTAGGATTGGCTACCAGAGTATACCAGTAGGCTTTAAGTTCAACTTTTGTAATATGTAACCTAAGATATTTACACAACAATAAATAAAAGTGAAAATATACACTACATTAGTCGTGTACTAACGTAGTGTATACGGTATACGTACTTGTTAGTGAGATACCAGAGCAGATAGAAGGCGAGGTAGAGCATCGCGAAGAGCGCGAAGCAGAGCGCGACGGCGACGTATGCGGGCGCGCCGGCCGCCGCCGCCAGCGCCGCCAGCGCCAGCGCCGCGTGCCACGCGCCCCACCACACCGCCCACGACCACGCCCAGCCGGACTCGCTCCACTGCCGAGCGAAGTTCTTCATCTCCTCTGTGGAACGACGAGGGATACTTTAAAGCCCGCTCCACATTATTTATTTATTTATATTTTTTACATCGAAATACTAACTAAACATTACAGATTTTCTTAACCTAATGCGTTCAATTAGTTTTACAAGAATTAGCAAGTGATTGAACATAGTCGCTAGCTGTTCTACGAAACAGGTTAAAATTGTAAAAACTGGTTACATAGTAGGTGGAACGGGGGAAATACCCGATTCTATAGGCTCCACATTCTCGTTTCTCGTACTTTTCTCGCGTTCTCGCGAGAATGTGGAGCAGGCTTAAGAAACGTAGGTAATACCCATACTATGTAACCAGTTTTTACAATTTTAACCTCCTCCCCATCTAGGCGACCCGTAGTATTTGCTAAGCCGTAAGAGTAGTGTGGGTAGTTGGTTCCCTAAGTAGATGAGTTACAAGAGGCTTTTGCCTTAATAGGCGAAACATATGGACGTAACACAATTGTGATAAGTAAGATAACAAAAAAGCCGAAACAAAGATTTATGAAGGTACCTGATGACAAATATTTTTGAAAAAATTTACTTTAAATAAATGAGGATTCCTTTAATAGTATATTTTACTAAAACGGACTAAAGTGTATGTGTTCTAATCATATCTAAATATCTTAGATAGTAGATATTTGTCCCAAAACTATTGTTAGGTCTTTCTCACTTGTTACCATAGAAATATTTTAGTTTTTAAAAATAATAGAGAACGAAGCAAATTAAATACCTTAAAAGTATAGAAAGATAAAGTAGTTTATGTAACGATATAAATAAAGGAAATATTATAAAAAACGTGATATCATGTAACAACTTAATACCATATCTAAGTATTTTTCAACCACTATGTGTAATTTAAGCAAATCAGATCTATTATCTTACACATATTCTACATTATGACAATTGTGTGCATCTGAACAAACTGATAAATATCAAATAAGTAAATACAACGATGACAAACAACTTTTTTCCGGCGCGCATTGCATTGCATTGCTATCTTTTGAATCACACTATTTATCCACTGAAACAATACTTTGAAAACTGTATGTGTATACGAATAAATATATCATTAACTATAGCTATACAAACAAAAACGTTATTTATTCTCGAACAAATTTTAATATTTTTTTAACATAAATTATTATTAATTCTAAAATGTTTGATCCATACTTAACATATACATAAAAGGTTTATATGCATATTAGTTTAACATTGTACACAAAGGAAAAGATAGACTTCTAAGAATGTAATTTATTTGTGATTATTTACTGTGAAGAAAATCATTATGGTGAATTCCCTACACAAGTAATGAATTGAAAATAATTGCTATTTTCTGAGGTTCTTATATTTCTGCTTATTTACAGAACATTAATAAATTATATATAATCTATCTCTGTGTCTGTCTGTCTGTGCAACTCTACGAACTGATCTTATTTATAGTTGAATTAACCTTGGCAGGGTATGAAAGACATGCTATTTACCCCAAAATATTACATCTCGTAAAAAGTCAGCACTGGACTCACCTTTAAGTTTATTCAACAGGAACGACTTCCCGGACCCCCAGCGCGCGTACAACCCAACGGTTATAGGCACGGAGAGACTCGGCTCAGATAGCATATCCGCTAACGCCGCGCTATACAACTCATATCCCAGCATGTTCTCATTGTCTTCATTCGTGTTGAGCTTTCGTGCGCCGAAGATCTGCCCGAGGATCGTCTTGTTGTAGCTCATGTCTATGTTGTACGGCGTCTCGTTCAACTTGTTCGGCTTGTATAACAATTGACTATTCTTTGGATTCCTAAGTAGAATTTCGACTATTTGCTGAAAAGAAAAAAACAAAGATAAAATACTTAATAATATAATATTAACCGACTAAAGCCATCTTGGGTTTTAGACAAACGCGCTATATTAGTACTTTTAGAATTTTAATTGTCAATTCTGTCTTAGAAATCATGTTTGTTACAAGCATTTAACAGTAAGATTCTGTGGATGATTAAAGATTCAGACAGTGTTATCGATACTTCGAAGGGAAAGTGGTAAGGGAAGGTGGTAAGCAATCCGGTCTTGTTACGGACATGCTAGCACGTAGGGTTGTAGTAAGGTGTGAGGGAAGGATGTTGTACCTTGGATCTCGCGCGCAGGGCGATGTGCAGCGCGGTGTCGCCGCGCGCGTCGGCCGCGTTGACGCGCGCCTTGCGCTCCAGCAGCAGCTGCACCATCTCCGCGTGCCGCGACCGCACCGCGCGCAGCAGCGGCGTGTCGCCCGTCTGCACGACACACAAATAATATTACTAAACATACAAACTTATATTGTTATGCGGAGAGATTTTTACAATTGCACGGAATATAACCAAACGCGGAAAACCAAGGCCTAGGTCACAAATTACATGAAATAATTAAAAATGTTAATGTAAGTCTCAGAGTACATTTTAGAAAAACTCAAAACGGTTTATTTAATCACTAAAAAATGATTATTTAGATTTCGAGGTGGAAAACCCGTATGATTCAGTCGGCAACCACCCCCATACGTATTTTCAATGTGGAACAGTTTTGCATTTCAATGGCAGGGTGTGGATGCTGGCAAAGGACTTGTGTTCGACTTCAAGTAAACTTTGTGGTATAGTGTTAGTTACAGCTATCCATGAGCGACAATCACTATTTACCATGAGGTGGATTGCCAGCTCATTTGCTACTACAATCTTATAAAAAGTATGTAAAAATGTTACATTAGGAATATTTCACAAAAAAATATCTGTCCGACCATTTCATTTTGTTTCTCACGCAATTTACTTGTCAATTGATTATATGACTTCGTTTGTAAATTATGAAAGCAAGTTAAACACTCACATTAGTGCAGTGCTCGAGATCAGGGTTAGAAGTGAGCAGAAGCTTGAGTATCGCGACGTGTCCCTTCTCGACGGCGGTGTAGACGGGCGTCTTCTTCTCCTTGCCGGGCAGATCCACGTCCACGTGCTTCTTCAGCAACGCCTCCACTATGTTCTTGTGCCCGCCCTTCACCGCGTGAATCAGGGGCGTGTCTTTGGAATGATCCTGGAATTATAAACAAAGGATTTTTTTCATAACTAAAAACATATAATTTAGTAACTGATTTATTCGTACACTAAAATAAAATAGAACAATGATATAACTCAATAATATAAAATATTAGAGAACAATAAAATAAACTATGTTTTATAGTTAGGTTTAACTATAACAAAAAAAAATCTACATTCAACAGGCTTTATATGAGGCCCATGTGTATTTTCGATAACATAAACATAAAATCAGAATAAACTTGCATAACAACAAAGAATTCTTCATAATTCTATTTTTATATTTGTAGGTATATGTTTAAAAATACGAAATATCGAAGACAGAAAGTTTTAGTATCGATAGTTTGTGTTATTTTGATCGTAAAAAGAGAAACATATTTTCCTCGTTCGTATTGGTTTATATTTGGTAGTTATTCCTTTTAAAACCAGTTTTATTTATTATCTCTTAAGTTATAAACATGTAAATTTAATTTAAAAAAGGTCTAAAAACATTATATATTACTATTGACACAATTCCTCATCACTAATGAGCGAAATCTATCTCAAGTGAACCAGTTAGTCAATTGTAGGAATTAACCACATATCTTCAGACTTCCAGAGCACTTGTAGCGTAATCCCTTAGATATTGTAATTATATCGAGTATCATGTTTACATAAGTTACCATAACCGCTAACTATATTACACATTTACCTACTTTCAGTCTGAATGTGGCACGTTTTGTGTAGCACTCCGCAAATATATCACTCCAATGTGTGAAGTTGACATAAATGCCGCGCTAGAGATGAGTTATTGGACAAGCGTGATTTCCGCAATCATATTTAAAGTATAATAAATTATATGAAGTAATGAGAGATATGAAGAGCATAATATATAGTGCTCTATCTTATAGTGTGGAACAAGTGATTCTTGTTTCTCCAAAATGGCTCAATTCCAAAAGCACTGCAGATATTTATAATAAATTTTAGAAGGGTGTACGCTTTTATGAGATCCTATTTTCATGTACATAAAATTCTACTCTTTGCTACAAAGATTTCATTGTTAATGTTAATAATTAAAATACATATTGTACATGAAAGTAATGAATATCATTAAAATAATATTAAGATATAAAATCTAACAATAGTCCAATACATGCCACCCGAACTAACCAAGTTTTAATCAGTACCATACTAACTAACCAATCAAGACAACATCAATGTATCTAAAACTATTTTATTTTTTTCTAGTATTACATAGATATTTTTATATTTATAAATGAAGTAAAATACCTGAACATTAATATACGCTCCAGAGTTGATGAGAGCGAGTGCGATTTCATAGTATCCCTCCTTGCAGGCGATCGCGAGCGCCGTGTAGCCGTCCTTGTCTAACGCGTTCACGTTCGGCTTGTGTTCTAGCAGCATTTGGACTATTTCGTAATGGTTTCCTGTAGAAATTTAAGTATTTTCAATAATAAGTTTGTATTGAAGTCTTTACTGTATCTTAAAAACGCCCTGTGGATCTTAAAAGAAAAGCATTATAAAGAGTTACAATACATTTTTCGATTGTTTATCTTAAGAAACATAGACCAGAATAGACCTATTAAACATTGGACTCCTATTCTGTATTTTGTAAATAAAATGAGAATAAGCTCAGCGTTACATAAGATTTATTAGACTTATGTCTATACTAGAGATGGGCAGAGGGTTTAAACCCATTGGGAATAAACCGGGTTTTTACCCGGTCGTTGGGAAGAAATAGGGTTTAAACCCGAAAATGGGTTTTATTCGGGTATTTACTATTTTCATGCATATCTATTTTTTTTCAAGCGCAATTATTACTTTGATGATAATACTGTACTCAATATGCACTGTAAAAAGACATTTACAGCGCCAAAATGCCATTTTATCACGCGATTATAGAAGCAGACTTAAGTAACAAGCCAATCAATCAGCCTATGCTTTTGATGTAAATATCAAACAATGTCCACGTCCCGTCGTTATTTTAGAATATAATATCCTCTGGCCGCTATAACAACAAAAACTAAAAATAAAAAACATCAAAATAAATGGGAGACGCCATACAAGGACCCGCTATTTTTCGGCATATTTCGCTTTATCTATTGAACCGTAATACGTAAACAGTTCAAATTTTCACAAGACAATTACTTTTATGGTTGCTATGAAAAAAATATATAACAATTGGGTGGTACGGAACCCTCCTTGTGTGAGTTTGACTTGTATTAGGAAACGTGTATGTTTCCTTGATAAAAAGTAGTATAATAATATGTCGTCTTCTGACTACAGTATACAAAATATTTATTATGGGGTGAAATTTTGAAATGAGCCTTCAGGACCAAATCCTAAACTGTAAGCATCGGCGAAAAAAGCTGAAGAGAGTTACGAGGCCGATTTTGACAAAAACTAAAACTGCATAATTTGATTTTTTCAAAATCCGGGAATCGAACGAGTTCATTTAAAAAAAAAATACTTTTTTTCATACAAAACGTTATTTTTTTATATTTGAGCCTAGCGATAAAGCAGACGTGCAATGATCACAATTGGCCTCGTAACTCCTTTCAGTTTTTTTTCAAACTCCTATCTATGAAAATATGATACTTTAGTATTTTAGACAAATATAACGACACCTTAACTGTCGAAATTTATTTAACCAGATCCGAATGTATTAAAAAGATTTACAAACATACAAAATATACGCGATAAACATAACCCTTCTGTGGCAGTCGGGTAAAAAAGTAGGTAAAACCTCAAAAATATAATATTAAAAAATGTAAAAACGTTGAAAATACCATAGAAACTTCTAGTAAATCTATTCAATAAATATTTGAACTATTTTAAACACTGTCTACAGATTTTATGAAATCATTATTAAATACCCAAATACATACCCTGTGGGAGGGTATAAACGGGTATTTATCGGGTTTAAACCCAGTGTTTTGCCCATCTCTAGTCTATACTGACCATAGACTGTATCTTATCAATATAATGAAACTATATTATTAAATGATTAAAGCATTAATCGCTAATCTATCATTATTTACAAACAGTATCGATTACAGTTATTAATTGCACCCTCATAATGTCACAACTGACATAGTGAAGTTGATCTCTTATTGACATGTGGAAAGAGCCGGAGACGACCTAGCGATATATAAAACATATGACATTTTATCGAAGCTCTCATACGTTTGTTTGTCAGACATTTTATAGACAAACTACGTGAGGTTAAATTGTTGAACCTAGTTGTTAACATGTTTATGTTAAATGTCTATTTAAGTTTATTTGCATATCCGGTTAACTACATAGTCTCGTAACTCGTAAGCGTAGTTATACCAGTACCTATGTCACGCGGGATCGAGCTGCCTAGAGTGGGTAGGGAACATTAATAGGTTCCATGGCAAATGTCTAAGAAAAAAAAATCATAAACTATTTTTCTGAGCCTCATAAATTTGTGCGAAATATCTTCCTATCACCGATGCTAAACTCGAATCCCCTAATTACACAGAACCAAAAGTAAAAAATAAAGGCTTAGAAGAGTGTTAGAAACGGAAAAATTAATACTGTCTACGAAATAAAAATTAACTGCATCATAAGGAAATATCATAGCACCGTTTAATTAAATCGAGACTTATATTACAAACCTACAGACTATACTTCAAACAATAGATTTCAATGAGAAACACAGACTACACTTAACATTATTTTTGAAAGAAGTAAACTTAAACATGAAGCTGATGATTTGGTCATTGATGCACTTTTTGTCCATTTTTTTTGTACAAAAACCGCTTATAATTGTTTCCTAACGATATTACTCATTTCCTCAATAGTACAACATATTAATTATAGTTCTGCTACCAGTGTAAACCAGTTTTATCAAAATAATAGTCAAACGCTTGTATTACATGAGGAAAAATCTTGCGGTCATTGTATGATAAATATTAATTGTTACAGAAAAACTTGTAATCATATTAATTAAACAGTATAAATAAATGATCATTACAAAATTGATTTAACTTGTCAATTACAATTTATCTTTATTGAAAATTAAGAATGTGTTGTCTCCTAAAAAGGAATATATTAAATATGTATAAAAGTGAGATTCCTTACACCCGACACAGTTGAATTAAATCAATCAAAATATCAAATGATGAATAATTCATTCATTAACACTGATTAAAGATTACAAATCATATTTATTTTTTCGAATCAATTAAATCAAATTTAAATAAAATTAACACGTTAAATGTTTATATTAACAAATGCCATATGTAAGGGTTTATACCAAAAGGCACTAAACCTGTAATCTGAATTTCGAACTGAAATACCAGATAATTAATGACCTACTATAGATGTAGGCGGTCCAAAATATTAAATGTATGGGGTCGTTCTATTAAATGTCACAAGGAAATTCACGTGAATCTAGAACTTCGCGGATATAATTGTAAGTATAAAATTTGCATGTAGAATGTTTTTACACAAGTAATAGTAAAAGGTGACAATAACAATGTGATGTTTCCACAATGTGTTTGATTAGTAGGGGTAAAATCGATGGTGTGGGAAAATTGTATTATTGAAACTATAGTCTAATTAAGCTATATTTTTAAAACTGGTAACACCACAACAAGAAAATTGTTATGTGTATAATGTTCATAATTAAAAAACAAAAAATAAATAAAATTAGGCACTTCAACTTTAAACTATACATTCCAATTCTACGCCTGTAAAATGAAATAAAATTAAGAACTTAAATTTTACATTATACATTTTTCTTCAACGTTATCTTCTCCGTTCCACTTACACACTTATACAAATGACAAACTTTGTGCGGCTTGCAGCAAGGGCGTCCAGCAGTACATGCCGGTGGTGTTGGGGTCGGTACGAGTTTTACCCCAACATATTTGAACAACTTAACACAACCGTACACGCACCTTGTGCGGCTTGCAGCAGCGGCGTCCAGCAGTACATGCCGGCGGTGTTGGGGTCGGCGCCGGCGCGCAGCAGCGCCGCGCACGACGCCGCGTCGCCGGCGCGCGCGGCCCACGTCAGCGCGGACGTCGCGTACTTGTCGCACGAGCTCGGCCGCGCGCCCGCCGCAAGCAGCCGCTGCACCACGTTGCTGTGCTTCCGACCCGCCGCCCATACTAGCGAACTGTTCAAATACACATATTATACACAACTTAGTATTGAATAAAGCAACGAACTTATCAAATACAAAATATAGTCCGCGTAAAACTGCTAGTCCGCTCTGAATATAGAAATGAATCGCGTCGCCCTAGCAACTTGTTTGACTAAACCTGCTCGCAATAACTTCATAGCAGACTAGTAGTTTGGCGCGGACTATACGTTAACTCACGATTAACGGCCAGTATTAACGATCAACCCAATCTTTCGTCCATTTGACAATTTCTAGTAAGCAGAAATTGTCAGATTTCAATTATTTGTAGGCAAAATTTGGACTTATGTAATTATATTCATTTGCATAATTCAATCACATAAGACGACATATTTCATATTTGGTTATTTCCTCGTGTAAATTAATTCATAAAGCGTTATTGCAACTTAATTCTATTATGTAGCACTTTTAGTTTGGAAGGTTTTCGATAGAATTGAAAAAAAAAAATCCAACGTCTCATTTGCGGACACTATTGTTGTCTACCATTTAAATCTCCTAGTGTCTACAAGGCATACTCTACGTCTACATGTGTTTCATGCGTAGGATATTTACTAAACGATCACTTCTAGACCTCTTCTGAGTCGAGATAATTTGACGATTGTAATTTTAATAATATTCACTTAGTCTAATGTCTGTTAGTAACACGTATAAACATCGTGCAATTTTCAACGAAATTATTTTTCATGCGACCATCACCAGAAATATGCGCAACCAGACACCTCACATTTTAACATATGTTTTACTTCAGAATGGATCATTCCTGATTTTTTGTAAAATTGTATTTTGCGGCTGTTCTTTGTAGGTGAGCTGACATTCCTACGGCCTTTAAACATAGTTGTTCTTTTATAAAAGAAAGCGAATGTGTTCGACATTATTGATGGAAAGTCACCATCGCTCACTAACATTCGCATCTGAAGAGTCATCAATTAAATGGATTAATAACCGCTTTGAAGTAAAGCTCTTTTCGTGATGGCCTGCAAATGGTAAACGCGTCTTTATTTAAACTTGAATCCAGTTCAAGTGCAGTTCTCATCGCGACACGCTATACATTTCAGTGCACATTTCAATAGTTGATATAATTAGTAAGCCCCAGGAAATCTTTTGGAGGGCAGTTCTATTAATATCACACCTCGACTGTCCGTCTCCATTTGTTTTGCGTCTCGGGGAATATTTTGTCTAGACAATGGGTAATTGCTTTCAATATCAAATATCTTCAGGGTACCTGGTAATTCCTTTCAATATCAAATAACATCAGGGTACCTATACATTATTTTTAACTACTTGTTTGTTTTGGCTATGATATCAGTGGTTTACTTCAGATCAGTTTCCAAGAATTCTCTGGCCGGAAGTATAAATATAATAATACAAAAACTTTTCTCTTTTAACTCTGAAAATAGTGTATTGGCTAGGTTAAATGTGTGCGTTGACAATATCCCTCATCGTTAATTTAACAAAATTATCTTGACAATGCTCGTGCAAAGATACGTTGTATTCTATTCTTTGCTATGTCATACAGTGGTAAAGGTACACAATGCACAATATTGCGAACAATTAGCAATAAATAAATAATAATAGTAATGCTACACTGTGTTGTCAATTCATGAATTGAGCAGTTTGCATATTTATATATCTTCACTATCATGATACACAATAGACGCCAGGTCGATTTATCAGGAAGATAGTGATCGCAAAGTTTGATATGCCAAATAATAAAGATTAGAAGTGCAATAAAACATTCTTAAAATTCCACGCACATTCAATATAATAACAATAACGTCGGTGGATTAATAAACAAGGAAAACCATTGAAATGCTTAGTGTTCTAATGAAAAAATAATGAAATACAAACATGGCATATAGATAAGAAATCAATATTGGGGGTTTATTTTATCACACAGTCATTGTCGCACTATCATTCACACTACAGTCCTAATTCAATATAATTGGTCCAATTCACACACAGTTTTCATTTCTTTTTTTAGATTCCATTCGTCTGATACCTCGCAGATTTTATTAATTAAAAAAAAGTTAACATGAGATTTAAAATAATCAGATATTAAAATGTAATAATAAGAACGTAGGTATAGTCCGCATAAAACTGCTAGTCCGCTCTGAATATAGATATAAATCGCGTAGCCATAGCAAATAGTATGACTAAACTTGCTCGCATTATTAAATAAATATAATTTATACATAGTAGAACCGTTTGACATACAAAAATGTAGGGCTGCTTTGAAGGGTGCGGTAAGGCAGATTAATGATTTTGAGATGTTCCATCTTATTTATAAGAAGTAGCAATATAAATTCATCAGTGGCCGTTACCACTTTCCACCAGATATATACTCGTTTGCTGCTTCTACTGTTGTACTGTACTGGTGTACTGTATTGTTACTACTCCATAATTTAAACGTCATTATCATCAACCCATTTAATTAGACCCATAACAGGTAACTTAATTGGTACACTTCACATATTTCTAATACGCACATAACTTTGAAAAATAATCAGAGATGCGTTCCTGTGATTTGAACCTCGGACCCTTCGGTCAAAAGAGATCGAGTTTCTTAACCACTAGGCTATCACTGTTTTTCTACGACAATTTAAATTACTTACTTGATATTATAATTTCCGTGCGCGTGCACGTCAGCTCCTTTCTCCAACAAAATGGCCACGACGTCGTCATGTCCCTTATACGATGCCCACATCAGTGGGGTCCATCCACCCTGATGAACAAAATACACATTTTATACTTATGTAATTATTTTATATATAACAATAACGACTATTATATATATTTATAGATGTTAAAAAATATGCTAGATACTCTAGAACTTTAAAAAAATCAAGTGAATACTATTACGGTTCAAGAGATATAGCCCCATGACAGGCGGACAGACAGCGGAAACTTAGTAATAGAGTCCCGTTTTTACCCTTTGCGTAGAGAACCCTAAAAATAATACAATAATGTGAATTCGGCAATTTTCATTCAGCAATCGTTTGAATTTTAAGTGCTTGGTATTAACAATAGTTTATTTTACAGAGCCACGCCCAGACTTGTAGTATTTAAATGGCAATAAAAATTAGTTTCGCTTATTAGAGGATGAATTAGATTATCATCCTGAATTGAAGAGTTTGTCTTTATTTTTATGGTTCGTAACCAGTCTGACTGCCTCATGCCGTTAAAAAAGAAATATTTTTTGTCAAAATTATTTCACGACCAAAATAGCAACACCGTAATTTCCATCAACACATACAAACATTTGTGTGTTTGTGTGTATAATATATTTTCTAGTGTGCATTCATGTATATTTGATTTGTTTACATAAATAATTATTATTATTAATAATGTTGGTTTGTTTACATTTAACGCCACGACAAGTGTGTGTCAGTGACGTGGTTGACATGTGTAACCCGTTCGCTGCGGCGGCTCATGTTCTGGTTATGTAAACACCATCTATGACGAGGTATTTACCTAAACAACATCGCCATTAACTTCATATTAATAAACATTATTATAAACATTATATTCCACAATTCATTCTAAATCAAAGTTCAAGACTAATAACACAGGTATAATTTAGTCATGTAAGTTTAACAAGAATATTAACTGATTGTATTTTTTTTTATGATTAATATGTCGTGCTCTTTGGTTTCCGATTCATTATTAGAAAATTTACTCCATCACGTTTTTCTGGTTTGTATTGACGTCAATAAATAGTAGAAGAGAACTTGTGCGTCTAAGACCACAACCGGTATAAAAAATCATAAGGATAAAGCGATTTGGTCTTTAAATTTTAACATTTGCATATAAGAGATCACACGACTTCACGGTCACGTTTATAGTAGTCACGTGTGGGCAGCTAACAACAAACGAATTAGAGTTTATTAAAGTTTGTTGGACCCCTTGAGAACAGCGCGGAAAGAAAAACTACTTTTTATTGGTGTTCATTCATTGAATAGAAACACTTGATTTGTGTTCATTGATACAAAAATTATCCTTGAGTCGTAACTACTCAATCAATTACACATTAGCTATACATCACGATCATCTTATAATACGTATAAAACCTTTCATTTTGTTTCCGGGTGTATGGATTGAAACTGCGTATTTCGAAAATCATCTTGACATTTGCCTCGTTTATAAACATTATCGTATTACAAATATTAGTCATAGTTGTTTCCTTCATTTAACATATAAATGTATTAGGTAGCGAAATGAAGAATCACATGACGAGTCTCCGATCTTCGCTTAATCACTGACATCTATTTGCAGCTATCAGATTCGTCCTCGGGACACACTAATTGCTCATAGTAGATCTCTTCTAAAAATATATTGTTTGTGAAAGAAGTTCACTACGTGACGGTGGAGGTGTGTATTTTAACCAGTTTTAAGAATGTGTGGATGTCACTGACATCTTGGCAGAGCTCCACCACAAGTATAAATATACAAAATTCGAGTGCACAGTCCAGAACACATTTTGGTCAATGCTCTATTATAAATATTTGGGTCACAAATGCAACTGCATTGTTGCGTTTTTATATTCCGGTATTTACGCAAAAACATTTTATCGTACATGAATCACTAGCTTAGAGAAGGCTTAACTCGATAAGGGGATTTGCGTTTTGGAGTGGGGTCGTTATCTGAACAATATTTGTTAGAAGTGGTCTTAATGAGAATAGGTATCAGCAATTGAGTTTTGAGTTGTGGTATTATGAGCTGCTGTTTTTAGCCTTGGACAAAGATATGCGTCTAGACTACCCAGGTAATCGTAGATACTTAAGAAAACAGAAAATAATATTTCAAATAGGAATAAATGTAGGTTTATGCCTTAGGCTTTATGGAGCTTCCATATATAAAGGTTCTTCCATATGGCGCTACAAATACGTGTACATATAATGATTTTCTGAAGTGGTGGTAGATCGACGAGGTTCAAAAAGACTTTTATAAAATTTAAAGAGGCAAATTCTGATATCTTCTTATCTTATCTGTAACGCATTATCGTTGTTAATTGCATTCGCCCAATCTTTGGTTTCAACCTGTGCGCTGGCGTGAAGCAGCTCAATGACACCAAGCATCGGCCGCTCGGTATTGCGCACATGAGTTCCGTCGTACCATTCTGTTGTAGGTTCTATATAGGTCCATCGTCGACATGTACTGGCACACTGTTGCGCACGAGTCTCCTCTTAGAGAGAGAGGGGTTTGGGCCATAGTCCTCCACACTGGCGCGTCGCGACTTGATATACTTCATGCACCTTTGAGATGTTTTTCTTCGGCGTTATAGCAAGTGATCATTATATGTAATACGCACAAAACTGAAAATATTGGGTACTCACACAATCCCTTGTGTCGACTTTAGCGCCGGCGTCCAGCAGCTCCTTGACAGCGGGCAGGTGTCCGCCGCGCGCGGCGAACGCGAGCGGCGTCCAGCCGTCCGCGTCGCTGGCGCACGCGTCCGCGCCCGCCGCCAGCAGCAGCCGCACCGCCGCCACGCGCCCGTTCTCACTCGCGCACATGAGCGCCGTCGTGCCGTTCTGATCATTAAGTTAATATTAATAATATAATAATTAAATTATTAATTTGGTTCACCAAATTGGATATTCACATTGTATTGGAAAAATATAAAAATATACTCGAAATTAAAATGAAAACTACATGCAGAGAAGAAAAAATGTTAAATACAAATAAGTTATATTTGCTACTTTTAATGTTATTTGTTTATTTTATGCAACCTACGTGGCAAATTAATCGGAAAATGTATTTAGGTAATAACAATAGGTAATATGCTAAACAAAGTGTCTCCAGCTTGATTGAAGATATGTCTGAGATGGTAAGTGTTCTAAGTAAATATCTGTCTAGAGCACGTGTTTATTTTTGCAAAAATATCGTGTATAGTACTTAATAGTCCCAATACGTTGCGTGTCCCAATATTTTTTGATAAGAAAGCCCTAGAAAATATAAAAATTCGTAACTGAAATTTTGACATGACATCATGAGTGTAAAATGCACGGAATGTTAAGAATATAAATAAAATATTTAAATTAAATAAAAAAAGCACTGTTTCGTTGCATCGTAATGAACGTAACTAATAAAATTGTCTAGAATAGCAGTGACGTTGTTGTAGTTAAAATCTAGTAATAAAGTATCATTGAATAAATCAGTATGAATCATCGTACATTATTTATTACATTTAATGGGTTAGAGGTATAACCACAAATCTAAAAGGAAAAAAACACATTGATTTCCTTAACACTCATCAATGAGATCGTAAAAATTATTTGAATTGCCTACTCGATTAGTTTGTGGTTTTTACAATTTTTTTGTAGCAAATATTTCCTACTTCTGAACTATATGTGAGCTTTTAAAAAAATATTCGCATTTATTGTTTGAAGAATAAAGTCAGAAAGAACTCACTAATTTTCTATGGGTTTCTTTTTCTGAACTGCTGAAGGATATTAGTACCGTACCTACTATGCGGAGGAAGGGCTAAGACTTTTAGCGAATCAGGCTATTGGTTGAATGATATACAGACTTTATAGTCTAATTACACACGATAGAGTCGAAGTTAGTTCATTATATATAAAGATTATAAAAATAATTATTACTATATTTATAGCTATAAATACTATTTTCCGGATATTGTTCTTAATGACCGCTCCGATCACTGGCGACCTTTAGAATTTAGCTTTTAATGAGCAACTAATTTTAGATATAAATTTCAATAATATTAGTTTAAAAATATTTTCCATATCTAACGTAGTTTAAAACAGGACTTAATGAAATTATCTCAAAGTTTTGAATTATTTAATGCCTATACGAAAAAAAAACAAAAAATATAATAGAATATTAATAGTTAATTGATAGAATATTGATAGATATTGACTAGTGAGCTAATAAATACCTAAGGTAGGTATTTATTAGGTGTAAGAACAGGAGCACAGTACAGTCATTTCCGAATCAGGTGGACTTGATTTAGATATCAGAATGTGGTTACAGCCCCTACATTCATAGCTCACAGGAACGACCTGATTGGTTTTTAATAAGGGATGAATACAGGGATTCAAAATTACTTTTATCTATCTAACCATACTGACTGTAGATTTCGTCGTGATAGAAAAAAAGTGCATTTGAAAACGACTTAATAACATGTTAAATAATTAAATAACAAAAACGTATTTTTATGAACCACTACGTGGTTTATATATATTAAATTGAATTTTTAACTGATTATTATTTAGGTAAAATATCAGACTATGCTTTAAAATAAATTTCGAAATCATCACTAATTTAATGTGATGTGACTGTGTGTACTGGAGAATCAGGGTTAAACTCAGTTCCATTTTTAAAGTTTCAAACAAAACCGATTACATGGAATTAGTTAAAAAAGTAATAACTTACCTCGTCCTTGTCGTCGACATTAATATTCTTGTTAGTGACGAGGTACTGATGTAGTTCACCGCCATCACTGTTCACCAGTTGCGAGAGCGTCTTGAAGCAGGCCAGCGACACCATCGACTCGCTGCGATGGAGGCTCTGTCGATCATCATCACAAGTTATAAAATTTTGCCAACGTTTTCACTAAACTACGTGGGAAATTACTTCACTTTTGTGCATTTTTTACGATGAACTATTTCTCAAAATTAAATGTATTTTTTAACAATTTATAATAAGAAGGGGCGAGACAAAGTTGCAATGAACACGATAACTTATTTTTCACAGAAAGGAAAATAATAAACACATTTTACATCATGCCTTGATAAGAATTAGTTAACTAAAATATAATACAGTTTAGGTGCATAATGCATATTAATGGTTAACACCTCACTCGGATGCAAATGCCAGCGTAACATCATTATGTTGTACCTATACCAAAGCCGTAACTGCAGTGGCACGGTAAGTACTCGTATGACAAACTGTAACGCAGGACACACAACGAGCAAACGTTTGCTCGGCACAGTTCTGTGTCTATAATGAGCATTATTTATAGATATAATGATAACGAATGATATCACAAGGTAACTAATAAACTACACAACAAAATGTTTGGCGTTAAAAACGATAAACCATCTTGCGTCTTACAATAAATTTCACCGCAGTGTCGGGCATAATAAATAAATTTATCGGTAAAACTTTGTTTCCCGAAAAAAATTACTTATAACCTGAACGCTCATAATTTCAAAGAATAAATGGAGGCTGTTTTTCTCGGTTGCTTAGAATAAATAAAATCCATGCGCAAGAGTTTTATTTACCTTATTGGATTATTATCCTAGACATTCACATGCGTGTCATTTCAAACTCAGAGCGATTACACTAAGAAGTTAGTACAAATAAGGTGTTTATTAAAAATACCAGTTTCTATGTGGTAGGTTATTAATCGCGAACAGTACACTTTCACACTAATATCAGTTTCTATGCAGACCGTGTTAGAGTGGCGTCGTAGCGCAAATCCATGGAATACGAAGCCATGGCTGTGACGGCGTTGTTCCCCGGGAGGCGCCGTCACCGTGAACCGGGGCACGTTGAATTGCGGGCCCGCTGTAAACGGGCCTGAGTGCTCGTTACTGCCGATGTTCAGGTGCAGAAACGAGCGCCGCCGTCGCTTGTGCTGCAGCATGGGCGGCGCCAGCATGCCACCCGCAAAGCTGTTGCTCTTCGCGCGCTGCGGCGGAGTCTCCTCCGCGGAGATGTCCGACTTGTCCGACCGCTCGGACCCGGAGCCGCTGTGCTCCGTATCCGACGACGGCGGCGATTCCCGAACCACCTCGAGCGGCGACTCCAGTGACCCCGGCGGCCTAGACACATTTTTCGGTCTATGGATATTCGCAATGAGGCAGCGGATATGTACGTATTCATTATCGCCGCTCCTCGTTCTGCTTGGGTTCGGCGGTAGGGACATAATGCGTTCCCTTCCCGCATAATAAATACGAACGCACCGCGAACCGTCCCGTGACAGATTTGCTAGAGTTGTGACTGAGTCGCGCCGCAGGGAACGCGAGTTGTCTCGCGTGATCGCGATGGGCGGTTACTATTTAGAGCGCGTGGTGGTGCAGGGCGGGCGGAGGGCGGTCGCGATGAATGAACGGTGACGGATACGTACAAGAGAATAGGTGCTGTAAGTGCGTAACGATATGCGTTTGAGGATCGCGGAGGCGGTGCGCTGTGCGACTCGCTCTGGAGGCAGCATGTCGCACGGTGTCCGGCCACGCTTTGTCGACAAGTCCGCGATGAGGTCCGACCGTGCGCTGCCGGTGCCCTCCCCGCCGCTGATCATTTCCCATTATCCGTTTCTTATTTTATTCTTCGCCTTCTCGTTTTAATTTATATCGTACGCGAACGTGAGTCATAACGAGGTGTTTTTTTTTACGATACTGATTTAAACTGAATAATTAATTGTCCGAAAAGTATGTTATTAAACAAAGATTCAGATGATTTCATGCTTAATAGCGGTTTCAAAATTAATGTTTTACTTTTCCGAAGAAAAAATATTGCGGTACCTATTTTTAAACTTTTTTTAATTTGTATTATGTAATGTCTACGTAAAATACTTATAGCAACAATATGTGAATAGGTAATGAATAATACGAAAAAAAATAATAAAAAAATCAAAAACAACTAATCTAACTTCAATTTCATTTACAATGGTATATTGAACATATTTCATGTTTAAAGTAGTTAGAGAGTTAAAGTTATGAGAGATAAAAATAAAAATCACCGAGGTGAGGATACGCGATGCAAGGAGGGCAAAAAGAATAACGGGGTTACAGGATTCCAACCAGCAATGCCCCACGCTGAGACCAGACAAATGGAACATACAATTTTAATTTTAACCATTATTAAATCTCATTTAGCAAATGTAAAAATTAACAAAAAGCAGTAAGGAAGACCATAGAATTTCTGATACTGAAATTAAGAAGCTTATAAAACACTGAAATTCATACCTGTCCATAAGTCCTTATAAAAGAAGCTGCTCGGAGCATTTTGAGGATCCAGCGTGGGAGTGCGTATTATTTTTAAATACTAATATAAAAAATATCACTTAAAAATATTATCTTTATTATTCGCATGCTCTGAACGATAAAGGATTAAAATATAAGCTTAAATGAAATCGCCATAAGCGATATCCTTGTCTTATAGGCGATAATGTTTAATTAAGATAATACTACTTGTTCAACACAAAGATTTACCTGATAACGCGAGAAATACTCTCATTACACCATCATTTACACACGCACCATAAAGTATGGGAAGATAATACAGTTTGCGCTTAAACCTTGCTTCGACTGAGTAACCAGATTCCTTTTCTATTTATAACCCGGTGAGCTTAAGGAGTTTTATTACATAACAAGTAACCCATCCATAGACTGTATATAGGTACACTTAGCAACAGATTTTTTAATAGCATAACTTCAGACATGAAACGATTAACTCCATAAATTAATGTTTTAAATTTATGCGTAATCCAGTCTTATTATAGCTAGCTTCTTTTTACCTTCTACGTGTAGACTCGGGGACTGGGCGAGATGATATACTTACCTAACCTCAGGGATAGCAATGCATCTGTGGTCGACTTCAGGTAGGACTAGGTAGGAGGAAATACAAATTTTGTCGTTGCCCGACTTGTAAATATTGGATTACTAAAATTAATTTAATAATTTATATCGGAAATTATGATGATATTAATAAGAGAAGATTTCTTATTATACAAATTTAAATGTTGAAAATTATGAACTTGTCACAGTAACAAGTAAACACTTATTACCTATCTCTATTAATACCATAAGTGTTAAGCTTAAATTCCATCAATATCCTCCATTAGTAATATTAAATAACAATTTGTAAGTAATCCTTACTAATATTATAAATCCGAAAGTAACTCTGTCTGTCTGTCTGGTTGTCTTTTCTTCACCCCTAAACCACTGAACCGATTTTAATGAAATTTTGTACAAAGATAGTCTAAAACCCGAGAAAGGACATAGGATAGTTTTTATCCCGGAAATCCCACGGGAACTAGGGATGGCGATCTAAGATCGATTAATCGGAGAATCGATCTTTTGGACCAAAAGGTCGATTATTTTAATCGATCTCCAGTAATGGATCGATTCAGTGAATCGATCTTTCAACCCAGAAGATCGAAATTCGATTTTATAATTTACCTACAGTTACTTTACTTATCCGTTTTAATCGATCTATCTATTTATATGAAAATGATCATTTGTCTATATACATTTTATAGAATCGGAAACTATGCATTTGATCAAGTGATGATCTTTTGCAAAATTGTTATCCAAGAGCCCACGAAGGTTTGGGAGTTGGTAAGACCAATTTTCGACAGATGGCACCACTGTCATTCCAATGAATGTACGAATTTTCTGTTTTATGTATGTCATATTATATCTTTAAAATGCGGGCGAAGCCGCGGGCACCACTAGTCCATTATATATTAGCATTACTGATTACTGTGGTAAAACCATGATACTAACGATGATCAACTCGACTACTTATTGTTTGGCATGATATATAGATGATTACCGCATACCAAAGTTTTAATTCAAATACCACATATGTACCTAAATGGAACAGGGAAGAACATATACCAAAGTCTCGGAGCGTGAGCGACAAAGAGGGTCATTCCACTTAGGTATTTCAAATGAAGACATGATTGACTATCGAATTAGCGTAAATAAGAGCAAAGCAATAATTCTACTTTTAAGCATTCCTTTGAAAATCATTTCTGAGTACTCTATAAATTTATATGAAACGAGGAAGCAATTGAAAGCGGACGTTTATTTACGTTTGGAAGTTTAGAACGACATTTAGCGCTACATAAATTGGATCGCAGTCAACACTGTTAATTGAAGCTTTCATCGACTCTCGAGATGCCAGTCAACAATATATACAAATAAACATACTACTATTGTTATTCATTTTTGTTTACTATTGATCATATGGAAAATAAATAATGGCTTCTCGCTTTGGATTCCAAATCATTAATACCATTTTATTATATTTTGGTTTAAAGCCAACATGAATAACGCTGAATGAATGATCATCATGAAATATGAATATAGTCAGTTTCCCAATCACTTATTGCTAAATGTATGCGGCGTTACGGATCGTACAAGATCAATACTATACCGCAGTTTATCTTGGAACCGTTTTCCAGGATAAAATTTAAAGAGTAGTGATAAAAATTACACATATACAAGTGCGTTTCCGATAAAACACAATATAGGTTTAATTAGTAATTTCCTCACCAACAAAGATTTGTTTGTATTTCATAGAGTTTCATTATGGCAGCATGATGCACAAACTTATTTCTGCGGTCTAAACTTAAGTACACCACGCCTTGTTCAAAGCAAATGTTTCAACGTTAACATTTTATTTTAATGATTTATGATACAGGCAAGAAAATAAATAAGGAACATTGTTAAGAAAACAACAACCTTAAGTAGGTACTTTACGTTGATACTTAGAACCAAGACTGATTTTCTATAGATTTTAGTTATTTTCCTGTTTATTAAAATTTTATAATCCCTCATTAGGTACTTATCGGATTATAGGATGTATAATATAAGTATAAATAGTAAAAGTATAAATAGGATTTATTGTAGGTAGGTATACTTACTTCTGAATGCACTTACTTCAGTGCTATGAGTATATTTTCACTTTTTAGACTGCTCGACAAGTATTGATGATTTTATTCGTCTACATTTTTTATCAAAATCATAAACGCATATTAAACTATGGGCATATAAAAATGTATAAAATGTATAAAAACTATACGCATATAAAAAAATTTACACCCAAATGCACCAATAATACGGAGATTATAGTTTTCAATATTCAAGGAGAGATGAAAATAGTACCTATTACCTAATGCGTTTTCCATGCTTCCATATAGTAATTACTTTCGTATAAATAATGTATGTACATTTTGTTATTATTTTGTCAAAACGAGCGTTAAATATTTTTTTCTTAAAAAATATATTTCACACTAATTTATATACAGTATACATAGTTCTTTATATTTCTTGTAATATTGAAGGCTGTAGAACCCTTTGTGGTTCGATGGGCGGCACCACCGCCACACATATTTCTGCCTAATAACAGCAGTGTTAATCGCTGCTGTGTTCCGTTTTGAAGGGTGTGGTAAGGGAGATATACTTTTCCGAGGCGTTCCAGCTTAGTCCTCAGGGGTAGCGGCGTATCTGTGGCCGACCTCATGTAGGAATATCTAATTCTATCTGGGGTTGATTACAGATGTCCATGGGCGGCAACAGCCACTTACCATCAGGTGGACTGCATGCTCGTCTGCTACTCCTTTGTTATAAAAAATATATTATATAAATATATACCATTTGTGTTTATTTTTATTCCTAGTATATGTTTATTATTATTGAACGTATAAATACCGCCTTGCATATTTTCTGCTTTACCCAAAGGTTGACTGGTACTGAATGCTTCTAGCATTAAGTCCGCCTTTTATACCAATTTTATGGTATAATAAAGTTCTAAATAAATAAATATTTTTCCAGTAACTCCCGGAAAGTATCGCGATTGAATCATAATCCATTATTATACGAAAACAGTAATATATTTACAGCCGCCAGACTGGCCGTCACATTGTTATGACACAAAGCAGATTTTCATATAAAAATATATTTGGATGAGGGTTATGTAATGCGAATAGGACGGTTATGCTAAAAATGTTTCATAAGAAAATGTAGGTCACATTAATATACAAAAAATCACTAGTTTGATTTGATGGCCAGATTTGATAGCTATGGATAAGAATGTTAGATACGTATGAAGCAGGCTCAGGTGCCTCCGATGACGCCTTCGATCTCCTGCCAAAGTTAGGGAGTCGCCACATCTATAAGATCGAAACTTTCAGGGAGGGAAACTAATCCACTTATGATTTGAGCTCCAATCGATACGTTTACTCGTTTTGAGTTGCCAAAAACTGTAAGTAGTTACATGACAAAGACCGTTTACCAGTTTATGGAATGTGCTTATTAAATCTTAGTACCATCTTTCTATATAAAAATAATTAAGAAGACACTACCGGCTAATATTGACATGTACAACGCAATTGATTAAGCAATTAGGTATATATAGATAGTATTAGCAGCTGTTTATCAGTATCTTATCCTATTGCATACAGTTTAATTTACACACGCGATTGTCGGTACTAATTAGTATTAACTATATAATTGAACATGATGAATTGCAACAGTGACACAAGTTACTACAATTTTGCAGTCATTGTTTAAGAGCGCACATTTATAGACAACTAATATTATCTTTCTCCATCTAGTACCCCTATAGTAAGTATATTTATATTATATTTGATGCTATGCAATAAAACTATTCTGCTTGTAGCTTTACCATTATATACCTAATATTTAATTACATATTTAGGTAATAATAGGTGACGCTGTTCGCGTGAAGACTATATCAATAAATATGTGTTTCAATAAATATAAAATTATTTTGAATTTAATTTTGATTAGGTACTCTTATTAAAAACTGTTAAATTTGAAAAATAAAATATATCTAATATTGTATTTCTGACTAAAGCTTACTGCGGCTACTACTTAAAAACGTTGTATCTAACAAGCTTTAATGTGTTGTTATCGACACATTAATGTACTTAACATAATATTATTATTATTTAATACAAAACTACCATTAGCCTGCAAAATTTAGTATAATAATTAAAATATTTTTCATACCAGTTATATTTTCTTTAAACTGTAAACGGGACTTTGTTTTCTGGAACATCCGTTAAGTAACTTGTAAACATAATTCCTGGTAGTCATGGGCGGTGTAAGTCATACCTCATCGTGAAGGGGTTCTCTGAGCGTATCTCTCACAAACTTGTAGTATGGGAAAACGCTTCCGTAGCTCCTTGGCACCCGTAACGCGAGGACGAGCGGACGCCTCTCTGTCGGCGATGACGTAGACGGACGCTCGCCGTCCATCCAAGACATTTCAGTTCACACGATAGTCCACATAATTACACACCTTCAAACCACTTGAACGTAACAATAACACTATCTACACAACCGTTTAAGTCATAAGACATTATATTAACGAGGGTATAACCATTATTTAACTGACTTTTGCATGAACACCAGAGCCGATGCACGCATGCGGCGACGCTATACGTCTTTAATTGATAAGAATGATTGAAGTTACAGTGTGAAATTGTACAGGAGTGCTTATCGAAGTTATCTGTTTGTTTGTGGAGTCCTACACTTTATATTGACATTTAGTTATTTACTCCTTGCAACAGATATAAATGTGTGTTAGTTGTCCCGCTGTAAAATATACTACCTATCGACAGACGGACTGACTATAGTTATGAACTATTTTGTCGAAGAGTATAGTCCGCGTAAAACTGCTAGTCCGCTCTGAATATAGAAGTGAATAGCGTCGTCGTAGTAAATTGTATGACCACACCTGTTCGCAACAACTTCAGAGCGGACTAGCAGTTTGGCGCGAACTATACTAATCTTAATGTTCTTTTTTTCAGACAAATAATATTGTTTCAAGTAGTACGTAATTTACATTGTGCAGTTTTTAGGTACCTACGAACTCGAAGCTTTTCATAAGATTACGTAGCGATAAAATCTAATAATTACTTTAAACGTCATCAGGCAGTATATCTTTCATGTTTCGTAAAAGCGGTAAATTATTTTTCATTTAAAAATAAATACTATATGGAAAAAAATCATCCATCATGATTGGATTATTTGTAAACAATTGAGTTGCTAGCGCCATCTACCGAAGATTGTAGTGACTACTTGAAGAAATCGTTATGCGCGTGAGTAACATTTGCTAAGAATAGTAGCTAACTGAAAATTTTTGTACGAGAAACACAGATGGCGCTCGTATCGTCAATTTGATATGTCGATCATTGTTTACAAAATGTATTTTTTTTTGTAAATGTATTTTTCCTCGCAACTTGTTTAACTTATATAAAATATATTTAAAATAATTGAAAATATACACAAAACATGCGCCATCAACCAGTCGTTTAAGAAATATCTAAATATATCCTTGTTGCAATAATAATTTAGGTGCTAAAATGGCTAAAGGCGCAAATAATGGCAGCGATTACTTGCACATTAGGTTAATTTCATACGTGTTGTTAAGAAACAACTAGACGTACATCTAAACCTATAAATATTTTATTGATTAAAATACTTAACATTACTACAGTAGATATTGTAAGATTATAACATACCGATGTTGTAGGGCGAAATCCTTAGCAGGAACCACAAGCACGAATTCTTACATAAATAACATTATTTATAATATTAACGTGAATATAGCCTTGCGCAATGCAGAATTTAATTGATACAATGTATTATGTATTATTATAATAAGGTACGTAATGACGTAATTGAGCTTGTCTAATTGTCTGCAAGTTTAAACGCTAAATCACGGTATTTCTCAATAGTATGTCAACCACGTCAGATCGTAACAATAAACAATTGCAAATTAGTCATATTAATGCCACATCACACCGTTTTAATGACATGTTAATTTTACTTTAACCTAAGGAATCATTACTATTTAAGTAATTATGAGGATTCCAGCAAAATAATACTATAAATTCGGTTTCTTACGACTCTCGACATACTTAACTCATTATTTATGTCTTCAGCCTATAAATGAGTAATAAATCATTGTTCCTCTATTATTTCTGCATATCAGCAGACGTACTTAGACGTAAATAACTATGATACAAGGTTATATAAATTACCCGCAATTAAATGTACTATACACACATTTTATGACAAGTTATATCGCAATATAAAATTGAGTTCGGCCGTAGCAAGCCTAAGTGATACTTGTCAGTACATTAGCACGTGACATGGCCATTTTATGTGGTTTTACTGTTAATAATCGTTTCTTTCGTCACAATAAACCGAACGACTTTTGCTAAACGAGATGTTTTTGTGGAAAACAATAAGTAATTATTTACGTGCAAAAATATATTTCAAGTTACGTAATGTTGAGCTTGACACAAATAAACACGATTTTCCTACGACATACGAGGCCGAGTGGTAATGAGAATGAGGATCTCCTCAGTTCTCGTCCTCTCGATCATAAATGTTCACTGACCGATCAACAGAGACGTGACTGATCGCGTTTTCGTGTCCAGATAAGAACATTGATAGATTGCCTGTCATTTGCAAATATAAATAGATCCCCCATTTATAGTTATTTATACATATATTAGAGTTAGCATTTACTGGCAAACATTGCGATTTCAGAGTGCTCGATATAATAATATGATTCAGCTAAACACTTTAATGAATTTTTATTGCGTGATTAGTCATGTGAAGCAATTACATAATCAGTTCCAAAGATTTAAGATTAGACCGCTAAGTTTCAAATGAATAGCATACAAAATCCTAGTGATATATATATTTTTTTATAATATAGAAGTAGCAGACGAGCATGCAGTCCACCTGATGGTAAGTGGCTACTACCGCCCATGGACATCTGTAATCAACCCCAGATATTCCCACCTGAGGTCGGCCACAGATGCGCCGCTACCCCTGAGGACTAAGCTGGAACGCCTCGGAAAAGTCTGTCTCCCTTACCACACCCTTCAAACCGGAACACAGCAGCGCCTAACACTGCTGTTATTAGGTAGAAATAGGTGTGGCGGTGGTGCCGCCGGAGCCGAACCACAAAGGGTTCTACCACCTTCCAAAATTGTCCAAAAAATCTTGATATGTTTAATAAACATTATATTATTGTTCCCTTATCTCGCCTTTTAGGACCCCTAACCAGTAAAGGGTGCTGTTCCACAGAGGATCGACATATTTGACCTACACTTAATATTTTGTTTTGTTAGTAATTACAAGCTGTTTAACATATTACATTCTGTATTTCGGTCATACGGTCAAAGCAATAATTTCTAATAGGAAATTAAAAACTTTTAATCAAAGGTTTACTTTTATTTATCCTTAAGCAATTTTCCTGTGTATAATAAGCACAATGGTACAAAATCCAAGGCAGCCAATCTTTTAGTAGTGATGTGGTAGTTATACTCAATAGGATATATAATCTCTTAATTAGGACTGCTAACTTGAATTGCAAGTTAGGTGCAACGTTATAAAGATACTTTCGTTAAAAGGGTCAACAGTAATGCATTAAACGCATGCAAACGACAAAGGTCAAATGCGTTTGACTTTCCTCGTTACAAGTTTTTGTGTGAATATTAATGCAAACTCACTAACTCGTTAGGTACCAAAACGACTTGTAACAAGTCGACACAAAAATATAATTGAGTCCACTTCTCTAAGTAAATAAAGTTTTTAGAAGGTAAGACTTGAATCCTTTGACTGTGGTTTCAGAATTCTGGTCAGTTTTACTGCAATTCTTATTTGGGCCTTTAAAGATGTTAGCAATAACAAATAGCAAATTGTTACATAACATTTTGTAAAAAAAAACGAAAGTGAAGGCAAAAGCAAAGACTCCTTAGTAATATAGAGGCCATGGTAGAGTACCGGAGCCAACATAATACTAATGATAATGAACTTCCGTTGTATTGGAAGTTGCGAGCCGTAGTGTGTCATTTATATTGCCTTTATACAAAATACTGAATAATATTATTCAAACGAACATTATTTCAAAATGATCTTTTTATATCATAGAAGTGTTAAAAATTCATAGCTACGACAGGACATGACCATTATTACTCTTATTTTAAATAAATGCTTCATGCTTTTAGGATTCTGATTTGATTTTGGTTAATACGAAAATTTACAGACAGTAGGTATGTAAACTCATAGATTTAGTATAGATAACTATTAAAATTTATATTTCTGTTTGGACGACAATCAAAATTCATTCATTGTACGGCAGATCGGTATGATCACCGTTTAAGAGGAGTATCAATCAACTTTAGTGGTAAGGGAGACATATTTGTTCGACGCGTTCCAGCTTAGTCCTCAGGAGTAGCGGTGCATCTATGGCCAACCTCAGGTAGGAATATAATCCTATCTGGGGTTGATTACAAATGTCAATGGGCGGCAGTAGCCACTTACCATCAAGTTGGACTGTATGCTCGTCTGATACTATAAAAAATATAACAAAATGTACCTTACATCATGATAGCCACGCAAGCAACACTACAAAAATAGGTCTAGTGAAATAGAACCACGGAATTCTAATACCGATACATTTACAAGTTATAAGTGCTCTTAACCTTGTCCCTTTCCCTTTTGTTTACGCCATTTCATTGAATGCTACGACTCGCTCTATAAGACGTAAGGTTTTATTTTACTGCTTCTACTACCTATATAAGTAGGGTTGTTGTTAACAGAAGTAACAGCACCTATACGTAAAGTGCTATAAGTGCTTAATAATAGGTAATCTTTCGGAGAATGAGATTACAACATACGCGACATAGATAACTCCACAGACCTGTATCTTAAAATTTTACTTGTCATTGTAATGTCAAACTTTCTTGATTTGTAAACTCTAGACGACATTACCTAAAATGAATAAATTATGTAAATTTATACTTTGAATATATATTAATAATATAAATTAATATAATGAACAATTAAATGTGTATAAATAAAAGTGCTAAATAAAGTTTTATAGTCTGAAATGGAATGCCATGTCTTTCCCATGAATGTAACTGTCCACTTTCTGGTAGCTATTTGTTGGATTTCCTAACTACTAAAACGCAGATATTTGGCATGTCCAAAAATCATAAATGACGTTAAGGTTTCATATACAAGAGAAACACACTATAATACAATTGACTTTATCACGCTCATTTATCAAAGTGCGCTCGTGGCCATTTGGTTACAGTAATTTGTGAAAATCCGTAACCGCAAGGTGCGCAAGGCTGACTCCACCATTGTCTTAGTACAGCCGTTTATAAATGATAATATTTAACATACTTAAGAACATTTACTTTTCTTATAAGTACTTAATTTTTAATTGTTATTTATCAGATTTAAATATGACATTAATGCTTTAACAGTGGAGACTAGGTTGTGATTTGTTTTCTTGAATGAGTGTGTAGTATATTAACATGCACTTGGCCAACGCGGGTAACTCTGGCTTATTAACTAAGCCTTTCTCTCTCTGGTAAGGGAGCTGTGCTCAGCAGTACGACGGTAATAAGTTGATGATTATGGAAAAAATTATTGACTCTATT
This sequence comes from Epargyreus clarus, assembly GCF_041222505.1. Lineage (NCBI taxonomy): Eukaryota > Metazoa > Arthropoda > Insecta > Lepidoptera > Hesperiidae > Epargyreus > Epargyreus clarus. The sequence continues at coordinate 7,730,526 of NW_027332233.1, forward strand.
TTCATTACATATTACTACATTTTTTAAACAACGTTCAACAACTAATATCAGTATTGAGAAAATTCCCAGATCTTGTCATATACACATATAAGATAATTATCCTGACCATGCATATTGATGCTCCCAACTCCCAAACACCATAATCACGATGTTTCGTTGGGGTATTGGCTTACCTCTAGGTTTGCACGTGTAGCAAGTACCGTCATTCGATATGGAATACAATCTTGAGGCATAATGTTTTGCATGCAGTGCTTGCTCGTGTTTTATTATCCACGCCTTGTTGTTAACTCGCACGTGGAACCATTTTTGTTCTCAGAATTACACGGTTATTTTAGCCAAATAAATATTTTTATATATGCATAAATAGCCTAGATAGGCATACCTATGCATGTCTAGTTTTTCAAAATTATATGCATAGAACATAATTTTGAATTGCTATAACGATAAAGGAAAACATCGTAAGAAAACCCTGAGAGTTAAAAAAAAGTTGTCGAAAGGTGTTTGAAATCTATTAAAGCGCCGGAGACTCTTTCTATTCGTTTCGAGCGCTATACCGGCTCTTCGAAAAGGTCCAAAACGAGCTCCTCTTTAAAACCAGTAATGCATTTATGATATCGCTGGTGTTGCAAATTACCTTAAACGTAAGGTAGGTACTTTCTATCCTCTCCCTCTAGTTCCGGGACCAGAATAGGGCTACGGTATCCCCTGCCCTTGGTAAGAGGCAACTAAACGGGGGCTTCCGGGGTTGCGGCCGGCAAGAGTGGGAGCTCGAACCGCCCGGCCAGCGACCCCGGGAAGGGCGGCGGTATGTGTGGTCGCATATTGTCGTACGCACCAGACGGTGTGGAGAGCGTCAAGCTCACCTGGGCGGAGCCCGACGGAGCAGCGCACTGGGAGGACTCCGGTCGCTTTCCTTTGGAGATCCCGGAGTCATCTACATAGCGCTGAGGACGGCCACTGGGGGGTTATAGTGCGGTAAAATTCCCACATAACCTCGTGTCGCTCCCACTACACCGGGTACGTTTTGAAGGTTTCCCCACTCGAAAAAAAAAAGGTTTCTTCCATCCGCCGTAAGTAATCCGCTTTATCATGAAGTTTGTTTTTAAAACACCTAATGGTAAAATGATACGTTGCTGATACAAGTGTCTGCAATATAGTTTAAACAGATAATTTACTTACAGTGTTATGAACTTATGACTAACTGTCGTGATATGCAAATTATTTTTACAGCTTTCAAAGTGTCACGACCAGTAATTAACTTGCTCAACTCTGCTTTAAATAGGTAATTATTGTAGGTTTATTACCTCCTTTTGTCTGTTATCTGATTGCTACGTCTATAAGTATTTATTGTATCTAGTGGAACAAATTATCCATTGGTATTTATGTATAAAACTTGTGTCTAAATGTATTTATTTTTAACACAATAATTAGACTAAAACATATAGACTAATACAGTGAATAATGTGATTTGAAACATAAAGCGTGGTAACAATGAATAGGTATTTTAGAACGTAATCTTAGATCTAAGAACCAGATTGAAATTTAGATTAAGAATTTCAATAAATGTAAAAGAACAAACGGTTGTAAATCTATGAAGTATAATAAAATAAGTAATAATTTATTTGTAAAGTATACAACTTTAGTAAACTTGCTCTCGCTCCGTTATAGCTACCCGTAATAAACATATTATTTAAATATTTTTCTACACAAGGCATACCGAATACTTTTACGAGTGCCCTATTCATTATTGTATTAAGAAAGCATCGGTACAATAAATTTGGATTAAAAATTCTCGCAAAGGAAGTCCATTACGGGATTAGTTGTCAGTGTCAGCAGTATACTTTTGAAAAGGATATTCTTTGTAATTTCGATAGTGCCTTGCTAGTGACTCTACATCGCTTTACGTAACTTATTTTTAGACGTTTAGTATTATTACGAAGAAATAGAGGTGACCTTAGGCGTAACTTTACTGGAATAATTCCATAGGATGGGCACTAACGACGGCTCGTTAGATTGTCACTTATCTAACAAAAAACTTTGTAATCATATTCACCAAAGTTTTTTTTTAATAATGTAGCTGACGACAATACAGTCCACCTGATGATAAGTGGCGAGATGGACAACCATGGACAAACCATGGACATCTGTAATCAACCCCAGATAGGATTAGATATTCCCACATGAGGTCGGCCAAAGATGCGCCGCTACTTCTGAGGACTAAGCTGGAACGCCTCGGAAAAGTCTGTCTCCCTTACCACATCCTTCAAACCAGAACACAGCAGCGCTTAACACTGTTGTCATTAGGTAGAAATAGGTGTGGCGGTGGTGCCGCCGGAGTCGAACCACAAAGGGTTCTACCACCTTCAGTCTGACAACCTTTTCTATGCGTGTAGTGGTTTTCGGATTTCGGAACCTGTAGTCAGCGTCATAAACGATTTTCCAGTTTCGCCAACTAATAAGTATTAATTTTATCGTTAATTTAATAAACTTATGGTCTTAAAAATTAAGACTTTATGTTATTTGTCAATAAAATGAGTAATTATTTAACGATTTTTAATAAAATGTTAAATATTAATTCATATTCGATAAACTCTTCTACTTCTTACGTAGTTTGCACAACCTAGCAACATTATGTGGGCTAGTGCGGCCCCCGCCACATGCACTGAAGTTTGTCAGGCTATACATACTCGTAAAATGCGCAAACTGAAGTCTAATCACTCGTTACTATCAATGACCGTTCAAAATCGGGGTGCAGTGATGATGTCATATAGGGAATGTACTGACTGACGCATAAACACGTTGCCGCACGTCAACCTTGAACGTAAACTACGAGTACTTAAACGAACATAAACGACGCGTAAATCGATTACATTTTACCTAATTACTTTTTACTAGATAGCTATATAAATGTAAAATAGATACCTACATAGATTCACGAAGTCGGTAAAATTGTCGCCAAAAGTATTGTTCGGTGCAAAAGTTTTATTCTATAGTAGGCTGACATTACAAATTTGTGGTGTAAAATGTATTGAGAGTGTATTGTAGAGCTGTTAACCGCTTATATATTGTGCTAGGACAAATGCCTTGCAGTAATTTAAATCAGAAAAATGATATTAGAGTGCGCACGTACTACCACACATGCCTGTTATTTGCCAATCAAAGATCGAAAATGTACTTGAATAGGCAGAAATAGTCTAATTTCGACATTTGGTAGGTAGGCCAAACAATGGATAGATAGTACTAATACTACTAATAACAAGCCTCCCCAGACCGAACTGGATATATCAATAAAATTAAATTTGTTAAATTCATATTTGGAATGTACGCACTGCTCTACTATTCGTCTATGTTGTCGTTTGACAGTTATTATTATTCCAGTATATTATTATTTGCCATAAAGCAAAAAAATAACATAGTGTGAAGAGTCGCTAACAACGCACTAGAGTAAACGGCATGCAAACAATTTGTATGAGTAGTATGGATCCGACGTTTTGTAATGAGTCACATAGAACTTTTGTGGATAAACTGCGACGGTACCACCTTTATACCGATTTCTGACTCTTAGCTACTTTGTTACTGATTCGGGACGAACGAATTCCGTACCATTGCACCAAATTACGCAAACATTCTATTCTAAACTTAAAATATACCGTGTCTATAATTTGAGGATATGTCTCCGTCGTACAGAACCAGTGCATAACACTTCACACGATGTTCGAAACTTGACCCACTACGCCGCTCTACTTAAACTTGCCAGTACATTTACAACGTCGTTACAGCATATAATACAATTCCATTATTTAAACTAATGAGTATTGTAATTCTGGTAGACACGTTATAAACTACTGATAATATACTGTTGTTCTACTAACTACCACGAAGCGCGGCAATAATTTTTTTAAATAGGCAGGCATTCGGAAAATTTCATGGTATTTTTCAATGCTTTTAATGCATATTTCTAGCAACTCTGATTCACAATTAAAGAGAAAGGGATACTTCGTTTGACAGCTTATGCTTAAATGGCAAATTGACAACTGAAAATTTAATAGGTATAATTATTTGAACTATACGCTGAATTATTTTGCTATAATTTTAAGTTTATAAAAGAGTTGAATTTTAAATATGTGATATGTTTGAAGATGTTTTTTTAAATATTTGTTTACAGTTTTTGCAAGAAAAGCCTGTATAAACAATTTGAAACCCTTTCGTATGGGGGGCAAAGGTTTGTGGGCTTAAGAAAATATATTCGGTGGCTCGGAGTCGGCGCCTTAAATGAATTTTCTTGGTAGATTTCTGTGGCCGACATTTGATAAGTCTACAATCCTGTCTGGGGTTTATTACAGGTATCCATTAGTTGTATTGCATGTGCCTTTGGTACCTTTATGTTTATCTATAATAAAAATACATTTTCGATTATATTAATTAAGTAGTTGCCCTTACAATAAACTTGTGAAATCAACGTTTAATCTTGCTAATAGACCCATTATGTTAGATAAGTGTAAGTAAACGCCTAATCCCCATGTCAAGTGTACTAATAATAAACTTTAATCAAGCAAGAAACTAGAGCACTTCGTGCAATTATAAATGCCATACAATCTCACGTGTTCAGTAATTAACAAATTCTTGTTAAGAACACTATAATACTTTGAAAGGTCTTCAATCATAACTCATAAGGTAAACTAATTAAAACTTATTTCCCCGTAAGACGATTTGAATTATTACTCTGTAATTTGTAACATAAACTAATCCTTTAAGCTCTTTCAAGAAAACTGTAGCCATCCAATTTTTTTAAGTCATTGATAAAGTTGCTTTGCCAACAAAAATCAATCAGAAGCTTTTGAAGATTGTAATTAAACAGTGATACATACTCACATCTAAATGTGTATCAAATCAGAATTTCTACCACTGTGCGGATGTGTTCATCCGCTGTTGGTACTAAAGCATAATATTTTGTATGCTAGGAATTACTCATGTTGTACCAATTTCCCTCGTTTGGATCTTGTTTACTAATTTCATAGGATAAGTCACCAGACTTTACAAGAAATCAGACATCTGAATTAAATAAATAATAATTATTTTTGTATTAAAATTTGTATACAATTTAACTTACTATAGGTTTGCGTTTGGTCGCAATTTGACCTGATGTTAAATGAAACGCAGCCTTGTAAAAAGTATTTTTGTATGCAGATAGAGCATTTTTTTAGTTTTGGAAATTTGATAAGAAATTTTGTAACTTCAAGCTAAAGTCCTACGGTTCCTACGGTTTCCTACGGTTTTTAAGGCCAAATTTCTATCTATCTCATAATTTGTGTAGGTGTATATAATATCTCCATATTAACAGCCTTGATGAGTCGTACGACAGATATGTTAAAGGATAGCAGCAAACGTATTTTAAGGATCTTCGTATATAATTTGCATTATAAATTTATTGTGATGACGTTGGTTATGCAAATGAAATGTATACAATAAGGTGATGACGATCTTAGATAGCACAGAAAACTTTTTATACAACATTACGATATTGTGAACCAAGGTTATCTACGGTGTAATTAAAAGGTACGCGGCATGTGAAGCACTTAAAGGTAATCAAACATTTGAACACAAGCATAAAAATAAATAAATAGATGAACGATCTTAGATACTTACTACATAAAACTTTTTATTCAACCTTATGATATTCAAAGTGTCGCCGTCAACCTATACCCATTGCTGGCTGGAGTCTCCTTTGAGAGTGTGGGGCCTTTAGGAAAGGGTCCTAGTTGGCCAAATGCGAAGGTGCGGAATTCATACCCTATGAGATTTTTTTAAAAGAACTCTCAGGTCTGCTGTTTCCTCACGATGTTTTCCATCACCGTTTCAGCAAATGATTATCAACTACTAATACGCCGATTTGAGAAATCAGTTGTGCGTCCCTAAGATACCTCAATGGACAGTTTCCAGCCATCAAGCTAGCACTGCTTCAATGAAAATTAAAATTCAAACAAAACAAAACTCAAACTATACCAAGGTTTAGTATGATGTAATTAAACAATGCGTGGAATTTGGAGTAGTTAATGACAGTGACATATTTTAACAAAAACAGCATACATACGATGCTGATCAGAAACTAACGAAACTACATTCAAAATTCTTACCACTTCATTGACTTTGACGTTTTTATCTCTTACAAAAAAAAAATGTATTGCTTAAAAATGTGTACAACAAAATATAACATGTATTCAAGCGTACTGAACATAAAAATATAAATGGTTTAGAGCTTCTTAGCCACGCACGCGCTCCACCGCACCGGCTCTACATAATTTATTTTGTAGAGGAGCTACACTTATAAATCGTTTCGGTAACTGCAACTACAAGCATCATTAACTTTTTATAGTTGTATGTCCTTAAACTGTCAGTAAATCTGTAAAGTACAGATAATGCCAGAGCAAGGCCAAATACGAACATTAACACGGACGTGAATATCAAAATACGGAGTTTACATAGGAATGATTTCATAGATTTACTTATTACGCATTTCTATAATTTGTGAGGGTACCACACGTGTCCTAAATATAGCTCGTAAATGTACCAAATATAATTTTCCTAGCGCCGCTGCTGTGATAATATCTACGCTCTTCACTTAATTAGATTTTCCTTGACGAATGACACTTGCAGAAGTGGAGGGCACTTCACTTTATTGTTAATTTGTGACAAATCATGGTTCATTTATTAACCAGAAATAGATTGCGTTGATACTGATGTTGTAAAGGAAAATATAAATAAAAGTAATTTACTAGTAACTTATCGAGTACAGTAAGAAAAGTAATAAAATCTTTAAAAAATTAAGTAAAGCAAGTTACGCTTTTTAATTTATCATTTGAATTAATTAAATTCATCACAAAGTAACAATTTATTAATACTGACACGTGCGGCATTATACTGGTCTTACATGAAGAGGGTTCATCCCCGAGCAGGCAAAAACTTTAATGAATAATTCAGATTTCCGTTCTATGCCAAAAATTCATATATATTGTAGACTTGTAGTTACATATTTAATATCTTTTGATGTGTTGTTTTTGGGTAGGTACTGGTCGTAGTGTGTGTTTATGCCACCCACGACACAAGGAATCAGTGCAAGCTATAATTATGAACACCAAAATGAGTAATGTATATGGAAACTAAATAATTAGGTATAAATTATAAAATTAGCAGCGTAATGTTGGAAGTAATTAAAGATGTTCGTTGGAATTTACGAGTAAATTAACATAGATCAAAAATGTTCAAACAATCTTGACAATTTTACCAGATACCAAGAAATAAAAAGGAAGAAAAATAACAAGCTTTACGAAACATCACTTGGTGACGTAACCATTTCAGAACATGTAAATTGTCAAATAGCTATCTCGGTACGCGATGCAGAAAGCAATGTTATTGAGTTAGATAATTAACACACCTAAGTATCCCTTGTTCACCATAAAGGACTTCATAAGTACGATTGCCGAATCTATAAGTCAAAATGTTTTAATAAGTCTGATTCGTATATATAGAGCGTAGCGATTGATGTCGCTCTCATTAATGAAAAATAAACTATTATCTAGTTGAACTTACTCGTTGGTTGTATTCTGAGTGTGACACATATTGGGTTGACAACACAGCGGTCATTTTATTTAAGGTATTAATTTATCTTTATGAGTGCGGACACGCGCGATTTGTTCGTACACGTTATCTATAATGATAAGAAGCAGCATCTCACGCGCGGTATACATCACTGTATGATTTCCGCGTTTGTATATCTTGAGACAAACGCTAACTAGTCTAACAGCGTACATACCTATAACATATACATAATTTGTTTAAGAACATTTGTTGGCATAAGAAGTTATCTCAGATTTGAGCACATAATTGATATGCCTCTAAAATAATACTAATATTATGAATAGGTAAACTTGGTTCACGTCAGAATGACTAATTCCAAGTCTGTGAATTGTCATTTTTATATCTAATGCTAAATAAAAGCGTATTAAAAAGACATCTCGCTACTGCTAGAAACTAGAGAGAGACGTGCATATAAAAAATTAATCCTTAATCTATTTTCCCCGACGTCCTTTATAAATAAGACAAATAAATTATAAGATTTTTTTTATATACTTAGTATAGGAGTAGCAGACGAGCATGCAGTCCACCTGTTTGTAAGTGACTACTGCCGCCCATGGACATCTATCTGTAATCAACCCCAAATAGGATTAGATTCCTAGTCGAGATCACCGCTACCCCTGAGGAGCTGGAATGCCAGAAAAGTATCTCATCCTTCAAACTATAACACAGCAGCGCTTAACACTGCTGTTATTAGGTAGAAAAAATTGTGGTGGCGGAGTCGAACTACAAAGGGTTCTACCACCTTAACCTAATATGAAAACCTTAATAATATTTATATTTTTCTTACATATGTTATCAATATATTTAAAGTTTAACGTAAAATAATAATTAAATAACGGGAATGGAATGCATCTAAGCATTCCTGAGTTTAATTTAATTTTATCATTCAACTGTAAATTTATTGTGGTTGTATTTTACAGGTAATAGATATAGTATTTATACTCTCAAAGTATTGGGACAAGAATCTTTATTTGTTCTGCACGCATATTATGACTGCTGGCAGTTTTATAACGTATCTTATACATATAAATAATTATGTCTATTAGGTACACAGCAGGTACATATCGTGATGCTCGCATGTCTGTCTAATTTATTAAGTAATCGGTGTTTCCCTATGTGGCTGTGAAGTCGTTGTAAATGTTGTCATGGGCCAAATTTGTCAAATGAGGATGGTTGGTAAATATGTATATTAAACCTTCCAATCTAGGGATTGAGGATGGCTTGTTTTTTTATGACAAAGCTTACGGATAACGTGTCGTTACACCCACATCACTATCATCTGTTGATCTAAGATAATCATTGTAATGGTATCGTAAAGGAATATATTATATTCGTAACAAAGGAATTGCCTGTTTTTTACTCTACCTACGCGCATTTATTATGTGCACGGGGACGACTCTACCTTTTGTTGGACGTTACTGATGCGTAACTCTAGAAAAGTTGACTTCAAATGTTTATTCGCAGTACGACGACCTTCCTTTATTTACTACCAATACTTTTTATTATTCACCCTTGACCTTCAATTTCATAGGTTCGACTCTATTTAACAACAAGGACTTATATATTGTGCTAATAGTCTTTAACAAACAACACGTTCCGTTCTGAAAAATGCGATGTTTGTAACGTGTAACACATTTCAAATCAAGACAATAATCTTATCTATAAGTGTTGAGTTCAATAGAAATTCCATTGATGTACAGCGATAACTCCGGAACAAACATTATGCTCACATGTCAGAGAATAATGTTGGGTTACCTGTTTGCACATTTTTAGTTTGTCTAAACATGAGGTTAGCGCGGTGATACGGTTGATCTTAGGTTTGCTATAAAATGACAGCTAATGTCCCCCGTGTGTTACCGCACGCGACATGAGACATGAAACAGGGCCGTTACCACCATAATTATTGTATATAGGTACATATATGTTTTGTACAATTTAGACGCGACGTTGCTTAAAATTTCAATAAAGACTATAATAATCCAGACACACAGAACACAGAAGTGTTCTTTCTTTTTCATAAATCTTTCATAAACAGACGTTGTATTAATGACCTATGCTTAAGATTAATTAAAATTGCAAACCAGTCATGTTCCAAAAATTAAGTGAGATAGTAGTGATGGATTGAATTTTTAGCTGAGTAAAGACGGATGAGTATTTAAAAATAAACATGATAAATGTAGTGATAACCTAAAAACATAACACTAACGGAATCTGGCCGATGCGAAACTTCAATGAGGCAGGCCCACTCACTCCTCATTTAGATTTATTGTTTACATTGATATTAATGATGCGAATGATAATGATATCTGGATAGACACGCATATGTCAATTTATAAGGCTCCGCGAATCATGTTATCAGTGATTCTAGTAATATCACAAATTAGGTAAGCACAATATTGCGATAATTATAATTATGAAGATAACAATAAATATAAATTTAGTCCCTCGGCTCAAATGATCGTCAATTCGTCAAACAAGGTTTTATTATAAATACTATGGTGTTTTTAGTCAAATACTATGCAAATGCGCAAATTGATCTTGCTTAAACCATTTGAAAGCGATGTTACAGGAAGACTTCAAACGTATAAGGTTTGCAAACGTAGTCCTTTGATGTGTCTGTATTTTGGAGATAACAGTCGTTACATAAGGACTTTTATGTTTATTTGGCTGTGCTGATATTCAAAACAGGAGATGACATTTTGATTAGAGCCTCGTGCTGTAAAGTAACAACAAGGCCTATCTCGGTTTTCAGACTACACTTGGTCAATATACTTTCTAAACTATGACAGAATAGTAAATATATTATATGCCACATGAATGACATTCTTTAATTATGTTGTCGCTAACTAACATTATCAAACTCTATAAAACATACGTGCAGATAGTAATTATAATTGGTAACCAAGTCTCTAAATGAACAATGCTCTTTGTACTGTGAGACGCGAGTCATCAAGCATAATTTCTCCAAGTGGCGGTTCAATTGTCGGGAGTAGATTGAATACACGCGCTTCGTTCCCGGTAATAAATTTGTGCCATGCACTCATATCACATGTTGCCTGCATATGACATTCTGCGACCATTGCATTGTCCGTATTCATATAATAAACATTAGTCCGTTTAAGTTAATTTCAACCCGTTCATAGTAACCTGCTTTCTATCACTTTCTATCAAAGGGTTTTAACGTTTAGGTATAGTTCGATTTTGGGAGAGAGATCCCTCTTCCATAGATAGGGTTGAAGCAAGAACTGCTCTACATTTTTTATTGCCAGTTAAAGGTTACCGAAAAGTGGCTAATCTGTATCTTAATTTATGTACATGATACGAAATACAAATAGTCGTCTTACGTTTTTAAATCTCTCTTTCTTCGTACAATATAATCCTAAAAACGGTTCTTATCAACTTTTAAAGGATTTTCAAACTAAATATAGATATTTTAAAAAATCTATTGTGTATGACTTAAAAAATTAAGGTGAAACAAAATTAGTAATTGTAATCCGTAATCACTTTTAGGAACTGCTGTGGTTTATGGCTGGATAAACGTAGGGTCTTTAGTCTTACCGTAACTCGTTTGAAAGATGTAAGATGTCTTAACAATACAAAAGAATCGCAACCTTGAATGTCCCGTTGGAAGATTACAATGGTTAGTTGTCCTTGGGACCCGGTTTACTTTGCTTTTAACTAAAGAGAGCGTTACTTTCACAATTTTGATTGAGAATACTATCTTATTACGTGACTTCGTATTATTTTGATATTTAGAAATGAAATGCAATGTATGACGACATTTTTGAACATAATCATGATGTACCTACCTATAAATGTGTGTACGCCACGTTTCTGAATTATGAAAGTATGTTAACTCTGGCGTTGAATATGTTTTATGACTGCATTTGGGTCACATCTATTTGACGTTGCATTAGAAACAATCGTGTCTTTTACTAGGCGTTTAACTGAAGGTTAAAAAATTTTATTGAGTTACAAATAAAATCTAATTCAGTACATTTGATGTTTATTCTCTATTGTTTTTTAGACTTAGTAATTTCCTATTTGATGACTTATATGTACCTACTTATTAAATTTTGGAAGTAATCAATTACTTTATATTACGATAAAGAAGAGCAATTGTCGATGTTATCCTTGAATATAGGTGGCCATTTTTCTGAAAAAAATAGGTGGAGTACCTGAGGTCATTGCAAGAGATCAGTAACAGGCAACAGCCCCACGTACTCGGACTAACTCGGAACGCCTCGGCAGGAAGTTTGTAACGTTCCAGTAATGCACAAAAGTAATACTGACGATAACTAGAACTAGACAGTAAATAGGAATATAACATTCGCGCATTATAATAAAAGAAATAAATCACAGGTTTGCTTTGTAATCTCTTGTGCTAGATCGCTAACTTGACGGCCTAATAGGCAAGATTTTGTTCAAATGACTAAAAAGAATACAAGGTTACATGACAAAGGGAAACTCAGTTGAGTAAATAAAGTAAACAAAAAGAGCATTTCGGTGCCATTTTGAATGCAAGATCGGTTTTGTAAAACATTCTAAGTTATTATTAATAGGTTATATTTAGAAGACAACAGATAAACGAAATAGGAAAATGCTAGACGTACAAACACACAAAAAAGGATCAGAATAAATATCAACAACAATGGATTACCATGCCAGTTTAAGGATATGCTGGTCAATGGGCATGAGAATCTGAATGAAAATGCCATAACCTCAATACCTCTTGTGCTTTGTGAGGTTCTCCTCCCCAGATATCTCTCCAATGAATGAGATGGTGGAGATGGTTCATGTAGTTATGGTGTCGGTGGTCTCGTTTCTTCCGCGAATCGGTGGGCGAGGGCGGCGCAGTGAGTGACTCCCGGCGGCCATTGTTCACGACCACCACGGCAGACGGTGGCTGTGAGCTCAGCAATCGTTCTGTTTCGGGTTCATCGCTGGACGAAACGCTCTCCGTGAGCAACCGCGCCGATCTAGAGGCGGCTGCGCTCAAACTGTACTGAGAGCCCTCCCTCCTCATTTTGGTAGCACTAATAACACAAACCGACAATAATGGAGAAAGAATTCACTACGTACAGCGAACTGTTTGCGAGTATCAATAAACATTCCCTACATTTGACAGGCGGCCGCGTAAAGAACCGACGCCGGCGCGCTGTCGGACGTGTTACGCGAGCGACGCCGGCCTCAGACTGCGCTGCGGCGACGAGTGCACGCACGTGGCTCGGGTGAGTTGGGTCATGGGTGGGTGACCAATTTCCGACGTCAAAACAATGTTGTGCTGTTGCCGTTGGCAATAGACTGCCGCCATCCGAAAACTAAGCAACAAGGCTGGGCATGTGACAATGACAGTACAAATAATGCAAAAATCATAATATGTAAAAAGTAATATGTGAACCAATAAAATATGTAGTATTAATTAATGTAGTAAATACAATTAAAAGTAGTAAATACAAATTACATTAACAATAAAAAGAATATCTGGTTACTTTGAATTTTATAAGTAACACCAATAAATGTGGAAATTATATATCTCTTATTGCACTAAAATATGTCTTTATGAACATGTAGTTCATAAAGATATATTTTATAGCTACTTAAATAATAATTGAGATGCAGTACATAATTATAATGATAACACTATTTTAGTATTTAATATAATATCATTTATATATTTTTTAGAAAGTTATGAATAAATAAACTTCTTGAGTAATTTATTAAAAGCTGTACAAATTGTATTCATAAATTATTGTATTAGCATTAAATTGAAACGTTAGCATTAAATTTTAGCATTGATTGAAACAATTCACAAATCATGATTAGGTAATGTATTATTATGTAAATATAATTGAGATACTAAGAACATATAATATATTTATTTCATGTTGTAGTAAGGCATTCCATATACATAATGATTTGTAATATATTTAATTGAAGACTATATATAAATTAATGTGACTTTGCCAAGTTCTTTAACTTACAAATCACGACTACTTCTTTTATAAATAGTTTATTGTGAGTATATCTTATAAAACCCTCCATGCCTTGAGCATATTAAATGGGTAACAAAGGACATGGCTTAACAAAGAAAATATTTTTATAACAAAAAAGTGTCGCTAAAGAAAGATGCAGAAAAGGATATTTATAACGTTTTTGACGAAAGAATAAGTTATAATACATGTTATACTAGTAACAATCTATTAATATTAAATTATGCGATGTATTACACGATAACTTTTCCGAATATATTTTAATGAAGTACTCCGTAAATACATCGCCTTGATCCGTTAAATTTAACGGCGGTAATGTAATACTATCGTTCAGTGAACTCTAATAATAAATTGCTGTATTTATATTTGTATTATTACAGTACGGTATTCATACGTGCAGTTAATATAATAAAAAACATTAGCTTACCTGACACAGACTTTCCTTTTGAAAACTGAAGGCATGTAGTTTTTTGCACGATAATCACATTACACAAGTAGAATTGTGATAAAGAAACAATCTGGTGTCATTTAATGGAAATTAACTGCAAGGATATAAAAATCATTAAAACTTTCATTTGAGACCACTTGACATGAACATGACGGCTTTCTACCGTCCCTTGACGTTTGACAACATTGACAACAGACATTTATTTATATTACAAAAAGGGATGGAAGTGCAAGGTTGGACGAGTTCGTGTCCGTGACCACACAACGATATTAATTAGTATTGTTGCATGGGAGTAATAAAATTGTAAGTATGGACGATAAAAGTAAGAAGAACCATCTTATATAAGATATCTGTTGCAAATGTATCCAGTTGTAAGCAGTTAATTATAATTTCATTCTCAAAAATGGCGCTAGTATAGCAAAAAGGTATGAAATGCAGTAATACCCTGGATATAATAATTCTCTATGAGTAATACACAGAGTGAGATTACTGAGGTTTGCTTAGTTGAAAATAGTAATAATAGTATGCGCCGCTACCCCTGAGGACTAAGCTGGAACGCCTCGAAAAAGTATGTCTCCTTTACCACACACTTCAAAATAGAACACAACAACGCTTAACACTGCTGTTTTTAGGCACAAACAGGTTTGAAGGCGATTCCGCCGGGTGGTTCGACTCCCACAAAGAGTTCTATGGACTACTATACTCTTTGCTACCACCTGAAAAATATTTATGAAATTATTTAAATAGAATTTAATAATTTTATTGTTGTGGTGTAAATGACTATTTGTTTGTAAAAATAATATTTTTTTTTATTTCTAAATAATTGGCTACTTGACACTTTTTGGTAAACTGTTTTAATGAATTCATATACGTATTATATATGCCTTTCATTGATCATTTTTTCGAAAAAAGGGCTATTTATTAATAAAAAACATATTTTTATTACGGTAAACGGAACGTTACGCCAAAACAGGCGGTCAAGTGTCATTTCGTAGCGTGACGTCAACACATTGAAAGTATAGAAATAAACTTCGACGCTACACATACTTCAGGGGAAATCTTGGGAATTATTTAACTTTTATTAGTACAATTGCAAGAATGTCAAATTACAAGGCGTGTGCAGTGACGATGTGTTCAAGTATGATCGCTAAATATCCTAACAAATTTGCTTATACAAGTTCCTAAACCCAAATCTCATAAACGTTAAAGAACTTGCAGATTCTTATATGTTTAAATCCTCTGTTTGCAAGCAATGACATGTTATACTATCTATGTAAGTATTATTGAAAAAAAGGAATAATTTTAGTGATTCGTCAATTCCAAATCATTGGAACGGGACGTAATCAAAACAAAACAGCAAGTGGAAGTATTCATATATTTAATATATTATATAGATGTCTATGATAAGAATAGAATTATAAGACGTCTATGAGAATTCTATTTTAAGGGCCCATTCTGTAATTAATAGGACACAATTAAAATATTTCATGACTGTGTTATTAATGATGGTGCATGTGCACTGATTAAGTTACAAGACTGTATAATTAAAAATACATGATTTGCTAATATTAGTATTTTATTACACGATTTCTTTGTTTATTTGGTTTATATGGTTCTATTGGTTATGGTTCTATATGGTTTATAGTGAGTACACACAGTAGAACTTTTGTATATATTTATCATATGTTACAGTTACAATAATTACTACAGATCACCTAAGCTAAATTTTTGTGCTGCTTGCGTGTCTGCTTTTCTTCATTACTAAAATTATTTTCCGTAACAAATGGATATATATTTTTATCACTGTCATTTTCAGAATTAAATTGCAATGCAATAATAGGAACTGTATGGTCACTTTTCTTCCTTCATCTTGTTGGGTAGGTTATGCAAGTAAAGAAGTACTATTTCCCGTGTACTTTACTTTATGTGTTTCAGACTGGTGCCCACTTTCGAAACTTTTGGCTCCTCTTCTTCTAGGCAGGACAGTCATCACATTTTCATTTTCATTGATGTACCTTGTGTTCAGGACAACTTTTACTTTTCATGAAACACAAACTTGCCTTCCTCTTAAACTGCACATACTCTATAACGTTGTCACTATACGATTGTCGGGAAGATCTGTAAATATAAATATAACCAATTAATAACCTTAAAACAGTTCACAAAAGAATATAAGTATATTTAAAAAAATCTTAATAATCACTTGAAGACAACCTTTCTTCTGTCTGAAGTCAGTTAAGAAATGTTTTAATTGTCCGATATGATTAAATGTAAATATAAAGAATGTTTTATTTACGTTGTTTATTTGATATTTCCATAGGTTATCTCACGGAAGTTTTTGTATCCATTTTGATTTATTGCACTGCATATATGGAGATTCTTTAAGCAGGTTCACGCTATCAGCTTTAATATAGTATGGCTTCATTTCGGTTCACAACATATTATAAATTCAACCAACTCTAACAGCAAATGATTTAATTATTATTTGTCTTGTTTGGTTTCGATGTAGTGACGTCACATGACATTTGAGGCAGCACTGTCGCCGTTTTGGGATTTAAAATCCACAGATAAAAAATCGAAAATTTATTTTTAAAAATTAAAATACTTAGAACGTATTAAAAAATAAACGAAATACTGCATAATTTATGTTTACTTATAAGCTATCATATCCAACATATTTCATATTTTATTGTTATAACTGTCAAGTTCCCAATTACTGGAACTATAAATTACTATTTTAATAAATATGTTTCTTAATTTTTCTTAATATGTTCTACCTCTTCGGCTCGCGCCAGGCAGCACCAACATTTGAACACATGTTTGAACACAGTAAACGACGGGTATTTGAGTATTTGTTCAAAGCTTGCTTCAAATATTTGGACTTTGCCATTTGATTTTTTGTTTTTCGAGCCCATATCAAAACATTCAAACTGTAAATATGTGTGGAGCCTGCGGCACATGCGTAAAATCCACTTGCTAGGAGACCATGGCATGAGTGACAGGTTAAAAAAATTAAACAAATAAGTGTTCAAATGTGTGAGCAGTCTCAAAGTCAAATATTTGTTTATGTCTGGCGCAGAGGTTAGGTAGTTTACAAAACCTAACAACATTATGATAGCCAGTAAGTAAAGCACCTACCACACTCATAGAAAAGTTGACGACGTAGTGTTTTTATATAGTCTGTGCCTCTATATGACAACTCACAAAAGTACAACACTGACAAATGTCAGATTTCATTTATGTCAGACATGTCATAACAAGATAAAGAATAATCAATTTTCTTGTTGTAAATTGGTGATGGTGAATAGTTTTATTGACAAACAGGAACTATTCTATTTCAGCCGTTCGGCGTTTTATTGAAGTTATTATGTATGATTTAATTATTATATAGATATTTAAACTTTTCGTCAAAAACAAATACAATGTCACTACCACAAAAAAAGTTCTACCGGCAGCGTGCTCACTCTAACCCTATCGCAGATCACTGTTTTGATTAGTAAGTATACTATTTAATTGGGTTTCATTTATAAATATGGTTTTTGGTATTGTTATTTACAAAAATAAAATAACATTATATTTTAAGAATTTATGAGTAATGTAGTTTTATGTTAACAGTAACAGTTATTACTGTTTGCCCTTCTGGTTACTGAAATGAAATGGGTATTTGCTATTATTATAGGGCACATCCTTACTTTGTTAAATCCAATTGGCCCACAGGCCAGTCAGCTGATTTTGTAGTAGCGTATTAAAATGGGAATTATAAAAGTAAAATATGTTTTATTACTATCATGTGATTATAAAAATTCATTTTAGCCCTGCTCATCCAGATGATTACGACTGGTCCGAATTATATCCAATACTAAAAACAAATGAATTTCAGAAGAAGAAAGTTGAATTTTTAGATGTTGGATGTGGATATGGAGGCCTATTGGGTAATTTTTGAAATACTATCAATTTAAATATATATTTTCTTGTATTAATATTATTTTATACTAGCTGTGCCTCGCAGTTTCGGCCGCATTAAAAAGAAACAGGGGCACAGCTAGTTCTAAAATATAAGTAGCCTAATTTACTCCGTATTACATCAGCTACCTGCCAATAAAAGTCCTGTCAAAATCCAGCCATTTCAGGGATTAGCCAGAACAAACAGACAGGCTAAAATTGAAAAAAAATGTTATCTTGGTATATGTACCATATGTATATTAATATGCATGTAGTAAATAGTGGTTATTTCAATATTACAAACAGACACTCCAATTTTATTTATATGTATAGATGATTCATTCAACTGTTCTAGTTACGTTGGCTCCTATGTTTCCCGAAACTTTGATGCTTGGATTGGAGATTCGTGTAAAAGTGTCAGATTACGTAAATGACCGAATCAATGCCTTAAGGATCCAAAGTCCTGATAGTTACCAAAACATAGCTGTCTTAAGAACAAATGCCATGAAATATCTACCAAATTTCTTTCACAAGGGACAGGTATGTTAGTAGTTAATTCATTCTGATATAACCATGTGTATTCAATTAGTTGAGATTAATACAATCCTATAATTTTCAGCTTAAAAAGGTGTTCTTTTTGTATCCCGACCCTCACTTTAAAAAGGCCAAGCATAAATGGAGAATTATTAATAAATGGTTATTGTCAGAATATGCTTATGTTCTGGCTGAGCAGGTCTGTATCTGAATATGAGGAATATTACTGTTTTTATCAACTAATAATATATTAAAAATCAGTGGGAATTTATGTTATGAAAGAGAAACATTTTGTGCATATAATATTTATTCAAGATAGTATAAAATGTGGAAAACATATTGGATATAAAAATAAATTGTTTTAGGGAATTGTGTATACTGTTACTGATGTAAAGGACTTACATGAATGGATGGTAACACATTTTGAAGAACATCCATTGTTTGAGAGACTATCCAGCGAAGAATTGGTATGATGATTGAATAATAAATGAATAGTACTTTTACCTAATACCTTTTACCAAATCCACAGTTATTGAGGTTGTATGATTAAATTCTAGCCTTAAGGCTATGCATCTCGTTTTTGTTTAAATGTTGTAGGATTTCTATTTAACAAAAGTTTAAATCCTTTACTATCAATATCATAACATGAAAATTTGATTTGATATTTCCAAGACCCATATGGAACTATAGAACTTTTTGTAATAATTTTGTATTAATATATAACCTTAACTCTATTCCAGAAAAATGATATAGTTGTGGACAAATTATTCGAAAGCTCAGAAGAGGGTCAGAAGGTGACACGAAATCGTGGTGATAAATTTCTAGCTGTATTCAGAAGAATTAGTAATAACTGTGAGGACAAACAGACTACGAAATAAATAACCTTATTTTTAAATTCATTCAATTTAAGTGAATAAAACACTTCTAAAAATTAAGTTATACAAGCTGTCAATAATGCTGTTCTTGAATTATTTTTGTTATTTGTTCTTCTTTCCTATTATTTTTCATTGATTGCCTCTGTGGTTGCTTCCATGACAAACCCTTATAATTATGATTAAAAAGGAACCTGACACAATATAACATGACTTTTTACCTGGTGTAATTAAAATCATTATTTTCCAGAAGTTAAAATGTTCATTTATAATATAAAATTTTACAATTTATTGTTACTTAACTTCTACTTAAATACATCTAATGTTGATTAGTTTAACACTACTGAAGTTACTTGCACTGGCCATAATTATGTGGTTAATTCATTTGTAAATGAAATGTAACAATTCAATTCATTATGTATAATTATCTTGAAATACACAAAGACATCATATTTCTTTTTTTAAATTGCAATCTAATTTTAAATAACATATTACACAACATCCCATTAAATCGTTTTAAGTATTTTGGATAGCAATATAAAGGTCAATATTGTAAAATGTGTTATTTAAATTTCTTACCTAGTAAGTTTCTTTTCTACAAGAGTAACCCACCTGCTAAGAGGGCGAGTCATTGTCAAATGTTTACGCATATATCCTAGCATGGCCAATATCCATCTTTTTTTACTCGACCACTTTTTATTAGACATCAAAGTAAACAAGACTGCAGCCCAAAGTTCGGAATGGCAAGGATTTATATGCAACCCTTCTTTTCCGAATTTCAAAGATTTCACTCTGTCTCCGGCATTGTACTCTGCTATGGAAGCTATAGCAAACATCTTTCCAATATCGTAAGAATTATGTTCCTCATATGTTGATAATTTAAAAGCTCTTTGGGCACAACCACTGGCAATCGATGCCTTTGATTGTGATGTTCTGAGACAATACTGTGACATACAGAACCAAAGTGGTCCATTACTAGGATGGTTGTGTAGAGCGTCACAGATTATTTGTATAGCTAGCTCGATGTCCTCATTACAAGCAACATATGACTTCAAAAATCCTATGTCAAATGCAAAGTTACTGTCTTTCTCGTATTTCTGCAGCTCATTTAATGCAGACATAGTAAGACTTTGATCTGAATTAATTATTCCTAATGAACATAAAGAGAACAAACTATATGGTGTAGGTTTCTTTTGTGATGCTTGAATACTATGAAACAATAACGTCTTAGCGTCATCTTTTCCTTTAAACATGTGTACTATGCCAGCCATTGCTACAAGAATATCTGCCTTGTCCGCGTCATCATTACATAGCCATTGTAACGCCATATCATATACAGAGAATGAATCTTCATATTGTCCCGTTTTGTAAAGTGCAAGAGCTAAACCACAAGAAGAATCCAAACCGGCCTCATCAATAGCTTTATAGGTTTTTATTGCTTCGTCATATTTCTCCAGTCTGACAAGAATTCTAGCCATATTTAAGAGTACTAGGTTCTTCTTATCATCTTCTGCATGTAAATGAGCTTTTTGATATGATTTTAAAGCTGAATTTAGCAATCCTTTTCTTTCTTGTAAGTTACCGAGAATATTGCAAGCCCAAGGATCATCTGGTTCAAAAGTTAAGTACCATTCCATTAGGTCAATTCCATATGTGACAGCATAGAGGCCTTCTATGGCATATTTGGATTCTGGATCATTTTTCCAATTGAGATTCTTAACAGTACTACAAATCCAGTCTGCATAACCAAGAGCACTTGTTGGATGGTAGCCAAGACGACAAGCATGTCTAAAAAGATCCATTGCTTCTTCCTTGCGAATGACTTCTGCTATAAGAGCTTGACCAATCCAGCTTTGTGGATATGATGGTAAAGCAGATTGACCCCGCCAAAAACAATGGTTAGCTAATTTATAAAGATTTACTTGCAGATACAGTGTTCCCAGGTTACACCATATTTTTGCTATAGACCATTTGTGGGTTACAGTTAATGCTTTTATGAAGCAGTGCTGTGCCCAATCGTATCTTTTCAAAAATACACATATTTTACCCAGTAAGTTCCAATTACGCCAAGCAGTAGGCTTTTCTTTGATGCAAGCCAACATCAAATTAAAAGCAACGTGACAGTGAGCAATTTGATTCGTGGCACGGTAATATTCAAAATATGCAGAAGCTAAATTATATGATGCAAGCTCTTGTTTGTGTTTTGCCACAAAAGAGAAGCAAGCTATAGCTTGAGGGTAGATGTCCAATTTATCTTTTCTTATTGTGGTTTCATTTGAATGATCGAAAAATTCTTTTATAAAAACGTAGCTGTATTTGTTTGGTAATCTTGTTACAAACATTAAAGCGTCTCCTAGTAGGTTCCATAAGCACATAAACTTTCTTCCTTTAAGTAAAGCTTTAGTCAAATTATCTATTGCACACTGAGCACTGTCACGAGCACTTCCATACAAATTAGCTTCAAATTTTTTCCTTGCTATTTTCATTGAACATTCTGCAAATCCTTTAAGTCCTAAGAGGAAGAATGGATCAATTTCAAAGACTTTTTCAAATGTTGCTATAGCTTCACCATACTGTGCCAGTAATGCATATATGCATCCAATATTTGTAAGGCAATGACATGAATGAATTTTGTTTGGATTTAAACTCATTACTTTATTATAGACTCTTAACGCGGAGGTGTACGAGCCTCGAGAATAATAGGCATCTGCTAGACATTCTAGAGCAATGAGATTGTTCGGAGATGCTTTTACAACATCACGGAAATTGATAATAGCATTTTCCCACTCTCTTTTATTAAGGTAATGTAAGCCTAGTCTTAAATTTAGCCATGTTTCTTTATTTTGTAAGGTTGTCTTTGCTTTCTTAAGTAATTCAAAGTCTGACTCATTGAGGCCCATTTTAACATATACTTCACTTAAGTTTTTAACATAATTACTTTCATAATCACAGAGACTGTATGCTTTTTCATAGCATTTTTTGGCTTTTTGTAAGTCTTTTTTATATTGGTCATAGAAAATTCCCAAAAAGTAAAATGTATCAGCATGATCACTATTCACTTTAGCTGATTTGAGTAGATTTATTAAACAACTGTCATACTCTTTGAGATACCAGTATGCATTGCCAAGATAATAATAATTTAAGGCATTTTCATTACAGTTCTCTAAAACAGAAATGGCTTCTTTATATTTTTCTTGTTTTAATAAAGCAAGACATTGAAGCTGTATAAATTGATCTTTGTCAAGATTTTCTAGTACATGTTCTGCTGACTCATTGGTTTCTATGTAGCATTTTGCTAATGAAGCTAATTCATCTGTATTGAGATGTGTAGTTGAAATTTCTTTTGCAATATTAATTGCCTCTAACCATTTTTGTTGTTCAACATAAGATAAAAATAGGAATTTTTGTAGGTTGAGCTTTAATTCTGGATTTCTGACTTTCATCAAAAAATTAGTAGCAAGCTTTTGTGTCACGGGCCATTTTTTTAACATAATTGTGCATTTTATTATGAATGTCGCCTCAATTTTTTCTGTTTCTTGATAATTGACTAGAGGAACACATTGCTTATAAGCTTCCAAATATAGACCTTTATCAAAGGAAATCATACTCTTAAGGAGGCCTACATATTTTGATGTTTCTATACCAACAGTTATAATATCGATATATTTCTGTATGTCAAGTCCATTGAAGGAATTTTTATCAATGAAACTTTCACATAATTGTTCACATAACCACTTCTTAACTTCAATATTAGAAAATAAATCTAATGCAATGATTTCTTCAACAGCAGAGACAAAATCACTCTTTTGTAAAATAAGTTTACATATTAAAAGCATTAGATAATCACTTGGATCCTTGGTATATAAATCATTTAAAATATTTAATGCTAATGGTACGTCTTCAGACTTGCAGGGCACATTTGATTTCAAAAGTTGAATAAATTGCTTTACAGCTTCATTTTTAAACGTATCTTCGTGATTTTCATTTATATAGTTGATGATAGATGTGATAGAATCACTGTTTTTTAATGAAGACCCTAGTTCCCCCAATTTAGTAAGTATCTCGGTAACTTTTCCATCTTCTAGCTGCAATTTAAGCATTTCACCATAAATAGCAAATAATTTTGCTTTTGATGCATCATCTTCCTTTCTTTCATAGTAGGTTGCAAGCCCATGCCAAGCTAATGGTTGAGTGGGTTTTGATGCTATAGCTTTTTGATATGCTAATGGGGCTTGATCAGAATCTTGAAGTGATTTACCTAGTAGAACTAGAGCAAGATAATTCTGTTTATCTTTTCGAAGTATATTCTTGCAACATTCTTGCGCTGATTTGAAATCTTTATCATCAATGAACTTTCTAGCTTCTTTCAGCAATGTTTTTACCTCGGCCATCTGAAAAATGGTTCAGAAAGGATGCATTAAAACTCATTCATATGAAATATTTAAAAATATGGAAATATAACTTATATGATTAAGTTACAAAATTATTTTTACACTGCAAGCTCATATTATGTAAATGCAAATATTAACAAACTGATTTATGTACAAAAAACACTTTAAATTGTCAATTAACCAATCTAATACAACTTGAATTACTTTTGTTTTGAACTACTTCTAATTACACTAGATTCAATTTTTTTTTCCCAAGTACATTAACAAGTAAATTATGCACACCTTGCACACTGGTTCACAGTGGCCCAATAACTGCTGCTGAGCAGTAGAGATTCAGATCTTGTACTTTACACAAGGAGTTCATCACCTTTCAGTAACTCATGATAACTTGCACTGAAAATAAAAATATGACAAATTATACTATGAAATAAGAAATGTTTGAAATTAGTATATAAATATTTTACTGCCAGGTATATTTTTTTCTTTTTTTTCATATAATATAGGAGTAGCAGACGAGCATGCAGTCCTCCTGATGGTAAGTGGCTACTGCCGCGCATAGACATCTGTAATCAACCCCAGAAAGGATTAGATGTTTCTACCTGAGGTTAGCCACAGATGTGCTGCTGCCCCTAAGGAATAAGCTGGAACGCAACTGATAAGTATGTCCCCTTACCACACCCTTCAAAACGGAGCGGAAACTTCAGCGCCAGTCACTTCTGTTATTAGGCAGAAATAGGTGTGGCAGTGGTGCCGCTAGAGTCGAACCACAATGGGTTCTACCAAAATATATTTTATATTGTATAATATAAAATTTATCTTTTTTAATAAATATTAAGCAAACATTTTATTTAACTCTAGCTAATGTATGACTGTAAAGATAGAAAGAAATAAACATTATTCTATTATAATCTCAATATGAGCTGTACACAAGAAACACTGCGCATTTGTTGAAACTATTTAAATTCTATATAAGTTTTTATTAATAATTTCTGAGATTTGTTACTATAATAAATATCACAAAAACATTATAATAATGAAAGTAATATACAAAAGTAATATAACAATATTTTAAATTAAATATAAAAAGCTTCATGTAAATTGCTGTCCCTGGGATGAGTTCCCAGAATGCTGGCAACATTCCCTCGTTGGATAGCGAGGCTAATTCGCTGTCCGAGGTATATGCCAGCTCTCCGGTTATTCGTTGACTCTATCAACCGTTTGGACAGATGCTTAAAAAATAATCTAGCATTGGAACCCGATGGCCCCAATGTTACAACACCAAATGGCAGAAATATGTAGTCTTTAATAAGATCTCCATATTTCTGCAACTTGCGAATTTCAGCGTCGGTCGCCACTACACCGGCTGCCCTGGAAGATATATGAAAATGAGAAGGTTCCAGTGTGTCCACGCAAGTAGCATCCCTCGCTAGAAACCTTCCATTCTTCTTTCTAAGATTTATATATCACTTAGTGCAATTTATTTCATACATTTATATCTATTCAAGTACATTACAGTAAATGTACGTTTTTCTGTCTAATTTCGGCGCCGGTCGGGAGCACACGTAAGTCGCCGTATGTTATAGAGTTTCTTATGTATTATAATTCATTTTGTTGTTTATGTACGAGTGTACAAAGAGAAGGAAACGCGACAAACTACATAATTACTAGTAGTTAATAATTAATGTTAACTCAGGTTGAGTGAGTAAGTACATAAATGGATATTTTATATTTCTTGGGCCAGTTTCGTTTTTAGTGCTGGAAGTGTTCCTATGGAGAAAAAATCATAAATAACAGGAAACTTACATAGCAAAATATATTCAAACACTAATATATAATTTATAGAGTGTATTACTTCAAAATTAGCAGTTACTATTCTTTAAAAAAATAAGTTTTAACAAATTAAGAACTATGATTAGAATTGACGTTTAACATCTGTAATCTGTATCGCAATGTGACATTATAATAGCTGACAGCTGATGACAGTTATGTTTGCAGTATTCTATATTGTCTACAGTATTTATCTTTGATTCACAGAAAAATTATTGCTAATCTGTATGATGATATTTTAGTTTGCCAACCAACAATCTTATTGATCTTGAGTGATTTTTCCGTAATTTAAGTCACTTTATATAGAATCATAAAAAGGACTTTCTTTGCAATTTTTGGCAAATATTAATTTAAATATTTTTAAAAGTATGGGTGACGACCAAAGAGTGACCATGTTCCTATATACTATATGAGATACTGTACTCTTTGAGAAGTAGCAAGTTTTGCTAAAAAAATACCGACATAGAAATCGATTCAACTCGAAATCCAATGATCGGATCCGCAAAAATCTCGATTACTATAGAATTTTGTATTAGATATTCGAAGAAAGAGATATTGGGTATATTTAATTGCTTTGCTAAGAAGGTCATTTATCTTTCTTACTACATAATTTTTATTTTATGCGAAAGAAAAAAAACGCAAGGTACTGTTGCTAAAAAGGGGTAAGTTTTTATACAATTGCAACAGAAAATGTAATGTAATGTTTGAGTATATGTGAGAGAGTATTAAGCAGATCTATATGTTTGATCGAAAAATCGATCCTTTGAACAATCCATCTTAGGTCGATATTCATACATAGTCTGTAAAAGAAATGTTGGTGGTTGAAACCATAGACTTAAATATTGTTGAAATCAAAGAAAATATAACCACTACGTTTTAGTTGAAATTAGAGAGGTGAGATTAATGGAAAAGAATCGATGAAATATGAATCGATTTTTCTTTATTCAACATTAATAGATTTGTCAAAAATCGATTTTTGTATTACATAATAAAGTACATGCTATTCTTATTCCAATAATAAATCTAAGATATTCATATTAATAATGTATCAGATTAAAAATAAAATAAAATTATATGAATATAAAATAACCAATTCAAAACTAAAAATCAAAGGAATTTTCATTTAAAAAATTTAAATAAGGGATTAAGAAACATTACATAAATTATATTACTAATAAGTTTTGTGGTAGGATGTTTTATAAAGGATTGGTTAGCTTTAATCAATTAGTTACAATAAATGTACAAACAAAAAATTAAAATAATAATTAATTCATTACGCTAAAATAAATTAAACTACGAGTATATACGAATAAAAAACTTATATACAAAATGTACATATATACAAAAATGAAAAATAAAAACACTACCGAGAAATAACTATACTACTATATCTATAAATACTATTAAATACCTATACTACAAGGAAAAATTATGAAACCAAATAGCATTTTTGATACAAATTTTAGTACTATTAAACGTTATATTTATTGTAATTAAAATGGAACGATGAGCATCCCAACAAAATGACAATCTTATTGTCTCAAAAACTAAAATATAAATCAAATAATGAAAATGTGTTATGTCCAGTCCTATTTTATATTTGCTATGGTATTATCCTTCTTCGTTATAAAATAACTTCGGCAGCGGGTTTTACGTGTTTAAAGGTGGCACCGTTTTTATTTAATCTACTTATACGTATGAACTTAATTCGCGATTTTTCATC
This sequence comes from Epargyreus clarus, assembly GCF_041222505.1. Taxonomy (NCBI): domain Eukaryota; kingdom Metazoa; phylum Arthropoda; class Insecta; order Lepidoptera; family Hesperiidae; genus Epargyreus; species Epargyreus clarus. The sequence goes on from NW_027332233.1 coordinate 7,757,891, forward strand.
CGTTGCATAGATGCGAACTGTCGCTAAAAGTTTTTAAACACGTAATTTATATAATCGATTTATAAAAAAATCGATTGATATTACTATAAAAATCGATAATAAGTTTTTTAACATCTCTAGTGGAAATCTTGATTCTTGACAAGTTGACACACAAACGGCCGTCTTACTTCAAATGTTTGAAACTTTTGAAAGTATTCGTAAACAAATATGAAATTGTTTCTTTTTAAGCTTTTTATTTATAGATTTTATATTATTCTTATGTTATTTGTTTAAATGTAGTGTGTGCATAGTTTTTTTTTATTTACAATGGCCTCTAATGAAGCCATTCCTACATATATAAAGAAACTTTGTAAGTTTGCCACAAGATATTTTATTACTTTTTATCTTTCATGATACTAAGTTTACCCAGAGTTTGATCGGGTTTACAATTTTTCTTTAAGTGAATCTTGCCCACGTTCAATACATTTGTATTTTTCATTTTTATCGTCATATTTTAGGCCATCCTGTGAAAGAAATACGTGAACGCTCCCTTCAGCTACTTCTCGCGAAGTCTCGTTTGGGGTGGGAACTGCATGATGAGCTGGCCACTACCAGGGAGCTCCTGGAAGTGCTGCTCGCCTGGTTCCAAGAGCACCAGCCTACACTGCAGCGAGAAGCACTTGAACTTCTTCTTACAACTGTTAAAGTATGTATTGTTATAGAATAAGTGTCGTAATTTATATAATCCTCTCTTTCTAATATAATAATATATATCTGATAGTCTGATTAACAAATTAAAATCATTTATCATATTATTTATGTTAAAAATAAAATTATGAAAATGTTTTACAATTTTATATGTATTAAATATTTGTATTACATAGGTTTATTCATTAGCCAAGGTGAATAAATTCTATGTCAAATGGAAATGTTTACATAAAACATATAATATGCTGTTTTTGTTTCTTGTCAACCCAAAACTTCTCTGCTAGCTGACCGAGGGCCTCCTATCATAATAGCCTCATAGTCATAGCTATGTTTAAGCCAACCATGTCTGTATTGGTTAATTTCATACATCTGTGTTTATAGCAGTCATCATATATGTTTGTTGCAAAATTCTTCTTCATTGGTGATATTTAAGTTCTAGTATTAATGTGATTTTAAAAACTAGGATTCTTCTAGTGTTTTGTTTGTCTTTTTTTCAGACTAAAAGTGGAACATACATAGCTAAGGAGTTTGGCATAGAACAAATCATAAGCAGTTTAAATAAAATTAGGCACAAGATAGGACAGGATTCAATGGAGCTTTTTGAAGATGTATTGGAGACATTGCGGTTCTTGAACACAGTGCAATCAGAGGAAAATGTTAATATACCTAGACTTCTATTATCTGAAACAAGGTCTGTAGAAGTGAATTTAATAATTGATAGTAATAATTAATAATTGAAGCATATAATAAGTTGTATTTAATATATGTAGGTAAAAACTAAAAACCTAAGTACAAATATTTTTGCTAAAAAGGTAACTAAGTGCCAGTGGTAAATGCAAAGGGAAGTTATGTAACTTCCAGTATATTCCGATGAACTCAGAACTTATATAATTATTGGAATTTAAGATTTTGTAATATCCTATTCTAGAAATTAAACAAGTATTGGTCATAGTATAGTTCATTTGCTAAACATTTGTAATATATTTTAACTTTCAGCTCAGATGCAGTTAATTCCAGCAATGATTATTACAACTTAGGATCTAACAGAGATTCTTCTAAGGAAACATCAATTCATAATGAAGAAAGAGATCAACCGAGCTGTGAAGGGTGAGGATTTTTTATACATAGGAAATATATGCAATATGTATGAAGAAATACATAAGAGAGGTGATTCGGACACTAAGTTTGCATATTGTGATGTTAGTATATCAGCCTTCATCTTTGAAACTTCTCTTCAAACTAAAAAAGACACCTACTTGTTTTCAAATTTAGCCAAAAAAGTTGCCCAGGAGTAAACATGTTTTCATGACAATCAATGCAATATGAAATAAATGTGTTTTTCATTACAGTTCAAATTCTTTAGATGGCATTAGTGTGCTCCTATTTCCTTGGGTAGAATTAAGCACTTCAGATTTGAAGACACTGACTCTAGTGGAGGATTCCCTCAAGTTGCTGAAGTCGACTCGACGTTGCTGTAGATTTATCAGAGATGTGTTTTTACGAGACTTTCCAGTGGAAATCTTTTTAAATAGACCAACTATAGTAAAGGTAATTTAATGACTTGCATAATTATTGTGATTATACATATTAAAATTTTATCTTAGCATGTGTAGAATTTTTTATATTATTTGTACAATTTTTGACTTTTATATATTAAGGAATGTTATACAATTGTATTACAGACACTCCTCACAATAGCAGACAGACAACATGGAGGTCATCCCAGTGAGGCATTACAAGTATTATTGAGTATCACTCGCCTTCTGCGTAAAAGATTAATACAATTGTTTTCCTTGGATTTGATAACCAATTCAAATAAGGTACTTACATATTTAATCTGTACTTTTAAGGCCTTAATTTTCATAATACTTGCCTTTGTCCATTTGTCTAGACATATTGTCAAATCTAGTAGTATATAAGCTGTATCTGCATATACGGAATTCTTAGTTCCTTGAGGTTCACCTAGTTCCGATCTATGCCTTGCTTGAGCTTAATTCCTTTTAGGGTTCGAGTCTTAGGGTTTGCATCCTTGTTTAATACTTGAGGTTTGATTTATCACATTAATCTTTATTTTTTTGCAGATATCTGATGAGCATGAGGGTTTTGATAAAAGTATGGATGCAGAATTAGAACACTTAAGAAGTGAAAAAGGTTACACAATACCTTTTCATGGTGAAGATAATCTTGCAATTTTAAGACAGCTTCCAGCGCCAATATTTGCTCTGGATACCGCCCATGCTATATTGTCCACTATGGCAAGGAGTGTTGTTTTAGTCGAACCTGGTGTTAAAACGGAAGCAATGGATATGGTTAGTTGTTATTTATTCATCCTAAAATTCAGTTGTATACAGGAATCTAATTAATCAAACATTTATTTTTACGTTTTAACGTTTCTAAATATTTATTTGCATACATTTGTTTTGTATTAAAGTTCTAAAGTAAGTAAATACAGTAACAGAAGATAACTTTTAACCTATTGTCAGAAGTTAAATGATTTTTGTTAAATTGCCGTTTATTAAGTATTTGTGGTGATCTTCTAAATCATTAATGTACATGATCTTTGTCTAAATATAATTTTGTTCCAGAAAGAATTGAACATTTGCTTGAATTTGGTTGAATGTTTAATCAATCTTCTAATGGATTGTGTGAAGGGTAGTTTTTGGAGCGCCGATCATAGCACTAGAACTCAAAGGGATATAGCACATAAGAGCTGCATGGTAATGCGTACGATTGGTGATCTGCTTGCTAAATATAGGTATGTTAACTAACTTTTATTAACATGTAATTATTAAATTGTGACATTTTAATTTACGAATAAATATTTCATTCATTCAATAAATGATCTTTATAATATCTCTAAATATTGGATATAAGAATAGTAATATCACTTCAGTTTAGTATATTAGATCGACAATATTATTATTAGTAGTTATTAGAGTAGGTATACAAGAACTCATGCAATAATAAATAATTAATTGATTTGCAAGCACTTATTAGGGATTTCTATAAAGTCAAGCATTCACTTAATTCCAAGTAAACTAAGTAATAAGCCAAACTTAACTGCTTTCCATGATTTGGCTTACTTTGTGCCTTATCTTTTTCTTGTATTACAGTTTAACTAATTTCGAAACAAGAGATATTCTATTATGTTAAGTTGTATTTTTTAGAAAGTCGTTCAACGACGACGTAGAGAGAGTGCACCACCGCTTGGCGTGGCTGCGGCTCGTGTGTAGCGGCGCGCGGCTGCTGCGCTGGGCGCGGCGCTCGGCGCTGCCGCCCGCCGCGCTGGTGACCGCGCTGCAGGCCGCGCAGCTCGACCCCGCGCTCGACCTGCTGTACCCGGAGCTCGCTAACATTGTCTCTACTGCACTATTGGTAACGGTTTCTGTGTACTATTCGTTTCTACGCCTGTTACTATACAGGGTGAATTTTTCAAATAGGCCTTCAGGGCCAAATACGAAACTATAAGGATTAGCGAAAAATGCTGAAAGGAGTTACGAGGCCGATTTTGATAAAAACGAAAACTGCATCATTAGTTTTTTAAAATATCTTTTTCCTTAGCCGGGAATCGAACGAGTTAATTTTGAAAAAAATACACCCTCTATAATATTCCACAATTTCATAGTGTCGCTTATAAGGATCAAATTCTGGGAAGTAATGTTATGTGACAAATTAAAGGAAAAGGAAAATTTTAAAGGAAATACTTACTTTTTCATACATTGGCATACTAATCCTAAAGGATTATACATAACAAATGATTTATGTATAATTCTTTAAAAACATACATAAGTGATACCATTGAAGAATTTGTTGGTTAATCAACTAATTATTCGATGTTATGACCATGGCATACGGCTTAGTATGAGAAAGTAATAGTTTGGCAAATAAGTTACCGCCGTTTTTAGGATTTTTTTTTTTAATAAAAATAGGTAACTGATTAAATAGTAAATTCTTATTATTTGTTATTTACAACTTCGTTTAAACGTTAAATATGATTTATAATGTGAAATTCAAAGGATGAAATATTTATTGAATAAGCAATGAAATTTCCAAACTGTGTATAACTGCAATAGTAAGCCTGTATTTCTGTCGATTACGCACACTCCTTGACTCAGACGTATTCTGCAGCCAAATATAATTATGTTTGTTACACACCCTGCCAATATTAGCACTGTAGCCTGTACCTAATGTTCTTGAACAAAACATGATAAAAACTATTCTAATTAATTGAAAGAAGGGTATAAACATAAAAGGTGTGTCTAAGAAAGTATTTTTGGAATAACAAAATTTCATAGTGAAATTACTTTGCTCATAATAAACATAAAATTTTAATTATTTCAGACAGCCAAAGCATCAGTGGATCAAGAATACAAAAGTAAATATCGGGAACTAACCAAATTATTTTCAAGCATGGTATATGCTGTGCAGTTCATGAAGAAAAAAGATTCCGCTTATACAAAGAATGTATTGACTTGTATAAAGAATTCCCTCCCCGTGCTACAATTACACCAAAGTGAGGCATACTTGAAGCAAATTTCAGACATATTGCTATTGAAGTCAAAATCGTTTGATTTCGACGAGAAGGACTGGTCCGATGCTCGAAGTATCGCTTTGAACTTAATGGCACATAGTACTGAATGGGTCCGTGTAACTTTTTATAACATGATGTTGGATATGGTCAAATCAGTACTGATTGGCGATGACGAGGATCAGATAGAGCGAGAAAAATGCTTGGCACTTATCTGTGACGTCAGTATCCTCTCGGAGATATGTTGTCATGGGCTCTCATCAAATAATAAAGAGGTAATGTTTTATTAAACTTATTATATAAAACAAACGTAATCGTATTCCCCTCGATAAGATGAAAAGGATGAATTACCTCATAATTGAGGATTAACATTCTCACACACTGCAATCTTAAAAAAAAGTTGAGCTGTCTGCTTCGCTATTCGCTTGGCTGTCCATTTCACTATCCGATCCGCTGTCCGCTACGCCTACCCGGACATAGTGTTTGCTTTCGCTACTCGATCTCACTGTCCTTTGAAAGTCATTGAATAAAGTTTATGTATATCAAGTTTTCAAGACCTTCACTCCATATTCATCTCTTGTAGGTACCAACTAACAGAAACATCCATGTTAACATTAATTTCTAATCCCTGTTCCAGGTAGAATCAAGTTCATCACAAATAATGCTGTATCTACTGCGTGGTAGAATGGTGCTGAGCGAAAGTTGTTGGTGGCGTTTGCTGGCTAGTTTGATGCCGGTATTTCCACTTCTACATGTGTATGCTGCTCACGACACACACTTAGGTATGAAATAATGTATTTTCCAAATTTATAGTAATAAAAATAAATATTTGTGGATGAACCTTCTCACTCTTAGAGGAGACCCGTGCCCAGCAGTGGGACAGTAATGGGTTGTTGATGATGATGGATGAACCTATACAGCTTTTTTAAATGTAAGAAATGTAAAAAAAAAGCTTTATGAAGCCTTCATTTCGTGATGTTAATAAGGTAAAATCTACATTTATTCTCTTAAAGCTTCCTTGTAACATAATAACTTTTAGATCTTAACTTAATATAATATTTTTTTTAAAATAAGTTCGAAAAAGCTGAGTCGTTATATCTGCCAATTGTTCTCACATTCATTTCAGGGAAAGCCATCTGCAAATCTCTAGAATCTGACATAGTGGAGTGTATGGGCGTGTCGACTTCAGAAATGGTTGCGGGACTAGTGCGCCTCTTGTTTGTGAACTGCCCTGCCGTGCAACTAGATGCGGCACATGCACTTTGCAGGTTGATAGGTAACAAACTTTAATGGAGCTTTAACATCATTAACATAGTGTTTTTGAGGCTGTAATAGCAAGGGTAACGGGTGAACAGTAAAAAGCTTGCAATTATTTTCACTATAGTTCTATAACACATAATGATGTTCTTTTTGTTTATATTTATTTTACTTGTATGCTGAACTTTCGGGTTTAATGTATTTGAATTATGATAATCGAATATGCAGTCGTTAGAAGCTATTCATTCTTAATACGTCTGTTGCTGTCAAAAATAAATTGTGTATTTGTTTTAGATGACGAAAGATATTTGCCACCACGGGAAGCAATACGCACTGATATACTAATGAATGCATTGAGAAGATTAGAACCTGAAGAGTTTAATGTAGATGCAAATAGTTCTCCGTCTAGAACAACTCAAGTTAGTAAAATAACCTATATAGTACTAAAATATAAAATAAAGAGGAGAAGAAGATTAAATTTTCAGAACATATTTAGTTAAATAAATAATGTATTTATTAGCTGTTAATAAATTTCCATTGTATTCAGTCATTTAGTGCAGTAATTTTTACTTGTTATGTTATAACAGGATGTTCTATTAGTATAGAGAGTTGGTGTCGGTCATATCAACTCCTGCTTAACATCATAAAGTTTTCATAAAAAATAAATCATATTTTCAGACAACCGGCCTGACACAAATACTAGAAGTATTAAAACAAGATGTCATATTAGACGAGGAGCCGTCAGAGGTGAGCTACGACCGAAGGATGATCCAGCCAGCTCTGGAGCCCTCCCTCCGCCGCAGCACTCTGCAGCAACTAGCCGTGATGATGAGGCAACAGGATGTGCACACTGCCTTCTTGCAGAATGATGGGTTGAGGCTCATTGTTGCTATACTCAGGTAACATATTTATAGTTCGCGCCAAACTGCTAGTCCGCTCTGAAGTTGTTGCGAGCTGGTGTAGTCATACAATTTTCTATGGTGACGCGATTCATTTCTATATTCAATTCAATTTCAGTCTTCGGAGTAAGAAACGATTTAGATAAAAACTAAAACTGCATCATTACTTTTTTAAAATATCTTTTCCCTAGCCTGGAATCGAACGAGTTCATTTTGAAAAAAAAAGCATCCTCTATATTATTCCACTATCTGATAGTATTGCTTATAAGGATCAAATCCACCCTGTATAATACCCTGTCCTATAATATAAGTTATACAGTGGCTGTCGTTAATGGCTACTAGTATGAGTTTTACTACATACTAGCTACTAGTATGTAGTAAAACTACAAATGAGTATGTTTTAGGATGTCCCTGACCGTGGACGATTACCTCGCGTTCCCGGAGTGCGCTGTGAGCTGCGTGTCCGTGCTGAACAGTGTTTGCTTCACAAGCAGACATAGTCTCGCTAAAATACCTGATTTGCCGTTATTACTCGTAAGAGGTACGTAGTATTATTGAGGTAGTTAAGTATCATTATTTGATACGAATTGCGTATACAATTAATCTAATTTCATCTTTTAATAATTAATCAAGTTAAAGTTAATTCATATTTTTGGGTTTAGAATATAGTTTGTTATATGTTGGTATATGTTATATGTTGTAATAGTGTTTTATATGTTGCTTATATTTGGTGTACAAATAAAGATTATGTTGTTGTTGTTGTTTTATTGTGTGGATGTTAAGCATATAGAAGTCAAAGTCAATATTTAGTGAAGTCGTTTATGTGACCTTGAAGGATACAAGCACTATAGTCTTATATATTGTATTTTTAACAGTGATCCTTGTATTTCCTGCAAACGAAAGCTGCACCCTCATGTCAGCTCAAGTGCTAGCGATGGTCGCATGGTCCGGTTTCGTGCTGCAAGAACTGGATTCCACAAGACACCGTATACCGGCGTTGCCTTGGAGCGTCACACAGCGTACCTCACTACCCTTTAGAACAAATAGCTATTGGAATACTAGTCCTAATGCTGAACATTCCTTTGTCGGTGAGTACCACATTTATTATAATGAAATTATTGAAACAAAAGAGGTTGCAACTCGTCTCATGATAAATTATCCCTGCAGCTCATGAACATCTCTAATTGACCCCAATAGAACACAAGTTTTTTTTTTATAGCAGACGCGTTGATGCATCTGTGGACTAAGTCTTAGTACTTCTTATTCACGTTGCTTTAATAAGCCAAAACAAACCAAAACCAGACCGCCAATAAAGTACAACAAAGTCATAAGGCCGACAGGCGTGGCATTGGTGACGCCACATATTACCTTAAAACGTTTTACCTTGAAACTTTACATCAAAAGTTTAAAATTAGGGTATAATAATTAGTACTTTACACTTAAGAATTTATTATAAGACAAGAGGATTATGGATTATAAAGACGGAAAAATGTATTTCTGAAAATATCTGCATTTGCTTATAGAATGGCTCCTATCCGAGGAGATGTGGCGCACCGCAGTCCGTGTACGCTGGTGGTGGGAGTACGCGGGCGGGGCCAAGGCGCTGCGAGCGAGCACGTTCACCCCGCTCTCCTCCGTGCCCTCGATATGCTCCCCCACGGAACACGACATCCTGGCGCTGAGAGCCGCGTGTGTGGCCACGTCGTGTACGAAGGCGTTGCTCGCGCTGGAAAATGCTACATCTCATGCGCAGGTTATGGAGGCCCTGTGTTTGCTGGAAAGGTCAGTTAAATTCACGACCATGAATTTGACTTAGCTAAGACTATGACCTTCTGATTCTGTAACTCGGGTGTTAGTGGCAGTCCAGCAGTGGTTATCATTAGTAATGATGTTACAGCTTAATAATGGAACAATTATATATTTATCCTTTACAATCAAAAGTTAAGGTTCAAGATCGGTTACGTTAACGGTTACGCTTATGTTTATTTCAAATGGGATCACCATTCGCTAAATACGAGTACATTTACAATATTAACAGTACACAAATATAATTACTCACCAAACCTATTACTTAATAGCTATCACCTAAAAGTTGTATTATATTTTCTTTTCGATTTATTTTAGTTACACGAGTTTGGTACCTTTGTCGTCTATAAGCAACAAGGAGTTTGGCTCGTTACCATGGCAACACACTCGGAGGTTCCTGTGTTCCCCGCCTGCGTCTTCGCGGGACACGGCGCTGTTAATCACTATGTTACAATTTATTATTACTTACATGGATAACGTTCCCAAAGAAGGTGGGTATATAAGATTATTTATTTGTTATTACAACAAGGTAATTATGTGATATATTTCTAACAAAGATAGACTTTTGTAAAATTTATAGTTAGCTATTAAGTATGCCTAAAGATGCTTTAAGATATTATAGACTAGATTACACATATAGATACAGCTTTAAATCACTTGATACAAGTGGCCTTGTGTTCACGAAGATGAGGCTTTTAATTTCGCTGAGTCTATTAATGTTGACTAACGCATATAAATTTGCATGAATATTCTATTACACACTAATTCCTATAAATGGAATAAGTTAACAAATGTAGTGCTGGTTATCAAGATTTTACTGTTCAATTTGTTTTAGATGGAACCATGTCTTGGATAAAAACTTCATTCATAGGTAGAGACGCAGTTATAATTGCTCTACTTAGCAAAGAAAGGTTATTCCCCCAACAAACGTCTCAAGAAGATATAGAAATGACGCAGTTGCATATACATATCGTCAAAATACTGTTAAGATGTGTGATATTGTTGGAGCATGATGATGGCTACGATTCAAACAGGATGGAGAGTCTGTTGAAGATTTTGTTGGCTTGCTTGGAGAGTGTTGATTTGAAAAACTTTCATATGCTAGGTAAAAATATTTTTTATTTCCTAGGTAATTGCTAGGGTGTAGAATTAGTATGGCTGAGCTGCGGAGGATTCGATCCGCTACACCTATTTCCATCGTGAAGCAGTTTTGCGTTTTGGTGGAAGAGTGTGAATGCCGATTGACTAAAATACGAGATGCCCATCTTAGTCCACAGAAGTGGATACGTACCCGTGATCGTGGTAATCACTAACTCTCTGATGGACCGCAAGCACCTTTGCTAGTTCAATCTTAAAAAATAAATCGCTGTATCATAGTAGTTGCATATTTTATGGTGTATTAGTTGATGTTTGCTATTTACATTATAGACATTTGAGGCATTTTATGTAAAACAGGGCATTTTGCCTTATGACATAATTATAAGAAAATCTTATCGTTAGACGTTTATAGTGCTTAAGCGAAGCATAAGCACTTATAAGTGGTAATATATGAGCAAGCACTGTCAATACTATCCTTATCACAATTCCTGTTACCACTATCTATGATTTAATTGCTACCATATCCTTTGTGTTGGTTCTAAGAGGCTTCAATTGTACCGATATAAGGTGTTAAAGTAAGTGCATTTTCCTGGATACCTAAACGAATTGATAAGGTGTGTGCAACACGTGCACAACACGTGGTTAATAGGTGTCAAAGGACGGGGAGGGTGGGGTTATTACGCTTCTTATTGATAATCAATCTAAGTTTTGCTTACCAAAGACCGAAATTTGATAATACGAAGTAAGCAGGAATTGTCGTTAGGATTGGATCGAGGGTGTAATAGTAAGAATATGATATAGTTAAATAAGTCTTAATTTATAGGATACCTAAGAAAATTGATAAGATGCGTCCGTTAGTGTACCACTATTGGTGCTGCGGGGTGTGTTAGAGGAGGATGTGGGTTGGGGGTAGAAATTTTATAGCGGGGAAGCTGCTTCATAGTCGATATCAAGTGTTAAGCTGAATAATTTTTCCAGGATATCTAAACCAATTACTAAGATGTGTTCGTTATGTGTACCATTCTCGGTACTGTAAACTGTCAGAGGAGGGCGATGGCGGGTGTTGGTACAAAGTTGCGAGGAGTTACTTCATGGCACCAATATGAGGTGATAAGCAAAGCTAATATTGCAGGATACCTGAACGAGTTAATGCGGTGCGTTCGCTACGTGTATCACTGTCGGTACTGTGAGGTATCGGAGGCGGGTGCGGCGCGCGGGCTGGCGGCGGCGGGCGGCGCGCTGGCGGGCAGCGCGGGCGGCGCGGGCCGGCGCGGGCAGGCGTGCCGGCTGGACGCCGCGCTGGCGCTGCTGGCGCTGCTGCGGCACGCGCGCGCCGCTGACGTGCCGGTGCAGGTGCGCGACTATTATGTGTTACATGAACCCTTTCGGCTTTTTATACATTTCAGAGAGAATTATCATAAAAATATATATACTTTATTGATCTTAACACAGTCATATTTACAAGTCGCGAGACCCCTGTACTTGGTTCTAGAACTGTGTTACAGGTACCCCGCGGTTACAGGTTTTGCGGGCGGCAAGAGTGGGAGCTCGAACTGCCCGGCTAGTGACCCCGGGAAGGACGGCGGTATGTGTGGTCGCATACCGTCGTGCCCACCAGACGGTGTGGCGAGCGTCAAGCTCACCTGAGCAGAGCCCGATGGGGCAACGCGCTAAGAGGACTCCGGTTGCGTTCCTTTGGAGATCCCGGAGTTCTCTACGCAGCGCCGAGGACGGCCACCGGGGGGGTTTTAGTGCGGTAAGAATCCCACATAACCCCGTGCCGCTCCCACGGCATAGGGTACCTTTTGAAGGTTTCCCCCTCGTAACCAAAAAAAAAAAAAAAAAAAAGGTACCCCGCTCATCCACCGGAACTTCATAAAGTGTGTTTAATTATTCAACAAACATGACATTAAGTTTTGTTAAAAAATTACATAATTTTAAGCCTTAACTAAATATAAGCGAATGAATGTACATATTATGTAACTAGCATTTTATGAATGAATTGAATGAATTCGGGACAGATAATAAATATTGAGTTTTTTTTAACTTATTGTAAAGGTAGGCGGACATGAAGGCAAATTGCTTCTTTTTAAACTTTGTTCGACATAGCGGGATCTGAGAGATAGGGGAGCTTCTACGTTTACATTGTAGAGGGTTGAGGTATGGAAGGTGTGTAAAATCAGAATATAGGGATCTCGATTCATTTGTATGGCTCATTTTTTTACTTTTTAGTATAAATAAAAGCGTCACTTTATCCTGTTCGTTATAGGTATCGAATGTATGTGTCGAAGTCCGATAAACTGCTCCCGTAGTTAACTATTTAAAGTTTATTTATAATATATTAAAATTAAAACATAAAAAATGCTGAGCAATGCGAATTAGCCGGAACCTCCTGTTTTAAAGAATCACCCTTCACTGGTTTATCGATATATAGATGTTGTTCGCTATAAACCGTACAATCGATTGTATTATTGATGATTATGATAGTGTGATTCTTATAAGACTGTCAAGTCTGTCGATATAACATTTCATACAGTGGCATCTAAAATTTAGGTCAATAGTATCAATATCATGAGTAGCACAAGCAATAGTATGAGTGATATAGGGCAACTAGATCGGGCATCGATATCATCGAAACGCTATCTATTTTAATGCAACCCTAATGTCAGTTTAATATAACTTAATATAGCACAAGATAGATTGTGTTATATAATATTATTTTGTTAGTGTGTTGTTCATATTTTCAATTATGAATCGCAATATCACACTTATTATCTCTGACGAACTTGAACTCTAATAGCATATCTAAAATGACAACTTGTCTCTTATATGTAATCGCACTATGGATCTATCTGTAATTGTTCAATTGATACTTGAAAATCCACATACGTGATTTAATAGAATAGTGTCTTTAAATTAGTTTATAGTTTTTTGTTTTTATAATATAGGAGTAGTAGACGACAGTAGGTGGGCTGAATGGTATCTGATGATGGTAAGTGATGATGGTATTAGATGCCGACCTGAGGTCGGCTAGAGATGCGCCGCTACCTCTGAGTATTAAACTAGATAGCCTCGGAAGTGTGTATCCCTTACCACACCGTTCAAACCAGAATAGGTGTGGCGGCGGTGCCGCCGGAGTCGAACCTCAGAGGTTTTTACCATCTTCAGAAATAGGAATTCCATTTGGAAACGGAATGACCGACGTCATAGTTACTTGAATTATATCAGACCTTACTGCATGTACTTATCAGTAATTTCATTGAAATTTTCATCATTCACATCAAGATAAAAATATGCAATACCTGAACAATGCAAATCTATATTACGTGCAAATCCGTGCGTTGCTGACATGTCTGTTGAAATATAACACTTGAAATTTTGAGTAATTCTTTTGTATTTATGACTCTTACATATTGTAATGCTTCATGTGTTTAATAATACCTAACATAATATTATTCTATGAATAAGTGTTTACTGTGATACAGTTGAGTCTATTTTATTTTATTAGGTAGTAGGTACTCCCCGGACTTTTATTTCTTTGCTTAATTACAAGTTTATTTTTTTTTACTTATGTTAAAAAAGACGAACCCACTGAGTTTTTTACCGGATCTTCTTAGTAGAGGTCGCGTTCCGATCCGGTAGTAGTTTAAGAAAATATTGTAACTGACAATTTGTAAGTGCCGCTGTTGGCCTATACAAAATAAACATAAAAAAAAACTTATTTGGGAGTTGAATTATGTAGTTCAAAAATGTTGCACATTATATATATTTACATACTACGAGATGAACTGGAATAGATGGCTCACATTTGTTTATCAAAAGTTTTAGCTGTAGAATAATTGTTCTTTGTGTCTTGTACCGGCTATTGTTTGCACGTCGCTGCAGATAACAGTTCACGGTTTCCTCACCATTATTATTATGACTCTAATGCATCACCTGCTCGATATAGGAGTTCGCTGTCCGACAAACGTTGAACTTTATAGGATGTTCAAGCTTTTTATGAAGCGTTGATAAATTCTATCAAACAAAGAAAACTAACACTAACAAAAATATGGTAATGTTTTCTGAGTTAGCCTAAATGAGGTTATCGTGTAGAAGTAATATTGTTATGTAGTATATATTATTTGTTTACAAATAGATAGTTGTTCAATTCTATTATTGTAGCAAAGTTGATAAGGACTTGATAATATCGGTCCCAGATTTGAGCTGACAAAGTGGTATAGGCGTGGCCACGTTATCTGACAGCTAGACACTTCAGCACATTTTGCGAATAACATTTTTATCTGTGAATGAAATATTTATAAATCTTGTTCCTGTCTTATTTGATAGCCGTTTGTTGAATAACGTAGAAAGATACCGCTAATAGCGGAAACATGCTTTATTTGTATAATTTATGGGTTAAACACATACAGGCTATAAATTGAACTCGACAACGATTTATTGTAATCATACTAGTTTGCATATGCATGTCATTTGATTTGTTTGAGTGGTACATATTTTCTAATCTGTAACATAAATATGAATAACGTTTATACTTGTGATTTCAATTAAACCAAGAGTATCAAGAGAGAAAGTGACTTAATTTTTGCTGCACATTTAGCTGCAGTTTCCTCATATATGTAAAAAATGTAGTCATTTTAAGGAGAACAGAATTCTTCTTAGTAAGATGACGCGACATCACCGCCACCTCTACTTGTACTTTATCATATGATACCGTATTGGTTTGAAGGGTGTGGTAGTACATAATCACATACACGAGACCCTTTAAACATAGTTTATAAGTTGCAGCTGCAATGCATGTATGACCGACTTCTGGTAGGGTTGCAATTCTATTTGAAATTAATTAAAGATATTCATGTGCAGTGTCTTTTATTGCCAACTGGACAGCATGTTCGTATATTAATTAATACTTTAATAAAAAAATCTTAGATAGTTGGTCGTACCTTTTTGATCAAAAACAGACAGGCCAGGGGTACGGTCGGTGGTACGGGGGGTCTGTCATGAATCTTGTAAACGTAATTTTATATTAATTACTATAAAAGTATTTTATAGTAAATTTTTATAGTAGTGTTTGCCAATCAATACAAATATGCACAATAAAATCATAGATATCTGACCAGCTTGTAATTGAAGGAAGCCATTAAATGGCTTAAACGGCTGACGATGTGTCAGCCGTTTAATGGCTATCATGGTGTAATTTACGCGGAACAATGCCGACATGCGCAGTTAAGTGGTGCAAAAACACGAAATCGAAGAAAAAGTGCGGAGAAATATCGTTTCAATCGTAAACGATTTAAAAACTACATTTTTTAAATATTTTTCAAACACGAAAATAGATGTCAGTGACAATTTGAATTGTCAAAACTGGTTACATTTTCGTCTTAAGTAATCTTTACTAATCTATGATTAAAACAGAGATGGAGCGAGTATTGGAGTAGCGACGTGTTTCGTGCCTTGGCGGGATGTATGGCGGGCGAGCGCGCGGAGCTGCGCGGCGCGGCGCTGCTGGCGGCGGCCGCGCTCGCGCTGCACTCGCAAATGTTGCCGCAGCTGGCGCAGGGTGGGTACCGAGCTCCACTTGACGAACAAAATTAACTTCTTTTTGTTTTTTTTTTATTATTTTGACTTTGGTTATGTCTTTGTTATTCTTTATTATTTTGACTTTGGTTATGTCTTTGTTATGGTTATTAGGGCTATCGCGAATTACTCAAAGATGTCGCTGTATATTTTGATCGTTACTTCGGTGTAATCGGGATAGTTGTTGTTGATTGACGTGAGAAAATATACAATTGACGAATTTATACGAAGATACGTTATCATTGTTATGAATAGATGAATACGTGTATACAAATCTCGTTTTATGTCATGGTACAAATGCGGGAATCAATATATACAGGTCTTTTTACATCATAGCTCAATAATACGATGTACATACTACGTTGGGAGGTGTCACACCTCCGAACATAATTATGTACTAGATAGTTATGAAATAAAAACAAAATGTGAGTTGATGAATGATTACAATTTGCATTCGGAATTTTTAAAGTATTTTCTTTTGTGCAGCTATACCAAGAGAGTCCATATCACGGTATGCATTAGAAATATTCTGCAACCCCGAAGAAGCGAACGTAGTCCGCGCTGCGGCGGCAACCCTGCTCACTGCCGTCACAGCTCGTACATCGCCACATTCACAAGTAAGCGTTGTAAAGTATTTTGCTAACTTTTTCTTTTATTAATGGCGCACACGTGTGCTTCTTGCTTTATCTTTTTTACATCCTCGCATGGTATTCAAACGTTCTTTTGTAATTGTGGACAAATCCATATGTGAAATTTAAGACTAAGGATAATCATAGTATGTTATTTATGTTAATGTTAAATTGAAATTGGTAAAAACGTAAGAAAGGAAAGAATGTATGTCTTGGGTAGTCCAACGACGACACTACGACGATATTGCTATAAATATTTGTTCAAAGAAGTTGATTTTATTATAAAAGCAGTTTAAAAGTTGACATGGATCAATATTGGTTTGAAAAAATACTGTTTAAATACTTAAAACACATTGATTATTTCAATCAATAGTAATCAGTAGGACCTAATAAAAAAGATATGAATGAATCAGTTCTAATCTGTCGTTGTGGTCAGTGTGGTCAGCGGACAAAAGGCGTCTTATCAGCGCCCATTTAAAGGCAGGACTGTTATGGTCTATTATTTATATCAACCGCTGCCATTCGTGGACGGAATAATGAGGACCACCTACGATGTTCTGCGATTTTGAAGTACTTACGATTATAATTATTATTAAAATGTATAATGGCTAAATTAAAAAAAAATCAAAATATATTTTAATAAAAGTAATTTTCATTGATGTAACTGTCATTATGCATCGTTTATAATGTCTGACTTATTGAAAAGTCCTAACGAAAGTGGACGATTCACGGATTCACTACATTTAACCTTTTGTATATTATTGCAGTAAAATTTTATTGGAGTATTCTTTTACTGCCTTATTAGAGATTTTTTTATTTATATGCTCTTGCGCGTAGCGTATTGCACAATTTTGTGGTCAAACATTTTTGGACCTCAAAATCCATAAAAATATATTTTTTTTTATCTATATCCATAGATAAAAATTGGCAGCGTTATCCAGAATAATCGTGCTTTCCAGTGAATTATCAGGATACAATTAATATATTAGTAATATTACTTTAACAGTTAGTTAGTTAGTAGTTAGTTAAAAGTACACACTTTGAAAATCATAACAAAATGTACTTAACAATTGATTTCAACATAGTTAGATCAAAACAAACTAAAAATAGTTAGTCATACACGTACACAGTCATACATTCAGAAAAAGTACCTCCCATTCGACAGTTTTAATTACAGGTTATGATAAATATAGGCAAATTGTGACACGTAGTACAATAAAAACTATTAATCTTCATTGTTATTACTTATTGTTCACATACCATGAGGTTTTGTATTGCGCAAACTTGTTCGATAGCAATATTTGTTTTCTTTAGTATGTACGTAGGTATGTTGTTCCTTTGTAAAAGTTTGTTGATAAAAACATATTATTGTTGATGAGGAAAATTGCGGTATTTTTGTATTTTAATTTAATGTCAATTTTATCTTTCTTAAATATTAAGCAAGTACCTACTTAGTAAATACTAATTATACAATTAATTATCAAGTGGGTACGTTTTTGCAGCCTTCGCAGAATTTTATACGCAAATTATAATTTCATAAAATGAAACTTTTATGAACCTGGTTTTTATTACATTATTTTTCTTACGACGAAATAAATTTTGTTATTATTTGATATTCGTATCAATGGTTAATGTCAAAATAAATATTATAAATTTATTTAGTCACTGTTAAGACATTTTAAAATATATTAATAAATATAACTGGTAAAAGTTCAGATTTGAAGTAAAAAAGGAAATTTGACTGAAACATTTTCGATACAAATATGACGGCGGATAGTTTAAATTTTAATAGGTATCTATATGTTTTTATTATATCAATAATATTAAAGGAGCCAAAAAATACGATGATAATTTATAGGATGACATGAAGAATTCGTAATATAGTGCTTCTCATAACTTGGTTTCGTTTCGGAATACAATGGCCGGAGTGTTGGCACTTGTCCGACTTTGCCAGGGCACCTAACAGTTTAGTTCCAACGTACTTAGACTAAATTGTACTTTAACTTATAATTATTATATTCATGAATGATTTTGTGTAAATGAATTATAATGTTTTGGAAATACATTTACATCTAAATGGTTGCTCGTACACTATGATTTTTAATGCAGCATAATTAAGTTAAAAGGTTAAAGCTAAACAAATTTCAATTCAATTTGCATAGAACACAAGCTGAAGATTTTTGACATCAATCCTATTTTTAGTCCTAAATCTTAAGATTATTAATGTATTAAATGCAATAATTACAAACCTAACTTGAAAGTTAATGGTAGCCAAGATGAGATTAAGAAAGACGTATCTACGTGTAACTTGATTGTTGAATGTTAATCACATCTGCTATCAGTGTAAAAAGTTGTAGCATCGACATCGACAATTAACATTAAATTAACATTATTAAATTCCATTCCATATTAAAGGCCTATAACAATTAAATGACAATACTTAAAAGGCTGTATCTTGTGGCATAACAGTAGTTTAAGTATTTCAGAAATGTGTTTTTCAAGGACATGTAAAGTTTAAAAACTCATCTGCAAATATTATAAAATTCGGATACCTAATAAATGTAAAGGAAATAGCTAAGTAATATCCAATAAAATTAATAAAAAATGTCACCGCTGAGGTGTATTGATAGTTAATAAAGGAAGCTGTGGAAAACGCCCTGAGAGTTGACATGCGGGTATATTCGAGTCACGGGCATGGTACGTCAACATATATGACCTTGGGGCGGCGCGTAGAGCTTATCTTGACGTTCACTAGCGATACGGTTCATTTGATTGCTGACCGCCGGCCGCAAGTGCCGCGAGCGGCCACTCATATGCATACATCGAGCACGCGCGCTGTTTTGTTTACTTACTCATAAACGAATCGCCGCGGCCGCGAGTTCACTTTCGTGCAGAGGTTTAATGTTCCCACTGTTACATTTACATCTAATTACAATTCACGGACCGACTCAGTGAAAATGTGGATCAGTGCATTATTATTGGCGTTCGTGCTGTTGTTGTTACTTTTGTTGACGGTTTTTCATTACTCGACTAATGGGAGAAAATACTGGTTACACAGAAATGTTCCCTATCGGGAGCCGTGCCCCATATTTGGAAACTTTGGTGCTACACTGACGATGAGGCGGAGCTACGCTAAAATGCTAGAGTACTTTTACGAAAATTATCGGAATGAAAAATATGTTGGTATATTTCAAGCCAGGCGGCCGACGCTGCTCGTGATAGATTTGGATATAGTTAAAAGCATACTATCAAAAGAGTTTTCTTGCTTCAGTGACCGCTTATCTGTGTCTACGGATACACGACGAGAACCGCTTCTCCGCAATTTGGCTAACATGAGTGGAGCCGAATGGAAAGCCATGAGACATATAGTGACGCCGACTTTTTCATCCGGGAAAATGAAAGCGATGTTCCCACTTATCGTGGATTGCGCAAATATATTGAAAACAATTCTTATACAAGAATCGCTACAAGACGTCGATATACCCAGCGTTATGTGCCGATTTACCACTGATGTTATTGGTAGTTGCGCTTTCGGCGTAGATCCAGGATCCCTAAAAAATCCGGATTCACCCTTTTTGATCATGTCGCAAAAAATGTTTAAAACCGACCGCTCGACTATATTGAAACGTTATTGCCGCGCGTTTTTCCCAAAGTTGTTTAAATTATTGAATCTCAGGACATATTCAATGGAGGTGGAAACCTTTTTCACGAATATCATTAGACAAGTTTTAACGGAGCGGCGTTCTACCGCCGTTAAGCGGAACGATTTTCTCCAACTTATGTTAAACGTCCAGCAAACTGAGACCGGATTCGATATGACAGATGCATTGATAACATCGAACTCCTTTATATTCATGCTGGCCGGTTTGGAAACCTCGGCAACTACTCTGTCGTTTTGTTTGTATGAATTGGCCAAAGATGTAGATCTGCAAGAAAGTATTAGAAAGGAGATTGTAGAGTGTTTGGAGCAATATAATGGATTGAATTATGAGGCAGTGTGCGCCATGCGTTTGGTAACACAAACAGTACTAGAGACTCTTAGGATGCACCCGCCCACGCCTCTCACCACGCGACTCTGTACAGCGCCATGCACTCTCACAGGCACAGATCTGAATGTTAAAGTACGAGATGCAGTTCTCATACCAGTTCAGTGCATACAGAGGGATCCAAGATATTTCCCGGACCCGGACAAGTTTAATCCTGATCGCTTCAAGGATGACTCGAGTCCGCCGGGATTTCTAGCGTATGGCGAAGGACCAAGGAGTTGTCCAGGTAGGTCCCAGTTGTTTCATTCATTTTATATACTGTCTATTTAATATGGTTTTGCTCCTAAATATTTTATTATTTATAATAGATAAAAAAATCTTTAAGAGTACAATAGTTGTTTTCATGAAAATTATGAAACTAAGTCTAACTGAGATGTTATACAAACATTTACAGAATGAGAAGGAGCAACATTTTGCTTACATACCTTCCAATAACTAGAGTCAGTTGTTTCAAAATATACAGCATTGTGAGTTTATTTTCAAACACAGTGTATTTGATCTTTCCGTCTTAAAAGCGTTGAAATTACTTCTCTGGAACTAACAAGTTTCCGTTTTAACGATGGTTCTCGGTTTTTACGTCTTGACTTAGTAATATGTAAATAATGTAATTGTAAAACAAATACCTTTTGTATTGCAGCTAATCTTACTTTGTTGTGTGCTTTGCGTGCATTTGCATGCATTTTAGTAAAATAAATTTCGATAATGTTATTGACTTTACAAAAAATAAATAGCTAAGTATATTTATTTTGCAATAAGTATATTGATTTTATTCTTACATTATTTTGTGGATTTAAAGAATTTATAGCACGCATACTCATTATTTTCCCAAAACAATTACAGGGAGCAAACTTAAGTTTTATGTACTGAATATTTAAAAAAATAATTTTGTTTGCAGGGGCACGATTTGCCCAGTTGACGGTGGTGGCGGGGTTGGCTGCCATCCTTAGCAATCTCGTCGTGGAGCCGTGTTCCCGGACCACACCAACAATCAATTACGACCCCAGAAGCGTCATGCTGAAGAATAAGGGTGGCATATGGCTCCGATTTAAACCTATTTAAAAATAGATTAGTTCGTAAGAGTTACCTTTAAATCGCACAACTACATATTTTTTGTATTTTCGCCTTAAACGTGGTATTCACGGAATCCTAAGTAGGTTCAAGGTATCGTAAGCGATTTTACTCGATTGTTTCTGAGTAAACAAAACTCTTATAAGATAATTCGTAATCTTATCGCGCATTGCTGAAATAACTCTTTAATTAGGATTTATTATTATGATAAAGTTTATCAAAATGAATTCCTGGCACTTTGTGAAAATACGTCCATAATAAATGTATATGAAGAACATATATCTTCAATTTCTTTAGAATTTCGATATTTTTTACACCTCTGTAAATGTTAAATTTTCCTGACAGTAGGGAGCACATTGTAAGATGTGTGTACTTAATGATAAATATAATAGTAATGTACCTAATTGCATTTGTGGAAACTACAGACTGTAAACCACATGAATGTATAAATAACTATTAGTAATTTCGCCTATAGCATAGAATATAATTACTAATAATATCTAGTTAAGTACTTATTTGCAGGTAAATTAACATTGATCATTATGACATATTTAAACAGCACTGTATTAAACAAATTTTATTTTTAATTGTAAACTGTCGTTACATTTAGATGAGTCTACCATTTTAAAAGGGCGATGTTAGTAAAAAAATGTCACTTACGTAATGCTATTATCGATATTTTCAATAAAAATAAGTTTATAATTAACTTTAAATTAAATAATTTTACATATAAGTATAAAAATTTAAACAAAAACCAAATCTATAACATGACTTTAATCGTATAATTATATCTTGGCCGCTTTCGAGTTTACAATTATAGATATAACGTAGGAACCTGCAAAGTATTTAATATTTTTATACTTACTTAACTTTGTATAATATTATATAGTATATAGTATTTTAGTATTGTATAATACTAATTATTATGTCCAAACTCCCGGTAGTGTTTCTTTCGCACATACGTAACAAGATATATAAGTAATTAAATACATGGCCAGTATTCATTAATGTTTTAGTTTTAATTCTATGTTTTTAATTTTAAAATTTACTGACAATATCTTGTAACATTGTAACGTGTGAAAATTAAAGATTTATTTTTAGTTAAGCAACCATTTCATCGAATATTTATTTATTAGTTAATAGGTTTAAGAAATAAATGTGCATTGTGCATGGTCCTATTAAAATTTCAACTTTCACAAGACGTCTGGAAGATAATGGTGAAAGCAACTGTTTTCTAATGCCTAGGACCGTTTTAGGTGACCATTAGTCAGACGGTGATTAAGCTAACAGTATCTCATATAATATGCAATATAAGATACCTTTCATATAAAGAACACCTAAAGAAACTGTTTCTCCTTTATGATGATCTCCTTATGATTTCCGTAGGCAACACCTTTTCTCTTTTATTATTTTAATGTACACTGGCATAGAGGCATTTATAAACAATTTGGCCCAAATATATTTCAGATATTATACGGAACTAACCAAGCTATAATGAACATTTAATATAAGGAGGTTTATATGTGGTACATTTCAACTTATTTAAGTTACAACCCGTAAAAGACCCTATACTTCTTTACATCGTACCTGATGTACAATATTAAATAATGTCAGGTGCGGTTGGAATGGGATTGGATTATGGAGTGATTGGGATTGAAAGGTTAATGTAATGGTTATAGTAAATAAGATAAAATTTTAACTATTTTCATGCTTCGGGGGGCACGTTAATCCGACGGTTCATGTAAATAGTTAATTGCTTTTTAACCTAATTAGTTATTAAGATTCTGAATATGGTTTCGCATGGCTCTGCACGGTTTAGCTGCCAACCGATATTTTCCTGCTCCTGGCCTTGAAAGTGAGAGACCTGTGACCGTCAGAATGGCCGGTCACTACCCATATTTTACATCGAAATAATTACTAAGAGTTGCTACCTAGTTGCTACTAGTTGCTATTAGTTGCTACTAATTGCTACCTTCGATTAAAAAAAGATAAACTACTTTTTAAGGTGACCGGCCATTCTGACATCAGGATGGCCGGTCACCTATCCAGTGAGAAGAAACTGCGCAAATAAATAGAGTTTTTTTGTAATCAATAGTTGCTACCAAATTGCTACCTTCATATGCATCGTATTGGATTAGTCCTCCTATATTAAATCCGTAATATTTTTTTTTCCTTAAAAGCTATGAAGTCCAATACGATGCATATGAAGGTAGTAATTTGGTAGCAACTATTGATTACAAAAAACCTCTATTCATTTGCGTAGTTTCTACTCACTGGATAGGTGACCGGCCATCCTGATGTCAGAATGGCCGGTCACCTTAAAAAGTAGTTTATCTTTTTTTAATCGAAGGTAGCAATTAGTAGCAACTAATAGCAACTAGTAGCAACTAGGTAGCACCTCTTAGTAATTATTTCGATGTAAAATATGGGTAGTAACCGGCCATTCTGACGGTCACAGAGACCTGTACCTAACATTGGAATGTAATAAAGATACATACAGCCGAACACAGAACCATAGAAAAATACCATTGGAGCATGTTGTAGTTAGGTGGAATCATTCGATAATTTATAATTTACTGCATCCGTTCTTTTGTTATTTCGGAGAGTAATTTGAGTGTTTGTCATTATACTGAGCGTCATAAAATTATGATGTGAAGTCTAGCGTGGTATTGTTTTTGTATACCATTGTATTTCAAGTACATTCGTATGAGTAACAAGAAAATGTTTTGGTAAATTTGATTTTATAATTTAAACATAGTGTAGCTCCCATGAATTAATATGTTTAGGTATTTATTTTAAAAATCCATAATTATTGTATTCTATAAATAAATAAGCATTTGCTTAATTAAAATACTCTATGGTTAATTGGTTAACAAACAATATTATCGATGTCCTACTGCTAAGCACGGGTTTTCTCTCTTAAGGCTAAGGCATGGGGCATAATCCACTATGTTGGACAAATGCGTATTCGTAGTCTTCACCCACCCTTATGTATTATGAAGTTTTTCATCTATTGTAATGGCTACAAACATTTTTGTTTAATTATGTAATATTAACAAACATTGCTTATCGGTCAACTGCATTATATCGTATAATCTCGAATGTTCTAGTTTAGGTGACTATTCAAATTCTCTGAATGTAATGTGTTACTGTTTGCAATGTTTCAATTCCGATAATTTACATCAAGCACTATTTCTTGCAATAAGTACTCTTACAATTCCGATTATCTGAATTGGACTGTACCTAATATTTAAAGTTATACTGTGTTTAATATGAAATTTTATATGATTATTAATGGATAAGAAGTGGTATAGGAAAATATTTATCACAGGTTTTATCATTCAGTGAACATAGTTAATAAATTAAATCATGTTGTAATTTTACGTCATCCTTGATATTGAAGAATGATTTCGCAAATATTTTTAGTATTAGGTAAAGGTTTTTTAATAAGTGACAAATAAAATATTTTGAATTTAATTGTCTTTTATTGTTATGTTCGCCAGCGCCACTGCGTATGGACCCAAAACATTTTTTTTTATATTTTAACCTGATAATAAAGCAGACGTGCTACCTGATGGAAAGTAGTTAACGTCGCCTATGGACATTTGCAACACCAGAGGAATTGCCAATGCATCGCTGGCTTTGAAGGAGAGCTCTTTTTGCACCTTTTTTGAAGAGCCCCATGTCACAGCGCTCCGGGAATACCTCAGAAGGCAGTTCATTCCACATCTTGCACGTCCGTGGCAAGAACGTCCGAGCAAACCGAACAGTGGAGGACGTAACTAAGTTACGTCCATTATACTATACGTTACGTCCAAATCAATAGACCTCTTGGTCCATAAAAAGTACTGGTGCTACATCGGCACTACAAATATCCTAATTAATCTTTGGACCTATAACTTAAATGGTAAAGTTTTGTAAATTTAGAAATTCTGGAATAATGAACACATAATATTCTATTGTATTCATGAATAATGTTGACTATATGAGGCAAGCGTCACTACTTTTGCCCATTACCTACGTTGCAAAACCTTTTAGTCATAGCCTAGATTTCATATGGCGTCGCTGATTACTAAGATCAACAAGGAAAATGTTCATTTTCCTTAACATCTCTAAATTATTTAAATAATTTTAATATAACATTGCCTTTATATGTAATTCCAAAGTACAAGTATGTTTCAATAATAGTTAAACATAATAACGGTGCAAACTTTAGTTATTATTATTTTGGTTCCAGGTGTTAGAGCGAGAAGTCCTGCAAGAAATCACAGAAACAAATTTTGTTGAACATTGTTTGCATATTTTTGTAGACTTTTGTAACAGGAAAGAGAGTATTGAATATTTAGGTATGGTATTTCCTTTTATAAACATAAATAACTTTTCCTATTAAAAGTAGAACATATTTTTTATCTCCTTTGTTAGCTCTTCTGGAATTTTGATTGATGTTTTGAACATGAGTGCGAGCACGGTTGTTTTATCATATAAACCTTTTGTAAAAAAGTTTGTTTGCGAGAACTTGATTAAAGTTTTCTTGAGTAGCCACTAGAGCCTGCGATTATATACGCGATCAATCATAGTCTTACGTTGGTGACTAATAAAAGAGGCACAGATAAATGCACACGTCTTTTATGTGAGTGCTCTTTTGATATACCTAAAACTGTATGTCTATGCATAGAATAACGATATTCTATAGGTTTTTCATAAACGTAACGTGTCCCACGTTTATGAAAATAATTTATTACTGTTTTCTAACAGCTGAATTAACACTTCATTTTTTTTACTGAAAGATATGACGGTTTTAGAACCCACAACCGCCACATCTATCTTTGCTTAATAACAGCAGTGTTAAGCACTGCTGTGTTCTGGTTTAAAAGGTGTGGTTAGGGAGACATACTTTTCCGGGGTATTCCAGCTTGGTCCACAGTGGTAGCGGCGCATCTGTAGATAGGAATCTAATCTTATTAAGGGTAGATTATAGATGTTTATGTAGCCATCTTCCATCAGGTGGACAGCATGCTCGTCTGCTACTCTGATATTCATGGAAAACATCATGTACGACATACTCCAACCGACTCCATGAAGGACATCATCATATGCGCTAGGGCGTAATTATTATTTAATTATGCACTCCATGTTTGTAACTATGCCTATTACAATGTATGGCATACAATAGTTATTACACTACTCGTATTGGTATAGGGCTATAGGGCATCCCGTACTCACTGGTAGGGAATAGGTTGAAAAGAGTATATAGTTCGTATTTACAATTAAGTTTATTATGTATTCTAATAGTCTTAAGTTCTTTAAACAAACGTTACACTTCATGATAAATTTGCCATTTCAGTTTCACTATAGTTCTTATTTACTTTTCCCGAGTTATAATTATTATCTGAATCTGTGCGATAGTATGCATCGTATATAATATACAGTTTGCGATCAATACCCATGTCATTCACCCCGATAGCCTCGAGACGCGATTTCGGTGCGATAAGGCTAGAATATCCAATTCCACCTAGTTTATTGCTAGCAAACTACACGTTGCTCTAAATAAACATAAAACGTATACTGAATGTATTGGTATTTCAATGTTGATAGAATTGTTCTAAAATAACATTGAATGATTTGCTGAATCACGGATCTGACGTTCGAAGCAATTTGTTTATGATTTATATGTTTACCTAATCTTATTTTGAACATACCTATTATATATTAACGAGTTTCTTGTTAAAACAAACAATACTTGTTATGACTTATTTCTAACTTTATTAAGAGTCATTACATATTTTAACTGATATTAAAACAGATTGTTACGACGCTTTGTATTATAAATACGTCAACCTTATAAAATACATATGTCCCATATTGCGTCTTAGACAATTGACTAAGTCATCGAATAAAAATCCTTAATGGTTGCAATAAACATATTTAAATCTTATTCCAGAACCAAACGTGCCTCTGTCCCTTCTGGAACGGAGATCGGAGCTAGAGGTCCGTGCGCAGAAGAGTGAGCGTTTGACCGTATCGCCCCGCCTCGCGCTCGCCCGCCCGCCGCCCACGCCGGCGCTCGTGGCAGCCGTCGCGGATAGTTTACACAACATAAATGCGTTTAAGAGCTGCCCGGTGCAAATGTGGAATGAACAGGGACTTTATAGGGTGATATTTAGGTAATAATGAGAAATAAAATATTATACTGTACGCGTATATAGGAATGATGTAAAGAATGGGTAAGTTACCTTAGTAATAAATTACAATTACAATGCGTATAGCCCAGCGGCTTGTGTAAATCGTAACTTATGTACAAAAGAGTTTATGATCACGCACACTTCCTTACTACGGATAGTATTCAAATTTGATCCTGGTTGTTATAATTGCATAGCAATCGTTAAACCTTATCGGATGTCTTATTGATTGTTTTAAAATATGTAACAAAAAAGGTTGCTACAAGATACATTTAACCATTTTTATTCTAATTGACAATAATTTATGCCGAACATAGGAAAACTACTAACTTACAATGTAATTTTGTTTTTTTTTTTTTATTTATTTACGAGAAGTCCGGTGTATAGCAATAAACGATGATAGTAATAATATTTACAGATGCGCGTCTTGGTCCACGGACTCGTCCGTTGTTTACAACCCGGTGCGCACCGCAGCGTGCCGCGCGCTCGCCGCTGCGTGTACGCACAAGTGCGTGCGGACCTCCCTCGCGACTACTAAAGACTGTCTTTACAACTTATTGATGACATTGACCCCCTTGGAAGATGGTATGTTCATAGACAGATTATTATAGTTACTGTATGTTGCTTACATTTTTTTATTTACTTAATTTAATACAAAACTATGGTAAGCAGTTACGCATATAAAGATACATTGACGTCACTATTCCTGGTAATTTTTTTGTTATTTCTTCTGATTGTCAATTGTCATTAAAAAATCTATTTAAGCGTTACTATAGATCTGATTTGCGAACAATTTCTATTGAGACGATTCGTTAACATGCACGCACCATGCTAATTGCCAAGTATAGATTGAATGTAGCGGTTACGTAGCGTATACGCAGCGAATTTGTTATGAACATGCGACCGTGTTAGTAACAGCATATTACCAGGTCGCCAGGAAACATATAATAATCGCGACTATGACCCATGCTAAAGACCGGGCTAATAAGAATGTGCGTCAGTTTAAAAGACACTACCTTTTTTTTGTACTACTATTGTGTATAAAATGCTCAACCGATGAGTAACCATGCAAATCAGATTACGACCGATTACGAACGATTTACATTTTTTAAGTTGAGTCAATTGTTTTCTATTTATGTAATCGGCTTAAATATGACTACGCATAGGAATAGATAAGGTATTAATTCAATTGTGGAATGTGGATTTATCATCTATTAAAAGTAAGTTGTCGATACGTAGCAGGATGCAAATGTCACGACTCATGATTGTATCTCTTCAACCGGATGCGAATCACGACAAATATGCCTATGAGATAGGAGAGAATCTGACATTGCTGTAAAGACAATAAATTGATCTTTGCTTTGAAAAATATTGTTGTGGAGCTATCTAGCTAATTTCACTAGAATGTGCGCTGATATTGTTTTAAATTTATACGTCCAGTTTATATTTGTATGTATATAAAACGATTGCTACTAAATTTTAATAATATATTGGCACTGTATTATTGAATGCTTTATTGAATTAAAAAATATGCTGAATGACAGACCTACCTGATAGTTAACGCGCGGCGGAAACGTCTCAACCTACAAAAGTTCCTTATTTAACAAGTGGGCAAATACAGATAAAAGTTATGTTTCTTATTTTCAATATAAAGAAACGTGTTCAATAACTTTCATATTCCACTCCTGTCATACTACGAATATATATATACCTGATTTATGAATAGAAAACATTTAATAAGAATTCACTTTATGGTATGTTTTTATACAATTTTAGTGTTCATTGATACTGCAGATGATGCTGAAGGTATAACGGCGCGTACGCAAGCGCTGTTCCTCCTGGCCGCGCTGCTGCCGGAGCGGGACGCCGGCGACTGTGTCTGGTGGGAGCTCAAGAAGACCAGCTCTGTGCCGTTCTTTCATCTGCTCCTACAGGCTTTACACAGCGAGGACAATGGTAAGTTTGAGGGTTCTTATAAGATTTTATACATTGTAAAATTATTGTTTAAATTTTGGTGATATAATGTTTAATACATATTACGTATTAAACTTAAGACTCAGATTAACGTGTTAAAATATATGTATATATTAATGACTGTTATTTCAAAAACACATTTAACAATTAATTCGTTCGATTATTAGCTAGGAAAAGGAGTTTTTAAAAATATATTAATTTTGGTTATGGTTTTTTTATCGATGCTTCTTTAAGAATTTTTTGATTATTATTATACTATTGCATTTGGCCATCCGCGCTCATATGAAAATTTTACCGTACCGAGCTCAAAGCTTGTAAACTTTCTATATATATTTTACTAAATAAGTAAATTCCCTATGCCTGTTTGTTTATTACAGAATTACAAGAAGCGGCTTTACATTGCCTGACACAACTGTCACAGTCTACGGCGCACAGAAAGCACGCAGACAAATCTAAAGACACGTCATGTGTAAAGTTCCTAGAAGATTTAAAATCACCTTCATACCGGGAAGAATGTCCTAGGTTCATCGCTGGGGACGGGGGCGCGGGGAGCGACTGCCGGCCGGAGTATATGGTAGAGGATGTATGCAAGGCGCTCATGCACCTCTATAGCAGATTTTCAGAGAACAAGAGACATTTATCTAGTCAAGGTTCTATTTTTTAATTTTTATGCAGTAGAAATTGTTAATAGGTATGCGGGCAATTCTCCTTATTAATGACGTCAAATGGTACAAATCGATCCCTAGATCAAAAAATAATTTACAAAGACATAAATTAACTTACATTCATAATACTTGATTTTATACGCAGTAATCTGCCGTTAAGTATATTACAATTTAATCTAAAACAATAAACATTGTAATTTGCGATCGTAACAAAGTGGCGCCATATTACAATTGGAAGCTGTACTTGTGTCGTGCAAAATAAATATTAATGACGCTCAATGAATTACGACATAAGATTAATTATATATTCACCTCGCATACGTAAAAAGCTGCCTCGCCGCATTCGTAATGTGACGTGCAAATATAAAAATGTCAATCAATTGTTGCTACAAAAATATAGTCATTATCAAAATTTGCTGGAGTATAGAAAGTTATAAAATTCTATTCGTGTTTTGTTAAAAATGATCAAGAAGATAATTAATGAAACCACGACATAATCCATTGATTCAATGAAATTAATACGTAAACAGGACAAGAGAGGCGAACAACCAGGTTGGCGCTTCGAACCCCAAAAATAATCTTTGATTATTATTTGTGGAGTTTCATTATGAATATTATAATATTAAAGAATAGAGCGTTTAAAAGTGCGCCTTTGACTAAATAGCTCATTAGCTCCCATAACCAATCTCTTACAAAACTGGAGGAAAACAGTGCAAGCGCTCTTGCTATTGTACATAAGTTTGCTAAGTTTGGTGACGACAAAGATGTACTAGCTGATTACTCTATTTTTTTGTATTAAATTTATACTTGTGTATGTAACATGATTATCTACACTAATATTATAAAGAGGAAAACTTTGTTTGTTTGTTTGGTTGTAACGAATAGGCTCAAAAACTACTGGGCCGATTTTAAAGATTCTGTCACCATTTAAAAGCTACATTATCTACGAGTAACATAGGCTATATTTTATATGAAATATATTTGATAAATAGATTTTGAGGCGGTACGTAGTTTGCCGGGTCAGCTAGTGTATAATACATTTGTGTGTTTACAGACGACAGTTGGATTCTGGTATGTTCGTGTTTGTCGTCGGTACTGTCGATTAGCCCTCGGGCTCGTCTGTATGCCGTTCACCGCCAGTTTCCTACAATATTGCTGGCTACGATGCAAGCGGTCCGAGATAAACTGTCGCTTCAAGGGAAGCCCGCTGACGTTATCAAGAACGCTAACCACGTGGGTATACTAAAGTTTGTTTGAAATCGGTTGCGTACCCAGAAACGAGCATTGTGTTTTTGTTAACATTTATTGGACCCCTTTAGGTCAGTGTTTCATACTCACAATCGGTCATGAATGTGTATTAACTTTGTATTTCTAAATTTTGTCTAAGATGTTGCTAGCTAACATCAACGTCAGCGCAGTTCCGTTTTCGTATAGTTTATTTCTGTTTAAGTTCTCTGCCTGGCTATCATATTAATTGATCATCACTACTGACGGGGTTTCAAATGTTTCAGTATTTATATGTGTATAAATTATTTTTAGCTATATCATATCTTTAAAATTTGCAGATTCGTTAATGTTGGATGCATTTAACAATAAAAATTACTCCGTAAATAATATTGGCTATGTGATTTTATTGACCAGGACCCAGCTCTTCACACCCTGTATTGGCTACTGACCCTCATGAACTGCCTCATGCTGGAGTGTACTCCTGCCAAGGAGAGCTTCGCGGACAGCAGCATGGCCGCCTCGCTCGTCAGGCTGTGGCCGTGGTGCATGATGACCGAGCAGCTGCGATACGCCATAATGCATCTTCTCGTCACTTTTACTAATAAGTGTGCAAAAGGTAACTTGTATTGTTTTTCAATACTTCTAAGAAGGTGACCATATCTTTTCATTTCGTGGATTTTGTTGAAGATTACTGAGGGAATCTAAGTAGCAATAACCTACAATATGTCGAGGAGTTCGTGGTCCGCCTCGCACGCTCAATGTATGAGCGGGCGGAGGCCGGACCATACTCCCATTTAAAAGGGTTGGCGCCCCTACACGATCGACCACCTACGTGGCGCCCGCTCCCGCGGGAGCTCCCAGGGTTGGTGACCTCCGACCACCAGGGGGCCGACCGTCCGCTCGGTAACGACGCGACAAGTACCGAACCACCCACTTAACAGTGGGGTCGGTCTATTTTTGATACTTGTTAATTATATTATAATGTTTTAAATAACATTATATTATTATGATTAAATATTTAAAAAATGTAGGGGGCATTCGACCACCTGAGAATCTGCCCAGGCAAAGAGGGTATCCTCGAGACCCGAATTTCCTGCCCACCGCCCTTAAGTTGACATTGCCGCAATATATGTGCGGCCGGGGGGAAAGACGTCCCAGTGATAGATAGAATAACCTGCATTGTCGGTAGCATGGTCGAGCATGTGCACGTGCGTGGGCGGTCGCAGCGTGGTGGGCGAGGTGTGCGCGCTGCTGGTGCGCGAGGCGGCGCGCGCGCGGCCCGGCGCGCTGCTGCGGCCCGCGCTGCGCGTGCTCGCCGCCTGCACGCCGCACCACCACTGCCGCTCCATCATACTCAAGGTGAGACACAAATCAGATTGAGTGTTCGTGGCGTGCTAGAGTATGCAAAGTGTATGGGTGGTCGCACCGTGATACATCAGCTGTCACGCTGACGTTGGGGCACAGTTGCGGTTCGCTCTGCGAGTCATGACTTTTTCCACGCCGTACCACTCTTGATGTTGTAACGTAAATAAAGAACTGTATACTAAGTATATCAAAGATTAAAATAAATTGTCGCAGATTTATGGGGATAAGTTTAACTGTACATTTGGTGACAATCTGAGTTACGAATATACGTAATTTGGGATTAAAAGCATTGGGCAGTATATTTTTTTTAAATGAGTGCCTTTGCAGCATTTAAAATTTGTTATTGTCTGCGCCAAACTTCTAGTCTGCTTTGAATATAAAAGTGAGTTGCGTCGCAACATCAAATTTTAGATATCAGCAGGACTGTCTTTGTTGTGCAGCACGGGACCCCATGGCACCCGTCCGCTGTCTGCTCTCGCTCGCGGGTACATAGCTGCGTTAGTGTGCCCTTACTATTGTTACGGAGTATATGCTTGTAGTTGTGTTCGACCGCATTGGCTCTCTGAGTACACCTGCGCGCAACAACTTCAGAGTGGACTAGAAGTTTGGCGCGGACTATACTAACTTAAACAACAATAATACATTATCTTTGCAGGTTGTTTGACGAGGCTTGTTGTGTCATACATTGAAATCAATGATATTACTTGTGTGGACACAGAGCGAGGTGATCCTGAGCGCGTGCCGCGTGCGCGCGGGCGCGGCGTCGCGGGGCGCGGGCGCGCTGCTGGCGGCGGCGGCGCGCCACGCGGACGGCGCGGCGGCGCTGCTGGCGGCGCGCGCGCCCCGCCCGCTGCCCGCGCTCGCCAACGCCGCGCACCACTGCCGCACCGCCTTCCTGCAGTCGCGTTAGTTAACACCGTCACACTACAAATGTGGATCAGCATGGAAACTACCTACAAAGCGTTCGACACGGCACACTCACACAAACATGCGCATCGACGAGGCCCCTAAGCGATTTTCGCAGTGCTGCAGTGCGAATGTTGCATCAAAACGACTATCGTCACGTCGTATCGTCACGTCTTGTCACGTCGCTATTTGTTTGCTATTTATTTCCGCGATCTTTTTAAAAATGCCACGAGCGTATTGCGTGGTATACGACTGTTTGAATTCGGCTTCATCAAAACTGGGGCCTTACCATCATCTTTTAAAAACAATCATAGTTTAGGAAAGTTTTATTTCAATATTACATTAACATTATTTTGTTTAGTACCACGACCTCCTTAAAACAGTTTTGTTTTATTCCTGCCGAGCGATGTAAACTTAAAACCTTATTCATTTTTCGCTTATTGATTGTATAAAATCAACTGAAATTGTCAATTTTGCTTTAAAAAATAAATTTCCTGCAAAAAAATGAATGAATAATTTCGACCGATATCATACAAAACTGCTTATTGTAATATTATAAAAACAATCCTACTTTAACGAGGTCGTGGTACGAAATTTCAATGTATGATTAAACTAAGATTGTTTTAAGAGATGATAGTAACCCCCCTGAAGCTATCATTTTTTAAATTCATTTTAATGATTGTTCATTTAATCTCATTTCTTTTTCATTAATCTTCATTTAATTTCATTTGTATGCTTCCGCCAAAACTCGTAAAAAGTTACACCGTTATTAATAACAGATAAAAAATCAAAGTAAGTCGTATCACAAGTTGTATCAATTTTACACTGTTTTCCGTATTTAAAAGTGCAATAATAATAATTTTCGTGTTTTGCTGGGATTAACTGACGCAGTGAGATTACTTACTTATTTTATTTGTAAACTGCGTAGTTATTGCGATTCGATTGATTCATCATAATATGCAGAGCACAGTAAATGCAAAAATAGAAATAAATGGCACTATTATTAAAATATAGTGACAACCTTATTACTCAATGGAGTGTAGGTAATTATTTTATCTAACTAAGCTTAGTAAGCTTAGTACTTGTACTGGTGCGGGGTAACAGAGCGAGGCGGCGCTGCTGGTGGCGACGGTGCGGCGTCGCTGCCGGCGGCGACGCCGCACCGTCATATTCATATTTTAGAACAAGTTCGGACACAGTCTACCTAAATAATAGTATCTGCCGTCCATGGACACTAGCCAAAATGAGTCCTACATGCTTCTCATTATATTGCGTTTTTATTAAGTTAATACGTCTCGTATGAGTGTTTCGGGTTTCCCATACCATACCAAACTAGAAGACAGCGGCGCTTAAAATTATTGTTTTTTGAGTAGAAGCTACCTTTGCTCTGTTTTATATATTTTCTCTTATTTATTTATTTAAAAAAATTGCGGGATTACAGCCAATGCCTCACAAACGCAATAGTATAATAGTAAATAATGTAAATTCGTATAGTGTTGACAAGCTCTTCTACGAGCTTCGCTAAGTTACTAAGGACCATAAAATCTTTATAGCACTCTGTGACCTAAACCCGCATTTTAGCCACGCTTTTCCGTGTCAAAAGTAGCCGATTTTTACACCGTACGAATGTCAAAACACTAGCCTCACAGTTGTAAAAAATTAACATCGCTATGAACGTTTCATACCTTTAAATACCATTTGAAACTTAAAAGTGAATAATGAGTATTTTGTTTAAAGCAATAATTATGTTAATATTTTATTTTGGACGTATTCATAAATATTTTTGCCATTGTGTATATTCTAAGCAATAGAATCACTATAAGACTAACTTTTGGGCTGTATCGAGTTTTATTGTTTGTTTTGACTGTGTATTTTCAACACACCCAAGTAGGACAGAAATATTTAAAATAGGAATCATTATCAAAATTAGCTATAATACTACTCCCGTAGAAACTTGATAAAGCGAACTATTTGTTGTCGTACGGCATTCGGATTATCGAAAATTTGGATAATTGCGTTTATGAAGAAAAGCTATTTGTTCCGATTGAGGAAGGTAATGTTTTTCGACAGTATGTTTGTACGTATGTATTTTTCATTCTTTGTCAAACAACTTCACTAATTTGGACATATTATGATGTGTCGTTGGATTCATCTAAATTGCAGGGATAAGATAGGTTATATTTTGAAGCAATCGGGTTTTTGGTTTGTATAATAACTTTCCCGTTGCGATTTGGCTGCTTTCCGGAATTTAAATGCACATATGACAGATAATATAGCTGATCTGCGGTTATTACAAAGTTATTTGTTCACGTTTGGTAATCCAAATAATTGCGAATCTGTATAACTGAGGTCCGGATAATAGATTTTCTACTGTATCACTAGTATACATTATGTGATTGCTTATCATATGTTTCTTTAATACGTTTAGGCGGAGTTCTTACTATATGCCATTGGTCTAGATGCCACTAATTATTTAAAGATTTGTATTTATGTAGCCTAAATGGCTTGATGGATTTTGATTAATGTGTGGTGTTAGATTTGCCTTTATCACAAGAGCAGAATAATAGAAAAGGCCAACTGAAAAGTTTTTAACCCAAAAATCTACTAGGTACAAATTACTAAATTTTAACTAAAACAAAACTTCTTCACATAAAATTTCAATGGTTTTGGTTGTGTCACTTTTTAGTTGTTTTTTTTAATTCATAATTTTAATTTCAATCATTTATAACTTTTCTTTTCTTTCAAAATAATTATCATATTTTTTTGTCATATCAATTGACAAGTATAAGCGGGTTTATGTCACACGAGCTATAAAATAGTATACGATACTTGTGACATAAGTAGCCTATTATGTGCACGGCGTTTAGCACCCTCGCTGCGCTCGGGCGCTAACTTCACGCCGTGCAAAAATAGGCTACTTTGGCCACGCGTATCGTAATGTACTATTTGTTTATGTTAAGCTTAGGTAAATTCAGATATTGCAAAAAGGAAATATTGAATATGAATAATACAATACATATGGATATCAAAATTGATTACTATTGTGCATAACTTAGATGTAAGGCTAAATAAATACTAATCTATCTGAAACGCCTATCAGTTTAGTCATAGCAAGTTTCTAATAATGACTTGTCAAATCATATATTTGCGGCTGACACAAATGTAAACAATACCCGATATAGAGTCTATTTGATCATATAATACAATCGTAAAGAAATAATATACTTTTGAAGTATTGTTAAGACGTATACCAAAATGATTATACACTAGCACAACAGTACAGCATTTAAAGTTCTATACTACTTAAATAAATTGAATTTGTTTATGTTTCACTTTGTCTGGTAGTGTTAAATGATGTTTTCTACAGCGGAGCTGCTGGAGCAGTTGTCGGGCTCGCTGCTGACGGGCGACACGGGCGAGATCGTGCACGCCGCGCGGGCCGTTTGGGCGTTGGCAGCCAATAATCACAGGGTAATCATTTTTTATTATTTTTCGATATCTATAAATATAAGATGAAACATATTAGTCGATATAGTTCAGCTGAGATTATTATTTAGTTTAGAGATGCTGGCTCTCTGGACACTGGACACTGATAATAATCTTTTAAAGTGGGGGTTGGTTTCGTAAAATAGATTCTAATTGTTTTAATAAAAAAGTCAACTATTTTATAATTTGAATAATATTTATTTCATTGTATTGGTCTTGTTTTATTCTAATATAATTTTTCATTATATCACATTTTAATATTTTTAAATTAGAGTTCAAATACACTAATGCAAACACAATGATGGACCGATTTACGACAAGTACCATTTATATTATAGCTACCGAGGTTATACAAGTTTATTATGTTGTTATTAGTACACATTTATCTCTTGGCGTACTTCCAATTAATCGTAACAGTCTCAATGCATACGGTGGAATCGATACTGTGATCAGTGATGTCTCAAACGAGAATAATAATAAACAGTAAAAATAGATACGGTATAGAAAGCGTTGTTTACTTTATAGTAGTGCTGTGACCACAGTGGGATAACCTATGTCGTGAGAGCCACACGCACATATAAAACTTAAAATTCATCATGTAGATATGTATGACCAGATTTCGAACATGAAACGGGGGAATATTTTGCAGTTGGTGGGTTAAATAGAATCTAAAATTTTATAATCTGTTCTGTGTTTCGATGCACTGCGGCTTGCAGACTAAGTAGATCGGCTCGAACTGCACGACGATTGGCTCAAGAAAGAATATTCATTTTACGCGAATGTGAGAAGTTACATGTTATAATATTGTATCAATTTAATTACAAGAAAATATAGTTTTAGCATTGAGATACTAGTTGGTTACTTTGTCTGTTGCTTATATTCGGAATATTATTAAAACATATTTAATAACATTAATGTTGTCTTCAGGCAAAGCTGGTGATGCGAAGTGCAGGGATCACGACAGCAGTACACTCGACCATGCAGCGGCTGTCCCGGCACCCCGACCAGGCCTCGCGGAGGGCACTGGAGCTCCTCACCTACACCCACACCGTGCTGCAGGCTACCTGACACACATATTTGAAGGAGGTAGAAGACTTTGTGGGTCGACTCCGGCGGCACCACCGCCACCTATTTCTGCCTAATAACAGCAGTGTTAGGCGCAGCTGTGCTCCGTTTTCAAGGGTGTGGTAAGGGAGACATACTTTTCCGAGGCGTTCCAGCTTAGTCCTCAGGGGTAGCGGCGCATCTGTGGCCAACCTCAGGTAGAAATATCTAATCCTATCCGGGGTTGATTGCAGATGTCCATGGGCGGAAGTAGCCACTTACCATCAGGTGGACTTCATGCTCGTCTGCTACTTCTATATTATAAAAAAACATGCAGTCAACTGTATTAACAATTATTCAAAATAACATTACAGACATTTATTGTCACGGTTAGTGAATTTGAAAATCGGAGAGGATATTAACAAATTGTCGACAGTCGTTATGTTTAGTGTCCATTAAGGAAATGTAAATCAGCTTAATATGTTGTACGGATATTTCCTTATGTTTTGGTAGACAATGTAATGTAATAACTTTATAATTTATACAGTTTCGAGGAGGATTATGAAGTTTGATTATGATATTGTTATAAAATGTGATGTTAATGCAATTGTAATTCATTCTATTACATTTGATTCTCACAACTGTTTTTAGTTTTTCTGACATGATGTCAGGCATGATAATTGTATGGTTGAGAAATAATTTAAAAATTTAACCTAATTTAATTAAATGCGTACAAATGAAATTAGCTTCAGTTTGACACGTATTTTACGACAGCATTTTGTTTGAATATAATAAATGATATTTAATAAACATGTGTTTTAATAATACAATAATGTATGTGTATTGTTACCTTACATTACTACTACATTACAAGTACATCATTGTGCAGACAAAAGATGAGTTTAGTATAAATCCCTAGTTGAACATATTAACAGTTATTTTATGTTATCTTTATTCCTATTAACCAAGTAACTCGCCACGTTACGTGCGAACAATAACAACTCGCCATTGTGTATTCACGATGGCTACTCCATCTGCGCTAACGTCAATTGTTTATTTATCAAAAATGTGTAGGTATAGTATAAATAACTCGGTACCCTCAGTGGGCAGTTGCGAGCTTGCAATGTCGACACGCCACGCTTATCGTCGCGCACCGTGCCGAATCCGATAAGCCGAGAGTGAAACGTCGATAGCGCACATTCGGCGCACACGACTGCAAAAGAAGTTTACGACGGGAAGTTTGCGTTACCCATTATCGCCGTAAAGAGCGATAAATTATAATCCTCGGTAGTGCGAGCGGGCGGCGTCATGCGTCAGTGAGTTCGCGCCCCTGCGCGCCGATATCGCGCACTTCTGCACAACACGTTCGCAAGGCGCTGATCAATAAGGGACAATGAATCGGCGGGACGGCCGCGACCGGCGCCGGGCCGCCATCTGAGCCGCTGTTGGATCGCGTCATACGTTCTTCCGCTCGAACCGGCCACTAGTGTCTGTGTTGTGAATTGGAGCGGAGATGTCGCCGCCGCCGTTTAACTTTCCGCCGGAGAGTTACTCGGCCGTTTACACCAACGACGTGACGAGTGCGAATGTGAGTATCTATCGGCGAATGGCCAGCGGCTACGTTATCGGCGCGGCGGCGTGCGTGCGCGCAGCGGCAAGGTCGCGCCGGCTGCACCGGTGCATTCATCTCGCCCTGTGGTTATTACTGTTATTAGATCAATATTTATGTAAATATTGATTGTGTAACATTACCCTGATGCTAGCGTCTAAGAAACGTACTTAGGTACCTAACTTTTAATATCGTGTTTTTATTGATGAAGCGCGCCAGAAACCGGAGAAACTAGACATTCCACAATAACTAGGCACTTAACTTAACCATATAATTGTACAATCAATCGATGATGTTTATGTTTAAACAATAAGTCTTATTTATTTGTGTACGTAGTGAACTTCGTCCTTGGTTTAATTCGTAGTCATTTGTTTACTCCCGATAAGTAAAGACCGCTCGTTACACGTTCCTTTATGAGAGGTTCGGGACTCACATCTGCTTTGCTCAACCCATTCAAGGCAAACAACATTCAAGATTTCTTTATATGCGATACATTATCACATATTTCTTGTCTAAATAATCGTCGATCTACATATTATTATAAACACTATGAACGTCAATAGTCAATTTTTGTGTGTATTATGTATATTGAAAAAATGTAAATAAGGGGATGAATGGTAGGTACCTACCTACGTAATAAATGATGCAACCTGCATACATTAATGATTTGTGTTAACGATATTAGCTACGTTAATTAGTGGATTCTGTGCCTATTTGTGCTAATCAAAATGTATTTGCAGCGTTAGTACTTACATTAATTAAAATTACTTAAGTTTTTAGTAAAGATAAATTATTTCCGTTTGCTGCTAAAGCTATAGTCTAGAACCACGTAATTTTTAATTGCTTAACATTTTGCATCCTATTCCACGTGAACAGAGTCGTGAGTAGGAACTTAATAATAAAAAACAAGCATATTTCGACTGTAAAGTCATTCACACATGTGTGCTAATTCGTAACGTGTCGTTTAGTATGATCAAGAAAATAAAAAAATCATGCTAAATCACTTCTATGTTATATGTGTTTATTTTATTGTTTCCTTTTTAAATATTTTTTACTTCTGAAATGTAAAATGTTTGGTTGTAATGACAAGGTTTTCTCCGTTTATTTAATCCTATGTTACTGTACATACATGTTTTATAATGATCCTTTGAGCATTCTTTAAATAGTATCTATTTACCAACTCGAAGATATTATAAGAGAAGGCAACGGTCGAAGCTTTAAAGCTTCCGATAATTTGCTTTAAAGTCGCATCTAGCGTAATTTGCACATTATAAGTAACCTTCATTCAGACGGTCAAGTTCATAAAAGTAACTGATGTTGTTCATATGGTGACAACTGCGAAGCTAGTGCTCGGCGGAAATTACTTCGGCAATCGTGTTTATTTTTGTGTATTACTTTTAAATATGGGAAATGGAATTATTCGGAAACGTATTTGGAAAATCATTCGTGCCAGTGTTGACTTTTTGTTGCTAAATCAATACGTAATGGTTACAGATTGGTTTCGACGATAAAAATAAACTGTAACATGTACCTACGTACCTACTATACCTACCCATAACCAAAGTAAATTTCCTTGCTACGCTTTTGGAACTAATTAAAATATTTCATTGCCATTGTATTAAATCTGACCGAGTTATATTATATGCATAACTTAGCCAGGCTTATCTTTATATAGGTAACTTTTTATGAAGGAGGGGGAAACTTCCAAAAGGTAACTGATGCCGTGTGAGCGACACAGGGTTATGTAGGATTCATACCCCATTTACATACCACATTATTGTGGAGAAATACATATTAAACGACTATGCATTTAAACTTACCTATACATAGTTACCGTGACAACACATGGGCATTTATAATCAACCCCAGGTCGTATGAAAGTGAGGACTCTGATAGGAGTGATAGGACTTTTGGAGATCCCGGAGTCATCTACGCAGCACTGAGGACGGCCACCGGGGGGGGGGGGGGGGGTTAGTGCGGTAAGTGTCCCACATAACCTTTTGTCGTCCTCACGGCACCGGGTACCTTTTGAAGGTTTTCCCCTTGTAAACAAAAAAAAAATGGTTGGAACATATGAGGGATAGGACTGAGGCCTATGACAAATGAGTTGCTGTCCCTGAAGACTAAGTTAAAAACTTAAATATCTGGTATCCCATAAGCACTACACGATTCAAAATAAAACATATCAGCCATTTACATTACTGTTATAAGGCAGGATTAGGTGTTACAGTGGTGCTTCCGAAATCGCACTACGAATCACATTCAACACATTTCTAAATACTACAAGTCTTCGCTATAGATAGATAAATATTGCTATGTTGTACGTTACTCTTGACGCCAACAGTATTCACTCTTAAATGTTTGCAAACACACTTGATATAGTATTATTTATTCTGTGCTTGAAATTATTTTTCGTGTACATATTTTTTTATATAGCTGTTAAATTTTAAATAGCTGTTTCGCAAATAGGTGACGTGTAGACCTCGAGGTTGACCACTCGTCTGTACCTAAGTATAATAACATATATTATTTATGTGCCAATAAAAGAAACAAAAGTGCAGTCTGAATAAATGAAGTAGATATACATTACTCTGTGCCTTCCTACCCAGGGCCGGATTTAGAGGTCTAGAGGCCTTGGGGCAACAAAGGGGTGGACCCCTGGCCCCAAATTATTTTCCGAATAAAAATATCAATTTTTTCAGTTGAGTTTTTCAATAAATATTTTATCGTGAAACGCAGATAAATTCTTCTAGTATTCATGTTTGTACAAAGTACTGTAGATAAAGGTAAAACAGCGAAAAAAAATATCAATGGACTTTTCCTTTTTTTTTTACTAGTGTTTACTTGTCGGAATTTAAAAAAAAATCCGACGTCTCTATTTTGGGGGCGCCTCTTTTGTGGAGGCCCCGGGGCTGCCGTCCCGGTTCCCCTCCCTTAAATCCGGCCCTGTTCCTACCTATAGATGATCATTTGATAGTTGGTAGATAGACAGGGTGGAAATATGCCTACGCATACCTACTTAGATTAATGGTAACTAACCAATTAACTAATTGAGGATAACTAACCTTACACTTATCTATAAGTCTAGACATGCTTTAGTAGATATAATATTTCATTATAAGTCTAAACAGGATTGAAAGAAGTTAACAAAGATCGTTCATACGAATTCGATATATATACTTCAGTCCAGCACTGCTGGAAAGACATTATTTTAATCTTTCAAACAATAAATATAATATGAAATAAATAAAATGAATTGAACCAAGGACATAACAAGTCTATGATGTTGATAAGATATGTCTATAGCGCCATTTGTATTTCAGTGGGCGCCTGATCTCAAATATTTAATTCAAACCGCTTAATAGGAAAACAAATTCAATGTATGCAGATGTTTGAATATCATTATTTACCGTTTATTACTTACCTCATTCGATGATCTGTATAATGTGCATAATCTTATTTACAAACGTTGAAAACAAAACGTTGGAAATTAAAGAGAAATTTACTTCTTGTTTTGTTATCTATATCTACTTAGATTGTAGACACATCGGATTTGTATTTAATCTGTATAAAGTAGCCACAAAAGCTTTTTGTGTCTAAAGCTCTAATTGCCAGTTTTTTTTTAACATCGGGTTAATTAGTGCAACGAAGTAACACGAAAGGATACCGTTATAATTAAAATTTTCTCGATAAGTCTGTGTAATTTCAGTTGTGATCATGTATGTATATCACGGTATGTGTTGTAAGTGTTGCGAGTAACCACAGTGTGACGTGCCGATTTCGGCTCGTTCATAAGTACTTTTGCTGGAATATGCGAGGTAGTCGCATGCAGGTGCATTCCAGCATCCATGCACGTAGGTATTTACACTGCGCAATCTTGGACAATGTATACGCCATGCTATGTTATAAACATACTTTTACTATAATTATTTGATTTAATCTCTGTTTAGAAAATATTGTAGGTACTTATATGTGGTATTGATGTATCAACTGTCTGGTGTATATGTATAGTATGTATGTATGATGGTCACATGTATGGTGTTGTATGTTAAGACAGTGTCAGAATGCTAATGTAGAAATAACTTTTGTTTCAGGGTGTAAATCATAAAGTGGTTGTGTGCGACTCTGTTGATGTATGTCCTCTGACACCAGATGGCGTGTCACCACCCTCGGCATTGTTTAGCTGTTTCAATTGCGCGGTAAGTTTTCAGAGATTTTAATTTTAATTGAACTTTAAGTTGTTTTTTAATAGAAGATCATCATCAGTCCCTCTCAATGTAGTTCATTATATGACTAATCTTATCGTATTATAGGTACAGGAATCTGTTGCGCACCTTAAATTTCGAGAAACTATATCTGTATACTTCGTGGTTAAGAACACTTCGTTTAATTGTGAAGAAGAAATTTAATGATTTTCATAGGTTTAACCTTCCGTGGCGCAATACCGCATCACCTAGGTATTTTAACCTAGCCTATTAACAACAGTTTTATGCAATGCTATGTTCTAATTTAAGGGTGTGGCAACGGAGGTACTCTTATACGAACATAGTCCTCACGGGTAGCAACGCATCACGGCTCACTAATTAACCTCGTATTGTATATTAAACTCGTATTATTCGTATTAAATAATATGATGATGTAAGTGTGATGTGAATTTCATTTTGTACCTAATTATTTATACATTATTTCTTTCTTTTCAGTTTCGCAATAAAATTAAAGCTATACGAAAAGACAAAAATGCTGCAAAGAAAAAGGTAAGAAGAATCTATTATTAAAATAGTGTAATACAAAAACATATTGGAATAAGCTACACAATAAAAAAAAACGAGATTGCTTAGAAATATACACTCATGCAAATGTGTTTGTATGTATAGATTATATGAGTAGATATAAAATTAATTCGGTTATTACTAAAACAGACGTTCTAAGGCATT
This sequence comes from Epargyreus clarus, assembly GCF_041222505.1. Lineage (NCBI taxonomy): Eukaryota > Metazoa > Arthropoda > Insecta > Lepidoptera > Hesperiidae > Epargyreus > Epargyreus clarus. The sequence continues at coordinate 7,802,875 of NW_027332233.1, forward strand.
TATGGAAGTGGGTCTAGATAGAATACATTATGGATTGTTAAGCACGACTTTTAACTTGTTGTTGTTTTTCGGCACGGGTGAATTGCAAATAGATACTTGTCGCATATTTTAACGAAAACTGATAAATAAAATGGATCTGTTTTCTGATACTGATTCATAATTTGATTGACGTCGTAAATAAAAGTCTTATGGCTTTACGAGACTGATTTGATTTTATCGTGACATATGTACCTACCAATATTATTATATCTTTTGAAGGTGGTAGAACCCTTTGTGGTTCGACTCCGGCGGCACCACCGCCACGCCTATTTCTGCATAATAACAGCAGTGTTAGGCGCTGCTGTGTTCCGTTTTGAAGGGTGTGGTAAGGGAGACATACTTTTCCGAGGCGTTCCAGCTTAGTCCTCAGGGGTAGTGGCGTATCTGTGGCCGACCTCAGGTAGGAATATCTAATTCTATCTGGGGTTGATTACAGATGTCCATGGGCGGCAGTAGCCACTTACCATCAGGTGGACTGCATGCTCGACTGCTACTCCTACTAATACTATACAAAAAACATCTTAACACTAAAGATAATGGAATATACCTATGCTACCGGTTTTTAAATAGAACTAGTATAATATTTACTATCACATAGATTTTTGTTTAGAAATTAATAATGATTCATCTCATAGTACTGTCAAATGCCTCACATTGTATGTAATTAACCGGCTCGTATTCCAAAGTGATATTCCGCAAATAAAGCTATTGTGTACGTAGTCAAAACTTGGGATTTCCCAAAAGGTTAAATATTTAACAAGACATAGTAATACGTCAATATAGATGACTTACTTCACTTGTGAGCATAATAATATTGGTATCGAAGTTAAGTATTCAATAATATGTATAGTTATGGATATATTAGACTTATTATAAATGCTGTTTTGTGCAAAGTTAAACTGTGAAATATTCACTCTAGGTGGGTTTTCATAAATTATGTTCGTATTTTTTACATTTGGTAGGTACATTACTTATTTACGGAGTTTACATCTGGCATATAGGTATTAAAATACCCATATGCAACCATTGCATAAATGCAATGGTTAGACACTTGTCAAATGCCTACAAATAGTCGCGGGTATGAATATGTCTTTCTCGGGTATATTCGGTATATGTCTAATTTGCGTCACAAAATATCTAAATTATCCTCATCGCTATATTTAAACGAACACAGAAGTAAACATTATTGTATTTACCTATATAAGTTCATAGAATTGGGTTAGCATGACGATTGTTCTGAAATACATAAGTATTATAAATTCAGCAATTTTAGACCAGTTAAATCATAATAGCTACTAATAAATTATAGAAACATGCTTCACTGTGGTACAACACATAGGGTATAAATAGATTCGATAATACCAAATTAATATTACAAATTTTGAAGGTAGTAGGCCCCCTGTGGTATGACTCTGAATATAAAAACCTGGTTATTAAAATTATACATGATCATTATATTATATATGATCATTATACCATTTGTTATGTCGCAGTGCATTGACGCTCATGAAATTAAGCAACTAAAAGTCACCCATCCAACTCACGGGAGTTTCAAATACTCAATATTTCCTTATTGGAATAATTAATCGTGTTGAGGAAAAAGACATGAAAGTAAAAAGAGATAGTCATTAGAAACTACAATGCCACTTAAGAGAAACCATTAGGTATATTGTATGAAAACTTGTGTAATAAAAAATGGTGAAAGAAACTGTTTACCCTTTTATTTTCATTAGATTGTTATCTTTTTAGATCTATCCGTTAGCTTTTTAAGTATTTACTTCCTGTTTATCTAGCAGAACGATTTTAATAATTCTGTGAAATAATTTGATGATTTGTGTACATAAGTTATAATTATGTTCTTATTTCACACTCGAGAAATTTTCGTCTTTTATATTTTTTTTACTTAATTTTTGCAATTTATATACAACTTTCTCTTTCTGTGCATTCGTCGTCATAACCAATTTACGTAAGGTAATTTGTTGGATACAATTCAATGAAGTAAGTAGCGAACAACTATCAAATAATTACATAGAATATTCGGATAATTTCTTATTGTGGGAATCTGGTCTTTATATACAAGTACTTAATTTAATTTTTTTTGTATTAAATAATAAAATACGCTTCTACCTGTCACCTAATTTATACAAATCTTGAATCTGTTTATGTGTCGCTTTCGCTTACACTTTTAATTGTAGTATCCCTTCAATCAAGACACGTCAGAGTATAAGGCAGAAATAAGTGTGAATAGAAAATAAATTTGCAATTACGTAGATGGAATAGCTATTTAAGGCATCTTTATATAATTGTGGATATTGATTTTTATTGCAAACACCTATCATGGAATATTTTTACACACTTATTCGCATTGCTTCATTACTCACTTCATCACTTGAAGTGGATGAAATCCTAATGATTTCGTAGCGATTAATACGTACAATATTTATTATTTGACGACGATATGGTTTTTCACATTTTTTGCTCATTATTTATTGTTTATGTAAATGGGATTTCCCAAGTTTACTTAGCAACGGTACTTAAGTATTCAATTGTTTTGAAGAACAGCTAACGACGATATTTATATTTTTAAACAAATTTATACGAAGTTGTACCACTTCAAAAATAACTACTAGCTTTTTTATGAATTGCCAGGCTACCAAGGTTTAATCAATCAACTCATTTTAGTGGATTAAGTAATTATTGAGGGTTATGCATATATCTGGTTATTTCAATAATATTGAACTCTAAACATCTGTTTCTCACTTCAATTTTTTTTGTAAGTTACAAATATCTTCTAAACCGGGAAGCAGGCAACCTGATAGTAAGTGGACACTGACGTCAATGAAAATCTGTAACCAACCCCATATAAATAGGTGTGGTGGCGGTATCTCTCCAGTCCCTCCATACTGTTGTCCTTATAATTTTCAAAACGTGTCTCATTAAAAGTTCTTAAAAAATAGTAATGTTTATTTAAAAATTATGACACGTGATTCAGAATGTCACGGGATATAATATGTAAATGAAATTCAACCTCTTTAGAACGTAGGCACTTCTCATTATACTTTTAAGGTTCTTAAATGTATTACTTTTTTCGTGGCATAATGTTGGAATAATTCGTGAAATATCATTACATAAAATATGCTATCAATACATTCCGCAAGTGGACAACTTTCCGTAGATATTCTTAACACACACATGCGGACAATATAGTTAAAAATGCATGCAACGTTCAATTGTTTATTGATTTTTTTCTAAGAAACTATGAGATATAACGGGCTTGCAGTTACTTCATGGAAGTTCTCACTGCCGTATAGCTGTAGCCAACATTATATAGTTCTAACTGAAGCCGGTTAGAAATGTCGTCTGAAGTTCTCAGAAGTAGCATCGCTTTTGTGTTCTGTTTCAGGTATAACTTTCAGGTACAAATCTATATTGAGTTGGTCACAAATGGTCATGGGCGGCAGTAACCACATACCATCATGTGGACTGCGAGCTCGATACGCTACGGTACTTCAATCTTACATTATAGAAATATTAAATCAATAAAAACTCAACTAAACTTGAAAGTATAGCCTAAGTCGACCCCACAATTAGACGAATCCAGTGACACCTCATTTGTTAGAATCGGTTAAAGCATTTGGGGAGAAGGACGTGCCAAAATACGACATACGTTCCAAAAACATTACCCTCCGCGGTCACTTAAAAACTTATCCCAATTTCTTCGCTGCAATAATGGTGTCCCTGTCGGTGACTGACCGGGTGCGACCGGCGGTTGATCGCGCACGTTTTTTCTTCAGTGACGAAGAGGACCACCTTTCTTCTATTCCGATCGCTAGCCGCACGTGACTGCATAATCGCATTTCAGATTATAGATCCATTGAGGAGTCACAGGACGGACGGATCAATCAAGGGTAAATTGGTTTTAATTTGAGTCTTAAATGACGTTAAAATAAAGCAAAATGTAGACTTTTATACCGAGTTTTAAACTAATAAAAAAGCTGTTGCTTAGGGTTTCACGCGTATTATAATAATTATTGTCATTATTACATACAAAGATGTTTTCCTTAAAGCTACTCATTATATCTCACTCTGTAATAATATAAAACACACATAAAACCTACATTTATACTTCTAATTAGTAATGCTTCTTTTTTATAACGGCAGGGCTCTTGTGATTTCGTCGTGTATCAATCAATTAGTACCTTTATTTATATAGGAGCAATTTTAGCAATCTTCTTTGCAGATTGTGTTATGGTGGCCGTGGAATAATATAAGAACGCACTTAAGAAATATTACAACAGTCTTATATGATCTTTAGGTATTTTATTATTCCTATTCTGTTTGGGGTTGTCGACCGCTGTTTTAACAGATTGATTAAATAATGTTTCAGCGTAAACAAAATTATGATTATATTCACTGTTTCTAACATTATAAAGCAGAATCCACCAAAAATGACTTACTTTAATTACAAATTAAGTTGATGAAATTAAGATGTTTTTTTTTTTCATTTTTACAATAATAGGTAGATATGAGTCCAAGTAGGAACCGAACAGAAGATAATATTGTATTGATTATCTATAATACTTATAAATGTTAGGTTTTCCACTTATGTCTAGTTAATTGTCATGAATATTTAAATTAAGTATGTCATAGGTGAATAAGGCGAATTAGACTGTAAACAAAATACAATTTGAGTTTTCCTCGTAATGACGCTAATAGCTGAAAAATGTATAAGAAATAGCTGCATAAATATTAAAAACTAAATGAACAAACAACATGAGGGTCAGACGTCATTCCGTGCACACGGCCAAAAATGTGATAGAGATTGTAATGAATTTTAACAAGAGTCATTAAATAAATATAGTTCAAAAAACTAAAAAACACGCTTTTATGATAAAATTAACTAAAAAGTAGAAAATCTAAATGAATCTAGGAATCAATTAAGGAACAGTAAATAGTATAATTGTGAAATAAATCTACAAAGTTTGAACGAAATCTGGCCGTTTAAAGTGGGTCAAAATCGCGCCCAAAGAAGTCGGTTACAAACATACAAACAAACATACAGGTGAAGCTAATAAAAAGCGTGTAAAAACATGAACCGCTCGGAGAAAGTGGGCGAAGTGTGAACAGCTTCCTGATAATCCCTTTTCAGGATATTTTGTTTGTCGATTACGCATAAATTTAAATGTGAAATATTATTATGTGTTATCTTTGCAATTAATTTAAAGGTCCGTTGCGAAATTATTTTTTGTAATTAAATGTTAACAAGCTTTAAATGAATTAATTTATATAAATAATCATATAATAATAATCAAAACCCCATAATATTTCTATAAATAAAGCTATGAGTTTATATTATATCTCATAATCCGCTCAATAATAATAAAATAGCTTTAAAAAATCTAAAACCCAGAAATGCATCCGTCACTTCAGTTAGGAGCAATTTATTTTATTTAACGTAAATTAATAAAACAAGTAACAATAAGAACGAGAACGTTCGTATTTATTAAAAAATGTAAAAACTTCCTTTATATTATTGACAGTCACATATCACAGGTACTTATACGAGAGACCTATTGACTTCAACGACTTTTTTCATTAAGGAGGATTTATTATTATATTTTATTTTAAGACAAGTGTCTTTATAGACGCGAAGTTAAGTGGGTAGGGTGGGTATGTGTTGATTGAAGACGAACGTATTCTATATTTTTAGGCAATAATAAAGCCTTTTGCGGTTTTCGAGATTGAGATGTTTAAAATACGTATGGGGTTTACTATATATTATAACAAATCTCTTAATTTTTTTATTTGCACACATATGTCGAGGATTAGTTTATTACATGTTTACATATCATGACGATGATTTGAATTAAAATTAAAATGTTATTTGTATTTTTTATATATTTAAATTTAGTCCGTTCATAAAATTTTAGTAGGAAATAAGTTTCCCATTCATTTAAATTTTGTAACAAAAACATTATGAAAATTTTATTTTAAACTGCCTTTATTTCAAATTACGAGCGGAAATACCAATAAGGCTCTGTCTACGTACAGACGAGCATGTTGAAAGAAGTCTCTATCATTCATAAGAATACATTAATATGAAATAAGAAATAGCACTACATTAAAATAAAAAAATAATCTTACTTAAATAAAACAATGGGATGGTGGTTGGAAAAGTCATAGAAAACGAAGAGAATGGCTCCATTTAAGATTCTTGTATGCAGCTTGATGAAAACAAATTTGAAATATTATATTATTTTATTTTAATAGTGTCTTAGAATATAAATAATATATTCGACATGGTCGACATAATAATGCGAATTAGAAGATTGAGAACAGTAGGGGAGCAGGAAAAATAGAAATAAATTGGCAATCATTTCAACCACGAACGGAGTCATACGTGTAGCTAGTAAATCTACTAAAGCTAGTAAATTGGTTTTCTTTGAAAAACAAAGTATATTTGATATGTCTCGCCCTTATCTCGTGCGGACGTCTCGTCTACCTTCCTTCCGTCTGTTGACCCCGCGATCACGAATGCATGTATAAACTTATCACCTTTAACAATACGATAAATCATTCACTATTGTAATACAAATTTAGTCTACATGTTTTTTTGGATATTTAAGAAGCTCTGCGTGTCGTGACGTAGTTGTTTTTTGTCCTCTCTTCTCGAGTTTTCTTTGATTGTTTATAAATTGAAGATTCTAGGCGCGGGTCGTCGCCCTTCAAAAGAATAAAGGGCGTATTTCACTATACTGTTCAAGTGATTTTAAAGGTGTTAAAACCCTTTGCGATTCGACTCTGAAGTCACCTCCACCACATCTGTTTCTGCTTTGTAACAGCAGTGTTAAGCGCTGCTGTTGCAAAGCAAGTTGCTTTGTGGAAGCTGTTTTTTCTTGGAAGCACGGGGGACACACATATTCGGAGTGTTCTAAATGAGTGTTCGGGGCAGCAACGCATCTGTGACTGTTAGGTAGGTTAGGTAGGAATCTAATCTTATCTACGGTTCATTGTAGTCGCCGTGGGCGATATTAGTCACTTACCATCAGGTCTAGGTACTGGATGCTCATTTGTCATTTGATAATTATCTGTGTAATTTTACACGATGTTAAAAAATGTTCAATAAAGGCATAAATTCAAAAATCTTTACGAGGAAATCTATATATTAAGCACACTGTGTAATTTTCAGTAACACTTATAATTTAATACATATGCTGCAATAATGCGTATGAAGTAGGGGGCAACTCCATTTGCTTTATAAAGCACAAGTGAGGGCCCACATGGAGTACTGCTCGCACCTCTGGACAGGGGCGCCACAATGCCAGCTTAACCCGCTTGACTCAGTACAGAAAAGCGCGGTGCGAATCGTCGATGATCCAGCGATCTCTGATTAGTTAGAACCCTTAAGCCTGCCGAGAGACATAGGTTCCATCTGCGTGTTCTACGGGTTTACAATGGTGAGTGTTCCGAGGAAGCTGTCGATCTGGTGCCTTTTTTTTTTTTTTTTTTTTTTTTTTTTGTTGACGAGGGGGAAACCTTCAAAAGGTACCCGACGCCATGGGAGTGACGCCGGGTTATGTGGGATTTTTACCACACTAAAACCCCCCCGGTGGCCGTCCTCAGCGTTTGGTGGAGAACTCCGGGATCTCCAACGGAACACGACCGGAGTCCTCCTAACGCGATGCCCTTTTATCGGGCTCTGCCCTGGGGGGAGCAATTTACGCTCCTCTCACATCCCCTGGTGATTACAGCGATATGCGACCACACAAACCGCTGTCCTTCCCGGGGTCGCTTGCTGGACGGTTTGAGCTCCCACTCTTGCCGCCCGCAACCCCGGAAGCCCCTTTTAGTCGCCTCTTACGACAGGCAAGGGTTACCGTAGCCCTATTCTGGTCCCGGTACTACAGGGACAGTCGATCTGGTGCCTACATCACCCTTCTTTCATCGCACCACTCGCTAAAGGATGAGGTTCCATCTATATCAACTTGACCCGTGGCAGTCCTCCACGGTTCGGTTTGCGCGGTCATTTTTGCCGCGTTGGTGCAAAATGTGGAATAAACTTCCTCCTGAGCTATTCCCTCAGGACTATGACATGGGGCTCTTCAAGGGGGGTGTAAAAATAACAAAACCGGCGATGTATTGGCGACTCCTCTGGTGTTGCAAATATCTATAAGCGACGGTGACTGCTTTCCATCAGGTAGCCCGTCTGCCTAATCGTTAGGTTAAATAAAAAAAAAAAAAAAAAAAAAAAAAAAAAAAAAAAAAAAAAAAAAAAGTGGATTACGTTACTAAATGCTGTTCATCGCAATCTCTCTCTCTGACCATTTTATGTTGATGCCACGCTACATGTGCTCCAGTCCTATCCCTTGATTAGTGTTATTGTAAATAATAACTTAATAATTTTAATGAAAACACTTACCGTAAATATAAATTTCTCGGGCAACTTATAAAAATATCCATATGCGGGATTGCAGGATGCAGGATTTTCACATTACCGGTTGGTAAATATACCTATCCAATCAATATATTTGAATTTTTAACCGACTTCAAAAAGGAGGTGGTTATCAATTCGGCCGGTATCTTTTTTTTTTTTCTATGTATGTACACGAATTACTCCGCCGTTAGTGGACCGATTTTAATAATTTTTTTTTTATTGTATAGAGACAAGCTGGAAGTTGTTCCCATTAAAATATGGTTTGGATCCATCGATGGGTTCTGGAGAAAATGAGAGGAACTCCTCCACCCATGTAAATATAATGGCCATAACTTCGCCGTTTATGAACCTATTTAAATGCCTTTAATTTTGTCTGGGCACAATTGCTACGATTGATTGATTGCTATGAGCGGTGATAGCCTAGTGGATGAGCGGTGATAGCCTAGTGGTTAAAAAACTCGGCCTCTCGATCGAGGGGTCCGAGGTTCAAATCCCAGGCACGAACCTCTGATTTTTCAAAGTTATGTGCGTATTAGAAATTAATTACCACTTGCTAAACGGTGAAGGAAAACATCGTGAGGAAACCTGCATACCTGAGAGATTTAGACAAAAAAAAAATCTCAAAGGTACGTGAAGTCAATACGCACTTGGCCAGCGCGGTGGACTATGACCTAATCCTTCTCGTTATGAGAGGAGACTCGTGCCCAGCAGTGGGACAATAATGGGTTGTTGATGATGATGATGACAATTGCTACAAGTTGGTCCCATTTAAATATGACGAGGATCAGAGTGGGTTCTGGAGACAGAATATGTAACTCCTCAACCGATGGGTATAATTGAGTTTTGTTTGAAGATATTTGGTGTAGGTTCTAATGAAATTGCAAAACCAGTTTATCATTGACTATTTAAGGGTCTGATAATGTGGCTCGGAGTCAAAATATGTAACTCCTCAACCGATGGGAATAATTAAATTGTGTTTGAAGATATTTGGTGTAGGTTCTAATGAAATTGCAAAGCCAGTTCATCATTGACTATTTAAGGGTCTGTGAATGTGTCTTAGTATGTCATCACTAAAAAGGGTGAAAAATTTTTAACAAAAAAATACAACCGACTTCTATGTCACTACAAAGTAAAAAATAACTGAAATAAATGTTGGTTTAGTACATATTTCTGAAGTCGGCGCTCAATATATTTTGTTGGATAACGATGTAAACAGCATGTCTAATATGAGCGCCGACTTCAGAACCAACATTTATTTCAATTATTTTTTACTTTGTAGTGACATAGAAGTCGGTTGTATTTTTTTGTTAATTTTTTTTTGTGTGGTCGCTTACAGCTCTTCGACAAACAAAAGGCAATAAGTGAATAGTCGTATAACTTAGTTCATTTTAATTTTAAAGAATTTAAACCGAAAACATCCAGTCGAAAAACATTAATGTAAAGTAGACACCAGAGTCACGTGTATTTTTTTACTTTTCGTTTAATTTTGCTGCCAATGACTTAAATGGCCTTTATTTGCTGGAGAAACGTGAGTCGCGAATTAAATTATAATATTTCTTTCTATTTTTCTCTTCGTTCAACATTCATAATAAATACTATAGCATGAAATCATCATCAACAAACAAACATGAAAAACACCAAACTGGCGTCAAGGGTTCACGGAAATGTAAATTGGTTTCATAAGCAAAATCACAAATGTTTTTCTTGTTTATCTGTGTGGACAATGACACGTTTTAATTTGATGGAAGTAGAATAACAAGTTAAATGAAACCTTGTAAAAAGAGCAACCATTCCACAAGGACAGTGGACACCTGTCGTCACGTACTAATAGGACAGGGTTCATATTTAGATGAGGCGATTTGACTAACTTCTACTAGAACTATCAAACCTTATTAGAACCGGTGCTTTACATTTCATAGATTTTTATTTAACTTTGTAGAAGAAAACGACCGCACAGTCCACGTGATGATAAGTGATTACTGCCGCCCATGTATTTGTGACTAACTTCATGTAGAACGGGGGCTCCACCTGAAGCAAGAAGGAGATTAAGGTGGTCGCGTGACTATTACGCGGGAAAAATCAGCCGAGAACCACATTCTTTGGCCGATACGCAGAACTGTATATCCTATTTGTTACACCATTAACAAATTACAACCCTCTTCCCTCTTCGTCAGATGGTAAGATTGGTCTTGGCCCCTTCCCTTCTATGCTCACGTGAGTGTTCATAATTTTAATGATAATACGTTGATCTGTGCATGTTTTGCCGTTAAACAATCGAAATACTTATGTCACCATATTATATAATATACAGTATCGTGAAAAATAGTAATAGATAGTGTAGAATTTAGTCATAATTTATTAGATATATTGATATTAAATGTTTACTATTATGAAAATTTATATTTGATAATTATTAATAGGGTTTAAGTTTTTTTTATTACTGTGACATGAGATTTTAAATAGGTATATTGAAAATATGAAAACTTGTGATCATTATTGAGTAAACTAAAATATTTATTGGATGAATCTCTCATAGGTTACGTATTTATATAAAATATCATCGAAAATGTAATTTCCACACAATTCGTATTATCTAGGTATTACATAGATATGTAAAGTGTGAATAAGCTTTCTTTGTCGCTGTCGCCAAGTAGCAAAAGGCCAAGGTTATATTAGAATATTGTAAACTTAACTTTAACATTCAGTGAAAAACACGAAAAAAACTTGAATCAAATGATAAATCTGGTATATGTAATCGTTACATAATTCACGTAACAATATATTGAACTCGCGATGGCGCAACGTGTAGGTTAGATAACAACGTTTTTTGTTGCTCCTTGTCACATCATACGTAATCCCATATCTAAATAAGATTAGGATTTGTTCAGGAGGTATGGAGAATTGATAACAGACACTCTTTTTAAATTGACTGTGTGTGTATTTAATGTCACACAACAAGACATGCTCAGTTCAGTAAAAATATATAAGTGTGGTCTAGCCATAAAAGTCTTGTATTACGATGTGGTGTAAACCTTATTTTTATCTCCCCTCTGGGCACGGAACTACGCCATAAAAATGGAGGTAGCCTAAAGCATTCTTTACGCTGCCTTGATATGTATTGAAGAACTTTCTTAGGACTACTTTGTATAAAGTGAGAATGTGCCTGTGAAGATGAAATTTAATTTCAAGTTGAGTAAAGGTGTAGGCGATATTTCTTGTTACAAAGGAAGCAGTGGTGCTAGATTGGGTACTCCTGTGTTAAGCATACGTGTATTGGGAATATTCAGATGAACTAGGTGACTTTTTATTCTTTTTCTTCTTCTCCATTTTGATTCTTTTTCTTGAGCTTTTGCCAGAACAGAACACTGGATCTAACGTTGCCCACATGCTAGACTTACTTTAATTTATCGGGATGAAAAAAAAACATGTTTTTAAAGTTTTTTTAAGTAATAGGTAAATATTTTATACAGGCCTACAAAAGTAGATTGCTTATTGCCGCTCATAGACATCTGTGACTACCTAACTATGAGTAAACCAAAAATATCTGAAGACATAGTTCTAGAAAAATCATCTATAAATCTATCGATAGCGCTATGCCAATCGCATATAGAGTTCTAGATACATAAAGCTATTTGCGAAATAATCGAGCAGTGATAGCCTAGTGGTTAAGAAACGCGGCCTCTCGATCGAGGGGTCCGAGGTTCAAATCCCAGGCACGCACCTCTGATTTTCAAATTTATGTGCGTATTAGAAATTAATTATCACTTGCTTAAACGGTGAAGGAAAACATCGTGAGGAAACCTGCATACCTGAGAGATTTATAAAAAAAAAAAAAAAATCTTAAAGGTATGTGAAGTCTACCAATACGCACTTGGCCAGCGCGGTGGACTATGGCCTAATCCTTCTCATTCTGAGAGGAGACCCGTGCCCAGCAGTGGGACAGTAATGGGTTGATGATGATTTGCGAAATTGTATTTAAACCTAACGTATAGTTATTGACTCTCTTTGGATTTTAGATAACTACCTAGTAGTGTTCTATCCACAGAGGGATAATACGGGTCAACAAGGGATTCTATCGTTAAACAACACAGAGGGATTCTATCGTTAAACAAGCGTACTTCTTCTAAGACCAATGCGTGCCGCTGTGTTAATTCATTATGTTGTAATTCAAGTGCGACGTTGAGCGAGGAAGCTAATATCACTCGTTTATGTAGGGTATTTCGGCTCAGATAAGCGGGCGGGACGCAGGCCGTGCTTGCAGAGGTCACTATTGACGTCAATGATGTCACGTGACCGCGCCAATACCTACAGCCGGCAGCCGACAGGCACCACCGCATCACCACTCCGCTGAGACACTCGGAGCGGCGCACTACACGTACCATCATAGATTAGCCAATACAACGCAAAAACATTGTTTTTGTATTCCGCGCATGCGGCGAATTAAAACGATATAGCTTTGACGAACGATTACGTCACCGCATTATAATTTAAATTTGGTAATTACGATAACACTAATAAGACGTATTATACAATTATGTAATTATAATAGCAATGTGGCTCAGTCTATTTATAGCAGTATAGCGAAATTGTTGCAATATCGAATTTGTTTGCACCGTGCTGGCTTGTAATTATTTAAAACCTTAATACTTTTTAGGGAAAGATAGCTTGTATCGGTGTAAAGTCGTCTATCTTTATGAACGTCTCGTTAAATTTATTCAATCAAATGTAACCCGGACAAGCAAACGTACAGACGGACAAACAGGGCTAAATATATGTAAAACTTAACCTATTTAAATACACAACCCACCACCAATATGCAATAGAACAGCGTGGTAGACCTTAGCCTCCATCAGTTGTAACTTATACAATATTTCATTTACGTCAGCCTGTAACCACTACCATTACAATGTGGTTGAAACGTCGGTATTAATTTGTGACATTATTCAGTTAAATTACATATTCTTACGCGATTAGGATTAGGTTTACTTGAACATTGTAAATATGTTCTGATTGAGTATTGTATGTTAAAGTCATAAAACTATGAGTAACTTACGATTTTTCAATCATTTTTGGACCTTTGAAATTTTACGAGTTCCCGGGATCCCGACCCCTTTTTCTCTCTATGGGAATTCCCGATCAGAAAACCTAGTTGTAAGGTTAATCTAGTGTACAGCTGTTGGATATAGGGAGGATAACAGCAATATAGGTACAAAACGAGAATTTATTGTAACTCATGAAAATCCCAGATTCCCAGAGGAACTCGCCTACACGAGTAGGTAATCATATGCATATGCATGATGACAATGCTTTCAGGGAATTACAAAATAACCTAATTCGCAATTCTATGCTATACTCAATTAATTTTATAGTTCTTTTCCTGCTTATAAATGTTTTACCTTTTTACAAATTAAAACATTATAGTAATGTTTACCTATTTCAGAATGTATTAAATAGTACTTTACAGTATTTAAGACAATCATTTTACCGTCGGAAGTCTTTAGATTTTTTATATTAAAATTGATTGGCCGAATTTTATTGCAAATTTGTTTGGTAATAAAAAACTTATTTATCCACTAGTTGTCAATATTATTTGCTATTAAGGTACTAAAGCTTTATTCTGCAAACATATTTTTGTTATTTTACCAATTTTATTCTTGTATTTAGAGTGTCCCTTAATTTCTGTTTCGCTGATTAATGCTATTGCTTTTTGGCAACGAGCTGCGTTTGGTCGCGGTAAAAAAAGTGCTTTTTAGCGACTGTGATAATATTGCATAGTGTTTTTCGCGGTTAGTTACTGTATTGAGCGTCCAAAAGTAATTGTGACAAACGTCCAAACGTGTGTTAGTCTGTTAAACCTCTTCAACGTTTTTCTTTCATAAATTGTAAATAAACTTGCGAAACCCTGAAGTAATCTTCTAAACATTAGACAACTGCTTTATATTTCTCCTATTATCTATATATATACGTTTTCCTTCTTAATTTACGGTGGTACTGTTGTAAAGAGCAAAATAAGATCGTATATTGCTATGCCTAGTACAAAACAAACGCAACAATGTATCATGTTGAACGTGAAACACGAGTAATACAATTGTATCAGGCGCTTCAAACTGCCTACTACATAATATTACGTTTGAGTGACAATGCAATTCTAAGTAAATATTGTCCATTCTTACGAAACGGCTGAGATTATTTCTTAACGGTTTCAACACGTGCGATGAGCAGACGGTACGTTAACTCCACACACGTTACTGACCTATACATAATTATCTTGACGATTATTCTTCCGCGTTATTATTTAAATTTAAATTGAAATATGTTTTTATTATGTTGAAGATCGTAAATATTTATTTCATACTTAAACCTTAATGTTGTTGTTTACAAACATTATATTTATACCTTTTATGGTATTAAAAAGTTCGGCGCGGCCATGCGGTACATGCGACTACGTCGAAATATTTGCGTAAAATTCTTTAATTTTACGATACGTTTATCGTAAGCACCCGATATATTGTACAGTTATATATTGAAATGTATTCATTCTACGACGATATCTGTTTATGATCATAAATATTATACGGTTTTTCTTTTAGTTCAAATATTTAAATTTCCTTAAATACTAAATAATATTTACAATGACCATCAGCTATTATTTAAATTTTATTTCTAAAGCTGGGTATTATTAATAAGTTTCTTATATTCTACTACTATTAAAAGTTCAAGAAAATTATTACTTAAATACGTCTATACCTATAGTAGCGATCTGTACGGTTTGTAATTAGGATTTTTATTTTATTTTGTGCTTTTTTGTTTTTTTAATATTGTAGCGGCAAAGGGGCATTCAGTATAAAACGTGAAGGTAGAACCCCTTGTGGTTCGACTCCAGCGGCACCACCGCCACACCTATTTCTACCTAATAACAGCAGTGTTACGCGCTGCTGTGTTCCGGATTGAAGGGTGTGGTAAGGGAGACAGACTTTTCCGAGGCATTCCAGCTTAGTCCTCAGGGGTAACGGCGCATCTGTGACCGACCTCAGGTAGGAATATCTAATCCTATCTGGGGTTGATTACAGATGTCCATGGGTGGCAGTAGCCACTTACCATCAGGTGGACTGCATGCTTCTCTGCTACTCTTATATAATAAAAAAAAAACTTAATAGTAACTGGCTACTCCTGCCCATATAAGTAAGATTAGATCCCTACTTGAGGTTGGCGACAGGTGCAGATGGCGACAGATGCGTTGCTACCCCTGACGAAGTTAGAATGTCTCTGATATGTCCCTATGTCTCCCTTACTTTCCCTTCCTAGTGGAACATAACAACGTTTGATTCTACTATTAGGCAGAAACAGGTTTGGTAATGGCGCCTCCGGAGTCGAACCACCTTCAATTGTATGTTAATAACATCATCAATATACGAGTAGGTACAAATACAAAATAACGCTACGTACCGCGTACTATTAATAAAACCGGTACGCCCCTTTCCCTACAATAAAAAAATCAGTAGGTACTTGATTATACTAATGAAGTTAGATTCGTCATTGTTCGATAGGAAGTGTTGTAAGTTTTAATATGTATTTTCTCTAACTTATTGAATACATTATTGTCATGACGTCAATGCATTATTAGTAGTCTTTCGAAGCAAATAATTCGCATATTCATTCAATTATGAGAATAATTTTATCGGCCATGTGTCTACATATATCTCTTTTTATGTAGTGATTGTTGTATTAATTTTCAATAAATTAAGATACACAATAGTGGATTACGCACATAAACTTGTGAACAGGACAAGTTACACTGGACAGGTGTGTTAGCTTATAGTATTACTGAAAGACATATTTTTATCTTTTGTAATTGTCTTATCTTGTATTGTCTTTCTTGTATAGTCTTCCGCGAGAGGGCGCTCATGTCCCGTATTAGGTTTTCTTTGTAAAGAAGCAAGCTAGCTGATGCAAGCCTAGTGTGTATTGGTTACAGACCAGGCTTGCATCAGCTAAAGTTAAAGATATTCGTAAATGTAATCCTGTTCTACCATGAAGTGGTACAAGATTTTATGGTTCGACACCGACGGCACCACAGCCACTACACCTGTTTCTGCTTAATAACGACAATCTTAGGCGCTGCTGTGTTCTGGTGTAAAGGGTGTGGAAAGGGAGCCATACTTTTTTGAGGCGTTCCAACTAATTTTTCAGAAGAAGCAATGTATTTATGGCCGACCTCAGACAAGAATATAACTTTTCTGAGGCTGACTACACTAACCACTTACCATCAGATGGACCGCATGCCAAAAACCCAAGTAAGTCACAGATGCGTTGCTTATCATGGACTAAGATAGTCGCCTCGTTTGTAAGTCTGTCAGCATCTACCGCAACACGAGAAATGTAAATATAAAATGATAAGCTAGTAGATAGACACAATTGCTGGAAAAAATATTCGAGTGAATTCTCGCTTACGTTAATGATACGAGAACATACGTCGTTAGTATTTTTTTTAGAAACATCGCATTATATTATATACACAATATGTTTTCTACATCTGTCACCTACCTGTTGACGTTATTAACAAAGCGGTCATTGAATTGACTCAATCTATTAATTGATTAGTTCTAATTAAGAGCATACGTGCCATGTCAGAAATCACGTAGGCCTTTCGGTATAAGGGCGGCGCGTGCCCTTAGCTAATGGTCGCAGGCTGTATGCAACAGTGAGGCATTGTCTAGACCCTAGACACTTAGGTATTAAAAGCGGTCTGATGGTTTGACTGGCTGGCTAGTCACATTTAATTACCAAGGGAATCTTTAGATTCGGGTAATCAATGGTCAAGATGGTAGAACATTTTACCTTTCTAATACGAGTATTTCCGTTTCTCATACCTACTTGTCTAACGACTTTAAGTAGTACTACTATTACATTGCTTGAAAGTATTGCAAAACATTGCTTTCAATATTTTCATATTAAGTCTTCTTTCATATTCTGTTCTTATTTGATAAGTAGCTCACAGAAAATATATTTTTTATATAATGATATCATGATATTACTATTTTAACCTAAGTTTAAGCCTTATATTAAATATTAGGTAATTATCATCATCAATCTATCTCTGCCCATATCTGCAAGGTACGGGTCTCCTTCCAGAACATAGATTAGTAGAGATTACTCACTCGTAACAAGAAAATGTAACCAGTTTTGACAATTGAAATTGTCACTGTCATCTATTTTCGTGTTTTAAAAATATTAAATAAATCATGTACGAATTAAACCATATTTCTCCGTACTTTTTCTTCGATTTCGTGATTTTGCACCACTTAACTGCGCATGTCGGCATTGTTCCGCGTAAATTACACCATAACAGTAATTTAAGCCATTTAATGGCTTCCTTCAATTACGAGGCGGTGAGATATCGATAATATCTATGTTCAAAATGAGAAAGATTAATTAAACGTAAGGAATTTATTAACATTTGATATGAATAAATCGCTTAAATCACAAGCGAAGATCACTCTGTAAGAAAAAAACACGATTATATAAAATAATCATGCTTGCTACTTGCGTTATCTTATAAAGAATCTTTTGTCTCGCCCCCAGATTAATGTAGGTGTAAACTTAGCTGCTATTCTTGCTTGTCCGTGAGAAATAATTTGAGTGAATGAAGGAAAATTGGTTCATAATCTCCTTTTATAACACTTCATGTAATTATCACTCTAAATATATTTATTTTGAGTTGCTATGGCATAATGCCTTTCCAATCAATTAACACGTCAAGAATTATTAATGCAGCAGTGTGTCTAATGTGATTTTTATTAAATTGCAGAATGACATTAGGGCCAGTGTGATTTTTTTATGATTGCTATTCTCATTAAGCGATGATAATTATACGTGTAAAAACTGATTAATTGGAAGCGTACGTGACTGAATCCAAGTGTGTCAGATCATGTGGTGGTCCTCAGATCGATTCGTTAATTGTTTTTTAATTGGAATTATAATATATTTGATGATGTTTTCCTCATGTTGTCGCATAAAGCGCCGCAGAAGCGAAGACAGGGTAAAAGGTATACGTACTCGTATGTAGGTATGTAGGATGTAGGTGTTAGCGCCAATGAAATCTGATACAGTTGCTTTAATGAATGCTGTTGAAACGTCTTCGTGCATTATAAATAATAAGTAGGTCTGTCTGTAGGTTTAGTTACGAGTGCCTTAAGTAATAAATGGACAAACATATGTACATAAATCTCTGAAAACTCTTAAGATGACTTATTATTGACCTTTTAGATTGTTTAAAGGAAATAAAATTTGAATTTTATCAAGTTTAAAGTTTATACTTTTGGAGTTTACTCCTTAAGAAACGATTTGAGTTATAAGGCCCGGTACGGAAATTTTATGAGGAGTAAAATCAAGTGTAACACGAAAAGTTGAGGCGTTACGTAGAAAGAGACAAACATATATATCCACACTTTACGCGCAACACCAGTGAAGTCACTGAATAGAAATGTCTTAATTTTATTTTTTTGTACTAGTGACGTGAAGGAATGCGTTGTATCGGTAAAGGTGTGTGTATAATAGGTTCACAGACTACATATTAAAAGTATTTTTAGCCACAAATAAAACATAGATAATTTAAAATAAGCCAAATACGAAGGTGCTAAACTCGGACATGTATACATGTCCGTGGACGGTTACGGTACATTTCGTTTCGGACATGTATACATGTCGCTGGGCGGCAACGTATGATCCATTACAATCCCTCCTTTTTATTACAATCATCATATCCTCTCAAAAAAGAAGTAGCGTTTTTAACCAAAATATGAATCAAGAGTGCTTTTATTAATTTAAAATACAGTAAGTTCAAATCCCATATGAAAGTAATTATTACAATAAAAATAATTAGCAATATATAAAACATTAAAACGTCATTAACTATTTTCTATTCGATATATATCATAATTATCGTTCGTAAGGAGTAAACTCCAATCGTGCGTCGTAGCTGACACACACACACACTTTTTATGTGATAATCTTCGTTATAACAAAAAAAATGCCTTTATGATCTTGAGATACTGAGATTATATGAGATATTGTCCTAATTTACTCTTTACACTCACATGCTCCGGCATTTGAAATCCTCGTGTACAAAATCGCGGTTACGCTTTTAATACATAAATTACAGTAAATATCTGCTTCCGAAATGTACACATGACTCAAGCCATTTAACAAATTGAGATCACGCATTGCAGTGCTGGTATCAATTTTTACAAATGGTAAATCATGCTTGTTCATTTTGATTTAAAGCTACATTTGACTCGCGGACGATGAAGTCTTCATTCATTTTTTATTTATTTCATTATACTGACTTCACCGATATTCATGACTTCCTGACGAGTCGTCACAACTTTTCAATTCGAATCAATTTCCGTACAAAAACACTTGGGTTTACAAGCGGTTATTCCACGCCATGGAATAGTAATGTCATTGTCTACTGTCTGGTCGTAACTTATTCTGAAAACAAATAAGGCATAAATTTAATAAGCCATAAATCTCGCCGTCACATTGTTTGAGCGTCCACTGTGTGGAGCAAAGGGCAACGATCATGGGGTCGGGATCAAGTTGAAAATGCAGACGTTTTGGGGTAAACGCACTCTGGTTCAGATTGCATTATTCAGGAGGTGCATCGTTGACCCTTGATGAGCTGACTACGTTTGCTTCCATCAAACTTTATATCGATATCTTTTGCAAATTTTTATTGAGATTATTGAGAACTGAAGGTCTTTTTTTTACGGCCCTCTCTGGTTGAAGGCATGTTTATTGCATCGCTGTCAGTGACTATTGTGTAATGTTTGTAAATTCATAATGCGATATTTTATCGCTCTATACATTTGGTTTATCTATAAGGGTCCAAAAATTTGAAATCCAAAAATGGTACCTACCTATTTAAAGTAACACATCAATATGCGAGTACTTTTCATATACCATATTTTAAATTCATTTTCCAATAAAATAAATTCGTTCCTGGCAATGGGATGGATATTCATAGATACGAGTAGATAAAGCATGATGGTCATGTGATACATTTTTCCAAATTAATTATATATTTTTGAGTTTTTCATTAAATTTAATTTATTTTTAATATTTCCAAATTTC
Organism: Epargyreus clarus; assembly: GCF_041222505.1. NCBI lineage: Eukaryota > Metazoa > Arthropoda > Insecta > Lepidoptera > Hesperiidae > Epargyreus > Epargyreus clarus. The sequence goes on from NW_027332233.1 coordinate 7,823,480, forward strand.
CTTTTGTAGTTTTTGTGTTTATTGGTGTACGTATTAACCGTTAAATTGTCTTTTGTTATAATATAGGAGTAGCAGACGAGCATGCAGTCCACCTGATGATAAGTGGCCACTGCCGCCCATAGACATCTGTAATCAACCCCAGATAGGATTAGATATTCCTACCTAAGGTCGGCCACAGATGCGCCGCTATACCTAAGGAATAAGCTGGAACGCCTCGGAAAAGTCTGTCTCCCTTACTACACCCTTCAAAACGGACCACAGCAGCGCTTAACGCTGCTATTATTAGATAGAAATAGTTGTGGCGGTGGTGCCGCCGGAGTCGAAACACAAAGGGTTCTACCACCTTCAAAGGGTTCTTCACCTTGTCTGTTCTTATTTCTTCGATTTAGTAGCTACCTAAATGACTCGATTGAGCTGAATCCTTGCAAACTTCTAGAACGTGGTGTGATCACCCTCATGTTATGTGAAAAGGGTCATCGCAATGTGATTGAGGTTAAATATAGGTTAAATCATAATTGGGAATGACAGCAAACAGTTCAAATGTAAAACGATGTGCGTCTGCTATCACGGCTTGAGCGCGTGCTGCGTAGGCGGGGCGCACTCGTAAACGCGGTAACTGCAACATTGATTTTAAACTATTGGTTAAGTGTGTGTAATAAAACTACAGTATACCTAATGAGAGAGCGGTTGGGTATAAACTCTAAGCATATCATAAGAGGATTAATTGATGGAAAATGTATTAAACATCTGCTAATAGGTGAGAGTAGACTCCGCGGGAGAGAACTTCTGAAAATGCTTGAAACGTTATTTCTAATTTTATAAGGTGTTTTAATTTTTGATGCAGGAGTAAAATAGCGTCATAGTTTATTTTATGTGCCACAGATGCGCTGCTTCTTATTAGGATTCATTTTGAATGTTTTTGAGTTGTATATTCACCCACCAATTGCACCATCGCATTTCCAAAGCTTATTAAGCTCAGATTAACTTATAAAGGGCACGGATAATTTCAAATGTAAATGCTATTTTATCGTTGGAAACACTAAACTTAATTCTAATATTTAATTGGGCGTTTTTCACGACCGGTGAGCGATAGCTCAATCTATCACGGTAACACTTGCGTGCACTGTACTCCCGCGTGCCACCACTTACGCGCCACTTAAATCAGTGCTATTAATAAACACTTTAGTTACATACTTAGGTATACGTTTTATTTTATATTTGACTGCTTTAAGAGTCTCAACACGTTTGATCGATTTAAGTATTAAGATGATGTAAGGTAATGACTTATTGAATCATGCCACGCTTTTGAATCTCATTCTCACGCTTATCTAGTCTTATATACTAGTCTACTGAATATTTGGAATTATATCTATGGCCGATTAATATAGTAATATCATCTATGGACTTATTTAAGACATGGTCTTTCACCATAGCCTTTAACTGGAAGCTTAAAGAACTCAGCGTGTTATGTGAGCTATGTGTAGTATTTCCGCAAAAATATGAATCCCATACATGAACTGTGCTGCCGACATATCTTTAATTAACATGTTAAAGTAGCAATGGGCCACATTGTGCAGAGAAGGACCAAATGAAGTAGGATAAACAAGTGGCGACCACGTCAAGGCAAAAGGAACTTAGATCACTATCATATGATTTTAATCCATAACTTGAAGAGTACAGTTCCGGAACTAAATGATCCAAAAGCACACGACAGTTTGAGTGTCGTTAACCGGGGGAGGATAGAATTTAGCAGCGAACTTCAAAACTTTCCTTTACGAGATGAAATAATTAAATTCACCTCATTATACTTTTGTACCTCTTTGTCCTTCGTTTTCGTGATGGTTCCTAATACAATGATAGATTAATTCAGTAACTACGGCTAAACACGAGCCTTATTATTTGCACTTACTTCGTTTTCCTAATGGATATTGAGCGGATGTATCAATTAATTACGGTACGAGCGTGCCCGCGGCCCACGTGTCGCCGGTCTCTACCTACGCATTCCACTCAACCCAATTACTACGTTTACTATAGTATTATCTTATCATTTATGCGATCATATACTTAGCTTTGCACTACTGGTTTGTTTATATTCATATATTTGTGTTGAATTAAACTTGCAAAATTGATTCGTGATAAATACGTTAGAAACGAGGTACTTATCAGATAATTTCCCTCCTTATTCGGTGACGTTAAAAAAAGTAAAATATCCTTAGAGCACAATACAATTGGATGTTCTAGGTACTTCTTTGTCTACACTTTATATAAAACAAATAAGATTATTTCCCTCTTTCGATTCAAGAAATCTTTGTCTTCGGAAGAAATGCATAAATCTATTTCGAGCGCAAAAGTCATAACAGTCCATCTCATTTATTTAAAGTACTTTAATTTTATAGGTGTTTTCTGTTTGGGTAATCTTATCCAGCCCCGAAGTACCCCATTAAATACTGTCTCCCAATATGTGAGTCGAAGCGCGTTTTGTTGACAACTCACCTATATGGCGAGCACACGATTCTGAAATGGGTTGTTGACGTCACGTTTCGAGATTACAATGGAAAGAGCCCGACAATCCTTTTAATATACGGGGCTTCATAGGAAGCTTTTAATACCATTGTCACGAAACATATTATTCTTATATTATGCGTCGGTACCTACTGCCTACATTGTAACCACTGATCAACAGTCAAGATGGGCGGGTATAAAACATATACGTCATATGAAGAAACAATATGGAAAATAAGAAAACAATACTTTATTGTCTTAATTCCTCCGATCATAATACTCGTAAAACATGGCATAGTAATGAATCAAAATTAAATTCTTCATTTAAATATTATATTCATAACATACATAACAACGTGATTTAGGATGTAATACTAAATAATATTTAAATTACGAGAAAATCTAATTATAATTTTTGAGTAATATGATATATGACATAATATGAATGAAATTAACAGCGCTAATGAAAAAAAACTAAAAATAGTTAAAAAAATCGGTAAATGAAATTTGTTGGTATAGAAATATTTGTTCGTAGTTGCATATTTTTCGTTTCATGGAGCACTTATGGCAGTGATTTAGGGAGTTCATACTTATCACGAGCATAATTAAATTTCGATACATATATCTAATCTATGTATGATAATATCACTATTGGTAGGTTCGTATGGAAATAGGTTTCTGGGGAACATTATATCAGCAGCAGATACGTTTGTTTATACAAGGTAAATACAAGGCTTTTTAATATCAAAGCGGTTCAATGAACCCAAGAGCAGAACGGATTTTTATCAAATGCATCTGAAGCTTTATTGTTACCATTTTCATTTTGTTTTTAGTATCATATAAGTTTTATCATCACTCTACGAAAGCAGGTTTTAAGTACAAATAATAATTCATTTAAACAAATACACATTTTGTAACTTTTTTCATTTAAAAATACGGATGTAGTGGTACTAAGTTAGTCATGTAAAATATTTTAGTCAAAGTTCGTCGAAGTTAGACTTCGACTAAAATAATTTATCACGGAGCGGAAACAAAAAAGAATTAAACTCAGGTATTAAGGTCGATTCCATAGTGAAATATCATGTTTATCTTAAAAATTCTTCCATATCTGGCAATTATCATGGCGAAACCAGCCAGTACCGCTGTATTTGTCCAAATATTTAGTGTGCCCACTTACACTTACAGAAATATTGGTGGTGGTATCTTCCATATTCCGGATAAGGTTTTGGAATCTCCTTTCTTTGCGATAACTTCTTAGCCTTTTACAGGTTCACGTTCAATGGCTCATATTTATAAGAGGAGTTAAGGTGTCTAAATATTACTCTCATACAATCATGATAATGAGTGTGCGCGCGTGGCAATAATTGCACAAATACGACACCGGAATTTTGTCGACGCAATAATAATATTGCTAACCGATATGATCTACATGTATCGAAAAAACGGCGTCTATGTAAGTCTAGCCTGACTCTGGCTAAATTAAGTAATTAATGTAAGCAATCAAGCATATAACTTTAAGAATCGCTAAGGGAGACTTAAAATAGTCTGAACATTATACTTATCACAAAAACTAATTGTAACGCTATGCTCTTCTTCCAAATAGGTATCTTCCATCTTTTTATTTTGTCATTACTTCTCAGTATAATAATTGTGAGTTAACTACTCGTGTGCTGAATTTCAAAACTTATTGGTACCTATTTAAGAAGTTCATTTAATCAATGTAATTTTCCTACTTTATGAGAAGTTTATGTAAGACATTGTTATTTCAAAGTATAGGTACGCTTAAATACTGGTTATATAAAAAACCCAAAGGGTAAAAACCGAAGGGTTCAGATCGAATATTAAATCTGTCATCGAGAGTGAACGAACGCAAACTACTTAAGTGAAAAATGCGAGAGATACAACCCTCGAGCAGGACGACAGGTCAACTGCCCCGCAGTGACCATCTACATTTCATTATCGCTGTGATTGTCCCGGGGTGTATTAATATTAAAATATTAAAGCGCGTTGGTGCATATTCAACGCGACCTCGGCCATGGACCGGTCATTGGCGACTGCGACCCGACGCTCGTACTCGTCACCACCGTCTCCCCACGCCTGAAGCTCAGTGTAGGCCCAACTTGTGACTAAATCAATAGTATGCTAATATCAAATATGTAGCATCTCATACATTTCAAATTAGGTACTTTTAAGAAACGTCTATCCATATATCAATATCTTAATGAATACGAAAAACAAAACAGGTACGAAATTCGCATATCTAATCTAACAACATGATTTTTATGTCCACTTTTAAGAGCAATACATTTTTGTACTTACATACAATTTATTCATATAGATACGTATATGCCTTTCAAAAAATGACTACGTAGGTACTTTTTGAACTAAAAATTAAACCTTTACACTTCTTATTATGACGGTAGCAATAAATATCATTATTCTTAATATGTTTTGAGATATTGTATTCAGACATCGTAACATGATCTTCGTGTGTGGACGGTCCATTATTTTTAACTCAGCTAATTAATGAGAGCGCCCGTATTATTTACATGTTTCCTGGACTTCTATAAATGGAAATAACATAACCAAGATCTCCTGGACTGGTAAACAACGAATCACATCTAAATTTACAGCCCCCAGAAATAATATCGAATACAAACTTTTTACGACAAATGTAATGTTTTAGATTGTTATATATTGTTCGATACTCACAACAGAAACAGTAAAACTGACACAATTCATTTTGCCTTTGCTTTGTTCTTTACAACTAAATGATTTAGTTTTTGATGGTTGGTGAGTTGGTCTTAATTTTTAGGGTTATCCTATTGTTAAACATCCGTTACGAGACTCACGAACTAATCATGTAGTTGATAATGACAACACCCGATTCAAGTTCCATTGTAGATAGCGACCGCAGTTATGATGCTATAGTTAAATGATTTGTCCTGCGCATATTAATGACCTCATTAGTATTGTCATTTTTATTTCTCCGTTCTACCTGGGTGGGCCGATTCGCCTGGGTCGATTCGCATCTAGTTAGTCCGCATACCATTGTGTCGCATACTAATGTTTGCAATACAATAAAAATAACGTCTAAATCCTCAGCTTAGGATCGGTCCGTTGATACGAGACCACGAGTAATCAACCACGAGTTTTGCTTATCACTATGATAATGTTTGAAAAGTATTACCTACCAGGATTTCTGCAATTTTATTGCGAAGATCACATGATGAAAACGGACGGTCATATTCTGACTCTAAAAATAGTTTTATCATAAGTGAATAAAGTCACCTTAGAAAGTTTTACATTGTTTCGTTTGTAATTTCGCTGTGTACTGTGTTAGTAAGAATGTATTAAATTGCTATAAGCATGAAACGCAATAAATTTAATGGGCCAATAAGTATATTCAACTTATACATGGAGGCTACTATATAAAGTATGGTTACTTTAAGCTATAATAGAATCATTACTTTTATTAACATGAGATCATGAGGCTCTTTATGTCCCGTCATTTTTGGGAGCGATCTGAGGCTTTGGCTTATAATTGGATGTAGAGATGCAGTGTTTTATTCGTACTATTGAGCACATTAACATTTTGGACACATTAATTAATTTATTATGGCCTTAATAACTTAATTAATCAATAGTTCGTATGTCCAAAAATATAAATACATCCCATGTTATTTTAATAATTAATTATATAAGCATATAATTACAAAGATATAAAACCTGTGTTCAATCCTAGGATCCTCAGATTTGCAGACCAAATTTCAATCCATTACGCTATATTTTTTAAACCCTATCTGTTTATAATAAGATGCGAAGTTTGGTTTATTATTTATATTATGTATATTAGAAGATTATTTATCTACTTAAATATTCGAATGAATTATATATTCCCATGAATAATTATGTACACAAAGTTATCTATTCTAATGTAGTCTTGTGCATTGACGTCAAAAACAAGTTTTTATCTACAAGATAACTTGTCAATGTTCCCATAAAGTTAATCTCGAAGGAATTGGCACATGATTGCCGAAAAATTTCGATGGATTTTTGGTGTTTCACAATATGGTAAATAATACGAAGAAATGTATGAAGAAATTTCATTTAGATTAGGCGTTTTGGATGACTTCGAAATCGCTTACATTTTGTGCTAAAACTGTTTTTAGATAATCAAATTAGTAGAAAAAGTGGTCTTTAAGTTGTATCACATATGACTATTAAATATAATATGGTTTTACTTTGAGCAATAAACTATAAACATGAACGGTAGACTTCAGAGGACAGAGGAGGAGGAGGAGGCAGTATTCCGTTGCCATCTTCAAAAGTGTCCATGCTTTCAACCCAAAGGAAGATAGATAAGCCTTTGAAACGTGCAGACGTTGCTGCTTGGTACATGTCGATAACGAAAAACGTGTGTTTTATTATATAAGTACAAGTGTTACAGTGGAGAAAGTGCGGAGTTGCGGTCCGTATTGACGTCAATGATACGCCCTGGATTTTGAAATACAAGTAAACACAGCGTTGAGCGCGAGTGAAAATAGTCATGAACCAGGTTAGAAACCGTGGTATATTAGTCTAAAACAGAACCATATATTTTAAAGGACTAAGGGACTAAGTGAGGGATTGATGGGAGACGAAGAAGGATTAAAGGGATTGAATCCAGGAGAGCCGGTTCTTCCGACGTAATTCATATAACGTGGTAATTAAACTTATACGGCCAAACGCCTTTTAAGTGAAACTCTAGTTCAGTTTTGAACTACCTAGAACTAATAATCCTAATGTCCAATGTCCCAAAGGAGGCCCAATATCAGTGTTCCATTGATATGCATATCGGTAATACTACTCAGTAATTTAAGTATGCTCGATTAATGATGAAAATGACGATGTGTGGTCGGATTAAGTGGAAATCATATCGTCGTATTATTTTTTAACGACGGGTTTCTTTAGGTAGAAGATTTTTTAATGTAAGATAGATTTTATATTTGGTGTCCGGCCCTACTAGATCGTGATGAAACTTCTGTTTATAAATTTTCTTTCCCAGAACTTTTGAGTAGAAAAGAGTTGTAGGTATCTATTTCTTTGAACTTTGTGCTATGATTATGATTGTTAATCGATATGAATACTACAATGTTGAAGTACGGATATAAGTACGACAAGCGGAGAAACTGCGGAGTGTCGGCCGCTGTTGACGTCAATGGTTGCCGATACATTTCGCAATGTCACCCTCATGCAGCTGTGTTAATGGATACGGCCAGCACTGTTAGCACAGAGGTTACCGCCGAAGATTTCTCTTTTGAAGAAAGCGCTGTAAGAGATTTGGATATACGAGTATATAGGATTTATTATTCTTGGTAAATGATATACGTGATGAGAATACCATTTTGGATCAAAAGCCTTTATTACAAGATGGCTTTAGAAATACATCTTGATTAGAAAATTAGAAATGAGTATGTATGAGTGAGATGTATGTATGAGTATGAGTATCAATCACTTTGAAATTTAGCAACTTTTTATTGGTACGAAATAGTCACATGTAACACAGCTGACCTCGGTCATCAATATACTTGAGTCTATTTCGTTAGACCTTTGGGCGTCTTTGCCCTGACAAATAAATGAGTACACATGGTGTGGTATGGATATGAACGCCTATTTAGTCGAGAAAGTACGGGGTGACGGTCGTCATTGACGTCAACAGAACATTTCACAATCCAAACACAATTCATGCAAACGACGCATCATAATATAAAATATTATAATACAAGTTCGATCTCACGGCTCTACCTGCGTTTACCTTGCCATAGAATTTTGCGCAGAGTCGCTTTATATTTACAGACTACAAATTAGTCATATGTTACCTTATATAAACTATCTTTGTCAAATAATGTAATAAGTCATAAGATTGTTCAAATGATTATAAAACAAGCAGACATATAGACACACAAGCGGATCTTTATGACAGCTATTTTTGAAATCGTGTGAAAACGTTTTGAATAAGATAATTATTATAGTTTAAAAACTAAAAACCACCCCAAAATCGCACAAGGAAAATCGTTAATCGTGATTCCTGACCATCCTGATGAGCTGAATGGGGTAAAATTATTTAAATCTTGTATTGTCATCGGTTCTTGATAATTGTTAAATTTTTTAAATTGATCGGACCATTCAAAGTGGGTTAAAATCGAGTACAAAGATTCCGTTACATACATACATACAGGTCAATTTAATAAAAGCGTGGAAAAATAGCAAATAGTCTGAATTATGTGTACCTAAACATTTTATTATTTGACTTGCGTTGAGTTCAGTCTTGCTTACAATCTATTAATTATGCTTCCTATATTGAAATTCAATATTTTTCTCTTACAATGACGTTTGTATTGACGTATTTACCAAAACAACATTATACACGTTTAACAAAATATTATTTTGTATCTAATTAATAATTAAATTAAGTATATAAGTTTTAACTACAACGTTAGTAGCCTTGCTATGAAAACAAAGTGAAAATGACTACAAACGAAAACGATGTTGAATATTATATGAAATGTCTGATATTGAATGTAGTTTGCTATCACATTTTTCCTCTTTATTATTTATGCTCCCTTTGTCTTTGTTTCCTTTCTTTATTATTTTTGTCTAAGTAATATCAACGGTTAAATATTGTTGTGCTCTGGTTTCAATAGTCTGTTAAGGTAGATTCACTTTTTTTAACGCTTAGAACTTAAATGTGTGATTGAGTTCTGATAGGACTCTTAGTCTATATTATAGAGTTTGTTGCAAGATTCTATGAACTAAAGTGATTACTTAAAAGACAGATAACGACAGAGAGCATTGCAAGATTAATTCAAACTCATTTACTCCCGTTACTTTGCCATTTGACAATTGCCTACCTAAATTCTTAAATATCGGACAGTGGTAGGAAAAAAATAGTTAAGATTGATTATTACTATTAGTCCATTGTCACTAAAGTCACGGTCAGGTTGCGCGAAAAAATCAAGTTCAATAACATCTTTTCAATTTCTCGTATTAATTTACACACAGATACACTTGTGTTCTTCTTCCTATTTATGTCGCGTTATGGTTGATGATCATGGTTTTGAAAAAATTTGTGTCCACAATTTTTTCAGTTTTCTCCAGAATGGATGCTGTATATAACAGCATCCATTCTGGAGAAAACTGAAAGCGTTAACTTATTTTTAAGAATACCTATTATTATTGGCTGTTACATTCCATTTGCTTACGAACGTGCGATTATGAATTATATTTGACTATGATGTTGGGTTGATTAATTCAGAATGCGAGAGAAGCATTAATGACATTCTTAATATCAATAATATTTATCTTAAAATGTTACTATAAGCAGCGATTAGTAAATTACTAGACCAAGGCAAAGATAATGAGGATAGATCTTTAATCTTTGAAAGTAACTGTAAAAATTGCGAATAAAAATATAACAATAAAGATATTCCTAGGCATTAGCGCGTGAAATTCATTATCACTATATTATTTGTTGGCTGACGGTATTGACTACCTATAAAAGATATTTGAATAACAAGTTTTGTTTATGTAGATAAAAACGTCAGCACTTGTTAATGAAATAAAGAACGACGAGCGATTTGCAAGAAACTCTTCCTTCTTGGCAGTGTGTCATGATGGGTCACTTGTAGCACTATAAGCGTACAGCGATAACGAATAAACAACAATCGAAGTTTAAAGCAATTTATCTCTTTAAGAAATGCGAGAATGACCTCTGTATCCTTGTTTTTATCTACTCTGTAAGTCAATTGTTAGTTTTTTACCCCCGCCTTTCAAAGCATGGTGTAAAACAGCGGTCGACAACCTTCTAGGTCGACACGGGTTACATAGTAGCTACGTAAGGCAACCGCGTTTGAACGTGGAACCGGGAAATAAGATGACAAAAAAAACAGTCACCAAATTAAGACAATATCTCTTAAATTGGTTCTCTGTAATTTAAGGTCTTCTAAAAGGGTCGTAGCGCGAGTAGCCAACTGCGGCTGGAATGTTTATAAGACAAGCGTGATACACCGTGTAAAAGCCGATCCCGAATGAGTTTATGATGTAGATAACACTGAAATCGTCGGTTTGGCGACGTGTACCTAAGTCTTCCGTCTTTGTTGCGTAACGGAACGTACGTAAAGCCTACTGCACTTGCAAACCAGTCACGTAGCAGCACCAATCGCCTTAGCAATACGAACGACTAGTGATCAGCTTCGTTGGATGTTGTGAACATCATGAGCTAGAATTTTAATGTCAGTGCTACTGTCCACCGGAGACTAATTGGTTACCACCTTTGCATTAGTAGCAACCGCCGGAGGTGTTGACTAATGAAATAAATTAGTTTCTACTTAGCACACAATGGTAGTAAAACTATGACCGCAAAGTAAAGTGTAATAAATGTGTGTTGTAGGTACCTTTTCATGTTACAGACATAGGTAGTTATATAGTACTATGATGCAGTAACATAATCGTTGTGGTTCATTTTTTTCCTTAATAATGAATAATGTACAATTGTACACATCTACACTAATATTATAAAGAGGAAAACTTTGTTTGTTTGTTTGGTTGTAATGGTTTGTCTCAAAAACTACTGAACCGATTTTAAAAATTCTTTCACCATTGGATCAGCTACATTATTTACGAGTTAACATAGGCTATATTTTATATGATATATATTTGATAAATAGATTTTGAGGCAGTACAACGTTTACCAGGTCAGCTAGTTAGTAATAATATTAGATAAAGATTAAATAAGCCACTGTACTTACTTAAATTAAATGTGTTACTTTAATACACTTCAGAATAATTATGCCTTAATATCAATAAATATAATTTTAAATATAATTTTAAATATAATTAAAAATATAATTGTCTTTATAATATATTTTTTTTTCCAAAAATATTTTAATTAAAATATTAAGAACATGTAATTAAATAAATAAGTAATAATTTTATATTTAAATAAGTTAAGAATTTTAAGAAAAATGTGTTTGTCGATATAAATTTAATGGAATATTTGCTCATTATTACGGCAATTTACTTATTAGTAATAATAATATAACAGGTGTTTTTTGCTCTTTAACGGATGACATATATAAAAAGACTTCATGGTTTAATTAAGGCATTTGTCAGTTTAAATACAAGTAATAAAAGTAAAAACTAACATGTAACATTTAGGTAGGTTGCATACAATGTCATAATATGTTATATGCTGGGTTCATGATTGAAGGGTGTAAGGAAGATACTCTTGTAGGAGGTAGTCCAATGTAGATCTCAGGGATACTAGTGCATCTGTGGGAATTGTGCGAAGTCGGATAAAAAATAATCCTTTCTGGGGTTGATCACAGATGGCGACCGGAGCCACTTGCTAATAGGTTGACTGTATGTTCGTTTGCTTTTATTATAGCATATATGTAGCAGACGATGTAGTCCACTTGATGGTCAATGGATATTGCCGCCCATGGATATCCGTAATCAACTCCAAATAAGATCAGATTCCTAGCTGAGCTGACAATAATTCTTATAAATTTATGTTATTTATGTCGGATGTTGTAATCATAAAGTCCTTCGGTTGCGTCCATTTGTCAAATTCATGTAAATAGAACAGTAAAATTTTCCATTAGCTTTGCGAGGTAAATGCTAACAAACTTATTAATTTAATCGTGCTAAAATATTCACTTTGTATGTTAATAGATAAAACAGGTTCTTATATCATCTCAGCGATAATGGGAGATGATTACGAGGAAAAGCGGTTAAATAACAGTGAAAAAAACATTGGCTGTTACATAAACAACTGTAAATTTTCAATATTCCCACGATGCTAGGAACAAAGTGATTGTTTTTATGCACAGTGGCGTCTTTGTTGTCTCAACACGTTCACATTGTTGAACAAACGCATTGAATCTCAAAACAATTCTTGTTCTTAATAACTTGCTGTAATACCCACGAAGACTCCATTACGACTTTGATACACGAGATCTGAAGAGAAAAATGATTTATTAATGACTGCTGACACGCAGAAATAAAAGGTTTTTGTACTCATTCCGCAGTGCAAGGTCAAATGATGTGTTAATTGTGTTTAATTAGTGATAACGAGTTTTAGAAATTTTAATTAGACATTCATGTCGTGTATGACTTATATGCATCTAAGAGATTAGATAATTTTGACTTAACAGTAGTTTACAATAGTTTACATGTTATCGTTCTAGGTGCCTATTTATTAACCCTGTACAATTTTTCAACAACAACAGCAAGCTTTAGCTGTTGAAATCTGTGCGGTTTTGAAAATCTCTCAGCTTAAGTAAGACGAACAGGTAATTATTTGTGAACCGTTTCTCGGCATAAGTGCAGAAAAACAACCTGCCATTCAAGCAAGGACTGTCTAGCCATTATTCCAATTCCCTATTTATTTACTACTTTAATCTGAGAACTGTGGTCATGGCTGCATTGCATGCAATAGGCGCTTTTAACGTTTTTTGTATATCAATAAAATCGATAACACAATTATATAGAAATGAAGTGTGCGTTGCAGTGACCCACGCGGCGCTGCGTGGCGGGTTATCGCTGCGGCACTTTCCACTGCCGCCCCGAACATGGTCTATCTGGACTCCTATATATGGCGCGAAGGAATGTCTCCAAATTATTAAACTGATAAATAAATTATATCTTAATTATGGTAACTAACGAACTAACAACAATAATAGAGTTTATTGCGTTAGATCTTTCACCAAAATACTGTCAGTTATAGTTAATAGAAACGTCAATAAAAATGGATTTAAAGCTGGAGTGGTTGTGTTAGTATAAAGCTGGGTGTCCACTATGCTTGTGCACCAAGCATTCTCGGCAAATCTAGAACCGACCTAGGTAGAGCATACGTTCGCCGTCCATGCAATGTAGCGCACTCCGTGACAAGCGTTTTATGCTGTGGCTTATATTTGCGAACACAAAGCAAAACACAGTGTTCTTTCGAGGACATGTATGCAAAATACCACATATATATAAAAAAAAACCTCACGATGCTGTTCGAGAGCTGTGAATTTCCTTACGAGGTTTTTATCAAGTTGTCGAAAGTTTTATAATTTCGAAAAATATGTTATTTGCTACTCGGGAATAACTTTACAATATGATACTTTTAATGAATATACCAAAAGTAAATCTATAGCAAAATGTTAAATCTTTTTCAGTAGAAAACCTTTGCATGTAAATTCATATATTTTTAATTAAACATAGTAGTATTGACGGTAGCCAGATTAGAGTGAAACTTGTTAAGAATGGAAAAATAAATGATATTATTTTTAATTTTGTCACTAATTACTTCAACCTTGGCCCGTTGTCATTTAAACTAACTCGTTTTCAACCTCACTGTTAATGAAATTATTTTATTGCTCGTACGGTAAAAAATAACGATTTAATTTTTATTCAACTTTGAGCAATTATAATTCACTACTAACCAAGTTCACATTACAATTAATCCTTAGAAATAACATAATAATGCGACCAAGAAACACGTCGAGGGGAAAAAAAGATAGCGATGTGGATATTCAAGTAGAAACACAAATTGGCTTTGTTGATGGTGAAAAAAAATCGAGTTATTAGTTCCGCGGGCAGCAATGAGGGGTTGCGGGGCACATTTTCAACATAACAATAGTTGGAACCCAGATGTTCCCAGTCCCCACCAGGGACACAGCCAGCAAATGACTCATACTCACCGTCAGAGCCACATGCTTCAAGGCGGAAGTACCTATAACAATTACACGTAATAGCCACTCTACAGGATGTAGAGGTTTTATAATCATGATTAACACGAATATTACGTAATAGTCTTAGATACTCGTAAATACCATTCCACATATTGTTACAACAATTTTATAAATAAATTTATTTGAATACTTTTATATACTATACATATTTTTATACTGGCGAGTAAATTAATGATTTGTAGGTTAACGTTTTGGTATATTTTTGAAAAGGTAGATCAGTGTTTGTGAATCATCTGCATACAACCGATTTTTCGTAACCCTCGATTTTCTACTAAAATGCACTTGTTTAGCGAGGTAGACTACCTAGTATATTCTGAGAGATGTTCCAGGTTACTGTAATCATAAAGATATACCTAAGTACATAATATATTGAAGCATATTAAGGTTATATTTTATGATATTATTAATTAATAAATGATGCAATATTATCAAACAGCGTATAAGCCTGTTAATCTTAATATTTACACTTTGCACTTTACACTTTATATACAGTGATTACAATTATGAATATTTTGTTATCAAATTCTACATTTTCCTTGTTGCAACTTTGAAAAAAGTATGTATAGGTACAGCTTATTTCCATCAGAGTAATTATACAAATCTCCGCCAATATTTATTTGTAGAGCATTGTGCCGAGATCGGCACAGACGATGTTTAGCGGTGTTGTCGCTGAAAGACATAAGATTTGAACGGGTGCCCGTCTTACAGCAGCTTTTTTTTAAATATCATTTTTTACCAATATTAGAAACATGTACGAGGTACTTTAGGAAAAAATGTCCCGGGCGGCACGTTTAAGGGGGCGAAATTGTCATCACCTCTCTTGAGTCCTTTTTTCGCCAGGCATTCTTTAATCGGGGTTGACGCATTCAGTATCCTTCTCACGCGGTGGTTAGTCTGCTACGCCACTATAATAGGACTAATCAGAGTGCCTCTGTCATGAAGATTAAAAGTATTTATCGGTAGTAATATTAATAACATGTTAATATCGACACAAATTGTCTTTAAATAGACCGTAGTAAGTATATCATGATAAACTTAAGTTCATGACCAAAAGCAGATTGATATTCTCGCCCTTAAAACTGGAAAATATCAGTAAAGTACGGTTTCTGCTAACATACATATAAATAAGGGTCACGAATAAAAACGTTATAGGTTTTTAATTGAACATTTAGTTTCCGTAATAACCTATTGTAGGTAATCCTATTTTTTTTTCATAAATTAATTTTGATGTATTTCTAGCTAAGTTATGTCCATTATATATTGTAGCATGACCTCAATACTCTGTTAAACGTTAATTTATATGAATGTGAGTACTTAATGTACACACCGTTTTGATGTGAAACATCTATAGCCGCACGTAAAATCGATTTCTGGCGTGGCGACGCATGCCGTGGCGACGTCGCCACGCTATACGATGGTATATATATACAGTCTATATGCAGTAGTGTGTACGGTGTGGCGACGCGTCGCCATGCGCAAAAATCGTAATATTTTATTTTATCATTGTGACATATTTAGTTCCTATCACAATATGTTCTTTTCTGCATATTACTTTTACAAAATAATGTCGATGTTTCACATCTGCCAGGCGTCCCGTGACGGCTCACATTGTTTTTTTATTTTTATTTGGTTTGTTGCTTCTCACGTATAACTGCCCTTAGATCCCGTAAAGCACAACCTTATTTGGTAAACGTCATCAACCCATTATTGTCCCACTGTTGGGCTGGGTCTCCTCTGAAGAATGAGACGGAATAGGCCATAGTCCACCGCATCTCGTACCTTTGAGATTTTTTTATATAAATCTCTTTATTTCTCTCTTATTTTTGTGTTATATAAGTGTAGCACGGTTTCCAGAAAAGTTGTTACTCTAAAGAGTGTATTTATAAACACAATCGGTAACATGACGGATTGTTGAGCATAACAAAATTAACATAACTCAAGTGCATATTCTTTAAAATTCCATAGTTTCACAAATAGTTATACCGTGTAGAAGCAAGCCATTTGGTTGTCTGAAGACTCTTAAGTAAATTATCACTTGTTTTTATAGTAAAGGAAAACATTGGAAAAATCTACATACCGCTAAGATACATTTTCAAAGATGTTAGAAAAAATGTTCTACCAATACAAACTTTTCCAATTTATAAAGGTTTATATTGGTAGAAATGAATGAAATTGGTGATGGATTATGAATCGATTTTATTCTGCGAAATGTTCATTGCCCAGCATAGGGACAGTAATGAATAGACTATGAAACTGCACGTGGCTTTTAATCTGACATACCGATTACCTGAAAACGTGAGATGGCATATCACCCTATTAATCAGAGATCACGTGGAAGACTTGCCACATTACACACATGTGAGGTTCCACCATGAACCCTGCTCCAAGTGCACGTGTTATAAAAAAAGTAATTTTATAAATTTTACTTAATGAAGAATAACGTTATGACAACCTACATTAAATAGAACTTGTTATTAATTACTTGTATTTTAGGTAAATTTAATGGTTTGTAAAAATATAAACATAGAGAAAATAATAGACATTGAAATTATGTGGTCGGATCTGGTACTGTTAAACCACAATCGATTTAATTAAAACAGGCTAGTGAACGACCTGGAATGGCGTATTAATTTATATTGAGCAATTGTTATAGTTTTTCATAGATTATTGATTTCATAGATAGTATTGTACATAAAAATACAGTTACTTATTTGTGCTTTAAAAAAATATTTTTGGATAGGAAAATTAATGTAGTGGCCTCATTTGTATAAAGAAAAATAGTATTTATTAAAAAAAAACAAAGATATAAGATTTAGAAAATCCAGAAAAGCGTATTACCTAAACGCTTAAATTTCGACGACTTATAATATAGACTATGTACATTTTCTCATGATTTTTTTCGATCCCTCACGTGTAGGTGGTGCTCTCTCTAAGGTCGCGACATCTGAACTACCGATGTAAATGTCTTTATCAACAAATGTTGTAAAATTATCTAAAATATCTATCACAATAAATTTTACTGATCCTCAAGGGTTAAATAAAAACCCGTCGGCATTTAGGTAGTCTTTCTATTTAAATTTAGGCTGATGCAATTATTGGTCGAATTATAAAAACTAACTTTAATTTACGCGGACAGCTGGACAGCGTAACGTCGTTTAGAAATAATTACGCAAGCGGTGGCGTCTCAGAAAATATAATAATAATCCTATCCCTAGATAGAGCACGGCGTCTGACCTCATTATTTTTTGGTGTCGTCGCGTCGGCCTCATCACATTTGATACACGTGTAGCTGTCTGGGATTTTAATTACAAAAAGTTCAATTCATAAAACGATATCATTCTCATTAACATTTGTAATTAATTTTATATAAAAACCTATAATAACAAAATATTAATTATTATGAAACAGTCATAGATTAGTAAAGATTACTTACTCCTAACAAGAAAATGTACCCATTTTTAGAATTGAAATAGTTGCGTAAAAAAGTTTTGCCACGCCTTCGTGCTAAAATGTCCATAAAATATTTGAAATAATTATTTATTTACTATGTAAATTATGCAGTATTCGTTATTAATTCGTAAATTTTCTCTAAAAATGTTTTTATTTGTCAAGAATTCAAAAAAAGAACTTACTAATAAGCCGTTTGTGGCTTCATTCAATTTCAAGGCGGCGAAGTATCTTTACTAATCTATGGAAACAGTAGCGTCAAACTTGCTTTATTATGTCCCGAAGTATTTTTAGGGTAAGATTGTAGCGACTTACGGCTGTTAATAATACTAACAGACAAAACAGAAAAAAGAATATTTGACAATTTTTCTAGGCAATTATTGTTATATTTCGATCTTTGGTACGCAAATATTAGGTAGGAAAAGATTTATGTCATAATATTTATTTGTATTTCTTTTACGTTAAAAGGGTAATTTCATAAACTATTACAATAATTACAATTAAAAAGAAACGTTCAAACGAAAGTTGTTCAAATATTGATGTAAAATAAAGATTATATGCGAGCTTTCAAGCGGACAACTTCTAATCTCAGGAGACCGATGTGGTACCTCACCTTGTATTTTAAAAACTGACGCCATAATATATCTACGTTTGCTTATGCCATAAGAATTTTGCTCCAGTCAAGTTTAATTTGTTATTTCAGTTATATAATTGCTTTCGGCCTCAGACAGTCCTTAGACACGGCGATCTGTTATCGGTGCCCTCCTAATGTCACCTTTGATCGTAAATATCGTTGTATCAAGTCAATTACATCTCATTCATATTACTTTATAGTTTCATTGCCCATCTCCTAATTAATATTGACGATGATAAAAATTATAAAGTTATATTTATTGATTTGAAAAAAGAAGTTCCTATTGATAAATTGTATCTTGAATAATCCCAAATTCTATATGATATTAGAATCGATATCTTAAAAACATAATATTTTTAAATACAATAATAGTTTCTTTAGTCATGCACGTTTTTATTAACATATACACGACAATTAACGCATATGCACGCTTGCGCATATGCACATATGCATGCTTATACACACGCGCGCATGCACGCACGCACGTACGCACACACTAAACTAACGATGTAATGTACATTGTACAGTGTACACATCTGCAATAGAAATATTCACACATTCATTCACATAAATAATTATTATACTCGTGCCGATGTGACTCATAATAGATAATCTGCAATTCCTTTAATTATAGGACAATGGTTGACCTTATATGTTGTAAAGACGTAGTATTCAGCTTTGGAGTTTAATTAAACCTGCTCCAATCAAATTTATTTAAATAGGAAACATTTTAAGTTCGTATAATTAACCCGTAATTACGTATCACCAAGGGGCACATCGTTTAACGGATTGTACGTCATGTCTGCATATTTACAAACAAACGGAAAATACTAAATAGATAATTTGATACAGATGAAATGTTACAAATTATTAAGAAATTGTTAAAAATACATCATACCAAATAATGTAAGTATAGGTACATACAAATAAATACTCTTTCATAAAAATTATTCGTAGTAGTATTTTTTTCTTCGTAGCTGTGTATAAAAATATGCTAATTTCAATCTTTACAAACTCAAAAAAAAAAATACAATTATTTTCGACCTATTTATAATTCGTACAATTACCGTGACATATTTGTCAACTATACTGCTACATTTATTAAGCGAGCCGAAACGAATAATTATGTGCGTTATAATAAATATGTATGTGGTGTGGTGTATTGACGTCAACGGCCTGGCCTCCTCGGTGCACGCCACCGCCACAGTACGCTCCACAGCCCGTCCCTGCGAACGGACATTTACCCCGCATTCTGGACCATTCCTGACTCTGCATAAATAAAAATTAGTCAATGGTTCATTCATTTATGCTAAAGCTGGGGATTCACGATAAACAATACATAAAATCGTTGAAGTTCAGCTGCAGGTAAATCTTGCTTCATGAATTTTGCTTTACAAAAAGTATAATATATATGATTAAGGAAAACTGAAATAATGATCAGGTATCACACTGAAAGAACAAGAGAAAACGAAGTTAAAAATACTAAGTAATGATATATCGTTAAGTTATCTGTATACAGATAGATATTATTTAGTCTCTGTTTTGAAATTATTATTTAATGTAATTTTATGATGTTTAGCACTTGATTTGATTAATGAATTGGCAAACTACGAGAAAATATTTAATTTCAGGATAAGAAATATTTTTTATTTTCGATAGGAAATATTTTTGGTGCATGCTATTAAAAACCCCATGTAACATTAAAAAATACAACAATATAAACAGAAATCAACGAATAATTGGCAGTACCTACGTAATGAAAATTTTCAAGGAAAATAGATTTGCGTCAACAACGCACAACGTTTACAAAAAAAAGAATTGAGGATAACTTCGGTCCATGGAAGCTCATTCGTTTCCTTCAGGATTCAAAGATTTCTGAGAAATGCTGATGCAGTGCTTATATTAATATATGTTGTTGTTTTCATCTTTCGAAGAATTGAAAAATTCTATGTAAAAATATTTCTCCTGGAATATTAGAATTTTCCTTAGTGTTTGTGAAACTTTTTGAATTTAGAATTATTTTGAACAACAACATTAAACTGCCATATGTGAATATATATGTATTGTACCATCTGCGTTTTCGCCAATAGACGAATATAAACCATCCTAATTGTGATCTCCTTCAATCACTTCTATAACGGAGTTGAAACATATCAGCTACAAGTTACAGATTTTTTAGATATTGACTGCTAGAAACTGAAATAATAAGACTTATTACTTACCTCATAGATTAGTAAAGATATCTCGCCGTCTTGAAATTGAATGAAGCCACAAACGGCTTATTTTAGTAAGTTCTTTTTTTGAATTCTTGACAAATAAGAACATTTTTAGAGAAAATTTACGAATAAATAACTAATACTACGTAATTTACGTAATAAATAAATAATTATTTCAAATATTTTAGGGACATTTTAGTACGGAGACGTGGCAAAACTTTTTTACGCAACTATTTCAATTCTCAAAACTGGGTACATTTTCTTGTTAGGAGTGAGTAATCTTTACTAATCTATGACTTACCTAGGTTTCTTCATTCGTTAGGATATTTTTTGAGTTTCGTTTCCGTTCTATTAATAAGAAAACATGTAAAATGTACTAACTTGCTTATGTGTAACTTACTTGTATGTGAAGATTAGGACTTATTTTGTGCCTCAAAAATACTTCATACAATTTTATTGTTTTCAAAACATGTTTAAAACTTAAAAAGCATCACATAGCAAGAGTATTAGTAACTACTATTTTTTATTGCATTTTTCTCTCCGTTTTTCTCACGCCCAAATGGCCATTATTAATTTTTTTATTTTAAAGTGTCATAAATACGGCCAGCATTGAAACCCAAATACAAGGTTTTTGATCATTTTCTTATATCAATAATATTTTATAATTTAATTGTAACGTTACATGAGTAACGTTGATTAATTTAAAGTGATCCTGTAAGGAGTTTTACCAAGTAATTATCGCGATATCGTTAATTATTTTGCCTGTAGAATTGTCCCATTGATTTTATTTAAGTTCATAATCCCCTAATATTACCTGAAGCTCGTAGCATATTATTATATTGCTAAAACAGGTAACATATGTATTTTTTTATATAATATGGGAGTAGCAGACGATCATGCAGTCCATAATAAGTGGCTACTGCCGCCCATGGTTATCTGTAATCAATCCCAGATAGGATTGGATATTCCTACCTGAAGTCAGTCACAGATGCGCTGCTACCCCTGAGGACTAAGGTGGTACGCCTCGGAAAAATATTTCTCTCTTACCACACCCTTCAAACCGGAACACAGCAGTGCTTAACACTGCTGTTTGGAGGCAAAAATAGGTGTGGCGGTGGTGCCGCCGGAGTCGAATCACAAAGGGTTCTACCACCTTCAAATGAATATGTATCATGTATAGAATTACATTAGAAATAAAATGTAACAATTTAATGTTTACATAATATTTACCTACGTGTGAATAATACAGGATGCAGCTATGAAACATTTTTATAGATTACAACGGAAATACGATTAGGAAACGTCCAGCTACGCGTGTTTAGTTTCACAACACCAGCGGTTGGAGCGATAAGAACGAAGTTTTGCGAAACTTAGACACCTTGCTTGAAACGAAGGTATTTTAATAAGGGAATGAAGTAATATGGAGGGTATTTGAGGTAATTAAATGTAAAGTTTTGGTAATATAGACAGTAATATCGTAACAACTATATTTTTTTTTATAAGTACATTTTTAATTTTGTTTAAGAGATTTTTGGCTGAACGCGGATGACGCGTTTGCTTTTTAAAACCAAAACATACAATTCTGGCGCCATGTTTGTAAAAAGTAAATGTCATAGAATTTTTCGTATACTCCGTTTGTTATTCGTTATATACTCAACACTCAGACTCAGAGTAACGTTTGCTAAGTCCGTAAGTGTGCTTGATCACATTTTTATCAATTCTGAACTCGTCCCGTGTTTAACATTTACGACGACAGATTATATCGGTATGTATATCCTTATTAAAGGAATTCTCCATGTTTTTGTTTCCATTTTTTGTCGGATTCTTGTATTAAACTACCTACGACTTTAGCTTATGATGCTGTATGTAAGGAATATATGACTACATAATACAATGTAGGACTATACAGGGTGTCCCGTATGTACCACGACAAACTTGGGGAGAACATAGGTGAGGGTCTGAACTCTCTGGGAAAAAAAATTACGTCATTATTAGTCAAAGTTGAGGGAAAAATAGTAAAAAAATTAAAATCTAAAAATATCCCTATTTTTTTCAAGGTTCCTTTACATCTTTTAACCAATTTACATTTCAATATGATGGACCAACTATCTGATAGTATTTAACAAAAAAATAAACACTGCATCACCAAATTTGTACACGCAGTTAACGAAAGAAGATGAAGAGGGTTGAATTTCTCAAAAAATCTAAAACAATTGATAGTGCAAAAACGGTGACTCTTTTACTAAGGTATTTTTTTTCCCAGAGAGTTCAGACCTTCACCTATGTTCTCCCCAAGTTTGTCGTGGTACTTACGGGACACCCTGTATATTACTTTAAAAATTATTTATAAGTCATTTGGGCTCTTAAGTGGCTCTTAAGTTAACAACACTCGTATAATTACAATATAATTTTATGATATGACGCAAAATACTTTTTGTTGTCGTTTAGCCGTGATGTTCCTCAGGTTATCAATATTAACACCTACCTATATCTCTGTTCAAACTTTAAAGTAGCGAAGCCTTATGAGTACCTTGAAATAGCTTGAATATAGTTGTACGATACATCTATATTCAAAATGCATAAAAATTAAATTAATTTATCTTGTATAGGCCTTTTTCAAAATATGCTACTTTTAGCAAATGAGCACTGATGGTAAGTGGTTACTGCTGCCCTTGGACATCTGTACTCAACCTCAGAAAATATTAGAGTCTTAACTAAGGCCAGCTTCAATTACAATTACGCTGACATACCTATTATTAGTTTCTATCTTGAGGACTAAGTTGGAATGATTTAAATTGGTATGTCTCTCTTACCACATTCAACAAACCAAAACTATTTTAATGAACTACCGGGCTTATCATTTTAACATTATTTCTTTCTTTGTGTAGGAGAAGAATATTTAGAATTTTATTTCTTTGGAAATATGATTTTATTTCTTGCGCTGCTTCTTCTTAATTGGTTGTCAGCATTGGTTTTTCTTAATTGGTTTATTGTATTTGTCGCTGAATATAATAAATAATAATAAATAAAGCTAAATATTTTAAATCAATATTCAAAATGTCATTTCTACAATCTGAACATTTGTGTATCGTTTGTTTATTTTTAGAGATTTTGAGAGGTCGCAGCGAAGAGCTTAACTGTTAGCTAGTATGTTAAAAATTAGCATGTTTATATGCGCGCGCTTATCTCCGCGACGGATAATGGCGCGGCCGCCGTTGACGTCACATGTCACGACTCATTCCGCAAGAGCCATTAATATGTATCAGAATGCTAAAACCAAATTAAACGAAAACATGTTAACATAATTGTGTACCTATAGTCATTTAGATTTCAACAATTCCTTATAAGAGTTTATAAAATTCTTTCAGGCTTATGAATATAACTCAAAGATTAGTAACTAATCTATGATATAACTAGGCAATTCGTGTACAAAATTTCACGCTTCTAGACTAGACCTAGACCGACGCCTATTTATTATAACTTAACATATGAACATTGAACACTTAAAGCTTATCTATCTGCAGTTATATCTACTTAAGTAATATATTTTCTTTTTCACTTCATTTACAATTTATCTTAATGCTTTGTTTATCGCTTTCTAATGACCGTTCAAACCGAAGACGTCAGCATCCCTGACCTATACGTCTACCGTAAAATAAAAACGAATTAGATAATCTTTAAAAATTATCACACTAATTACTTAATATTTTAACTACCATTTAACTTTGTCAGCGTCTACATTTTATGCATTTAGGAATTGCCATAGGAATATAAGCGTTGTAGTAACGCAGTAAATGTGATAATAGAATGTAGGAACTGCAGGCAAAAGTTGTGGGACGTGCCTATCTCTGTAATAAGAATAACCGCTATAGCACGCGGGACGCTCCCCTGCGACCCGACAGCAGACAAACGGGTTCTCCCAACGTACTATTTGGTCGCAAATGCATGGTTAACACGCATTTTAAACAATTAATCGCGATAGTTATTGATAAATGTGCTCAAAAATAGCAGGTGTTATATTAAAACTTTAAGGAGTGATTTATTAAAGAGGACCAAAGGTGTAAAACGCCGGGTGTGCAAAGGAGGTTATGTTGACAAAAGAATTTTGGAGACTGGTAAGCGTTCCTATTTGCTTTCACTTTTGGCTTTTGCTAGAAATTGCATACTATGGATACTTGTATCGTAAGTAGGTACATAGTTTTCGTGGAGTGTCAGGAATTCATTTGCACCTTATAACGTTTTTCTGTGTTTATAATGTTTTTCTGTGTTGTTCGTATTTATAACGTTTTTCTGTGTTTTCTGTTGTCATCTTGATATAAAAATGTTGGCTTAGGTCTTTAAAGTATTGGGCCATTAATATGTAACTCTCAAAATAAGTGAAAAGTTGAAAAAACAAATTTTAATATCTTGCATAATAATCTTACTCTTTAACCTGTGTAATGAATTATAGAGTTATTACATGTTTGTTTTGAGCGAGTAACCGATACGGCTAAGTTAATACTTATCGGGTTATAAATATTTTCGCCAATATCATCACCGACGAATCTATTTTGTTATAAATAGGTACAATATTTGGATTATGAATAAACAGAAGCTTGATTTAAATACTCGTTTTTTATACATTCTATTGTGCTCTGTAGTTAATTCGATTGACGTCAGAAATAACTTTGAAATGATTCTTTCACGCTTCGACAGAGAATTGAAGGTTAGATAAAACATACTTAAAAATACATTTATAAATACAACTTATTCTCAAGTTAAATATGTATTTACTAAAAGTATTAGTAACCACTTGTCACAAATAAGGAATAAATTGTTGGCACTCGTATTCAACATCAACATAGCTGGCTAACTAGTGTGCCCACAGAAAACAGGATTGATTTGCGATGATTAATTTATTTAATTTGCTGAATTAATATCATTCAGCATCGGCAATAATTAAGTGATGATTAGTTTTAGTTGTTATTAATAAAAAATATTGAACTTTTTAGAACAGTCTCATGTGACGACAACTTTAAAAAAAAACAAAGTTTTTGCACCCGATCTTTATTTCAGGATCGTGATAGAACAGACTCTTAAAAATTATATCATACTTGAAACACTTTTTATACACATTATCTAATAAGGTCACTGAAGAAGGAGTGAGATGTATTTCAAACAATTTAGTTACTTAAAAAATAAAATATTCTCATTCAAGAATGAAGTATACGATAGGTTAATTGTATCATGGTATCACTTAGTACGACTTGTTTGGTAAAATGTAGATGATGTAATAAAGATTTTTGTAATTCATTTATTTTGTCATAAAATACATATTTTTGCTATAATTAAACATTTAAACGCGTTTATCTGAGTACCTGTAATAGATTACATGAATCTTAAATGAATCCATGATGAAATACACGGGCTACGCTGCGAGCTTTATGTGTAGGCTTTACACACATTGAGTAATTCCATTGCCAGACTTACCGTATCGTTATATTATTGATGAAATTAATGATGTAAGATCGTTGTTGTCGCCAACTTATTACTGTCTCACTGATGGGTATGTGTCTCTTCTCATAATGTGAAGGATTAGGCTTTATAGCAACTCTGCTGGCCAAGTGTGAATTGGTAGACTTCATAAACATTTGAGATTTTTTAAAGGACTCTCAGGAGTGTGTTTCCTCATTACGTTTTTCTTAACTATTAAAGCTAGTGATAATTAATTTTTAATACATAAATAATTTTGAAAACCAGCAGTGCGTGCCTAGGATTTGTACTTTCGATACACCATTGAGAGGTAAAGTTCAACCATCTTGCTGGTCACCAGGTTATACTTGTTAGATATATATAATAATATTAATAATATTTAAGTATTATATAACGACCTTAATTAATTAGATATAGCTTATCGTGTTACAGACAACCTTACGTAACAACTCGGTTTATCAACTGACGGAAGCTGTGAGATCAGTTACGTACCAAGTTCACGAGCTTTGCGATTAACTCTATTGATATTCATAGGATCCTGCCGCCTGGATGATACTTCGCTTAAGATAGTATCACTTTATTGAAATACTCGGATGAAGTATGGTAAATGAGTTTAAAGACTTCCTTATTCCCAATTAAGATATAACGAAATAGTTTTTTTTTTATAATTTAAGAGTAGCAGACGAGCATGCAGTCCACCTGATGGTATGTGGCTACTGCCGCCCATGGACATCTGTAATCAACTCCAGATAGGATTAGATATTCCTACCTGAGGTCGGCCACAGATGCGCTGCTACCCCTGAGGACTAAGCTGGAACGCCTCGGAAAAGTTTGTCTCCCTTACCACACCCTTCAAACCGGAACACAGCAGCACTAGCCCTGCTGTTATTAGGTAGAAATAGGTGTGGTGGTGGTGCCGCCGGAGTCGAACCACAAAGGGTTCTACCACCTTCCATAGTTATTACCTTTATCTATAAATGACGAACATCGTTTGTTAACAATTGCAATCTTAACACGTGGTATTCTTTATTGTATGACAATGTACCGCCTTCTACTAATTCTGACTTTAATACTAATATTTTTTTGATAGTTATATTTGGAAATTAATTATTCAATTCGATTGAAAAGTTACCTTTATCATTCAATTTGTTGGTCACTTGAATGACTGGGATGGATTATGTCCAAGAATATTGTCATAGATTATTCATTTGAATGCCATTGAGTATTTCCTTCTCTGAAAGCAATTTTTGGAACTTCTATTTGACCGGTAAACGCTAGCGGTCTGTGCTTGTGTTTTTATTATTTAATGCTAGGGTTTAGTAACCGATGGTTACTGCGAATAATGTTCATCTACTGAGACCAGACTCTTTTCTTATTATATCCACTTGATCTCAAGAAATGTATAACGCCTTGTGTTCGTGGATCCATAGTGTTGTTGTTGCTAAGTTGGCACTTCTCAATATGATACAATTATTATGAAATATACTTAAACTAAATTTAAAACAAATAGAAATAAAAATATTTACAGTAATCAAAAAATAACTAAAACTATAATAAATAAAATAAATGAGCCAATTGTGTACTCAAGTCTTTGCAAGTCCGTAAACCTAATGAGCTTCTAAAAATTATCATAATAAACGAATTTGATTTGATTTGATTTGATCTTTTCTTCGTAAATATTATGACTCATTTGTGTTTGTATCTTAATATATTTTGAGCTTTGACCGTATTCAAGGCTGATTTTGCAACATAAAAGAATAGTCATAAGGTCGCTAATTTGTTTACACTGAGTTATGAACACCAAGACGTAATAAAGACTCGCAATAACACAAAACTAATTTAACGAAGTGTGACAATTATTATTATTTTTTTTTTAATAATATAAGAGTAGCAGACGAGCATGCAGTCCACCTGATGGTAAGTGGCTGCTGCCGCCCATGGACATCTGTAATCAACCCCAGATAGGATTAGATATTCCTACCTGAGGTCGGCCACAGATGCGCCGCTACCCCTGAGGACTAAGCTGGAATGCCTCGGAAAAGTCTGTCTCCCTTACCACACCCTTCAAACCGGAACACAGCAGCGCTTAAGACTGCTGTTATTAGGTAGAAATAGGTGTGGCGGTGGTGCCGCCGGAGTCGAACCACAAAGGGTTCTACCACCTTCAACATACAGCTAATATAATATAATAATAATTATATAATATTATAATATAATTAATAATATTATATAATATTATATAATATAATAATTATTTGCATACAGCGAAATTTGCATAAAAGTCTTCATGATTTAGCCGTAGAAAATGTATGTTTGCATCAAACGTACTAGCATATATTATAGTATTGTTCATTTAATGACGATATTCACTTATGGTTTTCTATCTACACAATGTTTTTCATTGTGATACATTAAGTCTACGGACAAAAGTTGCAGAACAATGGGTCATCTAAGAGTAAGTATGTAGGTATATATTGTATATATAACGTCATTCAATAGTAAAGGAAGTAAATATAATGTGTCCAGTAAATATCTAGTATTCATCGGACTGCAGAGGCGATGGAAACATTGCAAGTTATCGTCGGTAGTACAGCGCAAACTTTTGCAGTACCGGCATTGCGAGGTTGTAGAAAGCTCGCGAGTTGTCGTCTCGTCGGTTGTAGGGCGTGCGTGTCGGTTTCTGCGGGCGTTCTTCGGTATTATAGTTATTTATAGTAAAAGCGGGTCAGGTCGGTGGCCTGCAGTGGTCGCGGAGCAGGGAAAGTCACTCGAGCGTGGGTAACTAGTTGTGTAGTTTCTTTTTCGCAAACGCGGCATACTGGGTACGCATGCGCGGCGCACAGCACGTCAGTGTTGCGTGGAGTCGACGTTCACTTCGGACGCGCGATTGGCGCTTCGGACTGTGACGGGTTCAGCGGACTGTGCTTATGAATAAATATAGTGTCTGTGTGTGGCGGTTTCACGATGAGCGAAACGGGAGTGGCTGCCCGGAGCGCGGAGCCCGTGTCCCTTCCCGCCGAGTTGCCGGTGCGGCTGTACCTGCGGGCGCTTCGACAGTACCAGAAGCTGATCGATTTGAAACGCTTCGCTTCTAAGGAAAAAGTAAGCGACATCATCGCTATGCGTTATCGTACCTGTACCCACTCGACTGGAGTGTCACTCGCTGATAGCATTATTAATTTAGCGCCAGTTTACGTCCTCGTTATGCTTATTAAAATTAACTTTCTGTTGTGTTGAAGACACTTGAAGACGCTTTTACAGCTGTTATTATGCACGCTGTAGCATTACGTATTATCACTTCATTGATCATATTATAAATATCCTCATTCCCTTATCATGTATATTTATGTTCATGTATATTTATTATCGTAATTATATTTATTTTGATATGAAATGTAGTTCATATAGCGTTAAGTACACTTATTAAAATCAATACTGTGTTTAATTAAGCAATTCCATTCTAAAAGCATACTTGTTTTTGAATTACTTAGCACTAGACTTGAAGTAAATTGATTAACCTAGAGTACCTAGCAGCATTTTGATATTTTGTTTGCTTTTCGTTCCGTTTCAATGGCTATTAGATTAACGTGCATTTAATATAGCATAACAATAGAGGAGGTTAAAACCGCTGCGTAACTAACAATCGCAAATAACGTAATTACTGCTACACACTTACTGTTATTATTAACTCTGCATAATTGGCGACCTTCAAATATTCTCACATGCTAGTATCTTAATCGTAATCTAGTATTATAGTATATCTGATTATATCTGGGTCAACTTATGTAAGAAATTCCGTAGCCCTCATTTTTATAAGATTTACACCAAACGACGTCAAAATATAATTATAGTCTGTGATTTTTTACTAGTTGCCGGCAATTTTAGCTGTAACATTTTTCAGGTTATATATGTACCTACAATATCTTCAGATGGGTAATTTGGATTCCTTAGTATAAAAATATCTGCTGCTTGTTTTACAAATGTATTTATTTCGTGGCGTAAGGTTACGATTTAAAGCTAATGATTGTATTATAATAATGTCGATTTATTGTGTTTTCCTTTTAAGTTATGCACGATTAGGTATTTACGAAAAGGATGTAACTCCGAGTAATAAAATGCGGTATTTATTATCTTAATGCGTATTAAGGTCAATAAGAATGACTACACTTGTTAATATTATTTTCATTCTTAAATTGCACGAATAATTATAGTCGAACGCTTTAAGTCATTTGCATTCACTTCACCTTGATGCCACGCGCCGTCCTTGAAGAATACCGTTAAATCCGCGAAGTATTTGACTTCACACATGATGCTGCGGAAGTTTCTAGAGGATAATAAAGATTTGTAAGAAAACTAGTTCCAGTGCTAATGAGTTGAAGACAAAGTTTCGACAGTTTCTTTTGATTACGTGATGTTAAAATTAAAATGCGTTGTCCTCGGTAAAGTACAATGTCTTTGTGACTACAGCTGGGCCATGGTTGCCAGGGTAGTTAAGGACGTTGAAATGAAGGACAAAATGCGTTACTTCACGAATATTCAGATGTTAGTGCTATGAATATTAGTGCGTACTTAACACAAGGTTACTCTATCCTGCGGTAATTATTTTGCTCGCTTGCAATGCATCATGCAGGTGAGAATTTCGTGCTAAGATCTCGTGAAACAATAGTTTTAGTACCAGTGTGCAATCCGCAAGAATGCGTGATAATCAATTTTCAACTTAATAATATAATAATAAAGATATCGCATGCATATATTTTTCGTAGAAGTTACGTAGATATGTTAGGAAACACATTTATAAACAGGCATTCGTAAACTTATTTCCAACTTACCAGTGATGAAATAACACTTTGAGTTTAAAGAAGGCACATATTCACTTTTTTATTAAGTAATTCCTGGCTAGGAAAAGGTCATAGATTGATCTGTTCTTTCTATTTATAGTATACATTGATTCGAAACTTATTTATTGGTTAATTGATTTATAATTATTGATTGCCGAGTCATAACCTTAATGACTGTGGAAGGTACACAGATAGTGTAGAGTCAATTTAATGCCAATATTATGAATAAAGTAACTGTGATTTGATAGCGATGCTAATAAAATATGGATCGGGAAATCTGTGATTTAAATACTTATACAAAAGAAGAAATATATCTATTTTATACCACTTAAGACGAGTCTTAAAGTACGCTCAGTATATGTATGGCACATCAAGGTTGCAACGCGCCTACGGCTAGCGGTAACGCCTGGTTTACACGTATTGCATAACTAAATAATAAATTCACTATAAATTTATGTAATCTTTACTAAATAGTCAGCTAAGACAGTGAAAACACATGTGAATCTCTAAATATCTCTACTCCTTAAAATTTCGGAAATTAAATGATATTGGCGAAGATTATTTCGCGTAAAAGAGTATTTCAGGTAATAGATATAAATAGAAAATTTAGGTGTACACGAAAATAGTATGAATTCAGGGAATCATAAGCCATTAGTATTTAGTCATTATAGAGAACAGTCCGGACTGGAGCCAAATATATGGATGTGAATTTCTATGAGAGTTAAATGAAAGCAAGAGTATTATTTTTAAATTATTTTGGCGGAAACAATACTTAAAATGAATCCATAACAGATATATAAATATGTAAAGAAGCTCTACCTTGTAGCAGATTTGCTTGGAATGAAATTGATCTAAGACATTCAGATTTAACTACAAATCTATCCAAAAACGTTTCTAGTTCATTATCTGCATGAGCTTATCAGACGGCGAAATTAATCTATTACAAATATGTGCAACGACCACTTGATATCATTAGAAGTAACGCTTTTCGTATTGGGTATCTTTAAAGATCAATAAACTTAAAAAATCCTATATTACTATTGTTAATTAAATGGATGTTACTAAAAAATAATGATCACTTGATTTAACGGCGAAGGAAAACATTATGAGGACATCTAAACAAAACACTAAGGGAGTTCTAAAGATCTGTGAAGTTTAAGTCGCACTAAGTAAACTTCACACAGCACTTAGAGTGATGAAAAGGAGACCCGTGTCTAGTAATGAGATATGCCACGATAGTATTCTAAAGGTGGTAGAACCCTTTGTGGTTCGACTCGGGCGGCACCACCGCCACACCTATTTCTACCTAATAACAGCAGTGTTAAGCGCTGCTGTGTTCCGGTTTGAAGGGTGTGGTAAGGGAGACATACTTTTCCGAGGCGTTCCAGCTTAGTCC
This sequence comes from Epargyreus clarus, assembly GCF_041222505.1. Lineage (NCBI taxonomy): Eukaryota > Metazoa > Arthropoda > Insecta > Lepidoptera > Hesperiidae > Epargyreus > Epargyreus clarus. The sequence goes on from NW_027332233.1 coordinate 7,855,765, forward strand.
TCAGGGGTAGCGGCGCATCTGTGGCCGACCTCAGGTAGGAATATCTAATCCTATCTGGGGTTTATTACAGATGTCCATGGGCGGCAGTAGCCACTTACCATCAGATGGACTGCATGCTCGTCTGCTACTCTTATATTATAAAAAAAAAGTATATAATAGTCTATGACGACGAATATACATATATAATATCTTGTCTTAATACATAATATGTGTAAACCAGGTATAAGCTCAGTACGCATGATTTCCACAGTATCGACTCAATAATTACTTCAAGGTCCACTCGACCTTCTCGGTCCTAATAGCGATTTCGTTATTGTTAAACCTTTTTGTAAAGCAGTCTGTACACTAACGAAACGAGTGATCATAGCATTTACAGCAATAATGATTTAAACAAAAATACCTAGTATGAAAATCTCTTTACGTGAATGAATGATTACACTGAACTGAGCACACGTTGCCTCTCAGACTGAGAGGGGCTTAGGCTATATGGTCCACCCCGTTCCACGCATCTTTGATATTTTTTAGAACTCTTAGGCATGTAGATTTTTCACGACGTTCATTATCATCTTTTTTAGCAAGTGATCATTTCTTCTAATACGCCCATAACTTGATAAGTTAGAGGTGCATGTCTGGGATTCGACACCAGGGCCTCCTGATTGAGAGGCCACGGTTTTTAAGTGCTCGTTATATATAGACTTGTAATTTTATATAGGATCATTTTATTTAATTGCTTGAGTAAAAAAACTGACTTGGCGTATCAAGATTTTGTCATTCAATCCCTTCTGACTCAGTTTATGAACAAAACGTACTCGAATTAAATAAACAGAACGGTTGCTTGTTAGAAATTGGAATATTATTCCACATTCTTTCTTTTTTCTTGCCTCAGTTGGCCTACTATATGAACTGTATGTATGTATATATGTTTGTATGTATGTATGTATGTAGTCCGTTATTAATATAATAATTCGTATTCGTAGTATTATAATTCGTATTCGTATTCGTACTAGAAATTACTGTCTTTGATCTGCAAAAAATGGAATAGATTAATTATTATTAATGACACGCATTATACTCCAATATTCGAAGTATCCAGTTACAATGCGTAGTTAACTTTTAGTCAAATGTAAGTAGTTGAAGAAATAACTAAACGTTTTCAATTTTATAAAAAGACAACGAAATCTCACAATAGGTAACCAATACACAAGTTTTAGTTTATGCAGAGTGGTTTGTTTACCGATTATAGATTATATATAGAAAGTCTGACGTAGGTTTCGATTAGTATTACGACTGTTATGACCTTATTTGCATAATACATTCGGATCAATAATCATTGATCTAACATTTTGGTGGTCGCGAGCTGTCATTACGCAGGTAGTGACGCCTACTATTCTCGTTCATAACACTTCCTGGAGTAGGTATATCTAATATAATATTACTTAATATCTTTATGAATTACAATTGTAGTATTGTTAAAGTAATGATACAGGTTGTCGTAACGTTTGTGTCTAATAGGAGTTAGGACTGATGTTCCTCTCGATATCCTCTTGTTTGAAGGAATAAGGCAAGATAAGGAGAAATAAAACGTATTTAGACTAGAGTACAGAGACGAAGAGCAATGATTATTAATGTACTTTAGTTCTAGGCTTTTTAGAGCTGATTTTACACTGAGCAATAGCTTACCTACCTTACCGTGTCTACCTTACGTACCTTTTAATGTCTGGTGTTGTTTTCGGAGTTTAAAAATCTGATACTTTTAGTTTTGAGAGCAAAAGTAACAGGTTCAATAGATTCTTTAATTTATAAATAACAACAGTCTAATATTAAGAGAGTTTTATTATTGCAGGTATAGAGTATTTAATGACTTTTCGATGACTGGAAGTGAAATCTCTTTGTAACGGATCTTCTTACCCTGCCCCCAATTCTTTAGAATTTGCGCAAAATGATTACTCATATCCGTACTGCAGTTGGGCTTATTACGTCAAACCTCATTGCAAATGCTGAGTCAGCATAATATGATTCGATTTAACTCTTTCCATGTTTTGTAAAAATACAGATCAATCAATTGAGGCAAAGATTTGTAGGCCATTACACAGCTTTAGTGCTGATCTTTGATAACTAATTCCATTCCATAATAAATCTTTTTATCATAATGGGCCGTTTAACACAATGTGTCTCGTCATGGACCATTAAAATAGCCACGAGAAAGTACCTAGATTCGTTTAGTAAGTAAGTAAGTAATAGATTCGTTTGTGAAAGAAGTCTTAAAAAAATCCTCCTAAATTCAGTTAAAACTTTTGTGGGTTAGTTTTAAACTTAGCGGTTTATTGTCGCTTCGGACCACTAGTGTGTCCGCGGACCATTGGTTTAGAAACCCCGGCAATGCTCGCATAAACTTGCATTATCTTTCTCCTGGTCACTGTACAACCGACTCCGATTTCTACAATGACTAAGATAACAAACTACTAAGAATTGAAATTATAATGTGTCTTTTAATTTTATAATACCTGTGTAAATAAAATTAAAGAGCTACGTAAACATTTACTTAATTCGTAATGCAGAATTTAACTTCGTAACCAAAGCAGTGATTATCGACAAGGCTAACAAGAGAATTATGTTAAAACAGGTTAAAAATGTATTCAATGCCAAGGGTGAAAATCAAGATGAAATGTCATCACAATTTCCTGCATCGCGCACAACAGTTATGTATAATTACAGTTTATACCATTATCAATAATACTTTCTCTTTTTACAGAAACTTTATGAAATCTTTAGTTATCTTAACGTTGGAATTAAAGTAATGTTAATAGAACAAAAAAGAATACCAATCAATTGTATTTTCTCATTTACAAAATGTACTAAAACCAGTGAAATAATTATTATAGATTTTTTTTTAATGATTACATTATGAACTTCAATCCTCGCAATGTTATTTTTATAAATCATGACAGAAAGTACGCAAACTATGTACGTAGTGATCTTTTCTTATCCATAATTTTATCCTTATTACCTTTTATACCTTTTACTAGTATTGGTACGTAGTCAATGCGTATTAAGTAGTAATATAAGAGGCTCTCTGTCCATCGTCATCGACGTAATCAGGAATCGACATATAAATTACACTGTGAACTTTTATCTTATCACAGGCTAGTAGACATATGTTTGATCTCATACATTTTAAACATGAGATTAGAGCGGTTCTTAAAGTATTTCTTGTGTTAACTAGATTTTTTTTTTATAATATAAGAGTAGCAGACGAGCATGCAGTCCACCTGATGGTAAGTGGCTACTGCCGCCCATGGACATCTGTAATGAACCCAGATATTCCTACCTGAGGTCGGCCACAGATGCGCCGCTACCCCTGAGGACTACGCTGGAACGCCTCGGAAAGTCTGTCTCCCTTACCACACCCTTCAAACCGGAACACAGCAGTGCCTAACACTGCTGTTATTAGGTAGAAATAGGTGTGGCGGTGGTGCCGCCGGAGTCGAACCACAAAGGGTTCTACCACCTTAATAATATATGATGATGATGATGATGATGGATAGTCAGCTGATTTAATTATTTATTATTGTTATGATAATAAATAAATATATCTGATTCTGCTTACATTTTAACGGAAACTAACTCAATCATTAACAATAAGTTTGATGCTATCACACGGTAATGCCTATTGTGTGTCAGTTGTACTGGTGCCAGATAGGTTAATATTTCAGCGATTTGCATGCAACAACGTCATTTTCAAAGCAATTCTTAGGTGTTTACACTTAGGTATTCAGAGTATTCTATAGGTTTGAATGCGTCACTCCGGACTAGAATGACGGATGGATGAACTGCGGTTATCTGATCTGCCTGATTTAATACTGACTTAATGATTTTCTTTGTAGGTACCACCTTCTAAATACAAAGGAAAATTATCATTTGTTCCACTTTCTCTACCTCCGGTTTGCTTACGAATGCGAGCCTTTGTTCTCACGCAGATTGCTAATACAGTAGTCACTTTTGCCAATGTAGTAAAGACATTTTATTCAAATATTTAGAGCAGCACTTAAAAGTAAATGTACCTACGTGACTAATACATTATGCTAATCTGCAAGCAATAACGCTTTCACCCATTGTTTATCGGTTCGTAAAGCTCTATAATAAGATAAGCGTTTATTCCTCCTTATTCATAAATTGCTCCTTATTCATACATTCACGTATTGCACTATTTAATTATAATACTTCTTTTTATGCATACTGTTTAAGAGGCGGTAAATAAGTATAGCTCGCGAAGGTACCACCGTCACATCTATTTCTAGCGTAAAGCAGTTCTTGAGTTTGGGTAGAGTTAAGAGTGCGTGTCGGCTCGCTTATAATATGAGGTGATCATTTTAATCTTAAGGAGTGGCAACGAATCTGGACGAGCTTCAGGTAGAAACTTTGTTCCACATGGGATTGGTTACAGATGTCTAGGAACCGCAGTGACTATTGCGATCAGATGTAGTGCGTGATCATTTACTACTATGTAAAAAGTCAAGTATTGCATCCGTTTCTATAAATGTTATAACTTGACCTGAGATCATATTTATTATATGATCTCAGGTCAAGTTATTTATATTTTGAAGGTGGTAGAACCCTTTGTGGTTCGACTCCGGCGGCACCACCGCCACACCTATTTCTACCTAATAACGGCAGTGTTAGGCGCTGCTGTGTTCCGGTTTGAAGGGTGTGGTAAGGGAGACAGACTTTTCCGAGGCGTTCCAGCTTAGTCCTCAGGGGTAGTGGCGCATCTGTCGCCGACCTTAGGTAGGAATATCTAATCCTATCTGGGGTTGATTACAGATGTCCATGGGCGGCAGTAGCCACTTACCATCAGGTGGACTGCATGCTCGTCCGCTACTCCTATATTTAAAAAAAAAAAAATAGTCTGATGATAATAGCAACTTTAAACTTTGTTCCATCAACTCTCCGATTACTTCGATTCAACGTGGGAATAATTTTATATTGTTCTATGTATGGCCGTCTTTGTTATCTTATTCCAGGTAGAACGTATTGAAATGTTTAAGTATGATTTAATCATCTATCTATTGTCTATAATTTATGAGATCAGTTATAATTAATTTCAAATTATTCATCCTAATCTATCGACGCTTAAGTGACCGTTTTGTTAGCTAAAGTCATGTCAAGGGTCAGTGCAGGTATAATTTGGCTGGTCATGTGCTGCGGTAATCACTTAGATGAGTCACTATATGACTGTTTTCCACATGTGTTCTATAGAAATTGACGTAGTCGGGTCCTTTGTACTGTATTCTAGTGTCAGTAAAAATGTTTTATACTTGCTCAAGTGTAATTTCGTCAGCCTCGTAGCAATATTTATATGAAAGAACAATAATAATATCACGCGATTTGACGTGCGTAGATAAACGTAAGCGTACATGACTTTAATGACAAAAATAGATTTATGTATCTCATTCAGTTGTGTATTAAATATTGGATAACCTCTGATACCAGCATCATAATCGGTTGAGTTGTAAAACCCATTTAAAATTACAAAGTACATAAGTATGTTTGTTTTCCTTCTACACGCAAAGTACATTTTTTATTATATTCAAGTGCGTATTAGATATTAATTATAATTTGATTTAATTGTAAAGGCAAGTATCAGACCCTTATGTTATTTTTATAATCATCAATTGAGGATTTAAATACATACATATCATTCATCATAATTACTTTAAATATAACGACCTATCTGTTAAAATGCTAAGGTGGTTTTATGTATTGTATTTCCTTTTTTTACCGCCATTTTTTGTTAGTTTATTTTTATTGCCAATCATAATCGTAAAACGTTCCTATTTCAAACGCATGACTAAAGCGAGAAAAGCTTATAAAGGAGAAATCGAAATGACTTAATCATAAGAACCAATCCATGAAATACACACAATCGTTTTCTACTTCGCCGATATAGGTTTAAAGAAATTTATTTCTCATAAAAACATGTAGTTTACTTATAATGAGATACAGAGATTTGATTATTATGACTATACAATTGCCTCTGGGCTGTTTAATGGTATGTATTATTTACATAACATGCGTGTTTAAATATTTCTTAAGTTCAAATTTATACATGGTTAGAGTTTTGCATTCTTTTATGTAATTTGGTAACTTGTTATACAACTGTACTCCTTCAAACAAGACGGATATACCATACCATACCATACCATACCATACGACGTTCTTACTTTAGGTAGTTGGACTTTATATTTGTTCCTTAATTTGTGACTCGTAACTTTTCTATTTAATTGTATATTTGATTTTATTGAGCTATTGATTATATTTCTAATAAATATGCAAGTAAAGTATATGTACAGGTTTCGGATATTTAATAAATGTGTTTGAAATGAAATGAAATAGAATTTCATAAGAGTTTCTCATTTTCCTTGCAATGACATTGTAATTTCCTGCAGCAACAAATAGTCACTCGTAACATCTGGTTGTGTGAAATGAATTTCAAAGTACTATGATGACTGAGCCTTTTACATCACAGTGGATAATACAACGGAAGTCAGTGTGTGTCAGTGTGTTCGCTTCCTCGTTGCCACCTCTAACCCGAAGTTTATCATCCGTACGTGCGAGAGACGGTTAGTATAGGATTTTTGATGACGCGCGTGGGGAGCGGTTATCGCACGGATTTGACACGCGTGGTACCAGGTTCGATCCCCGCCCAATCATTTCAGTGATTAATTTAGATTTCGGTTCTGGGTCCTGATGTTGAAAGTTCCTATAATTTCAATCAGCGTGTATTTCTTCATTTTTCAGTAAATTTTCTACTAGATCTTTTAGATTCCTTTCAGGTCTCTACATACATTTTAAAGCTTTTTCAGACTTTCGAAAACATCACACCCTTTTTCACTTTGTCCGGTGCTTGATCGATGGTGCAATAAAATGATGCTGATGATGATAACTCTCAAAAAATGTTTCCTTTAGATATCTGTATAGCTCTAGAATAACAATCATTTAACAACCTTTTATTTTAGAATGGTGCCTATTACTATGCGGTTTATAATTTTAGACCGTAACCAAATCTATTATTTGTAAATGTTTAAAAATAAATATTTAAAAAATGCAAGAAAAAAATTTAGTACCTGCGTTATAGGTGTTTATTTAAAGAAACCTAAACCTTTATTTAAACTAGTTACACCATTTGAGATTTACAAAACAGTTTTTGTTTTCTCAAATTAAATTAAAGCATTACAAAAATAACTTTAAACACGTTTTGCTGACGTCAATTCTTGGGTGTTATAAATAACCACCCACTTAAATTAACATAATAAGTTTTAATTATACTCCGAATATACAAAGGTTCGTCTGAATATTTATGCTGTAAGTTAGAACAAGTAGTTTAACGAGGGAAGTATTAACGCCATACGTATTTCAAGCCTGAGGAAGTTGTTGCGTTTAAATGGAGGATTTCGGTGCCGGCTGACTTACATATGAGAGAACCATCCTGATACTAGATAGGAATGGAAATACAAAATTAAAATGCAAAATTAACTTTAGGTAAAACTCTTGTTCTATAAGGATTTGGCTTTTTGTGTACATCGGTAACTGTACATACGTTTTGTATGGAGAATTAGCGGCGAAAGAAGCTACATAACACATATCTTCTTCATAAGAAATTAATATATAACTAGCTGACCCGGCAAACGTTGTGTTGCCATATAGATAAAAAAATGTTAAGGGATAACAACCCTTATCACATAGGGGTATGTAAAATAGATAGCTGATTCTCAGACCTACTGAATATGCATATAATATTTGGTGAAAATCAGTAAAGTTTCGGAGGAGTACGGTAACTAACATTGTGACACGAGAATTTTATATATAAGATTTTAATTTTATTCAAACTGGATACTTCATGGATGTCAATGAATGCCAGTGACCACGTACCATCGGGTGGACTGCATGCTCGACTTCTATTTCAATCGTAAAAATTTATTACAAAATCGCATTTTCTTTCATGTAATATCTTAGATCTTAGAGCAACATACGTTTTATCACATGTCACTATCCACCCACACGTCGGGTTAGAACCAGTCGAGGTGATAATGAAACCAATTAGCGTTCTTGCGGTTTGAGTTTTGACTTTAGGATACCCACACATATAAACTGATATCACTAGGAATATTAAGCGGGCGCTTTCGATAATACTTCTACATTATATTTCATAATTTGTTCTACTCACACTAGTATTTCTCGCGTGGTGGGTTCGGATACGTATTTATACAAACACACACATAGACATGTATTTCTTTAATCATATTTACGAAATAGGGAATCTATTTTTTGTTTGACAGACACTAATGGCAATCACTGTGGGGTTGCGGGGCTCGTCATGACATAATAAAACAAAGAACAGTCTAATAAACATACTTTTTCACATTGTTTAAGCGTCAAATCCCCGATTGTTAAATTTCAGCCAATCTATTAGCTGACCAGTCAAATAGCTACCGAAGATAAGATCAACGGTAGTCACGTAACGACAACGTATTACTGACGGCTGATTTAATGTGCGAAGCCTAATTAACGAAATTAGAGTGGCAAGTTATCGTAGTATTGATCGTGCATCATAGAACTGATTGACAAACTTTATAGCACATTATAAATCACAGTCTTCCACGCTGGATGTCCGAGTTCGAATCCATTTTGGGCATATTTTTCTCTCTATTTTTTAAGTCGTGTGTGACCATATTACGGTTTATTTATATAGTTTGCTTTTAATTACGAAAGAAAGTAAGGTAGGAAAATGCACTTGTCTTAAAGTTATTATGAAGTCTACACGCATGGTAAATGCGTTTTGATAGCAATAGGTACAGTCTCATGCAAGAGTTTCAAGTTCAGGATAAAATGGATTATTATTATTGCTTAAAAAATAATTCATCACAGAAACACCACTACGATGTTTCTAGCAGAAAAAACTCAATACATAGTGTAATACATAAATACTTCCCTTTTTACTAAGTATGTACTCATCTAATGGTAATGAAGGCTGTTGTAAATAAGCCGTTTTCTGTAATACGGCTTGTTTACTCCTTATCCGAGTAACTTATGTACGGTCTTGAACTATTGCATGTAGTATGCACAGTTGTGAAGTATCCGTATGTGATAAAAATAAAATAAAAAAATATATAAAATAATATAATAAACTTCCGGTTTTTACTATGAGCAATGTTTATGAGCAGTAGTTATGGAATATAATGTATGTTTTTCTCTTTCATCATCACTAACTCATTATTGTCTCACAGCTAAGCACGAGTGTCTCGTAATGGGTAGGTTTTGGCCACCCACTGAACAAGCTAATTAGTAAACTTTGCAGATCAGCCTGCATCTGAAATTTCAACCCTGGATCCCAGATCGAATTGTGTCAAATCATTACAAGAGTGTTTTTTCTACTTATATAAAAATAGATAGAGCTTCTTTATATACATATGTACCTATAATTTATTTTGAAATCAATTGCTATTTATAAATGTTACAAGTTATAGTTTAATCTTTAGATGCATTAATTTAGTTAAAAACATTTTGTTGACTATAAACATAATACGTTTAAAATATTCCTGTGTATATTACTGTGCATACTATACTCAGTTTATTGTATATAAAAAAACAGAGACCATGCAGTAAATAGGTAGGTATAACAAGTACGAGCTAAGTCAAGTAGAGTTAATAGAGCTTATTAAACTTGCCGATAGAAAGAGTATGTGGTCAACGTTATGCGGTAATAATAAATAGCTAATATTTTATTTGTATTTCCTTTTAATTATTAAATATTACTTTAGAAATAAGTAGTAAGTACTTTTGGTTACACTGCTGTTAATTTTATTGAAGATAAAAGTCACATAAATAGCTAATTGTACAATGGATGAAACAAATCACTACTTTTAAGACTACTTTTAACACTTACTATATACATTGTAGAATACAAACATTGTACCTGATAACTTATTTATCAATCGAAGAACAGCATGCACACAAGCCGGATAGACTCATTTGGGTCGTGAGCCACATATGTTCACGACATGCGACACGACCAACGTATTTCCGTGATCCCAAAAAGCTATGCCATTTGTGACAACGAAAACATTCCTTGTCATCGGATCGTGACGTCATTCCGCCTGATCACTATGCAACGCACACGCACTGTTATAATGGGTCATCTTTTAAAATTAGAATGACCACCATAATCGATCGATACTCGGAAATACCAGGAAAATCTTTTTAAAAACTGTAATAAATCGTTATAATTTGGAATGCGCATGCGCTGATGCACCAGCTAGGAACAACAGGAAATAGTATTTCAGAGATCTAAGCGTTCAGTTTTTATAAGTCTTTTGAAAGTGATAAAACTCTTTGGGTTAGACTTGGCAGTGTTAAACACTGCTGTCTTCTAGTTTGAAGAGTCTGGTAAGGGAGACATACATAGGTATGTACTCTTATAGCTAACTTAGGCAAAGGTAGGTAGGTTACCTACCCTTGCCTAAGATAGCGTAGCGTTCTAACATAATTTGGGTCGTCATCAACCCATTACTGTCCCACTGCTGGGCACGGGTCTCCTCTCAGAGTGAGAAGGATCAGACCATACTTCACCGCGCTGGCCAAGTGCGTATTAATAGACTTCACATACCTTCGAGATTTCTTTTTTTTTTAATATAAATCTCTCAGGTATGCAGGTTTCCCGATGTTTTCCTTCACCGTTTAGCAAGTGATAATTAATTTGTAATACGCACATAACTTTGAAAAATCAGAGGTGCGTGCCTGGGATTTGAATCTCAGGCCTTTGGATATCACTTAATTTGGGTAAAGGATATTAAAGGATTTGTGGCCGTATATCGTTTCTATTAGTTTCACTTATTGAATATGCTTTTTATAGTTAACAATAAAAATATAAGGTAAAGAAAACTTTTACCTATGTGTAAATGTAAAACATTTATGCAGCTCTACAAATTAGCAATCCTCTATGACCGTATGAAATACGTAAATTTCAATGTCGAAGTGTTAATGAAATCGAGACTATTGCATCACCTGCATTTTTAAATTATGTATGTCGACTAAAATATCGTAACCATGGGCAGTAGTTTAGTGTTAAATACTACGGACGAAACAGCTGCATTATATTGTTGTTATTGTATGCATCCGATGACCTTCCGGTACCCGATAAGAGATGGCGCCACAGATGTCCTTGATCACTTATTTAATGCGTACTTCCATTTAATAACGTTACATATTATTTAAAAAATACTTATGTTATGAATGTTGTGAATAATAATATTTATGGTTATAAATTAATTTTTTTTTCACCATCTCCTAAATATTTTTTTATTTTCACGATTTTGTGTTACAAGTAGTAAAGGAACGTGCAAGTCATTGAAGTCATTCGATATTGTATTTTAATATGACGATAAACAAGTGTTGACAAATCAAAATGGAATATGTAATAATGTTATATGATACTAGCTCTATGAAGTAAGTTAAAAAGGGTTATGCTTTTGAAATGATATCTTCATACCCATCCATCCGAAAATACACACATTAAAAGTTATTCGTCTTTTAAAAAGTTACCTACGAGCAAAGCTCTCAGGTATATTTTAGTATAGTAATGGCCACCCACGGCGGACAGGATTACGTAACTTGTTTGAAGGACGCGACAAGTGCACGTGTTACATAATCAAAATACACGAGGGGAGATTTACACTGCCTGATTGAATTTCTGGAGATGTTTTCCCTGAATTATAAACACTATTTGTTACGAAATGCTACATTTAAAATGAGGACTTTACATAATAATACCATAAGGAATGATAATAAAATATGTCTTTACAACAAATGGCGTGGCGTTACACGAGGCGCGAATGGGGAGCTACTTAACGATTTATTCACTTTTTTTTAATCGTCTTCGGGAATAATATAAAATTCAGAGTACCTGAAAAAAGTCAAGAAGCATGGCTTAATCTTACATTATTACTTATTACCCATTATGTCTCCACGGTTAAGCAACAGTTTCTTCTCGAAATTAAAGGGGTTTATTCGCTATTATTCGCCACGCTGGTAAAGTGTAGCACTTACGTAAGTGTAGTACATTTAGAAGACAGCAGGTTACAATTCAAAGAAACATTTCTTTCCAATAAAGAAGAAAAAAAATCAAACTAATAAGTATTACATAAGTTACGTAACACATATTAAGACACTGCTGGTCACAAACGCTCTGGTTCGTTTCCTTTGAATTTATGAAACTACTGAATAGAGAATTATAAAGATCTGGACGATAAGGTCGGATTGGGAACCTTATTTGTTTATAGTGCTTTTACTGATTGATATTTGTGTTCTACAGTTTATTTACTGTATTTTGGAGATACGATAATTATATGGGGGCGGTGTTATATATCTCCATGTAATACAGTTATATGTCATATTCATTACATTGTTCATCAAGTTCTGATCGGATTTCAAAACCAAGATATGTACCCTTGATTTAACGGTTTAATATTAGTCTTATATTAAACCACTTTCTTGATTTTACTGGCCTATTTACTTTGCATTATTTGCTAATTACCAGTGTAACAGCAACAGCTAATGCGTATTATGTCATATTAAAACAAAGCATTCATATGAAAATAAAATAAAATAAATATATAATATAACGGGCAAAATACCACTGCTATAAATTAAAAGTTTTTCAATCCAATTTCACGCTTGAAATTTGCATAAACCTATTCATAACAACTGCTATAGCAGTTTAAAGTTTAAAGCCTTATACGTCATTTTATTTGACCCGTAATTCTAATTACTTATTACGTAAAATTTACTCAGTAGAAAAATAGAAGGAAAACGGTTAATTTATACTATTCGCTTATTTTTTTTTTTTATAATATAAGAGTAGCAGACGAGCATGCAGTCCACCTGATGGTAAGTGGCTACTGCCGCCCATGGACATCTGTAATAAACCCCAGATAGGATTAGATATTCCTACCTGAGGTCGGCCACAGATGCGCCGCTACCCCTGAGGACTAAGCTGGAATGCCTCGGAAAAGTCTTTCTCCCTTACCACACCCTTCAAACCGGAACACAGCAGCACCTAACACTGCAGTTATTAGGTAGAAATAGGTGTGGCGGTGGTGCCGCCAGAGTCGAACCACAAAGGGTTCTACCACCTTCAAACCTTTCGCTTATTTTTATCGTGAAGTGGTTCTTGCATTTTGGTGTAAGACTAGATGACTTACATATAACGAGACCAGTCTTTGTCCTTAGGAGTGGAAACGTCTCTGTGATCGGCTTCAGGTAGAATGTTCTATATTGAATTAGGTACAGATGCCCACAGGTTGTTATGATCGCTCATCACTCATCATCAACTTGACTGCAAGCTCCTTTGCTACTTATATCTTAAAATAGTACATTACAATACGAGGACGAAAAATTTTTTTCTGACAAGTGTGAGTTTGCAGGCCGAGCCGCAGGCGAGGACTGCAATCACACGAGTCAGAAAAACATTTTTCGTCCGCGTGTTGTATAAAATTTTATATTACGGGGTCGGAAATGGGGGTTTTGCGCACGCGAAGCGTGCGTAAAACGTTCATTTACGCACGCCGTGATATAAAATATACTTTTTGTGCATACAGCTCTTGGTCTATGCTAGTACGCACGTCGACCTGAAAGATAACGTAAACATATTTATGGGTTTTTCTGGTGATATGGAAAGGACTAGGAACATTTTCTAAGACAAGAAAAACAAGTATAAAGTTATGTTTAAAGTTCAACGGAATATTTTCAGTTAAACGGCTTGTTTTATTTTTATGAGAGAAACTAATATCTACAAACCTACACGTAGTATGAAATAATGTCGATAAGTTAAATTAACAAATGATTATTTAATTAAAATCGATGTATTTTGCATAAAGTTACATTTTACACATTGACTGCCATTTTACTAAGCTTATTTGCTTGCTGGTTACTAAGCTTATTAGTTGCAAGTGTGGCGATGTTTGTGACCGCTTTTCAAGCGTACATAGAAGTTCCTATTTCAAATTAATTACACAAAACCATTAGATTTTCTACTTCTATTATAAGAAATAAGTAATGTTTTTAGTTTTTAAATGTCTTTAAATGTAAGTTAAAATGTTTTATTCCCAGGAACTTCATTACTGATGAGAGTATTTTACGTCACATAAAAGGTTTAACAGGTCTATTATTATCAATTATCATTTAAGCTCTCGATAAAAGAATGAGCACTTAAGTTCACTTAAAATATACAAGTGAAGTTGTATTTGCGCAACTTGTAAGCACCCATCCCGGCCTTGGACGAGGTCTTTAGAAGTACAAGTGTGTGATTTTCTCGAATATCGCGAATTTACGCACAAGTGTGTAAAATTAAACAATTATTATGTAACGAAAGGTTGACCATTGTAAAATAGCCTTTTAGGGATAAAAAACGCGAATAAATATTAATGCATAGAGTATCAGCCCAGAAGTTGATAAATTTGAGTTTGAAAATGTCGAAACAATTTTTGAATAATGTGAAACGTGACGCACGTTATAGCCTTGCGAGATGCGCCTTGGCAAGACGTTACGATATTTCGTAACCGCGTTGTCGAACTCGAGGAAAGTTAGGCGACACACTCGTAAACATGGTCTATTGTTCCTTTAATCCTGTAAGACTAGTCGACCGGTGAAGGATAATTATGCGGTTAAGGTTTACCTGCTACAATGATAATGACACATGAGCAGGTCATCACGATGGCTATCAGGTATCCGGTTTTCGAGGGCTATTTCCGTTTCGTTCTAGAGAACAGATATTCTCTGACACCATATCGAGTTTATTTCTGTAAATGATTTAATCAATTAAACCATCATAAACAAAAGCCAAATAAACTATCATAATTAAAATATCATAGCCAAATGGTTGAAACTCGGCCCCTCTATCGGGGGTCCGAGGTTTAAATCCCAAGCACGCACCTCGGGTTTTTCAAAGTTAAGTATGTGCGTGTTAGAAATTAATCATCACAAGCTATAACGATATGGGAAATTTTAATGGAACCTGTACGCCTAAGAGTTCTTGAAACATTATTAATTTTAAAACAAAAAACCCGGCTTCTAAAAAATATACACTGAAATAAATTGTTGTAGAATCCTACTCAAAGGCGGTAGTGGGGTTACTGCCATGCCATATATTTCTAATCTGACTTAACTTACCAACATTTTTAATGTTTTCAAACGACCAATACTCAAAAACAATGAATTGGGGACCCAAAACACTTATTATATAGGTGTCGATTGAAAACATAAACGCTTCCTCATCCGCGATGTATCCTGAATTTTGATTAAAATATTTCAAAGAAAACAGACTTTAGTTATGCAGACTATGTCTTGCTGAGTTTTAGCACAAACAATCTTCCGTACCTACTTTCCGTTTTTGTATGTTTACGTAGATGGTCGGTGGCGGAACAATAAACTGGGCACCTAACTTCGTACTTTTACATAATTTTGAAGGTGGTATAACCCTATGCGCTTCGATTCCGGCGGCACCACCTCCACACCTATTTCTACCTCACAACAGCGTACAGCTCTAAGGGAGACATACTTCTCCGAGGTGTTTAAACTTAGTCCACAGGAGTAGCGGGGCGTTTGTGGCCAACCTCAGGTAGGAATATCTAATCCTATCTGGGGTTGATTTCAGAATGGGCGGCAGCAGCCACTTACCATCAGGCGGACTGCATGCTCGTCTGCTACTCCTATATTATAAAATAATGTCCTAATTACTCAGGAAGTTTAAATTCGTACCATTAAAAAAGGTTAATAGCACCTTCTACTGATAATCCATTGGAGTTTTGGCAAATTTGGCTTCTTTTTGTTACGTCAGTGATACGTACATACCCAAAAGAAGGAATTTTGAGACTCACATTTAACGACCGGGTTTTAATACATGGGGTTTGCCTCTGATGTCTCGGAACTAGGTGCATTTAAGAATAAATATGGCTTCCTTTATCGGAAAAAGAGAATATCGTAAGCGAATTTGTCATTATGAATACCCGATAGTTCTCCATAGTGTGACGTGGATTGACTCATATACATTTCATAGGTAATAGTTATAACTGTATGATTGATTGTATTACTTATTAATGTACGTTTTATTAATTATATTATCAAACATTTTGTAAATGACGTGTTTACAACGGGGTTTTCCTTTTTTAAACTTCTCAATCTCTTCTTCTCTAATCGTTGATGCCATTAGGAAATACCTTCCTTGGGAATTTGTTAAATGTAAAATGGTAAAATGGTTTTGGGTATGTATAAGTAGGTATAGATAATACATCCATACCTACAACCTGATTATAATGTTATTTCATTTAAATTTTAAATTTGTGTTAATTATTTCATAACGTTTTGTTTCAAGAAAATTCTTAATTAGAGAACTATTAGACACTCTTGATGAATCTTACGAGCTTGCAAATAGCGGATATGACACCAAGTGTGATTAGTTCCGCGAATTATGACTATGTAAGCGCCGATAGTTTTGTGGTGCTGGCAATATGCTGGTGAAAACGGAATTCGCTATTTTCAAAACGTTCACAAATCTATAAAGGTTTATTGATTGCTATCCAAAGATTCATGGCTTAACAAAACCTGCGATGCACGGAAGTGCGCATAAAAAGTCTCTAGCGATTATCCATTTAATTCTCGCGTTACTCAACTAGATCGATTACAAGCTACAAATAGTGTGCTAATAATGTATTATTGTTTATGTTTGTGTTAAAAATGTTTTTTGTTGACAACTGGAAAACCTAAAAAAGATATCCAGTAGCGTTGGAGCGTCGTCGATTTTAATTTTTTATTCTCTGAACTCCCCGGTAACCGTCTTGAGCGCTATGTGGTGGACTCCGGGATCTTCAAAGGATTACGACCGAAGTCCTCCGAATGCTTTGACCACAATTAACATATCTATAACTTTTGATTTTATATTAATTATATTATTATATAGTTATTACTCTGTTGATTTACCACTTGTCGAGGACATGATTGTCGTAGCTATAGCTCGAAGGAGTTCCGCTTCGGACAACACTCCGGTGTTATTTTGTATTCGCGTGTGTGGCTTTCCGCTTGCTGATATTATTAACATTCGACCCCGAAATGTACGACTAAACCACGTCTCGCTTTGATTATCCTCCAAGTGGTCGGCTATTACTCTTTGTCGATGAAATCTGATACAAAGGATTCCTTTCTGTCTCGATTCGTTGATAAACTCGTATGTTAATATATTTTATTTTTGTACTTATTAGATAGAGTGAGGAAGACGTAGAAAGAAATTGACAGCGGGATCCGGATTCGCTCCGTTAATTTTATGTAGCTATAGTTTTTTAATACCCGTATATTGAGGTGGTAGAACCCGTCGTGGCTCGACTGTGGAGTCACATCTTCATTTATTTCTGTCTTATAACTGCGGCGTAATGCTCTGTTCTGGTTTGAGGAGTGTGGTAAAGTAGCAGCGCATCAGTGAATGACCTGAACTAGGTCTCTTGTCTTATTCTATTTAAATTCTTAAAGTCGGTGTCTAGAGGAAATAAAAAATAAATGCCTATAAAAGTGTTTGGATGGATTTAGGAGCTATATTCTGGCCGTCAATTGTAGTTGGGCACCTCTCCTCGTTGTAACGTCTATAGGTATTCAATAATATGGGCGTTACGACGGTGAAAACAAATTAATAGTAGGTAGACAGCATGCAAACTTGCTTCTTCTATTATCTTAGACTTAGATACTTGAAAATTGTTCAAACAAATAGCTACTCTATTGTATACCTTACTACTAATGTATGGCGTATATAAAACAATTATGTTTAAAATAATTTTGTACAATAACAATGTAAGATCTCAATATATTAAACACTGTTACATCTCCACCGTTACGGCCGGCTGTTTGCACTACGTTTCGGTAAGGAGAGACGGCATTCTCGCACGCCCGTTTCCTGTCAGCTAACAGCCCATTGTCGGGTATTTTGTTCATTTGCTTACAAATGGCATACAAATTCGTGTTTTTGGACACCTCTACAATTACACATTGACGCTCGACGGATCGTTTCGTAAACAATGGATCCTGAGAATTCGATAATTGTTTCCCTATATTGCGTTAATTTAGATTAAAGTCCTGTCTTCCGGTACGTCGTGCGTCAGCTATTACTGGGAATTCTAACTTAGCACATATTACGTGTGGTATGAATCGATGAGCGTGTGTGTGGTCGCATAACGTCGTAAACACCAGACGGTGTGGCGAGTCCTGGAGGTTACCTGGGTAGAGCCCGAAGGGGCGACGCGTTCAGAGGACTCCGGTTGCGTTCCGTAGGAGATCCCGGAGTCCTCTTGGCAACGTAGAGGAAGGCCACCGGGGGGGTTTTAGTGCGGTAAAAATCCCACATAACTTTGTGTCGCTCCCACGGCACCGGGTACCTTTTGAAGGTTTCCCCCTCGTAAACAAAAAAAAAAAAAAATGAATTGATGAGTATGTGTGAACCGCTGAGTTAACTAAGGAGATGCTTTGACCGTACTTTCCCTGCAGTGTGTTGTTTTCGTGTAATGAGTCACCAGGTTATATCGTTCCACTTGAGCACAGTTGCCAGGCGTGGGGCCAGCTGTGACAACACGGACCACTTGCGCCTCCGCCTCCTGCGTCATGCGGCTAATTTCGATACAACAAAACATCACCATTGAATAACATTACGCTCTCATTAACCAAAACTATTATTCACTACCCATACAAGCAAGTGCCGCTGACGTCTGCTTAAGGTTTTGTATGGATGGACTTTTAGATCTGGAGTTATTAGATTTATAGAGCTAGTAAGGTTTTAATTTTAATAATAATTTATATTAACCTAAATATTTTATTTACTTTTACTTTTTTGGCTAACGGATTTAGATCATAAAGCATTATGTTGCCATACAAAATGATTTTTTGGACAAATTGACTTAATTTTTTTTATATTGAAAGGTTTTATTGTCTATTTGTTTAATCATTAGGTACTATTGAAACTATATCACAACAACATTTTCACTTAACAATGTAAGCAAATAGTTATATGACGTAGCTTCTCGTGACGTGATATAATTTGGTAGCCATTAACACCGATTGTTGGGAATTATCAGTTTTTATAATGACGCCAGTAGCCACACAAATAGGGATTGTTTATTTTAATTCAATTACGCTTTATCTTACGGTACAAATAATAAATATGTACCGAGAAACAATAAACAAGCGCTGGCTAATGTAAGACCTAAACCTATTTGCCTTTTGCCGTTTATCTGAAAGGGAAATAAAAAATAATATGTTATATGTTGTCTCTCGTCATATGTTGTTTTCATTAAAAAACAAATAATATACCTACGTTAGTAACAAATAAAATAATATTAATTGTAATGTAACTATGTACTATGTCACCGTAACACTACCTATGGTGCGACCGAGAACAAGATGAATATGTCATAGAGAGAATAATTATTTTCATGTACTTATTCAACATTTTCAAAAGACTTGAGGGCAGAGCACAATATTGGAAAGAAACGCGCGAAATGTAAAGAAGTCTTCCACATTAGGTTTAGCCATTTTCACAGGTTTCACAGTGATTAAAAAACTAAAGGACTGTAATATAATATAGCATATTATGCGCGTTATTTGATATTTTGAAATAACCTATTTCTCATAACATCAGTGTGCAGTGTGTTCTGGTATGAAGGGTAAGGCAGACATACTTTTTTTACAGTCACGGGTAGCGGCGTATCTAATTCTATCTAGGGTTGATTACAGATGTCCATGCGCGGCAGTAGCCTTACCATCAGATGGACTGCATGCTCGTCTGCTACTCCTATATTATAAAAAAAATCTTTTATGTATATTAATATATGGCAACAAGTTAAGTAAATCACGTTAATCTAAGTTATATCACGTTGCTAAAGTTTATCGTGAACATGTCCAATCAGCATGCAAAACTGTAATATGTGTACTTCACAAGAATCATTAGCGTGATAGTAATTAGATTAATGTAATCAATTTCTTGGTCTACTTCGTAATATGGCACTTATGATACACTTTCGATATACTTACTTATGGCATAATTAGGTACGTTGGCGGGGAGGAACGGTTAACTAACATTAGTGTGAATTAATTTGTCGTATAAAATAATATGTACCTGGTCGCCATAGTTCCAATGAAGGGCACGGGACTCCTCTCAGAGTGACAATGGTTCAGACCATAGTGCACCGTGCTAGCCTAGTGTGAATTGGTGAGTAGCTTCATGCGTTTGAGGACTTTTTAAGTATGAGTAGGTTTCGAGATTCACTGTTATATCAAGTGTCCAAAATGCGCATACCTTTGATCTAGTAATTTTAATAAAAATCCCGGCAGTAAAAATTAATAAACTGAAAAGGAAAGTAACTCGCACAATTAGACTCACTCGCACAATTTAAACGAATCTAATGACATATCTTATGTTAAAATCCGTCAATCTGTTTGAACTGTAGAGCGTGCCTAAAATTCAGATGTATTATGCTCGAAAAACATTACCCTCTGCAATTGGGTCAAGAATCTATGTTCGAACCTGGGAGTTGAACCTTCGACCCTCGGATCCTTCGATTTGCAAAGCTTGCGGTCAATTAATTTCTTTCGGAAAACCCTAGGAGCCGAGATCGTCATACACAGAGACACGCGCATAATCTAGTTTTGTACATTAACAGCACAGGCAATCCTAAGTTTTCTCACGTATCTAAGTCTCAATCGGAACATGGCCAATGAGCATGCAACCGCATTGAACCGCATCTTTGAACTGTACGACCTTACATTAGATAGCGAAATTATATTAATTACGATAATCTTGCGTGACCTTTATATATTTAATTGTGGGTTAGCAGCAATAAAAGCTTGTAAAACAATGTACCTGTTTTTGTTTATTCTGATATGCGACACACTTCTATCTCTCGTGTCGATGCGCCGGCGCAGAGTGAGCGTAATCTATTAGCTAGTGCTAAACATATTTGATATGGACATACATACGGACACGACCACTGTAATACTATTGTCAACATCGGAAAAGTACGCGATATATACATGTGGTAATGTTATAAAGCGCATTCCTCTCTTTTGTCCTAACATGCTTTTGTTGAAAGCGTGGTGCGTCAAGATGAGCTCATCTGCCGCCGCCTCTAAACATGGTATTGTGGTGAAATTAATGTTATATGTAATTGTTAATATGTATAAAGTATAAATCTATATCCACGTTTTCCATGATTGAAGAACTTTGACCAAATCTTAATGTTAAGTAGGCAGGTGAATTGAGCTGAGCAAGGTCTTTAAATTAACCTCACTGGAAGTTCTTAAATCAACTATCATTATAAATTATATGCTCAGAGACCTGCTAACCCAATCAAGAAACCTAATAAAATACATTATTGTTTTATCGAGCTCAAAGAGGGAGGTCCTTACGATGAGCCGTAGGTATGTATGATTTTTTTAGATATTTGGGCATCAGTTTCTAATGTTTCTATTTTGGTCCAAAATGGTCATTACTTAACTGTTTATTTTAGTCTATCACTCAAGTCTATACTATACTCAATCGATCTTGAATGATTTTGGGTGCATACCTATTTCTTGTAAATACACGAAATAGGTATAGGTAAAGTACCTACAACGAATGCAATGATTGTTATGCAATAGATTAGATATAAATAAACTAATTGTGATAACATAATCGCATTACATTACTGTAGTTCATGCGTTACGGACAGTTGGTAGTTATAGATAAGAACTAAAGAAGATAAAGCTTATATCTATTTTAGATAAGTCGAACTTAAAACGTAGTTGTATTACATGTTTACTGGATCAAACAAATTTGTATGCATTTGTTCCCAGAATTCAGACTTTCAAGCTACCTGTTTGTACCAATAACACGCATAATATATTCAGTCAGGGCCGGATTTAGAGGTCTAGAGGCCTTGGGGCACTAAGGAGTGGAGGCCCCCTGGCCCCAAATTATTTTCCGAATAAAATGAACTTTTTTTTCAGTTGGGTTTTTCAATAAATATTTTATTGTGAAACGCAGGTAGATTCTTCTAGTATTCATTTTGTGTACAAAGTACTGTAGATAAAGGTAGAACAGCGAAAAAAGATATCAAAGGAAAAGATATATATATATATATATATATTTACTAGTATTTACTAGTCAGAATTAAAAAAAAATCCGACGTCTCTATTGTGGGGGCCCCTCTTTTGTGGAGGCCCCGGGGCGGCCGCCCCGGTTGCCCTCCCTTAAATCCGGCCCTGTATTCAGTGCAGTTGCACTACACTGCAATTTACATCTGATGAATCCTCGAACCCTCCAATTTAACCTTGACCCACTTTAGCCATCAAAAAGCAGGATAAACAACATTTATCATCGTTGCACTTCACAACACGTACATATCTACCTACACGAAAAGTATAATTTGTAATCTGAACCGTTTTGAAATTCATTTACGTCAGAGGGAGATACTGCACTTGAAACTTAGAATAGTGGAAACTTAGAACAGAAGTCGCGTCATACGAACATTGTGTAAATAAGATCTACACCCTTTAAATTAGAACACAGCTGCGCAAACACTTTTTCGAGGTATAAATCATAATTAAGAATGCCAATGACGATTGAATGGTGTCGTCAGCACTTGAAACACGAGAGTTTTGTCAAATATTTTGTAGTAACGAGGGTGGTGAGAACCCTTTGTGATTTGACTACGGAGGCACCACCGCCACACCTATTTCTGCTTAATAATAGCAATGTTAAGCACTGTTATGTTCCACTGTGAGGGGTGTGGTAAGGGAGATATACTTTTTCCAGGCATTGCAACTTAATCCTCAAGGGTATTAACGCATTTCTGATCGATCTCAAAGAGGAATGAACTACTGGCGGCAGTAGCCACTTATCATTACATGGACTGCATGATCATTTGCTAGTTCTATGTTATAAGAAAGCTAAGTACATATTTAGGAGTAGATATTTACTTATATTTTATGCTTTCACACAGTATTAAATCGGATATTACAAAATTTGCAAATATGGTTGCAATGTCAGCTAAGCAACTGATGACACGAAACTTTGTATTACGTCAATGGCTTAAAAACATGCTTTATTGTGTGTAACCAAATTTGTACGGGTTAATAAAATAGATGTTCGAAATTTGAGTAGGTGGGGCCATATATGGCTTGCAGCTGAGTTTGTAGACCGTGTACAGTCGGATGACGTTTGTATAGACCGTTCTAGGCTGTAGAACATTTAGCTCGCCGTTAGTTTGTGATCTGTAGACTTATTCTAAATAGAACAAAAATAATTGTGTTCGAAGCAGAATTGATTATTTTTATTAAATTGGCTCTTCAAGTTCATTTGTCATAAAAGAATTTGGTACAGACAAGATAAGTAGACAGATCTCTTGTTTTTGTTAACATTATAAATCATAAGAGTAAAAAAAAATGGGTAAAAATTTTGCAAGAACACTGCATCAATGAATTTGTTGACTTTGACTCAAGTACAGTACTTAAAACGTTGGTTAAACTTATTACTTAAGGGAAAGGTCATACTTTATTGAATTATGTGTTCGAAGGCATCAAGGTGATATCAAATTAAGGTGATCCCTGTAAGTACTAAAGATTTTATCGATGTCCTCTGTTAAATGCATCTCATTGGTAAAGCTCCCTTTAAAGTACGTCCATTATTAGAAATTAAACATTCAAATAGGAGTTCTAGTTGAAGTTAATTACATATTAAAAATAAACGATATTATAAATAAACGATTTCTACACTCACAGCCCCACACTAGGATTCCCTGTGTCGTGGGTGCCATGGACACACACATAGACAAATACACAAACACCCAGAGCCAGAACCAGAACATCATTTAGATATCTGTCTGGCCGGGGATCGAACCCGGGACCCTTTGCGCGTCAAACCGGTATAAAGTGGCCGCTCCGCCACGCGGGTCGTCAAATATTTTGCGATAAACCTGTGTGGACTTCAAACTTCAACAGAAACCCAGGGAATTTACAGTTCGCGTTGGTAGGGTAGGTTATCTTGTATGATTGTTAAATTATTTTATATTTAAAATGTGATAAGATGCGTCTGCATACAAAGACACTTAGGTATTAACCTATTTAGTGTAATTGGTGCTGTATTCTAGTAAAGTTCTTTGGGCATAGTCAATATGGTAAGAGTATATTAAACATATAAACCAACAGTTCTAACGCTCCTGTCATGACTCTACCAAAAACTTAAAAAATAAGAAATTATTTCTAAAATTATTAAGTACGTAGGTATTTTTACTTCAAATTTACATAGAAATATTGTAAACATGGAAAATTTCCGCATAGCCTTTAGTGCGTTATATTTGGTAATTGTGGAAAGATTACTTTCAATTGTTTCTTTGTGGAGCTAAGTCTTACTTAAACAATAACTCGTTCTTAACTCTAATTGCATGTTATGTTTAGAACAGTCGTTTACAATATAATGCTTCATTTAAAATTTATATATAGGATTTTTAACAAACAACATTAACAAACAAGGATGTAGGCAACATGGGTCTAAGTAACCATCGCATATCTTGGAAATATGCCATCAGATCCTGAAAAACATCTTTTTTGCCTCATACCTATAAGGCCCTATTAATATTTACAAACATTGATAGTGGCGTTTCAGATATTTTCCTATACAATATTTTGACTTTTTTGATCCGTGTCTTCGCGCGATCATGTTCGTAAGATAAATAAATTCATACACTTTGTATGCAACGATATAATTTTGTTTATCCACGTACCGTGTCTGACACTTACGATGTCTGCAGATATAAATGCTGTCCCTGTAGTTCCGGGACCAGAATAGGGCTACGGTATCCTCTGCCTGTCGTAAGAGGCGACTAAAAGGGGCTTTCAGGGTTGCGGGCGGCAAGAGTGGGAGCTCGAACCGCCCGGCCAGCGACCCCGGGAAGGACGGCGGTATGTGTGGTCGCATACCGTCCTGCACACTAGACGGTGTGGTGAACGTCAAGCTCACCTGGGCGGAGCCCGACGGGGCGCAGCGTTAAGAGGAATCCGGTTGCGTTCCTCTGGAGATCCCGGAGTCCTTTACGCAGCGCAGAGGACGGCCAGCGGGGGGGTTTTAGTGCGGTAAGAGTCCCACAACACTGTGTCGCTCCCACGGCACCGGGTACCTTTTGAAGGTTTCCCCCTCGTTAACAAAAAAAAAAAAAAGATAAATGCACCATAAATGTCTAAACACACCCTTCACACCATACTAAAATTATCTAGGATACATTAAGCATTCATAGTAACATGCTTAATATCTACAGGTGATACAAGAAAGGTAGATAAATTAACTAAAGCACAAAATGTGTGACGGCGTTGCGGTGTCGCCGTTCGTACTACGGAGACCTTTAAACTCTACGACTTTAAAGTAAACGTCATGTATATCAATTACGGTAACCGACACATTAATCTAATTCTCGCATTCCTTATTTTATGTCCCTAGGGAACGGCTCTAACGGGAACATAATCTATCTCGGACAGCACTAAATGGTCGTTTTATCCTTCTTTTTATACTACCATCTATTAGTATATTTGAAAGTCCTACTTATCTACGTTGAAATTCTTCACTAATCCATTGGGGATACTTAAGGATCAATGTGAGAGAGTGGTAATTTGGTGTATTAGTTTCAATATGAAACTTTTTACTGCTATTTCTAGTTTTTTATACTCCATTTTGGAAACTATATTTTTCTCGTAAAGATTACTTTGTAATTTATACATCGGACAAAAGCTGTTTTTATAGTCCTCCAAGTGTTTAGGTTTTTTATTTTCGTTTTATTTACACATTACTTTTTCATAAAGTATCATAACTATTTTGTGATGGGTTTTCATACGCTTTCAACGGCTGTTTTGGTGCGTCATGTATTTACCTATATTTCCAAGAGATGAATCTTCATTGAATGTTGTATTACTCATAGATATATTTGTTTAATTATTTCAATTAGCGGTGACAAATCGCTGAATAGTCATATATTTTGTAGTTAAAAATCCGGGCGCGTATGCGTAGCTTGTTTCTTAAACACAATTCATATACACTTGACTTCAGACGCAAAATAAAAAGTTTCATTTTGTGCTTCAGATATTGTGTGGCTGTACCTAAATGTTTGATGCTTTTATGTGTATAAAATGGTTTTATGTTTTCAGGTGTTAACTTTTATCTCAATTAGAATTATTATTTCAATCAGACCCTCTTGGTTATCAGTAGTTAATATATTTAGTTTCAGTTACAATCAAACAACGCACTTTACTAATCTCTTGAAGGCTGAAAGTGTTAATCATCGTCAGCGAACGTTGACGCTCGGCGTTTCAAAGATAATATCTGGTTTTTTTGTACGGTTAAATAATTCTTCTATGAATAGGCTAAGACAACAGTTCGCTGCTTTTTTGTCCTTTGTTTGTAAACTGATTTTCTTTTTTATACGTATTGATGAGCTTTAGGGCATATAAAACGGTGCGGTGGTGATGCGTTGTTGTGAGATGTCCTTGTAAAATAATTGCGGCATCGCGTCGCAGGACATGCTGATACCGAAACCATTTTCCAAGTAAACATCGAAATACAACTGGCGTGTTGCACTACGCAAACTTAATTGCAATGGACGGCGTCGTTGATTTCGGCAGGGCAGCACTGCTAAGTTTTTATGTGTCTTAATAATAAAACATAATTCTGGTATAATTCTGACCACTGTGCGAACGATTCCTTCAATCAAATAATTGAGAGCAAAGACATATCATATTTATGTACCTGAAACATGTGCCATGCCATGTGTTTAC
This sequence comes from Epargyreus clarus, assembly GCF_041222505.1. Lineage (NCBI taxonomy): Eukaryota > Metazoa > Arthropoda > Insecta > Lepidoptera > Hesperiidae > Epargyreus > Epargyreus clarus. The sequence continues at coordinate 7,882,645 of NW_027332233.1, forward strand.
AAGTGGACGTTAATAGAATAATTTCTCCAATTACACTCATGATTCAGTTAGTCGCCGGTGAAACAGGTCATTTTAATTTAGTTACGAGTTAGATTTGGCCTTAATTCGAAATTGACATTCATATTAAAGTAGATAATGTCTACGACATTGTAAAACATTTATTGTATACTACTTACAATATTAGCGTCGGCTTAAAATATACACGTGTACATAAATATTATCATTCGTAATTAAATGTCAGTTAAAATTCCTTAACTGTAATAAACCATAAATAAGTTAGGTACAATTGTAAGTGATGTTTAAATATATTACAATGTTAATCGCAAGATTTATTTGCTAGTCTAGTCAGTTTTCCTTAAAAACGTGGTTTGTTAGAGCTCGAGAACCAAAAAGGTGCAATTAGCCCAAAATATTACGGCTACTAAGTACTGTTAAGTTTATAACTAACCTAACTAACTAACTTTACAACTAACGTTTTAAAAATAGGCAAGGATAAAAATTCAATAAATAACTTAAATGACTTGTAAGTTTTGGATTTTTCTACTTATTTATATACCTACACTTAGACAGATAGGTAGGTATATAAATTAAATAATTATATTTAGTTGTTCAAATATAATTACTGATAGTTCTGATATAGTGATGACAGTTACTAATACTTATTATACATAAAAAATCGCTGGACATACATAAAAAAATATACGCGACGAATAGATAATCTCTCTTCCTTTGAGAAGTCGGTTAATAAATACGTAAGTAGTGAAATTACTTACTGTATTTACAATTTGAGAAACGATCTTTATTTATTAGGTACCTTTTACTCTATGTTAGCATATATGTAGTGTAATTATGATTTTGTAATTACATTTTGATCTAAAATTAAAACCGACGTCCCTATAAAGTTTTTGCATATTCTAGCTACTTCTGAATGTATTTGGTTTATACGTATATTAATTTACGGATTAATTCTATTGCGCAAATTCGGTGGTAGCGTTACTTTGTACACCGTCGAGGTAGGAGCATAGGCGTCACTATATTAGTGGAGCGTGTCTCCCCTTGCGTCATCCACGAAGGACATACGACTACCTACACGTCAGTTTGCGCTGTCTGCTCGGGTTACGTATAAGAAGCGTGTTACATACACGCTTAAGTTATGAATTCTTGTTGTTATCACAAGCACATATCAGGGATGTTATGGACCTCGGTAAGCGTAACCGATATACGAAATAATTTATCGATCCGAAACCGTAACCGAATCTGATATGAAATTTTGGATAATTTCGGATAGGGGCGGATTCTAAATGAGACGCATAAATAGTAGACGTAAAAAAACTTAAATTTCATTTTGGTACTTTCATTTTCCAAAAAAACTAATATCCGAAGTATGCGTAATAATCCGATAAACTGAAATAATGTCATAATATTCGTAACTATAAACGAAACTGGTATGTGCGGTAAGGGAGACAGACCTTTGCGAGGCGTTCCAGCTTAGTCCTCAGGGGTAGCGGCGCATCTGTGGCCGACCTCAGGTAGAAATATCTAATACTATCTGGGGTTCATTACAGTCCATGTCCGTGGGCGGATTTGTCCATGGGCGGCAGTATCCACTTACCATAAGGTGGACTGCATGCTCGTCTGCTACTCTTATATTATAAAAAAAAAAAACCATTTTGTATTTTCATGTATTCGTGTCCAGATCTGAAAATCATATCAATAATCTCCGTTTTCGTATCCGTAACATCTCTAGCACATATTATTATGTACCGTATACACACATCCCTTTTACGTCGGTTTATGTACTGTCTGTTCATTTGATAGCGATAATTGGATCATTGACGCCAGATTTGTAGTAATAAAACGTATGTTTAACGTTATTCTGTTTATTTGATGCTTAGATGCTCATTACGTCTACGCTTCTCGTGTTTTATGGTCTGGGACTCTGGACCTACGTTAGTTTGATGTATTTCTTCGATAATATGACGTCCTCGGATTTCAGATAATGAACGGAAATAAATCCCTATATAAACCATGTCAATAAAATTACTATCATTAGAAGTTCCATTTACATTTTCTTGCGCTGTTAAAATGCTGGCAAGTATCTGTCTATGTTATCTATCTAAAGTATAAGGAGATTGGGTATGTACAATTTTCGTATAAAATAGTCTGAGCACACTGTAAGGTCGTGACGTGGCATGAAAAGAGATTTACAATCTCAAATAAATGTACCTACTACCTCTTGTGGAAAAACTGTGATAAGACCAAATATTGTCCACTCGAAATGTTAACGTCAACGAAATAAAATATAGCATAATGAATAATAAAGTTTGAAATGGTCATAAGGTAAATGCATGAATTAACCTATTTATTGCGTTTATTTGAAACAGTGATTTACTTTTCAGTATAATTCAACGGAATACTTATCCTTTTCCTATTTCGCGATGTCATAGTGACTAGGTTGGACCAGCAGTTCTGGGAATTATGTAATAGATATAAAATATACCTATTATAGAACGTGATTTAGCTTTTTCAGAATTTATATTTCTGAACCAAATATAACCTTTTTTTGGAGAAACTCTCTTTCGCTCTACATTTCCCTTATTATGTACTTCAATGAAATTAATTTATAAGTACCAAAAACAAGAACTACTGGTCACTCAATCTAACAAGATTGAATTTACGGCAAGCTTTTAAAAACTCAATAAAACAACTAAAGGTAATATTTAACTCACATATGAACGATTATAGCTCTACTAGATAGGTCTGTTTACATAGATAAATGAAGCGTCGAATAGTGACGTGTATTTTCCAGGCGCCACTATGCGTCGGCTCTATACGACAATGCAGTTTTAAGTTCGGTGAAAAACAGAGGAGCTAGGCAAGGAAAACTTAACGCGAGTCGTCTGCGGGCGGGCCGCGGCGCGGGCGCGGTGCCGACGTCACGCCTACGAAATCCGAGGCCTCTATAAATGCAAACGCGTCCCTACCACCGAGACCACTCGCAAGCTAGCAGCACACGACAGTTTACTCGCGTTGATCGCTACTTGCGCGTTACTTTATATCGTTCATTCGTGTTCGCACCTCCGTCGCACTCACTCGTACGCAATGACCGTCACCAGCAAGATGAATAGTGTCTCTCGGCAGTCGGTGCTGAGCCGTCTCGGCCCCGGCGGCCTGCTTTATGCAGCAAACAAAATTATAGCGGTACGTCATCACAAAGTGATCAGTGTTCTAATCCTTATAAGGAAGTGTCAGTGTTTCATTGCATTGTACAGAAGGTGTTTTCAACGTGTGTTTTCCATTGTCCTCAGGTTGCTTCCGGTAAAGATGAGGAGCGCTGGCGAAGCAAGGATGAGGGAGCTCTTTTCAAACGTTGGAGACGCTCCACCTCTACCGTAGAGCCCGTTCCCGCTACCGTGCCCGCACCCACAACAACCTCTTCTCAACCCTCCGATTTACTCAAATTTCTAGCTATTGTAAGTATTTATATTCATTTAAAACTTTTTTCCACCTTTAACCTTTTTATTTTAATATTTGCAAACAATATTTATTGTAATATAATTGTTATCAATAGAATCCAATTCTATAAAAAAGTAAACTTAAATTTATAGTTATTTCCTTCATTTGGTTTATGTTCATAACGTAGGTATTAATAAATATATTAAATGCATATTTTAATAAAGAATTTAAATGCAAATGTATAATGTCACGTATATAATAACCACATTAGCGTTTTTTGTTGAAAACCAGTTTTGAAATAAAGTATCTTTTCGAAAGGTTTAATATAGGTATATTTTTAAATTATAGTGACTTAATTTTTTTTTCATTGTTACAGAATGCGCTAGAATTGTCGGCACCCGCATCCGACGCTCTGCTAAAATCACGATCATCGGAATGGTTCCAGCTGTCAGGCCACCCTGGCTCGCTGGCCCCTGCCGGCCCTGGGACCGTGTGGAAGCGACGCTCCGCTGGCGACCATCCCTCTCACAACCCTGAAAGGGACGCCTACGAAGCACTCGCCGCTTGTCCCCACATGCGTAATGCTATCCCGCGCTATTACCGTGAACTGGAGTACGCTGGAGAACATTTTATTGAACTCCAGGACTTATTACATGGGTTCCGTGACCCTCACGTCATGGACATCAAGATGGGCACTCGTACTTTCCTAGAAGATGAAGTGAGCAACGCTCGTGCTCGCACGGACCTTTACGAGAAAATGGTGCGGTTGGACCCTAACGCTCCCACCGAAGCGGAACATGCAGCGCGTGCAGTGACTAAGTTGCGTTATATGCAGTTCCGTGAAGAACAATCATCGTCCGCCGAACAAGGTTTCCGTATCGAGGCAGTGAAACTACCAGGTCAGCCACCCCTTACCGACCTCCAGAAAGTACGAGAGCCGCGTCAACTAGCAGCGACGATAGCTAGATTCCTCGGTCACGATGAGCGTGCTCGTCGCGCCATTGCTGCTCGCCTCCGTGAAATCAGAAGCCTTTTCGAAAAATCTGACTTTTTCCGAAACCATGAAATCGTCGGAAGCAGCATCTTCATCATCTACGACGACGAACGCGTCGGCGCATGGTTGATTGATTTCGCCAAAACGCGACAGCTGCCTGATGGTATGCAGGTGACACATCGCACGCCCTGGGATCAAGGAAATCACGAAGAAGGCTTTCTGTATGGTTTAGACAGATTGATTGAAACTATAGAAACTGCCAAGTTGTCAGACGCGACAGAACCTGACGTGTCGCGTTGAACAGCCACGGAATGAACTCCTGGACTAGCCCCGCGGTCGTGGGACCGCTTACTTGGCCTGCGCGCCTTTGTGCCACTAAGTATGCCACGCCTTGCGCCCGAGCAATGGCATGGAGATGTACAGAAAAACGCTTGTGTTTGTGCATATGAAAGAGAACGCGATTTATGTATCGCCCAATAATGTGATCTAGTCTTTTATTATAATTAAATATATAGTACCATGATTTTATGTCATATTTTATTTTCTATGCCCTTTTAAATAATAATTTCATTAGGTGCCAACAAGTTATAAAAATGAAATTCATTATATTTTTTTAATCTACGAAATTTAATAATAACGATATTATAAAAGAATTCGTCTTTACAAGCATAACTTAAAGGTACCTTGTAGGCTTTCAAATAATACAAACGTAAAATTGTCCAGTTTCGAGATTGGTAATCGAATAAGATATATTTTATGATACGATGGAACTATTCTACATATAGACTCCTATAAGACTATTTTCTAAATACATCAGAACGACTCAGCCCACAAAATAACGTATATTTGATTATTTTTTAGTAATAGCAAATAGGGCATGTGGACATGCAGTCCACCTGATGGAAAGTGGCTACTGCCGCTCATGGATATCTGCAATCAACCTCAGATAAGATTCCTACCCGAGGTCGGCCACAGATGCGCTGCTACCCCTGAGGACTAAGCTGGAATCCTAAATCCTCCTAGGGCATCAAAGTCGATTATAGATTTTATGCATCTAAAAAATACGAAATGTAAATATAGTTCATTTGACCTGATTGTGACCCCTGATTTATGGACACCTACAAGCTAGTCCCACCCAAAGTGTAAAAAGGTTACGTTTAGGACTAAATAACTCCTTAATTAATGGTGGTTATAAAAATAATAGAATACACTAGTCAACATTGTTGCTATTAAGAAGTAAAGAGTTGCAGTTGAGTCATGAATTAATTATGAACCTTACCTTTTCGATCTGTAAATATACTCTTTGGTTAAGCATACAATAGTGGGGTTTAATACCAATTATTTACTTTATATTCTACATATCTATACTAATATTATAAAGAGGAAAACTTTGTGTGTTTGTTTGATTGTAATGAATAGGCTCAAAAACTATTGGACCGATCTTAAAAAATCTTTTACCATTCGAAAGCTATATTATCCACGAGTAACAAAGCCTATGTTATGTATATTTTATATGAAATATATTTGATTTTGAGGCGGTACAAAGTTTGCCAGGTCAGCTAGTTATACTATGATGAGATCCAACCAGGTTTTTAATTAAGTTAAATCTAAAATAACAATTCTTATAGGTAACGATTATTAAAACGGTATATAATTATGCCAGTTCATTCAATTAAAAATAGCCGCAAGTAATTAAATAACCTTTTAATTGAGTTTGTTTTTAAATAAAAATAAATTATAATCAAGAGCAAGACTAATAAATTTTAAACGTGAATAATCACAATTGATACTTTTTTTATGAAACTACTTGAGAGTATATTTAGATAGACCACCGAGTGTGACAATATTTATCTATCACTAGCTGAATCGGAAAAGCCGTTTCGGAGGAATACGGTAAGTAACATTGTGACACGAGAATTTTATATATAAGATTATTTTAAATAATCAATCTATACTAATATTATAAAGAGGAAAACTTTGTTTGATTGTAATGAATAGGCTCAAAAACTACTGGACCGATTTTAAAAATTCTTTCACCATTCGAAAGCTACATTTATCCACGAGTAAAATAGGCTACATTTTATATGAAATATATTTGATAAATAGATTTTGAGGCGGTACAAAGTTTGCCGGGTCAGCTAGTATTATATAAAACACATGGACGCAGGAATCGTGAAGTCAAATACGTTTCACAGAACAATATAGTGCCATCTATCGACAAAATGCAGAAGTAATCAATATACGAATACATTTTAAGATAAATAGGTGGTTATGGAATTCCTATTTGCAGCAACAGGTAAGTGGGTAGCCAATATTTATAATCTTTACTCTGAGGTATAGCTACCGACATACTGCATAGAGATATAGTTATACTATTGAATTGTAATTTACTTTTTATAAAGGATTTTTTTTAGAATTTTAAAACAAATATGTGTATAGGACCGAGTCTAATAAGTGCCTATGCAATTTCAAACCACTGGATATATCTCAAGCCTTTGGTTAATAAATAAATATTGTTTGATAAATATTCAAACAAATGAACAATTAGCAATTTAGTAATAAAACTCCTGGAAGTAAGGGTATAGAAAATATAACCAAGTTATTTAAAGTATTGTAACAAAGTTTATTTATAAGCCTGTTTTTAATCTAAACTAACATCTAAAATAAAAACGTAAATAATAAATCTATAATTAATGTTACAATTGCTTTTAAAAATAACACAGAGTATTAAAATGCAAGTCACAATGCACACATTAATAACTATTATTGAAAATATTGTTAAATTCAATATTATATTACTTTAATGTCAAAAGTTACTAGTTAAATAACTGTTTTATTTAAAAAAAATATGGCAGGACCTAACCTACTACAAGTACAGGAGTACACCTCTGTTTTTTATTTTAAAGTATCAATTAATTATTATTAGTATTAACTATCTATTGAAATACCAATTTATTTCATGTCTAAGGTGTAACAATATATCATGTCAGAAACCAATAAAAAAAAATTAGATTACACATACAAAATTGAGTAAAGTAACTTGGATTCTTCTTATAAGAAACATTAGAACAAACAAACATAATTCAGGTGGTAAAAATGGTGGTTTAAGTAAATTATATTTAGTCATAATTAAAAAAGTTTTGATTAAAATTAACTACCAGAGTTACGAGTCAACCATTGTAAGGTTTTTCTTAGCTTTGGTCGCTTTACAACTGTTTACCTTTGTGGCAAACCTTAGGGAGTTAAGTGTCTCATTGTAACATTCATCGAATTGGTTGATATTGACCAACATAAGGGTTTTGGAGTTGCCCCCGAGACTTGGCATCAAAAGATGAGTCAGTTTGGAGTTTCGGTACGGAATATGAGACTGGTTTGTCTGTAGAGACAAAATCACCTTCGACAACTCTGACAGCGATCTGTTAATGTGTTTAGTTTCATCCATCCTCTGAGTTGTTTTCCCACTCTCTGATCCAGCCAAATCTACCAAGTTCAAGTTACTCGTGAACTTTTCTTTCCGTATCTCATTTATTGCAGATATCTTAATTTGGGCAACAGAGTGAGATCTTGAGCTACGTTCGTTGTTCAATGTAGCCGCAGTTTGTCTGTTACGTTGGGCAAATAACAAGAATCTGATGAACTCATGAGTATTCTTAACTTCTTCCTCTTTTAAATTGGACACATACAAGTCCGATCCTTTCGAGTTTACCATCTTAATGTCATGGTTTGCCTGGTCCTTACTTGAATCCAGCAAGTCATATATGATTTCGTTATATATTTCAAGGAAAGATGCTTTGATTGTCAACTCCCAACCCATTCTTTTCAAATCTTCCATACAAGTGAATATCATATTTATGGAACGTGGTATAATACCATACTTCTCCACTCCGCAACCGCCTTCCATGGTGTAGGTTTTGCCTGAGCCAGTTTGGCCATATGCAAAGATACAAACATTATAGCCGTCTAAAGCAGACTGGACCATTGGGGAAACCTCTGCGAAGACATCCTCCTGCGAAGAGTGTGGTGTAAAAATACCATCAAAGGTAAATGAATGTTGTGACTTGCCTTTTCTGGCAGAGTTTAATAGTTCAATCTTCTCAACCTCTATTGAACAAGCATCAAGAACATTTAGATTGTACAAAGGCTTGGAAGTTTCTGACTCTAAAGGTGGTCGTACCCTGCAGTACACTCGGATATTGCCCTTCAAGTCCTGAATATTGTTTCTCAAAATCCTCTGATCTTTATACATAGTCGCTAGAATATTTTGTAACGCTTCAGAATCTGTTTTATTTTTTGCAATTGTATCAAGTGCTTCTTTATGGTCAAGTTGTAATTTGTCATATTCAATACATATTTTCTTGAGGTGATCAGTCAATACTCTCAGTGCTTCAGTTTCTTCTTTGAGACTTTTATGTTGCCTCGATAATTCATTATGTTCAGCTTGAAGTTTATCAAGTTGTGCCGATTTTAGTTTTAAACTTTTGGTGACATCCTCCAATAATCTTGTTTTGTTTTGTAATTCTTCATTTTCCTGTTTCAAGTTCTCAAAATCAATTTTGATGGTTTCAAATTCACTTGATCTTTCTTTTAACATATTCAACTCATTGGAATTGTTTTCCATTGTTTCTTTATTTTTTTCATACTCATCGGAGACTTCCAAGTATTTATCTTTGAGATCGCTTAATTCACTTTTGATTGTTTTGTGTTTTTCTAACAAGTCGTTGAACCTTGCTTTATAATCATATGGCGGTATTTTTGGAGCAACAGTAGCAGGCTTTCTCTCAACCTTTGCAGTTTTGGCGGGCACATTAACAGTGGTGGGTGCTGTCGCTGATCTCTTGATGCGCGGCGCTGGCGCTGGTGCGGCGCTCGTTATGCCATTGCGTGCAGGCTTCGTATGATTCAGAAGTAGATTTTTTTTGTCGGCGTCACTGAGGCCATTACCGATAGTTCTTGTTATATTCCGCATATTCGAAAGACCTGGCCGGTTTTCTTTGGAAATCGTGGGATATTTTGGTATGCGCGACATCTGCAATGACGTCAAAAATACTTTGTTAGCATTAGGCTTTTTAGTCTTACGATAGATAACGTAACATGGAAGTGTCTGAACTTGCATTTCTTGGGAATTATAAGGAAAAATTACAGAACTTGAACTAGTAATATAGTACAAAATGGTCAGTAAACATTATTATTCAAGGACCGTTAAAATTCTTAGTTTTTGATTATTATTGTTTTGTCAAACTTGGGAGACTACATTCATTAAGAAATATAGTAACATTAACGTAGCTAAACGAAAGAAGATTTATATTATTATGAGGAATTGCATACTGATTACTTATTTTAAATCTACATACCTCGGTATTTATTAACACTACATTCAATTAACACAAAACACAAACAACACACACGATTAATCGTTTGTCACTTTTACAAACGAAAAACGGACATACAAAATTCAAAATTCGAACGCTGAACGCTACAGATAAGGATTTGCCATATGAAAAAATATAAAAGCAGGATCACACATGTGTAGTGCAGTATAACTAAGAAAGACATATAAAATATTAATAAATATTTTAAATCAGATAATAATGGTAATCAAAAAATATTTTCTAATTAATGATAATAACCAAAACCTATAAACGATATATTATGATATAGAAATTGTATGATAAAAATGCAAAGATGAAGAATTTTTATTAAAAATATATATACTCATATTAAAAGTACAGGTCTAAATCTATATTTTTTAAATGAATTGTTAAAAAAAACATATATATACAAAAAACACATATATAGTAATAATACAGATAATATAATAAAAATATTAAATAATTAAATATATTTTATCTGTAGAAACGTGCACATGCGTTTTTAATATTGGGTAGGCAACACTGAGTGAGAAATGTCTAATTGCCATTTTCTGGCTTAGGTGTCTTGTATGTGGTGTGGCAGATATTTAGAAAATTGCGTTGTTTTTGCAGTGTATGTAGTATTAGAACCTAGGATTATTCTATAATAAGTGATCTGGACGATTGTAGAAACTACTCTTTATAAAATACATTTAGTGTCGAATACAATAGCATTGTTAAACCTGTTTATCACTCATTGACGGATGTCCTTGTGCATTTTGCAAGAACCGGTGTGGCGGTAAATTTGATTTTTGATACGAAAAAGTTGTAATATGTGAATTATTCTACAATGGGCAGTTCGGAAGAAAATGTGTTAGCTTGCGATAATAAAAGTGAAATAGTGAATAATGAGAATGATGCAGGTGATATTTCGGAAAATGATGCGATTGATTCTACGGATCAATCGTTGAATGCGAGCGCTACCGCGGACCCGCCTGGCGGTGACGCAAATTGTAAGGAAGGAGATGCGATCAGCACAAGCGCAAAAAAAGCCAAGAAAAAGTTCCGACATGGCAAGAAGAGCCACGTGCCTTCCAAGGATAGCACCGAGAGAAGCGCGGTCAGGCGGGTTCACCAAGGCACAAAGTTTAAACAAAGTAGGAAACGAGCACAAAGTTTTCCCTCCATATCCAAGTTTTTCTTGCCGTACAAAAGGCCCCGCAAGGAAGCTATCATTCCTCCAACGAAATTTCTTCTTGGCGGTAATATATCGGATCCTTTGAACCTCAACAGCTTGCAGGATGAGGACATTAATCGAGCTATGAATGCTGTGACACCCGAATCTTCGCCTTTGCCGACACCACCGAGGCACAAGGCAAAAATTGATGTTATTATACCCCCTAACATCAGGGACCCTCTGAATCTAATGGAGCCGCTGGATAATGAAGAGTATGAGAAGCGGCTGGAGATGCAGCAGAGGAAGCCGCGTAAGAAGCCTAGAGTAAGGCGGCGCACAACAGAGAATGTCACTCCATCGATTGAAGTGACCGTTCCACCGGAGGAAGGTATAAAGGAGCCACCTCCACCGGAGCCATCAACATCAAAATCACGCAAGAGATCCTGCAGTGAAAGTGAGAACGCCTCACAGAAGGGGAAGGATAATAAGAAGCTGCGACGTATGGACTCATTGGACAAGATAGTGAGCCCCGTGGTGCCCCAGCCTGGTGCTTGGATGCGAGCGCGACCTCAGCCTCGCGCGGCGGTGACCGACCGTCCAGCTTCCCCACATCGCACCAAGCTAAAGAGCTTGTCTGAAAGTGAACAGAAGTTACCAACATTCCACCCCAAAAATTCAAGATATCAATATGGAAACTATGATAGGTATGGTCTTTCAAATTATAATTCTTATTAAGTATGTTAGAATTCGCAAGGTGCAGTGGTTTCTGTGGTAGAAGTGTAGACACTTTCTTGTGTCTGCCTGTATGTTTATAATTTATCAGTGTTTTTTTTCACATATATATTTGGTCAAAAACCAATTGATATGCCCTTTGAATTAGTATGTCCTGTGCACATTCAATAGTATTTTATTTTTCGGCGTTTTTGACTTTATCTACTGAACCATAATAGGAAGACAGTTTATATTATCTGAATGTGTTTACTTTTTCGCCCAGAATTCACTGCAATTCAGATTAATATGTTGACTGTTCCGTCTAGCAAAACATCATTAAGATGTATCCAATAATAATTTTTATAAGTAACATTTCAGTTGAAAGTTTCTAGTTGTTGTAAATAATTACTACTGATGAGATTAAATTTTATCTTTCATGTTTGTCTTTAACTTCATTCTAGTTTACAGAATGAAGTTAAAGACAAACATACAAGATATTGCAAAATCGAATGCAATAACATAGGTAGTTATATATAGCTATAGCTGATATTTACATAGGATATTGCAATTTTCGATGCAATCATGTGGCTATATGATTGTATGTTATGTGTAAGAAATTTTTATAGCTAGTGTTAAGTAAACATCATAATTCCACAGTACACAAAACATTTAATAGTTTGTAAGAGGTTTTCTTATCGTCTTTCATTTTACAATGTTAGGCTGTACTGACCGACTAGTATGTTATTTTAAGTAATGTTGTTTTGAAAAAAGTAATAATGATAAATTAATAAAAATAACAGCAATTTGGTTTGGTGGTAGAATCAATTGTCGTCTGATTTTGGAGCCACCAGTGTCACATCTGTCTAATAAGAATATTTTTATGTTTTGTGTTGCTATGTTATGGTTTGAAGGGAGACATATTGGTCCAAGCTTTCCAGCGTAGTCATCAGGGGTAGCTGAGCATTTGTGGCCGACCTGAGATGGCAATCTAATCTTGTGTAGGGTTGATACCAGACGTCAATGGATGGTAGTAGGTGGGGTGGCCACTTACCATCACTCGGCTCGTCTGCTACTCCTATATTATAAAAATAAGATGTGGACTGCATACTCGATTGCTACTTCTAGATAATAAATAAATATATACATTTTAATTCTGCTGTTTCAGATATTATGGTTACCGCAACTTGAACGCCATGATGGACATCCGTCTGCAAGTGTTTGAAATGCATCGGCATTTGTTCCAGAATAAGGATGTGTTGGATATTGGATGTAATGTTGGCCACATCTCGATTGCTGTGGCTCGTACTCTTGGTGCTAAATCTGTAGTTGGTATAGATATTGATTCAGTGCTTATTGGTAAGTTCTGATTACCTTAAAACTTTCCTTGATATTGTTGTAACATCATCATCAAAAGTAGTTTTTCCATTTCATGTAGATGGCTTGGATATGTGGCGATGATCATAGTGGAGATGAGGACTGTTTGGCCTCAATTACAACCTACATTCTATATGTAATCCGTTATGGACCTCCATGGGCAGCAGGGACCACTTACCATCATGTGGACTGCATGAGCCTTTGGGTACTTTTATCTTATAAAAACATCATATAAAAGAATTACTTATCTTGTCAAACCTACATTGCTTGACTGGAAATACCATTTAATGTAGGATTGAACTATTAAAAAAGAAGGTTGCTATAATTATAATAATTATGGTCATAGTTTTTTGCCATTTAATTCTAATATGTATATAATAATAGTAAATCCACATTACAATCAACCTTGAAGTTAGAATTAATGCGGAAAGGTGTGACCACATAATTTTTCTTAAAATAATTATATTTTTATCACTGATCACATTATAATTTATATTAAGAGATTTTTTATTTTCTATTTCAGGTCGAGCTAGAAAAAATCTGAAATCCTTTGTGCCTGTTCCATCGGAAATACCAAAGACAGATGATGAGAAGAAGTCTGATATAGGTGATGATAAGAAGTTGGTGTGTGATAAATGCAAGGAGGATAAATGTGATGATTGTAGTAATGTTGATATGGATCCAAAGCAGGATAAAGATGATGATTCCAAGAAGAATTTGAGTGGCAGGAAGGTTAGGAGGCCGAGGAAAAATCGCAAGGCAGTTAATAAGCAAGATCATGGACAGTTTTTCTTCCCGACATCAATGTGTATGCTATACGGACCCCTGGCGGCTCCAGCTCCTGAAAGTACTCCACTAACATTCCCATATAATGTAACATTTAAACAGGTGAGTTTTGTTTGTTTATTTGAAATATCAAATGGGCTGGGAGTATGCCTGATGTAAATGGTTGCAGTAAATGCTGTGTAAGCAGACATACTACCTGATGGAAAGTAGTCAATGTCACCTATGAACATATACAACACCAGAGGAGTCGCCAATGCATCGCCGGCTTTGAAGGAGGGCTCTTTTTGCACCTTTTTGAAGAGCCCCATGTCTTAGCGCTCCGAGAGTACCTCAGGAGGACATTTGAGGCTCTTTCCACATGTTGCACGTTAGTGACAAGAACGTCCGCGCAAACCGAACCGTGCAGGACCGCCACGAGTCCAGTTGGTGTGGATAGAACGTCATCCTTCGGCGAGTGTTGCGATGGAGGAATGGTGACGTAGGTCACCAAAAAGTTCCTTGGAACACTCACTATTGTTATGGTGGTAGAACATGTTTCCTAATAATTGGGTCACCAACGTCCATGGGTGGCCGTGACCATTTACCATCAGACGTTACCATCAAGCTCGTTTGCTACTTCAATCTCATAAAAATAGAAATAAAATTACGCGAATGACGAATTCTATAAACTTTCAATGATTACTAATTAATCGTTCAATAATTTCAGGGCAACTACGTGCCCCGCGAGGAGGTGGCAGTGGGCTCCGGCATGGAGAGCCCCCAGTTCGATCTGATCCTCTGCTTATCCACAACCAAGTGGATGCACCTGAACTGGGGCGATGCGGGACTGAAGCGGGCCTTCCGACGCATGTTCGCCGACCTCCGTCCAGGCGGCAAACTCGTGATAGAAGCACAGAACTGGGCTAGCTATAAGAAGAAGAAGCGTTTAACGGTATATACTTTTATTTTTAACACTGAACTTAGGGTGGAAAGAGTAATAATTGCTTTGAAGTCATTTCGTGTGTGCAATGTTTTACACAGTGATAACACATGGAGCGTTTTTCTTCCGCTTTCGTTGCGGACGCGGAATTGCTGTTTAGTTTCAAAAGCTGCCGCCGTAACATAGTAGCCATAGGACGGAAGAAGATCGAATTATATTCGTCGCAGCGGAAATAAGTCGCGCTATGAAATCGGCAGTTGTCATTTGCTTTCATTTTCATATTTATACGCGTGATGCGCTTCTGTTTTCCGGGAAGTAAAACGCTACGTGGATTCTAAGCCTCATGCATTTTTTTAACATGATCAATCAGGATGGATAAAAATCTAATATAAACTATATATTGTATATAAAGCCTTTTTCTGTATACTATACAGTCTATATCAGTCGCATTTTAGTTTTTTAAAGTAGGTTTATTATTTTTTACTTTCTCACTTTACAGACAGGTCATTTCATATTGAGGTTTATGATAAAATACCACATGTGGTTTCATATGTATTACTGATAACACATTGCTTGAAAACTTATTTATTTTAGATAGAGTTACCACATTAATAAATAATCATAGATAACTTAAAAATCTAAGCTAAAAACTGATATTTGGTAGCTCATTCAATAAATGCGATCTAACATTAATAAATTCAAAGATTGGTCGCCGGTCAAAGAAAGCATTATTTTTAAATAGACCTCATATTTGAAAATAATGCTTTCTTTGGAGCTGTTGGTAGATCTTATAAAAACACAGATTCGTTTAATAATATTTTATATCTAACACCATAAATATAAACATCAAATACTGTTAGACAATTTCAGTCACTAATGTTAATCATTTAAACATATTTTAATGTCATGTAGCAATTAATTAACTTTATTACATTTGTTTGTTTCAGCCAACAATCTATGAGAATTTCAATTCAATTGAACTATACCCCAACAAATTCCGGGAATATCTGCTGTCGCCGGAGGTCGGGTTCAGCAAGTGTTGCATCCTGGGGACGCCGCAGCACGCGAGTAAGGGCTTCCGGCGGCCGATCCAGCTGTACGTGAAGGGCGACTTCACGCCGAGCAAGGCGCGCTGGTCGGACGCGTACGCGCCGTCGTCGCACCACCGGTCGGAGGCGGAGCCGCCGCGGCGCACCGTGTACGCGCCGGTCGCGCCCGCGTACCGGCCGAGCGACGACGCGCCGTCGTGCGGCGCCGCCACGCCGTACTCGCCGAACCTGGACTGCAGCGCGGACGACTCGCCGTTCTACAACCCGCGCAGCGACTCGTACGCGCCGTCGTACCAGCCGCCGCGGCCGACGGTGTACGCGACGCTGCCGTCGCCGCTGGGCAGCGCGTCGCCGGCCGCGTCGCCCGCCGCGTCGCCCGCGCCGCACGCCGAGCCCGCGCCCGACCCGCTCTCCGCGCGCGGCTTCCCGCCCCCCGAGGACTGAACGCCACGCAGTGGCTCATCCGCCTTTCTTTTATCTTTGTAAATATCAAGTTAGATCCTCTAGGATTATGTTCTGATAGGCTGAAAATATTTTATAATATTATACCTATTCGTAATGTCGTAATGGCTTTTATTTATTGCTCCCCCTTACACTTTGGACCCAGCCGTATTTGTCCATTTTACATTAAAAATATATCTGTAAGCATATTTTTGTAATTTTATGTAAGCATTTTTCTATTTATTAGTATACATTATCCAATGCTTTTGATATCCCATTTTGAGGTAATTTTTTCAAAGTATATTTACGGAAGTACAAAGTACATCAGAATTAACAATTCATAATTGTTCATATAGTCCTATAATTTTATGTATACAGAAGGTTTACAATATACCTTTACAATATAATATTACATTAAAATCAACTTTATGAACTACTCTTCTATTTCTAATATTATTGTGGACGACAGTGGACGGTTGCCGGATTGATATGTTTGTTTCGCATTTTTTCCGTACGGGTATTATTCGTGAGTTTGTTATTGTTAATCTTGTAAAAGTGCAGTGATGTGCTTCTGTGATTATTGTGCGTGGTAGAGCGCCATAGAAATTTACTTCCAAATCGAGAGCGCTAGTTAATGTGAGTAGAATATATTTATTATTTATGAGCTTATAATAAATACGATAGCAAATTAAGATAGACCTGTAGACAGTGGCATAGAAAACATTAAACTGCCCCTGTATGAAAATTTGTTGGGGGTCCCCAAATTCCTTTTTTCATCTTTTTAATCTTTGAATTGAAATCTTTATGCACGTTGGGTACTTTTTATGGCATCTTTTTCTCCAAAAAATACAGCCTAACCGTTTTAAGTGAAATTGTTGATTGTTGATAACATTACGAATTTTTACTTACCCATGGGGCCAGTGTAGCCCAGGGGCCCCGTATCATACATTTGTATCATTACATATACATTTTGTATCACATAAATCAAGGATACATATTTAGTAAAGGAACCAGTTTCGTCGATCGTTTGCTCGTTTCAAATAATTTGAAGAATTATTACCAACAGTCGCATGGTAGGTAAGTGGTAGCCACTATCGCAAGGGCCGGATTTAAGGAGGGCAACCGGGGCGGCAGCCCCGGGGCCTCCGCAAAAGAGAGGCCCCCACAATAGAAACGTCGGATTTTTATTTAATTCCGACTAGTAAACACCAGTAAAAAAAAATATCTTTTCCTTTGATATTTTTTTCGCTGTTTACCTTTATCTACAGTACTTTGTACAAACATGAATAGTAGAAGAATCTACCTGCGTTTCACAACAAAATATTTATTGAAAAACTGTACTGAAAAAATTGATCATTTTATTCGGAAAATAATTTGGGGCTAGAGGGCCTCCACTTCTTGTTGCCCCAAGGCCTCTAGACCTCTAAACCCGGCCCTGACTGAAGGCAAAAGTGGCCTAGTTATGACGCTGATGTCCCCTGAGTCGAACGATTAGATCTACCATCTGTTAAGTTTAAGAATAAAGCGGAGATTTTTTAAGTTTTATTTGGGGGAACCAACTGATAAACGAGCTAAATAAGTGAAATTTATCTGTTGAGTATAGAAGTGGGTTGACCAAATAAATAAAATATTTATACTATAGGTAAGCGAATTTGTCCTTAGCATTGACATCGATTTTAAAGATCAAATATACATAATATACAAATTGGTTCGTCGTAAACAGCTGCAATAGTTAGAAAACTGTGTCGTAACATATTTAATATATTACGAGTATATTAATGTATTTAATCACTTCCTAATTCCTATCAGGAAGGTAAAATAATAAGGTTAATATATTTAAATGCATTTGCCTCACATTAAGTAAAACCAGATTTCAAAATAAATTTCGCTTCGCAGCGGGGGGGAATCCGTGGTGGGAATCTCTTGAATATTAATATACGAATTACAATTAAAGAACGCTAAACAAATTCGCTGTTATCCTTATTGTTAAATGAAATGTTTTTATTCGACGTTACAAACGTGCCTATTTTTACAAGAAAATTAAGTAAGAGATTAACATTTAATCTAAATACTTATGTACTTACTTAGATAACAAACGGTATTTAATTAAATTACCAACAAAGCATTAATTTATATTTAATATGAGAGAGCACCGAGGTTATAAAAAAAAACTTAATTTTAAGAACATAGGTATCGTAATCCTCACTGATATCTATAATTAATCCATTATATATCTTTAATTCTCATTATAATGATCGCCATCCACAACCACCATCCACATCTTGAAGAAGTGTATCAAAATAATGATGATATTTGATGGAATATGTATTTATAAATGGTTCAAAAATATTGACTTATATTGCAATGACTATGAATAAAGTAAAAGAAGTATAAACATAATATTTTTCCGCATTCTATTTTCAGTTAAGTAGTTATCTGTTTTTACATTCCGCCGTCTATTGCCGTATATATTCACTAAAGCCTCTAAATCCGTCCACATTAATTATATCCTGACCCCTGTCATTCTTGCACGACTTCGTTTGTGCGTAACTATCTAAGGCAATATATTGAGGTCTGCTCTAAACAATTTTCCGAGTAGTATTCAAAAAGTAACAAACTATAATTACCCATAGGCGATCGTGACCAGTTGATCAGGACATTTTTTTTTTATATAATATAGGAGTAGCAGACGAGCATACAGTCCACGTGATGGTAAGTGGCTACTGCTGCCCATGGACATCTGTAATCAACCCCAGATAGGATTAGATATTCCTACCTGAGGTCGGCCACAGATGCGCCGCTACCCCTGAGGACTAAGCTGGAACGCCTCGGAAAAGTCTGTCTCCCTTACCACACCCTTCAAACCGAAACACAACAGAGCATAACACTGCTGTTATTAGGTAGAAAATTAGAAATAGGTGTGGCGGTGGTGCCGCCGGAGTCGAACCACAAAGGGTTCTACCACTTTCAAACAAATTAGGAAAATATGTGCATATTTATTTAACTTCTTTATTTATTTCTATAAAACATTGTTGTAAAGTAAGACTAAAAACTACTTTGCAATGGTCCGTTACACGGAACACCCATATGTACTTGGTCCATAACAATATTATGTATGATGGTATGTATGTATATATATCTACCTACTTTAAACTATACCGTATGCGCCGCCCTCATTCCCACATATGGTACGTACGCTTGTAAAAATAAAATATACCTACCATCACCACTATAAAGCCATCATCAAAATGTGTTTTGCTTCTAAACGGAACACTGTCAGGGCTAGTTGGATCTAGGAGGGTTTATGTACAGGCAATTTAACTAACTCAACGATTAACAGTAAATTAATATCGGAAATTTATAACACGAATTTCCGCATAATTACTCATGATGCTATTAACTGTACAAATTTAATTGTGTAGCAGGTTGCAAGCCATAATTCATAATAACTAGAAATACTAAATTATTGATACTATAATGAAATTGCGTGTGATCGTAGGGGTAGGTACCTATTTAGGTTCGAACACGTAAACCAAATGCTTTATTTCGACACATACATAGTAAGTTGCAACTGGAAATAACTCAAACCGTCTAATGTCGCACCACGTTTCAATAAGCTTACCATGCAGGTACATTATTTCTAAGGACATAAAAATAATATGCATATAGCTACTTAAATTATAACTAACTTTCTCAAATTATACTTTTGTTTATACATACAAAATGTAATTTTATGTAAAATCCTGTGAGTTAAACATTTTAAAATAACGGAACAGAAACAATGTCATTTTATTCCTTCACAGTTTGCGAAGTTTCAGGAATATTTTCAGAACAAAAGGAGAAAATGTAAATGGATTTGATTATCAGTACATTATGTAGCGACTTCCCGCTCGTCGTCAAGAGATGGCGCCACAAGTATTCTGAATCACGCTATCGAATTTTTCTAAACATTTTGTAGGTACATGTACAGGTTCCGAACTGAGACTATCCGAGCATGGCCGCTCTCCGGGCATATCTCATAGCCCGGCGGGAGATCGCCCTTTACCAAAATAAGGTAAAATAAATACTTCATTACGTGTTTTCACAACATTATTTATTTATCTGACTTAGTGTTACAGTTTTAAAATACTTAGACATATTAGTACATACAACATATCACGTTATTTAAAAGCGCAGATGTTTTCATTGAAATAAGTATAATTACGTGAACATCAAAGAGATTAAATATAAAGAGCTATAGAGTGGACATTGTCAAGATTTTCTTAGAAAAACTTTCATACCCATAACCTTACCCCATGTCCAAAAGGACGTAATATATTTAAGATCGTCTTTCTACCAATTCGTTATAAGTCGCGGATGACCCTTTGTCCCAAAGTCCGGTCTATTGCTATTATATAGTTGAATGGATTCAACTTATGTAGGTCTACAGGGAGCTATGGTTACTCGAATCAAGACAAATGCCTCAATTTTCCATCTGACGCACAAATCCAGCGTGACTGATGCTGGCGGATACTCCTGAAACCAAACTATACGTATTTGTTGATAGCAGTTTATCTGATAAGGTCAACTAAAGACAGGAAATATTTTTACGTAAAGAGCAAACTAAATAAATGGCCAGGTGTGAGTTGAACTCGTACGTTGAGGGTTTCGTAATTGGTGTCTTGTTATTAAGTAATCTAGTTCGTTTTTATTATAAAAATATGTATTTGTGTAGTGTAGCAGCTATAAATGTTCATGTTAATTAGGTAAATAGACCGATAAACGGCAAAATCATCGGGTTCTTGTATGGAGACTCCCTATAATTTTTATCTTTTTTATTTTATTTTTATTATTATGTCAATATAGCAGTCTTGGTAATACACACAATACATACTCGGTAAGTGTTCATATACTTCTTACGGTTCAAGAGACGACAGGCTGAAAGGCATCGGAAACTTAGTAGGTACTTAATATGTAAATACCAAACCCAAAAGGTAAAAATAGGGTCTTACTGGGTTCGTTTTAGGTAGTCATCGAATTAAGTCATCCTTGAACAAATTGAAAAACAATATGAGCCTTTCTTTGAAGCCGTTGTCTGAATGTCTAATCATGTGTGTTTTAATTTTCTTTATTGACATCTTTACAAAGAAAATATGTGAGTCTTCCCCATTTTCTTCATGTTTCCTTTGTTTGGGAAGGTAATTCGAAAGATAATTTAACATAACAATGAACGGTGGTTGTTGCAAAGGAAACTTTATGCTCATTGGTATGGTATTATTAATACACAAGTCGTATTATCGTACTAGTGGCCATGTAGCTACGACACAAAGTAAATTTAATATTCTTAGAAGTCCACTGTAGCCGCGATATTTAATTAAGGAGTTGGGGTAACGTTGCTGAGTGATTGACGAAGAACACCCGACACTAATACCTCCCTCTAGATCAGCGATTCCCAAATTATTTTGGACAAGAGTGCCCTTTTCCAAAATTAACTACTTTATTACACCTTACTTTATTACACTATGGGGGTCCTATTACACTATGGGGGTATAGTCAAAAATTCTATCGCATATTTCGTTCTATTGATACAAAATACTCACCAATTTAAACTTTCCTATTGGTTAAGTGAGTAAACTTTACATTTTGTCTTAAACATTTAACAAAATAAATAGACTTAATAAATACAAATTACATACAAATACGGTAAATATCTGGTCCAATATTGATGAATTGCAGTCTGCAATCTTTGCATTAGTCGGTTTCAAATAAAAACTTGTGTTAATTAATAGAGGTCAATTTTTAATCCTGGTCGACCTCCAATATCAGTTTTCGTTTATGTCGACCCGTGGGAAACCGATTCCGACTCAAGGAGTCGATATCAACCACTTTGGGAATCACTGCCCCAGATGTTGTTATTAAGTGAAAACGTCCCGATTTCGCATAATCGAACCCAACTTTTCTAAAAGTTTATTCCATTTATAAAATGAGATTTTACTAAATAGAGCTGTATGTAGGTAACATGTAGGTAAGTAGATACGAGCAAAGGTGAATTGTTTGACTTTTACTATCAGAAATCGCCCTATCTATCCTCGCAGGAAAAAGGTTGAATTAATAACTACAAAAAATGTTATCTCGGTAACTTGTGCTTTGATTTTACGTATAACTTATCATAATACTATAACGAAGTACGAAATAAAAAAAATGTATAAAAAAATTGGCTTAAAGGTACACTACTTATTTTTCCGAGGCGTTCCAGCTTAGTCCTCAGGGGCAGTGGCGAACGAATCTGCGGCCGACCTCAAGTAGGAATACGTAATCTTATCTGGGGTTGATTGCAGTTGTCCATGGGCGGCAGTAGCCACTTACCATCAGGTGGACAGCATGCTCGTCTGCTACCCCTATATTATAAAAAAGGCTAGTAAAAGAAAATCTACATTTCGTTGGGCATAAAAATACAAATTATAAATTATGGGTAGTAAGAAAATCAGTATCGTTCGCGGTAAACTTAATATTTCGTAAATTTGCTGTAATAGAAAGCTGTAGGTATATTCAGTCTGTTATTAAAGTGAGAAGCTCAAGCCATCACCAGGTGTTATTAAGTGAAGACACGTAGTTGTAAAACCCGAAGAATTAATATTTGGCATGTTGGAAACACCCTGAAAATATTTCTGGTGGAATAAAGCGTATTATTATAATTATTCCCGTATAAAAGTATTAGCTAAGCACCGATAACTAAAAAAACGTTTTAGGAAACTCAGAAAACTTAGAAATTTGAAATTTGAATACAGGTTCAGGAACCCAAAAATAATAATACCTAGGAGTAACAAAAATTGTACTAATATACAATATCATTGTCTAATAAAAGAAATTCACCGAAACACTATATTGTTAATACAGATAGTTTACAATAGCAAAGGAAGATCGGCCATAATACATTACAACTATTTTTATCGAAGGTCAATCGTTTTCGACGTTCTATCTTCCTTGTTACATGTCATATTTGTGTGACCGCTCTCCCTGTTGTGACAAAAAATTAATACTTACTAGAGAAATTGGTGCAAGAAGTAAGATATTTTGACGTCCCAAATGCCCAAGAAATGATTTTTCTGCGTTTATGGAACAACGAAATTGCTGGCTAGTAGATAAAAATCTTTTTCAGTAAGTAGAGTTACTCGTAGATTATAGATTGACATATGTCTTTCTCATGTTTTTCATTTTCTCATGTCTTTAGCGTGGCGAAAAAATTTTTAAGTCTAAGAGTTAGATATATAATGCCGAAACAAGTAGAATCACGTAGAGATCGCCATTGCGAGTCATAAAATAAAATAAAAATCCTCGGACTCGTCTGGCGAAGGGACTAAAGCCAATCATGGAATATCATTTGCGCGTCGCATCAGTTTTACTTATTTTCTTTACTGAAGAAGAATACTTGAGTAGGTACCTACATAAAGTATGTTTTAAATAAGACTTATCCAATGGTCTGCGGGCACGGCAGTGCCCCCACCAAGTCGAGCATATTTATAGAAAGTGTGGGTCGGTCCAGGCAAATCTTGAAAAGTGAAAAAGGTGGAAAAAGCAATATTTAGGCGTTTTTCAGCGAATTCGCTGGGACTTTCCTGCTTTTGTCATCGAAATAAATAAATATATCTTTTTAGTGACAATGGGGCATATCTTCAAAAGACGGGTGCCTTGGAAGGTGTCGCTCCTTGGTTATTTCGGATTTTGCTCCACTAAATCCCCCAGGTGGCTGTCCTCAGGACTACGTGATAGGTTTAACTACGTGTATAAATAGAGATATGAAGTTTTATATTAAATAACATTCATGGAAGTGCACGAGGGTGGTGTCGCGCGTGAAAGCTTTGTAATTACATTAATATCACTAATTATTCAATGGAAAATGTGTCACTTCCCACTTTTTAGAATTTTATAACTAAATAGCAAAAACTTTTAATTTTAAGCAACGTACTTATTGATAATTTAGAGTATCTATCCACATTGAAGTGGGTCAGAATTAGCATTCATAGCAACAAACTACTGCGCAACTTATTGGAAAGCTTGTTACGTAAGTATAATTAATAAGAGCCAAGTTCCTTATGGAAGAATGTACAAAAATAAACATAGTACTGTATATTTTGTAAAAAACTTCAATAATTTATAAAATTGTTAGAAATTTTGGTAGTTTGAATGCAATGGCATTATTGCAATAATTATTTTCGCCATAAAATACCCATTTTTATCAATTTATGAACGTGTTACACACAGACCGTGGCATGCAAAATAATATTTAAGACCTTTCTAATTTGTACACAACGTGAATATAGACATCTTGTAGATGTCTATATTCACATAAAAGAAAACATGTTTTGCTTTGTTCCGATGTGTAAACAAATAGGTTTGTTCTGGTGGCGTAACTATAGGGTGACAGAACTGGCAAAATGCTGAGGCCACGGGCTCCAGGCCTGAGAGGCCGTGAACTCAAAAGTGACCATAAAAATCTCTGAAATGTGTATAAATCGGCCAAAAATAAATTCTCTTGAAATGTTTATAGGTATGTGCATGAAAAAAGGTCGCCAGGACCAAATAATCTCTAAATGTCTATTAGAAAAATGTGTTTTATAAGGGCTTCATGCAATGAATTTTCCAAAAGTCTCCAAAGTTGGGATTCATAAGGCACAGTTACGCCACTGGTGTTCTTATAATTTTGCCTTTAATAAACTCATAATACCCCATTTATATTTCACACATTCAACGTGTCGTATCAGACAAAATCATACTTTTTTGACAGGCACGGCACGTATCACCCGGTTACATTATACGTATATTATACATTTATAAAACGATATGATTTTGCTTTAACGGACCGTGTCTGACACGTACGATGTCTGTAAATATAAATGCACTAAGTGTGTATTGAAAGTTAAGTGTTCGGTAGAATATTAAAATCCTCTAATATGTTGATGTGTGGTCTCGAGTAGACACGCGGGAACTAAGAAAACCTTTTACTTTAAGTCTAAGCCGTAAGTATAGATAAAAGGGGAGTCGACAGTAAATTTAATAGCTCTTTTAGTATCGAGCCAGCGAAATAAAAGAATAAAAAGGGTAACATTGCCTGGATCATTACGGACGTTGTTATTCAGATTAATAACTTGAAAAGTGACGAGCAATTTGAGATACGCCGCCTCTTTGTTGTGACGAAAAACGAAAAATGGAAAGTTTTCCACAATTTTGTTGCTAAGTACGTTCTTGTCTAAAGTATTTGCCTTTATCTTTCATGTAGACGGGTCGATAGCATTCTACTCTTTTATTTTTGACGAGTTACAAATGCAGTCTCGATTGGCTGATCTAAAGGTTTAAGGGACTTAAAAAATTCAAAATGCCAAAATCATTTAGGTACCTTTTAGGGAGCGGCAATATTTCAGAGAGGTATGATTATATTATAAAAGTAAAATTAAAAGAATGATATAAAAAAAAAAACAATGTTAATTTGCTGAAATTGCGCGAGTTTCCTTATGGCAGTTAATTCAAATTATTTAAACGTTTATTTTTACCTAAGCAGACTTGCTGTCGTAAAGTTTATTGTTGTTGTTACCTCAATAACTAATTCGGTATGCCATTCTTAGGTAATATTATTTAATATAAATATATAAATAGATATAACTAAACCGTTGCTCAAACACTAAAATCTTTGGCACACTTCTAAGTAACCTATCGATTAAGTGTTATCGCTTGGTGCATGAGAATTCTTAAATGAAGCTTTGTATAGATGCATTCTGCTCTATTCTACGTAAATCTTATTCATCGTCACGACGAATACAAGGAGCAATTGGGTTTGAGGTTTTTTGTCGCCGATAAATTTCGGAGACGGCTTTGCTCTTTTTCCCAACATGTATGTTAGCTAAGCATTCAACAAAGTCTCGGGCCGCGTAAATCCTTTCTATCCTTTGGAACCCTTTTTTTTAACATGGGCATCGAACTGGAACTTAATAATATATGACGAAGAAGAAAAATTAAAAAATGTCTATTAGTCAAATGTATACTTTTTGTAAAATCGTGAATAAATTTATTTTAATGTAATGAAGTTCGTGATATTTTATAATAGTTGAGTATTATCATTGTATGTATCAATGTACTCGTGTACTAGTAATTTATTTACTAATAATATACTAATTTATTGGAGAGTAATACAATCTGTCTTATTGTCTCTTAACTACACTCTTTTGAAGGTGATAGAACCCTTTGTGGTTCGACTCCGGCGGCAGCACCGCCACACCTATTTCTGCCTATAAACAGCAGTGTTAAGCGCTGCTATGTTCCGTTTTGAAGGGTGTGGTAAGGGAGACAGAGTTTTCCGAGGCGTTCTAGCTTAGTCCTCTTAGCTTAGCTTAGTAGGAATATCTAATCCCATCTGAGGTTGATTACAGATGTTCATGGGCGGCAGTAGCCACTTACGATCAGGTGGACTGCATGCTCGTCTGCTACTCCTATATTATAAATAAAACTCTCTATAAAGTATTGTTAACACGTCGTATACTATTACTTCTTTGATCAAATTTTATGTTTCTACTATATTTTCTGCTTCAAAAGCACATAAAAGCCATAAATTAAATTATCGCCGTACCGCAATAAATTGAGTTCATGTTTCTCACAAATCTTGACAAAAATTTATCTTACTAAATTATGGAGACCAGCTTTTCCAGAGAAAAAAGGGTTTGATTATTTATTACTCAGGAACATATGACGGTCCTTAGTCAGGGACGCCACCCGATATCAAGCAACATTTCTGCTGAGAACCAAGAACTAAGCCTTGAGAATACACCCTTAGTAAGCAACTATTGTCGGTATTGAAGATTTGCCAAAAAGTACTATTACGCAACTGCGCCAGATGGAAAGGTTTTTTGAGCGTATGTACATTTGTTCAATTCTTGAACGTGCTTTACAATCTTAACGACTTACGTATTTTAACTTAATGACGAGGAGACAAAAATTACGGAAAATTAAAAATTAAATTTGTTAACGCAATTTTGAACTATTCCGGAAAATGCATATTTCTCGCTAATAAAGAGTTTCGGATCTAAACTGCCTTAATATTTTCAAATCATAAAGCTGGATCTAATCGTACATTTTATTAAAAAAGTGTGTGTGTGTCAGCTACGACGCACGACTGGAGTTTACTCCTTACGAATGATAATTATGATATATATCGAGTAGAAAAAAGGGTAGGTAAATGAACGCATCTGCTAAAATGATAAGAGAAACAAACATATATCTGTAATTATTCGGATTATTTATATTACTTCAATAATGCGTATTACATAAAGTATGTTACAAAATAATATAAAATAGCGCCATCTAGTGGCAAGTTTTATAAATTGTAAGTTTATCAATCTATGTATTTTGGTTTCAAATATTATAATGGTAACTTAATATAATTGTTTATATTAAAGTAAATTTTAATATAATATAAGTAATTATTTATATTTAAAACAATGTTAAACGTTTTATAACTTAAAACTTAATAATTATAATTTCTTTGCCATCTATAAAATATCCTTGTTGCAATTTACGGATGAAATTTATATGAGACTCAATAAACATGTTATTATATGTAATTTGGATTGTTTCTGAATGTTTTATAATTCTAGAATTCATTTAAAACGTATTGCTAATTTTATATAACTTATTTTGAACATAATTCATTAGCAATAATTCTGTAATAAATATTAAATAATACTGTTTTGATTTTGCCCGTTTATCGTTGATAGATGGTGCTGATCAATAATGCATCCATTTTTATAAGTTAAATTAATATATCAGTAACTTACAAAAGCCTCTTTATGTTAAAAACTTATTTTGCTAATATTATATCTTATTCAATTGCTTACTGATTTTATATGTTACTCTTCTTTAAAAACGTTCATAAAAGATTGTTAATCATATTATGGCGCCAATGTTCATATTTTTCAGTGTTTATAAATGATCAAACCTATAACTTAATTTATGCAAAAATGTAAACAAATTAGTTAATGACGTTTTAATGTTTTATATATTGCTAATTATTTTTATTGTAATAATTACTTTCATATGGGATTTGAACTTACTGTATTTTAAATTAATAAAAGCACTCTTGATTCATATTTTGGTTACCGTTACGCCTCAACTTTTCGTGTTACACTTGATTTTACTCCTCATAAAATTTCCGTACCGGGCCTTATAACTCAAATCGTTTCTTAAGGAGTAAACTCCAAAAAATGTTTCAACACTTCTCTATATTTACCTGACTGCGAAAAGTAACCTTTTTCGAGCGTCCCATTACTTGTCCCTACAACCTAAACTGTATGATTCTAACATATGAAATGTCGTTGGATGCTAAATTGCGAGAGTACCCATAGATTATATTTTTAAGCTTTTTATTTTATAATATTTCATATCAAACGTTGATTTAACGAAGGCTTTACAAAATGATACTCCTCTTGAATGACGTACAAAGGAACCGCCTCATTTACAAACACTTCTACGAAAACTGAAATTTTGGAGATGGAAGCGATAATATTTCAATTGTGTGATGTCGGCAGAATTTAAATTACCTGCGCGCCTGAATAAATTGGATCGAATTACACATTTTCAGTAATTACTGGTCAAGAGCGAGTTGTGCTCGCGCTCTGAGGAAATTTCTGAGTTCTCTATATTTTTTTAAAAGTTGTGTTATGTCCACTAATCTTCATCTGGCTAGCTTGGCGGACTAATGCCAAAGTCTTCTGAGTTGGGACGGTTGTGGGTTGGCTTAGAACAATCAGCAAAAAAAATATATTCGTATTTATTTCGGGACCCTTAACGACAGCCCGCCGACTTCACCAATTTATTTAGTAGTCGTATTACTGTTAATTTATTCAATACATATTTGTTATAATTCGTATAAAACGCAGTAACTGTAAAGGCCTTTCATAAATATTTCATACCATCGCAATTAGCACTTTATCGAGCTTTATGTTTTAAATTGCGAAACATTGATAAATCAATAGCAATTCGGCCGAATCGGGACGTAATGAAATTCCCAATTCGGTCTAATCTTTTCTCGGCCCTCATTTGACCTTCGATTAATACGTTTGTTTGTCGGTGTCGGTTAATCCACGAGGACGTAGAAAGGTTTTATTTTTACACTGCTAGTACCAAATGACTAAGTCTGGAATGATAACTTCCATCCATCAATTTGATAATCCACTGCTCTATGTCCAGCAGCCTTCCCTAATCTGCACACCGGTCTTGAGCCGTTCGAATCCAGTGTTTTCCCGCCATCATCTTCAGGTTATCAAACTACTGGGTCGGGGGGCGGGTCTTGTACTCCTTTTGCCCAGACATGGTCTCCATTCGAGGATCTACCTACCCCATCGGTTGTTTCTCCTCCAAACGGTGTGAACGATAATCTATTTAACGTTAAAAGAGTATATATCCATGCTTACCAGAGAATAAATAATAGAAAGCAACACTACCATGCCAATTGTGAGAGCAGCTGAGCCCAGCAGTGGGTTGATAATGATGAACAAATATGTTTATTCGTCACTACGCTATACGCATAACTTGGCTTGCAGTTATCTTAGCTAAACTTACAGTTATCTCATCGATTATAGATAATACTGATATTTCTATATTGATTTTGCAATTTGCATTTTCAGATCGCGTATAAATACATATTCGTACTAAGTATATAACCTATATTTCTGTAAATAGCCTGAATAATAAAAGAAGCCTGGATTACTGAGGCGGCTTAGTAAACTTTTTCCTTTTCAAGTATTATGTTGACCCATCATTAAAAGACGATTCGTATCCGATTTGACTTACAAAAAAGGGAATTTAGGGAAACTTTCGAAGTAAAACCAGTCATTCACAAGCCAATTTACATAAACTGTCATTCTGTTTTCAGTCTTGTAATTAGCGTACTCGAGATTATTAAAGGTCGGATGGGTCTCTAGGTTTTAATCTGCATCTCTTATTCCTAAAGTTACTTACATATTAATTAGATATTTTCAAAGACTTCTACAGTAGAAGTAGTTTGAAGGCGGTATGACCCTCTGTGAATCGATTTCGATATTACCTGATTTTAGACTAATATTATAGCGGAATTGAGACATTTTATTATGTAACGGGTACTCACGATATGCTTGAGGGAGAATGCTTCATATTATATATAAATATTCCGTTTTTAAAATCACATGATATTAATTTCGAACTACCGCTCCGTATTAACAATTGGCTACTTGTACCATGCTATAAAAAGGGGCGCGCAACTGTCAACGAATCAGAAGTTGTCCAATAGTGGGCACGGCACGGTGGTGCTCTGAACTATTTGGTATTTTGCTTGAGTGTTATTGTTACTGTGGTGGCATTAAAGCTTATTCATTTAATTATTTTAACTATATTTTTTATAAATATTGGTTAAATTAGTTGAATCGAAATACCATTGTAGATCTACTTACCGGCGCGCCCACATGCTTTATTTTGTTTATTGCCGATATTACGACCCAGTTGCATGGATCGTGGTCACGGCGAAACTCATACCTATTTCTGCCTAATAACAGTAGTTTTAATCGCTGCTATGTCTTGGTTAGAAGGGTGTGTTATATTTAGTCCATAGGGGTAGCGGCGCAGCTGTTGCCGACCTGCGGTCGGAACCTAGTCTGGGGTTGATTACAGATGTCCATGGCCGGCAGTTGCCAATTACCATCAGGTGAATCGCAAGCTCTTTTACCCCTGTTTGAAAAAAGTAGGCCACAATTGAATGTAGTCAGTTAGAGCAAATAAGTAAGGCAGACATATTCTCCGAGGCGTTCCAGCTTAGTCCTCAGGGGTATCTGTGGCCGACCTCAGGTAGGAATATCTAATCCTATCTGGGGTTGATTACAGATGTCCATGGGCGGCAGTAGCCACTTACCATCGCGTGGACTGAACGCTCGTCTGCTACTCCTATATTATAAAAAAGTAACGTATAAGTGTTCTAAAGATTATGAGACATAATTTGAAAGTGGTCGTTATTTCAACCTAATGACTGATGTAAATGCTAAGTAGGTAACCTATAAACTACAGTTATTACAACGATAAACGTAATTACGGTTTTGATAGTAAAACACGACCGCAATTAAATTGAGCGACCCAACGCTTAAAGAAGTGTGGACTTAAGATAACTAATTATATTTACGGCCTTAACTCGTTAAGTAAGTAATCTGTAACCCAGTATCAATATATTATTTCGTCGATATAATTAAAGGTGGTAGAAGCCTCGATAAGTAAAATCCAGAAGCTCACCGCCAGACCTATCTATGTCTATTTGAAGGTGGTAGAACCCTTTGTGGTTCGACTCCGGCGGCACCACCGACACACCTATTTCTACCTAATAACAGCAGTGTCATGCACTGCTGTGTTCCGTTTTGAAGGGTGTGGTAAGGGAGACATACTTTTCCGAGGCGTTCCTGCTTAGTCCTCAGGAGTAGCAGCGCATCTGTGGCCGACCTCAGGTAGGAATATCTAATCCTATCTGGGGTTGATTACAGATGTCTATGGGCGGCAGTAGCCACCTACCATCAGGTGGACTGCATGCTCGTCTGCTACTTCTATATTATAAAAAAAAACATTGTTTTAATCTTAGATTAACAGTATTTAAAGTTTAGACCTCAAAGGTAACAACAAGATATCCTTGATAGATTTCAAATTCTATCAATGGTTGCCTTTAGATGTCCATAGACGGTAGTGGCCTGTCATCACCAGGTGGAATACCTTCATGCTCATCACCTTGCTGGTTTGCTGCTTCTATAACATATACCTAAGTACTATATAAAATATAGGTATTAAGAACATGCAATGAACTGTGCCGACGTTGTATTTTCCATTATCGTAAAATTTCTCACTACAATTCCGAATAAACTGTTTTTACTGTTTCTGTCTTCGTGATGGACGGACGATAAGTCACGCCTGTAGCCAGATCTGTAGACGTATCGATGCACTCTAGAGTATTTTATGTATATTAATTTCATCTCTCGAAGGCTTAAATAAAACAGTGCAATTCAACCTTTTTTTAGGTCGACCCATTAACACGTTCCCAGCGGCACAGATTTTTCTGTACTTTCCATTACTGCGTTACGAGTTGTTTTAAACCTCGTCCTATACCCGACATTGTGGCGGCACGAGGCGTATTAAGTCCCACTGCCCGAAGGAGACTAAAATCCTTTTTTGGAGCCAAATAACATAAAATGGACGGCTTTTGTCTTGATTATTATTAACAATGAGTTGATTAACCTAGATCTGCCGCCGCCCTTGGTCAAATTAGTTAGTTTAGATTCTATGGGTAAAATGACCCACATCTTCTGTCTTTCTGATTCTGTCCATAACGTTGAGAAATAAAAATAAAATAAAATCGATATTTATTTTTCCATCACTAAATTATATCGAAACCTGCCATTTTTCAGTGCGGTCCGAAGTCTAACAAACCCGACATTAGGTTAGTGTACCATAGAACTAGGAATCAGTAGCACATCACAAACATATAGTTATCACTCTCCTACACTGAACCAGACGGAAGTTATGCCTCTCGCACGACAGAGAAGTTAAAGTTTTTTCTTACCGCTATAAAGACCAGACATGGACGAGGTGTTTTAAGCCGCGTTCCGCAGCTCTCGTGTTAATAAGTATATGGAAATATTATGCGACTCTCTACAGCAAATTAATTGATTTCCATAATCAGGTCAATTAAGTACGTCCATAATTAAAAACCTATAAATGTATTTTAATTAACATTTTCTGAGCAAAAAAATATTTTTACACTTTAAATTGTTTTGTATATTTTACTAAGGCTTCGCGACTTCTCGTGGCACGCTTACAGAGGTTTGCCACCCTAGGGGGTTGCGACCCACACTTTGAAAGGCACTGGGATAAAGCAACTCTACGATACCAACATTTCGATGTGCTCTCCGCCTTGCAGTCGCGCGTGAACACTTAATTAATATGTAAATCTTTTCAACGTTTCCACGATACGATGAGATTTTTTGCTCAGAGACCCTGCTATAGAAAAACGTATTTTTAGCGTGTAAAGACTTTGTTGGCGAATGAGGTCGACGACTGACGGGGTTTTTAATATCCCTAATATTACTTCCGTGGTACGCATAACGTGAAAAGCGAGTGTGTTGGTAGTAACTAACTAACTCGTAACTTTTACTTAATTATGTACACGTTAATATGAATGAGATTTTTTAAATTTAACGTAATTCTGAAGAATGTTTACCGTGAAGAAAGCCTTCAGAAATTCGTTCATACTTTAAATTGCGTTGCTTTACCGACAGTTTATTTTCAAAAATATTTATACACCTACTGATACCACCGTATGTAATAATGTTTTTTTAAACTAGACAGCGCTGACTACAATCTAAGCAACATATAAAAAAATGCCAACAGGCGCTGCCCATAAAAAATGTGTTAAAGAGATAAACGAAACCTCATTCCAGTCTAAAATACTAAAAATACACTCTCTATCTAATCTATTTCCTCAAACGCGAAAAACCTAGAACTTCAAAAAGTTATAAAGTACAATTGTTTTCCTCTAATTTATGGCAATTTACTAATAATGGGTCCGGTGTAACAGCTGTGCAAGGTCCCGTCCATTAAATATTATAAGGCTACTCTGAATAAGATGAATGACAGGCCACAGGACTTTATCAATGACGGAAAGCCAATAAGCATCAAAATCCTTGAATGAATTAGGAAAGTTTATGAAGTTTGCTCTCCCACTAGAGACCCAGGTTTTAAATTTGGATCATGTACTTAGCTCAGATTTATCTAATACTAGCTGACCCGGCAAACTTTGTACCGCCTCAAAATCTATTTATCAAATATATTTCATATTATTATAAAATATAGCCTATGTTACTCGTGGATAATGTAGCTTTTGAATGGTGAAAGAATTTTTGAAAATCGGTCCAGTAGTTTTTGCGCCTATTCATTACATTCAAACAAACAAAGTTTTCCTCTTTATAATATTAGTATAGATATAAAAAAGTTAATGTGGTAAGGGAAATATACTTTTTTAGGCATTCCAGTTTAGTCCTTAGGAGTAGCGGCGTATCTACGATCGCAGGTAAAGGCAGGAATCTAATATTATCTAGAGTTGATTACAAATATCCATGGGTAGCAGTAGCCACTTATCATCAGATGGACTGCATGCTTGTCTGCTACTCGTTTATAATAAAAAACTTAATTATTAATGTCATTAAGTTTTTGTTTCAAAGGAGATGTATGGGCAGCAGTGGGACAATATTGATTCATGACGATTCTTTAATTTGCTGCCTTGGGAATGTCTGAAAATTACAGAACTTAAGTTATTAGAATTAATTAATTCAGGTCATTCAATTTAGTCACCATTAAAACTACTGGAGCTCTGTTGGAGTTCCCTCTGGATTTTCCGTCCTAAGTGGCGACCTAGGTGTTATGTAAATAGGATTCGAATGTTAGGTAAACATTGTTTCGGAGAGTCACCTAATGTTCAAGTACCGAACCGTCCACTAAACAGCAGACCTGGTATATTATAAAGTATTTTCAGTATATTATATTTTTTTAAATAACATTTTACTATTATGGGAAAATATTAAGAGTTCGGGGGTATTCCACCTGAAAATCTGCCCGGACAAAGAAGGTATCTTCGTGACCCGAAAATTCCTATCCACCTCTATTATGTTGACATAGCGATCGCATAGAAGGTACCCGGAGCGATAAGACGTCCCGTATAACGAATGAACCTATTGGTATAAACGTTGTTATTATTATTAATACACAGTCTTAATTAAAAAAACCTGACTTAAAAATATAACCTATGTTCCTCCCACAATTTAGTCGAATACTTAAAAATTCAGTTGCAAGATTTGAGCCTTTTATATACCAACAATATAGATTAGTCAAGATACTTCGCCACCTTGAAATTGAATGAAGCCACAAACGGCTTATTAGTAAGTTCTATTTTGAATTCTTGACAAATAAAAACATTTTTAGAGAAAATTTACGAATAAATAACTAATACAGCGTAATTTACATATTAAATAAATAATTATTTCAAATATTTTAGGGACATTTTAGCACGGAGACGTGGCAAAACTTTTTTACGCAACTATTTCAATTCTCAAAACTGGTTACATTTTCTTGTTAGCTTACTTCTTTGTTAGCTTCTTGTTAACTAAGTAATCTTTACTAATCTATGACCAACATCAAGTTATTCATCGTGCAAACGATTTCTTAGTTATGCTCGTAATTATTTATTATTTAAATATGTATACTTACACATATGTTTTGATAATTATATAAATTATGTAAGATCGTATACATCAAACTTAGTTTCTGTTCATTAAGTTTGGAGCTCGAGGCGATAAATACACATTGTTGAAACAGGTCAAACTTGAAAACCACTTACATTTTGAATATTCGCAATATTGTTACGGGTGCACTGGGTAAATTGAGTTTTGTGTACTGTGGTTATTAGAACAATATCAGTTTCATGAATCAATTTATCCAGTAATAGCCTAGTGGTTGAAATTCTGCCTCTCAATCAGGGGTCCAAGGTTCGAAGGCAATTTACCTCTGTTATTCAAAGATATTTTTGTATTAGAAATAAATTAAAACATTGCGAGGAAACTACCACGCGGGAGATTTCTTTTAACAAAGTTTTAATAGTTATGTGAATTGTACCAATCCGCACGTGGCCAGCTCGGACTATGGTGGGCTATGGCCTAAAACTATACAAGTCTGTAGTATTTCACCCTGAGACGAGACTTGTGCCCAGCAGTGAAACACTGGCATGACACACAACATATTTGCTTCAATCATTACATGGAAACTGTAAAGCTGTTGACACTACCAATTTCAATTAAACGTGTTTATTTGCGTCTATCTGCGTAATCAATCTATTCTCAATCTAAAATTTTACTGATCAATTCTTTGTTGTATACGAGTTTGGTGTCTTTATTTTGTTGTCCTGAAAAGTTTTCAGAGGGAATTTTTAAGGTCTTAAGAAAATTCGAATTTTGAAAAAAATAATGCAAATATTTGTGTGTAAGTTATTCCTTGCAAATAACTAATTTTAATAATTTATAATTTAGAACATCGAATACTATATTTTTTTTTATTTTTTTACATCTAACTGGTTGCACGTTTACTGACTTTGTACGTTCACGTTATAAGTCTCAAACATACATTTGTCCCAAGCGATAGAGAAAAAGGCTAGATCGTATAGTAAAGGCTGTAATAGAGAGCTCGTAATAGTAAAGCCCAACTTTAGTTATTCCCTTCTCGTGTTCTTTATCGTGTAAGACTAGTTATATAATATAATTTTGTAAAATATTAAGAAGAGGATGAATATTGGAGACTACAAATATTGTTATAATTCTTTATATTTAACAAACTTGGTGTTATTGACTTTGTACGTCCGTATTGTAAGCCTCAAACATACATGTGTCCCAAGCGATAGAGAAAAAGCATGTTAAAAAGGCTAGACCGTAATAGTTAAGCCCGTAATACGAGTAGAAAGTTCGTAATAGTAAAGCCCAATTTTAGTTATTCCCTTCGCGTGTACTTTATCGCGTAAGACTACGTAAACATTATATATTTTCTTTAAGAAGAAAATTAACGAGCGCTGTACACATTTTTTAGAACTTATTTTTGCACATTTTTCGTAAGCAATTCTCAAGTTCTTAAAACTTTTTGTTGAAGGACTTCTCATGTAACCTTCCAGAAATATGGCGGCATAAGTAAGCAACATTGGAGTTGTTTATTATTATGACAATTTCTACTTGGTCGAGCTTATTGCTAAGTATACTCTTCATTAAAAGTTAACAACTTTTTTTGTAGCGATATAAGCTATAATACAACTGAGTACACTACACATAATACTTACTATGTACCATACGATTATACAAAGCCGCCGTTTTTGAGATTTACTTACAAATATTAGCGTGTTTCAAAGTGGTAGAACCCTTTGCGGTTCGACTCCGGCGGCACCACCGCCACACCTATTTCTACCTAATAACAGCAGTGTTTGGTGCTGCTGTGTTCCGGTTTGAAGGGTGTGGTAAGGGAGACAGACTTTTCGGAGGCGTTCCAGCTTAGTCCTCAGGGGTAGCGGCGCATCTGTGGCCGACCTCAGGTAGGAATATCTAATCCTATCTGGGGTTGGTTACAAATGTCTATGGGCGGCAGTAGCCACTTGCCATCAGGTGGATTGCATGCTCGTCTGCTACGTTTATATTATTAAAAAAAAACAAAATATGATTTGACCTATTTTTAGCTTTGCGGTTGAAGAGTGTGGATGCATGTTGACTCACATAAGATCTATCTTTGACCTTATGAGTGGCAAAGTAGCTTCAGGTGGACCTCTATGAAGTTGGTTATAAGATCTGGCAGCACGACCCACTTACCTTCAGGTGGAGTTTATTAAAAAAAAGATTGATTTTGCTAAACTGATTTTCTGAGTAATTTGATGATCCATTCCGTTACTAAATGATGATAAAATATTATTTCAAATATACAACAGCATATCTCAGTCAGCTCTTTCAAGAGGGCTTGTGATAAAAGTTTTAAGCTTTATGCAAAGCATGCCCATTATTGCAGAGATTACTACTTTTAGATAACTCTGGGCATAATGTGTTCTCTAGTACCTATTGTTTACGTTATCCTTTACATTTAAATCTCATTACATCAAATACATTATAGAAATTATATATACTACTAGCTTTTTTTAATTTAATTTGTTTGTTTGTTCGTATATATGTAAGGGGCAAAATCAAATTAAATCATTTTTTTATATTCAAAATACGTTCTTTACAGAGCACTTTTTGAATGTCAATACAACTACCACCACGTCACAAGGTGTTTCGTTATGGAGAAGAAGCATCAAATCATCTCCATGTCATTTTTATATTGTGAAATTTGCCGCCACGCCATAATACCTACGTACGGATTAAGCCATTACGAAAATTTTACACATTAATCTAGTTACATCTACCTACCAGGACTACCCCAAGACCTCCGATCGGTTATAACCTTTAACCGTGCGGAGGGACATAGTTTCCCTCTGCGTGTTCTACCATCTTTACAATGGTGAGTGCTCCGAAGAACTATTCGACCTGGTGCCTACGTCACCGTTTCTCCATCGCACCATTCGCCAAAGGATGAAGTTCCATCCACATCAACTGGACTCGTGGCGGTCATCCACGGTTCGGTTTGCAGGGACGTTCTTGCCACGGACGTGCAAGATGTGGAATGAACTTCCTCCTGAGGTATTCCTGGAGCGCTATGACATGGGGCTCTTCAAAAAAGGTGTAAAAAGAGCTCTCCTCCAAAGCTGGCGAAGCATTGGCTACTCCTTTGGTGTTGTAAATGTCCATAGGCGTCGGTGACAGGTTTCCATCAGGTAGCCCGTCTGCCTCATCGTTTAGGTATAATTATAAAAAAAATGTGAGCCGTCACGGGACGCCTGGCAGATGTGAAACATCGACATTATTTTGTAAAAGTAATATGCATAAAAGAACATATTGTGATAGGAACTAAATATGTCATAATGATAAAATAAAATATTACGATTTTTTTCCAGATAACGATGACTATTTATTGAATTCGATTGCGCATGGCGACGCGTCGCCACACCGTACACACTACTGCATATAGACTGTATATATATACCATCGTATAGCGTGGCATGCGTCGCCACGCCAGAAATCGGTTTTACGTGCGGCTATAGATGTTTCACATCAAAAACGATTCTAGCGAAATTATAACGTGCTTGTGTCACCTACGCATTTCGTAAAGCTATACTAGTATTGTTTGCAGATACGATATGCATATCGATATCAGCAATCGATGCAGCGAAATAACCATGGGATTATTGTGGAAATAGCCGTATCAGTGGTCACACAGTTCAAGTGCCAATACCTATCTGGCTATCGTGTTTGCGTCAAAACGCAAGCATGCTTGATTAATTCATTTGACCGATCGCTACGTGATATTTTCATCCACGTTCATATCGTTTCACTTACAGCCACTTCAAACCCATACCTGATTGGATCCAGATAACAGGGAAATTAATTATAATTAAATTGATATTATAAAAGGCTTTCACGGAGAATAAACCACTATTTTTCAATATGAAATGAGTATCGCCATTAAAGTAATATGATTTTAATGCGATTTAAGTCTAGAGATGATTAAACGTATTTATTAATAAAAATACGGAGAGAATGTATCAATATCCTCTCCCTCCTTTTGGAAGTCGGTGAAAAGAAAAATATTTACTTTCGACGAGTTGAATATACGCGAAGGAAAACATCGCAAGGAAATGTAACGGAGCCTTACGTTTCCTCGCGATGTTTTCCCCATTATGTTTTTATGTGAAGTCTACTACTAATGTACGTCTGGCCTGAAAGTAAAGAATTTGTTAACCTTTTTACTCAACCTAAAAAAGATACCGAATCTCAGCGGTATGACAGCAATTGAAAGATGAGGTAAAATAATTACGGGTCCTTTCATATTTTTATTAGACTGGTGTTCAGTGGCGGAATAAGGTCGTTGGAGGCCCGGGGTGGAAAGTTGAATTCAGGCCCCCAGTGTAAAAATGTATGTCGATTTTACAAAATTACAAATGTGTCTTAGATTTATGCGCCGAAAAATACATGTGCTTCCGGGGACCATTTTTTTAGCGACTGTGTTTGAGGGTCCTCCCGGATCGGGGGCCGGGGGCGGGCGGTCCCCTTTCGCCCCCCCCCCCCTTAGTCTGCTAGACCTAGTATTATTGAAGTGAACGCAGTCAACCTGATGGCAAGTGGTAAATGCCGCCCATGCACAGTTGTAACTAAGCTCTTATAGAACAGGCGTTCTATCTGAAGCCAGTCACAGCCACTTCCGAAGACTAATATAGTCGCCTTAATCACCCAAGAAGAACGCAAGGACTTCTTCACGATAGAAATAGATGGGACGGTGGTATCGTCAGGGCTGAACCATACTAGTATTATCACCTTGGAATTGAGTGACTAGCAATTATTATAAAAACTAAAACCTTGCTGCTTAAAAATACCCTATGTTTACTCTCGCACTTTAAACTAATACAACGATACCTCCTTTGTTAAAATCCGTCAAGCCGTTTAGACTGTAGAGCGTATCAAAGAATAAGACATACATACATAGGTACATACATACGCTCGAAAAACATTACCCTCTGTAGTGGGGTAAGAAGCTAAAACTATTATTTACATGCCGTTTGATTCTTAAATAATTTTCTTCCGACACAGTAAAGCGTTATTGGAGGCAAACCGCAAATTGTATGCTGTTACGAGGAAGTAGATACGGAGTCACGAGCTCGAAATAATCTCATTATCTAGCAAGCGGTATACGAGATGAAAGACAATTCAGATCAAACATTCGAAAGTGATTTCGTGAGTGATTCGTCGTATGAACTGCCTTTGATTATCGTCCATGACTTCTGTAAGCGATTTTACGTGATGCGAATCTTTGAATCGGATATTTTTATGGGTCTACGCGCCTGGAGTTTCTTAATATTATTTGTCGTTTCTTATTATATGTTGTGGTTGTCGAAAAGTTATAGGGATTGTATCGAAGCAGTGAGTGCTTATCGATTTGAAAAAGCCTCTCGAACGCAAGGTCTGAGGTTCGAATCCTAGGCATGTAGCTAATTTATTTGACGACCCGCATGGCGGAGCGGTCACCATGCTGGTCTGACACGCAGAGGGTCCCGGGTTCGATCCCCGGCCAGACAGATTTCTAATGATTAATTTAGATTTCTGTTTCTGGGTCTGGGTGTGTCTCTGTGTGTGTCCATAGCACCCACGATAGAGGGAATCCTAGTATGGGGCTGTGAAAGTAGGAAGCGTATTACCTAATCGTTATCGCTTGATAATCAATTTCTAAGTAAGGAAAGTAGAATAGTAGATTAATAAAGTTTAATGAACTTGTTATCTTCTTGTTTTTTCAACGTTAAGCTGATGTATCTATTCATCAAATTTAATATGGGTTGACAATAATATGCTAGACTAAAACAGTTAACATAGGGACTGTTTTTTATATTTTACAGTACTAATTCGTAGCAAAGCAAAATATATCTTTGTCATACTCTTGCGTACACATTATCTGTATACACTATATTATGCCTAAGGCCTCGGGTATTAACTATTGTTAGGCGTCCTCACTGTATCATTGTAAGGGATATCCTTAGGGAACATCGGCTGTCCTTAAATGTCGGCCACTAAAGGGATTAATAAGTTACTCAAGTATGACGTATGTGTGCTAACATTGTATTATATGGCAGTATTGTTTGCTTATCTCGTTCTTCAGGATGGAAGTAAGTTTGTATAGGCTTTGTTAGTTTTGTGTGTGTGATAGCTACTTAAGATCCTACCAGTATATTTTTAGATTACGTATGTTTTTATCCTGCGTATTTAAGAAGAGGTTTGTGCCCTTCTGACGCCCTTTTTCTGCAATAAGAACCCTACTTCAAAGTCGGCATTGACATGGTTTAATATCGAATTGTTAGTGTAATAGTGACCACTTTTTATAACAGACGTAGCAAATAAACTTGCATTCCACTTGATGGTAAGCAGCCACCGTTTTGCATTATCTGTAATCAAACTCAGATAGGATTGCAATACCAGTTATTATCGGCTACAGATACCGCCCTTAAGGACTAATTTGAACGCATGTGTAAGTATCGTTCTTATCACAAAAATCGTTACATACTCACGGTCAAGAGATTGATACCTACATCTTAGCTTTGGTGTGAATATAAACAGCCAGTAAACATAGTCATATTTCAAGTTGGTAGTTCTTACTTTGTAGGACATAAACACGACTTGTTAGTCGAGTGTAGAGGCAGGGGCACTTCAGTACGAATGGTCGAATGAAATTGCGTGTTCACGACTTTGCGAGTTGCGGCTTCAGACCTTTTCGAGTGCCGAATCTCGCTTTTAGTGGCTGAGTTACGTCGTTCGTTGCTTCGTCACTCGGACCGAGATATGAATGCCTATGTATTTTGTAAATTATATTAAAGCGGACTCATTTTATTTATATGCAAATTTTCATCACATTATAACGAACTTGGCTTTGCTTTCATCGTGTGTCAGTATCGTTCTCATCACAGAAATAGTTACATATTTACCGTTAAGAGATTGGTACCTATATCTTAGCTTTGGTGTGAATATAAAAAGTCAGTAACACAGTCATATTTCAAGTTGGTAGTTCTTACTTTGTAGGACATAAACACGACTTGTTAGTCGAGTGTAGAGGCAGGGGCACTTCAGTACGACTGGTCGAATGAAATTGCGTGTTCACGACTTTGCGAGTTGCGGCTTCAGACCTTTTCGAGTGCCGAATCTCGCTTTTAGTGGCTGAGTTATGTCGTTCGTTGCTTCGTAACTCGGACCGAGATATGAATGCTTAGGTATTTCGTAAATTATATTAAAGCGGACTCATTTTATTAATATGCAAATTTTCGTCATATTACATTGGACTTGGTTTTGCTTTCATCGTGTGTAAGTATCGTTTTCATCACAAAAATTGTTACATACTTACCGTCGGGACATTGGTACCTACATCTTAGCTTTGGTGTGAATATAAAAAAGTCAGTAACACAGTCATATTTCAAGTTGGTAGTTCTTACTTTGTAGGGCATAAACACGACATGTTAGTCGAGTGTAGAACCAGGGGCACTTCAGTACGAATGGTCGAAAGAAATTGCGTGTTCACGACTTTGCGAGTTGCGGCTTCAGACCTTTTCGAGTGCCGAATCTCGCTTTTAGTGGCTGAGTTATGTCGTTCGTTGCTTCGTAACT
This sequence comes from Epargyreus clarus, assembly GCF_041222505.1. Lineage (NCBI taxonomy): Eukaryota > Metazoa > Arthropoda > Insecta > Lepidoptera > Hesperiidae > Epargyreus > Epargyreus clarus. Next base: position 7,925,734 of record NW_027332233.1, read on the forward strand.
CGGACCGAGATATGAATGTTTATGTATTTTGTAAATTATATTAAAGCGTAAACATTTTATAAACATGCAAATTTTCATCAAATTATAATGAAGTTAGTTTTGCTTTTATATTTATTTAAATGTGTTATTATTATGAAATTATTTAAAAGTTGATGCTTGAAAGCTTGAATTTATAGGCTTAATATGACTTCAACTTTTTATTCTACGAAGTGCCAATATTGATGAAGGATTAAAGGATATAATTACTATTATCATTATCAATATCATCAGGCAAAGTAATCAATACATGTTTTATTATAAAAATGTGTTCGCAATAGAAAGAAGACAAAACATTCCACTTTCCACTCGGAATTAGAATATATTAGCATATTACTTAGCATATTACTATGATGCTTACATTTTGGTTTCTTATTAAAAGTAAAACAGCTTTGATTAAAGTGTCTTTCAAAGTAGGGAAATTGCATTTTGATACAATTCGTATCAATTCTTTGAGAAATACTAATGTTTTGTTGGTAACCACATATATATTCAGTGCACTGAACATTCTTTTACCAAAATAAAGATATTAGATAGATAAGATAAAGATAAGATATAGATCAGATAAAGATATTCTGTACTTTTTGTCTAGAATATGAACTTCGAAAATGAGGCCACCAGCTCGCATTGTTATGAAGATCTCTCCGTCCATTTAGGGCACTGAAGGCGAAAATAACTTTTTAAAGATAGAATTACCATTCCAAATGTACTTTTGACATCATGACCTAGGTTGACAGCTTAGGTCGCCTTTCGTCGCAATAAGGTGGAAAGATGTTTACTCAATTGAAATATATTATCATATTATTATGTATAGATTTTGGACGAAACTGGTTTTTATTTTTTATAATATAAGAGTAGCAGAGAAGCATGCAGGCTACCTGATGGTAAGTGGCTACTGCCGCCCGCCCCGCCGACATCTGTAATCAACCCCAGATGGGATTAGATATTCATACCTGAGGTCGGCCACAGATGCGCCGCTACCCCTGAGGACTAAGCTGGAACGCCTCGGAAAAGTCTGTCTCCCTTAGGTTCGGCGGCACCACCGCCGCACATAACAGCAGCGTTAAGCGATGTTGTGTTCTGGTTTAAAGGGTGTGGTAAGGGAGACATACGTTTCCCAGGCGTTCCAGTTTAGACCTCAGAAGTAGCGGCGCATCTGCGGCTGATCTTAGATAATCTTACCTGTGGTTATTAGATCCACGGTCGGTAGTAGCCACTTCTGTTGTCCGTCAAGTTGGCTGCATGCTACTCTGGTACTACGATATTATAAAACAAAACTAGTAAAGCGAAAAGACAACGCAAATTTATTCCTGAATTTACTTAAAACTAGTAATTAAGTCGGCGCAGCACTCCCGTGAGTCAAGGAAGGGTCTTCCAATCTACATTTTTCGAAGCGATTCTGCGTAATTTGAAAATTCACAGCCTACACATTGAAGCGTAATTGGAATCATCCATCCCTTTGGCCGTGTAGTTCCAATAATTGAAAATTTTAGGGAATAATATTGTCTTAGGAACTAGTAAAAGGCTTTCTACACTAACAGACCTACACTAGGATTCCCTGTTTTGTGGATGCTATGATCATACAGAGACAAGCACACAAACACCCAGACCCAGAAACGGAAACTCAAATTCATCATTGGTGTGTGATATCTGTGTGGCCGGGTACCGAACCCGGGACCTTCTGTGCCTCAGGCCGGCATGGTGACCGTTGCGCCACGCAAGTTATCAAAAGTAGAATATAACTTTCATCCTATTAAAATGAGACCTTTTGTAAATTAAACTTAGTTGTAAGGCAGACGGGATACATAATACAAAGTAGTCAACGTTGCTAACAGACATTTGCAACACCCAAGGAATATATCTCAGAAGGAATTTCTTTTAACATTTTGCACGTTAGTGGTAAGATGATGGTACAATTCGAACCGTAGAAGCCACGATGAAATTGAGGATACTACATGCAATCTCATTTTTAATTTATTACGGTCCTAAAGTGTTGTATATAGATAATATTTAATAAAGAATTTTAAGAAATAAGTAATGCTATTTTGGGGTCGTCTTACGTGAGTGTTGCTACCTAGTTAAAAAAATTAACAGCATAACATATTTATTCATCTATTTATAGAATTATAAAAGAAAATGTACACATGTCTTGCACAATATAAATTATATAAATTTTGTATGAGAAAATAAAAAAATGGTACTTTTTATTTTGACCAGCTCTTGTGTATATCTAGCTTCATATTTCAAAGCTCTCTGACGGGGAGTGCGCTAAAAAGTAAAAATCATGTGTTAAGTCAATTTTAAAATGTGTCGAACATGACTTTTAGCGCTAGCCTGACTAGGCCCGAAATGGGAAACTGGGTGTAATTTGATAGAATCGAACTTCGTTAAAAATTTCAAATGGGTTATATGGGCTGTAGTACTTTGTTATTTTTTTATTCCAACAACATTGCTGTGATGATTTCATTTCAGAAACACAACAAAATCTCTTACGGACAACATTTTATTTATCCGACTGCGGGGATAATTGTTTTTAAGTTTGTATAATTCTTTCACTTTCAATGTATAAAAAAAATAATATCATACTATTTTTAAATGTATTGTTAGATCTAAGTGAACGTGACAAAATGTAAAATTTTTAAAGTATCTAATTGATTTTTTTGTTTTACTATATTTTTCTCCTTTGTGAACGCACCATTATATAATGATGTTAAGTGTATGGTATATGGCATGCACACCACAAGACTTTAACTAATATAGGATACAAATATAGTATCGTAGTATTAGATCTTAGACTATATGAAATGGATTGCGATCGATACACAAAATGGTTGTTACTTCTGAGAAATGAGATAGAATGCCTAAAAAGGCGATCCATCTTCAATACAGAATACAGTAGCGCTATTATCTACTCTACACTGAAGACATGTACTACAAAATATATTTTAATAAATAATAAATGTAAAATATATTATCGCGTCGTGTAATGACGCATCACGAAATTTTCTACAGCATACATAGTGTTTGATTTGTGAATAAAAGTGTTTTGAAAGAACACCTAATAATATGCTTTATAGTAATCTTAATCCATATATATTCTAAGCCATATAAATATTATTTGATTGATTGATTGTTTGATTTGTGAATAAAAGTGTTTTGAAAGAACACCTAATATTATGCTTTATAGTAATCTTAATCCATATATACTCTAAGCCATATAAATATTATTTGATTGGTTGATTGTTTGATTTGTGAATAAAAGTGTTTTGAAAGAACACCTAATAATATGCTTTATAGTAATCTTAATCCATATGTATTCTAAACCATATAAATATTCTCTTTTTTAAGTAGAATAATGGGACTTACATCACTCGTTAACCATGGACTGTTTTTTTTATGTTTCAAAATATTCTTTATAATACTAAAATATCCACCGACTCCCCACAGAGATTTGCTCTCATTTGCACAATTTTTAAACTCTACGCAAAGACTCCAAATAAAATTCGAAGAAAAATATGTAGAGTCAAAATTAAACAAAAAAAAAACAGATATTAATACTGCATAACGTAACATAAAACACATTTTGTTAATCTTCAACAATACAGCTCTTTTAATAACAAAGTTCTATTAAAAAAAAACAGAATGCGGCCTTGGGAATAACTGAGATTAATATTTGTAATAAAGAAAGTCCTGTTTAAACTGTTGTCTTTTTCCTGTGTGCTGTTAAATTTGTTTCGTAACTTTATTTCTTTAATAAATCTTGGGAAGTCATTTAAACTTTATTATATCTTTTGTATTGCACGTAACTTTAACTTCAGTTTCGTCTTCTTAAAATTGGTTTAGAGTTGTCATTGTTCTTTCTTTATAATACAGAAGTTTGGACTTCGTTTTTGCACAAAAGAAGCGCACGTCATGCTACTGCCGCCTATGGATGTAGTAATCAAATCCAGGTAGGATTAGACTCCTGCGTGGATCTGTACTCAAAATTAGGGACTCTATATGCGTCGTTACCAATGAGGACTAAGTTGGAATATATCGTTTAATTATTTCCAGAACAGAATCATTGTGTAATTGTTTCTAAAAGGCAGTAATAGATGTAGCAGTGTGGCCAAATTGCCTGGTGGTTGATACTTGGCGATTTCATCTTTGATCGAAGGACCTGAGTTTAGTACCCCCGGTACGTTAATTAATTATCCTATACGCCTACGAATTCTTAAAATAAGTTTGAGGTAATAATAAATTAATTTGTATTTCACGCATAATTTAAAAAAATGTAGCTCTTAATTTTAATCCAGGAATACTGCAATGAAAGGCACTATGTGACTATTAATAAATATCAGTAGGATATCAACAGAGCTTTGAAAAAAAAACGACTCACAAAATGATTCTAATCTACACTAACATTATAAAGAGGAAAACTTTGTTTGTTTGATTGGTTGTAATGAATAGGCTCAAAAACTACTGGAATGATTTTAAAAATTCTTTCTCCATTCGAAAGCTACATTATCTACGAGTAACCTAGGCTATATTTTATATGTAATACATTTGATAAATACATTTTGAGGCGGTACAAAGTTTGCCGGATCAGCTAGTATATTATATTATGTCAGATAACCGTCGGTTTTGCTATTTTATTTTCACCAATTATTTATTTTCACCGATTTTCATCAAATTTTATATGCATATTTAGTAGGTTCAAGAATCGGCTAATATCTATTTTTCATACCCCTAAGTGATAAGGGTTGTTCACCATAGACATTTTTTTATTTATTTGGCAACACGTTTGCCGGGTCAGCTAGTAATTATCTAGTAACCTCACATGTTTCACTGTAATAAAATATGATTTAGGTATAAGAAAAATGTTTTATTTTGTGGTTAGCCAAACATTTATTAATCACTCACTGTAACGGACTAATTTTCGCTAAATCAATCACGTAGCTCGATTGCTCTAATCAAAGAGAAAAAATGCATAGGAATCACAGCGTCGCCGCGCCGTCGGCAGTCGTGTACGTTACGATGACCCAGATAGAGCATTATGTAGATTAATATTAAATAATACGTATATAATCAAGTCATAATTAATGTATTCATCGTAAGGCTATTCTTAAACTTGAAACAGAAGCGGAGTAGTCTTTGTATGATACCTATAGAAAAAGTTGAGCGAGAGATCTTTGGAATCTTAAAACTTAGACTTAAAAAGTAAAATAAATGAACTACAGTAGCAGCTTATATATCTTAAATCAAAAAGAACATAGGACCAAAAACATAAAGAAAACAAATGAGGCACAATATTATAATCCCACGGATAAGGCAGAACTTCATGGAATTGGGAGGATCTTACAAAAAGCCGAATAAAAGAAAATTATCTACTTCATCCATTTTTACTGAACGAGATGCTCTTGACGCCAATAAAAGTCGGATTGAAAATAATTCCACAACTCTTAATAGTGGACGGAATAAACTACCAATATTTTAATAATACTCGTACCATAGTATAACGCTTAAATAAATAATAAAAGAAGTCTAAAGGAGCATCTATTAATATGCTAGTGAATATTCATAACTAGCAGAAATAAAGGCCAACAGAGCTGATAGAAAGAGCTGATAATTTCTATCTATTTAGAGGTGTTTACTAAGAACCATTGCATTGAAACCTGTTTACAAACAGATATCGAATTAAAATCGTACAGCTTTTATAAATTTCGTAAAAAGGATTTAAAACACGTCATGGAAATTTGCAGACATAAAAAATATGGATAAATATGGATGAATAAGCATGGATGGATAAACCTTTGTGGATAAAGTAGGTGAGGCGAAGCTACTCAACTGCGGTTTAGTGGGAATATGGGTTAGTGATCATCCATATCGGCTCGACTTAGGCCTCCGCGGGCCTAATGATACATAAATAATCTACATTTTCGTCTATGTCGCTAAAATTTCATGTTACCATATTCTGCCGTAAGAAATAATTTATAGTCTCAACATATATAAATTATTTCCACTCAAATGGTAGGGTATTAAGATTAGCCAGCTTTCACTTGTGACTCCGTAAATCTTAGGTTATCAAAATGAATTATTTCAAAACCTGATTTTTGGTAAAAGTTTCAGCAATCATTTCTTACTCGCTCTTCTTTGAAGGTTATAGAAGAACCCTTTGTGGTTCGACTTCGGCGGCACCACCGCCACACCTATTTCTACCTAATAACAGCAGTGTTAGGCGCTGCTGTGTTCCGGTTTGAAGGGTATGGTAAGGGAGACATACTTTTCCGAGTTCCAGTTTAGACATCAGGAGTAGCGGCGCATCTGTGGCCGATCTCGGGTAGGAATATCTAATCCTATCTGGGGTTAATGACAGATGTCCGTGGCCAACAGTGGCCACTTACGATCAGGTGGACTGCATACTCGTCTGCTACTTCTATATAATAAAGAAAAAACTCAGGAATCGGATATAATCGCCTGATCAAAATAACATAAATTGCACTTTAAACACTCTACCTGTCAATAAAAGTCCCATTAAAATAGCTTCATCTATTTGGAGATTACCCTGGACAAACAAACATTCAAAAAACATAAAAATGTGTTTGTGTTTCATTAAAATGGAAAAAAATGATAGCTTATAAGAAAAAGCTTTATTTCACAATTATTTTATGTAACTTAAAAATAATAATCAATGTTCATTATATGAAGCACGACCCTTATTAATTTTCTTCAGTTCTTTGTTTAGACCTGTCTACTTGATTAACCTAATTTAATAGGTCTTTTTATTATCATTTTTAAAGGCCGGGAGTGTCGACAGCTAAATGACCTAATCTTGTTTCTAGTATTTCAGGTAATTGCGACTGGGTATAATTAATTTATATTCATTGTATCGTTTTAGAATAAAAAAGATAATCAACACTTCAAAGGAATACGTCATTTTCTAAATGAAATTTTATTTTTTGGACAAAATAAAAGATAAACATTACGTATTGCTTTTGTATATTATAAATCTGATGTAAGGTGACAGTATTAATTGCTCATTGTTTCAAAATATATTTTTATTATTATGCATATTATTAATATATTACATACGAGTAGGTGTAATTTAAAAATATTTAATTCAGTTATCTACAATATATGAAGAAAATCTGTTAAATTAAAACTTTTTTAAGTGGCAGGAACTCTATTAGATTCCACGTCAGTTCACGTCAGACTTGCTGTAAACAAGCGACGTATGTATGACCTCATCTAGGACCGATACATTCTAGGAAGACCACCGGGTTCACCGCCTTCGGTGTGATACATCAATGTCAGTGCGTCACTGTTACCGAAGTTTATTGAACACATCCGTCCTTTTTATGTTCTTGTGTTCCAATTTTGTAAAGTGTACCGCATAATTTTGTAGGAACTAGAACACTACAGAGTAAAGTATGAAGTTGTCTATCTGGATATTGGGTTTGAGGCAATTTCAAGCTATCCCAAGTTATGTAGCATGAGTGACCGGTAATGGAAAATTTTCGTGAGAGTTTCCATATTTCGACCCTTCTGTTATCGGTTAGCTATCTTAAAACTTTATTAATAGCTTTCGGGACACTCGGTAGACGGTATGTTTCCAACAAAGTATTTGTTATGTAAATTTTATACCGTTGTTACAAAATGGAAGAAAATGTTCATACTCGTATGATATGTACGCATTATCGTCATCACATTGTTGTATATTTAGTTCAGAATCGAATCTAGTATAATTTTTGCATCATCATCATCAACCCATTACTATCCCACTGCTGGGCACGAGTCTCCCCTTAGAATGAGAAGGATTAGCCATAGTCCACCGCGCTGGCCAAGTGCGTATTGGTAGATACCTTTCACATACCTTTGAGATTTTTTTTTATAAATCTCTCAGGTATGCAGGTTTCCTCACGATGTTTTCCTTCACCGTTTAAGCAAGTGATCATTAATTTCTAATACGCACATAAATTTAAAAATCATTTATATCTTAATAGGTATACTTTTATAATGTTTATTTTACACTGTCATTAGACTATGAGGTTGTGGTATCTATCCGCTAAAAACAGAATCCTTTGTCAATTAATATTTGGTAACAGCCAACTCAAATATGATTAATAATAGTTAAAGGGTCACAAAGGTTGACTAAAAGGTTTTAAGCGTGAAAGTTCCAACCGCAACTTTTGATACCCTTGTGCACCAACTTTCGTAATGATATGTTCTCTATTACCTCCGTTTTGTAAATTTAGTGAACAATTTTAGTAAACTACTAGCTAAAAGGTATCTAATATATTCCACTAATTAGTAAACGTTAGAGGGCATCAAAGTGCTAACTTTTGCTTTTAACACCTTCCTATACCCAATTCCATACCCAAGTGATGGGTACGTAACTTTAGGGTTAATCGAGGGAGGTGGCAATATTGTCAATTAGTAATTCAAGCTTTCTCAGTGTTTATTACCTCTCCAAAATTATTTTGTTGGTGATGTCGTTCATATCCTCGTACAACCATTTAAATTTAGTCCTATGATGACACCTTTTCTTCAAAATTCTATGGTGAAATATATATTATATGACTTAGCTGTAACCATAGAGTATAACTAGATAGTCTAATTGTCAACCCATTACTGTCCCACTGCTGAGCACGAATATCCTATCCGAGTGGAAAGCGATGTTCCACCACGCAGGCCAAGTGCGATGACTTCACACGCCTTTGACAAAGTTTCCTCACAATTTTATTTAAAGAACATTAAAGAGATTTATAATTCCTCTTTGTTAACCCCTGTCACAACGTTTAGTTAATCCGAATAATTCAGTAATTTTGCTTACCGATTTTGGTGAACCCAAATCCTTAAATCTAGGGAGTAAAAGATTATATTTTTTACCTGTTAGGGCTACAAAGTTAGTCGAGTGTAACGGTAAACCGACCGTGAAAAGATTAGGAATAATTATTGCACGTTACACGTGCGTTACGCTCTTGTCGTCATAGGGTGACAAGGAGTTTGCAACGGTGGTTTACTATGGTCCTGGCTACATTAACGCCTTTAAATTTTAATGTTGTACCCGTGTAGGCGACGCACTATTTGCCTATTTCTTTTATTATTTTAGTTAGCGCAGAAGGTATTAATGTATATTTCTTTTTAATACGTTCTTATGTATATTGATTTTTTCTATGTAATTCCTTCCTTCAAACGTTGTTTTTCAATTTTCATCGGTTGTTCTGGCCTTTTCTATTAATGTTCCTCAAATTTCCACTAAACCCTAATTTTCTACATGCCTATCACCTACAACCTGCGCAGAGGCAGGTTAATATTTTTCGTGCCTATGTGTACAATACATAATTGTCATTCTTTGGCATTGCACCCCAAACTTTTAAAAAGGATTTTAATATTTGAGGTGTCGTTGGATTCGTCTAAATTGTGGGATTAACATAAGTATTACTACCCTTTTTTGTTAACTATTTTTGAGCAGTCATTTTTGTTTTTATAATAATTATTATCAAATTGGGAAGAAGTAGCAAGCGAGCACGCAATCAATCTGACGGTATTTGGTCGTTGCCTTCCATGGACACCTGGAATCAACCGCAGACAGGATTAGAGTTAGGCCTGTGGCCGGTCGGCTGCATGGCTACCCTTGCGGACTAAACCGAATGGGGTGTTATAAGCATTACCACACATTTATTGAAATAGGTATCACGGTACTTCCGTAAGTAATTGTACCACTTGCATTTATTATTTGTATCGATTATCGATTTTTGGACCTTGTAGACAATTTTGTAAACCTTTTAAGTAGAGCATGAATACTTTGAACCTTGTTAATTAATAAATGACTTCGGAGATTTCAAAGTTTACTCATATACCTAACTCGTATAAATTCGATAGTATTGTTAACAAACGTTAAATTCGCCGGAATAATATAAATTAAAAAAAAACAGTAGGTACACATTGTTATTGGTTTTTGATTCAGTTTCAAATTCATGGGAAATATGCAGAATTAAAATATACAATGTATTGTACATTATGAATTCGGGAAGCGTATGAAAGCTTTTGTTCTAGTATAACCTACTAATGAGTTATAATATTAAATTACATTTTATGATTATGTTGGTTGTAATAATAACATGAAATGTATGAACGCGGATTGTATCAGAACTATAGTGTCAATAACGTAACATTAAATGTCTAAATTGAAAAAATGGCGCTTTATATTTTGTTTCTCTTTCTTGCGAACATGTGAGGTAGACAAAAATACTTGAGCACGTACTTATTGTAACGTTTACTCAGTCTACTAAGCAAACGGAACAGAATAATGGATCGAGTAAACGTAACGTAAAATTGTGGGATGTTTTGAAAACTCATGGTAAGGGTACTGTACAAACAGTAATCTTAATCAGCCCTGACGGGGTTGAAAATACGGAATATTTAGGGACCGAGGTAAACTTAACTAAATTATTAATTTAGTCCTCTATTTAAGATGGGAGATTTGAATTTTAATAACGCTTTTAATTATTCGGTACGCTTTGCTACTGGTTCTTTAGATTCTACTTAAATGTGTTGATAGAATTATCAATTTAACTAAATTATTCAGGTTAAATGAATTATTATATGAATAACAAGGCTCTGCTCGTTTATAAAATGAATATTATTTTTAGACTATAGCTGTGAGGATTAAGATTTAAGTCATCTCTTCTGTAAGTTGGTTATTCACACAAAAATTACATTACATTAGAAGTATGCCGACACAGCTCAAAGAAGCAAGCTGAAGTAGCAGTGGGTTGGTCACATACGTCGCAGAACCGATGGCCGATGGGGCAGGCGACCACGAATCGGCAGACGGAGTGTAGGACGCCCCTCGGCACGCTAGACCGACGACCTTAAGAAGGTTGGTGGTAGCGGCTGAATGAGAGCAGTGGAGGACCGAGTGTTATGGCACACCCTAGGGGAGGCCTATGTCCAGCAGTGGAACCATAAAGGCTGATGGTGATGAAGATGATGTGTGTCGGAGGTACCTGCAGTATGACAAGAATATGAATGAATAATTATGAAGGGAATAGAACCCTTTGTGGCACCATCTATTTATCCAACAACATCAGTGTTATGCGCAGCTTGTTCTGGTTTGAAGTACGCGGTAACAGTCATATACGAGCCACGCCAATTCGTCCTCAGAGTTTGAAAAACCTTATCTTAATTACCATAAACGGGAGAGCAAGCTAATTTACTGCTTTTATATTATAAAAAATCTGCCCAGTCGAGTCATAATGATTCTACCACCTTTAATCTGAATAAAAATGAACATTTTACATGGAATTCAAGCTATGATGATTCTACTACCGTAAATCTGAATAAAAAGGAACATTTTACATGTAATATAAAAAGTAACCTGTACCTAACGAAAAAGTACGTGTAAATAAACCAACGGATAAAAGAGACAAATTACTTCACTGGGTTAGAATTTTATAGACGGCATTAATCAAGCGATGTGAAACGCAATTAACTTGAATGTTTTATTGTGGCAAATACGTCCTTGTAACCAAACAAAGCGATTGAGGTAACGTTATATGTAGAGGTAAAATAAAGGTTAATCGCGTGATTCGCAGTACATAGTTGAAATTTTGTATATGTACCTACTGCTTTTGTAAATGTATCGAAAGTGAAAATCAATTTTCTATACTATTATTTACATTCAATATAGTTTGTGTTAGTGAGAGAATGAGTACTTTTGTTCTTAGTATTTAAAGGTTTTATAGGTGGTAAACCCCTTTGTGGTTCGACTCAGGCGGCACCACCGCCACCCCTATTTGTGCCTCACAACAACAGTGTTAAACGCTGCTGTATTAGCTTAGTCCTCAGTGGTAGCGGCGCATCTATGGCCGACCTCAGGTAGGAATATGTAACCCTATCCGGGGTTGATTATAGATGTGTGGACGGCAGTAGCCAGTTACCATCAGGTGGACTGCATGCTCGTCTGCTACTCCTATATTAAAAAAAAATTAAAAGGTAGAACCAGTATTGTATTTTTGGGGAAGTATAAGCCCTGACCTATTTTACTGCGAAACAATTCTTGCGTTTCGGTGAAAGGGTATAGATGCCAGCTGAATCACATATGAGCACCATCAAGAGTTTGTTGAGATAAAACCTGTGTTCTATAAAGAGTTGGTTACAGATGTTCCCGGGCGGCAATTTCCAGTTAATATCAGGTGGACTTCATGCTGCTACTTTGTAAAAAACATTTTTTTAAATGTACTCTAGCGGAACGTACTTGGTTTCAACGAAAACGTGGGTACTCCAACTATTCCCAACTATCTGATACTCAAAAGATGGTAGAGCTACTTTTAGATATTCACAACAGTAAGTGGACGAAATTTCGAATTGTCTACACTTACTATTTTGTTATGAGAAAAATCCCCTACCCAGCTATAAATATAAAAATGAGGATAACGGGCCGAAAATAATACAATTTATCAAATATTTCAATAACTTCATTATGGAATTACGTCGAGATTTCCGGTAGCCCCAGCAACTTATCCATTAGCCACAACTATGTATGACAGATCGTGATAAGATTGCTTACAAATCCAGATTAATATTGAAAAACGTAATAATATTTTCGGTTAAAGGATGGCTTTTGGATGGGTTTTTTGTTTAGCTTACTTTGTTCTGGATGGTATGGAAAGGCTGTCTCTTTTCTCTACATTTATGTTTAAGCAGTGGTAGAGCCTTTGGTGGATCCACTTTACCGCCACTTCTGCTTTATAGCAACAGTGTTAAGCACGGTATTATGTTTTGGTTTAAAGGTGATGGTGGTGAAGTGGTGGTAGCGGCGAGAATCTTATTACATGGTTCGTTCCAAATTAATTCTCAGGGTTGGTAACATATTCGTGGCTGAACACAGTGAAGACTCTTATCCTATCGATTGCTACTTATCAGTACAATGACTGCATTCTCGTTTACTACTTAAATATTATAAATGTTTTATTTTAATATTACAAGTTATATTTGTTTAGGATAAAGGAAACGTATCTGTAGAAATGTAGGTTGAACTTACTCTACGTGAAATAAACAGCTAAGTATATATACTAGGTTTACTAGAATTGAGTTAAAGCACTAGCATTAGATAATGCCCTTGTTTTCTTAAGGCACAAAAGATTCCAACTAATAAAATAAAGCCAAGTAAATTGTACAGAAAAGAGCGTCGTACTCGTAAAATGTAACACAGTCTTACGTTGAATGAAAATAAATGTAGCGTAAATGTCCTTACGTCGACATAATATATATTTTATGTATAGAGGAATCCTCAACTCTTTGTGGTTCGATTCCGGTGCCACCACCATCACACCTTCTTGTGCCTAATAACAGCAGCACTTAAGCTGCTGTTATTAGGCATTATTTATTATATGTTAAAATCCGTGAAGCTGTATGGGTTGTAGGGCGCCAGATAATCAGACATACGCTAACATTACCCTCCATAGTCGAGTAAAAAAAAAACAGTTAACGTGAACATTAAAGGTGTTCAACCTTTAGAGAAAATTGTGAAGGAAATGGGAATCCTAAGATTGCGGCAATTTTTTCCGACTCAAAAGGAACCTTTACATAGGTGATGTACATTAAATGCGCATCGCTACTTAGGCCTCAAAATGTCTAATAGCTGCGATCCTAAATTAGCCTTTGAACCCTTTGTATCGTCCTATTCTGACCTATTGAAGTTTTCCCTGAATTATTAAATGTTATATACTGACAAATATACATTTTTGTATAAAATACTTTTTTTTAATGAAATTAAATTAGGACATGAACATGCAGTCCAATTGATAGTAAATGATGCATTTTAAAGTGTGGATAATATTTTTGTAAAATCAACAACTACACTTTTTTAGATAAAATGTATCGTACATTTTCTTTTCTTCGTATTTTTTCTTTTTTTTTAAATAGAACAATATCGTTTAACAAAAATGATTGGTCTTTAAAAGAGTGGTAAAGCTACCTTTTTTATTTTTTTTTGTGTTACCGAGGTAACCTTCAAAAGGTACCCCATGCCGTGGGATTGACACAGGGCTATGTGGGACTCTTACAACACTGAAACCCCCCCGGTGACCGTCCTCGTTGCTGCGTAGAGGACTCCGGGATCTCCAAAGGAACGCAACGGGAATGGTAAACCTACCTACTATTCCAACTTAGTGGTCGGGGACAATGCATCTCTGGCCGTCCTATCTTGGGTAGATTATAAAATGTTCGTTGGTGGCAGTACCTTTTTTATAGGAGTAGCAGATGTGCATACAGTCCACCTGGTGGTAAGTGGCTACTGCCGTCCATGAACATCGGCAATCAACACCAGGTAGTATTAGATATTCCTACTTGACGCCGTCCACAAATGCGCCACCACCCCTGAAGACTAAGCTGAAAACGCCTCAGAAAATTATGTCTCCTACCACACCCTTCAAACCAGAATACAACAGATCATAACACTGCTTTAACCAGGCAGGAATAGGTGTGGCGGTGGTAGCGCCGGAGTCGAATCACAATACCTTTAATGTATAATATAAAAGATCACAGGTGTATTTTTACACGTGTGAAACAACTTTTCACGAGCCAAAAGAAAGTAGCACTGGAAGTAGGAAGTTTAATTTGCTCGAATTGTAAGTCTAGAGTAACCCCGAGGAGCTTTCAAAAGAATTAAAGTCGGTCGGTTTATTTATCCAGCTCTTTACTAAGTTTATCCCGATCGGATTGGAGTGCGAATTCCATTTTGAAACTGCCTAGCCTTTACAGTTAGCTTCAATCTCGGATAATATTCTGGAGTTATTCTGATAAAACTTAAAGAATATGGGACTACTGAAACACATTTAATTAAGAAATATGCTTTGTACCCTGTTTTTTATTTCATAAGTGCGTACTTGATGCGAAACAAGCAGTTTATAAAAGGGTGTGTGCTACAATATTTTCATACCAAAAGAGTATGCAACACATTTAGTGGTCACTGACGCCCATGGGAGTCTGCAACTAATTCCGCATAAAACAGATTCTATCACACAAGCCTCAAGCCAATCAGTCTTGCCACCCCTGAGGAATTAGATGGGCGCCTTATACAGTACCCTTACCAGGAGTTTTTACGTTTCGACAAATATGACTGTTTTGGTATTTATTTACGTATTAGAGGTTTGTAGAGGTCTCTAGTGGGGTCGAGGTATGTGGCGGCGCGGTCGGGAAACATTGATAAGAACTGATGTGAGTGATCGAGGTGGATCATTATTTTGTTGTGCTTTGGAGCGTGTAGTCACTACCTTGAACCTGCTGCTCAAATCCTTTGTTTGTAAACTAATAGTAGTAGTATAGTATAGTTATTTAAATCCGAAGTTACAAATGTTAAGAACAATAAATAGTGTGATTACTGTATTAGTGCCTGCAAAACCCTATGACAAACCCATAGATTCTATCAATGATGTCGATGAGAGCCGTCCTTCTCCGACATATGTATATGGTTGTGTGCGCTATGGCCACCTCAGATAGGTTTAAAAGACTTATATTTCAAATATTTATATATGCTTTTCGAAAAATACCTAACTTTCATAAAACCTTCGTAGATCAAGGGTCCAGGATAAAAACTTCCTAAAGATCCTTTAATATGAGCTTCCCTAACATAAATATCCGTTCGATAGTTTTCGACTTGTGCTACGCGGTCTCCTTTGTCAGACATTACATAAACTTGTGTTCTTTATTATTCGTAAGTGGACCGAGAAGGAATATTAAAATGTTGATATTGTTCTTGTTAATTTGTTGAGGAAATTGAGCTATAGTAACGTTTCAAATGAAGTTAGTGTTTCAATTATCCCGATGTTTTAACTATCTTAGCAGTGAGCAAGAAATAAGGTGTTTACAAAATAAACACGTGAATTAGGTAATTCATATCTATTAATAATAAACGCGGTCTCATTATTTTTTTATTATGTAGGCGACCCGCATGGCGGTGCGGTCACTATACCGATCTGACGCGCAGAGGGTTGAATCTAGATTTCTGTTCTAGGTTTGGATGTTTCTCGTCTATGGCACCCATGTCACAGGAAATTCTAGTTGTGAGAGTAGAAAGCGTCTTTCATTAGGTACATCATGAAACATCATATGCTATTTATGAGTATTATAAATGTTCATAATAATATATAACCGCTCAACCCTCATTATCATTTTGACCCTCCCAACGTTCATTAGACCTTTGCCTAACTAGAGGTAACTTACCTTTATTGTTTCAATGTCAAAGCTTTTAACGTAGCGGAAGTCTGACCCATCTTCACTCTGAAGTGACGTTACCACTGAAATGCTCCGACAAATGAAAGGCACGACAAAAGCTTAGAAGATTTTGTCATGTTGTGTATTACATTAGTTCGTCGGATTTGTATGAATATAATATAGTTATAGTGATATTAATATTTATATAATTTAGTTCATTTAGAAGTCGAAATTCAACTTAATTGAGTATTGAAAATTTAAGGATTTCTATAATGATAAATTACCATATTGGTAGCGATTAATCAAAAAGATTAGAGATTCGGTTAAAAATGTTATCATCGTTAATACGAAGCTTGAATATTAACGATATCGCATTTTTATATTAGTACTTTAAAATAATAAGTCACTCATTTGATTACTACAGTTCAAACATAGATGCAGTGGGGATGTCAAGTGGGGATGATATCATGGCGACGCTCGAGTTAACAGAGAGCGACATTCTGGTCGGAGACTTCAGCAAGAACAGTTTAATAACGGGAATAGTTATAATACCTCTAATCACTAGTGTGTACCTACTTACGTGTAATTGTAATATCGTTACTCTGTACCGTATATGTGACAATCTTTATACATGACTACCTTCAAGAAGGCTTCGATCACAAAAACAATTCTGAAAAAGATAGTTTTGTCTTTTTTTAATTTCATACATAAGTATATACATACGATATATCGTATATCTAAGATTTTGTTGCATTTTCATAAATTTTTCTGTCTCAATTTCAACCTATTATTACCTGCTAGGCAGATAGTGTGTAAAGAATATGTTTTTATTAAACGAATATCTAGAAATTTCTTCAATTAATAAATCTCGGGCTAACGGAATGAAGTTCTAATATTATCTTAGGTTGATTTTGCTTGTCCCTGTAGTTCCGGGACTAGAATAGGGTTACGGTATCCCCTGCCTGTCGTAAGAGGCGACTAAAAGGGGGCTTCCGGGGTTGCGGGCGGCAAGAGTGGGAGCTCGAACCGTCCAGTATGCTACCCCGGGAAGGACGGCGGTATGTGTGGTCGCATACCGTCGTAATCACCAGATGTTGCGGGAGGAGCGAACGCTCCCCTAGGGCAGAGCCCGATTCGGGCATCGCGCTTGGAGGACTCCGGTTGTGTTCCGTTGGAGATCCCGGAGTTCTCCAACAAGCGCCGAGGACGGCCACCGGGGGGGTTTTAGTGCGGTAAAAATCCCACATAACCCGACGTCGCTCCCACGTCGTCGGGTACCTTTTGAAGGTTTCCCCGTCGAAAAGAAAAAAAAAGGTTGATTTTGCTATCATTTAACGATATTCACCGTAAAACGTATTTTCTAAGTAAAATCTGATGTGAAATTCACAACAAAAAATCTTTTGTAATATTAAAATTGTAAGCGAACAGTTTTATTTATTTTGGTATATAACCATTCAACCCCTATTAAGCCCAATTTCGGACATTCATTTTCAGAAATGCGTAGCGTTTTCGTAGCGTTGATTGGTGCTAAATTTCACTAGGAAATCTGGTGCAAAACTTCGTGTTTTCAGACACACCGATTTAAGATGAGTTTTGTCCATCAGTCCGTCCGAGATTACTTTTCCTGTGCTATTGATTTGGCCTACGGTTACTACCAAAGGTCAGTGCATTGTGGTTTGCAATTCGGCCCCATTTTAGCTTCGAAACTCCGGCCTCAGTTAGGTGCATGTTACACATTATTTATCACTTACTATAACGTTGATTAACAAAAAATTTTGAAGGAACCTGCATGCTTTAGAGTTATCTTGATAAAAAAGTTCTCAAAGCTATGTGATGTCTATAAATCTGTACCCTTACCACGAGTTTTTACGTTTTAACAAGTATGACTGTTTTGGTATTTGTTTACGTATTTGCCCTTACAATTTCCAATCAGCGCCTCTAGCGGATTGTATCAGAACTATAGTGTCAGTAACGTAATATTAAATGTCTAAATTGACAAAATGGCGCTTTATGTTTTGTCTCTCTTTTTTGCGAATATGTGAAGCAGAGAAAAAGACTTGAGCACTTACTTATTGTTACGTTTACTTAGTCTACTGAAGCAAACGGAACATAATAATAGTTTGAGTAAACGTAACGTAAAATAGAGGGATGTTTTGAAAACTCATGGTAAGGATACTGACTGAGAGAAGTTTTCATTTAACGCAAGATTTGAGTTTTCCTATAACTAGATTCTGATACATAAGAGTAGAGTACAGTCGCACGCACAAAGCTAACTAGCAATAACAATTTTAAAAGGCTCTAATGGTTAAGTAGGGAAAGCCGTAATATTACGGCGTACGGTCTTAAGGAGTCTTACGCCATGTTATGGGGCTGTAAAACGTTTCGGTAAAGATATTAAACGGTGCGAATCAGTATCATTAACAATTTTATGGTTTATCTGCGTAATCCGATTCCCTTAATTACTGACACTGTCTAAACTGACATTCAATTAAGATTATATTAGGTCTGGAACCTCTCATTAAAATTACTGGTACATTTTATATGCCTTATAATGTGGTTGGTAATAAGCTTAACCCACCTGGGCTTCGCACAGGTATAACATACATACCTATACATATATACCTATACATATATACCTATATTTTCATAGTGAACTGATCTCTCTAGTCCTGTTGCGGTGAGCTTGCAAGTTATATTCATCAACAGTCCATGTCTCATTTTAATCTTTTTAGATTCATCGGATATTAATTATACATCTAAATCTATCTGTTAAATCACTTCATCTATGGATAAAAGTCGTGTGCAAACCTGTTCTGCAGTTTCTGAGTTTATCGTATTTGAACAGATTGACAGAGGCGGTGGGGGAAGTTGTTTAATAACATTTATTGATTATAGATTGTACCCGTAATCCCCCGTAACCCGTAATGAAAGTAATATGTCATAGAACCATTAGGGTAAGTAGATAATTAATTATTTAAGGTGATTATGTTAACTCTTTACTCGGCGTCCGCTAGATGTATGATAATGACAGTACCCTTACCATGAGTTTTCAAAACATCCCACAATTTTACGTTACGTTTACTCAATTCATTACTCTGTTCCTTTTGCTTTAATAGACTAAGTAAACGTAACAATAAGTAAGTATTGAAGTAACGATAAACTTTTTGTCTTCCTCACATGTTCGCAAAAAAGAGAGACAAAACATAAACCGCCATTTTGTTAATTTAGACATTTAATGTTACGTTACTGACACTATAGTTCTGTAACAATCTGCTAGAGGCGCTGATTGGAAATTGTATGGGCAAATACGTAAACAAATACCAAAACAGTCATATTTGTCAGAACGTAAAAACTCATGGTAAGGGTTACATCATGATTGCTAATGGTGATATATGCGACATAGTTCTCCGTTTATCAGTAGGAGTGGCTTAATAATTCCAGTGACAAATGTAATTACCGCAAAAATATGAAGTGTCGTATTGTTTCTATTTGTATAAACTAATATTATAAAGAGGAAAACTATGTTTGTTTGTTTGATTGTAATGAATAGGCTCAAAAACTACTGGACCGACTTAAAAAATTCTTTCACCATTCGAAAGCTACATTATCCACGAGTAACATAGGCTATATTTTATATGAAATATATTTGATAAATAGATTTTGAGGCGGTACAAAGTTTGCTGGGTCAGCTAGTTTCAAATAAATGTATATTGTATACGAAAATATTTCAAGCCTTGTTCATGGTTATAACTAACCAAGACATCATCCAGTTGCCATCATCCCTTCCAAACTAAAAAGCAGTTTTCCTAAAAAGCGTTGAAATATGAATATAGAAGAAATATCTGTGTATAAGTCGGCGAATAAATCCATGAAACGCTAGTAATTTTGCAAAATCAAAAAATATTTTTAGACTCATTCAGCTTTCCGCCCCGGGCCTCCGCCCTTAGTCCGCCACTGTGTAGGCGTTCCTTAAAAACTAGATTTTTCTGTAGGCATTGTCCTTGGCATGTGATGAATCGCGTAATCGGCTACAGCGGGATCATGTGCGGTGTTATCAGCATCTACACCACGTATGAGAATTGTGCTATTCATCCAATTGAAATATGACTATAGTTTTCTCTAAACAGGATTGAAATCGTATTAAAGGTTTATAAATGTGTTGCCAATTTTAAAGGCTAAATGCGCATGGCTTATGGCATATTTATGGCTTACCGCCTATATTCCGCTCTTAGTTCTACATCGCGAAATATCATAAAAAGTAGCTATAGATTTTCGTTTCAATGACGGCGAAACTATTTTAATATTGTTGATATTATTCTTATTTTAATATAAAGAGACATTTTTTTAACAATTTATTGAGGGATAAAGTACCCGCCGGTTAACAGATGTGCCTACGCCTACCGCCCTCAATGAATAAGTACGTCGTGTACGTCGTCGTGTACGACTACTGTGCGAACGTTAACTTTATGCGCTCTAAATAAATGTTATGTTACGATACAATTCCAAGAAGTTAACTGCTTTAGTGCTAGAGCTTGACTAACATAGGCACATTAAACGTACAAAAAATAAATAGTGGTCTGTTTATGTGTTCTCTTCAAAATAGTATATATAGGTACATATATTATATACAATAGTAAGTTTATTACATTTTTCACAAGATCGCTAACGAATTGCAGTTCACCTGATGATACTCGAAGTGGTAGGGGGTTGCCTGTGACCAATTTCACATAGAAAAAGTTCTTCCTGAAGCCGATTGTACATTCATACTATGGTATCCGTACCATGTCCCTGTAGTTCCGGGACTAGAATAGGGCTACGGTATTCCCTGCCTGTCGTAAGAGGCGACTAAAAGGGGGCTTCCGGGGTTGCGGGCGGCAAGAGTGGGAGCTCGAGCTCGTCCGGTATGCTACCCCGGGAAGGACGGCGGTATGTGTGGTCGCATACCGTCGTAATCACCAGATGTTGTGGGAGGAGTGAACGCTCCCCCAGGGCAGAGCTCGATCCGGGCATCGCGCTTGGAGGATTCCGGTTGTGTTCCGTTGGAGATCCCGGAGTTCTCCAACAAGCGCCGAGGACGGCCACCGGGGGGGTTTTAGTGCGGTAAAAATCCCACATAACCCGGCGTCGCTCCCACGTCGTTGGGTATCTTTTGAAGGTTTCCCCCTCGAAAAGAAAAAAAAAATGGTATCCGTAAACTAATTTTCACTAAAATGCAGAATTGCTTCATGCAAAAATTGGATATTTCGGTGATACTTCGGTGATACTTTTCAAATAACGTATCTCGAAAGGTATCTTATATAACCTTATTTATTACTTTATATTTTTACTAGGTAACAATTGTAATTTTACTAGTTAACATGTAGGTGCTATACAGGTAGGTATTATACATATTACCGGTAAAAATGAACAATAATTATTTTTTAGATTTTTTATATCATTATTTTATTTTAATTTATTTAAAGATTTGATTCGGTACTTAAGCTTTAGAATTAATTGATTATATTTTTTTTGTGTAATGCTACTACAACTACTACTACAACTACACTACTATTTGTTTTAAACAGACAATATCGAAAATTTTGTCCAAATAATATGATTACATCTTAGTCATATTACAGAATCATAGGCAGTAACTTTATACGGCAATTTCTTTTTAAAAAAATCTCATGTAAGTGAATGTATATTCTTATGAGAATAAAGATATTTCAAACCTCAATTTCACGAAAACAAGTACAAGTAGTTAACGCACGTGTAAGCCTGTAATTGAAAGTTCAGAACGGAAGTGGTAAAGCCTTAATAACGTCAAGCACAATCTTTGTGGGGAATTAACTTCGCTATGAGCCTCATAGCTAGGGATGTAAATCGGTCTAATTATTGATACAAACATCGATATTTATATCTAAATCCTATAATGTCCATAGCCGATAATATCGAAAATTGTAATGTCTTAATACTTATAACAATTCCTTGAATTTATTTTTCACCAAAATATTATTAAATTTGAAGACTGTTTTCTTTCGCCGACCTATACGTATTGTTGTATAAAATATTAGTAAAAATGTATATGATAAGAATTAAAAATATTTTTTATCGAAAATTC
Organism: Epargyreus clarus; assembly: GCF_041222505.1. Lineage (NCBI taxonomy): Eukaryota > Metazoa > Arthropoda > Insecta > Lepidoptera > Hesperiidae > Epargyreus > Epargyreus clarus. The sequence goes on from NW_027332233.1 coordinate 7,948,070, forward strand.
TAGGTCTCGTCACATTCCTACTCGTAACCTTAATTGTACGCTCTCCTGCCATTATTTGTTAAACTTGGCGCAATGAAAGAGAAAATTATTTCAGAAACATTGCTTTAATTCTTCACTGTCATGAAGAGGATTCTGGTTTCTCTTTTAACTGGGTGAAACTCGGATAAGACGTCCTTGTCCTAGATATTCGTGCACTTTAGATTTATTAGTTGTAAGTCCGCGAAGGTTACTCTTTCTCTTCTTCTCCTTCTGACGGAATTTAGGACCACCGTTGCCTATAAACATTTACTAAACTAGAATTTACCAATGTAACAACGATTCCAAATAGAACTCGTTTACATGATTATTTTTCAAATTAATTAATAAATCAATCTGAGAAAACTGAGCAAATGACCAATAGAGAAAAGTAAATATTATTAATAAATTATGTGTTGCCCGCTCCACATTCACGCGAGAATCTCGCGAGAACGTGAGAAAAGCACGAGAATGTGGCCTATACGAAACGGGTTTTTCTCCCGTTCTCGCGAGATTCTCGCGAGAATGTGGAGCGGGCTTTACAATGGTGAGTGCAACTTCATCCCGCGCAAAAATCTAGCCATAACTAAACGCTAAAACACTAACACTCTCATCTGTTTTCCTGAAAATTGTTACTACAAAAAATCCAGTCAACATGTTGAAACAATTGCTGAACAAAGATTACAATAAAATTTATTTGTAAGTTAGATTAGTTTCAGAGAATAAGTCCTTTTGACTTGAGCAAAAACTTCGATCATCTAGCATTTGAAAGTTTTATAATTGAATTGCGTAGATACTAAGTTTCCTTATCCAGTTATGTAATTGAGGTCGGTACTATCTTAGAATATATAAAACGGATTTAGGAGGAAATGTCTAATTTATAAAATCTTTTCATTTGAAACAAGACTTACAAAGATAGTAGAATCCCTCGTGGAATCTACTCTGGAGGTTCTGGATTGGAGAGAACGGTAAGCACAACATAGGTACTGTTAGGCCTTCTAACTTTCAACTTGGTCTGTAGGGGTAGCAGCATACCTGTAGTTAGAACGCTATTGCTATCTGGGATTGATTACAGATCTCCATGGCGGATGTCCATGGGCGGCAGTGACTGCTTATTGTCAGCTCGATTTCTAATTTATAAGTAGAAGTGAAATCTTACAAAAAATACGCTTATTTACAATTTTTTGCATTGAGGTACTAAAAAAAGCAATGTATTGATAAGTATTGGTTGCTCCACGTATTTTTATAGCCACTGTCATGTGAAGAACTTAGTTTGACAAAGGAAGAACTAAGCGAAAAAGTTTTAATTGATCGTTTATTCGCCAAATACCTTAAAGGAATCCCGGCAGTACCTCTACACAAATAAGAACTTCTAAGTGCCTGTCAAATACTCGTAACGGAAGTGATTATTATCAATGTCTAAAAGTGCTTGTGTCATCTGCTCGTAAGTTCAATTCATTATTATTGACGGTTAGCTAAATCCTCGCATTCCTTAATTCTTTTTAAATTATAATGCAGTTGACACACGTGCAACAATCCTAATCTATACATCTATACATATAAATAAAATTGAGTGTCTGTTTTCAATATTGAAATAACCGCTTTTTACTACATGCATATGAATATACATACGGTACATATATCAAAATAACCTGTTTACATATTTTGTCTGTCTGTCTGTTTGTTCTGGCTAATCTCTGAAATGGCTGGACCGATTTTGATGGGACTTTTATTGGCAGGAAGCTGATGATAGCAGACATAGGATACTTATATTTTAAAATAGTCTTGACGATTTTTTTGTTTATGATATTGCTAGATTTCCTTTTAACGCGGGTGAAACCACGAGGTACAGCTAGTCCTAACTCATATTATAAGACAAATCGATAGTCATGAAATTTTGTACACGCGTTTTCATATAATAGAACACAGGGTACTTTTTATCCCGAAAAAAAGTACTGGTCCCGAGAGATACATAAAAACAAATATTGTCATCGACCTCTGATCACGAGCGAAGCCGCGGGTTAAAGTAGTGAACTAATATGTGACCAACAGTTGTGTCGGCGATAGACGTTGTTGTTTTGTAGCGACGTTGACAGATGTTATCGAATTTAGTTGGTTGCTGGCTAAAGATTTCGTGAGGCAAAAATACAATTTAGTGAAACAAATACCGCATAAACTTTCAAGAGCTTTAATTTTCATAAATGATGCGCAGAACAGTATTAATTAACTAGTAGGTATTTGTTTTATTTGATTACTCAAGTTTCTATTTAGGAATTCTATTTATATTACACAGCAATGTCATTTAATATTCATATTGTTAGGGTGGATGTAATTTGCTGTTTGTTTGCTTTTAATCTACTTTCTGCATTAACATTTTATCGTAGTCAGGTAAAACCTGCTAAAAAATTGTGATCAAAATACTGAACAAATTTTATGATATTGTTTATGTACCTATTCGTATATACACATAATACATATACATATATATAAAATTCTCGTGTCACAATGTTAGTTACCGTAGTCCTCCGAAACGGCTTTACTGATTTTCACCAAATTTTATGTGCATATTCAGTAGGTCTGAGAATCGGCTACTATCTATTTTTAAACGGTTTTTTATACCTATAAGTGATAAGGGTTGTTCAACCTTAACATTTTTTTATTTATATGGCAACACAACGTTTGCTAGCTGACCCGTAATATACATATAGATTTAAAACCCTTATACGCGTAACCTTCTTGTCGTAAACGTCAAAGGTTTTAACTAAAGGTACCCGTATTACATTTTAATGTTTACCTAGTATTATAATAAAATAACCGTCATAAATTTTACTTCTTACATAACATATTAACATATAAGCGCAAAATTTGGTATATGGTTCTATCTTCTGCCCACATTAGTCCACTGCTGGACATAGGTCTCTACCAAGGCACGCCACTGAGCCCGTTCTTCGGCTCTCCTCATCCAGCTAGTTCCCGTTGGGTGGCGCATATCGTCGCGCCACCTTGCAGGAGGGCGTCCCACAGTACGTTTGCCTAGACGCGGTCTCCACTCCAAGAGCCGTCTGGTATATGTCTACTAATCAGATTTGTATAAAATTTGGCACACAGATAGTATATGATGTAGATTATAACATAGGATATTCTTTACCGCAGTAAACGAAGCCCACGTGAGCAGAACCGTAGGTTAAAGCTAGTGTTGTAATAAAATTGAAGGTGGTAGAACCCTTTGTGGTTCGACTCCGGCGGCACCACCGCCACACCTATTTCTACCTAATAACAGCAGTGTTAGGCGCTGCTGTGTTTCAATTTGAAGGGTGTGGTAAGGGAGACAGACTATTCCGAGGCGTTCCAGCTTAGTCCTCAGGGGTAGCAGCGCATCTGTGGCCGACCTCAGGTAGGAATATCTAATCCTATCTGGGGTTGATTACAGATGTCCATGGTCGGCAGCAGCCACTTACCATCAGGTGGACTGCATGCTCGTCTGCTACCCTTTTATTATAAAAAAAAGAATGAAATAACCGTAATAAATACGTGGAGATTATTTTGGAGACTAGGACTTTTTACTTGCAACGGATACGACTACTATTCATAATAGTTTTCTTCGCAGTAGTAATATGTTTCATCGTATGGCACACTTGGTTGTTTATCGCTAGTTGGAGAAATGGCCGCAAAATTGGAGATTTTGCAGTACGGTAGGTACGGGTTAGGAAAATTTGGGTCATGTAAACTATTCTTGGATGTTTATAGTCGCCTAATTACCTTCAATAAGGTAAAGGCTTCTGTTTTATGTCAATCTGAGTACCCAGTATTAAGTTGCCAAATATTTGGCTGCCACCCATCCATCCAATGGAAGTATTTACTTCATCTTTAGCAAAAATTTATTAAACATAAAAAATGTCGATATTTAGACTCAGTTTTGTCGTGACCACGATCCAGGCAACTGGGTCGGAAATTTGACGTTAAAAAAATTTAAAACCGCGTACCGTGAATAGCCGCTACATATTTAAAAGTCACTTAGGTATTAACGGAAAGGTGCTAAAACTCTTTTACTTGTGGTTCGACTCCGGAAGACCCACGACCACACTTATTTCTGTCTTATAACAACAGTTTATAGTTGCTTGGGAGACGCTTAAACGAGACGTTCCAAGTTAGTTTTCAGGGGTAACAAGGAATCTATGATCGACTTCAAGCAAGATTTTAACACTATCTTGGATTGATTATAGATGTCCCAGGGCGTGGGTTGCCATTTATCATTGCTTGCTACTTCTCTAAAATAAAAAAGTAAGTATTTCCTTACTAGTTTTTGCCCGCGGCTTCGCCCGCGTTTAAAAGAAGATAATGTAACATACTAACATACATAAAACTGAAAATTCGTACCTTCAACTTTGCTAAAGATCATCACTTGATCAAATGCATAGTTTACGATACAATCCTTACTAATATCGATTAAAATAATCGATGTTTTGGGTCCAAAAGATCGATTGTCCGATTAATCGATGTTAGATCGTCATCCCTAGTTCCCGTGGGAATTCCGGGATAAAAACTATTCTATGTCCTTTCTTGGGTCTCAGACTATCTTTGTACAAAATTTCATTAAAATCGGTTCAGTGGTTTGGGCGTGAAGAAGAGACAACCAGACAGACAGACAGACAGACAGAGTTACTTTCGGATTTATAATATTAGTAAGGATAAGGATTTATAAGCGCGTAATAATACCTTTAAATAATAATCATACAAAATTTTGTGGATATAGAATATCAAGAATGTCACTTATAAATTGCTTTTGTAGCCATTCAACATAAGTAATCTGGATCAATATAACCTTAGGTAAAAGTTATTCAGAACATTGAAATTTCTGCTTACGAAGTGTAAGCAGAAATTGTAACTAATTGTAAAAGTATTGGAACCTTTAGCTCTGCTTACAATTTTTTTGTTAAAAAGTTTAGTTACTTAATGTATATTTATTTTTTGTAGAAGATTAAAATCTACAAGTCTTATAGTTATTTTCTCAGAATGTTTATCAACATTGTTACAATTACAAGAATCACTTATAATTTACAACATTTTGGTATTTTATGTAAGTGGTTTTTGATGTATGTGGTGTTTCTATTTTCGATAAAGTTAAAAAGCAAACTTGACCAACGAAAATATCATATTTCGAGATACATACAAAACATAAAATGTGATTGACACATTTTGTAATCTGCTTCCCCGCGAGGCATATTATACTGACCATTGCTTTTTACTTTAAAATGGGACATTAGCTGTATCGGAAATTTTGGGTAGAAATTTCCAATATATGGAACATTTATTTCAGCAGAGTAGCGTGGTTTCGTGCGCCTGGGGCTGAAATTCAATTTAACGTCCCTATTCGACAAGCAAAAAATGAGTAGCCTGCACTTTGTTACCGAAAAAATGTTAATTTTATATAAAATTTGATTACTAACAGTCACGTTTTACATTATCTATGTTTATACATAGATAATGTAAAATGTTCAGTTTTACCTTATGGTAAAACTGAACATTTTCGCATATTCGAGATATCATTGGTGATACTGGGACATTTTCCAAATCCAAGTTATTCTTGGGGACACAAAGACAGAGTATCTGAAAACAGGACAGTACTGTTCAAAACGAGACGAATGGTGCATCTGTTATACATTTTCCAGGTCAGTAGCTTAGGCCACTTTTAGTAAAGTGCTTTACGTCCATCCTGTCAAAATTGGTTCAGCCAATTTTCGAAATTATACTGTATAAGCTCTCTGTAATTTTGGTTACGATGTGCGCAAATAACATGATATTTTAAAATTGGTAATAGATTTTGGAATAGATATTTTTTTATCTGTAGAATTATTAAAAAAATGGAAGTAATTGTTCTTATTTATTGTTATTTTTTTTAATTATTATCCAGAATATTTTTGTAATAATATTCCAGAAGAATATATTCTTACGATTTATTGATATTTCGTTACAATTTAATTTAGTAATTAATAGCATATTTTAAACGGCAAATTTTACAGGAACGTTCAGATTATTTCGGTGTTAAACTGAAAATACAAGGAAAATGCATTATTATTTTAATACTGTACCTATAATACTCTGCTATAGACAAATAAAAATATTCGTAACACAAAAGGTAGCCACAGATTATAGACCTAATACGTAGCTAGAACACCCACGCTAGAGACGTGCTCCAGAATATATCGCTTTCATTATACAAATTAGCATTAAACTAGAAATTTATACACTAAATATGCAGCATTAAATAATAAACACATATGTTGATAATTGGTTTACGCTTGAATTTTCCACGTCATTTTATATAAGTAGAAGTTATAGAACTCTGTATAAATCGACGTAGTCCTACTTATTTATATCGTTACATCTCCATATTTATAATGTACATATTTACTTGTGTCTTGATTTTGAGGGAGGTAATGTACATATTATAACAATAAGAAGTGCCCTTTGTGACAAATTATACAAGCTTGTCTTTATTATTGTGTATCTTGATTTTACTCTTGAATGTCCCACGGGACATCAACGGACATTATATTATGCGCGATCAAAACTGACCGTATTCATTTGCATTATCAAATATTAAAAAAAAAATGTACTCAAAAATAGCAGTGTGTTTGGGATCTCAAGGCTTCACTTGTGTATTTTTTAGGTTCAGTTTACAATATTATCTACATGTAGTATATGAATATGTTAAGCGTACAAAAGTTATCGTAAACGTACATAACAAGTAATTAATTAAAAAAATCAAAAACCCGACTGCACCAAAAAGGCTGAAGTCGAATTTCCAAAAGCAGTGAAATAGGCAATTCGTTATTTTTATCCAGAAAGTCACATACAAAGTTTCATAGTAGGTGACTGCTTCAAAACAAAAGATGTTCAAACAATATTATCCTATTTTATCCTCGTAGTGCTAATTTACGCTATATAATAAAGAACCTAAAAAATGTGTAAAATTCCAGCACGCTTAAGTTCAGCGGTTTCCCTTTGCGTCGATCTCTGGTACAGCAACTCACTCACTTAGTCAGACAGTCATCTTGATGTGTATATACGAGTATATATGTACTAGCTGACCCGGTAAACGTTGTGTTGCCAAATAACTAAAAAAATGTTAAGGATGAACAACCCTTATCACTTAGGGGTAAAAAAATATAAATAGTGGTCGATTCTCAAACCTACTGAATATGTATATAAAATTAGGTGAAAATCGGTGAAGCCGTTTCGGAGGAGTACGGTAACTAACACGAGAATTTTATATATAAGATATATTATATAACGTATGTGTAATCTCCTCTTAATTTCCTGTATTTTGAAACCCTACTCGATAGGTTTGGTTAATTTTTTTTAAAACGTGTTATTACTCGTATTTTGCGAAAAAATACACCATTTACGGTCTATAAAATATATAAATTCAGTAAATCAAAGTTTCGGTCATTATTTTACCTCGTTACAGGTAGAATTTCATTATTTTTATCTAACAAGCCTGATGCAAAATTTCATAGCGTTTGCTTCAAAATTGACGATTGTTCAAAGGAACTTTAAACCCTAATTTTACCCTCTACGGGGTTGATTTTTCGGAGGGCGATAAATAAGTGCGTCCTTGTTCCTATCCAGAAAGCCAAATACAAAATTTTATAGTAGTTGCTTCAAAATTAAAGGATTTCAAAAAATCTGTTTTACCCTATTTTACCCTCTTTAGGGTAGAATTTCCAAAAGGCCTTTCTTAGTACTTATTCACGCTATATAGAGAACCTATGTGCAATATTTCAGAAGTGTAAGGTCCTTGGTTTAGGCTGTACGTTGATTTCTGAAAAATGAAAAAGTCATTTAGTTAGTCAGTCAGTCAGTCACCTTGCTGTTTTATATACAATATACAAATATGTTTTTATAATCTCCGTTTAATTTCCTTTCATTTGATACCCTACTCGATAGGTTCGGTTGACTTTTTTTTTTAAATTTGTTACTATTTCGCGCCAAAAATCCGCCATTTTGTTTTTTTTTTACTAATACCTATCTAAGGACACTCGGGTCATTGATACAAATATAATGACACTTTAACTGTTGAAATTCATCCAGCCGTTTGTTAGATCGGATCAAATAAAGAAAGACAAACATACAAGATACGCGCGAAAAACATAACCCTTCCTTGGCAGTGATTTACTGAATTTATATATTTTATAGATCGTAAATGGTGGATTTTTTCACTAAATAGTAACACGTTTTAAAAAAAGTTAACCAAACCTCGATAGGTTTACCGACATTAACATTTTTTTATTATATGGCAACACAACGTTTGTCGGGTCAGCTAGTACATATATACCCCTATATACACATCTAGATGACTGTCTGACTAAATGAGTGAGTTGGTGTGCCAGAGATCAACGCAAAGGGAAACCGCTGAACTTAAGCGTGCTGGAATTTTACACATAGGTTCTTTATATAGCGTAAATGAACACTATGAGGATAAAATAGGATAATATTGTTTGAACATCTTTTGTTTCGAAGCAGACACCCTATGAAACTTTGTATTTGGCTTTCTGGATAAATATAATGAAATGCCTATTTCACTGCTTTAGGAAATTCTACTTCAGCCTTTTTGGTGCAGTCGGGTTTTTGATTTTTTTAATTAATTACTTGTTTTAATATATCGTCCGGTCCGATTCGTTTACACTTCGTGACTTTAAGTACAATTAACTTTGAAATAAAATCAATACAAAATTTGTATCGCTATTGTATGCTATATGCAATTTCAAGCTGGCAACGGTTATTTATGTTTGACTATTTTCATTGAAGATATACTTCTTTCAGGGCTTTTTGGAGAAAACGGACAGATAAAAAAAACACCATTAAGTTGATTTTTAAGTGCGTAATAAGAACACAAACACTTTTGTAGCCCAAACAAATAGTATCGACATAATATGCACTGTATGGGCAAAAACAAAACACAAATATCCATTCTGGAATAAGTACCGTAATCCATCATTTAAGATGTCAGTCCGATAACAAATCGATTGGAATCCTCTGAATCGTGACTATTGTTATTGTTACGTATAGTTGCCATTAATAATCTAAATATATATAACTTAAAGGTGACTGATTGACATAGTGATCTATCAACGCACAGCCCAAACCACTGGATGGATCGGGCTGAGATTTGGCATGCAGGTAGATGTTATGACGTACGCATCCGCTAGGAAAGGATTTTGATCAATTCTACCCCCAAGGGGATAAATAGGGGATGAAAATATTACTTCGTAACGCGAGCGAAGCCGCGGGCTAAAGCTCGTTATGACATAAACCTTGAGCGAGTTTAACTGTGATAAAACTATCGCGACAATTATTTCGACGGAAGAGCAGTGCTGCTGTATTTTAGTTCAGTGCTTATTGTGCAGCTTATTTATAAATCAAAGTATAACCCAAACCATACCGTTGTGTCATCTCGTTACCAATTTCGTTTGGAACGGTATTGTGATTATGCCTTAATCTTATTTTTTTATTACATAGGACTAGCTTGCAGGCCACCTGATGGTATGTGGTATTTGGGCGGGAGTAAGCCGCTTAAAAACATCTGTAATTAACCCCAGATAGGAGTAGATATTCCTACCCGAGGACGGCCATGGATGCGCTGCTACCCCTGAGGACTAAACTGGAACGCCTCTGAAAAGTATGTCTTCCTTACCACACCCTTCAAACTAGAAAACAACAGCGCTAAACACTGCTGTTGTAAGGCAGAAATAGGTGCGGTGGGGCCGAAGTCGAACCACAAAGGGTTCCAGATGTTAGTTTTTAGTGGATTAATACCACTACTTAACAGTATACAGACTTCATGTATAGTCCGCGCCAAACTGCTAGTCCGCTCTGAAGTTGTTGCGAGAAGGTGTAGTCGTACAATTTGCTATGGCGACGCGATTCATTTCTATATTCAGAGCGGACTCGCAGTTTAAACAGCACAAAAAAAAAAACAATATCACAAACGAGCCGATCCGTGAATAGCACGCATGCTCACTCACGGTATATAAGTACCGGTCGTGATCTGATCGCTTTCATCTCGGCATTACGGGTAATGAAAGCCATAATAGCCCGTTCGAAATGGCGGAGCTTTTGTGCACTCGGACACAAACTCGGGAAATGAGATGACCGTTATTTGCACTCGCGTTGCGGAGAGCCGATTTACCTTCTTCAAATATATGGCTATGTTATTCGGCCTAAGGCCTAAATTTAACCACATCTGCACCACTTCAATGTATATTTCAACTTTGAAGAGTGACAGTTTGATGACAGAAGCACTGGAATAATTTAAGGGTTTTATTCGGTTTACTTGGGTTTATATCAGGATATATGGGGATATCGTTTTACTTGGGTATATTTGGAAATTTCGAACTCGTTCAATTTAAAGCGACGTATATTATCCAATACTTTCTACACCCACACTAGGATTCCCTGTATCGTGGATGCTATGGACACACACAGAGACAAATACACAAACACCCAGACCCAGAAACAGAAATGTAAATTCATCATTTAGAAATCTGTCTGGCCGGGGATCGAACCCGGGACCCTCTGCGCGTCAGACCGGCATGGTGACCGCTCCGCCACGCGGGTCGTCAACACATATAACATTATTTTAAATTCTCGAAATGAACTATGTATTTTAAAGCAATGTGTACCAGTAAAGGAAATGATAACTAATTTTTTTTTATCAGTACCTTTAATAAATCACAATTAAGTGCTTAGAATTTGAACCCTGCATTTTTGGCACTGGTGGTCGAAATTCATACCAATGGGCTATTACTGTTTATTTGTACACCGTGTACACGTGTTTCACATAATAACAATATCACGTAGGGCCATATATTTGGGAGGAAATGACAAAACCGAATTTAATTTCCGTTTAAGACCTCCAGGTACCTGGTACCTGGAGTAACAGATATACAAAATGATGTTAATATAGAACAGAAACTTGGAACAAAGCATCTCAATTTATCACTAACTGTGCGGAACAGATATTGTATTGGGAGTGAATATTGTGGTTCTTGTGGTTGACCTGTCGACAGTTCCAATAGATTTGACATCGAAATCGTATCGATGTAATTCGTAAGTCTAATTGCTACCGAATCTAGATTGCGAATGTATGTAATTACGATGATAATTATTCATAAACCATATATTAGTAAAGATTACTCACTCCTAACAAAAATGTACCCAGTTTTGAGAATTGAAATAGTTGCGTAAAAAAGTTTTGCCACGTCTCCGTGCTAAAATGTCCCTAAAATATTTGAAATAATTATTTATTTATTATGTAATTTACGCAGTATTAGTTATTTCATCATCAACCCATTACTGTCCCACTGCTGGGCACGGGTCTCCTCTCAGAATGAGAAGGATTAGGCCATAGTCCACCGCGCTGGCCAAGTGCGTATTGGTAGACTTCACATACCTTTAAGATTTTTTATAAATCTCTCAGGTATGCAGGTTTCCTCACGATGTTTTCCTTCACCGTTTAAGCAAGTGATAATTAATTTTCTAATACGCACATAAATTTGAAAATCAGAGGTTGGGATTTGAACCTCGGGCCCCTCGATCGAGAGGCCGCGTTTCTTAACCACTAGGCTATCACTGCTATTAGTTATTTATTCGTATTTTTTCTTTTTTCGTTTTTATTTGTAGAGAATTAAAAAAAAGAACTTACTAATAAGCCGTTTGTGGCTTCATTCAATTTCAAGGCCGCGAAGTATCTTTACTAATCTATGTCATAAACAAATGCTATACTTTAATATCATAAATTATTAAGTATAATAATCGCTAAGTTTATAAATAACAGTTTATATGTTTCTAATTTTTTTTATAATATATAAGAAGAAAATGTGCATGCAGTCCATCTGATGTTAAGAGGTTATTTTCGCCCATGGTCTATTGTCGATCAACTTCAGATAATATTAAAGTTAAACCTGAAGTCGGATGCGTTGCTACCTAAAGGACTAAGTTGGAACTCGGATAAACATGTCTCCCTTACCAAATTGCATTCAAAATAATATATTAAGCAACTTTAGCTTTTTAAATAAAAATACTAAGAGCTGAAAGAATATACTTTCCTTTAGAATACAAATTAAAACCTACAGTGTTCGGTATTACTGGCAGTCGAGAGGCTTCCAAATTAATTACGTATTTTGGGAGCAGGTAACGAACGAATTCTCATTTACCGGAGATTGATTGAAAGTAGATCCCTTAATATCTTCGAACTTTTTAAGTATTTATCAGATTTTTTGAAGGAATAAGTGTTTAATTAACTCAGAAGTGCCGAGGAAGAGAAAAATATGATCATGTCCAAAATCCGTTTTAAAGATAAGACACTTCGTGGTTCCACTCCGGTGGCACCATCGCCACAACTATTTCTGCCTAATAACAGCAGTGTTAAGTGGTTTGAAGGGTGTGGTAAGGGAGACATACCTATCCGAGGCGTTTCAGCTTAGTCCTCAGGGTTAGCGGCGCATCTGTGGCCGACCTAAGCAAGGAATATCTAATCCTATCTGTGGTTGATTATAAATATCCATGGGCTACTTAGTAGTCACTTAAGATCAGGTGTATTGCATGCTCGTCTGCTACTCCTATATAATAAATAAGTCCACATTCTTATAAACAAGCACGTTCTTATTTATATTTCATAACAACAGTGTTAGCTGATGACCTGTTCTGGTTTGACGATGTGGAGACTGGAGCCACTTATAGGGACAAATCGTTCCAACTTACACCTCTGGAGTTGCTTCGTTTCTATGGTCAACCCTAGGTAGGACTGTCATCCTATCTGGGGTTCATTATTGACGTCCATAGGCAACAGTTGCTGCTTACCATTAGGAGAACTGTATGTCCCGTTGTTGCTTCTTAAATATAAATGAGGAAACATTATATTATTTTAAGCTAGGTTCATATTAAAATGAAAGGAAATATATTTCTTAGTACGTATGTATATTAGTAACATTCAGAATCTGTTTCCCCCGAGGGAGACAACGGAACCATCTCCCCTAAGTCGCATGTAGCTAGTTTTGTTTTGAGCCACAGCTGCTGAATTAATGTGAAATGGTGTCTTATGTAACATTTGTAAATAAATACATTCTCCAAGCTTTTATTAAAGTTATGAATATAATTATATTATTAAAATGTATACAGGGGGCCTACCACCATCTTTTAAAAACCATCATAGTTCAGGAAAGTTTTATTTCCTCCTTAAAACAGTAAAATATTCCGTTATACACAGTTGAACAAACCTAAACCCTTATTAATTTTTCGCTTATCCACTGTATAAAACCAACTGAAATTGTCATATTTTACTTAAAAAGTTAAATTTCCTGCGCAAAAAGTTAAAGTATGATTAAAATATGTTGTTTTAAGAGATGGTAGTAACCCCCCTGATAATAATTCGATTGATTGGTCGATGTTGATGGCTTTCGTAACATAAAAAAACCATTGAAAAATTAATATGTCTAGCGATTACGGTTCAAAAGATAAAACGAAAAATTTCGAAAAACAGCCGTTTTCTTATATGGCGACCCTCATTTTTTTTCAAGCCTTTTTTATTTTTACTATTTGTTGTTACAGCGGCCTCTGTTATACACACTCTGTAAAAAATCCTACTGTACGGATGTAGAGATAGAGCCATGTGGGAGACGGACAGACTGCGGAGGCTAAGCTAAGTAAGAGAGTTCCGTTTTTACCCTTTGGGTACGGAACCCTAAAAATGATATTTAGTCGTTTTTTGTGTTCTACAAAAAGTAATACAGGCCAAATGTATAACCGCTTACTTTTACGAAGTAGTTTTAGAATTATTACTCGATATTCTGTACTAAAATTTTATGTTCACGTTCTCTACATTGTAGTGTAAGCCACTGGGTCGTATAAAAGTGTGAATAAATTCTATTACTGAAGCATAAAGACAACGGCGAATAACTTACAAACATTGTACGTAGAACAGCTACATAAAACATATTTCAATATTTCGCCTCACTTCGAACATACATCATATTATGCTACTAAATTTAAGTGTTATTACCATGAGTGCGCAAACTTGTAACGTGTGGTCGGCATCTGCCCACGGTCGTTGTGGTTTGTTGCCACTGCTTTATTTAGCAGCTTTATAATGAGATGAGCTATTTCGGTTAAGTTTGTGTAAACCCGCTAATGATTTGCATACCGTTTCAAGCGGAAAATTGCTTACCTTTGTATACATAATAAATATATACTTTATACACTAATTTAACGACAGCAGCATAGATATCATAGTGGTTTGAGACATCGCCTCTGAGTTGGAAAGCCGAAGTGCCAGAAACGTATCTCTGATTCTTCAAAGTACACACTTAGTATTCAAATTTATTGTCATGTGCTTTAATAGTGAAGTAAAGCATCGCGACGAAATCGATACTCCAGGATGATTAACAAACATGTAAAGGGTCTGAAAATGTACAAATTCGCACTTGGCCAGTGTGGTGGCCTAAATCTTTCTCACTGTGAGAGGTAATTCTTGTTTAACAGTAGGACAACATCTGTGTCATAAAATCAGATAGGCTGATAATCAGATGCTGTATCATGTCGGGGACACCATTTAGGTAAAGGGATACCCAACCAGGTGATCTTGTCTGGGGAGCGGCCGTGCTCCGACAGTTTTAGTTCGATGTTTATTATGCTGCAAGATGTTAAGGAAACCTAGATAGCGCGATTCGGGATTGTGTGTGCGCCACCTCTTAACCAGCGGAAGTCGCCATAGGCTATATGCCATATGTAGCTTCCATTACATAAGAAATATATTAAGACCAACAAGGAAGTAATTTTATAGATGTTTTTATAGGACATAAAACGGTTAAGCGTCGATATCTTTTCATTACTCGTTAAACGTGATAAAAGCCGCGGGACCCTGTATCACATTAACATTTGGTATAAATTGTTTAAAGTATCAAGTATCTTTTATATTAAGTGTTCATCAATTTAAAAATATTAACAATTTATAATCTACTAGGTTTTATCTACGGCTTTGCTGTGACTAGTGGAATACTTGTTTTTATATATCCCTCAAGAAAAGCACTTTCCTTCGGGATAAATGCTACCTTATATCTTTTTCTGGACACCTAACAACGTGTGTACAAGATTTCATGACAACCGGTTTGGTAGTGAAGGCGTGAAAGCGTAGCACACAAACAAACAAACTCACGTTCGTATTTATAATATTAGTTAGGATTAGGATTTTTGTAGATATCTATAAGATTGTGTTTAACATTCACTCGTTAGTTACCGAAACAGCAGAAATTAATTTCTAGTTAGCAAAGTCACATCGAAAAGCAACTTTACAGGAGATCTAAAAATATGAAGAACCGTAATTCAATATTTCGTATAAAATTTCCTGTAACTTGAGTATTTCTTACAGACTCTGCAAAGTCGAATCTTAGAAATGTTCTCGCTAAAGTGTTAATATGATTAGCAGATTCGCATTTCACCTGAACATTCAACTTTTAAAGTAAAAGTAGCGGTTTAAAAGACTGAACTTCTTACGTATATATAATATAAAAGGTTCGCTCTAAAATATGATTTATATCTCTTCAAGAAAAGTACTTCGTATATTTTATATATCCCCACCAGTGGCATGTAAAAAAGTATGGGTAAGAGATACTCCTACAAATAGATAAGTCCTGAAGCCCTTAGAAAATACTCCATAACTCAGCCCTGATCTGGCATCTCGACAGTTAGGCCATATATGAACTACTGACATGCAGTTGCAATCAACTATATTATAAAAAAAAAGTAGATGACATTAGTCGGCGGTGAAGGGCGGCGACATGTACTGTCGTTCGTGGAGCCCCGTTAGATGTTTTCAACCCTTCCTTAAGGCCTTTGACATATTTGGCCCATAGGTTTATTACTAGCTATCAGACAGACTGTGCAATGTGGTGAGGCTTATCATGGAATTGGGCTTAAATTTTGCTCCTAGTGATCATCCATACAACTTCCGACCCGCCTCAAAGTTCTTTAACTTTCTAAAGCGATTAATTAAACAGCCAGGGTGACGCGAGCTTCGCAAATTGACATGTGATAAAACAGAACTATTTCTCATTGGCCATTGAAACACGCAACTTTCATTACGACAGTTATTGTAATAAATTACAAATATGTAAATAAAGAGCTCCTTGGCTACTAGATTTGTTAAAGCTACAACCTTGTAATTTAAGTATAATTGCTTAAGCCTAATTATTTCTTGAGCGACTGACAAGCGTCTAATTAGATACATAAGCCACTATGTAATCGTCGGTCAGTTTGACAGTCGCATTAGTCCCTATTTTAACGCCAAAAGTCAGTTGCTCAAGCGATAGAGGCCAGTACGCGATCAGCCTTAATAATTTTGGAAATACAAATGTAAATGAAGATCTGTTTCGTATTTGGGTCTGAACAATTTATCCAACCAACGCTTGCACTTCAAATATACTCGAAAATTTATGTCCGTGCATTGAGCATAAAAGTCGTGTTGATTTATAAGTTAAATAAAATTTGAAGAACAACACATTTCCAAATATAAAATTCTGTTCAAAATGCATCGTTGTTGTCGACACTCAGTAAGAATACATCAAGGAATGTTTAAAACAAATGCCAGTGCCTCTTCACACGTACAACAACCACAATATCACACCAATACCACAACTACGACTGTGTGAGTAGGTGCAATTTTGTATGCAAATGTATTCACGTAGACCGCATTTTGCCGTGCAAATTAACAGTAAGGATCATACTGATATGATCCTGGCATGGGTTGCGGAGCCGCTATTCAGATAGCGGCAACGCAACCCATTGTCGAGACAGCGAATCTACGAGTATTTAGGTATATAATATATAATCACTACACGCCGACATTTTGTCGCTGTGTGGTGTGGTTGTTGTTTATATAAATGTCTCAAAAGTATTGTTAATATCGTAATAATAAAAGAAAAACATAAACTTTAATATAAGGCAATCGCATTTCGTGTTCACTTTGTATTTGGCTTATTGGCATGCACTCTGCCTTTTTTCAATAATCCGTAGAAGCTTTAAAAGAAATCCATTTGATCGTAGTATCAGAGAAATACCTCGTTTAAATCCCTAACGCGTGTTCCGTTGAATTCCTGCATATCTGTGGAGAAATGCTTATCTCCAGATAGGGATGGCGATTCTTTCCGAAAAGATCGATTCTTGAATTGAAATGTGATAATCGATTCTCTAAAAATCGATCTTGTAGAGATGTTGCAGGTTCATGTATGAAAAGGTTACTTTGATGAAGTCTTTATTATAACTGTCTTAATACAAGCTTAACCTAACTTATATAACTAGGAGTTTTCAGTCGCATCCAGGGGCGAAACTAGCGAAAAAAGATCGTCAGGACCAAAAAATCACTATAATATGTATCTGTCAGCAAAAATGTCTATAACACATTTGTTAATATTCAATCCACTTCGAAAAAATCGAATTAAGATTTTCTAGGATGAAATATCATCTCACTGAATTGATTATTACTGGAGATTTTTTGGCACCGCCAGCCCTACCTCCAGACATTTGCACATACGAATGCGGAGAGTTCACCTGTGTCCTAATTTTGATCCGAGCATGCTTCCGTATTCATGCAGAGTTGCAGACATTAAAGTTGTATTATGTAACGTTGCAAGTTGTAAGAACTTTAGATTTTAGCAAAGACATAATACACAGTAGTAAATAACTAAACGATAGTGTGCTAGTGTTAAATCATACGATTTAACACCTCTAAGTGATTTATGAAATGTTTACACAATTCCTTTGACTTTTTTGGTATACCTGGAAAACATATTGTATGTTTTTATATGTTTATGAACTTTATATGTTCTTGCGTGATTTATACGAATAGTTATGATCATAGAGCGGACATTACCAACATTTTTATATTTTTTAAACTTCAATATTATTACATTGATTGATGTTTAACATAATATGTTATATTTCAGAACAACATTGCCAATTGGGAAGTCGTGGGTAAACTTTTCCATGATCACTTTATTGGAGAAAACAATTGAATAAGAATAAGAGGCATAATAATTATTACTACTATAGTACAGTTGAACGTCTTTGTTGTCTGAGTATATGGTAATCTACGTACAAATACGGGTACCCATATGATGATAAACGCGAAGGATTTGCTGGTCTTCATTCCAATCCAGACCTTTACATGTTTTCAAATATATTCAGGCTCTAGCCGTTGTATAAACTGATGTTACATTTAAATGTATTGGCAAAGATATTATTTTAGTAGGTAAATTCAATTGAAAACATTAACATATGTTGTGGGTGTATTTTGGTTTTCCACTTGTGCTGGTAGGAGGTAGCTGATATTTCACAATTGACTTGTAACTTAGTAACACTTGGTAGAAGTATTTTGAACTGATTTCCTCAAAGTAAAACTCAGTGGTGGATTGCAAGCCTTTTACTTTTATTTGAAGAGTGTAATTCACATTTAGATTATGTAATAAAAAGTGTTGCGAAATACGTTGTTTGAAACTAAATCGGATTTTTAAAAATATGCGTAATTTAATGGGTTGAGATTTTTTT
This sequence comes from Epargyreus clarus, assembly GCF_041222505.1. NCBI lineage: Eukaryota > Metazoa > Arthropoda > Insecta > Lepidoptera > Hesperiidae > Epargyreus > Epargyreus clarus. The sequence continues at coordinate 7,966,685 of NW_027332233.1, forward strand.
ATTTATGACATTACACCTTACTCGTGACACGATTTTTGTAGTAACTGTAATTGCTTAGAAAATCTACTTCCTTTAGTCACGAAAGCTTAGAACGGAAAATGTAAATTCAACAATGTAGGAACAACAATTTACGCTGACGTTTACAATGGAGCAGGCGCGTAATGGTGAAAGATAACCCCTGTAAAATGCAAAACGTAGCGACTGGATTTACGTGGAGTGGGTCAGGAAAAGCCTAAAAAAAGGTTTGTGCATTATTTTTTGCCCAACGTTCAAGTTAAGAAAGGTCTATGTTTTTAGCGCGTATCTTGTATGTTTGTAAATTTCTTTATAGCTGGATTTCAACAAATAAGGTATCGTAATATTCGTCTTTAATGATCAATCGTCCTTAGTTGTTAAGACTTAGTAGGAATATTTTTTTACGTTGATTTCTTGGCTAGTAAAACTCATATTATATGGATTTTAACCTCGTTTATATGAAAACTACAGTCAAATTGAGAATTTCCTACTTTTAAAACTTTATTTCACATAGGTAAGTAGATAATGTAATAAAATGTAATCAGTTCAAAAAATAATTCTTATTTTTACCAAATCGGATTATATTTAAAAAACAACTATATAATACACGTTTAGTGAGGGTTTTATTCTTTGACATTATATCTTGTTTGCGACATATGATTTTTGTTCTAAATGAAATTTCTTACAAAAATCTACTTTCTTTCGTCGCGAAAGCTTAGAACGGAAAATGTAAAGTCAACAATGTAGGAACAACAATTTATGCTGACTTTTACAATGGAGCAGGCGCGTAATGGTGAAAGATAACCCCTATAAAATGCAAAACGTAGCGACTGGATTTACGTGGAGTGGGTACTGACCCAAAACTGACGTAAAAACTCCTGGTAAGGGTACTGACCCTCCGTAATGACCTGACGTAAAAACTCCTGGTAAGGGTACTGACCCTTACCAGGAGTTTTTACGTTTCGACAAATATGACTGTTTTGGCATTTGTTTACGATTGACTCATACGATTTCCTAGTTCTGACACGACCCGCTAGGGGCGCTGATTGGAATTTGTATGGGCAAATACGTAAACAAATACTAAAACAGTCATATTTGACGAAACGTAAAAACTCCTGGTAAGGGTACAGAAAAAGCCTAAAAATAAAGTTTTGTGCATTATTTTTTGCCCAACAGTCAAGTTAAGGAAGGTTTATGTTTTTCGCGCGTATCTTGTATGTTTGTAAATTTATTTATAATTGGATTTAAACAAATAAGATATCGTTATATTCGTCTTTAATGATCAATCATCCTTAGTTGTTAAGACATAGTAAGAATATTTTACGTCGATTTCTTGGCCAGTAAAACTCATATTATATGGATTTTAACCTCGTTTATATGAAAACTACAGTCAAAGTGAGAATTTCCTACTTTTTAAAACTTTATTTCACATAGGTAAGTAGATAATGTAATAAAATGTAATAAGTTCAAAAAATAATTCTTATTTTTACCAAATCGGATTATATTTAAAAAAACAACTATATAATACACGTTTAGTGAGGTTTTTTTATTCTTTGACATTGCACCTTTTTCGTGACAAATGATTTTTGTACTAACTGTAATTTCTTACAAAATCTACTTCCTTTCTTCGCGAAAGCTTAGAACGGAAATGTAAATTCAACAATGTAGGAACAACAATTAATGTTAACGTTTACAATGAAGCAGGCGTGTAATGGTGAAAGATAATCCCTATAAAATGCAAAACGTAGCGACTGGATTTACGTGGAGTTGACCCACTCCACGTAAACTCCACGAAAGCCTAAAAATATAGTTTCTTGCACGTTATATTTCATTATTATTATTATTTTCATAAAATAGGACTATCAGATGAGCATGCAATCCATCTGATGGTAAGTGGCTACTGCCGCCCATGGACATCCGTAATCAACCCCAGATAGGATTACATATTCTTAGCTGAAGTCGGCCACAGATGCGCCGCTACCCCTGAGGACTAAGCTGGAACGCCTCGGATAAGAACACAGCGCTTAACACTGCTGTCAATTGGTAGAAATAGGTGTGGCGGTGGTGCCGCCGTGGAGCCGTGCCGTGGACTCAATCCGACTTTATTATTTAATTTTTTTAACACGTTTAATATATTTAGTATATACTCGTACACGTTGGAAGTCAGTAATGCTATAATTTGATTTAACGTTAATTGTTTTTGGTTCGCGATTCTACTTGCTATTTAAAGATGGTGTCTAAATGCGGTCTGATATTTTTTTACCAGTGTTAGCATGTTATTGAACAATTTCTGAAGGAGAAGTTCGATTCTGTCATTGACCGTTTTACGATGTGCATGCAAATAGACACTTAACACAATTTGTATTGTTTTAGTTATGTGGTGTGTAGACGGTGCATGTACCTTGTGGGTATCTGATGTCCTTGCTGCAGTAAGTATCTTTATTTAATAAATCATTAAGTCACATGTGTATGTCTTCATGATTACAAAAACAAACAACGGTTTAAAATAATAGCTATAGAATATACTTTGCCTATGTTAATCCCACAATTTAGACGAATCCTATCATACCTCATAATATGTTAAAATCATTAAAGCCGTTTGGGCTACAGGGCGTGCCAAAGAATGCGAAACATAACCCTTCGTTGGCAGTCGGGTAAAAATAATTATAGTTTAAAAACTAAATACCACGCTAAAAACGCACTAGGAAAATCGTTAAGCCTGATTCCTGACGATCCAGATAAGGTGATTGGGATAAAATTATTTAAATCGTGTATTGTCATTGGTTCTTGATAATTTTTCAAAATTTTAAATTAATCGGACCGTTCAAAGTGGGTAAAAATCGAGTTTACAGATTCCGTTACTCGTACATGTCACGTCGTACAGGTCAAGCTAATAAAAGCGTGGTAATAAGGAGGCATCCATTAATTATGTCAGGTGAATTTAGTAATCTTTCCACTCCCCTCTCGTCGTGCTGGGATATTGTGGGATTTGTCTCGATCCATATCTCCGAAATCTCATGTATATGATTGCATTTCGTTACTTTATGTAGGGTTAAGGCATATTTTAGTAAATATGTTTCATTTGCCCAGTGACCTCACTTTTTATACTGTGACACTTTCTTGCGAAAAAACGTGTTATTTGTCAAGTCCTTCTCTCCTGTACGTGAGATTGGTTGAAAATTGGATGGATCCCCCCTAAATACCCCACATAATTAATGGATGTCCCCTAAGGAGCGACAATGGTTATAGATTGCATTGGCCGACTTTTTTGTATCGGTTGGAAATTGTCATTATCTTTTTGTAATATTTTTATAACGAATATAACGAATTGTACCTTCTAAAATATAAAAATAACAATGAGTAGTTTATTCATAAAGTACCAAGTGAAAAGTTGATTAGGTACTTTCTCTACAATGTGTGCCTTACTGATTTTTTTGAATTGATTTTGTTGATTTTGAATATTGAACAACCCTTACGAAGTTAGTGGCAATAAATGAAAGTAGAACGGAGTGGTCAGTATTGCCAGAGTGTTCTATATTGAGTGGAGGAACAGATAGAAAGGATTCCGACGATACCCCATACGACTTGTATGGTCAGAAATCACGTGTTAGGTTACTTGATATTATATACTTGGTATATTTAATGCAGTTTAAAAAATTGTGTGAAGTTGTGTTTCTTCAATGATAATTCAAGTCAAAATCCGTCTTTCATACTTGGAGTCTAGGAATCGATTTTAGTAATCTGTGCGTATGAGATATATCGACCCCTCCTAAGTATAATATCAGAACCCACAAAAGTACCTTTTCGTTTTTATTGCATTAATTTCCATATTTTAATGTGTTCTATCGACACAAGTAACGCTATAAAGCGTATCAAATAAAACATATATACCAAATTTCATAGGGATACCTGAAGAAATGCAGATTTTATACGCATTTTAGCATATTCGAAACTTTGAAACGCTCTCCTGTAAACTTGTTATTTTGCAGTTACGTAGATAGAGAGAGAGATAGAGAGTTACTATATGTAGATTACCACTCGCCTTGATGGTTTAATTAGCTGAATTGACATATTATTTGGTGATAGGTTCTGCACTTTTATGCGTAAAATAAATATTTTTTTTATAAGTCATCTAAATGGTCTAAACTTTCTTTGTATAGAATAATGTTTCTGGACATTTTCGTTTAGTATGTATTATTTAATGATACAATGTATTATTTTATGTGATAAAATAATACATATGATATGGCTTCAGCCAGCCAGGAGTAAGGTCTAATAAATCACTTTATTTCGTTGAAATGAACATTGAATCGCAGATTTAATGGAGTATAAAATTAGTTCATTATTTCTCATAATAAAGCAAATGTGTGTGCTTGTAGGAAGACGTTTCTAATCTTATGAATATATATGAAATCTTACAAGCCAGCGACCCTCTCCGCACACACGACATATAATTACATTTGCGCCAGTTCAAGAAACTCATGTAAACCGGGCCTAATATATGATTTTTCCTTAGCAATAATGAATCACGATATACGAATTTATATTCGAAAAGAAAAATCGCTCGCGGTAAATTGCTTTGCTTTACTTTAAAAGCTTTGGGAAGTATGCTAATCTCGTCGATATACGTCACCTATCGAGATCGGCGTCAATTTATCCGACGTTTTACGATGAATAAATGGGAACATTGACGTGAGTAATAATTTAAAGTGCTCGGATTGTTTGTGAACTTTCGATTTAAAAGTATTAAATTTATGTGGTGTTCCAGGTCGTTAGTATCGAGCGGAGAGCACCTTGCTTTGTTCGCTGACTTATATTAACTGTAGCGGTAAAACAAATAACTATTTATCTCGAAGCAAACGTACTTTGAAGTAGTTTAATGCATTAACACGTACATTTAGGTCACAAGAGCCTTTGTCCCTGGAGAATCGTAAGTTAGCGTGAAAATAGGTCATTTACTTTCAAAGTGGGACACATTGTAGTGGTGGTGTTACTATAATCATCGGTCAAGTGCAAGTCTAACTTGGAGACGGAGGGATCCGTTCCACCTACAATTTCATTATTTTTTGGAGTTTATTGGAGTTTACTCCTTAAGAAACGATTTGAGTTATAAGGCCCGGTACGGAAATTTTATGAGGAGTAAAATCAAGTGTAACACGAAAAGTTGAGGCGTAACGGAAACCAAAATATGAATCAAGAGTGCTTTTATTAATTTAAAATACAGTAAGTTCAAATCCCATATGAAAGTAATTATTACAATAAAAATAATTAGCAATATATAAAACATTAAAACGTCATTAACTAATTTGTTTACATTTTTGCATAAATTAAGTTATAGGTTTGATCATTTATAAACACTGTGAAAAATATGAACATTGGCGCCATAATATGATTAACAATCTTTTATGAACGTTTTTAAAGAAGAGTAACATATAAAATCAGTAAGCAATTGAATAAGATATAATATTAGCAAAATAAGTTTTTAACATAAAGAGGCTTTTGTAAGTTACTGATATATTAATTTAACTTATAAAAATGGATGCATTATTGATCAGCACCATCTATCAACGATAAACGGGCAAAATCAAAACAGTATTATTTAATATTTATTACAGAATTATTGCTAATGAATTATGTTCAAAATAAGTTATATAAAATTAGCAATACGTTTTAAATGAATTCTAGAATTATAAAACATTCAGAAACAATCCAAATTACATATAATAACATGTTTATTGAGTCTCATATAAATTTCATCCGTAAATTGCAACAAGGATATTTTATAGATGGCAAAGAAATTATAATTATTAAGTTTTAAGTTATAAAACGTTTAACATTGTTTTAAATATAAATAATTATATTATATTAAAATTTACTTTAATATAAACAATTATATTAAGTTACCATTATAATATTTGGAACCAAAATACATAGATTGATAAACTTGCAAACTTACAATTTATAAAACTTGCCACTAGATGGCGCTATTTTATATTATTTTGTAACATACTTTATGTAATACGCATTATTGAAGTAATATAAATAATCCGAATAATTACAGATATATGTTTGTTTCTCTTATCATTTTAGCAGATGCGTTCATTTACCTACCCTTTTTTCTATTCGATATATATCATAATTATCATTCGTAAGGAGTACCTAAACTCCAATCGTGCGTCGTAGCTGACACACACACACTTTTTTTATTGAACTGTTTGTTTAGTGTCTACCTGTTACTATTAAATTAAACCGTTGAAGTAAAATTAACATTAGATTAGATTAAAATGTTAAAGTTAAACCCGTCAAAAAGTAGCGGTTTCTTTTACGACCTACATTTATTTTCAACCATTTAACCGACTTCATAAAGGAGGTGGTTATCAATTCGGCCGGTATCTTTTTTTTATGTTTAGTAATAGCGGCCACCCTTAGACATTATCAGTAGAATTTTCAAATTTTCTACTACGGTTCAGGAGATAGAGCTCTGTGATGGACATACAGACAGACAGCGAAGGCTTAGTAATAGCATTCTGCTTTTACCCTTTTGGCACGGAACCCTAAAAATAGAAACGTAGATTTTTATTATTTACAAAATAGTAACAGTTGGCGCTAAATACAATTATCGCGACAGTCTAGACATCGTTTATTTTATTGTAATGTGTACGGTTGATAAAAAACATTAATTTGAAGACTACCCATGCCTGTTCGCATTCGATAAAAGCCTTGTTCAAACACTGACGACCTTAGTGTAGACCGTACCTAGGTCTTTATTAATTAGGTAAAATATTGTCATGCATTTGGTTTCAGGTTTTGTCTTCAGTTAGGCAGATCTGAATGGTACCTTCGTCTCTATTCTGATGTAGGCGTTTGTATACTTGTATCCGTATCTGTTTATGCTACTAACAAGTCTAACAATGTCATTAACGAAGACAAAAGTAATATCGTCACTAGAAAGGCTATCGTCTTACACGAAAACTGGCCGCTATACGTGATAGACTTTTAGCCCGCCCAGTGTAGTATATGTAGATCCACTAAAACGTAAAGTTAAGCGATTATTTACTTTGGCTTTGGAATGCTCTTCCTGAGGAACTTTGAAAAATGTGCTCCAAATACACTTTTAAAAAGAATGTCATTGCTCACTATTTTAATTTAGTTCATGATTAGATAGGGTGTATAGACAATTTTTTTTCATTTTCACGTAGTAATTTATTTTAAAATGTTTTTACTTCTCATATATTTATATCTATTTATTACTTTTTTTCCTCTTTCTTTCTCACATTCTTTCTTTTTTCATGTTCACCTTTCTCCCTTTTTTCCATTTTATTTTATTTCGTATTTATTATTATTTTTATTATTATTATTACTTTTTTTTTAGTATAGTTGTACCGCCTTCAATTTTTCTGCACATCCCTAAGACTGGGAGAAAATGCTATTAAGCATTAAGTCCGCCTTTTGTACCACACTGTTTTTAACATGGTCAATAAAGAGTAAATAAATAAATAAATAAAAAATATTAACCAGAAAGTATTAATAATATCCCAAAACTAGTAACTCCAGTTGGAGTTCGAATAGCGGTTAGCAATAATAACCCAGGGAATGGCACAAGACAGCCTTTGTGTGCGCTTATTGTGGTAAGGTGCTAACTTGTTGAAGACAGGCGAACTAAACTTTGAAAACTACTCTCGCGTTCCTGTGAGTCCTAGATCTATATCTGTGTGTACATTTCGCAAACTTTTCTTGGCGTGAAGGGAAACTTCGCTCATAAATAATAGCTGTGATATGCCAGCGGAAAAATATATAAATGGATTTATATCGCACAATTTTTTTGAGGTGGTAGAACCGTTTGTGGTTTAACTCTGGCGACACCACCGCCATACCTATTTCTGCCTAATAACAGCAGTGTTAAGCGCTGCTATGTTCTGGTTTGTAGAATGTGGTAAGGGAGACATCTTTTCTGAGGCGTTCCAGCCTAGTCCTTAGACGCATCTGTGGTCGACCTCAGGTAGGAATATCTAATCCGATCTGAGGTTGATTACAGACGTTCATGCCACTTACCATCAGGTGGACTGCATGTTCGTCTGCTACTCCTATATTATAAAAGAAAAAATATTTGCATCCCGTAATAAAGTAGAGTGTTGATTATATGTACCTAAATCATAATTAAGGGACACATAAATTTGATGTACAATGTATTGTTACCGATATAAATATGAACCTTTAATAAAAAAGTTAATACAAATGCGAACTGATATTTTTCAACTGTTACAGAATAACAAATAGCAAGTAAAAAAATGTTTTGTACATTTACTCTGTTTTACCGTCTATTTTTCTGCTGCTAATTTGAAACGTGAAATATTTATAGCATAATTTAAATATTTTAAGGAGGGTCTGAAGGAAGGCAAAGAAAGAAGAAGAAGAAAGAAAATTGTTTTATAGACTTATCTATCTATTTTACTTACTGACTGGATTTCGACCAGCGACGCGATAAGCGGCACTGTGACGTCACATGTTTCACATATTTCTGTAGGTTTTTTGGAGTTTACTCCTTAAGAAACGATTTGAGTTATAAGGCCCGGTACGGAAATTTTATGAGGAGTAAAATCAAGTGTAACACGAAAAGTTGAGGCGTAACGGTAACCAAAATATGAATCAAGAGTGCTTTTATTAATTTAAAATACAGTAAGTTCAAATCCCATATGAAAGTAATTATTACAATAATAATAATTAGCAATATATAAAACATTAAAACGTCATTAACATTTGTTTACATTTTTGCATAAATTAAGTTATAGGTTTGATCATTTATAAACACTGTGAAAAATATGAACATTGGCGCCATAATATGATTAACAATCTTTTATGAACGTTTTTAAATAAGAGTAACATATATAATCAGTAAGCAATTGAATAAGATATAATATTAGCAAAATAAGTTTTTAACATAAATAGGCGTTTGTAAGTTACTAAGTTTTAAGTTACTAAGTCTAATTATTACGTTTTAAGTTATAAAACGTTTAACATTGTTTTAAATATAAATAATTATATTATATTAAAATTTACTTTAATATAAACAATTATATTAAGTTACCATTATAATATTTGGAACCAAAATACATAGATTGATAAACTTGCAAACTTACAATTTATAAAACTTGCCACTAGATGGCGCTATTTTATATTATTTTGTAACATACTTTATGTAATACGCATTATTGAAGTAATATAAATAATCCGAATAATTACAGATATATGTTTGTTTCTCTTATCATTTTAGCAGATGCGTTCATTTACCTACCCTTTTTTCTATTCGATGTATATCATAATTATCATTCGTAAGGAGTAAACTCCAATCGTGCGTCGTAGCTGACACACACACACTTTTTTTTCTTTAAAGTCTCATTAATAATCAATCTATCCTATTTTTTACCTTTTTCTTACCTAGGACCGAAAAGGATATTAATGAAGCATAAAGCATATAAATTGTCCAATTCATTGGCAGGCAGAAATAACGTAAGATAGATTGGATACAAAAAATAGATAGAATAGGATAGGATCGAGTATTAATAATGCGTACTGTAAGCTGTTTCTTATATCGGGCGAGTCCATGGCTGAGTGGTTACTAACGTATGCGGAAATTGCGAATTTCATGTTAACATTTTGACAGTCAAACTACAAACGCTGGCGGATTTTCGGGTACGTACAAAGCTAGTTATCTATGGGTGGGTTGCATCATGTAACTTTAACATTTACAGAAGCCTAACCAACCGTCAAATAATTTATAACCGTTAAAAAATAATTCGTTGCACCATTAGTTTAGGTTGAAATTACGTCATAACTAATACTTAACTTTAACCGCTCGATTTCGATCGGTTAAAGTTACTGTATTTGTCAACTTCCCTATCCGTCAATTTCGACTAAAAATTGCGGTGACAGCGACACAAATGACGTTAATGACAAATCACTTGGTGCAACATAGAAGTGGCTACTGCCACCCATGAAATCTGTAATCAACCCCTGGTTGGTGTGGCCAGACTCAGGTCTCGGAAACGTGTCTCTCTCAAACCAGAACACAGGAGCGTTTAACACTGCTGTTATTAGGCAGATATAGATACGACCGAAAAAATCTAACTCTATGGGTATAACGGTGGTGCCGCCGGATTCAAATTACAGAGAGCTCTACCGGCAACAAACGTATTCAAATTTCTACTTTGTACAACCAAATATCTTCTACGACTTTGTGTTTAAAATTAATTATCATTTAAAAAAATAATATAAAAGTGTAAGCGCCTTAATAAAGTAAGTAGCAGTCCTGTAATTAAAATAATAACGCCATGTCTAAATTTATACGTTGCGTAATGTAATTATAATGTATTAATTAGACTCTATTATATTCGTACGATTCGGGGGAGCTACCAAATATTGTATATAATCAGTTTCAAGCCTAAAGCGTAATAGAAATGGGTATTGTCTTGGATTAATCAACCGAACCCAAATTCCATTTAAATGAATTTAGATTTGGAGGAAAATTGACTTCGTTTTCCAAATAAAGGAAATTTAAATTCCTTGAGCCGTCGCCCTATTCCTTCAATGTTTATTTTTCGGTTTAAGAATTTTTTGGGCTTATTTTGCTCCAGGATTATTTGAGTGTGCCCATCTATTGCTACCCAGGCGCAAGCTCTGATCAAAGCTTAGGAAAAACGGGTACTTCTTTATAAAAACGTCGATAGATGTAATTATGAATTATGCGACATGTATCTTGGGGTTGTAAAAAATTGCGGTGCAAATTTCCTTTTAAAACGGGACATAATATAGATTTTAAATGTAAGAACTGCCTCACGCTAGAAATATCTATGGTGGTCGTGCCTCCCGGTTGAACCACACTAAACCCTTGCTTGAACTATTCTACCCTTCAAAATTTTAAATCTCGTAGATGTATGTATACAGTGCATAGGTAGCACACTACTTATCTTTTTTTATAATATAGGAGTAGCAGACGAGCACGCAGTCCACCTGATGGTACGTGGCTACTGCCGCTCATGGACATCTGTAATCAAACCCAGATAGGATAGGACAGATGCGTCGCTACCCCTGGGGACTAAGCTGGAACGCCTCGGATAAGTATGTCTCTCTTACCACACCATTCAAAACGGAACACAGCAGCGCCCAACACTGCTGTCATTAGGCAGAAATAGGTGTGGCGGTGGTGCCGGAGTCGAACCACAAAGGGTTCTACCACCTTCAAAAACTTACTTATCTTCTAATATCCTCACACATATCTTCTGTGTAGATTTAAGTGTAGGTGTAGGTTACATTAGTTCTTATTCAAATGTAGGTTACATTTAAATAAGAACTTAATGCTACATATTTCCTTTAAAGGTCGTACGCAAGCGTAATAACACTCAAGTATTTGGTACCAAAGGATCCTACTCCAAGTTTCTACGAAGCACTGTGATGTAATACGATCTAATTTGACTGAATTCTATTACTCCAGAACTCATGCTTCAAACTTTCATAACTAGCACAGCATTTGGATATCTGTCCCGTTGTAGTTATGTTATTTGCCTATTCCAAAATATTTAATATTCATTTTAATAGTTTTGCATAATTTGAAATGAAAATGTTTTTGCCAAATGGAAACGTCCAGAAAATAGAATTCAAAGCGTAATAATATCGACACATATTTTGAAATCATGAGACACTTTTATGTATTTTTGTACCCATAGGTAAGATCGATCAATTATTGATTGAATCATGGAAACACGGGGTTAATAGGCCCTAATTTAAAAAAAGTTTTATTCACATCTTAGAACATCGGAAAATATTGGATTTCATAATTATTAGATATTGAATATTGAAACCAGTCATTCATGGCTATTTGTTCGAGGATTTCGCAAAACATTAATGTATATTAAAAGCTTTCAACAGTGCACTTGATTTGATTTCATTTGTAGATTTGTAAATATCTGAATAGCTTTCCGCATCACTGATCTTTCGCTAGTATGCTTAAAAATAAAACACTAAAATATTGTTCTATGAAAGTTTGGAAAGTGTTATAGGTGAACCTTTAAAACAACATCTATAATGCTTTGACTTTGTAGTTGGCAAAAGGGATAACGATAAAAGTTTAAGGCCGCTATAATAATATAAGGTCTATGCTATCGAAGAATGGGCTCTTCCTCATTAGGACAGGGACGGCACGGCACGACAACGGCAACGACATTAGTGGATTTTTCTACGACATTGTATTGCACGCTGTCTGACGACATGAGAACGTTAATGCCATTGCTGGGGATAATCGTTGACGGCAAAACAGCTTTCCGTGTCGTGCTTGAAACTTTATAATTGTGTGTTTTGTACACACATAAGTTTCCGTGTGTGAGGAACATTGACATACCTACAGCTCATCCTTCATTTAATAAATAAATAAATAAAAAATATTCAATTATGTTTCATTTAAACATTAAGTATTATATGTTAAATAAAAGACTCAAAACTCTACCTGGTCGAACCGCGCAATTGTCTACCAAAAATGAAAAAATATGCTGCCGTCATCGTGCCGCTGCCGTGCCGATGCCGTTCCGTTTCGCGTTGTCCCAGTGAAGACGAGCTTAATAACAGTAACTACATATTACCATCGAATACCGCAAGCGCGCAAGATTTTTTCTTCCATTTCATTGTTCGGTATATTAAATCCTTTTGCGGCATGGTACAGACGTTAGTGGCCTAACGCTAAGTATTTTCATATTATCCTCTACTCCAACGTGTACGTCAAGCTGGCGGTACTTTTTACTCTGAAGCATATCTCTTGATTAAATTTGCTGGTGATTTTTTATCTGTACTAATATATAAATATCCATATATAACAAAGCGTTTCCTTTGTTCGTCCGGGTCGCAACATCGCCACAAAAAAATCTGTCCAACAACAGTGTTAACACTATGTTGTGTTTGAAGTGAGGGTAGAATCATAGATTACTAATCTATGGCTAGGATAGTGACACTTAGAGTCATTCTAAGATAGATTTCTAAGATAGATTCTCGGAGGCATTAATAATGCATCTCTGTCCCACCTTGGAAAAGATCGTAAACCTATCTGGCGTTGATATCCTTGGGCGGCAGTGGCTACTCACTATAAAGAGACCAGCATGCTGTTTTACTTAAAACATCATATATTTTTCAAGTGATCATCAACAACCCAGTACTGTACCACTGCTGGGCACGGGTCTCCTCTCATAATGAGAAGGATTAGGCCATAGTCCACCGCGCTGGCCAAGTGCGTATTGGTAGACTTTACATACCTTTGAAAACCTCTCAGGTATGCAGGTTTCCTCACGATGTTTACCTTCACCGTTTAGCAAGTGATAATTAATTTCTAATACGCACATAACTATGAAAAATCAGAGGTGCGTGCCTGGGATTGGAATCTCGGACCATTCGATCGAGAGGCCGAGTTTCTTAACCACTAGGCTATCACTGCTTTTTTGAAGTGATATTAATGCCAAAATAATGTGTTGAAAATATAACATTAACCATTCCTGTACTACATCTAAAACTATTCAATGCAAAATAATTTCAATCAAAAATGATTTCACATAAAGTGCTTCCATACAATAGTGCTTTCGGAATTGTAAAAATAAGCCATAAAACGACTTACTCAGACTTTATACGAGTATAGCTATTTATTTGAAAATAAACTAGGACATTTTATCCTACGTTTATCTACGTCTACATTTGTCGTCGTCTTATTCTACGTTTGTCTACGTGTTCTACGTTTTTTAGTACATAAAGTGCTTCCATACCATAGTGCTTTCGGAATTGTAAAAATAAGCCATAATACGACTTATTCAGACTTTATATAGCTAATTATTTAAAAATAAACGAGTACATTTTATTCCGCCTTTATCTACGTCTCAAAGGAATTAACTAATGCAACGAAGTAGCATTTACTAATGAAATAACAGGGTGTGGTATAGCTATACTATTCAAAATTAGTTATTTTGCGAAACAAATTAACGGAAGGACAGTAGGTGTGGTGGTCCAATTAACGGTATGATATAAACTGGCTGGCACTAGTTTAGAATGTTTTAAATATATTGGTGCGATCAATCATGCTAGTTAATTACTTCGTTCAATACTTTAGCAAGCATATTAATAATAAATAATTCAACGGTGATAAAACTTTTTGTAGTTTGGAAGTGGTAGAACCCTTTGTGGTTCGACTCCGGCGGCACCACCGTCACACCTATTTCTGCCTACTATCAACAGTGTAAAGCGCTGCTGTGTTCCGTTTTGAAGGGTGTGGTAAGGGAGACATACTTTTCCGAGGCGTTCCAGCTTAGTCCTCAGGGGTAGCGACGCATCTGTGGCCGACCTCAGGTAGGAATATCTCATCGTATCTGGCGTTGATTACAGATGTCCATGAGCGGCAGTAGCCACATACCATCGGTGGACTGTATGTTCGTCTGCTACTCCTATATTATAAAAAAATACATAGGTTTAGTCCAAGGGTCCAGTAGCCGTTTACCATCAAATGAACCGCAAGCTCAGTCCCTACTTAATTACTATAAATATAGTTATTACCGTCATACCTATTTCTCTATTTCTTACAATAGGTGTCTATTATTTTAGGGTATTTACTATTTTAGGGTTTCGTACCCAAAAGGTAAACGGGACCGTATAACAAAGCCTCCGCTACCTCTCTGTCTGTCACTAAGTGATATCTTAATTATTTAAGTAGATTTCATGTAGCTATATAATATACTAGTTTTTGCCCGCGGCTTCGCCCGCGTTTAAAAGAAAATAATATAACATACTAATATACATAAAACTGAAAATTCGTACCTTCAACTTTGCTAAAGATCGTCACTTGATCAAATGTATAGTTTATGCTTCAATTCGATTTACGATTCAATGCTTACTAATATCGATTAAAATAATCGATGTTTTGGGTCCAAAAGATCGATTCTCTGATTAATCGATCTTAGATTGCCATCCCTAGTTCCCGTGGGATAAAAACTATCCTATGTCCTTTCTCGGGTCTCAGACTATCTTTCTACACAACCAGACAGACAGACAGAGTTACTTTCGGATTTATAATATTAGTAAGGAGTAAGGATTAGTAAGGATAAGGATAAGTATTTTAGGTATGCCTACAAAATAGCTTACATACTGTGATTTGTACACCATATGCGTGGGAGTAGTGTCGACTGTTGACGTAGACAAAGTACAAATAATTTTACCACCTTTTCTCACAAACATTCAGTAACAATAGTGTGTCTATCGAAGCGACTATGATCCAATCGGATTTATACGTAAACTTATAACAATAGACACAATAGTATTTTCTTCTATACCAAAATCCGTGAGAGCCAGTCTTCTGCAGTTAATAACACATTCCTTTTGATTTCTCTGTAGGTATTCCGAGACACTAATTGGTTCACATTTCTGCGATGCACACATTGAACAAAGACGCAGGTTGCATCAAAGCTATTATCCTAGAGATCGGTTGTTAGAGTCCATTAGGTATATCGAGCGTCAAAGATACTTAGTGAGGCTTAATCCACAACGTCATCAAAGTTCAATATCTATTCTTGATTAATGTCTTTATTGGATTATATATCAAAGAGAATGAACGCTGATCTGTTGACACGAATTGTCCCTGTGTTTACCGACGTGGCCCTTAGCTTAAGTATTGACTAAATAAAGACAGGAATAATTTCCATATAAGCGTCATGGGATTTCAATGTTTAAATAGGAATGTTAAATGATTTCAGCGTATAAAGTAAATCTTTGTATTATATGTATAAGCTTTGATGACATTTGTCATTTGACAATGTTGTATAAAAGTCGTATTTTTCAATATTATTTTATATTTCTTGAAAACCTAGCTATGTTTGTGTATTAGTTTGATTTAAATACGTAAAATAATATTTAAGTTAACAATAGTAAGCATGGACATTTAATTGTCGATTCTTTGTTTTAGGTAAGTACCTAAGCTTTAGTTGATATTTTATATGTAAATGTTAATATTGTATTTAATAAATAAACTTTGTTTTAGATGAATCACAGTGTGTTATGCTTCAAAAGAAAATAGCCCCTGATCTTATATATGTTCATTCAGTTAAACTCAGAAGTTGAATATATTAATCTCGCGTCATAATTCTTTTAAATAACAAATACCTAACAATACCTTGTTATTAGTATTAGACCCCTTGATGTGGTAGTAATCGTGTTGGTCATCACAATATCTAAACCTATTTCATTTCATGAATACAAATCATGAAGCAATTTAATTCATTAATTCCATCTTAATTTAAATATAATATGCAAGTACTTATGGAGGTGTGTCAAAACAACAAACAGTATTGTGTAATTTTAAATAAACATAAATAACAAATTTTTATGACCTACGGCGCTGAAACGTGGTCTCAAAATTAAAAAGCTCTCAAAATTAGCAGGCTGAAGTGGCAATGGGCCGGCCACATCGCTCGGAGGACCGATTATCGATGGGGAAGAAAGGTCCTCGAGTGGCGACCACGCGTAGGCAAAAAGAGTTCAGGCCGCCCCCCGACCAGGTAGACGACCGACGACCTGAAGAAGACTGCGGGAAACCGCTGGATTCAAAGGGCACGGGACCGGTTGGAGTGGCGCCAATTAGGGGAGGCCTATGTCCAGCAGTGCACCTCAAAAGGCTGATGGATGGATGGATGGAACAAAATTTTAGCACTTTCTTAAATGAGAATCAAGAAGTAGTGGTTTAATGTCCAACAAGTTCAAAAGTTAAGTTATGTTTTAAATAATCGCTTGTCTGTAAGCCGTGTTGATTGCTTAGTTACTTAGTGCGGTTTGTAAGCAAGGGCTAGGGTGATTAGATTAAGCCGTTGGAGAGTAATTAATCTCTCTAAATTTCTACCTCCTCTAAAGTACCTACTATTATCTCAGACTTCGGCCATTAGTGGATTACGACGGAATTATTGTTTTTGATATACAGGATGATTTTTAATGCCATGTATTGAAAATAAGCAACATAATATCTAACATTGGTTATAAGGCGAAGGCTTGAAGACTGTATAAAAAGTTCTTTTTTTGCAAATTAGCTTTCACTTTAATTATTTGTTATTTTCCCGATTTTATCTCTATAAGCGACACCATCCCATTGCGTAAAAATACAGAGTGTATTTTTTTGTTTAAAATTTTAGAGTTAGAGTTTCCTGGCTAGTATACATGTAAGTCAGTCGGCATTCACATACAAACAGTCACAAATCGGAAAAAGCAGGTAAATTATGAAAATAGTGCTAATTTATCGTGGGCCAAAGCTTTAGTATTTTTAGAAATGGTACAGAAGTAGAGGAGGGATACTTGACACGGTTCATTTACGAGTCGTTTTGACCTTCATTTCTGAGGCCGTAACTACGGTTGGCTTACAGTTTTAGGGTTCCGTATCCCAAGGGTAAAAACGGATCCCTATTTTTTTTTTTTTTTTTTTTTTATAATATAAGAGTAGCAGACGAGCATGCAGTCCACCTGATGGTAAGTGGCTACTGCCGCCCATGGACATCTGTAATCAACCCCAGATAGGATTAGATATTCCTACCTGAGGTCGGCCACAAATGCGCCGCTACCCGTGAGGACTAAGCTGGAACGCCTCGGAAAAGTCTGTCTCCCTTACCACACCCTTCAAACTGGAACACAGCAGCGCTTAACACTGCTGTTATTAGGTAGAAATAGGTGTGGCGGTGGTGCCGCCGGAGTCGAACCACAAAGGGTTCTACCACCTATTACTAAGACTCCGCTGTCTGTCCGTCAGTCCGTCTGTCATAGGGCTTTACCTCCTGAACCATAATAGATAGACACTTGGATGTATTAAAGAGTATGTAACAACCTACGAACGACTATAACAATAAATACTGAAAATAAAAAAAGTTAAAAATAAATGGGGTCACCAATTCGCCTTACAATAAATTGCTATTTTTTGCTTTATCTATTTAAACGTAATAAGTAGATAGTTCAAATTTTCACAATGTACCTATTTATTTCAATGCCTGCTATAATAACAAACACTAAAAATAAAAAAATATGGAAATGTTGGTGGTACGGAACCCTCACTGTGCGGTTTCGACTTGCACTTGACCAATTTTTATTTCTGGAAAGGATTTGGTGAAGGTTAAATATAATGATGGGTCGTTCTTTGTGAATTACTTTGTAAGTGAAATCTAACAGCGATATAGGTCTGGTATTTACGACACCATTACTGTAACTGCCGTATTTATTTCTGCTTTACAGAAGCAAACTTCGAAGACGGCTGCTTTTTTATAATATAGGAGTAGCAGACGAGTATGCAGTCCACCTGATGGACATCTGTAATCAACAATAGGATTATATATTTCTACCTGAGGTCGGCCACAGATGCGCTGCTACCCCTGAGGACTAAGCTGGAACGCCTCGGAAAAGTATTTCTCCCTTGCCACACCCTTCAAAACGGAACACAGGAGCGCTTAACACTGCTGTTATAAGGCAGATATAGCTGTGACGATGGTGCCGCCGGAGTCAAACCACAAAGGGTCAACCACCTTCAAAATGCTTTATGTTATGTAAGCAAACCAGCATGTAATCCATTTGAGTAAGTGCCAACTGCTCTTCTTAACATTTATAAACACCCCGGATAGGATTGGAACACTACCTGAGGTCGGCCACAGATGCGTTGCTGCCTCTGAATAATAAGTATGTCTGTCTTACTACAAACTTCAAACTAAAACACACGTATTTATGAGTTCTGTGATTACCAGAAATAGGTGTTTCGGTAGTAAGTCTGTAGTAAAACTACAAATTATTCCACCATCTTTCGAATTCTGGCTTAGGACTGGTTTAGACAAATGTGGTGAAGCTATATGAGGTGTCGAAATTAATTCTTTCATTCATTCATTTCATGACATAGATTTTAAATAAAATATCTAAATTCTTTAACATTTGCCAAGACAATATTAATATATCTTCCAATCATCGTTGATATAAAATACTCGCATTCTCCCATTCTATTTCATATTTTGTTACATATTGCTAAAAAAACACATTATATGAAAAGTTGTCAGGTATATTTAAATAAAAGACTTCATGAAAAACAAATTTTATTCGGCGCTGAAACACAGCAAAGTCGTGCATACAATGAACACGTATTTATAATTTGGTACTTTGAAACTTCAGTGTTGATACCATTATGTACATTGGAATATATTTTATACAGTTATATACAAAAAATACACAGAGTTATGAAATACGTCACGTAACTTAGCAGTATTTTATACAAAATTGTCTAGACTAGAATAAAAACATTAGTAGCTTTCGATTCACTAACATTTACTTTTGGACCCTAAAAGTAAACTTATAATACTACCTATTTATATTATACATATCTCTAATGCTATGTATGGTGTTGAAGTTACTACCAATAAAATGCAATATGCTGAAATCATCTAGTTTTTGCGTCTCGGCTCAAAAGACGCAAAGACTAGCAAATAATTATTCTAAAAACTACATTACATCTTATGTATAACTATTTTAATAAAATTACAATATATATTATTGTTACATTTTTTCTTCTTATAATTACATATTTACGAACTCGATGTAGACTTCGGCGTAATTACTTGTAATTTTGTAGATCTGTAGAAGGAACGAGGATCAACGAAATTACCTGAAAAAAGTTTTCATAATTATGTATAAAAATGTTTCTGCGAACTCGTATATTCATAAATCTTGAGCATTACTTATAATCTTAAGATGTTGGTAATATACTTAATTTTTTGTAAAGAACATTAGGATATTTCCTCGTTTTAACTTAAGCGCTTAACATAGCAATTAGCAATGACAATTAATGTAACTTCAATGTCTGTCTTCGTGTCATTAAACATTTAATTCAATGCGCAATGTAAAAGAGTTAAAACATGAGCGCCAGTGAGCTAATATATTAACAACAGTTAATGTCGCGACAATCGTCGACTCTCGCTGGCTGTCGCTGGCGATGGTCGGCAACAGTCCGCGGTCATTACTGGCGACGGCGAGCGACAGTCGGCGAAGGCCGACGACAGTCGCTGCTGGTTGTTGGCGACTGGCTGCGACAGTCGATGACGGCTGTCAGCGTGAGCTATCGCTTGTATTTTAGCTCCCTTAGCTTGTGTCGAATAGTATTATTATCAGTTATTATTATCGTATATATAAAATTCTCGTGTAACAATGTTAGTTACCGTACTCCTCCGAAACGGCTTTACCGATTATCACCAATTTTTATATGCATATTCAGTAGGTATTAGAATCGGCTACCATCTATTTGTCATACCCCTAAGTGATAACGGTTGTTCACCCTTACTATTTTTTTTATTTATATGGCAACACAACGTTTGCCGGATCAGCTAGTTATTGTATAACTTTTTACTGGATTTAAAGCTCTTTTTTAGCTAAATAAATTTTTATTCCTTGTATTACGTTGGTTGTTTCATATTACTTTATTTTTAAGTGATTCTACTGTAAACAAACATTACAAAGTTTTTCAAAGGGAATTTACAGCATTCAGGTTTTTGTGAGCAAAAAGAGCTTTTCATCTTCATATCCATTATGAATGCATAAGATAATTAAAAAACAAGAACGAATAACATGCCGAGTATTCATATTTCATTTTAGCGGTGTACCGGAGTTTTTTTTGGGTTTCATTTCAAAGGTACGTTTGATTTATCATTCTTGTATTTTTATTCATTAGTTCCTATTCATTAGTGTATATTTTATGATCTATGCATTTTAAATGTTAACTTAGTTTAGTTGTCCGACAGGGAAATTCCATACAACAGAACATACTTATATTTAAAAAGTAGTTTTCATTTTATATAGTGCAAAAGGTTCCGGTGGCTATTGCATGTGTTTTATGGAGATGGATAAAGTTTTCTTATTTTGCAAAATGACCTATTTCTTTCTAATTAATATGATATAATATCTCTTTGCATACATATATTGCTGTATAAGTTATTTGTTTTACCTATCTCTACGAGAACCTACTTTGTTGCCGCCAGGAACAATGTAATAAATGACGTGTCATACTGTAGGACTACCATGAGTTTACAAAAGTATTACTCGCTAGCGACTGCGTAAAATAAATGTATGAAAAATTGTACAGCGCCTCTGGTGGTTACTCGTAGAACTAAAATCCGTAGTGACGTAACTCGATACGTAAAAAACCTATCGAAATCAAATCGCTAGCGAATGTCATTATGATCTATTGCCATACAAATTCGGTCCCATGAGTCATTAATTTGACAGACGTTGTCAAGAAATACCGTAACGATAGTAGTTATGTTATTCACTAGCAAAATGACAATAGTTTTCTATTTACCATTTCTATAGTGGCATTTCTATGCCAACTCATGGTAATGCTACTGTACTTTAAGCGGTAAACATAAGTAATAAAACTATGTCCTAACATGCCAGGTTACTAAAATTACTAAAGAAGATCTATAAAACTGATTAGATATTAACAAGTTATCAACACAGCCTATCCAAATTGAAATGAACAGGAAAGTCCCCTTCAGATAAATTGGTAGTTCACAAAACTTTCCGAAGTTGGAATATTTCTGTAATTGCTTTGAGGGAATTTATTAAAAGATCCCGTCTTATGACAAGGAATAAACATGAAGTTGTTTCGAGAACTATTGAGTTCAGTGATCAGAATCTTCACTTTCGTGTTTATCAAAATTTCTCATGGCCAAGTCCTAAAGGAAAATAAATACGATTTTACAATTTATACACCGATTTTGCACATTGGGCATTGGATTTTGTGGACATTGTGTGCGGGTATTTCATCCATATGCTCATAGATTAGTAAAGATACTTCGCCACCTTGAAATTGAATGAAGCCACAAATGGCTTATTATAGTGAGTTCTTTTTTGAATTCTTGACAAACAAAAACATTTTTAGAGAAAAATTACGAATAAAGAACTAATACTGCGTAATTTACAATTACAATGTACAATTTACATAATAAGTAAATAAATAATTATTTCAAATATTTTAGGGACATTTTAGCACGGAGACGTGGCAAAACTGTTTTACGCAACTATTTCAATTCTCAAAACTGGATACATTTTCTTGTTAGGAGTGAATAATCTTTACTAATCTATACATATGCTAATAATAAACAAATTGATAAATGTAAAGTCTCATCGGCCACCATATTTGTACGTGTCAAATACTGACATGTATTTCGTCACTGTTCCTATTTATGAGGTTGCTTCATCATCAAACAATGTTATAATATTCATAGTCTTGCCTTATTCGCAGATTGACACTTTCGACGATTTATTACTATTAGTAGCTAGCGTGGTGCTGTTACTGAATGCAAATTTCTTGGACCCTTTTTGACTTTAAGTTACATAACATCATGACCTTAAAATAAACCTAATTTTATTTAATATCGTTCTAGTATTAGCAGTAGCTGTACCATTTTAAGTCATTTTGGTTGCACTTTTGGCGTAGGTTTTTATTGAAAAAACATTAACAAAATAAGGCATTAATTAAGGCATTTAATTTTGTTATTAAAATTTTCGTCAGTAATTGTATTACTTATAAATAGGCAGGGAATTGAGAATCTATTGTGTCTTTGAAATATTGCTTGCGAATAGAACTGGCATAAGATTGTTACTGAGATCAAAGGGAATGCTAATGTTTAAGGCTTCGCCACCAAAATTGTTATTGAATATATTTGACGAGGGTTGTTTGTTTACCTGGCTGAAGCTACATTATACTCTCCTCCACCACCCTGAGCAGGGCGGGGATCTGTCGTTATAGCGGCCCGGTGACCTGTAAGGAAATAATTGTTTACATAGTTCTTCTTAAAGGCAAGAAACAGGCAAATCGACTGTTAATTGTAAAAGTTGACGCTACAAAGCTACGCGCACCTTAATGAACTTTTATCTATAAGTCAGCTCAATGGCAATTAACATGGAGGCGGAGTGCGACGATTAATTTGATTGAAAATTGCGAAAATAATGTCAAGACAATAAGTTTGCGTTTTGTCTACGAGCCTTTCCTAGTGCTCACGCGCTTGCGCCCATTTCAGGCTCTAAGGCATTTTTCTTGTCATGCGGGGTTACACCCGTGTGTGTGGCTCTCCCGCATTCATGGATCACCCGCGTGCGTGGCTTACCCGCGTGGGTGGCTCCCCCGTATGCGTGAATTAACCCGCTCTTCATGTCGCATGCGTGATATTCTCTCTCCCAAATGTAGCTTTCGTGATAATTATGAAACGAGAGGGTAAATGACACGCACGCGAGCAGACCCTCACTCGGGCAGTAACCCGCGTGATCGGAATAAGGTTCTAATACTTCCATCTCACTATCCCTGCCAGATAAATAGCCTATGTTACTTCCTGCAAAGGCCTCTAGTTTTGTTAGAGCAAGTACAATCGAAAACTAACCTAAATACATCGAAAAAAGAGGGATATATATAAGACCGTGTCTCTCGTATTTCAAAATATGAGTTTAGGATAGTGCACTAATTATTTTTAATATGCAAGAACAGCTACAAATATTGAGTTACAAATTTAAATTTGAAATAAACTTGATACCGAATGTAAAGTTCACACACTTTATACACGTGAATATAAAATAAAATAATATTGTGTCTTTATTATAAAGCAAAAAGTATATTAAGGGATGAATTATCTTTTCAAGCTTGCTAAAATAATTCACAAATATTGTTTTACGGGCTGCCGATACGCGCTCGATCATCCAATATTTAGTTTATATTTTGCCTTAAATTAATCAAGTATTTTGTGCCTTACTTCAAAAAGCAAATGTGGTAAGCTACGGCAATCCACGAACTTCTCATCGAACGTCTAATTGATCTTATGTAAAGCCTCGCCTACGATAATCGGTCTCATTAACATTCACATACATATTAATAGGTATAAAAAATTATTACCTATTAGGAGACAATTGGTAACTTCATCTATGGAGAGTTACAGAGGCGTTGCTGCCCTTGTTGGAACATCTGTTTCATGAAAAAAATCAGCTTTGACAGACAGACAAAGTGACGGACACATGAGTCTTATAATTCGACATTTCATTACAGATCCCTAAAACTATTATGAATTAACTAATGCATTGTATATAACAATTATAATTAGTATATACAACAAAAAAGTTATACAGATAAGGACAGTTCACATGAGTTACGTTACGTTGCGTACATACAGCGGTAATGTGATGTGTGAAGCGACACAACAGGTGCTATGTGAGATTGTATGCTTGTTAGGACTGTTCACGTTTCAACATCGACACTAACTTAGACGGTGGTTAATTATGAGCCACATGAGCTAATGCCGTCTGCTCTGACTCGATCCGAAATTCGAACACGACGTGCATGTTGTGATAGTGCGAGTGTACGTACTACGTGCATCGCGCGGAACGATCTGTAAAATGTATTCGTATGAATTTTCAACAGTCATATTATTTTAGACTATATTATCGCGGAATTCAAACATTTTAATATATAACGGGTCACGATACGCGGTTATTCAATTTCTTTTGCCGATATATCGATCCAGTTGCATGGATCGTGGTCACGGCGAAACTGCGGTGATGAAGAAAAAGCTTTGACAAGTACTTGTGGTAGACTAATCTATCTACCCTAATTCTACTATTGAAATTTTTTTTAGGTTCCATATTAAAACACACAGCACTAATTCTATCTTTATGCACCGAACAATGCGCTATATGTGATTTTCATAAACTAACCTACTAGCAAATAAAAAGGCACAGACGGCATGTGTGAATCAGCCGTCCGAGCAGCCCAGACGCAGGGGGGCAAACTGAAAATCAGAGCCATGACGCAGTTTACCTGCACGTGGCACATGCTGAGTTTGTCCCTTTTCGTGGTCGTTGCAACACATATTATTGTAATAATTGATGGTACATTTTATTGTCCTTTAGTTGTCGTTTTCTTTTTTTTCTTTTGTTTTATGTTATTTTTATTTTGTGTCTCTCTCTATTATAGTATTTCATTTGTGTTGCAATTATCCGAATAAATGTTTCTTTCTTTCTTTCTTTCTAACCACTGGGGCGTTAGAGCCAACTTAAACCATCTTCTCTGTTGAAGTTCTAAGGGTGTTTTTTGATCTCTATTGCTTCTCTTACTAAACGTAGGAAGTAATGACTCTCATTGGAGACCTGAGGCTTATGCAATTCTATTCAGTGATCAGTCCCCCAGATTTCTTCGAATTCTTTTGACTAAGCTGATATGTTCATCTATATGTTGTGATATAGGTCGTTTTATCTGCATATACGAGCTACCAAAGCTACAGTCAACCTTACGGACCTTATAGGGTCGAAATATCGGCAAAAAAAATTAAAAAACCGCGTATCACTGCTACATATTAAAAAAATTCAACAGTCAATTCTATAATGGACTATTCAACATGCCAATTATCTACGGAGCTGTGAATAAGAAATTGTCTCTTGATTTCCTCTATTGTTACTGGAATGTGCGTTGGAAGTAATAAAAAATAGCTTTAGTAAATTTGTGAACAAAATACCTTTGTAAGTATGCAAGTGATTACTTCACTGTTTTAACTTGGTTTAATATCCATGACTCAATATAGAAAGTATATTAACGTTGTATTTTAAGTGACAAGCTTAAAGGATCTTCTGACTTAGCTATATACTTGAATTTATCTTTAATTGTTGACTGTTCTTTTGCCTGACTTTATGTTTACTTTTTCTCAAATATACATTTTATCATCGGAAAACGTGAGGTAAGTTTTCCAACAAAATTATTTTTACTAACGGTGAAATAAAAGCTTAATTCGTCAGTTATATAAATACCTGAGTGGTGGGCTCTAGCTTGATGGAGAACTTGGCTGGTTCCTCTGTAGCGGAGAGCATTCGACGGGCCAGCCTCGCGAAGGTACAGCGGAACTGTCTGCTCATACTGCAATACAGTACGAAGTTCACAGACGACGTGAACAGCGCCAACACATCCATCAGGTCACCTGCGCAATGAATTATTATAAACACACGTGTCCAAAGTTATTATCCTTATCCTTACTAATATTATAAATCCGAAAGTAATTCTGTCTGCCTGTCTGTCTGTCTCTTCTTCACGCCTAAACCACTGAACCGATTTTAATGAAATTTTGTACAAAGATAGTCTGAGACCCGAGATAGAACATAGGATAGTTTTTGTCCTGTAAATCTCACGGGAACTAGTGATGGCGATCTAAGGTCGATTTATCGGAGAATCGATCTTTTGGACCAAAATAATCGATTATTTTAATCGATATTAGTGAGGATTGAAACGTAAACTATGCATTTGATCAAGTGATGATCTTTAGCAAAGTTGATGGTACGAATTTTCAGTTTTATGTATGTTAGTATCTTTTATTATTCTCTTTTAAACGCGGGCGAAGCCGCGGGCTAGAACTAGTTAAACATAAATAGAAATAGATCGGAAAATTGTAGTACTTTGGGCAGGTTTATTTCCAGGGGAATGTTTAATGTTTTAGTTGTTAGTGTAAAAAGTGACGGTGTGTCGACAGACGACCCGCGTGGAGCAGCGATCACCATACCAGTCTGACGCGCAATAGGATTCGGATTCGATTCCCGCTCAGACAGATATTGAAATTATGAATTTAGATATCACTTTTGGATCTTGGTGTTTTTGTATTTGTCTTTGTGTGTTCATAGCGCAAGAAGAAAAGTATAGTTAGAGATAGAAAGTGTATAGTTTTTTTCTTACTTTAAATTAATTTTGCAGTTCCAGTGTAAAGTAATATACTTATTACTTCTATGTGATATACTTTGTTGGTGGTGAAACTCTTCGTGGTTTAAATTGAAAGTGATACCATTGTAATTGCTTATGTTTACCTTAAAACAGCGGTGTAAATTTGCCCATAATGATCTGAAGGTCTACTCTGTACGCACAAAATCCGAAGTTTCGGGGATTTCCTGCTCCAGATTACTTACAGATGTCAAATTGACATCTGTATGAATCTGGACGGCATTTACGAAGGATGAGCGATATTAATAATTTGACAGCTAAAATCCCACTCTCTGCGGCTTTAAGCCCGTGAAATTGAATTTATATTAGCAGTTATTTCACCACATAGTTTTGGGAAAATTACTTTTCAACGGATCGAAAACTTTTTTGATGGATGAAGAGAGTTAGACCTCCTGGTTTGAAGGATGTGAACTTACTTTGTACTTTAGAATATGTGCCGAGCACAATTAATATATGTATTATCGCACATAATAAATTGTTAAGTCGACGTCGTCGTCGACGACGCCTCATCTATACCACAGTAGAAATATGGATATGTTTCCATATTTGTTATGTGTCTATACGAACCTAGACACAGCCAGCACAGATATAACATAAAATGTTTGAACATATAAAAACGCACTTGTAAATCTCAAACGGTGTGCCAATAATACTACGAGACTGGATAATTAAGAAATTTAATATTATTAATCAAGACATACCGTTTTCTAATTATCAATTGAAACAAAGACAAGAACATTCAAATTGAAGCTGAATGAAATCTACATTATTACGATTATAAATTTAGGTATTAAATATCTTAGGACTTAAATTAAGACTTAACTTTCATCAAGATTCACAGACACATTACCACTCAAAGACGGATTAATCTTAGCCGTATATGTGGGAGAATGCTTCATTTCATATATATAAATATTCCGTTTTTAAAATCACATGATATTAATTTCGAACTACCGCTCCGTATTAACAATTGGCTACCCGTATCATGGTATAAAAAAGGGGCGCGCAACTGTCAACAGATCAGAAGTTGTCTAATAGTGGGCACGGCACGGTGGTGCTCTGAACTGTTTGGTGTTTGCTTGGGTGTTATTGTTACTATGGTGGCATTAACGCTTATTCATTTAATTATTTTAACTATATTTTTATAAATATTGGTTAAATTAGTTGAATCGAAATACCATTGTAGATCTACCTACCGGCGCGCCCACATCAGAATCGGGATAGGATACGCCCTTTTATTACGTAATAGTTTTAAAGTAACGGTAACAGAAGATAATCAACCGCGTGTATAGGAAGTGTTCAACTGAAGAATTTATCGTGGCTGTACTCCTGACGACAGTTTGGGACGCGCAATGGAGGCGATATTGACAAGGCCTTCGACATTGGAGGAGCTGTGTGTGAAACACATGATGAAACCGGTTGCGTGAGTAACGTGTACGGTTTGTCTAAATATTGTAATAATTTTATGTGCATTATTTTAGCAAGCGTGTGAAAGCAACCGCAAGCTTGGGTACCGCAAGCTTGGGTATGAAAATTGAGGAGGTGGAAGGTGGTTAGCATCGTCCATGTTAACCGTCTACGTAATTAAGACTCATTGGCGCCGAGACTCATTGGCGAACGATTGGCGTTCCGGTATGATCAAACCAATGGTTTTTATATTTTCGATTGTTAAACTTGCTATTTTTTTGCTTTTTGAAAGTTATTAAAGATTATAAGAATCACTAATATGAAAATGTTTGGTTATGCGCGAAAAAAATAACAATCATACGTGTAGGTACCGACATTTTTTTAGAAATGTTTTTAAAATTTCGAGTAATTTCAACTATGCTTTTCACAGTTTCGTTGCTTATAGCAACTCATTAAGAGGCGATGCTTACTTATGCTAAATAAGTAGATGAATAGCGATCATATTCTTTTAAATTATTACGCTGCAAAAAAAAATATTTTAAGATTGTGAATACAAGTTCTGATATCTTTTGTATGTATTCGTTGTAATGCATTTAACATTCGTAATAAACTTCCAGTCTTAAAATAAAACTAGTCACAATGAAGATTATTTTTGAAGTAAAAGGTTTGATAAATCAGGTAGCATACTTTTTGCCATCGCAATTCCATGGCCCGTGAATATCGTAAGTTTTATTTCTAGTTTCACCTGGAACACCGTGATAGCTATCGGTGATGGCTTTATTATTATTGCAAATGTATAGGTTACATTTGTATTGTGCTCATTGAAACCCTCAACCAGTGCTTGTCATATTTAATAGGATGCTATCTAATAATATTTACCTAGCACTTGTTCCCAGAATCTGTTAAAGCTGCTTATTGGGGGGTTTTGTAACGACACTTGACTTGTGATGTCGACGTGGACGAAACTTGAATGAAAATGTAACATTTAGATTCTGGTGGTTATAATTTACGAATATACATGGAGGTAAAGCTGAAGAAAAGGAGTTTGATAGTGTTCGCATTGTAACCCCAACGGTGTTTTGGACTAGGTAAAAAAAGATTTATAAGTCAAAGTCAGGTTCGGACGAGCAATTGTACTTCACTGCATAGTCTCTTCAATGATAATGTTGACATGTAGTACACCGCCAGTCGTCAGCCTTGTGTCACGTATATTCAGAGCTAAAAACCTCGAATTCAAATAATTTAAAACAATATCCAACCTACTTATAGCGCCCCCTACCGGTAAATGTCATTATCGTTTTTCGTGCAGCCTGTGTACATTTATGATTTTTCAAAATAAGAAATAAAATAAGTAATTTATCGTAAAAATTGTTAATTTATAACAAATATTTCAATTAATAATTTATAAAAGACGTAGGTGTGATATATTGTGCAGAAAAGTTACAATGGAAAATAAAGAATTTTGACGAAATTATTCTGAAGACTTGTACTAGGCGGCCATTACGAATGCCGTCGCAAATTGAAAATGTATTATTTTCATTTATTAAAGATAAGATGATAATCTTATATATTAATGAGGAATGACAAGGTAAATTTTTACATATATTTTTTTCCAAGCAAAGGATTTTTAGATTACCATATTATTCTGTAGCAAGGAATTTGACGTCTTATGTTCATTAACTAAGCTTGTCACCTATTTAGGTGATCTCGCTTATATAAATCCTTATATAAATCTCGCTTATATAAAGCTATGAACATAGAAATAAGGTGCTATTTAGCCCCGTGCTTGGGTACTAACCCGTTTATACTGAGTATTTACTCACATAAAAGAATCTACTATTGAGTAGAATATACCTAATGGGTATTCACCCGTTCAAATAAGGTTATGACCCTTACATATTGGATATTTACGTACATAACAAGAAATAGGGTGCTATTTAGCCCCATTCATGGGTACTAACCTGTTTATATTGAGTATTTACTCACATAAAATAATCTACTATTGAGTAGAATATACCTAATGGATATTCATCCGTTCAAATAGGGGACCCTTACATATTGGATATTTACCTATATAACAACTATAACAAGATACTACTATTAAGTAGACGGATACAACGGATATTCACCCATTCTAATAGGGTATTATGTCCTTCACATTGGGTAAATAACCCATATAACAAAATACTAATAATCAGTAGATAGACACAACTATTACCATCGAGTGGGTGTAATGATTTTAATGAATGAACATTTTATTGAAGAATCATTCAGATTAATAATGTACATGATACAGGATATAGAGATGACAATTTATATCCTTTTGTAATACTCTAGAAGAACCTAAATTTGTATTAACCATTCATAAGAATTTGGTATCTAGGTAGATCAGCATATTAAAGAGTAATTTACTAAAGGAACTATCTATCTATCTAGATGGTGATAGATAGACTAAAGGAAAAAATAGTTTAAAGGAAGAACACTAGTCTCTAGGAAACTGTGGGACGGATAACACATGATTAGACTTTAAAAGTTGCACAAGTCGCAGTTACTATTGTAGCTGTAAAGAGTCAAAAGCCATGCCACATCAGGCGAATGCTTACTGCTCTCGAGCATTTGACATGATTGTTTCTTAATAATTTTAAATTATTTGCCTTTATAAAGATAATTTGCTATCAATTATCTTATTACTGGTGCTGGTCATTTATTATGTATAATAAATAATAAGAAGAAATTTCATAGTATAAGTACTGGAACAAATGATCGGAAAAATGGTTTAAGAAACAATGATTGTTCAATTCATATATATATAGTACAATATTTTATAATTACAAATATAACGAAGATATTTACACTTCATCCTATGATAAACTTCATCCAAAAGTTTGAGATACTCATACCAAATAGGGTCATTATCTGACTTACAACAAGCCTCATGCACAAATACCTGTGTCACAGAAAGGCTTGATCGAAGTTTCCTTTGGAATAAATCTTCAATCACAACAGATTTTTAGGTGAGTGGTTAATAATGTGGTCGATTATAATTATAATTTTAAAGACCAGTTGTAACAAATAACTATTGACCCAAGCTTTGCAAGTGGTTAGCTTTAAGAGTCTATTTGTATAAACACTTAAACTCATTATTCTCAAGGAATGAAGATTTTGTCAAAATATACTCGGTATGTGTGTAGAAAGACTTCTCACATCAGTGGTAACATATTGTTTACTCTTAACCAATTTTTTACAATATTTTTACTTTACCAACACCTGATGATGGTGATGTTGGTTTATATTGAATATCTTGGTCCTAATCTTGAGCTTTAAATAAAGCCTGGCATTCCACTCACTACTTACTATTGTTTTCAAGAATGCATATTTGGATAGGTACTAATTCATGATTACCTTAAACAGTGTTTACATGTCTATGGTTAAATGGAAATTCTATGCATTTCAAGTTCTTTCCTTTGGTTTGAGCAGAACACTATATTTATGTTCTTACTAACCTTTTAAAAGATACAAGACCATACATAACTGATTAAGATCTAGGGACATTGTGTCAGTTATATATTTATATAACATAGTTCCTATTTGAAATGTCATAATAATGGACAAGGAACAATAACGACACTTAGTAATTTAGGATCATAGACATAATAAGCTATATCATTCTTTAGGATTTATTGGTTACTTAAAAGATAATTGGAAATAATACAACTGTTAAGGTTGTTCATTGTATTATACAAGCAATAAATAAATAAAAAATCAAATTGCTTTACCATTAGATAAAAGATTAAAAATCAACACAAGGGTGAAATAAAAAAAAAAATAAAAATAAAAAATATATATATAAAAATAACATTAAAAAATAAAAATTATAATAAATGCAAAGATATGTATATATTTATAACAATTTTAATAATGTTTATCAAAATACTATCCCTCTTACAGATAGATATAATTACAGGTGGTAGTTGTCATATTATTTTTATTATCGGGACACAATCAGTTATGTAACATATGGTCATTATTCTCGGTATTTTTGTTATTTGATTTAAATAACAAATCCGATCAACTATTTAAAGTTAAATGCAGCGTTACTTGTGCTTAAAGATATTTTTTCAATAATCATCTTCAACACGGTGAAACCCTAATACGTGTAGGCAACTCCACAGTTATTTCATATAGAAACAGCATGGTGTTTAATACCCACATTTAACCGTAATATCAAGGCACATATTGGATTTATTGAATACCCAAAAAATGTTTTTATTTCCCTAATACATTCAATAATTTCAGAATGAATTTGCTATCACTAAATCAAGATTATACATTGCGAATTAACACTTTGAAGGTTTTTAAATAGATTTATTTACTAGGAAACCTACAAGAAGTATGACTTACATGTCATGACTAAGGTTATACTATTTAAATGGAAATATTCATTTTATTTCTAATAAAATAATTGTTGTTAAAGATTATCTCTGAACGGTTGGGGAGTTTGTGGTAGTACCAGACTGGTCCAGACAGTCCTAAAAAATAGTATTAAAATAATAATAATAATAATAATAATAAATAAATAAACCTTTCATTTTGGAAGGGTTGCATTTTGTGTCTCATATGAATTTAAAAAAAAAAAAAAAAAAAGATCTAAATCCATTTGTTTTTCGTCAACGCTTTACCCTGTATGTTACTCGCTTCCTCGAGGAGCGTTTCGTTTCTATACACGAATCAAGATTTTGTTGCTCTACAAGCAATGTTAGACGCAATAATGAAAACGTGATGCTGGTGCTTATAATATTTTGGCCTAAACAGTGTAAATAACTAGATCTATCTGTAGACTGCTTACAATATTCTTTTCATTTTGATATATATATAACTAGAATTATTTTTGTTCTTAAAATGCATATTTAGGTTTTCTATCCTCCATATCCCAAGTATGCTATTACTTGGGATAGTTACATCTGATGTATAAATATTTTTAGCGAGTTAAGTGTAAAACATTATATATTATTTAATGGAGATGAAGAAAAAATACTATTTACTTTTTTTGGTTATTGTAATTACTCATATAGTAAAAAAAAAAAAAAAAAAATATAAGTAATATATATATATAAGTAATATATATATATAAGTAATATATATATATAAGTAATATATATATAAGTAATATATAAAAACAATAGATATCGTATATTTTATGACGTTCACTTGGTGTAAGCCCGTGAATGCCATTATTACTACCGATTCGCCTACATCTGAGTCGAGACTTCTAAAAAGTATACATAAACATAATAATAACATTATTGTATATTAACCAAATTGCTTGTCGGAAGATATTGTATATTAAATTGCCACATGAATTTAAACCTTACTATAACCAGTGTTCAAACAATCTAGTATTACCATTATTTCATAGTAATCATAGTATTTGTCCAATTTGGCCTAGTAACACTTGAGAGTTGCAAGAATAAGTTTATTTCTTTTATGTAATCTCATAATACAGTGACCTCCCAGACGACAGTTTCTAGATTTTATCAACCACGGAGGATGATGGCATTGATATTCATTTTTTACAATACATACCATTAGAGAGCACGCATTACCACGCTGCTACGCTGACGTCTAAACATATGAGTGTCAGTTAAGACCCTCTTAGAAGGATAGCTGAATGGATCAGATCTAAGTTCAATTTTGTAGTAGAGACGTTACATCAAACGTATACTTGATAACTGTAATTAATATTTAAATAGATATATTAAATTAGGAATTTTAAAAAATAATAGGATTTAAATGTTTTTGTATTTTGTTTAATAGGCTCGTTATTTTACAAATCTCTAAACATCTACATGTCAACATTATCATTGAAGAGACTATGCAGTGAAGTACAATTAGAAATTAAACGAACTTACCTAAGTGAAGTTCCAATTTCAATTGTACGAACTGCATAGTCTCGAAATGATATTATAACCCACCCACCCATACTTATGTACGATAAGTATTACCCATAATATCATCTATGTTGTAAAATAATCGAGCTAATGAACTTACATCTTGACCCCAGGATCTCTAAACTTAATGACATTTACCGGTAGGGGGCGCTATAAGTAGGTTGGATATTGTTTTAAATTATTTGAATTCGAGGTTTTTAGCTCTGAATATACGTGACACAAGGCTGACGACTGGCGGTGTACTACATGTCAACATTATCATTTCGAGACTATGCAGTTCGTACAATTGAAATTGGAACTTCACTTAGGTAAGTTCGTTTAATTTCTAATTATATACCTACTGCAAGTTCTGATAAAATTCGAAAAATCGAATACTGCAAAAAGAAAAAGAGACAAGAGTACATACACTACTGTCAAATTGGATTGTCAATTGTTCATTATTGTGTGGTAAAGACTTTGCAGCAATGCCTATCGCACAAACGAATGTAATTGTAAAATTCAAGGTAAAAGTAAAATGATATCAGGTAAATAATATAATGAAGGTAGGATGACTCCAATAACTTTTTACGTTTAATGACCTGGTTTTCGTTGTAATGTAACTGTGGACTTCAGAGTGTTATTTCGTTGGCATTTAACGTCATCACATGAACGGTACGAACT
This sequence comes from Epargyreus clarus, assembly GCF_041222505.1. Lineage (NCBI taxonomy): Eukaryota > Metazoa > Arthropoda > Insecta > Lepidoptera > Hesperiidae > Epargyreus > Epargyreus clarus. Next base: position 8,001,527 of record NW_027332233.1, read on the forward strand.
ATAGCTCATGTTATGGTAAGGCAATATTATTTTAATTATTTTATTAAGAATAACGACCACGGAGTACTTGCTGCTCTGATATTTTCTTTACTGTATGTAAAGTTGACATTAAAACTGTTTTGAACGTGACAATTCACTTTATTATTATTTTCACACATTTGTGTTGTAGACATCAGGTTTTTCGGTTTGAAATTAACTTTTATTTTTTTATATTTATGCTTGTTTATTTTTATTTGTTTACAGTTCTAAATAAGAAAAGCACTCGTGCATGGTTTTGAGCAGGTCTCGAATAGTTTCTTATAAAATTCTGTCATAGTCAAATGAGCTGACTTAAAAGGCATTAATGATTTTCAAGAAATCCTGTCTGAGATAGTCAGACACATTATAACAAATTCGGTAAAGGAAGACATCGTGAAGAACTACACATCGGGGATCTTACAGGAAATATATTCTCAAGGGTATCTGGAGTCTACCCAGTGTACGTTTGTACGACGCAGAAGACTATGCCATAGATTTAAGCGAGCCAAACGAAAAGATCTGTAGATTTTACTCTCAAACCATGAACGAAACGCGGAGCTCTCTCGTTATTTCGTATATAATTATTGACTATACATATAATGTAATGTGTTTTCAGACTACGAGAACATGTGATATGGAAAGTAAACTATTTGAACATGTCAGATGACTGTGAACCCTGTGAAGCAATGACAGTATCGACAGTCAAAAATCTGGTAAAAACTTTGTGTTTCTCTTGAGTACCTGCGAACTTTGGAACGGTATGTGGATTGTAAGTTCTGTGTTATCGGGATTGTCTTGCATATCGATGATTGTCTGGCCAACAGTCACGTTTATGTTTGATAATAACCCGAGAGCCATGTGATTTGGCAATTCTTTTCAGGAAATAATCAATTATGTACGTACGTTATGTGACTTAACGAATGTTTTTGATGTCATGTGAATTGACATCAGCCATGTGATTTGGCAATTCTTTTCAGATAATAATCAATTATGTACGTAAGCTATGTGACTTAGCGAATTTATGATGTCATGTGACTTGACATTAGCCATGTGATTTGGCAATTCTTTTCAGGAAATAACCAATTATGTACGTACGCTATGTGACTTAGCGAATTTATGATGTCATGTGACTTGACATCAGCCATGTGATTTGGCAATTCTTTTCAGATAATAATCAATTACGTACGTAAGCTATGTGACTTAGCGAATTTATGATGTCATGTGACTTGACATTAGCCATGTGATTTGGCAATTCTTTTCAGGAAATAATCAATTATGTACGTACGCTATGTGACTTAGCGAATTTATGATGTCATGTGACTTGACATCAGCCATGTGATTTGGCAATTCTTTTCAGATAATAATCAATTACGTACGTAAGCTATGTGACTTAGCGAATTTATGATGTCATGGGACTTGACATCAGCCATGTGATTTGGCAATTCTTTTCAGGAAATAACCAATTATGTACGTACGCTATGTGACTTAGCGAATTTATGATGTCATGTGACTTGACATCAGCCATGTGATTTGGCAATTCTTTTCAGATAATAATCAATTACGTACGTAAGCTATGTGACTTAGCGAATTTATGATGTCATGTGACTTGACATTAGCCATGTGATTTGGCAATTCTTTTCAGGAAATAATCAATTATGTACGTACGCTATGTGACTTAGCGAATTTATGATGTCATGTGACTTGACATCAGCCATGTGATTTGGCAATTCTTTTCAGATAATAATCAATTACGTACGTAAGCTATGTGACTTAGCGAATTTATGATGTCATGTGACTTGACATTAGCCATGTGATTTGGCAATTCTTTTCAGGAAATAATCAATTATGTACGTACGCTATGTGACTTAGCGAATTTATGATGTCATGTGACTTGACATCAGCCATGTGATTTGGCAATTCTTTTCAGATAATAATCAATTATGTACGTAAGCTATGTGACTTAGCGAATTTATGATGTCATGTGACTTGACATCAGCCATGTGATTTGGCAATTCTTTTCAGATAATAATCAATTATGTACGTAAGCTATGTGACTTAGCGAATTTATGATGTCATGTGACTTGACATCAGCCATGTGATTTGGCAGTTCTTTTCATGTGACACGACCATTTATTTACACTATTAGACACCGGTTATGGGGTTAACCAATTAAAGTTACGTGTTTTGTGTACCATGAGATTTGGCTTCTGTGGTTAAAATTGAGACTATATTATCCGCGAATCTAAAGTAGTCCACTTCTTTAATATTATTGAATTTGATTTTTTTAAACTTTTGTTCGCGAGCCGTAACGGCTGCTCGTCAGAATGGCCGTGTGGGAGAATGCTTCATTTCATATATATAAATATTCCGTTTTTAAAATCACATGATATTAATTTCGAACTACCGCTCCGTATTAACAATTGGCTACCCGTATCATGGTATAAAAAAGGGGCGCGCAACTGTCAACAGATCAGAAGTTGTCGAATAGTGGGCACGGCACGGTGGTGCTCTGAACTGTTTGGTGTTTTGCTTGGGTGTTATTGTTACTATGGTGGCATTAACGCTTATTCATTTAATTATTTTAACTATATTTTTATAAATATTGGTTAAATTAGTTGAATCGAAATACCATTGTAGATCTACCTACCGGCGCGCCCACATATATGAGACGTACACAGAAATAAACAAATATTTACAATGTGAGAAGTAAATAGAAAATCAAGTCGTTGTGGTTTTTATGTAAACTCACCTAAGGACCCGTTTGATCTCATTACATTAAAGGGTTCCAATGAGACCTCTCGAGAAATGTGAATTTATTTATCTAACGTTACCCGAAAAATGTTCAAATGAAACTTTATGATCAAACAATAATTTACCGTTTTATTAAATGTAGGCAAATATTTTACGTTTTATCCAAAATAATATCGTTTTAGTCGTCAACCCATTTTTTTCCGGTGCTGGTCTCCTTTCAGGGTGAAAGTGACCTTTCAGGGACTAAGGCCATATTATAAATAAACGCTTTTTACACTCACAGCCCCACACTAGAATTCCCTGTATTGTGGGTGCTATGGACACACACAGAGACAAATACACAAACACCCAGACCCTGAGGCAGAAATCTAAACTCATCGTTTAGAAATCTGTCTGGCCGGGGATCCAACCCGGGATCCTCTGCGCGTCAGTCCGGCATGGTGACCACTCCGCCACGCGGGTCGCTAAATATTCCACTACGCTAGCCAAGTTCGAATTCGTAGTCGTTCACATACATATGATTTTTTTTTTATAAAATAACTCTTTACGTACAAGGCTTTTTACATAGGTTTGTAAAGATCTCATTATGTCTTTTTTTTCACATTTAGTTCATTATTAAATACGTACGTAATTTAAAAAATAAGATGTGTATGTCTGGGGTTCGAACCTCAAACTGCCAGGTCTCATCGTCATAATCATTATCATCAACCCGCTGTCCCACTGCTGGGCACGGATCTTCTCTCAGAACGAGAAAGATTATGCCGTAGTCCACCGCGCTGGCCAATTGCGAATTGGTAGACTTCACATACCCTTGAAAACATTTTTTGTAAGATCTATTACTTCTTCTTACTTATTTATAGTAGATACTGTACTGCGGTTTACGAGAGGAAATTACTCATATATAATAAACCCGATAATATTGGGACAGTTTACGGATTTCGAATTCATAGTTTTTCGGAAAGCTCGATAATAATCCGATCTTTTCTTTGTCCAAATAGCTCTAATGGTCCGCTTAGGTCTAATCCAAATAGCTCAAATCGTGAGCTAGACCTTACCAGTAATAACGTATCACGTAGGATTTTATTATCTTTCAAATTCATTACCTTTTAGACTTTTGTTCTATCTAGAAAGTCATATTATTTCTGTAACATCATCTTCATTAGATTTTATTCGCCTAATGCTAAGCTTGTGTTTTCTTCCTTTGCATAATTGATGCTGGAATAGGGCGAATTCGAAAAGCTTAAAAACTTTTGAGAAGTTTGCGGATAACTCCTTGTGTTTATTCACACACATATACGACCACAACACAAGGCAGCAATAAAATGGGAGCAAACTGTGGTTACATTGTGGTTGTTGGTGCTTACGTTGTGGTAAATATAGAGGCATTCGTTCGATACAAAGCGGCCGGCCTCTCATTCACAGTGTCCGTTGTAATTGAGTTGTGGTTGCGATGTGGCCAGTGATGCCCACACTGTTGATTAGGACGGCAAACATGTGCAAAGGACCTGTCCACGTAGTTGTGTTATATGTGAAAACGAGCTTTTGCCCGCGGCTTCGCTCGCGTTACGAAGTAATAATTTCATCCCCTATTTTACCCCCTTGGGGGTAGAATTGATCAAAATTCTTTCTTAGCGGATGCCTACGTCATAACATCTACCTGCATGCCAATTTTCAGCCCGATCCGTCCAGTGGTTTGGGCTGTGCGTTGATAGATCACTATGTCAGTCAGTCACCTTTGAGTTATATACGAGTATATTTAGATAATCCTAGGCATGTAGGTTTCCTCGAGATTGTCCTGTAATACGACCAGAAAAGAGTTACGGTACCTTTTCCTGTCGTAATGACAACTAAAAGTGTGCTTCCGGCGATCTCGCACCACCCAGCCAGTCATCCAGGGAAAGACAATAGTATGAGTGACCGCATCCTGAACTCCTTTACACAGCACTACAAAAGTTCCACATAATCCAATGGTGAACCTATATCACTGAACAAACTTTAAAGGTTCCCCTCTCAAAAAAAGTTTCCTCACGATGTTTTCCTTTGTCATTAGTGCAAATTATAATTAATTTTAATATTGACCCAAGCATGAAAAGTCGATTTAATACCACGCTATCACTAATTATATGCTGATTGCTTATTAAATGTCCCGCGGTCGTTCCCTGAAATTCAGCAATATTGCATTGAGGTTACGATAATTAACTCGAAACCAAAGCTAATAACTAAATGGCAAAGATCAATTCACTATATATTTGTATAATACGTATATTGAGGTAATTAGGACTAGGCACTATTGTTTTATATACATGTATATTTAGATCAGTAATCATATTGAATACTGTTTGGTAATTAATAAGACAATGCGAATAATATACAATGACATAGTACATAATTGCTTCATTTAATTAATCAGTAATGATTTGGCGATACCATAGTTGTATTTTTAATAATATAGAACTTTATGGTAAGTTGCTACTGCCGCCCATGAACATTTGTGATCAAACCTAGATAATATTTAATTCCTAACTGAGATCAGACAGAAATGCGATGCTACTGCTAAGGACTAATTTGAAATGCCTTGGATGCCTCCCTTACCACATCCTTAAAATTTGCTGTTATTAATAGTTGTTTCTGTGTTATTATACCAAGAGCTGAGCCACGTCTAAATTGTAAGCAGACCTATTTCGACATTTCATGTAAGATAGCAACATCCTTACTAATATTATAAATCCGAAAGTAACTCTGTCTGTCTGTCTGTCTGTCTGTCTGTCTGTCTGGTTGTCTCTTCTTCACGCCTAAACCACTGAACCGATTTTAATGAAATTTTGTACAAAGATAGTCTGAGACCCGAGAACGGACATAGGATAGTTTTTATCCCGGAAATCCCACGGGAACTAGGGATAGCGATCTAAGATCTATCTAATCCGATCTAATCGGAGAATCGATCTTTTGGACCAAAAAAAATCGATTATTTTAATCGATATTAGTAAGGTATGAATCGTAAACTACGCATTTGATCAAGTGATGATCTTTAGCAAAGTTTTTGTCCATGAGCCCACGAATGTTCCAGAGTTGGTACGACCAATTTTCGCCAGATGGTGCCACTATCGTTCCAATGAAGGTACGAAATTTCAGTTTTATGTATGTTCGTATATTATATTATTTTCTTTTAAACGCGGGCGAAGCCGCGGGCAAAAACTAGTTTCATATATTTTATCAATCCTTTCTTGGAATCATTCCCTTCCTTTTATTTTACCGGGGTCATGACATGAATTTTCGGTGAGCCCGCTTCTGTATAAATGAGCCATGGGATTAGTGGCTTGGATTAGGCCGAAATCACACGTCACCTCGATTCGTGTTGGTATTTTTTGCTACGATATACATATGTAATACTACATGCAATGTTATAAAAATAATATCATGATTCGCCGTTTATTTTAGCGTGATGCTCGGTAGAGTTAAAAAAAGAAATAATTGTTATGATTTAGTTTCAAATCTATTTTGGCTTAGCGTAAAAGCATTTTATGTAAAATTTTAGGAAAGGATCCTGTGAAAACAAATATATTCATATTATTACAAGAATATTAAAATATAAAATTATATAACTCTATTAAACAAACATTTCATCGTTGCTTATTTCTATCTATGTCTATAAATATAAAAGTAAAGGAATTTTCAATAAGTAAACTATAACATGATATTAACAAATAACTGAAACGGTGTCAATTAAGGTTCATAGACAATATGTATGTACCTATGTTTAGCTTATTTTTTATAATATAGGAGTAGCAGACGAGCATGCCGTCCACCTGATGGTAAGTGGCTACTGCCGCCCATGGACATCTGTAATCAACCCCAGATAGGATTAGATATTCCTACCAGAGATCGGCCACAGATGCGCCGATACCCCTGAGGACTAAGCTGGAACGCCTCGGAAAAGTCTGCCTCCCTCACTGCCGTTTTATAACCCTTCTAAACGGAACACAGCAGCGCCAAACACTGATGTTATTAGGTAGAAATAGGTGTGGCGGTAGTGTCGCCGGAGTCGAACCACAAAGGCTTCAAAACGCTTGTTTATAGCACTTAACACTTAATTAATGAAAGGTGGTACAGCCTTCGTTATTCCACTCTACACTAACCATACCTGTTTCTACCTAATGACAATGCTGTTATACGCTGCTGTGTTTTAGTTTAAAGGTGTGTAAGACTAACCGCTGGTAGCTAGTACCTGTGGCCAACCTTGGTAGGGATCAAAATCCTATGCGTGGCCCACATTATCACCGTGGGCAGTAAACCCTTTGAGAATTTCCTCGGTAAGAAGAGACACGTCGTTCAGTATTTAGAACTGGTCGAAATACTGATTATAAATAAAAGGAGTAAATTCAAAATTTAAAAGGTTGACGTTTCTGTCATAACACACATTGTACGGACAGTCGGTATTTGGATTTCGTCACGGGACGTGTATAATTATATAGTTTATTACGGGGGTCCTGTGGACCTATTTGGGAGTCGCGAGTGTGTGTGCATCACGGTCGATCGGTCGCCGAAGGGAGCACCGCACCACTCTACGGTATTTATACATTTATAAATGCGCACAAGGATTCCAAATTATATTTCGGATCAACCAGCGACCTAAAACTCTACACACGTCGAGGCCTGAATACCTCACACGTCAAAGAGCCACAAAGTAGGATTCCCCTCCCTACTCCCTACATTTCCCTCTGGCCACGGAATACAGCGGCAGTAGCCACTTGCCATCAGGTGGACTACATATTTATTTACTACTTGATAAATAAAAACAAAAAGAAATACAAATATTTTATAACTCATACTAAAATCTTTATTATCAATGTCTTGGCAATAAGCCGGATATAAATCCACGTTAACGCACTTAAAGGGGCAACATAAGACCTCGCATATATTTTATGCGTATGTCAGTCCAGATATTTTACGACATTAACAACTGGGAATACAAATAACAGATCCTATTACTTTTGTTGTAAATTTTCCTCAAGGATATGCGAAATGTCTTTTTGTGAACCATCATCAATCACAGACTCGAAAAACAACACCGTTCTAGTCGTGCCTGACAGGACAAAAATGAAATGAGCTACTTACGAATATTTTTAAGGAAATTCATTTCTTTAAGAATCCGTAGCAGTTTCGAGAATGTGGGCGTAAATGAGACTTTTTGTAAGTGAATAAAATTTTTCCTTACAAATTCACGTACAATTCTTTCAGCCGTTTCGTTGATTAGCATTTCACGTCAGGCAAGCGGTCAAAAACATGTTTTTGTTTTGACATAGCGCAAATGTATATACCTATATTTTACTTATATTCGACAGACTGTCTTAATTTATTTGCTGGGTGGTCTTGGGTCAATGATGTTGTATTTTGATTTTAATAGATACTTTCCATTGTTGGCTGAAGTTCAGCAATAGATCAGATCTGTTAACGCCATACATAATAAACGTAACATTATTTATGTGTTATGAAGCAGACGGACACAAAGTTAAATAACTGTTAGTTCTAGTATTTTAATATCTACGACTGCTGACGGCCTTTATGGTCATATTTTTAATGTGCTGACTTCTAGGTCGGTATTTGTGCAGGCAACTTTCTGTATTTAAAAAGATCTTTTCGATCTGAAGAAATAAGAGAATTAGTATAGAACAAAATAACCTACTGCTTAAAAATATAGTGTATGTCTCTTCCACATTTTAGACGAATCCAAGGGCATCTTATATGTTAAAATCCGGTAAGCCGTTTGAGCTGTAAATAATGAGACATATATAGCGTCTGTCTGTCTCGAAAAACATTACCTTCCACAATCGGGTAAAAAATATTTCGTGAAGTACGTAGCCTTACAAGAAAGGAAAGATATTGGAATTCACAAAATCATTTCAATCTGCGTAGATTCACTGGTATTACTGTTTCAGAAAATGGCTACGGATTGAAAACAGAATTATTTTTCACGGTTTACGAAAATTGAGATTTCTGAAGAGTTTCCCGTTAATGGTGTACGTGAGGCTCGAGACACAAAAATATGGAAATTCTTATAAACATTCATAAGCGCTTGCAAGTCACTCTTATTTAATATTATGGGGACTTATTTTACCCGCAATATTATGCGGGATATAATGCCTACACGTTTTGTTGAAGTGGTGTTAAGGATTGTTTCAAAATTATTTTTTTCTATCAGTTTTCCTTATAATTTTAAGGTAGTAGAGTAATTCGAATCGTTCTCGTATGTCGGTCTCTTATTAGGGACGTACAAGAGACACAAACTTAGTTCTCAGTTCTCAAAATAGCAAAGCATCAATTACCGACCTCATGCGGGTATCTAATTGTATCTAATACTCCCGTATTATAGATAGTTATGGAAGGCAATGGCCACATGCCATCGTGTTAACTGCATATTCTTTTGTTACTTACATTACAAATCCCTAATAAATTTTATACTAAAACCTTCCCTTTAAGATTACTAAATAACCAAATAACGAGCTTTCAAATAACCAAAACTACATCCACATTGGTTCAGTAGTTTATGAGTCCAAGTTTACTTACATAGGTACATACATAGCGGTGAAATAAGAACTTCCTTTTCTGAAGTCGATTAAAAATAAGTAATGTTTAAATTGCTCACAAAGTTACTGGTAGCATAATTTCTTAGTAACCTTGACATTGGCTCAAAGTGAATGGAGTACTCATATGTATTTTATCCGTAGCCAATATCCGCCCTGTGTAATGAAGCCTTTTGGTAAACAAAGAATAAGTAGAATCGTGCTAAATCTTTTCCAGATAAATGCTACTATATGTACGATATTTTGTTACAGTATTAGTATCATGTACCATACATGTTATAATTTTTTCTACACATTTTGTGCGCATGTGAAATAGAAATACATACCGAACAGTGATTGCTATGTTACCAACTCCTCCTTTTTCGAAGTCATCGAAATTGTACTATTTAATATTTCAGTTCTTTTTTATTTATTTTGTTAATTAATAATTAACATAATATAAAATAAAAGTTCACAAACAAAAAAGAAAATGGTAGCTGCTCTACCTTTTTGTCTTTGTCTATTTAAGGATCTTTAGATACGTTTTTTCATAAATATAAGTAGATTACTGCACAATATTCCCCAAAATGAAAATTTCTTATCATTATTTGGCTACCTTATAAACTATAACTGAAAACCTTTTCATTCCGCGATAAGACACGTCCCAGTGTCTTATCGGATTATAATAACCTGACAAAAAGCAGTGATAGCCTAGTGGTTAAGAAACTCGGCGAAACTCGGCCTCTTGATCGAGGGTTCCGAGGTTCAAATCCCACATGCTTGGATTTTTCAAAGTTATGTGCGTATTAGAAATTAAGTATCACTTACTTAAATGGTGAAGAAAAACATCGCGAGGAAACCTGCATATCTGAAAATCTTGAAAATAAAGTTTTCACAGGAATATGAATTCGACCAATTCGCACTTGGCTAGCGCGGTGGACTATGGCCTAATCCTTCTCATCCTGAGTGCCCAACAGTATGACATCAATTGGTTGATGATGATGAATGACTTGACAAAACGGCGTAGTTAAAAAAACTGAAACCAAAATATATTTTAACGGAAAATCGATATTCAAGCAAAATTTACAGTCCATTTAATCGACGTGACACTGGGTAGACTTATGAATTCCATTTAGGGTCGCTCCGAATTAATGTGTCCTTAAAGGAACCTTCGTAACAGTTGAAACTAACTTCACCCTTTGCCGTTGTGACATGTTATGTAGGTTTGTTGGATAAAAGTCATTTCTCTTCGCTAGGGAACTTCGACAATCGTACTGTACCCTTACAATGAGATTTTACCTTTTGACAAATATTACTGTTTTGGTATTTGTTTACGTATTTGTCCATACTATTTCCAATCAGCATCCCTAGCGGATTATATCAGAACTTGGAAATTGTATTGGCCCAATACGTAAACAAATACCAAAACAGTCATATTTGTCAAAACGTAAAAACTCATGGTAATCGTACTGAACACAAACTAATATCATTGTTAATATAATAATTTTGAATTTCGCAAGTTTTACTTTATATTTGATTTATCAGCTCGGTATGATACCTAAGTATAATGATATCGGCAAAATATTAGAATTGATTTAATTGAAAAAAAAATCATATATTTATTTGATTGAACACAAATCAAAGGAGTACATCAGTATCGATTTCAGCGTTCCGTACCCAAATGCTATAACCCAGATGCTAACGGAACCCTATTATTAAAGCCTCAGTCCGTCTGTCTGCCTTAAAGCTGTGCCTTGAAGCCTAATCGATTTTATAGAGTTTTATTGAGTTCGTATTATACTATGACCACTATAACAAATAATACTAAAAATAAGTTAAAAATATAGAGGGATTTTATACATGAAACTGTTTTTTTTCGGCTATGCCGTTCCTTACAAAAGTGGTTATATTTTTGTACGGAACCATTTAAGTGCGAATCCGACTCGCACTTAGCAGATTTTTTAAGTTCTCCTTTCCAAAAACAATAACACGTCTCAGTTACAACGATTTCTTTTGAGTTATGTTTTCAAAAAAATAATAATTACATGTTTACCTTGTCGCTAACAATGCTACTATAAATATTTTCTTTGTTCTTACTCTACAAAGGAATTTTGTATCCAACTTAAGAATGCTTATACAATGAAGTGTGCGCTGTAAAACTAGTCTTTTATATTCTGTTTTAATTACAAAAAAGAGATAATACTTTTCGTGTTTTCATGATTAGTATTTATTTATTCATGAATGGACACAGAATGGCCTGTTGACAACCCGTTATTATTCCATTGCTGAGAATGGGGCTCCTCTCAGAAGGGCTTCAGACCACCCACCGTGCTATCCATGTATAGGTTCGTAAACCTTTTTGAGATGCTGATTGTCATATCACTATCATTATTGGACTCAATTAGGACTGCAGCGTCTATCCGAGGACGACTACGACTAGGTTGTACTTCCCTTACGAATGCATCATAATATAATAGCACTTTACATCGACGATGACCCGCGTGGCGGAGCGGTCACCATACCGGTCTGACGCGCAAAGGGTCCAGGGTTCGATTCCCGGCCAGACAGATATCTAAATGATGAATTTAGATTTCTGTTCCTGGATCTGGGTGTTTGTGTATTTGTCTATGTGTGTGTCCATGGCACCCACAACACGGAATCCTAGTGTGGGGCTGTGAGTGTAGAAAGCTTTTATTTATTTATTATTATTTACATCGCTATTTATCGAATAACTTACACCATCATTAAAACTAAAAGATCTCATAATCATAATACATAATACAATTTACTCTCACCACGCTTGATCTACATATATAAATAAATGAATGTTTGTCTGTATGTTCTTTATAGAATCGTAAACTCTATAAAATCTTGCATGTGATCATGTGATGATCTTTAGCAAAGTTTTTATGCATGAAGCAATTTTCGACAGATGACTGTCATTACAATGTAAGTACAAATTTTCAGTTATATGTATGTCATGTTACTTTTTTAATCGCGGACGAAGCCGCGGGCACTACTAGTCTTCTATAAGTAACGTAAAAGAGAAAGAATTTACTAAGTATACTGTTATACACAAGAATATAACAGCTTATATATTTGCCGTCTCAAGTGCGATATTCATTTCATTTTATACATTTTTTTATCTGTAAACAATATATTACGTTTATCTTTGCTTAATAAATATTTAAAAGATGGTCGTACTGGGGATCATTATATTTGTGCGTTACGACGAAACAGCTATAAAATTATCATATTGTTATGTACAGCGGTTAGAAGACATGACTTATAGTGCCAATACTGTACACAGAGGTTATTTTTAACTGAGATTTACTGGCGTAATGAGGGATTTTTATAGTTTCAACAAATTGTTTTATCGCTGTTGTAAAACGTAGCGGATACAGGAATGTAACCTGAAATAATGTCTTCATAAACCTAGAAAACAAAATGTATTAGAAATGTAAGCCATGGCTGTTCAACAGATAAGAACAAAGTAGTACCTACTTGGATTTACTGGTGTCATACTAATTATGTTCATGCCTTGCCACGTTTTACTATTTATATTATTGTTACATTGTTAAAAAGATAGAAATAGTATAGTTTTTAAGGTTGTAGAACCCTTTGTGGTTCGACTCCGGCGGCACCGCCGCCACACCTATTTTTACTTAATAACAGCAGTGTTAGGCGTTGTTGTGTTCCGGTTTGAAGGGTGTGGTAAGGGAGACAGACAGGAGACCTATTACCTTTTTTTTTTTTTTCTTCGAGGGGGAAACCTACAAAAGGTACCCGGCGACGTGGGATCGACGCCGGGTTATGTGGGATTCTTACCGCACTAAAACCCGCCCGGTAGCCGTCCTCAACGCTTGTTGGAGAACTCCGGGATCTCCGACGGAACGCAACCGGAATCCTCCAAGCGCGATGCCCCGATCGCACTCTGCCCTGGGGGGGCAGTTTTCGCTCCTCCCGCACCATCTGGTGTTCACGACGGTATGCGACCACACATACCGCCGTCCTTCCCGGGATCGCTTACTGGACGGCTCGAGCTCCCACTCTTGCCGCCCGCAACCCCGGAAGCCCCCTTTTAGTCGCCTCTTACGACAGGCAGGAGTTACCGTAGCCCTATTCTAGTCCCGGAACTACAGGGACAAGGAGACCTATTACCTACCGCCACATTCGTTTCTAAAAACAGAGAAGTTCTTGTCTTACGGTGGAAAGGTGTGTATGCCAGCTTACATATGGGACTATCTTAGTTCTCAGGACTGGCAATACATCTGTGAACGGAAGCCGTCTTATTCTATATGAAGTTTCTTACAGATGTCCGTGGGCAACAGTGACCACTCGCCATCAAGACGACTGTTTCGTTAGCAACATCAGTTTTGTAATAAATAAACGTCTCTACTTGTATCTGTAGTCAGAACTTCTAGTCCACGATAAGCCTCAGTTTATGGAAGCATAAATTAATAATAGAAGCAAATCTACATGCGTCGTACACTTCTATAATCCTCCAAATCAGATGCTTTGTATGTTTAAATCGTTCATCTTGCGATGTCAACTATTTCTCATGAAATTGAAACTAAACGTCGGAAAGGCATACCAATACAAAATACCCTCGTTTCTTTTGAGTTTAATCTATTATTTAAATTCATTGCATAGTTTTCATGTAATACGTGTAAAGGGATGTTTTCTTTTGTTTATTCGAACAGTACCACTACCATGAGTTGGCATAGAAACGCCACTATAGAAATTGTAAATAGAAAACTATTGTCATTTTGCTAGTGAATAACATAACTACTATCGTTACGGTATTTCTTGACAACGTCTGTCCAATTAATGACTCATGGGACCGAATTTGTATGGCAATAGATCATAATGACATTCGCTAGCGATTTGATTTCGATAGGTTTTTTACGTTACGAGTGGCTCACACTACGGAATTTAGTTCTACGAGTAACCACCAGAGGCGCTGTACAATTTTTCATACATTTATTTTACGCAGTCGCTAGCGAGTAATACTTTTGTAAACTCATGGTAGTGCTAGAGATATTGGATAGCTTTACGTTAGTTTACTACAGCATCATAGCTTAGTAGTAACAGCATGAGAGGCGGCTGCCAGGGAGCCAGAAATCAGAGGGGTTTACTAATCAGGCGCAATTTGTCGACCACATAAAAAAATGTATTAAAACGAGTCGGCAAACAAAATGGTCGTTATAGAAAGTTTACGTCATAATCCGGCATGTTTAAGAGAAAAAAGGTCTTCAAGATTTTCAAACTCTCTAGATTCAAACGTTGCCTGGAGCACTTATGACCATAGAGACGACGCTGACTACTTATAAGATATAGAATATTATATTATCATCACGAAACATTTTATAATTGAAATTCCTGTTAATATATTTATTTTAGTGGATATTTTGGAAGTTCGGCCTCTCAATCTGAGGGTCCGAGGTTCGAAACATAGACTTATCTCATATTTCCAAATTATATAACTATCATAATTAATAAACCGTATAGAAAACATTCTGAGGCCTCGATCTATCTGAGATCTTTGAAAAAAGTTCTCGAAGGGGTGAAGTCTACAAACACTTACTAGATAAGAGTAGTGCACTGTGGCCTGAACTCCTCGTAACCTGTCAGGTGATTGACGTACTCAGCAGTGATGTTTTGACGATTCCGATCATATTTGCCTGAGTGTTATAAATCCTAGCTACATATATATTAATAAGTGTATTTCCACTTACCGAACATACTGTAGCAGTTCTTGAAGAAGTCCGGTGCTAGTGCGCTGACGAGCCCTAGTACTCCTTGCGGGACCTCCGTGGACAGGAAGAGGCCTAGGACAGCCAGCAGCATGCGGGTCGTCCTGTCCGTCCGACTGGACCGCCGGGCGGAGTTCTCTTCAGCCAAACACTGCTTTTCAGCCTAGAAAATAGATTGATTTTTGAAAACTTTTATTTAACTTTCTTTTAGTTCGTAGCCGAAAGTCGAAAGAAATTTTTAGTTGGAAGAGTATAACTATTTCTCAATCAATTAACAACATTTATTACTACTGCTTAAAATACAACTCAAACGACAAGCCCCGTTCTTTATCTTTTTTTATGCTAATTCATACAATCGTACCAGCCGGTGACTATATATATGGAAGCTTATTATTATAAGAATAACACAAAACAATTGATTAAAATAATACTAAAATAAGATAATCCTTACTTCCTTACTAATATTATAAATCCGAAAGTAACTCTGTCTGTCTGTCTGGTTGTCTCTTCTTCACGCCTAAACCACTGAACCGATTTTAATGAAATTTTGTACGAAGATAGTCTGAGACCCGAGAAAGAACATAGGATAGTTTTTATCCCGAAAATCCTACTGGAACTAGGGATGGCGATCTAAGATCGATTCATCGGAAAATCGATCTTTTGGACCCAAAACATCGATTATTTGAATCGACATTAGTAAGGATTGAGTCGTAAACTATTAATTTGATCAAGTGATGATCTTTAGCAAAGTTGAAGGGACGAATTTTCAGTTTTATGTATGTTAGTATGTTATATTATTTTCTTTTAAACGCGGGCGAAGCCGCGGGCAAAAACTAGTTTGAATATATTTCTAACAGTATATATGTAAGGGTCAAATCTTACAACTGAATTTTAAACCACTGAACCTCAACCGATTCTTTGTTTCATGATAGCTTTACTACGACTCACAATCGGCCGATTTGTATTAAACACGACATGTTTTTTTTCAAAATGTAAATAAATACATAAATACTATTAAAATGTGGATTACATAAACCTTATTTAACAATGCTTGAGATGATAAAATCACAACTAACAGACTGGGATCAAAAAGAAAATATACAATGTGATTATGAGATGGCTTCAACTTCAGTTTGCCCCAACATAATAGTCAAAGGATCGCACTGGCATTTTCGTAAGAGTATTCGGCGAAAGGAAAGGTCTTTGAAAGTCGATACAATGAGAAATAATCGCCGATATATCGTTCTATACGATAACTTAGCTTTACTCAGAAACTCATATTTCAGAAGCTTGTAAATATAAAAATAACTAGTTTTTGCCCGCGGCTTCACCCGCGTTTAACAGAAAATAATATGACATACTGACATACATAAAACTGAAAATTCGTACGTTCATTTTAATGACAGTGGCGCCACCTGGCGAAAATTGATCGAACCAACTCTGAAACCTTCGTGGGCTCATGGACAACAACTTTGCTACAGATCATCACTTGATCAAATGCATAGTTTACGATTCAATTATTACTAATATCGATTAAAATAATCGATTTTTTGATCCAAAAGATCGATTCTCCCATTAATCGATGTTAGATCGCCATACCTAGTTCCCGTGGGATTTCCGGGATAATATAAGTCAGTACTCGAGTACTCACATAAACTGGAATACTCGAGAACTAATAAATCATACTTGAGTACCAGTGATACTCGAATACTGACGGTACTCTACGTACACTACACTGACTCCAGTCGTATGTACCTCATTAAGCACACATTGAATTTGGTAGTTTAGACACTTTTTTTGTCGTGCTACTGGCCTGTGTGTTACAAAGTACTCGAGTACTTCGTAAGTAACTCGAGTACATTATGAAACCTCTGGACTCGATTCTTTTTCATATGAGTACTACAGTACTTGAATACCAAAAATGACCTATTCGGCACATCATTAGGGACGCCGTTTTGGTCTTAGAGAATATTCAGGTAGAACATGTGCTGTATAGATATTGGGTGGTAGTGATCATTCCTCATCTGATAGATGGCAAGTTCGTTTGCTACTCCAAACTTATAAAAAAGTAAAAATATTGTATAAACTTAACAACATTAAGCTTACAAAACCTTTAAAAGATAATCTGTGATCTACATCAGACTTGAAAGCATTTTGAGATTACACCAAAAATGTGCTGAAGAATCCGTAACAAACGAAAAGTAAAAACAGAGCCAAACTAATGTCCCGAGCTCAGTTAAGATTATCTTAATCTAGATTAAGTAATGTAGGTACGTCGTTCGTCCAGGTGATTTACTTTAGGTGAATTAAGTGCAGTGATCCAATCTATGTTCAGTAACACAAGACCATAACACGTTCAGCTAAGTTACGATCCATAAAACTCCTATATATAGTTTACTATTAAATTAAGAGGATATAATTTTATGTCGTAGAAGCTATTCAAACAAAACGAACAAATTAACTTTTAATACAAAGTTGTAAATGAAATTGACTCCGTAATTAAATATAGAACTTTATTGTTTTAATTTGTGTTTACATTATTTGTTTCTATTAACATTGTTTAAATGTTTAAATTAAACGTAGGGTTACGAAATTGTTTAGGTAATCTATTAGTCTTAGTAAAAGGAAGCTTCAGGTATTTTCCCGCGTACCGCAACCATGCCGCATGATAGTGTCAAGGTATCGGCAAGAGGTTTCTTGTTATTAGCATCAGCGCAGATTTTTTTACCCGAATTTATAGGGTTGTTTTCCCTTATAGAAATGTTTTCCCAGCGTATATATGTCTCAATCTATAGAGCCCAAACGGCTTAACATATTATGAGGTTCCACATGCCAGCGTCAAAATATCAGCAAGAGGTTCCCTTTTATTAGCATCACCGCAGATTTTTATCCGACTGTGAAGGGTGAATGTTTTCAGAGCGTATGTATATCTCATTCTTTGGCATGCCCTAGAGCCCAAACGGCTCGACGGATATTAACATATTATGAGGTGCCACATGCCAGCGTCAAAATATCAGCAAGAGGTTCCCTTTTATTAGCATCACCGCAGATTTTTATCCGACTGTGAAGGGTGAATGTTTTCAGAGCGTATGTATATATCATTCTTTGGCATGCCCTAGAGCCCAAACGGCTCGACGGATGTTAACATATTATGAGGTGCCACATGCCAGCGTCAAGATATCGGCAAGAGGTTTCTTGTTATTAGCATCACCGCAGATTTTTATCCGACTGTAAAGGGTGAATGTTTTCAGAGCGTATGTACGAGTATGTCTCATTCTTTGGCATCCCCTTCAGCCCAACGGCTTGACGGATGTTAACATATTATGAGGTGCCACATGCCAGCGTCAAGATATCAGCAAGAGGTTCTTATTTATTAGCATCACCGCAGATTTTTATCCGACTGTAAAGGGTGAATGTTTTCAGAGCGTATGTACGAGTAGGACTCATTCTTTGGCTTCCCCTACAGCTCAAACGGCTTGACGGATGTTTACATATTATGAGGTGTCGTTGGATTCGGAATTTGAATTTAAATTGCGAAAATGACTATTGGCTATATTTTAATGCAGCCGGGTTTTTGATTATTGTAATTCCTACTTACAACTGCGTTGTCATAATTACAAAAACGTGTCTTTACGATAGAGTGAATGATCTTCAGCGTAGTATTGCTTGTAGTTGCACTGTGGTTGTAGTGATGTCCACACCAGAAATTTGGTCTACAAAATACAGTCTGTGCACATTGATACAAAAATCTTGAATAACTCAATGCATTCTCATAGAAAAATCTTTTCACGATATGTTTGTAGTAGTGGACAGGAATTTACGAAAAATGTCAAGTTGCGAGGAAATATAAATAGACGTTTTTAATTAATCAAGATTGCGAAAGCTGTCGTAAATTAAAGGACCTCTTAAGTAGGCCAGTAAACAACAAACCGTGTCTATAAAATGCTAAGTATATTGCCCTTAATCCTGTTGTTACAAGAAAGATTAAGGGATTATTCTACGCCCATCGCCTAGGTTTCGTTTAGCTAAAGTAAACTTCAATCCTTGTTTAATGAAACCATTTCGGCATACCAAGTGGTTACGAAACCACTTATTTTAAGTGTACTATTCGCGAATGTCGTCGGTTTCTTTGGATTCTTCTTCTTTCACTATTACATCTCTAAGCTGGTGCTGTGCAGGCTCGGGCTGAGCCTGAGGTCTGGGGCAAGTGGATTTGAAAATACTTTATTTAATGAAAAAAGGTCTCTTCTTGCCACGTAATACCTGTTATAACAAATAATCAATATACATATTAGCCTACAACATAAAGATTTGCCTACAAATCGGTGTTTGACAATTTTTGCCTTCTAGAATTTGTCAAATATCTCTAGTAGGTACAAATTGGATAGATTGATTATTAATAAAGGGCAATAAACCGTCGTCCCAGGAGGGATTTGTATTTTGCTGCCCATGAAAAAAATATTTCTACTGACTAAAAAACGACTTCCAATCTTCCATAATATTGCCATAAAAATTTGCCGCCCCCTAAAACGTGCCACGGGCCGGAGCTGCGGGAGGCAATATTCTGAACGCAGGCCAGGTTCCACGTGACTTAGGATATGATGGTACAAATTTTATAACAAAACGAGCTTTTGCCCGCGGCTTCGCTCGCGTTACGAAGTAATATTTTCATCCACTATTTTATCCCCTTGGGGGTAGAATTGATCAAAATCCTTTCTTAGCGGATGCCTACGTCATAACATCTACCTGCATGCCAAATTTCAGCCCGATCCGTCCAGTGGTTTGGGCTGTGGGTTGATAGATCACTATGTCAGTCAGTCACCTTTGAGTTATATATATTTAGATGTCACCCGGGTTAACTTTGCATTTAACAAATGTTACCAATGTTTGTACATATCGTAATACCGCTAAAAGGATTTTCCATAATAAAGGTTTGTGTTTATTCATGCTGTCGCGAACATTTAAATGCTTTTAAAGAAATTACAACAAAAAGTAGAATTGCAAAATTTACAAATAAATTGAAACGAATCAACGTAGGGCGTTCGCGTTTTATAATCGGAAATTCATATTTACCCGATTCCATTTAACGTTAAATTTCAATATATATTGCAAATACTATTTCGTAAGCTCGTGAATATAATGAAAGTTGATTTAATAGTAAGTAAATGTAAAGCTTTTTATGAAGGTGTTATTGTCTTGTATTGTTTTCAGAAAACCCTTTCAATTGATACACGTATTATTGGGTTGCAAAACAAATTTGTTTTTCTTCTCGGGGTGTCTGCCATATCAGATTTAGAATACCGTTACTAAAGTAATATGCATTGTCATACAAACGAACCGTGTATGCAAAAATTCAGTTCAATCGAGTGGGTCAAATTTACTTTGAAACACTTGTCCCTCATACACAAAAATAATAAAGCAAGTTTATTATGTGTAAAGCAAGTTTTTAAGGTAGTAGAACCCTTTGTGGTTCGACTCCGGCGGTACCACCGCCACACCTATTTCTGCCTAATAACAGCAGTGTTAGGCGCTGCTGTGTTCCGTTTTGAAGGGTGTGGTAAGGGAAACATACTTTTCCGAGGCGTTCCAGCTTAGTCCTCAGGAGTAGCGGCGCATCTGTGGCTGACCTCAGGTAGGAATATCTAATCCTATTTGGGGTTGATTACAGATGTCGATGGGCGGCAGTAGACACTTACCATCAGGTGTACTGCATGCTCGTCTGCTACTCCTATATTATATAAAAAAAGTTAAATAAAAGTTTGTGATCTGAAACTCTATTAAAAAGGCCCCAACCCGCTCTTAGTGGTAGGCGGATTCTGAGAGCGAACTAAATATACATTGACAACAGACTGACCGCCTGTTTTTCGTCACTGAGTTATTAAGCAGAATGAGTGTGTTCTGAAAATAGCTGAATTGTAACAATTCACGCTTCTTGATTTTGCAACAAGATTTAGTCAAAACAAAACATCAGAATGTAAATTATTTTACATTTGTTTCCGCATACTAACAGTATTAGTGCACTACTGTGTTGTGGTTTGAAATGCAGTCAGAATTCTATTATATTCTGTAATTTAGTGTGCTATACAGCTTGAAGCTTTCATTTATTATCTTATATATAAAATTCTCGTGTCACAATGTTAGTTACCGTACCCCTCCGAAACGGCTTTACCGATTTTCACCAAATTTTATATGCATATTCAGTATGTGTGAGAATCGGCTCCTATCTATTTTACTTCCCCTAAGTGATAAGGGTTGATTACCCTTAACATTTTTTTATTTGTATGCCAACACAAAGTTTGCTGGGTCAGCAATTTTTATATAGTATTTTATATTACAAAGTAATTTGTTTAGGTGTCACCAAATTTCAAAGCGTAGGTACTTAGCGCAGAGTATTCCAAAGTACGAAAATAAATTTCGTACTTTGGAAGATACATTAAGCCAGTATCGAATATGACGAATATAATATCTAGTAACAGTTGACGACGACAATCTTGACACGATAAAATTAGGTGTCTAAAAATTTGTCGGGAGTCGGATTGGCCTGTTAGGTTTTTTTTAAATAATACACGAGTATTCGAGTACTGTTTCTAAACTAGTTATTATTTTAAAAGCAATAACCCGACTGCTTAGAAACAATTTATTGAAAAGGGAAGTAACGTATGTCGCCCTCATAATCGAGGCTAATCCAACGACATCTATATATAAAGTTCGTCAATTTGGGCTATAAGCGTAGTAAGAATGAGACAAACATAAACAGACACGAAAAATAAAACCTTCTGCAGTCGGGTAAAAAGACTAATGAGCTCAGACCCAGCTATATACATATATATCTTACAAAGAAACAAAAGTAAAAAGCCTATTTTAAGCAGTAACTCTCAACGCCAGTAACACAAAAGAGAGCTTCTGAAACATCAGTGTCTTGCTTGTAACATAATTGCCTAATTTTAACAGATGTTCAGAGTTTCAGCACACGTAAGAGATTTTGGCTGTCCAAACTTTTCTTGTTAAAGTTTAAAATGGTCCCAAATTTTGCCCAGTAAACAAAAACGTTAGATGGTACGGGATCTGACCTCGTGATTACTTATCCATCTGTCTTTAATGGAAAATGTATTTCATTAACATAAATTACTTAATTTGGCTTAGAATCTACGAGTATAGGTGGAAAGGCAGTTGTCATTTGTGGTTTGACTTCGGAGGCACCACCGTCACTCCTTTTTTCCACGCTTTTACCCGATGAGCTAATGCTTGGGTTGTAGGTATGTATGTATATAACGAAATCTTTGAACTCGATTTTTACCCACTTTGAATGATCTGAATAATTATCAAGAACCGATGACAATACACGATTTTAGTAATTATATCCCATTATCCCATCCCATTATTATTATGCTCACCAGGATCGTCAGGAATCAGGATGAACGATTTTCCTTGTATGATTTTGGCGTGGTTTTCAGCTCAGCGCTGCTGTGTTCGGGTTTGAAGGGTGTCGCACGATAGACATAGTTATCCAAGGCGTTCCATCTTCGTCTTCGCGTCAACAACGCGTTTGTGGTCGACCTTATCCGAGGTAGGATTCTTATCTTATCTGGAGTTAATGGTCATGGACGAAAGATACCTTTAGGTGGTCTGCACGCTCGTTTGCTACTTCTATTTTATAAAAAGTATAGGTAAAATAGATTAAATTCGAACCCGAGACTTTCAACCACTGGATTATCCATTCCATATACTTTGTAAAGAAATCAATTTAATACAGTATTTAAGTTGTCTATAAACATCTTTCACGTTTATGGTGGGCGTAATGAAATATTACGGGCATCATCGAGGGCGGTTTCATGAAATTAAATATAACATTAATATAAGTCCAGAACAGTTTAAATAACTGAGTGATTACAGCCCACAAAGTAAATAAGTACCTACAGTACGTTTCCCCGGGCGAACATTTCGTTCAGTTTATTATATTCGTGCATATAAGGAGAAATGATAAAATTTATTTCAACGGTTTCAATTTGTTTTTATCACTTTTTTAATAAAGTACAAGTGCCCAATATTCTTGGGATCTTTTTAGGGTACCGTTCCCGAAGAATAAATACGGGACCACATTGTTATGTCCTCGTTGTGTCCGTTTGTCATAGGGCTTTATTTATTGAATCATAATAATGTGAGAGTTCAACTTCCACTTGACTGATTTTCAGGGTTCTAATTTTTTTTTAATATAGGAGTAGCAGACGAGCATGCATTCCACCTGATGGTAAGTGGCTACAGACGCCCATGGACACCTGAAATCAACCCCAGATAGGATTAGATATTCCTACCTGAGGTCGGCCACAGATGTGCCGCTACCCCTGAGGACTAAGCTGGAACGTCTCGGAAAGTATATCACCCTTACCACACCCTTCAAACGGAACACAGCAGCGCCTAACACTGCTGTTATTAGATAGAAATAGGTGTGGCGGTGGTCCAGCCGGAGTTGAACCACAAAGGGTTCTACCACCTTCAAACCCAAAGGGTAAAATATTAATAAGACTCCACTATCTGTCCGTCTCTTTTTTGAACTGTAATAGATAGACACTTAATTTTTTACAGCCATAAACAAAAAGTAAGTAGACATAGATACAAGAATGTACTACTCCAATCCAATATAATATTGATAGTATACTTTTTCACTATATTTATATGGCAATAAGTAAAGTATATGGTACCAATCGTGTCTTGTTACTCTCGAATTACTTGGATCAGTTTATATAAACCTTCTTTCATTATTAACTATAGAAAACTTAGACTTAAAGTCGATGAAAACTAAAATTTACCCATCATATCATAATCTCTCTAAGATAAAACTTTCTTCTTTCAATATATTTTAAGTAAATAAACTTTGTACTTTTAGTAGCTGATCTATTAATTAGAAATTTAATAACGCTTGCTTATTTTCCGACGAACGTCGAAAAAATATGAGTTTTCATCCCTTACCCGTTTATGGGATAATTGAATCGAGTAACAATATATGTGGGCTGATCAGCTTAAAAGCTAAATAAAGGCAAATTGATTGCTCGATATCATTTTTTTGTTCAGAGTATCTTTAGCAATATATTTATTATGAAGGTGGTAGAACCCTTTGTGGTTCGAATCGGGCTGCACCACCGCCACGCCTATTTTTGCCTAATAACAGCGCTGCTGTATTCTAGTTTGAAGGGTGTGGTAAAGAAGTGTGTGGTACTTTCGGAGGCGTTCCAGCTTAATCCTCAGGGGTAGCGGCGCATCTGTAGCCGACCTCAGGTAGGAATATCTATTCGGGGTTGATTATAGATGTCCATGGGCGGCAGTAGCCACTTACCATCAGGTGGACTGCATGCTCGTATGCTTTTTTTTTTCGTGGGGAAACCTTCATGGGTTCCTCTCAGCTGCAGGGGGTAGCGGAGGGGATATGCCGGACTCCTACCTGCTAAAACTCCACGGTGTTCCTCTGAACGAGTTTTCTCGGGACCACGGGTACGTTAATAGCACTCGTCCGCGATCCTGACGGCGTTTGCCCCCGTCCAGGCCCGTCTCGGTTCGGGATGGAGGTGGAGCTACTCCATCCACTCATCTTTGAGGTGTTCGCGGGAACACCGCGCGCGTCACCACGAGGCTTGATGGTATTTTTGACGTAGGACACCCCCGTGTCCTACGCCAATGCCTACGTTATGGAGGAGATAGTCGTGGGAAATCCGTCGCCTACGCCCGGTTTACGGCTGCGAATTTGGAGGTCTGAGGATTTCTCCCTCTCTCCAGCTCCGCAGCCTCCATCTGAGAGATTACTTTCTCACAGAAGGTTTTGACCGCCTTCCATGTCCCTGCGCTTATGACCACAGCTTTCACCACTGTCGGCAACCAGAGGTCAGGCCCCATAGCAGCGACGAGTACACGGCGCTGCCTATTCCATGCTGGATACTCCTCCAGAATAAGCTGCGCCGTGTCCTTGTCACAATTAATGCTCGTATATTATAAATATATCACGTTCCAATGTCATATAAATTTATTTGAACGTCTTCATTGCGTCATCTGCAATATTTTCGAGTTGAGTTCAATGTATTCTTATTTACAAACTATTGTACGTCAATTTGATACAGATTGTCCGGCACCGCCAGTCGGGATCGGCGGATGACAAATATTATTAGATTAGAATGATATTGAGTATCGGGGGAGTGCTCAAACTGTACACAAACTAAATTTAACGTTAGGTAAAGATATACTCGAACTAATTCCAATTCTAAAAGATCTCTGTGGAACTGAATTGACAGTTTAATTAGTTGATAAAATAAGCTAATAGCTCGAGTACAATTTCAAATGGAACAATTTGGAAATTAACGTATAGGTACGTACAAAAGTACCGAAAAATGACTTGCCTTTTCAACAAAGGATCATTATATTGTAATAATTCGCCAAGTACGAGTCGAAAATGGTTACTTATTTTTATTCATTTTATTATTTTCAACATTACTTAGTTATATGAAACAAAAATAGATGCCGTTGGGGTGATGATGAATCATACGTAAACACCGTATAATATTATTATATAATAAAATTAAAATAACTATATTAAAATATGTTTTATGGTTCTTATTTTTATTTATTATAATACCAGTTATAGTAGTAAATGGAATGTAAAAATTTCAACCGTCTTCCTAATACGGTTTAATAGATAGATCGAAAAATGCCGAAAAATACCGATTTGTTGTATGTAAAATAAACTTGAATATTAAAGGGGGGACCCCCTTTAATATTCAAGTTTATTTTATTTTTAGTATTTGTTGTTATAGCGGCCACCGTTATGCATCCCCTGTAAAAAAATCATGTATCTCTCTATTACGGTTCCGGAGATATAGCCCTGTGACAGACGGTCAGACAGAGAAGTCTTAGTAATAGGTTTCCGTTTTTACCCTTTGGGTACGGAACCCTAAAAATTAAAATATTGTTGAATTAAAATATAAAATGTGTTTAGATATATTTTTTTTGTAGAGAAAGCTTACAGTACACCTGATGGAATGTGGTAGCTATCATCCAGGATGTCTATAATTAACTTTGGAGTTAATGTACAATGTTATCTACGAGTATTTGGATAGGATCAGAGCATTGAGGTGAAGGTGAGGTGAACCTTAGCTAAAGACTTGCTACACTTGAGGATTAAGTTCTACGAACTTCCGACCGTAACCCGGTAGCGATCAACATTATTGTTTTAAGACAGAAGTAGTAGGTTTTGCTTCAGAAGTCAAACAGCGAAGTGTTGCCATTTTTCAAACATTGCTTCATCACAACACTCAGTGATTCTCTCTCAACACTTATTTTAACTTTACGGATCCTATTATATTGTCAAGACGTTAGGGTACTATAACCGTTAACAGTAACCGTCAACAATAACGTAATGTTACGTTAAAGCCATTGATGTGGATTTTTTTATGATGGGTATTGTTCCGATAGTTAAAAGTAATGTGCATTTTATTTTACGTTAACGTTTATTTTAAAAAAATGTATTTAACGTAATAATTTTATAGGTATTCAAAAACATAATTATGGTATGATATTGTACAATACTGAGATTTTTCATGTCTTAAAATGAAGTAACGTTCGAGCTTAATACAAAATTTGTACTTTTGCTAATCACGCTGTATCTTAGTTAAGGCAAAATTAATTTCTTTTGGTAATTAGTGCGCGATCATAAACTCCTAACTTATAATGTAAATGCGAATGTGCGTTTGTTTGTTTGCTACGCTTTCATGCCGTAACTAGAAAACCGATTGTCATTGTATAGTTGTATACGTATAGTCAGGGGGTCCAGAAAAGGTCATACACAATATATCCCGAAAAAGTACTGCTCCCGAGGGATAGATAAAAACAATATGATATGAGCTTGTGTTGTCAATTTATTGTACAATGTTATCAAATTATTTTATTGTCGTTTACCTCTAACCGCGAACGAAGCAGCAAATTATACGACCAGAGATATCAGATATGGAATATGAAAATATTATATACGGACATATATTTTATATTTTGCTGTACTATTGTAGGACACGCTTCCACCAGACGGGCGGATGGCTTTAATCCCACAGCTAGGACAGACAGGAGTCTGGACGATCGTATCTCTAAATACGATGGTCGCACTAGCTGTAGGCCAAACAGATCAGGCACATACACGGCACGTATCTTGAAACTGCATACAGCCTCGATGACTCCACCGGCGATAGTTCAAAAGCTCGTTGTTGATGATGGGTTCTTGGATGACGGGGTTCGAAATTTTGAAAATAAGTAAACGGATTTATCGGTAGCGCGCGCGCGTCCGATCGGAGTTCGGTTAGAAGACGTGAATACGAATGTGACGTTTTGAACGGCCGTGCATGACAGGTGAATTGACTGTCAGCCGTCACTGTCATGACCGTAGACAAGATTAGAACATCGAATTAGGATTTGTATTTGATTGGAAACAAACACTTTACGGCAACGGAACAATTATCATGTATAATGAAAAGTCACTCTGCCGACGAAGGAAATTAAGCCGGCTGGAAGTCTTTTACACAAGAAAGTAATCAGAAACGGTTATAAAATCCAAATCACGAACACTCGCGGCCCAAGGCACGATCGCTATAAAACCAGGATACGGCCTCTGGCATCAACCTTATTTGCTGACAAAAGGTTTTCTTTGAACATAATTTCATAAATTTAATAACATATGAATATATCGTAGCGTTGGGTTATACAAGCACGAGGTAGTGTAACAGCCAAGTTCGGAATTAATAGGCGAGCATTAGCAAAGAGTGCTTTCACATTTCGAACTATGTACATCCAAATGACTTTACATAACTCAAATGCTTAAATCTACACACGTTAAATTACACGTACGAGTAAAGAGGCTCATTTGCATAACTATAATTTCAAATTTGATAAAGAAATCTGTTAGCTGTCATTTGAAATGCCATATTTATCACTAGTATTTGCCAGCGGCTTCGCCCGCGTTTAAAAGAAAATAATATGACATACTAACATACATAAAACTGAAAATTAGTAGGTACCTACCTTCATTGGAATGACAGTGGCGCCATCTGGCGAAAATTGGTCATACTAAATCTGAAACCTTCGTGGGCTCATGGACAACTACTTTGCTAAAGATCATCACTTGATCAAATGCATAGTTTACATTTCAATCCTCACTAATATCGATTAAAATAATCGATTATTTTGGTCCAAAAGCTCGATTCTCCGATTAATCGATCTTAGATCGCCCTAGTTCCCGTGGGATTTCTGGAATAAAAACTATCCTATGTCCTTTCTCGGGTCTCTGACTATCTTTGTACAAAATTTCATTAAAATCGGGTCAGTGGTTTAGGCGTGAAGAAGAGACAGACAGACAGAGTTACTTTCGGATTTATAATATTATAGTAAGGATAAGGATTGACTAATTCATCAAAACCTATGCTATTAGTATAATTATGTCTAAGAAACTTGAAATTTGACGACAAGGTAAGTAATGCGATTCTTGATGAAACGTATTAGCAGGAAAGCGGAAATTTAATAAAACTGAATAAATTTGTTTATAGTCCATCAAAATCATTCAAAACATTAAAAATAGAATGTCCCCTCTATTCAATCCATGCAACTTGATAAATAAAAGGACCAAAGCCTTCAAAATTTAATGATATTTCACCAAAACATAAACGTTAAAAGTTTGGCACAAATGAGGTGCGGAGTTGTCGAAGTCGCTGATAAAAGGATTGAGATCTGAACTTGGGCCTCTTTTCACGTTTAAATTTGTTGGCTGGATTTTGGGCCGCTCAATTAAATTATAAATTGAAGGAAACATTTTTCCTCAATATTTTAACCGTTATGAAATATTATACTTGCCTCGTTTGGCCCAATCGTCGATCGCTTCAAAAGTTTTTGCCTCCGTCGTTCCGTCATCGTCAGTTTTGATATTAAACACGTACTTAATATGGACAAAGCTATACTTGGAACGAGTTTTAAAATTACACTGTAAATCCACATAATTGCAGTCACTAGTTCTTTATTCTTGGACATTTCTAACACGTAAACGGTCCGATTAAGTGGTAACGAAAGGTCTTCCGCGAACTCAGAATTATTTTGGGGCGTCACTTCACTGGGCACTATATTCATTGCGAAATATATGGGAAGACACAAAAATGGACAGATCACGTAAGCGCTTACAATGGCTAAAGTGGTATTTCTTTTGCTGCACCATGTTCTATTCTTCTGCGGGAATGCTATTGCTATATATCTCCAGACGGCTAGTGTAACTGCTAACCAAATTGATATCGTGTGGAAGGTTTGACTAAATATGGAATGAAAGTAGACGAAGACTGTCCAAGCGTATGTATTCTTGTTCACTTGCGGGCTTATTTTAATATTCATGTGTAGAACGTAAGGGATGTACTCCAGCATGACGAAAACGTCTGCAACAGCAAGTCCAGTGAGTATAGAGTTTGTAGGGCTTATCATCTCTCGTCGACTGAGTACTGCAATGTTAATGGAATTTGTGGCGGACCCGACGATGCATATAACAATGGCGATGTATCCGTGCAACCGACTGTACGCTTTGTTGAAGTTGGTAGCCCCGGGGATACAGTACAGATCTGTTTCATTCGCCATGCTCACGGGCTATCGACGGCTTGTCACGGTTGATTGGAAAATATCAAGTAATCTGAATTCGCGTAGTCCTCCAACTCTTCCATCATCGTATTTCAATCTGTAACAAACGTTCGCAATTAAAATAATTGCTTCAATTTCCTGAAACATGGACAAAAATGAGGTCTTTTGTGATGTTTAACGACGCATTTTATTACAAAGTTTAAAGCGTGATAAATGTAAAATTAGCTAAATTTATTTCCGGGTTTCCTTATTTAATAGGGAACGTTTTATTGCCACTAATCCTATTATGTCGATTAAGAAATGAAGCCATTCTAATCTGAAAGCATCTTATAATGGCGTCAAGATTTTCAAGCGAGACCTGCTATTGTGCGATTTCTGTATTCTCAGAATAGGTAGTAGTAATATAACTTACATATTGAGTGTGTAAAAAGTGCAAAAATAATACGATAATTGTTAAACTACACATATAAGTTTCGAAAATAAACAGAAAGTCTTATTATAAAAAATGTGTTTTAAAAAATCATAAATGTTCCTTATTATAAAATTCTTTTCCACAATATAGCTTAACCTTACACTATCTGTAATAAAAAAATATTATCTCATTGAACGTTGAGATAAAACTCATATAAATATTGTTTCTTAATGAGAATTTTTCTTACAGGCAAAGCTGATTTATTATTACATTTATTGCGATTTTAATACATTTCTTATTAGAATTTCGTTATAACTTTTTAATGATAGAATTTGCAAACGAGGCCCATTTACCTGGTGTTGAGTGACAACTGCTGCTCATGAATATCTATAATCAATCCCAGATAGGATTAAAGATCCTACCTGAGGTCGGCCACGGATGCAATTGTAGTTTCTACTCCTAAGGAGTAAGTTAGAATGCCCAAAATTAGGTTAACACTGTTGTTAGTAGGAAAGGTTCTACAACCCTTTAAATTCTTTTTACCGCTATTATTACAGTGAGATTGAAAAACCGAGTTTAATATAAGATAATAAGAGATATTTTAAGGGTTTTTGAAGTTATTGGCAGAATAATGTTTAGCATGAGGCTGAATTATTTGATCCCAAATTATTTTTCCATTTGGAACTTTTATAATGGTGTTTTAAAGAGATTTAAGTATTTGGAGCACAAATATTGTGTACAAGATCAAATTATATTAATTGCTATTCAAAGTAAGCCAATTAATTTCAAGTATTGAGGGCTGTATATAATTTAAATTAGCATTATTCAGTCTTATTAATGTTAATTACACCGAAAAGTACATATACATGAAATACTAAACATTCTTCTAATTTATTTAAATCCAAACTTCAACGATAAAATAAGTCTATCGAAATATATATTTATCGAAATATATCACGAGTATTAATATAAAACGGTTAAAGTATAAGTATATCAGATAAACGAAAATTGACCTGTCCTTTGGTTTGGTTTTAATAAAACTCTAATAAGTTATATACAGTACACTTAAAAAGATTGATGAAAGCAAATTCCCAGCCTATCTGACATCAGAGATTGTGGGCGGATCTGGGAGATCTGCGTTTAATAGGTTTGCAAAATATCAGTTTTACAGAATTTTCCTAAATATTTCTTACGAATTAAAAGGGGTGCTGTCAGCTTCAGACATGTAAGCAACTTCACGTAAACCCATTCACATATTTTTAGGCTTCGTCCCTACTAACACAAAGAGAAATGAAATAAAAAAAGACAACAGACATGTTTTTAGCTGCCCATGCAAATGAAATAGTCTTTATTGATATAAAATCCATTTATAATGACGAAGACCCGATATAATCAGCTTATGTCTTTATCAATTTAAATCGGTAGACAAAGCTTATTGGCTTTGTGGAGTTATATATTTATTTTTATATATGTATATTGCAGACTTATTTAAAGGACGAGGTAGGTATTATTTTACCCGAATGCGTAGTATACTGTTATCCAGGCGTTTGTATGTATGGATGTATGATATCTTATTCTTTGGGACGTCTTGCAGCCCAAAAGGATTGACAGATTTTGATATATGACATGTCGTTAGATTCGACTAAATTGTGGGAGTGACATGAGCGTTATTTTGAAATAATTAGGTATTTGATTTGTACCCAACATTTATCTAAACATTACATATATAAGTTTTTAAGTAAATATATCTAGTTTGAATCGGTTAGTAATTTTATATGTTTCAAGCTTTATAAATAAAAATAACTTATAAAATTTAAAATCAAGAAAAGTTCAAACTCTAAAAACTCTAAAAACTTCAAGCGATAAAAGTAAATGGAGTGTTAAAACATTCTCGTTTTAAGGCGTATCGGCGGAAGTGATTTATTCACGAAGTTGCAGCAACTTGAAACTTTTCAACTTTTTCAAATTAAATTTTATGGTGTTCTGTAAGCGAGAAGCCATACAAGAACGATGTTGTCCAAGAAATATATACAACAGACATAAAGATTACAGTTTTTAAGGTTCGCGAATTTTACACATCCTAAATTGAACTAGTACTAGTACTGGTC
Source organism: Epargyreus clarus (assembly GCF_041222505.1). NCBI lineage: Eukaryota > Metazoa > Arthropoda > Insecta > Lepidoptera > Hesperiidae > Epargyreus > Epargyreus clarus. Next base: position 8,033,766 of record NW_027332233.1, read on the forward strand.
TTGTGACTTAATAGTAGTAACAGATAGCTATTATTTTAATTAATTAATAGCTATCTGCAGATAATAATTATTATTATAGCTATTATTATTATAGCCTAATATAAGCCACACTACCAGCCCATATAGAAATAGCTTGGTGTAATTTTTTTTTATAGTATATGAGTAGCAGACGAGCATGCATTCCACCTGATGGTAAGTGGCCACTGCCGCCCATGGACATCTGTAATCAACACCAGATAGGATTAGATATTCCTACCTGAGGTCGGGCATAGATGCACCTCTACCCCTGAGGACTAAGCTGGAACGCCTCGGAAAAGTCTCTTCAAACCGGAACACAGTAGCGCCTAACACTGCTGTTATTAGGTAGAAATAGGTGTGACGGTGGTGCCGCCGGAGTCGAACCACAAAGGGTTCTACCACCTTCAATGTAATGCGCTAAAGGTGTTGTGAGAAGTTTGAACACCACTTTGGGAAAGACGCTCGTGCTCAGCCGTTTCTACTTTATCGTCAGCGATAGTCACAAGAACCGTATCGGTTGCCCGGGGATGTTCCACTGCCACTAGTAATACTAGAGTGAAGCAGTTCTTGCGTTTTGATGGAAGGGTGTGACTGTGTGAGATACATTTGAGTCAATTTAGCTCTCAGGTGTGGCAACGCTTTTAGAATCGGTTTGAGGTATCGAATATAGAATCTACAAAAATAGAGTCGGAAATCCCTGTTCTATATGAAGTTGATTACAGATACCCATAGGCGGCAGTGACCAACTACCTTAAGTGGATAACATGCTCATTTGCTAATACACTTTTAAAAAAGGTCATAAAGTTCATAAATTAGTTCACAGGTAAGTATAGGGATTACTTGAAGTCTAGCTAATTCAATTTTTAAAAAAGGTCATATAATTCATAAATTAGTTAACAGGTAAGTATAGTTATTACTTGAAGTCATTTGCTAATTCAATGTTTAAAAAAGGTCATAAAGTTCATAAATTAGTTGACGGGTAAGTATAGTTATTACTTGAAGTCATTTGCTAATTCAATTTTTAAAAAAGGTCATAATGTTCATAAATTAGTTCATAGTTATTACTTGAAGTCAGACAACAAAGGTTTCAACTAATTTGGGTACATAAATTTCGGCAGACTACTCAAGGGAGTTGTAACGTGTACTCAGGACAAAATATATTATTAATAGCGCCCAAAAGCCCCTATAATTGTACATTAACTCAAACGGTTAGTGAAAGGAACTTTGAACGTAGGTACGTGCCCTTTGTGGTTTTTATGTACAATTATTTTATAACCACTTACAATAACCTAATAGTGTATAACTAAAATGGCGATATCAAGGTAACTTATATATTATGTTAAGTATAAATTAAACGAATTAAATATTTATCGAAAATTCATCAGTAGCTTGGATTAATTCCGATTCAACGAATAAATATTAATCGGTGGAGATTTTAATCAAGAATTATTAGTCGGCTGAAGATTATTTGAAAATTTTACGTAGTTAATTGCAATTTCATAACAAAATTTTAATTACAAACTTAAAGCTGGATGTCTGGTATTGTTATAGCTGTTAAATTACGATGATAAGATAGGGCCTAATGGCGCGCCTTGGAAGAGTCCTATGTTCAGAAGGGGACTAATACGACCTTAGAGAGTCCTAGGCTACAAAGACACTTCGGTCCTATGGCGAGTTCCAGTTACAGATCATATCACAATGTTATGACGTGTAAGTTTAAGTTAATTTGTTATTATTATGACAATTTCGAATGATATAGCTTTAAATGTGTACTTACAGCCTTTACATATGTAAGAATATTTACTAGAATAACAGTCTTAATAATGGCTACCAGTAATTGTAATAAACCTAAAATAATAAACAAACTTAACCCCACAAAGTACCATCAAGAAGAAAAATGGTATATGATATTTTTGTATCACACTACAAAAAGTATATCCTCAAACAGTATATTCTCTAGGACTAGTAACTTATGAGTAAAATCGTCACGTCGCAATGTCACGCCGGAACGTAGAGGACAGCACGTCACAGCCGAGTGGAGTGACATTTATAACCTAAGAAGTCAGACACCTAAGAAGAAAAGATTTTTCAAGCTGAAACCTACACGTGTATCACCTACTACAATATGAATTAATATAGATCAAGAAGACGTGTTTTAATAATGAGAATTTAAAGAGCAAGCTTCAAAAAAGTTGGCTTGGATTGGAAGAATACTTCCAACAAATGACTCGTTTAATGTATCAAAATTGCTTATTTGCATATTATCTATATTTGAATAGATATTCTAAGTATTATTAAAATTGTAACCAGCTTACTGTTTCCTGTATATTATAGCTATCACCCGGGATCGACTGGCAGAAAATACCATTAGGTATTAAGTTGACTCTTTGTCACTGAATAGTGAATTAGTACATTTAAGCTTATTGAATGATGTATTATAATAACATAGGTGATTTAACAACTCATCCTTTGCAATACTCCGATCTGAACATTATGTGTGTTAGCACGTACTGATATACGAGTAGTACCCTGATCTCGAATAACATTTTCAGCCTATTCAGATATTTCTGAGAAATAAATTATAGTGTCCATTCAGTGACGACTTCATTTATTTGCTACGTAATAGTGCCCAAAATTACATAGAAATTATTGTAAAAACTCTATGGCTCATAACTCGTGCTACGTCTTTATTCTGCCTCCGAGGCGCACAGTGATGTTGTAAAATGTAGGTAAAATATAATTGTAATTATCAAAATAAAAGACATTTAGAATGGAAGAAAAACGCTTCATGACTTCTCACTCATAGATGGTAACTAGATAAATTTAAATGCAAGTCTTCTTCTAAAAACCAATTTACAATTTAACACAAATGAAATCCGTAATAACGTATGCTAGTGCCTTATAAAGAATGAAAAGGCGAAAGAACGAATCCTTACTAATATAATAAATCGGAAAGTAACTCTGTCTGTCTCTCTGTCTGTCTGTCTCTCTGTCTGTTTGGTTGTCTCTTCTTCACGCCTAAACCACTGAACCGATTTTAATGAAATTTTGTACAAAGATAGTCTGCGAGCCGAAAAAGGGCATAGGATAGTTTTTATCCCGGAAATCCCACGGGAACTAGGGATGGCGATCTAATCGATTAATCGGAGAATCGGTCTTTTGGACCCAAAACATCGATTATTTTAATCGATATTAGTAAGGATTTAATCGTAAAATAAGCGTTTGATCAAGTGATGATCTTTAGCAAAGTTGAAGGTACGAATTTTCAGTTTTATATATGTTAGTATGTTATATTATTTTCTTTTAAACGCGGGCGAAGCCGCGGGCAAAATCTAGTTAAAATATAAATTTCATAGCGTTATAAAGTAACCCATTTTAATTACGTAAGACAGGTTAATTAGGTTGGCACCTAACATGACTAAGAACTTTCAAAAGTCAATATCATGCTACACACGTTATTCTAATTTACCTTGTACACCGAAATTTACAAAGTCATACCGTAATCGTAGGAACAATGAATAATTAATACGCCGAAGAAAATTGAGCCGGAGGTAGAGGAAAAAATTCGGCATTTATCAACAGCTAGACAATTATTAAGATTGTATTTGAACGAATATTTCACTTTTTAAATTATGAAGCAGTACGGATGGAAACTTGGCCTCTTGATCAGGGGTTTCTTGGTGCAAATCTCAGGCACGTCTGATATTCATGGTATGTGCGTATTGGATGTTAATTATCACTTCATTGATATACTACTAATAAAGACGTTTGTAGTATATCTATGTATCACTTGCTTAAATGATGAAAGAAAACTTCGCGAGAAAACTTGCTCACCTGCGAGTTCATAAAATGAAACGTTGTCGGGTGTTTACCATTTCGGCTTTAGCCCAGCGCGCTGGACGATGACTTAAATCTCTTTCACTCTGAGAGGAGACATAGGAGGAGGAGTTATACATTACTAGCTGACCCGGCAAACGTTGTTTTGCCATATAAATATAAAAATGTTAAGGGTGAACAACCCTTATCACTTAGGGGTATGAAAAATAGATAGTAGCTGATTCTCAGACCTACTGAATATACATATAATTTTTGGTGAAAATCGGTAAAACCGTTTCGGAGGAGTACGGTAACTAACATTGTGACACGAGTATTTTATATATAAGGTAATAATCAGACAAAGCGCAGAGCTAGACATTTGTAAAGTTCATTCATTTTACAAATATTTATATTGACTTGTAAACATGTCGTCAACTGATAACAATCAAAATGCAAGACAAGTAACAACAAGTAGGTCACGAATAAATATGAATGTTCGTTAGTTATTCACCTTATATTTATGTAGTTAAAAATATCAAATAATTGAATAAGGTTAATTAGCAATTAATAAGGTTAAGCGCTACGTTATTACTATATATCTACACAAAATACCATCAAAAACATAAACTTTTTACTATAATGAAAAAAGTACGCTAGATTGAGAAAAAATATATTATTTGTATTATATTTAATAATAACTGATCAGTTATTATTACATATCGGTCCTCAAGAAACGATAATAAAAAGAATACGAAGAAGAAGAAGAAGAAGATACGAAGAAGAAAAGATAACTTATATACTATTTTAAGAGGATATTGAAGACTGCCCGTAGTCTTCAATATCCTCTTAAGTGAAATCGTCTTACATGAAATTCTGGACTACTAAAACTCTTAAGGCGATCACACTATGAACCGGAGTCTCTAAGGCACGTATGGTCGCCCATGGCTATTCGATTCCTTCCGAGGTACACCTACAAATTCTGATTTTGCTATACATATGTCAACGTGTGCTCACAAAATCCAATCGTATTCCCAATGCATTTGGTTAGCTAAATAGAGACATATTATAGGTACTTTGTTTTATAAAGACAGTAATTTCATCTGAAATGCAACTATAAAACCAGATCATGTAACCTTGGAACAGAACACAGCTGTGACAAGTAAACCACGTGGAAATGCCGCAGAAGTTTGTACCAAAGTTACGTACGAGTAGTTAATTGAAATGTTACAATTTATTTTTTTGAATGACAAGCATCAGTGTAAAGTCGCAATTCTTGTCCCTCGGCCGCCATTTTGAACAAGGGGTGAAAATCGTTGTCACGTTCTATCAGACAAAAGACGATATCGACGGTTTATTTTGTTTCAGCTGCCATGCGCGTGACGGCAGTGTATAAGTTCTTATGTGTTTTATATTGCCGGCACATCGGCCTGTCAAAATCTCGGTGCAGATCTAGCGGTCACGGCGATCTGCTCGAAATATCGGCGGTCGGGATGACGGACGTGCGGTGGACAAGCGGCTATAGTAAATGTATGTACGCTACTTCGGCGCCGTCTCCTAACTATTCGTTTTACGGAAAAGTAAGTAAAATTATGGTCCCAGATTGATTTACATGTACACATTTGGTTTTATACGTTTTGTCGTAAAACCAAAAATAACAATCGACTAAGGAGGTAACAAATATGATCATTGTCAAAACTATTCATAATTGCTTATGACTATTAGGTGTAAGTTTAGATAGTACTATAATACGACCTATCCCAGGTGAGCTCTCATCAGTCTAATCTGTTGTCGGTGATATCAAAACTGTTACTGTACAAACATTATCATATCATATTATTATATCATATTATTATATTATTTTGAATCCCTATATGAACAAACTTAAATCCAAATTAGATACTACGTTTTAATATGATGTGAAGTTATATTTGTGACTTGTTGCTTTATTACACTGTTCTTTATTTTATTATCCCTTATATGATTTTAAATTTATTTGGTGTTATTATGTTAGATTGGCAACTAAATTCTTGTAAACTTTAATATAAACTTTACGCAGGTCATAAAAAGTTAGTAGCCGAATTCTTTAAATCATTCCATAGAGTATATTTTTTTCTTCCAGAATATTTTTCTTCTTTGAAATAGTGTTGGAAATTTCAAGTTTCTATGTGCGGAGTGTTCTGTTCTTCCTACGTCCAATAAAGGAATATTGGCAATTTCTTTGAATGATTTCTCCGGTTGGAAGCCAAGTGATTACCCTTGATTGACGTATCAAAGAGTTATTGAAAATGTTAAATGTTGGAAAGAAGCTGTAAACAACATGTAATAATACATTATTTAGTAATTACTCGTTAATTTGAATTTGAAAAGCGGGAACTTAGCTGCTACCTAGAAGATTACAAGAGAAGATAATATAATTAATTTTAGTCTTCATAGTTTTAGTGTTTAATAAATATTGATATCCAAGATTTCAGTAAATTTTACAAGACAATTGCATGATTAAAATGCAAAAGAAACAAAGAAACGGATGATTGCTTAAACACGAGACAAATTGATCTGACACGGAATAGTGCCGCACAAATAAATTGTTGTGTCTGAACGGCAATATGCAAGATTACAAGAGCAATGCCACGAAGAGCATATATTTCTTTAAGTCCCTAGAAATAACGTTTGTGCCAGTCGTGTGTTTCGGGGTTCCGCAGCCAAGTGAAAAAGTGTTTTAGGGTTTCAGTTTTAAGTGCAAGAGAGTTTCTGTTTCAGGGCTCCATATTCAAAATGTAAAAACGGAACGCTGTTTGTCCGTCTGTAACAGTGCTCTCTATCTCTTGAATCGTAAAAGACAGACCGTTGAAATTTTTACAGAGAATGTGTCACGGTAACACATTATAAAAGCAAATACTAAAAATAATAAAATGGAAAAATAAATACGGGAAACTAGTACTTTACGATAATTTTCAGTGCATTTCGCAATACATTTATTTCTTTAGTTGCTACAGCAGCCATAATAACAAATACTAAAAGCAAATAAAAATAGAAAATTGTTGGGACGGAACCCGCCGCATTCGACCTTGCAAATTCGCACTTGAGCAGTTTTTATAAAAAATATTACCACAAAAAGAGTCATCAATATCGTATTGAAAGCGAAGGAGTGTATAAAATGAGCTATCAACTCTACAATATGGTTTCGTCTGCGGCCGTCTTGTGTAAGAAGCGTTGATACTCTATCCTATCTGCCCATCATATCAGCGAAGTGAAAAATGAAGTATAATATATCTGTGCAAGTCATCCATCTTTCGGCTTCTGTAGAAAAGTGCCACTTACGAGTTCGATTGCAATCTTATTTTATCCCTTTTCTTACCCCGATATAATTTTCCGTCGTTCCTTCACATGCGACTTGTTTTGGTGGAAATAGAAAAGCATTTTCGTCGTTCTTATTTTTCAAATTTCACTATCTTTTTAATAGAAAGACTTCATGTGCATTAGATAATTCTTTTTAAGTACTGGTTAACTGATTTAAGGTATTTTTAGCTGAGAGGTTTGAATGACCGGCTTGGCCGAGGTGTCTGACATGCAGTGGGTTCCAGGTTCGACTCCCATCAGACAAATAATTATCTAAATGATAAATTTAGATTTCGGCTCTAGTTTTGAATGTTTGTGCTTTCGTCTTTGTATCTGTCTATGGCTCCCACAACATAGGAAAAAGCTAATGTCATGCTATAAGTGTAGAAATTTACGTGTTTAAGATTTAAATCTAGGGTAATTTAAGGTATATATGACTGTTTGATAAAAAATATAACTTTTAGAATAAATTAACTCGTTAGCGTAGACAAGACTGCGAGTTAATATATTCGATAACAAGATTAATTGAACAAGATTTGCCGGAGCTAGATAACCTTCAAATAGATTGACACTAATTTGAGTGATGATTCTCAAAATTACATTATAATTCAAGGGCTTTTTTTTGTAAACATTGTTTATATCAAAGATGTAGCTTAGTAAGCTTTGGTGCTATCAGATCTTGGGACACTAGTTAATACAAAAATAATTACATAAAGAAATAACAAGACTTTACGTTGTATTAAATTTTGTAAAATTATAAAACTGAAGAGAGAATTATTATTAATATGATCATTGTCAAAACTATTCATAATTGCTTATGACTATTAGGTGTAAGTTTAGATAGTACTATAATACGACCTATCCCAAGTGAGCTCTCATCAGTCTAATCTGTTGTCGGTGATATCAAAACTGTGTACAAACATTATCATATTTTGAATCCCTATATGAACAAACTTACGAGTAAATCCAAATGAGATACTACGTTTTAATATGATGTGAAGTTATATTTGTGACTTGTTGCTTTATTACACTGTTCTTTATTTTATTATCCCTTATATGATTTTAAATTTATTTGGTGTTATTATGTTAGATTGGCAACTAATTTCTTGTAAACTTTAATATGAACTTTACGCATGTCATAAAAAGTTAGTAGCCGAATTCTTTAAATCATTCCATAGAGTATATTTTTTTCTTCCAGAATATTTTTCTTCTTTGAAATAGTGTTGGAAATTTCAAGTTTCTATGTGCGGAGTGTTCTATGTTCTTCCTACGTCCAATAAAGGAATATTGGCAATTTCTTTGAATGATTTCTTCGGTTGGAAGCCAAGTGATTACCCTTGATTGACGTATCAAAGAGTTATTGAAAATGTTAAATGTTGGAAGGAAGCTGTAAACAACATGTAATAATACATTATTTAGTAATTACTCGTTAATTTGAATTTGAAAAGCGGGAACTTAGCTGCTACCTAGAAGATTACAAGAGAAGATAATATAATTAATTTTAGTCTTCATAGTTTTAGTGTTTAATAAATATTGATATCCAAGATTTCAGTACATTTTACAAGACAATTGCATGATTAAAATGCAAAAGAAACAAACAAACGGATGATTCCTTAAACACGAGACAAATTGATCTGACACGGAATAGTGCCGCACAAATAAATTGTTGTGTCTGAGCGGCAATATGCAAGATTACAAGAGCAATGCCACGAAGAGTATATATTTCTTCAAGTCCCTAGAAAGAACGTTTGTGCCAGTCGTGTTTCAGGGTTCCGTAGCCAAGTGAAAAAGTGTTTTAGGGTTTCACTTTTAAGTGTAAGAGTGTTTCTGTTTCAGGGTTCCGTATTCAAAGTATAAAAACGGAAGACTATTTAATAAGCGCCCGGTGTTTGTCCCTCTGTAACAGTGCTCTTTATCTTTTAAACCATCAAAGATAGACCGTTGAAATTTTTACAAAGTGTATATTACCGTGTATATTATAAAAGCAAATTCTAAAAATAATAAAATGGAAAAATAAATAGAGTTCTTAAATACGGAAAATCAGTATTTTACGACATTTTTCCGTTTATTTTACAACACAACACAATACATTTATTTCTTTAGTTGCTACAGCAGCCATAATAACAAATACTAAAAGCAAATAAAAATAGAAAATTGTTGGACGGAACCCGCCGCATTCGACCCTGCAAATTCGCACTTGAACAGTTTTTATAAAAAATATTACCATAAAAAAAGAGTCATCAATATCGTATTGAAAGCGAAGGAGTGTATAAAATGAGCTATCGACTCTACAATATGGTTTCGTCTGCGGCCGTCTTGTGTAAGAAGCGTTGATACTCTATCCTATCTGCCCATCATATCAGCGAAGTGAAAAATGAAGTATAATATATCTGTGCAAGTCATCCATCTTTCGGCTTCTGTAGAAAAGTGCCACTTACGAGTTCGATTGCAATCTTATTTTATCCCTTTTCTTACCCCGATATAATTTTCCGTCGTTCCTTCACATGCGACTTGTTTTGGTGGAAATAGAAAAGCATTTTCGTCGTTCTTATTTTTCAAATTTCACTATCTTTTTAATAGAAAGACTTCATGTGCATTAGATAATTCTTTTTAAGTACTGGTTAACTGATTTAAGGTATTTTTAGCTGAGAGGTTTGAATGACCGGCTTGGCCGAGGTGTCTGACATGCAGTGGGTTCCAGGTTCGACTCCCATCAGACAAATAATTATCTAAATGATAAATTTAGATTTCGGCTCTAGTTTTGAATGTTTGTGCTTTCGTCTTTGTATCTGTCTATGGCTCCCACAACATAGGAAAAAGCTAATGTCATGCTATAAGTGTAGAAATTTACGTGTTTAAGATTTAAATCTAGGGTAATTTAAGGTATATATGACTGTTTGATAAAAAATATAACTTTTAGAATAAATTAACTCGTTAGCGTAGACAAGACTGCGAGTTAATATATTCGATAACAAGATTAATTGAACAAGATTTGCCGGAGCTAGATAACCTTCAAATAGATTGACACTAATTTGAGTAATGATTCTCAAAATTACATTATAATTGAAAGGCTTTTTTTGTAAACATTGTTTATATCAAAGATGTAGCTTAGTAAGCTTTGGTGCTATCAGATCTTGGGACACTCATTAATACAAAAATAATTACATAAAGAAATAACAAGACTTTACGTTGTATTAAATTTTGTAAAATTATAAAACTGAAGAGAGAATTATTATAATGAAACAACATTAAAGTATGCGTAAATATTTAAACTGGCGCTATATTGACATAAGTGTCACGCTGCAAAAATAAATGACCTACACCATGAATAAAGGTACTAAATAAACGCTTTTTACACTCACAGCCCACACTAGGATTCCCTGTATCGTGGGTGCTATGGACACACATAGAGACAAATACACAAACACCCAGACCCAGTAATAGAAACCTAAATTCATAATTTAGATTTCTGTCTGGCCGGGGATCGAACCCGGGACCCTCTGCGCGTCAGACCGGTATGATGACCGCTCCGCCACGCGAGCCGTCAACACTAATAATAATACAACACTAGCAAATTTCGCTATACCTAACGCAGTTTTCGCATACATATCAAGAGCAACACCACTTTTTTTTACCACGCTTTTATTAATTCGAGTTGTATCTATGTATGTATGTAACGGAATTTTTGAACTCGATTTTTACCCACTTTGGACGGTCCGATTAATTTAAAGTTTTGAACAATTATCAAGAACCGATGACAATATACGACTTTAATATTTTTTTCCCATTCTCCTCATCACGATCGTCAGGAATCAGGATTAACGATTTTCCTTGTGCGATTTTAGCGTGGTGTTTTAGTTTTTAAACTATAATTATTATTTAATATACTCGTAGTAGTAGCAAATGAACATATCGTCCACAATATTACGAAACCACCGCAACCCATGGGCATTTGTAATCTACATTAGGTAGGATTGAAATATTTGGAATCCTACCTGATTCCAGTCACGGATGAACATATGCCCTACTACCCCTAAAAGCTAAGTTGGAACGCCTCTAATCATAGTATCACCCTTACCACACCTTTCAAACCAAAACCCAGCAGCACAATAGGACTGTTATAAATTAGTTACATGTGTGGCGGTGGTGCCTCTGGAATCGAAACCACGAAAAACTTTAATTATAGAAACTAATATGACATACAGATTAACGCCTCAATACCATCGCTTCTATTACTTCTGCAACCTATTGGCAATATAGAACGGAATCTTCCTTAAAACAGATCACATATACATTGGCATTGGCCCCTGAGAGTTAAGTTGGAACGCTTCGAATAAATATTTCTACTTTAACCTTTGGTGTAGCGAAACTACGGCCCCGAGCGAATCAGTAGCACTACCATGAGTTGGCATAGAAACGCCACTATAGAAATTGTAAATAGAAAACTATTGTCATTTTGCTAGTGAATAACATAACTACTATCGTTACGGTATTTTTTGACAACGTCTGTCAATTGACAACGACTGTCTGACATTCGCTAACGATTTGATTTCGATAGGTTTTTTACGTATCGAGTTACGCCACTACGGATTTTACTTCTACGAGTAACCACCAGAGGCGCTGTACAATTTTTCATACATTTATTTTACGCAGTCGCTAGCGAGTAATACTTTTGTAAACTCATGGTAGTGCTACAGAAAGAGATTAAATGTCAATTCATGTACCGTAAAAACATGACAACGATTAGGCACGGTGTTCAAAAATATCTATTATAATAATAATAAAATAAAATATGAAATTTTCTTATCATATTTATATGTAGCAAATGTACATGCAGCAAAAGTAGTGATAGCCTAGTTAAGAAACTCGGCCTCTTGATCGAGGGGTCCGAGGTTCAAATCATTGGCACGCGCCTCTGATTTTTCCAAAGTTATGTGCGTATTAGAAATTAATTATCACTCGCTTAAACGGTGAAGGAAAATCTTGATGAAACCTGCATACCTGAGAAACCTTTAAAAAAACGTTTTCGAAGGTATGTGAAGTCTACCAATACGCACTTGGCCAGCGCGGTGGATTATGGCTTAAACCTTCTCATTCTGAGAGAAGAGTCATGTCCAATAGTGGTGATGATGAAATGTACATGCAATTACGATGTTAAGGATGATCGCGCAATGTCCGTGATCAGCAGCTCCTTTCACGTAAGAAATAGTTACATAATCATCTTATTCCTTACTACAGCAGTTGTGTAAACCGCTGTCCCTAGGGGGTCCAATTTGTTGTTTGAGCGACGGGTAGGTACATATTAGATTTTATTCAAGAATTAAAATTATCGACAGTCGATATGTGTAAATCATAGATTTAGTATTCATACATACCTTACACTCTCGAGAACCAAGTGTGTTCACATTAAAGTAAATATATGTATCATTTCCTTGTGACTAAAACTGCCGCAAAACTTTATAACACGTTATAAAAAGTAATTCTGGTGGCAATGAAGGTAACAGTCATACCGCAAAATGTTCTATACTCTTTGTTTGTAACTGTAATAAAACAATGATTTATATATTAGGCGCACGTTACATTCAAATTAGGTTTTCGTATGAAACGCACGTTCTTTCGGATGCCGCTCCTAATGGTGTACGCACCATCAATCTTTATGAATCAGCGTGTGTAACAGATGTATGAAACAAAAATCTCGGCGAACAGCCAATGAGACAAGCATTAAATGAAAATAAGCAGAAATAAAAAGGTGGTAGACCCCTTTGAGGTTCGACTCCGGCGCCATCGACACACCTATTTCTGCCTATTATCAGCAGTGTCAAGCGCCGCTGTGTTTTGGTTTGAAGGGTGTGGTAAGGGAGACGTTTTCCGAGGCGTTCCACCTTAGTCCTCAAGGGTAGCGGCACATCTGTGACCGACCTTAAGTAGGAATCTATCTTTAGTAAAAGTATCAGTTAGTAAAAGTACTAAAATATTAGCGACCTAAATTATAGTGTCCTACGATGATATTTATCAACGTAACCTTTTAGGTACAATAAATAATTTATGACAAGTAAGCAAGTAATATGTCATTTCCCGACCTTATACGCTTGTTATTATTAATAATTATATATTTATAAGCACGCTTACTGAAGTTATTTTACTGTATTAGCTTAAGTTTGTCTTTTAAGTGAAATTTTGTTATTTCTTTAGACAATAAATTCTTTAAACCTAATTATAATAATCAATGCTTTGCCTACATTGAAGTTTGACAATGTCTGGTCGCTAGAAACTAATAACAGGCGATATTACATAAGTATACTACAACAATTTCAAATTAAACGTCGTTTAGCCCGTTTTGTGATTGTATTATGAAATATTTGCAAACATGAAAATGTTAAAAGTAATTTTAACTAATTATATCAATACAACGAATCTTTGTGATACGATGTGATTTTTCCTTTATATTGTAACACTGATTATTTAAAAGTCATCCTTTAATATTTCTATATAAACAAACCATGTACATTGTAGGTATATGCAAAAATTGTAATATTTAAGATATACCTATATACCTATATTTTTCAAAATTGAATAACATAACATAGCATTTTATAAGTGACTACAACGTTGCTAGCTCAATATTTTTACAAAATACTAGAACATCCATTGATGTGTCAATTGATAAGACATAAAAAAATACTTCATGTAAACGGTTATAAAACACAACTACCACCTTGTAATCCACTTGTCATCCAGTCACAACAACCATAGACAATAACATTGATCAATAAACATACATGAAAATATGACATGAGTACCTAAAAAGCTCCCTACGTGTTTTCTTAACGAAATGGAAACAAACAAGTACCTCCTCTATAAGTGTTATGTTATTGTTATCGAACGATAAAACCTGTCATGAACTTCGAACAGAATAAAGGAGTCAAGTGTTTTTTTGTATATAATATAGGAGTAGCAGAAGAGCATGCAGTCCACCTGATGGTAAGTGGCTACTGCCGCCCATGGACACCTGTAATCAACCCCAGATAGGATTAAATATTCCTACCTGAGGTCGGATACAGATGCGCCGCTACCCTTGAGGACTAACCTGGAACGCCTAGGACAAGTATGTCTCCCTTACCACACTCTAAAAACCAGAACATAGCTGCGCTTAACACTGCTGTTATAAGGCAAGAATACATAGGTGTAGCGGTGGTGCCGACGGAGTCGAACCACAAAGGGTTCTACCACCTTCAAATGAGGCTTTGACATATATGAGGCGAGGACTATCTTAACGAGGTCTTCAGGACCGGTAACGTATCTCTGATCGGCTTCAGGGAAAACACTTGTTCTGTGTAGAGTTAGAAGATCACCACCGCGACAGGTATTACTGCCTATTTATAGCAGTGTAAAGTGATGTTGAGTTCTGATTTGAGGGTTGTGGTAAGGGAAAATACTTTTCCGAGGCATTACAACTTAGTCTTCAAGGGACGACTTCATTGGAATGTCAGTGGCGCCATCTGGAGATATTTTCAGTTATATGTATGTCATGATATATTTTTTAAAATTCAGGCGAAGCCGCGGTCGCATCTAGTATTAAATAACAGAGAACCCTTATAAACTCAGTCATTTCTTGAAAGTCATCTTGAAAGTCTTGAAGTCGTGTAATAATATAGTCACATTAAAGGTACAGAGTAACGGTATAATAAATATACGTAAGTGAGTACTAGTGATTAGAAGTATTATAACTACACAAGTATCTCCGTTATTCGACTGTTCTTGCTGAAGTCTCCGACCAGAATGTCGCTCTCTGTTAACTCGAGCGCCGCCATGGTGTCGTCCCCACTTCACATACCCGCATCTGTGTTTAAACTGTAGTATCAAATGAGTCACTTATAATTTTAATGTAATGTTATAAAAATGCGATATCGTTAACATCCAAGCTTCTTATTAACGACGATAACAGTCATTTACAGCCATTAAAATATTATCGGTTAGATCCCACATACGATCGTGGGGTTAACCATAATAGACGTATAAAGGGCAAGGATTTATATCACGCTATAATTAAAACACACATATCGGATACGTAGGTAAATATGTTAGTTTATGTTTTGCATTGACGTAAAGAATAGTAATAGCGTTTTATTAAGATTAAAATGTCATACGTCATTTTATTATAATCAACAGTGCTTATAAGTAAGTAATAGTACTATTTTAAAATATAAAGTAGCAAACCAGCACGCAATTCACTTGTTTTTAAATGGTCCCAATTCATAACCAACTCCATAAATAAATAAATTTAGAAATTTACATATGTGCGAGAATCATCTTTCCTTGGCAGTTCGAAAAACAGGAGTTCCACTTGAAGGCGATCACTGATACGTTGCCACTCTTGTGGTCTGAGATGACCACCGCATGTGTAGTTTGGCCGGCATACACTTGGCAGGTGGTAGAACCCTTTGTGGTTTGACGCCGGCGGCACCACCGCCACATCTATTTCTGCCTTATAACAGCAGTGTTAAGCGCTGCTGTGTTCTGATTTGAAGGGTGGTGGTAAGGAAACATCTTTTCCGAGGCGTTCCAGCTTAGTAAAAAAAAACTGACACGCCATTTCTACATAACTGCTACCTATTTAAGTCACCGACATTTAAGGTTACTCGCTACTTTATCTTTTATAACGCGAAAAATTTGTAAACGTGAACATTTCTAATGTCTTGAACAATGCAATAGCAATCATTGTGCTAAGAATAAAACCTTATATCCCGAATAAACCAAATGAATGTACGTAATTACGACAGCGATCCAACATTCCGAAGACAATTGCGACAATATATTAATAAGCTCGCTCCGAAATTAAATTTAGCTAATCTTTGTTTTTCTCCGAGAAGATCCGAAATTTTGTGTCTTATTTGCCACTGTCTCATTACGCTATTGTTTTCTTCTTATACTTAAGATTTCTGCGCGATAATAAAGCTATTATAGCACAGGTCTGATATTTTGGAAGCGTGTAAAAGGAGCTCGCACAATAGGGCTTATCAGTGGTTTCAGGGACAAGAAGTTTTTTATATAATATAAACAGGTGAATCAGAAAGAAATTGCTACTATTCTTTGAACGTACTCGTAAAGTCACTTGAAGTAGATACGTTGTATAAAACTATGATGTTTCAAGTGTTCCTACAGACTTTCTCGTTTGAGATTTTCCTTCGACATTTCACGACGGCGACATTTTTCAAATACCAACGTATAGAAATCACTGACCATATGAAGTTTCCTCAGTCTGAGACAACTATTTCGCGTTGGTGCAATATTGTATTGCAAAGTTATTGTATATATTTAATATAAATTCAATACAATTGCTTATGCCAGGGGTTCCCAAAGTGTGCGCCGTGGCGCCCTGGTGCGCCGTAGAAAGTAAAGAGGGGCGCCGTGAGTCGATCCTCTAATCATTGGACACCACAAATATTGGCGTTTTGGTCATCGATTCAAAATGAATATCCAAATTTAACGTCCAAAGTATTAAAAAATTTCATTCCGTTTGCAACATCATATCTATGTGAAGCTGGGTTTTCAGATGTAGCTGTGATAAAGAACAAATATCGCTAAGGATCAATTTGGAGCAAGAAATGAGAATAGCAGTGTCAAGTGATATTCCCCGCTTTGAAAAACTGCGCGGATATCACTTAGCTCACCCTTCACATTGATTTGACTGAATAAATATCGTATTTAATTTTTGTTTTTTCTCAAGTCTTTCTTGTTGTTTTCCGTTTAAATTATTTTATAATAACGTATTGTACAATTTCATATTGTGGTGTTATAAATTTCGTTTCGATCAACCTAAGGTAACTACTATTATTGTAGTTACCTATTTCTTTCGACTCTCTTCTTCAAATAGTTAGCTAGGACAGGGCACAGGGCGCCGTGAAAGAATATTAAACTTGTAACTGCGCCGCGGGTTACAAAAGATTGGGAACCCCTGGCTTATGCTGCTACAAGCTAAATTATTATCCGTTATTAAGCGATTTAAATTATCATAATTATTTATACCAAATTTAATAAGATTTTTTCCTAAGATTAATTACATAATTTAACTTACTCTTATTACATCACATACCCCTGAGAAGGTAACACTATCTAATTACCACTTTTAATTATACAACTTATAGGAAACTCAAAAAGACTTCCCTGAAAGACCTAATGACTGGTAATGACTTTTACATTATTTGTTTTTATATAATCACTCGCAATCCTTGTTTAAAGTTACAAATCTCTGTTAGAAAATCGAAACTGAAAACATTTTACTCTTTCGCTTTATCCTCCTCTCCTCCTAAGTCTTGCGAAGCTTATATATTTGGCTTACAGCTACTGTTCATTTAAATAAATTTATACGTATGTAGACAGTTTTTTAAACCAAACTATTATCGTATAAATAAATAAACGCTTTCTACACTCACAGCCCCACACTAGGATTCCCTGTATTGTGGGTGCTATGGACACACACAGAGACAAATACACAAACACCCAGACCCAGAAACAGAAACCTAAATTCATCACATAGAAATCTGTCTGGCCGGGGATCGAAACCGGGACCCTCTGCGCGTCAGACCGGTATGGTGACCGCTGCGCCGCACGGGTCGTCAAGGAATTTAAAGGTATCCACATTATGGCAGTGCATAAGAGTAGTTGATCCGTTATCTTAGTGCATCCGCCATATTGATCTTAGGATAACGACACTAAAGTAATCATACATTGTTATCCAAACCAATCGTGTATGCAAATTTCAGTTCAATCGGTTGGTTATCGATTGGTTTTTGGTTGGTTCTAGTTTAAAACTGAGTTACATGATTGGGCCCTCATACATGCTAGGTAACAAAACAAGTTTATAAAAGCTTGTAAATATTACTTGTTAAATACGTTGTATACTACATATACTAATCTGCTTACTTATCTAAGATCGTACACAACAAACTTAGTTGTTCATTAAGTTTTGAGCTTGAGGCGCTAAATACACCAACGAAAGGTAAATAAATGAACTAACAAGGTAAGTTAAATGAAGTCTTGTAAAAAGACTTTGTATTAAGACCTACTGATTGACGTGCTAAATGAAGCGTATATTTATATAACCTCACATAAACTATTAATATGAATAGTGTGAAGCAGTGACACCCTAGTGGTTAAGAAACTCGGCCTCTCGATCGAGGGGTCCGACGTTCAAATCCCAGGCACCACTGATTTTTCAAAGTTATGTGCGTATTAGAAATTAATTATCACTTGCTAAACGGTGAAGGAAAACATCGTGATCAATACGCGCTTGGCCAGCGCGGTGGACTATGGCCTAATCCTTCTCATTATGAGCGGAGACCCATGCCCAGCAGTGGGACAATAATGGGTTATTGATAATGATGACGATGAATAGTGTTCATACATATATTCAATTACACACCTACATACAGCCATCACACACTCACATACAAAAATTTAGATAGCAAATCTTTTCAGTGCGGTTCTAAGCAACCTCACAACAGAAACATCGGTACGGGGGCGGCTGACAGAGAGATAACAGACAGCAGACTGCACGTCTCGTTAGGCGGTTCAATCGACGTTCACCCTTTTATCTTTCCCGTCCATCTGCTATTCCTTTTCCAATTTACATATTGGTTTTACGAAGTTGTTGGAAAAAGTAATACTTTGTTGTTTTCTCTTGTATTATAGAAGCAAAGGAGCAACTTACGAACTTACTGTAAGTGGCAACTGCCGCCCAAAGATATTTATTATGTACCTCAATAGGACAGTCATACCTTACCATGAGTTTTTAAAACATAACATAATTTTACTTTACGTTTACTCAATCCATTATTCTGTTCCGTTTGCTTCAGTAGACTGAGTAAATGTAACAATAATTAAGTGCTCAAGTGACGATGATCTTTTGTCTACCTTACATGTTCGCAAAAAAGAGAGACAAAACATAAACCATTTTGTCAATTTAGATATTTAATGTTACGTTACTGACACTTTGATACAATCCGCTAGGAGCGCTGATTAGAAATTGTATGGGCAAATACGTAAACAAATAAGAAAACAGTCAGATTTGTCAAAACGTAAACACTCATGGTAAGGGTACTGAGACCGTTCACAGATGCGTTGCTAAACCTCTGCAAACTAATTTGATAAGTTAAAGAGTGCCTCTCCTTTACCTCATCTCTCAAAGCATAGCCCACATCATACACACAGTATTTATAAGACATCGTGCATAAATATGTATGTGATATCATCCATAAGATGACCACGTCGACACGGACCGAGCTTTTCACATATTGCCATAGATTAGTAAAGATTACTCACTCCTAACAAGAAAATGTAACCAGTTTTGATAATTGAAATTGTCATATTCTATTTTTGTGTTCGAAAAATATTTAAAAAATGTAGTTTTTAGATCATTTACGAATGAAACAATATTTCTCCGCACTTTTTCTTCGATTTCGTGTCTTAATTGCGCATGTCGGCATTGTTCCGCGTAAATTAGACCATGACAGCCATTAAATGGCTGACAGAATTGTCAGCCGTTTAAGCCATTTAATGGCTTCCTTCAATTACAAGGCGGTGAGAAATCTATACTCATCTATGCATATTGCATTGAAAAGTATAAATTTGTCTGAGATGTTACGTTCACTGTCTGTATATATAAACGGGGCCTAACACTGATACGGCCCGCTACTATTAATAGCTGTGGTGTCCTTGGAGTTGAATTACAAAGGGTTTGAGATGATTTGTTATAGCGAAAACGCTTATCTTGTCTATGATTAACTTGAAATTGGACTACTCTTACGTTTTGATAACATAACAAACTTCCTTGGGCTGCATTGACTAAGTGGTCAATTAGAAACTGCGTGTTTATTTGCTATAAAAGTGGCAAGCTTATATACGTTATAGCAATTAACTTTAAAATTCACTACTTACTAGCATGGCATAAAACTAAACATTAGTAACAATTATGTGTATTAGTGACAAAATAAAAAATATATATAAACAATTGGGTTTCATTCGACACTTTGAATCAAGAGCCTAAAAAGTAAGTAGATTAGTATTTTTTTTATTATTAACCGTTATTCTTAAAAATATACAGCAGATGAATAACTTCCTCATGTTAGAAGTATGAAAAACAAGCAAAAAATATGCAAACTTCCTGGATGCCGCATTTTAATTATCTTCCGTATGAAATGTAAAGGCAGAGCGTTAAGCGAAAAAACTAATTGTAAACACGTACGGTAAACACGTAGTCACGTTTATTTTTATTTTGTTTACGTATTTACCTATAAAGGATAATGGTAAGTGTGTGCAAAATGTTTTGATTTTCGGTCATTGCTATTAAAATAAATTACAAATTTCAAAATAAATGTTTTTGTGCACTAAACAAAAACAATATAATGAATTCCTTCAATGATAAATGTATTTATGCTTATAGAAGCCAGTGTTTCTGCATTGCTGCCCATTGCTTGCCCTTTTTACGTGTCCACCGGTTGACATGGGACCACACCACAATTGGGAGAGGACTGGAGCGCATTTTCTATCTGAAGTTTATATTCCTTACTACTTCGAGGTAAAATTCCGACCGCACCCGTTGATTAACTTTGTCGAATAAGATCTACAAACGCCGCGAGCTATACGCTTTTAATTTTATTAATGAGGTACCTTAAACGCTTTCTACCCTCACAGCCCCACACTAGGATCCCCGGTGTCGTGGGTGCCATGGACACACACATAGACAAATACACAAACACCCAGACCCAGAAACAGAAATCTAAATTCATAATTTAGATATCTGCCTGGCCGGGAATCGAACGGGACCCTTTGCGCGTCAGACCGATATGGTGGCCGCTCTGCCACGCGGGTCGTCACGGGCTAAAATATCTTTGAGTTTATAGTTAGTAAGTACAAACTAATTAAGTAAGATCATCTTACAATCGAGTAAACACAATATCTATTAATAAGACGAAGAATCTATAAATAAGACGAAGTGTAAGTTAGAAATAGATTCTAATACTATCCTAGCTAGACCTACACGAAGTAATAGACCGTGTGACATTTTTCCTACGCTTGTTTTCCGAGAAATTTAATCCTAGAAGGGTCTCTGATTATAAGACGTGAATTAATTCCGACCTGGTTTAACGATTTAAAAAAACATCATGAAAAACTACACTTAATGTCTCTGTAACGGACTTAATATGAAATCTTCCAGCCCACGCTTATGTGATTTGACACAATATCCATTACGAAATTACTATTTGTTCAGATTGTATTGTATATAAATATGTTATAAGGTCTTCGTTATCTACGTACGATCAAAAAATTTATAATAGTAATGTTAAGTGCTGCCATATTGTGTTTTAATGTAGACACTAGATACCATTATACGAGGCATTCCAACTTAGTACTTAGGGCAAACAATAGTTTCGGGACCAGAATAGGGCTACAGTATCCCCTGCCTGTCGTAAGAGGCGACTAAAAGGGGGCTTCCGGGGCTGCGGGCGGTAAGAGTGGGAGCTCGAACCGCCCGGTAAGCGACCCCGGGAAGGGCGGCGGTATGTGTGGTCGCATACCGTCGTACGCACCAGACGGTGTGGCGAGCGTCAAGCTCACCTGGGCGGAGCCCGACGGGGCAACGCGCTAAGAGGACTCCGGTTGCGTTTCTTTGGAGATCCCGGAGCGCCGCTCTACGCAGCGCCAAGGACGGCCACCGGGGGGGTTTTAGTGCGGTAAAAATCCCACATAACCCTGCGTCGCTCTCATGGCGCCGGTTACCATTTGAAGGTTTCCCCCTCGTAAACAAAAAAAAAAGGACAAACAAAGCACGGGTCTCCATTCTATTTGATACTGATTACAAATATTCGTTGGGGGCAGTAGCACAGTAGAATTATGGAATCCATATCCATATTTGTACTGTTGCAGAAGGCAGTAGTACTTACCATCAGGTGGACTGCCGGTTCGTTTCTTACTTCCATAGTAAAAATAAATCGCCATCCGTAAAAAAATATCTGTAATTTAGTAATGCTTCGACTTTCAATTTTGGAGTAATTTCAAAGGTTTGGTTTGTTATCTCTTGTGTAACTGTAAACAAATCTGTTGTTGAGATGTCGTAGACGATTAATTGAATTGAGTTAAATATAACTTTTCCAAGATAAATAATTCAAAGAACTGCCTACCTATCATTTTCATAAAGAATAAGACACACAAAATACGTGTATTATTGTATTCGTAAGAAATAGGTCGTTTATTTTGTAAAAGAGCTGGAAAGAGGCTTTACGGTTTATAAAGTTTAATCTTCATTAA
Organism: Epargyreus clarus; assembly: GCF_041222505.1. Taxonomy (NCBI): domain Eukaryota; kingdom Metazoa; phylum Arthropoda; class Insecta; order Lepidoptera; family Hesperiidae; genus Epargyreus; species Epargyreus clarus. Next base: position 8,056,242 of record NW_027332233.1, read on the forward strand.
AACTTACTTTATCAGGATATAAATTAGCAAAATTGCTAGTACAATAACATCACATTTTTATGTATAAATATAATAAAACCAGTATCAAAATGGATGCAGTAATTTATTTTTGAGACGGACAAATAAAATGCAGTTTAAAATTAATAATTTATTAATTGGGTCCATCAATAATAAAATCACACAAAATGAAATTAAATGAAATGAAAAAAATTGAGAACGCAAATGTAGGTCTTACAATGTAAGTGGAATAACCATTTCTGAAAAAAGGTAACTAAATGACGAGAAAGAAATGAAATGAAGGAAAGAAATGTCGATGAAAGCGTCAGATTAGGCGATGAATGGCTCATAATTGTCCGTTAGAAAGGTCCTCAGGCTTCCTTTAATTTTTTTAAAAGAATTCTTTAGATGTTATATACATTTATCCCAAAAACTTAGGCACAAGATATTTTCTACTATAAATATTTATATAATGATATAATATATACCTAGATAGTTATATACAAAACACTATTAAGGTAACTTGTGAATTCAATTTACGAAAATAGTTCTCACTGTCTTAAAAATTGTGTATTAAAAATTAAAAAAAAGGAAAACTATTATTATTTAATTGATCAGGAGCTGCAGAAAAAGTTGATGAAAAAGGTTCCGGAGCTCACTAAAAGCCGAGATTGAATTACAGCGCTGATTTTCAGCCCGGACCATATCCAACACATGTTAACATTTTAAATTTAATACGTCGGAGCGGATTCAAGTGCGGATTGGTAGACTTCGTGCACGCTTGAAGTTTTTTTAGAACTCTTAGGAATATACGTTTTCTCGTGATGTTTCCTTTACCTTTTAAACGAGTGTTAAGCACGAAATCTGAAAAATCAGAGGTGACTGGGATTCGAACCTCAGGTCCTAAGAGGCCCAGTTTCTATCTTTTGCCATAGTGGCCTTGTCAATAAAACATATTATTATTATAAAAACAATAACCCTACTTAAAAAATAACTGAAAAGGAAAAAACAAAGTCATTAATACAAGAATGAAATTTGTATATTAAAATAGAAATTAAATATTATAAGTTGCTGCAAGCAGCGACAAACATAGTTTTTTTTTATTTGTGTAATCTTTGTTCTTCCTTCCTTGGCTGTCAGGTAAAAAGACATTTTCATTAAAATATATATTGCAAAAGACCTGTCTGTCGCTGTCATTATACCGGTCGGACGCACAAAGGGCTCAGATTCGATCCATGGCCAGGCAATAATTTAAATTGAATTTCTGCCTGAGTCTATATGATGTGTATGAGTCGTAAATATTTGAGACTTAAGAAAGATTAAAATTTAGTGCTAGATGGATACATTATATTATTTAATTAACTGCATTTGACATAGTATACAATATTTCATATGTTTACCTATTTTGCGCCTGTGGACATTTACAACATATAACACAAGCTGTATATGGTAGAGGCATGTGTATTCATCAAACAAGCCACAAAACCACCCATACCGTTCAGTGAACGAGAATAAAGGCCCACAAACCTTTCATTTGAATGAGCATTTGACCACTCAATTGATAAATAAATTGATTTCCATACATTTCAATCGTATCGTGCCATTTCCATTAATTATTCGAATTATGATAAAAACTGGGTTTTTACCCAACTTTTTAAAAATAAAGCCCAATTAGTCAATAATTAATAAATAATACAAATATAAAAAGACATATACCCATTTCTTAAAAATAAAACCTATATTATTGCTAAAATTTGGGATGTATGGCGTCCCAAAGAAAGAGACAATACGCTCGACAAATATTACCCTCCGCGTTTAGGTCAAAAATTTAATAGCATATTATCCAATAGCCGAAATAGCCAATTAAGTCTCTAAAGTTTTAAAAATCTACCAACACATTTAGCCGACATGATATAATAGTCTTCTTATAATTTTCATAAAAGACTCGTAAAAATAAAATCAAAAGGGTGAGCTCTTTTAGTTCTATGCACGAACAATAACCAAGGCAGTAAAAAGTAAGCACTTGGTTCCAGTTGTTACCTATCGTAAGTCATTGACCTTTTTACTCCCGACAGACGGTTTAGCCATTAATTCGTACTGACATGAATCTTTCATTGTAACTGGAACGGTAAGATGGACCATGCCTAATGGCTCTTCGTTGCGAAAAAATCCGTGCGCAGTAAAAACAAATGTAGCTTAAAAACACATGAATTAATACGTACAGTCAGCTTCAGTAGATGAAAAGATCAAAATTCCAAAAATACCTATACTATAGCTAAATATCCCTTTTTTTGTTTTCGAGGGGGAAACCTTCAAAAGGTACCCGACGACGTGGTAGCGACGCCGAGTTATGTGGGATTTTTACCACACTAACCCCCCCCCCCCCCACTCCGGTCGCCGTCCTCGGCGGTTGGTAGAGAACTCCGGGATCTCCGATGGAACACAACCGGAGTCCTCCGAGTGCGATGCCCCAATCGGACTCTTCCCTGAGGGAGCAGTTTACGCTCCTCCCACACACCTAGTATTTACAACGGTATGCGGCCACACACACCGTCGTCCTTCCCGGGGTTACTTGCTGGACGGTTCGAGCTCCCACTCTTGCCGCCCGCAACCCCAGAAGCCCCCTTTTAGTCGCCTTATACGACAGCAGGCAGGGGATACCGTAGCCCTATTCTAGTCTCGAGACTACAGGGACAGCTAAATATCCTTAGCATTATAATTAGATGAACATTATAATGCGTTAAAATTAGATGAACACTAATACGTCAAAAGTATCTGAACACCTTAGACATGTGCAAAATGGCTAACGTCACTAATACGATGTGTACTAGTGACGTGAAGTTTCAGCTACTTTTGACACTGTAGTGTTCATCTACTTTTGTAACTTTACTACGTTCGTCTAATTATAGTGCTAGTTGTTTTTAGCTACTTATTAACGCTTGGGTGTATAAGTATTTTTGAAATCTTAATCTGTTTATCGACTTTTGGTGCTGACTGTACATAATTTCCATTGTGCATACAATTCACAACAGCTACAATAAAATTCCTTTGGACTAACGAATTATCCTCAAAAATGTAGGTATTTCAAATATAACATATTTTTACCTTCATTGCACCGTAGAGTCGCTAAATAAACGAATATTTCAGAATTTTATAAACCAGAGATCCAAATTTTAATAAATACAAAGTTTCGTTTTACAAAGGACTTAGCCGATCTTTTGCAAGACATTCCACTGGAGGAAAATGTTTCATATTAACATTACAAAAATAAAATAGAAAAATGTTTATCGTACGTACATATACATTGATATAAAAATAACAAAGATGATGAAAGTTTGGTAAGAGAATATATTACATATTTTGTCGATTTTTCAATTTCTTCGTTTCTGTGGGCCACATGTCATACGTATCATTTATAATACATACACGATGTAGTATGAGCCTAATAGTTCAAACTCGGCCTCTAAAGCCCAAAACCTAATAGACACATGTCTCGCATTTTTTCAAAGTTATGTTCATAGTAGAAATCAATTGTCATTATCTTTAACGATACTGAAATTATTTCAAGGGACTATTCCTCACAGACCTACCAATCGCATCAACGTCATGGACGATGGCATAAACCTTCTGCCTTCGAAAGGAGACCCATGCCTCGCAGTGTAGTAAAGGGTTGACAAAGACTCTCGATAAAATAATGGTGTGGGCGCAGTATTTTTTACTTTTTTACTAACAATCGCCTCAATCATTCCAAATGTATGCGATACATCACGGAAGTCTTGACACGCGGGCGAAGCTGTGGGCGTCAGCTTGTATAAAATATAGGAGGTATAATAATATAACGCGTGACGGTTGAACAGGAACAATACATTAGTATTGTTTTGTTGTTACACTACTTGAGACTACTTTGTAATTTGTTGTTATTTATGCGTTGGTGGTCTTCCTTGAAAGCCTATCGAATATAGGTTACATAGATTAGAAAAGATCACTCGCTCCTATCAAGAAAATGTAGCCTTTTGACATTTGTCACTGTCAATTATTTTCGACATTATTCCGCGTAAATTACACCATGGCAGCCATTAAACGGCTGACAGAATTGTCAGCTGTTTAAGTCATTTAATGGCTTCCTTCAATTACAAGGCGGTGAGATATCTATACTTATCTATGATAGGTTAGAGTATAATGTTTGAGTGACTAGGGTATAACTATGATTATCATGTATGTATTTGTGTATATAATAGCGATAGTATAGATATGCTAACCCTAAGAGAGCTAAGTAGGGGATAGTAATAATTTAAAGATCTATTTTAAAGTCAAACTCTATTAAGATTTGTACTTGGCTTTCCGGTTAGGAGTAACAAATAGGTGTTTCAACGTTTTTGGAAAATCAACCACTAAAGCGGTAAAATAGGGGTAGGATTTTTATAACTATACCACATTCGGATTCTTTATGTCCCTTCTTTAAGAGAAATGCTATAAAAATGTATTTTTTGATATGAAATAGAAAGGATTTTATAATTTTACTTCGATTATTTGTTAGATAGTAGAAATGTTCACCATAATAAACATTGAAACTCACGTAAGACTTTTAATATAGTAATCCTAATTTTTATGTTACACTTTTCTATTTTTCCTTATGTGTCGTATCCCACTATTCTAAGTGATGCTAATAATTTGTCAAATTGTTAGCATTAGTGTGCACGTTTAATGTGTTAGCTTTTGTTAAATTGCATTACGAAGTAGACCAATACTTATAAACAAGGTAAATAATTTAAAGGTAAGAACCCTTTGTGGTTCCGGAGGCACCACCGCCACACCCACATCTGCATAATAACAGTTTGAAGGGTGGGGTAAGGGAGACGTACTTTTTCGAGGCAAACCTATTTAGTCCTCAGGAGTACATATTCGAAGCCGACCTCAGGTGCTAATCTTATCGGTGGCTAATTACAGATCTTACGTCCATGAGTAGCCACTTACCCAGGTTACTTCCATATTATCAAAACAAAATATTTAAAGAGATTTTAACGAGTTTTCATCCACTATAATCATAAATTTCCCCAAAAAATGATATTATTATAGGTACATTAATTAACGAGAAGGAAAAGATAATAAAGATGCTGAACTGCGCCTGACATAAAAACTAATTGAAATTAAATAGATTGTTATTGATTACATATTTCATTATAAACTGCCATGTACAAAAATGTACAGACATAATGTGTTTCTCAATCATCAATCAATCAAGCAATCATAAAGCTATTGCTAAAAGTGATTCCAGATTCTATAAACAAAGTTATTAAATTCCATTACTTAACTTCTTATTAAGATTTAGAAAATATTGATTGCAATTAAAGCGAATTAAAAATATAGCGAGTGATTATCTTTCACTTGCTACGTAAAAGAAAAAATAATATTTAATAAATCTTCTAGCTTTTTCCGTTAAGTTATTAATGCCCAAAATATTCAACGTCATAATTATCAACTTTATGTTAAACTTTTTCGTAACACCAAAATAAACTTAAACCAACTTACCGGCTCGATAAAATGAATCCACAAGACTCGATTTAACTATACAACAGTTCGCTGCGTGGCTTAGTGATTATTTCATACAAAACAAAAAACTATGGAGCGCATCACTTTGTAAATATTGGCAGTCGCGTTAACAAGTGACGGAAACGTGCGTTGCCGGCGACCGAGCCCGCACTACTGCGGCTGCTATCTCCTGAGCTCGACCATCAGCGGCTAGCGAAAGCGTATCATCGTTATTGTTATTGGTTCTGATAGCTCAGATCTCGACGACATCATTAACTCATTAAGCCCTATTTCTGGGTGCGTCTCCTTTCAAAGTAAAAGTTTAGGTCTTCGTACACCTTTACGTACGCTCCGTACACCTTTGATTTTTTTTTTAAAGAACTCTCAGGCGTGGAGACTTCCTTACGATGTTTTCCCCGTTTATTGGATAATTTAATGTACGAGGAAGGAAAACATCGTATGGTGATTTCTTGCACATAACTTTAAAAATCGTAGCCTGAGATTATAACACGGACCCGCTGATCGAGAGGCTGAGTTTTACCACTAAGCTTCTACCTCAGATCTCATATGAATATTTATAAAATTGCCTTTGCGTAATTTCATAGGGTACATCGTCACATTAGGTATGTTAAAGATATGAGAATTCAGATTTTTATTATGAACATTTTCTAAATTGACTTCGTTCAATGTAATAAGGATGTGTGATGGTATCAGACACGGATCTTCTTTTATTTAAAAACGACGTTTTCTACGTGTTTAAGCGTCTTTTATATGTATTAAGAGTAGTAAACAAATGTGCAGCTCACCTAATGTAACGTTTCACATCAGGTGAGCTGCATGGTTATGACCGATGTCAATCACTTGATAAACTAATTTCATATCTAATAAGGGTTCGAACCTTAGATCTTAGATCAATAGCAGATGCCTTTAATTCTCGAAATCGCTTGTCAATAACTATCAATGGTAACCAATATTTTGCACCGAAAGTTTGAAATATGATAAGGTTTCTCTGTAAATTGGAAGTGTAGTATAAAATAAATAATATTCAATTAAAATTAATAACACAATGCTAACAATCCAGTATTATGTTACTTTTGAATAAACTGTCAATTTGTTTACTCAAATCCTTTTATTTGTAAACAAAGGATATGGGGAATAAATGTATTATTCAATGTATCAGTTTAATATTTCGCATCTCTACCGAACGTCACTTGCAGCTGCTACTGCAAATTCAATTCTATATTTTGACAGCGCTTTCATATACCCGTATGCAATTTTAAATCTTATTAAATAAAAATATACTTAAATAAGTTCACGTTAAACTTTCTGCATCGAATTACGTATTCAACACACGGATCTACGTACAGCGGACCTAATGCAAACAAGATGATATATAGTCTACCCTAAACCCTCAAAGTTAGTTTAAAACTACGAAATATTACACTATTTGTCGTGCTAAGATAAATTGTACAAGTGTACGTTCAGTATTATTTATTAAACATGAGCTGACCCGGATATATTTCGGTTCTAAAATATAAAATAATAATTAGCTAAAGATAAATAAACACGTGCACTTGCGCACGCAAGCATGCAAGGTCGCACGCACGCATACATACAAGCACATACATGATACCGTAGTAGCCTAGTCCACCAAGATATTTATGTGTATGGGAAAATCCATCCATTTGAAGGTGGTAGAACCCTTTGTGGTTCGACTCCGGCGGCACCACCGCCACACCTATTTCTAACTAATAACAGCAGTGTTAGGCGCTGCTGTGTTCCGTTTTGAAGGATGTAGTAAGGGAGACAGACTTTTCGAGGCGTTCCAGCTTAGTCCTCAGGGGTAGCGGCGCATCTGTGGCCAACCTCAGGTAGGAATATCTAATCCTATATGGGGTTGATTACAGATGTCCATGGGCAGCAGTAGCCAATTACCATCAGGTTGACTGCATGCTCGTCTGCTACTCCTATGTTATAAAAAAATAAAGATGCGCTGGATCCGCATGTGAACGCATACGGAAGCGTATGGCATTCACCTATGCAAGTGGCATGCGTGCGGGTGACGTGCATGCAGGCACGCGTGCGGGTAAACCCACGCGTCAGTAAAAAAAGTTGCCTGTCAGTAAAGTTTTGAGGATGATGTTGATGACGACGTATACCTAATTTATTTCTCCGACTGTGTTTGCCCCGTTGTAGCATAATTGCAGCTTTATCAAACCCTTTTCATGAAAATTAACATACCTGTGCTAATTTGTAAGGTTCAACGGTTTGTAATGTTAAAATCCGGGGAGATTAGTTTCCGACCGAGCAGTGGGTAACTTCTAACCTCTGGTATAATGTGTATATGTATATATATGAGTATACGTTACTGCGAATACAAATCTCCGCACTCATTTAAATATATAAATACAAAATTTTGAGCTGTTGTTTCGTGGTTATTTCGTCGCTTCTCCATAAAGGAAATACTTTGGGAAATAGTGAAGGTTATTATCGTTCAAAAAGAATATGTCTCGCGGTTTGAATGCCAATTTTATCACTACGTCTAGCGCATGGATGAAATTCACATGAAACCCCATTGCTAAGTACAGATTTCCCTACAATTTCAAAAGGCCTGGAGCACAAAACAATACGAATAGTTGGAATGACGTTAGCGTTCAACACGTGTCGAATAGTTTAAAACATTCTTAAAGTCATAAGCTATGTTTTATTGACGAATCTATTTCAGATTAATTCTTTTCGTAAGGATTTCAAAGTTATTAAATTACTACTGTTATTACTATCATTATACTGCCACTGTAAAAAAGCAGTCAGAGGGAAACGCCCTTTCAGAATATGAAGGGTTTACGTCATAGTCCAACGCGCTGGCTAATTAGTGATTGGTGGATCTTTGTCCCTAAGGTAAATATTTTTTTGTTGTTTAAAGAATATTCAGGCGTATACGTTTCCTCACGATGTTTTTCAATTCAACAATTAAGCAAGAGACAATTCATTTATAATAAATATCTAAACAAGCAAGCTCCTTCAAGGAGCATTCCTGGGATTGGAACTACCATTGAGAGGTGAGATTTAAAACCACTGCTTTAATATATCGCTGCTTGGGTACTATGCTTGTTTTTTGCATGTCTAACAAACTAGGTAAACAAGTATGAAATAAAAAGAACTCGGACCAACACATGGACGTGCCATTGTACGCATGGAAGCGCGCATGTTTAATCCACTAGCGGTCACTCCAATAACAACAACTCATAACTGCGACGCTGCACAGCTTTGCAGATTAGTTTGGTCTAAACAATCCGCGTATGTACGCTGCCATCCCAGCACCTATCTACCCTATAAAGCAATATAATACCACTGTATTTTCATTTGAAAAGTGTGGTATAGGGCATGTACGCCAAGAAGAAACTTTATAGAAATCGCATACCTATATAAACGATTTCCAGCAGGAGATTTATTTTATTGTCTTTGTTTCTTAAAGACTTAATAAAGTTTTGTTCATCTGTGGCCGACCTCAGGTAAGAATCTGATCATATCTAGGGTAGTTGTGGCAGTAGCCACATACCATCAGATGGACTGTATGCTCGTCTACTACTCCTAATTGAAATCCACATCTACGAAGTCGCAGGATAAAAATAATTCCCTTATATTTTTAGGTACAAAATATATACTACGATAAATAAAAAGAATTTGTTAAATATTAAAAGCCTTATCTATCCTTGTTACTTTTGCAAGATTAAAACTAACTTCCACAAAACTTTTTTTATAAAGGAATATAAAAAGTAAGCCTTTAATTTATTAAAAGTATACCTTTCTCGGCTGAGAAAATTCCAGTAAGTAGGTATTCATCCCTTGTTGATGTATTCACCTACCCTCACGTAAGATCGAGGTCATTGAACTATATATGTTGAAATGTGTGGTGTCTTACGCTCCTCTTTATTCACATTATTGTTGAATCAAGAATAAATTTACATGATAACTACCATTTACTTAAGCGACTTTCGTACGTAGAAACAAGTTTAGATAAAATTATAGAGTTTCAACATCAGCCTATTAATATTCCAGTGCCGGAGACGGGTCTTTTCTTAGAGTAGAAAGGTTATAGGTTCATAAAGGTAGCGAAGTATCCATCATACTTCATGTATTTTATAAAATAAATGTATGGTAATAATAATGAAAACATGACTGTCCCTCTGCTGATCATAGGTCTCCTCTCAAAATAAGATAGATTATCTATAGTCTACAACACTAGCCAAGTGCGAATTGATAGCCTTAATTTATTTATTTATTTTTCATTTATAACAAAATCCACATCACTTAATATCATGCAAATACATTTCTTAGACAATACTTCTTACAGCTAATTACGAATTTACAATTTTTAAATACATACATCTTTCAAACTGTTTTTCTAAATCTCCTAAGCCTGTATGTAAATTTCCTGACAATATTTTTCTTCAAAGTGTGTAACAATTAATTTCTTATACGCATCATTCATCATATCGGACATCCGTGCCTAGAATTTGAATACTCGGCCTACTACTACTGGGAATACTAAAGGCTAACGTTTATACAATTAGAATCAATACTTAGGACATATCTAATAGGTAATAAAGAACTACAGACACTATAACTATCAATAATAGAACTTTACGGTAAATCTCCTCGTGTATTTAAAGAAACATCTGTTCCCAAGTATAATGGAGTTATTAATGTAATTTTCTAGACCTGAAGCGCCAGATTGCCAAGACATTCACATATCTCTGAAGTTCCGTTTTAATTAATATTGTCTAGTATTGTACTGTGGAAACACAATCACAATTTCCCTTTATTATTCCATTATGGCGGCAATGCTCGGACAGCTGTGGCTCAAGGATAAGGCAAGGAACGCATATAAAGCGTACTAACTTTGTGTAAAGTGTAGAAACTTTGGGTTATAAATTCAACTACCATTAACCTAATTTTAGGGGGTTTACACATTTTCACCTCAAAATTGTATTTTCACTCTACGTACCTAGTAGCGTGAAAATACAAATCTGAGGTAAGAAGCTTCGTGACTGATTAAAAATATTTAATATATTAAAAAATTAAATTAAAAATATTTTTATAAAAAATAGTGTTCAACTTATGTTTTATAAAGTGTGACTTCGTAATCATCTTATCATCATCATTACATGTAACTTGTATGTTACTAACAAGGGGTTGACAAGTTACAATATTAGTTTATATGGTATTTATTTATATAACCTGTTAACGTATGACTCTACGAAATATTAAATGGACTAGAATATTATAGGTAACTTTAAAACGTAAAAAAACAATTGTCTATATATTACGGTTTAAGAGCTAGATGGCCTGTGATAGATAGCCAGACAGCAGAGGCTTACTAAGAGGGTTCCGTTTTTACCCTTTGGGTACGGAACTCTAAAAATGTTGTACAGTGAAAATCAGCTACAAGAATCAACAGGGTAAAAATTCAACAAAAATTTTAGCAAAAATTTTGGTAACATTAATTTAAAAGTGCAGTGCAAGGTGTAATTTATGCCTTCACCGCGTTGGCTCATAAATTTTCACTACACAAACACACGAATATTTAGTTCCCGTTTTAAAATTTACTAACATTTGTTTAATCTACCGCACCAATTGCTGAAAGATGAGGTTACATCATCAACCCACTGCTGTCCCACTGCTGGGCACGGGTCGCCTTTCAGAGTGAGAAGGATTTGGCTATAGTCCACCGCGCTAGCCAAGACTGAAAATGTAGACTTGTTTTAGACTTCTCAGGTATGCAGGTTTTCACACGATGTTTTTCTTCACCGCTAATTCAAGTGATCATTAATTTCGATTACGCACGTAACTTTTTTTGAAAGACGAGGTCCTCTACAGTTCGGTTTACATGATCAGTTCTGCTTCGAATATGCAATATGTAGAATGATCCTTCCTGAGATATTTTCGAAGCGATTTGACATGGGTCTCGTCAAGATAAGTGTAAAAAGATCTCTCTTTCAAACCCGACAATGCATTGGCGATTCCACAGTCAAATGTCTATGATGACGGTAAGTGCTTTCCATCAGGTAGCCTATTTACCTCATCACTAGGTTTACGTAAACATAGTGTTTCCTTTAGTATATAGGCTATGAGTGCTATGGGCAGTATACGGTTACATGACAGATTTTTAGGAAAGTAATCCATACAATATGTAATTAAATGGTTCAAGATTTTTAATATTTATAAATGTGGCAGAACCCCGTGGTTTGACTTCAAAGACACTACCTTACATTTATTTCTACATAACAAAACCATGTATTTTCTTATAAAATACATATAAATGTTTGTGCACTCTCGCTCCTGTTGCGCACTTGGACTAATCTTGCTATCGCGTGTGTTTTGTGTAGTACAAAGAGAATACTTCTCAGAAAGGCTGTGTCGTGTAACAACGCTATGTGCATCACACTTGACCTCTAGATCGGCTTGGAAGGAAAGGTTGGTGATTTTATTTACTAATCTACTCTGACGAGATTGTATCATATCTCTTACAATTTCATTACTAAATATTAAGATCCCGTATATCGTTAGGCATATGAAGCCAGGCATACATTATTATTACAAGATAATATTAAAAAAATAAGCTATTAAGTATATAAGCACTGAAATGTCTACAATTTTTCTATAATAATCAAGGAATTTCATTAAAAAAGATAAAGATCTTAGTTATTACAGACAATATTTTGCCCGCAACTCCGCTCGAGCGTTTTATATTCGACGATAAAAGAAAATCTTAAGCAATAATAGCGTAGTGGTTTGAATCTCGGTCGTTGAAATCCATTTTTTTTTGTTTTGAATTGGAAATTAATTGTCCATAATATGTACCATTAATATGGCCAATCATATGGCCTAAACTCCTCTCACTTTGAGGACACTGAGGACTTTGAGGACACTGTCCATTGCCGGGCACAGGTATCCTAACTGTGCGGCAATGGACAGTAATAAAAGTAATAAATTTAATTATTATTTTAAATGATAAAAAAATATTGAAGCCTAAAATGCCATTGGGTTTTAGATAAATAAATTCGTTCAACAGTAAAACTTAATAAATGAATCTATTTAATTAAAAGGTTTAAATTTTCTACAAGGCAATAAAGACATTGACGAATTATAATAAAAATAGAAACACCCTAAATGATAAATAGTTAATAAGAAGATTCAAAATTCCTTGATAATATTAAGAATACCCCGACTTTCATAAACTACTATCCGCCTTTTATAACCAAAATGAAATTAACTTTCCGTTATATTTAGACCAAGTATGTTAATTTGTTCCTCATGAAAAATACGTACCTAACATCTATTTAACATGAATAGAAACAAAACAGTTAAGTAACTTTCCTATTTCTGCCTCTTAACAGCAGACATACTTTTCCGAGGCATTCCAGCTTAGTCGTCAGGGGTAGCGGCGCATCGGTGGCCGACCTCAGGTAGGAATATCTAATCCTATCTGGGGTGGATTACAGATGTCCATGGGCGGCAGTAGCCACTTACTATCAGGTGGACTGCACGCTCGTCTGCTACTCCTATATTATAAAAAATATTTTTTTTATCTCATATTAGACACGCTGTTTACATCGTTATCCAACTAAATATATTGAGCGCCGACTTCACAAATATGTACTAAACCAACATTTATTTCAATTATTTTTTACTTTGTAGTGACATAGAAGTCGGTTGTATTTTTTGTTAAAAAATTTTTTCACCCTTTTTAGTGATGAAATACTAACATTTATATTAATACAATATAAAATTGTAAAAACGTGATCATGAATGAAGGTTAGATCTGAATTTGCATTGATTGGAACCGCCCGCTCGCAGGGCGCTGCCGCGCCCTGCTCGCTTAGTTTTATATTATCTAATATGTTCCAACCTAACCTAACTAAATAGTCAATGATGAATTGGCTTTGCAATTCCATTAGAACCTACACCAAATATCTTCAAACACAACTCAATTATTCCCATCGGTTGAGGATTTACATATTTTGTCTTCGAGCCACATTATCAGACCCTTAAATAGTCAATTATGAACTGGCTTTGCAATTTCATTAGATCCTACACCAAATATCTTCAAAAACAACTCAATTATTCCCATCGGTTGAGGAGTTACCTATTTTGTCTCCGAGCCACATTATCAGACCCTTAAATAGTCAATGATGAACTGGCTTTGTAATTTCATTAGAACCTACACCAAATATCTTAAAACACAACTCAATTATTCCCATCGGTTGAGGAGTTACATATTTTGTCTCCAGAACCCACTCTGATCCTCATCATATTTAAATGGGACCAACTTGTAGCAATTGTCCACACACGAAATTAAAGGCATTAAAATAGGTTCATAAACGGCGAAGTTATGGCTGTTATATTTACATGGGTGGAGGAGTTCCCCTCATTTTCTCCAGAACCCATCGATGGATCCTAACCATATTTAAATGGGACCAATTTCCAGCTCGTCCCTACATAATAAAAAAAGAATTATTAAAATCGGTCCACTAACGGCGGCGTAATTCGTGTACATACATAAAAAAAAAAGATTCCGGCCGAATTGATAACCACCTCCTTTTTGAAGTCGGTTAAAAAATACTTTTCAACACATTTTAATCTTCTTTTTTACCTGAAAGTGGACTGTAATGTGTTTCTAACGTATACTTATAAGTAGTACGTCTCATTCTTTAGTACGTTAAATATCGTTAAATTTGTCAAAAGACAGTAACCATATATTCTTTATTTTGATGCAGTCATTTTATTATATTCATTCTCTAGTTTATTGAGTTGCTATGAAAGAATTAATTATCAATAAAACTAGACAATGTATATGAATATTATTACATATAGCCCAATTTCTACATTTGGGCGAACTCCTTTAAAATTATCCAGACGTTGTTTATATAAATAACTGTAGTTTCTACAGCAGATACCGTCCTCAACTTCTGTCTCCTATCTCCATAATAGGTTTTAAGTAGTTTTTGGGAAGGAGCTAAATGGATTAATCCCAAGTAAAAGGCTTTTAACTTAAAACTTGTAAATAACTTCATCTTGATAATAAAAGTATAAGTTATAGTTTTATATGGACTTATCATATATCAGTTTTTGAAAAAGATTAAACACAATATACAACTGACTTGTATGTCAAAGTAAAAAATAATTTAAATAAAAGTTGGTTTAGAAAATATTTCTGAAATCGATGCAAAGAAGTCGTCGCAAAGATATTTTTAGACACATATTTCTGGACACTGTATTTCTAACTTTTCTCATTTTCTACATCTCTACCAATTCACTCGTAGGATGTCTAGTAGATTACAATTTATCAATAATACTGTCATAAGTACAAGTCAAACTTTATCTGTATATTATTTGTTATAGACGGCATAAAGAAAAATATTATCAGAACACTAATGTATTTGTCAGCTTTTGTGTACTCGTATAGTGCGTAGGAGTGCTGTATTCTGTTTTAAGTCTTCAACATCATCAACCCATTACTGTCCCACTGCTGGGACTGTTTTGAATGGTGTAGTAAATTTATAAAGAAAATTCACTTTTTCAAACTTAGTCTCCAGGATAATTTAATCGGCCTGATGTACATAAAATTGGTTATATGGCTTGGTGAGTTAGGCAGTTAGCAGAATAGTGTGCCGGTGGTGTCGCCGTAGTCAAACCACAAATCACTAGATGACCCACTTAATTTAGAAGTCGGTAGACATTGTAATGTGTTATAATCCGCGTAAAACTGCTAGTCCGCTTTGAATAAAGAAATGAATCGCGTCGCCCTAGCGAAATTATATGACTACACCTGCTCGTAACAACTTCAGAGTGGACTAGCAATTTAGCGTGGACTATACTGCTTTTGTAGTTAAATGAGTAGCTTATACATTTAACTAAGGTCACTAGGCCACAACGTCTCTTAAACAAGATTACATAACATTTTAAAAGCTTTCTTGGCTAGTGTCTCCCTTAAGTACCTTAATAGTTAGTGCCGCGTCGAATAATTTACTAATGAAGCTCGAAAGTTTTCGAAAGACTCACTGGATGTTTTTGAGAGAGATTTTACATTTAAATTATTTAAAACCGTCTACTGCTGTAAATCCTATAAGAGCGTGCATGCATGAACTCTTAAGCATATGCGCGCATGCATTTCATCCAACAAAGGCTTCAAACATTATGGATTGAAAACTATCCCCGAGGATTAGATCGAAATGTTTCAGTCAACTAGATTTTTTTTTATAATATAGGAGTAGCAGACGAGCTTGCAGTACATCTGATGGTAAGTGGTTACTGCCGCCCATGGGCATCTATAATCAACACCAGATAGGATTAAATATTCCTACCTGAAGTCGGCCACAGATGCGCCGCTAGCCCTGAGAACTAAGCTGGAGCGCCTCGGAAAAGTCTTTCTCCCTTACCACACCCTTCAAAACGGAACACAGCAGCGCATAACACTGCTGTTCTTAGGTAGAAATAGGTGTGGTGGTGGTGCCGCTGGAGTCGAACCGCAAAGGGTTCTACCACCTTAAAAAATGATATGTCTGAGAATCTACCTGAGAACCACTTATCGTACACAAATATATAAGACATTTTGATAATTTACTTGTTTGCCCATTGGCCTAAATTATAGTTTTTACTATCTTAAATATAAATCTCTACTATCTTAAATATCCTAAATTATAGTTATACTATCATAATTATAGTTTTTCAAAAAGATATTATATTGATAACACACATAGGTGCCCCCTATTGGCTATCATCTTGTCGCTCAAGCAACTGCCGCCCGATCTCATGAGCCCTCTTATAGTCACCTATTATGACAGAATCTGTCATAATGGGCGACTAAAGGGGCCCCCCTTTAGTCGCCAATTATGACAAACGCCAATTATCTGATAAAGGATACCATAACTCTATTCTAGGACCCAATACTATAGGGAAAAGTTATTTATACCGAATATGATTTTTATTTCATCTTGATAAAATTGGAAACTTATATTTTATCCTCATTATACTAAGGACTAGAAGGATGTTATCAAATTATTGTATTATCATAGACTGACCGCGAGTGAAGCTGCGAATAAAAGCAAGATTAATAACTAAACTAGCTTTATTAATATAAAGTATTTTTTTTGTTTACTAGGGGGAAACCTCCAAAAGGTACCCGACGACGTGGGAGCGACGCCAGGTTATGTGGAATTTTTACCGCACTAAAACCCCCTGGTAGGCGTCCTCGGCGCTTGGTGGGGAACTCCAGGATCTCCGATGGAGCACAACCGGAGACCTCCGAGCGCGATGCCCTCCACACCACCTGCCACACACCTAGTGTTTACAACGGTATGCGGCCACACACATCGTCGTCCTTCCCGGGGGGTTACTTGCTGGACGGTTCGAGCTCCCACTCTTGCCGCCCGCAACGCCAGAAGCCCCCTTTTAGTCGCCTCATACGACAGACAGGGGATACCGTAGCCCTATTCTAGTCCCGAGACTACAGGAACAAAATAATATAAAGTACCTACCATAAATATAGCGCTAACCAACACTTAACGCCTCAATTCTATGATGATATTTATTTTATGGTCATCTAACTTTAGTCATCTTTAAAAAGCGTAGAAAGCAATATATTTTATGAGAATATTTTATGGAATATCCAATAAAATTTACTTTATTGTCGTACTCAAATTAATGAAATGTGGGTAACGTTGTCATATATGTATTTTAAACATCAAACATTATTGTAGGTGCACATTTAACATACATTCGTACCTACATACTTCTTGGATAAGTTACGGAAGCTATGGACGTTGTTTTTTAACATCCATCTATACTAATATTATAAAGAGGAAAACTTTGTTTCTTTAGTTGTAATGAATAGGCTCAAAAACTACTGGACCAATTTTAAAAATTCTTTTACCATTCGAAAGCTACATTATCCACGAGTAACATAGGCTATATTTTGTATAAAATATATTTGATAAAAAGATTTTGAGGCGGTACAAAGTTCGCCAGGTCAGCTAGTTATTAATAATCTATCTCTCCAATGTTTGCCTATCATACATCGCAATTTGACAATTTCTGTTTATTATGTTTTATGGTGAAAAATTTAAAAACCCTAAATTTCTAGTACAGAACAATACTAATAAAAGCGAATGACATATTCAGTACCTATCATCATCCCTTCTGGGAAAAATAACGGCATTCGTTCCCCAATTTGCACATTAATGGGATAAAGTTTGGTACCAAAAGGGTTCTTTGAATAACTACAAGTGAACTAGCAAAAACTTAATGAACTACCATTTTCACAAATGGCAGGCTTTTTAAGAGAAGTTGGAGTAAAAATTATACTGGAAACTAACTAACTAAAAAGTATCTTTATGTAACAAATGTAACATAACGTTTTTAGGCTTCTGTACCAAACGGGTAAAAACGGAACTCTATTACTAAGATTCTGCTGTCTGTCCGTCTGTCACAGGGCTCTATCTCGGGAACCTAAAAGACACTTGCAATTTTCACAGGTAATGTTTGTACATTATTTGTGAAAACGGTGACCGGTATAACAACAAATACTAAAATAAAATAATAAACTTTTGAGGGCTTAACCAATTATTTTTTCAAAATTCTTTGCAATAATTCAGCAATATGAAGCTTCAATCCGAAGGTGTGGTAAAGGGGATTCATGTACAAGGCGTTCCAACTTAACATTCGCAAAGCACTTGTGATCGTACTTAGGCAGAACTCTGGGGTTGATTTTACAGATTTCAATGGGCAGCAGTTGCCACTTAGCATTAGGTGAAGTTCAAACTTGTTTGGAACTGCTTGCTATAAAAGACTAAAACCTTGTCTTTATCTGAATAATAGAAGGTCTTACGAATTAAGTTTTTTTTTTATATACAAGCGCGGATAAAAAATATTTCCTATATATTTTGATTGGTTATGGTCAACAATTAATAATAATTTATGATGATCGTATATTAACACAACCTGTTTTAAGCGTAAAAGACTCAACTTTATCTTTAAATAAACCGTAATTATAAAACCTCAAAAGGAAGTTGTAATTGCAAGGATAAAAACAATATATATTAATTAAAACAAGTTAACTACAAGTGTATATTACTGGCTTATTAAAGAAAATTTTAAATCTCCGAGATTTACGATTATGAGTATTTTAACGTTTTATCTATCCGCGATCCCTTGAAATTTATAACCGGTAATAATTATATCTAATTTCTGAACTGCGTTAAATAACTAAAGTATTTATGCAAATATATGACGCAAATACAACGAAATCGAAGTTGTTACATAACAAAAACATGTTGCTTTAAGACTCGAAAGGATAGATTGCCTTGAACCGTCATACATACCTACGACAAAAAATGCACTAAACATAAACATTACCGGTAATATTTTTATCTTATTAATATTATATCTTATTATTAGTTAATATTATATAATTATATATTCGATGATGAAGCGGGTTGTGGGGAGAACCAACGCCCTCCTTAGCACATTGGTATGCAAACCAGACAGTCCTCTCTGGGCCTACTGGAATGGTGTACACACACGAGCCAACAAGTGTGTGTGTACTTAATTTAAGTTTTTTGTTTTAATTGTCTTTACTAACATAGGCTAAGTTGTCTTTGACACAACCCCCTTGTTTTGTTTGTTGTACACTAACATAGATTTAAGAAAATATGTACTAACCAAATCTATGGACTGTAAAAAAGGGTCTGTAATAAAGAAATTGTAGATTATGGGTTTTCAAATAAAACTCCAACTTGAATCTTCAGTTCTTTTCTTCTTGTTTTTATTCCGAGGCGTACACATTTTTCCATACAAAAAGGCGAGCTTAAGTACTTATTTTGGGTACCGCAACAGGCGCAGGCTCAGTCAGCAACCGCGTCCTATTGCCGTCCCTTTCTAACATAGCCTGTCTTACTCTTACAATTCTATGCTTACACTCTATTGCTATCCTACTCTTACATATCTATTCTTATTACGTAGGACTTATATCTATTGCAATAAAATGTCTTATTTACATAGTCTTAATTACATACACAAGTTACATTAATCAACATTTACATTTACATTTAAATTCTTAGGCCGTTGTCGTCCGTAATATTCTCCCCCCGGCGTAGATTCTTCGAAGCCTCCTCCATCTGAAGGACGGCAAGCTTCGTCGCTGGCCTCTGGAACACACCTCCCTTTGTGCGGACGTCTGCAGACCGGACGATGCCATCAGGTCCCGGGTGAACTCGCTCGACGACTCCTCTCGGCCAGGTATTGCGGGGTAAGGCGTAGTCGACCACAATTACGAGATCGCCTTCCCGCAGTTGTGACGCCTGTGCGTTGGACGGCCCCCGCGGAATGAGCGTAGGCAGGTACTCTCGCAGCCATCGCTGCCAGTACTGGTCCGCCAGTGCCTGCGCCCTTCTCCACGTGCTGCGGTCCGCCTCGGTGCATGGCCCCGTCCGCGGTAGCCCCGTCGATGAGCCGATGAGGAAGTGATTCGGCGTTAGTGCTTCCTCGTCCTCGGGGTCCACGGAGACGTGCGTGAGCGGTCGCGCGTTCACGCTGTACTCGGCCTCGGTGATTAACGTCTGCAGTACCTCTTCCTTTGGCGACTTTTCTTTGAGCGTGGTGCTTAGTGCGGTTTTTACTGAACGCACTAAGCGCTCCCAGGCTCCTCCCATGTGTGGCGCCCCCGGCGGTATGAAACGCCAGTCGGTGTTGTACTGCAGACCGTAGTCCCGTAGTGCTGCGATCCATGCTCCGTATGTATTTCTCAGTTCGACGTCGGCCCCTCTAAAGTTAGTGGCGTTGTCGGAGTATATGACGCGCGGCCAACCCCTTCTGGCGGCCATCCTTCGCAGCGCCATAACAGCTGAGTCCGTAGAGAGCGACTGGACGATCTCTAAATGAATGGCCCTTGTGGTGAGACAGGTAAATAGTGCACACCACCTCTTTTCGTGTCTTCGTCCGATAGTCACCGTTAGGGGCCCGAAATAGTCCACGCCACAATAGGTGAAGGCGCGGTGCCCCGAGTCCAACCTCACTTTAGGTAGGTCTCCTTTCGGTGGTGTCGTCGGAGTCGCCTTGTACACGCGACAGTATTGACACGCTCGTGCTACTTTCTTGACTGTAGGCCTCAAGCGCAGTATGATGAATCGTTGACGGAGCTCGTTGACGACTCGTTCGTTATTCGCGTGTCCCGCCCGGCGATGATAATACTCGACAAGCAGGTGAGTAAAGGGATGCTGCCCGTCGAGTATTACCGGCTCATTAGAGTGCGTTGTAGAATAGAGCGCACCTATACGGCCTCTTGCGGTTATTAGCCCGTCGTTCAATACTGCGTCGAGCCTTTTAAATTTGCTGTGTCGTTGTAGCGGCTGGTTGTGACTTAACCGCGCTAAGTCTTCGCTGAAGGAGTCCCGCTGCGCGCGTTGAAACCACCGTCGTTCGGCCGCTTCTAAGTGTGACACTTCTAAGTGTAGAGTCTTGTCTCTAGATCGAAGCTTCTCGACGAATAGCTGAGTAAGTGCCGTCGCCCTTATAAGCTTCAGGTAACTGGAGAACCTTCTAATGTCGGGTAATGAGTCGTTGCGGTCCGAGTCCTCTTCTGAGACGGTGTAACACGTCTCCCCGGTCTCTTCACCTTCCCCGTTCTCCGTAGGCCAGTGCTCTTCTGTGGCTCGTAGGAATTGCGGTCCCGTGAACCACCGGTCCCGGCTGTCGATCCCGTCGGTTTGAAGCCTGGTCGCATCGTCGGCTACGTTGAGTGTTGTAGGCACCCATCGCCAATCCTCTGTATGTGTGAGCTCGGCGATCTCAGCTAGGCGATGTGAGACGAACGGCGTGTATTTTTTCGTCTCGTTTCTTATCCACTGGAGGACGGTGCGGGAGTCACTCCAGTATATGACTCGTTTGGGTTTCCAACAGCTGTGCTCCCTGACTATAGTGTTAGCCATTCGTGCCCCGATTAACGCAGCTTGGAGCTCCAGTCTCGGAATGGTTAGTAACTTCAGTGGAGCCACCTTCGCCTTGGCCATTACTTGTATTGTTTCTATGTGATCGCCGTGTGCGATCCTCCAGTAGGCCACCGTAGCGTAGGCTTGCTCGCTTGCGTCGACAAACACGTGTAACTCGATGTGAGTTTCCGGCGTTACGTTGTAGCTATAGCACCGCGGTATTGCTAGTGCTGAGACATCTGGGAGTCGCCTTATCCACTCGTCGAATAGGTTAGCGTCTTCAGATGGCAATTCCTGGTCCCAATCAACCTTCTTGAGCCACAAGCGTTGTAATATCATCTTGCCGACGATCGTATATTGACTGATAAGCCCCAGTGGGTCGTACACCGACATAACCGCGCTTAGGGTTTCGCGTTTAGTCGGTGCTCTCAACCGCAGTCTGACCTCATCGGGAACCCTCTTGATGTCAGTGTTGAAGGTGAGGGTGTCGGAGCTCGGGTCCCAGCGCAGCCCCAATGTCTTTTCCTTCTGGTGTGCTGCTAACTTTACATTCGCGCTTTCAGACTTCTTATCTTCGGGTATGCTAGCTAAAACTCTCTTGCTATTTGAGTTCCATCTTCTTAAGTTGAAGTCCGCTTGTTGATGGATGTAGGTAACTTCGTTCACCATTTTAATAGCCTCCTCTTCAGATGGGAAACTGTCTAGGTAATCGTCCATGTAGTGTCGCTCCTTGACCGCCGTGGCCGCCTCTGGGTATTTACTTTCATAGTCGACGGCGTTGCGGTTTCTTACGCTGTGAGCGAGGTATGGCGAACTGCTGGCTCCGAATATCATGGAGACCATTTTAAATCTTCTCGGAGGGTCCGTAGGCTTGTCCCTCCATAAAAACATCTGTGCCGGTTGGTCCTCGGGTCTGATTTTAACCCTAAGGAACATTTCTTCGATGTCCGCTGTGACGGCGATTCTCTTTTCTCTGAACCCGAACAATATTCTTGTGAGTGAAGCTAGTAGGTCGGGTCCTTCTAGTAGGAAGTCATTGAGACAGACTCCCTTCACCTTAGCCGCCGCGTCGAAGACCATTCTAACTTTTCCCGGCTTGTTGTGATTGGTGACGGCGAAGTGCGGCAGGAACCATTTTACGTTGCTATCCCTTTCGCTGCCGTCGCATTGCACCGCGTAACCCTTTTGTATAAGGTTAGCGATCTGAGCCGCGTATTCCTTTTTAAACGCCGGCTCCTTAGTCATCCTCTTCTCGAGCGTGTGTAGTCTCTTAAGGGCAGACTCGTAGCTATCTGGGAACGTGGGGTTATCTATCTTCCAGGGCAGACCCACTTCGAAGTGGCCGTCCTTTCTTGTGGCGGTCGCTTCGAAAATGTCGTTGGCTCTCTTCTCATGCTTATTAATTTTTTCTTTAGTCGATACGCCAAGCGAGTCCACGTCGAAATGTGACTCGACGAGCTTCTGTAGTTGGACGTCGCTCGCGCAGATGTGAAGTACGGCCGCCTGGTCTTGATAAATCGATTTCCTGGGTACCGACCCGTGCAGTACCCATCCCAACTTCGTTCTCGACGCGGCGGGTTCATTTCTCTTGCCGGCGCGCAGCTGTCGCGATATTATTAGATGCCAGTTGTCGGCACCTATCAATATGCGAGGTCGAGCTTCTCCCTTACTGATGCTATCTTGTACAACTCGCAGGTGCTTGTACCGTTCTAAGTTGTGCGGTACGCGTTGGTGATGTAGCTGTAGTCCTTTTACTGTGCGGGCTGTCACTAAGTAGGCTTCTTGTTCGTGTACCCCTTTGACACGAACCTTGACCGCTTCGCTGTCGATCCTTCTCTGATCGTTAATACCCCTTATGTTCAGAGGTCGATTCGGTCCGCCGTTAGTGAGTTGCTTCGCTAATTCTTCGTCTATTAGCGTCACAGTAGACCCTTCGTCTAGGAGGGCGTACGCATTTACCTCCCCCCGTGGACCGCTGAGTTTCACCTCGCAGGTTTTGAGCAGTACTGATGTAATAGGCGACCTCCTTGTCGTGACGCTCATTACTAGCGCGGCTGCTTCGTCTTCCCTGCCGTCGTCCGGAGTGCTCACTGTAGTCGTAGACTCCGTTACTTTTTCTTTATGTAGTAGCGCGTGATGTTGGTAGGTACATCCGTGGACTCCGCAGGCCTTGGCTTTGCATGTGAACCTGCTGTGCTTCCTTTTCATGCATTTGAAGCACATCTTGTTGTCCTTTGCCCACTTCCATCGCTCGTTGACGTCGAGTGCTTTGAGTTTATCGCACTCAGTAGTGTAGTGTCCCCCAGTTGGACACATGAAGCATTTTCTTTCTTCCGGTTGACTTTCCCCCGCAGTGTATACGCCCTTGGTAGCAACCCGCTTTGGTGCTACTTCTCTTCTGACGGGTACCGGAACGCTTCGCTTCGTTGTGTGGGTGTACCTTATCATAAGGTCCGCTTCGGCCATTAAAAACTCGGAGAGTACTATCATTTCATTATCTTCCATGATGCGTGCTTCGTTATTGGCTGCGTACTCCGCCCATTTGCTTATGAGATGAGGACTCAGTTTGTCCATTACGTCTCGAACGAGTAGCGGGTTTCGTAGGTAGCCTCTTCTATCTATACTTTTTATCGTATAGACAATATTTTGAATCTTCACCGCGAACTCATACAGATCGGTGCTCGCGCTCCCTAATTTCGGGATCTTTTTGAGCTCTTCCATGGCCCGATCTATTATGAATTCCGGTCTTCCATATTTCATCTCTAATGTGCGCATGATGATATCTGGGTTAGATGCGGTGAATAGCTGTGACAGCACGGTTTCTCTCGCTTCCCCTCGCAGGCTGTTTCGCAGTCGAAGGAGATTTTCCGTTGGAGAGAACTTAAAGAGTCTTGTAGAATCTTCCATGGCGGCCTTATACGGTAGCCACTCGGCGACGGCTCCCGTGAATATAGGTAGTTCCGCTGTTTGGCGAGGCAACGGTCTTGAGGCGACTAGTTTTTCTAAGGTGTCGGCTAGCCGTTGAATGCCTTGGAATTTCGCGTTCTCCCCCCGTTGCTTACTAACGGGAGGGCGAACCTCTTCCGGTTCTTCCCTGTATTTCGTCGCCGTTGGTTGTTCCATGCTTCTATCCACCCAGTCTTGTACCCTTTCGTTGCATGAGCTCGCCGCATATTCAGATTCGGCTTCGATTGCAGTCATTTCGGCGGCTAATCTCGATTTGATTAGCTTTTCTTTCATAAGTAGCCGCTTCTCTTCTATAGCCGCGAGTTCTTTCTCCGCTTCGTATTGTGCCATCTTCATACGTGCGTCGATGCTTCGCTTTGAAGTGTTACTGCGAGCGGTGTGTGCCGGCGACGTAGGTCTCCGCACCGGCGATGTAGGTCTCCGCACCGGCGATGAAGTTTCACGCCTTGGTGGCGTGCTAGCTGGTCGTGCAGGTGGCCCCATGACGGACGTCCGCGTTGACGTCGCTGGTGCTGTCTCTCTCGCCCCTTCTGGCGGAGAGTGCTCCATCCTTTTTTCTTGGGAATTTCCTGCGACCGTCGACGGCGACTGCGGAGAATCTTCATAAATTCGGTGTAGCGATGGCCCTGGCGCACCCTTAGCGCCCGGGGCTGCTTCTGACTCGCTGTACCCCGATTCGGAGCGAACACGACCCCTTGTGTTCATTGCGATCGGCGTATTCATCTTGAGTCTTCTTTAAATCCGGCTTCTCGAAGGACCAATGTAGATTATGGGTTTTCAAATAAAACTCCAACTTGAATCTTCAGTTCTTTTCTTCTTGTTTTTATTCCGAGGCGTACACATTTTTCCATACAAAAAGGCGAGCTTAAGTACTTATTTTGGGTACCGCAACAGGCGCAGGCTCAGTCAGCAACCGCGTCCTATTGCCGTCCCTTTCTAACATAGCCTGTCTTACTCTTACAATTCTATGCTTACACTCTATTGCTATCCTACTCTTACATATCTATTCTTATTACGTAGGACTTATATCTATTGCAATAAAATGTCTTATTTACATAGTCTTAATTACATACACAAGTTACATTAATCAACATTTACATTTACATTTAAATTCTTAGGCCGTTGTCGTCCGTAATAGAAATATTATTTATTTATTTTATTTATAATTATTTTTCTTTAAAAATTTTATTGTATTAGATAACTTATGTTGAATTATGAGGTTTATATGTTAGACCTCTAAAGAAATTGAGGAAATAGAGAAATCTATACAACTTAAACTTGGTAGACAAATAATTATCTGAATAAATGCGGCGAATGGGTACAATTTCCACGATTAATTTATACGTATAACGAGCAGTCCCGCGGTTTCATCCACGTTCAAATGTGTAAATGCTTTGGAGATTTTATGGGATTTCATTTTTGTCGCAGACCCCTAATTTCTGAAATAAATTAGGCTACCCTAATCCTTCCGCTTCCACAATCGCGGCGGCTGCGTAATCGCAGAATACTACGCGGACGTAAAAGATAACGCTCCGTGAGTTCTGACTTCTTATTATGTCAGGTAATTGCCAGTGAAGGCCCAGTCAAAACCCGACCACCCGTTTCGGAGATTACGAACGGACGGACGGACAGACGGACAGGCGGTCAGGCGGACAGACAGACAAAATAATATTTTTGTTTTGTTATAATACTGTACGAGTATATACTTTCGTATGCAATTAGAAACAGACACTTTTTAATTGTTTGTATAGAATGAGCGATGACATAATTAACCTTATTTCTTCATCACACAGAACGGAAATAAATAATCACAAGAATTATAAAACGTACATGTAATTGTTTACCAAAAATGTAATACGGAACGCCTTCCCGCTTAATAAGCTATTTTTCATCCATCCACTAAGGGGTCGTTCAAGTATTACGTAACGCAATTTGGGGGGGAGGGGGGGTCTTGTAAAACGTTACGATGCGTTACAGGGGCGGAAGGGGGTCTTCCGTAATACACGTTACGTAACATTTTTTTTAATAAAAAAATAGGGAATTAAAACTCCTAAATTGGCAACCCTTTTCATTTACGTTTTACGGGAAATCCCTTGAATGAGTGGGTTCAGCCGACTTAGTTCGGCTTTTTCGGAGTTGATGTTTTATTAGTTTTTACTCTTATTCGGATTAAAAATCTCTTGTTTTATTTCTTAGTATTATAAAGTAAACTAGGTATCGCTTGTGTGCGCTCGCTGCTAAAGCAGCTCGCGGAACGGTTGTCTTCTTTAGTTTTGCGTGCAAATTTTTTTTACATTTTTTCCCCTATATTGAAGTTTTATTCATTCTGTTTGGGGCTGTTTGGAAAAGATATGAGTTAATATTTGCAAAATACCAAGAATGGTCGTGATTTTTTTTTCTATAAGCCATACATTTTAAAGACATAATAAGGAGACAAAAGCTTGAAATATTACATACAAAAATAACTATTTATAAAAATTGTTATTTCTTGTATGACAACACTAAAATATTTTTTTACCAAAATGTGTAGTCTATTAGTACATACAAACGCGTCATACATTATTTCTATATATTATATTATCTATATTAATTCTATACTTATAATAAATCTGTAGAGAGGTCAATTCTGTACAAGAAATATATTTCCAAAATAACTATCAGGGGGTATTTAGGGATCGATACTGATGTCAAGAATGCAATCATTAAAATTTTTGTCTGTCTGTCTATATAACCGTTATAGAAAAAAAAACTACTCGACGGATTTTAACGAAACTTGATATAATTATTTTTCATACTCCTGAGCTGGTTATAGTATACTTTTCATCACGCTACAATCAATAGGAGCAGAGCAGTGCAGAAAATATACCTCTTACATTATATCCTTCTTTTGTAAATCGTATATCATATTCATCCTGTCCATCCTTTGAAAATATCCAAATATACCTAATAGATTATGGCCCTTCTTTAGTAAATCTTATATTTTACTCCTCTTTTAAAGTCACAAAAATGTTGAAGATTAATACATTTTGTATCCTTTACTTGACTACATACTACATCCACAAAATCTGTGTCTGTGTCTGTTAATAAATAATTATACATTAATACGTAAGAAGAGAATCTAACATCTTACGCCCCTTCCTGCTATGTGCATGGTAGGGCTACACTCCAAAAAGAATAATCACGGGTAAAATTCATATAGGTAACTTAAGCCACAAACAATTTAACACATACAACCAATTAAACTCAAATAAATAGAATACTCCAAAACTCAAGTCATAAAAAAATTTCAAACCAGTTATTGCTTTCTCAACATACCAATAAGTTAGCTCATTAAGATTAAATCATATACATTTTTAAACGACTCATAAATTAATTCCGAAATATATACTTATAAACCCTGTAACCGATTTTTTGTATGGCAGCACTGAAATATATTTTCACCCAAATGTTCAAACCATAGATATATTATCCTACTGACGTAGGGTTCAAACTGTTAGTAGCTAACAACGCCACGTATTAGGTAATAACTTCAAAAGGAGACAACAGTTTTAAATATTACATACAAAGATGCATGCGTATAAAAAATATTATTTTGTGTACGGCACCACTGATTTTTTTTTTACCACAATGTGAAATCTATTGATACCTACAAACGCATCGTACATTTTAATGTTGTCAAAATATACAACAGCTTGAAATATTTAATAGAAAATACATATGTATGAAAATTATTATTTTTTGTATGGCCACACTAAAATGTTATTTTATAAAAATGTGCAGAATATTAGTACCTACAAACGCCTCATACATTCTAATGATATCAATAGAAGGCAACAGCTTGAAATATTGCATACAAAAATACATATATATGAAAATTATTATTTTTTGTATTGCAACATTAAAATATTTTTTTACCAAAATGTGCAGTTTATTAGTACATATAAACACGTCATATATTATAGGGTTGTCAAAAATATACAACAGCTTGAAATGTGACATACAAAAATGCATATGTATGAAAATTATTATTTTTTGTATGGGAACACTGAAATATTCTTTTACCCAAATGTTAAAACTGCTAGTATCTACAAACGCCTCTTACATTGGAATGACCTCAGAAGGAAACAACAGCTTGAGATATGGCATACAAAAACGCACTTGTATGAAAATTATTATTTTTTATATGGCAACATTGAAATATTTTCTCACCAATTTATACAGTCTATAAGTACCATTAAACGCCTCATATAGAAAACTGACGTTTAGTGATGCTGGGCATGGTGGTGGTGGTCTTTAAAGGGAGACAACAGTCCGAAACACCACATACAAAAATACAAATGTATGAAAATAATTATTTTTTGTATGGCAACACTAAAATATTTTTTAATCAAAATGTGCACAATATTAGTACGTACAAACGCCTCATACATTCTAATGTTACCAATACAAGACAACAGCTTGAAATATTACATACAAAAATACATCTGTATGAAAATTAATATTTTTTGTATAGCAACACTAAAATATTTTTTTACCAAAATGTGCAGTCTATTAGTACATACAAACTCGTCATACATTATAACGTTGTCAAAAATTTACAACAGCTTGAAATGTAACATACAAAAATGCACATGTATGAAAATTATTATTTTTTGTATGGCAACACTGAAATATTTTTTTACACATTGGTACAGTCTATAAGTGCCATCAAGCGCCTCATACAAAAAAATGACGTCAAATGGTGGCAACAGCCTGAAATCTTCGATAATCCTGTAGAAAATGCATTTGTATGAAAACATTTTTTTTGTATATGGCAACATTGGATTTTTGATTTTTTACATAGGGTCCATTTGAAATAAAAAATATCTCCCATACATTACTTATATGCTCTGTCTACGGTTTCCGCCTAAGTACTCAAAAAGTGAAAATCGTGAAAAAAAATTCTGTATCCCAGTGTTGCCAGTCGATTAAGACGAAAATGGTCAAATGTCATTACGGCACCCATAAAAAATAGTCCTGTGAAAAAATTCAATTAAAAATATTTCTCCTTCTACTTTTCACATTTTTGAATGAAAAGTTCCAACAAATGTATGAAAGGTGAAAAAAAAAACTTTACCTGGCAACACTTCGAACCGAGCTACATGACCGCCCAATACAAAGCGACTCGCTCAAATGTTGCCAACCTCAAAATATTTCACTTCGAAAAATGCATTTTTTCGTACATTTTACAAAGTGGCTGATACAAGGTCCGCCATCTGATTTAAAAAAAAATAATATTGCCATATGATAAAATTGAGGATACAATCCGGCCAATAAATCAAAAATATCGAAAAAATATTAATAAAACCACCGCGCTACGACCCCACAAACACACCTCGAAAAACGAAAGATTTCAAAGTCAAATATCTCGGCGGCCATCTTGTTTTTCCAATTTTTTCTAATTTTATCGTAACAGTCGTCCTACAATTAGCCGAAAATGACACCAATCTCAGATAGGCGCGCAGAATAAAAAAAAAGTTGAAAATCGCAGGAGGGCCGCCATCTTGAATTTTGTATGTTTCCCATTTTTCCCATAACCACCATAATATACCGAAAAAATATCTCATACATTATTACTACCCCCCACCAATAGTTTAGGCTGGGCTACTCGATATGTCAAAAAAGTGAAAAAAAAAATCTAGCTCCCAGTGTTGCCAGTTAATTTGGATGAAAATGGTCAAATGTCATTACGACCCCCCTGACAAATACCCATGTAAAATATTTTCATTAAAAATGTTTCTCCTTCTACTTTTTACATTTTTGAATGAAAAGTTCCAAAAAACGTATGAACGAAGAAAAAAAATCTTAAACCTAGCAACACTTCAAGTCACGCTCCACAACCGCCCCATACAAGGCGATTCGCTGAAATGTTGCCAACCTCAAAATATTTCACTTAAAAAAATGCGATTTTTCATACATTTTACAAATTGCCTGACGAACGATCCGCCATCTGGTTAAAAAATTAAATAAATCCAATTTGGTAAAATTGAGCATATATCCGAGAAAAAAAACGAAAAAAATAAAAAAAATATTTAAAAAAACACATCAGTGCCACCCCGCGAACACACCTCGAAAAATGAAAAATTTCAAACTCAAGTATCTCGGCGGCCATCTTGTTTTTTCATTTTTTTCTAATTTCATCGTATCAGTCGCCCTCAAATTAGCCGGAAACGATACCGATCTTGGATAGGTGCAAAATAAAAAAAAAAGTTGCCCAATCCAGCTCGGCCGCCATCTTGAATTTTGAAAGTTTCAGATTTTTCCCATAGACACGGAGGCAAATAAAAAATTCCACTCATACATCAAACCCACCCCCCACCACTCCTTCAGGTCGATGAAGTCGATTTTTCGTAAAACTGAAAAAAAAATCCTGCGGCCAGTGTTGCCAGTCGACATCGACGAAAATGGTCAAATGTCATTACGACAGCCAAAAAAAATA
This sequence comes from Epargyreus clarus, assembly GCF_041222505.1. Taxonomy (NCBI): domain Eukaryota; kingdom Metazoa; phylum Arthropoda; class Insecta; order Lepidoptera; family Hesperiidae; genus Epargyreus; species Epargyreus clarus. The sequence continues at coordinate 8,087,199 of NW_027332233.1, forward strand.
TTCCAGTGAAAAATTTTCATCAAAAATATTTCTCCTTCTACTTTTCATATTTTTGAATGAAAAGTTTGAAAAATTGTAAGAGTGGGGAGAAAAAAACTCAAACCTGGCAACACCTCGGACCGAGCCCCACGACCGCCCCGAACAAAGCAAATCGCTCAAACGTTGCCAACCTCCGAATATTTCACTTCAAAAAATCTGTTTTTTCATACATTTTACAAATCGCCTAACAGACGACCCGCCATCTTGTTGAAAAAAAAAAAAAATCCAATGTGGCAAAATTAAGGATATATCCGAGAAAACTTTAAAAAATGGCAACAAAATATTAAAAATCCCAAGAGATACGACCTCCCAAAAACACCTCGAAAATTGAAAAAATTCAAACTCAAATATCTCGGCGGCCATCTTGGTTTTTCATTTTTTTCCAATTTCATCGTAACACCCACCCGAATATTATTCGAAAAAGAAACAAACATCAGCATAAAGTCAATAAATAAAAAAGTTAAAAATTTTAAATCGGCCGCCATCTTGAATCTATGGCATCTCATATTTTTCCCTTTGCCTCGGGGGGGAGAGGAGAAAACCCGCCATAGACAACAAAGTCGCTCCTAGACGGCATCATGGAAAACGGCATGTCAGTCAGTCAGTGGTAAGTTCAGGATTATATATATATAATAATATGTAAGTAAAAGTATCCCAAGGATAAAAACTATAACATAACTTTTTAGCGAGTTTAGGGTAAAAATTGACACTTGAGTGTTTCGTAACGTTAGGGGGGGGGGGTATAGAAAAACGTTACGGTGCGTTACAAGGGGGGGAGGGGGGGGTCAAAAATCTTCAAAAATTGCGTTACGTAATACTTGAACGGCCCCTAACGAAGAAAATATCGCGTTCCTTGAGTGATAGGGAAGACGCCAAAATTCAAATTAAATGAAAACCTTTGTAATTACAAATGCATCAAATATTTTGGCTAAATAAATGATTTATTAAAATAATATAAATTATAATAATATGAATTTTAAGTATCAGTATCGGTCTTTAATTTAAGATAATAAGTACTGTAGAACATACGTAGGTAGTTAGAACCGAATAATCTAATTACCATCTCTTAAATATGTAGTTAGGTATTTCATTGCAATAATTACGTGGTTAGGTTAAAGTTCAATCCTTCAAAATCACATAAATTTAATTTTACTGACTTATTTGTGTAATGAGCTCCATTGGATACGGTTTCGTTAATTAAGTAAATTAGATCTAAAATTTATTCCAGTTTCATTCTGAGCAAAGACGTGCCCTGGAAAGGCTAATACCGTCGCGACCGCGGAAGGATGCCTTTGAGTACTCGTAGTTCCGATAAAGACTTATAATTCACAGAACGTTTTTTTTCCGCCCCCATTTCGCGGAAGAGGAATACACGAAGCTGAAATCGCGGATCTTATTCTTGTTGTTGGATGTGCGAACGTCTGCAATCGCGGCGGCTGCGTAACCGCAGAATACTACGCAGACGTAAAAGATAACGCTCCGTGAGTTCTGACTCAAACGGCGTCCTTAGGAATACCGTCGGTTTTTAGTTTATTTTCCGATACATTCTCTGCATTGCCCCTGCGAGTGAGAATAACCTGCGCGTTTCCCCACGCAAAAAAAAACTGATCAGTGATTTTGACATAAATATGAATTTTCTAATTTATCAAATTTATTTCTGACATTTAGGAATTGAACCTATCTAATGGCATGATTATACTGGTTTAATTACAAGCTGATTTTTACAACAATTTGAAGGTGGTAGAACCCTTTGTGGTTCGACTCCGGTGACACCACCGCCACACCTATTTCTACCTAATAACAGCAGTGTTAGACGGCGTGTTCCGGTTTGAAGGGTGTGGTAAGGGAGACAGATATTTCTGAGGCGTTCCAGCTTAGTCCTCAAGGGTAGCGGCGCATCTGTGGCCAACCTCAGGTAGGAATATGTAATCCTATCTGGGGTTGATTACAGATGTCCATGGACGGCAGTAGCCACTTACCATCAGGTGGACTGCATGCTCGTCTGCTACTCTTATATTATAAAAAAAAACTTTTTTTCAAAATGAACTCTTTCGATTCCTGACTAGATAAATATTTATTAAAATCAGCCTCTCAGCATTTTCACTATCTCTTATAGTTTTGGACTGAGCATGACGACTGACTTAAAAAATCATCGTGTACCTATTTATATTAAAAGAAATAAAATTAAAATATTATTAGTCTTTGACAAAAGATACTTAGATGCCTGTTACAATATATATGTTATTCTGTTTCACTTAAGAAAAATCTGTGCCAAAAGTTTACAGGTCAAGCCTTGGCATAAAAAATGTTCACCCAAATTGCACACAAAGCTTCTTATTGGATGAATTAATGTGGGAAACTGATCAAGCGCACGTGACGACGTTCCCACGTTCGTGTTGTTTCTAATAACAGCTCGTTTCGTGCTTGGTTTGTTTTGTATCTCTTAAGTGTACACTTGGTGTAATAATGCGTAACTTTGGAGATCTGTTCCTTTACGTTAAGAGTAGTTAAGCTCATCTGATTACCATAGGTATATATAATGCGTAACTTTGCAGATCTGTTACTGTACGTTAAAAGTTTATCTCATCTGACGAACATAGTATAGTAAAATATTTATTATCTTTATAAGTCATAGTATCATATCATATTTCGAACCAAAGTACAAAAAGGATTATAATTTGGGCAACTCCTTTTGTTTTATAACGTACAAGTGAGGCCCCACATGGAATACTGCTCGCATCTCTAGACAAGGGCGCCACAATGCTATTTTAACCCGCTTGTCTCCGTACAGAAACGCGCGTTGCGAATCGTCGATGACCCAGCGATCTCTGATCGGTTAGAACCCTTAAACCTGCGTAGGGACATAGGTTCCCTCTACGTATTCTACCGGCTTTACTATGATGAGTGTTCTGAGGAACTGTTCGATCTGGTGCCTACAATCACCCTTCCTTCATCGCACCGCTCGCTGAAGAATGAGGTTCCATCCACATCAACTGGACCCGTGGCCGTCCTTCACGGTTCAGTTTGCACGGTCATTTTTGCCGCGTACGTGCAAAATGTGCAAGAAGGGTGTAAAAAGAGCTCTCCTGCATACATTGGGACTCCTCTGGTATTGCAAATGTCCATGGGCGTCGGTGACTGCTACCCACCAGGTAGCCCGTCTGCCTTATCGTTAGATTAAATATAAAAAAAACAGTTATGATTGATACGATTATTTCTTATCATGAATAAAATTATATGGATTGTACTGAAACGCGTTTTAATGTTTGAAATGAGTGTATAGATTTTGGCATTACCTACTGTTACATATAGATTCGGCATTAATGAACAAACTTTCGAACGTAGTATTTATAATTCGTAAGATGTTTAATATTTGTGACTTTATTCACGGCAATAATATAGTTCGTGAGACGTAGGCGGAGGCTGGTGTGAAACAAAATAAAATTGAAGACGCAAAACTTTGTCAAGGTTGCCAGCCTGTACGTGCTTTGGAATCTAATAAACGTCCTGTTTATATCTATATAAATAGCTACTTTAACTCTCTTTTAAGCAGTGTTAATCAAGACATTACTAAAATCTATAAATTGTATTTGGGCGGTGTTGAGCGAGATTATTAATTTGGAATTAAGATCGTACAACTATAAAATACTTTCCCCAATTACGGGGAGAAGTCCGTGACCAATATGACAATTGCAGCCAACTGAAATCATTGTTATTAACCTACACCATAGATTAATAAAGATTACTCACTCCTAACAAGAACATGTAACCAGTTTTGACAAGTGAAATTGTCATTGACATCTATTTTCGTGTTTGAAAAATATTTAAGAAATGTAGTTTTTAGATCATTTACGAATGTAACGATATTTCTCCGATTTCGTGTTTCTGCACCACTTAACTCCGCATGTCGGCATTGTTCCGCGTAAATCACACCATGACAGCCATTAAATGGCTGACAGAATTGTCAGCCGTTTAAGCCATTTAATGGCTTCCTTCAGTTACAAGGCGGTAAGATATCTATACTTATCTATGACCTTTTTTTCTCTTTTCGAGGGGGAAACCTTCAAAAGGTACCCGACGACGTGGGAGCGACGTCGGGTTATGTGGGATTTTTACCGCACTAAAACCCCCCCGGTGGCCGTCCTCGGCACTTGTTGGAGAACTCCGGGATCTCCAACGGAACACAACCGGAGTCCTCCAAGCGCGATGCCCGGATCGGGCTCTGCCCTAGGGGAGCGTTCGCTCCTCCCACAACATCTGGTGATTACGACGGTATGCGACCACACATACCGCCGTCCTTCCGGGGTAGCATACTGGACGGTTCTAGCTCCCACTCTTGCCGCTCGCAACCCCGGAAGCCCCCTTTTAGTGTGCCTCTTATGACAGGCAGGGGATACCGTAGCCCTATTCTAGTCCCGGAACTACAGGGACAACTTATCTATGACCTACGCATCAAACAGTCTGGCAAAGTTATAAGTTACCGTAACTTATTTTTGGAGTTTACTCCTTAAGAAACGATTTGAGTTTTAAGGCCCGGTACGGAAATTTTATGAGGAGTAAAATCAAGAGTAACACGAAAAGTTAAGGCGTTACGTAGAAAGAGACAAACATACTCGTATATATCCACACTTTACGCGCAACACCAGTGAAGTCACTGAATAGAAATGTCATAATTTTATTTTTTTGTACTAGTGACGTGAAGGAATGCGTTGTATCGGTAAATATTAAAAGTATTTTTAGCCACAAATAAAACATAGATAATTTAAAATAAGCCACACACGGAGGTGCTAAACTCGGACATGTATACATGTCCGTGGACGGTTACGGTACATTTCGTTTCGGACATGTATACATGTCGCTGGGCGGCAACGTATCCCTCCTTTTTATTACAATCATCATATCCTCTCAAAAAGGAAGTAGCGTTTTTAACCAAAATATGAATCAAGAGTGCTTTTATTAATTTAAAATACAGTAAGTTCAAATCCCGTATGAAAGTAATTATTACAATAAAAATAATTAGCAATATATAAAACATTAAAACGTCATTAACTATTTTCTATTCGATATATATCATAATTATCGTTCGTAAGGAGTAAACTCCAATCGTGCGTTGTAGCTGACACACACACACACACTTTTTTTATTAAAATCACTAAAGTATGCCATCACATTTAGAAAATTACCACGATTACAATATTTATAATATGTCTCTTGATATTATTATTCATTTCATAGTTTAGAATGACGAAACTTTTCTACTTTTTTATTCATCCATTTTGCGTTACACAATATTACATATTTAAAGTCGACTTTTAGACACGACTCTACCTCGATTTTTAATTAGACTTTGGCTATATACTAACTGATATTATAAATGCAAATGTAAGTTTATTTGTTTCCTATATTGATACGCTTGAACTACATAAAGAAAGAAGGTTTGAAGATGGTAGAACCCTTTGGGGTTCGACTCCGGCACCACCGCCACACTTATTTCTGCCTAATAACAGCAGTGTTAGGCGCTGCTGTGTTTTATTTTGAAGGGTGTGGTAAGGGAGACAGACTTTTCCGAGGCGTTCCAGCTTAGTCCTCAGGGGTAGCGGCGCATCTGTGACCGAACTCAGGTAGGAATATCTAATCCTATCTGGGGTTAAATACAGATGTCCATGGGCGGCAGTAGCCACTTATCATCAGGTGGACTGCATGCTCGTCTGCTACTCCTACATAATAAAAAAAAACCTAAAGGAATGCCCTTTAATTTTATACAGAAGATGGCAGGGGTTCAGAAAATGACATAGGGTGTGCCTTTTATCCCGAAAAAAGTACTGTTCTCGGGGGATAGATAGAAACCTCTGAATGCGAATGTAAGCTAGTTTCATACTGAAAACTTTGTTGGAACATGTTTTTAAATATATCACCTAGTTATTTATTTCTTGTTATAATTGCGCCACACTTTTTACCATTTTACTACCGACGCTATGAACGACCAAAAAGGGGTTGCTTTATAACTCTGTACGTAAAAAAATAATAAAAACTGAAGTTTAGTCAAGTACATAGGTACAGTTTGTGAAGTCAAAATAGGTCGACTGTGGTATAAGGTGGCATTTCATCATATCACTCACGAGCCCAGAGGAACGAAAAAAATATAAATTGGAAGTGCCGCCACGTCAACGCTTTTACGCCCGGATTCCTAGCCTACCAACATATTCCAATATTCCGTATTCAATCTGAGTTAAAACTTTTCAAGTATGTGGGGTACGGCGAACGATATGACCCATGTGATTTGAAAATGTAGGCTCATTGTTACAGCTGGAATTATGACTAGTTTGACTTTTGACACGAAATAAAGTTGTAGATAAACCTAATACTGCTTTATGAAACGAATTTAAGGAATTAAAACGTCAATAAAGGCTAATCATGTCATTAAAATTGGTGTGATGAGTTTATTGGTTGTTTGGTTTTAATAGGCTTCCGTTTTTACCTTTTAGGTAAAGAACCCCAAAAAAAGTTAAAAAAAACTTTTTATTAATACTATGTATTAATAACATAAACTATTTTCTTGGTCCAATTTACAACTTTTATTATTCCTGCCATAGATTAGTAAAGATTACTCACTCCTAACAAGAAAATGAACCCAGTTTTGAGAATTGAAATAGTTGCGTAAAAAAGTTTTGCCACGTCTCCGTGCTAAAATGTCCCTAAAATATTTGAAATAATTATTTATTTATTATGTAAATTACGCAGTATTAGTTATTTATTCGTAAATTTTCTCTAAAAATGTTTTTATTGGTCAAGAATTCAAAAAAAGAACTTAATAAGCCGTTTTTGGCTTCATTCAATTTCAAGGCGGCGAAGGATCTTTACTAATCTATGCACAGAGATCTGTGAATCTATGATTCCCGCGTAAAATACAAGTCTCGCGCCAAGCGCGTTCTTTTTCTTTTTTTATGCTAATGCACACAATCGTATAACCCATATAGCCAGTGAATAGTCACTTAATATAGTAAAAATGGGCACTTATTATTATAAAAATAACAACATGAATATAACACAAAAATTAATTATTTAAATAATTTGAATATATCGCTAATAATATATAACGCAAAAATACCCAAGGTTAATCATTATTCACATCCAGATCAAATGGAAAAATAAAGGTGATACTGATATCTTCAAGACATTTCATCATAAGAATAAATAATAGATTGCATATCTATTACAGATCGTAGATCGTTTTTCATCCAGCGAGAAAAGCGAGTACAGAAACCGGTAAACTAAACACTCGTAGAAACATTTTCGTTTTCCCGTTGGATTTTCACAATGGAAATGTCACTCAGTTCCGACAACGCCATTTTCCACTCATTCGATCAGAAAAGCGGTAACCTCACTTTTTCTATGACTTCCGTAAATATGTAATAGTTGAGTTATAAATTCGTAGATGTCTAGGTAGTAAATTATACTATTGAATAATATGCTATGTTTAAAAGCTTTTTTTTTAATATATAAAAATCTTAAACTACGGATATCATGCAAGCAATGCCTTATAATATTTTTGGAACGAAGTTCCTTATCGCACGGTACGCTGGGTAAGGGGGCTAGGCGAGCGTCACGAAAAATCCTCACGACACTTTTGCTATAGTGCGTAGCACTCGGAGAGGGAGCAGACCGAGTATTATTTTTAATTTTTTCCTGAGTTTCGGTAATAGACGTTCCATGATACAAGTACGTTTGTAAGCAACATCATATATTAACATATGTTGCTTTGTAATAGTATCCCGGAAATTGTCTTAGAAGCTCATTGGTCACTAAATCACACTTATGTTGCTTGGAAATATCATATATTGACACATGTTTTCAATATTTTCCGAAATTTAGCTCTAGACACTCATTTGACATTAAATCACGCGTGTGTTGCTAAACAGCATCATATGTTGACACATCTTTCTCGGCAACATTTCTCAGAATTTATTTATAGACGCATGTTCACCATTAAATCACACCGATGTTGCTCTGAAACATCATATGTTGACACATGTTTATAAGCAACATTTTTTTAATTTCTATTTTATTATATTTCATAATTACATTTAATAAATTTTTCACAAAGCAGTACCATTTATTTTTTATATTTCATGGTTATCATTATGTTTGGAACAAGATGGCATACTACCACAGACACCTAATATCACTATGACAGTATTATTTTGTTTATTTTTTAAACTATTTCTTTAAATTACACATTACCTGTTAAACTAAATAAATGTAAGGCAATTTATTTCATTCTAAAATAACGTGAGTGAACAATCGAATAACCTAACAGTCGGTTCATAAAATTTCACAGAAGTGCAGTGGATAACAGTAAAAGAATAACAATTGAAAGCGATGAAATGTAAATGAAAAACAAAAACGTAATGTTCATTGAATCTACAAGGTTCTCGAGGTTATTTAAAACTGCAAACACTTTGCACGTTCTGAATAGGGTTGGCACTTTTTTTTTAAATCTAGAAATGAATGCAAAAACAGTAACACAAGTAAATAAATAGAGTCACTGAAAACCGCCTCCTTTCTTAATCGATATAATACCCGATTATTTAAAAATAAGCTAATGCTTATTTTTTTAGCTTACATTACTGCCCCAATTTAGACAATTCCAACGACACCTCATGTGTTTAAATCTGTTAGGATGTTTAAACTGTAGGACATGCAAAATATACACACGAAATACACAAGAATTACATTACTCTCTGCAGTCGGGTAAAAAGAATATATAGAGGAAAACTAAGAAGTATGTCTTATTGAAGAATGTTATCACCCTATAAATGTATAACAATTTTTTATTAGATTTAGTGATGTTCTTCATTGTTTCTTGTAGTTAACAACTAAATATAACTTTCAAAATAGACTAGATAAATAAAAAAAAAGTATTTTTTGTATTGTTTTTGACCCCTGAAAATATGGAGTCTATATGAAAGAACGTACAATACTTTATTATAAGTACAGGTGGCAACCCTAGTTCTGTGATAGTTCAAACAGATAAAGCGGAAAATATTTATCTTGGCACGAAAACCATAAGTATTGCTATTATATTCGACTTTTGTTAACATTATTTTTATTATTAGGTACTACCTCGTTTATTTAATCGTCTTGAAATCGTTTGTTTAACAACTACTTGAACGTAGAAATATGTACTCGTATTCATTAAACAGTTTACAGATTTGTTTATTGAAAGGCATATTTCAAATAGTTTCCATATAACTATTATTAGTTTAATAATAAAAGCCAATTTGACACCATATAGCTCACGGACGATTATTTTTATCAAAACTGAAGAAGGACTGTACCCTTAGTATGAGTTTTTACGATTTACAAAAATGACTGTTTTTGCATTAGTTTACGTATTTGCCCATACATTTCCAATCAACGCCTCTAGTGGACTGTATCAGAACTGATTGGAAATATATGGGGGAACGTATTCCAAAAACAGTAGATATTTTTTGTCAAAACGTTAAAACTCATACTAAGGGTACTGGAGTATACTCAACCACAGAAGGACACCGGTTTGTCAAACTATTACCTACTGTTATATTAAGCACATAATTAATCTCAAAGTGACATGGAATTATGCTACAATCCACCATGCTGGCCAATTGCAAATTGGAAGACTTCACACGACTTTGTAAACTTTTTGTAAATGACTCTCAGACGTATACATTTCCTAAAAAAATCATTTTCTTTACCGTTAAATCGAGTGACAGTTACTTCCTAATACACACGTAACTTCTAAAATCAGGGGTGCCTGGAATTCGAACCTCGGACCCCCCATTGAGAGGCTTCAACCGTACCGGTTTGTTGGAGGTAAAATCCTTCTTTGAAATTATATAATACAATTGCATTTTATACGGCTCTCTACACTTACGGCTCTACCTGCAAGTATCATACACGGTTATTCCATTAGGTATTACGCGGAAATTGTAGAGACCTCACAAATTTTCAATGTGAAAAGCATATTACATCATCAACGACATTCCCGGCGAAATGTTCTGCAATTTTCAAAAACTTCGGAAAAATTTAAAAGTTTGTAGGTAGAAAATCCTACTATACTATTTCCATTTCTTTATTTTCTCGATGACAGTTCTTGTAATGTTGTAATGACCAAATAAGCAATTATATCGATCGCATATATTTATTATATGTATTTTGTACAAAGGCAAATACAACAAAGCTTACGCCGTAAGAAAGATAAGACAACGTTATACTTACGTTGATACTGCTAAGCTTGTATATTTAAAAAAAAAGTAAATTCAAATTATAGTAGGCATAATCAATCAAAAATGTATACGTGTAACATCTTGTAATGAAATGTGTATAATAATATTATAAGTATATGTAATAAAATATTATAGTAAATAAATTTGTACAATAGTATCCGGCAGTAGTTTAGTTTCTTCCATTTAATAATTATAGTTCAAAAAACTAAATAACACGCTTTTATGATAAAATCAACTAAAAAGTAGAAAATAATTTTCAATCTAAGAATCAATTAAGGAACAGTAAATAGTATAATTGTGGAAAAAGTGTGGGGTGCTTTTCGAACCTGATAAATGGACTGTTACTGTTCCTTAATTGATTCTTAGATTGAAAATTATTTTCTACTTTTTAGTTGATTTTATCATAAAAGCGTGTTTTTTAGTTTTTTGAACTATAATTATTTATTAATTTTTAGTATTTCTCGTTATAGCGACCACCATTATTCATCGTTTGTAAAAAAATCAAGTGTCTATCTATTACGATTTAAGAGATAAAGCCCAACGACAGACGAACAGACCGCAGAGGGTTTCGTTTTAACCTTTGAGTACGGAATCCTAAAAATCATTCTACAAGAGGGCATTATAGATATGTTTCAGAACATTTGAGTTATAGGGAAATAACATTATTATTTTCTAAACTAAAAATCACGATATAAAAGTTACGCCTATTGAAACTAAATAGCAATAATTATTTGCAATCTAAAGTTGCGATGAACTTTGCTGAAGGTGCTTGAAAAATCTCGCCTCGAAAATCGTTAATCCTGAGGATGTTGATAAGGACAATGGTACAAAACTATTAATGTTTAAAATATTGAATTGTCATCGGTCCTTAATAAGTATGCCAAATTTCGAGTTAATCCGACGTTTTGAAGGGGGTTAAAATCATGTTCAAAGATTCCGTTACATACTAACATACCAACATACCAACATACATACGTCTGAAGCTAATAAAAGCGTGTTAAAAAGAAACGTTCCTGTGATCGAGTTACGTTTATCGTTATAGCTCCTATAGTTATCATTATGTGTAGCACATCACTACCTGTCCATGAAGTACAGTATTATCTGTGTGACATTTTAACGTAAACAACACAAAATTACATGGGCGTCGATCTGTCATTGAGAAAATAAAGAAATGGAAATAGTATAACAGAAGGTACCGTGAAATTACAAATTATTTTTATTTTATAGTCATGTAGGTATTTGGTTTTTTGATGTAACTAGTTTCAACGATGTTTTTGATGTTACTTTGGTAATACATGCAAAACTGCCTTTAAACTGTGTACGTATGTTAGACTTATGTTAATAGGTAATATTTTATGGTGTTATTGCTCATGTAATGGCAACTATAAAACCTCAATTGCAATTTAATCTCGCAGTTTTGTACTTATTATACTACAGTAGCACTACCATGAGTTGGCATAGAAACGCCACTATAGAAATTGTAAATAGAAAACTATTGTCATTTTGCTAGTGAATAACATAACTACTATCGTTACGGTATTTCTTGACAACGTCTGTCAAATTAATGACTCATGGGACCGAATTTGTATGGCAATAGATCATAATGACATTCGCTAGCGATTTGATTTCGATAAGTTTTTTACGTTACGAGTGGCTCACACTACGGAATTTAGTTCTACGAGTAACCACCAGAGGCGCTGTACAATTTTTCATACATTTATTTTACGCAGTCGCTAGCGAGTAATACTTTTGTAAACTCATGGTAGTGCTACAGAAGTATTTTACTACATTACATTCCGGTAGTATATCCAGATATGTATGTGTAGACAGTAATATTTTATCTACTATTTGAAAAAAAGTATTTCCTTACATATCAATATAATTATTGAAGCTATATAAACGTAAGTGGACAGTTGCAAAAAATTTTTTTGAAAGTCTTACGAATCAAAAGTTATAAAATATTATTTTTTTATAACACTTTAGTAGCTAAGGAGATTGCAGTCCACTTCATAGTATGTGTCACTGTCCCCCATTGACATCAGTGAGTAACTCCATTGATATATAGAACAGGTCCTTTTTTTTACGAGGGGAAATCAAAAAGTACCCGACGTTATGGGAGTGACGCCGGATTATGTGGGACTTTTACCGCACTAAAACCCCCCCGGTGGCCGTCCTCGGCGCTGCGTAGAGGACTCCGGGATCTCCAAAGGAACGCAACCGGAGTCCTCTCAGCGCATAGCCCCGTCGGGGTCCGCCCAGGTGAGCTTGTCGCTCGCCACACCGTCTGGTGTGTACAACGGTATGTGACCACACATACAGCCGTCCTTCCCGGGGTCGCTGACGGGCGGTTCGAGCTCTTGCCACCCGCAACGCCGGGAGCCCCCTTTTAGTCGCCTCTTACGACAGGCAGGAGATAGCGTAGTCCTATTCTACTCCCGTAACTACAGGGACGATATAGAACAGGTCCTATCTGACGCCCATCACGGATGCTTTGCCACTTTTGAGGAATAAGATGTTCACCTCATATGTAAGTCAACCGGTATCTGCACTCTTCAACTGAAACGCAGAACTGCTTCACGCCAGAATTAAATGTGACGGTGGTACCTACCATGTCGAAAAATACTGACTCTATCACCTTTCAAGACTTTCTGCCTTGGGTCGTCAGGTATATTTCGATTAGCAATCTAATAAAAGTAATTTCCGATGTGACATGTCTATCAAATTCTTCAGGGTAAATAAATATTTAATCGGCATCATTCGCAAAAAGAATATAAGGACAAAAATATATTTATGACGAGCTTCAGCGCACAGATTCGTTCCAACAACTCTTATCAACTGAATCTTATTATAATACTAATTTTATGGGTGCTCGAACACAAAGTAGTATTAAAATTAAATATCATGTAATCCTAGTAACTAGAAAATTATTAAACAAAGGAAAGAAGTGCGAAAAGTATTTACTCCCAGAATATATATTCATACTCGTGCAATTCATAATTAGATTAATAAAAGCAATAAATAAATAAACCCGCGCATAAGTTATGTTTTGCGTCAAGATGCAGCAGCCAGGATACAGAAAGACCGAATTACTTATATATATGTCTTTAATCAAAACCGAATATTACAAGTTTTGGATTAAATCTAACCTAAATTACAACTAACTATCCTAAGTGACTTGCTGGGGCAATATTAGCGCCCAGAGTGAATTCCCACGTTCGGGACTATACGGTGGAAACGGAGCGGTGGTGCGGAGTCACCGTTCCCACGGCACGGCGGCGGTGCAGGATCGGATGTCTTCTTCATAATTTTGTATAAGGGGAATGCCTAACTATGGTGATTAAGGCCAATATATAACATATACAACAACATTACCCATAAAGATAGCGAGGCAAGGAAAAAATTTACATTACGTTAGGCATTCAAATGACAATTATTCCCAAATCACAAACAAACACTACTACTTTCTAGTCTTGGGCGTAATAGTTCGCGACTGGGATCGCTCGATCTAGTTCGCGGCTCCTAAACGAACTAGTTCACACTTTTAGTTCGTTTGCTTCCAACTGCTTACCGAATAGTTGGGATTTGGGAACTGAAGAACAGATGAACTAAAAGAGCGAAAGAACTGCCTTTTTTGCGTTATTTGTAGATTATGTGACAAGATTAGGAAATGCGTGAATTAAAATGTTTGAGCGCTAAAAACAGGATATACCTATTGATTCTTATAAAATGTTCATAAAATATGTCGTTAACATTAGTTCGGTTACCGCCATTTTTTCACTAGTTTAGTTAGGAGCTAAAGAACTATGGAACGGGAAATCTGGGATCAAGTTCGCGTAGTTCGTCTGCGGGAGCGCTCTTCCGAACTAGTTCGTTCGCGAACTACACAAGACTACTATTTTCGACCATATATATAAATTCATGTATGTTGACAGCATAGATTAGTAAAGATTATTCACTCCTAACAAGAAAATGTTCCCAGTTTTGAGAATTGAAATAGTTGCGTAAAAAAGTTTTGCCACGTCTTCGTGCTAAAATGTCTCTAAAATATTTGAAATAATTATTTATTTATTTATTTATTTATTTATTACGCAAATTACGCAGTATTAGTTATTTATTCGTAAATTTTCTTTAAAAATGTTTTTATTTGTCAAGAATTCAAAAAAAGAACTTACTAAAATAAGCAGTTTGTGGCTTCATTCAATTTCAAGGCGGCGAAGTATCTTTACTAATCTATGGTTGACAGTGACACCTCTACGCGAAAAGTGTTTGCGATATTCTAGTTGCCGAATATGTTTCGTTACATTTGTAACGTTAATTCGTAACAATTCATTTATTTAGGAAGTTAAAAATATCTTTCCTGAAAATAACAAAATTAGAAATACGACGTGATGCTTAAACGATTTATCGGATTAGCCGGCAGGTGTGACGGCAGGCTGAAATTTAATCCCTACCACCTATTTATAATACTGAGATGCTAAATTTATTGAAAGGGTGTTTGGAATCTCATTCTGCCATAATTTAATATTTTTGACGCAAGCAGCTTACGATCTCTCTGCTTGAATAAATATTTACATATTTTTCGTGGCGGAGAATTAATATATGAAGTTTTGAGTGGTAAACATAAACTTTGCATCAATTAATTCTTAACTATTTGTTAATAAGTCTCAACTGACGAAATGTTGTGAACTTTAGATGTACGGGTAACTTTAGATGTGTTATATTTTAATTTAAACTTTTTCATTTAGATGCACAAAAATGTAAATAAGTGATGAATTATTTTGATATGAAAAAGCAAATGAACGTATCTTATTTGTACCATGGGCATGGGCACGGACTATATTATCATCATCATCATCAATCCATTATTGTTCCACTGCTGGGCACGGGTCTCCTCTCAAAATAAGAAGGTTTAGGCCATAATCCACCGCGCTAGCCAAGTGCGGATTGGTAAACTTTACATACCTTTGAGATTTCTTTTTTTTTATAAAATCTTTCAGGTATGCAGGTTTCCTCACGATGTTTTCCTTCACCGTTTAAGCGAGTGATAATTCATTTCTAATACGGACATAAAATTTTGAAAAATCAGAGGTGCGTGCCTGGGATTTGAACCTCGGACCCCTCGATCGAGAGGCCGAGTTTCTTAACCACTAGGCTATCACTGCACGGACTACATGGCGTCAGCAAAGTTCGGGAAATTGTGAAACTATTAAGCATAAGGGAGAGGACACGTGTTTAACCTACTTACTTTTATTTGCATTCAATTTAACGTACAAAGGTCTTTAATAGTTTCGAAATGACTTGCCCAAACGCTTCAACAGGACAATACCCAGTGGAAATCTGTATTGACTACATTGAACTCTACAGTACGTTAAACTTAAATGAGTAACGGCTGTAAGATTAATTAATAAGGAACAGGTGTAATCAAAGTTACAGTATGATTCAGTGAAAAGTTATCAAACTGGAAAGTGAAAGTGCGAGTTTCGAAATGAAAGACTTTGAGCGATGGTTAATTTATTTGACTTCATAATATCCTTCGCGACAAACAGAACATAACGTGATGTATCTATTCCTTTATGAAACAGTAAAAACAGAAAATCCTACACCAAATGCCAGAACAATAAACTCGTCATAAAGAAAGTAATCAGAACTGGTTTACGTCTTTTTTACAAGTCAGCAAACTCGTGTGTCTATTTGATAACACGACTAATAAATTAGATCTTTTGCTTACGCTGTTATAGTGTCGATAAAACAAAACATAATGTTTTTTTATTCACGAAGGGTAAGGTTTTTCGTACCCTGTAGCCTTGCTTGGCTGATTTTAACATTATGATGTGTCATTGGATTCATCTAAATTGTATGAGTGACAGAGGCAATAAAAATAAATTTTATTCTCTAGTTGTCGTTTGTCAATATTTTTTCTTAAATATACAGGGTGAATTTTTCAAATAGGGCTTCAGGGCCAAATCCGAAACTATAAAGATTAGCAAAAAATGCTGAAAGGAGTTACGAGGCCGGTTTTGATAAAACTTAAACTGCATCATTCGTTTTCTAAAATATCTTTTTCCCTAGCCGGGAATCGAACGAGTTCATTTTGACAAAAAAAAACCTCTATATATTCCTCTATCTGATAGCGTTGCTTATAAGGATCAAATTGTGGGAAGTAATGATAAATGACAAACTAAAGGCAGGGGACACCGGGGATTCTGGTCCTGGAACTACAGGAACAATAGTTAAATAACCTAGCAATTATTATAGACACAAAAACCATACTGGTTGAAAATATAACCTATGTCACTCTAACAGTTCAGACAAAGCCAAAAACACCTCATATGTTAAAATCGATCAAGCCCTTTGGGCCGTGGGTCGTACCAAAGAATGAGACATACATAGAAAGAGAAGTTTTAAAAAGTAAAACTAAATGGAAACATGCACGGAAGATGTGGAAGTTATAAGCCTTTGAAGTGCAGCTTTATCTAGATAATATTCCCATTTGAACGTGGTTCTGAAAGTTTTTGCAAAACAAAAAAGTGCAGACGTGGTAGAAGCTCAACTTAGACTTTTATCTTTCTTTAATATGAATACTTCAGCGGAAGCGTCGCTCTGAACGGAACTTTGCGTTGGTATATTTTAAATGACAGAAATATGTTTGTAACTTTGTGCATTTAATGTAAGTATATTCCACTATTCGACGTTTTATCCGACACTTTACATGTTAAAGTCACTTTGGATCGTAGCGCGTGCCAAAGAATCAGTCGGGTACAATGGTACTCAGTTTTATGGACATTACGGCCCATGAATAACTCTAATTCTAAATAGAACCTTACATCTCTTACAACATCTAAAATCGAACTTGCATGTGTCATTTTCCCCAATAACTGGATTTGAACAACAAAGTGTAAATAGTGCTACCGTTATAGTATGAAAAATAAGAAAAACTCCATAATCAATCACCAAATTGTTCTGCCCACAAATCTTCAAATTTCGTTTTTAGATTATCTTTTTTCAGTGATACAATATAAATCAGTTTGCTACCGCTATGTGAGTTTCAGTTTGTTTGTAATTTTTGAGGAACCAAAATAAACCAATGCGAGTATATTCCTAGAACTGTAAGGTCGGATATTGATACTCTTATAAATATTTTCATGCGGTATTGTTGTTTAATACTAAGATAACATTGTATTTAACATAACTTCTATTTAACCGACTTCTTAGTGAAATAATGTCAGTAGAATTTTTTTCATAAGCTACAAAATGCTTAGGACCTCGTTATTATTGAACAATATGTAGGCTATATTTCATTGGATACTACAGGAATAATGTAATATCAAGAAGAAATCATCAATATCTTGAAGATTTATTGAGACAATTATGAAAAGATCTTCTTCTAAAACTAGCAGGCTTATCCGGGGTACATAGTTTAACGAGTTAAGTTTTTAACTCTACGCGCCCATTACGTAATTAACATCGGAACTTTATGCACCTCTTTTGTACTATTTACAATTAGATATTATTCTAATCTCTCAATATACATACCCCATCATTCGCCATGTAAAAATGTTCAATTTTTCCCACAGCCATATTTTTAGTTCTTCAAATTACAATAATAATATGAACATAAATTCCAATCTCGTCGCCAAATGAATAATATGTAAGCTATATTTAATTGGGTACTACAGGAATAATGTAATATCAAGAAGCAATCAAGATGTATTCGAAGACAATTACGACAAGTAAATTCTTCTAAAAATGTACATACATGCCAATTACCTAGGCATTAAAGGCATGCAAAATACAAATGAGCATGCAGTCCACTTGATAGTAAATAGATGGGACCTATACTTAACCTCAGATAACATTGCTGCCAGAGGTCGGCCACATATCTATTTCTACACCTATTTTTTTTCTTCTCGAGGGGGGAAACCTTCAAAAGGTACCCGGTGCCGTGGGAACGACACGGGGTTATGTGGGATTTTTACCGCACTAAAACCCCCGCGGTGGCCGTCCGCAGCACTGCGTAGAGGACTCCGGGATCTCCAAAGGAACGCAACCGGAGTTCTCTCAGCGCACTGCCCCGTCGGGCTCCGCCCAAGTGAGATTGAATCACCACACCGTCCGATGTATACGACGGTATGCGACCACACATACCGCAGTCATTCCCGGGGTCGTTAACCGGGCGGTTCGAGCTCCCACTCTTACCGCCCGCAACCCCGAAAGCCCCTTTTAGTCGCCTCTTACGACATGCAGGAGACATTGTAGCCCTATTCTGGTCCCGGAACTACAGGGACAATCTATTTCTACACCTGAATAAGTTGTAACGCCTCGTATGTAAAATATTTATCACTTACCTCTTACCCTTCAAATCAGAACACATTATAAAAACAGCGCTTAACACCGTTTTTACAAAATTGTGGCAATGGTGCCACCGGAGTCAAAACACGAATATTAAATAATACCTCAATCAATCAAATCGCCTGAAAGATAGAAGCAGCATGGTTCCAACGCGGAGGTATTGCGATTTGCGTTTGGGTTCCCTTTGGATGACTGCCATATACGACCATCCTAGTCCTCAAGAGTAGTGACTCATCTACGATGATGATGATCTATGACTTCATGTGGAACCCCTATTCCATATAGAGTTGTTTATAGATGACCATGGGCGATAGTGACCACACGCCGTCACGTGGACTGGATCCACTTCTGTAGCACTACCATGAGTTTACAAAAGTATTACTCGCTAGCGACTGCGTAAAATAAATGTATGAAAAAATTGTACAGCGCCTCTGGTGGTTACTCGTAGGACTAAAATCCGTAGTGGCGTATCTCGATACGTAAAAAACCTATCGAAATCAAATCGCTAGCGAATGTCATTATGATCTATTGCCATACAAATTCGGTCTCATGAGTCATTAATTTGACAGACGTTGTCAAGAAATACCGTAACGATAGTAGTTATGTTATTCACTAGCAAAATGACAATAGTTTTCTATTTACTATTTCTATAGTGGCGTTTTTTGCCAACTCATGGTAGTGCTACTGCTATCATAATGAAATGTATTATGAAACAAATAAACATCGAGTTTCTTGAAACATAAAATATTTTGTGGTTGTCATAAATATAACGATTAAATCAAGTTGAGCAATTTGAGTAAATATTTTAATAAGTGGTAAAGCTAAAATTTTAATATGGCCCCGCATTATGAAGTTCATAATAACTTAATTTCAAAGTCGCAAAGTGCTAGCAAAGATTGTTTCGAACTTTTTGGCTTCGGTTCCTTATCCACGATACAATAAAATAAACTTTAAGGAAGTGAAGTCCCATTAGTTTGAGTGGATAAATTAATGGATAACAACCCAAAGTTTGTCATACTTTGTCTCTATTTATCTCAATTTTCCACTACCTAAGTCTATAATAAAATTTACTATTTTAACTGGTTTTATTAGTTTGGTTTGTATGTATACATGTATGTATGTTTGTATGTATGTATGTATGTATGTATGTATGTAACTATGTAACGGAATCGTGGATAACGTAATAAGTGAGGAAAAAGTGTGGGGGGCTTTTCGAAAACTTATAATTGGAGCACCCCACGCTGTTTTCACAATAACATAACATTTACTGTTCCTTAATTGATTCCTAGATTGAAAATTATTTTGTACTTTTTATTTGATTATATCATACTTAAAAAAAGCGTGTTTTATTAGTTTTTTAAACTACATTTATTTATCATATAAATAGGCAAAGTAAAACTATTCAGGATCATTTTCTCTTCTGTTTGTGAAGTAGTAGGGTGAAGTTTGCCTTTAGTTTGTCATTCATCATTGCTTCCCATAATTCGATCCTTATAAACGATACTATCCAATGGTAGAATAATAATAAATTATTTTCAAAATGAACTCGTTCGATTCCCAGCTAGGGAAAAGTATTTTTGAAAGGTAACCATGCAGTTTTAGTTTTTATCAAAATCATCCTCGTAACACGTTTTTTCGCTGTGACTTACCACATCGGATTTTTTTTATTGTTTGTTTTTGCGCATGAGAATCTTTCTACATACAAATTGTAAAAACATCTCACAGGGTAACACAAGCGCTCACTATCAAGTGGTTCGTCTCATTCTTATTATTAACTTATTATTGCTCTACTCTACTGGCTAGAGTTGCCGTCTAAAGATATATGGTGAGATATGTTGACTTTTAAAAAGAGTTCTGTAAAGAATCTTCATTGAATATTTGTAACTTTGACTTTGAATTATATAGTTTACTCTCAGGCATTTAAGTTGTCTTTAATTTTAAATAATGTACCATTTTTTTTAGAATGAACGCACTTTGAAAAAACGACTACTTAAAACTACTTTCACATGCGTGGGAAGCCGATATTTATAACAGTGGGCAAATAATGTATGCAGCGGCTCATCTATCTCTTGTATAGTTTTTGCCTAAACATTCAGACATATTGCAGGTTATTTTAGCCACAATGCAATAACGAATGTTTGGATTCGACTGTGGTTTCGGGAAAACGCTGAAATATTTACAAGATTTTTCACGGACATAATCAATTACATCACTAGTTTTAAATACTCCACGTCACTTCACTTCGCAGTGATAGCCAGTGGTATAAACTTCAGCGTCTGACGTCAGAGATCCGAGGTTTTAGATCAGGTATGCCTCCGAGCTTTTTATATTACAAGTATATGCATTTTATAAATTAACTATTACCTCTTCGACAATGTACAAAAAAATTAGGAAACCTACATCCCTGAGAGATCTAAAAATTTTTTTTCAAAGATAGGTACGAATAAGCACTTTGCCAGCGTGAACGATGGCCTAATCCTTCTCCTAAGAAGAGACACGTGCCCAGCTGTGAAATAGCATTACGCTGATTATAAAAACAAAATATTTTACATTATAGTTTACCGCGTAGAATACTAATTTATCGCCAAACATTTTAATTAAGTTATTGAAATTGTATTTCAGGGACCTGAATTGTTAATTACCTAGCTTAATTGCATCACTACATAGTTAACCAACTAATATTATGAATAAACAAATCAGATATAGTCGTCGCTATGACGTACATAATATTAATGTACGAGTATTAGTAAATTAATGATTGACCTACCGGTCATACTATAAAATGATGATAAAATGAAAATTATATTTGATTTAAAAGTATATTTGATTGATTAATCAATCACCATCAATTACTTACGCTTACGATAAAGAAAAGCAGCTTCAAGAAAGCATGAGACATCTGTTTAATAATTTCTAAGATGTGTAAGTTTAGTGACCCGCACTTAGATAGCGCAGTTAACTATCGTTTTAGGACCTTTTTCTTGTCACGCGTGCGTACTCCGCACGCATGTCTCTGCAAACGTCACATGGAGCGCACAACAGAAAAAGTGCTTATAAAACGCATATATTAATAAAGATACTTCGCCGCCTTGAAATTGAATGAAGCCACAAACTCCTTATTAGTAAGCTCTTTTTTTGAATTCTTGACAAATAAAAACATTTTTAGAGAAAATTTACGAATAAATAACTAATGCTGCGTAATTTACATAATAAATAAATAATTTAGCACGGAGACGTGGCAAAACTTTTTTACGCAACTATTTCAATTCTCAAAACTGGGTTCTTGTTAGGAGTGAGTAATCTTTACTAATCTATTATAAAACGATAGTATGTTATGTACATGCGTGACAGGAAATAAACCAAAGGTGGGGTATTATAGTGTTAAAATCATACTTATTATATGAGCAATCCGGGCGTTCTCAATAATGATGAGTTAATTACCAATAAACTAAAACCCTTTTTGCTGTGACAGGAGATCCGAGCCCAGCAGTTGTTCAGTATTTCATTCTATTTCCTCGTATTTCCATTTCTTGGAAATATACCTATGGAAGGTGCTGAAGAAAAAAAAAGGTTTTCTTCTATGAAATCCGATTCCATTGACGCTGTTTATAAACTGCCGCTATAAAAAGGTGTACTTTATTAAAATCCGCAGCTAATTTTTAATGACATTATAGTGATATATCTACATACTTGTAAGTAAGTATTAAAAGTAGTGAAATAGTAACTGAGATACTCTTAGCAACCTTAAGGTTTAAGTCCCGGTCGTATCTCAAAGGACTTGTTCTAGTTAATAAGTTACCCTCGGAATTATTCCTTATTTGCGCTTATTCCCTCTGGCTCAGAATCTGAAGGGCAGTATACGAATTTAATTTATACGAATCATACTACCTTGATAGGCCGAATTATTAATGAATACGATATTAACAGTTTTGTATAAAGTACATCATGTTAAACAGTTAGACCCGAAATATAAAAAACCTTATCATTTACTAGCAGTACCCGCGTCTTCGCCCGCGTTTTGTTCAACTATAATAAAATAAAGCGAATAGCACTCCTGAATAGTGTAACTTTTTGATGATGAAAGAATTTTCATGATCGGATCACTATTTCCGAAGATTAGCCCTTACAAACAAAAAAAAACATCAAAGTTACAAATTTTACCTCCTTATAATATACTCGTAAGTATAGATAGAAAAGGAAGAAAGAGAACCTAGAACAATGCGCATTACAAATCGGAGCGCTAAACACTAAAATATTTATTTATACTTCGTAAAATTTGTTGGACACTTTTATTCACATTCAGAGGGTTCTGTCTTTGATCAGACAAAATTAATTGGGACAAAGAGAATTCTAATGTAGAGCTAATAGAAAACATAATTACATTTGGTACACAGACAATACAAATATTACTGTACTCAAACATAATTATAAACTTGTTAATTTAAATACATACTCAGTTATAAGGTTTTTGCACGGAATAATATTAGAATGTAAATACCCGGTTGTAATTAATCATATTGAAATATGACCTCGTTAGTTCAACTTGCTAGTTCCTTAACTAATTTAACCTCCCCAAGCGAAGCTTACCGCCAAATTAACAACCAACAATAATTTATTTCTATCAATTCCAAACCGACTTTTTGAAGTGAAAATTTCTTTAACGGTGTTATGCACTTTTTGTGATGGGTAAAAAATGTTAAACTCGCATCAGGACGCGTGGCCTGATCGAAAATTCGTAAGACGGCAAAGTAAACTGCAAAATTCAAATGTCATCCGGCGTCAGCATAGAAAAAATATGTCAATGAGTATCAGTTTAATTATTATTTATGATATTTTATTATTCAGGTTAGGTTTCAAATCTTTTCACTTCTGCCGGCACTTTCTAACCCGTTGATTTTTTTACCGTAAAGTAATTGTTTGAATGGTAAAAATATATTTAGCTAGCTATAAAATGATGCACGCAATTAACTGTTAAACTACGCAGTTATATGTTAATTTTAATCCATTAATTTGTAGTCAAAAATTACCAAGACAAAAAATATTTTAGCGTAATGCGTAATGCGATTGTTATGAAAGGTCCAAGAACTATTAAAGAGCATTAGCTTTTGTTGGTGTGAACAATGTATTCTAAATGGAGATGGCGTGATGCGGCCTCCTGGAGGTCAGAAAGCCTCTACAAGGGGGTAGCTTAATTCTACTTTCATATTTATTTCATATTTAAGTTTTAAGAAAATGGTAATTAACGTTTCTATGTCTTTATAAAACTAAGTAAACAATATGTTTATTTATTTTATTTTTTGATAACACAATTTAATGAAAATTCGAAACAGACAAGTGTAGGCGACCTCGATATATTTGTACATATTCAAACGGTCACGAAATATAATAAAGGGCTCGTCACAGGTTTGTGGGCCATGAAAAGGCTGAAAAATACTCGTATAAAGGAAATAATTACCTGAACACTGTAGCTACTTCAGAAGCACTATGCTAATTCTAGACGGCTATTATACATGCCGCTAATTACACTCTCGCTGCCCTTGAACTGAAAAACTGCAACTAGCATTTTCAGACAAAAAATAAAATAAGATTTTTGTGGATATTTTGCTATGACCATATCGAATGATTAAAATGTGTTTTAATGCTCTTTGCTTTTATTAATAGACACAGTTTCTGTTTCTTAAATATATAGTCGATTTAAATTAAAAACCATGATAAGAATCACCAGAATTGTTAAAAACAATTACTTTTTCGCTAGATTAAACCCCATATTGTGCGATGTTTATAAAGTGCTGACATTAAGGTATTTAAAAGGGTTTATTAAAATCGGCAGCAGTAGTAGGTAATATAAAAGTTAAAATCCAATTTCCTAATAGAAACGCTTGGACAATGAAATGAGATTTATATTCAATCGCCGAACAACTGCTTTTGTTTCCAGCTTAGGGTGATGGAAATGGAAAGAAACAAAAAACCTTTTATCGAATTTTATTCCAGCCTATAAGTAATTTTTCCGTTACCGTTTTGACTGTATAGAAAATCTCTCTTTTTTGAAGAGATTTGCTATATTAAATGAATGAAAAATATGTTTGTAAGAATTAAGTAGTGAAATACATAGAATCCTCCGAGACTTCATAGTTTGAGTAGTGTTAGAACCTATTGTGGTTCAACTTCGCTTCTTCTCCATAACAAAACACCTTGTGAAGTGGTGGTAGTTTTACTGAAATTCAAAAAGTGATTGAAAATTGAAAAAAAAAATGATTTGATTTGATTTGAAAAAAACTCCGAAGGCACAACTATTTGTACCTAATAGCAACAGTGTTAACAGGCGTTCCAACTTAGTCGACCGCGAAAAAGCGACTGCCATTTATTTTGAAGCATTATTATTACCTATTTTGTTTTACCAAACAGATAGACAGATAGCGACGGATTAGTAAGGAGGTTTCATTTTTACCCTTTGGCTACGGAACCCTGCAAATAGTACCCCTCGTGTCCGGCTGTATACAGCCATATTTCTGAACATCAAATATTGATAAGTAATTGTATTTTTTAACAAACCTAATTGCATCGCAACAACTTTATTGCACCGCATTTTGAACGCATCAAGTTTATCTAATTTGAACGAAACACAATGCAATTTAGGTAATAGCAACAAGTTATCTATTTAATGTCAAGTGTTGATAACAATTTGGGCAATTTGGCACAAGTGACGTTAGCCCGTATAATCAATATGTTAGATTCTTATCGGGAAGTGGCGAAATTCCTGCCGTTCTAATTAAGTGAGTACAAAACCGTATTGGAATAAATGAACAGAACTAATTCTAAATTCAAGGGACTTTTTATATCAGAAACAAAGTTCACGTTTAGGAATTACGCTTTTATTATTTTCAGCAATCATAAAAAATGTATTGTGAAAAAGTTGGTAAGCTAATTTCCCAATCCCAAGCGAGGTTGTTCAAAATATTTTTTTTAGTGTGAATACATAAATCACACGGCTTCTTGTGGAAAAAAAAATATATTTGCCAAGACTTCTCCTTGGCCGCGTGAGATATAAGTCGACCCTTCGTCGTTATTCGTAATCAAATCAAATCAAATATGCCCCTAAGATCTGATTTAAAACAAGTGTAATAAAAACTACTTAACTTATTAAGCTGTTTAAGCTTCAGAACGTACTAAAGAAATTGACATACATTCAAGTATAATAGGTATATGTATGTTACACACTCGCAAAACATTATCCTCTTTCTGGGGCAGTTGGGTATAATTACAAGCTCACTTATTTATGTGCTCAATAATTAATTTTGTTCCTTAATAAGATATAGCAAATAAATCTTAATAAAATATTCTGCATATGTATATTAGATTATGTGTATATTTCTTTGTTAATCTCGACTGCATAGACGTTGTTGAATGTGCTAGTCGGATTAAAAAACCAGCTTGACCCGATATTACTATTATCTACCCATTGCTTTCCCACTGCTGGACACAAAACTCCTCTTAGATTAAAAAGGACATAGTCACCGCGCTACCCAAGTGCGCACTGGATTAGACTTCACACGGCTTAAAGGTCTTTTATAGAACTGCCTGGCATGTAGGTTATTTAAGTAAGTGGTAATTAACTTCTCATACACATGTAACTTCTGACAATAAGAGGTTTAGAGCCTGGGATTGAAATCCCGAACCCCTATTGTGAGAGGCCGAATGTCACAAATGCTATCAAAATCACCTTAGTCATAAAGGTATCACCTTGTATTACTAGAAACAATAAATTCAACAACTCCCAACAATATTTCCCAAGCGGCGTTTTTGCAACCTTGACTTCTAAAGTGGGTAAGAAAAGTATAAAACTATTATTAAAATGTCGCCCAAGCCGCTTATTTCTACCATTATCATAGCGGGTACCGTCTTGTCGTCGGAAATGATTTTTAAAAGGGTATTAGAATAAATGGTTTTGTACTTTTCTTATATCATTGTATGTTTTATAAATACAATGATAGCAATTTTTCCATTGAAAATGATTTTATTTATGAGAATCCATATTTAAAATTACCAAAAAGCAGTAATAGGCTAATTGATAGTAACTCGGCCACTTATTCGGGTCTGATGTTTAAATACCTGAATCCCACGTCATAACTTTCAAAAATTATATGCGTTATAGAAATTAATTTTGCTCAAAGTCGTGAGCAGATTTACGGTTTCGATAGATCACGGTATGAATAGAGTAACTATATCCCCTATCTGTTATAAGTGGAAACTAAAAGATGGCTTCCCTGGATTGGGAGCGACTATAGTGGAAACTCGTACCATCCAGCCAACGACCCCAAGAAAGACTCTCATCGTAAATCTTGCGTAATAATGCATAATACTTAAGTGCTTAAATGGTTTGGTTCCGTTGAAGATCCTGAATAGCTCTACATAGCGCTGAGGAAAGCCACTGAGTGTCTATCCCAAAGCATCCTTTCGAAGGTTTCACTCCCATTGTTAGTAAAAGTATATAAGCATTAATGGTCACTCCAGATAGAGATATCGATCGATAGCTATTACTGAAATCCGACGCATTCGCTTTAAATATGATTCCACTTAACAAAAATACAGTACAGAACTCAAATGATTTGATAACCGCATCAATAAAAAGCACTGGACTTTGACACTGTGTTTTCAATGACCACATCAAGAATGCGTGATCCAAAAAGATTAACCTTGAATAATGTAAACAAACAGACGGTTTTAACACCATCAGGCGAGCAATCCATCATTCTCTGTGAAGAATGTACGAATTGACCCACGCATATCTATTTAAGTTTTAACTGCGCATTTGTAAAAGTTAGAAAATGAGTTTCATAGTGTATACAGATTAAGTAGAAGGCGCCTAAAATGTTATCTAAAATATATCATGTAACAAAGTGAAAATGAAAACAACGTAGCATTTTCAAACATAATTTTGAATAGTCGATATTTCAAAACGCAAATCAAGGAAGCCGTCTTTATATGGAATGTGTATGTTTATATTTTTTTAAAAATAACATAAGTAATATAATATTTGAGAGCCCTTTCCTATTACAAAACGTGATTAGGGGGACAGTAGGGGGTAAGAGCCACTTTAAAATATTAAAAATAAATAACACTTCTATCACAACAACAACTGGAGATTTTTTATTTCATAACTCTAAAATATAAACCATTTAATTTAATTGGATAATCTTAAAAAATACTAAATATGGTGTAACAATTGGTATTGTGTCATCTATCGTTAATTATACCCTCTAGGCTACATTTTACAGTTTACATACGCTAATTTGCGTTATTTGATAAATTCTCATGTAATTTATTTTGATAGTCAATTTGCAAAAGCTTTATAATCAAAAGGTTTAAAAATTGAGTATTCAGTAATTGAAAAAATCCCATCAATCAAGTTTTAGATATAACGATGTTTACTTGCTTGTGTTAGGTTATTAAAATTATTTTAATTGATTTTTACGGTTAAAATTTAATTATGTTGTTTCTTTAAAGAACTGATACAATCTATATATATAAAAGAGATTTCCACGTATATAGTCACTCATCACGATATCTCTGGAACCATTAGAGCTAAAGACTTGAAATTTGGTAGGAATATTCTTTTCACCGAGTAGAGGTCAGCTAAGAACGGATTTTACGAAATTCCACCGTTAAGGGGGTTAAATGGGGGTTGGAAGTTAATATGAAAGTCCGTCAGTTTTAAAGCAAACTAGATGAAAATTGGTATTTAGCTTTCTGATTTAAAGTAATAAAAATCTAATCTAAGGGTTTTTCCAAAATCAACCCTAAAGGTGGTTAAATAGGGGTTGACAGGTTATTTTAAATTTTGCCATTTTGGAAGCCAGCACTATGAAAGTTAGCCATTGCTTTGCTGGTTAGATATAAAATAACTTTAGTTCTACCGTTTTTGGAAAATCAACCCCTATGTGGGTTAAATAAGGGTTGTAAGTTTGTATAGAATTCCCCCAGTTTTGATGTAAACGCTATCAAAATCGGTATTTAGGTTTTCGATTAAAAATAATGAAATACCTATTTCACCATTTTTGGAAAATCAACCCTTAAGTTGGTAAAATAAGGGTTAACAGCTTATTTTAAAATTTGCCAATTTGAAAGCCAGCACTATGTAAGTTAGCCATTGGCTCACTGGTTAGCTACAGTGGAACTATAATTCTACCGTTTAGAAAATGAACCCTTATTTGGGTTAAATAAGGGTTGTAAGTTTGTATGAGAGTCCCCCAGTTTTGATGTAAACTGTATAAAAATCGGTATCTGGGTTTCGATAGAAAATAATTAATCATCTATTTCATTGTTTTTGGAAAATCATCCCTTAAGTTCGTTAAATGGGGGTTGGAATTTTATTTCAAACTCCGTTAATTCGGAAGCAAGGACTATAAAAACTTGCATTTGGCTTTCCTGTTAGAAATAATAGAACTTTTTAACACCATTTATGGAAAATCTACCCTCAAGAGGGTAAAATAGGGGTTGTAAGTTTGTATGAAAGTCCTCCAGTTTTAATGTAAACTGTATAAAAATCGGTATTTGGGTTTTCGATAGAAAATAATTAAACACCTATACCATTATTTTTGGAAAATCATCCCTTAAGGTCCTTAAATGGGGGTTGGAATTTCATTTCAAACTCCGTTAATTCGGGAGCGACCACTACGAAAAATTATCATTACAATCAATGAAGCATCTGAGTCACGGTTTTTTTTAGATTTTTAGATTAACCCTTAAGACTGCTATAGAAGGGTGTATGCATTATGCCTTTCTGTTTACACATCTGTTTCAGCATTTTAGCAACTCAACAATCAACCACCATTAGGGTACTATTTTTTTTATACTATAAAAGTAGACGACGAGCATGCAGTCCACCTGATGGTAAGTGGCTATGGACATCTGTAATCAACCCCAGATAGGATTAGATATTCCTACCTGAGGTCAGCCACAGATGCGCCGCTACCCCTGAGGACTAAGTTGGAACGCCTCGGAAAAGTCTGTCTCCCTTACCACACCCTTAAAAACGGAACACAGCAGCGCCTAACACTGCTGTTATTAGGTAGAAATAGGTGTGACGGTGGTGCCGCCGGAGTCGAACCACAAAGGGTTCTACCACCTTTAGAAACCTATAAGTAAAGGAAGATTCTTTAAAAACCGTTGTTGAAGTTACTTCCTTTGGCGTGTCTGGAAAAAGAACAGAGTGCAGAGAGGTTTAGTGTAGGGTGAAATTCCACGGGCCATCGTAACATATATTTTTAACATGGGAATGTATTACGCGTGTTGAAGTGCACATCGACGGATTTTTAGGGTTCCGTACATAAAGGATAAAAACGGAACTCTATTACTAAGACTTCACTGTCTGTCCGTCTGTCCGTGTGTCACAGGGCTCTATCTCTGGAACCGTAATAGATAGACATTTGAAATTCTTACAGAGGATGCATGACGGTGGCCGCTATAACAACAAATACTAAAAATAAAAAAGTTGAAAACAAAAAGGGGTCTCCATACAACAAACTGCTATTCGATATTTTTCCAACTAACTTTTAAACCGTTAGAGGTAGACAGTTGAAATTTTCACAAAATGTGTAAATAAAAATTTTAGTTGTACGGAATGCTCAAGGTGCGGGTTGGACTTGCACTTGGTAAATTATTAGTAACGCGCAGACCCGCGGGCCACAAAGGAAAAGTCGCGGGCCATACACCACCCGTGGGTGTCGGCTTGCCGACCGCAGGTGTTGAATTAGCTTTCAGAAATTTGATGATAAAGTATTTATTGATACATATGTACATAGGAATGTTTTTGAAATTCTACTAAGGAAAAGTAGTAAAAGTAAAAGAAGTGTTATATGTATATATACGGGAATCTTTTAGGTTCGAAGTTAGAAACGTAAAATTTCAGATAACGTCTATTAAGACAAATACACGACAACGTGGACGGGTGCAAATTTCATATATGATAATGCGTAATTTTGGTATACTGATTAGGTACTTCGCAACTACTTTGGACACACTGCGTGCCAACATTTTGTCCTGCCGTGGGGTATGGTTGTGGTTATGCGTGGATTAGTGATGGTTATGTGATAGACACATATACCTTGGATTAAAATTTTGGGCTAGAACAGGGCTACAGTATCCCCTGCCTGTCGTACGAGACTAAAGGGGGACTTCGGGAGTTGCGGGCAGCAAGAATGGGAGCTCTAACCGCCCAGCCAGCTACCCTGGAAAGAACCACTGTATGTAAGGCCACATATAACATGGACGGTTCCTATGGAATAGAGTAAATAATAATTATTGTATCCTACATGAAACTTATATTTTAAAGAAAGTTTCATTACAGTCCACTAATTAGAATTTTAGTGTATGTTTCTGAAGAAAGCTTGACCAATTTAGTTACACAGTGAAGAAAAAAGCTTTTATTAATTAAATATTAATGCTATTTTATCGTTAAAATTGTTAAAGGTACAAATTTACGATTACAGTTTCGAGTATTTGTCTGTTATATCATATTTTTTTTACGCGGGCGAAGCCGCGGGGTTCTGCTAGTATGTATATATACGGGAATCTTTTAGGTTCGAAGTTAGAAACGTAAAATTTCAGATAACGTCTATTAAGACAAATACACGACAACGTGGACGGGTGCAAATTTCATATATGATAATGCGTAATTTTGGTATACTGATTAGGTACTTCGCAACTACTTTGGACACACTGCGTGCCAACATTTTGTCCTGCCGTGGGGTATGGTTGTGGTTATGCGTGGATTAGTGATGGTTATGTGATAGACACATATACCTTG
Organism: Epargyreus clarus; assembly: GCF_041222505.1. Classification (NCBI taxonomy): domain Eukaryota; kingdom Metazoa; phylum Arthropoda; class Insecta; order Lepidoptera; family Hesperiidae; genus Epargyreus; species Epargyreus clarus. The sequence continues at coordinate 8,118,657 of NW_027332233.1, forward strand.
GATTAAAATTTTGGGCTAGAACAGGGCTACAGTATCCCCTGCCTGTCGTACGAGACTAAAGGGGGACTTCGGGAGTTGCGGGCAGCAAGAATGGGAGCTCTAACCGCCCAGCCAGCTACCCTGGAAAGAACCACTGTATGTAAGGCCACATATAACATGGACGGTTCCTATGGAATAGAGTAAATAATAATTATTGTATCCTACATGAAACTTATATTTTAAAGAAAGTTTCATTACAGTCCACTAATTAGAATTTTAGTGTATGTTTCTGAAGAAAGCTTGACCAATTTAGTTACACAGTGAAGAAAAAAGCTTTTATTAATTAAATATTAATGCTATTTTATCGTTAAAATTGTTAAAGGTACAAATTTACGATTACAGTTTCGAGTATTTGTCTGTTATATCATATTTTTTTTACGCGGGCGAAGCCGCGGGGTTCTGCTAGTTCTATTATAAACTTACATTTAACTTTCAAATAACATTTCAGAAATGCACAATAAATATACATATTTATGTGTCTCGTCTAAAATATGGCAATAAAAGTAAATATATATAATTACTTAAACGAATTATAGTAACAATACACTGTTTATATGACGTATTTAAGAAAAAGTTATAATCACCGATAAATGGAACCTCTAAATTTTACCTACCTAATTCGCTACTCAGTAGTAAAGTTCCAATGACGTTACCAACGTCATCTGCACGAGCTTACGATCATTTTGACGGACAGCGACATCTAGAGCGCGGCGGCTACACTCAAATACATCGCTGTACACTGAAAATGTTAGCGCGAAATCTCGTCGAAATGTTTCCCGCTTCGTGACACCGCTTGTCAACGCCATGTTCATGTTACGTTTACCGCGACATTTGGTGTCGGCATGCAAAGATTTATATCAGACAGTATTGTTTTTGCTTTGGCTTTATGTAATTAGGTATAGTTGTTTCTTTGCGATGTTTATTGTATGGTTAGTGCGTGCATGTACCTACTCGTTTCTAAAAAGTTGTATACTGGAGCTTAATTACTTATTTTCTCATTGAATAACGACGCATCTTTCACTTTAATCTTATAGAAGTAGAGTACCGATATACTAAAATTAGACTTAACAGTATATAGGTTATGTAGTATTAAGTCGTGTGGTCACTTGTGCCTAGTGGAGTTATTTGTAACCAGTTCCCTATGAACCATGCCTTTCATATTCATTGTACTACTATAGAACAAGATGGATTGCCTCAAAATGGAATATCATTTTCCCAAATGTATAGACTAAAATACATCAGCGCTATATTTCTGTGATAAGTATAAGAGTTCACATTCAGAAATAGATCAAAGTCGTGCCACTAAAACCAACATTTCAATTAAATGTCCAAATAACTTTATATGATTAAACTCATACATATTTGTTATCAAAACAAGGTAAATATATTCGTTAATGTTTCATCACAATAACAAAAGAGATTGAGATATTAAATTATGTGCCTAAATAAATATTATTCATTAACATGGAATTTATTCTAAACAAGTTTTCACAAATTGAAATATAAATAGATTTTCATTGTGTTATTAATTCAATAAATATTATACCATATAGTTGATTCAATCCCTTTCATCGGATATAAGTAAAAAATCAAATACTTTGGAATATTTTACTACTTTAAAAGCACTTAGTAGTGTTATTACCACACGGAAATAGTTGTGATATAGTGGAGTCGAACTCCAAAAATGTTCTATCGTCGTCATCGAAGTCAACCCATTACTATCCTACTGCTGGGCACTAAGAATGAGAGGCCACCGGTTGGACAAGTGCGAAATGGTAACACACACCTTTGAGATTTTTTTAAAAGATATCATAGGAGTGTAGGTTTCATCAGGATCTTTTCTTTCACCGCTATAGCAGATAACTATTTTCTTGTTATATATCTTTTACGCACATTTCTTTGGAAAATCAGAGGTGCGGATCTGAACCTCGGTCGCCGCGATTGAGAGAACAAGTCAACTCTACTCTTCTACCACCATTATTTATTAAAGCAACCACAGAAGTAAGTAGTCGCACTGGACGTCGCTTTAATACTTCAGTTTAGTTTAATTAGGAACAGTTGTAGTAATTAAAAACATAAGTCAACTAACTTTGGACTTTAATTGATTTCACGCCGTATTTTAATAAAATTTTACTGCAGGCTAATTAGCCTTCGAAACTAAACTATGTTTTACTTGCACATTTAAAGTCAACACGAGACTTAGTTAACTCGAGAGTAAATTTTAACGCCAGTTAGTACTTTTCGACCCTTTTCAATTTTATTAGAGACATTTTGCGACACGACTTTTTACCAAAAGGTAACAAATAATGTTCATTAGCAACATCCATGTGCAATAAACATGATAAATATAACATTGTCAACCCTTGACTGTCACACTGCTGGGCACGGGTCCCCTCTTAAAATGAGAGGAATTTAGACCATAGTCCAATGTGCTAGCCACCCTTAAGATTTTTTTAGAACTCTCATTTTCCTCACGTTGTTTTCCTTTACCGTTTTCATACATATGTAGATACATATATATTTTTTTAAATTAGAGGATTCAAATTGAGTTTTAACTACTAGACTATCACTTCTTTTTTGTGTCACACTCACTTAAACTGACCATTAACTTACCATTAATGTCTTCCGTTTATGTAGAGTTGAAAGGAACTCCATAACATATCTTTACCATAAGATCTCCATTAAGAATGTCAATGTACGCTAATGGAACGTATAGAGCTGGACCTACTTCAGAAATCACGCTACAAATATTTATAAATCAACTAGATATGTTTTATAAAACTTTATTTCTGGGAAATTCGTGATATGAGAACAAAGTAGACATAACATTGTTACGAAACAATCAGTATTAGTGATAATAAGTAAGATTACGTCAAATCAAAACAATTAAAATTATGTCAGTTATAGCAATTAAAATATCGCGTTATAATTAATGTTTTAGACCAAAATTGATTCTAACTATTAACAACATTAATAATTTTATTTTTAGTAGTTGTTGTTATAGCGGCAAAAGCAATACATAATCTATAAAAAATCATGCATCTATATTGTTTAAAGAGATAGAACCTTAAAACAGCTGAACAGAGAAATATACAACGAAGACTAAAAATGGGTAACTAAGAGGAGACTAAAAACGGGTAAAAATGCAACCTTATTTCTTAAATAAGGTTGCATTTTTACCCTTTCGGTACAGAACTCAAAAATTACGATACATATAATGTAGGAATATCAAGACATCGTCTTAATAAGATTAAATAAGGAGGATATGAGAAAAGAAACGAAATATCAATGGAACAAGTATTAATAACTCTTAAAGTTATCTTATTCGTATCTTATCGAGGATTAGTAGGATATTGCTCATTGTTTTGCGACGAAATTCTTTTATTACCTCTAATATATGACTAGATATACTACTATGGATATACCTAATCAGACAATATTGACTCTAACTGAACTAACATTTAGATCATCTACATTAAATTTCAACAACGCCTATATTCGCGTTAGAACTGTGTTTTATGCTTACTATTCACATTTACAGAAAAGGGGGAAATAAAAGTTTGGATTCAGTTCTTTACCAGTAGGTCAATTCTGACTTTTAGGAAATAGGCCCTCAAATATATCAAAGAACTAAGTGATTTTTTTTTTAATAAAGTGAGTTTCTCCGTTTAAATCTTTTTAATTACCATTTTAATTAAATTAGGCATGTATGTTTAAGAAAAATTGTTTACAAAATATTCAGCAAATTTTTTTTTTATAATATAGGAGTAACAGACAAGCATGCAGTCCACCTGATGGTAAGTGGCTACTGCCGCCCATGGACATCTGTATTCAACCCCAGATAGGATTAGATAATCCTACCTGAGGTCAGCCACAGATGTGCCGCTACCCCTGAGGACAAAGCTGGAACGCCTCGGAAAAGTCTGTCTCCCTTACCACACCCTTCAAACCGGAACACAGCAGCGCCTAACACTGCTGTTATTAGGCAGAAATAGGTGTGGCGGTGGTGCCGCCGGAGTCGAAGCACAAAGGGTTCTACAAAACCTTCAACTTATTAAAATCGTCAATATTTTTACTCTTATCGTTCTTTTACGAAGAAGCTTGTAGAAAAACAAATCGAAACACCAAAAGAGGGGGTCAGAAAAGCTAGTTATTAAATATATAAATACGTATAATCATTTCAAGACTTTTATTTCGTTTTTATATACGAGTAGGCACATTACAAGAACTAATGGATTGCCCAGGTGTTTGTCTCAAGTTGATCAATTACATTCTTCCAATTAGAGAGAATCACAAAGTAGATTGCTTTTTTGCCTCAATGGGTGGGTATCAGGTACAATCCAGTATGATTAACCGGGCGTGTAGGCGGTAGCAATAGGTATACAATTATCCTTACTAATATAGATACGAAAGTGTGTTTGTTTATTTGTTGCTTTACGGTACAGAAGCTTTATGTTTTATTTATACAACGGCAAAAACAAGAGATGATAGTTTCTTAAAAATCGAATAACATAACATACTAATGTACAACCTTCACTAAATCGAATAAATAGGAAGTATTGTATTTTTACACATTTACCATGACATTTCCTTTTGACGAGAGGGAGATCTCTAATGGAACGTAACCGGAGTCCTCTAAGCGTGTTGCCCCGTCAGGCTCCACCCTGGTGACCATAATTATTTAATGACTTAATGATATGACTTAATGTTTGACTTATGGTGTACATTTCATGGACTGCTACAGCCAAATTTAAATAAGACAGGAGTTACTTAATGTTAAATATATAATACGTTGCTATCTAGGACGAAGTCGGTATGCCTTACATAATACGCCATTATTAAATCCAGGGCACAATAGCACAACACCATGCAACATGTAAGATGTACTCATCCCTACTACACATTTTTGTTACAAAGAGCGAAACGTAATAAGGGACTTGTTCATTCGAACGTTACGACGCGACACGGCACCGGCGCGGCACTGACGACAGCACGACATCGGTACGAGACTACGCGCGGGGTGAGTTCCTTATATAAATTACTTATAAATTGAAGGATATAGTATGTGTCAGCTATTATATGAACGATTAAATGGGAACACAACACATGTTTAAAATTGTTAAAAATTGCCGTGGCAGACATCCGTCAATGGCAAGCCTTTGTCGTATCGAGTCGATGACATAGCGTGCCGTCAATATTCTGTAATTACACTGTCACAGTAGGACTACCATGAGTTTACAAAAGTATTACTCGCTAGGGACTGCGTAAAATAAATGTATGAAAAATTGTACAGCGCCTCTGGTGGTTACTCGTAGAACTAAAATCCGTAGTGACGTAACTCGATACGTAAAAAACCTATCGAAATCAAATCGCTAGCGAATGTCATTATGATCTATTGCCATACAAATTCGGTCCCATGAGTCATTAATTTGACAGACGTTGTCAAGAAATACCGTAACGATAGTAGTTATGTTATTCACTAGCAAAATGACAATAGTTTTCTATTTACCATTTCTATAGTGGCGTTTCTATGCCAACTCATGGTAATGCTACTGATGTCGTTGCCGTGCCGGTGGCGTGTCATGCCAATGAGCCCACATTTCATGAATATATGAGTAAAATCAAAAAATGAAGAAAAGCACACGTGTTATATGACGTCTCTTTGACCATTCTATATTCTCGCTCGCAATCGCAAATGTAATATCATACGAAGCACACAAAGGTAACTAGGAACTTCTGACACATTTTTCTTACAAAAGCAAAGAAAAAAATGTGATTGGATTTAAGATAAACCAGTACGTTTTAAAGGGGTATTCCTTGTATCATTGATTAATTTTTAAAACTACCTATAACAGTATTTTTATAAAACATTCAGGGTGGGTTGCATCGCAAGCCCGTTTAAAGTTTGAGTTAAAGTTAAATATAACTTAACTATATTAAATAAAACAGTAACTTTGACGATAGCGATGGAAACAATTCTGTGTTGCACGAATTTATTAACGTCATTTGTCTCGCTGTCACCACATTTTTTTCTCGACGTTTACAGATATAGAAGTTGACTAATAAAAAAGTTGAACAATGTTGAATGTATGGTATATATTTTAATGGTAAATATATTTATATGTGTTATTATTATTTAGTTTTTATTTTGTGTTTTATTTTTTATAATTATTGACGTGACAACGTCTTAAATTAGGTTGCGGCTGGGAGTCACTTATGAAAAAGTGTAACGCCCGGTAACGTTACGATGAGTCACCGAACGAGAGAGAGGCCCGCCGAATGCCTTGCGTCTCTCTCCCACTCAACTATGATCGGTCTGCCGCGCGCGCAGCACTAGAGAATTAGGCGCATTGAATCGGCGCATGCTTGTGTCTCTGTCTTTGTCTTTCTCGAACGTTCTTGGCGTTGGAAAAACAAGAAAGCGTCACAATACAAGTTCACACGTGTGGTTAAAGTATCGTCAGCTGTGTCTGTAGTGAAAATATGGAGTGCTTAGATTCGTCATTTATCATTTACAACAACTACAACAATAAAGGTAAATAATTGTACACTGATATTTCATTATCGTAAACTATGATTGATTGATTAATTGTTAGATTGACACAAAAGTCGAGAAACTGAGTTTATAGGTTATGTCATACTATTGATAAATGTTGATAGTGTTAAGTAAATTATTAGTTTAAAATTAATTAATTAATTAATTATTTTCTTTTGAAAAATGCAACCGTGTCATCAGTATTTTCTTATGACGTTGTCACGTTCAACTATCGTTAGTAAACCGACTTTACAGACAACCGATTTTTATCATTTATTTTCTTCTTTTTTCTTGTGCACACTAATTTTGCCTTTCGTATGCACACTCCTGTCCCAGGGTTGCTGGAAGAAATTCCATACTGGAATAAGCAATCCTTTGTACTTCATCTCTATGTCATCTGTTTTTATATGTATCCTCTTTTTTGTGTACAAAAACTTATTAAATAAAATAAATAAACAATAAACGTTAATTTAAACCTGAACTAAAATGGTGCAACTAATAAATTATTTAACCATGACTTTGACGGTTGGTTAGGCTTTTGTAAACATTAAAGTTACATGATGCAACCCACCCTTAGAATTTTTTTTATACGATGAGGAATCACAAATACCTATGAATTATAGTAACTAATACTTATGTTTTATTCAACATGATATTTCAATTACCTAAATGTGCTTTTGCAAAATGGGCATATTCCATCCTTATAAAATTATGAACTGCATGATATGAAGGCTATTCTTGCCACGCATACTAAATGAATTACATTTGCACCAGTAGCGAGCATACAGCACATGCACGATGTATAGTAATGAAGATTAGCAGTCACATGCTCCAACGACTAGTGTGAGTTTCATATGTGAACTAAGGGCCTGAGCAGACATGCTACTTTTGGCATGTGAGATATATAATAAGCTGCGTTTCAGAAGCTTAATACAACGATTAAAAGTTACACCATATGGACTAAGGGCCCGAACACACATGAAATTTTATCATTAGCGACTGACGATTAATTGCCTGCACACGTTTGAATACCGATCACTATTTTGGCAATGCAACGTAAAAAAATCCATGCATTCATGTAATTGATAAAACGCGCGTTTTCGATACCGCGACCGAACGCAACAATCGCTAAAACGCAATTTTCGATGCCAAAAATAGCACGTCTGTTAAGGCCGTAATCCGGCTCGTAGCATTGTGATAATAATAGCAGATTATTTCATCTAAGCGCCTTATCTACATACGGCAATAGATGAAACCATGGTCTGCTACTACATAGGAACGATTATGAATCGTCGCTCCGAATATAAATGCAAACGGCACATTATTTAAGACGTAGGTAAGTAATATCGCTTTTGGAGTAGTTTCTTACTTACTATAATGTTACAATCACAGCAACTGATTATTCTTAGGTCATATAATTTACTGGCTGTTTATTGTTAAAGGCCACTTATTAAGTTAATACGTTCTTATTTTATTCTAGAATAGTTTGAGTAGTGTTGTCTTGATTTGAAATATTGAAGATGTCATGAGGTTTTGCGATGCGAGATAAATAGTTATTGTGAAATTACTAATTGATTGTGGAAATATATTATTACTTGAATTAATTTCGGAGCCTTTTATTAGCTCAGTAGAAAGTAAGTAAGATATAAGAACTATAGTGTAATTTCGTTTGTTATCAAAGTGACTATAATATTAAGCTTAGAAGTTCGTTTTAATACAGTGTTTGTCGATGTTTTTCATTGCGCCCCTTTAGTATACGAAAATATTTCGCATACACCTACCGTCCGCTGTTTCTTTATATTTTATTCCTTACATCTTATTATAGAAATAAGTAGCTCACCCGGCAAACGTTGTGTTGCTATATAAATAAAAAAAATGTTAATGGTGAACAACCCTTATCACTTAGGGGTATGAATAATAGATAGTAGCCGATTCTCAGACCTGCTGAATATGCATATAAAATATGGTGAAAATCAGTAAAACCGTTTCGGAGGAGTACGGTAACTAACATTGTGACACGATAATTTTATATATAAGACTATGTTGTTGAAACTGTTTTTTACACTTAATATTTAATACTAAGCTTCAGAACTCCCGTACCTCATAGGTAATTGCAGTAGATAACCTATTAGGCTTTGCGACCCCACAGGGTATCAGGACCCACACTTTCAAAGCCTCTGTTTTAATGTATGTAAATGCTTGCTAGTTATTAGGTGATACGCGAACGTAATAATAAGCCTGTGATTATGTAGATAACTATGTAAATTTATGATTACCCCTACAAAGGGATCGTCGTCGTACTCCACTGGATTGTAAATGAGAATAAAAGCAGTTTAATGGCCGTTCCCGCTGCCTTATCAACGTTCTCTTTGTATGACTTTCAGTAATACAATTACTTAATAACTTACACTAATGTGAAAACTAACAATAACACCGTGCTATCACCCCGTTATCATAAGGTATACGTAGTTCATTTACATCTACAAACATAGCCCGTATCAGACGCGTGCCGTGACAGACAAGATAGTATATTCATGTTATTTGCATACACGTATTTACATTTAGCGCAATACGACCAAAGACACGGGCCGTGCCTGTCATGTATTGTATAGAAAAATATGATGTCAGACGTTTAATGTCTGAAGATGCAAACAAGGCCTAGGACAGAGGATAAATTTTATGAAATATTTTTATCTCTTCTTCAATTTAAAAATAACTAATTAGGAATAAATATTAATAAACTTATAGAGTTTTTAAAACCTACGAGTATTTCTGCCTAATAACAGCAGTGTTAAGCGCTGCTGTATTCTGAGTTGAAGGGTGTGGTAACCGTAGGGGTAATTTAGTCCTCAGGTGTAGCTACGCATCTGTAGACGTCCTCAGATGGCTAATCGCTAACTTTACCAGGGTTTGATTCCAGATGTCCATGGGCAGCGGTAGCCTCCTACCATCAGGTGGTCTAAATGCTCGTTTGCTATATAATAATAAATTTGGAGGTGGTAGGACCTTTTGTGGTTCGACTCCGGTGGCACCACCACCACACCTATTTCTGCCTAATTACAGCAGTGTTAGGCGCTGCTGTGTTCCGTTTTGAAGGGTGTGGTAAGGGAGACATACTTTTCCGAGGCGTTTCAGCCTAGTCCTCAGGGGTAGCGGCGCATCTGTGGTCGACCTCAGGTAGGAATATCTAATTCTATCTGGGGTTGATTACAGATGTCAATGGGCGGCAGTAGCCACTTGCCATCAAGTGGACTGCATGCTCGTCTGCTACTTCTATATTATAAAAAAAAAACAAAAACGAAAAAGATTCACATAGTCCATACACACATAAACGCCAACGTTTTATGTTGTTTTTCGCAATTTCAAAATAAAGGTTCATGATGACTCACACTGGACCCATTACATTTAATTAGGCACCCGGCTTCGAATTTGCCAATCGATTGTAATACGGGCAACAAAGTAAATAGAACTTTGCTAAATTGGATTGTGTCCAATACCTTCAGTGAAGTCTAATGCCATTTGCCCTTGATCTTTTTAAATTGTTATGGTCCTGTTTATTCACATACAGACATACGTCATAGGCTATGTCAGACCAAAGCCGTAATCATAAGGTAGACTGCATGTTGTTACATAATAAAAAATATTGACAGACACGACCTATGTCTGCGTGGCTGTGTGATAGTAGATATTAATAAGGTAATATCTACACATTTTATAGGAGGATACTTTTTGCCGCGCTTTTATTAGCTTGACCTGTATGTATGCATGTAACCAAATGTTTGAACTCGATTTTAACCCACTGTGAACGGTCCGATTAATTTAAACTTTTGAACAATTATTAAGAACCGATGACAATACAAGATTTAAATAATTTTATCCCATTCACCTCATCAGGATCGTCAGAAATCAGGATTAACGATTTTCCTTGTGTGAATTTAGCGTGTTTTTAGTTTTTAAATTACTATTTCCCACTTCATGCGTCTGACATGTTCTATGACACCTTCTATGTCTGCAAATTTAAATGAACCCTATTACGTGTTATTACGGCGCTTTTCCTGTCGCGCGTGTTTCCGCGTTCACACGCGTGCCACTTACAATAAGTATACCAATATTTACCCACACGTCCACTGGTTGCAATAGTATTGCACCGAATGAATTGCGTGTGAAACACATAAACACGTCATTTAAAATTTACTAGTACTAAAAGGAAAATCGGAATAGGAGAATCATTTGTCAAAACGAAATGAAAAAAGTAAAATATATTCCGTTTTAAAGGTACTTATATACAAAATTAATTATTGTTAATATTCAAAAAAGATTTCAATGCTGTCAGCATTAAAAATAGCGTAAACAGATTTTTCATATTTACCAAAATGTCACTATAACAATTTGTCTTGATTCATATCACACGGCCTTTAACTAATCTAAGTTGAGATTTAGCAAATAAACCACTGTAATTTCATGAAAGTTCTTTGAGTAATACCAAGAATATTATTTATGCAAATGTAACGATATTTTAAGTAGTTACTTAGCAAGAAAGATATTATTATTACATAATCAAGCTTGCCACTGAAATATTACTAAAACGAATAATAAAACCTAAGTACAATTTGTGTCGTATCAATCTTATGCAATCTGTGATTTTATCATACTATTGTTATAGCCATATCTAACGATAAGGCAGACGGACTATAGATTTCTTATTTTTAAGAAAATGAATTAGCAAACGAAAATGCAGTCCAACTGATAGTGCATGACCACTGCCGCCTATGGACATCTGTAATCAACCCTAGATAGGATTAGATATTTCTACCTGAGATCGGCCACAGATGCGCCGCTACCCCTGAGGACTAACTAAGCTGGAACGCCTCGGAAAAGTCTGTCTCCCTCACCACACCCTTCAAACGTTATACCACCTTCATATGTAATAAACAGTTTAGATTATAGGTCGGCTACAGATGTTATGCTATCCCCAACGACTTAAAGTATCTTTATCCTTCTTTAATTATCTTTACCTTACCACATCCTTTAAACGAGAGTTCACCTGAGGTAACTGTTTCATCTACGCTAGCGCGCTGTTCCTGTCGCGCGTGTAACTTACTTTAATACGTAATACATTTGATTTATTTTATTTACTTAATTCCTGCAGTCTTTGCGCAACCCATGTGCATGTACATATGCAATGATAGGATGCACGCGTGTACGCGTGTACGGGCGTAAACGAACGCGACACGAAAATACTTTATTCCTCAATACTTATACCTTAATACACGCATCATCTATATACGTTCTGACATGCTGTAATATTTGTAGAATATATTTTATTTTAATATTACTGACAAAAAAATATGCTCAAGAATATGACCTCCCTTAAAATACAACAACAATAATTACTTACAGACAAAACTTTGACAATACCTACGACGATTTTAGAAATATCTTGGTACTTGTTCGACACTTTCTTGAAACTTTCTTTACTTTACTTTGTTCACAACAGGGGACGCATTTGTTACGAACATTTCAAATTTAAAAACACTTCTACCAGACTATTTCTGCTTGATCTTAGCTTCTAGTAATTGATTGCCATATTTTATAACTTATGGAGAAACAATCAATGATCTTGAAACTTATTTCACACAATAGGTAGGTACTGTCAATAAATATAAATAAATTTTCTTCTTGAATTTAATTAAGTAATTATTGATGGTGTCGATGTTACTTACATAGAGGTTAATGTCCTTGAAGTGGTTAGTCACTCTAAAGAAGGTGGATGACCAATGACCATGGAACACGATATAAAACAATGGAGAACACTTAGCAACTCGAAAATAAAAAAAGTTAATTTCAGGATTGCTTGACTTATCAAAGCTCGCTTTAAATAAACGCAAATGACTGCGAATAAAGTAAATACAATTTACAATTTTCAATACATTCACTGACTTCAAACAGCAAATGAGGTCGCCGGTGAAACTCATCAATTTATAAAACATACGAATGGAAATATAAAATATAAATTACATTAGCAATCAAAGATAGAAATTGAATCACGGCGCGAGCATACAGAAACGTAATTATGTTCGATTTTTCCAGTTAATTACTCGTAGCTACGGGAAAGAGAAATGATATATGAGAATGTCTGATGTGAGAACCTCCCTGAGAAAGAGCAAATAGATAGGATCATATAACAGTATTGATTAATATTTGCAGAAGAATTCATATTTGAGGAACAAATATCAATAGATACAATATTAATCTTTCCTTTATCCGTAAACAGTGTCTCGCGTTTGACTCCAGCCGGTCTTTTAGTAGCTTTCAATATAATTTGTAATTAAATTATTTATTTATTTATGCACACTAAGAGTTCATACAAAATACTTATAAATATAATTTTGTGCAAAGGTATTTTTATAATATTAGAAATAAAAAGCGTATAGATATATAAAAAGCAATAACTTAATAAAGAAAATTCTTTGCTCGATTAATGTAAAGCAAATAAGTGCCTTTCTTTGTCTGTAAGTAAGTAATTATATCAAACGCTTATAATTAATACCTTGTTCGGCTCGAAATGAGTCTAGATTTAATTCTATGTATTAATTTTAGAGATTTAAATTTTACTAAAATATTAATTACAAACATTAGTAAGTTAAAACATTAGTTATAAAACGTTAGACCCAAAGTGATTTATTTTATTTTTCCGAGTGATTCTTTTGTTAAATGTATACTTACTTATAACGAAAACCCATTTAAAAAACACAGTGCAATCAGTAATTTAAAAATACAAATACTATTTCTTTACTTTACTTATTTTCTGTACCTAAATACTTACACTTATATTTGATGTTTGCATTTTTTCCACTTTAAAGCAACTTCATTACGATTTGAGACCTTTTTTCTGGTTTGTCGACTTTTGATAGATGGCAACTTAAATTAGGAATAAATGTTGTTATTCTTATTTATAAGTTATTTGCTATACAAAATGTTTCACGTATGAATTGATTTTTTTATAACATTTCATACCTACGTTCAGGCGACAAAATATTGTACTACCATTTTTCAATACGACCTAAGCCCATAAATAATGACGAAATTATGTATTGTCACAGCGCGACCTTTAGGTTTGAAAATTAAAACAGATGTTACAACAACAAACATATAAAACATTCAAGCAATGATTGTAGGGCTCGTTAGCAGCTGTCAGACCGTCGTCCTTCCCAAGAACCCGTATCATAGTATCTATAAATAGTTGAAAGCCTATACATAATGCAAAGATTGATCTGAATTGCAAGATTAATCTTGTTTTGTTCTCATAAAATATTATCGCGTATTATTGTCAATGTAGGTAAATCATTTGCTAGACTAATTTTTATTTTTATTAATTACAAGCTTAGTTAGCTTTAAAGTTTTATATACCTACTTAGGTATGTAATTGAAATGCAGTAAACATACTGAAATTTTAATTCGTAGTCATAGATAAGTATAGATATCTCACTGCCTTCTAATTGAAGGAAGCCATTAACATTTAATGGCTGTCATAGTGTAATTTACGCGGAACAATGCCGACATGCGCAGTTAAGTGGTGCAAAAACACGAAATCGAAGAAAAAATGCGAAGAAATATCGTTTCATTCGCAAAATAATGAAAAAACTACATTTTTTAATATTTTTCAAACACGAAAATAATTGACAGTGACAATTGTCAAAAGGTTACAATTTTCTTGTAAGTAGCGAGTAATCTTTACTAATCTATGTTCGTAGTTTAAATTAAGACCTTTTGATTTATTTACGTCAAAATATATGATTACGGTTAAGTACCTACACCATAAAAATTTGCAAGAACCTCCATTACAAGCTTTTATTTAACTTGCTTTGGTAATTCTTATATATCGTATGGAACTGAATTTGAATCCGTTAACACCAACCTGTTGAGCTCAAATGCATACATTCGGTTTGACCATCGACACATGCTTAGTTTAGTGACGTCACTCAAGTTCCAATATGGCGGGCGCACCAAGATGGCGTACCAATTATTTTTTAATCTTTCAAATAAAAGGGTTTCCTTAGATGAATACGAAAAACAAAATTACATTGCTAAAAAGATTTTTTTACATGTTACAATATAAATTTATTTTTATAACCGTTACAAAGCCTACAAAAGGAATCCTAGGTTATCAGCAGAGATAACCTGAGTTGTTTATTGGGACATAAAAAAGAAATGCCGGCTTCACCTACATATCACATTAAACTTGACTTTTACTGTGCAAGCCTACCTGTAATCTGACATCCGGACCCTAGATTGTACCTAAGGATTTACCTAACGAAACGTAAGCCCTTTTTCTAAAAATTCAGGAGACAATTCATATATTCAACAAAAATCACTTACGCTTGAAGAGGTTACAATTAATTAAACGATGCGTTACAATTTAGCGCTTAGAGGTAGAAATGCACATATTGCAAATTTCAAGTAGTAATTTAAATCAAATCAAATATTTTTTTTTAATTTAAAATAGGTTCTTTACAGAGAACTTTTTAATGTCAATAAAACTACCACCATTTCAGAAGGTGTTTCGTTATGGAGAAGAAGCAGCGAAAGAAACTCCAAAACACACATCTTTTAAAAAAATGTTTGTCAATGGTAAATTTAACCTTTTTTTTGTTATCGAGGGGGAAACCTTCAAAAGGTACTCGGTGCCGTGGGAGCGACACAGAGTTATGTGGGATTCTTACCGCAATAAAACCCCCCCGGTGGCCGTCCTCGGCGCTGCGTAGAGGACTCCGGGATCTCCAAAGGAACGCAACCGGAGTCCTCTTAGCGCGTTGCCCCGTCGGGCTCCGACTAGGTGAGCTTGACGCTCGCCACACCGTCTGGTGCGAACGACAGTATGTGCTATGTTAAACTTAACCTAATTGTACATGCTCCAGCTACTTCAGACCACATCGTTTTTACTAATTAATCCTATCTAGAGTTGATAATGTCGAAATCTTCAAGGTCGACAGCTGCCACTTATCATGAGAATCTTTAGAAGAATAAAAATAGTAGAGAGAGGGAAGAAGTTTTTGTATATTATAATTTCCAAAAATAATAACGTGTCTATTTAAATAACACCTAACCTAACCTAACCTAACCAAACCTAGACAGCCTCTGAAATTCTTGTATTAGTGCAATCAAATAAACAAAGTGAAATAAAAAAATGAAAACGGATATTACTCTGTCAAGTTCTTACCCAGATTGTCATTTCGGAAAATTGCTTGACCTTTATGCATAATTTAATCCGTTCCCTTTCTTCTGGAAAAGATTCCGAAAGTGAAGGATAAGGTATTAAGCCTCGAACAAATCGGGACAAAGTACTTCCAACCCTTTTCGGGGACTATAAAGGTAATGGAAGAAAATTTGAAGTGTGAGTAAATTGGTTTAATAATTTATTAAAATCCTGCTTGGGTTTACAAGTTTCACTGAAATGTCATATCATACAGTAAAATTGATATAAAATATTTATTAAAGTAAAGTTAATTATTTACTAAAGTATTTAACGTATCTACATTTATCACGCAAATAGATTTTCTGATGGTGTTTCAGTGGTCAAATTCCGATCTAAAAGTGTCATCATCAACCCATTACTGTCCCGCTGGGCACAGGTTTCCTCTCATAATGAGAAGGATTAGGCCATAGTCCATCTCGCTGGCCAAGTGCGTATTGGTAGACTTCACATACATTTGAATTTTTTTATATATCTCTCAGGTATGCAGGTTTCCTCACGATGTTTTCCTTCAACGTTTTAGCAAGTGATAATTAATTTCTTATACGCACATAATTTCGAAAAATCAGAGGTGAGGCGTGCCTGAGATTTGAACCTCGGACCTCTCGATTGAGAGGCCGAGTTTCTTTAAAAGTCTAAAGATAAAAATACTATATTTAAAGCGCTTATCGTGCATATTAAGAAACATACGTCCACTAGAATATTTTTTATTCTATGATGCTTTGTGATAGAAATTATTACAATAGATGTGGTCCAGCTTATTTTCAATATTGAAGGCCCACTAAAGTAAGGATGTAAGTAGGGATAACAGATACTGGCTCCGCACGAGCCATTGTGGAACTTCCGTTTTAAATTTAACATTAGCATCCGCTTCCGCAAATGCAATAAATAATTAATACCTACTGCTCATACCGGGCTTACTGGGAAGCGAAAGCCGAAACTATACAGATGCAAAAAATGCCGAAAAGAGTCAGGCGTAGAAGACCGATTTTGATCAAAAATAAAACTACATCATTATTATCTATTTTGTAAAAATGCCCTGTTTAATTAATTTTGTCACTTATCTTATAGGTAAGCGAAATAATCCGGCGTTAACAAATGAGTTACTTTCGTCAAGATGACCCGGACAACTAAATATATTATTTAAAAATCTCATGATATTTTTTTATCTACCACGGCACGTGTCTGAGACGCTCTATATCTGTACATGTAAATTAACCCTTAGTAGTAATTAATTAATCTCACTCTCACTTACTATTTAAAAATATTCTTCCATCTTTTACGCCTTGCGAGACAATTAGTCAGCGTATATTTACATAATGGCCGCCCGATGTAATGGCAGCCATTAATATTAGAGTGAGTAATCGCCAAATGAACTATGGGTTACCCCCGTCAAGTCAGTTACAAAGTATCAATTACCCTTGTAGCAGTCTAACAGCAGTTCCAACTTTGATTAGTCTCTGCCGTGGTATTGTATAATTCTAAGCACTTTATGTTTAATTAAGTATTAGTTACTTAATTGAAGAAGCTTTTAATATATATCAATTATTAATGTTTAGTAGTTTTTAATGCAATATAATTTTCTTTTTTATAAAATTTGAAGTAGGAAACAAGCATGTACAATGTTTACTGGTATGTGGTCACCACCCGTGGACATTTGTCACCAAATCCATATAGAAAGTAAACTTTAACAGTATACAAATTGTGTAGAAAATAAAATAAAATAAAATAAAGTACTCTTTATATGTAACTGAGGGATAAAAATTGAACAACTCAAAAACCGTGTTACTTCAAACAGATCCTTAAAAATCACATACCCGTATATTACGTATTATTCTTAAATGACTTGTATATTTAAGGAATCACATGGTTTAATATACGACTCTACAGTTGCAAAGCAAATGACGGAGAAAGTACGGGTTAATGGCCAACCCACGTCGGATATTTTAAGCCGGCCAATAGGTCTGCGATAAGGTTTAACAACTGCAAGGATTACCAACTGCTACCCAATGATAACGGACCCTGACCGGCAAGCCACGGCTACATACATTTCGA
This sequence comes from Epargyreus clarus, assembly GCF_041222505.1. Classification (NCBI taxonomy): domain Eukaryota; kingdom Metazoa; phylum Arthropoda; class Insecta; order Lepidoptera; family Hesperiidae; genus Epargyreus; species Epargyreus clarus. Next base: position 8,136,539 of record NW_027332233.1, read on the forward strand.
AACACGGAAACGCATATGTTTAGCCGACCTTATCTATTTGTATTAGGTACATGTCGGGTATACAGACCACCAAAAATAACTACACATTAAATATTTTCAAACTGAACTTAATTGATCAATGATCACTTACTTCTTATTATTTATTCCAATGATCATACTAAAATTGGTTTTACTAGTAGATATTTTATTCATGCAAATTACTTAAATGTTATATTTAACTGACTTATAATAACACAAGAGTTATAAATACCTTCCGGCAATTGTACGATGATACCAACTTTAACAAAACTTTTCAAACTAAATCGATCCATAATTTATAGCCAATAATAAAATGGATATTTTGAGCAAACAGTGCGTCCCACGGTACGGCTGCTATTCTTAGGATGGCTACACACTAGTGTTTTGAGCTATGTATGCGCAGCGCAAACGCAGTGACGACGATTTTGTGGGGACTTACCGCTACTCGTCAAGCGGTGGCGCTGCTGAATCACGCTATCGAAGTTTTCTAAATATCTTGCATATATAGTTGCATACAAAGTCCGAACTGAGGCTGTCGGAGCACGGCCGCTCCCCGGGCACGATCACCTAGCCCGGCGGGAGATCTCCCTTTGCTAAAACTTTTAAACAATGATGTCATAAAACTAAATCGTTTAATAGAACAAATCACTTAGTATTTGTTCTTTACATAAATTACTTATAAGGAAAGAATTAAAAAAAAAAATACTGAATTAGTTGTAGTTATGACGACCACTAGCGTGGCGGAGCGGTCACCATACCGTTCTGAGACGCAGAGGGTCCTGGGTTCGATCCCCGGCCAGACAGATATCTAAATGATGAAATTATATTTCTGTTTCTGGGTCTGAGTATTTGTGTATTTGTCTCTATGTATGTCCATTGTCCGTAGTATCCACGACACAGGGAATCCTAGTGTCGGGCTGTGAGTTTAGAAAGCGTCTTAATGTAAAAAGAAAAACGTATGATGGGTTCATACGTTTTTGTTTTAATTTTCTTTTCATAAGCGACACAATTTACTACTTTAAAATCATTTTATTAATTATAATATCAAACCGACGTTGCAAACTCTGGAGAAACGATAGTGTGAAGGAGCTCTTAGTAGTAAATATAATGGTTAAACTTTAAAAACAAAGTTTGGGAGAGATTAAGCAAAAATTTGAGAAGCTAAGAAATAAACTTAGATGCTTATAACTTTACGCGTCATTGGAGATTCGATGACATTGCCGAATTTTGTCAGAACAATAACGAATCTAATTAAAACTTTGATATTTATTCAGAATCTGACAAAATAAGCGACTAGCTACGGGCTCTTGGCTATGTTAAACTGGAATTAATGTTTTATCAGCGCAAAATTTATAAGAGGATTACTTATATTTGTTTTTCAATGTCTTTGATAGTACATCTTTATATATATTATAGTCTAGTCAACAAGTTCAAAAACGTGAAAAATAGAGATAAAGCTCCTAGAAATATGTCAGTTATTTCTATTACAATTTACTTTGTTTAAAAAATTGCATTTTTATGTGCTGAATAATCCTTCAGATATTTTTTTTTATGCGCCATTCTGAATCGAATGAGCTATAACTCATTTTTTAGGAGCTCTATGTTTCACGTTTTTGGACTTGTTAACTAGACTACTAGGAACGTCTACAATCATATACACGAAAGCGACAAGTCCAGTTATAATTCGATTCCCGTCTGGTTATACATATGCCTAACTTATAAATTTATATGCCTGCTCTACGAAACGTGCACAATATCTGAATGTGGCACACAGAGAACCCACAAACACTGAGAAATATCTTCTATAGATATAAAACGTTTATTACATTCCTATCGATTTATAGAATGAATTTGATTTATTTTACTTACTTGCCATACAAGTGAAAAATGAGCATGATTTTTTAAATTATCAGATAGCTGTCTTATTTAATTATTTTCAGTCTAAAATAAAAATAGTATAGGTATCTTACCCTTTCCTCGTGTAAGATTGTCGTAAAATCGATATAGCTGCAGAATAAGTTAAGAAATTAACTTATAATAAATTTCATTATATAACAAATAAGCATACACAGTACCTATTTAGGCTTAGAAAATGACAGTTTGCAAAATCACATACGAACGTTTAAATTAAATTTATCTGTAACATATATTGTGTCTTTGACTAGTAGACCATATTAGATGTCGGAAGCGTGCACCTACAAGCTCCATACCTAACATCAAAGCGAAGTCATACGATCTTCGTTGCATTTATCCCTTGTAGAACGCCTTTCTGGTGACATGCACTATTTAATATATTCCAGATCATTTTCATTCATTCAACTTCAGATTCAACTTGCTTTTAGGACCATTCATTAAAAATATCGTAATAATATGGGGTCTATAAATTATTGACATATTTGTCAGGAGTATTTGTCAGGAGTAGAAACGGGCTTGAATTCTATCGAGGGCTGCTTATGTGTCCATAGTAGCTGCCACTAACTATCACGTGAACTATAAATACTTGAGATGTTGAAATAAATAGTTTCATGTTATCTATATTTATATATAGTTTGCATGTTACAATGTTTATAGATCTGCGGACAGAGTAGTGCAGCTGCCAAGTCGAGCAACGAAAGAAAGGGCATAGCCTACATATATACACAAGTATATCTTTTCGCGAAGCCACGCAAAAAAGGGCATAGCCCTATATCTTTTCTCGAAGCCATCCGAGGAACTAAATTTTTGTGAACAGTTAATTAAACGTTAAGAATACTTACCAATATAAACACATTTTCCTTTGGTTACCGTCTTTCATAGGATTTTCCGAATGAATTCATCTTCATTTTTCATTCACTGAAAGGATCAGTAATAAAAGGACTGTAACATCCAATTAACGGAAAAAATCCACGCGAACTAATTAATTTACTTTGCATTCTTCGAACAACTTTTTAAGATCTCTTTTTTACAATATTACACTTAACAACTTTACAATTTATACAATTAATAATGGTAATATTTCGATTCGCGGTACGACTAACATGAACAAAATGGTACAATTAACTAAATAATTTCGTAGGCACAGTAGTTATTTACTTATCTTATCTATTCTAATTTAAGCTTAGCTCATAAAGATCTTGTTATTGAGGCGAATGTTTCCAGTTCGATAAAAATGTTATATGGACACATTATATATATAAGACTTTAGTGAATACATATGGGATTAGACGCAGAGGTTAAGAAACTCGGCCTCGTGACCGAGGGTCCGAGGTTCAAATCCCAAGCACGCCTCTGATTTTTCAACTTATGTGCGTATTAGAAACTAATTATTATTTATAACTTGCCTAAACGGTGAAGCAAAACATCGTGAGGAAACCTAATAAATCTTAAAAAAAAATCAAAGGTAAGTGAAGTAAGTAAGTGAACCAATTTGCAAAGGTAAGTACACCAATTTGCTTAGGGCCAGCGCGGTGGACTATGGCCTTATCGTTCTCCTTCTGAGAGCAGACCCGTTCCCAGCAAAAGGACAGTAATGGGTCGATGATGATGATATAGGATTACAATGTGTTAAAACTCTTCATGTTTCATCTATTCCGGCATCAGTATTTTATTTAAACCACCGCTCGTCAAATTATCAACTTAGTCCTCACGCATCGCATACAACGCATCTGCCGACCGACCAACCGATCTCAATTAGCACTCTAATCTTATCTGGAGTTGATTACAGAAGTATATTTGTGGCAATGGCCACTTTCCATCAGGTGGACAAGTTCTTCTGCAGCTTTGATAAGAAAAATAGGCTAATTTACTCATTAACGCTTTCATATATAAAAAAGTTATTTTTGTCTTCCGTGTTTTGGATAGTACGTTAGACTGACAGTACCAGATTTTATCATTGGATGCCAGTTATAATATATCTTAAGTCGGAGGCCCCCCACTAACCCCTCCAACAATATTTTTTCTTAATATTGCTATACCTATTGTTATACCTATCATCTTTCGCGATCATTTTTCAACAATTGATTTTCCTATTTCAAAATTTTAACAACCCTAATTTGCTCGTTCTTATTGAGACCTTATTATTGATAAGTAAATAGTGACAAACACATTGAATCATTATTAAACTTGGTCTTTCTATAGCAAGTTAAGTTATATACTTATAAATAATAAACTCAATCTTAGAAACAGTTTAATAGCATTCGAAACAATGCCAGTAACTTCAATCAGTGCCTTAAGCTATTTCAACCATTCTATTGCAAATATGTGTGTGTGCTGCATCTTAACACAGAGAGCAATTGGAATTTTCCTGGATGGTTTGCTTGAACGCACGATATCGATCCATGCAAGCTTGACAGGTCAGACGGACCTCTTGAATAAACACCTGTGAGATGTTACACAGTTATGTTCTTCATTATACTATAGAATTTTACTTATACCCTTGTATATTTATATGCAAAATAGAAGCAAAATAATAAAGACTCATTAAGAATATTTTAGTTGCAGTGACCGCATCCATCTTAATATCCGATGTTAAAAAATCGACCTTGTGAAACTATTCAGTACTAAATATTCTCATGAACATTTTCCTTTATGTTTTTTATATATATAATATATTTATGTTTATTGTAACAGAGATTTTTTGTAGTTCAAAAGTAATGATATCATATAAGTAACATTTAAACATACCGTCACACCTATTGAAGGTGGTAGAACCCTTTGTGGTTCGACTCCGGCAGCACCACCGCCACACCTATACCAAATAACACCAGTGTTAGGCGCTGCTGTGTTCCGCTTTGAAGGGTGTGGTAAGGGAGACAGACTTTTCTGAGGCGTTCCAGCTTAGTCCTCAGAGGTAGCGGCGCATCTGTGGCCGACCTCAAGTAGGAATATCTAATCCTATCTGGGGTTGATTACAGATGTCCATGGGCGGCAGTAGCCACTTACCATCAGGTGGACTGCATGCTCGTCTGCTACTCCTATATTATAAAAAAACCTATTTCTACGTTATACCTACAATGTTAAGCGCCGATGTCTTCTGATAAGGGTGTGGTAAGAGACATACGTATGCAAGGCGTACCAACTTGACCCTTAGCTGTAGCAACGCATCTGTAGTCAACTTAAGGGGAAAACAAATCCTTTCGCGATTGACCATAGATGTCAATGGGCGGCAGTTGCCACCGGTTAGTGTGTTTTAACTATAAGCAATACTAGCAGAAATGGGTTAGTATAATACAATGTACGACAGCACTGTGTTGTAATTAAGCAACTCCTAAATAGCGACTTCATTAAATTGCCAAAAAGTAAAAAAAATAATCAAAAAGCGAATGTTACCCTATATTATGGATGCAATTATTCAGTATCTGCCAATTCACAGTTGCAATATTCACTTCTGCTAAGTAATGTATTATGCATGAGTCTTCATATAAGCTTTCGACAAAAATCCTTCATGTGAACTTCATTCCATTTCTTACTTACTGTAGAAAAAATCGGAATGAGAAAAAAATCCGAGACTAAATGATCTTTTTTTCGATACTTCTTGGCCCCTCAACAAACCTATGTTGAGTTAAAGTATTTTGAAATAAAACTGAATATTTAATTGAAAATTCATTCAACATTAGAAATAAGTAGTTAGTTAATTCAAACAAAAATAATTAGAAGGAACCTTAATTATAACGATCTAGGTAACATTTAAGTAAGACTAAAGCTTGCGACATTAAACAGTCTCCCTAATAATAAATTTATGACACTCATTTTCCATTATCTTAGATAGATACCGCAAAAACATTTCTTACTTAGCTTATTAAATAAGAGAAATAAAACACGCCGTCCGCTGTACCTACGTAATAATTTCCAGCAGGTACTAAAGGGCAGGTTTGTACTAAGCAAACAGTTAGGTAGGTAAATATACTCCTTTGTTTAACAAGATGAAAGAAATTGGAAGGGTTTCATTATTATAGGGACGGTGAAACGAAACTTTTAATGCTTGATTACACAGACAATGTATCTAATAGACACCTAATTCAAAACATTCATTCACCTTACGTAATACATCAGTCATATAGATAGGATGGCAATTCTTTTTATGACGCAGTTGTCCCAAGTTAAGCCGTCAAGCCAAGTCATAACTTATATCATCCGCGATCATCATAACTTATATAAATCCGCGACAAGCTTACAGATTTATCCGTATAAACATAAATAACGCTTCCTACACTCGTAGACCCACACTAGGATTTTACCTGTTTCAAAGCCATGGACCATAGATTAGTAAAGATACTTCGCCGCCTTAAAATTGAATGAAGCCACAAACGGCTTATTAGTAAGTTCTTTTTTTTAATTATTGACAAATAAAAACATTTTTAAAGAAAATTTAAGGATAAATAACTAATACTGCGTAATTTACATAATAAATAAATAATTATTCCAAATATTTTAGAGACATTTTAGGACGGAGACGTGGCAAAACTTTTTTACGCAACTATTTCAATTCTCAAAACTGGATACATTTTCTTGTTAGAAGTGAGTAATCTTTACTAATCTATGCCATGGACATACAAAGAAGAATACGACACCCAGAGCCAGAACAGAAATTTAAATTCTTCACTACCATGGCTGGCCCGGAGTCGAACTCAAATCCAATGCGAGTCAGATGTGCTATGATGACAACATTACCACGCGGGTCATCAAAATAATTACTATAGTATTTTTAATTAGGACTCTACGTGTTCCTTCGTCTGTGCTTGGGTATTAATTACATTTCTTTGTGAACATTGAGATTGTAGGTCCTCCCGTGGCACTGTAAAACAAAATAAACTGTACTGGCTTGACTGGCAGTACTAAGGCATCATTGAAGGTTGTCCCTGTAGTTCCGGGACCAGAATAGGGCCACGTTATCCTGCCTGTCGTAAGAGGCGACTAAAAGGGGGCTTCCGAGGTTGGGTGGGAGCTCGAACCGGCCAGCGACCCGGAGAATGACGACGAAAAAAGGTATTATTGAAAGTGTCGGCAGCATCACCACCTCACCACTTTCTGCTTAATAACGACAGTGCTAAGCGCTGCTATGTTCTGGTTTAAAGGGTGTAGACACAAATTAAAGGAGAAAAACTTTTAGAAGCGTTGCAACTTAGATTAGCAACGCATCTGTGGCCGACCTCAGGTAGTAATCTAATCTTATCAAGAGCTGATTGCAAATGTCCAAAAAACTTATATTTAAACTTATGATTAACAAAAGTCACATTGACTAAAATTCCCTTTTGAAATTCTGCTCTAGAATATTCGTTACTTTGCTGGGGAATACTTTTACAGTTCATACTACTCCTCAGAAGCAATCATGGCAAAGGCGAGCAATATAATTTCCTCTCTCCGCTGACAGGTCATGAATTTCTCGCCCAGCTGGCTATTCGTATTAACACGATATCTGGAGATAGAAAAGCGGGTTTAGATGATCGGAAAATAACGTTCTGATCTCTTACACCACAATAATACGCAATCTATACTAATTTTGCCTACTAAATGTCGAAATTTTAGTTTGTGAATGCAGAAATTACTTAATGTCGATCTTTGGTTGGCACAGCAATGGATTGATTATTACGAGTAGTTACAAGCGTTAAGTAGATATAGATATTGTACGTTTTCACTATCGTATTCTGAGCGATTTTTTGGTTTGATAACTATTGTCGAGCTTGTATAATCAATCAGAAATAATTTATTTACAGCAATAGAAGCGTGAATTATAATGCTTGTCTGCAAGGACTCTATGCACATTGTATTTTTCGTCAATCAAAAATATCAAAAGCACACAAAAAGTAATAAAACGAAATTCCGACATTAATTGTCTCCGACGTCTTTAGAAGTAGCGATAGTACATTAACGAAAATGCAGACAATAGCCTACAGTTATTTTATTTCAATCAAAATAAAACTGCCTGTGAATCAGGTTCCATAGAAACTTTGACTATTATTTTTACGACGCGTGCAAGCATATCAAATGACTCGTATAAAAACTATTCATTATAATTATTTTAACGAAACTAATATACTGGGAGCAATTTAGGAATTCATGTAAATTTAATTGAAATAAAATTTAATTGAGGACGAGTTGGGACACCACTCACAACTTATTTAAGCATACATAGAATATCTATTACCTATGCCATTTTAAGCAATTTCGTTTAAACGATAGTTTATGTCGCAACAATTGCGAATAATCCATACACTACAACATACAATCTAATAATCTTAGAGCAAACATAAAAATCACGACGTCGTAATTTTTTATTGAAACAAACAAAAAATAATTACAAATGCAACAAAGCGAAAACTCAAGTTTATTACAATGAAATTAACTCTGGCAGGAAATATTATTCCCAACAGTAAAATCTCAACCTATAAAAAGTTAATCTGCTTTATAGATGGAAATAAACAATGTAAAGAAATTATTTACCGACTTTTATCATTAAGAGTCTGACCTAAAGGCCTTTTTACCGTCACGCGGTTCCCCGCCCGTCGGACGCGTGTCACGCCCACAAGCGCAATCTTTCCTGTCACAATTTCTCAGTTTACACGCTCTCTGTAGTTAACTTGCTATAGTCTTGTGGCGTATACCTTATACCACAACATAATTGACAAATTCATACCTCCAGCTATAGTCTCTTTGAGCCTTTTTGCATACAAAACGCACGATGCACACGCGTGATGGTTTCACACGCGTATGTGCCTAAACACGCGTGGCACGAAAGCGGCCCTAAGAGTAAGATAAAATTATCATTATACCTCCAGTAAGCTTAGTATACTCGGATTAGGTTATTATAATGGATTCAGAAGATAACAAAAATATTAAAATTTAATGACGAGGTTGCTCAGTAGCTCCTACTTTATGTACGAGTACATAGATTTAGACTCCAACCCAGATATTTTCAGACTAAAAAGTATTTTGTGTTATACCCTATAGACAGTAGCGTATTTGTAAGTCTGCGTCAGAATCCCGTACAAATCGCATTAGTTCTAACCAAGATTAGTCGGTACAGACAAACGAACAAAATAGGATCTTAAAAACGAAGGTGGTAGAAACCTTTCGTGGATCGACTCAGGAGGCATTACCGCCACAATTATTTAAAGGGTGTGAAGGGTGTGCTACGTGTGAGACATTTATACATTGCGTACTTTTACTTCTCAGGGGGTAGAGACGCATGTATGGCCAACCTCAGATAGTCTAGTAAGGAGTTGATAAAAATGTCGATGGCTACTTACCATCACATTGCTACGTTATTAAAAAGTCATGAAAATAAGCTCATAATAAGATAAAATATCAATTTCAAAATCACAGAGACCGACAGAAATTTTATACATTTATATGTGGGGTCCACAACCTTCTGTGCGTCACGCCCTTAGATATCAGGTTTCAATTATATTTTATCATTATCTCCCAGATAATTGTATTAAAATTTGGAGGCAAAAATGTTTATTTATGAAATGATACTGCTATTTTCATGAATATTGAGTTGTGAAAACACCTGAGATCCAATCCATTTTTTAAATTAAGATGTGGGGATAGTAGTCAATTCTTTGAAACTTTGGCACCGATATCATTTTTATAAAACTTGGAGAAAGCGTTTAAATATTATCTTGGAGTCCATCTAGGGTGGATTATAGATATCCATGGGCGGCAGTGGCTGCATGCTCGTGAGCTACTTCTTAGTAGATATGTATAGTCACATTTTGAATTAGTATTTTTTTCTTCATATCCCTATGTTTATCTGCAAATATCAATAGATATACCCATGTGTAGTGATATGTTCTCATGGGTAACCCATAAATCCAATAAATCGTGTAAGTATATACTTGTACCATTTAATTATACAAAACCTGTAACAAAAATAAGTGTCATAAACATATTCGTTTAATTAATGAAATATCCTGTCTATAAATATTCTATCCTACCTACAGTCCAAGATGAAAGAAAAATGATTGCCGCAACTTTTATAAGACTCGGGATATTTATTTGAAGCAATAATAATAAATATAGAGTTGACAAAGCACTGGTTCGTCCTGTCTTCTTCTATATTACTTCCATTGTGAAGACTCGGTTTCTCAAGTTGTCCTTTCGTGACAGAATATGCTAGATTTGTAGCTAACATTTATCATTTTACTCATAACAGTTTTGCTACTGTATAACTATTAGTAATTACCTTTGCAGTTTGCAGTATTTTTAACACGTTTTTATTAGCTTGGGTTGTATGTATGTAACGGAATTTTTGAACCCGATTTCTATCCATGGGATGCTCCATTTATCAGTTTTCGAAAAGCGTTCCTTAATTGATTCCTAGATTGAAAATTATTTTCTACCTTTTATTTGATTTTATCATAAAAGCGTGTTTTTTAGTTTTTTTAACTATATTTATTTTATTAATTTTTAGTATTAGTATTTTGTGTATGTTCTTAAGACTTATGGGCCTCTTATATCATCTCCGAGTAGAACTTGAAGACCCCCTTGGAATTCCGTGACATTTGAGAGTTTTAAAAAGGCCGAAAATATCGGATCACGTATTTTAGAGTAAAATATCCAATAAAATAAATATCTAAAAACGGGAAAATTCTGAAACTAAAACGTGATCTCATTGACCTTCTTGATAATAACTGTAGTTACGAACCATCTACCCCATTATTACTAAAAAAACTTCATTAAAGTCGTTTTGGAATAAGAATCACACACACACACACACACACACACACACACACACACACACACACACACACACACACACCGGAGATACAGAGCAAACAAAAAATATTTTCTCAGTTACTCTACATTACTTGTTTCAAAGAAAACAAAGAAATTAGAATCCTACCTCCATTGTGAGCTTTGAGTATTTTAAACCAACACTGTGAATGTTTTCTCTAATACAGTTCTACAAACAAGATTTAATTCATTTGATGAAATATAATACTATGTCATACTTCATCACTCGTCCATCTTAAGATAGATGATACTTATTAGATTATTCATATTATTTTAGAATAAAAATGAAATATTGTATTTAAAATAGTAACTTATATATACTTACAATTATAATTACCGAATAGATACATAAAATTAAAAGTAATAAAATAATCAATAAACTAAAAATGAACTTATGAAATACTGATGTATTATTTGTAGTAGTAACTGTATATATTATATGTTTATAAAGTCATTCATATATAAATTGTGACCGAAAGCAATTTAATTAACGATGAAAGAATTATGTTAAACTTTTTTGTATATTTATGGCTTGGTAAGCCACATCCATGACCCTTTTGACTTTAGTGAGGAGTTTGGTATCCTATCCCATTTGGTATCAGGTCATCATCAACCCATTACTGCCCCACTGCTGGGCACGGGTCTCCTCTCATAATGAGAAGGATTAGGCCATAGTCCACCGCACTGGCCAAGTGCGTATTGGTAGATTTCACATACCTTTGAGATTTTTTTTTATAAATCTCTCAGATATGCAGGTTCCCTCACGCTGTTTTCCTTCACCGTTTAGCAAGTAATAATTAATTTCTTCTGGTATCAGGTGTCCATCTGCATTTCTTAGAACTATTTCCTATAATTCATGATAAAAATAAAAAAATATCTTTAGCACAAAAAATATTACTACGAATAATATTTTTTGTGTTACCAAAAATATATTAAACGAAATATACGTTTCTTCAAATACCTAGAAACGTTTTTAGGAATAATTTGTCTTTAGTTTTCCCTTCATAACTTCCCGAAACAAAACAAAAAGTAACTAATCAAATAGCAAACAAACTGACATACGTTTCCGGAGACTTCCTAACTTTTAAGAAAAAACATAAATATTGAGGAAAATAATATAGCGAGATAAATTCCATGTCAAAACAACGTTAGAGCTTTACCAGATTTCGAAATGTAAACAAAATATAGGAACTTGGGAACCTTGTGGAATAATTGTTTGCTTTTTTCTAAGACACGAGACTGACATGAACAAGCCACATAACAAATTTGGAACAACAAGTTATACGCGAAACAAAATTATGTGTTACCTAGTCGCAATATTGTTCTTTATTACTCATCAGATATATATATAAAATGCATAAATATGATTCATTAAAACAGATGTAATTTGTTATGAAACATTTATATACTTGCGGATGCACAGACAAATAGGCGTGAACACGGACTATTCGCGAGTTTTGAATATAATATCTAAAAAAAATACATATACTCGTATACGGTCGAATTACGAAACTTCCTCCTTTTTTGAAGCCGGTTTAAAAGACGTTTATCGAGAGAATTATGATAAAAAACCCGAGTGCTACAAATATAGCCTATGTCACTCCAATAATTACACTAATCCAACTATAACTCATATGTTAAAATCCGTCAAACCGTTTGGGTTGCAGCGTGACCCAATGAATGAGACATACATATTCGTTCCGTTACCATCATTGGTTTGTTCGGATACCAGCATTGACCTGTTTTACACGGCACCTGCTGTATTTCGTAGAACAGTTAACGACTATGTTCAATGACTTGTTAATATTCTTGTAAAAGTAATTGAACGCATTAGATTAAGAAAAACTGTAATGTTTAGTTAGTATTTCGATATAAAATATTAATAAATAAATGAATATGCTTAAACAACACTACCCTCCGCGGTCGGGTAAAAATATATTTCTACTACAACTAAAACTAGTCGAAACGGGTTTCTTAATATTATTCCTATTTTCATTCTACTACAAATTCTCTGCATCTTGCTGAGAAACCCGGTAAAGTTCTGTAACTGCTTGTGTTGAGTTTCCTCTAACTACTAGAGTTTATCAAAGAGCACTCTCTGTTCACTTTCAGATACGAGTACGTTGATCTTGAGAAATAAGTTCTCAGCAGAACGGCGAAAACTTAAACTGGAGTCGACGCAAAACGTTCGACAACTCTTTAGCAATAACTATTAAGTTTACGTCGTTAAGTTTAACGTGGAGCTCGTGACTGGCTGTAGTAACAGTGGCACTCACGTTTTATGTTTTGCTGTCACTTACTGTTAAGACTATTAGATTTGTGTTGTTGGTTTTCATTTTTGATAAGAAAGTAATAGGTACAGTTTCATTTGTTACAAAACTAGGTGATTATAGTAAAACATAAAACTCGACTGCTTGAAAATCGTAAAACTCGGAAAAAATATCTTTAATGCCAGGCCAGGTCTGGCCAAGAAGACGTCATAGGTTTCTTAACATTATCCTTATTATCATTCCACTACAAATTCTTAGCACCTGTATGAGAATTCCGATAAAGTTCTGTAGAGTTTCCTCTAACTAGAAGAGTTTATCAAAGAGCACGAATTCACTTTCAGATACGTTGATCTTGAGTAATAAGCTCTCAGCAGAACGGCGAAAACTTAAACTGGAGTCGACGCAATACGTTCCACAACTCTTTAGCAATAACTGTTAAGTCGACGTTGTTAAGTTTAACGTGGAGCTCGTGACTGGCTGTAGTAACTGTGGCGCTCACGTTTTATGTTTTGCTGTCACTTACTGTTAAGGCTATTAGATTTGTGTTGTTGTTTTTATGTTTGATAAGAAAGTAATAGGTACAGTTTCATTTGTTACAAAACTAGGTGATTATAGTAAAACATAAAACTCGATTGCTTGAAAATCGTAAAACTCGGAAAAAATATCTTTAATGCCAGGCCAGGTCTGGCCAAGAAGACGTCATAGGTTTCTTAACATTATCCTTATTATCATTCCACTACAAATTCTCTGCACCTATATGAGAACTCCGATAAAGTTCTGTAGAGTTTCCTCTAACTAGAAGAGTTTATCAAAGAGCACGAATTCACTTTCAGATACGTTGATCTTGAGTAATAAGCTCTCAGCAGAACAGCGAAAACTTAAACTAGAGTCGACGCAATACGTTCCACAACTCTTCAGCAATAACTGTTAAGTTTACGTTGTTAAGTTTAACGTGACTGGCTGTAGTAACTGTGGCGCTCACGTTTTATGTTTTGCTGTCACTTACTGTTAAGGATATCAGTGGATTGGTTGTTTAGTTCGACAAAGAAAACAGATTTATATATTTGAACCATAGATTAGTAAAGATTACTCCCTCCTAACAAAAAAGGTAACTTTGTGACTATTGTCACTGTCATCTATTTTCGTGATTGAAAAATATTAAAAAAATGTAGTTTTTAGATTATTTACGAATGAAACGATATACCTTCGCACTTTTTTTTCGATTTCGTGCCTTAACTGCGCATGTCGGCATTGTTCCGCGTAAATTACACCATGACAGCCATTAAACGGCTGACAATTCTGTAATTTAATGGCTTCCTTCAATTACAAGGCGGTGAGATATCTATTCTTATCTATGGTTTGAACACAAAAAATTAAATTAATTAAGGTATAAATACCCGACTGCTTAAAAATAATAAACTGAAGAATTTAGACGAATCTACCGACCTCTCATATGTCAAACGAGCCTTTGCCCGCGGCTTCGCTCGCGTTACGAAGTAATGTTATTAACTAAGAAGATTTATACAAAATTTCATCCCCTATTTTATCCCCTTGGGGGCAGAATTTATTAAATCCTTTCTTAGCGGATGCCTACGTCATAACATCTACCTGCATGCCAAATTTCAGCCCGATCCGTCCAGTGGTTTGGACTGTGCGTTGATAGATCACTATGTCAGTCAGTTACCTTTGAGTTATATATATTTAAATTTTGCCGTTTGGTTTGTAGGGCGTGCCAGAGAATGAAATATACATACAATCCAGAAACATTTCCTCCCACACTCGATTCATTAAGATACACATGTTACGCTTTTATAAGAGACTATTCTTATCTGGTGTTGATTAAAAGTACCCATGGGCGGCAATTGCCACTTACCATCAGGCGAACTGCAAGCTCGTTCACTACTTCTATAGAATAAAAAATATTTTATTTATTTATTGAAAAGTCGCACCAACAAGGTGAACACTGATGCACACAAATTATTTTGATAAAACATTGAGAGATAAGTGCCACCTCAATTAACTACATACTAAACAATACTTATATTACAAACTATATTTACAAACTATAGTTATATTATAAAATGCTATTAGGAAAAAAAAATAACTATATTCAAAAAGCAATTAATGATAACATAACGCACAACAATATTACAAATTAAATACATCAACATTGAGAATACAGGTTAAGATGTGATATTTTTAATTTAAATTAAATTATAGTTTGATTAAATTATATTATTCGATTATTATTAATTTATTATATTAGAAAGACAGTTTCTTTATGCAAATTACTTTTTAGTGCATTAAGCTAGCTAGACTCGCTTTTACTTATTATCACATTTCCTAGGAAAAACACCTGCGAGAGGCGGTGAACCAGAAAAGGTTAACCCCGAGGTTAATTTTCCTGAGTGTTTTCTTGAAACAGTAGTATTTTATAGATTTAAACAACCATATAAACATTGGGACTTACTTCTGATGCTATATGCCTCCTAACTTACACCTATTTCATATTCAAATTCAAATTCAAATTCAAATCAGTTTATTTGTGAATAAGGTAAACATAATATAATGGCTGTTGGGTGTCAAAACAATTTTGGACGATCGCTTATTCTACCACTGAGTGGCTTACAAATATATATATGTAGGTTGAACAATCTAATTTAAAATTCAAAATTCGTATTTTCATTATAATAAATTCCAAACAATTAAAATATGTCAAGTAATACATGTCAATGGGAATATCGTCAAGGTAAATTATGTTATGTGTGTATTATGGTAGGTTATTATCATGTGTTTCTTATTATTAAAATTCGTAAAATGTTTTGTGGAGAACTTCTTTTTGTTACAAATTAGTGCAGTTTATACCTAGAGTCTTTCACTAATCCTCTTATAATCACTAGTCTTTTAATAATATCGAAGGTGGTAGAATCCTTTGTCATTCGATCCTGCAGCACCACCGCCACACCTATTTCGACGGTCCCTACGTATAAAGCGACATGTCAAAAATTGCAATTTTTTTATTGCATATACGGCTTTGGATTGTCTTTGATTGGCTTTGATTTTTCTTTAAATATGATGTATTTTACTAGATTTACCATTCATATAAGAGAACAAGTATAACATTTACAGGAAATAGGTGACGTAAATGCGGATATCTATACTTATCGCTTTGTACGATGTCTTAAAAAGCGCGCCACTCGGCATGAACGCGGTCATGTCTAACTTAACATCATGTCTAAAAAGCCTATTTTCCGCTATAAATAATAAGTAAGAACACAAAAAAAAATTGTTTTTCTAAGCTACCTAAAGCTAAAAATAAGATATCAATGTAAAATCTGAGTAAGATATCAATACCGTTTTCATGTTTCCTACGTATAAAGTTGTATCTCAGACTTGTCTGGCATACTTTTATTTGCCTTTTCACGTAGAAACAGTCACCTGTCAGTTTTTTTTGGTAAATATTAAAAAAAAATCAATATTTAAAAATACTACTACTTTTGAAAGCTATAACAACATTATGAAATAGAGAACTATTTCTAGTATAGAGAATTATTTCTAGAGTAGTTTGAACATTAACTACGCTCTCCTGTAAACCTGCGTTTTCGACATGTCGGTTTATACGTAGGGACCGTCGATTTCTACCTAATTACACGTGTTAAACGTTAGCGTGTTCCGGTTTGAAGAGTGTAGTAAAGGAGACTTACTGTTCCAAGACGTACCAGCTTAGTCCTCAAAGTAGTAGCCGACCTCAGGGGGGAATTTGGTCTTGTCTTCAACACCAACAATCAACATTGCAGATTTCCATGGGTGGCAGTAGCTTGGCATCAGATGCATGCATGCTTCTTCGTTGCTTCTTTCAATATTATATAAAAAGAAGAAAGAAGTACTGAATACTAGTACGCTAAAATTACCTCAGTGAGATTAATGTGTCCCGTAGGATTTAAAAACAACACATCTTAATGCTTTTACTTTGTTTTGTTTAAATTGAATCCTGAGCGTAACAAATACATTATTTTCCATTTACCTTTAAAGTATATATTGATGTTGTTGTTTCAATAAAGCCGTTGGGATAAAATATTCAAGCACAAAAAAGTAAAAAACTCAAAGTGCGAAAAAAGTATGAAAAAATCAAAGTGGGAATTGATGTCTTAATTAATAGAATTTATTCATAAATCTCTGGTAGTCTAGTAATTTGTTATTCGGTATTTCAATGTGTGGGTACACTGAGACTCAAATCCCAGAAAATCGAGTTGGTAAGATTCTTATTCGAAATTAATTTTCACATGCGTTAATAACGAGGAAGTTTACCCATCCGCACTCTGAAAGAAGATCCGTGCCCAGCAGTAAAACAGTAATTTTCAAGGTGGTAGAACCCTTTGTGGTTCGACTCCGGCGGCACCACCGCCACACCTATTTCTACCTTATAACAACAGTGTTAGGCGCTGCTGTGCTCCGTTTTGAAGGGTGTGGTAAGGGAGACATACTTTTCAGAGGCGTTCCAACTTAGTCCTCAGGGGTAGCGGCGCATCTGTGGCCGACCTCAGGTAGGAATATCTAATCCTACCTGGGATTACAGATGTCCATGGGCGGCAGTAGCCACTTACCATCAGGTGGACTGCATGCTCGGCTGCTACTTCTATATTATATAAAAAAAATGTACTGACTAAACTTACATACGAACTTTTCCATTTACATATTCAATTTTACTTAGAGGGATCATATATTATTATCACTTCATATGCCTCAATGCGGTAAGCGAAAAACCAATCTGTTCTACGTATTTCGGTATTTCGTGTACATTTAAACGAAAACAAAAAACAAACAGTTTGTGGTAACGCAATCCATTTAGTTTTTCTATCCCGAAGGTAGAATCACGAACTGCGTGTATTATTTCGTTGTAAATAAAAGTTTTACCGGAACAACAGTAAACAAGAAGCCTCTTGTACTAAAAATAACTTCGCTACAAAGTAGAGGGTATATATTTAGTAAGACTATTTAGATCTTACATTCTGTTGGTTAGAGACTTCGTCATCAACCATTACTGCCCCACTGCTAGACACGGGTCTCCCCTCAGATTGAGAAGGGTTTGTACTTTGTCCTCTAGTCCTCTAGCCAAGTTCGATAGATACTTTGAGAACTATATTTCCAGAACTTTTTAGACTTTTATCGCTAGTTCGAACTGCAGAACCCTAGGTCGAATTTCGAACTTCTACGCTATCTTTTCTTAGTTTAGACTGATAAGTATTGATAAATATTGACTATTTCCTTCGCTGACAGAAGTCAGCATAATTAAGTATAGAAATACTTAATTATTCAATTATTTGACATAGCAAACGATAGAAATCCACCTCATGTTGAATGGAAACTGTCGCCCATGGACGTGTGTTATCAACTCTACATAGGATAAGAGTCCATCGTGAATTCGGCCCCAAAGGCGTTGCTATCCCTTAGGACTAACTTGTAACGCCCAGCATAAGTACTCCCTTTCCACACTCTTCAAACCGGAACACAGGAGCTCTGAACACTAGTATTATTAGGCAGATAATGGTTTGGTGGTGGTGTCGCCGAAGACGAACCGCAAAGAGTTCGACCATTTTAAAAATTATGATAAACACATATATAAACACATAAATATATAATGTTTTTTTTATGGTCGACTTTCCACATCTGAGTAAATGAATCTAAATATATATAACTCAAAGGTGACTGACTGACATAGTGATCTATCAACGCACAGCCCAAACCACTGGACGGATCGGGCTGAAATTTGGCATGCAGGTAGATGTTATGACGTAGGCATCCGCTAAGAAAGAATTTTAATCAATTCTACCCCCAAGGGGATAAAATAAGGAATGAAAATATTACTTCGTAACGCGAGCGACGCCGCGGGCAAAAGCTCGTTATAATATACTTAGGGAATAACATATGTTACAGGAACCAATCATCTTATGTTGCGACACAATGTAACTCACGTTTCTACTTGCACTTCAATATTGCAGTCCAATAACGCTATCGGAATCCAATAAAGCAGAACTAGATATGTCTTATTATACTACAAACTTACACTAGCGATAGAACATTGTTCGTTATGACCACAAACGTTGTGAAAGGGTCATCGTACTGTCACTCAAAGGGCTCTAGGTTCAATCCCCGTACAGGTTAATCTTAATGTGAATTTAGATTAGTATTCAGAGTCTAGGTGCTATATTTCCGAGCTATGTCTCGAAGCTAAGCTTCTGTTAGAACCATTTTTGTATATTATTATGGCGTCGGTTAAAGATGTCCTGGGGCGATAGTTAATATTTATAATTAGGTGAACTGGTGTCTTTTTTACCAGACTGCAGAGGGTAATGTTTCACGCATTTGATTTGATTTGATCTGATTTCTGGTACAGCCTGCAGTCCAAAGACTTCACAGAATTTAACATAAATAAGATATCGTAATGTTCATCTAAATTGCGTAAGTTTTTTTTTTTATAATATAAGAGTAGCAGACGAGCATGCACTCCACTTGATGGTAAGTGGCTACTGCCGCCCATGGACATTTGTAATCAACCCCAGATAGGATTAGATATTAACTACCTGAGGTCGGCCACAGATGCGCCGTTACCCCTGAGGACTAAGCTGGAACGCCTCGGAAAAATCTGTCCCCCTTACCACACCCTTCAAACCGGAACACAGCAGCGCCTAACACTGCTGTTATTAGGTAGAAATAGGTGTGGCGGTGGTGGCGCCGGATTCGATCTACAAAGTGTTCTACC
This sequence comes from Epargyreus clarus, assembly GCF_041222505.1. Lineage (NCBI taxonomy): Eukaryota > Metazoa > Arthropoda > Insecta > Lepidoptera > Hesperiidae > Epargyreus > Epargyreus clarus. The sequence goes on from NW_027332233.1 coordinate 8,156,300, forward strand.
ACCTTCAGTGACATGATACGTACATATAATAGACTATATAACTTGTCTATTAAGTAAATTTATTATAAGCAGTCGTCTTTTTTTTGTTTTAATGACTATGTCACTTAATTAAAAACAATATTTCAATTCATTTGATTTGACATTCCACATTAATAAATGAGCCCATTTCCAAAAACCCTTTAGCGCTCAATCATCCACGAATATTAAGCCACTCTGGGTCGCCCACCCATATTGATTGACTTTGAAACGAGACGATTTACATTTACAATTTCAAATATAGAAAGGCGTAAACGCTTCTAAGAGAAGTAGAAACCATAATAATGCGTGGGTATTCGGGCGAGGAGATCAGGACAGTCAAAGTTATAGTAATCGTTTTTGAAAGGGACTATTTTAAAAATTTTAAAGGACCTATTTTTGGTTTAGTCGACATTGGACAGATTCTACTTGGGGCGAATTCTTTACTGGACAGATTCTACTTGGGACATCATAGTCTAGTATGGACAAATTCTACTTGGGGCGAATTCTTTACTGGACAGATTCTACTTGGGATATCATAGTCTAGTATGGACAAATTCTACTTGGGGCGAATTCTTTACTGGACAGATTCTACTTGGGACATCATAGTCTAGTATGGACAAATTCTACTTGGGGCGAATTCTTTACTGGACAGATTCTACTTGGGACATCATAGTCTAGTATGGACAAATTGTACTTGGGGCGAATTCTTTACTGGACAGATTCTACTTGGGACATCATAGTCTAGTATGGACAAATTGTACTTGGGGCGAATTCTTTACTGGACAGATTCTACTTGGGACATCATAGTCTAGTATGGACAAATTGTACTTGGGGCGAATTCTTTACTGGACAGATTCTACTTGGGACATCATAGTCTAGTATGGACAAATTGTACTTGGGGCGAATTCTTTACTGGACAGATTCTACTTGGGACATCATAGTCTAGTATGGACAAATTGTACTTGGGGCGAATTCTTTACTGGACAGATTCTACTTGGGACATCATAGTCTAGTATGGACAAATTGTACTTGGGGCGAATTCTTTACTGGACAGATTCTACTTGGGACATCATAGTCTAGTATGGACAAATTGTACTTGGGGCGAATTCTTTACTGGACAGATTCTACTTGGGACATCATAGTCTAGTATGGACAAATTGTACTTGGGGCGAATTCTTTACTGGACAGATTCTACTTGGGACATCATAGTCTAGTATGGACAAATTGTACTTGGGGCGAATTCTTTACTGGACAGATTCTACTTGGGACATCATAGTCTAGTATGGACAAATTGTACTTGGGGCGAATTCTTTACTGGACAGATTCTACTTGGGACATCATAGTCTAGTATGGACAAATTGTACTTGGGGCGAATTCTTTACTGGACAGATTCTACTTGGGACATCATAGTCTAGTATGGACAAATTGTACTTGGGGCGAATTCTTTACTGGACAGATTCTACTTGGGACATCATAGTCTAGTATGGACAAATTGTACTTGGGGCGAATTCTTTACTGGACAGATTCTACTTGGGACATCATAGTCTAGTATGGACAAATTGTACTTGGGGCGAATTCTTTACTGGACAGATTCTACTTGGGACATCATAGTCTAGTATGGACAAATTGTACTTGGGGCGAATTCTTTACTGGACAGATTCTACTTGGGACATCATAGTCTAGTATGGACAAATTGTACTTGGGGCGAATTCTTTACTGGACAGATTCTACTTGGGACATCATAGTCTAGTATGGACAAATTGTACTTGGAGCGAATTCTTTACTGGACAGATTCTACTTGGGACATCATAGTCTAGTATGGACAAATTGTACTTGGGGCGAATTCTTTACTGGACAGATTCTACTTGGGACATCATAGTCTAGTATGGACAAATTGTACTTGGGGCGAATTCTTTACTGGACAGATTCTACTTGGGACATCATAGTCTAGTATGGACAAATTGTACTTGGAGCGAATTCTTTACTGGACAGATTCTACTTGGGACATCATAGTCTAGTATGGACAAATTGTACTTGGGGCGAATTCTTTACTGGACAGATTCTACTTGGGACATCATAGTCTAGTATGGACAAATTGTACTTGGGGCGAATTCTTTACTGGACAGATTCTACTTGGGATATCATAGTCTAGTATGGACAAATTGTACTTGGGGCGAATTCTTTACTGGACAGATTCTACTTGGGACATCATAGTCTAGTATGGACAAATTGTACTTGGGGCGAATTCTTTACTGGACAGATTCTACTTGGGACATCATAGTCTAGTATGGACAAATTCTACTTGGGGCGAATTCTTTACTGGACAGATTCTACTTGGGATATCATAGTCTAGTATGGACAAATTCTACTTGGGGCGAATTCTTTACTGGACAGATTCTACTTGGGACATCATAGTCTAGTATGGACAAATTGTACTTGGGGCGAATTCTTTACTGGACAGATTCTACTTGGGACATCATAGTCTAGTATGGACAAATTGTACTTGGGGCGAATTCTTTACTGGACAGATTCTACTTGGGACATCATAGTCTAGTATGGACAAATTCTACTTGGGGCGAATTCTTTACTGGACAGATTCTACTTGGGATATCATAGTCTAGTATGGACAAATTCTACTTGGGGCGAATTCTTTACTGGACAGATTCTACTTGGGACATCATAGTCTAGTATGGACAAATTCTACTTGGGGCGAATTCTTTACTGGACAGATTCTACTTGGGATATCATAGTCTAGTATGGACAAATTCTACTTGGGGCGAATTATTTACTGGACAGATTCTACTTGGGACATCATAGTCTAGTATGGACAAATTCTACTTGGGACATCATAGTCTAGTATGGACAGATTCTACTTGGGGCGAATTCTTTACTGGACAGATTCTACTTGGGACGAATTCTTTACGGGACAGATTCTACTTGGGACATCATAGTCTAGTATGGACAAATTCTACTTGGGACATCATAGTCTAGTATGGACAGATTCTACTTGGGGCGAATTCTTTACTGGACAGATTCTACTTGGGATATCATAGTCTAGTATGGACAGATTCTACTTGGGGCGAATTCTTTACTGGACAGATTCTACTTGGGACATCATAGTCTAGTATGGACAGATTCTACTTGGGGCGAATTCTTTACTGGACAGATTCTATATTGGACAGAATCTTCGTAAGACAGACTCTACATAAGAATCTGTCTTATGAAAAAAATTGAGAAAATTGTATGTAGTGGACTATGCAGTGTGAATTAAATAATCGATAATAGCGTCATCTAGCGGATTTTCTCGATTCCCCAACATTTGCATAAAATATATATTCCATGTTCATACTTCGCTTATTCGTACACTAAACTGATAAGTAAGGGGCTACTGCTTAGCAAGGACTTCTACAATAATTCATTTAGAATAGGAGTTTTACTTGTTTATTACCCGTTATTAATAATCTATCTATCCAATGTTTTGCCTATCAAAGATTAAAAAACAATTTTGCCTGCTAGAAATTGTAATGCCATCAAAAACACTGCTTGTAAAAAAATCCAAGCCTCGCCATTCAGCTCTTCCACCGTAAAAAGTCGTGAGATCCATGGAATCCAAGCCGGTTGGTTCATACAGACTCTACTTAAGAGACCTTCTGTCTTAAGGTATTATCTCACTATCTAACCTAACAACATCTCATGGGACCATACCAATATTAAAAATATTTTATGTTTCAAATAAATAGATTGGATTTGGCAATCGTACTAAACGAACGAATTTAATTTAATATACATATACTTGTGATATATACATTGTTTTTTTTTTTATAATATAGAGGAAGCAGACTAAGCTGGAACGCCTCGGAAAAGTATATTTTCCTTACCGCACTCTTGAAACTAGAACATAGCAGCGCTTAAGACGCAAAAATTGATCTAGCGGTGGTGCTGCTGGAAGCGGTGATACCACAAACAGTTCACATTGTGTTTTAATCGCATCATATCGCAGCACACGAGTAACATTACTACGATTGCCAAGTCCAATCTATTTATTTGAAACATAAAATATTTTTAATATTGATATGGTCCCATGAGATGTTGTTAGGTTAGATAGTGAGATAATACCTTAAGACAGAAGGTCTCTTAAGTAGAGTCTGTATGAACCAACCGGCTTGGATTCCATGGATCTCACGACTTTTTACGGTGGAAGAGCTGAATGGCGAGGCTTGGATTTTTTTACAAGCAGTGTTTTTGATGGCATCTCATTCCTTTTTGTAGGTATGCCTACTTTTTTTCCTTTCCGGGACCTTCTATTACTTGAATGTCAACAACAGATTTTTTTAAAGCTACCTCACTGTCTTACGAGAATGAGCGTTCTATTTTGTAGGTAATATTTGTAGTTATTGTAAGAATTATTATTTGAAGAGTATATTAATAAAACATATTTTCCGCTAGACCACGTTTTTATTCATTTCTATTTTAATCTTGAGTCACCGAACAATATCATTTTATACACAACCAGTAATATAGATTACAATTTATATTAAAAAGGTTCTTACAATACGCCCCCTTTATCTATATTACCCACCTATAACAAAACTCTACATAAATCTTTCGTGGAACTGGCTAAATAGTTGAATCTCCCCACTAAACTCTGACACGGTAGACTACTGTTACTATCTGAGTTACCTTTTGTTTATTTCAAATCAACCTCCATTGAAGTTAATACGGACTTACAAACGGACATACCAAAGGCTTGCAATAATTTTAAAATACATTGTTTTTGGTCTCAAATAATCACTCAGTCATCTATAAGCATGCTATCACGCGGCGGTCCAACAAGAATTCAAGTTTGATTTTATTTTAGCACAAATTACGATCAGGCCTACACTCAGGCCGTTACAGGACCACTCTCTGAAATTAAATTAAATGTTAAAAAGTTGTAAAATTCAGTTTATTTCCTCTCTCTAACATGATAACGCCTATTACTGTCATTACTTATATCAACAGATTCACGTTCCATTACTTCAGACTCGCTTACATCCGTCATAGCATTAGTCACATTACTTACTTTACTTGTATCTGTAACCGCAGGCACACATACACCTATATCACCTGTAACACCCGCATCAGTCATGCACTCTATTCATTCATCACCACTTTCATTCGAACATGACAATAAATTAAATCGAAAAAGTTAATATTTTGACAACTGGATTTACTCCCGTTATCCTCAGGAAAAAGTGTGTGTGTCAGCTACGACGCACGATTGGAGTTTACTCCTTACGAACGATAATTATGATATATATCGAATAGAAAAAAAGGGTAAATAAACGCATCTGCTAAAATGATAAGAGAAACAAACATATATGTGTAATTATTCGGATTATTTATATTACTTCAATAATGCGTATTACATAAAGTATGTTACAAAATAATATAAATAATAATAATTGTGGTCAATTTATACAAATCCAATTTTAGGATGATTGATTTCTTTCACTTTGAATTATAAGTTGTGGCAGAACTTCGTAATACGCAGGCGCGCAACACACACGTACAAACATACGCACACATTCAACTCTCAGACTGGAGGTGTAGTGAACTATACAGTGAGACTACGAAGTATCGCGCAAAGAGGAGACCCCGAGAATGAGATACGCTGTGTAATGTATTCCATCTCATTCTTTTACACGTTCAATCCTACAGATATATATGTTTGTCTCTTTCTACGTTACGCCTCAACTTTTCGTGTTACACTTGATTTTACTTCTCATAAAATTTCCGTACCGGGCCTTATAACTCAAATCGTTTCTTAAGGAGTAAACTCCAAAAAACATTGTCTAAAAACTTAACAACTCGACTGATTGTGATTTCACGTGTCTTCGTATTAAATAATCGATATCTTCTTATGAATATCCGACAAAAATCATTGGTTTTGACTTTGCATCCAATTTTCGTCTTTTCTGTTTGGTATAAGAGTATACGCTGCACATTCAAATAAGCATAAATAGGTAACATCTACTCGTTTCCCAGACCATTTTTGTAGTGGCACGCAGTCTTTCACTGCCTTCATTGGACTCCGGTTTTTGATATAAATCACAGTATTTAACGCTCTTGTTCAAATCCGCTGCAATTTATAATAGACTTCTCGATTTTTCGATAATAGTTCTGTTAGCTCTTTCAACCATACCATTCTGTTTGGTGGTATATACTATATATCGCCTTCTGATGTAGAATTTCATTTGTTGACAAAAAAATATCGTAAGGTCTATTACAAAACTTCGTTCCACCACCTGTAGCACTACCATGAGTTGGCATAGAAACGCCACTATAGAAATTGTAAATAGAAAACTATTGTCATTTTGCTAGTGAATAACATAACTACTATCGTTACGGTATTTCTTGACAACGTCTGTCAAATTAATGACTCATGGGACCGAATTTGTATGGCAATAGATCATAATGACATTCGCTAGCGATTTGATTTCGATAGGTTTTTTACGTTACGAGTGGCTCACACTACGGAATTTAGTTCTACGAGTAACCACCAGAGGCGCTGTACAATTTTTCATACATTTATTTTACGCAGTCGCTAGCGAGTAATACTTTTGTGAACTCATGGTAGTGCTACTGATCTCATACACTTGTTCGACTTGCTAGTTGCCTTTTCAACCCGAACTTTATATTTTTTAAATTTCGTAAAGTCTCACTCTTATGTTTGAGAAAATTAACATGTGTCATTCGAGTATATTCGTCGATAAATAATAACATGTACCTTGAACCGTTGAATGAAGTAGCTTCCATGGGACCACATAAACCTGTATGTACGATCTCCAGTATATCGTTCGCTCCCGTTCAAAGTTTTGGAAATGGTTTCTTACTAGTCGACATATCCGTCGTAATGTTCACATCATCAAGACGAGTCACAATATTCTTTAAAATTTGCATATATTCCGGGTTAGTACGGACTAGTCTTCTATGCCAATATTTATTTGACATTGTCAAATTACATATCGGTGATTTGACAAATTGTTTAAATTTATGTATACCATGTACGTTGTGGCCAGTTGCGATGATATTATCCATAGATTTACTAATAGTGCAACTGTTTTTCCGGAAATTAACAGTAAATCCTTTTTCAGTAACTTTACTCACCAATAACGAAATCATACTTAAATTATTAGTCTGTATTTGTCTTCTGCATTCAACCTGTAGTTATTTTTAAAATTATTACTTGCAAAGTATATTAATAATACATATATTCAGCTAGACCATATTTTTGACCGAACAATATCGAAAAGTGCATTAGCGAAAAGTGCTGAAAGGGGTTACGAGGCCGATTTTGATAAAAACTATAACTGCATCATTAGTTTTTAAAATATCTTTTGCCTTAGCCGGGAATCGAACGAGTTCAGTTTTAAAAAAATACACCCTCTATATTATTCCACTATATGATAGTGTTGCTTATAAGGATAAAATTCTGGAAAGTAATGTTATATGACAAATTAAAGTAAAAGGAAAATTTTGAAGAAAATACATATATTTTCATACCTTGGTATACTAATCCTTAAGGATTATACTTAACATATGACTTATGTATAATTCTTTAGGACTATACATAAGTCATAAAATTGAAGAATTTGTTGGTTAATCAACTAATTCTTCGATGTTATGGCCATGACTTACGGCTTAGTATGAGAAAGTAATAGGTTGGCAACTAAGTTCCCGCCGAGGATTTATTTTTTTAATAAAAATAGATAACTGATTCATTAGTAAAAGTTTCAAGAATTTTATCCTTATAAGCAACACGATGAGGTAGTGGAATAATATAGAGGGTATATTTTTTTCAAATATTACGTAAGTTGAAAACATGATTTTTTGTTTGTGTAGATATTGGTTTGTCTTTAATGCCATTTGGTAGGTTTAGGTCTAAAACGGATAGGGAAAAGAATTGTGTAATTAGGGTAATCCGTTTAAAAGTTATTAAGGATTTTACATTGTGAACTTTGTAAAATTTTATAATTATGTATGCTTATTTTCATACAGACATTTATTTAAGCGCAACAAGGGCGAAATTTGCCTAAACATTTGTTTCCTTGGAAACAAACTTATTATTATTTTATAATACTGTGACAGTTGCTTTACCTCACGACAGTTATTGTATGTTGTGTATGTTACCGTTAGATTGCAGAATACGTTAGCATACACATTAACTAGTTAGTCTCAAGATTATCTAGAAGACAATAATATACAGATTAACTATGTAGTAAAATTCGAAACATCTTTTCAGACTTGTTCTTAGGGCTAAAACATATGCCTTTTTACGACATAACGACGTATACATGATACGTGATACATAGCGACATCATGCCGCAAAGCGATATTGTTTCTTGAAAATATGCAATGTTTGTCGTAAATTCATGACACGACTACGCATCATGGCATGCACGAAACGACGTCAAGGGGTGAAAATTGATACAATCTTCGTTTTGTACTTTAGGTAATGGGCAAGCTAATCTGCGTTTTAACTGATTAGGCACATTAGCCGCAACATATAGTTTTATTCTCATGACATTTGTCAAAAATTCGGAATGTTTTTAATATTATATTACTTTTTAGGGTTCCGTACCTAAAGGGTAAAAGCGGAACCTATTACTAAGCTGTCCGTTTGTCTGTCTGACATAGAGCTAGCTCTATTTCTGGAACCTTAATAGATAGAACCTTAATTTTTTACGGAATATGTATAATGATGGCCACTTTAACAACAAGTACTAATTAATTAAAAAAATCAAAAACCCGACTGCACCAAAAAGGCTGAAGTAGAATTTCCAAAAGCGGTGAAATAGGCATTTCATTATTTTTATCCAGAAAGCCAAATACAAAGTTTCATAGTAGGTATCTGCTTCAAAAACAAAAGATGTTCAAACAATATTATCCTATTTTATCCTCGTAGTGTTCATTTACGCTATATAAAGAACCTATATGTAAAATTCCAGCACGCTTAAGTTCAGCGGTTTCCCTTGCGTTGATCTCTGGCACAGCAACTCACTCATTTAGTCGTACAGTCATCTCGATGTATATATACGAGTATATATGTACTAGCTGACCCAGCAAACGTTGTGTTGCCATATAAATAAAAAAATGTTAAGGATGAACAACCCTTATCACTTAGGTGTAAAAAAAAAATAGATAGTGGCCGATTCTCAGACCTACTGAATATGTATATAAAATTTGGTGAAAATCGGTGAAGCCGTTTCGGAGGAGTACGGTAACTAACACGAGAATTTTATATATAAGATATATTATATAATGTATGTGTAATCTCCTATTAATTTCCTTTATTTTGACACCCTACTCGATAAATTTGGTTAACTTTTTTAAAACGTGTTACTATTTCGCGAAAAAATTCACCATTTACGGTCTATAAAATATATAACTTCGGTAAATCAAAGTTTCGGTCATTATTTTACCTCGTAAGAGGTAGCATTTCATTATTTTTCTCCAACAAGCCTGATACAAAATGTCATAGTGTTTGCTTCAAAATTGACGATTGTTCAAATGAACTTTTAACCCTTATTTTACCTTCTACGGGGTTGATTTTTCGGAGGGGGATAAATAAGTGCGTCCTTGTTCCTATCCAGAAAGCCAAATACAAAATTTTATAGTAGTTGCTTCAAAATTAAAGGATTTCAAAAAAACTGTTTTCCCCTATTTTACCCTCATAAGGGTAGAATTTCCAAAAGGCTTTTCTTAGTACTTATTCAAGCTATATAGAGAACCTGTGTGCAAAATTTTAGAACTGTAAGGTCCTTGGTTTAGGCTGTACGTTGATTTCTGAAAAATGAAAAAGTCATTTAGTTAGTCAGTCAGTCAGTCACCTTACTGTTTTATATATATACAAATATGTTTTTATAATCTCCGTTTAATTTCCTTCCATTTGATACCCTACTCGATAGGTTCGCTTAACTTTTTTTTTTAAATGTGTTACTATTTCGCGCCAAAAATCCGCCATTTTGATTTTTTTTTACTAACACCTATCTAAGGACACTCGGGACATTGAGACAAATATAATGACACTTTAACTGTTGAAATTCATCCAGCCGTTTGTTAGATCGGATCAAATAAAGAAAGACAAACATACAAGATACGCGCGAAAAACATAACCCTTCCTTGGCAGTCGGGTAAAAATAAAAAGAAAAACTTTCAAATAAAGGATAGTTTTTTTTTTCTTTATGAGGAGGAAATCTTCAAAAGGTACCCGATGACCTGAAAGTGACGCGACGTTATGTGGGACTTTTACCGCACTAAAACTCCCCGGTGGCCGTCCTCAATGTTTGTTGGAGAACTCCGGGATCTCCGACGAAACGCAACCGAAGTCCTCCAAGCGCGATGCCCCGATCGAGCTCTGCCCTGGGGGAGCAGTTTCGCTCCTCCCAAACTATCCGGTGTTCACGACGGTATGCAACCACACATACCGCCGTCCTTCCCGGGGACACTTATAGGACGGTTCGAGCTCCCACTCTTGCCACGCCCAACTCCGGAAGCCCTCTTTTAGTCGCCTCTTACGACAGGCAGGGGATATCGTAGCCCTATTTTAGTCCAGGAACTACAGGGACAAACATATAAGGACCTGCTATTTTTTGGCGTTTTTCACTTTATCTATTGAACCGCAATAGATGTTTCAGTTGACATTTTCACAATGCATTCTATGGCTGCTATAATATCAATTAGTAAATATAAAAAACACATGTTTTTTTGGTACGGAACCCTCAGTGTACGAGTTCGATTCGCACTTCACTCATTATTTGTATTGAAGTTACATTGAAGTTGGAATTGAAAACTTCTTTTGTCTCGAGAATAAAAACAATTGACGTCGCCAATAATAGTAGGGGAGCCCAAGAGGGGATTTCGAGAGTCACTCGAACGTGGCAGATTAAGATATGGGAGATACCTTACATCCTATAGAGTATCTTAAACCATCCATTTGGGGGCTTCGCACGGGGAAAGTTATCGTGAAATCTATAGTAGCTTAATTACATGTTGAAAACAATAAATTTATAACAATCTGACGATTTGAGGATGGCGTTAGGGAGTAATAAGGTTGCAAAAAAATCGTTACCTGGACATACTTTAGCGCGGTATTTTTTTTAATATAAAGGAAATAATGCTAGAAAACGGGTAACATCATAATCATACCACACGTTGATGTAGTGAAAAAACATTCATTTAAAAAGAGAATATGTACATACACTATCTGATAGCGTCACTTATTAGCATGAATCCCTGGAAAGTACTGGTGTATAACAAGCTAAAGGAAAAGGCAAATTTTATGGAAAATACATTTTTTTTTTTCAAATCGTCGGTATAAAAAGACCCCTCCACTAAATCGTCAGATGAAGGGTTATGAGAAGTAAAACATCAGCTGGAATTTCCTGTATAATAATCTTACGCCCTCGAGTGTGTCAAGATAACGATTTTTTTTTTGCATTTTCGAAGAGTCACTGACAGTCTCTCGAATCGAATCGTCAGTCTTTCGAATGGGCGACTCATCTGGGGTAACTTAATATCCCCTTTTGAAAATCTAATGCACTGGTGTAATTTTTTTTCTCCATTATTACCTCTCTTATCAGCAGATAAACATATTTCTGCTGCGCCTTGAGTATGTTCGTCTGACTCATTTTTTTACATCTTTCGAATCCTCTAGAAGCTATTCCCACCGTGAATCGAAAAATATCATACAAACTTTTCTTCACTCACTAAAGTGTAATCTATACAATCGTATAGGTCCAAACGACGCTCGAGTTTCTACCCATTTAGCATCATGGGCTCCCCTACTACTCGTACATTTCGCGGACAGGAACACAGATTCATTAACTGCAAATATAACTTTGTAATCCTATATACTTATATAGGATACAAAGTTATTTTATGTAGTTGGTGTATCTAGATAACCGGACAGAAATTGCAAAATATTATAGTTTTTCCGTGAGTTATATACTAAACACTAATTGTATTCTCAATCTTAACCTTCTATGTCTGCTAGAAGTGCCTTAACATTTTGATGATCGGTCAGTCAGTGAGTGACAAAACTACGAACTTTGACTACTTGTAATTCTTAAACTACTGGTTCAAATTAAATGAAATTGGTAATACACCGTGTCTTTACAATGCTTGCTTGGCTCCTGAAAATTCATGCTTCTAGCTTCATATACAACGAAGTTACAGGGGGTCAAAAATGGGCCGAATTGCTTCGAGAAAAGAATGCTACGGCCGTGCCGCTATTTTTGGCTTTGGCTCGACTTGGCGGAGGCACTGCCGTGCCTCCAGATGTTTAAATCTTTGGCAAAGTTAGATGAAGTTTTTAATAAATATCCTACAAACATTAGCGTAACGGCTCTTTTAAGGCATTTTATAATGATCCAGTGCCTTTAAATTTCAATCTTATTATAATATGGTATAACTCAATCTAATTCCTCAGATAAATCACCCACAGGAAAATTAATAAAGGGGAGCAAAGGCTCTACAAAGCGTATGCTACATATTAAAATAATTAAAATTAACCTAATTACCTCTGATGTAGGAACACTTATACACTTTAGCGTTATTGTGTGTAAGATCTTATTTTACTTGGTTGCGGCTTGTGTTAGTTTCAACCGATAGGTATACAAAGTTAAGTCACGTCGAGTACGTTCGGAAGTTGGATAGGTGGTGGCTAGTGGCAAATTTTATTACTCGCTTCCGTTCTTTGAGGGGCTATAAACAGTCGATCGATCGTTGATTGTCGTTTCTGTGTATTTTTCGGAGTTTCTTGTATCCTTCTCGTCATGTTCTGATCATTTATTTATTAGCATATTGACGTAATACTTTTACAATATCAATTTCCATCAGCCAATTACCCTGCGGCCTGCGTTTTATTTCAAATTATGAACAAGATTAAATATCAAAAATGAGTAACGGTTCTTATATTTGGATTAGGTTAAAATTGGAATTCATGTCCTCAATTTCGTATTAACAAATAAATCAATTTAATGTGATTCAAGGAGATTTAGAAACGCTATATTGGGCAGGCTATGATGAATCGCGGTAATATTTCACGAGGTGTCGACGTAGGTACGCAGATTTTATTTAAATTTACCCAATATGTATAAAATGTAACATATTTAAGAATGGTATTGTCAAAAAATCCTTACTAATATTATAAATTCGAAAGTAACTCTGTCTGTCTGTCTGTCTGTCTGTCTGGTTGTCTTTTCTTCACGCCTAAACCACTGAACCGATTTTAATGAAATTTTGTACAAAGATAGTCTAAACCCCGAGAAAGGACATAGGATAGTTTTTATCCCGGAAATCCCACGGGAACTAGGGATGGCGATCTAAGATCGATTAATCGGAGAATCGATCTTTTGGACCCAAAACATCGATTATTTTAATCGATATTAGTAAGGATCGTAAACTATGCATTTGATCAAGTGATGATCTTTAGCAAAGTTGAAGGTAAGAATTTTCAGTTTTATGTATGTTAGTATGTTATATTATTTTCTTCTAAACGCGGGCGAAGCCGCGGGCAGCAACTAGTGTTATTATAAAATATAAAATACTCTGTTGCATTAACATTTCGTTTAGAAAACGTGTTTGTAAAATTAAAAAAAATATAGTGCTCTTTGCGTCTTATTCAATAAATATTTTTTTACATAATGTACCTAACCGTTTACGCGCTTATAGTTATATACCATAGTTGTAACACTGCTTATTTCTTTGGATCAGTGCCCATGCAACAAGTTGGATATTTGTACTACCTACACCTGTTTAATACATACCCTATGTCCTAAATACCTTATACAGTATCGGTAGCTTATAGGAAAAGTTTTAACTTTTTGTTTATACTTCTCAGCAATTTTAATATACACATATTATGTAAGTCATTGACAAAAAGAAACACTACCTTTTTATCTTTATTTACTATCTTATCTTATATATAACAGTCTCGTGTCACAATGTTAGTTACCGTACTCCTCCGAAACGGCTTTACCGATTTTCACCAAATTTTATATGCATATTCAGTAGGCCTGAGAATCGGCTACTATCTATTTTTCATACCCCTAAGTGATAAGGTTTTTCACCCTTAACATTTTTTTATTTATATGGCAACACAACGTTTGCCGGGTCAGCTAGTTAATTTATAATTTATTTACTATCGTAAAACGCTTTATTTATAACTATTTTTTCATAGAAGTAATTTACTACTTGTAAAGTGAAGTTATTTACTGAGAGTAACTTAGAAAACGCTTTCAACCTAAATTGGCAGAGACGAACTAATAAAAGTTCTAAGAGATTTCCCGAAGCTATCTTGCAGGTGACACTAACAATCTAAGCACTTTTCTACGTCCGCCATCGTCAGAAAACTTTCTAGACCAGTTAAGTGCATATTTCTAGACAATCTTAAGAAAAGGATAATACTTTTCCAATGCTAGGTGCATACTTAAAAATATTTGTACTTCATGCAAATTCTTTGTAGTAAAAGATTATAGTCCGCGCCAAACAGCTAGTCCGCTCTGAAGTTGTTGCGAGCAGGTCATACAATACATGTAGTCATATAATTTGCTATGGCGTCGTAATTCATTTCTATATTCAGAGCGGATTAGTAGTTTTACGCGGACTATACCTATTTAAATTTCAATTATTTTTTGCAACCAAAAAATCGAACATAAGAATTGTTTAAATACCTAAAAAACGTTTTACGGATGGAATACTCATATCATTTAAATAAGAGAGACATACTTTTCCGAGGCATTCCGGCTTAGTCCTCAGAGGTAGCGGCGCATCTGTGGCTGAACTCAGGTAGGAATCTAATGTTATCTGGGGTAGGCGGAAGTAGCCACTTACGATGGTAAGTGACTGGACTGCATGCTCTGCTGCTACTTTTATATTATTATTTATTTAATAAAAATATTATACAGTTGAATTATACAAAATTGTATATAAAACAGTTGTGATATCAACTTAACAAATACTCTGTGAAGTGAATCACAGTCACGACCCACGTGGAACGAACCCAGCGAGAGCTCTCATTATTATTGCCGCGTGCATTAAAATTTATGTCCTCGTAGTTCTGCTTTGATAGCTGTGTAATAATATTTATCTGAGACCATTAGAACAGTTATACACAATAAATTTCACATTAAAATGAAACACGATAAAATATTGCATATTCATTTTATTTAAAAAAATCTAAATGCTAAAAGTGAATCTTGGTTTCGACGTGTCTAAATGTAAATGACGTGTGTGTATGAATTTGTGCGAATATCCATTAGAAATAGAATTCAACGTATATAATCGATGCGCATATTAGACGTTAATATTATGATTTGCTTTAACGTTGAAGCAAAACATCGTTAGAAACCGACATGAGAGACCTGAGAGATCTACAAAGAAAAAGTTCTCAAAAGCTATGAAGTCTATCAACGCGTAGGTACTTAGCCAGCGCGGTAGATTGTGGCCTATACCTCTCTCATTCTTAGAGGAGATGCGTCCTCAACAGTGGGACAAAAATAGATGTACAACAAGGTATGTAATGATAAGTGGTAATTGATCCCACAGAATGGACATTTGTGTCCAATTGGACGGGCATAAGGGACCATTTACCATCAGCATAAATACATGCTTTTACTACTAGAAATATAACAAAAAATGATACTAACATATCATCACATTTCGATTACAAAACTTTCTGCCAGTCGTGCTTCCATCTAGGACCGAATCAGCGCATTCGGTAATATTAATTAGCTGTTAACGATTGAAATAGGAGACGTTTCGGTTCACAGAAAGTCAAACCTCACGTAAATGCTTTTATCGGTTTGTTTTTTTACACTATTCAACTTTTCCTATTATTATTATTATAACACGCCGGTTCAATTGAATTGAAGAGCTTCTTGTTCTCACCTACGTGAGCTGATTAGCACACAAGCATTGAGCAGGTTGGTGGAACAAGTGTAATTCGACCGACCACCAATCCTATTTTTACTATGAAACAGTTCTTCCGTGGCGGTGGATGGATGTGAATACAAATTGAATTAATATGAGGCAACTGTCTTAGTTCTCAAGTGCAGCAACGCTTTCGTAATGGACTTCAGGTAAAAGTCCCGTTTTATATAGAGTTAGGCATCGACATCCGTGTTCAATTTTATAGACGGAAAGTTCTCATCATAAAAATCCTTCAAATGCCAGAAATAGGTCGTGAT
The DNA here is from genome assembly GCF_041222505.1 of Epargyreus clarus. NCBI lineage: Eukaryota > Metazoa > Arthropoda > Insecta > Lepidoptera > Hesperiidae > Epargyreus > Epargyreus clarus. The sequence goes on from NW_027332233.1 coordinate 8,172,550, forward strand.
CATTCTTGAGTACTTGGCAACTATAGACTGATGTACAAACACGCTATTATGAAGTTTTTATGATTAGTCTTTTCTTCGAACATAAAATGTACCGCCAACCCGAGCCGTACGAAATAAAAAATGTCTGAATATAAATTTATTCGTTTGCCCAGACTCAAAGGCTACATAAAGGTTATCGAGGGATTATGGTACCTCCCATACATCATTCATATTTTTTTCTCAACTGGTCAAAGTTCAAACTGACCCGCTATATAATATATTCCGAACAACCGTGTTAAAACGTCTCTTATATATGAAACATCAGAAAACTTTAAATAAAATCTATTTGAAATATTGAACAGTATGCGTTATTGAATAATATAATATAAAATATTTATAAATATTTATAAATATTTTATACGTAATTGGTAAGATTTTAATGTGATTTAATCATTAACTATGATCATTAATGCGGACTAAATCGAAGACGGTAAAACATTAATAACAAAAAAGAATTAAAAAGAGGAAAATTCGTCGAAGGATTGCTAACAGGTGGAAGTGACCACGCCTCTTTTAACGATGATCACAATAAGAAGGATTAAGAGATCACACTGTGTTTATAAGTTCGTGTTTTTTTATAATACTAGTCATGCTAACCTACCTAAACGAAAAAAATAATTTTAATGAAGACATAGTTTTAGGACCTTAGGGCACTTAACAACTGCGCACAAATATGTCACAAATACATAGACCACCTCAAACAAATGTGAACAATTCCCATTACAATTTAATTGCTCTGAATGTCGTGTGTATATGTAGATGTAGGTATATGATATCGATAAATATTTATTTATTGTATTAAATAAAATTATAAGAACTCTTCAAAAATAATAATAACACTTTAGCTTTATTAAAGATCTAAGGAGACGTGTCAAAATCCAATTAAATGTCAGATACTAAACATGACACATTTTTATGTTTAAAATAATATAAGAAATTATTTATGGCAGAATTCCTTTGGGGAATCACTCAACACGTCAATGATCCATCAAGCGACCTAATTACCCTTATACGGCGGCATATTTTTCATACAATAAAAGAAAATGGTGCAGAAAAATACGCGTCAGAAATTCAAACTGAAACAGATACTTTTCATGTTTGTGCGGTAGTGAATACAGTAAGCTGCGACCGTAAAACCGAAGACGAGTCTACAGCGTCTTGCAGTAAAGTCTTGGACGATAAGAAAAAATTACGATCCAAACATGTCCAAGTAGGAAAAGTACAACCAGTCAAAGACGTGAATATTCAATATAGCGGTGATGATATCCGCGTAGCAAATAAAGAAACAAGCGTTCAACTGTTACAATCAGATTGTGGTACGGAACCCAATCACATAGTGGCCTCGAAAGACATAGGAACCGACGCCACGCAACATAAAGTTTGCCACGAACATCGTCGCGTGTTTAAGACTCTAAAACATTGGTCGTACAGTCAATGTACTGAAAAGGAAAGAGATTGGAGTGAAATAGCTCGTGTAAAATCTCGATTTTATAGTATGCTCGACTTCTTTAAGTTGGAGAAAATTGAGAATATTCCAAAGTACTATGGTCAGCGCACATTTAAATTATATCGCAGTACTAGTGTAGACAAGGCTAATTTAAATTAAAAACGTTTGCTTATTATGAATATTACTTATGTTTATTTTTTACAATATTCCTATAATGTCTACTATGACAAATATATATAAGAAATCCCATTGAACTTTCCTGTGCTGTTACCAAAATTACATACATAATTTTGCACAAGTTCCGGGCTATAATATTATATTTTTACTCATTTTTTTGTATTTTGCAGTACGTATACGCTTTCTACACCCGGAGTCCCACATTTAGATTTTCTTGTGTCGTGGATGCCATGGATACACACAAGGTCGATTACGCAAATATACAGACTCAGAATAGATATCTAAATTCATCATTTAGATATTTGTCTAGCCGGGAATTGAACCCGAAATCCACTTCATTTCAAACCCGATATGGTTACCACGCCACGCGGGTCATAATAACAATATCTCAGTACATTTCTCTTATTGAGAACAATAAGTATGGCAAAGGCGCCGGTCGACTAAAAATAAATTGGTTGGATCAAAAACAAGTAGATTTCTTAAAAATGTTAAATAAATCTGTTTTTACGTCGAAACTTCACAAAGTCTAAGATTGCTCTTGTTCTAGATACTTTACATAGACACGTTTGAAAACTAAACAGAGAAAAGTATTCTAAAACTATTCTATTGATCTCTCCCGCTTCATGTGAGATCTAAATAGTTGGCCAAGGATATGCTCCGTAACTACTTAAGAAAATAAAACAAAATCTTGATTGCTTTACTGCTGGTAACTATGGATTAGACTAGGTAAGAATTTGAAGAAACTTCATGACTTATCGTATTTTCTAACTTAGACCTCAGAATTAATGTTTTTGTGATTATCTCCTTATTTGAATTCGATTCTCTCTTTTTTATCTTATATATAAAATTCTCGTGGTACAATGTTAGTTACCGTATTCGTCCGAAACGGCTTTACCGATTTTCACCAAATTTTATATGCATATTCAGTAGGTCTGAGAATCGGCTTCTATTAATTTTTCATACTCCTATTGTTCACCTTTAATATTTTTTTATTTATATGGCAAGAAACTTTGGCCGGGTCAGCTAGTAGCCGTATATGAAAGAATAGGACCCCGCAGTTTATTCGTCAAGAACATCCATTTATCGCAAAATATAGGCATATAAAACCGCCTAAAATGTATATAACTTTTACATTAAATAATTTAAACACCATTTCTATTAGGAACTAGTTATACTTCAAATGTTACGAAATAAGACACGAATGTTGCATAGAAATAAAGGAGTATTTTCAATTTAAATTCCTTCAGGAAAAGACAAACAGTGAGAGTCTATTAACAAACTCAAAGTAAAGGATGTTAGTAAGTAAGGTTCCCTGCTTAACTGTAGGTACTTTTAGTTTGAATTCATCCCCAGCTGAAGCTCTGTTAAACTTCTTAAACTGGAGGAAGTCTTAAATTGTTTTGTTTTTGAGTTTTCATTTACAGATACATAGACTAAGCGAGAATTATACCCTTAGTATGAGTTTTTACGTTTTTACAAAAATGACTGTTTTTGTATTTGTTTCCCATACATTTCCAATCAGTTCTTATATAGTTCGCTAGGGGCGCTGGTTGGAAATGTATAGGCAAATACGTAAACAACTACAAAAACAGTTTTTTTTTACATACTAGGGGTACTGATTAGACACCTTACACGTTTTATACATTAATTATTTGTAGACGGCCTCTACATAATACATATACTATTATTTTAAAGTTTTAGTCTAAGGCGGCCACGCGTCGAAAAGTATGTCTCCCTTACCACATCACAAAGTAAAACTTTTACGACATACATTTGAGAGATTACGCAAAAATAATAAGGTATTTACTTAAAAGCTTTCCTAAGAAACAAACCAAATTTATTGAGTACCTACTTAGACACCTACACTTATGAAAGATAATATATTATTTACATATTGCTTCAGGTACCCGTTTCCTTCGCCTTATCTTAACCGTACTTAAGTTTTTTTTTTATATAATATAGGAGTAGCAGACGAGCATGCAGTCCACCTGATGGTAAGTGGCTACTGCCGCCCATGAACATCTGTAATCCACCCCAGATAGGATTAGATATTCCTATCTGAGGTCGGCCACAGATGCGGTACTACCCCAGAGGACAGAAAGCTGGAACGCCTCGGAAAAGTCTGTCTCCCTTACCACACCCTTCAAACCGGAACACAGCAGCCCCTAACACTGCTGTTATAAGGCAGAAATAGGTGTGGCGGTGGCGCCACCGGGGTCAAACCACAAAGGGTTCTACCACCTTCAAAAAGCTTTATCTTATCTTATCTTTTGCCCTTAGGAGTTTCTTACATGAGGAGGAACTTCTTACATATTTATCAACGGTAGCAATGACCGTTAAAAACTAGTGTTAAAATCTTATTTGTATCTGCTAAAATATTGCATGAAGATTTTAATAACTTTTTGAAATTAAATAGCCTTGCCCAGATCATTCCTTTTTATCAAAGTTTACTTCTTTTATGTTTTACTAGCTTTTTCACGGGGCCTCCCCTCGCGGTCCAAGGTTCTTATATATCCCTCGGGAAGGGTACTTTTTTTGGATAAAGGTACTACGTCCTTTTCAGAACCCCTGACAATGTGTGTGCAAAATTCCATAACAATCGGTGTATATAAATCGTGAAAGTTTGATACACTTTACAACTCTTTACAACATATACTTTTTTTATATAGGAGTAGCAGACGAGCATGCAGTCCACCTGAGAGTAAGTGGCTACTTCTGCCCATGGACATCTGTAATCAACCCCGGATAGGATTAGATATTCCTACATGAGGTTGGACAGATATGCGCCGCTACCCCTGAGGACTAAGCTGGAACGCCTCGGAAAAGTCTGTCTCCCTTACCATACCCTTCAAACCGGAACACAGCAGCGCCTAACACTGCTGTTATTAGGCAGCAATAGGTGTGGCGGTGGTGCCGCCGGAGTCGAACCACAAAGGGTTCTACCACCTTCAAAACTCACGAGGAAGCAAGTACATATACTACATATACTAACTTACGAGTACATTCGCATTTATAGTATTATGTGTAGTTAGAATATATCTTTCCTTATCTTTACTATGTCTGTCTTTCTTTCTCATTTATCTTTCTAGTCCTTTTATTACTACATCGTAGTAATACGACGGGAACCGAGCCGGAAAAATTTGCAAAATCTATCTTCCTAAATGATGCCGCCGCTGGATCTAATTTCACATTAGCCGCGCGCTTATCTCACATTCGCTCCGTCACTCCTAACAAACACGTACGAATAACATTTGTGTTTGAAAGAAATAGTTTTGAGAAATGTTTACACTGCAACATCCAACCAGAGTTTTAATTTTACTACGTTCCACTTGTTTTTTCCCGTTATTTTGTTCTGGGAATGAAACGAAGCAATCTTTGAAATAATTTAAAAACGTATAAAGCCAATCTTCAAGGTGTTAGAACTCTCTGTGGTTTTACTACGCAGGCACCACGGCCACAGCTATTTCTGCCCAATAATCATAGTGTTAAGCGCTAATATGTTCCTCTCCGGTTCTGGTAATGAAGGTATACTTACCCGAGGTATTTCAATTTAGTCTTCATCGATAGGTGGTAGAACCCTTTGTGGTTCGACTCCGGCGGCACCACCGCCACACCTATTTCTACCTAATAACAGCAGTGTTAGGCGCTGCTGTGTTCCGTTTTAAACGGTGTGGTAAGGGAGATATACTTTTCCGAGGCGTTCCAGCTTAGTCCTCAGGGGTAGCGGCGCATCTGTGGCCGACCTAAGGTAGGAATATCTAATCCTATCTGGGGTTGATTACAGATGTCCATGGGCGGCAATAGCCACTTACCATCAGGTGGACCGCATGCTCGTCTGCTACTCTTATATTATAAAAGAAAAAATGTGTGACCAACCTCAGGAAGGAATTTATAATTATCTGGACTTGATTACAGATGTCGATGACGGCAGGTGCAACGCATGCTCGTTTGCATGTTCATTGTTATAAAAAAATGTCTATTCTACTTTCTAGGTCTATAAATCAGTGTTTCTATTGTCACTTTTGCAGATCCAAGTCGAACGGTCACATTTCAGTATTCTGTGTACTTGGAACATCGTGAGCGAGTTTACTTTATTCATTGTTTAGTTTATTGCGAAATACACTTCCGCCCAGCGTAGAACTTTAATAATTCCACTTGCCCTGTCGGTTAAGCCAAAGATAAAAGTGGAGGATACGTATCTTTTACTTTTCTTTTTCTTTTATTTCTTTCCACAGTATCGTTACATATCTAAATATTATTTTGTCTATTATTAAAAAGTGTCACGTATTATTACTAATTGGTAATAAGTCATTCTGATATATATGTCAAAAGTAAATCAATCCGAGATGGTGTCAGTGTAAAGGGGGATAACAAAAATACATGAAAATCTTGATAATGTCCGCCTTACAGCCTTAAGTAACATAATCTCTTCTCTTGTTCTTAATAATTAATCTATCCAGCCAAAGATTTTACTTACCAAGGATCGAAATTTGACAATGACTTATATGAAAAAAATGTCAAAGGTCGATCATTGCGGGACAATCTTGGATAGATTGAATATTAGTAACGGGCGTTAGTTAATACCCATACCTTTTAAATGCAAGGAAATTGAAATGAAAGCTAAAAATAAACAATAAAAATGTTAGCCTTTAGCTTTTCTAACTTGGCAGTCTATCTTCTACCGGAAATTGAAAATATAAGACTGGCATACTACTCTTGAATTTTAATATTTAAAGGCGAACCATTTTTATTCAATCTTATATTGGAGCTAGTTCTGAATAATAAAAATTTATGAATAACAAGATAAACTGTTCGTCAGTGAGAAACCTTTTCTTTTATACTCGTAATATACTAGTAGTGACCGCGGCTTCGCCCGCGTTTTAAAAGATAATATAACATACATATAACTGAAAATTTGTACCTTCATTAGAATAACAGTGGCGCCAACACAACAACTTTGCTAATGACATCACATGATCAAATGCATACTTTACGATTCTATAAAAAACATACAGACAAACATTCATTTTTATATATGTAAAAGAGTAGATATAGTAACCGAGAATGCAGTCCACCTGATGCTAAGAGGTCACTGGACCATTTTTTTTTTTTTTTTTTTTTTTATAATATAGGAGTAGCAGACGAGCATGCAGTCCACCTGATGGTAAGTGGCTACTGCCGCCCATGGACATCTGTAATCAACCCCAGATAGGATTAGATATTCCTACCTGAGGTCGGCCACAGATGCGCTGCTACCCCTGAGGACTAAGCTGGAACGCCTCGGAAAAGTCTGTCTTCCTTACCACACCCTTCAAACCGGAACACAGCAGCGCCTAACACTGCTGTTATTAGGTAGAAATAGGTGTGGCGGTGGTGCCGCCGGAGTCGAACCACAAAGGGTTCTACCACCTTCACCACAAAGGGTTCTACCACCTTCACCACAAAGGGTTCTACCACCTTCATAAGACCATCAGATAAGTTTAGAGTTCTATTTTTGTGGTCAACCTCAAGTGTTGCTACCTCTAAGGGACAGAACACCTCGTACAAGTTCTTTATTACCGTAAACTGCAAACTGTAGCATTACCATGAGTTGGCATAGAAACGCCACTATAGAAATGGTAAATAGAAAACTATTGTCATTTTGCTAGGGAATAACATAACTACTATCGTTACGGTATTTCTTGACAACGTCTGTCAAATTAATGACTCATGGGACCGAATTTGTATGGCAATAGATCATAATGACATTCGCTAGCGATTTGATTTCGATAGGTTTTTTACGTATCGAGTTACGTCACTACGGATTTTAGTTCTACGAGTAACCACCAGATGCGCTGTACAATTTTTCATACATTTGTTTTACGCAGTCGCTAGCGAGTAGAGTGAGTCCTAGACACAAAAACGTTAACAGAAATATTTAGATCAAGCTTGTCCACCGTTACACAATTTCTGTTATGGCTGTTAATTATTAATTAATTGCTGTATGTGGAGTTTAACAAAACAATGGTATTATTTTGGGCTTCCACGTGCCGCTCCGCCCACGTAATCTCTAACCCAAGGCTCGAGTAACTAGAACCGCTTTATATTGTCTCAATAACGTGTAGTAATATATTACTCATAACTATATTAGTTCAGTGTATTCTAAATTTAACCTGCACAGTTCTAAATTATATAATCATCGACCTATTAATGCACCTCTGCTGGGCACAAGTCTCCTCTCAGAGAGAAACGGATTTTAAGCCATAATTGAAATCCCATTCAAGCACGGATTAATAAGCATTTCCGCCTTCTTTTAGGAACTCTCAAGAATGGTGATATGAACATCACATAACTTCGGAAAATCAGAGTTCCGAGACTTGGGAATCGAACTCCGAAAAGAGTTCCTACTACTGGGAATCGAACCTCGAACCACTGGACCACCAGATTGCCGAGGCCAAGTTTAAACAACGAAGTTATCAGCTCTTGGTTGTTTAACGTTAAAAAACATAAAAAGTAAACGTACAGCTGAAACAAACAGTACAGTCTTCGATCACTAATAAGAACAAAAAGTCTTATCGCTGCTGAGTTATTTCCAGACATCTTTGCGATGTAGATTTTGACAATAAGGAACAGTAAAGGTGGGTTGCAAGAGATAAAAAGAAATAAACTATACCGGAATATAGTAACGTGATTTTAATATAATAACGTAACACAACTGATGAGAAGCAAGGATCATGTAAATTGGTTTGGTATAATTGAACTCGGAAAGAGGGTTTTATAGTGATTTGTAGTGATTTTTATATCAAGTCGTGATAGCCTAGTGGTTAAGAGACTCGTCCTCTCGATCGAGGGGTCCGAGGTTCTAATCCCAGGCACCTCTGATTTTTCAAAGTTATGTGCGTATTAGAAATTAATTATCACTTGCTAAAACGGTGAAGGAAAATATCGTCAGGAAATCTGCACACCTGAGAGATTTATAAAAAAAATTCATGTAAAGGTATGTGAAGTCTACCAATACGCACTTGGTCAGCGTGGTAGACTATGGCCTAACCCTTTTCATTATGAGAGCAGACCCGTGCCCAGCAGTGGGGCAGTAATGGGTTGTTGATGATGAAGAGAGTTTTTACAAGATTAAGTATCAAACGACCTTGCATTCAGCCTGATGGTTAATGGTCAGTGCCGCCCATAAACATCTGTAACTGACTCCATGTAGTACAGGGGTTTTACTTGAAGTCAAACATACATGCGTTGGAACCCTCGAATACTAAGATGATCGCCTCATATTAAAGTCAGTCGGCGTTCACACCCTTTAACCGATACACGAGAACTTTTACATGCTAAAGATGGTAGGTGGTGGTACTTCCCTGGTCAAACCATACTGTTCTTACTACCTTTCAATATTCATATTATAATTAGAATAATATTAATAATTATAATATTAACCATAAATGACAGTTGAAACAGTGACCTGCTTATATATCCTCTGGGCCGGTTTAGTTGTTGAAAAGTAAACATGAGTAAAATAAACATGAAATAACCCTTCGAGCGTTCACTAGTACGATTCGACTCAGACATAATATTTACACGCGTGTGTGAACAATGTGGGAACAGAAACATATGTGTATAAATACCTTATCAAAAGGAGAACTGATTTATAGCCGTATTATTTACTCTACTTTTAACGCTACGCACGAAAATCCTGATTGTATCTTCTAAATCAAAACATTACTTTGTTATTAACACGCTTTTATTAGCTTGAGTTGTATGTATGTATGTATGTAAGTTTCAAATTAATCAGAGTTGTGGAAATTTGTGAAAATTGAGCTCAAATATTCCGTTACATACATACATAGATAGATATAACCCAAGGTAATAAAAGCGTGTCTTTTCAGTTTTTTAAACTATTTTTTTTTATTTTGCAGTAAGTCGAACTTAGCACATGACAAATGTATGTTTAACTAATTTCTTTTTCATAAAACAAAATAGATACGTGTGTGGTCAAAGGGCCAAAGTGGTCAAAATGAGTAGACTAGAAGAAACTTTACTAAACTGCATTGAGACATTTCAATAATGAGACAATATAGAGTTATATTGTTTACGTGTGTACTTATGATCTAAAACAAAAATTACGAATACCATGGATTCTGTATAAACGTCATACAACCGGCCGCGCACGATGGCTCACGTTGCTCGTCTGCAAAAGTAGTACTCACATGCACATACACATAAACACACTCATACGTAACAGAAATAAATAGAGAGAGAAATTCACATGTCCACATTCTACTCGTGCCGCATTAAACCAAAAAATATAATATAAATAGCTATATATTATTCGTAACTACACCCAGCGGGCAAACAGAGCAGACGGAAAACCAGATTATACACTTATCTTAGAATAAACGGGGAAAATCACTGTTTTCTCATTTATTTCACCTGGATGTACATTAGAGGAGTCACCTGTTTCAGACTATATCAGTATTATTTGTTCTAATATTATAATGAATGTGCCTACGCCACAATTTAATATACTTTCAAATACGAGGTCATTCTTGCTTATATTAAGCAAACTACATGATCTAGACCGACAAATAAATACAAGAATGTATTTAGAGGAATGTAATTTCATCAACAACAACATTGTTAAGGTCTGTTGTGTTCTAGTTTGAAGAATGTGGAGAAACTTTACCGAGGCGTTCCAACTTAGTCCTCAGAGTAGAGACGCGACTCAATAACTAATCCAATCTGGGTCATCTTGTTTTGCAGTTGCCACGTACTACTTCCATAATATAAAAAAATCTTACATCTTTGTAACTTTACATCATATAAAAAGATTGTACATCAAATATAAAGCTTATGTTAAAAATATAGTAGAAGTTGTGACGCAGAAGTATAAAAGAACGCCATGATCATATGAAGCAGAACAAATCTTCCCATGAAAATCTTTTATCTTCTTTGCTACAAATTCTATGCACACCTACCACTTATTACGCTCACGTGTTCGTCAAATATCGGTAAAATACATCATAGAAGATTCATATATCTTCCCGCGTAGTGCCACAACAGCAGATAGAATAATTGCTTCACTAGATTTATGGGCCATAGAAATATCCGGTCCGCCAGATTTACGCTCACCCACATAATTTAAGAAAATACTCTGCTTCTTATAAACGTGCTACGCTCAGCTGGTTTCATGTAAATCCAATTTCAACGTGTGTTGATCGTGGGTGTAAGAAAAAAATTATATCGGCGGTATCTCATTGGATTTTATATCTATTTTCTATGAGATTGAAGTAGCAAAGCTGACGATGCTCCTATTCGAAAGTTACCCCGTGCCGTAAGAGTGACACAGAGTTATGTGGGATTCTTACCGCACTAAAACCCCTCCGATGGCCATCCACGGCGCTGAGTAACGGAGTCAGAGATCTCCAAAGGAACGCAACCGGAGTCCTCCGCCTCATTAACAAAAATAAGGGCAAAATCACTATATGGACATCTATAACCAACTCCATACATAACATGGGCTCTACCTGATGGTCTCTTTGATTTGATTTGAGACTGTTGCTTCATAACTAAAACTAACTCATCCCTAAGACGGAAACACAATTCCACGTAATGGCGCCATAGATTTCTACGACGCGGCGTACAGCGACATGCCGTGATTTTTTACAATACGTGCCGAAGATTTAAAACTTACATCAAAGGAAAGCATTTCATTCCAGTTTAAGATTGATTATAATCAAATCAGTAAGATTATAAACTTAAATAACTACAAATGCTGAAATGAATAAAATAAAATAAAAATTCTTTACTGACAGAATGCAACTTATACTACTCCACTTATACTATTACAATAGTATACAATATCAGTTTCATTATTATTTTTAATATACTAAATTAATGTAAATGATTATTTAACATTTCTTCCTAGTTATGACAAACAATTACATTTTATTCATTTATATTTTTTTCATAATGCTAATTGTGCAGAATTAACTATTAACATCAAATATTCTAATAGGTTCATAATGATAAGTATATAAATCGACTGCGAGCTTTATTCTCTATGTCTATTTTGACCTGACTACATAGTTTTTTCCTGACTGACCTGACTACAGCTGATATTACTAATATTATAAATCCGAAAGTAACTCTGTCTGTCTGTCTGTCTGGTTGTCTCTTCTTCACGCCTAAACCACTGAACCGATTTTAATGAAATTTTGTACAAAGATAGTCTGAGACCCGAGAACGGATATAGGGTAGTTTTTATCCCACATTTGATCAAGTGATGATCTTTAGCAAAGTTGAAGGTACAAATTTTCACTTTTATGTATGATAGTATGTCATATTTATTAACGCGGGTGAAGCCGCGTGGAAAAACTAGTAAGTATATAAATCGACTGCGAGCTTTATTCTCTGTCTGTTTTGACCTGACTACATAAATTTTTCGCAGCTGATATACTTATTCTATCCGTTCTATGTTTATAGTTAAAGTAAACAATTATGACGTAACGCTTGACGTAACAAGATTAAAACAAATGTAACAAAACGGGAATATTTGTAACAAACAAGGCAAATTTACATCAAACGTTATGTTTACGAGGAAAAATATAATAACGATATTGTTTAACGATCGCGTAAAAAGCACTCAGGCGGAATAGTATTGTAATCATAATCATCATAGAATAAATATCGAGTAGAATAGTAGGTACTTTTCACATTTTATTATGTAATGGATAATCACGATACGCGTTTTTACCCGACTGCCAAGGAAGGGTTATGTTTTTCGCGCGTATCTTGTATGTTTGTCTTTCTTTATTTGATCCGATCTAACAAACGGCTGGATGAATTTCAACAGTTAAGGTGTCATTATATTTGTCTCAATGACCCGAGTGTCCTTAGAGAGGTTTTAGTAAAAAAAAACAAAATGGCGGATTCTTGGCGCGAAATAGTAACACAAGTAAAAAAAAAAGTTAACCGAACCAATCAAGTAGGGTATCAAATGAAAGGAAATTAAACGGAGATTATAAAAACATATTTGTATATATATAAAACAGCAAGGTGACTGACTGACTGACTAACTAAATGACTTTTTCATTTTTCAGAAATCAACGTACACCCTAAACTAAGGACCTTACAGTTCTGAAATTTTGCACATAGGTTCTCTATATAGCGTGAATAAGTACTAAGAAAGGCCTTTTGGAAATTCTACCCTTAAGAGGGTAAAATAGGGGAAAACAGTTTTTTTGAAATCCTTTAATTTTGAAGCAACTACTATAAAATTTTGTATTTGGCTTTCTGGATAGGAACAAGGACGCACTTATTTATCCCCATCCGAAAAATCAACCCCGTAGAGGGTAAAATAAGGGTTAAAAGTACATTTGAACAACCGTCAATTTTGAAGCAAACACTATGAAATTTTATATCAGGCTTGTTGGATAAAAATAATGAAATACTACCTCTAACGAGGTAAAATAATGACCGAAACTTTGAATTACTGAAGTTATATATTTTATAGACCGGAAATGGTGAATCTTTTCACGAAATAGTAACACGTTTTAAAAAAAGTTCACCAAACCTATCGAGTAGGATATCAAAATAAAGGAAATTAAATGGCGATTACACATACATTATATAATATATCTTTTATATAAAATTCTCATTTAAGTTACCGTACTCCTCCGAAACGGTTTCACCGATTTACACCAAATTTTATATTCATATTCAGTAGGTCTGAGAATCGGCCACTATCTATTTTTTATACCCCTAAGTGATAGGGGTTGTTCACCCTTAACATTTTTTTATTTATATGGTAACACAATGTTTGCCGGGTTAGCTAGTACATATATACTCGTATATACACATCGAGATGACTGTCTGACTAAATGAGAGAGTTGCTGTGCCAGAGATCAACGCAAAGGCAAACCGCTGAACTTAAGCGTGTTGGAATTTTACACATAGGTTATTTTTATAGCGTAAATTAGCACTACGAGGATAAAATATGATAATATTGTTTGAAGATCTTTTGTTTTTGAAGCAGACACCTACTATGAAACTTTGTATTTGGCTTTCTGGATAAAAATAATGAAATGCCTATTTCACTGCTTTTGGAAATTCTACTTCAGCCTTTTTGGGGCAGTCGGGTATTTTGATTTTTTAAATTAATTACTTGTTATAATTTCTTTCGCTGATGTTTCGACTTAGTTGCATGGATCGTGGTCACGGCGAAACTCAGAATATCGGAAAAAGAAATTAAAAAAAAACGCGTATCGTGAGTGCCCGTTACATATGTATTAAAATATCTGAATTCCGCGCTTAATATTAGTCTAAGGTACGAGTATATTTTAATGTGATAATATAAGCAAATTCATTTCTTCGTCTCCTTTATTTCTTGCTGGATGTAGGTCTTCTCATGTCTCGATCTCACGCCGTTCCACATCCAGACTCTTCCAGTCGTACTATTCCTTTTTCGACCTTCCATTTTCTAATTATCACAATTTAATTCACATTAATGTTTATTTATAAATTGTCTCTATGACTCAAATCTTCCAGGCAAGTTAGTTTATATGTAGTTACAGGCACGCAGTTTATATGTAATTACGAGTAATTTCGCCTGCGATCTTGGCATATCATAAATCAAACAAGCAAAATTCAGATTTTCCTGATCGATCTATTAGTTAACAATAAAGAATAGAAATACATATGTGCAACACTTTGATGTAGTTAATTGTCTATGTACTTTCTTGTGATCGATTTGCAGTCTTCATTCTGTTATCTTTAAAGTCCCAGTAAACGACTTAAGTGTCCTGTCCATCTCCATTTTGCAACAATACTCTCCTCTTTATGGACCATTTATGTATTCAAATGCAATTACATTTACAAAGCAAAAAAACTACGCTAGGTACAGTATAACTGTGTCCCTGTAGTTCTGGGACTACAATAGGGCTACGGTATCCCCTGCCTGTCATAAGAGGCGACTAAAAGGGGGCTTCCGGCAGGGCAGAGCCCGATCTGGGCATCGCGCTTGGAGGACTCCGGTTGTGTTCCGTCGGAGATCCCGGAGTTCTCCATCAAGCGATGAGGACGGCCATCGGGGGGGTTTTAGTGCGGTAAAAATCCCACATAACTCGACGTCGCTCCCACGTCGTCGGGTACAGTATAATGGCTGCACTTAAACACACGTTTAAGTTAACGTTTAAGTGCAGTCATTTCTATTCACATGTTGGATGCGGTAGAACCCTTTGTGGTTCGACTCCGGCGGAACAACCACACCTATTTCTGCGTCATTACAGCAGTGATAAACGCTGCTGTGTTCTGTTTCGAAGGATGTGGTAATGGAGACATACTTTTCCAAGACATTCCAGCATAGTCCTCAGGAGTAGCGGCGCACGTGTGGCCGACCTCAGGGAGGAATATCTAAAAAACGTGTAAAAATGTAGTAATGCACAATTTAATAAACATTCAAATATCCTAGCCTATATAATATGTAGAATATAAATATCCTGAACTTCATGGATATCTAAATAAGAAATCGAAATACGCTGTATTTACGCATAAGCTCCCAGACGGGGCTTAAAACGGCAAAAAGAGAATCTTAAAGACGATTAAAATTTAATACTCTTTGAGTTATGTATCCAGTGATTATATAGATAGTAATCTTTTTGAGAGTTATCTAAAAACATAGTCATCATATTGAAATACGATGTAGTACATTATTTAACCTAAATCCACTTGACTCGAAAAGTCATCGACAACTGAAGTTAAGGTGGTATATAAAGCTTAAGCCCGATATTAATAATCAACCTATCCAACGTTTTGCCTTTTTTTTTTGACGAGGGGGAAACCTTCAAAATGTACCCGACGCCATGAGAGTGACGCCGGGTTATGTGGGATTTTTACCGCACTAAAACCCCCCCGGTGGCCGTCCTCAGCGTTTGGCGGAGAACTCCGGGATCTCCAACGGAACACAACCGGAGTCCTCCTAACGGTTCGATCAATATACCAAACATCGACATTTGATTCTTCATACGACCGTTAGGTATGTATTTTTTTGTATAATATAGGAGTAGCAGACAGGAGTAGAGCATGCAGTCCACCTGACGATCTTTAGTAGGTACAATATTCGATAGATTGATAACGAAATTAATAACGAGCTATACTAGACATTGTCAAATTTCTATCCTTGATAGGCAAACATTTGATATCGATTATCAATAAGTGGCCAATCCTATATTTCTTAATCTCGTTTTATGTGATCAGCGTTTTATCCATCTATCAAATACCTTTGAAAGAACATTTTTTTTTTATATATATAAACTGAATCTGGGAAACGGCCCGAACGATTTTCATGAAATTTAGTATGCGGGGATTTCGGGAGCCATAAATTGATCTAGCTAGGTTTCATTTTTAGAAAACGTCGTTTATCGGCGGTCATCCAGATACTAAAATTATAATATTCCATTTTCCCTCCAGGCCGTCTCAATGGAAATAGATAATGTTAGATATAATCTAAAATATACGTAGGTAACGTATATTTTAGATCAGAAAAATACAGATTAGTCTTAGCAAGAAACTATAACCAGTTTTGAGAATTGAAATTATTGCATAAATAAAATGTTGCCACGTATCCGTTCTAAAATGACCCTAAAAATTTAAAATACTTAATTATTTATTAAGTTAATTACATAGTATTCGTTATTTATACGTAAAAAATCTCTTAAAATGTTTTTAATTTGTCAAGAATTAAAACAATACATGATATAATCATCCTTTTGTGGCTTCTTTTAATTTCAAAGCGGTGAAGTATTTATTTATTTTACTAATCAAAGACGTATATGAACGAATTGCTTAAAAGACACGAGTAAAAAAAAAACGCTTTCTACACTCACAGCCCCACACTAGGATTCCCTGTATCGTGGGTGCTATGGACACACACAGAGACAAATACACAAACACCCAGGCCCAGAAACAGAAATCTAAATTCATCATTTAGAAATCTGTCTGGCCGGGGATCAAACCCGGGACCCTCTGCGCGTCAGACCGGCATGGTGACCGCTCCGCCACGCGGGTCGTCAAAAAAGCGAGTAAAGATCTCGACAATAAATGCTACATTAAGCATTACAATCTATACTCGTAATGTTACAGATTAAGATGTAAGTCCGTATCACATTACCGAGCTACAATGGACACTGCTAATAATATATGACGTCACATTACTCAAGTCCATTGATATGAAAAGCTCCGAATGTTATTCGGAAACGTACGGAAACATAGATTAATTTTATTGAAGGACATTTCGGCCTTCGTATAATTAACTTCGACTTTGATATTTTATCCTCCTGCGAAACCTTAGCTAATTTCATAGAAACGGTCAATTTACTTTATCATCTTGATTAAATACGAGTTCTTTTTACATAAAGGTAGATTTATTTAACAGCTTGTCAATCACTAACGAACCATTGAAATTGAAATTGTGTAAATTTTTGGAAGATAGGGCTTTTTGGAGCGAGCAATTTTTGAGTAAAAAACGATCCAAAAAGCCTCATAATGGTAACTCGTCACTACCATAACTCTATATAGAATAAGTTCTAAATGAAGCCGATCTCAGATACATAGCTACTTATGAGGACTAAGGTGTAAATCAAGTAAGACTCATAAGTTAATCAGCTGGCAACAGCATCCACACTTTGCACCGAAACACAGAGCTGCTTCACGTTAGAAATGGATGTGCTGATGACGATACATATTTAATCAAACTATAGGTAACCATTAGCTCTACTGCATTTCCAAAAAAGGCATTCCCGGAACCTGCGTTTTTGGAGAAAAGTCATTTGAATTATCAACAATAATAATTGCGTTTGTACCACTTTACTTAAACTCATTGTTCTGAACCAAAAATAAGCGTTTAATTTACCTGATATTTACTTTTGAGTAATGACACACGACAGCTAACTTAATTGCGCTGTGTTACTCAAGTCAACATGGCGAACGTGAGGCCTACGTTTCACTTCTAAATTAATTCAAATCCACCTTAAGTAAAGCTCACAAGACTAAGCTTACCGGTACGGAACAATTCCATATTAATTGATTACACGATAAGCACCGTTTTCTGCTACTTTTGATATAAGACATGTATTATTTGCAATAATATTAAAGTTGCAAACGGTGCGGTCCACCTGATGGTAAGTGGCTACTGCTGCCTATGGATAGCTTTGTAATTAGCCCCAGATGGGATTTCTAACTGAGATCGGCCAAAGATGCATTGCTACCCTTGAGAACCAAGTTGGAATATCTCTGTAAAGTGTAACGCCCATACCTCAACGTCCATAGCGGAACAGCAGTACTTAACCTTGGGGTTATTAAGCAGAAATAGGTGTAGGAGTGATGCTTCCTTAGACGAATTACAAAGGGTCCACCATTGTATAGTTCCATTACCAACAGACATACAGTCGTAAATATATAATATATATTAAACGTAGAACAAATGTTATCAAACATACACAGGATATTAGTTTATAATCTCCCAATCTATACTTTACTCAAGTCTAATTTTAAATTGGGAAAGTTACAATATCACGTAAAATTTAACTTTTATATCAACTACCTATTATTGTATTCATCACGTATTGTTTTCTACACTGATATTATAAAAAAGAAAAATTTTGATTGTTTGTTTGGTTGTGTGAAATGTGAATGTGAATGAATAGGCTCAAAAACTACTGGACCGATTTTAAAAAATATTTCACCATTCGAAAGCTACATTATCTACGAGTAACATAGGCTACTTCTTAGATGAAATATATTTTCAGGGCGGTACAAAGTTTGCCGGGTCAGCTAGTTGATAATATAGTATGTTCATATACTTTGATCTCTATCTTTCTCTAGCTGACGAAATTAAAAATAAGGAAAATGTAATTTTATATATTGCTTATTTTTCAAAATAAGGTGAGTATGAAATAAGTATTTTTACGATAAGTGTCCTTTATATTAATAATCAATTTATTATGATAAAATCGTGCTGTATAAAATATGTACCTACTGAAGGTTAAATACAAAGCTTCAGGATAATATCTGTGACGGTCTGATTTGACGTTAACGGCGTACCATTATGTAGTGAAAAACGGCTATGAATATCAAAAAATTGAAACAGATTCAACATATTTCGCAATCAATTTAAAAACGTAAAAGTAATGCCATTTTAAGCTAGAAATGGAAACACATAGGTATATGTTCCTAAACTTATTGTTCTCATATATATTAGAACAATTGGCCAAGTGCGAGTCGAACTTGAAACCGGCCGGTTCCGTACCACCAAATTTTCATTTGTTTTTTTTATTTTTAGTATTTCTTATCATAGCAAAATTGTGAAAACTAAGTATCTCTCTATTACGGTTTAAGAAATAGAGCCCTGTGACGGACAAACAGTAGATACTTTGTAACAGGGTTCAGTTTTTACCCGTTGGGTACGGAACCCTAAAACACTTACTAAAACTACACTAAAAAGTTTAGAGATTACAGATATTAATTTAAATATTTTTACAATTATACCCCATTTATGTGTCCCTGCTGGGCACGGATCTCATCCTACAACTGAAGAATTAGAGCATACTCCACACAAGTGAAATGCATATTGGTGAAATTTGGCGAACAAGTTAGTGGCCGACCCATGGTCGATGTTTCCAAACCTTTCAAAACTTTCAAACATAATTAACTACTGTTATTTTATTATAATAATAGCTGCCGGGAACGACGGCTAAGTATGCCCTCCATAACATAAAATCATGAAAGTTTTGCCACTAGCGGTCACCGAACCAACTTCCGACTGCGGTCGAAATTGCATATCTTTGTGGATTAATTTCAATTTGCTAAAGCCGCGGGAATATTAATAAACAATATCATCCATTGCAATTTATAAATATGTAGTAATTAAACCATTTTTAACTTTTACAAACGATTACACAATACGCGAAGATATAACAGTCAATAAACTCTCGAATATTAACTGAAATACATTATGGAACCAGCTGTTTTAGCAACTTGTTACAATTTAATGGTTTTATTATAAGTTCCCTACAAAATTAAACAATTAACTCTGATAAGTAATTAAAAAATCCAAACTTGCTTATTTCATTACTTTTTAAATTTAGCTTTACCTATTTATAATTTTAATTCCCACGGTATTTTAATAAAACTACATATTAGCATATTTCTTTTATGCAGCACTTTCCTTACAACTAACTAATCTTTTCTGCTGTTATCTAAACGGGCTGAATATTTAATAGTCCATAAAAATAGATAATAAATGGCAATTGCCGTCTATCTGTTATTAACCCTAAATAAGATTACAGTCCTACCTGAGATCGACCCCTGTTGCTTTGCTACCCTTGTGAACTATGTTAAAGCTAAACACACTGTTGCCATGGGTAAGAAATATAAAGTACTTATATATACTCAAAAAAATTCAATTCAATAAATTATAATTCTAACAATGCATAAATTCCTCCTGAGGTATACCCTCAGGACTATGACACGGGGCTCTTCAAGAGGGGTGTAAAAAGAGGTCTCCTTCAAAGCCGGCGATTCATTGGGTCTAATTATCCTTTGGTGTTGCAAATGTCCATAGGCGACGATGACTGCTTTCCATCAGGTAGCCCGTCTGCCTTATCGTTAGGTTACATATAAAAAAAATCAAAATATGCAACCAAGTAATCAATTGACTTATATTTTTCATATTTAATAAGTTAAAAATGCAACTATAGCGAACTTGTTAGTTAACATTTTACAGTCGCCACATCTTTACTTTTAGACTTAAACAAGAACAATTTGCATACACAATGTCCTTTACTTGCTACGAAGTAATTTGAACCCTGTAAATGCCACTGAAGTAACACTGTTTTCACAATGTTTCGCGCCAAGTTTCCCGTTGGGGTAAAATTTGTTAGACAACAAAGTTTCTAGCACCGATTATGATCCCAAAGCGATTTAATATCTAGATATTGCAACTGATTTCCCTTGATACCGTAAGTGAAAGGATACCTTACTTGTTATCTAAATGTAAAATCCTATTTAAACTGCATTTAAACACTACATTACCTAACTTGAAATACATTAAGATTTTTAAAGTCTTTATTCATAGGATCACATTTAGGTGTTAGATTCGTTTGAAAGGGTTAGGATTTTATTATTTTATACAAGGATTCGGACAAAAGTTTTAATGTTGTGTTTATATCTCAAAATGTGAGAGCCTGGAGAAATCTCTCCACTGCTCAATGATGAGTAATGAAGGAAATCACGTGGCGGTCGACTACGCATTAATTTTTTGCAGAACAAACGTCAATTAAGTCATTCTATACACAATATCACTGTTTATTCAGAAAGTTTTGTCGTGCAAGAAACTTGCAGTATAATGCCATATAAACTGAGCATAAGCGTTTCTATCTTTAAAAGGAGAATGAGATACTAATTGGTTAATCATGATGTACATTAATAAATCATACAAACAATATTGCTCATATTTCTTAAAAGAAACCGCACTTTATTTGAACGAACAAAAGCTTTAATACTGATTCACTTGTCTAACAATGTTATAAAACAGATTTATTACTCACATCCGTTCCCTAAATAAATTACGCGGGGATTATGAACAGTAAACAATGGGTAAATTACGTAAAACTCGCCCCATATGTTGATGACTTGTTCCTTAAACTCCAATTATAAACTAGACAATCGGGAAATAAAGCGATTTTAAATATAGACATCATGAAGATCAAAGCTCGGTAATGTTGAAAAAATAATGCCATAGAGTCCAGCGGTCGGCAACCCGTGGCTCATGCGGCCCGAGGCACTTTTGTGAATGAATGTACCTAAATAAATAATTAAACGTACCTAAATTCCACTCGCATTCATTTCGATGAGATGTGGTACATACATACATACATAATTTACATATGTTGTATAAATATACCTTATTTGTAGTATAGTAGTCGTGTTATATGTATAACATATTTATGTTACAGGTGATTTGAATGTTTCTTCGATTGTGATTATTTGACATTGTTACTATATATCTTATATATAAAATTCTCGTGTGACAATGTTAATTACCGTACTCCTCCGAAACGGTTTTACCGATTTTCGCCAAATTTTATATGCATACTCAGTAGGTCTGAGAATCGGCTACTATCTATTTTTCATACCCCTAAGTGATAAGGGTTGTTCACCTTTAACATTTTTTTATTTATATGACAACACAACGTTTGCCGGTTCAGCTAGTCTATCAATAAAATTTCAATATACCTAATACTAGCTATCAAAATGTTGCAAATCTCTGCTATAGACGTGTAGAACCATAATACTTTAGCTATTATTTACTACTCCTTCTACATAGCCACTTACGGCAAGATTATAATATGAATGGGTACAATAAAATAGTGTAAGTAGATATATTAGATTATACCGAATATTATTACCATTATTATAAAAGATATTTATGAGAATTCTTGCTTGTGACGTAAAGGATGTGGGTACGACTATTTTCAGAAATACGGCAGCAGTAAATGTGTTCGTTTTCCTTATTGGTAAATAGTCGGAAAATTTCGGTTCCGTAAACAATATTATGTTATTTACTTCATACCACTCAACGTTCTTAGGACTCTCGAATGGACATTTTACTAATAAGATAGGCGTAGCGTTATGTTAATGATTATGAAGTTCTCAATGACGAAAAAAATTCGCGTTTTAAAGAAAAATTTGCGACTGTTCAGACTACTTTTGGAGTACAAAAATAAGGTCTATTTTTGTCAGTTTGAACTCATAATCACGATTTCCAATAGTCTGTCATTTATAGGCTAGGCGATCTTTTTTTCTTTTTAAGTCTCCAGTATTAGCGAGATTTTAGCTACTTTTGATGTTAAACTTGGCGACTCAGATTTTTTGGAGTTAGCAACACTACACTACGGCCCATGTATCCCGGCCTTGAAGCTGATCACATTCTCTCAACTCGATCTCATTTACTCGTAAATACATAATGTATTTTATATTAGATCACAAACTTTACTATTTTAGCTGCATATGCTCGGTTCTCTAAAGGAGAGTAGTTTTAACGATAACACATTTTGTGCGTTATTCTTTCTATTCTAAAAAAACAATAACATCCGTTTAAAAATACAATGAAAACTTTTATTCACATGGAACTATTAGTTTAGAGTAGAAATCGGTGTAACTTCGATATAGTTCTAACACGTTCTAACTGGCACGGTCCCAGAGGGAGGAAGGTCCAAAACCGTCGAGTCCGACTCGCACTTCATCACTTTTTTTCGTGAGGAAACCCTACACGAGTTCCTCTCTGCCACGGGGGTATCGGAAAGAATATGCCGGACTTTACAATAAATACTAAAATATTCATTTAAAACGCGTTAGAAAAAAATGATCTAATTTATCCAAATTTCCTCTGTAATCAAAATCTTATCCTACGATCGCGCCTGCGTACTAACATTACAAACTATCACAATACGAAGGATCTGATACCCCTCTTAAAGTTTAGAAGTTGGAATTGGTGAACAATATAAATTATGGTTCCATCCACGATCCAATGTGCCCAAACAACAAATCCTTGAACAGATTAGTAATTTCGATTTAATCATAAATTATTCCAACTTTGTGTTTTCAAGTAGAGATTATCTCTGAACGCGAATGTGTATATACCCACAACAAGTAAACTGAACTATAGTCGTCATCAAATTATTACTGTCCCACTTCAGGGCACGAGTCTCCTCTCTGAATGCCATCGCCTGCCAAGTGCGGATTTGTAGACTTTACACAACTCTTTTTAATTTTATATGAACTCAGGCGTGTAGATCTCATGATTTTATCCTTCGCCTTCGTTAAAAGAAGTAACAATTTAAGGTTGCGTTTGGGATACGATCCTAGTACACCAAGATTCGAGGTCAAATTTCAAACCACTAGGTTATCACTACTCCTGATAATTGATAATCCATCTACGAGTATACTAGTGTACTGCAATTTATAGCTCGTGTACTTGAAGTTGGTAGAACTCTTTGTGGTCCGACTCCGGCGGGACCACCGCCACACCTATTTCTTCCTAATAACAGCAGTTTTAGGCGCTGCTGTGTTCCGTTTTAAAGGGTGTGGTAAGGGAGATATACTTTTCCGAGGCGTTCCAGCTTAGTCCTCAGGGGTAGCGGCGCATCTGTGGCCGACCTCAGGTAGGAATATCTAATCCTATCTGGGGTTGATTACAGATGTCCATAGGCGGCGGTAGCCACTTACCATCAGGTGTAATGCATGCTCGTCTGCTACTCTTATATTATATAAAAAGAAAAAAAAACGTATGTCCAGATAATCGCAGTTTTAATATTTGTCTTTGTCTAGACGTGCAACTGATCCTATCCAAATATAAGGAACGTTGTAGGAACATATGCTAATTTTCCCCAAAATATCTACGGATCCTGCATACCTACTCGTACTTCAAAAACTAAAAGCAGGACTGCACGAAGACTACCCGCATGGGGTCACATGCGGGTAAAGTTTGAAATAAGAGAACGAAAACTTTAATCATGTTTTATTTCATCACTTTTCTGTACAACATATTTTTTTGTTTTCTTACAAAACGTACACTGGCTACTAATTTCTATTCT
Organism: Epargyreus clarus; assembly: GCF_041222505.1. Taxonomy (NCBI): domain Eukaryota; kingdom Metazoa; phylum Arthropoda; class Insecta; order Lepidoptera; family Hesperiidae; genus Epargyreus; species Epargyreus clarus. Next base: position 8,196,847 of record NW_027332233.1, read on the forward strand.
ATTACATTTACAATCTAATACATTTCACTATGAGTCTCATTTGCCGTCTATATTTACAAATAGTGCTTGCTAACACACATTAAGTAATTATTTATATTAATTATTCACAGTAACGAGATAACTTTTAATAATTTTAGATTTACAATGTCGTAAGTGTAAATAATATTTGGGTAGAAGGGAGACATATCATACCACCTTAGATAGAATTATAATCCTATCTGGGGTTGATAACAGATGTCTATGGCAATTGCCCTTTTACAATAAAGTAAATGCTCGTTAACTATTTAATTTTCCGTCATTTAAAAATAAAAAATGAATACACACTGCTTTAAACGCAGTTTAACAGTTTTCTCACTTGTAAATAAGTGAGAAAACTGTTAAATTATTATTATTTTAATTATTTTTTTTCAGTACAGTACAGTAATTTAATGTACAGGTAAAAAATACAATAAACATAGATACAAATGAATACAGACATTAAGTAGGAATTTATTTGAAAACTTCTAGTAATTAGAAGAATCACCCTATTGTGGTGGTGGTGGTGGTATGTATGGTGGTGTATATTTTAAACATTTTGCATATGCACGCATCCTTTGAGAGAGGGAGGGTGGTATATACTGCATGGTTTAAAATATATACCATCATACATATTTGTAGCGGATTGTTGCGAAGTAGTTTTAATCTTAACTTCGCCCTATTTTTTGTGATTGCAACAATACCTACAACGCAAAGTACGATAATATGATACACTTTTACCAAAAAATAACGAACGATACTCAAAAACAACGATGATTATGATCTAACAATATGTGTATTATAATATCCACGTTACTAGAATACTTACAGCATATTTTCCCTCTCCTACGATAAGACTTCATTTGCTTGCAAAAATAAAAACCTTAAAGGCGAGAATACATATTTAGGATAAACAACAGATTGTAATACCGCATAGGGTCTTATAACGAGTACATTGTTGTAACGTAACCCTTGGGACCGAAATATTTAGTTCCCACCGCTATTTCGAAATCAAAATTCTGAATTTCAAATAGGGACGCAAGTTATGAGTAATGCAATCTGGGAGATAACAATTTTAGCGACACAATGATATTAAAATTTCGTGGTTCATTTGTGAGCATTTATACAGTGTTATTACAATAATATAACACTGTGTTCCCGTTTTAAAGACGTGTTATAGCAGACATTTAATGTAAGTGATTTTAACATCATATGAATAGTGCAATCTGGGAGATAACAATTTTAGCGACAAAACGATATTAAAATTTCGTGGTTCATTTGTGAGCATTTATACAGTGATATTACAATAATATAATGTTGTGTTCTGGTTTAAAGGACATTTTAGAGCAGAAATTGAATGTAAGGAATTTTAACATCATGTGCATAATGCAATCTGGGAGATAACAATGTTAGCGACACAACAATATTAAAATTTCGTGGTTCATTTGTGGGCATTTACACATTGTTATTACAACGATATAACGCTGTGTTCCGGTTTGAAGGGCGTATTATAGCAGACATTGAATGTAAGGGATTTTTACATCATATGCATAGCTAGGACCCCTATCCTTTTTAAGGTCGGTTGTAATGGTCCAGGGACAGCAATAACCTTTTATAGTACCGTTAATATTTCGTATATAGGATACACTATAAGGTCGTTTATAAATAACAAATCACACAGGTACTACATAATTTATCGTCGAAAACTAACAAACAAGAAAAGCTTAAAGTCATCCATCAATGTAGTCCTTAGAAATTAATGTTTGAAAATAAGCCTTGCCTACATTCTGTCATTTTTTCACTTTAGCCACTCTTATCTAAACTTGTTACTAGCGGTTTTGGATAAGTAGCGTCGCATGTGGACGCTACTCTCCATCTCCTGTCCAGTTTTCAGGTAGCAAGCTTAACATATGTTTAACTATAGGTATTTATTTATGACCTTACAAATGTATTAACAGTAAAGATAGGTGGCTAAGTACGGAACCTCAGGTGAATACCCATTTGGTAATTCTACAGAAAAAAAAACACTCGACACTGATTTTATACGTACGCATCGTATAACGTACTGTAAATACAGTGTTGTTATTGTACTAGTCAAAATAAATATATTGACTAGTATAATAACAACACTGATAATAAAACACCCGATTTCGAACAATAACCGAAAAGTTATAAAAAGGAACTTCACTATATTTCCAAAGGATCACCCTGGGATTAAACCCTTTTTGATAAAAAACGAGTTATCCAAAAATATGCGGAGGTGTTCTACATCATTCATGAAGAATACACGCTAAAAGGAAGAGCCTTTTGACTAAATTAAAGGCAGAGCTTGATCGATTTTGTCTAGATAATACCTTCACAACTACAAATCCAAGTTTAATGAATGGTTGGTAGACTTGTTGAAAGTCAATTCCAAGTTTTCAAAGCGAAGGCCGTTAGACTTTGTTCACTGTTCTGATCTTTACTCAATAGACACGTCTAAAAAATGAAATAAACATTTTGAGGTAGGATTGGAAAAAATGTACGTGATACAATTTTTAACATGACCACGAGCGATATTTATAAACATTTTGTTAGATCTAAATTATAATTGATGTGTAAGTTTACGATAGCAATCTCCGTTTAGGTTTTCTTTAAGTTTCAGGATGATTTTTTCAACTGGGCGTGAATACCCAAATCCGAAAATATAAGAAATAGTGAAAATACATTCTACATATATACTTCGTCACATTTTGTTTATTATTTTTTATTTGAAAAACCATTATATAACATCTAATAAACACTTTTTAATTTATTACGTGTACTACTAGTAACACATTAGTATAAATGTAAAACACAGAATAAAAAATATATCTTTAATTTATATTTACATAGATATATACATATAAACAAATATGTGTTATTTTATTTTTATCGTATTAATCCTATAAATACCATCACCATCACACCTACTTTATAAACATTTACTTCTTTACATTTATTATAACCTTTAATTAAGTTTGATACTAATCTAAAGGACAATGCCCATGAAAGTATGGACCGCCATCCAGAGTTGCATCAAATTGAAACTTGTTGTGGACGATGTATAATTAACCAAATACTACCACCAATAATTATTTTTTAGATCAGCACCCGGGTTCTGAAGTTATTTACCGAAATGTTACATAACCTCAAAATCGAAAATATTCGACGATAGATTGATGGTCGGTTTTAACTGATAGTAGGTACCTATAATGTAGTTCGATTAACATATCCCACTTACTTTTAAAGGTAGTAGGTAAAAAAAAACCTAAAATAATCCTAAAAACCTAAAATAATAAATTCCGAGTATAAAATACCGCTATTTTAATTTTTAAGAACAACAATCAACATTTCGACTTATTTTATCTTAAATGGAATCCCCTGTTCAAAAAAACTATTCTGATCGACAAACTATGTAAAAAAATCAAAAAATAATTTTAATATTACTTTCATTTTGACACATGAGAAAAATCATTAATCAAAACACTAATAGATCGTATTGAATTCCGAGTATATAATACCGCCATTTTAATTTTCAAGGACAACAATCAACATTTCGTCTTATTTTATCTTTAATGGAATCCCCTGTTCAAGGAAACTATTCTGATCGACAAATTATGTAAAAAATAAAAAAATAAAATAATATTACTTTCATTTTAACGCATGAGAAAAATCAGTACCAAGAATGGGCATTCTCCTTTCGAGTTTAGTTAGATGATTACCCTATTCATTACATTTAACACGGAATATACAATAATTATCATTCTTATCAGGCACTACATCAAATAAGAAGTAAATTTGATATTTTTTATGCTTTTAAATTATTGTATTAGAAAGCTGAAAATATTATTTGTTCATTTCAACACAAAAAATTCTGAAAGTAAATCGGATTTGAAAGGTACCTATCTCTTTTAAAAAGTTTATTACTAAGAATTATCTCTGAAAACTACTCGTATAATCCTTAAAAATCGATAGCTTGTAATCAGAAATCCAACTTGACCTCTTATAAGTACGCGCCATTATGTGCGCGGGAGGTCAATTAAAAGAGTTTATGGAATTTTCACGTGTGGAGTGTGAGAGTAGGGACTGTTCTGAAATGGGGAATTTTGTGAACACATTTTAAAAGGCAGGCAAAACACCACAGCATTACTAGTTACAAATATAATTGATAATTATCTCTTTAAAGAACGACATAAAATACTTTCAAGAGGTCTTGGTGTAAATTATAACTATTAGTTAATCGAGTAATGGCTGTTCACTTATGTATCTAGCTAACTGTATATAAATATATGAGGAACTCCCAATCAATAACACTAAAGTCAGTTACAGATGCGTGGCTACTCCTGACAAATATAATGGTGGCCTCATTACTTATTGATTAATGGATACTATAAAAGATTTTTATCTTATGATTTCAGCATAATGTGGTTACTAAGTAACTATAGTTAGTCTCAAAAATGTAACGTTTGTATGTAGTCTAAATCTAAACTAACCTTGAGTTCATAAACATATTACGCACTCCGTTGAACAAGTCACTGAAATAGAATATGCGATTCATATCAAAAAATCTAACATTCCAGCATATCTAAAAGACAGCAGGAACGCGTAACGAGTTCCTACAATATACGAATACGTACAATGTTAGATATTGTATTCAAGACCATTTTCTGTACATTTTCCTTTACGAATACAAATTGGAGAAATATTTTAATACTCTAACTAAAATATCTACCGGATATGACTTAATATAATATCTTAAATAATATTTAATAATATTATATATTTCACATCGGTTGTACAAGCATCAGTATTTTTTCTATGCTAATATTATAAAGAGGAAAACTTTGTTTGTTTGTTTGATTGTAATGGATAGGGTCAAAAACTACTGGACCGATTTTAAAAATTCTTTCACCATTCGAAAGCTACATTATCCACGAGTAACATAGGCTATATTTTATATGAAATATATTTGATAAATAGATTTTAAAGCGGTATAAAGTTTGCCGGGTCAGCTAGTATGTTATAAAGGTAGGATACTAGTCATCATAATTATGGGGGCGAGATCGACTATCAAACTTTACTACTTCCGTTAAATGATATATTAATTAATGCTATCTAAACAGTTTAAACGACTACGTAAATTCATTCTATGGTAAGGCTACGAGTAATTAATTTATCATTAAATTCGTGGAGACTACAAGATTATGTAAAGTTTACACTTAAGTCGGTCATTACGCGGCGAAGTTGACAAAACGTAAACTAGGAAACTAAGTACATATTTAATCAAGAAACTCTATAATAGATATACTATCGAGCGCTATAAAAACTTGAGAGAGAGAACCACAAAATTTTATATAAAAACTTGGTAGAGAACCACAAAATTTTAATACATGTCTACGGATCATAAAATTCTATCATATTATCGGCAGCGTACAGCCACCGCGATCATCGACAGAATAAACAAATAATTTCTAAGAGGGACCTTTCATTTACATAAATATATACACTTACGAGTATATCATGTGATCCAACTTAGGTTTCTAAGTAGCACAGACTGTGACCTGTCTTAAGTAGGAAAACAATTCTATCTAGCATTGATTACAGATGTTTGTGTGCAGTAGTCGATACTTACTCTTAGGTGGATTGTATATTTATTTGCTACAAAAATATATCATCAAAGGTTTTAATAATATTCGTTTTCCTTTATTTAACTAACGAAGTATGCAATAAAAATGTGAGTAAATTATAATTATGAATTTGACCTCTAAGCGACTAATCGGAATAAAAACCATTTTCCAATAACTTTCACATTTTCAAAATCACTTAAACGTAGTCACCGCCAATTTAATTTTAGATAACTTCATAGAGGCCAATTTAATAAGTCGGCTTTGATGTGGATGTTTCTTAATAACAGAGGTTGATCACAGCAGCCCTCGCTAATTGGGACCACTTAACAATTACCGTACTTTCTCTGAGGAGCTAGACCAGCGATTAAATTATTAATTAATCCCCTGAACATTTTGTAAATGTGATTTTCTTGCTTTATAAATAGAAATACCTATCTCTGTTAATTTTTTTTCGTTTTGCTTTAATGAAATTGTTTGTAAGTGAACATTGCCCCGGGACATTTTTAATGTACTTCGCACAGAATTAGAGTTCTACCTGTACCCTTACCATGAATTTTACGTTTTGACAAATATAACTGTTTTGGTATTTGTTTACGTATTGGCTCATAGTATTTCCAATTTCTGACACAATCCGCTAGGAGCGCTGATTGGAATTATATGGGCAAATACGTAAACAAATACCAAAACAGTCATATTTGTCAAAACGTAAAACCCCTGGTAAGGGTACAGAGCTCAGATTTAAATGCGTTGCTACCCTTGAGAACTAAGTTAAAAGCCCTTGTATAAGTATCACTCCCTTGCCACGCCCTTCAAACAAAAACAAGAACGCTTAAAACTGCCGTTATAAAGTAGAATTAGCGATAGTGCCTCCTAAGTTAACTCACGAAGGGTTCCTCATCACCTACTATACTTTTACTATATCTATTCATATTAAATGTGCCAATAAAGAACAAGTATAATCAAAGTAATTTCGAAGCAGTCCTCAGATGTTTACCATCTATTTATATGTAACTGCTTGTCTTTTACGTCCTCTCACTAAACATGAACGTAAAACCGTCCATTAAATGTAAAGAGAACTTTAAACAAGAGTACACAAAACACAGGCTTTTTATTATTTTGACCAAAATTACGTACTATTGTTGTTCGCCCAGGGGTCAAAATAATAATATAATAGTACTTTTTTATTTTGAACCTTTTTTATTGTGAACACTAAAGTTTGTCAATAGCTACCAAATAAAAAAATTAAAATCGGCAGAATGACAAACCTAATTTTATATGGATACTCAGATAAAAGAAAATATAGCCATGGGTAACAAAACTTTGTTCGGTATCTAGAAAACATCTGAATTCATTTTCAAAGTGACACTTAATGGGTCAATACTAATAAATAGTCTTATAACTTTTAACTTAGAAAAATGCATAATAAGCTTTAATTAAGGGTCATTGTTCTATAGCTACTTTTCAATTTAAAAAGTAACAATAGCAGTTTAGTCTGTTATTTTAAGCAACATATGGAAAACTACGAAAACGCACGATTGTCAAGTTCCACTCGCTAAATTGCGACGCCACTATCGGAAAATCTTGACACCAAAATTAGCCTAGCCATAGCCTTAGCCTTAGCTATTAGCCTAGCCTTAGCCTTAGCCTTAGCTATTAGCCTAGTCAGAACAAACAAAATGAGTCCAAACTTAAGGTTTATTAGTAGCTATTGAAGAGTTCCTTTATCCACGTCCTAGGCCCTTAATCAGATCAAGTCGAGGATAGCAAATAATTGTATTGTCATTCAAATTACCTCAAAGTTTCAAGTTGATACGACAATTTATTATTAGAACTTCGTAGATTTATTTACATAGTTAGTTCGTTAGTAACCAAATACACGTATGTAGTAGAGGGTTAGCAATAGTGTTAAAAATAAAATGATTTCAACTGAAAAATAACGAGCCACGCTGAAGCGTCATTCCATTCGAAGTACATTTGAGTGACTTATTCATTGTGATATGTTGTTTCCATTCCTTAACTACATTTCGTTGTTATTTTTTATTTCCTGTTTTATATTTCAGTTTTATAAAATGCGAGTTTTAACTAAGTCTGTACTGAAACTTAAACCTTAAATTTGCTGTTACTGTAAAATTAAAGATCAAACATCAACCATTCTTTTAGAATCTAATATGAAACAAATATAAATCTTTATTTTATTTCATAAATACTATATCTGGGACAATATATTGTAAGTAGCAATGTTATTTGTTTGCCGGAAAGTGATAATTTGATTGCGTTTTACGTGGGATTGGTTAGGTTAGGTTAGGTTAGGACATAAAATACAAAACGAAGCGAGCTTGGAGCGGCTGCGCCGTGTTCGCACGGCGAACCAATTCATACTAATTGTATGACAAGTATTCTATTTTACACTGTATGCCATGGCATATTTTTTTTACTAATTTCAATATTTCGTCTAAAATAGCTATTTTAAGGACAACTTAGTTTTACAATACTAATTGATAATTAACTAATTACTAATTACCACCCTTTGTTTAATCATGTCAGAAGCTTTCAAGCGGTACTTGGGTTGACCACTAATTTACTAATTCGCATTAAACCGAAGTGGACGAACATGCTTCAGGTTCCCAAGTTGTGGGTAGGAAAATGTGCCCAGTCGAGGGTAAATCAGTGGCAGCCATTGTAACGACCCGCAATACAATATCGCCATAGTGCGAAACTTATAAAAGGATTAGGCTCTTGGGGAAACTACTTAATCGATATTCAGGTAATATACCTACTTACTATAACTTACTTATGTTTCGTTTCATATTTCACACAAACTTAAGTAGTAAGTAACTAGATTTACGATAAAAATAACTAATATACTATATCTAATAACGATCCCTTTACATAAACCTTATAAATAAGCACCATAATTATGTTTCATTTTCGTTAATTACAAGACACATAATACATACATATATACACATTTAGGTAAGTAATTAAAATACCTACATACCTACTTTAACAACGGTTTTGTTCTTAAAAAGTTCGTAAAGTTCAATTTTCGTCTTACAACTAACATCACCCACATTCCGTGTATAATTACATACGCGCTAAACTTTAACCACTTGAATACTCGGCGAAGTTGCGTATTGTACCAAACTTTGATAGCAATATTACCTGCGCTACATAGTAACAGTCACAAGCGCCCGAAGTTTTCCTTTAACTTGCGTGTGGCGTGTGATTCTCAAAGGTGCGCGGCTGGAGTGGCCGCCGGGCGGTTTCGCTACGTCATGACCGACGTGGTGGTGAGCGGTTCACTGTCGTTCCGCGTCGGTAACGGTAACATCTTCCGCGCGAGCCGGGTGAACGTCGACCGGAACTGGCGGCTCATGCTGCAGTACAGCACGAAGTTCACCGCAGAACCCACCAGCGCCATCAGGTCCATCACCTCACCTGTAAGCAACAGATAAATTAAATCTGTTGGGCCAATATTACTTTTTTAATGTTTATATAGCAAACGAGCGTGCAGTCCACCTGATTATAAGTGATAACTGCCACTCTTGGACATCCATAATCAATCCCAGTCGATATTAGAGTCCTATTTGAGGTCAGCCACAGATGCGTTGCTATCCCTGTAAATTTTTATAGAGACGCGTGCTTTAGCGGAACCAACATTTTCAAAAAACAATGTAGAAATGTTTTTTCACAATCTGATTTATACCTAAATAGTAACGTAATAAAATCCATGTAAAGTTCTATTTTGCATATTTTGAGAATCTAAAAAGGATTTTAGAATCCTGTGATCTGTACTGATAACGCTTTAATTAAAATTTTGCTGCAATATGTTTTCAGTGCATCAAAAAATTCAAGGCGAGTTCTAGTTATAAAAACGCGAGGTCACCACAAAATGAAATGTATCTCCCACACGAAAAATATGTTTGCGGAATGAAGCGAGTAATCGAGTTGGGATGTGTACACGCTTATATCGTTAAATTTAAACTCGGCGCAAAGTGAATTAAATCCTGAGACTCACTTTCAGTCAGATATAACTCAGTTACCCAACATTTGTATTCGACGTTCAAAATTTGATAAACTTGTGGAAAGTGTCTAAGGGCCTTACTACAAACTCCGACCGATCTACCGATAATTACCGAATCAAACTTGGCCACAGTTTACAATAAATTCCATTATCTCCAACAAATTGACAACCTCTAACAAAACAGGATATTTTACAGAATGTTCAGAATAAACAGAAAGCAATTTAATTAAGACCTCAAAAGTAACTTTGTTAACAGTTATCTACAGAGGCCTGAATAACAAAGCTTATTATCTAGTAAAATTGTCGTCAATCCATTACTGTCCCCTGGTCACGTGTCTACTCTTAGAAGGAGAAATTATTTGGTCATTGAGCGGGCCATTTAGTAGATTTCATAGAACTTTGCGAATTATTTTTAAAGAACTCTCCGGTGTGGTTTCCTCACGATGGTTTCCTTCCCCGTTATAGTAAGTGATAGTAAATTTCTAATACACACATTGCTTTCATTATTAGATCTGGAAACCTGGGATTCGTATCTTGGACCCCGGTTGAGAGAACAAGTTCCAAGTTTCAACCACTGGGCTATGACAGCTTAAAAAAGTTGTAAATATGAAGTTCATTCATTTTATGCCGATCGTTCAATAGCGCATTTAATTATAACCTCCTTAAAATAAGAACTTATTTATGATTTCGCAAAAAGCCAAACATATTATTTGCACTATCCTGTAAAAATACATTTATACGAGTAAATCTTGTTTTAAATAGAATGTTATCAGAAAACTCATGTTTCATTTTAGGGTTTTTTGTATTTCACTTCTATACATTGAAAGGGCTATAAATTAAACTCAACTGGGTTGCTATCTCAAACACTAATATCGAGTAGTTTTAGATAACAAATTGACATATACAGGGTGTCCCATAAGTATCACGACAAAGTTGGGAAAACATAGTCTGACCTCTCAGAGAAAAAAAAAATACCTTAGTACCCTCCATCTCCCCCGGCTCTATCATCAGATTAGTTCCATGATACCAAATTATGGCATTGTCACTCAAATTACATACACATATGAAGTTTCATTCATATGAATATCACTTCGACAAGACAATTAAAATAGGTAAAAATTGACTTGAAAAATTGTATTACTTTGGTTGCTAGTTAATTGCTTAGTTGGTACTTACGGGACAACCTATATATGCGTCAGATCAAAATATATTTACTAAATTAGGTAATAATGATACAGACATTTTTTCAATAATAAAGAAGTAAATCAACATTTATCTTGACACAACGTCATTACACTATTCAAACCACACTTGACCTCAAAGTAATACCACCAATTTCATATGAAATAATAATGTGTAACAGTACATGTTCTCTAATAGCCGGTTTCTTTATTTAACGAGTTATGTTATACAACTGACAAGTCCAAACACAATAAGAAAATTAAAACTTTTCTTTCTCTTCGCAAAGTTACTCCTAAGTAGAATTTCGCATGTTCCCTACAAATAACAAAGGTTTGGTAATAGTTTTCGCAAAAATACTTAAGTAAATTCCGTGTTTTATGATCTTACATTATTTATACCACGACCTTTTCACTTTTATTTATTTATTTTGTTACGGCGCTACGTTTCATTAGTCACAATTAAACGATATTGCCTCACCTGTTCCACAATTAGCACGTATACGTGCATATGGAACACATAACGACGTCACGACGTTAATATAATATTACTCACGGTTAAGCTGTTGACAACGGTACAGTCAGCTACAAAAGTAGATGAACAGATTAAGCTGAACACAACTAGCGCCATAATAAACGTTAAATAGTTTCAAAAGTAAATAAACACTACAGTGTCAAAAGTAGCTAAACAGTGACATAGAACCGCGTTTCCCAACCTGTGGTCCGCGGACCCCTGGGGGTCCGCGAGTGGGCCTCTGGACCATACATAAATCGCTAGTTAAATGCAAAAGGCTTTACTGCTTTTTTCAACCACATGCCTATGTGAAAAGGCATTCTCTACTCTTGTTTATACAAAAAACAAATACAGAAACAGATTACTAGTAGAATCAGATTTGAGATAACGGCTTAGTAGCAACATCAACCCGAATATCCCTGATTTAGTTGCAAAAAAGCAACACCAACCTTTACATTTTTTTTTTCATATTTTTCATAATAAACAGTTATAATTACCTTCTGTATTTGTTTTTTTTTGTAACTGTAATAACGAAAATAAACACCTAATCCGTTTTTTTTTGCTGTTTATTTTATTAAGGGGGTCCGTGAAAACTGTGCTTAATTTCCTAAGGGTCTGTGGACTGAAAAAGGCTGGGAAACGCTGACATAGAATATTAGTGACGTTAGCTATTTTTGCACATATACATGCGAGTATGTACTCGTAGGTGTTCAGGTATTTTCTACACGTTTTCGTGTGACCGTCAGAATGGCCGGTCACTACCCATATTTTACATCGAAATAATTACTAAGAGTTGCTACCTAGTTGCTACTAGTTGCTATTAGTTGCTACTAATTGCTACCTTCGATTAAAAAAAGATAAACTACTTTTTAAGGTGACCGGCCATTCTGACATCAGGATGGCCGGTCACCTATCCAGTGAGAAGAAACTGCGCAAATAAATAGAGTTTTTTGGTAATCAATAGTTGCTACCAAATTGCTACCTTCATATGCATCGTATTGGACTTCATAGCTTTTAAGGATAAAAAAATATTACGGATTTAATATAAGAGGTCTAAACGCCTGTATAATGTATAAGCATAATATGTTTAATTTCGGGTTTTCTCTTTTAATTATACAGGCGTATTAGGCGTTTAGTCCTCTTATATTAAATTCGTAATATTTTTTTATCCTTAAAAGCTATGAAGTCCAATACGATGCATATGAAGGTAGCAATTTGGTAGCAACTATTGATTACAAAAAAACTCTATTCATTTGCGTAGTTTCTACTCACTGGATAGGTGACCGGCCATCCTGATGTCAGAATGGCCGGTCACCTTAAAAAGTAGTTTATCTTTTTTTAATCGAAGGTAGCAATTAGTAGCAACTAATAGCAACTAGTAGCAACTAGGTAGCAACTCTTAGTAATTAATTCGATGTAAAATATGGGTAGTGACCGGCCATTCTGACGGTCACGTTTTCGTCTAATTTTGACCTTTTACGACGTTCATCTAACTATGATGCTAGGGGTTCAGCTTTTTAAGAACGCTTAAGTGTACCTTCTAGACCTGACTGTACATTGGTACAGTTACACCCACATGTCTTCGTATTATATGCGCATATGTAAAGGGCACACAGGTATCAATTATACTGGACCGAAAACTGTCATTTCACGTCAACGTAGGACCACAAGGTGACATAACCGGACATTATATAGTCGCATGACAAATTGCTTACGATGTTATCAGTCATCGCTTAGTATTGATATAGGCTACAAAGGTCTATATTATATTCGTACTTCGATAAAGCCTTCGCATGAGTTTCGTGTAGAAAGAAATAATCTTGTTTAAAGAAGGTTCTTTGGTCTAGTGAAATTTTATGCAATTAAACCAGATTTTCTATCCTGTATTAAGGAAGGCTAGCTACCTAGCAACACACACAATAATGTGTACAACTTTCTACTTTAGGGACGTAATATATGTATTCCATATAAAACCGAATACTTCATGGTAAAAGGGGAAAAAATGAAATTTAAATAAAATAAAGATTTTCGACAAAGTTATTAATACCATGAAGGTTGTATTAAGTTCCACATTTGCATATTAAAAATATAAAACGCATAATATTAATGGAAAATACACGAAGATTTTACTGAAAGTTTTAACGCGATGCGATCCTATTTCGTAAGAATCGAATAACATAATAGGAAAAATAGGGGTACGAGTTCCCTGAACACTTCACTCTAACTATAGATGAAGCCTTCTCGATCCCGTTTCAAATTTCCACATAGTAACGTGTCTATAGTCTGACATAGTAGCGTGCTTGTCATATTGCCAATTAATATAAGTTATCCTATTTACGCACGACTTGTCTAAAAGAGTTATTTCGTCAAATGAAATATAAAATTGAACTAGATTCTCTATCCTGTATTAAGGAATGCTCGCAACACACTTCAATATATATACTTTCTACTTTGGGAAGAATATATTATATGTATTCCATAGAAAAAAAACTATTAAAATGACTTTTATAATTTATAGTAAAGGAAAAAATGATGAATTTATTAATAAAGATTTTTAAAAAGGTCATAATACCATGACGTATCACGTTCTACATTTGCATATTAAAAAATAAACAACAAATAAGTAAATGAATTTGAATGGAAAATACGCGATTATTTATCTAAAGGTAAAACGCGATGCGATCATATTTCTTAAGAATCGAATAATATAATAGGAAAAATAGGAATATGAGTTCCTCGAACACTTCACTCTAACTACAGATGAAGCCTTCTCGATCCCGTCTCAAATTTCCACATACTAACGTATCGATAGCCTGACATAGTAGCTTGCTTGCCATATTGCCAATTAATATAAGTCAATTAATATAAGTTATCCCATTTACGCACGGCTCGGTTATTAACACTAGACGTGACAATACCTGGCATCATCTTCAGTATAATTACTTTTAAAGCTATGTACTATGTAGCACGAATATACATATAGAAAATAAGTGATAGTTTAATAATTGACTTTTAAGGCCTTTGTAACACCAATATATAGAGAACTGATAAAGCCTACCTGTATGGTTGTTTGTTTACAAAAACTCAAGCAACATATTCATCAACTTATTACTGTCTCACTGCTGGGCACGGTTCTCTCAGAATGAAAAATATTGGACCATACTCCAGCGCGCCGGCCAAGTGAGAATTGGTAAATTCATCTTATACCTTTAAAAACACTTTGAGGTCTTTCAGATATACAGCCTATGCTATCCTTCACCGGCTGGCTTACATATTTTTTTCATTTTCAGTATTTATTGTTATACGAGTAACATATTCTGTAAAAAAAATCAAGTGTCTATCTATAACGGTTCACGACATAGAGCCCTGTGACAGACAGACAGACGGACAGACGAACAGACAGCGAAGGTTTTGTAACAGGGTTCCATTTACGCTTCGGGTAAGAAACCCTGAAAACAATATTAATATCAGACAATATGCTATTGTTTTATATAGCTTCTTTTCAACCTCTTTAATGAAAAGAAAAATCTGAAACTGTAATACAAAAGCAGACACAAAAATGTTCTTCTTTTTTACAAACTGAACATTTTCCTTATGATCGTGTATTTGTTGTTCATTTCCTACTTTTTAATAATGCAATGACTCCCAGTATTGAACTGATTCAATTTTAATTGAATTGAACGATGTCTATTTGTGTATTGCTTTTTTACCCGACTGCGGGGTTATTGTTTGATCAAAAATACACCAATGCAGTGTTTCTGATCAATAGGGTTTCTTGTTGTATAATGTTTATTTACTTTTTTACTATCTAAAGAATACATTAGCGGGAATAAACAAACCCTAACTCAGGTTTTTTTTTCAAAATATATTTTCGAAGAGCAGTCGCTATTTCTAGTCAGGATGACGGGCCCTGATAAAAAGCAATCACCGTCACCTATGGACATTTTTAACAGCAGAGCAGTACCCTTACTATGAGTTTTTACGTTTTGACAAATATGACTATTTTGGTATTTGTTTACGTATTGACCCATACTATTTCCAAGTTCAAGTCCAAGTTTGACACAATCCGCTAGGGGCGCTGGTTGGAAATTATATGGGCAAATACGTAAACAAATACCAAAACAGTCATATTTGTCAAAACGTAAAAACTCATGGTAAGGGTACAGTAGGACTACCATGAGTTTACAAAAGTATTACTCGCTAGCGACTGCGTAAAATAAATGTATGAAAAATTGTACAGCGCCTCTGGTGGTTACTCGTAGAACTAAAATCCGTAGTGACGTAACTCGATACGTAAAAAACCTATCGAAATCAAATCGCTAGCGAATGTCATTATGATCTATTGCCATACAAATTCGGTCCCATGAGTCATTAATTTGACAGACGTTGTCAAGAAATACCGTAACGATAGTAGTTATGTTATTCACTAGCAAAATGACAATAGTTTTCTATTTACCATTTCTATAGTGGCGTTTCTATGCCAACTCATGGTAATGCTACAGGTCCCTAATGTATCGCCGACTTTGACGAAGTGCCGTTCTTGCACCATTCTTTAAGCGCTTCATTCCATACCTATGAATGTTACAATACCCATGTCTTTAATATCTTATATGCTGTTGATTTTTATTTAACTATTTAACAATGTTAATAGAATTGGGATTGCAAATGAACGTAGGTAAAAATGCAAAAGAGATTAAAGAGTAAATAAGCTTACTATGACAAAAGTTCAATTTCGTAGAGGTACTAACTCAAGAACTTATTTATTACCGTGTAATAAGCTTCCTTCTATTGATGTCAGACTATCTATAGAAGTACGATCGATAAAGTATCAAAAACCCTGACATCGTTTGAAAAAAATAGTGGGTGTCAATACTTTAATAATTCAGAAGATGGCAATAGTATTAACTTAAAACCATACTGCCAATTTTGCAGAGATCACAGATCGAGAGTGTTGCAGCTTGAAAATCATAAACTTTCAATAGTTTCAATTTCAATATTCAATTATATTGGTTGGTTCATAATTTCCCGGAAAGTTAAAAAAATGAATTTTAAAATTTAAATTTGTAATGAATACGAAATGTAAAATACAAAGCTTACGAATTATCTACAAAAAATTTTAACTATTAAAATACGAGTACATGTTGTTATGTAAAAAATGGTATCGAAAAATAAAATTATCGTTTAGCTGAAAAACTACGATAGTGTCGATACAGTGGATAAACAAACGGTAATCTATCGGTAGCCCATCGATATTAGACTATCGATCGACGTCACTAGTACCTAATAAATAATGTTATGTAAGACCAGGTCAAAGTCATAATGTGGACCACAAATGGCGGTCAGTGCCATTGACGTTATACTGCCGACAGGGGAACCCTAAAAGAGTAATAGCTACTTTAGTTTTGATGTTCTCATAAAAACCATATGTTCACTATTTTCAAGCTTAGAAGAACAACACTTGCACTACTCTCTTTATTCTCTACACAGACAGGTGTCGGTTTCAACCGGGAGCTTTTATGGGAACCTGGTAACTTATTATATATTATTAAGGCAGTGATAGCCTAGTGGTTAAGAAACTCAGTCTCTCGATCGAGGGTTCCGAGGTTCACATCCTCTGATTTATTTAAAGTTATGTTCGTATTAGATATTAATGACTACTTGCTAAACGGTGAAGGAAAACATCGTGAAGAAAGGTTTCTTAAGGTAACGCAGGTGCATATCTGAGAGATTTATAAAAAAAACTCAAAGGTATGTGAAGTCTACCACTACGCACTTGGCCAGCGCGGTGGACTACGGCCTAATCCTTCTTATGATGATAGGAGACCCATGCCCAGCAGTGGGACAGTAATAGGTTGCTGATGACGATGATGACTTATTATCAACCCAATACTGCAACTGCTTTCCGAATCACAACGGATTAGTCCACGCACTAGTTACAAAGGACAAAGGATTAGTTTTGAAGGTGGTAGAACCCTTTGTGGTTCAGCTCCGGCTGCACCACTGCCACACCTATTTCTGCCTATTAACTGTTGTGTTAAACGCTGCTGTGTTATGATTTGAAGGGTGTGGTAAGGGAGACATACTTTTATATATTTTATATAAATAAACACTGACAAATGTTTTGTTTTACACTGAATAATACATCATCGGTTACAAATTTTAGCGTGAATAACATTATATTACCCGAGAAAATCGATAGTAACATTTTATAACTGGGTCGAGATGGTGCTTACTCCGATGACCACTGTACCATGCTCACAATGCTAATGACTGTGCTTTGTCTCGAAGTACTCATTAGAACAACACATACCGCCCCAGACGTTCAGGCGTTGCTGTTACAATGTCACAAGTTTGTCTATTCACATGTACCACAAACCACCATACGGCATTAACTAATAGCACAGTATAAGGATCAATAGATATAGATATGGGATCATAGATCTATTATGGATGTATTATAGATTTATTATGGATTATGGATCTGTAGATATTTGTACTGTGCTAATGGGCAAGCTGTGAGTACGTGTGAATCGCACCGCTGCAGCTTATTGTAGCTGCGTTGTAGTTACTACATAATATGTCTGCAATAGAGTGGCTGGCTTCTCGAGCGCTGTGGCTTTTGTTGATTGCAACGTGGTGAGTATTGTTCACACTGTTGATTTTGACCACAAAGTGTAAATACAAACAATGTATTACTCGTATCATTAAATTTTGTATCCGTATTTGCTTTGCTCTGGTCAAATAATTTTTATTTGACCAGATTTTTATTTTAAATTTTTATTGAGATCTAGGTGAGGCGATGGTAATTTCGGAGCCCAATCATAGAGGATTAAAGATGGTGTCTTTGATTGATTGAAATTTGATATGTTACATAATTATTTATATGTGAGACAGCTTATCATTTGTAATTGTAATCGGTAATTTGGACGACACTTTATTCCACATGTCCGTTCCTTTTCTACTATTTTGTTGAATGTCTTCGGTTCTGATGTGGTTACTGATCGTAGTTACATCATGTGAATAGGCACTAACTTAAGGCCTCGCAATGAAGTTACAAAGTTGTGACAGGCCTTCGAGAATGTATCGTCGCGACATGTCACGTCGGCGAACTCATCCTTTAGCCGTCGAGTTGTGTTAATAACGTTCGGATTAAGTTATTTAACGAGTCAGTGAGTTAACAAAACTGGAGCGCTGTTCAGACATAGACGCCTGGAGAATACCTACCTACTGTATTAACACGCTTTTTTTATCTTCACCTGTATATATGAATGTGGGTATGTCTGTATGTATGTGTATGAATCTATAGGTGTGCATGTGTGGAACGGACTCTTTGAAATCGGTTTTTACCCACTTTACTCGGTCAGTTTAATTGAAAACTTTGAACAATTACCAAGATCCGTTACACTATTTTTTATAATTTTGACCCATTGTCTTTATCAGGATCATCAGGATTAATGATTTTCGAGGAGGTGTTCGAATGCCTTCATGGCAAAGTGACTAGATTGCAA
Source organism: Epargyreus clarus (assembly GCF_041222505.1). Classification (NCBI taxonomy): domain Eukaryota; kingdom Metazoa; phylum Arthropoda; class Insecta; order Lepidoptera; family Hesperiidae; genus Epargyreus; species Epargyreus clarus. The sequence continues at coordinate 8,215,734 of NW_027332233.1, forward strand.
CAATAGTTACTTTTTAGTTTGAATAACTATAAAAGCGTGGTTCCAAACCAACCAACCTTCACATTTTTTTTTTCATATTTTTCATTATAAAGAGTTATAATTACCTTCTGTATTTGTTTTTTTTTGTATCTGTAATAACTAAAATAAATACCGAATCCGTTTTTTTTTTGCTGTTTATTTCATTATGGGGGTCCGTGAAAACTGTGCTTAATTTCCTAAGGGTCCGTGAAAAATGCTGGGAAACGCTGCTATAGAGCATTATTTTTTTGCAAACACGGGTTGAAAATATATTGGTAAATATTAAATCGCTTTGAAGTATTTACCTTTGCCAAACATTTCATAAAAACACAGAGGTAGAAAAAGCAATCTACCTGATGGTAAGAGGTCACCGCAATTGAAACATGTTTTTTGTTACTCTTTGTTCATGTAATATTTTTAACCGTTTGTATGTAAAATGTTTACCGAAAATACATGTTTTCTTTCTTTCTTTATAGAACATGGGTCTTGAAGCAGATCACAGGTGCGTTACTACTCCCGAGGACTGCGATGGTCGCCCTATATCCTTCTACCGTGGCAGTGTGTTAAATGCAAAGCTTAATCTTCAGGGATTCCGGCGCATCTGTGGCCGACCTACTCGGGTTGATTACAGATGTCCATGGGCGGCAATAGCCACTTACCATCAGGTAGACTACATACTTGTATACTACTCCTATTAATACAAAAAGAAAACCGAAAGACAAAATTGATTTACTCTAGGAATAGGTGTGACAGTGGGTTTTGCCCACTCGAACCCCGCTGGATCTACCATTCAAAACATATTTGCACCGTACAAATGAGTTGAAAACATATTCATAAATATTTAATCCGCTTTGAAATATTAAACTGTACCTCCTTGATCACGTAACGTTTAATAAAAACACATGGCAGCTTTGTGGCTACGTAGCAATTTGTGATAAACTTTAGCAGTGCTCTTACAAAGATGGCGGTTTTTAATACAACATTCCAGACATAACCTGTAGGACTACCATGAGTTTACAAAAGTATTACTCGCTAGCGACTGCGTAAAATAAATGTATGAAAAATTGTACAGCGCCTCTGGTGGTTACTCGTAGAACTAAAATCCGTAGTGACGTAACTCAATACGTAAAAAACCTATCGAAATCAAATCGCTAGCGAATGTCATTATGATCTATTGCCATACAAATTCGGTCCCATGAGTCATTAATTTGACAGACGTTGTCAAGAAATACCGTAACGATAGTAGTTATGTTATTCACTAGCAAAATGACAATAGTTTTCTATTTACCATTTCTATAGTGGCGTTTCTATGCCAACTCATGGTAATGCTACTGAAATACCCGTGAAATCTCCTTTATTTCTAAAAATACGCGGACTTACAACGCCGACATATCTTAATACACTTGTTCTAAAATATTTGTACAGGCATCGAAATATTTATGAAAATATTTTAGTACTTAAAAGACATAAAAATGTATTCTAGTTAATCTACACTAATATTATAAAGAGCAAAACTTTGTTTTGTTTGTTTGGTTGTAATGAATACGCTCAAAAACTACTGGACCGATTTTAAAAATTCTTTCACCATTCGAAAGCTACATTATCCACGAGTAACATAGGCTATATTTATTTGAAATATATTTGATAAATAGATTTTGAGACGGTACAAGTTTGCCGGGTCAGCTAGTAAACGTAATAAAATGATTCAACGATATCGTCAGCCATTTAAAAGTCTGGAAGATTATCTCAGAACGGTCGTTTCCAATCTAAAATTTCTTATTAGTAATAACTCATAATGGCGTTTAAATTAACTTCAGTCGAGAGAAATTTAGTTCAGTCGCGTCAGCACCAGTGCACTGAAAATGTCGGCCACTTCAAGTCCGATTTCAACCTCGGGAAAGACGTAAATTGAAAATTGTTCACTTTAATTTATTCCTATATTTTATAGATCAATTTCTTCCTATATTTTACAACTAGCTTTTACCAGCATCTTTATTTGCGTGAAATGGAAATAATTTATGTATTCCTAGTTGTAGCAATATATAAGTTTATAAAATATGTTTGCTCTATTATATAAAGCCTTCTGAAAGAAATACTCCAACTGATAATGAAAACCATATCAAAATTCATTTCGGTTAGTAAAAACAGGCTGAAAATATGGCAAAACACGGAGAGCGACTTTGTTATCCCAAAACACTTCTTAGAAGTCTGAGAAAGTTAAGGAGTTTGGTAAATTTGGTAATAAGCTAGTAACCTTTATGTTAAAATTCATTACTTACACAATCAACTTATGTCTTAACTTTTGATAACCGTTTCCTTTGTTACATGTGTCAATAAATTTCGAATCAAGCTAAGTAATAAGTAATTTTTAAATGTAATTAATTCACAAATTGACATAGTAACTTATTATTTTTGTATAAAACAATAAGTGTGTACTTGTTTTATATTCGCAACACATACGCGTGTAATAATACCCCGCTCAAGCCAACAACAAAAATATGTCTTCAGTGGGGATGCGCCGAATATTAGTTTGGTATTCGGTATTCGGCGTATTCGGCATCTTTTTTGCTATTTGTATTCGGCCGAATTATTCGGTTTTAGTGCCGAATATTTTCTGTTCGAGTACTTCAAATCAACATTTATTTTGAAACCTCACGTCAACAGGTAATTACTAAATCTATAGTTACTACTATACCTATACTACTACTACTACTACTACTACTATATCTATAGTTACTAAATCTATAGTTAGGAAAGTCAACATTTATTTTTAACCTTTTTGAGTTTTAATAATGAATACTGAAAATCAGTATCAATATTTTTAAGTGCGAATGAACACCCATAACTGGCAAATTGACAATAAAGAAATGGTAAACGGAATAATTCGGCCGAATATTCGGTTCGGTAAAGTTTCAACCGAATATTATTCGGTTATACGGTGAAAGCACTATTCGGCGCATCTCTAGTGTTCAGTATAATAAATACTTCTAATCTTAACAGTGAACGGTATCACTTATAACCCGCATAATGAGCCAGATTCCGTAGGAGTCACTTAAATACGATTAACTCCTTAAGATTAACTGATAAATTCATGATATTATAATATTCATGAGGTATCCGTCACATTCAGATTGAAATAACCAAGAAATGATAAATAACAATTAAGGATGAGAAAGTATATTCTAACTGCCGAAGATCAATCACAGTGATTGAAGATGAAATAAATTGAAAAAATAAAACTGGGAAGGGAATTTGACGTCATAGGATAAAAAAGGAGCAGCCTTCGAGGGAAAATAAATAGCGATGCCTATAAATGAATATCGCTTGTTCGTATAGATTAGGGATGTAAAATATAGGATATGGATATGGATACGAATTTATGAAAAATATTATATCGATTTCGGATACGATTACACATATGGAACTACGAGTATTTCGGATCATCCGATAATTTCAGTAACGGATATTAGACTTTAAAAGGCTAGTAAAAGTGAAGATAATACCAATTAATAACGGTGATTTCTTTTTATGCGTAAAAGAACTGAAAAGTTGTTCGGGCGGAAACTTTTTACAATAGTGTGTCATTTAGACTTCGCCTTTATCGGAAACTTTTCGGACTCGGTTACGGCTTCGGATATTTCTATTTCGATTATCCGCCTGTTTCGGTTACGGGAACAGAGCTCCATAACATCTCTCGTATGTATAGATCTATTTGTAATATCTCTCGTATGTATAGATCTATTTGTACCATGATAGAGTCTATAGAACTCGGATAACATCCGGGCCCTTTGACAGACCTTACGTAGGAGTAGCCTTGCTGACGCGTATGGGATCACAAGCTTTATTTCTGGATCGTAAATAGTACGGTATAAAAGATACGGTAATACAATTACACGAATACAGTCGTATAAACTCACAGAACTGATTTATCTTTCATTCAATCTCCGGTCCAGCAAAAATGAAAATCCACTAAAGATTTTGCAACAGGCCATGACTTACGTTTTGATGTGATAATAAAAAGAAGATTAACACAGATTTTTGTGTTAACTGCTTAAAGCTTGTAGGTACACATAATCATTGTACTGTAAAATGATGAAAAACTTCTTAAAACATGTTTTATCCATCATAGACTTTAATTACGAATTATCATAATTTTACACTTATAGTTTTTGGCGGTTCTCATTAAATAAAAAAATGAGAGCCGTCACGGGACCCCTGGCAGATGCGAAACATCGACATTATTTTGTAAAAGTAATATGCAGAAAAGAACATATTGTGATAGGAACTAAATATGTCATAATGATAAAATAAAATATTACAATTTTTTTCCAGATAACGATGACTATTTATTGAATAAACATTTATTTTCATTAAATACAAAAATTAACGAATTTATTTCAAATCATGACTACTTAATTCGTTTAATCAGTGACTTCGGTAATAGTTATATTCGATGTTGCCTCTGAGAACGGTATTACTGTGTCGATTGCGCATGGCGACGCGTCGCCACACCGTACACACTACTGCATATAAACTGTATACATCGTATAGCGTGGCGACGCGTCGCCACGCCATGCGTCGCCACGCCAGAAATCAGTTTTACGTGCGGCTATAGATGTTTCACATGAAAAATTGTTAAATAATTGGCCAAGTCCAAGTCAAACTCGCCCTCGGAGGATTCCCTACCACCAAAATTTTCATTATACATGCTCTGGAAAAATGACAAGTGTCTGTTACGGTTCATGTGATAGAGCCTATGATAGACGGACAGACGGCGAGGATAGCGGAGGCTTAGTAATAGAGTTCCGTTTTTACCTGTGGATACGGAACCCTAAAACAACAATTTTAATCACTTTGTTGGTCTTTAATAATTAGCATTAAAAGTATCTAGAATTTCCTGAATTAGAATTCCTAGAAATTAGTATTATTATAAAGATGCTTGTGTTACTATGATGGTTCATATCAAGACCACCCCAATTTCATTTTAGGAAATCATTATGATAATAGTTACTCTTCTATCAAAGTGTTTTTTCTGTAACTGTTTACACATTATATTATCATAATATGTCAATCAAATTAAGGAAAAAGGGTAGGTAAACACACATATTTTCCTTTCTTAGACCTTACCTTGCTTGGGCTGTTTGTTTAAATAAACATAAATTATGTAAATACACAAGTTATTTATGTAATAATTCAGAAGTTGTAATATATATTTGTATTCTTGAAAAGTGTAGTGTTATATAAGCAGGTTAACATTTATGAGGGAATCGACCGAAAAATGCACCCTTCGACGACTATCCATGTTATCCTCTTATCTTGGGTTGATTAATAGATGTCCGTGGCGGCACATTCTACTTACCTTTAGTTGGACTGCATATTCATTAGCTACTTCCTCTATTATTAAAGAAAAATATAAAAGAAAATTTGATTGTGAGTGCATTATTAATCCAATAAAAACCGGTAAATCTTAACATACTCGTAATTCGCTCTTATTTTTTGCATTATTCGGAAGAATACTCACCAAAAGCGTAATAGCATATTTCGAAGAGATGTGGAGCGATGGCGGTGAGAAGTCCGAAGAGAGCTTGTGGCAACTCGGTGGCGAGGAAGAGGCCCAAGAGTGCGACCAGCATACGCGTGGTGCGATCCGTACGCCCGCCACCTCGCTTGCTGTCGCCGCCTTCATTCAGACGAGCTTTTTCACCCTGGACATATAATTTATGTAAATAAATCAAATAATAGAGATGCTAAACAAAGATATCCTGGTTTGAAAGTATAGCAAAGCAGATTCAGACTCGAAGTGTTCTAAGTCTTTAGGAGTACAAACTCTTTTGTGACTTATGAAATGCTGGACTTTAATCTTTTTATCTTTCAATCTTTAATTTCTTTCTTCTTTTAATTCTTTAATCTTTAGGTTACAGGTTTACATGGGCATTAGTGAGTATTAGACAAAGTGCATGTTCGCTGGTTACTTCAATTTCATTAAAATATGTATCAGTGCCGCTGCAATCGGACCCTGATGTTAATTGTAGGTACTACAAGATTAAATGGTTGTGTTAAGTGGGTTAAGTGAACAAAATCCAATTGAATCCTCGTTTTTATTTGCATTAAATTTACATTTTATGAAGTTTTATCACAGGCTTCAATGACTACAAAGACACCTTAGCGAAGTAAAATTAAAAACGATGCCCTTGAATAGAAGCTCCAAAAATCTCTCTTTAAAAACCGACGATATATTAGCTAGGAATATATAGTTCTAGCGTCCGTAGACGACAAAGCACTTTGCATTTGATAGCCATCCCTTGCTTCTAGATTGAAGTATGAAAAAAAATTGCAACAGGTAGACACAATGCAGAGCTTTAAATACTTTCTTATGAATGAAACTAGGAAAGTCAGAACTAAAATAAATACAACCTTTAAACATCAAACGAGTGTACACTAAAAATTTAATTAAAACAGTTGGATAATTAGGAAATCCCGGGAGTGTAAACCGTGGAAAAGAGCCGACGAACCTGTTTTCTTTTTTGGGTCAACGTGAGCAATTCTAGGAATAAAATGGCCACCCATGAGAATAATAAATGAAATAAATTTTATTGCGTATTTTTCGTTTTGTGGTTCATACCATAATTGAATCATTTGTTTATATTGCAGTTATTTATTTGGAAACCACGTTTACGTTACTAGACACGAAAAGTTAAATTTTAATCTAAAATCATTTATTTATAGCAATCATTACCAATAAATAATACCAAGCATATCGCCTTTATGAATACATGATATAGTTTAGGTACCATTTGTGCTCTTATGTATAGTTAAAATTACTTATGCAAATTTATTTTCATGTAAAATATTTTTCTCTAGTTTGACAACGACTTAACAACACCTGACGGAGATATACTTGCCACATACGTATGCCATATAGTCACGTACTTAATGTTTACTGCAGCTCATGAATAACTACCCTAAACAAGGGGAGTTCTGTTTAATGCCGTCCGTGCCGCTCGTACCAGGTAAAACTAACCTAATTTAATGTATCCCATATATACCCTAATATTTATGGGTCTGCCAAACTTACACCCTGCACGGAGAATTCTACTACTCATTCTTAAGTATAAAGAACATTCATGCCAGTCATTTATAGTATAAAACCGATTTGTCCTTTTTTTTAATAATATAGGAGTAGCAGACGAGCATGCAGTCCACCTGATGGTAAGTGGCTACTGCCACCCATGGACATCTGTAATCAACCTCAGATAGGATTAGATATTCCTACCTGAGGTCGGCCACAGACGCCTCGCTACCACTGAGGGCTAAGCTGGAACGCCTCGGAAAAGTATGTCTCCCTTACCACGCCCTTCAAAACGGAACACAGCAGCGCCTAACACTGCTGTTATTAGGCAGTGTGAGGTGTGGCGGTGGTGCTGCCAGAGTCGAACCACCAAGGGTTTTACCAAGTTCAAACCTATTCAACCCTATTTTATTAACAGAACCGTGCCAAATGCACGATGAATGAGATGAATACTTTATTAAAAAGCTGTATGAAACTATATTCAATAAAGATATGCCCGCTAGTTGATATGAAACACGTACAAGGCGATATGTAATATTCGTTTTAACTCTACTTCAATATTAATATCTGGCGAATTGGTTCTTTATACAAAGCGAATATCTAAAATAGAAATCTGTACAATATAATCATCAACTGATTGCTGTCCAACTACTGACTTCTCATTCGACTGATGTGGAATACAAATAATTATTGGCCCACTTTTAACTATTTGAACTTTTTTAATATAATTGTTCTTATTACAGTAGCTATTGTTATTATAATTTCAAATGTCCATCTTTTAACTACTACTAAAGAGATAAATAAATCGAAGAACACCTTCTTTTTATGGAGACCACCTTTATTTTTTTATTTTTAGTATTTGTTGTTCTAGCAGCCTTAGTCTATAATCTAAAAAAACAACTAGGTATCTATCTTTCACGATTTCAGATACTCTGTGAAAGGTTAGTAATAGGCTTAGTAATATATTTACTTTTTAGAATTCTGCTCAAAACCTATATTAAAAAAAATACACATCGTACACAAGTTTCTTGCGCGACTTCTTCCCTAAGCAGAACATCTTCATATTGGTGGTAAATAATACATATAAAAGCATTATATGGGAATCAATTTTAAATTAATGACATTTGAATGTAAATTTAGTCTACCAAAGTAGACAGTGCTCTAGTGCACTTTGCCAACACATAAATATGACTTAGTAATGAGAACACTATTAACCTAAATGTTTATTATAACTGTTTTACACCCATGTCCCATCTATTCAGTTTAATTGAAAAACCGTTGTAAGTTGTCATAAACAAGGTTTTATGATGTCATAAAATTTAATACGGTTCACGTGCATCCTATTTTATTTACGCAGAAACCCAAATTATATTATGTCCGTTGTCTAGGTTTAAAACGTATTAGAGGTTCAATCCTAACTAATAGATATTGTTAATTCGAAAATGAGTTTAAATACTATGCTATTTCAGTATACCAAATATAGTAAGCACAGTACATCAAAAATATTTATAAACAGTTTTTGTTATGTAACTCAATAACGTATATAATTTTATTAAAAGTTATTTTTAGAAGCATTTAAATTTAAAAAATATTTTAATTTTTTGTTTGAGGTAAAAATTATTATTTTAGAGTTGTGATTTTAGGAGTGAGTGTTTGTGAACACGATCTTTTCCAAAAATTACGGCAAAACACGCAGTACTGTATACTACACGAGAAGTTTCAGCGTGATGTTCCCTTAATTGTTGCACTTAAAGACATGAAATTTCCTATGTAAATTCATATTATTATTCTAATTACCTGTAGAAAAAATGAGAAAGTAATGTCCAGTGGTTTCTGAGATAGATATACTCAAAATTAAAGAACATTTATTGTTGTTTCTAAGATACATAATAATATAATAAAAAATAAAACGGGTTTAAGTATTTTACGGTTTTTCTCTGAATGACTTAGAATAAATGTAACGTCGTAACAAATACAGTTGAATGTCTTTATGTCGCACGTCTCTTCTCCGGATTAGCGGATTACGCATTTTATCTTTTTATGGCACATGCAGATTTTCTCACGATGTTTTCCTTAAGTCTCACACGACCCTTTGTCCAATTTGCATCTCGTAAGCCGATACGCACCTACTTCAGTCTTTAAGCAACTTAAATCTAAATCCAAGTGAATATCATACAAAAAATATAGAAATGTTTATTTTTATTTCAGATCTTAGTCTCACACCTATTTTTGAGTAATAATCAAAATGTTCAGCATTTGAAGAGTGTGATTAGAGTTAACTAGATATACTTATCGAAGGCGTGCCAACTTAGCCCTCAGGGGTATCAATAAATCTGTGCCCGACCTTTGTAAGATTAATCTTACCTGGGGTAAGAAATCTATATTATGTAAATATTGTATAAAATGAATACCGTACTGAATAAAACTAAATAATATTCGTTATATAAGTACGCAGATATGATGATTTGAGAAAAGGGAAAATCTAACAACCAGTGAACCAAAGGGCCATAAAGGCCTTTAGAAGGCGGCATATTAGGAACGTCCTAGATACCATTGTCCAAAGCAATCTATAATAAGGGATCAGATGTTCGAACTAGATGTGCTATAACACAAATGTATATTGACAAGGTAATACCTATTGATGGATGAATTCTCTCGATATCCATATTTTTATGCGAAACCTAATACACTCCTTTGCAAAAAAAACGGGCGGGTTTGATTTTTTAACATTATTGGTAATAATTTAGTTCTTCAGAGGTTTTAATAGCCAAACTATGTTACTGGCACTTAATAAAGAGTCTGGGTATGAAAAAAAGTTCATTCCAAATTCAAAACTTTTGTTTTTTAAATTATTAATCCCTTTTTCATTTTGTGACACTTTTCGCGGGTTTGCGGTTAAAAGGTTATCAAGCAACTAAAAGTAACTTTTCGTTATTTTTAGTACAACAATTTATGTTTATCGCATAATTCTGCCTTATTGTGACTTAAAACAGATATCTTTGTGTCTATCGTAATGGCAGAAAAAGCAATGAGAGCTAGTAAAATTATAGCGCTGCTGGAAGAGGGGTGTAGCCAATGTTACGTCTCACAGCGGTTAAACGTGAGTCGTTCAACCGTACAAAGAACCTGGACTCGATACCAAGAGACAGGTTCCGTTCAGAGAAGGCAAGGTTCTGGGAGAAAACGTTGCACACAGCCGCGAGACGATCGCTTTTTAGTGACTCAGGCGCTGAGGAACCGCAAATGCAGTTACATAGACCTCAAAAGAAACCTTGAAGAGGTACGAGGAGCACAAGTTAGCCTATGGACTGTGAGGAGAAGACTTTTAGCTGCTGATATACGTAGTCGACGACCAGCGCGGGCCCCCAAGTTACTCCGTGAGCACCGGATTGCGCGGTTGAGGTTCGCTAGAAATTGCCTATCTTGGACACCAGGTAACTGGAGTAGCGTACTCTTCTCCGATGAGGCTCGAATTTGTCTGCATGGTGAGGACCGACGTCGGCGAGTGTTACGAAGACCAGGGGAACGCTATGCCGATGTGTGTTTTGAAGAAATCACCCCTTATGGTGGAGGGTCCGTTATGTTTTGGGCGGGCGTAACTTCCAACTATCGTACCGAGATAGTATTCATAGAAAATGGCTCACTAAATGCGCATAGGTACATAACAGAAATCCTTTCTCAAAATGCACAACCCGCACTGACTGTAATTGGTGAAGATGCCATTTACATGGACGATAATGCTCGGGCCCACCGTTCTGGCGACGTAGATGCTTATATGCAAGAGGTCGGTATTCGTCGTTTGGATTGGCCAGCGCGGAGCCCCGACCTTAACCCCATTGAGCATGTTTGGGACCTCCTAAAAAGGCGAGTACGATCTGTCCAACCACCTCCACAAAACATCAGAGAGCTTAAACGTGTAATCTCGACTGAGTGGGAACACATTCCACAGGACACCATCAAAAGCCTGGTGGGAAGCATGCCAAGACGATTACATGCCGTAATCGCTGCAAGAGGAGGTCATACTCGTTATTAATTTTTATTTTTTAATGTCTCTTTTATTAAAATACCATAAAAATACTCGTAGTCTTAATTTCATTATACCCATAAAAATGTCCATTTTAACACGGCTCTCTGTTTACATTGACTAAAACACCGATACCAGGATAAAAGTGTTAAAAAACTAGATTCTCATTGATAATAAGAAATTTCTAGTCATCCAAGCTAATGACATACTAAAAATATAATAATATTTACCCATAGAAAAGCTAAGGTAAAGTGTGTGTGTAAGGTGCCCGTTTTTTTTGCAAAGGAGTTTATAAGCCGGGCAGAACAATGTTTTTTCTTTAAACATTCTATGGATAATTTTATTCACAGCTTTTCACAGCTAAAATTGATTTTGTGTTAACATGTAGGATCGCACGTATTTTATTTAGTAAATATCTACTTAGTATAATTGTAATAAGTAAGCATCCGTATATGTAGAGCTCTAGTGTAGCGTATACAAATAAAATATACCTATTTATTTAACTAGGTAATAGTAATTAAATATTGATCTCTAACGTTACATTTACTGTATTTCCACTTTCCACTTCAGTAAGTAATATAAAAATAAGAACGAATCTTCGATTAACGTTTCCGTCTGCCCTGCATATAAATGAAATTGCCAGTGAGAATTTATAAACAGCAGACTTTGACGTAAGCGCGTTGGTTTATTCAAAAAGGTTAATCCAAAAGGCTAAAATCTCTTCGCAATCATTTAACATTTTAAATAAATGTGCTTTATCTTTTGGAATAAATGTGTAACGAGCGTGTCGCCGACGGCTTAATTGTGCAATTCGGATTGTTAAAGGAATTTCACAGAGTACCTACTCGCGTATTCCGGAGGCGTTAGATATCTATATTTAGATTAAATTGTCAGGAAATTATTTGAAAAGGAATGAATTAGAAATCGTCGTCAACGCATTATTGTCCCAGTGCTGGGCACGAGTCTCCTATAAGAATGAGAAAGATTCGGCCATAGTCCACCACGCTGACCAAGTGCGTATTGGTAGATATCAAAATTACAAATGAAAGTGGACTAATACGGATATCGGTAACCAATTCCTCGTAGAAGGGTTCTTCCCGAAGCTGATCACAGGTGCGGACGAAGGGCTAAGGTGGTCGTCATATAAGTGAGACGTCCAAAAAGACGTTGTCAAGATTTACATACAAAAACTTTCGTCGCACTTCACATTGGATGCCATGCCGGATTGATTCACGTTTCACTATTATATTACAGAACAATTGATGAGCAGGGTAATATGTCGTGGATGATACTTTTTCTTATCCGATCTATTACTTCTATTATTCTATATAGATGAATGTCTTTGTCCGTCATCCAAACCCTTCCATCGAAAAGGACAATAAGGTAATAGGACACCAAAAACGGCTGACAAAAGTTTTTGACGCTACAAATTCAACGGGCTGGTTGGCCATTAGGAAATGAAAAATAAATAAAAAATTAACGTATAATTTTTAATGTATATTTCCGTTTCATAATTAAACTCAGTTCTACTATGTTTACCTTCGCTTCCAAGAATATATTATGTATAGATAACATTAATACGGAAATTGTAGAACACGTGACTGAAATCCCAAAGTTCCAATCTTATCGATACGGCTCACGTGAAACTTCCGCACATGTAATATAATCTGTTGCAAAAACTTAATATGAAGGAAATAAGCTTCATTATTATATTTAGGGACTCAGTTATATTTTGTTGTTTAATAATAAGGTAATATATTAACTATACTATGTTTAATATTCCTTCCCTAACTTGATACACACTTCCCACTTTCCTCACTACCCTCCTTACCTTTTCCATGCATAGGTTGTCTGGTAGAGATCGCTGCTTAGCGATAAGGCCGCCTATTGCATACAATTAACTAATATAATTGTGTACTATTGTGATGTTCTATTGAAGTGTGCAATAAATAATATCTATCTATCTATCTATCTATTGAAACTAATGAACAACATGATAATATTGAAATAGTAAACATGTAGTCCAACGGCACATCCGTTTTGGTCAATGCCTCCCACGGACATCTATATTATAATATGTGAAGAAAGTTTAGTCTTCCAGAGATATCATGGATACTTAAAACATTCTATAGTCTGATTCATATTTAGGTGTCCAAAATGTAAACAAAGGACGATATTAGACGATATTAAAATAATACAACAATAATAAAATAATAATCTAAATAAATTAAGATTAATTTACATTTTCTAATATTTATATTAACTCAATTTCATTCCATACAGTAATAATAATAAAAAACAAGGTTTATGGTAAAAACAAAAAATGTGATAATGGTAACACAATCGGAATCCAAAACATTTCTTGTGCCGTCAATTTTAAGTTTCGTAGCTGATGTTATTCATTTTCGTGATTGTGATCAAACTCGAATGTTTTCTCGTTTTCATAGCGCGTTTGTTAAATTGTGTATAGTTGTTAAAGATTTCGTTTTTTGTTGAGTTTGTTAAAGTTTTTGTTTCTTGTTAATTTTGACAGTGACATTTGTTTGTTTACATTTTGGACACCTAATTATGAATCAGACTATAGGATACGATGTTGAATCAGTACTGGGTAGAAAAAGTGGCCGATATTCACTATAGGTTTTAACCTATGGTGTAGATATTTATTATCAGTAGCGTCTTCTCTATATTTTAAATCTGACCTGGGATGTACTACATCATACTGCTTCAGTATGGATTTGGGGAAGAGGGGTAGTGGTCCAGTTGTGCTAAATGTTTATTTAATATATGTATATCATTTGAAAAATATTTTTTTCTAATGTAAATATTATTCCGTATTTTGCTATCTCTCCCGAGATTATTACGGAAAATATCGCTAACAATATTATACCCGCAAACTATTTAATATTGCATTATTTAATGTATAAATGCAGTACGTGACTAGCATCCCTTCTTTAATAAATAATACGCGACACCCGAGCTAAGTGGCTCAATTTAAGATATATCGATATCTATTGGCGGTGGACTCTAGATTATTCTAGAATAATCCAAAATACAATTCTATATTCATTTTGTCTTAAGAGGTCATTTTTAAAAGTATAACAGTTATCAACTTACCTCTCTTCGTTTTCAATTGATAACGAAATTAATAAAATCGCTCTAGCTATTATATGCTGTGTCTTATTCCACTTATTCTTTGAGATCCCATAGCTTCAAATAACTAGAGAGAAGCTAGGAGTAGACTTGAGGGCAACGGAAACTTCGTTATGTGTTCTCGTCAACTAAAGCACGTTGTTTGAATACATAGACTCTCACGTCTACAGTAACCCATAACCTACGAAACCAGACGTGGACATTCGACCTTTAATAAATCTATAAAATAAATAAGTCAAAAGTTCAAGATAAATAGCTAATAATAACTAGTATATAAATTTGAGAACTCGAGAGATCAAAGAACTATGTAAAGATAAAATGCAAAACAAAAAAAATAATATGAAAACCAAGGCTACCTTCGGAAGGTAAGAAGCTAAAGTTACAATGGCCGGCTTACGTCTACCATAGATCTGATAGTCGTTAGAATAAATATTTATTTGAGTTTAGTCTACGTCTGCGTTTGCGATAGCGTTTTACGCCTGTCTTCTAGTTGCCGTGATAATATACAATGGCGAGTACATACTGGACGAAAAAAGGCAAAATTAAGCTGAATGGCATTAATAACTAATATTGGTATGTAATAATAATTATTGACCCTTAACGTCCTATATGATCACAGACGCAAACAGATAAACATTTAATATTAGTCGGCCATTGCCTATATACATCTGTGCCATCACAGAAAATTAAGCGATCTTTCTTGTTCTGTGTATTCGTTGTCGTGTAAATAAGACTAATACAATATATTAGGCTTGTACGAAGTCAATATTTACCTCATTCGTTGTGATTGCAGACTTCTTCAGCAGCTTCTGTCGTCTTCTGTCACTCGATTTCATTTTTAGAATCAAACACACACTTAGAATAGATAGTACCACGCACGGTATAAGTTTTATAAATACACTATAAATCCAAAATATAGCTGTTAACACTTCTTTATTATTCGTCATAGATATCGCATACACTGGTTCAGTATTAATCGTCGCATTCACTATTTGTGTTTCGTTCACTGCCTCAGTTCCATTTGTTTGGGGAGCCACTTCCTTTATATTCATGGCGAAATAAATCGGCAAACACAATATCGGACACACCGCGTACGCGACACCTATCGCTATGCTAGTATTCCGTTTATTGCACAAAGTTCTGTTCTTCTGAGGAAACTTAATAGCGATGAATCTCCATATTGCGAGCGTTATTGTCAGCCAAATTGAGGTGGTGTGGAATGTCTGGCTAAATATAGAGTGAAAATATACAAACACTGCCCATGCGTAGGAATTTCGGTTCAGTTCAGTTCCTATTTTGATGTATATGTGTAGCGCAAAGGGGATGTAATCGAGCATGACTAGGAGATCAGCGACCGCAAGGGCAGTGAGTATGGAATTTGTCGACGATGCCATCTCTCTACGGCTGAGGACGGCGATGTTGACGGAGTTGGCGACGGAGCCGAGCAAGCAGATGATGAGCGCTATGTAGCCGTGGACTTTAGCGTACATCCGCTGGAACTCGAGGCCTCCTGGCATGCAGTACGCAACAACCACGGCGCCTTCGCTCTCCATGACCGAATTAGAGTCTTATCCTTGCCTTGGGACAGATAATCATATCCATTTCATTTCCCAACCCACGTCGAACTCCATTTTCTGAAAATAAAGATAAACCAAATATAAATCTCAACGAAACAATATTCTTCTTAAAAAGAAATATCGAAATATTTTATAATTCGAATATTCAATTATAAAATATTTCGATTTATTAAATTTTATTAAAATGTTATTTTCGCAATCAAATACCAAAAGTTGGAGATAGTTGATATTATTAATATAACTATCGACTACTATGAAGCTGCCAATATTATTCAGGATAAACACTAAATGCAGCACTTTAGAATAACATACCGAATAAAGCTCACGTATTCTTATTGTTTTTCTTATTTATAATGTTATATCTAAGAATGTAGGCCACATTACACGAATTTATTAGCCGTAATTTTATTCTTATGCGTGTGTATCCGTGCCCTGGAGCGAGACTATAGTACAATCATCATAAATACAAATAACAGACATAAAAATCTCCTCTGGGCTCCATCACCTCCCTCGGTGACAAAACTGAACCGTACGTATTTTCTAACGTATCGGATAAGTGCCTGAGAGCTCCCTAAGGAGTTCGAAAGCTCAACACACTACGTGTTCAAAGTATATTCTAGAGACGTGGTGTAAGTTACTTTCGCACATTTCTACTTCGGAATCTCTTTGACGAACTCTGAGTCGTCGACTGTTAGGGTTCGTACACAAAACTGCGATGCGACGGCGCATCGCAAAAATCTGCGAGTTCCCTCGACGCATCGCAAGAACTTGCGAATTGATTCGCATCGCACAGTAGTTGTTGTTGTTCGTCACCCTGAGAGACGCTACGCCGCACGATATAGCATCGCAGCAATTCGCATCGCAATTTTCTGCGTTGCGAATTCGCATCGCGTCGCATCGCAGTTTTGTGTTCGAGCCCTTAACTCGTTTCACGCGAGACTGATTCTGTTATGTGACAAGTTATAACTGCATTCGTTCAATCGGCTTCATATCTCTTTGGGAATAAACGAGAGACATTCACGAACTTTATATCGTAACTTTTTAAGTAGAGTTACATTGTACAAGAAATCCAATGTTGTGTAGGGTGAAAAGCCTGATTGCTGGCAATATACCAACTTATTTTGTCAGCACCGCGGCACTCCCTAATTACCAGTAAGTTTTCTTAGAATCTAGACGCACGGTAGCGCATCCGACAAGTTCCGGGATAATTTTCTTTGTAGAACGACTTTGATACAACATAAATGTTAGGCCTTACAAATAACGGAGTTCGAAAGCTCAACACACTACGTGTTCAAAGTATATTCTGGAGACGTGGTGTAAGTTACTTTCGCACATTTCTACTTCGGAATCTCTTTGACGAACTCTGAGTCGTCGACTGTTAACTCATTTCACGCGAGACTGATTCTGTTATGTGAAGTTATAACTGCATTCGTTTAATCGGCTTCATATCTCTTTGGGAATAAACGAGAGACATTCACGAACTTTATATCGTAACTTTTTAAGTAGAGTTACATTGTACAAGAAATCCAATTATCTGTTGTGTAGGGTGAAAAGCCTGATTGCTGGCAATATACCAATTTCATACCAGCACTTCGACGCTTCTCAAATAGTAGTAGGTTTTTTAAGCAGACAAACAAGTATATTTTTCTGTAGAGTAGCTTGGTATTAAAACATAAAACTTTGGACTTGTGACAAGTGATTTTACAGCGTACTACCTACCAAGATGTATCAGCTGGTATATGTGAGATTGTAATAAAACTACTGTTCGAATTATTAAAATAACTATTACTTTTTCCAACATATGTACGAAACCAAACAGGTTTCAATTAGATAGCACTTGTTAAAAGAAATGAGATACAGGTATATAGGTACAATGTATTAAAATTCTTTTCAAAAACCATTAGTCTGCGGGCCGTTGGTGGTCCGAAGTGACACTAGAAGTAGTCCACAAATTCTTGGACTTGTGAACAATTCGATCCGTTTTATGTTTGACTTTAAACCATATTTCCAAATACTTGATGGAAACCAAAAACTTGTTAAACGGTCCATTAAGATGAAAAGGTTGAGAACCTCTGTCCCAATGGATATTTTAATAGCCATCTACTTGAGCACACGCAGTCGAAGTACTCCAAAATAGTTGTTCAGTGAGTTTGTTCAACAATGAGTGGGTAAACTAAATTTAAAGTTGCTTTTAATACAAACATGTTCCAATATCCAATACAATTATTGATTTGCTCTTTGTGATTCAAACAAGCCGCCGAGACCGCTCAGCAACGGCGTTAAGTAATTAACAAACATAACTCATAACTAGGGATGGCGATCAATCAAAACATCAATTATTTGAATCAATCTCTATTAATGGATCGAAAAATCGAAATTCGATTTTTTCGAATTTGAATCGAATATTAACAAATGTGTTAAAGACATTTTTGCTGACGGATTCATATTTTAGTGATTGTTGGTCCTGACGATCTTTTTTCACTAGCTTCGCCCCTGAATAGACTGTAGATCGATTTATGGAGAATCGATTCTTTAGACATCAATTTTTTCATGAATCGATTTATCGCACTTCGATTCGAATCGATTCAAGAATCGATATTTTTCGGAAAGAATCGCCATCCCTACTCGTAACTATTAAACGTATGTGTTACTTTACACGTGTTTGTGTGAAAACTGTATAAATTCGTAATTAGGCCACCGGATATAACTTCGCATTTATAAGCATTTGTGTGGACGCGTGTTTGCGTTGTGTTGTAGAACTAATCGTGGTTCGACTCCAGAAGTACCACTGCCATACCTATTTACCACGCTTTTATTAGCTTGGGTTGAATCTATGTATGCATGTAACGGAATCTTTGAACTCAATTTTTACCCACTTTGAACGGTCCGTTTAAGTTCAAAATATTATATTTATCAAGAACCGATGACAATACACGATTTTAATCATTTTATCCAATTCTAATTTTGTTTCCTCAGGATCGTCAGATTAACGATTTTTCTAGTACGATTTTAGCGTGGTTTTTAGTTTTTAAACTATAATTATTTTATTTTGCCTTAAATAGGACGTATATAACAGCATTGAGCGCTACTGCGTTATGGTTTTAAATACCATTACCTATAAGGAAGATACTCATACAAGGCGTTTCAACTTAATCCTTAGGTAGTTAGGTACCGACGCATCCATCACACGACCGTCGTGCCCACCACACGGTGTGGCGAGCGCCAAGCTCACCTGGGCGGAGCCCGACGGGGCCGTGCGCTAAGAGGACTCCGGTTGCGTTCCTTTAGATATCCCGGAGTCCTCTACCCAGCGCCGAGGACGGCCACTGGGGGGGTTTTAGTGCGGTAAGAATCCCACATAACCTCGTGTCGCTCCCACGACATGGGGTAACTTTTGAAGGTTTCCCCCTCGTAAAAAAAAAGGTATCGATGCATCAATCATCAAGTAGGTCTCTAAACCTCATGGACATTTATTATCAATCGTAAATACGATACGAACGTATTTACGATCTAAATACGATCGTATTGTACTTACGATTGATTATGTCCATGAGCAGCCACATACCAGGCGGATTACATGCTTGTTTGATATTTCTTTACCATAAAAATAATTACTATCCTACGGCGAAACGCAAGCCTCCTTTCCTACTGAGAAGGGTTAAGATAGTCCACTCTAGCCAAGTACGGGTTAGTAAACTTCAACCACATTTAAGAACGTTGTGAAGATCTTAGTAAAACCTCAAACAACTTCGAATGTGGGGTAAATAATATATAAGCCAAAAAAAACAGGTAAAGGCTTAATAATTTAATTAAGGCGATAAATATAATTTAGCAAGTGACTTTCCTCCTTATTTTAAGTAAAAGATTAATGAAAAGGGTGCACTTTTTACCCGATTGCAAAGTAATGTTTTTCGAGGGTATTTATGTATGCACCTATGTCTCATTCCTTGGCATTCCCTACAGTTGTAACGGCTTCACGGATTTTAATTCATTGGATTCATCTATATTGTGGAAGTGGTGTAGGCTTATTCGGTGGTGTAGGCTTAGGCGTATTCGGATTTATTGTTACATAATAACTATGTTTTTATAGGTGACAATGTTCCATAAAAGTAGATACCTTCAATCAAAGTAAGGTTTTGTTATTAAAAAAACCTTACTTTGATAAAAAAAAAACTAAAAGAGAAATTGATGGTGCAAGTTTCATGGTAAGATGACTAGTTTTTAATTTTACGATGATACCACTCATCTATTTATAAGAAAAGTTTGTTTAATCTACGGCAACGCCTATCCACATGGCTTGTGCGCATAGGTAATATTTTTTTTCTTTTTTTATAGTACAGGAGTAGCAGACGAGCATGAAGTCCATCTGATGTTAAGTGGCTATTGCCGCCCATGGACATCTGTAATCAACCTCAGATAGGATTAGATATTCATGTCTGAGGTCGGTTACAGATGCGCCGCTACCCCTGAGGACTACGCTGGAACGCCTCGGAAAAGTACCTACGTTTTCGTTACCACACCCTTCAAACCAGAACACAGCAGCAATTAATATTGCTATTATTAGGTGTGGCGGTGGTACCGCCGGAGTCGAACCACAAAAGATTCTACCATCTTCAAAATATTACAACCGATCCACAAAGTTAAATAATGAGGGCGCGGTCGAAAGATAAATGGAAGAACGCTAGTGGCTAGATACCTCGCGTGCTTCCTTTGGTCAGAGAGCACTTTAAACTAAAGTTATTTGTTCCAACTGTCATTGCATAGCGGTCGACGAAACCTAGTCTTATGAGCGATTTTGTACCCGCGGTGAGCGATTTAATATACGCGATAAAGCTGTATCATCATCTACTTTGGGGCTACATGGTGAATAATACTTCAAGACTACAGCAGTCGTGCATATTCGTAGTTTGAGTGGAGCCTAATAAAGCGTTTTCGCGAATTCATAATTAACTTCCTTTTTTAATACTTATCGCAACTTACTTATTCAATTCTCCTGTGAAACCGTGCAAATATTTATTCCTTATAAAAATAATGTGTAATGTGTGTTCTTCTTACTAGTAGTTCTAATCCAATCGATGTTCATTAAAACGTCCAATCCTTCAAATTGGCATATGTTCTAATTGTAAAAACAATTCAAGGCCCATCCCATTCTTTCATGAAACAATATCTCGAAAAGAATAACAGTGACGGCTTTGATTATAAGAGCTATGAGTGACTGATATCAAAAAGGAAGACCAACTTTAACGGCCATTATTATTATTCAATCTATCCAATGTTTTACATCCCAGAAATCGAGAATCTCTTCGTATAAAACCTTGTCAAATTTCAATCATTGGCACCCAAAATTTGGTGGCCAAAAATTCAATACAACAATTGATAACATGCGTAAGCAGTCAATCTCGATAGTTTATTGACAGATGTTGAACTATTTTCGATTTTTATATCCGAATGCAGATAGTTTAAATATGTCTGATAAGGCAGCACCTTCAATTAGAGGCCTATAGAAAACATTTTCAGACCACACGTAAGGAAAGCGACAAGATAAATACGTTGTAAACTATAGATAAGAATCTTCTTAATTGTGTGCTGTTAATATTGTATGCGGAACACACAATATTGAGTGCGAAAGGTTGGCCACTGTCATTTAATTACCTACTTTCACAAAGTTGTTGTTTACACAAGCCACAAACAACAAAGTTAGTCGATCCGTTCTTTACTGACAGTGATATGATTAGACTAACGGGATTATTTGGCAACAAAGCATAATTTGTATATATTTATTTTTCCCGGATAAAAGAGTAGAACAGTTTTAATTTGTAAATCGTCTACAACAAAGCGGTAAGCAGCGATTAAACATACGCCAAATTCTGACGTTTTATTTTCGGAGTTTTGATACCAAAATTCATAAAGAACACCCTACTCATTTTGACATGTCATTCCGTGATGTTGGCGACGATTGCGTTTGGCTACAATTTATTATTTTACACAAAAATATGTTTATATTTACGTGCAAGCTGTTAACAGGGATACGAATATATTTTTAGTAAACCTAAACCATTGCTATAAAGTACGAGTACACCTGGTCGGGGGGCCTGACCAGGTCGACCGACGACGTGAAGATAACCGCGGGAAACCGCCGGCTTCAAAGGCCATGGGACCAGTTGGAGTGGTGCCAATTTGGGGAGGCCTATGTCCAGCAGTGGGCCTCAAAAGGCTGATGGATGGATGGATGGACGAGTACACAGGTACAAAGTAATACACACCAGGAAAAATAATTAAATCAATCATAACGAAGAAGTAACTAAATTTAGGGAAGATTGAAATCTTCTACGTTCAATGTTCATTTTGAATCTTTCAAAATAAATAAATATACTTAACATCCTCTTCTATCATATTTGTATCTGTAATGTTTAAATTGTTATTGCTCTAAGGGCTTAAAACCTCTAATTTGCTATTGTTAAGTTCCCTAAACAAGAAACAGTCCTTGTTAACACAATTGGTTCGTAATAAAATATAATAGAATAATGAAATCCTACTATATTGTTTAGATTTCGGCAAAAATATATTATGATCAAATGTAACTATTCCCAGTATCAAATATTTACAAAGATTACAGTTATATTTGTATACAATATGAATAACTGACGGCTACGGAGCCGAAAATAGCTTATAATTCATATCGAAGATAACCCAATAAATCAGAGATCAAACTCAACATGTTTTATATGAACACTTTTTACGGCGTGTTGATGAATTCCCTTGAGATTTTATTCGAAAATGTATGTTATTCCACTCACTCCGATAAACGTTTTGCGTTTGATTCACATAAATAAAATGTTAACGCACGTATAAAGAACCCTGTTTTTTCCTGGGGGAACCCGTCATGGGTTCCCCTCAGCCGTGGGGGCTGAGAGGATATGCCGAACTCCTACCGGCTAAAACCCCACGGTGTACCTCTGGCTGCCCTTTAGCGGGACAACGGGTACCCTAGTAGTAGTAGTCTTCCGCTGTCACGTATAAAAGGACCATAGCAGATAGACTACTTCTTAACCGACTCCCCAAAGGAAGAGAGGTTATCTATTTTATCTTTTTTTTTAAGCATCGGCAGTCCAAGATTTAGCTGCTTTTCAGAATTTAGATGTAGCGATGAAACATATGATCAAACGCTATAGCCAATATATATGTATTTGAGAAGCATTCCCAACTACCCTTGGTGATACAGCTTTAGGCTTTTCATCTACCAGCAAGGAAAACACTAAAACTCGGTTCGACGCTAAAACTATCTCGTTTGTTATGGCCATAAATCACGTTACCACGAAGTTTACAGAAACGTCGAATAACTGTAAAGTCGCTTATAGTATTTTTAAGCTAATATTTACGCAATAAATAATATGAATACTTCCATAACTATTAACTAATTGCTTTAAAATGATCCATTACTACAACGGGATTCTTTGTAGTTATGGATCATAATGGATCATGGGATTTCATAAATATAGGTACGCTTGAAAGTCCAAGAGAATATTAAAAGAAAGAGGAGATAATGTACGATCATAAACTTCTTCGATTTGGATATTGAACGGAGAGGTTGCTCTTCATGTACTATTTTTATTAAAACGCTTTCAACACTCACAGCCCCACACTAGAATTCCCAGTATCGTAGGTACTATGGACACACATAGAGACAAATACACAAACACCCAGACCCAGAAACATTCACCATGTATACATCTGTCTGGCCGGGGATCGAACCCGGGACCCACTGAGCGTCAGCCCGGTATGGTAAGCGCTCTTCCACGCGGGTCGTCAAAGATGTTATTGAAAAGAAGTTGAGGCCGCTCTTGACCAGGTTGATAAATTTCCTGTAAAAAGTAAAAAGGAAGCGTAAAATTCAAAGGTCTTAGGAGCGGTTGATGCGGTGCCACTTAGTTGAGTTTTGCTGATCTTGAGTGTTAGTGAACTTACGAAACTCTCAGAACACTTGTATACTAACGTTCACAAACTTACACTGAAGAGCGGCCAAGGAACAAACAGAGAACGTACAATCTTTTTACAAGCTTGTATTTCACTTGCCTTGTTAGTTCGTATGTATAGTACGCGTATAACTACTAGTCCGCTCTGGCAATAGAAATGAAGCGCGTCGCCATTGATAATTGTATGACTACACCTGCTCGCAACAACTTCAGAGCGGACTAGCAGCACGGACTATACCTATGTGAAGGTACATACAGTTAACACTAAAATTGGGCCTAAATCTTACATACAAATTTGGTTTGGATGACAATGCATGATTAATTTAGTGACGTTATTCTAAATCTAATGACCCCCCAAGATTGCTGGCCAAATTATTTTTACGCAGCCCATAAGAATAAAATATTTTCCTGCTAAGAAAAAATTTAAAACAAAATGACGTTACTAAAAAGTTTGTTTATAAAAACTATCTATACTAATATTATAAAGAGGTAAAGTTTGTTTGTGTGTTTGTATTGATATAATTTATTTCTTCCATTAATTTGAGATTTTTCTCACCCCCACTGTACTTACTCAAAAATCTGGGTCAAACTGTGTCGGTCAGACCGTTAATGTATTCCTGTCACGTGTCCCTTCGCAAATATCCAGTCTGCGGAACTACTCGGACGGTATCGTGATTGGGTAGGATCAAATATCGCTTCTTACTTCGATAACACGTTTATAACACTTTCTAATAACCTCAGGGATACGACATGCCTAAATGATTGACTACTGAAAATATTTCGTATGAAACAATTTTTTGCGTCGAGCTCCTCATAATCATAAAACTTATTAATGCGCGTACACATCTTGTAATTATTAATGAAATTAAATGAAAATACAATTTATTTATCCAAGACATACTTATCCTCGTCACAAACTTAGTCCTCAGAGATAGCAACGCATCTGTGGTCAACCTCAGATAGAGCTCTTATCTTATCTAGAGTTGATTACAGATGTACATGGGCGACAGGAGTCACTTACCATCAGATGGACTATATGTTCGTCTGCTACTTAAATATTATAAATAATGAAGTGTCTGTTTTTTATTTAAAAATAAAATATATTGGATACTTATATAAAAAAAATATTAAAAATTTTGTCTGCTTGTTTTTCCGGCTAATATCTGAAATGGCTGGACCAATTTTGACGGAACTTCTACTGGCGGTTACTTGACATTATATGGGGTCACTTAGGACTTCTTATAACATCAAGTACTACTATTAAGGGAAAAATAAGCTCCTTTAAAATAATGAAAGCCATAGAACGTCGAGAACATAAACACGGATGAAACCGCGAGATATGTGCCGAGCTGTGGCTCGTACATTCTACGTAAGTACTTAAATGAGGTGATCCAAATATGCCTTAGGGGTATCTGTGATTGAAGTGAATGTAAGAATGTAAGTCGAACACCTACTTACGAGCCCGTTTGATTCATTCATGAGCAAATAATAATGTCACTCGAAACTATAATAACCTCCTTATTTGTAAATACTCATTAGCAATATCTTGTTCTGTTGTTATAACCGTAGCGCCAGTATTTTTCCCTTATGAATAAGGGATAAATATTTATATGATGAAATTGCAAACAAGCATGCAGTCCAGCATATGATAAATGGCCTAGGAACATCTGCAATTAACCATAAACGATTTTACCACCTTCAAAAACTTATTCCTTAGTCTTATTTAGGCTATCCTACAAAAAAAAGTTTCAAACCGGAGAAAAGTACCTTCGTACCTAGTCCTACTAATTATAAATACTTTAACCTTTGCAATTAAAGCAATAGCAAAGGTTGATTTAAAAATAACTTACTAATTAAAACTATTAAACATTTAAACTGGTCTGTAATTTCTGTAATATGTGCCACTTGATAATATTGCGTTTGTATTAGTAGCCCTTCACATGTTATTACAGTCCCAAAGGGTACTTAGCTCCTGTATAAGGACAACTATATTATCATTGTCATACCCTTACCTGCCTGTTAATTACGTAATAATAAACTGCAAACTAAATTAGCTATAATATACAGTGTGAAATATACTTTATATATTCCTACTCGTTAGGTGAAATATATTTATGTTATGTAATTATTATCTCTTAACGCAACAAGAGGTGTGGTGCACAAGTTTCTCAAATAATATTCTTAATGAGATTACACAAGTATTACAATGAAAATTGAGGTTTCAAATCGAATATTTACTTAGTTCAAATACATCCCGCAGAACTTTTTTTTTTTTAACAATTAAATATTTTGTGCAGATTTTCATTTTATGTCAATTATTTTCATGAATAATACTCCAATAAATTACTTAATTACTGAACCAGAATATTTCGTCAACCGTATATTTCTGACACCAAATTTAAATATATACAAGACTGCTTCCAAAAAATCTGCGCGGTTACGACCTCACTAGTACCATTCTTGTCCATCTCGTAAATGTTGTAAAAGGCAAGTAAAGCAATACAATAAATGCCTCTTCCTTAAAAAAGGCACATCTGTCTACTGCGGTGACCAACACGTCCAGCTAAATGCAATAACTATGCCAAAACTTAATAGGGGAACCTCATATTCACCTGTGGATTTATGGCATTTCTAAATCTAAACACCGTAACACCAGTACAAGTACCTAAATATTATAATTGTTGATATAAAATACTTTTACTTCGTTTTCAAGAAGGTAATTTCTTAACTGTTTGGAAGCCATTACCTCACTTGTCCGCTCCACGAGCATGACAATCACGTTCCCAGCCGCGATTTTGCGAAAAACCGATAAAACTTTTAAATAAAAGGAAAACGGTGACTTTATGCCATTAATAAGGAAGTATAAAGTACTTAAAAGGTAGAACCCTCTGAGGTTAGTCTCTGGAGACGCCACCGCCACACGGATCATAACAGCAGTGTTAAGTGCTGCTGTGTTCCACTTTGAACGTTGTGGTAAGGGAGATATTATGTTTTTAAATAGTTTAGTGATTTCAGGTAAAAATAAATTATCGTAAAACGTAATAAGATATTTTGTGATCTTTTGTGTTTTATTATGTCTGTTTATTTTGACAACAATAAATCCCTCGGCTATACATAAAATAACAGTGTACGTTTTTTCTTCCATTATTTGTTTTGTAACTCACTCCATAAAATTCGGATCAGGAGAATCAAGCGAAATGCGTTATTAAGACATCAACTTTGAAGGTGTTAACCTTTTGTGGTTCGACTCCGACAGCACCACCGCCACACCTATATCTGCCTCATAACAGCAGTGATAAATGCTGCTGTATTCTGGTTTGAAGGGTGTGGTAAGGGAGACATACTTTTCCAAAGCGTTCCGGCTTAGGCTTTCCAATTCTTCCTCTAGTCATTAGTAAAACCGAAATAGAAAGAAAATAACAGTTTTATTTTCTTTCTAATTTCATAAAATTATTGGTTGAATTATTTTAAGAAACAAAAAGAAAAACATGGCTCTAGCCAATATTTTTCTGAGAAAATTTGAAGATTTTATCGTGAATGCTTTGGTAAAAAAGAGTCTGAAACAAGGACAGATTAATATTTATAAAAGAATTTTTATTTTTCTATACAGTGAAAAGATTACGTACTTTTCTCAAATAAATATTTAATTTTTTAAGTAGGAATGATAGCATTTCTTTTAT
This sequence comes from Epargyreus clarus, assembly GCF_041222505.1. Classification (NCBI taxonomy): domain Eukaryota; kingdom Metazoa; phylum Arthropoda; class Insecta; order Lepidoptera; family Hesperiidae; genus Epargyreus; species Epargyreus clarus. The sequence goes on from NW_027332233.1 coordinate 8,243,225, forward strand.
ACTTTCTATTTTCTTTTATACTTTTTATTGTAAGACTATTTCAAAGAACAATTTTATTAACTCGCAAACGGCCACAGACGTTATAAAAAGAGAACGACCAATAAAAATACAAACAATAAAAAATACGACTAACAAAAATATAACATTGAACCTGTACGAGTTTTTCATGCTCTTACATTTTATTACGATTAATGCACAGTATTAAGAATTTATTATAATGAAACCGAGTTATTTCAGAACGGGAGATTTCGTAACCGAATGTATGTTATATGAAGCTCCCATTTAAATTTAATTTACTACTCGTTTGAAAAAGGAGTAATTGGGATTAAATAATTAAATTGAATCATTTTAACTTGAACGTGGAATATTTTTAATATAAAAGCATTAAATAATTCTACATTCATTTAATGAACACGGAGAAAATATATTTTTGTTATTTGATCAATTTACTGTTTTATGATAAGTTTTCTAACAGTTTTCAAAAATCTTTTCGCACACGTCAGTAGATATATACGGTAGATGTTTAACCGGGTGCCGACTCAAAAAGTTTAAGAGATGAGAAAGCGTTAAACTGCTCGTAATGTTCTGCTTTCGAGTGTCCAAATAATCAAATTTTGACGATTCAAATTTCTCGTGGTCATTATAACGATACCGAAATGAATATAAATATTTGTTTGGTTAATCTATACTAATATTATAAAGAGGAAAACTTTGTTTGTTTGTTTGATTGTAATGAATAGGCTCAAAAACTACTGGACCGATTTTAAAAATTCTTTCACCTTTCGAAAGCTACATTATCCACGAGTAACATGGGCTATATTTTATATGAAATATATTTGATAAATAGATTTTGAGGCGGTACAAAGTTTGCCGGGTCAGCTAGTGTATTTATAAAAGTATATCGTATATTATTTATTTATTTCCGAGTGTAAATAATAAAAGCATTAAAATTTAAACAAAAGTACATTATATGAACATATGAACAATCCGCAGTTTCAAATGAACATTGAAAGGTTGTAGAATCAGCTTCAAGTGGGATTCCTGTTAAATATAGAGCTAGTTGCAGATGTCCATGGACGGCAGCGACTACGTACCACCAGGTGGCAAGAAAGTTCCTTACCACCAAATTCGTAGTTCCTTTAAAAAATATAACACCTATTCTCAATTGTGTGAACCTCTATTTGTATGTGTGTCTATAGCAAAAGCAATAAAAGGATATCTTAGTAATTATATGATTAAGTATTTATAATACGCTAAAGTAGCTTCAGCGTTTTAATATAATTTGTAAACAAATTTGCTGATGGAATTTTATACGAGTCTTTGTAATTACTAAGTTGTACAAGAAACTTTCATAAAATGACAAGCTATATATTGTTTAAGTAAATATTATTATTATTTAAGGAAGGATAAGCTCTTGTTGATTTAAACATTGTTAGATCTATAGATAGACTTAGGACGGATGTAATAAAGTGTAAAAAGTTGACAAGGAAATGGTCTCGTAACAATGAGATATTAGAAGAGATTGTTAAGATGCATCACAGCTTAAGTACATAAGGACTTGGAGACGATAAAGTTTAATAAATTTCTTTCCTGCATGAAAGTTGATACAAAACTGTTATCAGGATTATGTGCGCAAAATTTGGGCACATTTTGTATTCCTATAGCTAACATTGCAAAATTTCTGCTTGACATCCACTCAATCTCGACCATGTTCTACACAAACAGCGTAATGATCTGTTAACAATAGCAGTCCCTTGGCGGCCTGCCACGGGTCCCGCGGCATTCACTTTCACACAAATGTGCCTTTGCCCACTACGTGACATATTACGAAAGCCCGCCAACAATGGATCAAATAACATTATTAGCATCATTGTTGCATACTGGTATTCATAGTACAGAAATATATTCACAAACTCTACTGGTTTATAGCTTCTGTTACAAAATAAATGGTCCAAGCGTAAAAGCGTATCGGTGAACGCGTTTTATCTCTATTAGTGCAGTACTTGACTGTAACTGTTTTTATATACGACAGTTGGGTATGGGTCTCTTCCCGCACTTGGACCACGATACTATTTTTTTATTTATATTATAGAGGTAGCAGACGAGCATGCAGTCCACCTGATGGTAAATGCTTACTGCCGCCCATGGACACCTGTAATCAACCCCAGATAGAATTAGATATTCCTACCTGAGGACTAAGCTGGAACGCCTCGGAAAAGTATGTATCCCTTACCACACTCTTCAAAACGGAACACAGCAGCGCCTAACACTGCTGTTATTAGGCAGAAATAGGTGTGGCGGTGGTGCCGCCGGAGTCGAACGACAAAGGGTTCTACCACCTTCAAACCATTAGACTATTGAATAGTAAAGTAACTTTGGAGATTAATTAAATGTCGTCGGAGAAGGGAACGGATTATTTTTATATGATAACAAATGAGCACTTGATGGTAAATAGCCACTACGTGATTGATGTAAGCGGCTCCATATAGAATCGGTTCCATATAGGTAGAGTTCTACTGGAACCCAATTACAGATGCATTGCCACTCCTGAGTCATAAGTAATCTCATATGTAAGTGAGTCGGCATCCACACCCTTCCACCGAACCACAAGAACTATTTGACGCAAAAATAGGTATGGAAGTGGTTTCTCCCTGCCCAGTTAAACCACGCAGGTTCTACCGTCTTTCCATTTCCAAAAAGTTAAATATACTTTGAAGAAGTGTCCCCATGTTATTGAGTGAAACTAAACCAAATGGTTCTTTCCAAACAGGAAACATAACTCCTCGAAACCCAGTTAAAGTTTCCTATCTCATCATGTGATAGTATGTAACATAAAGGTAAGAATCCATGAAAACGATATGAGCACAAGAGCCTTTGACAATTTTATAATCTCGGCCGAGGAAAAGGTAATATCCGCAAAATAGAGATAACAAACAAGGGAATATTCTTTGAGCGGAACTATTTTACGAGTAGATTAGAATGCTTTCTGTACGACAACTATGTCTTTTCGCAAAAAGGTGTAAGTAGATTCGGCTTACACAATTTATGAATATGTAAACTAAGTAATAAGTCAGTCTGAGCACATAAATCAATGTAAATAATATCTTCCTAAGTACCACCCAATTACTGAACTCTGCCCCCGAAGAGCAAACTGCTATACTTCAAGCTATTGTGCTCGCCTTTTGAACTCCCGGATTACTTGTTCCTCTATTATACTGTAAGATAAATAACTTAATCTATCTTTTGTACGCAACCCTTGTGCTCAACAAGTTAGAGTTTCATATAAGTACTAGTGGTGCCCGCGGCTTCGCCCGCATTTAAAAGAAATAATATGACATACATAAAACGGAAAATTATACCTGCATTGGAATGACAGTGGTGCCATCTGTCGAAAATTGGTCTTACCAGCTCCCAAACCCTCGTGGGCTCTTGGACAACAACTTTGCTGAAGATCATCACTTGATCAAATGCATAGTTTCCGATTCTATAACTACTTACGAATTGAAAATTAATTTAAAAAGCCTCTTCCCACGGACTAAATTGTGAAACTAAACCATTTTCAAGTCCCCTTGAACACACACAACAAATTTCATCAAAATCAATCCAGTCGTTTAGGAGGAGTTCAGTGACATACACACGCACAGAAGAAATATATATATAAAGATAGATATAACTTGTCCGTAAAGGCGTAACTTAAATTAATACACTTTGCAAGAATTTCAAAGTAGCTGGAAGTTTCCGGCTCAAAGCAACATCTTCGAATGCATTTTTAAAGAGACAGTTTTCTTGAGACGGTGTCTATTAAAATTAAAAACTCTTACCATAAAATTTAAACATTGAATATAACATTTTAATAGAACGATGCCTATAACATAGATTAGTAAAGATACTTCGCCGCCTTTAAATTGAATGAAGCCACAAACGGCTTATTATAGTAAGTTCTTTTTTATCTTTGAATTCTTGACAAATAAAAACATTTTTAGAGAAAATTTACGAATAAATAACTAATACTGCGTAATTAATAAATAATTTATAATAATAATTTCAAATATTTTAGGGACATTTTAGCACAGAGACGTGGCAAAACTTTAACTACTTCAATTCTCAAAACTGGGTACATTTTTTTATTTATTTAAACTTTATTGTAAACCTAGTAGAATGAGAATATAAATGAAAAATTTGCCTCTATAAATTTCAGACAACAACAATTAGAAGAAGAGATTAAAAAACAACAAAATCATTTAAAAAATCAAGACAGATATAATAGAAGAAAAAATGTAATATTATATGGCGTACAAGAGAGAGAAAAGGGATATCACGACTTAGAAAATGTCATCCTGGAAATATTGCGAAAATTTACAAGATATCACTTTCAAATAACTGATTTAGAGTCGGTTAGAAGACTAGGAAAGAAAACATCACAAGATAGACCAGTTTTAATAACTTTTACAACCATGGGAAAGAAAATACATTTGTTGAAAAATAAAAGATACCTAAAAGATTCACCATATAATATTAAAGAAGACTATCCCCGAGAGGTTATAGAAAAACGAAAGGAATTGAAAGAGCAACTAAAACAAGAAATTGAAAAAGGAAACAGAGCTATACTTAAATACGACCGATTAGTAATATTGAAACATAACACAACACAGAATATGAGAACACACACACAACAAGGAAATAAACGTAGCATCGGTATCACCTGAGCAAATCGAAAGTAATATACATAAGCAAACAAACAATCCTAACCGTAAGACGAAGAAAACCAAAACTTATACCCCTTTGTCAGAAACACAAAAAGCTCAACCTACGAACTCGACACAGAGTACTCTGTTATCATTTATAAATACTACATAGCAATCAGAGACGCCCCTCCAACATTCAACTCCCCCAAAACGGCTTGTCACCGCGGGGGCAGTAGACTACACCCCTCCAAAATGTAAAAAAGAAAAAAACAAATACTATATAGCCACTTTCAACGCCAGATCAATGTCAAACGAAATAAGAATAATGGAGCTTGAAAATGCATTGTCATATATAAAATGGGACATACTGGGCATATCAGAAATGAGACGTAAAGGATATATAATAGAAGATAGGCAAGACTATATGCTTTACTATTATGGAGAGACAAAAGGCGAAAAAGGAGTAGGATTCCTGGTTAAAAAACAAAGTGACGTCCTTGTGCAAGAGTTTATTGGAGTCTCCGAAAGAATTGCTTCTATACGAGTAAAAATTAAAAGTGAGATATTTACAATCATTGAAGTATATGCCCCCACCGAAAGCTCTGATGAAAAAGAAATAGAACAGTTTTATGAGTACCTTAAAATATGCATGGAAAAAAGTACTAAAAATATCATATTCATGGGTGATATGAACGCTAAAATTGGGATGCCGTTAGAGGATGAAAACCTAGTAATGGGAGATTTTGGGTTCGGAAAAAGGAACAAAAGAGGTGAAAGATTTATAGAATTTTGTTATCAATATAAACTGAAAATAATTAATACAATGTTCAGAAAGTCGCCAAAACTCAGATGGACATGGAAGTCACCGGATGGCGTAACTAAAAATGAAATAGACTATATAGCTTCAAACTTTCCAAAAACAAACATAGAAAATATAGACGTTCTTAGTAACTTCAAACATCCAAGTGACCATCGTTTAGTTAGAGTTACTTTCAATATTGTAAAGAAAAAACAAAACCGATTAATTTACAATAGGAAAAAACAAAACTACATAAATAGCGAAAGCTTAAAAGCACAAATAACTACGCAAATATATATCTCGGAAGGTTCAATCCAAGAACAGTATAATATTATACAGACAGCAATTTTAAATAGTACAAAAAGCTCAACTATCACCACAAAAGCTGCAAGAAAAAAATTCGTTTTCACGGACGAAATTACGGATATGATTAACCAGAGACAACACCTTAAAAATAAAGAAAATAAAACAAGACAAGAGAAAAACTACTTGAGCAAATTATATAGAAACATTAATAACAAGATAACACTTAACTTACACAACTATAGACTTAATATGATAGAAAAATATATCCAAACTTCTGGAGCAGTTAAGAAGGCGTACAAAAATCTAAATACTACAAAACAACTTATGACCCAACTACAAAACTCTTCTGGAACCAAAGTTAGTAATAGACAAGATTTGACGAAAGTAGCGACTCAATTTTATAAAACATTATATTCGAAGACCATTCAAGCTTCTGAAAATACTTCAGTGATATCGCATATTGATGAACCAGTTCCGAACTTTAACGAAAATGAAATTGAACTATCAATAAACAACTTAAAATTAGAAAAGAGCCCAGGTCCAGATGGTATAACTAATGAGATGATAAAGGCAGGAAAAGCTGAATTAATTAAGCCACTCACTAAATTATTTAATTTAATATTGCAGAAAAATGAAATACCAGACCAATGGACTTGCTCTGAGATAAAGCTCCTGTACAAAAAAGGCGACTCTACATTATTATCGAACTACAGACCTATTAGCCTCATGTCATGTCTTTATAAAGTATTTTCGTCTACATTATTAAGAAGAATAACGAGAACAATCGATGAAAACCAAACCATAGAGCAGGCAGGATTTATGAAGAACCGGTCAACAATAGATCACATACATACGGTAAAAATGGTTATTGAAAAATATAACGAATATAACATGCCGTTATACTTATGTTTTGTCGACTACTCACGTGCGTTTGACTCTATTTCGCACGACTCTATGTGGAAAGCACTAAAAGAGCAAGGATTAAATAAAACATATATAAATATCATCAAAGAAATATACAAAAATAGCAAAGCAAGAATAAAATTAGATGTACCCGGACCAATCTTCAATATAGAGCGAGGTTTAAGGCAAGGCGATCCCCTCTCTACAAAGATGTTTATAGCCGTTTTAGAACAAATATTTAGAGCATTAAACTGGAAAGAAATTGGTATAAAAATACACGGACAATACTTATCACATTTAAGGTTTGCTGATGACATTGTCTTGTTCTCAGAAAGCCCAACAGAACTACAGTATATGATAGAAACATTAAACAAGGAAAGTAAAACTGTGGGACTAGAACTTAATCAGAGCAAAACTAAATTGATGACAAACAGAACAAAAATTGAAATGACAATAAACTCTACACCGCTAGAATGGGTTCAAGAATATGTATATTTAGGTCACCTAATAGCCATTAAAGATTGCACACAAAAAGAAATAGACCGTAGGATTAAGAACACATGGAGCAAATACTGGGCAATGAAGGAAATCTTTAAGAATAAACTGCCAACTAAAATAAAAACCAAGGTAATGGATGTCTGTTTGTTACCATGCTTAACGTATGCTTGTCAAACATGGCCACTAACAAAGAAATCACTAAATAAACTTAGAGTCTGCCAATGCGCCATAGAAAGAAGCTACATGGGATTTAAATTAAAAGACAAAATTAAAAATAGTACAATAAGAGAACAAACCCAATCTAGAGACGTAATTAAAGAAATTCGTAAGCTAAAGTGGAAGTGGGCAGGGCATATACAAAGAGTACAAGACGAAAGATGGACAAAAACTACATCAAACTGGTATCCAATCAATAAAAAACGTAAGAAAGGTAGACCATACAAGAGATGGAGTGACGATATAGCATTAATGGTAGGAAAAACTTGGAGCAGACTCGCTAGGGATAGAGTTGAATGGCAACGAATGGAGGAGGCTTTTACCGCCTTAGGCGGTCCTTAAGACTTACCTATATTAGAATTCTTATAAGTAAATATTATATAGATAAAATATTAAATATTGTATTCATAGACATAGATTAATAATAATAATATATCATAATTAAATCAAATGAAATTAATTAGGTATTAAATGAATTAAATTAAATAAATTAAAATTATATTAAATCGCTATTTGTAAATATTTTATTAAAACTAAATAGACTAAGATGACATGTTTTGTAAGAATTAAGGAATCAATAAAAGCTTTATTTATTTATTTATTTTTTGTAAACCTAGTGGTTACAAAGGGCGAACTTAATGCCTAGTGGCATTCTCCACCAGTTAACCCTTGTTGATGGAGAAATGATGGAGAATTTACTTGTTAGGAATGAGTAATCTTTACTAATTTATGGCCTATAATTATTGATTACTAATTAATTACTCGTACTTTTATTAAACGTTTCAGCTTAGTATTAAGAGAGGGCGACCTGTCATTATCTTGTACGTGTAAAATTGCATTTTTTTTATATAATATAGGAGTAGCAGACGTGCATGCAGTCCACCTGATGGTAAGTAGCTACTGCCGCCCATGGACATCTGTAATCAACCCCAGATAGGATTACATATTCTTACCTGAGGTCGGCCACAGATACGCCGCTACCCATGAGGACTAAGCTGGAACGCCTCGGAAAAGTATGTCTCCCTTACCACACCCTTCAAAACGGAACACAGCAGCGAAACTGCTGTTATTAGGTAGAAATAAGTGTGGCGGCCGCCGGAGTCGAAAAGAGTTCTAGCACCTTCAAATGTTTCAATTTCAAATGCAATTATTTTAAAATGAATTTTGGACCGTAATGCATGCATTGTGCATTCAATAGTTAACGCCCATTTAATTACTATATTGATAACACAGCTAACGAAAACCGGAAGACATTTTGATGTATCGAGAATTTTCGTAACCTAATTTTCAACTAATTTGTAATTATAATAATACCTCATTATTTCAACTATATTTTAACAATAACACACAGTTTGCTCTCTACTTATTCATCAACTAGTTACAATAATATTGTTCTTCGCTCCCACGGATCGCGCTGCAAAGCGGAACAGTTTATATCATTATTAACATAAAATTCACATTTAGGGAACTATTCGTTATGTTCCGTACGTAACATTAATACTATTAGGAGGTCATAAAACAGAGAAACAGGTGATATATTACAGTTTAATCGCTCGGAACGTACGAAAGCTTCAAAAATTACTTATCAATTAAATTAAACATCTCCTTTTAACTGAGTAACGCTGAGTACGTAAGTCGCTTATCAAATATTTAAGTGACTTATGAATACTAAAATAATTCTAATATTTGAATACATCCATTAAATACTGTAAAGTGGATAAAAAGTTTTGTAAACTTTTAAAATATTCTCATCTCATTAATAAGCACGGAATTCAACACCAAATTTGTAACATATGTACTTATAATCTACTTTTATTTACTCACCTGGTGATCAAAGTTTTCCTTGATTGAAACCAAAACCACTATAAAAAATGAAATCACAGCTATCACAAAAAATACGCAACTAAATAATACTTTACAATGTTACATTAGCCAAATTATTATCGGGCAGTATTATTTTGTATAATTATTAATGAAAGCACAAAGTAATGTTCGGCGTATCAGTGTAATGCATAAGTCCAAAAAAGAACATCGTCGACAATTATTTACGCGATCGTGTAAAGTGTTCGGGGGAGCCGAGTGGCGTGCTACGCCGCGGCCGCTCGCATTGTAACTGTAGACTGTAGCGTAGCGATGCGAAGCGTAGAGAAGCGAGCAGCGAGCGGCGTGTAGCGGTTCTGTGGTTCTACTAGCACCGCATCCGCACCCGCACATCCCTTTACATCCTCTCAGTCCTCTGTCCATCGCTAACCACTGCAAGGCGGTCGAGATAATAAATGGACTCGTAAGCACAGTACTTTACTAGCGACCCAACGCCTTTTTAACGCTCGAAGGAAGTTACATTTGAATCCTTTATTATCGTGTCTCTTACATTTTTACGGATTTGTTTAGTACCATAAGATAAAATTTTATGCTGTTCCACAACATTCTTAGAATTTATATTTATTGTGATTATTTTTATGTAACCGACATTTTAACAAGGAGGCACACATTTTTTAACACATTTTTTAATGAACTTACTTAACTACGATCAGTTATTTGATGATATTTAATTCATTATTAAGTTATAGGTGCCTTTGATCAAACGTAACACAAAAACCATAACAATACCAGATATTAAGTTATAAATACCCACGGTACTTACTAACTTGAGTAGTTTTAGTAATTTTAATAATTTGTATTTGTAATTTTTTTAGTAATTTGAGTGATTTTAATATTGCCATATCAAAACATATTATAGTTTAATTTCTTCATTTGCCAATCATAGAGTACCATGTGTAAACCCATTATGTCACTACAGACCAAATGAGCCTATTCAGCTATTTTTGTGCCCAATTTTACCCCCAAATAATCGTGTGATATGAGATTTATACCTAGTTAGATGTTTAGCTTGGAAGACAATAAAAACATTAATGAGTCTGTCGCTCAGACGAAAATACCAGATGTCTAAACGTTTATTTATAGCCTTATAACTCTTCCAATCCTAAAAAGTATCATTCTTCATAAATAATTCTTAATAAATAAGCGATTTCTACAATCATATCTCAGTGTCAGAATAACGCGGATGAGGTGTTTAATGGAAATATAAATTCATCATTTAGTTGTACTTACTCGTATGACTGACTAAGAATCAAATTCAAAACCTTTTGTGTCTCAAGGCGTTCCCATGTGGAGATATCACTACGCTACGCAGATCGTCAAACAGTAGTAAGGCCGCGGACTAGCAGTTTTACTGCTAGTCCGCTCTGAAAAATGAAATGAAATGCTTCGCCACAGCAAATTGTATGACTACACCTGCTCGCAACAACTTCAGAGCGGACTAGCAGTTTGGCGCAAACTATACTAGTTGTAATAAGTAAGTATTTAACAGAATAAAAATAATTTGATTTGATTATAATGTTTATGCATTACAAAAGTAGTCAATATTACATGGACAGCTACATCACGCTATTCTCTTCTTATACTACCTATAATTTTATTTTTCTAAGGTTCTTACATGACAGGTTTAATAAAAGATATAGGACCCAACTTAGTCCACGGGGCAGCAACATCTGTGGCCGACTTCGAGTTAGACTTGGGGTTGGTAATACATAACATAAAGTAGGGGAACATGCCCGTTTATTTTATTTATAACCCGAAAAAATGAACCTTCCGTTATATTATTTACGAACACTATTTTTTATTTCAATATGGGCTTCCTATTTCTTAGTTTACTTGTAGAAATCATTTTCAAGGTGGTGGTCCGTAGAACCTTTCGTGGTTCGACTGTTGATGGCTCGCAACACCACCTATAATATTTATATGACTGAAAACAGCAGTGTTACTCAATGCTGTATTCAGGTTAAAATGATGTAGTTAAATATGTATTGAGTATCTAAATAGTAATAAATTAAACTGACATGGAGTCAGGCGTCACCGTCGATATTTGATCTTATCAAACGTCAAGAAACTCGGCCTCTTGACCGAGGGGCCCGAGGTTCAAATCCAGGGCACGCACCTCTGATTTTTCAAAAGTTAATGAGACCTTGCTTGAGAACTTGCTTAAACGGTGAAAGAAAAGATCATAAGGAAACCTGCAGAGAAATCTTAAAAAAAACGTTTTGAAAGGTGTATGAAGTCTACCAATCCGCACTTGGCCAGCGCGGTAGACTATGGCCTAATTCTTCTCATTCTGACATGAAACCCGTGCCCAGCAGTGGGACAGTAATGGGTTGATGATGAAGGTCCCAATTGGATTTTATTATTTTGAGTGCGCATTAATCCATATCTATCAATTTCTCTGTTTCATCTATGTAAATAAATCCTAAAACCCAATCGCATTGGTTGGCACAGCTCATAAATTTACACGAGTCAGATAACAAAGCTCATACGTGGTTTATGAACATGTCACATCACACAAATGTCACACCAGAAAGTATTAATACTAACTTGATACACTTCTATGTCTTGGTCGACTCTTTACCGTCCCACTTCTGGGCACGTGTCTCCTCTAAATAGGTTGAGGCCAAAAACTAAGTGCGTATCGGTAAACTTAATAAGCCTTTAAAGACATTTCCTTTTTTAACTTTCAGATATGATAGGTTTTCATTCACTGTTTTGGCCAGTGATAATTAATATCTAAAATGCACGTAACCAGGTGTGCTTGCCTGGGATTTGAAGCTCGTACCTTCCGATTGCGAGGCCAAGTTTCAACCACAAGAAAAACAAAAGGCAAAGCTATTGTTACAAAAATATACACAGATACAAAAGAAAAATAATCCGTACGACTTTTATTCACCAGCAGAATTCGCGAATCACAAATACAAAAGATTACTTATATCATAAGAAGGCTCATAGTGTGAAGCGAACCTACTTATCGCTTTTCGTAACATTGGCTTATCCTCAAATATATAACGTCACATTGTTAAGCGAGGCTGTGTTACAAAACAAGTATCTCTAAAGAAGCTCACACACGATCGACAGCTCATGACGACTACTTCGCCGCAGCTGACAATCCCAGACAATTGTCGTACGTCTGTTACCTCCCTTAAAATAATGATGAAGGTAAATCGTAAATTGAGGTACATACGTATATAAAAGTTTCCTATAATCCTGTTAAAGGTGTGCGAAACCTACCAACACGATTCTCCGTTAAACACGCAATTCTCCATTAACTATGGCTAACCCTTCTAATTTTGAAGCGGCCCTTTCCAAACCATGAAACAGTAAAAGTTTACCAAGTTAAACAAGACTTAGCAGAGGCAACTGATGGCAAATATTTAATAAGGATCCATTAAAACGATCCCTACTGGTCTCCATTGGGTAACAGTTAAGATTAGTATATAGACTTCAACGTTTCAAATATTCATGTACATATTTTTATACATTATGGGATAGGAAAGTGGCTCTCAAGATATGATATGGCCTAACAAGGAAGGCATACGGATCGTAAGCTAGATGACATGAAGTGAAATTAATTGTATTGCTTCACTTCTTTGAAAATTATTATAAATATACCACCACAAGCAATTCTTACAAAGTTATCGTTAGTAAATAAATTTCAGTGTTTAATATATACTCTATTTCAATTTCACGAAATGTCCGAATAGGTATAGCATTTCAAATGTGATGTGTACATAATATTTCCCGAGAGACTTCAACCCATGATTAATTAACGGGCTAACAGGAAGGCATTATGCTTCAGTTAACGCCGCTCAAGTCAAGTCTGATAATTAATTGAAGTCATAGTTTCACTTTTAAGCATAGCTTGTTTATTGAAATAGCCTTTACTCATTACAATCTCCAATACTAAAACCAGCGAAGGTTTACTTTGACGACCAGCGTGGCGGAGCGGCCACCATACCAGTCTGACGCGCAAAGGGTCCCGGGCTCGATTCCCGGCCCGACAGATATCTAAATGATGAATTTAGATTTCTGTTTCTGGGTCTGGGTGTTTGTGTGTGTGTCTATGTGTGTGTCCACGGCACCCACGACACAGGGAATCCTAGTGTGGGGCTGTGAGTGTAGAAAGCGTTAATTTATAGTATAAAGTATTAAGTTAACCTTGATTAGTAATTATTTGCAAAAATTTCGGCACAAACAACTCGGTCAAATGTCCAAACTTATTTATTTGAGCCATTTGTCTTAAAGTTCCGCGAATCATGATTTATCAGTGGGTTACCATAAAGCCAAGGTCCGCTCCGCTCGATACACCCAAATAACAATATCCAAGTGAGCCAGCCAGTAAGCCAGATGTAAGGAAACGATATTTTATACCGCAGTATTGTCTATCACACTTTAACCTTCGATGAAAACGAAGGGTGTTTAACGTTAATAAAATCTGTATGTGTGTGTCTGTGACGTCATGTATACTAAACGGATGAACCAATTTTGAAATTCTTAAAACATTTTTATTTCTTGTTCTCGATGAAAAATAATTTTAAAGTGGTGATAGAAATTAATTATAGATCCTTAGGTACCTATTACAAGTTTGGTATCGATATCTAATTAATCCGTAACTGAAATTCATTTTATTTTGATTAGAACTTTAATTAAAGAGACAATTAAGTCTCAGAAAATTTAGTCTTTCAAATATTGAATCTATTACGCCCTATTTTATTTTATATTTTCTAATGATAATACTTGTTTTCATAAACATATTTATTATTATTATATTGAAGTCTTAACAATATTAAAAAATACAATGTATACTAAGCCATATAAATTATATAAAAATCGATAATTTATGTATGATTAAAAAAAAATATATAATAAATTAATTACAAGTTCCATTTTATTTCGGAGTGATATAAAACTATATAGGCTTTAATATTGAAACCTAGAGATTAACCTTATCTAATTAGGTAAATAAATAAATGTCTTTTCAATGTACATATACTCCGATGTAATATAACTTTTAACAACTATTGCAAGTTAATCAAACTGTAACATAAAGTAAATATGAAAACCGTAGAATTCAACAACAACAAAGCAACAACATTATACTATATTAATGTTTCCATTTTCCTAGAAATCCAAATAACATTAGGCATATTATCTCCACTATTCCGAAGACAATGCGGGTTGTTGCTTATCTGTAAAGGACGAAAATTTGTTTAACGACGAGATTTTATGTCGTATACATTAAATGTATCAACAAATTATTGTTAATCCCTTGAAGCGGGGAAAGATACTAAAAGTTAGTATTTGGTTTATTTCGATTGCTTCTTAGGTTATATCGGCTGACGCAAATTAATTAAGGTCTTAAGGTAGAATAAAAGTTTGACTAAACAATAAAACAGGCAATATGTCACCGAAGCTGAAACAAACAATCTATACGAACAAATAAGAGTGAAATTAATATCTGTAATTTCAAAAAATATATATACCTATATTTCATGTGATGAAATCGTGAGAATTGTTCTTCGTTTGAACTGATTAAGAGATATTCATTCATTTTAATCATAGATAAATAGATATTATAAATAACCGTTATGTAGTAGGTAACGTACATTATTTAATACTTCACCCACACGAAAATTTAGGATACTCGATCAAGAAATAAAAGGATTACACGCTCGAGTTAATAAAAGGTATATGTATTAACTCTCCTTATTACTCCACTCGAATAGAATCTTCACAGTTTGAGAGATCTAGCCGACTTATATCCTGTTTTCGGTGCCGGTCCCTCGCCCTAAGCCAAGATATCCAGTGGGATTTCGTGAATGCCCACAATTTATTGTACACTTACACGACATACGCTTTACATGTATTACATGACATGTTTTACTCATAAAATGATAAACATAAGAGACGATACTGTTTTGTCTTTTTTTATTTTTTTATATTTAACCTAACGATAATGCAGACGGGCTACCTGATGGAAAGCAGTCACCGTTCACTATGGACATTTGCAACACCAGAGGAGTCGCCAATGCATCGCCGGCTTTGAAGGAGAATTCTTTTTACACCCCTCTTGAAGAGCCCCATGTCATACTCCTGAGGGAATACCTCAGGAGGAGCCTACTTTTATCTGCCTACTTTTTGATTATTTGTATGTCATAATGATAACGAGAATTAACAATATATGTACAAAATTCACGTAAACTATAATAATGCATTATATAACCATTCGATGACCCGCGTGACAGAGCGGTCACCATAATGGTCTAACGCGCAGAGGGTCCCGGGTTAAAACCCCGGCCAGACAGAAAATGGTGATTTTGGGTGTCTGTTTCTAGGTCTGGGTGTTTTTGTATTTGTCTCTATGTGTGTCCATAGCAACCAAGATACAGGGAATCCTAGTGTGGGGCTGTGAATGTAGAAAGGGATTTTTTATTTATTTCCACAAATAGTCAAATTAAGCTCTCTGAATAAACTTAGCTTTATTAAATGAAAAAGCTCAAAAAATACTCAATCCAGTGATTAGGTTCGAGCAATTGATGATGCGACCAAATTAAGGTCGAGTAATAGTCGATCACGTGGTGGAAAGCCACTCAAGGTTATGCGACACTTCCGAATCGCTATTTAATTAATTAAACTCGGGCTTCATCCACTCGTGACTGCGTTATAGCCAAACTGGTCACACTATTATCATACTTACGATTTTGTGGTACCCAATAACCCAACATAACACACATTTAAACCCTTTTTTTTATAATATAGGAGTAGCAGACGAGCATGCAGTCCACCTGATGGTAAGTGGCTACTGCCGCCCATGGACATCAGTAATCAACCCCAGATAGGATTAGGTATTTCTACCTAAGGTCGGCCACAGATGCGCCGCTACTCCTGAGGACTAAGCTGGAACGCCTCGGAAAAGTCTGTCTCCCTTACCACACCCTTCAAACCGGAACACAGCAGCGCCTAACACTGCTGTTATTAGGTAGAAAAGCGTATCTTTCCTATACCCACTAATGTGATAACCTATTACGTAAGTAAAGGTATTATTATGTTTACCATCTAGCACTATTATGTGTACATCCCTTACATGACTTTATACTTTACGATATTTCATTGCAGTGCTATTTAACATTACATAAAACAACCTTACGGTGAATAAAACATTGAGATATGAAATTATAAAAAACGCGTTATTAATAATTGTATTATAACTTGTTTTACACTCGTAAGACGATATTAATAAATAAAATCAATTTACTCAACAGGATATAGTTTATTACTGAAAGTTTGTATCTTGTATAACGTAGTTCACACTTTCGCAATAAATCTTGCTGGATCAAGGAAGTTGGTAATACCCCGGCTCGGTGGCCTTAAAAGAAGATAGTTCCTGTTAGATAACAAGAGGTCGATAATCTTTATGACGAAGCCACGTACGATAACACTACAAGCTCTCAACAGCTAGATTTGTACTAAGGCTGTGTTATTTTTTTATTGTCCTAAAAACCTAATTTGGAGTTTCAAATGTTACAGACGCAATCGTCATCGTACACCCATTCGTGTTGTCCAGAAGTGGGACACGATATCACTAATATCATATCTTGTATCTTGTAAAATGAGAGGAGTTTGGATCTGTCACCCTTAGTATGAGTTTTACGTATTTACAAAAATGACTGTTTTTGTATTTGTTTAAGTATTTGCCCATACATTTCCAATCAGCGGCCGCAGACTGTATCATAACTGATTTTAAATGAATGGGAAATACGTAAAAAAATACAAAAACAGTAATTTTTGTAAAAACGTAAAATTTCATACGAAGGGTACCTGACACACCAGCCAAATGCGTTTTGATAGACTTGGCGTGCCTTTGATTTTTTTTAGGATTCTCAAGCTTATAAATTTCCTTGCAATGATTTCCTTCAACGTTGAAGCGAGCTATAGTTTCTAATACGTACAATATACATTATAGAAGAAAAAGAAGTTTTAGAAGCTATTTTCAGTACGTACAATAGGTACATCATAAATGAGACGTGCATGCCCAGGATTTGAACCGCGGTTATCCATTTTTTTTTTTATAATATTTGCAGACGAGCATGCAGTCCACCTGATGGTAAAAGGCTACTACCGCCCATGGACATGTGTAATCAATCCCAGATAGGATTAGATATTCCTACCTGAGGTCGGCCACAAATGAGCCGCTACCCCAGAGGACTAAGCTGGAACGCCTCGGTAAAGTCTGTCTCCCTTACCACACTCTTTAAATCGGAACATAACAACACCTAACACTCCTGTTATTAGGTAGAAATAGGTGTGGTGGTGGTGCCGCCGGAGTCGAACCACAAAAGGTTTTACCACCTTCAAAATTGAACAGCATTTCTAACCACTTGGCTATCATTGGTACATAAATATAATACGAGTATCTACTGTTAAATGGAAAGACGTGATTCGTAACTTAATATAATTTAAGTTCGCTGAATATTGAACAATTGAAAATTGTTTGAACAATCGCTTTTAGAACGTTATTACGACTTTTTCGATGTCTTCATTTCGTGAGTGAAGTTACAATTTAACAATTATTTGTCTCGAAATTAAAACTTTTCAGTACATAAATTTAGTCTTTTGATTTAAAAGTTATCGGAGTTAAAATCTATCTTCTAATAAAAGCGAAAATAACATTTTTTTTTTATAATTTAAGTAATGTGATTAAAGTGTAAATACTGCCATGTAAACCTGTAGTTAAAGTCAAAACAAGTCAGATTCAATCATCGTGGCTATGATTAATAACAGTATTTCTTTGTAGATTAGGGGCCTAATGACGTCTAATATGTATAATCACATTTTTATTAGTGTGCTCTACTACGAGTTTTAGATATGTTACAAGGTCATAATATAATTATGTTTTTTACGGATTGTAACCTAATTGTTCGTTATTTTTACCCTAAAACACTGAATTAACAGTTTTTATACTAAAAGTAAATGAGATATGTTGCGATCTGTGACTACAAATTGTTTACGAGATATACGTCATACTCTCCGCCACAAGCATCATACTTTTGGACAGACACGCATTTTTCTCTATTATTGTCTTACAGACTACATTTATCTGCAAGAAAGCGACAAAATTTTACATTTATAGCACATAAAATTTGTAGCGAAGCACCTGCCCGAAAAGTAAAGTCATTTGGAAAGAACAGCTGCCGTTGTTTACCTATCAAGTTCAAACATGATTTTTTATGTGATCCACACCATACTGTCACCATAATACAGAAAAAGACAGAATATATTTAATTTTATATAACATATTAAAAATTAACATAGTTACGAGGCGGCGTTTGCATTTTTCGAGTCTGTAGCGTATGAGTCCAGCAAGCTATCAGCACCATAACGAAGATGCATTACATTTTTTATAATATAAGAGTAGCAGACAATTATGCAGTCCACCTGATGGTAAGTGGCTACTGCCGCCCATGGACTGTAATCAACCCCAGATAAAATTACATTCCTACCGGAGGTCGCCCACAGATGTGCCGCTACGCCTGAGGACCAAGCTGGAATGCCTCGGATAAATATATCTCCTTTCAAACCAGAACACAGCAGTGTCTACGACTGCAGAAATTTGCTACTTGTAACATTAATGTCTTATTTCTAAACATTTTCCCTTGGAAAATTGTCGTGTAAAGTGCTCTGGGTTGTACTAATTCACGCAGAATTCTATCTATATAAGTATATTTTGCCCATTGTCAGTAATGTTGGGATACTCGAAAATAAAACTGCCGGGCGATCCACCTTTCTTACGATCACTCTGATTATAGGTATTACCGAGATCTGTAGGATCACCATTTGTGCGGAAATGAAAGAAATGAATTGTTAGGACTTCTAAACTTCTTTTGTGATTAAATGGACCACCAATACACTTAGCCTTTTAAGTGAATTTGAAGTGATTCGTTGCTACGCTTTTAAACCACGTAATTTTGTTATTAGATTCCTTCCTTTAACTTTCTTTGTCGTTTGTATCCTTACTAATATTATAAATCTGAAAGTAACTCTGTCTGTCTGTCTGTCTGTCTGTCTGTCTGTCTGGTTGTCTTTTCTTCACGCCTAAACCACTGAATAGATTTTAATGAATTTTTGCACAAAGATAGTCTAAAACCCGAGAAAGGACATAGGATACTTTTTATCCCGGAAATCCCACGGGAAATAGGGGTGGCGATCTAAGATCTATTAATCGGAGAATCGATCTTTCGGACCATAAAAATCGATATTTCGATATTTTGATCGATATTAGTAAGGATTGAATCGTAAACTATGCATTTGATCAAGTGATAATCTTTAGCAAAGTTGTTGTCTATGAGCCCACGAAAGTTTCAGAGTTGGAATAAAGGTACAAATTTTCAGTTTTATGTATGTTAGCATGTTATATTATTTCTTTTAAACGCGGGCGAAGCCGCGGGCAAAAACTAGTGTATAATAAGTATAAGGGTGAATTGTTGTAACCGAATGTTAAACCAATTAACCCCAATTGATTGAAGTGAAATTCTGCATACACGTTTGTTTTGGATGATAATGGATTATATTAGTGACGTCATGTTAAGCCCAAACCTAAATTTGGTAGAACAATTATTTTATACCCGTATGATAAGGAAATCAAAGAAAAGATTTTTCTGAGAAAAATAGATACAAATATGAAATCACGTTTATTAAAAACTTTTTTATATATAAAAATTATCTTCATCTGTGCCGAACTCCACATTTGAAAGAAAATATAGAACAGGAATCTATGATTAATTGATTACATTACAAGTATGTACGCTACATATCCACAAAATCTCTTTGCTACAGCATACTAAATAGTATACAAAATGTCTGTAATTCTCGTTGTTATCCCTGTATTACATAATAATATTTCATTGTATTAATTTTTTATGCATAAGGCCTAAAACGACCATTGTTATGTCGACCGTATTTCCATAAAAATTTACATAATAGCAAGGATGTATACTGAATTTCAAACTCACTTTACTTTTTGTTCCCTTTTTGTAACGTAGAACAAACATTTAATTCTGATGACTGTAATGTTCAATTAAAACGTCGTTTTGGTTTTATTTAAACGGTTATGGCTAGCAGCGAAAGCTCGGTGATATGAGCTTTGGCCTCTTACATCGAGGGTCCAGGATATAAATCCCAGACGGGCACTGCTGATTCGAAGTTATATTCGATGCGTATAGTAAATAAATGAAGACATATTTTTACGGTGAAGAAAAACTTTTTGAGGAAACTTAAATCCTTGTGATATCTTTAAAAAAGTATTCGCGGAGGACCATGACCTAATGTTCTTTGTCTAAAGGGAGATCCGAGTCCAGCTGCGCGACAATAATGGGCTGGAAATTATGAAATATTTAAGGAATTAAAGAGCAAAAGGGTATTCATTACTTTCTCATTCCTTTTGAAATGGGCACAATCTCCCATGAAATCATCTCAATTTCCTCGAAATATTGTGACCAGGTTACGAAATAAGTTATTATTCTCGTCGAAGAAAGTGAACGAAAAATAAAGTATAGAATAAATCTGGTAGATTAGAGACGTGAGATTACTGTAAATGAGCCCATTTCGTGATTAGCCATGCATTAAGTTACTCTATTGTAATACTTTAGAAAATATTTATAACTTTTCTTTTTAATGAAAAAAATGTGAGCCGTCACGGGACGCCTGGCAGATGTGAAACATCGACATTATTTTGTAAAAGTAATATGCTGAAAAGAACATATTGTGATAGGAACTAAATATGTCATAATGATAAAATAAAATATTACGATTTTTTTCCAGATAACGATGACTATTTATTGAATTCGATTGCGCATGGCGACGCGTCGCCACACCGTACACACTACTGCATATAGACTGTATATATATACCATCGTATAGCGTGGCGACGCCACGTCATGCGTCGCCACGCCAGAAATCGGTTTTACGTGCGGCTATAGATGTTTCACATCAAAAACTCTGGAACATTACGTGTATGCGTGTGAGTTAATTATGTGTATATATGTGCGTGTTTATTATTTATATCTATTATTTGATACAATGCTGTCTAAACGAACTGTGAACAGAAAGTGTTTTCATCGAATATATAAAAGACTATGAAAACAGGTATACATAAGCGCAACTAGTATGCCTGCTTCATAACGACAGTGCTAAGCGCTGCTGTGTTAAAGTTTGAAGGTTATTTTAGTTCTCAGGGTAAAAAGGCTAATCTCAGCTGACCTCACCTAGTACTCTCCATGTGTGACTGTAGCCAAATACCATCAGATAGAAGGACGCTCGTTCGCTACTTTTATTATAAAAACTTTATAGAATACCGTTCACACACATCGTATTTATTCGATTTACTGGTAAAACGCAAGATTCAGTAAGTGTTAAAAATCCAGTATTAACTTTATTATTCTTTCTTCGTATACCTTTCAATTAAAATCTACGAAGTTCATTACATTTTAAATAGGTTTTCTCGCAGTTCGATCCGGGATTAAGCCGAACTAATTCTGAGACAGAGCGGCTGTCTGCATGACAATTTTTGTAACAGAATATGGCTAGTCCTAAATAAAAGTAATAATGTATCAAATTATGTTTTTTCTAAGTCCAATATAGGTTAAGGTATTTACACAAAAATATGAATTTCAAACCTACTTAGGTACATGATATTTTATACTATAGGGAGGACGAGAGGGGTTCAGATAAATCTCTCGTCATCTATCCAATGGGTAAGAAGGGTTCGAAAAATTGCCAAAATCACGTCATGTAACAGACAGTCCTTTATTGAACACTTGTGTAGAATACTTTCTTCAAATTTTATCCATTACGTCCATTCGAAATGTTTTAAATAACTAACAATCTTACAAAGTGTTTAGTTTGAGAATATTGACAAAAATTTGCTCCAATTAGGAAAGCGGGTTACATCCCACTTTTAATTAGACACGTCGTAATACATAGCAATAAAACACATGCTACACGTTTTATGGCGGTGTGTCTTCCTGAAATAACTAGTAACCTCACGAACGACCCAATTTCACAATTGGTCGACGACACGTAAATTACTATTAGAAGCTATTGTGGTTGACTACCTTCTTTAAGTTACAGACATTCTATTAAACTCATGCTTGATCAGAATACTTTGAATGAGCATACTCTTTTTGTACACAATTTGCTTTAAGTAAGCATACTTGAAGTGAAAATGACGCTTGTCAAACAGCTGGGACGTGGTGGACATATATTTCAGAAGCGTTCCATCTTAGTCTTCAGGGGTAGCATCGCACATTAAGTCGACCTCAGTTGTCCAGTTAGGAATCTAATCTTATCGTTTTAACAGGGGTTGATTACAGATGTCTGTGGGAGGCAGTAGCCTTACCATGTGGTTGTGTGCATGTTAAATAAGCTGCTTGAACCGCCCTCCCAGCTACATGCATGCTTGTCGAACAACAGTAAATTTTGTGCATACTCAAAACAAACATGCCTGTACACATGCTAAGTACACTTGCTTAATAGTAGCACTTTTTTGTACTCGAAATAAGCAGGTCTATTTACCTATTCTTCACTTTTCCTTCTACCTTTTTCGACAAAGAGGTCGAAAAGTATACACTTTATACATTATCTGAACATGATTACTTTATGTTTTACCAACTAAAATTTCACAAAATAATGTTACAAAGCCTTATTATGTAGTGTTTCTTTATTCCCTTGGATCGGTTGAATGAATTTGAATAATTCTTGCTTGTCATCAACGTTTCATATGTCTATTAAAATAGCATGATACGTTTATTAATGCTTGAAAGTAAAATTCATGATAAATTTTGAAAGGTAAAATGAGGCGTCTAATATACGTAGATAATATAGTATAGGAAAATGTATTTTTCTGTTATATAGGAAATATAGGAAAATGTATTTTTCGTAGTATAGGAAAATGTATTTTTCTGTTATTGCCATGTTATTGCATTGCAGTTCTACAACAATATTTTTCGATTTATCTGTCATCTCCTATCAAAGTCGTATTCGGAAAATAAGATAAGTTTTGTAATTAAATAAAAAATATTTTTATTTTTATAATTTAGAAGTGGAAAATGAGCGTGCAGTCTACCTCACCACTCACCCAATCAATAGTAAGAAATCACTAATGCCCAATTAATCGGTAAAGAGCCTCAGATGGGATTACTCCCATCTGAAGCCTGCCGCAGATGCATTGCTATCTGTAATGACTAAATTCAAACGAGTTATGACCTTATTTAATAATTAAGTAATTAAAAAATATAGCAAAATCCTTCATTTTGTTTTATATATGTAAACAAATGCTAAAGCAAAATCTTGCTTAATGTTAACATTAACATTCAATATTAGCCCTAAACTCTACAGTGGAATGAAAATGTTATGAATGTAATATGCAATTTCTTAAAGGGCGATCCAAATCATGGAATTTCACGAATTTCCCTGACAGGATTTTCGTGTATGTGAATTACATGTGAATGTGAATACGAATATAATACTCCGCCAGTCTGCCGCCTGGTATTTCTATCTCCATAACAATATACACACAAGGGCATTATAATATGAGATTGTACATTAAAATTTATATTCATGCCTTAAATGTCCTAATTGTCACTAAAACAATGGGCATGATGACAGTATTAAAAAATCGAAGAATAAATGTTTTACTTAAAAACAATATGATGAAAGCATTCTCAAAAATAAACCCAGTTTTAATAAAAACTTTAGGATTCATTATATTTTCAATAAAATAAAACTATAAAATAATGCATTCGGCCATCTTGTCTAAAACGCTAATCGGGCCGAAATGACGTAATTTTTTTGGCGTGTTACCGTATTGCTTGAACTTTTCTATGGGATATTGAAGCGTGACGTCACTCGCGGACCCCATGACACCGTGAGCGTTTTCGCGCTTAATTCAAAATTTGTTTTAGAAATGCTAATATTTCCGTTAATACTGAATTTATTGCCAAAATAATACGATTTTTGGAATCAATAGACATGTACCTACATTATAGAAGGGGAGTTCAAAATTTGTCATCCTACCCATTATCAATGACGACTATTCAGCGTAATTTTTATATATTTTTTTAATGTATAAACTCTGAATGGAGATCCACATCCGATGAAGATTTGGTGCCTTTTGTACCGTGTATGTCCAGACCACTGAAAAGAGAAAGATGTTATAAGATCATTGATAAACATACAAATATCGATTATCGTCCAATTATATCAAAGCGCTAAAACATTCGACAGAATCCTAAAGAAGTTATTTCTCCATATTTAGAGCCCTGTTTAACTTATTACGAAACTAACAACATCGCTTAAAATACACTATGTCAGTAGATTTAAATTTATAACTGTCACTTTCACCACGTTTTTTGCGTAAATACTTAAGCATAAAAAGTAATTCTGACGAAACTAAACTAAAATTTCCTTTTTCTTTCAAAAGCTCTTATTTCTAAGCCCGCTAATTTCTTTTGACGGACATTGTTGGGGTTTTGAAATAACTGCAGCTTCATTAGTTAGTAACATTAATTTTTTATTCCACCATTTTTGACAACAAGAAGACAAGAGAAAAAATATGACGTTTAGATGCAAAGGCTAACAATTTATAAGTCCGGTTTATTACGGTGGCAACATTTCCCAACATGCCCCCGGGCGTTGAAAGATAATCTTTCAACCATAACATGTCACAGGTAGCGGGCATATTCTATTAAACGATCGCCGAATTATCCCTGATGCTGTCTTGATATCTGCTACTCGAATAATCCCATCAGCTCCTGGATGAACAGCAACAACTCTTCCAAGTTTCCACTTCAATGGTGGGAGGTCATCTTCCTTTACAACCACCAGCGAGTTGAGTTTTAAGCCATTCTTGCAGGAACGCCATTTGACTCTTTGTTGCAATTCGGAAACATATTCCTTGGACCACCTGGTCCAGAAATGCTGCCTCAGCTGCTCAATACGTTGATATCGGGTTAAGCGAGAAGTTGATTGATCCTTGTAGCTTGGCTGGGGCAAAGTAGTAAGAGGGCGTCCAATCAGGAAATGTCCAGGAGTCAGTGGAGTGCAGTCCGCTGGATCTGATGACAGTGGAGACAGTGGTCTGGAGTTCAATATGGATTCTATTTGCGTTAGCACGGTATACAGCTCTTCATAAGTCAAGTTACAATGTCCCAACACTCGGCGTAAATGAAACTTGGTTGACTTTACACCTGCCTCCCAAAGACCGCCGAAATTAGGAGAATAAGCTGGTATGAAATGAAAATTTATGCGTTCATTGGCCATATTTTCGCTCAACGAATCTTTATGAGCCTTTAAAAATTTGGATAGGTCGTTGTATGCACCAACAAATGCAGTACCGTTATCGGAATAAATATTACTTGGTTTTCCTCTACTTGCAATAAACCGTTTCAACGCTAATAAATAGTTGTTACTCGTTAAATCACCTACTAGCTCTAAATGAACAGATTTTGTGGTAAAACAAATAAAAATTGCAATATAAACTTTAACTAATTTACAACCACGGCCTTGACGGCTTGCGCTCATAATAGGACCTGCATAATCAACGCCTACATTTTCAAATGCGTAACCACCTGGAACCAGACGCTGACGCGGTAGATTTCCCATCAAAGGAGTTATAATTTTACCTGACATGCGACTACACTTTACACATTTATGATAAGTTGCCTTGGCTAATTTTCGACCACCAATGGGCCAATATGACTCCCTGATAGTGGCTAATAGCAACTGGGGACCAGCGTGCATTAGCTTTTTATGTTCATAGTCAAAAAGAAGTTTTGTGAAAGCATGCGTGGACTGTATTAATATTGGATGCTTTTTACCATAAGAGAAGTCTGAATTGTCAAGGCGACCTCCAACGCGCATTACTTTATCATCATTTAAGAAAACATTAAATTTAAGCAATGAGCTCTTTTTAGGAATATTTTGGTCATTTAAAAGTAGTTTATATTCGGGGAAAGACTCGTTTTGACATATACGAACTATTAAATTAATAGCATAATTTAATTCTTCATTTGAAATGAACTTAGTTTTGAATGTTTGTTTTCTGCAAGCATTTACAAAGCGCAGGACGTATGCTACGGAACGAACAAGACGTAAAAAATTTGAAAAGCGACTGAAATCGACCAATCCACTCTGATTTACATTGTCAATATCAACGACATTAAAGGAAACGTCTAATTTAGTTTCTGGCAATTTATCTTTGCGTGTCGGTTGAACGGGCCATTGAGACTGACTCTGTTTTAAAAATTCAGGCCCAGACCACCATAAATCTAAATTCAGCAGAGAACCAATATCCACACCACGGGATATTAGGTCTGCTGGGTTCTGATCAGTGGGTACATGTTTCCACGTGCAGTTACCAGCCCTTTCTAGAATTTCAGCGACGCGGTTGCGAACAAAAGGTTGAAGTCTAGAAGGCAACATTTGCAACCATCCCAACACTATGGTGGAATCTGTCCAAAAATAAACCTGATTAATTTTCAGTCGAAGTGAATTAAGGACCTTCTCATACAACCGGGCAGCCACTAAGACACCACACAGTTCCAGTCTTGGTATAGTCGTTGGTTTGATTGGTGCTACACGACTCTTTGCCATTAATAAACGTACCATGACTCCTTCATTATTGGTACTAAGCACATACACGCAAGCACCATATGCATTTTCGGATGCATCCGAAAATATGTGCAAATCTATCGTGTGATACGAATCACAGACGACCAATCTCGGGATACGCAAGTCATTCAAATGAGGTAACGTTTTTACAATATGATGCCAACGCTTTACAATTTCTGGCGACAGAGGTTCGTCCCACATTAACTTGTCTAACCACAATTTTTGCAGCAACATTTTCATTTTAATCACGCAAGGCGCTAAAAGACCCAAAGGATCAAAAATTTGTGAAATACTTGATAATAAATTACGCTTCGTATTACTATTTGGAATAACATCACTTATTGGAAAGCAAAGTTCATCAGAATTTGCGTGCCAGCTAAGACCTAATAATTTATTGGGCTGTTGAGATCCAATATTTAAATTAAGTGACGTTTGAGCGACCTCAGATTCAAAACAAGCCGCATTAGATTTCCATTTTCTTAAATGCATACCTGCTGATGCAAGAGCATCAGTTATTTCTTTACGTAAAAAGTTTAACTCAACTAAATCGTCAGAACCCGTAAGCAAGTCGTCGACATAAAAATCGTGTATGATAATTTCACCTATCTCATTATTAGTGCACTCTAACCCTATTTGTTTCAGACATCTAGTCGCGAGGAATGCAGCACTAGCTGTGCCGTAAGTGACGGTGTTTAACTGATATATTTTTACAGGTTCATTTAAATTATCGCGCCAGAGTATTTGCTGCAAATATCTATCCGACGGGTGAACAACTACTTGTCGGTACATTTTCTCCACATCTGCTGACAAAATGTATTTATGCTGCCTGAATCGAAGGAGTATAGATAACAAGTCGTCCTGAATAGTTGGACCTACCATTTGTATATCGTTAGAAGATATACCAGAAGTACTAGGAGAGCTTGCATTGTACACTACGCGGAGTTTTGTAGTGGTACTGTTCTCACGGAGAACCCCGTGATGTGGAATGTAATATGCTTTATGCTCTCTGGTCTTCTCTATACCGTTTTGCCGCAAAACAGACATATGACCTAACGACTTATATTCTGCCATGAAATCGTAATACATTCTGCTTAAATCAGGCTTAGATTTTAAACGGCGCTCCAAAGACGACAAACATTGCGAAGCACGTTGAAAGGAATCTCCTAAAACAACAGGATCCTGCTTAATTGGAATGCGCACGCAAAAACGCCCATCATCACGACGTGAGGTATTGTCAACGAAATGTTGTTCACATAATTTCTCCTCTGATGAATAATGCGACGAGTTACAATTAATTTCCTCCAATTGCCAAAATCGGGTTAAGTCGCTTCTAATGTCATCAATACCATTAGTACCGCTACTGACAACAGCTTTAGTAAAATTGCACCTAATATAACTTGGTGTTTGTGAAATATGACTGCTTGTCACGGGGCCAGATATTATCCACCCTAGACTGGTTTGACAAAGTATAGGAGAACCATCTCCTAATTTTATTTTTTGCGACCCTAACAAATCCCAAAAGAGATCGGCACCTATTAAAACATCCACTTCACCTGGTGTATAAAACGTAGGGTCAGCCAAACAAATATTAGACGGTATATTAAGATTTGACAGATTTATCTCATGACCTGGTACATTATGTGTAATTAATGGCAAAACAAAACAATTAATGTCACTGCAAAAACTATTGTCAAGTGACTTTATATTAACACGACATGTTTCGCCTACGTGTGAAACCACGTTATTTATGCCCAGAATTGATCTATCTATCTCTTTTGTTACTAACTTTAACTGCTTACAAAGCCGCTCAGTAATAAGACACGACGTACTGCCGCTATCGAGGACCGCACGAACAATATGTTCGCAATTATTATTATCGTGTAATTTAATTAAAGCGGTCGATAATAATACTTCGCTATGCTTTGCTATATAGGAAGGTGCTACCTTTGCTGACAAAGAAACATTATTCGTGTTATCATCAGTGGATGATAATGGCGTGGATATTTTCTCACATTCGTAGCTGCTTACATTTTGTGAATTCCCTATTGACCTACGCGCAGATACATGAATAAGAGTGTTGTGTTTGCGCTTGCACACCTTGCAACCAGGTTTTTTACAGTGGTTAGCAAAGTGACCAGATTGAAAACAATTAAAGCAAACCTTATAAATTGGCAATAGTTTCAAACGGGCATCGTTGCTTAATGCAAGGAACTGCGGACAATTACTTAATCTATGATCACCATTACATTTTACACAGGTTTTAGGAGGTGTTTCTGTACTAGAATTACGCACTGAAATCATACTTTTTATTTTTGGACTAGACTTAGTTGCCATACTAAACTCTTTATTCCGAGATACCTCCAAGGTCTCAATTAAATCAGCGTGATTTCTCATGAATTGCATAAATGTGTTGAATGTAATTATGCTATCTTTATCTAAGCGACCCTTTACCTCCTCCCACTCACGATAGGATTTCTGGTCTAATTTATGAGTAATAATATAAATCAATAGCGTGTCCCAGTGGTCAACTGGTTCACCTAACGATTCTAAAGCCCGCAGGTTCTTGTTAACAGCATCAATTAAATACTTTAATGAAACCGATGATTCCTTTGTAACAGACTCAATTTGAAATAGGGCAGACACATGATTCTGCACAAGTAAGCGTTTATTATCATACCTGTCGCATAGAAGTTTCCAAGCTACGGCATAGTTACCCGCAGAGAACTCAATTGACTGGATAACCACAGCAGCAGCGCCCTCCAAACATGCACGTAAATAATGGAACTTGTTAATATCATCAATATCTTCATTGGAATGAATGAGGCTTACGAAGCTATCGCGAAACTCAAGGTAATTATGATATGAGCCACTAAATTTCGGTAAGTTTATTGTAGGTAATTTAACGAGTTTGTGATTATTTGTATTAGAACCTCTTTCACTGCTTGTTGACTTATCTACAGAATTATACTTAATTAACAAATTTTGAGCCTTAGCTAATGATTTATAATAAATAGACTCAAAATCAGAACGTTCAGAATACTGTCCCTCTATATTCTCCATTACACATTCCAATGCTAACTGTATCTCATCATATTGGTCATACAACGACTCCATCTTACCAATGCGCAACTGCAATTCCGCTGCATCTTGATCATTAAGGGTCTTACCAGAAAGTGAATCGATATAATTGGTAAATATGGTTAAACGGCCTTTAAAGCTTGCTCGTTTTTTAATAAGTTCCTTTTCTCGGTCAGCCATTTGGGAGTCAAGCGAAATCAACCTGGAACTGATACAATGTAATGTTAAATATTTGACAGGTAAAAAGGTTATAATAGGTAAGTATGCTTTAAATTAACTACTTTAGGTTTACAATTGTTACAATATTACTCAATTATACTGTTTACGTTAATGTTTTAGCAATAATGAATTAACAATTTTATGTTGTAGGTAGGTATTTTGATTTTGTAGAACAATATAATACAAGGTCACTTAAACTCAAACAAATTACGAACAATTACAATAAAGTACCAATAATATACGCACCTTACAACTTGCAAAGGGATTTACTTACACTTTACAATGAATACAGAGACTGAATAATACTTATTATACTTGACCGAATGCTGGGTGCATATTATTATTCCCGCTTTTATACCGGCTTTTTCTTCGTACGCAATTAACTTGATTTACTATCCACTGTGCTCGGTTCTATCCACTATCCACTGATTTTCCACTTTGGTTCCGATATTTTAGATTCGGCTACGATGGACCATGTTGGGGTTTTGAAATAACTGCAGCTTCATTAGTTAGTAACATTAATTTTTTATTCCGCCATTTTTGACAACAAGAAGACAAGAGAAAAAATATGACGTTTAGATGCAAAGGCTAACAATTTATAAGTCCGGTTTATTACGGTGGCAACATTTCCCAACAGACATCATTCAAGAGGAATACGGGGAGGAAATAGGATAGTGATTACATCAGTTCATAGAAAGAAGACGTATTGGATTTTCGAGAAAATATAGAAGTGATTGAAACATGTTCGATCCACTAACATAAAAGATACAAACATGTATGTATGTCTTGTTCGAGTGTTTATAGTGAAAGTTCGTCCATCTGTTGATTCAGGCCTTGGGGACACGGTCAATTACGTTTATTAAACAAACTGTGTCACATATAGTATGTTTACATCTGAAACAAAATTAAATTAGACTAGACATTCTGTAAATTTCTACTTGAACTATTACTAATAATGACGGTTCAACTGTTTTCATCGTCATTGATCCCTAGCGCATGCCTATGTATTTACGTTTTTCATTTTTAATATATTTAATTATCTGCTTCAATAGACTTTTTGTAAATTATTGGTCTAATTTAAATGTTCAGAATATATTTTAATCGTTAATCTTCGACCTCTTCCAGTCTGGTGTATTTTTATATAAAACACTAGCTGACCCGGCAAAATTTGTACCGCCTCAAAATCTATTTATCAAATGTATTTCATGCAAAATATAGCCTATGTTACTCGTGGATAATGTAGGTTTCGAATGGTGAAGGAATTTTTAAAATCGGTCCAGTAGTTTTTGAGCCTATTCATTACAATCAAACAAACACACAAAGTTTTCCTCTTTATAATATTAGTATAGATGAATAGGTTAGTTTCATGAAAGTACCTATAATGGAAAACAGCTACGGCCTACCCGATTGTTTTAACGACGTAACCATATCCTAACAGAGTCCGTTGATATGACACATAGTTTGTTTGATGTCAATCTCCTATTCAAAGATAAATGAGGCTATCGATAACCGCCCGACGTCAAAAGCTTGGGAACTCCTCCTATTGTTACAGATGACAAACATAACCCACGCTCTCCTCTTTAATGGGAATTACGGATCAAGTACGATAAATTACCTTGCATGACTAAATAACCGAAGCTTTTAATGACATCGACCCGTCGAATAAATTAAGGGCCGTTCAAGTATTACGTAACGCAATTTTTGAAGATTTTTGACCCCCCCTCCCCCCCTTGTAACGCACCGTAACTTGCGTTACGTAATACTTGAACGCCCCCTTATAGGTTTAGCGCCCGACATATTGGATTTAGATTAGCGTCACTAATCTAATCATGCATTATCATTCAATGCAAAACTCAATTAGCTGGCGTAATTGGGTTAAAATTAAATTGGCAAATTTGACTCTTATTTGCATACGAAATGACAAAACAAATTAAATAAAAGCATGTAATAAGTAGCATTTCAGTATACCCACCACTATATTATTATGACTGGGGTTTTAGTGCGGTGAAAATCCCACATAACCCAACGTCGCTCCCACGTCGTTGGGTACCTTTTGAAGGTTTCCCCTCGTAAAAAAAAAGGTAGATAAAATACCTGTCTATCTATTGTTTCAAACATCTTCTTCTCACGTGTACGCTTTCAATTATTCTGTCAGAATAAAACGTCGATTTCAAGTCATACTTTGAAATCAGTTTCGTAACAAGAAGGTTAATGATATCGATATCTGAAAAGTGTGACTAGCAATTTCCCTGAAGATCTTACGAAATGACTTCATTTTCACACATGAAGTAAGTCAGCGTTAAGCGCATCAACTAGCCTACGTGCGTGGAAAGCGAGTTCGGAGAACGTTTTTAGGCATACTAAAAAGAAAGATTTAAACTGAAAAAAATTAGGCATAAAATAGTAGATTATTCATTGATTCAATAATAGTAGTCCTATTCTGTATAATTCACATCCTACAACGGTTTCATTCATGGAGGATTAATTCTTCAAAGAAATTGAGTGGAATACCAAAACTGTTATACGGACATCGTCGTCCCTACAGTTACGAAGGCCCCTAGTATGATTATAATTTTACGCCCCCGAGTCCTTATTTTCTAGGAAGCGAAATATCATAATATAACCTGACTTAGCTTACTGATAAGACAGTTTAATAGGTAATATCGTATTGTACTTGACACTTTCTTCAGGAGTGGGACATAATATAAAACTTAAGCATGAGATACAATAGAAAACAACGTAAATACTTTGTTATATTTTATTACGTAAATATGAAAAATACATTTCTTTATTACTTACTTGAACATATTATTTTCTTTCCCAACATTTCAAGTTATTAAGTCAGCAAGAGTTTCCCTTATCACGTAACTTTTCAAATACAAGTCATAACGAGCGACGTCTGAAAAATTAATGCTATAAACAAGGTTGATGTTCAGTGAACTGTAAGATAGAATGTATCGAGCCTGTGTCAGTCAACAGCGGTGGTAGTGGAATAAATGCCATTGGTAATAATATTGAATCTAGTACAAATGTTAACAGGGTAAAGGTAACAGAATTGGACAGTGTGACCTTTGATACACGCGTGAATTGATAGACTTAGGGCAAAATTTATTACAAAATAATATGTTTATTTACTATGAGGATTGTATGTCTTTATTTACTTTTTTATATTCACAATTTCAACATTCACAATTCTATGTCCAGCTCAAACCATAAAATTTAAATTGTCAACAACTTGACCATAACTGACCAAAGTTTTAGTAGCTATTAGGAACCCTTTAAATTTTATTTATATTAATTATTATTCATACAAATCTAAAGAAAAACCGCTTGTGATGTTCCATGGTCAGTTTCTAATGCGTCCATAATTACCCAACCATATCCTTAATGTAACGCTTAAGTACAGAAGTAAAGTGTAAATTCCATAATACAATGTTTACCGTACGAATTTTACCATAAACCGAACTTTCAGGTATGTATGCTTCCTTATGGTGTTTTATTTCACCGTTATAGGCATGTGAACAAATGTTGAACATTTATTGTAAAGAAATACCGTGATTTTTTCATTGTTGTAAGCATAGATAAGTATAGATATCTCACCGCCTTATAATTGGATGCCATTCAATGGCTTAAACGGCTGACAATTCTGTCAGCCATTAATGGTTGTCATGGTGTACGGTGTAATTATCGACTCATTCGTAAGTGATTTATAAACTATAAAACTACATTTTTTAATATTTTTCAAACACAAAAATAGATGACAGTGACAATTTCAAGTGTCAAAACTGGTTACATTTTCATGTCAGGAGTGAGTAATCTTTACTCTATGGTTGTAAGCAATACAAAGCTATTATTTACAAAGCTGCACGTATAAATTGTGTCTTATCAACAGTGTGCTAGAATGGTTTAATATAAAAATGTTTTAGTATGGCAACATTACAGACCGCTTGTGGGGTCTACGTCTATCTGTGCGTACTCTGCTCTGTACTCTATGCTATCTGTCTTTCTTAAGATTACGTCAATTTTTTCATTCTGTCATATTTTCAACGCGTGTTTGGTTTGCCAAGTTTTATTCTGTGGCATTATGCTAAATATTGATGGTTCGCCGGCTATATAACAGGAAAGCATTATTATTATATACCATAAATCGAGCACACTCTTTACACTAGCAGAATAATACACGAGAGAATATTAATATTGTGTACTCAGGTGATAATTTGTTATTAAGACACTACTAGACATTGCTATGTCGCGTCTTTTAATATTTTTCACGTTTTTATATTCAATCTTATTAAAAAGTGCAACTGGACTAGGCGAAATAATCTATGCTATAAACGCTGGTGGACCGGCCCACACTGACATTTATGGAATACATTATGAGAAAGATCCGCTACAAGGCAGAGTCGGAACGGCTTCGGACTATGGTAAGCAGCTTGTTATGATCGGGAGAGTTAATTCTAAAGATGAAATACTCTATCAGACTGAACGGTACCATCACAGTACGTTCGGCTATGATATACCTGCTAATAAAGACGGTGACTATGTGTTAGTACTCAAGTTTAGTGAAGTTTATTTTAACGCACCAAATATGAAAGTGTTCGATGTCGTGTTGAACGGAGATCATACCATCGTAGCTGATCTAGACATTTTTGACAAAGTTGGTCGTGGGGTGGCTCATGACGAGTACATTCCATATTCCATAAAAAATGGCAAACTATATTACAATGAAGAAGAATCTGACATACGAGGAGGAAAAATTAAAGTGGAATTCATTAAGGGCTACAGGGACAATCCTAAAATTAATGCATTATATGTAATGAGAGGCACTATTGACGAAGTTCCTAAGCTGCCGCCAATGGTTTGGCCAGAAAATGAAACTGAGGAACCAAGAGAGGAAATTGAAGAGAAGAATAGTAAATCCCGTCGCACTAGTGGCCCTAAGCAACCAGATCCATACTCTATGGACGAGAGCTCTGTACTAATTCCTGTATTTATTACAATCGGAGCCTTTATACCCCTATTGTTTTGTCTGTGTAAACTTTGAAGTTATGTAGTTAAAATTTATTGTACATTTTTGTGAGTTGCTAAGTCATGTTTTTCATATTTAATAAATTTTAATTGCGCATTGTCTTGTCACGGTTTGCAAAGCTCAAAGCCACATAGTACAAATCAAGTAAAAATATGAAGTTTACTAGTACCCGTCCCAAATAATATATTTATTTCAGCACATATATGCTTACAGTAAGCACTTAATATTGCAATGCACAAATTGTGTAAATAAATCATCCTAAGTTTTATAAAGACTTATTTATTAAAATCCCAACCTGCCATGTAAGTTCTTTTATATTAATATGAAATTATTTTAAAGCAACATGATTGCAAATTCAATATCACTAATAAAAATAAGATAATCTAGTTGTTGATAATCTAGTTGAAATCTAGTCAGTAAAATTATATCAGTAAACAATAAATTATTTATTATCATTTAAAAAATGTTTGTAAAAAAGTTATCTTGAATTAACATGGTGCCTTCATTATTACGTTGTATAATTCTTTGGAACAAGACAAGTAACTCTTGCTATTAAATAAAATTTAAATTTGGTACTAGCATAATGCCAGTTGAATTGCTCATTACATTAATAAAAAGAAGTCAAGTGTTGGACTTAAAATAATGAGACTGCATTTACATTATTTACATTATGCTAGATATAAGGTAGAAATAAAAACAACAATCTGTTATATATACTTAAATATTTTTATTACAGTCTCATACATTTGCTTTACACAATTAATTAAAAACGTGCTTATTATTTTGAATCAGCATTATCACTCTTGTTTTCTCGTCTTAACTTCATTTTTTGGGATAATTTCACCAGCTTTAGTAACCTGTAATGATAAATACATAAAACATTAGCATGTACCAGATTTACACTCATTATTTATTATTAATAATCAATCTAATTGAAAAGATTGGCATTGACTACTTCTGTATACTTAAAAAATATCAAAATTAGATCTTTGTTAAGCAAAATTTGAATAGATTGGGTATTAATAATTAACATAAATCAATAAAGTATCCATGTATCTACGGATTTATTAATTCAGAAATCTGATACAAAGTGTATTAAATATCTGAATTTTTTTGACCAAGTAAACAGAACTTACCTACCGTACAAAGAAAATTGATAAGTCTTTTTTAGTTTCATGGTCAATATACTTAATTAACTTCATTCATCAATATTCAAAATTGTAATTGTATGATTAACTACGAATAATATTGTGTCCACTTTTCCTGTCACGCATGTTTTTGCCCGCACGCGCGTTCATCCCATACACAAAAATTAACTCGCAACACCGCAACCGGCATGCGTGTGCGTATGAAACGAAAGGATTCAAATGAACCGCGTGCGGGTGTAAACATCCGCGACAAAAATACGCGCACTCGGAGCACATGGCCACATCCGAACTACAGGCCCTGAGTTAGGATCCAGCCAACGGCAATTTTAAG
Source organism: Epargyreus clarus (assembly GCF_041222505.1). Taxonomy (NCBI): domain Eukaryota; kingdom Metazoa; phylum Arthropoda; class Insecta; order Lepidoptera; family Hesperiidae; genus Epargyreus; species Epargyreus clarus. The sequence goes on from NW_027332233.1 coordinate 8,279,985, forward strand.
GGAACGGACAGAAACCTTTATCGACCTATTTTCAAAGGGCAACATGAACCACGGCCCGCGACTTGTAAAAATTAGGCCCGCAAGTTTCAAAATGTCGCCCGTACTTGACTAAGCAAACGGCCACCACAGGGTCGACCTTTTGTAAATGTTGTTCTATTATAATACCTAATAGTAATAAAAGCAAACATTTCTAAGTAGTTACATAAATATATGATTTTAGAGTAATATTTTTACTAAATTAATAAATAATCCCTATGATGTCACCAATAATTGTATCCGTATTTCAAAAGCGAATATTTATAATAGTTGGTAGAGTATAGGTTTCTGAGAGTCCATCAACCAACCCACCAACCCAACTATAATAAAAATATGATGGTTTTCACTTTTGATGTAGATAAATATAGATTTTATTATAATAAAATATATAACTTACGCATTTCCTGCCCCTTGTAGTTGTAATTCGCAGTCACCCTTACTATTTATAACAAAGCCTTTTTTGCATGATGTTGGTGTTGTTGTTGTATTCGAACTTACAAACGAAGTTGTTGCAACCGTTGTATCTCGTATAAGTACTGGTGAATCAGTCGCATTATAAGTGGTGACTTTGTTTTTTACGGTACTATTCTCATTGTCGATAGTTTGATTTTGTGTAACTCCCGTAGATTCAAAGGCTTGCGTCGGTGTTGTGGCTTCTAAAATCACCGTTGTGGTAATAGTCACATTATCTTTTACTGCATCAGGTTCAACGGTTGTACTTGTAACGTTTAACGGTCTCGGAGTGGTGCGGTTTTGTGGTTTTATTGTCATATCAGAGTAATCGTAAGCGTAATCATAATCCTGAAAACATGTTTTATAACGAATGAGTTTTATTGCGGTAAGAAATGTAAGGATAACTACCTATACTTTAGAGGCAACAGGAGTAAATAACATAGTAGGTAATTAGGTATACGTCCTACAGGGAAACTATTTAGTAAATTACATCAATGAGAACAGCTACCTATTTATTTATTTACTTATTTCAACATAAAAGTAGTATAGTAAACGAATTATTAAATCGGTAAAGTAATTTTAAATCCGCTAGTTATAAACTTTAAGCCTTTTGCGTGTATTGTTTTTCTTTTATTATGCAAAACACGTTACCTTTATAAGGTGCTTTTAAACTTAGGTAAAACCTGACGTATTTGGATTACGAAATTAGATCTCTATAAAAATGTACCTACTTATTTAATTAATTTAAAATAGTTCTTTAATTTTCTAACATCGTAACAAAAAGCTCGTAAATAATAATTAAATTTATTTGTACTCACTACATATTCTTCTTTTCCACCTTTCATAAGTGCGATAATATGTAAACCCTTTAAATCAACTTGAACATTTAGATCACCAGATTGACTCTGATCAAAGAATGTCGAATCGACGAATACTGATAGCAAAGAGTAAATAATTAAAAGTATTTTAATACACATTTTTATCCGGTTACTTTTGAAATATTTAGTTTAGTGTAATTTTGTTTGTTGCGAACGAGTCCCACGAACAAGCACGACTGGCTGTCGCTGGCCGCCCTGCGCGCTTCTTTACCAAGTTATTTCCATCAACATAACAGTTATTTCAAGTAACCGTGGGAAGGTCGATAGCCTCGGCCAGTGCAGTGCGTCCTCAAACGCTGATAACACAAGGACCGCAAAAATTCTTACTTATTGATTTAAAGATATAGACGAGCCTACATCGGATTTATGCGATTACAACAAAATGTACTTAATGAAAAAATGTTGTATATGAGTTGACGTACTTACATAATGTGGGTTAATTAAATCTTGTGATATATACATTACACACCTATTGTCATCAGAACTTTCCAAAACATCAAATTCGAAGAATTTGATCTTTGTAGTATTTTCAAGTGGATCAGTTATTATAATTAATACATATCGGTAGTTATGGCGCTAATCTTATTTAAGTCTTATAAGTCTTATTAAGGTCTTATTTAAAGTCATTTCAAAAATTAGTTTTTTCAAAATTTCTTAAATTTTTAGCAGGTGCACAGTTATAATTTCCATTGATTTTCGAATAAAAAGGGCAATGATACTGCATATATTTTTTAATAATAGAAGTACGTAACGGTTTAACTGGTCCCTGCAGCCTGCAGCCCAATGGGCGTAGGTCACCAAATGTATCCAAATAAATATAGGTTTAAGGTCTAAGGGACCGTTCACACCGACCGGCTCGGAGAGGAGAGCACATTTTTATCACGTTGGAAACAGAGTTTTAAGTACCTAATTGTATTAAGGTTTATTTTGCATGTGCACTCCTTTTGTCATTCAGAATACTTGAACGCGCTTCGTTTGAAATAATAAGAGGAGCCGACCGGCTCTAACTGCGTGCTCGTTCTCACTCGCGCAGCCGATCGGCTCCGATTGCGAGCGCACCCGCATTCAGATTCAGATCTTTACCAGCTGGCTTATGTGAAATATGTAATTGGCAGCTCCGCTCCGGCCAATTCCAAGCGTATATGATCCGGTCTGTGTGAAAAGAAAAATGCGGGCCGATGCTCTCCGAGCCAGTCTGTGTGAACGGACCCTTAAATATAGTCTAAAGTCTAAAGTTGACCACAAACTTATACCATTTAGTATAAATACATTTAAAATTACTCAGAACGAATAATAATTTGCTCACAAACGCCTTTATCTACGACAAACGAAATCCTAAATGATCAAATCGATACTCTGCACATAAATGGGATTCATTCATAATGTAATGGTAAACCGATAAAATTTATAGATTAAATAGTAAAATATTTGGCCCTCAAGTGCGGGCCAACTCGCACTTGGAGGGTTCCGTACCACAAATTTTTGTAGTAGTGAAAATGAGAATTGTGAACAGTTTTACACATTACGGTTCAATAGATAAAGCGAGACACGCCTTAAAATAGCGGTTTATTGTTTGGTTACCCCCATTTCTTTTCTTTCTTTTGTCTTTGTTGCTATGGCCACTATAGCGGCCACCATTGTGCATATTCTGTGAAAATTTGAATTGTCTATCTATTACGATTCCAGAGATAGACCCTTGCGTCATATGGACAGACTGCAGAGGCTTAGTAAAAGGGTTGTATTTTTACCCTTAGGGTACGGAACCCTAAAAACCAAATAGAAGGTACGTATAGTTAGACAAATTAAATAACTGCCCATAATCGAATAAAATCAAATGTTGTATAAATTAGTTATTTAATATGGAACTAGAAAAATCTGAATGATTTTGATAGATTTGATAAAAAGCGAACGAAAAATGCCGATTTCTATTCATAACAATTAAGAACTGTTAAAAAAAATTGATAGAAGGTAATGCATAGGTATGATTTTTGTTGTTGTATGCGATAGCTTCTCGGTCTTATCACTATTTGACCTATGACAACTTGTTAATAAGTATAGGTACGTATAAAAACGAGATAATTAAAATTATAAAAAATACAGTAAAAGGGGTCAAAGGTAAATGCTGGTGAACAACGGTAAGGATTTTTTTATAATATAGGAGTAGCAGACGGGCACGGTGTCCAACTATGGTAAGTGGCTGCTGCCGCCCATAGATATCTGTAATCAACCTCAGGTAGGCCACAGATACGCCATTACCCCGGAGGACTAAGCTGGAACGCCTCGGAAAAGTATGTCTCTCTTACCACACCCTTAAGACCAGAACACAACAGCTTTTAACACTGTTGTTATGAGGTAGAAATAAGTGTGGCGGTAGTGCCGCCGAAATCGAACCACAAAGGATTCTACCACCTTTAAATAGGAAGTAAATAAATAAAAAATATAGACCTATATAGATAAAGAATATAAATATGAATACTGGCTATATATACATTATTTTCTCAATATTACATGTAATAATATTACATATTTAACATATTAAAACATTTGATTATAAATGTGTCTTTATAATCTCATTGTTCATTGTTGCATCTATATAGCGTACAGTGAAAAAAATTAAGTCTATGGATAATTCAGTCACTGACAGTAATAAAGTTAGGCTGAAAGGCAAAAAGCCAAGGCCGTAAAACATCATTAAAAAAAGTCACTGACAGTGACACATATATAGCAACAAACTGTCAATTACAGTTGAAATTCTGACAATTAAAACAGACGCAGTGTTGCAAAAAGTATAACAATCGCCATCTTCTAGGCAATCTGATATGAAAAGTTTGTCTGATAATCACTTTTGTTCCATTTTATTTCCTAGCGATAAGAATACACGAAGCAGTGATAGCCTAATGGTTAAGAAACTCGGCCTCTCGATCGAGGGGTCTGAGGTTCAAATCCCAGGCCCTCGCACCTCTGATTTTTCAAAGTTATGTGCGTATACTTGCTGAAACATTGAAGGAAAACATCTTGCGCAACAGTTAGACGATATAAATTTTCGCAGCCCCTTTGCAACTTCGGACGTTAAGACGCAGGTATCAAGTTAATCTTCATCTGCTTCGGACGAACTGCCCGCCGTGTTCCCTGTTTATCGCAAAACGTCACCTTGGAGTTGAAATCAAGAATGAATAGTCTACTTTTGGGCAAGCTTAGAAATAATCACATATTATCATGCGATATCGAGGCCAAACGAATCATTAAGTAAAAGAAATAATAATCATCCATACGGTCAGGGAAATTTTTAATATTACTAATCTGAAGGCTATTGTTGTTGATAACAGATTAAATATTTATAATAATTAAATGCCATGTTTGTTGTCTGCTTTTTATTTCAATTTTATTGACAGTTACAATTTATTTATCTTTTTTTTCTATGTGCGGCAAATCAAAAAGTCGCTAGCGGCAACACTGACAAGATCTCACGTCAACAATGTCAGTACGTGCTCGAAGATTTGTAACGTGTGTATCTTCTTACACTCTATTTACAAAATAAAACGACCATTTTGTTATTGTTTACATTTATGGGAGCGATACCAAAAACCTGCATGGTGTAGATTTGCAATAAGTCATCGCTCATATGCATACAATTAACGAGATATGTAAAAAATCATGATTAAGTTTTGGAAAAGCGCAGGTAAGACTCATTGTAATTGGTCGTCACTAGTTATTGCGGCTGCTGATACGATGATTGCACTACAATGACTACTGAGTTAACACGTCGTATATTGTTGCAGCTAAAGGCAAATCAGGCTGCCCGGTGCGACCGCCTGAACATAGACCTTTACATTCTGATATCAAGAATTCGCTTAGCATAGAATTGGGAAGTGAAATCGAATGTAAGCATTTTTTTTGTATTATTTGGAGTATTTTCACATATATTATATTAATGAATTTAACGCCCAATTTAAATTTTCAGGCCAATCGGATATATTTGAGAAAAAATCAAAATTATCTTTTACATTACATGACATACTTGTTGACAAGAAAGCCATAAAATATTTTATGTTATTTATGGAAACTATTGGCAAACACCTATTGGTTAGGTGTTGGTTGGAGTTTGACAATTTTAAGTTTCAAGTGTCTGATAAAAATAAGATAAATGAAGATGATAAACGTATACAGATAAGTCGCACCAAAAGTTTTGATGTTCAGTGTACTAGCAACACCCAACAACGGGATGAGGACTCAATTTCACATAAGTTCAGCTGGAGATCCAGTACTAGCAACTTGAAGCTGAACAGATCTGAGTGTTCAACAAGCTCGTGTGGGAACCTAACAGAGAATACAGCCTTCAGAGAAAACTTTAATCCTTATGAAAAAACATTTGTAAATCTAACAGAAGAAGCAATTAACCTATTTAAGAAGTATGTTGCATTGGAAGCACCAAATAAATTACAGCTGCCTGATGACTTGAGAAAATCAGTAATAACTAACATATGCCAGCCTGAAGGTGAAATTAGGGAAGATTGCTTTGAGCCTGTGCAACATGCATTATTTAAACAAATGGAAACATACTTTAATGAGTTTCAAAATAGTCCACTATATGTAAAGGCACAAATTGACGTCTTAACTACGGGCTCGATTGATCTTGCTGACATTTTATATAATGACACCATATTATTCTATTTCACAGAATACTTAGAACAAGAATCTTGTAGTATTTTGTTGGAATTTTTAATGGCAGTTATGCATTATAGAAACAATATTATTAATAACAATGATTTGAATACAGAACAGGTCCAAGGTGATGCTATTATTCTGTATGACAAATATTTTTCCCTTCAAGCAACTAACCCTGTTGGATTTCCTACGGAGATAAGGTTAAAGGTAGAAAGTGATATATGTGCAGAAGAAGGACCTCTTCCAACAAGCTTTGATGTACCCTTTAAAATTATATATCAAACACTGTCAAACTATGTAAAAACATTTTTAGAGTCAGAGTTATATTATTCTTATCTGTCAGAAATGGTACATTCTGTGGATAGATTATGGTCTTCCAAGTTTAAATCGCATTCAGACTGTAGTAGTGAATTTAGCATAAGCACCCAAAATACTCTATTAGCTATGGGAGATCCTCTCTATAAAAAGAAACGAAATCATTCTGTACCTGATATGTCTATAGATTCAAACCAGCTTTACAATGCTGATGCACTATGGCAAAGAAAAAAGCATGACGGTTTAAGTCTCGGAAGAATAAACAGTCTAGGTAGGTTTGAGTCGAAATTTGAGCCTGACCCAGACAAAAAAGATAGATCTGTATTAAAGAAAATGGTAAGCAAACTTGTGCCAACAAATACATCTAAAGTTGAAGAAGAGATGGCTTGGCAAATAGCTCATATGATTGTTAAAGATGTAACTGATTTAACCATGGCACCCCCTGATAATGATAATGGGGATATATGAATGTGATAGTTATTCTCTAAATATATTTTGTAAATAAATGATAAAACTTATAGATAATAAAATAATGTTTAACATTGTTTGTCTATATTGCTTATCCCCTTATATATCTTGCTGGCATTTGTGTATGTTGAATGCATATCTAAAAAAATGATAACCATTCCTTGATAACTAATAATATATTTCCTTGATATCTTGATAACTTTTGCTTGCAAACTTATTTTCTTATTTTATTAAATCCGAATAATTTTAATTCGATATTAATTTGTAATAAAACAATGTTTTTTTTTAATATAAATGTAATATATTTATATCAAATCTTATAAAACATTGTAAATATTGTATACGCATTTATACAACATTGTATAAACTGTAATAGTAATACATTTATTTACCACATAAAAATATATACAGGGTGAATTTTTCAAACGGGCCTTCAGGGCCAAATCCGAAACTATAAGGATTAGCGAAAAATGCTGAAAGGAGTTACGAGGCCGATTTTGATAAAAACTAAAAGTGCATCATTAGTTTTTTAAAATATTTTTTTCCTTAGCCGGGAATCGAACGAGTTCATTTTGGAAAAAAAATACACCCTCTATATTATTTCACTACCTGATAGTGTCGCTTATAAGGATCAAATTCTGGGAAGTAATGTTATGTGACAAATTAAAGGAAAAGGAAAATTTTGAAGAAAACACGTATTTTTCCATACATTGGCATACTAATCCTCAAGGATTATACATAACAAATGATTTATGTATAATTCTTTAGAAACATACGTAAGTCATACCATTGAAAAATTTGTTGGTTAATCAACTAATTATTCGATGTTATAACCGTGACATTCGGCTTAGTATGAGAAAGTAATAGTTTGGCAAATAAATTACCGCCGTGTTTAGGATTTATTTTTGATTTAAAATAGATAAGTGATAAAATAATATTTTTTATTGTTTGTTGTTTATAACTACGTTTCAACAATAAATATGATTTTCTATATCTCTTTGTTTAGTTATCACTCGGATTTGACTCGAAAAAGACATTCTCGCAAATTGGCAATTTTACATCTGTATTAAACGAAACTCCGCTCATAGCAAGTTAAATCTATTATAATGGTCCTAAAAGTAACCTTGACTAAGTCGGACATAAAAATTTGAATTCTTGAAGAACAAAACGTCCATTTCGAATGATTTGAAGCATTGAGCAAAAAAATTGAAATGTTTAAATTGATGAATGGCGGGAACTTAACTGCCAAATTAATATGAAGAAATATGTATTTTCTTAAAATTGAGGCTTTTCCTTTAGTTTGTCATTTACCATTACTTCCCAGATTTTGATCCTTATAAGCAACACTATCAGATAGTTGAATAATATAGAGGGTGTATTTTTTTTCAAAATGAACTCGTTCGATTCCCGGCTAGGGAAAAAGTTATTTTAAAAAAGTAATGATGCAGTTTTAGTTTTTATCAAAATCGGCCTCGTAACTCCTTTCAGCATTTTTCGCTAATCCTTATAGTTTCGGATTTGGCCCTGAAGGCCCGTTTTAAAAATTCACCCTGTATACATGTTAATTGATTTTCCTCAAATACACAATCATTAATAACTCTTATGCCTAAAGTTCATTATTATTTATCAGTCAACACAAACTCAAACATTTCCATACAGTCAAATTGTACATTATGTACTTAGTCTAAGGAATATAACTGGTAATATTTTAAACAATAAGAATCGAGATTTATTTTAAAACATTAAATGATGCATACACCTGCATAATTATCGTGTACAAAGTCCTATCATATAGTGTATCAACAATAGTAGATTGAGGAATATAATTATTAAGATTATGATCAAACAAACTTCTTTTACATAAAGTTGAACATTATTATGTTAATCGCTTTATTCAAAATGATGATTAATAGTCTACAGTTAAAAATAAACATTATTTATTATCTCACATTAAAAGATGTGAGACATTATATATGTATATATTTTATTTCCTCTCAATACACTTTACAATGTCTAATAACAATGATGTCTGATTTGTATCCATTACAATTATTTACAGTTCCAGTCTTTTGATCCGTGACTTGCTTAAACCCTGTTTACATACCAATTCCTGTAAGTAGATCATAGTAGAAATACTGCAGATTATAGAGTTGCATAGTTATCTAAACTTGGTGGTATGTTAGACATCTGTAATCGAGCTGGCTCTGAACCCAGCAGAGGTGACTGTTCATCCAGAAAATTAAATTCCTTTTGTAAAGTTGGGAAAGTCACTCTATATCTTCTTTCATGGGTATTCCATTTACGATATACTAACGCATTAAGTAAGGCTTGCATTGGGTTAATCAGTGCCTGCAACAAAATAAAAAAATACTATAAATAATATTGTAACTTTTTTTTTCATTGTAAGATAATTGATGTGATTCACATACCATTGTGTACCATATACTAATTATCAGTTTGACAGGCATTTGAAACCACATTGTCCAAACCAAAACACCATTGATTAGATTTGGTAACCAACATACATAGAAGACAACATTGATAAGGAAAAATTTCAGTCTGAGTGCATCAACAACTCTTCTCTCTTTACTCGTAAACTGAAACAAAAAATCGTATACATAACACGTCATTGTTATATCGCACATATAATATATTTACAATAAAAACTATTATAAATTATTACGATTACTTTACAAAACTTCTACCAAGTTTTTGTTCATAATAAAATAGTAACAGCAAATTTACTGAATAAACTTGCTTCCTCTACAATTACTTGGAAACAAGTTGCAAATGCATTCCGCACACCAATAGGTGGCAGCACTAAATCACATAATACAAACAGGTTTCTATGAATTAGAAAAGCTTACCTGTGCTAAAGGTAATGCAATTGCCATTTCCACATTCTTACTTGATAACACATACATGATGGGGTTTACAATCATAACCATAGCTATTGGTAAATATGTAGCACAGTAGTTTGGCAAGATTTTGTAAAGAGCACTTGTTACTGATGTTAAATTGTGACATCTGAAATATATAAACAAATGGCTTTATTTTCAAACTTAAAAGTAACATAGAAATATACAGGTTTTTTTTTTATATAATATAAGAGTAGCAGACGAGCAAGCAGTCCACCTGATGGTAAGTGGCTACTGCCGCCCATGGACATCTGTAATCAACCCCAGATAGGATTAAATATTCCTACCTGAGGTCGGCCACAGATGCGCCGCTACCCCTGAGGACTAAGCTAGAACGCCTGGGAAAAGTCTATCTCCCTTACCACACCCTTCAAACCGGAACACAGCAGCGCCTAACACTGCTGTTATTAGGTAGAAATAGGTGTGGCGGTGGTGCCGCCGGAGTCGAACCACAAAGGGTTCTACCACCTTCAAAATGTATATTTAACTAATACATTCTATGGGCGTATATAGGGGAAAGGTTCAGAGGGTCCCCTACTAAAGGGTATACAAGAAAAAATAGTATATGTACAGCTAGTTGCAAATTCAACTTACTCCCTAAGAGGCACAAATCCACACATATACCTAACGAAACCACCCACTTTCGCCCTCGGCTTTGGCAAAGCTACAATTATGCCCACAGTGAAATGTGATCTTTATTTATTATGTAGTATATTATATGCTTTATAGTATCAGAATAATAACATTATGATTAACATTACAATACTAATTATTACTAATTATTGAAACAAATTCACATACTCAGCATTAGGAACATAAAGTATGGATAATCCAATCCCAGTTGTTGCCATGGGGAATCCCCATGCAAAAGAATGGTATAAAATTGGATGAGAATCGCGACCCTTGATTGCAAGCCACGTGTCAATTGCATAAAACAAGGTCCAAAACCATGTCACTGTATAAAAATACTGTGTCCATGCCTAAAACAAAAATGGATTAGTTTAAAAGATTTTTGCAAATTAATTTACTCAGATGTCCAAAGTCAACCATAAAGAAAACATTATATATCTATGTGTTTTAAAAAAATTGATAAATCCAAAGCTTATGAGTAGCTAGAACAAATAGACCAGCACTCCACTAGAAGACTGCAATGGTGGAAACAGATACTAGGGATATAGGAGTTAGAGAAATGGCTTATGACAAGATAATATTAAGGTTTTTTATAAAACAAACATACAAAACAACTAAATATTATTTTTATGAATGACATGCAATGTATAATACTTACTGATGTTATACTGCAAAACAATACGCTAACGTCATCACCTGGCATTGGCATAATATTTTTGTATCTTAACCATAGTGAAGAACGAACTAACACACCTAAAAACATTTAAAATAACATTAAACAATTATTAATAATAAGTTGGTTCAAAAACCTGAATTCAATGAATGAAAATAAATAATGTGATAACATAATCAGTGATTTATTGCAACTATGCAATAAATAATTGTCTTCTACTATATACCTAATTAGTGTCATTAAAAACTGGTTTAGTGATTATTATTACAATACCAACCATTGATTGGTATTCATATTCCGTCATTATTATATTCTTGTCTTAATGTTGTGATATGAAATATGCAGTAGCACATAAAGAATTTCTATTAAAAATGCTAATTATAGATTTCCATAAATATCAGGAACCGTAAAATATATCCATCGCTTTGTAGAGTAAGCCAACTTTATTGTAAAAATATACATATTTTAGAAGAAAATCTAGTTTAAAGGGGTGGCAAGGGGTTCCAACTTTATATTCAGGGGTAACAACACATCCGAGTCGAACCTTAGGTGCGACTGTAATACAGCCTGGGGTTGATAATCAATTAATCGATATCCATGGGCAACAGTGGCCTCTAACCATCTGGTAGACTTCATGCTTATCAGTTACCTCTATAATATGAAAATAAAAATAATAACGGCATTTATAACCTCCTATTCATGATAACATACCAAAAGATGCCAGAAGATCAGCAACTGCCAGCCAAATTATTATGCGTCTCCCTCTACTCGAGGAATAGCTGTACAATCTTTGAGAATCAGTTGGCACAAGGCACGGGAAAATCTGAAAAAATACCAATAACAATATTAAGAATCAATAAAATGTTGTCTTCAAGTACAATTCAATACATATTAAAAATCTAGAGAAAGATTGAAATTACAAGAAACTCAATAACAAATTATACAACATAGATTACACCTCAGCCATATACATTACTGCCTGATTAATAACTACGTATTATAAATTTGATTTAAATATTTTAATGCAGGGGATTCTGAAGATGGTAGAACCATTTGTCATTCGACTCCGGTGGTACCACCGCCACACCTATTTCTACCTAATAATAGCAGTGTTAGGCGCTGCTGTGTTCCGTTTCGAAGGGTGTGGTAAGGGAGACAGACTTTTCCGAGGCGTTCCAGCTTAGTCCTCAGGAGTAGCGGCGCATCTGTGGCCGACCTCAGGTAGGAACATCTAATCCTATCTGGAGTTGATTACGGATGTCCATGGGCGGCAGTAGCCACTTACTATCAGGTGGATTGCATACTCGTCTATTATAAAAAAAAGGCTACTCCTATATTATAAAAAAAAGGGAAATACTTACACTAAATCTTATACTTTTAATCTTGACAATTACATACAAATACAGAAAACATAAACTTACTTGGTAAATAGAACCCAATATGCCGATAGTGGAGGAAACTAAACAAACTGTATTATATGACTCCGTGTTAAACTCGTCCATAATTCTCACGGCCATATCTTCCTTATTGCCGGTGTGATGGCAGCAGAAAGTTTGAATTGTAGGATCAGACATTATTTTAAAATTTTATTCATCGAGTCTGTACTGTAACGGCAAAATATGGATTAAAAATAAACGCTCCGTAAATTTATAACCAAACTGAACGTTTAAAACTGTATTTCTGTTAATGAAACAAATTCCTTAATTAGTTAATATAAAAGTATTACGGTCGTCAAGAATCGAATTCTTAAATTTATTATGTGTTCTCTCTATTTACTTTTACTTTCCCCAACCTTTAATTTGAAGGATTTGAATTCTTGACATTTGATAGATGTTTTCTTTTGACATCTTGATGTCACTATTATGACAATGATATTTTTATGTCCTGGCTTCACGGCATTTCATTATACTTATATTAAAAAAATATATATACATTATTAGTATTATTTAAATTTTAAAGTAATTGGCTACCTGATACTTATAATAGTGGATTAAATATGTTTCATAATAAATATATGTAAACATTAACTTTATTATAAAATATTACATTGTCAGGAAATTAAGAAATCCATATTTGGATAAACACATTAATTACAAGTTACGAACTCGGATATTGTAGAGCCTATCCACACTACACCGGCTCAATAGTTTTAGCATTCGTTGACTGCAGCTGAAGAGCTCAGTCACCGAATGTCGCAAAAATAATTCTATATTGAATTCCTACAAATTGACGTCACTAAACGACGTCACGCCCCGCGTGATGGAGCGTTCACCATACCGATCTGACGCGCAGTGGGTTCGATTCCCGGCCGGACAGATATCTGATTGATGAATTTAGATTTCTGGGTTTGGGTGTTTGTGTATTTGTCTATGTGTGTGTCCATGGCGCCTATGACACAGAGATCCTAGTGTGGGCCTGTGAGTGTAGAAAACTTTTTTTTTAAGAGGAGTAGTTGCCTAAGAAATGCAACAACCACCGTTCCATATAACAGTTGCAGTGGATGATCGGTCGGCGACGCTATTGTGAGAGCTCATAAAACCATTTTACGATTTCATCCACTTCCGCTTCATCTTCATAAATACCCTAACTTTTTCATTTTCATATTAATTTTAAATAAAAAATACTTTTTACTATGCCTGTCTACCATTTTTATTTACATTTCAAATGTAATTAGAAATGACAGGGTTAAAGGTATAAAGAGTTAGAGCTACCTTCCGGTTCCATTTTTAGACGCTGAATATCATCTAATAACGAAGAGATCATCATGACTGTATGTAGCCAGGCTTACCCCGGAAGTTAAAGGTCTACCACAGCTGAAGATTCATTGACTTTTCAGCTCTATTATCATCAAGTATCAACTCTTTGTGTGTCTGTCAACCCCACGACACTGAAAACCTCATTGTTAACTTTAGATAAAGTAAATAAATTAGACGTATGCTATCTAACGAATTCTGCCAGATGAGCTTGAAAGTATGTTTCTACCATTAGGATAATATATCTATCGTTTCTACTATATCAACATTCAAAAGATGATGACTCCTTCGTGATTCGACTCCGGAGACACCACACCTACTTGTGTACACCTACACCTTATAACAGTAGTGTTACGTCCTGCTGTATTCTATTTTAAAGGAGGCGTTACAACTTAATACTTAGCAGTAGCAACGTATCTGTGGTCGGCATCCTATATGAAACTATAACCCTGGGCTGTTAATAGTATGGACGGCAATTTTCACGAAACATCAAGTGAAATACATGCGTATATCTGAGCTCGTATAACTACCTCTTTAATAAAATATTTCAAATCAAATAAAATCAAATCAAATAACTTTATTGTGGAACATAGGTTTAAAAACATTATATATTATTTCTGTCATCATATCAAATATTTTATTGAAATTATAAAAAAAATGTGTAACATAATAATAAATATAGAATATTGTCTATTTAATACTTAGGATGCATTGTAAACAAATAATTTTATCATTATTTTATTTATCACATACTATGACTATGATTATCACGAATTAACAACATTTTAGACAATATAGTTTAATTTTCATCACACAATGATATGTATCAATTTTAACAAATTATTTGAAAAACCGCTTAGTTGCTATTACTTAACAATATGGTTCATACACTATATCAAATGAGACATTATTAGGTACAACTTAGCCTTACATTAAAACATAATTATTGAATTGAATAAATTGATAAAATACATTTACTTTTATCACAAACGTAATATAATATGTACTGAAACGGAAGCTAGCATTAACGTTTAACGATAGCTGCTTCTGTGGATTGCAGTGGTATTACAGAAACGTCATGTGTTAAAGGGATACATGGGTTTAATGGATCAGGAATTTCTCCAAGTTTTAATGTACAATTAAATTGAGATTCCGTGTTGTTGATGTTTTGATAACTTTCTCCGCTGGAAAGTTTTGAAGCTAAAGGCTGATTCGGTTGTAAAATATTATCACTCGAAGCCATTGTAGCGTTAACATCCAAATCTGTTGAATTTGTAAGCAAAGGAGGTTCCGTTACATTGTTTTGGGCAGCAGTGTTTAAAAGTATAGAACAAGGTATGGTTGTCATAAACTCTCTTTCTGCCTTTGTAACAACAGTAATGGTACATTTGGTTTTATCGTCTTCATTTTTATTGCCATTTACGTCTTTAACATCAGCTTCTGGGGTAAATGATGTTGCAATCGCACACGGTATAGCAAGAATTTCAGTAACATTTCCGTTACTTATAGTTAATGTACAATTTATCAAATCACCTAAAACGGAATCCATAGCAGTCGCCGTGCTATTATTATCTGGAGCCACTGCCACAGGTTGACCTCTGTTATCATAGATAACTGTGTGATGATGACGGCCAGTAGAACGGGCTAGATTCCATAGTGCCAATCCTGTTAAAATAGTTCCAACGCCAGCACCTGCAATTCCTACTCCAGTTAGAGCACTGCTCGTTCGACTAACTCCTCCGAAACCTCTTCCACCTCCGTAATTACCAAAATATCCGGGCATTTGTGAACCATAACCTGAATTAAAAGGACTATGTCCTCCGATACCACCATAGTTAGGGCCATAATTTGAATATGGTGGTGGAGGTGGCGGGTGGTGATAACTATTTCCAACACTTGTGTAAGCGGGTGGCTGACCTTGTGGGTGATGATAATTGTTCCCAGTATTAGAATAAGGTGGTGGTGGCGGCCCATGATTGTAATTGGTACCCATATTGTTAGTTGGATAATTTGCTCCAGTATTCGCGTGTTGTGTATTTAATGAGTTACCAGCCTGATAAGGTGGAGGTGCAGCATTGGATCCTGATAGCCCTGATCCCTGCGGATATCCAGCTCCTTTGCCTGCATTACCAGACAAACTATTTGATGCAGGATACGAATGACTCATATGATTGCTTGATTGAGCTCCTTGTTGAGCATTAAGTGGACCAGAATTTCTTTGTATACTTTCTTCGTGGACTGATGGTTGCTTAGGTTGAGTATTTCCAGACAAACCGGTATTACTTGAAGGATATGAATGAGAGTTTGACGCCATGTTATTTGAAGCATGGCTCCTTTGTACGTTTTCTTGATGGGCCGGTGGTTGCTTAGGTTGATTACCAGATAATCCGGTGTTGCTTGAAGGATATGAATGCGTATTTGTTGGTTTTGATTGCCTTGACGATGACGTATAGGTTTTTTGTGCTGGTCGTTCCTGCCATCCGAACAATGACGGCTTAGGTGCTGACGCTTGTGGACTGCTGAACGAAGTAGGAACAGGTTGAGGGTTAGAACCACCTCTTCTACTAGAACCACGGCTACCAGACCCCGAGCTGCGACCTCTAGATGTCTTTCTCGCATCAACACTTAAAACCGCAACTATCAAAAACACAAGGAATAATTTTGTAAGTAACTTATTCATTTTTAAATTCTTCATTTTGCAGTTACATCGAATCAAAATATGGTCTATTCTTGTCGATTCCACGTATTGTTAGGAATACGTGCTCGCGACGCAATTGTCTGACTCACTGTGTTTCTCGAACCCTGTAGTTTAACGATCGAGTTAGTCGCCCACCCTGCCTCAAATTACATACGTCATCTTGTAGGGACGTATTCATTACGGACAAGGCAATAGTGTAGCAATTCGTTCGATCAATAAAGTGCTACACGCGAGTTATATTTCGAAATGTTGTTATGGTAACGAAGTCTAACCCAAACACTGCTATTACTTAAGTGTTAAATATTTTTATCTACCCTAGAATTACTTAACTACTAATACTTCTATAACTTATGTATTTTCATATCTATGAACCTTCGTTTAAATAACATTTAATATGTAGTTAAGCTTAGCTACTCGTAGCTTGTGCTCGAATGTCAGTTATTTATTCCATAAATAATATTGTTATAGTTTTCATGTTGTTCAGCAAAAAGATACATCGCACCTCTGGAAATAAGTTCAATAACGCAAGTGGTAATACCACTTCAGAATAATTTGAATCAGAAGTGTTTCACTTACTTTCCTCTCAATCTCAAAATGAAATTGCTTACATCTAGCAGAATTTACTATAACCACACGAAACTCAATGTTAAATTGGATAATTTCACATTTTTAAATTGTTTTTAAAGTTTTTGTGTATATAAGCCATGTAATAGGAAAAATACCGTAGATTTGTTTACCCTATCATGTAAGCCATACGCACATATGTCGCAGAGAAACTGCAGCAGACTTATTCACGCATGCGAATGAGACACGCATGCCGACAATTGCTCGTGTGGCACGATTCGTACCCTAATTAATGTAATAACGTTACAAACAGAATAAATATACCTGTATATTGTACGTTCACTTTGCGTTATTGTCATCTGTAGAGATTGGTGACCACCATTTCGACGATGTAGTAGCAATAACTCGTATCTCAATTTTTTACGAAAAAGCGATTTTTGCATATTTGGACTTAAAATGACGTACCACAGGTCGTTCTTAAGACACCAGGTCCTTAGGTTCAAAATTGAGCAAAATATTAAAGTGTGGTAATACGTTCTATGTCTTTTTAAAGTAGCGTTTCTTCTTATTTAAATTAGCTTTTCTTCTTATGTAAAGTAGCGTTTTTTGAGTTACGAGTTATTGCCAATTCGTAGTCGATTTATAGCCAAAAGTAAATTTCTCATAACTTTCAAATTCAGTACACATAGGTAAGCAGAATAAACAGTAGTTGATGATAGTCTTCTTCTTGCATCAAGCTATGTTTTATCAACACTTCAACAGGAAAGTAGATAAGGTAAGCATACGAGTTCAAAGAAACTGTCTTTGTTTGCAAGTGCTTGTGCACTTATATATCCTACAATAGAAGCTATTTAGAGCGGAAATATCCGATCATGTCTAAAGAACACACCAGACTATTCAACATTTGCTTACTTATGAATCTTTACTAGAGAGCACTAAGAGTCAAAGTAGCAGTGCGGTAGTAGAAACCCTTATTGTGTTTCTGTCTCAGCGCATTCAATTTAACCACAAGATGGTCAATTGCTGAATAGAGCGGTCATAATCTGTACCAATATTATAAAGAAGTACCTAACTAAAGTTGTACTTACGTATATTTATGTATTTACTTATATGTATATTTTAGAAGTAGTTATAGTCCGCGCCAAACTGCAAGTCCGTTCTGAATATAGAAATGAGTCGCGTCGCCATAGCAAATTGTATGACTACACCTACTCGCAACAACTTCAGAGCGGACTAGAAGTTTGGCGCGGATTATACCTATCTTAATTCAGAAAATTTTGAAATCTACACTAAAGAGCTTTTTAAATAAAAATATTTTTGAGTGATAGATACGAAATCACTATATTTATACAAATTAATGAAATAAACTCATTGAATTTGGAATCAATGTGTGATTTCTTTAATTCGTTACATCCCTAGGATAAACCAAAACCACATTTCAGTTCTCAAGCTTCGATGATTTGTAGGAAGGGTTTTTCGCTGCAGTCATAGATAAGTAAATCTATGGCTGCAGTAGATAATAATGATTAATTATCAAGTGACGCAAATAACGAAGATAAGTAGTTCCTTCAACTAGCAGTCAGTCATTTTACAGAAAAGTAATATAAAAATATTTCAAAAGAGAAGTTTGCAAAGAATAATTGTGGGTAAATTATCTAAATAAAATTTAAAAAAATATATTTGTAAGGAATAAATGAGAAAAATATATTTTTCAAATTATTCCTTAAAAACTGCACTATCATAATGGGTCTGATAACATTTTTCTGTAAAATCCTTCCATCACTTATCACGATCCTTTTTATTAGTGATCGAAGGTAAAATAAAAAAAAAAAGTTATAAAAGAAAATTTGTTCCGAATTGTTGTTAATTTTCGATCTACAACAAAAAGTGTAGAATTCAATTTGAAATCTTAAGGTGATTGTCTTTACAAAATTTCTGTGCGTCAAATAGTTTTCACACGTTTCACGTTTTTCAAGATGGCGTCCGAGGGATAAGAATTGCGACCCCTCAAACTTGGATTTTTGTACGCTAAGAAGCAAAAATTGTAAAATTTCAATCTTTATATAATATAAAGATAATGTTTAAGAAATATATATATGTATATATATATATTTCTTAAAGAACACACACACATAATATACATAATATACACACGCACATAATATATATATATATATATATATATATATATATATATATATATATATATATATATATATATATATATATATATATATATATATATATATATATATACATAATATATATATATATACATATATATATTATGTGCGTGTGTATGTCACTGAACTCCTCCTAAACGACTGGACTTATTTTGATGAAATTTGTTGTGTGTGTTCAAGGGGACTTGAGAATGGTTTAGATTCACATTTTAGTCCGTAGGAAAAGGTTTTTTTAATTAATTTTTAATTCGTAAATAGTTATAGAATCGGAAACTATGCATTTGATCAAGTGATGATCTTTAGCAAAGTTGTTGTCCAAGAGCCCACGAGGGTTTGGGAGTTGGTAAGACCAATTTTTGACAGATGGCACCACTGTCATTCCAATGCAGGTACAAATTTTCCGTTTTGTGTATGTCATACTATTTTTTTAAAATGCGGGCGAAGCCGCGGCCACCACTAATGTACTATAAGATCCTAACATGTAGACCGAATGCGTACGCCAGTGAGGTTCGGGTGATTGAAAAAATTAATAAGTTTTACCGTTCATTGGTTTTGAATTTATTTACATAAATAAGGATATTATTTAATTTGTTTTCATTTATATTCCATGTTATAATTATCGATAGTTTTACCTGATTTGATTTATATTTTGTAAGAAATATCTAGAGGTGTTTTGTCTGAAACTATTAACTTTATGCCAGTATATGTGCATTGAAGAAAATAAAAAAACAAAAATAAATACATTTACCCCAAATATAAATTTTTTTAGTTGTTTGTTGAAGAAAGGTTATTAATGAGGATTTTAAGTAAATATATATATCAAACATTTTAGGTCATCAATTTTCTTTTATATCACGGCGTGCGTAAATTAACGTTTTACGCACGCTTCGCGTGCGCAAAACCCCCATTTCCGACCCCGTAATATAAAATTTTATACAACACGCGGACGAAATAGTACATTACAATACGAGGACGAAAAATTTTTTTCTGACAAGTGTGAGTTTGCAGGCCGAGCCGCAGGCGAGGACTGCAATCACACGAGTCAGAAAAACATTTTTCGTCCGCGTGTTGTATAAAATTTTATATTACGGGGTCGGAAATGGGGGTTTTGCGCACGCGAAGCGTGCGTAAAACGTCCATTTACGCACGCCGTGATATAAAATGTTTTTCTGACTCGTGTGATTGCAGTCCTCGCCTGCGGCTCGGCCTGCAAACTCACACTTGTCAGAAAAAAATTTTTCGTCCTCGTATTGTAATGTACTATTTCTTTTAGTTACTACTTACTATCATACGATTGATAATAGTCCATTTTATTTTTAATTGACATTGAAGGTTCTTTCTCAATGTTGTAAAAAATCATTCCCATGTTAAGGCTAGATACTAAAGATCACGGTCTAATCATTGACAAACAAGCTGTGATTTCACGAATACTTGCGGTTTATTGACGAAAATAAATATTTTATAACTTCACTAATAAAATGTAGCATGTTTCATAAATTATAAAAAAATCTTCACTATTTCTGCTTCATAACAGCAGTGTTAAACGCCGCTGTGTTCTGGTTTGAAGGGTGTGGTAAGGCAGACATACTATTCCGAGGCATTCCAGCTTAGTCCTCAGAGGTAACGGCGCATCTGTGGCCGAGGTAGGAATATCTAATCCTATCTGGGGTTGATTACAGATGTCCATGGGCAGCAGTAGCCACTTACCATTAGTTGGACTGCATGCTCGGCTGCTAATGTGGTAATTAAAAGTATCATCAACCGCTTCTTTTATTACGATGCACCATTAGGCAATATTGCGTCATATGTAATATCACTGCGATGATAATATTTATTTTGTTTGGTACTGGACACGTAAGTAGGTACTATGTGTTAATTAAGTATTTATATAACGTACTAATTTATGATATAACGTGAAAGATCAGGACAACTCACATTACTCCCAGATTAGCTGCACTTGGATTATTTCGCCAACTCCAGATTTCGCGACATGCTCCATTCACTAATTCTTGTCCAGGGGGACAATTTGGTGGCACCGTGATTACATTCAGAGGAACAGAAGAAGACTCTTCGGCCGACTGGGCGACACACGCGGTGACACAAGCGAATAATATACCAATGTATAACATTTTAATAGGTTCTAGGACCTGGGTAATAAAAATTATTGTATTTTTACACTTCTTTTCAGAAACTACGCGTATGTTCAACAAGACGAATTAGATTAAGTAGCAAGACTATATGTAGCTGCGTTTTGATTGTTTTTATCGCGTTATCAGTTTATAACAAATAGGTTGATAAAATATAATAGCCACTTCTTGAAAATAATTGATTAAAGATATAATGAAATAAAGAATCAAAATGTGAAGTTGTATTATTTGTGAGATTCTATATTTTTGAATATTTTAATTGTCAAAATTATCATGTAATAAAAGTACAACACTGTAATATTTATTATTGTAAAATAGAGAATAATTATTCAACTAAATCTATTCAGCTAATACATAACTACTAAATAACTCGTATTCAAATCATTCTTCAATGTATTTCTCCATGTACCTAATTTATAAGGGAATATTAATATTAATTAATAATCCATAGGATTTTGTTCTATATTTGGATGTTAAATATATGACGCAATATTGCCTAATGGTGCATCGTAATAAAAGAAGCGGTTGATGATACTTTTAATTACCACATTAGCAGCCGAGCATGCAGTCCAACTAATGGTAAGTGGCTACTGCTGCCCATGGACATCTGTAATCAACCCCAGATAGGATTAGATATTCCTACCTCGGCCACAGATGCGCCGTTACCTCTGAGGACTAAGCTGGAATGCCTCGGAATAGTATGTCTGCCTTACCACACCCTTCAAACCAGAACACAGCGGCGTTTAACACTGCTGTTATGAAGCAGAAATAGTGAAGATTTTTTTATAATTTATGAAACATGCTACATTTTATTAGTGAAGTTATAAAATATTTATTTTCGTCAATAAACCGCAAGTATTCGTGAAATCACAGCTTGTTTGTCAATGATTAGACCGTGATCTTTAGTATCTAGCCTTAACATGGGAATGATTTTTTACAACATTGAGAAAGAACCTTCAATGTCAATTAAAAATAAAATGGACTATTATCAATCGTATGATAGTAAGTAGTAACTAAAAGAAATAGTACATTACAATACGAGGACGAAAAATTTTTTTCTGACAAGTGTGAGTTTGCAGGCCGAGCCGCAGGCGAGGACTGCAATCACACGAGTCAGAAAAACATTTTATATCACGGCGTGCGTAAATGGACGTTTTACGCACGCTTCGCGTGCGCAAAACCCCCATTTCCGACCCCGTAATATAAAATTTTATACAACACGCGGACGAAAAATGTTTTTCTGACTCGTGTGATTGCAGTCCTCGCCTGCGGCTCGGCCTGCAAACTCACACTTGTCAGAAAAAAATTTTTCGTCCTCGTATTGTAATGTACTATTTCGTCCGCGTGTTGTATAAAATTTTATATTACGGGGTCGGAAATGGGGGTTTTGCGCACGCGAAGCGTGCGTAAAACGTTAATTTACGCACGCCGTGATATAAAAGAAAATTGATGACCTAAAATGTTTGATATATATATTTACTTAAAATCCTCATTAATAACCTTTCTTCAACAAACAACTAAAAAAATTTATATTTGGGGTAAATGTATTTATTTTTGTTTTTTTATTTTCTTCAATGCACATATACTGGCATAAAGTTAATAGTTTCAGACAAAACACCTCTAGATATTTCTTACAAAATATAAATCAAATCAGGTAAAACTATCGATAATTATAACATGGAATATAAATGAAAACAAATTAAATAATATCCTTATTTATGTAAATAAATTCAAAACCAATGAACGGTAAAACTTATTAATTTTTTCAATCACCCGAACCTCACTGGCGTACGCATTCGGTCTACATGTTAGGATCTTATAGTACATTAGTGGTGGCCGCGGCTTCGCCCGCATTTTAAAAAAATAGTATGACATACACAAAACGGAAAATTTGTACCTGCATTGGAATGACAGTGGTGCCATCTGTCAAAAATTGGTCTTACCAACTCCCAAACCCTCGTGGGCTCTTGGACAACAACTTTGCTAAAGATCATCACTTGATCAAATGCATAGTTTCCGATTCTATAACTATTTACGAATTAAAAATTAATTAAAAAAACCTTTTCCTACGGACTAAAATGTGAATCTAAACCATTCTCAAGTCCCCTTGAACACACACAACAAATTTCATCAAAATAAGTCCAGTCGTTTAGGAGGAGTTCAGTGACATACACACGCACATAATATATATATGTATATATATATATATTATGTATATATATATATATATATATATATTTTTGAATATTTTAATTGTCAAAATTATCATGTAATAAAAGTACAACACTGTAATATTTATTATTGTAAAATAGAGAATAATTATTCAACTAAATCTATTCAGCTAATACATAACTACTAAATAACTCGTATTCAAATCATTCTTCAATGTATTTCTCCATGTACCTAATTTATAAGGGAATATTAATATTAATTAATAATCCATAGGATTTTGTTCTATATTTGGATGTTAAATATATGACGCAATATTGCCTAATGGTGCATCGTAATAAAAGAAGCGGTTGATGATACTTTTAATTACCACATTAGCAGCCGAGCATGCAGTCCAACTAATGGTAAGTGGCTACTGCTGCCCATGGACATCTGTAATCAACCCCAGATAGGATTAGATATTCCTACCTCGGCCACAGATGCGCCGTTACCTCTGAGGACTAAGCTGGAATGCCTCGGAATAGTATGTCTGCCTTACCACACCCTTCAAACCAGAACACAGCGGCGTTTAACACTGCTGTTATGAAGCAGAAATAGTGAAGATTTTTTTATAATTTATGAAACATGCTACATTTTATTAGTGAAGTTATAAAATATTTATTTTCGTCAATAAACCGCAAGTATTCGTGAAATCACAGCTTGTTTGTCAATGATTAGACCGTGATCTTTAGTATCTAGCCTTAACATGGGAATGATTTTTTACAACATTGAGAAAGAACCTTCAATGTCAATTAAAAATAAAATGGACTATTATCAATCGTATGATAGTAAGTAGTAACTAAAAGAAATAGTACATTACAATACGAGGACGAAAAATTTTTTTCTGACAAGTGTGAGTTTGCAGGCCGAGCCGCAGGCGAGGACTGCAATCACACGAGTCAGAAAAACATTTTATATCACGGCGTGCGTAAATGGACGTTTTACGCACGCTTCGCGTGCGCAAAACCCCCATTTCCGACCCCGTAATATAAAATTTTATACAACACGCGGACGAAAAATGTTTTTCTGACTCGTGTGATTGCAGTCCTCGCCTGCGGCTCGGCCTGCAAACTCACACTTGTCAGAAAAAAATTTTTCGTCCTCGTATTGTAATGTACTATTTCGTCCGCGTGTTGTATAAAATTTTATATTACGGGGTCGGAAATGGGGGTTTTGCGCACGCGAAGCGTGCGTAAAACGTCCATTTACGCACGCCGTGATATAAAATGTTTTTCTGACTCGTGTGATTGCAGTCCTCGCCTGCGGCTCGGCCTGCAAACTCACACTTGTCAGAAAAAAATTTTTCGTCCTCGTATTGTAATGTACTATTTCTTTTAGTTACTACTTACTATCATACGATTGATAATAGTCCATTTTATTTTTAATTGACATTGAAGGTTCTTTCTCAATGTTGTAAAAAATCATTCCCATGTTAAGGCTAGATACTAAAGATCACGGTCTAATCATTGACAAACAAGCTGTGATTTCACGAATACTTGCGGTTTATTGACGAAAATAAATATTTTATAACTTCACTAATAAAATGTAGCATGTTTCATAAATTATAAAAAAATCTTCACTATTTCTGCTTCATAACAGCAGTGTTAAACGCCGCTGTGTTCTGGTTTGAAGGGTGTGGTAAGGCAGACATACTATTCCGAGGCATTCCAGCTTAGTCCTCAGAGGTAACGGCGCATCTGTGGCCGAGGTAGGAATATCTAATCCTATCTGGGGTTGATTACAGATGTCCATGGGCAGCAGTAGCCACTTACCATTAGTTGGACTGCATGCTCGGCTGCTAATGTGGTAATTAAAAGTATCATCAACCGCTTCTTTTATTACGATGCACCATTAGGCAATATTGCGTCATATATTTAACATCCAAATATAGAACAAAATCCTATGGATTATTAATTAATATTAATATTCCCTTATAAATTAGGTACATGGAGAAATACATTGAAGAATGATTTGAATACGAGTTATTTAGTAGTTATGTATTAGCTGAATAGATTTAGTTGAATAATTATTCTCTATTTTACAATAATAAATATTACAGTGTTGTACTTTTATTACATGATAATTTTGACAATTAAAATATTCAAAAATATATATATATATATATATATATATATATATATACATAATATATATATATATATACATATATATATTATGTGCGTGTGTATGTCACTGAACTCCTCCTAAACGACTGGACTTATTTTGATGAAATTTGTTGTGTGTGTTCAAGGGGACTTGAGAATGGTTTAGATTCACATTTTAGTCCGTAGGAAAAGGTTTTTTTAATTAATTTTTAATTCGTAAATAGTTATAGAATCGGAAACTATGCATTTGATCAAGTGATGATCTTTAGCAAAGTTGTTGTCCAAGAGCCCACGAGGGTTTGGGAGTTGGTAAGACCAATTTTTGACAGATGGCACCACTGTCATTCCAATGCAGGTACAAATTTTCCGTTTTGTGTATGTCATACTATTTTTTTAAAATGCGGGCGAAGCCGCGGCCACCACTAATGTACTATAAGATCCTAACATGTAGACCGAATGCGTACGCCAGTGAGGTTCGGGTGATTGAAAAAATTAATAAGTTTTACCGTTCATTGGTTTTGAATTTATTTACATAAATAAGGATATTATTTAATTTGTTTTCATTTATATTCCATGTTATAATTATCGATAGTTTTACCTGATTTGATTTATATTTTGTAAGAAATATCTAGAGGTGTTTTGTCTGAAACTATTAACTTTATGCCAGTATATGTGCATTGAAGAAAATAAAAAAACAAAAATAAATACATTTACCCCAAATATAAATTTTTTTAGTTGTTTGTTGAAGAAAGGTTATTAATGAGGATTTTAAGTAAATATATATATCAAACATTTTAGGTCATCAATTTTCTTTTATATCACGGCGTGCGTAAATTAACGTTTTACGCACGCTTCGCGTGCGCAAAACCCCCATTTCCGACCCCGTAATATAAAATTTTATACAACACGCGGACGAAATAGTACATTACAATACGAGGACGAAAAATTTTTTTCTGACAAGTGTGAGTTTGCAGGCCGAGCCGCAGGCGAGGACTGCAATCACACGAGTCAGAAAAACATTTTTCGTCCGCGTGTTGTATAAAATTTTACTATTTCTGCTTCATAACAGCAGTGTTAAACGCCGCTGTGTTCTGGTTTGAAGGGTGTGGTAAGGCAGACATACTATTCCGAGGCATTCCAGCTTAGTCCTCAGAGGTAACGGCGCATCTGTGGCCGAGGTAGGAATATCTAATCCTATCTGGGGTTGATTACAGATGTCCATGGGCAGCAGTAGCCACTTACCATTAGTTGGACTGCATGCTCGGCTGCTAATGTGGTAATTAAAAGTATCATCAACCGCTTCTTTTATTACGATGCACCATTAGGCAATATTGCGTCATATATTTAACATCCAAATATAGAACAAAATCCTATGGATTATTAATTAATATTAATATTCCCTTATAAATTAGGTACATGGAGAAATACATTGAAGAATGATTTGAATACGAGTTATTTAGTAGTTATGTATTAGCTGAATAGATTTAGTTGAATAATTATTCTCTATTTTACAATAATAAATATTACAGTGTTGTACTTTTATTACATGATAATTTTGACAATTAAAATATTCAAAAATATAGAATCTCACAAATAATACAACTTCACATTTTGATTCTTTATTTCATTATATCTTTAATCAATTATTTTCAAGAAGTGGCTATTATATTTTATCAACCTATTTGTTATAAACTGATAACGCGATAAAAACAATCAAAACGCAGCTACATATAGTCTTGCTACTTAATCTAATTCGTCTTGTTGAACATACGCGTAGTTTCTGAAAAGAAGTGTAAAAATACAATAATTTTTATTACCCAGGTCCTAGAACCTATTAAAATGTTATACATTGGTATATTATTCGCTTGTGTCACCGCGTGTGTCGCCCAGTCGGCCGAAGAGTCTTCTTCTGTTCCTCTGAATGTAATCACGGTGCCACCAAATTGTCCCCCTGGACAAGAATTAGTGAATGGAGCATGTCGCGAAATCTGGAGTTGGCGAAATAATCCAAGTGCAGCTAATCTGGGAGTAATGTGAGTTGTCCTGATCTTTCACGTTATATCATAAATTAGTACGTTATATAAATACTTAATTAACACATAGTACCTACTTACGTGTCCAGTACCAAACAAAATAAATATTATCATCGCAGTAATTTAAATAAAAATGATGTATACAATAAGTATCGAGAAATATTTATCAGTGTATACAGATTACGTGGGTGAAGGTTACAAGAGAAATAGTCTATTCTATTTACCATCACCTGAATTTCGTCCGACGGAAGAAACAAACTTACAGAACTGCTATTCGTGATTAAAATTACATGGTAGGGGAACTAAAGTAAGATGGTTTTATAGTATCTTTGAAGATATTGGATTAAAGCAACAAGAAAACATGCATGCCACAAGCAACACGTAGAGAGCACAATAATGAAATAGGTAGATGGAACAAGATTTTCATCCGATGTTTATAATTGTTGATAGCACTGTTATCATAAGTTAAAAGGCCTTAAGTATGTACCAATTTTTATAACTTCCGATCATAATTTTAAACGGGTGGGTCGTGATGTTCGTGATCCACTTTAGGGTCGAAAGACCTCTAAAGAAGGTGGCGGGGAGTAGGTACATAAAGTAAGCGTACACATATACTCGTAGCTCTCAGAATTAACGATCTGAAGTGGTAATGGGCCAGGGGGCAAAGTTTGAATGTCTAAAAACCGGGGAAGAAAGGTTCTTTTCTAGGCAATCTGAGGATGGTAATCAAGATCAAGATTATAAACATTTTCGTAACAATGCAATTATTTGCAGCAGGTAAACTTAACAAGTACCTATATCAGGGCAAAAAGTTTTCTTTTTATTTTTTTTTTTATAATATAAGAGTAGCAGACGAGCATGCAGTCCACCTGATGGTAAGTGGCTACTGCCGCCCATGGACATCTGTAATCAACCCCAGATAGGATTAGATATTCCTACCTGAGGTCGGCCACAGATGCGCCGCTACCCCTGAGGACTAAGCTGGAACGCCTCGGAAAAGTCTGTCTCCCTTACTACACCCTTCAAACCGGAACACAGCAGCGCTTAACACTGCTGTTATTAGGTAGAAATAGGTGTGGCGGTGGTGCCGCCGGAGTCGAACCACAAAGGGTTCTACCACCTTAAAGTTATAATAACCATAAAAATAATAAACTGCTGTTATTAGGTAGAAATAGGTGTGGCGGTGGTGCCGCCGGAGTCGAACCACAAAGGGTTCTACCACCTTAAAGTTATAATAACCATAAAAATAAATCTAAGTCATTATTTTTTATCACACGAACGGCATGTAGGAAAATTTTGTAGTACATAATTATCTTTACGGACAAGTGATCTTTAATTTACATAACACCAATCATGCTCTTACGCTATTACCTGGCACGATGGTCTCTACCGCTGACTGTCGCCGAATACTTTGTAGGTACATAACAACATTTGTCCATGTAGTTCCGGGACCAGAAACAGGCTACAGTATCCCCTGCCTGTCGTAAGAGGCGACTAAAAGGGGGCTTCTGGGGTAGTGGGCGGCAAGAGTGGGAGCTCGAACCGCCCGGCCAGCGACCCCGGGAAAGACAGCGGTATGTGTGGCCGCATGCCGTTGTACACACCACAGGATGTGACGAGCTTATGCTCACCTGGGAGGAGCCCGATGGGGCAACACACTTAGAGGACTCCGATTGCGTTCCCTGGAGATCCCGGAGTCCTCAACACAGCGCCGAGGATGGCCACTTGGGGGGTTTTGGTGCGGTAAGAATCCCACATAACCCCGTGTCGCTCCCACGGCATAGGGTACCTTTTGAAGGTTCGCCCTCGTAAAAAAAAAGGTACATAACAACATTATGCTCTAATTCGTTCAACATTTGTTATGTTCTTTATCGCCGGAAATGGAATTATGCACGATATCAAATAATCACCAATACATGCAAGTAAATACAGAAGACATACCATCAATAAAAGTATGTTTACAACTAGTCTTAAGAATAATTTTGTATTTAGTGTAGAACAATTTCACTTCTACGCATCAACGAATTAATCTGCAATAATATGGCTAATTTTAATAATGGAATAACTACGACTATCGTTGGTTGTATTATGCTAAGTGGGCCTACGGGAACAACCCTTCTAATCAGAATACAGTAGTGTTTAAGACAGCTGTTATATTAATTATTAAGGCAAAAATAGATGAGGTAGTGGTGCCTCCGGAGTCAAACCACAAATGATTCTCCACCTTCAATTCTGGATTTCTGTCTTATGTGTACCTATGTTTATATTTTTATGTACTATGACTAAAATTTTAAACTAAAACGTAGCACCGCTACGTCGCAGACAGTAAAAAAGCAATCGTGTACCTATTGCACTAAAAGCTTTTACAAAATTTCGAGACAATTCAAACTAAATAAGAATTGTTAATTTCTCATTACCTTAGTAAAGTGGTTTATTATAGAAATACTTTGTTATAGTGACCCTTCGTGGAGAAACACTATCACGGTGCCGGCCAACTGTCCGCCAAATAAAGAATTGATTAACGGAGCTTGTCGCGAAGTGTGGAGGTTCTTCAGATCCTCTACTGCTACTCCGGATTTAAGGTAAACAGTTAAGTTATTATCGATATGCTGCCATCAGCGAATTTAGGGTAAATCATTATAAATTCAAAAGCGCGATTATCTGTTAAAGGAATTCAAAAGATCTATTACAATATTTTACAGTTAAGCGAAATCTACTAATAATAGGTACTCTTTCCTTACACAAACATTAAATTTCCATTATTTGTTGTATCTTCCTCAACTAAATTGAACATTTTGTAAAACTCTGAAGTTTGTATAAGTAGGAATGATAAGTTGCGAAAGTTCTTTATATGAAAGATTTGACTTGAAAAAAATGTAGGCTGGAAATGTGAGTACATAGTAGTAAATAAGCAGAGTATCCTTCGCCTTTTATGCCTAGAAGACTTACTTCTGGCCGATTCCCATTTTGAATTATAAAAATATCAAAACTTCCCAAGTTACTGGGATTTCACCATTGACTATTTCTCATTATTAGAAACATGGCGTATTTTAGAATGATTTTGTTATAGTGACCCTTCATGGAGAAACGTTATCACGGTGCCACCCAACTGCCCACCAGGACAGGAATTCATTAACGGAGTATGTCGCGATGTGTGGAGGTTCTTCAAGTCCACTACACCTGATCCGGAATTAAGGTAAACATTTCAAATATATTCCATCAATATCCTACCGTTGACAAAGTTATGATGAATCATATCAACATAATTCAACGTGCATTCAATATTGAACTTAGTGTGTCCCATTTATGTTTTTGTCAAATTGTTTACTTTATAATTATACTATACTTACATTAAAGGTATCTTCACAACAAATGTGATATTGGATGTTCATTATCTCTTCTAAAGTTGAACGATTTAAACTGAAAACCTTAAATAATATAATGTAATCAACATTTTCGTCATCCAATGCGAAAATTGGCATTCAAACATGTCAAATTACGAGTATGAATTCGTGGATCGACTACGCTATGTCCTAAAGAAAAAAATCCATTCCTCTCTACAATGTAAACAATCTGCCTTAACATAATGAACTAAAAGTAAATAAATCAAGACTGGTTGTCACAAAAAAACATTACAATAATTTAATTAAAAATCATAAATTATTATGACTGTCAATTAAATTAATGATAATATTTCAAATAGCGAGTAGGGCATACACATTCATCATACATTAAAATTACAGGGATTTGGAGCTGAGAGACAGAAGGCAAACAGATACTGAAGAAACAGATATCGTAGAAGGATCTGAACCAGCAAATCGTAGCATCCTAAGTCTTCCTAAAGTATGCCCCGTAGGATACAAACACGATGCTTTTGGACTATGTCGCGATCGCGAATGATAAATTATTAAATATATAATAACTAAATATTCTTTAATGTCAATTAACCAATCCACAATATTAACATTTTCCAATAACTTGTAATTTATCGTTGTCGTTATCAAAGAATAAAACGCCAGATTCACAGGAACCCTAAGGGCGAAATCTAAATATCCTCTTCGGGGGTTAATGGTTATATGGGTTATTGGGTGTCTCAGCATTCGCTTGAACCGCTACGAGAATCGCTTACCTACTAGCTGTCCTACGGATTCTGCAAAAAAAAAATATCTTCATAACTTACTTCATGGAAAATAATTGTCAATTTTGTTTATGATATAGAAAAGCATATGCTTGAATTACCTGACCAAATTAGATTCAATCGCACTATGACTGCGATTATAGATCTGCGGATAAACAGCCACGCAGATTCTAGATATGGGTAAAGCAAATCTTAGTTAAGTTTTCAGTGAGACCGAAGCTTACTCACTATCAAATAGTTCCTTAAAAGTGTAATAATAAACTGACGCAATTCTGCTACCAATGCGATTTTTTTTTAATACGCTAGTAATTAAAGAAGATTTGAAGGTGGTAGAACCCTTTGTGGTTCGACTCCGGCGGCACCACCGCCACACCTATTTCTACCTAATAACAGCAGTGTTAGGCGCTGCTGTGTTCCGGTTTGAAGGGTGTGGTAAGGGAGACAGACTTTTCCGAGGCATTCCAGCTTAGTCCTCAGGGATAGCGGCGCATCTGTGGCCGACATCAGGTAGGAATATCTAATCCTATCTGGGGTTGATTACAGATGTCCATGGGCGGCAGTAGTCACTTACCATTAGGTGGACTGCATACTCGTCTGCTACTCCTATATTATTAAGAAGGTCCATTATCTTATGCCCGTATTATTATTCAATCTATTCAAATGTTCTCTATCAAAGATCAAAATTATACAATTTTAAGTATGAAGTAATGAAGTAAAAAAGTAGTCAAATGTCTATCTATCGTAGGCAAATTGATTATTTGACATACATTTTTGTTCAAGGCGATATGAGGAAATTTCTTGCCGTCGTCTTATTTTAGATACCTGATTTCCTGATAGAAGTATGAATTTAACGAGCAATATTGAAAGTGTACTGATGCAAATGATCACTACGAGCTGGAAAATAACGATTGAAAGTTCGAGATAGTAGATAATTATAATTGTAATATATTATCTACTTCAATACCAGTAGATAATCTCAACGTAGTTGAAGCAAATGGTCGAACACCTAAATAAGGCAAATATTATAAAATTACATTATAAAATGGCAGCTATTTTTTATTCTTATGTTATCTAAGTGGGAGAAATCTACCAAAGTAGGATCTTACGAATACAAAATAAGTTTTATTTAAAAGCTAAAAATCTGTAGTCAACCCCAGAAATAGGATGATGCTTAAGGTCGTTCTGAAACGCTACTCCTGAATATTATCTTGGAATGCCTCGGATAACTATGTCTCTCTTCCCACAATTTTCCAACTAGTATACAGCAACGCTTAACACTGCTGGTTTTAGGCAGAATTAGGTTTGATGATGTTCCTCTGGAGTCGTACAAGAAAGGTTTCTACCACTTTCAATTCTAGATCTTATAGAAGTAAAATACATTTACATATACCTATTTGTTACGATGACCAAAGTTTTTAAACTAAACATAACAGCGTCACGTGACAAACAGTACTGCACTTAAAACTTTTCTAATATTTTGGGGCTTTCAAACCATGGATTTAAAACTTACCAAGAACCTTCAAATATTAATAAGCATTTCTTGCTTATTTAGATTCAAAAGATCTATTACAATCTATTACGTTGAAGTAAAATGTACTAAAATAGGTAAAATAGGTCTTTTTGCTTATATAAACATTAAATTTCCATAACTTGTGTCATCAATATTCAATATTTTGTAAAAATCCGAAGATTGGACAGGAATATACTTAGCGATATTTCTTTATATGAAAGGTTTGCCTTGTAAAGTAGGGTGAAAATATGAATAGATATAAACAGACTATCCTTCGGGAGGTAACTAAGGTTCTGTTTAAAGGCGGATAATTCCTTCGCGATTTATGCCTAGAAGGCTTACTTATGGCCAAAAGAAGATAACAAGACAGATAGTAAATTTAAAGCAGTAGGTAATTGCACAATTGATTGCACATAAGTCGTACCAAAGATTTTGTACCCTCTAACCACCAAGGACTTAAAACTTGCCAAGTTACTTCGATTTTAGCATTGTCTATTTCTCTTTATTAGTAAAGTGGCTTATTCTTCAATAATTTTGTTCTAGTGACCCTTCGTGGAGAAACGTTATCACAGTGCCGGCCAACTGCCCACCAGGACAGGAACTCATTAACGGAGTGTGTCGCGATGTATGGAGGCTCTCTCAATCCACTACACCCATTCCAATTTTAAGGTAAATATTTAAGATATATTCTATCAATATGCTACCGTCAACTAGTTATGATGAATCATATCATCAATCCAATTTACTTACTTAAATAAATGATATCTCTAAATAATTGACTGCGTAGTCATGGCTAATCAAACACAAAACTTAAAAAACATATAATAATATCTCCTCACTTACTTGAGATACAAAATAAAAAAGTGTGATATCTAATTCCATGAATCTTGTTTATTTCTTTCGAATAATTTTTAAATTTACTTATTATGCATTGCACAAGAAGGCATTTTGAAGCTTATGAAACTAAAATAATAAATAACGTACAGCGTGTACAATGGCATAGGTCAATCACTACGCCGCTCGAGAGCGACTGAGTTAAAACACTACAATTATGGTATTTTGTATGTTTAAATTTTTGCTCGCTAGTAACGTACTTATCTTAAGTTATTATATCATTGACATTACATATATCTTTACAATACAATGTAAATGTGATATTGAATGTAAATTATCTATTTTACCAATTTTTTTGTCATTTCGCATCTCATCGAATAGAAAAAGCCACTTTGTTTGTCTGGTATATCTACTTACAGTTGTGTTATCATAAATAACGGTTAAAACTGAAAACCTTCATTAGGTAATTATAGATAAACACTCTGAGCGCACCCTGTGACGTTATCCAATGCATCTAATTACCATACATTAAAATTACAGGAATTTTGAGCTGAGAGATAGAAGGCAAACAGATACTGAAGACACAGATATCTTACAAGGATCAGACCCGGCAAATCGTAACATCATCAATATTCCCAACCAATGCCCCATAGGATACAAACCGGATGCTCTTGGAATATGTCGCCAAATTTTGAATTAACGCTAGATAGCAATTTTGAATGTTTAATTGACCAATCCAAAATATTGACTTTTTTAACAACTCTTTTTTGATAATTTCCAAGAATAAGACGCAACATTACTAGAATCCTGGGTGAAATCTAAAAATTCTTTTCGGGGGTAAAACATTACTATTTGGGTGTCCCACTATTTTCGCTTGAACCACATTGAGATTCATTTACCCCCAACCGGCAGCGCTGCCCCAGTGTTTTGTGAAATTTCTAAAAAATGTAAAAAATTGTTCGTCATATTTTACTTTATGAAAAATAATTGATAATTTTGTTTAAAATATAGAAAAACATAGGCTTCAAAGTTATGATCATTGTTGAGACGATTTGTTAATGCGCCATATAAGAGTGTGTATTACATTTTCTAAAACAGTCGCAATTAAATGCTTGCTGAGGAAACACGCCTTGTCTTAATACGAACCCCCTTCACGCGAAAGTAAACCTCAATTACATCACCAATCATATATTAAATTAATCTAGTTTACTCAGCATTATAACTACGATCATAATCTGCGGATAAACAGCCGCGAAAATTCTAGGTATGGGTAAAGCAACTCACAGTTAAGGTACATACGTTTCCGGTGGACGGTGGTTAAATGATAGGTATGCGGTTTTTTATGTATGAAAATAAATTTATATAAATTTGTTTTTCGTGTTTTCTTTAAAAAAGAGCCGCCCAAATTCTAAGGTCCATAATAGAGAATACCCCAGGACACATGTTAAGTTTTTATTTTTTTCATTTATATTACGAATTAAGTCATCAGTGAATGTCATTTAATGACCTGCACTTTTAACATTGATTACATTTTTGCCACTAAGTGCCTGGCTTATAGGTTCGCCTCAGAACATCGCACCATCTAGTAAACTACCGCATAACCATCCGAAATGCTTATGCATATACATTATAATATGTATTAACATTCATAGATATTCATAGATTCATATGTACAGAATATTGAAAGAACACAAAAATGGGTATTATTTCTTACAATCACAAAACCTAAGTCATAGAAAGTTGCCATGAATTTATTGAGCTGAATTGTAAAGTAAGTTGGTATCCAATAATTACCCCTCTCTTTTAATTGCTCAATATTACAATTTTTGGAAACTTTTTAAGTAACGTATTTAACGTTAATGTATGCTCGACTGAGTTACATTTATTTCAAATAAACATTATTTATTCTTCCTGAAAAGCAGATATCTGCTATTTGGCGAGAACGTGAGATTGGATGAGATTTGATAAGACCCTCTCCCCCTAATTGCCCCAAGTAATTAATGGATATCCTTAAAATAAGTGAAAACATTCTGATGAACCATAGATAGAGTCAATACTTGGAAAAAAGATAGATTATGTAAATAGGTACAAAGAATACAATTTCACCTGAGATCGGATTGATAGATAAAATCAGGGTATTGAAGGTTACCCCTTTGTGGTTCGGTTCTGGCGGCAGCACCACCATACCTATTTCGGCCTATTAATAGTAGTGTTAAGCGCTGCTGTGTTCTGGTTTGAAGGACATGGTAAGGAAGCTTAGTTCTCAGGGGTAGCAGCGCATCTGTAGCCGAACTCAGGTAGGAATATCTAATCCTATCTGAGGTTGATTATAGATGTATTTGTATACAAAAAAAAACGTATTTCTACATTGTGCAGCCTAATAGGTAGTTATTATGAATATTATGCAAGAAGAAATCAGGATAGTCTGAGCTGTGTGAGAGAAATTAAGCAGAAGACGACGTTAAAAATAATATTACTTAACCAAAAAAAATATGAGCCGTCACGGGACGCCTGGCAGATGTGAAACATCGACATTATTTTGTAAAAGTAATATGCAGAAAAGAACATATTGTGATAGGAACTAAATATGTCATAATGATAAAATAAAATATTACGATTTTTTTCCAGATAACGATGACTATTTATTGAATTCGATTGCGCATGGCGACGCGTCGCCACACCGTACACACTCCTGCATATACACTGTATATATGCAGGCATGCGTCGCCACGCCAGAAATCGGTTTTACGTGCGGCTATAGATGTTTCACATCAAAAATATAAATAAAGCAATACGAAATAGATTAACTAACTAATACGTGCGATTCGAAAGCAACAAATCAATAAAGCGACGAATAAATTATATTCTATGGAGGTGATGTTAATTTTATATCTGTGGCACTGCTTACTTGCCAACTACAACTTTTATTTTGACAAATACACTTACTACAGAAATGTAAATGTTTAACTTAGCAATATTTTCAATAAAATCACTAAATAGAGTACGATATTTTGAAAGTTCGTGTTAGTTTTTTATAACAAGAGTGAATATTGTTCATTATGATTTAAACTTTTTAGGCTGCATTACAAGTTATGACATAAAAATATGATGTATGGTATGAACAACCTATACAATTATTATTTACTATAATGTCTGAAATAAAAGGAACTAAGGCTCTGGAGCTATGGTGCAAGCGCCTAGTGAAGGATTGCCCCGATGTACAAATAGATAACATGTCTACGTCCTGGAGAAATGGGATGGCTTTCTGTGCATTAGTTCATCATTTCAGACCAGATTTGATGTAAGTTTTATAATATTAATAATATACTTATACACTTATTTATTCCTCGTTTTCTATTAAAAGTTTATTAAGGTAATGTTGTCGATTTCTATCTATTTTTATAATTTGCAAAATTCAAGTTCTAGAGAGCCAAGCCATTAAGCAAATATTACTTAGTAGGTGACTACATTTTCTTTGTAGGAAAGTTGTAATATACGATTACTAAGTCTTTTAATACTTTTTTATGCATTTACAATCATACAATTGTAATATAACATTATTTGCTATTGATACAATGAATAATTTCCGATAATATTTTCTTATACATGCATGGTCAGTTGACATTGAAATTTGTCCTTTGTTGATTGTAAACATATTGTTTGACCAAATAGATTCAGTCAATGTAATTTAAATATTATAGTTTTTACGGCAAAAATATGTTTTGCTTTAATTTTTTGTGAGTTGCAATAAAACATTATTTTCTTTAGTTTTGGAGCCTGTATTTTTTAAAACAGTGGCATATGATTATTCTAAATTCCAGAGACCTTTCAAAATTGAAGCCCGAAAATATTTATGAAAACAATCTATTAGCATATAGTATCGCTGAAAAACATTTAGGGATACCAGCATTGCTTGATCCTGAGGACATGGTGGATAATGATGTGCCTGATCGGTTATCTGTGTTGACATACTTATCACAGTTTTATCAACGCTTAGGCCATACAGGTAATATTTTTATATTGTAGCAACTAGTTGTTGCCCGTGATTTTGCTCGCAATCATAGGTTGATGATATTTTTGTCTATCCCCTGGAGAAAGAACTTTTATTGGGGATAAAAGATAACCTATGTTCCTCTCTGAGCCCCTGATAACAAGTATAGAAAGTTGGTAGTTAAGGTACAAAGACATATTAAACAAACAAACTCACTTTTGGATATGTACTATTAGTTTTTATTACCAGATATACAGTTTATGATAGTGTACAATAATTCCCTTAATAATATTATATACAAATACTTTTCAACCACATTCAACCCTTCTGCCATTACGATTGATAAAAAATCAATCTTATTATAATATACCTATACAGAGTGGCGGGTAAAACAAGTGACTTATTTCAGGAGGGTGTTAGTATTCCCCCTTCTCCAATACTATTTTTTTAAGTTAAAAACAATCTAAAATCGAGAGGGTTCTAGGTTACATCTCCTGTCAAAAATAAATTTCAATTTTACGTTTGTATCTCGTAGTCCATGGGACCCACAACAAAGATTCCTTATGTGTACCGATAATAGTAGTAGGTTTCTAATAGAGGTACACCATACCAACTATACTTGTTTTTGATGTTTTACAGTTAACACTAAGGTTTCTGATAATGAATCTAAAGTAGCAGCTTCATCGGCATCCGTTCAATCAACCGTGAGTAATGTAGTATTAATCGCAATCCTTTTTTTTGGATTTTATATAAGCACTGTTTGTTGCATGCTTGACTCAGCACTGCTCTTTTGTGATGTGTTATGTTATTCACTTTCATTCTTTTATTTCTAAATCTGTTCTATATACCTGTTCAACTCTTGTAGACACCGATAAAATTTGGAAAAGTCGGTTTGGACAAATGTACTGCTTGTGGACTGCCCGTTTACCTAGCACAGAGACTCATTGTATCACAAAAACTATACCACAGAAGATGCTTCCGCTGCTCAAAATGCGAGGGGCATTTGAACCCAAAGAACTTTAAAACAGATGAAGTGTCTGAATTTATTTGTGATACATGCAAAAACGAAAAAGACATACCAAAATTTAATAATAATGATCAAGTTGGAATGCTTGCATTTAATAGTGATGTATGTGATAGAAGTCCAACCCAGAAGGAGGAACCAGTAAATCTTAAACAAAAGTACAGGCCTTTGTCAATCTTGGGTAAGACTTTGTGTTTATGATGTATGTTTTCATTTCACTTTGCATGTTTCTAATCCTCTTTATTTCTATTTCCAATCAAATTAGCATATCCTAATTTTGAATGGTTTACAACACTCACTATTCTAAATTATCAATTATTTGTAGTTTTGAAATGTGTGGTAAATCAATAACACTAAATATTATGAAATTCGTAGAAATATCCCATTCCTTGACATTCCTAAAAAAGGAAAAATAATTCAAACAAGAAAATGTGTTATTTTGTGCCATATAGTATATTATAAATAATGCTTTTTATTTTCAGAAAAAATAAGTATGTTTGAAAAAAATATAGAAAAAGAAACTAATATGGAAGAAAAAATAGGAAATATTAGTTTAAATAATAGTGTTAGTAATAGCAATTTGCATGTAAATGAAAATCATAGCACCAGTAAACCGTTAAATGAAAGTATGAATACTGAAAGCATGGACCGAGAACAAGAAACAATAGAAAAACATAACTTTATTCCAGAGGTTGAACCAAATTTATATAATAAACAAATCCCAGAAACAACATATAAAAGTAATATTGAAAAATTGAATTTTTTACAAACTCAACTATCTGGTGATGTAGTGGCTATTGACGTCCCTTTAGATAAGCAGATTGTAAATATTGAAAAACAATTTACAGAAGCACCTTTACCCGAGGAATTTCATGCTAGCCCTGTCACGGAAATTAGTATTCCCAAGGACTTAATAAATGAAGAGTCTAATATAACTGATGATAGTAGGTTAGCACAAAATAATTCTGTAAATTTAGACACCACTTTTTCTGTAGACACAAGCAATTCAGTTCAAAATGAACAAGAAATTACTATTAGTGTCCCACCGAGAAGAAAGAAAAATTTGTCACCAGGCGACAAAAAAACAAAAATTTTAGACAAAGTTGTTACGCCCAAAAAAGACATTGAATATCCTGACCACTTAAATCCTTTTTCAGATACCGAAGATGATACGACGGTAAGAGGATATCTTTCAGATCTGTTTTATTTAGCTACAAGATGTGTGTTTACACTTTTAGGCTTTGATTATAGGTAAATGAAAACAAAGAGCCGCAAAGAAGAGTCAGTACAAATCCATTTGGCAGCAGCGATGAGGACGAAGATGTTGTACCGCCAATACAACCTATCCCTAAGCTTGCTGATAATCAAACTTTAACACCAGTGTATGTATAACTTAAAAACATTTTGGACCACTAATTAACTAATAATCAATTTATTATTTTGAATGGATTAATAAAATAAATTTGTTTTATTTTATTTAGGAAACGGCATATAAAAGCTTGCAATCCCTTTTGGTCTGACGGCGAAGAGCCATCTTCAGATGAGGAGGAGCCGTCGTCTAGAAGGTACACGTCGCAATTACATTTATTAGAAAGTGAATTATTAATTTAAATTTGGAAAGCGTTTTTTGACTTTCCTATCTATATTGTTCTTACCATCATAAAATTATAATTTTATTTTTATAATTAAACGGTAGAAACCGCGTATTGTTTACAACAATTAATATATTTTAATCAAATGTGTCCAAAATCTACCAATAAAAAATTGGTTAAATATAATGAGAGCTCTATTTTTATGACATACAAGTAGCCAATGTACATACAATCCAGACAGATATGAAGTAGAGTAAGAAGTAGTAGGTGTCGATATAGTTATAGAAAGAAAAAAAAAAGATAAATAACTTTATTCTCTTTAATTAACGATTGTTACAAATCACATTCAGTAGTGCGTTTATAAAATTAAATACAATGACTTTACTATATTATATTGAAGTCATAATGGATTTATATAAAAAAAATAAAAGGATTGCACTCCGGGAGAGTTGGCAGGCAAAACTTTCGAAACTTAACCTGAATAATAAAATATAACAAATAAAAAATGAAACTGACAGCCATTGACATATTTTTTTATGCTGACACCGTATGACATGTTAACTATTGCAGTTTGATTTGCCGTCTTACGAGTTTTAGATTAGGCCACGTGCCCTGATGTGAGCTTAACATTGTTACCAGCTTTTATTAGCTTGACCGTATTGTACGTATGTATGTAACGGAATCTCTAAAATAAAATTTTTACCCACTTTGAATGGTCCGATTAATTTAAAATTTTGAACAATTATCAAGAACCGATGACAATACACGATTTTAATAATTTTATCCCATTCTCCTCCTCATCAGGATTAACGATCTTCCTTGTGCAATTTTAGCGTAATTATAATTATTTACCCATCACAAAAACTGCACGTCGCTAAAGAAGTTTTCACTTAAAAAACTATGCTATAGTACAACATGAGTATGTGTATTGTGTACATAGATTAATAAAGATTACTCGTTCCTAACAAGAAAATGTAGCCTTTTGACAATTGTTACTGTCAATTATTTTCGTGTTTGGAAAATATAAAAAAAATGTAGTTTTTACATCATTTACGAATGATCGAAATTTTTCTTCGATTTCGTGTGTTAACTGCGCATGTCGGCCTTATTCCGCGTAAATTACACCATGACAGGCATTAAACGGCTGACAGAGTTGTCAGCTGTTTAAGTAAATGACTTAAACAACTGACAATGGCTTGCTTCAATTACAAGGCGGTGAGATATGTATACTCATCTATGATTGTGTACAGTTCGAGCATGTACAAGTCGTCGCTGGCGGCGAGCACGCCGAACCTGCCGGCGAGCACGCCGCGGCGCCGCAAGCCGCGCGCGCCGCCGCCGCCCGCCGCGCGGCTCGACGCGCCCGCCACCTCCATGGACGACGTCGCGAGCATCTCCTCGCTCAGCTCGCACACCTCCACCGTGCACTCCGATCAGGTGACTGCCATACATACT
Source organism: Epargyreus clarus (assembly GCF_041222505.1). Taxonomy (NCBI): domain Eukaryota; kingdom Metazoa; phylum Arthropoda; class Insecta; order Lepidoptera; family Hesperiidae; genus Epargyreus; species Epargyreus clarus. Next base: position 8,322,256 of record NW_027332233.1, read on the forward strand.
TCTTATTTACATTCTGCCGTTCGCTTTAACGTTTCAACTCACGGAGCGTTTGTTTTTACACGCTTTATATGTATTAGGTTCACTTGTATGTTTGTCAATGATTAACTCCGTTTTTCAGTAGAAAGAGATCAACATACATCCTTATCTTACCCTGCATGTATGAAATAATGAAATAGAATACTTTTCTACCTTTTAGTTGATTTTATCATAAAAGCGTGTTTTTTAGTTTTTTGAACTATATTTATTTCTGAACAGCTAAACGCGTAAAAATACGATTCTACGCTCATACGCGCATTCTACTCTCATAGCCCTACTAGGATCCCCTGTGTCATAGGTGACATGAACACACACAAAGATGAATACAAAAACATGAACAGAAACATGACAGCCAAATTCATCATTTACATACTGTCTGACCGGGAATCGAATCTGGAACCCTTTGCACGTCATACCGGTATGGTGACAGCTCCACCAAGCGGGTCGTCAAATATAGGTAACCAGTTGCCGTTTTCACGGCGCAATTTATTTCCGATGCGTCACTGTGTGCTGTTTTCGCTGCAACTGTGAACAATATAATTATTACCTACATCTATCTCTTCACGTACTATGATTAATTATTCGTGGAAAACTAAGGTCTTACTAGTTTTGAGACGAAACAGCTGTACCGCGCTCTTCACTTTTAGTAACCGTTATACATAAAAAGACCAAAACAAAGATATAGGTAGGTACAGAATGTAAATCTAATTTCAACATTCAAACTTCCGCCTAACCGAAGATCGAACCCGGAACCCTATACCTATATCTATTCTACCTTTCCTGATAATTTTTGTGATAAGGTTTCATTGTTTTGAAAACAATCTTAAATCTAATACTAGCATTAAAAATCTAACATACAATAGGTAGGTACTTTGTCTTATATCATTTTTTTACGATAAGATGCGAAGTGGCTACCGACCGTTAACATGTGACATGCCTTATTGTTAAGCAAGATTACGTGAAGGCATGCGGTTAAGTGACGTAAGTAGAGTAACGTAATGTAACAGATTTTTCACACATTAGATATCACGGAACGCTAAGTGAATAAGCACATTTGCTAAAGTATATTTAGATTTCTATTGAAAAATGATAGATAGATATCATTTTTCTTCTAATAATTTCGCAAATGTATCAAATTTCTAAACTTTAGACATCTTTTCTATTTTAATAAAGCTGCATGTTTTCATATCCTGATCTAGGGCTGTTTATTTCTCAAAATCGTATACCGAAAGTTATTACATTTTGGCTGGCATAACTTTATTTCGTCCTTCACAAATTAGGTCATAATCACATTTTTTTAACGTTTCCTAGACGTTGATAATTTTTATAGATACTACTCTTAGTATAAAGTGTAATTAATATCAGTAGTTTTGAAGACAGGAGGAAAACGCACCTTAGTGCTACTTATATGAAATTAGTAACCATAAAAAATAACCATTGCATCTGTTCTAGAAATCATTTGGCATTTCGACACCAAAGTTGAAGAAGCGTCTCGCACCAACGCCTCCAGATAGCCTCTCAACATTATCTGGATACGAGGGATCATTGGAGAAAGGCATCGACACTTCGGGAATTCGGCATAATGTCTCAGACGGTAATATATTATTATCATCATCAACAACCCATTACTGTCCCACTGCTGGGCACGGGTCTCCTCTCATAATGAGAAGGATTAGACCATAGTCCACCGCGCTGGCCAAGTGCGTATTGGTAGATTTCACATACCTTTACATTATTATAACGATTAATCATATGTAGCCCATTATGGTGTTCTTTAAACATTCTTTCCACTATGTCGTAATCAAGACCATACAAAGTTGATTAATACAAGTCATTTCATTGCAATTACAGGTCATGTCCGAATGAACTGTGCAATTTTAAAATGGCGGCGAATATACCATAACCACATTACAGTAGCTTATTTACACTACTAATAAAAAAGATTCTAAGTTTACTTAAAATAATTCTCAAATAACAATAAATTACATTTTTTATCTATCACTGTTAAGAAGCCTCATCTAAGTTAAATCAGTTATTACTAAAGTTTTATCACCGAAGAAAATGGAACCCCCCTATTAAATGCCCTATGATCGCCTCTACTTAATCGTTACATTGTATTATAGGTGCGTCAGGCGGTCGTCGCGCGAAGGGCCCAGCACCGGGCTTACCGCTCCCCGCACGGCGCGAGGTCCGGCTGCAGCTACCCCCCGAGCAGCTCCAGGTGCAACTCGACCTGCTGGAGACGCAGCAGCTCGGCCTCGAGCGCCAGGGCGTGCTCATCGAGCAGATGATCCGCGACAAGTGTGAGGGTAAATCTGTTCCGCGCACCCATTTGCTCACTACGCACTGTTGGTTTACTTTACTTATTACCCGACTGCCAAGGAAGGGTTATTGTTATTGTGTTTTTAGTTTTATGTATATTGTAAAAAGATTTTTATAAGAATGTTTTTATATCTAGCAAAGGCTAAGAGGTTACGGGTATTACAGAGAGATATTTTTGACTTTTTTGTATGGGACTCTATATGATGGAGTACCGATAGGTCAGCAGAAAGTTATGCACGTATGCGGCGTAATAGATCGTACAAATCGAAACGTTACAGACAGCCATAATATGAACTCCATCATACATGAACAAAGGTGACATAAACACAAAATGATATAGTTCCACCAAGTACTCACCATTATAAAGTCAGTTGAAAATCCACTTAGCTTAAGGGCTTATGTATCGCTAGGGTTATTGACCGTGCAGGATGTTTAGTAGGTAGTTTTATGGCGAATCTGATCAAAGGTGCCAGCGGTTAATTACATGTGGATCCTCGATCCTCGAAAAGTAACAAAAAAGTAGCTGTCAGGCGGTAAATTACTGCTTCCCGCATATGTTACTATCACCATAATATATAGCTAGAATATAAAGCAGATGATCTCTTCTTTACTGTAACTCATTAATAGAAAAATAGTGTTGAGAAAGCTTATTTTAATGGTCATCAAAAACATTACTTTAAGCTTCAAGCTTGATCTGTTATCGTATTAACTTGAAACTCTTTTTAAAACACATTACTGCACTGATATTGCACAAAGCACCTTCTATTTTTCTAAGGCTCTACGCAATTGTATATTTATGAAATAAGAAAAACAAATCACATGTAGGTATTGGTGTAGGTATTTTTTTCCAATCCTTTCAAGAATGAAGTGTATAACAACATTCATTTTCTGTAAATTGTTATAGTGTACGAATGCAAACAGTTTAGATTTTATCTTGACCTAATTCCAACCGTTTTGTGTCTATCAATGTGTAATTGAAAAATTGTAACGACGTCTTCGCGTTATAACGACACCGCACATGATTGGAACAAACAAGGCCATTATTCAATAATACTAGAAATTTGTTTACCGCAGGCGACGAGGCGAACACGGTGCCTCAAGAGGAAGTCGAAGATTTAGTCATCCAATTGTGCGAACTCGTCAATGAGAAGAATGATTTGTTCAGGAAGCAGACGGAATTGATGTACATGTAAGTGATGTGTTACATAATATATTTGTTCTACTCTATATCGAGCCTCATAATAAGTACATTTAAAGTAGTGGGCAATTGATGTACTTGTAGTTATATAAATTATCGATTTGCTAGTAACAATTTTATGTTCCGCGAAGTCTTTAAAACGTTTCATATTCATTATGTGCCAATTTCATATTTTTTTACAATACATTTACAAAAATAATTACAAGTAATTTACAAAAAGATTCAGAGAAGTTGGGGTTGTATAAATGACAATAAACAACTGAAAATGTATGTAGAAAGTCTACCTTCCCCTTTCACGTATGTAAATGATTTTATACTTGTACTGTACAGTCACGAGCATAAATATATGGCACATTAGCAAAAATATCTGACCCACCGAAACACATGTGACAATTATTTGATCAATGTTATCATCACATATTTTTGCTGTCTATTAATGTCAGATATTTTTGCTGCGTTCTTGCAGGCAGATATTACTGAACTCGTTCTTGGGTCAGATATTTTTGCTAATCTGCCCATAGTCATATATTTATGCTCGTGGCTGTACACCTAACATACACTGATATCACAATCAGATTAATTAGTCACGGTAATATCATAGCAAAAATCTTAGTCCGAAGTACTTGTGTTCTTAGTTATCACAGATTACAGGATTACAAATACATCATAAATCATTCATTTTATCATTATTCATGATTCTTGCAGACGAACCATTTGCGAATTCTTGTGTCATTAAGGTCGTTATTAATACAAAGAAATATGAAATTATGATCACAATCTTATCAATAAAACACCTGATTTTCCTTCCCAACAGTAAATTTTTGCAACATTATCGGTGAAATCTTAAGCCCCTTAATGATGAGCATATCTTGTAATCACAATAAGTAATGCGCACTTGATACTGTATAGGTACTTTACATTTACAGGTAGTAAATAAATAGATAATGAAGTATCTATTGTAGTCGGTATCATCATTCAATTATCGCCTGATAAGTAGGTACACCTAATTGCAATAGATATATGTACACAATTTGTATGAAACATTTCCCTTTTTTCTTCTCTTTTTGTTAATAAAAATTGCGAGTAATTTTTACTTTGTGACGTTGACGTTGAACATCATACTTCCTACAGCCAATATTATGAGAAATGTCACATATTTTATTGTATGTTTTACAAACACATCGTCATCCGATCATCATCTATATGATTAGGATTGTTGTATTAAAATAATTATAATTGTTCAGTGCTCTTGACACTATAAACGTCTTCGTATATCTTCTTATATTCCATATTATAGTTAACGAGGTACCTTGTTGTTTACTTTCAAGTCGAAGGCAACAAAGACTAGAGCAAGAGCAAGCCGATATCGAGCACGAAATCAGGGTCATACAATCGCAGCCCGCCGTCAACCGCATTGATGCTGATAAGGTGAGTTATATTATAAGATTAGATGAAATAATAATTATTTCTAAGTACTTTCAACCTTGTATGCATATAACATTTGTAAAAGTATAACAGATAATTGTATATTATATTGTTTAGAGCTTAAAAAGCTCAGTGGTATATATTTCAACTTCAGACTATCCCTGGGTTTAGGTCTTAGTTTAAATCCAAGACACTAAGGTTTGGCTTATACCTTTAAAGACGAATGATATATATTTCTGTGTATTATCGTTTAATATTCTTCGCTGTAAAAATAGTATAACATTATTACTTTTCAAAAAAGTTCTTGGAGAATAAAGTACGTAAATGTTATTCTTATAAAAGCTTTCTTTAGGTGAACATTTTGTTTCACACAAAGAAAACTTGTAGAGGATTTCGTTATTTTTTCAAAGCTAAATCTGCAATTACGCATTCTTATCATATCATATTCATTTAAATTTCTATTATAAAGAGAATCAAAAATATATATTTCATAGCATGACTTCATTTTTTTATTTATGCAGCTATTTTTTTGCGATTTGCCCAATGAAGAACCCATATGTACGTAAGTAAGTAATATTTGAGGCTGCTAGAACCAGAGTGGCCTAACTGCATTTTAAGGATTTTTGACTTATCTGTATTTTCGTAATTTAAATAGTGTTGTATAGCGTACAACTGGTAGTCTGCTCTGAATATAGAAATGAATCGCGTCGCCGTAGTAAATTGTATGACTCCTCGCAACAAGTTCAGAGCGGACTATACACTTTTACTTTTCTCCATATTGTAAATATTTTTTTTGTAGTTAGACTACTCTGGTTCTATGGGTTTTAAGGTGGTAGAGCCCTTTGTGGTTCGACTCCGGCGGCACCACCGCCATACCTATTTCTGCCTCATAACAGAAATGTTAAGCGCTGCTGTGTTCTGGTTTGAAGGGTGTGGTAAGGGAGACATACTTTTCCGAGGCGTTCCAGCTTAGTTCTCAGGGGTAGCGGCGCATCTGTGGTCGACCTCAGGTACGAATATGTAATCCTATCTGGGGTCGATTTCATATCGATATAGATGTCCGTGGGCGGCAATAGCCACTTACCATCAGGTGGACCGCATGCTCGTCTGCCACTCCATAATACAAATAAAAACTAAACCTGCGCGCAACAACTTCAGAGCGGACTAGAAGTATGGGGCGGACTATAATATCATGTTGCGTATTATTTGTAGGCCCGTGAGGAGCAGCTGGTGAGCCGGCTGGTGGCGATCGTGCGGCTGCGCGACGAGCTGGTGCAGCAGCTGGACGCCGAGCGCCGCCGCGAGCGCCAGGAGGACCTCGCCATCGCCGCCTCTATCGCCTCCAAGAGAGGTATGCGCTACGACACGTCTAGCTAGCTAGTTTGGTTATGGAGAGATCAGTTCTGAAAGTGGTGGTAGTTTGTGGTTCGACTCCGGCGGCAGCACCGCCACACCTATTTCTGCCTAATAACAGCAGTTTGAAAGGTGTGGTAAGGGAGACAAACTTTTCCGAGGCGTTCCAGCTTCGTTGTCAAGAGTAGCGGCGCATCTGTGGCCGACCCCAGGTAGGAATATCTAATCCTATCTGGGGTTGATTACAGATGTCCATGGGCGGCAGTTAGAGATGTGCCGAGTCAGGTCGACTTGAGTAAGTACTCGAGTACTTACATAAACTCGCATACTCGAGTACTAATGGGTGATACTCGAGTACCAATGATACTCGAATACTGACGGTACACGTACACTGACTCCAGTGTTATGTACCTTATATGGGCAAACGAGTGAATACAACAGTAATTGTGCAAGTAACAACTTGTTTAATTTTGTTTAGTTTAGGCACCCTTCTTCTTTTTTTTTTGGACTTCGTGCTATTGGACTGTGTGTTACAAAGTACTCGAGTACTGATTCGTTTCTTTTTCTCTAATATCAAAAATGGCCAATTTGGCACATCATTAATGAGGGAGAACAATTGCCTAGCGTGGGTTCAGTGTCCACTTTGAAAGTTAACGAGCAGGCAGTTACGAGTAAGTCGTAGAGTATGTATAAGTCGACGAATAAAAAGAGGTTTTCAAGAATAAATAGTTTCTGTGTGTCGGCAAAAAAAAAAGGTTTTTTGTATATTTTTTTTCTGAATTATGTTAAGTTATGGTCAAACATCCTCTTCTAGAGAAGTGTGCAGTGTAAATTCTAAAACTTACTTCGCCTATATTCCAATTTTATTCCCTAACAGATTAGCTACTGTAATATTTGTTGTTACTTTTTGGCCCTAGCAGACTAGCTCTTTAGCATTCCTTGTTTCTTTAGTAAGAGCAAATTTTGAGTGGTGATTTGTTGCGTTCGGTCGCGATATCGAAAACACGCTTTTAAGAAACTAGATCAATTCTCCAAAACGTGTTTCGTGTTTAGATGTTGTGTTAAACGTCCAAAACATGTATCGCCGATGCTAAATTAAATTACAATTAAGAAAATTAATATGATAATTCTACAAAAATGTTGTATTATCCACTGTTTAAAAACAATAATTATAGATTTATTATTTATAACTTTGGGGTTCTCAATATTGCATCATAATACATTAGGTACAGTGACTACCAATTAAAATCAATAATACATAAACTTATATACAGATCTTATAAAGCGGAAATCAATATTAGGTATACAAGTAGCTTATCGTTAATGCCAAGATAAGTTGCTGATTTTGCAAGATTACATTCTTAGGTAGGTGATAAAATTGATATATTTAATACTAGTTTTTGCCCGCGGCTTCGCCCGCGTTTAAAAGAAAATAATATAACATACTAATATCGATTAAAATAATCGATGTTTTGGGTCCAAAAGATCGATTCTCCGATTAATCGATCTTAGATCGCCATCCCTAGTTCCCATGGGATTTCCGGGATAAAAATTATCCTATGTCCTTTCTCGGGTCTCAGACTATCTTTATACAAAATTTCATTAAAATCGGTTCAGTGGTTTGGGCGTGAAGAAAAGACAACCAGACAGACAGACAGACAGACAGAGTTACTTTCGGATTTATAATATTAGTAAGGATTACTTTATATATTTAAGATTTTATAAACATTTATGCACATATTTTGATTATTGATATTTATTTATTGTAACGAAAACAAAATGCCATGATATTTTGATTAAATCATATCGTGATTTCAATTTGAATACTCATATTAAGACTGCTAAAATTGTTACGTCATAAGACCACTATTTTTTAACCTAGAATAATAACTGACTAACCAAGATATAAACGCTAACTATTGTTACAGGAAAAAAATAGCAAATAAATTTGTTTGTTGTATATTTCAGCTCAAAGAAACAGTGACTCGAATAGCTCGTCTATGAAGTCTGCGGAAGCAGTGACTCCTGGGAAAAAAACGAAAGTAAAAGACAAAGTTAAAAAACAGCTGAAAAAGGCCAAACACACTTTAATCTCAAAGAAAAAAGACGAAGATAAAGAAAAAGAAAAGAAACCAAAATAGTTCTCATCAGTGACTTATAAGAAATTGACCGTGCAAATTTTTGTTTTGTATTAAAAATACAAACAAGATTATTATTTACACATTTTCGTGTACTAAAAGTACTTATGTGTGAAGACTGAAACATTCCACTAACACGTATATACATATACGTGCGTATCATGAAAGAAATTACATGCGATTGAGAATACTTTTATATCTAGATTGTGATTTTAACACATAATAATGCTCGGAAATCATAGTATTTTTTGTTGCGTATCATTTTATCGTTAAATTTAAAGTTATATATGTGCCAGATATAAGGACATAGTACTTAATGTGAAATATATATTGTAGATGTATTTTTACTATTCTAGAACATTAGTTAATAGGCAAAAGTTTAACAGGTGGGACTGTATGTTGTAGAGCACAAATTATTTTATTTATACACTTATATCCTTCATTATTTAAAATCATACATCAACAATATTGTAATCTTCGTGTATACGAAAATAAATACATCGTTGTGTAAAACCGATTCGAGGATATGTTGACTGAACTATAATCAAGAAGAAGAACGATAAATAGTTTTCTTGTAAACTATGAGTCAAATTCATGAAAGTATACACAATAGTTTTGAACTTTTCACATTTGTATCAAAATTATTTATATTTTAATAACAATTAGTTAGTTTACACCGTAAATAACTAAGATAGAGTTACTATCTCCATCTCCTTTTTACACGAGCAAGAGTCTCGCCGCAATAGACCGATCATGGCATCACTAACCGTTACTTTAGAGACAATTCATGAATAGCTTTAACAAATGATGCAACGCACTAAATAAGCCATTCGTTGCACGTCATAACGATACAGCTATCGCCTATCATACAGCAAGAACTCAAGGGTTTAGAAATACCCAGTTGTAGAGATAAAGATTGAATAATATTTTACGCAATCTGTGTAGCCCGGAAATAAATAAATAGCAATAGTGGACGGTTTCTGCAACTTTACCAAGACTAGGCTTGTCTGCCATTCTTGCTCAAATTTATAGCAAGAATGTTGCAGTCCACATATCCTATGTATGGGTTGCCAGAACTGTGCAAATTTTATCGTACACCTTAAAATAAAAAATACGAAATTATCGTAATAATAAGGTGTACCTGTTCTATCTTATTGGCCTGAGCCATAAATTAGTAAAGATACTTCGCCGCCTTGAAATTGAATGAAGCCACAAACGGCTTATTAGTAAGTTTTTTTTTTTTATTCTTGACAAATAAAAACATTTTTAAAGAAAATTTGCGAATAAATAACTAATACTGCGTAATTTACATAATAAATCAATAATTATTTCAAATATTTTAGGGACATTTTAGCACGGAGACGTGGCAAAACTTTTTTACGCAACTATTTCAATTCTCAAAACTGGGTACATTTTCTTGTTAGGGGTGAGTAATCTTTACTATTCTATGGCCTGAGCAAATAATTAATTAATGGTCCAATTTCGTTTAAAATATTCTTTCCTAATACATAAACGACAAGTTACTATAAGATAATAATTTGAGAAATACAGAATCTCATGATCTAGGTTTTTACAAATCATCTCGAAATATTTTAATTTTAAAGAAAGCATTTTCAACACAACTAAAGTACATACAATCTATGTTCAAATATATGGCTTCCATTTTTACTGCCCACATTATTTACCGTGAAGTAATTTATTTATTGAAGAGATTATTTATTTACCTTACGTTACCGTAGTTACAAATAATACTGTCTATAATATAACTATAATAATGTCTCCGCGTGGCTTCCCTCAGACAGACTACAAGTTTGCTTTCGATATTAGTACATGAACCGCACGAGTGGGGTTAATGCGTTCAACTTCATGCAGATGTTTGCTGTTGAAACAAACTGCTCGTGGTGACTGCAACGCGTATATATCTTAGAAGATCAGTACAAAACTACATGAAGATGGAAGTACAGTTGTTACTTTTATCCTGTTACTGATTAACGTAATTATATTATAAAAGTATTCATGGATATAATTTTACTATACGTCCATTACACACTCATCTCTTCGATTATTTGCATATGAACGGACTGGCATACGCCAACGTCACGTAACTGACTCAGTTGTCAATCAATTGAACTGAGACCGACTCCGAACAGTTCAAGTTCTGACTGCATGCGGTTGCGATCACGACAGTGCAATCTAAAAGTGACCGCATACAGTTAAAATAATCAACTGCAAAAAAACGGCCCGTCTGTGGGAGCCTTAACGGACATATTATAATTATCAGTGAACTTAGGGATTTTCGTATAGTAATGTCCGAATTTTTACAATGTATAAATATGGTTTACTGCATTAAAATATACTCGTAGTAACTATTCCTGCTGACAGTTTTTTTACACTTTAGTTTTGTCAACTTTATATTATTTTGTTTTATTTTTATTTCATTATGAACTATTACGTTATTTGTAATTTTGTTAAAAAGTGTTTAAATGAATAATTTGATAGTTGTTTATTTCATTTACATATTGTTATGTATGATGATATTTAAAAGTATAAAAAAATAATGATCTTCCAAAAATAAAAGACAACTAAACGCAGTATTATGCAACTCAGTGTGTTCACTTTCTGGAATATTAGGAAAAATCCAGGATATATATAATTATTGTAGTGTAAGACGGAAATGTGTAGTATCACAATTTTAATTTTATGTAAAGTGATTGACAAGTAAATCAAGCTAATAGTAATGGAAAAATACCTTAAAATGTTTCTCCTTTAATAATTAAAATTGAAACCACTTTGTCAATTATAATTATTCCAAAATGAATTAGGCATTTTTGAATATTAAACAACATATCATAAGGCCTAGTTAGCCTAGTACGTACGCATTTACTCTCTTAAAATAAATTAACAACACTAACATGCACTTTATTAAATATTTAATGTTAAATAAATAACTACACGATAACATTATATAGGATCATATGTATACTCGTAAGTTATATTTTTTCTTGATTTATTTACAAGCAAATCAATGCTATTGTTTTTTTTTAATCAAAAAAGTAATGACATTTTAATAATTACTTATGTTATTAGTTTACACAAACATTTATTTAACAATTTAATAGTAGCTATTTTTTACACGAAAGCACGTGAGTGTGTACACATTGAATACAATTGGTATACCACGTATTTAAACAACTATTGATTTTGTATTGAAATTGGAAGTCCGCTGACTATATAAAATAATATTAATATCGAGTTTATTTGTCGAAGTTGATTTTCGAAATATGTAGTTTTGACCATAAACTCAATAAAATGTCCATATATAGTCTACTGATAAAAATATAGATTTAATATAGTAGTGTTTATTTTCGCTATATAAAATGCAAATCATGATCAAAGTCAATTTTATTGCTTTAATATTTTCAGAACACAAATCACTTTCAGAAATTGTGCTTTACGCAAATGCACAAAATGCATGTAAGTAATTTATTAATAAATTAAATACTACATAAGAGATCTTTTATTTTAATTAGTAATTATTAATATAGTTTTAACTTTTCTGTGCCTCGGTATATCTGTAATACACTTGTATCTTTTTCGACATTCTACATCTACAGTCAAGATTATGTGTAACAACATGCAAAGGAGGTCTGGCATAGGGAATATTGCTTGTTTCTGGAAAATAATCTATTTGAGGGTTCTAGGAATTTCATATTAAAACTATGAAATTATAATAAAAGATGATAGAACCAGTTTTTCTACCGGGAAACACCCCCGTATAATTTCTGGCGTGAAGAAGTTTGTACGTTGCGTTAAGAGTGTGAAAACGGAACCAGCTGACTTATATACAATAGGGTCAAGCTCTAGCGAACTAAGGGGGAGGCATAAGGGGCGGTCCGCCCCGGACCTCCATTCCCTGGGGGCCTCCAAACTCAATAGTTGAAATGATCATATAGAAGGAATATCTGTGTACGTACAGTGTAATTATTAGCTACATTAAAAAAAGTCACCGGAATCAAGCCACTGAAATACATATTTTGTCGGTGAATAAATCGATGACACATTTGGAATTTTGTAAATTCAAATCAACTTTTTAGACTGGAGGCCCCCTCCATTCAACTTTCCGCTACGGGCCTTCGATGACCTTTGCCCGCCAATGGGGTCAAGAGGCCTCTTGATATAAGGGCCTTGATCCTGAGGATTGGCAATGCAGCTGTGATCGGCTTCAGGAAGAACGCCTGTTTTTTTAGGAGTTGGTTTCAGATGAGCATTGGCAGTGACTCTTTACTTTATCATCAAGTGGAGTGCATCATTTGTTATTTCAATCTTACAAATAAGGTAATATTTGAAAAACACTGGTCTACGAAATGACAAGGAAATATTTTAAAAAATTATTAAAATCTGTTAAAAATATATTTCATTCAGTTAAGTACATCATTATCTATTTCAATACGTAAATTTGATTGCTTGGACTTTCCAAGACGATCTCGTAAATCATCAGGTTTCTTTTGTTGCTTTTTTGATTTTAAAATATGTCGTAAATCTCTTTGATCACTTTGTTCTCTTGGTTTCTCTTCTAATCTAGACCACACACTAGATTTTACTAAATTATTATCTACTTTTTGTACTCTACTCATAGTATGCTCGTTGTAGTCTGAATCTTCAGAGGAAGATGAATCGCTTGAAGAGTATTCTTCTATAAGTGGTGTTATTTTTGCACCCAAACGTGATCGAACATTATGACTCTTTGCATGTCCATGGGGTTTATTGTGGCTTCTGAATTTATCAGACAATTTAGGTGCATCCCTTGGAGTGTATGCGATCTTAGTATTAACTACTTCTATTGATAATGGTGCATATGCTTCGCTGTCTGCAGTTTCTATCGGTTCTATGTGTAAATTTTTCTTTCTTTTAGATTCTTCATCATCAGCATGCATCCTCATGCGAGGTGTTTTCGATTTCTTTTTCCATTCTGAATCAGAACTACTATCTTCATTTTCGTCAGTATTATGACTACGTTTTCCTAGTCGCATTGCTAACTTTTTGTTTTTTATTTGTACTACATCAGTAGTTTCCTCAGAGTCTTCTTCATAATCATTTTTAGGCAGTTTGCGCTGGAATACTTCTTGGTGATCATAAACTCCCCATGATTTACACAAATCTCCCCATGGATTTTTACTGCTGCTTTCTGTGTTATCATTTGCATTCCCCGGAGTGAATCTTTTCACCTGAGCCTTTTTTTTACCTATCTTTTTATCACCATTTGTAGCAAAGCGCATTAATATCGTGTCAACCTTAGGATGAGGCATCCCTTCCCTCCAATGATGTGATGATTTATTGCTAATACCCTTTAATTCTTCATTTTGTATTTCACGGGAATGAACCAATAGGGCCAGTGCAGCTGATATATGATCCTGACATACAATGTTACCTTGAAATAAACAAACACATACAATTAAAATAACCAGTCTACTCTAGTATTATATAAAAATAATGGGATGTACATTGAAGCTATGGTTCCTTAATATAACAAAATATTTTGATATTTAATTGTCATATTTGTAAAAGATATTGTTAGTTATGTACACATTTTTCCCCATTATGGTAAACCCCTAAAAAGAGGTATATCAGAACACTTACTAAAGGAAAGTAAATCAAAAAGTAATACAGTATACAGGGTGAATTTTTCAAATACGCCTTCAAGGCCAAATCCGAAACTATACAGATTAGCGGCAATACAGTCCATCTGCTGGTAAGTTAACTCTGACACTATGTGTAACAGGGTTTATACTAGAAACCAATTGCAGATGTCTTTCCAAATCGGTAAGGTAGATGGTACATATGGGGTCAATATGTAAAGTAGCTGGAATCTACTTTTCACTGAAATGCAAGATCACACATAAAATGAGTGTGGCATAGGTGCCTCTGTGATCAAACTATAAATTCTACATTACATAGCTTGCTAATACCATTCATTGTATATGAATGGTATTAGCAAAGTAGCTTTGTAAAATTTCCATAAATCATACATCTAGTCACATAAAACTAAGAAACTTACATGAAGTGTCATCAATCCATTCTAATGACACTGGTTTGTAATCTTCCAAATACTCGAAAATTTCTTTAGTTGTAAGTCCCTCAACTCCATTCAAATGTAGGGTGTCGAATCTAAAGTGTCTCTCATTACCACTCTCTATGCCACAGTTGGAGTAAAGTTCATCGATTTGCTTCTGCGTAACCACTCTGTTGCCACATAAATTGAGGCCAAATCTTTTAGCTCTTTCTTCTAGTTTTGAAGCATCGATTTTTTCTAATGTTTTCACAACGACACCGCCTTTCTCAGCTTTGTATAACTGAAAACAAAAACAAATATCATACTTGACACGTATGTCCCAATTCCCAATGCAATGACATGACTAACGAGTGGAAATTATGGGGAAGGAAATGTGTAAATATTTACCACAGTGCAATCTTTTTCATCGTCTAAAATACAAGCGGGTGTATCGTCCACGAGCATTTCATTGTCACTCATTTCACCTTCTTCTCTTTCAATTTCCATCATATTGCTTCAAATATCAGTTAATATTCCAAGATAAAATAGATTTAACAAAATCTGTTAATATAATTTGCACTCCACACATTTATTCCACTTATTGCTTATATATATAAGGACTAAGTATAGTCATTAAGTTTATGGTATAAACAAAAAAGTCAATTAAACTGTAATAAAAGTATTTCATAATTTCATTTTTCGTCACATTAATTTCTTATTTCTTGAGAAAACAAGCAGCACAAGATTAGACTTTAGAGTAGCTATCAATGTTGCCAACCCTTCCAAACTTACTGCAAAAAAAGTAAATCGTCCTTGAAAAAAATAAAAAGAAAACATCTTACAAAGATTATAATAAAAATGAATTGATGTAGACTTCCCCATATATAGTATTTCGATTTAGACGAAGAAATAGTTGACAAAAAAGGTCCTGAATCGAAACCAAAAGTTCAATAATAAGCCTAACATATCGATATCTTTACAAAAAATAAAATATCGATATTTAAACCATTGACAATAGATAATTTCATTAAAGTTAAATTATTTGTTTCAAATTATTACTTCACACTTGTTATTAAGGTTCCCAGGAACTTAATTTTACAATTTGGGTCCTGTTAAGATCGATTCGATTATCTCAAACCATAGACAAAAGATCTGATTAGTCCAAAAATTAATTCTTCGTCCCAAACCCAAACTCTATAACAGAAAATTCAAAACTGTCAAGTATGTCAATAGTCAATAAGTATAAAGTATAATACTGATTTGCAGATCAAAATACTTATTTAAAGCGTGTCTTTTATTTATATTTAAAATAATTAATCTATTATTTCGAAAATCTTGTTGTATATATATAATTTTAAGTGTAAAACGGTAGTTCGTCTTCTCTGATTGAAACCTGCTACATTAGTACACTACTTACATATTGATATAATTTCGGGTTTTGGTAATGGCTACGTTCATGGACATGAGTCTGGAAGATATTATAAATAAAAAGAAAAAACAAAATACAAGGTATGTGTAATAGATTGCTAATATTGTACTATTCTCTTTAACTTAAAATATCAAGGTACCACAAGCTTATAACGTCTATGTTCGTATTATGCCTGTAACCCACAGTTATTATTGCTATACATTCCTTAATTTATCCTAATGTACGTTTTCTGCAGAAATATAAACCGAAAATCTAAACCACCAAACAAAATAGTTGATGCTAGAAATAAAATTATTTCTAAAAAGAGAACTCAGATAAGAGACGCACGAGAGATTTTGGCTGATCTTGCTAAACAGAAAGATGCACGTTTAAAATTGCAACAGCTACGAGCGAAGAGAGTAAGTTATTAATTTATTATTTCTTACCTGTTTAGTAAATAATTAAATACTATCTTAAACATGCTCTTTAAACCCTTTATACATGGCTACTCCTAAATTTGTAATTTGTATGTTTGCTATTTAACTTGTTTGATTTATTATTACATTCAAATATGTATTTTCTATTAAAATATTTGACATTTTATTATTTCTTACCTGTTTAGTAAATAATTAAATACTTTCTTAAACATGCCTTTTAAGCCCTATATTCATGGCTACTCCTAAAATAGTAATTTGTAAAACCATTTGCTATTTAACTTGTTTGATTTTTTATTACATTCAAATATGTATTTTCTCTAATAATTATTTGACACATTTGCAGCAAACAAACCAAATTCCAACAGGAAATACAATAAAAAATCGTGGAAAGTTTGTAAAGAATTTACTGAAAGAGGGAAGAGGTTGGTAAAAAGTAAATTTTATTTAATAAAGTATGATAAAATATATATAAAATTCTATACATATAGTATCAAGAATGTTTACATTCTATAAATGACTAAGTAAAACATGTGCAATAATGTTGTTCAGTTTTATAAGTGGGTATACAATATATTAATCCTGTTTCAATTATTTGTTATTTCAGTTTTCATAGATCCTTCCAGACAAGTGACATCACAACAATCAAATGTAGCCAAGTTTGGAAACCGAAATCAAGTCAATGCCAAAAGGAAGTTTCTTGAAAATAGATCAATTGCAGGTGAGACTAATCTGACTGCAATTAACATTATCTATATATTATCTGTATCTGCAACATCATTATTATAACAAGATGTGTTGTAAAATACATTAACTTAAAATTTGTTATCCTGATACTATTATATTATATCACATATAAACATAACAATTTTATACCAAAGTGCATAAAACACAATTATTAATGTTCATATTATAAATTACTCATTTTTCATATGAATGACATATGTTATATTTTTGGATTTGTTAATTATTATTAGTTAGTTTTTACCACTGCTACATCTGTTTGTAATTGTAGAAATGGCTCCTTTTCATTAAATCTTTTAGTCACTTATTAAAATTACTATTCATTCATTTCAGCTAGTAGGCTACCCATAAAACCTATTGTCAGAACAGTAGAAAATGATCTCCAAATAATAGATGACCCAATGGGAGAGGAGTATGTACCACCAAAAATAGAACTTTCCAATAGACGCGCAAGTATGCAGCTTAGAATTACTGCTCATAATAATGATAATCAAAACAGGAGCACACTTATTCACAGGTAATGTTTTATAAAATATATGAATGATGGCATTTCATAGAAATCATTGTGATATTGCTAGTGTAATAAATGTGATATTTATCGCTACCCTCTCTCAATAAATATTGAATCCTTATGTCTACATGACAAAAGACTAAATAGCACTGGAGGGGTGATTGGCTAGTTTTAAAGTTAGTTTGATTGGAGCCTCCGACTGATGTGCATGTGGTCCAGATACTCAGTGCATTATTATAGGGTGTTTTAATTATAAAATCACAATTTCGCAATAAAACAATTAAGTTTGTGTTCATAATGTTTTTTATTGGACTTATACCCACAAACTCTAAATATCTTAGTGATAGAAGAGGAATCTAAGGGACTCCTGCTGTATTGGTAATAAATAAATAGTTTATTATTTTTATTATGTGTGAAATTTATGTTCACAAATTTGGTTTTTTGTAAACAGAACAGCACTACTTTCGAAAGAAAAAAGTCCACCCCGACCACCGTCTATCCTAAAAAAGAGACCAATGGCAGCATTGAGAAAGGATGATAAAGTGGAAAAAACAGAAAAGCCTGTTATTGAATATAGAATTATTGTCAGTAACCTGCGTAGCACAGTCACTGGAGGAGATATTGAGGTATGTTGCCTATTTATTGTATTCAATTTGTGATATTAACTAGTGCTATAGTATAAATTATAACCACATGTATATTACTAATTATCAGATATCCAGTCAAAAAAGCACTTGTTTTTTTTTTGTGTTAACCTGATGTCACTTAATTTTCACATCATTGTATTTTAAATGGAATATATTGTAAATATAACTTCATGGCATTATGTACACAAGTGTTCCCTTTTATTTCGTATTTGTGTCACTGTAAAGGCATAAATTCATAATTATTTGCATGATACTAATACTTAAGCCTTTTTTTGCAGGCAGAATTAAACTTAAAATAGGGGTTTTATCAGGTCAGGTTAGTTAGTCCTTCATACTTGCAAGGTGTATTTACTAACTTACATCAATATTGTGTTTTATTTTTAGGAATTATTTGGTGATGTTGGTGGAATGCGTGAATCTCGTCTTGTGAGACCAGGGACTGCAGAAGTTATTTATAAAAGCCTTGAGGATGCTCAAAAAGCTGTAGATTTATATCATAATCGGCAATTAGATGGACAGCCAATGAATTGCCTTCTTGTTACTCCAAGATCAACTGCTCCAACAGCAAAGTTAGTATACATTTTTTTTTATTTGATTTTCCAGTATACAAAACAAATATAACCCATACAAATTTATTTTTAAATTCATGTGGTTTACATATATTTTATAAACATGTGCTTACTTCACAAACTCTTGTTTTGGTAATACTTATACTACACTTTGTGTGTTTTATCTTAAATCGCATGGCAGCATTTACCACACTGAAGAACATTCGTGATCTAATTATTTATTAACCAGCAATATTACAATATTATATTTTTGCACTAGGTTTCAGTTGTTTATAAAACAATAAAATTCATGTTCACTACATTAGAAAACTTAGTAATTGTGTATTTATTTTCAGACATAGCAGCAATCCAGCTTTATACAGCACCAGCTCAAATGTGGAACCAGACTTATCAACTTTCCACAAGGTTTTATTCAGTAACTTCTAGAAACATAAATCCAAAATAAGGTTATAAAAGCAACATTTTTTTTACATATGGAATACCTGATGACAAAATGTATGAATATAAAATATATTAAGTGCTTGTACTTGTTTGTGTTAAAATATTTAGTTAGGTACCTTTACTTTTTCGGAATAAATGATTAAGATTTACAAAAAAGTTTGTTTTATATTTTTACAACTCTTATTTTTATAATTATTGATGACTATAAAATAGAACATGTGTATTGAGTACCAAAAGTTAAATAATAATCGAGTAATATAATTTAAAAAACCTGATTGCACTAAAAGGATTTTCAAACAATCTGTCAATGTCAACCCTTATTTTACTCCCTTCGGGGTTGAATTTTCGCAATGACTTTCGTAGTATTAGCTTACTCTATATACAGAACCTATGTGTAAAATTACAAAACTTAAGTTCAGCGATTTCTGTTGCGCGTACCTTACTGTTTTATATAAATGCATATTATGTGTATTTTATGTTTTTAAATTTTTTGAAATGTGTTATTATTTTGCGCCAATAAATCCGCCATTTTGGATTTTTTCAAATACTTATGGAAGGAATAAAAGGGGATACCTTGGGTATTTGGGAAAATATTGAGGAATATTTTAGCAAAAAACATGGACGCCGAATGTAATAATTCGTTACTATACTCATTTTTTTTTTAAATCAAAGATTAGTTTTCAATAAATCCTTTTGACCTACTCGTACTTTATAAAATAACTTTAAAATTATTGTTTTTTTTGTATGATAATATCCTATCGGCAATGTTTTAATATCGATATTTTAGGGTACATATTACCGAACATTCGAGACATTGTCCATCCCTAGTCATATAATAGACCAAAGAGTATAGTAACCTATATAGGATAATAGACAACTAGCTTGAGTAACCATAGCTGTTTGATTTTAGGAGTATAGGTGTTCTGTGGTTTGATTTGACAGCTGAAATGACGCCGCGCGACGCCGCCTAAAAATCCGATCGTTCATTTCGTTGGCCGCCATTGAACTTTAGTGAAGCGTGCTGGTTTTTGTAACCTAATTTTTGTTGATTGTTGATTACTTTTGTTAAAATAACATAACTACTTGCTTTTATATATCTTCAAAATGGGCGATCGTAAGTACTGTTACAATATTAATATCTTCTTTCTGTAATAGCTACGTTTTAACGATTCTCTATATTACAGCTTATTCGTCCGGTGATTATAGTAGTGGCGGATACTCCGCTCAATATTCGATGCCTCCACCGTCATTAGGATCTAACGATAACAATTACGGCGGCGGACAACAAGGCTCGTATAACCAAAGCGGTTATGGTGGTCAAAGCCAAGCTCCAGAGTGGAATCAACCGAGCTCTGGAGGTAATATCAGTATCGAAAAATTAAAAAAATACGGAAATTTTTTTTGTTTACTAGAAAATAGAAAAAAAATTGTTGTAATCTGCAGGTGATAATGGTGGCGGCTATGGTAGCAGTCAATCTGGAAGTAATTATGGCCAAAGCTATGGTTCAGGATATGGAGGCAGTGGTGGTTACGACCGGAGTAGTGGCGGCAACAACTATAACATGAGTGGAGATCGTGGGAGCAGTAACTATGGAAGCAGTGATCGCGGTAGCGGAGGCGGCTCTGGCTACGGCAGCGACCGAGGAAGCAGCTACTCTGGTGGCGACAGGGGAGGGTATGGAGCCGGAGGCGGGGACCGACCCAGCTACAATAGAGACGGAGGCAGTAGAGATGGAGGATATGGGTGAGTTACAATTTCACAGTTAATTTCTTATTACATATATTCTGATACAGTTAAATTTAATATTTAAATTTTAATATTTAATGGTAACGCTGAGTTGTTATGAGCTTTTACTAAATTCATTTACATATTAAATCTTTACCAAAAGTCCTCATTTTATTAAGTTGACTTCATTAGTTAGTTATTTTAAAAAATGTTATCATATTTCTGTAATATAGACTATACACTTAAAACAGTTGTACTCTACAGTACCTTGTCTAATTAGAAGATTGAGGTATTTTATGTAATAGACGATCAGCATTACATTGATTTTATATTATAAAATAATATTCAAACTTACCAATGAACTAATGCAACAAGGTAACAATATAGTATGTTGTATTATACAGTGTTATTCATACAATATTCACATGTCAATTCTATAAATAATTTATTCTTACTTGAATTAAATTAAATTATTTTATAACAGTATTTTTTGTGCAAGCTAACTTCTGTACATATAAACATAATTTAGCAGCAGCAAGGTGGCTTTCACTATGCTGTATACCTTTTTTAAGTTAATTAATAAGACTGGTTGGTATACAATACAACATGATAACTTAAATTAATTGCTTATAAAATTCTTATTTGTTATATTTTAACTTGAAATATTCACATTTATTACCATCCACTATTTCAATTAGTGATTGACTGAAGTTTTGGTTTCCACCAAAGAAGAAGTTACTGTCAGAAAATGTAGTCTGTGGTCTAAACTTTCAGCTGTACTCGGGCATTTGACTGACAGGCATTTCTTGTTTATTTGACCTTTCAGTGGGCCAACGAGCCGCATATTGTAAGACAAAATTCTGACCAGTCTGTCAGATTTGTAATTTTATTTTTTAATGTACTCCCATCGATCAAAAAAAATTTAAATTAATTCAGGTAACTTGTATTAATACTACTGTAATGTTAATTCCCGATTACGGCCGAAAGTAAGACTGAAACTGAGGGTATGATTTTTATTTCGACCGGAAATACCAGTTTTGGTTGATTGCCTTGTAAAAATACGCATTTATAAATTCGAAGATGGAAGTCACTTTGAAGACGAAGAAAGAAGGTCTGGGATCCAAACAACGAGATGAACTTCTGATTAATTCAACATTGACCTATATTTAGCAGTTGTGTGGTGATATGTAACTTTGTCTTCACTAATTTCATAAACTATTATACAGCAAACAATTGCTTTACCCATAGAGGCTTGCTAGTGTTTGTATACAACAATTTAATCTTATATAAAATTCTCATGTCACAATGTTAGTTACGTTACTCCTCTGAAACGGCTTTACTGATTTTCACCAAATTCTATATGCATATTCTGAGAATCTGCTACTATCTATTTTTCATACCCCTAAGTGATAAGGGTTGTTCACCTTTAACATTTTTTTATTTATATGACAACACAACTTTTGCCGGGCCAGCTAGTAATATTGTAAGTGTATGAAGTGTTGTCACTGTAATCTCTCTCAGGACACAGGTAACAGGACTCTAGGATATAAGAGTGATTAATTAATTATATATTAAGTGTATCAATAATAGCTTTCCATCATCAAATAACTAAATTTATATCCATTTATGATAAATTAACTAAGATATTGCAAAACTTTTATAGTCATCTTATAATATTTATATAGAAATGAGTTCCCGTAGATTCAATAGGTAATTTTATTAAGTGTGGCATTTTTATTATGTTAATTGTACTTATGGCAAATAGCATACGATCTAGGACCAAACCTGCACTATATTGTATCATAATTCTTTATTATTCGTGTTGGGAGGTATGTTAAAGGTATAATTTATGTTCTATAATGTTATAAGGGACAAAGGGTTGCTTTATTTCAAATAATGAATGTAATATTGTTCATGCCAAATGATACTTACACATATTGCGTATATGATAGTAATAAAGTATAAACATTAATGTACTGTGTAGTTTTTTAAACAATTCATCGTGAATGTTGCATGTAATTATCTTGAACTGTTATTTAATTTCCTACATGATTTCCTTTATTAGGAATAGACATGATCTCAGAATGATATTGGTGTTGAAGCTGCGGTTATGGGTAAAAATTACAACTTTTGTATTTATGTTTTTTATGTATTTTATAAATTTGCTTCCAATTTTCATACCTTTTCCTTTTGGTAATAAAAGATCTCTGAAAATGGCCCTGAATGTCCAATATGTATTGTTTCTGTTAACATCTAGTTATCAATATTCTTTAAATTTAATACTTCAGTGCTTTTATATGCACTTTTCAAGAAAGGTGTATAGTTATTCATAACAACTGAAAAAATATAGATGTACATCTAATATGCATCACCCGAAAATGTTTCGTTCTTGTAATGTACTACCAACATAGTGCCCTTTAAAAAAACAATAACAAGCATTTCAGAGTAAAAACATCTATAAGGTCTTGTTGCTTAGATATATTTATTTATTTATATATTACGATGGTATTGTCTACTTGGCCAAGCTGTAAAGACCTAAAGGGCCGACACCAACTGTCCATTATAAAAAATAACTCTTACAATATAAGAAAAAGCCCTGCAGGACATTCTCAGGTTGTTAAGATCTTCAATCTCCTTAAATTATATACATTTTTTTTTACCTGTCTGTTTAGTGATACAGTGTCTTTGAATTCATGAGTATTTATTATCACTGTGCATGTGTGATAGAAATATTTTAACGCTAACTTAACGTTCACGTACAAATTGTCTTAGTTTTTAAAGGTATAACATTATGGAAAAAAGGACCACTTCTCGGACTAAGGTTAACCAATAGAGGTGGACCTAAATGTCTTCGCGCCCGTACAATGTGCCCCCGGACCGCCCAATGTGTACTAAACGCTGTTCTTATTGTTTTAGTGGCGGCGGCAGGGGGGGTGGTTATAATAAAGGTAAAGCTCCTCGCGAAGAGCGAGTGGTGCTGTTGTCATATTTTATTTGTTACTTCTGGAGGGCTGCCAAATTATTTTTTTTAATTATTTCAACGTTTCGTTTATCATTTTAATGAGGTACCACTACTAGGCTGTTGACACATGCTACGTTAATTTACATATTTTACATAATTTAGTGTGCGTCAAACACGACACGGTGCTTCTCTATATGTTAAGGGTGGTTTATCGGAAAATACCGCTGGCGCGGAACGCTCGTCTGATGTCGTGCGGTATGTTTCAAGAGTATAATGATACATTTGTATACTTCAACTACCGAAAAATATTTGTCAAAGTGGTGTATTATATGGTTTGTTACAAGTGGTAGGTGGGTTTGCATCATGTTTTCGTGGACTATCGTTTACAACGAGGTATAATTAAAAAATATAAAAGATAAAGAAATAAACTGTCGCCGAAAAAATAATCGTGCTAGGAAATAAAGCTGGTAATAATGGTAATTTTAATAAAGCTGGTAAACTAAGAGTCGAAAATACAAGTGGTCAACCAAATTAACTTTAGAACTTCCATCTGTCTGATATATTAATAATTTATTTATGAAATAGTAAGAAACATACTTAATAGAATAGAACACAGATGGTTACTTGTCAGCAGTCTCGTTTAGTGTAAACAGAAGTTGTTTAGTTAAAACATGAGGTATTTTGTGTAACATTGATATACAGGGTGAATGGTATGGTGTAACATTTTACTAACAATGATGTTTACATAAAAATCATTATTTTTTAATTTAAAGTTTTTATTTATAAGCAGTACCGTGCATTAGTTGCATAATTGGACATATACCAGAAACACTGTATATTTTGTATTTTTGGCAGCCCTGCGCTTTACACATATGCGATATTAAGTTAATTTTATCGAGTGCTGTGATGTAGGGGGAATAAATTTTATTCGTTTTTATTTAATAAAAAGGTTAAAAATACAAACTTTGGTCTGTAATATTTTATAAGGTTTTAAATAATTGCTATTGGTATCTTGAGAGTATTTTACGACTATCGAATCTTGCGTTAGTTATGGGTATTAAGGTGTTCAAACATATTAGAATGTTTACTGATATCTTATTGGTTTCAACTTCAAAGGATCATAAACGGTGTCTGTCTATTGAAAGGACAAGAAAGTTACATCATAGCAATTTAAAAGTAGTATGAACTATGGTAAAAATATTAAAAAGAAGAGTATAAACATGTGTTTAGATTGATAGGGGTAAAACTAAAGAGTAAATAGTTTTGTTTTACTTATAACTTCTCGAAATAATATTTAATTATAATCTGTAGGTGGTGGCAGTTTTGGAGGGGACAGGGGAGGTGGTGGTGGTGATATGGTTACGCAAGAAGACACTGTTTTTATTCAAGGCATGAATCCATCTACAACTGAAGATGAATTATGTCAACACTTTGGGGCAATAGGAATCATTAAGGTATTATTTGTATTCTATTACATTTTACCAGTATTACCATCTTAAATAAAAATGAAATCATAAAATCATTTATTTATATATTTATTTTATTTTCAGACCGATAAAAAAACCCAGAGACCAAAAGTATGGATGTATAAAGACAAATCTACCGGACAACCCAAGGGCGAAGCTACAGTAACTTATGAGGACTCTAATGCCGCTTCCTCGGCGATACAATGGTTTGACGGAAAAGAATTTAACGGAACTACAATAAAAGTATCCCTCGCTCAGCGTCAGAATACCTGGGGTGGTAGTAAAGGAGGCGGTGGTGGCGGTTTTAGAGGAGGTCGCGGAGGCGGCGGCGGCGGTCGGGGCGGCGGCGGCCGCGGCGGTGGCGGCCCGCCCTCCGGCAACCGCGAGGGCGACTGGCGCTGTCCCAACCCTAGCTGCGGAAACACTAACTTCTCTTGGAGGAAAGCTTGCAATAGATGCAATGAAGCTAAGCCCGGCGGCGCCGGTGGCGGTAGCGATAACGGCAGTGGCGGTGCAGGTACTATATTTTTTAGACTAAAACAAAAAAAAATTGCAATTGAGTTATTGGGTTTGTACAAATGTTAAATGATATCTAAATATGGTCAGTTACTGTAAATGTTAAAAGATGTATTTTAATATCTACAAAATAGAAGGCATATTTAATAATTTTATTAGACCAAACAGGAAAATTTGATATTGTTCACGATATGTTTTGTTAAATATAGATGTTTTGTTTTAATTTCAGGAGGTGGTGGCCGCGGTGGTGGCGGCGGTAACGGCGGGCCGGGCCGCGGCGGTCGCGGCGGGCGCGGCGGCGGCGGCTGGGGCGGGCGCGGCGACCGCGGCGGAGATCGCGGCGGCGAGCGGCGCAGCTACGGCGGCGGCGACCGCGGCAGCAGCGGCGGCGCCATGCGCGGGGATGGCGGGTCAGTATTTACTTTGTATAACTTAGCAAGGCAAGTTTGTGCGGCAGTTAAAACATTTTATACCAAAAAAAGCATTTTACCGTAAGAAACCTAACAAGGAAAACTAAGTATGCGGCCAGCTTTCGATTGAGCGCATATTGTCTACTATCGCGAAAGAGTTAATTGCGTCGGTGACCATTTTGTCGGTTAAGCTTCTTAAGTATTTTAAGCCGCTGCTTCCAAGTCCAATTGCTGTTTAAGCTACTAACCGTGCATGCGGTGCGACACGGTTAATCAGTCGTTACCCATCTGTATACGTGCTAAAACTACCAAATAGACTCCAAACTTCTGAAGCTGTTGCTATTTAAATTCAGTCTGTACAGTACAATTGTAGTTTGAATTTCAACATTAAAAATGAGATAATTAAATAGGATCTGTAAAAAAAATATATTTTTTACAGATCCTATTCTGAATTGTTTGCTAAATTAATTTAATAACTGAAACTTAGTCGGAGACGTTATTCTAAGAGACCTCAATTTTTGGTAACTTTCAAATTCATATTCATGCTCTTTGGTGTTTTAACAGTTGTTTCTTTGTTACAGAAGCCGGGACCGGCAACGGCCGTATTAATAATTACGAGTAATGTAAGGCTTTAGTATATAATTCAGATTTCATTTCATTTTGACTGAAATATATTCTCATCACTTAATTTAATCTTTTCTCAATTGAGATTCACGACTATGTAAAGTGCATTTTACAGCCTGCTGATAACAAACAGTATGTTTGAAATGAAAGAACATGTACATTTAATTCCCTAATAGAAATGTTATTTTTCCTTAAAATTAAGCATTTTTCAGTGTTAGTTAGCATTAATTCGTTTGTAATAATTGTTTTCAATAGCATAATGCTGCTTTACAGATTAGTCATAATCAATTTGCTTCTTTTTTACCTTTAAAATAAATTTTAAATTAATCTGTGAAAAATAAATGAAATTTGTACTGCATCATATTATTGTTAAAATAAGTTTAGGTGGCACAATAATTGAATAAAACATCACTTTAGAAACCTTGTCCTATTCATGTAGTCAAGTATAAAAATGATTAGTTTTTTATACTTAAGAAACCTCTTTCTGTATGTTCCAATTATTTCATTGCACCAATGTCAATTGTAGTATAATATTAGCCATACATATTTTCAATAACATCAAAATGTAAAAAATGAAAGGACATAGAACGTAAGTACGATAATTGGACGTAGGGATTTTAGTTGTAAAATCTTTATTTTAAAGCCTTAAAAAATGATGCGAATTTATATAAAGTGACCTCTAACATTGACTACTTTTTTACTCTTGTATTCCCAGGAATACATCACAGAGGTAAAGTATTCCTATACCAAAAATACTATTAAATGAACATTTTGTAACAGATAAAACAAACTCATAAGTATCATGTTGCAAACTACCGAATTACATTTAATAGGTAATACAATACTATTGTTTGTTCATTGTGTTGAGATAATAAAAGTAAAATAGATCTTTTCATAATAAATGCTGTTATAATACAAAAAGTTTTTATTATCATTCTTATTTGTTTGTTCTTATTCTTATTTGTTGTATACGTGACGATTGATGAAACGTGAACCCTGATACATACCCATGCCCTAGAATGCAATAGAGCAATAAAATGAAGCAGTAGATGTGGCTGTAACACCGCCGCAGTCTAGTAACAAGTGTACATTTTTTTTTTCACAAATTTACTAATTTGACAACATAAGTGTGTGACAGCATGTCAAATATATCGCTAGTCAAATGTGATTTTTCTAGTAACTGTTTTGAGATTTTTTACCACTACCTTTTATCGAATATCTAACAATCGATAAGGATCAAATTCTGGGAAGTAATGTTATGTAACAAATTAAAGGAAAATGATTTTTTTGACGTGACAACGTCTTAAATTAGGTTGCGGCTGGGAGTCACTTATGAAAAAGTGTAACGCCCGGTAACGTTACGATGAGTCACCGAACGAGAGAGAGGCCCGCCGAATGCCTTGCGTCTCTCTCCCACTCAACTATGATCGGTCTGCCGCGCGCGCAGCACTAGAGAATTAGAGCGTTTTCAGATTATCCGATCCGATATCGGTGTCGGACGACGATAGCCGACATCCGATAGCCGACACCATGTGCTATTTTCACATATTTCCGACAAAATCGTTCCGATACGGCCATTTGCTCGATAGTTTAGTGCGGACAGGTCATCATGGCAGACTATAATAGAAAATTTTATTTGCTGTATCTCTTATATTTGAGACGCAAAAAAAGATCTGTTCACAGACAGTATTGGATACATCCTATTGTGGAAGCTAGATATTCAGAGGGAGCATTTTACACTCTTTTTAGCAAGCTACAACACGCACCTAGAAAGTTTTTTAATTACTTTCGTATGAGTGAATCCACATTCAATTATTTGCTAATTCATCTCACAAACAGTATCAAGAAACAAGACACACATTTTCGAATGGCCGCCGCGCATCGGGCTCTATGCACACAGAGACAATTTAGATACACGTAGAGCACACATACAAACATTATCGCCCGACGGCTCACGGGCGTCCGATGGTGTCGCCAGCATATCGCTGTCGGCTCCGATATCCGATATCGGAACGGACAATGTGAAAGGCAGGTACATGTTTCATACATTTTACTTACCCCGATATCGTATCGGCGTCCGATACCGATATCGGATCGGATAATGTGAAAACGCTCTTAGGCGCATTGAATCGGCGCATGCTTGTGTCTCTGTCTTTGTCTTTCTCGAACGTTCTTGGCGTTGGAAAAACAAGAAAGCGTCACAATACAAGTTCACACGTGTGGTTAAAGTATCGTCAGCTGTGTCTGTAGTGAAAATATGGAGTGCTTAGATTCGTCATTTATCATTTACAACAACTGTTAAAATTTGTGCAATTCTTATTTTCATTCAATTCCTTGTTCCTATTGTGCAATTTAATTATATTCATATCAATAAATATTCTACCGAGAAAAGAAAATCTTCGCCCGTAAAACCGACTTTACAGGCAACCATTTTTAAATACATATCTTTTCATACATTGGCATACGAATCCTTTGCATAACATATGACTTATGTATAATCCTTAAAGACTATACATAAGTCATAACGTCATAATTAGGAAACTAAGTTAGCGCCGTTTTTAGTAGTTTTTTTTTTAATAAAAATATATAACTGATTAATTAGTAAATTCTTATTTTTTGATGTTTAAAACTTCGTTTCAAAGTTAAATATGATTTTCTACATCTCTTTGTTTAGTAATCACTCGGTTTTGGTTCAAAAAAGTCATTCTCGAAAATTTGCAAATTTACATTTGTATTAAACGAAACTTCGTGCATGGCAAGTTGAAAATATTAAATATATATATATACTATTATATTTTATAATGGTCCTAAAAATAACTTAACCAAGTCGAACATAAAAATATATTTTTTTGGAGAACAAAACGTCGCCTTTCGAATGATTTGAAATAATAGGCCCTAAAAATGTTAATACTCTAAATGTTTAAATTAATGGATGGCGGGAACTTAACTGCCAAATTTATATGAAAAAAATATGTATTTTCTTATTATTGAGGCTTTTCCTTTTGTTTGTCATTTATCATTACTTACCATAATTTGATCCTTATAAGCAACACTCTCAGATAGAGAAATAATATAGGGGATGGAATATTTTTTTTCAAAATGAACTCGTTCGACTCCCGGCTAGGAAAAAAGATATTTTAAAAAAGTAATGATGCAGTTTTGAGGCCACGTAACTCCTTTCAGCTATTTTCGCTAATCCTTATAGTTTCGGATTTGGCCCTGAAGGCCTATTACAAAAATTAGCCCTGTATAAGTGTGAGTTCAGTGTTTCCTTTCGGCCTAATTATCTCCTCGGCCTTGAACAGCAACCGCCTATATATACGTGATTGATAAGGAATCTGAAGAAACTCTTGCGGTATTGTTAAGATACTTATGTTTAGGGGATAATTATAAATAAACACAACATGGCGAATCATAGTTTTTATTTACAACTGAAAATAAAATTTCTATAGAATACATATTCTATGGAATACGTATCTTTGGTTTGTATTAATAACATTCTTTATAAGAATTGTGACATTATTGTAATACAACACTATGTATTTAATATAAATTAGCAGCGGCAGGCAGTACGTTGTAAGTTCCTACTATATCGGCTAGTACTCACAGCTTTATGTCGTAAATAATAATGCCCTTTAGGAAACCATTTAATGAATTTTAACAATTCAAAAATGTTTTACATGTAAAACATTTTATGTGTTTTACATTTCTATAATTTACAATCGCGATTTCCAATACGTTTCTAGCAACCTATATAGTAACGAGCTTTTGCCCGCGGCTTCACTCGCGTTAGGAAGTAATATTTTCATCCCCTATTTTATCCCCTTGGGGGTAGAATTGATCAAAATCCTTTCTTAGCGGATGCCTACGTCATAACATCTACCCGCAGGCCAAATTTCAGCCCGATCCGTCCAGTGGTTTGGGCTGTGCGTTGATAGATCACTATGTCAGTCAGTCACTTTTGAGTTATATATTTAGATAATCATCGAGTCCGTCGCGAGGCACAACATTCGTTGTTGGTACGCTATAGTTTATAAGGGATTGATAATCTCTGTCTCTTGCAGTAGACACAGTGCAAGTGTGCATATTAACATACAACCTACCTATATAACTTATAGAAAAATGTTGGTAAATCGCCCCTGTAATTAAATTGAGGCACAAACAAAAAACCATATTCTGGCTCCAGTTTACATTCTGTTTACATTTTTTTAATAAATAACTTATTTCATATTGGTCAATTTTTAATAAAAAGAAATGCATAAAAGAAAAACAATGCTGTGATTTCTGTAGAAAGAAAAAATGACTACAATAATATCTTAATTCCATTTACTGACCCTTGTAAATGTCATTAGAAATCTTTTTATATAGAGCTGCTGTCCTGGGGACATGATTCTACTGAGAATAATATTGTTATGTTGGACTAAACGTGTGCGTATGAAGCCATTTGGCCCCACATTATTTAATTATTCATTAACAATGCAACATATTTTGGGCTCGGGAGTATGATAAACGATTTAAATCTAAATTGTGACATCTACCGCCTCTGGAAGTTGAACATTTTGATGAGCACGAGCCCCATGATGGTGGCGGCGGCAACGCCGACGCCCGCTTTCCACCACGACGAGGTGTCTCCCGCGAAACTGGCGAAACTCTTCAGGTGTCTGCAAGCGTTAAAGATATGTAGACCTCTTTTATTAGTCCTAACCTCTTGTAGATGTGTTGGTTGAAAAAATAATTACTCTTAGTTAATTGAAAAATGTCAATATAGTCATTTGAAATTAATATTAATCCAACAATATGTTTTGAAGGGTATAAACATGCTAATTATTTTTATAAAATGGAAGTAGAAAATTAGGTGAACTGAATTGCACCAACTAATAGCAAGGGCTTGACTTAACACTGTCTTTAAAAGAATAGGATGAGTCAGTTTCAACATTTATAAAATTCAATCTTAGTATTAGTTTTACTAACCTGTGTTTGCTGAATAAAATCCAAGCAGCTTGAAATTGACTGACCAAAGTAATTAAAATAACAATATCATAAAATTAGTTACCACTAAAAATGAATATCAAATTAGGGGATGAAATAATGTTTGTGTGTGATGAGTTCAAAGTGGGAACAATATTTCCTAATATCACAACAAAACATGAAAAGCAACATCAGTCATTACTTTACAGTCACCTTAATTAATTACTTTAATAATAATTCCAGTTTAAATCCAGTCTGGCAGATCAACAAAAAAGGCAATCTACTAAAGCTCTAAAGAATATGATTTAGACCATCTCATATAACAATACATCTTGGGCATTTTTTTGGCAAATGATGCACTTTATATGCACTTTTTAAACTCCTATATACTCATACTCCTATAATAATAATAATTCATACACCAGCGGATTCAAATATGTCAAAAATAGTTATATATTGATTATTAAAGCGTGCAGAACTGCGAACGTGATCAATTTGATCTGATATGACAAAAATTAATAGAACATGAGTGGAGTGAATTGTAAGAAAATGCAGTGGATATTATTGATGCTGCGTGTATATTTAGTACACATTTTTGGGATATACAGCAATACTACAAAAATGCACAATGCTACATAAAGCGCAATGTTAAATGTATAATCACATCATCATCAGCATCACTAATTACATTTGTAGTTGTAGCTTTCCACATCATGTAATCTTCAAAATCAACTTGTAATTGTTCTGTACCAACACCCAATGCATGTGGGGGACTCCAGGATTTCTATATACTTTCAGGGATAAAACATTAGACACTGGCGGAACCTACGCGCAACAATACACAAGTTCGAGCCAAACTTTATGACCTCAGAATTATACGAAAAATAAAATACAATTGAAATATGTGTGAAACTTACGGAAACGCAGCCATGGTGGCTAGTTTAACGAACACATCGTGCTTGTTCTCCCGGATGTTGAATATCTGCGGCGGCAGCAGCTGGTACTTGCCGCAGAACACGTCCGGCTGCAGGATGTACTCCTGTCGCGTCACCATCGCCTCGCCGCGGGTGCCCACTATCAGCACGGGAATGTGGCTCTCGGCGAAATATTTCTAAGATACGCGAAATTATATAATTTAATGTACTATGCTCTTATATTTCTTAACATAAATACCAATTATCCCATTACCAATTATTGTGGACTCTGTCTCATTTAATACCACGCTTTTATGGTTAATGGCTAACCTACCCTAACAAAATTTTTGGGCTTTTGAAGTTATATGTACTCAGAAATCTTATCAAATTCACATTAGAGTAATTCTGTTAAAATAACAATATATTTAAAAAAAAAAACCAGATTTATGTGACAAGTTATGGAATGCTCAATTAGACTTTCTTGCCAATGCATTGCTAGTTTGTGAATTACATTACGTGAATTAGGTTATTACTTTATTTTATAAAAAAAATGTGTATACCATTCATTGGCTAATCAGGATTTATTTGAGTTGGAGACCACTTGACGAAATTACTAAGGATGCGTACAATAGAAATGTTACTGATCAAAGAACTAATGGTAAAAGTATTTTTTTACTTTGGTGAATAGCCTTACTCTAGGCGAAGTGTCGTATATACCAAATAATTAGTGGGGAAGAGTAGGTTGTTACACCAACACAGTAATATACTCACAATGTATATCCTAGCGATGTACTCGAAGGAGCGGCTGGCGGCCACGTCGTACACGAGGCAGGCGACGTCGCAGTTGACCTCGTGCGGCTGCAGCGGGTCGGACACGCGCGTGATGGGGATCTCCCGCAGCACCAGGTACTTCTCCTGCCCGTACACCAGCACGGTGCTGATGCAGCTGTTGTCCGGCGCCGCGCCGTCGCCACGCTCGCACGAGTGGGGCTTTATTTTCTGTAAGGATGTACCAGAGACTTAATGATCAACCCATTCAACATAGACGCCAAATCAGTGAGGGCAATCTCTCGAACTAAGAAGAATATGTAATGATGTAAGATTGGGCAAATATTAAAATACCTATAAAAATAGATTAGGAATACTTTAGCTTAACTTTGGCTAGACAGCTAGACTTGATCACTTTTGTTTTATAATGTATGATAAATGGTAGAACTTACCTTATGGGCGATTCCCAAAAAACTCCTACAAATAGATGTTTTACCACAAGACCTTGGCCCAATAACATGGCATTGATACACATTACGACTTGACTGTTTTTTGGCTATGTCTACTTTCTTATCTCGAGTTACTGTTAAAAAAAGAAAGGTTATATTATAACAAGAATAAACCTTACTATACACAAAAATTATATAGTAAGTTTATACTAGTTGTAAATTAACAATTACCTTTAGAGTATTGTCGATTATCAACACTATAGAAAAATGGCAAAGAGGTACTTACTATGTATAGCTGACTTTTGAGTATCATTTTCAAGAAAATTATAACCTAGGTAAGCTAGGTAGGCACTTGTACTTTGTAAATCGAGTAAGGTCATCAGAGTCCATCTACACATCCATCCTTGAAGTGTCAGGAAACCCTATTAAATAAAAGTATTAAATTAACAATAGTCCTAGAAACTCTATTTATATAAATGATATTGTTGATAAAGATAATAATACATTCTGTTATTGCAGTATATAACATTGTTTGCACATTTAAAGACTTAAAGTGTTTTGCACTTCATTTTATTTTTCTTAATAGCTTGCACTTATAAATCACATTTTTAATAAATAAAAGTAGAAGTAAATGGAAATATTTGGAATTTAATCAAATGATCATTTTTTATATACCTTATCATTAGTTGGAACTGTATATCGTAGGTTATGCCATGGAATTCGTGGACAACATGAGAACACATTTTTTAGTTCCGTTGGATTAAGCATACCATCCTTATCTCGGTCATACTTCTCAAATAGCTGTGTCAGAAACTGCTGACCTTTATATGATAATTCTGAAGTACAACCTGCAGGCACCTTGATGCTAAAATAGTATAAATAAAGTATTTATTTAAAATGTATTTTTACTTATATTAAAATTAAAGAATTAAATAAACATTTTGTTTGTTCTAGCAGTTACTAAATGTAAATATTTCTACATAATAAGAATATTGTGTGTGTTATATTAACTGTAATGGAATTTTGTATACAATAAAAAAAATCAAAGTTATTTCTTATTTCTTCATAATATAGGTACCACATACAACACTTTATACTGATTTACCTAAGAAATTACTAAATAAATATTAATGGAAAAATTGTATGAATACATATAGATTTACATACTTAGCATACAAGTAACTGTGTGTCATTTCCAAACTCTCATCATATCCAAATTTGCGAAGCACTGTCCAGGTGGTTTCATTCCGGCCTCTTTGTATGAACAAGCAATGCAAAAATATAAATCCTTTCATTGTTATACATTCATTTTCTATTCCACCAGCTATATTTTGTGCAATTACAGATTTTACTTCATCTAAAACCTGAAATAAAGGTAAAAAAATTAATCATATTTTGTACTTTTCAAATGTAGACACATTCTTATTAGATTACAATACAAACACATTATATTTAAGTCTAAAGAGAAAAATTAAATATTTACTATAAGATAGCATGTTTTATTTACCTGTAATTGTAGAGGTGTATCAAAACATTTCTTTTGGAAAATTGTTATTTCATAATCATCTAAGAGTCCATCGCCATCCAAATCACAAATTTTGAATATCCTTGATAAGGCTTTCTTACATCTTTCTGTTAACTGGAAATTAATAAGTCACTGCTTACAAAATTCTTATAAAAATGTATAGTTATTATAATATTGTACAAAAATGTCAATATTGTTTGCCTAATATAAATATGTCCTGAATAATTTAAAAAAAATCTTAATGTGTCCATAATTGTGAGATGTAATAATATTTACCTCTTGTTCTTCAATGGAATAAATAGGGTGAATGGGGTGTAATACTGCTTTCTGTGCGTTATAGAACATTTCCGACACATTGGTGAGAGTCTTTGCAGAACATTCTATGCACCTGTCCACTTCTGGATATTCTTCAGCTATATCCCATATGTTCTAAGGAAATAAAATACAAATATGGATTCTTGGCAGTTTCTCTATGTTATGAGCTTTCCACCATGTAGTGTTTTATTGTGCCCATATTCTTTTTTCCCTGCAGGACACTGTGTCCTCTCAACGATCACACTGGTAATTTATGTTGAAACAACGTTTTATTTCACCATTACAGTAAATGATTATTATTTATTTGTACTTATATGCTTCGAATCACAGACCTATAATTTATGAGGCCGAAATGCATGCAGACTATTACTGTTTTCAAAATATTTAACTGAACATAATATGTACAAGAGATACTTACGTCTATAATAGAATAATCAATTAAATCTATTTTGTTTCCAACTAAAATAACTGGCTTCCTATATTCTTCCGGGCTATTGTCTCTCACGAACGGCAGCCAATAAGAAGCTACTTTATTAAGTGTTTCTTGTTTATCAACTGAGAAAACAATGCATATTACATGGGCCTTTTCTATTTCTTCCCCCACTTGTTCTAGTGTTTGTTCTGATACTGGAAAATTAGTTTTTATGTAACAACATTAACGAGATTACATCTAAAAGTGGATTATGATTAATCCAAAAGGTTACGTATTTCCTGGGTTACTTACGACATACATCTACTATGTTCGTCGGTACTTGCTCTGGAGTAACATCCGCCGGAATCGTGATTTCTTCCGCTTTAGGCGGCACATGTTCACTGAACTCTTCTGTGACTAACGATAATATTAATGAGGTCTTTCCTACTCCAGGTTCTCCAAGTAATACTATGCGAACGGTTCGCGGTATGGTCTCGTACACCATTTTGTTATTTTACTTGAAATAAATATCATGTCATTATAAATACATTAACTAATCTTTTTCCTAAAGTTTATAAGTTAAGCGGTTTGTTTCAATATAAATAATCAATTTATTTCCTAAAATAACTCAAACTCGGAAGAGTTGAGTTTTTCTTTCTTACCATAGACAATATTGCACAAATCATACAGATAACAGAGCAAACATTATCAGTCTATGAAATAAAACAGATTGTAAACGATATAGAGTATAAACATTGATATCATACAGCCGATACACCTTAGTTAAATCTCACAAGATAGACCGAAACAAATCATATATATGTCCAAATAATTTAAAACTTATTAATCGACTATTACTAACGATACTGTATAAGTGATATTGTGTATCAACTATGATGGACAGCACTATATTTGTCAAATTTATGTGCATGTGTTAATTGACAGTGACAACTGACAGTTGTTTATTAGCGGTGTCTAGAAAGAATTCGTGTTTTTACAATATGAGTAAAAAATTAAATAAACTTTAAACGTAAAGAAAAGCTCAATAAACATATTTCACCAATATGGGAGAAATAAATAAAAGACAAAACGATTGGGATTCAGTCAAAGGGTTGCGAGAACCTATAAAAACTATAGAGGTTAGTTTCCTGTAATTTACAGGACTGTAAGAAACTTATAAATGTGATGCCCATAATTGTATTATTAACATTAATCAATGTTATTTTACATTATTATAAAAAAAATAACGAAAACAAAATCTTGTACTTACAGTAATATCAGGCATTTCACATTCATATTTGTAATGTGTGTAAATGTAATTTGTATTGCTTAATATTTACTATATTATAATAAAATATATATATATAATATATTAATGTACTGTTTATATAAATTTCAGGACAAATGGAAACTGGTGCCATCTTTCTTACAAATAAAGGGTCTTGTGAAGCAGCATATTGATTCATTTAACTACTTCATAAATGTGGAAATTAAGAAAATTGTCCAAGCTAATGAAAAAGTATTTTGTGACTCGGATCCTTTATTTTATATAAAATATCTGAATGCTTATGTTGGTACTCCTGATTTAGAAGAAGGGTATAATGTCACAAAGCCAACTACCCCTCATGAGTGCAGGCTCAGAGATATGACATATTCAGCTCCAATCACTGTTGACATAGAATATATAAGAGGCAACCAAAGAGTTATCAAAAATAAACAGCTTATTGGAAGGTAGGGCTTTTGATATATAACAATATTAAATATTAAGAATCTTTATCACACCTATATCATTAGGTTCATTATTACAAATTCTACTTCCAATGTATGAACATATTGTAAACTTTCTTATTTGTCTCCTTTTTGAAATTTCATCACATTAAAGACAGATATATTTTTAAGTATGCTGATGAAAGTTCTTGTATTACAAATGTCAATGTATAAAATTATATTTATAATTTACTTCTTTTCATTAGAATGCCGCTAATGTTGCGATCATCAAATTGTGTACTAACAAATAAGTCAGATTTTGAACTATCCCAGCTAAATGAGTGTCCTCATGATCCTGGTGGCTACTTCATAATCCGAGGTACGATTTTATCAATGAAAAGCTTTTTTTACATATTGCATTTACTGTATGTCCTGTTGCATAATACATGTTTTCCCTGGCTTCTCATCAGTATTTTGTGATGTGTAAACCCAACACAGCATCCATTATAAAGAATGAACACACAAAGATGGAGTTTATATTATTTTTGTCATGTCATGTCAAAACGGGAAGGTTTTGTTTCAAAAAATGATACATTTATTATATTACTTATATTTTGTGCTTTCTTTGTTAGGTCAGGAAAAAGTAATTTTAATCCAAGAACAATTGTCACGAAACAGGATGATAGTTGATGAGTTCAAAGGTGCCATTCAGTGCCAGGTCACGAGTTCCACCCATGAGAAGAAGACAAGAACTAATGTTATAGTGAAAAATGGAAAATATGTCCTGAGGCACAATGCACTGTCAGATGTAAGTTTAAAAAACTTTTATTTTTGACATTTTGAAATTTGTAAACAAGATTTATATGCATAATTTATAAGCATAATATCATTAT
Organism: Epargyreus clarus; assembly: GCF_041222505.1. Taxonomy (NCBI): domain Eukaryota; kingdom Metazoa; phylum Arthropoda; class Insecta; order Lepidoptera; family Hesperiidae; genus Epargyreus; species Epargyreus clarus. The sequence continues at coordinate 8,361,186 of NW_027332233.1, forward strand.
TCATTATGATATAATTATTGCACAATTAAACAAGCCTATCATAATATGTAGTCAGCGGTAATGTAATATTTGGATTTTGTAAATTTTGTAAATTTTGAAATATTCATTTTTATTTGTATATTGTTTTAGGATATACCAATAGCTATTGCTTTCAAAGCAATGGGTATTTGTAGTGATCAGGAGATAATGCAACTTATTGGTACTGAAGATGCAATAGCGAAAAAAATGGCGCCATGTATAATGGAATGTCATAGCCTGAAGATCTTCACACAGAATCAAGCACTCTCATATATTGGTAGCAAGCTGAAAGTTAAAAGGTATATAATTTACAAGCATATTATAATAAATGGTTTTTATGGCTTTAGGCTGATGGTAATTTTTATAAGTCAGTTTAAGTGTGTTATTATAAGGCTTATGAAATTCACATTGCTTTGATTACTGCAACCAGGGCCGGATTTAAGGGAGGGCAACCGGAGCGGTAGCCCCGGGGCCCCTACAATAGAGACGTCGGATTTTTTTTTAAATTCCGACTAGTAAACACTAGTAAAAAAAATATATATCTTTTCCTTCGATATTTTTTTCGCTGTTTTACCTTTATCTACAGTACTTTGTACAAACATGAATACTAGAAGAATCTACCTGCGTTTGACAATAAAATATTTATTGAAAAACTCAACTGTAAAAATTATTCATTTTATATTCGGAAAATAATTTGGGGCCTCCACTCCTTTGTTGCCCCAAGGCCTCTAGACCTCTAAATCCGGCCCTGACTGCAACCATTACCATTACAGCATTGACATATGTATTTACAGTACTATTATCGTTGAAATTGATTGCAGAAGTTCATTGATGTAACTGGCGCATACTGGATGTATTCCCAACTATCATTTCCATTATAATAATTAAATTGATTATAAACATTAGGTTTCAGACATCAAATGCGAAATTCCGCACACCAGTTGATGAAGCTCGCGATTTATTGGCTACAACCATCCTGGCTCATGTCGCTGTAGAAAATTACAATTTTTATGTAAAAGCTATATACTTAGCGATTATGGTAAAGAGAGTTATTGAGGCAGAGTCAAATAAATCTGCAATAGATGACCCTGATTATTATGGAAACAAGAGACTTGAATTAGCGGGCTCCTTGCTAGCTCTGATGTTTGAAGATCTGTTTAAAAGATTTAACTGGGAGCTCAAGTCCATAGCAGACAAGATAATACCAAAAGTCAAAGCCGCGCCGTTTGATGTCGTGAAGCATATGAGACCAGATTTAATTGCTAATGGATTATTTACTGCTATTTCTTCTGTAAGTTGCCACCGCACTTTAAATTTATTGTTAGTCAAATATACGAATCTATCTTTGTATTACTTAGATGAGTAAAATACATGTTTTACTATTAAAAACTTATCAAAGTTGTATTATGTGAACTTAAAAATGTTATCCATGTCATCTGTTGTAGGGAAACTGGACCATCAAAAGATTTAAAATGGAAAGGCATGGAGTAACACAAGTTTTGAGTCGTTTAAGTTATATTTCTGCTTTGGGAATGATGACCAGAGTAAATTCCCAATTTGAAAAAACCAGGAAGGTATCTGGACCTCGCTCTCTCCAGCCATCCCAATGGGGCATGCTGTGCCCATCCGACACCCCTGAAGGCGAGGGCTGCGGTCTTGTGAAAAATCTGGCATTAATGACACACATAACAACAGAATGTTCAGAAGAGCCGATATCTAGATTGGCTTGCAATGCTGGCGTAGAAGACGTTAGACTGTTAGGTGGAGAAGAAATCAATCATCCAGCTGTATACCTGGTGTTTCTCAATGGTAAGATAACTCAATTATTAAAAAATGGACTTTGATATGTATAAATAAACATGTAATAGTCTGTTGAAACAATTGAAATCTGCGATTTATTTTTTAATCTCGGGTTTGTATGTATGCGTGTTTCTGCTTATTTTCCAGGTAATATTTTGGGCGTAACAAGACAGTATAAAAAACTTATAAAAATATTCAGAATGTTTAGAAGACGGGGACTTATTTCTGCTTTCGTATCAATTTACCCAAACCACAATCAGAGGACAGTTTACATCTGCAGTGACGGAGGCAGGCTTTGCAGGCCGTACATTATCGTGGAGAAAGGATACCCGCTTATACAACAATTGCATATTAATGAGCTAAACAGAGGCATTAGGAAATTTCAAGATTTTCTCAATGACGGTCTAATCGAGTACTTAGACGTGAATGAGGAAAATGACAGCCATATCGCGACTCGAGAAGAGGAGATTGATCCGTACGTGACGACACATCTAGAAATAGAGCCATTCACTATTCTGGGCGTTTGCGCCGGCCTCGTACCTTATCCACACCACAATCAAAGTCCTAGGAATACCTATCAATGTGCTATGGGCAAACAGGCTATGGGTAAGTAGCGATGGTTAAGAAAGTTCATTTTACATTCATATTACGCTATGCCCTTGATACATAATAATACCTTATAAAATTTGCAGGAACTATTGGATACAATCAGAAAAATCGGATCGATACATTGATGTATAACTTAGTTTATCCACAATGCCCCATGGTCAAGACAAAAACGATTGAATTGACTAATTTCGACAAGTTGCCCGCTGGACAGAACGCTACGGTGGCTGTAATGAGTTACAGTGGTTACGACATAGAAGATGCTTTAATCCTAAACAGAGCGTCTATAGACAGAGGTTACGGTCGATGTCTAGTCTACAAAAGCGCAAAAACCACGATGAAAAGGCATAGCAACCAAACTTCGGATAGAATTTTAGGTCCCTCCAGAGACGCAAATACAGGAAAAGTGATTAAACAACACGATATCTTAGACACCGATGGTATCGCTGCGCCGGGGGAAATGGTGGAAAATAGACAAGTTTTGATAAATAAACAAATGCCACTGGCTACGTTGAATTCAATCGGCCAGAATCAACCGCAACAAGTGGAATACAAGGATGTTCCGGTTACGTACAAGGGACCAGTAGAATCGTATATAGAGAAAGTGATGGTGTCATCGAACTCCGAAGAAGCATTCCTTATTAAAATACTGCTGCGACAAACGAGAGTCCCAGAGATAGGTGACAAGTTCAGTTCCCGACACGGGCAGAAAGGTGTGACCGGTCTTATTGTGCAGCAGGAAGACATGCCTTTCAACGACAGAGGTATTTGCCCAGACATGATTATGAATCCCCACGGATTTCCATCTCGAATGACAGTTGGGAAAACAATTGAATTGTTAGCAGGGAAAGCGGGACTAATGGAAGGAAAATTTCATTATGGTAAATAAATGAATTTACTTGTTACATTACTCTTATTTTAAGTGGCTTGTAAATAAACTATAAATGACGTGTTCTAACATTTGTTCAAAAATCAAAATATCCCGTTAATTATACGTATGCGGAGGCAAGGCTTTTTTCTCAAACTAAAACAAAATTCTTACACGTATCTTCTACATATACATTTTATACAACATTACAGGCACGGCATTTGGGGGTTCCAAAGTTAGAGATGTTTGCAAGGAATTAGAAAAGCATGGCTATAACTACCACGGAAAAGACATATTTTACTCAGGATTAACTGGAGAACCTTTAGAAGCTTACATTTATTCAGGACCGGTGAGTATCGAGATTTTTTAGAGATAACGCTTAATAACTTAATTCTACGGTCACGTCGGCATAACCATATATATTATTTTATAAATACATACTTGTATTCACTATCTGTAAATCTATTAAAAAGCTGATTGGACATAGTAATTATTGACTGGATCTCATACTGTAATGTTTATTGCAGTCTCTTGAGTAGTTCATACATTTCAATTACTTTTATAAAAACCGTAAATGAACTTTTTTGGTAATTTTTCGCTATTCTATTAAGACTTTATTTCTCCATCTACATCCACTATAAACAATCACCCTATATAATAAATATCAAGAAAAATAAAAATAATGACATATTTCCGCAGGTGTACTACCAGAAGTTGAAGCACATGGTGCAGGACAAGATGCACGCTCGCGCCCGCGGTCCGCGCGCCGTGCTCACGCGCCAGCCCACCGAGGGCCGCTCGCGGGACGGCGGGCTGCGGCTAGGGGAGATGGAACGCGATTGTCTTATCGGTTACGGCGCGAGGTGAGACATTTAAAAATGTTAAAGGCTCAATAAATTAAAAAAAATAAATCCTAATTAAATAAAATTGTAATTCCCTGAATAATATTGATGATGCGTATTGTGGCTATCCTTAGTAGTTCGCTGACGCATGATAACGCCACACCTATTTGATTTATTTATCTTCTAAATAGCTGTTATCTTACTTTAAGCTGTTATGTTCTGATTTGACGGGTGTGTTAAGTGGAGATGTCTATAAGAGTTTTATTTTAATTCTCAGTTGCACTACGGAATTGTGTGGTGGTGTAATTTGAACGTTTCTTACGCTATATATGTATGGGCCGATTTCAGGTAGGATTATACCAAATAAATTCGAAGTCTATGGATAATAAGATTCAGTAAATCCCTATGATAATTATTACACATAGGTATTAGAGTATCCCTCTGTGATGTCGATGATTATTTGATATTAGATCCTATACATTTTTACATTGATTCGTATTTAATTTATATATACAGTAAACAGGGTGAATTTTTTATTCAAATTGGCCTCCAGGCCAAATCCGAAACTATAAGGATTAGCGAAAAATGTTGAAAGGAATTACGAGACCGATTTTGATAAAAACTAAAACTGCATTATTAGTTTTTAAAATACCTTTTCCCTAGCCGGGAATAGAACGAGCACATTTTGAAAAAAATACACCTCTATATTATTCCACTATCTGATAGTTGCTTATAAGGATCAAATTCTGGGAAGTAATGATAAATGACAAACTGCATATTATGTCAGCATGTTGCTGATGGAGCGTCTGATGCTGGCGTCGGACGCGTTCTCGGCGGACATCTGCGGCGCGTGCGGGCGGCTGGCGGCGCGCGCGGGCTGCCGCGCCTGCCGCTCCTCCGCCGCCGTCGCCACCGTCGAGATGCCCTACGCCTGCAAGCTGCTCTTCCAGGAACTCGCCGCCATGAACATCGTGCCTAAGCTCACACTTAAGAAGTACTGCTGACTGCTCTCATTTTCATGGTCCAAAAGTACCGACTTACTGTCTGCTGACCTGGAGACCACGCAAGCACGCAGTGTACGCTTCATGTAAACTATTGTAGCATTTGTATCAGGGTCAAGAATTACCTGAGCGATCAAAGAACTGACCTAATATCATTGCATTTGCTTATATTTATATGTATTTTAACTGCATACTTCCCTTGCAGAGCCTTTAACATTGAGAATATATGTTAATTAAAAAATATATACATATTAAATTGTTTCTGAGTAGCCAGTAAGAAGTTCTCACCGACTGCCCAATCTCATCCATATTGTATAAGTATAACACTTCTGGTAATTAAATGTAAATAAATTGAATAATTGATTAACAGTTTTTATTTGACTTTTCTATTCTATCTTTGAATCTATTGAAAACATTTATGCTTTCTAGAAAATTCCGCACACGTTTTTAAGGAACAAAAGGAAGTTCTTCGGTAAAACTAAAATTTGAAAACACTGAAAAATTATTTTTCAAATATTTTTTTTTAAAATAAAAAGCATGATCATTACATTGATAACCTCAGTCTTTTTAACGATGCTCTTGACAATATAATAAGAGACCATACAATTACAAGACAAAAAATATAAAACAAACCACTGCACGAAAGGAACTTAAAAATAATGTACCCAATTATAAACCATACAATAAACACATGGGAACCCAAACGGCGCAGAGATAGCCGTGGTGGGAGATCTTCATTTACAATGGTCTGATGTGTCCCGATATCCTTAACGTATCGCTGTACCGTGATCGGTCGCTGCAATACTTCGCGGGCCAAGTACCCCACAAAGTCGGGACTAGTCCATAACCTTGCGAACGTTTCTCCATACTGAAATAAATAAATAACACATGGTATAAAAAATTATTAATTAGGTATGTTGCACATTGTCTCCATAGTTCCGGGACAAGAAAAGGGCTACGGTATCCCCTGCCTGTCAGTCATAAGAGGCGACTAAAAGAGGGTTTCCGGGATTGCGGACGGCAAGAGTGGTAGCTCGCTCCGCCCGGCCATCGACTCCAGGAAGGACGGCGGTATGTGTGTTAGCACATACCGCAGTCCTTCCGTGTTGTACCGTCGTGTACACCAGACGGTGTGGCGAGCGTCATGCTCACCTGAGTGGAGCCCAACGAGGCAACACGCTAAGAGGTCTCCGGTAGCGTCCCTTTGAGCTCCCAGAGTCCTTTACACAGCGCCAAGGACGGCCACCGGGGGGTTTTAGTGCGGTAAGAGTCCCACATAACCCTGTGTTGCTCCCACGGCATCGGGTTCCTTTTGAAGGTGTCCCCCTCGTGCGTCCCCTTCACACACATGATTTAATTCGGTGAAGCCTTTTTGTAAGCCTTGTGCGTGTATATCAATAAGTTGCAAGTGGAACGCGCGTGCGGGTGTACACACGCGTAATAGTTTTCTGGTCCATGAATATTGTAACATCCACGGGTGCCAGTGACCACTTATAAAATATATGGACTGCATGCAGGTATGAAGGTTTGATGTAGGTACCTATATTATTATGATGGTTACGAAAGGCAACTTTTAGCCGCGATTCAGTATCGCGTTCGGTGGATCTGAGTCTGCTTCGTTAATAACGCGACGCGACGCGATTGTTTCTGGTGACACGAGGTAAAGCGGGGTACGACGCGCTTCACGACAGCATCGCGGTCATTTTGCGATTTCATAGTTGCCAAAATTTGCCGTGTTTAAATTAAAATCATGCTGATTATTTACACAGACTTACCACTTCATTTAATCTTGTTGCTATTTGATGCAACATCCTGACTAAGATTGTATTTTCATAGGTTGCTATAGGCATCAAATCAGGATCTCCCATGTAGTGTATGCCTGTTGGATTACTCCTTAGCTAAAAATACATACAATTAACTTTAGCATTAGGCATTTATCAAGATTTATCTTTACGAACAGCCATTCGTAATGTAAGAAGTTACCTTGTTAGTTATTGAGTGCGCGAAGTCGCTTGAATTTGCAAATGAAGAGTTTTCCAAAGTAACATCCATAACTTCTGTTTCCAGTGGATGTAGAACGTTTTCATTTAACTGAAATGTGAAGTTTATAAACTTATAAATAGTTTTTATTGAATAAGCTCAATTTGTGTTAATGTTTATAACCAGCACAGATTTTTTGTGTCTACATATTTGTAAATTATTTTTGGAATCTACAATAATTCATATTAAAAATGTTATGTGTATTCATACCCCAAATATGTGCGAGAAATAATGTACACAATTATTTAGGAATAGGGGTCCTTTTTTAAAATCTTCTATTGAAGACTTTTCTTCCTTATTTTCTTCCATCATAAAGAAATTGCATATACTTTGCCATATGCCTGAAATGTAGAGATTTATTATGTGTATGTACGAGTTAATTTTTCATCAAAATGGATAACACTTAGAAACAACTAACATATAATTTTATCACTTTTACAAGTTAATTAATCTGTTTTCATGTTTGTTTGTAAAAATAGGTCAAGTATTATAATTATAAGATGCAAAAATGTATTTAAATTTCTATTAGTTCTACTTTTTAAGTCAACTTAATATTTATCACTATTACCTAGATGTTGCTCATTCAAGTTCTTCTCAAATTCTTCGACATTTTTCTCAGCAGTAATTTTAGCTGCTATAATTCTTTTCACAAACTCTATTGCGAAGGATTTCCTGTTCTCTCCCCACACTGGAGTGTATTCGAAGCTTGTAGACATATTCAGTTCAGCTATAGCCTGTTTAGCTATTGCCACCCACTTGTTCAAGGCGATCCCATTGTATGTATAACTGTATAAAAATATAAACAATTAAATCTTGATTTAATTTTGCTGTAAATTGTGCAAGCTATTCCATGTTAAAATCGAATTATCGAGTTCGCTAGTTGGTCCAATGCGATTAGTAAATGGAATATGTTTAAGGATATGTAATTAGTATAATCCTCATAAGCATTTTGCTATTACCCTAATACCTATTTATTTTTAGCGCTCATTCAACCTCATGATCAATCATTGGAATACAAAACAAAAACATAAAACCCATACCTCTGATCTAAATTGGAATTATTGTAACTGTTTTCCAGACTGCGGTGTAGGCCGGCATTATTGTCGGTGATTGCTTGTTCTAAATTCCATAAAATAGGTATTAAATGTGGCTGTGAAAATACCTGTAAACAAAAATATTATTTTTTGTTACTTTGCCTACTAAGTAAATGATAAGACTTTTACTAGAAGATTCATTTCATTTCCATGAAATACATATTATTTTCTTGAATTATTTTATAAGTTACCTCCATAGTACTTTATTGTAATGAATTATTAATTATCTATTTTAAGATTTTTTTGATAGGAAAGGTTATAATTATAAACTGAATTTTAACTGACTATTAATATCGTATTTTTTTACAAATGTCACCACTACATTAATAAATACTAACTACTACATTTAAGTTAAAACTTCATAAAATAAGGCTAATAAGAATATTACTAACTTTTCCTAATCGGAACAACATGACTGTATTTTTGTACGCAGCTAAATCAAGCCTCATAAATCTGGGTAAAATTAGTTGCAAAATGCAAGTGTAAGAAGGAAAGTTCTCAGCTATAAACTGAATGAAAGTAGCATCCAATGGGGTATTGTTGCCCTCTTCTTGATATTGATCATTTGGGAACCTGAAAAGATACATACATATTCTGTACGTATTGTGTGGGTAACAATAAAATTTTGATTTTTTTTTTTTCTTTTTTTATTTTCGTTTTAAGTTAGGTTAGGTCAAGTTTAAAAAAAAATAAAAATAAAAATCATGGTATTATGATTTTTAATTTTAGTTTGATTGAAAAATTAAAAATCAATTTTTCAATCAAACTTTTATTTATTTATTTATTTAAATGTCCTTAATCTTTTGACAAATATTTTGGCACTTTAACATGTTTCAAGCCAATATTTTATATAAGAAATATGATATAAAAAAATGTGTCAACATAAATAAGAGTATGTTAAATTTATACAGAATGGACTTTAAATCAAAATATCCATTATACTTACCTATCTTGACTAATGGTATCACTTGTATACCTCCAGGGTTGTATGAGACTTAGCCATATCTCTATGACAATTCTGAAGGAAGCATCCAGGGGCCAGATTGTAACCAGATGTTTCACATACTGATAACCGCGAGCACACATGATTTGTCGTGCGTATTTACGTAGTGTTGATGACCGCACAGCTGGGTCATTTTGATACTTGGTTGAAAACGCGTGAATATGCTTCACCATGATACGAACTAATCGCACTCTTTCAGGGCTTGTGGACATCACAGGCATCTATATAATTAAGAATAACAATTATAAATTTTAGTTTGTCATTCCAGTAATAAGAACATATTATGTATAATGCTGAATGCATTTGCATGGAACAATATTCACATATTACTTCTACTAGATATTAATTATTCATTAGATAACACTTGAATTAAATATAAAAAAGGAAATAAGTAGATTTTCAAAACAAAATTTTCGATTGAAGCATAAAAAATAATTTCCTAATAATTTTTGTTCTGACCCTTACATTAACATTTGTTGCATTAAATTGTTCAACACTCATCCATAAGTCAATAAAAACTTGAACCACTGTCTCAGTGCGCCAAACTTCATTTCGAGATTGTGTTTGTGGGGTAGTATGTTGGTTACTTATACCAGACAAGTCCTGTATAAGTAAAAGTGATGGAGAACATAAAGGCCTGAAAAGATATTATTACATCATGTTGCTGCCTTAGGAGTTATATTAAAATATCAATGTTTTGAGATGAACAGAACTATACATTTACATCACACAATATGTTTGATGAAGACTTGGTTTGAAATTTACTGTAGTTTTTTCAATAATCTCCATATATCTCTGATAGCTAAATTAACTGATATATTATGGATATTGTTGTTACTATTATATAGATAGATAGAATACTCTTTATTGCACACTTGAAGTTGAAATGATAAACTTTGAATTTAAAAAATATTAACTTACCAGTTAGCAGTCTGTAGTGGAGCAGCTATGGGAACTTTCCCTGAATAATGGGGGATGAGCGGCAAAACTGAATCATTTGGATCCAGCGGCAGAAATTGTTGAAGGTAATCACATACTAGAGCAGCATATATACTGCTTCCACTCTCCCATGATTTTTTATTTTGATTATTATTCAGTAAATCCAAAGCAAAGTGGAATATGTAATAATCAAATGGATCTGTATTGCAGTTTAAGGAATATTTCATATTACCTTGATGAAAATTATTATTTATTTTGTTACTTCTATTTTAAAGTATTTCTATGATGAATAGTACATTACAATACGAGGACGAAAAATTTTTTTCTGACAAGTGTGAGTTTGCAGGCCGAGCCGCAGGCGAGGACTGCAATCACACGAGTCAGAAAAACATTTTTCGTCCGCGTGTTGTATAAAATTTTATATTACGGGGTCGGAAATGGGGGTTTTGCGCACGCGAAGCGTGCGTAAAACGTCCATTTACGCACGCCGTGATATAAAATACATTATGCATTTCTTTAAAATAGTACAATAAAATCTTCATTTCAGTAATTCCCTAAATTAAGGCTATCTACTGTTATTCTTATAATTGTGGTATTATTGCTAATTGAAATTTATCCAATTTAATTAAATCCAGATTTAGAAAAAGGATACTTAATGCAAGTGCTCCCACATTCATTGACTGAGAGTCCATACTCAACGTGTCTGCATAGAACTGAGGACATCTTCCTCTTTCTAGTGTCATCTGTAAATCTATCTACAAATAAAAAGCAATTAAAACTATGATGCTGTAAAGAATCTAAATACATTTATATTTAAATTGAATAACAAGAAACTTACTGGCAGAATGTTTAGTGGTAGGTTGTACTTTAATTGAGGATCTGATAATAATTTATAGCACAACCGGAACATTGGCCCCTGAGGTTCCAGAAAGTTTATCAGTTCAGAAGTTTCACCTCTGTTCCTCTCATATATTAAGGATCGCAGACCCCAGCCATTGTTAAAGGGGGAAGCAAATATGTTACTGATTAACTGTGGGAATATTGCTTGCAACTCCTTATTCGGGGGTGACTGATCAATGATTCTGGTGAGTCCCAACAGCTTTTCAGTTAAGGGTAAGTTGAGACATGTGTAGAATTGACTCTGGAAAGGAAAATAGTACATAATCAGTATAAAAGTTTAATTTTTGACAGTTTCAATTGATTAATTAATTTATGATACTTGCCATTATATCCTGCGCCATGATATTTTATTTATCTGGAAGCACATGTTTTTTTTTATTAATATTATTTTTATCTTACACATACAACTTGATTAGTACTTTAAAACATAGGTTAGATTTAACAGAATTGAATCATAGATTCCTAAGTTATGTGCGTATTAAAAATTAATTATCACTTGCTAAACAGTGAAGGAAAACATCGTGAGGAAACCTGCATACCTGAGAGATTTATAAAAAAAAGGTATGTGAAGTATACCAATACGCACTTGGGCAGCGCGGTGGACTATGGCCTAATGCTTTTCATCATGAGAGGAGACCCGTGCCCAGCAGTGGGACAGTAATGGGTTGATGATGATGAATCATAGATTAATACATTGAATAAACATATTAAACTTACCTATAACCTTGTTTTCTTGATACTTTTGATAGAAATTTTAAACTACATATATTTTATTGACCACCAACGTACTATTTGCCGGTCACTATAGGAACAAAGAGTAGTTTTTATATAGCTGTATAAGTCACTTCTCGCAACCAAAAATTAAGCGAGAAAATGGATAAAAACAAACCATTAGCGGCAACATGTACATGTAACATGAAATTGACCACACACAAATAACCGAAAATATTTGTAACAGATACAAAAATCCTCAAAACAAGCTCTGATTGAGTGGATTATTTCTAGAAAGATGAAAAGCTCCTAAATCATAAAATGCCGCCAAGGCGGTAAATATTCGGAAATGGCTGAAAGTACAAAATTAAAATTAAATGATATCAAATTATACACCATATCACCGTTGTGACATTTGTATTCTGTCATTGTCACACACAACACCGGTATTACTATTCATTGAAGATTGAAGCCAAAGAGTATAGATTGAAGCCATAAATGGATTTTTTGACAGATTTAATCTGTGATTGAATGATATAATTTCCACTCTGTGTACCTTAGACACAGACTATTTAGGGGCACTATATGTATCTGTATAACAGATAAAATATAACACTTACCGTATATAACAGCATCATCAAGTTCGATTCTATCGATTATTTAACTTGTTTTGATAACTTTCATAGTATCATAGATATCGATAACGTCATTTATATGCAGCAATACTATCGATAGTACCATATCGATATGTCTATTATTTCGATTCTCCATGTTCAACTATTGACCGACAACACTATTAGTCTATTACTGACAACCCAGGCTATATGAGATTGTCAATGTCATTGTCACGTTTTTATCATTGAAATTTGAAATGAAATCAATGAAACTTGAACACGTTTATCAGTTTAACCAAGTACTTTATTATAAATACCATATAATTAACACTGATATTTAATCTACAAGGTGTGAATTCATTCATTATTTATTATGAATATCATGTTTATACTTTAATTCTGTCAATAACCTTTGTTTATGTACTGAAGACGTTAAATTGTCAAGTGTCTTATATTTCGTCTATGGAATCCAATTGGTTTGATAAAATTGGACGTCCTCGGTATGTGGTCGCGCCAATGGTCGACGCCAGCGAACTGGCTTGGAGAATACTCTGCAGAAGGCATGGTGCTGAGCTGTGCTACACGCCAATGTTCCATAGCAATGTGTTTACAAAAGATGCCAAATATAGGAAAGAGATTTTTACCACTTGCCCCACAGATAGACCATTGATAGTACAGGTAATGTTAAATAATAAGTTTGTTTATATTTCATTGGTTAAGCTGCTCCCTCACTTGAAACTTTGCCTGTATTGCTCTACCTAATAACATTTGAATCTGAAGATTACAGGCAAATGCTTCTAGTGAAAAAGCAGTAACATTGTAATATTTAAAAAATGTACACCAATTTAAATGAAGTTGCCGAAAACGAAGACTAAACACAGAAATTCATGCTTTGAACTCATTTTTATGTTAGTTTTGTGGCAATAATCCTGATGTAATGGCTGCAGCTGCAAAACTTGTTGAAAATGAGTGTGACGCTATAGACATCAACCTGGGATGCCCACAGTCCATAGCAAAACGAGGAAGATATGGTGCCTTTCTTCAAGATGAGTGGAATTTGTTGAAAAGCATAGGTAGGTATAAAAATAATAATGAAACAATGTAGAAATTTCATTGACAATTTGAAATGTGATGTATGATAAGATTAAAATATATTAAGAATCTACTTAAGTCTACCTTACAGTTGCTTTAGAAATACTGTTGTTAGAATATCTTAAAATAATGCAGTTGTATTCAAAAGTAATCTTGTTTGTTATAACCAGTTGAAAGTAAAGTACCAGAAATAAATTAACTTGTTGTAATACATTTCAAATTAGCTTGTTGTAACCTATATAGGTTATATAAAAAATATTAAGTTTTTTTTTTATCAATATTAAAACCAACAATACATATCAATGTTACTCACACGCACACAGGGTTTCCCTTCTGACTTTAAAAATTAACAAATGCAGTGTATACTATTATTTTAGTTACAGCCATGTCAAATGCAGTTAAAGTACCAATCACATGTAAAGTGAGAATATTTGAGAGTGTTGAAAAGTCTGTTCAATATGCGCAGATGTTGCAAGATGCAGGATGTAAGCTGCTAACGGTGCACGGCCGCACCAGAGAACAGAAAGGGCCACTCACTGGTATTGCCAATTGGAAGCATATACAGGCAATCAGGTTGGTTTCTTATAGAAAAGTGTATTGCATATTGTTATTTTACAAGAATTTGTATGACGCACTAAAAAAATTATAACCCAAATATATTTAATAATTAATGATTATTATTTGATTATTAATAATTGTTAATGATTAATAACTATTACTTGATAATTGTATTGAAGATTGATACGCCTTTTATATGCCTATGTAGTATTGTTATTATAGAAATAAATTATTTTTGTGATAATTCATTATTTTCTATGGAAGATCTGAAGAAATATATTAAGCAACACCATCATCATAGCTTTGATAGTAATTTTCAATTAAGAGTGTTGCAGCATCCTTTTAATTTACACAGTTATTTTATTTTTACAGAGAAGCAGTAACAGTTCCCATGTTTGCAAATGGTAATATTCAATGCTTAGAAGATGTGCACAGGTGCATAGATTACATAAAAGTTGATGGAGTAATGAGTGCAGAAGGAATTCTGACAAATCCGGCCCTTTTTGAAGGAATCAATCCATTGTCATGGGAGATAGCAGAGGAATATTTGAGTTTAGTGGAAATGTATCCATGTCCAACATCATACATAAGGGGCCATTTGTTTAAAATATTTCACAAAATGTAAGGGCCATCACATTGATAATTTTAAATTTTATTGAAGCAATTATTGTAAATATAATTTAAAAAGTTATGACTGAAATTTCATTTTAGATTTACTTTTGACGAAAATAATGACGTACGACAACTTCTAGCAAGAGCACAGAATCTAAATGATTTTAAGGATGTTTGCATTGAAATAAAGAAAAAATATACGCCATACCATGAAGGAACTGTACATTATGAAGATGATGAGGGGATTATTCGAGTTGGTTTTAATTTAATTTTGCCACCTTGGATATGTCAACCATATATCAGAATTTCCCCAGAAGAACATGTACAGAAAATGGAAATGGCAATAAAAATACAGGTAGGTTCAGCTTTTTTACATACATTTAGCTCAAAAATATATCGCAATACATTTACCGCGAAAATATATAGCTATATGTATGTATATGCTCATAATTTTTTAAATCAACTAATTATATATGTATAGGTTTTTGTATGTTTTTCTTTTAATCAGCTTTCATTGAAGTTTAATGATTAGTGATTACTTTACGAATGTCATCATGTGTTTCAGGAACATAAAAGAACACATGAGGAAACTGATGTCAATATGCTGTCCAGAAAAAAAATTAAAAAGCTAGAAAGAATTTCAAGGAGGCCTATTAAGGATGTAAGCCAACAGTCAGAAAGACCTAATGCAATATGCTTAAATGAAGTATGCCCTAATCCTTTAGTAAGTATTTGATGGGAGGCAGTGTCCACATGCATGTTTTTTCAATTTAATTAACTTCTCCTTCTTGTATTCGGGCAAAATTTTACTGTACAGTTTATCTTTATCAATGTAGATTTTGGCTTACAGTTTGTTCCAAAGATTATAGTGTTCTCAATTAACAAAAAAATGCTTATATTAAGGGGATTTGTCCCTATTTGTTGGTACAGTGTCAATTAATCACTTTCATACAGCTATAATCAGGCGCTCTAGTTGACGCCCTAGGCGTCTGAAACCCACGGTAAACTTTGAGCTGTCCAGAAGTTATTCTCTTATATCGTAATCGCGCCGCTCTACCAAATATGCTCGCCTGTTCAATGATTTTTTTGTTTTTTTGTCTATGGTGGAACATTTTTTCTTTTTTTGTCTATGCTAAGGGGGGGCCGGATCCCCTTGTTTGATATACCCCCTTGCCCTTACTTGCCTATGGTATTATTTTTTAAATGTTTTACAATATTATAAATACCTTATTTTTTATTTTTAGGGTGGTAAATGTTTATATCAACTTTGCAAAAAGTGTTGTAGGAACAAATGTTACGAAGAGGACTTGGATTGCAAAGGACATGGGATACTAGTACATACAAGGAGGGAAATGGCAAAAAGGTTTGCTAATGAAGATATGAAGAATGAAACTTAAAATACCATTCTGTGTAAATATCGATTGAATAATTTAGGTATAAAAAGTAAATGTATTTATATTAAACAAAAATACAATTATTTGACATTGTAAGCTTAGTTATTTATTATATTATGAGTAACCCTATTGTCATGTATTACAAAGCATGTACTTATTGTAAGTTAAGAATTTATAAGTAACAATGAATGGGAAATTGTAGAAGGTGAAAATGTGGTTGTGGGCTTAGAATTGTTTGCTGGTTGTAGGTTGTACAGGTAGCACTGTAAAATATTCATTGATGAGTGTATTTATTTCATAAGTTGCCATTAAATAAACTATTTGAATATTAACTTCAGTCAGACGAATTTCATCGGCCGGTTGACGAAATAATTATGAAATAATGAGTACGTTACGTGTGGTGACTCATTGTTATATTATGGTCAACAGATTCCCTACATTTTTAGGCATCAGTCCCTCTCTTACTTGGATTAAGTCCAGGAGATGCTGAAAAGCGTTTTTTTGATTAGTTATCCATCTATTGTGATCACCAAAACATAATTTGAGCGATAACGACCAAAAAACGGTTTTGCCTGTATCTTCATTGAACTTTTAAAAGTGTATGAATGTAAAGGTAAAGAGCGACTTAAGATTATAGTAACAGTAGTAAATTATAATAATAGTAGTGTTTCATGTACCTACTGAAACAAAGGCGAGTAAATTAGTGTTAATCGATGCCGGCCTTGAGATCGGGTCATAGTTAGGTCATACGTATTTTTAGAATTTTAGTAGGTAACTCATTTACAAACGTTTTTATACAAGTTTACTACAAAACAATGTATGATGTCGTTATTTATCTTGGCGAAATCCGTTATTGCGTCCAATCGTTGCAAAGCTTATATTTTGTCCTTTTGAAGACTCTGAGGGTGGTTACAAATGCACCAGCACTAGGTATTCGTGAATCTATTATTCAACTCAAATAACAGTAAGTAGTCGCAGATAAATATGAATTTGTGCACCTACAAAAAGTTCCTACCTAATATTAACTTAAATATCCATATATATATTATAGGTACCAGGTATCTACGAGATACGCAGGTTGCGCGCGCACAATAGCGACCTATAGCAGCGCTTTACATTGGGCATTTTTTTGTTTTGGTGTCCGGGGAAACAAACACAAGATAACATAGAAAGTCGAAAGGGAAATTGCAAATGGGAAAATGTTGCACATCAAACCAAATATTAAAAAATCAACGAAGGATCAATGGCTTGCAGCTGCCATTAAATTTGCAACAAATTATCTGTTGGATTGTGTTAGTTGTTACAGCCGTAATAAATTGTTCAATCGTTAGTCAAATACAATTCAAAGAACTGGAAATTATATCGCTTATCATATTTATAATTTTATATATAAGTCATATAGTGTCCCATGTTGCTGCATTAGCAATAGATCCGGCAGAGAAAGACTTGCGAGATCGTGAGACAAGTGAAGTTCCAGAATTTGATCGCAATTTGCATGCACACGTTATTGAAAACGGAAGATGTCACCTGTGTAACATATATACAAGCAATAAGAAAACAAAACATTGCGGTTTATGTAATAAATGTGTGTGTGAGTTTGATCATCACTGCAAGTGGCTGAACAATTGTATCGGTGGAAGGAACTATTCTGCGTTTATTGGATGCGTCACGACGGCGTTATTTATATCTACATTTACTTCTGCTTTATGTATAGCTGATATAACCTTGTTTTTAAAATATCCTCAACTATTAAGTTCTGATGCACAGAAGTTTTTTAATTGCAACTCGGGAAATTCGACGACTTATGTGATATATTGTCAAAGTTCAATAACGTTCTTAACATTTTTAGTAGTTTTATGTGTTAGTGGAATCGCTATGGCATGCACTTTACTACATTTGTGCTGTTTCCATATTTATATATACTTCTTGGGTGTGTCTACGTACGAATATATAACAAAAAATAATAATACTGAAAAGACCCAAGCAACATGTTGTAGTATGAACTTCAAAAGAAAAATGTATGAATTTAACAGAAAAAAAGATACATCAGATTTCACAACTGAAAGCGGAAAGACTCATGTTACCAAAAATGAAGCAAATGTAGCTAATTTGGTGAATATTTTAATCGACACTGAATTAAATAGGGCCACGAAATTATTTTCACCCGATAAAAATAGAGTACACCCTCAGCGTGATGGAGACATTAGCTAGCGGATGTGTTTTGGGGTAATCCCCAATAATAATTGGATGTTGATTTATTTGTAAACAATATTTTTGACCCTATGCCACGATATAGCTTGCCAAAGGAGCGCCAGGTTTGATTCCCGGATAAGCAAGCAAGCATCTAATGGATCATAATTTTACTTATATTCTATATCAATGCGCTCCTAAATATAAATTTCTTACGGGGGCGAGTGTGTAATTATATGTTTTCCAGGTGTGCCTTCGTAAAAATAATTAGGTAGCTACAGTAAATACTCTATAATTAGTATGGAGTTACATTTGCTACATTTGTCCATTACTTATAATTCGATTAGGACATAGGTGAAGATGAATAGTAGATATTTTTTTGTAATGTTTTTCTTTTACTTGAAATAATGTATTTGCACAAATTTATAACTATTATAATAAATAAAAAACAAACTTTGGCATTTAATTTTTATTTTCATAAAACATTGTTATATTTAAATATTTTTACATAAGACCTACATGGTACCACAATGAAATGGATAAAATATATATTACTAATACATTAATTTGATGTAATGCAAAAATGCCCACGTGCAACAGAAATTTGTTGTAATAAAACACCCAATATTCACACTAACCAAACCATATTGTATTGTAAATCCTGAGCTCTAATCACGTCTGCGGCGACGGTTCTGCTCCTCCTGTAAATACACATATATATTATAGAATTTATTATCCTACAATCTTATATTTATCACTTTTCCAATTTACATATACTTTGAACCCAAGAATTCATTTTTTTTACATAAATAGTTTAAATGAACTTTTGTTTTCATGGAAACAATCATGCCATCACTAGATACTGACAATTTTAATTGCATTTACATCAGTGTCAAATAATTAAGCAAATGTTTACTTTGAAAAAAAAAAATTTTTTGTTGAAAAGAATCATTACAGTAGTAAATGAATTAATAATAATTAATGTAGCAGTAGTTATCATATAAATCAATCAATATACCTTCTGTGTTAAGATTATGACCAGTCTTCTGAACATTCCAATGAAATCGATGAAGAGTTCCAGAGCATGTTGGACAAAGTCCTTGTTTCCCATTCTGCGTTTCTCAATAATCAGTTGAGTGTCAAACAGCACAAAGCCACACATTAAAACGAGTCCAAGGTAGAGATGAGCCTTAAATAAAAAAATTATGTTTACAAATTAGAAAAAGCAAATTATGCTTAAATATTATTAAATTTGTAGTAGGCAAATAGTATCTATTACCTCTATGGTTGTATTCAATGTAGTGTTAAACATCAATCACAATTACACAATATATACCAATTATGCGATGGAAGATTTGTAATTAAAAAAAGACCTGTTCCAAATCAATATTTCTACAAAAGTTTTAAAATTGCTTTAGTATTCATATTTTATATACCTGGTAAATGAAGTGAGACTGCATGAAGAGATTGGCAATAGTCATAATGGACATCGAGGTCAAAAGTGTCATCAGAGTGCCACCAAGGAATAGCCAGCTGCCTCTCTCAGCTAGCATGGCAGCAATGGAGAAGCACACAAACACAAGAGTAGTGCCCAGCAATGCAGTTACGATTATAGCCGGGTCCACAAAGCTCACATACTCCATCAGTGGGCCCAATCCCATACCTGTAATAAATTTTGACAATTACTCCACATAATTTGTAAGATTTTATTTTTAGTTACATTTCAGAATTATAACAAGAAAAATATTTAAGCATATTAAGAACAATACAGGTAAAATGTTTTGTTTGTCCACTTTTATAACTGAATCACTAATGACATATGATTAATATATTGCACAATTGTGTCATACCTGAAGTAAGACCAAAGCCCATAAGGTAACCAAGACGCATGCTTGTGTTCTTGCCATTGTCCGGTGTAGCAATGAGCATTAACATGAGGCCAGCCCCCACGAGAGTAGAAAGTAATCCTGCCTGAAACTGTGTGTACATATCCACGTACACCCCAGCACAGGCAGAGGCGCAAGTCATCATCAGAGTTCCGTAAACATTTTTAAGATGTTGGCGTACTGGAGCCTCCCTGCATGAAATTAAACATTATCACATTAGATATATATTAATCACTACTACTTGTTCATATTTGTGTATAGACATATCAATAGCTCCAATGATTCTAAAAAGGAAGTAAAGGAACCATGTTTTAGGTGACAATATTTTACAGTATTGACAAAAATTATATGTAGGTTTATATTATTTATGTAAGACAAATTGCTTTGAAGGTGGTAGAACATGTTGAGCAGGAATGATTTGTATTTTTTTAACATCTCATTTAGAATTCAATATGTTGATTTATCAATAAATTTTCATAGAATGTGTTAAGGAAGTCCCTAGTGGTAATGTATAACCCATTAGAGATGAAAAACTAGTATGCGGCCCACTTGGTGGCAACTGTCCATCATGGAGAACTAAACTAAACCACGGACAGGACTAATCCTAACTACTACCCGACCAAGCCGACTAGACTAACCGGTGGCAGCCTCCCTCGTACTGTACTGTTGTACTGTTCGCACCTAAACTCTCACTTTTTTGTTTTTGTTTAATGTTGTTATTGTTATCAATGTACATAGTTATTGTTTCTTTGTTATTTAGTACATTATTTATTGTTAAGTTTTAATTGTGCAGTGTGCTATGACAGCATCAAAATGGGGAAAAAAATCTATTCATAGCAAAAAGCTAACAATGATATTGTGAGTTTTATGTTTTACATTATTTTTCACATCACACATTAAAGTATACATGAAATAAGACAGAAATTATTAAAATTTACATTTCATAGCTATAAATCAACATTTTACAACAAGTTATTATTTTTTGCCAGCGTTACGTCACGTTTGACATTTGTCTAGTTGGCTTGGTGGAGTAGCAGTGCTTTAAAGCACTACCCCTGGGTGGCCACAAATGCATTGTTACCCGTAAGGTCTAGTTTTAAATGCTCATGGCAGTGGAGCTACCATACTCAAACCACATTCTAGCACTGTTAAAAGTTACCGACTAGTGGCTTTTAACATTACAATCTTGGAATTTCATGAATAAATATGGTAAAAAATATACAGAACACAAAAAAAAATTACTGAGTACAATAATGATCTAGAACAAGAAAAAAATATTAAAGCTGTTATGTATGTAGGTAGCGATGAATTAATGGAGTGTGGGTACATAACAAAAGCCTTTGAAGAAAAATTTGAAATAATTACTTATAGGTAATATCTTTATAATGTTATGTTTTTCTTTCATTGTTTGTATTGTTTATTCAAGTGAGTTTTGCATTGTGCAATGCTCACTTGTGTAAACACTTAAATATACTTAAATTTGTTCTATAATGAATCAAACTGATAAGCATAATTACCTAGTATGACTGTACAAATATACAACATCATACGAGTCGTAAATGTATATGAAGGTAGCGAGAACATGAGATATGTAAATTGACATAGCAATTATGAACTCGCGACGAATTATATTACGATAAAAAATACACAACAAAGTCAACTTGTTAGTCTTAGATAAAATTTATTAATAAAATTCAACCTCGTAAGTGCAGTAGAAATTGTTCTAGAATCGTACAGATCTATCCAAGCGGCCATTGGCCTAAATTAATTTAATGTAAAGATCAAAAATACAATAACGACTGATCATTCTGATACTATCTTTACATCAAACTTTATCGAAGCTAACCAGATAGGAAAATATGATGAGAAAAGTACTTACAGTCGATTTTGAAAACTGTTGATAAATGTCTGTAGATTAGGAGTCATCTTGGATTATTTTTCGAGACTAATGCAGTAATTGTAAGCCTCCAATATTATTGTAATCCAAAATATCACTCTTCTTAGTAGTTAACTATCGAATTCTTGTATAGCTTGAAGATTTTAGTACGTGCGCAGTTCAAAATGATGCAACTCACAATCACACTGAACTGAAATACTGATGGATTGGTTGGTGATGAAAATTATTTTTTTCTAGCCCCGACGTCACGTCAATCCAACAAAAGCACGTCATCCATCCTAAATACTTTTAATTGAAACAATGTACATTGGCATGCTTTCCATTCAGCCAAATTAGTTAAAATTGTTTATAGATTAGATGTTATAATATATTTAAGTAGGATATTTTATTTAAATATTAATTCATAAGCTTCTGTTATGAGTTATACACTAAAAAGTACTTATACAGATTACAGATTAGTATTAAGTAGAGACTTACACCATTTTCATTCATAAAATGTTTTCATTATGTTTAATAAATGAATCGGGTACAAAACATATTATTTTAATAGGTCCGTCTAGAGACGTCTAACTTTCAAATATTTTTATAATATTTCTGGCTCTCAGGGTAAACAATATAAAAGTATTTTGCTGACAATGATGTAAGCTGTGTATTAAAAAATACATTTGCCCATACGAAATTTAAAATTATTTAGCTGTCAATGTCAAGTTGTCAAGTGTCAAACTACCAATGCAATGCCTTTTGTTTTGAGGTTATAAAATGAAACATGGTGTTATTAATTTAACATTTTACCAATAAACACATTTATAATTAGTAGTATTACAATTTTTAAATATGGGAAAAAAGACAAAAGTTGGCAAACAGCGGAAGGACAAATATTATCAATTAGCCAAGGAAACTGGTCAGTATATAATATTACACGTTTGATTTTATACTAATTAAACAGTGTGTTTAATTGATATATCGTTTTATTTTAAATTACAGGCTATCGTTCAAGAGCAGCTTTTAAGCTTATACAGTTGAACAGAAAGTTCGGGTTTTTACAAAAATCGCGAGTATGTATCGACTTATGTGCCGCTCCGGGAGGATGGATGCAGGTGGCACACCAAAACATGCCACTGTCGAGTGTCGTCATCGGTGTTGACCTGTTTCCGATCAAACCTATCCCCGGATGTATTAGCTTAACTGAGGACATAACCACTGAAAAATGTAAAACCGCGATAAAAAAAGAAATCAAAACATGGAAGGCCGATATCGTGCTCAACGATGGAGCTCCGAACGTCGGTTTGAATTGGATTCACGACGCTTATCAGCAAGCCTGCCTCACGCTCAGTGCCATGAAACTGGCCTCTAATTTCTTAAGAGAGGGTGGCTGGTTCATTACAAAGGTATTCAGAAGTAAAGACTACCATGCACTATTGTGGGTTCTAAAACAGTTTTTCAAAAAAGTGCACGCTACCAAACCTCAAGCATCTCGTAATGAATCTTCTGAAATATTTGTTGTATGTCAAGGATATGTTGCACCGGACAGCATAGACCCAAAGTTACTTGATCCAAAATATGTCTTTGAAGATCTGGAAATAGTTAAAAAGCAGCACCATAACCTATTGCATCCAGAGAAGCAGAAAAAGGCTAAAGCAGAGGGGTACAAAGAGAATGATTACACGACACACCATAAGGTGTTATTATCACAGTTCATGGCATCATCAGAACACATAGACCTTCTTCAAGGGTGTTCACAGGTAATATTAAAACTCATTCAACTTAATTAAATTTAATTAACATGGAACAATTAAATATAAGTAGGCATAGTCCTGTTCCAAAAGTATAGTTAAGATTAACGACTATAATTTGTTACAAAAATTTTCATAATAAATATATTTTTTGTATATTTACAGATCGAATTTGATGACAAATCAATTGAGAATCATCCTAAAACAACCGCTGAGATAAAGGAATGCTGCGAAGATATTAAAGTTTTGGGCAGAAAGGATCTTAAGGCCTTGTTAAGTTGGCTGAAGCAAATGAAAGAATGGAAAGATTCTCTTACTAGTACAGAGGAGGTAAGAAAGTTAAGATATATAGTTTTAAGATTTATGTATAAATTATTATTGGAACAATTTTTGAATGGTCAACTATGTTTTGAATGTGGAGGTTCCATCACCATACCTATTTCTAGCATAAAATCATGAGGCCATAAAGAAGTCCTTGAGTTTCTGCATGAGGGTGTAGATACTGATTGACTTATGTTACAAATAAAATGAAAATATTCCTATACTTTATATTAATATTTGTATTCCTCACAAACCAAATAATTAAAATTTTCAGGTAAAAGAAAAGGAGAGCCCACAAAAAGATGAGGAAGACAAAGATGATGAAGCAGAGGGAGATCAGGTGGATACTGAAATAGCAGAATTGCAAGTAAGTTTATAGCACATTGATATTGATATGTGTCTGCATTATTTATGCACCAGGAGAACACCTTGTAATGAATTACAAATTCATAATCATACTTATGCTAAAAGTGTCGCAAAACGCAAAACGTTACTGATCTGATAAGACTTCTAAGTTATGTAGAATTTTGTAGCCAAAATAAAAAAATTGGGACCCTATTACTAAGCCTCCGCTGTTTGTCCATCTTTCTGTCACAAGGCTATATCTGGTCAATCATAATAATAGCTAATGCTCGCAATGCATTCACTTCTATAGGTGGTATGTAAGAATGTCTAAATGGACTGTCTGTATGGAATATCTTTATATGGACATTATATAATATCATTTAATTTGTGTGTGTCAATTAGTATAATTGATTCAAAACCGTTCTATTTGACAATAAATAAATAATAAGTACAATAGTATAAGTTCAACTCACATTTTACTATTCCAATCACATAATAGGTTAATACTAAACATTTCTTACTCTTAATTTTACAGGATGAAGAGAGAAGACAATCAAAAAGAAAAAGGAAACAGTTAAATAAACAAAGGCAGAAGTTAGCAGAGAAGATGAATCTTAAAATGGTATTGAAGGGTGACGGTGGACCCATCATGGAGAGCAATGACATGTTTAAACTCTCTGACATTAAAAATACTCAGGTTGGTATATTATTGTTATTACTGAAGTTTATGTCTAAGGTTTATGTAGGGACTTGTTAGTTATTTTCTGGAAGGCTTTTTCTTTCTATGAATTTTGTTTCAAATGTATAATAAATATGTATAATTTCTGCTCTCAACTTCATGCATGCTTGAGTGATATATTGATAATATTTTATATTCTATCATTTCTATCCCACTTAATTTGGGTAGATGTTATTTCTTACTTCTCTGTATCTCTTTATACTAAAACTAAGATAGATTAAAGTCACCTTTAGTTACTGTAGTTAAAATTATTATTATTATGTTAAATAAAGGAATTGGAGAGAATTATTGATCAACAACCAGATATTGTGGCGGATCAAAGTGATGAATCTGATGATGAGATAAAGGTGAAACCTAAATATATGAAATATGATGTGGAGAATACAAAGTTGGATTCATCAGGCTTGTACTATAAGGATTCCGACAGCGAACTGGAAATGGAAAGTGATTCTGAAGGTGAACAAGATAAGGAAACATTAGGTAAGCAAAGAGATGATAGATTATGAATAGTTAAACATATTTCTTTACTCAAAATTTATTTCCTTGATATGTTTTAAGTCACAAAATTGAGTTGGGCATTATACTTATCCCTCATTATTGGGGTTGAGCAACTTCTCATAAATTTAAAATTTTAACAAAAGCTTTACCAAGTTGTATTGACTATTATCAACAACTTAATTATATGATTAAATATCAGCAGTGTGATGACCGAAACCATTATAAGTGTATAATTCCAAGTAAAACTATAGTGCTGATGAATGACAATAAATTTTCCTGGGCTTCTCGAAGCATCATAGTGAATCTCTGAAAATAATATTAATCTGAAATAAGCTTAAATCTTTTTAGCTTTGTATGTTTATATAATATTAATTAATGTAATTGGTCATAATAGTATACATGTCGTATGACTTATGATAAAAATAAGTAATATAAATATTTTTTTCAGCTTTCTCTGATTCAGATAATGAATCTAAGAAAATGGACAAAATAACAAAATTAAATACTCTAAGAAACAGCAAGGTGAAGGGTGCACCACCCATCCCTAAGGACAACCCTCTACTGACAGACCTGGACAATACTGATCCAGTAACAAAACGCTCCATGAAAGCTGAGCTATGGTTTCAGAAGGACAGTTTTAAGGATATTGATGAAGAAGATGATGAAGGTGTAGATTTAGATAAGTTGGCTGAAACTTTCAGGGAAAAAGGTTTGTATTAAAAAGTGTCTTGCCAAATTCATTATTGAACATTTTCACAACTGGAATAAGAATTTTCACAATAGAATTAAGTCTTTTTGTTTTTGTACTTTTTGGATTCCATCCATTGGCATCTTCTCCAGTCCATTTACACCTTGATAACCACATGAACTTATTTATTTGATACATAGCATTTGAATTCCTACAGATTGTATGTTTTAAACTGACTTATTCAAAATACTGGCTTTATGTTTTATGTTTCCTTTCATGAAGAAATCTTTATCATTTCAATACTTTGCCAGAAGTTGAACTATTGAGCCATAACTTGTTTTTAGTTGAATTTTAATTTATTTTTTTAGGCAAGGTAGTCAAAGACGCCGAAGAGGATTCAGCTGGAAATAAAAACATGGGCGTAAAGAGAAAGCAGAGTGATCTAGACGATTCTGACGACGACGACTCGTCGGATAGTGATTATGATGTGGAGGAAACTGTTGCGCCCTCAGCGGGAAACGCTGGCGCTAAAACTAGCAAGAAGGATGGATTTGAAGTGGTATCTCAGGATCCAGGTAAAGTTCATCAAATTTACAATTACGAAAATGATACTCTGTTATTCAATATTACAATACATACTTAATGAGCATATGTCTAAATTTATAATAAACATTTAATTTACAGAACTAAAAAGGTTGAAGAAGTCGATAAAAATGGACGCCGAGACGTTAGCATTAGGGACAATGATAGCCACATCGAAGAAATTTAAGAGAGATTTGATAGATGATGCATGGAACCGCTATGCTTTTAATGATAAGAATCTACCTGACTGGTTTGTAGAAGATGAAAGTAAACACATGAAGAAAGAAGTAGTGGTTCCAGAAGTAAGTGATAATACGTTTTTTTTATGTGTTAATGGCGTTACAGGTGGTGGCAAAAGAAAATTAGGTTTATATGTGTATTTAACAGGTTCACAATTTTAGTATATTATGGTTTAAAATTATATTTACGTATAATGTATGTATTTTATTCTATTACAGAAATATACTGAGGAGTACAAGAACAGGTTACAAGATATTAATGCGAGGCCGATAAAGAAAGTAGTGGAAGCCAAAGCTAGAAAGAAGAAGCGTATGATCAAGAAAATGGAGCGTGCGAAGAAGAAGGTCGAAGCAGTGATGGAAAACGCAGATATGTCGGAGCGGGAGAAGGCACAGCAAGTTAGACAACTGTACAAAAAAGCACAAACTGATGGGAAGAAGAAAGTCACGTATGTGGTAGCCAAGAAGCACACTAGTGCTAAACGTATAAAACGACCTGCTGGAGTCAAGGGACACTACAAGGTCGTAGACCCGCGCATGAAGAAAGACCTGAGAGCGCAAAAGGCTAAGGAAAAAACGAAGGGTCGCGGTAAAAAGGGCAAACCCAAAAAAGTAAAGCAAAACAAAGTATCTAAAAAGAAAGCCGGCAAGGCCAAATAATTTAACATTTTGCTGTGTATTTTATTGTCGATAAGAATATTACACTTTTTAAACTAAGCTTTTATTTTCATTTATTCTAATAACGTAGTTTCAAATCTCTTTTAAAAATGTTTGAGTATTTAGCAGTTACCGTGTATGATTAAAAAGATTAGAAAAAAGTATTCACGATTTATATTCGATCACTTTGATACTAGGTAGCATTAATATGAATAAATATTTAATGGCTGTCGAATAAACACAGCTTAGCTCATTTGTCCAATCAAAGATTTTTCCTGTGTGTGCTTTGCCTATAAACTTACAGATACATATTTTAGAGAGTAGTATAATAAACAGGGGAGATGCGTATGTTATGCAAAAAATAATTTAAAAACGCCTTAATTTTCCACGACTCGGTCTTATAATAAA
Source organism: Epargyreus clarus (assembly GCF_041222505.1). NCBI lineage: Eukaryota > Metazoa > Arthropoda > Insecta > Lepidoptera > Hesperiidae > Epargyreus > Epargyreus clarus. Next base: position 8,389,461 of record NW_027332233.1, read on the forward strand.
AGTAACATTTTTCCGAGCGGGTTCAGGGTCGGCGGTATTTGAGTCCGCGTGCGTCAGCGCTTCGCCCGAGTTCAGGGACAGCCGCGCCATAAATGATATCACTTCGCCCCGTGACCTTGGTGTCTTATTCTGATTCGCTCCAACTACGCCGTCTGCCTACTAAAATATATCAAGTCTTTGTCCCAGGCACAAACAAAAAAACATTATGTAGTTAGGTTGTAGGTACCTGTGTTTCCAATTTTATTTTTTCTAATTTTAGCATCGAATCGAACACGAAGTAGAATTTACATCGATTATTTAAGGGTTTATAATTTTATATTGCGCCATTATTAAAATAGTGGTTTGCGCTGTTGTGTTGTGGATTGTTTTATAGTAATGCAGGCATTTATCTGACGCGTTCCAAATTGATTCTTCGGGCCTGCAAACCATCTGACATAGACCTCGGGTAAGAAAGATTCCAGTTGTTTCTGGGAGCTTACAGACAGATTTCTAGGTTCAAATCCACAAATTGAAGATGGTAGAATCAATTGTGGTGTGACTGTTAAGCGCTGTTGTATTTTGGTATAAAGGTGTAGGGGAAACATACTTTTTTGAGGCGTTCCAGTTTAGTCCTCAGGTAGGAATTACAGATGTAGACTTACCATCAAGTGGACTGAAAATAATATGGGAGCAGCAGACGAGCGCTGCTTCCATATTATTAAAAATATATTGCATTATTAACTACATATTTGCATATCACTCTCTTTGACGGGAAAACGAGGCAATCATCTTTGCCTATCTTATAAACCCTTTATTTATATTTATACGCAGTTCTTCAGAAGGATGTTATCTTTTCCTTGACCCTTTTTTGTGACATTGTCTTATTTATAGAGGCATCAGCCTCTTCGTATTAAATTTCGCCACACTAATATATTCGTCGGAGAAGTATATAACACGAAGAAGTATATTCGCGTACGTATATATAAGTAAGTATATCTACTGAGTTCACAATAATTCCCAAAGCCCGAACTTTCTGTTAGGTCACCTTGTATAGATGACGTACATTACTTATAATTTTGATGTTATTTTTGTATTTACCGAAAGTTCAACCGGCACAGCCGCGAGCGAAATGCTTGTTAGTTAAAATTGCCTAAATAGGTAGGCACTCATAGCCATATTCGAGGAAAGCTAGTGCGTCAATGGAGTCACCTTTGCGAATAAAATCGGTAACGTTTTATCAACACAGAAATAGCCGGAGAGCATCATAAGTCGTACCGATGGTGGTGGTGTGGGCGATGTGGGCGGCGGGCGCGGCGGGTGCGCTATATCGAGCGCGCGATCACGGCCAAGGCCGCCAGCGCTCCACCCACCGCACTCGCCGCTCCGATAACCTATCAGAGTACCTGTTAGCACGGTCCTCACCACCATGTTAGACTCCTACCCGTGTTCGATTTCCGGCTGAGAATACCATATAAATTACACATTTTTATGTCTTGGGTCTGCTTGTTTTCCCATTGCACAAATACAGTAGAGACTCGATTATCCTACGATTACCTACGGATTTGCGATTATCAGGAATGCCAATTTCTATCAGTAATCATACCTACGGCGTTAACATATTTACTACTTTTAACATCGGCGATTGCAATTTCGCACGTTTAAGGGACTATAAAGTGCGCTTTGACGACTACATTAGTTGTATTGGACGTACATCGAGCGTCCAAATCGAAAAATTGCGTCCAGTGCTCAAACGTGTGCGAAATGTAGCGTTTGATCGCCTCGCCTCACTTCCGAAAAGCAGCTAAATCGTCGATCGCTGGTGGCTAGGGTCCTTAAAGAAATATATAAAAATAGCTTTTCTTAACATTTAGTGCGGTTAATAGAGTCTATACTGTATCTACATAATATATTTCTTATAACTTCTAGACCTGGTTATTACCGTGGTCTGTTTGTGTCATATGCCTAATTACAGGCAATTTTAGTAGTGACCATGAAAATAAGGGGTTATTAGTTCTGTATCTATGGTAAATACAGGTCTGTGGGTGTGTTACGAGTATTATGTAATCAATCAATTTTGTGTTAACGGGACGCCTGAAGCTGTCTGCACCAAGCTACTAGTGTTCGTTGTTAGGTAATCCAAACGTATTAGATACAATTAAGGTCAAGATCGTCCAAACTGATAGATTATTTGTTATTATTTGCTTGTATCTGAACATGAGTTAATTTAAGCAGTTTTCGTCATTGTCGCTTAAGATTCTAGTCTTCTAGTCTCAATAAAATGATTTATTGGACAATTACGTTAATTTATTACTATAATGACATAATTTAGAACGTTGCCGGTACAATAATATTTATGAGTACCTACATAGCACACATTTTTTCGGTGTGCAGAGCGTTTATTCACGAGCGGTATTTAGGGTGCCTATTCTGGCACTTGCTAGCCGCTACGATAGAGCAATGTTTTAATATTGATTTTGGTGTATTAATATCACTCTCAACGTTTGAGTAAAATGGCAAATATTTTGAATTATTATCACATGGAACTGGTTTCGGAGGACCAATTAAATAATTTGAAAAGGTTTCATCTATGAATGTTAAGCAACGTAATATCTGATTAATATATTCGAATTACTACGTACGTAGTTGTGTCGATATTTCTGCTGTTACGAAGTACCTATGATTGAATAATCAGGGGCCAAGGTAATTATTCGATCCAAACTCTATCATCGAACTGGAAAGGAACTGCCGGATTTGGGAAAAGATTTTTCTAGAAATATTTTGTACTTTCTTATGGAGCCCCTCGGGAGTTGAAATCGCATTAACGTCTTGTAGAGAATTTGCGGTTATTTTCCGCGTGATTCGACTAATAATAATATATTTTCTTAGTGTTACGTGAATGTTTCTTTACTGTGATAGGTACAGAGTACTTAGGTGACGTGTGCTTTTTTTGTCGGTTCTATTCAACTATGTCGAAAAAGTCAGCACAGACATAGGGACAAATAATTTAAACGGGATTTTCTATTAGAATAATAATATAGAGTATTTGTGTCATTTATATTATTATGTACGAGTATTTAGTATGTTATTTTATGTAAATAAGTAAAATTGAAGTCTGTAACAAAAAAATTGTAGATAACTAACCTTAGTTATCTACATTTTTTTAAAATCCTATGTGTAAACCTTGGTATGTCATTTTACACTAATATCTATATAAGCTCAAGTACTTTTAAGAATCTGATAGGTAGATATTCATTTTAAAGAACGAATACCTATTCCATAGAAGTCGGCTCATATTATGAATATAAAAGTAGATAAGTATATGAAGTATATCGTTATCGGAACATTCGGAACTACATAGATGACAAAACATAAATAGAGAGCATTGTGTAGGTATGTTGTTAATAAAAGGGAAATAACAGAAATGTATTATAATATAATGTCTATTCTTATAATATAATGTCAAAGAAGTACATAAATTCACTGTCGTGAGAAATGAGGCGAATGGTACAAATCAATACGGTTCCTATAAAAAGATGCTAGCAAGACTACGCACATAAGTACGTTGCTATGAAAAAAATATTGTTCGTTTGGCTTTGACATAGCCGTATAAATATGACCTTGGATTACAGAATTAGGCATGGCACCGGAGTTATTGTTTGTAGGTATGTGGGTATGGCGGTTTGGAGTGACGTCCGCGAGCAGGTAGCTGACGAAGGGCGCGGGGTGGCGGGCGGTGTGACCTCGCCATCGCAAGGTCGCGGGTGCCATTCCACTTAACTACGCCGCACGCGCCTCCCCCGGTACTCTTCCATTCCAGGACCTATATTGCGTTGGAGTACCTATAATACTCAATAGGTATCTATATTATGCCGACGCTTAGCAATATCAGTCCGGATAAGCGCTTAGTGAAATAAAATGAAACGCTTAACGACTGACGGAGGAAAGCAACTTTCTTGCATCATGTTTTCCTTATTTTAATACTTACTATAAATACATGTATTTTTAAATAAGATTGTTTGAAAAACGATAATTGATTGTTTGGTATATATGTACAAGCCATGGAGGATTTTCTACAAGAGATTTTCATAGAGGTTGTTATTGCCGGTAATAAGTTTAGTAGAGTTAGAAACTCTTTGTTGAACAGTTCAATTAGAAACTGTTGTTCCTTGGTAGAATGCCAATCAACAACGAACACAAACTAATGTTATCATGAAAAGACATGGGATGTTTAGTTGCACCATACATTGTATTAAATACGATTGTATTAAAGAAGAACATGAAACACAAGACTATAATAATCGTAAGATATCTGCCTCTAGCCAATGATAATTAAATCAACGACTTACCTCGGCGCTATACATACATAACATTATGTCATATTCTTTTTTGTTGTTGCTTTACTATTTTCGCTAATATTCTAATATAACAATGTACATGCGTGTATTTTATAATTGTGTATGCGTATATTGGTCTTTTATTTTTCTTGGAATATGAAAAGTAGAGAGCTTCATATTTCGGCTACACATTTTTTTTATAATGTAGGAGTAGCAGACGAGCATATAGTCCACCCGATGGTAAGTGGCTACTGCCGCCCATTTACTTTTGTAATCAATCCCAGATAGGATTAGATATTCCTACCTGAGGTCGGCCACAGATGCGCCGCTAACCCTGAGGACAAAGCTGGAACGCCTCGGAAAAGTCTGTCTCCCTTACCACACCCTTCAAACCGGAACATACTCGTAGCAGCGCCTAACTGCTGTTATTAGGTAGAAATAGGTGTGGCGGTGGTGCCGCCGGAGTCGAACCTCAAAGTGTTCTACCACCTTTTCCTGTGGTAACGTACCTATAGGTAGTTCTTGTATTCTGCCTGTGTTTGGGATTCTACGTGTTTAAATATTTTAAATTTTTCATCGTTCATTTCGTTCTCATTTTCGTTTTTAGTTCAAATTGGTACCCTCGCCATACGAATAGGTTTTCCTTTCTGGTTAGATTTTATTGTGCACTATCAAAGTCGTTAAATATGTGTACGTGTGTTTATATTTGCATGTTTAGCCATCTAAAATTGTTTTATAACATAAAAAATATATTATAATTAAATCAGTTATTTTTTTCTTTCAGGTCTCTTAATATCTTAAAACAAAGGTAATTTTAAAAGTTAATTACGAATAGTTTACTTAAAACATTACTCGTATTTATTATGATCATCTCGCTACAGAGACAAGTTTCATGATTCCGAGCGAGGTTGAACGCGTCAAACCTATTTTTGTGCTTATTTTCGTGTCATTACGTTCGGTGATTTGACTCCTCGAATTGCAGATAGATTGTCTCTTTGAGGGAACATCACACAAATCTGGTGGACAGGTGGCCGCCCCCGCACAATAAAGATTGGGAATTTAGTGGCGTGGAGCGGGTGACTGGCCACGTTCAGGGGCAAGTAAATTGCAAAACAGTAAATTGCAACGCAGAAAACACTATTCGATTCCCCTTCACCGCAACGATGCCCTTAGCCGACATTTGTCTTGTTGGAACCCTTAGATCGTTCAGAGGTCCTTTTAAATTGATCATGATTTAGCTACTGCTTTCCTATTTTTTGCTTTTATATTCATACGAAGTCTAAAATCCTTCCATTCGTCTTGTTTCGATTTCGTCGTCCATATTCAAGATCTACTCGCCATCCGCCATTTATAAGGCTTAATATTTGGTAAAGTTATCAAAGAAATTTACGAAAAACATGAGAAAAAACTCTTTCTTGTTTATGGTGAGATATAAATGTACAGTCCGTAATAAGACAAAAGTCGGAAAAAAATACTACTTACGAAAAGATAGCGGGTAGACCTACTTAGGGCAACTAAGGTTACTTACCTTTTTTTGTTTTCGAGGGGGAAACATTCAAAAGGTACCCGACGACGTGGGAGCGACGCCGGGTTATGTAGGATTTTTACCGCACTAAAACCCCCCGGTGGCCGTCCATTAATATATTATAATTAAATCAGTTATTAAATCGCTTGGCGGAGAACTCCGGGATCTCGGATGGAACACAACCGGAGTCCTCCGAGCGCGATGCCCCGGTCGGGCTCTGCCCTGGGGGGAGCACTTTGCGCTCCTACCTTACACCTGGTGTTTACGACGGCATGCGATCACACATGCCGCCGTCCTTACAAACGACAAAGGTTAGGTACTTACCTACTTAGGTACATTATTTTGGATTTAAGGAGTAGGAACTTCCCCTTCCTAGATCTCCCTAGATTTACCTCTGGCTTTAATTACCTAAAGGGTCCAAATTACTCCAGTCCTACGAGAAAATAATAACAAACAAGTTTGCTATCCCACCACAACGACAGTTAGTCGCAGGTGAACGCCGCCCATTAACCTTTCGCCAACGGTCATTAGCCGAAATGTATTCTTAAATAGGTGACGTTGTTCTTGATACGAATGCTCGAAGACATTTTAAGATCACGGTTGAATAATAAAACTGGTGAAAAACGACTGATGAGAGTTTACATTGTCCTCTCGCCACTTTGTTAATGTATCAATGTCTTTCAGAGGTCGTATCCAAATAACCCTGCTCGCTTTATTTAAATATCGTCGTCGAAAATAAATACCTATAATACCTATTAAATGGATAAGTTCATGATGTTATACTTTTGAGTATTATTAAGTATGTAGATTTACTTTAACTTTAATTATATATTTACTTAATTGGGATTGCAAATTTTACTTTACGTGATTAACAATTACACTTCCCAAAACCAATCCATCATAAAATAAATTAGTTTAAAAAAAACTGTATTAAAAATTTTGTGGTTTTAAATATGTGATATTTGTTGTGTTGTATTACCACAAAAGACAACAAACTTGTAGAGAAAATATCAGTTTAAATATATTTATTATTTGTAATATAACGATTTCCGAATATTAGGTATAGTAGTTTAGTGAAACAGTAGACTTCGTCACGATGTAATATATACCTAGTTACATATTAAGTTTATGAGTACGAACGTAATTTATTTATTTATTTAATTAGAAAGGTCATCCTTAGTCTCGACAAATTTGTACTAATTAAATCAGTATCAACTATTATAATATACTGAGACATTACCGAAACTTTAGAAAAACAGTAAATACCTTGGGATTTTCGACATTAGATTAATAGAACTGAATATATAAAACGAATATTACATATACCTTTATAAAAAGAGCACAACAATTTCATTAAAATTAATGATAATAATATTATATTTATAACAAAAGATGTACAGTTAATGAAAAGTGTATAAAGTCCCTAAGTTGTTATAAAGTCTCATGTGTAAATATAAATAGTAAAGGAGATGGATAAGACAAACTGAAAAAGGAATAGTCAAGATTTTTAACATATTCTTTTGAAGCATAGTCTTGATTATCTATGTATTTATAAATTTCTCCTCAATAATATAATAATCTCCTCGTTTACTTGATTTTGTTTAAGATTTTTGCACAGAAGGTTGTGTTTTAAGTATAGTAGGTATCCTCGGCGCTAGGTGGCGCTACTGTTTCCAATTTGGTTTTTATTGTCTATATTTCGGATCGCCTTTAGACTAATATATAGAGTTACCGAGAAAAGGTGGTAGAACCCTTTATGGTTCGACTTCGGAGGCACCACCGCTACACCCATTTTTGCTTAATGGTGTGGTAAGGGAGACATATTTTTCTAAAGAGTTCCAACTTGGTCATCAAGGGTAGCCAATGCATCTGTGGCTAACATTTGAACTTCCAAATTCTATGCAGTTAGACATTTCAATTAAAAGTATGTTTGTGTACCTACCGATTATATAAAGAAAATGTTAAATTTTTTGGCAAATTCATTATACATACATATTTTTACAACACATAATGATGACGAGTCCTAAATAGTACCAAAATAAAAAATTCAAGGACTTCTGAATACTCATTGATCGTAACTTATTTTTTATAGGAAAGAACAGTGGGAAGGATAATTGGAAACAAGTCACGATTAGAATTATGTTATTGTGGCGTTTCCTCAATCTCATCGCTATTGGGCTGTTCCTTAGCAAAAACGATCATCATAATAAGAGCTTTTCCTCTCCAGTTATTTTTCCCGCCGCATGTTATACATATTTTCCTTACAATCTGTTCTGTTTACCAAACACACTTCAAAATAGTTAAGAAAGATTGGTTATTGGTGGTAATTATATTCTTAAATTTTACAGGACATTGGTTGGCTTTCATTTAATTCATAAAAACTCCTTTAGCGCGTATATTTTTATACTTTCTTCGCGATTCTATGTTCTGTTCACCCTTATATATATACTTTATCGAGGCATTTCAGCTTAGCCCCTCAGGGGCAGCAGCGCTTCTGTGACCGACCTCAGTACCCTTACCATGAGTTTTTACGTTTTAACAAATATGACTGTTTTGGTATTTGTTTACGTATTTGCCCATAGAATTTCCAATCAGCGCCCCTAGCGCATTGTGTCAGAACTTGAAAATTGTATGGGCTAATACGTAAACAAATACCAAAAGAGTCATATTCGTCGAAACGTAAAAACTCATGGTAAGGGTACAGGTAAGAATAAAATCTTATATGGGTTTAAATACAGACGTCCATGACCGGAAGTAGACACTTACCGTCAGATGGACTGCATGCCCGTTTGCACTCCTAAATAAAAAAAAAATTACAACTCTTTTTTTAATACATATGAATAGGTAAATAAATAAATTATTTTGAACTGGCTTGCTATATGGTTACATAGTAAACGGGCTATTTAATGTGATTACCTTACCTGGGTTTGATTAGAGAGTATCTAAGAATTCTAAAATAGTCAAACATATTTTATATGGTTGTTAATTACAAACAGTTGCATACGTAATTCAAAAGTATTAATCGTCTACTTCATTACTGGATGTAGAGTGGAAAAACTGGGTGCCTTAGACAGTAAAGTAAAGTTGGCGTTTAATTGAGAAGTATGTTGTTACGTCTTAATGAATGTGTAGCGCCACAGGTTCTCGGGGCACTCGAGTGGCATGACGCGTTGTGCTGCGGTTCGATGACCGACAACCTGCTGCTTATGCTCTACACTACACACTACACTCTACAGTGAACTCGTAACACATTTGTTACTTGTAAATTTTTAGTAAGTTAATTTATATTTTTGGATATACGAAAACTAAATTTAATGTTAAAATTGAGAATATGAGTAATTATAGGTTACCCAAAGGTTATGAATATTTGAACAGAAATTCTTTCAATATAATAATTTGGCAAACGAGCATGCAGTATAATAATTGTAAACTATCACATCATCACAATAGTTAAGTTTCAGATTGGTTGCTCCCTGAAAACGAAAAGTAGATATATCCTATGTTTCTTCACTCGTCCTTTCTTCGGTATTACTCCAACCTTTAACGTACAACGAAGTATTCTTGTAAGCTTATAAAAAATTGTGTCCTTCGTTGATGAAACCGGAAACCTTTTGACTTATCTCTCATTATGTATAAGAATGTAGTGTGTGTAGCAAAGTGAGAGACCCGTGTCCAAGTGTGAAATTCGGTCATATAAATTCAAGGAAAAGCATACAAATATTACAAATATAGAAACGTCAACGTATCGCAATTTATCTTCCGATAAAATCGTTAACCACAACGTTTGAGTTCCAACATTTTTATCATAGCGATATAATGAACCGCACCTGCTCTAATGGTATCGGTAAACAGTATAAAGGTGTCAGTTATACGCAGTTAGACACATTGCAGTGTCCGTTTGTATATGCGGGCAAAACGCGGGCCGCGGGCGGTCGTCGACCGAGGCCCTTGACTCGCGCGGGTTCAGCGACACCGCTTGACACCGCCTCGCCGCACGCCGCCCGCTTCATAAACGCTGCTTTTGCAGCTTTTGAGCTTTTCAATTCGGATTTAAAGTTTACCGGGGCAAAAGGAGAGCAGTTCGTTGAATGTAGTATAACGTAGTTAAATTTTTTATTACTTGCGTAGTAAATGAGCGTAAATAATTTGTCGCAAATTTTTTGTTTCGTAAACTTAATTGTTTGGGTACAATCCATATTTACAGCTTTCGAGTAAATTTCTGATATGTAGCTTGTCACTGATGTATTTTCTAGGAAAAACGAGACTAGGTGGTACTACAACAGGACTGTGGGTGATACTTTTAATTCTGGGATGTGTTCTATGCCGTTTTGATTTGAAAGAAGAAACGACGAAAAAGTTAAAAGTTGCAACGATCCAAATTAATATGCTGCGGTAGAAAATGAGAAAAAAAATCACAGTGACGTTAGGTGGTATTCATATCCAACTTTATGCTTGGTTATAATTTATAACGATACATAACATATTGCACTAATAACTTACCTCTATAAAGTATAACGAATAGTGTGATTTGAAAATATTTCAAGGGTTATTAAATTGCTTAAATAGGTCGGTAATCGGGTCACCGACTACAAGCTTTCATCGCCTCAGCATTATTTCCTTTGTTACAACTACTATATGCCAGAGTGGGAGTGAAACCGATCTTTGGATGGTAGAGGCATAGAGGCACATATTTACATTACATGGAACTTACATATGTTGCAGCTGATGTGTCTTCTATATCAACTTTGGTGTCAGTAACTTTTTACTGTAATACTTTTGTTACATAATTATTTATCTTTATATATTTAACTCTACATTTGATTAGTCTTAGGTTTTTAATGTAGCTCTAGTGCAATACAATATCTAGCTTTGTTTAAGCTTAGTGTAACCTCAAAAAATTAACCCTCGTAACATAAAGTATACCCAATAGTCGACTATGTAGTGATTGGCTACAATACAAACCTACTCGTACTACGCTAAACATATTAATATATACATATATATATTAAAATTATATATTATCTTATTATCTTATCAAAGAAAGATTAAATTACACAAAGAATATAAAACAAATTTGAAAACATACTAAATCAAAACAGCTATAAGTAGCCCGTATAAAATAGCGAGTACCTAAAGCTGAAGGAACTGATTATTTGAATAAAAAAAAACCTACTCGTACTTACATATGAGGCGACCACTTAGTCCCCAGGAATGTCAATGCATCTGTGATCAGCTTCAGCTAGAACCTGTTCTATATGAAGTTGGTCACAGATGTCCATGGACGGCATCGACCACTTACCATCAGCTGGACTGTAAGCTTACTAGCTACTCCAATGTTATGTAAAACAAAATAATAATTATTTTCCAACTTGAGATCTATTTCATATGTTCTCAGAGCATTTCTATATTCATTCAGTCAATAGCATGTACGAGTAAGTTACATTATCTGCAACAATGCAAAATAAAAATCAAGTTTTTATTAATTTTCATACACTTGAGCTTTTCATAATCGGTTGTTCTGTTTTAAAGATGTTCTAAACAGGTGGTAGACAGTCACTTTTGGTAAAATTTTCATCCTATTTCGGGTTGGTTATAAATCTTTGGAATGCAGTGACCATTCAAAATACATAAGTTAAATAAGTACTTACAGAGTTACTTCTTTGTGTATGGGACAGTGGGGAGTATCTATCGAAAGTAGGCTGAGATTACCCACATAGCCTTCTAAATACAGCTTGTCCGTTTTCTATAAGTAAATAGGCTTCAAAAACAGGTTTCTTGCCACGAAAGTACATTTCCATATTATTAATTCGCGTGCTGCTTTAAATTAATTCTTTACCATAAGCAGTGACATTGGGTTTTAGAAAAATGAGATTAGATTATATTTTATAAATTGTGTGTTTTTATGAATAACAATCATAATAACTAACATTAATTAGATTTTAACATTACGTCGTACTGTTTTTTACGTAGTGGTATTTGATAACAAATTAATTAGTTCATCATAATACATATTTTTATATTACGCGTCATATGAGTATGAGTTCTTACTGAAATACAAGTGCACTATACAAACAGCGTTGGAAAATATGTATTAATTCTAAATCGTATAAATTTTGAGCAGTTGTTTAGACAGTTTCAGGGTGTTCTCTATTTATTTAACTTCAAATATTTACAGCATAGCTCCGAACATTCGTGATCAGACTAGTCTAGTCTGTATAACTTTTTTAACAGTAGAAAGTAAACAAATCGTGCAATGGTAACAATATTCTAGACTTGAATGTTTCGCTACTCTTAGATAATATTTCACAAATTCTGTTTTTAAAGAGTTCTATTCGATGTTGGTTGGTGTAATAATATATAAGACTTATCATAGAGTTTGAAACCTTTAAAGTTAACTTTAAAGGTAGTATTGTGAGCTCAAATTGCTAAAACACATAAAGGGTACAAAAGCACATTATATACAATTACAGATATGGGGAAGCAGATCTTCCTGCTACGGGCATTTTTAAATTGCTTACTAGGATAGCAACAATCATTGTATATACATATTAAGAAAAGAATCAGAATGTAAAGAATTCTTTAATTGAAATACAGTCATATAAGAAATCATGGAAGTATATTTATGCAAGATTGTGATTGAGCTTAAAAATAAATAGGTAGACTTTTTACTATACAACGGTTAATCTATTTTATGAATCCATAGATTAGTAAAGATTACTCACTCCTAACAAGAAAATGTACCCACTTTTGAGAATTGAAATAGTTGCGTAAAAAGTTTTGCCACGTCTCCGTGCTAAAATGCCCCTGAAATATTTGAAATAATTATTTATTTATTATGTAAATTACACAGTATTAGTTATGTATTCTTAAATTTTCTCTAAAAATGTTTTTATTTGTCAAGAATTCAAAAAAGAACTTGCAAATAAGCCGTTTGTGGCTTCATTCAATTTAAAGGCGGCGAAGTATCTTTACTAATCTATGTATGAATCATTGAAGCCCCGTATATATTCCATTTGTTATCAATTAGTGGTGCACGGTCGCTGGTGGGCCGGTGCGGCCGCGCAGCGCAGTGAAAGTGGGTTGAATGCGGCGCCATAACTTTCAGTTTCTCTTGCGCACGCCCGATCGCGAACTCGTTACAATAAACATTGCATCCCGTCGATTTCTCGCTCTGTTAAATTTCACCTTTTCCACTATGCTCACTATGCTCCGCTGTTTGACCTGCTCGCTGCGGGCGGGAGAAAGCGTCACATTTTGTTTCTGTGTAAAAGTTTAGTTTTTCTAAACTACCGAACTAATAACTAAATAAATTGAATTTTCCCAAGTGGGTACAATAGTATCCATAAAAATAATTAAGAGGCTTTAGTTTTGTTCATCCTTACTGTTTGCGAAAAAATAACAACCATTTTTTAACTGAAAATGTTAATGTTCAATTATAAATTGAATTTTCTACATTTAACGTATGGCTAAATAATCTATGCATGTTATTTATTGCGCTCTAAAAATAGTTAATCAATGCAAAACTTTCTTCGAATAATTTCTCTTTTCAGTCGTCGAATAAGTTAGGAGGCTTTAACTTTCGGCTCTGTGATTACTTCATATAATTTTCTCTAATAATTATGAATGTATTAATAAACAAATTGAGAAACAGATGTTTGCTTGTCCTTACAGATTTTTGTTAAATGTTAAGTTATCTTTAAGACTAAGTTCATATTGTTCACAATGCACTTAACAATCAATAATAAGCCAATAGAGTTTCACGTACACCTTTTCCCAATATAACTGTTTTACAGTGTTTTTATAGAAATGCGTTATTTTAAAATATGCCATTAGAAAACTCCGCGATATTAAAGTGCGTGATTAGCGTGTTGGTACAGAATGACCTAGAAAGTTCTACTTTCGTTGCGCCCGCGCACCTCGGCGCGGTGGTCGCTCGCCGTCCGCGCATATGCCTAAAAATCCGGTTCACATTTTTGTAGAGCGCTCCCGTTTTCGTTTTTATCGTTATGTATCGTATCAAATTTATAAAAGAAAATAGAAATGAGTGTAAGAATAGAGAGAAAGAGTGCACTTAAAAATAGTCTACAGGTTCAAGTTAAAATTGATCTGATTATTTATGTTTTACACATTTTACTAATATGAATAATGACGGCGATATCTTATACTAATTTATACATAATTGTTATGTGTAAGAGAAAAGTAATTTTAACAACAAATATTATTAAAGTACCATTATTAGTTAAACGCGTTTAGTAAGATTTGAAACAGACAAATGAGATATTTTTATAAGTAAATGTTTACTCCGTTAGTACAAGAATTGTACTAGTAATCACAGACTTGATTATTGAAGAATTTATCCTTAATATAGGTAATGCAATGATTCCTACTGAAAATACCAGTGTAAATACATAAAAATACAGTATAAGCTATAGACATCTCTAAGAATAAAAATAATATAATGATATTATTTGGATGTATCTTTGCTTGTATTTTTATGTAAAATAAAGGGTTACAAATATATAAAGGGGTGTACAACAAGTTATTAGGCACACACATAAGCTTACCATCCCAAAGTCTTAGTAATTTTAAAAATATAAATAAGACAGATTGGTAACATTTGGCAAATGCAAAGAGAAACAACACGTTGCATCCTAAAAGAAATGAACGAAAACGAAAGTGACCCAGTTCGTCAACCACGGTTGCTTTCTCTCGTATCTCTTTATTCTATCGACATCTTCCACTACTTAATATTTTTGGTACCGTCGAGAGAAAACAAATGAAATGCGAATAGCTGACAATATTGTTTTGTTGTCGCATGACAGACGATAGATATTACGAGTTTCTAGGCTGTACGTTTACAGTTTTTAAATTTGTAGGAATTACATTTTTTTAGTAAGCGTAACCTATTCTCTTTATTAAATCTCCTATTGATACAGGCATGAAAGTCCAGTGTATATTAGGTCAGTAGTTTCTGAAATTACCCGTGTAGAAGAGAAAAGACCTGTAGCTTAAAAAATCATGGTTATTTGAAAACAATAGAAATCCATTTTTTTCTGTGTTTTGTATAGATCTATATCTATATGTGGGTCAATGTTTCATGAAGTATATGCTATTTATATTTAGAATTTAGATAAAATTTTTCTAAATCATGTTATTCCGTTCTATTGCTACTTACCTTAAATATTTTCAGAAAGTTCGACCGGATACATACAGGCAAACCAACAGACGGACAGGACGACGTTATAAGTAAATACTTTTCTACTTTATCAGCATTATCTCATTTTGTATTTTGTAGAAATTATGCGGGTTTATTCAGTTTTTGGGCTGTGATGATGGAAGTAAAAGTACTTTAAGCCGACCTATTTTACTACTTCTTTCTATTTTATTTTAGTTTGTATTATTTTTATATTACAAGTGTCTTTGAAACTTTGTTTTCATAGCTATTATTTTGGATGTTAACTACGCAGTTCTTAGCATTTTTAACCTAATGGCCATAGAGTCTACATAAAATGTAGCGCGTCATAAGCTCCTGCCAAGGTCCTTAAACAAAACTACGAAACATACTCTATATATATAGAAGCAAATCAATTAGATGAGCGAAGATATAATTACCGACATTTTAAGTTTTATGCGATTAACAATATTTTGGAAATTCAGAATAAAACATTCGTATAATATGCTGAGGATAAAAATGTAACTGCACATTAAATTAACTAATGCAAAGTAATTAATCTTCGTTTATGTTTCATTAGTTAATGAAAAGCATTTAATTTTGGTTAACTTTTTAGGATTTTAATTTAGACAATTTTACTATTTGTCTATAGACACAATACTGAAATTTGCAAAATTATTTTTTCAAAGCTGTACTAAAATTACGAAATATATTGGTTAGGCAAATCGTAATTTAGGAATAAATATTTTAACGTCCATTATAAATACTTTCACTGACGGCATAACATGATCGGCGAATCGCAGAAAAGCGTATTACATTTAACTACTATTGGACACTCATCCAACTCTCCAACGCACTCTTCGTTGCTTCACTTCGTAGTACCCTTACCATGAGTTATTACGTTTTGACAAATATGACTTTTTTTATAATATAGAAGTAGCAGACGAGCATGCAGTCCACCTGATGGTAAGTGGCTACTGCCGCCCATGGACATCTGTAATCAACCCCAGATGGGATTAGATATTCCTACCTGAGGTCGGCCACAGATGCGCCGCTACCCCAGAGGACTAAGCTGGAATGCCTCGGAAAAGTCTGTCTCCCTTACCACACCCTTCAAAACGGAACACAGCAGCGCCTAACACTGCTGTTATTAGGTAGAAATAGGTGTGGTGGTGCCGCCGGAGTCGAACCACAAGGGGTTCTACCACCTTTAATGACTGTTTTGGTATTTGTTTACGTAGTTGCCCATACAAATTCTAATCAGCGTCCCTAGGGGATTGTATCAGAACTATAGTGTCAGTAACGTAACATGTCTAAATTGACAAAAAGGCGCTTTATGATTTGTCTCTCTTTTTTGCGAACATGTGAGGCAGACAAAAAGACTTGAGCACTTACTTATTGTTCCGTTTACTAGTCTACTGAAGCAAACGGAACAGAATAATGGATTGAGTAAACGTAACTTTGTAACGTAAAATTGTGGGATGTTTTGAAAACTCATGGTAAGGGTACAGTACCCTACCCTTACCATGAGTTTTTACCTTTTGACAAATATGACTGTTTTGGTATTTATCTACGTATTGCCCATACAATTTCCAATCAGCGCCCCTAGTGGATTATATCAGAACTTAGAAATTGTATGGGCCAATACGTAAACAAATACCAAAACAGTCATATTTGTCAAAACGTTAAAGCTCATGGTAAGGGTAGTTACGGTCTACAGAAACCACGGGAGTATGCGCGCTACAACTGGAACTGTAAATAGTCGTTAAAATCACTCGTCAGTATTTTTGTTGTCAATGAAGTAATTGTATGTTTCAATATGTTCATGGACAATTTTCTAATGTGAGCAATATAAAAAAGTAATTGATTTATTCAATTAGTCCAGGAAACATTCTATAATGTGAACGATATAAAACGTTTGTTATAAATTTGTGTAGCCTCGAAACATACGAGTAATTGAATGTTATTTTAAACATTACATTTATTTTGATTAAATTATTATTGATTAATTTAAATCACATACAAATACATAAGTCTAAAGGTACAATGCACATTGTTTTTAATGTAATTGCTATATCGTTCTTAGCGATACATTGTTATTATATGTATTAAATTCGTAATAAAATTACCCATTAATAAACGTTTCAATTTATAAGAAATGGAATTAAAGAGCGTACATAAATGCAATTGAAATGAATTTTTATATTATTTTTAATTGTATTTTTTTATTATTTTGGAGTTACCGTTATAATTATGGAAAAGAAATTGTACACTTTGACTTAAAAATTGTAAAATAAATAAGATTATATTTACCGTTTTTCCGTTCGTCAATATTATATGTTTATGACCGCGAATCGAGTGAACCGTATTATTTCCCGTTTTGAACAATACATACCTGCCTATGTATAGAAGTTGTGCCTTCAAGGCGAGGTGAGATACTGAACGAGGTCGATAACCCCGAGTACATTACATTACACGACCGTAAAAAGTTGCTAACTTAACTATTTACTAAGTAAATATTGACATAGCGAACGATAATCAGGATATACATATACATTATGTACACCACTTATATTAAACCTTTAAAACATACGTTAATTTTAAAATATATAATCAGCGATTTCATTGTAATTGTACCATGTATATTGAAGTTATTTTCCCTTGATATTAATCTGTCTAGATTGTCTAGATAATGGATATCTATTGTGTCCTACAGCATAAATTCCTCTCTTATCGAGAATTTTCGACGACTAATGTTAAATTATTTTGTTTAGTAGAAATATTGGATTCCTAACATAACCTGTTGAATGGACCTGCCAGATATAACACACATATTATATAACCGTGAAGATATAATTGTTTATGAACCTTTATAAAAATGCCATTCGAAATAAATTATCTATTTTAAACACGATATAGTTAAGATGAAAAATAGAGATAATGAAAAATAATGAATGAGTTGACAGTCGTAGTTTCGTGTATATTTCAGTGTCAATACCTAACAATAGCAATATTGTGTATTGTGTATCATTTTATAAAGATTAAATTCATATGTTTACTTAACTTTTCAAGGAAAGTATCGTTTCACCAAATAGTCCAACAACGCACTATTAACTATTCGGCTATACTAATTTTTGTAATGTTAAAATATGTTGTTTAATAAAGGTTACGTCGATTTCGTGCGGCAAAGTAGCCGTTGGCGTAGGCCTACGGCGAGGCGGAGCGTCGTGCGGCGTGCGGCGTGCAGCGTGCGGCGTGCGAGCGTGCGTGCGGTGCGCGTGCGGCCGCGTAGCCGCTAGATAGCCGCGGGTCAGCGACCGGCGCGAGGCCGACGCCCGCTGACGTAACGTTACGCGAATTCCGACCGCCGCCCGCCCCGTCCGCACTTCGCGTCGACCTAATTCCTTCGAAGCCACTTTGTTTGTGCATCACTAATTATAAAACGTCGTTGCACCGCCGACAAACACGTTCTATTTCTAATTTATTCGAACCGATTGCACGCTAAAAATAATGCGACTTAATCGGGCTCTCAAAATGGCGCACCCCTAAAATAAACGTTACTTCCGCAATCCTTAATGGCTATCGCGTTATTAATAGAACATTGTTAACTTAACATTGTCAATATAATTGCGTCACCGACTATAAACAGAAATGAGGAAGTTATGCTAAGAGGAAACGATGAAAGGTTTCGATCTTGTAAGTGTACTTGAGTCTATAATCTAGAAGTACGCGCAGTTTACGAAAAAATCCGAACTATGTTATTTCTAAGGATACCCACTCTTTGTTGTTTCATATCAGCACATTCAACACATCCATTCATATCTTTCCTCATCATTAATGGCACGATTGGTCACAGTTTAGGTATGAGTGAGTTAACTTCGCATGATTAAATGATTATTTGTCGCCGATTGACGCAATTGTCGTGTACCGCTGCCATTGTGCGAGCTCGGCGGATGTGCTGTGACCAAGTGTGAAGCCGCAAACAAGCCTCGTAAACGTTCAATTATCTTCCTCATCTCTCATATCTACCACAGGGAAAACTTGTGAAGAATAATAAACAGTTATTCAATGAAAGCCGATAAAATTTATAAGTCAGTTTAACAATTATTCATTGTCATTCATCGTTGAAGGGACAAAGTTAAGCGGTGATTGATTAATAGAATGTAAATACGTAAGGAATCGTGATTCGGCGATTGTTAATGTTGTTTATGTATTCTTTATTGGTAAAAGAATAAAACAAAGAAGGACTTAAAGCTAAACCTTGAGGATGTGTGGGGAACAATGAAGGCAGTTTAAAAGTTGGAAATATGAATAGAAGAAATTATAATAAGAACTCGCACGAATTAAATTAATATGCAAATAAAGAAAAAGAGCATTAAATAGTTGTCTAATGATAAAATTGTGTATTGTAGAAAGGTACCTTTAGTACTATTCATCGTAAAATATTATTGGGCGCACATTTTTCTCTGAAAGTGAATTCCAAAGCTGAGTCGACAGAATCGCGAAAAAGTGAAACCTAAACAATAACAGTAACGATTAATATTTTAAATGAATATTAGGTCGAAATTGCTCTATTAAATGCCAGTTCGTATTGTATTATAAAAGACGTTTTCGAGCAGGCAGGGGCATTTCTATAATTTTTGAGAGAAAGCACTTAACTATGTTCTATCGCAGCTACAAAAAGTATCGTTTATTTTTATACCAATAGATAGTTGGATTTATATAGAAACTTAGGTTAGTACTAGTTGTCCCTGTAGTTCCGGGACTAGAATAGGGCTACGGTATCCCCTGCCTGTCGTAGGAGGCGACTAAAAGGGGGCTTCCGGGGTTGCGGACGGCAAGAGTGGGAGCTCGAACCGTCCAGCAAGCGACCCCGGGAAGGACGGCGGTATGTGTGGTCGCATACCGTCGTAAACATACATGGTGTGGGAGGAGCGAAGACTGCTCCCCAGGGTAGAGCCCGTTGGGCATCGCGCTTGGAGGGCTCCGGTTGTGTTCCGTTGGAGATCCCGGAGTTCTCCAACAAGCGTTGAGGACGGCCACCGGGGGGGTTTTAGTGCGGTAAAAATCCCACATAACCCGGCGTCGCTCCCACGTCGTCGGGTACCTTTTGAAGGTTTCCCCCTCGAGAAAAAAAAAAAAAAAAAAAAGGTTAGTACTAGTATGAACACCGGCCATCCACTTAAGTGTCTTAATAAGAATGATGTCTTGGGGCTCGTAGACCAACTTACTTCAATCACTGAATAACGTAACGTAAGATAACGTAAGATTCGATTATCGTAACGTTACAGGCATACGTTTCATGCTCTTAATAAACGCGTCAATACGAATTTACGCATTTATACAACCTATTCACGTCTTAATGCAATTAACTCGTGGTTAGTAGTCACACTTACGTCAATAAAAAATCTGTATTTTAAGGACTGTATTGTAAGGACTCATTTTGGAAGCCTTTTTTGTTTTTAATCGAGGGGGAAACCTGCAAAAGGTACCCGGTGCCGTGTGAGCGACACAGAGTTTTGTGAGATTCTTACCGCACTAAAACCCCCCGGTGGCCGTTCTCGGTGCTGCGTAAGCGAGTTGCCACGTCGGGCTCCACCCAAGTGAGCATCACGCTCGCTATATCGTCTGGTGTACACGACGGTACGCGACCACACATACCACCGTCCTTCCCGGGGTCGCTGGCCGGGCGGTCCGAGCTCCCACTCTTGCCAACCGCAACCCCGGAAGCCCGCTTTTAGTGGCCTCTTATGACAGGCAGGGAATACTGTAGCCCTTTTCTGGTCCCGGAACTACAGGACTCATTTTGGAGGCCTAGTACTATATTTTTCTACGTTACAGAAGTAGCTAGCGAAAAACGATTTTGCCGCTTTTTAATAAATTAATGTTTCGTTCACTTACAAACAATCAAAGCAAATATATTATGATAGTGACAGACAATTGTAGAGCAAATATATTCGCTTATCTGTCATGGATTAACGGTTATTTAAACTGTAAAGTCAAAATAGTTTGTACTCTATTTATTCATCTCATATTCATTCTACATTCATTTCATATCCATTGCGATATTGGAGGTTTTATTTCCTCCAAACTAAAAGGTAAAATTTGTTATATAAGTAAGATATGATTTTATTATTTTTTCCGCTAGCCTCATCTTTAATTATCTACTCGTATATGTATAAAACAGTATAAAGTGTTGCAATGAAGTGCAATTGCGCACTTACATAATATAAGACATTATAGACTGTAGGAATACCTACCTGCTAATGATACAGTTGTAGAGGAAAACACGAGTTGCTGCCTGGACGGTTCGAGCTTCCAATCTTTGCTGCCCGCAACCTCACAAGCTCCATTTTACTCGCTTCTCGTTCCAGGCAGGGGATACCGTTGTTGTATTCTGGTCCTAGGACTACAGAGACAATATTGTTATATATCAATATACATTTAATTGTATTTACAGGTATTAGATACGAGAGCAGTTGCATAAAAATAGGTATATACTTACGAATTTTAGGAACAAATACCTCTTATGATGCACTTGGCTTGCAATTCGAGGTTTTGTTCGTCATGTAGCGGAAAACAGTTTCGTTGAATTACAAATGTTTATGTACCTGTACATACATACTACGTACGTAAGTGCTTGCGTATAATGTGTACATACCGCTGTAGAACAATAAACATCTTTCGAATATATCACAATACAATTATTGAATGACGACCTTGTAGATCTCGCGTGTCAGACGGCTGACGTCATTGCATCATAAAATGTTTGTTTAAAAAAATCGCAGCGGTCGCACAATGTCACCCCCTTCCTGCAGGGACGTGCCGCCCGCGATCACATTCAGAACATATTGTGCTGACACGGTCAGTACGGTCACCCGTCTGACCGGTCACCTAAAAACTATCAACGTCATTCATCTGTACAATAACAATAAATGACAATGTTATTCAAATGGATGCTGATAGTGATACTCGGTCATTTAAGTGATGTCAGCATCAATAACATATTTATTTAGAGAAAAGTTTGGTGTCACATTGGATATGGAAATAAATTATTAAATATTACCAGCTTCATTTATAGAAATATCTCTTTTTTGTCCACTTGCGGCACCAAAGGCATCTTTATTCCAACTACAAGTTTTAATTATGAGTAGCAGACGAGCATGCAGTCCTGATGGGAAGTGGCTACTGCCGCTCATGGAAATTTGTAATCAACCCCAGATAGGATTAGATATTCCTACCTGAGATCAGCCACAGATGCGCCGCTACCCCTGAGCACTAAGCTGGAATGCCTAAGAAAAGTATGTCTCTCTTACCACACCCTTCAAACCAGACCACAGCAGCGCTTAACACTGCTGTTATGAGGCAGAAATAGGTGTAGCGGTGTTGCCGCCAGAGTCAAACTATACTGGGTTCTACCATAAAGGTGGATGGTGTACCAGTTCGCGAACATAATCTTAACTAATATTATAAATACGAATGTGTGTTTGTTTATTTATTTGTTTGCAACACTTTCATGCGTTAACTATATGCGATTATCATAAAATTCTGTACTCACGTTGTCAGGGGTACCCTTTATTCAGAGGGATACGTACAAGCCTCTCACCGCGAGCGAAGCTGTAAATGAAAGATACTTATATTATATGTACATAAGTAGAGTATATATCTATACTTCAAATGGGAGAGACCACATTTCTTACTTTCAAAAGTCTAATTGGCGCGTTTTAAATGTTGCATAAATGTGTAGCATCTTTTATAAACAAAATGTAATCATGTTATGATTAATATTTGTAGAATGATCATAGCTATTATCTATATGAATATAATTTATATATATATTAAGTTATTAACATTAACGCTTGCTACACTCGCAGCTCCGCACTAGGATTCCTGTGTCGTGGGTACGATGGACACACACATAAACAAAATATACACAAACACCCAGAACCAGAAACAGAAATATAAATTCATCATATAGATATCTGTCTGGCCGGGGATCGAATCCGGGAACCCTCTGCGCGTCAGACCGGTATGGTGATCGCTCCGCCACGCGGGTAGTCAATATTAATATAATAAATAATATTTAAAGAAGTAACAAAATATAAATTTTGGTTAAACCATACACTTTGAAGTCAGAATTTTATGGCGATAAAACACCTTCTATTTAAATTAAAGTCTTTTAAGAAAATTTCATATACATATGCCTATATATCGACAATTTCTTCAACTGCACCTCTTAATTAGGACTGAGTAAGTGCATAACAATTGCGCAACGCTTTTCAGATGATTTTTATATTTTACCTTATGCACGTTTCTATCCTTAAATGGAGTGAAATCCGGAAAATACCTTGCCATATTCGTGTTGATCAGAGGTTAACCTATTTGTAGGGTACACAATGTACACATAACGCTGCGTGTATGTATAATTTAATTAACACCCACAGTTTATTTGCGGCGTTATCAGAGTTCTAATAACCGACTAGATTTTATATGGTAAAATTACTTTGTAACATGTACACGTATTCGCGTAGCACGTGTAAATTTATTGCGGAGGGCCACACTCGTGGCGTTAGCACCTATTCACACGTACAACAAATAGTACTTTGTATGGAAAAGTTATATTTACACGAAGCACATTTTCCCGTGAAAATTAAGAGTGTAGGTTATACTAACCACTTCCCAACCACAACACAAGTACAAGCAACTCTATCATAAAAACACATTCTTGTAGTTAGCACACCGCAGCTACAAGGGGCTGTAGCGATATTCACACCTGACTAGTGCTTGCCTACATTATGTAGCTGATGTGTATTTCTAGTACGTGTGAATGGATCCTTGGGCCGGGTAGCGCGGCGCGGGGCGGTGGCTCGTGGGAGAAATGCGCGGGCGCTGCGTCAGCGTGCGCTATGAACGGACGCTTATCGCAAGGCTGCGGCGTCCACGTGTCGGTAACCATTCCACACGCACCCGCTTGACCTTCAGCATAAATCTTGCATTTATAAACGTACATTTTACATTACTACCAACCGTAAACAAGTGATTAATTATTACTATTCTGACGCCAGCTGCACTGTTCATATGATTTTCAATATTCGGGCGGTATTGCTATGGACCCGAGGAACGTTTTCTTTTTTGTGTATTTTATTTATTAAGGTTATCCTTTTATTTTGGATTTCGCTCGCCTTAATTCCTTTGTGCGGTTTTTTAAGCATTATTCTAGATGTAGATCCATGCTTGTTATAACACCCTATTGTTAGAAATCGACTCGAATTATTTTATTACTTTTAGTATTATTTTCATTAATTATTTTGTGTTATTTTCATGATGTGTTATTTTTATTATAATACTAGCTGACCCAGCAAACGTTGTATTGCCATATAGATAAAAAAATCTTAAGGGTGAACAACCCTTATCACTTAGGGGGATGAATAATAGATGTTGGCCGATTCTCATAGATACCGGATAAGCACAAAAAATTTCATCAAAATCGGTCAAGCCGTTTCGGAGGAGAATGGCAACGAAAACTGTGACACGAGAATTTTATATATTAGAAGTTCTTATTTATTTAGTCACTGGCTGGTATGATTGTATGAGTTAGCTTAAAAAAGAAAAAGAACGTGTTTCGACGCTTAAGTCGTATTTTGAGCAGGAATAATAAAAGGTGTAAATTAGTTCAAGAAATTGTTATTCTTTCACTTTAAAATTCTCCCCTTACAATCGAAAAGTCCTGTGAAAATTAAACACCCAGAAATTTTCTTTACGATTTGGTATCTACAATTAGATTTTTTTATTTAGCTTAGAAATTTATTTTGTATTTATTGCTATTGATAAGAGGAATTTCAATGAAAATCTTTATTTTCTGTTTGAATAAAAGTTTTTGTTAGTGAACGTTCAAGGTAGGTATATAAATATTTTACTAATATACATGTTTCATAATTAAAAATTAACGGTCGCCAGGTGAGTTAGTGTTGCAAATAAATTGGTAATATATTGTTACAAGAATAAAATACAATAAATTGGGTACTTGACAGTTATAACAATAAAATATGAAATATGTTGGATATGATAGCTTATAAGTAAACATAAATTATGCAGTATTTCGTTTATTTTTTAATATGTTCTAAGTATTTTAATTTTTAAAAAGAAATTTTCGATTTTTTATCTGTGGATTTTAAATCCCAAAACGGCGACAGTGCTGCCTCAAATGTCATGTGACGTCACTACATCGAAACCTGTCGATCACATCGAAACCTGAAGTATGTGTAACGTCGAAGTTTATTTCTATATTTTCAATGTGTTGACGTCACGCTACGAAATGACACTTGACCGCCTGTTTTGGCGTAACGTTCCGTTTACCGTAATAAAAATATGTTTTTTATTAATAAATAGCCCTTTTTCGAAAAAATGATCAATGAAAGGCATATATAATACGTATATGAATTCATTAAAACAGTTTCCCAAAAAGTGTCAAGTAGCCAATTCAAGTCTACTTAAAGTGTCCTCATGTCAGTGTCATAACTGTCATAATATTATAAATGGTTGACATATGTTTCGAAAAGTTAATTTATTCGTATCTATGATTTAAATTTAAGAATAAGATTATTATTTCGTTACTAGAGATGTTAGAAGTAAGTTAGAACGTTACATGAGGTAGGACTTTAAGCTATCTGGGGTTGATTATGGATACCCGTGGGCGGCAGTTGCTTATACCATCATGTGACCATTTACTGCTTCTACAATATAAAAATCTACGTTTAATGATTTGTGATAACGCCGCCTGTGAAAAAAATATATGTATAAATAGATAGGTATATCAATAATAGTAATCTGTCCTTGTAGTTCCGGGACTAGAATAGGGCTACGGTATCCCCTGCCTGTCGTAAGAGGCAACTAAAAGGGGGCTTCCGGGGTTGCGAGCGGCAAGAGTGGGAGCTCGAACCGTCCAGTAGCTACCCCGGGATGGACGGCGGTATGTGTGGTCGCATTCCGTCGTAATCACCAGATGTGGGAGGAGCGAACGCTCCCCCAGGGCAGAGCCCGATCCGGGCATCGCGCTTGGAGGACTCCGGTTGTGTTCCGTTGGAGATCCCGGAGTTCTCCAACAAGCGCTGAGGACGGCCACCGGGGGGGTTTTAGTGCGGTAAAAATCCCACATAACCCGGCGTCGCTCCCACGTCGTCGGGTACCTTTTGAAGGTTTCCCCCTCGAAAAGAAAAAAAAAATGGTAATTTTTATCATTTAATAATTTTTAAGGGCAAAACTATAATAATAATAAAAGGCTATTGATGCCTATTTTAAATACTGATAATAAATTATAAGTTGAAGTAATATATTTAGTTGAATATATCAAGTCAAATAAAACCTCAGTAGAGCAGGTACAGTTTATACCCAAAAAGTGTATAATGTTGTTAATTAACTTTCAATTCTTTATGTAAAAATGATCATTCTACTATTTAATCACATTATCCAATTTAAGTGAAGGCATATATCTGATGCCTACAATCAGCATTGAATACGAGTGATACGACCTTAGTTGTCAATAGGGTTGTCACTCGTTCTATAATTTATATAAGTATTAATACGTATGTAAAGCGCACGGAGGAGTGACAGATTTAGTATAGTTAGAGTTCATAGTAGAGAAGCTGCGCAAAAGATGGTGATTATGCATAATAAGTGTTACAAATATAATAAATTTAACAACAAAAAATACTATATGTTTATGTTACTGATGAAATTGATGTAGAATAGATGTAGTCATAAAACGCATTGTGTCTTTTAAATGCAGCTGTCAATTAAATATTTCGGTTTAAACCACATTTCCCAATATTTCGTACATTTTCTCGAAAATTGATCCGGAGACGAAAATACATATACAAGCTTTATAGCAAGTAAACACTTTTCGAATTACGTATCTTATCAGAAATAAAATTTAAAATTCAAAAATTGAGAACGATTTCGGTGAATATCAAGTTTGGCTTTTATATTAAATACCATAATATTAAATGTCGACGGACAATTGTATATAGAAAAATAATTCTATTATATATTATATAGCATGAAAGGTACATACTCATAGTGAGTATTTTCATCGGCAATTCACATGTTGTGACACTCCCCCGAAATCGTTTCATGCGCATTGATTTCCAATATTGGGTGTGCAAACAAGGTAAATATAGTGAGCTGACATAGAAAAAAGATCAGAAGAAAGAAGTATATACTTTCCATATTTTTTTCTAAAATATTTTTTCTTCTAAATAAAGGTGGCAACCCTACGTATAACAAAGTAGGTATACGCCGACCTTCTTGGAGAAGGCTGGCCTTGGCGTGAACTTGAACAGAGTAAGTTCAAACTGAGGCCAACCCGTTGTGATGCGACATTTTGGCTACTGAATAGTTCCTCTGTGTTCATATTATTATACCTACATTTGTGTTTATCCAAGCCAGATATTCGTAGTTAATATGAAGCTAATTATTAATAATTATGTCTTATAAATTACTTATATACTTATATAACTACTTCGTCTAAGTAGCGACTGAGTGATTTCTAAGGTCATCTGCTAGTTAATTATAATTCTTTACGGATAATTAGTAATTAATTATAAAATGAGTATTAATAGAGGAACATGTCTACAGCCTGATTGCGTATAAAATTATAGTTATAAGTATATTATTAAATGTTATTAATGCCTTAGCCTGTTAAGAATTTTCCATAAAGTATTGATTTAAATAAAAGCGCGGTAAAAATGTCAGAGGTCTTCCATATTGATAAAACATACGTATAGAGATCCTACACATAATTACATTATGATGTGAGCTTCTTACTGTCTTCCTTATTGTCTTTTAAAATCTTAATTAGATAATTTAAACATTTAATTTTATGAGTGTTTAATAAAACACTAATAATTATTTATTTCTCTGTCTCTGTCTCTATCAAAATTAGGTAGAAATCAAGGTTTCAACCAATGAGTAGATTAACTATTTATGAGACCGAATTGAGAACTAACTTTTAAAAGTCAGTTAAAATCAGTCAGTCAATTAACATTGTATTACATTGAAGTATTTATCGTAAAACGAACCGACTGTAGTATTAGTAGCGCGCAATTGTAACATAAATTGTTTGAGAGCCGGGTGAGTTCCTATATGTGTATGAATCGTTACGAGACTTACGAGTGAGTAATAAATGATCCATTACAATGGTGTAGTTAGCGACCGGAGCGATAGGTGTCGTTTGTTTGCGTCGCCGCGAGGGCGGGCGCGCGGTCGTCTCAAGATCAAGGTCGCGCGGCAGACGCGCGGCAAGGTCACCTGTTCCCCCCTCCCCTGCCCCCCGCCACCCCGCTCCGACTCCCGCGTGCGCCTTTACCGCGCGCAAATATTTGCGACCGTCTGTCCTCCGCGACCGATATGCCGAGGTCAGCCCGTCAAGCAGACCTTGAAGTAATATTATCCGACCTCTCCTGCGCGAAAGACGAGCGGTTAAATGGTGATAGGTATGGGATTTCTGACGGTCATTCAGGTAGGCACCTATCTACATCATGTATGTAGGTAGTTAGGTACAGTTCGCTGTTCGCACTACTGTTTATGTCGCAATATATACGAGTATTTAGAACGTCCTTTTATCTTGGATAATTATTTAGTACATATTTATCTAAGTACGTCCTGATAATGAAGGTTAAAAAACAAAATTAATAACACAACGATATTAAAATTAGGGAGTCTGTCAAATAAAGGTTATTTCAGAAATCTTGTCTAAGTTATAAAGTTAAGGTTATTCTATTACAAAAGATGGTGATAGAAGAAAAATGCGACAACTGTTTTAAGAATTTAAGAGTGAATATATTCTTACTGCGAGTAGGGAAAGAGAGCATTCCGTATCTTAAAATGCTATCTCATAACCGTCGACCCGTTATTCTCTCGCTACTAGCCACGGGTCTACCCTTAAAGTTAGGGTTAGAGTGGGTTGAACCATAATCAACCGCGACGTTAAGTGCGGATTTAAACTTCACACTCCCTTGAGAACTTGTTTTTAAAGACTCGCGTATATTTTATTATTTTTAATATTTTATTTATTTTAATATTTTACTTCATCGTTTAAGCATCCGATGGTTAATTTCTAATACGCACATAACATTGAAAGAAAAGACGTGAGCATGGGATCCGAACTTCAAACCTCCGAATGAGAGGCCAAATTTTTAGCTACTAGACTATCATTACTTTTTTCGCTATAGTTCATGCTATATTGATATATCATGTTACAGTACAAGTAGCTTCAGGAAAACGTGACGCACCAGGTCAAGTGAGCCCAGGCGAATATCCAGAGAGTGAGTGAGCTGCTTTGTGATTCATTAATAAAATTGTTTTGTTTGTGTTGTTTTGATAAGAATGCATTGCTTCTTGGAAACTTATTATCCTTATTCATTTTCAAATTTTGATCGTACATGGCAACGCATGGTTCCACTGCTGAACAAGTGCACTGACACTGCTGTTCTCTTAGAGTAAGGGGGGTTCGTCATCGAACTAATAGTAATATTTACTTAGTAGTAGTTGCAATTTGTCTATTGGTCGAAAATCGACCATAATTATTATTGAAAATTTTGATTAATAACAATAAAGCTAGTTAATACTAGACACGATCAAAATATCATATGAGCTTATTAAAAAGAAATAGCTTGATAAATAAAAAAAGAAAAATATATGTGTATATAGGAATATACATACTTATATAATGTTATGTGTATATAATATATATCGTTTAAAATTGACCACTTAAAGTATATTACGCGGTCATTTACTATTTAACAATATTTTACTGATATTGTGCAATATCAAAACCAATACCAAATGGTGTCTAAATATCAATGGCTCTCTCAACACAATTATAATTCGCCCATATTTTAAGTTATGACTCATGATATTCCATTATTACAACGATTAAAGTACGCAAAAGAGAAAAGTAATTCACGAATAATCATTGGGTATACTCGTATCAATATATCATCATCATCATCATCAACAACCAATTATTGTCCCACTGCTGGGCACGGGTCTCCTCTCAGAATGAGAAGGATTAGACCATAGTCCACCGCGCTGGCCAGGTGCGTATTGGTGAACTTCACATACCTTTGAGATTTTTTTTTATAAATCTCAGGTATGCAGGTTTCTTAACGATGTTTTCCTTCACCGTTTAAGCAAGTGATAATTAATTTCTAATACGCACATAATTTTGAAAAATCAGAGGTGCGTGCCGGGAATTTGAACCTCGGACCCCTCGACCGTGAGCCCGAGTTTCTTAACCACTAGGCTATCGTATCTATATATCTTATAGCTAATCCCTCACCTAAACCGTCGCCTGACGCGTATAACATTACTCATCGCAAATTCGGCTAAAATGTTTTTATTCTTCTTATTCTAGGTCAGGTCAAGGTAACTTTGAAGGCGTAATTGTCCTTGGCGTATATACTGTAAGGACATACGATAGGTACGTGACTTTAGAGCAGTCTTTGTAATGGGGATTGGGGACTATCTTTATTGCTCAATTGTGTTTTATTTTAGTCATCAAAAATGTATAAACACTTACGACAAATCACATACATAATGTGTATTTTTTAATTTCGAGTGAAAAATAAATTACCGAAAAGGCTCAATGAAATAATTAACAAATACTTGCGTTAGGGTTAACTGGGTCTCATACGGTTTATATAATTATTCAGGTATTTAAATTTATTTATTTCAAATGTGACGTTTACGGCGAAGATAAAAAAATATAAAAATAAAGTAATGGTGACAAGGCAATAATAGTATTTCCTGTTTTAAATTTAGTCGGACCAGTGGCTTGCCATATGTTTCACATGTTACGATAAAAAATAGTGCATGCACTATTAATACGCGTTCAGAGAGATTAGGAAGTCACTGTCTGGTTTAGACGTCATAAAGAAATAAATTTAATGAAATGATATTGTGTTCCACTTAAATAGGTCTCTATAACTCCAATATCATTAATTTGGCTGCCTGACTTACATTTGGGGCGATCGCCTAGCCATCAGGAGTGTCAAGACACATATGTGATTCTCCTTACTATCCTCGTCATATATGGAATTGGTTAAAAATGAACTACAATAATTGTATGTATACACAATACTGCACAAGTAAGAACTTAAATACTTGTCATATTTAAATAGTAATATAACCCTCATTTTTTTTCATTTCCATGGTAAGTAACGTACTCAAGGAGCTTCCCTATTTACATTTTATTCAACACAAAAATGGCGTCTCAATTTAGGCTCGTACGTTTTCAATTGAATTCTTTGTTTAAACAACTGTTCACTTAAGGACACCGTTCATTATTCACAAGGATTTTAAATGAAAAAAAAACTATTGTTGTCCATAGTTAAAGGTCACGTAAATGAGTGTAGTAAATGCATTCATGTATGTTTACCTTGATCTATGTAAAGGTTCGAACCTTCTGTACAAAATATCTATGAGAATAAGTTGTACTAAATACTAATAAAGAGTAGTAATTTATTTCCATGAAGGTAATATAAAGGTTAATTTAATCTTTTAACAAATTATTTTTCATAAGCAAGGATACTTCATCATATAATCTCATACTGTTTTGAGGTAGGCATTTATTACCTTTGTGTAAGAACTTTTAGATTAAACTTACTCTTTAACTGTGTTAAATACTTAGTTTAAGTTTATTGCTGTATATCAATAGTTATATTATAAAGAGAAAATATGTGATTGTTTGTAATTTACATAACTACACTTATACCTTTTCTGATTGTAATATTTCTTTTACATTTAGAATTTTTTTAACTATTCAGACGTAATGTATTTTGAAGATGAAATCGCGGGGCGCAACTAGTAAAAATACCCAGTAAAAAGTATAATTACACATGTGTAGAGCGTCACGGTAAAATAAATAAATAATCACGTTAAGCTTCCTAAGTTGGTACTAATTTTGTTACTGTTGATACTAAAACAAAAGTAAAACGAATATCATATTCCTTTGTTCTATTTGTTTCATAGTACACCAACAAATAGAAGTGGACAGGAATTTTTCGAAACGTTTTGAACTCGCACGAGGCATCGAGGCCAAG
The DNA here is from genome assembly GCF_041222505.1 of Epargyreus clarus. NCBI lineage: Eukaryota > Metazoa > Arthropoda > Insecta > Lepidoptera > Hesperiidae > Epargyreus > Epargyreus clarus. The sequence continues at coordinate 8,421,570 of NW_027332233.1, forward strand.
GTCTCTATGAATTATGGAGTATATGATATTATTCGGGCGATGTGTGTCAGTGTTCCGACTTCGCGGTCGAAACGTTAATAATAACGGCTGAAGGTCTCATTCGACACCAGGAGGCCGCGGCTCCCGCGTTTCCGGGACAATTGTGACCCTGCAACAGACAATACAAGCTTAAACACTGTTACCGAGTCGATGAGTAATCTTGGATTCGAGACGTTGTGACGCTGAGATGTTGAAGCTAATTTCGACTTTGTAACAGCAGTGTTACGCGCTGCAGTATTTTGGTTAAAAGGGTGTGGTAAGAGAGATACTTACGTGAGGTGTTCTAATTTAGTCCTCAGGGATAGCAATGTACTGTAGATAACCTCCTATAGGACTTGGTACTGGGAGTCTTTACACGTGTCCATTTGTCATGTAAACTAGACGCTCATTTTTTTACTTTCTGTAGGGCGAGCGGTTCGTTATTTTGTTGTTGTAAAATAATCGTTTTAGGGTACTCTATGAAAAAAGACGATCCTCTATCATTTATTATTTGTTATATTATTATTATTAGTTATATCTTATTAGGCTGCATACTTGGTAGAAATCTGGGTTGGTCTGAACCTGAGTAGCAATGAATTGGTTCTGAAACAAAGCGATGTGAGTGACAAACACTTATAACCAAAATTATACATTATCCTACTATTCAGGATTTAAGACAAAGCCTCGCCACCAACTTCTGCGACGCTGCAAACGCTTGAACAACAGTCACCACTAACCCCGCACATAAAGACATTTCAGACTGCGATACAGAGGATAACAGTGCTACTACTACAAACAAATAGGGGGATGTTCATAATTATATTACAGTTGTAATTTGATTGCTTTTAGTTTAATTCATTTCATGACATCGTTTATTTTAGTTATTAATTTTCCGAAATATTCTGGCTAGTTTACGCCCGATATTATTAAATCAATCTATCCAAGTTATAAATTTGATTTGAATTTAAATATCAAAGATATAAATTTGATAAAATCTAGGAGACAGTAATTGTCAAATATAGTTTAAATTTAATTACATATCTGTCTTTAACATTTAAAAATAATTAAAAAATATACATATACCTAACTGTTCTATTGAATATATTTGCTCTGTGAACATTATTCAAATCACTCCGAACAATAGACGTGACCATACATTATAATGATTTAGAGTAACGGAAATGATACGATTGTATGAAAGTCAACAAAAACGCACGAGGCAACGCTGGCGGTCGCTCCCGAATGAGGTCAGTGGAACACGAAGCATTACACTTGACCTCTTTCCGAGTCCTTACCTCCGCCAGACCTTCACACTTTTTACAACGCTTTTACGAGCTAGGTCGGACCAATTAAGTTTGGTCGGACAGTCGGTCGTGGCTACAATGACGCCCCCGTTCCGGCAGATGCGGTGCATGGGCCACTCGCACTCGTCACGCGCACTCTTGACACACATTCGTTCTCGATTCAATGTCTATTGATATTTTTTGCCGATTGCTATCTATGATGTCAATGTCTTACGCTGACGCGTGTGGTCGAAATGTTTTATTGTGGACGTTTTATCTTATTTCAGACGTTTGTATCGCTATTTGTATGAAATATTTAAGTTACAAGGAAAATTTATGAGTTTATATATAGTTTAGCTTGGTTTTAATAAATATATGCAATTTTAAACTTATTTATTTTATAAACATCATTAGTACCAATAGGTCTTTTTATTAACAGGGGACAGTACTTTTTCGGTTATGATCAAATTACTAAACCTTCTAAAAAAAATATTGATATTTCTAACATGCATTTATCATCGAAACAGACCTAGAATTTGAATCCTAAACATCCAGGGTGGGAGGCTGAAGTTTCTAAATATTAAATTACAAATATTCTATTATAAATATTAATTATTATTGTAGTTAGACTAACAACGAAGGAAACATCGAGAGAAAACATAGGTACATGCCTCAGTGTGGACCTGGATCCGTGGTAGAGCATGTCAAGTTTTAGAATTCTTCTCTTGGGATCTGATCTGCATTTATTAATGCTGAGGGACGTACAGTCGATGATAATGAATATTAGACAACCAGTGTGGCATGTTTATAATTCGATTCAAAGATATTATAATTATATTAAGGCGCCTATTTTGGATATGAATGACTTCGTAATGTATCAAAAGTACTCACATTACAAGGAACTCTACCATGGACGGTGAGTGTAGAAAGCGTTCTTTAAATTACCTACTTGTTCTTAATTATTGCACGTTTAAAACATTGCAAACGATGTAGCAGTCTAGAAGCACCGTATCTAATTGCAGCAGTCTCCGAATAATCAACAACGATGGATATATTTAAATACACACTGACACATCGGTTCCTAGTAAACAAGGTCAGGGTGACCTTGGTGGTAAATTGTATTTATATTATTATTCTTTCGCAGTAAAGGTAAACTACAATAAACAAGGAAGTAGTCGGATATTTTGCGAGTGAATTAAATGAACTTTGCTTTAAAGATGCAAGTTGATCTTTCCAGTATATTCAGGGCCACGGTGATGTGCGAACGGGCTTATGCTAAATGAATCAGGAACTCGATGAGCAGCCGTTATCTCACCAGGCACGGATTGGTCGTAACATAACTCACAATGCAAATCCGTAAAAACGGTACTTTACCGCTCTAACCTATATAACTATCTATTGAAAAATTGCTAAACAAAAAGTTTTGAGTAAAGTTAATGAGTTTTCTCGTCTATTTAATATTTTTTGGTCAAAATAATGCTTTTTAAATTCTGCCATTTTTGCCATTTATGCCTGTGATGCCTCCCAAGTCCGTGCCTGCCGTAGTCAATGACGTTTTCACTCGCTATGATTCAGTGGCTAGCAGCAGATGTTTGTCATTTAGTCCTGATAGTATAACAGATGGGGTATACGTGAGTAATAATGTTTGTACTTCATTGCAGGCGTACATTGTGAGTAACGTCTGCTTTTCGCCGAAATTCTAAAAAAACACTTTTGGGAATTATACTCACATGCTAAGTTATCTATTTACAAAACACTTTGTGGGTTTCAAAATGTTTGTTATAAAATTCGCCAAAAAATTTGATAATGAAATGGGTCAGTAGGCGAAACGCGATAAGCGAATCCTCTGAAAATAATGTTTGAACAAGGAACTCAAAGAGTACATTCGTAGAATAATATTTATTTGTACAGTATACAATAAAATACTTTGTTCACACATAGTATGCCTTAGCTCTTGGAAAATGTACATACTTTTGAACAAATCGAGCATGCTGCATAGGTACGAGTAAATAAGGTATGTACAAAGTTACAATCGAAATTAATTTACCGAAATTATGTATAGCAAGCAGGTAATGTATATCTATCTATCTACATAGCATCAAAGTGAAGTGAAATATTATTGTTTGAAGGTGGCGATAGAGACTCATCAATTTAGTACCGTCGTAAGAGGGCTCGTAGGATTTGTCTTGACGAGTACTTTTAGGTATTGTCCCCGTCTGATGATAGAAACGAAATGTTGTCTTAAAAACTTATAACAGACAAATAATCCTTATATTTAGGTAGTAATTAGTAAAATGAGAGATATTACTGCAAACGCGTCTAATTTATTTAAATTTAATCCGATATTAACTATGAACACACCTTGATATTACCAAATATGTACAATTGTACATTAAATATTTAAGATAAATATAATAGTTAAGCATAATACGTTTGCAGAAAAAATAATAAGTAGTAAAATAATTAATCAAATTAATTACACAACAAATGTGCATTTCGTCATATTCCAGCGTTCTTGTCCTAAAAATTAATCTGACCTTTATATTAATTAAATTTTGTTTAAGGTTAAGTGTGTCCGAACGTAAGCGTTAGTAAGGACGAGAGCACAGTGTTCTATTTATTAAGTACATAGTTTTTATGTAAGATTTATACGGTACGAGGATTGAAGTATCAATTTGGTACAATTACTTACGTGGATCAAGTTAATCAAGCCTGTATGACTGATCGACTTTGACTGGATAGACCGGTGAAAACAACAATGTTGAAAAATCATAATATCTATAACATCTTACTGTTTTATGTATTAATATCCTACCTAGCCTACCTCATATTATGGCCATCGCCCAGGGTTGACTGACAGAAAATGCTATTAGGCTTATCTGCTATTATCCTTTAACTATTAGGTTCACTTTGCTATTAGGTTTAGGTTTAGTTTAAGTTCCTTTGAGAAAAATAAATATAATTCGTACATTTTCGTATTGAGGCGATTAAAGCATTTTTATCGAAGTTATCGCTCAGTGTATACAGGACAAAATGTGAGTCCAAAGAAAATAACGTCCACGTTTATTAGGTACAACAACATCGCGAGTGCATTGACGTAGCTGAGGCGAAAGGCAACAAGTATCTGATAAGGCAAGGGCGCCGCTCGCTCTATCGTTCAAGATTAAGGTCGCGCGATCTAAACATCATTCTAAGGTCATGTGGCTGATGCCCGCAATGTATGCGCAATACATACTTCTACGCCAGATAAGAATGTAAAATACCGGGACGAACTTAATTATTTATAAGCTAGAGTAGTACACGTGATTATATATATTGAGTACAAGGTTTGTTTCGTTATTGTAGGACTCGGACAGAATAATGACAGAGGATTGCTAGATTTTTAATGATAGAAAAACATCCAAAATCTAATGTTAATTTATCACAGGTTTCTGAAAGGATTTATTAAATAAAATTTGATATTAACTTTACAAAGTACAAGTTAAAATGGGCAAAATTCGACTATTCATCTTACAAAATTGTTTTGAATCTTTGAGATGCTGTATTTATTTTAATTAATAATGTTTATACTTTTATGACTATTCTATCAGAAATATTTCTATAATAAGTTAATTGGTGAAACATCTTTGTTAAGACAGTTTGGCAAAGGGAGATCTCCCGTCGGGCTAGGTGATCATACCAGGTGAACGGCTGTACAAAACAAAATATTCTGAAAATTCCGATAACGTGATTCAGAAACGTGTAGCGCCATCTCTAAAGGAGTCACCAGAAGACACAACCACAACAGCGTTTGTAAGGTATGATAATATTAACAGTAGTGTATGGATCGTTTTATATCGATTTATTCGTAGAAATACTTTATTACCTCTCATATATCTATGATCAAATTGTGAATCGTTCTGAATATTTGTAATTATGGATAAACGTATAGACGTAGACCTTCACGGCGTTGTTTATAGAACAACAGTAACAATGGAGTGGTGCGGTAATGTTTGACAAACAACGCTCGCCGGTCGTATCGGAACAATGGCGGCAATGGAGCGATGTTGCCATAACATTGGACGACAGTTTCACGCACACTTGCTTATTCTACACTGGAATGAAGTTGTTATAAAAAAAACGATTTTAACAGGAAGACTGCCATTCAACCTTTGTTTCATTAAGTTTCCAGTATTTCCGTATCAATAATTAAATACGATTATATTATTATTTTTAACGCTGATAACCCTACTTAATAAAACATGATTAAACAGGATGCTGTGAATTGAACATTACATTTTTACCAATTAGTTTCATCTCATCTCTTAAAACATTAAGGACAATGAAGTGTCTTAGCATAAATTTTATGTGACCTCGTGTCAAGGAACGGATAAAATTATTAGCAGCACGTAGAGAGGTGCCATTTACACGATTCGTCAGACCAAACATAGTTATTGGATATTATTGTATACTAAATTATGGATGTGACATAAATACTTTAATTACATAACAATTCTTAGTGCTCTTCACTTCTGAATTTCACAGCGTATTTATAAAATCGAATCAATCTTTTAATTTGTTGTAGCACCTAAACATAACGGTACGGTCCGATCTGTAAGCTGCCGATTTTTTTACATTTTGTTGTTTTACTTAAGTTTGGACCATAATGATACCAAGTGGACGCTTGCGTGTATAATTATTTTTAGGATAGAGTTAGAACAAAAACCTTTTAGAAAAACACTTTATGTGACTCCTTATTTTTTATCTTTTTTAATTAAACGTTACCATATTCACCTTGACAAGTTATTATGATAAAAAAGATACAGCATTTAATTTAAAGGACACGTAATACCAGTAGGAAGGCTGATAGATGCACGGACAACTTAGTAATAGGGTCTTATGTAAAAACTTAACAGAAATAAAAAATAACTATTTATTTAGTTTTAATATTAATGTGACGACATTAATATTAAAAATAAATACTCGGTGTAGTGACGACAACGCCGAGATTAAAACACAATAAAGTATATTAAGTCGCACGTTTGTTTACCATACAAGTATATTTGTTCTAGAATATTTCGGATAACGTGTTATTTTTCTGCAAATATTGACGGCCTTCGTGCTTTTCCACGATTAGATACCGCTGTGTGAAGATGTTATGGCATTTTTAGCGTAGTTCTGTGTTATTCAACTCGCCCTCTTAGGTAAATATGGCGTTATAATATGACGTACCTACTTTTAAATTATGTAATATTGTAATAGATAATTTATAGTTTATACTAAAAGTATATAAGAGATATCCGAGGAGGTACTGGTAAAAGCAAAAAGATCTAAATGTTTTGTGCATTAAAACATACAACTAGCCTTAGATAAATAAAAAAATAACAAATCGTATCCATGTCAGCCTATGTTTTCAAACTAATTTTTTCGTCCTTGCCTCTGTAAATTATTCTTACAATAAGTTAACAAAACTATGTATATTTAAGAAACCTTTTCAAAGCTTTAGCGTGTCTTAAAATTTAACACTTCCGACTGTGTAGCAGTTAAAAAGGTTCATGAATTTCACGCTTTAAAGTTGTATTGAAAGTATATTTTTTTCACTTTATTACTAATTGATCTCTATGAAGAACTAATAAAAGCGTGTTAAAAACGAATTGAATAATATTCAATTCAATGTTATTCGACGTCTCTTCAGAATTACACTTTACATTTTTAGGTCTTCAATACAATGGCACTTGTTGATTATAGGTTATGTTTTATAATACTGAAGTAGCGAATGACCACGAAGTCTCCTAGTGGTAAGTGGCTACTGCCCATGGACATCTGTTATGAACCCCAAAAAAATTACAGTCCCTTCATAAATCGGTAACACATGGGTGGGTAAGTTGGAAAGCCTCGGATAAGTATGTCTCCTTTACCACAACCTTCAAACCGAAATACAGCACCGTTTTGAGGCAGAAACACAGGTGTGACGGCGGTGCTACCGAAGTCGAACCGTAAAAGGTTCTGCCGCCTTTGGTTACATACAAATAAATACAAATAAATATGTAATAATCTTGTATTAATATTAATTGTCTACTTCTCAGTATAAAGGTTAAACAGGATTATTAATTTACTTAGGAGATCGGGTTTTAACGATTTTGCATCCGTCTCCACAAGGTTAGGCGGTAACGTAATAAGTGAGTACTTATGTAGGTATTCCTTACAGATTTGTGTGTTTGCACAAATCTTATTTCTTATTAAGATTTTCCAAATCCATTCGTTCAAAGATATATTATGCAAACTTGTAATAAAAAAAAAATCCGATGCGATGTCAGGATAAATAACATAGGTCTTGGAGAACACATTGATTAAAATTTTCTAAAATACACAAAAACCTACTTGTTTTGTAAATGCCCAATGGGGGATTTTATTATTATTGATAGTAGATTCTAACCAGAACAATATAATGTCTGAGTAGAGTTTTCAAAGTGTTAATAAACAATGTAATTTTTAAAGCTCCGACTAGTCAATAAAACAAAACAACAATATGTCAAAACTATTATTAGGCAGTGTCAAAAACGACAGTTGTAAACGTATATACTCGTAATTATTACACCGTGTGGTACGTGAACACTTTGACAAGTACGTTATACTATCGAATGGTGGAGTTTCACGTGGCGTAGCTTATTATTGAGGTAATACTATCACAGATTAATAAATAGTTACTACGTAAGTACTATCGTTGTTTGCCAAAAACATAAAAACCGCACACACGACGTCCACGCATGACATGACTTCTTTATTGTCAAATATTATTTTAGCAAATTACGTATTAAAATTTATAACTCGATACGTTTTTATTTTGTTACCCAATTTTTCCTTAATAAACACTTTGTTAATTTATAGGTTTTTTATTCTATACGGAGGATGCAGAATGGCGTAAACATTTTTAAAATACCTAATTGAATGTTTTGACGTGTGACTAAATACTATACTTGGTCAGAATAATTGTTATATGCCTTATTTACCTACGTATGTGCTATTAAAACCACTAAATACCAGTATAATATTAATACCAATACACTTTATGCACATAACGGTCTGTTTAATTTAAAACCTTTGCTTTTTTAATAATGTATTTTAACAGAACACGTTTAGCATTATCATTTAATAATAAGTTTAAAAACATGAAATTCTGTTTTCTCAATATCATAATATAATAGGGGAATTGTGACCTTGTTGTCACGTAGATATGTGCGTACTCGTGCTCGTAGCTACCAGGAATCTGATTATCTAGAATTCAATCATCGCTCTGAAGCCGGTTTAATGGAGAATCGAACACGTGGAAACTAGGTTATCTGTCAATGTGGACGAAAACTGCATAGTTTAACATTTTAAGATACTTTCTTAAAAGATGATTTCTTAAAAAAACAATAAATGTAAATATGAATAATGGCGATTTTAGTATTTTTAAATTTAAGTACTACTAGGCAGTTATAGATTAGTGGTCGATACTGGTTTTCTTAATCGGGGATTATTAACGTGATCTGAATGTATGTATGTATCTATGTATGTAACGGAAACTTAGAATTCGTTTTTTATCCCCTTTAAACGGTCAGATTAATTCAAAATTGTTAACAATTATCAAAAACCGATGGCAGTACATGATTTTAATAATTCTGTCACAATTTCTTCATAAGGATCGTCAGGTTTAACGATTATCCTTGTGGAATTTTAGCATCGTTTTTAGTTTTTTATACATAATATTATTGAAGTTATATAAAATGAACATATTAGAAATTAATTATCTCTGGCTATAACGGCAAACAAGAGCTTTTAACTACAGTTTTCAAAGGTGTGTAAACTCTGAAGTCTAAAACTTCGCACTTGGCACTTCGGTATCACTCTCAGAGGAAACCAGTGCCCGGCAAGGGACATTAATAGATTTCCGACGACAAATTAACTTGGTTACATATTAACTTCATTATAATTATGGCATTATACTCGTACATAAATTATACAAGGATGCGCTGGTCACTAGTGGCATCAATGCCATTTTTAGTATGGAAGGATAGATTAGATTAGAGGTTAGATTAAAATTGAATTAAAGTTATGTTTAACTTTAATTCAATTTTAATCTAACTGTATTTGTACTATGACACATGCGTGGACGATAACGATGCTGAGCTGGTGGATGTGCGTCACAGGTCGTAACAGAGCCTGGTCCTGCTATGTAGTGTTAGTGCTTATTCACACGTACTACAACCACACCACAACGAAAACTTCATGGACGGGCGTAATTTGTACGAAAATTCATCGTTTTATTCACTTATATCAACAGTGTGGACGATAATCACCACATCGCAGCCGCAACGGGACCACATTGGAACTACAATCGACGCGCGCATGGGAGACAGCCATTCCACCACAACGTAGCGACGAGATGCCATGCTATTCACACATGACTCTTGCTTCCTATATTGTCGCTCCTGTGTGGTGTGGTTGTGGTACGTGTGAATAGGTCTTAATCTGTAAAGTGTTAGACGAGGGCGTTTCAATACCCAGCGAGTGAGCGTGGGCGGCGGGCGGCAGGGGCGCGGGGGGAGTGGCTGCCGAATATTTTTTCGCACACGCAAGGTCGAGGTCGAAACGTTTGACTTCCTAGATCGGTGCGACCTCGCCGCGCCCGCCCCTCGCGAATAATGTTCCTTGTCTCCACGTTACCCAAGTACTTATTTGTATTATCTCACTCCTAAAACGCTAACGCTTAATTAGATTCGCGAAACATGAAACAATGAAAAGATTTTTCTCAATGTAAGCACTGCGTACCTAAACGTAACGTTTCTAGAGATAACATGACGTTATCGTGTAGTTGTAAGCGATATCTTCGGTATGTACTCCGTATCTACGCACATACATTGCGAAATATCCGGATAAAAATATTCAGGGTCAACCTCAAGGTCCTACCGCTTTTCTGATTAGAACTGTGTCGATAAGGAAATTCTGGCGCGACGGATATTGAATCTTTTGTAAAGGAGTTTAAGCTTATATTTGTACGGCTGTGAACGTTTACATGGATATAAAAAAACAATAACTGTAAGTTTGCTGATTTGTAGGTTTTGCAAGGTTACAGATAACATAGGTACATATGAAATGATATATCGTCACGTCGTTGCTAAGTTTAGAAATATTTAAATGAACATATATTAACTTTTTGATTGCAATGTTTTTGAAAGTTATTTTTTGTAATGTGTGCTGTTGATCCAGCGTTTTACAGCTTCATCGAACTTAGGCGGGGTTCAGACGGAAGATAATGTATAGATTTTGAAGGGGATACCATCGTCTGTTTAGGGGGAAACGCGCCTACTCGAGGGCGCCTCCTGTGTTATAACTGACTGCGGGCTTCGGCTTAAATATTCGTACTGGAGGTGTGCATAAATAGGACTAGTTACTCGAAAACACTAATGACTGCGTTGTGTTGTAAATGAGGTGTGGTTTCCACCAGCAGGGACGCTGTAAGATATTAAGGGTAGCTATTAAGAGTCTCTATTAAGCTCTACATATCAAGAGCAGCCAATTAACACGCACATGAATTGTTTTTAAATAAAAGCTTTTGGTATGAAAGCTTCTGGTTCTTGGTTAAAGAATTCGCCTGACTTATATCTACGGGCATAAATCGATTGTGAAGTCTTTATTATTATAGGCCATAAATAGTCTGAAATAGCAAAATATAATCTACGAAATGAGATACAAAATAATCCAATTTCATCATAAGCATAGGGACCGTAAACGAAGGGAGAGGGTGCGTAGCGTGGGGTGAGTCGACGCGCCGCGACCTTGTGCACTGACATTGCCGGACGCTTCCTGTTATCTCACTCGTGATACTCCTCGACACTCGCGACTGGCATTAATCATTATTGGAACAAAGAATGTCCACTCACGGTAATTGTAATTAGCACGCGCTGGCCTTGACGCGCTCATTATCTCGACCGCGCGGTCACCATAGCTGCGTCACAAAGTCACAAAGGACTTCGGTTATATTAGCTATATACGCAAACTGGAATGTTTTCCTTGATCAATGTTTTTATTTTTCATGTAGGTAGGTAGGTATAGACTGCGTGAACTAGGAAGTTGTTATAAGTTAGCCTCTTACGACATTACATAAACGTACTATTATAATAGATACTTCCAATTGTACAGAGACAGGATAATGGTTTTTACAGTTTCTTTTCATATTAATAAAATTAAAATGCCGTGTCATTTAATTACTGGCGTACCTTATTAAACGTTTTTTGTTATATAAATTGCGTTCCTAAATATTTCATCTGTTATATAAGTGCATGTTTGAGGTTTAAATCATTATCAAATTACATATTTCGAAGACAAGAGAGTACATGAAACAGATATACTTTATCATAAAACATAATATTTTTACATTAACGTACGTACAACATTGCGTAGTCTCATACATATTGATGCCAAGTAAATTAGTACAAGGTATCTAGTAAATCTGAATAATAGATTATAATCGTGTGTTAAAATAAAATGACATATAAAAGCCTAGAAATTAATTATCACTTGCTCAACGGTGAAGGAAAACATCGTGAGGAAACCTGGATACCTAAGAGATTTATAAAAGAATAAAAACCTCAAAGGTATGTGAAGTCTAACAATACGCACTTGGCCAGCGCGGTGGACTATGCCCGAATCCTTCTCATTATGAGAGGAGACCCGTGCCCAGCAGCGGGACAGTAATGGGTTGTTGATAATAAAAAGCCTAAAAAATACCCTCCGTAACCTTAAAGAAAATATGTACTTTTGTAAATAAATTTACGTACCTGATTATTGATTATTATTATCTGATTACCTTACGGGGTCACATTATATTACTTTTAGTGAAGGGGATCTTTAAAATAAAATATGCTCAAAATATTTTTTTCTTTTTTAGTAATTTTATAGTAAAACAGTGTAACTAAAACTAAAATAAAAAAATAGAAAGATATTAAATCATATTTTAAGTTTTTATAAAGAAAAAATAAATGTTATTATTTTAAGTCAGTGATGACATACGCGTAATCTATAGGTAGCTATTTTTGGGTATTTTACAACGCTTTTATTAGCTCGATTTGTATGTATGTATGTATATATGTAACGGAATCTTCGAACTTGATTATTACCTTTGAACGGTCAGATTAATTAATTTTTTTTAAGAATTATGTTACACCCCACCATATTCTCATATTAAGAATTTTGTTTTAATTGTTACTTTAAGTAACTATAAAAGCACGATTTTTAGTTTTTTAAGTTAAGTTTTAGTTTTTATTTAATATTGATTCGTACTTATTTCCTATTTAATTATAATCTTTTTAACATCACAAGTTTAAGTTTAAAACTGGTTCGGGTTCTTTATTTTTCAATGTAATCATATATTTTTAAAATAACATTTTCTAACAGTTACTATTTGAGTATTTACTATTTAATAGATAGGAGGAACTCCCTTTTGTTAGACAAAAGCAGAACTGGTATTTTAAGTATATTTAAAATATACCTACGTAAGTTTTTTTAACTTAAACATGTAAACAAAAACTTAAGATAAGCTTCACATGTACTCTTTGTGATCGATTATAGCCCTATGCGTCATTTAACGTCAGGTCTACGTCTTTGCAGCTTCTATTACAATTGTAATAATTTGTGTAATTACATAAAACAGTGTAAAAATCGTATTAATACAGGTTGGACGTCATAGTAATATCGAGTGCGCAGTACTCAATGCGCAAACATGTTTACCGGCGCGCACTCAAAGTTCAAGGCCCCGGCCGCGACCACTGCGGAACAATGTACTTTCCATGTGGAGGTTCCCTCGAGGACAAATAATAACAAGTCAACATGAAACGGTTATTTTCCAACTATTATTAGCATTTGAAATACTCGCGCATACATACATTAATATCTCGTCGCGATAAACTGCTACATCATTACATCACTTTGTCACGAAGATCAGTGATATGGCGCTTGCTCAACATGACAGTTTTTTTACTGAACAGATAATGAAATTGATAATGATTTTACAGCCGCTAAATATCTTAAGTCACGTAACAACGTTGAATAGTCAATCTGTGAATTATTGAACAGTTATATGCCGATGTGCATATTTGTTCAATAACAAACACTACTTCAATATTAATAACCAGACCCTTATCCAAATCGGATCAATAGATTTTAAGAAAATCGCGGACATACAAAAAAATAATGGTCAAATACCTACACCTTTTTTTTAGTTAAAAACTTTTTCTGTTAAAAAGTAAGAACTCTATTACGAGTAGGAATATAATCATGCCCGTTGTCGAATGCCGTCCGTTACTTTTATTCCAACTATATAATTTTAAGTCAGACATTTTAATGTACGTATACAGAACATTAAAATGTGTAACATTGACCTTTTAACCGTGTACGTACTGTAATATTCCATATGCTTTATATTTAATATATAAATACTTAATTGTACTCTATTTACTTTTATTGTATCAATTAAGTCCTATAGTAAATAGTATTCTGATATTGAATACTTTCATACGTCAATAATCACGTCTTTACCCTTATCCTGATTATCCAAATACGTATATAAAACATGGTAATCTACAAACAATGAACTGATTGCCAAATTGTAAACGATGAACCATTAGACAGGCATGCTCCCCTTGGTGTACAGTCACTATAGTGGGTACGTGCCGTCAATGGACGGTACAGACGCGGTATAGACGCATAACTATAAATCATTTTAAATATAACAACAGTTCAAATTACGAACGAAAAGTAAGTCGAATGTCACTTAATTTAATTACACACCACCACACCTTTAAAACCAACCACAGAAACATAATAGACTCTTTTTAAAACGAAGCATAATCAAAAAGAGCTCTATGTGCTTTAAACTCACGAAAAATATTAATATTTTAATAATTCGATTGCAATCTATAAAATATTAAACGTTAGTAAAAAAATATGCACGATAAAGTTAATACAAACCTTTATGTAAGTCTTACTGCCATTCCGTATAAATCCTGAGAAACATGTCAATTTCAAAATATCAAAAAAGGAAGAGGTAGGTAGAGTTATAATCACAACATGAGGGATAAAAAATATATTTTAATGTTTTTTTTAAACGATAAACAAAACATGATAAAGCAATCTATACGCTTCAGAGTTCTGTGAAAAAAAGTTCTTAAAAAGAGTGTAGACTTTACCAATCTGCACGTGGCTAACGTGGTGGACTATGGCTTACTTCTCAAGATAAGAACAGACCCGATCCCAACAGTGGGACAATAATAGGTCGATGTTAAAGAGAATACAAGATAATATCACGCCAGTGCTACGATGTTTTACGCGTACATAAATCTCTCTTCCCACATCCATTTTCCCTGTTCATGCAAACGTGTATCGCAAAATAGTTTCAAGAAAAATCGAAGGTCACGCGAACATTGGCAGTCACCTTGGATTCATTTTCGAACTAGAGGTCATCCGGCACACAAGAGGACTGATTTAAATTACAATAGGTAAATTACCTTTATAATGTAAAGTAGGCATTAATTCAAGAACAAATGTTATTAGACTTCCTAAAACGTTTAGACATAGTACGTAATACGTGCCTATACGTACCTATGTACGTAGTATTCACGTCGTATAATATAAAGATGTATGACTTTGTTCTACAATTACATAGACACTACTGATACACATAATTGTTTTCGCCTTATAACAATGATCTATGATCTGGTAGCTATGATATGGTTCGAAGGGTGTGGTAAGGCTAAAACACTTAAGCCAATTTTGGGACTGATTACAGATAGATAGATGGACTGAATGATCGTTTGTCCCTTAGTTACAGACAATAACAAGATAGTTTATTGGTATATTTAAACCTTGTAATATCTATTTCTATTAAATATGTGAATGTCCACTTTTAAAATAGTGACTAGGAGGCAATCATTGTAGGCCTAAAAGAACTTGATACGATGGCTCTATTTAGTTAAATTTATCGGTTTAGCTTCATATTATGGATTTAGCGGAATCAAGTTACAAGATGTACGTGGGTACGAGTAGGTACATTTCTATTTTTACCACTGATAAATATATTGCCGATACTATCTATTATCTACACTGGAATAACAAAATTCAAAATGACATTCGCATATTGTATTTATTAGTCACCAACATAAACGCGATAAAATAAATTTAACAAAGATAAATCTCGTTGAAAATTAAATATCACAAACAAAAGGGAGATTGTTCATGCGGCTGATCTCCTGACATTGGGTGGGTTTCCTGTCTATTTACATTGCTATAGGTTGCCTTCACACAAGCAGGTTAAGGCCGACTATACACTCTGTGATCTACAAGAACATCGATATTGCTATTGTACGAAATAAATGAATGAAATGTTTGCAGTTTGTACACCTGGTTTTAAGGCTAAGAATAAATTTTAATTACTGCATTAAAAATAGAACTTGTTTATCTCAGTGACTTTATTTGGATATACGTAAGAACATTGTTATAATAAATCAGTATAAGTAGGTAACATAATATAGAAATATTAATATTAAATGTTACATCATACATATATTTTGGTTATCCAAGTGCAAAAGCTAATCCAATTTTATTAAGAATACAGTTACGCTCATATCAACATAGTTCTGAAAACAATCTTATTACGGACCTAATTCAATTTATCCGCAAACTATGAACTTGACCTACAAACGGAGAATAATCGAATATAAGGGTTATTGAAACAGGATTAGGGGCGGTGTTGCGTCAGTGAGCGGTAACCCGACACCGGCACGTCACACGCTGGCCGCGCGGTGACGGGCGCCGGGCTGGCCCTGACTCTTGAAATAGTCTTCCGCATTAACGCCGAGAGCGAAAATATCGCATGATGCTGCCACAAGGCCGCTCGACAACACTCCACCCCCGGACGCTCCTTAAAAGGAATTAAAACAACACAATAAATTTTCAGCGAACATCAAGTTTTTATTTTTCGCGCAAACGACTCTAGGCAATTTGCTTAGACCAACCTTATGTCCGCCTATAACTATGTAAATTTATGTTTTTGATGTTAAACCAGTTTAACTTGAATGATTTCGTACCAAAAAACGTTAACCTTAATTTTATGATTTCTTTATTTACGTATAAAGGCTTTACTTGAATGTAGAGCTTTATCTATACTTACTTATGTTTTTATATAAATACATAATACAAGAGAGTTCCGTGCTTTTTTTTTATTATCACCAACATTTGGATTGATAGACGAGCATTATTGTTATCAATAAAACATAGATGTTTGATGAGATGTAATAACGCAGTAAGTGTTGTTGAAATTAAAAACTTATTTAAAAAAAAACTACTTTTAGTTCAATATCAACTTCATTTTATCTCACTCTACGAAATTCTAGTGTCATGGCCATCTGTTATAATTTGTCATAAGTCGGCGCAGCAGGAGATCTAGCGAATACTTCAACATGTCCTTCTGGCACCGATCTGTAGTACTAAACTAAGTAATAACCCAAAAGACAAACACTTTTACAGACAATGCCTAGAGTAGGTAGATGCATTATCTCCATTCGAATGGATTTGCAGACAGTTATGAATAACACGCAGTTACTTTACGAATAACTTATGACACTTCCTAGTAGCAAGACAGCAAGGTCTGTCTGTCTGCTGATCTTATTTTATATTTACATACATAGGTATAGGTTATATGTACAATGTACATGACAATACTGTAAGTGAATGGAATCCATTTTTGCTTCCGCTCTATTGTGATATTCATTGTTAAAAGTAACAAAATTGAATGTTAGTAAGATACATTTATTTAATATAACAATTGCAGCGTAATGTTCGTACTAATAAACCCTGAAGTCCTAACAAAAAGCCTTTTAGTGTTAAAACAGGTTGAGTTTCATTAAATACATATAAATTTATTATATTTCCCCAAAGCGGTTTTAAGATTTGTTTTTACCGTTCAGTCGACCTGATGGAACGTGGTCACTACTTGGTACCCTTGGACATGTGTAACCAACGCCATGTGGAACAGGTTCAACTTGAAGCCGATCCACAGAAGCAATGCCAATCCGGAGGTCTACAATGGTCCTTCATATTATGAAAGCCAGCAGTTTTATAATATTAACCGGTTTTACCAAACAATACTCCCGATAATATTGGAAATAGAGTTGAGAATTATAATTAAAACGTCCTAAAAAAGTTAATAGAATTGTAGGCTACGCAATAATGTTACTAACTTACACAGTCCATTTACATTGCAATGCTGGTAATAACTTTATGTATAGACAATATTTACAAGATGATACCGTGCCAAATGTCGCAACGACACTGGCGCTAAACGGAGATGCGTGCGATGATGACAGATAAATAAATGACACTTTCTACATGGACATTGGACGTCTAGCCATCAACTCCCGACATGGATCAAATCCTTAGGGATCTAAAAACAAAACGACAACAATCATGGGTGAAGAATAAAAAAATCTTTAGACAGGAGGACCTATTTTGTTTTTGCCGATTACATTTTTTTCAGGGACTACTTAGTCCGGACATCCATCTTAGCATAAGGCGGGAAAAGAATCAAAGATTAGTCGAGCTTATTGTTCGCTGATCTCGACTGTGCCACTGCTTTGGATTCCACAAAGAAAAAAACAACAAACCAACAAACAAAACCATACCATTGGAACAAAAACCATATAGCTAGATGACACATACAATGCTTTTCGTACCAAATGTCGAAAATTGTCATTTTTTGCTTACTAGATATTGTCCATTAATTTGTACGCAAATTCGTAACTGACGTGAATTATCACATATGAATTGTTGTCTCAGTCTAAGTTCTAATTAAAAGCCTCATGTATGTCTGTTTGCTGTTCAGTACAGTCATTAAGCTTTATCACTAATCACCACCCAAAACACTGTCACTGTAATGTTTTAAATATATCATTTACAAAACGTTTAACAAAACGTGCACTAAATTTATATTTTCTCCAATTCTTTATTTGGAAAGAGAAAATAATTAGTACATTTGATTTATTTATGGCCGCTCGTAGTAACTATATTGCCAAATTGTTATACGCTTTGCAACATTGTATTTGTACACATTTAGAATTTCAAAACATTTACTTTATGTAGTGCCAAAAGATGTTTCACAAGTTGATATTTTGTCCTGATGAAAGGAGTTCAAAATTATATTACCTTTACAACATGATAGAGTTACTGTTGTTTGGTGGAACATAATAAATAATTTTACGTTTCAACTATCTAAAATTCCCTGTTCGTTAATTTCCGTCCAGCAAGCAACCCCGAGAACGACGGCTGTGTATGAGGCCGCATATCGTCGTAAACACCAAGTGTGCGGGAGGAGCGTAAACTGCTACCCCCAGTGCAGAGCCCGACAGCCCGGGGCATCGCGCTCGGAGGACTCCGGTTGTGTTCCATCGGAGATCCCGGAGTTTTCCACCAAGCGCTGAGGAAGGCCACCGTGGGGATTTTCGTGCGGTAAAAATCCCACAAAATCCGGTTGAATCGTGACATGTTAACGATATCGCCCACTACAATATCATTTAGGGTGCCCACAAATCGGGCGTTATCCGACTAATAGCCAAAATAATCCACACTTCCACACGTTAAAAACTTCGAATGACGATAAATGGGTGTCTCTTAAAGAGGTATGCCATAATTTACAGCATAATTTTTGGTTATTTGTTAACCTTAATCGGGAAATAAGAAGGGCTATGTACCGCATCTTGCTTCGATTGTGCGCCTGTTTAAGAATAGTTGTTAAGAGGTTGCCCTACGATTATAAGATTTTGATTATGTCAAGAAATTATGCATGAATTTCAAAACTATCGTCTGTATTTATAGGACAGTCTTGTATGGATACGCGAAATAAGTTTTTTTTTGTAACATAGAAGTAGCAGACGAGCATTCAGTCCACCTGATGGTAAGTGGCTACTGCCGCCCATGGACATCAGTAATCAACCCCAGATAGGATTAGATATTCCTGCCTGAGGTCGGCCACAGATGCGCCGCTACCCCTGAGGACTAAGCTGGAATGCCTCGGAAAAGTCTGTCTCCCGTACCACACCCTTCAAAACGGAACACAGCAGCGCCTAACACTGCTGTTATTAGGTAGAAATAGGTATGGCGGTGGTGCCACCGGAGTCGAACCACAAAGGGTTCTACCACCTTCGAAAAAATAAAATTGGATTGATATGGGTATTCAAATTCACGTACAAAATGTTTTATATTTCTTGTTAACACAAAAAGATGTTTTTATCGTGAATCTTCGGAATCCTTATTAGAAAATGGCGTTTCCTGTTAGCTGTGCAGCTGCTCGGTGACTCGCACTGACTTAAAAGGAGTACATCGACCATGGTGCGAGTTTGCAGCGAGTTACGGCTGCCACGCCGCCGCGGTCACGTTGCGGCGACGTGCGGCGGGCACACAGCGCGACACGTGTACGCGCGATAACCGCCCTTTTGTCGCAGCTCACTATCAACATCATTTGCTGTAAGTGACGTTTGCTCTCACCTTGTAAGCTTTATGGCTGAAATATGGCAAAACTGTGGCGAAAGGTAATTAATTCGGGTAATAAAAAAAAATATATCATACGTGCCAATAGTTTTTGACTTCAGCTAAACAAAATCTAGTCTACGAATTCTACTCAACTCTACCCTCAAACATGAAAGCTTTTCAAGATGAGTAAAGTAAGCTGTGATAGACTAGTGGTATGAACATCGATTTCTTACGTCTAGCTCCAGGGTTGAAAGTTGAAACCCAAGGACTTCTGATTTTCTTAACTTATGTCAGAAATTGACACCTGCTTTAATGGTAAGGCAAACATAATGAGGCACAAGCAAAACAAGTCTACAAGCCTGACAGATGTGTAAAAAAGTCTCTGAAATTTACCTATCCGCACTTTATAGCGTGGTAGTTTATGGCGTAGATATTTTTTTTCTGAGGAGACACATACCCCTTAGTAAGACACTAATCGTTGACGATGAAGTTAAAGATTAATTATGCTGTATTGAAGCGAAAACTGTTTACTAAATCTTCCTGCGAGACACCAACTTTCGGAATATTTATGAAGACGGGCAATTTGTATGGCAATCAACTGAAAAATGTATTTTTGAATACGAAATAAAAACATAAACTTTATTTACAAATTGTGAAGTCATAAATTTCTAACAAATTCCTCTAAAAGACAGAGGACACTTCGTTTTTAGGGCTACTGACTTCGTTTTTAGGGTTCCGTATCCAAGGGGTAAAAACAGAACCCTATTCCTAAGACTTCGCTGTCTGTCCGTCTGTCACAGGGCTCTATCTCTGGAATCGTAATAGATAGAGACTTGAATTTTTTACAGAGGATGCATAACGGTAGACGCTATAACAACAAATACTAAAAATAAATCAAAGTTGAATACAAACAGGGATCCCCATACATCCAACTGCTATTCGATATTTGTCCAATTAACTTTTGAACCTATTATAGGTAAACAGTTCAAATTTTTACGACGTGAGTACTTCAATGGCTGCTATAATAACAAATAGTAGAAATTAAAAAATATATATATAGTTTAGTTGTGCGGAACCCTCCGGGCGCGAGTTTGCTTGTACTTGGCTAATTATTTTTGGAGATATTCGTGTTGAACTTTGTGTATTATTAAGTTTATTTAAAATAAAGAACAAGTTCATTCGAATCTTGAGTTCGGTCATCTTTTTATTTTGTCTGAGTGTGTTGAGTTTTATTTGTAACTTTAAAATATAAGATGATGTTCTACAAAGCAACAAAAGATTGGAAATATCGTCGCATTGGAAAAGTGTCGCAGACTAAGCGAGAATTGAGGTCACTGACCCAAGCTTAATTGAGTTCTAATTTGCGCTCTACCAGCATTCATTTAGCTTTAAATGAGAAGTATATTCACCTCTACTAACTTTTCTTTTCAAACCTTCTAGCTTTTCTCACGATATCACCTTCTCCGTTAAAGCAAGTGATACTAAATATATACGCACATGACTTCGAAAATTGTAAAATGCATGTGCTATGCTATAACTGCTCATAGAAAGTGATAACTTTTTGTGCAAATTTCATATTATTATTTGACAGCTACGGTTACTCATTCAAATCATTTCACCCGTGCGGCGTTCAATTTTTTTTGAGATGAGATTCCGCATAAGATTCCGCTACGTAGTATATGAAAGATAAAGTCTTATTATAATACATATTATGGGAGCCTCCGTAGCGATCAACGACGCGTGGCTGAGCGGCCCACTGCCCTGACCTACATCGATGATGATTGTATGTAGATTCTGCAAGACATAACTCAAACGAACCGAGAGTGTGATGACAGCTCCCATCCGTTTTCTCCGCCCATTGTACCAGTAATGTCTCCGCTCGCTGGTGCCGGCCGCACCCTCGCCACGTCATAGAGAAATTGAGGTGATATTACACGTGCTTTCTGCCCTAGTGGCCGACAAGAATTATGTTATAATTTCACGGATATCCTTATGTTAAGGTACCTTTATCAATAGCATACTTAAATTATTTGTATATAAAATAAAGCGCTTGTTATATGTACATAGTTTTAGTGAAAATATTATAATGTACCGATATTTTCTTAATTAGTTTATTCATAATTTAAAGTATTTTCTTGTAAAATGTTGGTTCTTTAGAAAATACTACCTTGACACTAAAAAGAGGTCAAAGATGTGATTTGCACTACCTATTGTTTATTTGTATGCCAGAAACGAAAATTATAATCACCGTAATAGATCATTGTAACGTGGGATCTTAGTTACCGAAATAGAAGCCCCTTTGTTCCAAAATGCATTTCTAATTAAGGTCACCGCTTTGGCGCCTTCGATTCTATAATAACTGCTTTATTTCACATTATTATATTAATATTAAAACCTAATGTTTTCTTGACCTATTTGTTGAACAGAAAGCTTCCTACAAATGCTCTACACATTTTCCACGTGTTTTATGTATTTATGATTAGGCTTTCATAAAATCGCGCAAAGCTTGTACACCCTTAAGGACCTAAAGGAGGACAGTAGCCTCAATACGGCGATACGCGTTTATGTTTGCTCCGGTTCGGTTTTAACGTAAAAGTATTATCCAAGTAGGAAAGTGGGCTACGAGCCACTACCGCGATAACAACGAAAGTGTCGACACGCTGGCTGTGACTCGAGGAGATGAGAAAGTGACAGTGTGACGTTCAGGCCACAGATCATGAATTACTTGTGTTGTTTATATACTTCCTATTTTGTATATACTCGTGTGTTGTAACACACGAAATAATGACACGTTCTACAGGGTACATGGGACTAAGTACGTGACATAGTATGGAATAATTATATGGATAGTAAGAAGTATATTCCACGTGGTGGGCACGTTACGGGTAAAATAATTGACTTTTATTGACAATATGTGTGTGGGTAGGGCTAAATTGGGAACAAACCCATGCGACCGAATTATACTAAAAATATTAGTTTTCTCAAACCAGAGAGTTATGACACAGAAGTGGATCAGTCATGGCCAATGAAACTTCGGGATTCCAGTATGCCGTTATTTTAATTATGACAACACAAATTACTTACTGCTTGATACAAACACATTCGGGCAGCGTAACGCCCAAATTCAAGACTTGTAACAATCTATTATTATTATTATTTTAATTATTAGTAACTCATATTTATTTATTATAGTATACTATTATGATCTTGTATTGCAGTGTTGCCAGTGGTATTTAACAGAATTGATATCAATGTTGTTGAAAATAAATGCAGTGAGAAAAACTATTGAGTGTAATACAACCCGTGTATAAAAGGCAATAAATACTATATCGCTGTCAAGCAATAATATTTTCAATCAGACAATTAAATCGATTCATGTATCAATAATTATACACGTATTAATAAATGTTATTAATTAAAATAAATGTATTGAAACACTTCAATGTAAAAAAAAATGTTTCTCTATTATGTTGTCTTTAAAAGCAATCTTGATCATAACATAACATCACACACTGCTAAGCGAGGTGACCACGGCAACAAACCAGATTAAAGGGATTTTTTGTCTAGCATTGGATAATAGATCTCAGATACATTTTAAAAGTAATAATTTACAGTTAAAAATACAAAATTGATAAATTGTTATATACCACCTAATTTCCTTTGTGCGGCGCTGATATTATTTGTAATACTAAAGTGTAAGAGGGAATCTCTCCGGCCTCAGGTGCTCTGCGCTGCCGGTTTCGCAGCATCCGCGCCATCGCCTAAGATTTCTCTCGCGTCCGTATTGGGATTCAGGTCATGCTCACCTCGCCCAAACACAATCTGGTTTACTTATAGTACAATTACTCACTGATATGCAAGCGGAACTCATTCAAGTAGGTCTCGCATATTTTCTTGAACATGTTAATATTTCCCATTAATCTTAATATATACTACAAAGGAAAGCTTTCTGTTATATTATTATAGGTTAAGAATTTCGAAAAGTAGAGATTTTAAAATTAATATAGTAGTTTCTTATGTAGGTAACGAAAGTTGTCTTTGGGCGTACTGTAAAGTTGTATGTATTGTTCTTCGGAATTTTGAAGAAGGTATATTTACATATATGGAAAATTAAGTATTCGCTAATGTATTACTAACATTCTAATTTTTGTGACACGTGACATAAAAATGTGACAAAAGTATAGCAGCGATTAATGATGGTCGCATATATTATTTTATTATGTAAACGACACTGACCTGTGGGTTAGCCAAATCGAACTTGAATTTGAAAATTTTGTATCAATTAAAACTTAAAATTAAAGCAATGTGTCTAATTATATATTTATGTAATTAGATAAACACAAATAATTTAGAACTAAATTGGTTACTTGCATCAAGATAATGTTTGTATCTTGTGGGTGCAAACACATTAGGTGTTATTTGCCCCTATATTATATTCTAAGACTAGTTTTAATGATTTTCGGAGAGATGACCTAAAAGAATATTTGCATTTGGCTTATTAGCCCAAAGCTAGATATGAATACGGGATATCAGTGCCAGTTTGATATCGGCGGAATACAGCCACAATCGAAAATTGGTAGGATAATACTTCCTCTTAATATATACTTATATCATATTCATCATTGAAACACTGTCTGTGTATCCACCCTCTATATATTAAGTGTATCACGTACCTACTTTCGAGAACTTTTTGAAACTCATAGGCATGTAAATACCTTTTCTCGCATTTTTTTTCTGTCACAGTTAATTAATTGCTAATAAACCATCTGTGGTTCCACTCCGGCTGCAACACTGCCACAACTATTTTTACCTAATAACTTTTTGAAGGGAATTTCAAGGTTGTGGTAAGGAGACATATTCCGAGACATTCCAGCTTAGTCCTCAGGGGTAATGGCGCATTTGTGCTCGATCTCAGGCAGATTTCCATTGGCGGCAGTAGCAACTTACCATCAGATGGATTGCCTGTTCGTCTGCCACACCTATTAAAAATATTTAAAAAAAGCTATGAATGCAAAAATGTGTATTCCGCATTCCGTTATTCGCATTATAACAGAACCTTACTTAACATATAACTGAAACGCAAATATATTAATTTGTTTAAGTTAGTCAGACAAGTTGTTTGAAATCTACGTTGACCTCGGAGATCGAGTCGGTACAGAAGCTTCCTGGTTAGCCGCTCGAAGATAGGGAAACGTTTAGAATGTCAAGTTGATATTTTTGCACGACCCTGAACACACAAGGTCGGCTGAATATTTTTGCGACCGGTAATGATAAGCACGTAGAAAGTAATTTCGATCAATATTTTTGGCTGTGCTCCAAACCAACGGTGTAATCGCAGAAACATCTTCGTTCTTGTTAACTGGGAAGATAAAAATTCTTACAGATAAGATATTTCATGATAGCATTAAATGTTCTCCCTAAAGTAGGTATGATTTTTATTTAATAACCAATTAATTATCATTTATAAAATAAAGAGGAAAATCTAATGTTTTGTGACGTCACAAAAAATACCGCTAAATTATTAGTAGCTAAATTGTATATTTTCCTTATAGCTAATTAATAGCACAAATGCGTAGTGCTTGCTTATTAACCAATAGTTTTACTTAATCAAGTTGATTTGAAGTTGCTAAAACTATAGCACATATCGCTTATTAATTAAAACGATTTCCAATATTAGCGTTGGATCTACGCTACCTTGGTATCATCTAGGAAATCAGGTTCGGTTGGCGCGCACGAGGCGGAAATTTCGCAGGCATCATCGCGCGGGGTGCGGGCGGGTGGTCGCGCTATCGGTCGCCATCAGTATCTGGTCGCGTTATCGCGCGGGCACCTCAACGAAGGTCTCGCGGAGGTCACGCGCTGACGTCATGCTGATAACGATTTGCACGATGACCTTGTCGCGCGCGCCGAATCTCAAGGTTGCCGCTATTTGTACAGTCAGATAAGCGACCGCCGCCCGCGCATTGTCCATCGCGTCACCCGGACTTGCCACTTCGCACATCTGGCGCTTTTCCGCATATATGCCCATATAAATCAGACCAGACTGGATTACACAGTCATATATTCGTTCAAAATTTTGTATTATACAAATGCATGAAAGATTACTCCAAACAATTTAGATGTTCAGTATTACTAGACGTTTAAGCTTGCCATTCAAAATATAAGTAACAATAATTAATAATTTGTAACAATTTTTTTTAATGATTTCTAATCGCATAAAATTAAAATTAAAATGTAAAATCTAATAGGTCTGCTTACAGACAAAACATTTTTTCCTTACACATAACCAAGAATAGGCAGATTTTTCATGCAAATATACAGAAATGTATGCCTTGTACATTTTATTCTCGAAATATACAGAATTTTGACTTGTATTTAAATGGTATAATTGTAGGTACAGTATCATATATTCTACATTTAAACTTAATATTATAAGATTACTTTAAATGTTTCTTAATCTGATGTAATAAAGGGCAATTATTGTCAGGCAGTTATAACTGGCGGGAATTGGTACCGTCGAGTTCGGTTTTAATTTAATAAGTGATGAGTGAGTGAGGAAGGATTGATCGATATAGCCATACGCGGAAACAAACGAGATGGTAGCCATTGGAAGTACGTCGCAGACGAGTCGGTGGCCGTCAAGGCGTCAATAAATAAACTGTTATAAGGCTGTGTTTCTATCGAAGTTGACTCAAACTTGGAAGAATAGCGATTATTTATGCGTAATTTCATTGTACACAATAAATAATCCTTTATTTTTTTTAATTATGAGAGTAAAATTTTCAGAGTATAATTCCTAACCATTTTCTAGTAAGTCAAGAAATACACCTAGTATTTCTTTTCCAAAACAATACAAACGGATACTTTTATTTTTCTTTGATTAATTATCTTTTATAAAATTAAAATAACAAACTTGTTTGTTTGTTACTATTATTTGATTCATTAATTCATTCACTCCAGATATCAAATTTAAATAAAAAAATGTTCATTTTTGTTTTTAATTAAAAAACATAAATATTTTAGTTCTACATGAAACCGTTTATATTGCTACCTTCTGAGCAATACATGGAAACCTTTACAAACTGAAAATTAGGGTACAACAGTTTACTGTACTGCATTTATTAGGTGGAAATAACTTCGGGGAATGTCACGGAAGTGTACTAATAGACCTATTATTTATTACTGTAGCAAATATACTAATATGAAGTGTTCTATTTAAGTCATCAGGGACAGCTACTTATTTGTCGTCGATCTCAAATAGGAGTCCAGACCTATTTAGGTTCGGATGTAGATGACAATGGCGGTAGCAATGTGGGTTGCTTTGTTGCTGTTACCATTTCATAAAAAAACACCCACTGTATGTTGTATTTTTATAATATAGAAGTAACAAACGATCATGCAGTTCATTTGATGGTAAGAGGCCACTGCGAATAATAGAAATAAGACTGGAGTCCTACCTGAAGTCGGCCACAGACATGGTGATAGGCTAGGTTAGACTTCGCGGTGTAAGTTAGAACGCCACAGCTACACCTAACACTGCTCTTATTAGGCAGAAATAGGTGTGGCGGTGATTCCTCCGGACTCGAAACAAAACTTGCTACCGCCTTGTGTGTGAAGTTCAGTGCAAACGCAGCCTAAGCGCCATTACAGCTTGGCGACCTCGCGAGGCCGACGCGACGCGGAAGCCATGCTTCGCGAATTAGTATGTGATCAAGGACAAAACGGACTTACGCGACAAACACTTGTATGATTAGTGGTTACGTAAATCATGCTGACGTAACACTCTAAATAATGATTGTACATGTTAGCTAAATTAAATAAATTAATGAAACGTTTATCGCGATACAGGCTAAAATAATACTGTGAATTTAATTTTTATTTGTTTAACCTTCGGAATTTTTGTAGTCGTTTTTGCGTATTTTGCATACGTATTATCATGCATATTTTAATCTGTCGTAAATTATATTGCGTTTGCGAGTCTGATGTAATTCTAAATTCTTTGAACTTATTTTTTTCGTAAACATGGTAGACTCACAGACTGATAATATCAATCATGACGCTGACAGGCGGACGGGTCTACATGATTTAATTTACCATAAGTTAGTCACAAGTCGAGTTTCCTGGTGGCGGGAGCGCAGCTCCGCTCCGGTGAAGCGTCGAGATTCAATGTCACTGTCATTGTCAAAATCACTACACGTGACCACCTCACGTGTGCTGGCGCCGACCTAGAAGATTGATTGTTTTACACGTGTTCGTTGGCAGTGACCATTTAACAAATGCCTACCGAATTTAAAACGAACATCACAATTCATTAAAATGTTCTTAATTTACTCAGTAGTAGTTAAGTCGAGATAATTTATTTTACCAAAATATTTAAAAAGGTGTATGTCACAATACGTTCATATTTTATGGCTATTTGCCATTAAAAATTAGCCATCAAAAAAAATAAAACCTGCTCCTAAATTCCTGTCTTAGGAGCTTACGAATATCTTGTAAACCGTTGTGAAGTTGGAATTCAAATTTCATGCAAAAATATATTTAACAAGAATTAACGTGCTATTTTTAAGGCCGGAAATATTTAAGGAGCTTGTCACTGGCGGTGTCGCGGTATTAGAATAAAAATCTTTATGTATGAAACCTATTTCAAATTAAAATTGATTCTACAGGTTCCACGTGGCTTAAACGAAAATATAATTAGACTTTTATTTCTTGTATGTTAAATACTATATAATACCTACTACTGTTTTATGAATGTTAAATACTACAGTTTTATTGTTTAGAGACTGGTTTCTACGAACCCGAGGAAGAATAAATGTTTTCTTCAATTAAGACTTGGACTACCAATTTCATAGTTATCGCGCTGCCTAACTTGCGCAATAGTGTGAAAGTTACAGATCTTTCGAGAGGGAGCATGTACTAGCATCAGGCTGACGCACCTTGTGGAAACCCAGAGCAGTGCTGTGGACTGATTACGTAACTCATGCGCCGCCACGTGAAGAGTGAAGTTCAATGTCACACACACGCACACATGCGGCCGCGAGCTGCGTATAGACGTGAGAGTGTGTGTCCGCGATATCTGAATAATCGAGCCAACCCGTTATTCGCCTCTATCAGCACTTCCCGGAATAATTCGCG
The DNA here is from genome assembly GCF_041222505.1 of Epargyreus clarus. Classification (NCBI taxonomy): domain Eukaryota; kingdom Metazoa; phylum Arthropoda; class Insecta; order Lepidoptera; family Hesperiidae; genus Epargyreus; species Epargyreus clarus. The sequence goes on from NW_027332233.1 coordinate 8,450,543, forward strand.
AAAACACGATTTTCCTTTGTGCCGCGCAACAGTGATGTCGATAGTCGGTATTTTTGCGCAAGGTCATGGTAAAGTCGAGCGACTATTTTCAGCAACATATTCGTTTCGTGATCTTTATATTTCACGCGCACTCATTACTGTGATTACTGTATCATGTAAAAACATTGAAGAGTGAAATTTGAATGAATTAAAAATTAATAGCTAAAATAATGTAATTAAGAAAATAATTATTCATTATTTTGATAATAAGATGGTATATAACTAATATTTATACCCAGCTAAATCCTGTCATAACCCTTAATCATATCAGTACCTCCAGGTAGGTAAATGTGTTTGTATTATATATAAGTATATCATATAGCCTAATTATAAATATTTTCTACATTATATAATATCATTGAATATCCTGTGTTCTACACTTCTTTTAAATTGTATACATGTTACAATCGATTCAACATAATTTTATCCCAGTGTTAGTGTCGTTAATTTTATTTAAATAAATTATTTAAAATTTGTTCATTTGGTCATTATTTATTTTTATTAACCCGCCAAAATGTAAACATTGGTAAAAATAATTAAAATACAGACTGCAACACGCAATATTTTTATATATTAGTCGAAGTATCAGAAGCCAATTGAGCGTACTAACCTATATACTTTTACTATGATTATATACATGTTGGCAATGTTCACAATTAGGCCAAATATCGTGAAGGGCGGCAGTAGGTCAAGGGCAGAGTCTGGTGACCTAAATTGTACCTCCACTGCCGCTAGTCCCGTCGGATGCCCTACAAGGGCAGTCAACTAGTAAAAGTATCATGGTTCAATTTACCTATCGCTGTAAAGATATATGTCAGTATCACTTTGATGTTGTCAGCTCCGATACCTAAGACTGGACTTTTATACCTTTGATATAATACCTATGCTTTTGCCGATATTGTTATCTAATATTGTGCCCACCAAAAATGTAGATTTAAGAATTTCTGCCTATTAAACTCTGTCAAATTTTGATCTTTAGTAGACAAAAATTGTATTGATTGATTTATTAATAAGGCCGTTAAAAGTGACATAGAAATATTTAAGGAATTTCGTATAATAATAAGTAAAATTTAATAATAGAATTTGACTACAGCCTTCAAATATAAAGCGAACTAAGTGTCACTAAGGCCACCGCCGAACTACGTAGACTTGAAAGCTGGTTTACTCAAAATATAATTCGATTTACGGTCTACAAGTTAATAATACTAAGCTCAACAATAATATGTCTGTTTTACGTATTCATTATATTGATAGTCAAAACAATTTCGTATCCCAAAGACAATGAGAATTAAGGTTATCTACCTTTACGTCAATTCAAATTTACGTAAACACAAATAGAAACCACTTTATGATTAAAATAAATAAATAATGTATCAAAAAAAAAAAAAAAAAAAATAGAAACCATAATATTTCAAAAAATGTTTAATCTGTTTAGGTACCTATTTCATTTTTTGAATAATTGCAATCAATTGTTCAAAAATTTAATGTAGGTACCTATTAAAGATACCTCCTGTTTTTAATTTGGTAGGTGTGCCTAATTTGGAGGTAATTTGGACGGTCAGTCTCCAATGTTTCTTTAATTTAATTAAGATTTGTATATTTATTTTTTATAACAAAATTCGCTACCTGCGAATTTCTGAAACTAAGGAAGCCAAACTTTGTACATTCGGGAACAATAGCGAGTTCCCGCATTGGGGGCCAAGGTCCACGCCGAGCTACTGCGCCGAAGGACATTTTTAGAATATTTTCGATTTTTAATACATTATGTATTTTACGCCTTTTATATGAATGATAGACGTATACTACAAGTTACAAATGTCCATAAACTGCAGTCATTATTTGAAATCAGACACATTTCCCATTTTCCCCATTTCTATTAAAATATCAAATTGGCAAGTCAATATTGGTGTCTTTGTACATAATCAATATAACAGTATTAAACTTATATTCTCTGGCCTTTATTATTCCATTAAACCTCCCTGTCCTCTAGATCTCCGTCAAACTTTAGTTAATATTAGGTGAACTGCGTCTTCAATTTTCTTAATGTCAAATATAGGGGTCTCGTGAAGGGCGGCTGGGTCAAGGGCAAGTCACACTGACCTACAGAGCGCGCTAATGCTCACAAATAACATTGTGTGACCCGTAAGGGCGCTCGTGTGGTTAGTAACCACCGCGGTGGGTGTTTACTGGTCGGGTGGTTCCATTTTGTTATTAATAACTGTTTTATATTGATTTAGGTAGATCACATTTTTGTAGAGATACGAACAGCTCTAGTCTTTCGACTGGGTGTGTATGTTACACATAGGCCTTAAGTGGTAAGGCATTACTGCGGCGGCAATAAAACTTTTGCGCCAATAGCGACAATAAAACAAATTTTGTCTCACAGACAGATCGACCTTAGATAGGATTGTCTTATTTAAGGTTAGGCATCCACGAATAATATACGAGAAAGCCCGCGCCGTTCCTGCCGATGGTTGCCAGGAGTCGCTGACAGGCGTCGACGGTTGCTGACTACCGTCGACAATCCTATAGTCCTCAGGACTGACAATATATAGAGCAAAGCAGATACTACTTCTAATATATTTATGGATGATAATAAAAGTCAATCCTGTAGCCATAGATTAGTAAAGATTACTCACTCCTAACAAGAAAATGTGCCCAGTTTTGAGAATTGAAATAGTTGCGTAAAAAAGTTTTGCCACGTCTCCGTGCTAAAATGTCCCTAAAATATTTGAAATAATTATTTATTGATCACGTAAATTACGCAATATTAGTTATTTATTCGTAAATTTTCTCTAAAAATTTATTCGTAATTTTTTTATTTGTCAAGAATTAAAAAAAGGAACTTACTAAAATAAGCCGTTATTGGCTTCATTCAATTTCAAGGCGGCGAAGTATCTTTACTAATCTATGCCTGTAGCGTACACAGTATCTAGGTATAAACAGAAAAAGTTCTAACATTTTTATATCATTCATATCTGCTATTAATTTATGTATTCCATAAAGCGTTTACTATCATGTACAATTTTATTCATAACATCTATGACTATAATATAATAATATAATATTGTACTCTACTATTAAGTAGACATGTAAGGGAATCTACAATCCATAAATGTAATTTTAGCAACATGCATCATGTGGATTACCAACTATTTAATTTTCCTTCCTCGTACATAAGCTCAATACTAATATATAAACCTCAGTCATAAAACATGAAGCATCGGAACTCTAATAAAATAATTAATGACTTCAAATTAGCAGAGTTTAAGCGAATCGTCCATGAGGGAGCTGTCGTATGCGCTCACATGACTGTGCTGCCATGGCTAATATTTAGTTAAAAAAATGTGTACCTATATAAGCATATCTCATAACAATTTTAAACAGAAAAGAAAACGATGTCATAAATATTTGAAAATATATGAATATAAATAAAGGTAAGTATATATTGTACCTTATTTGACAAATAAAATGTATGATTTGATTTGATTTATAAGTATGTGCCAAATACTTAATTATCGTTACTAAATATGTAAGCTCCTCTATCTATTATATCTTAAATATATAACTTAAATATACATATATATCCGTGTAAATAGGCAGGTAGATAGTTCTATCGTATATCTCGATTGGAAGAATCGTGTGAAAATAAACACTTTATGAACACATCTCTATCTAAATTGTATAAAACACAACAAATAAAGGATAATAATTTTACTGTACACCAAATACTTATCTAAACCATTAAATAGAAAAGGAGACATTTAAAGCGATTGTGCCACTTGTTTCACCATTCGATGATATTTATTAGCTCAGTAGGTATGTAAAAGGGCGGTCGGTGGCGCGACCCCGTGACCTTAGCGCGACCTTTCGCCCACGCGCCACCCGCCACCCCCAGGAGTAGGACACTGTATAAGTTATGCAACCGTCAAACAATCCAGAGCCAACTTGATTTAACTTCTAATTCACTTTTGCCCATTTACAATTCAGATAAGGCACCGTTAATTGGGATGTGCCTGACAGATGTGTACCTAAGGAAAGCCTACATTTGTGTATTTTTTTTTTATAATATAAGAGTAACACACGAGCATGCAATCCACCTTATGGAAAGTGGCTACTGCCGCCCATTGACATCTGTAATAAACCCCAGATAGAATTAGATATTCCTACTTGAGGTCGGCCACAGATGCGCCGCTACCCCTGAAGACTAAGCTGGAACGCCTCGGAAAAGTATGTCTCCCTTACAACCTATCCTTCAGACCAGAACAGCGCTTAACACTGCTGTTATGAGGCAGAAATAAGTGTGGCGGTGGTGCCGCCGGAGTTGAACCACAAAGGGTTCTACCACCTTCTAAATAATGTAATTGTGTAATTGTAGTATTAGTAGCACACAAATCAATCATATCAAATCATTTGAAGTGAAAGTACAAAATGAAAGTCTCTCTGAAGTGACCTCTGAAGTAGAGAATGTAATACTTTTACTTATGCATATTGTAATTTCGTTTGATCAGTACAGAGTGTATAAGTAAATATTATATGAATAGAATAAAGACACACAATACAAATGCTTTCGTACCACGTATGCCGTAAACGTTTTTTTTACAACGTAGACCACGAATTTGATACTAGAAAGGTCTGTAGGTATGAGACCTTTGGCACGCCCTACAGCTCAAATGACTTACAGATTTTAACATACGAAGTGTCGTTTGATTCGTCCAAATTGTGGGAGTAACCATAGACATAGCTTTATATAATCATTTTTTTTCTTTACTAGTTTATTTCTCGTCCTGTAACACTGTAGTGTATTATCACTTCACATCCTAACACAAATTGGGATTTCCGTAGTCGAAATTAACGGAATTACCAACCACATTTTTAATTAACTATGATATTATGTACATTTTACTTAAATTATACCATAATTAAGTATTATTGCCCAAACCCTAAAATAGTTCTACACAATATTTAACCAATAACACCCATATTAATGTTTATATTCGTAGTTATATCTTACGTAATAAAATTTGTGTACCGAGAGATCCATTCTTGTGTATAATTTTATTTGTCCTCGGTCCCTTTGTTCTCACGATGTACCTAACCTAGATTCTCGTCAGAAATGCCTATTACCAAGGCTACAGTGGAAGCGTTAGACAATTTATGTACCCACAACCCATGCCAATATGTATAAAACATAACTCGGAGTCAGGGTCGTCTCTCCAATCTCGAGATGCTAATAATGTACCAGGCTGGCAGAAAATGTAAGCCATTTGGGCCTTTATACTTATAAGTACTTTTGCGTTACGAAAGTAATGATAGCCTCTGGTTCGATGCGAGGCCGAGCAGTCGGGTGGAGCAAGGTTCGAAATCTTCGAATGCTAATCTATGAATTTGAAAGTAATGTGTGTTCTTAAAGTTAATTATTTTTTCCTTTAACGATAAAGGTTATTGATATCACCTACCTATCTGATAGATCTTCAAAAAATTCTCAAAAATGTGTGAAGTTCTACCAATCCGTACTTAGCGTAGTAGACTATATCCTAAATCCTCATATTAAGCGGAGACTTGTGAACCGGACACTATTGGCTTGACGACGACTTACATATACTTGATTAATATGCGTAGGTATATTAGAATGCAATAGACAGTAATTACTGTTTATGGAAAACGTGGTCTTACGCAACTATAGTTTGCACGCGTAACGCAAGTTTGCGGCGAAGAGGTCAGGGCGACGCGTTCGCAATCGCAACGCTTTGCACTGATAACTAGTACATACAGTTACATAATTGATAATGTGCGCTGTCGTCACCGAGCGCTACCAGGAACAAGGAAATAGAACGCAATTAAATTACGTTTAAACGATGTCTCACACGGTAGATTATAGTTTCCAGTGCCTTATTCTCGGTATTACCTTTTACATTGAAACTAATTTATTAGTCGTATCTTGTTAATTACTTTATTAGAGCATACGGCAAAGTATACATTTTTATTTATAACATCAGAAAATAAAAGTTATCTGTCTTAAAAATCCGCATATTAATTATTTCGATGAATAGGTAGTCGTATAGCACTTTTGGTAGCAAAGTAATATTTAGAAGGTTGTTTCTCACCAAAATGTCGATTTTATGGCTTGGTGACTTACAGTTGACAATTGAAGCTAATTTCGCCCGTTATAAATATTCTATCTATTCAAGTTTGCTTACTAAATATTGAAGTTTGTCAATTTCTAGTTGGCAGAATTCCACCCATGTGGATCTTTGGTAGACAAAATATAAGATAGACTGATTAATAACAGGGGTTAAAGGTTTAAATCCTTTAAGATTACACATACCAATCTGTGATATCTGATCGTAAAATGTCACTATCGTAGCATTTAACTAATGAGCCTCCGAGACATAATAATAACCTACATAGCTATAGTTTAAAATCGATAATAAGACAATATTTTAGAATATACATATGAAACTGAACAGCTAAGATCACAGAGAGCCAGATAAAATGACCAAACCTAATATTTCAGTACCACAAAACATGAAGGCGTAGGTCGATATGTACTTAATATAATATTATGTAAGTATTGTTAGAGCTCACGGCGTCGTGTCGGAAATTCTGAAGGTCGGGAGTGGCTGACGTAAAACGGGGCTCCCGGCAGGCTCGTGATATTAGTTCCTGAAGTTCGTTTCTAAGCTACATACCGCTCATTATCTGTACACTGATCTGTAATTCTGTAGCAAGTTTGTAGCATAATACAGATATCGAACAATAGGAGGCACGTGATTACTAATTATATTTGTTTTTATCCCTACCTACATATGACGAAATGAGCATATAGTCAACCTTATGCCAAGTGGCTACTGCCGCTCATGGATATCTGTAATCAACTCCACATGAGATTCCTATTTGAGATCGCTCACTAATACGTTGCTACTTCTGAGAACTAAGTTGGAACGCCTCGGAGAAGTATGTCTTCCTTAGCGTTAAACCAGAACTTAACGCTACTTAGACCTGCTGCTGTTAGGCAGAAATAGGTGTGGCGGTGGTGTCACCGTAGTCGAACTATAAAGAGAATAATAACATATTAATAATATAATTTATACAAGATATTTTGCACGCAAATCCACTAGACAGTGTAGTATAGTTTTAGACGCGGTAGGTGGCGCTGTTGTTAAGATATTTTTTTCTAACACAACGTTCGTCCAGGTTTACTAGATTGTGTGTGTTCTCATAACTCTATGTCGTAAATATTCTATGCAGTTACATGACCGGTCACGTAACAATATGCAACGGTGCCAGTCTCATGACTAATCCCAGCGTGATTCAGTCATATTTTTGTAACTTGTTCATTACGCTCGAGTTAGCTAGGTCTTTCCGCGTCACGAAAAATTATATGCCGTCCTAGTGCCCTAGGTTGAAAAATATTGTGTACATCAAGAAGACTGTATATGACTCTAGAAAGACTGAATTTTACTTTACCTTACTTACGCACAAATATGGACATTTTTGTAATGGTTGAGTTTTAGTTTGTAATACGTATATGCATATATCTTCATAGAAAACATAATTAATCTGCAACATTGTTTATTAATCAATTAAGAATGTGTAATAAGCGACTACGCAATTACTACTCGGGGAAATTTCCTGCATGTGTCGTTTCAGTGTCGACACTGAGCGACACCGACATTGCTCTACATTGAACGACGTCACCTTCATTGTATTTTTAATTATAATATGGAAGTGTAAGGCGAGCATACAGTCCACTTAATGACTGACCTCAGGCGACTATAAACATTTGTGATAATCAATGTTATAGAATTGTAGTCTTACCTAAAGTCACAGGTAAAACCTACGGTTTATGTAAGAGCAGTACCCCTGAGGATTAGCACCCCGTGAGATGCTTTATGTAAATTTGTCTTCTTTATGACTCTCTTCAACGTAGAACACAGCAGCGCTAAATACTGTTACAAGGCAGAAATGATCGGCCGTTATGCTTCCGGAATCGAACCACGAAGAGCCTCAAACATAAACCAAAACCAATAACCTTCTTCGGTGCGTTACGTAAAGCTGAAAAAACATTAAGTATTTATGTATGTATACAATTATTTCTCCGGAGCGTGGATAAAGGTCGCGTCCCACGCAAATCTAGGGTGTTATCGGGTGCGGGTATCGGCGCGGGGGGAGCGGGCACGCGCGGGCATGGCGACCTTGCCCGGCTGTGACTCTGCGACCTTGGAGCCGACCGACCGCGCCCCGCGCGCCCCTCACCACCCTGCCACCCCCGCCCACACATCCAGCAGCCCCCCTTTTCCGCCTACCACCTCGTGCAAAATTTAATATCCCTTTAAGCATCAAGTTAAGAGAGCGGGGAACAGAATACAAATGATTGACCGCCAACTAATTGTGATTGTATTGTTACTGATACCAGGAAGCGGTAGGACTAATTACTTGTGCTTAAGAATGTTACCGTCAACTGAAAGTATTTTTGAAGACGTTAATATGCATATACACATATCTTCATATTTATTATTTTAAAATATATTATTATACATAAGGAGGATAACTGAACAAAACTATACAAATATTTGTGTTACGTTTTTATCTGACACAGGTATATACAATAGAGTAAAAATCTTTACAGAAAATAAGGTGAAGGTTAAAATAAGGTATGCCTACTAATAAAGAAATAAAGATTTATTTTCATTTTTCAATTAACGAAACTTTGTAATTGTAAAATGATCTGTACAAAGGACTAGAAAACATTTCATTTTAACAATAAATTAGCTATGTAGGTATTTTTTTAAATCCCTAACCATCTGTAAGCCGCGACTAATCTTAACGAGAAACTGATTCAGGTCAGTCGGTACTTAGTAGGTATTATTCATCGAGAGTACTTTCATGGAAAGCCTATTGTGCTCATTTACTATTACTAATGTATGCCTTGCTGCTCTACAACGGTAGAGCAAGACAATGAATTCTTGGTTTCTAGTCGAAACGAAAGGGTCAGCTAAAGGTCTTTTTATCATATCATTTCATCATTTCTTTGTACACGTAATTAATTAATTTTTAATTAATCAAGTCAATCTTTACTTTCTTTATAAATTAATTATATAAAATTTAGATGTATTAAAAATTCTATAAAAATTAAGTTAATGACTGACAGTATAATTTAATAAAATCTATTTTAAAAATAAAATGATACATTTTCAGAAATTGGTAAAAATCGTATGCCCGGGAAATCATCCTGAGAGACTTTTTGTTATAACATGATACAAATTTCTTGTTGGCCAACTGTTTAGCCAGACAAAGTTATCAAGTCTCATAAGGTATTAATACACTTAACACAATGTTATTAAACTATCCTGTTTCCGCGTGAACCGGTGCCCGGGCGCGACCTCGCCAACACAAGGTCGCGGGCTCATTCGGGGCTTTCCGCGTGTCGCCTGAAGGTCTCCACCTATTTACACTCCTCATTTAGACATATAGGTTATCGACAACTCATTATTTCTCTACTGGGCACCGATCCCCTCTCACAGTTAGAGGGTATCGCCATAGTCCACCACGCTTGGCAAATGCAGATTGGTACCGTTCACACATCTTTGAAAACTGTTTTGACAACTTTTGTGTATCTTAGAAGCTTCCGTATGATATTTCTTTCATCCACAAAGAAAGTCGTAAACAATTTATATTCATCAATTGACTTCGAAAAATAAAAGTGTGAACTGAAGACCCCCAGATTGAGAGGCCAAATTTCACACCACTAGGCTATCACGTTATGTATAGGTACATCGTGATAACGTTAATAAACAATCGGTGCTTTATTAATCCATATTGTTCATTATACGCGACACAATGGAATCGTTCTCAAGGATGGTACATGCTTGCACTCGATCTCATGTCGGATTGGTTGGGATAAGGATGTGTTACTCATTACTCGTTACGTATATGTTGTGAACCTCAGGCGTGACAGATGTCGTTACAGATAAAGTACAGATAAACAGGTTGTTGTTCACGCTTGTCAATAATATTTCTCTATATTTCTTGGTTTGTTATTTATTCATTAACCAGGAATTTATATTTACTATTATACATTGGATTGAGTATAGACAGTTAGTTAAACCAGCACTTTGTCTTGTGTGACTGTTTTCGAAATGTATTATTTTTTTCCGAGTCTTCGACTAATATACGAAAATTTAACAAGGTGAGTCTTATATCTTTCGTATTCACTCAAAGGTCTATAATCGTCTAAATCCGTTATAAATGTTAAGTTTAATATAATAGGCAACAATGGCTTTATACTTTGGTAAACATTTTTTTTTTAACCGAAACTTGTCAGTATATATTTTTACGACGAATTAAATAAATATAATCATCACATGGATTTATCCTATCAGTTGTTTTTAAGCCTTTACCATAATAGAATGATGTACTTTACTTGGAGATGAAGGATGATCTTTTTAATAGAAAATTAATTTATGAACGTGATATGGTTCAGAAATTATATTCAATATGTAATTAGTCAATTGCTTCTAATTATAAAGTCATAACTGGTACACGTAGGATGAAACGTTGACATTTCATAATGTCGTGAGTTCACACATGTCAGAATTCCAGTAACATTTCATCCGAGTGGTGCAAGATGACCTTTCAAAGGATTAGTTGGGTAGTTGTGTAGTGTAGGAGGCTGCGAGCCACCTGGGGCGTGGGGTGGGTCGCAGGGCTGGCGGGGACGCGGGGGCGATGCACCGCTCGCTCGAGTCAAGTGCACGGCCGCGCATTGCGCCGGTGCGCTCGGGGCGACATGCGCCCAGCGCCCGGTCAATACCCGCTCACCAATATCCTTTCGACCGCCCATATCGCTACTGCATTCAATTTCTGAATACAAACTGCGTAGTTATTTAAAATGCTATTATTATAATTTTATTGTGACTAATTCTTACTTGACTAATGCTATGGGCCGAATACTAAATGAGTAATTATGGCCAGCCTATTCATAAACATTTTCTCATAAATATAAACATGGGCAAAAAATATTAATGAAATTCGTTCATACTTTGCATATTATTTGAACCAGTCTAAATTTGTCTATCCCTAGAAATCGACTGCTTGTCTATTAATGTCTTAACGTTTTGATTATATAATAACTTGAGGAATGTCTGAAATCGTAAGGGAATGTGAACAACTCAGACTCAGATTGTATCAATACATACAGACATAGATATGCTAATCTACAACAATTTCTATTATTGTCTCGATAATAATTATATGAACAGTAAAGAAAGTATATGTATTACAAATGTATTAATACTTTTTATTTCTGTTTCAACCTTAACCACAAATCAAAGTGAAGTAAAAGTAGGTATACAAGCGCCACGAACGGTGATGTTTACTCAAATAAAAATCTTACTTATATATTGATTTGATTTAGAAGTTTGACTATTTCTCAGCTAATAGAGACCGGAGTATTTCATATTTTCAACTCGATATCTCTACGCTTTCCTGAGAAAAAAAATGTCTTGACAGACAGACATATAGGCGGAAAACAAAGTCATCGCATAAGGCTTCCTTTCTTCCTTCTAAAAGACGGAACGTCGGTAGGGTTCAGCAGGAAGTTATCTAGAACGTTATCAAACAATATAGATAAGACGACACTCTCAATAACCGCAGGAAATTGCTTTATTGAACAATAACAATCTGGCTCACCGTATCAAGTGATTCGGAGAATGTAAAGTGTTCTTATTTGTAACTCATACATAAAGTAGTAGTTTAACTTTTAATTAAGTACATATAGGTTCAACAGGAGTTCTATCTGAAACCGATGACAGATTCGTTGCCAATCTTGAGGACTCAGATGATCGCTTACCTGTAGGTGACAGGTTCAACATTTGACCTTTTGATTATCGACATTATCTATTTAAATTTTATTCAAACTTAGAATCAGAACTTTATAGGTAAAAAACTTGGACTGAAAACTTGACATAAAATATATTTTTCACTGACCTGCTACTTCTAAATTCCAGTAGGTATGAAGATATATCTAGTTATTAGTATAAATTACTGGTTTTATAACATGTTATGCGTATTAGTTTCTCTTCACTATTGGCTTAGTTATTAATTCAATTTCTATTTCAGTTACATACAATAAGATATACAAAGTAGGTATACAAATATTAATTTATTACAGTATTTTTTCAAGGGTATATTAATTTAATTTTTGATTCATGTCCAATGCTAAGAAAAATACCTAGACAAGATTTATTATTTTATAGAATCATATTTGGCATACTGGCCATGAGAAGTCAACATCTTTGCAACAAATTCGTAATAATTCCTTGTCGTAAATTACCGAATGAGGTATAAAATATTTTAATTAACAGGACTATTATAATTTATTTATGGCATCAATAAGGAAGCTTACACTTTGGTGACCCTGATTTTATTTCCGGAACACGGACATTTCGTGTAGGGTCAAAGCGTACGCGCTAGCGCACGGACGGAAGTACTAGCTGGGGCCATCGACCGTGCTCTCCGCTATGCTTCCTTTATAGTGTTGTATCATTATGGTTGCCTAGTGGTTTAATATTCGGTCTCTTTATTAAAGTCTGAGATTCGATACTCAGGTCTCACATCCAATTTTATGTTATATGTATGAGAAATTAATTATCACTTGTCCTAAGGACCAAGCATACATCGTGAGAAAATCTCATATCTGAGAGCTCTTTAAACTTTATTTAACTTTTTTTATTTTTTCCATTTCTTGTTATAGCTGCCTTAGCCACATTCTGTAAGTATTTCAAATGATAGAGCTTACTTCTCAAGTGATAGAGATAGAGTCCTATGAGAGACAGCTAGACAGCGGTGATGTGGTAATAGGAGCCCGTTTTACCCTTTAGGTACGGAACTCTAAAATGGTCTCTAAGTGTTTGTGAAGACTATCAATCTGTATTTAGCTATCTTTTCCTTTGTATTTTCGAATCGAAGTGTTGCCTGTTTCACAAGTTTAATTTTGAGATGAAACGGAAAGTGTAATTATTCAATACCTTCAAGATAATGTTTTTGTGTATTAATTAATGTACTTCAGATGTTATACAATTATGTGAATTAAATATTGTCTCTTCTTATAAATTTGAGTAAAATATTTCACCAAAAAAATCTGTTAAACTGATTGACTCCTCATATAATACAATATTGAATGTATTTTGAGAAAAAAATATAAGATATTTTACTTTAATTTGGTGAATTATTTTACTGATTATTTCTTAGAATGCTTCAGAATATGTGTATATAAGTTAAATTATGTGTGGTTTCTTTGAAAAATAACTTTTTTTGATTATCTATTTATTTTATTATGTATAGTGGAATAGGGGTAATAAAATCCGCAAAAAATTTTTACAAGTTTGTTTTTATTTTAATTCGACAACCTGTCATTATATTAACAAACAAATGACTGAGCACGCTCACATACGCACATACGTTACACACACAAACACACCGCGACCGGCGCTCCATTGCATTATAAATTATACTTATATAGTCTTAAATTATTTTTCAGTCTATTGCGCTCTCCTCGTCCGGCACCGGCCGCGCACCCACGCGTCTTAAACAAATTATCACATATAATATATTAACCGATTTGCGAACGATTATTAACTACACAGAGTTTATTTAATTTAAAGTAGGTCGGGGTGGGGTGGCGGAGACGTTCGGCTCCGCGGGCCGGCCTCACGCTTCCAGCATGCGCGGCATGTACGAGCGCGGCGGCGACGGGGACTTCTTGGAGAGGTTCAGCGGCGCGTCCGCCACGTCCACCTGCAGCTCCAGCACCGGCTCGGGCGCCGGCGACGCGCCGCGGTAGCACGCCAGCAGCCCGCCCGCGCGCAGCGGACAGCCCTCGCCCGCGCCCGCGCCGCCCGCCTCGCCGCGCCGCATGTACTGCTGGATGATGTCCGTGCGCTTCAGCTGCTCGGGCGTCATGCGAGGGCCCTCCATCAGGCTCTTCGCCAGCACCGAGTGCGTCGACGAAAGGGAGGTGCGCAGCTGCCGCGGCGAGTGCGCCGGGTGCGCGGGGCTCGCGGGGTGCGGATGCTGCGGCGGCTGCGGCGACGGCGTCGGCTGAACGGGCCGCGCTTCTGCCTCACCGGTGTCCCGGCGCATCGCTCGGAACTTCTTGTGCGGCTTGTAGGCCTCGTCCATGAGCGACGGGGTGCCGTACAGCGGCGGCGCTTGCAGGGCGCGTTTGAGCACGGGCATGTCGTCGGCGGTGGCGGCCGGCCGTCGGTCCTCCGAGTGTTCCTCCAATGAAGATCTCGGACTCGAGCAGCCCGAACCGGGGCCGACGATGCGCTCGTGTTTCTCATTGCCGGACTCGATGCCGGAGTCCGTTGGCGAATCTAGTTTACGATAGCGAGGTGGCGGGCGTACTGGCGTTACGGTGAGACCATTGTGCGCCAAGTGAGCTACGCCGAGAGCTTCTTCGTCGACGGAGCCGCGCGAGTCGAGCCGCCTGCGTCCGGCTAAGGTAGCGGCCAGCAACGGGGTACCGCAATCACCGACAGCTTCGCCAGATTCGCTGCTCGACACAGATCCGATGGGGCTGCGTGCAGATTCATCCGCGCCGGAGTCGGCCCATGAACAACCTTCTTCCTCACCCCACATCTGCTGCCGCAACAATTCTTTGTGTTCTGTGCGGAACACGACCAATTTCTCCGTGTGGAGTGTACTCAAAGTACGTAGATCCGGAAGAGTGTCCATTAACTCTCGGAGGAAACCAGGCCTGTCGGGTCTGTTTTGTGTCACGACGGTCTGGAGACACGATTTTAGTCTGGCATGCATTCTTTCCACTAGATCGACGTTGCGGAGACCTGGGCGGTCTGGGGTGATTAAAACTATGGCGCAGAACAATCCAATTTCGGCATCAGTGAGGTTCATGGAATTCATGCGTTCCGCGAACTTAAAAGTAGAGTCAACGAGGAATCGCGCATTGGCACCGCTCTGGATAGAGTCTCGTTTCATGAGCTGTCCATTGAGGCAGATGATGCTGTTCAGCGGCGCATCAAACATACAAATAAGTCGCACAAACAGAGCATCAAATAGTCCACTTTTTAGCAGCGTAAACTTGTCATCTTGCGTAAGTAACTGGAACCCGGGAATGAGTCCCGCGAAGTCGATCACACCACGGATTACGTGGGCGAAACGCTGCGAGAACTCCTTCTCCGATTGCAGCTCAGGCGCTGGGTTCAACGGACAAGCCTACAACAAAAGAGAAAAGACATTATTTTTTGTTCGCGTAACTATAATCTGGTAAAAATACTGAATATAATGATGTATAAATACAATGTAAAAGTTAGCTACACTTACCAAAGTTGGTTGTGAATAGGTGGGACAGTCGCGAGCGCGTGCACGCATGGCGGCGACGCGGTCGCGGGTAAACTCGCAAGTGTCGAGGTGCGCGCGGACAACCCGCGCCAGCAGCCGCGGCGCGTCATCCAGCTCCGCCGCGGCGGCTTGCTCGTGGGCGCGCGACGACGACGACTGCTGCATTGCCGCGAGGATGCGCGCTTTCTCGCGCTTCGGCACTCGCCCAAATCGTACAGCTGTAACAATAGAAAATTAACGTTAAAAACATGTCCAGAAAATCCAACAGGCTCGCTAACGAGAACAAAAAGAGGGACGGCGGGCATACCGAGCGAGGTCATACGACTTTTACATGCGGCGGGTTGCAGCTGTCGTTAAGTGCGCGCGTATGCGCCGCGAGACATGTGCACGCACAGCTGATGAAAGAGGGTAGAGTTCATCGCCCGTCGGAGCGAGCCGCCCTCGTCTGGCGGAGCTCGGATCGCGGGGTGCACGAAGCGCGACGCGATTCGATGAACTAGTTCGAGTGACGAGTGACAAAAGCGCGAACCGCGAGGTCATACTAAAAAGTGTTACGACTTTCTCGTGGCGAGCGCTACGCAGAACGAAAGGCAGTATGCGCCGGGGGCGGGCGCGCCGCTTGCGGCGTTCGTGCGCGCGAGTCGGTGAAAGTGTTTGCGCACTCGGCGTACGATTGAAAATGAAAGCGGAGAGCGCCCTCTCGCCATTTCTCCCGACTTTCCCTGCTCAATGTAGGCCGCACCAGATGCGTGGCCTATTGTTCGACAATACTCGATTCAATTTATTAGCTTGATGCTGCTCGCTGCGCCAGATTACCATCAAACAGTTGTGCAGATTTCGTTTCATTTTGTTTTATAAAGAACAGATTTGGATTTTTATTATTACAGATTTAGTATTACTATAGGAATATAGATTTGTAATATTTTCACTTGCTTTTATTAATATGCTTTGGATAGTTTACATATTTAGAGTTATTATTGTATTATTATGATTTCTTTATAATTGAAATAGTTAGGTTTAATACTTAGATATACTTTGATTTCTCGATAGAAAGTTATGAACCTTTTTAATTATTATCCAATTTTATTTTATTATAAGTGCCCGTATGATATAGGTAAACCACGATAAGATTTCAACAATTTAGGTAACCTGATTGTCATATTATAATTTGATGCATGTTTTTATTCGTAACTCACTATTCCTAAGTTCTTATTAAAATAATGTTAATTATAATAAACTATTTCGAAGTTGATATTAACTAGCAGCTTAATAAATATTTAAAACCACTTGTTGAATGTCTGTAACAGTTTCTAAGTAAGTACGCAAATATAAAAAGAATACGTACGAGCATTGTGGTATTTCACAACACCATTCAGGATCCCCTTCAATATTGGTAAATCTTCACCCATGTCTGAGACCATTATAGTTCACTTATAACTAGGTAATTCACAGCCGACGGCCACAGATAACTAATTTGGTAACTACAGTAGATTGAAACTAATATTAATAAGTGTCACATAGCACTAATAAAATAATTATTTCACACGTCACTGTAATCCATAAATGCACGAATATAATCCAAAGGTTGGTAGAACCAAAACTGCGTAGTCAGCGAATAGTAGCGGTAAAACGTATGTGAGTTAGCTTCGCGTTCTCGTAGCGAACTGCGGAGCGACGCTCTAACATAGCGATAATGTGAGGGCTGACGACCGGTGCGCGGGCCGGACTCCCTCGCACTGCGCCGCGGCGCGCGCCGCGCCAACCTTGAACTTGACGCGCGGGCGGAGGGGGCGCCGTCAATAAACTCCGCGCAGGCCCCTGCCCCCGCCGCACCCCCCCACACCCCACCCCCGACGACTCCCGGCGATACGAGCGCCACCTAGCCGTGGTAATCTGCGCTACAAACTACAACCTTGTCGAAGTACGCCGCGAATCTTCTAATTTAATCTTGCGACTATCGAAAGCAGTCTCTATCGACTGTAGCGTTAGTTTGATACGCAGTTGCCAGTTCGATACTAACATTTGAAAAAGACAACTTCTAACTTTTATCCTTAAAATCTTTGTGTCATATTATCTTGTAATTATTTAGTTCTATTTTATTGTTAATTTCTTTCTTGAAACCACTTAAGTATAATTGTCTACAACTATATTTCTATTTATGTATTTATTTAGATAAAGGTATATTTTGGATAATAAATATTCATATCTTTATATAGTAAGAACAATAGCTAATGATTGTTAAATCTTTTTAATATTTTCTAAGTTGTTTTGTTTTGTTTGTTCAGTTTCTAATTTGTTATTATAAGATCGTTAACATTTCTCATCGACAGTGTTTGTTTGTTGTATTATATTTATTAAATATCATAATATTGTTAAAAAAGTAAAATAATTCTCGAAAGTTTATAAAAACATTCTCAAAAAATCAATAAACAAATCTTTATACGTGATTAAAAAGTTTGGGTTGATAAAGTAAAATTTAATAATGTTATTAAAATGAATTAATAACTGTTTGAAAATAAAAAAAAACTACTGCAATTTGAAAGAGTAGGCCCTAAAACGTATTTTAATGTTGACTACAGCTACTCTATATAAAACGAAGCGACTCGGGTGAGCGCCATCTGGTATCGAGTGGCAGAACTACGTAACGGGGTCACAACTGAAAAATTGAATTACAACGTACAAACAACTCTCTTTACTTTAATGAATGAAGTACCTAAATAGTAATTATTTTATTATCGTGTTTGTTTATCGCGTTTCCTTGGACAGGTTTGACTGATATCCATAATAAAGTTATCAAAGTAGCCTACTCTACTTCATTTCTTAAATTAGTGACGCTACGTTTGGAGTTGTAGTAAATGTAAATAAATACAATTATGGTCATGTACAATTAAAGCGGCTCATAAGTACTTTCTACTACTATTACGTTGACAACAAATGCGGTGAAACTGCACGGGGCGATGAACCGCATTACGAAAGTGAAAATACAAATTTCACTCTCGCTCTTACGAAATGCACCTTTCTCCGCTTTCACCGCGCGCGGTGAGCACGGCGCTCGCGGGCTAGCGCGGGCGAGCGCGGGGCGAGAACGAGGCGATGTCGCAACGAGCGCGCGGCGACTGCGGCCGTCGACCCGCTTAGCGTGCGCTCACCCGCGCTTGCATAACCGACCTCCCACACCGCTGACACCGCACGCGTCCCGCGCCCCGCCGCCCGCGCTTGCCGCGAAATAGGATCTGATCGCGGAGCAGCACGCGCGCGCGTCCCACTTGGCGTGCAGATGACAGAATACCTATACACGCGAGATTGCGCGAACGACCTTCCTATGCTAATTGCGTATGCGTACCGCGACGCGCTCTACGCACACACACACGCACACATGCACCCGCCGTAACATCAATTAGCGACACATTCCCACTCAACAAGATTGCATAATTTGCACAGATTTAATATTTATCTAGTCTTGGATAATTCAAAACAATCACAAAGTTGCAATTAAATATTATTCGCTTGAAATGACACTTTTTCGCAAGCTTTTAATTTTAAATAAAAATGTTTTATGTGTTGTTAAAAATGTTTTAATATTTTACTATTTTATTTAGGTAAGATTGCGAATATTACTTTGCAACTTTTGAATATTATTTAGAATTTTTGGAATAAAACAAATGATAACTCACCATCTCTGCTCATGCCGACGGCGATACATTTTTTCAATCGGCAGTACTGGCACCGATTTCTGTTGATTCTTAGGATGGAGCACTGCTGATTTTTGGTACAGGGTCTGTACTGGATCTTCTGCTGGATGGACCGCCGGAAGAAGCCCTGAGGATCACAACGGCATTTAGAGTCTCGCTCCGGGTCGGAGCTCTCGTCACTGGAGCAGCCCGAGTCGCTCGAGTCGCGGCGGGCCTCCAGCATGCTCACTAAGACCGAATGCCGCTCGCGCAGCTCCGCACCACATGCCATGTCACGCACCATTCACTAACAACCAGCACTCACTCGGCAAATCCACTACCGCCGCGCCCTAAATCCGTACCGTGCGGGACGAGGTGATCGCGTGTGAGAGGTGCGCTGCACCGACGCGGGTGATGGTCGACGGCGAACTGTGCGGGCGCTGCGGCGCGCGGCGCACAGTTACCCGCGCGACCTACTTGCCGGCCGCCGACCCACCCGAGAAAGTGAGAGTGCCCCCGGCCCCCGCGCGCCGCGCCCGCTCGCGCTCCTAACGGTTCACGCCGCTCTAGAATGCGCCGTCGCCGCTGCACCGGTGCGCCGGATATAGGCCGGGCGCATCCCGGCGGGCGTCGCGGCGCGCGGTCGTTCACCCCGGGTCGACGACCGTTCGATTGCACAACGGCCGCGAGCCCCCCGCGCCCCGCGCTGCCCGGGAGCTAGGGCGCGGGCGGCTCGGGCCGACGACCGGCTCGGCGCCCGGTGACGTCAGCCGCGCGTCACGGCCTACCTCAATGCGCGCGCGCTCCTCTCCGGGCGCCGGGGGTGCAGCGGTCCAATTTAATTACCGAATCGATGCAGCGCGTGCCCTACTATCGCTCAAATGTATAACTACCTAGTTAACCCCGCGTGCGAGCTCCGATTTTTGAGAGACGTTACTAGATCAGATTGCAAGAGATACCATGTACTACTATGCACTCCATAATAAGAGCCGATAAAATAGTACACCTAACGAGACTTTAAAGGTGCACAACAGATGAAAGAATATAAATATTAGAATATATAGTTATTAAAAGTCGATTAGCAGAAATGAGTAGCAGCAGGTCGAGAGGAGCGAGCGGCGAAGGCTGCGTTGGAGGCGGGGGCGCGGGGGGCGGCGGCCGGGTCGGTGGCCCAATTTCGTGCTGCCATCGATCCATTGTGCGCTGTGCGAGTGGCCCATAATTGGTCGCAGCGGGCACTGACCGCCCGCCAGGTCGATGACCCGCTGCCGCGAAAACAAAACCTTCCTCGCTCGCTCGTATTCTACTTCGTGTGTATATTGTTATGTGCCTATCATAAGTGTCAAGACTCGAGTGGATTATCAAAGTCTATAAGAACATGTATAAAAAGCTACAAGAGACAATATAACTATGACAAGTACAGTTGATACGTAGTCGAGATCGATGCAGCGGCTCGCAACAAACAAACTAGAGATGTCGATGACCTCTATGTAATTAACACGGTCACTTCGATTTGTATTCTGAAAAATATATTGTTCTACTTACACGAGTCCCAGATTTATGTACGCATAAAACATGATATTTCCTCTTTTAGACTATTTAAAATGTATTAATAGTTGAGTGGATCTATTTCTTCGTCTACCCATTACCTCCTGTCCCACTGCTGGGCACAGTTCCTCTCTTAATACTCTTAAAGTGAGAGGAGATTTAATCCTTCGGTCACTATGTTGACCAAGTACGAATTTGTAGACTTCACAAAACCTGTTTTTAAGAACTCTACTTAACTTAATTAGTCAGAGGTGCCTGGGATTCGAACCTCGGACCGATTGAAAGGCCGAGTTTAACCACTAGGCTATCACAGCAATACTGGACCTATTTATTGATTTATTACGTACGAGTGAATTTATATAGACGCGGTTATTCTCGTAGTCACGTGTGTATGATATAATACATTACTTTACGCTGTTTCATGCACATGTTACGTGGAACATTACTATTCATAACAGCAAACGAGGTAATCCTCGGTAACTCATCGGCTACTTTGTAACGTATGGTGGATTAAACTAGTTCATTATTACATGAATCACTAAAACCCTAAAACATACTTATAGCGATTTTATTTACTATCAGATTTAAAATATACAAAGGTGAGTCAGATGGCGATATGTGACCGTTAGTAGATGAATGACGTCATTTGGCTCATGGTGCATAATGTTGATAATACGGGTAAATAACGGTGAAGGAAGACTTCATGAGGAAATATATATACCTACCTAACTACCTACTTGAAATTTCTGGAAAATGTGATAGGTGAAATTTCGGTATCAATTCGCACTTGAACTAAGGACTAGGGTTTAAAACCTAATCCTAAACGAAAATCCGTTCCCAGTAGTGGGATAGATGACTTAATAATGATAATGATTAATGACAACGTCACAAGTAGTAGTCATAAGCTAGTTAGCTAGTTTCGTCAGCGCCAAGTGGGTCGCGTCTAGATTTTTCGACACAGCCCGTTGCTTAGCGTCCGCAATAAGCCGGACTGTCGTTCACGTTATATTGACACACTTAGCAGAGCCTCCCGTATCGCCTTTATTAAACTAATTAGGGAGGAAAATGTGTTTGAGGATTGTAGGCCATTATTCATAATAATAAATGTAGGTAAGTACTAGTTTATTGTAAATAGAACACGTTACGTTTTTATTATAAATCAAATACATTTTCATTTATTGATATTTAATATATATGTACTCATTAATTACTTATAACGAGCGTCAATCTGTGGACTTCCCCGTGCACAGTTTTCTACACACAAACTGTTATCTATATTACTGTTATATTATCAGGGGATATATTGAATCTATCATTCACTTAACCCTTAAGTCACCAAGATCTTAATCCCTAAACGTAAAACTTTAAAACCTTTGGAAGATATTTTGAAACGACTCCATTTTTTTTTATGAGGTGACACAATTGCTTCCGTTAGATCTTCCTACCAGGTGGAAAAGGAACTCCTCAACCTCATATGTTAGAGTATTTCCTCGAACTAGGGCAAAGTAAATAAACACTGATGATATAGGGCAGCATAAGGCGTTTGGTCTTTAGCAGTTGAATTCTAAGCAGCGAACTTTACTTCCTTTATTACCTTTTTTTAGACCTTTTTATCATGTAATCATCATATAATGAGAAACATATTTTATAATTGCCTTACTATACGTCCCATCAAACAAATACTCAGAAAAAATATGAGATATGAGATAAAACGAAATGTTATGGTGTATTGTTCTGAGGGCAATGAATGTGGATCGCAAGGTACAAAGTGCGGTTTGCTTCGTATCGGTAGGGTTGTGTTATCCTATTTTTTTACGCCTTTACGAAGACTTTTGTTTATATTGTATGGTTACAAGATATGCCTAGTGTTACCAGGACTGTAAGTTACACATCCCTGTGAGATTACAAAGTATATTCGCGTAAGGGTGCCGCGTATTTTATATGTTTTAGGGGTATATGAAAGAGGGAACTACAATTAAAACAGAATTCGTCCGGAAATTGATCGAATGCAACGAAAAAGATATTTGACTTAATACAGCCTTGAAAATAAGTTTAAAATAACTTAAGTAGGTCTCAACGTTCTAAAATTGTTACATACATTGTAGTTATAACTGGGTGAGGCAGCAGCGGTGAAATAAAAACAAAATGAATAGGGTGGTATAAAGTACCTATACTTTGGACCAGTATAAGTGTGATGTGTATTTTATTATCCTTCTCTTAAATGTATTATATTTCAGTACACAATAAATTTACATTTTTATTACATATGTAACGAAACAGCTGTTATTTACATAGGTTAAGCGCAAAACTGTTCTATGGGTACTTATTATCTTGCAAAATATAAAGAAAACAGCTGTTATTCCGCGTAAGATTAGCATTGAGCCTTAAAGTGGCAACCTTACGGCTAACGGTCCGCGGACAATGACTGCCGACGGCGGCTCACCACCGAAAACATGCTGACGCATCGGTGTTTTCCGAGGAACTTCGCCACTCGCCTAACAGTCCGCTACGTGCGATGTTGCGATAACGTTGACTCATATAGCCCCTGATTCATTCCCATTTCCCGCTACGATATCGTTAATTTATTTTTAGCACTAAGCTCTATGGCCTGACTGAATATTAAGTGGGGATAAACCCGGCATGTCCTACGCGTAGGAGGCAATGGCCTAATGGGTTCATTGAGAGAGAATGGATATATAATCGTCTTTGGTTGTTATAATATTTGAAGTGTTTGATGCTAATTTATAATTAAAACAGCAAATTTAAATTATAAAACAAATGTATGCCAGTTGATAAAGAAAATAATTATTTATATTATGTAGCATAAGCAATGAGTAATGTAAATGGGTAAATATGATTCAATAAGGCAATTTATTTTTTACGATTTGTAACAATAAATAATGTTATTTCGATTTGTAAACAACAATGAACTATGAATTACCTATTATGTCAATAGGTGAGGTATTGATTGATATGATTACATTTTGAATTTGTTGTGAAACATGAAGATGAGCAAACACCCATTGTTATACCTAGTTTGAATTGATGAAGAAGTAATTTAAATTATTACATATATTCCATTTTAAGTCGTGAAAATTAGTGATTTGTAACGTTAAAAATCTCATTCGTTCACTTAGCAACAGGATAACCGAACAGTGAATGTAACAGGATAATCAGTCCCAAGGCCCGAGTTCGGTGAAGCCGGTGCGAGTTGCGGAAATCGTAAGCGCATGACGTGGGACGTTCTCGATATGCGGTAAACATGCGGCGGGAGCAACGAACTTTGTGCTGACAGTTCAAAATTATGTGGGTTACGCTCGTTGCGGACATACACTCGCCGTAAACGTTGCGAGGAGGCTGGGATAGGGCTGCTGCTGAACGTTGTGTTTTATGTAGAGCAATTTGGTTGCCTTTTTTGGTATAGGTTTGTGATCAGTATTCCCATACCATTCGGTGTTTGGGATACCTTGGTTAAAATATAAACAAGTAGTTACCTACATTTAACCGAATAATGGGTCCATAAGACCAGGAGCCTTATGAAGAAAAAACTAAACTAACGTAACAAAGTAACGAAATAAAATTAATTTATATTATTTAACTGAATTTTAATTATTTACTTTTATTTTTGTAATAACAATTGTATAAGTAATTATGTACCCAATCAAAATATCGAAGAAGTAATTGAACAAGTAAAATATACACTTGTAAACAGTAGGTAAAAGTAAGACCGGCAGAGACTATTAAATATTAAAAGCATTCCCAAACTTAAATGTTTATGTGTATTACCAATACGATTACAAATGTTCTACAAATGTTTCCACAAGGTTACGTGTGGCAACCCTACGTGGAAAGGCGCTACGAGCGAGGTCGTCGACCGCGCCCTGCACAAATCGGTGCCGAAAAAATAAGCGACCCACTTCGGAATTATGTCGGCCACCGAACAAAGCGCCGCTCACTCCGCGCTAGCGACTTTAGGTAAACAACACACATTTATATTAAATTATATTGTACGATGTATGACTGTATTATATTATTATTATGTGTCATAAACAATGTTAATTGCTATTAGTTATAATAATAAAGCGGAAAATTATCGGTGTTTAATTTAGTTTACTTTGATTCGGTTTGATTTAACGTATTTTATGTAATTATCTTTTTGTATTTTTACTACGACAGTTTTTTTTTCTTTATTTACTACATATTTATTACTATAAAAAATACAGAGCATCTTATAGACTACAGAATAAAAGTACTAAGAATCAGCTGATTGCCTACGTATCGTATAAAATCCCTAGTTAAAATATTCTCGTTAATAAAATTGTGTTTCATTTGATGTAACTTATTTATTCACAGTTATTTTATAATCAGATGTGTGAATTTGATTAACGGTAACGGTACACTGCATTCATTTCTAAAACAAAGACTTCTTTACCTTATTAGGTGGTAGACATTACGGAAATTTTGGCGCCATAATCTTTGACTTAAGTTATAGTTGCGCGGTCTATACAAGCAGTAAGATAAAACTTATAATAACAAAATCAATTAATTAAATACGTCATGACAACAGCATATGTAACTTTTATTGACAAATACCTAGGTATCAAGTTAACAACAAAGTAGGTAATTGATTCAGCGGTATTTTCGTTGAATCAGTCGTTTTTATAATCGTAAACAGTTCATTATTATTTTGTTTTGATATAAAATTACGAATACCTAATGCAAGGTAGCAAAAATATTGTTATTAAAAAAGAAACGACCCAAATCAGAGGTCTGACTCCGAACAAAGAACTCACGACCATTCTCTTTATGATTTTATTGCTGTTAACTTTTCGTAATAAAAAGTGGACAAGTGTGGTTCTACCTATAGTTAAATTATAGAGAAACAACGCCTTTAAATTGAGATAAGTAATATTAAATAACCGAACATTAGAATCCAATAAGATTGTACTATGAATGTAAACAAGTGACGATGTGGAAAGAATGTCAAAATATTAATTAGATAATTATTAATTTCTACCTTTGTACATAGGTACATAATGTATATTTACAGTATGTGTTATTGATCAAAAGATAAGTCACATTTCGAATGTTAAACGCATTGTCTTAAAGGTAAGTTGAAATAATCAATTAACCGACAAAAAAGTTAAGGTTATATTTATTACAATGTGAACGTGTAGCAATAAACACGGGTTCGTTGACATCGGTGCGTACGGACATACGCCCCCCGCCTCGTAGTGTTGTAAAAACCATTCATTCAAGTTTCCGCTTAAAGCCGCTCGTGAGCCGAGCAGCACTGTCGCGACTACACGTAGCGCCATCTCGTGGCGAATAGCTGAACTTCGGTACAAGTTTAAAAATGTCGTCGCTAGTTGGCGCGGCGATAGCGCGTGTTACTTGGCGCGCTCTATGTTCTCGATAATTGCTTACGTAAGAAATCTGCGGCTATTATTATTCTATAAATATTATTTTGTCAACAATTTTTTTATCTTTTTGTCACTAGAAATATGAAGGTTAAAGAAACTGCAGTTGTTAGTATAGTCTCTGTCTGGAGGTTTCGATGTCGTGTCGCGTCATTCGCAGCACAATGCACCAGACTGGGCCCCGAAGGACATGCTTTGTTGGAATAAACGAGCAGTCTCGTATCGCATAAACCAGTCCACTATACACACTTGCACTTCTATACGTTCGTTTCCTCGGCGCTTTTACGCTCATGAATATGACCTTTCTAAGGTCGGGGTGCTGTTACCATTGTTATAGTACAATTAAGTGGTTTTAATGCGCTTTAAATAAATTAAATAATTTAACGATTTAACACCGGATACAGGAGTATATTTGAGGTCGTAAAAAACATTATATAAATAGGCTGTGACAAAACAGTTAAGATTTTTTTTTGTTTGTCAAGCCATTTTTTTGTTGATTTTGTTCGGTCAACTTTAGTATTATTAAAAAAAATCTTACATTCAAAACGATTAAGATCGAATTCCATAGAGCGAATACTAGTGATATTATATTTATTATGATACACAATCAGGAAGTGTTCGTATTGAAATCAGCCAAGTGCAACTTCTCTTGGACGTTCACCTAGCACATTATTTGCTACTTTCGACAGCAACCTTCTACGTACACACCCGAGACGGAAAAGTTTCTCAAGGTAATTATTATCAGGTAGGCGTCTCTACATTTCCTGCAATCATCATGATAAAGTAAACATTTGCGTTGATTTATAGGTTAAGTTTGGTTTATATTGACAAAAAATGTATACAAAAAATAGTTCATGATGGAGCTATCATTATCATCTTTCAATAAATTACCATATAAGAACTGCTATAATCTAGAAATTACTGGATTCATAGGTAATATCTATATTATATCATAATAATAATGTTGTGTGCGACGACTGGCTAGCGACCAGTTTTAGTTTTAATCTTATTAAAATGCTTATTTCTGTGAATTTCGATGGACCCAGATCGAAGTATGAGACATTCACATTCTTTATTAAATAATATCATATTAATATAAGCGCTTCCAAATAAATAATTGAATCATTTGAAACCTTAGTGAGTCTCGTGAACAAATTAAGCTCCCGATTTTTGACCTCGACCCTATCCGATAGCAAAAAAAAGGGAACGTGAAAAGATTTCTTTAGGTCGTTCCCGTGTGATTGTATCGGAGACAGGTATCCAAAACAAAAATAATAGAATTGGGGCGCAGGGGCTACCCGTCTAGCCGAGGACAGCAGGTACCTCAAAGTACCCAAAAACCGCTTTTGTAAATTCACACGCTTTTGTTTTGACTTACATGGACATAGACTCGGCCGTATATTAAATAGGGTCATACACGAGGTCGCGAATACAAAATTAATGAGTCAAACGAAAAGATTTGATATTAAAACACCCATGGCCAGGCTTTGTTCATCGAGTCCACAGAGATTGTCTTCCGTGTATCGCGACCTTGTTGTCGTTCTAGGACATTCAGAAAGCTGCCACTTGTAATGTTTACAAAACGGTTTATGTGTTATAATATATGCAGGGGCTTCTTGAGTGGCGCACGTAGCATTTCGCTACCTATGAATAAATATAATTGAAGTGGCTATTATTACAAATTAATTTTATAAGTTTAGGTATGTGTTATCAAGACATATTTTTTTTAAAGTCTTTTCCTAGAAAAAGTAATGACTCTCTCTTGTTCTATAAGAAAGTACCTACCTATGTAATATTCCCGTGTGAGATATAAATAAAACTTAACTTTATAGAAACTGACAGTAGTTACGTTATTTTCTAAATCTGCGTTCCTACAATGAAAAAGAACTTTAGAACGCAAGACCATCTTAAACAAGTATGTGAAAACGATATCGAAAGTGCTATGAGCTAAGCAACGAGGACGGAGAAAGGCGATCAGAGCGAGCAACTCCGAGCTACTTCCCACTACGTTTAGCGAATAGAAACGATCGTTACATGATCTGATTACACCGTTTCATCTGGATCTAATTATCTCGTCTTATGACACTTGATGACACAATGATAATTGCGCTAATGTTCCTAGATGTAAAGGTATTGCCGAGTGAGTGCTGTAACATGGTATAATACGAAATTGCGGTCGGTACTAGTGAGCATTTTGGACACAATTAGTCAGAAAATGAATAAATTAAATGTTTTAAGTTAACGAATTTAAATGATTTATTTTTTGACCTTCAATATAATTTTGAGGATACATAAATATGAAATTTCAATGTAAATTGTAGTTAAAAGAACAATATCCAATATAAACATGACTGATTGGTAAGACTTGAAATTTTAGTATCAAAAAATTCAATTTAGAGCAACGTTATTCATTCTTAGAGATGCTCAAATATATATAATTGAATCAAATGTAATATTTACCTTGCAGCCCTCACAGGAATGCACGCCGTAATGGAATCCACTTGCTTTATCTCCACAGACACGGCACAGGACGGTGGTACCGTCGAACTCTGTAACAAACACAAATAGACCGCTTAAAATAAACTCCTTGTTTTTAACGTAAGGCATTACCGGCTCACGGGCGAGGAAATGTGGCTGAAACTTTGAAGTACATTATGAATAGAGGTTTAAACGAAGTAGTTCAAATTAGTAAAATAAGACACAAATGTTTGATAAAATGTTATGTACAATACAATAGTGAAGATATGGTAGGAAAGAGTTATTGTTAAGACGTGTTTATAAAACCCTAGTAATTTTTCACCAAAGATTATATAAGAAGTTGTAAGATGTGCAAATAAAAAAAATCGTTCTAAAGTCCAAATACATTATTATTCATATTCGCAAACTACTTTCATCTACCTAACTACATTATACAGAGCTAAGACTACTACTTAAGAAGTAGGGATGATGCAGATTTACTCCTACGAAGAGTCCTACCAACTTTATTTAAGGTAAGCTGCGCATTTCAGATTGACATGTTTCAATTCGATTTCGTATTATAAACAAAAACATTGTGTTTAGGTAATACCCTAAAGTGACCCACAAAAAATCGTATGAAATAAGTTATTTTATCCAGAGCAAGCGGGTATGCCATCCACCTGATAGTAAGTGGCCAGAGGTGACCATGAACATCTCTAATCAACCCCAGGCAGGATTAAGGTCAACCACAAATGCGTTGCTACCCCAAGCACCAAGTAGAAACGCCGTGTAAATAATTATTCAAGCATAAAGTCCCAAGTTACGAAGATTACGGTGTTCGTTAATGCAAAACATCCTGAGTGTAAGCAGGTATGTGTAACAAACACACATGACGCCATATCGCACGACCTTGTCGCAAGGAGCGTTCAACTGCGATTAAACGTTACTGTGGAAACGTCTTATATCTAAGAAGAAAACGTAAACCGATTATGAGATCTTTGACTTGATCTTTGACCGATTGTGTTTTCTACTAACTACAAATATTTACTCCAAGTTAATGCTTTTTTTGACCTTGCCTTTCTTTTGTGTTATCTATAATACTTATCTTCTTTGTGAAAGTAATATCAGACAATTTAGAGCAATCTTTTAACTTAAATTGAAATTATTTCTCAACGGAAAACTCAATATCCAATCGAATAATTTGAAGAATGAAATATTAAGGTGGTATATATATAAGTTGGTATAGGTATATTTATATTAATATTGTTCCCTTCATATAGTTGCATATTAATACATCATCATCATCAACCCATTCCTGTCCCACTGCTGGGCACGGGTCTCCTCTCAGAATGAGAAGGGTTAGGCCATAGTCCACCGAGCGCTGGCCTATGTGTGTATTGGTAGATATTGTCATATTAATACAATATTATCAAGTCCCAGCGTATTATTAGCGAAGGTATATTGCGCAATTACATACAAATTACAAGCGTAAATAAAAAGTGACGTAACAAACATGTTGCGTGTGTTGATGACAGTGAATAGTTATTTTAGAAAGCGCTCTTTCGATCACTGCGACTGTGTCGTCGACCCCAGTGTCTCTTCAATTGAATCTGATATTGAAGAGACTTTCTTTAGTCAATCGATATTATTACATTTGTTTGAAAAAACTACTATATAATTACATTAAATTCTTTAGTGTTTAGTGAGATAACTGCAGTCGTTAAGTCGTTTAGTTGAAATAACTAATGACTGAATCGATTTATTTAGTAGGTCAGTGATGATGATAAATCAGGTCCTGGCGTAAATGACGTAGACGTAGCGTTGAATTAAATGTTCATCCAATTTTATGTATTGGACGTCGTAACAGCAAGTATGATTTTTATATTCTTCAAAGTACATTAAATGACATTTTTTCTCATGTATTGATAAATATTATACCGATATGTTTTTACTATTATTAATTCGCAAGTTAGCGTTAACCTTGAATTTTCAATATTGTCAATCGTAAAACTATATTCGATCCATTTTTCGAGTCGTCGTTTACATGTAGGATAGTGTTACCCGACTTGAGCGGCGGAGGGCGGCGGGCGGCGACCAGGAAACAGGTTCGTGCGTTCGGCGCCCCCGACTGCTCTCACTTTCCCCTTGCCTTGCTTGCAGTCATTTGTTTATTGGTAAGGGAGCGGGCCCGGCTTTTGGAAGACTTTCTATTTCTGGCGTGCACCACTCGCCGCGGGTCGACGTTCGGCGCGGTCGCTTTCTATGGTGTTACTTTCTTTTTTTAAGCGCATATGGTCGCTAGTAAACGAGCTCATCTCCGAGCTCTATAGACGCGATGCCGATGCACCGCGGTGGGGATCACAATGGAGCAGAGAAAGCGATTCGAGACGTAACTGGTGCAGTTGCAAAAGAATCGGTAGCGTGCAGCCATTTCTCCTCGTGTGATGCAACTCGAGCGTTTTTCTAAGGCGCGCGTGTGAGAGTCGCTCGTTCGTTACGTCAATTAAAGAGACGAGGAAAGTGCGAGAAAGTCGTACACATAACGCGAGCGGCGACCGACCGTGCAAATACTGCGCACCGCCGATCTGTGTCAGGGCGATGTTTGTTTATAAATAATTAGTCCAGCATAACAACAATCACGTTTCCTACTGCGTCCGCCACCAATACAACACGTTCCGTCGTCGCCACCCTGACACATGCGAACTAATGCAGTTTCGTACGTGAGCTCCACAAGGTGCTCTATTAAAACTGCAGTATAATATCAATAACACCGAACGTAATCAAGGACATTCAACTTATTCAAGCTAGTAGTCGAGAGCTGATATGATAGTGTAATCACAAACAGGGTCCGTGAAACGTGCATCGAGAGAAAAGTAAAAGTGGTACGACAAGGCGGAAGCTAGCGTCGCGCAGACGTCGTCATAACTACTCGCCCACTGCTCTTCCAAATAACTATAATAATTGTTTCATTGCGTGTTCCGGTACTTACAGCCTTTCCCATATGCTAGAAAGGATATCATTAATAAATATTTCACGGGAGTCGAGCAGAACGGTTAACTCTTTTGTTGATTTTTAAGATTGTTAAGTCGAATAGTAATCGATTTCGATAAGATCATTAAGAATCCAATCGATAGGGCTCCCTGCGGACCAGTATTGAACCCCATCAATTTGCGCAGGGGCGAACGATTCGTGAAGTGTTGTTCATGTTTTGCACAAAGCTACTAATTGTTTTTCGGCGAGCCCTACCAACGGTAATGTTCAACAATTCATCAATCAACATTCGTTTCGCAATCGGCTGTGAAATTGATATAAAATTACACGTTACTTTACTTTGTACCCCTTTCTGTATCAAAGCGTAAATATTGTCATTAATCAAAATTCTGCCGTTAAGAGAAAAAAAACTTTAAAAAATAATAGATTGAGTTTGAAGAATTAATTGAATGAAAGATTACTTTTGTAAGCTCCTGATGTGCAGAGAAATCATAACTCTCCAATATACTCGTAGTGATGCTTATTATTTTTACGAAATAATTTAATTTTTTACCTTTTAGAAATTTAATTTTAACTAAATAATGTTTATTGAAATATTTTATTCTTTACTACGTTTTAATTCTTGGCACATTATATTTTTTATTATTATAACTAAATAATTTATTTTTACCCTTAGAGATAATTAAAAAAAATGACCTACATTGGTTACTATTATGTCCAATTGTAACAATAACAATTCTATAAATATAAATATTTGAGCATTTAAAAATATAACTGGCCTACAAAATAAAAATATCCTCATTGTATTACGTGAATGAATGTAACTTTAAATTAACCCGAATAGTTTTGATTATATGGCGGGAGTCGGAGGTAAACAAACCGCGGCGAAGTTGGCGGGCGGCCCTACCTATATGCAGCTCCGGTTCCCGTTCCTTGTGCGCCGGGCTCATCATGGTGTCCACCGGCGTGGGGGTGTCGTAGCGCCCGTAACTGCTGTCCGGAGACATCACTTTAAAGTCATATGAATTAAAACTAAACAACTGTCGTCTGTCGCACTTCACTTCACGTCAGGCACATCCGAGCCCGTGGGCTCAAAGCGAGCGATCCGCGCTCTCCGTTCTCGTATATGGGACAGGAGTGCATGGGCCGAGGCGCGAGGCCGGCACGTCTCGAGGGATGAAGGTCGCTCGACCCGCGATACTACCGCCGCACGCGTCGCGTGCGTCTCGCTCGAGCTCGATCGACGAACTGAGCTCGAGCCGCGCGCCGTCTTCCACGGTGCCGCGCGATCCTTCCCTTAAGAGTGAAAGTCTGCGAAACGATCGCTGCTCCGTGCGATACGATCGGTTCCGCGGCGGAGCGGTGGCCGCCGAGCGAAACTCGCCCCTGTGAGCCGTCGGAGCCCGGCAGTTTGCGCTTCGAGGCGAACGTCGGTGCGCTTCGAACTCCGGTCCCCGAGGTCATTGCCGCGCTGGTCGCGGACCAATGGAGAGCGCGCGCAGCCGTGCGCGGCCAGCCATTGGAGGAGCGGAGGCCCCCGTCCCGCGACTCCGCCGGCGCGCTCGAGTTCGAAGACCCGAACCTTGCGGGCGCACGGCGGCCAAGGTCGCGCGAGAGCGGTGCGGACTGAGAGCCGGCCCGATACGTTCGAGTGGGACGCAGTCGGAGCCGTGCCGGTTGCGTCACACTACGAAAATATTTTTGGTGATGGAACGCGAGTGAACTTGAACACGAAATCGAGCTAATGGATGGCGAATGCTGTGTAGGTCGCCGCGTGACGGAGTGACCCGCTGCCGCCCGGCCCGCTTGCCTGCTTCCCTCCTAGCACACACTTCCGGGACACTCTCACCGACCATTTATTTTCGATAAGGTTCCGCAAAATTGTTGATGGCACGAATTTATTAACAGAGAATGCAACATTACAGCCAGTACAGTACTGAAATAGCTGACACAAGACCATCATTGGATGATTTTAATTTTTAAAATGCCTAATTGCGCATATATCATTTTTAATTAATTTCGTACATATTAATAGAAACAATATAATTGTATAATAGGAAATTATATTAATAGTTTTTAGGCCAGGTAAAAGGTAAATAAAATATTAAAATATCACTATCACTTCACTAATGAGTGTTAGGTCACGCTCACATTACGGCGTTATCGCATATTTATTTGTCTTAAATTCCCAACAAGCACCAATATTCCTGAGAACGCACAGGCTTATTGATAAACAAGTTTCTTTAACCGATAGGTACATGATTTAATTTTATATAATAGATGCTTGTATTACTGGAATACGAAGCTTGTTTGTGAAGCGTTAGAGTGGAGATTGTGTTGTCGCGTCGGCTATTTACGTGATAAAGACGAGTGGCGGTGGGCGAGGGTGAATGACCGGGAAATTTTGGCGCAGGCCGGTCAAGGCCGTCGCCCGCGCAGGCGCCTTGTCACATTTCCACCAAATACCACTGCTTTCTTAGCCGCCATTTATTTACTTCATAATTATTCCAGATTCTAAATTCAAAATTGTTATAAATTATTTTGGCGTATAAACTACAATCGTGTGACTAATGCCACGTTCGAAATCCAAAATCGTTAACGAATGGAATTTATGTTTACCAAAGAATTACTTATTTGTTGGTTCTGTTAACAAAATCCAATGAGTTAATCGGATAATCATGGAATTGAGAGCAATGTATAATAATTGAAGGTTAAATACATTGCTATCCACATTTCCGGGAAAAATGTATCAAAACAAATTGATATTGTCAGTATATTACATAGATTAGTAGTATATTAATATTAATTTGGCAGAAACAAAACTGTATATTTTTTATTTGAAAAGCGAATCTTTTTTATTTAGTAGCTATTGTAGAGTTAGTTAGTATTAGTTAGGTAGTTTAAATTACAAATGAAAACTAATTACGTCATGACAGACTAGACTATTAAAATGTAAAGTACCTACTTATTCATCTACCTGTAATACAGGTTGTATTCAGGTATTGATGGTAGTAGGACTGTTTGTAGTTCGACTGCGTGGCACAACTACCACCCCTCGACTGCTTGAGAAGAGGTGTGAGTTTGACAGGTACCGATTTTAACATTTTGGCGTAAGAGATAATTAACAGGTACCTATGAGCCGTTCCCACACACACCTCACAAAAAATCATGTGCTTATGATCGACCTCATATACAACTCTAGTCCTATTTGAGGTCAGTAATATATGAATAAGCACTTAATACCTATCTGTTTTCGTTTTTAGACACGACTAAGAGTAAAAACTTAAATCGGCATGAAAAAACTTAAAAAAGGATTGCCTCACCAATATGGTGCGTGGATGAAAGGTGTTCGCTCATAATGCCATTATTTGAAGTTTTTGCTCAAAAAAGCTTCAGAAATTTCGCCAAACCCATTTTTTCTGTAAAGTCGCTTTTTAAAGGTTTCTCGTTCTTTAAGTTTCCTCCCACGTGACGGGATGTTTAGATTTTAGACGGCGCGGTTGCAAAACCGAGCCTTTTGTTAAGGGTTATTTATAAAAATGAACTTTATGAAGTATTTTTCCTACTTGTTTTGATTCAACCTTGTACAGAAACGTTAAATTGTTTTATTATTTCATTATAAGGTACTTATATGGAAATAATAAAATATAATAAATTTACCTATATAATTAAAAATTTTAGAAGTACTCAATAGTAGAGATCTATTATAGATAAAGCCTACGTTCAGTATGTTAGGTAAGTTGTGCACCTGTGAACAGATTTCTATGGGCTCATATTTCTGTGTCAAGCGATACTTTTTGTTCTTAAAACATTTTAAGCTAATCGAAAGTTTCCTATCAAAAGTTAGTAATCCACAAACAATAAAAAACGTAGCATATGCACACAATAATAAGTACGTGAAAGTGAGGAGCGCAATTTTTTTACTTCCTTCCGCTGCCCTCACTTTTAATATTGGGACGTTGGTTTCAAATTACTTTAATAGCTTCAAACTTGGTATCGGACACTGGCCTTTATGTCTGTGATTATAGGGGTTATAATTGTATGTTTATAGTAATAAGAAGTCGGGTGTCCCGTCAGTCGGTAGCCACATGTATTACAGTGCATTGTTAGCTGTGACCGCAGTCAATGGGGCCGATTCACTTTTGACGATCTCGTTGGATCGGACGTATTTTTTACTGTTCTATAAAAAGCCATCCGAGTGCCATATTGTTTGCAATTTATGGCTTCCGTTTTTTCTATTTCCGAATTAATGGAATAGTAAAAAATTGGAGCTAAAGGTGGTAAATTCGATTAGGAAGCACTACTCTAACAAATATGTCTGACTGTATGTCTTTCTCCTATAATAGTCTAAAAATAAGGTTGGCATCAGTGACATGATTCATACATAGATGGAAGCTTCTGAGGTATCTACAAGTCATTTTTAGGGATGGTTACTTTGATCTTAACAAAGTATTTGACCAACAATTGGGGTTGTAGAGACTACTAAAGGTCAAGATGAAGTCTGTACTCATTGCTACTTCTATTAATTTACAATTTTTAGGCATAAAGACCAATTCTTTTTTTTTATTACTTACTTTTTGTGGTCTCGTGAAAGTCGTATTTGTGGGTCACACACACAATTAACGTTAACGTTATTTTTCCCATTTTTTTTCAATACCATACCGAAAACAATACAACCAAGTCCTTTGCGTTTTATGCGCCTATAGCAAAAGTTTGTATAGAAAAAACGATAATGACGTTGGAATTATGCAGGGTCGTTACAGTGTCCTTTGTAAAGGCAATAAAGTGGCGAGGCGGGCGGCCTTCCCACTGGACCAAGGACACAGGACAATGGCGGGCCAGCCACACCAACGGCTCTACAATGTCACTAGGTGAACCGGATATAATATTGGGACATTATTTTATAAGATACATACTGTTACTTTACAAACAGTAGGTACTTTATTAAACGCATAGTTTAAGGGTAAGTTTTTTAACATTGAGTGTTAAAAAGGAAAACAATTTAAGATAAATAAATGAAAAATGTTGGGTAATGCACTACTTTGTTTATTTATTTAATTTTAAGTTTAATTAAATTAGAAATATGGTAACTAACTTTCTATTTAATTGAGAACCACACGTGGCTACGTTTTAAAAATATTGTATTTAACTAACAAGAGAAAATTATTTTCATATGTAAAATGAACCATCCGGTAATATTTCAATTGGTTGGTCACCCTACTGTTACCACTTTTAGAACCTCTATTATCGCACTCATAAATTACTTTAACAGTTTAAATGTGGTCAACAGCTCGGTTTTGTAAACAACAATGCGACATATAGTTACTAATATAATACTCGGAATAGATCATGAACGGAAATAATGCACTTGAAAGTGGGGTAGGGATGTAAATTGTAGCTATTTTTGGCTTATAATTGCAACTAAAGAGCTGCTATTTTTGGTTTAAAATTCTTTAAAGAAGGGGAGACACATTTATGAGGCAACTTAGGCTTCAAACGTAGTAAACGCATTTGTGGCCGACCTCGAGGAGATCTCTAATTGTATCTTAAGTTCATTATAGATGTCCATTGGCGGCAAAAACCAGTGACCGTGTCTGCACACATTTACTACTTCCATTTAATAACAAAAACAATCTATTTGCATAAAAGAGGTCGAATCCGAGACGTGACGAATTGAATATCGCTTAATATACCTTATGTAAGCATTTATTCACGTGCCCTCAAAATAAACATAGCAAAGACGCAATAGATGTAATATGACGGCGGTCTCTATGTAGAGATCGTTGTAGAGTTCTGCGAAGCGTTGGTAGAGTTCGGCACTGGTCCGGGCGCGGGCGTTTGCGGTCAAGGCCTCGCTGACAGGCGGTTACATGATGCGCTCTTGAAACGCGATCCGATCGATTGTTGTTGTTGTTGTACCCATTTTTATTGTGAACTCCGCTGTTATTGTACGGCCCACAATGGATATGTAAACATTTGTAGAGTTTGGTCTACTTGGAAATTTCCTATACTTAGGTTTTTCTTTATTATACCTTCAATACGTATGAAAGAAATATTTTAGTTAATTATTTATAAATCTCTTCCCTCATATAATAAAAGTTTTACTTCACCTACATATGATTTTTAAGATAATTTAAGGTGCAACCTCATTGCAGTCATGCATCGGAAACTCTACATTTTTTATGTTACCAAATATATTAAGCAATTGTAATCAAATATCTAATGTTTAGGTTATTTAAATAGTTTCGCACCTGCCTCACATAGTCGCAATTCGCAATTTTTCTAGAATCTATTAAAATCGCGTCGGTTTCTAGATTAGATAACACGACAGCTGTTTAGGTATGCGTTCTTTTGTTTAATATTTTTATCGTATATAATATTGTATAAGGTATATAACGTGTAGCGAAACGTTCCGAGCTCAGGCGAGTTTTTCCGAGGCGGCGAGGTCAGCGCGAGTCAATTACCCCGTAGCGGTGACGACAGTGCCTGCGCACCACTTCTACATATGTTACTGTCGAATTGTTCACAAATAGATAAACTAGACGCAACTGCGATACAACAAGAATATTAGGAATTCGTTTTTTTGCTATATTGAACATTCCAAAAAGTATGAGGATAAAAACTGGTCACTTGGGGCTTTTTGATAGTCAAAGAATCATTTGAATCGGTCTAGTAGATTTCCAGATTATCTTGTATTAGTATGTAATTATATCAACCTACATATTTCTTCATTCATGCCATTATACGGCTGCAAATATGACAATCATATTTTAGTTCAAAAGTCCACATACAAAGTTCAAATTGATTCCCTAATAACGTACCAAGATAAGAACGTAATTTTTTTCTTTGTTTGAGTACCGAACAAAGCAAATGGTAATAGGCATTTATTATAAAAAAAAATGTATACTTCTTTATTTTTTAACCGACTTCTGCTATTCATTAGTATCCTCGGTCAACATTACTGGTTTGTGAGAATCACGGTCAAAGCGTAACTAAGCGATATCACGACGTGGCATCTGGTGACGTGACGTGACCTGACAATACGCGCCGATGATGGAGCGTGCGATTAGGGATGCAACGATGTATCGATATATCGATATATCGATACTTATATGAATTAATGATTCATTGCTGATTTGACTTTATCACAGTTAAATATCTGGGGGCATGGCATCGCCCCCCCAAGTCGATCAATTAAATATTCACGTA
Organism: Epargyreus clarus; assembly: GCF_041222505.1. Classification (NCBI taxonomy): domain Eukaryota; kingdom Metazoa; phylum Arthropoda; class Insecta; order Lepidoptera; family Hesperiidae; genus Epargyreus; species Epargyreus clarus. Next base: position 8,489,244 of record NW_027332233.1, read on the forward strand.
GCAGCTAACAAAATAACACTGAGTTTGTGAAAAAGCGTCGTTAAAATTGGATATTTGAAATCTGTCGATGAAAAAGGCAGAATGTATATTTTGTGAATTATCGCTAGGTATATCAATAAGTTCATTATTCTCGATATCGATATTTTCAAAATTTTACAACCCTACGTGCGATCCGGACGAGCTCAATCGTTGGCGACCTCGGGTGATTCGGCAACCCGTGCCAAGGCCAAGGTCAATTTGTCGGGTGAGCTCAATTAATAGCAATGGCCGCAGGGGCCCCACACTTAGTGCGCTACACCTGGAATATTCGCTACATTGCTATCCGCTTCCTATCACTAGTTTTTGCAAACTTCGTCCACGTGGATTATAATTATTTTGTAAACGTGTTTGCAATTTTAAAGCTGTTTCAGAATACTACAAAAACACAATGACCAGTTTATTTGAGCTTCTAGATACATGGTAGCGCGTGCTTAAAAGGGATCAATCTATATTTATTACAGCTTTAGGGTTTTTGAAAATTATCATTACTAAATCATATTTTAATAACGTATTCTGGTAACACCTTATACCTAATGTTTTAAGGAATGAGGAAGAACGAACGAATAAACTGTCAGTTACAACATAACCTTGTAAATAGATTATTAAATTCGCATTGGTTTATAAATGTTATGTAAAATACTAATTTACTCGTCAGTCAAACATATAAACGTAAGCTAAATGGGAACGACCTTCAAAACTTGGCAGAAACCACGAGAATCGTCAATATGATTACATATTATGTTGTGTGTGTATGTGCATATATAGAGGAACACTAGTAGATTCATAGAGTATATGACTAAACCCAACATAAAATGTACCTACCTACTTTACTTTTTTAACCGACTTCCCAAGGAAGAGAGGTTATCTGTTTGACACGTATATAATTTTTTTATACAATTTTAAGTAAATCAATGTTTTATTTTCAAGTTTTCTCTTTTTTCATCACCAGCATTAAGGTGTTACAATTTTAGCGAAACAAATAGTATTTCTTATTGATTTACATGTCTCTATCTGTAGCCGCAACAAATTTCTATCGAAATGACGCATTATTTAAATGACCGTAAATAAGGAGTAGACTCATTGGCTCCTGGTACTTCCCTCTATCGCGTCAATGTCGAATAATACCGAATTAACCGCACTATGGCCTCAAGGCAATGTCAAACTAATGAGGAAATTGTAACAACGAGTCCGATTTGATTGAACTGCAAGTTCAAAATCTTAAATTACATGTTCTATATTTAAATACAAAAAAGTAATGATATTTTTTCAATTTTTTAATAAAATAGTTCGTCGGTACCACGTATCGACACAAAATAAAAGACAATAAGACATTAAACTAATCACTAATTAAATTAAACCATAACTAGTAAAAACGTATTTACAAAATGTATACAAAAATGAAAAACAAAAACGCTACAATAAAATAAAAGGAATTTGATTAGTAAAAAAGAGAGAAAAATGTACTTCACAGTTTTGTCTTTGTCTCTTTGTATATAAAAGTGAGTACATATTATAGATATAATGCATATATGCATAGATATGTATGCATGTACTAAAAGTCGTTAGGAGAAAAACATGTTAGGGTCACCTACATTCATCATTGACTAACTAATGCAAATGACAGACAATAATAAATGTTTGAATTGTCTGAATTATGTTTACAACTAAGTAAGTATTATTCTATACACTCCACGTAAATACCGAGGTACATATATTATTATTAATACAGTTAATGTATCATTTGTAGTTCGTTTTTGACATTAACTATAGTGAGGTCCTCGTAAACTCAAGAGAGTGTAACAATTCCTTTCTCTCTTCTTTTAGATCATGAGTACGCTTGCCTTGATATTTACTCCGAAGCGAAACTTCCTGCTCGACATAAGGACGACTGCGTATGAAACAGAAATATTTGAGGAGTGGTATGTGGGCAACAAATGTTTGGTAAACTCCGCACTTTTATATAATACAGGAAATATAGCAGTAAGTATGAAACAGAGATATTTGAGAAGTGTTAAGGGGGCGACAAATGTTTGCTATACTGCGTACTTTTATAGAATACAGGAAATATAGCAGTAAGTATGAAACAGAGATATTTGAGGAGTGTTAAGTGGGCAACAAATGTTTGCCAAACTGCGTACTTTTATAGAATATAGGAAATATAGCACTAAGTCCTTCGCGCGAGACGTGACTTAACGAGAATGTGCCAATTGGAGCATTGAAATCGGCTATTGGCACAAGATGGCAGTGGATCTGTAGCACGGTGTCGGTGGTAGATGGCGCGGTGAAAATAAGGCCATGTTTACATTTGCTACTGAACTAAATGTACCTACCTGTAATTTGCGTATTTGCTATTAGATAGTAAGGTGATTAAAGTAGTACACACGACTATGTAATTCTATCAATGAGCATGAAAAGCATGCTCAAACGTATACAAGTGTTTACTTTTTGCTAGTGGTAAGAATTCGGCGAAATTTTGCGTGGTTTGAGTGACGTAGCACCACGTGGGTGGCCGTGGTGCTACGTTAATGCTTTAAAGCAACAATGTAACTTTGCTATACTTATTTTTATTTGAAGAATGTGATAAGATCCATTACATGATGCCTTCCAACATAACATACTGGAGTAAGAACGCATTTGTAATGAACTTCATTGGGGACTGCCATCTTAATTTGTTTTCGTGTCAAATACCCATGCTTGGCAACGGCAGTATGTACGGCCTGACTTTTGCTTCTTTCATCACTAAAATAAATCGCACGTTTTTAAACTCAGTAGCACGTGTAAAAAGGGACTAAGCGAGCTATTGGTAGTGGTGTGCGTAATCAGAGCGGCGCGGGAGCAGCGGTTGCCTAGTGCCGCGCAGGCGCACCGCACACGGGCGATGATGCGCGGTTGTATAACCCGTTCGTTGTGTGCAAGTTACGTTGCATTACTCACTTCTACACAACAGGGACAAGAATGAGGAAGTGTGCCGTGTTCGTTTCCTACTGTTACATTTACTCGCCCTCGTTTATTATGAGACAAGTGATTGGCTATATCCATATCACCTTTATAGTTTAACGTTGTTTTGGTTGGGTTCTTAATGATAATCTTTACAAGGTTTTAGCTTAATAAGTATTTTATGTAATAAATGTAGTTTACTTTATGTTGAATGGACATATCAGTTCGTGGACTTTCGATCCTAAATAGGATAGGAGTACCTTCCTCAAACCGTTCACTCAAAATTAGAAGTTATTCTTGTTATTTCATGATTTATAATTAAATTGTAATTAAAATATATACGCAGTTGACCCAAGTTATCTACACGTGTATCAGGAGATAAATTCATTGTTCCCATTTCTACCGAATACGATAAATTAAACTGCATTATACTGATCTATTCCGATTTTTTGTAAACAATGCATTAGTAAACGTGAAACTCTGAAACTTGTGCTGAATACATTTTTTAGAAATTTATCGCCAACTTTCCAGGAATAAAATAAGGAAAGAGTAGCTGAATAAAGTATAGTATATTCCTATACTCTACGTAGAGTCAAAAAATATATAAAGTCTCATTGTTGTGACCAATAGTTTTTAGAAATTGTTGCAAGCTTTACGCTAATAATATAATCTGAAATAGGTAGCTGAAAAGTGTAATATATTCTACCTACAACGTTCTACAAAAATATAAAGCGTTCTATTATATCAGTCTCACAAAGAAAAAGGTAGAGTAGTTCTAAATCCGTATGAGATCTCGTCTGATTAGAAAATTCGCGAGGTGCGGTGCGGAGGGGCCGCACTCAGGCTGTGTCGGAATTGCGCAGCATCGCTCCTGAAAACGTGTCCGAAGAAAGTTCACGGCCGCGCGTTGACGCCGTCCGCCCGCCCGCTTCCGCGCGCCAACCTTCCGCTCTCACCGCGCCCACATCAATACGCTTTCAAATTTCAGCTCGCTTATATTATTACGACTTCTAAATTATTAAAACTGATGAAGTATAATATTATACCCGCTTCTAAATTATTTAAACTGATGGCATATAAGATGATTATACAAGCTTCTATTTAATGTAATATTGTTGTATTATCGGTGGCTACAGAAATTGTTTCGACAGTGAATACTCGTACAATTCGCGACACCTACGGTAACAAAAGGCTCTTTTAATTGAAAATTAATTTCTCCTTCTTTTTATTGTTTAAAGAACTTGAGACATTTTATATGTGTGTCTGTTAAATTATTTAGTTGTGATGAAATCGTCTACGTAGGAACCTATTTTAGGATCAGACGGTAAAAAAATATATCTCTCGTAGGTACCTAATATTAGTTTATATAATAATTAAATAACACATATTAAGCTTTTTGAATTATTCATGTAGGTACTCAGGGAAAATCGTAAATAACTGCGCAATTACCTTAGTGTTGCGCCATTTTGTTCTAAAAATATGGACGTACCTAGTACCTACTTAGCCAAAAATATTCTTAAAGGCTCGACATTTTAATTTTTTATCATGTAAATTAGGCGAATGTTAAGACGAGGGTGAAGAGGACTTAAGTTAGATCAGGTGTTTCTGTTAAGTTGGAGCACGGACACGTCCATCTAATTAACCTAAGATGGTATGAGAGGTAGCTAGTATTTCTAAGAGTAGTTCTAAGTATACGTTTGGTATAGAGCAGAGGTTCTTAACCTTTTTATCACAATGGACCGTTTAACACATTGTTCGTCTTGCCACATTGGCCGCTTGTGTAAAAAAAGGATTTTCATATAATATGTCTTTGAAAGAAATCGATGAAAAATAAGAGGTTCTCCTGTTTCGCCGATACCCACATTAGTGTAACTACTGCTTCGATCCACCACTGGTCCGCGGACCACCGGATCAAAAACGTTGGGTGTAGAGGTATGTATGGTGGATGCGCGGGGAGTGAGGCGGGGGTGCGGGGGGGACCCATGGCCTTCACTCGTTCGTTGGCCGCGCGGCGCGTGTACGGCCCGCGATAATTTCGGCGGTTGCGCCGAGTTACTGACCCCGGCGTTGTTTGCGACGCAAATCATCCTTGACTTTATTTAAATTACCACTTTGAACGCCTTCTTCTTCCTTCTTTTTCAATGTAATGCAAATCCGCTGGTTTCAAGGTTCAACTGGCTTCCTATTCGCAGGCATTGAAACGCGCGCGGAGTTACGCGGCAAAAACCTCGCGTCGATAAGTCCACTACTTGTTCATATTTTATAACACTATTAAAATAATTTGCGTCATTATTGTGCCAAATTCAAAGTAAAATTTGGTCGTCATCGAAATTAGTCACACTAGAATTCAATGCCAGACTACGATGTAACGAGATTTCACCGCGTTTTTTCATCGCTGTAAGTAATTAAATATATTTTCAGATCTAAATTTAAAGACAGCAGTCATTAACCGTATAAATATTAAAATTGTATACATTTTAAGATCGAGGTCAAGCGAAGTTTAAGTAAACAAGATGCAAAAACAATTAAATCGATACAAAAAATATATTTCTTTGTCATTTTCGTGTGCTGTATGTTTTTTTTATTGGTTTACATATCCATATCCCTTCACATTAAAGTTGGTTGCATATACAGTAATTATGTAGTGATTACAATTTGAGTATCTTCAACTATCTTCATCTTTACTTTTGATTATTGGTCATCTTCACTCATAAGGTGTTATGTTAGATTTCATGTACCTAATTCTATCACACAATGCTGATATATCATTTCACATATACAATCGAATATTTTAGTATAGCTGAGTGTAAAAGATGTTATCTAAAATATCATCCACTTGTTTTTGTTTTTAAACTACGAAACTGGTCACCAAACTTTGAACGAAAAAGAATCGTGCAAAATGTATGTATGTTAATTTCTTGTATTATTTCAAATATTCGTACGCGAAGACGCTGATATATAGCGATTTAAAAACGTGATGCAAAAATAGGGTGTATATGAATTTAATTTAAATAAATCAATAGATTTACCGCGAAAACAAATGTATCATAAATATTGTAGTAGAGAGGTTACCGCATTAGAAATAATTTCGTTTATAGGTAACAAGTTTGGCCGCGATTTAGTCAGCGTAATGGCTTTAATCCTGTGAGTATAATTATAACCTAAAAATTAACCAGATTTCATTGAACCTTCCAACCCAAATTTAAAGTCCCCAGGAGAGGATTTTACGAAAATCCTTTATCATCTCACTACGAAAATCATTCAAAATTAAGCATCGGAATTTACTTCTTGATTTTAAAAATGCGTCTATAAACTCTCTAACATGTTATATGTATTTGCCCATATTTTTACGCCTAATATGTGCTGCTGTTGCCTAATCCGCTGGTTACATAATCAAACCGTTTAGCAATAGGATAGGGTTTAACAAACTATGCGGTTAAAGTTCGAAGCAGGAGAAAGTAACGAGGTACCTATTACCTATAACCAACTTTCATTTCATCATAGACCGGTTTCAATCACTTTTTTCCGACGTGCTACTGCAACTACTGACGCCATTTTGAAGTAGTTACATATTTAGATTTATTATCTATTTTTATATAATTGACTTATTTTTCTTTATTTATTGATTACACACATTATTATCATAATGAATATCATTAACTCTATTTGTTATTATTATTCGGTTTTTGTTTCTCACAAAAATGTTTGGGTTCTAATCTACTTACTAACCTTTGTTTAGTAACAAGTATAGACAACGTATGGTACAAACTCAACATCAAAATTTAAAGAAACTAACTTTCCCTTTAAAAGTAAATTTAAGTAATCAATTGTATAATTTATAGCTCAGAGAAATTACAGCCAAGCATCCTTATCGCTGAAATATACGTCTGGGTTAAGTTTAAACGGTATTTCTTCAGTTTTCCTTGTATTTAGTGTCAACGATACTCCTATCTGTCTTTATAGAACATACTCATTACATATTCATGTTAAACATGTCGTGTTCCATAACAATACCTTCATAACAAACCAAATATCACACAGTGGCTTCATTATTTGTGAAAGGTTCATCAAACTCTCCGACAGTAATCGTGCGTAGGACACGATTACCGATTAGGTATACGTAGTTATAAAATAATCGAGCGATTTAGACCAAGCGGTCTAATATCAACTTTACTACTAGTTATCAAAGTAGTTTATCGATAAGAATAGTAAAGCAGTATACAAAAAAATAATACAATAAAACAGTCGTTCAACTTTGGATATGTATTATTACGGGCAGTTTGGTAAAACGGGCCGAGTTGCTTCAGTTTAATATCCGAGGTTATTATCAAAGCGGTTTCGATTTTTGGCAATCGGCAATTATTTTTGGGTCGGGTGGCCTTATGTGCTTCCTCGTCTCCCAGCTGGTGGAGAAACGCAACAGAAGGTACCTTGTTATTAGTAAAAAGTGGTTGATCATTTGAATTTTTTGAATCTTTTGTGGTGGTTTTTTTATCAGGAAGAGGGCGACAAGGTGTACTTATCATACGCGTGGCGTTACATGTGTTCGCGTGCCACGTTTCGGGGTGGCTTGCGAAAGTGCACATGCCGATTTCACTTTTGTGCATTTTTTTAAACGTGCAATTACCGAACGTAGTCGAATTATCTAGCATTGTCTGTGAACGCAGCAGCGTAGCCCGGTGGTACGAGTCTCCACGCTCCAGGTTTGAGTTTAAATAGGCATAAAACAGTTGAATGAAATTTTCGCGAGAAAATGTACACAAACGAAAGCTTTCTTTAGCATTCTCAAATATTACTTAAATCTAGAAATCCACAAACCGCCTTAACTTTTTTATCCTGCGTAGAAACGTGTGCCCATACAGCAGTCACCTATAGGAGATAGTAAAAAACAAAGTGAAGAGCTTGAAGAATTAGCCATGGGTTGGTTCGTGAGGACGTCGGTTATAATAACTGGTAGTGTCGGCGACCGCGCGCGCGTGCACTCAACTTCGTGAGTGCGTGTAACGGTGTGTACCAACTACCAACTACCAACTACCAACTACCACCATCAACCTTGATATATAACTAAAATAAAACAAGCAAAAAAATGCGTGCAAGGGATTAAGAAATAACTCGTGTAGCAAACACTTAATGAGAAAATATATTTGCCGTTAATATAGAGTCGAGTTTTGCATTTTGGTAATGAAGTCAATATGTTGTTATTTGCGAAATGTATTGCGAAGTAACGGGGAGTTATTGGAGTTATTAATAAATTCATAAATTATATAACAAGTATAATAAACGTTGTTATTGAAAATATATAACTGATTTAGAATGTCCTTTATGGAGTAATTAAAAAAAAATGGAATAATTTCGCTGGCAAAAAAAATGTTTTAGCGTTAACTATAATTTCTATATTTTTTTAACAAATAATCGCAGAAAAACAGAAAAGTTTTTTATGTATTCTAAGTATGTGGGTTAAGGGAGATAAAACGTATGACCGGTTGGTCGTGACCCATATTATCGCGGGGACAGAGAGCAACGTAGCGATTCAATACCATCTGCTGAACCCATAATATAACAATAGAAATTCGCTAACCCTTACTTCAACTTCCTTTCAATTTCGATTCCATTTTTTTGATTTTTTAGAAAAAATCAGGTAAAATCGAATTGTTAAAAAATGACGATGCGAACCCACGTACCCTTTCTTTTCATCTCGGATTTCACGAACAGGTAAACTCCAAGTTTTTGCTCAAATGTGTATCTTTGTGCAAGTTTCGCGATATCTAACTCTTCTATGGACGTGTAAAAAATTAAAAGATTCTTTAATCGAAACGTTTTTGGGGACAAAAAATAGGGATAGGACTGTTCAAAGATTAGTTTTTTAACGTCCCTTTGTTGCGACGGGATCGTAACCGACATTCCCAGATAGTCGGCAGCATTGTGTTTTCGCTAAACGATATCGCGAAGAGGGATCTCCTTTCAAATCAGCTTCTTAATGATAAAATATCAGCGGGAAGCCTCGATATATTTCCAAAATATGCTATTCTCATAATTTAGGCATTTATTCAGTTGTTGACATGAAATCGAAAATAATCGTACACTTCCATGAAATAAATGTGCGATTTGTTTTTTTACAATGTGTTAAAAAGATTTCTGAAACGACATTAAAGTATTTCTATAGCAGTTTTTTACTGCCTTGCTAATAATTTACGTAATTTATTTATTTAAAGTAAATATAGTTAGACGGATAATAATTACATACTACTGTGTTCATTACGTAACCATTGCAATGATTCATGATTATGGTCTATCCATTATTATCCCACTGCTGAGCGTGGGGCTGCTTTCACAATTCGAAGGGTTGAAGCCATAGAATGCCAAAGCAGACCAAGTGCCAAGACCAGATATATGGATTTAATACGCCATGATGTCGATTATAGTAGTGGAAGGATTAGATTATTTTATATAGGGATTATATCAAAAAATTTTTTTTAATTTTGATTTTCAACTTAAACGATAGTGCCGCGTCTAAGAACTCCCTATAAATGTTTGCGAGGCGAATAATTTCACGTTCTATTTTACCAAGCGGCGACTACGTGGCGCTAGGAGCTACGGAGGTGGAATTACGTATGCATTACGAATACAGTTGCAGTTGCATTAGTAAGCGATTTCACGACAATTGCGGCGCGGCTGACGGCTGTTCGCGAGTCGCGAGCGGTTATAGGGCGAGCCCCGTTAGAACGGGGTGACTGACACCACACCACCACTGCAGCCTGGTGCATTGTGCTCTAACGAGAACGCATTACGTGCAATCATAACTTGTGAGCCAACAGCACTTTACCCATGCCACTTGCGGAAACTCAGACCATTTCTCCAACTCTTACCTGTAACAAAGGGAAAACACATTTAGTTTTATTTTTAAATTCAACGAGGAAATACTGAAGAAGCTGACGCGGCAGCACTTGTGCACCTTTTATAAATATGCACAATAGATGCAGTAGGATATAAATAACTACGAGGTGTTCCAAGTAGGTCCAACGTAACGTCGGTCCATGACCGACCTTACGGACTGCAGTCCTATTTTGGGCCGGTGCAATATAAATATCTTTCGGCAGAAACGATCCGTCCGCGTAAAGCGCATTGATTCTACTACGAGCTACAGAAGTAGTAGAAACTAAAAGTTGATAATTATTAAAACAAAACTAAAAATAAAAAACTTTGTTCGGTTTAATTGCTTTGAACACCATAACCAATCATTGATTCTAAATCAAGTGGTTAAATTTGTTTACCTTTTGCTGCTGACAATATATTTAGATACTTCATGTGTCGAAAACTATATATATACTCGTAAATGAGCGTGAGTGTGAAACATTTATGTACTGTCCGTGCTTGCCGTGCAAGACCTTTGATTAGTAGACTGGTTCAAACTTATTTTAATCAAGAGATAATTACCATAGACAACTAATGTATGTATAACCATTATAAGATAACATCGTTAAGTTTCTTGTTCTAATTGTGCAGATGGTCAGTATGGCTAGATCACGATAAGACTAACTACAGTTAATACACATGTGTTGAACATGAAATGTTCAGTATGTAAAATATCGGGGTATTGACTTAGCTTCATAATTAACTTCATGCTAATGTGCATTGTTTCTAAGTCAAAGTCAAGTAAAGGTGCTTCAATACCAGTATTTTAACTGATCCACAGTGGGTATACGTCGGTAAAGGAAACGCATAAGGTCAATGTTCGAAATGGTGTCATTCACAGTCGATGGTGGCTACTGAACTCGCACTGGGCGTCCTTGAGCCACCAAAATCGCCAATCACGAACACACAGTGAAGAATTCAGCGTCTTACACAAACACACACGCAACGCCGGTAATAAGCTCACGAACTCGGTCCTCGAGCCGCTGAAAATGGCGGCCGGAGACTCGCCAACAATGATAAACAATTTTGTTTATTTTTGCAGTGAACAGGTAGAAATTGGGCCGTCTAAAAATATTCTGTGGTATTTGCGGATTAGAGAAATTTTGCTTGTAGATAGTTTGTTATTTTCCCTTAAAATTTATTTTAATTACATTTTTTTTTTATTTTAATTAAGTATGCGACAAAACAGTATTAAAACACTCTGAAATAACGTTAAATAGAGCTATGAAATAAAATAGAACCAATGAAACGGCTAAATAAAATTTGGTAGTTTACAGTGCCACCATCCGGGGTCGATAATAATAAAATTTATGATATTCGAGTCAGCGAGGCCTCGGGCCAGTGACCGCCACCAAATTCAAGGTCTGCTTGCAGATCGCGGTAAACAAGTGCCAATGTAGATAACGTCCACACACACAACCTAGGTAATAGGTGTGTGGGCTCATATACGCGTAGCTATTTCCAGCGCTCTACGAAAATCTAAAAAGGTTACCAGGTTTTCACGTGTATTATTTTTCGGAAGTTTTTCGTAACTACCTATCTATCAGCGTATCACATATTTTATCTATCTTTTAACATAATATCTAACTCCATGATATGGTGGTGTTTAAAAAAAACAAGCTTAAATTAATTAACAAAATGCAAATGTAAAAAAACAATGTAAATGTTATTTTAACTCAACTAATAACAAAATTCTTTGTTTAATGGAAATCAGTGGAAACAGACGAGATAAGTAAAAATATTACGAATTAAATGATGCTTATTTAAGCTAAAATATAAATAACGGAATTTACATACTGTATACGTAAACAATACTTTCGGGTTACCAATTATCTTTAAGCATTGTTATTTACTTTGGGCGAAAATATATGTATTTTCGTTAATATATTTAAACACCAAAAGTATTTCTGGGAGTTTTTGCGAATGGAAGTTCCTTCGAGTGGTTGCCAAATCGCTAAAAGTTGGCATTTAGACGAGCATGACTAAGAGGGAGAGAATAAATGTTTCAGTAATCCATCACGGATTGGTACACACTAAATTCTAAACATGGACGCGTATAGGTATTAAGGAAACTCGTGAATATGTGAGGAGACTTGAAAATGTGCGACAGAAGTAAACTATGATAACTATGATTTTCTTTTTTCGATTTCTTTATTTTTTGGTGCATAGTGTACTTTATGAGTTAGTTAAGTAAAGAGAAGTGAAGTAGAATAATTACTATGAAAAATAAACTTTTTTGGTGCACAGTGTACTTTATGATTTAGAATAGAATAGAATATACACTTTATTGCACACTTACAGTAGAATTTAACAATATTATTTATTAAGGTTAAAACAGTATGCAATAGGCGGCCTTCAGGATTTAGTTTAGTATTAAGTAATTTTAAGTATACTTAATATTAAACATTGAGTTATTATCACATGTAATAAAATTAGGTAATGTCATTGCCGTCGTAAAATCGTATACCTTCCCAGAAATTGTAAATTTTGATTTGAACATAGATAAATAACGGATATCATAGAAATATTATTAGGTATGAAATTAAAACGAGTAATTTATCTATAATAAGTGGTCTCTTGGACCTTGGTTTGGTAGAAACTGGTTACGTACAATTGGTGGCGAACGCGGCCATGTGCTCGGAGTGCGGTCACTAAACCAGGTGTAGTGGCAATTTAGGCAAAGGGATTAAATGTCACTGTGCCAAATAAACAATTTAAGAGTATTGAGAGTATTAGTATTGAGTCTATTATTTCTTGTTTCTTAGTAATATGTATACAGAAGTCATCGGTTTCTTGGATATTTGTTTTGTGCCTGCGTGCTTGTGATTTGTCTTTATGAGTGTACATGACAAATTCGCGTATAAAATATGGCGTAAAAATGTAAGCCATAAGTTGTTTTACAAGTTATTAGCACACAACACAGATTAAACAAATCTCATTAGATTAGTCCTTTGACAAACGTAGAGACGAGATTAGAATGTTGAGATGAAGAGTTTTTATAAGATTGTAGTGTCAAACTATCTTCATATAGAACAAATTCTCCCTGAAGCCGATCATAGATGTGCCACTCCTGAAGGTTAAGATCGCCTCATATTAACGTCAGTAGTCAGAATTGTCTCGACATCGAAATTTCTTATGTATTTTTTTAATAATTGCTGGTTGCCTATCAGAAAGTAGGTACATGAAATTTTGGCTGCAACCATTCAACGCACGTGACAATATATTTCATTTTATCAAGTTCAACGACACTTTATCGTGTTACCTTGAAATAATCACGTCTGCAAAACTATTGACGTCGAAACAAGTGTTTTTCGTTTACCTTCCAAAATATATGTTAATTGTACAATTGTACATTTCATAAAGATTTTAATTCGGGTAAAAAACATATGTGAGTTATTGACATCTATTTTATGGTATAGCATCATTGTCTGTCTGTTTGTGATATGGGGAGGTGTATATTCGTAAATGATGACGTGTTTGTGTAATACCTATCTTGGGTTAAAATTTCAGAAATATGGGACAATCCTTGTAAAACAATAAAAATAGTGAATCTGATCAATAAATAAGTCAATTGTCAAATATTAACTAATATAATATTTTAATATAATAGTAGGTATATTTAAAATATTGCAATAAATGCGCATAGGCTGAAACAACAATAACATGTTTGTACATTTCCAATTTTTTATTCTCTGCGTAGCCGGGAATCGAACCTGGAGTCCTCCAGATATTACACCAGTATGGTATCAAGCGCCTTGCAGGCAGGTGATAAATGTGTTTTTTTTTATAATATACGAACCAGGAAGTACCTACTTATAAGCATGAGAGGCGGTAAAAACTAAGAAACCTAATCCGTTACGCTTCCTTGTTTCTAGGCAGTGCACATTAACCTCACGCGATGAGGTGTCGCGAATTTACGTTATTTTCTAGCCACTGAGTAAGGATGGCGAGTCTTTCCGAAAATAATCGATTCTTGCGATTTGCAAAAGTGATAAATCGATTTAAAAAAATCGAAGTCAATACGAAACGATCAGTGAAATACGTATCCGTCACCAAAAATGTCTATAAAACACATGAGTTAATATTCAATCAAATTCGTTAAAATCGATTTTCGAGAATGAAATATCGATTCACTGATTCCTGGATATCGAAAAAATAATCGATTGTTCTGGTCCAAAAAATCAATTCTTCGATTAGGTCACATCGCCATCCCTACGACTGAGCAAACTGCCGAAGAGCCTCGTTGATGTCGACGTCCTCTCTGAACTTTCCACTCGCTAAACTTGATTATTGACACATGGTTGGTGCCCGTGAGCTAGGATACATGTTACGTAACGCTATTAGCTCTTTTAAACGCTATGGAACGCAGCTCTACAATATGCAAAGTATGCATCTATGTTATCTATGTATGTGATAAGGCATAAAAAATTTAAAGAGCCCTTATCCAGTTAAATCGATTAATCAGTTAAATCGATAGAAATTATATACATTTGAAATATTTCAAAAAGAAAAAGATGAATGGATACAGGTTTCGTAACAATTAGTCCTTTTTAAAAGCTTCGAAACGCCGGTCTACAATACTATACAACCGTAGTCAGGATTTATTTCGCTGCACTTTTAAACACTATTAAAGATAAGCAAATGTATACTACATTGAGAAGCCGTTTTCGATTTATTAATAAATAAAATCAATAGAAATTACATTATAAATATAATTAACGATGAATGAATACACGTTACATAACGTAAAGATTTGAACGCTACCGAACGCAGCAAGAGTTGTATTGCTGTACTTGGCATCTGTATGTCAGAACTATATTCAAGAAAAAATTTTTAACAAAAAATACAACCGACTTCTATGTCACTACAAAGTAAAAAATAATTCGAATAAATGTTGGTTTAGTACATATTTCTGAAGTCGGCGCTCAATATATTTCGTTGGATAACGATGTAAACAGCGTGTCTAATATGTGTGCGTGTCTAATTCGGCGCTCAATATATTTCGTTGGATAACGATGTAAACAGCGTGTCTAATATGAGCGCCGACTTCAGAAATATGTACTAAACCAACATTTATTCGAATTATTTTTTACTTTGTAGTGACATAGAAGTCGGTTGTATTTTTTGTTAAAAATTTTTTTTCACCCTTTTTAGTGATGACATAATAACATTTATATTAATACAATATAAAATTGTATAAGCGAGATCATGAATTAAGGTAAGGTCTGAATTTACATTGATTGGAACCGCCCGCTCGCAGGGCGCTGCCGCGCCCTGCTCGCTTAGTTTTATATTGTCTTATATGTTCCAACCTAACCTAACTAAATAGTCAATGATGAACTGGCTTTGCAATTTCATTAGAACCAGTAAATATCTTCAAACACAACTCAATTATTCCCATTGGTTGAGGAGTTACATATTTTGTCTCCGAGCCACATTATCAGACCCTTAAATAGTCAATGATGAACTGGCTTTGCAATTTCGTTAGAACTTTCACCAAATATCTTCAAACACAACTCAATTATTCCCATCGGTTGAGGAGTTACATATTTTGTCTCCGAGCCACATTATCAGATCCTCAAATAGTCAATGATAAACTGGCTTCGCAATTTCATTAGAACCTACACCAACATTCTTCAAACACAACTCAATTATTCCCATCGGTTGAGGAGTTACATATTTTGACTCCGAGCCACATTATCAGACCCTTAAATAGTCAAAGATAAACTGGTTTTTCAATTTCATTAGAACCTACACCAAATATCTTCAAATACAACTCAATTATTCCCATCGGTTGAGGAGTTACATATTTTGTCTCCGAGCCACATTATCAGATCCTCAAATAGTCAAAGATAAACTGGCTTCGCAATTTCATTAGAACCTACACCAAATATCTTCAAACACAACTCAATTATTCCCATCGGTTGAGGAGTTACATATTTTGTCTCCGAGCCACATTATCAGATCCTCAAATAGTCAATGATAAACTGGCTTCGCAATTTCATTAGAACCTACACCAAATATCTTCAAACACAACTCAATTATTCCCATCGGTTGAGGAGTTACATATTTTGACTCCGAGCCACATTAGCAGACCCTTAAATAGTCAATGATGAACTGGCTTTGTAATTTCATTAGAACCTACACCAAATATCTTCAAACACAACTCAATTATTCCCATCGGTTGAGGAGTTACATATTTTGACTCCGAGCCACATTATCAGACCCTTAAATAGTCAAAGATAAACTGGTTTTTCAATTTCATTAGAACCTACACCAAATATCTTCAAACAAAACTCAATTATAGCCATCGGTTGAGGAGTTACATATTTTGTCTCCAGAACCCACTCTGATCCTCATCATATTTAAATGGGACCAACTTGTAGCAATTGTCCACACACGAAATTAAAGGCATTAAAATAGGTTCATAAATGGCGAAGTTATGGCTGTTATATTTACATGGGTGGAGGAGTTCCCCTCTTTTTCTCCAGAACCAATCGATGGATCCTAACCATATTTAAATGGGACCAACTCGCAGCTCGTCTCTACACAATAAAAAAAGAATTATTAAAATCGGTCCACTAACGGCGGAGTAATTGCTGTACATACATAAAAAAAAAAAAAAAAAAAAAAAAAGATACCGGCCGAATTGATAACCTCCTCCTTTTTGAAGTCGGTTAATAAAACATAGGTACTTCTGTTATGAAGGTGTTAACCATCGACGTATCATTCATAAAAATAATAGAAATTACATTTAAAATATCAAAAAGAACGATGAATGAATGATCGGGAACAAGTTTACACGTAACTCAATGAATGGCTCATTGGTAGTCGAGGACTAGTTTGAGAAACATTATGGTCGGTGTATGATGAATATCATGATTGTTTGCATAAATCTATGTTATTACTTAAAACTCCGTCTATACAATCTATAGGAAGGAGAAAGGAAAGGATATAAAATTTAATTTAATTTAATAAAATTTATTAATTTAATACAATTGCATAGAAATACATAACTTTGTCTGTGACGGCTCGTGTCTGATACGTTCAGTGTCTGCCAATATAAATTAACTTTAATCTATCAATCGTATTTAATCGTTGAAGTAACAAAAATAACAAACGCATACGCAGTCCTATAAAAATAGCTGCAAGTTGCACGGTTACCGTATGTGAGTAACGCATAGCAGCATAGCTACATAGCTACTAGCTAGAGTAGCTAGTAGATCATGTCATACGCATGCTTGCCGCGTAATCAGACAGGATTCGCACGATGAGGCGTGCGGGCGATGCATCGCGGTGCAGTGTGCGAGAAAGACGACGCGAGTTCAATGGTATTTGATATAGTGCACGGGAGTTCTTTAACCCCTTAGCCTACCTGCAATTCCTGCGAATGAGGCGGCCCGGCCGTTGTCCCTCACTACCTCTATCAGGCACGTCGCTTTTTAGGTCGCCACCGCTGGCCGTAGCGACAGCAAAATAGTTTAGAGGAAAAATGTTTTTTTTTTTAATTCAACTTTTCAATTTTATTCTTAAAATTAAAATGTCTTAAACGTTTAAATGTCAGGTATGTTCAACCTTTTCATACAAAGCAATATCTATTAGAACGAAGCTACCCCTATTTACTTTCGGCGCTCAGCCGCTCCCCTGCTTAGCTTGCAGATGGCGCTTTCACCGTATGTGCCAAATTACTCATTTATCACATCGATTTGAAAATTCAAATTTAATATGGCATACGAAATAAGTGGCAAATTAATATCTTCATAATCGAGGGTTGCCTTTAATATATTCCAACGTGCTGCAAAGCGACAGATTCTAATAAATTGAATTGTTTAAACCGATTAAATGTTACATCATTGGGGTTATGAAACTACGAGGCGTGCAATTAAAAATGTCACGGACATCCTTACTCATTTCAATACAAGTTAATTATTACTAGATGATACTTTACTTCAGACAGTATCAACAATTTACAGAAGACGAGAATAATTCATTTTATAAATATTTTTAACGAGTTAATAAAAAAGAACATAATTAAAAAAAAAGTTATTAAATTAAAAATATATCTAAAATTGCTCCGTTAAACAGTTGAAAATAAATGACAGTGTGTGAAAAATAATTATCTGGAGGATAATAGTGCGCGAAGACGTTGCATATTTAGTGATGTAAGCATTCGATTATGCGTATCACGTCACACGAGAGCTGACAGCATGTCAACTATAATCTAGGATTTTAAAAATTCGCAGCAGGTGTAGCCACGGGCGCGGGGGAGCGCGGGGGGCGCTGGACTGGTTTCCGTTGTTTCGCAATAACATGGGTTCAATGACGCCTCCATACTTATAATTGCTGGTGTGTCACGACCGTACCTACGCCCCTTCACTTCTATGCAGTACTAATCTTCAAGATTCGCGGCACGTCCCTGTTCCACTGTGAAAATTCGCTGGACATTCGCAATGGTGCCGAATGCAATTTGTTAAATTCTTGATTTTTAATTACCGTACATACATATATGAATCGAAAGTAAATTAAACTTATTATTTTGTAAGCGGCGTTGACACATTCCTGAACAAATATCCAAATTAATACCAGATTTTAAAAATTAATCATCAAGTTTTTGAAAGCTTGGCATTAAGTCTTTTATATCGAATGAGTTGTCAAACCGCTTAATCAGGATTATGTACAGTACCTAAATATAGTGTTAACGGTTTTACTTGTGCGTATTTTAGATACAGCCCCAGTACTATCGAGTACTTTATAAGATGTAGTGATAATCGTGAACTATCTCGAAAATACACGTTTTTTATATCTTCAGTAGTAGTAACAGCCCATCTGACGGCTTCTGTGTTCCATACGTATCTTTAATCAACCCCGGATAGGATAAGAGTTCCACCTCTGGCGACCTGAAATGCATTGCAACCTGTGAGAACCTAGTTGGAATGCTTAGTATAAGTGTCAAACTCTCTACACCCTACAACTCAGAAATAGGTGTGGAGGTGGTCCCACTGCAGCCAAACCACGAAGAATCCTACAAACATGTCTTACTATAAAAATATTTAACGACACAACTAACCTCTAGAGATAATGAAGTAACATTGTAGTCATGTGGATTATAATGTGTTACGTCTCTGTTGTCCTAAGATAACGATGTGATAGTTATGAAAGGGCAAGCATCCGAATATTTATTCGACTAGTGACCTACAAAACAGATATCGTAGAAAGTAAACAGACAGAATCAATAAATAATTCATGTACAGAATAAATAATACTATTGTTTTGATATTGACCTCTTTACTATACTTCACGGGTTTCGTGTTTTTCTGTTTTTGATATGACTAAATTTATGAAACAATAAAATTTGTTTATGTTGACTTGTTTGTTGAATATGAAAGTAGCCTAGATGTTATGATGAAAATTTCTAGTCCATTGTATAATTGAGACGTAGATTGTTGATTTACTAGGAATAAGGTTGAGTCTAAATAAATACACTCAAAGTATAGATATCTGAACTAAGACAATACTCAAATATTAATTGCGGTAGGTACTAGTAAAATATAATATGTGTAGTATAATATTATTTTGCTAAATAATATTATACTACACATATCACATATCGATATATAGATGAAGACTAAACCTAATTAAAACCTAAAAGAAGTTGAACAACAAGAAAAGCCAAAAAGCAACGAACTGTTTTGTCTTTGCCTATTTATGTGCGCACTATAATTTCTAAATGTCGCTGCCGATATTACAATAACGTTAGAGATCAACGCACAGATCGAGAGGCGTTTAATGGGTACGGATTAATGAGTTGTGTTCACAGGAGATGCTAATGCTGAGCTGAGCGTCTGGCGACGGCGCCGCGCCGTTGACCTCGCGAGCGACGACCCAGCGGACCAGCTAGCCAACTAGCGAGCTACTAACGAATTGATTGCTCTACACTCTACCTTACAAGTCTATATTATGTCAGTATATTAGAAAAAACATTTAACAATTATAATATCGGAACTTGGTAATTAATAATTTCCAACCTCACCTAACCTAACTTAGTAGTAATAATTCAAGACGTTGATACATTTTAAGGGTTTAATAATATTTAAGGCTGGATATTCAATTATAAAATTGATATGAAAATGATCATATTTCATAATTACAATTTTATCATTTTGGAAATATTATACAATTAAACAGATAAAAAAGCCAATGACGTTAATTTTTCAAACGTGGTTAAACATGGATTATTATACAAGCGTATGGCGTAATATACAAGCAAACAACTAAAATAAATTAGAAATAATCAGAATTTGAGATCGATAAAAGTAAGATTTAAATAATAACTATTCTATCAATATATATAATTATGTCTGTTCCAAATTGCTCGAGATCGTTCGTTATAAACGGTGATTGGGTGAAAATAATAGATAATCCATCTATCATACACATAAGAAAGTGTCTACGTAACAAAATGTGAATAATGATCGAAAAATTCTCGAAACAAGAAGGTGTAGTGAATGTCGCAAGCGTGGTCGATGACTCCGAATGTTCTAGTACATCTCTCCGCGAGCGTTACGTAAGTGCGAGAAAGTTGACATCAGTTCGTACGGCTCCAAGCGATTTCAGCCGCTGATATGTCAATGAACCCACCACGAAAGAATTCTAAGTCATTTTCAAAATTTATTCTAAAATAATTTTAATTTTTTGTCGCGGATCACAAGTGAACGGTTGGTGTTGGTACAAATAGATAACAAGGTGGTTTAGTATGTACCTACACGTGTAATAATATGTTGTATGTATTAAAATTCTTATATTACATATTTTTAAATAGCAATAAAATTGTTTGCCTACTTTTTAACTCTTATCTGCCTTACTTTCGGCTAAGCTGTTTATTAGTAATGAATACACCTGGTATACTTCGTATTAGTAGTTTTAAAACTGAAAAAAATGTAGAAATTAGGGAATAATTTACACAATTATGATTTTTACGGTAAATGCAGATGTTGCCAACACCACAAATCTTGATAGGCACGTAAATTTCAATAAAATTACTGTCAAGTACTTATAAAAACCTAGTCACGCATACATTATCGTTTCTTATAGCATCCTAAAACCGTATCAGTATTAAATGTCATTGTCACAACTTATCAGAAACGATGTGGTCTTTTTTCGAATAATTCTGGGTCATTGTACCGAAGCGATGTTTTGTTCGGCTTATCGCAGCTCTGCTATCGAGTAAGCTATGTATGTCACTGATAGCACACCATTCTATCGGTTGTTTGTACGAAACAAAGGACCTATTTACACCACTTTTAGGCCCTGTGGAACTAGTGATGGGCGCATTAAATTTTGTACAATTAAGCTTTTTTGTAGAATAATTATATTGAATTTGAATAATATCGCTCATATTTAAATCAAGTGACCACCTATTCAATAGCTGGTTGAATGTGCTGCAAGTTTCGCTTTTATTAAGTTTTACAAAGATCATCCGTATATGTCAAATAGGTGGCCAAATTCAACAATGCCATCAATCTAAATCCCTCAGACACTTGAAAAACAAGTTATTTGTCAAAACGAATCAATTGCAAATTTCTGACGCACATAAAGTCTATCAAATTATGCGTCCACACATCGCTGTACGAGTACACGCGTATTCGGGGCCATTGCGTTACGTTTAAATGCAAATATGTATCTAACTGAATACCGAACGTCTCTTAAGGTGATATGTAAGATCTTTTCAAAACCGACGTGTCAATGTACCTCACTCAAACGAATGACTCATTATTGACGTATAGCGGATATCTTCACCTTCTTCGGTGGCCACTGAAGAAAATCGGGCCCAAAGCGTGGCGTGAACCCAGAAAATTAACCTTCAAAAATATATGACGCATAGCCATAAACAAAGTTGATTATTATGTGTTATGTAAATATTACGCATCGTTACTTATTATGTTCGCATGATTTCGATCATGATTCATATCGCTATATCGCCATCACTACCAATATTTTAGTTTCGTGATAGTGTATTTATAGGTATATACTTATTTTAGTAATAATGTATGGAACGAGTAGGTAATACAATTAAGGCATTTTTAAGACTGTGTTTATTGATTATTGTTTAATTTTCTCATAAAGGAATTATGAAAGGATTAATAATAGAAATGTAGAGTCACATAAGTGCAAAGAAAATATTATATTATTTGTGTGTTACATACGTGTTAACACAATATAAATAACTGTTTTATGTTACTATTTTAGTGTTATGAGATAAAATATGCATATAGATGATCTTTAAAAAACTTTTTTAAAAGGACTTATATGTCGTATTGAGATTTTCCGTAGAGAAGTTCCATAGCCAAAAAAAATACTCATGCTTAATTTGTTACCTTTAATAAGTCTAGATAAAGGCTCTGATATAATCAGCGTCTGATTATATCGGGAGAAGGTGAGTGACCTTCTGTATTAGATATATGCACAATTGCGATTGTTCCACTGAAGGACGCCATTTACGTCAATCGAGTAATAAATAAGTAAAGTGTTACGATGGTTTCATTTGCATTGCCAAATAACTTTTGTTCGCCTTGATTTTGCACTGGGTAATATTTGAAATAATATTCGCAATAATACTCATACGGTTTTAGAAAAATATTCTACATGACTTAAATGTGGTGACCACCACTACACCTTTTTTTATAATGTAGGAGTAGCAGACGAGCATGCAGTCCACCTGATGGTAAGTGGCTACTGCCGCCCATGGACATCTGTAATCAACCCCAGATAGGATTAGATATTCCTACCTGAGGTCGGTCACAGATGCGCCGCTACCCCTGAGGACTAAGCTGGAACGCCTCGTAAAAGTATGTCTTCAAAACTTAGGCATTAATAGGTGTGGCGGTGGTGCCGCCGGAGTTGAACCACAAAAGGTTCTACCACCTTCAGAACCTATTTCGTGAAAGCAGTTCTTGCGTTTGGGTGAAAGGACATCCTTTCAAGCATGTCGGTTACATATGAGGCGAACAACTTAGTTTTCAGGAGTGCCAACACATCTGTACCCTTACCATGAGTTTTTACGTGTCGACAAATATGACTGTTTTGGTATTTGTTTACGTATTGGCCCATACTATTTCCAAGTACCGATACAATCCGATAGGGGCGCTGATTGGAATTTGTATGGGCAAATACGTAAAGAAATACCAAAACAGTCATATTTGTCGACACGTAAAAACTCATGGTAACAGTACTCTTACCATGAGTTTTTACGTGTCGACAAATATGACTGTTTTGGTATTTCTTTACGTATTTGCCCATACAAATGTACAAATGTTCGACTTCAGGTAGAACCCTTCTTTTATATACAATTGGTTACAGAAGTCCTTGGTGGGTAATGACCACCACCATGAGGTGGACTCTATGCTATAAAATAATAATAGGTATATGCAATAAAGATGATTGATGATGGTTTTATGCACTAATTATTAAAGAACTGAAAATAATTATAGCAAGTAAAATATAATTAGCAGGCACTTGGCATGCTAAACTATTAAAATTTCTACATATTCAGGAATTCTTCAGCAACGATACACGAAATTTCACTGTTCGAAGCCTCACAAAACAATCTCAAACATTTATGTTGCTTCGACACTATGAATGGGGAACACGTAAAGTTATGTGAATAAATTTATAGAGACGGCTGAAGTATCTCTCGTGGCGGCGACACTTACGACGAAACGGGGACTGTGCGGTCACTAACCCCTCGCCACCCCCTACTTTCTTGCGAAACCCCAATGAACGCCTTCATCATTACGGTTTTGCATTTTTAAATCGAGCAAAGTACTCATTTTACTTTTCTTACGTACCAATTACCTACATGTCTTACTTCGAATTGCCATAATTTATAGCAACTGACGTTCACGTAAACGTTGAATATAATTGTTACAACAATTTCATGATTTTCATGTAGGTACTCGGTTTCTTTGTTTGAAAATAAAATACTGTGAAAAGGATTTACCTTCAATACGAAATGTACCTATTCTCATCGACTCTACCTATCCTTTATACGGAAAATGATGATTTTCGTCGTGTAAAAACAGTGGGTGATGCTTCAAGAGTGCTCATCAATTCAGGACGTGTCGCTCGATCCTATCGTCGCCGGGCCCGCACAGGATTGTTCTAGACTAGACCTGTACAGTTAAGTAACGGCACCCAGCCGTTTCCGCGTTCACGCATTCGGCGTGCATTGTTATTACATATTAATATTTGGCCATTCGATTTTCGATTTTGTTTCGATCGAAAGCAACAAGTTACAATTCAAGTGCACAGCATAAACGGGCCGAGATGGAAGCGATTACTACCGTTCGGGTATGCAAACGCTGACGTAGCAGTTGGGGCATTCGCGGATCGTACGGCGAGTGGTGTGTCATGAGGCGGCGCGGGTGGCGGGTGGTACTGCGGGACGGGCGAGAATTAGTTTCCGCGCCACAGTTAGCCGATATAGGGGAGTCGCGCACGCATCGCGCGGGCAACGACCGCGGGAACTTGTAACTACATCCGCGGCCTCAGCTCCACAACGTCGTAACCGCGCGCTCGCCGGGCCCGCTTACGACGTTGTCGGTGTGCGCTCTGTCACTGAGCGCTTTGAACCCGTGCTCAGTTCAGAGCACATGTGTTCTTTGCAATACCGACGAACCTTCCGCGTGATTAACGTATGTATAGCTAGATACACGTAGAGTGATAAGTTTAATCACTGATTGTATCTATAATTGATTTAGTTTCCCTTTATTTGAACACAAAATTTTCCTTTACTATTAGGTATATTTTAAGCTTTAGTTTATTATAAAAATAAACTTGATAGTTTAACGTCTATTACTTTATCTACTAAATTTCGAAATTAACAATTTTTTTAGACAATAATTCTCTAAATTTGTACTGTGAAAGGTAAAAAATGGTTAAAATTGGTTATTACTACCGGGCTTAAGACTTTTTTAGTCGACATGTGATAAAATTGAAAGACCCCAACTTCTATCACCCTTGTAGTTATAACGAAAAAACTATAGGCCGTTACATAAACCTATTAATAGTCAATCGATCCAATACTTTGTTTTCCAAATTATATTTCAATTTCTGCCTTTTAGAACGTCAATTAATTTTTTGGTAATCAAATTGTGTAGATTATAAATAACAGGAGTTAAAAATCGTGACATTAGATAGTGAGGTCACTCCGAAGTGCATTGGAATTAGCGTGCGGGCCCCGCGTTGGAAATGGAAAATCGCGAAGTGCATCGGGGGCGGCGGGGCGGGGGCGGGGTTCGGGCATTCGCGTGCACTGGCCTATATGCAGTGCGACGACTCGACGCCCGGGAGCGATGCACTCTAAGTACCTACATAGAGTCGCGTACTAGGCGCATACTCAGTCACACACTTTTTTCCTTCTGCAGTTGTGTAGGGCGACGCCGAGTCTCGCTTTACAATTTCTTGAAAGAAACCCTTTCAAGATTCTGAAGATTGAAACACCGCTTAGCGTGCGTTTTAGATTGGCATGACTTATTTATTGGAATATCGTCGTTTTACGTACATAGCGACGTAATTCCGCTTCTAGCTAAACTTATCTCTTATCTCTCGTAACGAATATTTCCGTTTTAAAAATAGTTAAGTCGTTTAAAACGTTTTTATAAGTTAAATATTTTTAAATAAATAACAATAATACATTATCAGGGACACGAACAAATATACATTAAAGCGAAATTTACTTATTTACACAGTGCGTAGCATACTTTTGAGTGCAATATGAAGTAGTACAGTAAGTAGGTATACATTAAAAATTAAAATACTTTAAAAATGTTCTACGCACTACTTACACGCTCTTAATTACCAAAGCTGTCGTAACTAAATAAAACGCGAATTAATTTACGTCTAAAATCAGTGAATTCCATTATTTAGTTCCCGTCTCCGGTTGGGGTATTGAAATTCATTTCCAAGTGCAGTACAAAAGGCTTTACATTAAGCGTAGCCTTATGCGCGGTCGTTGATATGTAGGAGGATGTGAACGAAAGTGGAACGGATATCGCTGCACCACAATGGAATATGCATGGATGCAATGGAGCGGTGTGACCGTGCAGGGCTGATGTAACCCGTTCCGCTCTGAATAGCCCAACGTGACACCTTGGTCACTTCGCGCTTTCCTCAGCTTTGCTTTCAAAGTTCAGAGACAAGTGAATGTTTGAATGAAAGTAATACGTAACAACGCTTCGTACCGTAATTAACTTCGTACAAGACATAATATTCTTATATATAAATAGATTTGTTGAATGTAATTTAACCCCTTAATTCGCGGTATTTCGCTTAGGTAGATAATGATCAAATGTAATAAGGTAACATGTGTGGATTAGTGCGAAAATCTCACACCGGTTTAAAACGTAAAAATAATTTCGGAAACAAAAGAAAATTATAAATGTAAATGCCCAAAAACATCGAACATTATCTCGTTTGCTGCTTAAATCCGCGATATGAAAAGTTCTTATCGTAAACAAGAGAAGGCCAAAGTTCGTTAACCCCGCTTTATTAGAATGGTCAGATACGAACGGCCGCTTACACAAATAATGACATTGTTAATTCCTCACCTGCTACGCGGTTCGGCGGCGGGGACATTTCATCACTGTTCGTTTCCATGTTTACAGGATACGGTAGAAAGGTGACGTATCGTAAAGTTAGGTTATAACCGGCGCGCGACCGAGGACAGTTTGGCGCGAAAGCGCGGGGAGACGGCGCGCGTGGGTGACCGCGCATGCGCCCCGTGACGTCACCAGCCCCCTAGCTCCCACCAGCTAGCCTTAATTTATAATTAGCCCCTGCCACTTCATTTCATATACTTTTATTCATATTATTTTGATTGCTTATTATAGAACATTGCGAAATCTGATTACATAATTTGTTTCGTTAAGAAAAAATGTCAACGTGAAAGATGGTAAACATGACGCAATAAAAAGTTATTGTAAGCTAATAAAAGACCTAACTCAATATTTTTTTATATTATAACAATATTGTTTAGGTTTTGATAGATGTAATAAGGTAGAGTGAGATACATTTAATCAAAACATTCAAGATTATTATTAATGCATATTACCAATTATAAATATTGACCAATTTTATTCGAAATTAATTACAGATATCAAAATGGTGGACTACAAACTTTAGTACTTCAGTTTAAGAATAAAGGACATCGAACCATCTCACACTACTTGTTAAGAATGTAAGCACAGATGTAAGTATCCAGTACCAAAGATAACAGACGCAATTGTTTTAATAACTAATCATAATTAAATAAAAAAAACAGACACCGCATTTAGACCCTTTGTTCCATAACAGGCACCGAGATTAGAAGTCTTTTTTTAAACTTTTTTGGTTAATAGGTTTTCAATAACGCTAAAAGCTTATCAGTTAATGTCACAGGTCAACGTGTCGGAAGAGGCAACGTGGGATTGTGGTGGCTGGGGTCGGCGCGGTTCACGGTCGTCGAACGCCCCCGCCCGCCCCCGCGCACCCCCGCACCCCCGCACCCGCACCCGCCAGGGCTTAGCTAGCCGACTATTTTTAGCACTAACTTTTCCAAGACTAATTGATAATGCTTTCCTATACATGTAATAGTACCTATTTCCTGGTTTTCAATCTTTAAAACAACAGCGGTATAATTACGTTGAAGCAAATATTAGTACATTGATAAAACATACGTAAAATGTGATTTATATTTAATTTATCTAACATTAAAGGTTAATTTTTTGTATGCAAACTAATAGTCTTGAAGATCTTTTTCAAGTGCATAATAACAATAATATGTAGGTAAGTAAAATGCATATCATTTAATTAACTTATGTAAGAAAATTTACTTACATTCACACTATTTGCGAATATGATATATTACTAGAAAACAATTAAGACGTAGGTATTTTGCTTACCGCTCCAAAGGTATCAGATTTATCAATATCACGCGTATGTCGTGACGTAAATTGTTTACATACTCCAAAAGAGTGGGTGTTTATCTGATGTAAAGTTAGACTTGTGTGAAATATCTCCGTATGAGTTACTAGCGACATCTATTGGGTGGTTTATAACATAAATTTCATAACTCTGAAATTTCATAAACTAAAATTATGTAATTATTGTGTAAATTAATTAATTATTTAATGTGATATATTTTAAGTCTTACTTTTAACCTAGTTACTGTGGAATTAGTGTCAAGTTGTAGTTTAAAAAAATTGTAACAAAATCACATAGGTGATTAATATAATTATTTAAAGTTTACTTAAAATCTAAATAAACATAAAAATTATGCAAGTAAGCTATGATATTGTTTCAATTAAATAGTTTCAATTCAATTCACTCCAACAAGTCGCGGCGAAGGACTGCGGGCGACATCTGTCAATTTTGCTTAGAACATTCTACTCGCCGCTAGATGGCGTTACGTTGACCTAAGCTCTACATATTATAAGCTCTATCGTTGTAGCTGTATTGAACCGTATTTTTTTGTCTGTAATTTATAAAATAATTATATATAAATATGATTATACAAAACTATTACATAAAATAATTAAACTTTTTCAATGAATACATGATATGCCATGATTAATCATTAACGAAATACGATTATTTCGCTGATTAGGAGAATTGGGATTTCATTTAATTTTATTAAAAGATAAAAATTTATATTATTTATATATCTGCGGGACAATTATTCGCTTTATAGAAATTTATTAACATTTTTTTCCAGAACTAGAGATTTCTCTAGAGATTGTCTTAACCTACTAATGCAGTTTAAATCAAGACAAGTAAGATTTGAAGCATAACAATTATGACCAACATATTTAAGGGAAAATCGTACCAAATTCACGAAATTTCGAAGTCAATTCCCAGAAAACATTCGAGTGTTAAATATTGGAGTCGCCCGGAATCGGCAGGGGTAGCGAGCTCAGGGCGCTGACCTCGCTCCCTAACCTACTCCGCGTATTTAGAGCACATAGGCTCCCTCAGACCGTCATCTGGGTCACCGCTGACTCAACCTGACTTAATCATCAACCTCACTTCACGTAAGCGTTGCTGTTGCGTACTCATCCTTATAGAGTACAATTCATGTGTGGTTTAGACGGGCAGTAACAGCTCACATTAGATTTGGTGCTACTGAATCGTATCCGTGTAATGCTGTTTTATTCTGTACCCTTAGTATGAGTTTTTACGTTTTGACAAAGATGACTGTTTTTGTATACGTATTTGCCCATATATTTCCAATCAGCGCCCCTAGCGGATTGTATCAAAACTGATTGGAAATATATGGGAAATACGTAAACAATAACAGTAATTTTTGTCAAAACGTAAAAACCCATACTAAGGGTACTGATCTGAAGTATTATGTGCAAGTGCAAAAGAGAAAATAAAGTACGGAAAAATTTAGAAACAATTTCAAATGAGACTATTTTTACGGGTTAAATTAGGCACTTAATATTTGATGGACTGTATGCTTGTTCGCAATTCCTATTACATAAAGAAATAATAAAAACTTTTATTAATAGCTCGTGAATCAGTAATACCTCATAAATATGTGAAGCGTGGGTATTAATTGCGTGCATACGAGCCCACTTACATAACCGTTGACTGCGTATAATAATGTACTGTTCAATATTTTAACATGCATTTTATTCACAATATTTATTGTTATTTATCGTACGTCTTAAATCGAAACAAGTAACACACTATGTAATATTTATTACACAAGACAATACTTTACTGACATCCATATTTTACATACCAGTTGGTAAGTATCATTGCGGCAATGTAAAAATAATTTCAAAAGTGCCAAAACGAGAACAAGTATTTATTCTATAATACCGATTGCACAAAAAATGAGGTAACGAAAGCGTTCTATGTTCGTCGCTTCTAAAAGCATCGTATATATAACGTGGTCAGGTTAGGAGGTTAATAGGGAAATATCACACGAAAAAATGCCATACATTACTCATCGCGGGTTATTAGGACATCATGCGATTTCGGCGATAGCGGACCGCTCGAATGAGGCATTTTATTCGTGTTAGTGTAGTACTAATGAAATCAATGTGCCAAATCTTGATACACAAGCGTGCGTGAAGTCAAAACAAGGGATAAAGTGTGACAATGATTTGGAGCGAGACATTACGTTTTTTACTTATCTCTTTGACTGAGAATGTTGTCATTACGACTATAAAATGAATCATGCATGTTTACATAAACATAAAATTTTAATACGTTCCAATTTTTATAAAAGCAATGAAAACAGAGCCATTTGGTGAACCGCAGCCTAAAATAGGACAAACGTGTTTTGAATTGTGAATTAGAAAACCTGGATATTTTGTATTGATGCAATGTTACTTTCATGAAGTTTTGTAACGATCAATGGGTTTTTTCCGCTCAGTGCCTGGACGAGAGGTCCGCAAGCATGACGCGAGCGCAGATCAAATTGGGGTCAGGGCGGCGCGGGCGTCGACCCGCAACCTCGCGCTCCCCGACCCCTTCACCCGCCACCCCGCACCTACGAGCTCCTACAATAGCATATGGTTCATACTACTGCGACCATGTACACCATATATTCTGGGAAATACGACTTTTCAGCTTAGCAACTGCTGGTAGTTAGATTTTCTTCTAAAAATATTACCTTATTTTTGCTACACTCAAAACTAAAAATAAAGTAAATTTTAATAGTCTTACACGTATCTATTTATAGGTTATAAAAGTTGCAAATCTAAACTTCAATTAAAATATCTTTATAGAATCAGAATATCACATTTATAATAAGATGATTATGTTGAATTACAGATTTACTCTATCATACTATCTTGGACTTTCTTTGACGACTTTCGCTGATGCCGATGACAGCTTTATGCATCAACTATACCCTATAACCCAACTATATCACAACTATACCAACTATATCACTTGCGTGCCTATGATATCATTATACTTAAGTAAACCTGCTGAATAACGTTTGATGTATTGACAACAAACGTTATTCAGCAGGTTTATTAAAACTACGCATATCAGTTATCGAAACACAACAAAAACGAACAAAGATTGTAATAAAAGATTTATAGTTAACAAAAATTAAAATGTTCATCTTAGTAAACAAGCTTTGTTATTATTAATAGCTGCTTAAATAAATATCGTACAATAAATAATAAAAAAGAAGTGAACAATTAAAAATATATCAAAAAAATTTCGCGTACATAAGTCTAACAATGAAACATTGTCTCTCTTTACTCTGTTCATTGGCCATCCTACGAGATGTTTGTAATTAATTACAATGTATAAATATAGAAGTTGCCTTTTCATTGATATAATATCAATTTGAGAAACAGAATTATTTGATGAGCCGCGCATAGCCCCGAGGCTTATGTAAATCGTGATGTACAATGTTAAGCAACTTAGGGCGCGGTCGGGAGTCGGATGAGTTACCGCTAGTGGTTTAATTTCATGAGTATCGATGTATGTACTACCATTTTTCGGAGGGCACGACATATTGGTCCGGTTTACTATCTCTGAATAGCGGTGGTTAAACCTTTTCTGAGCCCTTAAAGAGGTAAAGACCAGTAATGGGACATAAAAAGTGTTGTAGCCAAAAGCAAAGACGTTGTGAAGACTGAAAATAAATGCAATTTATAAATATCAACTATTTCTGTGCAGTACTGACCTACCGCTCAGCAATCAAAGAAGTTATGTGAATTACGTCAATTGTAAATAAGTATAAACGGTATTGAAATTATGTACATAACCATGAAAGCTGTGGCATTAAGTCTATTTAAATAATGAAAATATGTATTATAAAACAAATCTTAATCCGTTTTATAATATACTAATATCAATATCTCCAATATCGACAGCTGAAAATCGATTAAGAAAAATTTAACCGCATTTTTATTTAAACGAAAAAAAAATGTGTTTTATTTATAAAATAAAGGTGAACCAAAAATGTAGAGATTTAAGTGAGTGGGCCAGTTATTTGCGTGTGGTGCGGCGCGCGGGGCGCTGCGTGACCCAAATGCGGCGGGTGAACGAACCGGAGGCCTTGATCGCAATACCGCCGCCGCCCGCCCGCCACCCGCCGCCCGCCGCACGCGTACGTCACATCTACAATTGTTTCTCATAGACTAGGGTTTTTCGCTACGCCACTTCTATTGATTTGTTGTTCTTTAGGGATTGACTTGAGCTGTGGCGGGAACGGGATGATTGAGCTTCAAATCGCTTTTTTAACTTCTTACATTTGCATTGTCTTGT
Organism: Epargyreus clarus; assembly: GCF_041222505.1. NCBI lineage: Eukaryota > Metazoa > Arthropoda > Insecta > Lepidoptera > Hesperiidae > Epargyreus > Epargyreus clarus. The sequence goes on from NW_027332233.1 coordinate 8,521,407, forward strand.
AGAAAAATTGAATAATTGATTACATGTTTTTTTATTTTTTTTGTTCACTTGTTTTCTATCGTTTTTAGTTATTCTATATTATTGGCGGGAAAAGGCAGTCCTCTATTATTATTTCAAATATTTCAACATTTTTTTGTTATTTTATATACAAAAAAAATAAATTCTTATCAATTGTTGTAATTCGTTATGTTTACAATCTATTTAAAAATATTAAAAATAATTTTAAACCTTTAGCTCTGTATTTATTTAATATTTATATTTTCTTTTAACGATTTCTGGTTTCGGCCATGACCAATTTATGTTGTACATAATTTTATTCTTACATAATTATCGTTAAACTCAATTGTACAATAATTGCTGGGCACAAATATACGTTATTATTTAACAAATTGAGCATTCAGTTTCATTGTTAATAATCCCAGTTTTAAGAAATTGATAAGCAGTTTAATTCAGTTCATATACACCAATAAAGACGGATAAGTCTCTGGCGTCGTTTCAAAATCATTTTTGGTACCAATCTGAGAGTATCCGACCAAAGTGAGCCAGGTGTTACGTAAAAGTGTACAATATTTATTATATGTATTATAGTGGGGGATGTCTTGAACTCCTATTAACTTCTGTCGAGCGAAGTTCTCTTTGAAGAGAAAAAGAGACAGTAAAACCTTGTTAGCGACTGCGAGTGCGAAATATGTAGTAGGTATTGGGAAAGGAGCGTTGTCGCTGGCCGTGCGTGAGGAGGTTTAACGCGCAAGAGTGGGACGGCGGTATGTCCCGAGTTTCTCATAGATTATTATTAGACTATCGGCACTAGGTTATTCCGAGGCGACCTAGATAGCGCGGGGCCGTTGACCGCGGGCCCTCGCGCGCGGCCTCCAAAATAAAATGGCATTCAGCGATGGGCTTCGCTTGCGAAACGCCGCTCGGCCGTGGAGCCGCTCTGCTCAGACTCACTCTCTTTGCGAATATTGCAATCACTATTGATTGACTAATCGACTTTTTGACACACATATTGTTTACCTCCCTTGTGACAAATGCTCTATAATTAGTTATTACATCGTCATCATTATTCTGTAATAGTGGTTAAATTAATTTTCAATATTATCTAGTCATTATTGATTGAAAGTTTTGAAAAACATATAATCTTCTACATGTTATGTAACTTATAACCTGCTTTGTTAACTTTTTTTTTTGTTCTTAATCTTTACGTATCATTGAAGAGAAGAGAAACGTAATTTTTTTTTTAGAAGAGCTAGTCCTAAATTAAAATAGTAGGCCTATATTATTGTTAGTACATAAAAATCATCGTCATAATGTTCATAAGCGGACGGCGGAGCGCGCGGCCGCGGCGCGAACGGCGGTGATTAGCGAGCCGCGAGTAGCGAGCGACTTCGAATATAGCCGGGAAGGCCGAGGGCAACGAACTCCGCTTGACCCAGATTCGCCGCCCCGCGCCGCGCCGCCCCGCGCCCGCCCCGCACCCGCCGCGCAGGAAAGTGAAAAGGACATTATCTTGTCCTCAACTATTGTTTCCTGAAGCACTTTGCAGTTCATCTAAAGTATGATGAGGACATGGAGTCTTATCAGGTCACAACACCTGTCACATGTACCCACACTACACTAACTCTGCATAGAGTCATATTCATGCATGCGAATGAAATAATCTACACAACGAATGTACATATGATATAACTGTTAATAAAGATGACAGGATGGAGTTCCATAAATGTAAACAAAACGCGATAAGCACTGACGTTCGCCCGCTGCTAACAGCTGAGCATCATGAATGGATAGCTGATCGTGCACGAGCTCACCTGCTAACACTCTGCCGAGGAGGACGTCGGCATCGGTGGGCGGTTGGGGAGGGTCGGCGTCTCCGGGCTGCAGGTGCTGGCGGCGGCACTCGGTCACAGTCATATCGGGAAGGTGCATCCGCGCGAGTGGGGCGCGTGCGACCGGCGGCGGCGTCCACGCGAATGGCGCGCGATCGCTACGCCGAACGCCGCAGGGGCGCTCGTAGACGCTGCTACGCGCCGCCCGCCCCTACGGACGTCCCTAGCTACGGGGGCGACGTGCCGCTCCGAACGTTCCCTTGCCGGCGAAGGCTCCGGCGGATGCGACCGACGACGTATGCCCCGTCAATCACCCCGTGTTGAATAAGAATGTGTCAACGGTCGGAACTACGAAAACGGGAGACCTTCACCCACTAACATATTTATTTTAATTTTTTTATCTCGTTCTTAACTCATGTAATGTTTTCAGTATAGGGGTATTTATACACACACGTACTCGCGAATAGAATACGCGATATTCCTGTACTTTAGCGAACGATTCGCTAGCCGTAGCACTTTCATAATCTTTTTATCAACACAGTAAAAGACATAAACGTCGATCAGAAAGTAATTTGACAGTTTACAACTTTTTGTACCGAATCACTCAAAATATATTTTTTATTTGGTGTTAAAAACTGTAATACACAATATTTATAGTGATATAAATAACGTGTTGAAATTTGTTTAAATTTATTTTTTGGGATTGTTTATAACTGAAATAAATGACACCGTCATCATGTACATCTTTTTGCTTTTAAGATGTACCGTTTTCAGGGACTTTGTTAATATCCAAGAAACAAGTCGTTAAAATGTTGTTTTTATTGTGATTTTAAAATGACCAATACTTCACGATAAGACCAGTGGATATACTATGTGCGATTGGCGCCAATCTGTATAGTTATTTTTATATCAGCGTCGCGTGTTGAAACAATCAATCGTTTTCAATGACGATTTCGTCGAAAACAGCGGCGTCTCAGATCGGAAGCGTCCAGCTCAACCCACTGAACTGAAAACCTAAATCTAGAATTGGCGAATCAGTTAGTCTGTGGAGTGGCGAGTTTATAGGCCAAGGCGACTAATTTGCCGCTAAGAGCACACGGTCACAACTGCTACCGTTAATATATGACATTTTTATGACCGTCGATATTCTGCGAAAGAGCGCTCCGTTTCGTACGCCTACAAGAATAACGCAAGTATTACTTCTAGTCATGAAAATAAATATCTATCTTTAGAGTACTATTTATGGTATACCAGTCACCAATAACTGTTATTGTCATTATTATTTTGGCTATTGCTTTTAAAATAAATATTTCTCCATAAAAAAAGTTGTCATTTGTAGCGTGAAGTTCTGCGTTTCTGTAGAAGACTGTGGATGCCCACTGAATAGCTCAGTTCTGAGGAGTAGCAATGTACCTGTGATCAGCTGGGGGTGGAATCTGTTTTATATGGAGTTGCTCGGAGATGTCCTTGAACGGCAGTGGTCACTAACCATCAGGTGGACTGCGTGCTTGTTTGCTTCTCCAATCTCATAAAAAACACGAACACAAAATGTGATTCAAATATACAGTACAAAAAGCTATTCCATATCATACCTATATATACCTTTCCGTAATTATTAACAAATTAATATTTCCATATAGATAACTTAGCATATGAATCCATGAATAGGTTTAAATGTTTCCTGTCTTACCTTGAGAGGGATTGGGGTCTAAAGTAAACGGTGTGATTAATGTATACGGTATGGCTAAACTTGAGTGCCTTATTCATACCTAAATAATTCCTAACATTATTGTTAAGTGATAAATGAACCATTAATGATGAATGAATAGTTATATATTTTTTATACTATAAATTTATATATTAGTTATATATTTTTATACTATAAAACTTGTTGCTATCATCCAGATTACTGACACTTGCAGAACTTTTAGTGGCGTTATTTAAGACAGCAACTAAGCAGTGATAGCCTAGTGGTTGACTCTCAGCCTCGCGGTCGAGTTGTCTGACACTCGAGTCCCAGGCACGCACCTCTGATTTTTCAAAGTTATGTGCGTATTAGAAGTTAATTTTCACTTACCGGCGCAGAAAAGTATCGTGAGAAAACCTGCATACCTGAAAGATCTTAAAAAATATTCTCAAGGGCATGCAAAGTCTACCAATACGCATTTGGCCAGCAGGTGGACTATGGCCTTATTCTTTCCATTCTGATAGGAGACCCGTGTCCAGCAGTGGGCAGTAGTAGGTTGATGACGGACGACGATTTAAAATAGGGTTTAAATCAGTATTATTACTACTATTATCCTATGTATTCTTGGGACCCTACCGAGAGGTAGCAGTAATTTGGACTTATTCTTTTATCTTTGCTTTTACACTTTTATTTTGGTCTTTATTTTAAATATTTGTATCAGTTCTCTATTTTTATTACTTGTATATATGTATGTTATTACGTAACTGTTATGAATACTAAAAATATAATACGTAATTCATTCACTTTACACATATGAACTAAAAAGCAAAAAATAAATAACGGTAGTATTTTGCATAATATTTTAAGACAATTATATAATCTGTTAAAGAATGACTACTGAAGCTATTACAACTTTTTTACTATTTTCACATATTTTAGTGGCTATGAACAATTACCAACATTTTACTCGCCTTTGACATAACGAGATGAAGATTATTCTCGTCTGCTTATTCACTTGATGCTGTAGGTAATCACCAGATCTATCTGCACAAGAGGTGTTGGTTCGAACCCAGCTGAGGAAATATGTATGTATTGAAAGTATTGAAAGACTGGTTACTGGATATTTTATACTTATATGTACACCAGGTACATATCGATACTTTAATTCGCAAATCAGCCAACTCCACTTTTTGTCAAAATGTTTTTTTTATTTATTTTGCTTTCGTTCAACTCCATTTACTATCAAAATAAATAAAAAAAAAAAACATTTTGACAAAAAGTGGAGTTGGCTGATTTGCGAATTAAGGTATCGATATAAATATATTTTATATATTTCGTCAACCTATTATTGACCTACTGTCAAGCACAAATCTTAACTACAATGAGGTTCAGGCAATAGTCCAATACTCTAGCCAAGACTTCACACACTGTTAATAACTTTTCTTTTTTAAAGAAATCCTAGACATGTCTAGATTTCCTCATGAAGTTTTGTTTCACAAAAATCGGAGGTGGGGCGAATACTTAAATTTGAACCTCGGACTCCAGATTCAGAAATCGAATTTGAATTCACTAGACTCTATTCGCTAATGGGTTATATCTAAAGGCTGATAGCTCCATTAATTTATGTACGAGTATATTTAGTAAAGATAACCGTCTATATAAAAGATAAGTAAAAAGATAGTCCAAATGTATTCATAGAATGCTCTGCCAAATCCATGTTCAATCTGTATGGTAATTTCTGATATTGGATATAGTATACATATATATGTATGGAAGGGTCGGCACCAGGTCACAGTTCGGGTTAAGCTGGAGCCGGGCAGCATCAGGTCGCGATGACGTCACTAGAGGTCGTTCACCCCGTCCTCCCTCGGTGCCCTCGCTCCATATACAAAATGCAATAATACAGCGAAGGTCTCAGATGTAGCTAGATATTATTTGATTTTCTATTTGTACGTAAGATTAATTTGTGAATGTAGCATCCAATGATATTATACACACGTTGGTTACATCAGTTACATGTTTGTTAAAGAGCAATATATTGAAAATACTAAAAGTAGGTAATCGAAAAGTATGTTTCATGATTACAGCAGTGTCAAATTCTGGTGTTATGGTTCTAAAGTTGTGGTACACAGCGATTTTTTTATGCAACGTTCCAACTTAGTCCTCAGTGCTAGAAACACGTTTATGGCTGCCCCTTGGCCATGATCGGCAGTAATCATTTGACATCAGGTGAACTACATGCGTCATTTATCATATCAATAAAAAAAATTATAGATATAATTTGTTCGCATGAAGGTAATTTATTCAAATGACTGTTAAACTATTAACGCTTAATATATCTTACACAAACAAGTTACATCTCTAAACAAATTTCATCTTAAAATAAATTATGTATGTAAATTGCCTCGTCTTTTCTAATACGAACCGCCAAGGAGTGGAATGCCCTGCCGGCTTCTGTGTTTCCCGACACATATAATCTAGGAGTCTTCAAGTCAAGAGTGAATAGGCTACTTCTAGGCAAGCGTGGCACATCTTAGGCCTCATCGAAGCTTACCATCAGGCGAGATCGAGGCCAAGCGCATGCCTATCAACTAATAAAAAAAAAAAAAAAATACATGTAAGTAATTATTTGAGCTATTGCACACAACTCCAGTAGCACACATACTCGTAAATATTTGACGAACCTTTGGACTTTCATTAAACAATTAGTCGTTTAAACTTGTAGTAGCTTATTTGTCTTTACAAATAATATTTGCGATCAAATAAGTTTTATTTCTTCAACAAATGAAGGTTACCCTAAATAACCGTAGTTATATCTTTTTAAATGTATTTTATTGCCTCCACTATATAATTGATTATTCTTGAATCATTCTGTAACATTTTGAAGGTGGTAAAAATCTTCGCTACAATCAACGCTCTGCTTTAATTCCTAATTTTAACGTATTGGAAGAGATTGTACTATTGTGTTGTGATTTGTAAGATGCGGTGTGTAAATTAGCATAAGATCCATTCCTATGAAGGACTTAGGAAGAATTTAGTCCTTAATTATAATACACTACTGAGGACACAGATATCACGTAGGATGGCCTTTTAAATTTAAAATAAAGTGTAACATAAGTTGGGATTTTTTACAAGACTGAAATTGCAAATTTGGATGAAGGCCACCTGATACATTAGATATCTTTGGGTACAGCAAGCTAAAGTAGTAGAAAATAAGCCTAAAAATTATCACTGATGGTAAGTAATTAAGTATGAGCGCAAGGTTTCCCATAGAATAGAAATTGATAATGTCTGGTTGCCGCTAATCCCAAAGCACTACCTTAGACGTCTCGCGTTGCTAATACATTACATAAAAACCGATTACCGTAAGAAAAACAAACATCGATCGCCAATTAACTAATAGTGACTAACATGAGTCGCGCGGTTTTTGACCCCAGCGTGGAAAGTGAACCATAATGGCACACCACTTTCATTTTCGCGCAACTCTCACCGACGCGTCGAGATCGAAAGTGTACCACTTTTGGTGCTGCGTGTGCGCAGGCCCCCCTACCTCCCCTACACCGATTTGACTTTCCTACGTCGACGCGCTTTCTTCTGATAGGCTGCGAGCACTTGTGCAATTCGCTTTCTAATTGCATTGTAATCGCACTTTGACTAACGCCTGCTAAATACCATCTGTTGTTCTACTTTCTTGCATTGATAGCTGTCTGATTTTAAGAGTGACACTTTTCTGATGTTTTTACTTCTTACCACGTAATTATAGCTAACCTAGTTTCATCTTTTCTAGTCTAATCATGATAGAAATTTTAGGCTTACCTAAAGAACGTGGTATTTTGGTTAAATAATTGCGGAAGATCATATAAAATGTAGGACTTTCTAATACTGAAAGTATTTTATATATTTACCTAAATAAACGTTGGGTCCTAGTCCTAAAAGTCAAAATAATTAGTAGCTTCAGAGCCTCCATCATAAAGATGGCGGGTCTCTGAATTCAAAAAAGAGGTCTTAGGAAAATAGGTCTGAAAGTAGTCTATAAAGATAAAAAATATACAGGAATTAAGAAGATTTTTCATTTTTATTTTTGGGTACCATTGCATGTATAGGTAAAATACATTAATAATTTCAACCATGCAGCATAATTAATGTCGAATAAAACATTTTTATTGTTACCAATATTCAGGACGGCGGCATCAAAACCCGGTAATTATAAATCAATTATTTATGCATAGGAGGACACTGACCCCGATTTAATTTGACAAAAATGTGATTAAGAGACGTGCACGATCCAATTTGGAATTTAAAAAAATACCCAATTCATCACAGGATAAAAAAGTAGCTAAATATCTAGAAATTCTATTATTATATTCATTTTCAAATATATTTTTTCTATCTATTCTATATCTATTGTAAAGGGTAGCAACGTATCTGTAACCGATTTCAAATAGGACTCCCATCCTATCTGGGGTTTGATTACAGATATCCATGGGCAGTACCCACATACCATCAGTTGGACTGCATACTTCTTTGTTATATAGGAAATGGTCTCGTAAACTTTGTAAATATCATATTGTTATCGATGATACTTTATTATATTAAGGACATTAACCCAAAGCATAAAATATTCATTAAAATAACAAATAAATTGTAATAATGCAAATAAATTCGATAATAACTTATGCAATCCTAATTACATATTGACATTTAATACATTATTAATAGCCGGTGTTTCCCAACAGTAGCGGGTCCAAAAAGAGTAGCATTCAATGTAAATGAGGCATTTTTCAGGCACCGCGACTTTGCATATGCATCGTATATTTGTTGTGTCGGAAATGACTCGAAGGAATGAACTACATACATAGATAACAGGGTGCTTTGTCGTTAACGGGACTGACTTTGTTTAGCATTCAGGGTCTGTACAATTTACTCCGCTCGTCATAAAATTTTATGGACCTCGGACAGGTTTTGATTTACGGAATGGTGTACTCTTTTTGTGTACTGAAGTATGGAGTCCGCCTGATAAGTGGCTACAGCCGCCCAGGGATATCTGTAATCAACCCCAGGTAATATTATTACTACCTGAGGTAGGCCACAGTTGCGTTACCTGAGGACTTAGTTGAAACGTCTAGGATAAGTAACCACACCCACCTAACCACACCCTTCAGAGCAGAACTCAGTAGCACTTAACACTACTGTTACAAGACAGGAATAAGTGTGACGGTAGTGCCCCATAAGTTGAACCTCAAAGGGTTTTCCAAACTTAAACTTGCTGTTTAAATATAAATTATATAACATATTGAATGAATATAACTATATCTTCAAAAAATTACAATTTTTAATATTCACGCTCAAAATACAACTTAACGTTATTTTTCATTTTTATACTAACTCATACAATCGTACCAGCCAGTGACTGTATAGAATGGAACTTATTATTATAAAAATAACTCATCATGTAAATAACACTAAATAATTGATTAAAATAATACTAAGTATGTTGTTTAATATAAGCATTTGACCTCTTGAATGAAAAACATGCTCTCAATATTCGAAATTTTGTTAATGAGATAAAATAACATTAATTATATTCATTTACATTGTATTGTTTATTTTTATGAGGCCAAAAATACTCCACTTAACGTATAGAACTATCCACTTGACAATCTATTTTAAAAATTATTTTTCACGTTTGTATACATTTTAAAGACGCTTTATTTTCCTATAAACGATTTATTAAGTTATTATTTATTGAAGGTAAGCAACCCTGAAACGCTGTATGAACTTCGTCACCTTTATTGTATGTAGACGTTACCTTCGAATTAAGTTCAACGTATTTTAAACTCATTCATAAAAATTCTAATATATCTCCTTCCGTTCATTGTTTCACGATCCGTAACACGTTATTATAAGAAAATTTCGAGCCAATTTTACGTGGAAGTCTAAAATTATTTACTGAATATACGAGTAATACTGTAAATATTAACAATAATTTTAAATTGAAATAGTGACACAACGTATATTTATTGAAACAGGGTTGGAGTTGTATGCTCGGAGATATTAATATTGAACGAGCTAAGTTTGAACGTCTCGTGTTTGTACAAAGGCATAGGCCCCAATATTATTAATAAAATCAAACCAATAGAGATAAATCTACTTTAAATGTAAAAAAATACACACAGCCGAACATAGAACCTTCTGATAGAACCTTCGTTTCTGTTTCCTGATAGAAGGCAAAAAAAAGAAAAATCAAATATATTACCACCAAGCTTAGAATAGAACATGTTTTGGAAATGGAAGTTAAAATATGTTAAAAAATATTCATATATGTACATACATTGTATATATTATGGAAAACGTTCAACTCTTTCACTCTGTGTGACCTAAAAAGCATGTTTTACAAGGAAATAGGTTAACTGGAACAAGGAAATCATTTCATATCATTAGCAGCCAAGGTTTCTCTGTAATTAGTTTGTTTTTATTTCCTGCCCTCATTAGTGCAATTACATCCGATACTAAATATTATAAAAAGAGATAGAGTTTATTTATATTTCGTTAACTAACTCCGTTTTGTTCAATTAAAACACGAGCTTTTATTTTCGAAACATACACAGTTTATTCTTATAATCATTGTGTATAAAAGCTATTGAATTTAAAAAAATACACAAGCGAAAACAATAAAAAATATAATCGAAATTCGCCCATAATCAAGAAGTATATCTTTTCTCTTGAATTGAATAACGGCCCTTCAAAAGCTACCAAATAGACAAATAACACTTTTGCCTTTACCTATTTAAATAAATTGCAATAAATTTATATTTTCAATAAAAAAATCAAGTTATAAGTTCTTTTCATTTACATACCAAATAGATTATATATTCGAGTACAATCATATTGACCCTGATAAAGTTTAATGATCGTGACATAAAATTAAAATGATACTTAACCCAAACTTTATATTACAACTACGTAAAAACGTAAAAAACGTGCATTTGTAATGTTTATATGCCATTTTTTGTCTTTTATGTTTTAATCATTGCCACTTTCAAACAAATGTACCTAATACAATATAAGCATGGGGAATGCTAAAAGTTTTGTGCAAATTGTAAGCTTAACACACCCATTCTAAATTATTTCTAGCTACTTTATACACATAATATAATAAAAGATATGCATATGACGTTTTATATGCAATAGAAGACTTGTATCATCATCATCATTATCATCAACCCATTACGCCCCGCTGCGAATTGGTAACTCTTCTATTACAATTTGTCATCATCATCAACCCGTTACTGTCCCACTGCTGGGCACGGGTCTCCTCTCAGAATGAGAAGGATCAGGCCATAGTCCACCGCGCTGGCCAAGTGCGTATTGGTAAACTTCACATACCTTTAAGATTTTTTTTTTATTGTAAATCTCTCAGGTAGGCAGGTTTCCTCACGATGTTTTCCTTCACCGTTTAAGCAAGTGATAATTAATTTCTAATACGCACATAAATTTAAAAATCAGAGGTGCGTGCCTGCGATTTGAACCTCGGACCCCTCGATCGAGAGGCCGTGTTCCTTAACCACTCGGCTATCACTGCTCACCACTAGGCTATCACTGCACTTACAATTTGTGTATCTTCGAATACTTATATTTTGACTTGAGGAGGTTAGGGTTATAGATAGAACTGGTCATTTTAGGCGAAATTGGTTTCGAAATTTAAAATTAATACCTTTTATCATGATTGTCTTTTTGTCATAACCATTATTTCAATGGACAAAATGTCTCAACAGAAATCGTCATATACTCTCCGTACTCTTTTCAGTTCTCATAAAAGTTACCCTTTTTCATCTCAAACTATATTCTACTACTACAAGTTTTCTACTTTTTTCTGTTGGTCTGTTAGCACGTTCAAAGGCCCATTCATTGAAATGACGTTTTTTCAAATCTAACAATCTATTATAATCCATTGATTTTCAAACTCATGGTTAAATTTCAATACCATTTTTTGCATTGCTAAACGTTAACTTTTTCTTGTGTAATCATAATTCCTGAAAAGCCTGGTCCCAATCTAGTATTCCGGACATATAAGTTGAAAGTATTTAGGGCAGTTTACTTCATCACACCGTTACGTCGCACTCATGTAGGTAACTTATCTTATCATATAAACAAAACAAACTGCTTTTGTGTTTTATACAGCCCGACATTTTATTTTTAAAAGTAAAAAATGTGTGGCGTTCGATTGTCCGTCAGAATTGAAATGTCGAAAATTGAAATGTCTATCGATTTGTCAGTTTTTGATTTTGCAATATATTTAAACATGGCCACTCGGGCCCGTGGTTAACAATGAGCGGAATGAGCGTAATCGTGACTGATAAAGCTAACCGTGTTGCTCGGATCTAGGTTTCCAGCACGATATTTTGTAGCTATGCATAAATGTATGTGAGTGTGTCAAAATGTATCGAGGGCGCCGCCACTCGAATGTTTTTTTGCCTGTTTCTTACATTTTTTGTTACAAAGTAGCAAACGGGTTTGCAGTCCAGCTGCAGCTTTTAGAACCCTTTGTAGTTCCTTTGAAGTAGGTAGGCATCAATTTAGGCATTTAGAAGACACCTATTTCTGCCTTATAACAACAGAAACATACTTAACTGAGGCGTTCCAAATCGACTACTGCCCATGGATATCTATGATCAAACCCAGATAGGATTTAGCCCTATCTGAAGACGGCTATAAATACGTAGCTATACTTAGAACTAAGTGTAAATGTAACACCCTTCCAACGACACTTTTAACTACGTATAAATGTATGTATGTCATAATGTAACGAGGGCACCGCCTCTCGAATGATTTTTGCCTATTTCGTACAATAATTTCAGAGTCCCGGCCGATGGAATAATTTTGTATAATTCAACGATATTTGATAGTGATAGAAATCGTTTATCCAATTTATTTGTCAATGGCGTAACCAGTTACTTTGGTCCTACCACGTTTATTAGTATCACTTTTGTTACGATTTATGCGAAAACTTGAAATACCTACTGTTTAAGTTGTCTATCACACATATAACAATCAATGTACCTACTACATATTTAAATTTATCATTTGATTTGTATTTTTTTAGTTTTATAACTTAAAAATAGTATTTTATTAGTCAATCATAGAATGGAAGGATGACAGTTGCGTACGAGTATGTTATTAAAGCATCACAAAACCTTAACCACTTGACATTCATGTGAAACTTTTCCCAACAAAAAGTAACTGGTTGCCCCGGACAGCACAGCCTTGAAACGCTGAACAAAATTGGCAATATCCTGGAGCCGAGAAGTAAGACTGGCGAAACCTTGCGACGCGAACTCGGTCGACGAACTCCCCAAGGCCGGGCCGTTGCCGCTTTCTTTGTTCGCCTGTCGCAACACCGGCTCCCAATTCAACCTCGACACAGCGGAGCAACTCAATTGCTCTACTCCATACAGGACGCTTGGAACGATGCACGCAAATATACTTTTGCCGACGACTCCGCTCGTCTTACTTATAACTTGAATGTATAAATAAATTTTATCCTAGCCAACACACTAGTGTCAAAAGGGGAAAAATGTGTAAACTTACAAATTTTTAGCCTCCTAAAGCATTGAGATCTCACGACCATTTTAGTCCTCAGTTAGATTCCCTGTTCTATATAAAATTGGTTACAAGTGTCTATGGGCGGCAGTTACCACTTAATATTAGATCTTTTGAATACTAATTTACTACTTCGTTCTCAGAAAAAAAGCTAAAACAGAGTTACATAAATATCTTACTTAAGATTTGATATATTTTCATGCGTTTCATTAAAAACTTTCAGAGCTTTAGCCGTGAAATATTACAAAGAAACGGATATACAATTGCGAAACAATAACACTAGCAGATTAAAATTAAGGCCATTTACAATCACCAATCATTATATTAACAACATACCTTCGTCATGTTAATTTGCACACTTTGTTCTGAATTATACGTCTCTGAGACGCGTTGTCCTAAAAGCTCGGATCGATTTATCAAGTGTGTAATCCCTAACATAAACCTCTACTTTAGTAAACTTCTTACGACTATAGGATATAAAACCCGCACCCAACTTGACCCGCATAGCGGAGCGGTTATCATACCGGTCTGACGCGCTGTGGGTCCCGGGTTCGATCCCCGGATAGACAGACATCTAAATGATGAATTTAGATTTCTGGGTCTGGTTGTTTTTGTATTTGGCTATGTGTGTATCCAAGGCACCCACGACACAGGGAAACCTAGTGTGGGGCTGTGAGTGTAGAATGCGTTTTTTTTAGTATGCTAATAGTCTCTATGAAAAGATAGTGTACCTACACTTATAAAGTTTGGTAGAGAACTCTACCAAACTCTATAAAAGATTTATTAATAAAACATCATTGTAGATTTACTTAGATCAGTTTACTCTTCGATAATAAAAATTCTGTTATGTCTGTAAACGAAATAGTGTTGTCAAATTTTCGAATATGCCAATTTTTTATTAATTAAACTTAGGCTCGTCAAAAGCTTTCAAGGAAAGATGGAAATCGCTTGACAAAGAAAAGAGAAAAGGTGACCTGTTTTGTCTTTGCCAGTTTACATAAAGATTCATAATGCTATACCTATTTGGCACCGATATTAATTAATCTATTATATTATTGCGTACTAAGATTAAAATATGCAAAACATTGTTAATAAATGGCACTATTTGTCCTTTGTTTTCTTAACTTTCCATTTTGTTAGAGTTGATGCGAATGAACTCTGTTTACGAAAAACATGAAATCCGTGTTATATAAGCCTTATTACATACGTAAGTACGTTACATTTACGTAACATGGATCTATTCAATCACTATCGTCTGCTAGTTACGTAAAATGTTTAAGTACATAGTATATATCTATTCCTTAAAGATTTACAATCAGGCTAAACTGAAAAATATATCGAGAAAATCAATTTGTTGTACATTTTATTAGTTTACAATATTAGTTTATTCTATTGAAACCCAATCATTCGGTCTATAGCGTTTTTATAGCTAATGCATGATAGACTTTGAAGTTTTCAAAATAATCATCATGAAATTAATCAAAGTTGTGAAGTAGTATGTAATTTATTCTTAATAAGTACCTAGACGTATGTCTAATATAACATGCATTTAATTAAAGTGACGTTTAGAATTGACGATGTACTCGGTAATCCTTGCTGTTAAATCACTTTATATTGGTCTCTAAGTACTTTACGTATACTGCCAAGTGTTATCAATTGTTACCTTGTATGTAAAGTTGTTGCTTTTACGAGACAAATTAAATTACAGTTTATTTGTTATTATCCAGCAAAGAACTAGCTTTCAGAGGCTTTCACTGCCCGTCATTGTATGTAAGCATATTATATAATCCCGGTTTAAACTAAGAGATCTTACCATGAGTTTTTACGTTTTGACAAATATGACTGTTTTGGTATTTGTTTACCTATTTGCCCATACAAATTCCAATCAGCGCCCCTAACAATAGTGTCAGTAACGTAACATTAAATGTCTAAATTGACAAAATGGCGTTTTATGTATTGTCTCTCTTTTTTACGAATATATGAGGCAGACAAAAATACTGGAGCACTTACTTATTGTTATGTTTACTTCAGTCTACTGAAGCAAACGGAACAGAATGATGGATTGAGTAAACATAACGTAAAATTGTGGGATGTTTTGAAAACGCATGGTAAGGGTACAGATGCTTTTAATTAAATACGATAAGGGCCAAGCAAATCAAAGAGTAGTTCCATAAGGTATTTATATTCCTAGGAAGTAACATCGTACAGTATACTCAAGAATACAATGTATTTATTGTACTTCAGCGCGACCTCATGTGATTGACAATGGAGGTCGTGCGTATTCATATTTGCAGCTGGAGCGTTGTTTCACTGGTATCGTAATAAGTCCCATGGCCAAGTTGCAAAAAGCAAGCGCGTGCGCAGGTAAGACCGACGCGCCTTACTGCCATTGGAGGAGGGAGGTCGCGGGGAAGAGGAGGGCCACTTTCACCTAGCGAGGCTGCGCGGGCGACGACCCCCGTGTCCTACTCCGCTGACCCACTATAAACTAACCGAAACACTACACTTTCGTTTCTGTCAAGCCCGTCATTAGGTACGAGGATGCGATGCGTCGAGGCTTGCGTCGCTTGTTGCACCATTCTTGCGAGAACTATTCTCATCTCGCGGGATCTCGGTGGGGTGTACACTACACTGTACTGCATGACGCGGAGATAGTGGCCGAGAGCAAGTAGAGAGTTGCCGGAGTGCCGGCGTTGCGTAAGACTTGTTATTGGCGAGAGTGAAAGTGGTGAGGCGCTGTCTCCATACTAATGAGCGCGAAACGGGTGCGTTGGACTAGCCGGCGCCGGAATTCACAACACTGGGTTAAAGTGTCACCGGACTGCTTTCTGACGAATGTTGCGTAACCGCACTTTTGATTTTCGATGGTCACGCCATTGTCAATATTTATCGTTTTTACTGGATAAACTTTTCTATTTTTAAGCTGTTACGTAACAAACTAGTTGTTATTAAGTTTTTAATAACTGTTACATCTTGAGAAATTGGATACTGTTTTTTTTGCGTTATTTTCAAATTTTAAAGTAGGTTAGATATTGATAAGATTTTGAAAGTCATCATGAAAGTACACATTCTAAACCTTGATAAACGATAATTTTCTGAAAATTTGATACAGAAAATGAGTCAGTCGCTATGAGGAATTCAATGGTGTAATCAATTGTATATACATATAAGTACATGGTTTTATAGACGAGTGTTGTCCTATATATGTGGCTTATTCATATAAAATTACGCATAGTCTTGTTTAATATAAATAACTTTTACTCTTTTTATTGTGGTAAACGCCAACTGTTAACATACATTTTATTTTATGTACATAGACATTAAAAATTATTTTTTTTAAATTTACAAATTATAAACGAAATAATAACCATCATATGCATAATAAAACGCATATTATCTATTAAAATGGATTTATATTGAATATTCATCAAGTTTAAGTCATTTGATTGACATGTTCGTCTGTTCTGACTACATTGATGCCATCTATTGAAAATGTCACGAATCTACCGCTGCACAATGAAACTGATTTCAATTGAGCGCCAACTGAATCTGTAATGGCCGATGCACACTGTTCGAGAAATTTCTATCGCGGCGCGCTGTCTCTACGTAGCGTTTTCTTCGAGAATTATTATACAATCAAATATTACTTTCTTATTATATCATATTCTGTTATTTTTTTTATGTTTATGGTTTATCTACACCCTAATAGCTAAAGTTTGTGATGTATTTTAGTTTAAATTTACATATATCAACATTGTATTAATAAGTTACAACAAAACGGTTAAAAGCTTTTGTTTGTCAACCAATATATATATTTTTTATAGTTTGTTTTACTAATTTTGACGATTGTTATTATCTGAGGTATAATCTCTTAATCTTTTTAATAAATATAAATAAACCTTAGAGAATTTAGAAATCCTCAGTCGCCTAGTACTGTATACGCAGTGTCAATTTCGCATTAATCACGTGACAATTGGGTTTAATGCAACAAGAAACAACAGAAACAACAAACTGAACAATCCAACTAAACAATTACAAGAAACTAAACAGTAGAAATAGACTAGGCATGGGGAAGAAAAGTATCAAGCACGACTTGCTACCAATAAAAAAATATTCGTTGTAAAATATGTCATGTTGAAATATATGTCAAACTTAATGCGTGATGACGTCAGAGTGAACCGGGATGGAAGTTTTAGTATGAAAACCTTGAAAATTCTCTATAGCCCTCTAATAATCTCTTAACAGTGCGATTTTTGGATTGATGCAGATATTTTATCAGCGACGGCGAGTGTACATAGACTTTAAATTCCGCTGGCTGTCGGCGCGCGGCGTTCGGCCTCGGGCCGCGGGGCAACGAACGCTGACTAGGCCGAATGTATTACAGTCCGAGTCGACCGCGGCCGCTCCCTGCCACTCTTAGGGCTGCCGACGTGGTGACGTCAACTTAGACCTTAGGTGTAGTTGGTTCATATTTGATTGGTAGCATCGTTTTCTGATTGTAATATGAATTTGAATGAAGTTTTTGTAGGAGTTTTATATTTTCTTTTTAACCGACTTCAAAAAAGTAGGTGTCTTTTTATGTTTGTTCGGGGATAACCTAGTCGTATATGAACCGAATTTGATGATTTTTGTTATATGAAGTATGACATATTCAATTGAAATTATAAAAAATGCATAAATATGCATGTGTGTCGAATATTACAATAATTTACGTGATTTAAAATATTTGTCTTTTTCAAAATTACCCTACTACTACAATATTTTATAACCAAAAACCGTAACAAATAAAAAAATTCAGACTTCATCACTCTTAATTAACTATATTAAGCTTCTTGTAAAGCTTAATTTTTCTTTTATATCAAAGATTTTCTCGTGTGGCAACCCTAGCGCCTCAGCTTTGAGATCCAGCCTAGGCTCGCCTCTTACCGCACGCCGATACCTATAGCTTGCCTTAACTCATTACGTCAAGGTGAAATAAGCCTACAGCCCAAGCTTTGCTAGCGCCGCTCCATAGACTAAGCTTTTATTCCAGTCTTGACATTTTACCTACTTTATTGTTCTGCAATTTTCATTTATTGAGAACATTGTTCTCATTGTTTGAGGTATACTTCATTGAACTAGTAAAACTTTGCTTATAATAACGTAAGTACTAATTATCTTAGAATATATAGGTATTCATATCTTTAAAAAAATCAAAGGTATGTGAAGTCTACCAATTCGCTCTTGGGCAGCGCGGTGGACTAAGCCCTAACCCTTCTCTTTCTAAGAGGAGACCCGTGCCCAGCAGTGGAACAGTAATGGGTTGATGATGATGATGATGATATAGGTATTAGGTACTAGGCTTGATAATTAGTAATGTTTGTTAGAATTTGAGGATCTAACTGATAACACGATAGCTCGTCAATAGTTCCCAAACAATAAGAAAAAGGGTTGCCAAACAAAAAGGGAAAAGGTACTAAAGTTTGTCTTCGCCTTATTACATATTTATGGATTACCCCTACGTTGCGATGTAAAGGTTTTCTCGACCAACGACATCTTCAAAAATATGTCATTTAAAATAATATAAACTTTAATCTATTGCTTCATTTCAACGTATTTTAATTCAGCGATGCGACTCTATTAGGATTTTCTTTTCTAGAACTGGCCTCGTTTGCCAGTTCAGCGCTTCATGCAAACACTTCATGGTAAGTGGCCATCGATAATCAACCTCGGATGAGATCAAAGTCCTACCTGAGGTCGGCCACACATATGCGTTGCTTCCCCTATCTAATCCTATCTCTATATCTAATCCTATCTGGGATTGATTACAGATGTCCATGGGCGGCAGTAAACACTTACCATCAGGTGGACTGCATGCTCGTCTGCTACAAAAAAATCTGCAATTACAGATGTGGCGGTTAACATCAAATCTTAAAATGTTAATACCCAATGTTAATAACTTATCCATGACCTACCTCGATCGCTTTTGCTTCATTTCAACGTCCTTACAGCGCCGATGCAATTCGATTACGAAATTAACACTTTGAAAGTTTTTTCATTTTGGTATACGAGCATTATTCTTACTAGTTTTCGTCTTATGGTCGAATTTCGACGATAATAATTTTAGGAAAATTGAGATTTTTTTAAATAAAAGCACGAAAGCTCGTCAATAGCAACAAAACAAAAAAAGAGAATCGATTGACGAGCGAAAGAGAAAAAGGTTACGAATTAGAAAAAGGTTTATTGTTTTTACCTATTTATATGAAGATATTTATTAGTTTTTATCTAGGGTTGACAGATCTAGGGATCACCGATGTTCATAGACAATAGGAGCCACTTACCATCAGGTGGACTGCATGTTCGTTTGCTACTACTCTGTTATTATCATCTTCGTCAACCTATTAGTATTAATTTCATGGAACGGATCTTATTCTGATTTAGGTATTCTGATCTCAATCTAGATCTCAATTGGCCAAGTGGGTACAGTAAACCCTTGTTAAGGGTTTTGGAGACTGATTTTCCTCATGATTTGAATACTTCCTAGTTAACTATTCTAGTGATGTTCTATGTTATCGATTAGATAAACTATGATCATAGTTACAGGTGAGTAAGCTCGGTTTTACTTTCGTTCGGATGCTGCACGTACGCCACGATATAAATAAACTACTCGATGGTCTTTCATTAGTCACAGTCTAAACATACATTGACAACTTTTAAATATAAAGACTAGAGCCTGATATAACACACACAAGGAATGGGTATAGACACTTTTTTATAACATAAATTGGTTCTTCACTATTCGGTCATATTGAAATTATGTGGATATCAAATTAGAATAATGATTATATTCTTCATCCCGAAATATAACACGCTATAGTTTATGATACTTAACGTAATTTCTGGAAACTTCTGGAAACATTACATAAACGATACTCACAAAGGTAGCTACAAGTGGTACAAGTACTTTGATGTAAAAGAAAGAGAAACTTATTCAGTCAAAGTGTAAGTCTTATCATTTAGATTAGACTAATATCCTTTATCCTTTAATCATATTCTATATAGTAATCATATTCTTAATTTTATATATTAGTCCTGCATCTATAATTTAATTGCACCCTCCCTATTATTTTAAGTCATCCCTAGGAGTTAAAGCTCCTCATCCTAAGGTTGTCTGGAAGAGATCGCTGTTTTAGCGATAAGACCGCCTTTTGTATCGTCCAAAATTGTATGTTAATTGTGTGTTCTTCTTTTGGGTACAATAAAGAATATTATTATTATATAGGTCCGTAAAACAATAAATGTTGATCTAAAATCTAGCTATTTGTGAACGTATACATCTGCATGTCTTCGACTGACTTGCCAGCGTCAGCGGGTGTGTCTATCCGCGCAGATTTATCGTGCATTTTTATGTGCAATAGTAAATAATCCACGGGCTGTTAAATTCGCTAGCATTAGAATGCGAATTTGCGCGCGACTCACGTTCACAGATAAGTCAGTCAGGGTCGGCGCGGTGCCGACGCCCGGCCGTGCACCCGCTTGCGACACCCCGCGCCGCTCCATCCGAGCCTGTAGGGTTGCCACCCGCGTAATCTATAGTATCTTGCTATATTAAAGTTGATGTTGTTGAAATAATAAAGTACAAAAGATGCTCTATTTTCATTACTAATTCAGTCTTGAGTCGCTTAGATCAGCGGATATAACGAGAAAAATAAAGTATGTCGCCATTTAGTCTTAGTGTTAGGTGAGATGTCGAAACAAAAAGGACCGTCAGAATAAATCTGTATTCTAGTCTTAGTTTATAATTATTTTTGTTTTAGGCAAAAAAATAAGTGAATCTAAAAAATAAAGTTTAGTGTATATTAGGGTGCGGCGGTGAAAAAAGGACCAGGACTAGTATACGTATACTTTTTTTTCTTCAAAAGAAGGTGCAACCCTAGCGCCAGCTAACCATAGGGAAAACAACAACACCCACGCTCTATATGACGCTGGCTGACGAGCTCACGCAAACATGTTTGTGAGCCGTTGTTTCAATCAACGTTTACTTTACTTATTCTATCAACTGCCTGCAGAGACGTTACTCGACTTTGAAAGTTTATTTTCCATTTGATACTCTATTATTAAAATAACCTAAATACGCTCCACCTACGGATTTATTTATATAATTAAATGGATAAGTTGAAAATATCAGGGATTTTCCTTAATGACTAGTATATCCTCAATCTTCTTAGTATTTAATAAAACACAAACACACGCGCACAAGTTAATAAAACGTTTTCAAAACATATATTAGTTATTATGTTCATCAATGACACTTACGAATAATTAATAATAATTGAGTATTATTAATTTACACTGCATCTAGTGCTGCTATTCTACTCGTAACTCGTACTAGGATATCAATCAAATAACTCCCTGTTTAAAGTATCAAATCTTTATCCAAAATATATTCTCTAAAAAAAGAATTAATAATGAGCGGTAAAAACGGGACGACAACGGTCAGATGGACGTATTTTAAACATTTATTTAAGTTAAAAATAGAATTAAGTAAATACAAAGATTCTATAAAGTAGTACTTAATAGTTAAGTACTATTTAATACATATAAATAAATTTATTGTACCTAATTATTATTAACTATAGCCTAAAATTCGATATTTTAAAAGTATTTTCTGTATTAAAGTGTACGAATACAAATACATTCGCAAAAAGAATGAAAAGGAAAAATGCAAAACAAATAAATTGTAAGAAAAAATCAAGACCGAGGTAAACAACATTTCAATGAAGTACCTACAAGTGTTCATGAAGTGCTTGAACTCGTGTTAAATATGAAAAGTATTAAAAATTACTAAAGATAATCACGACCAAATTGTATTCTTCATCAATCTA
Organism: Epargyreus clarus; assembly: GCF_041222505.1. Classification (NCBI taxonomy): domain Eukaryota; kingdom Metazoa; phylum Arthropoda; class Insecta; order Lepidoptera; family Hesperiidae; genus Epargyreus; species Epargyreus clarus. Next base: position 8,543,387 of record NW_027332233.1, read on the forward strand.
TATATATAAAAGCGAAAAGATACTCACGTTCGAAACGTATTAATCAAGGTTTTGCCGAAACTACTGAAGCTACAATCATGAAATCTATATATATAAAAGCGAAAAGATACTCACGTTCGAAACGTATTAATCAAGGTTTTGCCGAAACTACTGAAGCTACAATCATGAAATTTGGAATATAGTTTTATTTTATAATGTAGATGCGCACTAAGAACGGATTTTTTGATATTCCACCATTAAGGGGGTTAAATGGGGGTTGAAAGTTAATATGAAAGTCCGTCAGTTTTAAAGCAAACTGGATGAAAATTGGTATTTAGCTTTCTGATTTAAAGTAATAAAAATCTAATCTAAGGGTTTTTCAAAATCAACCCTAAAGGTGGTTAAATAGGGGTTGTTAGCTTATTTTAAATTTTGCCATTTTGAAATCCAGCACTATGAAAGTTAGCCATTGCTTTACTGGTTAGATATAATAGAACTTTAGTTCTACCGTTTTTGGAAAATCAACCCCTATGTGGGTTAAATAAGGGTTGTAAGTTTGTATGGAATTCCCCCAGTTTTGATGTAAACTCTACGAATATCGGTATTTGGGGTTTCGATTAAAAATAATTAAATACTTATTTCACCATTTTTGGAAAATCAACCCTTAAGTTGGTAAAATAAGGGTAGACAGCTTATTATAAAATTTACCAATTTGAAAGCCAGAACTATGAAAGTTAGCCATTGCTCTACTGGTTAGATATAGTGGAACTTTAATTCTACGGTTTATGGAAAATCAACCCTTATGTGGGTTAAATAAGGGTTGTAAGTTTGTATGAAAATCCCCCAGTTTTGATCTAATCTCTATGAAAATCTGTATTTAGCTTTTTGGTAGAAAATAATTAAACACCTATTTCATCGTTTTTGGAAAATCAACCCTTAAGTTGGTAAAATTACGGTTGACAGCTTATTTTAGAATTTGCCAATTTGAAAGCCAGCACTACGAAAGTTAGTCATTGCCTTACTGATTAGATATAGTGGAACTTTAATTCTAGCGTTTTTGGGAAAATCGACCCTTATATGGGTTAAATAAGGGTTGTTAGTTTGTATGAAAGTCCCCCAGTTTTGATGTAAACTGTATGAAAATCGGTATTTGGGTTTTCGATAGAAAATAATTAATCACCTATTTCATTGTTTTTGGAAAATCATCCCTTAAGGTCGTTAAATGGGGGTTGGAATTTTATTTCAAACTCCGTTAATTCGGAAGCAAGGTCTATAAAAATTTGCATTTGGCTTTCCTGTTGGAAATAATAGAACTTTTTTAACACCATTTATGGAAAATCAACCCTTAAGAGGATAACATGGGGGTAGAAATTTCGTTTAGAAGTTCGCAGATTTTAGAGCAAAGTTACGTAATTTAGTATTCTGCTTTCTAATTGAAAATAATAGAACACCTATTTCACCGTTTTTGAAAAATTAGCCCTTAAGGACGTTTAATAGGGGATGGAACTTTATTTTAAAAACCGTTAATTTGGAAGCAAGGACTGTAAAAAAAGGTAATTGGCTTTCTGGTTGAAATGATAGAACTTTTTTAACACCATATATGGAAAATCTACCCTTAAGAGGGTATAATAGGGGTAGAAACTTCGTTTAGAAGTCCGCAGATTTTTAAGAAAGGTCTATGAAAATTGGTATTCTGCCTTTTTTTTGTAAATAATATGTCACTTATTTTTCCATTTTTTGAAAATCAACCCTTAAAGTCGTTAAATAGGAGAACTTTATTTTATAATCCATTAATTTGGAAGCAACCACTATGAAAAATTATCATTGGACTCAACGAAGCATCTGAGTCACTGTTTCTTTTTTAGATCAACCCTTAAGACGGCTATAAAAGAATGTATGCATTATGCCTTTCTGTTTACATATCTTTTTTAGCATTTTTAGCAACTCAACAATCAACCCCATTAGGGTACTACTATAAGTAAAGAAAGATTCTTTAAAAATCGTTATTGAAGTTACTTCCTTTGGCGTGTCTGGAAAAAAAGAAAAAAAAAAAAGAAACGCTTTCTACACTCACAGCCCCACACTAGGATTCCCTGTATTGTGGGTGCTATGGACACACACAGAGACAAATACACACACCCAGACCCAGAAACAGAAATCTAAATTCATCATTTAGAAATCTGTCTTGGCCGGGGATCGAACCCGGGACCCTCTGCGCGTCAGACCGGCATGGTGACGGCTCCGCCACGCGGGTCGTCAAAGACAAAAAAACAGAGGGCAGAGAAGTTTAGTGTAGGGCGAAATTCCACGGGCCGTCGTAACATATATTTTTAACATGGGAATGTATTGCGCGTGCTGAAGTGCAGAACAGCGGTTTTTTAGGGTTCTGTACCTTCCGTCCGTGTGTCACAGGGCTCTATCTCTGGAACCGTAATAGATAGACATTTGAAATTCTTACAGACGATGCATAACGGTGGCTGCTATAACAACAAATACTAAAAATAAGTTGAAAACAAAAAGGGGTCCCCATACAACAAACTGCTATTCGATATTTTTCCAACTAACTTTTGAACCGTTAGAGGTAGACAGTTCAAATTTTTACAATGTGTGTACTTTAATGGCTGCTGCAATATTAAATACTAGAAACTAAAAAAAAAAATTGGTTGTACGGAAGCCTCCAGGTGCGGGTTTGACTTGCACTTGGCCAATTATTAGTAACGCGCAGACGCGCGGGCCACAAGGAAAAGTCCCGGGCCACACACCACCCGTGGGTGTCAGGTTGCCGACCGCTGGTGTTGAATATTAGCTTTCAGAAATTTGCTGATAAAGTATTTGTTGATGCATATGTACATATGAATGTTTTTGAAATTCTACTAAGGAGGTAAAAGAAGTGTTATATGTATACGAGAATCTTTTAGCTTCGTTAGAGTTAGAAATGTCTATTCAGACAAATACACGACAACGTGGACGGATGCAAATTTCATATATGATAATGCGTAAGTTTATTCAAATTGGCCTACATTTTGGTATACTGATTAGGTCACATCGGAACTACTTTAGTCACACTGCGTGCCAACATTTTGTCCTGCCGTGGGGTATGGTTGTGGTTATGCGTGGATTAGTGATGGTGATGTGGTAGGCACATAGACCTTGGATTAAAATTTTGGGCTAGAACAGGGCTATAGTATCCCCTGCCTGTTGTACGAGACTAAAGGGGGACTTCTGGAGTTGCGGGTGGCAAGAATGGGAGCTCTAACCGCCCAGCCAGAGACCCTGGAAAGAACCACTGTATGTAAGGCCCCATATAACATGGACGGTTCCTATGGAATAGTGTAAATAATAATTATTGTATCCTACATGAAACTTATATTTAAAAAAAGTTTCATTACAGTCCACTAATTAGAGTTGTAGTGTATGTTTCTGAAGAAAGCTTGACCAATTTAGGTACTAAGTGACGCTTTTATTAATTAAATATTAATGCTACTTTATCGTTAAAATTTTTGAAGGTACAAATTTACGATTACAGTTATTTGTATGTCATATCATATTTTTTACGCGGGCGAAGCCGCGGGTTCTGCTAGTATATCTTATACTAGCTGACCCGGCAAACTTTGTACCGCCTCAAAATATATTTATCAAATATATTTCATATAAAATATAGCCTATGTTACTCGTCGATAATGTAGCTTTCGAATGTTGAAAGAATTTTTAAAATCAGTCCAGTAGTTTTTGAGCCTATTCATTACAATCAAACAAACAAACAAAGTTTTCCTCTTTATAATATTAGTATAGATATAAAATTCTCGTGTCACAATGTTAGTTACCGTACTCCTCCGAAACAGCTTTACCGATTTTCTCCAAACTTTATATGCATATTCAGCAGGCCTAAGAATCGGCTACTATCTATTTCTCATACCCCTAACGGTTGTTCATTCTTAACATTTTTTTTATTTATATGGCAACACAACGTTTGCCGGGCCAGCTAGTTTTTTTTATAATATGGGAGTAGTTGACGAGTATACAGTCCACCTGATGGTAAGTATCGCCCACGGACATCTGTAATCAACCCCAGATAGACTGCATCTAGAGACTTCACTTTTTTATTAATTACTGTCCCACAGTTGGGCAAAGGTTTTATAATAATGATTTGCCTATGTCCCAGCATGCTGGCTAAGTGCGGATTAACAGACTTCTCATACATTTAAAAATGATGACATACATTTTTAATACGCACATATATATATATTTTGAAAATCACGGATTTTACCCTAGACAACAAACATTAGATACCGTTTCACACTAGACATTGGGCCCTATATTAAATGTATTAAAAGGTATATTAAAGGAAGTTACTTTCATACAACTAGATCGATCCTTTATTAAACGTATTAAATTCATATTAAACGAAGTTAATTGGTACGATTGATGTTATACTTATTGTATACTTGACGGAGGGTGGGGCGGCGCGGTGGGCTCAGGGAGCGACCTACTTGCAGTTCGACGACCGTGTTATATTTAGCCTCGGCTCCCGGGTCGTTCGATGCATCCTACACTTATATTCCAGTGCATACGTTATCGCATGAACGCAACAGGATTTACTAGTAATCCTACAAATCTCTGTGTTTTAACTATGATAGCGTCATATTTTATCTCCAGCAGTGATAGCTTAGTGAAGAAACTCGGCCTCTTGATCGAGGGGTCCGGGGTTTAAATACCAGGCACCACTGACTTTTCAAAGTTATGTGCGTATTAGAAATTAATTATCACTTGCTTGAACGGTGAAGGAAAACATCGTGAGGTAACCTGCATACCTGAGAAATCAAAAAAGAAAGTTTCAGTCTACCAATTCGCACTTGGCCACCGTGGTGGACCTTATCCTTCTCATTCTGAGAGGAGACCCGTGCCCAGCAGTGAGACAGTAATGGCTTAATGATAATGATGATGATTTTATCTCCACCCCTTAATCCTCACTTAACAATGTAGTTATAAACTTCTTACGTAACCACCCAGTTTTATAAACTAATGCTGAAACATTCCTCAATTAAACTATTTGTAACAAACTGTCGTAAGGACGGCTCTCGGGTATAATTACGAGTATATCAGTTTTAATAAATATGTTCTTGATTACAAAGGATTCTTTGTTTGTTATTTCTGAAGGCTAAGGTTCTTTTTATCAGGGTAATGATTCCGAGTGTTTATATCTAAGTTTATAGGTATGTTTAATATCTTTGACATGTAGACTTACTGGTATTAAAGATTCTAGCACTGTTTCAAATTGTACTATAAGGCAAACGCTCAAATATAAGGAGTTCTAATTTGGTTGTTAGAGGCAGCAAGCCACATTTCGATCTCAGGTACGGCTCCAACCCATTTTGGGGATCATTCCGGATGTTAAAAGATGACAAGGCCGTCAGAAGAACTACGTACTTGATTGATACATTTCATAATAAACATTGGAAAGAAAATTTTCGATTTCAAATTACTGGTCAGTAAGGTTAGAGAATAAGAGTATAAAGGCTTATATTTAAAAATACTTACCTTTTTATTCCTGTTGTTAACTTATATTTAGGTTTGCTCTGCTTGAACTTACCTGAAAAGACAACAATAAAATTAAAACAATACAGAAACAGCAGAAACATGCAGTGGATTTATTTTATGTTCTGAATACTAAATATGTACATTCAAAACCTAAAAAAAAAAAAGATATTAACAAAGACAGTGAAAAATAGATTTTATGACTTATGTATTGATTTTAAAAGAGGAATCGATTTTGAAGTGATTAATTAATCTTCGATTAGAAACAGATGCATGTTTCTTATTTAAAGTAACAATAAAAAGATTTGTGTGATTATGGAAATTTTAAATAGTCTATATTACTCATAAATTTCGCAAAGTATGTTATCATTGTTTTCATTGAATATTTTTTATCTCAATGTATGATCGCATGAAAGATAAAAAGATAAAAGTACGCCCAGACGTTACAATTTTCGTTATGACAAAGTTCTATTATAAAACTAGCATTTACCCGCGGCGGCGCGCGCCAGAGATTGATAACAATAGTTGTTTTTATCTATCTCTCGGGAACAGTACTTTTTTCGGGTCAAAAGGTACCCTATGTTCTTTTTTAGACCCCTGATAACGTGTGTACCACATTTCATGACCATCGGTTTTCGTAGTTAAGACGTAACAAACAAACAAACTCACATTCGCATTTTTTTATAATATGGGAGTAGCAGACGAGCATGCAGTCCACATGATGGTAAGTGGCTACTGCCGCCCATGGACATCTGTAGTGAACCCCAGATAGGAAGATTTTCCTACCTGAGGCCGACCACAGATGCGCCGCTACCCCTGAGGACTAAGCTGGAAGCCTCGGAAAACTATGTCTCCCTTACCACACCATCCAAACCAGAACACAGCAGCATAACACACAATATTAACACATAATATTAGTTAGGATTGACAATGTGGTGTTAAATAAAATAAAAGATGCGTAACTATGTATTTAATTTCCTATTATTAAATCTTATACAATTGACTATTGTTAAGAAAAGAGAATGTATAACAATTAAATTACTCTCTGTAACACAGAAAGAACCGACCGTTCATTAAAATGCAAATTCTTGCATTATTTAATAATCTTTATCTTAATCTTAATGTATTTTTAACGTAAGTTAAATTTAGCTACAAAGAGCAGCTATTATAGTAATGGAAAGAAAATCGGTTTCTTAATCTAGGGGTCCAAGGTTCGGATTCGATTCCAAGACCTAATTTTTTTAGAAATTATGTGCGTAATAGAAATTAGTTAACACTTGTTTTAGCGATGAAGAAAACCGTGAGGAAACTTACAAGCCTTGGGATTTCTCTAGAAAGAGTTCTCAAAGGTATGTGAAGCTTACAAATTCGCATTCGGCGTGGTGGACTAAACCCTTTTCATTTCGAAAGGAGGCCCGTAGTCAGCATTGGGACAGTAATGTATGGACGTCGACGGAGTTTAGTACCATAACAGCATAGGTTTATGACTCTCATGACATTTGCAGGTTTACAGCGATCCTTAGAAATACTTGAAGCTAGCTCACTACTGTCAGAGTCAGCGTATTTGCCTAATTGATCAAATATATGTAGTTCAGTTCGGCCGCGCGGGACATATTAGATCATACGCCGTCGGACCAAAGTTGAAAGTTGTTTGCAATAAGCTGGCGTTCAAGTCGTTACGTTGTCATCGTCCTAATTTTGCAGTGTCCTCGTTTTTGAGGTCAGCCTCTATCGGGGCAACGAACTCGTGCCCTTATCGCGGAGGGAGCGGGGGAGGGGGGCACGGCAACTAAGCGTTTCTCGCTGTGAACTTTAGTTTGTCTACTCTGCGATAGATGGCGTTATTTTTCAGTAGTGAAAGTTATTGTTTTGTTGTTAATATATGAAAATAACTTGTCATACCGTAATAGCTGTGTAATGATATTTTTTTTAGTTAAAGAAATTTATTTTTGAATGAACATTGTAATATTAATTGGATTGAATAAATCCTCGTGATTCATAAAATACTTGAAATTTTCCTGTTGTGTCCATTTAAGTGGTTAGTGATAGGCTGGTAGGATATAGCTCGTACCATGACTGAAACGTCTACACACGCACACGCTCGCACTGTAGCTATGTCGGTAGGTACGGGCTTGGGTCGACGAACGGCAACCGGGGCAGCCTTGCTCTGTCCTCCGCGCCCTATTTCTGTCGCCACACAGCGCCCGCTCCCCGCGCCCGTTCCCCCCACAACCCTCCACTTTGAAAATTACTTACTCCAGATATGACTTTCACAGATTAGACTAAATGTGTCTTTATTTAGGCCAATGGTTTTGTTATTTACCCCAATTCCATTTATGATGTACAAGCGATGTACGTAAAAAGACAAAGAAACTACGAAGTAAACGGGCTTCTCAAAATAAAATATCGTTACGTTTAGATAAAAGGTTAAATTGAAAGTTGCAAGACAGATGGCATGTTCCACAACTTTAGTTGGGGGGCACACGCGACTTAGAACATACATCATTCCAAATATTGGTCCGTCTTCACCGACCTCTGCGAAGTGCTATTTTTCTCGCTGACATAAAATTGTAGATAAATCTATAAAAACTGAGTTTACTATTGAATACTTGGACATCGATGTTATGTATCGTTTCGCTCGAAGGTCGGCAAACAACAACGAGTCAATAGCTTCAAGGTGCTAACGTAACTAGGTATTGAGGAGTAAGTCTTAGTGCATTATTTTCAGGTCGCGCTTAAGATTTTGTTGTTCAAATAACGAGTTTATTAAGGTGAATTAAAAAAGTAAAAGGCATTAGCCTTCGAGTGCCTTAACGCCTGTCACTTATGGCACTAGGTTATTTGTTTGCATGGGGACATGCAGTTTTTCTCCCGATCGCAGTTTTCGCAACACTGACGCAATTCGCAAGGTTGAGAACTATTTTCACGTCCTCTTATTTAAGATACTAGTAGAGACAAATAAATTCCTAGAGTTGCATCAGCGACACATAGAGACAACGATACGTGACATTTAAGACCGGAAGGCGTCAATAAATATAAATGCATCTTATGAAAGGGCGAAGAACGTCTAAATTGAATGGGAACTATAATAGGTGATAGGCGTACAGTGCCGACTACTTGTCTGATTCGACAAGAAACTGTTACGAAGTTAGTCTAAATGTTGTCTAATGTGTAGTAACGTCTTCGTAACAGGCTGTATTAATAGACGTATTGTATAACATTCAATTGTAATCGGGTGTCGTCAATGCATGACACGTTCTAGTGACAACTACACGTACAGGGGATGTGGCGGTGTGCGTGTGACGTGGCGGCGAGCGGCTCGTGACGCTGGGTTGCGTCAACTTTTACTCGCACTTTCTCGTGCGCTTGCGCAACCACCAGCGCAATACTGGTTCACTGGACGCGCCATGGTGACAGCATTTCCCTTCGAGCCGTGAATAAACTAAACCGTAATTGCGTCACCGATTAGACCTCATAAATGTATGTTAACCGAGATAAATAGCTAACTTTCAGCTCGCGAATTGTACTGACAAGTCTATTTCGAAACGCAGCAAGAACGCAATGGAATATTCGATAAGGCATTAAGATTACGAGAACACAAATCGGCTTTTGAACTATTCATAATGCAGGCGAGATCCGTGTCAACAAACAAAGAACCTACGCGTGCAGGCTATCGAATAAGACTTATAGGCTAGCTTATCATGGCTAGATAAATTTGTTCATCTCAAATACAATAGTAGATTACTGAGTCGAGTAATAGTAACATTTCAATGAAGCTAGTGGTAGGCAACGGGACAACGAGGGGGCAGCAAGCGCAGGTGGAGGGGGGCGCACGAGGTACATGCCCTAGTTTCGCACGGGTGTATGAACTCTAACGAGGTAAGGCCACCGACCGCTGCGCTCTACGAGCGGATTTGTACCTTGCTATACACATTTTAGAATGTAACTTCGCTCGTGGGGACGGCGACCAGCATATCGTCACTAAGTAAGTATTGATATGACACGGAGTTGAGCGTGTGACGCTAGATCCAGCTGCGACACGACCTTCGCAATTATCGCCCTCGTGAGATCCGACCATACCGTCACTGCATGCTTGGTACCTGCACCATGGAAATCTGCATACATTTAACCCAAGTAACTAACTGAACTAAAGATCCTGTCTCTTTTGTCACCAATTGAGGTACCAAACAAACGTTTTCAATAAATTATGTCAACTAAAAATAATGTGCTCTATAAAACAATATACTCTTACTTATTCATCGTTTTTTAAAAATGCAACCTAAATTAATTTTCATGGAATAAACACAAATAGAAAAAATGCTAAATTTTATTTCTGTATTTCATACGACATAATGTTGAAACCAGCGGCTGGTATGGTGTAAATAGGTCAAACTGTACCAAAAAGGGAATCCGTATAAATCTTTGTTTTGGCTCCGCTCGTCAGGTAAGATGACGAAAATAACTGAAACTTGTTTGTTTATTAAGTTTGGTTTGGTAACGTCAAACTTCAGAAATTAAGGCTATTGTTTGTTGATTTTAAACGACTTCTATTTTAACGAGAGTACCTCATTATAGAGAAGTCATTGCGTACATAAATATGGAAAGTGGAATAAGGCAGCCCTTGTTTTATCAGTTCCATGATTCCATTTATTTTTCTACGGTGCACGGTGACAAAGGCAGCTGGAGCGTCAAGCGACATGAATAATTCTATTGTATTTGTATATGGGTCACGTCGCAGTTATGCGTAAACGGATGTGGCACATAGAGATGGAACAATCTTCGTAGCTGTACGCCTCTTATCAAAATGAGAAGATTGTTACATTTTTTTCTTTGTTCTTGTACTATTTTTTTAACTGAAAATTAGGTCGAATTGTATTTATGAAATAATGTTTATGTTATACGTACAAACTTTTATTATTTTTCGTTTTAACCACAGTGCGTATTGTAACAAGAATCTAGTTCCAATGCATGTATACATCAATATGCTAATGATAATCAAAAGGAAACAGTGAGGTTGAGAAATAATTATGAATACAAAGCTTTATTTGGGAAATCCGGCGGTTTTACTGTTGTTCCGTTGTGTGGAGCGCACGAGGTGCATCAGTGTAAACAACCTATAATTGGAACGATAAACTTCATTAAGACCAGCCGATGCTCGATTGTTAAATAGTTATCTAATTATGTTGTTGAACTGATAACCAATCAAACCTTTAGAAGCCTAACGTCCAATTCTTGTGTGAGTAAGCGGGATTTAACTATAAATGTGACTCACAACATATTACCAGTAACAATTGTAATATTTATAAAAATAGGTACTAGTACTTATTTTTACACAAGTAGCGAGTAGGCTTGAGGTTTCCTCTCTTTTGTCTATCTGATGTCAGGTAAACACTGCCACCCGAACACCTGTTACTAATCCAAGCAAGCTAGGCTACCTTTAGTTAATACTATATAGACATTGCTTCTCGAAAAAAGAATTAAAACTTTTTATAAATGTAGCAGTCATATCACATTCTTCAAATAGTAGGACAGGAGCGCTGCACTGCTTATATGAAGCAGATAGAGGTGTTGCAGTGTCGCTGCTTCATCTTATTATGAAAGAATGAGATATAAGCATAAAGACGTCTGTATCCGTAAAGACTAAGCATGTTTCATGAATAATTAGTACTATCAAAAACTACAGTTTTCAAAAGTGTAATTTGTTTACTTTTTATTCTGACCGCAGCTGCTGTTTTTGCTGTCGGAGACGGCACAGAGGATGCCATCAATCTTTTTTTGCATTAATAAAATTTAAATCTATTTGTCCATTACCACATCAAGTATGTATGGTGTGTAAGATTATGTAAAACTGTAATGGCTTTAGAGATATGCAATTGTGATAGTTTTTATTGTTTACATTAGGGAGAGTTGTGTAATATATTGCAGGTACTTTAGAGTAATAGTAATCACTCTGTAGCATGTGAATTCTGTACGCTTCATTGCGCAAATATAGTACGAGATTTATAGTAAAAAAATATTTATGAAAACTTTTCTATTTGTACCTATATTAAACAAAATAACTTGAATATTTACTGTTCCAATATAGCTTTACGATATTATTTCATTTATGCTTTTACCATTGTAAATAAAGATGTAATTTTTTAATGACTGTAGAAAATAAACTTAGTTGTAGGTCGTTGTAACAGGAAAATGATTGTAAAAGAAATATGGGTTACATAAAACTAGGTAACGTTATTATATGGCACGTCATTACGCTACTACGAGTATTTATATTAATTAGCTTTATTTTAGTTAAAACGTAAACGTGTACTTTAACTCAGCTATGAAAAAAAATTGAATGTAGAGATTAATTTGCAAAAATGCAAATAGACCACCTTTAATAAATATTAAAACGTAAACGTTTACGTACTATACGTTAACTATTGAAAAAAGTTTGAATGTAGAGATTAATTTGCAAATTGCAAATAGGTGGTTCCTTTAATAAATAAAACGTAAACGTTTACGTACTGTACGTTGTTTGAAAAAAGGTTGAATGTAATTAATTAGCAAATTGCAAATAGGTGGTTCTACTCAACTATGAATAGTGGTAGTAGTACTAGGAGTTAATGCATCGTAGGCTATCGTAGCGTCGGGAGCGTGGAGGTTACCGGCCGCGTCGCCCCGCGCCCGCCGCCCGGGGCAACAAACTCTGCAAGGTTGCAACTCCGCTATCGTTGCCCACAATTACGATATCGCCCGCCCTTCTCCAACAAACTGTTTTATTTTATTACATTGCTATCATATCGATATTATGCGCGAAGGTCTCCTGTATTATTAGCGTCGCAGTTTTACCGCTCGATCGAACGCCACGTAAATCGAGTGGTCTACCGTTGCGGATGTTAATAATGATCGTTTATTGTGATTATTATCATGTGGGAATTTAGAATATTACATTTTTTTATATTTAAAGTGAAATTTACTTAAATGCAAAACATGCAGTCGAGTTTGAATCTAGAAAACAAAGAAATATGTAGAAAAAATGCCGCCACTGAAAAGTACAAGAAATATGTAATGTACTAAAATATATATTAAAAATACACATATATCTCTTACCAGTAAATAATTTTACGTGCATTACTTATAATTAATTAAAATCAGCTTACCTCCAAATTTAGTCTGGGCATGTGTTCAAAATATATATTCAAAGACAAGGTTTAAAATATACACAATAATGCTATTATTATATTGGTGTAATGGTATTGAGTTCGGAAACAAACAGCGATTAATGTTGTTACGTGCAGCCTACTAGCGCCATCTGTTATCGAGTAGCAAGAACTTCCAGTATATTTAAAATCTCTAAATAAAAGTAACCGCATCTTTTCTATTATTATTTATTACTCTCAATAAATAAACTTATAAAAAAATAAACACAGAATGTTTTAAAAATGATTTAATATTACAAATCGCATACTTTGTTGTAGTATAACCAGATTCAGTTGCATTTTCCAGAAAGATTATACTTAGGAGTTTGTTTCACGTTCATTGCAATAGACTTCGTTTATTGGAAATGCTGATATAATTTTAATTTTAAGAGATAAGAGACATAATAATTGGATTCTCGGTGACATTAGTATTAAATGAAATAATATATAAAGTAATTAACTATTAGAAAAAGTGATTTTCGTCAACTATTTTATTTATTACGGTTTTCTAATCCCTAGGTGGTGGGTAAATATTTTTAAAGAATTTTGTGTTATACTACTACGATTCATTTTTATGAAAATTACGCATGAAAAATTAGTTCTTATTTTAACCGTCAACGGGTACCTTCCCCTATTTTTAATATTCTTCCCCTTTCTCTGATTATTTCAAAGAATATAGAAAATATTAGTAATGAATTTGGATCAAGTAATTATCGTAATATTGTATAAACGCACCAGCAATGACTTGGATTCAAACACGGGCGAACGAACTTTCACAACTTCGCATCGTAAACAAATGCACGCATAGCATTTGTTTTCTTTTACTTTATCTTTTAATTTACGGATGAAGTTAAACACGTGCGTAAAAGATACGGATTAACATAAATAAGAAATGACGTAAACTCGGGTGAGTGTAATAAACAAAGTGAGTCAAGAACGTCATTTTTTCTGTAACGGGGAGCGACGACCGCATGAGGCTCGCGTGCATCACTCCGCCGCGAGGCCACCTCGCCGCAGGGCTGCAAAATGGCTGCCTTTTTAAATCGTAATTCATCTTTTAAAAAAGTTAAAAGTCCAATAATTAAGTATAAACTGTATAAAAATAATTCTTGCTGAATATTAAGATAATTATTTAATAGAAAAACTTTTTTTTTTTATAAAAATACTGTTTCTATGATTACAAAGGGTGTTTAAATATTGTTATTGTTTGCTATAAGTTTACTTTATTTCAATAAATGTTATGTAAAATTTTAAAAAAATATTTTCTTTCAACCCTAACATTGCAACGCTTAGACCACGTAATAAGAGTGGTGAATAATTAAAAAGCAGATATAACTAATTATAGCACTTTGTACAAACCACAAACGTAAATATAATATATAGTTAAGTATTTATGTTTAGTAGGTTAGTACCTACATGTAGTTGTTGATAAGTGATGATTGTTTGTAAAAAAATTATTTTTTTTTAAATATATTCGAAATATTATAGAAATATCTTTATTCTATATTTTTATTTTTTCTTTATTCAAAGCAAACATATTGATGAAGATTTCTAAAATAATGTTACAATTTTTATTATAAGTCCTATATGGTTCACTTAATATCAACTATTAATGTAAAAGATGGAAGTAATATAATTATATTTTAAATACACCGTTTTTTTCAATGTTAAAATGTTACTTCGTACGATACAAGTGGCTCCATCTTACGGTAAATGCTTAAACCTTTCAAGTTAAAGTTGCTGGAGACGGAGCCATCTAGCGGAATTTTCCTGAACTACGTAGGCTTCAAGGCTTTTAGGTGTCGACGAAACTCACGAAAATGCTACTAGAGAACGCTTTAGCTTTCAGTTATGTGAATTATATTGTTATGTGGGAGTTATAAAGTCTTGAAAGCGATTCATACCAACAATAAAATCCATTGCTCCTTTTATGTGGTATTTAGTATCAATAATCCCTAATGACATAAATAAAAGTGCTGAATTATAAGTATTTAAAAAACTCAGGGCAATATTTTTAAATAGAAATTTATTTTATTCCTTACGTAACTAGATAAATTATACAATATTTTTGCACAGGTGGTGATTTTATTACTTATATTTTATTTTATTTTATAACTTTAACTTGTATATCAAACCTACAAGTAGGTATACGATTTTATTTTATAAAATATTTTCTAAAATATCCTATATGCTTTTATTCATTGTCAATTATGTCATAATATCTTATGTTTTTAAAAACATCATTAACAGTCACACAAGTAATAATTTTAATACAATAACATACTTAATGATAAAAAAAATCGATATAAATGTTTCACAAGGATAATTCCAAAACCAAGAATTAGCTTATAATACATAACCATAGTAACTCTAACACATAGAGACTTTTCCAATCTCTATCCCACTAGTAATAACTAAATGTACGCATTTAAATTGAGTATTTTTATGTCAGAAAGGAAATCAAGGAATGGCTGGCAGCTGGAATGAGACTTTAAATTCATTTCCTATTTTTAAACTTCGTAATTATCCAGATTGTCACACTAGTAGCGAAGTAATATGTGTTAATAATAATTTATTATTTTGCCCTCACTGAAGTATTTATATGCAAAGACCTTAATGGATATTAATTTATGTGTAATAATGTAATGCCTTAATTTTCATACTTCAATTTAAGTTACAGTAATTTTATTGTCACTTTTTACAAGGCATTCCCGCTTGAATTACATTTCAAATAGTGCAAATATTTTTTTGCATTTATTTTATTGCCATTGCATAATATGTAGGCACCGATTTACTAGTAACAGGTTGATGGACTCTCTTATAAGAGATGGATACAATGACTTTTTGTAAGTAAGCTTATAATTAAGTAAATAAAATATCAAACATATCTGCTTTTGAGTATAAAATGAAAATGAGTGAAACTAATTTATTTCCAAAATAATTTTATATAAACTATCCTTATTAATAAGTCTTTTGTATCTAATGTGAAATGATATATATGATATTATATATCTATGACCTTAGAAAATGGTAGTGATTTTCCACGTAACCGGAAAACAACAGACTATTGTTGTTTCTTGGAAAATTGCAGAGCAACGTAAGGTCCAGTCGGTAAATTAGCAACGACTACAAGCATCTTCCTCATTCGCATGCACTCATAAATTGAAGTATAAATAAATAACCACGTATAACCTCCAATCGACTTTCTGACTATCGTTCGGAACAAACACACGACTGACCTACAAACAGTCGCGTACAGAAGATTCCTTATCTGTCCTTTTCCTACCCCAACATTCCAGCATGGTGCGGTAGAGACGGAGAGTCTCGTTACGATGACGAGCCCGTGCTCTCAATGTCAAGTTCACCTATTATTATTAGTTCTCAATGCCACTAAACACACGTAACTATAATAGCGTTTCCTAAGCAAAAATGTTTCTGTTTATAACCAGATGGTTTTTAACATTGTGTGAAACTGAAACTTTTGCGAATTAACTGTTTGAATAAATATGATCTTACGTATACATTACTCATAAAACTAGTTAATTTTTTTTTATAAATTATCATAATATGCTATCATTTACATTTAAGGTAACCTTGAACGATTTCTTCTTAGTCTAAGATAAAGGTTAGGGATGTAGAGCTGCTTGTACGAATACATGTATTATATTGATTATTAGTTATTACTTATTAAATGTTAATAATATTCTATTGACATATAAATCGTAATTAATATTAATACAGTATAATGATTTCTTCCTGTACAGTAGTTTTGTTTATTGTAAATTTATTTTTAACTACGTAGTACGAGATTATGTAATAAATAATTGATTGCTTCTGGAATTTAGATAAATCCTCTTAATTTTGACTGCTACACATTCCTACGAGCAAAAGGAGTATAGGTTAAGCTGCTATTGTCCCTGCAGTCCCGGGACCAGAATAAGAACAGTATCCCCTGCATGTCGTAAGAGGCTTCCTGGGTTGCGGGTGGCAAGAGTAGGGGCTCAAACCGTCCAGCAAGCGCCCCCGGGAAGGACAGTGGTTCGTGTAGTTGCATATCGCAGGGGATGTGAGAGGAACGTAAATTACTCCACCTAGGGTAGAGCCTAATAGAAGGGCATCGCGTTAGGAGGACTCCCGTTGTGTTCCGTTGGAGATCCCGGAGTTCTCCACCAAACGTCGAGGACGACCTACGGGGGGTTATAGTGCGGTAAAAGTCCCACATACTCCCACGGCCTCGGGTACCTTTTTCCCCCTCGTCAACATAAAAAAAATAAACCTGTTATAGTCCTGGATTGAATTATGTGGTAAACAAGAAATAATATAAGTAATGAAGTCACGCTTCTTGATTGCTTCCTTAAAAGTAAACTACAATAACGAGCAATTTGGAGAAAACAATGGAGACGCCATTTTAACACAACGTTAAAGTATTTTAGGTACATTTATTTTATATTTTTAAAATTTCTGTTTCAGTACTTAAGGTCTTCTCTTCGTTATTGTACCCAAGAAATATATCTAAGTAATTTGCTTAGGAAATGTAATGTTTTTACGTTTAATAATTATTATTAATAATTAACCATTAGATTTCCTATGCAAAGAATTTGGTAACGCGCTGCATGCATCTGGAGAAATATTAATATAATTTATAGAACTACTGGGTTAGTACTGATTAAATTTAATTATTTACTCGTAATAACTCAACGTTCTTTTTGTCATTAGAAGAGATAAAACAGATTTAGAGTGCAATCAACTGTAAAATAACTGACAGTGGGGTAGACGTATTGAGACAATGTATACATTTTACGCAGAAGGCTTTTGCGGGGTCATTGTCAGCTCTTGTGTTCATGTTACAATAAATATAGTCCGATATAAAATTAATCAAATCAAATCATTTTTTTTTAATTCAAAATAGGTTCTTTACAGAGCACTTTCTTAATGTCAATACAACTACCACCACTTCACAAGGTGTTTCGTTATGGAGAAGAAGCGGCGAAAGAAACTCCATAACACACATCTTTAAAAAAAAAGTTTTTTTACAATGTCAACTTAACGTAATGGTACATGTGGAGCTGGAGCTAATTCAGACCACACCGTTTTGTCAGTCAAATAATCACTTAGTTTATAGTACGCTTTATATATAGCGTATGTTTAACGACATGTTTGAACTTTTTTTCTGTGAGATTCAAAATGTGGTCGGCTATTTAAAGTAAAGGCAGTGAAACTCGGCCTCTCGATCGAGGGTCCGTGGTCGACTCCCAGGCGCACCTTTGAAAAAATTCTCAAGCTCTCTATACGAAGTTTTGAACTGCAGGATATGTGTTGCAGATATCGCATTATTTCGGATGATCTAATATATTCGGATAGTTTTACTTAGGGATATTGGATTTTTAGAGAATAATTAGGGTAAGGAAAATACAAATAGATACATAATTATTTGATTCTCTTTGAGTCACTTTTATGTGGTTTTCGGTTTCGGTTACGATTTAATTGTTTTTTTGTAACAAAATCTACACGTTTCAATGGTAAAGCCCCGCACTTGGCTCTGTTGACCTCCGGCAAAGTCATGTCCTTTGGTTCACGGAAATATTATGGAAATTTGCCATTAGTCATTAGTCACACATACACCCACTGCGATAGTTTGAGCGTAACAACTTGCTTTTGCGTTTAAGTAGTTTGCCACCAAAAATATTCCAAAAAATAACCAAAGACCAAAAACATACAGTAATATAAAAAGTCAAACATGAAGATGCCATGATAATGCGTGAGTTATTGCTAATTGGTGATAAGTTATGAAAAATGTTGATAATATCAATTAAATATCCCAATATATTAAATCTCTTTGTTCATGACACATGACACAAAAACCAAATGTTTAAAATAAAGTGCTTCAAATTAAAATTACATTATATTATCGCAATCTTAATCTATGTAGTAACTGATAAAATAATGTAAATTGTGCAATAAATCTTTTGTTGAATTTTAAATTACAAAGTAAGTTTTACATATCAAAATACATTTATCTTTTACCTCCTTATTGAAAGGGCAACTTCAAAATAAGGAGCCAAGTGCATGCCGAACACACAGTCAAGGGTTCCGTAGTGAGAATAAAAGTTAATTCGGCAGCAAAATAAGTTTTTATTCATATTTTTCTCAAATGTACTCGTACTATAAAAATAAAGTAATATCTACCGTCGCTTAAGACAAAAATGTGTAAATAAACATTCCTTATTTTATTAATTGTAATAGAACATACTTTAACCAAAAAACGGTTTTAGGGTCTACTACTTCTATCCTCCAAACTTTCACGTTACCTAGTCTCCAAGTGAGATTCTTAAGACGAATAGAAGACAAAGTGTTTCACCTTTGCCAATCGGTCACGCAACCCTAAAACCTGTTTTTTTATTTTCTTCCAAAAAATGACGGGGGAGGTTAAATTTGCCACGGCGCTCGGCGCCCTCTGCGTTCCCGCCGACGTAATAACGGAATTAAAGTTACTAGGGTGCTTCGGTCATGAGGGTGAGAGGATGGCATATCTATGCGTATGCATACAGTTTCGGCTATCCTTAGGGAGCACACCCCTTCGCAATATCTAAAGGAATGTTACTGTGCTACTGGTTAGACGTTGGAGAGTTTTGAAGTTTGTAGAAATGTGCATTTCAATACATCTATAGTTTCTTTAGTTCTATAGATAATATTTAATTTTCTTAGAAAATCAACAAAATTTATGAAACTTAGGGGAAGAAACTTTTAATGAAATGTATGGCCCGAGTTCAGGCGTGCTTATAAAAGGTAAATTCAATTAACCTTCCTTAACGTCTTCAACCCTCCGTCTCACGGCTCAACATGGGCTCTCAGGGTATGACAAGTTTAACCTAAGCGGAAGTAGTCCACCGCGCTGGTCAAATGCGAATAAGACTTTACACATACAGATCTTATTTTTAAAGCATACTTCTATCAACACTAGTTATAGCAACCTCCTGGCTATCGCTGCTTCTTTCTTAGTGTGTTATGTAAGTGTTATGGAAAAAATAAACAAGAAGCCCTATTATACAAAATACTTTTGGCAATAAACAATGATACGCTATAAAATTAATCTATTTGAACAGATGTCGTCAGGGCCGTCAGTCCCTTCCGTGTATTATGATCATAAGAAAATAACCGAGACTAATACTAATCATGGCAGTCATGCTTTGTAACGATGATAGTAAATTATCATTTGGAATAATAACTGTAGGTAGTTATGACTAATTGTCAAGTATTCATCTACATTGATCTATGTCCATTATTAATATTTTATCTGTCCAATGTTTTGCCTAGCAAACATCAAATGTAACAATTTCTGCATAGTTACTAGACATTATCCAATTAAATATCCAGATTAAATATTAATAACGAGCGCTAGTTGTAGTATCACTTAATCTTTACTATTCTATACGTCAATGGGAATTGATCCAATTTTAAGAGCGACTATGTAGACCGTACAATGCAATAGTTATTCTTAAAAATATACCTATTTCTATATTAGTAGAGTCTGCAAACCTTGCGCAACAATTTGAACGGTTCGCGTTGAATTTGATCAATTTCCGCCCGTAAGCACTGGAGCCAAACCCCAATTCGTGTAGACAGCGGCTAGTGGGTAGATGCCGCGTGCAGCGGGCGGCAGTGGGACGGGGCGGTTGAATGTCGGGCAAGGGCGGCGGAGTCACGGCCGCCGATCAATACTGCACTGGGAAATGCGTAGCCGCCCGCCCGGCGCGCCGCGTGCACTAGTACGATGCTTACGAAATTTTGAGGGTGGTAGATTCTAGACATAGATATAAATACTACGTAAGTATAACGTGGGATGTTGCGACAAAAATTGCATAACATGTCTGTAATTTTTCTTTATCCTTTACCTCTATAATAATAGTAAAATATTGCAATGCCATTTTCGAATTATTGCATTAAACAAAAACCAGTGAGATATATTTTTAAGTTCTCGCAATGTTTGCACTGTTTAATCGTTTTTACTAAAACTTTGCTATTCCTAGAAAAGGATCGAAGATTATCCTTCATTAATGCTTTCTGGAAACTTCAGATCCTGCATAATATTGTCTAAACGAATTAATTATTGCAAATAGGAATTCACTGTATCGCATCGCACGTTCTACGTTAGGCAAATCTTAGGTGACTGTTAAGTTATTTAAGAACACGATTTTAAATGTATGTAAATAAAAAAGAACTGGTCAATACATATACTGGTCGACATTTAACAAATTAAGTAACTAGCAAGTAAAATACTAAGTAACATATTTTTACGTATTCTATTTATGTACGTTATGAGTGACTGTGGAATATCCTAAAATTAGTAGTTCAAATACTATAACGACGCTTATTACTTAATTAAATTAAAAATATATAATTGTCTCTACCAATAACTTTATTTTTGGGTACATTTTTGTCAAAAGTTATCCTACCTTGTCAGTTATTCAAGTGCTGTCACGTGTATGTTATTTATAGGTGACATTGAATATTTATTTGTTGTTCGGTACATACATTTTAAGATGCATATCTTAAAATAACTAAATATACGTAGGTACGGGTAATAGATGTCTATGAGCTTAATATAAGGTAATATCCATAAGTATTATTTAGTTTTAAAGACTTTTAATATCTCCAGATAATGTTAAAAGGGCTGATACTAATAATTTATTGTTCTTTCATAAAAATACTGATCCAATATTAGTACTCAAAATTATTTGTGCAGGTGAAAATTCTAAATTCGAGCGCGTTATTATTTGTATATTAAACATATTTTAAATTAGAATAAGATATATTAATGCAATTTATTAATATATTACAATTAATGTCAATTTTAGTTTAATCTGATACTAAAGGCAAACATAATATAAAAAGCAAATTTAATTCTCCCTTAAATTACGATTTGAAATAAACATTTAAATCAATACAGCTCATAAGCATACGCCTTAAAGTCCACGGCTCGGAATAGACGTAATTTACACGTCTTAGTTACTTTGTACAGTGAGCTTCAATAAAGTGTACACCTATTTTTTTGACGCGCTGGTATACGTACTTTTGACACTTTGCGATGTTACCCTAATTATGACGCTATGGGTGATAACCGACTTATGATCGCTTGAATCTTAATATGTTAATATGTTAACATACTATTGAAGCTGACTGTACATAATTCACGTCAAATTACTGTAAAACTATTAAACAACATAATCTTGGAAGCGCTGCCAAAACTGTGTCAGTGACTGGCAACGTCACGCAGACCAACTACAACACTATCCATAAATATGAGAAAATGAGTTTCTTAACAGAGTATTTCGATTTCACTCATCACACGTACACACATAAGTTATGTTAACACGCATCACTTTGAGTGACGACTTAATTTTAAGTATTCAATTACATGCATGGGCGCATCTATGATTTAAAACGTTGCATCGAAATATCAGAAACGTCAGCGATACGTAGGCGTAGTGATATGAACATGACATAACGATGCAAGTGTCGTAACGTAGCTCGTGCCGGCGTGCGGCGTGTGACGTGGCTACGACGTGTTGAACGTTAGTCTGCGTACACATGGAGCTTTTTTCTCAGTACTAGAGGTAGTTTAAATTAACTATTACAGTTCAAACAAGAATTGTTCAGTATAAACTTGCCTTACTTTTCATTATATTTGGCAGTATAAAAAAGCAGCGTATTGCCACATGAATAGGCTTCCTACTCACAGTTTGCAGGGTAAAACTGTGCTTTATAAAAAACAAACCAAAATTAACAACCATGCGAAAATTTTGCAAATACTCAATATTTCAAATGCTTTCATTTCATGTTTTACCTGGTGTAACATTTCCAGCTAGCATTTGTATTTAAGAACGCGAAAGCTTTCGCGTCAGTAAATCAGTAATCTTGAGTGTTTTTGATAACCCACCCGAAATAAAATATTGATCACGTAGAGGTATTAGGGTGTACGGTTCGAGCGTTTGACTGCGGAGTACACTTTCCCGTTGCGCGAGGGTATGGCCGCTTCAATCGATGCCGCCCCATGTTCACGGTCAACGCCCTCCGCCCGCCCTACGCTTCCGCGTCGCTCCCCGCGCGCCCCGCGCCCCGCTCGCTAAATATACCTTAGCTACGACCCTTCAGTCCGATGTTATGAAACACAATTAGCTACACTATTTCGGGACCGCAGGCGTTTCGTCTGCGCCAGGAAGACTAAGCAATTGCAAGCTTGGGAAATAGCCAGTTAATAGATCCAAATTTGAAACGCGTCTGCGCTTTTTGCTTCCTTGTCGTATTTGAATTCCGTACGTACAAGTCATGTACTACTAGGTAAGATGAAACGTTAAAGATGTAATACTATATTTTGTGTTCTACTTACCTCCTCAATTTACAAGTATTTTTTTATAGAGCAACTGAGATAAGTCCAAACAAAAATAAAACTTCGTACCTATTTGTCTTTGTTACTTCATAATAATAAATCCGGGTCTCTCATAATAATAGTCATCTCGTCATAATGTAATACATTGAATCAGAGTTAATAAATCAGGTAAACTTATTTTTAACTGATATAACATAACTGATCATAATTGATATAACAATAGGTAATTGAATAATTGCAAAAAAAAAATTAAGAATGGTAGAGCCCCTTCCTTATGATTTGATCCGGGAAGCATCGCAACCATTTTTATTTTTACCGCATAACGTCGGTGCTATCTACCCGATTCTAAGCAGGTATGTGGTTAAAAGATGTACTAATACTCAGTATAATATAATGTACAATGTACATATGTTTTTGAGATTCCCATACTCGTATTACATAATGTAATTATAAAATTTAAGGCGATGTCGCTATTGGATTGCTTATATGAGTTTTCAGTTTACATTATTATAAAACCTTAAAATATTACGCTGACCGCTTAAATTGTTTACACATTCAATATTCGGGATCATTGCATAAAGTATTTTTGAGTAAGATGAACGACACTTTTTTCTCTTTGTAATTTTGACGTGTAGATATAAGTTGATACTCTTTTTTATCAGATAAGTCCGTATATTTCCGTAAGAAATATAAACAAGCTACCCATACGAAAACTGCAGGTAGTAGATCAAACATACAAAATTCTCTATATTATATTGTTATAATTTCAGCTTACTTCGCCTGTTGTAAATTATAGTTTCAACTTTTTGTTATCTAATGAAACTTTTTCATTTTTTTGTTTAAATATTTTTTGCTTACGTATTTGTAATTTCGAATTATTATCTACGTAATATAACGCAAAAGATTGTTTAATAACTAATCTGTCCAAGAGAATTTTATTTGCCTCAAATTGTATCGAAAATCAAAAATGAATTCCTAAATTCCTAGAAGTCTGTATGTTGTTACGTTATCGAGGTTTCATTTACATGGAATGGATAGACAATCGGTAATCGGTATCACAAAAGCTTATTAGAAGGAAACTGCCTATTGTTTGCAGTCAACGCGACGTTTCTATTTAGAGGCCTCAATGAATTGTTAAACATGCAACTAGATACGGTAGTCTAGCTGAAGATATCCGGACTGTTAGTTATTGGTTGCTTGAGGCAATTCACGGAATTCTACGGCATAATCCAAGGCAAGTGGAGTACTAGATCAATCTATACATTTGTGAATTCTAATTCATGCCGTTGGTTTGTTACCAAACCCCAATCTCAGTTAGATTTTGATTTACATTGTACATGAATGCATTGAGGATATATATAACAATATATTAGAACCTCTATCATAAAATCCTAAATATTAGCTAAGTATTAAAAACATTATTCCTTTCATTAAAATTGAACATCTTTTGAACGCTTAGTACACATGTACTCGTATGATATAAAAGTCTCAGATATTCAAGGAGCACGTGCAAAGCAAAGCAACCCTTATCTAGATCGCCGTCTAATTAAAATAACGAGAACGTACTTGTGAGAACAGATGTACATACGTGTCCCTGACATTGTTTACCTCAACTGTGTAATTGCCTCCTTCCTATTCTTTTCACTCTTTGCTCTTCCAACGCTCCAAAGATTCCCCGCAGACAAGAGCATTCATCCACCCTAGTAGCCGGCTACATAAAGAAAAGTAATACAAAAACTGCGTCTGATGCGACAAGGGTCCTCAGACAGGCATACCTACGTATACATTTGGAGCTAGAGCGCAATGAGTGGGTGAGCAGACTGCAGTCAAAGCCGACTGAATCCTGGAAAACTACCGACCCAGTCTAGACATGGGGGCACTTCCCCTGCCGTACCCCCCGCGTCCCGCACCGCTACCCGCTACCCTGACGCTTTCACCGACGACTTGCACACATTATAAAAACAGAATGCATGGACGCTTTTAACCGATGTAGTGTGTGTTGCAAACGAAAATCCCCACGAAGAATACTCGTACGGCGTTTCAGTTAAAATTGAAAAGGGTTTCCAAGTTATACATATTTATGGTTTGAGTCTAAACGATGGTACCGTTGCTCCTTTTATCCACGGAAATATAAGGTAACCTTGTAATGATAAATTCATAGGCCAATATCTTAGTATACTTAATTCACGCCTCATTTGATGATTAATAATGTTTAAGCTAAAATCATCGCTACAATAAACATAGTGTTTAATACAATCTAGTAAAAGATATATATTTTTCACGAGTTGGTTACCTACATAATATAAAATACTTATTTCTCTCTGAAATTTTAAAAATTCTAATTCTTAAAAGATAATCATTTTAAAATTCACAGTAGAATATACAGAACAAAAATACAGTGAAGTTATAGGTAAAACGATTGAAGTAGGAAATTTTGAAAAAAAAAATGTTATTATATCAATTCCAGTAAATTAAAATAATAAAGTGGCATCTCCGATTCGTTTGCGTACGACGTCGCCTTTGCCTTGAATTAGACAAGCCGTGCGATATGCATGATTGACTGTGCTGCAGTGGGTTAGTGAGAGTGAATTACAGGGGGGGCAGGGTGCAAAGGGGGCGAGGGGGCTTGCAGACAGGGTGGGCAGGGGGATGGGGCCAGACGGGAGTAGCGACGTACCACGTTTCCGCAGCGGCGTGTAACCCGGCGCACATATAAACATGCATTACACAGTGAGTGTGATTATAGCGCACAATACCTTATGTTTCAGCGGCGCCAGTTTCATTCGCGATCACAAAACCCTTTAAAGACGTCAACAAGGAAACGCAGCTTCCGTAGCGCTACCTGCCATTATAAAAGCCACTTTGTCTCGAACGTTTTACTGAAATGATGTTGTCTTACTCGGAAAATGTAGACGGCATGTTTGATTTTAGTTTCCGCGATATATTTTCAAATTTGAACAATACTTTTATTAATATGCCTTTGAACAAAATAGTTAGGTTGTGTAGATCCTAAGGCATCATCATATTTAATAATATCAATTTGTACTATAAACATGAATGGACATAACAATAAACATACTATATTCGGTTAGTATTTGCAGACACAATTGTACAATCAAGTTGAGCGTCCATGAACGCGTGGGCCTTGGCCGCGGCGAATCACTCTTACCATTACTGCGCCCCTGGTATATTTCATTGCTCAACAAGAAATTTTCAGGGTGCGTTGAACATCTCAAAGTCGCATATTATTTACAAATATTAAGACGTAACGGACTGCGTAACATTACAAACACATCGCACACTGATTAAGTAACTTGAAAATTGTAGTAATGAAAATTAAATCCATTGAATAAGCAGTATTCGTACTTACTAACATTAGCTACTCGTTAATTCTGCGCTCCTTGTGTTGTAGCATATATTTGCGGGGGCGGAATATTCAGAAGGTATGGGAGTGAAGAATCGTTTAAAACGCATATTACAGAACAAATTATGTTTACAAAGTTTTAAGTCGTCATCAACCCGTTCCTGTCCCACTACTGGGCACGGGTCTCCTCTCAGAGTGATTTAAGGGTTTAGGCTAAACCCTTAAATCACTCTGAGACCCCACCACCGCCCAAGTGCGAACTGCTAGACTTGACACACCTTTGAGGACTTTTAAATTAATTTCGAAGCCAATCAAACATACTATACTAACAAAATTTAATTTAAATCGGTCGAGTACTTCGAATATCAGCGTGTACGAATACATTGATACGAGATTAATATACATTAAGATTAAACAGGTATATTCATATATTGAATAGTTTGTTGTATGTAGAGTAGTGAACCTCGTATTATAGAGTTAGCCCCTGACCGCGCAGGCCTTGGCCGCGACCGAGAATTCGCTGCCAATAACGTTCCTATCCTATTACATTTCTTAGCGAGAGAAAAGGTTCCTTACTTCCGTCCCGTTCCTTCATCCTGTTTTGGAAAAGGACGAGAGATAAACCCGGAATCGATGCCAAAACTTCACATTTGCGAACTAGGTTTACTATAAATGCTATTATTTATGTATTCGTCTACGGTATGTCAATTTTTCAGGATTCTTATTATTTTCCTTCTTGTAATAGCCGTCGTATCAAGTATTCTATTTTTTCTTTATATATTACGCACCTGTGTTGTTGGATATGTAATACTAATAAGATAATAATATTCTAATAAGAATTGTCTACAAAAAATTACAAAGAATACCTACTGTTGTCATTTACCAACAAGAGTAATTTGATATGCCCAGCGAAGGTGTGGGAACTAGTAGGTTAAATCGAAATAGAAAAAGGTGCTAAGTGACGGTTATCATACTGTACCTTTACCAGGAGATTTTACGTTTCGACAAATATGACTGTTTTGGTATTTGCTTACATATTGGCCCATACGATTTCCTAGCTCTGACACAATCCGCTGGGGGCGCTGATTGGAATTTGTATAGGCAAATACGTAAACAAATACTAAAACAGTCATATTTGTCGTAACGTAAAAACTCCTGGTAAGGGTACTGTAAAGGGTTCCGTATTTCGACTTTATTCCTGTATTCCGTACTTCTACTAGCTGACCCGGCAAACGTTGCGTTGCCATGGAAATAAAAAAAATGTTAAGGGTGAACAACCCTTATCACTTAGGGGTATGAAAAATAGATAGTAGCCGATTCTCAGACCTGCATATAAAATTTGGTGAAAATCGGCAAAGCCGTTTCGGAGGAGTACGGTACCTAACATTGTTACACGAGAATTTTATATATAAGATTTTTCTACCTTGGGTACGATGCCACAAATCTAACGTTTAAAGACAATAATTTTACTGTCGAAAAATTGCTATTGTGGCCACAAGCTTTGTTTTTGAAAAAAATCGCCCAACTGAGAATCAATTCTGATTTAGCTGTTCTTATGAAACTAATATCTAAATCAAAGTACGCTAAATATAATTCGAAAATCCAAAATTAAATCTCAAAAATACTGAATTGATTTTAACATTACTATTACTATTAGAAAGCTTTGATTTTCCAGCCATACAATATTTCCTTAGTCATATTCTAACCATACAGAGGCACATTACACGTTAAGTATTTTCTTTAGACACAGACTGCGTTCTTTTATAGACACGTTCTATAACTTGTATGCTTAGATTCCTATTCACACGCTTTTATACTCATTGTGCCTCTTCAAACACTCGTCCCATCGTCTCAAAATGAGCAAAGATAAGAACCCTATGTACTACCTATGTAAAGCTTGCGTTATTGTTCTGAAGCCTTAGTATGACTTTTTAATACGGAAATTGTTTCTGAAAATTAATTGTTAATAATAAAAAGCATCCCATTTGGCTTTTCAAATCGAATGGATAGAGTAATTTCAAGTTATTTTCTGTTAATTGTCATCTTGACAATTTAACGATAATATTTGAAATTTGCATTATATTATATATAAAATTCTCGTGTTAGTAACTGTACTCCTCCGAAGCGGCTTTACGGATTTTCACCAAATTTTATATGCATATTCAGTAGGTCTGAGAATCGGCTATTATCTAATTTTCATACCCCTAAGTGACAAGCGTTGTTCACTCGTAACATTTTTTTTATTTATATGGCAACACAACGTTTGCCGGGTCAGCTAGTATTTTATATAATTATTAATTGGCGTGAATTATTTATATCATTTTAAAATACATAGGAGTTTTTATGTTTAATTATGATATGAACAATTATCACAAGCTTTGGCTCTATGACCAATTTTATGAAAACTCGAACTACTCTTTCTATATTAGAATTAGTGGAGCAAATTTGGACGGAACTTTTCTACTAGAATAGGCTACTTTACCACACAATAAGCTAAACCGGTTTTTTTCGCAAAATGCTACACCAAAACTGAAAACGGGAGTGGAAATCGTTGTGTGAGTGGAAGTAGGTATTAATAGTTGTGGGTAAAAAAGTAATACTCGGTAACATATCGGTAACTAAAATTTTTTATTAATATTTCCATGGAAAGTAGATACTTTAAACAGTAATGACTGGTGAGATTTGATTTTCATCTGAGTTTAACTAAATCTATAATCGTTCATGAGTTTAAAAATGAAAAATAGTAACTTTTGCACACGTCGCTCTATGCTAATTTAGATATATTTGTCTATTTATCATGGACAATTTTCGTGCAAAATATTATCGTAAATTCATCAGTATTTTTGCTTGAATGATTATGCATAATCACAAACTTTCACATTTTTACTATTGAGTAAGACAGATTTTCCTAGTGGAAATCTTACTGCGTGGAAGCTGAGGAGCGGCGCGCTTACAGCGAGGTCAAGCGCCGGGGGTCGTCGGCCGCTCGCATCTGTATGCGGAGCCAACCAGCGGCAAAAACTGCCCGCGCCCGCTCTCACTGAATCTGAATTGATATCGGCATAACTCCATTACCTAACCTTACTGATCCACTAGCATTTGTATGTAACTAGGAAATGTGCAACTCATATTGTTCACCTATAATAATTTGTTAAATATTATAGTGCGCCAAATTTTCTTACATCTGTTTTAGTCGCCAGGCGTTTCACCGTTCGCGCCTCGCGAATATTGGCGAATTTTCTCCGGCCAAGCCGAACTCGAAGTCTATCAACGATTTAAGGGTAGCATTTCATCTGTGCCTGAACCATAATGGGACTTATATTTGAAAATGGCAAGTTGCCAGTTTACAGTTTCCATTTAAAATTTGGTAGATCATTCTAACTATTTATTTTATTCATTTATATAAAAATATTCTTGATGAGATTTATATAAAACATTTTTCATAGATGCAGACGCAATTGATACCCTACGCTTTACTTCAAGTCAACTTGAACTAAATCAGGATTTATCTGAAGACTTATTCATCATTATGTAATTCCGTTCTGATTTACGATCTAAAGAAAAGCAATGACAGGTCATCAATCTAAACTTATTCCCCTCAGGAAACTAAGTTAAGCCTTACATTTCGTTCCTTAATACCGTAACAATGTATCTAGTAGTGGTAGCTTTAAATTTATACAAAATAATCTTTTAAGTAATTTTAATTTGAATGATATAATTGTATGTTATTAAGACAAAATTACACGAATAACAGCGCAATTCCATTTTAATACAACCTATTATATAGGTGTATCCACTACCTAATTGGACGGAGCAACGCCCTACAGCAGGTGCCACTGCTGTCAATACTGCACTACCTTCCGGTTAGCGTAATAAGCATATGCCTCCCCAATAACTGCGTAATTTGTACGATTAGTAGTAAGTTGGCAACACTTCACTGCAGAATTTCACTTACAACTTTCCATACCAATCACATTTAAATTACTCCAGGGAAAGGATAAAATTAGTATTGATATAATTGAACATAAAATAGTATCATGAAATATACAGAGTTCTGCCTGGAAAATTAAATCTTAAGTACTTAGTACGAAATCGTAAACTGTAACTGTAATCAACCCCAGATAGGATTAATAATAGTTACTTAGGAGGTAGTGGTGGTTAGTAATAGCAATACTCCTGGCGGTAGCCACAGATGCGTTTGCGTTGCTAGTATTTCTACACTGAGGTTGTAGTTGGAACGCCTCTTACATACCTTTCAGTCCAGTGCCCTTACCAGGAGTTTTTACGTTTCGACAAATATGACTGTTTTGGTAACAAATATGATTGTTTACGTATTGGCCCATACGATTTCCTAGTTCTGACACAATCCGCTAGGGGCGCCGATTGGAATTTGTATGGGCAAATACGTAAACAAATACCAAAACAGTCGTATTTGTCGAAACGTAAAAACTCCTGGTAATGGTACAGAAGACAGTAGCGCCTAATAATGTTATACCGCAAAATTAGGTGCGGCGATGGTGCCTCTAGAATGAAATTATGACGGGATCTACTACTTTCATAAAAAAATATTAAGAAAAAAATGTGTTTTGTGCGTACACATGTCATCATGATACATTATTTTATACCTTTCGCGGACATTTCGAACTTAATACTTACGTAAACAAGGGGCAATGTATCCGATAAAACTGACCGAATTAATTCACCACAGCAAAATTGGTAACTGTTTAATGATGTTTAGAATATATAACATATTTATTATATAGCAGGTTGGGGTCGAATGATGACTCCGTTCGCCGGCCACCGCATTGCAAACGATGTTATTTGAATTAATTCACATATTTAATTCCACAGGACTCGAGCCAACCGTCTGAATAATTTTTGTGAGGCACTGAGTTTACCGTATTGTTATTATTTGATTGATTTTAATCGATACAGATGTTTTCCCGGTTACGAACAAATATATATCATGTTTTCTTAATGCACGCGGATCGTATGGTATAGAGTTGACCTCTTGTATCGGCCATTCTTACCAAACGGCGCCAAAAGTGAGGTTTTTTGGTGTACCAAACGTCCACAAACCACGACGACAACTTATAGTTTTATTGCCCATTTGCCTAATCGCTAAATTTAGAAAAAAGTATATTTAAGTACTTACAGCGATGCCAATAACTGCATTCAAATGTAATAATAATATGTATAATGTTGATGTTTTTCAATATCACAAATAATAAAAAATAACAATTAAAAAAGGTTATTGTTTCGACTGTATAGTGAATAAATATGATATCAGTAAAATGAAAATAATAGGTTTTGTCTACTTTATAAATGGTTAATAAAATTATCTATTCAGTAGACCATTATGCCGCAATGAGTCACGGTATTTTCAGGCCACTGAAGAGGGTTTCCCGGTATCGATTTTGTAGACACGTCATGGGCTTCGAATGGGAGATACATGCCTATCTGTACCACAAATACGTTCAGCGACTTAGTGACGACATACAAAATAAGTTATTAAAGTAACTATGACTCACACGGCAAACGCAATAAAGGGAATACTAGTGGCGTAAAGAAATGGTTTTACACGCTTTTTATTAAATTATGTTGCCGTAATGAAGTAAAATGAAAAATGTCTTATATAATATAATGCATCGATTTATTTATTTTTATTTTAAATTTGTATTATCGTAATACAGATTTAAAATTTAGAGGAATAATATAAAATAATTACATAGGATACAGTATAAGGAGCTAACATACTGCAAAAATATCGCGATGGTTCATTGATGTTTAATACAAACTCATGACAAACATGTGCTGAAACCCAAAAATAAGGTGTCTACTGAATATTTCATCATACAGTTATTGGCTATCCTAGCAAATTTTCCGCCGCAGCCAGTACCCTTACCAGGAGTTTTTACGTTTCGACAAATATGACTACTGTAAAAACTCCTGGTAGGGGTACAGTTCGTAGCACGGCGTAGCGCGCTACGGTGCGCCGGCGCACGCGCGGCAGGTCACTGGCACTGCTCGGCCACTGCACCCGACTTAGATGCTTCTAACATTGCGCTTTTTTTTCTATTGCCAGCATTCCCGGCTCGAGTTCAAGACTCTTTATATCTAGTTACTAGTTAGCGACTATGTACGCACCGCGCTCGTAAATGTACTCCTAACAAAAAATGTATTATTTTCCGACGTGACACCTGAATAGCTATCGATGAATAAAATAGCAATTAGTATGTGTCGTATTTTCGTTTAAAGTATGTCATGTAGATATTTATTGTGTTCATAAGAATCTCGTGATGTCTTTTAATTTTTAATATTGGTCCAAATGGTTTCATTAATTTTTTCAATAAACTAAAGTAACGAATAATGAACACACTTTTATTTAACGTACTCATTAAAAGCCGTTTAATCGCAGTCAATAACAAAGTTACCAATAACTTGTGTAACCTGTACAAACTTCAACTGGTGTAGAAACCTACGGTGAACTGTAAACGTACGATCGTAGAGAGAGTACATGGTGATGACGTGATTCACTTTCGCATCGAATGCGCGCGCGCATTTGATTCGCATAAAGTGCAACGCCCCGGTGAACTTCGCGCACAAGTGGGCCGGCAGATTGTGATACGGCGCCCCTGACACTTAGATACCGTGCGATATCGATTTGTTTTGTTTATTTATAACGTTTTCTATTGATAATGGTTTTAGAGATAAAAGTACTATTTGATTCGGCTGGGCAGCTATAGCCATATATATCTTTTTTACCACCAACGCAATGGGTTGTAGAAATTATATTAACATGATTTCACTCTCTATTTATTTTCTGAGGGTAGCAATACATATAATGCAGAATGCTAAACATAAAGCATCAGGACTACCGGTTTGACCTTTGTTAAAAAAACTTGTCCGAAGGTTTAATTTAATCTTAAATTAAATTTAACTTAGGTTACGTAAAAGTATTTAAGTTGTTTGGGTCTTCACACGTTAGAAATGGAACGCATAAAATAATGAGAAAGTGGGACGCATATGATTATAGAGGATAGGTTTCAAGAAAAGGGCAAAGAAAAACGTGAAGCTCAAGTGCTTTAGATTAATAGAATACTAAGTAGCATCACGATGAGGCCGGGAATATTGCAATTTATGTTATCATTCTCAGCGCTATATTTTTTGCGTTCTCACGTTACAGGTTGGGCGCAACGCAATGCAGGACTGGTATCTAAGATGCGTTCTGAAATAGTCAGGACGGGATCTATTTCCCGGGCAGCTGCGTGCGTTCGTTGCCCCGTATGGCGTTAGATGCTAGGGTTGTTAGGATATGTGATTGCGTCTCTGGATACTATAGACGTACTTGGATTAATATGGGTTTGATATATCTATTGTTTCTATGGGATGAGATCTCTTATGCATTACAATTATTAGATTTCGATTATCCTGATGCTATAATTCTCCTAAGATTGAAATTTACGCCATTTTCGTCAAGATACAACTTAATCAAAAATTATCGAACAGTTCCTAATACTCCACATGCCTGTAATTATATTTTATTATAGTAACTTATATAATTATAGAAATAACGACACAAACTCTGTAATACTTCTAATAATTCTTATTAGAAATGATATCGTAAATTAGTTTTATACTTGTGTTTGGTGCAATTTGTAGTAGTAATATGTAGTCAGTATACCTAGGGAGGTATGCTATTACGCTTAAGAATACATGTAATCCTTAATGTCATACCACCCACAAAAGTACTAAAGAAAATATCTGGAATTTCTGTACTCGTGCAGCAAGTACTACGCTGACTAACTCAACGAGGACGACTACATAATATCAGCTAGTTATCGCAGAAACTGGCCTGTTAGAACCTTAAAATGTACAACGATCTATGCAATTACAGCCGCGCCCGCGCCTCGTCCCGCTGTGCTAAACTTGAACTAGCTAGCGTGCACCTCACCTTCGCTGCTTAGAAAGCAATGCCTATTGCGTGTACAGTGTAACACACACCTACATACTAGCTCACCGACACCAGGTAATAGAGTAAAAGCGAGAGCATTATCTGCTTTCAGCGCAGTCGTAGCGGCTTCGACACTTTAATGCACGTTGAAGATTGCACTTTTCAACGACATCCAATTATCGTAAATCTATTACAGTGACTACAAAAAGGCGAGTTATTTGTGATATAAAAACGGTTTATGGGCACACTGTAAAATAATGCAACGTTAGCATCGGATCTCGCTTTTCTTTTTTACGTTTATAAACCTAACATATTTTAATTTTTTTAGTCCTATGCTTTTGCCACAAATAGATTGTACAATCTTATATGTTTGTACTACTTGTGAAAAGAGTAAGAAAGGCCCAAACCTTCGGATAATAGTACGATTTACATGCGTCCAAAAGTCTTACGTCCTTTGATTCCTGACCAGAGGTAATCAGAAATAATTAATTTAAATGGTTTTGATACTACTAAACTTGTCTTTATGTGTGAAGTTATGTTATAAATATTCTAATCATTATATACTTACCGTTGAAACAATAAATTTAATCAGTTATAACCGCTATATCGCGTAAAGAGTATAAATATTGAACAGTGAACTTCATGTATCTTTGCCGGCAATGTGCAGGCCAACCTCGTGATGTTTATTATGCCCTGGTAGATGGTTGCAACGAAGTGCATTCTCGGGCAAGCGCCGCGCGACTACCACGCCGTTCTCTGCGATTTCACTATTGTTTTTAATAATTATTCCTCAAACTATTATTATTAAAGGTAAAAAATAATAACTATAACTACTGTTCATAATAAAAAACAATGTAATAAAAAAATTAACAGATTTCTAAAATTGATATATTTAGAGTAACGGTTCTGGAATCATTTTCATTGCATTTTACACACTTACATAATATTAATGAGAAATACATGTGGAATCATTGGGTGTTTGTATGATTCATACACTTAAAGAATTAAAGTTATAGCGGTACGTGTGGTTTAGTGACATTGAATACCCTTGCACGTCCGTAATCAATTGACTTTTTGTGTTTGGTTGCGTCAAGAGTGCATGTTTATAATGCTAAAGACAAATGCAACCAGACTAAAATAAAACGTCAGTAGGATAATATATCTATGAAAATAAATTAAATATTTGATGAATCTAAATATGATGAATTTCAACATAAAAGCGGTAAAAATAATAAGTACACGAGTTATTAAAAAAAACTATATTTTTACAATATTTACCTAAATGGCTATAATTGCTCTAAGTGTAGAAACTATTTAAAAATATGTTTCAATACTTGGAGGAACGTATGTGATTGTGAACTGTTAGTTTCACTACAAATTACCAGGGTAGCTGAACCGACGAGGAGATCGCTGCACGTGCCAAGAAAATGACGAAGTGCATTCGTATGCAATTCGACAACGCTATTATTTCCAATAAGTGTAAAAGAGATAGCCTAAGATTGTGCATGTGTATTAGTGAATATCCGAGTCGAGAACGACGTTGGTTGCATGTGTATTTATACACGCATTTTCCATTGGTTATTTTACTTGTGGTAGTAATTGTGTTTGCACACGCTCTCCATGTAGTGAACAAGTTGCAGTTTGAAGAAATTATGCCCATTGAGTAATATGCGCTTGTATGGTAGAGTCACTTCGTGTTATGCTAAACAAGGATTAAGTAAATTATTTGCAAAGGGATTTTTATTATTATGTATCTCGGTATTTAACTGTCCGTGTAATATGAAAGTATGTTGCCAGACATTCAAAACTACAACAAATACAATGCAAAGATAATTAAAAAAATAGACGATTCATAGTCAAATAAAAAACTTTAGTTACGTAATTAATGAACAACGTAGTATTGTTACTGATGTACTAGTTACAATAAAGATTGCAGCACGGTTAATTTTAATTGACCTATACTTTATTTCTAAATTTATCAATGACAGTACGACATTGTATGCGTGTTCGCTGCTGCCTGTGCAATGACCCGATGCAACGTCGGAGCGCAGTGACGTCGTGCACGGACTGCCTCTTACGTTCCTTGCTGCCCTAGTACTAAAGGTTCGCCCACCACACAACCCTTTTCTGGTCCTAAAATTATTTTTACATATAAAAAGGACGAAACTTATTATTCTCCTAACTGTCGCTGTAATTGTGTACTTAACATTTTGTAATTTGTATTTTTTTGTTTCATGCTTAGAATTATATTTTCACAGTATATATTAAAGGGATTTTATGTCATGAGTGACTCACTGACTCAGTGCGCCGTGAACCACTGAGTTTTATCCGTTAAACTCTTCAATAACAACGGCGCGCGCGCTTTCTGTCAGATATATTCGATACAACGAGCGGAATGATACAAACTAAATTACTGTAATAAATAGATATTATTGGAAAGAGAAATTCATAATTGACTTAATTTTTATTTGTTTTAGAGCAAAAGAGGTAATAAACAGATTAAGTTAAATAAATCTTGAAATATGCCCTTTACTCCGTATTCATTTATTAATAACGTAATGGTATACCTCGGATATCACGAATACGTAAACTCTATTCTGCAAAATTTGTTATTATTTATACATTATTTTTTTATACATAAATAATTGTTTCGTATTTGTAAAAAATATAATAGTAAAACAATCAACTATCCGGAAAAACGTGAGTTACTGTCAAATCATATCAAGAAAGTTTTTATATCATTTATCAAAGTTAATTTTCTATATTGTCTATACTTCTTTATATACCTATCTGTCATATCGTGATTACTAGAGCCATAAATTTGTCAGATTTGATTTCTTTGATGAAAAAAAAATATATTTATGATAAAGCTATTTAGGTGACTGCGAAATGAAACAGTGACGAATCCGATCAAATTGAACCACCAAAGTAAACAAAGTCACCTTGAGGCATAGAATGGGGCGATATGTCGTTATAGTCCCGGATGCATCCGACGCTTCATCGATCGGCCGTGACCATGGCAACGCACCACATTGCGTGGGTCAGGGGCGTGATCACTACCTTGCACTCTACACCTACTAATGTTATTGTAACATTGCATTGTTACAAAACAATTACGGGACAAAAGGAACTACTTAATAATATGCGCCTCTTAATAGTATTCAATCTTAAGCAACTCTTACTTTCCTAAGTACAAGATTTGAAAATTATTGTTTTGAAAAAAATTCAAATTTTGTCTTTGGAAGAGAAAAATTGATTGAGATTGATTATTACTATCGGACGCTATTGATTGTGGTATAAAATTTGAATATAATGTCATAAATAGTCATTATTGTTTTCGTTGAGTATTTCCATAAGATATTTCGGATTTAAGTACACCAACGTGAGGTTAGGCAAAGAATGCATTTTAAAC
This sequence comes from Epargyreus clarus, assembly GCF_041222505.1. Classification (NCBI taxonomy): domain Eukaryota; kingdom Metazoa; phylum Arthropoda; class Insecta; order Lepidoptera; family Hesperiidae; genus Epargyreus; species Epargyreus clarus. The sequence continues at coordinate 8,581,199 of NW_027332233.1, forward strand.
CCATTTTTAAATATAAAATTCCAGTCTCCAAAATTAAAATATAAATAGGAAGTAGGAGCAGAGAACGTGCTTAAAGTTAATATTAGACAACCCCAATGGTTCTTATTTTAGCTCATCATTGATGCAGATATGTTCCTATTGTGATATGGGGGAATTAAGAATTAAAATAGAAAAGGGTTCGAAAACACTATATCTAAATAATAACAGATAAATAAATAGATACAAAAAATATCATAAATATGCAAATTTATTTATTTAATAAACCGTATGTTTCCTTATGCACACACGTGAGAAATTGTACTTCTTTGGAGTAATTTATAAAATATATTTTATAAGAAAGCAAACGACCAATAACAGATAGTAAATGCTACAAATAAATTATGTTACATCAGTGCACCCAACTTCTCCCTACGCTAAAGAGTATGAAAGGAATTTAGCAGTTGTAGGCAGAGCGCAGTGCGCTGAGTTGATAGAATTGACGTATACAGAACCTCAACTATTTACTAAATCAAAATAATTTCGGAAATACATTCTTTGAAAATATTTTTGGCGGTTTTTTACCTTACCCACACGCTACACTAACACCGCCCTAATTAAACAAATCCCTACTGACTCTTTTGGATACATAGAGATTGTAGTCCTTACCTCGATACTCTACTCTATGGAGCGTAGAGTTCACTCTGATCTGATAATACTCTCTGATTTGTTTTTCCATACACGTCAAAAAATATATAACTACAAAAATGTATGCACTAAAATATATGAATAGGTAAATTATGAAGTGGCAATAACCACCAGATACCAGATGTAAAATTAATTAACTCTTAATTTTATATTTACTCATAGATCGTAAATTACTATGTGCATTTATTCTAATAAGCATAAATTGTTTCTGACATAAAAATAATTACCTGCAGACATAGATTTACTAGTAAGAACATCGTTTTTATAACGATATCCTGTGTCGTGCGAGACTCTACTTTTTACATAGTCACAGAACTATGAACTACACTTGGCAGTTTGAAATGAGTACGTAATGTTAGGTTTCTCTAAGTAATAATTATACACACATCTTAATGATGTTGAAGGGTTTTATAGCGTTCTAGACGACGGGCGAGTTTCTTGAGTTAGCATATGTTATGGAGTGTGAGTACGAGTACATATAACTATTTATCGAATGAGTTTTGATAGAGTTACATATTATACGAAGATTTATCAATCCTCGTATTATATGTTAAATAACTCTATAGGATACTATTTAAAGACTTATTTAACCATCCTCATTTTCTACTAATTCAAAATTTAGATCGTTGACTAACGTTGTGAATTTTTGACATAAATTCACATTCACACATATTTTACATATGTTTTAAGTACGACTCAAATCCTATTTGGTGTAGATGCAGATGTTCAATAGCAACTGCAACTTTTGAAGGAGGTAGAACTCTTTGTGGCTCGTCTCCGGAGGCACTACCGCCATCTATTTCTGGTTTAAAGGTGCGTTGCTACTTAGTTCTCATGGTAACGCATATGTGGTCGACCTCATATCCTAATCTTATATGTTGGTTAATCTTGGTTGATTGCTTATGTCCAGTGGCTTATAATAACCACTTGCCATCAGGTGGCATGGAAACGAGTATCGTTTGCATGTTGTGTACTTTTAAACTGATCTGCTTTATTTTGTTGATTTCAAACGACTATAACGTAAAACAAAAATGCGTTACATGTTTTATTGCTCAGGTTGTCGAGTACAAAAGCAATTTCATACAGCACTTGTATTAGACCAACTGATTTCTTATCTTGCGACCTTCACTTTAACGGCAGTAGCGCTCGACCGAACAAAAACTGAGTATAATAAAAATGTGCAAAAATACGCAGATATTCACGGTGATTCACCTAAACCTTTGACGCCTATAACGCTATATCAAAAAGCATGGACTGCGTTACCAAATTCCGGCACGCAGTACGGTGTATTACACGAAGGTTAAAGCATATATTTCCCCCTATTTGTGTTTTAGTATTAATCCTTATCCTTACTAATCCTTACTTCCTTATCCTTACTAATATTATAAATCCGAAAGTAACTCTGTCTGTCTGTCTGTCTGTCTGGTTGTCTCTTCTTCACGCCTAAACCACTGAACCGATTTTAATGAATTTTGTACAAAGATAGTCTAAAACCTGAGAAAGGACATAGGATAGTTTTTATCCCGGAAATCCCACGGGAACTAGGGATGGCGATCTAAGATCGATTAATCGGAGAATTGATCTTTTGGACCAAAAAAGTTGTCCATGAGCAAAGTTGTTGTCCATGAGCCCATGAAGGTTTCAGAGTTGGTACAACCAATTTTCGCTTGACGGCGCCACTGTCATTCCAATAAAGGTACGAATTTTCAATTTTAAGTATGTTATTGTCATATTATTTTATTTTAAACGCGGGCGAAGCCGCGGGCAAAAGCTAGTGTGATTATAATTTTTCTATCGTCGTAACCCGCTTACTATCCCAATACAAGGCCTGGGTCCACTCGCTATGTCCCTGTAGTTCCGGGACTAGAATAGGGCTACGGTATCTCCTGCCTGTCGTAAGAGGCGACTAAAAGGGGGCTTCCGGGGTTGCGGGCGGCAAGAGTGGGAGCTCGAACCGCCCGGCCAGCGGCCCCGGGAAGGACGACGGTATGTGTGGTCGCATACCGTCGTATACACCAGATGGTGTGGCGAGCGTCAAGCTCACCTGGGCGGAGCCCGACGGGGCAACGCGCTTAGAGGACTCCGGCCGACTCCGGAGCCCTCAACGCAGCGCAGAGGACGGCCACCGGGGGGGTTTTAGTGCGGTAAAAATCCCACATAACTCGGCGTCGCTCCCACGTTGTCGGGTACCTTTTGAAGGTTTCCCCCTCGACAAAAAAAAAAAAAAAAAAAAAAAAAAAAAAAAAAAAAAAAAAAAAAAAAAAAAAGGGTCCACTCGCTAAATACCTATTCGCCGTCCCATTAGAATAACTACCTCCCTCGGTATTCCAGAAGCGCTATAGAATGGAAGTCTGTAAACAGATGCAAAAGGAGCTTTCCTGTCTCGGCTCCTCTGTAGTTGCAAATATTCAGAGACGACGGTGACTACTTTTCCTCTATTTCTCGTAAAACGTCTGCGTTATTGCTAGGCTTCCTTAAAATATTAATTGATATATTGCGAAAGAAAATAAATAAGAACATTTGTATTATCTCAGATAAAACGATTGTAGTCATACAAGATTACGTAAGTAACTATTTAAAGTTAAATAAATATTTGCGACTCGTTAATACATTATCTGAGATTTTGTTATTTTTAAGAGCAATGTTTTGTCTGCGTGCTTCAGTATAAATTACAACTTAATACGGCGAATCTCATTCCAGCCAAAGTTAATTGCATAAGGGTTCCATTTTATGTAGGGGCGTGTATGATACATAATATCTTTGATTTTGTATAAGATATATATATGTATAAAATTATGTACTACATAATTATGGTGCCATGTTCTTGTCTAAAAAATAAAGTACACACAACCAGTGAACCACGAGGGCCTCTACCTCAGTTTGCAGGGGTAGTAACGCATATGTGGACCTACTTAAGCTCCTCTTCAAAGTCCTAATTACAGATATCCACGGTCGATATTTACCATCAGTTAGACTGCATGCTCATTTGCCACGTCATTGCAGAGGAAGTAAAATCTTAGGTAGATACAGATATAGTACAGTTTGAGGAACCAAACTGTGCTAGCTAAATACCATGACTGTAAAAATACAATATGCATTACACAACAGTACATTTAGATCACATACTATACAGAAATCTGTACTAATACTATAAAGAGGAAAACTTTGTTTGTTTGTTTGATTGTAATGAATAGGCTCAAAAACTACTGGACTGAGTTTAAAAATTCTTTCACCATTCGAAAGCTACATTATCCACGAGTAACATAAGCTATATTTTATATGAAATATATTTGATAAATAGATTTTTAGGCGGTACAAAGTTTGCCGGGTCAGCTAGTTATATATAACTCTAGTGCCTATATAACTTTTTATTACATTTAATAGACTTGATCTTGCCTACAACAGGTCAACTACTCATACAATTGGTACAGTGTCGTTTGATCATAGATGAGGAACTGAAGTGCGCTGGTGGCATAAGTGGCGCGGAATCAATCCTACCTTCAACTTGGCCTTGGCCCTGCATCCACGTAGACGTTTGACACGATAATTTCATTTCCTACCTATTCTTCCATTGCTCGACCTTAACCATCAACTCGGGAGTCTACAATATTTAATATATTGTATTTGTACATGTAGGTCGATAAGATAATTGTTTTGTTTTTCAACTTCAAGTACGATTCGTGTTTTATGTATCATTAGTGAAATTAAAACTGATTATTATACACAAAAAAAAAATTGGAACAGCTTTTTTAAATTTAATAGTATTTAAATAACCGCTTTAACAACAAAATGAAAGTTATATTATGATAATATAAAAAATACCTGTCATTTGCTTTTTATTATTAATTAATCAATTAACCCATTTTTGGCAACCAATGATCGAAATATGACAATTTCTGTTAGGCATAAATAATGAAAATTTGGTCATGAATAAATTCAAATATAGATATGATTACGGATACGGGCAGATATAAAAAAACTTTTATGGAACATTATTTCCAAGAAACGTCGATATTCAAATAAGCAGTTTAGTTATCTATATTTATTTTGTACACTCATTGTACCCTTATCGTTTTCATCAAGTACAAAATACAAGTGGCCGTGACCCGCGTTCGGTCACGCCGGCGGGTGGTGGGGAAGGACGGAGTAGGGGGCACGCCCGCGAGTTGAATAGGACTTCACGAATTTAGGTTGTTACCCATGAAGTGTTATTATTGCTTACATATGAAACCCATGTCAGCAATTACTTCGAACAACCCGGTTGTTTATGTTATGAAACGATTTAAGTATTATAAGTGTTGCGAGTGACGCGATGTGACCTCCGGCAAGGTCGGTCGCCACTTCCCTGTGTGCTCAATCGTTTATTACATAGATACGCTTGTTTAGATTATAAAAATATACATTGCGATTTACTCGCGATACGCGAATGATAACAACATTGAATGTCACATCTCCGGGGTAAGTCACTTCCGTATCCTATGTTCTGTTACATTTATATACAATGTATGTGTGTTCCCCACAATAATATTAAAACAGAAAAGTTGGGTCGAAAACGTTTTTGCTTTACAAAGCTTTGGTTTGTCTTCCTTTATGACAAAGAAAGCTAAAAACGTAGCCACAAAAAAGCAAGAACTTTCGCAAAGGAAAATTGTTCTGAAATCCTTACAAATTTATAACTGTTTCCTAAGAAACATTTGACCTTGTTACTGAAGGATTCAATAAAAAGTACATCTAATGCTCTTAAATAGACCTATTGTGTGTATTTTTTCTCGTAGTTAGATGTTTACAAAGATATTCAACTGTAAGGTAGCAATACATCGGACTTAGGGAGTACAAGTGTCATCCACGAATTGTTATTAATTGGTAGTGAGTCGATGTGAAACAAGCCAGCTGACAATCAATCCGAGCGGGATAAAAGTTTTGTTTGAAAATCTTAATAATATCCACTGTATAGTCATACACTTATCTTTTTGGTTGTGTTTTACTTTGATAACGTATCAGACAAAGGTGAATCGCGGCACATGGCATTTAAAAATATGCACAAGTATTATTGTTTATATTATGCACGTGAAGATTGCACTTTGTTATCTAACGACAGGCAATCGTCATGTAATCTACGTCATCTGCGATCAGGTGATTAGTGATGCCCTTGCTGTTTTGCTGTAAGAATGTCAAATTGACTTATTTTTGCACAATCAAACACAAAGAGCGATAAATAATAAGATATATATCGCGTGCCAGTATCAGCAGGAAGTAATTTGCTCTTGTAGAAGGTTATGGTGATAACTCTATATACGCAGTTGACACTCGAACGCCGACACGTGGATGAATTAGTCCTTTTGTGGTCGCTGATGTGTGTATTGCAACGTCGACAATGACCTTCGGTAGTTTATAAGGTGTACGGTATGAGCACTGGCAGATCCAGACGAGCAGGAGGGGTTAGAAGGGTTTGGTTAAGCTACCAAAATCATGTACGATATTTCCGAAATAAGAGGACTACAGCCACCAAGAATTTATTAAAATCCTTTACTTTCTAGAAGTAGCAGAATTTCGAAATTAGTATTTTTTTTCCAACTTTTCATTTGTTTCTAGTTCCTACTGGTCTTTTTATTCCTAGTGTAACACTAGTTCTAAAAGTCTATAATCATTATCCTTCACCAATCACCTGATGTCATCACCAATTTGATGATGACATCAGTGATGCCATGATCCATCATCACCAGATCGGTGACCAATGGTGCATTTCATCATGGTGAAACATCGCATATATTTGAAAGATATTTGAACCTAAAGCTTCTATAACATGCAAGATATCTTCTAAACGTTTAAGTTCTAACTACGAGTACAATAACACACAAGTCCAGCCACATTCGCACGCATACCACGCCCTCGGATACACACGCATGCGTGGTCTTGTGCATGCACTTTTATTTTTATTAACTGTCTTGTTTATAAATTTGTACTGAAACAGGAATTTAATAAATTGAAGAATATGCTGATTCTAGACACATTTCGTAATATCTTCATAAATGTATTATGTACATCGTAGACTACGTAGTTCAATTGTAGTAGAATTCCGACCTGGGGCGTCCTGGGGTGAATAAAAATTTCCATGAGCAGCAGTGGTAACTTACCATTAGGTGTACTGTATGGTCGTAATCGTAATACTTCTATGTAACAAAAAATAATGTGAATCACGAACCCTACCTAATAAAAACCCATATAAAGCCAAAAATCAAAGTGTTTTAGGCATTCGGATTACACAAATGTGACTCATGTGGCAAATAAGTATTCGTGTAAGAATCGTCTCTACATTGTGACTATTCACTCCCGAGATTTAACTTTGTTAAACGGTACCTTTTCTTTAAGTTATCTTGTCTGTAATATAGTAAAGCCTCGTCCTCGAAAATTGCAAATTACGTATTTGCATCGTTCCAGTTAACCTACTCGTGTAATGTTTTGTTTTGTTTTTATAAAGTTGTTTATAAACAGAGATTACGTAAAACGGATTGATGTTCGTGGGACTCGCAATCGGGGTGCAAGGGTCGCCCGCACCTGCGCCCGCGCCGCTGACATTGCGAGATAAGATACTACTATTATTTTGTCACTGCGGCCCAATGTCACAGTGACCTTAATGACACCGAATGACGCGGCGTCACCACGTTCGTCGCTCTGACCTTGCGATACTTATCTAATCAGCTATTCGCGAAAATGTTGTTAACATCATTATTTTTCATAAGCAGACACGTTTTCCAAAAGCAATGTCACAAGGATTTTCTGATAGCGCTAGGACAAGTACTCCGCTAATCTACAGTTTGTAAGCTTCATTTGAAATTACCCTGTACAGTAGCATAATGTATACAGATTATAAAAAATATGTGCCGATTTTTTTCCTTCTCATGTAGATTGATACGAGTAAATACACTTTGAATGCTAAAATATTTTTGATCATATTTAAATGCAGGTCAAAATACTACGCAAAAATGCATCAAAAATACAAATGAAGCAAAACAAATAAACCCTTAAGTATGTAGGTACTGAGTCGATGCTAGGTTGATGATGTAATCCGTTACCATCCCACTGCTGGAAACGGGTCGCCTCTCAGAGTAATAGGGGTTTAGACCATAGTTTACCGCCCTGGCCAAGTGATAGATGGTAGACAAATTATATACGTACATTTAGATGAAAATATGTAAGTACCCACACTTAGGGTATCAAATATCTTTCATCCTGACTACGGGGTAGACATACCAAAACTCAAAATACAAGTTAAATACGATGATTATAAATATTTTCTTAAATCATATCTTTCTAACACAGTGAACTTGAAAATCTGAAGTACATAAAAAGCCCAAGTCATCCATATTTGATAGGAACTTATCGACTTTATCTACGCGCACTTTACGCAGTTTTGTTTACATTACTGCGTGTAATAATACCGATCAATGCACACGATGTTATAATACATACACAATACATATATACGGCCTTCGTGTGCTGTCGTCATCACCCGGAAATTCCCATGTAACTGTAAACGCTCTGTTACAATTTTCCGAAGCAGGAAGTATAAATCTATGACGGCCAAGGCTAAGTAAAATTGTGGTTACTTTTAACGCTACGTTCGAGTGACTGCACCCTGACCTTATTGCATAAGATTAAGATTCAAAGATATAACAGATTTACAAAATTATGTGTAAAATGTCATCTAAAATATATACCATAAAAACAATACTAAATACTACGAGATTTTTAATACTAAATAAAAACGAAACAATTTTAAAATTATGCTAAGAACTTAAAAAAATAATAAAACTTTTCATGGTTCTATAATAAATGTAAATTTCAAGTTGGCTTATAATATTAAATAAATTCACTGACCTAGATCAGGAATGGAGCTAGAAGGCTCCTCGAAGGAAGGTGGCTTCAGCAGACGCGGTGGTGGCGGCGGAGGAGGCGGCGGCCGCATGCACTGGATGACCGAATGCGTCGGCGGAGGCGCCGGCGACGGCAGCAAGCACGGCGCACGGAACTCCTTGCCCGGCGGCGCCGGAAGCTCCAGCCTTCGACCACCACCCATCATCTCCATCTCGTACCCGTGGTCGATGGGCTCACGCTTCGGCGACAATTTCGGGTAGCACTGCATGACTCCCGTAATACTGAATAGTCTATTCGCAAAAGTAGTGTCCTGGGCTTTCCGCGAAAAACTCTTAAAAACGAACCTTAGCACATCGCAATATCATGTAGCTACACGTGAAAAAAAATCCATCCAAAATCTACATGTACGTCGGCGTATGTTTACTCCGGCTCAGAAGACGCGCGTGTCGTACGGTGCGGCGGCGCGCCGCTCCCTAGCGAGACTCGTTCGCTCGCCGCGGCCAACTTTCTCTCACTGGCGTGGCGGCGGTCGCGGCCGGACGAAAGTGAATCTGCAGCGTGCCCCGCGCGCCTGCCCCCGCCCTCAGGTGTCCTGCACCGCCCGCCCAACGGCGACGACCACGCCGCCTGCAACGAGTGCTCGGCTCTACTTTAACCTTACATACGACCTTCTGAGTGCAATGATCTTTATGTACCTATGCATTATACAGTCACTTTAATATAAGGAATGGGGATTATAATGCACACCCCCGTCGAACCTACCCTTTTCTTTAAACATGAAAGCTTGCGAAACCAAATACTTTATTATTTCATATTTCAGTTACTTACTTAGAAGTACGCAGTCTTCATAAAGGCAAAATCAATTAAAAACAAAATGTTTACAGATACCATCTAATGTAATTGGAACTTATACCGTCTGTATTTAATCCTAGAAAAAGCTGAAATTCATGCACATTTACATAACCTTGAATAATATCATGCGCTGCATTGTTTTAATTAAAGTAAACCAAACATGTGCTACGAAATCAGCATAAAATGCATTTCCAAACTGTAAACTAGCAATAAGTGTAACCTTCACACAGTTTCTTTGTCTTCCGTGATTAATGTGTAATAAATCGGCACGCACTTGATGTTTAAAGAAATAAATGTACATATTTAGTGTGTTCTTACATTGCAATGCAGTAAAATGCTCATTAAGCATTTAGCTAAACTAGATTGCAAAGGTTCAGCTAGCGATTAATATAACGAGTTTGAAAAATGTGGAAAATTTGTATTGTTTTAGTTTTCGTTTTTACTACATGTAAATTGCATGTTGAAGTAATTGCAATTTTGTTAATTAACATATTAGTCATCAATATATGTACTTATATCTAGTTTTCTGGAAAATACGATATCGTATTGGTGTCCTATGAACTCGGTCAGTATTAATGTCGAGAATCGATACAAAACGTAAGAGCTTATCGGTTCCGCACTACGATTACTCGATCGATTCTCACCCGCGTTTCGGCACGCCCGCTGATAACAGTTGATAGTCATCTGTAGATAACACCACTGTCCGTGAATATGTATATGCCTAAAAGAAAATCAAAGTATATCGCTCGTCGGAGATAGTACACGATTTACATATAATATCTAGCACGTCTGTCGCATGGGATTTTATTATGTGCTGATACAGCTGATTTCATTCAAAGGAAGTGTTTTATGTTTTTTACCTTTTTCCAAAGTTTTAGTGCTTTCAATAATAAAAAATTGATACTTTAAAGTATAATTATTAACATGAAATTCTTACACTACAAATAATAAGACTTAAAAAATTTAGGAAGTACCTATTTATTTAAGAAAATAATATTACAATTATCAATTACAATCATATTATCATAAATATTAATTACCAATCAACAAAAATAGCAAACCCCGTTCATCCCGTAAAATAATGAAATAATCTTTTGTCGATTCGTAATATCACAATATAGAGCCAGACGGTAGGGAACCCAAATTCTTGGTGGTATGCTTTATAATTGATGTGTGCGATGGTGTGAGGGCGGGCGGAACGGTGCTAGGCGGGTAAGTTCAAAGGGGGACGGTGCAGTCGCAGGGAGCGCCGAGGTCACTGCCACCGTCGCTCACGGCCGAACCGCCACTCTGTCTATTTTGGAGGTACATCTCAATAAACTCTGCTTCACAACCTGCATAATCATATTTGTGTAGATAAACCAATTTAATATTAACCAAATTCTGTTGCTAAGTTTGAGGTATATCGGTTCTGCACTAACCTCACATTTGATTGGCCAAAACAATATTAAGTCTGAAGAGGGTTGAAATCAACTTGACACAAATCGATACCTGTAGCTGTCATTGACTTCTACCATTCGCAGTGAAATATTAATACAATTTGTCATACTTAGTACACATTGAACTTATAATATTGTTGTAGTAATGACTTCTACCTTAAATTTAACATTTTTTAACTTATCTTAAAGTTTTTGCCTACATACAGGCACCCTTGCCGCTTTTGATGAAATAAATAATTCAGTGAGACATAATTTTTTTCACGAATATTTTTTTGCAATTCATTCGGCAAATTGAAGTACACAATTAGGACATATTTTGCAATACTAACAATTGTGTTATTTTCCATATTCCCTTACATTTCGGCTGTACGTCCTTAACCTTTCGACCGCTTCAAATTTCTTTGAACTTAATACGATAAGTATTTTAGGTAAGTCAGTGACGGTCAAAAGGGCAAAAAAACTGTTTACTTAATCTACATTCTCGCGTGTTAAGCTGATACAATTTAATATTTGCGTTTGTATTGGCTTTTCAACCGTGCTAGTTTTCGGGTTGGTGTTACAAAAGGTTTTAGGGAAATAGAAGATTCGGGGTACGATAAACATATGAAACGATTTTCATTGAAAATGAATGCCTGTTCAATTTAATTTCAGATCAATTAATTTTTGTTAACGCTATAAAGAGGTAAATGGATACTCCAGTAGTATTTGAATATTTTCAATGATCTTTGATTACGATTATCACGTAGTTATCATAACTATATCTTTGATAAACACATCTAAACCATAGCATACGTATATTGATTATGTACGAAATCGCATTGCGTGTTTATCGGTAGTTTTATAGCTAAGTTTGGGTATCGGGAGTGAAAGTCGGCTGGGAAGGGCACCAGGACACTCGGGGTAGGCGAGGGTGACGCGGCCCGCATGCGCAACGCATGCACGTCTATGCAGCCCACGCTATCACACTGACGATGTCTGCGATCAGGATATACTTATTATTTCTATGTTGATGTATATTATCCTGTTCGATATCAATATCATAGCGAGATAATTCTGCGATTTGAGCCTACATTAGGTATTGCCAACTTTTATATTACGAGTATGATTAAACTGTGTTCTAATAGAGCAATACCTTAGACCTCCTTTTGTGGAAAGAAATTCAGTATAGTTATCTACTAGATAAACAATATGCATCCAAATGTTCAATCAATATTATATTACTTATCAAGGTAAAAAAATCACCATTTGCAAAATAAGTAAAAAAATATTATTCTTTCAAAATTAACAAAGATAATCGTAAAATTTTCTTAAGTCAAAATAAATAATGAAATCGAAGTGTCTGTCTGAAAACCCTGTATCTAATTATATAGCTTGTGTATGTTGAATCTGTACAAAGGGAAACATAGTTTCTTCACGTTTATAGCTAAAACTAAATAGAGGTTTTTCCCGTGTACGCAAGGACATTTTTGTTCATCACATAATATTAAGTATTGATGCTTTGTTCACGTTGATGATATATGTATGTATTTTTCTTTTTTGTGTAAAGTAATATATACATTTAAAAACTGCTCCTACACACATTAAACCTGTCCTTAACGTAGTACGTATACGCACACATTAAAATTACACTTTAATTATTTATCTTTTGAAACATCAAAAATATATCCTGTGCTATCGGTGTGAGTGCAGTCGGGAGTTGGGATGGGAGCCGGCGGCCGTCGCGACCTCGCCAGATCGATATGCAGCGGCTAGACGAGTATTTCTTCCCCTGCACACCCACCAGGAATATACCTACGTTGCCACGAAGTTACCCGTCACTTCAGTTCAGTACGAAGCTTGTTAAATGCTTACGTGACCCAAATGTACGGGATCACACTGTCTGTGTGTATTGATTGCTTTTAATTTGTAATCCTACGAGGACGAAAACCGGCCGTCATCAGTATAAGTGTGGATAATGCTGATACTATGGGTTTTAAAGTAATGAGTGGCAGGTATCCTAAATACACTGCATTGTCATTTTAAGTTATATTACATACTTTAGATAAAGACATTTTACATACTTTACATAAAGACAACTTGGAAGCTTTGGTGGATATATGTATAAAAGAACAAAAAAAATAGGTTCAAAGTCATTTTCTCTTTTGTTTGTCAACAACTTTTTTTTCGTTCACTAGTTATTGGCGAGCATCAATAAAAACACAACATGTACATTTACGTTTTCCTCAAATTTTCAATAATGAGATATTAAGATAGCGATTTCGAATGGTGGATGAATACTACCGTATATTAATGTAGTAAATATAAATAAAATTGTATTATCTGACTGTAATATAATAATTATCTTTTAACCTTATTTTGCCAATGTGTTTCATAACACAGTCTAGACAGACAAACTATAGACGGTCCAAACATAGTAAAGATTGTTTTTTACGGAGTCTTTCACATGATGTTTTTCATTGATTATTTTACTTTTATTCTTGAGGGTTAGACAAATGTGTATATGAAATTACATTACGAATTTTAAAAGATTGTAGAGCCAATATGGTTCACTTGAAAAAGTACCACATTTATTGCATCAAGCAGTTCTGGCGCTTCGGTGGAAGAGTGTGTCTGCCGGCCGATTTACATATAAGACCATCTTAGTATCTTCAGAAGTGACAACCTATCTGTGAACTGTATTGTGCATTTCGTTAAAAGTGTATTTAAACTATAAAGTGTATTCAAACGCAATACAAAAAGAAAATATAACGAAAAATCTGTACTACATATAATAAATTTAGTCTTAAAGTCCTTGAACCTAACCGAGCCTTGAACTTGGTTGAATTTACACATAACACTGAAAAAATCGTAACGTTTTTAACAATTAGCGATAACCATCTACCTACTACGAACTTTTGTCGCCCTTCAAACATTCAGAACGCTTTAATAAGGGTAACGCTAGTAAAGGATTATAAATTACTTTATTTGCTTGGGCTAAAGAAACACGAAAACGTTTCTTTACCTACATACATATTTTATACCTACCTATATTTATGATGACATCGTAAACACTGCACACATATAGGTTTTTTACTGTGTACCTATTACGAATTAATAGATAAAGCGGCGAGTGATAGCCTAGTGGTTCAGAAACTCGGTCTCTCGATCGAGGGGTCCGATGTTCAAATCCCAGGCACGCACCTCTGATTTTTCAAAGTTAAGTGCGTATTAGAAATTAGTTATCACTTGCTAAACGGTGAAGGTAAACATCGTGAGGAAACCTGCATGCCTGAGAGATTAAAAAAAAATCTCAAAGGTATGTGAAGTCTACCAATACGCACTTGTCCAGCGCGGTGGACTATGGCCTAATCCTTCTCATTCTGAGAGGAGACCCGTGCCCAGCAGTGGGATACTAATGGGTTGATGATGAGATAGAGAAGCCGAAAAATAGTGGTTTCTATGGCGACCCTAATTTATTTTAAAGCTCTTAGTATTCATTGTTATTGCTACCTTTATACATGCTCTGCAAAAATCAACTGCCTGTATCTAACAGGACAAGAGATAGAGCCCTGTGACAGATATACAGACAGACAGCGTATTCCGTTTTTACGAGTACCTTCCCTTCCCTTTGGGCCCGTCCCTTTGCGTACAGAACCTTAGAAATGAGAACAAATCCCTTTCAAAAACCTTTTTTACATAAAAATGTTGGCCGCTGCTGGATAAACGATCGCACTAATTCGAAATTGCCTTTCTACTAGCCAAGTTTACTTATATCATTACCACTTTGTAATTATTAGAAAATTCAAATAAATCGCAATAACGGCTTCAAAGTTAACAAAATCTCTTAATGAGTTTAACGTTCGTGTAAAAATTAGCAAAATTATACTTTTTCAAGTAATCCGTTCTCATAAAGCCAAGTAGTTCAATGCTCTGATGTATTTGGTTGGGTTGAGAATATAGTTCGCGAGTGTCGACCCTACGGGCCTTGAAGACTGCAGTAGTGGAATGCCCTTGCAAGGGTAACTCAATGTCGGACTTTAGGTGCCAGTCGTCGCCCTCGGATTCCCCCCGCCCCCCGCCCCCACGCTCACCACCCCGCAACTTCTTTCAATCGAATGCAACAACTGAGTAAATAAACAATTGAGTATGGCCTACCTTTGGTTTCACTTTAACGATTAATCTTGTGGAGCCTGAAAGGTGTGTCACTTTCCTATGACGTGTCAACCTTTACGTGCCCTGTGTATAGTTCCATCAAACGGTACACAATATTAATATAAGTCTGTTACATTAGTAACAGATACCAGAACATGTTACATTAGAACAGATAACAGACTAGTATTCTGTAATTGGATAGATTTAATAATCTATCTAATTTTTGCCTACCAAAGATCAAAATTTTACAGTTCTTAGTATTTACATATTTTATTAATTGTAAAATGCCGATCTTTGGTATGCAAAATATTGGATAGATTGATTATTAATAACGGGCGATAATCTTTATTGGTAAAGCAAAAGCTCGTCAGTAGGTTCCAATGAAAAAAGAAAACCGTTTGACTAAACAACACGAAAATGTACATGACTGTTTTGGCTTTGTTTTTATAGATTACTATGTAGGGCCCGCTATTAGTAATAAAAATATTTATGTGCGTATCAGCGATGACTTGCATCAACAATACAGTGAGAAAACCTACAAGCCTGACGACGACAGTGCTTCACGATGTGTGACCAGCACTGTTGGCCAGCGCAAGACTGTGTTCACACAGTATTAAAACACATGTTTTCTGACGTATTCGATTTAAAACGCGCAATGGGGCAAGGGGATGTTCACACGGACTAGAGATTTCATACGCTAACTTGTCTATTCAATAAAACGCATGGCATCGCGCCGTGTGAGCGAGATTTAAGCCTTTCTTATTCTAAGATGAACCCTTAGCCAACAAAAGGACAATAATGGGTTTACGGTGCGTGTAGTATTACCCTTTGAAGGTTGAGACGACATGTATACGCATTAATCAATAACTAATGTAGGAAAATTGAAGAAAATGTAATAGTGTTGGCGTCTTTAAATGTAATTTCCCATAAAATTATAACTTAATCAGAGTCATCGTTATCCATTAATATTATGAATCATATTATTCGAACGCATTGAGTCATCTGTCAAGTAAAGTAAACATTTTTAAGTACAATTGACACTAGTTGTGCTTTTAAAGCCATGTAGAATATATAATTTGTTTTTTGCGCAATATCCTTCATTATTATTAAAGTTGGCATCCATATAGTTACAATTACAATATCTAACACTTAAAATCAGCAAAACATAAGCAATAGATACACTAGGAAAATGCCCGGTAACGTGAAAACAATAAGCGTTCATAAAATTTTCTTTAGCCTGTTAAGGGTAGCGGTGGAGCGGGGAGGGTTCAGCACGCGTCGAGGTCCTGTCGTTGACACCACTCGAGGACGCGCGGCCCAAGGTCGGCTGCCCAAAATGAACAGCCCCGCCTTAACCCACAGGTTCAACTTACAAAAAGCCGGTTAAATGACGGCTTCAAACGATTTGTAAGCAAGCAGTTCAAAATAAAATTATAGCTTACCTTCCCTTAATAACTTGCGAGCTGATATATATAGCATATATACGTGTGTTAGTATATAAATCTTACTGAAACATGCTAGTGAGGACATGGTAGGTAGTACTTTTACGCATACAAATTCAAATCAGCAATAATAAATCAATGTAGTACCTTTCTCATTTAACAACCGATTTTCTTTCCTTTTTTTATTTGATAGCTATTAATGAGAGCTAGTAATATTAATTAAATAATATTGTAATCGTATTTTGACCTCTGAGACTACCAATATATATTATTAAGTTCCATTGAAACATTAAATTTATTCGTGTTTTATTTTATTCATTATTACCTATCTTCATTAGTAACTATCAAGTTTCTTCTTAATATTAAGTTTTAACGCTTCTGAAACAATATACTGGGTTAGAAATGGGTATAATAAGAAGTCTGAAATAATTACATTTGTATTGCTTGTGCAGTACATAAATCATAAGAGTGAGGACCAAGTCAGCTGGGCTTCTTGCGCCTTAGCCACTTATAAAACACACATCTTAAAAATTGTTCATGTACCGTGGAAAGTGAAAAAGCCTACATGGTCCTGCTTCTGTACCCTTACCAGGAGTTTTTACGTTTCGACAAATATGAATGTTTTGGTATTTGTTTACGTATTGGCCCATACGATTTCCTAGTTCTGACATAATCCGCTAGGGGCTCTGATTGGAATTTATATGGGCAAATACGTAAACAAATACCGAAACAGTCATATTTGTCGAAACGTAAAAACTCCTGGTAGGGGTACTGACAAGGCCACTGAACGATATTAAACGCTGCTGAATCCCGATTCAAACGGTGTGGCATGAGAGAGACTTATATGAAACATCGCTACTTAGTACTAAGAACTGGCGACGCAATTGTAATCGACTTCAGAACATCTCACTCAAATCTGACTTCAAACCTATTTGACGTTAATGACTGATCATCTATAAACAGCAGTAGCCGCTTATCATATAGTTTAATCGTTTGTCTCTATATTACAAAAATTTTATCTCCTATGTACCTCTGTAACTGACTTTTGAAAGTAAAATACGTATTTGTACGTAAGAAACAAATCGACACATCCCACTCAGAAACTCATAACGTGTTTTTGGGAAGACGAGATGTAAATAGGCACTCGTTGCATATTACATGAATACTACATGTCCTTGAAATGTTGTCACATAATTAACATTAGTAGAAATCGTTACAAGATTTTTTTTCAGATCGGTACTATATTTTGTTACTGATGAATACGAGTACATTGAGAAATTGAAAATAAGCAAATTTAAATTCGCAAAAAAAAATTATTTTATGGGTGACAGGTGTCGATATGAAAATCATTATTTATAGTTTACATTATTTTTTATAAAACTCCCAACATTGTTACTACATACTATATACTGTATATATAAACCAAACTGCTAAGCAGGTTGAAAACGTAATTAAACACTCAATTATAATGTTAATGTGCCTACTAATCTTAATGGTATAATAAATCCACATCAATATATATATATATAAGAAAGTTAGAAAAGGTCGTCTGCTTGTATCACTTTTATACATATATATTACTACTGCTTTTTCGCTCTGCAACTCTACTTTTTCTATTGTCTGTCGTATTCTTGTTCATACAAATTCCCGAAACTACTATGATAATAGAATAAGTAAGATTTAACGTCAATTTAGGATACACAAAAAATATATTAGAACAAATTATATCATCATCAACCCATTACTGTGTCCCACTGCTGGGCACGGGTCTCCTCTCAGAATGAGAAGGATTAGGCCATAGTCCACCGCGCTGGCCTAGTAGTAGCGTATTGGTAGACTTCACATACCTTTTGAGATTATTTTTTTTATATATCTCTCAGGTATGCAGGTTTCCTCACGATGTTTTCCTTCACCGTTTAAGCAAGCGATAATTAATTTCTAATTTCTAGAACAAATTATATATAAACCACATACTATAGGCATGTTTTATTTATCACTTTAATAAGTGATAAACATAATTGTTTCAGTAATATTGTAGTTTTTTTTTATATTGATCTCTTTATTTTGAATCTACAAACAACAGAATAAAATGGGTGTCTATATGATATACGAATGTAACATAATATATGAAGGATGTATCATTGAAAACGAAATTTTCAAAACTCAAAATAATTCTTAGGGTGAAAAGGTTTGTATAAAAGACTCTTCTTTTACGACACATAATTTCCCAACATTTAAATGTAACATGAAAGTAAAACCGCAGAGAAAGGTTAGTAAATAAAACATTAATTAACACAATGAGTAGAAAGACCGAAGGTCCTTACTCTTGGAGTTCAAGGCTTGCTGACTGTAATAACTTACGAGTTATCGTTATCACACACGCCCTCTACTTAAAAACAATTTCTACTATTACGCAGTTACTACTCATCATAAATTACGATTATATTTCAATTTAATCGCACGAAGCGATATGTTCCGTTAATATATATGCTTCTTTTAACCAAGCGTTTAATAAAAAACTATTCTTACGCCTTAAAGTATACCCACCTGATATTATTCGTAGCAAAATATTATTGTACAAAGTTATAGGTTTCAATTTCAAAAGGTTCAATAAGATCTGAAAATGAAATTAGATAAAACGTTATCATCATCCAAATTCGCTTATTATTCTATATCAGGTCACAAGCAAAGTCTAGGATGGGTGGGGGGCTGCAGTAGTCTGATGTCCCCGACTGTGGGGGTGGAAGGAGGGTTACGGTGCATCGTACGAAAGGGCAACTGCAGATAACGCAAGCAGGACCCAGACAGTCAACGTCCCGATGCACTCCCGTCCCCCCCTCCGCCCCCTCGCCGCTGAGTCCCGCGAATCCATCGGGAACCCGTATCCGGTCCGCAAACCACGGTTTTTGCTTCGCTCCCATCCACGACACACTGCCGACGTTCGTTGATTCGTTGAACTAATGAAAACGATTACCCAGTCGCATACTTGAGACAATGAGACGCCGGTCACATATGCCACTTTTTTGGTTTTGTTTACGTCTCTACCAAAAAGTAGTTGGGAGTCATTAAGCAAGGCCCGTCTGTATTGCGACCTGAATTTTTATTATTATAACATTGTGTTTGCTTTATTTACGTCTTTATTTAAGTTGTCTCTTTTCTAAAATAAAGATATAGAATCAATTTACAGAAGCAATGGATTATCTATTATTGTGAATAGAACATGTTCTTGTCGACCCGAATGTGTGCAGCGCCATCTTTTATGCAAATGAAGAACTAATACATCCGACATGCATTACTAGATAGAGTAACAGATTTAACTTACTTGAAGAATCACCATGTTGTTATTTACTTTCTTTCTTTACTTATTTTACTTGAATATTTTCAAATAGATCTGATTTAACAAGCTTTTCTATAACTGCAACTTTATTTGGACATTGTGAAATAAGTTCTTAACGTTATTGCATCGACAAATAATTATATGTTAATTAATATCCAGATTATGAATATGATGATTTCTTTTAACTGAAATAACATACATAATAAATTAATATGTGTGCGTATAGCATAGATTAGTAAAGATACTTCGCCGCCTTGAAATTAAATGAAGCCACAAACGGCTTATTTGTAAGTTCTGTTTATTGACAAATAAAAACACTTTTAGAGAAATTTACGAATAAATAACTAATACTACGTAATTTATATAATAAATAAATAATTATTTCAAATATTTTAGGGACATTTTAGCACGGAGACGTGGCAAAACTTTTTTACGTAACTATTTTAATTGTCAAAACTGGTTACGTTTTCTTGTTAGGAGTGACTAGTGAGTCATCTTTACTAATCTATGGCGTATAGTAACAAAAAATTTGGCTTCACAAAACGTCTGTAGTGATGTCGCCATTTTGCATGCATGCATTAACTGTCTGTACGATCCTTTGTTTTTGATCATAAAGTAATTGGACGACGAGTAGTTTTTTTTTATAAAAAGACCGACTTTTAAGAGATTTATTTCATATTAATTGACTGTATGCGTAATGCGTAATTTGGAATACCGAGCTCTGAGCTCGTTTTACATAACAAAAGTGGGTCCTTTTGTTATATTGTCTTGAAATCGAGATGTATAATATGAAAAGATTATGCAAATTTTCTTGTACGTTACCTATGTAGATACGTTTATCTGACAACACTACTACTAAGGCAAATTTTCTTATACCAATATTTACTTAAAAAGATAACCAATCGATGCATTCATATGAACGTACAATTTTAAAATATAGTAAACATTTTTTAGGGTTCCGTACCCAAAGGGTAAAAACGGAACCCTATTACTAAGACTTCGCTGTCTGTCCGTCTGTTCCAGGGCTATATTTCCGGAACCATAATATATATACAGGGTGAATTTTTCAAACGGGCCTTCAGGGCCAAATCCGAAACTATAAGGATTAGCGAAAAATGCTGAAAGGAGTTTCGAGGCCGATTTTGATAAAAACTAAAACTGCATCATTAGTTTTTTAAAAATTTTTTTTTCCTTAGCCGGGAATCGAACGAGTTCATTTTGAAAAAAAAATACACCCTCTATATTATTTCACTACCTGATAGTGTCGCTTATAAGGATCAAATTCTGGGAACTAATGGTAAATGACAAACTAAAGGAAAAGCCTCAATTTTAAGAAATCTATTACTTCTAGTTTAAGGTTGTAGAGACGACATTACCTGTGCCCTCACCATGAGTTGTACATTTACCCGTACCAATCAGCGCCCCTAGCGGATTATATCAGATCTTGGAAATTGTATGGGCCAATACGTAAACAAATACCAAAACAGTCATATTTGTCGAAACGTAAAAACTCATGGTAAGGGTACTGAATATCACCTTCGAGTAGGTGAAAAATAATCTACATTTCTTTTACACTTTTTTGTCATATTCTGTATTTTTTATACTTTGACAGCAATTATATATGTTGGATGGAGGTTGTTCCTACGCTAGTCGCCTAGTAGCTGTTTAATATACAAGTTTATGAAAATACTCCAAACAGATATTACAAGCATAGTACAAGCACCTAAACTATAGTATCCATTCAATACTAATGACCACGCGTATTGTAACGTTATCTGATATAGGCTTTGATAGTTTTTTCAAAGTATTGTTCTTGTTTCGACCGTGGTCACTCCGTTGTCACCCCATATGATTCTGCCTTACGGTAGTAGCTTTTACGGTAGGTATTTCTGGCAAAATCGGGTGTGGTCAGGGAGACAGACTTTTCCGAGGCGTTCCAGCTTAGTCCTCAGGGGTTGCAGCGCATCTGTGGCCGACCTCAGGTAGGAATATTTAATCCTATCTGGGGTTGATTGCAGATGCTTTTTTTTATAATATAAGAGTGGCAGACGAGCATGCAGTCCACCTGATGGTAAGTGGCTACTGCCGCCCATGGACATCTGTAATCAACTCCAGATAGGATTACATATTCCTACCTGAGGTCGGCCACAATTGCCTACTACCCCTGAGGACTATGCTGGAACTCCTCGGAAAAGTATGTCTCCCTTACCACACCGTGGCGGTGGTGCCACCGGAGTCGAACCACAAAGGATTCTACCACCTTTAAACCTTGTTTAATGTCAATTCAATAATTCATTTTAATTATATTGCCTAAATGTTTATTCAATTAATGTTTTCAATTCAGCAACGTTATAGGTGTTTTTACACTATTGTCAATTTGCATGTTTTATCACCTATAATCGATTTAAGACGAAGACCTAACTTATGGTACATGTTTAATATTTAATAACAATATAGTTTAAAGTAAACTAGGGGTCAATAAACGAAATAAGATCAATAAAAGTAAATGTGATTTTCATGTTAATCTTCAGGGGTTTCAGAAAGCATCGTGTGATCAACACGCGAATACTTTTTCTTTTACACAAAAATCAAACATAGTACCTTATAAAATTGTAATATCTTTCATAATAAAAGCATCTCGATACAGAAAAATACGAGAATATAAAAGCCCGTAAAAAGCTCTCCCGAAATAGCGCTAAAAATAACTTTATTTATGAGACGATCCTGCCAGTGGAGCTTTGACGAATTAGCAGTTTATTTAGGCTCGATAAGTTTCCAAAGTAAATGTTTACATTACATTATTACTTGTATCGATAATGTTGCTTAATCGGTCATTGAACTCGGAAAACTTGTTAACCAACGAATAAGTATTGAGCGCTTAAGAAGTTTCTTTATGTTATAATTAAATTATTAATTATAGGTAGTTTGGTAGATCTAAAATGTGATGAAGCTTGTTTTATATAACACCTAAGACATGTTTTTCTTGAATTTAGATATCTAATCTGGGTGTTATTGTAATAGTACTTTTATATGACCGTGGCACCAAAGCACAGGGAATGCTAGTGTGATGCTGTGAACGTAGAAATCACATTTTAGAGAATAATCCTCGTATACATATAGCCTAAAATACTATATTATTCGATTTAATAGGTTTTTAGAGCCCTGAACGATACTTTGATAGAGTAATGTGGATATGAACATCCCATTCTTTCATTCTTACAAGATCATACTTAACACATTTTTATCCCGCCAATGGGTAAGGAATCTTAGAGTGTAAGGGGTTTATTTAGGCCATAGTATACCACTAGTATAGTAAAAAAAAGCAGTGATAGCCTAGTGGTTAAGAAACTCGGTCTCTCGATCGAGGGGTCTGAGGATCAAATCCCGGGGCACGCACCTCTGAATATTCAAAGCTATGTGCGTATTAGAAATTAATTATCAATTGCTAAACGGTGAAGGAAAACATCGTGAGGAACCCTGCATACCTGAGAGATTTATAAAAAAAAAATAATAACCCCTAGGGTATGTGAAGTCTACCAATACGCACTTGGCCAGCGCGGTGGACTATGGCCTAATCCTTCTCATAATGAGAGGAGACCCGTGCCCAGCAGTGGGACAGTAATGGGTTGTTGATGATGATGATACCACTAGTCGAGTACAAATAGGTAAACTTTACACATGTTAAAGATGTTTTTATTACCAGAATAGGGGTATAAATTTCCTCGCAAAATTTCTTCGCCATTCAACAAAGTGAGGATAAATTTCTAATACATCTACAATACACGTGGAAAAGAAAAAATAACATAATGTCTGACTTCAATCGACAACACTTCTTAGGATTTTATGATATACCTAATAAATACGTAGATAACTCGTATGTATGTATAGATCAAAGATGGCCCGGGGCTCGTGGAGGCTGCGGGTCAAGGCCGTGTCCTCGGCCGTGACCGCCCCGACCCCCACACCGCTAACTCCGACACTGAAAATGTCAATACCAACCCCTATTTTCTCTACGAAATTGGTAATACCTATTATCTAAAAACGGTGGAAACCAAGTTCATCTATTTTTTTTTTACAATATATCTATATGATTAACAATATCCACTTTTAGGATGCCTTCACTTAATACTAATCCTACACTTTCCTTCCTCTAAAAGTTTACATTTGTTCATCGGTAGAGCGGTTGCCCTTTGTTTAGAGCGGTAGCCCTTTGTTCACCGAATATGTGTTAAATAGTAAACCAGTTACCCTTCAAACCGATGTAACAACATCTGCTGTTGGGCAGAATGTTCTTTGATATATGGTTCTATATGGAGTTGACTATAGAGTCAACAATAGTCCATGTGCATTAGTGACCATCTACCATCAGATGGACTTCAAGCTCATTTGCTCCTCTAATCTTATTTCAATAATTCGCCAAGTACGAGCCGTACTTGCACATGGAGGCTTCCGTACCACCAAATGTTCATTATTTTTTACTTTTTAATTTTATTATTTTCAACAATACTTATATGACACAAAAATAGATGGCGTTGCGGTGATGATGACTGATACGTGAACGTATATAATAAAATTAAAATAATTATATTAAAATATTTTTTATGGTTCTTATTTGTATTTACTATAATACCAGTTATAGTAGTAAACGGATTGTAAAAATTTCAACCGTCTTCCTAGTACGGTTTAACAGTTAGATCGAAAAATTGCGAAAAATACTGGTTTGTTGTATGGAGACCCTCTTTAATATTTAACTTTATTTTATTTTTAGTAATTGTTGTTAAAGCGGCCACCGTTATGCATCTTCTGTAAAAAAATCATGTGTATATCTATTACGTTTTCGGATATATAGCCCTGTGACAGACGGACAGACAGCGAAGTCTTAGTAATAGGGTTCCGTTTTTACCCTTTGGGTACGGAAACCTAAAAATCAATGAAATCTGATGAAAGTTTCGGGTCAAGGTCGTTTCCTAATCCTTGACGTTCCTCCGAATCCGGTCACATTATGAAACTATCATTTTATCCAAAATTCTCGCGCAAATACCAATACACTACAAACCAACTTCGTAGACTCGACTCCACCACACAACCACAGAACTAGAAAATTATTATTGCTATTTTCCGAGAACTAACTCATCTGTGTTTAAACATAACGATCCCATTTCATATAAGCGCCCTATAATTCATAAATTAAATAGGTAATTCATACTCGTGTTTTCTTAATTATTGTTAGAGACACTGTAGAGTTCATTTACAGGAATACGAATGAGCCTTTAACTATAATAACAAATAGTAAATGTAAGGTATTATCTCATAACATTATTTATTAAATCTTATATATAAAATTCTCGACTCACAGTGTTAGTTACTGTACTCCTCCGAAACCGGTTTACTGATTTTCACCAAATTTTATATGCATATAACGCCCTCCGCCCTAATACAAAAAATCCTTTACGATAAAAATAAGTGTTACGGTGTTACCAATATTCCCCGTTGAAGTATACTAGGTCTGTCGCCTTTCGAATGTAATGATGCTAAAATCTTAATCAAAAACATAATTACTTAACTATTGACAATTAATTAATTATTGACATTCATTTGATTTATTTTTCCAGTATTGATATTATAGTTTGACATTTTATTGGATTTTTACATTATTATTATTCTTACACTATTGTTTACTTTAATATATTTGATGTTTAAGGATTTTTTTTGACTAATTTGAATTTTGGATGTAATTTATATTAAAATTTATTAACAATTAATATTTAGTATGATTATCAATATTTTATTTAATTTCACTACTCTAACGCATTAGGTTGGCCTGTAATGTTAGATGTAAGTTTTGAGTGAATAAATAAATAAAATTAAATAAAAACTATGTTCTCTTAAGCCTTTAAATCCCAAATTTACTTGTTGCGAATCATCTATTCCGTCGTCGTCTAAGATTGTGCGCGCGCATCAATCTTAGTCATCAAGCATGAATCTGTGATTAAAAGATCAATAAGGACTGCGGCTCATCGCCTGCAGTGACAACACTTAACAGTGTGCTTAACAGATGGTCCAGTACCCTTACCAGGAGTTTTTACGTTTTGACAAATATGACTGTTTTGGTATTTGTTTACGTAATTGCCCATACAATTTCCAATCAACGCCCCTAGCGGATTGTATCAGAACTATAGTGTCAGTAACGTAACATTAAATGTCTAAATTGACAAATGGCGCTTTATGTTTTGTCTCTCTTTTTTGCGAACATGTGAGGTAGACAAAAAGACTTGAGCACTTACTTATTGTTACGCTTACTCAGTTTACTAAGCAAATGGAACAGAATAATGAATTGAGTAAACGTAACGTAAAATTGTGGGATGTTTTGAAAACTCATGGTAAGGGTACTGTAGTAGAGATACATGCATGTTTATTTTTAAATAACTGCCTTAAGTTTTGCGCGTAATAATATATTTATTTAATCTTTCGACTTGTTTTCTTTTTATGGGAGATCTTGTCACGGTTACTTCAAACGTAACCAATGGATCTTATTATCATCTGAAGGGTATTATGGGTTGTTAGGTAATTATAAGTGGATCAGAGAGGTATCACTGCCACACCTATTTCTAGCGTGAAACAGTTCTTGCATTCCTGTGAAAGGATGTGGATACCGGTTGACTTAATCTTCGAAAGAGGTACTGCATTTAGAATCAGAAAGACTCATGTTCTATGTAGAGCTGGTTATAGATTTCCATGACAGTGACTTACCATAAAGTGGACTGTTCGCTTGATATTCTGATGTAGCTAATATTCTTAGCTACTAACTTTTTTTTATCTATTTTTTTTATATAATATAGGAGTAGCAGACGATCATGCAGTCCACCTGATGGTAAGTGGCTACTGCCGCCCATAGACATCTGTAATCAACCCCAGATAGGATTAGATATTCCTACCTGAGGTCGGCCACAGATGCGCCGCTACCCCTGAGGACTAAGCTGGACCGCCTCGGAAAAGTCTGTCTCCCTTACCACACCGTTCAAATCTATCCCTTCTATCCCTTCTAACTATATCTATATTAGTTTATAAAAAGTTAAATAAAAGCCTTTAATTAAAGAACGATATCCGGGGTCGCGGCTCGTGGAGGCTGGGGGTTACGGCCGCGTCCTCGGCCGTGACAGCCCCGCCCGCCCTTGCCTATATTTCCTTGGAATAGGAAATATTTCGCCTCAATTGAACATTAGTTAGAATAAATTATTCGTTATTTTTTCTCGTGTAAAAATAGCTTTTAGGCAGGAAGAAGTTCTTCGCAAAAAGATAAAGCACTTTATTTTATCTTAATTTCATAGGTACAGTTTAAAGACATACAAGAGGTGTGGTAAGAAAAACGTACTTATTCAAGGTGCTGTCAGCTTATTCCTCGGGGGTAACATGTGTGGACGACCTAAAGTAGGACTCTAATGTTGTCTGAAGTGGCTGGTGGCCACTTACCATCAAATAAGTTGCATGTTCGTTTGGTACTTCTATTTAAAAGAAATGCCCATTCGACAGTCTCAACATCCCCCAATAAGTATTTTTTATATATTACCGTGGTTCAAATCCCAGGCACGCACCTGATTTTTCAAAGTTATGTGCGTATTAGAAATGAATTATCACTTGCTAAACGGTGAATGAAAACATCGTGAGGAAACCTGCATACATGAGATATTTATAAAAAAAAAATCATCTCAAATGTATGTGAAGTCTACCAATACGCACTTTGCCAGCGCGGTAGACTATGGCCTAATCCTTCTCATGAGAGGAGACCCGTGCCCAGTAGTGGGACAGTAATGGGTTGATGATGATGATGATGATATATTACCGGGTACATCGCATCACGTACGACTTTTCCACATACTGTAAATCAATACTTATAGTATGTGGTAAAGTTACCAATGGTGAATAATTGTTTAGTTGTAAAATTGGCCCGGGGCTCACGAAGGCTGCGGGTCATGGCCGTGTCCTCGGCCGTGACCGCCCAACCACCGCCCGCCCTCACCTTCCCTGTAACTGCCAATAAATACCCACGTTTTCAACCTTTTGATGCGCAGTTCATGTGACAAGGGTAATTAATATAAGTGATTTAAATATTAGCCAGTGATAGCCTAGTGGTTAAGAAATTCAGCCTCTCGATCGAGGAGTCCGAGGTTCAAATCCCAGGCACGCCTCTCCTCTGATTTTTCGAAATTATGTGCATATTAGAAATTAATTATCACTTGCTAAAACGGTGAAGGAAAACATCGTGAGGAAACCTGCATACCTGAGAGATTTATAAAAAAACAATTCTCAAAGGTATGTGAAGTTTACCAATACGCACTTGGCCAGCGCGGTGGACTATGGCCTAATCCTTCTCATTATGAGAGGAGACCAGTGCCCAGCAGTGGGACAGTAATGGGTTGATAATGATGATGATGATTTAAATATATTTGTAATCTACTTTACTCTTGAGGTTTACCTTATAAAATATATGTTAGTTCTTACGAAACATCTGCCAGGGAAATTTCCGCTAACATCGGTTCTAGAAGTTATTATTATAATATAACCTACTACCAAACTTATTATAAGAAGGAAGATTGATTATTTTAATGCACTGCAAATGTAAGCAATTGGAAGTGTGGACAAAAAACAAAGAGACCTTTGAAATATCGATGAAAGCCTTTCACAAAAATTTAATAAATCAAACCAAATAACAAAGTAACATACAACTGTTTTTAATTTTCTTAAAAAAACAGTTAATCTACACTTACAGTTTACGAAAATCAACTTTGTAGCACTTACATAAATGTTTATCAAGACAAACACATTATTGTCGCTAAGACGACCGCACATCTCTTTTTCAGACGCCTTGGAAAGAGATTTCTACTGACCTTATATCCTGAATCTACTAAATGTAATTGACGTATCCAAAGAGTATTGTAACCATGGTGCATAGATTAGTAAAGATACTTCGCCGCCTTGAAATTGAATGAAGCCACAAATGGCTTATTTTAGTAAGTTCTTTTTTTGAATCCTCGACAAATAAAAACATTTTTAGAGAAAATTTACGAATAAATAACTAATTTACGTAATAATTACGTAATTTACGTAATAAATAAATAATTAATTCAAATATTTTAGGGACATTTTAGCACGGAGACGTGGCAAAACTTTTTTACCCAACTATTTCAATTCTCAAAACTGGGTACATTTTCTTGTTAGGCGTGAGTAATCTTTACTAATCTATGCCTGGGTGTCTACTAATACCAAAATTAGTATAAACATATTGAAAGTATTTTATACTTTTAGGTAATACCTACGTTTTTTTTTAATAATATAGGAGTAGCAGACGAGCATGCAGTCCACCTGATGGTAAGTGGCTACTGCCGCCCATGGACATCTGTAATCAACCCCAGATAGGATTAGATATTCCTACCTGAGGTGGGCCACAGATGCGCCGCTACCCCTGAGTGATGCGACTAAGCTGAAACGCCTCGGAAAAGTATGTCTCCCTTACCACACCCTTCAAAACGGAACACAGCAGCGCCTAACACTGCTGTTATTAGGTAGAAATAGGTGTGGCGGTGGTGCCGCCGGAGTCGAACCACAAAGGGTTCTACCACCTTCAAAGAGCTACGTATTACCTAAAAGTATAAAATACTGGTAAACACCTTATCGATCTTAGATACCTCTGCGTCTTAGGACCAGGTTTATACCACAATCGTTAAATAATATTCGGGATTGAATAACAGACATGATCGTCTGAAGTAAAAAATTACCCGTACAAGTATTCCATAGAATTAATGGATCACCTAAATTGGCTATTTTTATTTAAAAGTTAAAGTTAAAATTAAAGAAGACTTCGTGATGCAAACACAATTACTTTTATTTACTCGTCTAAGCACAAAATTACACGAAATAATAAATGTATCAAAGATAGCAAAAATCCTAGCACGACAAATAAACATCTCATGTTACAAATTGGATATAATGGTTCGCTCTTTATTTGACCTTTGTGTGCATTATCATAATAGACCCAAAATTCACCTATTGTCTTTTATCTTTGTCTTGTCTTTATGAAATATAAGTCACCCTCATTGTTACCATTGACCTGTCGCAGAATGTATGATTCATCGCTCTCATACAATAGAGTTACCCTAAGTGCGTAGGTATGCAATATTTCTTACATAAACTGAATTATATTCTGCGGGAAGGAAAAAATAACAGATAGCTAATATTTGTAAACGAATTATACAGTTTCTGTGTTGGGTTTCTTATCTCTATAGAACCGTATTACAGAACACAGTTCAATAACGCGAACGCCTACGCGGACTCATACACGTGCCGATTTTGCGGTCATGTCACGGTGAAGGTCACACGTCCCAATTTATTCGGGAGCAACTCACCCTCAAATACGGCCTTAGGTCGTCGAACCCAAAGAAAATCTTCCAGGGTACCCGACCTTGACCTTTAGGCGCGCACGCGCCTTGCTCCTCACCCAGTACCCTGACCCTGTTACGAAGATTGAGCCTATGTACCAAATACCTAATGTATTATGTGCCTCGGAAGAATGAATCGTTTATTTCCAGGCAAACATTCTGGAGGCGCTTATAAATATTCCCGCTCGGCGTTGTTGGCCGTATCTCATTTTATTTTATTAAAGCCTTCGCGGGGTAATTACCCATACATCAATATTAACTTCCAATACTTCGACTTAAAAAGTACTTTTATAAGTTCCACGTTCAGGTTTCGAAAATGTCGGAATGCCCTAATTCTTGCCAGGACTGGGAGCTGACTTGTGAGCAAACTCAAAATACGAGATGTAATAAGTAGTAGCAATTAATATAACATCAAGTTTATGTACGTAATCTTATGTATTGAAACTAACGTACAATTATACCAACTATTGACCAAGGCGTAATGAACGTGAAAAAGCACTATTTTCATAAATGTGCCTTTAGTTTCTCATCAATCATTGACTTCCACAATTTAATACTTTATAACATTATGACACGATCGAATGACACAATTATAGTGGGTGTATTTATTTCTAGAATGAACTCCTTTTATCCTCCGGCTTAGTAAAGTAAATATTTTTTTAATGTTTTATACTTTTTTAGTTCATTCGTTAGTGTATTTATCTTTGTGCGTGTCCATGGCATCCACAGCACAGGGAATCCTAATTTGAGGCTGCAAGTGTAGAAAAAATTTATGGGCATTAGTTTTTATTAAAATCGGTCCTATGAATTTCATATTTGTCACTATTTTCTATAACTTCGGATGTCATCATCCGAAAATACATAGAAAAAAACACTGTGGATGCGAATGAAGGTATTTTCTATACAATTCGTTTTTTTTAATATGGAGTAGCAGACGAGCATGCAGTCCACCTGATGGCAAGTGACCACTGCCGCCCATGGACATCTGTAATTGACTCCAGATAGGATTAGATATTCGTACCGGAGGTCGGATGAAAATATGACTCCTACTAAACACTTAGATATTTTTATTACAGTAACAGAACTGCTGATTGCTTTTTCAAAAAATATTCTTCATCATTATCCTACATAAAAGTACGATGTATTTTGCCGGGGAAACTTTTCTTTTAACTTATTACTTTCGAAAGCCTTATCGAAAGCCTAATAATCTCCAATTTAAATTGTAAATTACTTATTGTGAATTATTAGTCTCGTCTCTCACAATATAAATCGGGTATTAATTATATATTTTTATAAGTTAAAATGTAGATTGAGTTTTCGACATCTAAATAATTCATCATCATCAACCCAGCACTGTCCCACTCCTGGGAACAGGTATCCTCTCTAAATGAGAAGGATTAGACCATAGTCCACTGTGCTGGCCAAGTGCGAATTGGTAGACGTCACATACCATTAAAAACTATTTTTTTTACATTAGCCGCGGTCGACCACGGATGCGCCGCTACCCCTGAGGACTAAGCTAGAATGCCTTGAAAAAAAAGTCTCCTAACTAAAAGTTCAATAACCTTTAAATGCCTGTAAATCCTTTAACAAAGTTGAAAGAACAATAACAACTGGGACCAACGGCTTAACATGCCCAAAACAAAGCAGATAAATTTTAGTCACTACCAGTAACCAACCTTGTATTCAACTACGCCCGATTTTGCTTAACTTAACTTTATATTGCTTAACTTAACTTTATTTACCTACAAGGTAGCCGAGCGCTTCTCTACTTTTTATATAAGATTGAAATTGAAATCGATCGTGCAGTCTACCTGACTGTAAATTGTGACTGCTGCCCTTAGGTGAGCTTTAACTCGGGCAGAACAGGTATTGTATCTAAAATGGAACCCAGATGTAATTATATAAATGTAAATCAGTTGCCATGCACACCCACTCACTGAAACGCAAACACTACTTTACGCTAAGAATAAGCACTATATAAGCCATAGATATAGGATGAAAAAATTCTAAGTCTATGATATAAGCACTATACATAAGACTATGAGCAGACTAACTGTGAACCACAGAGTGAACGTGAAGTCACAAATGATTCGCTAACAAAGTATTGTTGCATGTGTAGTAACGGATAGAATGCGTAATGTCTGTTCGGTGTGAAGAAAACTTGGATTTTATTGGAAAAATAAGAAACGTTGTAACGTTCGCTCACAGTCAGCGGCTGACAAAATGCCTGGTGTGAACGGGCACTAAATCGAATATACAGATATTATTGGATTAGGGTGACTTAAATGTATTCTATTCGGCTAGGTCCACAGAGTTGCATATTAACGATTTTTTTTAATCTTTGAATAGACATCCTGAAGCGTAAAATTGGATGAACCCTTTGTGGTTCGACTCCGGCGGAACTACCGCCACACCTATTACTGCCTCATAACAGCAGCGTTAAGCGTTGCAGTGTTCTGGTTTGAAGGGTGTGGTAAGGTAGACATACTTTTCCGTGCGTTCCAGCTTTGTCCTCAGGGGTAGCACCGTATCTGAGGCCGATCTCAGGAAGGAATATCTAATCCTATCTGGGGTTGATTACATATGGCTCATGATCGTCTCATGCTCGTCTGCTACTCCTATATTATAAAAAAATCGTAACAATAGTTTAGGGTTTTTAATAAACTAATTCTACTACGAGATGTTATCTGGTTATCTAAAACGATAGGATGAAAATGGTGATCGCGGGTGAGACGCGCGTGCGGGATCAAACACGCGCGACAGGAAATCCAAACAACTATGCTAAATGCACCTAGTATGCACATACTCGCGGATACAAACACACATCTAAATTTTAGGTTAAGTACAGTGCTCCAGGGGGCTGCGAAATCGTCGGTCCCGGTTTCTATCGTATACTGTGGTAAAACTTTAACGGAATACATGTGAGCAGTTTGAAAACTTCCTACCTACGTCCGTCCGTCCGATCTGTACTACGTACTACGTCCGACTCCGCCAATCAGTGTGGTGGGGCTCAAATCAGTCTTCCTCAATTGTGGGAAGCCAGCGCTGGGAAATAAATGTTACAGTACTTGTAGGCATAAATAAATTCTATCGTATAATGATTTTAGGCAACTTATGTTCTAAGTACGTGAGTAGTACATCAGTCAGTTACATATGTAAATAAGTAATTAAAATTCAATTTATCGTCACATTATTTTCTCATTGTGTTTTTTTCACGAATTGCAAAGAAAAATACATACAGAAATCTTTGGCCTACATAGAGCTAAAACATAGAAAATGTGCAGAATATACTCGTAATAAAGCAGTATTTGAAGCTAAACGACCACCGCAATATATTAAGATGCCAGACGATGTAGGTACCTATCTATCAGGCTAAAGTTGCTAACTTATGCAGTTTAATATTCATAACCCTTATCGTTAAGGATAGATAATCGTCATATTTTAATAAGACGGTAGATTAATCGTTGTTCGATAAACGCACCAGTGCTACATCTATTGCCACATATTTCCCTAGGGCTTAGGGTCTCAGGTGCCTCTTGTCGTTTTGACTGAAGGCTTTGGCTGAAATACATTCCTATAAGACATCGTCTTGGTTTTCAGGGGTTCACGTAAAACCATACCATGTCCATGGACACAACGATGACTATTTACCATGAGTTGTACCATATGTTCCTTCTTTGTTACTTCAATAGACAAAAATCACAGCCAATGACATAGAGTCGTCAACAAAATTATATTTATCTTCACCAATGTAACATCAAAATACTACAAAAGAAAAATCATTATGACTTATAACGTTCATTGCTACCAAGGTGAAAAACTGTCTATTTTATATGTACCTATCATCGTCGTTTCTACTTGTAATGAATTGCCATACAAAATATTTCAATCTTCATAGAAGTATCAGCACCAGCACATAAGATACATAAATATTTGAAAAGTAAGTATTAGAAAGGTAAAGTGAAGTACTTTCCTCTATTACAATTGGGTACTTTCCATAGATCATTTCAAAGATTTCTCATAACTATAAACTTAGACATAAGAGTTACGATCAATATAAATTGATTCTGGAATTAAGTCTACGTCGAATTTTCAGTATAAATTAAGTAGTTATTAGTTAAAAGTCATCGTACTGGTACAATCCTTAAGCTTAATATTGCGTGATTAAGAATTAATCAGAAGAATCTTTCATGGTCCTATACGGATACTCATAAAACCGTTTGAAATTACCGTTGGTTTGTTAAGATTTACCTACTAATTGCTACTTTGTAGCTTTGGACCGATGAGCGGTACACTTGTTCATGAGTAGGTAAAACAAGTGTTCAGTGGCATAGAGCGTGGGCTGCGCTGCAGGGGAAGCGAGCATTAACCCTTTCTGCAGTTCATTCGCCGTCTGGCCTCACCCCTGCATACCGCCCACGCGCGCCCCTTGCCGCCGACGCGGCTGCACGCCTGCCACTGCAACTCTACCTATAACCTTCACTCCAACCAACATAAGCAGCTACTAATAGATAACCACTGACGTCAATCTTGTTGGTCATGGAAAATATTTAATAGATGTAAGTCGATTCAATTTTTATTTCATCAAATCCATGTAATTATAATAGGTAATTAGCAGTAAGTACTCATATAAATATTTGTTTTTCGTAACATTAAATATAGCCCTTTAATGGTACAAATATGGTCATCTTTAGTAACTGTTATGAAAAAATCTATGGAAAAAATACTAAAGAACTTTATTATCATCTATCTCGTTCACAGACCTGTATTATACCTAAATCTCGTTATTTAAAGGCTTTGAATCACACCGCGCCGCAGGGAGATCAGCCATAAAGTTTCATTTATTCGATCCGGGCATATGAAATGAATTTTACAATTTTTATATTTTTAACTTATTACAACAATAAATTATAAGAAAAGCTTGTAGATAATATATACTTATACATAAAGCTCTTTACATTTTTTCATTGTGCATATAGTTCACGAGATAGATAGAGTTGAAGGTGGTAGAACCCTTTGTGGTTCGACTCCGGCGGAACCACCGCCACACCTATTTCTACCTCATAACAGCAGTGTTAAGCGCAGCTGTGTTCTGGTCTTAAGGGTGTGGTAAGGGAGACATACTTATCCGAGGCGTTCCAGCTTAGTCCTCAGGGGTAGCGGCGCATCTGTGGCTGACCTCAGGTAGGAATATGTAATCCTATCTGGGGTTGATTACGGATGTCCATGGGCGGCCGTAGCCATTTACCACCAGGTGGACTGCATGCTTGTCTGCTACATCTATATTATAAAAAAAAATACTATCCACGCCCATATCTTCAAGATGGCCTTCAAGGTACCTCCACCACATAAAAGTCAAAAATCGGAATTTAAATTTACGATGACATAATTATGATTCGAATTTTAAAAAAATCTTAATTTTATAAAATGCTCAGTTGGACTTTTTTGTCAAGATTATGTGAACTAAAGTGGGTAATTTTGGAATTAATTAAATAAGTAGAACATTATTACTGTAAAAGTTATGTAGTAAATATTTTTTAATCTGTGGTAGAAGTAGCTACCAGAAACATTACCGACGCGTTGCAAATGGTGGTGTTAAGAAAACATACAATTAT
Source organism: Epargyreus clarus (assembly GCF_041222505.1). NCBI lineage: Eukaryota > Metazoa > Arthropoda > Insecta > Lepidoptera > Hesperiidae > Epargyreus > Epargyreus clarus. The sequence continues at coordinate 8,617,010 of NW_027332233.1, forward strand.
TTTTAGCATTTACAATGACCATACAGCAAACATCTACTTTACTATTTTCACTATCACTTATGAACACAATGCACATTATTTATTTATTTTAGAAACAAATGAAACAAAAATAATTATGTAATCAATGTATCAATCCTGTACTCAAAAATACTGTATAAGACGTGTAGCATATATTTAATTTTTGTAGAAAAAAATTCAAAATTATCCGGCCACATCGTAAAGCGTGTTATAGTCCGCGCCAAACTGCTAGTCCGCTCTGAAGTTGTTACGAGCTGGTGTAGTCATACAATTTGCTATGGCGACGCGATTCATTTCTTTATTCAGAGCGGGCTAACATTTTTACGGGGACTATAACTAATACATAGATTAGTAAAGATCACTCACTCCTAACAAGAAAATGTACCCAGTTTTGAAAATTGAAATAGATGCGTAAAAAAGTTTTGCCACGTCTCCGTGCTAAAATGTCCCTAAAATATTTGAAATAATTATTTATATATTATGTAAATTATGCAGTATTAGTTATTTATTCGTAAATTTTCCCTAAAAATGTTTTTATTTGTCAAGAATTCAAAACAAGAACTTACTAATAAGCCGTTTGAGGCTTCATTCAATTTCAAGGCAGCGAAGTATCTTTTCTAATCTATGAACTAATATAACAATAATTAATAGTTATTTTTATTTAATTATACAACCGTAACTACACAATAGATAATAATAATAATCATATTATTTTAAAAACAGAAACCCGACTGCGTAAAAATGTTAACTGAAAACATAAATTATTTATCTATGACTGAAAAGAGAAAATAAGTAAGTAGGTACTACAAACTACAAGTAGATTATTCGAGAAAAAGCGCGGGAAACGTTCAACTTGGCGGGCGCCTTTTTTTGAGATTTTTCATTTAAATTTATTTTTTAGTAATTTAAAGATCAGTTAAGTAGTGTATTGTAAATATATTTTTATTAGTTTATCTTATTATATATAGTTGTGTAAATATCTCACTTGGGTAAGTCTTTTTAACTATTTTATGGCGGAGGATGGTACCTTCGATCCTGGGGGACCTGAAATCCCCCAGGTCGGAGCTAATATTATAATTCATAACGAATCCAGTATGGACACTGATAGTTCTATCAGGTCTGAAAGGAAACGTGTTAAAGCTGCGCGCAAATTTTGTAAAAACTGCAATAAAAAGAAAAGGACCGATAAATCAAAACACCATAATAATTCAAATCGTAGCTGCATGTGCTTAAGTGAGGAATCTAGTGGAAATGAAAAGAAAAAACATAGAGCCCATAAAAAAGTTGATATTAGCTCTCCTCCATTGGAATCTTCACCCGCAGATGTATGTAACACCTCAAATTTGGAAGTATCTAATACCCAGGATACAGTTAGTACAGAACCAACTAGGCGCATTCGTTATTATATTGCAACAGATAATGCTCCTTTCCTTGTACATGTCCAAAAAGTTACACAATCGTTGTCTGACGGTGCCACACTCCACCCTATTACATTTGGTAATTTCCTCAAAAAAAATAATAATGTAATTAAAAATATTGTTAATGGCAGTCTTAAAAGAATAGGTCGCAATAGAATAAGCATGGCATTTGCCAACTATGAAGATGCTAATAAATTTGTTTTGAGCCCCCTATTAGAACAAAACAAGTTAAAAGCTTTTATTCCATCATTTAATGTTACGAGAGTCGGCATAGTAAAAGGTGTTCCCTCAGAATGGTCTGAAGAAGAAATTAAGTCCAATATATCGGTACCAATTGGTTGTGGTGAAGTTATAAATATGCGTAGGCTGAATTATAAGGTAATTGTTGAAGGATCACCTGTATGGAAACCCTCTCAATCTGTAGTACTGACCTTCGATGGACAGATATTACCTAAGAGAATTTTCATGTGCTATAATTCATTAAGTGTGGAACTATATATCTATCCAACTATACAATGTTATAATTGTTGTAAATATGGTCATACTAAGGTGCATTGTAGATCTAAACCACGTTGCTATAAATGCGGTCAGGAACATACAGGAGACACTTGTAGTGACAGTGAAATTAATGCATACTGCTGTTCATGTTCTGGACCTCACTTTGCTATAAATAAATGTTGCCCAGAATTTGAAAGACAAAAAAGGATTAAGCTGACAATGGCGCAAAGTTGCATGTCATATCTTGAAGCCTCTAAAATACATCCCCCTATATCCAGGTCATATGCCGAAGTCTTACTTTCTGAACCAAATACATTACATTCCGAATCTATTCTTTCTACAGTACCACACTCTAGTACTAATACATCTACAAAAAAAACAATATTTTTGAAACCACGTGCACCACCTAAACAAGTGAGAGGATATGATAAATTAGCTCATAACTCTCTTATTAAAGATTATAACCCAAAGCTTTCTGCACCTAATGGTTCTGCTATTGCAAAAAGTACAATTGAACATTTTTCTGTAAAAGATATCATAAATGAATTAATTAATACTTTAATAAAGTTAAATATTGTAAAACCGGACAACGCTGCCTTTTTAATAAATGAAATGAATAATGCGCAAAACCAAGATGGACAAGTTAACCAACATAGTCCAATGGAATTGCCGCAGCATAGTTAGCAACAAAAGTGATTTAATACACCTAATTAATAAATATAACCCTATAGTTGTTACTCTGTCTGAGACATGGTTAAAGCCAGGTTACTCTTTTAGAGTTCCAGGTTTTTCATGTCTCAGAGAAGACAGGCCTGATGGGTATGGTGGAGTCGCCATACTCATACACAATTCAGTCTCCTTTACTCCACTTATATTGCCATCCCATAGTGAAGGTATATGTGTTATTGGAGCTTATGTATATAATGTAAATATAATTTCTATGTATATTCCTAATCCTTCTTCAGCAATCTTATCTGAAATAAATGTCTTTCTAAGCAGATTACCAAAGCCATTTTTATTATTAGGTGATTTAAACTGTCAACATGTTACATGGGGAAGTTCAAAATCTACATGTTATGGAGAATCTTTATTAGAAATCTTAGATATAAATAGTTTGTGTGTACTTAATACTGGAACACCAACTCGGCGAACTAAGCCTGAACAAGGTGATAGTGTGCCAGATTTATCTATATGCACTCCTGATCTTGCATCTATTCTTACATGGCAATCATTGCCTTATTCATATGGCAGTGATCATATGCCATTGCTGATCTCTTTTCCCCATCTTAAACCACATACATTCAAAAGATCCTTCCGTTTAAAATATAAACTCAATAGCCCGGACTGGACTTTATTTAAGTCTAATGTTGACAAAAGATTATCTACTTTGCCTAAAGTTTGTAGAGGACAGGAGCCAGTTTGCGCCGAGGCTTTGGCAAAACTAATTATTGAAGCTGCCGACGAATCTTTTCCTATTCGAAAAAGCAGGCCCGATAAAATTCCTTCACCACCCTGGTGGGATGAAGATTGTTCTAAAGCAGTCTGGAAAAGAAAACAAGCTGAAAAAGATTATTGCAATTCAATGACAACTGAGAATTTTGACATTTACTGTCAGGTGTCACAAGCTTCAAAGAAAATTCTTAAAGAGAAAAAATTAGAAGGGTGGCAAAGATTTTGTTCTTCTTTATGCCCTAATGTTAGTCCTACTCTGGTTTGGCAGAATATTAAAAAATTTAGATCAGCCTTTAACCCATCCGTAACTCATACAATGCCATTATCAGTTGCATGTAAATTTATGGACAAACTAGCCCCAGCCTCAGTTCCTGAAGATAACATAATTCCTATTTCTATTTCATATAACGATGATCGCGACGGATTAAACTCACCATTTACCATGTCTGAATTAACATCTGTACTTAGTTACTTAAAAGACTCTGCACCGGGCGCTGATGGCATACCATACTCATTTCTTTCAAATAATTGTTATGGTGTCACTGAATATTATTTAAATTTAATTAATTCTGTTATGATTAGCGGGCACATCCCTCCATCATGGAAATCTCAGATTATCATACCCATTTTAAAACCTGACAAATCTCCATTGGAAGTTTCATCTTATCGCCCCATTGCTCTTTCAACTACTATAGCAAAAGTTGCCGAACATTTAGTTAAAAATAGACTTGAATGGTTTGTCGAAAGTAATAAACTTTTGGCTGATAGTCAATATGGATTTAGGAGAGGTAAAGGTACTCTTGACAATATAAGTATCTTAGTAACAGATATACGCCTTGCTTTTTCTAATAATTGTAGTATATTAGCAGCTTTTTTAGATATAAAATCTGCATATGATAATGTTCTCATTCCAATATTAAAGCTTAAGATGCTTCAATTGAATATCCCTAACATACTTGTAAATTTTATTATAAATATGCTATCTGAAAGAGATATTAACTTAAATGTAGAAGATCGTGTCATTACAAGGACGATATGGAAGGGGCTTCCACAAGGGTCGGTCCTTAGTCCAATCTTATATAACATTTATACTCATGATTTGGATAAAACGCTTAATGATTCTGTTAGAGTTCTCCAATACGCTGATGATTTATTGCTTTATTCTACTAGTTCATCAATACCCACAGCTTGTGAAAATTTATCATTTTCTCTTAAATTACTTAAAGAATGGTTAGACAGAAATGGTTTAGAAATATCAGTGTCCAAAAGTGCAATAGTTCTATTTTCCAGAATGCGAAATCCTCCACATTTAAATGTTATATATAATAATGATACCATTCCAACAAAAAGTGAGGTAAAATTTTTAGGTTTCATCTTGGATTCTAAGCTTTCAGGTATACCACATTGTCAATATATAGCTAATAAATGTGAAAAAAACCTCAATATCCTAAGATGTCTGTCAGGTGTATGGTGGGGTGCTCATCCGTACACAATGAAACTTGTATATAATGCCATGATACGAAGTGTTATTGATTACGGCTCTTTCCTATTAGAACCATGTAACGTTGCTGGTTTAAAAAAGTTAGATGGTGTGCAAGCCAAAGCCTTAAGGATCATTTCAGGTGCAATGAAATCTAGCCCAATCAATGCGTTACAAATTGAGTGTGGAGATCCCCCTCTACACTTAAGACGACAATATCTGTCGGATAGATTTTTAGGTCGGTGTCTCCAAATTTATAATCATCCAATTTTAACAAAAATCTGTCAAATTTATGAATTAAAAAATTCTCCATATTGGACACATAAATCTCCACCCTGCCTTCTTCGAAGCTTTGAGAAATTTAATAGTATTAAAGCTCCTACATCCGCTGACACTATGCTACCGCTGTTTAACAATAGTTACGATTCTTTATTAATGTCTCCTAAAATCTGCGAGTTTTCCTTATCGAAAAATGATGTTCAATGTAATGTTAAATTTAATTCAATTATAAATAATAAATGGCAAGGCTGGCATCATATTTATTGCGATGCTTCTAAACAATCTAAATCTGGTTGTGTGGGTGTAGGTTTGTATCATTCCCAGTACAATATTGTACAAAAAATTAAACTTCCACCTGAAACCTCTGTGTTTACAGGTGAATGTTATGGCATCTTCAAAGCAGTTGAATATATATTAACAATGAAATTAGGAAAAACTTTAATATTTACTGATTCTCAGAGTGCTTTGCAGACTGTCACGAAATTCCCATTTAAATACAAAGCTCAGTTGTCAATAATCTTGGATATTAGAAATAAACTTCATACATGTCTATTAAATGAATTTGATGTAGTTTTTATATGGTTACCAAGTCACTCCGGGATTGCAGGAAATGAAAAGTCCCATCAATTGGCAAATGATGCAGTGGAGTGTGGTGACGTTTTTCCTTTTAAAAATTACGCCCAAGACCTAATATCCCTTGCTAAAGATTATTTATACGACTCATGGAGTGAACACTGGACATCGAGTTCCCAAAAAAAGGGGAAATATTATCATCAATTGCAGCCAACAATCCCTGTCAAGCCTTGGTTTTATAAACTAAAGCTTGATAAATCTGCTACTTCTATTCTTATACGTATGCGCCTGGGGCACGTCTGTACTAAAGAACATCTTTTGAAATTGGGCATTGTTGATACTTCCGAATGTGTTTGTAAAAGTGGAACTCATAATCTAAACCATATATTTTTTTCCTGTCCTTTACACGATTCCTCCGCCCTTTACCAAAATCTATCTTGTCTTACGAATGTATCATTTCCACTATGTATACCATATTTATTGTCTACCCTTGATCCTGATATATATAAAATCTTAGCATTATTTATTATGAAAAATGATATTAAAATTTAATATTTATATACCTACCTTTAATTATTATATCTTTATCTGTATGTAAATTTATATTCAACCTACTGTACTGATCCTTCCTTTTCCAAATTTCATCCGTTTTTTATTTTTCTAATCCTCGTTTCCCCGTTTTTACGTGTCATTGGCTGAGCGTCCATGCGCCAAAGCCACAAAAGAAAAAAAAAAAAAAAAAACTACAAGTACTACAATAATGAAATTGGTATTAATTCCATTGAAATGTTACATTTTTATTTATTTATGCACACAAGATATAATACCTAATAGAGATTATATTTAAAATTTAGTGCAATGGCACTGCTTATTTCTTAAGAAATCTCTTCCAGCAGACCTGCGATTGGAGATTGGTTAACACCTGGTAATAACGCGTGCACTTTTATGTAATATATTATATGACTACTAATAAAATACATTTAGGTTACATAACTTACAATTTTTCTGTGTGACGAATAGTTTGCCAGATAGAGTGTAAAAACTACTTGCGCCCACTTGTAAGATGGCGGTCGGACAACAATGGCAACCCCACAAAGTAGGATTTAGATTTACACTAACACCCACTTGACATCCGAAAAATAAAATTGCGTCCTCTGACTTTTACACGCTCAGGGCCAAAATTTGTAACATTTCAATGGACTAATTTAAAATTATAAGGTGCTGCAAGCGGTGAAAAACGATACCCTATTGCTAAGCCTCTGTCTGTCCGCCAGACCATTTGTCCTTCTGTCGCAGGGCTCTATCACAGATTACGGATCAGTATGGGCTCTATCTTCTGAACCTTAATAAAAAAAACAATTGAAATTTTTAAAGAGTATGTATTCCTATGACCATTAAAGGGTATATACTATAATATAAACTAAAAATAAAAATAAAAATAAAAGGTGTCCCTTTTATTTTATTTTAAAGCTGAAGTAGAAGCAGGTATTTTTCGGCATTTCTGATACTTGCTAAGAAATACTAATAATAAATAAAATTAAATTTGGTGGTACGGAACCCTCCGTTCTACTTGTACTTGGTCAATTATATTTTCTTTCTTGTTTCCTATAAGCTGACTTACATTTTTTTTTGTTTTTGCGATGGCTTCTCGATCATATAGTCATAATATGATAGTTACATAATATATAGAGTGGTCAACAGATGTTCAGTGGCAACTTACCATCATGTGGTATTGAAAATGATTCGGACGCTACATTTAAAAATTATATAGCTTTTTATTTCATTACCTCAATTTGAGATTAAGATTTGGATTTTAATTTTAAAATGTTCGACATTTAAAATGCAGTACACACTGTTTGAATTTGAGAAAAGGTATAATAAATTATTAAAATTGTTTTTTTTAAATCACGGTTATCACGGTTATCAAAATATGCTACGTTGGTTGTTGACACACTTTACAAAATCACGCCATCTAGTGACAAGTTCGTCAATTATGCAATAAGAAATGACAATTTAGTTTTAAAACTCATATAGAGATGGCGCTAGAATAAGTTTGTCTATGACATTGGATTTTAAACGTTCTGTTTTCTTTATGTAATACTATTTAAAGTTACTTGCGTGTATCTTTCGTTTATAACCATTATAACGCAAGTAACAACAATAATAAATCAATAGATCTACTTCTTGCGGCTGGTATTATTTATTTATTCTTTATAAGTATATATTTTATTCCTTTTTTTGTTGATGGATTGGAACATTTTTTATTCAAAATTCATGTTAGACATGTTCGCATTACGTTAATTAATTTTTCGTTTATTACATTTATCCTAACGAAATTTGTATTTCAAAAAGTTACTCTAAATCACAAATTGTAAATAGATATTTATACAATTTTATTACAATTTATAATTTTATTTTACAAACTGTTTTCTCGGCTCTGTGGTCCTTTAATGCCGTAGCTCATGAAGCATGACTTGTAAAGATAAAATATAAATGTCAAATACTTCGAACGTCACTATATTTGTCAGTCACTAATTTTCATGAGATTTTCATAGAAGTAATTGTATATGTTTGTATTAAAGATTATATAAATAATGCCGAAAAACAAAGGAAAAGGTGGTAAAAACAGGAGGCGAGGAAAGAATGAAAATGAAACAGAGAAACGTGAGTTGGTATTCAAAGAAGACGGACAGGAGTACGCCCAAGTCACAAAGATGCTCGGTAATGGCCGCTTGGAGGCCATGTGCTTTGATGGCATAAAACGTCTTTGCCACATCCGCGGAAAGTTAAGAAAAAAAGTTTGGATAAATCAAGGCGACATCATACTTATCGGTTTACGAGATTACCAAGACGCCAAAGCCGACGTCATCTTGAAATATACCCCCGACGAGGCCAGAAATCTGAAAACGTATGGAGAATTCCCAGAAACAGTACGCATCAATGAGACTGTGGTATATTCGGTGGACGGCTTGGACGAAGATATCGAATTCGGTGACGAAGTCAGCTCAGAAGACGAAGCTGACGCAGTAGATAATATTTAAATATTTACTGTATCTTTCTACCGTAAGTCAGTGTAAATTTATTTTGTATTAGAAATAAAATTACATTGTAATTTAAAAATTATTCACAAATTGTATGTTCTGTTCTATTGTTATAGGCTATGTGTCTATTAATATAGACACATCTAATATAATTATTAGACACTCATTGTCCCCAAATCCTGTGTTGATTTGCTCCAAATGTCATTATATTTCTGACACAACTCAACTTTCTCCCCAGTATAGGGTATAAACTAAAAATTGCACAACATTCCTTAAATTTCTTACCAGTCATCATTGAGAAATATCTTAAGTGTAAGGAATGTACATAAATTAAATATTGTTAAAGTAACTTTATTGTTTTTCTTAACCACACCATATCCTACTAAACAATGTCAAATTTACTCAAATTTCAATGGATATTGTAGTCTGTTTAAATAGGCATAGAAGAATGATAGTTGTTAGTGTTAAAAAGGAATATTTGTGATTTATCTATTTTATTCATCAGCTATGACCATGTGATTCCAGAAGTAGTATCTCTTTATAATAAATTATTATACTCTTATGTTATTTGTGATTTACTTGCTTGTTTATGTCAACATTTAGTTTTAGGCTTTTTCCTTCGAAAATCAGTATTCGGAAAAATTAAGTTAATTTTAAAATTCTACATGTCAAGTGTTTTTTGCAATAAAATATTGAGACTAAATGGGAACTATTATTTGATACTAGAATCCATTATCAATGGACAATATGTTAACAAAAATTTGCAAAGATTTGCTCGCCAAAGAGCTCTAATTGTTCAAGTGTTAACCATAAAAATAAGTGATTCATTTCATTAGCACTAACTTCTTAAAATAAATGCAAATTTGCCAGAGGCTTAGTGTATTTAAGGAATAAAATTGTGAAGGAAGATTCTGTTGAAAATCGAGATTTATTACTATATTTACAACATCCGCAGAAAAAGAGGCTCTAACCTAATTCAGTGAAGGAGCTATGCTGAGTTGCTGGGTGCAGAGCACATAGTATTAGACTGATAATTTCTTATTTGCCTTATAGAAATTAATTGAAATAATTAACTATAATTGAGTTAATAAAGTAAGAAAATGCCTTTCCAAAAAACATTAAAATGACGCAAAGCAATCTGATTATTTTGGAATAACTAGAAATTAATTCAAATTTCTATTTAATTAATTTTAATTAGTGTTTGCCTCATTAAAACTATAAAATGAATTATATGGATGATTATAATGAATCAAAAAAGCTGTTTTTGTTAGCTAAGAATATGAGTAAATGCTTGCTTAGCCATTTAGTTGCATCTCACATATCTAATGCATTCTACAGACCTTATCATTTATTTATACATAACTTTTTATCATATTTAAGTAACAAAAGAACAATCAGTCTGATTGTGATGCAATGACCAATGAATTAATTTGGATTGCCTCAGGAGAGTATATCTCTCTTATAGTCGACCCCAAACTACTAGTCCGCTCTGTTGTTGAGCGCAGGTTTAGTTAGTATATACTCCATAACGTAAGGGTACATGCAGCTACAGATGCGTGCTGGGGGTCCACACTGTATTTGTCTTTCTAATTTCTGCAATTTGCTATTGAGATGTGACTCGATAGAAGCGCTAAACTCGTTTCTCACTCCAAATAAGAGCATAGCAACATATAATACTGCTGTTACAAGGCATAAAATGAAGGTGTGATGTTAATACTACCGGACTGGAACCACAGAGTTCTACCACTCTGAATATTATAATTATAATACAAATTATATAAATCAATAATATTAACCGATTCGTTGCGGATGGCACGGCTACCGTGCCATGATAATTTCTTTCGTGTGGCGTTAGGCACGAGAACCGTGTCATGTTGAAATTGATGGTAACTCCTTCAAATTAAGTTTTAGGGAGATCTACCCAGAACAAAACTATATTAATTTTTCACGTGAATCAAGCTAGTAGCCTTCGTTTCTGGATATTATACGATTTTAAGAGTCATAGGGGTCATCAACCTTTTTGAAAATTGAAACGTGCAAAGCTAGACGGATCGCAATTTTTTTATAAATTGTTAAAATTCTGCACTATTTTAAACCACAAACAGTTCACACAAACATGTCATACGTTGAAATATTCCACAAATTGTATTAAATCGCTCCTACCTACAATTCTTAAACGTTATTAATAATGTTCCTATGCTTGATGTATAATTATTTTAAAATATTATATTTATCTATGCACGTAGAACTATCCTTTTGTATAGATTTCCAGTGTTCTGAGTGTTCCCAGTCCTCTAAATATGTTTGCGAATTCTTTTCAAACATTTCGTCATCATAGTCGAATTGAGTTTCAATTTCTGTCTCGGGAATGTATTTACGCTTACGCCGTAATTCTTAAACAATAAATAGACAATAGATAACCAGAATATAATGGCAGAATTTAGCAAAATGTTATTTTATACTGACAATAATAATTGTAACTGACTACTTAAGTTTGATTATTATTACATTACATGACAATATCTAATAACTACTTAATCAAACTTGGTAAATTTTCATTTGCATAGTTTAAAATACTTGAAATTTGTTACGAGAAAAATCAAAACAATTTTTTTAGACCTAAAGGTTTAGCACACCTGTATTAAAAAAGCAACTAACCCTCCATTTCCAAAAATACACTTATTTTGCCCCTTTTTAACACTTGAAACAACGCTCCTTGCCGTCCACGTTAGATTTCGAATGTAAACTAAGAGTTTTTAGGCTTAGAATCACGTAAAAATGACTAAAACACTGGTTTCTTTTCCGCATGGCTGAAGACACAGGAGCCGTGTCATTTAATCGTATGGCGCTTGGCACGGCAGCAGTGTCACGGTATTTTTGTTCAACGCCACAGCTAGAAGTTTGAAAATTTGACATCGCAATGAATCGGTTAAAAAAATGATAAAGATTGTTTATTAATATACATTAATATATAATAGATTATATATTAATATATAAACAAAATGATAAAGATTGAATTGTAATGATATGGCTGTTTCCTCAAAAGTTTATTCAAATAAAGTATTGTTCCAATAATTGATGTTTTATCAAATTAGGCCAGCAGCAGAGATAATAGAAAGCAAAGTATAAGGATTATAAATAAAACCTGTTTACTTTGCAGTATCAATCAGGTAAATGGAATATTACAAACAGCAGCTAACACCAGTCGTCGAGAGGCCTGGGGCGGAAAGTTGAATGGAGGTCCGTCTAAAAGTCACAGACTTATTCGCCGAAAAGTCATTCGTCATTGATGGGTTTATTAATTTATTTTGATGATCTTTTTTTTCGTTGATAGGAACCGTGTTTGGGGGTCTCGGGGCGGATCGCCCCTTCCGCCCCGCCCTCCCCCTTTGTCCGCTAGACGGTCAAAGTATGATTATTTTATGCCAATCAATTTCTATAAAATTCATAAAATATAAAAATATTTATGAATTTTACAGCCAGTACAGCCTATTTAGGCTACTATACTCTTTGGCCCATAGTATACCATGCTAGCAGCGTTGATTGGTAGACTTTACATACTCTTGAGAATATCTTTTGTCGTATTTTGAATTGATCTTATTCCAGTTCCGGATAAGTTCAGGCATAGATTAGTATGAGTTCAGGTTTAAGATAAACTTTCCTACTGTAGGTGGCCGTCTAATTACTTATACTTCATTAATTATATAAGTTTCACGAACCGCTTATAACCCTGTGGCGTTAGTGTATCATAACTTATTGGTAGCATGTTCAAAATAAGCTATGCTACGTTCAGTTCAATCATGGTAGTTGCATCAATGTGTACTTTCTATAACCTAAACGAACCCATCTCACCCTTCAGTGATTTGAAATCATAGTATCATACCTATTGAACTGCACTTTACCTATTGCAATCACTGATTTCAATAGGTAATAAAGTGCTAAAAATCGTAATTACTCCGAGTCAGAGTTCTATTAGGGATTCAGGGAACAAATATACCACATTCACATTCCATTTGCATAATATACTGAACTGTGACTACTGAATATGAATATTTTCTCTCAAATACTTGATTTGATACCCATTCGATCCAATGAATTTGAATCGATACAATATCATTTTGAATAAACTGTACAGTCCAGTAAACGATTAAATCTTTTGCGGGTCGATAACAAGACTATCGATATCAGCTCATGTGAGAAAACTATTGATATTGTATAATATTATCGATATGTATATCGGTAGTATTCGGTAGTGTGAAGCACTATCAAATATACCCTAATTGGACATTTCAATTTAATGAGTTGCCAGATGGCACATATTTTACAAATCAGTTAGTTACTATTATATAGTACTACGAGGATTAGCTCGCGGTTTCGTATGCGTTAATTAAGCATAGATTAGTAGCGTTAAGTATAAAATTAAATAAAAAAGAAACTTTCAACTACCCCCATTTTAAGCCGTTAGAGGTTATAATTTATAAAGAGATTTTTTCGCTTGGTGAACATAATATCATTCCGTATAACCACAATACAAAACAATCCGTTCACCACAAATAATTAATTATATGTACCACTATGTAAAATTGTATAATATCTACTTTTAAAAGATATAAATTTGTACAGATACGGAGTTTCTTTCGCTATTTCCTCTGCATAACGAAACACATGCAAAAGCAGTAGAAGTTTGTTGACGTTCAAAAAGAGTTCTATATTTCAGAATTGGCTGATTTTCAAACAAACTTTCAACCCCTTTTTACCGCTTTATGGGTTTGCCTAACTTCCTGCCTAATCACCTGAGTCAAATACCAGTTCATACCTGGTATTTTCAGTCACGTTTGAACAAACTATGAATAGGTTCCGGGGTGTGTTTGGATGTGTGTGGATAAATGTACTGGAGACAATAAAGTGGATAGGTGAGGTCGTCGTCAATTCATTATTGTTCTATTGCTGGGTACGAGTCTCTTTCTAACTTCAGCGGGTTTCTGCGGGTCCAAAAAACGCAAATATAGGTTATTATATACCTTATTTCTATCAAAAATACAAATACACATAATAGTTGATGTCAGATTTCTTAATTTAAACGTGAAAAGTAATAGGCGTTATAGTTATATTGCGCTTTTTAGGCCTCTGTAATAAAATTCCCTGATATCTCTTTAGTACGGAGTACATGGATAAAATACGACGGTGCTATCGATAAAATACGAGTGTTGAGATTGGGGCGTAATCGATATTTTATAACAAAAATGTTAAATTAAAAAAACGTTGTCGTTTTGCTAGTAAAAAGTGAACGATTGGATATTTTTTTTTTTTGCAGAGCGAAAGGAGCATTGTTGAGTTATTAGATTAAATAATAATTATTATATTTTATTTTGCGTTGTACATGTTGGATGTCTTGATTGAATCGCAGTATAGTAACCTTAGTTAAAAAAAAGTTTACTGTGGTATTGGATCTATGGAAGATTTTATGTAATGTTGCCAGTTTTAAACTTGTGCAACCGCCATATTGAATTTTGTTGTGCTTCGGTAGAAAACATTGTGAGCACGTGGATCGTTGGATTTTCGGGTTTAGCGAAAATTGTTAGTAATATAAATCGGTTAAATTATCTTTTGACTTGGCTTAATTTTTCTTTACTTAATAGTGAAAATATTCTGGGTGATTTATTAAAGTAAGTATATCAGATTAACATTTACCGGCGAGAAATTCCAGATTTGGATCACGGGTTCCGATCAAAACTAGAACAGATTGACGATGCCATTACATGATTACTTAGGTAAATAATTGAGTTACAAAAATAGAGATATCGATTGTCACACATATAACATAATTTAGACATGTCTATAATTGCGTAACCTTTCATTTTATAATTTCATACATGCTTACGTGTTGCCCGTGAAGGTTTCCACACTGCTCGTGACCCTCACCAGCAACGTAATACGTTTGCGTGTTAAAAAACCAGAAGCACATGGTTGTTGTATTCACAGCAAGGCTGAGAAGTGAGAAAGTAGTGTATACGTGTCTGATAAATGTCACGCTGGAATTATAATACGAGGCGGCATTTTAGTGATTTAGAAATTTCGGAGTTGTGTCGAGGTTCTTCCGTATGGTGTTTATTTAGCCGGTTTTATTTGTTAACCATATTGTAATAGTATAGTTTAAACTCAAGAATATAATTATTTTTACTTGTTTATGTTATAATACGCTAATAATGACAATGGTATTCAACGACGTGGTAAGTATACGGAACATGGTTCCGGCCTTATTTTTGTTATGACTGAACACGTGATTTCTATTTAGTTACATCGGTGTGTAAATTACGCATAGCATTATTATAAATAGAGTTCACGTGGCACAACATATGCTATGAGTTCAATTCTATTGTGAATAGATTTAATACTTTGATAAAACATGTTAATATATATAACCTCGATTTTTTATCGATAACAGTTGGCCAAAATGAGGTTAAAGATTGAACACTGTCTGTTAGAAGAAAGACATGATTGACAAACAATAAATTTTGAAAGAAAAATGTAGTGATTTTAGCGATTTTATTTAATATTATATTCTTAAAATAATAAGAATAAATAAAGCTATTAAATTCAGAGTAACACATACAATATAAATTTATATTGGCTTAATATTAAAACAAAGGTGCTATGATATTTGTTATCATATACATTTTAATATATTAGATTTTCCGTAATTCAGGGTGTAAATGACCAGTTTATTAAAATTATGATATTTACATGAATTTACTTTTGTTTTAGTTTGTTTGTAAAAGTGGCTCATTGCAATGGCACCCTGTCGTCAATTGCTTATGTGGTCAGTGCCGTCAATAGCAGTTCTGCTGGGTATTTTTTGGTTCAAGAAAAAAAGGGAATATGCAAAATCTGACCCTGGGGGAAGAGAAAAGATAAAAAGTTTAAAAGAAGAATTAGCTGAGGCCTTGAATGCTGAAGTGGAAATAAAGAAAACTTCGCCAATCGGTAAAGCTGAGCGTTCTGTTATCAAATCTGCCCCCATTGATATAATTCCAAGAGGTACTGGCTCGCAGAGGTCATCTCCGTTGGAATTGACTGATGAGGAAGTTGATTTAGAAATTGAAAAAATTATAAGAAAGAAGTCAATAGAGAAGGAAAAGAAGATGTCTTATAACATAAATTCTTTTATTACACACTGCAATAAGGAGCCTTCTTTTGTTAACAAAAATATGCAATGTAATTTATTTTCACCACCTAAAAGTGATGTGAAAGTTTGTGATCAGAATGTTGCTGTGTGTTTGTTGAAGGCTGATGAAGTTAATGTTATTGATAATACAATGGCAAATGAAACAATAACTGATGACAATAATAAGGATGTATCTCAAGCAGGGAGTATGAAGTTGGACACTGTTGCTTCTGAAAGTATCCCTACTGAAGAGAGCACAGTGGCTGAAACTGAGGAGTTAAATGTTAATAATGGTGTAGTTAATGAGCCTAGTGAGAGCAGTCAATCAAGTGATAGTGGAGACAGATATTCTGCTCCACAGTCTAGAAGAATTTCAGAGAGGGATTCGGCAAACCATAGTCCAGTGGATCCCATGCTTGCTAGTCCCTCAATGTGTCATTTTTCAGACAATCACAGTGAGGTATGTAGCATCATCTAAAAGTTTGATTCTGTAATACACAATTCATGTATAATTTAAACCTTAATATTTTTTAGGGTTCTAGCGACAGTGGAAAGGGGTGCTCGGAGGCGGCAAGCCCTCCTCCTGCTAATTTAAATATGGTCCCGTCCGAGACTGCTTTAAGAATACATCAATTCTTAATACCTCAGACCCTAGTTGGTCTTCTTATAGGAAAATATGGTTCGTTTGTAACTCAAATTAAAGCAAAGACTGGTGCAAGTGTATATGTAAGAAAACATCCCGATTTTATTAAACAGAAAATTTGTGCAGTTGAAGGTAAAATATATTTATTATTTTCTTTAAAATGTTTTGCATTTATAATTCATAATTATTTCTTATGACTTCTTAATTGTTGTTCATTTAAAGTTAATTAATTGACTGTAATTACGTATCCACAGGTACTCAAACCGAGATTGAGGCAGCTTTAGAAATGATTAAGGAAAAATTCCCAGAAAAAAGATTTCCAAATTTTACAATTCAAGAAATTAGTGCAGATTTATATCAAAGAATGGCTCCATTAATACCAGAATTTATTCAAGTAAGTGTTTATGCCTTTAACTTCCTTTTTATACTTTAATATAATATAGCTGATTGTAACAAAGTTAGCTGCAAAGATCACAATATAAAAGATTTCCATGATTGTTATTCTACACAAATTATCATTTCAACCAGCGAATTTGAGCCATGCTTTACCTTGACATTATGGCCGTGGTCAACGGGCGAGTGTCACAGTTTTGTTAACTCCGCGATAAAACTCGCGAGTGGATCGACAAATCGCGGTAATATTACGACGAGCCGAGAATTAGAATAAACATTAGGGGCATTAAGAATAGACTTGATTTAGTCCAATTATTTTATCATTAGAGTAGGAAAATTATTTTAGAAATATTAAATCTTTTTGCTACATTTTCACTCCAAATATTTAGCTCAACACCTGACACTAAACCTGTTGCTATACAGTTATTAATAAATAAAAAATTGGGAAACACAACTTAGGAAATTTACATAAAATTAAAGATAAATGTATTTAATTAGGTTATCTTATAGGTATAAATATTAAATATAGATTTGATTATGAATAAAACGGTTAAATGTTTCTTTACATACGTAACAACAATAACAGTAAAATAAAAAATAATAATTTGAGTAATAACTATTATGTGTATATTAATTTAAATAAAAACATACACATAATGTCTTTTATTAATACTCATCACAATTTATTCATTTAAGTTACATAATCAAATGATATGCCAAGAATGGGACTTATGATCACATGATGTATCTTGTCTGTATTTCTTTCCTAGTGTAAACATAATAATGAAAGTACAATAAAGTGAGGCTGAAAGGCAAAAAGCCAAGGCCGTAAAACACCATTTAAAGAAAAAATACTACCAAGTTCCCGCCATTTTTAAGGATTATTTTTCAATCAAAAATAAAAAATGTTTACTTAATAATATAATGTAATGTTCTCGTCCATTATTGTTTACAAATTGTTTCCGACGTTTAAAATTATTTTCAAGACTGTAGTAGAAATTACTCGATTTTGATTCAAATAAGTATTTCAACGATATTGTTAATTTCGCATGAGTATTGAACGAAACTGCGCGCATAGCAACTTAAATCCCATTTTTATAACCTGAATATTAACCTAAATTCTCGAACTCGAAGAGATAAAATCATAAATTTCGAGAGAACAAAACATTCTCTTTCGAATAATTCCAACATTACGATTTACGCTATAAACGCTTGATGGCATGCGAAATGTTTAAATTACAAAATCTAGCATCGGGAACTTAGTTGTCAACTCGATAAAATGTGAGCAACAACCCACAACATGAACCTAATATCATCAGTTGCAGCTAGTGGAATCCGTGAACAACGACACGATAATGACGTGCCTGGTGAGCGCGGGCCACTTCTTCCTGCAGCAGCCGCTGCACCCCACCTTCCCCTCGCTGCACGCGCTGCACCGCCTCATGGCCGCCACGTACCAGAATCCGGATGTCCCGTCCTTGCCACGCCCAGTGAAAGGTGAGTGAGGTGTAATGTCTCTTACGATCTGTCGCAACGCGTTCAGCACTGGACATTTACTTTATTACCCAACGCGTATTGTTATAGATTGTCAGTAGTAATAATTTATATCGTTTTGTTTTTATACCGTTATAAAATAACTACATCATCGTCCGACGTGACTTTGTAATCGTTCTCGGGGATTAAGTATATGTATGTATACAACATTACATGCAACTGTTATTCCTTAAAATGATTGTGCATCATAAACAAAGTTTTCTTAAACCACATTGTTTTTAATCTCATTGTATGTGAGTTATAAATATATAATCTAAGTTTGGCAGCTTTATAATATCTCAAAAGTTAGCAACCGATCTTGGCAGCCAGCACAATTACATAATAAGTGAATTGGTTATCACTATTACATTAGAAGCAAAAGATGCCAAAATATACATCGAAATATTCATATAATAAATCTACTGATCCTTATAATAGTTACTGCATATTAAAAAAAATCATGCTCTTATTGGTCAGTAGCTGTGCCCGCGACTCGGTTCGTGTAGACTACTTGCTTGTTGCTAATACTAAATTTTTTACAGCTATTTGTACTACTCAATAGAATAATGTCACCTATTATTTAATAACAACTAAATGATAAATTCATTTTATATAGCATAGAATGACTTAAAACTGTTTTAAATTTAATTTAATTGAAATCTAATAATGTTATCAAAATTTAAACAATTCCATTTGATTGCTATTCATATCCAATATAAATTGTAGCACACATTTACCAGGATACAATGTAATTTAATTTATTTGGAATAGAGGTAATTACTTCAACTGATGTTTTTTTGGAATCAATTATGTGCATTACAATATACTTGGTATCAAGTCTTATATTAAGAATAACTCTATTAACTACATGTGATATGTTAAAGGTAATAGTAATAAGATTATTTATCATGTTAGATGAATATACACATGCATGCAATCCATATCATATTGAGTAGACGCCGTAAACAAAGTTCGTGGGCCTTCCAATTTAAATTGATCTAATATTATTTTCCAACCAAGGTCTTTACCTGTCCTGCTCATGTACGCCTGCCGTACGTCCCGTCCGCGCAGAATTCGTTTATAAAACGATAGGATGCAAGTCGCAGTGCGGGACAGGACGCACGTGTGCGCAGCTAACAAATTATGTAGTTGCAATTCTTTGTACATTATTTGTTCCAAGTCCTTACAAAAGCTTATAAAAGTCAGGAAACAGCAACGCTACACACTTCTTCTATAAAGAACCAGTGTGTCGATATAAACACATGTCATAATAATTTATTTATTTTGTATCAACAGAGGGGTCGATCTGCGCGGCTCCGACTGAGAACAACTGGTACCGCGCGCAAGTGATATCGACATCGGAGGAGAATGACACGTCTGTTGTGAAGCTGGTCGACTTCGGGGGCTACCTCACTGTGGACAACGACCAGCTCAAGCAGATTCGTCAAGATTTCATGACTCTGCCCTTCCAGGCTACGGAAGCCCTTTTGGCTTTTGTCAAACCCGCAAATAATGGTAAATTTTCGGATTATTAAGGTTTTACAATAGGCTTTTTTATTGATGTGTTTGTGTTAAGTTAAAAATATCATAACAAAGTTAACAATATTATTTTAACTTAATGTAATCATAACCCTACATTATTGTGGTAAATTGTTACAATTTTCTTGCTGATCCATTTAAATTGTTTTTCTTATACATATGAGTCAGCAATCTCCGTACAGATTCATACAGTTTTTATTAATTCATTTAAAAATGCTTGAGTTTTAAAAATATTTAATAAAGTGCATATTTACATAATACTTATTAAATAAAGCATCTATAGTCTCATATGTCTCTTAATGTTCAAATGTGACATTAATTTAAAAAAAATATATATTTTTACTAACAGAAGTTATTTGCGACAATAACGGAAACGTTTTTTGTTACGAAAATAACTGTCATTACCTAGCCTTGAATTGTCGCTAAAGATTTTTTCACCTACAGATGATGTTACTAATATTTATTTTTAGGCGGAACTAACAATGTTTTGCGTGGAATGCGTTTTACACGGAAATATAATAAAAAGAAATTCCAATATAAATTTGTGTTAGAAATGGTTATTATTATAACTGTAACACAGGAAAATGTTTATGATTCATATTAGGCAAGTTTTATGCGTAATTACTAAGAAATAATTGTTTCAAAATGTATTTTATAATATTACCTCATAATTATTGACAAAGCTATTTTCCGGTTTTATGTTTAATAGTATGTAAGTGTGTGTGCATTGCATGTATTATATATGCTTTAGGACAATCACATGTAATCATGAAAATTTGAAGTCATCGATAGTCTGATTCATAATTAGGATTCTTAATTTATTTAAATTATTATTTTATTATTGTTGTATTACTTTAATATCGTCAAAAATAAGAAACTACCATTTCAAATGTATTTTCTTGATAGGTCAACACCTTTGTTTACATTTTTGACTTTAGTAAGTGATTGATTTGCAATATCTCTTTATTAATTATCAATATCTCTTTATTCTTAGTTGTTGTAGTTATAATGTTGATCAAGAATTTAACAAAATGTTTATTTCACTCATCTTACTGGTTTTCCCTGTTGACATGAAGTCCCGCTTTGTGTTATTGTAGTTCTTTTATGTGTAATCTCAGATAGAATTAAGACAGGCCCATGATCTCCCGTCACCACATGTTCATAGTCGTCAGTGCCCACATGTGGACTGTATGCCCGTTTACGTGTCTCATAATTTAAAAATATGTTTGTAATCACTAATCAGTCTGCTTTTATAGTATAACATAGTAGGTTTCTGTACTCATAACGCCCTCGCGCGATTGGAAAGACAAATCTAAATTGATAATTTAAATATGTGCTTAACCTCAGACCACACCTATCCCCGTATAATCCCCTAATCCACATACAGTAGTAGCCAGCAATGCTAAAGAGTAGTGTGTGTACAGAGGCGGATTGGAGCGGCGAGGCGCTGCGCATCATGGCGGGGCTGACGGCGGGGCAGCTGCTGCACGCGCAGGTGGCCGGCTACGACGAGGCGGGCCTGCCGCTCGTGCACCTCTACCTCACATTGCACCCGCAGGTAACAACCGTACATATTCTATTGCTATTGTTGTAATATCGTCATAGTCGTAGAACAAAATTGGATTAACAAATAAGTATAACTTTACAGGGTAGCCATTTCAAGTTATTCACAAATGTCATTTTACTATGAGCGCATTTCAAATCTGTTACACGGACTGATTAATTTGAAAACTAAAATACATAGATTTTTTCTGTAATGCAGTAATTCTGTTTACACAATATATTATCCAAATATGATAGAAAGTGAATTTCGCATTTTTGTCAAATACGTCTTTGTTCTATGACTATGATGAAATGCTGCAGTGATAGTGTACACATTCTATTGCCATTTTTAAAAGACTGGAGCAAATGTAGCAGTGATAGAATAGTGGTTTCAATTTCTACCTCTCAATAAAAAGTCTGAGGTTTAAATCTTAGGCACTCCAACACTTTTTTAAACTATCTCCGTATTTAATATCCATCATCATCAATGATAAACATTGTGAGGATAATCTACGTGCCCCAGTGACTTGAGGGTTCATTTAAAAAGTTCTCAAAGGTGTGTAGAGGTCTACCAATTTGCACTTAGCCAGCATTTTAAGTAAACCTGTAAGTGACCTTACGATGTTTTTCTTCGCCGTTAAAGCTAGTAATAGTTGATTTTGATAATAGTCGCATAACTAAGATAAATACTGAGAGACTGAAAAGGCGAATTTCAAACCCCTGTCTTATATTTTCTAATCTGTTTTATTGCACCCACTTAACGACCATGCTCTGACTGACCATAATTTTTTTTTATAAATATGAATGACATTTAAGTGTAATATAATGTTATAATAGTTTTGTGTGTATTCATGCTAATATGAGGTAAATAAAAACTTACGATTCAATTGAAGATTAAAAAAAAATCCTATGTGAAAATCATAGGAATGTATACTATGAAATTTTATTTTTATATGCAGAAACTAGATATAACATATATAACCCAAGTGACTGCAGCACACGCTGTCGACTTTAAGAAGTTACAAAATGTACATTTTCTCGATTACTTCAAATACTCTAATTTAATTCAAAAGGAGTTGATGTTTAAGTTATTGATGAGCAGACTAAAGATATTTATATAAAGCCTAGCTGACCCGAAGCTGCTAGCTGATATAAATAAAAAAATGTTAAGCGTGAACAACCCTTATCACTTAGGGGTATGAAAAATAGATAGCCGATTCTCAGACCTACTGAATATGCATATAAAATTTGGTGAAAATCGATAAAGCCGTTTCGGAGGAGTACGGGAACTAACATTGTGACACGAGAATTGTATATATAAGATATAAAGATATTTATATTATTTAAAAAAAAACGCTTTCGTATTTTAGTACAGTACAATTTTAATGAAATGAGCATACAAGTAAATGTTTGATTGAATTAATTTTGGAAATTTTGATTTCATTTCATTCTAAGAACTGTTATGTTCTTCACAATACTTATTAGTTGTTACCATAAATAATTATAGTTGCGTACGTATTCTTAATTGATTTCTAAATTGTTATTTAATTTAATTCTAAAGTTTCCAATGCCGACTGACTAAAAAAAATTAAGTTTTTATAAAATCTTTCCATCAATTGTTAAAATATAACTTAATACATAGTTACTGTTAGACTCGAATACCCGTCAAACCGGTTTTCTTATTACATCATTAATAATAATTTAGGTCATGTTCTTTGTGCGTTAAACTTGTCATACTTGTTTTTGCCAATATCATTAAATCTGCTTAAACTGCAAAAAAATAATAATATTCGTAAAAAAATGTTAACTTTTTAATCTTGGTCATTAGTATACTCTCACATGAAGTAAGTTGACATTGAATATTTGTGAAATGTAAACATTTTTCGGCGTTGAAGTGAAACCTTGGAATTTGGATATAAAATCAGGGTTTAACAAATATTGTTGCAAGTTATATGTTATGTTTATACATCGTCTTAGTTTTGACATTAAATTTTTTGTGGTTTTTACATCTAAAAGTATATCTATATTAAATCTTCCATCCGGACGTTTTTGATGTCTGCTAAAAATTAAAATCTATAGATGTAGCACCCTCATTTCTGCATTCCTATTTCATACTTGCACTGTAAATGAAACATTACTCAAATAAAATAGAATAAAATACGGAAGCTCTTCAGATATCGGTCAAACAAATATATTTATTAAACTGAGTAGTCAACTAAGCAATATTAATGTTTTTCTACTCATTGCGTATTTGTTGGTTTGGCAAATTAATGTTTTCTGATACAATTGAGGTCAGAATACCGCAAAAGATTTTAAAGTTATACAATTATAATTTTCCATATCGGATATTGAACTCAGAACCTTGAATTACACAAAAAGTAATTTATAGACCTGTTTATTCATCTACGTCGTGAGTTCCGGCACTTATACAACTATACAGCGGGTTTTTGATTTTGTCTATTTATTAATAACACCTTTACATTTATCATCACAGGTGAAACACAATGCTATAGAAATCTTCTATAATATCTTTGATAAACATTAGTTTATTTTTTAGATAATATTCCTTAAATATTATATGAAGCAAAATATAGTAAAATGTGTATATTTTTTTACTTTTCAGCAAGTGATATTCCTAAACAGAGAGCTGGTGGACCGCGGACTAGCGGAGTGGGACGTACCGGCGGACTCGTGAGCGGCTCCGCTACTTTGACGTTCAATTCTTCATTGACGACAACTAATAATATGGGATTGCATTTCGATCAACTCACAAAATCACTTATGAATAACTAGCTAGAGAAAGAAAAGCAGTCTTGCATTATGAGTTGCGTACTTTTTAGTCTCTCTTGCGTTCCTTTTGCAAAGTGGCACTTGTAGCTAATAAAACACTCCGTTCCGGGATCTCCTTTCAGTTATTTGTTGTTCCCTGGAATATACCCTATATAAAAACTTATTTTTATGGTATCTATTTTATGTGTTGACTTGTTTGGTACAAGAACATGTTTTATAAGCGGTTTATACATTGACATACACTTTTATAGTGACACAATGGAGTAACCGTATTGTGGTTACGATTTTACCGTTGATTCTTTTCGCGTTTGAACTCCCACAACTTAAACATATAAAATAATATACGCTTATGAAACGACTATAATCATTCATAGGTTCGACAAATTACGTCTCGTAGATTTTAAGGTTTATTATTTGGCGATTGTGTAAGTCCTTCATCTTAAATTTTTTATTCAATAGCGATCATTATGTAGTCTGTACGTTACGGTCAGGATGCTCATTATAATACATATATCATATGATAGCACTGCCTCCTGCATTTTTTTGTCAATATTAATTAGAGCACAAATTTATTTGATTTACCTCATACTTTGATTGTTCACATTATTATGTATATTATGTTAATCCGTCGTTCTTTATATTGTGGCAATTTCGCCCCAAGAAAGTGCCTTTAATACGAATTTTAAACAAAAATCTTCCATAACTTCGTTTTAATAAACACAACTATATTCACATACAAGTAGATCATGCAAACTGTATACTTCCAATTCATTTTGGTGATTCTAGTGCCTGTTATTGCAATATACTCATAGAGACAGTGGCAAACATATATTTTTTCGCTAATTTATTAAGAAAAATGGACTGTTAATGTAATTATGTAGAATTATTGTAAATTACTTACATGTGTAAAATACTAAAGTACAATATGTGTGGTTGCTAGTAATAGAAAAAGGTGTTCCGGTGTGAATTGACATTTTTATACTTATGATTGCAATAATTGTGGACTAACAGCAATGTTCATCCCGAAAAACATTTATAAAGCAGAGTGACATATGCTACTGAAATCTTTATTCAGAGTTGTATTACAATTGTTCGTGTGAACTGATTAAATCCAATACATAAACTTTACTTTTGTAGTATTAACGCTGCAATTCCTTCACAGAATTTGCGATAACATCATGTCACTCTCCACAAATTCGAACAACTTGCTGCCAAATTTTTGATGGAACGTTTGAGTTATAATGAGCATGTCGATATTCCTGACTTTTAGTATAATTAATAATGTACATACTAGAAAGTTTAAGTAGATACTAAAAGCAATTAAAAAAATTCGTGTTCGTAAAATAAATTCAGTATTTTATTATGTTGAAATTTAAGTGTTTGTTTTAGTGATTTGATTTGTATGCATAATGCGTAGTGTGAACTTTGTAAGCTATGAACTAGACTTCTTTTTGGTAGTTTTAGAGGCGTTATTTGCTGACTAGTTACTACATGTATTATTTTGATGCATCAAGTCGACATTGTTCATTTCCAGAGTTCACTTACTTGAAAAGCTGGTATGAGTATGAAAAACTTAGTATGATAAATATGTATGTAGCTGGCTCTCAGTTTGCATTTTGTTAACGTCCCTACTGTATATAAACTAATATATTTGCGGTTAAATCAATAAATTATCGTTAAAAAAATACATTTTATCTTACTATTTTATAAAATTATCCTGTTACCTTTTTCCTTTGCCTTCCACAGTTACACATTTAAAAATAATTATTTCTTCGCTGGATGGGAAATATAGTTATAGAACATTCATTATTTCCAAGCAAAACAAAGAAAGAATTAAACTAAGTTCAGAATGAAACACAGAGGTGAATGTTTACTAGATCAGATTAATTTTTCTTTCTCCCTTTGTGTCTAATCTATCAATAAATCGATGTACTTTTGAAAGTATGAGTTTGAAGATGCTTAAGCATAATAGTGCCGAATGTATTTTTCCCCGAAGAAAAACAAATGATTCTTTCGGGTGGTTATTAATTTCAGCATAATTCATAATTACGAAATCCACGACCCATCTATTTTAAATTACTGTTGTTTAATGAATTCATAAGTAAAACGACTTACTTATAACTTCTGAAAAAGAAAAAACAGGTTAGATGGAAATTTTCCATTGAATTTACAATTAGCTAAGTAAGCTAAAAAAGTTAGCAAAAAATATGGTGGGTTCGATTTGTGACGTATTCTTATTTTTTTGCTATTTACGTTCGTTACACAATCTATTTTATTATAATTATATTTTTTGCCTGTCTCCAGGATCAAAACACTGATGTATCTAAGTCAAAACATGTCATTTTTTGTGTATATTTTTTATAATAATATGGGAGTAACAGACGAGCATGCAGTCCACCTGATGGTGAGTGGCTAATGCCGCCCATGGACATCTGTAATTAACCCCAGATAGGATTAGATATCTACCTAGAGTCTGCCACAGGTGCGTCGCTGCCCTTGAGCTGGAAGCTGGAAGGCCTCGGAAAATTATGTCTTCCTTACCACACCCTTCAAACTAGAACACAGCAGCGCTCAACACTGCTGTTATAAGGCAGAAATAGGTGTGCCGCCGGAGTCGAATAATGATGTGCCGAGTCGGCCATTTTTAGTATTCGAGTACTTTAGTACTCATATAAAAAAGAATCGACTCAGTACTCGAGTCCAAAGTATTCACAAAGTACTCGAGTACTTTGCAACATACAGTCCAATAGCACGGAAGAGCAAAACGCCACTCACTACACAAAATAAACAAGTTTTTACTTGTGTGATTTTGTATGAGTATGTGTATGAGTAGTAGTTGTAGTGTACGAGTACCGTCAGTATTCGAGTATCACTGGTACTCGAGTATCACTATTGGTACTCGAGTATGCGAATTTATGTAAGTACTCGAGTACTGACTCGGCACATCTCTAGAGTCGAACCACTAAGGGTTCTTCCACCTTCTATAACATAAATTGCCAAACTTTAAACGAATGGGCGAAATTGGTCAGGAAGAATTATAACTAAAACAATAGTTTGCGAGGATAATATTGTGCACGATTTCATGGGTTAAAATCTAAAAAAAAAAACGCGACGATACGATAATTCTTTGGGTAATCGGTTAAAACTAGTGTTCCGTAAGGATCATAGCGTGATACTACATAGTCGTAAAGCTTCTTAAATAAATGAGCTATCAAAATATAAAATAATTTTCAAATAGATGCTTCTAGAGTCAGCAAGTTCAAACGAACAATAGTTCCGCATAATATATGTATATGACAATATTGTGTAGGTATTTATATGTACCTACACAATATATGTTATGCTACCAAGTTGGATACCACGAATATGTTTATAGATTTTAAATTATTGTGTAGCAGCGATACTTATCATTTCTGATATGAATATTGAACTACCGTATATAATATATAATCATACCGATAATTATAAAATTATTTTATCAATTTCACAATCACACAATGATATCAACATCTGATTAAAATTAACGTAATTATTAATGATACTCATTATAAGAACTTCACTAACACACTCATCTGTGCAATATAATATAGAGTATAATGCAATTGTTTGAAATAAAACACACTTTAGATATAAATGTTTTAATCGTATAACAATATATAAAATTAACCTCATTTTCTTACAATCTAATTCCCAGTCCACTTAAATAAATATGTGCCAAAACACACAATGTACATGCAACAATAACAACCATTACTTTTTAACAGAGATTAAAACATAGTGTTCACATACTTATTATGAGTTTGTTCATTTCTTCCTCCTACTAAATCTTTGTATAAAAATATGGTCTTTGTTAACTAACAACACAAAAGTACAAATTACAAGTTATTTTTAAGAACATTTGCGTAGTCAATTAAAGTGTTATTGTCTTTTAACCGTCTAAAAATAATCCAATAATATACTTCGTGTATAAAGTATATTTTCAATCCACGCTACCATTGCCTCAGATTTAGAAAATAATAATAATCAATCATAATAAACCTACTTATAAATATTATCTACATTGCAGTTGCATACTTGCAAGGAGTTGTACAAATTTAACTATAGCGAATGTTAAAAATTTAACTCCAAACGTCAGCCGAATACTTCTTCATAGACTCGAGTTTCTTGAGGAATTGTGCGGCTTCTGATTCGGTACGTCCGCCCTTCTCTTGCACAGCTTTCATAACTATATTGCGGACATCTACAGCCATATTCTTTGCATCGCTGGAAGAGGAATTAATTTAAAATATAAAACCTTGTGCAATGATATGTAATTCAATTGAATATTATAAAGGAAGCAGATATAGTGAATAGTTCGTAATACACGATGCTAAAGTAATTACCAACTAAAAATATAATTATTTTTTACGATCACTAAAGATTTATAGCATACTAGCTGACCCGGCTATTTATCAATTATATTTCATATAAATTGTTACTCGTGGATAATGTAGCTTTTGAATGATGAAATAATTTTTAAAATCGGTCCAGTAGTTTTTGAGCCTATTCATTACAATCAAACAAACAAACAAAGTTTTCCTCTTTATAATATTAGTATAGAAATAAACTAGAGTTTTAATCAAAAAACATTAAAGAAGTTAGGTTTAATCGTGATTCCAGTACCTATATTTATTCCGAAAAATAGCTACTCGCTGTTAACATGTTATTGACTAATTTCACTGCTGTATATCGTTTTGCCAGACGTTTCTATTGCTTAACTCACCCGCAAACATAAAAATGACCATTTTGATTTCCTATTACATCCCAAATTTGATCCAAATTCTTCTCCAATAAATGTGTCACATAAATTTTATGCGCTTGATCACGCGAGAAAGCGACATGTAGTTTAACATCACCATTCTTTTCAAATTCTTCAAGTTCCTAGAAATAAAAAAGTATAATTAATACATAAAATGACAGATACCTCTGTTAATATAAACAAGTGATGCAATTTTTACAATTAGTAGAACTGAGTCACGCAACGTACATGTGAAAGGACTTCATGCCTATTTTGATATGTATAGGCGACATTCACCACTTAACATCAGGCGGATTACGTGCGATTGCTTTCGTATGGCGATTCATTCGATTAGATAAAAAAAAACATATTAACCTCCTGATAAATGTAGTCCTGGTCACGATGCCTGCAGCCGAAATACAGGATGTTGTCGCCGACCTGCTTGCCGGCAGCGCGAGCTAACGCGCGCTCCTGCAGGAAGCCGCGGAACGGCGCCAGGCCGGTTCCGGGGCCTACCATTAGTATCGGGGTCTGTGTTTGCAGTGGTAACCTGCTCGAAACATTTAACATTTTATAGCTTATATAAACAAAGAAATGAATCAAAAAGTATTGCAATTTCTTTTAAGAAAATCTTATTAAAATGTTAATAATACATCAATATTTGATTTCGTTTGCCAATCCAACATTGTGAACTGTAAAATAGATTTCACAATAATTTTCACGCAAATTAAAGCAAGTAGATTATACAGAGAATGTCACAAATAGAAAATATTTACTGCATAGAAATTTTGCGATACGCCAACTTACAATTTCCGCTAATACCATTACCATTGCCCCACGTGTAACTATAACCTGATCGAATTTTAGTAATAAAATTAATCTTAGACATTTCCACCCGTCACATTTATACACAAGTAAAGGTTCAAGTTACCTGAACTGAGATTTTCGAATGTAAACAGGAACTGTTGGCAAGGGTTTCCCTGCTTCAGGCTTGTGTTTCGCCAGCCATGTGGTAGCCACCCCCTTGTTCACTCGGCCCGTTGGTGTATTGTATTCTACCACTACTGCAGTGATGTGTACAGTTTCAGGATGTAGCTGTAATAAGCAATATCTTATAACTTGCTTATATTGTAAAATGAAACAGAATTCTGGGATTCTCCCATAACCCATGCACAATGGGTCATTTAATATACTTTGTAAAGTAATTTAGTACTTTAAGTACATTAATGCGGATTGTGCATACATAACAGTTTGACATAAATAAAAAAATAACTACAATAAAACAATAAAATTGTTATTGTGGTTCTAAATATTCTTTATGTATAAATTACCTTAGGACTGGAAGAAATGGAGTAGTAGCGTGGCTGAAGACGAGGCAACAACTCGCAGAGGTGATCTAGAGGAGGTCTACACGATTTGATATCTTCCAGAATATGTACAATATTCCTACAGGCGTCTACGATAAATGACTGGTACATTGATTTGCCTTCTTGCGAGTTAGTAGCCATAAGCAAGAGTTTCTTTTTGTCCTGCAAAAAGAAAAACGATATAACACAATTAGTGTATTTATAAAACAATTATTTAAACAATGCTGCTTCATTACAATATTAACTTGTCATGATGTGACGTATATGTAAGTGGCAGGAAAATTAACAAATCATTCCAGTAAATTATTCCTTTTCATGCAATATAATACCAATTTCGCTAATGAGTGTTTCCTCTCTCCTAATCTATCTAATTATCCTGGCTATACAGCACAGCTATACAAATCACGCAAAAAATAGCGTGCGACATATGATTGTTCAATCCTCAAAATTAGCAACATACCTAAAACTTCAGGTTTAATGAAAATTTATTACAAATAAACATTGGCTAAACTTAGAGTATGTTATTTTACATAATAACTTGCTACTTCTATATAATATCAGAAAACATCTAGACATACCTCTTCATCTGTACAGTACTCGACAAGCTCTCTCAAAATGTGGGTACGAGGTAATGCTGTGATCTCCAGATAATGGGATAGAGCTGTGCGGTACGATGTAGGGCACGGGAATGGATTTTTCTTGCTGCTTTCTTGGTCAGTGTTGATGAGTGAGAACACCTCGTCAAGATCAGCTCCAGTCAGATTACCAAGACGTTCAACTAGCTGATTGTCATTAATTGGGTAAACAGCAACATGGTCACCTGATAAAAGTAAAATCCACATTAGCCCCTAAATAAAAAAGCCAAAGGGTAATTATTTAAAAAAAAAATTAAATTACCAGCTTCATATCGCATTTTGGAACCAGATATGTCTAATTCTACATGCAGACATGATCTGCCACCTCCTTTATGTAGCTCTCTATTGACAGTGATCTGAGCGAGGAATGGATTTTTGGCATCAAATGGTCTAAAATAAACAAACAACTTTATAAAAATGTAATTAGGTTATAAACATGTTTCATTGAGTGTGGTTAAAAAGGGTGACTTTTTAGAGTGATTTATCAGAGCTTCTTGGGCAACTAACATTACTGTTTCAGGCAAAATAGCATAGAGTGGAGTGGTCTAGCATTACAACTGTATTACAGTCTGTATGTATAGCTTTTAAATCAGTGCAAAAAGTTAATGAGGATTAAGGAAAGAGTATTTAATTTTTATTTAATATAAAATAACTTACGGTCTCTGAGTTTGCAAGGAATGTAATCTGGCAATTTCTCCAGTGAATATCTCATTGGGTGCGATATCACCTGGTGGATGTGTTACAAGACGGAACTGCCTTGTCAGTTCCTCCTCACCAGCACTTTCTATATTGAATTGTTCGCAGACTGCTGGCCAGAACTTGTCTTTCCAAGTTATAAAGTCATCTTCTATGCTGTAAGGTAATATACTATATTTGTAACAAATTAAAATTATTCTTATAATATCTAACACATCTCAAAGGTTTTGCTCATACACTTGATCTTCCTATTTTTGCCTACCAATGATGATATTGTCAACATTGGTGGTGCAAAACATTAGATAGATTGAATATTTAATAATGGGTGACAAACTGGTCACATCTACCTTGCAATATTGTACCATGACTGTATGGCAAATATTGAGTATGGCAAATATTGAGTTGATATCAAGTACTTTAAATGATTTTTTTAATAAACAATGAGCTTACTTCGCATCATCATCGCCCATGCCTAGCTCATACACTCTAGTTGCACCAAGTTCTTCCAATCTCTTATCCAAATATATGGCAACGGCATTATAATGTTCATATGTTTTATTCCCCAGACCAAATACCTGTAAAATCACACAGTTAATAGTATAAAATTATATGTTAAAAATCAAAGTTAAAGTTACACTCGGAATTTATTTTAAACTTGATTGAAAGTAAAATATAGGTTAGAATAAATGTAACAGAATATATAATGAAATATTGTTGTACATAAAAACGATCATACCATATATCGTAATTTATGCCAAGGTGATAATCTACGATGTCTATATTTAATTTTAGTGACATAACGTTGAAAAACTTGGATACAAATGCTCCTTACTAATATAAACATACTGATTTAAATTATAAATACAATAACCGTCGATTGCGATATCTTCTAACTAATGAGACGTCTGTTTATCATAAATTCATGATTATAAACTATTTTAATCGCGTGTCGTCATAAATATACAATAATTATTGTTTTAAACACATCACGTAAATATTAAATACTTTTACACAAGTCACAATGTAAAACTGTCAATTGTCATGTTAAAAGTCAAATGTCATTTTACACTTGTGACGTTTGTATTTATACTCTGTAGTTTTTTTCATAACCAGAGTTGCCATGCCATGCAGATGCCATTGAAAATATTATGTAGATAATGGATAAGAATCGGTCGATGAACAATATGATGAAAACTCGTTGAACAATAACGAATATGTAAACCATGCGCATGTGGATATACGCACAATGATTTAATTCGCGCTGACTGATGACGAACGAACGTCATGGCAAATGCCGAGTACAACCGAGTACTATTTACATACTAGTAATTGCGTCTTCTCGTCTGTACTTGGCTACTATATAAACCTGGTATAAGATGTTCCATATTATTATTATTCATCGGATATATTATATTACTCGACTGAGGGGGCACAGCCGTGGCCCCAGATAGTATAGTAGATGGAACCAGTAATATCACTGGAGAATTACCAAAAATGCCTGTCGAAAGTCAAAAGGTAGCAAGGCAAAAGCGTCAAGAAATACTTTATGTTTTTTATGGCTCATTTTATGAAAATTAATCACATATAAACAAGCTTTTGAAAAAAAAATCACTTACTGCTTAAACTGCCGCTAATTTCATTTCATATAGTTTTGCTAAAGTATTATCGTATTACCGTTCGCCCAAACAAGACTTAATACGAATACGTCCTAACAAACTTTATTTTGCCCCAAAAACAGAAATCACACTAAGATCTGTACTCTGCACTATGTATAGAGTACCGAATACAGACACATAAATGTATAACATATCTAACATACGTTTATTCGTGCCCATTCGTTTGTACTCGGTGAGTATCTAAACGGGGCGTTGTGATTAAAGTATCCGGACAGATTTTATCCCTTATCATGCTAAGACTTTCGAAATTTTTCGATGGTTCTGCCAAACAAAAATAAAATCTCGAAATTGTCAGTGCCTCATTTATAGCTTAAAGAATATTATTTACATATATTTAATAGGTTTGCTTTGAGTGTCGTCAGATTGTCGAGTGCATGGTAGAAGTTCATGTATATAGCTATCTCGCTTACACTACAGCTTTGTTAGTTGCTTTGGGATAGTGATGTGTAATACAATAGTATTAACAGCCATAATGTTGGCAGCTTTGTTAGATACCTTAAAGCATTTTTTACAAGGGTGAAGACGAAATGCATGTAACATTGGAATAATAATACCCAGAGGAAGCAAGCTAAGCATATACAAAAGTGATAAGTTTGACAGAGACCAAAATAGAGATTTATTTATCTTTGTTACCGTATCGGTTTTTTCTGGTTTAGTCTTTTTTATGAATGTTTTGTACTCACTAAACTCAACGTAGTGACTTTGAATTTTGTAATTCTTGTTGTTTTGTGACTGTTGTAATTATGAAGTTACAAGTTAAGCATGGTAGATTTATCCACAGCGATAATTGCACGAGTTACTCTATTGTCTTAGTAATTGTACTTTTTATATTGTATTATTAAATATAAATAATTTAATGACTTATTCAATTTTCAGGAATTTATTTTTAATGGCATGGTGAAATATTCTATCGCCAGTCTATGAATATTCCACTGCTAGTCACTAGTTTAAATTTTGAGTAGGTAACTGTTTCTTAAATGTGTAATTTAAAATTGGACTTTAGTTTATTTCAAAGTTGCAATAGCAATTTAGCACCTACTTTATGACTCCGCGATTTAACGTCACGTGGTCGAGTACACAAATTATAGCTACCTACTACAATCTACGTACGTTTTATCATAGCATATTTTATATTAAGTATATGGTATTCTATTTTATGATCTAAACGTCTGAACCCTTGTATATGTCGTGGTCTTACCGGCTACAGTTAAACTGTTAAGCCGTTTTTGTTTACGAGGGGGAAACCTTCAAAAGGTACCCGACGACGTGGGAGCGACTCCGGGTTATGGGGTATTTTTACCGCACTTAAACCCCCCCGTTGGTCGTCCTCAGCGCTTAGTGGAGAACTCCGGGATCTCCGATGGAACACAACCCGAATCCTCCGAGTGCGATGCCCCAACCGGGTTCTTCCCTGGGGGAGCACTTTACGCTCCTCCCACAATCAAATTGGTGTTTACAACGGTATGCGGCCACACACATCGTCGTCCTTCTCGGGGTTACTTGCAGGACGGTTCGAGATCCCACTCATGCCGCCCGCAAACCCAGAAGCCCCCTTTTAGTCGCAAGGCAGGGGATACCGTAGCCCTAATCTAGTCCCGAGACTACAGGGACATAAACTGTTAAGCCTACGAGGTCACTCGTCGATACAAACATTGATAATCATATTCACTTCATATCAGTGATATAAATATTACAAGTATTTTTTTAACATTGTCTTTCCTATTTCTCAGCTCAATAAAAAACAAATGTAAAGTTACTCTGAATTGCGCATTTTTTGTCAAAGCGAGCTGTGGTGTGCGAGTGTAGTAGCTGTGGCCCCAGCAGGAACTTTAAATCATTCCCCCTTTCTGCTCCGGCCGACCTCGTCAAACTCATCTAAGTACTCACTGGTAAAGATTACTCGGTAGTTGTAAAAGGAAAATTATATACGCTTGAAAGCGTCAATTGCATTAAATTAATCAAAGTCGTCAATAACAGAGCATTAAGATATAAAATAGATGGGCATTCTTCTGTTGGCATAGATGGGCATTTTATTTGTTGAAACTTTTAGTTTTAGATGAATTAAAAAAAAACATGACTGATAATATTCAAGAATACGCAGTTATTACATTCCTCACCAGCTTAGTTACACTATCATGTTTTTTAAATATTTTTATCATAAAACTATGTTATATTTGTTAATTCATGCTTATAAGCGCAAATTTTGGGCCGGAAGGTACAATTTAGAATTATTCAGCAATATATAATTATATAAACAGACAGTTGTGATGACTGACCGATTATTATCATAGTGCCACGACAACTCTATCAAGAGCCCTACGTCAGTAGGATAATATATCTATGATCAAGAGCGTACGACTATGACGGAGTAGAAACAATTTCGGAAATAGAGTAACATAACTATTAACGACTTTAAAGGATGCAGACAACATTAGGCATAGTTATGAACGTAGTTATGTTCACTTACATGTATGGACTCCGGCAAATAAAAAAAGTCCGGTAGAAATGAAAACTTTCGAAACCTAACCTGAATAATAAAATATAATAAATAAAAAATGAAACTGACACCCATTGACATATTTTTTCTATGCTGACTCCTTGATTATTGCTTGATTTTTGTCTTATGAATTTTCGATCAGGACACGTGTCTTGACGCGAGTTTAACATTCCTTACCCAGCATTAAATGTGCACAACACCGCTAAAAACTTTTCACTTCAAATATAATGGCCATTAGCATTACTGTTCTCTTGTATACCTATACGTGTATATGTGCATAATAAGCCATAAACAT
Source organism: Epargyreus clarus (assembly GCF_041222505.1). Lineage (NCBI taxonomy): Eukaryota > Metazoa > Arthropoda > Insecta > Lepidoptera > Hesperiidae > Epargyreus > Epargyreus clarus. Next base: position 8,653,317 of record NW_027332233.1, read on the forward strand.
TAAATATTATAATTTCGTCGTAAGTTTAAAATCATTGCAAAAATGCAGTACGTCTGATAGTCCTCTTTCGGTTTAGGTATACAATATACTTACAGCATAATTTAAACCAGTCAGATCAGGATCGCCACTTTTTAACCATTCATAAAAGTCCATTGCATTGTCAGTCGGATCTCCTTCGCCATACGTTGCCATGCAAAATACAGCCAGAGAATTTGGTATGTCTCTCAATTTAGTCAATTCTTCCTAAAAAAAAAAAAAAACATGATTATTGACAGTAAATATGTATGAGATGTTACATAGATGCTGGGTTACGGAGGTGAGGCGTAGAAAGTAACTGATTAGGTGTTAAATTTAAAAAACTCGTTTCTTACCATATCACACTCTTCAGGGTCGGCGACCATGCCCTTCATTTTGTACCGAATGCCCTCTTTAGCGAGTCGACCTGCGAATTCCTCGCCTGTACCCGTTTGGGACCCGTAAAACACGACTAAACTTCTGCCCGATGATTGCAATTTCTTAATAAATGAATTTTCGGTCACTTGTATAGAGACTGCAGGCCTAAAATAAAATAAATTACTTATTTATCTCTAATTAAATAGCAGGATTTTCCTAGTTAAATTAACACAATCATGACGTAAAAAATCAGTTAATCTGTTATCTAATAAAATCCATCGCGAATACATTAAACCACAAGGAACATAGCATGCATTATTGTAAGTATAGGTATACCTATTTAGTAGTCTTCTATTAATTTTACGTCTTTTAATTATCTATTTATAAAATGTAAAAAAATAACTGCACTTAAATTACGAAAAAATCAGAACTTTTATGTTAAACGTTACTGAAATCCAGGATTTGAGGATGTGACGGGATGGAATATAACGGGACTAAACTAGGTAGGTACCTAGTAGGTACAAGACGTATTCAGGATCGGAATTTATTGGATATTGATTTGTTATTAGATCCGTTACTCACATACGAATTTCTAGTGGGTGCGTAGTGTAAGTGGGGAAAACATACAGGAAAAAATATTTCGTTAGCGTTAAAATTATCCGCATGTGAGCACGAACACGCAAGGACAAGGCAATATCATATTTAATAGAAGCAAATGACGGGGCCAAATAAGGAGCAAATATTATGGTACAATTCTAAAAGTAGACTCAGACCGGCACGACCTGTACGTGTAGATTGTCAAATGAGTACTAAATAATAGTGCATAATAAATGTATCGTATATTAGAAAGTGGTAGAAGCCTCTTTGGAGCGACTCCAGAGCTCCTTATAACAGCTGTACTAATTGCTGCTGTGTTCTGGATTGCAGGGTGTAATAAGAGGTAGCAACACATTTGTTGTCAATCTCAGACAGGAATCTATCTAATCTTATCGAGGGTTGATTATTATTGCCCATCAGGTGGACTGCATGCTCGTTCGTTACTTGAATGTTAAAAAATATATAACTAAGAGTAATAGTAATTTGAGTTATAACTTATAATTCTGCTTTACTCTACTGTAAATTTACCTTTATGTCTAAAAACTACACGTTAAATTAAAATTTAATTATCCAAAATAATCACATACTATGTATTAGTATCTCAATATCTATTGATTTGGTTAATTTAAAAAGATACTGCTAAAACCTAAACTATTTTTAATTAGACTCGGTCATTACTTTTTTTTAAGAATCATTCAAATAGTTATATTTATTTTTAAGAACAGGTAACTTTAGCTTCATCTTGCTATAGCAGCTGTGTTCTATTGTCAGTATTGTCACTAGTGTGGTAAGTCGGATTCACGTTTTCAAGGTGGTCTATCCTTTATCTTTTTTATTATTTGCAGGAGCAAAAACGCGTTGACGGTCAATTTCAGGTAGGAGTTCTATCCTTCTTCGGGTCGATTTCAGATATATTCTATAGAGGTAGGTACGCACTTCGATCACTAATAAGAACTTAGTGATCGAAGGGTGCGCACAATATATCACAGAGAGAGAGATATATCTTTTGAACTCAGTGATATATATCACTATTTTAGCTTAGTAGCTAACTTTAGCTCAGTAGCTCTGTAACGATATAAGCGACATTTTATATCAGTATGTCAGAGAATCAGATCAAAATGTTTTGACAACATTTTTGATTCCTATAATTAATACAAAACTGGCAAGAAATTATATATGAATTTCACAGCCAACACTATTTGTATATCTCTGTTTTCATATTCTTAGCAAAGAAAACAGATTTTAATTTAGTGTTTAATACGTAATGCATTTGACTCGAATCAGTTCTCTCAGTCAGTCGCTCATTTGACTCATCACTCACTCGCGAGCGAGTATATCACTATTGAGTTGAAAAAGATTTTATATCCGGAATCGTATGGACCTATGAACTCAACCATGTGACGCGGATATAAAGATATAATTCAAAATCGTCGGAGTTGATGAGTGATTAGCTCTTTGCTGAAGATATATATCTTTTATATCACTCACTCGCGAGCTACTCAATTCTAATATTCTAACGACATTCGATAATGACTATTAACACCAGATATTGTTAGTTTTTTTTGTATTACATAAAAACATTACTATTCATTTGCAAACAATTATTAGTTATATAAATATAAGACGAGATAAGTTAACGGCCTTCGTAGATATGACGATAATTGGGTAAGTAATCATAACAACATGAGTTAATTAATTTGTTTTCCGGATTGATAACAATAACCACGTCTAAGTTATATAGTATATTTAATGTTTTTGATTTGAATACCACAAGATAATATAGATAGGCTCAAAATATATTTTTAGGCCTTTATTATCTTATATAATAGGTAATATACGAACAACATGTACAATAGTATACACTATAACAGTAGCACACTACTATTTGAATAAAAGTGCATATTTTTAAGCAGTGTATTAAAATTAATGAATAATTATCAAGCTTGTTTATTGCCAAAATATTTATTGATGTGCCTAAGAAATAATTATACTTTATTCACGAAAAAAACTTCTTAATTATTCCACCAAAACAGAAACAAAACACTGCGAATTAGATTTAGGAGTAAGAGTCTAGTTACATTTACATTTAATAATAAGTAAATAAATAAATATAATAATAACATTTAATAATAAGAAATATAAATATAAGTAGAAAAATGAAATACTTCAGATATATATCAGATTGATTTAGAATCTGCTATAGATAAAATTGTTCTCTGATGTAGCCCATTCAAAATGTTTATATAGTGGAAAAGTAGTAAAATTAAGAATCATGGTTACAATTATTGTTCATTCTCTCAGCCCCTTTGAATATCTAGATTCGTAGCTAGGGGCTGACCTAAGGGAAGCCGCCAAGGACGTAATGTTCAAAGCACGCATTTTGTCTGCTGATTAAGAAAAAGAATGAACTATGTCATATGTAATTATAGTAAACCAAGAGTAAGTAAATAAGTAGCCAAAAATATAATTTTCAGCATCAAGATCTTCAAACTTAGGGCGTAAAATATCTTAGACCTCGAGGACACCAAATTCCCTCCTTGCCAAGGGCGCTCATAACTTAGAGCTTAGATGTCGTGAATATCGGACTCACTTGAGTAAATATCGTTTTGCACACATTTAATCCTTTCGAACTACTGTTTATCTAGGCTCTCTTTTGTGACTCTTTCTTTTACATTATTGAACTATCTGAATTTTATTTTAAAAGTCATACCACCCTAGGGTCTTAGCGGTAAGCGCTGGCGGATTAGGCTCGCCTAGGGCACAATTTTGAAATGAGGCCCGGGGTGGATAGTTCAATGGATGTGAAGATGGCTCCCATTCTATAAAGTTGATTAAATTTTTCACCGACGAATACCTAAGTATTTCACTTAAGGTTTGATTCAGGGGAGTTTTTTTCGCTGGTATATGCTTGTCGTCACTTTTACTTAAATAACATTTAATGATTTTGGATAAGAAGCAAAAATTACCTGTAAAACATGACTCATAAAGGACCAAAGGATGCAGGCAAAATTAAAATAAAAAGTTGAGTAACTCTAGCAGAATATAATAATAATACATTTTTACTTGTTTTACTTTTAACATTAACTACATTTCCTAAATGTAAATTTAAGTGATACAAATGACATGTCATGATCAATGCCGTACACAATATGTAGGTATAAGCTTCCTAGTAATTATTGTAGACAATGTATACGCCTTGAGCAAATATTATAATTAGTTTTTATATCTGCTTCGAAAATTAGGCGTCAGAAATAAAGTTCGTGGCCAAATATTAATGTGACCTTTCTCATTACAATGCAACGGTGTCCGTCTTGTCATTGACAAATGCACAAAAACAATTTATGCTACGTAAATAATCAAGTGATAATTAAAGAAAATTTATCCTGAAATTATTAGAACTTTTTTTATAAAAATATTATGGGGCAAATGAGATTGATGGTAAGCAGCTACTACCACCCATAAAATATCTGTAATCAATCCCAAATAAGATAAGAGTTATACCTGATCTAGTCTAGTTCTACCAGCCACTGATTCGTTGCTATTCTCGAGGACAAATATGCTTGAACCCTTGAAACCGGAACATAATAGCGCCTAACACTGATGTTAGTAGGTAGTAAATGTGACGCGGTGGAGGAGTAATCATTGGCCAAGTACAAGCCGAACTCGAACACGGAGGGTTCCGTATCACAAAATTTTAATTTGTTTTTATTTTTAATATATCTTATCATAGTAGGCCATAGAAGTGAATGCATCGTGAAAATTTGAACTGATTAAACCGTTACCTATTATGGTTTAATAGATAAAGCGAAAAATGTCGACAAATAGTGGTTTCTTTTATGGCGACCTCCATTTAATTTTCAAGTTTTTATATTTATTATTAGTATTTGTCGTTATAGCGACCACCATTATACATACTTTGTGAAAATTTCAAGTGTATCTCCATTATGATGTATGTACTTATTATGGTTCCAGAGATAGAGTCCTGTAACTGTCCTGTTTAGTAATAGGGTTCCGCTTTTACCTTCGTGACACGGTTAGTATGAGAATGTATAAAAAAAATGTATTTTCTTATTTAAAATGTGTCTTTTCCTTTAGTATGTTATAAATAATTACTTCCTAGAGCTTATTCCGTATAAACGACTTATCAGATAGTAAGTTAAAGTTAGTAATATATATCTATAAGTAATAATAAAATATTTTTCTTTTTCCTCAAATGACTCATTTTTTAAGTAAATCACACTAAAGTACTAACGTATACTATCTTAGAGTCTTAGACCATTCGACGAAGTACTTTATTACGCAGCTGTTTTTTTTATTATCAAAAATTGATTTGATTAAAATATTAAATCATAAAATATAATCGTAATCGTAAATATAATCTTAAATCATATAATATGGGGCTTCCAAATGGAAGTAGCGTACATACTTGTAAATGAATGAGTCTGTAAATATTTCCTCACGAGCTTACACGCTCGGCGATGGTTGTTATCTCTCCATTGTTTTTCAATGTTTACGCAGGAATCATAATTATCTTTTATGTAGTTATTTATCTCTATTACATAGCGAAACAGGGTCATCTCCATTTCATAATAAGACATAAAAATATTAGATGCTTATTACTGGTGTTAATATACACAGAAGCGTATTTTATAGGCCTTTACATGATTATTTTTAAATCACTCAAGAACACTCCAAGTATATTTTTATGAACAGTGAAAAAGTGAAATTATTATTTATTACCTCTAACTCCAGAACCGCCAAAAATGTCCGTTTCAATAAGTCTCGTTAAAAGTTACTCCGCTTCCAAAGTATACAAAATCATGTTATCATTATTTTCTAGCTAATTATAAAAATTATTTTTACATTAGACGTAAGATTTTAATGCCTGTATTTATTATCATAATACCTATGTATTATATAGTATGTTGTTAATAAAATAAATCTTTAAATATATATTTCTTATGTGCGTGTGTATGTCACTGAACTCCTCCTAAACGACTGGGCTGATTTTGATGAAATTTGTTGTGTGTGTTCAAGGAGACTTGAGAATGGTTTAGATTCACAATTTAGTCCGTGGGAAAAGGTTTTTTGATTTTGGAATGTTTCACATTGGATTCGACAGACTTCGCTACCATCGCATTTTCAAATCTGTTCAAATCTGAGGCCTGTGACAGACGGACAGACAGCGAAGTCTTAGTAATAGGGTTCCGTTTTTACCCTTTGGGTACGGAACCCTAATCAATATGCATCCGTTATTCAAAATAAATTATAAAAAGATAGCTTATAAATGCTCCGAAATTATCAGCAATCTTTTTGAGGGTTATCTTTTAAAGATAATACCCTGTTATTGATCTGCAATCATTACTGTACCTATAATAAAATTAATAATTACGTAATTGTCACACCAGATAAATGTGACCAATTAGTGAAACACAAGTCCACAACCTTGCTACCAATATAGGCACAATATAAATAATATAAAATTAGTATTTTCAGTCAATACTATTTCAAGTATTCATTTTATATATTTACTTAAGTTTTAACTAAGAACGCATGACGTATTGTAGTACCATAGTAATTAAAATTCCTCATGTATTTATGCTTTGTCATCTGCATTATTTTAAATAAAATGTCCGACCGAACATTAACTATTACACGTTATGTGGCTACGACTTTATTATTTAAATGACATAGTGTCAATTTGGTAGAGATCACGTAGATATCGATTTTCTTATTTTTCAAATAAAAACTATTATAATAGGTGTAATTCTTTGTTATTATTTTCTGTATTATTCGCGAAAAGAATTAAGATTAAGCATTAATTACCCCTGTAGCAATAACATTAATTTTGATAATCATAAATGTTACGGATGTTTCAGACAAAAATATGCAATAGTAGAATGTCGTTCAAACACACACTAATCTTAATTATCTAACAATCTAGACCATTCTACGGATTGTATGCGTTTCTAAGGAAAATAACTTGGTACAGTGCATAGTGCATACTAACTGCGAGTTCAGACTTACATCTTTTGAAGGTAAGGCATTTAGCTTTTAAAAAAGTACTTACTGTATTGCATATTTTTTAAGTAACAATTCATCTTTCTTATTTTCTTTTCTTGAACTGTATAACCACCATACAGCTGCACCAAATAGGATTATAAGCATGATTATGTCAAATGTGCTGAATAGCGATCCAGTGACAGCTGCCGTAGCTGCCGCCTCCTTCAAAATATCCTGAGCATTATCCGACATTGTTATAACTGTTGTATGTAGTTTTAAAGTTACTCTTTATTCACTCGCTCTTGAAGGCACAAGGTCACCAGTTAAAACTTATTACTTTACACGAAGCGTTCAACGTATCACATTTGGGGGTTAACACGTCCACCTAGCAACACTGCTTAAACAAACTGACTAAGCGAGACTGACTGATTGCTGTGGGTTCGCTCAAATGACTGTTTGCGAAACAAGACCAATGCCGTCTGTACGTAAGAGTGAGCGAGACCAACAGTCGGCGATCAACTCTACCTACCGAGTGATCTATACATACGTCAGCTAGCCATCCAGCGGACGTACATGACCGAGACGCTACTGCGTACGTGAGCTATACGACTGGAGTCGTTCTACTCGTCCGAGTCCGCTACTCTACCACGTGTCCGAAGGCTGCGCCCAAAGTCGACCGCTTTTGCATGATTACGCCATATTATTAACTACACTAGCAGTAATACCTACGAGCAATGCCTTTTGCATGATTACGCCATATTATTAACTACACTAGCAGCAATACCTACGAGCAATTCAAGTTCCGTATTACAAGTACTTACTTATAACAATCTTACAAATTGTACAAATAAATTTGTACGACGTAGATCCCTATCGGTATCGCAAAGCACCATCATCACTTAATACATGAAGTACTTACCTACTACTCAGGCGGTTTCGCTTAATTTCATATCACCCATTTTGAATTTACAATAAATTAAAATACTTTTATAGCTTTATATGATACTAGGTGATCCGCACGGTTTCAGCTGTGTTTAAATTTTTTTATTTACTTGTGTGACTTCCAATCTCATATATTAATTCATTCATCTTTAGCAAAATATTATAATTTCAAAGAAGACTGGTAAGCGCAAATTAAGATAAAATTAAGATAAAAAGCAAAATATGTAAGTCTTTAGTTAAGCTGCAGTGGCGTGGCGTGGGTTCGTGCCACCCACACAAAAAAAAACAAAAGATCCTCGAGACTGGTCTCAGAAATGTGTGTCTCCGCATTTATCGACGTAAAAAAAGTCTTTTGCCGTCCCGTAAACGTCGAGTTCGGGGGCGCTTATTGATTTTTTCATATAGAAATAACATGTTAAGTATATATAATACGGAAACTATCATTTCGTCGTCCAAAAATGCGCGGTTTTATTGTAAGGTTAGATACAAATGGGAGTCGAACTAACTACTGACAGTTGCTTGTAAAGTTATAACCACGTAGCATAAGGGCCTTTTTCCTGTTCCTTGGGTCTATGCCATGTGTGATGCCATATGTGTCACATACCATGTGTGTCCACCTGCACGAATGAAAATAAACTGCAACTTCTTCGCGACCCGCCTGCACATGCCACGCATGACAGAATATCTATGAACTGATAGGATTTAAACGCAACCGATTCAAACTCCGGACCGCATCCGCAGACGTGCACGTATCGTGAAACACGCATGATATAAAAAATACCCTAAATATTTGTGATACTTATTATTAATATCATAGCGGTAATAACTGATTGGTTTGAAACTCGACTTCCCTATCTGGTGGTTAAAATCCTAGGCCCTTTCATTTTGTAAGTTATGCGGGTATTTGAATAAATTTGTAACTTGCTTTAAGAACGAAGGAAAACATCGGGAGAAAATCTACGCGCCTGTAAATTCTTTTAAAAAATATTCTTATAGTGTGTGAAGTCTACTAATCTGTACCTTCTTGGCCAGCAAGACCATTGACACATCCATTCCAAGCACCGAAACTTTTAAAGGGTTGACGACTTAAAAAGAGATTACACTACCCCATTCGTCCACTCTCTGCGCTTAAGTCCATCACCTCTTATTCTATGCTCTACACAACTACGACCATAGACAGACCAAGTTGAAATTAGTATTTTTCTTTAAAATATGTCGAAACAAAGTATTATGTTATTATTATAATCGTACTGCTTACAAAGTGTTACAAACTAAATTCTGCATTAATTTCTTAAGGTCTAAAAATACAAAATCTAAAAATTATACTATGTGTTGTGTTGCAAATAAATGCTCACAAAATGATAGACAGCAGCACCTACTCTACTTTTCTGTTTTAGAATGACAAAATAAAATCAGGAAAAATTTACTTTATTTGTAATGAGGTAGGTACGCATTTACACAATGCAAAAAAATATACCTATACAATGCAAATTATATAATAATTAAAATACTAATTATCTATACGATTGACGTTTGAATTCAATAAATATTCACGTGATAATAGGTAAGTCAATTAATAAATTACTGTATATAGAATTATATAGTGTAAAGACATTCGTATAGTGAAATAATGGGTGATACCCATACGACCCAAAATGAACTTTAATCCACTAACGAGTAAGCCTGAGTAATGACGTCTATAACCTCCTGAGTCTTGGCGGGTCATATATGGTACGCGTAAAAGAAAAAAATATACAACGTGCTTAGGTAATATTTGTTAGAATAATAGGCCGGCAAACGAAACTTTAGGATATGGCCTATATTAAAAAAAATACGATTTCAAAGTGCACGTCTGTTACCACCTTAAAATTGACGGACAAACGTAGACGTCCGAGGGTGCCCGCAAAGTGATGTTAGTAATTTTTACGTCAAGAATAAACCCGCCATACCTTAAATTAATATATATGAGGTAAATTAACTATATTCATCGTGTATTTTATGCAAAAGGGCAATGCATGAATGTGATATGACAATATCTCTCGACGTTCCATCGGAGGTAAATTCGGTCCCAATAAAGCTAATCGACGTTCCTCATTTGACCCATTCGTTCGGAATATCACATTTATGTCTTATTTACAGACTTAGTCAATATATATTTTTTTACGTATTTAACGTATTTCCGTGCGTTCCTGAAGAATATTTCAGTCTGTGATCCATACAACTGGGTCGATATATCGGCAATACAGAAATCATAACCGCGAGTCTATAATACTCGTTACAAATTAAAATATCTTTGTTTCTCAAAGAAATAGTATAAAATTAGACTATAAAAGTTACTTAGTCTCACTATTTAATGAAGGTTCGTCAGATTTCACTGGATAGTGAATAAATGACCAAAAAGGAATAAAACACTCAGAATTCCAGTAGTTTTGTATCAGAATACGAGGGAACTTTATATCCTTTTGATCTCTTTTCTTCTTCCGTACTATTGATTTCTGTGGTAGATTCATGAAATGTAATAAACTGAGGGCAAAAAAACAAAAGAGTTTGGATACTATACTTTGAGAAAAAACTAAGAATATGAGAGAGACAAGAGAGAACACAGGAAGGCGGATAAGGCAGTACGTGAATCAAAGGAAGATACAAATTATCTGTGGTGGTCAATTAACGATAAATTCCGTAGAAAATCGGTTTATAATAAACATACGGTCAAATTACATTTAGTTTACATTGAAACTATACAAAGATTTATACAATAGGTCATACCAGAAATAATAAAAGACTGTAAGCAAAGCATAGCTGATTTTGCGGACCAAATTTTCACCTTGTGTCTCTCAAGACTTCTTACTCGAAAATGGGTAACAAGATTCCAATTGTCTATAGCCGATACTAATATCATGAACGTATAGCACCTTTTCCGGACAGTTTAACTAAGAAGAAACTTCTAATTTTACAGAAATCCTCATTTACAGGAGTGCAAATTTTACAAGCATCCTAAGTTAATAGAAAGGAAATTTATTACCGACACAGGTGTTTAAACTAAACGAATTGGACGGTATTTTAACATTTTTTTAAATGAAGATAAATGCTCCAAGGATAGTACAACAAACAAGATAGAAGAGAATCAATCTAGCTCTTTTTATGCCAAAAATAAAAAATAATCAGCAACGGTACGCAAATAATGTCTGTAGAGTACAAACTAGTTTTATTCGCAGTACATGCAAAAAAAAATGGGTGTAAATGCAAAAAAAAAAATTATGATTAGAAATTGTTTTTCCACGTATCTTGGACCATTAAACTGATGATTTTATGTAGTCAAACTAGCAATAAAGCTCAAAGACTTTGACCGAAGCACAAATGAAGTTGTATGCGTTACATAGTAATACAATTTTACTTGTCAATATTTAAAAAAATGTGTTTGTTTCGAATCATAGTACGAGATTCAATTTATATTTCTAATAACTAGTCTTTTTTTCTAGTCTACGCCTTTTAATTTGCATTTTATTACTAAAGTATTTGACACATTTTGAAACGAATGTACCAAATACGGAACGTCGACGTTACAAAAATGTCAAAGTTGAGTCCTAATGTTCCACATATGACACGTCGGTTAACTAATAATTTATTAACTATAGATTTTTTTCTTTATTTTTCCCGTAATTTTCGATCATATTAGAGCACAAAATACCATAATTTGTCTATGAACGGTGAAATGTATGTGCCTCGTCCTCAGGAGGATATAAAAGACGACCAAACTATGCTGATAAATAAAATATTCACTTGAGAAGTGCGAAGTAGCTTAGTTTTGGATGTGAGTCAAATCCACCGATAGGATTACTTGCTTTTCATTGACGGAAATTTCGTTAAATAATACTCAAACTAGAAACGTATCTGTCGCCGATCTCAGGAAATATTATATCTGGGGTTCATTATAACTAGATGTCTTGGCATTTGCTATCTTTTTTATAACATTGAAGTAGCATGCAGTCCACCTTTATAAAAAGCTTTTACGGATTAGTGCTTGTTTACCGTTTATATAAAATCTGTGCGCAAAATTTCAGGATTCTACGTTCAGCGATTTCGGCTGTGCATTGATCCTCAGTATGGTACGATTTAATATAAAAAAAAATATTAACTACTTAAGTAGGTACCTAACGTACTTGCACGATATAATTATGTACCTAAGCATTTGCTTTTATTACAAAAAGGGTTTCTTATGTATAAATAAAAACTTATTATTACTGAAATACACGAAAATTTTATTCCATACGGTGAGAACGGCGGGTCCATTTACCTCTATTTATATGTAACAAGAGCGTTGCGTAGTTCACGACACTGCTCTTGATCTACATGATTCATGAACGCTTACAGAATAGTTTGAAACTTCCGCAATAATTATGTGCATCGAACAAAACATTTAAAGTTATCTCTAGGACTTTGTATTCCACATCTTTGAAATGATTTTACTCGTGTCGCGTATGGCATTGATATAATAATATGTTGGTAGAACAATATGTTAAATATAAGATAAGCATTTTCAGGAGTAACTTATTAGTTTTAAAGAAACTGGGTAAAGGTTAAATGTGTTATGACTCAATAAAATGAGGACTGATAGGAATATCAGTAGGACATTTAAAGAAATAAACCTAATAACTTAAAAGTATTTGAATTTTTTACTCTTTCCGTCATAATGACAAAAGAAAGTAAAATTTTTAAAAGATTCTAAAAAAAACAGTGTCGACCTCTGGCGGATTAATTCGGAAGGGGTTCGCACGTCTGTTGCTATTTGCCGCAAAGTTCAAACTTTTGCATGGACGCTTCGCAAGGGCTTACGGCAAACTCCCTTCGGTTTGCTTAAAATACTGACACTCTCTAATATATAAGTATTTAACTATGCCATTCCATTGGATCAGCTACAAGGACGTAAAAACCTACAATAACCATGGCAAACTCATCTATCCGCACGTTTTAATTTTCCGCAAGCGTACGAATTCGGCAAAATGTAAACCACAATCATAAACCTAGAAACATACCTAAACAATATATATTACCAGATTGAACCAATATCAGTCTGTGTGCCATTTAAAGGCGAACAAAGGGGGCAATATCATAAGTGGGTTTCAACTAGATGTAATGCAGTTATTAGTTTACCTATAACCTAACAAAGTAGAACGAAGACTGCGACGCTATCGTTCTTGTATTTATATTTTATATATTTTTTTTTTATATTATAGGAGGAGCAGACGAGCATGCAGTCCACCTGATGGTAAGTGGCTACTGCCGCCCATGGACAATCAACCCCAGATAGGATTAGATATTCCTACCTGAGGTCAGCCACAGATGCGCTGCTACCCCTGAGGACTAAGCTGGAATGCCTCGGAAATGTCTGTCTCCCTTACCACACCCTTCAAACCGGAACACAGCAGCGCCTAACACTGCCGTTATTAGGTAGAAATAGGTGTGGCGGTGGTGCCGCCGGAGTCGAACCACAGAGGGTTCTACCACCTTCAACTATATACGTAAGTAATAAATATTAATTGTGTCAGGCAAAAATCACGATATCGAGTTTAATTATATCTTTGTGAATTTTTGTGTAACAGAGGTCAAGGCAGATAGCTACTATATTGTGCTTGTCCCTGTAGTCTCGGGACTAGAATAGGGCCACGGTATCCCCTGCTTGTCGTAAGAGGCGACTAAAAGGGGGCTTCTGCGGTTGCGGGCGGCAAGAGTGGGAGCTCGAACCGTCCAGCAAGTGACCCCGGGAAGGACGACGGTGTGTGTGGCCGCATACCGTTGTAAACACCAGGTGTGTGGGAGGAGCGTAAACTGCTCCCCCAGGGAAGAGCCAGATTGGGGCATTGCGATCAGAGGACTCCGGTTGTGTTCCATCGGAGATCCCGGAGTTCTCCACCAAGCGCTGAGGACGGCCACCTGAGGTTGTAGTGTGGTAAAAATCCCCATAACCCGGCGTCGCTCCCACGTCGTCGGGTACCTTTTGAAGGTTTCCCCCTCGTAAACAAAAAATATGAAGCGAAAAAAATTTTTCGATCGTAAAGCACTCTCTGATGCTTCGCATCATGAGTCGTGCAAAAGGTACTATATTGTATTGTGACCATCAAAGTGAATCATTAAAGCATTAGGGATAGCAGAATAGGTATGTAATTACTATTTTCATTTCATTTGAAATATAGGGTAACCACAAACAAGGCTCGTCACAGCCGGAAAATGGAAGATTCAATACATTTCATTTGATCGTAAATTATTTTTATATAAACCACATAGGTAAACCAATATAATTTTACATTTTAACTCTACCTAACTTCGTCGTCAACCCATTTTATTACTGTTCTGAATATTACTGGTCAATTGCTATCCAGTATTCAAGGGTTCAATGCTTAGATAACAACTTATCTAAGGTTCAATGTATGGAGCTTATGCCATAGTCTATAAGTGCGGATTGATAAGACATATCTTTAAAAAGCTTAAGCAAGCATCTTTCCTAACGACGATTTTGGTCACCGTTAAGACAGGTGACAATTGAAAAACTTCATAATAAAGAACTAACTAAAGTTACTAAATGTTTTGGCAAGGCTCTATGTACCTACTTTATGTTGAAATACATATTTCACGATGCCATAAAACGTACAACTAATAATTACATAGGTCAACTCAATAGCATAACACATTAAGTACCCACATTGGTGTGCACCGGGCATTAGTATGATGTAACCAATATATAAAAATAAGAAACCATTTAATATTTATGAAATAATCATCGATAATTTTATGGATGGTTATAGGTGCATTAATAATGAAATGAAATGAAATATATTTATTTCGTATAGGCCAACAGCGACACTTACAAATTGTCAGTTACAATATTTTTCTTAAACTACTACCGGATGGCACGCGACCTCTTATGACTTCTTGACATCTTATGAATACAATTCTTAAAAATTCTTCTCCTTGAAGCAAGAAAAATACAAAATGAGAGGAACATTATAATGTCTTTCATTACCTTAAATACATTTATGTAAGCAAAATTTTAGTTCAATTCAACACCCGGAAAATGGTAAAACTTGACTTGTTTGATTTGTTTTTTATGTGCGCCCCAATGAAAGCATGATATCATGTACCGAGTGATCACTCAGAGGTAATATTCTAAATCCGACAAATACGTATCCACCACAAACATACTTGTTTAATGCCACGTAAAATTACAGGTGATCTATCAAAGTTCGTAGCAGACTTCGCGCACGAACGACACCAGAAACCTTTAATCGTGCAAATCCGCTATCGATATCGGGCTATCAACATTTAAAACCTAAATTTATAGTCTAAAATTCGGAATTCACTAAACTTAAATAAAATGTCATAAATTATTAAATTTTCCATAAAAAATGTTCGCATACTGTCGATTGTGTCAATCATATGGAAATAGCCATTTTAATAAAATATCCTTAATTGATTTGCTCTAATCTAATAATTGTTAACGCGCAGTCTCGTTCCGCCCCAGTTATACAAAAAATAAACATCAGAATAGTCTCTACTCTCTACACAAATTATTTTAACACTACCTTAGCACTGGGTACAATGGGGACACCCATTTCTCGATCTAATAGATCTATTTTTTGTATAAACATTTGTAGCTGTATTTTCAGTTGATGCTAGTAAATCAAAAGGTGAAGATATAAATGAAACAAATTATAGTTTTATGTTGTATTCTTACAAATATACATGTTTATATGATGCCGATCTTGTTGGCAACATCTAATGCGTCATAGTCTCTTGCAAGCCTCACGTACGCCTTCTTTTTTCCGTCGGGTCTGAAATATTATAATACATAATTACTACCATGCTCAAAATTATACACAATATGTTCTCAAGTTGTTCATATTGTATCAGAGGTGTGTAATTTTTATATCATTCTGAATCAATGAGATTCCCACAAAATATCATCATATAAAGTAACTATTTTAAATGTATGCAAATAATAAATTAATATACAAAATTATGTTCAGATACATACCTGATGAGGGTGTTTACTTTAGCAACATTGATGTCATACAGCTTCTTTACAGCAGCCTTAATATGGTGCTTGTTGGAGCTGGTGTGGACGATGAAAACTAAAGTGTTATTGTCCTCAATCTTTTTCATGGCCGCTTCAGATGTTAATGGATACTTTATGATATTGTAAGCATCCATGCTGGAAAGAAATGTTATTAAACAATAAGACAATTCCAAAATTTTATTCATCAATTTTTTTTAAATTTAAAAGTGTCAATTTAAGTAGAAATATTTCCATGATACTCACCGGTTTCTCTTGGGTAGAGATTGTCTAGGATATTTTGGTTGCCTTGGTGGCTCAAAGGTCTTTGGCCTGCGGAAGTGCACAGAAGTGCGAATTTTCCGAATGCGCTTGCCATGTTCACCCTTGACAACCTGAAATTAAAACAAATTCACTTATTATCTTATTCTAATTTAATTAACTTTTTATTAAGCAATAAATCAAGTCAATTTGTGTTAACATTCAATTGCAATCATAAAAACTATTCCATAAAATTTTTGAAGATATTTAAACTTGTGATAGTGGTTGAATTGTCACTAACGGGAGAAACAAAGGTGGCGGAACACTTTCTGGTGCGACTTCGGCAACACCACCACATTCTGCATAATAACAGCAGTGTTAAGCGCTGCTGTATTCTCTTGTAAAGGGTGTAATAACAGAGACACACTTTTTCGAGGCATTACTTGTCTTCAGGGGTAATATTTACATTCTACCTCATTTAGGAATCTAACTTTTATCTTTTTATTAGGGATTGATTATAGATGTATATGGGGCGCAATAACCATTGACCTCATCAGGTGGACTGCATGTCTGTTTGCTACTATTATTGGCTATTGCTATTGATAATCTTTGTTGCAAAAGTTGCAGTTTTAAAACCACTCCATGAGCCAGATCTTAAGTCACAGAGGGCAATCCCTAGCCTACAAACAAGTAGTTGAAAGGCATAGCCCATATTTGGTTTAGTGCATACTGCGTTTTAACTAACAATATATATGCATACAAAAATTCTAAAGTATTTAAAACTCACCTTCCTTTGTGCTTTAAGTGCCTTAACAACAGGTTTTGCAGCCTGTTTCTTTTGTCCCTTGATGCCAGTTTTCTTAGGTTTGGGTGCGATTTTCAGCTTAGCCGCTGCTGGTTTAGGTTTCGGTTTGGATGCCGATGCTGCCTTCTTCACAGAAGGTTTCGCACTAGACTTGGTCTTAAGTGCGGCGGCTTTCGCAGATCCAGGCTTGGCAGTGGGTGCTGCTGCTGGTTTCTTCTCAGCTGACTTGGCAGCAGCCGCAGGTGCAGCCTTGGCAGCGGGTGCAGCCTTGGCAGCAGGCGCTGACTTCGGAGCTGCGGCCTTAGGAGCAGGTGCTGGGGTTTTTGCCGAAGCTGGCTTAGCGGTACTGCTTGCAGACGCAGCGGTCTTGGGCGCTGCAGCGGGGGTCTTGGCTGTCGCCGGCTTCTTCTCGGCAGGCTTAGACCCGGAGGACCCTGAAGATTACAATGACAAATAAAGATAGCAAGTTGATTTTCCTAAGCACATAGGACACATTACATTTACATCTTGTATATTTTATTAACTTCATAGACGCATTAGTCACAACGCATTACACTTTATAGAGGTCGCATAACTCTACTAAATATTTAACTGTGTACACTACATAACCTAAGTTACACATTAATCAAAAATAATCATGTATGCTGAAAAACATTAGAGTCTAACCTTAAAATGTTATTGCAGCGCTCAACTTTTATAGATCACTTTATAACACAAGTTATTTGCGACACATAATATTATTGCTACAAAGAGAACATCATTCGTTACAACAAACAGACATGGCTAAAAAATAGTCACCGCGTGGCCAGCTTCATGTCACTGAATACATTTTCATAAATAAACATCAAACAAATGAACTTCTAATGAACATATAAATTAATTTGGTAATTATGATTTTCACATTATTCAAACACTTTTAAATTACTTAATATTAACAAAATTAAATAAACCTACCGGATTTCTCTGGTTGCTTCTTAGGAGGCATCGTGACAAAAAAGATGGAGGCTGATCAGAGTTGCCAGACCACGATATTTAAATATCTACTATAACCACAGAACACCTATATTCCGAACAGAGACTATAACGTAAAAAAATCGACTTCCGACATTGATTATTTAGGTTTAGTAAATAAAGACATTATATAATCATATTAATATTACATAAAATTACAAAATTAAATATGTTTAAGTATATATAAAAATATGTTTATCAATATAATATGTTTCTTAAAATCACTTCGCTACTCAAAATAAAATAGTAGGCTGTCGGGTATAGTTATTGGCCACTTACTAATACTCTAGACTTAAATGAACGCAGATTTTAAATTTGATTTAAATATATCTTATATATAAAATTCTCGTGACACAATGTTAGTTACCGTTCTCCTCCGAAACGGCTTTTCCGATTTTGATCAAATTTTATATATACATATTCAGTAGGTCTGAGAATCGGCTACTATCTATTTTTCATACCCCTAAGTGATAAGGTTTCTTCACCCTTAACATTTATTATTTATATGGCAACACAAAGTTTGCCGGGTCAGCTAGTATTATATAAAATGCTTAGGTTAAAAATATAAAGACTTTAAAGAATACTCTACTAATATATTTATACACAGACACACTTTACTCATTATTTACTCATTACTACATACATTTTATTAATTTATTTTGCAAATAAGATTAAGTTAAAAACATTAATATCAAATTTATAGTAATTGGGTACTTGACACTAATAACAATAAAATATGAAATATAATCGATATGATAGCTTATAAGTAAACATAAATTATGCAATATTTAGTTTAATTTTTAATACACTATAAGTATTTTTATTTCTAAAAAGAAATTTTCGAAATTTTATCTGTGGGTTGTAAATTCCAAAACGGGGACGGTGCTGCTTGAAATGTCATGTGACGTCACCACACGCATAATAAACAAGACAAATAATAATTATATCGTTTGCTGTTAGAGTTGGTTGAATTTATGTTGTGAACCGATATAAATCCACACTATATTAAAGTTGATAGCGTGTATCTGCTTAAAGAAGATATACAATGCAATAAATAAAAATGAATACAAAAACTTCCACGAAATAACCTATGGAAATCACAAATAAACAACGTAAGTAAAATATTCTTTACATTTAATCATTTCGGACAGTTAAAATATTTCTTAGCCGACTTCCGATAAAAGAAAGGTTATGTTTAAGTGATTATCAAGCTTTTTTAAACTATACTTATATTGTTATGTGAACTGCTTTAAGGTTATTTATTGGCTATATTTATAATTTCAGATCCTCGCGACAGCATTATAGTGACGACGCTATAGGGTATGTGTAGTTTAAGAAGAAGGCAAGCTTGTGTTTCATGAAAAGTAAAAGTCCTGAACACAAGGTACATCAAATGTCATGCACAGTGTCTATGATTGTATATGAAAAGGAAAGTATTAAATGGGATTACTGTCCTGCCTCCCAAGGATGCTGCAAACATGCGGTAGCATTTTTAATGTGGAGTTGTAGAAGAAGTGAGGAACCAAAAGTTTTGAAAGTGTATAAACAGTAGTTCTTTACTTGCATAAACTACCCAAAAAGATGAAGGAAGGAAAACTACCATACAGTTGCTGTTATTGGACTACAGATTTAATTATGAAAATGACAGTGATAAAAAAATATATTCAGTTGTTACAGAAAATAATTTTAGGAATTAAGAAAAGCATTAACGCAAGCAGCACACAAATTCAGTTTAACAAGAGCTTCAATATAAACGAAGGAAATAACAGCTTCAGAATGCTTTGAGGTGATCTGTAGTAATTATTGTAACTGTAACATATGATGAAAAGTCCTACTGTGTGTACTCAATAGAACCATATAAACCGAATAAACAAATAAAAGACTAATATTAGCAAATCATGTATTTTTAATTATACAGTCCTGTAAGTTAATCAGTGCACATGCACAAACAATAACACAGTCATGAAATATTTTAATTGTGTCCTATTAATTACAGAATGGGCCCTTAAAATAGAATTCTCATAGACGTCTTATAATTCTATTCTTATCATAGACATCTATATATTATATTAAATATATGAATACTTCCACTTGTTGTTTTGTTTTGATTACATCCCGTTCCAATGATTTGGAATCACTCGAGAGTTACTAAATTTATTCCTTTTTCTCAATAATACTTCTCTTACATAAATAGTATAAAATGTCATTGCTTGCAAACAGAGGATTTAAACATATAAGAATCTGCAAGTTCTTTAACGTTTATGAGATTTGGGTTTAGGAACTTGTATAATCAAATTTGTTAGGATATTTAGCGATCGTACTTGTACACATCGTCACTGCACACGCCTTGTAATTTGACATTCTTGCAATTGTACTAATAAAAGTTAAATAATTCCCAAGATTTCCCCTGAAGTATGTGTAGCGTCGAAGTTTATTTCTATATTTTCAATGTGTTGACGTCACGCTACGAAATGACACTTGACCGCCTGTTTTGGCGTAACGTTCCGTTTACCGTAATAAAAATATGTTTTTTATGAATAAATAGCCCTTTTTTCGAAAAAATGATCAATGAATCATGTTTGCTGCATCCTTGGGAGGCAGGACAGTCATCACATTTAATAATACTTTGTTTTTCATATACAGTCATGGACACTGAGCATGACTTTTGATGTACCTTGTATTCAGGACAACTTTTACTTTTCATGAAATACAAACTTGCCTGCCTCTTAAACTGCACATACCCTATAGCGTCGTTACTATACGAGTGTCGCGAAGATCTGAAAATATAAATATAACCAATAAATAACCTTAGAGCAGTTCACATAAGAATATAAGTATAGTTTAAAATGCTTGATAATCACTTAAAGACAACCTTTCTTCTATCGGAAATCGGTTGAGAAATGTTTTAACTGTCCGAAATGATTAAATGTAAATATAAAGAATATTTTACTTACGTTGTTTATTTGTGATTTCCATAGGTTATTTCACGGAAGTTTTTGTATTCATTTTTATTTATTGCATTGTATATCTTCTTTAAGCAGATTCACGCTATCAGCTTTAATATACTGTGGATTCATTTCGGTTCACAACATAAATTCAACCAACTCTAACAGCAAACGATATCATTTTTATTTGTCTTGTTTATTATGCATGTAGTGACGTCACTTGACATTTAAGGCAGCACTGTCGCCGTTTTGGGATTTAAAATCCACAGATAAAAAATCGAAAATTTCTTTTAAAAAATTAAAATACTTAGAACGTATTAAAAATTAAACTAAATACTGCATAATTTATGTTTACTTATAAGCTATCATACTGGATATATTTCATATTTTATTGTTATAACTGTCAAGTACCCAATTGGCCGCATTATTGCAGTTATTGCCCACGATCAAAGAATATAGTAACCTGTATAGCCACGATACATTATAGTTAGTGGCCATTTTTAACAAATCATAAAATAAAACACACTTCAACAATTTTTTTTTCCACTATAACATTGCTAGAATTTTAGTTTCTAAGTTGAAATGGCCATCAACTATACCACAGTACAAATATATAGATCCTTATCCTGTGACTATACTGTTCCTCCTTATTTTTATAACGTTTGTTTATATGTATAATATCCAATAAAACTTTGGCAAAGGGAGATCTACCACCGGGCTAAGTGACCATGCCCGGGGAGCGGCCGTGGTCCGACTCACAAAGTTCTTTATGCTCCGACTTTCGCGGTTCGGAACTTGTATATATGCAAGGTTTTTAGAAAACTTCGATAGTGTGATTCAGAATACTCGTGGCGCCATCTCTTGACGAGTAGTGGGGAGTTGCCATAATACAAACAATTATAGTTCATAAGATTTATTTTCCTATTTTATGAATTATTTTAAAAAAGTGTTCTGATTTGAAAGTTGTTGTAAATGACACATACGATGTTACGAGGCATTGCAGCTTATTCCTTTAACAGTCCAGCGTATCTGTGATTGACCTCAAGTAGGAATGTAATATTATCTAAGGTTGATTACACATGTCCATGGGCAGCAGGAGCCACTTGTCATAAGGTGGACTGTATGCTCATCTGTTACATCTATGTTATACAAGAAAGTTAAACATGCGCGGTTTCGTATTTTGGGTCTTCAAAGTGCCTTGTACCCCGCTTTATGGTATCTCACCGAATATTCATTATAAAGTATTTCTTTTATGCTTTACCTAGGGTACATAAAATATACTCCCACCGTGTAGAGTCGGGACTCGGGATCCGAACAGTGCTACTGTATCCCTCGCCTGTTGTAATAAAAGCAACTAAAAGGGGGATTCCGAGATTGCGGGCGGTACGAGCTCGAACCGCCTACCCATCGGCACCGGAAAGAATGCCAGTATGTGGACTATGTGGCCGCATGCTGCCGTAAGCAAGCAAGATGGAGTGGGAGCAGCGTAATTTGCTTCTCTAGGGCAGAGCCCGATAGAAGTACCGCACTCTGAGAACTCCGATTGCAGATCCCGGACTCCTCCACGTTGCGCCAAGGGCCACCTGGGTTAATGGTTAAAAATCCTACAAAATCATTATCACTCCCACGGCAATGGGCACCTTTTTGAAGGTTCCCCCCTCGATAACAAAGAATAGGTTGTACTCCTATATAGTCCATTAGTGTCATTACCTATACCTACGTAATATACATATGTACGTAGGGATTTTATAGATATTTTATTCAAGGGGTGAGCAAACCATAAACATTGTTATTTTTTAAAATTGAACTCGATAGTGAAATGAGGAGTGTTATATAGATACATCAAAAAAGAAGCGTTATGCAATTTATTTAAACACTATTCTTAATGTCCATTGTACATAATAAAACATAAATTGTCTAAACACTTATTATCAAGTAATAATTACAATAATTAATAATAATTGTGCAACTAGAATACGCATAGGTGCTAAAAATACGAAAAGATCTGCTTTAAGAATAACTTAATAATAATAGTATATGACATCATACTAAGAAATCTTCAGTGGGAGCTTGACTAGAACTAGCTGTCGGACGCTGAAATGAACCTAAATTAAACAATGGCGTATTGAAATTTTTATTTACAGATCCTTGAACGGGAGATGCCGTATTGTTGAATGATTGAACAGGCCTCTTGCCTATTATTAGTGGAAAACATTCATCAGATATGCATGACAGCGCATTTTGTATCCTTTTCATACGATTTGAACATTCTTCAAAATGATCAGTTAAATATTTTAACTCTGGAACTGTGCCAAGATTTTGGTGGGTTTTCAATGTTTTATCTATAATTTTTAAACCATCTGTAGAAGTAAAAGCTATTTTTTCCCCACTGTAAAAAAACATTTCAATGTCTGTTCCATTTTCCATGAGCTGACATTTTGCCAAAGAAGAATACAGTGTAATTTTTGGAGTTTTAGCTTTAACTAGATCTACGAAGCGTGAGGCGTACAAATATTTTTTCCAATGTTTTTGAGGCAAATTGTGGTACGAAAATACTTCGTCAGGGCCCGGATCATGCTCTGTATTAGGCATTCTCCCTTTATCCTTATCAACTGAGTATATGACTATTTTCATTCCATCTTTGGAAATTTTACATATCTCTACCACCTTTTCTTCTCTATCTTTGCCTCTCTTCTTAATAAACTCAACAATAACACCAGAAGGTTCTATTTTTAATATAGCATTTCTTGTTCTATGTGATATTGCAGGTAATCTTTCTGCACAAAGAGGTGGAACACTTAATACATTGGAATTAACAAGACAAGGCTTTGGAATGTTTTCTTTATTTTCGTACATCGCATCTACGCTGTTAGAACTTCCAGATCCACTACATTTAATATCCAACCTTTTAATATTCTCCAAGAGACTAGAATTACTGTTGAGAGCATTGGCTGTTTTTGGAAAATGGAACTGTGCATTAGGTTGATTTTGGTGTTTAAAATCAAGTAACTCAGTCATGCCAATTTCATTGTTGTTCACTTTGTACATATGTCTGTTGCTATTTACAGATGTTGAATTGCTTTGACACTTTTCCGAAAATACATTAAAAGAGTTTGATTCATACTGTTCTGCTGGCAAAAGATTCCCTATATTGCGTTCTCCGTTATAAGAAATTTTACTTTCAGTTTTTAATTTGTTACTATGTTGTGTGCTATGCAATGTTGTTAGGAATCCAGAATCTCTTGACAGATCTTGCTTAGTATGGAACACAGTGTTTAAAAAGGGATGTTCCATTATCCCTTTAAGGGTTATTCGCTTGGATGGATCCTTACATAAAAGCTTTTGTAATAAATCTTGTGCTTGGAGAGATAACTCTGCAGGTATATTATAATCAGCATTAATAACTTTATTAAGAGTGGTTTTGACATGCTGAGTATGAAAAGGAGGACTGCCAACTAACAAAGTATACAACATACAGCCTAATCCCCATACATCTGCTGGTAAACCATGGTGTTCTCTTGATGCTACCTCTGGGGATATATAATTTGGTGTTCCACACATAGTAACATGCTTTTCATCGGGCCCATTCAATTGTGTCGCCAATCCAAAATCAGCAATTTTCACATTAAGATCTTTAGTCAATAACAAATTATTCAAAGATAAGTCTCTATGTATAATATTATGAGTGTGAAGATACAATACTCCACTCACTACTTGTCGAAATATGTCAGCTGCAGCCTTTTCAGAAAGGCCACGCATACCCAACTTAAAATGCTTAGCTAATTCGCCATTATGTGCTAATTCAAGTATTAAATAAACATAGTGTGCGTCCTCAAAGAATGTAAATAATTCTAAAATAACAGGATGTTTTAAGCGAGAATGTATGGTGACCTCTTGTCTTACTCTTCCTATCATGCCAGCACTGGCCATGAGGGCTTTGTCTATCATTTTGATAGCAACAAATAGACCGGTTTGTCGACATCTTGCTCGATACACATGCGCAAATCCACCTTTGCCCAAATGTTCTAATATTTCATAATCTTCAATTTTATCTCCAAACATATTTATATCAACTATGATATTCACCTATAATACTATTGTTCATATAACTCTTACGTATTTTTTTCAATCTTCTGACACTGGCCATTATTTTTGAGTATACTGAAACAAAACCAATTGAAACACTTATAAAACAAGCAAATAAAGACATTTGATTTTATTAAAATTGCAATATTCCTATATATTATATGATGAAGATGTGTATGCATACACACTTATGGATTCTATGTACGTGTGTATGGGTGTCTGTATGTAATATTTTTAGGTTTTGTATGAGCATAAACAGTAATTGCCCAAATAGGCTATGAATTCACACCTTGTAATAATTATTCAACAACTTACTTTTGCTCTATTTACCTTTTGTATGACCCACTTGGCGTCCTCTATACTTTTGTTGATAATCTCTTTTACTCTTTCAGGATCAGATTCGGTTTTATGCTGTTTATAGCTCTGAAATAAAAAAAATATAAGTATTATAGCTACTCAATTTATTTGAAAAATTGATTGTATGACTTTACATACATTCTTACGTACTTAAAAATGTAGTAAATACCATTGAAACATACTTTTTGTTTTATTGTTGGTAATGTGGTTTCATAGATATCCTACTGTTATTAAAATGTTTGGCCATTTCTACTTTATAGATATATGTAGTATGATAAAAAATTAAAATCGTTTAAGTCATGTTAATTAAATTCAGTAGATATTCTTCACCAGGCAGGGAATATTATCTAAATTACAATGTAATGTTTAATCTTTCATATTTCACTATATGATGTTCTATGTTTTGATATAAATAACAAAATTATATTTAAAGTTTCTATATAGACAGTTTATGTATATTTTCCTTCCAGTTAAGGTTTATTTTACATGCTATAATAGGAAAAAAGTGTATAATTAAGTACCTGTTTTATGGCGAATTTGTAGTATTTACAAGCATCAGGCGGTAACCTCTCACACTGGCGTAATAAATGCTTATAGAGCTGCAAGGATGTCATAACAACTTTTGAGTCACTAGATAATAGCCTCCCAAATTTAACAATCATTTCACGTATAAATTTCTGGTTGAAGATATATTATTTTATGAAACAACAATTACATAATTGAAAGACATTGAAGTATCTCTGTTATTTTGTTTGAATTTGATTGACGTTTTTTAATGCTTGATCTTATACATATAAGACGAAAATAATCGAAATATTCAGCCGAGTAAAGATAATTGTTGACATGTAAAAAAGTTGTTATAAAAACGCAATATATTTTGTAATACTAAAGTAAAATAATAATTACAGCTAATGAGCAAATGATACAAAATTAAATACGATTATGATTCTAAATAAAAAATAACTATTATATGGCAACACAAGATTTTAATTAAATTGTTTTATTGTAATTATAACGTGAAAATATAATCGTTAAAAATATTCACTTTTCGCTATTATACTTAAATAATAAACGCTATAAAGTATAATTATAAATATATAGATTTTAATCTGTGATTTTGAAGAAATAATTGACAAAATAAGTATATATCTGTGGCTTCTTTTTATAGTATGATCTGTGATGTGATTTCTTCGCAAAGTGATATTTTGTGTCTTGCATTGCATTGCATTGCAATTGCATTTATGTATGCTAGTTGTTGCGCGTTTGCAAGTCGAGAATAAAATTAACTAAATGAAATAGTCCCAAACAAAAATCCTCCCATGTTGTTCATGTTGATAAACAGCCGCGAGTGCGTTAAAAATATGTAATGCTCTTTCTTAGATATTGTCTGTCCAGTATTTTAATGATTCATCTAAAGATTAGTATTATGATAAGTGATAAGTGAATAATATTTCTTTTTATGTTTGTGATTGTGTATTATTTTGATAATGATTCGTTAGCGCTAATGTGGCATGGCACTTGTAACAATCCGTCGTACACCCAGCGTGCAGACACCAAGGAAAACGGTGAGTAACGAAAACGGATGTGTAGTTAGGTCAATAATTTGACGTACAGGGCTAAAGAAAAGGATCAACAAAGTGTTTCGTTAAAAAATTATACTGTTCCAACATAGGTCCGACTTGTAGTCTATTAAAGCAGTGTTGTAGGATATTAAAAAACAAGACTTATATCTTGCTGTTGCTGATTGAAGGTGTACAACTTTTGTTAAAGGTACTTTATTTGATATCTATATTAAATTATTTGTTTACTACTCCCACCCTTTTATTAACTTTCAGTTACATCTTGACTTTTGTACTGTTATAATATTTATTTACTTTTAATTGTTACAGAATTCAGTAACGAAATTATGAATCAAATAACACTAAGATAATAACAAGAAATTAATGTATCTCTTCGTCCTGTAAACAAACTTAATAAACCTTCCCACTGTTGACAGTGAATATTTAATTTTAAAATTAGAATTTCCTAAAGCAAGAGAGACCAAGATAATAACCACAATACAGTCATGAAGTAGAGACAATAGTTTTGAAAACAGGTGTCCTTGCTTTCCTATTGCCAACACAATGGATATTGCAACTGTCCCAAGAGAATAGGCATTTTAATCTTTTGGTAATAGAATTGAATCTCAATTTTCGTATCATGAATCTAACTTTAATTATTTATAATGCCCTGTTGGACTGAGTTGGTTAAAAGTGTAAAATAATATTGTTTACGATAAAAACACAACAACTGTACATTATGTTTCTGACTGATAGTTTTTATATCCAACAAGTAACAATCGTAGACTTTTAATTTTTGTGGGATGGATTTTTTATACATATATTTTTGGATACACATACAGTCAGACAGTGTCAAAAATGAATGAAGAGAATGTTATTGAGTAAGAATTAAATACAATTTTAATTAAACATGTAGCAGCAGTATTCAATATTGGATGCAGAAAAGGTTTCAAATACAGTTATAGTATTTTTGGGAGTTTTTAAAGACAAAACCTTTAAATACCATAAAAAAAGTATGAGTTGTTCGTTAACCGGCTATTTAATTTTTTGTACTCTCAATGTTGAATATTTGGTTGCATGCAGTATTCATGTGTAAGGCAGTATTATCCTATATATTTTATAATGTTTCTTTGTGTCTCGTGTGAAAAGCCCATAATTCCATAGTTAACCCAAGTTAGAAGTAAATTCAACAATTTAACACATAGAAACTCAGTTTAACAAATCTACCAAGCGATTGACAATGACCAACAAGTTTAAATGGTCTTATGAATTTACATTATAATAATTTATTGTTATTTTCATTGTGGTACTACTGTCACAACTTTTTGTACATAATTCTTTGGAGTAATAGTACTTTTAAAAGTTAAAATCTCTATTTTACATTGTATTTAATTTATTGGCACTATGTCAGCGGATAGCTTTCAGAAATAGCTTTTTATTTATTAAATATAGATCTTAAGCATTAATTGAAAAAAAAATGAACCAGTGAGAAGCTGCTAATCAATAGAATATCTTTAATCAATATTTGCTACAAGTAATGTTGAACTTAAAAACTTTTGAAACATGTGATTATTTCGTTATGTTACTTATTCTTTGATCTCCCTGGACAATCCATTCAATTTTATAAAAAAGCTCTATTCTCAGAATGGTAAATAGCCTTTCATAAATTTTTATCTAAACATATGAAATTGTAAAGTTGTTAGGATGAACAGTGTTGTAATTTTCTTTTATTTTTATCTTTTTTTTATGGCATAGTATACAAGTGAAACAAATATTTGTAAATGTAAATACATTTTAATAGATTCAGTAATCAGTAATCATGGAACAATGAATTAAAACAGAAATCATCTTAATTAAAATTACATAAGCATAATAAAAAATATTTGCTAAAATTAATTCATGTTTATCAAATAAATATTGAGTAAGAAGTATATATGAAATAATGCATGATTATTTATTTGTTTGTTTTATTATTATTATTATTATCTCAATTACCAAAATAATTGGATTGTTACAGGATGAGGAAGAAAAATCAAACGAAAGTGCTGAAGACGATGTTGGAAACAAAGCCAACAAGAGGTAGGTCATAAGGAATGTTCACAGAAAATCTCGTATTTCAAATACTTTGGGCCTTTTCTGTCATGCGTGTGTATCTGCATGCGTGTCCCACCCGCACGCGTGCATTCTGTTTGCTCTACGCGACCCGCATCCGTGTGCAACACGCGTGTCGACGTAAACCCGCACGATAAGAATAAGGCCTTAAATGGCTTTCCTTAAACCTATAGATAATCAGAAATATGTCTCAAATGGGCTTTAAAAAACTGTATGCAAAATGTACATAAGAAGTTGACATATATTTTCGTTTACTACTTAAATACGAGTATTATTTAAGGATAACTCAACCAGTCTTGAGATATTAGCTTAAATTATTCGTCAATTGTAGAAAAAAGACGTGCCTCTTAAGACTAGTCGACACCTACAACAGATATACAGTTATTAAATTGACCTACATTCTATATGACTTATCAGAATTGTAACCGTATTTATTAATTATTATATTAATTAAATGGCTATTCTATAAAATAATTAATTACATAATTGAAAGGCTACTTGATTCCACCGGTAATCTCAGCCGTTTACATTATACGACACGTTTTTTCAATCGGTGGGCTGCAACTCCCGGGGGTATCTCGGTTAGATATCGTGAGGGTTGCAGGTCGTGGTCAGACGTGGGTATGAAAGATCTTGATCTTAGATCATTTAATCGAATTAACTTCGATAAAATCGTCAAAGAAATCGATCGGCGAGTCCTTAATATTTTACACGATTTCCGTAAAGAAAGGTGTTGTGTACCGATTTTTCAGGCTGCGAATTAAATCGATCTTAAATTCTATATTTTCCGGGAACAATCGACATCTGTATTCAAGAGAACTCTTAGCAGCTAAACGATAAGGCACACATTACAAAAAGTCTTTAACGAAATAATGAGAGCGTAAGCGCAACAACTTTGAAGAGTGAAGTCTACTATAATGTTCAAGGTCTTATAATAAAAAGGTCGCTTATTGCGAAGCTGAGGGGGGTCGCAATGATAAGTTCGGTTATTAGATATTTTGGGGGTCGTGACAGTGTAGTTGTGAAACAACGCGCTACAGTAATGGCTTCAATGTAGATTGCCGAAATATGAAATCGTGTCGTACCGTCGGTCCTCCTAAACACCAATTAACCGACCAATGAGTTTCATTTTATATCATTGTTTATAAAATTTATATTGTCTATCGTCCACTTTGAGAGTTTGTATTTCCTAGCGGTCTTTAAAAATCAACAAGGAATGTGGTTTTGACTTGTGCTTATAACACTTTAAAAACGAATCAGCCATCGCCTCCTAAATCGCTCCAACACCCTGTTCTCCCCAATTTTCTGTGGGCCCTTTACCGCCGCAATATACCTTCAGAGCCCACAAGGGGGCTTCACTTTCAGATACTCGTACTTATAATATTGTCAATTGATTTTTACAATATATCTAAATACGTAATGTAGATGTAGAAAAATCTGTTATAATGTTATGACGTTTATCTTAATTGATTTGACACCGCCCCGTTTGATATTCATTTTCATATTTCCATTGACGTATCTATTTCCAATCGCACTGATCTAACAATGGCTCTGGATCATTGTTGACCTATTTCTATGTGAGATTATCGTTAGTTACATTTACATGTAGAGTCAGCATTTACATAACTGATGGCATCTGTTGATTTAGTATTCTGAGTGGCAAATGCATTTAGAAAAGCCTAAAACAGGTTTAAAAAAGAATCCAACTTTAACAGGTGCCATGGTTTAACTGTTGATGAACCACGTATACTTCGAAAAAGCTAAGTTTGTTTAACTCTAATTTCTCCCTATTTTGGCTACTCTACCATACTACAGATGGTAAGAAATAAAAATAAAAGATGGTGTAATTAATGGCGACAAACCTGACAACGTTCCCTAACGCGTATGATTTAAAACTTCAAAGGTACAAATGCAACGAGAGAATTAATTCTAGAGAATTTCTTACAAGTGTAAGGTGTGTTTCGTTCTGACAACGTACTTAATACTTACGAGTAGTACTTGATTAGGTAAATTCCTGATACACGCTCGTTTTGTTACCAGTTCGATAAACAGCGTCGTTAAGATAATCACGTCCGGGCCCATTAAACATGTTAAAGTCGTTAAAATTAGGTATACCAATAGCAAAGGTCTCGTAACAAATTACTTATGGGTAAATACTAATTTTCAATACTTCTCTACGAGTATAAATAGCTTTTTTACGCTTATAAGATTGCGTTTGTTTTACGGGATTTAGTTAGGGGTTAGGTACCGCGATGGTACCAGTACAAATACATAGTATAATATCCGCATTCAAAATATTACTATTCTGGTAAAATATGGGCCACCTGATGTGACAATTGTCGCTTCTGTGTATCTATTGTAGCCAAGATCATAACGTTGCTCTTTCCATTTGCTGCAAGTAAATAACACGATTTAAATTAATTATTTTAATATTTTAATTAAAAAAAATAGGGATACATTGATGTGTGTCAGTTGATTCCTCAGCAAACACATTTTTAAATGTTTCTTTCCTGTTGGTTTGATTTGGAGTCTTTTGGTGAGATACACATAATCCAGGTACCTACATCTTTAAGGTATATGAAATGCCTGATCATGTTAAAAAATAGGAAATTGTATAGCTTTGCCTTTCCTTAACTCTACATAATTAAAAATGTTATTTTACGTTATGTGTAATGTTAGTGTATTTTCGCCGTCCAAATGCAACAAGAGTGTTCGCGTGTAGCGCGTAGCATGTTCCCTAGCGCCTCGTGTTCCTGTTGTGCGTCGAGTCTATATTTACGCGGCAGTACGCTCCGCTCCGAGGGAAGCCGTGACGTTACCCGGCGGGCGGACACAACAGCCGATTTGCTTCTTGTGCGCCGTACTATCGTTCGGGGCACGCCGCATGGTGCACCGTAGAGCAGCGGCCGGAGCGCCGCGGCTGACAAACTTGACAAACCGCATCCGACGGAAAATCGCGGCCACAAATCCGTAGTTTTTTAGTGCAAGTGATCGTATTAAGTGACATTGCGATTGTGTGTGACTTCACTCCGTTGTTGATGTTGGTAACATGGTCGCGTTTGGGTAAGCAATACATAAATGGCAATGTTATTGTTTGTCGTTAACAATTTTTAACTATACGCATTGCGCTAATTTTTGCATTATCTTATATTAATTGGTGAGACGATCCAACTTGGTATCATTCATAGTGCTCTACGCAATTTTTTTGGCCAAAGAAATTTGTTTATTAATTTATTTAGTATACATATAAGAATGATTTAGCAAATTAAAGAAACCATAATTAGATATTTTCATAATCCTAAAATAATTATAACTATTTATGTTGGAAATAGACTACAATTTGATTTATTATGAGTTTCTAAAAAAATGGTACTTAATATAGGTAATATAAAGTACAATAAGTACAATGACATATATGTGCCAGAGAGAGTAATATTAGATTCAGTGTGTTTACTTTTTATTGACACAAACAGTACCTACTCGTAAGTCGTATAGTTCTAATTTTATTTTGATTACTCAGGAGTTTTTGTGACTATTTAAGTAATAATAAAGGTAAGGAAAGTAACTAACTACGGCGAGGCTGAATGATACCATGTCCTTGATTGCAAACAATAAACTTACAATTTTGTTTTGTGTTTATATTTGAGCCAATCACCCTTAGCAAGGTTACTTAAAAGTTCTTTTGGAGAGTTTCATAGCAGTTTTTTATTCTAGTGTTTTTTACGATTTTTTTTCGAAGTTATGAAAATTTTAACATTTGTTATTGCAACAATATTTTATAAACATGTACATACGTAGATAGAGAGCTAGCAACTTAGCAATGCAACACTTGCGTGGCGGTCGAATTTGTCGTATCAGTAATATCTGCTCGTACAACTAACGCAAATTATATTTTTGTGTCTGCTTAGCTTTTACATGTTACATGTACATAGTTTTCTGTACTTGATACAAAATCTGTACAAATAAATAAAACGTATGTGTGTGTCAGTAATTCCTTAGAACTATTTCCAGTCGTTTGTTAATTACCGAACCCATTTAGGCGAGACTTTCACGTGAAGATAGAGAAAAAGTTTGTGTCTTGTGACTCTGAAAATACAATACCAGTGGATTGTCCAGAGAGTACGAAGGCGCTATAGCGTAAAAGAAGTAAGAGCTCGTTTGTAATGAGTAATATCAAACTTCTTCCCAAAGCCTTTAAAGCCGAATTTTATTTCGAATGCGTAGTCTAAAAAAATATAATAGACAAAAATCAACCCCTATTTTACCGCCTTAGGAGTTGATTTACCAAAACAGCGTCGAAAACAAGAGTTTAATTGTTGTAACCAAAAAGCTAAATATGTTCTAATTTCCATACTGCTTGTTTCAAAATTGGCGGAATTTAACAAACTTCCAACCCTTATTTATTGCTTCGATTGTGGCATATCTATAAATCCTTTCTTAGGCAGTACCTATATTATACAATGAACCCGTTGTCTAAATTTCATGATTCTAGCTTTAGTACCTAGTTTAGGCTCTGTTTTGTTTGGGCAGTCGGTGAGTAAGGGAGTAAGATTTTATTCGTTTTTATATATAAAGACTTAGATGACAATCCAGGAACGTAATGGTGGCACCATTAAGGAAGGTGATGGTACCAAGATAGGATGATAGTTCTCAATATGTATGAATATACAATGACGGTCGTTACTAATGATCATTCTATCCAATTTTTGTCAATCACAGATCAAATGTTATCAATTTCTAGTGGGTGATAGGCAAAACATAGGGTAGATAGAGTTTTTTTTTTTATAATATAAGAGTAGCAGACGAGCATGCAGTTCACCTGATGGTAAGTGGCTCTGCCGCCCATGGACATCTGTAATCAACCCCAGATAGGATTAGATATTCCTACCTGAGGTCGGCCACAGATGCGCCGCTACCCCTGAGGACTAAGCTGGAACGCCTCGGAAAAGTCTGTCTCCCTTACCACACCCTTCAAACCGGAACACAGCAGCGCTTAACACTGCTGTTATTAGGTAGAAATACGTGTGGCGGTGGTGCCGCCGGAGTCGAACCACAAAGGGTTCTACCACCTTTAGATTATTTACGAGCGTAAGTCTTGGTCAATTGATATTGACGTTTCATTCCAAGTTGCAATAAGACATGTAAAAACATTTTATCATAGTATGTTTTTTTATTTTTAATAAAAAAAAACAATGGTTTTTCAATACAAATACTTGCTCATGATTAAAATATACGCCATAATTTTTAGTTGTTCAGGATTATTTGTTTCTAAAAAACGACGACGAAATTAATAATAAATAAACAATTCATTACTTTGATACATTATCCTCATTTCAATTAGTTATTTTAATTTCTTGTAATTCCTTTGACATTTTAGTATGAAATATTTTTTCCCTTATGTGGATTTTTTAAATTTGTCCATGCATCGCTAGGAATAGGTTTCCTTATGGCGTGTCTAAATTTCTTCTAGTCTTCTTTTGCTCCAACCTTTATCAACTGCCTTATAAGGCTTTTAAGTATACTATATAGTAATATTTTGTTATATTTTGTACCCGCTCAAATTCATTTTTACGTACAGGATTGTGAATCATCCATCAGGGGTTTAAAGTCCTTCGTTGGGCACATATATTTCCTCCTAGAATAATGAATATTGAACCTGTTAATTACGACAAAATAATACACAATACTAATTTTGGTGTTTCGAATGACGTTCGGACTATATAGTTGGGTTTATACACATTTAAACTTATGATTATTTTCAAAAACTGATATACATACTTATTTCTAATCTTACAACTAACCTGCATATGTAAGTCTGTTATTATAATGTAAAAACTTTAAAGTAGTATTGTATAACACTTACTAACGAACCTTGTTGTGAAAAAAGAACATCATTTTGGAAAGTTTGATGTAAAAATAAGCAATCTTTAACCTTGTTCAACAACAGAAGGTGATTTCTGATAGTAAGGTTGCTTTAATCATTAGAATTTATTTTAATATTAATTATAATATTTAATAATTATTTATATCAAAATGGGCGAATTAGCAGTTTTACGCGGACTATACTAAACATTACATTACAACTCCAGCTACAACATCAATAATTAATATCCTTTAAAAGAGGCAATTATGCACACGCATGGAGTTTCTTGCGCCGCATCTTCTCCATAGCGAAACACCTTTCGTAACGGTGGTAGTTTGTTGACTTTCAAAAAGTATTGTATATGAATCAATTTTGAATAAATGACATTTGAATTTGAATTAAATTCTTCAGTTATAGTTTTTTTCTTTGAGGTGCAACTATATTCGTTTATGATGTATTATATCTTTAGAAGTACAGCATTTAAAGATTTGCTTATTACGTATCGAAGAAAAGAATTCTTGAAGGATAACATCTACTTATATTAGTATTATTTTTCTATGAAATTGAAAAGTCTGATTCGTTGTGATAAATAACCCAACGCATCATTCCAAAACTTCACATTTACTGGGAATTAAATTGTTCATTAACAAAATGTAGGTATATTTTTGAACGAGTTTGCTCCGTGCGTTCGTACGAAAAACTGTGCCTATGTAATGATTCATAAGGAATAAGATGTATACAAGGAAAGGGCGCTTAAATATTTATATAAAACCAAGTAGTTCCGGAAATTGTAATTACATAAACTAATATAAGGATATTAAATTTTATGTGTTGTTTACATTAAGTGTATGGAATTTGTCATCACGAGTCCGAGACTCGTAGAGTTTACCTCTTAGCTATTACGAATTTAACACACAAGATCGCGTATACCCCTGATTTTTTTCTACACAGTGACGTCAAATATATGAGTTAATTATTTACTTTCAGCAGTTAAAAAAAACCTTTGTACAATACATAAGGTTAATTACAGACCTACACTTATATACCTACTGGTTAAAAATCTGACCTTTTTATCATATACGACTAGCATTGAGCACGCATTCCACTAGATGCTAAGTGACTGCTGCCGCACATGGACATCAGTAATCAACCCCAGATGGATAAGATTCTTATCTGAGATCAACCACATATGCGCCACTACCTCTGAGGACTAAGCTGGAACGCCTCGGAAAAGTATGTTTCCCTTACCACAGCCTTCAGACCAGAACACAGAAGTGCTTAACACTGTTGTTATTAGGTAGAAATAGGTGTGGCGGTGGTGCCGCTGGAGCCGAACCACAAAGGGTCTTATACAACCACTACCACAACAACCTTTAATAATCTGAATAACTTATATCCTTAGTTACGAGGCTAAGTAAGACTTGTAGGTTCTTCTACTTATGTTACGTATGTACGTTGCTGCATAAATCATAAACGAAATGAAATTCTGGTTACCAGATATTAGGCGGTCCAACACATCAATAGTTGAATGAATTATTTTCTGTTTCTATGTACCTATTATATTAATAAAATTGTAATTGAAACTCATTAGTTCTGGTGCGATTCGTTCTTGCATGTGCCAATTCCAATTGAGAATCGGGACAAACTTATTGAACTAAATCGATTCATTTGTAGTTTTGAAATTTGTCTTTGATGTTCGTGAAACTTGCTTATGTCATAGTGTTTCGATAACATG
This sequence comes from Epargyreus clarus, assembly GCF_041222505.1. Taxonomy (NCBI): domain Eukaryota; kingdom Metazoa; phylum Arthropoda; class Insecta; order Lepidoptera; family Hesperiidae; genus Epargyreus; species Epargyreus clarus. Next base: position 8,690,033 of record NW_027332233.1, read on the forward strand.
AAAATATCTGTCTATAAATAATAATAACTATTATTTTATAAGTATATTTACGTATTTATCCTATAACGGAATCTTATTAAAACACTTGAAGTTTTATTTTTATTGTCCTCGCGGGCTAATTTTGAACATCGCTGGACTTACTTTAACGAAATTTCTACCCTATGAAATATTTGTTCATAGCGGGAATTCCCGTAAAATCTGAAGTACCTACTGGCAGCTATACGAGGGTGAAACCTTGAAAGGAGTCTCAATATCAAGTTTAATTATATTTAATTACTCTTTCACATGACTTTAAATTTTGTTAACTATGTTAAAAACAATGAATTATTTACTGTTGCGATATTAATTTCAACTGGCACTTGACCTTGACAGTAATGCACGGAGTTGTGTGTACTACCACTTGTCTTCAGACTAAGCGAGGCAATTAGTTAATGACCATGTAGTCCACCTATGATAAGTGAGCTGGAGTCCATACATAATTGTCACCAACTTTAGATAAGAATGTTGTTCATACCCGAAATCCAGCTGGGTCATCTATTAATATAAGATTAAGTCTGCCGTGTTATCCATCAAAGCTAGAATACAAGAACTACACTGTTGTACGGCGGAAATAATCGCGATGTTGATGTTCAAACAGTATTAGATACATCCTTTACAGCGAAGGAATCTTTAAAATCCGTCTCCAACTTCTCCTTTAAGGGAAAAATGCAGATCACTCCCTTGCATAATACCTTTTTATATTTGCACCGTAGATGATTGGTAAACTTGGGGTGCATTCAGCTTGAAAAGGCTCCTTTGTTATATTATTGTTTGTTTGGACACAATGTTTACGGAAGGGCTAATTAGTAAGTAACACAAAATCAAATTATCTTAGAAAACCTGTAAAAATTGTGTTATTTTTATTTGAGGGCATTTTTTATTACATAAGATTGTTCTATACTTCGTATGTATAACCTTAGCGTGAAAAACGATTTCAGATTGCTATCATTCGTTATCGCTTGTTGCGTTAATAATTTGCTAAGATTAATAGTTTTAAATTATGCAGTTAATTATATTTTCTTTCTTAATAAATTAATGTTTATGTGGTAGATTGGCAGTATATTTGTACATTGGATGATTCTACTCAATCAGTTGATTAGTTAATGATAGTGTACTTACGGTCCATATTAGTATACAGGGTGAATTTTTAAAACGGGCCTTCAGGGCCAAATCCGAAACTATAAGGATTAGCGAAAAATGCTGAAAGGAGTTACGAGGCCGATTTTGATAAAAACTAAAACTGCATCATTACTTTTTTAAAATAACTTTTTCCCTAGCCGGGAATCGAACGAGTTCATTTTGAAAAAAAATACACCCTCTATATTATTCCACTATCTGATAGTGTTGCTTATAAGGATCAATATCTGGGAAGTAATGATAAATGACAAACTAAAGGAAAAGCCTCAATTTTAAGAAAATACATATTTCTTTATATTAATTTGGCAGTTAAGTTCCCGCCATTCATCAATTTAAACATTTCGCGTATTAACAATTTTTTGGCTCAATGTTTCAAATCATTCGAAATGAACGTTTTGTTCTTCAAGAATTTATATTTTTATGTCAGACTTAGTTAAGGTTACTTTTAGGACCATTATAATAGATTTAACTTGCTATGGGCGGAGTTTCGTTTAATACAGATGTAAAATTGACAATTTGCGATAATGTCTTTTTCGAGTCAAATCCGAGTGAGAGTATAAACAAAGAGATATAGAAAATCATATTTACTGTTGAAACGTAGTTATAAACAACAAACAATAACCATTTACTATTTAATCACTTATCTATTTTTATTAAAAAATAAATCCTAAAAACGGGGGTAATTTACTTGCCAAACTATTACTTTCTCATACTAAGCCGTATGTCACGGTTATAACATCAAATAATTAGTTGATTAACCAACAAATTCTTCAATGGTATGACTTACGTATGTTTCTAAAGAATTACACATAAATCATTTGTTATGTATAATCCTTAAGGATTAGTATGGCAATGTATGGAAAAATATGTATTTTCTTTAAAAAAATCCTTTTCCTTTAATTTGTCACATAACATTACTTCCCAGAATTTGATCCTTATAAGCGACACTATTAGATGGTGGAATAATATAGAGGGTGTAATTTTTTTCAAAATGAACTCGTTCGATTCCCGGCTAGGGAAAAAGATATTTTAAAAAACTAATGATCCAGTTTTAGTTTTTATCAAAATCGGCCTCGTAACTCCTTTCAGCATTTTTCGCTAATCCTTATAGTTTCGGATTTGGCCCTGAAGGCCCGTTTTAAAAATTCACCCTGTATACTTGTTAGCGATTATATTTTCCTGAGTCATTAGAACAATAAAACTTACATGAGCCAATAATAATAGAATAATATCGCCATGTACCCATTATTTTATGGCGTAAAAAATAATGGGAGCATTTAGAAAATAATTGGATTTGAGCAAAGAGATGTGTAATTAATTTTCAGTTTCTGTAAATTGACGTAGGCCTTTTTTGTCCCTGTAGTCTCGGGAATAGAATAGGGCTACGGTATTCCCTGCCTATCGTAAGAGGCGGCTAAAAGCGGGCTTCCGGGATTGCGGGCGGCAAGAGTAGGAGCTCGAACCCTCCAGCAAGCCACCCCGGGAAGGACGACGGTATGTGTGGTCGCATACCGTCGTAAACACCAAATGATGTGGGAGAAGCCAAAAGTACTCCCCCAGGGCAGAGCCCGATCGGGGCATCGCGCTTGGAGGACTCCGGTTGTGTTCCCTCGGAGATCCCGGAGTTCTCCAACAAGCGTTGAGGACGGCCACCGGGGGGGTTTTATTGCGGTAAAAATCCCACATAACCCGGCGTCGCTCCCATGTCGTCGGGTAGCGTTTGAAGGTGTCCCCCTCGTAAACAAAAAAAAAGGTCTGGCATTTTGGGCTATAAGAGAAACATGCTCAATGAAATAGTTACAATTAAAAAATGCAACGTACACGTAAAAAAATATTAAATAAATGAAATTATAGATTATTATTTATGTGGTTAATGCGTCTCGCGTGCATAGCCCCATATCGGCGTACCAAGCCTATTGTGTAGGTTTGATTATGTGCCTGACACACAATTTTGATAATGATTTTAAATGTTTACTGGGTGTTAGTGCACTCTTTGTGTATGTATGTGGAACGTACCCTATAGTAGTGTTGGGACATGAATGTAAAATCCATTATTTAGTTCCTAAACGAAATAATTTCCATCCGGCGGAATTTATGGTAATTAATAATTAATTATTCGAGAGTCAATGTTGCATTATATAGTTGAGCACTTTTTATACTCGTGAGTCAGTTTGTTGTATTTTTTTACAGTTGTATTTGAAACATGCGATGTTAATTTATTTTTAAGTATCTGTGATTATTTACTTAATGTATTTTGCATCCTTTGCACAAAACATTGAAATAAAGTGTAAAAAATAATTGGTTGCAAGGTAACGAGGTATTTAGAGCATTACAGTTAGCATATTACGAAGAATTTCATATAATATAATTATATTACTTTCAATTAATTAGTACTAGTTTTGGTAATTCGTTGGTACTAGAATATTAAATCTAACACACGTCTACGAACGTAATATGAATTAAATCTCTTGTAAATTATAATCCTATCTTGTCATACTTTTTCTTTACGTAAGATAAAGTCGATATTTACGAATTAAATCGATTAAGCTAGTGTACTTAATTCTCCTAATATGATTTGACCGTTTTGTTTGCAATATTGACAAATTGCTTTATTAATTTAACATATAATTCTATACTTATATAAAAATAAAAAGTTTGTCTGTAGGTAAAGGTGGTAGAACCCTTTGTGGTTCGACTCCGGCGGCACCACCGCCACACCTATTTCTACCTAATAACAGCAGTGTTAAGCGCTGCTGTGTTCCGGTTTGAAGGGTGTGGTAAGGGAGACAGACTTTTCCGAGGCGTTCCAGCTTAGTCCTCAGGGGTAGCGGCGCATCTGTGGCCGACCTCAGGTAGGAATATCTAATCCTATCTGGGGTTGATTAAAGATGTCCATGGGCGGCAGTAGCCACTTACCATCAGGTGGACTGCATGCTCGTCTGCTACTCTTATATTATAAAAAAAAAAAAAAAAAAAAAAGGTAATTATTTTGAACACCGGTTTTTAAATTATGCTGTATTACATTTGCAAGTAAATATTTTAAAGTAGATATATATAAATATACGAATTTCTTTAAATAAAAATTTAAAATTTGTTAAAGAATACATCTGAAATTTTCTATCTGTAATCTAATCATGTATTTCTCTCACAGACCTGTATCTAGTTTCTCTAATGTGAAATTTAAAAAAAATACTCTATTATAGTCTCCAGTGAATATCTTCAAATTTTAACACAATAAAAAGGTTTTCCTAATTAGATGTTACTTAAAATGCGCGCAGAGTCGCGGACGGAAAGCAAGTTCAAAATAAATGGGTAATGGACGAGGCAGAGTGGCGCGCTGCCCCAAATTGGCCATCGCGATGTGAAGAAGCAAGCTACAGATGCTCCGGCCGGTGTATATGTATGGGCGGGTAACGCTACTTTGGCAACACGCCGCCGCTCTATTTTTAACGAACCTTGAGAGCAACCGCCCTTGCCGTCGTAATGGATGCGACAATGTTATTTTGCTGCTAGTTTAAGCTCTATCATCTAATATTTTTATTGGCTATTATTAGGCGCTGTTTCACCTTTCCTAATAGGTGCCGTGATGCTTACTCTTCCCACATGTTTCCTCTGACGCTATTTTTGAAGACCTCACTGATTTGACGTTCGACTGCTTCCTTTGAACGTTATTTGGCCTATATTTAGGTAAATGTCACTCAGTGACCCCAGTCGCACAATATTTAAACTCCGTTCAATAAGTACGGTGTGGGCAGGTATTACAGACTTACAAGTCTGCGCAAATGTTAGTTACATATATTCATGCATATTTATGCTACGCAATAGGTTTATTATTGAAGTTAGTAAATTAAGAATAAGTGTGTTCTACACGTGTAGAGCGATACATACGAGATGTTAAACGAAATTGATAGGCTTGATATTATAGTTAGACGTACAGATATGAGGTTAGACTTGTATACGGTGGAAGCGAATGAGTAATCGCGGACGTTGAACATATTGAGGCAAAGCCGCGGCTCAAGGGCCTGGCGGCGAGTCGTCTCGGCAACCGGTGCCGAGTCGGACTCCGACTTGCGCCCGCGCCGCGCTGCGCCACTGTGGTGAAAGGAAGGTAAACGCTGCGCCAAGATAGATTGCCGCAACTTTACTAAAAATGGCGTCATTCATACATTTCGCGGTTGCATTATATTTAAAAAATGTTTATTGCCGAGTACTTCATGCGAATCTCAATCAACACGACCGAAGGACGGCCTGTTTTTCTTCATTTTTAAAGTACTTATTGCTAGCTTCGGTTGCTGACCTAAGTAGATTGTTCCCTGAATGTTACAGAAGCATTATTTGATTATGTATTATATTAAACGTGTATAATAATATTGTTTCAGTCTCAATGAGTGCTACTTCGCGAACAAGGGCGCGGCGCTGGTGCTGGGCGGCGCGGAGCACGGGTGCGCGGACCAGCGGCGGTCGCCGGCGCGGCCACATCCCCAGCCCGATATCCACCACCACCTTCAGTCCATGTTTTACTTGGTGCGCCCGGAGGAGACGCTCAAAATGGTACGACACTCCCTTCTCCAACTGGAGTGAGGTCACAGTGAATGTAAAGTTTTTAAAGTCAAGGCTTTTCGAAACATCAACAGTCAATTGTGCAGCAGGTATATTCTATACGGATTTAATTAATGCGTCCTCTTAAAGGCGTTGTATAGTACTCTAAATCTTATTTATAATCTAATCACGGATTGTCTTTATTATAGTAGTTAATGCTTATTTTTATAAATATGTATTGCGTAACCATAAGCAATGAATATATTTAAGTTCGTTTAAAACGAGAAACTAGACGTTTTAAACTTATGAAATAAAAGAGTTTGCTACTGTTTTACAACCGCGAATGTCATGAGGAATCATTAAACCTGGAGCTTACGTCACCATTCCTCCTACCTACGCATTATTAGTTGGAGATAAAATTCCATCGGATCATCCAACGGGTTAGCACATTTGCTATGTCTATAGTAGGGTTGAAAGACGCCATTCCCCACTTCTGTGATTGTTTAACAGGCTCGGTATCGTTCACAGTTACATGAGGCAAAGTATGTCGACATAGGCAAAGTGACCAATTGATCATGATCACTTTGCCTATGTCGACATGCTTTCACGATTGCTTTAATTACCAACTTAATTTTAATTTCTGCATGAAACAGAGGTAAACATTCAAGGGGACTTCTGACAAAAGCGAAAACATAATCTATGAAAGTGAAATGAATATTGAGGCGAAATTTGCGTCAAAGCATGACCTTGTCGGTGACGTGAACCCGATTAGATTTTCCTGACAAAAATCTTTTAACGCATCTACAAAGTTTCCTCTTGAAAATATCCAGGCGGTGAAACTGGAGAGCGCTCACGCGGGCCGCACCCGGTACCTGGTGGTCGTGTGCCGCAGCGAGGAGGCCGCGCTGCTGGGCATCGACTGCAACGAGCGTACCACGGTCGGGCTCGTGCTGAGAGTACTCGCCGACACCTCCATCAAGCTGGATGGAGATGGGTAAGCGCGTTGAGGGTCTTTGTTATGAGGTTTAAGTTGTAAATGAGCTTGCAGACCATCTGCTAGTAAGTGGCCTATGCCGGCTACACCCGGAGAAGTTAAATAGCCACTTTATATGTAGTTTATAAGGAGTTAATAATATTTATTTTCAATAACATAAATGAATCGTTCTAGAATATAGTTTCCTTATCCTCTCTGGGCTTCTCTAGCGCCACCAATATATCGTTGAATTCTGGCACACGATTCGAATGTTAATAATTAATTTATAGATAATTTGCTATTTTTATTTGATCAAACGCATAATCGCATTGTAAACAATTATTACTGACTCTATTTAATTAGACGCTTGATTGATAGTTGCGTGTTCTATATACATATACTTGTATTGAGTGCTATGTGGTATGCCGAATTTATATTGAAGTATAATGCTCTGTTAAGGAAGTTAAAGTAAACCGTAATAAATTAAACGCGCTAGATAAAAGTAGGTTGCCGATCATATCATTTAGTATCGATAATTTGACTTATTCGCACGTGTATACTAATTTTTGAGTTAATACACAAATTCTTGATAGTAATGTTAGTACTAGAACAGTGTTGTCGGTACCGACATAGTTGATTAGCGATTTCAAAATTAAAAATCATTAAGAAAAATATTAAATAGACTTTAAACAAAATAGATAATTAAAAAAAGAAGAAGATTGATTTTAAAGTATAATAAAACGTATAAGATTGATGATTCCAAAAATATATAAGAACACAGCAAGTGCGTACTACTGCTTTTGTATGATAGTGATAGTCATTCTGTATTTGTATCACAAATATTTGTTTTTAGAATATTAACGCATAATATCAGCCAACTGCATGACTAAAGTATTTAAAATTAAAATTTGGAGGTATTGTTTCCCAAAACAAAACATACGCGTTGAATTGTAAATTGCTTTTTTAAGTCCATTAAAAACCACCTTGCGGCGTGCTTGCCGAGTAGTGCGAGTGCGTCGGGAGCGTCGTAGAAACAATAACTAATTAGAGATTCATTGTCCACAGAGGATTTAGCGTGTGTGTATGCAATCAGCAGCACATATTCAAACCGGTGTCAGTGCAAGCCATGTGGTAAGTATGAATTATGATTCAATAACGTTTGTACGTAGGTACTCACCCGCACAATGCACCTAGCGTAACAAATATGACTGATGACGAATATTTTATACGAGCGTTTTGTATTGATGGTGTACAAGTCATTGATGACTCTGACGATACTGCCCACTTGTGATGTTTGCCTAGAAATGATGATTGAGTGAAATCGTTTTAATTCTCACTTATTATTTTACACTGTTTAACATATACCTTTATGTCTTCAAGCGTCAATGAATTTTAGTTTTGTTAACTTGCTTTGAATGTCTAAAATAAAGCAAAGTACATGCGCCTTATCAGCAATACAAAGGGCGTTCTTCTAAAACTTCGCTTAAATAACATACTTTAGTTGTCTCAGTATATTTGTTAGGGTAGAAACAGTAAAGAACAATGTAATTGTAATGGATAAGTAATGACTAATTGCGGTGGCTTATCAGCAAGCATCCGTGCTGCTTACGATATGGATAACTAAGAAACTCGAGTTTCGCTTTAGTTTTGCCAACTCACTATGTAGTTCTTGAATGATGACTAAGCCAAAAATATAGAATAGAAGCCAACAATGGTAACGTCATTTTACCACGACTTTTTAAATTAGAAATGTAACTTTTGGCTACGAGTTGTATTATGACTCACGGCTAGAGCACGTGGTTGGTCCCAGTCTACGGGGAAGCCCTGAAGCGTACTCCAACTTTCACCTAATTAATAGACGCCTAATGTTCTAGATATGTTCTAATAGTTTTATTTTCTGGTAAATATCTTTTGAAATTTTTCATATGACGACTAAATAGGCAAGTGTGTAACGCACATATTCGCTATGATTCTTCTTCTTCTTCTTCATGTGCCTCTTCACTACTGAAGGTTGGCCGTTAGTTTCTTGAACCTTTCTCTGTCCATGGCCAGGCGAAAGAGTTGTTCGACAGAGGTGATGCCTGTCCACTCCCTGATGTTTTTTAGCCACGACTTTTTCCGGCGTCCAGCGCGCCTCTTCCCTTCTACCTTGCCCATCATGATGAGTTGTAGCAGATTATACCTATCGTGTCTAAGCACATGGCCGAGGTATTCGATCTTACGCTTCTTGATGGTACGTGTCAGCTGTCGGGTCATGAAGACGCGCTGGAGAACGATCTCGTTTCTGACTTTCTGTGTCCAACTAATGCGAAGCATGCGACGATAACACCACATCTCGAATGCCTCTAGACGTCTTCGGGTGTCTTCTTTTAGTGTCCATGCTTCGCAACCGTACATAACGATAGGCCAGATGTAGCATACGAGAATCCTAACTCGGAGCTTGATGTCAATTCGTCGACAGCACAAAACTTTCCTCATGTTGGTAAATGAAGCTCGGGCCATTTCTATCCGGGTCTTAATTTCTTGGTCTGATTCCCATATTTCATTTACCCAAGCTCCAAGGTATTTATACTGTCGAACCCGCTCTAGATTTTTGCCGTCTACATGTATCGTTGGACTTAAGTCAGGGTTTCTGGAAACTACCATTAATTTTGTCTTACTGATGTTGATCGACAGTCCAGCTTTCTCACTGCAATTTTTGACTTTATCAACAATTTCTTGCAGGTCTTCTTCTGTTGACGCTATCAAAATTGTATCATCAGCATAGCGCAGATTATTGATGATCTTTCCATTTATCTTTACTCCAGCTGCAAGGCCTTCCAGAGCTTCCGATATTATAGCCTCTGAATATATGTTGAATAGCAGTGGAGATAAAATGCAACCTTGTCGAACGCCACGGCGAATCTCAATTTCCTCTGTATCCTCGTTATCTACCCTAACAGTGGCCACTTGATTCTCGTACAAATTTCGAATGATTCGTACATCCTTACCATCAAGACCGATGTCGTCCAGGCGATCCAGTAATTGGTGGTGTTTCACACGGTCAAAAGCTTTTTCATAATCTATGAAACACATCAGCACATCGACCTGCATGTCTCTGCATTTCTGAACGAGAACATTAAGGGCAAAAAGGGCTTCTCGAGTCCCAACACCTGAACGAAAACCGAATTGACTATCTCCCAGTTGTTCATCACAGGTGGGTGTGATCCTGTTTTGTACTATTTTCAAGAAAACTTTTAGTACATGACTCATAAGACTAATCATACGATATTCTCCGCATTTACGAGCATTCTGCTTTTTGGGGATTGTTATAAACGTAGATTTGAGCCATTCTTTGGGAAGATCGCCAGTATCGTAGATGTTATTGAAGAACTGTGTTAGAAAATCAAGCTGGTCCTCTTCCAAGAGTTTCAGTATTTCTACTGGAACATTATCAGGTCCAGGTGATTTTCCAGATTTGGCTTGTTTTAAGGCTCGTAACACTTCCGACTTTAAAATTGAAGGACCATTTTCATTTGTGGCACCTACAGTGTTTCCAGTAACGTCTGCAAACATTGTGGAGACGTAATCTGTCCACGCTTTCTTCTTGGCATTGATTTCTAAAATCGGGTTTCCTCCAGCATCGGTTAAAGAAGTGATGTTCTGAAGCTTTTTACCAGTCATTTCTTTAATATGTTTATGCGCATTAAAGTTGTCGTGCTTGCGAAAAAGTTCTTCCATATGTTCGCATTTATTGTTGAAATAGATATTTCGTGCTTCAGCTATCTCTTTGCGAATGGTTCTGTCGAGCGCCAAATACCGAGCTGGGTCGCTAGTCTTACACAGTCTTCTGGTTTCCATGTGTTGTAAAATTGAGTCCGTCATCCAGTCCTGTTTTTTGATATGTTGAGGATGTTGTAGGTATTTCTGGCAAATATCTTTTACTTTTTGCTTGAGGTTGTCCCATAGTTCTTGGTGGTTAGTTGCCGGTGTAATTAGTTGATCTCTTGCCCATTGGTTAATGTCTCTAGACACACTAGTTCGCGTCTCAGGATCAGTCAGCTTCCTGACGTCAGGCCGTTTGCTAGGTTTTCTCTTTTGTACCTTTTTCAGCTTGCATTTCACAGTGATAACTACAGGATTATGATCGGATCTTATATCAGCTCCTGGGTAGGTTTGAGCTTTCTTAACACAATTTCGGTACCTTTTATTAATCATCACGTAGTCTATCTGATTTCGTACTACGTGGTTCACTGTGTGCATTGGGGAGGTCCATGTGTATAACCTGCGTGGAGGTAGCTTGAAGAGGGAATTTGCTATGACAAGTTCTTTCTCTTGGCAGTATTCAATTAAAATGTCGCCTCTATCGTTTCTATTTCCAAGACCAAACGAACCTGTCACTCCTGGAACAGCCACTGATCCTATCTTAGCATTCATATCACCCATAACAATGTTTACATGATGTGACTTTGTGGTATTAAGAAGGGTGTCTATGTCACTGTACAAATCCTCGATCTCATTTGGGGGTCTCTGTTCGGTCGGTGCATATACCTGAATGATGTTGACGTTGTATGGTTTAGCTTCCAGTCTAATCATCATAGCCCGGTTTGATAGTGGAACAAAGTCAGTGACAAATTGGGAAATCTCTTTTGATACAATAATTCCCACGCCATATCTTTCAGTGAGTTGATCGGTTCCCGAGTAGTAAAGAACACTATTGTCAGTTGTTAGATGTTTTCCTTGACCTGGCCATTTGGTGTCACTAATACCCAGTATGTCTATCTCAAGTCGTTGCATTTCCTTCAATACATTGTGGAGTTTACCATCTTGCTTTAAACTTCTCGCATTCCAAGTTCCGATTTTTAGTGTTTTCCGCCCGGGGATTCTTCGCACCCCTGTCCCATTGAAGGGACGCCGGGAACTCGGGGCCGTGGCTTTATTATACTTTTCCATGAAACTAACTACTAGGGAAAAAATAGTGCAGTGGTTTCCCGTTGCCTTCTGCACCAAACTTTTTAGAGGGGATTTAGTCCTCAAGGTTGTTGAAGCCTCTTCTGATCAGTGTCCTGATCAGGAGTTATGGTTATACCGCCATTGCTCGGTCGCCATGTCCTCGTCCGTTGTCTAGCAGGGAGCACCGCGAGCAGGTGAGGTTGGCAATTGGGCCGGATAAGATGTTTAATACCGTTCTCCCCTTACTCCCCTCATCTCTATACCTTGTTTTAATTGAATTATCTTTTCATAATACATCCCGGACGTGCAGACTGACAGCACATCCGCAACATTCCGATGGGCGGAACGAAATCCGCACGAGGCTCGATAAGATGAATGAAAACAGTTGATGACTGGAAGTTTGATTTATGATCTTTTTATATGTAAACCTAGCGATAAGGCGTATGGGCTTCCTAATCAAAATGTTATAATATGCATTTTATATTGTAGTAAGAATACATTCCACCTGATGGTAAGTTGCTACTGCTGGCTACATCTGTTATTAACTTCAGATAGGATCAGAGTCCTACTGGAGTAACAGATGCTTTTCTACCCCTGAGTATTAAGTTGGAAGTTTGTAAAGCTTCGTAAAGGTGTCTCTATTAAGGCAATGGAGGATAGACAAGTAAGTGGCTTCCGATGTTGCATCACTTTAAGTTCTACAAACATCAAACGAAGGATTCCACCACATCCAGACAAAGTGTATCACCACTTTTAAGTATTTACCATCTTACACGGCACCAAAATTGCATTTAAAACATCTTTCAGGTCGGCGCTCCAAACGTTGAGAATTCCACCACTTTGAGACAAAGTGTATCACCACTTTAAAGTGTTTACCACCTTCAACGACATCAAATTGCATTTAAAACACCTTTCAGGTCGGCGCTACAAACGTTGCACCGTGCGAGCGGGCGCGCGCGCGAGCTGAACCACTTCGCGGGCGGCGCGTCGCACGCGTGGTGCGCGCACTACGAGCGCCGCGTGGACTCGGACCGCTCCTGCCTCAACGAGTGGCACGCCATGGACTGCATCGAGTCCCGCCGCCCGCCCTCGCCGGACTCGCTCAGGCTGAAGTAAGACAACCTGTTGTGTGCAATCACCTTCAACATGTTACTGTCTGATTGTACGTAGTCGGCACACGGGTCACGTGTCTCCTCAGAGTATGAGAAGGATAAGGCCGTAGTCTACCAAGCTGGCCAATGCAAATTGATAGAGTTCATATAAGGATTAGGTTGTAGACCACCGCGCTGGCCAAGTGCGAATTGGTAGAGTTCACATACCTGTGAAAACTTTTTATAAGGTCGCTAAGATATGCAAGTTTCCTTACGATGTTTGCGTGGATCTACTTACTCATTTACTTATAGAAACATTACCTTAAACATTAGTCATTTTACTAAATCAAATCCATTCAAATCATTTATTTTGCTTAATATAGGTAAATACGATATTATATCCTCAAAATTGTCCTGTATATTCCACCTCTTAGAGGTATGCAAAATTCTAATATTACCTAATAAATAATACCTAATACCTAATAAATTATTAGGATGAAAACAAGACCTAAGGAGTAAATTGTATTGTCTCGCAATGTGTCTCTAGAGACACGTGTCGTACAATGTACACTAGTGAATTCGCAGTATAAGAGCGAAGCATCGACAAGGACCAAACTGAAAGACGTCAACATACTTGTTATACAACTACTACTAGTTACGTAGAGTAGATTGATATAAAATATCTATAACCTGAATTTTCCCTAGCGGATGTAACTTCTAAGAACATTGTAAAATAGGAATTGTGAGGAAGGAGTAATTATCTTTTTAATAATTGTAGTACTTATGCATATTAATCATCCGAAGCGTACAATGCCTAGACCTCGTTCCTTGGCCTAGAAAAGGATCGGACGTTGGCCAATGCGTTAATTGAACGCGTTATTAGCATGCAAAATGCGGGCCGAAAACAATTACTCATTGTATATCTTCGGAACGTGTCAATAGTATATCTATTATCAATCCAAGATTTTTGGCATCAACACCATGTGCTAGACGCTACGTAAGAAGTCCAGTCAGTTCAATGTAACAGTTACCTATTTATTTGAACGCTAACTATGATTGTATGAGGTGTTAATGGACTATTCACATGAATCTTATTATCTTGGTCTTTAGCACTGCAAAATAGTGTATATACTTAACTTAATTCTAAACACACATAGCAAAACGTGATAAGAAAAATATTTATTAGAGTAGTTCTGTTTCTATACCATACAATATTTTAATATTTTTTGTATATAGTTTCTATATTACATTTAATTGTTAATATTTATACGCAAAGCAAAACAAATTATAAGCATAGAATGAATTGCTTACAATCATACTACTTAAGTAACTCATGATTCGTATTTTAATGTAAATTATTTGTCACATTGACAGGCCACGCGAAAGAGACGAAACCGAGCGAGTCATTAGGTGTACGTTAAAGGAGATTATGATGAGTGTGGACTTAGACGAGGTGACCAGCAAGGCGATACGCGGGCGGCTCGAGGACGAGCTCGACATGGACCTGGCAGAGTACAAATCGTTTATAGACCAGGAGATGCTCACGATACTCGGCCAAATGGACGCGCCCACGGAAATATTCGATCACGTGTACCTTGGCTCCGAATGGAACGCTAGCAACCTTGAGGAATTGCAACGGAATGGGTATGTTAGTTTATTTGATTATATTGTTGTTTCTTAGACCATGTACTATGCGATGTTACCTGGACACAGTAATTTTCATCTTATAAATCATAAATTTAAGCAGTCTAATTACTTTAAAATCTCATATACCTTGAAGCTATCAGTTTTTATTGTATATCAAATATTGTATACCATTAAATGGTTTATTATTCAAGGTATGGAGTCGTGCACCCTACTTGCAATAATACATTCCTTATCTCTTAATACCTCTGAAAGAATGACAGATTTGTTGTATGTAATAAAATACGAATTGATTATACAGTTTTTAATCTTGTTATTTTATTTTTCAGGGTTAGACATATATTGAATGTGACGAGAGAAATAGACAATTTCTTTCCTGGTATGTTCGATTACCTAAACATACGAGTGTATGACGATGAAAAGACTGACCTATTGAAACACTGGGACAACACATTCAAGTATATAAACAAAGCACGGAACGACGGCTCGAAGGTTCTCGTGCATTGCAAAATGGGGATCAGCAGATCTGCCTCCGTCGTTATCGCATACGCGATGAAAGCCTTCAATTGGAACTTCGATAAGGCTCTTAAACATGTTAAAATGAAAAGGAGTTGTATTAAACCTAATACGAATTTTTTAAATCAGCTCGAGACTTACCAGGGTATTCTCGATGCGATGAAGAATAAAGAAAAGTTACAAAGATCGAAATCTGAAACGAATCTGAAATCTCCAAAAACTGCGTCGAAAATAGAAAACAAAATAATGGACCCCACGCCTTTAGTTTTAGCATTGACCGGATCGTACACGGGGCGGCCGCGCTCCTGGTCACCCGACACCAAGCTCGCCTCCGAGCTCCTTCCGCCCACGTCTGTGTCCCTCGAGAACCTCGCCTCGGAGACCAGGCACATGCTCATGCCCTGCGCAAGCGGAAGCTACAGCGTTTCACCAAATCAAATTATTAGGCTAAAGGAGGAGGGTGCTCCTTCGGTTAAGCATATAGTTAATGAAATAGAGAATGCTTCTTCGAGCGACCGCCGAGATATTCCAAGGAAGTATCAGCGTTTAAATTTCGGGACCAGCGACGTCTCGAGCAATAGGTCGTCGGAAATGTCATTGGGGGTAACGAATTTAGTAACGGAACCATCCACTAAACCTCCGCAATCGTCTCCTTCGAGGAATCTAAGTCAGAAATATTCCCATTCAGATATCGAAGCCGATAAAATACACACGTGGGATCCGGGGGAAGCACCGTGGTCGCGAGGTGAGGACTCGCGAAACCCTGGTGATAGTGACAATATAGTGAAGAGTGACAGTGGTATAATGGACATTAAAATGAAAATAAGTGACGCTTTTTATAATTCCGTAGATCGTAATATAGACTGTGACGATAGGAGGACCATCGAAGACGACGCCCCGCCGCCGAGCCGGCAGAGCTCGTGGAGCTCCTCCGACAGCGCCGTGGTGCCCGACCTGTCGCGCCACTCCTCCTGGGGCTCGTACGACACGCGGGCCGCCCGGCCGCAGGTGGGGCCGCGCGACGAGCCCAAGCGCGCCAAGGAGGAGCGCGCCGACCGCGTCGAGAGGCCCGCCGACGCGCCGAAGCCGCCCTCCGACCTCGGCATCATCAGCGAGCACACGGAGCCGCGCGGCCGCGCGACCCGCCCGCCCGTCGACATCTCGGCGAACGTGCGCAAGTTCAACGAGACGTGTGCCATACTGAAGGAGCTCGCGAGCGCGGCGGCGCGCATGGAGCGGGCGCGCGACCGCGGCGTGTCCACGTGGGGCGGCCGCCTGTCCGCCTCCGCGCCCGCCGACACGTGGCTGCGCGCCGGGCCGCGCCGCCGCCGCCTCGCCGCGTCCTCGCACGGCGACCTGCCGCGCGCCGCGCCCGCCGCCTCGCCCGTCGGCCTCGTCAGCAACCTCAAGCGGGAGTTCGAGGCGCGCTCCGAGTCGGAGCCGGCCGCGCGGTCCGTGTCGCGCTCGCGGGCGGCGGGCGCGCCGGCGGAGGACGTGTCGGTGCGCGTGCTGGTGGACCGCTACGACGGGCCGAGCCGCGCGCGCAGCGAGTCGGGCGGCGAGGTGCGGCGCGCGCGGGTCCGCAACTCGTACTGCGCGCCGGAGCGGCCGCCGGTGGCGCCGACGGTGGTCGCGCTCGCGCCGATCGACTATCCGAACGTAGTGGTTTCAACTGTGATGTCGAAAGCTCAAAATAAAAAACAATTGCAACATGGGAAGACCCATCCGTTGACGAGGCTCAACCTGAACCGGTCGAATAATAGATGTTCGAATCCTGTGTACAATACTATGTAGAAGTATTACGTTTTATTTATTATGAATTCTTGCCAAACTCGATATTTTATCTTTCTAGAGTTTTATATACTATTTACAAAATGAAATCACAGTGTATTTGTCTATCACGTAAAATTGTATTATACGGCTGTTTGTGTGTAGATAAATGTTAAAAGAGAGAATAAATTCGATAGAACTGATGTACAACTTTTACGAAAGCTTTTCTTTTCGGAACATTATTTGTATTTTTACTACTCTTGACAATAAAATGGTGAGCATTCTAATTAACTTAATAATAGACATTATTTTAACCAAAGTCTACAGTCTGCAGTCTTTTCCCGCTAACAAAAGCTACCCGTGGTACGTTTTCAATCTCACTGATTTTTTTGTAAGTTTCCTGTACTTTACTTGGTTTTCGTCGTATAGTTCCAAAGTCGAAAGCGTATATTGCGCCGGGATTATTTCTTATCGAACATTCTGTCTGTAACAAAAATGTATTAAGTTTATGTCACCGCCATTTGAGTAACAGTTTGTAATATATGTAAGTAGTTGTTTTTAAGTATACCAAATACCAACTATTTTCATATTTATGTCAACAACACGCAACATATTAGAGTCTGAGCCACCGCACACTATTAAGTTTGTCTGGGGCACGAGCTTCCCACAATAAAGCTTCGAATGATACATGTCTGGCGCTATTGTTTCTATTAATTTACATGACCCATAGTCCCATATTTGAATGTTATCCTTATCTTGCCAGCAGCACGTCAAAATCTAAAATTTAATGGACAAAATATATAAACATTTTTTTATTGATTAATGAATGTGTAACTACGCAAACGTCGTGTTTATTCTATTCTGTTGTTTATAAAACTGATATTGATACCTGTTTTCCAGGTTTATCGAAATCTAAGCCTTCGCCACATATGTGCACTCCCATAAAATGACGAGTTGCAAACGGTTGTCTGTCATCCCAGCATATGACGCAATCGTCCCAGCCTCCAGATATTAACTCATGGTGAGATTTAGGGTTGAAGGCGCATGCAAATATTCTTGATGTATGACCGTCGATTATATTTTTTCGTTGACTGTAATTAAAAACTAACCTATAACTTGAACATACTCGTATATAAGGGGTATATAGTAGGTTTGTCTTTTATGAGGCAACTTTGCACAAGTTTAGAGCAATTTCTGAAACGTTAGGTGATTTGGCAACCACGACACTATATCCTAGTGTGAGGCTGTGAGTGTAGAAAGTGTTTTTTTACAATTTGGTGTTACTCCTTTCCGGAATTTTATGTAGGACAACGGCTAAAATAAACTGCAAGAACTGGAGCTTATTGTTAATTTATATATTATATGACTGGGTATATTTTGCTACAAGAGCGAATCGATTACGCCTGTTTCTATTGTTTAGCGAAATACATGCATGCAGATGATACACTATTATAGAGATCTGCGCTGCGGTGTTCCGGACATAGAGCGACGTGGCCATCAACTCTACAGGAGGGTAGGTATTAGTGAGGTAAAACTGATTATAAAGTAAAAGGCATCATTAGAAATCATGAGTATGTTCCTTACTTTGAAAAATAAAGAAGCATATAATTAAAGAGAAATTAGAATCCTAACCGATATCTAAATACTTGAAAAAAGATGACGATTTGATTAAGTTTATGAGCATTCATCTTATGAGGCGTAGCCTTTATCACTCCTAATATGAGAAGATACATCAATCTCATGAAAAAATAATTCCAAATAAAATATAGACAATAACAAAATACGTTTTGTCCGAAGCAGTTGGATAACAATAATTGGACTATTTTATTACAATGTAAATGCAATGCTCGGACGACTATTACAATAACATTAGGAAATACATATAGAATTATAATAATGAATAATTAATGTAGGAAACGAAGTTATAGTCCACCTGATGGTAAATGGTCATTGTCGTTCACAACATCTGTCATCAAACCTAAATTGAAATGATAAATCTTGGTAACAGATACGTTTATCTCGAAATATTAATTTCACATCTGCACGAATCCACCTTACCGCCCCTCGGAAATCAGAACAGCAGGTACAACAACTTAGCGCTTATCTCTGATATTATATGGCACAAGATAGAAATAAGTATGAAGGCGATGCCCGCAGGCGAAGAACGATAACTTCTAGTAACAAGAGTTTGTTAGCGTCTGTAACTCTGTGGGGTATTTTTTTTATATAATATAGGAGTAGCAGACGAGCATGCAGTCCACCTGATGGTAAGTGACTACTGCCGCCCATGGACATCTGTAATCAACCCCAGACAGGATTAGATATTCCTACCTGAGGCCGGCCACAGATGCGCCGCTACCCCTGAGGACTAAGTTGGAACACCTCGGAAAAGTCTGTCTCCCTTACCACACCCTTCAAACCAGAACACAGCAGCGCCTAACACTGCTGTTATTAGGTAGATATAGGTGTGGCGGTGGTGCCGCCGGAGTCGAACCACAAAGGGTTCTACCACCATTAAACGGTACGTTTATTACGTCAGCGCTGTGTTAATGTAATAATTAATAAGCAAATTACTCTTCACACAAAAAAATACCTGTTGTAGAAAGCCCTTTCCTGTGTCTGAGCTTCTTCATCATACATGTTTAATTTGGCGTCGTCCCCATAAGTGACAAATTTGCTGTATCGCGGGTGATAACATAAACCTAATGTTTGTCGTTTTTCTCTGATTGTGTAGAGACATTGACCATATTTATATTTCCAACCTTTAATACAGCCATTTACATCTACAAATATTTAGTAATATTAATTATAAATGAATACATTTTTTGCAACTTACTACGTTATTTTATATTACGACTTACGAGGTGAGGGTATGTTATTAAAAGTGTAAATAAGTACGTACAAGATGATATAAGTGTGTTCGTTATGGGATGGGCCTTGCTGACAGGACGATGTTTGATAGCGGTAACAGGACCAGGATACGCTAGGCACTCATCATCGACGAGGGTATGAGTACAGTTTCCTGAATTGCAATCGAAGAGTCTAATCGTTCCATCAATAAATCCTGTTGCAATATCTTTAACGTCTTCCGTATATTTGCAACACATTATGTCCTTATTCATGTCTCTAAAATAAAACGCAATAAAAATCTTGAATAAACAAGTACCTATGTGTATAAATAAAATAGAGTTTACCAACATTATTGACAGAACATTTATATCTCCTTGATAAATTTGATTTTGTTCACTGTGAAGTAAACGATGCTCGACCGATGGCGTGCTCGTGTGGACTGTTATGATTTCTTTTTGCACTTTATTATCTTTTACTTTAGTATTTGCAACAGCATAACTTTTGCGTGCCGCTTTAAGACTGGATGGTGCCATTGGACCGGGTACGGCTTTTCTCTGGGGATCCATAAAACTTCATAAAATTTGTCTGTTTATTTGTATAATTTACACATTGATGTCTTTCTCTCTTGAAAATATAAAATGCTAGAAGTACGTCAAAGTGAGTTTCATAGATAATTTATCATCATTTTTTTCAGTAACTTTCAATTGTGGAAAGCTTTATATATAGCCTAAAGTGTAGTTTGTGCTGAACGTGAATCTGTGGCTGACATTAGGTAGAGCTTCTCTTGTTTCGTATTTAATCTCATTTGGAGTAAATTACAGAGGTCCATCGGCGGCAGAAGCCGCTACTTTTATACTATACTATAACTTGCTACTTGCGAACTTGCTACTTTTATACTATAAAACAAAAATGCATTGAGTATCGACAACTACAATAATGATGTTACAACTGTATAATAATGGTAATCTGGTCCTTTGACCTGATCACCTACCAACCAAAGGGTCCAACGGGGTGCTTTACCACTTAAAATCCCTTGATTTTGACCTCCTGTATGTAGTAGGTGTACGATTATTCAATCAACCAAATTTGAATGGAGATTAATCATAATCATAAATGAGTGTCGAAAAAATACGAAGCAACTTAAAGCAGTAAATTTATTTTTATGTTCAGATTCAACATCAAAGTTTTAGTGCAATGGGTAAAATAGGCACGAAGTAATAATTTATCATATCTATATTCCGGCAGCTCGGGAATCGGACACTAGCTTGTGAATGACGCACTTTGTGGGTTGTAAAAAATCATTGTCTTTCAGAAATGCAATATCGAGATTGCCGAAAGGTGTTATTTGTGTTATAGACTATCACTAACGCAATTAGATGAAATTTGATGAAATCGTTCGTTAAAATTTATGATTCTATTTTAAAATGTGCATTTTAATTTTGCAACAATAAGAAGTAGCTAAAAATAAAAATATCTCTAATTTGAACTAAATATCTTTTGCGCCCTTGCAATGAATAGGAGACCAAATTTTACTTAGTAGGTATCGAATTCAGGGCAAATGGGAAGTCTTGGTTGTTTTTGCAACATAAAAATAGGTATCACTAGCTTTACGTAATCGACCATTTTAATATAACCCCATAGAAAATAAAACCTGTCATCTTTATACATGAAAAAGAATGCCACGTTTCCCCAGAAAATAAGTAGGTAAATAAATTTAATAGGAAACTCTTATTCGATTAAAACAAAAAGTTTGTTATCGTTTCATTCATTTATCACATTAGCTTTAAAACGCGTTAATTATAGTAGTTTACATGATACAGTGAAATTGTTTAACAATAAGATATTCGTGTAATAATGAAACCAGGCCAATTTTGTCCTTAGAGCTTTAAGTACTTTATTCATTAAAATCAATGCAGAGACAAAATTTCAATTCAATAGAATCAATAAAACTGGTGTAGAGAAAACGTCTCAAATTTTTTACAATACAGTTAATTGTACAATTCTTGCAAATCGTTCGTTATCAGTCATCTAGTGACAAATTTTAAGTGCATCGTGTATGATATATTTTTCATTTATTTAATTTAAAATTGTACGTATAATATTTTTTGTAAATATAGAATTATGATTTTAGCATCACTTTAAAGCCATCGCACATTTTTTGCTAAATATGTATTATATTTGTCACTATATAACCCATTTCAAATACGGCCGTTATTAATACTCAATCTATCCAAATTTTACCTACTGAATATCGAAATACGACAATTTCTAGGATGACATAATTGTAAAATTTCGATTTTTGTGGACAAAACATTGTAAAGATTGATTATTATTAATAACGGACGAATCTACCTTGAGACTATTACGTGTACCGCATGATTTTCTCATTTAAACACACATAAGGGTACACTCAACTAAGGCTGGCTTATTTGTTCTATTTTACAGCAGCGTATTGCAAAGGTACATTTTCTTACAAATACCTTTATTATCAAATCAAGAGTATCCCTTAGAGCTATCTCTCACCAAGACACCACGGCGACGTTACCGGCAAAATAACGAAATTATTATAGTAATGTACGTTGTGAAATAATCGTCAGATTATTTAGATCATATATTTTTCCAACAAAAATTTTTGCCGTTAAAGTCGCCATGCCATCGCAACGAAAGATGGCTCTAAAAGTTTCAAGAGTATCCTACCACATAGTAAATATTGCAAAAATATTAACATAATGAAATTTTTAAAATTTTATTTTATTTCAATGGAAGACATAAAATATTATTATTATTATTGCAGAGTACCCATTGAAATACAAATGTTAGTTTTATATGTAAAATAACAACTAGCGCTAATGAAATAAGGCTGTGCTATGGATTGGATGCTCTTAGCGAAATACGATAATAATTTAATTTACCTAAGTAAGGTACTGTAGGTCAATATACGTAACATTTTTAACATTAACAGTTCAAGTCATTTCAGTAAAATATTACATTTTACATCAGATATTACAGCCGGTCATCGATGCTTAGCATGTCGTTTATTTGATCCTATTGAAAGCTTCTACTGAATATAATATGTCGGTGAATGTGAAGAATATATCTAATCGCACACTTAAATGAAATATATTGTTTGCTAAAATAATGTCTGTGCTAATGCAACAAATATTATCTAGCCATGCACAAAGATTATTGTACTTGCAAACATTTTAACAAGCAGGTATACATTAAGAATCTTGTACACCGCTCTGATGGGACACATATTTGTATAAATTCCTATATTCTATACAATCAAATTGACTCGTTACTTTTGAAATTATTCATAAAAACATGTCCTGACACACAAAACACCATAATGGACATGGACACGCAATTATTAGAACCAAATGGTCCATAGTGAAAACGTTAATATAACAAACAAAACCAAGCCAAAACCGTACAATTCAAACCATGTCCTTTTTCCATAGTAAATTACAATACATAACAAAAATGAATAGGTACCCACACATATTTGGAAACAAAATCTATAGAGCGGACCTACGACTTCCTACGGTGACTATACTTACTATTGTAATTGGTGTTTAAGAATACTTTTAAAGCAGTTCCCTTTTATTATTAATGTTATATACGTATTGCTTAAATTTAAAAAAGTTTAATATTTACGACAAATATCATGTTCTAAATTCACATCACGTAAACGAATGGAACAGAAATCTTTATTAACATTCGTAGAGTCCGTTCATGCCTAAATGGCATCAGACTTGAAATTATAGGTACTGAAACTAGTTATTAAATCGATTCAAATGAATATATGTGCTTCATATGTTATTTCAGCAACCAGTCGTTATATAGTTTATTTAATATCACAAAATATACCTACCAGTTTAAAAAAATACGCTCTATAAATTTCATTATTTTCAATTGCAGTATTTACATTTACATAATTCACGGACAACACGTAATATGTATAAGTAATCAAAAGATATTACTTTTTGGTAACGATGATTTAATTACAAATCTACTATTACTTCATAAGGCTTGTAGTCTGTGAACTACTCGTATTGATAAAAACGTTAAAGAATAGAATTAAGAATCCTACATAAGTATCATTGTTTTATAATGCATATCTACTCAAGAACTTTTAGAAATTTTAATTTGATAATTTAAACATGAAAAAGCAGAAATACTAAGATAAAAGGAGATACTTAAATATTAGATGCATTTACGGATTTTATTTTCATTATAGTTACGCATCACAGATACTTTTTAGTAAAATTACTTTATGAAAATTTTGGACACGGATTAATACCTAACTCACAAAGTAATAAACAAATTAAGCAAAAATATAATGTGTTAAAAAAGAAAGTGTAATATTAAAGATACATAATTGGGAGGTCTACGTCATTCCTGGAATCTAGAGTGCCTGTTACAAGCTCCAGTAGTAGGTACGTAATTCAAATTCTAATCAACTCAAACCGAAAACGTGGCCGATAACAGTGACTATTATAGTCGATAGATAACAGTCGCTTTAGATAATATACGTACAATACAAAAATATGTTTTTGGTATTCACCCTCTATGTAAGTAACAGTAAACACAATAAATATTTTATCTTAATTTTACAAAACACAAACACTTTAAACAGCTTTTAGATATTTTTCCCTTATTAGTTTAAATTAATATGTAATTAAAAAAAATGCTCTTTTATTACATGAACTCTACTATTTAATTAAGTAGAGTTTACGAAGAGCAGTTGGTGATAGAACATTCGAAAGTTTAAGTTAATATGTAATGAAGGAAGAAAATGCATGAAACATTTAACTACAGGTAAGCTTAAAAATATTTATTAAGTAATGACTTCATCGTATCATAAAATGACCGTTAAGCATAAATATCTCTCTTCTGCACTAATCGGCATTAGAACAGCCTGATGGAGTATGTTTCAGGGTTCAGGTATCCCCAAATTGTAAACAGATATAAACCCACCCAATTTTACGACACGAAAAGGGGTTGTTGCAACAAAAAATGCTTTTAGATCTTTGACCCTAAAAGTAAGCTGACCTCCCGTTACATTATGACTTCCCGAAATTAAAATACATATTTGAAAAGAATTTTCAAAAAACATGTTCTGGAGGATATTTGCGATATAAAATAGATAAATGATCTTGTACCTAAACTCAACTCCTAGTAAATTTTAGAATGGAACACGATTTTAATTTACCACCTTTGGCCATAGATTTAAATCAGTTGTCCTAAAGACGGTTTCCAACTTAAAGACCTAAAGTAGGCAGGTGATAGTGTATATGTAGCTAATTGAATCCTTCAATTTCAAGCTGTTTTTATTAAAACTGTTATTAAACAACAAAATAAAAACTATAAGTAGCAAATACGAAGTTTGAGAGTGCTTACAGTGATATGGTAACTTTATTTTTCAGTTCAGCTTTAGGTATTCAAACATTTTCTTCCCTTCATTTATAACCACATAATATAATAATAAATATATTCCTTTAACTGTGTTGGTATTACTAAATTTGCGAATACAAAACTCGGCCTTTAAATCTCGTGTAGCTAACATGGTTTATTATAATGATGAAATCACTAACATTGCAACAAACGCTCATTAGTCATTTCCATTCAAAGTTAGTGATGTCATCAAACTTTATACTATCACTGGACCCTTGATTCTAAACCAAACATTGAATCCATTAAGCTGTTTAAGGAAACTTCTAGATATATTCTAAATTTTCAACATTAATAAAAAATCTTGAGGTGAAACATGTATACTGCTGACAGTGAATACTACTGTATAATTACATTGTATTACTTGTTTGAGTAGTATTTACAGTCTTGAATGTTTGTACAGACATCTCTTACATTATGTGTACATTCTTATACCAGTAGTTGATCTAACTCTACAACTAGGTACCCATTCAATGAACAATTCCACATCGCTTAGTCACAAAAATATTCTAGCCATTTATTTCGTCAAAAATAGACATCTATCCTCATTTTAAGCCACATATACCGAGGAAACATACATAATAAATTTATAATAATCAACATTATTTGATAAACAATGATAACAATCAATAGACCTCTATTTTTCTATACAAGTATGAACTTTCAACAGTCTGTTGTAAAAACATATACCTATTAATGTACAAAAGCACAGTACACTTATTCTACGATAGGTACTTACAGTTTTGAGGATGTTCATTAACATTTTATAATAAATATTGTAAATATGACTTTATATAATACATTAGGCAAACTCAAATCCATTACATTAACAAAAAATTCAATGACTTACGTTTACTTTTCAAATTATTGCTTTTTGTAAGGTACTTGTATATTCTAATTTTGTATATTTGTTCAGTAGCGCCACAAGACCTCAATATTAAAACATAATTTAATAACACCAACTATTAGTTCTTACAAGTTCTGTGTGAAAACATTAAAATATTTACATGGTACATGTGCCCTACAAAACTGCAAATCACTGAATAAATTGTATTTATAATGTAGCAATAATGAAACTTGTCTAAATATAAAATAAGCTAAGCAATATGATGTCATAATTTGTCAAACTGTAAATAATCAGAAAAGCACTTTGATATCTGCACTATGCTAAAGTTAGTGGGTTAAACACTAATTAAATTAAAATTACTTTGAACAAAGAAAAAAAGCACACCAACAATTATTATTTCAATAGTTTTAACATAGATAATCTATCTACATTTCAAATGTATATCTGATCCATTTTACTACTCCATTATTATAACAATAAAGGTTTCAAGAAAAACAACAAAACACAAGCAATGCCATAATAAATTAAATAACATCAGTAGCAAACCTCAGGTAAACCACTCTTCACCAACAGAACAACCCATTTGTATTGTAGATATAGACAAATAATAATTATCTAATTCTCCCTACAATCACAGAGATTATTGTGAGCTTATCAAATCGGACGCCGGATCAAACAGAGTGGCCTTGGGATTGGTGCCTCTGTCCCCATTGACTAGAAGGTCCCTGAGCAGAATTACCTTGTTGCATCCATGACAGAAAGTTGGGAGGCGCTGGTGGGGCAGATGAAGCCGGGCCTGCAAAGGCACCCTGATCTGAGCCCCCTGATGGTATGTTATTAATTAAACCCCATCCTGCTGCCTGATTCAATGCTGCAGCCACTAATGCTTGGTTGACCGGCAATCCTCCCATGCCTAATGGCATACTCCCACCTTGACCCTGTCCACCTCCACCAGCAACAGCAGTTTGGCCATGTTGTCCTGACATACTCAAAGCTTGCATATTCACCATATCCAAGTTACGGTTGCTCCAAGAATTGTTGTTTGAAGCATTGTGTGGGTGGCCCTCTTCATAATTCCTGCTAGGTAAGTTCCGTTGATTGGCTCCACCCTTGTTTTGTTTAGGTGATGCATTGGACACATTTACAGAAACTCCTTTAATGATGTGGTCTTGACCACACAAACTTTGTGCTACCTCCGGATCCAAGAACGTAATGAAGCTAAAAGCCCGGAATGGCTTAGGAATAAACACATCTGTCACCTCGCCAAATTGAGAGAAATATTCTCTTAAATCGTTAGCTGTTAATTCCTCAGTGCAGCGGCCGACGAACACCTTGCACGGCATGGACGTGACGGAGCCCTCCTTCGAGTTAGGTATCCGCACGTCACACCATCGCCCGTCAATCATGTGTCGCTGCGCCAAAACTCTCATTTGAGAGGTATAAGATGAAAATCGGATAAAAGCGAACCCCTTGGACATCCCTGTTTTAGGGTCTCTCTTGAGCTGTGCCATCAACACTTCTCCAAATTTCTCAAAATACTCCCTCACGGTCTGTTCGGTTGCTTTCCATGGTAAGCCAAGAACTATTAAATCGGAACAAAGGTTGTCATTTCTCTTACTCTTAGATGAAGAAATTTCAGAATTTTCGCCCGATTTGCGTTTATTCTCCTTAGGAAAGCTGCAGATGTACAACTGGTTACCCCATCCTTCTGGAGGAGGATACAACCTACCGTCTCTTAATCGGATGCCGCGAATGTTTTTAGTTTCGGGGTGTCGATATCTTAGACCACAGCAACCAGGAAATTGCGCGGAAACCGTCGTTAACATTAAAGTTCCATCTTCTTCGATTGGAAGTTCTATGGGTTCTTCATTTTCGTCTTCAGCCACGGGCAAGTACTCGAAGGACATTATTTCTTAATCATGAACAATATTAAATAATAATTGGTAGAAATAAACACAGATATTACACTTAAGATTAAAAAAAACTGTACAATTTCTATTTCTTATAAATATAAAATTGTTTAAACGTCAGCCACGGGTTAGGAACCCATTGCAATTTGCTAGTTGAAAACATAGCTGGATTAAACAAACTTGATATTTTTTCAAGGTAAAGATAAGGAAAATTCCTTTCCGAATATGAATCAAATATACTTGGTCACACTATAATAATAGACAAGACAACTTTCTAAAATAGACATTTCACGAAAAATGTTGCCAGATCTTTGTCCATAGACTAAAAGTCACGGGTACAAAGGTATAGTCCGATAAAGGTTTCTGTTCGTGTAGTAGTGGCGCTACTAGCGATCATAATGTTGCTAGGTTGTCAATACTACCTAAAAATTGGAAAATTGTGACGATTATATTTGTTAACGTTTAATTAAATATATTTATGAATGTCCGAAAATCATGTTAAAAATTATTCATTTTATTGTCAAAAATACAAGTTCTAGTTTTTGAAGTCATAATTTTATTAAATTAACGTAAAATCTGTAAAGTCTTTACTTGGTGGCATTGCAAAAACGCTCATGAAATTGACAACAAATGACCATGGAGATATTATAATGAGAGAAATAATAAAGACAAACACTCCACTGCCAATAATCGCACGTCGGATTAATCTCATTGGTTACGATCAGGGGGGGCACACTTCCATACAAAATGACTTTTTGTGTAGATACTAGCGCTACGTAACGACTCGCCCCGGAAGCTTCAAATTAAAATGGCGACGGAGTGACAATTAACCGTCAAAATGATGTGTCTGTTGTCAAATGTCCGCAACTTCGTTAGTCGTTTCTAATTTAAATAGTTGTTTTTGCACTTTAGAGAGACACCGTTGCGACAACTATACATTTTTGATGCCTCCCAAGTAAGTTGTATCTTTAACATCAACTGTAAAGGAGCGTGATTCGAAGATTCACATCGTGACAAATTTTTGTATCTTTCTGAAATTTTATAAAGTATGTAAATGTAGTTTTGTTCTTGTATCAAAATTAAGAAAGATAAAAGTATAATGCAAATGTGAATCTTTGGAACACAGTCATTTATAGTTCGTGTTTTGGAGATACAACTTATAATTTACCTAATTTTAATACATATAATGAATATATAATAGGTATCTATAGATATGTATGTAGAACCCATGAGTAGTTCTGGGGCAGGCCACTAGGGGCGCTTTAGGGGAGACAAAAAATACGTAGAGTTTCCTCTCTATAACATGTATATAATAATACTCTATGGTTACGATATTGCCTCTAAGTAATGGTTAAGCACTACAAAGCCAGGCTGCCGGCATAATATTATTGTATTAAAATCATTTTTTTACAATAAAGCTTTTAATATGTAATATCTTGTTTTATTCGAGATTTTAGAATATTGCGAGAAACATGACATTATCATTTTGGATGGATTAAACATGTAGCCAAATTAACTGTGAAGTGGCAGAAAATGGAACTACGGCCGTCGTGTTATACTTCTAACACTACCGGTGAGTGTGACTTGTTGTAAATAAGACAATTCCCTCGAAACTTGTTTAGTAATCTTTAAATTATTTATTACTGCTTATGCTTAATCATAAGCAGTAATAAATAATATTATATAATACGATTTATTTGTAATATATATTGTAATGTTCATAAAATACTTCATCTTAACTAGATTATATTTAGTTCACGTTTATTACTTAAACTTGGTTTGACGCTAAAAATAAAGAAATTTTAAAATATTTTTAAATGTCCCTGTATCATGGACGGTATTGAACTAACCATCGATCATATCATAGATAATTAATACTAATGTAATCATTTCAATCGATTCTTAATTAAATATGAAGGACAAATTGGCAACACTGACAAGACAAGACGATTCTTATTCTTATTCTGTGGACATAACATAAACGTATAATATTTGATGCATTGTTTTTAATGTATTTATCTTTTTGATTGCATGTATTTAAGGCAAATCGTTTTCTGTGTCCATTAAGATATCGGAAATAGTAATCCGCTGTAACATACTTGGATAATGCTTAGTAGTTAATTTCAACATAACCTGCATGTCAGTAGTCAAACAAAATTCGTAATTTTATTGTTCACAGTTGTACAGTTACTGATTTGTTGAAATGTGATATTGTTTTAAGTGATTTCAGTGGTTCTTTAATTTTACTATGGATGATGACTGTAAAGATTACAGGAAAAATAAACCACAACAAAAGCTGTACAAACCTGGTAGTGGTCCTCTCCGTCGATCCAGATATGGCTCGGATGCTAAGATGGATTCATATGATTTAGAAAACGGTCATAGAGTGCGAAACCACAATTTCTACGGATCTCAAAATTCAGTTAATGGTGAAACTCAGAGTGACAGTTCTCGCGAAAAACTTGCGCCAAACAGTCGATTTAAAAAATCAGAACAACAATTGTATGTGCCTAGAGCTGCGGACTCGTGCTCCGACGTCGACAAGCAGCCACGGTTGCCGGGGAGAAGTGATAATTCTAGTCAATACAACAATAGAAGAATGTCAAATAAACATGACAAACATGGATCAAGTGGAACAGGGTCATTCCCCAGAGGTGCTGGTGGAAGGGATTATCATTACAAAGATGGAACAAATAATGATATTAATTTTAATAGACATTATAGGCAGGCATCTGAATCGAGATCTATATCACCTGCTCATTCTATGCAAGAGAATAGTTCAGTAGATCGCAATCGAGATAGCAGAAGCATGGAAACATGGGCAGGGAGGCAAAAATCGGGGGCAGGTGGGAAACCTCCTTCAGGACGAAGAAATTCAGCTGGCTACCCCACTGATGCCAGACCAAAACACATCGTAAATTTAGAAAATATACCTCCAAGATTTAGGAAAAAGTTTTTAGAGCAATCCGGTCATCACAGCTTCGAAAGTGTTGACCAGTTAAATAGGGACAGGTATAATGTGAATCATATGAGTCAGTCTGCCTACAATCCAGGCCAGTTCCAGAATACAAATGCAGGGTGGTCCCAAACATTGCCATCTAGGGGCCGAGGTAGACTTAGAGATAATGAACACTTTGATAGGGAGAAATTCTTAAGTTCATATATGAGAAATAATGATGTCCAACATTCAAGGAGGTCCACACCGAGTAGTTCATACATGAATTTATATGATCCTAGTATTTCAGAGGATAAGGTCATGACTGAAACACCTGTTGTAGCAAACAGTGTACATGATAACCAAGGAGATGTTGTTAACAATGGTAAGTTTGCACAATTTATTTTATTTATTTATTTAAACATTTATGTACACAAACGAAGATACAAGAGTAATTGTAAGAACGCAATGACACAAAGGTACTGCTTATTTCTCAAAGAAATATCTGACAGCAAACCTATGATTGAACGGTAGGTAAAGAATGGTAGGCTGTGCGTGTACGAAGTAGCATATAAATATATTAAATTAGTAGAATAATGAGGAAGTTGTGCTGTTGATGTTGTTAACCTAATACTGTTGCTGGGCATACATCTCACCTCAGAGTGAGAAGGGTTTAATCCATAGTCCCCCATGCTGGCCAAATGCAGATTACTACTTTTGGCACATCTGTGGGAGGGTTTCTTTTAAGAACCCTTAGGTCACAATGTTTCCTTTCAGCTCTAAAGCAAGTGATAATTAATTTCTAATGTGTACAAACTTTAAATATTATAGGTGCTAGAATTCTATAATTACTAAATTCTTGACATCCTGGTTTAAGGGCCAAGTTTTGAACCACTAGGCAATCACTGCTTCTACTGTTAAAGTATGTATTATAATTTTGCAATTGCAGTTCCTAATAATGGAATTAGTAATGAGGAATCACATGACAGTAAGGAAACAGAAAATGAGGAAGAGCTTAAGAATGACAGTGAATCAGCTTCACATATTTCCACAAATCTTTCCGATATGACAAATTTGGTAAGTCAGTCAAAACTATCCAATATATGTCTTTTTTAACTGTGCTTAATGCACTTTATATTGTTGAAATGTTAATTAACAAAATGTTAAATGTTAGGACTGGACTGAGGAAGTAGAAAAGAATATAAAACTTGATGACATGTGTGACACGTCTACTAGTTTCTCACAAAATATTAAGCCAACTGTGCCACTTGAGGTTAAGCCGATTGAATCTCGAGAATCCAAGCGAAGTGGCAAATCACGTCGTAGAGATAAAAGGTAACTATTTTAGTCTTTGTGTAGTTTTTCCTTATGTAGCTTTTCCTGTAGTGTAGGTTATAGTTGGAATATGTCTAAAATCTTATATTGCCTTGTATAAGATTTGTATTATTTTTGTGTTGGAGAGAACACTAAAAATATATCCTTACTACCAAATTATTGTGCCTCTGTATTGCTTTGCATATGATGTCATCCAGCAATCCTGTATGGTATACTGTTTTGTTAAGTTGATAGTAATTGTTAACGTCATTATTGATATACATATAGTCTACGATACCACTGCATGATTATTACATCTGTCTGCTTTTTAACTAATAACCTTGTTGTGTACATAATTAATAATAGGAGATATGGTTATTCTAGGCTGCTTTTTATAAAAAATGATAATAAATTGATTCTCATTGTATCAATTTATCTCTAAATTGTTATTGTGTCTGATTGTGTATAAAATCACTGTATTAATTTTTATTTGTCTTTATGGTCAAAAAACGAATGTATTCCAAAATCCTTACTAAAAGAATGTTGTGTTTATAAGCGATATACAAGATAGTGTTAAGAGGGTATTGGTATAATTTTATTATTAGGAGAAGAACTGCATAATATTTTGTATGTAGTGACGTGTATATTTTCTTGCACAGAAGCTCAAGTAGAGGACATAAGAATTCTGAGAAAAAACCAGAGAGACTGCGGCGAGACAGTAATGTAAGCATAAATGTCTATGAGCCCGAGAGAACTAGAAAGGACAGTAATGTAAGCATCCAGAACGAAGCTATACTATCAGGCTTAAAACAAAGGGAGCGGGAGAGACGGGACAGCCACAAAAGCAATAGGTCTTCCACTATTGGGAATAGCAGAGATGATCTCGATCGTTGGCGATCATTGAGATCGTACAGTCGAGAGCAGAGTACAGAAAGGTATTTATCATAAACTTTTATTTAATGTAAAAGTTATATGTTGCTAACAATTTAATGCATAGTAGTAAATACAGTATTTTACAATAATTAATGTAATTGTTGTGTTAAAATTTTCAGAAGAATTGTATCACAATGTAATAGCAGAGACACATCTACAAATCGTGCTGTTAGCCCCAAAGACAGTGAAGGTTTCAGAATACCAGCATCAAAGTCAACAAATTGGTCAGCTGCCCCTCAGGTATCTACAGTTAGTTAGGATATGTAGATAAAACTTCACTTATGGATCATTATTCCATATTAATGTTTAAATAACTATTATTACTTAAAGGCCTGTTTCACAGTATGGGAAAAGTTGCAATGAAGCTTGGAGATTATGTACTGAATAAATACATAATACAGGCACAATTTATAAATCTTTAAAACACAAATATTGTCAAATTAATTTTATGGATATTTAATTATCAAGCAATATGCAAGTAATTTAATAATGACTCTGAGGTAATGTTGAAGAGGCCCTAATATGCGTTAGTGCAGCAAATAAGTTGGTGACTGTTTCCAGAAGAAGAGCAATGGAGCGTGGGGTAGCGGGCGTCAATCGAGCGCGGAACGCAGGCGTCACTCTCCAACGCCGAGTAACGTGAGCGTGAGCGGTGAGGGCGGCGAGGGCCCGTCGGGCGGCGGGCGACGCTCCCGCAAGTCCGGCCGGCGTAGGGGACGTAACGCTGAGAACGTGCAGCCCATCACGCATACACACCACGCCTCTACCGCTACCAATTGGCGTGAGGAAATTCTTGAGTCTAAGAAGCAACAAGGACAGGACAGGTATTATATTACTCAATATTGACTTTAGTATTTAGATTTCGTTCATAAAATATATGTTTTTATTAATGCCTCTGTTTTGTCAATGTTATGGTATTGACAAATTGTATTATCATTTTCAGACACCCAGAAAATACAAATCAACGTAATAGACTCAATAGTGTCCTCTCAGAAAAATCTGTGTCTGATTCGTCTACTTCTCAACCAGGCTTAATAGTATTACCTCAAAGCTCTGTGACTGACTTACAGAAAGATCAAGGGTAAGTTTTATGCAATTTTCAGTTACAGTTGTATATAATATTTAAAATATAATATAATGTGCATTTTACTTTGATTTTCAGACGCGCCGGTTCTGTTGATACTCACAAAACTTTGTATGATTATCATAATCCATCCAAACCTATAAGAGTACAAACAAATTCAAACAAAATGGATATAAGAATGGACAGAGGTGAGCAGTCGCTAGGTATGACTAATGTGTTAAACTTTATACATTATGGATAAGAAATATTCTATGAAAATTCACTGCTTGGAATATTTTTGTTTAGTTATTGATAATATTAGCCTACTGACAGTTATAAGCCATAATATTGAGCGCCCTCATATTGCCGTCTCGTTGCCGGTGCCAGAAGTGGCAATGTTATTGAAGTTGAACTACAAAGGGTACTACCATATTTTGATTAACGATCTTTCTCTCCTCTGTTGAACCATAGAGGTTCTACCATATTTTAGAGTTTGAGCAATTTTATTTATAGAGCTTATATTTAACATTAAGTGCAAAGGCGTTGCTAAAGAAATCTTTTTCAGTAGACATAAGATGAGTTATCTTTTAGTATCCTATAGTCCGCGTCAAACTTCTAGTCCGCTCTGAAGCTGTTGCGCGCAGTTATAGTCAGAATCCGTATAACTTCGGATTTGGCCCTGAAGGCCTATTTGAAAAATTCACCCTTTATATTTTTTATTGTTGTTGTTATTCACCAGGTGCGCGGGAGGTCCGCGGTGGGGGCTACGAGGCGGGCGAGGGCCGCGAGGCGGGCGGCGGGCGGGCGCGCGGCGCGCGGCACACGGCGCTGCTGCAGGAGGTGGACCGCGCGGACGCCGTGCTCAAGATGCACACCATGCGCGGACCGCTCGCGCTCGCTAGCCACTGGCCTATTGTTTACGAGACCAGGTACCGAACACAGCTAAACGAATATTTGTGGTACTACGTGGATGCTATAAAGGGTTCCCTGTCGTCAACGAAATTCCATTATCTTTATCAAATAAAATATATATAGCTATATATAAAATATAAATTACAACAAATTATAAATTACTTTTAATGAAATATTTACGCATTCAGTATTGAGGTTTTTAAACCGATTGTTGATGATGCTCACCTGCCCAAATCTCGGTTCTTGACCCACACATACTCATATATAATGCAAAGAAAGAAAGACAATTACCTCCCATCAAAGAGGCATAATATTTTTTACTTTACGATAGGAGGAACTTTTAAGGAACTTCTCTCCAATAAACGTTGGTTGGGCGTGACTTCTAAACAATTCTCGTTTTTAATCTGCTTTGCTTATTATCGCAAAATCATAACTGGAAACTTCTATTTTTATTAATAGAAAATATCTTTTCCCAGGAAAGTCCTACAAAACGCTCTCCAAAGACTCCTAATGTCTGATCTCAAATATTGCCAAGCCGAAAATGTTGAACAAAAATTTTGGAAAATACTATACTACTTGTTCATCGAAAATTTACGTAAGAGTGTAACGCAAGTTTCTCCAGAGGAGAAACTGGAGATAGTTAAACTGATAAACATTATAATCGAGGAAGGGAATGTTTTCTTCGAGAATCTCGTTCAGATGTTAGAAAAAACGTACAAATTCAATACCGATGACTATCTTAACGATAACCATGCTACGCCGCCGAAAGGGCTAGGATACGTGGGTCTAGCTCTGATATCAGTTCAAAAGTTATATGTGTTCCTAGGAGATCTAGCTAGATACAAGGAACAAGTGAACGAGACAAATAATTTTGCTAAAAGTAAAGCATGGTACACAAAGGCTCAACAAATAAATCCCAAAAACGGACGGCCGTATAATCAGCTCGCTATATTAGCTATATATGCAGTAAGTATGTTGTAATTGTTATGTAACTATTAGCGTTAACTAAGTACTTTAATGTTTACATGTATGATAAATTCAGTCTTCTACAACAAGATAATATTGTTAATTCATGTGTTTCATCTTAATTGTGTTTCATTCATCTTAATTCATGTGTCTTTTTTTTTACTTCAGAGAAGAAAATTGGATGCAGTCTATTATTATATGAGAAGTTTGATGTCCTCAAATCCATTTCAATCTGCTCGTGAAAGTTTAATATCCTTATTTGATGAAAATAGGAAGAAGGTAATTATTTATACAATATTATAAATGGTTTCACATTGTCAAGCATACTGCTTTAGCTTTAATAATGTTATGTGATATTTGTTAATTATTTGTATGAATACAATAGTTGTGTTGAATTAAGAGGGTGGTCTCTTTGTATTTACCATAATACGAAATAAAAATATAATTCTAAAAACGTTTTTATTAGTATTGCTTACTTTATGTATATGAATATTGATAGAATAAGACACAAACAAATATACTTTGTATTTTACCTAAATTCAGGAAATTCCAATGTTGTAATCATAGGATATGTTTATAAATA
Source organism: Epargyreus clarus (assembly GCF_041222505.1). Classification (NCBI taxonomy): domain Eukaryota; kingdom Metazoa; phylum Arthropoda; class Insecta; order Lepidoptera; family Hesperiidae; genus Epargyreus; species Epargyreus clarus. Next base: position 8,726,441 of record NW_027332233.1, read on the forward strand.
TGGGAGGAAAGTATGAATGCAATTAATTCCTCATTAATATTTCTCGATTAATGTTTCCCTAGCAGTGATAGCCTAGTGGTTAAGAAACTCGGCCTCTCGATCGAGGGGTCCGAGGTTCAAATCCCTTCTGATTTTTCAGTTATGTGCATATTAGAAATTAATTATCACTTGCTAAACAGTGGAGGAAAACATCGTGAAGAAACTTGCTTACCTGAGAGATTTATAAAAAAAAATCTTAAAGGTATGAGAAGTCTACCAATACGCACTTGGCCAGTGCGGTGGACTATGGCCTAATCCTTCTCATTATGAGAGGAGAGTCGTGCCCAGCAGTGGGACAGTAATGGGTTGATGAAGATGAATGTTTCCCTAGATATTGTTTATTTAGACGACCCGCGTGGCGGAGCGGCCACCATACCGGTCTGACGCGCAAAGATTCCGGGTTCGATCCCCGGCCAGACTGATATCTAAATGATGAATTTAGATTTCTGTATCTGGGTTTGGGTGTTTGTGTATTTGTCTACGTGTGTGACCATGGCATGGATTCCCTGTGTCGTGGGTGACACAGGGAATCCTAGTGTGGGGCTGTGAGTGTAGAAAGCGTTTATTTATTTTTTTATTTATATAATTTATGTAGCTAATTAATTTATCTTGAATATGTTCAGTTCGAGGCGGCGGAGCGTAAGCGTCGTGCCGCGTTGGAAGCGGCGCGCGCGGCGGAGGGTGGCGAGGCGGCGGCGGCGGGCGGTGCGGGCGGAGCGGGCGGCCGCGAGCTGTGGGTGCGGCCCGGCGAGCAGCCCGCCGCGCGTCCGCCGCCCGAGGACACCTTCGACAACCTCAGCACTGTCGAGGTAAACAATTAAACATGTGTAACTTATCTGTTAAACGGTTAAAGCCCGCTCCACATTCTCGCGAGAATAACGCGAGAAAAGCACGAGAAACGAGAATGTGGAACCTATAGAATCGGGTTTTTCTCGCGTTCTCGCTAAATTCTCGCGAGAATGTGGACTTCAGAAGATAATATCTGCTCTTCTTATAATGTAATTGGAAATTTTAAATGTTCTTATAGTTGAAAAAACTTAAAACTGATCTACAAGGATATGAGACATTATTTATTGAGTAAGATAACTCGTCGTTGTGGTCGATACCACTAAGAAAACTATAATAGAAAAGAAAAGAAACTAAGAATAGTGGTGTTTCTGAATTATATTTAACCCTACAAAAGTGTCTTTAGGACTAGGAATATATTGCGGCAGGCAGTAGCCATCATGCACTCTTAGAACTTCTGCATCTGTTCAAATAATTCATTTGAAGTAATAACATATCCTGAAAACTCAATATACATATACTTTGGGTGAAAAAAATTCATACCATTAGGTTACCACTGCTTTTTTGTATAAATGTCGTCGCACCAAAGCTGTAAATAACTTCTAAGCGATCATTCTAATTATTCCTAAAATAGTTCTAAGAGAACAAGGGTGCGAGTAAAATCGTTTGAATATGGGAATTTGTTATTTTTTTTTTTGTAGTGATTTATAATTTATATTCTAGGGTTTTTACGTACCTACTCCGTCTTGTACGTTACTTACTGTTTGTTAGGCTGTCAATAAAAGACAAAACAAAAAAAAAATGGGAGATATGGACTTAATGTCTGACCACCACATTAAGTAGTGTTAATGAAGTTATATCGTTTAATCTACGGCACTGCTGGATTATCAAACAAATTTGTCTTTGATTAGCAATATCATAGCACACTAGGTACATTACTAACTTGTCCCTGTAGTCTCGGGAGTAGAATAGGGCTACGGTATCCCCTGCCTGTCGTAAGAGGCGACTAAAAGGGGGCTTCCGGGGTTGCGGGTGGCAAGAGTGGGAGCTCGGACCGTCCAGCAAGCAACCCCGGGAAGGACGACGGTATGTGTGGTCGCATACCGTCGTAAACACCAGATGGTGTGGGAGGAGCCAAAAGTGCTCCCCCAGGGTAGAGCCCGATCGGGGCATTGCGCTTGGAGGACTCCGGTTGTGTTCCCTCGGAGATCCCGGAGTTCTCCAACAAGCGTTGAGGACGACCACCGGGGGGGTTTTAGTGCGGTAAAAATCCCACATAACCCGGCGTCGCTCCCACGTCGTCGGGTACCTTTTGAAGGTTTCCCCCTCGTAAACAAAAAAAAGAAAAAAAAAAAAGGTACATTACTAACTACTTTGTTCAAAAGCTAAAATCCACAAAAGCTATAAGCAAGAGCAATAATTTCTCTTTTCTGTTGCAGTTAAATAAGACATTTATCACCAGCTATCTGCATGTTCATGGAAAACTCATTACAAAAATCGGGTAAGTTATTTTACGAAGATTATGATGATATCAGAACGATGTTCTCGTATTAAGTGTTACAAGGAATGTAGATAAAAAGCCATTTCCTGCAATTCCTGTTATAGTAACTCTTGAATCATGATAAGAGTTGATTACATTTGATGACATTACATAAAACATGAAGTTGATACCTGAACTCGAATACCTCTATTTTATGATATAAAAAACCGTTTAAAAAGAAATGATGCAGTGCCTTTTTCTACAAAATATTGTTACCTTGTAAATGAACAAATTGTTATAAATTGCAGCCGCTAAATTGGTTGAATATCTGTTTTAAATATATTAATTAGGGAGTCAAATTGAATATCTAACAAAATAGTAAAAGGGCTCTTTAGGTACGGAGCTCTATAAAATTAGGAACATAGAACAACTTGTAAAAAATAGGATCATCACAGACATGCCGACGTATTAACACGTGTGTTAGATTAGTGATCTAGTCCGACCTAAAATTGATTACAGATGTGTTGCTACTTCTTACCAAACTTTCCAAATCAGAACGACTACGCATTCTCACTATACAGTATAAATTTCCGAAAATTGTTCGTTTAATATTGGCTATATAAAATAGACCTTTATTTACTACAGTTTACAGGAAACATATGGTAAGTTGGGGTAATACCTATGCAGGATTCAGGTAAATTGATCAAATGTACAGCCTACATCTTGGCGATTTATTACTTGGTAATATTATACATCTTTATCCAGATATCTTTATTATACCCCGGCTATGATATTGCCCCAACTTAACTTACATTTATTATAATTTAATATTTACAGTATCAATGACTGACATTAAGAACTAATATTTTACAGAACAATTATTGTTATATGTTATTTGTTGGTTGGTGTTAGAAAAATAAGTTGTAATTAGAATAAGTCCTTAGCACACACAATAAATTATTGCGATTACTTAAGACTTTGAATTGGATTGATTTAAAATAATTCAAATGGATGTTAAGAGGGTCAATGGGGTCAATAAGGAGGTAATTGGTGTTTGGGATTAAGTGATAACAAACGTAAAATATTGTTTATTCACATCATTTTTTTATTCCTTCAGAATTGTTACCTCTAGAATTATAAGAAAAAAATACGTTACATCTATTATGAATGAGTGTCTACGTGTAGTTAAGAACGTAACGTTTGCGCAGCATGGAGTCGTTCCACGAGTGCGCGGCGCTGATGCTGCGCCAGTTCCGCGCGCTGCTGCACCGCCAGCCGCTGCCCACGCCCGCCGCGCGCCTGCTGCAGCTCACCGCGCTCAACATGTTCGCCGTCGAGACCACCGCCTCCTCGCTCAGAGGTACGGAACAGCTGGTTATTAACATTTGGAAGTCTACCGTCTGGGGTAGGAAATCGTCGAAAAGTTAACAAAATAGAACGGAGTCTATCATAATTAAAATCTGTGTTTAACAAGGAGACAAAATATGTGTTCGCCGTCGAGACCACCGCCTTCTCGCTAAGAGGTAGGGAACCGTTGGTCATTAAATTTTGGAAGGCGTCCAGCGTCAGAAGTAGGGAGCCGTAGAAAAGTCAAAAAACAAAATAGAAAGGACTCTATCATAATTAACAACGATGTTTAACAAGGAGACAAAAAAATGTCCTTAGAAAGACGAAAAGGGAAGTGGGTAGATTATAAGGTTTTACGACGTAGGAAGGGCTTCACAAAATGTGACATGTTCTTTGCCGTCGGCCCCACGGCCTTATCGCTAAAGGGTAAGATTTTGTAATTAAAAGTAGGAAGAAGGTTTCCACCTTAAAGATACAAGATCAACGTGACATCAGACGTCACGAAAGTGAAAAATATATGATATATTAAAACTATATGATTATTTTTCTTAAATTAATTTTGAAATAATAGGAGTCTCATGTAATAGCAGATTTGTTCGGATAGATGTTACATACATAAATAATGTACATGGGGTACGGTCTAAAATTATAAAATTTCTATTACTGGAATTTGGTCGAACAGAAATTTTTAAGCATGTAACATTATTTATCCAGAAAATAGAAGATATGGCCAATGATTGATAAACCTTTACGTTGTTAACAAAATGTAAATGCTTCGCCGCTGTTTTCAATACTTATCGAATAAAGTTTGCAGGTGACTTTTGTTTGCAAAGACTGTTATTGTCAATATAATTTAATGGTATTTATATTATAACAGCAGGTCTACGTACGCCTAGTCGTCAGTCGCAATTTTATTATTACAATAATTTTAAAACACAGTTCCGGACATTCAACAAATCATCCATTCCTTTATTCGTTTGAAGTTCCGACAGTTAAACTATAAGTAGGTATTACCAATATATTGATATTTAAATGTGTTTTTTTTTAATTAATGCCCATAGTCTATAGTCTATAGCATTGTATGAAATACGAATCAATTACAACGTAGAAAATACAAAAATTAAAACTGTATTAGTACATACCAAAAGTTACTGAATATTGATTGCGTATATGCCGATAACTTATGCCGATAAATTTTTATTTCTTGTTACATAAAGGACTGGACTTAAACGTGTATTAAATAAAGAGAATAAGGGACGTGTATTCGTCTCATTTTATGTTCATATTTCATAACGACACGCAAGGTGAACCGGTCGTTCTGGGATCAGCTCGCCTGCTGTTTTCATACTGGAATTCTTTCATTTATAGTTTATCTATAAAAATGTAGGAACGTACGTTTTAACTCGTTCGGGCAGGAAATCTGTAAATCAAGCCTATTAATTTCTATCGTATCGTATAATAACTTTTTTACGTGCAAGTACTATATTTATTCGGGAAATATTTTTGTGTTTGCTTTAGATCAAATGACAATGCAATAGGGTATATAAAATGTATCATATATTCAAACTTGAAGGTTTTTTTTACATTTTTTTGTGTGCGATATATACTTACGTACTTATACCTGTAGGTATTGCGTCGTATATATAACATGGAACCTCGTAATACGGATTATCATTCATTCTTCAGGCTAAAATTTATGCCTTGAGCACTACTGTTCACTGCATAGTAGGTATTACAAAAACATATAATTATGAAACAAATTTAAAACTTGTTGTGTTGTCTCACTTGCAGCTCTCACGTAACGAAATTATTCCGTGTGTGAATAAAAGAAATAAAGAAGAAAATAAAACGAGTAAGCTTTGATTAAATAATTTTCTTGAAATTCTAACGCCATGAAGTTTTATTAAGATAGGCCTGCAAAGAAGTAAATGCAAATAAAATAAAAAGAAGATTAGCGTCGTGCGCAACGAGATAGAGTCGCTTATCCTTCTAATGTAACACACTTGTATTATGCAAATTCTTATTTCCTCAAAATGGCTAACAGCGAGTGCTAAGCGTGGTTATTTTACTCGTATTTGCGCTATGTAAATGTCTAGTGCATTTATATTAGCAAGTTCCTAAGCACACTTGAATTTTGGTTACACACGAATTTATCATTGAATTACTAAAGTTTGTACACGATACGTTTACGATTAAATCAACAATTGAAATATAACCCTTCTTAAACAGGGAGGTCATTTATTATCCAATTATTGATTCTATTTTATGTAAATATACGCGTCTAGTGTCTAAAATTTCGTGGAACACGCCAGGAAGCGTAATCAATGCGTGAGACCTTCATAAACACAAGCGTGCTTGCGAACGTGGCCATTTCCTGCGGCTCGGACGGGGTACTAAAGGTTTGTAATTACAAATTACAAGTTATTGGAGGTTGATGCACCGCGGGCCCGGCGCCGCCGCTCGGGCACTCTCTGCACAAATGCGCATACTTGACGGAGACAGGTTCAACAACACTGACTCACCGATGGCACCGCTCTTTTACGCCATTACACGTAATGTTGTTTTGAATTATTAGAGAAAAAAATATAGCGTACGAGACCCTTAATTACGCGGTTCGGCTGCGACGTACCTTCTGGCAATACACCGTACACGGAATCTTCCGAGAAATTTTCCCCGTAACTGTTTTGCCAGTTCCCCAAATGTTAATCATGTGAATTCATTTTCCCTATACGGTACTCACTTCTTCGGTGCGGAATCTTCCATTCAAAGTATTTGTTTTTCAGACCCTGTAATGTTTTGTTAATAAATTTCCTCTATAGGTATAACTAGTTTACTGATTGCGTCTTCGCCTGTGTTCTTAATATCAACAGTTGTTTAGGAGTATTTTCGTTATTTGGCGTCTATAGGTACCTTCGTTCTATATTTTCGTATATTATTTATTAAGTTTTGTAATACTTACGCTGTATTTTAGTATGTAGATATAATACATGTTATGAAGCCGTTAAGTATCGATGTTGGACATTGACATCCTCTCAGATGGGAAGGATTACGGATGAGGGTTGAGAAATTTGTTGTAACGTCAATTAGGTTGGTATTTCTGCTTATATCACGTGTACTGATGCGATGACATTAAAATAAATTCGAGCCTCTACATTCGCGACGCCTTTTCACTTTTTTTTATTTGTTGGGGAAAGAAATATGGATACAGTATATCAGATGTTCAGCTCTTATTGCAGTTTAACTAATCGGCCACAAGTAGAACAAAACAGTCAGAAATAAAGTCGATTATAGATTCAAACTCCTTCCTTTGAGGATTAACTTGCAATGCCTCATTTAAAATCTAAGTCATTTAAAGTCGGGATTGGGTGCACAGGCATCATGCTCACACATCACACATATTTCTACCTAATAGTCATCAATCTGCAGCATTACAATTTTAGTTTGAAGGGCGTACATATGTATATGTATAATTTTCTCTAGCTCTAGCATGCATGCAACAGGGTTAACGCATTTGTGATAAACCTTAAGTAGGTCTCAGTCCTATTTGTATTTGGTGAAAGGTGCTTATATGCAGGACTGATCACTTAATACCTGATTACACTGTTAATTGGACGTTCATTTGCGTAAAGGGTAGGCAGTCTTAATGCATTTTTCATAAATTTAGCATTCTCAAAAGAGTCGGTCACTAATAAAATATACAAGGTGAATTTTTCAAATAGGCCTCCAGGGCCAAATCCGAAACTATGAGGAGTAGCGAAAAATGCTGGAAGGAGTTACAAGGCCCATTTTGTTTGAGTTTGTCATTTATCATTACTTCCCAGAATTTGATCCTTATAAGCAACACTATCAGATAGAGGATGTATTTTTTTCAAAATGAACTCGTTCAATTCCCGGTATTTTAAAAAACTAATGATGCAGTTTTAGTTTTTATCAAAATCGGCCTGGCAGTTTCGGCAGCCATTTGGCCCTGAAAGCTTATTTGAAAAAATCACCCTGTATATTGTTAAAATGTTGTATTAACTATTTTGCTAAGGCTACGCTGTTGGTATAAATTAAAGAAAGGCTAGATTAATAATTAAAACATCCTCCATATTCCATATAATTAATTTTCAATCATATCATGTAAATAAGGTTATGTTTGTATACATCCATTTTGGTATTGTAGATGCAGTTTTATTTAATCCGTACGCAGGTGCAATCCGTGTATTTTTAGTCGGCTCTATTTTTACCCGACCGGCTCGGTCCGCCGTCGTGCTGTCGGTCATCATCTACCGTCTCTATTCTTGTCCCATAAACTAGTTATCATTTATAAATTAAATTTATAGTTTTGCACTTAAAATACAATAATCGCATTTGTATGCACCGTTAATTTTTATCGTGTTCTAAATGTTTCATTACTGGGATCGAATGCGCCGAGTTGGTAGCAATAGCTCGCTTCATTAACGTATCCCGACTTTATTTATAAAATACTTACGTATGCGAAACGGGTTCCCAGTCTCATGCATTTGTGACTATGCATCTATTTACACCTAATAATACTTTAACATTTTTAAATAAGTAGGAGAACTTGTTCGGAATAAGTGTAGATTAACAAATCGCTACTCCTGTCATCGTTACTTTTCTCTCGTGAACTAAACTACCATGAATAATAATACGTTAAAAGATGTTAACGTAATACAGGTTTTTGTAATAGTATATTATACATGCCATATCGATAAATGATACTACACTTATTTTATCTGATATTGTTGTACGTTTATATCGCATTTTTTTATTATTTTACACTAACAGTAAGTACTTACTACTACTTTTTCACGTCATTGGGACTTTAGTTTAACCTTTATTTGGCATTAAATAAGCAGTGGCAGCTATCCAGAGTAATCTGGCAGCAAAACTTGTTTTAAGTCGTACATATGTGCATATAAAAATAATGTGCAACTTATATATTTATTTTATGTCTTACTATTAGGTAAATGTGCATTGAGACATGCGTCTGCGACTGGCGACACTGACGCGACATGTATCACCGTCGAGCCGTCGCTTGCATGCCGATTCTGTCGCGTGTCCGGGGCACTTATCTGTTGTCTTTCACTTTAAGTGTCCTATATACAGTTGCCTTTAACAGTTTGTACTGACTGTACATACTTTGAAGTTGGTAAAACCCTTTGTGGCTCGAAGGAGACACCACCGCCAAAACTATTTTTGTCTTCGTCATCATCTCTTTACTGTCCCACTACTGGGCGTGGGTCTCCTCTCAGAATGAGAAGGATTAGGCCATAGTCCACCGTACCGGCCAACTGCGAATTGGTAGACTTCACATAAATCTGAAATCATTTTTTAAAGATTTTTTTAAGATTTTCCAGGTGTGTAGGTTTCACTCACCTCACGATGTTTTCATAGTTTAAGCAAGTGACAACTAATTTGTAATACGCATATAACATTCTGCTTCGAAGAGTGTGGTCATTGAGAGACATGGCATTTACACCTCAGGGGTTATAACGCATGTGTAGTCGACCTGAGGTCGACTTTCATCCTATTTGGGGTCGATTAAAGACGTTCATAAGTGATGGTAGTCACTAACAATAAGATGGACTAGCGGCACCACCGCCACACTTATTTCTGCCTCGTAAAAGCTGTGTTAAACGCTGCTGTGTTCTGTTTTGAAGGGTGTGGTAAGGGAGATATAGTTTTACGAGGTGTATAGCTAAGTCCTCAGGGGTAGCGGTGCATCTGTGGGCGACCTCAGGTAGGAATATCTAATCCTATCTGAGCTTGATTACAGATGTCAATGGGCGGCTGGTAGCCACTGGTAGCCGCTGGTAGCCACTTACCATCAGATGGAATGCATACACGTCTGCTACTACGCTAATATAAAAAAAAAAACTTTGCTACGTGATTTACATAATAACACATTGTGTAGATGGCGGCAGCGGTCGGTCAGCGTGGTTGGAGTGCTCGCTGGGCGTGTCGCTGCTGATGTTCGGCGCGCTGGTCGAGCGTTGCTGCGCGCTGCTGCCGGAGCCCACGCACTCGCAGCAACATGCTGACGCGTTGCTGCTGTTGCCTGCTATTAAGGTGAGAGATTCCTTGCATTTACTGTTGTATTGAGCCACTGCCATCAAGCTGCGATAGCATTGTGTATGGTTATATTGAACCAAATAATATATTAGAGAATTTAGCGTCGTTTGCGTATTGAAGAGTACATAAAAGTGATGAGATTTTGAAAACAGTTGAAATTTGTCTGTCTAGGATTTTGAACTGTACTTAATTACTTGTCCTAGACATAATTAAGTAATTAAGGACAGTTCAACACTAAAGTAATAAAGTAGTAAACTAAAGTAATTTATACACAAAAGAGAAAATTCAATCAGTGACATTTTTAGCTCTTTTTGAATTATAAACACGAATTTATCAAGTACATTGTTTCTATCACTTTATATTGTGCATAATGGTGTATATCAAAAAATAATTGCTATCTTCTTGTGCGTTAGATGTTTATGAGTGCGTGTCATTAACACTTTAATTTACTAGCGACGTGATTTTAGTGTTGTTTATGCCGTAAACTACCCGTATGCTACAACTTAATTGCCATTGAAGCCATAAAGCATGTATGTACAGTTAAAGTTCAATCGGGATCTTTTGACATGTACCTTATTTCACACCGACTGTATTTTTATTTATATGATAATTTGAATATTTCTTAAATTACCTGTAATGAACTTTTTATATAAGAAATGGTTTAATGTAAATAATGCATATGTCTATGTGCATAAACACATATTCATGGTCATGCCTATGCTCTCGGGGGGGTCGCAAAGGTCGATAAGAGGGTCGCGGGAGACAGGACACCTCAACAAAATAAACCAATAGATGGTTCAATAACAAGCTTATACTAACAAAAGGCTTTGAATTTGTAAAAATAAACGATTTGAATTTGTTAAAATAACTTAAAGAATGTTGTACCGATTTGATTTTTGTAATATTACAAGATAAGATTACATAGAGTTAAAAACCGGGGGTCTCAAAATATTTCTACACACGAAGGGGGTGACGCCATAAAAAAGCATGAAAAACACTAATATAGCAAATGGGCGCCCTCATCAGTACCACACTATGCTATGTTTATTAAAATGACTCGGAAATAAATCGTTAATCATTAGAAAAGAAAAAACAAAAGTGTAGTACGACGCCATAAGAAGTAACGACGTACTTAGAAGTATCTATGATCCGCACATGCAATGGTATAAACTTGATTGTGATCATATGTTTCCCGCAGGTGTGGTCCGACTGGATGTTGTGTCACAGTAGTATATGGAATCCACCACCGTCACTTGACAATTTCGAAACAGAGTGAGTATTGGTTATTTTATTTGAAGTCCTTGATGTCTATGTTGGTGTTTTAAAATTTTAAGAAGGTTCTTAATTGTATGTATCTTATTACCACTAAACAATTTATATTTACGTTACGATTTCTGTCACAAATATAGCAGAATTACAATTATATTACACAAATTATGTACAAAAAATTGAAAGCTTGATACATCCGTTTTGCTGTCCTACTTTGAAAAAAACTTGCAATGAACACCCCTATAAATAAAAATAAAACTAGAGGTATAAAAATAGAGGGAGGAGGATAAATATCCAACAAAAAACAAATAAGAAACGTGTTTTCATGCATTAATTTCATTAGTATTTGCCCCATCGTAAAAACTGTTACACATGCGAGCGCAAAACTTTGTATGTTTATAGTGCCAAGTAAAGTTAAAGAGAGAAAATAATATCGGTTAAGTGTAAGTGTGGCTCGCTTTAATGATCTCGAATTAAATTAAATAAAACACATTTTTAATAAATACATACTCTCTGCGTCCGAGTCCTACTCGCAATTAATCTGTTTTTATACTTCTTGATACGTGTTGCTGTACTGTCAAAGTTGTTGTCCACAGCGTAGCTTAGTTAGCTCTGCAATAGTAATTGACTCATTGGTCATTTACTTAGTTTCAAATTAAAATCAATGCATTAATTTATTATTTCCTTTTAGAAGCGAAACCGATCCGTGGGACTGGCTCGCGAAACTTATGAATATCCTCGAAGAGTTGGACGATAAGTCTATTGAGTTGGAAAGCTCGGCGAAAGAAGGTAAGAGATATAACCACATAATATATGCCGTTTCGCTGACATGATTATTTAAAAAATCACGGACTAAAACTGATTCTTATAATTTTCTCAGCTATTATTTTATACGCACACATAAACTTTTTTCCTTATATTTGTTTTTGTTACGCGAAATTACATTTATAGTCTAATTCATCAATAAGAATAATTTTATCCTGATTCTAGATAGTAACATATTAATTTACTGTCGAGTGAAAGTAAATTAATATTACTAGTGTTCACTCAATGACCATTACACTTACCACAACCAATAGCTAACAAAAAAAAAAGAAAATCAATTTTCAAACAAAAGAGAAACAGGCACAGAACTGTTTTATTTTTGTCTATTTACAGGAGTTCATTTTTCCCTTGTTTTATATGTTTTTTCCCACCGAGCACCTTTTAAACACGCCATCGAAGGGGCCATTTACACGGGTAATTTCAGCCTTGCGTCTTGTCATCAATCAATTCGTCGCACGGGGCCTAGTCATCTCGCGGCCTGTCGAATTGCCATTACACAGGGCGATTTAACTTAATGATTTGTGTTATAACACGTGGTGGAAATGGGCTCTTGTAAATTGAAACTAATAGGCAATGAAAATATGGATGTACGTATTAAAAAGGAATTGTTTTTAAAAGATTGCCTCGACGGATAATGTTTATGCATGTGGAGTTTTTGTGACCGCCTGCAAATTACTATATTGATTTTGAAGAATGTGATGTTGCTAGATTTTTCTTAATTTCAGGAGTGCCATAGGCTATAGTTTATAGTTTTATATTAGTATTATTTTATAATTTTATAGTATGAGTTTTGGGATTCGTAGCGTAAACCTTACCGCATATATTGAATTAGAACAACAGCGATTGAGACAATGTAAGGCAGAAATAGGTGTGGTGGTGGCATCCATGATTTGACTCAGACGACATCAGAGTCAAATGATGGATGGATGAAGATGAAGTGTATATTTCTTACCACTTCTTTCAAACGAGGCTATATCCACGCTTAATATTTGTTTTTTGCGTCTAGAGTCGTAATACAGATTTCCTATAGAGTTTCGCTTTAGGAAGGTTAGGTGTTCAACACGCGTACACGGTCTACACACGTTTTGTATTCCAAATTCTAGGACCTTTAACATTATACTATCGTAATTGTATCACGCGTTACTTTGCGGAAATTCATCCTATTAAGTTAAGATTAAAACTACTACTTACTACTACTACTTCGCAACAAACCACTACTAATATGTATAATGGTAAATATTTTAAACCATGCAGTACGTACCACCCTTCCTTCCACAAAGGATGCGAGCAGATGCAAAAAAAAGTATTGTTGCGAAGTTGTTATAATCCTAACTTTATACTCCTACTCATAGATAAGTAAAGATTACTCACTCCTAACAAGAAAATGTACCCAGTTTTGAGAATTGAAATAGTTGCGTAAAAAAGTTTTGCCACGTCTCCGTGCTAAAATGTCCCTAAAATATTTGAAATAATTATTTATTTATTATGTAAATTACGCAGTATTAGTTATTTATTCGTAAATTTTCTCTAAAAATGTTTTTATTTGTCAAGAATTAAAAAAAATAACTTACTAATAAGCCGTTTGTGGCTTCATTCAATTTTAAGGCGGCGAAGTATCTTTACTAATCTATGCTCCTACTATGTTAGGTTACACGTGTGTGCGGCTGGCGGAGGACACGTCGCTGGCGGGCTTCACGCCGCTGATGTACATGGAGCCGGCGGCGGGCTGGGCGCGCGCCGAGCCGCCCGTGCCGCACCACGCCGCCGAGCACGCGCTGCGCACGCGCAAGCTGCTCTTCTTCGGCACTGAGTCAGTATCGTCATCATCATCATCAACCCATCACTGTCCCACTGCTGGGCACGGGTCTCCTCTCAGAATGAGAAGAATTAGGCCATAGTCTACCGCGCTCGCCGAGTGCCTATTGGTAGACTGCACATACCTTTGAGATTTTTTTTATAAATCTCTTAGGTATGCAGGTTTCCTCACGATATTTTCCTTCACCGTTTAAGCAAGTTACAATATTTTTTCTAATACGCACATAAAAATCAGAGGTGCTTGCCTGGGATTTGAAACTCGGATCCCTCGATCAAGAGGCCGAGTTTCTTAACTTACTAGGCTATCACTGCTCATCGTCAACACTGTTTATTTTTTTTTAAATATAGGAGTAATAGATGAGCATGCAGTCCACCTGGATGGTAAGTGACTACTGGCTACTGCCGGACATGGACATCTGTAATCAACCCCAGATAGGATTATATATTCCTACCTGAGGTCGGCCACAGATACGCCGCTATCCCTGAGGGCTAAGCTGGAACGCCTCGGAAGAGTAGGAGTAATAAAATAAACAATTCCCATTTCTGCTTTTTTGGTTACTACAATTGTCACACTTAGATCTTGGAATTTAATCTTTGTTGTTGTTGTTGTTGTTGTTATATACATTTAGATGTTGTATACATTTACATGAGTAAAGTTGTTGGTTAATAATATAAATCTGAATCGACCATTATCTTTGAGAAATTACTTAAAAATAAGGATAAAGTGAGTACCAAACTCATTTTTTTATCGCGAAAAAAATATTGACGCCATTTAACCGTACATTAAACAATTCAGAACCTCATTTATAGTAACATAAGCTTTTATTTTACCTTCGTCGGTTCTTTCAATTAAAAGAGATATGCGAATGAAATAATAAAAATAAATTTATAAAACCAAAACCTGTGCGGGGCCACACGTGAGATTTATTGGTACTTACTAAGTAACTTTTTTGACACTTTTGTATCTTTTCCGCATAATATTTTTATGACGACTCCATCGACTAAATCAGTTCACAAAGTGGGCATTAATCGTTTGCGTGGGCGTTAGAGATTGCTCGAGGAACGCTAAAGAGTCTAGAGAAAATTTGAGGAAGCTGAATAAGTTTCGAGGGTGATGGCAGATTTGTTTTTCTAACAATTTAATTTAAAATGAAAACTTACGTACCTACTCCATCCATTTTATGTTCCTACTTTTATTTGATTGGCATAAAATAAAAAAAAAAAGAATTATTAAAATCGGCCCACTGACGGCGGAGTAATTCGTGTACATACATAAAAAAAAAGAAAGATACCGGCCGAATTGATAACCACCTCCTTTTTGAAGTCGGTTAAAAACTTGTGGCGCTAGAAAGTAAACAAATATCAATAGGGTCATTCCAAATAATAGACGTGCTTAAATGAAACTTTTCTTACAGATATCTCGTGGGTGTGGAGCCTCCGGTATTAAAACTGGAGTACCCCGCGGACGCACAGCCGCGCTACGTGAGCGCCGTGGAGCGCGCACAACCGCATTATCCACAATTACAACACTTGGTATGATAATGAGGGTCTCATGTCGCATTAACTCTATTTTTAAACTTGGAAAAACGAGCTTCTATTTTCGTACCTGTTCTATTTTAATGCAGCTTAATTAGAGTGGGATAAGTAAGTGTGTAGTTTCAACTCATATATAAGCTTTGGTCACTATAAATATAGTTGTTTGATCATTATCAGTCGATAATCGCGCGGTGGGTATGTTTTCTTAAAATACTTCAGAAATAGTATAAGTTAAAAAAATATTTTATCAAATTACTAAAATCTCTTGTCGAATTGTAGTCAGAAGATTCGGGCCAAGAGGATAGTCAAAGTGAGCTGGCAAGCGGCCAGACCAGTTTAAGTGAGGGTCTGGAGGAGGTCCCGGAAGCGGCAGACGAGGCCACGCGAAGGCTGCTCCGGAGAAAGGAACAGCTGGAGACACGGAAGGCTACCTTAGAGAAACGTCGACAACGAATGCAGGTTTGTTTGAATTTGAATTATTTTTAATTTATTAAAAAAAAACAGACGTGTGTTTTACTGGTGTGTACGAGGATGATTATACGAGTACGAGGAATATTGCATAGTCCGCGCCAAACTGCTAGTGTTGTTGTTCCGCTATGAAGTTGTTGCGAGTAGATGTAGTCATACAATTTGCTATGGCGACACGATTCATTTCTATATTCCGACCGGACAAGCAGTTTTACGCCGACTATAATAAATATAAATATAAATTCTTGTTAGAGTGACTAATATAAAGACACTAAAATATGTATTAAGTTTCATTCATAAAATTTTATTAATGAATTATGCGGGAAACCTCTAATAATTTCGGTTTAAGACCGTCATGCACATAAAACTGACATTTAATACACGTAATATACAATACGTTTAAATCGTTTAATAGTCGAGACGCGTTAATAACGCGACACAATGTAATACTTACCGCCGATGTTGTAACCTCGGGGCAATATCGCTATAATCGTTTATAAGCCAATACCTGCCCGAGGCGGCCGACGGAGGGATACAAGAATTGCAGGGAAGCGATCTATAGGGCACTTCATAGGGTATGCATATGCGTGAGAATTTTCTCGCAATTTGTTCGCGTAGATCGCGTAAACCTGTTACAGTATTCTGATGCTGATTGTGTTGTAACCATAAACATGTATACCTTACGCACGTCGGCCGAGACATTGAAATCTCAACTATTAACGTTGAAAGAATAGCTTACAATTAAGTGAGGTGAGACTTTTTGTACTGCGGTAATGTATGTATCTTATTTACTGTCCATTCTCTTACCCTGCGTGTACTACTTTGATATTCCAAAGTGTTGACACAAAGTACTAATAATTCGTACCCAAAATAGGTTTGGGTTCGTGTTAGGTCGATTTCTTTTCAATTACTGGTTTTATTTTATACTTTTTTTTGCGACTACGTTGGACTTTAGAATAAAGAAAGTGGTTGTTATATAGTTGATTAAAATCAAATTTATTCAAAGTAGATTCTTTACCGAACTCTTTTTGAACATCAATATATCTACCCCCACATCTCAGGATGTTTCGTTATGGAGAAGACGCAGACATTACATAAAACCTTAAAGAGATATTTATTTATTGTTTTATATAAATTTGTGATGTCGGTGGCGTGGGTGGTCGAAATTGTCTACATAATCGTGTTAAGTGTAATATAATAGCGTTTGTTATAATAACCTATATGTTTAAAAGGTGGTAGAACCCTTTGTGGTTCGACTTCGGCAGCACCGCCACACCTATTTCTGCCTCATAACAGCAGTGTTGAGCGCTGCTGCGTTCCGGTTTAAAGGTTGTGGTAAGGGAAACGTACTTTTTCGAGGCGTCCCAGCTTAGTCCTCAGGGGTAGCGGTGCATCTGTGGCCGATCATAGGTAGAAATATCTTAATCTATCTGGGTTTGATTACAGATGTCCATGGGTGGCAGTAGCCACTTACCATCAGGTGGATACTCGTCCTCTACTCCTATATTATAATTAAAAATAATAATAATAAAACGTCGTGTACAGGAGATGCTTGGCGCGGCGTCGAGCGCGGAGGTGGAGGTGCGGCCGCGCTGGCTGGTGCCCGACACCAACTGCTTCATCGACCACCTGCCGCTGCTGCAGGCCGTCGTGGCGGCGCCCGGCCAGCCCTACCAGCTCGCCGTGCCGCTTGTCGGTGAGTTTGTGTTGCATTTCAATTAAATATTTATTATTATGTTGTTATAAATAAGTACTAATGACTAATATTAACGTCAACGTTATTTTAAAAGTGCAATATTTTGACTCGTATTTTCGACATAGTTTTTAGAGTGAATTTATTAGTAGGCGGTATTCATTTTTGGGCATAAATAACGTGAAGAAAATTGAACGTTCAGACAAAACCATGTAACAGACAGGTTTTTTGTTACGTTAAACATAACCACCACCTACTTTGTCTCGTTGCGGAGACTAGTTTTGAATCTGATATATCACCCGTAATTATTAACCATAATCATAGATTGATTTTGGTTCATTGTTTTACTTACAAAAGATTAAAATTGGACAACTTTCGTTACTAGAGATTGTCAAATTTCAGTCACTGGTAAGCGAAAATTGGATACAATAACATTGATAACGGAAATATGTAAATGAATCCTTGTTGTGATATAGTGGTAACGGAGCTGGAGGGGCTGCGTCGTTGCGCGCGTGTGGGCGGCGCGGCGCGCGGCGCGCTCGGCTGGGTGCGCGGCGCGGCCGGCGTGCGCCTGGCCACCGCGCGCGGCTCGCTGCTCGCCTCGCGCGCCTTCACCGCCGAGGAGCACGCGCGCGCCTGCAACGACGACCGCGTGCTCGCCACCGCGCTCAACCTGCACGCCAACGTTGCTACGCTACCCGGTAAGAGTACCTACATGGCACACGCCACACAATAATTTGCCCTCATTAACGTTGATTTTGCCATTTGACGGATACCTGTCGATGAATAGATGTTGCTCGCTTTTTGCGCGTTCTTTGTCGAAGATACGCGCCTGTTTAACGACAACGGCGTGCTCGCCACCACCATATTGTTATACTACCCGGTAAGAAGGCCCACACACCGATCAATTGATTTTTGTGGTAGCTTTGTCCCAGTCTATGAATAGATGCTCACTTGGTCAACGAAGACAGCGTACTTGCCGAGTCATTCAAACATTCGGAGAATTTTACTTTTTACAAAAAAAACAAATTCGTGTGGGTTACCTGTAGTAGAAGAAGAATTATTTAATTACTTCGTAAAATATGAGATGCATGTTTGCTTACTGCTATTATATTTTATGTTTTATAATGACAGATGCTCAAACCGAAGCGGGCGCTGAGCCGAAGCGCTCGCGCATCGTCCGCGAAGTGGTGCTGCTGACGGACGACCGCAACCTGCGCGTGAAGGCGCTCGCGGCGGAGCTGCCGGCGCGCGACCTGCCCTCCTTCGCGGAGTGGGCTGGCATTGCTCCCATACAGGCGGCTGAGGTGAGTTAATCTTGCTGTATGTATAGTCCGCGCCAAGCTGCTCGTCCGCTCTGAAGTTGTTGCGCACAACTACAAGCATATATTCCGTAGCAACGTAAGGTCGTACTAACATAGCTGTACCCGTGGGCGAGAGCGGGCAGCGGACAGGTGCCGGGAGGCGTCTCTTGCAGTCTTCGTCCCGCTGATATTTACAATTTGATATTCGACGCGACTCGTTTCTATATTCAGAGCGGACTAGCAGTTTGGCGCGGTCTATAACTTTTAAACGTTTGCGCATCACTTAGATGTGTTATCTGTGGCCATCCTAAGGTAGCTTTAAACTATGTGTGTTTGATCATAAATGTCTAGGAGTGGCAGTTTCCTCTTACCATAAGGTTAATTGCATGATTGTGGGCTACTTCTATATAATTATTTAATTTAATAAATTAAATTTTATCGTCTCATTATCATGTATGTATATGAAAAAAATCTAGATTTGAATCTTTTGAACAGATGAACCGGCTTCGATGTAACTTTTATATTAGACAGGAGGACAACTAAATCAATACAATAATAATATAAATTAGCACGTAAGGCTAGATCTTAATATGAAATTTCATTTACAGGAGTCACAACCTGCTACATCCAATGAAGAAGCGCCAGTACAGAATTGACGTGTGTGCACGAGTCACTCGAAGAGACTACAATTTAGTTATATTCTCATTTAATTATTATATTATTGTGGATATGAATTGACTATGCTGCTGAAGATAGTAGATGTAGGATAATGAAAATAAAAATATATTGTTTAGTTGCCATCGTTTGTGCTCACGAGCACGCGACCGAGGCGAGTACTAAGTGCGTGTCACCCTAGTATAGGAATTGATAGATTAAGTAAAAATATTACACCAATAGAAAGGTATAATAATATTAAAAAAATATTGTTAGAGCTTTAGGATTCCACCTCCGTGTTCCTGGGCTACACATTTCATTGTTATTATTTTTTTCTCATATTTTTAAGCTATCAGATAATCGCAAATTTACTGTTTGAGCTGAGCTATTATTTTTATTTACTTTTTGTAAAGTATTAAGTATATTTTTTACTTCTTTTTTATTAGTTAGTGATGTATGAAAATAAATGAAACTAATGACATCAAGTACAGAAAAGTTTTATAATGTTTTATTTGTATAATGATGAAATACCAGTACAATAATTTGTATACGGTTTAGTAGCGGATTATGTTGTGGGTGGCTCTTTTACAAACCTTCATAGTAACCAAATTAAATGATTTTACTTTTTAATAATTATTATTCATTATGCAATTTAATTACATATATATTCAGTGCCATTTCCTTTCGCTCGATATTTTAATGCTATCTGTAGTTTTCTGTCATCTGCAAGTGTTCTGTAATATACGCCAATCTTAGCAATAAAGGTTTAATTAAACACTGAAGATATTCCATCACTACTTTATATTTCACTATATATTATATACGTGTACTTTTGTTAAGTGTTTAAAAATATTATACAGAATTTTACTGTACTATATTCTAATGAAATCGTTTTATTCCAAATAAAATCTATATTCTTCTATTAATTTGTTTGCATAGCAGCTGGAAATGAAATGATAATTTTAAAATGTATTTCTCTTGATGTAGTATAAAGTTATTGTGTAAAAACAGATTATGAATTAATGACTACCATAGACTATTAAATCTAATATGATTGTATCGAGTCCTTTCTCATTTTTGAAGCAAATTTGATGCTGTTACTTTTGTCCCAATCATGATGTTTTAATAAACACTGATTACTGAAATATTGGATTTTTTTATATTCCACCCTTATAATTGAGAACATGAATATGAATTTATTATAACTGACCTGGGGTTGGGAACTGTGCATCACCTGACGTGTTTGTTTTTAGGGACCCTAGAAGTACTAAATCAGCCTACAAAGACCCGTTTGTCGGTTCAGTCATTTCTAAGATTATGAATTAATATCAGACAGACAGAAAATTTAAATAAAAATGGCTTTTATTTTGTGATATTGTGCATAATAAAAATTAAGCTTTGAAAGTTATTTTGTAGTCGAACAGGCACTTCAATTTTATTTATTGTCGGACGGACAGAGTGGAAGCTCGTATTAACATATAAATCGTCGGATTATTTTCATAATAAATATAGCCCTATCAGGTTTTATTTATTACACAAGAGATTTAGAATTATTGCTTAATGATATTCGATTTACCTCTATTTACGTATCATTACGTTGAAGGTTAGGTTGGCTTCAGCACTACAAAACATCGGGTCATGTTACGATCTAAACATATTGAATTAATTGTTTTGATAAGACGAGGTTCACGTTCGGCAATGAATTAAAGGTTGCAAAAGGATTATCACTTGTATTTGAATGATTTTCCGACGCAGTCAACTTCATTATTATTGAATAAGTCTCTCTTTAATGTAATGAATAGTAAATCTATTTATGGTCCTACAAGTGAGAAATTCCGATGTTAAGTCTTGAGCAATGGGAATTGGCAATGTTCCGAGGCGAGGCTAGGCGCACCGGTGCGGAGGTTGTAAAAGCCCCGTTATTCTTATTTACCGTGCGCATCTCGCTTTAGGCGCTCGCTGCTAGTATATTTACTATATTATGGGTAATTGTGATGGACATACGTTCCCTGTGACACAGGTGCGGTGGACAGCATTGACCAGCGATCGACCGACAAGTGTGCTAATAATACCGAACATTTACGTCGCCATTGTATTAAATAAGATAAAGTTAATTATGTTTAGGTACGTATGTTAAGTTACGCAGAAATAAAAAAGGTTTATAAAGTGGTAGAACGAGTATGGCACGACTGGGGAATCGCCATCAATAGGTACACCTAATTCCAGCGTGAACGCAGAACTGCGTTTTGGGTGGACGGGTGTGGATGCATGTCAATTTACATATACATATAAGGCAACTAGCTTAGTTCTCAGGAGTAGCAATGCATCAGTGGTTGACTTTAGATAGAACCCCTTTTTTATCTGGAGTAGATTGCAGATGTCCATGGGCGGCAGTAACCATTCACCATCAGGTGGAATGCAGGATCGTTTTCTACTTCACTCACATAAAAAACAACAGAAAGGTGTCATTAAGCTCTTATTGGTTTTATGTATTAAACATTCACATAACACAAGAAAATAAAACATATACTTACTAATAAACATTTAATTTTAAATAAACCATTATAGTCCTTAAAGGTAATACGTATCCACCTGAAATAATTTATTGATTTGTACCTATTAATTCAGTAGATACCTATACAACAACAGATTAAAATTCAAATCTAAATTCTTATAATTTCACGCATATTACAAGCTTCATGTCGGCTATCATAAAACACAAGATATATCGTTGCTTATCATCTTCGATTTATGGCCAGATGAAGAAAAGTTATAAACATAAAATACAATTTGAATTAAATGTCTAATTTACTGGCCACTGAATTCCGTAGATAATATTAACAATATGCATCTACGAGAGTTAAATTACAGTGCTTCGCGGAGAATCCTTAACTTATTGGATATTCTGATCCGATGCTTGAGAGAGATGCATCAGGAATATTGACAAAATAACGGGTAAAGCACTGACGAGCCATTTGGCTAATGCGTGTGACTTTACGAAGGGTTGGTCCTATTTATGTACTAAGATTGTTGGGGCATGCGACAAACGTATAAAATACCAAGTACCTACCTACATATGTATATGTTTGGACCCGTCTATAACAAGCGCCAATAAAATTAATCACGGTAGACAAACGGTACCCGTTAGACATATTGTATCGATTTTCTCAATACATTCGGACTGTCTTGATATTATTTTAGACACTTTTAAGTGTCTTTATCTACAGACAATTTAATTATACGTAATTTGTAATGGCGGCGCGTTTTAGCGGTAACAGTAGCAAAAAACATCCTTAAAAACTATGATAAGCACAATTTTAATACAAAACTTTTATGAAGAATATGTTATAAATGATTAACTTTATCTTGTGCGGTAGCTTGAATGGCGTCATCAGTTTTACTGGTATGACTACTTAGGTACTGGCGAAGATTTTTACCAGGAATCTTTATTTGATATGTTAATAGGTATGAGGTACAGTTGTGAGATTTACCTACTTTTACTAGTAGGTATCTATATTTACCTAATAGGTACACCTATAGGCACCTAAATAAATGCTGGACAAGATCTAAGAAAAACTTTAAAATTAGAATACAACTTGTCACTTCTTAATTTAATCTTAATTCTACTACTTAATCTAATCTACTTAATTAAATAGATTCAAATGTGAATTGGATTGTTTATTATGCTTTTACGTTTTAACGACACAGTACTTATCTTTGCGAAATTTTACACATTTTGTCGGGGTTACAAGAATATGGGACAAGGAGACGGAGCATCTTTTATTTCGAAAAAGAGAACTGTTCCTGAGGGATATGAACATCGCACCGTCGTGGATGAAGCAGCGGGTAAGATGCACATTATACATTTTTTGTATATCTTCTAAGCTAGCAGCTTTCGTCATTACTAGTTTTCAAATTTGCGAGTATGGAACAAAGAACGTAAATAATTTGCTGCCAACATAGATTAGTAATCTATGGCTGCCAAATATAAACTTTAACCATAGGCTATTATTATTACTGTACCTGATTTTGGTCACAAGATTCCGCTGTTAGCTTTTGTCTTGAAATAGTAGGATGGTTTCTGTGTGATTATAATCTGACTTTCACAACTTCGCTGACTGGAGCCCGTACCTACTCCAGACAATGTATTAGGGTTAAAGGTTAAATCGATAACTCATTGGTTAAGTTCGTGGCCAGTATAATAATATACTAGGTTATGTTCTAACCACCATTGAACATCTACTTACGGTGACAATGAGGTTCGATTTCTCTATTTGTTGAACAAAACATAGATAAGTAAAATGATTATCACAATATTTTATGTTTGATTAGGCACCAACATAGTTCAGATAGATTTTTAAAAGTTTTAAAAATAGCAATAGTTTCACATGGATGAGTAGATAAGTTAAATCCTAAGTTTGATGATAGGTACCAAAGGATGTTCGATGATCGTGCTAGAAAGTCGGCACGCCTGTCTGCAACTTATTCAATTGTCATTATTTTACTTGCAATATTTTTGTACAGTATTTTTTCTTACAAATTGATTTACGGTTTTATTATGAGATGCAGAAAAAAAATCATAATTTGTGCCTTTAATAAATAATTTTCAATTTCCAATATTGTGAGTTACTTGTACGTATCGCCGGGAACAAAGACCGTTAATTTTCCATTTTCCTATGACAGCGCATGTTTAAATTTCCCTCTTATCTTTTTACGGAACGCACCCAAAAGAGAATAACTTGCAAAGAGCTATCTTGCAATATTTATGTTCCTACCTATCTATCGCAAAGCGTTGCCGACATTGGCTGCTTTATTCCGTTTTATTATTATCTTCTAAGGCTGAATTTACACGTTTAATTGATTTATTTAGATAACACATCAATTAGAAGTTCCGGCTAAAAGTTTCATATGCGATTAATTTCTGACGAAGATGATATGATTCACTCACTGGGTGTTTTTAAATCTGATACTATGTATAACATAAAATATTTTATATCTTTCAACAAAAAATATCATTACATCATGTTATGTGTTACTTATAAGAAATATGTAAGCATAGTATATTTCAACGCTAAAATTCCTATATCATTATAGTGTCAACGGTTTTGTTGAATTGACTCTACAATTTCAATTGTACTCTAATAAATATCCTTAGGACTTACCTACCTAAGGCTCTTCATTTAGATATCCTTAAAATATTTTGGAATTACACTTCGTTCACAATAGGTTTAAAATGAAAGCTGTTTTAGCCAAAAACCGTCGACCGTCCTTACATTTGTAGCCATAGATTAGTAAAGATTACTCACTCTAACAAGAAAATGTACCCAGTTTTGAGAATTGAAATAGTTGCGTAAAAAAGTTTTGCCACGTCTCCGTGCTAAAATATCCCTAAAATATTTGAAATATTTATTTATTTATTATATAAATTACGCAATATTAGTTATTTATTCGTAAATGTTCTCTAAAAATGTTTTTATTTGTCAAGAATTCAAAAAAGGAACTTACTATAATAAGCCGTTTGTGGCTTCATTCAATTTCAAGGCGGCGAAGTATCTTTACTAATCTATGTTTGTAGCATAATCTGCTACGAGTAATCTTAAACCTAATTTAACTTAATAATTTAACGATGAATCTTCGCAGCTACGTCATAATGTTGACATCATCGAGGATCGACATCCGGTTGTATCTACGCATTGTTATCTCAATAAAAGTATCGTGTTACGTTGTTATCTCATTTAGTAATAAATCTAAGTAAGAATGATTACAATGATTGTCTGATTCAATTATCTGTATGGGTCCAGTACTTCCAGCTACGTACACAAAATTGATTCAATTAAACAATTTATGTGCGAGCTACAATATTGAGGTCTTGACTATTTATTCGCATGATTTAGGTAAGTCTTTAGGCTCAAGGAACCAAAATCACGATTCTTAAAATTCGGTAATTTCGTAAAAATAAATTATTTTAATCGATGATTGATTTTTTACGAGGTAATCAATGAATCGTGCGTTGGGACGGGGCGGGTTAGCTCATCCGGCAAACATTTGGGTGGTTTTTGTGATCGATGCCGCATGAGGAAGGCCTCAGCGAACACGATTTAAGCAAATGACGGCATAAGCTAAACTTACTTAGCTTAATTTGTATTTATTACTTTACCGTATGATGTGAAGATGTTCATTGTATAACTAAGGCTATTTCATTTCTAACAATGCTAGTATACTCATATAAGTACTACTTACAGCTGAAGTGTGCGTAGCAATGATACCGTGACGATTTAACCATTGGGAGTTCTGTCTTGAAAGTCTATTCTTCTTTCCTTAAAATAGAATTCCTGACGCCGTTGTATTTAGATTTCTTTTTTTATTCTTTCAGGTAGAATTCCCATCTATTTATTAGATTAGATTAGATTACAGATGCAGATTGTAACATGTTATAGTTACGGCTGTTTAATTTATTATATAATAATGGTAGATTATAGGTACCATACTAAAAATAAATAAAACATTTCAAATCAATTTTGTTTACGTTATTTCTTATTACGTATTAGCCGATAAGATTAAAATAAAAAACGTACAGTTATTGATTTCCGTGGAAAATTGTTACGGGCACAAGTAAAAGTGTGTAATACAACGTGAAAATTACTTTAATGCGGTGTTGAGGCGTTGATAGCATAAAGCATTGGCAACATCACTTTTATTATTTGTATAATTGAGTGTCAGCTACATAAATAAAAATAATGATAAAAAAACGCCTTATTCCTTACATTAATATTATATAAAATACACATGCATTATTTATGTCATTGTTTTGTTATTAATAGTTTTTATTTACGTTCAGCATACTGATATTTTAACATTTGTTTATTAATTTATTATTACATTATTTATTACAATTTATTATTAACTTATTATTATCTTTATTTATGTATGATATTATATATGTATCTCTTACTTTAATTAATTATTTTCAACATTTGTTAATCTAATTTCACTATATTTATTTTGTAAGGACCCCTGTACGGGTGAAGGCCTCCTCCAGAGCCTGCCATTTTTCTCTGTCAAGAGCCTTTTTCATCCATACCTTTCCAGCAACTTCTTTTACTTCATCTTCCCATCTCTCCTGGGGTCTGTCTCTTCCTCGAATACCCCCTGGTCCTTTCCATTTCGTGACTACCTTCGTCCAACGGTTGTCATTTGTGCGTGCCAAATGTCCCACCCAACGCCACTTCAGCTACATATTCACGGATATTTTGTGTTTTTGATATTATAAGCTTTTCCTTGTTTATCTATAACACCAATTCAAAATCAATTCGAACAAATCACTTTAACAGTAGGTGACATAAACCTACGATGAGGTAAGACAATATAAGGATGAGGTTCAATTCGGTTTGAGTTATCTTGACTTTAAAGTATATACGTGGAATTTGTTTACTTTTAGGCTACATATTATAACTTATTTATTAAAGATACATAGATAAATTATATTAGAGTAATAACACCGAACACTATATAAACCCCTCAAGCCAAAACACAACAAGGCTTAACTTAAAACTGCTGCTAATAGACAGATATAAGTGTGGCGGTGATGCCGCTGTCCAACCACAAAGGATTCCATAACCTTTAAAAGTTAATTCAATTAAATCGTGTATCTAGCTTTTACGGGTTGGCCATACATAGCGTATTAGTAGTATGTAGTGTAATAATATGGGCACAATAATATAATACTCATTCATAACTCAGAAAGACGGTCACGCGTACGCGCATTACGCGCTTCGTATTAGACATCAACGCCTTATTACCGGCACTAATTGCGCGCTCAACTAAGATATTCATACTATGTTTTCTGCTTACCTTTACTAAGAACTAAGTGTCTATTTCCATTAAAAATTTATATCCAATTATCGATAGTAATGCGTTATTACTATAGATATTTGATTTCATTTTTTGCTATGGGATCCTTTGTTATTTGCATTTAATCAGTATCTACCGACTAATTAAAAAACTTATGTATTTTTTATTAAGTCCACTTTGACAAAGAAAATTTCATAAAAAGAGTTACATTGAGTCTATACAGTTACTTAATACCGTGCTAAACCACAACACTTCCCATTTTTCAAAAAAAATTGTTAAAGCAATAAGAATCTAAGCGATATTTCGTCAAAAATTCTATATCCATAATATTTCCATTATTAAGTGATTTTATCATTGTATTGTGAAATCTTTGACGT
This sequence comes from Epargyreus clarus, assembly GCF_041222505.1. Classification (NCBI taxonomy): domain Eukaryota; kingdom Metazoa; phylum Arthropoda; class Insecta; order Lepidoptera; family Hesperiidae; genus Epargyreus; species Epargyreus clarus. The sequence continues at coordinate 8,753,963 of NW_027332233.1, forward strand.
ACAGTACGTAAATTCAATAAATCTGCTTGTAACTTTTGTATCTATTTGTGTATGTATACATTGCATCCCACGTCCCGAATCATAAAGAGTTATCTCTATAATCTTTGAAACTCAATTTGACGAAGTATTCAAGTTTTGATTTCAAAAATAATAAAAAGGTTTTATGAGTTGTGACTTTACAATAAATTGCGAAGTTCATCTTCTCGACAAAGTTAGCAGTCATTAATGAGCTCAGTTATAAAATAACCCGCGAGCCGTAATGGCCGCTTCGAGAGATTGCCTCTCGAGCTCGCTATAATAATAAAATATGATAATGGTCATAGGAAAAACTAAAGAAAATAAGATGTTACATCTTCATTTCATATAACATTACGTTGTATGTTATTAATTCATAAAATACATTACCTACATTTGACAATTTCTGTGTATATTTTGTATAATGTTTATAATTGATGATATATTTAAGGCATTGTGAACTACTCATTGATTTATATGGCAGTTACTCATTACTTAGTAGTCAGTGTTTTTTATAACTTCTACTTGTTTTCTTCTAAAATTAAAAACCGGAACCGAGGAGAAAATAAATACAACCAACATTTCTGTACACCTGTTATTGTAACTTTCAAACTTTGATGCGAAGTAGGCGTGATTTTAATATCGATCCAGTCTTTCACAACTATGCGTTCCATTACACATAGTTATTAGCTACATTTATAATACTTATAATATCCTATTAAGGTGCAGGGTTAATGAACCGAAATTATATGTAATGCTAATTTACCGCGCGTTGCAAGTAGACACTGACCCAAAGATAATTAGGAAGGCATTATACACCGTGTTCAAGGAACTCCAATCAGATTGTTTATCTGAATCGTTCACGGATACGTATCCTGACATCTTTGACAGCCATTAATATGTATGTATCATCTGCTCAAATCTGTGGTATTAGTCCTAAATGCGTTGAGTGATGGCATTCTATTTCTAGGAAATATTGTGTCATTTATAAAAATATTGCAATTAAAATATTTTATGATTATTACATTTAGCTTTGTTATGTACGTATATGCATTAATAAAATTATATTGAATATATAGGGCGAAGAACTTGATTGTGTATTTTATTTCATACCACCTTTATTAATTTTTCAATAATTTTCATAAAGGTACCTTAAAGAAAAAGTTACAAAAATGTAGTCGTTTGAGACTTCTTCATAATATTCTTAAGTAAAGGTATACGGACTTTTTTGTGAAATTGCAGTTTTTCGTTGGGTGATTTTAATGACCACATCTACCCTTACATTATAAAATACACTATCAGTAACTCAAATATTTCACCTGCTGATGTATTGCAATTTTTACATAAGGTGTGCATAGACTAAGGGGAATTACTTACTAGTAGTAACTATGTATGTGTACGCATAATGTATATAATGTTCTAACTTAAACTGTAAATTTACCAAAACAGTACTGAATATTTCTCGGAGTTTTCATTTAAGAAGTAATGATATCATTAGAAGTTGACTTAGATCAAACAAAGCGAGGAACTTCAAAGCGTATTTGATTTCGTTGTAGAGTCTGTTTGCCAAATGATTACATGGCCAATTTGCGTATGAAGATGTTAAAAGCAATTAGAGGATAGTGATACTGGGAGACGTAAAATAATAGAAGAGGCTTGCAAGTGCACTGCGCGATGACAAAATAGCTAATGCACTAGACGTGAGAATACGCTAATGACAAAGAACTGCGAATTGCCTCCGGCTTACATGTCGCGTTTGCAAAATCAATTTTTTGCATCATCTTTACGATTTTGATCGTTGGTATTTTTTGTAATTATATAAAACTTTTCTAATCTTATTTCTTGGCCCTTTCAAATTATGCATGTAAAGAACAAAATACAATCTTTTCATGTATAATTTCATACTTATTATATTAATTGTTAAATATTGAAACGGAGTTATATTACAACAAAAAATAAATCGAAATAAGTAAGTAATCTATGAAATTACATTGTATAGCGGGCGTATATCGTAATTGTATTGGTTGCAGATTCTTATCACAGATTGGATATATAACATATAAATTACCCAAAGCATGACGTGTGCCAATACAAGTTAGAATTAATAGGTTACTTTTAAGTAAAGATGTGTCTTCTTAGCTTAGTGCTTGCATGTAGACCTAGCCGAGATACCCTTGAACCTAAGTGGCAGCTTGCGGCCGCGTTGCCAATGACCCCGAACTCGGCGCCCGCGCTGCCCGCGCCACGTCGCCGGCTAGTCCGTTCGCTAATTGTTATGTAACAACTATTGCACTAACCAAATATTTTATAACGCTATTTAATGCATATTTATGTTACTATTCACAGCTACGTGCGAGACAAATATCATCTGGCTAACTGTTTGCGGAAAAAAACGGAACCTCCGCCGGTCGGACCCGAACATGTTGCTACATTTGTATCTACGAGTTCTGCATATGCAAGTATGTAGTTAAGGGGTATAGTTTGCGACGCTCTGATTTTAATCTCTTAAATAAAAAACGGTGTACATGAGAGTATCAAGCACTGAACCGATGTTTACTAATACTAAAAAATATAACTACGTAGTAAAATATAAGATATATTCGGGTGCACAAACAGGTTCTTGAAACGCGAATACAGCTTCCTGCCAAGTCAGAAAATAAGGTAGAGTCACTGAACTTGCACGGCGCTTGCTGCTTCGTAGTTTTGATTGAAATAATGTTATTTATTGCATTTATATAACTTGTCATGTTAAGAAACATCAATGCAACTTTTTTATGACAAAGGCATCTATTTCGCATTCTTAAATAAAGGTGTGATTTCAAAAAGTTGTTTTTTTTTTACGATATCGTCCATTTTTTGTAATTATTATTGATTTATCTATATATTTGATCAAATGAAAAACTTAAAAATAATAATTATCTGGTTTATGGTAAATATGATGAAGATTTTGAAAATATGGTTTATTGCCTTATAATAGAATCAGTAAATCGTAAATTCACTTGTAACATGTTAACTTCTGAACTAAGAATACCTATCAAGCATTACACATAAACAGTAATTCATTCATGTTTAATGTACAAAGTAGAAGAGAAATGGTTATTCCAAAGTTAAGATTTACCTTTACTTTGAAATAACCATTTCTCTTCCACCGAATACTGGGCAAGAGTGAGTGCGAGTGCCGCGGGCTCTTGCGCTAGAATTTTGATTGATATTTTTTGTCAGTTACTCGACCACAATAAAATGACAGCGGCAACAAGAGAAGTGCGAAATAGACATCGTAACTGAAAGTACATATCAAGGTTAGTCGCTGGCGGGCGCTCCGAAACTCGGCTAACAGTAACAGTACACCCACGAGTAGACAAAAACCGAGCACCAAGCCTGCCACCAGAGACGCTATCACTTTTGTGCTCCACCCATTCAAATTAATTACATCAAACTTGTGAATGGACAACCGAACTGACGACACGTTTTATGTATTCTCAATGACAAGGATTTAATTAGATATATGTATGTTACATTACCTCGAATAGACTCGAGACGTAAATTTCTTTTCTCAATAAAAGAGGAGAGAGTTCTCTCTCGTCACTGAAATCCAATAGTTACGATTTTTTTCTATCGTTTCGTTATTTGGTATTTCGATTGACTACTTCATTTAACTGAAAACCAATTTGCATTCAGTTAACATTCGATTACTTAAAGCATTACGTGTTTTCGTGTCGTTTCTGAGACACCATCGGGTGCGCAAGCTTTGTCGACGAGTGCTTGTGCGGAGACCGCTTTCTCGGCCTCAATCTTGACCGTGAGTCGGAAGGCGCCGTGTTCTCATAGTCGACAAACCGATGTATCTATGTCGATTGCTTGTAGGCGGCCTTGAGCGGCAGCCATTAATTTGTGTGCAGAGCCGCCAGCGGGATCCCGTTATAGCAAGCGCCTGAATCTTGTGCCCACTTACCGATATCAGTAGATAGTCTAGTGGGCTCATATGTGGAGTATTTGCCATATCCTCAGTCATCGACCTCTTTCTGGCGCACCGTACACAACTACAAATATGAATCTTTTTCAAATAATATTATTCAAAGTTCAATGAGTCGATCCAAGCACAGATAAACTAGCGACTAAGACTGGTGCAGTAAATTATGTTGAAGCTCCGTATGCTATGCAAATGTATCATAATAATCGCAGCATCGAGGAAACATGTTTTCAGTAGACGGCGGCTTGTGTACTGCCTTAACTAATCTCTCATTTGTGTTAATTATATTAAAGTTTTATAATTCAATAAACACAAAATATGGATTTAACATAATTTATCTGCGGTGGTTATTTACAGTTAACATATTCTAAAGTTACTTCGTTGCTTAATCCGATAAAATCAAATTTAACGTAAGTGACCCAATAAAAATTAAAGAGTTGTAAGCGACATTTCTGCGTTTTACTGGTAATTCTTTGACCGTTATTTCTACCAAAATGCCTAATGCTAGTTGGTAATTTGCGGCACAATTCGGACTGGAATGTCGTGCAGAATAATCCGAAATACTTGTGTAAGAACAGCGTTATGTTATACGTTAATCAATAAAAAACATTGTATACCACTTACCAACGCTAATTTACTATAAAGTACTTAAAATAAATACTAAAAGTTTTAGTTTTTCATTGGCTTTTGCATAGATCAAGTAAATTTATACGAATGGAGTAGACAGAATAATTTAAGTGGAGTACGTAGTTAAGTAAGACGCCGTTCTCCGACGCCTCGCAGCCGGTGTGATCAGAATTTGTTTATGTGCCTGGGAATAGCTCGCGAAGATAGTGTTCTTGTTTGGTCAGGTAAAACCTTAGCTTTTTACGCGGAACGCTTAGCAAATACAAATAAAGTTGTGAATTTTAAAAACTGGACGGCAATTTGCATAGGCGGAATAAAATTACTCTACAAATATTTCTTTTTGGAACCGTGAGTAGCAACAGACACCGTTCGTATGGTTTGCGTTTAGTCCGCTTATTCTTTATGTAGATTTTAGACCGAGGTGGACGAACTGCATTTTAGTCTTAGTTATCAAAGTCAATACGATTATTATTGCAAGCATTAGTTTCAAAATTGTTTACTAAATCGCTAATTATTAGTAGGTGCCCTTACAACCGCAGACATTTGTTTTGTACATTGAGACGTCAATCGACCGGTAGTCAACAGTAGTTGGCGCAGATAATGTCGCTTAGTAACGAGAACGCAACGAGAGATTGCGATGAGAATTTGTACAGAGTACAGTTTGGAGCTTTCGATGTGTCGAATATGGGTATGGTAGTTTGATATTTGTGTGAATGAAATAGGAGCTATTATAGTGTGGATGGGTTGATATGTAAGTTTAGTGTGTGGCCCAGTGGAGGACGTAACGGGTGCTGCGCGGGCGCTCCGAGCCGCGGCCGCGCCGACGTGAGACCATTGTTGCCGCTAATAGATAATTAGTTAGGTGCCGTTACTTATCCAACGATCGACGATAGATCGCCACTGTCGGCCCACATTTCTAGATTGCCAATATCTGCGTTGCACTCTACCACGCAATTTTTTTACAGAGTACGTATTAATAGCGCCGGTTACAATGATATATGCATTCAGTTTGTTATAATGAAAGGCTTGATATGTGGGTATATTTTTGTTTTATTTTAGGTTTCGTTTAGAAATACTATAAGTTTTGTTTCTTTATGTTTTATTTTTAATATAGGTACCTATTATCTATTTACATTTAATTAATTTTCAGGTTACTCGTTCTTTTGAATGGAATTAGTTTTTATAAGTTATTGTAGTAATTTATCAAAAACAGGCATTTATATTAGTAGAACATCCCATTAACCACTGTTCAAGCATCCAGTCAGGGTATAAAGGGTGTCTAGTGTTATTTATTGACTCATAATCTCAGGTTAGTTAAATTCTAAATAGACCATGCTGGAAAACTAAAAGTAAAGTTTATGTAGAGAGAGTTCCTAGGCAATTATATTTTAGTGTCGATTATATTGTTAAAGCACGTAATTTGAAAAAGAGGCCAGCCTGTCAATACTCAAACATTTATAAAATCAGGATTTTAATTTATCATTTGGATTTTAATACCAATGATAGATACATGAAGATTTGCCAAATACAAACATTAGCGGGTAGAGGAGGTACGTAGTTAATTCATAGGTCTCAAAAATGAGAAACCAATAGTTTGAAAAAAGCGGGGATTAGGTCATCCCTATATTTAAACTATTACTTCTGTTCTAAACTCCTATGACGTTGGCATTTTAAGCCTGCAATGACTAGCGAATATTCTGGTGAGTAACTATAATCGCGGTTTAAAATTGACATTATTGTGGTTAATATTAGCATTATTTAGGTCATTTATGGGACATAAATAGACAAAATGTGGCCTTAGTGCACCAAAACATAAATACGAAATGACTAACCTTGAAGCATGTATGATCATGTGTAGAGTCATCAATGAGTCTAATTTGTCCATATTTAAATGGTATAAAATGATGAGATATGGATGCAAAAGAACCTAATTACACAAAATTTCTAATTTTAAAATAAGTATTATATTTTTGGTCCCTACGTATAAAAAGTTAACTTTTGATTAAACAACCATTACTAATTAATTACATGTTTTGGTTTAATAATAATTAATTGCTTTAATTTTGTATCCACTAGAATGAAATATAGGCGGAAGTTGATAGATAATATCATTCGTTCGAATAGGGCCTTGCTCAATGTTACTGGCATCCCTACGTTACGTAAACTGATAGAAAAGCTTGATACAGATAAAAAACAAAGTAGTAAGCGACACCAAAGATAGCGCCAGTTAATCGTGCTCGTAGAAGAATGGTTATTTCTCAATAGAACTATTACGGAAATCCCCACTATACACGCATATTGCAGTGAGTTGTTAGTTTAAACTTGAATGGTTTGAAATGTGTAGGTATTGTATTTCTCCTTACGATCCTCTTAGAAAATCGTAAGATTCATTCCTATTTATGTTCCTTATAGTGAACGTTTTACGAACTTGAGAAATCAATCTTTTCTTATGGAACTTTCTGTAAAGAGCCTCACAGTTCAAGCACCATCGCCGATGCCTTATGGCAGTAGTGCCCGCTTTTGTTTTGAAGGATGTTCTTAGTAGAGCGCTGTAACACACGAGGCTCTATGTAGATAACCGCTAAAAAGGATTGCATGATCGGTATTATATAAAACATATCATACATGCAGTTTGCATACTTTATGCAAACTGCACTTTTTACGCATGCGTGCATGAATGTTTAATATTTAATTTATTATAATTAAATGCTTCTAATCATTGAGAGTGAAACTACATAAAAAGGCATCATGAGCCTCATAAGGCATTTTTTCCGTTTTTTATATCGACGATGATCTAATATTATGTACCGATACTATCATGCCATTACGAATATATAAGGAATCTATTAATTAATAAGGTCATAAAGATGAGGTATTCCTGGCGAATTGACAGTTATGCTTCTTATCTCGTCCCAGTATGTAAAAGGAAATAATAAATCGATGGCTAGCGTCGTGTCATCGTAATCAACACGGATAGGTATGGGCAATGTGACAACACGGGCTTTTTCGAACGGGACGGTGTTTTTTGCCGGAAAAAAACAAATTGAACCACTTTGAGGCACTAGTGTCAACGTGTGTCAACGATTTCTCAGAAGAAAAAAGAATCTGTTTGCTTAATCCCAAAAAGTAATTGAATATAACATTTATAAAATGCCAAGCATCCTAGATACTCATAACTATTATAACACCGATATTGAAACAAAGTTGCTCATCTGATAATAAAGACAAAAAAAGAATTCAAATATTTTCATTTGCTATATATTTAAACGCGTAATATTAATTACGAAAGGTATTTCAAATCGCCTACATAACAAATGTGTCCCGTTTTAAAGTAAAAAATGGTCAGTTAGGGTATGGAATAGGTATTATCATAAGACGTGCTCAGCCGGATGCTCGTTACACCATTTGCGACTTACGCAAAGATCTACGAATAGCTACGAATATAATGCAAATATATGTTGAACGTCGTTTAAGTGAACTGTACAATGTATGTACAGTAAGACGAAGTCGGGCGCAAACTTAAAATTGGAAACACAGTCCGCAATACTGATAAATGAATTTACTTCAAATATATTGTTGTTCTTGTTGCATGATGGAAGAATGGCACAGTACTTTTGTGCTTGAATTTTTATTAAAAAGTAAAGTTGATTTGTTTAACGAAATGCGGAGATAAATTTTACTAAAAATACTTACAATTAATTCTACAGAGATCACCTCTTCAAATATTTTTAAATTTATAAAATTGTGTAGGTAAGTAAAATTGTGTGGAGAAGATTCGTTCAAAAAATATAAAGTACTAATTTACAATGTAAAATACACTTAATACTACTAATGTATGTATAATTTTGCGATAATTGATGTTAAACACAGACCACAGGATAAATATAAAATTACAAATACTTTGTACACCCGTAGAGCCTGATGACTCAAACTTCTGTATAATTTAATTGTCAGTTAAGTGCAACTAATACGATTCACAATACATACTGTTTTAGTAATACTTTTGTAGACCGATTGATAAAGTGAAAACCGGATGTTCGAAGCTACCGGAAAATAGGCAATTATATACTTTGATTTTATTTTTCACACGCGTATTATAGACACGAGAAGCCGTAATGGTATTTCCAGCCTAATTAATTGAGATAAAAGGCAATTTCCACGTACAAATTACTAATACGTGCAAAATGTTAGTCACCCCGAAGGTTAGTATAGCGGGCCAGTAAACAAAATCCGCTCATCGGGTCACGAACTTACTAAGATGAGTCACGGCATGAGGAAGATCTAGGAACCATGGCGTCACCTTCCAGCCTCTGTCCGTGCTCACGTCTTGCCGTTTAACATTGCACAAATGTTGCAATTATTCAATTACCATCTTAACATCTCCGTTTAAACGTTTCGTTCATGTATGCAAGTCATTTTGCTGCGTAAAAACTAATATAATAAAAACATGGCTTTGCTATTCAAAAGCTATTTTTAATTCCTCGGAATGGATAGCATCATATCTTGAAGACTTAATAATATGAATTGTGGAGTATAAACAATCAGTAAATTGATAAATTCCTTAATAATACATATACTTTCTATGTTAATATACATATATGTTTGGTTTCTTTTAAGTAGTATTTAAACATATTTTCTTACATATGTTTGTGCAACAATTTAATAGATCCACTTCTATCGGGATGTAAATTGCTCTTTGATTCGATTCTTGAAGATTCGTATAATTCGTAAAGTATAGTGGTATTTAAACAAGAATTGCGTGATTTAGATATAATTTTGTATTTTGATATTGTTTTACATTCCATATTCTATATTCTTTCTAATTTCTATTCTATATATTTTTACCAACTGTAGCTGTAAACTAATAGTATTAAATTGTTATGCCAAAATTAACATAGAGAGTGAAACTGGAACGCCCATATCCATAATAATAATGTTATAGGTAGTAACTGCACATTAGCGTGAATATTTATAATGATATGTTAAATGCAATTTGTATTTAGGTTAGTTCTAAGAAAGGTGACGTGAAATGTGAAGCCGTTTGAGTTAATTTATTATATTTGATATTAATATAAATGTTTAAAGTGGTGGGCCTCAACACTAGAAGATCAAAATCATAACACTGCACTATCACTGCTGTAAAGATAAGTTACTTATTTTTAATGTTATATTTTATGTAAGCATCCTTTATATCAACAAACATGTGATACAAAAGGCGGATCTAATGCTGAAAGTACCAGTCGAAAGTTGGGTAAGCAGTCACCAACGTAGGGCAAAAAGGGACTTAAAATTTCGAGTCACATTTGGTTTTTTTTCATTGCATTCACGCTACAGTCATGGTTTAAGAATAAACCTATGTATGTTATTTATAGGTCAAAATATATTAAATACAAGATTCTCATCGTGGTTTATACGTAATTCTTTTTTCCAGGTTTAATCCAGCGTGTTTTTTTGCACACCCCTTGTTGGACTTAACAGAGCGGCAGGAGCGTAGTTACATTGCAAAACTTTAAAACGAATTGGAAAGAGTCTGTAATGTTTTATTGCTTTATTTTATATAAATAAATAATTCAAATCTCATTTATTAAAAATTGATACACATATCTAGAAGTCTTTTGGAACGTTAACAATCTACTATCATAAAAGCAGTGATAGCTTAGTGGTTGAAAATGGGTTAACAAGAAATACCATTAAATTAATCGGTGCCGCATAGTTTATCACTGTTAACGAAGCCGCTATATTTTCCTGAGTATCTGTATGTGTAATGTCCTAACAAAGCAATAAATAATTTTGCCATATGCGAGCATGTAGTTAGACAATTGGACTTTAAAAAACAATTCTTATTTTTATTGTACACATACACTCAAATAAATAGGTACATGACCTTAGAAAAAACTGGTTTAAAATTACACAAAATCTTGTAAAATTAATTTATTTGTATAGGATACATAAAAATACTTTTGATATAATGTCATATACGATAATACGATGTGAGAATTATTTGAACTATTTTACAAGAATAGTTAAGTATATAGTATTTAATATTTTTTACTTTCATTGAAGGAGTTAAATTTTGTGGTTACTGCACTAAACTGCACACATTTTGAAACTCGATTTTCAACTCTTGTCTTTATTATACACACTTATTGCCTGCTTAAATCATCATTATTTTGATATAGTTTTAAATAAACAGTATTTTCTTTTCCAATTTATTTAGATCCTTGTATTTGTTACCTAATATTCTGTAAGGAGGATATATAACCGTATGGATATTGATTTTTAATCACCGTTTAACGTGTAGAGCAAATACCGACTCTTTGATCAATTCGTTTTAAACGAAGCTCGAAGAAAAATAAACAAAGTAACAAGCCTCTGTTTATGTTATGCCGTTAAAAATAATAAAAGTCGATTTTATTGATTGACTAATTATCGCCAGGTGGTTGAGATAGGATTTTCGTATTGATACCACCAAAATATCGTGAATAGCGTCAATAGCTACGAAATAAAATATAAAATAAGAAGGCTTACAAACAAAAATCAAAAGTGAAACATGTTTTGACTGTTTTGTCCAGTCTATAACATCTTATATATAAAATTGTCACAATGTTAGTTACCGTACTCCTCCGAAACGGCTTTACCGATTTTCACCAAATTTTATATGCATATTCAGTAGGTCTGAGAATCGGCTACTATCTATTTTTCATACCCCTGAGTAATAAGGGTTGTTTACCCTTAACATTTTTTATTTATATGGCAACACAACGTTTGTCGGGTCAGCTAGTAATGGTATAAGCTTAAAACACTAACTAAAACATGAAAAAATTTTACTAACATAGGAAAAATATTACTAACATAGGTTTTAAGTGCAATGTAAATACTAACAAAATATGGACTATGTCTGAATCAAATGGAAATAAATAAATAAATAAAATAAAAATTCAGAAACAATGTTAAATACATTTTGTATTTGAATTATTATTTCTTACTAGTGGTTAAGTTAGTTGTGTTTTTTGTAAGTTTTTAATCTGCACTAAACGAGCGGCATTAGCAAAATGGGTTCTGAACGGCGTTACTTTTTTTCATTTTAATTGTATTAACGTATATATCCATTATTTTTGATGGGAATTCATGAGTTCTCTACAGTTATTATTCAAACGGTAAAACTATTTTATTGCAAAAATAAGCATAACTTATGACGCAAAAACTCTACTAATTGACTGACTCATCAAGGTAGAGTACTCGCGAAATTTTTCTGTAACTTTCCATTATGACGCGGTTAAGTTAGAAAATATTTTCCGTCTGTATGTTTAACTTATTTTCCTAGTTTAATGATACGAAAATATCTACGATAAACAACGAAGTTCTTACAAAGGTAACTAGTATTTAGTACGTTATATAAATAATATTTTTCATTTTAACGATACGTTTTTTCAGACTGAAGTGGAATGATTGATTTTGATGCAGATTAGTTTTTATTTTATCATATTTTAAGACAATGTTTTATGTTATTAAAAAACGACGATACCTCGGTTCGTATAGCTGCTAGTTTTTTGCTCACAGCTTAATATCAATTCATGCAATCAAATTACAGTGACATAATAGAAAACAACATAAATTGCTAAAAACAGCCTAATATCTTAATAATTTTATATAGGCTTTTCTCTTTTTTACATAGAAAGAAAGTTATAAAATTTGGTAACGTTTCATATATACGGGTTAGAAGTTAGATAGGTACACACTTAAATTAACATCATGTTAATTCAAGAAATTTGTATAATCACGCGAAAAATACGCGTCATGTATGACAATAACAGTAACTTCCGAATTATTCCTACTCGAGTGTGAGCTTCACAGTGGTTAAGGTAATTTACACATATTTACGGTACACACTCACTCACGCTCGAATTTAAATGTCCACATTGTTTTTAATATCACAGTCAGCGCTTGAGTCATTCAACTCGCATCAAATCATTTTGCGATTTCCAACGTTTTTAGCGAGTCCGGCTCTAACGATGGATTCGTTTTCTGTTTTGATATGCGTTTTATATCATTTTTGATTAGTTAGAGTGGAATCGAACGTTTTTTAAAGCTTCGCTTAATGTTATTATACTAGGATTCCTTTGTTGTAGATTCTATAGAGATTTATAAAAACAAATGCTGACACAATAAAAAAACGAAAATAAATATTTAAATTAATCATTTAGACATTTGTGCCGCCTAAAATTAAAAACAGGTCGTGACGAGTATGCCTCGTCAATTCAGTCACACCAACAATAAAACCCAGTGAACTTAATCGTCTGTTACCTCTCCGTTTATGATATTTCCAGCGATCGTATCGTTTGCACGAAGTTGATTAGCGTGAGATGAACATATCGCATACAAACTTGCACAACGTACTCGACCTAGACATTGATTCGGAAAATATATCATCATGCTACATTATTATGTCCATTATAAACTCATTAGCGTAGCGGGCAACGGCACTCGAGCCGGGCGCCAAATTACCAACATTATCAATTTATACCCGCCCGAACATAAACAAAAAAGTCGAATGTAGATGACCGGTTCCCGTTAACAAATTCGTATTGTGCAATGTAGGAGAAAAATTGTAACGCGTGTTTTGGGAACGTGGCTCCAGTGGTAGGGTTCGGTACCGCTACGGTACGAGGTGGGTAGGTACGTAGTATCTACATAAATGCTTTCACTGCAGCTCCGCCTAACATCAATCATGTCCCGGCGCTTAGCGCATGCATAACGTGGCCATACGTTCAGCTTTGAAGGAGACTGTCCTGTTTACAGCTGGTCTATCCCGGTGGCCACTTGAACAACTCGTAGACGCGAAAATGTCACGTGTTAGGAAAAATTGCGATGGTTAGTAGACATAATTTAAAACAGGAGATTGTTTTGCTGACAAATTGAATACATAATGTACATTTCAGAGTCCATTTAGTCTTAAGACCTTTTTTATTCTCGTTAATCAATTCCTTACAGGAGGCGGTTAAGTGGACTTCCGCTCCGGGCAGCACAAACACGATATCTCTGCTTGCTAGATAGATAAAACTTTATTATTTTTTGTAATAGGATCGTTTACCCAAATTTATCTATATAGCGAAGGTGTCCCGTTGAAAGTAAACACAAGATGGTCAGTATACGTATGCACCATCTCTGAAGCTCGCAACGCATGAGCGACATTTTATTAAAACCATCATTTATAATCCTAGACGTCTACTTAATTGATTTTACTATGTTTGGGTTCACATATTGCTATTATAGCGATTTAATAACCGAAGTGTAGTTTATAATATACGAGTAATTACGTCGGATTTATTATTCATGATACATGTGAATACGATGACATTTTTAAGGCTTAATAATTCTAGTTAAGTTTAATTTAATTATTGTACTGTGTCAACGGATTATTCGCGTATATTCCAACGATAAAAATAGATTGATTCTAGGTCCTGTACACTGTGAACATGTTACAAAATTGGCTAGAGCTATTTTATTCGCGCAAAACAGGTCTAAGTGTTATTCAGATATTAAGTTTTTACTGTAGATACAGATAAAAACGTGAACCAAACCAACGCCATACAATAATAATTATAGTAACGTCTTGCTTGATTTGCAATTTTTTTGTTTTATGCCGTTTAGGACTCGGGGATAATTTATCAAATTTTATTGGTAGTCTAACATATTTTATTAATTCAATAAAGTCGTGCATGCCTAATAATGTATTACTAATATTTGTTTGTACGGTGTCAGAAGTTAAAGGTTACTTCCTTATACATCGTGCCACAAGTTTACGTAATAACTCGTCTCGTCACGTCTCTATGGTTTTGAAGTTATAAGCCAGTGGTTCTCAAAGTCTTAAACAAGGCGGCAGTGAATGAGCCCGAATGGGGGGATTAAAGAGGCTGAGGAACGATAGTTGATTTGTGGTTTTCGGCGTTGCGAGGCGCGGACATATGAGAACCTTTTTCTCCAACCTATTTCGAAAACACATTATTGTTATATTTTTTCATAGATCCATTCCCACAGCAAAAAAGGGAGCGCTGAAAAATAATCGATTCTATAAGAGACCGGTAGGCGAAATAAGTTTGAGAACCTCTGTTATACGCTAATCACCAGTTACTATTAATAATAGGCAAATGATCGGCCTTCACAAGGACGCCGTTATAATAGGTAGTTAACGATATTCAATTCAATAAAAATACGTGAGCATAGAATTGCAATTAGCATACTTAGATCTCTTTTAATTTTCTTATAAAACATGTTATTATGTCAGTGCCACCATGATCGATAGTCTTTCTATATCTTAGCTTTTAATGTAATAGAAATAATATTTTTTTAATTAAGGCTGAAGTTATTCTTCGATACAAACCAGTTTTCGAGAAAAAACGTTTGCACACCTTGCCTGCGCCTTTACTATTGCAAGTATTCATAAAAATAGGTTCAACATTGTAAGAATCGTAGATGCAAAAACAATATTACATCTGAAGATGATGATGATACATTTGCAAAAAATATCTACATCCGAATAAAATACAATCGGATTTTTTCAACAAAACATGCAACTGATTTTAATATTACTATTACTTAACACTAGTGATGCAACGGATATCTGGCAACTATCCGGTATCCGTCCTATCCGGCGACTTAAACACTATCCGGTCGGATACGGGATAGTAGCACCTATTCCTCACCATGGAATCGAACGAGTGTATTTTGAAAAAAAAAAAAACAACTTCCTTCTACACGTACAGTATACTGTATACAGGATGTAGTGTTACTGTAAAATCCGAAGTCCGGTAAATTTTGAGATTTGCCGGCAAATCTTAACATTTACCAACTCACAGTAATAAAAAGCCGAAATGATTTGACATCATCGTGTATTTCGAACTTTTACACTATTTTACACTTGGTAAATCTTAGGATTCACATCAGAATTTAGTGTTTCATACAGGGTTTTTAGGTCGGGTTATTTTAAAGCTTTGTGAGATACAGCTGGCAAAGTCCGGATAGCCGGATATCCGGCCACAAGGCTAGCCGGATATCCGGTGTCCGGTATCCGGCCAAACTGCTATCCGTTGCAACACTACTTAACAGAGAAAACATATTTAATTAGAATAACATTTAAGTAGAAAGTTTTTTATTGCTTTTCCTAAACCTACTTATTATTTATTTACTTAAGCATCGCAATACTTTAAGACCTGATAGAACATTCATGTAAAAAAATAATTTTATAGCGTAGTAAAGATGGTAAGTCGTCAATTATGACGACTGGTATTCCTATTTGATAATAAAATTTTAATTGATGTTTAATAGCTCAAATTGTTTCTTGATGTCCTTGAAACAGTCTTAAATAAGGCTTTGGCATTAATTAAAATAACCAGTCTTATATATTTTCCCACGTTTCTAAATATTAAACACATTTTATTAATAACTCTCACTGTACTGACTTACATTTAGTCAAAATAAATCATAATCTTATTCTGTATAGTATGGAACATAATCAAATACTCATAAACTAATTTTATTATGGTAGGCTAGTATGGTATGGTACCACTAGGCTATCACTGCCTCATATGTACCATTATGAGGCAGTGATAGCCTAGTGGTTTGTTACTCGGGCTTTCGTTCTTCCGAGGCACGCTCCTCTGACTTTTCGAAGTTCTGTGGTTATTAGAACTACGGTGGACTATCGCCTAATCTTTCTCATTCTGAGAAGAGACCTGTGCCCTGCAGCGGAACAGTAATGGGAAGACGACGATGGTACTGGTATATCAACTTCACACACCTTTAACAGCTTTTTACAGAGCTTTCTGAAATGTAGATACTCATGTTCTTTGCCGTTAATGTAAGTGATATTTAATTCCTTGTTTTCATTTTTAAACATATATGGCACACACTGTATGCTTATTATGAATCTTAAATATTTAATAGCGAACTCATGATAACGGAAGATACAAGTACTTCCTCCTATGTTTGTTGAGTGTTTAATGAATCGTGCTTTAATCGAGATCGTGATGATACAAGGAAGATCAAACAAAGCTCTATCCATCTTGAGCAAATGTTTTTTGTTTTAGAATCTAAGAATAAATTCGAAATTCGCCTCAAAAATAGTTTTTTTCTAAATTGAAGACGCTAGTTGGAATGCATTTTGATGTTAAGTTGTCACTCCGCCCATCAACTCTTGCAAACACCTCCATAAATAACTATCTAGGAGGATTAGGATGGTCCCATATATATATATATACCTTTAATATTGTTTTATTGATAGAAATAGGTGTGGCGGAGGTACCTCCGGAGTCGAACTACGAAACATTCTACCACATTTATCACTAAATTCCTTTACAATGACAGAATGAATTAAAGTCTATTTTAAATAAAATCTAATTTCTTTCTTAGTGCGAGTACATAAATAGAAACAAATATAAAGTTGATAAATGACCTCGTTATTGTAACGGTCGGGAGTGGTGCATGATTTTCATTTCGAGGTCACAATGTATATCTTTTGTGAAGAATGTTACATGTTTTTAGGCAATTTGTACGGATCATGATACGATCATTTTTTATTTTTACTTATCACGTTTGGCACGACGTTTTTAATAGTGTCTCTTTGAAAGTCCGTCTTTACTTTTTAAATTCAATGAAGCTTAATTGCCCACATAATTACTATTTCAAAGTCAACAACATCCAGCATTGTGATGTTCGTTTTCAAGGATCGGATGCGCCTGAACACAGATACTTAGGTCAACCTCATCTTTACAATCTTGTATTTCTAAAGTAAGCGATATCGCAATGCGCGTCTTTGCTCAAGGTAATAAGTTTTTATGACTGCATCCGTTCAAATTATATTATTTAGCAGAAAGGGTCGTGTGTTTTGCATTTTATGTGACTCAGTCCCCACCGTTCCCACAAAGGTATTCGCAGGAAAGACTTATTAAGCCGTTATACATGATAATGTCACTGTGTGATCTAAAGTGTTCGTCCTTTAAATTAACAATCGAATTACTGAGAATCCATGTTGATTGATACATTAACAAAATCTAATAACGTTGTTATAATTATGTAGGTATGTAAACAGATTTAGATACAGCGAGTTAATAATTCGATTACTCGTTCAATTCGGGCTACGGCCTAAATTGATGTCGGTATAAAAACGCAACCTACATCTATTACACGAAAGCGTACATATTACTGTGAGTGTATCGAAATAAACACAGGGTGTCCGGTGCAGATACTTTAGATGATGGTCCGTTGAAAGAAGGCCGCACGGCGACCTTCCAAATGGTGGTCACCGAGCGTTGACCGACCGTCCGCCGCCCGCCGCCTCACCGCGATCTGTAATTATACCCTCGTATACATATCCCAAAAGTTGTTCCTTGTAGGTAGGGACTGCTTTAGTTTATACGGCAAAAAATCTTTGCACTTATGTGCTCATGTGACCGGAAAGTTTTATGTTACTTAAAAATAATTATATCCTGTTAAGGTTTTCAAAATACTAATTATGTATCAAATGTTTGAGACACTTCTAAAATACATCTTAAATTAAAGGAACATGTAATGAAAGTAAAACAGCTAGCATTTTTATGTTCGTATCATGCGTAATTGATCAATATATAAAAAAAAAACACAAAAACCAGTTTTTATATTTGTACTTAGAATATATTTGATGTACACTGTCAAAACTGATTTTGAAGAAACTTTCACGGGCAAGTGAAAGCTTTAATAATGCGGTTATGTATATCCATGTTAAGTTATACGTATTAAATTTTAGTTATATGGATTTCGTAAAAAAAAATAAAGTCAATATAATATAATAATTATTAATAATCTTGCTCTTTGTGATATTTTTGACTTATATGTTCACTTATTTTGTTAACAAATTGAATTACTACTAATATGCCGCTACCCATGGATATCTGTAATTATTATTCCAAATAGGATTGGAGTTCTACCTGAGGTCGGTCACGTATGCATGGCTAACCCTATCGACTATATTAGAACGAATCATTTGAGTTAAACCAGGTCTCAGCAGCGCTGAACGTTGCTGTGATGAGTCAGAAAGTTGTGGAGCCCAACCAGGGAGGTGACTCTATTGCTCCCTAAAAAATATACAAACACATTCAGACCCAATAAAAATAATTATACCTATGTTAAATTGCATACAAAACGTTGAGTTACAATTTAGTTCAATTTTGTAACAAAAAATAAAGATAATGCAGGCCCATTATCTAGATAATAAAACTCTAGCACCAAGCGATTGACAGAAAACGAACGGCTTGTTTGAATAATTGGACTTAGAAGCATGACAATTTGCACAGAAATTCCTTATAAGTGTAACTAAAGTGAGCACTAAAGGACTTTTAAAGAGAAAAATCTATTGACGCGCCTTGATGGTAAGACCGACTCGTCTGTTGTGACAGCAAATGGCATGACTCTTTCTTATATTATCTATATAGATATATTCTCTTGTGTGTGCGTAGCGCCTATACTATATCGTTTATCACTTCACTGTATGTGCGTAGTGCGTGTTTTTATTAACGAAATAAGGAAAACATAGGTGAATCAAAAAGTTCTTAGAACCGATATAAATATAATGGATATAACAAAGTATTAGCCTGATCCTGATTTTTAGAAAGCGTGACGTCAGTGTTACTGACGTCACCATTTGCATGATCATTGTTACTCATGATTTAAAAGGAAATTCAACAAGGAAATAACTCAAAATAGTGATAATAATTTAATAACAACGACTTTCTAACATTACACAGAAACATAATTTAATAACTAGTCATAATATTATTTTCTTGCGAAAGGAATCAACAATCGAATAATGATCTGCTTTTATTTAAAATTAATCACAAGTTTTAATAATTATAAAAGTAATTTTTAACCTCACCAAGTTCGTCCGTACCGTCCGAGCGCTCGCAGCAAAAAGCCCCTATCCGTCTTACGCAGGTGCTTTTATAGCGAACGCTCGGGCGGCCATCTTAGTTTTGACAAGGAGCAGGTAAACGTAAATTAATTTCGAACTACCCTGCCAAAACTTTACAATACTTCAATCTATCGCAAAATAATTCTTTAATTTAAATGAAATCACACCATCTGAATAAATACACCGAATTTACAAATTAAATAAATATACAGAGACGTCTCGCGCCGATACGGCCATACTGATTAGCTGGGCGTGCCCTGCCCGGCGTATAAGATTATAGCTGACCCCTTCATCTGAAACAATGATGTTTTGTAATTTGAGATAGGTATCTGTAAACCAGTACCTATAGTTAGGCAAAGCGTATTAAGCACGGATAGAAACTTATGATTGTCGTGCATTCTGTTTTACTATTACGATCATGCGTCTATATTGGTTTTTTATTATTATTATACCTTGCAATGCAAGAAGTTATTTATTTAATTATTGTAATTATATTTCGTTGTATTTATGATTTTTAAAGGAAAGATGCTGTGCTCTGGGCGGTCTTGTTCGCCGTGGTACACAGGGGTTCTAAAGGATATGGTATTAGGGTCGATGCTGTGCTCTGGATCTATATTTTTAGATCGTGGTACACAGAGGCTCTGAAATATAAATATAAGGGTATTGGAGCACTATGTATGTGCATGTATCCTAAAGCAAATGTTTTACTTTTATTTAAGAGTGTTGTTTAACATATTGAATTTACATTTTAAGAGTAAAATATGCTCACCGTGTAAATGCAGTGCTAGTAATATGCACCGGGGTTGCTTTTCATTGTTGAGTATCTCCCGAGGTAGACGGTTGTGGATCTGACACGTTGCTCTCGGGACACGTAGCATCCGGAACTCTTGAATCTTGTGATTCTTCTTCCGCCGATACGGTCACTTGTAGAGCTGGTTGCGGTGCTGGCCGTAGTTGGTCATGGGAGACTTTCCGCGGTCGCCCTCTACCGATTACTTTCTTCACCAAGTACCGGTCGTTCTGTAAAATGCTACACACTTCATAAGGCTCACTGTATTTAAGATCTAAGCAAGTTTGATTTCGCGGATTATTTTTTAGTAGGACGTAATCACCTTTCTGAAATGGGCGAATCTTAGCTTTGTTCCTATCAAACCTGCACTTCTCCCTTTCACCGGCTGTTATCATCCGCCTCTGGACATGCTGGTAAAGCTGTTCAATATTAATAGTTTCATCTTGAAAATTAACAAGGTTCAATAGTTCCGGGGGTACACAATGTTTTCGACGAGTAATTAATGTCAATGGTGCCACACCCGAAGTGGTTTGCGGTGTGCAGTTAATAGCCAACTGTAGACTATCAAGCATGCTAGGCCAGTCTGTAGTTTCATAATTACTTATCATAACTAGCCCATTCTTGAGTGTACCTACCATTCGTTCCACTTGCCCATTCGCTCGGCTGACTCCTGGCGATATGGAATGAATATCGATACCAATATTGTCACAATAGATTTTAAATTCTCCTAAAAATTCTCGACCACCGTCGACTATAATCTGAGCAGGAGTTCCGAAAAGATGTACGGTACGCTTTAGTGCGGCCAATGTGCTGTGAGGACTTTTATTCGTTGCATAATAGAATAAAACGTACTTGCTGAAAGAGTCAATGGTTATGATTACATAATCATGATTGTTAGTCGTACCTAGTTTTCCAGTAATATCCATGTGTACCACCTGGAATGCTGCTGTTGGTTTCTCTATTGGATGTAACTGTGCTTGTATTGCGCCGGAATGACCTTTCGATGTTTTACAGATGACACAATTGTCTACAAATGTTCTAATAATAGTGGACATTTTATTAAACCAATAGGTTTCTTTCAACTTCTGTAAGGTTTTTTCCCAACCAGGGTGTTTGAGTGCCGAATGGTAGGTATTAATTAGACTCCACTGAAAAGCCCTCGGTACAACTACTGCTTTCTGCGCATTTGCTTCGGAATCTAAGCAAACCTTCATCAATGTACCATTTTCTAATACATACCCGTCTATCTGGTCACCACGACTTAGTCCATCTATGGTCGGGCGTAGGGTTTCATCACGGCGCTGCTCTACCTTCAGCCAGTCAAGGTCCCGTGTCATTATATTAACTTGTAACGTACCTGGATTTCTGCTAAAGAAATCTGCATGCTGAATATGTTCACCCTTTCTATATTCTATGTCGAAATCGTAGTTTTGCAGGAATGCCCACCAACGATACACTCTAGGGAGAAGCTCCTTCTTATTCTTCGACGCCTTGAGGGCGTTACAGTCAGTAATAACTTTAAACTTACGTCCGTAAAGATACTGCCTGAAGTGTTTTATAGCTCTCACCACGGCCAACGTTTCCAGCTCGTATGAATGGTACCGGCTCTCAACTTCGGTGGTCCGCATACTCATATAGGCCACGGCATGACGACGTCCATCAATCACCTGCGCGAGTATAGCACCATAGCCAAGGCTACTCGCGTCCGTGTATAATTCAGTTGGTGCGTTTTCTTGAAATATGGCTAATACAGGAGCTGAGGTGAGATGTTGTATAATAATGTTACGAGCTTGCTCATGCCGCTCGTTCCATTCCCAACGTGCACCCTTCTTTGTCAACTCATATAATGGTAACATTATACGTGAAAAGTTAGGAATGAATCGGCGGAAATAACCAGCCAATCCATTAAATTGGCGCACCTGCTTTATAGTATTAGGAACTGGAGATTGAACAAGTGCATCAATTTTTCGAGGACTTGGGCGTACCTCACCATCAGAGATAATATTGCCTAAGTATTCAATAGATCGCTTAAAGAATGAAGACTTTTCTGCATTTATTGAAAAGCCCGCCTTCTGTAAGGCTATAAGGATTCTTTCAATATTAGATAAACCCTCGTTAAAGCTGGTGCACTTATTCAATACATCGTCTACGTAAACTTGAGCGATACCTGCACTTAACAAACTTTGCAAAGCCCTATTCATACATCTTTGATACACAGAACAGGCATTGCTCAATCCAAACGGCATTGTTAAAAATTCGTACAAGCCGTCAGTTGTAACAAACGCGGTTTTTTCGATTGAATTTTCTGCTATCGGAATTTGGTGAAAACCCGCGGCCATATCGAATGAATTATAATAGTAACCATTAACCAATTGATCAATCTGATCTGAAATTAAAGGAAGAGGGTAGTGGTCTCTAAGAGTGTTTGAGTTTAATTCGCGATAATCAACACATAATCTGTCCTCTCCATTCTTCTTCTTCACTAAAATCATAGGGCTAGAATATGGAGATTTGCTTTCCCGAATAATGTTGTGATCAATTAATTCCTGAATCATTTTCCTAACTTTCTCGCGTTCTATGGGGCTTAAACGATATGGTCGACGTTCGACGTATTTATCGGGATTCTTTAAACGGATTTCTAACTCACCAGTGTTGACCCTAGTGCTAGGAAAACCTTTAATAAACAAATGTACGTACTTATTAAGCAATATTTTTAACTGTTCAAGTTCATAGCTATCGGTAAGATCGCAATCAAGTTTTTCAAATAGGTAGTTATTTGATTTAATGGTCATTACCAATGAGTTGTTAAATAACTTAGCCCCGTTATTAGTTACTAAGACACTTAAAGAGGTGTTACTAATTAAGTCCATGCCCACTAATACACTTGAGCTTAATTCAGAATCTGGAATAATACAAAAAGAAACTTCTATACAGATTCCATCTATTTCACATACTGTTTTTAAAGTTAATAATGATATCACCGGAAAATGACCTAATCCGCGTAAATACTTAACGTTATAAATTCTTTTCCCCGGCAATTTTGAAGCAACTGATTCACACATTACTGAGCATTCAGCTCCGCTGTCAAAAATCGCGTTTATCGAAAAATCCCCAATAATAATACGCATACTAGTAGTTTCTGCCTTACCCACACAATTGATATTTGCTATAGTTTTATCCCGTTTGAAACAATTTTCATAAGTGTGTCCCTCCTTCATACAAAAAGTGCACATTCGTTTACTTTGCGTTGAGATAGTCATATTTCTATTCTGGGTTATATTTTTGTTTTGTGTTGAATCATTCTCAAGTGATTTGAACCAACAATCACGTGCGACATGATTATTTTTCTTACAAATTTTACAGAACAATGACATTTGAGAATCATTCAACTTGAACCGCTTACCTGAGACTTGGAAACCTGACTCACCATGTGTACGTTTTCTTACCCGAATTGATGATGCTACTGAAATAAGTTCTGGAACAGACTTTGCTCGTGCATTCATTAGTTCGATCCTCAGACGTTCATCATTGATACAACCGATTACCGCTTCAACCGCTTCGTTGCTACCTAATTTATCTTTCGTTACGCGTTTCCACAAAACCCAAGCCTGTGATAGAAACTCTGCTATGTCTTTTGTGTGATCATAGGAATGTTCTCGAAATTTGACAATATCCCTAGAATACCGATTTTCTGGTTCAAAAGTCATAATAAGGTTTTCCCGAAATTCATCCCAGGAATTTGTTGATATTAACCAATTATCTCCCCATAGCTTGGCACGGCCCTTCAAAAGACTACCAGCCTTCATTCGGATGTCATAATCGTCAAAATTATATTTCTCGATAGCCGATGATACGTGCTGACACCATTCTCGTACACCTATATTACCATCTGGATCAAAGGACGGTATAAAAATATCGTTAATTTTTACCTTATCATTGTGTCGATTCACTAACTGTTCCGACATCTGCCGCATGGTCTGCATCATCTGCATGCAAAACTCCATCGACATAAATTGATTACTTACCGTTTCACTAGGGGGTACCGCCGAGGTACTAGGATGTCCGGCAGAAGTGGGAGGGCATCCCGCTTCTGATAACAAAGTATTAGCCTGATCCTGATTTTTAGAAAGCGTGACGTCAGTGTTACTGACGTCACCATTTGCATGATCATTGTTACTCATGATTTAAAAGGAAATTCAACAAGGAAATAACTCAAAATAGTGATAATAATTTAATAACAACGACTTTCTAACATTACACAGAAACATAATTTAATAACTAGTCATAATATTATTTTCTTGCGAAAGGAATCAACAATCGAATAATGATCTGCTTTTATTTAAAATTAATCACAAGTTTTAATAATTATAAAAGTAATTTTTAACCTCACCAAGTTCGTCCGTACCGTCCGAGCGCTCGCAGCAAAAAGCCCCTATCCGTCTTACGCAGGTGCTTTTATAGCGAACGCTCGGGCGGCCATCTTAGTTTTGACAAGGAGCAGGTAAACGTAAATTAATTTCGAACTACCCTGCCAAAACTTTACAATACTTCAATCTATCGCAAAATAATTCTTTAATTTAAATGAAATCACACCATCTGAATAAATACACCGAATTTACAAATTAAATAAATATACAGAGACGTCTCGCGCCGATAGATATATTAAATAAAATTATTTTATTTTTCAACATAATCTCCTTCTAATTCAATACATTTAGAGTAGCGATCTACGATCTACTAAAGTCTTTCTCGTGAGGCTCGAAAAAGCCTTATAAAGTAGCTATGACAGCGACACTGTCATTAAATTTTGTTCCACGGATCACTTTAATTTTTGGATTAAGTGAAAATCACTAAGAATTATTAAGTCTGAAGTATATGGTGGGTGATCAATAACAGTTAATTTCGACGCTTTATATGGACAGGGTGTCTCGTTGCAGGTTTAGTTTTTTAAAATTCATCGCTTGTTGGGACTTTTTTGGATATAATCGTTAATAAAGCCATGTAGTAGTTAAGATGTGGTATGTTCATTAGGTATTAGGAAGTTACACCTGCTTTAGCATGACATCACGACATTGCGAGTCAATGAGACATTCTGTTAAATAAATATATTAGTAGTCGATGCCCGCTGTTCGTGCTAAATGTTGTGTATGTAACGACGTCCTGGAAATGACTTCTTTTCGAAAATTTCAATTAAGCTTCGCTCAATACTTCAGTACCTTGTCTTGAAGTGCGCTAACTTTAATATTAATGAAGTATGAATAAGAAACTTTAAAAAGTCTGCAGCGTATTACACTGATTGTAAAGATGTTTTAAGGAATAGAGTCCAGATTTTGTTGGTTTCAACTTAAAGTTTTATTTTTGTTGACATGAAGCGTTTAAACGCTAAATGCTAAATCATTTAGTGTTTTGGACGACGTGTTTATTTTATAAGTATAATTTTATTATTATTTATAATTTAATTTTATTTACTTTTAGTTTAATTTTCGTTAACTTAGCGTTATCTTTTATTATTATTGTTAATGAATAGTTTTTAGTATAGTCCGCGTAAAACTGCCAGTCCGTTTTGAATATAGAAAGAAATGGCCACGCGGCCATAGGAAATTAAATGACTATAGTCGTCACAATTGAATAGGCACATTTTGACACATGCCGTCCTAATGTCATTAATATTTTAAATTAACTTTTTAATAGGGAGTTTACGACCACGTGAGGGCTAGAGCTTGCGGCTTCAAAGCATTTGGAAGAAATCATAATCGATTAAATTTCAAATAATCGAAACTTATAATTACCAATAATTAATTATTCATCCCTTTTTCATCATAAGAATAATAAAATAATCAAGACCTTGTTTCTTAGTGGATGATAAATCGGAAAAAAAAACAGTTTACGAGCGATGCTTTATTTTATCTTCTAAATATGATGAAATTTTTAAATTACAGTAGAATTTATTTTTTCTTTTTTTCTTTTTTATTAAATACTTAGAACAATATTTCATAAATATTCTGTTTCCAAAATATTAAGTAATCTTTACAATACGATGGGGGGTTGTAATCGATTTGACTTAAAAATCGGTTTCTTTGGTTATCGATTTGTACGAGATATCACATGCTTAGAGCCTAGCGATGGCATGTGTCAAAATGGGCCTATTAAATTGTGACGACTATATACCTGCTCGCAACAACTTCAGAGAGGACTTGCAGTTTGGCGCGGACTATACTTGCATTTAGTTATTTACTTTTAAGGTATTTTTATTTATCAGTTACTAGTAAATTACAAATCACTACAATAACTGCTTCTCATTATCCTTATAATACGGATTCTTTTTCTAAGAAAAGTGACAACCAAGAAAGGAAAAATACTTAAACAAATAAGAGTAAAACCATTTAACTACTAATCAGTTCCGTTAACTTTATTCTTTGATTTTTTAAGTATTAAAAAATTCTTACATAGTTAATCATCACTACATATTTCATTAACTTGTCACAGTTTACATAAAAGGGTGGCCACTTTCGTTGTTATAATGTACCATCAATCACACAATGTGGTTGATAACACATTATAGGTAAGGTTTGCAGTTTCGCATAATGATGACCCACGTGTCAGGTTCAGGTATTGTTTCAGGTTCGATTCTATATTCAGTCTTAGGTTTACCTTTTTTTTTATAATATAGGAGCAGCAGACGACCATGCAGTCCACCTGATGTTAAGTGGCTACTGCCGCCGAAGGACATCTGTAATCAACCCCAGATAGAATTAGATATTCCTACCTAGGTCGGCCACAGATGCGCCGCTACCTCTGAGGACTAAGCTGGAACGCCTCATAAAAGTATGTCTTCCTTACCAGACCCTTCAAAACGGAACACAGCAGCGCCTAACACTGCTGTTATTAGACAGAAATAGGTGTGGCGGTGGTGCCGCCGAAGTCGAACCACAAAGGGTCGTACTATGGGCGGCAGTAGCCACTTATTATCAGATGGACTGCATGCTCGTCTGCTACTCCTATATCATAAAAAAAACTTTCATGTAAATAACCAAGCTGTGGTCTTACCTGACCGTTACATTCAACAAGTAGACTTCATATGCTGTAGCATGTCTATGAATATCGATTTTTAATTGTGTAGTCCCTTTAGGTTTATATAACAGTTTTCTTGTCTCATATGGCATCATTACAAAATTGTGATAATTTGATGATCGGCAGCTCTCGGGGAGAGCGAGACACGTGTCGTCACACCGTGACTATTGGTGCCCATGTTTACATAGAGCAGGGGTTCTTAACCTTTTCTACACAATTTACCTACCATTTAACACGATTTTGTATTGCCTTTGGCCACCAAGTTTTTGGCAGTACAGCTTAAAGAAATACAAGCAATATAATAACAAACAATATAGAAATAAAACATTTTTCACGAGTACTTCATTCGTTCTACGTAATTTATTCGGAACTTCGCAGACACTCATGAAGGGTGTGAAAGGGTGAATTACTGTGGATTCCGGTTGACTTATATGTATATGAGGCGAGCATCTGAGTCTTCAGTGTCTCCTCACCTTGGTAGCATGTTCTTCTGCTACTTCAAACCTATAAAAACATCTAAAACTTTTCAGATTTCTAATACTGCTGCGGACCTTCAGTGGTCCGTGGACCATCGCTTTAGAAACACTGGCATAGAGAGTAACGCCCTTTGTGTTCCCTGTTTTGTTTCAAATATTGAACACCGTTGCATTTAACACCCACTTTCAAATTACGTGTATATTGACTTGTAACGACACAAGAGCGGCTGCAGATAATGTTAACATTTTTAGTTCTGTTACGAAATAAGCTTACGGCTACGTAAATGAATATGGTTGTGTTTACGGAGCGTTTTGGTTACCTTTTTGTTTTTTAATTAATGGTACAAAATATTTTTGACCAATCAATATTTGAATTTACCTAAAAATTTAAACCAATATATTTTATAAAAGATGTTTACACTGTCTATAAAGGGTAATAATTTCCCAGTCTATTATATTAAAATTTAGTAAAATTTTAGACCAATTAATGTTGCTGTCAAAAATAATTGCGGATGGTACAAATTTCATAAACATAACAGAACTAGTAACACGAGAAAATACACTCGCAAAATTCGTAAAGCAAAGAATGGTCATTACTATTTTTTCTCTGTCTGTCTATGTACAAATGAGTAATCATAAATTTATATATACTGATTAGCTATTTTAAGCAACCAGAGAGGTACATAATACTTTCATGGAAGCTTCTCAAGACCAAACGTTGACGTTGTAAAGCTCTTGTAAAGCATAATTATTGAGTATTTAATGTGTCAACAAGCTAATGGCATACCAAAGATCATGTTACGAAGCTGGATACCAGTTTGGTGGGTCAAATGGAGGTGTGCAAGCGCACTGCATAAATTCTACGCAATGTATGCGCCAAAGTGGTAATGCCAATGAACTTAGGACGGCTATTGACAGGTATTGCGTTAAGACAAATAGACGTTCCGGCGGCTGAGACAGACCTCCGTTCACTTGACCTGCCTACCACATACAAGCGCAGGTACCTCATACAACCACAAGCCTCCTGAGAACTTCTATGTAAACACCCGCCGAGGGTAAATAAAGAATTCTCGTAGGCAAGTACCTAATTATTTAACTCTGGCCGCGTCGGTGTGGAAATTTTGCTTTAAGCAAAAACAAGGATAAGCATCGCGGACGATAGGTTCGTGTTGTGGGATATTTAGAAACGTAAATTAATGCGTCTGATAGTGATTGTGATTGAATAGTTTTAATGTTTATTTGTACGAATTTGAAATGAAAAGCTATTTTTAATTTTTATCGAAATATGAACGGATTAATTCATTAATTTAAAAAGAGTAGAGCCAATATTGATGTCATGTTCATGCTAGGATAGAAAAATATCAGAAGGGAGCAGGGTACTGAGGTAGGGTTCTTTTATCCCAAAATAATGTGGAGTTCCTGAGTAAAAATTCAATTATCTTTCACTTGGGTGGATGGAGTCTCGCAAGGAGGCACTTAACTAATAAGACATGTTGTTGCTGCTTCTTATCGTCTTATATAGTCTAATTCCTTTAACCTGTTTTTTGCTCTTAGTTTATCATATTAATACCTACTTACGGAGAGCAAGGCTTTTATCGCATATCGCAAATCTATTTTTATTGGATAATTCGGATATCTTTCTACATAACCCATTTACATATCGATTTAAGCATTTGCATAGGCAAAGACAAAACAGTTCACTGCCCTTTTCTCCCCTGTTCGGAAACATTTTTTTTTATTTTCTAATAACTTTAGTGTTATAACTGAAAGAATATTACGGTCGAACTTCGATCAGTGGGTAAACACTGCTTATTTTTTTAAGATGACTGTTAACAAAACTCATTTGATAGTTATTTGAAATTAACAAGATAAATCGTATTTACCTGTAGCTTAAATTGAGCCAGAAGTCTAATATTAAGATTGATATAATGATAACTAACAAAATTAAGTGCATCATCATTTGGGTTGAGTAACCTAGTGGCATGTTGTTGAGATTTGGACAGCATTAGTACCAAGATATGACAGTAACAATTGCAAAATTATTTAATGAAGACTGACAAGCGTGTGTCTATTGAGTGAAGTGATTTAATTGTTTAGAAAATATAGACACAATATGCTTTTATACTATTTTGTGATATGTGATTTTGTGATAATACTTAGACTCATGACGAGTAAACAGTAAGGTTACAATATTATTCCCTTAAAACCAGTCATGAGCTATGCATCAAATGATACGTACCTACCAACAATCCTGAACTTGGAAGAATTATGAGTCTTTTTTTTTTTTTTTTTTTTTAATAATATAAGAGTAGCAGACGAGCATGCAGTCCACCTGATGTTAAGTGGCTACTGCCGCCCATGGACATCTGTAATCAACCCCAGATAGGATAAGATATTCTTACCTGAGGTCGGCCACAGATGCGCCGCTACCCCTGAGGACTAAGCTGGAATGCCTCGGAAAGGTTTGTCTCCCTTACCACACCCTTCAAACCGGAACACAGCAGCGCCTAACACTGCTGTTATTAGGTAGAAATAGGTGTGGCGGTGGTGCCGCCGGAGTCGAACCACAAAGGGTTCTACCACCTTCAAGAGTCTAACCTAAATTTCATGAATATTTCTTTTAGTAGTGGAAAAAAATGGTATGGTATCAGAAGAGGAGTAGTCATTAGTCGTCAGAAAGAGATTTCGCAAATTCCCTCTCCTTCATCAAATCCTGCTTCGTATGTGTGTCGAATAGTTTCACCGGGTAATTGGAATCGAGTTTACGTTCTGTAATCGATCGATCGAATCTGTTATTGGGCAGTCAATTGACTGCAGTGAAACTAAATATGAACTTGTAATAAGTAGAAGACTAATCAAAAATGTAATGCCTGAGGTTCAAAATAAGTGGGAAACGTATTGGTTTAAATATCTTTCTGCTTATAATTTCTTGATTAAACGAAGCTATGTTAAGACACTTCGATTTAATTACAAAGCGTGAACTAATATGTACGAGCTTACTTATGTTATTATAATAAAAAATAACCTATTTTGATAGCGTACAACTTTATGACATGTACCGTTGGGTGGTGAAGAGTCTGTCGCCGTCTTGTCGCCTGAGTTTGTTTACCTTATAAAAGACATAACATCAAAAATAAAATTTACATATTTTTTGCTATGCATAACTTCGTGAGTTATATCGAAGCTCACAGGCATTTTATACCTTTTTATAGCGTTTGATTGAGTACACAGATGTAGGTACAGCGGTACAGTAGATATGATATTATCAGAGTTGGCTATCAAAGCCAGACTCGGACATTCTAAATATAACGATTGACGCGGCATCTCCCATCATCTAGATGTAAAAAAGTGTTTTTGTTTAAGATTCACAGACTAAGCACCGATCGCGTGATACGGCACTTAGGTACTCTATTCAATATATCTACTTACTGGTGCGTGTTTTATTTCTTGTGGTTATCTAACGAATTAGTTCGGCTTTGCGTCCACGAGCAAGTGCTTCGCGATTTGATGCCAATCTTAAGACGAACCACCCTGACAGTTCTTAGAGATGAATGAGAGTTTAAAAGCTTAATAGATAAATTTTTGTATCTTTAATATGACTTTAACATTATAGAGTTGGAAATTGCGCGGTTGTTTCAACATAGGAAACATATGATCTAGGTGGGGCGATAATAATTGTTAACGCAAATAGGTAAGCTACTTAATCTCAAGGAGAAAAGAGCAGGCAGAACACATCAGTAAGTCCGCGATACAGCGGTTATTGATTGTGACGCGGTAATGGACGCAGTCGCTCCTAACAATAAATCACCTGCACCCGAGGATCGAACGGCGAACTGAATACGAAGTGGTTCAAGTATGAAACAAGTTTCTTTGTTTATTTTCCGACCTTTTTAACACAAACGCTTAGGTATCCGGCAATAGAGTTAAGTTATCGATAAAATGTAACATAGGAGTGGAGGCACGTACATTCTATAAGCAGTTAGTACTTACATTCAGGATGGCAGTAGAAAATTTATAGCGGAGGTGAGGTCAAGTTCGCGTTGCGAGGGCTGAGATGTCGGTATTCGGGAGACGCTTGCGGTACTTGCTCATTGTCCGCGGTCACTCGCTAACACGATGTGATGGAGACGGCGGCCGCCTCGCCTACGTCGCCGCTACGTTTCAATCGTTCTCGAGCAATATACGAGTATTAGACGACCTGAATATAGTTCGTTTTAATGATGTTGATAAAATATTTTATAGCTTCCCTGAGATCTTCATGAGCCGATGACCCGTTGGCGATTACGGTACTTCTAAAGCGTGTGTGTGCTATGTACATTCCCACCACATTGTTTGTACTTCGTGTAGTCAAAGGATGAGAAATATCTGAAATGTAATCAAAGATGTCTGTGTGGATAATGATTGTAGTGCTTATAAGAGTAATGATTGTACTGGCAACAAGCGAAGATGTTTTAGTTCAAAAGATTATGAATGTTATTGAAGAGAAAGTATCAAATGTAAGCTAATGATCACAAGAGCGGGCTGATGAATTTGATTTAGGTAGATAAACACGTATGTTAGATGTAAATGGAATTTTATAAATCTAAGAGTGAGTACTTATTTTGCTTCAAAAGTAAGCAATAAGTGTTTTATAACATTAATTTCAATAGCTAACACATTAATTTCCTTTCATTTCTAACAATAGTTGACAACGTCTATTTAAACATTTTTTTTAAATACTCAAACATAGTAATAGTAAGTTATATTCTATTAAATGTTACAAAATAATACATATATTTACTTTATTTTTCTCTTT
This sequence comes from Epargyreus clarus, assembly GCF_041222505.1. Taxonomy (NCBI): domain Eukaryota; kingdom Metazoa; phylum Arthropoda; class Insecta; order Lepidoptera; family Hesperiidae; genus Epargyreus; species Epargyreus clarus. Next base: position 8,786,648 of record NW_027332233.1, read on the forward strand.
TTGACTAATAATATTTTACATAGAGTAAAAACAACAACTCATAACTCAAATTAAAACCATACATAAAGGGAAAAACAAAACTTTCAATACCCAGTATTCCAATATGTATTATATATATTAGTCACATCTTAGAATTTAGGTTCCAAGAAAGTTTAACACAAAACAGTTTGTTCTGGGAATGAACATTCATAGTATATAAATACTAATTATTGAAGGATAAAATGATGTAAGTTTATGTATTTTAAGAAATTATCCTAGCGATGTTCACATGCTTTTCGATGAGACACGTTCGCAGCAACTTATGATGTTTCCATTTAATTAATTCCATGAATTCATTAAGTATGAGGCTCAGTAAAAAGCCCACAAAATCAAGCGGAAGTCCAAACCATTACCAAATGTGGCCCACACGTGATCTTTTCACAAAAGATCTTTGTGTTGTGCGGTTTAGCTTAAAATTTACTTATCATACTGGAGTTCCTTGTAAAATTAATTCGTTAAAAGCAGCCATTATAAAAACTCATCCATTGGTGGTCTAGTTGTATGAATTTCGGCTTCTCATTGTGGGCTCCGGAGTTCAAATCCTGAGAATATTCTGGATTTTAATTATCACATGCTTTAGCGATGAAGGAAAACATCGTGAAACTCTACATATCTGAAAGTTCTGTAAAAAAAGATTTTAAAGTTGTGTGACCTCTACCAATCCGCACTTGGCCAGCGTGGTGGACTATGACCTTAACTTTTCTTATAGAGAAGAGAGCAGAGCCCAGCAGTGGGACATGAAGTGATAAAGATGATGATAACTATAAAAATCATTGAACCACCTTGCGATAGATTTTAGTAGCTTGTAGTTTCAATCTACATTTTAAATAGGGTTATTAAGCAGTTTCATTAAGCTAATTTGTAATTTGTACGAGTTTGTACGATATTCGTTTGCTTTCCAGACCGTAAAATTTATCTAAAGAGAAACCAACCCTTACATCCCCAGGCGAGAGGCGAATGGGAAATTGAGTTCGCCGTACGATTATCGCTACTTTTGAAAATGATACTGTGTAAAGTTTTTAAGCACCGATCGAGTGGGAAATTTCAGATGTGGTAAAACTCTGTGTGATTCGAATCCTGAGGCACCATCGCCAACACTTGTCTGTAAAATAATAATAATAGCGTTAAGTAATGCTGTGTTTTGGTTTTAAGGGTGTGGTAAGGTATCTGTACTTTACCACAGTCTCTGACCTATACAAAGTATTCCAAGGTCGCCCTTAGGGAAGACTCTAGCCATACCTGGGATATTATGGGTGTCCATTTGCCAAGCAGCAGATGCCATTTACCACCAGCTGGACCATATTTTCATTTGCTACTTCTATAAAATTATTAATCCGTAAACGTAAAAAGTCATCAAGATCTTAAATAATAAACAGGTTTGCGAATCAATGCCATCAAGGAAACATTAATGAGTGTTAAACAAGTTCACTTATTCCAATTTGCGTGAAGGGTAATACGAGCGGAAAAAATAAAAAAAATCTACAACGAGTCATTATTAATCATACGAGTATCTCACATGGTGTGATGATATAAGTTTGTTTTATTCAAAATGAATTTAAATAATGCACATACGTCATCGAGGAGTGCCATCATATCCTGCTTCGTACTGAATGGAAGCTTACAGAGACTATGATTGTCATCACGATTATCGTCATTGTTAAAAAATCCAAGATGACAGATTAGAATAATAGGAGGCGGGACGAAATGTGAAATATTCTTTTATTACAAACTATAAACCGGCAGCGTAGCAGTATTTACATAGAATATTTAGAATAGAGAACTGAAATGGCAAAATAAATATATAAGTAGTAAAAACCTTCGTTAAGAACAAGCTGCTTTGTTTTTCTTATTCTGCTTAAATCCTTTCATTTGATATCCATATCATGGGGATGCGTGCATAAAAACATTAGATTTACAAAAATATTACTAAGCTTACATGAAAATAATAAATATTGTGTACAAATTTCAATACAAAATTCCAGCTCAATCAGTTGGGATAAATGAGTACAAAGTTTAGTCGCAAGCTTAACCCTCACATACATATTGACTAACAAAGCAAGTTAAATGAAAGCTTGTGAAAAAAGTTTGTAATTATTAATAGGGTGTCTACATTAATTGGTAAATATATATTACTCATTCAGAGTAGCTGTTTTATTTCATTTTGCTGTTTGAATACTTCTAACAAGGTCTTTGTATATGCGAAACCCTAAACAGAGTAATTAGAATTAATGAGAAATGAACAGAAAGGCGTCCCTTGACAGTCCGTAATATGATATAACGATGCCGCTGTGGGATAAATGTTTCCTTTTTGACCAATAACAGGATTAATCTTATGTTACTAAGTGTTGAGTTCATTACCAAATATTATTACACTCCACAACCACAAGTATGAATTCATGTATCATTCCTTATGTAGGTGATTCATCGATGACCGCAATTTATGTAATTCTTACTATTTCAATTTTAAACTCAACTTTTGTTTTTGAGTAATTGAAGAAGCAAAATAAATGCTATGTATTTGATGTATGAGTTTTATTTGTTCCCTTTCTAGGTATGTTTCCGCTCTCAGAATATGAAAGAAAAATCTTAATATAGCACAATGGTCATGTGCAAGTTGGTAATCTTTGAAAAAGTTCTTTCTAACATTTTCCTTTTGTCTTGCAGCAAATGATTATTAATTTCTAATATGCACACAGGAGTAACAATATAGATTCTAATTCGTAGTCCAGTAGCCTTAGTCAATGGTATGCCACTGTAAATATAATAATATGCAAGTGTAAATATCATAATATAAACATACAAGTCTTCTTAAATGTGAAGATAATGCGTGCCAGTCTAACATCACATGACAGTGTCTCGTTGTGATATTAAAATAAAAAATATTGAGAGATTACACTTTCAGTTTCGACGACCTTAACTACAAACAAGCCTAAGAGGGACCTGATAAAAGTGTATAAGAAATTTTCAAAGGATTGCCAGCCTCCGTCTAGACGGAGATTATGCAAGTGTAAATCTATTCGTTTTCGTATTTGAGTGTATTCAGTGGAGGATTTCCATTTCTTTTATTGGCTTAGCGAGTTTGAATCGCTTTGATTTCCAGTTTCCATTTTAAAAGCGATTCCTTTCGAGTTATGCACGGTACGCTGCTGATGAGCCTTCTTCGTTTATTTTTGCGATATTTGGATTTCAATTAAGAGATTGAGCGTGTACTTTTCACGTTTATTGCTTTAATTACGCTCGGCTTTGCACTTCAACTGCAAACAAGTGGAATCGTACGGCCGTTTGTATAAATTAAGCATAACTTTTTGATAAATGTTTTGATTCGAGTAAGCTTTAGGTATTATAAATGATTGTGTAATAAATTTAGAATAGTAATTTAACAATTGTTTATAGAGAGTATATTTTATAATTATTACTCGAAATTCCTGGATCATCCTAAATTAAATTAGTTTATAGTGCAAAAAATAATTAAAAAAATACAATATAATGAAGGTGGTGGAACCCTTTGTGGTTCGACTCCGGCGGCACCACTGCCACACCTATTTCTGCCTAAAACAGCAGTGTTAGGCGCTGCTGTGTTCTGTTTTGAAGGGTGTGGTAAGGGAGTCATACTTCTACGAGGCATTCCAGCTTAGTCCTCAGGGGTAGCGGCGCATCTGTGGCCGACCTCAGGTTCGAATATGTAATCCTATTTGGGGTTGATTATAGATGTCCATGGGCGGCAGTAGCCACTTACCATCGTGTGGACTGCATGTACGTCTGCTACTCCTATATTATAAAAAAAAAACAATAAAATCTATAACTGAATATGTAGATACCAAAATTTCATTCTATTTGATCTCATCCTAGTAGGTATCAGCGCCATATATATCGTCAAAGCAACAGATGGGGCTCAGTCGATTCTTATTAGTCGCTAATATTATTCTCTGTCATTATTAATGACAGTCGCTCCGTGTGACGCGCCCTTCGAAAATATTTACAATAGATCCGCTAAATCTGCAGGGCGAACGCTCACCGGCTCACGGCTTTTGAATCCCTCTAAATGGAAATTGCGGAAACTTAATATAAATCGAATAATTCAGTGTGGTGCAGGGGACGTTTTGGGAGGATAAATCTTAATCGGGGGTGAGGTGAGGTCGGCGGTGCAGCGCGGGAGGGTCGCAGACGGTCTGGGGTCCAGCCCGGCCATCTGCTGCGTTATAATCGATATTATTTAGGAAGCGACCGATATTACCCAATTGCCTCCTGTTTTATGTTAGGCCGCTCGTTGTACTCTTTTATCATTTGCTTAATAGTACAAGGAATGCAGCTGTCATTAATAAAACTGAACGCTACTTACGCTTTATGGTAGAGGATTTACTGCATCACTGATACTAAAATGTAGATTTATTTACAGCCTTAAAATTATTTTGCATAATTTCCAAAATCGTATAAAGTTATTTACATTTATGAGTGTTTATGTATTGCATATTTATATATTGTAGGATAAGTAAACAAGTTAAAAATGAATGTAATACACATGTGTTACATATAAATACACATAACATACAAGCGTACATGTGTTCAAACATACCAGTATTGTTTTTCGAAGTCAAAATACGTCGATAAAAACCTACGTTATAAAAAATTAAGTAAGTCGGGGTCAATTACGAAAGCAAACTAAGTAGGTACCCGAAACAATAAGGAAACATTCATGCTTGGGAAAAGTTGTTTGTGTCCAGTAATGAAATTCGGTAAAAGTTGGGAACCGTAGCAGGGTAACGAATCACTGTTCCTAAATAATTCCAATCACTTTGCCTCGACCTGAACCTCGTAAACTTCTTTAATAAACTCCTGGGAGTGAGTTAGATCGTGACGTGCGAGTGAATTGAGCAGTGCTGTTCACATATTTTATTCTTGTTACATTTATAACGAAATTTGCGGTGCATTTCCTTGCACGGTTTTTAGATATTGTACGCAAATACAGACACAAAAAAAGATAGACAAACATTTAAAAAAAATGTTTTTTAATTATTAATATCTTTATCTTCGTACAGATAACTTTATTTTCATCACGGTGATTTGTTTTTTTTAACACGCTTTTTTATAATACCTGTAGACGTAGCAAACGAATACCAAATTATGATAAGTGGCTACTGCTGTCTATAGTCATCTGTAATTAATCCTAGATAAGATTAAAGTAGACTAGGTTGTAACGTTTCCGATAAGTAATTCTCCCTTACCCAACTCTTCAAACAGGAACATATCAGCGCTTAACACTGTTATTATTAGGCAGAAATGGCTTCAGCGGTGATGACTACAGAGTCAAGCAATTCACAATCTACATTAGACACGATAAAATACTTTATCATAAAATATTCTAACGATATAAAATTTTAATAAGATTTTATAGTGACGATAATAAACTGTAAATCTCTTACTTCACACCAGACCAACAAAGCAGTTGTGTAACAGTATCGGCAACTTAGGATTATGGTAATTAAATGATAAATGAACACTTACAGCGGATTATATATTAAATATCGCCGTAAGGGTCTATTGCGGCAAATATGCTATTTTAGGATTACTTACGCTGTATGAAGGGAGCCATAAACAGCTTAGACGAGGCAGCCCATAAAGACTCAAATATGAGATAAGTATTTGTTCGCCATACAAATACTAGTTCTTGTGGGGTTCGAACGGTAAACCCTTCCCCTCGCCAGTGAGCACTCGAAACGAAACTTGCGGTGGTAAACGATTTATGGCTTGTTAGGTAAGTAGGTAGATCTTAGCTTCTCGCCTCTGTAAAACCTATTTTTGTATGTTGAGGAATGTGTATTTTTTTGAATATTAAAAACATAGATAAGTATTTATCTCACCGCCTTGTAATTGAAGGAAGCACTTTAAGACATTTAAGACTTAAACAGCTGACAATTCTGTCAGCCGTTTAATGGCTGTCATGGTGTAATTTACGCGGAATAACGCCGACGTGCGCAGTTAAGACACGAAATCGAAGAAAAAGTGCGAAGAAATATCGTTTGATTCGTAAACGATGTAAAAACTACATTTTTTTTATATTTTTCAAACACGAAAATAATTGACACTGACAGTTGTCAATAGGTTACATTTTCTTGTTAGGAACGACTAATCTTTACTAATCTATGATTAAAAATAGACCATAAAAGTTTATTTTAGTGCGCAATTAAAAAATCAAAGTGCATAAAATCGTGCTTGATCGTTGAAGTTGAAATTTGGATGAAATTTTGAATTCCAATTAAGGTTTACTTTCTTTGATTAAAATATATTTATGTTAACTTTCCTTGAACACTTACTCATGCTTATTTCGAAGATAATTATGTAGAGTTTCTGAAAAAAATCCGCGCATCCGTGTGCTGTCTTCGGAGCCGCGAGAACTCTCGTTGCAAATCCAATTTAAGATTTTACTATAATATGTCCTAAATAAACGTTAGGATTATCTACCATGCCTTGAGCAACTTGTCTGACTCATTTAAAATTCTGAAATAAATAATAAAAATTTGATACGGGGCGAAAATTGGCCAGATAAGAGTGATGCAGAATCGGATTGGCAGATGATAAAAAAATCTGCTAGGTTGCGGATCCCAGTTTGTTAAACCGCAATTCTCAAATATAATCCATAATTATGATAATCAATCTTACTTTAATAATGAAGTTCAAATAAGTAAAAGCCTTACGTACTTACTGATAGTTAAATGATCGAATTGAAAATATTAATAAGGGTACATAATTTAAAATAGCGTTTCACGAAAAATTTCAGGGCATTGACCTCAAACATGGATTAACAATGATTGTAGAACAAGCAGGTGACATCATAAAAAATATGCAACTTCCTTAAATGTCTTATAAAATACCTATTCAGATTACATTTCCTTAACCTAAGATAAATACTATGAACTTATGAAAAACCATTCGTCATTGTGCACGTTTAAGAGAATTGAAATTTGCTAATCACGCTATCGTAGTGACGTACTCCCTAATTGCGTCATTTGACTCACTTCAGGGGGAAATTATTTTTATTTAAGTTACATTACTTACACACGCTGGGGTTTCCATAGTTAAATGATGCATCTAGTTTTTTCTGCGATCTAAAGAATCGCGTAATAAAAAAGTACATTTGTGGTCGAGGGATATCACTCGGGAATAAAAACCCTTCCTCTTATGGACTTTAGCAAAATTGCAATAATGAGTCGATATGTCGAATGATCTGAAATAACTCTTTACGAAATTTCTATGCGTTTAGTGTAGACTGCAGAGGGTATAGGGGTAATAAAACCGGCCGCGCACGATGCTCGTATGCTCGAATCTGTATACTCTCATACATACACACAGTCAAACAGTTAGTACGTCGCATGTAGAGGACGTAACGCTTTTTCCTTACGTTACAATGTTTACCATTCAACACCTCCGGCAAACTGTATAAAAGAACTTTGCTCGAAGAAAATAATTAATAAGTTATACATTATTTTGCACTTATTCTGGCTTATTTTTATATAGAAAATGATATCCTAAACAGATACTTAGATGCTGCGGTAAAATTAATTGCACGGAACGTAAAAAAACAACACCGGAGCTGAATATTCTCGACACAATAATTGTGGGTATACTTTAGGTGATGGTTTAATGATGTTGAGAATTTGCCGCTCTAATGATTTTGTGATTTTTGTGGTACTCTTCAAATGTTTATATTTAGAATAAATGGAATACTTGTTTACGTATTATTCTTAATTTTTTTGTAGCGTAGTCAAGTACGTTCAGTTTTAGATAAGGAATTAATATAATTATTAAACGACCGATTTAGGATTTCGTTAGTGTAGCTTACAAAATAAAGTCATCCACGCTCAAAAGTGTTATGAGTAATCAGTATCGATTTTTGTATCATTTTTTGCGACAGTCCTTTGTCCCGAGTGAGTCTAAGTCACTGACATAAACGGCAGCGGTAAGTGGTTACCAGAAGCGATCGGGTTCGTAATTAGGTGCGTACTTCCCCAATCAGTGCCAGGTGAGATGTCCGAGCGGTGAGTCACGGGCGGGCGCGGGCGCGGGCGCGGGCGGCGGAGCGTGCCCTGCGCCTGCGCAGCCTACTGCTCCGCACCAACATTCCACGAGAACGTTGCCTCCCCGCATTTGCAACTACTCTGATGCAATATTCAACTTTACTTCGTCCTTGCAATGCCGTAATTCGTTATAACAAGTTTAATCGCCACCGAGCCGACTTTATCTTTTTATTCGCTACAGGTTCTATAAGACTCACGTTCAAGGTCATTTTGGCGCCCTTAATTATGTTAAAGCCGGTTTGATGACAGATGAGACTACAAAATAGGTTGAGGATGCGATGACGAGACACGATTCGAATTAATGTTCTCGTAGGTCCCACTTTTAATACTTTAAAATTGAATTATGTATTGGGTACAACACAAGAAAACTCGTTTAGTGGAGCACGTTAATGTTATACAAATAAAGTGGTAAGTGTCATGTTGAGTGGCAAATTGGCGTCGTCTCCGCATTTGTTCCACGCCGCTGGTCGCCGGGCATCGGCCGTCGATCGCGTCGCGTTCAACCTTGTGAATGCCGCCTTACTTATGTCTATCCATGCTCGAATTATTTTGTAAAAATCTTATAAAAAGCTAAGTTTGCGTGTTTTGATTACTCGGCCATTATCTTCGGACTTAATAGCGTTTGTGATTTTTTTCCACTCTTAATTCTGTGTATTAACTCATTACAAGTAGTAGGTAGTATTATGGTAAAACGTAATTCTTAAACTTACATGTTTGATACGAACTAATCTACATAACAAAATTTACACAGTGATTCATCTCCACTTGTGTCTATGTAACCGTAAGAAAATATGAAATAATGTTGTAGTGAGCCCCGACACAAGTTTTTAAAGGCGTGTTAACATTTTGCTTACAAACATTCCTTTTAGCTAATTTTGCAAAAACGGCAGGATGCGGAGTCGGAGGCGTGTCGAGAAGCTCGGCGGGCGGTGGCGGGCGAGTGCGGGGTACGAGAGGGGGCGGGGCGCGGCAGCAGGCTGCTGCAAGTGTCCGGACTAACCCGTCGCTCCAGGTCAGCGCTCCAGCCGGCTATTTATAGAGGTGCCCCTTAAACAGAGTAATTATTCATTGATTAGCACTGCGAGGAATAGGGGATTGCGTTTCTGATAGCCATCGCGCAAACGAGAATCGTCGCTGGCGCCGAACCTCGCCCCGCCCGCCTGCCTCGCGCCTCGCTATTCCGACAACATAAACAGTTTATCAATTGGCCTTAAGCATATGATGGCTGGATGCCTTTAATAACTCAATAGACGTGTTAGTAGAAACCTGCACTATAATATGTTATAGAAACTACGATATCATAATTAAAAGCCCAATATTAATAATTAAGAAAGGGATATGGTACCTATAGTAGTTTGAACGCAACTTTATCACCATCACTACCCCTATTTGTCTTTTAGAGCTACTGCTCTAAAAAAACAGTGCTACTCATAAAAGACAAATTCTGTTCCATGGTGTTACTGCATTCGCGAAGCTGTGTACTGTTCTTTAAGAAGAACGCAATATCTATTTGAGTTTGCATGTACGAACACGAACTGCAGTAATCTATTTAAGTCCAGGATGGATTTAATACTAAAAACACACTCGTCATTTTCTCAGGACGAGCAATCTAAAGATTAACTTGAAAACTGGAAATGTGTTTTGAATGGCATAATCCGTCCTGGAGGAGCTGGCGTTTTTGTTATATCGTTGTCGGCGTCTCCACACGTTCGAGCGTCTAAGCCTCTTATCTCCTACTAATTGTTCATTTCTAGAGGCGGCCTGGCTAGCTTCTGTGTTAAGTTACATTAAGATTTTAATTTTCAACCCAAGCTCGAAGGCATAATTGCACAATACCGTGCTATTATGGATTCGAACTTCGATCAAAAAGGTTTCAATTTTGGATGTGATATGTGATTATAGAATACATAAACTAGACATATTTCCTGTCGTAGCGACACCAGCGCCCTCTATTTCAGTCTTTGAGTTTGAGTAATAGACTAGTGCTAAAGAAACTCGGCCTCTCGATCGAGGGGTCCAAGGTTCAAATCCCGGGGTTCTAATCAAAACCTCTGAATTTTCGAAATTATGCGCCTATTAGAAATTAATTATCACTTGCTAAAACGGCGAAGGAAAACATCGTGAGGAAACCTGCATACCTGAGAGATTAAAAAAAACTCAAAGTTATGTGAAACCTACCAATACGCACTTGGCCAGCGCGGTGGATTATGGCCTAATCCTTATCATTCTGAGAAGAGACCCGTGCCCAGCAGTGGGACAATAATGGGTTCATGATGTTCAGGCATAGCATATCAAAAATATCGATATAAACAGTTCTAACCCCGTTTACCATTTCTTTCACATAAAAAGATATATGTATATGTACAGCATGTACTTTTAGGAGGACATGTCAACAAAAACACGTACGTTTTATTTTTTGGGATGTGTCACCGATCACATTATTAGGTATAATGCATCGTGAAAATAAAAATCTTTATAAATCTTCGGTTGCCTTACGCTGTTTTTTTACTTAAGTAACCTACCTAAACCTCGAGTGCAATTTAAATTCAGTTTCGCTCTACTAAAGCGTTAAGAAGTATTTAAATGACAGTGGTGTCTCAGGATTAAAATTCAGTGGTGGGAACATTTTAAACAATGACAATGATTTTAAAACACTGGGTCTTTAAACGAATCATTACACGTCGGGTATCCGTACCTATATTAATAACTGCACGTGAATAGGTATGTGCCATACCGCTAGATTCATCACATATACATCTAGTGTATGTTCATTAATATCCTACATATATACACCTTATATTTTTTGTAATATAGGAGTAGCAGACGAGCATACACCTCCATCCATCCACCTGATGGTAAGTGGCTACTGCCGCAATGGACATCTGTAATCAACCCCAGATAGGATTAGGTATTCCTACCTAAGCTCGGCCACAGATGCGCCGCTACCCCTGAGGACTAAGCTGGAACGCCTCGGAAAAGTCTGTCTCCCTAACCACACCCTTCAAACCGGAACACAGCAGCGCCTAACACTGCTGTTATTAGGTAGAAATAGGTGTGGCGGTGGTTCCGCAGGAGTCGAACCACAAAGGGTTCTACCACCTTCAAATTCATTATTATTGTTAGATTAATATTTGTGTGGATGCGGCTGACTTATTAGACATTCAGGTTAGTCTCTAGGAATGGCGACGCATTTGTGATAGGCTTCAGGTAGAACTTCCATTCTATACAGAATTAGTAACGTCCATGGGTACCGCCCATGATCACTTACAATCTCGTGGATGTACAGTTCATGTTCGTTTCTCCCTTAAATTTTATGGTATTTCTTCAATCAAAATTATTTTAAGGTTACTTATTTATTTATTTATTTTAGTGTGTAAAGCATTTAGTACTTATACTTTTCATGCGTGATTTTGTATATTTGCCCAACTCTACTTTTTTGTTTTATATGCCTCTTACGTTCACCCTACTCAGTGCTGTAATGGCCTAAAGGCAATGAATGTTTGTTGGTACGAGAACATTTTGGTGTTATTTTACTTATTAAAGATAAACAGAGGTCCACACAGTAAGGTACCAGTTGCTTCATGGGTACTGCGGTGAATATTTACAAAGGACCAAAAGTTTATCAGAAACATCGAAATTTACTTTTAGGTGCAGCAACACCTTTTCAACAAACAAAAAACAAACTTTTGTTGAATCAAAAAGAGCATACATTTCATTTTACATCACAACAACAAAAACACTGAAATTTATACGAAAATTTATCTCTTAAGGCTATTAATTCAATTAAGTTGACTCACTTAAGTAGGTAAAACCATCCGGTCAATCTCGTTTTCACCTCATATTATGCTTTCATTGACTTTAAATGCGGAGTATGAGAATAAAATCGATGAGGTAAAATCCGCTTGTCGGAAATACGAAAACCCGTTATGTTTTTGTGGCGAATGTTAAAGACTACAATCTTGTATGAAAATATATCAAATGTCTCCATTACAATTAGCAGAAACGTTATTCTTACGGTATAAGTCCGGTTTTATGTCATGTAAGCATCTAGAGGTGGTAGAACTCACGTGTTTTTGAATGTGGAGGCACCAACGAGATACGTATGTGTTTTTTCTTTTGCTGTGCTCAGACTTTCTAGTTAGATTTTCATTATGAACTCATTTATAATACACTAGCTGACCCGGCAAACGTTGTGTTGCCATATAAATAAAAAAATGTTAAGGGTGAACAACCCTTATCACTTTTACATGACACTTTTCTTTGCATTTACATGACACGTTGTATTTCCAACTTTGTCTCCTGAAGTTAGAATAATAACACATTTGCGATGAACCTCAAATACCACTTATAATAATCATAATTTAGCCTTTTTTATTTCAAATACTACTTATTAGCACTTAAATAGTTCTAGTATTCCTTCTCTGTTTAAATTTAATGAAAGATGTTTATTAATTATTTTGCTAGTTTCAACCTTATGTTACTCGTAAGTGGATAGTGCCATGTGTCTCTGTAATCAACCCCAGATAAGATAGAGTACTAACTGACTTCGGCTACACGTGCGTTGCTCTCCATGAAGATTAAGTTGGAATACCACAAACCAAAACACAGTACTTAACACCGCTGATATCACCTAAAATAGATTTAGCGGTGGTGCACGTGGACTCAAACCACAAAGGGTTCTACCACCTTCAATCATGAATTAATGTTATCATAGTAACTGTGTATTCTTTAATATTCCTATCACTATAAACAAATAACAATTAATTGTTTATGGAATATTTTTGAAGGAAAAATTCCGAGATCGAACACCTATCATGTTTTATCGGAACAATTCCCAGGCTTGACCGGTTTAATCGGGAAATTCGTGGAAGGTTCAAAAGGATCTGTTTGGGTTCTGAGTCATTTCTATCGCTTGAAACTTATTAGTCAAGTTTCTTTGAGATATGTTTATACTCGTACCTACGAATTAGCATTGCTAATCATTAAGTTAAGACATAAAATTTAAATAAGGTTCTAATTACTCTACGACAAAAGTAAGTTTGAACAAACTTTTGTCAACAAAAAACCTACCAATAATTGCATTTATTATCAAACGTCCATGACTTATGGATGGACAGACGGACAATAGGTTAGGCGGGTAACAGAAAAAAGATGCAGCCCTTATAATAGCATATAGGGGCTGTGCATCTTTTATCATTTTGTTACGGAAGTAAAACACGAGGGTTTATCAAATTGTTCCATAATAAGCTCGAAATATACGAGAATTTACTATCAATATTGTCATCAAATTATCACTTTACTCACGGGCAGGGTCGCTTTTTAGAGTTGATTTAATTTAGAACGTAATCTACTAATAACCGTAAGTGAGGATTAATAAGTTTCACGCAACTAAAAAACTCTCAGACACATAAGTTTCATTTCAATGTGTTCCTTAATCGTTAAAGCATGTAATAATATATAATTTGTAATAAGCAAAGTACATCAAGAAATTAGCATTCTATAGAGATGTGAACCCCGACGTCTGAACGTGAGAAATTTATCCGTTAAGTAATCGCTATCACTCCTTACGTACATTAAATTAAGATCAACTTCCTTGAACTACCCAATAATAAACCAGTAATGGGACATTGTGCAGCTCAATACAACGGCGGCGTTCCCTAAATTTCATCTCATATTTTGAGAGCAGTCAATAAATTGATAATAATAGATGGGCAATACAGTTCGGCGGGCTGTAGGTATTGTGGCGGGGTGTGCGTTCTGGGGTGGACAAAATCAATAGTCGGTGCCTACTGAAGGCGTATGTCGGTAGAATGAAAACACGGCGTCACTTTTCCTCTATTTATTCTAAATAATCACTTTTAATAATTAAACACACTTTTTAACTATTTCACACTTGCTTTTGTATCCGATGCTTAACCAGGAATGCCCTCCAGCTCCTCGACCCAGCCTATTTAATACCTCTTCTCAACCACCACCACTGTCAAGCTAGTTACAATCCTTGAGGCTTCCTATTGGTTGGCGTTACTGATTAAGTCAATTTACAATCATTTAAAAGGTAAAAATAAACTTCATGAATCGAAAATAAATACAATCTGATTATTAAATACAACAACAAAATTTAAAATAATAGTGATTGAATAACTATAATTCTTGTAACAAAAAAATACATTTTAAATTCCAATACTCGATGAAGTCAAGTCAGCGTTTTATAATTGTACAAAATCATTGATGGTAGAAAATAAAAATTAATTAAACACAAATAATAACCAAGTTACTAATAAAATATAAATATAATTATTCATTTATAGCCGTTGTATATATATAATCCTAACAGCTCGGCCATCCTACATAAAGCGAGTCCCATCGCTTTTTTTTTGTTATTTACAATAATCGGCGTTGATAAACCATTAACAAAATCCTATTACAACATAAAAAAAAAATCATTTCAATTGATGTGCTATAACAGATTCTTTGTATATAAGAAAAAAAAACATGTAAATTTAATCATAGTGCTTGCAGCAAAGGAACTCAAGAAGAATCATATTTCATAATACTACTTTTACTTAACACATTAAAATGATTGCATATATGTAGATTAAAAAGTATATATAAATAAGTTTAAGTTAAAAAAAACATAAGTAAAAAAAAAAAAGTTTAAGTAATTTCACTTCGTTTTATTGAAAACACAACTAGACCAGAATTTTAATCATCTATTTCAGTGTCGTTTTCAGAGGATTCAGATTCAAAATTTCTAGTAAAATTAGTCCAGGGTTGGATTTTGTCTATAGCTACAATAGCTTCGTACTTACGACCCTGTTTCCGTGTCAGAGGTGTGTCTTCAATCAGGAATCTGTCATTGTCGAGCATTTTAATTATACGATACGGTCCTTGATATTTTATGACCAGTTTCTGTGATTTGCCATCATGAGGTACTTGTCTTTCTACTCGCACTAGATCTCCCTCTTTGTATAGTGTCGCCGGTTTTCTGTGTTTATTGTAATAAGTAGCATCTCTTACCTGTTGTTCTTTTATTTTCTCCCCAGTACCATGTCTTAGGTCTTCTAACTCTTCCGCTGGAATCTTGTTTAGTGTCTCGTTAATTATATCACTTAACTTACCTTCGGTCCTGCTAAGGATATTGAAGCCAAAAAGTAATTCTGACGGGCTTTTTTGAGTAGTTTTGTGTTTTGTGGTATTAATACCAACCTGTATATCTGTAATATGTTCATCCCAGGATTTTTCGTCTCCACCATGGTTGCACGTGGACAGGGCATCTAAAATGGTTCTATTAAATCTCTCAACCTGACCGTTGGCCCTAGGCGTGGCAACGGCATTCTTGATGTGTTTTATACCATATGATTCTACAAACTCTTGAAACGTCTTACTTGTAAAGGTTGTGCCTTTGTCTGTAATCAAACGTGTTGGGACCCCAAAATAACTTACGTACCTCTTCATTACTTGCACTGAGGTGGTAGATTTTGTATTTTTGACTGCATTCATACTTACATATTTGGTAAAACCATCTACAATTACCAACAAGTAGCAGTTTCCCTTCTTGCTTTTGATGAATGGCCCTAGATGGTCTGCATGTATAGTGTGAAAAGGTGTACTTACTTTTTCGATAGGGTGTAGTTCGCCTTCACGCTTGCCACCGGGAGCTTTATGGTGTGCACACTCTAGACATGAGGTAACATATTTTTTTACGAACCTGCGCATTTTTGGAAACCAATAATGCTCTTTTATACGTTGTAATGTTTTCTCAAATCCCCAGTGTCCCAGATCGTCGTGATTCATTTTTAAGATTTGCCATCGCACCCCTCGTGGTACGAGCCATTTTATATCTTCGCCCACGATACGGTAAACTCTGTCGTTCTTGAGCTTATAATTTTTGTGTACATCCATGGCTTCCTCGACAGCTGGATCTTTAAGAATCTGTTTGATTTTCTTTACCTCATCATCAGTGGACTGCACCGTCGATATCCAGTCTTGGTTGGATTCCTGTATAGGTAAAACATCTAACACATGCTGTTCACTTACGTCCTTATTCACTGGGTTCCTGCTGAGCGCGTCTGCGTGTGCCATCCGAGCGCCTGGCCGGTATTCTATGGTGCAGTCGTACTCCTGCAACTGTACCCACCAGCGAGCTATACGGGGAACCAAGTCCCTTTTAACCAAAGTCGACCTGAGTGCGTTGCAGTCCGTCAGAATTTTGAAAGGTATTCCTATTAGATACACCCTGAAACGATTTAGAGAGGCAATAACTGCTAGGGTCTCCAATTCGTAGGAATGTAACTTACGTTCGTCATTTGTCGTTTTACGGCTGAAGTAGGAGACCGGTTGCAACACCCCGTTCGAATTCTTTTGGAGTAGTATACCAGCTAGACCTTCCTTACAAGCATCTGTATGTACTTCTACTTCCGCTTTAGGGTCATATAGCGCAAGTACAGGTCGGTTAGTAAGTAAATATTTTACCTTTTCAAACGCTTGTTCTTGCTCGTCGTTCCAAGCAAATCCCGCATTTTTCTTTAGCAAGTCTGTCAGTGGAGCAGTGATTATAGAGTACCCTTTAATAAAACGTCTGAAGAAACCGGATAAACCAAGAAACTGACGTACCTCGTGTTGATTTGTGGGACGCGGAAACTGTGAAACCGCTTCGCTCTTCTTAATACCGGGTCGAATGCCATCCGCGCTCACGTCAAATCCGAGGAAATCGACAGAGTCAAGAAAGAAATGGCACTTGCTTACCTTTAATGTTAACCCACCTTCTTTTAGTAACTGTAACACCTCTTCTAGTCTTTTCAAACCCTCCTGAAAATCTTTTGATGGAATCAGTATGTCATCCATATAGACAATTGCATATTTAATTTTAGCCTTCATTAATATTTTATTTATCGTTCTTTGGAAAACTGAGGGTGCGTTAACGAGACCAAAAGGCATACGGTTGAACTCGAACTGTCCATCTGGTGTCACAAAGGCAGTCTTGGAGCGCGATTCTTCAGAGATTGGGATCTGGTAATAGCCAGACGCTAGATCTAAAGATGTAAATAAGGTGTTACCTGCTAATAAATCCAACTGGTCTTCCACTCGAGGCATTGGATAATGATCTTTCTTTGTCTTCCTATTCAATGCCCTATAATCGATGCATAAGCGTTTGTCTCCAGTTTTCTTCTGTACCAGTATAATTGGACTTGCATAGGGTGACGATGACTCCCTTATTATCCTGCTATCCAACATCTCCTGAATCATATCACTTACCTTTACTCTTTCAGCATGGGACATGCGGTATGGACGATATACAACCGGATCACTATCCGTCAGTTCTATAGTCATTTCGGTGACCGTTGTGAAACCTAAATCATGCAATCCAGTCGAAAAACACGTACTATACCTCGTCAGCAAATTTCCAAGTTCTCGGCGTTGCTCTGTGTTCAACTTTGGGTTACAATTTACACAAGTATTCATTACAGCATCACTGAAAACAACACTAAAAGAGTCTTGGATATTATCTGTTGGTACCCGGTGTTGTACCAACGATCGTGTTAAGAGAGTACCTTTAACTATCTTCATTGGTTTTGCTGCGACGTTGTAAATTAGAATGGAGCCACGACCGTTCTGGATCTCATAGTACCCGGGAAATAAATAATATTCCTTACCTTGTTGGCCACATAACATACCTTTTACATGTACTTCGCCGGTTAACAATTGGGATTCTGTAGAAATTGGTATTGGTCGTATAGCATTACAGGGAACATCGCAGTCATAGGTGGCCACTAGGCGGATTTTGTTTTGAGGCATCCTTTGAAATGTAATCGCGTCTGGTGTCTTAATTATAAGAATATCGGGCTTTTCCGTAAAAGAATGTCCCAAAAGAACGGGATGAAGCAGAACATAATCTTCCACTACATATAATTCAATGGTTTCTGTAACGCCTTGGACCTCGATAGTGGCAACAACTACACCTATAGGGTTTATGAGGCTAGCACCTATACCCCTTAATGTGGGTAAATCAGCTCGTACAGTTATTTTAAGATTTAAAGACATTACATTACTTACCCTTATTAGGGAACATTGACTCCCTAGATCTACATGGCAGGAAATAGTAGACCCGTTTACTTTTATGTCCATTACGTATTTATTCATACCAGTGTCTTGAGTTGTCACCTCGGATACCTGTTTTTGTTCAGTGTCCAACGTAGAGCTTCTCGCAGCCTCTGCCGCAGGTCTTACCATATTTCTGTAACAGTTCGAAGTGAGATGTCCAAACCTATCACATATTGTGCACTTCGAAGGGGGTTTCTCGCACTTTGAGCTTCGGTGTCCTACCTCGTTACAATTATGGCACTTAACTGGACACGTAGTTTTTACGCATTTGAAGCTGGGATGACCAACCTCGTTACAATTGTAGCACCTAATTGAAGGGTTAATTACAGTACCTGGTTTTGTAGCATTGTTCCCAAACCTTCCTCTCCGTGTAGTATCCTGGTCATTTCTGCTCGGCCCTATTTTTACGGTTTTAAAATACTTAAGTACCTGTTCCGGTTCTTTGAATTGGGCAGCCTGGGCGCCAACTTTCACCGCCCGATCATCTATACCATATAAGAGGCAATCTACAGCTCGTTTGCCGGTAATGTTACATCTGTTTAACAAGTTAACCTTAGTATAATAATAATGCTCCAATGACTCCCCGTATTTAACTCTCTTAGCCAACATTTCAGTCAATAGTTCAGCATAATCTTCTCTACATGGAAATGATTCTAATAATATTTTCTTCCATTCAGACCACGTATGCAACACCGAAGTCAGACCCTGATACCATGTTTTGGCAACCCCGGTTAATTTTGGTAAAGAATAATGTAGGATTTCTCTTTCCTCCCAACCATAAATTTCGGCACACTCCTCTACTTTGGTTAGCCATGTTAACATAGTTTGGTCTTTTGATAACGGGTCAAACTCCGGCACCACATTCGTATTAAATGTAAATTTAGGTTTATCTGAACCTTTAACACTTTCTAAAATAGACAAAAACTTATCGACTAACCTGACGTCCCGTTCACTCTCCCTACTCCTTGATCTTCTCAATCTCTTCGAGTTCGGCGATGGACTTCTAAATCCTGATGATGCGTTAGTATCGGGTCTTCTCTTCCTCGTACTTCTAGACGAGTGCCTCCTCTGTACGTCGATGTCCCTCTCGAGTTGTGGGGAAGACGATTGATCCCCTGTGCTTGACGATGACGAAGGATAGCGCCGCTCCCTTACCTTTAATCGCGATGTCAGTTCCCGACTTGACCTTTTGTTTACCTTACTTTTCCTTGAGTACCGTATACCACCACCCTCATCACTCTTATCTCCTTCCCTAACTTCTTCTTCAACGTCTCTCGCAAACCTTAATTTTAACCCGCCACCTTGGGTTTCCTTCCGTAATTTACCTCCTACACTTATATTTCCCTTTTTAAACCTTAGCCCTCCACCTTGGGCTTCATTCCTTAATTTAGACCCTCCACCTAGGGTTTCCTTCCTTTTTAGCCCCCTACCTGGGGCACACTCGTCGTAGTCGTCCATTTTTTTCCTCGCCTGAAACTTTCAATTACTACTTTAACAGGTTTGTCTCGTAACTTATCTAATCACCGTCCCTTATTAACCAAAATCGTTTAAAATAAAATGTTATTCATTAATTTATTTATGTAGGTAGTTTTATCATAACATAACATAGCTACTGTGAAATGTAACTTTAGTGTATAATATATTTAAATCTATTACTATTAAACCATATCAACCAAATAATATTGCATTAAGTTAGAACAGTTAAGACAATAACTAAAAAAAAAGAAAAAAAAAAAATACATATATCATACTATGCTTAAATTAAAAATCGTTACTTACGTTTTCTCAAGAAGTCAGTGGGCGTAGTAAGAAAATTATAAATTTTCTAGAGTATCCCACTTCTGAACTGAAGGCGTATGTCGGTAGAATGAAAACACGGCGTCACTTTTCCTCTATTTATTCTAAATAATCACTTTTAATAATTAAACACACTTTTTAACTATTTCACACTTGCTTTTGTATCCGATGCTTAACCAGGAATGCCCTCCAGCTCCTCGACCCAGCCTATTTAATACCTCTTCTCAACCACCACCACTGTCAAGCTAGTTACAATCCTTGAGGCTTCCTATTGGTTGGCGTTACTGATTAAGTCAATTTACAATCATTTAAAAGGTAAAAATAAACTTCATGAATCGAAAATAAATACAATCTGATTATTAAATACAACAACAAAATTTAAAATAATAGTGATTGAATAACTATAATTCTTGTAACAAAAAAATACATTTTAAATTCCAATACTCGATGAAGTCAAGTCAGCGTTTTATAATTGTACAAAATCATTGATGGTAGAAAATAAAAATTAATTAAACACAAATAATAACCAAGTTACTAATAAAATATAAATATAATTATTCATTTATAGCCGTTGTATATATATAATCCTAACACTACGAATAGCTCCCACTACATCCACGGAATCTGCACACATCGCGATTCTTTATTTGGCTCATATCAGATTACGCTCACCTTGCTGCAAAACTGGATTAATTATGACTGCTCGTAATTAATACTTGCCTTCTTTTACACATGACAAATTAGAAATAACACGTTTTACGTGTGATCGTCACTAATTACTAATCATAAATTAGAGTTAAATCATAAATAACGATTTTTATAGACTTTTTGCTACCATCTTTGTCTATGTTACAGTTATTAGATAACTAATGTTACAAAATAATAACATAAGGAATAATAAATAAGAATAACGATACTTGCATAGCATCCGTTACAGTTACATTGAGTTAGCGAATAAAAATACTTTTATCTTTATGTTGATCGATTATGCAAAAATGCTCCAGCAATAACATCTGGTCTGAAATATTGACGTAGGGTATCTAACATTTTTTGCCAAGACATCTATAGAAACAAATAAAATTCGGACTCATGTCTGTAATTTGGTAGTGTTTCATGCACGTAAGAAGTAAAATTTTTTAGCAAAAAAAAAACAAAATCTTATGTGTTACATTGACGCATGCAACTGTGCCCCTTACTAAAATACTTTGATCTGTTTTTCTAAACGTGGCAAAAGAACTATAACTTAAAACAATTGCTATTTTCTAAGTTTTTACGGTTATTTTTGTGTAGGCTGCAACCCTTTTCGTCTCTCTCTCCTGGCCATTGCACAACACAGAAAGGTCTTGAGTGTACTCCATTATGTTGCTCCAACGTTGAACGCTGGAAGAAATTAACTAGCTTATTTACGAGTCACAATACACAAGAAAAAACCCGTTTGTAACATCTAATTTTGAATCAATACACGCTAGCTTCAAAATAACTAAATCCATTTTAGGTTTTCCCAAAGACAAAGTAATTCAGTATACAGGGAGTAACATAATCAGCCTATATCTTACCTCGTATATATGTGGAAGAAAATCTAAAATTCATGCGCAGGGGTGCAGGCAGAGTCGCGCGTATAAGCTCGTACAAAGAGAACCAAACATAAACGGTCAACTATCAATCATATCTCCGCAACAGTTAAGTGTAAAAAATGTGTGTCACATTACGGATGCCAAGAAAATACCCTAATAATAAATTAGCATAGTAATGTTTGTAGCCGTTATGTTAGGATTGAGTCCACTTTAATTAATATAAACAGCGGTGATGAACTGTCTTCGGATGACTCGGGTTCTGTATGTTTTAAGTTCCTTGGAGGAGTTGATGATGGAGCATATAATTTTCTATAAATTAATAAAGCGTATTTATGAAAAAACGTATTTTATAAACGTTTCATTATACATTCATAAATTATATATATCGAAATAATTATGTTATTCGCTATAATTATCTTGTTCCTCTTTAAGTTGATTTCTTTTTGTTGACTGGAATCTTATCAGTAATCTTTAAATATTCGGATGTTTACGATTCAATAACACTAAATGGATTCACATGGTTAGCATATATATAGCCGAAATTTAGCATAGAAATAGTTATAATTCTTACGGAAAGGATACTTTTTAATGTCCCTGACCCTGTGAGGACGTGATCAATTAAGATTTTTGAAGACCACACAAAGGAAGTTACCAGCGGACATACTTATTAAAATTCTTATTTTTGCAGATATATTTTACTTTTGTTGGGGACAAAATTAATTAAAATATATTTTACTTATACTTTATAAAAAATTATGTCTAATGTTTATGAGGTATTCTAATCTTTAGATATTATTGCTGTTAATGATTTCATACTTCAATGCCTCCAAGATTAGATACAGATATCCTGATAGCTTAAAATGGTCTTTGTATAAGACCCGTTTCATGTGTGTTTCGAATAAATTTCCTCTGAATACCAAAAAGGCAGACGGACAAACGGTGATCCGAAGCGAGAGCAGTCCGTACGGACCACGGACTCGTTTGAGTGCCGCACTCTAAAACGCGTCGCAAGTGTCACTGGCCTCGGCTGACCACTTCATGCAATAAACTTTAAAAATAATCATAATTATTTGTAAATAAACGATTTTATTTTTTAAGTAAGTGAGTTCGTGAGATATTAGACAATCTTCTGTAAACTAACATGAAATAAGTTTTTTCATACTTGAAAACGGAGCTGGTAATGCTTTGTGGTTCTACTTCGCAGGCACCACCACCGCACCAATTTCTGACTAATAACAGCGGTGTTAAGTGTACCCGTATTCTGTTTTGAAGGGTGCGCTAAGGGAGATATAGCTACTTATCCGAGGCATTTCAATTTAGTACTCTGAGGTAAGACATGATGGCTGATGACATTGGTGGCTGACCCCATGTACTCTATCGTGGCGGTAGTGGTGTGGTGAGATTCTACGTTTTAAAAAAAGAAACAAATGATTTGCTTTCTATGTGAACTTAAGTGGAGAGTCTCTTTAAGTAAGTTACTTTATTGTACCATTCAGACTAGAACATAACTACACCATTGTTATTAAGCAGAAACAATTGTGGCAACGAGTCTGCTAAAATGACGAACGATTAGGAGTTCTACCTTTAAAATATTTAAGTTAAGTAGAAAAGCGGTATACGCTTCATCTAATTAAGTGGCCATTGTAATACTCGTCCTTTAAGTAAAATAAACTTAAATAAGAAAATCTTGCTTGAAGGATATGTTATCTCTACTTAGGCCTCCGCTGTCACATAGACCTCCAAGGGCTACACTGAAGATTTGAGTAAAAAAGACCGGAATTCAACAAGTAGCTCAATTATTTTATGTGATTTGAAGCAAGCTTGCAGTCCGTCTGATGGTGCGTGGTAAGTGCACCCCATGGTCATCTGCATCAACTACATGATACAGGTGTTCTATCTGAAGCTGATCAAATATACGTTGCCACTTCTAAGGATTGAGATGGTTGCCTTATAAGTAAGCCAGCTGACATACACCCTCTTCCACCGAAATGTAATCACTTTTTCTCGTCTTAAATTAAGTGGGTAAGTGTGAAGGGTGGTACCGCGCTGCTTGAATACTTGTGGGAGAATGCTTCATTTCATATATATAAATATTCCGTTTTTAAAATCACATGATATTAATTTCGAACTACCGCTCCGTATTAACAATTGGCTACCCGTATCATGGTATAAAAAAGGGGCGCGCAACTGTCAACAGATCAGAAGTTGTCCAATAGTGGGCACGGCACGGTGGTGCTCTGAACTGTTTGGTATTTTGCTTGGGTGTTATTGTTACTGTGGTGGCATTAACGCTTATTCGTTTAATTATTTTAACTATAATTTTTATAAATATTGGTTAAATTAGTTGAATCGAAGTACCATTGTAGATCTACCTACCGGCGCGCCCACATACTACTGGCTCTACTACCTTTATAACTCATATTCTAATAATACATTGTTTAAAAATGTTTTCTTTCGTTACCAACTGTCTGTTTAATATTAAGTATAATTGTTTGATGATATCTTTGGGTATTAATTTACACAGCTTCGCAGGGAGAGCAAACCTTTTTCGTATTGTTAAGATGCATCTCGTGTGTTGTGCCGTAAGTAACACGGCTGGGACATGATTAGTGTTCTGTTTTCACGCATCTTGATACTTTTCTTTATTTGCAATACAATGGTAAGTGGGATTGGAAATCAATACCTCGGCGTTGTATTTTATTGACTGTAATTTAGAAGATAAATAAACATAACAGAAAATTACAAGATTTCAGTTACAAGTTAGATTATTTTTGCGATTTTTTTTTTAAATGGAATTATTAATAAAATTAAATTATTGTACAACTATTTAGGAGATTCATAACAGATATTAATCAGTTTTTAAATTAAACTCCTAATTTTATTAAAACGTATTTTAAACTTAAAAAAAATCATATATCAGGTTAGTCTAACCTGCAAACTCGTATATGTTGTCAATAATATTATTTAAAAAACAAAATCGAATCGAAATGGAATCGAGATAAGCATAATACTACCAGCGTAATACGAGTAGGTACTAGTATTTATTATGTCATGTCTTATAAAAGTAAATAAATTATTTCTGTCAATAAAACAAGTCATAATAAACAATATAAACAAATGCCCACCACAACTCGAATTCTAACCCACGTAGCAAAACATCCAATAAATAAATACCTAAATCCTATGACCAAACTGTGTGTTCGATTGAAATAAATACCTAATTCCCATGGCCAAATTGTGTGTTCGATGATGAAATTAGCCCGCGAGATATATTTTTTGTACATGACGTAGAGTTCGATTCCTGCTACAAAGAAAAGTGAATTTGTACATCACTTTTATAACCCACTTGTACGACTTTTCACTTTTTGGACGAGGCTAATAATCTTAAAGTAACAACCTACATAGCACTCCGCGGTACATTGTATTTATTCGTAACTAGATGACCCGGTGAACTTCGGACCACCTAATTATGAGTGATAACAACAATATCGGTACAGATATGTACCCCGTGGTTTCACTCGTGTAATTTATGTCCATAAACTACTGGTAAATGTTAGGAAATAGCCACAGGAGAACAGGAAAATAAAAAATACAATTAAATAAAATTCACTCTACCTCTCTGCACTCTGTTATTTTTACAAACAAACGAAAAGAAGTACCTACAACTTCAATAACGGTTTTTTTAAAGAAACTTTCTTAACTTATAGTACTCTAATGGGGCTGATTGTTGAATAGCTAAAAATGCTGAAACAGGTGTGTAAATAGAAAGGCCGTTAATATCAGTCTTAAGGGTTGATCTAAAAAAACGCACAGTGACTCAGATGCTTCATTATGTCTTATGATAATTTTCTTAGTGCTCCAAATTAACGGTATAAAATTAAAGTTCCATACCCGATTAAACGACCCTAAGGGTTGATTTTAAAAGGTTTGAAAAACGGTGAACTATGTGTTCTATTATTTTCAATCAAAAAGCTAAATTCCAATTTTCATAGACTTCAAAATCTGCCGACTTCTAAACGAAGTGCCTTCTAAAGCCAAATGCAAATTTTTAGTCTTTGCTTCCAAATTAGCAGATTTTAAAACAAAATTCCAACCCCTATTTAACCAACTTAAGGGTTGATTTTCCAAATATCGTAAAATAGATATTTAATTAATTATTTTCTATCGAAATACCAAATACCAATTTTCATATAGTTTTGCATCAAAACAGGGGGACTTTATTATAAACTTTCAACCCTTATTTATTCACGGAAACGCGGTCGAACGGGATAATAAGTATCCTATGTCCTTTTCCTGGTTCTAAGCTACCTCTCCACCAAATTTCAGCCAACTCGGTTCAGCCATTCTTGAGTTATAAATAGTGTAACTAACACGACTTTCTTTTATATATATAATAAGATAAGATAGCATAAAAACCCACGACTATAACAACTTACTTACTAAAAGGTAATGTTGAAGTCTTTATTTTATAAATTAAAGACTCTCCTCTTCGTCTCTGACGTTGTTCGCGCCTGTGCACAGTTTTACAATTTTAACGCAAACACCTTTAATATTTAGGGATAAAAAGTTACTAGAGTACAATGTTTAGTGCAATAGGTTATAATGTACGGTATTATAATGTGATAAGTATTTAGTCTGTATAGAAACACCGTTGAAATTTATTGAACCCTACGACACTCGTATTATTTAAGTTTCTTATTAAAAAGATATAATAATTGATAATACTTTATTTCAACAAAAGGTTACAAAGTTAATATGATACTTAAGTTTAATAACTATTAAAGAAGGCATTGCCTGTCGTGCCAAGTGCTACCTTATTTGCTTTGGTTTGATGTTGGATAGGCTATAAATATTAGTAATAATAAGAATAAAATTATTTATATCCAATGATTTTTTCATGTAAATATATCCATCTTGAAAACTCTTGTAGAACTGATCTGTCATGAGCTTTTTTCAGGCTCTACGTAACTAAGCTAGTTTTAAATGTGCTATGTTTAATGTTATTGTATATTTCAGTGAAGCAACTCATCATACAACTGAGATTGTTGACATATAAGCCTTAACACGTATTGCACTAATATGGTTTGAAAAAGCAAGGACCTGCGCCTCTCTTAATCCTTCTTAATCTTTCAAGCAAGTGACAAGCTATTTTTAATTTTTATTTACGCTTAGGGATTTCTTTTTATTTATATATACAAATATATAAATGATATATAGCACCAACTGTAGTTGATTTCCTTACACACTCTGTAATAAAACAAATGCTGAGTTTAAACAAATCGTTAAAGTTGAAAAAATATGTACAAGTATATAAGTTAGGATGTGCTAAAAACAGCAGAACGGAAGGATAGCTCAACGTGCCTGTAGGTAACAGTGCAGCGGAAACTTTAATTTCGTGCAGTTTGACTGACGTGCTACCTTTTGTTTTCATGCAAATCGATTGGTTCCCTTTGAGCAGCCATTTAACAGTCAAGCTAGGATTACGTTTATGTTTTATTCAAGTAACGCTGTTTACCTTAACAGCGAGGGTTGGTGGGAAATTCACGCTGTTTCTACCTTTTATGTAACATGAGTAGCAAACGGGAGATAGTTGGTAAGTGAAGATTGGCACGCTTGGACATCATTGATAAAAGATCTTTGACATCAGGAAGACGGTTTGAAGCCGAACATCGATACCTTAGTTCCCCTGACGATGAAAATGTTAAGAGCAGAAATAGCGTAAGAGTAGTATCACCGCTCTGTTCAAAAAGTACCACATTTATGGGTTTTGTCTATGTTATTTAGGTCATTTATTATGTTATAAATGACATCTTCCCACGTTGTTGAGGAAAGAACTTACTTAACACTTTAGTTACTTTAGAATATATCAGTGAACATTTTAGCGACCAACCCGTGTTCATGAACTTAGAAATATTTCAATAACATATTATTTATTGCTTGTCATGTCCTGTGACGCATGGAAACACTCTTCAAATTATTCTGCTAAAAGTCACATATTCAAGAGTTGACTGTGTTCAATATTAATTAACATGAAATACCGTTTATGAAATACGACTCGTACTGGTAGGTACCGTTGCGTCAGAATTACTTATAAACTTATTAGTGAAATATATTTCTAAATAAAGATCTCAGTTTTACGACATTTCCATCAAACCAAACACATTGAGTTCAAAAACTTTTTTTAAGAAATGCGGAAGTGTCTATAAATCTTTAAGTCGCATACCAGATTTAGACCTATAATTGATATAATTTTCAAGATTCTTCGTAGCAAAGTTTAATAACATGAACATGTTAAATGTATATTATTAGAACTTAATATTCCATTTACATATATCATTTAATTTATTTAATCGAGTGTCGATAGAAATCTTTACGTCGAGAACTTGTACTTGCCGGGAATCGTTCGTGTGTCGTGGAAGATAACGTATAATTTACAAGCTTGAACGTAAAGTTAACTTCACTCAGCGGGGCGCTTGCTTCTGTATGAGAAAACAAATTATTAAATAACAAATTGTTATTAAATTAATATTCTAAATTTGAGGTATGAGATATGGAACCTGCAAATTTGGCACGCTGCACGCAAGTGGGTACAGATCCAACCCGTAGAACCCTCTTTAAATACTTAAATATTGTGTCATATCATGTTATACTGGCCTCAGACATCATTATAGACTGATATAAAAGAACAATAAGAAGTTATATCGTTTTAAAGCTATTATTGAAAAAAAATCCGGAAAGCTTATTTAGTTAAAAAAAAGCAGTTTTTATAAATTTTTCGTACCCAATGAGCTTGCAGGCCATTGACACCTGTAACCAATTTCATACAGAACACGGGTTCTGTCCAAAACCGATGAAGAATAAATACGTCGTATCGATCAATGATACGCTGCCACTCATGAAGAACTTGATAGTCGTCTCATATGTAAGTCTTCCACCGAAACGTAGAACACTTACCTACTCTTACTCATAGTAACCTGATGAAGTCACTATTTATTTAATTATCTACGTAATAAAAGTAGCTAACGAACATACAGTCTACCTAACACTAATTATATTACCACATATGTTAATAAGTTAAGTTTAATTTTTAAGTATCTTTTCTTTGTATTCCTTTTTGCCAACCGTGCACCACTCGACCGAGCTCGTTGAATTGGGACACACTGAAAATCAGTGGCTGTGGTTCGCCGCGGTGAGGCTGAGTGTGGACCCTTTTGTTAAATTTTACTGCAGCAATGTTCTGATTTGAGAATCATGTTTACTATTATTTATGCCATATAATGTTGTAGTATTATTTACAAATAAATATTTCTTTCTTTCTTTCTATTTTGTGTAAAGTGCTCATTCTTGTCAATTGTTATGTGTA
The DNA here is from genome assembly GCF_041222505.1 of Epargyreus clarus. Classification (NCBI taxonomy): domain Eukaryota; kingdom Metazoa; phylum Arthropoda; class Insecta; order Lepidoptera; family Hesperiidae; genus Epargyreus; species Epargyreus clarus. The sequence continues at coordinate 8,815,594 of NW_027332233.1, forward strand.
ATTAAATCCATGTTAAAGGATTCCAGTCCCATTTGAAATTGATCTTATGTGTGTTATTCTGCTGTAGGCTGTGACGAGGCCCTTCGAAAAAGTGAATCTGCCTTACAACCTTCTAACTGGAACACAATACTTCTACACTACTGCTTCATAGGAGTCGTGTGTGTAGTGTGTATGCCTAAGCACCTCGAAAAGTACTACCTTCTTCAATGTTGTATAAATTAGGGAACGCCTAGGTTCCCATAACTTTATGTTAATATTGTATTTGTTGTGTGTTAATACCTTGTACATATAAATATATTTTTAAAGAAAAAATATATTTATTTAAAAATATATTTTAGTGTTTTTTTTCTTCCTGTATCTATTTTGTGTGTGCATAAATAATAAATAAATAAAAATAATTATCGTTATTAATTCCCCTGTTTCGATTTTCTTAATCATATTCATAATCATAGTCATTCATTTGCTCTTACATTCTCTTATTCGTATTATACGAGTTGATGCCAATAAAAAGTGATTGCACATGTTCTCTATATAACTCATATCCACTTTAGTTGTCAAACAAGTCTTCACCGCTTCAGGTCAAGCTACAGTATAGCGATTTGACTGCGAGGCAGGAATCATATCTAGGCAATATAATAAACATTGCTCACGTTAAGATGTTGTATTATTATAAACATTACGAATGATTATGTTGAGAACTGTCAGATTATCTAGTAAGCTTAACATAAATGCAACGACATTTAACACTTGCGATAAAAGATTGCAATCGTTCGTAGTTAGCGAACGTAATGTGTGTGAATGCATTGTATTGTTATGCTGCGTGTCGTAACATTCGCACCGAGTATACGGAAGCGGTCGTGACAAGGTTCAGGAGGCGAGCTTTTGCTAATTGGCTGTAACTGATAGATAAGCAATAAAATCAATGGTGAGGACACCGGCTGCATCTTCAATTTATGTCGATGTGGATGCGCGATGCGTCGTGGTCCGGCGCCGGCCCCCGCCACTGGACCTCATATTTATACGCTAAAGCGGGCACTGCGCAGAGTTCAAACGAGCGACGGGCGCTCGAAACAGTAGACGATCGAAAGAAGAATCGCAACGCGTGGGTAGACGAGGGCGAGTGCAGTGTGCAGTGCGTGCGGGTCGTGTGTCGCTGAAAGCTCGCGCTGTGAAGCCTCCGAGAGCGGCGGATCGCGCGAGCGCCCGCCTCGCGTCAGTGCCGGCCCGGCCGCGCCGTAGGCATCACGCTCCGATATCGCAACTAACTGTTTACTGCTGGACAGTGACACGCTCAGTCGACTACTCTACCGACCTGCCACCACCTACACAAGTGGACGAGAACCTTTGCTTCTGAAAGTGAGGTGAGTTAATATTTATGTTTTATAATTTGTTGAATTAAAAAAATACTTATCACTACAATAATAATAAACTTAATATTAAAGAACAATAAAATAATTTAAAAGTTTTTAAAAGTTGAGCAAGTGGGTTTTAAAAGCGTATAAGTTTAGACGCATCTACGAGCAGCGTCTGAAAAAGCCGGTTCGAGAGCTTTTCCATCGCCGCTTCTTAACGTTTCATAAGGACCGCGAGCAAAGCGTTACATCCGTTGAAAATTATTTTATTATGTGTACATGTGTTATCGGTGTGAATAATGTATATTAATTATACATGCGCATGTATATTCAGAAACTACATGGTATTAATAAATGGTATTGTGTACAATATATTTGGATATATAGTTCACTGATTGTGATGCACTGGCCACACTTGATTTTTTTACTGTTTTTAAACAAATATTCCAGGTTTTTCTAACTTTATTTATATTTTAAGATTAATAAAATACCTGTATACAAATCGATACAAGAGATAATATGCATTAATTCAAAGGCGTTCTAGTTAGTATTATTTATCATAGGTCATTAAATTCAAACCTATATGGACCGCAGCTGCGACAGGAAAAAATTACACACATGTTCTAAAAAGTATTAAAGGTTTAAATAGTGATTTTAATTGGATGCCAGAAATAATCAATTTACTGCATGGCTCGACAGCCGGAAAAATTCGTATATACTTTGTACTTTTAAATTAGACATTTCATTAGCATTTTTTAAATACGCTATGCATTTTCTCCACCCGAGAAGCATTTCTTATTACGAAAACGTTTACTTAAAAGCACAATTTTTTTTTTACACACACATTTCAAACATTTATTATCTTCCATTACAATAGTCAAATTAAAAACTTGCACAGTTATAATTATCTCTGTGTTATATTTTCTTAACGCGCCTTTTATTTGAACGTTTAAAGTTTTTAAATATAACATACTTATCACTTTACACAATTATATAATACCGTAATAATATACCAACTTCGGGATTTTCGTTTCGTATTGTGCCTACTCAAATCCCAATGCAATAATAGCGGACATTTGCGCGAGTGGGTTCAAGAATGGATTCGACGTTACCGCGTGCCACGAGAGCGTGGCGGATTCAATATTTCACAGTCACCACCGCTAATCATTCACGATTGTAGTAACAAAGTAGATTGAAATCAAATCACCAACTCTGCCTATCAATAACATTGTTTTACGTGACTTTAACGATAAATATGTATGAAATCTTAATTTCCGAGGTTCCTTTGTTTAATGTGAATTTTATATTCTATGACTATATGCATTTAATGTAATTTTAGACAAGAAACTTTTACAAGAATTTATGAATCTAATTTGTTTCGTCTTTATTTTTCTTTCTTTCTTTTTTTATTAAATTATATATCAAGCTGGTATTCTGTTTCCCAAATGGATTACATTGTTAGCGTAGGTATTATATTTTAATATTAATATTATTTCAGAAACCATAAAATTGGTAACAATTTTAAAGGTAGAGAGAAGTTCGCTTGCCCCAGTAGGTACTGCTTATTGATCAGCGGTTATTTTCACAAAGATGTTCCGCCTAATTTTAATTTAAGCCCATCGACTTTATAATTCCTCCTTGTTTCAAGCCGCGTTAGCTAAAAACAGTAAAATAAGGTGACAATCAAGATTACATTTTTTAATTTTACACTACAGTGCGTGTCGAATGCCATCCTGCCAAGTTGTTTTTCCCAGTTGGCTTCAGTTTTTTGTCCATTATCTATAAACATTGCGCAATGCAATAAGATGTAATAAAGGTAATAAATTTAGCCACTTAAGCCACTTAAGGCTAGTATGCCTAATATTAAGCGTGTGCATTTTACATTTAGGAGAAATGTATTTATATATTTCTTTACATACAATTTATTTTAATATATTTGCTAAATATATTTAAATACATTTTATTTTATGCAAAAATGAAATAGATGCCAATATTAACTGTTTAATTATGACATAGTTAATAATTTAAATTGTTGATTTCGAAATCTGAAAAATCCTTTAGTTATTTCATCTAAGGCATTTAAAGCAAAGTTTAGTACCAAAACGGGATGCAACACATTCCATAAAATTTAAGTATGTTTACGAAAACCGAATATTTTGTTTTAGCTCAAATGACGCATTTTCAAGTCCGTTAGGAGGCAACGTCTTTGATGCGTATCGCCATAAAACACATTACACAGTTACATAAACTATTATCGCTTTATTTTTACATTAAATACTTCAATAAATAAATAATAAAAGAACAAAGAAGGTTTCAGTTATAGTAAAAAAATTGAAATTTTTGAAATACAACCTTATTGGTTATGTAGAGTCAAAATAACAGATACTCCTGGGAATTGTTATTTTGCGTTATTGGGATTAGCTAACAAAGAGGGACCGTTAAAGTCTATTAATTTGAAGCGCGTACGTTGTATTTGTCGGTTGTCTATAAATCGACACTGTGGCGGAGTGCGAATCGTCGCTTTCGATTCGGTTGATTGCGCAAAGCTCGGCGCTCCGCGCTCGGCGGCAGCGGCTACGGGCGAGTTCAAGTGCAGGGTGAAGGTTCCGCCGTCGCGCCCTTACCTTAAGGCCAAGAACTGCGTAAGTCTGAGCGAATCGTATGCGCTTCTTATGGCAGCATTACGCGTCCGCTAATCTCTCGATAATACTGCGGTAAATATTTTACGTTCTCTTAAAATCTGTAGTTTTACGCTTCGTTTATACGAAATATTCCTTCATAAAGAAGACACTTTGTACTTTTAATAAATCAGATATGTAAAGCCAATTTTTAGATTATAGTTATTATAGTTATTAGATTATAGTTATTAGAATAATATTATAGTAATAATATTATAGTTATTACTTAATTTGTAAATTAAAAATTCACTTGTTACTTCTATACTATTACCGATTTAATACCTGCCGCAAAACTGTATTATCCGCCCGCTTCCGCTTCCCCTTGCGCCGAGGGACGCTGCATCCACCCCTCTCATGATACCCTTAGTGCTTGCAGACATCATTTAGGGTGATGTGTAATGCTTGTTTGTTTGACACTTACAACTTTGAACGACTCATCACGTAACATATTTCATCTTTGTTTTGCCTTCCTGTATGATTTGTTAAATATTATTTGATATATGTAAAATAGTTATCATTAAGAGCGGGGTTTAACAACAAAATATCAAATTTAAAATAATGCCCAAATTTTAATATTATATCTAAAATAAAGATAATATCGATAAGTACCTCAGAAATTATGATAAAATTTCTAAATTATTAAAATGTTTGTTATTTAAATTCAATTTATTAGTAAAACAGTATACATCACTGTATTAGTAGTTAAATAAAACCTGATAAAAGTTTTTCAATATGATTAAAATATTTTTAAAAGACATCGTTATACCTATCGATGTGTTATAAATGATTTTGGGTTTGTTTTTTATTTAAGTTCGACGACTCCAGCATCTCAATTTATTCTGCCTTAAAGCATTTCTTTGCTGCTAAATTTTAAAGATGTGAAAAGCCTGGTTTCTCATTGGAATCTATGCATTGACACAATATTGCAATTGTATTCGCAGTTTATTTCAAGGCAAGTGTAATTATTTCAAGCAGCTTCTATCACAAAAGTATGTAAACAAATGTAATATATTCTCATTTTTTCAAATATTATGACTCAATATTAATTAATAATCATAGTAGTGTCGTAAATGAAACGACAAACCTGTAGAGCAATGAAATGAACTTGAACTTCATCTAGTTAACCTTATGATGACTAACAATAGATAATAACTCACCTTAGTAAAACATCTACTTCATAAAGTAATAATGTAACTTACGAAAGTACATTTTTTCTTAAAGGAATTTTATCATTTAATTTATGCCTGTATTACAGAAAGCTTTTCACTTTGAAATGTCAATTATTTAATATCAGATATTAGATACGTAGGTGCTTATGCTTACTCATAATTAGTTTCCATCCTTTGTAATTGCACAATATAAAATAGTTCTCCCAATTAAATCATTTTTTTAATACTAATACTTGACAACTGAATTCTTTAACATTACAAATATTATTTCCATACATGTCATTAGAAAATGTTTATCTCCGGGTAAATTCCAAATGTTCGGATATATTCATAATATCTAAATGCGCAGGTAGAGCTGCGCGAGGAGGAACATTATCAATAATTGTAGTCAACCAACTACACAAAATATGCAAGTTGATGAATATTCGATTCCTTTGTTTAATCTCAGTTTCGCATTTTAGTTGCGGAATCACGCCTAGTTGACGGGAGTTAAATGGCTGGATGACGTTTTTTCTTTCATGGCCCTGATGTCTATTTTGTTTTTATTTCTTGTAATGCAAAAACGCAAGGCCAATAACATCACTTCATTCACGGATATCAAAGACGTTGCTCTATTCAAAGGCAGCCGGTCGTTAGCAGTTGAAGCGATTATACCCGTGAACAGGAATTTAACGGAGTTACTCAGTACGGTAAATCTGCGCTTTCATGTTCACATGAAGTCGGGTGCAATGGAGACATCAAAGCGAAAATGCCCTTAAAATTTAGAAACCGCTCGACTGACTGTGCATTAATGTGAGCGCGCGTCGATATGCGCGCGCAGAGTCCAGCGTGACAGAATGCGCCCGCGCCGCGCCGTCGTCGCCGTTGCGGGCCACGCGCCGACGCTTCCTGAGAAAATGGCAACTTATGGGGAACTGAATCTGGGGCTCGCAGGTGCCATTGACCTGCGCAACTTGGTGTGTGTGATGCCATTCACGTCATTATTATCCTCACACGGTCGTTACATATGGATTTATGCAATTAAACGAATCGTAATACTTTAGTCGTTACGAACACTTAATAAATGACACATACGTAGGATTTTACTGTCGAAATACACATTCCGTATATGATCGCAGACTCTTAAATGCGCATAAATATGGTCGTTGCCACGAGCAGGAGGCGACATGCAGCATTACAAGGAGCAAAAACCGTTATTGAACCACAAAAATGTCGCAAAAACGCGTAAACCGTTTCTGTTTCACTGTTATTATCGTAATTTCGTAACGTGACTAAGACTTCATGGTATATTCAATGACGCTTATCAACTGAAGTCAATTTTCATGTACAATTATATAAGTATCAAAGCGTGCAATTCGTGAAAACGTAATTAAATTTAAAAACGTTGGACCATCTCGAAAAGCATGAAGGTATGAAATGATTGTGAGCAATTAATCGATGTGTTTAAAAAATAAAACGGATAATGATAAATATATAATACAAGGTTAACAATTTTATTTTATTTGAAAGGAAAACAAAGGGAGTGTAATTGGTCTCCAATGAAAGAGCCCTATTGGACCCTATCCGCGTGCGTAAGAAACCTCGCGCCGGGCACCTCTTGAATATCAATATCAGAATATAGCCGGGCCACGACGCCGGCTACAATGACCGATAAAAGAGAATCACACGAATATGGCCCTACGTGAAATCTGTTTAAAATTCACATTCAACGACAACAACTCGATCGGTACTTGGTACCACTCAATGGAATGTAGGTTATGATGTTATTTAGCTTGAACTTTTTGCTGGTCTAAGTTTTTTATTTCAATAGTTATCTCCTTTCGTGTCAATCAGATTCGTATAAGGCGTGAAAGTACTGACGTCATTGTGCCAAATTTCGCCTTGGTAATGTGTTATTACCCCTGGCTATTGAAACGAGATTCACAATATCTAATATACGTGGGAAAGACATCACCTACTTTGCTTAAATTACTTTGAATAAAAAAAAACTTTTATTGCATTGTACTCGTATATTTGCTAGCTTCGTCATATCACTCGCTCACTTCAATCTGCCAATTCGTTGCTTTTAACTATGTTATCTAGTGTTAAAAGCGGAATAGAATGGAAATGTAATTTACTGCAATGAAAGTGAGCAAAGATTTTATTGGTACATTTCATCTCTACATCTCAGAAAGTTACTTACAAAGTTGCTTTAAGTAAATTTTCTCGTCCATATTTTTTATTATGTACCATTTAAATCATCTCGGGCGTTCCTATTCGCTTAATACGGATTGTAAGTTTTCAAATGCCAGGTATAATGCCACAATTTAACGGCGCGGTCGAGTCTCGGTTCAAGGGATCTTTTGCTACCTTACTAAAGAGCCCTCAACTTCGGCTCACAAACTCATGGCACCCACACTCTAAATAACAAGACAAATAGAGATGTCCACTTTACCATTTACCGAGTAAAAATTCTCATGTTGTTTGAATAGGTCTTTTACCAATTAGTATTTGTACCGATATACATGACGTGTGTTGGTGTGGTATGTATGTTGCCCTCATCACAAACTTTGTCGAGCCCGACGCGTCAAGTGCGAGGCGTGAGAGAATAAGCAGACTACTTAGCACTGAACAATTCCTGTTTGTGTTCAGGTACGAACCGTGTTGTGGCTTTGACTTTTGGAAGCGGAATATTATGTTCTCTGCACTATAACTGTCTTGTACAAAACGGTAAAATATTCATTTTGAAGTTATACTTTTTTGGCGCGTTATGAATATCAGAAGAGAGTATTTTTTAATGAAACAAAAGAGCGCGTGCAGGAACACAGGAAGAAGTTAGTCTTCAATAAGAACTATTGTTTATGACATTTAAGATCAATTTCTGTGAACAATTCGATACCTATAACGATTGCACATTATGAGAAAAGACTCGATGGAGTATAGAACAAATTTAAAGGTTTAGCTAAATTAGAATGATATTGTACAGTTTGTGGATATTCAATAATTAGTATACGAGATAGTTAATCATTATAGATTGTTAACTCGACATTTTTATGAGAACTATCATTTGAGTCTGGTCTCTCTGGGTGGTCCAGTATCATGTAGGTAGGTAGGTATCTACTTTGTTTTCCGATTATTTCATTGAATGTATTCAAGGTTTGGAAAACAACAGAATTGAATTGAGATAAAGACACATGTCATGAATTGCCAGTATAACATTGAATGCGCTTTGACAAATGATGTAACTTTGTAAAGGACATGTCTTAATATTTTATTTTGAACCAAGTCCAATGAAAACCTTCACCTGCTTTCGTGACTTTGATACAAATGACTTTTTCAAAGTTTGAGGATATGTCAAGAAAATAAATGAAAATGCAATTATTTTTCTAGATTTTTCTTATTTATTCATTTAATATTTTTAAGTTTGTTCAAAGATTAACTATAATTTTCGCTACGTTTAAGCGTTAAGCATTGTTAAATTTTGTTATAAGTCAAAACCTCTTAACCGTGCACAATACCATTACTTACCACATTTACAATTTATAACTTAAAAGTTTGCGTTACGTTTAAAGAAATGCTATTTTATATCTTCAAGTCAATGAACAATTCTGCGGAAGGCAAAAAGCGATAAGACTTTAATACTGCAGCAATTAAGCAGAGCTTACTGCGTGAAGGTGGGTTAGCCACGAGACCTGGCGCCCAGCTCGCTTTATCATACGGAACGTGCGATGTCATTGTCCTACGAATGCTCACACCGATACGTTGGAAAGAAGGAAACAAAATAGATTAGATCTATAGACAGTTAGCTGATTTAATCGAAAACCCTACGCCACCTTTTTGACATAGCTTGCGTGTGTCGGGTTGAGTTTGGGAATTTTTAGAAGCGATTCAATATCGACACGTTGTTTCATATTTTTGACATATGTTCTATCTGACGGAAAATAAAACTTTCTACAAGAGAAATACTGTTAATGTAACAAATTAAGAATTATAGTTTAACGGTATATTTTCATTAGAAGTATGGAAATATTTTTAGAATGACAAATACGTGTATTTATCATTCAAATTTTCCGCTTGTAAGGTTTTTTCCTTAATTTCCTCTTAACATTCATTCGATATGAGTCGTTTAATTATTCAGCAAAACACTATTAAATAATGCAATTACCTGCGTACGTTATTTGTTTATCGCTTTATACGACGTTCCTAAGAAAAAGTATGACATTTTTATGAAACTATATTATTCCCAATTTGCTGCGAGTATTCGTAAAATTTTATTTTAGATAACAACATTCCTTCAATAACACCCGGGAATATTTGTGACATCTATTTATAAATACGCAAAGGTTTATAATAGGTAAAGACATAATAGTTTAGTATCTTTTACCTTTCCTTTGTCGTTTTTATTTTTGTTTAACAGTCATTGAAGAATTAGTAAAAAAAAATGCAAACACGAAAGTACTAATATTCCTCATGGCCAAATTTCGACCACTTTAACATTAATATCAATAAAATGATAGTCATGTGATATAATATTGTACTATACCACACTATATTAAACTTACATAGTTAAGCAATTAGTAATTACTTTGCCTATTAACTTCGAGTATTATGGCGCTTCCTGATTCACGTCACTTTCCTGAATTGTGCTTTATAAACATCGTGCGCCAACATCTTCACCTTGGAAGAACATGGGTTTTTACATGTCTGTTTTTTCTAACCAATAATGATGATATTTACAAGTATATATTCATTCAATTTCTTGACGCCAGGAATAATCACGACCGTTGCTCTTCGTGTTGGATTCAGAAAAAAGCAATGCGTGATGCCGATTAAAGAACTTCAATAGCAAAAAGTGACGTAATCTAACATTTTTAATTTTTTTATAAGCATTGTGACTCATCCTGATGTACCTATTTTTAACAGACGAACGCGAGGTATACGTTAATAAATATTCACATTGTAATAAATACCTAACGCTCCTGCTAAACAGTCGGTCGAAACCACAATACCTAACAATAAAGAGAACTTCACTAGAATTACGACGTAAACGGTTGCATTGGTATAATAATCCGATTACTGACGTAGGGCTCTTCCAGACATTACTTATAATTGTAGGTGTGTCGTTACATTTCCTGAATATTACGCGTATTAAATACACGTCTCGATGCGGTAAGTGGCTCAAAACTGCGGCATCTCCGTAACGGTACAAAACTACCATTAATAAGGCATGTTGCATAAAGCAAGCATAAGTAAAACAAGCTAATTTCCGGTCTCGGGCCCTCTTTTATGATTATTGGATATTAAACTCGACATGAGGCTCGAGAAGAGGTTATTGAGGGAACGAACGTGCACGGGTCCTCGATGCAAACGACACTCTTTGAATACTTATTGGAAAGATGAAACTTATTCGGTTTGAGTTTCTGATCAAAATTAAATGTGATCTCGGATTCGATGCGTTTTTATTATGTAAATGTAAAATTCGTTTATGAGTTCGTTGGTTCTTACACTTGATACTTTCCGTAAATTATTGATATTACGATAACAATCTAAACATAACTTATATTTTTTATGGATATGGGTTAGTATTTCATTTGAAGTGCTATCTCAATTGGTGCCGGTCCGTTTCACATTTACATTTTGGTTTAATTTTTTGTCGAGTTAGTATCGCGATAATATCGACAGTTAATAAAAGGCAATAGGAAAAAGAAATTGACGTGGCATCGATGGTCCTCACGATTACAATGCTAGTTGCGCGGGCGCGGGCCGACCGCCGCCATTGTGACTCCGACTTACTAAATCAATATTTGCACAGATGTCGGTGCAAGAGCATGCTATGCTTGTAGCGACCTAAAATTCATACAGCTTATATGGCAATGTTAGCGGTAAATTTTCTCGCCAGCTACCTACTTGTAATCCTTCAAATGTGGGTCGGTGCTGCACGCATAACTTGACCCCAGCCGTCTGGGGCCTCGAGATAATTCATTAAAATCGGACCCCAATAGCTTTTGACAACGCCACTTATGTACATCAGTACTTTCATTTGCCCTGTCTATATATAAATTAGGCTAAGGCTTTTCGCTTTTGTTTTTAAACCGTAATGATTTTTTGTTTAGTAAAGAGTGAAAAGCATTGTCAGTAAAAATAGAAAAATTAATAAAAAAGAATTACTACGGTCGAATTTTAACCACTGAATAGGAAATACTCGTCACTATTATTTGGAAAACATGTATAACATGTTTCTGGTTTAAATGCGGCCTTGTTCTATTATTTCCTTACACAAAAAGACTTCTAGTACTTAATAGTAAATTAGAAATAAAATGTACGTGAGACAAAAACTACTTAAACAAAAGATATACTTTACTAAGTATTTTCATTGCTACTATAATAACACAACGACATTATCTAATGACACGATCTAATAACTTCCAAGTTATGCATACACATGATGTGCAAAAAAATATAGTTATTTAAATTAAAAAGCTAATGCGGTTCTTGTTGATAGAGTTGAATGTAATATAAAAGTACTTAATAAAATATTTCTATAAAGTGATTCTACTGTTTTTCTTATACACGATCGTAAAGACAATACCTATATAGCGGGCAATGCAGCGTTATCTTAATACGACGTAAGCTTCATATGCCGCTAGATAATTAAACATCAAATTTATAGCTTCCATTCCATAGCCCTTAAAGCAATAAAGCGAACTTAAGCTCGATGTAATTATTGTTTATAGTCGTATCGTTAAAACATCAAGGGATTATAATTGCCTATCCTGTCTCAATTGCAAATACTTGGTATAAAATAGGTGTAGGCAACGAACCGCGAAGCAGGTTCTCCCTACTCGTTTTTTCAGTGTACGTTTTGCAAAATATATATTTTTTATCTATTGCGGTCTCCAAGTGAAAACGAACAGCATAATTTTCTAAGCGCGGTAACCACGATTCCCGTGTAATATGATAATGCAACGTATAAATATTTCATGTCTAGGCTGCTTATTATGTTTTTTGCTCGGGAACCTGTTACTTATAATGCAGGTTCAATGCGAAAAGTGTAGCCCTTGCTATTGTTATATTTCACTAGCGGAAAAACTGACTATAAAAAGAATTGCAGAGTATTACGATTAACATGCAACGTCTACATTGTTGTTCACTTTCTTTCTATAAAATCCGTAATTAATTATTTGGTTGGTTGCTTCCCATGACTTTTTAATTACAAAAACTATAAAGGGCAAAGTTATATAAATACAGAATTTCCAAAACGTTCCCTCAAGAATGTAGGAAAGGTGATTCATTAGCGGGAACGTACGGAATTCGCATACATAAACGTGTAAATACAATACAGCAGTCAATAGGAAATTTAAGGTGTTTAAGCTTGAAGGCATGTTTTGTTGTAAACCATGTTTCAGGCAGTAAAATAGGTAACGGAAAATGTTTGTGAAGTTAAATTTACTACGTGCCTAGCTCGCTCGTTTAAAGCTAAGCTTTGACGTTTGCTTGTAAGTACTCGCCATTCATTCCTTACATAGAGATATGGCCGGTAATGACTGGGCGGCCGGTTAGCTATCGGCCAGACGCTCGTAAACACTGTTCGACACGAAGCATTCGTACATGGCTGCGAATACAAGTCAATAGACATCATGCCAAGTGCATTCACTTCCTGGTGAAGCTAACTGTACACGACAAAAATTTCCCGCGCCCATTCGACTGCACTAAAGTTTATGACTCAGTTAATTGGATGCCAGATTTAAAGGTCACCGCTTTGTGCACCCGACCCGCCCACGAGAGCGAGGGTGCAGGCTACGGGTCAGCGGTCTCTAATACCGAGTGTGGGACACTCGGCTTCCAAGGATGACGCGAGGGTGTGGCGATTCAATGGATCGAAGGGCGCTTTCAATGATCCTCAAATCCTAACTAACTGAGTCACCTCTGAATCATAAATAAGGTACGAAAAACGGACAAAGAAACGAACATTAAAATTCCTTCACGGGTTTTTACCAAAACTTCTTTCATCGAATTTTTATGAAAACAAACATTTTAAAATGTATTATCCTTATATACTCTTTACAGCCTCAATTATAGAATGAGGAAAATTATCAGTAGAATAAGGTTTACAACTTTGAACGTGTAGTAGTGAAAAGATGCATTATGTGTACAAACAAAATAAAAGAGCTTACAACGATTACAATAATACTGTTTAAAATTTTGTTAATGGAAAAATTATAAATTTTGTAGTATACAAAACCCGTGGTATTAAATTTAACTCTCTCTCTAAATTCAAAATATATTAAAATTAACTCTGGAAATTCGTTAAATAACAAATGCCATTTGATGTGTCATAAATGGGCCCCGAAGCGTACCCGGCTGGCACGCGGGAGCGGCGCGCAGGGGCAACGCTCGTCGTGTGAGCGCCGCGGCCGCACCAACAATCGCGAATTCATCGTGTGCCTAGCAACTACGGCTCACTGTAGCTTTCTTCCACACACACAACACAACAACCTGTCTGTGTGCGAGCTTCGAGCTTTCAAGAAATCCTCTGACATTAAACATGCAACCCGTCGACACTTTGTTCATAACTTTATTAACATACTTTTATTTCGCTGCAGCCAATTGAGTGTTATTTTAAATCTCGTCGGATTAATGCCTGTGCAAATTCGAAAGCGATGTGATTTGCTTAAACTCTTGTGAATTTGCATTGCTTTAAATTTGAAATGCAATCAATTCCGATTCCTTGAGTGTTTACAGAGGGTGCTCAATTCCCTGCTTAAGAAAGCATGCATGAACGCATAACTTAAGATAACTGTCTAAATACGGTTTTTCAATTGGAATTTTCGATGAGAATTTAGCCGAGATGCGAACGAAATTTTAATAAGAGTGAAGAATTCCACAGAATAACTTTTACATATATCTGGTATAGATATATCGAAATCACGAAATAGCATGGAAATAAGATAATTCGTAAGAGTGCTCGAGCGGAATGTTAAGTTTGTGAATAACGGTGATGAGCGTCTAGCGCGGATTTACCTAAATTATTCGGACTACGTTGACGAAACGTGCGTGAGCCCGGGCACGATCCGATATCACGTAGCGTCCCCGGCTCTCCCCAGCACTCCCCGGCACTCCCCGGCTCGCCGACCGCCGCAGCGCCGCGCCGAATCGACCAGACACGCGCCTCCACACATCTACTGCAAATTAGTGGAGCGATGTGGAGCGTGGGATACTCGAACTTCAATGTAACATGCATACCTTTTGTCCAGGACATTCCATTCAAATATCTAAGTCACAAAATAAACTTCTTCAACATTCACGCGGAAATATTTTATTATTTGAATAAAACGAAATTAAAACGTCACGAAATGAATGTTGTAAATATATTAACATGGCTGGTAAAAATCTCGCTAAAAGTATGCATTCGGATACATAAAGCGAACGCTTTCAGCCAGATAAGAACGTTCCAAAGAACCAAAAACTGTTATGTGGTGTGATAGTCTAGATAGTTTTTACTCGTATCATCTGACACAAAATTTGCACGGGTCAACGAACCGAGAGTACCCCGCGAGGGAAACTAATATTTGCTCTCCTTGCGCGCTTCCTACCCGTTTCCATACAAACCTTGTCACGTAAAGTTACTTCCAAACGACTGCCCTAAATCGAAATCGTGTTCTATCTTTTTACAAGCTTTTTTTCACAAAATAAGGCTTTGCATATTGAATGTCTTTTTATACTACTAATTGAAATTAAACAATGTTAAATAAAAGTTGATTTACCTCACACATAGACTGTTCGATTTTACCACTGATTTATGTGACTTGTATTTTATTATAATTTTACGGTAAATAACGGTAATAAATTTGTAAAATGACTAAAACCGACGATTACAGTCATAAGATGGTAATATGACACCAATATTGACCTGGGCGCGACATTAACGTGCCGTAGCTGTTTAGTATGCGCGTGTCTCCGCGTCTGCCGTTAATCGACCGCTACATTTCAGCGACAATTATCGCCTAATAACGACGCAGTGTCGCTTGTAGCCAGAATCTAATAACAACCCGGTGTCGCCATGTCCACGACTCCTATGCTAATCACTCGTAATTTACGACGGTTGATAATCGCGAGTCGTGTACGTGAGCGCATTGTGCGAACAGCCGCGCGCACTGGATGTCTGAGCGTAGCATGCGAACACGCCCGCAGCTTTACAATGTGGGAACGCACTAATCGAACGCAAATATTTTAACAAAACTCTGCATACGGAATTTATGGGCTTTAGATTGCTATCTGTTAAAGTCACCGTGCACGGACATCAAAACGAACATAAATCATAAAAAGTTCCCCGTAAGCACAAAGTGAAGGAGGCGGGATTGGCTCGATGCCACCTTGCCGAGTGACTGCCAGCCATCGCGTCTTACATCTCGTGTGCTGATTCTAGCACATGTCACCGTTTCAAGATAGTACATCTTCTTTTTAAACTCAATTCAATACTATATTGTTTATGCATTTTATTTAGACTTGACTTTACAGAAACTTATTATGACAATTTATTACGTATCATTCAAATGTTAGAATTTTAGATAAACTCTTTGAGTAGATTATGAAATTCTTGGTTTACAGATAGTCGGCCCCATGTTCTGTTCTGCATGACCATACCCTTGTTATGGTAATATTAAAATTTCATTGTCATCCAAAGGTATTTTCTGGTTCGACGCGTAAACGGTAAAATATAGCACATAAATCGCCTTTATACGTTATCGGAGTAGTTGTTCATGTTCAAGAAATTGGTGTCAATGCTCGCTGCGGTTGCAGTGTTCCGAAATTATGTGTTGGGCAACATCGCAGGCCCGGACACGCGGACACGCGGCTCGGCCACCGACCCACCGCGACCGATCGCCCAATGCCCTTTCGATCATATCCAATCGCCTTTTACTGTCCGAGCGCCTATTTGAACAACAATGTTTTGCTTCTTTAATGGCCCTAAAAATAATAATAATCGTAGCCTACTCAGGTACGTCCGCTTCGATGTTACGAACAAACGTGCGTAGCGCTTCGTAGACCGCGCGTAGTCGCTTAGACAAAAGCTACAATTTTAAACGAAATCGTAATTTGAAAACACCTAAGATTTAATTGTAACGAGCTAACGGTTACTTTTGACAACATATCGTTGGAACAAACGGTAATCCAAATTATACATGGGAAGTGGGCTGCTATTGTATACATTAAAGTGGGAACCAGCACTTTTATGTCTGTTAATTATAGATACAGTTCTATAACTGAATAACGTTGTGTAACATAAGCTTAAGAGATTTATTGTAACTTACACAAGCATAAACGCATCGATTTTTATTGTATTTGTGAAAGGCGTATTATTTTTAGTGTTCTCAGTCAGAGATACAACTGTCTCAAATCTACTAGAGATATTCTAAGAAAAACTTGAAAGCTGCTATCGACATAATGTGAAGAACTCTCGACGCCCGGAACAGGTGGTGTTTTTAGTAAAGCAAATAAGTACGTAGTGCTCAATTGTCCACGCCCTCACCCTCTCGGTTGAGGTGACTTGCGGAGTGTCTAGACAGAGGGATCCCTACTTATATCTACCAATATAATAACATAATAATTTATATAAGATGGGAAGCTGTATTGTTCGAGTTTTAGAAACCTTTTTTCCTTTTTGAGAGCGTGCTTTTAAGTAGCGCGTTTAATACTTTACCGCGAAAGGCAATTAATGTGAGATTTTTTACTCTATTACGATTCTTATGGTACATCGTAAAACTTAATTAAGATCGTTAACTTGTAGCATGTAATAGTTATAAAAAGGAGATATTCATGCATAACAGGCGAGCATTCCCCAGAATATGCGTGAATGTGCAGAACAACGGGCGCGGATAAATTCGTTCCCACGGTCATACTCGGCTGTAGGTACCTGCGGAGCAGAGTTACAATAATTTGCTCTCTAGTTATTGACTCTTGCAGTACGATCCTTAAATACAAGTTAGCTGCTTAGAGAGTAACTGCGCATAATAGCGGCCTTACCGGGAATTAATATTGGTATCATCCGCGATGTTTTTCAACCTTATGTGTGTAATATATTTGTACCGATATGATTAATAAGTTTTTTAAGTTTATTTTAGATTTGGAACATTATTCAGGAGTTTACTTTCAATATTAACAAGTTAATAGATATAACGACATTTCTTTAACATATCCGTTTGTTTATAAAGACATTTTTTTATTAAATTAGTTACTAATAAACGTCGTAGTCTATTCGTGATTGTATTTCTAGTACCTAATAGCATAATAGCACTATCTTTTATACTTTCTCAGTACAAGATGAGATAAATGTCGACAAGTTGGTAGTGTATATCCAGCGTTCACAGAACATCTCATTGATATAAGAATAAGTGCAAAGCTCGCGTTGGCGGGGTCGCTCGCGGCGCCCCCTCAGGACTCCCTCCACTCAAGCACGCGTCCTCGATGCTTACTTTCACGACACATATTCCCACTGTCGCCCCTGCCTTCCGTCATACCCTTACAATAAATACGTACGATACGATCTCGCATCGTGATGCGTTAAGATGTCGCGAAACGATGTCGTGTCGTGGAGGTCTACGGTGTGCATGAATTGGCGATACAATCCCGCATTACTTTGCCTCAAAATCAAACAGACACGAAGAAAATACTAGGTATGTCATTTTTTTTGCGTCATGAATGACGGAAATAACTTTGAGAAATAATAACGTTGAGTTGCATCACCAATTCAATGTCACGACGTGATTGTTTACGATGCATGTCATAGATTTCCACGACACGACATCGTTTCGGGACATGACGTCGCTACGTGTAACGGTGCGACGTCGCATCGTATGTATGTGTTTCGGTGTATTGTATCGTTCCTTTACAACTCTGATACAACGAAAGTGTGCACGGCAAGCCCTCCAATTAAAGTTACAAAACGTTTCCTGCTTGAGCGTTAACAAAACTTTTTCTTTTAAAGTTAATAAGCTCACTCATAACTAAACCCATTTAGCGAAACTTTTTTAATAAACTCACCGGCTCTTGCGGTCGAGTTGTAACTGAGGCTTTTTTACACAATACCTTTTGAAACCTCTAAGTAATATGAAATAACGTTCATATTGTGTTAATGTTTTCTGTGCTTTACTATAATAATTTATTTTCGTAATTATTTTTCTGCTAAGTATATTGTTATGACTTACAGAATTGGCCTATAGTTTAGAATTAAATATAATACGCATGTAACTACTATTATGATTTTACTACGCTTTTATTTAATTAATATCCCAATAATATTACACATTATTTTAATTATCTTTTTAATTATGTTTATTTTCGTCAACATCTTTACCATTGTAATTTTATTGCCAAATACTATTTACAAAAAACAAACGAACCAAAATATATAGGTTTTTAGGCTAAAAATCATTCGTTTAATTTTATTGTCTAAACAGTTATAACATTTATATCATAGAGAACTTACCAAGTGATGTCCTATATATAGCCTTTCTTACCTTTAAGCACATTCAAAATCGACTTTCTCCATAGCAGCGAGGTGTCTATAAATTGGCATTGGCACAAGGTGTACGTGAATTGATTTATTTCGTGTTGTTGCAGACGGGCGGCGGCAGATGGATCGGAGGCGCGCGGCGGGGGCGCTGCTCGCGCTGGCCGCGTGCATCGCGTGCTCCACAGCGGGTTAGTAATAACTTCAGACCAGTGTAAACGGACCTCCCGTCTGTTATAATATTAATAGACAATACATATATATTATATGTACACGAAAATCATAACAGTACAAACACAATTCACGGGCAGAGCCCTCTCTCACCCTAAAGCTGTATGTATTGGTTATTTTTTGAGTCAAGTAAAGAATGAACAAATACACAAGTATACTTTACATATTATACATAAACGAGGAATGAAAACACTCCGTAAATAGAGTTACGATCCAGCGAAGACAATAATCTTTTAATTAGTAGGTAAAATGTCTTATCGATATATTATAAGTTTACATAGTCAATTCATTTGATTCAATTATTGTCATTTCAATAGTTACACTCTTACATCAGTGCATTGCACCCCATAACTGTCATTGCAAAACAATCACATCAAACTATAGCAGTAACTACAGATAGCATCGACGAAATACACCCCACTCGTAATTGTCATGCTAACACATACACTTCTGTCACCCTCTGCGCAAATCCCATTAACACAACATACTGCACACAAATACAGTACAGGTCATCAGGAATATACGAGAAATAGGTACGTGCATAGTAGAAATATATATCTGCAAATATATTTATGATTAATTCAACCAAAAATTCATTCAAAGATAAATTACACTACATCACACTAAGTTAAGCTTTTATACAGACTTTTAAATCATGAATACATCATGCGTTCACAGAATAAAATTTGTTAACGTTACTTATTCTACGATGCAATAAATTGATACCGTTAATCAATTTATTCGAACACATTCGAATGGCCCGGTCGACTTCTATTTTACTTTTTAAAGACGCGGTTAATTATGCGAATGAGAATAGCTTCATCGATTGTCGAGCAATCGGTTTGATATTAATATAATATGCAACGTAGCCGAGCTCCGTGGAATGCGCCTAAATGAAATTCAAAGCGAGCGCGATGATATATTATAATAAGATTAAGTGAACACTAAGGCAATACTTATTCATTCACAAAATAGTCATAATTTACATTATTTAGTGGGACTAGAGAACAGGTATAACCGTTGTGTTGTCTCGTGACCTAGAATAGGTAGAGCTCGTGAGAAGATGTCCGTGCGCGATACTCGGCGGGCCGGCGGCGCCCGAGCCGGTCGCCGGCCCCGCTCGCCGGCCTGCTGCCCGCTGCCACCTCCACCTATCTCCGCCTCATCGCATTTTGCAATCTATTCACATTCCTACTACGATTTATACACATTATCAAACAGGTTCACCGGGCCGTTGACCTTTTATCTATTCCATTTAACATATTTTAGAGCCATTAAAAAGGCTTCCACTGCCATTTCTTAAATAAAATATTAGCATGATTTATGGTTGTGAATTGATTGTCCATACGTAAAACTTACATAAATTATTGAATTTGTCATAGTGTAATAGTACCTATTACATTTACTTCGCACGTGTAATAAAATTAAATAAAATGATAAATCCTGAAAATATGTAAATGAACATGACCGTCGTGTAACAGTAAATCTCTGTTCGGCGATGCATGTTATTAGATGATGCTATTTTTGTCCACGGAGATTTAGTATCCGGCGCACGGTTATTTCAAAGAATTCGAATTGAATTTATGTTATACATAGGAAGTATATTCAAATGCGGCCTACAATGTTTAGGTCTACCCGTGTGAACTTAATCACGCATGGCGACCACGGCGACATTCATTCATTGAAACAACAATCCATATTAATGTAGTGCAAATTTTAAATTCATGCTGCCTCCTCATTTCGATTGCTTCGGGCCATGTTTCTAAACGCACGATTTTGCATAAGTAGTTTTTTGTTCGTGTAAAGCCATTTATACCGTCACAGTTACGAGTAATGAAAGCATTTCATTAAATGCCATGGGAATCAACGCATTACGTCACGACTACATGGATTTATTGTAAAATGTTTCTAATGCAGAATACTAATCGACTTTTACAGCCATTTCTTTTATAAAATATTTGCTATTATAATATAAACTATTTTGACATGAATTCGATTATACTATTCAGGTTAGCTTGTTTAAGCCATAAATTATCTTTTATGATCATAATGATGATCATTAATGAATGATCATTTTGAGAAATATTAGAATGTAGGCTGAGATTGGATTAGCTTACGTATTCTTTTGTTGCTGTTATCTACGAGATATTTATACCAACAGATTCAGAAAACGACACTTTTTGCTAATAAATATAAACATAATTTTATGTATTCAAATAATAATTTTTAATTCAATTCCATTAAAATATTAATGAGCATTTCTATAGGTATAACTAACGCGATAAAAATAAAATCTTTAACTTTTGTTCATGTTTGTCCTAATAGCCAAATGTCTACAAGTCGGTTATAAGAATCTTAGCTCATTTCACAAAGCGATTATAAAGCTAGGAAGCTAGCCTATCCAGTGTTACCCGAAGAATCAAATCACCAATAAAGCTGCAACTCAGAGCTTAACGACGCGCTCCGTTAGTTTAATTACAGCTTTGTCGCCTCTCCGCTCTCCTTCACTAATTATACGCCGTAAAACGGATATGTAAAACGACGTTAAGACGATGACCGATTGCATCGTCAGAAATTTACAGCTAATATCCTGTTCAGCCGTAAAACGCTTAATAAGTCGACGGACACTCGTAAAAACAACAGTAAAATATTCTCGGAACACTCGCAATATTTTATATTAACTGTATTAACATTTTCTGCAAAACTGTCTACTCGTAGAACCTTAGTCAAATTAAACGTGATAAAAATCTTATGAGAGACATAGGTGTAATAAGATGGATACAAGGAACATAAGTATGAAATAATATATAATTGAAAATACATACCTACACATGAAGGTGGTAGAACCTTCGGTAGTTCGGTAACCTTCGGTGGATCCCGGGGCTCTATTTCTGCATTATAACAACAATGTTAAGCACTGCTGTGTTCTGGTTTGATGAGTGCAGTAAGGGTAAGGTTCCAACTTAGTCCCCAGGGGTAGCAATATACCTATATGAAGCTAATCATAGATAATCTTGGCGATTGATAACAGATGTCCATGGGTGGCAGGTACCACTCAATCACTCAATCACTCAATCACGCGTTTGCTAATTGTATATTATAAAAAAACTCATTTAATTTTATATTCGTCCATTTTTAAAACCTTAAAACGTTTACCCGGTGTACTATAAGGACCATCTAATCTTACTTTCTTCTGTTTACACACACTAATATGTAAAAAATATAGCTCCTTCTGTAACGATTATCTGTTTCAATTACAGCACCGACGGCTAGCAACCAGACGGCTTTAGAACTCCTTGAAGGTAAATACAACAATAATTGTTTACATTTTTACCTCATAATTACAATCAGTGTAATAATTTATTATGTGATATTAATGATTTAATTTAACGTGTTAATATAAATAAATGTAATTTGTAGTTCATACATTCATAAATAATTTCCATTATTTCCAGGACCAACCGAGGGATGTTACTACAACTTCCAGCATTATGGCGAAGGCGACCGAATCATGACTAACGAGCCGTGTCTGAACTGCACTTGTCACAATAGGATGCTCATGTGTTACCTGAGGGTCTGTCCCTTCACGAAAGCCATTGGTCAGGACTGCACTATCGAAAAACGCGCCGACCAGTGTTGCCCGATCGTCACCTGCCCAGATGGTAAGAAACCTTTTAAATTAATTCTAATTAAAAACACACTTTTTACCTAGCTGAAATAGTCATATGAATTTCGGACGACAATACTGTGAATTAAATGTAAGTGTCAGGCCGTATTTACATAAAATATTTAATAGCAATAACTGTCAAGTAATCCTTTTTTTCACATTTTAACTGTAAAACATTAATGGCTTTATGATAATATCTTTTTACTCCATCAACTCGTATAGAATATAGTGGTAAAATATGCTCCAAGCAAGTTATGAGACGATTCCAGGGTACGCAAATGGGTTGCTGTTACTTCATGACTTGTACAAGTGATTTATAAAAATATTGTATCTCAATGAAACAACGTATTCTATATAACAGTTAGGTTTTGTACAGTATGGTCAAATTGACCCACAAAGGACATTGCAGACAAAAAATACGTCAAATCTAATATTGCGGACAATTTCACAATTAATTATATTTAATTGCCATTTTTTCAACATTTATATTCTATCTACTATCTAGATAATTTATTCAACTATTATTTTATCAGTTCCAGTTGACCTACTCACGTCAACGTCGACTTCATCTCCAGCTGAATACGGCGCAACTGGACTCGGCAAAGTGGATAAATACGGTTGCAGCATTAACGGGAAATATTTCTCTGAAGGCTCCAAAGTACCACCGACACCGAACAAACCCTGCGAGCATTGCTACTGCATTCGTAATATGACGACTTGCGTTATGCAAGAATGTACTCTTCATGTAGACGGATGCACTCCTATCTACCATAAGGATGTTTGTTGTCCGGTCCGATATTCTTGTGGTAAGTGTGATAACTGTCTATGCTCGTTAGGTTAGATTCAAACATTAAAGCATCCTGCAGAACCTGTATCCATTCAAAATGATTACTCTTCTAACCGTTGTAAAGGATGTAGAGAATGGTCGGCTTATTAAAGAACTTTGATAAGTTTAACTTGAAATAAAGTTTCATATTTAATCGTCGATAAAATATGATTTTTTTTAATCAGTTTGATGCAATTTAGCACTAATTTATAAAACATAATGGAACAATCTAGTTCTAGTGGCATAATATTAGTGTGATTACCGTACTTAGCACTATGATAAGCAAAGCCGTATTTGGCTCA
This sequence comes from Epargyreus clarus, assembly GCF_041222505.1. Lineage (NCBI taxonomy): Eukaryota > Metazoa > Arthropoda > Insecta > Lepidoptera > Hesperiidae > Epargyreus > Epargyreus clarus. Next base: position 8,839,308 of record NW_027332233.1, read on the forward strand.
CACAATTTTATCTTTTTAGATAGATGGCATTTTTATATATTGTGGTAGCAGAGTATAGAATATATATACTACCTACTCTACAAAAATCTATTGTCTATGGATAAAAAAAAACCCAACCTCTTCATTGACATGCACGTGGGCAATGCCACAGATAGTCGTAACAAATATAATAACGCAATACCTTTAAGTCTTTCTTAATTTAATGAACTAGTTGGTGGAAGTTTAAATTTAATATAGTCTTTTAAATCCAGGTTTGTCCTCTATTAAGTAAACTAATTTATTATTTCAGATCACCAAGAGGATGAAATGCTACTTTTGGATGACATGACAACAACTGTTCGGCCGACACCTGGATTCTTACTAACAACAACAACTATGCAGCCGGCCGTTACCCAATTAAGTCAAGACTGTGTTCACGACGATCAAATATTCGCCGACGGAGCGCTAATAAAGACTGAAAAAGCATGCGAACACTGTTATTGTATGAAAGGAGATATTGTATGTGTAGTTCAAGAATGTGGTACACCTATGGAAAATGAAGGCAAAAATTGTACTTCTCTTCCTCCTCGTCAAGGTCAGTGCTGTCCAGATACATACATCTGCGAAGGTGATGAACTTGCAACAGATGTTACCACTGATAAAATAATTGAAGACATGACTACATTATCACCGCCAAGAAAAACTGAGGGTAGCGGATACAGAAATGAACCAGACGAACCTTACACAGACTTGCCTATTTTCGAGGGAAGCGGTGAAGAACAAGCAACAACTTTAGATACGTCAGGCACATTCACATCGCAAAAGCAAACAACAGAAATTATTGATGAATTATATGCACCGACAGAAGAACCTCTTAAACCTAGTCTTAGCACAATAGAACCAGACAAAGGACTAAATACAGTACCAGATGAATTAGAAGAAACCACTGCAGATTCTCATTTACCAGCAAAAACTACACAATCACATGAATTATTAACTGGCACACCGCCTTCTATCATAGATGAAACAAAAGAAACAGATGTTATATCTAAAACAACAACTTCTGATTACCATTCCCCAACTGAAACAGATAGTTTTATATCGAAGGAAGACGAATTGATTATGACTACTAAATCTGCGTCCGATGCGTATACTGAAGGATTAAAAACAAGTACAGTTAATCCAGAAATAGAAAAAGAACCTACAACATTTGATGATATTGAAAAATTGACTACACCGCGTGTATTAGAACCTTCTAGTTCTGAATCTAGTACATTATACGAACATCAAGATAAGGCTACGACCCCACAATTCACAGGTGTTACAGATGTAGAAGATACTTTACAACCAATACTTCCTACAACCTTGGTGCCAAAGGACTATTCTGACAATGAGCAGGATAATAAACACGAACAAGAGCAGGATACTTCTCTTACACCTGAAGATATAGGACATGCGACAACTGCCACAAGTATAACAGAATCTCTCGAAACAACCTCCATAAACCCAGTTGAAAATGAAATTCATGAGGACGTCTTGCCACCTGGCCGAATTCCAGGCGAAGGAGACTGCCTTCTTAATGGAATTACATATAAAAATAACTCAAACGTGCCAAATATCAATAATTGTCATTCAAGCTGTAAATGTGTCAGTAGCATTGTCAAATGTGATCCAATAATATGTAGTCCTCCACCAGAACATATGGAGAATATGAGTGATTGCCAACCTATATATGATACTCCAGATGCATGCTGTCCAACATATGTATGTCATTCTCGAGAAACCATTCCACCTGAATCTCATAGTCAAATGTCCGGAACCGAAAGTCCAAAACCATCTCCTGGAACATCTGAAAGTGAATGCCAGGGAGACGAATGTAAATCAGAACCAACAGCTTCAGCGTCTCCCGAAGCCGAAGAGGATGTGAAAGATTGCAAAGATGGCGCTTGCATTGAACACACAGAAACTAGTTCAGATAGCTCTCTTGCTTTGGAGCATCCAGAAAGCTGTACTGGTGATTCTTGCGTGCCATCTAAAGAAAGTTGCACAGATGGAAAATGTGAACAACCACCAACTAGTGAACATATTTGTAACAATGAAAACGGGTGCCAACCATCAGAAGCGGAGCCGTGTGATGGAGACAATTGTGGAGTTGGATCTGAAGTTACAATCCCCAAGGATCAGACTCCAATTTGTCAAGATCCAGAGGGATGTAAAGTAAGTGATACGCCTGAAAAACCTAAGCCCGCTTGTGAAGGTGATGACTGTAGTAGCACACTCGCCAATGAAGAACCAACTCAAACTGAATGTACCGAAGAAGGCTGTAAACGAAAGGACCAAACTCAAGAAGAACATAAACTATCATCAGAATGCTCTGGTTCTGATTGTTTAACACAAGAGACTACAGATTCCACTTTAAAGGATCAATCATTCAAAGAAACAACAACAGAAACAATTGAACAAGGCTATTCAAAATTGCCAGAGTCAGATGAAGAAACTCAAAAAGCAACTCAAACCGGAGACCAACAAACTGAGAAACACGACATTTCTCCTGAATTCTCCACAGAGAAATCAGAAATCGTGACAGAACATGAAACTGATGGCCATGTTACAGAAAAAGAAGAATCTTATACGACAAAGTTACACGGAACAGAGGCAGAGGAAGCTGTCACTGAACAGTACAAGGAACCAGAAGGTGAAGACCATCAAACTTATACAACTAAATCTGAAGGACAGCCAACTGAATCTCTTGAACACACTGTAAAAGAAATGTTCACTGATAGACCAACTGCTACACAATATGAAGAATACTCAACTGAATTGCCCAAAGAGGATGTAGGTACAGAACAGAAAGATACAGAAATATCGCCAACTGTTGGTATAGAAACCGCTACTGAAACATTACACGTACATATTCCACATGACGTAGAAAAAGAAGATACGACAGAAACCGCTAAAGTTGATGAATTTACTGAGAAACTTGGAAGCCCTACAGAACCCTCTAATGTATATGTGACATCGTCTAAAGAAACGGAAACTGGTCTACCTGAACAAGAATTCACTAATGAACAAGAAATCGTTACAGAAGTACCAGTAATGCATACGACACGTATAGACGAAATTATGCCATCTGATACTGAAAAAGTAGAACCAACAGAAACTATGAGTCAAGAGGATGAAAATACGGTTTCAGATTTAGGAGGCGCAATAACACAACCCTCTGTGCCAGTATCACATGAAATAACTACTGAAAGTTATGTTAAAGAAGACGGCATTACAGGGTTACGTACAACACAGCAATCAATTCCATTAGAACAGTCCACCGAGTCGGGCGAAACTAAAGTAGAAGAAATGGTTACAGAAAAAAATTATGATCATCCTGATGTAGTTACTGAAGCGATACAATCTGAAACAACAGCGTATGAAACATATGTTCCAGAAAAAGAGCCTTCGTATCTACAAACTACCCATACTCCGCTAGAGAGTGCAGATGAAGGCACGGAAACTACTAAACCGTCTAAAGATGAAGAATATGATTCACCACCAAAGACGCTTGAAACGATTTCGGATGCACAGAACATTGACACAACACCTGGAGGAACTCAAGAATACGTGACTTCTTCCGTCGGTTTAGAAACACATGACACAGTATCCGTCACAGAGGGTAAACTTGAAATTCAAACGCAAAATGTTATTACTGAACAAGATGACATAATCTCACCAGAAACTCCAATGAAAGAAACGCCCTCGACAGATACTTCTGAAGGTGAAGGTGATGAAAGTAGCACACAACATCCCGACAAAGATGTTACAGACATACAAGAATCAACAACTAAGAATATAGACGAAAGTAAACTTCCTTCCGTAACATCAGAAAAAGCAGAAGCGCACACAGAAACGCCAGATCACGATTTTAACGAAATGAGCACAAAAATACCTGAAACTGCACCCCAAGAAGATACAGAAAATGTGACACCTAGTGTAGTCGAAACTGATAAAGAAGAAATTACTGCCAGTCCGATTGCTAAAGAAACAGAAACTACTTTGATACCTGAAATGATTTCTACAAAATCTGATGAATCTATTTCCTCACAACATGAAGTAGAGAAGGAAACTTCTGATGCATTAGCTACAAGACGAGAAGGAAGTGAAACAGGAACAACAGAATCTTTGAAACAAACACAGGAAGAAACAACAGATCAAATAGATAAAACACAAACAATTACAGAATCTGCTATTTCTGAAGAAACCAAGGGAGAAAGTACTGAAACGCCATTAATACCAACAAGTGAAGACCATACTTATTCAGACAAGATACATGATTCTGACAAACAAACTGTTCCGGTATCTATAGATGATATCAGAACCGAAGAAACGCCGGTATTCTCCCCTACAAAAACATACGAAAGTGAACAGCCGGTAACTGAAACTACTGACTTCGAAATCAAAGGAACACATTCAGATGAAAAAATACAGACACCAACAGAATATCCTCTAGCGCATGAAACACAGACTCAAAAGGCACCTGAAATGGTAACACAGCCCCAAGAAACAGCAACGAAATCAGATACAGATCTACAAACTGAAGAAGAAATGTCCACTCCTTCAACACACTACATTAAAGAAGAAGATAAAAAGACTGAGTCTCCCTTGTCTCTTGTAACGGAAATAGAACAGCCAAAGGAGACTGTTATTGGCTCTGAAATAGACATAACAACACAAAGTCCACACATACCTGAGTCTCATGAAACCGAGCCAGAAAAAACATACACAGATGATACAATAAAGGAACCTGCCATGCATGAAACTGAGCCAGGAAAACCGTTCACAGAATCATCTACTTCCACCTTAGCGGAAAAAGAGTATGGCTCTGAAACACCATCTCCGGCTTATCCCGAGAAAGAAGGTCTGCCAGAAAGTTCTACAGCAAGTGTACCTAAATATACCACTGTTAAAGTTTTAGATATTCATGACGAGGAAAAGACGTCATCTCCAATTACCGATGATGCTAAAGTAGATACATCTACTGATACTGATGAAAAACTAGCTCCAACTACTGAATATAAAGAAATTATTACATTTGCGCCATCTACTACAAAACCAGATTTTGAAATAAGTCCACCCGACCTTTCAGGTGAATCTTCCACAGGAACAATTCACCCCCCGCATTCAGAAACCTCAGAAGGATCTTTCGCGACGGAAGAACAAGAAACATCTACAAAATCGCAGGAACCTGCCACTACATTTGACCATGTATCAGAAACATTACCGCATGATAGACCAGAAGAAGAACATACAACCAAACAAATAGAAGATGGTATTGAGGCTACTACTGTAAGTAAAATAACAGAGCCTTTAGAAGACCATGTAACTGTTGGAGATCTCCAACAACCAGAACACGAAACAAAGGTAACTACAGAACAACAAGATAAATATACAACAATGCCAGAGCTATTTACAACCAAATATCCAGAGTCATTCGAACATGAAAAAGACACGGGAGTTCCTGAAGAGGAATCTAGCAAACCAGAAGATAATACTGTAGTACCACATGAATACATAACTACGGGAGGACCAATTTACACAAAGCAAACTGAATCTCCCGAAATTCATAGCACTGTACTTGATTACGAGAAACCTACTGAAGTACCACAATCTCTTGATACAGAGAAAGATATAGTAACACCAGCTACTCAAGACGTAACAACGTTAAAGGAGGCTACAATAGATAATGTTCCGGAATCGCCGTCCGAAGGAATTGTAACAACAGAAAGTTCAGAAACTGAATTAATTGAAGATGGTCATAGACGCACTCTATCACCAGAAGAAACCGTTCAACCTGGACAATTTACGGAAGGACATAAGATACCATCTATGGAACAAGTAACAACAGCACGACCGGATATGATCAAAACACCGGAAGTGGAGCACCCTGAACCAATAGAAGAATCGTCTACAAGCATACCAGAAAAGGAAAGTGTTACATTAGAACACGCACATGAACATGAACATGAACATGAACATGAACATGAACATAAACATGAACATGCACATGAACATGAACATAAACCTGAACATGAACATGAACATGAATATAAACCTGAACATGAATATGAACATGAACATGTACATGAACAGACTCCAGTAGAATACGTAACGCCGATATCACAAGTCACAGAAACTGATATGGTACATACTCCAACGTCAGCACCTCATGACGAACAAGAAATACCTGTTGTTACGCAATCTATAGATACACATATTACAGGAGTGCAAGATATAACCACAAAGCAAACATATACAGAACGTGATGACAGCGAAAACTTACAAACTGAATTACCTACAGCAGGTGTGACTGAACAAGGTGAAATTCCTGAAAAGACAACTGTTCATGTACACGTACATATTATACCTGTAGAAGTACCGTCTGAACAAACAGTACCACAAGAGTCTGAAACTGAAACTTCTGTACCAAAAGAAACTGAATCTTCTGTGCAAATTGAATCTCAAACCATACCCAGTGAAACAGAAACATCGGTATCAGAAGAAACAGAATTAACAGGACCCAAAGTAACTGAAGCTTCAGTACCTGAAAAGGCGGATACTTCGCTTCCTGAAGCGACAGAAGCATCCATAACTGAGGTAACTAAAGTGGCAGAACCTGAAGTAACTGAAGCTCCAGTACATGAAATAACCGAAGTTGCAGCAGTTGAAGTAACTAAAGCTCCTGTGCAAGAAATTACTGATGCTGAAGCACCTGAAGCAACCAAAGTTTCTGAACAAGAAGTTACTGAAGCCGAAGCCCCTGAAGTAACTAAAGCTCCAGTACAAGAAATTACTGACGCTGAAGAACCTGAAGCGACTAAAGTTTCTGAACAAGAAGTTACTGAAGCCGAATCCCCTGAAGTAACTAAATCTCCTGTACACGAAATTACTGACGCTGAAGCACCTGAAGTGACTAAAGTTTCTGAACAAGAAGTTACTGAAGCCGAAGCCCCTGAAGTAACTAAAGCTCCTGTACAAGAAATTACTGACGCTGAAGGACCAGAAGTGACTAAAGTTTCCGAACAAGAAGTTACTGAGGCCGAATCCCCTGAAGTAACTAAAGCTCCTGTACACGAAATTACTGACGCTGAAGCACCTGAAGTGACTAAAGTTTCTGAACAAGAAGTTACTGAAGCCGAAACCCCTGAAGTAACTAAAGCTCCTGTTCAACAAACTATTGACGCTGAAGTACCTGACGTAACTAAAGCTCCTGTACAAGAAGTTACTGAAGCCGAAGCCTCGGAAGCAACTAAAGCTCCAATGCAAGAAGTTACTAACGCTGAAACACCTGAGGTTACCAAAGATTACGTACACGAAATTACCGAGTCCCCTGATGTAACTAAAGAACCTGTACATGAAATTACTGACGTTGAAGAAGCTGAAGTAACTAAAAAATATGTACAAGAAGTTACTGAAGCGGAAGCCCCTGAAGTGACTAAGGCTCCTGTACCAGAAGATACTGAAGCTGAAATCCCTGAAGGAACTAAAGCTCCAGTACAAGATGTATCGGAATATTCAGAACCTGAAGTAACTCAATCTTCTGTACCTGAAGTATCAAAAACGTCTGAACCTGAAGTAACTGAAATAACAGTACCTAAAGTAACTGAAAAGCCAGTATCTGAAGTAACTGAAGCTGCAGAACCTGAAGTAACTGAAACGGCAGTACCTGAATTAACTAAAGTAGTACCAGAAGCAGAATCTGAAGCAACAGAAGCTTCGATACACAAAGAACCTGAAGCTCCTATAGCTGAAATGACGGAAATTTCAGTACCTAAAGCAACCGAAGCATCAGTATCCGAAGGCACGGAAGCATCGGTATCTGAAGAATCAGAAATACCATCACATGAAGGAACAGAGGCATCGGTACATGAAGAAACAGAAGCATCAGTACCAGAAGCAACAGAGCCATCGGTACATAAGGGAACAGAAACATTAGTACAAGAAGGAACAGAAGCATCACTACCTGAAGTAACTGAAAGCTCAGTGCCAGAGGTATCTGACACTTCAGTGCCAAAAGAAACTGAACCAGTCATTATACCTGAAAGCGCCACATACGCAACAAAGGATGAAAAAGAAACAAGTCCAGAACCATCGCCAACCACAGAATCAGGGTATTCTTCATCAGAAACCACAGAATATTTAGTTGAACTACAAGAACACAAGTTCGATCAAGAAACTTCGTCATTTGCACCTGTTGATAAGTATACAACAAAAGCCCCTGAATATTCTCAAACAGAACGTGGAGATCAACCATTAGACACCGACATAGATAAATCTACACAAGAAGACGTCCAGGCGCAATACACAACAAAGGAACCGTTTACAGAAAAAGATGAAAAATTAACTACTCTATCCCAGGAACAACCTAGTGAACACTCTACAAAATCTAGCACAGGTGAAGAAATGCATCCTGAGACTGAATTCACAACTGAGAAAGTTTCGATATCATCAGAATCCCCTGCACCTGCTCCAACTGAAGAAAGTATTCACACAATATCTTCTGAAGCACAAGGTTCGACAATATTGCCAACGGAGAGTGTGTCATTAAGTGATCACGACAAACTTACAACAATTGACTTTAAGCTTGACACCACGACGGATAAAAAGTATCCAACATTAGACACTGAAAAGGCCCCTGAACCTACGGACCAAACGACTGGTCTTGAAGATGAATTAATTCCGACCGTAACAAAAGCAACAACAGTAAAAACTATCGAAGAAACTACAACACACTTACCTATAGTTGATGATAAAATTACTAAACCTGAAGAGAAACCAGTCGACTCATATCAAACAACCGCACCTGAATTGCCCAAGCCTGGTCTTAATGAAATGCAGCCCACGGAAGAAATTCCCTCGCCAGATTTCCCACCAGGTGGAACAAGCGGATATGGTCAAGAACCAGACTATGTCGAAGAAGATCAAGCGTTTGGACCGGGAACTTGTCGTTATGGTGGCAAAGTTTACGTATCAGCTCAACAAATACCGAGAGACGACCCATGTGATTTCTGTTTCTGCTTTAGAAGTGATATTATTTGCTTACAACAAAGTTGTCCTCCTCCAATCCATGGATGTCACGAGGAACCAATCCAGGGCTTCTGTTGTCCACGCTACGAATGTCCAGTATCAATGGCGACAACTCTTAACGTCACAACTACTACTACCACTACAACGACCACATTGCCACCCCACTTCTTCCCTCACGCATATAAGGGCGCTGCGCAAAGAAGAGGTTGTCAAATAAAGGGACATACATACAAAGTTGGTGAAGTGGTTAGAGCATCGTCAGGACCATGTTTACATTGCACGTAAGTGTTCTAATTTTATTTTAACATTTAAATGAATAGAGCCCAAAGTTGAGTTTCAAAACCCTCTATAACTTTGATTTGACTCGGAAGTAACTATTAGTGTTTATTTAAATTTTAAAAGTTATACTTGTATAAATACTTAAACAAAGTTTTTTTTATCAAATTACAGATGTGGAGGCGACGGACAAATGAAATGTGATCCCAAGGCATGTACACCAGAACCAATGCTACGACAGATGATAGCAGCCGCCGTTTCCGCGAAACGGCGAAGGTGAAATACCTCCTAATATTCACCAGCATGCACGAGAATATCACAAGGATACTAATAAAAAAATATCTGTGTGATAATAATAATTTCTATGTATTCTTCTATGCACAAGAATAATGCTCAAATTTCGCGATGGTGTAGATTAAGATTTCGTGTCATATGTAGTAATTGATATTAATAATAATTGATTTCCCACAAAGTATTCCGTGGCACGCACAATCCATTTATCAATAAATTAACTGTGACTGTGATTAAAATAATTGTATGTATAATTTTCTGAATCAGATTTACAGTTTTGAGTCTTACGGTAATTAAGGCTTATAGTGAATATCATTTTACAAAAGTCAGTGCCAAACGATAGTTCTAGGTGGTAAAAAATGCGTTTATAAACGAAGTATTCATAATTTTGTATAGCGACCGGAACGGAGCTGAAAATTGTGTGCAACCGTTTTTAAGTAAAGTTAAGCTTCGTGGGTCCCATTAGATCGCCGAAATCTTGACCATTTAACATGTAAACTTAAAATGATTTACCGATATAAGTTTAGTCAGTTCTTTGTTTTTACACGATGTTACAGTAAGTGTCTAGTATCGTGTAAATATGAAGTAAGTCTTAAGGATCCCTGATGTTGTAAATGCCTTACTTAATTTGTAATAATTTATATATTTTAGGTGTATAGTACTTAAGCCATGTTTTGAGACCAGTGACTATTTTAATTTAGAAGTAAAAGGTCCCTCAAATCAAACTCGAAAAGTGTCAGTCGATGCATCACTGTTAGCTATAGCCTTGGCCGACGCTTTTCCTTCTTCCACGTCTTACAGAAAGCGACATTTGTTTCTTGTTTTCTCTAATTCGTGGAGGTTAAAACTAGCACTTACCTACTTAATAAAGTATAAGCGTTTTGTGAAGAACTTTTACAATATGACAAAAGATAAAAGAATATTATAGGATCTTTTATAACTTTTGATATAAAAAGTGCTAGGAAAGGTCATTGATCGAAATCGACAGATTTAGGTTTGTACGAAGGTCGTGGAGACTGTTGCGATCGTCTCACATCGAGACAGACGAAAGCGAGCGATTGCATTCATTCGTACCAACCTTCTTCTGTGTATGCAGGTTGTAGTTATATTTTCTTATTTATTAAATTTTATAGCAATAGTGATACATATTTCTTTAAACCATTAGCAATTTATTGAATTGTTTCAAGCAGTTGTCAATGTCAATTAAATTACAAAATGTTTTCAGTTTATTTATGTTTTACCCAAAAATGCTATGGTCTAGCTGTCTGTGCAACTGTGCAAAGGAGATTTAAATAAAATATTTCAAACAAAGAAAGGTTTTTATTGCTAATAAAATTATCTATTATTATTTCCCATTCCCGCACGTATCCCATACCTCACATTTCTATGTACTGTCGAAACCAAAGAAACAGCTTTGAATCGCTCGTTTATAACAATCACTACCGATAAACTACCTTACTATTTGGAGTAGTCAATACGTCAAGTACGAGTAACATTGGCATTTAGAGCTTCAAATCCTATGAACGAGAAACAGAAAGTGAAATCTAATTTTGGTTTATTGACTCTACGCCTCTAAGCATATCTACCTAGATTGGACTCTATAACCTACTAAATTTTTCTGCACATCCCTACGGTTGACTGGGAGAAAATGCTGTTTAGCATTAAGTCCGCCTTTTGCACCACATTGTTTTTAACATGGTCAATAAAAAGTAAATAAATATATAAATAAATAAAAATTATATAATTCTTCAAATCCAACTACAAGAAAGAATTATAGTCAAAGTAGAGAATTATGATAAATAAAGACATGTACATTGATAAAGTAATAATTTAATAACAATTTATTCCTGTTATTTGTAGTTAAAGTTTGGCTCACTTATAAGTGAAATTATCATACATGTGCTTTGGTATACCAAAGCACATGTATGATAATTTTTAATAGGTACCTATTGTCCTTCCGGATAGTACCTAAAAAGGCGAATGTTACTCTCTTCTGGATGTAATATTCGCCTTTGAAAGTAAAATAACTCAAAAGGTAATGTAAAGGTAAGGTAAGGTAAAGGTAAGGTATACGTAATAACTAATAAGTATGTTTATTGTTAATGCACCTAATATTTAAAAAATACACATTTGATTAATTATTGTTATAATAAAGAGCCATAAAGCCAAAAATAAGCATTACCTTACTTACTTCTTAAACCATATCACTTAAGTACTATTAAAAATATTTAAATATGAATAATTAATAAAAAAAGAAAAATAGGGCTGGTATAAAATTAACGTTACCATTTCTATACAAATGAATTAAAGAAAATTCTTTAGTATCGTAAGGTAGTAATATATAAACAAACAGCGCCAGCGTTTTATAAGGGTCGAGGGATTAATATTGGACCACTTCGTCAACCACCGTACAACTTGTAGGGCCCGTGTCTTTAGCCATGAGGTCTTAGAGCTTCCTGGCATAGCTAACAGATGGCGCGCTTCACAAATAACGTATCATTGGGCTTTTTCACTAAATCTGAAGTAAGAATTTTTAAATATTTTAGTGAATTGGCATAGAAAGGAGATAAATACTCATAATTGCCTTTTAGGTAACCAGATCAAATGCAATTATATCATTTGTCTCAATCCACATTTGCACCACTATAAAAAACACAAACAGATTATTTACATATTTATTTCTAATTGTAAGCTACGTGATGTGATGTGCTTAGGTACATCACGTTTTTTAATATGTCAGTGCACTATGGTAAAATATTGATATAGCTAGTATAAAAAACTATTTTTGCAATATAGCTACAGCTGTACCGCAATTGTATTTTTGGTAAAATAATAAGTACGCAGTAAGATAGAATTATAAAATGAGATGTTCGAATTTGGTATCCATGACCTTGATGATTTGGAAACCTTCAAAAGGCACTAAAGACCTCCCGGTGGCCGTCCTCAACGCTTGTTGGAAAACTCCGGGATCTCCGACGGAACGCAACCAGAGTCCTCCAAGCGCGATGTCCCGATCGGGCTCTGCCCTGAGAGAGCAGTTTTCGCTCCTCCCACACCATCTGATGTTCACGACGGCATTCGACCACACATACCGCCATCCTTCCCTGAGTCGCTTATTGGACGGCTAGAGCTCCCACTCTTGCCGCCCGCAACCCTGGAAGCCCCCTTTTAGTCGCCTCTTACGACAGGCAGGGGATACCGTAGCCCTATTCTAGTCTTGGAACTACAGGAACAATCGATGAGTACCTAATAGCGTATTTACGATCAGTTCAAGATAAAACTTTTTTTACATATTAGGTATACAAGTAACAAACGAGCATGCAGCCCACCTGATGGTAAGTGGCTACTACCGCCCATGGACACCTGTAATCAACACCAGATAAGATTATATTTCTACCCGAGGTTAACCACAGATGTGTTGCTACCTTTAAAGACTAAGTTGGAACGCCTTAGAAAATTTTATCTTCCTTTACACAAAGCGAAAAACAGCAGCTCTTAACACTGCTCTTATAAGGCAGAAATTGGTGTGACGGTTGTGACTCCGAAATCGAACCACAGAGGATTAAACCAGCTTTAAAATATGCAAATCGTTATAATTTTAATAGAATTATAAATTATTCTATTAATAAATTTTTGCTAAAAGTGTGCTAAATAGAAAAAGAAAATTATAATTTTCATATCCAATTATTTCATATGACTTTGTTCCAAATTTAGTTCAAGAGAAAATGCGTATTTTGTTATAATCAGACTTTTTACACGTATTTACACACGTTGAATAAAAACGTTACGTTACGTTACATTTTACAAACGGTACGTTAAATTTTACACACGTTGTTAAATTGTTATTAAGGCATTTAAAAATAGATCCTTGGCCAGCAATGGGACGACGACTACTTATAAAATATACCACGAAGATAAGCTAATTAAATCGACTTATTGAATTGATCACGTAACACGAGCTTTTAATTAAAATTGCATTTCTAGATACAATTTACACAAAATAATCCCAAAGTACCTGCACAACCTAAATATTCAAACAGTGTAAATACCTGTTCTTGAAGTTGCTCCTGCAACTCTCTTCAACTTTTCTACTTTTTGTTCAATAATCATAACATGGAAATACCATTTGGATGATGGCGTTCATAAATATTGCATAACAGTATTAGTTAGTGTTTGTTCGATATTGAGTTTAGTTCGTAATCTGATTAATCTTGGAATGTCTCTATAATGGAAACGCCTGTATGTTTGTTCGTTTGTTCCACCAAGGAGAAGTATAAAAAGCTGTTTGAGCTCTGAGTTTTAAGTATAAGTTAAATTCTTTGAAGCACATTAGGGACAGGTGCAGGTAAGAAAATATAAAATCCGTATACGACATATATAAAATAAGGTAGAAGAAAGAGAACATCTATAATATAAATATAAGAAGTATTCACAAATCTGTTTTTTTAAATTATTTATTTGGCCAGTTCACGAAGAAATTTACTGTATTTGTCACAGATAAATATTCACGGTTTAGTTTCATGACTTGTAAAGCTTTCATTAACTGAAATAATATCATCATGTACGTACAATTATGTGTTAAACAGGGCTATTAATTATTTTATTATCCAAATAAAACTCGAACAAGGCTTATCCATGTTTTCTTAACATGCTATTTGTTACCTATGTAGAAATATGTACCCTCAATTTGAATAACGCCGTCTCCCTCGCACCTTCCTTCATTGATCTCGCCCATCTCACTCTATCCCATTACTTTTATATTGTTCGCTAACTTTCTTGTTTGTATAAGCAAATACACGTATTTGAAAGTTTGTATATTTGTAGCTTGTATTGTAGGTTTACTGTTATAAGTAGGAATGTTTTAGTATTGTTTTAAACGTAAGGTACACACATACTTTATTCTGGTAACACCCTATTATGATTTTGTATGAGATTATAGATATGTCTTCAATATAGTGCAAAAGATAAAAAGCCTATGTGTACATCAATGTGTGTACCCGCACAAGAAGAAACTATTAAACTAACTATTATACATTTCGTTGTATCAGATCATGTCATGTCATATCAATACCTATATTATAAAATAAATAATATTAATTTATTGGTACCTTGTTTTGCAAAACGATTTTAGATGTTGGTGTTTTAAAATTCGCTCTCATTCCTACCATTCCCGAAAAGGTCAAAAAAATTACAACTTCAAAAATCTTGAAACCGTTATATTTCAAAAGTGAGAAGACTTGTTACCGATTACAAAAATTATAAATACTGGAAAGGGATTTAATTTGCATATACCTTTAGGATATGAAAATTACTTCTAAAGCCATCTGTTGTGAAGTGTCAAAAAAGTCGCCGACAAAACAGTTGTTATAATAATTTCCATTGGAGCCCTATTTCGTGCTGTAATAATTCTGCATGCAATAGTTCTGAATATTTCGTTTCATTCGGAAAAAAACATTCTTCCTTCATCCAAAAATCATCCTTTTGAATCCCCATTTTCATAAGAAACGCCAATAAACCGAAATGTAGAGCCTATTAGAGCCAGTGTAGAGCCTATTAAAGTAGGTGTATACCAAAAGGGTAGAGCATATTATAACGTTACCATGCAAATAAAGTTTAAATTCTTATTTATTTATCACACAATTCAAATATAATGTGGTAATAAACACATTAAATGTGGTACACCCTATTTCATGGGGACATTTATTTAACGTTGAACTCATTATACTTCATTCAAGTACGTCGGCACCACCATCACAACTTCCTCGTGTGTAGCACTGCTATGTGTGTTATTTGTTGATCTGATGCTTCAGATAGAACTAGAATTCTATGAGCTAAGCCAAAGGATTGACATTATGAGATATTCATTTTGGGACAAATAAGCAGTATAAAAACCCACGAGAACTCATAATGAACTCAGAATGAACGCAGAATGTTAAAAGAATTAGAGCATAGTTGGGAGTGAACTCACGAATCCATCAGGTATTGCTTGACATAAAACTTCACTCATTGTTTAACAAAGTACTTTTTGGAAGTTGCAAGGTACAAGTACTTTTTTGAGCTAACAAACATGCATTCCATCTGATAATGAGTGGCCACTGCCGCCTGTGGACTTCTGTAATCAACCCCAAATATAATGAGGGCCTTACCTGATATTAGCCACAGAGACGGTGCTACCTCTGAGGGGTAAGATTGATTGCTTCGTATTAGTGTCCCTCCGTCAAACCAGAACATAGCAAAGCTTAACACTGATGTGATCTGCGTCAAACGTTACCCCGCTGTCTTCATCAGATCATCGGGCCGTAAGTCGGGGATTGATTTATACTCTTCTTGTAGATCAGATGAAGTATAAAGCATATTCTCGATTGGTATAATATTAAATATTAACATGTTATAATTAACCTCAAGAAGAACAAATTGTGTGACGATTGAGCCGATGTAAAATCTCACAATCTCAAAAAAGTTGCTTATTGGTACTTATACTATGGTAATATATTAGTTTTTTTAGAAGTACATTAACTTCATACTTCCACAATTTCGGTTTTTCATTCTAAGCAGAATGTACGCATTATTAACATTAGATTTACCTACTTATTGATATAAATATAAAGTTGTTCAGAGAAACCATATTTGTGTACAGCGGAGAGAAATAGCAAGGGTTGCGAAATGGAAAATTTATTGCTAAGCCTGCGTTTCGCCGTGGATTCATCAAAAGTAACCACTTGGGTTTGTTTTGTTTTGAGACGTGATTTAAGCGTAAGATTGGATGCAACTTTTCAAATACTATTTATATAACACTAGGCTGTTTCCTGTGGCTTATTTATAATAAAAATATAGCAAAAAACGTACAGTGTACAATAATGCCGCCCATGGCCGTCTGTAATCAATCTCAGATAGGATAACGCGTTCTACCTGGGGTCAGCCAGATATGCATTGCTACCCCTGAGCACTAAATTGGAATGCCTCGTCTCGTCTCGTAAGTAACCACACCCTTCAAAACAGAACATCTTAGTAATTAAGATTGCTAATAGGTATAAGGTAGAAGAATAAGTGATTATAATATTAAGCATGATCCTTTAAGGCTCATCTTAATTATAACTACTCCATGTTTTACAGGCCGAATCAGGCATAATGTCTGGAGTTGTACAGTAATGAACTGTACATTTAAATGTAAAGTATAATTTAGTCTGACAAGAAGTAGCGCGAGAAGACGAAACGCAATGAATGTCGCGTATAGACTATAGATGAATTGTCTAAAGGCCAAAGTTGTATTTTTTCATTAGGTTCGCGAGTTCGCGGGCTTGCGGGTCGCGAGTCGCGGCGGGCCCGCGGAGTCCCGTGCACCCACCATCCCGAAGCCGCGGCGCCGCCCCGCTCCGTTCGCGGTCTCCATGGCGACCAGCTCAAATGACGTATCGATCCCGCGAGGGGGTGGGGGCGCCCGCGGGGTGGCGCCGCTCCACCCGACCCCCCGGCCCCCCTTGCACCCCAGCCACCGCCACTCGACCGTTGGCCCATGCAAAATGACGGATGTAAAGTTTGGATATACCTCCTTGGAAGGAAATAATATTTTCATTAAAATGAAAATAAGGTAATGTTTTTGATTTATATCTTTCCGCCACAAATATATTCGGTTTGAACGAGGCTCGGCCCCACAGCTAATGTTTCCGGAATAAAGTCTACAATTTTGAAGCAATATACATTCTAAGATATTATGTTTCTTTTAAGAGGGCTATTAATTATAATAGAGTAACTATCAATAAATATTTATCATATTGGAATTAACCTATATAGTCATAATTATTATACTGATATTCAGTTACACTAGAATTATGATAGGCCAGACCAGCTTACAAACCAGTAAATCTTTAATTACTTAATACGAAAGTACACGAACAACATTTTTTATTCATAACAAGTAGGTATCTATAAACATTCTAAATTGGAAAGATAAAATACTAATAACCGATATTTAAAAAAGGTTATTACATAATAGTACACAAAAATATTGTAATTCAATAATACCAACCCCGTCAAATATCGCTACAAAATTACTATAGTCTATACCTACTCTATTTTTTATTTGTAACCGACCCAAGCTCAAAAATCTTCTTCAATCTCGTAATAGATGGCTCTGTACATATTTAAAGTTATGATCAAGAGCAGTAAATTATGTAAGAGCCAAGAATCAATAGTTATACAAGACATACTCTACAATTACGCACTATACAAAATCCAATTTTGTATGATAGCCCACAACATCTGTATAAGCGTAATAACCTCTATAAACTTCATAGAGTCTAAAATGAAGCTCAGCAAACATGTTTACATTAGTATAAATTAGTTATCTTACCAAGAATATTAATTTCATGTAACAACAAAACTAATTTAACTTATTTTGTTTTTAATACACAAGTACGTACCTACCTAAGTACATTCATAGTTCAAATTTCGCAATTTGCATTCAAATAAATATTTTTTAAATCAAGTCATTGCTATGTTTAAACGTCTCTTCTAAAATTTTGTTTCAAACATTAACATAATTAAGTGGTTCTCAAAGTTTTCCCATTATAAACTTAGCGAGAAATTTTATTTTTCCCTCAAGTCACGCGTCTCTGTGTGCGCGCGTGTGCACGACACGGCGAATTGGATTTTCTCTAGTGTGAGTAAACCTACTTTTGCCAACAGAACAAGGAACTTCTTGGAGATTGTTCGTAATAATATTAAAAGTTATTAATTATATTTGTGTTATGTAAACTACAAATTTGTATTGCTTGAAGACTAAAAACGCATACGCGTACTTAATATTCATATACGAATATCGGACACTAAATAACTGTACACATGAAGATGATAGGAACAGAAGCTCTAAGCAGACGTCCGTCAGCACATGTAAATGTAGCAACCATATCTATACAATACAAATTAAATTAATTTTTAATTGATCTTATTATCTCGAATGAATCATTGTTAGTTTTATCTGAAATTCACACCGGTAATTTCAGACAACTTAATATTTTTAAATTAATTGTAGGTTACTAAGATGTGTATACTATGCTATATATATGATAAAAAGCTATGTTACTCAAAAAAGCAATTTAAAATCCAAACGTTTCAAAACCATTATCAAACTCAGTACGTTTTATTTACACTTCCTACATGACGTATTGATTAGATTCATACAAAACACTAATTACCATAGAACAATAGTAAATCACTTAACATTGCATTTATTTCCTTGCAAATATTACGACTACGTCTAGTCAACCACAATAATATTGTAATGTATGTTATTTTAATTATAAGTCTACAATTATACCATTATTATTTGCTTTTATTTAAGAATAAAGAAGCAAACAAGCATAACAAGCATAATTGCAAGCACCACTGCAAACGCAAGATGTGGCAGTGGTATCTCCATCTTACTGCTGCAATTGTCCAAGTTGAAAAATTTTATTATGAAGTAACAGGCATAAATATAAATAATATTTAAAATAAATTGTCGCATGGACGACTCCATGGTTTTAAGTTTCAGTCATAACGTCTTTCCTCGATGCGAACCAAGAAATATAGATCCTCGCGAGCAAAACCTGTACTAAATCACTAGTCTGCATTATTACATACATATAATTCTACGATCAGTAATAAATACCCGCGATGTTGGTACAAAACATTTTGATTTTATTTTTAGTAAATCAAGTATAAGTTATGTTTAGTAATAATATAGTAAAATCGTAGATCTTCAACATACTTTGTTTAGTATATTTGTATAGTTAATATTATTTTATATTACTATTAACATAAAAAGTAATCGTGGATAAAAAGTTTCAGTTTTAAAAACCCAGTTGTTGACACTCATTTAAATCGATTCATTTCCCCCAACGCCCCTTTTAGTGTCTTTCAGTTTCATCATCAGACCCCTAAAATCGTCGAGACCATTTAAATAGTTTAAAGATGGTGAATTTTAGTGTATTTGGTCAGAGACACTGTAACCGACCTGCTTCCTCATTACACACACATTCTGCACATCGTCATAAGGTGCCGCTTTATCACTCGAAACTCGATGGGTTTATGCCTACCAGGTGGAGACCACCTTTCATCTTCAACATCAAAATAGACCAGTGATGTCATGATGATGTGTGTGATTTGATGCTATATTGATACGATTACTGTATTTCCGTACGGATGTAACGGACCACTGCTTTAGAAAGCCCAAAATATAACTACCTATATATGTCGTTATAGCGCTCGTTAAATATGAAATAAGATGTACAAGCCTACTTAATCAAAATTGTATACTAGAGATGAGTGGGTAAACCTGAACCCGTTTTCTATATTTCAGTAAATGCTATCTACATTCAGTCAGATCTAGATGGTTGTATAAATAACAAAAATATGTTATCCATCTCGTATGTTTATGCGTCACGTAGAACCTGACTCGAAATATATGTGAAGGTGATATCTCCAAAAACGAACCATGAAGGGTTCTTCTACCTCAAAATATATTACAAGCAAGATTATAACTTAAGATTTAAACTTTTCAAAGTTTATTTCTATTCAATCTTGTAAATAGTAATTTTATTTAGTAAGGTTCTACTTCAATTTAATTCGTACGCTTGATATATAATCCAATGCGGTTTCAAATGACATCATTGATGTCAGTATTTTCCCTGTTGCAAAATCAAATTCTACGCCATACCTTCGCAGTTACTAGAAATGTGGCATTAAGAATAAACGTTAACTTTACCTCTTTCATATCTGTTAATAATCTATGATGATAATAATATTATACTTATTATATCGTGTTTTTCTCTGTTGAGCACGGATTTCCCCTCAAAGTAACGAAGATCTAAGGCTTAGTGAACCACGCTGTCCAAACGCGGATTGGTAGATTTCACACAAGTTTCCTTCGATCGAAGCTTACTCATGATGTTTTTCTTCACCTTTAAAACACATTGGATAAATTAGAGTTCTGAGCATCGAACCCCAGACTTCAAAATGTCAAATATCATACTACTAGACTATCACTGCTGGATGGATTTATTATATAGCTTAGTATATAAAAAAACTAGAACTGTTTGGGACTAGTTTTAAGTATATCAAGCCAAATATGTAATAAATTTTAAGGTGGTAGAACCCTTTGTGGTTCGACTCCGGCGGCACCACCGCCACACCTATTTCTACTTAATAACAGCATTGTTAGGCGCTGCTGTGTTCCGTTTTGAAGGGTGTGGTAAGGGAGACAGACTTTTCCAAGGCGTTCCAGCTTAGTCCTCAGGGATAGTGGCGCATCTGTGGCCGACTTCAGGTAGAAATATCTAATCCTATCTGGGGTTGATTACAGATGTCCATGGGGGGCAGTAGCCACTTACCATCTGGTGGACTGCATGCTCGTCTGCTACTCCTATATTATAAAAGGAATATATATCAATTATTCATGCAAAGTTACGTTTTAGAAATTATTATTTTAATGGTAAAACTAAATTCAAAAGCGATCCCAAAACTATCAATTGCTGCAGACCAATGGAATCCTTCGATCAAATAGTTGGTTGATCGATGGTTGGAATCACTTTACGTGATTAATATTTGCAATAACTGTACGATTTACTGCACAATTTATGAAACATCAACTTGACATGGCCATTTTTTGAATCGCCGTTGGCAATATGATTGAAGATAAATTATTTTCTCATAGAAACCATTAGCAGGTCTTTTCAATTGCAATTATTAGAAAATAATGAAAATCTCTATCATTCACCATCACTCATTTTGACGATTAACAAACTAACAATGTTTATTTGAGTTAAGTATATTATTCTGACTAAATTCGAAACTTCAGTTACCTAAGGCTGTACCGTCAACCGTACCGTGCTACCGTCAAGTCACTAGTCTACGGCTCAGGCGGCCAATTTGTTGTTTAAGCGACTGACAACTGACGAGGAAGTGAGTGAAGTACATGTATTTTTTCAAGAGAAAATTGACAACAGTCGATTATTTATCTATGCGTCTACACGTTAGGTCCGTACCAGACATAAAGAAATATTTGGACAAAGACGGTGCTCACACATTTGAACACTTATTTGTTTCATTGTTTTAACCTGTCACTCATGTCATGGTCTTCTAGCAACTGAACTTTGTGCATGTGTAGCTCCGCACATACTTGAAGTTAGATCGCTTTGATGTACGCTCGAAATACCGACAACTGGCAAAGTGAAATTATTTGAAGCTTAGAAAGAAATACTCAAATACCCTTGTTTCATTTGAACATATATTTAAACATGTGTTTAAATATATGTTCAAATGTTTGTGCTATGTCTGGCACGGGCCTTATAATCAGATATATAAGCTACTAAATAGTTCTCGAGTAACTTTTCACAGTCGCGTTATAGTAATCGCTACAACTACCAGTTGCTTAAGCGATAGTTGCGTAAACGATAGTAGCCAATGGGCAGTCAGCCTAAACGCAATTTATAATTTGCATGATAAGGTTTTAATACTAAGACATTTAAATAAACTGACTCTCGTAAAACATGTCAACTACAAACAAACCATATTCAAAAGTTAATTATTTTCCAATTAATAAATAAAATAAAAATACTTACTCCCAGAGTACAAATACAGTTTTGATACTTAACTATTATACGTACAGCCGGTAACCGCCTGTCTAGACGTAATATGTAGACGTATGTAGACGTGTGTATCAAAGTGATCTGCAATCTGCAACCCTAGTTGCCCGATGGCAATTATATCAAAGCTTTTATGACAGGGGCGCACAAAATTGACCTATGATTTTGAGCTTGTCTATGAACATATTTGTAATTTTCATTAACATGACAAATATGCTGATGCAATTTAGGATTAACAAAAGCTTTTAATAAGTTTATATTATAGATATTATGATGTAATTATTATAGGTACGACTATTATGATGTATTTTTTTTCTGTGTATGATTTCAACACTTTTTATTGTCTATTATTTATAACGTTTAATTTAAATGTAAAAAGAACTCTAGAAAAGCAACATTAATGTCGTTTCTCTAAATTTCTAGGCGATAACATTTTTTTTAAAGTCCACTAGATATGAAGGATCAATATTATAATATACTTGTATATTTAAGTATCCAATGAGTAAGAAGACCATCTGGTGCCAAGTGGCAAAAGCCGCCCATGAACATCTATAAATTATCAATCCCGATTAGGAATACAGTACTACTGGAGATCGAATTCCCTTGTGTATTTCCCTTTAAACCAAGAAACAACTTAACACTTCTGTTTTAAGACTGAAAATATAAAAATGTGGTGGCCTCTGGAGTCGAACCACCAAGAGTTCTAATTTTAAGAAGTAGATGAGGTAATGATGCATTTTACACCTATTCAGGTAGTTACGTTAAATAGGTTAGTAAACTGATATTAACAGTTATTGCGAAAAATCCGTGTCACAAGCTTATCATGCTAACGTGCCAGAGTTCGATTGCAACTTTTCTCGTTTCAAGTTTGTTTCCTGTACCCTTACCATGAGTTTTCAAAACATCCCACAAGTTTACGTTACGTTTACTCAATCCATTATTCTGTTCCGTTTGCTTCAGTAGACGGAGTAAACGTAACAATAAGTAAGTGCTCAAGTCTTTTTGTCTGCCTCACATGTTCGCAAAAAAGAGAGACTCTAACACACATAAAGCGCCATTTTGTCAATTTAGACATTTAATGTTACGTTACTAACACTATAGTTCGGATACAATCCGCAAGGGGCGCTGATTGGAATTTATACGGGCAAATACGTAAACAAATACCAAAACGGTCATATTTGTCAAAACGTAAAAACTCATGGTAAGGGTACTGGCCGGGTAGATATCTAAGTAATGTTAATATCG
Source organism: Epargyreus clarus (assembly GCF_041222505.1). Classification (NCBI taxonomy): domain Eukaryota; kingdom Metazoa; phylum Arthropoda; class Insecta; order Lepidoptera; family Hesperiidae; genus Epargyreus; species Epargyreus clarus. The sequence continues at coordinate 8,862,794 of NW_027332233.1, forward strand.
GGCAGTAATGCACTTTGCCTGTGTAATTTCGAGAAAACGGTGATGTATTTTGTGACTTTTATTTATAAGTACGAAAGTTATTATGTTTACTTACAACCCGTTCCATGATACATCTTTATATACATATTTATATATATATTTCTTATGTGCGTGTGTATGTCACTGAACTCCTCCTAAACGACTGGACTGATTTTGATTTTGAATCTGTTGTGTGTGTTCAAGGGGACTTGAGAATGGTTTAGATTCACAATTTAGTCCGTGGGAAAAGGTTTTTTTTTAATTAATTTTTAATTCGTAAGTAGTTATATAATCGGAAACTATGCATTTGATCAAGTGATGATCTTTAGCAAAGTTGTTGTCCAAGAGCCCACGAGGGTTTGGGAGTTGGTAAGACCAATTTTCGACAGATGGCACCACTGTCATTCCAATGCAGGTACAAATTTTACGTTTTATGTATGTCATATTATTTCTTTAAAATGCGGGCGAAGCCACGGGCACCACTAGTTTACCTATAATTCTCCAGTGCGGTGAAACCTTTTCCCAAAGCAGACTCGCCCCGCAATTTAATTAAGTTAAATTAAAGTTGAAAACAAGGAACATGATAATATTATTTATGATTACAAACAAGAAAATCATACGTTTTATATAGTAATATAATTAGATAATGATTTATAACGTACGTGATTAGTCGTTTTATATCATTTTACACTATTTTCTGTAATATTTGTAAAGTCATTAAGTACAGTTAACAATTTCTCTTCGAAACCGGTTTCTCAATTTGAACAAACTTACTTTATGTAAGCTTTATGGCTTTGAACAAGTTATTCTGTAAGCTAATAACCATGTCGATACTTTATGATTAAAATTTGTAATTAATTCTGTTGATATGATTATTTTCATATTAAAAAGCTTTCTTAATAAATTATGATGAATTAAGTACTATTACTTCTACCAGTTACCACATGTGTATACGATAAATGTATGTATGTTGTCTTTATACTTAATTGTTTTCTACTTATTTTAGGGAAAGTAGGTTTTGTACTTTGATAATATTTACGATTTATTCAAACGTATTATATTACATACATTGCATATATTTGGCCAGGTGCAATAATTATCTAGCCATATCTCTATCTAATCTAAAAAGCTCTGATGGAGCTTTTTGATATTTTTATTAAATGACATGCAATAATAATTATAATTTCGATTTGTTGATACAAGGGAACGATTGTGTAGGTACTTGTATAATAGGACGAGACACGTCCGCGTCGCCCCCTCCCCGGAGTCCCGCCACCCCCGAGCCAGCCCGCCTGCACTGGAATGCCCATTGTCCGGCAGATATGATGTTGGCAAGCCACTTATGTCAATAGCTACGTTTGTTCTAACAAATTGTGAGTTATCGTGTCATTTCCTCTTATTCAAACACAAAGATAATATTAAGTTCCGCGGACCGTAGAGATCTTGAATACCATCAACTATTTATTATTCTCGTAAAGTCATCGTCGAATTATTTTAACAATGCATTGTTGATAACACAAAAAATATATAAAGAGTAACAATCACTTATTAGTTTTATCTATAATAATATTAAATATTCAATATCAAAGAGGCCATAACAATTTCAACTAGGAAACATAAACTTATTAAAACATAAAAGCTCTCAGTATATGGATGGGTATGTAGAACACGTGAGTCGATGTAAGTGCCTAATTCTACAGACAAATGAAGAGCAACAAATCATGTTTTGACGACACGACGGCCCAGTGGAGCGCGGGTAATGTACTAGGTACATATGTGTGGCAGTAACGCATAGATGCATCGCGGGTATTATAATGTTGTAGTGAAGTTATTAGTGGTTGAATCAGGCGAGGCGCGCGGCGGAGTGAGCGTTGTCAAGGCCAACTGAGGTCACTCCACCGACGATCTCCGAGCCACGATGCCCGGGACCGGTTCTACAATTTTTAGACTCTTTTTATTTTCATTTTTGTATACACGACGCTAAGACTAAACAATGTTTATAATGCCAGCCCTCGTCAGATTACCATTTATTTTAGAAAATGAATTAATGCTATGCGAGGCTTACGTATAATTATAGGAAGTTTTACGCAGGAAAATCGTTTTTTATCAGATGATTGTATTATTAAAGCTTGTTTAATCTGTTTTCTTATAATGAGAAATATTATAATAGGCTAATTTATTTTATTTCAGTCTTGAGCTATATTATCTACGCAATGTTTACGTATTATGTATTATTTTTTTCTTTGTTTTCGTTATTGTTATTATTCTAACGGAAAGAAATTCAAAAAAATCTCCTACAGCTTTTATTTGAACGCCAGAATATTACTTTTACCCTTTAGTGGTATCACGTTCCCTGCTTTTGGGTTGTGCTATTTTTAGTTCCTAAATATATTTTATTTATGTAACTGCAAACAATGCTCATGATCCATCTATGTTAAAAATTATTACTTTTGAATATGTTATTACGAAATTATTCATTTACAAAAAGTTTGTCTTATCTAGCGCGATTATTCACGCGCGAACAATATCTACTGCGGACACATTGTTAGTTTAAAATGGAACATAACTTTTGCTTCAGTATTCTGTTGATAATAACTTTAACCAAATAGGACCTTCTATACGCACATGATTACCAAAATACTACTATATATTAAAATACATACAGGAAAGTGGAACGATTACATAAATGTATCATGAGATGTCAAATTATGTTTAAATTAAACAGACCTGTCTGTTTTTGATTCGAGCGTTTGTTTATTTTCAGAAAACTAGTTTGTTTTTATTGATTCTTTGATAGCCAGCAGATGGCGCGCGTGGAGCTCGCACTGGGCCGTGTACGGTAAACATGACACCCCCATCGTTTGCTATGGAATTTTTACACGCAGCTTAGTCCTGAATACCAATGTTCATTAAGACCGTTGTGGGGTTTCCCGAACGAATGACAAATCCGTGAGAACTAACAAAGTTTCTCATTAGCAAAATCTTCTGCATATTAATACACAGCAGTATACGTATACGTAGCAATCTGTATCCATATCTACGATATTAGTAGATTATAATAAGTAAAATCAATTTATTTCTGCACATCCGCAAGGTTGACTGGGAGAAAACGCTATTTAGCATTAAGTCCTTTTGTACCACAACTTTGTTTTGGTCATAGATTAGTAAAGATACTTCGCCGCCTTGAAATTGAATGAAGCCACAAACGGCTTATTTGTAAGTTATTTTTTTTAATTATTGACAAATAAAAACATTTTAGAGAAAATTTACGAATAAAGAACTAATACTGCGTAATTTATATAATAAATAAATAATTATTTTAAATATTTTAGGGACATTTTAGCACGGAGACGTGACAAAACTTTTTTACGCAACTATTTCAATCGTCAAAACTGGTTACGTTTTCTTTTTAGGAGTGAGTAATCTTTGCTAATCTATGGTTTTGGTCAATAAAGTATAAATAAATAAATAAGATATAGCTATTCGCACTTTATGGTCGAAATTTGGGCAATTATAATTTTTCCATTGTTTTATTGGTGTTCAATTACTTCAACTGAACTGTTTTTGACCTGTGCAAAGATATTCAAACGAGCTTAACCGAACGAATTGTAATCATCTACATATTATAAAGAACTATATAAAAATTAACACGTACATTAAAATCTTAAGAGGTAATTAAATGTTAAAAGTAAATCATGACAAATTTACACTTCCAAGTAAATATAAAAAGACTACATTTAACGGCATATGCGTTTAACAATTCGGACGCATTTAATTACTAACTGTAACATTATTTTATGATAACTCTTCATGCTTCGCTAGGTATGTGTATCACTAACATCCAGGCGTTGGAAATGTTGGAGAAATATCAACGAACTGAAGAACAATGGAGTATTATGTGGTAATAGTGGAAATATATTCGTTTGGTAATGCGTGGAAAAAAAGTATCTAAACAAATCGCGGTATTGTTATACCCGATACAAGATTAAAACGACTGCTCGCTTATAATAATTTTATGGTCATGCATACAGACGGCGATATTTATTGCAATCCAAAGGGAAAATTTGCAATTTTATACAATTGATTATCCTCCGTCTTATTTTATTGGCGTAATAAGTTTAAAATTTCATATTGTTAGTCGTAGAAGAAACTGTCTTAATGCACTTTTTTGCTACGTCTATATGTTTTCGTGTAGAATAAATTTCAGTGCTTCAATATGTAACGAGATGTTAACAACACAACCTGCTTTGTTTTGCCACATATTTTCAATTTTATCCTTGTTTGAGACAAAAGACTAAGTCGACTGCGACCGGTATAACGAGAGCCTCTCCTCTTCCTGCATACCATAGTGATGTAGAGCACTCGGGGATATCTATCAAGTTTATGAAGGTCTTTTGATATGGTCCATTCAGTGCTTCGGGCAAGTCACTTGTCGGGGTCATAACCTGTTTGCGACCCCTCCTTGTGGGATCACTGGGCTCGCCGTGTTTCTAGCGATCCGGACCAGGCGTCTGTGTGCAAAGTAAACAAAATATATTCGTATGTACCTAATTGCTTGCACAAGTATTTAATGAATGTAGTTTTAATTATAATCCGCCATTTATAAGGGATAATTGTTTATGGTTAGTGTTTGTGTCTATACAAAAGTAACATAGAGTCGTTGTTCTTTACTTCAGATTGATTAAAAAGTAATTTTGAGGACAAAAGAGAAATCTTAGTAGAGAAAGCAGGAACTATCAGTCATTCGAAATCATTAATAATCATTTTGGTAGGCAATCTAAAAACTTTTTACTTTCCATAAGAATTTTCAATTATTTAGACATTTACTGCCGGGGTAGGTCACGTACGCCACCATGTAAAATTATATTTTTATGGGGACCACCTTACATATTTAAGGATGAAAATGTCTCTATATGCGACTTCCTCGAAAGTCATACATTTGTAGGACCCCACCGTTTCTATTTTTTGGTACTGTAATACAAGTAGGTACTTATATATAAAAGTAAATATTTATAAAAGTTCCAAAATCGGGCAAATGCAATTCGTCTAAAGATTTAATACAATAAAATTTAAATATTGCAATATAATCACTCCAAGTTTGACGCTTCTAATAATTTTATGATAGAACAAAAATCTAAAAGTTCAATAAACACATTTCCATGCTTATTACAAGTAAAATATTCGACCTTCAAATTTATTATAGACAGAATTAAATGGCACTTAATATTGTTATAGGCACAGGAACTAGATTTTATTTATCTTTGTATATCTAGATATGAAAAAAATACATATTGTTCCATAAAAAGCGTGTTAATATTAATCTTAACTAAAGCAAAATATAGTACAAGCTCCATCCCCACCAGGCATTCATGCAACAAAGTAACGAACTAATAAACCAACTTACAACATTTAGGGGTACCTCATTGTTACATTGCGACGAACAACCAAGCCAGTAAAAATAGCCCGTGGCGTGGTTCCTGAACCTAACATTCACTTGTTAGGTCAGTAAGTATGAATTGGTATCGAGGGCCGATTAAGTTTGTTTGCATAGAGCCTTTGAGCAGTGAAATGACGTAGAAGACGTGTTGTATTTATTGTGTAGTGGCGTTCTGTGGCCCGTGGATATTGTTAAGGCACACAATGCGAGTGCAGCAGGCCGATGTGCCTTGTGAAATGTTGCACGACTACTTTTTTCGTCTGGATTCTATACTCACGATAGTCGTTTTTTAAGCCGCGAGCTCGAGATGTACAGGTTTATCTGTTTAAAATTTATTAACATTGAGAAACAATTTTAAACCCTTTTCTTCAGATGGCCAAGAGATTCATGATGAATGGAATTGTATCCTATTATAAGATTCTGCTTTTATTTACCAGACATGTTTTTAAAATTATTCGTATTTTAAATTAGATGTTTTAAATGCGTTCAGCCTTTGAAAGAAATCTAGAAACACTATTACACGTATTTTAGCTCAGATTTTATGCCTACCACGTATTTCTACTTATTCTTAAGAAAATTTAAAGAATACTTGTACGCTTGAAATTTTGCCTTCATGTGTATTTAATTGCATTACAAAACATATATTTCTTTTTACATATAAATCAAAAAGGTACATAAATTCAATAACATATTAAACGTAATGTCGTCTTTCCAAAGCAGTATTTATACATGTAACTAGGTTTTCTCGTGACTTTATCCTTATGGGCTGTAATATTCAATTGTGAAACATATAGCGGTAGTATACCTACACTCTTTCGCTTTGTAGCTTTGAAACTGTCTGTAAATAATAGCTATCATTCTTACATTTCTGTCACATCCCTCATAATTTTTTTTATCATCTATTGAATGTCAATAAACACCCTCCTTTAATCAATTCAGTGTTTGAAATTGTAGTTCCTTACATTTTATCGAAGCACTCGTTGTTACATTATATGTTATTTTTTCTGATTTTTAAAAGCTGCTCCTTACAAGTGCCATATACAATAACTTTATCTATTTACATGAAAGTGGTAGAACGCTTCATGACTTGACTCCAAAGGTACCATCGCTACACCTTTTTCTACCTTCAAACAGCAGTGTTTAGCGCTGCTATATTCTAGTTTGAAGGTGTACTAAAGGAATAACGAGACGTTTCAACGTAGAGCTCAGGGGTAGCAGTAAGCCTCGGGTAGGTCCTCTTTCTGGGGTTAACTCCAAATATGTATGGGCAGCAGTGGCCACTTCCACCTAACATCTGGTGGACTGCATGCTCATTTACTATTAAAACCCCCCCTCACACCCCCTATTGTGTGTATAAAGCAGTTATTGAAAATCTTGAACCAAAAAGTTAAATTACAGTTTTATACCAGTATACATTAAATTCAATGTTTAAAGAAAGTATCTTAATTAATAGAGTTTGCGAGTCAAATTGCCAGAAGTACTTAGAATACTCGTACTTCAGTTCAAAAGCACTAGACGACTCATTCCATTAATTAATAGCATAATTCAAAAGTGCTTCGAAAAGTTTACATTAAAAGGAAGATATTATTGATACGGAAATATCGTATGATATTTAATTGTTTTTCGTGGAATCTTATTTATGGAATGTTCTTACACTTATGCTTACTATATTTATAAATTAATAAAACTGTCAGTTAATGTCCATTGAATAACTGAATTGAATTGATTTTATTTAGATAACCTCATTAGTCCGTATTTTTGTAAGTAAAATTTTAAACCAGATAACCCTAGTCGACGAGGTAACATTTTGCATACACATACGATTTGGGTGACAATTTATGATCTGCTGGTGAAGTTATTATAAATTCAACATAGATGCTCCAAGGCCTCCAAGGTGGTGGCCCTTTATTCTTTCTCATACACTTCCAAGATATGGATATCAAACGAAAGGTTTTTTTGAGAAACATACGAAATACAAAATAGGATACTAAAAACACATTTTATAATAAACGCTTTCTACACTCACAGCCCCACACTAGGATTTCCTGTGTCGTGGGTGCCATAGACACACACATAGACAAATACACAAATACCCAGACCCAGAAACAGAAATCTAAATTCATCATATTCATTTCGATATCTGTCTGGCCGGGGTCGAACCCGGGACCCTTTGCGCGTCAGACCAGTATGGTGGCCGCTCCGCCACGCTGGTCGTCAAACTGATTCACCATTGACATTGACAAAAAAAAATTAAACCAATTTATTTCAAATTGGTCCGAAGTACTTTGCAAAGATGCTTTTCACTTGACGCTAAGTGGTAGTTGCAACCCCTGAACATGTATTGCCATCCTGATCCAATGGGATAATATGGTAACAAGAGTCTCAGTTAGTTTTTAGGGATCGCTGTCTGTCCGTCTGTCACAGGGCTATATCTCCGGAACCGTAACAGATAGACACATGATTTTTTTACAGAGGATGCATAACGGTGGCCGCTATAACAACAAATACTAAAAATAAAATAAAGTTGAATATTAAAGGGGGTCTCCATACAACAAACCGGATTTGTTCGGCATTTTTCGATCTAACTGTTAAACCGTACTAGGAAGACGGTTAAATTTTTTACAATCCGTTTAGAACTAGTAAACATATTTTAATATAGTCATTTTAATTTGATTATACGTTGTTTACGTATCATTCATCATCACCCCAACGCCATCTATTGTTATGTCATATAACTAAGCATTGTTGAAAATAATAAAATGAATAAAAATAAGTAAAAAATAATGTACATTTGTAAGGAAGCCTCCATGTGCGAGTTGCACTCGTTCTTGGTGAATTATTTATTTATGTATACTAATGAAGTATTAAATGAACATGCAGTCTACCTCATAGTAAGTGAGGACTATCGCCCTTATCGGTAAAAATTTTCTTGGGTCGGTTACAGAAGCGATGCTACCCCTGAGGAACGGAAGGAAGTTGGAATAACTCATGTGTCTCTCCCATTATACCAGAACACAGTAGCACACAGATGCTGATACAACCTGGATTACGGCAGATAAAACCCTTAATGGTTACTAATAGTACCCGTAATGGTACTCTAGTCTATCTACAGTATTCACAAAATACCTCGTTCTACTAGTTCTACTGGCTTCAAGGTCAGTTAACGTTGCTACACCTAAGCTTTGGCCACAAAGCTTTTTATGCCACGGACCACGGAGCTGACCACGGACCTCTCACAAGTGTACAACACGTGCCAAAATGGTCTCTAACAAGATTTATCAGCTAGCACTTAATGATAGCAACAGGGACATACCGACAACCAAAGCGTGGAAGCGTAAAACCCAGTACAAAAATATCGAGTTCCTTTTGGAACATCCAATACTTGAACAAATTAGCATATGTAAATTAAAATTATAATATAAGCATATACAAAGACATAACGCTGAAATTTCTCTCTGTATCCGAAGGTATTCGTTAATTTCGTATGTGATAATATATTGGTGTACATTTGTAAAACTTTTTTAAGCGTTACATGGAAATTCCATCGCTTTCTTATAAATTTAAAAAGACAAGTAAAAAATCTAATTTCTTGTTTAGGTACGTTTCATATCACGATTCTTAGAAGATAGATCAACAAATATAATTACAAAATCAAAATAGAACTATCAAGAGCAGCTCACACAAATAGAAACTTAATTAATTACAAAACAAAAAGCTCTTAAAAGCTTTTCATTTCAATCTCAGCGGAGTTGGGGTGCCGCCCTTCAGCTATCTCACCGCGCTAAATTCCATTGCGATTTAATTTTTTCATCCCTATCAGAAATACCTTTTGTCTAGGGTTTATTTTGTGTACACGTAACATGTTTGTAATTACATATGTTTACAGGTACTTTCACAGACCTGTATTTGTTTTGTACCCAATAGGTCTGGGGGTACTTTAGTAGTCAATAGTGTCGCATTTGTTATAGATATGAAATTAATCTTAATTATAGGTATTTCCACCTGTTAACATAATGTAAATGTATACAAGAAAACCAAATTCTTTCCTTTAAATAATTATGTAGGTACAATATCATACATTTAAATAAGTCTTGGGCTGGCGCTGTTAGAACCATTTTCATGTAACGTTATGGTATTAAAAGTATTATTTCGATGAAACAGCCCAATCAATAACAGTAATTCTTTAAAATACTATCTTATTACAGTGTTAGAATGGCGTAGGATAAGTTTTTGACTAATTTAATAGTTGTAAGAAAGTCACTAGAGAGCAACGTTACGGATAAAGAAAGTAGTAATTGCCACAGTAGTGTATCCATCTTCATATACATAGCCATATTTTTAGATATTTGATGAAGCGTAAATTAATATGGGGTAATACACCATGTACTTATAAATAGCGAAACGTGATAAGCAATGAATCTGTAATAGCTATTCATGACAGATTCAATCTCATTTTGAAATGATGTTAGATTTAGGAATGTTTGTTTAAATTTTTTCAGTTGTAAATTGGAGTAAAATGAAGGAGCGTCCCGGCGCGGGACGGAGCGGAGAATAACACATGGGGTGCAGCGAAGGGTGCGGCGGGGCGGCCCACTGAAAAGTGCGCGGGTGGGGCTGAACAAACTCGCGAGGACATACAACTGCACCCCCCAAGTATTATAATATTTTTATTGATTAAATTTAATGAGAAATTTTGTTCAAAGCTTTTCTATTGCACAAATTGGGGATATATTCCATGGTTTCCAGTACAGTATTACACTTTGTTTTTGATACATATCATATAACTATAGAAAATAATTCAAGTTAGTTAATTGCAAGGTCAGATGAATTAAACTACATAACTTAACATACACGTACATAATACAAAATACTTTAAGTGTATTTATTTACAGTTTATCTGATTGAGTGATGATATATGATTAGAGGACAAAATGAGTAATTAAAAGTCTTTCATCCAAATATAGCTACGTAGAGGCTTTCATTTACATGCTATAATAGCAACGTCTTACAAGACCAGTAGCAATATCTCTGCAGGTATATCTACTGAACCTATCTATCTATTGAACGATTAAGTAACTGTTTCTTAACTTCAAGTAATGCCAATTTAACATACTTAGTTTTTATTTAACGATAAAGCTATGCATAAGTAGCAATAATTAAACATCGTAGAGCGTCCAAAGTGGTTGTTTAAACACAATATATTTTAGATAAGATTACAACCGTAATAGAAAGTGTGTCACATTCGCGTTTGAATGAATACGTATCCGGTCGTAAATCTTACGCAAGCACCGTTCGATAAGTAAAAAGCTAGTAAACGTGTAAGAAAAACATTTCCTGCGCGGCTCGAGTTGTACGTCCCTCTAGCATGTACTCTCAAATAGGGGAACAAGCATTTTAGCATTACCCCCGTGCACAACTCTTCCCGCGGGGAGGGGGAGGCCCACGGCGACGTAAAAATCAATATGCTGGAGTTGTTAAATCACGCTTATAAACGAGCACTCGTCTTCGTTTCATTCCTAAAATTGTTCAAGTATATGAGTTTAGTTTTCATTAACATCCTTTAACACGAAACCCGTAGGGCTAATCGATATCACTTTACGACGTCCTTCTTAAAGACGTTGGTATGAACTTATCTTAAATTACGAGTGATTGCCGAAATTTAGGGTCCGAGCCTTTATTGGCATTCGATTATCTTGACTTTGATATAAATTATAAAATACTTTTCATTTTTATATTAAGAATGTATTCTTATATTAATATCATCAATATCGGTAGTATTTAATATGTTTGTAGGAATGCAAACAATTTTACTGATTAAGGTAAGTAATTCACTCAAGGCATCCGTGAAAAGAAAAGAATGTGCCAGCTGATCGCCGATGTTGCATACTTGAGTCACATTTTTTCTCCTCTCGGTTTAATTTTTTTTTTGTGAAATGAACACGGGAAACTATAGTAGTTAATGAACTAAAAGATAGTGTTAAAAACTAAAATAACTAAAATAATTACCTATAATTGTTCAAAAGATTATTGAGGTTGTTGAAGTTAAAGCTTTTAAAAGTGGACATCTTTATTTAAGATCCTAATAATGAATATTATAAAAATAATTAGCATTGTGCTATTTACTTACATATTTGGATTTCTTCGAATAATATTGCATACTAAACTCATATGTATACGAAGTATGAAGGAAAACACAATTAATTCAAACAAATAATACACCCTGCTACACAAAACATGAGAATGGGGCCGAATACCTCCACACACACAATCCACACAAACAAGCTATGTCAATAATGGCGTTCGTTTAGATCAGAATTACGATTACATTAAATTGTACAAGGGACTGCTTGCGATAATCTTCGAATCTATTGTGAAATTATAAATACAATTCTCTGACTTGATTAAAATATCGACGTCTGTATTATTACAATATACTCGTACTTTTGAAGAGGGGGAATAGAATATCGTTATATTAGAGCAAGTACACTTAGTATGATGTTCATATTACCCATATATTTCCAATCAGTTCTGATACAGTCCGCTAGGAGCGCTGATTGGAAATGTATGATCAAATACGTAAACAAATACAAAACAGTCATTTTTGTAACAACGTAAAAACTCATACTAAGGGTACAGTTTATGTTTGCAGACATTCAACGTGTCATACACGGGCCGTGGTAGACAAATTAATCTCATATTTTCCAAACAAGTTGTATTAACGTATTTATATTTATGATTAACGCCTGCGCAGACTCGGTCCGTCCCTGTCGATAATATTGTAAAGCAAAATATTACACTGCCACGACCCATCTCTATTACGTTCAATGTATGTAAAACTGCTAGTCCGCTCTGAATATAGAAATGAATTGCGTGGCCATAGCAAAATGTATTACTTCACCTGCTCGCAACAACTTCAGAGCAGACAAGCAGTTTGGCGCGGACTATACATACACTCGTTAATAAATATTGATAACTTCTATCGAATTTAGTGTAACTAAGATTTAAAAGCTCCCATAAAAATGAAAATAAGAAAACTCCCAAATATAATATAATCTATCTAAGTATTTACAAACTATAAATCTATATACAATATATACAAAAAATATAATTTAAACAAAAAATAAATATTAAAACTTAAGGAAATATAAAATTAAATATAAAACAATGAGTCCAAATCACTGCCTCCCGGTAGAGTCCCAAGAATGCTGGAATGAAGAATGAAATATAATTAAGTATTATTTTTAATTCCTTATTTAAAATTTTATTGAAATGGGTAATAATTGTAATTTTATTTTGAAATAGCTGACACTCCAATTTTATTTATATGTACAGATTATAATAGCAAATAAAATATGTACTTATTACCTTCATATGATAGTTACACACCCGTTATCAATAATCAATCTGTCCAATGTTTTTCCTACCAAGCATCGTTACTTCAAAATTTCTTTGAGCTACAATTTGTCAAATATCGATCTTTAATAGGCAAAATTTGGATAGATCGAGTATTAATAACAAGCGTTAGTAGGGTACACGTGACTTTACGCCTTTCATAGTAAAATTTTGTTATTAATAATTGTAATAAAAAGCAATCGATCGAGCCTTACTGCTGTCGCTTTAGTATTCAAATTACAGAATAAATCTCCCGAAAACATCTGTCTGTTCATCTGAATACGCCAATATCGCTATCTACTCGTTCCAAATAAATTATGATGAGGCTTTCACCATTGTACATACACGTAGTAACCCTTAGTATGAGTTTTTACGTTTTTACAAAAATGACCGTTTTGTATTTGTTTACGTATTTGCCCATACATTTCCAATTAGCGCCCCTAACAGACTGTATTAGAACTGGTTATAGAAATATATGGGAAATACGTAAACAAATACAAAAACAGCCATTTATGTAAAAACGTATAAAGGGTACAGATTTATATTCAGGATTAATGAATACAGACATTTGTTTGCTTATAGTCGGCACCCTGACAGAATAGTTTAGTAAACAATAAGTTGTTTGTCTATAAAAATAGTAAGGCATGCAATTCTGTTTAACTATAAATAGTAAGTTAATCATAACAGCCCGGTCACCGAACTCAAAAAGGGCCACAGATTGCTGTACGACTCTCTAAAATACTGTATACTTACTATAGTTATAGTTAGATACGTAAGAACTTATCTATCTATGTGTTATTCAAGAAAAAAATATTTTAATGATTTTTAATTAATAAATTGAATAAGACATTTTTCCTATATGTTATTATTACGATAAAATGTGAAATAGTTACCTAAAAGTAAAAAGTAATATTACTTGTCCCGTTAAAGTGGGTCACCTCCCGAACCCCGCACCCCCGCTCCCCTTCCTCGGAGCCGTCTCTCGTCCGCCCGCGACTGTCCCCACTACCCACCACCCTCCAACATTCATTGTGCCGCAATATATTTCTTTTTATGTGCAAACAGAAAAGTCATTTATTTAAATTTTCTCACGAATTCGCATCGCAATTTTATTATATTATATTATCTATATCGCATTTAGATTGCTCCGAATTTCATTACGGATGCTCATATACGCGTACACGAATGTTTGAATTGAGCACCTTTCAATACTTACAAATGTGCTCGTAATTTGCAACACTTATTTCGTCAAATCCACGAAATACATTTTCTTTAACCCAATTTAATTTTTAGTTAAAATGTCTGTTTATATTGAGTTTCATCTATCTTTGGACCGACCTCGCGTCGTCGCTATTATGTCCCCAAATAATTAAATTGTGAGCGCTTGACGTTGTACAGAATAATATTAAACTCAATCACATTGCCAAGATCACATCAACAGAGAAAGTTAGAATACCAATTATTACAATACAAAAGGATATTAGAATAGATGAGAAGATTAGATTTGTTGTTCATGTAAATTATATATTATCTAAGTTCTGTTGCCTATTTTTTAATGAATGTATATAATGGGAACAAACAACTATGGAGCCGACTTGATAAAGAAGTGGTCACTGCCGCCCATGAAAATCTGTAATCACCCAAAATATTAATTAGACTCTCCTGAAGTGGACGTGTCTGTATACGTTGCTACCATTGTTGACCAAGTTGAAAGTGTTTCTCCCTTAACACTACCTCCGAACCGGTACACACAACGCCTACCACTGTTCTTATAAGGCTAAATAAATGTGACTGTGGTGCTTCTGGAGTTCAACCACGAAGATCTCTACCACCCATCAACTTTATTTTAAATAATTTATAATTTGCCATTAAACCAAATCTTAGATCGACCCATGTAACAAAAAGGTGACTGTTCTAATGGTATAAAGTCTATAAAGGGTCCAATATTTAATACTCATCTAATCTAGGTGAAACATTCACCTCTTTTATTAAATGGAAAAATTGAGGCCAATCCAGTTTTGGCCAGATCTACTTTTGTCAGAGCGTCTTTATTACATCTATCAGGTGACGTATAAAATTCACCCGATGTCAAAATAAGTGTACCCCTTCAACAATTTCAACTCAACTAAATATCTGGCACACTAAACTAGCGTCTCTCATCAAACCCATTCAAAATAGCACACAACCGAGTTACTGCTGTACTCTAACACTTTTAAACTTTTGACAAGGCAGACAAGTAAAATAGCACTTCTTCATTTGACAATAGCACTGTACCTATACCTAATCCAAATAAATAATATGAAGGTGGTAGAACCTTTTGTGGTTCGACTCCGGCGGCACCACCGCCACACCTATTTCTGCCTAATAACAGCAATGTTAGGCGCTGCTGTGTTCCGTTTTGAAGGGAGTGGTAAGGGAGACATGCTTTTTCGAGGCGTTCCAGCTTAGTCCTCAGGGGTAGCGGCGTATCTGTGGCCGACCACATGTAGGAATATCTAATCCTATCTGGGGTTGATTACAGATGTCCATGGGCGGCAGTAGCCACTTACCATCAGGTGGACTGCATACTCGTCTGCTACTCCTATATTATAAAAAAAATCAATAAAGTATTTGGTGATGAGTTGCTTGTTAGGACCAAGCCCCTTAACCTGCATCACCGATAGGTTTTGGTCTGAATTGAACTGACTTCTTCACACTAGACATAGGTGTAATGGTGGTATGTTCCCGGTCGAACAATACTAATTCTATCAGAAAATTCTACACCTTTTCTCATGAGCCTTTCATACTTCTGTCTTCATAGACACATCCTATCTTTTCTCAGTGTTAGTCATGTTTCCTGGGTCCAACTACGCAGATATTCTAGGCCGAAGTTGTTGCCGAAGGAATGAGTAAAAAAACATAAGATTCTCAAAAGTGTGAATCCTTCAAAGCACGCATGGCCAGCGTGTAAGATTAAGGCCTTAATTGATTAGACTTGAGAGAAGAACAAGGAACAAGGGGTTCAGCCGTGGTACAGTGCTTATTTGGTCTTGAGAGGAGACCCCTTGTGCAGCTATGGTACAGAAATATATAGACAATTGTCTAGTTTTTACAGTATTATATTAATTAATTGATTTAGGCGTGAGAGAATTCAAGGAACAAGGGATTTAGCCGTGGTACAGTGCTCATTTAATCTTGAGAGGAGACCCCTTGTTCAGCCATGGTACAGTAAAATGTAGACAATTGTCTAGTTTTTACAGTATTATAATAACCAACTTCTTTAAAAGGTGGCAGAAGCTATATAATTTGACCGGGGAGGTACCATCGCTTTACCTATATCTTGCATGTAATGTTTTTACGTTTTAGTGGAAGTGGGTTAACGCTGTCTGACTTTTTTATTTTTTTTTAATTTTTTTATAATATCAGCAGCAGACGAGCATGCAGTCCACCTGATGGTAAGTGGCTACCGCCGCCCATGGACATTTGTAATCAACCCCAGATAAGATTAGATATTCCTACCTGAGATCGGCCACAGATGCGCCGCTACCCCTGAGGACTAAGCTGGGACGCCTCAGAAAAGTCTGTCTCCCTTACCACACCCTTCAAACCGGAACACAGGAGCGCCTAACACTGCTGTTATTAGGTAGAAATAGGTGTGGCGGTGGTGTCGCCGGAGTCGAACCACAAAGGGGTCTACCACCTTCAAACTTATATATGTCTGACTCATATATGAGGTGACCATCCTAGTCTGGAGGAGTGTCAATGCGTCTGTAATTGATTTCAGGTAGAACTGCTTGTCTATATCGATACCTTAATTTGCAAACCAGCCACCACCACTTTTTTTCAAAATGTTTTTTTTTTATTTATTTTGATAATAAATGGCGTTAAACGAAATCAAAATAAATAAATAAATCATTTTGAAAAAAGTGGAGTAGGCTGGTTTGCGAATTAAGGTATCGATATGGAGTTACAAATGTCATTGGGTGGCAGTGGTCATTTATCATCAGAAGCAGTGCATGCTCGTTTGCTATTTCAATCTTACAAAAAACATTACTCCAAAAATGTTATTTACGTTTGCCTTGTATTTTTTGTCTCGATTTCTCTGAAATTTGTAAATTGATTTACGTGATTCCTATTTTGTTGTGAAGACTTTTAAATATGGTGATGATCTCATGGCCCCAATGGAACTGAATCAAGTAAATTTTATGTAACAAAAATGTTAACACATACGATAACTTAGGTATTATCCTAAATCTTTAGTTAAATTAGAATCATAGTATATTTGCTAATTTGATAGTAATATAGTGTGTATCAAACAGATTTAATATCCACATTTAAGTAATAATTTTTAACTACCAATTTCTCAGTTTCGGCGATTCGGGTGCACTGCCCATATAAATTATTTATCTGTGGTAATGGTAAGCTTAAATTTGTGTGTAGGTAAATCAAAATTCCAGATTTCAATCATATACGTCTGAAGAAGGGTCTGATAAGATTACTTTGAGATTATGAAGAAATGCGTGAGTCCGTGTAAGCTACACGTTACGTTTACGTTACGTTAATATTGTTGCCACTAACATGACCATTTCTTTCCACTTCCATTTTTACGACCGATTTTGAAAGAGCTTTTTAGTTGTAGATTAATGGTTTATTTGTAAAGATAATATTTAGTAAACAGAAAAGTTACATAGCCCAGAAATTTTAAATATAATAGAATTTTGCTCATTTGTATTATATTTTAAAATCGGGATTAAAGCACATTTCCTTTTAGGTTCTGCATCTGGGCACGGGCGCCCACAGGGAAGGCCTGCAAAGGGCCTGGAGGAAACTGCGCCGTACCGTTCCAGACCCCGATTGTTGGCAGAAAAATAACTTACCAGTCACCCCGTGTCAGTTCATAGTAGATAATTTACCTTTAATGTTCTTTGTTTTATGTGGAATTCTGTACGTTTTTATTTTTTTTAATTATATTTTTATGTAAACTTTAAGAGACCGAGTATGCCTACATGATAGTAAGTGCTCTATGCTGCCACCCATGGACCTCGGAAAAGTATGTCTCCCCTACCACACCCTTAAAACCAAAGCACCGTGGTGCTTACGTGGTCCACCGCTGTTATAAGGCAGAAATAAAAACTAAAAACGAGGTACAAATACACTCCGTTTTTAATTTATAAAACAACGGTAGCAAGTGAACATGCATCACACCTAATATGAGGTGCTTAGTGTGCGCCGACCATAGATTTTAAAACCTTCGTTCGGTTTTAAAATCTATGTTTCGGTTTTCGACCTGATCTATCCCATAAAATTGTGACAACCATCATATATTAATACAATAACACAGACTTAATCTCTACTGTTATATGGCAAAGAAGTTGTCTTTGTAATCGAACCAGTAAAAATAAGGGTTACCCATTAACGTAATAGTTAATGTAATGTATAATGTGTATATGTGTATGACTCTACATCCAAATTGTTACCATCAATCCAATTGTATTCCTAGAAGGAAAATCTTGTTTATCTTCCGACACTTAAAACGTCATTAAATATGTACCACAATAATACTAAAAATGCACTATAAAAATAAATAACAAATATGTAACGAATGCTTGCAATGAGCGCGCAACAACATATAAAAAGCGAGTTATCGCGCTCATTCACTACACCTCGATAAAGTGATGTCCCGCCGTAAATTACTCACGCACCTAAACTCGTCAATTGTATCAACGCAATATTATAGACTACAGGCCAGTGTTGAAAAAGTTATGGGTCATTTGAACCACCAGGTGACCTATCTAGAACGATATAAGAGCATAAAATAATAAGATTCAGCACTATGCCGTCACTTGTAAGCTGTCCAACAGAGTGCAGATGAGAATTCAAAAGTACAGGTCGAGTGAGTACATTTTGGTCACATATTTTTGTACGACATTCTTACCACCGATAGATCCATTAAAAATAATAAGAAAACGCACAGTGCCGTACAAAAATGGTGCGCCACAGAGTCGGTATTTTTTGTTATTTTCCGACAATTACCGGGGTAAATTTAGTCATTTGATTTTGTATGGCATCTGTGTCATACTATTTCAATACTGCTTTTAATCCATTATTCCGCAACGCCGTACAAAAATCATGCGACAAGGGGAAAAAATCGAGAGTTGCAATCCCCTCTCTTTCCATAGTCCAGGGGGTGATTTAGGAAATGCAACATGGGCCTGTAGTCTATTAGTGAATTTGACATTATTTCTATCGATACAGACCGCGTTATTGTATATAGGTACAGTATCGTACCAGAAAACAAGTTAGCACGCTTAATCCGCCCACCCCCGTAAAGCGATGACACACCGTAACTTTAACTCACTCACCTAAGCTCTCCGAATTTTTATTGGCGAATTACCGAATTTCGTAATTCCTTCTGTAGATACAGACCACTTCTTAGTGCATAAGTACAACAACGTAGAAAAAGTGACTAAGCGTAGGTACTCATTCACTCAGCCTCAGCAAAACGATGTCTCTCCATAAGGCTACAGCCTTTAAGCTTTTTACACCAAAGATGTACCTTGCAGCTAAATGGTGTGCGAAATCGAAGCTAAGTTACGAAGATAAGATAAGCTAAGTGAGTAAGATGACCAAGTAAAATACATAGCTACACCGGTCGCAACCTTTTGGTCGCGGTTGGTCAAGTGCGATTTGCACTTGACCAACGGGGTTTTGAAGATTTAAAGATTACGGTTCTCTGAAAACTAAGAGTGAAGCTCTATAAGTCTGTATAATAGAAGTAGCAAAAGAGTATGCAGTCTACCTGATAGTAAGGGGCAAGTGGCCACTGCCACCCAAGAGTATCCATAATCAATACCAAGCAGGATTTGAGTTCTACCTAAGGTTGCTGAGATACGTTACTACTCCTGATAATACAAAAAGCAAATTAATTCATTCATTCAAAGGGAATCCAAGCCGTAGCCCACACTGGACATTGCAGATTCACGCTCACTTTGACAACCATAAGCTAATTCAATCGTACAACCATTTGATACTACGAAACTTGTATCCGAAACTTGCTCCGGAAATCTGCGGAAACTACGCAAAAGATTTTGTTTTGTAAATGCATTATTTAACGACTGTTTTCTGACGTGTCTTTGTTTCTACATTTAGAATAATGAAATAAATACTATTAAATTATTTTTAGTTACATACATGTAGATGTAGATTATTTACATGTATATAATTTTTATTTTAAAACGAGTATGTTGCAAACATTTTTTTTACAAACTCTTCAAAATACACGATAAAATACCCTATGTTAAATCCTGTGTACTTCAAAGATAACATTTATTATTTACAAAGGTGGTTTTATCTATTTGTTTATGTCATACATACAGGCAAATTTATCAAAAATAAATTAGTTATTATGAAATTATATACAGGGTGAATTTTTAAAACGGGCCTTCAGGGGCAACTCCGAAACTATAAGGATTAGCGAAAAATGCTGAAAGGAGTTACGAGGCCGATTTTGATAAAAACTAAAACTGCATCATTACTTTTTTAAAATAACTTTTTCCCTAGCCGGGAATCGAACGAGTTCATTTTGAAAAAAAATAACACCCTCTATATTATTCCACTATCTGATAGTGTTGCTTATAAGGATCATTCGTTTTTAAAATATCTTTTTCAAAATTCTTATTCTATTAACTCAGTAGCCATTTACCGTCAGATGCACTGCATGCTCGTTTACCTCAATATTATAAAAAAAGTTGACATGACAAACATGACAATACTAATTGTTTTTATTCTATCGTTGAAGCCGTATAAGTAATATCTGTTGAACGGTTTTGTTTTTTCACGAGGTAAATCATTTGTTCCGGATCTGTGTGGTTATCCCGTGATCATCCGCGCATCGCCCGAAGCTCCCGATCCATCGTAGCGTTCACACGCACTATTAGGGTTTATCCCCACTGTTATCCAGTCTCGGGCTGAAAAAACGCAGTTGCACTCCGGCCTAATATTCTTCTATGATAAACAAGGAGAAGGTATGATTATTTTTGCTAGCAAGCTTCCATGTTTAAATTTCACTATGCCTTATAGTCTACCACTTACCCTGTTCTTCGGAAGAGGGACTACTAATGTATAGGCATGGATTGAATATCATCAGCGAAAAATTATTAGCTTTGCTGTCAATGGAAATTAGTAAACTATTTTTTAAAATGTCACCACAGGTACTAACTATAGGTACCGAATACCTATATACCTACGAGTGATTTTGAAAAATCTTCATAAATATGCCTAATTAATTGGAATTAAAAAAAAAATTAATTAGAAACATTGATAAAGTTATGAAATAATAAAAAAGTGTTAAAATAATTAATAAGCAAAATTATATCAGTCATTTCTATCGCTCTTAGACATAGTACCTACTTTAAATGAAAACTAAGATATACTTTTTTATTTGATGTGTTAAAATTTCACTTGTGTACCGGAAAAAAGTGGACGGAGCGTAGGCAAAGTGACTGAATGATAGTGTGGGTTGACGCTTTGACAGCTGACAAACTCGTTTATGTTCGCATTACGTATGTAGGGACAACATTTGTAAACAACTCAACGCCGTGACTTACTCGCGAAATCTACACAAATCCTCATGGGATGGTTTGTGTAGATAAATCACGCGTGCATTGCTCACGTGTACGTGTAAGTAGTATGAGGTAGAGATACTCTATGCATCGTTCACAATAATAAATAAAAACAATGCTTTTTATTTAATTGTCATGATTTCAATGGGGAAATATTTATCTTTCAGGGGAAAAGTAAACTGTTAATAAGACGGAACAAATACGCGAAAGCCCGTTATTTTATCGTACAATGTTATCACCGGCATCTACTGTCATAGAGCAATGATTACTGTTGTAAACAGCGTCAAATTACTCAAATGATCAGGCAAGACGGCTAAGTTTGACGTCGCAACTTTAACCCCCAATTACCGGTTGAATGATCCGTTGCCTTCGAAAATCGACTAGGGGGTCACCGAAGACGTTTCGCAAAAAAGCGTGGTGTTTATTTTCATTGAGATGGGATATAAACAGGGCTGTGGCACAAGTGCGGGCGGGGTCAGTAAAGTTAGTGTCGGCTCGTAAACGTATCGGGCGGGGGCTACCGCTCGCCGCCGCCCCGCGGCGACCGCACTCGACACGCTGCCGCACGTCGCCGACGCTCTGAATCGCACCCATTCAAACATTCGCATTCAATGGATATACCTTGCGAATATTTTTTGCTGTTGCTAGTTACATACATTAAACCAATGTCGGAATGTATGACGATCGTGGAGGTATGATATTTTAAAATTTATGACAAAAGAAAAAGCGCGAAATTAAGAGTAATTTAAATTATGCCATTTCATTTTGCCCTGATATGCCTTTTCAGCATAAAATCTTTATGAAATACATATATTTATTATAATTTTATCCTGAAGAAACAACACCATTATTTCTGGAGTATATAGAGGCCACCATGCATAAAGTGCCTGATGCACGCATTACAACAAAAAACTTAAAAAAATGTAAAATCATCTAAACATAGAAGCTCCTCCTTTTTTAAAAGTCGTTTTAAAGTACACACACACAATACGCTTATAATGATAACCATAATTTCTGGTTGTATATAAAAGTATACCTAAAATTTTATCTATATGTCATGGTATTTAGCTTTTATATTTACCTTTCAAGCTATTTTGTATCATTCATGTTGTATGATTATGTCAAGTCAGGTATGAATAGGTCACAAAAACGAATTTATATTTTTGAAATTTATTTACTTACCAAATAGCAAATATATACTTGTGTAAGACAAATAAATCTATACAATTTCCGGTTTGATATTAAAAGAACTGCAAAGATTAAGTGAGGGTATGTCCATAATAGGCTCCCCTGGGAAAGGCGGCGGCGGCGGCGTTCCGACAACAGACAGCGGGTGTCAGCCGCCACGTGCTACCCAAGGCCACTCGCTTAGTGTCAAGGTCATTGCCACTCCAGCTCGGTACACGCGGCACCCACGCTTCTCCTGTCACCACAAATAGACCGACCCACTCAAAACAACCGTAACATGCTGCAACTACTACACACCACGTGCCAACGACGTCGGAACAACAAAGCAACAACTGCAACTCTGCACCTGACTACTGGTCTGGTTTGGCGGCAATCGGCACGCTCATTGTTTCTCGTATTAGTCGCGGAATCCTTCGCGCACTACCTACATTAGTTGTGGTGATATAGACGTGGATCCCACATTCCACATATGCTAAGATCCCTATCCATCTTCATTGGGTTACTGCCAACGCATACGTAACCTTTATAGGCCCTCTATTTGGGAGTTTCGTACTCTGTAACATAACCTCATTGAATAGGCTATTTCAGGATTAGGAGAGGCTTTTCCATGCATAATAGTGAAAGAAGAAGTAAGTATGATGTAATTAGAAGCATGATAAAATGAAAGTTAAACTTGTTGTAACCAATTTCTTTACGCCTTTAAAAAATTACGCAAAACAAACAATTGAAGAGATGTCATAAAAATCTTTTCTATTGTGTCTTATATAAATTCGCTTTATCGAAAATTAGTTATCGTTATTATAAGCGTATATTATTAATACTCTACATACGAGTAATTACATCTGCGAGTAGTTATTATTACTGCCATGACTACTTCTCCGATCTTTTGTATTGCTTCCAAGCTTATTTATCAAGTAACTCCTAAACCAAACTACACTAAGAAAAATAACATCGAATCGAAACATAAAATGTATCATAACTTGAAAAGTTTGGCTGTTGCCGTAATACTAGTACTTATGTCGCACAAAGATGTCTGGTGAAAAATGTTTATCAGAAAAATATTATAATCAATTCGGGTTTTAAACTTAGGCATATCATCGACAAATATGAAAGCTTTTTGAGCTTTTCTTAGCAAACCCTTCTCCCCTATCAGTAGCCTTATCTAATTAAGACGGCGCTATTACTACGGCTCTACATATGCGGTACAGTAACGAGTAACATCAAATTAAGGTTTAAGCTAAACAGAAAACATTAATGGGACCTTAATTCGCGATTAAGGCGAACATAGTATGCGGGGTGAGCGGTGGCGTGGAGACGAAGGCTGCGGAGTGCATGTGCGGGTGTGTGGGGGGCAGGGCGCGGGGCGGGCGGGGCAGTCGCGCCGCGGGCCGCCACTTCTCTGTACTCGAGGAGCCCCGGTACACCTCGGTTTCCGGCGGGTGCTCCCTCGCGGATTCGCAAGTAAATCCTGCTGCGCCGGGTCCGCGTGCCCCGCGTGCCGGCCACGTGCCAACTCGCCCGCTGACGGTGACGACACCTCGCTATACGCGTAC
Source organism: Epargyreus clarus (assembly GCF_041222505.1). NCBI lineage: Eukaryota > Metazoa > Arthropoda > Insecta > Lepidoptera > Hesperiidae > Epargyreus > Epargyreus clarus. The sequence continues at coordinate 8,886,982 of NW_027332233.1, forward strand.
CCACCTTCATTGATAAAACTCAGTAATTACCGACGATCAACGTTGCAATATTGCCTTGTGAACGGACTTCTACAAATACACGTCGCAAACAATAACAATTTTATTAGGCTTATAAATTGCTGAGGAACTTTGTGAGACTATCGAACTCTATTTATACTTAAAGTTAATTTAGTAATTCAACAGTAATAAATATTTGAAAATTTCTTCAAGGAAATATGATAATAGTTTGTAAGGATAATATAACAGTTAAAGTGATAAACATAGTTTTAATTTAAATTTCAATCAGTATTTTCTTTAAGAATGCAAGTGTAATATCTGTCGAAAAATAAACTTTTAACTATAATAAAGTTAATGTAGTAAACTTATATAGTAACCTGCTCTTAAACTTAATTGTTCTATTTATAAGTACGTACTAAATGCTTTCGAATAGTTTATGTAACCTATAAAATATTTGTGCAATTTATATGATTACGCTTGAATTACACCAACTGTAAACAAAAAATAGTGACAAAACTATTAAGAAATACATTAGTAAATGGACCGTTGTATCTGGAAGTCAGTGAACGCGCATAGAGTCGATGAGTCAAAATGGAAACGGCTCAAACCACCGCGGACGACCAGGGGAGGACTTACAAAATTTATCACATGTATAAGGTAAGTATTATGGTATTTTTGAATAAATACAAATTTAAAAAATTGAACTATGCCTATCTGAGGAAAAGCTGTTTTCATGGTTCCGTTGCCAAATGGGGAAACGGAATTCATTTAATATCGTCCTGTCCGTCTTTCCGTCCATCCGTCTACCCGTCCATCACAGTCATTTTATTTAGTGACAACAATGCTTTGGAATGCATGGTAAAGTAACGAAAGTAATAATAAGAGCAGTCAACACGGTGGTAAGCAGGTACTGTCTCCTATGATCGTCTGGACCATGTAGAACAGGGGTTTTATCAAAAGCAAATCGCATAGATACACGATTACTTCTAAGAATTTAGATGGTCACCTCATGTGTAAAAGGCTTCCACAATCCACAACCTACTACCGAACCGCAAGAACTACTTCACGGTAGCAGTAGATGTAGCGGTAATACCTCCCCGGTTAAACCATATTGGTCCTATCAACTTTTAAATATGTACGAGTATCTATATTTCATCTATCTTTTAAATATCAGAAGCACCACCGCACCACTTCTATCGTATAATAGCAACGTTAAGCGCTGTTGTATTTTGAATATAAGAGTGTGGTGATGAAGATATTCTTACACATTTTTTTTAAGGTTCCAACATCTCAGGCGTGATCAAATTTGTGGCCAACTCCAGCTAAACCTTGCGGTCCTAGATTGAAAGGACGGATTAGAATGTATTTGTTATGTTTGAAATTGACAACAGATTGTTCATGATTACGTACTATCAGGTGGATTGCGAGCTCGCTTTCATATATATTTTTATAATAAAACATTATATTAAAAGCTTCTAAACTATACAAAATTGTTTCCAACCGATAAAATGATATTCATCATGACCACGGAACCCTCCTCCTCCTGTCTGAACTCCTCGTAAACTCCTGCCTGTATCCCGGCACACAACACTGTTTTTCTTCAAAACTTATATACCTATTTGTATGATGATAATGATAGCTCATTTATCCGTTTGCAAACGGCCCTTAAAATACTTTAGTTTTAAATACCTTATCATATTTATATAAATATTTGTATAAAAAATAACATAAAATTAATAGTTTACGTAAGTAGAGCCACGCATTATTGCCCGTTACCACTTACTTAATGACACTTATCTACACTAATATTATAAAGAGGAAAACTTTATGTTTGTTTCATTGTAATGAATAGGCTCAAAAACAACTGGACCGATTTTAAAAATTCTTTCACCATTCGAAAGCTACATTATCTACGAGTAACATAGGCTATATTTTATATGAAATATATTTCATAAATAGATTTTGAGGCGGTACAAAGTTTGCCGGGTCAGCTAGTCTACTTAATATTGATTGAGTATACTATTATTATATTGACCATAATCTGACTACATTATGAAAATAGGCTTAACTATTGTATACAGCATCTTAAATATTGTATAATAATCTTTTAACTCTATATAATAAAGATCTTTTTACTATCACGTGGATTTGTGCCCCCATGCGAATCCGGTCCGTATACATGCCAATCGCATCCTTATCATTTCGTAGATAGTTTACCTGTTATTTTGATGTCGATTAACATACATATAAGGTAAGCATTAATCTTCAGGAGTAAGAAATAATCGTTAATCAACTTTAGGAAGAACCTTGTCAATAAGTACTTATGCGGCAGAAGCACATACCATCAGGAGGACTGCATGATCGTTTGCTACTTCAAACTCATAATTAAAGTCACACACGCGAATACAGAAAGACTGAAGTATCTAAATCACGCATGAAGATAAGACGAAAACGTTCTAATAACATAACTGTTCACTATTTCGGACTGGCCGCAACACTAAAATGAAATAAAATATAAATTCAAAATTTTAAACATTGACTTTTCTGTCATAACACAGAGAAACATACAGTCATTACTAAGATTCCGTCAAGGAACGACTTCATTAACACTATTTATTTGTCACGGAATTTTCGGATCTTCGGACGCAAGAAAAAAAAAAGATACCGGCCGAATTGATAACCACCTCCTTTTTGAAGTCGGTTAAAAAGTAGTGCGTGGTACATCATTCTGGCCAAGTCGCCAAAGCAAATGTTCAACACTAAGTTATATTTGTATAAGTTCAGATATATCTATTTACTTGCAATATTATCACTAGTACACAAGGATTCAAAAATAGATTTCGGATATAAGCCAACGAAATTCTTACAGTAACATATTCGCTAACTAAATGAGACTCACTGTTTGTATAAAAAGATCATCTACTAAGCGATGTCCTGACATTGGAAGAAATGTTTTTTCGTGTATCGAAAGACATGTTAAGCCGTCGGACCCAGTTTTGTCATCAGATAAAAGCCGATTAATTCATCGGAGGCCTTACAGGCGATTTGAATACATTCTAAGCAGATTCCTTACTACCTTCTTTCTTTAGTCCTCGTTGGAGCATCGCGGTGGAGTATACTCCGGGCCTTCCCTATAAAGAAACTCCAGCACAATATTGGGATATAAAAAGGGTCACCGCCAATAATATTTTACATAAATATATTCATGAATTGTAGCTAAAGCACTTCTTATTGCTTTTTCTCATAGAGTCGGATGAAAAGTAGAGTAGGTACCTACATCACTCGGCCGCAAAATTGTTTTCCTCGGGCGACGAATATTGAATCTACTTCTATTTAAGAATCCTTCGCTTTACTCTGGATTCGAAACAGCACCGACCCCCATAAATAATATTTTTGTATTTATGTAATAATCATTGTATGGATCAAACACTCATTTCGATTTATGACATGTTATCGCACTTTTATAACACTAATAGAAACTAAATAAAATTCTATTATTTTAGCACGGGTGGCTTTAAAACTCTTGAAGAATGTATTGCCTTAAATATGCTACATGGTATGGTAAGAGTATGCAACTAGAAAGCAACATTAAAGATTGCTGCCATATAATAAAAATAAGTGTGACTGTAATGCCGACGTATTCCGGCTTTTAAGACGTTTTTCCACCACTTTTATTATAAACAAAACAAAAGAATTTGTTGATATGATAATGGTAATTTACAAAAATACTAGGTGCGTGGATTCCAACGTCATAAAGATAGTGTTATAATTATTTATTGACATTTTGTAGTATAGTTTTCTTATTTTATAATATTGAAGTAGGAAACCAGCAGGTGTATATTTGAAAGTAATGTAAAGTGACTCCTGTCACCCATGGACATCTGCAATCAACCCCTGATAAGATTATCTTATCTCACCTCAGGTAGAATCTTCCTACGTGAGATTGGCCACAGATGCTATCCCCGAGGACCAAGTAGGAACGCCTTGGATAAGCATGTCCTTTAACACACCTTTGAAAGCATAATATCGCAGCGCTCAACGCTACTGTTATCAGGCAGAAATTGGCGTGGCGGTAGTACGTCCTGAGTCGAACCACAAAGTTTTGACTTCATCGTAGCAGTAAGGTAGAGACCACTTAAAACTGGCGTTTCTGTTGTATTAATCGGTCCAAAAGTGCGAAATCATAAGGGAAAACATATAGAGACTACGCGGCTACATGACACGAAAACAACTGAACAGAAACATGACCGCAAATAAAACCTAGTTCATAGTAAGCATACTAGTATAAAATGATATTTCATTCTTCAGGACAAGAAATGAGTTAGATTGTAATTTTTTCAGCCGAAACTACGTAGATTGAGAAAGATTAGGCCATAATCCACCGCGCTGGCCAAGTTCAAATTGGTAGACTTCACATACATCCGAACTCTGTTTTTTAAAGAATTCTCAGGTATGCGGGTTTCTTCGCGATGTTTTCCTTCACCTTTTAAGTGAGTGATTATTAAGTTCTAATACGCACATAACTTCGAAAAATCAGAGGTCTGGGATGTGAAACTCAGACTCACTTAAATTATTTATTTTTATATTTCCGGAAGAATGATATCAAAACAATGCTGAAATATTTCGAACAAGTGCAAAAAGTTAGATCTCAGGTTATATAATTCCTCGGTAAAGCATGGAAGTTCATCCAAAAGGATCATAAAATCCATGATCCATCCAAATTTAATCCATGATTTCCTCTGAACTGCAAATATTGGACATCTGCAAGTAACCCAATCAGAATAAAAGTCTTCTCGCGTGTGCGAAAGAAACGCACTGTTTTGTTATTAAATTGTAACTGATTTTTGGAGATGGATGTATTGATATTTCTACTACAAATTAACTTACAATAAAATAAACCTTACAATAACTCTATTTATTAATATTTTTGGACTTGCATTAACGCAAGATACAAGTTGATGTTTAGTAATTTTAACTACTGGATTGTTGGAGAGACTCCACCCTGGGTGGTCAATTCGTCATATTGACAATATGGCTTTTCCGTTTTACTGTTTCATATTATAATATTTTTTCCGCCAGAAAATAATCAAAACTCTATCTAAGTAATCGTAGAACGTTATCACAGTATGTTCGATTTATGGGTATCTATAAAAAACTACTATAAAACTCAATACAAGGATAAACTTTTATAGAAAACCATAGTACGAACTCTAACAAATCATTCAACACTTCGTTGCGCTGAAATATGGACATGTTAGCTTCAAGTATGTAGAATATCACCCCTGTTTCGGATATTCCGCAGGCTTTAATTATACAGACAGACAATAATATTGGAAGATTGAAGCAACAATAGCGCCCTCAGCGTGCTGCGGCCGACAGGCGCACTAGTGGCACGCCGCGGCTCCCCGCTGCAGCGCGCGGTCCGACCGCCACGCAGTCTTCCCGCGCGGCCCGCACGTGTGTCTAGCGTGCCCATACACCGAGCTCAAAGTAAATCTTTCCGATCGGAATCGAACTAAAACTAGACTTTCAAGTGAGACAAATATACATTAAAATTGTTTGTGCCCCCCTCGCCGCCTGTGCCCCACGGACGTGATTACGTTACGCTACGCGCTGTGCAATAATAACTTTTGAAGTGCACTAATTAAAACAAATTGTTGTTTTATTTTTCGCTTCCTTAATAGACTAATTAGATTTGAACCTGGACCGGGATGCGTTAATTTACAACATTGAATTCATTGCACGGGTATTAAATTGGATATGTGGTGACATTAACTGAATGGTAGGTGTGTAATCAACTTTCTAATAACAATTAGTAATAGTAACTTTGTTTTGTATATAAAAATAATTATGATGTGTTTTTTGTTGTTTAAGAATGTATTAATAAGTCTTTCTTAACTTAAGTATAAGTAGAGCTATTGCTCGCCATCGCTCCCACAGGATTTACTACCTTCCAATACTTTATTCAACAAAACTTATGGATGTACATGTATGTACTTCTAAGACATACTCAAAATTTAAACGTCGACAATTCAACACTTTATAATTAATTATTTCATACATGTTAAACATTGATGTTGATTTTAAATATTTTCTTTATCGTTGTATATGTAAAAACATTTCGAAATATTCTTTCGAAAATTACTATAGTTACACGTTGTTACTTAATCCGTATTATTGTCGTTTATTATTAAACAAAATTCACACAATTTTGTACCTTTGAAGAATATCATTAAGTATACAAAATACATACATAAATGTAGATAAAATGTTATCAAGTGACAAAGTAGAGCATATCATTGATATCTTCAGATACACAGATAACGCATATTATTTATTAATGTCAATTAATAATAATAATATTTATGAATGATGATTCATAAATTTGTTGTAAACATTGATAACATAAATATGTTTAGAAAACCATAAACGTCATAAAGATTATAATTTAGGATCTTTTGGACAATTTAATTACAGATAATAAACAGGTAATAACTAAAGGCACAACTACATAACATTAAGCAAACTTACTTTTATTTAAGAGTTTAGAAAATTGCGGTTATTTTAAAATCGCAATCTTGCTTGTTTGCATTATATAAAAGTAATTATAAAATTTGTTTCAATGTTTTATGTGACATTACCGTGTACATTACAGCAACAATTTTAATGGGAATCTACTCAAATATACACAATGTTGTAGGAGGTGTCGATTATGTAGAGATTAATTTAATTATATGTTGATATTCAAGTATATAAATATTTTGTTTTATTAAAAGCAAAGTAATTGAAAATAAGTAAAGAATTAATACTTATATCATTTTATACAGTAATCTTTGTAAAAGACTCGTCCTAAAAACGTTAGCAGTGAACCACAGAAACCTTATAAGCGTAACATACCAACACCGCATAACGGCAAATGTCTTTAAAATACCAAACTTAATGTTACATTGCTTTATGTTTTTATAAATTACTCTTTATTAACAAGCATTTGTAATTTTATAACTTCTTCGTATCTTGGTATTGTCATTGTCTTTTGTTCTTTGTGATCCATAAAGTATATTTATTCACAATTTTAACTCATTTTAAGATGAAAAAATTAAAAAAGACATAATTAAGTATTTTATATGTCATTAAAATACTTAGCTTAACATATTAAATATATCCATTGTAACATGTAATAACACAAATATTATAAATAATAAACATAATGGTGTTTAATAATTTCAAACAAGAGAAATCTCAAACCGTGTGGCCCTACCACTTTTTTATCGCGTCTGGACGAAAAAAGTGAATTCACCTGCCCTTTGTATTCATATCTATCGAATAAAAGCCTGAGTCCCCTACTGTAAGCAGGTTACGATGAGAGATGCGTTCCAATTTTAATAACATCAATTGATTTAACGCTATTTTAGTGGGAGGAACTAAACGAGGTCACCGACCGACAATTATGTCCTCCTAAAGAGTTCTCTACAACACATCTCTACATTAATAATAGTGGCTCTGTGCCTTTTAAAACTCGATGGTTGATGTCGATGATATTTATAAATTTATAGCAATCGTTATTACTTTTGTTTAAGAAACGATAAGTAAATATTTAATCACAAAATTGTCTACAATTACACATTATTACTAGAAATAGAGTAAATTTCTAACAATGTGTTTTAAATTTCAAATACAAATTAGGCAAATTAATACTTTTCGATACATGTTTATTAAAGTTACCTACTTTTCAAAACTTTCTACTTTCCACGCTCTAAAAACATATTAGAAACGTACTATAGTAATGGATGCCTCATTAGAATTAGAATTGTTAGAAATTATGAGTTACAATTTATTTCAATAGAAACAAAACAAAACGTAACGGATTATTTATTAATGGAACCTATTTTCAGCTTGATTGGTCGTTCTATATTGAGGAAGCCGTGTTTTCTGTCAGAGATTAAACTAAGTTTGTAGTGAATAGTTTATTGGAGATATTACAAAATCGAATAACACAGAAAGCAATTATTGGCGTGTCCTTTCACTTACTTGTTGATAGTGTGCAATGTGTATAAAGGCCCATTGGGAGCACACCAGCCGGTGTGGTACACGGCTACACGCCACCAAACCGGTCCGAGAGGAATGAGACCAACTTGTAGTCAAGCCACCATACAATATTGATCAATCGTTTTTTGAAACACCTATTATAATACATAATTGTTAGTCAAATAATACACGTTGTGTGATAAGAATTGTATCAAATTTAGTGTTTAAAAATATTGTATTACTTATTTCCGTTTTTATTAAATTGGTAAAATCATTCATTCTTCTTTTAACGTTTATAAAATCGTTACGTTTCACCTGTACCTTACTTTATATTACAAATGAACTTTTATAGAGGCAAGTATGTTATAAAAGTCATTAGATTGTTTAATAAAGCTAGTTTTAAATAACAAACCAAACTTTTGATGAAATGAAAGCTCAAGACTTAGTACAAGGCCGAGAATGGTAGAGCCCGTAATGTGAGCCCTCCTATTTGCTTAACTATGTTTTGACCTCGAAAAGCTACACAATACATATTATTTATTTTACTAATTACAAGTCGGTATGCATATAATGGGAGAAACGTGAATATATAAGAGATAGGTACTCATTTATAGCTGATATGGTATCATACATATTAGAAGTTTATAGCATAATCGCGTAACGTTATTAAATAATTAACCGCTGTAGTTGTAAAATTGTATGTTATATTAGAAATTATACTTAAAATCAATATTATTGAATACGTATACATCTGGAGTATAACACACTTTAACAGATTCATGGATATGACACAAAAATTAAATGACTTATAAATAATAAATAATACTAAGCATTACATATATTATATAAATTAATAAAATAAAATTAAATTAATTAATTAATTAAGTATAACGGTTAAACTATAAACAGTAATTCAAGAGCAGCACTTTCATAGTTTCGAACTGACTCTCAAAATAAATATTTTTTTAGTCAAATTAATCTATAAAAAAATTAACAACACATTTTAACCGTATTTCTAAAATGTACGTCATGTTATAAAATTGTTTGCATAGAGGGCATAACCCGCAACTTACATCGAAACCTAAAATTTAAGTATAGTCAAGAGTCGTCGGGAGATAGACAGGTGACCGCAGTGACTAAATTTTATACGCTATCTAACTTCAGAGGAACTTTTATCCATGAGTATCTAAGGTAATCATGGGATAAAAGATATTATACCTTTTTTTTGTTTTCGAGGGGGAAACCTTCAAAAGGTACCCGACGACGTGGGAGCGACGCCGAGTTATGTGGGATTTTTACCGCACTAAAACCCCCCCGGTGGCCGTCCTCAGCGCTTGGTGGAGAACTCCGGGATCTCCAATGAAACACAACCGGAGTCCTCCGAGCGCGATGCCCCGGTCGGGCTCTGCCCTGGGGGGAGCACTTTGCGCTCCTCCCGCACACCTGGTGTTTACGACGGCATGCGACCACACATGCCGCCGTTCTTCCCGGGGTTGCTCTCCGGACGGTTCGAGCTCCCACTCTTGCCACCGGCAACCCCGGAAGCCCCCTTTTAGTCGCCTCTTACGACAGGCAGGGGATACCGTAGCCCTATTCTAGTCCCGGAACTACAGGGACAAAAAAGAGATATTATACCTAGCATCCATCCTTATATGCTTACTTTCCAAACAGTATTTGAGCAGAGCAATGGAGTGGGCTCCACGCGCCCAGCCAGTTATACAGAAAGATCTGAGATCTCAAATAAGATTAGTAAGTTTCAACGTTAAATTGTCGTAAATATTCATTAAATGAAAAAATGAGGGGATCACTATAAAAATAACATTATCATCGTAACAATTGTACTTCATACGAACGTAAATTTGGTGTGAATAATGCATACTCTACAGTAAAAGAACAAATACTTAAAAAACTGACCAAGTATAATTTGGGCTCACGCTAAGGATCCGGAAGCAAATACTAGAAAACATTGTTTTTAATATATAACATCGATAGCTACATTGTGTGTCGGCATGAAACATACTATGCGCGAGTCCAACTTGCTTCTCCCTTTCGATTATTTTCTTCTTCTTTTTTCTAAACCTTTCGCCACCCACCACTGATTGTAACTCTCTTTTAGTATACACTACTCTTTTCAGATGGCTTTAGATGATCAAGCTTTAAACGCTTCTTTCTTTATACACTTAGACCACTTATCGCATGGGTTGCCGTCCTACATTTCTGTAAGTAATCCGACCCACCGCTCTAAAACTCTTCTTTCCCATCTCTTATTTTGGCCACGGCTGAAATATCCAACCCACCTCCATTTTGTTTGTTTGTAATCCTGGCTGTATCTGTACGCCATTTTATATCGAATATCATCGTTTCTAATGCATTCATATAACGAGATATATATTTTTTTATTTTAAGGTGGGTCAAATTTTATGATGCGTTAAATTTGTACACGAGTTACTTAAATCTAATAAATCATAATAATCCATTTTGCTATAGACCTCGTTTGAATTCTAAATGGGTCTCAGGTGGTAATAAAATGTGTTTCATGCAATAGCAACGTTCGCCATTTATTGATCCAGTTAGTATTTCTTAAGATTGCATTATCGAATAGCTCAGAAGTGCGCGCTCAAGTGCCATTCTCTATATCAGCCGATTTAAAAAGTTCAACGTTTGTGCTAAATCATAATTTATCATTTTAAATGCAAATCATAACCTTCTATATTACTTCCTAATCACTATTAGACAAATATTAAATATATGCAAATATGTAAAAGTGATCAAATTCTTTGCATGTTTTGACGTAAGGACTGCCGCACCTATTTTTGTCTTACGGCCGTATACGGTGGTTGTGATAATATTAATACCGTGAAACGTATTAGATATATGGTACTTAGAAAAGATACATGTTTAACAATCCGTTGCAAGACATCTGTACTTAATTAACCTCAGGGATAAGTTCAATTCGAGGTTTGTTAAGTGTCCATAGGTTGCTCAACGGTATACACTATGTCGAATAATATGTATTCTATTGTTTTCAAGGAAATATACAATTACAAACATTCTGCTTTCTAATTTTATGGCTAATATCAAATACGTAAAAGACTATATCTGAGATGAAATCCAAAACTATCGGGCACAAAAAGACTTATAATAAAAACATAATGTAAGTAGTAAAAATTTGAGTAAAAACATAAAATAAAACAGTATTTTTTTGTTTACACGATTGTTGTCTAAGTTATTAATAACTCGTGTTAAAAATGTCAAAACATTTGACTAATTCCCACAGCATCCAAATCACGTTTTGGTATAAATATTCTTAAACAGATACTTATCTATAAACTAAATAAAACCCGTTTGATATGAAGTTTTTACGACGGTCTCGTAAATGGAATTTATCGAGATATTATACCCGCATTCGTTTTGGCCTTCTTGGTTATCTTATTTTGTACGTTTTATTCTTTATAAGACAATACAATTTGTCTTCTTATTTTAAGTTAGCATTTTTCAAAATTTCGCATCGACATACACAAACCCATGGCTCACATTCATGTGGGTTACCTATGTTTGACTTGTTTCTATTTATTTGATTTCATCGTTAACCCATTACTGTCCCACTGCTAGGCACTCCAAGTAAGGGGGGTTAAGAACTAGTCACAGACCAGACCACTATCGAGTGCGGATTGATACACACCGCTTTGAGAACATTTTTTATATCGGGTGTATATTTCATCAAGAGGTTTTCCCATACAATAGTAGGTATTAACGTTGAAGTACCAACTAACAATTATTTTCTAATGCGCACATTTTTTCGAAAAGTTAGAGTTAACATTTGAACCTCGGATTGAAGGGTCGGCTTTCAAACCCTTAAACTAGTAAATTATAATACATTTGTCTAGTAACAAAAATAAATAGGTGCCTACAGAATATTAATACCCGATTTACATTTTAATTGGTATATTGCAACTCCCCTCCTTTCGTTGGCACAATAATTTGTTTGGTCTTTGCCAAGTGACTGTTTCATACTGCATAATAATATGGGAATACTATAGATTTTTTCTACGGATATTCCGTAGACAGTTAATTATTTATTGTCAGTAAAATAAGGAACAAACGATTTTAAATTTAGGCGACCGTCTTGGTCTTCGGGGAGACCAACACATCAAATAGAATCTCTTTTCTATGTCAGGCAGGTTGTAGATGTGCATGTGCCGCAGAGGCCACCATCAAGACTGCATGCTCGTATGCTATTTCAATATTATAAAAAAACCTAGAGAGCACGGAAATCTTGTCAGTGCGCAAATCAAGTACTAAATATAGTGATTGGTACTGATTTATTACAACAGTGAAATTAGAAAAGTAACGTAATGTCCATAAAAAATATTATTTGTGTTTCAAATAAACCATTATATCATTTAATAAAAATATACTTAAGGTAGGTATACTTTATAAATTAATGAACAGTGATTGATTAATGTTAAGTTATCCATTTGTGAATTAAAATATTACTGCTGTTTAATTAAGATGAATGATATGATTTATTTTTACCCGACTGACAAGGAAGGGTATACAAGGAAGGGTACAAACATACAAGATCCGCGCGAAAAACATATTTCGCGCGGATCTTGTATGTTTGTCTTTCTTTATTCCATCGGATCTAACAAACAGCTGAATGAATTTCAACAGTTAAGGTGTCATTATATTTGTCTCAATGAACCGAGTGTCCTTAGATAGGTGTTAAAAAGAAAATCAAAATGGCCGATTTTTGGCGCGATATAGTAACACATTTAAAAAAAAGTTAACTGAACCTGTCTATAATAATACATGGAGTTGACTGTCTGACTAAATGAGTAGTGTTGCTGTGCCAGAGTTCAACGCAAAGAGAAACCGTTGAACTTTAGAGTGCTGGAATTTTACTCATAGGTTCTTTATATAGCGTAAATGAGCAATACGAGGATATAGTAGGATAATATTGTTTGAACATCTTTTAATTTTGAAGCAGATACCTACAATGAAACTTTGTATTTGGTTTTCTGGATAAAAATAATGAAACGCCTATTCCACCGTTTTTGGAAATTCTACTTCAGCCTTTTTAGTGCAGTCGGGTTTTTGATTTTTTTAAACAAATTACTTGTTTAATATAAACTCATCACTAATATCGAATTATATTTAACATATAACATCATTTTAAATAATTATATCTTTATGTCAAAACAATAACTAAGTTTATTACTTACTTACTTTAAACATTTACTTACTTATTTTAAAACACGTAATATAAAATAATACATCAATACAAATAAGAAAATAGTTCTAAAGTAATTTTCCAACTATAAGATAAAGCAGTCGATATAAAATTGTTATGGGATAAACTGATCTCGTTTTAAAAATTAAATGTAATAAAATGAATCCGAACCATCGACATTGAAAAGTTAACGATTTTTGTTACGGTAGATTTTCGAGCTATGCGACTTGCAATAGTCGGCTGTGACTGTAGCTCACGTGTTTGCTTCGTTTTCACAATACTTAATTAGTGTAGGAGACCAATATACACTTCAACTAATAATAGTTATACAGTAAGACGTTTATTGCGCTTTTTGCATAATAAATATTATTTATTCCTAACTAAAAACACAGTGTACAGCTACTATGTTCGGAGTTGCTCCCTTTGACAAGTACCAAGAGTCAAAGGGTAACAATGCACTCGTACTCTACCTCAGACAGGTTCAAAGGACTTTTTGTCGAAGTCATCAAATGTAAACAAACCTAAGAATATTCAAATACAATAAATTCCGTTTTAAAAATCAAGTCGCGGTCGCAAGTCACGCTACTGGGAAGTGGACCTTATACTAGCCGCGGGCGGGTCAGCTATCGGTATTACTTTGTTCGACATTGTTCCCGCATCATGGCAGGAAGCATCTTGTAAAAGCACGATGTAATAATAAATTTAATCTAAACACTGAAACGTGTACTGAAAAGTGTACAAATATGCTTACTACTGGTAAACATTTGCCTATTTGCGTAAAATTACATTCTGGTGGTAGAACTGTTCATCCTTCGACTTCGGAGACACGGCCACACCCGTATATCTGCCATATAATAGCAGTGTGCTGTTGTTTGCTGCTGTTTTCTTCTTTGAAAGGTGTGGTAAGGAAAAGACTTAGACGAGGCTTTCCAATTTAATTATTTATGATAACTATCGTCGCCTGTTGACGATCTCAAACACTATTTAGTCTAATTAACATGTCTATTACACAACTGTTGTGCCCCTTTAGGGTTCTCCTTCAAGGCAAGTTAAGCTCATCCCACACTTTCAGGTATATGCGAGTAGACATAGGTACTGTCGTCTTTCCCGGTGGCACTGGTTGGGAAGTTCAAACTCTTACTCTTGCCGCCCGCAAGGCCTTTTTCGATAAGCAGGGAATACCGTAAGAAAATAACTATTAGACCTACCAAAAATATCCTTAAGTCGCAATATACACTCCTACGTAACAAACATTACGGCAATTCGCCTTAGGTAGTTACTTATTACTTAATAATAAATTAAGCCAAGCCTAATTATACTTTGCCAACCATAAAATGAATTATCTTTCTTTGTAACATCGTTATAATCTAAATTTAATTTGTGTAATGGATCTTCTCATCTCGTTGTTCGTATCTACAGGCGACTATTTGACGTCTTATTTGTACGTTAAAAATAAGTTGTAATCCCTAAAAAAATCGTTACTTTTAATCATAACTATAAACAGACAGTTTTCGGATTATTTATCTTTCTCGATTTATTAGCCTCAGATATAGAAGACAGACAATATTTAGCATGAAATTCTTCCGACTGTCGTAGATCGTTACTTGACTTACACCGTATACAAGCACATTTAAATAGGATCTAATGGGTTCAGTACAAAACAGAATTTAAGATGATTTGATACGTTGGCTGTACCTACGATATTATGTCATTAATGCTGCAAATAGGGCGCTCAATAGCTATCACTCAAAAGTGCAAGTTGTGGTTGAACGGCTTGTTGTACGAGACTATATCTTTTTAGTTTGCTCGTAAAGCCCCCCAAAGCATTTGATATGTAGGTATCTAATAAATAATACATTTTCATACAATCGACCGATCGACTATTGAACAAATAAAATAAAAAATCATCGGTTATATGTAATTAGTACTAATATTTCGTTCAATATGAAAATGCTTCGTGATGCCTAGTGGTGATAAGAAGTTTTACTTTAAATTTATCTTTACTTAATAATTAATATTTTGTTGACGAAATTTTAAAACATAACTTTTTTTGTTCCAGCGACCAGAAAGCCTTGAAACCCCTCTGTCTACCCGCGACACGAAGGGAAGTGTGTACGCTATGAATGATCAGGTCAGTAGACAAATTGTCCAAAAAAAGCGAATGTTTGCCTGTTTTAATAAGACTTAAATTACATCGTCATAAATTTCCGTGTTTTTAAGATGTTTACCAATAATATTGGAAGCATCAAATTAAATAAATAGGAGAATCTTAAAAATGTCCTACTCTACTCGTACATTACTCAAACCTTATAAGATTTAAGATGATATCCAGATAATTTTTAATGAACCATCCCGTAAAAATAATTTATCGTGGCATGAATCGAAAAATACACACATTTAATAAGAATTTTAAGAATTCTTCAAAAATGTTGGTAGCACGACGTTGCGTTATAAATATTAATCCACTAAGCAGTCGAAAAAGTTCTTAATATTTCATCTTTCTTTTTACTCAATGACGAAATTTCTCACTACAAATACCGTGGATAATTTCTCCTTTCAAAAAATCTCTTAAAATCTATTAGCTAAAGAAATGTTCATATCTTCGTCTTGGCATCGCTAATTTTATGTCTCCATCTCTCATATTTTATAAGTACAATTTCGATTCAAACTTTTGTAACCCCGCAGACACCGAATCGATAGCGATAAAATATGGACGCAGTGCCGCGAATGCAACAAATATTTTATAACTAGCCAGGAAAGAAACAAGTCTACTTGTTTCTTTCTTTCTTTGTACGTTGGAAATATTACGGCTAAATATTTGTAAGATTGTTTTAAAAACTTACCTACATACGTTGTGTTTATTAAATAAAGATGTTAAGTGAGTTTATCGCAGTTAAATTGCGGCGATACTAGCGCCATGCATTTTAATTTATATCAGAACTTTATGGCAACCCCAGATAGGATTAGAGACTTGGGGTTACTCACAAATAATATGTTGCAACATACAAGAATTTAGTGATAATGCTTCCTAAAAACCCTTACCACATTATTCAAATCGGAACACAGTTATACTTCAGACTTTTGTCATACCTATGTACCTAAGTCAGAAATATATGTAGCGCTGGTGCCTATAGAATCGAACCACAACGCGTTTTTTTTAGATAATACTAGAGTAGCAGACTACTGCTACTGCCGCCGATTGACATCTATAATCAAAATCAATCCCAGGAAAGATTAGAATCCTACGCGAGGTCGACCATAGATGCGTCGCTACCCCTGAGGACTAACCTGGAACGCCTCGGAAAAGTATGTCTCCCTTAACACACCCTTCAAACCAGAACACATCAGCGCTTAACACTGCTGTTATGAGGCAGAATTAGGTGTGGCGGTGGTGCCGCCGTAGTCGAACCACTGCGAGTTCTACCACCTTGAAGCTCTACCCCAGGAGGGGTCTACCTCCTTCAACCATCACTTTATGTCTGATGGAATATATAATGACTTCTATTTCTTGGCATATATGATACCTACTACTTATCCATTTGATTATCGAGCAATTAAATTTGTCCGTGCGATTAATAGTAAGAGCTCCTACCTAGACCGATGTTAAAGATTTTACTTTTACCTTTGCATACTAAGAAGAAATCAGGTATTAGTGTTTTGCCTATCACTCTGTAACACGACAATAGAACTAAATAACAATAGTACAATTACAGCGAGAACTTTTTATTGTGATTATGTGCCATAGAAACTTCTTTTAGGTATGTTATTTTCTCATGCTACTTTCATACAAGTGTACAACTTTTACAACAACAACCAAATATATAGCGCATAAATATTTGGGGTATATATATTATAAGGAGTAGCATACAAGCAAGCAGTCCACCTGATGGTAACTGACTACTGCTGCCCATGGACATCTGTCATTAACCCCAGATAGAATAAGATATTCCTATCTGAGGTCGGCCACTGATGCGCCGCTGCCCCTGAGGCCTAAGCTGGAACGCCTCGGAAAAGTGTGTCTCCCTTACACACCCTTCAAACCAGAACACAGTAACGCTTAACACTGCTGTTATGAGGCAGAAATAGGTGTGGCAGTGGTGCCGCCGGAGTCGAACCAAAAAGGGATCTACCACCTTCAAACTACCTATCTATGAGTGTATAATTTTGGCGTTATTTCAAATATTAACATCCGCAAAAAGGAGCTCGCATAGGTAAAATAACTAACGTAACCGTCTCGACTTAGTGACCTTTTAAACAAAGAACCCTATTATCGACTTACCACCTCGAGAGGTACACAAGTAAAGTTTTCTTTAAATATGTTCATAAGCGTTTATTTTAAAAGTTAAATCAAGCAACTGACTTTTAAACCAGTTAACCCCAACTGAACTTAAGTTTTGCATAGTTTTTTGGCTTGAATGAAAATGCATGTTTAGATTAGTGACGGAATTATAAATGCAATATGATGGGCGCCACAATATTGTGAACCAATCATTTTTATGTACTCCTATGAAAAAGAAAAAAGGTTTGCGAAAAAAACGGCCCAAGAAAAGACAAAATACGTTTTTAAAAAGTTTTTATAAACTTTATTATTGTAAATTTATTTAGGTAGCTCGTAAATGAAAAGGCAGCATATAGAAATGAAATTTTAGTTTCTTTAACTATTCTCAGAGACTGGTGGACCAACTCTTATTACTTGTTCAGTGTGGTCATCATCATTGCTTTACTTTCCCATTTCTAGGCACGAGTTCAATATTGAAACCTAGGGACATTATTCCACTCTGTGTAAAACTCTATATTTTAAGACGTTCAAAACCGCGATGCTCTAATAAATGTAGTTTTAAGTATCTACAGATTTTTAGGAACACCTACCTACAATAAAAAATGCCTGAATATGTAATATAGTACCTATAATACTAATATTACGAAATATTAGGTAGCTGTGTTTATAGCGTCTAAAATTTTGTTCCCTACATATTTGTTCGAAAACTTCTATTGCAGTTACAAAGCTATTTCAGAACCGTTTACTTGTGATTTGAATAATTTTAAGGTGGTAGAACCCTTTGTGGTTCGACTCCGGCGGCACCACCGCCACACCTATTTCTGCCTAATAACAGCAGTGTTAGGCGCTACTGTGTTCCGTTTTGAAGGGTGTGGTAAGGAAGACATACTTTTCCGAGGCGTTCCAGCTTAGTACGCAGGGGTAGCGGCGCATCTGTAGCCGACCTCAGGTAGGAATATCTAATCCTATCTGGGGGGATTATAGATGTCCATGGGCGGCCGTAGCAACTTACCATCAGGTGGACTGCATGCTCGTCTGCTACTCCTATACTATACAAAAAAAACACTTAGGAACTATATCTACTAAATATCGATATACCTAGAATTTGTTATCAATATTAATATCTTGAAAAAATCCAGGCACAGTACGAAATGTAAAAGCACGCCACAAACACAACATTATTTTAAAGAGAAAATTATTATTAATTCTGTTATATCACGTGTAAATTCACATTTATACTCTAGAAAACTAAACTACTACTACCATTTGGAACGCAACACCGCCACATCTATTTCTGCTTTACGAAAATAGTGGTAAGCGCTGCTCGGTTCTGTTTTAAAGGGCATGGTAAGGACTATCCTTATAGTGTCCCTACACTTACCTAGATGAAGTATTCCGTTGGTGTCTCCAAATACCTACTGTAATCCTATCAGGGGTTTATTTTTACTCCGGCAGTTACAAATGCATTGTTTTACCATTGTTGTCCTTTTTATTTCTGACGGATTAGAAATTTGTCGCACACCTAGAATTGTTAAAAAATCTGTATGTATATGTATTAACTTAGTATTGCTTTTTTATTACAGACCTTCCATACTCCATCATTCGGCGACGAGGAATTTGACATCCCATTGATCCACGGGCAGCATGCGACTAGTGGAAACGTGCAAGGCTCACATATGCAATACACACAGCTCCATCACTCTGCGCCTCAAGTGTGTACCAAATTCATTTAAATATAACGCATAATATTATGTATGTTCTTGTTATGTATACTTTTCCGAGGCATTCCAACTTAGACCACAGAGGCATCGGTGCATCTTTGGCCGACCTCAGCCATAGTTTAATATTTAACTGATTTTGATACGATTTTATAGCGATGCAGCAAAGATAGTAAAAATTAATATGTATGTTTATCAATATTATGTTATTTATTTATTTCCATTTAATTTAGACATAGTCCATATTTTGTTAGTATTTACATTGTACTTAAAAACCTTATTATATAGATTGAAGAATTCTAGACATAACCTCCTGGGATCTTTCGTCATATATATATTACATAGAAAAGAAAAAAATGTAACAGCACCATCTGTCAATATTTACGAGATCTTTTAGTTTTATTCAATAGATAACATGTTGGTCCACCATTTAAAATTGTGATTAGCTGATAGGATGATACTATTTTATTGCATTGTGAAATTTAACCAAACGATGGCGTCACGGTCGGAAACAAGTAGTAAGTGAATTTGAGATTTTTGTTCAAATATCGATGTTTTTATAAAAAATATGTATTTTTATCGTTTATAATAAATCATTTTTACTAAATATGAGTCTGCAATGCTTATAGGTTACATTAAAAATTATGAAATATCGGATGAAAGTTTTATGTCATACTGGTACCACATGAGTTCCCAATTACTACTGTGAATGGAAGAGTCCCAGTGTAATACTCATATGACATAAACATTTTTCTTTCTCGAACTTCATATTTTAATGTTATTCTTGTTTGTTATTACGAGCTTACGCAATTACGAAATATCCGCTATGCTAGACGACTCAAAGCTAGACTTAACTGATGAAGATGACCTAGAAGACGTAACATTACAATGTCATGATGGCAACAATGACTCGTATTCTGGTTTCTCGAATTAGAATTCGAATTCGGTTTATTGAAGCAGAAAGTTGTGCAGGTTTTGATATTTTTATCGGGTCCTCAATTATAATTAATGGAAGGGGCCATCCTAGAGCCTTAAGGATTTACTTTGGGTGAATCGGCAGTCCGCAAAATTTGCGAAATACTTATATCAGATTAACATTTTTATTGTGTTAATTATTTCACTAATACAAAATTGGAAGACTTTTTGAAAGGAGGTTTTCATATAACGATAACTATTCAACTAAAACAGATTTGCAAAGACCTGCGAGTTTTCTAATGAAAAAAGCGACGGGAATATCGAAATCATTAGCTAGGATAAATAGTTCTCACATGGTGGTTGGACAACAAACACACTGGACTGTGTCATTACACTGAATCTGACAGTAATTCGAGTTCGAAGACGAAGACATATTAATAGAAGGCTAAAATAAAACCGAAATGTCAACCGAAAGTTTCCGTTATCATAAAGTACATAATTTAGTCCATTACTCCAACGTTCCAAATAAATGCAGAAAACCAAAATACAGCAACTACAAGAGCATATTGTATTAAATGCAATATATATTTCAATAAAACATAATTGTTTCTTATAATTCAAGAAAAAAAAATTTTTTTAATCACCAATTTATACTTTTTGTAACCATATTTTGTGTTCAGTTATCAATTGTGTCATAATAAGAATGTACCGCAAATTTATTAAATAGTATTATTTTTACTTTAAAAAAATATTTACATAATCTGTGTACTGTGACTTTATAACGGAACATATTTTAAGTTTATTTGATGACTGTGATATATGTTAGAAAAAATATACAAGACAACAGACAGTTAAGTTTACTGCTGAATGTGATTGTGAGAATCATTTTTTTAAATTGAGAATTGATTGAGAGTTTAAAATTATAGATTAAAACGCTTATTACACAACCCGATATGAAGAGCCCTGCATCCAGGGTGGGCGTGTACCCTAGTTAGGGAGCTAGGCAGATCGGGATGATCCGATCGCCCTAAATAGGGACACTAACTCCCTAAGTCTTATTACACCACTCTTAGTTAGGGTTAGGGTCCCTCAAAATTGGGTGGTCTAATAAGGCCTTAAGATATAATTGTACACAACACAGACAGTATTTTTTTACAATACATTTCTCATATTACCAAAATTTTACATTAATATATATGATTAATGTTCTATGTCATATATATATGACACAAATAATAGTTGTAATTGGGAACTCACGTGTTATATATATGACATTGAGAAAATCCATATTTTCCGAGTTACATTTTTTGTTATATTTTTTCCTGTAATTCTGTTACCTATTGTATTGGTCAGGATAAATTTAATTCAAATTCCTAACAACTTTTTTTCCTGGGTCCCAGGAGGTTAAAATAACATAGTTAAATTATCCCTACCATAGTTTTCGAATACACTACGGACGTTTTATAGAAATCGGTAAAATAAGACTCCGAGTACGTATAATACGAGTAGGTCCGTATTGCGATTAATAGATTTTCAAACTTGCAGTTTACTTTACCTTAAATCTTTTAATGAGTATATTCCTAATGCGACTACTTATAGTACTTACGTTAAAAAATGCTTGTAATATTATCTGTCTAAACTGATTCACAATGAACGCAATAGGTAATAGATAAATTATTTTACTTCATTGAAATTGTACCTACTCGTCTGCCCTTTACGAAACCCGTCCTCAATCATCTGCCCTAGTTTTTAGATTGCTTTTATTGAAACTAAATTGACTTTCAATGGATTCTATTATGAATGTTATTGAAGATTAGTGTTAAAATTAGAAATAGATAGTTCTTCTAATAACATTATTTTATTTAAATTTACTACATTTTTATAACTACATAAAACCTCGGAAGTATGTACATTGTAGAACCCTTCTTTACACTCCAGAGACACCATCACCACACCACTTTCTGCCTTATATAGCAGTAGTGTTGCGTCTCTAGTTGTAAGGCTGTAATAAGGGAGAGTTATAATAAGGCGTTCCTACTTAGCCGACATCAAGATCACGTCACATTCCAATCCTATATCCTACCTAAGATTTTTTACAGTTATCTATGACAGTAGCCGCTTACTATCATGGATGGGTGCTCGTTTGAGTTTTTCATAAAATTTATTTAGTAGACATATTCTATCGATAACGCATTGGTTATCTAACTATATCTATATAAAATACACTTTTTAAACACAATAAACGTACACTGTGTTGCCCATTGATCAATTTTTAAATGTAACCGCCAATACTTTTTTATTACTATATCTGAATTAAGTGCATAAAATATCTGAATTAAGTATATAACAAATATATTGTTTAAAAAAAACAAATAAGGCGTATAAATTACATTCGTTGGATACATTCATACCCTAAATATTATGGCCACATTATGGCGATAATAGGAATAATTAGGCAGCTGTCATATCATACGTCCTTCACTTATATTGTCATAATGACAAATTGTTGATACTAGACTGACGTGTAGAAATAGTTTCAAATTAATTTAAATAATTATAAGCACTTTATTTTCTTATTATATGGACGGTTTTAAATAAATGCTGTGATAGTTAGCTTTACCTTTGTTATCAAAATAATATCAATAGCCTAGCGTTCTTATATGCCATGATGACCTCCAGGTTGGTATGATGAATCCTGCGCAAGATGGCTTGGCGGCTCCACCAGGCGGCGCCCCATCTTATCAACAACCGCTTTACCTCCAAGAACCACACACGCCAGTCACATCGCACAGGTAAAATAACTGCATTTTTGAAAAATTAGTGTTTTTACATGCATATTTCCCTAAAATAAAAAAAACATTATGAACAAACATCCTGTTGTGTATAAAGTTATTACTAACTTGTGCTTACTTATAGATATTGTTGTGGTTGACTTTATTCGCCACGGCAAATTCCATAAATATTGCAAATATAAACTTTTCATGTTATGTTGAATTATATTTATTATATTACACTTAGTTACAATGTGGTGGAATTTGAACCTTTTTCCAATTAAATGTATTTTCCAGTGTTTTGCTACTCAATTATTATTTAAGGTTAGTTTACATATTATTAATTGGGCTAAATCTTTCCATTGTAGACTAAAGTAGCCATAGTCCGTGAATATGATGTTACAAGTTTTTAAAAGTAATGTTTACAATTTTTCTAGACAATTGACCATATCATGGCTATTGTGTTGCTCTTTGGTTTTGTTACTCCGAAAACAAATTAGATGCCTGACTATCAAGACAAAACATCTGAACAAACAGTTGCTATGTAGCTAAAGTAGCATCATATTGATTTATATCACTATCATTAAGGTAGAAGCAGTGCAGTCAGAGTATGTACAAATAAAATTCTAGTTTTACACAAACTTTTATTCATTAAATTACATTATATGGCACATATATAAAATAATATAAAATTAAGTGTAATGTTTTATGTTCTCAGTGGCGCTGGTGCTCCTTCAGGCAACTACATGATCCAGCAACAACCAGGTGGGCAGCATAGGCTTCTTATGATGCAGCCATCATCAGTTATGAGCGGACCACCTACTCCAAGTACACCAACTCAACCGGGGCCCGTTTATGGGTCTCCACAAAGAGCATCACCCCCTGGTACCACCAGCGACGACTCTGATGACAGTGTGCCCTCTCATCATTCTCAGGTACTTTATCATTTATCACTGTAGCCTTGAGCATGTGTCAGCACTTCACATAGTAAGTAGTATAAGTAGTATATTGATTTGCTTGATATTGGTATGCTTATTATATTTTATTGTATTATATATTTTTTTTAATAGTGCACTAGTTCTAT
The DNA here is from genome assembly GCF_041222505.1 of Epargyreus clarus. Taxonomy (NCBI): domain Eukaryota; kingdom Metazoa; phylum Arthropoda; class Insecta; order Lepidoptera; family Hesperiidae; genus Epargyreus; species Epargyreus clarus. The sequence goes on from NW_027332233.1 coordinate 8,911,004, forward strand.
CGTGTAAATTGCCAATTTTCATACTAATGCATTTTATTTATCCATATATTCTAATTAGTTACTGCCAAAATTATTTCAAAGTTAATTCATTATAGACCATTATGAAAGTCCAGAGAATATCCCACTGCTAGGTACACATCTTCTTGTAACATTAAGTGTAAATTGTTAGTCACAGTAACCAATTGAAGATTCGTGATATGATCCAATAATATGTAATTACCCTTGTTGTACATTCATTCATTCATTCTACAACCTATTGCCATGTATGGTTGTATCTCAAAATGAAGTATTGATTGTTATTTTAAAATAAACTGTATCACTGTCATTTAATCTTTATAATTATATAATATTTATGTATACTTTCTATAATATCCATGTCAATGTTTCACAAATATTCTTCAACCTATTTTTTTTTAGTATAACACTGCATTGCTTTCGTATTTTACTGTTTTTTTTTTTTTTAAATATAGTTCATTGGCAAGTAAATTCACCATATTACAGTTGAATGTGATAGAACTTGTTGTAGATTGTTCTAATCAATTGGTTGTTTGTTGGTAGTTGCCTGGTGATGCGGAAAGCCTTCTGCCTATCCATTATTGCTCAGCGAGCCGGCAGCAACAAACTACGCTTCATCAGGTATAGGCAAATTTTATCACTTCACATACACATACCCACATTATAGATTATTGCCAGTGAACTATATTTAAATGTTCTTTAATGTTCCTAAAGCTATTTGGATAGCATAAACCTAAAAAAAATTAAACTTGTAAAACACACATTTCTAACCTACCTATTAATTTCAGATAACCATTAACCATTTAATAATATTATAATTTTTTTAAAAACAAAATTATTAACACATTTAACACATTATTAAAAGATAATTTATATATTCAGATTGGAGTAGGGAACATGGCCGTTAAGAGGTCGTCACCTGAACCGATGGATAATGGCATAAGCAGAGGACAAATGCAGAAAAAGCCGAAAGTGCAAAAAAAGAAGAAAAAACGCGATCCCAATGAACCCCAAAAGTAAGTTAATACACAATAAATGTATAAATATTTTACAAGTGGTTAAAGTAAAATAAGGTAAAGTAAATTAGCACTAACTAAAATTTAATAAGCGAATTTTTACAGACCAGTCTCAGCATACGCTTTATTTTTCCGAGATACCCAAGCAGCGATCAAAGGGCAAAATCCTAATGCAAGTTTTGGTGAAGTATCAAAAATCGTTGCTTCGATGTGGGATGGATTAGATTCGGAACATAAAAGTGTAAGTATAAATACCATCCACCATTTATTTAAAAAAAGTAGTCTTATAATTATCTCCTAAAAATGTTATGGTAATGTTTTTTTTGCTTGACTCAGTATCATCGTAACAAAGTCTTGAGTATAATTTTTACACATAATAATTATATGTATAGGTGTGGGTACTGTTTCTGTGCTAAATTTCACTAGAACCCTAGTGCAGTAGAGAAGAGAAATCTGTTTATCTGTTGAAAATTTTATTAATCTTCAAAAAGTCCTCACTTTTCTTTTACATAGAAAATACTAACTTCTTACAAAGAAGCTAAACATTTATACACCCGTTTATCTTGCAGTTGCAGTAAAGTTGCGAACTAATTTAGTAATCATGCTATAGGTCATATTTTCAGGTAGTTGAAATTAAAATATATCATATCATTTATACATATTTCATTAAAATAATGAATAACAAATTTTTTTCTTAGAACAACAAACTGTTAGTAAAATGTCGGTATTGCTTATCTCATATCCATTCGAGTGCATTACATTGTAAAAATCAAATATTTTTGACTTCTGTAGTAGAAGTCAAAAATCTGCTACTAAAATATTGTTGTCTTCAGACATGTTACACATTTAAATTTACCCTGAAACCCGACGTCCATTACATCGATTATTATTTTTATGAGGATTTTTGTGTAAGGGATACTCGATTGAAATAAATCAAACAACAACTATAACAATAAATAGATTGTTTTATTGTTTCCCTTATTCCATATTATTGTTATTCAGGTTTATAAACAAAAAACGGAAGTAGCCAAGAAAGAATACCTCAAAGCACTAGCAGCATACAGAGCGAGTTTAGTATCAAAGGTAAGTTATGATATATTTTTATTAGCGGCAGGAGGAATAGAAATAGAAAAGACGTCATTAGGCTCAATATTACTATATGGATGTCTCTAATAGAGTTAAAATTTATAACCATTACATATATTTAAATTTTAAATTTCATCAATACATAATTTCGAAGGTAAGTTTAACTTATTTATTCACAATTTTTAGTATAGTTTTAGTTTACAGCATACTAAAGGCATTTTAAAGAAAAAAAATAGCTCAGTTATTAATATTAATAATTCAGCATAAACTTCAGGCTTCCATGAAATGCACTACATGCGTGTCGTCGCAGCTCTATGACTTCATTATTTTATAAGTATGATAATATGCTGTTTTAACCACTGTAATGATCAGTAATGTCAGGAGAATATCACATCTTATCGCTCTTTTCTGCTAAGACGGTAAGTATTGAAAATTATCTTTATGTAAGACAGAACTATCAGGCATGATACCAAAATATATGTGTAAATTATGCATTATATTATTTAAAGTAGCTTTCCAATAATATTTCAATTTATTATATCATTGCCAATTAAAGAGCTTAGGAGCTGTATGTCCATATTTTTTATTGGCGAGGGGTAAACCTAATAGTACCCAGTGCTGTGGGAGCGACACCAGATTAAGTAGGATTTTTACCCTACTTTGGTTAATTGGGCTGTACCCAGGTGAGTATTTACCTCACGCTCCATACCATGTGCTCACTCCACCATCAGCATAATGATTGTATGTGATGTGGCCACAAATGCCAGTCCCGAAAGCCCCCTTATAGTGCTTTTAAATTTAGTGCCTTACACGATTAGATAGGAAACACGAAAATACGCCAGTAGATTTTAGATTAGTGATAATCCTCACAGTGTCGTCTCGTCACGACTAAACAGTTTAGTTTATAGTATCAAAATAGATTAAAATATGATCGAATAAATTAAAAAATATGATTACATAATATGTATTGTTTTAATGCAATAAACGAATTTAAAACAATGTTGTTTTTAAAATATCAGAAATTCGTTATGTAATAATAATAAAATATTTAGTGCGCGCGCCGATCAACAACTGGCAACATCGAGTCTTCCGCTGTCAGATTCCGCGGTCCGCCATTGATTTTGACAGGCTTGCTTTGAGACGCTTCTTCATTTATTCAACAAATATGTTATTAAACCATTGTTATAAATAAATAATTTGGGGTGAAACTTATCTGAGTCGTATATTTGTGAAATACGTCGTATAGTTTCTAAATGATTCATACATTCATTGAACTCATAGCGGCGTGCGATCGATAAGCTTTCAACGAGCTTTGCAAAGCTTTGTCTCGATTCAGGTTTATACATCGTTGAAAAGTGCAGTGATATTTAGTGTTTATTGCATCTTTCATAGCTCGGTAATTTCATTTTAAGCTTTATGTAGCTTCGATTTAAACAATTGTAAAACAACTACACTATTCCTTAAAATAGTTATACTATACATTCATAAATATAACTATTTTATGGAATAGTGTAGATGTTTAACAAAAATACTATTACGTTTTGGTATATTAAAAAATCCAGTCAAATGAATTGAAAACTAGTTTCGTGATTGACTTAAGCTCATATTTTGGGGAATGTGTAAGCATATATATCATCATTTAAGATTTAACACAACTATTTCTTCAATAGGGAGGAGAACAAGAAAACCAAGTTATGTATAACCATAACAATACAAACGCCAATTATGGTAACTATTATCAAGGGCAAGCATACGGAAATGGGCATTCTCCTCAGGGGTTTGCTCCAAACCAAACGCCTCAAGGTTATACCCCTCAAAACTTCCCGGGTGGACAATCACAGCCTGCATACACTGGACAACAACCTCAAGGGTATCCCGCCAATCCTCAGCAATCGCCTCAGGGCTACCAGGGCACCATGGGTCACACACCTCAGTCGTATCAGGTGAGCATAATTTATTAATAAAATGTTTTAATTGTTTTGATTTAACCCTTCAATTTTGAAGCATATTATTATATTAACATTAGAATAACATTATTTTAATTTTCTATCTGTCTTCTTCATCTTTTCTTTTACACTTAATGAATGTTATATGCTATCCCTGTATATCATTTCTATGGCTTAGATTTGTGTCTTCTTTTGACCAAACAAACAAAGCCTTTAATATATTTTTGTCATTATTTCTGATATACTAGAGGCAAGCAGAATTTTTCAGAATAATGCCATTCTGTGTCTGGTTATATAAATAACAATGTTTTTATATTTTTTATACTAATATGGTAAGTTTCACTGTATATATTAATGCCAAAAATACTTAAACTAAAACTTTTAACACAGGGTGTACCAGGACAATCACCCCAAGGCTACCAAATGAACCCCAACCCCACACCACAAGCTTGCCAGCCCAACTTGCCACAGACGCAGAGGACTTACCAAGCAACCCAGTCATCTCCTAGCTACCCTAACACAGGAATCTCACCCCCTGGATACAGACAGGTCCAGTCACAGTCGCCACCAATGAACCAAGTGCATACAGCTATGCAATATCACCATCCTCAACAGGTACCTTAAAGTGATATATGATATCATATGATTTATATTATGATCAGTTTAATTCATTATTCAATTTAATATTGATATTCGAAATAATTATTAGATATAGATCATTTTATTTTTAATGTCTGATATTTAAACAATATTATTTTTAAAAAAATATTCTAACTTTTCAGTAATATATTTAAGAGTTTATAAAAAATAACATTTCAAAAGCTAAGTCTTCCTTTGTATACAATTAGTATCATAATATACAAATATTATTACAGATTCAACATCAAGCTCAAGAGTACCAGCAGCAGCATCATCAACAACAACAGCAACAACAGTCCCTTCAGCAACAATCACATCAACAGCAGCAGCAGCAGCAGTCCCGTCAACATCAGCAACTGCAGCAGCAATCACATCAGATACATCAGCAGCAGCCTCAACCACCGCAACCGCCGCAACACCAACAGCAGTCACACCCACAACCACCACAGCCACCAACACCTGTTCTAAAACCAGAACAACATTCCCCGACCATCAATGGTAATTCAGGCATCTACAATCCACAACAATCTCCTGAGGTAAATTTGTCACCACAGCCTTCATTGAGCCTTTAGTATACATTTGTGTATGTTGTTAAGTACTTAATTAACCAAATAATTAATTAAGGTTATTTATTTTTCCAAAACAAATATTAGAAGTCACGAAATGCAAGTAAAAAAATATATATATATCTTAATGTATTAAATGTGTATCCTCTCCTGTTGTTGAAAGTTTTTTAAATATATATTTGCTTGGATTTTTGTCAAGTTACATATTTTTTTTTTAGCAAAAGGAAAACCGGAGTCCACCTTCATGTATCCGCCAAGGTTGTACCAACCCTGCAATAGCCAACAGTGAATGGGAGGATGAATATTGTTCCAATGAATGTGTAGTCAGCCACTGCAGGTATGTGTTAAATATTTAAAATTGGATCCATTTAACAATAAAAAATAGTATTAGTATATTTCGTACTTGCATTATTTATAACGACATTAATCATTTTACTTTTTTTTTTTGCAGAGATGTCTTCAGTTCTTGGGTAGCTTCTAATACCAATAATCAAATTCAAAATTTTTCTGCGGTAAAATAAATATTATGTACATATCATAATGGTCTGATAAGCATATATTGAATCTTTAGAATTACCACACTCGTTATGGTTATTTATTCTCTCATTGTTAGACTTGCAACTTTCACTTGATGAAAAAATTGTATGGATTAAAAATCATTAATCTAATTTTAGTTAGATTGAATTGAAATGTTTAGGTCTTCGAAATTTAGTGGATTGCTTTGTAAATTTCCAAATAAAAGAGATTTTAATAATATTTGCTGCAATGTAACACCATTAATATGTCATATTTTTGATTGTGAAATAATATTCACTGTGTATATTAATCTATTTTATTACACTTTAGCCCTGTATTAAAAGCATTTATCAATTTATATTAAAATCAACAACCCAATAAAATTGTAACTGGAAACTAGTATGCTATAAATAAGTTGGCTTTATGTCATTTTATTGGAAAATAATGTATGAATTAAAATAAAACAAGTATATTACGCCTTAATTATTACAAGTATTGTATTAGATTTAAGTGTCTTAAGTATGTAAATGATGTTCAATAGTGCATGTTACTGATTTATAAAGCAGTAACTTCGCTCATCATTTGTATTGGAGGACTAAATTAGTAATTATCGAAGGTACTACCTTCCAATATAACGTTAAGCACAAATATTAGAATGTGATGGCTATGAGTTCTTAATGATAAGTTTCATAATTGTATGCAATTTGCGATATTATGCAGAATATCGCAGTTGGCATTTGAGCCTACTTTTACATGCAATAATAATTATAATTAATCTATGTAAATTTCTAAAATTAATATACACGATAGCAATATCAACTACTTATTCCTCTAGGAGTTGTGCTTAGCATATAGGTTTTAGCTGGACCAAAATTCCTTTTACATTGAAAACTATAAAAGTAATGTAAGATGCAAATAATGTTTTATTGTATTGTATATTTAGTGATATTACAATTGTAAATAACTAAATACTTGCAATAATAGAAATAGTAGTAGGTAGGAAGACGTACAGCATAACAGTTCTGTGTTATTTATTATTTAGTAGTCTCCGATAACGAGCTACGCCTACGTAAGCGGAATATAAAAATGTAAAATAACAGTGTATAAATTGTAATTAGAACAACGGTTTCATTAAATTTCCCAAACAGCAGAATGTCTTTATTTTCTAACCTTCATCAATACCTTATAAATCTGACCAGTTTTTACTGGAATAGACAACTCAATGTTTGCTGCAGATGCTTCGCCTGTTCGTATACTTTGTCAAATAAAGTGAGTGCCGCAGCAGCATATTGCGTGGTAAAATCCTCGCCAAACTTCTAGTCCGCTCTGAGTATAGAAATGTGCCGCGTCGCAACAGCAAATTATAGATATTAGAGAGTCGAAGACAGCGCGGAACCCGTCCGCCGCCCGCTCTCGCCCACGTGTACATAGCCGCATAGCCCTTACTGTGGCTACCACAGAACACCTATATGTACTCCGTTGCTACGGAGTATATGCTTGTAGCTGTGTTTAACCATATTGGCTATCTGACTACACGTGCGCGCAAAAACTTCAATGCGGACTAGAGGTTTCGCGTGTACTATATCCACGACGGGTCTCAAGCCAACCAGCGTTCCAGAGCGTTGCCAAATGTACGAAAATTCTCGTACAAATACGAGATTTGTGGTCTTTCGTACGAAGTACGAGGGCACTATCGACCTCATACAAATATGAACGAGATTTTGACATAAAGGAAGATGGTATTGATTTCAAAAGGAATTTTGAAGGAAAATACGTATTCCAGTGATTGTTTGGTCTTGGCGAGAGACTGTATCTGCTATTATATTGAATGTACAAGAATGGTACAAGAAAAAAAAATCTACAGTTGGCAAATTTGGCGCACCGTATACGCTCAATTTCAGCCGACGCCCTATATCTTCCTATATAGGTTACTATACTCTTTGTCCTATATCTAGGCTAAAAAAAATGTACTGCCTAAGGGTGCACCTAGAATTAAAAAAAAATGAGATGTGTCAAGGAACACTCGGATAGAACGAAGTTCCTTTCGATTAATTAGTGAATAAAATTTTATTTCTTTTAAGTTATAATAATATATTTTTATTATTAACAAATATAATGTAATTTGTTATTATTTTTTATTATTTATTATGTACAAATAACCTGTATACACTCAACGATAATAATCGTCGCGACACCACGACAAAGACGAAACGAAAATACCTGGCTTTCTTTTTATAAGAGAGAGAGAGACAGACAGAGAAACACGCGCACGTCGCACGGCTAACACGGCTTACAACTATAGCAAAAAGTGTCATTACAACTTTTGGTCTTAATTTTTTCCGTCTAGCCCACAGACCTATACCTAAGTATAGGTCTGTGGTCTAGCCCTTCCTTTTGCAACGCACGCACATAAGGAACTTCGTTCCAAAACTGGGGAAATTGAAAATTCACACATGTATAACAACAAATTAACACAGAAAGAAAACATAGCGATTTCCAAAAACCGCTACGTACCTACAAACGTTTATAGTCTGTATATTCTACTTTGATACTTTCATTTATACTCTGTAAATTACAGACTGTTGTAATTTACCACGCGCCAATTCTAGGGATGCACCAAATATAAATAGCAAGGATTCGCTATAATAACTTAATTTCAAAAGTTACTATCAAAATAATTTACAAAATATAATTTATAAGTACTGGAATCTGGAAGTGGATAAATACTTATTTATGGTTTTTTTTTCTATTTAATCGGATTATCTCAAGTGTAATAAATATATTCATAGCTATAATTAACCATTAATGTCATTACACTGAAATATACAACTTATTCACTTATAAGCCATTGACTAAGAAATCAATTAAAACTTCAATTTTAATAGAAAAAACATTAGGTAAACATCATGTAAACATAGAAAAAACATTGTAAAAAGTATGGTAAAACAAAACCTGGGGAGGTTTCACAAAATTTATTTATACACCTTTAATTCTTGATTATTTATGATTTATTCAATTCCATCATATGGAAATGGCAAAAACTGTACCTGCAAATACTCAAACATTCATCTTGTCTGCTAAAATATATCAATAAACGTTCCAAAACTTCGATATCGTAAATCGTGAACACAGAGACAACCCTAGTCTGACAGCCAGAAAGACAGATGTATTAGAATCGCTATAATGTCGAGGTGTACATTTGTTGGATAAATCAATTATAATTATTTATTTTAAAGTTCTTAATTAGTTCATAACGCATTATTTTAATTTATTCTTATATATTGTGTATAGATGTGCTACTTATAGTAAATACATATTTATATAAAAGGAAGCAGTGAGTAGGAAATACGAGTAGTAATGATGGACGGAAACGATCTAGCCTCTGCAGCCACCAGAAGAGGTTTTATATCCCAAGGATGGACTCGTATTTCCCAGGTGACTATTCTAATTATCTAGATTAAGTTATCTCAAACACATTCTACATATTTTGTACCGCCTTGAAGTATAAAGTTCATGTTTGGTATAGTTTGTGTAACTTGGAGGTTGGTGAATTGGGATTTAATTTATTTAAAGTGCTGTGTGTTACAATATCTAAGAGCAAGTCCATGCCAGCGTGTGACGTCATATTTCCTATATGCAGTCAAAATTTGCCTCCTTTATTTATTTTTTCCTTATAGTTATCATTCTCTGTTATAATGTTCATACAGTTCTTGACGATTTGATCATTTAACGTCACACAGGTGTCTTGTCTAATATTCATGATCAATAATAATCAAATATTGTTCATATCTCTGTTGCTAGATGTACCAAAGTATGCTAGATAAATGGACTCCGCACACAAAGGGACGGTGGGTTGCAACAGTTTTGCTCTTAGCCTTATTTTTACTTCGGATATTTCTAAAGCAGGTGAGTCAAATGACATATTTTTTATACATTTAATTCTGAGCTTTAGTAAAGTATATTTTGAGGTTGAAAGAGTTCTAAGTATATTTAATTAAAGTTATAGTTCTTTTGAGCTTTTTGAAAAACAAATCAAAATTTTTTTAGAGGTTAAAGTGGCATGGGATGATATGTAACATAAATTAGTTATTTATTTGTTACCACTATCATGTAGTTAAAGAGTTAAATGAGGGCAATCAGTTTTTTAATTGGTCATTTTTTTGCATATCTGATATAAAATAGCATGTCATGAATGAAATCCACTTAAGTATGAAGTCTGGTATAATTAAACAAAATTTCTACAAACATTTGATATACTATCCTCTTATCTGTAACAGAGTCTATCATAACAATGCTATATGCCACACATATATTTTTTTATTATTATCAAACTGAGTCAGAATTAAATTTCATAAAATATAATTAACAGTAGGAACTTAAAACAAACAGCTTTACTATTGCTGGTAATTGAAATTGTAATAATTTGCATTATTTAATATTTTCAGGGATGGTACATAATCACATATGCTCTGGGTATCTATCACTTGAACTTGTTTATTGCATTCCTGACACCAAAGATTGATCCTGCCATGGATTTGGATGGTAAGAGCACAAAATTAAGCATTATTTTTATAGTATTCTGTTATTCTTCTGTTATGCATTTCTTGATATTTTATTTTGGAGATAATAAAAGTACTAGAATGTTTTCACCACCAATGTCAAAATGCCAAAATTTCATGGTACCAGAAAATGTGTGTAACAATCTAGCCTACTCTTCATATCTGCAGATGATATATACACATCCTGTTAGATTTGTAATGTACACACTCAATCTATATAAAGTTTTTCATAAAGCTTTGTCACATTTAAAGCAATGTCATTTGCTGTTGTATTGTTGTAAAATGTTCAATTGACCCAGCAAGTTAACTGATTCCGTGCGGACGTGGCACAACTGTGGGTGATGTGGCACAACTGTGGTGCCATCCGCGCGGAATCGGTTAAATAATAATTAGTGCATTATTCTCACATAGAAAATAAATGTAAAGTAATTAAAACGAAAATCATATAGACTGGCATTATGGCAACTCCAGTGAGTTTGTGCCCGATCACATCAAATCAATTCAACAATACATTTGAGAAACTGAAGGGTGTTGGGAATTACACCACATGGAAGTTTTTAATTAAAATGGTATTGTATCAGAAGGCACTGCTATCAGTGCAACCGGCGGCATTTTTCACTTTTTACATTTGCATTTGATGGCTTGCGAGGCGTGGCAAAATCTTGCCAAGGCCTATGAAGACAAAGATTTGTGCAGACGACTTAAGTCTTGTGAGATTACTGTTTGCTACTAAGCTAAATCAATGTCCAGATATAGAAAGCTATCTTACGATAATTACGAGCTTAGCTCAGCAACTAACAAATTATTGACTATTATTAACTATTGATTCACCAGTAGATGAAGAATTTGTTGCAATAATGATGCTGAGTGAACTGTTGCCTCATTACGATCCATTGATAATGGCATTTGAAAACTCTAATGTATAGCTAACAACAGACGTTGTGAGCAGTAAACTTCTGCAGGAATATGTTAGAAGTAACGAGAAAGACACATATGTAATAATAAGACCTTATTGGGCGATCTTAATACTAACAAAACAATTAGTGTTTGCGTAGCAAATGGACAAAAACTGATGACAGCAGGTCACGAATATGTTAATGTTCAATTAGAACACTGTGTAATAAGAATCATTAATGTGTATTATGTATCAGGTCATTTAGGGTACTATCTGTAGGTTGCCTAGTCAACAAAGGTTTTAAGGTACCTAGTATTTAAAAAATCTAAATGTTCAAAATGAATTATTTATTGGCCACTGCCGCTCTATGTAACGGTATATTTAAATTAGACACAGTAAATAAACCTCAATTATTCAGAGAACTAGCACCCACGACATTCAGGTCACCTGGGCAGCGACAGGTGCAGGTAGCAGCGTCAGCCGAGCGCAACACAGTCTAGTCTACGATGTCAACGAATACCCAGGAGCTCTGGCATAAGAGACTCAGACACCTCCAGTTAAATAAGGCTATGTAAAGTTTGAAGCAAGCGTCTAAAATGTCGTATGACAAGATTAATGAGATTTTGTTAAAGAAAATGAAGTTAATAAAACTTTATTTGAACCTTATGTGTTTTTCAAAAGAACACAGGATGAAGTTCAAAGAAAGTTAATAAAACTTTATCTGAACCTTATGTGTTTTTCAAAAGAACACAGGATGAAATTTTAATAATTGCTTTGTATGTTGATGATTTTCATCAAAGGACTCTTTTATGAAGACTAAGATAAAGCAGGTTTTAATGAAAGCATTTGAAATGCAGGATCTTGGCCCCGTTGAACTCCTGGGGACAAGAGTTTGTAGAGAAGGCAACAAAATAACTTTAGATCATTTCATTCATTTCTTAAGGAACTGTTTAGAAAAAAAGATAATGTAGTTGTGTATAATGATAATCATCAGTCAGAAACTTACTTGTAATTCTATGTACACCAGTAGAACGAGGCACATGGATGTTCGTCATCATTTTATGAGAGAATTTATCAAAAATAATATATATATATAATATATATAAGTGTAAAATATTTGCACACAGAATTAATGATAGCAGATATTGTAAGTTGTAACTAAATCATTAACGAAAGTTTTAGATGATAAATTTATAAAAGGTTTATGTTTGTGTAATGGTTGGTAAATTATTTTTGATTAATTTTCATTGTAAACAGTGTACAATGTAATTTGTATTACTTACTAAAGTTCAACTGTTTGTGTATTGTGTTTGTTAATGTATATGTGTAACGACACGCGATTGTTAAGGTCCATGTACACAACTGTAACTTGTGCTGAGTATGTATTAAAGATATTATGTTTTATTTCGACAGAAATGTATATGAAATGTTAGTTTTTATATAAGATTGGTTTAAGGGACGGTGTTAGATTGGCAATGTATCAACTCATTCCATATAAGGTTTTTTCTAAAAGCTGTGTTACATTTAAAGCGATGTCATTCGCTACATTCGCTGTCGTATCGTTGTAAAATTTTCAGTGAATAAATATGTTAAAAACTTAACACACCCACAGTGTAGGACCATGAGAAGTGCCTTATGAAATGATAAATGGAGTGTGACCTATATAATACTGTTTTAATGTCAGATTTAATTGTGATATAATATATTGAAAATTAAATATTTCTGTTCATGTGAAAAAAATGCATTTTGTCCATATTTTATCTCTTCTGCATTAAGATTAATAAGTATAATGAAAATGAAATTATTTTATATTTCCAGGTGAAGATGACAGTGGCCCTGCCCTGCCTACGAGGGCTACTGAAGAATTTAGGCCATTCATTAGAAGATTGCCAGAATTTAAATTTTGGCTCTCTGTCACAAAGAGTACAATAGTAGGATTCTGTTGTACTTTCATTGACGCCTTCAATATTCCAGTATTTTGGCCTATTTTAGTAATGTATTTCATAACACTCTTCTGTATTACAATGAAACGTCAAATTAAGGTAAGAACTTAGAGTTGTTTTATATCAATAGTATATTTTTGTCACAACTTTGTATGCATAGATATAATTATGTGAGTAAATACACTTACACTCGTTGAACTTCCCATTTATGTAATGAATGTATAAATAGTAACACTAGCTTAAGTAATAAGTAATAGGATATTTAATGTGGTTCGACTCCAAAAACACCACTGCCTGCTATTTCTCTGGAATAACAGCAGTGCCCCAACACTGTTGTTGGGATAATTATATTTTGTAATTTTACCGAAAAAGGAATAAACGCAATATAGGACCTATATAAAAATGTCAAGTAGCCTATTCTAGTAAGTTTTTCAAAATAATCTCTAAAGTATCATAACACTAATGGTAACGTAATTTTAATTTGATTTACATATAATTATTGCGATCATATTATATGATACTATAACTCGAATAGAACTCAATCATAATTTCTTAAAAAAATATATCTGTCCACAAGTTTGTCATTACTTTACAAAATGTGTTTCTTATATTATCAGACTTTAGCATTAATACAGTTTTTGATCATTACTTTTTCAAAGTATTCTGAAAATACGCCCCGAAACGCTTTTAAGCATTTTTTAACTATAAACATTTAGATTGGCCATTCACACTCACTCATTCACACCCAACTAAAAAGTTTACCTGTCTAAGAAAATATCTATAAATAATGAATTGTAGTTTTTAGTCAATATGGACATGCTATATAGAACTGCTTGTGTGTACTTAAGTAATACACGTTTGAAGATAAACTTTTAACTGATAAAAAAATAACTAACAAAAAATAATGCTTACAAAAAGATAACTGCACTCGACAAGTCGTCACCATTAGTTATGTTAATTTTCATGATTAGATAAGTACCAACAGTATATCGCAAACAATAGGTACATGAAGTCATGAATTATTATAATTGTCACAATATACTCAACGTCAATCAATTTTATAAAGTGTATGGTATTAAATATTTGTACCTGTAGAAATAAAATACATTTTAAATATTATTACTCAACAGAGAACAATACTCGCCGATCGCAATGAGTTTTCCACATGTCGATTCCGTTTGGGGGCATGCACTTGTGTGCACAAATTTCACTCTCACTCTTAACGTGCCTTATGAAGTACATTCGAAATATATATTCATATATACAATATAATTTAAAAAACTAAAAACCATGCTAGAATCGCACAATCTTTATTCCTTACGATCCTGATGAGGAGCATGACATAAAATTATTAAAATTGTATATTTAGATCGGAGCTTAATAGGTGTTCAAAATTAATTAATTTGACCTTTCAATGCGAAGAAATATCAACTTTAATGACCCAGGATCCATACATACTGATAAACAAAATAAAAGCATGGTAACAAAGTGCAACTGTTTTTAAAATTACCATTTGTGTCATTAATCTCAAAATAGGTAACAATTCTAAATTTAATTCCAAATTACATAAATATGTATTAATGTTACATTACATTAATTAAATGTAAATTATTTAAGCATAAACTAACAATATTTAAACTAAATTTAATAAGATTAACACTAAAATTTTATAAATAAAATAAATGAGCCAAATTATAAATAAATGTTAATTATAATTTAATAAGGAAGGAAGTTGATAAACTTTTTTCAGATGAATACCTAATTTACTTAAATTAAGAGCACTATTGTATCCTAATTGTATGAAGTATGAGTAACTTTATATGTATGTACCATTACAATATTCGAAAGTTGGGATAGTTTGAAACAACCATACCATAGTTAGAAAAAATTACATACTGAATTATTTGAAAATTAGTGCAACAGTTTTAATTTTTAAAAGCGCTAAAAACAACTTATTCTCTATCGAAAAATTCAGTTAAATGTTGTTTTAAGCTACGTGGCCATAGAGCTTACGGACTGAGACGATTATGAACCACTTATTTCCTTAAAACAATCAAAATCGATCAACTTTCCAATAGAGTTTAACTAACTACCAAAACAAGACATATATTAAAAGTGGTTTGTATCAACTATTCGTCTTAATATCAGCAAGAAATTCAGAGACGTGGACCGCTCTGAACATGTTCTCGTTTTGCTGATATTAAGGAAAATACTTGTAGAAAAGAAATGCAGATAATATTGGATATATCCTAAGTGTGGTAATATTTTACGACGCAAGCATTTCAAATGCACGACAAAATTTTGCTACACGACGTTGCGACATTTATGCAATATTTATGTGTTTAATTCCTAAGATTTCGATGGTTTTTAGACAAATCTATTAACATCTTTATAATATGTGATTGCACGATATTATTAATATATGAACTTATAATAGTACGGAGGACTTTTGCTAATTACGGGTTTTATATAAATCAATCCTCACCAATTTGGGTCTACCAAATCAAGTAATTTCACACTTATTGCTTTCCATCATCCGTTATTAATTCAAACAAAAATTAGCAAAGCTCGAATTGTGGCAGACACGACATGCTTAATATTGATTATTAGTATTATTACTGACCAAGAGTTCCATATACTTACAGTCATGTATTTCAATATCATAAGTACCTACCCTATTTTATTCATGTTATATTTTATTTTCAGCATATGATCAAGTACCGGTATCTACCGTTCACTCACAGCAAGCCTAAGTACAAAACCGTGGAATCAACAGTAACAGTGAACTGACGACGTATGCAACCACCTTGTATAAGGAGTTTGTGTAACTTAAAAACTGTTGTACGCGAATGTTTCTAGAAATACAGTTTTTATTATAATGTTATTATGACTTTTCATCTTTTCCTCAGTTTATTCTTATGTCAGTAGTATATTCAATCAATTATGAAATGTTTGCAATTAATGAAAATGAAATTCTGTGTTATCATAGCCTCTAGTAAATTCTATATTATTGTCATAGAAAAAGCAGTAGAACTTACTAATAATACCTAAATTACAATATTTAAATTGATATGTGGAAACATGAGCAAGTTAATGCCCAGGGTCAATGTGCCAATACCCTCGGATTTGCAATAACTGATTGAAGAAATTATAATATCATTTTATAAAATAAACTCATTTTCGCCAACAATATTCAAAGATTAAACGAAATTTCAAAAATTATGCTTGACCGGAATAATAGAAAGGATAGGAAGATAATTAATTACCGCGTACATGTTACAATCTTTATTTAGTAGATATTGATCACGCCAAAAGAAATTGGTAATGTCGATACTAAAATAATTGGAGATTATTTAATACATTACTTAATATAAATGAGTCTACCTTAAAGACATAGTGCAAATGATTTTGCCCAAATAATTTTACGAATTAATGCATTTAGCATTTAATTTAACTGGAATGTATTCTTAGTATTCATTTCAAATCTAGAGCAAAACCGCTCGATCACTGAAATTAATGTGCGCCTCTGGTGATCTTTTAAAAAATAAAATTTGTCATTGTAATTTTAACGGAGATGGACCAGTCGATATCTCGACCGATTGATCGAGTCGAGTTGATCGAGAACGAGTTATGGTGTTGTACGTAATAACGTGTTGTGCATTCTACAACTTTCGTTTTTTATTTAATTTTATTAAAGGCATTGTATATCTGAATATACAAAATACTTACTTAAAAATCGAAATTACTATGTTTTCATTAATATTCCTTTGTGTTAAATTAATTTAGTTGATGAGGTTAGAGCCTTTTTACAAAAAAAAAAATGGAGTCTACCTATTAGTCTAGGTAACTAGGTGGTGGTATTGATTTGTATATTTCCAGACTTGTTTCTGTAATGATACTATATGAAAAGAAAAGTGTTCAATATCAATTTGTCTCAACTAAATAGTTTAATAATAATAGCTGTTAAGAATAAACGCTAATATTAAACTGAACGATTCGCTCTCCGTACTAAAATCATCTGAGGTCAAGTCTTCAAGATCATTGGCAGAGGTAAAAGTCGAGGTCTTTGATCAGTATACTAATTTGATTCATTCATATATACAATTTTCGGGATGGAAATGTTTCAAATCAAGGGTGCTCGTAATTCATTGTAGCTGGAGTATTAAAACGCTCTTAAAACGCTCGCTACGAGCTCATTGTAATTACATGTGCATGGTATTAAGTATACCTAGTCCGTATATAAGCATATGCTTAGACTATGATGAGCCAGTATGGTCTCTGTGGGAACATGCCATGGCCCTTGCGACACTCATGTTTACTCAGCTGCTTCCGAGATTCTAGCGCTAGCTAAAAAAATACCAGGTACACGAATATATTTGTATTCCCGAGAAAACAATGATAATAAATGAAAAGAGCATGAAAATCTATTAATTCTTATTATTATTGTATTTCTATTTAGGTACTCCATCAGTACCTACCTGCCTCAATACTCGTCAACCGCGTAAATGGACACACGCGAATATATTTCGGGAGACCGCATACGTGTCGTAACAAAAACGGTATAGAATTACATAATGTTGGATAAAATTACATAGAACATGTGGACAAAACAATACAGAATGTCTACAATGCATGTATTGATTGAGTATTAGAAGATGAATTGGAACAAGTCAATCTAAAACGTAAATTAAATTCCAATGTACTAGTATAAAGCAATTATTAGCCCAGAGTTAAATATAGCCGCTGGTGATAAAAATAATAGCTATCGTTTGGGCGACGTACGATAATACTTCAGTAGCTAATCCCACAACGCACGGGTATTGAAAATGGTAGGTACAGTCTGTTATGAGTAATGAACGAGATGAACTCAAATTTTGAATAATTATTATAAACACATTTACTTATTTTTAATTCTATTACTTTTTTTAAAGTAATTTTAATCAACCACATAATGCAATAATTGAACTTACAAGTTCTAATACAAATCGTAATATCTAAACACATCTAAATATATAGCTTTAGATAGGTAGGTAGGCAGGTGAGTTGGTAGCTGACAAACAAAAATTTTAAATTCGATAAACAATACTTGTTTACCGAATTTAAAATTCTTATTATACTATTTCATCAATGCCCAAAAATAGCACTATTAAATAGTATATTTAGTAATATTACACGTACCGTATACGTTTTACCGTTACAAAAGGGATTTACCCTCTAAATTTTAGAGCATTTGATAAAAAAATAAAAATGTGCAAGCATGTATTGTATTAAAGAAGTAAACCAACTAAGCGTGTAAATAATAAATGAGGAAGGAAAATATTTTATTATTAAATGTGGATACAACTTTATTACAAGCGTATTTATTATAATGTTAGCGCAATAATAATTAAGTTAATCAATTAGTCGGAGTTCTGAATGTTTGCATGAAAATTTCGAAAAACATCAAATCAACTTATTACAAATATGTGACCATTTAAAAATTAAGATTTATATTTACTAAGAAATAAGTACCAAATGAAATATAACTTTTTGCTTAAAATGAGATAAAACTCCATTCCGATAAGCGACAAAAAATCGTACATTAAGATATTTCCTTATCATATTGTGCTACTCTCTTTTTCAAGATTAAACTCATATTGCCGTCCCTATCGGTAGCGAAATTATAATTCCGGCATATTTTGTTACTGGGTTGCTGGTAAAGGACTACAAAATTAAAAGATGAGATGACAAGGCGTGGTGTGGTTTGCTCTAGTTAACAGAACATAATTAATAACACCATAACGGCATGTGCTTACGCCCCGCCTACCCTGATCAAATTATATTTTAGTCGCCCACATGAAAAAAATAATTATTAGCCACTAAAAAAACTTTAAAAATCCGCTAAATTATGCACTGTTCACCTTCGAAAAATATGTAATTTTTCAAACTCTAATTTTTGTTGGCAAATTGATGTTCGAAAAATAATATTTAGATTCATCATTATTTATAATTAATTCTAATCGTTTATTTATCCCGATTATTTTAAATAAGTGTTGTGAATCCTATATCTCTTAATTTATATTAAAAAAAATTAACAAACTCAATTTAATCTTAATTTAATCCATAATATAATACAAAACGTCTACACTAAAAGTATGCTTAAAGGCATACCACAATCTAGTAAACACATTATAACACAATATTTGAGCACGCCATAGATTTGTATATCGTCGAGATTAATTTTTATATTATTGGAGGTATAATAAATAATATTTTTATTTAGTTTTTTAATAAATATTCATCTAAATGTAAGTGTTCAATTTAGTTAATTCACAAACGACTGGCAACAAATCTATATCCAGTGTTACTATTTAAAATGATATGTTCAAAAGTAATAAAACGCGCTCGATATCCCTGTTTATTTTATTGACCACTCGCCAGATGTTTGCGCATTGTTTTCCAGTGCGCAGTAGTTTCTCTGTCGTGAAATCGGGATTCTGTTTTAGTATTATATCTGTTCTGCCATTTTGAAAATAGTGGCGTGTATGGATTAGACCTAGTGTTTTTTATGTGACAAATATGTCCGGGAGCAATGATAAAGTGTCGACTACGCAGCGTATGATCCAAAGTGTTGCTTTCCCTCCTAGCCACAAGCTCACTGTATCTGAAGTATTCGATGAAAAAACTGGAAAGCCCTTACCAGATGTACTGAAGCAACATTTTATCTTAGAAGGTCGGATCGAGGAAAATGCGGCTCTACGAATCATCCAAGATGGTGCCACCTTGTTACGATCAGAAAAAACTATGATCGAGATTGATTCACCGGTGACCGTGTGCGGAGACGTCCATGGCCAGTTTTATGATTTGATGAAATTGTTTGAGGTGGGAGGTTCTCCCTCTTGCACCAAGTATTTATTCTTAGGCGACTACGTTGATAGAGGTTATTTTAGTATAGAATGTGTTCTTTACCTCTGGGCTTTGAAGTTGTGTTATCCGAAGACATTATTTCTATTACGCGGTAACCACGAGTGCCGACATTTGACAGAATACTTTACTTTCAAACAAGAATGCAAAATCAAGTATTCTGAGAAAGTGTATGATGCATGCATGGATGCCTTCGACTGCTTACCTCTCGCTGCTCTCATGAACCAGCAGTTCCTATGTGTACATGGAGGCCTCTCCCCCGAAATCAACAGCTTAGACGATATTCGTAAACTAGATAGATTCAAAGAACCTCCTGCATTTGGAGCCATGTGTGACCTGCTCTGGTCTGATCCCCTGGAGGACTTTGGAAATGAGAAGAATGCTGAACATTTCTCGCACAACTCTGTTAGAGGTTGCTCATATTTCTACAGCTATGCAGCCTGTTGTGATTTTCTACAGAGAAACAACTTGCTGTCCATCATACGTGCTCATGAGGCCCAGGATGCTGGCTACCGAATGTACCGCAAAAGTCAAACCACCGGCTTCCCAAGCCTCATTACTATTTTCTCTGCCCCAAACTATTTGGATGTCTACAACAACAAGGCTGCAGTGCTGAAATATGAGAACAATGTCATGAACATCAGACAGTTCAATTGCTCCCCTCATCCATACTGGCTGCCCAACTTCATGGATGTTTTTACTTGGTCTCTTCCATTTGTTGGTGAGAAAGTGACAGAGATGTTGGTCAATGTGTTGAACATTTGTTCTGATGATGAACTGATGTCGGATGGAGATGATGCATTGGAGGAAGCTAATCTCAGGAAAGAAGTCATACGGAACAAAATCCGTGCTATTGGAAAGATGGCTCACGTCTTCTCTGTTCTTCGTGAAGAAAGTGAATCGGTTCTGCAGCTGAAGGGGCTGACTCCCACTGGTGCTCTGCCGCTGGGTGCTCTTTCTGGTGGCAAAACATCTCTGAAGAATGCTTTACAGGGCTTCTCTCCGAATCACAAAATCACTTCATTTGCTGAAGCCAAAGGGCTGGACGCCATCAATGAGCGCATGCCGCCGCGGCGCGACGGGCAGCGCACGCCCGAGCCGCAAGACAAGAAGCCTCATGTCAACAGCAATGCACATTCGTGAAGTGCTAGCTAATACTTCTCTTCGATCCTTACATTTGGTCCACAGTCGAGTGGTGGCAGTGAAATATGTGTGAAGGAGACTCAGCTTTGGGGATGATATTTCACGTTCATATAACAGAGGTGGATTTGAAGGGAATTGTCATGATAGATACTAAAAATTTTAAAATTTGGATTTAACTTTTTTTCAATAGTTGAAATTAAAATTTCTCTTAAGATATTACCTCTCGATATTTAAAATATGTCAGATCTGCAGGCAACAAATTTATTTAGTCAATTAAATATTAAGGTATGCACATTTATTTATAATGCGCTGCACTGTTTAATTTTTGGTAATGTAATTTTAAAATTTTCATATGAAAAGACATGATATTGTAATGTAAATTTATTCAGATTGTCTACTTATACTCTACATTGTTATCTACATTAGTGAAAATTAGACATGTCTATAATTTTTCAAAGCATAATTAGCTGTGATATTAAGCGACGATCAATGTATTATTTAATAGCGATCTGCTAGTGAAGTACAAGCATGTTCATTGGCTAATCATGCATTGAAATATGTAAAGTAAGAGTGAAGTTCTCAGCTTGGGCGTGTCTTTATATTCTATTAAGTAATAAAATTAATTATGTACTATAGTGTGCAGCACATGGTGTGTTGTTGCCGTGCGTGTGTGCTGTGTAAATATGCCTCGTGCGTACACACACGTTATTGCAGCTTTAACACTTGAGATAAATATTACTCTCTTTAATATCTTTGCTACAAGTTGTACTTAATTGTATTTTATTGTACAAAATATATTAAATTACTATCTATGAACTATACTTAAAACTTAAAATTAATTTATATTTGGATATTTGGGTGTATGCTGGCCCCATGTTGCCTGCATGCAGCTGAACTTGTATGCTGGAACATCACATATTAAACTTTCTTAGTCATAATGTTTCGGTATATAAGGTGTAGCGGCTAGTCTAATTGCAGATTTTCTTACAGCTTCTATTCCAAATTTCACTTATATATTTAATTAGGTTTAATGACCTTTGCACTGTTGGAAAATCTCTTTTGGTCTGCCAAATAAATTATTAATCAATGCAATAACTTCATATTGTGAATACTTACTAAAAGTGGCTTACATCCTTTAAAAGTCAGTAATAAGTATTTGTCTCAATTCAGTGTGTAGTCCTTCATATGTTCTGTACTTTTAAATAAATTTTACCTATGTAAAAAACTAACAATATATTTAATTTTATTTTGTACTAATCATGGGAAGTGTTGTTTTATCCTTTAAAATATATTAACATTGAGCTCCATTATTATAGTTTCAATAAGTCAGTCCTGTTGATCCTGATGCTATCTGTGATTTTAAGCTTTGAAAGTACATTTTAAAATCATTGTTTTGTCTAATTTTTAATTTTATTAAGAGATATACAACTGTTGTATTATGATATAAGTTGTTTTTTGTAATCTTATGAACATACTTATTATATCTTCAATAAAATCATGCAAAATATTAAACTTCAAGCTAGCAATAAAACTTTGTTTGCCTGAAATTACGCTCTCAATATTACTTACATAAAAATGTGCAATTAATTCAGTCTTTGCTAAATTTCAATGATAATGGCCATTTATATAAAATTGCGTGATTTGCATAATGAAATTCTCAAGCAGAAATCCTATTTAAAGCCATAAAATTATATACATTTACACTTATTTATTTTGCTCAGGACACTTCAACCATTAATTCTTTTTCATGGACATTACGATCAAAATATAACTAGCATTTCTCAGTTACATAAAATGATTTTGAACTTGTATTATTAGTTTGTACCTACATTATTTAGTAACATGTGCAAATATGTTTTTGAATAGTTTCGAATTTAATATTGGCTCTATGGTTTATAGAATAGTAATAACTTCACCTGACTTAGAAATGTACAAGGAGCAAAATACAAAAATACGCATTACGAGTAGACTAGAAGTGAATAGTTAATCATAGGCTATCAAGAAACCCTACCCATAAAATCCTTATCCTACTTATAATACCTATGATTCATGAAATAGCTTTTAGGTGAAACTTATTTAATTATGTAGTTAGCATAAAATATAAGTGTCGTTACTTAAACTGCAGGAAATTAAAAATAAAAAGTCCAAAAATTTTACAACACAACGTTACCACACATACGTTTACGTACAAGGTTACAATTAAAGATTTTTTTGTGAGTATAATTATGTGAGCGTGCACATAATTGACATAACTAATACATACTAGTAGGTACGTAGTAAGTACAGTCGCAAATTGTCCACCGCAAGTTTTATACTTAGGTTCATATTTCGTTCATGTAACCATTTAAAATTCTCGTTGTGTTATATCCGCACGGCGTGACTGTTTTACCTACATACATGGTGGAGGTATTTTGAGTTACCTACATTTGACATAGATTTATAGTTAGCTTGTGTAGTCCTAATTTCATGTATTCTAAACACACATTTTTAAGCGAAGTCGAAGTAATAATTTCTTATTGTCATGCTTAATTTTAAAAAACTGTCGCCTTCTCCCATAACGCGACAACGCCTGCGCCCTAATTATACACACTTAAAACATTAACAAAGCACTGGCCTTTAAACAGCCGTGAAAAATCAATAGAGCGAAATGAATGGTCTCTACTCTGAAGAGTTAATTAGTATAAGAGCCGCTCAATACCAATAAGAACACTGTCGTGACAGAATTTAACTTTTTGTATACATAATTCAGTTACAATAAGACACTTATTAAACTAAAATAAACGTTATAGAGGGATCCTAACATACTGGCGGGATTGTATAGAATATAAGGTGCAAGTTACTATGAATTGCCCTTACTGCCACGCCTATTTGCACGATAAAACAGCATTGCTGTATCCTAGTTGGCGTCTCATTGGTTCTTGCCAAAAATATTTAAATAAAAGTAGGACATAAAACCGGATTTGCCTCGTCTATTTGAATGGTATTAAAATACGTAAAATTTAATTATAAAGTAAAAACCTATAAGAGTTAATGATTAATTAAGGATTTTCATTTTACCGAATAAACAATTATAATATGTTTGAGTAATAGATTAACGCATACCCAAAAATGCATACCTATAGGTACTTTACCAAATCAAAGACAAATACTACAAACTTATTTAGTTGTGTTAATCACGAGTCTTGACGCAATAAATACATACTTTAAAGTATATGGTAGGCATAAATATGGGACATAGAGTTTCAAAAGGAAAGTCTTGAGAGACCTATTTCCAGCAGTGGACTAACGTGGGCTGAACTCTTGACTCCTATATAAATGAATTCTGATTATGAATTTACAAGACTCTGCTCATATCACAAGACTACAGAGACTAGAGAACCGAAATCTCTGCTAGCTCTTAAGTGTTACATAACTCGAGTCTCTTTGTGTGTTCGAGTCCTTTTTCATAGTTGCGCTAGAGTACATTTCGTGTATAAATTTAATAATGGAATTGATGCGTTTATATATTGAGTACCAATATTGAAACATATTGAAACTTGAGCAGTTTTATCGCCGAGACGGTCCCTTTTTATTTTCACGATATACTAAATCACGAACATGTCTGCTAGCCTATTCAAGTCTTTTTCAAATCATGCGCTATGACTATAACAAATGATTTTTTTTTGAAGCCTCGAATTCTTTACAGGATTCGAGTCACTATATTGCCTCTTCAAAACTTTGCAACATTATTAGGAATTTCTTTATAATAACAGCTATGTTATGGACTGTTACTATCTACTGAGCAGGGTGTTGTGACAGTGGCTTAACATGGATTCTAGTCTAGTCACCAGCCCAACCTTATCTAACTTAAGTATCTACGCTCGATGTTTTTCGGGATAAAATTCACTTGTTTCGGATAGATCGGTAGTTTCAGTTACGGAGCTCCACATCCCTGATTCCCAACTACTCAGCAGGGAAGCATACCAGGGGCGGGGCAGCGGTCCGCCCCGGGCAGCATAGTTTAAGGATAAGCAAAATTAGTTTTTTTGTATTATATAGGAAAAGTTTTGAAGCATAAATAGTGTGTTAGAGCAGGGGCGGAAAAAGATTTAATAGTCGGAGCTTCGTCGGAGATTATTTTAGTGAACTATGGCTGCGAATTCAACTTCCAGCCCGGGCAGCGCGAATCCATGCTACGCTACTGTACCTGCTTATATTTAAAAAATATATAAGTTGATAACACCTACAATACTGAAGGTTGTTTATAGATTGGTCCGATGTCCATAGTCAGCCCACCAAGTGATAAGTCGTTATTGCCGCCCATCATCAACAACCCATTTCTGTCCCACTCATAATGGTCTCAGGTCTCATAATGAGAAGGATTAGGCCATAGTCCACCGCGCTTGCTAAGTGCGTAGTGGTAAACTTCACATACCTTTGAGTTTTTTTTTATAAATCTCTCAGTTATGCAGATTTCCTCAGGATGTTTTCCTTCATCGTTTAGTAAGTGATAATTAATTAATTTAATTAAATGGATTACCCACATAAGGAACAAGTGTTTACATGAATAAATTTTAAATAAACTCAAAGGAGACACTGTTCTTACTATTACGAGTAATCACTTTCTAATACACACATACTTTCTAATACGAATAAATAATTTCTAACTTAACGCACATAACTTTGAAAAATCAAAGGTGCGTGCCTGGGGTTCCGTCCTGGGAGGCCCTCGAGATGCCGAGTTTCTTAACCACTAGGCTAACACTGCTTTTCTGGTTGGTATGGTATGGTATGGTACTGTCGCCCATGAATATTTGTAATCAACCCCAGATAAGATTAAATTCGTACTTGAGGTCGAGCACAGATGCGCCGCTACCACAGGACTAAACTGTAATG
Source organism: Epargyreus clarus (assembly GCF_041222505.1). NCBI lineage: Eukaryota > Metazoa > Arthropoda > Insecta > Lepidoptera > Hesperiidae > Epargyreus > Epargyreus clarus. The sequence continues at coordinate 8,937,106 of NW_027332233.1, forward strand.
CCTCGGAAAAGTTGAGTCTTCAATACCCTTGCAAAGTAACAGCAGCGCTGCTGTTATTAGACAGAAATAGGTATAGCGATGATCCCGCCGGAATCGAACTACAGAGGGTTCCACCACCACACACAGGCACCGCAACTTCATTACACAATCATGTTTGTGTGGATACTCATTTCCAGTCCCACTGGTGTTATATATTATTATTAAAGTAAACTACATACATACCTATTATGTATATAACGTGTGGAGCATTTATGATTTTTATTTATATAGATTCAAACATTGAAGAATTTAATAAAATACAGAACAAAACGGAAACAAAATGCTTATGCTATTTATTTTTTAGTGCTTTATTGCCATTATCATTTTAGTTGTTTTAATACAACATTGGACCCTACAGTTTTACACTAAGTCAATCATACAAATTTTGTTAAACATTATTTATTCAGATAGAGTTTTTTACATACAACTCGAATATTTAAATCATGTAATAAAGGCACCCCATCTTCTTTAGTCTCTCTTATAGATGTACTAAAACTATATTTTTTACATTTTTTTTCATTCACACAAATGCATTTGGAGGATTTTATATTATTGCTTCTAAAATTTTCAGCACCTTCTTGGCTAAAACAATCTGATATAGTGCTGATGCCATCAATTTTACTAGTTAACATAAGATTAGAACTAGGATAAACAAAAAATGCAAAAATAGTAAGTGCTACAAGGCACTGTATCGGGACTGCAGTAGCCCAGTATCTTTGTGGATAATAATATATATTAAAATAATGCAAGTAATAGTCTGGAGTTAATGCCCAGATAAGATATATAGCAAGAACAGTTTTGCTTAACAAATACATAAAAAATCCATATAGGGATCTCGCTGGAGTGGGTGCCGGTGTGTGTTCTGACATGGTGTGGCAATCTTATACCCAATTGAATTTGCTTATAGTTTTCACAACCAATACAACATTCCTTAGGTATGCATTTGTAGCGACTCTTAATCTTTTCAAGTCCTCTGCACTTAAATTTCTGGAACATAAGGAAGTTAAAATGTAAAACAAATAATGCCCTCATATGGGTACAACATCAATACTTTATACAAACATTTGAAGATTATTTCCATCAACAGCTATCATCCTTTGTACACCACTTCCTTTAATTTCTTTGTCAACACTTAACACATCATATGCCAATGAAGCTAATTGAGGAGTTGAAAAGGGAATGCTTATGGACCTAAAAAGATAAAATTTGAATTTCATTAATTTTTGGAGGTATCATGAGTACTATATTTAAAATAAATAAGTAATTAACAAGGTTGCATTAAACCTAACTTAATTATAATTTGGGGAAGAAGAGGATGGATAACTGTGGAAGCACAACCACCACATATTTTTGACTTATAACAGCAGTGTTTAGTGTTTTGTAGTGGTAACATACAAACAGATAAGTCGTTTGAAATTCTCAGGCCAGCAACTATCTGTGGTACACACTCTAAGCATATGTGGGGTTGATTGCACTGACATACAACCTGTCTCATGTACTAAACAACTGTACAAGGGGTACTAAACAAAATTAGTAAAATTTGATATTTACTTACACTTTTTTCTCAGACACTTCTCCCATGACAATACTGTGATATGAATTTTAGGATTTCCGTATTATGAGGCACCTATTAAAAATAAAACAACCATAGAATTTAAAATAAATAGAAGATAATATCGAATTAAATTAAACAAATTATACTTTTCAGTTTGTTTACTTACCACGATTTTTTCCCACTAATGGATATTGATGAAAAAAACTTATACAAAGTAGGAATTTATAGAAATATTGGATAAAACAAAACCTTTATAACCTTAATTTTTACTTTACTTGGGGGGCGGGGGAAAAATAAAGTCCGCAATTCCGCAAAGCAAATCCAAACACGACATTGACATTATTGACAACTGACATTGTCAAACTTCAAACTACTTGCAACTTGCAAGTAATACTTCCTTTCGTTTCAAACTCCTTTCCATTCTATAGTCAAGCTCTTCTGTGGAGGCGCTACTATCGATCATAATGTTGCTAGCTTGTCACAACTACCTAAGGAGTGGAAAACTTCAACGATTACAATTTTTACCAATATCTAATATATTACTACAAAACTCCAATAATAATGTGAAAAAGTATTCATTTTATTGACAAAGATCATGAGTTTTGGTTTTTAAAATCGTAATTTGTTACATTAATTACTGTTAAAACTAAAAAGTCATTATCAAGGTAAATTGAAAAGTCCCTCTTGAAGCTGACATTAAGTGACCATAGACATTAGAATATTTCATTTAACTTCATTTCGATATAATCGATTGCATATGATTGAAAGTCATATGAAATCGAGACATGAATGAATGGGTTTAACCCATTCATTGCCACTTAAATTATAAAAAACATCACTTGGGTGCCATATAATGTTTTTGTTGGTTACAATAGGGAAGGCGTAATATATTGTGTTTTTTAATTATTAAAACCCCATAAATGACAAAAACCCATCGAAAAACGATAAACGCACCATATACGTTGGTGGCACTGGTAATAAACATTTATTCGTTAGTGCCACTCAACGCACCGTTTGCGTCGACGGTTATTTGATATTATGCAATAGGTCCTAAGGGGTCGTTCAAGTATTACGTAACGCAATTTGGGGGGGAGGGGGGGTCTTGTAAAACGTTACGATGCGTTACAGGGGCGGGATGGGGTCTTCCGTAATACACGTTACGTAACATTTTTTAAATAAAAAAATAGGGAATTAAAACTCCTAAATTGGCAACCCTTTTCATTTACGTTTTACGGGAAATCCCTTGAATGAGTGGGTTCAGCCGAACTAAGTTCTGAGTATTCTGAGTTAGACTAAGTATAGTACAGTATAGCAGTATGCATGCTTTGACTATACTTAAACTAACTTAGAATACTCAGGAGACCTAGTTCGGCTGAACACGCTCTTTGTATATATAGTCTGGTTGTCATTTTTAATTTGTTCTCGCAAGTTGGCAAATCTTTTCGTTCATATTTCACGGGGAATCCCTAGATTGTATTGTACGTCATTTAATGTTGTTTCCGTTGTCAGTGTTCGTTAGTGTTTATAGACAAGTAGAGTTGGGTTGTACTAGGTAAATTTGGGACTAGGTATGCCTGTTCCTAGTATTTAAAAATACGTAATCCAGAAACCTTTTCCACCTAGTCCCATAAAGTCTCATTAGTTAGTACAATTTGGTGTGGACTACGTACTTATTCTTGGACTAAGAAGCTAGTTCGTTCATGCCTTGCATCAATACGTAAGGGCGGTAAGGTTTGCACGCGCACTCACTAGTAATAATGAATTGTGATCTTTCCTTCATACTTTATACAGGCTTAGGACTGTCAACGTTAGATTTATCGAAATAGTAGTTTGATTTATCATTAAAGGTTTCGTGAGCCGGCGCGGCGTCCACCTAAATGACATTCGTATAGATTCGAAATAGATGCACGACTGAACAATTCCGAATTTTCACACATTTGACATTTCATACTTAATTCGCATCAAGTATCTGTTTGATCCGACAGCGACTAGGTGTAGTTAAAGAGGACAAGTATATTTTTGCCTGCCCATGAGTTGATGTTTTATTAGTTTTTACTCTTATTCGGATTAAAAATCTCTTGTTTTATTTCTTAGTATTATAAAGTAAATATGTAAGTAAAAGTATCCCAAGGATAAAAACTATAACATAATTTTTTAGCGAGTTTAGGGTAAAAATTGACACTTGAGTGTTACGTAACGTTAGGGGGGGGGGTATAGAAAAACGTTACGATGCGTTACAAGGGGGGGAGGGGGGGTCAAAAATCTTCAAAAATTGCGTTACGTAATACTTGAACGGCCCCTAATTGGGTACTTGACAGTTATAACAATAAAATATGAAATATGTTGGATATGATAGCTTATAAGTAAACATAAATTATGCAGTATTTCGTTTATTTTTTAATACGTTCTAAGTATTTTAATTTTTAAAAAGAAATTTTCGATTTTTTATCTGTGGATTTTAAATCCCAAAACGGCGACAGTGCTGCCTCAAATGTCATGTGACGTCACTACATCGAAACCAAACAAGACAAATAATAATTAAATCGTTTGCTGTTAGAGTTGGTTGAATTTATAATATGTTGTGAACCGAAATGAAACCATACTATATTAAAGCTGATAGCGTGAACCTGCTTAAAGAATCTCCATATATGCAGTGCAATAAATCAAAATGGATACAAAAACTTCCGTGAGATAACCTATGGAAATATCAAATAAACAACGTAAGTAAAACATTCTTTATATTTACATTTAATCATATCGGACAATTAAAACATTTCTTAACTGACTTCAGACAGAAGAAAGGTTGTCTTCAAGTGATTATGAAGATTTTTTTAAATATACTTATATTCTTATGTGAACTGTTTTAAGGTTATTAATTGGTTATATTTATATTTACAGATCTTCCCGACAATCGTATAGTGACGACGTTATAGAGTATGTGCAGTTTAAGAGGAAGGCAAGCTTGTGTTTCATGAAAAGTAAAAGTTGTCCTGAACACAAGGTACATCAATGAAAATGAAAATGTGATGACTGTCCTGCCTAGAAGAAGTGAGGAGCCAAAAGTTTCGAAAGTGGGCACCAGTCTGAAATACATAAAGTAAAGTACACGGGAAATAGTACTTCTTTACTTGCGTAACCTACCCAACAAGATGAAGGAAGAAAAGTGACCATATAGTTCCTATTATTGCATTGCAATTTAATTCTGAAAATGACAGTGATAAAAATATATATCCATTTGTTACGGAAAATAATTTTAGTAATGAAGAAAAGCAGACACGCAAGCAGCACAAAAATTTAGCTTAGGTGATCTGTAGTAATTATTGTAACTGACATATGATAAATATATACAAAAGTTCTACTGTGTGTACTCACTAATAGAACCATATAAACCAATTAAACAAAGAAATCGGTTAATAAAATAGTAATATTAGCAAATCATGTATTTTTAATTATACAGTCATATAACTTAATCAGTGCACATGCACCATCAATAATAACACAGTCATGAAATATTTTAATTGTGTCCTATTAATTACAGAATGGGCCCTTAAAATAGAATTCTCATAGACGTCTCATAATTCTATTCTTATCATAGACATCTATATAATATATTAAATATATGAATACTTCCACTTGCTGTTTTGTTTTGATTACGTCCCGTTCCAATGATTTGGAATTGACGAATCACTCGAGAGTTACTAAATTTATTCCTTTTTTTCAATAATACTTCTCTTACATAGATAGTATAAAATGTCATTGCTTGCAAACAGAGGATTTAAACATATAAGAATCTGCAAGTTCTTTAACGTTTATGAGATTTGGGTTTAGGAACATGTATAAGCAAATTTGTTAGGATATTTAGCGATCGTACTTGAACACATCGTCACTGCACACGCCTTGTAATTTGACATTCTTGCAATTGTACTAATAAAAGTTAAATAATTCCCAAGATTTCCCCTGAAGTATGTGTAGCGTCGAAGTTTATTTCTATATTTTCAATGTGTTGACGTCACGCTACGAAATGACACTTGACCGCCTGTTTTGGCGTAACGTTCCGTTCACCGTAATAAAAATATGTTTTTTATTAATAAATAGCCCTTTTTTCGAAAAAATGATCAATGAAAGGCATATATAATACGTATATGAATTCATTAAAACAGTTTCCCAAAAAGTGTCAAATAGCCAATTGCCTGCTGATACCCGATATAAATGTATATTTTACTAAAGCTCTATCCGGGGGTAGGTCTGTGCTAAATAGATTTGCAATCCATAAATCCACAAAAAATGTAAAAATATAGAGATTTTTTAAAAAAAATCCTAATCCTGAAATTCGATCCACCGTAAACATAAAACAGCTGATTCGATTCAACGCACTATAAACTGACTGCCTAGGCCTTACCAGCTATAAATTTATTGGTAAAACTTAGCTATTTGTTAAGAAATGTTTCTTTTTATTTTTTACTTTTAGCGAACTACTTTATTCCTAAATACTCCTAATAAAAAATATGTAAAACCGCGCGAGTCTCTACGGCAGAAATATAAAGAAATAGGGATATTAATAGTGGCCGTTCAATTATTTACAGTAATATAATGTTCATAAAAAACAATCCAAATATGTTTAAACAGAATAGTGATAGGCATAACCATTTAACAAGAAACAGACACATTCTGGCTAAGTAAGTTTCAACGATCCTTTATGGGACTTGGAGTACGATTTTACAATAAAATACCCAAGCCTATACGAGATTTACCCATCACAATGTTCAAGCGACTTGTAAAAACAGCTTGTACGTAAAGGTTATTATAGTGTAGACGAATATATTTATGACAACGACTAGGACCTGGAAATAAAAATACAGTTCCGCTTAGGTTAGATAATTGTTTTATTAATAATTATGGTAATCTTTAAAACAATCGTTTAAACAAAACCCGTATTGTTCGGGACAATCGGGACAGAAATATGGAGTATCTTTTCGTACTTTTTTTGATACCCAGCACTGCCTACACCGACGTCGTAAAACTTTTCTCTTGTTGCCTTCATAAGTACGAGAACAATGTTGAAGAACATGCACTGGTTTTTTTGGTAGTGAATCGCGCGTAGTGTCTCGTACATTATTAATTAACAACTTCGTTATAACTTGAAGTCTGTAATCATAAAAACTTTTCTTAGGCGAGAAAATGTTGTGCAGTGTGTACGAATTATACAACATTTGCTGGAACACGTGAACTCCTAATTTTTTGTACCAACGAATAGTCTTGTGTTCACAAGAATAATACGATAACATTTGATCCTGGTGATCTATGCCACCCATGTATTTATTGTATTTTTCTATAACTTCAGGCTTGGAAACTGTTTCACCGCGTCTATTCGTTACACTGGTCATATTAGATTTAAATTGTGATGAAATCATTAAAACATCCCGCCGGTCTTTCCACTTCATGACACAAATGCCTTTAGGATTGAATTTTGCTATCGAATCACCACGTTTCAATTTTTTTTGTGTGACTTCCTTTGGATTATTTTTTCGATTTACCCGTAAAGTACCCGTACAATACGTCTTAAGATTTAATAATTTGTGTGCAAGATTTACTGAATTATAAAAGTTGTCCATGTAAACAGAATAACCCTGGTTTAAATAATTATTTAATAAATTCAGAACTACTTTTTCACTATGATTATCACCTCCCACTAGAGTATCCGACGCGCCAGCATATACAATCGTCTTCAGAACTACTCCATGTTCGTCGGTTAAGATATAAAGTTTAATACCGTACGGATGTTTTTTGCCTTTAAGATATTGACGGAATATCAATCGACCACGAAACAAAACCATTGATTCGTCTATAGCTAAATTTTTAGACGGGCAATAAATTTCTTCCATTCGCTGGTTGAAATAGTTAATTAAATTATTTATTTTCGAAAGCCTATTATCAGACAAGTCGTCTCCAAAATTTAACGATCTCATGATTAACAAAAATCTGTTTCTGCTCATGTGATTCGAAAATGCTGTTATATTAAACAATGGATCCTTTTTCCAATAGTCTGTGATTCGGTTGAGTCTGATAGTACCCATGTGAAATAAAATTCCAAGAAATACTTTAATTTCTGGAACAGTTACACATCTTTCCAGAGTCTTATTCTGCTCTTAGGATCTCGTATATTCGATAGTAACCTAGATGCGTAATCGTTAATGTTTCCAACTAACGTTTTATAAAAATCATCAGTCACAATCAATTCAAAATAATCCCATGGTTCATTTTTTTCTGGTAATATTTTGAGGTTGTTTTCGTGTCCATTAAACTCTATTGGTGCAATATTATGTTCATATTCACTTTTCCATTCATCAATATTTACTTGTAATGGGCCGTTAGAACTTATATTATTATCTTCACTGACTTGCGCCGCATCCTGACTCACTTGCGATTGCGTCTCATCTTCACTCATTTGCGTCTCATATTCGCTCTCTTGCGTCGCGTCTTCACTTGCATCAGAAAATAAGCAATCATCTGATAGAATTTCCTGATCAACTTCTGTTTGTAAATCGTCTTCATCCAATTCCAGTATCTTAAGAAGGTCTTCATCACTGAGTCGTTTTTTTTTAGAGGGTGGGGTCACTTTCACTTTTTCTTCCTTATTATCCTCTTTAAATATACTTCTCATTTCGTTTATAATATCTAAATCCTGCAATGATCTATCTAAATTTAAGTCATCATTACTAGCATTTTTTTCTACCAAGTCAGTCAATTTACATTTACCATCTTTAATTTCCAGTTTCTGACTTTTAATTATTTTAATACCTTTCTGTTTCGCCACACCTCCTCTCGTTTTAACACCGCGTCTTAAAGAGTAAAACTTTTCATTTGCTGGTGATGAAAGTTTACTCGTAGAAGGTTGGGGTTCTATTAGTACATTTGAGTTTGAATTTGAAGATTCTTGACTTTGAAGAGACATAAAATTATGTTGATATGGACTGGCTGATGACGTTGAAATCACACATGAGTCAACTCTGTCTTTACATACAGATGTGTCTTCATGACGTTGATTCGACGTATCATCGTATTCATCTAATGAATCAACAAGAGGTTCAGCCAATTTATCGGAATTATTATATTGTGATTCAGGGAAAAGCGATTTGGCACGTTTTGATCTTTTAGATGGTTTACTTTCTTTACTATCAGTTGTTGTCACTGTAACAAATCTGAAAAAAAGGAGAAGTCAACAAAAATTTAAAAATAAAACTTAGGATGTAAATTAATGTTTATACTAACGCTCGTGGAGACGGTATTTCATGAATTGTGTAGCGACGTCGTCTTGGTGTCATGCAACTAAAAAAATAAAGATCTATCAATTTAGGAGAAACTTAAAGACAAATATTATATTTTCTTATCATTATGAATTTTAAGATTATTATGAATATTATGAAAATTTATTTTAACACACAGAAGAATAACTTTCAGGATTTAAAAAAAATTAACCTTTTGTTATCATCGGGCATTGTATCCTTTTTATCGTTAAGAGCTAGCTCTAATATCTTATCTCTTCTTCGTTTCATTGTTTAAAGTACAAAAAATAAACTTTGGTGTTGATTAGAATTATTCAACAGTATCTCACCAAAATCATTCTGTAAAAAACAACATCCTGTTAAAACTAGCAAAGTGTTGACGGAACTGCGTATTCTATAAAAAGTAATGAAATCTCTAAGCAAAGCCAAGTCTAAGGTTCTTTTTTGTAATTTTTTTATTAATATAGTTAGAGTTTATGTCACTGGCCGTTGAACATTCTTTATGCACATTTACTTGTTGTCACATCCAAGTCAATATTAGTAAAGAAATCGCATTAAATAACCTTAGACTTGGATTGGTTTTACTTAGAGATTTCATTATTTTTTTAAAGAAAAAGTATTAGTTTTCTGTCACACAAGTAAACCACATGCTTAAATTAAAACAGATTTAAAATAGTACGCAAATATATATTTTTTGTATTTTACCTCCTGCATGAAACTATCCAACAAAGAATATTACTGCTATGCCAAAGAACGCACCGTATGCGTTGATTTGATTTCGTTAGAGTAATGCGCAATAAAATCAATGAAAATAATGATAGAATTAAGGTTATTACTTACCTTTATCTCCCAATGAACAAATACGTAACGAACACTCAATAAAACTCAAGTTATTCCCAAATCAAAATAGAGGTTTTTAACACCAACCGTCTTTTCGCTGTCAAAACAAAATTGACAGAGCGAGCCGGAAACCAACAGTGTTTCTATATTTAAAAATATTTCAAGTTGTGACTGTTGCCAAGTAATTAAATCAATTTCTACCAATTTTTAAGTGAAGTGATAAAAACGTGAATAGGTGACTCAACGCATATGGTGCGTTAGTAGCATGATGTAGTCATTTCAATCAACGCACCATTTGCGTTGGTGGCAATGAATGGGTTAATAAAAAACAGCTATTTGTTGTACATGTACATGAGCGACTTTTCCATTTCCCCAGGTAGCTGTTTTAAATTTTACGTTAATTGTATAAAATTACACGCTTACAAATTAGAACGTGTTTTTTATAAAATAAATATGTTTCAACATTATTATTATTATTAGACATTCGTAATAATAATATATTGTATATTGATAAATATAGTCGTTAAAATTGGCCGCTTCTTATGTAGTTTTGACAACATAGCCTAGCAACATTGTGATTTCTTGTGGCGCCCCTGCCACACGCACTGGAATATTTTTCGCACTATAAATACAAATTACATACTTTAAAAATCGAAATTACATACTTTACCCATAGATTAGTAACTTTACCTTTAACATTGGTCTAAGATCTCGATATAACCTTCACCGAGCTAGCTAATGGATGAAAAGTATTTTAAGTCGAATTAAATATGTCGATAATTTTATTGCAAATGGGTTTTCAAAAAAAATTCAGTCCACAATGTTTTTTTTTTACCTATATAAAAAAATCTTAAAAATCGAAAGTATGAAGCCACAGACCTGTATTTTGTACCCAAAGGTCGGTGTATGAAGCTTATAGAATATGCAAATTTTAGGTTGACTATTTTTACTGTCACATTCCTTAAGTAGGCCAACTTGTTTACCTGTCTGTACCCGCTTACCCAAGGGTTTTTTCTAAAGGGGATTTTTTTCTATTAACGAAACCAGTGAACTGGTTAAGGAAAAAAAATCATATTCTGGACTGAAATTTTTAGTCAACCCATTTGCAAAATATCTATTGACTTACATATATTAATTTGATATAAAAAACGTTCCATCCATAAACCCGCTCGGTGAAGATCGTCATATACTGGGATCATCTACAACATGAAATGTAGAGTTAAATAATGGCTTAGGGTGTCGTGTGCGGCTAGACAAGTACAAGTTGGCCTTTAAGCAACTTTTAAAGGGCGGCAAATTTCTAGAAAGGCAATAGAAATGATTAAATTAGGTTCATTAATATCTAGACTTTTCAATTATTTCCGTGTTCCTTAGTTTATCTACTTATATGAAGACATTTATCCATACATAGAGGCCGGAATTCAATTTTTGCCCTAAAAACGCACTTCATGGGCTCCACTGATATGAAATGGCGTATTGTGAAACAGAGTAATAATAACTATATTATAATTAATTTTACAGTTGCATTTAAAACTTACTATAAAATTATGTATTAAAATAAAAACCGCTAAGTATAAATAGATATGTTTATTTTTAACTACCAAACAATAACAACACATTTAATAAGGTGTATAAATAAACATATAAATTCTCCTAAGAATACCTTGTTAGAACCTAGTAGTATTTTATGTATTAGATACATTTCGAGATTATCACACAGTTTTTCATATTGATAACAATATTACTTAATAAATTCTCAAAAAATATGTTCATTTTTATGTTGTAAATAGATTGATTATCACAGGCTGGTATCTGTTAACTTACATAAAATATTATCATAAAAATAAAATACAAAGACCACTGTTAAAAACAAGGTAAATAAAAATATTGCACTAATATTTACATTGTGCGTCACTGGCACAGTTATCGTAACAATATATACATATAAGTTATAACATTCGTAAATACAGAGTCACGTTTGAAGTGGTTTAATCAGGAAATATTTTTAACATGTACAGTCACACCCACACACACACACACAATTTTTGCTATTTTATAGGCAATTTGTGCCTTTATTACATCACTCATAACTTTAGTTACCTATTTTGCTAGGCAAGAGTAACTACATTCGATAATAATTAATGATGACACTCTATTTAAGGCACTTTAAAATTTACAAGATCTAAATATATTTATAGCGATCTAAAATATAACATTAAAAACGAAGCAATAATAAATAAAAAACATATTAAACTCATATTATGAGATAAAAATTCATACTACTTAAGTAATACTGTAAAAATTGTAAACAATACTGATGTTAAACAATTATACTACTAAAATATGTGCATATATTACGTGTACATTTTGACAGATCGTTGTTCAGATTTCCGGGCCAAATTTTCTTTGTCCAAATGTTTCATGTAGGCAAGGAAACAAGTCCATATGAGACTACAAAAACTTATAAAAACTATCCTATTTTTAGGACGAATGAAACAGAAATTGATCATTGCTACAGCCGGCCAGACAGATGCTCCCACCTGAAATACATGAGAAGTAATTATTAATCATCAATAGTAATCATTAAAAAGTTTGATCAGGGCCTGGTCAAACATGTTCTGAAACATAAAAAAAATCGTGGCAGCAGCACCAAAAGTGCTCTTATTAAAAGTTGTACTAAGTTACAAATATATGATATTTTTATTAAAATACAGTTACAGACAAGTTTTATTATATATAGAGGACATATTTTAAAAAATTAAATTATATAATAAGATAATAATAATAATAATTTCATATTGAGGGGTTTTATAAACATTGAGGTGCAGTTCTCCTGATGGTTAGTGGCTTCTGCTGACCACAGACATCTGTAATCAACCCCAGTTAAGAGCCATACATGAAGTCAGCCACATATGAGATGCTACCTGTAAGGACTATGTTGGAATGCCTTGGATAAAAATCTCTCCCATACCATACCCTTTACATGCAAACACCCCAACGGTGAACACTGATGTTTTTAAATAGAAAAAGGTGTGTCGATGTTTCCAGTTGAACCACAAAAGGATCTACCACTTAAACTTGTTATTCTTGCAAATGTAATTACCTTATATGTTGGTAAGAATTTCGCCCTAACTTCCGCAATAGCTTCATCCACGGTCTTCATTTCCAGCAAACTCATGCCAAAATAAAAACTACACATAGCAAAGGGAGTGTATGTGATAGTTTCAACAAATGTCTGGAAATATACAAAATTTAAAGTGTATGACATGTTTAGTAATAACTATCTGTTTAGAAGTATGTATCAATGTAATGGTATATTTCGAAAAAAAAAGTATTATAATTGACCAAAGGTATGTTACAGTAAAATTGAAATTAAGTAATTCTTTTATTTTCTTTTTTCTAGTAGTAAGTTTTTTAAATACTTTCTATGCGATATATCTTGAGATAATGTGTCATGATGCTTAAAGTATTGATATTGCATTTGCAATCTTTGTACACTTCAGTAAACATTACTGTTATGTTTATCGGACGATGATAAAAAATGTATTTCATCATAATGTTCACCATCACTTATATAGAAACAGAAGCTCTATTAATTTATATGACCAATCATACCAATATACTTCTTTTCAAATATATATTTCTATCCAAAATAACTCATACTCATACAAATATTATATGATGCAATGTTTTCACATAATTATATCAGAAATTGTTAGATGATTTTGGTAAAGTCGTAAAAGCAATTTAAATTAACTTGAAATGTTATCATAAAATACATACCTTTATGAGGCCAGCTCTTATTGAATTACCCGGCCACATTATACTAGCAACTGTCAACCAAGTGTAGAGCGTTGGAGCAACATAACATGATCCCCAAAGACCATATCGTGCACATTTCCACCAATCGTATCTATTTTCTGCCTCTGAAAAATGAATTTTATTTTGTTTGTTATCATTAATACTTTAGCAATTTGCAATCTAGAGTACGCACTTTGCTTCAAACAACTAATTATTATACATGTAAATTTATTTGAATAGCAATCTACATAACTATTCAAATTCCTGTACATACTATGGATGAAGGGTTATTACGCAGTTCCCTCTTTAATAGTTACTTACCCAAGTCCTTGGCTTCAAATGTCTGCTGGATAAAACTCGAGAGGGGCCATATAACGCTATACGATGCCATTCCTCTTAATAGAGGATACTTTTTGAATGCCTTCAAAACTTTACTGTACACAGTCATTGTTGATTATTATTTATAATTAAATAGATTCAACACAAATTGTTACTTATATAATAATGCCTTTAAATATGCTTTTAGTCACATTCTTTACAGGCGGAAAATGACACTAAATTAGTTCCTTGGTGCAATGCCAATTCTGATAACACGTGTATGAATAATACGCGAAATTTTTAAATGTTTGAAATCTACAAATAGCACTTGCCCTCAGTGTTGGCAACCTGGGAGATGGCGTTGATCGTACCAGGGGCGTAAAATTATCGTATCTGCCGAAAAATTATCGTACATTTCATAAGAACGCGGGCGCGAGTACAGATGTGCCGAGTGAGGTCGTCTCGAGGTGGCGTTTTTTTTTTTTTTTTTTTTTTTTTTTTGGAGTACTTTGGACTCGAATACCAAAAATGGCCGACTCGGCACATCATTAGGCGCGATCTTATGAAATGTACGATAATTTTTCGGCACATACGGTAATAAAAATATATTTTTTATTAATAAATCGCCCTTTTTTCGAAAAAATGATCAATTAAAGGCATATATATAATACGTTTATGAATTCATTAAAACAGTTTCCCAAAAAGTTTCAAGTAGCCAATTATCGTACATTTGCGTACGATAATGACTCGCTATCGTACATCGTACGGTGGTATCAAATTATCGTACATGTACGATAATTATCGTACGGTTGCTAACACTGCTTGCCCTTGACACTGCCAATATGTGACTGTCAGCAGTGTCAGCTGACAGCCTGTCACTGCTGTGAATTAGCGATGCGCGATTGTTACTAAAAACAATCGAATTATTCGATTGTTATTGTGTTCGATTGTATTCGAATAACTATCGAAATTCTTCGATTGTATTCGAATAACTATCGAACAATCGAAATTGTTCGATTGTTGGTCGATTGTTCGATTGTTTGTCGATTGTTCGATAGTTCGATTGTTCGTCGATTGTTCGATTGTTCGATAGTTCGATTGTTGGTCGATTGTTCGATTGTTCGTCGATTGTTCGATTGTTGGTCGATTGTTTAGTACACGCAAAACTAGTAACAGCGCAGTCAAGCGATACGCGATTGTTACGTAAAAATGGAACTATCGAAGCTATTTGGTTGTTGGTCAACTATTTAGTATACACAAAGCTACTAGCAGCGAGGAGCCCCTAATTTCTGTGTTTAAGAAATCTGAGTCAGTCTTATATATTTGGTGGGGGAAGGGAAGGGAAGGGGAAGGCGCACGTGCGTCGTGCACCCTTCCGCTGCTTCGTTGCATTCCGTTATTTAATGGTGCGTCCACACCTTGCTTCTCGCGCTGCTCACTGCGCCTCGTGGCCACACACTCTCACACCCTACTCGCGTTGTTAACATTATTTTTCTTCAAAGATATAGTATTTCACCGATTAATTTTAATGTAACTATGAGTACATAATTTTTTGTGATAACTTTTATCTATAATATACGCTAAAAAGACATATTGTATATTTTCTGATAATCTTTTTCTATAATATGCGCCATGGAGACGTATATTATATTTTTCAGATGACCTTTTTGAAAACGTTGTCATGAAACGAACTTGGATGACTACGACATCTGGATTATCGATGATACTCCATAGTATTTGATACAAAATGATTTATGGTATAATTATTTCTCAACAACATATAGTACAATTGACTAAAATGTAATACAATACTTTACATTTTCCAACCAGTGGCAAGTGACGATAGCTTTGCAACACGACGCACCTGCACATTGTCCTGAGCACACGCATGTGGCCGCGCGGTATAATTTCTATTCGGTCGTCGATTGTTATTCCAAGGTCGATTTTTATTCGTACGTCGATTGTTATTTCAAGGTCGATTTTTATTCGAACGTCGATTGTTATTCGTACGTCGATTGTTATTCGTACGTCGATTTTTATTCGAACGTCGATTGTTATTCGTACGTCGATTGTTATTCGTACGTCGATTGTTATTCGAACGTCGATTGTTATTCGAACGTCGATTATTATTCGATTGTTTTTTTGTTACTACGAATAAATCGACAATCGATTGTTGATTCCGTCGATTGTCGATTTATTCGATTGTTTTTTTTAGAACAATCGCCCATCGCTACTGTGAATGTATCAACTGTCGATTTGACAAACTGAGATAACGTGTAACTTGTAAATCGATTATTAGAATCGCTTTAAAAATCCTTACATTACCTTACATTATAACATATTAAATCTGAAGGTTGAAACACAAGTAGTAGGCAAGGCTCTTAAAATAATTTCAATAAGAATTAGGTAGTGTACGATACTTATGATGATATATACTTACTCACTCAGACTCATAAAGAACGAGCGAGAGGTAAATAGAAAAGGCTTGGAATAAGAACTATTATAGTTCTTCCTCCAAGGAAAAAGGCACCATTTTGAAATACTTTTTTTTAACTAAGTCATACCTACGAAGTAGAATTAATACTTTAAGCACACTCTTGAATTACATTTTCTTTATCTAAAATGAATAGCGTTAAAAATCAATACAAACGTGCAATAATTCTTATGTATGTGTGATGTAATAGAAAGACATTAATGTAAACTTTTAATTTTATACAAATTTATTTTAATAAAGGATTTTGTAGTCTCCATAGACAAAGGTAGTTTACTTCTAAATTATCTGTGTAAATAATTTGACAATATTTGTGACTTTTCCAATTCCGATCCATTCCATTTTGCAATCACTCAAATCAATCCCTAATCTCGATTTACAAGTTACATTTACAGTTTACTTTGATTTCTCATTTTCAGTTTAAAGTGGAAAAAAAAAAACTTTTACAATCCATAATTATTATCAAAGTAAAAAGAAAAAAAATCACATTTCTTAAGTGTAATAACTTGTTTTAATACAATGGTAGAAGGCACTATATTTTTAATTTAAGAATAATAAATTAAATGTATTATTTGCTTTACTAAAAATGTCAAGCAACTCCTTGCTATTTTCTATAAACAATGAAGGAAAAGTGTATGCTTTGTCAACTAGCGGCTCCTGCTGGAGAGAGTTCATGTATCTCGGGTTAGAGTTTAAGACATTATCTGCTGTTCCTCATTTTTTATGGGCCGTGGGCGGTGACCGACAAATATATCTCCATGTGCATGGATTGGAGATACCAATAAGAGTTAAAGAGGAATCTTACGAGAATGAGAGATGGCTTCCGCTTGAGGGATTTACCGGAAGGCTCTTACCCACAGATAGATACCATTTCTCCTCTCAGGATGGCACAAAAGACAGATCCATCGATTGCATTAGACTGCCTTCCATGGCGTGGCAATGGGAAGGCGATTGGCAACTTGAGCTAACGTTAGATGGGCAGCCGTTAGACCATGATGGGTGGAGTTATGCTGTAGACTTCCCAGCACAATTTGGTACTGTTAAACAATGGAAATCTTGTGTCAGGAGAAGAAAGTGGATAAGATACAGGAAATTTAGTGCTATGAACTCCTGGTGTGCTATTGCTCCGCTTCATAAGGACCCTACTCAAGAACCCTTCATCGATGTAAGTATTGGTGGAAACCAAATACCATATGCCACAGCTGGGACTCTGGCGGTGTGGGCCATTACAGCTCATGGACGTGTAATGTACAGGTCTGGTGTGAGCACTACGTCACCAGAAGGCTTGAAATGGATAAATGTAAGCATTCCACCTAACTGTGATATTAAGCAGATATCCATTGGTCCAACTGGCTTAGTCTGGGCTTTGCTTTGGACGGGAAGAGCTATTATACGAAAAGGTATCACAAAAGACTGTCCAACTGGAGAATCATGGCTGGAAGTTAAGTCTCCAAGCGAAACTAAATTGTCAGTCATTTCTGTTGGATACAATGCTGTGTGGGCCGTGAGCACAGATACAAGAGTGTGGTTTAGGAAAGGAATTGATGGCAATACTGCAGGAACCTCAGAAGCTTCTTCTATGGGAAGTGGCTGGTTAGAAATAAACGGCAACATGGTTCACATATCTGTTGGAATAAATGATCAAGTATTTGCTATTGGGGAGTCCAACAAGAATATCTACTGGCGCAGTGGTATAACTCCAGCTGAATTAACAGGCAAAAGGTGGAGGATGGTTCAGGCTAACATGCAACTAAGTCGCACATCAAGCTCAGCAAGTATAATATCTTCTGCCTCAAACCCGAAACACCACAGCCTGAGCTTATTAAATGAAAATACTCCAGAACTTAAATCTACTATGCACTTAAGAAACTCGTGGGAAGAATCTCATTCAGCACCAATTGAAAATACTTTACCTATTAAACCGTCTAAAGAGATCAGACCAAAGAAAAATACTAATGTGGAAAATATTGATCTGACAGGTAAAAGTTATGAAACCACTTTAAAAAATCCTCGAGCCTGGAGTCCTGTTAGAAGTGTAGGTTCTGTTGTGGGGATGGAGGCTCAGCCAGACAGTGATAGTAGTGTTTTCGATGTTGATTCAGGAATGTACTTCGATGAAGAAGTAAGTCAAACTGCTTGGGGTACCTGTGACACTAGTTGGTCATATGTAGAAGCTGGAGCTTGCTGTGTGGATGCAATGCAAGTCCCTCACTGGTTTACTGACTCTCAAAATGCTCATAATACTGATATAACAGCTAAGTG
The DNA here is from genome assembly GCF_041222505.1 of Epargyreus clarus. Classification (NCBI taxonomy): domain Eukaryota; kingdom Metazoa; phylum Arthropoda; class Insecta; order Lepidoptera; family Hesperiidae; genus Epargyreus; species Epargyreus clarus. The sequence goes on from NW_027332233.1 coordinate 8,955,695, forward strand.
GAGATTTCATATACTGGAATCTCTCAAAAATAGAAATAACCAAGATGTAGACTTATCTAATTATGGATTAGCCATTGAAGAGAAGGGCTGGACTCGGAGTTGTGAGGCAAGATTGGTCAGTTCCCATAATTCAAGTGAAGATTGTATCTTATCTTTATATTGGCATGCTTCAGAGAACACAGGAACATTATCAGTATTCCAGCCTGATGGCACCATACAGTTTATAATAAACCTCGGAGAAGTTACCAGTATTACAACATCATCAGAACCAGGGTGTCCAAGAATAACATTATGTGTTCCAAACCATACCAAAGATTTAATTAAGATACAATATATTTCAGAATTGGAACAAGAAGAATGGTTATGTGTGCTAGTTGACATAACATCTCAGATCAACAATCTTTCGGGTAGACCATCAAACAATTCTGTTTGGACAGTCACCCATACTGGTGATATATTAACTTGGGATCCTTTGCCAGCTAAATTAAATGCGGAAAAGAATGGCAGTTACACAAAGGAGTTCCAAGTTTTTGGCAAAGATATAGTTGCTGGATGTATGACAACATTGCACAATAACTTTCCACCTGGAAGTATTTTGAAAATTACGGGGAATTTATTTGATGAAATAGACAGATTTCATATTAATCTCCAAGGACCAGAAGTTAAAAAACAGCGACACAAAATAGAAACAGAAGTAACAGATGTACCACTGCATTTTAATGTCAGATTTGATGATGGCTGTGTAGTTTGTAACACAAAGAAATCTGGACATTGGGGTACAGAGGAACGGCACCCGCTACCATTGTCACCTGGCCAAGAGTTCTCTATGAAAATCATCTGTAATGATAGTGGTTTTATAATCATTGTAAATGACCAAAATTATTGCTCATATAAACATAGACTTAGTCCTGAGAGTATTACATCAGTGTTAGTTCAAGGATCGCTGAAATTATTTACCATGGAGTACAGTTCTACAAGTGCTATAATTGGTCCTGATGAAATGATTTGGCGCATGATGGGCGGCTACTTACGGAAAGTAGAGAGCTGTCAGAATGGGATTGTTTGGGGAATATCATATGATCACAGAGCTTGGGTATATACCGGTGGTTGGGGTGGTGGAATACTTAAAGGTCTGGTTTTACCTCTTTTTGGTTTTATATGTGTTACTGTTTCAGTTTTGTCATAAAATAAATCTTATTGCACAGGAATTGGTGGTAATGAAGGAATCAATGCAATGACTGATACACAAACTTACTGTGTATATGAAAACCAGAGGTGGAATCCATTATCTGGATATACTTCAACTGGCCTTCCCACAGACCGGTACATGTGGAGTGACATAACAGGAAAACACAAAAGGACCAGAGAACATACAAAATTGCTTAATCGTCATTGGCACTGGGTATAATCATGATTTCTTTGATATTTACAAATAATCAATAAATTTATAATGTAAAAATTTACTTTTTTCTTATTTTTCTAATTCTAGATATCAGAGTGGATGATTGATTATGGTACACCTGGTGGTGTGGACAGCGATGGATGGCAGTACGCGACTGATTTCCCAGCTCCATATCATGGAAAGAAATTATTTACGGACTGTGTACGGCGCAGGCGTTGGTACAGAAAGGCTCAAATTATTACTGAAGGTCCCTGGATTCGAGCAGGCAGCACTGGATTATTAGATATTTCTTTATGGGTAAGAGTATATGAATATGGATATTGATTCAAATGGTATGCTTTAATAAGATTTCTGTCTAATGTTGATGACTGATATGTTATCATCTAAAACTAGAATACACACTGCTAATAGGAGGTTAAAATAAATATGCATAGGTTCCACCATAGTCTAACACATATCATATATAAATTTATATTTCAATTCTATCCAGGCAAATGGTGACGAAGTTTCAGTATGGGCTGTTACTATAGGAGGCGACGCTATTTATAGGACTGGGGTTACGACTACAACACCTTCAGTAAGTATCTTAATATATGCATCTAAATATTTTATGACAATGGTATTTTCTATATTTTATAATGGATGACTTTTCATGGGCGTTTGTTTTTCTTAGGGACTCCATTGGGAACATGTCAACAGCCCACAGTCACTCATGGCCATCAGTGTATACGACAATATAATTTGGTCAGTAGGTAGAAAAGGAGAACTTTATTATCGAGATGGTGTGACTACGGAAAATCCTGGAGGTTCTAGATGGAAACTTATCGAGGCGCCAAAATGTAATTTCGCGTTTGTTCCGAAAACAGTAGTTGGTGCTAAATCAGTATCTTTAACGAGAGGCGCCGCTTGGGTAGTTCTTACCAATGGAATGATTGCAGTCAGGACGGAAATATCAGAAGATAAGCAGGAAGGCAAGCAATGGAAGTATTTAACAGGTAATATTTTATAAGACATTTAGCAATTTATTGAATTACTAGCTGACCCGGCAAATGTTGTGTTGCCATATAAATAAAAAAATGTTAAGGTGAACAACCCTTATCACTTAGGGGTATGAAAAAAAAGATAGTAGCCGATTCTCAGACAAAATTTGGTGAAAATCGGTAAAGACGTTTCGGAGGAATGCGGTAACTAACATTGTGACACGAGAATTTTATATATAAGATAATTTTGAGATTCATTGTCAATTATAAGTAAAAGCAAAAAATGTTTCCTCTAGGTTAATTTATTAACCTCTGGGTAAATTTAAATTCATTTGCATTTATTATTTCTATTGTAAGGCAGAAATTATAAGTAAAATTAAATTAATTCATTATAAATAGGTACATATGCCGATAGTGCCCCTGGAGTAGAACCATGGAGAGTTCTATCACCTTTCAAGGGTTGGAGTTAGCTTAGTAGCCTATTTAATTTTCAGACAGCGAGACAACATGGAAGCACGTGTCGTGCGCGGGGCACGAGGTGTGGGCGGTGGCGGGCGACGGCGCGCTGCGGCGGCGGCGCGGCGCGGCGCCCGGCCTGCCGCTCGGCACGGCGTGGCAGCCGCTGCCGCTCGGCGCGCTCGTACACGCCACCGCTCGCGCTTGCACCTCGCACTGAACTTACTGACGCTGTGTTTAGAGGAAGCAATCAATTAAGCCCGCTCCACATTCTCGCGAAAAAAGCACGAGAAACGAGAATGTGGAGACGATACGAATCGGGTTTTTCTCGCGTTCTCGCGAGAATGTGGAGCGGGCTTTAGTGACAGAATTCAAACGGAACTTTTATTATTTGGATTTGCCCACAAGTATCGAAGTGTAGCAGAAACTACTTAATATCAGGTGGAATGGAAGCCTATGAGCTGCTTCTATTACATATTTGAAAAAGGAATATTCTCTTTTTTAAATGTACAAGAGACATGATTTCTAAAGTCTTATTCCACCATAAACTGTTTTTAGAACCCTGTTTTCTTTAAACTGTAAGGTCTAATCGGCGGCATATTGGTCTACTATGTTGTCTAATAGCGCCCATTAAAACAAGCGCTACAACATTCTGCTAATCTAAGAGCATATGCTACAACTTATCTAAAGAAGGTACTGCCTGTATATTCCGATCGGTATTAAACTTGAATGTCTGGTGCAAAGGAGTGCAAAACGCGCGACAGTATACTGCAGAGCAGCAACCAACATTTTTTTATTCTCTTTATCTAACAAAGTTGTGTGGGTACTTTAATGTCATAAGACTAGTTTTACATAAAGTATGTGATAGATGGACCTGTTTGTTTTTGTTAGACTTATAAATAATATTTTTTTATTTCTAGCTGGTGTATGTTCTATCAGTCTTTTTTATTTAGATACATGTATACCAAATCGAGTCTTAACAATAAAATAAAAATAATTCCTCTTGGATGACGAACTTAGTCAACTATGATAGTGCATCAAGGTGCTTTACTGTGCGCTCCCCAGTATGTTAAGGTTGTTATCAACTTATAATAACTTTTGTGTATTCTCATTACCAATCTATTTATTTGTATAAGTAGTTTAAGCTATTTTAACTCTTAAGTTATAATATAGATTTATGCCTTTGTCTGGTGTACATCTATGAAATGTGAAAATTGAAATTGTTCACCTACTTATGTGTTTCATAAAATCGTAGATATACGTGCGTAAAGTTCAATCCCAGTGGTGTTATATTTAACATGTTAATTTGGACAGTTTCAACTTTCGCATTTCATATTATGGCTATTAGGATATAAACCAAACCAAATGTTTATCCATTATATTAATTCATTTGTATGCCTGAAAGCTCGGCACGGTGTGGACTATTGGATTTTGTTATATTTGATCATAATATTTAAGTACCAGTATTTATATTACATTATTTTCTAATTACTTCAGCTCAACTATTGTGTTAAATTTTGGTAGGTTTGGGTGTTAATAAGTCACTATTATTATTTATATATATTTGTCGTCAAATGGAATAGGAAACAATGTAAACACTAGTTTGACAATTATAGATATTTTTGATACTATTGAAGTCTATACTGGCAAGCTCATGTGATAAATACATCTTGCCTGTTGGATAAAACTTTCCTGTGTCCGGTTGAACAATTTTCTTGTCACATAAGAATGCTAGTGGTTTCCTACGGTTATGAACGAATATACCAATGACATTCCACTATGAGAGATCTCTGATAACGTTAGGCTGATAACTTCTCAAAGCGTAACATTAATTTTAAAAAGATATTAAGGAAACTTTAAGACTATTTATTTCGAATTATTATACAAAAGCCATTTATAATTTAGACTATATTTAGTTATTCATAAAATTTTCCTAATATTATTTAGATCAATGTATTACAGGAATTTAGTTCTAGTCACTTTTGTTTAGTGTTCCTTTATTTTGATATTAAAGGGATTTTTTAGGATACCTACAATAGCGTTTTCTATAGAAAATAATACATTTGAATTCCAATATAAGTATGAACAGTATAATCCAGGTATTATTAAAAAAAAAAACTTAATATTCATAAATATCTGTTTGACCAAGTATTTAATTGTATTATCGTTATTACGTTCGCGACATGAAAACTCGGGGGAAGGTATATTCTAACAATTTTTTAAAATCATTTGAGGCTTTGAATATTTTCAATTATTCATTGTTTACATTATATACCATTTGTAACATTGAACATTAGACGTAGTTAAATGAAAAAGATTTAACCCATGAAAACAACGTACCTAGCTACGTACGTACGTACCTTTAATACTACAAAAAAAAACTGAACACACTTATTTTTTATTTAATTTAAATCGCTTTAACTACCATACTATTAATTTAACTACTAGTTCTATATTATCTTAAAAACGCGCTAATTTCATGCAACTTTTTTATTTTCAAAATTACGTTCCTTTCATAATCCAAGAACATTATCATTACGAACCTTAGTAACATGTGTAATATACTCGCTATTTTATTGTAATAGTATGTGATATTTAATATAATTTATGTGCTCTGTAATTATGATGTTTCACGCTACATAATGTATTACCTACGCCGAGAGTGTTTAGTATTATCATGATTGGCTATAAATAAATTATTTGATGTTTCAATACTACATAGTTTTTTAATTATTTTTAACTACTTTTCCACATTTAGATTACAGAACTATTGGGATCGTAGGAGTTGATATCTCCTGCCAATTATAGTGTCGAGGTCATTTGAGTGAAACAAGAAATTGCACATCTTGAACATGACCAGTCCAACTATATACTTCAATGTAAAACATCTCTTTTTGCATTATTACAATAGCTCCGAATTAAGTCACACATGGAATTACTACTAACACTAACCTTAATCCACTGTATAATGATCTATATATTAATACTGTGACTGTACTCTACAACTAACAATTTAAATTGTCAAAGAGCCAGAAATGTTTGGCTCCATGCGTTAAAATCACAGACCTATTGGGTACAAATACAGGTCTGTGGTTAATATACTCAATCAGTTGGGTTTTAATAAAAAAAAAGAAAAGCATTTTTTATAATTTAAAAGGTTGAATAATGTATTGTAGTAATTTACGAATTCTGATTATCTCATTGAATTAAATATGTGTATTATATAAAAATAATTAACTGAAATAGTTTGTATTATTTTTAATTGATAAAATTAATATATTATACACTTATTTTTTTAGAAATCTTGAACAAGAAGATCATATTTGCATTTTATCTGAATGGATTAGCGTGCATAATGGACGGTTCCCATTAAATCCAGTAATATTTCGATCGAGTAATCCAAGTGAAATTTTAATTGCTAGTAACATAATGTGCATAAGGTGTGTGAAGGTGGTAGAAACCCTTTGTAGTTCTACACCGACGGCACCACCGCCACACCAATTTCTGCCTCATAATAGCAGTTTTATGCGCTGCTGTGTTCTGGTTTGAAGGGTGTGGTAAGGGAGACACACTTTTCCGAGGAGTTTCAGCTTAGTCATTGAAGTAGCGGCGCATCTGTGGTGGTCGACCTCAGATAGAAATATCTAATCCTATCTGGCGTTGATTGCATATGTCCATGGGGGGTAGTAGCCACTTACCATCAGATGGACTCCATGCTCGTCTGCTACTTTTCCATTATTAAAAAAAGTGTATTTTGGCATTATCAAGATAAGTAATGCAAAATCAAAGTAACCATTTTACTTTCACTTTAACGCGAATATTATCCTTCATGCGACTAATTCAGCACAAATTGTAAATAATTATACTACTTTCTTCTGGAATTACTTTCATGTATAATGTCGATTGTGTATCTGATATCGTTGGGACTCATCGTAGCTCTGCCGCTGTATTAATGCTAATGCTAGCAAATAGACACGTTATTAGGAATAATGCGAACCAACCATTATGCATACGAAAATCAAACAAGTGTCTACTTTCACACGTATCATTGTATTAGCGACGTGTTACAACAAGTAATCTAATTCATATCGAATAAAATGATTATTGGGATCGTTTTGTATCCTTGGGTATCCGGCGACTAAAGAATCTTGCCCGCCTATATATAATGTGTTGTAAATTTTCCAATAGACATCTCGTACTTTCCTTGCAGGATGGAATAATCCCTGAAAAAGAAAATACATTTAAAAAATTGATACATTACAGCGGTTTACAAGAAACGTAAAAAGGGAGTCATGACTACTGCATTTTATATAGATTTATTTTATTTATCATCAACCAATTGTCATCCAGTCATATATGAACATTTTAGGTTATCATCCACCACACTAGCCAAGCGGTGATAGGCCGAATTAATTAGGAATTTAAAACTGCTACCATAGCTTTAAAATGCAAGTTATTTATAAAGTAAAAATGCTGTACCTGCAAAGCGTACTGCAGTATCTTGATGGGACCCAAAGCGACCCTCATGCCCTCCACGGCGTCCATGAAGGCCTGCACGAGATGCGGCGACGTCTCGAAGATGTTCGGCCACACGTGGTTCAGTAAGTGCACCAGCGCGTCCTCGCAGCCGAACCCGTACACACCGAGCGCCATGTGCTTAATAGCGGCGCACGCTGTTTGTCTGTGCACCAAGTCTCTGTGAAGACATTATTATAAGGTGTTAATCTATCTTTTTCCCCATTCTAAACAGAACGAAACAAAGCGAAGAAACGAAGCAGTATGTGATAAAAAAAAATGTAAGATTTAGTCACAAAGAAATGCATATATTCACATGTAGTAAGCATGTAAGTCCATATAGCTACAGACACCTAAAAAGCAGTTCTATCAGTATAAGCTGTGAGAACGTCAAACAATACCTGTCCATAAGAGCATCTTCAAGTAAAGGACACACTGCGTAAATGTAATCTTTGCCCATCTCGCCAATGTACTCGAACAAGAATGACAATGATTTAAGTACTCCATTCTGAACGTTTAATTCTGGCACTCTGTACTCGTTCATAAGTGCAGGCAATACTGTAAATGGTGAGCAGGTTTCCGCGACAATAGCGATAGCAACCGTGGTGCATACTCTGAAATACGAAAATTGTACATTCGAATTATATTTGTGAAGAAAATGTGTGAAACATATATTAATTATAATATCCAAAAAATACTATGTGCATATTCTCTGTTCAAAAATGACTGTTACCTGTTTTGTCTTTCTTGAACCTTCAAGTTGTTGAGCAGCGTCGCAAGTACGTCATGTGGACCGATAGCTTTAGCAATGTAACCGAATGTGTTCACAGTGGCTCGTCTAATTGCCTTTTTGTGCGCCTTCAGCAGTTCAAGTAATTCGAAGCAGATTCTCATCCATTCCCTCGCCGATACGAACTCTGGACCTCTGTCTGCAATACGTCCAACCAAATCAATGCAATTTTCTTGCACCTTTTCGTGTCTGAAAGAATAAAAAAATATTAACAAGACCAATGCATTTTTATCGCAATATATTTCATAAAGACAAATACCTGTTCTTTAGAATAGGCGTGAGCCTCGGGAGGAGATCTTTGATTGGTGGAGTCATTTTCGTCATACCAATGACGTTAACGATAGCTTTTAGCGCTCCTAAAATCGAGCCTAGCACTTCGGGGTACTCCTCACCCAAGTACTCATAAAGTACAACACCAAGATGGCCCATAAGTTTCTCCTGTAAAATGAATAAAAAAGTATTATTAGTTTCCTTTTTAACTTTGTACTTTGTAAAATCCGAAAAGCATACAAATGGATCTTAGGGAGTAAGACGTACCTCTTGACACGTTTTCATGACCACAGCGATTCTGGAGATAAGATCGGCGGCCTGCTGGCGCACCTTGGCCGACTTGTTGTTCATGCGCCACAGGATGATACCGCAGATCTGGGGCAGGTAGGGCTTCACGCGCTTGCCCAGTTGGTTTACAATCGTGCCGAAACCATTCAACATCACCACATCCTACAACCATTACAAATTATATTTTATAATGAAACATCCATTTTTTACAATGGAAGGAATTATAGAAAAATGTATACAAAAAAGTGCGGAAAATAATATGTAACATTTACAAATAACTAATAAGGAAACAACACAAAACAGAAAGATAATGAATATTAAAGTATTATATTGTTAATTTTAACTAAGAATACGTCATTTTATTTATCAAGAAATTTAATATAAGTAAAAGTATTAAAAATCTTTACAAACCTCTGTAGTCTGTTCTTGGAATGCATACAGTATACCGTCAATGAGCGCTTCCTCTAATTTTGAATCTATGTCTGCTGCTCCTAAATTGGCTAAAATCTTTTCTATGGACTCCATTACCATTTTCCTGTACTGTTCATTGTCATCTTTTAAATCGTCCACAATTCTGTTTATAATTTCAGAAGCGCCAACCTAAAACCAATTTACAGTAGTAAATCATAGAATTGAATTTTAAACATTGAACATAAACTTACAGTTTACTTACTTTGTTGGCGATTTCAACGGTTGTATCAACAAGCTGACGATAATTACGACGATCCAGTGCCATACGGTGATTCCAGAAGTGTTTGAAGAAGTGTGGTAATATTTCATCCATGATATACTGTGGTTCCACACCATCTGTGCCACAACACTGTTTGACTACCTAAAAATAAATAAATAAGATTATTTATCACAAATTATGGTAATCATATTTTCGCATTAAAACTTCGTATGCGAAGTTTCCTAAGGATAGCCATAGCCGCGACTAGATCAAGACGAAGATCGATCTATATCTCGTTCAGAGCGGTTAGGAATGAAACTAAATAGGAAATAGACACTAACCTTCAAGACAATCTTCTTCATTTCCTCATCAGGCGACTGGAACTCACGAATCAGGATTAACATCACTTCTCGCGTATAATAGTTGGCATACTCGGCGTCCATGAGCGGGATGAGGTAACCGATGGCCTTCAAGAAGGCGGCCAAGCCTTTACCGCGGTGAGTACGGATACCCTTCCAGAGGGGCTTGAGTACGGAGTCGAAGGACTCGATACCGTAGGGTGTGGCGGCTTCGGCCAGCGCCGCGCTCGCTAGAGCAGTGATCGTTCGCACCTTTTGTTGCTCGTCCACTAGACCTATAGGGACATTATTATTTTATTTAATATATTTTATCCTTTAGAGTACGAAGAATAAAAACGAATTATCACTATTACTCGAGCATTAAGTTTGTATAAATGGCAGATATTTTAAAAAAATTTCAAAGTACTTTACAAACACTTTAAATCAAAAATTAGAAAACAATATAGAGGTCCTACCTACATTTTGGCAAACATAATATAATTACATTATACACATACCATGTTCAATAATTTCCACCAGAGATTTCAAATGTGGCAGAATTGCGCAGCCCATCAATATAGCAATCTGTTGAACGATTTTTATTCCCGTGTGTCGTGCTTGCCAAGACTTCTTTGACCTGCACACAGCTTTTAAGAAGGGCAGCAGTGATGGGATACCTGTAAACATACTCACATTTTAATAAGAAAATATTTGGCAAGTCTTATTCATGTAACTAAAAAACCCATCATAAAAATTTTATGTTCAGTACAAAAAGTAAATTACATTAAAAAATAAGATCTTCACATAGCACAGGAAAAGCATATTACTCGTCAATTTTATTCCTAAAAGGTAGTAATAGGATTTTCTTTTAAAAAAAAACATAAGAGGTAGTTATTTTCAATATGAAAAGTTCGTTACGATATTACGAGTATATTCGCGTATACTAACCCAAAGCTGAGGCGACAACAGCGAAGGCCCTGGCTGTGGTGTTCCGCACGTATTCATCTATGTTGTCGATATCGGGACGCATAGTGGAGATCATGGTGGCGAGGCCGGCCGCTTTGGCCAAATTTGATATAATTTCACGACCCTCAACACGCGCGTAGTAGTCTTCGTCAATAAGAAGTGGTTCAATGACGACAAGAATCTGTAGAATTAAATTTTAATTATAAAAATTCGGCATTGGATTTTTCAATAAAATTTTATAACAAATTATTGGTATTTCTTACTTTTCGAATTTTAAAGTAAAACATTCAAATAGTTAGAAATATGAAGAGAATAAGTTACATGTTCTTTAAATACTCTTTCTTACATTTCTTTAGGAGCATATAAATATAAAAAATATATATTAAATACTCATGAATGACAAAATTCATACTTACTTTGTGCACATACGGTCGAACGAGATCGTCTAATTTGTATAGAATCCTGTCAATCACTTTCACTAGCAAGTGGCGCTCTTGGTCTTCAAGCGTGGGACTCATGAGCAACGGTAAGATCTGGTTGAACAGCGGCCCCGCACCGAAGTCGCGCGCCTTGTCAGTAATCTGTCGCAGAGCTGCCTTACACATTGGCGGAGTACCGTTCTGGAAGAATAATTAGCATATTTATCTATTTTATTAAAAAACATTTTATAATACTACAAAATAGTCTTTATTTGTATAGCAACGAAAATAATTACGACAAATATTATATAAAAGATGGTCTTATTGCTAAGGTGTATTTTTTTTCATCTTTTGCATTTTATGTTTGTTAAGAGTGAATCTTCTATAACCACTTTCTTTTTGATCGTGTTCTATATAACAACAAAATAACACATACAGAAAGAAAGGAAAATGAAATCAGATAATATAATTTTGAATATGTTCCATGTAGTTGCTGATGATTACATATTTTAATTTTTATTCATTTTGACATTTCCTTATACTATATGGACCGATAACCGCAGTACGTCTCATATAAAAAATAAGCAGTAATCACTTTTATCTTAAGCAGCAACTTCATAATTTTCCGCTCCTTGAGCTCGTCGGGCGAGAGCGAATCCTCGTCGACGTCGACGAGCAGCTTGTCGAAGTACTGCGCGTCCTCGGGCTTCATGAAGGGCAGCTGGTGGGCGGCGCGCGGCTGCGGGTCCAGCAGGCGCGCGGCCGCCGCGGCGCCGCCCACTTCCTCCGTCTGCATGAAAAAGCCGATTGGGGTACCAGCCAAGGGCGTGGGCGTGGCCGTCAGCTTACGAGCCGGGGTCCGAATCGGTACATAACCTGGGCAACAACGACACGGGTTAACGCACTAGATCGCATGCCGTCAGAGACGCGCGCAACTACGGCGACGCCAGCGACGGCCGGCGGTGTGGGCGGAGCGACTGCTGCTGATTTTAAAGTTAATGCATTAATAAGTAACGTATAACGAATTCGACGTGTACGAGGCTTTACGTAAAGGACAACATGAAAAAATCGCTCCACCCATAAAACCAGCCGAGCCGTCACTGGTCGCTTCTAACTTATGTATGAAATCTCAGCAACTGAGGTTTTTTTTTATTTATAAAGCATAAATCTGGTAGTCTATCCGACGGCATGACTGTTAAGCCTTATTGTCATCATTCATCTGAAAGAAAAATTATATATTAAAATGCGTTCTTTCTCGTATTTAATTTAAATTTTCACAAACACATGTAAAATACAATTACGAGGTTTCCTTATGGTGTTGACTTATACATGTGTCCTGAAACTAAAGTGGTAATTAGTGACTTTTTGTCCACTTCTCTACTTTTAAGCATGACTTCAGCTTTAAAGTATTTGTGATAATAAAAATAATATAAAAGCAAAACTTTCAATTAGCTACTTAACATGAGCTCAAATCAGTGACTACATACCGGCTGGAGGTGGTAAAACCTTGTACCCGGGAGGGAACATGGAATCTAATTCTTCATCAGTGTAAGGTCTGTTGCGTTCGTCGATTTCCTTCTCCCAACGGTATGCTTGCAGCTGTTCGGGCGTCATGGCCGCCACATGGCCAGGCGTAGGGGTAGCCATAGCCATGGCTTTGACGCCCACTGGTGTGGACTAGAAACAAAAATAAATATGAAACTACTTAAAAAAAAAAAAAAAATGTAATGTTCAAAAAATTTAAATATTTTTTATATCACGGCGTGCGTAAATTGACGTTTTACGCACGCTTCGCGTGCGCAAAACCCCCATTTCCGACCCCGTAATATAAAATTTTATACAACACGCGGACGAAAAATGTTTTTCTGACTCGTGTGATTGCAGTCCTCGCCTGCGGCTCGGCCTGCAAACTCACACTTGTCAGAAAAAAATTTTTCGTCCTCGTATTGTAATGTACTATTATAGCACTCTGTGACCTAAACCCGCATTTTAGCTACGCATTTCTGTGTCCAAAGTAGCCGATTTTTACACCATACGAATATTAATACACTACCCTCACAGTTGTAAAAAATAAACATAGCTATGAACGTTTCATACTTTTAAATGCCATTTAAAAATTAAAAGTGAGTAATGAGTATTTTGTTTAAAGCTATAATTATTTTAATATTTTATTTTGGACGTATTTATAAATGTTTTTGCAATTGTGTACATACTAAGCAATAGCATCACTATAAGACTAACTATTGGGCTTTATCGAATTTTATTGTTTGTTTTGACTGTGTATTTTCGCTACACACCATAGTAGGAGATATTTAAATTAGGAATCATTATCAAAATTAGCCATAATACTACTCCAGTAGAATCTCGACTAAGCGACCTATTTGTTGTCGTATTTGTGGCATTCGGATTATCGGAAACTTGGATAATTGAGTTTATGAAGAAAAGCTATTTAAACCGCTTTAGGAAGGTGATGTTTTTCGACTATATGTTTGTTACGTATGTATTTTTCATTCTTTGGCAAACTCAAACGACTTCATTAATTTTAATACATGATGTGTCGTTGGATTCGTCTTAATTATGGCGATAACATAGGTTATATTTTTAGCAATCGGGTTTTGTTTTTTATAGTAACTATTTTGTTGCGATTTGGCGTCTTTTCGGAATTTAAATGCACATGTCACACAAAATATGGCTGATCTGTAAGGGTTATTACAAAGTTACTTGTTCACGTTTCACAATCCGAATAATCGTGAATATTTATAACTGAGGTCCGGATAATCGATTTTCTACTGTATCACTAGTATTAGTTATGTATTAATACATTATGTGATTGCTTATCATATGTTTCTTTAATACTCGTACGTTTAGTTGGAGTTCCCATTATAAGTCATTGGTCTAGACGCATGTATGAGCCTAAATGGCTTGATAGATTTCGACGTACGTGTGGTGTTAGATTTGTCTTTATCACAAGAGCAGAATAATTACTAAATTTTCTAAATTTCAATGGTTTTGGTTGTGTCACATTTTTAATGCTTTTTTAGTTCATAATTTTTAGTTTCAATCATTTATAAGTTTCAAAATAATTATCATATTTTTTCATATTTCTTCACAAGTATAAGCGGGTTTATGTCACACGAGCTATAAAATAGTATACGATACTTGTGACAAAAGTAGCCTATTATCTGCACGGCGTTTAGCACCCTCGCTGCGCTCGGGCGCTAACTTCACGCCGTGCAAAAATAGGCTACTTTGGCCACGCGTATCGTAATGTACTAATTTAACAATTGCAACATAATATGGTAAATATTAGGGTATGTTAATTTTTCTATATAATACGAAACACAGTTGAATATTTACAACAAGTTAATTTTTAATGATATAAGAATGCATTCTTACCCCGCCGGGAGTAAAGACTGGCGTGTGTGGTGTGGGCGTCGCATGCGAGGGCGTGGCGTGCGACGGCGTGGCGTGTGAGGGCGTGGCGTGCGACGGTGTGGGCGTGGCCGCGGCGGGCGTGGCGCCCGGCGTCTCGTCCCAACGCGAGCGGCGCTTTGTGCCCGGTGTCGGGGTCTCTTGGATGGTGTCGACGCCCACCCCGCGATCCGTACGCGGCGTCTCGGCCCATCCGCTATTGTGGCCCGGTGTTTCTGTACATATTATCTGACATGTTAACCTTAACTTATTAAGGAATTTTATAACTACAATATTCTTCGTTACTTTTATGACATCAGTCATTTTTTTCGTCAAATTAGTAGGAAAGTTAAAAGAGAAAAAAAACATGGGGTAGGTTAGGTTAGTTGCATATTTTGCCTAGCTTGCCTGCTTACCTGCGTAAACTAAGCCAACGAATACATCATCTAAAGTTTTATATTATTCACTAAACGTGATAGCAAATATGTTAATAAGTTATGTGTTAAAAAAGTTAATAAGACTTAGATGAATACGATACAATTAATTAAGACAATAGAAAGTTGGTTAAATTCCTATTACCGACCTCTATCAGTCTTAGGCGTTTCATCCCAGCGGTTCCGCCTGGAGGCGTGCTGCGCGGGCGTGTCGCGGCCGGGCGTGGCGTGTCCGGGCGTGGCGTGTCCCGGCGTGGCGTCCCACACGCGCGCCGACGGCGTCGCGCCCGGCGTCTCCCCGCCGCGACCCGCGCCGCCCGGCGTCTCTTCCCAGGCACCCCTCTGTGACAATAGGTAGCATGTGAACACGGGTATAGTCCGCTAAAGTTGTTGCGAGCAGGTGTAGTCATACAATTTGCTATGGCGACGATCGCGTCGCGCGTCTCTGAACATAGAAATGAATCGTCATTTCTATGTTCAGAGCGGACTAGTATTTTGACGCGAACTATACTTTGATCTAGATTAATATAATCTGAACATCTACCATAAGATCCATTGGAAATAACCTTGCAGAATGTCTTAACTTGCTATAGGGCTTATCATTACTTAGTGCTCAATTATACTGCAAGCAAGCCTACTTTACACAGTGTAATTATTTGTGTTACTATTAATCATATGAATTAGACTACATTGTTTTTATAATACTGTTTGTGAAAAACCATATTAATTATTATAATTTTGTACAGCTAACATTGTATAGAGCATTGTTATAAAATACACTGATTTAGGTAAAAAACTATGGTCATTACGAGTATTTCTTTGAAGGTAACATTCTAAATTTACATATAATATTTTAATTGACCTCAAAAATCGTATGTATAAAAATTTTCAATACATAGAAAAATATACAAATTTTTACAGACCTCTGCATCCCAAGATGGTGTTGCTTGTGAGCTTGGTGTTGCTGCAATTGACTTCTTAGCTGAAGGGGTATCCTCAGAGCTTTGATCCCAGCGTCCCTTGCGTTTTGCAGCTGGCTTTGCAGCTTCACCATTGGGCTGTGCAACAGGCTTCAGTGTTCCTTCTCTTGCCCTCTCCATCAACTTTTTTCTTAACTGGAAAATATCAAAATTACAGTGATATTGTAATCTACAGATTGAATTTAAATAAATACATTTTATTTGTTTTTTATTTTTTAATGCTATTTATTGTACATACCTCTGTCTCTTCAGCACGCAGATATTGCTCTTTCATAATTTCTGTGTAGGTTCTGGATCCAACATCAGGTGTTTTGCCACCTAAAATAAACAAATTTGATTTAGTATAACAGCACTGGCTCATTTATGTAATTAATGTAGATAAAGTAATTATGCAGTAAACATATATTCAATGTATCCTAAGCATTATTGAAATCAACTCCAAATACATAGACTTTGGATACGTAGATCTTGGTACGCCGTTGTATGTATACCATTGCGGTCAAATCACTAAACTATTTACATTTACTTATACTAAAGAATATGCATCTAGACAATATAAATATTACTTTTATTATTATTACTTCTTTAGTTTTAAATTTTAAAGATAAAGCAACATAAGTAGAATATAATGAAATATGTCTGGATAATATATTAAAATGAAAATACCTTCTGCAAATGGATCATTTCTTTCCGGAGAAATAATCATCCGTCTCCTTTTCTGACGATACTCATCTTCCCTGTCAGCAATTGTAGGCCTCCTTTTATCAGCAAAGGGATCATAGTCTTTGTCACTCTAAAACAAAAAAATAGATATATGTAGGTTATTTTACTACAACCTATTTTTACGTCTTTAAGTTTGGTACACATTATAAGAAATGAAATATGATTTTAAATATTTTACTCTATGCCGTGATCATAATATTATCATGAGTATTACCACTTAAAGCTAAATAGAATAATTAATTATACATATTATGAGAAATTTTTAATAGTAACATTTATTTTTTAATCTATACATCGTATAGGAATTATTGTATGTATTGAGTCTATGTGCAGATTGAGACTATAGGTACCTCAAGCAAAAGCAAACATTTAGTATGCAGTACCAAACAATTAGAACAAACTATAATAGGATACATACCTGTGCAATATCATTAAGGAGGGAAGCCGGGGCAGTGTACCCTGGTCTTTTCTGCGCCACGGGGACGTTTTCCACGTCCTCATCCTCCACTTCATCATTAGCAGCAATTGATGTCACATAGCCGTCATACCTGGACTTGCCACCTTGTCCAGCATTGTCATAGATATCACTGTCATAATACGTCTCCCCTAGGGACACCCCCTTTCCTGACCCATTTTCTGGCAACTCACTCTTCTTTGACTGAATTTCTCTTATTTGAGCCTCTATAGCTGCAAGGTTGATTTACAAATTAATTAACAAACTCATATTAAATTAAAATTTACAATAAAATTATAATGGACTGCAATAAATATGTATATACATTATAGTTGACAATTTTATGCCAATATTTAATAGCTATTCGTGAAGATTTTTTATAGGTTAACTAGAACTATCATAACATTATTTGTTTTTTGGGATATTTCAATAAATTGTATTGCAATAATAATTTCAATAATTCTAAAACAATGAATTAACATGTGATACGAAACTGTTATAAAGTAAAGAAAATATATTTTGTATTATGAATTAAGTCAATGAAAATGGCTGGCGGGTACCATACTATTACGATCTGCAAACACTTACCTTCGTGCGTTCTGGGTATTTTATCCATTTTTATTTACGATAGACGCATGAATAACACTCTTAACACTTCATCTAAGCAAAGTTATAAGCACAATTCACATAAATATATTCGCATCAATAATGAAGACGATGTACACTATACCATAGACAAAGTACAATCCATATCCAGACTATACAAATACAATATACGATTGTTGATATTTGTCTATGATCCCCGATACACAGATAAAATTAAACTAACAATAAAATTAAAAAAATCTAACTTTAATTTTATAAAGTCTATATTCATTGTATTTTCACGTATTTATAATGACTATAATACTAATCACAAGAATACACAAGCTATTTAGAATCATACATTCATCATATGACTTAAACTTAATAAAAATTACAATATTAAATAAAGATTATGAGGCCCGAAACCCATATAAATGAACTTAAAAATCATTTATCATGAGTTTCCACATAATTAATTAAACATAAACATGAAAAATATATTATATTTGCTTTGTACGTTGCCAGCGCCACTGAAAATTTTGAAGAAACTATAGTTTATTTTACAATTTAAACTTAAATACAGTATTCGTAATTGCGGTACTTGTCATATTTTACTTTAGAACTTTTATCAGCTAGATAAGTTTTACAGTTCGCGTAAAGCCATGTGTCCACTAATGACATAATAATGATGATAAAATGAATACTTTTCTTATCTGTAGTTTTTTTTGATAACTATACATCAGTTATCTGTGGATTATGTTCTCCTTGCTCGCGGCAGCATTGGGTACGTGTGTGCGCTGGTCGAAATTATTTTATTGTTTTTACAATATTTAATTATAATTTTAAACTATTTTTCCATAGGAGACAGAATTAGCGATCCTGGCGCGTAAAGGATAACATTCCTGGTTGATTTGGCTACAGTACATTTGGTATGTAATGTTATATTTTGTAGAGACTAGTTCCACGTCAAATGTGTTGGAAGAAGGTGACACGTATTATCAAAATGTAACCGTAGAGACTTTTTAATATTTTTAGGAAAATGATTTTATTTTACCTTTTTTATGTTTCATGCCTATATAAAATCAAATTACTACATAATATTTACTCATATAAATTCACAATTCATACTCAAAAACAATTTTAATTATGTGCATACTAAATTATTTTTCTATGTTAAATTTTATATCTTCAGGTCGTAGCGACCAATGAAACGATAATAAAATCACTGAATAAAAACTAACAATAACAATTTTCTGTAAAGAACAGTATTTTCAATACAAAACTTATGTTGTCACATAAACCGTGTATGTTGTAACTTTGAAATCCCAAAAAGTTCGACAAAGTAATATAAACGAAAATGTGTGTAAAAAGATCAATATGCTTTTAACATTATAGCATGTCATAACAATATATGATCTGGCTCAAATTTAAAGTTTCATACAACTTCAGCCCTTGTTTGTTTGAAACTAACCACTTCTTTCATCACATTATAACTAATTTCATTTAACAATATAAAGTAAGCAAAGGAGGTTTTGTCATACTTTGAAGTGAAAGTGAAATTACAAATACTTACATTCCTGATTCTAAGATCATTAATATTTTATGGTAATCCAACATATAAGATTATTTGTATAATAGAAATTTGTTACATGCAGAAACACCTATATAAAAAATGCATCATATACTAATTAAATATTTTCAGTGCCTATAAAAATTGATAACTATTGATAATAGGATTGTATGTACTTAAAATTTTTGTTAAGGTCACAAAAATGTAAAATATGTATTCATATGCCTCTTTCCATGTAGAATACAAATGTGTAGATTCAACATTCCATTTTGTCTCCGTTGCATAGTAAGATCGTCATAAACTTTTAATACAACTTCACTGGACATGGTGCTGCCTTCAGTGATGTGATGTGGGCATTAAACAGCAACAGACCCTTCCCCTTCACTTAAATTGCTCCTCAGATATCCAATGCTTTGCTATAGTAGCATAACACATGTGCTGTACCATACTATTTCTATCTACACCCTGGTCACTATTTAACAAGGTGTATAAGTAATATAATCCACAGTAAAAAAGGAATCTTTTAAATAAGTCTAATGGCTCCCTAATTATAAGGTCACAAATTGACTGACAGACATTGCTTGTGCAAAATGATCTAGAAAGTCAAAAGTGAAAAAAACTCAATAAATTCATGTACTCTTAGTTCTATCATATTGTACAACTCTTTTGCATATTGATTATCAATCAGCTGCAATTAATTTTAAAATTAAAATTTTATTTGTAATTTTAATCTGATATCTGATAACATTGAGTGTTTCTGACATCAATTATTTATTTCTGACAAATAATGAATGATCTTTGCCCTTTCTATACCTACCGTCCAGCTTTTATCAATTATTTTGCATACGAGTTTCTCTATTTAACTTAATTTCTTATCAGAACCGTGATAAACATTACATAAATAATGTTGCAATAGCTTCACTTTCAATCTTGTATATGTAATTTTATTTGTAGGTAGTACTTGAGGTATTTAAGTGTGTACTTATTATCGTGTCCTTTATAACACTTACAATTTATAATGGCTTTTACACTCTAAAGTTTACTAATAACTTATATTTTATCTTACCTAATGATCAAGTTTTTTTGAATGATTTGAAAAAGGTTTAATTTACCTTACTTAATGTTTTATCAGAAGACTTATAAACATTGGGTAAATAATATCTAAATAAATTCACTTTAAATCTCTTGTAGTGGTATTAAATGAAATTGTAACACGGATTTGAATGTGTGATAATAAGTAGGTATATAATATTTTGTCCTTCATATTGTGATACTCAATAAAAATTAATGAGCAACTTGTGTAATGAAACAATAGCAACAACATTTGTGTAAATATGTGATGCAATTCATTTTCCAGACGTGGTATTTTATAGCTAATACATTATTTCATTTAATTGTAGTACTGTAACGACTCGGCGCGGACAAGGACTGCTGGAGGAGACAAAAATGATGCATCAGCAACAATCCATGATGGTTGGAGACATGTTACCCGTTCATTCTGAGATACCTGTGCATGCGGAGGAAATGAATAACGTGGGTTACGACAACAGCGGCTCGTACGCTTACGACGATCTGTTCCCGGCGCTGCCGCACTCGCAACCACCTGTGCAGCGGAACATACAGCAGGTCACCAATAAACTGCGTGTCGGCTCATCCCTGCATACTCAGGTAAAAAAATATTTTTAAAATAACACTTATAAGAAAAGTTTCGGTAGATAACATAGGAACACGTGTCGGCTATTAAGTATTACGTAAACCTGTCGATAACTCCAAATTACCATATGCACACGTAATGTAGGTAAATCGTGTCGATGATTACAAGTAAAATTTCTTTTCAGCATTTCCTTAATTCAGAATTTATTACTTACATTTTATTATTAGGAAATTGTTCATATTTCAGAATTTAGTTAGTATTTTGAATAATTTAAGATATTGTTGCAGTTTATTGCTGTCATTTGTATCTTATCTTAAGTGTGGTCTTGCGACTTTTTATTGCTTCACTGCATAGTATGGATTATTTGAAATGTAGGTTATTATTACAAGCAGTTCATTGTATGTCATTTAATACAATAATTCAATATAAAATTATTACTAGTTCATATATTATACGCGGGACTGTGTAGTTAACAATACTTTTGAATGAATGAATACATATAATTTTCCATATGGACAGATATTAATAATTAGGGCATAATTTTATCGTATCCTATTGTGTATTTTATCAGCAGTTGATAAATTCGTTGTAATTAAATGATGTGCATTAATTTTTAGGTATTTCATGTGCCATATGAGGAAAGGAAACTGGACAACGCTAATACTTTTGGTGAGGGAGAATCTTTGAGAACTTGTCAGGCCATTACTAAGGTCACCGACGCCCATATCGAGATATCTACGAGCAAAGACGGCAGTCTTACATTTTTGATCACTGGAAAGCATAGTGCCGTACTTGATGCTAGACGTCAAATTTTGACTCACTTCCAACAACAGGCTAGCAAGCAAATATCGATCCCTAAAGAGCATCACCGATGGATCTTGGGCAAACTAGGGCAAAAGTTGAAAGACCTTGAAAAGGTAACCGCAACCAAGATCAGCGTGCCTAGCATTGCAGATAACAGCGAGACCATTACAATCACTGGGACTAAGGAAGGTATCGAAAAAGCAGAACATGAGATCCGCATCTGCTCTGAAGAACAGGTAAGCATTTTCATATAATTCACATGGACAACATGTAAGTAACAAATTCTACTTAAATTGTATTTAATGTGTTTTTTATCGTATTTTAGTCGCGTAAAGCATTGGAACGTGTCACCGTACCGAAGATCTATCATCCATTCATTATGGGCCCGTTCGGAGAGCGCACAGCGGCGCTCAGCGCGGAGACCGGCGCTCGTATCCACATTCCACCGGCATCAACGCAAAGCGATGAAATTGTTATTGCAGGGGAAAAGACCGGCGTGTTGGCTGCGAAGGCACAGATTGAACAGATTTACGAGGACATGGCAAGTACATTTATGTACTCACATTGAGAATATTTCTTTTTTTTCGTTTTTTTAATAAATAAATAGTCTAGTAACTAGGTCTTGAAAGTAGATTTTAGTGTCGTGACGAATAATAGATTATGAGATTGTATTATATGTAAACTAATGTGTACTTTTCGAAATACATATGAATGTATAAATATTTATGTTATTATACCATTGTAGGTTAAAAAGTGCTCTACAGTGAGAGTTGAGGTACCAAAATCTCAACACAAATATGTGATTGGTTCTCGTGGTACGACTATTCAGGAGATTTTGAAAGAGACCGGTGTGTCTGTGGAAGTGCCACCCCCTGACTCCCCCACTGGAACTATTACGCTACATGGACCTCATAATAAAATTGGGCTTGGTATGTAAAAATAATGCTTATGTTCAAAAATTATTTTTATTTTTGTAGCTTGTGATTTTTTGTAAATATGACTCAATATGATCTGTATTGTGTGTTCTGTGACCTTACAGCTCTGTCAAAGGTATGCGAAAAAGCGAACTCCGTGAAAACCGCTACAGTTGACGCACCAACATGGATTCATAAGTATATTATCGGAAAAAACGGATCAAACATTAAAAAGATAACCCAGGACTTCTCAAAGGTTAGTTATTAGTGGCATTTTATTGAATTTTTCTTCTACTAAAGGTTGATCTGCATAACATTTAAATTGACTGCTAATATTGATAGACAATTCTTCTTTTCGATTTTCACCTTTTATATAAAACTATATCCCTACTTAAAATGTTTAATAATATTATATTAGTATTCATTTACTACAAACATATTTTTTTAGGTTCACGTAGATATCACGCACTCTGAGGACAAGGTAAAAATTGACGGCCCACCTGAGGAAGTGGAGAGAGCACAAGTGGAATTGGACGATTTTGTAAAGAACCTGCTAGCGACTCTTACTTATGTTGAGCTTTCAGTTGACCCTAAATTCTTCAAGCATATTATTGGCAAAAATGGAAGTAACAGTAAGTCCCTCTTTACCATTTTAGGTCCGTATTACTTAAATGTTCTCATCATTTCACTAATTTATGGATATCTTTTGCAGTTAACAGACTGAAGGATGAGACTGGTGTAGTTATTAATATTATTGAAAATGAAGGTACTAATGTCATTCGCATTGAGGGCAGCCACCAAGGTGTTGCTGATGCCGAGAGAGAGTTAAGAGAGATGGTTATGAAACTGGAGAATGAGAGATCAAAGGAAGTTTATGTTGACCATAGGTATATTAAGGCCCTAATAGGAGTAAGAGGGGAGAAAATTAAAGAAATTCGCGAGAAATTCGACCGTGTACTTATTACGCTGCCTGATCAGGGCCAGAAACGAAGCCCAATTAAATTGCGGGGCCCTCAGGAGGACATCGAGAAATGTGAAAAGTTTTTACACAAATTAATGAAGGAAGTCGCCGAGTCATCGTATGTACAGGAAGTCCCTATTTTCAAACAATTCCACAAATTCATTATTGGCAAGGGTGGTGCAAATTTGAGAAAAATCCGAGATGAAACGCAAACAGTTATCGACTTGCCCGCTGAAGGCGACGACAGCGATGTTATTACCGTCCGCGGCAAACGTGAGAACGTAGAAGAGGCCGTGAAAAGGATACAGCAAATACACAATGAAAAAGCCAATATTGTTACAGAGGAAGTAACTATCGCGCCGAAATATTACAATTCGTTAATTGGTGCAGGTGGCAAACTTATCCATTCCATTATGGAGGAATGCGGTGGCGTCTTGATCAAGTTCCCGCCAGCTGAGAGCGACAGCGACAAGGTAGTAATTAAAGGTCCAGTTGAAGATGTAGAGAAGGCAAAGCAACAGCTGTTGGCGCACGCGTCTGAGAGGGAGCTCACGTCGCACACTGCAACCGTCAGGGCGAAACCTGAACATCACAAATTTCTCATCGGAAAATATGGTGCTAATATTAGAAAGATTCGAGACCAAACTGGTGCCCGAATTATATTCCCGACTGAGAAGGATGAGGATAAGGAAGCCATTTTCATAATCGGTAAGAGTTACAATAGTTTATATGCCCTTATTTATTTGAATCTATGTCAATATTTTGCTAAAGACTTATAATAAAGTTTGGCAGTTTATAAATCAAACTATATATTCATGCCAAACTTTAATGATATTTATGAAACGTAATTATGATTAAGTGTCCAAAATGTAAACAAATGTGTTGGTTGACCTATCAAGAGAATATGTTTCAAATGGTAGTTTCTTATTTTTGACGATATGAAAGTAATACAACAACAATAAAATTCTTCATTTTCTAATATTTATACTACCTCAATTTCTTTCCATACAGTAATAATAATAAAAAACAAGGTTTATGATAAAAAATTAAAATGTGATAATGGTAACACACTCGGAATCCAAAACATTTCTTGTGCCGTCATTTTTAAGTTTCGTAGCTGATATTATTCATTTTCGTGATTGTAATCGAACTCGAATGTTTTCTCGTTTTCATAGCGCGTTTCTTAAATTGTGTATAGTTGTTAAAGTTTTTGTTTTTTGTTGACTGTTAAAGTTTTTGTATCTTGTTAATTTTGACAGTGACATTTCTCTGTTTATATTTTGAACACCTAATTATGAATGAGACTATAGTTTAAAATCGTCGATCGGCCGCAGGTCGCGAGGAGCAGGTGGAGGCGGCACGTACCCAGCTCGAAGCGGCCGTAGCGGAAATCAGCAACGTGTCAGAGGGCGAGATGTCAGTAGCGCCGCGCCACCACCGGCACTTCGTGGCTCGCCGCGGGGAGGTGCTCCGCCGCATCGCGGACGACTGCGGCGGCGTGCAGATCTCCTTCCCGAGGCAGGGCGTCAGCAGCGACCGCGTCGTACTTAAGGGACCCAAGGACTGCATCGACGCTGCGAAAGCCCGCATCAACGAGATCATCGAGGACTTGGAATCGAAGGTTTGCACTGTCCTAATACTGTCAATGTCAGTGTCTTCTACTTACTTAGACATGTTTGATAACTATAGAGAAAATTACACTTAATGGTTAGGTTAGGTTAGGTTCTTCCAAATTATTTCCAAATTCAATTCCAAAATTATTGAATGGAATAAACACTGTTTATTGGAATTGCTAGATTTATGAGTATAACTTGTTACGTAAAGGAGACAATATTGTACAGCTAAATTTCAAATCTCGTACAATTATTTAAACTTTATGTTTCTGTATTAATTCAGGTTACGATCGAATGCATAATTCCTCAAAGACACCATCGCACAGTGATGGGCGCACGCGGGGCCAAAGTGAAGGACATCACCGCGGAATTCGACGTTCAGATCAAGTTCCCCGAGCGCGACATGGCTGAGGGCGCGGACATCCCCGTCAAGAATGAAGAGAACGCCGAGCCCGGAATAAATGACATCATCAGAATAACGGGCCGCCCCGAAAATTGTGAATCAGCTAAAAAAGCTCTATTGGAGCAGGTAATTTTCTTTGTTTTCCATTTTTAATAAAATTCTGACTGTAGGTTCAAAATGGCGCTTACAGCTTTCTAAAATATATATTTTTTCGAAATTTTGTATTTTTTTTAATGCATTAAATTTAACTTTCAGATAGCTTTTTCGTATATTTGAATGTGTTTTATATCAATAGTCATATGTTTTCAGGTGCCTATTACTATTGAAGTAACTGTTCCTAATGAATTACATCGGGTTCTTGCTGGTCAAAAGAGGAGAGAATTGATGCAAACTTATGATGTTCACATTCTTATGCCACCTGCTGAAGAAAATAGTGATATTGTTAAGGTAAAGTATATTCAGAAAAAAAAAATCATTTTTTTTGACTTATGTGTCTAATTTTAATATTTATTTTCATTCTTAGGTGACTGGAACTCCTACCAATGTTGAAAAAGCGAAAGAAGCACTTGCTGATAAAATTGTAGAGATGGAGAAAGAAAAAGAAGATAGAATTCTTAGGTATTTACTTAAATCTATTATTTAGAATGTATATGCATATGTGTGGAAGACCATTTTTACAATTTATTAATTTTAAATCATATTTTAGGTCATTTGAACTAAAATTCAAAGTTCATCCTGAGTACCATCCCCTTGTCATTGGCAAAGGTGGTTTAGTAATTTCCAAGATTCGCACCGATTATGGAGTACAAATAAACCTGCCCAAACGTGGTGACCCTGATGACGATATCATTACCGTACAAGGGTATGAGGATAAGGCTCAACAAGCTAAGGAGGCCATAATGGCGATAGTACATCAACTCGTAAGTATTAAAATGTGTTCCTCATTTAAATTATAAACATTGTTACTGTGGAATTTTATGTCACATTTAGCATTTCTCAAGATGATATGTCTTGCGTATAGTCTTGCGATTCTGATCAAGCATATAATAATCTTTACAAAGTATGTGCTAAAATGTGCCAGTAAATATATTATAATTATAAATCATTATAAAGTTTTCGCTATACTTTTTGAATAATACCCGATTATAAGTTTGTAAGCATATTTTACTATATTCTAATAAAATTTCCAACCACAGGATAATCAATATCGGGAGGAAGTCGACATTGACCCTCGCGTACATAGAAGGCTTATTGGCCTGAGAGGAAAGAACATTAAACGCATAATGGAAGAATATAAAGTGGACATCAGGTTTCCAAAACATGGTGACGACAGTATTGTGGTCATCGCTGGCGAGGAGGACAATGTGCTCGATGCAAAGGATCATCTGCTTAATATAGCTGAGGAATACGTGAGTTTTTCGATATGCCATTGATTGATTACGAAATTTGACCCTAGCAAATGTGAAAAGTAGTTGTAGAACACAACAAAATCATGTATTTCGTGTTTTCTTTTTACAGCTTCAAGACGTTGTAGATCGGTATCAGCGTCCAGCGGCACCATCGTTGGACTTTGGTGAGATGCTGAGCAATGAGAACGCGAGCAGCGGCAGCGGTGGTGCCGCCGCCGCCGCCGCCGCTTCCGGTGGTGGTGGTAGCACTGCAACCGCCACTGGTTTCGTGGTGAAGGGCGGGCCGTGGGAGCAACGCGCGCCGGACACGGCGTCCACGCACGAGTTCCCCACGATGCCGGGCGCCCCGCGCGCCGCCGCGCCGCAGCAGCCGTCGCCCGCCGCCTGGGGCCCGCGCCGCTAACGCTCTCGACTCGACGAGACCAGGCCGAAGCCGACTACGCGATCCTATTTGACAAACATCGATCTTAGTACTCCTCGCGACTCGTCCTTCGCTCGACTGTTCGGCCTATTTTCATTGCAGTGGACGCGGTTAGGTCGTAGTTACGTTATTACGTTTTTATGTAACGATAGAATTTATATGCGTCCAGTGAAAATGCAGCATTTCCCGTAAAGGATCTGGAGGTGTGACGTTGATTGGGTTTGGTTTGATCTATTACTGTTAGTGCTGAATGCCATATCCATTATACATTATGGAATTATCACATACATTTCTATTATTTTAAAGCCATTGTTTTAAGTTGTTTGTTGGTTTAATACAATTAATTATTAATATATGAAAAAATAAAATTATAGTTATATATAATTATATTTCATCATTAACCACTATGGAGTGCATGTATAGAAATTTCTATGTACTTATTGGTTAAAATTACAATGAATTATGTTATCATAATAATTTTCATGATATTTTTTTTACAATTATACATTTTTAGTGTTGCCTATAACATAAATGAATCATTAAGTAATAAGACAAAAATAAATATTTTTACAAAGTAATTTGTACATAGCAAATTGTGTTTGAAATATTAATAAAATCTTTTACAGGACTTATTTCTTTTCATTTATCCCATTGACCTATTATGCAAATATTCTACAAATGAATGCATTTTAAATGTCTGATACCAAAATTATTCTGTATAGAACTACAAGAACTTGCCCTGGGTTATTTTCTTTATTTTTTTTATAATATGAGTTAAAACGTAGTTGTTATATTCTCTTTGATGAGTTATGTTATGTACACACATGCTAGTAGTAAGAATTTTTTCCTCAGTCGGGAGGGTCTTTGTGATGAGGGGGAAAACCTTTCAAAGGCGTCGTAGCAGTGAAATTGCGTAGTTGAGATTTTTTCCCTACTAAAGTCCGCTTTACCCTTTTAGTAACCTCATATAATTATTCCGCTTTCAACGAGGTTGAGGCTGAAATCCGTTTAAACATGAATGGCTAGTCGTACGGTTCGAAAGATATATGAAATATGGTTTCGTGTACAGGGATTTCCTTTAATTTTTATTTACATTTCATCTATTATAGATTTTGTTGTAGTCCCAGAAATAAATGCTGTAAAAATTAATAGCCTTGTAACTAAAGAGTATGTAGCCCATATAGGCTTATAACTGTGATACGGACCCTAAAATCGATATAAACGATATTAGAAGAATTGCGGGCCGTAGTTTGATAATCCCTATATTGTACTGTCAATGTCATCTGTTACCTGTCAATAATGTCAATTTTGTTGTGTGATCAGATTGGGGAGTAATTTATCCAAACAATATTTATAAAAATACAATTTTATCGTTTTCTTTTCACTTTTTTAATTATAAAAAGTTAGAGATAGTGGGGTATCTGTTTTAGTGTATTATTGAGGCTTTCTTTAGCAGTTGCATACATATTATGGTCAATTTATTGGAGGATTAAATCAAAGCAAAAACAATGCCTGCATATTACAAATGGTATTCTTTTGACTATTTAAACTTCTCATAAATAAAAATTTGTAGTTGATATTATAATATTTAAAATATAATTGGTTCCTAGGACTTCTGCTAAGAAATCACGACGGGATGATTACTCTTGCACCAGTATAGAGGTGTGCACCCATCCATTGAAGAATGAGATAACCAGCACCGTAAGTGTTAAAGTTAGGTTTTTATTCATTTTACATGTGATTCTATGGTCCATAATTTCTGTACCATTTAAATTAAAACACATTGAACTTTTTGTATTAAATGTATATTTAAATGATTTTTTTTATTATTTGAGATTTGAGCCTAATTCTCAAGCCAATCATACTATTAATATTTTCTTTTCAGAAAATAAGTTCAAATAAAAACTTTGTTGAAAGCCTTCAAAAATGGAGTTCTCCTTTCGAAGAACTAGATCCTTTGTTGAGATTCGAGCAAATGAATATGGAAGAGGTTAGTATATAATAAAAATGTACAAAACCCAGGTATTATTTATAGTAATTGAAACCTTGAAGTAGGAACCTTAGATAAAAAGCTGAGACATAAGAGTTTTATAATTGTAAAACTTAACATTATATTACTTTTATTGTTAAGTTTTACAATTAATAATATAAATATTACAAAAGATGTTATGGGCAGAATATAAATCATAATTATGTGTAAATGTGGAGTATTTTATTTTTTATTCGTGTTACAGGATATTGCTCCTCTGGAAACAGACAATCAATTGGTCAACTATTCCAAAGCTTGGAGTATGAAACGAACAGCCATACTCAACAAATATACAACTGGAGAGAAATTAACTATAGTTAGTAGTTACTTGCCTGGAGGAGAAAAAAGTATGTTATTATTTTTTTATAACAGGAGTAGCAGACTAGTATGCTGATGGTAGGTAAGAGTCTAATTGTATCTCTGGTTGATTACATCTGTAATCAACCAGAGATACAATTAGATTCTTACCTTAGGTCAACCCTAGATGCGTAGGTACTCATAAGGACTGAGCTGGAACGCTTTGGAAAAATATGGCTTCCTCATTTAAATTTTAAACTGGAACACAGTAGTGCTTAACACTGCTGTTTAGGCAGAAATTAATGTGGTAGTGATGCTGCCAGATTTAAACCACAGAGGGTTCTACCACCTTCACTATCCTGGCTATATTTCTATTATGAAGTATTTTTTTAAGTACTTTTTTGATAACCAATATTAACACACATTTATTTTGTTCTTTTTTTTGTTTTGTTATTTTATTTTAAGTTAGTTCATTTTCAGCTTTAATAAGACAGGTATCTAATTTGAATGAGAAAGTTAAACATAGATTGGAACAATTGGATGATTTTGATGAGTCCTCTATTAGGAAAACAATGGGTCTGAGTCAACAGGAATTCATAACAAAAATTCATATGCTTGATGATGAGATTAAAAAGGTAAAGTAACTATTTCTGACAATATAATTAAGGAAAGATACCATAGTTCCATTAATCCATAGTGTCCATCTATGTATTGTAATATCTTTCAATAAATAGAAAATAAACCAGGTCAGGCCTTTTTTCTTAGCCAATGTCTTTTCTTTTCTTCTTGGTTAGGCTAGTGAAAATCTTTAGTTATAAATCAAATTTAGAAAATGTATAACTGTGGTTGAATTTTGGCCACTGCACAAACATTAGTTATAATAAGTATCCATTCCAAAACATTACAGGCCTGGGATTCCGAACAAAGAGTGAGGGCTTTTAAAATTGGAATACAATGTTCAAAATTACTGTCTGATATAACTGTTATGCAGTTTTACCCCAGCAAGTTTGTTTTAATTAGTGATATACTGGACAATTTTGGCAATTTGGTCTTTGATAGACTAAAAACAAAAAGTTATGGGTGAGTTTTTTTATAATATAAAAATTGACCCAAAAAGGGTTCTGGCTTATAAATAAGTCTTTTAATAAGGCTAAATGTTATTATTGTAATAATAAATTATGGAGAATTGTAAAAAATCAGATATTATTAAAAGGGAATATAATATGCCCTTTTAAGTGTTTCTGTAGCCAATTTATAACATATAATAATAATATTGCATATGTATAATTGATAGCGTAAGTATACAACATCAAAAAGTATTCACTGTGAAATTTTGTGAGGAATGTACTTTGAGGTATTTGCATTGTTTTGTCATTGGAGATTGACTAAAAAAAATATTCTACATTTTTTAATTCACACATACAAAATGAAACACTTCATAACATACAAAATATTTAGTCACCAAATCTTTTTTCTTGTAGTTATTTAGGCTTTCAATATGTTGACAATATATTATCAAAGGCTACTGTTAACATCATTTAGCTTTCTATTTATAAATATTATACATAGTAAGATTGTTTCCAACAATTACACAAACTCCCATGACTAATAAACTGCAATTTCAAAGTAAATGCCATTTACCTAAGTCATATCAAACATACAATGCCCTATTAACATTTTATTTAATGAGCGTATATTTTATATTTGCGAAAGAACAAAGCTTATTGCTTGTTAAATCTTGTTTTTAAATATGTTACTGGAATTTTAAATGTGAAGTTTACATAAAGATATGATATAAATTAGTAACTTAGTCCTTTTGGTGACAATTATTTTTTTTGTGAAAACAGGAAAAAAGATATACACGGTATTCAGGATATAGATCCGAAACAGGTACCAGAAATAGCAAAGGAAACTTGCCAGAACTGGATGTTCAAAATGGCTTCAATCAGAGAGTTGCTACCACGCTTGTACATGGAGATGTCGCTACTAAAATGTTATGTGTTCATATCTAAAGATGAGATTAGACCAACAATTGCAAGACTTACCACAATGATCAGGGGAATTGGTAATGCGTTGGTTGCTGTCTACTTAAGAGTTTATTTGTGTAATGTTGCTTCAAAACTACTTGGCACAGAAAGTGAAGAGTATTTCTATGAGAACTTAAAGGAATTCCTTGAAGAATATCCACAGGTAATTATAATTTACACCTATACCTAAAATCTTTCTTAAATAAAAATTGCATCAATTCCTTGGATTGTATATATTATAATAGAATGTCGTTTTTTTTCAGATATTCCATCCTATGTTGTTAAAAAAATATAATACACAGCTTTTAACTGTTGACCAGTATTTGAGCCTCTATATACCAGCAGTGGACTGGTTGCTTTATGGTACCTTGAACTCCAGCAAATGTAAGCTAACGCTTTTAGAAGAATTCTTGGAGAAATGTGAACAGATGGAGAATAAGTAAGTAACAAGTGATTATAGTTGTTGTTACTATTTGACGGTTTATTTATAAACAATGAAGCATGATTTATACAATTTTATTATGATAGATGTTATTGGTCATTGTGCATTATACCTATGCAATTATATATAGATACATATATTTTAAAATTAAATCTCCATTTTAGTGAACTATTTTTGTGCTGCATTGTATCAGCATTTGACTCTGAGAGTGTTATTAAGAAATCATCGGAGATTTTGGGGATGATACAAAAGTCTGCTGATAGAATGGGTAAGTTTCGTGTATTCATAATATGTAGTTACTAGTGCTTGTAGTAAATAGACAATTATTGTTCGTGGTTAGTTGCAACGAATTTGCCTTTTAGTAAATATTGGTACTGCTTCTGTACATATAGAATATAGCTATTATTATTTGCAATTAATACAATTGCTGACAGCTTACGAAATTTTCGTTTTCGTAATTCATTGAAAACCTTGAAAGTTATACCTATTCTGAAATAGTTTTTTATATTATTAATATGTTTCAGTGCTGTTGAACCATGTCCTAGCAGCACTCGGAGAACACCTGTGCAATGCGAATAGCTATCGTCAACTGTCCTCAGAGTCCCTAAGTCAGACTTGGTGGAAAATTGCATATACTATGGACTGCACCGCAGAGTTCCTTCACGTCTTGGAACCTTGGATTCAATTTATTTGCACGCAACTATCGGTGAGTACATGCTTACTATAGAAAACGACTGAGGGACATGTTTTTGTATGATGAAAAACCGTAAGAAATTTAGTTAGTATGTTATACATACATATCATTAATTACGGAATTTAAACTGCAATTATTACACTTATCATAAAATTGTGAAGATTTATTATGATATTACTTGGTTCACTTCCACAATTTATTAATTAAAGTATTTATTTTTTACATCTAGATATTATAAATTACATATTATTATTTTCTTTCAACTCTAGACGCAACACATAAACATAATCTTGCGAGGAACCATCCGTTACTTGATCAAATGTCGGAAACCAGTTGACGACTACACAGCGCAGATACAAGCGGTCGTCAAACGGATGCTTAAATCAATTCCTGATGTTGAAGAATTGTTTTTGATGGTATGTAACTATAAATTGAAATACAATTGAATAGTTTTGATTTTAATATATGCTTTCACATCAAAATATAAAAGCCTGTTTAAAATTGTATCTGGTTATTAAAATCCAGTTTGCCAGTATTTTTAAAAATCTATATTTAATAATCAAATACACGTTTCAATAAACGTATACCTATGTACATTGAAATAAATGTAAAGTCTAATGACTACACACATAACTGTAAAAAATATATGCCACACACTGCTTGCAATAGATATACGTTCATTGTGTTACATACTCGTTCCATTTCTTCCTCCATTTCGTTCCTGCATGCGCTTCCATTGTACTGCATGCATGTTATTTGGACTGCATACACGTTCGTTGGACTACATGTACGTTCGTTGGACTGCACGCACGTTCGTTGGACTGCATGCACTCTCGTCTTCTACAAAGAGTAAAATAAATGTGTGTTCTGTGCAAAGGACGCGTTCATGCCGCTAGTGGAGCTGGTGCAGGGCTCCGCGGCGCGCACGGTGATGGCCAAGACGGTGCTCACGGTGTTCTTCCAGCGGTACGGCGCCGCCACCGTCGAGGACCACATCGTCATCTCGTGCCTCATGCGCTTGTGTTGTATCCTACACGATTCTATTAAGTGAGCACACACATATTTGAATTATCGTTAACTACTTACATGGGAACGTTAATTTTTATAGTGAGGTTCAGCCCACAGTCCACTAAGCTGGTTTTGACTGGAAACTGAAATTCATATAAATATAATATACCTGTCACTGCTACTGTTTAATTCTAATACTTATATATTACTACACATAGTAAACCTATTTATGTCATTGTTTATTTTTATTTGTTACTGAACTTTATTACAACTGAATGAAATTAGTAGAAACAATCAATTTATTTTGTGTTATCTAAACACGTAGTAGCATAGCCAAGTTCACAATTAAAATGTTCTTTTACTTTTACGATTTTTACGCTATGTGTTCGATGCGAGATGGTTACACAAAACATTTTTTCAGTGCTGTAACTGTAGAAGATGAGACTAAAGTGTGTGCTGACCTGATAAATAAGTTTGTTCAGGCAGTAAAATATCATGATGACCCTGAAGAACAATTGAACTTTTATGTGGAATGCCGGGCCGCCTTCATCAAACTAGATGCAGTACTGGTCACCTTAGTGCATGTAAGTAATAAATTTATTTGAAAGTAATAAAGTATTTATCTATACATATTTTATTTTAGTCTTGTGTATGTGATGTTTTATCTTATTTCTATTTTATTAAAATGTTATAACATTTGTATAAATATTGATTGTAAATATTTGAATTTGAAACTACAATAAATCAATCGATTTAGTTGTTACTATTATTTCGTTTACGTCCGCCCCGCCAACGGCTGACTTGCCGCAGTTACACATGTACTAAATAAAATCTCGTTTCTCAGGCTGTTTCATATTATATAGTGATATTGAACAATACAATTGTACGCAGGCGGTGAACACGTTGTCGGTGCGTGCGGTCGGGCTGCGGCGCGCGTGCGCGGCGTACAGCTCCGTGACGGTGCCGTCGCTGCGCTGCGGCCTGGCGCGCGCGCAGCTGCACCTCGCCACCGCGCACGCCGCGCTGCTCAGCCACTGCATCGGGCAGGGTACGTGTGTGTCGTGTCGGGCGCACAGCTCCGTGACGGTGCCGTCGCTGCGCTGCGGCCTGGCGCGCGCGCAGCTGCACCTCGCCACCGCGCACGCCGCGCTGCTCAGCCACTGCATCGGGCAGGGTACGTGTGTGTCGTGTCGGGCGCACAGCTCCGTGACGGTGCCGTCGCTGCGCTGCGGCCTGGCGCGCGCGCAGCTGCACCTCGCCACCGCGCACGCCGCGCTGCTCAGCCACTGCATCGGGCAGGGTACGTGTGTGTCGTGTCGGGCGCACAGCTCCGTGACGGTGCCGTCGCTGCGCTGCGGCCTGGCGCGCGCGCAGCTGCACCTCGCCACCGCGCACGCCGCGCTGCTCAGCCACTGCATCGGGCAGGGTACGTGTGTGTCGTGTCGGGCGCACAGCTCCGTGACGGTGCCGTCGCTGCGCTGCGGCCTGGCGCGCGCGCAGCTGCACCTCGCCACCGCGCACGCCGCGCTGCTCAGCCACTGCATCGGGCAGGGTACGTGTGTGTCGTGTCGGGCGCACAGCTCCGTGACGGTGCCGTCGCTGCGCTGCGGCCTGGCGCGCGCGCAGCTGCACCTCGCCACCGCGCACGCCGCGCTGCTCAGCCACTGCATCGGGCAGGGTACGTGTGTGTCGTGTCGGGCGCACAGCTCCGTGACGGTGCCGTCGCTGCGCTGCGGCCTGGCGCGCGCGCAGCTGCACCTCGCCACCGCGCACGCCGCGCTGCTCAGCCACTGCATCGGGCAGGGTACGTGTGTGTCGTGTCGGGCGCACAGCTCCGTGACGGTGCCGTCGCTGCGCTGCGGCCTGGCGCGCGCGCAGCTGCACCTCGCCACCGCGCACGCCGCGCTGCTCAGCCACTGCATCGGGCAGGGTACGTGTGTGTCGTGTCGGGCGCACAGCTCCGTGACGGTGCCGTCGCTGCGCTGCGGCCTGGCGCGCGCGCAGCTGCACCTCGCCACCGCGCACGCCGCGCTGCTCAGCCACTGCATCGGGCAGGGTACGTGTGTGTCGTGTCGGGCGCACAGCTCCGTGACGGTGCCGTCGCTGCGCTGCGGCCTGGCGCGCGCGCAGCTGCACCTCGCCACCGCGCACGCCGCGCTGCTCAGCCACTGCATCGGGCAGGGTACGTGTGTGTCGTGTCGGGCGCACAGCTCCGTGACGGTGCCGTCGCTGCGCTGCGGCCTGGCGCGCGCGCAGCTGCACCTCGCCACCGCGCACGCCGCGCTGCTCAGCCACTGCATCGGGCAGGGTACGTGTGTGTCGTGTCGGGCGCACAGCTCCGTGACGGTGCCGTCGCTGCGCTGCGGCCTGGCGCGCGCGCAGCTGCACCTCGCCACCGCGCACGCCGCGCTGCTCAGCCACTGCATCGGGCAGGGTACGTGTGTGTCGTGTCGGGCGCACAGCTCCGTGACGGTGCCGTCGCTGCGCTGCGGCCTGGCGCGCGCGCAGCTGCACCTCGCCACCGCGCACGCCGCGCTGCTCAGCCACTGCATCGGGCAGGGTACGTGTGTGTCGTGTCGGGCGCACAGCTCCGTGACGGTGCCGTCGCTGCGCTGCGGCCTGGCGCGCGCGCAGCTGCACCTCGCCACCGCGCACGCCGCGCTGCTCAGCCACTGCATCGGGCAGGGTACGTGTGTGTCGTGTCGGGCGCACAGCTCCGTGACGGTGCCGTCGCTGCGCTGCGGCCTGGCGCGCGCGCAGCTGCACCTCGCCACCGCGCACGCCGCGCTGCTCAGCCACTGCATCGGGCAGGGTACGTGTGTGTCGTGTCGGGCGCACAGCTCCGTGACGGTGCCGTCGCTGCGCTGCGGCCTGGCGCGCGCGCAGCTGCACCTCGCCACCGCGCACGCCGCGCTGCTCAGCCACTGCATCGGGCAGGGTACGTGTGTGTCGTGTCGGGCGCACAGCTCCGTGACGGTGCCGTCGCTGCGCTGCGGCCTGGCGCGCGCGCAGCTGCACCTCGCCACCGCGCACGCCGCGCTGCTCAGCCACTGCATCGGGCAGGGTACGTGTGTGTCGTGTCGGGCGCACAGCTCCGTGACGGTGCCGTCGCTGCGCTGCGGCCTGGCGCGCGCGCAGCTGCACCTCGCCACCGCGCACGCCGCGCTGCTCAGCCACTGCATCGGGCAGGGTACGTGTGTGTCGTGTCGGGCGCACAGCTCCGTGACGGTGCCGTCGCTGCGCTGCGGCCTGGCGCGCGCGCAGCTGCACCTCGCCACCGCGCACGCCGCGCTGCTCAGCCACTGCATCGGGCAGGGTACGTGTGTGTCGTGTCGGGCGCACAGCTCCGTGACGGTGCCGTCGCTGCGCTGCGGCCTGGCGCGCGCGCAGCTGCACCTCGCCACCGCGCACGCCGCGCTGCTCAGCCACTGCATCGGGCAGGGTACGTGTGTGTCGTGTCGGGCGCACAGCTCCGTGACGGTGCCGTCGCTGCGCTGCGGCCTGGCGCGCGCGCAGCTGCACCTCGCCACCGCGCACGCCGCGCTGCTCAGCCACTGCATCGGGCAGGGTACGTGTGTGTCGTGTCGGGCGCACAGCTCCGTGACGGTGCCGTCGCTGCGCTGCGGCCTGGCGCGCGCGCAGCTGCACCTCGCCACCGCGCACGCCGCGCTGCTCAGCCACTGCATCGGGCAGGGTACGTGTGTGTCGTGTCGGGCGCACAGCTCCGTGACGGTGCCGTCGCTGCGCTGCGGCCTGGCGCGCGCGCAGCTGCACCTCGCCACCGCGCACGCCGCGCTGCTCAGCCACTGCATCGGGCAGGGTACGTGTGTGTCGTGTCGGGCGCACAGCTCCGTGACGGTGCCGTCGCTGCGCTGCGGCCTGGCGCGCGCGCAGCTGCACCTCGCCACCGCGCACGCCGCGCTGCTCAGCCACTGCATCGGGCAGGGTACGTGTGTGTCGTGTCGGGCGCACAGCTCCGTGACGGTGCCGTCGCTGCGCTGCGGCCTGGCGCGCGCGCAGCTGCACCTCGCCACCGCGCACGCCGCGCTGCTCAGCCACTGCATCGGGCAGGGTACGTGTGTGTCGTGTCGGGCGCACAGCTCCGTGACGGTGCCGTCGCTGCGCTGCGGCCTGGCGCGCGCGCAGCTGCACCTCGCCACCGCGCACGCCGCGCTGCTCAGCCACTGCATCGGGCAGGGTACGTGTGTGTCGTGTCGGGCGCACAGCTCCGTGACGGTGCCGTCGCTGCGCTGCGGCCTGGCGCGCGCGCAGCTGCACCTCGCCACCGCGCACGCCGCGCTGCTCAGCCACTGCATCGGGCAGGGTACGTGTGTGTCGTGTCGGGCGCACAGCTCCGTGACGGTGCCGTCGCTGCGCTGCGGCCTGGCGCGCGCGCAGCTGCACCTCGCCACCGCGCACGCCGCGCTGCTCAGCCACTGCATCGGGCAGGGTACGTGTGTGTCGTGTCGGGCGCACAGCTCCGTGACGGTGCCGTCGCTGCGCTGCGGCCTGGCGCGCGCGCAGCTGCACCTCGCCACCGCGCACGCCGCGCTGCTCAGCCACTGCATCGGGCAGGGTACGTGTGTGTCGTGTCGGGCGCACAGCTCCGTGACGGTGCCGTCGCTGCGCTGCGGCCTGGCGCGCGCGCAGCTGCACCTCGCCACCGCGCACGCCGCGCTGCTCAGCCACTGCATCGGGCAGGGTACGTGTGTGTCGTGTCGGGCGCACAGCTCCGTGACGGTGCCGTCGCTGCGCTGCGGCCTGGCGCGCGCGCAGCTGCACCTCGCCACCGCGCACGCCGCGCTGCTCAGCCACTGCATCGGGCAGGGTACGTGTGTGTCGTGTCGGGCGCACAGCTCCGTGACGGTGCCGTCGCTGCGCTGCGGCCTGGCGCGCGCGCAGCTGCACCTCGCCACCGCGCACGCCGCGCTGCTCAGCCACTGCATCGGGCAGGGTACGTGTGTGTCGTGTCGGGCGCACAGCTCCGTGACGGTGCCGTCGCTGCGCTGCGGCCTGGCGCGCGCGCAGCTGCACCTCGCCACCGCGCACGCCGCGCTGCTCAGCCACTGCATCGGGCAGGGTACGTGTGTGTCGTGTCGGGCGCACAGCTCCGTGACGGTGCCGTCGCTGCGCTGCGGCCTGGCGCGCGCGCAGCTGCACCTCGCCACCGCGCACGCCGCGCTGCTCAGCCACTGCATCGGGCAGGGTACGTGTGTGTCGTGTCGGGCGCACAGCTCCGTGACGGTGCCGTCGCTGCGCTGCGGCCTGGCGCGCGCGCAGCTGCACCTCGCCACCGCGCACGCCGCGCTGCTCAGCCACTGCATCGGGCAGGGTACGTGTGTGTCGTGTCGGGCGCACAGCTCCGTGACGGTGCCGTCGCTGCGCTGCGGCCTGGCGCGCGCGCAGCTGCACCTCGCCACCGCGCACGCCGCGCTGCTCAGCCACTGCATCGGGCAGGGTACGTGTGTGTCGTGTCGGGCGCACAGCTCCGTGACGGTGCCGTCGCTGCGCTGCGGCCTGGCGCGCGCGCAGCTGCACCTCGCCACCGCGCACGCCGCGCTGCTCAGCCACTGCATCGGGCAGGGTACGTGTGTGTCGTGTCGGGCGCACAGCTCCGTGACGGTGCCGTCGCTGTGCTGCGGCCTGGCGCGCGCGCAGCTGCACCTCGCCACCGCGCACGCCGCGCTGCTCAGCCACTGCATCGGGCAGGGTACGTGTGTGTCGTGTCGGGCGCACAGCTCCGTGACGGTGCCGTCGCTGCGCTGCGGCCTGGCGCGCGCGCAGCTGCACCTCGCCACCGCGCACGCCGCGCTGCTCAGCCACTGCATCGGGCAGGGTACGTGTGTGTCGTGTCGGGCGCACAGCTCCGTGACGGTGCCGTCGCTGCGCTGCGGCCTGGCGCGCGCGCAGCTGCACCTCGCCACCGCGCACGCCGCGCTGCTCAGCCACTGCATCGGGCAGGGTACGTGTGTGTCGTGTCGGGCGCACAGCTCCGTGACGGTGCCGTCGCTGCGCTGCGGCCTGGCGCGCGCGCAGCTGCACCTCGCCACCGCGCACGCCGCGCTGCTCAGCCACTGCATCGGGCAGGGTACGTGTGTGTCGTGTCGGGCGCACAGCTCCGTGACGGTGCCGTCGCTGCGCTGCGGCCTGGCGCGCGCGCAGCTGCACCTCGCCACCGCGCACGCCGCGCTGCTCAGCCACTGCATCGGGCAGGGTACGTGTGTGTCGTGTCGGGCGCACAGCTCCGTGACGGTGCCGTCGCTGCGCTGCGGCCTGGCGCGCGCGCAGCTGCACCTCGCCACCGCGCACGCCGCGCTGCTCAGCCACTGCATCGGGCAGGGTACGTGTGTGTCGTGTCGGGCGCACAGCTCCGTGACGGTGCCGTCGCTGCGCTGCGGCCTGGCGCGCGCGCAGCTGCACCTCGCCACCGCGCACGCCGCGCTGCTCAGCCACTGCATCGGGCAGGGTACGTGTGTGTCGTGTCGGGCGCACAGCTCCGTGACGGTGCCGTCGCTGCGCTGCGGCCTGGCGCGCGCGCAGCTGCACCTCGCCACCGCGCACGCCGCGCTGCTCAGCCACTGCATCGGGCAGGGTACGTGTGTGTCGTGTCGGGCGCACAGCTCCGTGACGGTGCCGTCGCTGCGCTGCGGCCTGGCGCGCGCGCAGCTGCACCTCGCCACCGCGCACGCCGCGCTGCTCAGCCACTGCATCGGGCAGGGTACGTGTGTGTCGTGTCGGGCGCACAGCTCCGTGACGGTGCCGTCGCTGCGCTGCGGCCTGGCGCGCGCGCAGCTGCACCTCGCCACCGCGCACGCCGCGCTGCTCAGCCACTGCATCGGGCAGGGTACGTGTGTGTCGTGTCGGGCGCACAGCTCCGTGACGGTGCCGTCGCTGCGCTGCGGCCTGGCGCGCGCGCAGCTGCACCTCGCCACCGCGCACGCCGCGCTGCTCAGCCACTGCATCGGGCAGGGTACGTGTGTGTCGTGTCGGGCGCACAGCTCCGTGACGGTGCCGTCGCTGCGCTGCGGCCTGGCGCGCGCGCAGCTGCACCTCGCCACCGCGCACGCCGCGCTGCTCAGCCACTGCATCGGGCAGGGTACGTGTGTGTCGTGTCGGGCGCACAGCTCCGTGACGGTGCCGTCGCTGCGCTGCGGCCTGGCGCGCGCGCAGCTGCACCTCGCCACCGCGCACGCCGCGCTGCTCAGCCACTGCATCGGGCAGGGTACGTGTGTGTCGTGTCGGGCGCACAGCTCCGTGACGGTGCCGTCGCTGCGCTGCGGCCTGGCGCGCGCGCAGCTGCACCTCGCCACCGCGCACGCCGCGCTGCTCAGCCACTGCATCGGGCAGGGTACGTGTGTGTCGTGTCGGGCGCACAGCTCCGTGACGGTGCCGTCGCTGCGCTGCGGCCTGGCGCGCGCGCAGCTGCACCTCGCCACCGCGCACGCCGCGCTGCTCAGCCACTGCATCGGGCAGGGTACGTGTGTGTCGTGTCGGGCGCACAGCTCCGTGACGGTGCCGTCGCTGCGCTGCGGCCTGGCGCGCGCGCAGCTGCACCTCGCCACCGCGCACGCCGCGCTGCTCAGCCACTGCATCGGGCAGGGTACGTGTGTGTCGTGTCGGGCGCACAGCTCCGTGACGGTGCCGTCGCTGCGCTGCCGTGCCGTGTCGATAGAGCGCTAGAAGTAGAACCTGGCGCCGCACTATAGCGCCGAGTTATGTTGTACTGAGTTAGTAGTAAGCGATAACATAGAGTGTATACGCGTGCGACGTACGATGTTCTGCCGCGATGCTACGTCTCTTTCGTCGTCAGGTAGCGTCGGGCGAAATTTTTTCTAATTATAAGAGTGAAAAAGTACACGCATCGACGTCGTGCACCGTAGCCGCGTATTAAATATTCTCGATTTAATGTACCCTTAAAACTATATTATAATTGTGTATTTTATCTATTTGGCCTATATTAGTAGTAATCTGTAGCCAATGATAATTTTATTACAGCGGAAGCGAACTTTAAAGCTCTGGTCGGATTGATACCAGACATCCCTCACCACATACAAGAGGATGGTCAAAATAAACCGACACATGACAGAGTCGTTGGACTAATCAGTAACTTCTTGTCAACACTTTTAATCCTTCCCGTGAGTTACATATTTTTCGTATTAATTTTATAAATGTTCTAATATTCTACTACACCAACATTATAAATGAATATTTTAGAAGTTTAGGTTCGATATCAATTGATATATGATTTCTAAGAGTGTAATTCAAAATGCTGTTAATGTACACGTTTTTTGTTAACATATTTTAAAGCATGAGCGAGAGTAAAACATGAATTTGGCTATATTGGATTACAATCTCTATTGAACCAAATTATACCTACATAGTAACTACACATCTTGTACAGACAGATGTGGTAAAAACTGATCCATTTTAGCCAATACTGCGACTGGTAATTGACTAAAAAATAGGTACGAATACTTAGAATACCTTGAAATAATTCGGTACTTATTAAATATTTCGTCCATTTAATGTTTTCATCTTAACAACAAATATTTTAAAATAACAGTAAGAAATTCGACTATAACTATAATATAAGACCCGTATTTAATTCTGATTATTACTTAAATGCGCAGGACCCTCCTGCGAACTGAATATTTGTTTTATATATGTATAGTTGAAATAATTATGCCATAGTCGGTAATAAAGAGTACACTGAATTAAAATAAATTAAGTCTGTTTCTGAGTCTCGTACTAAATTGATACTTCAGGTCTACAACGTCTTAAAGGACATTCGCGCGTAACGGCACTTTCTACACTATTTTTATTATGAAAAAGTAAAAAGTGCTTTAACGCCCAAATGTTCCTTACATTTTTTGAATTCCGAAACATAATTTGTAAACAAAATTAACCTATGTTTTAATGTTTAAATTTATATTCGTACAAATTATTTTAGGACAATTTGGAGAGTAACTGTAAAGCGTACATTCTAACTGGCTTCATAAAAACAATGGAACGGATTCATTGGAAGAAAACAGATCCGCTATATTATACGTTATTGCTACGCACTTTAGATCTGCTCTGCGAGATGACGCAAGATGACTACGCTTATCACATTGATGGAGGTATAATTCGTTTTTGATAATGTGAAGTGTCACACGCTTTATATTTTTTCAGCAATTTAATTAGCTTAATTCTCCAAGAAAACAAAATAGGATGATATGAAGACAATGATGAATATTATAATACATCAATATTATACTTACGGCAACTGTTATGCTCATTTCCAGTGTCAAATGGCAAAAACGGAAACCATTATAATTTATTTCTGTTTGTCTGTGTGGTTGCTGTATACAAGTTTTCAAAAATTAATATGAACATATACAATTCTACATGTCATCCTTAAAAGATTAATGCCCATGTAGCTCAATAAGTATATGTGAAAACAACTACAGTATCTATCTTTTTAACCGACTTCAAAAAGGAGGTGGTTATCAATTCGGCCGGTATTTTTTTTTTTTCTTCGCTTACTCACGGAAATGTTTTCTTTTAGTATTGTCTAATGATGAGCTATATGGATCTGAGGAGGAATTCATAATCAGCATAGAAAAACATGCTACAAATATATGTCAAGAACTGTTGGTGGTCCTGAAATTGTTGGGCGATGCGAGAGAAACCAGGAACCAATATAATTTAGCGCTACAACTATTTTGGCGGGTCATTCGAAGAGGCGATCTGGAACAGGAGGCCATGGCGAGTTTGGCGGCAAATCTGTGGATGTTGTCTCAAAAAATACAAGATTCCAATAGTAAAATGGCTGTAAGTATTTTGATATATCTCAAACTGGCATAGGGGTTTAGAGATGGTCAAGTTATATATTTATTAGTCTCTCGCTAGAAAAAACAATACACATAACTATGTATTCAATTTTTGGGTACTATACCGAAAGCCTAATACTAAAAATCTGCTCTATGTCTGTTGGTTTGGCTATATCTTTTGAACCGTAATGAGTGGAAGGATTATTTTTTTACGTGTGTGTGTATGGCCGCTATAGCAATAAAAACCTAAAAATACAAAGTCCACACGTAGGAACCACATATTAGAAATCAGTTTTCCTGTGTTTTGATTTGTTTTTGTGTTTATTTACACTTACCAATGACAATACATAAAACTTAAAAGTTGCACGGGACCCTTCTTATGTGAGTCGGACTTGCGCTTGGCTGATCTTTGTATAATTCATTTATAATCTTTTTATTTTAGATTACAATGAAGGCTGCATTGGAGACGGACAACAGACAAGCATGCCGCAGACTGCTGGAAAGACTCGAAGATAGTGTGTAAATAAATATAAACGTAGAAATAGATTTTATATTTTATGCATTCCTAATAAATAAATAATATAATCATTTATTCCTAATTTTAATTCAAACCCAATTCCAATAGATTTGCAGTTACGATACCGAAGCTAATCGCATTAAGTGCGCTTCGATCCGATTTTATTTGACAAATTATCCAGAAAAAGTAGATTTCACGTCTTTTTTAAATTACTTGATTGGATTTCTCGTTTTGTAACTATAAATGAATAATCTTCCGAAATAATTTAATGTAATAATTCCAGAGTTGGCACTAGTATTGCAAGCTTAGGGAGTTTTATTATTTACTATTAACATATCGCCCAGATTGTAATTTGTTGATTATAACTTGACAAATTATCAAAGTAGTAAGTCAGTCAGTTTATTGATAAATTAATTTGCTTATTTCTATGACGAAAAATACTATCGCACAATTTAAATATCCATTATTGCATTTTCGAACAGTATTGTCTAAATTATTGCTACAAAGCTCTTTCGAGAACTGAATAGACAAAAACTGATATAATCAAATATTTTTGAAAAGCCAAGCAGGTTGTAATGGGGCTATTGATAAAATGATTG
Source organism: Epargyreus clarus (assembly GCF_041222505.1). Lineage (NCBI taxonomy): Eukaryota > Metazoa > Arthropoda > Insecta > Lepidoptera > Hesperiidae > Epargyreus > Epargyreus clarus. The sequence goes on from NW_027332233.1 coordinate 9,000,550, forward strand.
GCCACATTACACACGTCTCGAAGCACGTAATTTCAGGCCTATTGCAGGTTGACCCCAGCGGCCGCGGCGGATGGAGTAAGCGGGCATTGCCCGGCTGGACACGCTTCAGTGGCGCGCGCGCTCTGTTGCACCGATCTTTCACCTTCGCAATAATAACGCCTATAAAACCTTGTCATTGTAATAATGTGACGTTACTTTCATCTCAACGTAAACGAGATATACAACTCTGCAAGCGAGGAGCAATAGCCTTTAAAAATATTATTTGGGTGTATACCCATTTTTTCACCAAAATGAATAGTCGAATCGGATGTTTGGTACGAATTACATTTTTGGAATATTTATTTTAAATTCTAGATCGGAACTCGTAAAACAACATTTTTATTTTTTTCAGTTAATAATTTCGGTGGTGTTTCAAGGAGTTATCTCTTACGAAGAACAAAACGGATTTGTTGATTCATTGGACTTTGGGCCTATTTTTGATGATGGAGAAGGTCAGTAAGGCAGATTATTTAATATTTTGTAGAAAATTGGTATTTAGAGTATACATTTTTGTAGTTTCATATTTATATATATCGCATCTTTTTCTGTACGCAACGCAAGCATCTCTTAAGCTTTTGCCTAATAAGCGCTTTATGTATCTTTCAGGCATCACTTCATTGGCTTCAAATCCTATGGCAGCAGCGCTACTTAAAGTAGATAAAAGTCTATACCCAAAGTTATTTGATACAGTTGTCAGTAGTTCCATTGATTCCATTCAAAGTCGATTAGCTCCAAAAGAGAACTCATTTGCACCCGAAACTTTTGGATTCAATCCCATTGCTAGTCAAAGTTTTTTTCCTGTTGGTAAATCTGCAAAGTTATTGGCACAACAGAAGCAACAACTTCAGCCTCAACCCGTTGCGCAACAATTTAGTCCTTTAAGATATGATATTCGAACCGTGCATGATGCCAATTATAAAGTATACAAGCCAGAAGAAGCCGAAGAAGGAAAAGACATTTTGGCAACTTTAAAAAAACTTCCATCAGTGGCAGCTTATTTTCAGCCTAGGGTTACTGAAGTTGAAGTTGCTCATCCTGTAGATTACCGTAAGGAAGAATTGGTAGAAATTCCTGAAGAGGAAAACAACTACAAGTCCAATCCTTATATTGCAGGACCAGCTCGTATTCGAAGGTACGCAGGCGGACGTAGCAGAGAGAACCTGAGGAAAAGCAACGATGAAGACGATGGCTATGATTATAAAGCTGAATATATTTCGAGGCCTAAGGCATTCGATAGCAGCCTTTATAGCAGTGCTTACAAAGAAGACCCCAAGAAAGAATATGAATACCCCTACAAATACGATTCCGGATATGATCATAAAGAATATGAGAGAATAAAAGAACTTTCTGAAAAACAGGCGGCGGAAATTAAACAGAATCCTGGCAATTGCGTAGAAGTTAAAAAGGATGGTATGTCATGCATGACATGTAAGGATCCTAAAACTGGAGGAAACTATGAGTCTTGTTCGTACATAGCGGAACCTAAAAACAATAAATATGCTTACTCAAAAGAAAGGAAATTTGACAGTAACGATGATCCCGAAGGGCCTGAAGTAAACCAAAAATCTGAGCAACCAAAAAAATCTGAAAAATATCAAGAGGTGAAGAACGATGAATCATCTCCACAAAGGTACACTAAAGAGAAACCATATAGTAGTTATAAAAGAGAAGATAATGATGATGATTCCGGGGACAAATATAAATCATATTATGTCCATACCTCTCAACCTAAAAAAAGCGAATCCTTGCGTGCGGCCAGTAATGAAGATAACTCCGAGAATACAGAGTCCGTAGCAAAGCCTTACGATTATAAAAAAGCTCTCCCAGGATTTTATACTGACAATGAACAAAAAAAAGATGTCGAGCATGTTCTAGCTGAATTTAAGAAAAAAGATAGATCAGCCTGTAAAAAGGTGCAGAAAAATGGTATGACCTGTTTTCAGTGTATTGATGATACCGGCCTGAAGAACGAAGAGTGCATGTTTGTTTCTGAATCGGCGCCAAAACAGAGCCATCTCGCGTATCAAGAAGTTAAGGAATTCACTTCCAAACCAGCAACTCTTGAAGGAGGTAACGAAGGAGCTGAAAGCCAAACTGTAACTACAAATGCACCCGTTCAACCACAATCAGCTTCTTATGTTGTGGCAAATCCTGGATACGGTAAAAAGCTAAAACGTAAAAAGACTTCTCCATCGTCATTGTCCTCAGCTGCCACAAATCCAGTTCCTTCAATCCATAAATCGCACAAAGTTAAAAGGAGTGAAGGATCTCAAATAGAATACGATGCATCAATAGTTGACGAAACTAATATAGCACCACCTGAAGAATTTGCAGGAGCTGACTCCAAAGGTGCATTTTGGGCAGAAACCCAGCCTAGATACAGCGCAGCTTTAGGTGTAACACTTCCAGAGTATATGCTTTCGAGATCGGAGCACGAAGCTTCGTTTGATGAGACCGTTGCGGGAGCATAAAATATGTTGAAAGCCAGCACAAACATTATTAGAGCGTATCATTTGTACAATTTTAAATAAAGCCTGAATAGAAGGCAAACGGGTAATAGATATTTGTTGCATAACTAAGATTTCACGGATTGACTAGCAATCGACCTATAAAGAATAAAAAACGTTTGCTGAGTACAAATGAAAAATACTGGTTAGATGAAAATTATCATTAAAAAAGTCCGCTGACTATACCTTTTCGCGACTATTTAAAAGTGAATCAAGACTTCAAGAAAATTAGGTTACAGTAGGACATTTTCAGATAAGATTCAGTTTAGCTTGTAAGATGTTATAATGATTGTTGACAAAAGGACTGTCTTTTTTACATTTTTTGTTAACTAGTTCTAGAAAAATGAAAATAAACAACGTTATATTATTATGCGTGTTATTTTCTTTCAGCCTGTATATAACCCAAAGTTTTTATAAAACTTTTAGACATTTAATGAATGTAATTAGACAATTAATCAAATAAGCGTGTAAAATGTGATTTATATTTTAAATAAAATAAATTCATTTATAGTTTTATATCATTCCAATTTCAAAAGATATTTTGATGATTCCCATCATAAATGTTAAAACACAGTAGGTACTATGAACTAAACAAAGCATTTTCTTTGAAGAAAATGATGCTAAAAATACGTTTCTTAACACATGTACCCAGCATGGCTATTCTAATGTCTGAAATGATGTAGCTCAGTCGTTAAAAGATAATGAAACAGTTCAACGTCATTGATTCAGAAATTGTTGGCATGGTATCCGGTCAGCGTCCTAGTTGTCAATATTGTATTTGATGTTCTTATTTTTACTGGTAATTGTCCAAGATACGTCACTAAGGAGTGGTTTCGAACGTATCGCAGGCTCCCAGAGGCGAAAGAAAGTAGCTGCCTAATTCATTTCAGTCGCATTTTACCCATGCACTGGATCACTGTGCGAATATAAATAAAGCCACATGAGATTAGTAGCCAATTATAAGTCGGCGGATATCAGGGCCAAAGCACTCGTTCAACAAAGCGGTTTTGTAAGATACAAAATAACAATATAATTGTTATTATTTGTGGTGAATAAATTTAATTAGGTAAGTTTATTTTTTACCACGCCTTTATCTATTTTTCAACGATAATAAATTATATTTTGAACTATAGTTTGTAGTTGAACTTTTACCGTTATAAAATAACGTGCTAACATTTAAATTACTTTTTAAAAATTTGCAACAGAAACTCATTTCTGATATTTATTAAATCTGAAATTATTATACCGTAGATATTAGTTGTAAAAAAAATATTTTTGAACTATAACTGTAATATTTTAAAATAATAATTGTTTGAAAGTAGTTTTATGCATTTTTATTTTATAACGATTTAAGGACGTTATGTTACGTTTAAGATATTTTTCGTTATGTTCGCTGAAATTACTTTGAATACTTTATTTTAATGTTTCGCGTTATTTTTAAATTGGAGATTTATACAAAAAAAAATACCTAATCTTGTTGATAATATTATTGATACGCAATATTTTATAATCCTACTGTTTCCGATATGATTTCTTGTCTTCTTGCCAAGTAACCAACTCGATATAAAAATGTATTACGTCGTTGTTTTCAAGAAAGTCGAAGAATGTTTTATTTTTATCTCGAAGGTTCGTGTGTATCGATGCCTCCAAGTGAATATTTCGAGCATGTTTATACTTAGAACTTTACGTACAAACTGTAAGAACCAGTATTCCCGCTAATTCGTGGGTCTATATACAGAAAACGTTCATCGTTTTAATGTTAGGATTACTCAAGGAGAAATTAATTATTAAAATACAATTTGCTAATAATCTAAATTACACTATAATCAGCATTGATTGAATTTTTAAGGATACTTTCAAAAATATTTTAGTGTTAACTGGAAGCCCATCGATAACTACAAAGGAAAAAAACCGTTGGTAACGAGACAAAAAGTACTGTTTTATCTTTGTATATATATTTAGATATGAAATAAACAAATATGTTAAGTTTCTTAAATTGATTGAAAAACAGAATACAACTGCGGTATTTGTTGAATAGGAATGGAAGCGAAAATAGTGACGTACGACGACGACGAACAGTATGTGGATGTGAGTTCGTTGCCGTTGAAGCCTCCACAACCACAACTCCCGCCGGAGAAGCCCGCGCGTCGCCCCTGGCACCCGGTCATGTGGGATAACACCATCATGGGTTATCCAATTCAGCCCCCACCAGAAGAGGATAAGGTATTTTATTAAACACGAGCTGCCCTTGTGTGTATAATCTGAAGCTTTCGACATTGCGTGTAAGTTACGTTAAAATTGGTTTAGCAAAAAAATAGTGAAGAAAAATATTCAAAATCGAATCGTTTGTTTAATTCCCTCATATTTATATTTATATAAAAAATAAGTATCCGTTAGCAATAGGATTTATAAGGATCCATCGGTTGAATCAATCAGCAAAGTTATCCGTTAGCTAATGCTCATGTACAAATCTTTGGGAAAGTTATTTGCAACATGCGTATAAAAGCAAATATTCCGGAATTAACACAAGAACTATACGGACCTACGGAAACGAGCTTCCGTTGAACGCATAAAACAGACTAAAAGCAAACAGAAAGCGAATCGGATTCTCGAACTAAAGGTTCCGCATCACACCACATACATCTTAAATAACGTAAGATTGTATGAAACCAAACAAGGTATGAAGACGCGTTTTGATGTGTAGGATACTGGTCGATAAATATAACAAAAATAAAAGAGCTACATTTTTACTCTTTGCTATATTAAGCTGGTAACAAAGTTCCTTTAACGCTGCTTGCGGTACATAGGAGTTGAATGGTAAAAAAATCATGTGAGGAAAGGAAAAGAAAGGCGTGAGGAAAGGAAAGGCGTTATTGCTGGTCCATGTGACTTTCTCTCACACTCTTCACATGAGTATTTTTCAAGCCCGTTGTCTAACCGCAGTAATTAACGCAAGAAAATTAAGTTAAATCTTATATTATTTTTGTTTTAAATGATACATTCGTTATATTGGTGTCATTATTTTAAAGACAGAGGTTCCCCAACTACACGTGTTACGACCCGCGTGGCAGTGCGGTTCCCTTACTGGTCTGTAGGAAGCGTCATATTATCCGTATATTAATATTTTGGCATGCAGATAGTGTATGCAATCATTCTACACCACAAGTAATGTAATCTTCAAACTTTGTTTTGTCCCTTAGCTGCCAAACATTTGGACGCGATTTTAACCATTTGTGCGTTTTTTATGAAAAATATTTTGACGGATATTTATTATATGATTTACATTACCTTTATATGTTAGAAGTTGTACTTCTCTGCGTAAATAATCAAATTTATTTATTTACTTCTCAAAAATACGGCAAACGACAAAAGTAAATACTACAGATAAATTATGTGTTACATAAGCGCGTGCTACTTCGACCCATGATAAAAAATTAATATGTTCGTTAACGATATATACTTACAATTTTCTTTTATATTCCAGCCCGTAACACCTTCCAAGGAATATCCCCACAAGCAACGTATTCGCAACTTACGAAGACTGATAGCACAAGGAAAAGTGCACCCCACTCCGGAAACGCTAATATTTTTCCTCTGCAATAAATTTGCAATTTCCGACGAACGTCAAAAAGGCAAAGCCTCGGCTTAGATTTAAGTATAACCACCACTATAAAGTATTATCTGCTGTATACTAACTTAATGTATCTTTGTGGTTTAAATAATATTCTGTGTTGAAAACTGACATAATATGGCTCTAGTTCTTTAGAGAATCTAATAATAAGATTTAGTTTAATAGTAGCTGTGACTGAATATTACGTTTCAATAAGTGGAAATTTTATGATGTTTGTAATTGTAAAGTTTAGGAACATACCATGAAAAGTAATTTTAATTGCATAAAATTCAAAAAGAATTGTTATATCAAAGTAAAGTACGTTGCCTTATATGGTGTCAAAATTTTTAAGTAAAATTCATTTGTATTTTTTGTATATTATTTGTACTTCTTGTAATTCTTTAAAATACTAAATTGTAGTAGTAACACATAGTTATGGGTCCTCGACTGTGTAACAATTGAAAATTATTAAAGCCAGTGTTCTACTGTACTGGCACAGATCTTATAGATTGAATAAGCTAAAGGAAATATGTTCGATGTGGAGTAAATGTTTCAGTAAATGAAATAATCTCAATAGTTTGTTATAATATATATAATATAAGGTTGAAATAAATATATAAAAGAAAAATTTTGCCTTGTAATTTTAATTCTCATTATTATTCACTGAAATTCATTTATTGCAGTGCCCTCTGTGTGAACAAATATTTTTATATTACAAAGATGTCAATATGTATAAAATTATACAGAGCTCTATTATCTCTCTTAGGTACCGGCGGCCACAATGATATGAAATCGACCTACCATAACATAAACAGGTATCTAACCGATCTATCAGTACACCGAGAAACAAGATAAAAATAAAATAAAATACTTTCGAAAAACTCAAATGGGAGTCATTACATATACTTTATATTCTTCATAAAAATTATCTACACACAAGACTTTTAATATAAAACAAAATCGAGTTTCTCAAATATAACTTATATAAAGAATTTAAGATCGCCCTCGCATCTCCGCGGGCCGGGCGCGACGAAACGACGGCGCCGCCGATATAATGTACAACGTCCGCGGGCGGCCCGGCGCTCCGTCGCCGAACGGGCGCCCGAAAATAAATTAATCAACTCGGAAAGTAAATCGAACACGTTCACTAAAACGAACCGGGCGGCGGGCGGCGGCGCGCCCCGCCCGGGCGGCCGGCCGCTCCGCGCATAGCGTCCTCGGGCGGCGGCCGCGCACTACACTCGCCGGAGCGTCCCTCGCGGCACATCACTGAGTCCGAGCGCGGGCGGGGCGGCCGGGCGCGTGCGGACGCTAGGTGGCGGGCGGCGGCGCGGCGGGCGCGGGCGCGGCGGCCGGCTTGGCGCCCGGCGCCGCGCCCGCCGCGCCGCCCGCCGCGCCGCCGCTGGCCTCCTCGTCCTCCTCCTCCTCGGGGTCGAATTTCAGCATCAGCTGCTTGAACTGAAAGTGAGGACACGAATCCAATAAGAAATGGTGTATACGAATCCAAAATAATTTTAAGGTAGTAGCCTATGGTAGTAACCCTTTGTGGCTCGACTCCGACGGCACCACCGCCACACCTATTTCTGCCTAATAACAGCAGTGTTAGGCGCTGCTGTGTTCCGTTTTGAAGGGTGTGGTAAGGGAGACATACTTTTCCGAGGTGTTCCAGCTTAGTCCTCAGGGGTAGCGGCGCATCTGTGGCCGACCTCAGGTAGGAATATCTAATCCTATCTGGGGTTGATTACAGATGTCCATGAGCGGCAGTAGCCACTTACCATTAGGTGGACTGCATGCTCGTCTGCTACTTCTATATTATAAAAAAAAATGTCACCGACGGATGCCGCTGCATCTTAGTAGGAAAATACAGAATTTTAGCATTCCTAAAGGGTAGAAATAAAATATGCTCACCTCGAGATATTCGTCTACGAGTCGGCGACGGCCGCGCTCGTCGAGCTCGTCGGCGGCATCGTTGGCGTGAAGCTGTGCGATGGTCGCCTTGGGTTCGAACTGCGGCGCATGCCGCCGAGACACCGCCTTCTCATACACTTTTACGCTCTCCGAAGGTGAATATTGGTTAATTTTTCTGCAAATAAGAAACATTAAATGAATAAAGACATGTACTCACTTTAATTAAACACTGGATATATTTTTCTATTGAATTAAAATTACCAAAGTCGACAAGAAATTGTTATGACAATTGTAAGTGGTCGCTTTACGAGAGTAAGTTATACCTAGATGGCATGGCATGGAGAAGTACCTAAGAAGATTTGGCCATCGAAGTTACGACTCATGTGCTTTCTTCTGACCGCATTGCCGGCGCTAACCACGCCATGCTATAATACGTGTGTGTGCATGGTTGCGTTTGTATGTTGCATGTGTGTGTGTAAGCTGTAGTGCGAGTGTTACTGACGCGTCGGTGAAGCCGTAGAGCTGCTTGAGGTGCTGCTTGAGCACGAGCAGCAGCAGGCAGCCGCGCGCCTGGCGCATGGCGTCGCGCAGGGCGCGCGTGGCGGGCGGCAGCCGCAGCAGCAGCGCCTCCGCCTCCTCCTCGTCCTCCTCCTCCTCCAGCGCCTCCTTCTCCTCCGTGCTCGTTTTTAATAGCCCCTGATTGCACATGTGGTATATTTAATGTAAATTCTTGTACAATTGGTTTGTACCAATCGTCAACGTAATCGTAAAAATTATCTATAATATGGATTGATACTCGTGTCAATCCATATTATAGATAATTTGTTCTCTTCAAATTCGGGCTCTGTCTTACCCGTGCGCTTTTGTAATGCGTCAACTGGGCTACAAAGGCGTATGATGAATGCAATGTTTATTATTTTTATGACAATATGGGACCTTCCATGGGACCACATAAACCTGTATGTAAGATCTCCAGTATATCGTTCGCTCCCGTTCAAAGATTTGGAAATGGTTTCTTACTAGTCGACATATCCGTCGTAATGTTCACATCATCAAGACCAATCACAATATTCTTTAATATTCGCATATATTCCGGATTACTACGGGTTAATTATTTTTAGTTTAACTCGAAAACTTACTGTATACATACTGCACTATGGATGTCCAAGTTTTGCATTTATATACTACATCTTTTTCTAGACATTTCTGGTTGTAGAAGCCTTTCAAAGTTTCTTTATATTATAAATTATGAGATACAGTAATCTGTATGCAGCAATAAAACCATTCAACAAATAATTATAAGAAAGTTTTATAAGTAAGATGAAATCATTCTTACCTCACGAAAAACTTGCAAGAGATTCGATCCCGATGTAGAAATAATAATGTCAATATGATGAATTATAAAAAGTGGTTCATCTTGTACTTGAAAAGGAAAGTAGCTTAAATTATCAGCCAGGTACAACATTTGATCCAATGGAGCAGTCTGAAACAATTAACCTTTCAATACACAAAACAACATAAATCAAATATTGCTTGATGCAAAATTCGAGAAAAAATTGAGTTTTCTTTTCCATGTATACTCTTGAATCTTCATATACTTTACCTAATAGCTTTTTATTTTTTATCTGCACATTTAAAAAATATATATTTATATGTATACATATTATTAAGGTGTATTTTAAATTATTTTCTCATTTCTATAAGCAATCAACAATAGTTATGGCAGTTCACTAAGGTTTGTATATTAATTACACAGGTCTATGTTCATTACTCATATATCGTCCAAAGCTTCTAACAATGTCTGAATTTACTATATTAATTTTATGGGATTAAAGCCCACATGCATACACAAATGATTTTAATGCTGGTTCAAACAAGTGCGGTTTGCCACGGTGATTACCGAAACAAATAATGTTCTTGCTAGTTTTTGTTATTATAATATGTGCTTACCGATACATCATCAAACTGCTTCAATAAAGACAACACGAGCGCCCGCCTCTGCGGCCGCGTGTTACGCAACAGTGAGTATAAAAAACCGTTGAGCGACGTAGGCAGATCGTCTTGTTCCTTTTTCCTGAAAATAAAGATTTATTTTACTTACCGTTTTTGTATTAGATATATTCTATCTTTTGTATAATAGATAACGTACAGAAATTACTAGAGGTAATGAAACAAAAGCAAAAGTGGTTAGGACAAGTAAATCTATTTGAAGTTCTTTTCCAAACTAAATCACTATAAGGATTGTTACGGATAATTCGTAAGAATATGCTGTCCATCACTACCACACAAGAAAGCAAGATATTTTTAAACAAAATCGAAACTGCAGTAGCAAAGTAATACAAAACCACATACCTAAACCCTCTTATCGCTTTCTTCTCTTCCCGTTGTAATATCTTCTGCAGTTGATAGGACAATCTGATGCCGACTTGTGCCTTCATATGTATGAACCCAGGATATTTTTTGTCAATCTCTTGAAGGTGTTTATCAGCTGTGTGGGATACTGTTACTTCTGTGTCTGTACTCATACATATTAAATATGGAACAATCTAGAAAAAAAAGAAAAGTGTTTATAATCAAGAACTGTCTTTCACTTATGCTATCTTTCAAGCTAAAACTTATATTCACAAAATTTCATTTAAGTGCAATGAACTATACAGATGACTAGCTTATAAGACTATAGTGATAAGGGATTTATATAAATTAAGACATAATACAAACATCGATGCTCATCAACTGCGCAAAATGTTTAAATATTCTAAGCATTACTTTAATAAATAGAATAATCCACACAATATGTAAATATAATGGGACACGTGTCATTTGTTATTCTAAAAACGAGATTTTACAGTCGTTAACTGACCTGCACCGGATGCACGAGACCTTGCGCTAAAACCAGTTGGACGACCTTCATCGCGCTCGACCTCACAAATGTACTCCTATGGAGGAAGGAGCCCAAGATCTCTTTAAGATACAACTGAATCACGGTCGAAGCCATGCCCGACGATACGTCACCCATTTCCTTCAGATTTTCGTGTTTAGACCGTTTTGACCCTGTAATAAAAACAAATGAAACAGGCTTATAGCACACTAATAAAATATTCTTAACGCCCACAATACTTATAGGTTTCATTTACTATATGTTATGGAATTTACGAATAGGCGCGAATACAAGCGTGTAAAATGCTTACATAGATGTATCCGGTAATTTTCACTCTGGACGCGGCGTCGGCTTTTAGCGTGAATCAAGTGATTATACGTCAGGATTCGGGCGCGATGGTTACATACATATCATGTAAGTGGCCTTAATATTGTATTTAATTCAAATGTACAAAATTGTTCTGCATATAAAGTTCGAAAATCTACTCGGTTTATGTGTATACAAATTCACGGATTTTTTTTATTTTTTTTATATTGACATAAATAAAATAGTCATTACTCACATTCCTTATCCTGCCTGATCATTCTTTGTTCCTCCTCCTGTAAGTACATCTCGATATTTCTTAAAACATCAGCCTTCATTTCTATCGGCGCCAGATCCGACGTCAGCAATTGATGGTAGAATTCCTTTAATTCCGGCCGAAGCATAAACTCGTAATGCCTGACACAGACGGAGCCGAGGGCTTTGAGCGTGTGCGAAACAAAGTCTTCGTCTTCCAAGCCCACAAAAAACATGAGCGTACTGTACACTTGCTCCTTTATATCATTCTGAAAACAATTACAATTAAAATTATCACTAAAAGCACAAATAATAGCAGTATGTACCACATCGCAATCTGTATCTATGTTGACGAAGTAGTTTGCTAAAAAAATTGTTCATATTTCTGTCGTAATTACTGTTCAACCACTTTTACAGCTACACCGTGAAGGGCACCAAACCAAATATGTAATTGTTTTCTACTACGCTCATAAGAACGTGAATTTTATGTGAGGCTTTCACTTGGCGTATCGACGTTAGTTTGACATATTTAAGTAATTCATGCGCGATACTTATATCGGTGTGAAGGCACTAGAGGCATATATAGAAAGTATACTAAACATATTAAAGTAATAATGCGATACCTATATTGGTATGAAGGCACTATACGCACACATAAAATGTATACTGACCGAGAGTCCTTCGATGACCTTATTGTCGGTGAAGTCGAAGTAGCGCAGCAGCAGGCCCACGATGAAGAGCGCGCGGCGGAAGTGCGGCCGCGAGTGCAGCGCGCGCGTCATCTCCGGGTTGCGCTGCCAGCTGTGCTTCCACTGCAGCAGCACTCCTGCGCACACAGTTCTCATGTCACCATAGATAAGTATAGATATCTCACCGCCTTGTAATTGAAGGAAACCATTAAATGGCTTAAACGGCTGACATTTCTGTCAACCATTTAATAGCTGTCATGGTTTAATTTACGCGGAACAATGCTGCGTGCTGAGAAATATCGTTTCATTCGTAAATTATCTAAAAACTACATTTTTTAATATTTTTCAAACTCGAAAATAGATAACAGTGACAATTCCAATTGTCAATACTGTTTACATTTTCTTGTTAGGAGTGAGTAATCTTTACTTATCTATGATTTTAATAAACAAGTGCAAAGAATATGAACTAGAAAGCATTAAATAAACTTTCTGTCTGTTACATATTTCGAGAAGACATCTCTTGTATTGTAGATGTAGCAAATGATCATGCATTCTCTCTGACGGTATGTGACCGCTGCTGCCACATGACATCTGTTATCAACCCCAGATAGGATTGATAAAGACATCATCAGGTAGGATCCTGAAGTCGGATATAGGTGCATTCCAAACCCTGAAGACTGAGTTAAATGGCCCATTTAAGTGTCTCTTCTTTACTGTAGTCTTCCAACAGAATACAGCAGTGGTTGGCATAAGGCAGAAGTACACGTGACCTCCAAAGTCGAAACATGGTTTCTACCCACAGACCTATATTGGGTACAAAACAAATACTAGTCTGTGTTTCTACCACATTTAAATTACCGAAGTGCTTTCAATGGTCGTTCAAAATTATAACACTAGAAACACAGCCTCCTCTACAACGCAAATGATGCATACAAAATCCAAATAGCAAACATACCATGATACTTGTTAAACACATCACGGATAAGCTTGTAATTGTGCGTGAGGTTGTTGACGATGGCGGCGAGGCAGGCGATGCATGACGCGATGACGAGCTGGCCGCGCTGCAGGATCAGCTTCACGGCGTCCTCCTCCAGCTGCGCGAGGAACACCTCGCTCGGGTGCTCCATCAGCGGCACCACTAGCTCCAACGTGGACGCCACCGTCGACATTATCTGCTGCTCGTACTGATTCTGCAAAAGATCCAACATTAGTCTGATATTGAAAAAATGAATGTCAAAAAAATATACTTATAAAAATAAACGAACATCATAAATCACATACAAGGGGTATGTAATTAAATAAAAAGAAAATTATGCAGTTACTAATTAAATGGCTGTTTTCAAAATTCGACTTTTTTCAGCATTTTTTGCCCTATCAACAATGACGTGAATCTGTTATTAAAATATGTATGAGTACTATGATCCCGAGCCATAGAGTAAATGCCTAATATTGCCAAAATACTGTTAATAAAGACAAAAACAAACTATTTATTATGCTTACCTGACATTTTAAGCTTAAGTAAGGTTGTAAAGTTAATGCGTGGTTGACCAGCAACTGTGGTCTAATTTTCGCAAATAAATGCAATGTGGAAAGACACGCTAAAATGCGCTGCGAGGAGCCTGTGCCTGCAAAAAAAATGATTAAAAATTTTAAATAATGATTTTTTTATTCAATAATAAAATAATTCAATTCACAATCATTTGTGTAAAGGTATGCGAATTTAAAATACGGCTATCCCATGTACTGATACTTTTCTTTTATACCTCTTTCATATTTATCTTTCAAAATGTTATGCTAAGTTTACTGTTGTTCCATATACATATTTCCCACGTAATATAATGTACAACATACCATCGGCATTGGTCTCTTCTAACTGTAGTAAATTTTCAATAAGGCAATCAACTATTTGTTGACAAGCTACTAAAAGCGATTTAGGCGGCTGATAAATAATTTTTGTGGAGTCTTCTTTATCCTCCTTGGGCTTAAATAACTGAAATAAACAAAATTAAATCAATAAAATCAAATCAAACAATCTAAATCGATTTATATCATGTGCAACCATATAGGTTGTTATTTAAATATTAGTCAAAACACTACGCTTTTAAGTTATGTTATAAGTTTTGAAAGCATAAAATAATAATAATATGTTTAGTTATTTCAATACTGAACAAACGTAAGGTGAGTCTATCTATCTATAAATGATTACCATAATTGACTATGGTTTAAATACATTCCATTTTAAGAGGAGCTCCGAGCCCAGCAACAAAACATAACAGAATCAAAATGACAAAAGATGAACTTACACTCGTCAGCAACTGCTGGAACCACTCCAAGCCCATGTCCCGCGAGGAGATAACGACGTCTGTAATATTGAGCACCTTGCGGGTGAGCGGATCCGCCGTCGCCGCGGTCATGTCGAGCGTGCCCGGCCGCGACGAGTTCGCGCACGGACTGAACCACATGTTCTGAAACACCTCCATCACCAGCTTCCTTATACCCTCCTCGTCGTTCACACGTCTGATCATCTTCACGCAGATTTCGGGAATCTTCGGAAACTCTGGACATTCTATGCAAATGTCTTTGAGGATTTTTATCACACGCTTCCGGACGGAAACACCCGTATCCTAACGAAAAATAAACATGCAAATTATTTCGACCCTCTTTTGATGAAAAATATTTTCAATTATATTTAAAAAACTAACACTCACCAATATTCTATTCGAGAGCATTCCATAATACTTGTCTATAAGATCTGGCCGGCTCAACACAAACTTGCCGACAAGATCGACGGCAGCTTCTCGCACGGCAGTCGACTGATCGAGAAACGACCGGTTAACGCCAATCTGCATGTCTGGCCGCGCCAGTACCGCCGGGTCCGCTTCCACGATCATCGTCAAACATTTCATCGCTTTCGTACGGATCGCTATCGTGTTCTCACAAAGAATAACCAGAATTTTCCGTAGATACCTGTCGAAACTCTGAGAAAATGACCTTTTTGATGCTAAGTACTGGGAGATTAACTCGGCGCCGCTGTAATCGATGTAAGACTGCATCACCTGCACTTGCGTACCACCTTGATATCGAAAGGGCCTGATCTTTTCGAGGAAGAAATGTTTCCGACGCTCGATCGTTTTAAACTTTTCCGCCGACATTACTGCGCTGGAATTGTGCTTCTTATCAGACTTAGATTCCTTTATGTCGGTGTCACTGTCATCATCGGCATCGGATTCTTCCTCACTCGTTTCACCCTTGTATCGCTTCTTGGACTTGTTTTTTGGCCTCTTCGTGGGAGACGAGCTCTTGGGTTGAACAACCATGTCCCTGTACCACTGAGTGATGTAGAAATGCCGCGCACAATTCCACGCTTGGTCTTTCTGCCCATTGATTGCCAGGTAATCGAGCAACACGCGTTGTAGGAATTCCGTTCTTTCTTCGTCCTCATCAAGCCCAGATGTTAGTGACTATAAAAAATATACAAAGTCAGTAAAAGTTAATCATGAGTGATAAACTATGTCTTGTTGTGAAGAAAATAATAACAGAAAATAATCATAAAAATATTTGTAGTAGCATCGTGTCATGATGACATATCGTCGAAATCTACGACCGCCACCTTAAAAAAATACGTCTCGGTGTCATGCCAGCGACGACGACATATTGCAGAAATCTACGACGCCGTCTAACGGCGATCTTGGGTTTCAGTCAGTGGTTTATAAATAATTGGAAAATATGTAGCGACGTTGAATTATTACTCAACAAAGAGTTATCTATGATAAGTCTGTGCCATGTTCAGTTCCAAATTTTCGATAGCACTTAAGAAAAGGAAAGTAAGTAACACATAAATAGATATGCAACGCCTGTGTTGCACGTACTTCGTGAAAATTTGTATATAAATCATATTTAATATAAATAAAAATACCGAAATTAAGTGACTAGTAAATGTTAATTTAGAAGTGGACTTTAAAACTTTTTTTGCCCCATACCTGATGCTGGTTCCCGTCCTTCTCCTCCTCGGCGCGGATGTCGCGCACCACCGCGTCCATGGTGGCGAGCTTGGCGCGCGACAGCACCGAGTCGCGGCGCAGGCGCGCGGCCACCAGCCCGAGGTACTCCAGCGACGCCACGCGGACAGACATCTCCATCGACTTGTCCGACATGTACTTCACCTGTTACACACGTAACTCGCTTTAAACCTTGCACAAATATGTGTGTTTATTTCGATGTCAGCATTTGCAGCAGTGGAAAGTCTGTGCAATTTTAAAAATCACTTGAAATCTTTAAATTATGACAACTGAACGCGAAGCATATGTTAAAACATTATAATTCAATTGAAATTATGAAGCATAATAACGAAAATAATTAATTTGGCAAGCCAGCTACTTGATCAACCAATTGCCTCTTTGTATGAGGCGTTAAAATATATATGATATCCAGTTGCAAGCATAAAAATAAATAATAGTACACAATTAAATTTTCAATGTAAGGAATATTCAGTCTTGTAGTAAGTATATTATGAATTCTTAAACAGTGAAATGCTTAAGCCTCTTTCAACAGTTTATTCAATATTCTTACCAGCATGGTACCAAGGAGACTCAGCAGTAGCTCAGTAGCGGGCCACTCAGGCTTGTTAACAGTGGTGAGCAGGTCATGTACGAAGTTCTCAAACAGGGGCCTGAAGTCCACCTCCTCCGATCGACTCCGGCACTTGTTCAGGAACGACGTCAGAAACGTGCCGCCCACACTGATTGCTGCCTCGTACTTCGATATTATTAGAAGATCTTTATCTACATGCTAGAAAAAAAAACATTAATTATGATAAAATATAAATGTTACATCAATAAAATATATTCATCTTTGAATAAGAAGTTTGCATAAGTTCTATGAATGTTAGAATATGTTCATAAGCAAATAATTATTCTTGTACTGAACTCTGTGATTTGACTATAGACAAAAACTTTGTTTAGTTAGAAAAATTCCGCAATCATATTATTGAAAAAAAAAAAGGAACAAAAAGACAATTTGTTCTGCAATCTTTGTTAAATGTGCAACATTTTGTAAAAACATTAAATAAGTATCCACTAACGTCTTCTTGAAATAGAACTTTAGCATAAACTCAAAAATTTACTCACTTTTTTATTGTCAGTATCAATATGTTCTTTATCTTTATCCTTATCTTTATCTTGAGATTTGCACATGGTCTCCGGGAGCGTGACGACGCACTGCACCAGCTGCAGCACGAGCGCCGTCAACATCTGGATGTGCTGGTCGGAGCTCAGCTGGAACGAGCGCAAGTTGTGCTTGGAGCTGGGGATCCGCGCTATTGACGCCAGGATGTCCTCTAGCAGTAGCCGCCGGTGTTGCTCGTACTTCGTGAAAATCTGTATATAAAATAAAAATATGAATAAAAATAGCGAAAGTAAGAAACAATAAATATTAATATAGATGTGGTTTTAAAAACCATTTTTTGTTTTAGTTTATTATGCAGAGATATAAGTTGGAGGACTCATATTATAATATACATATTGCTCAAGGGCAATGTTTTATAATTATAAGAGTGTTAAAATTGAATTTACGCCCCAAAAAACTTAAATACAAGTTTAGAACAGCAGAAAAAGCACTTTTAACAGATGAAGCTTAAAAAAGATTTTGAATGAAACGAAAATGGCACGTGAAACAACTAGTAATACTTGCCGTAGTAACGAGTTTGAGCGCAGACAGTTGCAACTCGCTAATGTTCTCGACGAAGAATGGCGAGACGCCGACGGTGGATGCGTGCAGCACTGTGGTGTCGGTGAGGTGGTGCGCGGCGAACAGCTCGGCGAGCAGCGTGACGCACTCGTGCACGTGTGTGTACAGGTCGCGCACGGCCCGCGTGGCGCCGCCGCACCGCCGCGTCGCGTGTGACGCCGCGCCACCGCGACGCTTGCGCCCGTCCACTACATACCAACAGCATTTTAATACCCATTTACCAATTTACTGCCCTTGTCTCTTTTCTACTGATAACACAGTTCCATTGCATTATAGTTAACAATAAAAACCATATTAATATCAAATTGTATATCACACTGTTGGACACAAAATATATTTTTGTTATTATATTTTTATTTTAATCCATCTTGTCACTAATTGGAGCAATGGATACCATGTATCGTATCGTCATTGGAAATGCTAAAAATCTAACACGCAAGGCGACACCTATGCGTATTAGACATTTAGCTTTTCCAGCGACGATATATTTTTTACTACTTCTTATTTACGGTATCAAATATGATTTAATCGGTCCGATGTAGGCCATAGTATTTAAATGACGAGATAGTAAAGAGATATCCGTTAAAGTCGGCCACTCAAACAAATTTGCATAATATAAGCCAGATTAAATGTAGATCTCCCCGATTTAAGAAATAAACAGCTCGTATTTACAATTTAAATTACGATTTTTGTCCAATAAATAATTGAAATTATGTCTACATGTATAAACCTATATCAGCTAATACATTTTAAATAAAACATTATCACCCAAAAATTTACATGAAAAAAAGGAAAACAATTACAAACAATTTCGGAGTAAAAAAATAAAAAAAATCACCAACCTTTCTTTTTCGACGTTGTTTGAATACTATATACAGGGTCGTAGACGCAATAGATCGTGTTATTCAGTTGAAACTTAATGAACATAATGATTCTATCGATAACGTCTTCTAAAAATATGCGCTTCGGCATGCTGGGGGAAGTCATTATATACAGGGAAGTAAGGCTGGCGTCTGACGCGCACATGACTCTCTCTAAAGCAGATTCCATCCATATTTGTCGCATTTCTTCACTGTCTTCCTGCAAGTTATTTGAAATAATTTAGTATATACTCTGCATATACGCAAAAGGTATTATTCTTTCTGAATAAAATATGAATAGGTAAAAAAATATGATATCAACTTACAATTTAAATGTAATAGTTATAACTTAAATGTACAACTTATAATTTCTATGTAATAAAAAACATAGTGGGTACATCAAAGTTTAGGTTGGTAAATAATTATTTGACAGAAAAAAAACATAGTTTCATTGTCATACTTACAGGATCGCTCACTAGCGACATTTTCTCTGAGGCTCGAATATTTTTTTCCAATATGTTAAGTAATCGAACTAGTCTGTCAGCCGGTATAGCTTCCATAGCACCAAGATTCTTTAACTTTGCAGCTTCTGAACACAACTCCTGAAGCTGGTAGCGCGGTAACAACAACTCTTCAGGAATATCTGTACCCTCTGCAAGTGATTTATGGAGAACACGAAACATTAGTCAATTTGTACTCTAATAAGCCCAAATGGCACCATTTATTGGCCTCATGAAAGGATTTAAAGAATTGATCACTGCTGTGGTTCAATATCTGCGAATGTTACACTTATGTGTTAAAGCTCACATACTCAATTAATTTAAGATTTTAGGAGTTAGTTGCGATGAATCTGTGTATTTAATTGAATTTTAAATATTTCTATACATACCCATTTCGTCTGTTATCAAAATATCATCATCGATGGTTTCAAATACGGCCTCGATCAATTTATTGAATCGCTGATACGTGTTTGTCTCCATAAGTTCGTCAACTGATAACATTTCCAATACTGGTACCAATCTCCGCTCGACTTTACGTAGTTTAGGTCGAACTGTAAGTAAAAGTTTTAAAATGAGTAAAAAATATTACATAAACAATAGTAAAGAAAATACGTTTTTTAAATACTTATATCTATTAGCGCGACTTTCTGTCTCTTTCTATTATCGCGAAGTCGTTACTCCGTCTGGCCAATTATAAAACTTCAATATTGGATGCCTAAAAAATGACGATAAGATTCATAGTTTTAGTATTTATAAAGATAAATAACTACTTACCAATAGCTGCTTCAGCCTCCTCTTTCTTGCTGGCTTCTTCATGTTTCCTCTTTACTGCTTCCCAATTCTTTTCTCTAGCTATGTCTATTGCTTCTCTTTCTTTATCTACTGTTGGTGTGGAATTACTCGATTTTGCTTTCAACGGCACATTGTCGTCCGAATCTGAGTCTACTGCACTATTCTTCCGTGTTCGCTCATCAGGACTAAACTCATGTTTTTTCAGTAATCCCTCCTATGATAGTAAAATTCATAAATTAAGTCTTTATTTCAAATAAATTGAACAAATAAATGTCCTAAAAATAGTAACTTACCGATAGTCGTCCAATTTTCACTACAGGATATCTATTATTCATAATATTGCTAGTCTTATCTTGTTTTTCTTGTGTGGTGTTCGAGGTGACCGGCGGTGGTGCGTACGGGGCGCCCATCGACGGCTGAGGCACTTGCGGTTCCTGGCGCAATGGGGAGGGCGCCACGCTCGCTTGAGCTGGTGATTGACCTGTCACCACATTACCATCTAAGAACAAGTTAAAATAGGTAAAATTTAACCTTGGGATAAAAACAATTTCAATAATTAATAATACCATCATTTTATACATAATTCGAATTACCTTGTTCGAATGTTTTATCTTGAGACTGCATCATCAGTCTTTGCTGATCGGGCATGTTTCCTGGCGACATAGAAAGTGGATCTTTGTCGTCACTTATGTTGGTGTCGTAACTCCTATTGTCTTGTACCAGGCTGTTGTAGAACCCTCCATTTTGAGTGTTAGAGCAAGAAGAATTTGAGAGTGGGCTGGTGTATATGTTAGATTGGTTTGAAGTGCTCCATGGTGGTGAGATATTATTTTGGGCGGTAATATTAACTTGGCTCCCTGGCCTAGCTTGGGAAGGTGGTGAACCCATGTTTACATGAGGAGACGATTGGCATGGAGGAGCCAGTAGATGTTGGTTTGGAATGGGTGCAGAATGTACAGCTGTTCCATGAGACGAGGGACTGGAGTGGACAGTGTTATGTGATGTATAGTTGTATGTTGATGGTGACATTCCATTAAACTTAGATGTGTTCAGATGGTTTCCCCAATGATTTCTTTGCTGTTGATCAAAAACATTGGGATTGACATGTAAAATTGCTTTCAACAATTCCGGAGTAGCCTGTTGAGGGGCTGGACTAACTGCATTTGGTATACTTTCATCCTTTAAGTCTCTGCAATATAAATTTTAGTATTACTACATAATTTATTTTGTCAAGGAAAGTGAAAACAAATTTTATAATAAACAATTTGACATTAGGTTGCTATATTTTGTTCTTTTGTAAACAAATATACATTACAATAATGTATTACAATTATGTCCTATTAAGATCAGCAATAATAACTCGCACAGCATATTTTGACATCAACAACAACCTGTGACAACTAATTCCAAAATTAACTTAACCTTTTCCAAAATTACTTACATGTGCTGAACTGAAGTTTGCATGAGAGACTGTAATAATAAGGAAACTAAGTTGTCATCACGTGTTGCAAGAAGTATTGCCGCTTCCTCAGCCACTCGTGGGTGAAACAGTTGGGACTTGTTGTTTAGAGTTGAAGGCAAAGGTGTTGGAAGAGGTAACACTGGCAACACTAAAAGAAAAACAACATTCCTTTTTATGGACATCTGTAGAAAATTTATAATTTCTTATCACTCTTAGCCCAGTTTTCTTAACCATTTTACTATATTGGATCTTTTAACACATTTTTGTCACAAATTGCAACACCACTTGACTATGTGTTATGAAATACTAAAGAATATAACATTTATAGAAGTACATTAACAATTTATTCCAGCTTCGTGGATCCCTGGTTTGAGTAGTTTCTACAAACCAATAAATATAGTAAGCAACATTAATGAAAATCAATTTCTCATTGACACAATGATATGATAATATAAATATTTTTATCATTCAAATTGGATTATAATTAAATTATAATATTGATCAATTTGCACACTTTTACCACACTTGATCCTTGTAGGAATTTAACAATTTAGTTAGGGAAATAAAAAAGGGCCTCAATAATATTATAATATATTAGGCTATATCATATAGAGCTTCTTTTCAGTCTATTTACAGTCTAAAATACAATAGTACATGTTTAGCGATCTAAACAGGGTGACTGACCTTTGAGTTTTATAAGGATTTTTTTTTATTTGCTATAGAGCTCTATTTGACTATTGAGTCAAATAGAGCTCTATAGCAAATATTGACTTTTAATTGTAAAAGTTGTTAGAATGATCATATTTTTATTCTTGCAATATTTTCATGGTTTTGGGATCAGATTTTTATCTCCAATACCAATTTGATCTTTGGGTTTTGGTCATGTTTCCAGGGTTGTGAGTTATTGTTTTAATATGCTTGATAATTAAGAATTTTAATTTCAGTTTAATATTAATAACATAACATATTAAATAATAGTTTCAAATTCATATGGTTATTTTGTTAATAACTGTTAAAATGTGTTTTTTTTTAAAGTATTTTTGCACATTTAGTAGCTTTAGTTTAACAATAACTTAACAAACTTGTATATTATTATTTTACTTAAAGTAATAATATTTTACTTAAAGTAAAATATTGTATATGAAAAACAAATAAAAATCCTTTTTAAAATTCCTTCACTTTATGTACCAGACTAGAATAACTTATTGTTACATTTTTTTAATGATATTCATGATATTGTAATTTATGCTCCAGCATGTCACTAGTGAGACATTATTATCCCTTTACACCCGAGATGATATGAGCGTGAGTTTCACTTTAAAAAAAATCCCACGTGATAGCTTCTTATTTTTCGAAACGCAACCGATGCCGATCGATCGTGAGGAGAGTATCGCACGTGCTACCGGCTAAAAGAGGGGGTGCAGGCGGTCAGTTGTGCTAGGGACTCGTCCAAAGATGGCAGATTTTTTCGACCCGCGCACTGTCACAGGTATATAATTATTTTTGGTATTAAATGTTTAGTATCTATTATTAATTATAGCTAATTTGAAAGCTAAAAGAACACTAAATACGTGGAATTTAGTAGTTTATTCGATTAACTTGCAATTTAGATACAATTAGGTTGCAAATTTCAACTGTTACGATTGTGTGCCTACGGTTGTTGGTGCAGAATAACGTTTGATGAAAATGCTTTTATTGCTATTACCAGTTATGTGTAAGTTTCGTCAATATCAATTTTGTTTGTTTCAATTTTAGGGGTACATTTAAATGACGATCAGTTTTTGCCAGTGTGGGTTGAGGAGAAATGTATCGGACATTGAAGATCTTCATGAAAGTGAAGAGCTTCAACCAAATAGATTAGAAGAGTTTCAATTTGAAGAACTGTGCCCTGAAACAGATCCAGAAGCACATGCAGACCCTCAAATAGAAACTGACCTAGAATTGGATCTGGAACTTGAGCCTGAATCTCAACCATCTACTTTAAAATCATCCCTAGAAATTTCTCGCCGCCGAGCATCTTCACGTCCAACACATCGAAAAATAGCTTGGAAAAGAATACGTTTTCTGTCTTGAAAAGGTCTACACATCCCTACCAACATCTCCAGTAAAGTTTCCAAAGAAATATTTTTCTTAATATTTTAATTATGAGGCTCTTGATATGTAACCAGATGCACAAATTTATATTATCTAAGAAGAACCGGTCGAAAACTTAATTTAATTGCAATAGATATGGCTAAAGTTTTCTCCATCTGCATTATCATTGGATGTATTCCCTAGCCAAGAATACCTACGCCTTGGAGACCTGGATTTAAGACGGAGGCAATAACGGAAGAAAGAACAATGTTGATTTTCATAGAATTACGTAGTTTAGGTTTCATTGCCAAGACAGATATTTCATAAAGACTAATGAAAATAAAGACAGTGATGTTAAATATCTCCAAATTGTTTTAATTTTCTAATATTTTTTGATTAAAAACTAAATTTTTATGCAATTTTCACGATCGTGAGTGTGACAGTTCCAACCGGAGACCCACGATTGTGCGGGTCGGTTTCTGGATTACGTATAAACTCTGGATTTTTTTTCGTATTTTTTGTGGATCCCTTAAGCTATATTAAAAGCCGTAATAAACGTTTTGAATCGGAAATTGCGAAAAAAAATCTTCGGGTGTAAAGGGTTATTTATATTCGCCATATATTTTTTAACAATTTTCTGTGTATTTCCTATTACTCTTGGTTTAACCAATGTTCTTTACACAACAAATTTCATCAGAAGAAGTCTAATCAGCTAAAGATATAGAATTGGAATAAGCCTATTGCGTATTGAGGTTATTTGCTCGAAAACATGCAAATCCTATTTCACATGAATATTTCCTTTTCTCATGTAATATTGGCTCAATTGATATTTGTGGCTATTATATTGACTTGCACCTGAAGTATGTCTATGTATCTATGTGTATAATATTATAACTGTAAAAAACATCAATTAAATGTATATACATTTACATATAAACACAATCTGAATATCATTAAACTAAACACAAAATATTGTAGAAAATAATATCACCAATACTCACATAATATGTGCTAGTGTAATTATACTATGTAGAGAAGAAAGTAAAGTTTATCTGTTTTATTACACTACTCAGTTTTCTATGCATAGTACTATGTATGCTGCAACTTTTTCTTAAAATGAAGAAACGAAGTATTCAAATGAAATAATTAACTAAATAGTGTTGATAGTTTTAGTAACAAACATGAGTAATACTAGGGGGTAAATACTTACAGTCTGTCAGACTGGCTACTCCAGCTAATGTTGTAATGGGGACACTGGGAATATCCCTCTCATTCATCTTGACCGTAATTTTGAGTTATTTTTCCAGGTTTAGCATTTGTATCCTAAAAGTTAAAAAGAAAGTCTCGTCTGTCGTACTGTAACTCACACCATTAACAGTTGTTTGCGTAGTCGCTGATCGCATTATCATTTTACTTTCCTCATACGCAGCACTAGGCACATTGAAGTCTCACAATTATCAGGTGGTAGTTTATCACAATATACGTATTCCACGAAAATAATTAATAAATCCAAAGATTGTTGTGAAAATAGGGCAGCCGTCAATTTGATGCTTTGTTGTGCGTTGTGCATCAAAACGAAGGTCAGCGCATCGCACGACACTCCCAGCCAAAACTGGGAAAAGTTGTTTGAAGCATTGTAATCTATGTTCTGTTATATTATATTCAGAAATACTCACACAAACATTATGTTTAACTATTTATATCCAGGACAAATCAAACATAATCCTAACATTTAGATAATCAAGGAATTGTGACTTAGTGTTGCCCACATAGCTAAACTTAACTTTTTTTTAATATAGTCGTTTACATCCAGAACACGTAATGGTATTTATTCATTCAGCCGTAGTGCTGTTGTCTTTACTTTAGTATAAGTTTAGAATATCTTAATTTTTAGTAGTCTGTGGATATACTTATATTTGGAAAGTAGGCTGATTTTGAAAATATTGGTGCGATTGGAATGGGGTAGAGTATTGGATACACGAATAATAATGTTTATAATATACACTGCTGCTATGTTGGTGAATCAGTTATCACTCTTTTTAATTTAAAATATATACTATAATAGTTATTATAATATTTAGTCACTAATCAACTTAACATTAATACTTTTCTCATCATTTCTTTTTCGTAACATTTTCTATAGTAGCTAACTAAATTTCTTTTTGATGAGTTTTTTTGTATCAGTATTAAACTAATGTTTTTACTCTGTGGAAGAATATTAATATTAGTGCAAGTTCGTACTACGCGGCCCGATTGTTCTATCTATTGAGAGTAGAGGAAAAAATAACCCCATCGCATCAATGGGGGATTCAATAAAACGTGTAGGTATAGTACTGTAAGCATTAAATGTGGTAATAGTAAGATTACAGTAACGAGAAGATGTAAAATTCGGGTATATATTCACTTTATCGTTTTATATGGGGTTCAATGTAAAAGAAAGAGACAAAGACAAAACAGGGCTTGTTTTAAAACATTTTCTATTAAAATATAATAATTATAATTTTCTTTGTTTTCATAAATTCAAAATTCATGATGGAATGATATGCTGTCACTAAAGGCGGAAAGCGTTTTTGGTTTAAAAGTAATATTAATATTAATGAAATCGATGGAAATAGAAAGTCAATTAATATTTAGATTATAAGAAATAAACAGTGAAATAAATTATAAAAATAGAAGGCATAAATAATACAGTGACCTCTCCGTTGATATGTAAAACGGAGGAAACTCAGATTACTAAACTGTAAAGTAAACTGAGTTTACTCCATAGATATATTGTGTCAGTAGGATAATATATCTATGGTTTACCCATGAAGTTATAGGTAAATATGGAGGCCACACTTAGAACAAAATCTTGAGGCAAATACCTACGTATCTCCATCCCGCTTTCTGTGGGCCGACCTCTCTTTCTAGTGTGGACTATAGTATTGCTATCTTCTTCTTTAAATCTCCTAGAAAATTCTTAGAATTAGTCACCACACTAGCCTAACCAGAAGTTAAACACTGTCAAATAATTTACCTTTAAATAAATACTTGAACTATGATTAGTTCAATTGAAAATCCCAAAATCGTAGGTCACGTATGCATATCTGGGTTGGCAATTCAACGAATTATAATCCCATTTCTTAAGGATTCGGTAATGTGGCAACATTGGCCCTATGTGCCAAAATAAATAAAGGTTACCCTACTTAGACAGAGAGGGTCTGCCCACAGAGAGCGAGATGGTGATACATAGGTTTTGCTTCAAGTAGGTATTCGAAGTGTGTTCTCCATATTTACCTATAACTTCATGGGTTTACCTCAGGTTATTGCTCTGAGTCTAAAGAGTTTACAGTGTAAACCATAGAGTATAAAGGTATAAAGAGGCAACTCTACGTAATTTTTGTCATACGTAACATGTATATAATAATACTCTATGGTCATACGTAAAGCGCCCCTTGTGGTCTGCCCCAGAACTACTCATGGGTTTTATATACATACCTATAGATAGTAGATACCTATTATATATTCGTTATTCATATTATTCATAATGTATATTAAAATTAGGTACATTATAAGTTGTATCTAAACACGAACTGTAAATGACTGTGTTCCAAAGAATCACATTTATGTTATACTTTTTTCTTTCTCAATTTTGATACAAAAACAAAATTACATTAACATACTTCGCAAAATTTCAGAAAGATACAAAAAATTGTGACAATGTGAATCTTTGAATCACGCTCCTTTACAGTCGATGTTAAAGATACAACTTACGTGGGAGGTATCAAATATGTACATTTGTCACAACGGAGTCTCGTTGAAGTGCAAAAACAACTTTTGATATTGGAAACGATTAATGAAATTGCGGACATCTGACAACAGACGCATCATTTTGACAGTTAACTGTCACTCCGTCGCCATTTTATTTGAAGCTTCCGGGGCGACTCGTTACGTGGCGCTATTATCTGCACAAAAAGTCATTTTGTATGTAAGTATGCCCCTAAGAGTATAGTAGTTCATATAGCCCCCCCCCTGGTGTAAACTGACTGATATAGACACTGACAATAACACCAATGTCACCAATTGTCGTATTGACACTAATGACACCAGGCAAGGCATGTCGTTGCCAACGAAACATCAAAAATAGATTGTTCAATTTATTATCCTTATCCTTACTTCCTCACTAATATTATAAATCCGAAAGTAACTCTGTCTGTCTGTCTGGTTGTCTCTTCTTCTCGCCTAAACCACTAAACCGATTTAAATGAAATTTTATGTACAAAGATAGTCTGAGACCCGAGAAAGGACATAGGATAGTTTTTATCCTGGAAATCTCACGGGAACTAGGGATGGCGATGTAAGATCGATTAATCGGAGAATCGATCTTTTGGATATTAGTAATGATTGAATCGTAAACTATGTATTTGATCAAGTGATGATCTTTAGCAAAGTTGTTGCCCATGCTCACGAAGGTTCCAAAGTTCGTACGACCAATTTTCGCCAGATGGCGCCACTCTCATTCCAATGAAGTTACGAATTTTCAGTTTTCGGTAAACGCGGGCGAAGCCGCGGGCAAAAACTAGTCATTTCTAAACGATATCTTAAAAATTGTTTTTTTTTTTTATGATAATTAATTGATACAACTTATGTATTGTAAAAAAGTGTTTTTTTTCTTCTATTTATAAATCAGGATAAAAGTTGGCGTATCATTATTACGCTGCGAATGTGTATCTATTTATTCCATTTATTTTTATTATATAGGAGAAGTCATAGACTTAGAATTTTCTCGGACATCCTATATCTATGAGAGTAGTAGACGAGGATGCAGTCCACCTGATGATAAATGTCTACTGCCACCCATGGACATCTGTAATCAACCCCAGATAGGATTAGATATTCCTACCGGAGGTCGGCCACAGATGCACCGCTACCACTGAGGCGCAAGAACGCCGCGAAAACTATGTGTCGTTTACCACACACTTCAAACCAGATTATACCAACGTTTAATACTGCTGTTATTAGGCAGAAATAGGTAAGGTGCCGCCGGAATTGAACCACAGAGGGTTCTACCACCTTCAAATTTTAAAGATCAATTTCAAATTGAATAGGCGTTGAATGATTGAGAAACGTGATATGTGTATGTATATTAATCTTTGTTAACAAAAAACATGACATGCTATTGAACCAAATTGCTTACATAATCGATTTTATTAAAATAACTATGACTATGAAATATCGATTACTTTCACATCCCTATAATTGACAATGACATTAAAATTTTGAGTTATCTCTATTGAATCGACAATCGACGTTGTGATTAAATTGTTTCTTTATTTCATGTATAATTATAATACGATAATAAATAATAAACAATTTTGTCACGAACGAAATTTGTCACGATTATAATAAATTTTAAAAGCTATAAAGTTTCAGTAGTTCAAAGGAGACTAATTATTCAGCACCAATATTTTTAATCGGAATATTCTCCGCAATACCAAGCGCACATATAATCGCACGCGCCGCAATTAACAGTGCACAGTGCAGTTTCCTTTCTTTATAGTCTGATTGTTGACCTTGGTTCTAGAACGTATTGCGCCCACTATAAGACTAGAATCACAATGAAGTCGTACGTAAGCTTTGATACACTCGCTTGGTATTCCAAGTATCTCGGACTGCCTTTATCTATTATTGGCCTAGCAATGGTTAAGATATTTGACTGTTTAGGATCAAATAAAAGAAGATCTGCCTTGCAAGGAAAGGTAATTTTGTTTTTCTCATTTTTTAAACCATAGTATTAATACATATTATAGTAAATAGTTGGAATTATAATAAATAGCTATTTGATTTCTGTATTTCAGATTGTTGTCATAACTGGTGCAAGTTCAGGCATTGGGGAAGCATTGGCACATGTGTTCCATGAATATGGGAGTAAAGTTGTGTTGGCATCTCGCAGGAAGTCTGAACTAGATAGGGTTAAGGATGATTTAATGTCAAAGAAACTGGTGAGTGGTAATTGTATTCAACAATTTGTCTTTAATTTTTTTATTTTCATAAGTTTAATGAATTAAAGCAATAATAGTCTAATGGTGAAATCACAGCCTCTCCATTGTTAGGTCTGACCTTCGAATCTCAGGCACATAGTGTTGTGTTGTATGTGAGGTGTGCCTCTGAACTTACAAAGTAATGTGCATATTAAAAATAATTTATTAATTGCTTTGATGGTAGAAGAAAATAGGGAAAGTTGCATACTTTTTCGAGAAATAGTAGTCTTCACATACCTTAGAAAAAAAATAACAAAGGTATCTAAAGTTGTATAATAAATTAAAAATTATTATCTGTGCTTTAATGGTGAAGAAAAATCATTGTGAAAAAACCTACATGACTGAGAGGACTAAATCTTTTAATACTGAGAGGAGACCCATGGCCAACAGTGAGACAGTAATGGGTTGAAAATAATCATAATAATAATTATAAAGTTCACATGTTCGGAACATGTCACTGTGGCCCCCAATATATGTATATAACATTAGGGGTTCTATCTGAATTTGATTACATACATGTTACCATTCATAAGGACTAAAAAGGTCACCTTAAGTAACCTTAAGCCATGTTAGTCAACTTAAGTTTGTATTGTGATGCATATTTTATTTACCATACAGTTATGGTCTGGTAACTATGGATCAATAATAAAGATATAATATTTATTATACATAAATAGCACACAAAATTAATATGAGCCACATTAGTCACGCGATGTTATTTCAACATTCTCTAGAAGCTTCTGTATTATTTGCATAATGTTTATTGTGTAAACTCCCATTTGCTGCATATTTGTTTGCCTCTATCTACATCTTAGTTAATATTAGCCTTCACATTATACTTAAAAATAATAGGCAAATGGTATAATAAATTAAGGTATTATGTCTAGTGAACAGGCAGCAATATTCTTGCAAAGATTTCTTCGTGTTTTTAACATAAACAGCAAGGATAGTGACTAGTAAAACCTCCCCTAATAGAACACCTTTCCCCAGGAGGGTGTGTGAGGTCTGTTTCATGGATCTGTACAAAATTACTACAACAATTGAGTTACAAATTCTGCCATCACTATGATGCCAATATTTTTAACTGTGTTTTTCATATTTATAAGGCTAATAGTTCTAAAACCAGTTACAAGAAGGTCAACAAGTTAGCCTTTAATATATGTTATAACATAAATATTGATTGCAAAAAAATTCTTAAATTATTTTTCCTTGGATCACATGATTTGATTGAAAACACTGTTCGTTGCACATGAATAAGTGGTATTCAAAACTACTTTTTGTATTGATGATGATGAGTGCAAAAAATTCTAAATAAACATGATCTTAAGAATATGGCATGGAAAAATGTAATCTATTGATGAGGCATTTTAATTTGTGCCTTAGAGATAATAAATAGAAATATAAAATTATAGGGTTCCTGTTCTATAAATAGTATTTTGCAGATACCTATGAGTGATCATAATATTTTGAAGGTTGTAAAACCTTTTATGATGTGACTCTAGAGGCAAAGTTGCCTCTGTTCTGCCTAAAAGCAGTATTACATTCTGCTGTATTCCGGAGAATAAAGTGATACTTATAAGTGACATTCCTCAAGAAATGTAGAATGTTGGTGACCTGTTGGTGACCTCAGGCATGACTTTAATTCTATCTGGGTTTGATTACAGATGTCCAATGGGTGCAGTTGCCACTTATCACCATATGGACTGCATGCTTATTTGTCACCTCATTGTTATCTAAAAAGAAATTGGTGGATTGCATGTCTTGTGTGAAAAAGTTGTGATAAATTTTTTTCAGCCCACCCCCACTGAAGAACCTGTTGTAATTGAGTTGGATTTGGCAGATTTAGACCATTTGGATGCATTTATACAAAAAGTCTACAATATCTGTGGTCATATTGACATTTTAATAAACAATGGTGGAGTGTCCCATCGAGGTGCCATACTGCATACAAAAATGGACGTTTTCAAACAGATCATGTGCATAAACTATTTTGGTGCAGTTGGGTTGACTACAGGTAAGAGCTCTTTGTTAAAAATATTTGTTTAAAATGTATAAAAGTACAATTAATTTTCACATGTCTTTAGAAATACTTGATTGTAGTGAAATATTAAATATTGTATCGAGTAGTTATTAATCTGATTATTATTAAAATGTGGTAATATTTTAAGTATATATAAAGTTATATCAAAATTTGTATGTTTCAGCTGTTCTACCAAAAATGGTCGAGAGGAAGAGTGGTCATATTGTATTTATCAGTTCAGTTCAAGGATTGATTGCTATCCCTGATCGCGCAGCATATGCAGCATCAAAACATGCAATGCAGGCATTTGGAGATTCATTATATTCTGAAATGCACCAACATAACGTCAGTGTTACTGTTGTCAGTCCAGGATTTGTGAAAACTGCAGTTTCTTTAAATGCTCTTACTGGAAGTGGTGATGCCCATGGTGGTGAGCATTCATTTTTAATTTTTTTTTTCATATCATTACTACAATATACATAAATAATAATTTAATCAATCTAAATTGGAATACCTACTAATTGTGTGCTATCAAGTAACTAACTTCATAAACAAAATATTTCCTTTCAAAAATAATTAGCAATAACATTTTTCTCACTTTTGCAGTTATGGACAAAAATACCGCAGCTGGATTCTCATCAGAATATGTTGCTATGAAAATATTAGATGGAGTTGTGAAGAAGGAGAAGGATATAATTATCAGCCAATTTCTCCCCAATTTGGCAATATTTTTCAGGCATTTTTCACCATCATTGTATTTCTGGTTTATGGCAAGAAGAGCAACTAAAACTGCATAAGTTTGATATTATGAAGTTACACCAGCGAGAAATATTTGCATTTACAATTTTTTTTATTATGTTTTATAATTTTGATTTTTATTGTTATTTGCTTTTTTATTTTATTATTTAATAGCTATAAGGAGTTTGAAAGTAGTTTTTATGTTATGTGTATACTAACAACTTTTTCTTGGAGGAAAATTCCTTGGTTGACTGATATTATGCAATATGATAATTTTATAATGTGAAAGGCCATACTAACCCATTGTTAAATTAAAATGACATTATTACAGAGCAATGGAAATATGGCTTTATTCTGAATCAAAATTCCTAAGATAGAGAAATAAAGAAATTTATGTACCTGTCATTATTGAGCGAGTTACTCTGGCGATTTTTCTAACATGCGACTATTTAACATCTGTTATTCATAATCCATTTGTCTGATGTTTTGGCTACACCGACATCGAAATTTATCAATTTCTATCTACTAGAATTTTCATATTTGATGTTTGGTAGGCAAGGCATACATTAATTATTAATATCGATAATTAATCTGATATTAGAATATTAATAGGTTAACTGTTAAATATCAATCAAATTGCAAAAAGTATAGTGTGTAATTAAATATAACTAAGAGTAATATTTGGTTTGTGTCTTTTGAACTTGTTATCCACCTTTAGTCCACAGTTTTTTTTAAATAGTTACCACCACATGTATTTGACCTCTATTGACAACTGGCACAACTACATCATATTAAAATTTCAGCATTAGTAACATTTTGCAAAACTTATATAGCACACAAGTGCTTGAGAGATTGTTATGTTAAACAGGCTGGTAATTATTTTTATGCAGTCAAAACATAATTGCAATCAATAAAAATAAATCCTAGATATGTAAAATAATTTCACAGATGAAATTTTTACATAAATATATTATGTCGCCTTATAAGTCAATTTCTTATGCCAGCATGATAATGTAGATTGTAGTGGAGAGGTATGTTAAAAATATAAGCCTGTATTTTGGTGAGGACATGATTCACATTGATTTTATATGCACGAGGATAAAAAAATTAGTTTTGTGTGCCTGACGCACGTGTACAATACTATGAACTCATGGGACTATGTAGTTACTAAATTTAGGTCTGTTTTAGCTGACACCCTTAGGTGTACAGAATTACTTTCTCAAACCATACCCCAGTAAATTGACACTAACTGCTAAAATCGTAATTTTGTAATGTCCAATTACAAAATAGTTGTTGCATAAATATATTTAATCATACGGTTCCCAGTAATATGAAAAAATAATCCTACTATTAAACTTCATTTGATTCCAGTTCTACTTTCATTTAAATGTCAAATCACTCGTACATATGTACATAAAATAGGAACAAATGTGTTAATTATAGATTTCTCATAGTTCAAAGAAACCTATTTATGAGGAGATATTATATTGTTTTAATTTTTATTTATATCAAATGTTACTTTTTCAAGCTTTTCCCAATGTTTGTTTAGTTACTAGATTTTAATAAAAAATAAGATCAATAAAAATCATGTTTCTATTAGACTATTTATTATTGCATAGCAACAATGACTGGTTTTTAATTTTTGGTCACTGTTGATATTGTCATTTCCGTGGAACCGTTGGCTTTCCCTTTTGACTAACTAAAAGCTTTATATTACAAAGAAACATTTTGTACAAGGTTTTTTATCTACACCTAGTTTTCATAATACATTTTATATATTAATAATATTAATTTTTACACTGTATTCTACAACAAATTACTTAAAATATGATTAGAAAATAACACAAATCCATAAGCATAGCTGTCTACCCTTTCCAATAAAATAAGTATGTCACTCTACAATATTATTACACTATTTAAATGTGCTGTACAATCTCCACAAGCAGATAGCAGCTGCAGCTATGGACACAGTGTTATGTAAGATGATTTTTCTTCTATTATCGGTGTGTACAAGTACTACTGGCGAAGCAGAAGTCAGGTCACTGAGTACTGGCAGTGTATTTAGGTGCCGACGGTCTTTTTCTTCTTGATACTTGCAACAAGGGTCCCACTGCCATGACAATGTATAGCATCCAGCACAAAGTACTGAAACGATTCCGAATGGCGTGCAGGCGAGTGAACTCCATGTCAAACCTGAAAAATTACAAAAAACCCATTAAGAACTTAAATATTTCATCACTTGGTTAATTAAAAACTTGATGTAACAACGCACCTGAGACAATGCTGCAGAGTCCACTATAAACAGAGACTTTATGTAAGAGGTTTCCTACGTATATCCATCTGGCTGTTTCCTCTCCGAGAGGCTCTGGTTCAATGACAATAACACTCACACCGGCCTCCAGTGCTCTTTCCAATTCCATTTCAAATTTAATGTGGGCATTTTCACTGTCGTACACCTCTCGTATAATAGCGACACTGGACGGTTTTAGTTCGCTGTAAAATAAAGATATGAAATCATTTAAAAGTATGAATGATAGTTTCATCTACTAAAACAGATTTGAACTCATTGATTTATATAGACTACAGTGGTAATAATATCAATTTACAGCAAATGTTTTTAATAATTTGCAAAAAATACTACTTTTCATTATTTACAAACCTGTCACTTTCATCACCCGCCATGTTAACTATAGACAATTTCTTTTACAATGATTTATCTTGTATTCTACTGAGAGCAAAGATAATTTTATATAGAGTTATGATTATAATAATCGAAATGGGATTAAATATCAATAAATTAATAATGTTAAAGCAGATATTATATATTGTAAATTTCTTAGGTAAATGGGGTATAAAAATTACAAAAAAAAAATAAAAGTTATCAAGAGTTTGCCGATAAGAGTTTTGTGACAAATATTACTCTAAATTTTTTGAAGTCCGATCAGGACATCCCGCTTAAATATTCTAAAAGTATTTAAAAGGTACACGAATATTACAAATCGTCTGTATAATATTTGGATATAATTATTAATTTAATTTTAATATTACATGTAGAAAAATCATAATTATAATGAGTACTGTTATTTTTCGAATAATATTTATAAGAAATCTGTGCCAGATAATACTAACTTTTAAATAAATAAAATTTGTAATTCCTTTTGAAATACGTAAAAACTATTTATTGATGCAATTGAAAAAATGCTCATGATAATAAATTACTATTTCAGAAAACCGCTACACGGTATAGACCTCGTAAAACTGCTAGTCTGCTGAATATAGAAATCAATCGCGTCGCCATAGCATATTATACAATATACGACTACATACGACTACATCTGCTTGGAACAACTTCAGAGCGGACTAGTAGTTTGGCGATAACTATACCCACACAGAAAATATTTGTCGGAGTAGGTATATAGCTTCTGTGGCATTGTCTATGGCTTGACAGAACAACGTTAGTGTTGTAATACTTGTAATTCATCGGAAAATTCCTATGGCCGGGGAATTTTTACGATCCTTCCATGCTATTCCATATAGGTATTATTTTGAAACTTATAAATAAATAAACAAACGATTTGTATTATTTTTAAACAAGTATTTGTGTTCTATGTGAAAACTGGCGATAATTGAAATTTTACGAGGAGAATTACCTTTAATCAACGTTACGCAAAAGTACTCGTACTTCTGAGTACCTGTCTAATAGTATACTATTTACACAAGAACTTTATTTGAGACTAATTTCATTGTTATTTGTTAGTGTTAAAACTTTTCGCGGCTCTGGAAGTACCACCAACATATCTATTTCTGCAATATTAAGAGTGTTATTAGCGTTGGTGTGATCTGGCAAAATAGATACACCTTTATGAGGCATTCCAACTTTTGTAGAACCTACTTTAATTCTATCTGTAGCTGTATCTGTATCTATTAGGCTAAAATCAATTCAAATATAATAAAAATAAAGATATTAAACTTGTAAGGGCGCATAATAATAAAACGAGCATACCGCCCGGCTAATGCTATAGGTATAACTTATACAACTTGAAGGTATGAGTTTTAAGGTTGTTAACAGATAAATTACTCTCCTTGAGATTAACGTAGTCCGGTCTAGAAGGAGCCAAGTCAAGTAGTTTCTAATTAACTTAAATTTATAGAGAGAGTGATTTTTAATTTTCACCTTAATAGACAGCACGAACCCATACTTCGGCACTGTTCTTGATTTGTAAAGTAAGTACATGTATAATTTATTTAGATGGCGGCAATGATTATTTTTGCTCCGAGAAGTTAAATAGTAAGAGCAAGACCTGAAATTATTAGTCTATCTATCAAACCACACCCTTCAAAACAGGAACGTAGTAGCTCTACACTGCTTTTATAGGACGGAAATAGGCTTATTTCCAATCAGCGCCCCTAGCGCATTGTGTCAGAATTTGGAAATTGTATGGGCCAATACGTAAACAAATACCAAAACAGTCATGTTTGTCAAAACGTAAAAACTCATGGTAAGGGTACAGAACGTAATAGCTCTACACTGCTTTTATAGGACGGAAATAGGTTTAGCGGTGATGCCGCCAGATAGAATTACAAAAAGTGTCACCGCCGACAAAGTAAGTTTTGTAGGACATAATATGTTAAGCTTATTTAATTCAAAACTTTTTCCTCCACTCATATCTCGCCCACAAGCTCCGTCGCCCGTTCTAAAATCCGTTTGCCGGATTAGGCAAAGGTGAATGTTGCAAAGTGAATTGCAAAGTAATTAAAGATATAAAAACGAAAATTAGTTTAATAATTTTTTTCATTATTACAAAGGGAATAGAGTTCTATTTAGTTAATTTTTTCGTGTCGCTTATGTGGTTTGCAAGTTTCCTCTCGTCGTGTTTAGTGCTAAAGCTGAGATACTTATAAGGCGCGTGTGGGTGCAAGGCTGACCTTATAGTTGCTACCCACAGGCTTTGCTAACATTTATATGATTTCCCGACAACCCACGTTTAAAGTCATTATCACCATAACCGCTCAAAAATTTCAAAGTAGGCGCCTACAGCTTTGGTACTTATAAAAGTCAAAGGTTAAGATACTGCCAAGACCATTATTACAATGACAATTTCGTACCAGCCTCATCATTAGTAAATTATCTTGTTTCTGTTTAATATATTTACAAAGATTTAACAAGAAGTCATATCAGTTTATTAACTGAATCATTTCGTTTTTGAAATTGATTGCAAATGTTCATTTCTTCTCAAACCAATTTAGTAGACATTATTTATGGAATTGAAATAGCAGGTGATGCAGTCGGGCGCATCTAACTGCTGTTCGCTTCACACTGCTGTTCAATAAGTACTAAATAGCAAAAGCGCAATGTTACCTAATAACAGCAGTTTTAGGAGCTGCTGTGTTCCGGTTTGAAGGGTGTGGTAAGGGAGACAGACTTTTCCGAGGCGTTCCAGCTTAGTCCTCAGGTAGGAATATCTTATCTTATCTGGGGTTGATATCAGATGTCCATGGGTGGCAGTAGACACTTACCATCAGGTGGACTGCATGCTCGTCTGCTACTCTTACATTATAAAAAAAAATGATTGTCATGTCCTAATGTGCTTGAGACATTTACTACTAATAGATGATTATTTTTTTTACAGCATATTGAGATTTTTAGTTTGGTGCTTTTTAATCGGATAGGGTCTATAATTAATTTACTTATATAGCATTTTTTAATTGAAAATTTTAGGAATTTTTCGTCTGATTCGAACTTAGATGATCATAACGTGAACGAACACTTAAATAAAGGTACCTACAAAAGATAGGTAGACCGTATTGTATAAAAATATCTATTTCATGATACTATCAGACTAAAACCATATGAGTACATACTTATTGAATTACTCAAAAGCTTACAAATGAAATAAAGTATTTACACAAACTGTCAGGCTGTGTTCCAAATTCCAATTAAAACGTTTGTAGTTTTCGCATCTGTGATAACAAAGATTCAACTTAACGGAAAGTCTTTCGTTCCAATTGCGTGCAATCTACATACATATTAATATTTTGTGCTATGCCTGCAAGAGAATGGTACGGCTATGTCGTAAGTAACACATTTATTGATAATTTAAATATTTTCTCTTCACTTCCTTATTAATGTAGGCTAAAACAACAGCTGTGAAATGAGGCATACATTTGTTTTGTGTTAATATAAAGATATGACTGTATGCAGATATAATTTTGTACAATAGAGTATTTAAAATGATTTTTTTAACAGAAAACATTTATAATAAAATAATGGGTGTATATACGAGTATCTTAATATTAATTGATTTCAGAGAACGAATTTAATTACTTTAATATATTTTGGCGACCGAGTATTTAGAATTACATAAATCTGTGTACTTAATTGTATTTTTCACATATTTTTTTTTATTCAGGATTTATTCCTTGCCTAGAAATGGCCGGACAAGATTAGATACACGTAAGAGTGACATGGAATGTTATCTAATAATATTTATTGAATGAATAGAATGGTGCGTCTCAAAGCTGGTGGTTTATTGCCTTAACGCGGTACGAATCCCATTGTGGATGGTAGGATCGAGCGGGCGCGGGTATTGAACCCGGGCGTCCGCGGGAGAGCCCGCCGTGTCCGCGGCCGTTCACGTCGCGGCGGCTCCGTGCGCACCGCCGCACGACATTGAATCCACGACGATCCTCCAGGCGGTTTAATGCTTTATTAACAATACAACAATGCTCGTTAAAACCATACCGCAATCCATATCCTTGTGCACCTTATTACACCGAAGGGAAATATTCTAAGTTTATGTTAATAAGTATGATAAAAGGTTGCTTTTGAATGGAAAAGTGCCAATTAGGGCAATGTTGATATTGAGTGGATATCGACGCATATGCAGAAAATATCAATCTACGCATACGACGTAGATTGATATTTTCTAAAATATCAATCTACACTAATATTATAAAGAGGAAACTTTGTTTGTTTGTTTGGTTGTAATGAATAGGCTCAAAAACTGCTGGACCGATTTTAAAAATTCTTTTACCACTCGAAAGCTACATTATCTACGAGTAACATAGGCTATATTTTATACGAAATATATTTGATAAATAGATTTTGTTTGCCGGGTCAGCTAGTATCAAATATGGCAAGAGTTGTTATTGCGCTTTGAAAGTGAGGTGTGATATAAGTACTCGTACATAGCCTTCTTTGAGAATGTATCAGGCTAATTGTGTAAAACTTTTTCTGTTATACTTATCTATCGTTGTAAATAGATACTTAAATATTATTATTAATACCTACAAATTAAGATATACAATCTTTATAAGAAATTAACACAGTTTCATTTAGTATGATAAACTGAAAATTAAGTACAACGCATGTACTTAATTTTACTTTACATTGTTACCTTTGTTGTACCTACGTACATTTGCGCAGTACTAATGGTGTACCGCCCAGTAGCGGGATAGAAATAAAGTGCCTTTTCTCCACTGAGGTGGGTCTTTCCGGGGACGGTACTTCTAATCAATTCCCAGGGTCCGCGTAATGTAATGTTATTATAATAGTGGTTGTGTGTACGCTATTCAACGGACGCAATCACACTTAGCGCCATTAGCATGCATACACCACCGATTGGTGGAGTCAGTCAAGTTAAACTCAGTCATTTTTCATTTTATTTTAAATTTTCTACAAAATCGATCTACAATATCGATCTTATATATCATTCTACCATGTAAATTATCTTTAACCAACTTGATATAACAGGAAAATATTAGGTTGGGTAATATGTTCGTAGCGTTTTTATATTTCTTTTATTTTACAACGATTTGTTTGCTGTTTGGCAAAAGGTAAGTATTCATTCGATAGAACTCTTTCTGCTCTACAAAACTATGTTAATTGTATTTTTGGGTTATTTAATTTTTTATTAGTTTTGAGGCTTTGAAATGGACTACCCAGGAAGCAAAAAATAACATTTTCGACACATGCGTTTTCTTTGCTTTTAATCGAAGTCAAAAAGCTGCCGAAGCAGCCCGACAAATTTGCGAGGTGTATGGAAAAGGCGTCATAGGACTCTTTAGGACGGAAATTATTTGCAAAGTTAAAAAATGGCGACTTTAGTGTCGATGACACGCACCGCAGCGGAGGGTCTTCTGAATTCGATGAAGAAAGTCTCAAATCACTGTTGAAAAAGAGCGGTAGCCAAACCAGTCGTGAATTGGCGGAAAAAATGAACTGTGATCATAAAACGATTCCCAATCATCTTCATTTAATGGAATTTACCGCGTGTGTGAGGCTATTCGACTGAACATACCTGATAGACATGGTCAAACCATACTCCTCTACGACAACACCAGGCCCTAAGTCGTCAAAACCGCACTCCAAGAGCTCCAATGGGAGGTTTTTCAGCATCCGCCGTATTCTCCGGACCTTTAAACGACCGATTACCATCTTTTCCGCTGCCTGTCAAACCATATGAAGGGCGTTACTTGTGATAACAAAGAGGTACTTAAAAACGGGTTCAACAACTTCTTTGATAATAGATCAGGCGATTTTTGGCTGAACGGCATCAACAAATTGGTCGAGAGGTGGGAAGAGGTTGTAAACAGCAACGGCGAATACTTTATTGATTAACTTATTGATATAATTTATGTTTTTTGCTTAAATAAAAGTCGTCGGTAAAATCCCTGTGAATTTATTCCCCAGCTCAATATAAACGTCAGTGTATGGAATAAGACATAACTTTTTATTGAAATAAAAAGTCATCTTTTCCAATAAAAGATCAGTGTCGCCTTTTAAAAATGAGGATGGTCCTTTTCTGCAGTATAAACATAAAAATCAAATAAAAGCTCAAAGATAATTATCCTAAGTCTTGCTGCAAAATGTCGGAGAACAAACTCGCATTCGATTAGTTTTCCTTTTTTATCTCCTTTAAAAATCGTGTCATTACCATATCTTCTTGAATAATATTTGTGCCTGATTGAAAAATATA
Organism: Epargyreus clarus; assembly: GCF_041222505.1. Taxonomy (NCBI): domain Eukaryota; kingdom Metazoa; phylum Arthropoda; class Insecta; order Lepidoptera; family Hesperiidae; genus Epargyreus; species Epargyreus clarus. The sequence continues at coordinate 9,041,927 of NW_027332233.1, forward strand.
TACCTGTGATTATTAATTATAGCCTTTGTAAAGGTACGTGAGATTTTGATTAAAATTCTGCTTGGATGACTAGACACAATTAAGGAATCTTTCTCGACTCTACTGTAATAATTGCGGGTCAATCTGTGTTGATGAAAATTTAAGAATATCAGTAATGAGAAAATTAATTGCCATTAATATTATTACTTGTGCATAACTATTCTTAGATATAACGGGTTTAACCGTATTTAATAACGTAAGTAATTAACCCCGTATTACCCTATTAGTACACTTAATATTTGGTAAACATTTAACCTCCCGCTTAGTTCATTCTATCTGCAAGAGGGGAGAAGGAAACCTTTCAGAACATTCGACTACTTACATTGACTTATAACACTTTGAAGTTTCGTTGCTATATGCTTTCGAAGTAAGTGGTAGTTTTGGATTAGAAAATTTTAATAAAAACATTTTTTTTTATAATATAGGAGTAGCAGACGAGCATACAGTCCACCTGATGGTAAGTGGCTACTGCCGCCCATGGACATCTGTAATCAACCTCAGATAGGATTAGATATTCCCACCTGAGGTCGGCCACAGATGCGCCGCTACTCCTGAGGTCTAAGCTGGAACGCCTCGGAAAAGTATGTCTCCCTTACCACACCAGAACACAGCAGCGCTTAACACTGTTGTTATTAGGTAGAAATAGGTGTGGCGGTGGTGCCGCCGGAGTCGAACCACAAAGGGTTCTACCACCTTTATAAGGCTAAGAAATAATATCAAGAAGCAATTATTTAAAAAATACAAAGTAACTGTCATTTTATTTACTTGTATAAAGGACACTAAATTATAAATAAAGAGTTCGTGATTTTCCCTGTGGTGTATATTGAATGTGTCGATATCTCGCCGTCAATGGGGGCAACGGCATCGCGTGGCGCAGCTTCATATTATTGAAAGCAGTGCATATTTCTCACAGTGTAGCGCATCAAGAATAGCTCGCATACAATGTGCCCATTGTATGCGAGCTATTATTGCATTAGTCTTGCTTTATTAAAAGTGTAGGGTAAACAATAGTCTCTAGCATTATGGGTAATGTAAATTTAATTTCATTGTTTTAAATTTTGTACATAATAACTGATGATGTATCTTCCTGTAAACGAGAACTTATGTTTCTTTAACTTTCTTTACCTTAACATACACATTTAACATTGTTTTACTAGCTACTGCTTGTAAAAAACTAATAAATAATCAATGAGCTCATTGAGGTGAGGCGAATAGTAAATAAACATAATAAATTGTATGTTAGCAGCTTCTTTTAGTAACAAATTTATTTCTTAAGAAAGTTGCATTAAATATAGAGTAGAGGTAACCGTTACGTGAGTTGCCTCGTGGATACCTGAAACGGAAGCAGCCATATCCTGGCCAATGGCTGGGCATGCCAGTTTGCATATAATCGGTGTGGTAATAGGTCCCTTGCGGCTTTGCAAATGATTACTTCCTATATTTAAAAAAGTCTATTGAGATAACGTAAAGGATTACACAGTTGCTCATAATGTTATAACTATTTTAATTGTGATATTAATGAAAATCGATATTTCCATCGCATATAAATCTTAAAGATAGCTAATAATACTACGTTTCTTAACAGTACGTAGCTATAATTAAATATCACGGTCGCTGGTTGTTGCGACGTAAGTAGATGTATTTTAATTTAATTTTGCAGACCAGCTCCTGATACCTATTATGATAACTATAGCCTACAAAGACTTCAGAATTTTCTAGAAGCATAAATCATTTCAATCAATTAAAAATACTGTATAGGCAATTGATTATAATAATCCAAAGTAAGCACTTGAAAATATTATTTATAAAAAAATATTATTTTATATTAAACTTTTTGTCATGATTATCGATTGCATCATTGCGAAAGCAGAGAGGTAAAGACGATATTGAAAAAAAATATAATTAATTTAAGTCCTGCATTGACACAAAGACAACATTATTGGAACTCGTGCGAATAAAGTCACGAACGAAAATTAAGCACAATATTTACTGTGTGCTTTGATGTTTGATAAGTAAAATAGAAAGAACCTTCAACTTCAAACAATATTTACTATTGATCTTTGATAAATAAAATAGAAAGATTCTTCAACTTCACTGCCTTGAAATGGACGAAGCCACAAAAGGCTGATTAGTTCTTTATTTTTTGGATTCTTAAGAAATAAAAAACGAGAAAATGTACGTATTAAGTAACTAATACTACGTAATTTAAGTAATAAATGAATAAGTATTTCAAACATTTTAGGGACATTTGAGCACGGAGAAGTGGCAAAATCATTTACACACAAACTCTCAAAACTGGTCACACTTTCTTGTTAGGAGTGATCTATCTAAAGCTATTGATACACATATCAATAAGAAAACTATTAAACACAGAACGTATTTATTATCTGTAGAAATTATAATTACATTGCTTGCATTGTGTAATCACTTTCGCCAACGAGAGTTTGTGTGATGTAGATACGCGGTTGGTGAGCCGTGACGTGACGGTAAACGAGGAAGAATACAATTGAATACACAAGTAAATGTTTTCTGTAATTACAAAAGTTTTCTAGAAGACGTCTAGAATTCTAAAGTTAGAAATCTTTGGTTGCGCAGCACCGCTACAACATTTTTTGTCTTATACCCGCATTATGTCCTCTAATGTTTTTGTATTTAACACATTACGACCCCACTTATATTTTGGGCTTTTGTGACGAAGTGCATTGTAATATACGGTAGTCTTAGCGTATTGGTAGAGTTTTGAAACATGAAAAACATACCTATATACACCCAGAATTTGGACCTCGGATCTTCATAGTAGAACGTTATCACCATCCAGTGAAACATTGTAAGGTATATGCCCGAGATTTGTCGAAAGTTCCCAAAGATGTTCGTATGTGTGTTTAATAATGCGCTCTCATCCTTCTTATCTTCTTTATCCTTCGGCCTACATCCTTCTGATTCTGAGAGGACTCCTGTATCCAACAGTGCAATCATGATGTAGTGCAATCATCATTCACAGTATTGGCTCCTCCATATTATAAGAGTTTGTATTGTTATTGTTATTTGTTTCTTTGTTGTAAATTTTATAAAAAATATTCACAGGCAGTTACTTAGCATTTAAGTGACTTTTGTACATGTGTCGACTTTTAACCAATCACAAATTACTTACAATGCATAAAACGCGCGTTAAACTTACCTACATAAACAATTATATATAAATTGTACACATTAAAGTGTTTTTACATCTTGTCCGCATCATCTTGTTGCAAACAGCTCGGGCTAGTCAGTAAATACGCATTTTAGATTCCTATTTAAATTCGCATTCCTAGCAGAACGAAACGTAATAAAATAACATTGATACGAGCGTGTAGGCGGTAACTAGTTTTTATTCGTTTAATAGCCACGTATGCTTTGATACCGCAGTATTTGCTCATAGGTCGTCGTCAACCCATTACTGCCCCACTGCTGGGCAAATGTGTATACACATTAATCAGATTCATACATGAATCTCTTTTCAGAGTGAGAAGAGTTTAGGCCATAGACAGACAGACAGGTAAAGGAATTTATGGACTTTACACATCTTTGGGATTTTTTTTTAAACTCTCAGGCGTGTAAGTTTCTTCACGATGTTTTTTTCTTAAAGCAAGTGAATCAACAAAACTATGAAAATTCAGAGTTGCCTAGGATGTAACCCCCAGATTGTCATATAAAAACTACTAAGGTATTAAAGTCCTTTGTAGATAATTTTTGTTAAGTAATTATATTTTTAGAGTTTATTGTTCGAAATGACGTGTTCATAGTTTAATATTTCCTGGCTGGTTCGAGCACACGTTAGGTGTCGCTGAGCGCGTCATTTAGGCCCCTCCCCCCGTGCCCGCCGTACCCTCTGCCCGCCACGGTCACTGAGCACTCTGACCTCTCGCTACCACAGAGACATTACGTAATTCACAGTGCCATCATGTTTGTCGACAAAAAATGCACTTTAATAAACATACTCGTCCTTGTTACATCTACTTCATTAGTCAAGATGTGTTCAATTTTAAACCATGTTCATTGTTATTATCAAAGACTATCAAGAGTCAACTTCATCATCGTCAGTCATTCATTCATTACCTGAAAGGGTAGTATCGAGTTCGTATAAGTTTGTTGTGATAATTCCGTCAAAATTAGTGTTATAGTGGTACAAGAGATTAATCCAAAAATAATCCAAAGATTAATTAAGAAAAAAAATGAACAAATGAGCGTAAATTTATTAATAAAGTTGTAATTTTTGTATCGTACATATATGTATGTACAACTATATATTTACCTATGTATATAATATATAAGACATGATTTAGAGGTTATCTCAAAAAAAAGAACGAAACCAATCGGATTTAATTTATACTTATAAATTCTTCGCACGGTAGTTCTTCATTTGTATTTCATTGGCTTGTAAAACAAGTCCTTGTTTTTCTTGTTTCTCAATCTAGTGATTTGGAAGATCTATTTTCTTCAACATACTGTAATCTAAATAAATATGCCATCAGTATTCCGCCAGAACGAAGCTGATGAAATGCGTTAAATGTAATTTACTTTTACTATTTTTCTCCTTTGTTAAAATGAGGTCGTAGCTGCAACACCTATATAAAAGACTTCAACGGGAACACACGCTTGATTTTATCGAACGTGTAATAAATATAACTTCGGACTTGTCGGTTTTTTTTATAAGACGTATGTCCGTAGGGTTTAACTCTGTAATAACTGAGATTTTATCGCAGATTAAGTGATATATGATTGCTTTCAAAGCTTGCAAATATTAAAAGTGCCACACTTGGGAATCTTAAGACAGTTTTAAATTACAGTCTCTTATATTTTTAGTAATTATTAGTTAGCTCAATAATATATTTCGGTTATGATAAACGTCTAAAAGGTGTGATTTTTTTATAATAATGAAAATGAAAATTTGAACAAAGACAATAAAATATGATATTTTTTACATGTACCTACAATATTATCCGCATATTGCAATACTTTTTTTTTACTTTGTTTGATACGCAGGGATTTCTCATATGCTCTCTTTTTAAAATTGTAAAAATACACTTTTGTTAACTATTGACCTGAATGTTAATGCATTTATTGAACGTTGATATATATTTAACGTACATATAAAACAATAATATGTAAAAAATGTCTTACGCATAAAAAAGATTATTTTATTCAAACTTTTATAAGCTATTTTCACCTTAACTGGAAATTAGAACGAGTCGATGAAACTTTGTTTTTTATTCCTAAACCTAAATAGTGCAACAAGATGCCTCAGCAGATCGTTATTGTTGATCCAGAAGGTCTACAAACTAAGATTATATTTTTTATCTCTATTAAAATCTCCCTACCGTATCTCTATCGGGTAAAAAAGTATTAACTTCTCGGTTACTGGGTGTTCTGCGATGGTACAAAGCGCCATTATATGGTTTGTAGAGAGCGTTGAAAAAGTTAAATGGAAACATTTACAGTGTACCTACGGAGATGCGGCCTTAAAATATTTTTACTTAACCAGTACTGAGTTGTAAAAAAGGAATTTATTAAACGCATATAAATGCTAAATATGCCTGCTGTGGAGCCTGTAGAATTGTACGTTTTTTAATCCTATTTAATATGATAAATGCGAAAGTTTGGATGTATGTTTGTTGCCTCATTACGTCAGAACGGCTAAACGGATCTGGATAAAATTTGGCACAGAGATAGATTATAGTCTAGAATAGTAAATAGCATGCTTTATCTCCAAAAAAGGAGTTTCTGAGCGATAAAATTGTTTTTGTTTTTCATAGAGAGATATGATTTATGAATAGTGGTTGTTTAGGTTTCAGTGACAAATACTATTTTTATTTAGGAGAAATGCACAGTTCTTTTTAATAATAAATATGAATCATAAATTCATATTTGATAAAAATGATATTTTTACGGTGAGTCTTTTAAGGAACGTTTATTATTGTTGTTGTGTATTGTTGCTGGAATTATGTTTTTTAGGTACAGGTGAAGCCGCGGCTTCCGCCGGTAAGTGAATAAATACGCGGTTGCATTTTGTCATGTCGTATAAGTATTTGTCAGTCTGGTAACAGTTATGTAGTCCCGTACGTGAATTTTAAATTGTGGGATATTTTCTTCTTTATTTTCACGAACCTATATATCGCAAGCGTTCACTGATTTATTAACCGCAATGATAAAATTAAAAATGAAATTATACTTACTACTCAGCTCATGGTAAACTTGGCATACGCAGGTAGTTAATAACTACATCATCTAATATCTTTTATAGTATTAATATCTGTCTTTTATGTTTCTTATCGCAAAGAAAAAAATAGTATAATTATTTTACTTTACTGCAGTTAAGTTTTATATGTCGGAACTCATTAATATTGTACATCTATTATCTATTATCTATTATCTATCATCTATTATTTATAATGGTGGATTATGGATTATTAATTTCGCATGAACATTGCGTTAGGAAAAACAAAAAAGTAAGTACAACATTTTTATCTTTATGAAAGTTGTAAGAGCTATTGTTTTATTGTAAGAATCTCGCGTTGCGGCAACGTTGCCAGGCTCATGGCGGCCGCGCCTTAGGACAATAGAGGCTATAGTCAGTAGGGATGGCGATATTTCCTTAAAAAGATAGATTAATAAATCGATTCGAAGCGATGTTATTGAGAATCGATTAAAAAAAATATCGATACCTATATCATCGATCGATCCTTTTCGTATAAATCTTTGTTATATTTGTTTATTGCTGTTGTAGACATTTATTGGCGAAAACAGAAGGTAGCCCGTCTTCCAGACCACCTCGAAATTTTGTAGATGTAAAATAACCAAGATCAATACGAAATAAGCAATATTGTTATAAAATTACAGCAGTATGAACAAAATCTCGATTTTCTGGAATCTGAGATTTGTTCGCTTGATGTGTTCATTGTGCTGTATCGATTAAACATCGATGTTTTAGCTCAAGAAACGGTCTCAAAGCGCCATCCCTAATAGCCAGTGACACGGTCATCGTATTAGGTGTGCACAGTGCGGCCCCGCCGTGGCATCTGCTCAAACACGCGAACGTTGAACCCTCGTGAAAACCATGTCTGATGAAAACTGGTCCCGCCATCACCTCGTTTGTACAGTAATTACGCACATCGAACGAATTTGTGTGCTATATTATACCACGAACTAAAGCGCTGGCTTCGAAATTAATTTGAAAGTACTTTTTGCGTAACTTGAACAATGCAAAACGATTTTTGGGGAAGAAATGAGAAGGAGAAAGATAATGAAATATTTATTAGAATGTTCATTGCTACAGTAATGAAATGGGTAGTTACGCAGCTGAATTTAAAAAGCTACGTATATTTTCGGAGAATCTACTGTTGAATTTAAATAAGAAATTGAATTTAAAGAAGGCATACAATAAATCAAAACTTTTCCAAAACTTTATATAACCTGATTTTTACGTAAAAATATTTAAGTTCGATTTTTCTGTTGTATATCATAAATTTGTCACATTACATACATATTATATAATTATATGTATTAATGATAACAATTAACCCTTTAGTTTATCATGGTATACGACTGTTAAACTGAACACTATACTACCGCGATTTGCTAACTGTATTATAGTGCATGATAGAAATTGTCATTTTTTTTACGTTTAGTATAAAAAATATGCACTGAATATGTTTTTTTTTTTTTTTTTTTTTTTTTTTTTATGATATCAGAGTAGCAGACGAGCTTGCAGTCCACGTGATGGTAAGTGGCTACTGCCGCCCATGGACATTTGTAATCAATCCCAGATAGGATTTGATATTCCTACCTGAGGTCGGCCACAGATGCGCCGCTACCCCTGAGGACTAAGATGGAACGCCTCGGAAAAGTCTGTCTCCCTTACCACACCCTTCAAACCGGAACACAGCAGCGCCTAACACTGCTGTTATTAGGTAGAAATAGGTGTGGCGGTGGTGCCGCCGGAGTCGAACCACAAAGGGTTCTACCACCTTCAAATCCTTCGTCTATGTGTATAAGAAATAAGCATAATAAAAAGTCTAGATAAAGAATAGTGCTGCGATCCAACTTATATTTACGACCACTACTTAATTTACAAAAGCATCAATTAAATCAATTAAAATTGTCGACGTGAGACGGTAAATTCGTGGCAGAACTTAGCGCCATTTTTTACCTTTATATTTTTGGGTAATAAACTTACTGTGTTACATCTTCGTAGCAAAAAATCTCTCTAAAAACAAACAGTTAAAAGTGTCTAATTTTGCGAAGACCTTGAATTACCTACATTATTCGTCGTACCATTCTGAATAAGATTATATCGTTTGAGTCATTTGGAACACGGATATGTGTTGATTATTTAGTTAAGCACTTATATACTATTACTAATTCGTAATATTGACGTTTGCGTTATGGTATTTAAAGTATATAGATATTATGAATAGTCACAAACAAAACAGCTTAGTACATTTTATTTGTCTACCGATATTCTTTTTTTGTAAAAGTAAAATATGGAAAATATAATAGATGATTATACCCAAATTTCGACTGTTCGGCGAACACTAGTATTACTATGTATAATAATAATAATATCGTTATTACTATGTATAATGTACATATATGTTCAATTATAGATACAAATACAAATATGTATAAGTAAATTCGTAGTATTTCACCGTTATTGTTGAAATTTAGGAATCTGTTTTTTTATTCATATATTATGCATTTACGGCCTTAATCGTGCATTTTGAGTGGGTAACTGCAATTCTGTAAGAAAGCGACTCTACATGATACTTCGTGACACGAACAGCTCGCCGACTGCACATTTTACATTGTCAAGGGGTCATAAGGTAGAAGGAACAAAGCTCATATAAACTTGTAAGTATATACGTGTTTAACGTATGTAAAGTGTTTTGCCTACCACATATTATTACCATTACATAGTAGGTAGATAATGTATTCAGGCATTAAGTTCGCCCTTGTAGCATTCAGTTTGAGGTGACAAAAATAAGAATAAATAACTAACTGCGTTTGTTACGTAGATATAGAGGATCTCTTTGCTGTTATTTTGATAATATTGAAGAAGAAATCGTGAATGCAGTTTACCTGGTGGTAAGCGGCCTATGTACTTCTATAATCAATAATCAAGCATAGATGAGATTAGACACCTACGTAAAGTTGGTCACAGGTGCGTTAACACCCTTGATAAATAAGTTCAAACGCTTCAGATGTATGACACCCTTACGTTTCAAACAGGAACTCAGAAGCATTTAACACTGCTGCTGTTAAGCAGAAATAGGCGTGGCTTTGATGCATTCAGACGTCATAAAGAAGTCTACCATGTCCACTTTGAACCTTTTTAGGTTCATATTATCGGTAAGTATAATCATTATAAGTCACAATAAACTGATAAGTAAATATGGTTAATAAATATGATCATGTTTATTAACTTTTAACATGTTATTGTATCCTAATTAAGCTATTAATGCTCTTTAGATCAATAAAAAAATTTGAACATATATGATTATATTCGAATTTCAACCCGGGCGAATACTACTTAAAATAAAATCTATGTAGAGTTTTTTGCGAATAGTAGACTAATGGCTATGAATGATAATGTTATGACTTATGACTTTATCGGTTGGATCGCGACCGTGCGGTCATATTATTCACTCATTAAAACCCTTTGTCACTATGTAGGTAATGGACAAGCGACAGGCTCACGAAATAGCGGTCGAGGTCCTTCACCCACTCGTAGGTGAGTTAACGTTACTAAACAGTACTCTATAATGTGTACCGGGCGTCGTGTGCCTTGTCTAGGGTTGCAAGTGAAATTGTCGATATGAATATCGATATTTATGTCAAAGGCCTGATTTTGATACGATATTAAGGTTAATTTAATACTTTAAAAGTTGAATTGGTTAAGTAACGTGAATGGTTTTTATTAAACATATTTTAAATTTTAATCATTGGATTTAAATACAATTACTAATTTTAAACTTGTCTTCGGTATACATATACATATACATATACATATTATTATAAAATACTTAGATAAGCTAATTATTTATCGATGTATCTGCAAAACATATTTCAATACTACAATATCGATACTTTATATTTTTGCGATATGCATGATTGATTTGTATCGCTCCTCGACCTTATAGATATTTAATAATATATTACTGACATTTAAAAAATGTGTATATTTCTTTTCCTCCTCAAAAATATTATGAGGTACCAAAATCAAAAATCATGTTGTTCACAAGCATTTACGAGAACTATATAAATATACATATATAGTCAATTAAATAAGGAAACCGGATACTTTAAAATGTGTCTTGCGCATGAAATCATATATTTTATTGACCATCCTTAATGTTCATAACAGATGTATAACATAATTAAGTAGGTATTAAAAATATAGAAGCAAGTAATGTGAGCGATTATTTTTCTATATTAGGTATTGGCCCATTTGCTCCTTCAGTAATTGAAATCTGATGTCATCAATCTTACTAGTATCCATACTCATCGGAATGATTTTAATGATTTCATTGACTTATCTTGCTGACAGGGGCAGTATAAAGTCTATTTTTATATTTTTCAAAGTAATACTTGTGCCTTGACATGGTTGCTATGTTAGTTTCCTGGAATTATTGTTATCTTGTCACGAGAAGATATCGAATGAGTAAGACGAGACTATAAAATTATTTCTAGTCAATTTCCTCTTTGATGCGACTTGCTAAACAGAATTCTTACAATATTGTTGAATACATTTGTGTCATCAGGCAAGGTAATAAGATTAAATAATGATGATTGTACTGTATATTAACAATAATTACATATTTGTATAATTATTGGCGCCATTCGATGTATATGAGTAAATTGAGCTTATAAGGTCAGCAAAAAAGCTCTGATTGTGAGTCAGTAAGGTGGGTGAGATCCAAAGATATTAAATGTATAACTACTTTATATTTGTGTCTTTCGTGATACGTGCAGAAATCATTATTTGTGCTATATGTAAAGTATTTTTCTTTATATTTACCGGAACATAATTTAATAGGTATTTCTTTGAAATACGTCCAGTCATAGGAACCTGAAGCATCTGCAAGCAACGAGACAGTAGGTAGATTAATGACTGGTGATGATGTGACGAGTGATGTCATTTTCACAGCTATTGACTACTCATAATGCCAAGTCGTGATAATATATTTTATATTTATTTATTATTATCTATTATTTCTTACTAAGGTAAGAAGGTAAGCCTTAATACTGAAAAGCCTTGGTGGGTAATTATAAGAATAATAGCAATATACTAGGCAAAACCAGCTCGCCTGAAGTTACTAAGTAGAAACGTGACATGTAGAGTTTTTGTTTTCCTGTATTTTACTGTGAATATGATTAATTTGTGCAACTAGGGTTGTATATGTTGAGCTAAGATACATAATGAGAGAATCAAGAAAATTATAAAATGCAGGTTCTCACTATTCTGTGCAGGTTCTTAATTTTTTGCTAACCTTTTTTGTAGTTTGTTTATTGACATAAAATATTCATATTGTATTGATGATAAATTATGATGATTATTCTACTAAATGTTAATCAGAATTCTGCTAACAGCTTTCTGGCGTATAGTTCACAATTTATAAGATTTTCTTTCAACAGTAGAGTGAAGAAGACGCTGTAATGCAGAGACCAGTGCAGTGACCGATATCATAAGAACTTGACGGATGTACATCTTGATTATTATTCTTGTTTATCCAATGGAACAATGTCGAGGCTGTCCGGTCACTGTTTGCGTGCCGCATGACAATATTATCCCCCACACTCTAACGTCAAACTGCACAACCATGTTGTAATGAATGTAAAGAACGACCACAAGGTATACCACATGCAATATCCTGGTAATTTTCTGATGTATGTAATAAATTTAATTATAATAAGGATGACTTAACCATCTCGTACTACTCGGTGGCTTCGAAGTTTTTTCTTTATTTTATCCAAGGTCTCTGATGTCATAATTTAAAACAGTAGGTGGTTAAGCTTTACGGGCAATTAAAGTAGTGTATTTAATTGAATACGGTTAGCTATATTTTCTGCATAACATCGATGAATATTAAGAGTAATTGTTTTTAATATTGCTTAATTAACATTTTTTCAGTATAGCGAGGCAAGTTGTAATAGGGAGAGCGTGTCGCGTGAGAACCATCTCGTCGGCATCTCGATTGCCTCCGCGTTGATTGCTACAGAGCTACTTTACACTAATTACGAGTACGCCTTTGCTACGAGATCTATGCAGCGCGGCATTGTCCGGCCTCGGCTTCTCTACCATGAATTCAAAACTTATCATTTTCGATTATCCGAAATTATACTCTCGTTTTTCTGTCCACTTTTTTATACAATAGCCATGGAGGAGATGAGATTGGAAATACCAGACGATGTTTTGTTACATTGATACCTTTGATTGTTCTCAACGGTCATGTGATGTGGTCATAAGGTGTAATGTTTATATTTTATTAATTACTTTATTGGCTGCAAAACGATCCAAGTAATATGATATTGATATGCGTGATAGGCCCAGGATTATACTAGGTAATACTTATTATTGATCATAAAAACCATAACTGACGATGAACAAAGAAGACAAGTATGCGCGATTCGAGGAAGCCAAGCGTGTAGAAACAAACATTATCTATTAAATATTCACGGATTCATGCGGGTTGTCTATATGACCTTTGTCTAGTTTTCGCGTGTCATCTTGTGGGTCGTCCGACTCGTGTGACAACCTTGAATTTGCTTGCGAGTTTCGTTTATTTTACGAACGTTCAAATATTGTTCATGCGCTGCGGCTCTTGTGTTAATAGACTGTTGTTTGGTTTGAATCAGATTCGTATAGACTATTATTTATAGGTAGTTTTTATAATAAATCACTATGCCATTTAATTTCATATGTGGTATGAGATGTTTCATATTTAATACGACCTTTCCCGCGTCCTGTGTATTTTTTTTTTAGAAAAAATGAATCTTGATTAAGTTTTTTAAAAACATCCTAGTAAATAGTTTATTTCTCCATGTGTGGTGCTATTCAGCACATAAGTTTGAAAAGGGAATTTTTAAGGGTATTGAAAGTCACATTAAAAAATAATTTTATTTATTAATATGGAAATTAATAAAATATCTAAATCAAACCTCTTATAACCTTAAAGTAATAAAATACGAGCAAAAAATGTCAAGTAAAGAAAACAGACTATTACAATTGCCCTTTAGAAAATGAGTAAAGATTCAGAAATGTCACTTTAATCTGTCGACCGGTCATGTCCATGTTAGTTAGCGGATCGTCCAAAGACATTGCGTAAGCGGCGGTTTCGACAGCAACGGATATAGCACGGGGCCGTTCTTTCGAGCTCCACACCTACACCATTTTAACAACTAGCATACGCCACGCTAAATAGCCGAGCAAACAATATGTCCAACGGTATAATCGACACCTCACGTTGTCGATTTACAGGTTTTATAAAATATAGAAGTAATAAACAAGCATACAGTGCATCTGATGATAAGTGACATGATGGTTGATACATCTGTAATTGAAACCAGATAGAATGAGATTCCTGTTTGTCGGCCACATATGCGTTGCTACCCCTGAGACTAACTTGGAACGTCTCACATAAGTGTAAATCGAGCCCATTATCGGCTCAATTTTTTCTGCTGACGCGAGTTCATCGGCCAAGGTCTGAGGTGTTCAATAAGCAGAGATGATTGCTCATACTAAATTAGGGCAAAAAATGCACAGGATGTATTGTTATCTATTGAAGATCAAATTGATGATGCCATTAATGAGATTTGCATATTTGAAAGACGACTTAAGGAAAATTGCATCTAAGGTGAGCGGGATGCAAAAAGAATTGTTTTTTTGTGGTTTTTGATTTTTAAATCTCATATCTTCAAGATTCAGTAAGTGTAATCATTTATTTTGATGAACAATAATATATAATCCTGACAAAAGTAAAGATAAAGCAAAATAATAAAGTTAAGATGCAAATAAAATAATAAAAATAAATTAAATACGCCATACAAAATTCCTTTTTGTTCAATTTGTTAATCAAATTCAAAATTGGTGGCTACGTCTCCTATAAATAGCGAGGCAATTTTTTTGGGAGAAATAGCTGCCAGCCCTGTAATCACCCAATGGATAAGCCTCTCAGTTATATCTTTAATAAAAGTTTAATCTGCTTTAAACTACACAATATGTACGGTACGTTCGCCTACCATAATTTGATACCTGATAATAATTCTTTCGAAAATGTTAAAATTGTCGTTGCTACAAAACAACACCGTGAAAAAGCTTTTAACAAAAGTTTCTTAAATAATGCGATTTTACATAAACACAACTAAAAGAGCGGTTTAAATGTTTATTACATAACAGTTTTATTTCTGTGAATACTCATTTGTTTAAAACAAATTGAAGAATTTTCTACTTAATCTCCGTGAAATAGATATGGCATATGTTTAAAAAGAACGTCTTTGCTATTGAATCACGGCTTGTGTCATCAGTCGAGGCCTTCACAATGATGTCATCTTTTTGCTAACCTCATATTTATATTTTATTTATAATTAGTTTTTTTTCTTAACCATTTACTGGCACACATAATTAATCAACCACTTTTATTGATTATGTCAGGCTTGTTCTTAATAAACAATTATTTTAAACCTAGTATATGCTAATATAAATATTTTTCGTTATATGTTGATATTAATCTATGTATGTTGAGAATAATTTTTAACATGAAAAAATATTATATAGTTGAATAGATTATTCAGTTTTTATTGGATCTTTGTAACTCTATCTAGCAAATATGCCACATAACATTGGAGGAAGCTTTCGATTTAATTTCGAATAAAAATTTCGGAATACCATTATTACAATTTACGGTTCAGTTCGTAGGGCGACTGACGCCCTGAACAACAGGTTGTTTCAGAATAAAAGTTAAAAGGGACTTTAGGAATCCCGATATAAAGGTTACCTGCAGGCTAAATAGCATACTGAATGCAGCCAAGTAGACATTGAAATTAAAGACCAGGAATCTTACTTTGTTCTATACAATGCGACCCTCTTCAATGCCGGCATCGTCTGACGGTGAAATAAATTGAATAAGATATGGTGCTGCTTACTTATTGTACACGGCTGTAACTATTTTACATTCTTGTACAATCACGTAAATTAAGAATTCCTCATTTTTTATACAGCAGTAGCAAATGGAATAATGGTGGCAACTGCTGCCCATGGACATTTATATTCTACCTTAGATAGGCTAAAGGCACTACCTAAGAGCAACCACAGATGTGTTGCTCCTCTGAGAACTAAGTTAACGTGTCTCGAAGTATTTTTCTTACCACAACTTCACCCATACACTCATATTGCTATCATAAGGCAGAACTTAAATATATTTATAATAATTATTTAAAATTTATTGCATCACCTCTAAAAGAAATGTACAAAAGGGCAAACATAATGCCTGATGGCATTCTCTACCAGTCAACCCTGGGTGGATGTAGAGAATTTGCAGGTGTTATACAAGTAATAAAAAGCGATAAACAACAAAAAAAAAAAACAGCAGATATATAATAAAATAAATATATATTTTAATATATTTATACATATATAAATACCATTTAATCTAATATATAAAATTAAATAAATAAACACAAATAGTAATAACAGTCGGTTAAGAGTTTGATGAGGAGTTCAGATAATGTATATATGTATAAGTAATGCGACGATGGTCCCCATGTGGTCGAAGAACGAAGAGTTCTATAACCTTTTAAGCATAAACATAAGTCACTTTTAACAAATATAACATAAAATTAATCATTCGAAGGTAGGTAAAGCCAATGTTCTGTGTAAAAACCTGTGATATTTATTACCAAATGTATTCGGTTCTCCGTCAAACACCCGACGAATAATAAGCAAAACCAGTCGAATCAGTGACATCATCTTCCTGTGGCCTGAGGCCGTGTCCTTTACCAGAGACATTATTGTTGACTGTATTCAATATTAATGCATATATAATTGTACTTTCAACAGAAAAGATTTATAGACAGTTACTTTTATGATTAAAATTTAAATTAATATAAACGTTAGTAAATGACACATTTCCGTATTAAATGACTACTTGAGTTATTCTTAAAATAAAAAAAATGTAGATATAATGATAATAATAATTTATTAAAATTTATAATAGGTTAGAAATTTAGGTTTTTAAATGTGTGACATATTTTAATAGGGCTCTATATTATTATTACTCTATACATTTTCCAATAATACCGAAATGAATGATACAAAATGGCACTGTACAAAAAATTATCAATGTTGAAGATTGTATAAATGAGCTTTAAAATAACCCGTTTTAAAATTAATGTAAAGCGGTATTCTGGCGTCTTTTATTTCTTTGCATTAGCGCAAATATAAAAACGGTTAGAGTTGGTATAAACTGGTAATTTTTTCGACTGGTGTATATAAATAAGCGGGTGCATAATTTCCTCCCGCTTTAGTGTGTCGGTTTTTGCGTTCCCTCCGAGCATGCCCGGTATTCTCAAGTTGACCGCAATGTCCTTGCTATATAGATCGAAGTTGTTGTCCGCTACGGTCTGTGGAACAAGATGGCGGGAGGGATCATGGGGGAGTCGCGCGAGGGAGGGTGTAGGGACAGGTCCGGCGCGGCGCCCGGTCGCATCGCTCCGCTCGGCCCTGAGCTCGAGCTCTATTTTTAGCGCTGTGTCACCGTTTGCTTCGCGTCCAAGACTCTTGCACGCGAATAAATGCATACAAGTCATACAACATCGATGGTGAAGGAAGCAATGCTCACGTATTCTAACGATATGCTTTTAAATTGCACTTAGTTTGTAGTAAATGCTTTCAGTGTATGAGCGTCTTCTTTAAATCTAATCCATTTGTAAGCGCAATACCGAATACCTCGTTCTGTTGTGAAGTATGCAATTCAATGTTTTATATATAGAATTTGTACATACATGTACACAATATATACGGTACTCCCAAATTTAAAAGTGGAACGCAATATTGTTAATATTCGGATCACGCTCCACAGTCTAGGTAACAGTAAGTGGTCGTCATGATGTCATTGGCACGCGATAAGTAGTCCTTTGCCGTATGACGTGAGTTATGTAAGTATGCAATGTTATGTCTATAACCGAAACACCCTTTTGCGCTCTCGTTTCGCCGTGCACCCAGAACATTCAGGTTTGGCAAAACCTGTCTTGCAAAAAGAAATAAATAAAATGCTTAAGAAAGTAACTCCGAATTCGTAATAAAAATTCCTTCGCCACACTTTGATCATCGTTATCATTAGAAAATAAATTGTAGGTTGTTATTACTTATATGCAATAATAACATGAACGTGTTTTATTTCTAGTCACTAGAAAAGAGACTTGGAAGCCAACTCTTAAACAAGTATTTACTGCACTTATCTAGTATTCTTACCACATATTGGAAAGTGCAATCTTTATGTGTACTCGTACGTACATTGGTACATAAATTGGGTAAGAAAGAAGATGGCCACCATTTAGCTTTTGCTTTTTTATAGACGCTTAGAAAATTTTACGGCTTACGTGTTAAGTAAATCTTTTTTCATACATTAATCATTTCGTAAGTACACACACATACATTAGGTACCACCAATCTGTTCATTTTGGTTTTTAAATTAAAGTAATCAGCAATTTCTATGAAGCTGATACCTACACAGTAGTTGAGGGTAACAATACAACATTATTATCGTGAATATATTTCCTAGTAATTATTCAGAGTCGTATTTATCAATTAAATGTTAAAGTACCATGTCTGACAGGCTTCATTTTAATCAAGTGGTACGGCAATCCACTGGATTTTGATTTTTATAAGTAACTTCTGTTTCATAAATATCGTGACATTTAAAATACATATAAACAATATTATTGAAATAACTATACGGAGCTGAGTTTTTTTCCCGGATATTTCATTTGAGAAGATGTTTAAATTTGTCAGTTACGAAAAATTGTTTAACCTGCAATGCCTACATTAATGCCCCAGTAGTGCTACACAAAATAACCAAATACATAACATTTTTCTAATTTATAAAGAATTTATCTAATTTGAGATTGACAACACATATTCATGATCTACAAGTAGCACATAAACTTATGAAAATATTCAAGAGAAAGACATTATAATGAGTTGCCTTTCAATGTAGGTATTATGTGGCGGACATAACAGTCATTCTCATAGCTATATACTAGGTCGCTTAACTTTCAATTATTTGTCAAGGAACATGTTGATCATAAGTATCCTACGCCTACGCGGACATATCTTTTTTCCACGTCAGCTGATAATATTGACACTTCGTAGCCTACTGCGACCCACGCCGCGCCGCTCTCGGCGAGGACTCTGCCCACACTATTACATTACGCAACATGCACACTGTTTGTGCAACAGTTGACTGTATCCTTACAGCTTCTCCAGGGACGACGTGGACGTATCAAAAGGCACGGCTGTTCCTTGGACAAATTTTAGCTGTCCGAATGCACTACACGAACCGATTCAGTTTTGATGATGTGTTTTTCCCCCTATTATCACTCCGTTGCCTTTAGATATTTTACATCAAACTAGGCGTACATGTTTCATATTAAACATTTTAGTATTCAATGCAAAGTGTATCTGTATAAGATTGTTGCGATTGCCATCTGATACAAATAGTACCTGACAACGCATCTGTGATGGGCGTCAGGTAGAAACACCGCTCTATATAGAGTTCCTTACAGGTGTCCATGGGCGGCAGTGATCACTTATCATCAGGTGGGATGCATGATTTTTAGCTACATCAATCTTTTAATCTAAAATAATATATTCGTTTTCTTTATAAGTAAATTTATAAAGGCACTATAAATTATGATAGAGCTTTAATTTAGTTCTAAAGTAACATATTTGTTGTATAATTAATTTGACTCCTAATAAGAACAATGGAAGATGGCAACAAGACTCACATAATTAAGTAAAAACATTAAGAGGGCGAGTAGGCGGCGTCATAATTTACAAGTTGATTTGCAAAATTAATATCATTTTCAAAAACGGACAATCTCTACATGCAAGTTTCCATTTTCATATACCACCTCCACACGTTAGAGTGATTCATGTAGATTGAACATTTTAACCTCAACGGTGAATAACTGATTCCGGTTAATATTTTCAAAGATAGAGGCACATATGAGTCGATCGCCTTGATATTTGGATCTTGTTTTTAATTTAAAATGTCACAGATTACGCGGTGCCTTCGCCTCGAGGTATTGACGTTGACGATGTGTTGCAATATACGGAGAAAGTCGCACTCGTCTGGCGAAATCACACCCACAAGTGCTGTGCCAAATCTTCAAGAAGAATTCTTCGCATGTACACTACATATATGGGCACGAGACGAGAACAGTAAAAGTGGTTCCTTTAACTTACTTTATTGCTGTTCCGTAAGTATTTCAAGGATGTCCAATCAATTATCTGTTTTGCCAACAAAATAAGCGATTTTTTAAACATAATGTTATTGTCGCCTATATACTAGTTTTTTGGGTTAATAATTGGATACAAAACTTGTAAATTCACTGCCATTTTATAAACCCATATACTTTGTTGAACGTAAATAAAATAAAAAAATAACTGTGTTAATTTCCGTCTGCCTGTCTGTCTATAAGGTTCGATTAAATCAATTCGGGAAGGGCTCTCAGGTAGGGTATGAGGAATGAAGGATATTCCTATTGATGACTTAAATTCTGTGTAATGTTTCTAATACTTGTTATATTCTGTCTCCTTTACCCTTGAATTACACCAAAAATGGGTATATCACGCTTGCTCGTTATGACCAATGATTGGATTTCTAGGTAAAAATAAGAAATACTTGCGTGAAAATATACGTGGGGAAATCCGTTAGTGATAAAATGCGAAAGAGGTTTTCCGTCGCATCATCGACAGGTGTTCGGAATTTGCTTATATTTTTCATCTGAATCCAATTTCGTCATTTGTTACTTGTGATGATCTCTGTCCTACTCAAAGTAGGAAATACTGCAGTGACCAATTAACGGCAAAAAGAAAATCCAAATCCTAATATAATAGAATACCTGAGAGTATTAATATTGGATTTCACCACAGACCTGGGGGGTTACTACCATGTCTTAAAACAATATTATTTTAATCATACATTGAAATTTCCTCCTTAAAACAGGTCGTGGTACGAAACAAAATCATGTTGATGTAATATTGAATTAAAATCTTACTGAACTATGATGGTTTTTAAAAGATGGTGGTAGCCCCCTGTATTTGTTTTGTACCCAAAGATCTGTGGATTTCACAGAAGTGTACGAAAAGTGGAAAATGTATTCTTCTTCTTTGTGAAGATATTTTCGCGTCGCTATGTTGCTTCATGTGCATATGAATTGGTTTAAAGACAATACTGTTTAGTGCTTGTAACAATGCATTCGGTGTCAGAGTTCTTTTGTGTGTATACTGAAAGTTTTTTGGTCCAAAAATAGCCTTTAGCTGCCAGCTTTAGTTGTCATATTAAAGATCTTTACTAAGAGAAAGTACTTTATACTATGATAATGAACATACAATAACATTTATTAGAATTTAGGCAAGAATAAAGCTTAGGAAGCAAGTATAAACTTTCGAAATAAGAACTACAAATGTGTATAACCGATACACTTGCAGAAGACCTATATTTAGCATAAATCATTTTTATCACGGGTGCAAAATCATACAGCCTTGGGCGGAACCCAGTTTCGGAATTTTTGTTTCCTTTCAATTAAAAACGTGATCAGAATCTGTATTCCAGTTCATGGAAAAAACTAAATTAGTTTTTTTTGGTAAATTTCGATAATGATACGTTAACATCAAAACATCATGCATCCCCGCCATTAAATCGAAATAAGGTTAGATGGAGAGAATATGAGAAAATCTATCTGACCAAAAACGACTTTAAAATCGGTGCTAAGTAAACGGAGTGTTGTTGAAATATATTATTTTGCAGTCACTGCGCCAAAACCAGTCTTTATAAATACGGGCGCTCAATTACATAGTGTTACTTGGCGCTTATTGTTTTCTTTTATTTTCCTTCAAGTTTCGCTTAAATAATTTATTGTGAGCCAATTACAAAATCAAGGGGAGGGGGACTAAGTAATTGAGCAACAATATGTCTTACAATTTTATGGTTTGGTTAGTCGGTACTTTTAGAGTATTCACTGAATAATTCTGATATGCGTACGAATGTGCGCATTATTATAGTGCACAATTAATATAAATATCATGTTGTAACTCCTAATAAATTAAAGTACTTATTTATAACCAAAAACTTAAGTAAATAATACTAAAGTAGGCATTATATCTAAGACTTTTAAACAATTAGAAAATTGAGTTTTTTATTTTCAATTTTAATTACTGAATACATAAAATTTTAAGTAATAAAATAAACTATAAACTAAAAAAGGACTTTTAAAATTGAGTAGGAGCCTTTGTTTTGTTGAAGAAATTGTTATACAAGAATTAGAATTATATTATAAGTTTAGAATTAGCAGATTACAAACTGTTTTAGCTCTTTTTATATTTATAGAAAGGCAACTAGATAATTGAATCCAAATTTAAAAGAAAATTAAAAAGTTATAATTTCTAATTGGCACTTATCGTTAACTCACGATAATTGCCACTACCTAAGCTGGGAGAATTTTTATCGTCGAGACTGATGAGGAAAAGATTAGATATTGTTTAATTTCTGTTATATTATAACTGTCTACGATGGTTTTTTTAGGATTAAAGGAAAAGTATACAATATATACCCAAGTATCATAAAGTGTGATCACTTGTGGAACTAGCCTCACTTAATATATCATCATCATCTTAATCTAGTGAGCCACCGAGGAGTAATCATCTGACATAAGTGATTAAAAGTATATATTCGAGACGAATTGAAAGCGCACTATCGTGCGAAGTCAGACAATATATTTCAAAATATGTGCTATTGTTTTTTTTAGTAAAACGGAGAAAGTATAAATTTTACGTAATTGAAGCACCTTTAAAACTTACAATATTTCTGTAACAGATAAATGAAATATCATTTATTCTTCACAACATCTACATAAAAGTTAATCTGTTGACGCATTAAATAAACATTAAGATATATTTTGCGTTATGCGCGAATCCGAAGCGTCTGTCTCCGCTACATTCACCTGAACGGAGTTCCGTCTCAGAACGTGATTATGATTTGCTGCACACTACGGTTTTGTGCTTGGTGTTACGTGTAAACTTATATGTGACTTCAACCTTGTGATGGCGGTTCGTGATTACGATGGCAACCGTGACACTGGTGCGGGTCATGATAATGATGGTTCCATTTGAAGGTTTCCTTGGAGATTCTTAAGACTTGTAAAAAACGGAACGATCCCTTGTGGTTAGAATATGTTTTTTGTTGTCGTTGATTGTACTTTAGTATATATGGTTATTACATGTTACCTGTATAGCTTAAATTTCTAAGAAATGACGTTGCGCATTATATGATAATGATATCAATTATCAACTTGGTTTTACCTTCCCCTTTAGATAATTAAGAAGAACAACAAGGTTTTGTATTTCTTTTAATTTATTAATATTACGTATGTGTTTTAGTTAAATGTACGTGAGTGTGTAGCACCTAGTAATTACTTGTGATATTTCCAAAATTTTGTGCATATTGGGAATTGAATGAAAAAATCGTTTGAATTGAGTTTAGTTGACTAAGAGGCTAAGAGTGAGAGTCTCTCTGAGTGTAAGAGCCGTGCCCAGCAGTGGGCCAATAATGAGCTTTCGACAGGTATTATTGTGTTTATATATACGCGAGTAAAATTATATTCTTGTGAGCGTGCGGGAATTTGTATTCGGTTCACTTACTCTAATTGTTTCTCATGTCAGTTTCGAATGTTGTAAATAAAATACAATACAATAAAACTACATAATTTCATTAGCATCTTACATAAACAAGTTTTCACATGGATCGATTTTAGCTTAGAAATATGCACAAGGTATTCAACCGTTTCGTTGTAAGTTGCCGTACTTGGGAGTAAGTTTGCCCTCAGAGCGTTAGTACGGTGACCGTTATCCGGTCACCGCTACGCCAAACGCGACGTACGCCTTGTGGAAAACAACTATGGGGTACAAACACCGGAGTTCTACTAACAGTTCGTTTAAGAATGAGTCATTTGAAGGTGCAAGTACTTTTAAATCAAAATTTATATTTATCAATGATCTTATACCTATATGAAAGTCTCATGTTTGTCCAAATTAATTTTAAAACTAGTGAAATTTTGCACATATATGCAATTTGGCCCTTGAGAGATAACTTCACTTCTAAACTTTATAGGGACGAGTTGCCCAACCTTATCTTAAATAAACAAGAAATAATCAATTCCGTATCTTTTTCACTTATGTTCGTCAACTGTTTATCTTATGTTTGGCAGCTATTGATGAGGTTTAATGTGAGGATTTTTTTTTTGAAATATGAACATGTTCGAATTTCGACCAAACGGCAAACACAAGTAATTATTAATAGACGAAAAAGATACGTCTATGGTTTTCATGATATGGCTGCAAGTAGTTTTATTAACATGTATGTACTTATATATTTGTTATAAAAGTATTTTTGTACTACATTAAAGTATAAATACTCGTGTATACGAGAGCATGTTAACTAGACCAACGAGGAACATTGTACAGTTAGCAGATGTAACGTCTCAGTTGGATGACTTTAAATGTGTAAATGAATACCTACTTTATGGATTAAAATAAGAAATAAAATTAAATTAAACATACTTAAAATTCTTTTGTGTGGTCAACGCCACGAATATACTCAAATAATATAATCAGACAAAAGAACGTCTAATTTAATTATGAGTATTTTAGATTGACCGGTTAGCAATGTCCACAGAGTGCGATACGCTTCAGAACATACACAGTACGTTTAATTTAGCCTCTTATATTAGAACAGAATTATACTGTTTTATATAAGTATAGGTATTCTCCGTGAACAGTTGTACTGTCGCTGTCTAATTATGGATAATTTGATAGCATCTTGTCTATACTTTGAAAGAAAGCATGAAACATTTATTTTGATAGTTATCCTACATAACTTTTTCAAGATATAAATTAATCATACAATATACAAAACAAAATAAAAATAGGACAGGATAAACGAAACTTTGAGTGTTTTGTTCATTTACTAACAAACAGGACTTTTTGAACGCATGTTGTCAGAACAGACCAAGGTTGAAATGAGCTCTTAAAGTAATTAGTTTAATTACCGAGTCGAGGAAATGGCACGCAATTGGCGGTGTGCAGAGCATCCTTCCCAGCCCTGATGAGATTCGCGTCAGCGCGATTTCGCTACAGCCTCCAATAAATTATACGCCACAAACTATATAGTAAGTGCTTATTTCCCGTCAAACTGGTTCAAATACTGCTATTCGTCTGCTAATCTGTACATTGCGATACTTAATTAATTAGAAAATTATATTAACGGTACCTCCAATAAATACATCACATCCTTAATAACTATTAAGGTTGATAACCAATAAAATTTAATGTCTGTCAGTAATTAGTAATAACACATTGTACTCGTAGTGTAGAAAAAAGAATGAAATCTATATAGGTACATGTTTTAATATAATATGCAGAAATGACAACTTTTTTTGTTATTTGTGTCTTAATGGATAAATAATAAAATTACTTAAATTGTTTTATTATTTATAAATTAATTTGTATTTATTGAACGCTATTTTATTTAACGTACTTCTATTTTATTTTTAAGGGTGTGCTTATCACAGTTTAATTTGTCATGTTTTTTATTTTCAATATTTATTATACTATACTATTATATATAAATCTTAACTCTCATATTTAATATGTACAGATATAAATTAAGTCCACGTCAAATGTATTAGATTGATTTATATGAACAGTTCAAAATTTACACAATGCGCGCGTTGATGTCTTCAATATGGGACACGGGACGTCAAATGGGCCGAGTTAGAGTAGCGTAGGTTTGAAACTTATGCTTAAAAATTACACCAATGTATGTGACTTTTAGGATGATCATCTTTTTAATATAATATGTGAGTATCAAACGATTTAGTTACGCTCGTTGTTAATAAACAATCTGTCTACCAAAGATCGAAATTTAATAATTTCTAGTAGTTTTGACAGTCAAATATCGAACTTTGACATGAAGTAGCATTGGATAGATTGATTATTAATAATAGGTGCTAATGGCAAGTGGCCACTGTTATCTAACTTAGCTCAAACATAGTTGCCTTACTACCCATTAGAACTAAGTTGGAATATCTTGTACAAGTTCTCTCGTGTTTAACACTACTTTCATAATACAGATGTAACGATGATGTCCCCACAATAAAACCATGAAAAGTTCTACTACGTTAAAACCTTATTAACACGAATATTAAGGCTTGCGCTCTAGTGATTTTCATCTCCGCGTATTACTCATTAATACTTGAACTAACAGGGAAATATAATACATGAAATGTTATTCTAGCGTAACGTTTAAATTACTCCTTTAACGCATATTTGGTACGTTTACTTACAAAATGTATACGATTCAGAGTAATTAGACTAAAGCTTAGGCGCGACTAAAAACTTTGGATTTACCGGTATATCATTACCGTAATGGCAATGATAAATGTTTATTGAGTTATAAAATTGAACGTCTGTGCAATCGTGTACGCTATGCCATGAATAGGACGTCTTAAAGTTAATATCAAATTAAATAACTATAAAAGTTCAGTGTGCAATACAATCGGATTCTACACGCCTCAATACGACTCGTCTTTGAATAGATCTTTAAAAATAGCTGTAATTGGCGTTGGTGAAAAAAACGAAGAATGCTTATTGATCTCTGGCTCACTCCGCTCTGCCGCCGTCCGATGGGGATGCTAATAGATACACAGAAGCTGTGCTCGTTTTTTATTTAATTCGTTGGCATTTAGATTGCCCTTCTCAACTTAATACCAGTCATGCTAAATGAATAGCTCTTATATTTGAATCATTAAGGTAAACGAGTTTTAGGTTTTTAGAAGAAAGTCAGAATTTTAAACTAACCTGACATAATGCCGAGATAAGTTTAAATATTTACTTATTAAAAATAATTCGTAGGTTCATTGACTTTTTATGGAAAAATCCATGTGCATCTTAAATCACATGAATATAAAAAGAAAGGAAAGTATAGGAGTAAAATACTAGTTTTATATGATATACAGCAAATAAAACTTTTCGTTCGGCGTTTGCCAACATGACCGGTTTGGCGTTAGCGTTTATCACCCTTGCAATTTTATAATCGGGTATAGAGTTCAGGTTGGGCATGCAAAAGCTCGGATATTGCCGCGACGGCGGCGGCAAGGGGTGAAGGGGGCGGAGCGAGCAGCGCGCGCTACAGCCTGCGCCTGCGCCGCGGTGAACAGTCTCTGTTCGACCAGTATATCGGTCGTACGTGCGTACCGACGTGCGTTGCTACTAAATTCCGTCCTACGTGTGTTCGTTGCAATCCGCTCCGATTCTTGGAGTGTAGGTGAAGTGTTGTGATGGTGTGTTTTTAGCCATACAAACGAAAAGTGTATCGCTACAAAGTATCACTGTCGACGGTGCGTTGCTGATTCCACGGGGCTGACTAACGGCTGTTCGCCTAGCGAGGGAAGGCGGATCGCTTGCACCGGGAGGAATGAGCCCCGTACACCACCGCTCCCATACTCACCGATGATCTCAAGGTTGGCATCTCGCACTTAGTTTACCGAGGCGTGTCGCAACTCCACACGGGCCGACCCCCGACCGCTCGCATTCTCTTCTTTTCACATCTGATCGCATTACAATAACATTTGTTCTAAACTTCTGTTCGTTCCATTCACTTCATAAATATTTAACACAGTAATCCATGCTTAACGTTTAAAGTAAAACTTAAAAACGTTTTCTTACTAGACTATTTTAATTCTAATTGGCTTGTTCCAGTTATTACTATGTAAGATACTGATACTTACTACTGGTATAACTGGAGATTTCATGAACTTCATGGCTGGTTAATTTATGTTTTATTGTAATTAAAAAGCTTATAATATCAGTCAAGTTAAATTTTTAAATGACTTATAAATACACCTGCATGACCATGTATACAAAAACCATTTACTTATTAATGAGTCATTTTAACTATTGCGAAAGTGATATGTACCGAAAGTTATCGGAGTAAGTGCCAAAGCCTTCGTAATCACGTTATTACAAAACAAGGCGGTCAGTAACACTAGATGGCGCTCACGACTTACTTATGTAAGTTGACTGGCTCCTTCATCTCCTTATAGAACTAGCCGATTTCTTTACAGGCATCTAATGCATGCATAACGAGTGTGACGTAACTAGGAACTGTTGACCGGTTGATCTTTATTAACTAGCTCGTTTGTTCACATGGTAACATATCATGGGGTACTCGGAACCATACATCTTATATTAAGAAAAAACATATCACTAATGACTTTCTGATTTATTCCTATACGAAATACATATATGAAAGTAGACATACAAGTGGCTAACTACTCTATAAGATTAAGAACACCATGCCGTTTACAATTAAAGCTTTCTCCCCTGAATTCGAATATAGACGTAATGACAGTTAAATCGATAACTTTTCCATTGCATAACATAAATGTCGTTTATGATTTAAAATAACTTAAATTAAGTACGTCATAATAAAGGTTAATACTAAATAACAGTAACAAAAAACAAGTATAATACGTTCAAAAACATGTTTTTAAAGGTATCCTCATCTTTAAACTTACAGTTAAAATACTATAATATAAAGTTTCGGGTGTTAATCACTTTATTTTCCTGTCGTATATTATTATTTTTATTATATTTTATTTATGTAAAAGAGAGAGATTTATAAAAAAAAATCTTAAAGGTATGTGAAGTCTACCAATACGCACTTGGCCAGCGCGGTGGACTATGGCCTAATCCTTCTCATTCTGAGAGGAGACACGTGCCCAGCAGTGGGACAGTAATGGGTTGATGATGATGATATTAAACCTAAAAGCAATATTAACATTACACTTACAGCGCTCAAGTCGTATGTATACTTTATTTTTAATGGTAAAACGGAACCCCATTAATATGCCCCCGCCGTCTGTCCGTCTTTCCGTCAGGGTTCTATCCATTAAACCGTAATATTTCCTAATGAAATGTGCACTTAGTCCTCAGAGTTCTTATTAATTATTTATAAGAGTTCTTATTAACTTAAAGGTATATGGAGTCTACGTCCCGCATTTGACCAAGGTCGAAGTATCATTTTATTGTAATTAATGGATGATACGAGTACATGACCAATGTTATTTTTATAGTTGAAATTATTCATTGTATATTATTGTCTTAATTAAAAAGCTGATCTTTTAGCTTCTATCATTCATCTATGTACTAGCCAGTTCCATTCATACACACATTTATATGCAAGTTAATTCGAAATTTCATCTTATACCAGATGATAGAATGCACATAACTTTCTATGAATTTTATGGTGTATGACTTTATAGTTATAAAGACGTATAATTTTCTTATATTTTGAAAGTAAAAGTTTAAAAGTAATTATTTAGGAATCCTAGACGACCATATTTAATTATTTACTGTACATACTGTACATTAATCTTGACTAATGTGTATACAGTAGGTTAAATCAATTTCATTTTATGAGATAGTTTGTCTTTTTCGTATAATAATATTTAGACGCTGCCTTAATTAAATTACTTGGACCTTTTCAACTTGATAAATCTTCTAACTAATAGAGTTAAGCGAGACTCTACATTTATAAAATATGATGTGGAATGAAAATAAACACGAAATAAATCAACAGATTGATTAAACTAATAAATTAAAAAATAAATAATAATATAACTAATTAGTTTAAAAAAATCAATAAAATCTAGTAGGTTATTAAGAAACGGAACACCATTGTTATTAGAATAACACGATGTCCTCTAAAGTATAGAGTCTAAACGTGTATAATAGCGTTAGAAAGGTTCGCTAGATTTAAATAATAGACTGCCAGCTAAATAGCTAGATTCATTACTCATTGAATAAATTTCAATATAATGAAATACGAAAACAATGTTTAGTTATTATGAAAAATTTTATGAATATACATACGAGCAATATATGATCAACATAATTATTATCAATTGTATATCTTACCCACCTATTGTATTTTTTTATTGCTAATTAATTAATTCTAGTAGCTATTAGCTTCGTGGTATCGATATTAGGTACGTATTAATGACAAAATTATAAATATTTTAACTAAGTCTCTCAAGTCTGTTCAAAATCTGATCAAGCTCAGAGGGATATAGATTGCACGACATAAAGTCCTGAGTATCGGTGTAATGTTCATCAACACAATTGTATTTAACTTTTTTATTAAACGAGGAGTCTGCCATTGCCAAGTGCCAGTTAAAGAGTCGTCAAAACGGACTCGGTACTTATGGAGATTAACCGGAAAACAGATAGGTAGACGGACAGACAAACAGACATAAAAAATATTATATTTTATCATAAGTACTTATAGATAAGTATAGATATCTCGCCTTGTAATTATTAAACGGCTGACAATTCTGTCAGCCATTAAATGGCTGTCATGGTGTAATTTACGAAATTTCGAGTTCTTGTTTGCAAAAACACGAAATCGAAAAAATGATCTAAAAACTACATTTTTTTAATATTTTTCAAATACGAAAATAGATGACAGTGACAATTTCAATTGTCAAAACTGGTTACATTTTCTTATTAGGGGTGAGTAATCTTCACTAATCTATGTAAGTACTGTATACTTTTTACAAACAGACACTAAGTTTTGAGAGTGTAGTTTCAGCGAAATATCATCTTAATAAATATTTATAGTGTAATAAAATTATATTATCAATTATGGAGTCGAAAAGACACCTGAAAATAATTAGTTATATACATATTTATAAGCAATTTTGATAATAAGTACTTACCTACATAGATGTTCTTCATTGCTTTTCCTCTCAACCGAGACCGGAGTATCTAGGAAATAGATATAAATTGTTTACGGATATTCTACATGTGAAACTGATACACATAATATTATCCGGTCTATCTATTATACGGTCAAATGAAAATATCTGTAGAGCTTATTTTACTTGGAGTCGATTAGTGTATGGTAATACCGTGCATAGAGACGGCCACGTCAACTCTTCCCGATAAGTTTATGTAACTTAGCTCGTGATCTTGCATATGAGAGAACAGTACAAGAGTAAAGATAAAGAAAGAGTACAATTACAAGAGTAAAGAGAAAGAAGGCCAAAATTTTCTTCTTTTTTCCCTTTTGAATAATGAACAGAATATATTCGTTTTTTACAATGTTTTTTATAAGAATTTTTTTATAAAATTACACTGCTACGTACACTCTATACTACTACTGGGAAAGATCTGTACCCTTACCATGAGTTTTTACGTTTTGACAAATATGACTGTTTTGGTATTTGTTTACGTATTTGCCCATACAATTTCCAATCAGTGCCGCTAGCGGATTGTATCAGAACTATAGTGTCAGTAACGTAACATTAAATGTCTAAATTGACAAAATGGTGCTTTATGTTTTGTCTCTCTTTTCTGCGAACATGTGAGGCAGACAAAAAGACTTACTTATTGTTACGTTTACTCAGTCTACTGAAGCAAACGGAACAGAATAATGGATTGAGTAAACATAACGTAAAATTGTAGGATGTTTTGAAAACTCATGGTAAGGGTACTGGTACATATTCCAACATATTGCCAAAGTGCAGATCAATCTACGTTTAATTGAATAATGTTAGATTTATTTTAAATTCACAATTAGTTTTCTGCCGTCATTAAATTAATGAAAATTAACTACAGTAACAACTCTCTATGGTGTAGAAGAATGTATAGACAAGAATTGTGTATAGTACAGAGCCATTTCTTAATAGAATATAGATTAATAATAAATTTTCAATTTATTATGCCCTTAATTTTGAATAGTTTAAAATTTTCGCATAGAAATTCTACAGGACTCTACAAACTCTACCTTCTCGTCTATAAGATTGCGCCTTTTAAGATTACCCCCGACAAATACCGTTTGGAATAGATCATTATATTTTATGATCAATAATAATTAATAGCTTATGATAGATAATTGATATCTCAGAAATAAAGCTTTAATTTGGTTATATCTATAAAAATATTACAAATATAAATCAGCGGCGTGATGTAAGTTAAAGTTTAAATCTAGAAATCGCGATACATTGACGACGTAGTTCGCCTTGGTCTGAATGTTTATCGTTCTTACATTTGCAAATTTTTAACATATATGTATATTATACATACATTTGTAAACGGCATTGTAAATGTCAACAGTCATTATCGATGCAAGTCTATTTGTACACGTACTAAAATATATTTATTGTTACTTTATTACAAGTTTCCGGAAGTATTGTAACTTTTCAGATCAGACAGATATATTTACATTATGAACCAAACGAATTATGTTCTTAATAGCGTTAAAATTTATGTTTTCCTTGTATCCTATACGAAATAAGATAATGTATCTAAAATTTTATAAGTGTTAAAAGTGAAATTGATTGTAGTATTTCCAAGGAAAGATGAAGTCATGTAGACGTAGGCGGGTTGCAAAACGGCCGCTATATAACTGCTAAGTTTAAACTTCATATGAATGATCATATCAATCAAGTTAATATGATTTTTAAGCTATATGGATGGGATGTGGATACATGTAGTACACGACCAGTGAAGTGCATTAGATGTAAATATATTTAAGTTCCAATTTATTTAAGGTATGCTTTCTAGCAATACACGTTACTCGTATATTGTATATGTAAATTTATTATTATTAAATTATAAAAAAATGGAAAGAGCGGAAATGTATAAAATTTGTATCACTTTAGATACCTAAAATTCGGTATATGTAAAATTTCTTTAACGTACAGTTACAAGCATTTTTATTTCGACGATAAATACAGCACTGAATGGGTAAAGTAGTATTCACCACCGAATAGAACCACGTGTGAGTACCTGCTGGAGGTTGCGCCCGAGCGTGGCGCCGCTAAACAAATACGCCAAGGCCCCATTGTTCTTAATCAGAGGTTCTCAAACTTAATTCATGTATTGGCCAGTTTTTAAATCGATTATTTTTAGCGCCCGTCAAAATTCGGCGAAAAAATAAAAGATTCTACTTTTTTATTGAAGATAGTAGAACAATTTCTACTATCTTCAATTAAAAAACCAACACAGTACCTCAGGTAGGATTTTAATTTTATCTGATCATCAGGTGTATTGTATGCTTGTCTGCGTCTTCTATATTACGTTAAAAAATCTGTCTCTAATATAAGTCGGAGAAAAAAAAATGTGGCTGCGAAATAAAAGAGCCCATCAATGCCGCCCCAATTTATTTAAATATTCGCCGTATCTTCATGAGCCACAAGGGGCCGTTTACTTTGAGAAACGCTGTCCTTATTACAATCGCTTACTTTGAGAAACACTGTGCTTAATGCAATCTATTCCCACAAAGTGGTTAATTGTAATCAACCACCGATCAAGAAGGTTTTCTTTTAACATTTCGACATACCCATTATTCTCTACCTTGTTGAGAATTGATATCGTTTGTGGTTCTTACATGATTTTAGTTTTATAACTCTCAGAATGTGTAAAAGTGAAACCTCTAAAGAAACAATGTATATAAATATAGTTTTGCTTTTTAAAATTTTTACATTTCCTATTACACGATTGATTAGTTAAATAAATTATAAAAAAATATATAATATCTTATAGAACTTAATTTAATAATTGGGCTAATCTTAGTTTGTCCCCTTAAAAAGTTTACAATACCATAGGTACATACATGCATCTATATGATACCTAGATATAGTTGTGATAAATCATATTATTAAAGATTTCAAAAACTTATACAATATTTGATACAATGCACATGAATTAGGTATAACCTAAATTGTGTTTAAACTATCAAAACAATTCTTACCAAGTTTCTAACACAAATGAATTACATACCTACTTAATTCCTTATTGTTAAGCGGTATACTCGGTGTGGAGGCAACAGTCATTATGAGTAATTATTCTGCAAACCTACAAAAACGAGTGGTTTTAATTATGAAAATATTCAATATGGCCATCTACCATAACGTTTAATGGGAAAATTTCAGTTAGGTTACTTTCACGTCAAATAACTGTCTTTTACAACCGACTTCAACGAATATATGTTACATGATAACAAGTGGTATAATTATTACACAGTTTTTATTCCGTTTTCATATGCTTGCCAAATATGGTCCTTCGAGCCGTATCATAAAAACCTTCCCACGCTTTAAAATATGGTATTAATTTTACAAAAACACGATATCAGGATCGTTTTGTAGCGAGTAACGCTGCGGTCACACCGCAGCTGACGGTACGCTGCCACCATTAAGCCACCTGTCGCGGGCCGTGGCCGCTCGAGCGACCGCCCCGTTATGTCATTCCATACCACTATAATACTACAATCCATCCCACACTCTCACGCACAACTCATCAATCTCTCGTGAGAAATTTGAAATAAATGTTTCTTTTTATTAAAGGTCCCGTAGGTCTTTGCTGTGCAATTGCGGTAGACGGTTGAAGCTAAATGTAGTACTTGTTCATGTTTATGTGTTTCTTACACCATATTGCACGGTATTTTATATTTAGTGAAAGAATAAAAGCAAAATACATTTTTGGTACATACTGTAACATTTGTTAAAATAACATGTTTTTCTATGTGGCTTTCTTTTAAAGCTTCTAAATATTTAGTTAACTGAGCTTTATTTCATTAATATTGTAAAAGAAAAAATAATGTGGCAACGGTGTTATGTATGTATTACTTACCAATACATCAAACAAATAGTCGAATATATAATATCTGTATCTAACTGTCTACTAACAATAAAATTTTAATGTATTTGTAGTTTTGCGCGAATACAAATGACATACGAGTACAATTACCTATTTATTTAACACTTCATACTCATAATTTAAGTCAGAAATATTTTTAAATTTAAGGCGTAATGGTATTTTTACTACTCTCTCCTTATGATACTTACATTTGGAAAAAACAATTTATGTAACAAAATATGAAGAAATAATACATAAAGTGTATTATCGGCTGATTGAATGACTCTACATAAAGCGTAGAATTCATTCACATAATGGGCAGTAGTTAGTGTAGTACGAATACAGTTAAATGACTTTGTATTCTATGTTCACGTTATCATACGTGATCTAACTGATGACGTTCACGTTGACGTGTAACGTGATATATCTAAACTATTTTAAAAAATAATTCAGTTAAGTTAAATGTTCAGTGCGGTATAAAAAAGTTATTATGGGTTTGTAATGTTATTCAAGCCTTATCAACAATCAGTTGGTAGTTGATTCTATGCATCCAAGGACCTATTAAGAAGGCATTGAGATGAAATCAAACTCATCTTGAAGGTCTTGAAGTCATGTAATAATATAGTCACATAAACGGTACAGAGTAACGATATAACAATTATACGTAAGTAAGTTCACACTAGTGATTAGAAGTATTATAACTACACAAGTATCTCCGTTATTCGACTGCTCTTGCTGAAGTCTCCGACCAGAATGTCGCTCTCTGTTAATTCGAGCGCCGCCAAGGTGTCGTCCCCACTTCACCTACCCGCATCTGTTTTTAAACTGTAGTATCAAATGAGTCACTTATTACTTTAATGTAACGTTATAAAAATGTGATATCGTTAATATCCAAGCTTCTTATTAACGACGATAACATTCGGCCGTCCTGCTCACACGTTCGTCCTCGATCGTGTATGGTCTGATGCAAGAGCTGCAAAAGAAAACCAGTTGTTTAATGCCTAAGTCCAGAAGAGTTACACATTTTCTTGTAATACCGACTCGCACGTAAGAGGCCCGAACTGTTTATCAAAAACATGGCTTAAACTCTACGCATTTTCTTGCAATACCGACTCGCATGTAAAAAGCCCGAACTGTTGATCCGAACCAAGGCTTAAACTAGGTGATGTTCATATAGAATCACACTAGTTGTGTATTACCTAGGTTATAAATCTGCCCCAACAGTGTTCACCACGGATTTCTGTTGCAGGCATAGTTCATAAGGACTCTTTACATAAATGTCATATGCGCGACAGGTATTGAAGCGAATGCATTAGACCATTGTTAAATAATAAAACACACGGTTATAACTAGGTGATGTTCATATAGGATCACTCTAGTCATGTATCACCGCAGTTTTTATACCTTGTTTACGATAACATTCGGCCAGTGCTCAACTCAAATTTACTCTAAAAATGCAATATTCACTCAATGTAATACATCCACCCAACATACATACATACATACACCCAACCATATGCATCACCAAGAGACACCCGCGAACATTACACTGCTCGAGGCATCTGCACTAATCCATCTTAACTACAGATAAATAAAAATCAAACTAAAAAAGTTTCCTACACCTACAGTAATGACAACATCTAGCTGCCCACTTTACTTATGTCTGGATTCTAAGTCCAATAGTTAAATCTCCAACAACTATTGATTCGATAAAGTTACGCATCAGAATAACGACGTTAATCTTATTAGTCCATTTCGGAATGCTCAACAACCTGTTCAATAACTGTTATACTGATAGATAGATAGATCTATAGTTGGCCACTAAATGAATCTGTGCGACTCAAAATACTATTATAAAATTATTTTATTACTACTTAGTACTTCTTTTAATTATTACAATGTTATTTTATACAAATAGTTGCCTTTCCAATGTACGTCTTTTATCAACTGATGAAGCAGTATCAAAATAATAATATATCGTGAATATTTGAAATGAATGATATCAAAGTTAAAGACTAAATAATGGTAAACAAACCATGAATTTCACACAATATAACACGTATAAGTTGTATGAACCCAATTTTTTTACGTTATTTATCACAAATTCAAATTATTTCTTTCAAAGTAGGGCCACATAACCCACTTTTGAAAGTCAGAAAGAAATTTCATTACATTAAATTGAATTTATATTCAGTTATAATAATACATACTATTACATGAATTTCAAAATTTAATTAACAAAGCAAAGGACCCATGCGTTCACGTCAGCGACATACTTGTCAATTGTGTATGGCTTAACTACTTAACTTTTTTTTTTTTTTATTTCACCAAAAGTTTTAAATTAAGATTCCCATAAGGAAGTTATAGTTTGGGCTATTTTACTGTAAAAGTTATGCATTATACTAAGGAAGATTTGCTAGACTTTACGCAAACGTCGTTTTTAAAAAAAACAAAATCAAATAATGTTATGGAAAGAATAAACACATTAAAATGGTCCGTTAATCTAAACGGAGTTTAAACAGACCTTGTCTTACATTGAGTTCCTCGGAAGCGGATTTTTTTTTCCGTAGGTAGTTATCAAACGGATAGTGTTATTGAATACACACTCGTAAACTACCTACCAAGAAAAATGACTTCAGAAACCGGCCATTATTTAACTATACTTATTTGTGTCTACAACTGATAAAAGATTTTTTTTTAAACACGCTTTTATTTTTGCCACGCTTTTATTAACTTGACCTGTATGTAACGGAATATTTGAATTCGATTTTTACCTACTTTGAACGGTCAGATTTATTTAAAAATTTTGAAATACTTATGACATGACATGATTTTAATAATCTTGTCCGATTCTAATTTTGTCTCATCACGATCGTCAGATTTAAAACTATAACTGTTTTACATAACATGTGGCTCCTTATCAATCACAACCTAAAATTTCTATGACCTGAAAAAGGTCTATTAAAGTTGATCATGATTTTATACCAGCCAGCCAAACAAACAGTTAGTCAAACTATCTTATGATACACCTTATTACCGAACAATTCATATTTATTATATATATTTCAAACGCCTCGGCTTCACCTGACTTTTATATAGTTTGTAATAAAAATTATATTAGTGCGTAATATCTGTATAGATTATATTAATATAATATGTATCATTTACAACCAACACTCTCAAGGAGATGCTCGATGTTTCTATAGAGAAAACCTAGACATGACGCAATTGTGAACCGTATGAAATTTATATGAAAAGTAAATTATTGTATAAGAAAATCCCATCGAAATGTACCTATGCTTTTATTTGATTACATTATTATTCATTTGGCTATGATATACATATAATAAGAATGAAATCTTCACGTGTTTACATCGAATATATTTGAAAAAGAAAAATTGTCTGTCGGTTTGTATGTTTGAAAATGCATTAAAACCAAAACTACGAAGTTGATGTCAAAAGTATACATTTTTTTTAAAAACATTACATGACCAGGTAATGGAGAATTCCAAATTACTAACGTACTCCGTGATCTTGACAGAGGGCATTGTATAATTCAAATTATATTTTGAATCCACATGAACAAAGTCGCAGGCAAGACTCGTTTTAAAAATGCAATTCAAATTATATTCTGACTCCACATGAACAAAGTCGCAGGCAAGACTCATTTTAAATATGGTATACAAGAGACTATCTAAATTTATGTAGGCTTCAGTGACCGTTTCTCACTTAATACGTATAATAACTTAATTGCTGTAACTTGTAAATAGAACTAAGCTCAAGTTATAAAAGCATCAATTTATTATTATTATTATTATTATTTTACTTAAAATAATTTATTCTCAATCCCATACAAAGTGGATCCCGTTTATCATTTCGTAAATGGCTCATATAATTGATAATATCGATAGTCTAAGCGTCTCAACGTTTAAGGTACAAACTTCATTTACCAGTATTTGATAGTGCCCAATTTTCAAACCAAAAGGACGTGTAATGTGTCAAATTCAAATTGAAATTTAAAGATTTAAAATTACGAGATGTAAAGAAATATTAATACAAAACGAAACGTTGCATACTAAATTTAAAACAGACATTTAATATTATGTATAAGTGAGTCAGTCAGAAGTAGAATGGGAGATAAGAGAGATATTTTTATATATAATATTCCAAAGACCGCTGCGCATAAGTTTCTCAGTTTTCTTATAGATCATTAACTAATGTGCATTTATACTTTATGGGAGTCAAAACACAGTAGTACACAGTACTGCGTGAATTCGCCTAGAATTGATGGAAATCTAAATTTGGCAACGTACGTATGCTTCTTTCATAACAATTACGTATCAAGTATATGAAATCAAAAGGAAACTTTCATTGATTTATAAAATGAAAATGTGAACAATGTAGATGTGAATGCAAGTTTATTTTTAAATATAGTCAATTAATATCCAAAAAAAAAAAAACAATAAACCTTAAACTCATTTACCATTTCCCTCCTGGGTACACTCAGCCACTCAATACCGTGGTCGTGATACTTTTTTGCAGGCAGTTAAATATGTACCACGTAGATATTATACATTTCTGTACAATTATGAATAATCAAAATTTTGCAACTTAATAAACGTGTCACTTATATCAAGTAGGTATACTGTACTCTGTAACTGCGTTTGTTGCTACCGCATAGTCCCTTCCATACAATAATAACAAACGCATATACGTAAACCCCGTTTGAAACATTAAAAGTTATCAAAAATAAATTCAAATCTAACCTGTATGCAATTTCTGGCGTACATTAGCCTATATTAACAACCATTAGGTTCCCATATCTATAAAGCCTGACATTTAAGATTAAAGATCCTTAAAATATTTTCATAAGTACGTGTATTTCTATATATTTCAAAGTAGGTGTAACTTTAGAACAATTAGGATTTACTTTTTACACCACAGAATTTAACCAAATGGACAGATTTACCACAAGAACTGCCTTGCAAAATTACTTTTAGACACTTCTTCACAGAAAATGCACTTATTTTGAAGTAAACACCTCAGTTTACAATGTTAACAAGTAATTTGATAAGAGTAAAGTTTGTTCACAAAATTTAAGTATATCATTTTCAGAGGGTATTAACATTTCATTGAATTACTAGTCTCAATCTATCCATTTTCTTAATTCAAATGAGTTTTCCCTTACATCAACGACATTTATCTACCCCCATTTTTACTTATTCTACCAAGATGAATTCACATATGACATAATAATGTTTTAACTCACGGTTTTTATTCCTGTGTCAAGTATGTTCGTACTTACGAATCGCCGTCCATGATTGTGAGCTGGTTCTTGTACACTTCTGATGAAATCAAACTCATCTTGAAGGTCTTGAAGTCATGTAATAATATAGTCACATAAACGGTACAGAGTAACGATATAACAATTATACGTAAGTAAGTTCACACTAGTGATTAGAAGTATTATAACTACACAAGTATCTCCGTTATTCGACTGCTCTTGCTGAAGTCTCCGACCAGAATGTCGCTCTCTGTTAATTCGAGCGCCGCCAAGGTGTCGTCCCCACTTCACCTACCCGCATCTGTTTTTAAACTGTAGTATCAAATGAGTCACTTATTACTTTAATGTAACGTTATAAAAATGTGATATCGTTAATATCCAAGCTTCTTATTAACGACGATAACAGAGACATACAACATAATTATAATGCATCAAGAGAACAGACGCTGTTACAGTATGCAAATCTATTTTTCTCATTCTAGTGACAACCTGAATTGGTTAACGATCAAGGATCTTACATGTGTTGTTTACACTTGATGTGTTCTACAATTACCGTTAAATATGACGATCTACTTGTGTTAAAATAATTCGTTTCTCTAATAATTTTGTTAATTTTACAATTTTATAGGTTAGTTTCGAAATCAGTGAATAATGAAGCGACATAGTAAGTTAAGTCAGAAAAGAAATCATTATATTTTATTGGTCTTAAAAAGTTTTTTATAAATATGTACACTCATTAAGCATAGGATTTTTTGCATTTAATAACTATATTCATTAATTTAAAATAAATTATTCAATTTCTAAGTTACACAATTGGTATGAATTACAGTCATTTTTCTAGGAGGTTTCTTGGTCTAGAGGTTGTCTGAATCGGAGATATGCGTCACTTATTTCCTGGTAGAAACTAATTTCTAGAAACACTTGCTTTCGATGTAAAGGAAAATATCCAAAATTTTCCATTATATTCTTAGATTCAAAGCATGTGAAATGTACGAACACATATACAATAGCTGGCGTAGGAATCATTTAAATTGTAAGAGATATGTGTAATATATTAGACAATGGCTTGGTAATGACAATTTAAGTATATAATACTATTCATTTATGACAAGCTTCCTGTATCTATAAAAATATTGTAAACATTTTCCACCCTTTAGTTCCTTATAACTATTTATCTGCCAAACTACTCATGTGGCATTGTCGACTCTACCATCAAGCTCTACACATTTACTTACCACGACACCTTTTTATGGTGACTAAATATTAATACAATAACACTATTTATTGCCTAGTACCTTCATTTTAGTAAAATTAATGACATACAATGATTGATAAGTAAAAGTTTAGTTCCCATGCCTTAGTAAACAATTATGTTTTTTAATTAGTTTAACTTGACTATATATGGTAAAATTCATAGGAGGTCTGACTCATATCCACTATAATATAAACAGGTATGACACATTGATAAAACTCTCAGTGTATTTGTTCTTGTGTAAATAAGACAATTGACTATAAATATGTAGGACACATTGTACTAGAAAAGCATAAAAAATACTGTGATATTTTCTTAATCTATTGTTTATTATTTCACATTAATTTTGACAAGCTGTTAAGTTTTTAATGGTAGACTCAAAGCAATTAAAAATACAAGTATTATGTTTAGTGCTTAGGAAAGTATAACGTTCTTCCTAAAGGAAAGATGTTAAGACTTCCTAAAGTAAAGAGGATATCTATGCATCTAATTGGTGCCTATTCTCCATATTATACAACAGATGAGGCTTCTTAGTAATCAGTATGTAGAAAGATTTTTCCCTTAATTACCGCATACGGGTAGATTTTGCTGGAGTTCTTACTAGTCATAGATTTTACGAAATTGTTTATAAGATAGCGATATATCACTTATTAGCGTCTACCGGTTACATCTACCTGACTAGCGCACGTCAATTTAGATTGTAATTTATTTTAATTATGCACATTTTATAGGCTATTGTCTGAACAGGAACTAATTAATACTCAATAATAGCTTCACATTTTAATATTAGGTTGTAGTAACACGTGTATGCAGTCCACCTGATGGTGTGTTACTGGTGCCCATGGACTTCTGTAACAAATTTAATGTAGAACACGGGGTCTATCTAAGCCGACGAAAGATACATTGATAGTTCTAAGGCCTTGGATGGTCGCCTAAATCAGCGTTCATCCACATCTTCTAGTAAATCCCAAGAAAGCGCTAGAAAAAGATGTGGCTGTTTTAGATACTTTCCCAGTTAAACGGAGCCAGTTCTACCATCGTCAGATATTCATGAATAAAAATACTTACATTCAAATCATAGGTTTTATGAAGAACAATAAAACAGTTGTTCAATTATTTATCATTTAAAAAGTTGGTCAAATACACATAATAAAAATGTCGAAAGTTAACAAAATCATACTTCGATTTTGCCGAATTGCCGAAATCGAAAGCAATGTTAGTAAAAAAACCTAGTACTTTTCCTTGTTAGTCTTTTTTAAAATAAAAAGTGTGAGAGATGTTTGTTCTTTAGAAAGTTTTTATACAGCGTAGTCAATACCCTTACTTATAACCAATAATTCTTTAATACCTTCAATATATTCAATTACTTTTTTCTTGCCTCATTGCCCCTAAGACCTTTTAAGTATTTCGTTTTTCTATGGCTCATGGCAGTCACGATCTCCAGTACATTACTGGTAATTGAATATATAATATTAATAGTAGATGGTTGAGAAGGCTGCTTGATTATTCTGGACGCGAGCGGGCGCGCCGTCGGCGTCCGTTGCCGTCACCGGAACTCGTATACATGAACCGCTCTTTCTCCTTTAATAGATGATATCGTCATCGGAACACGCACGATTTGCCGGCCCCAGTCTACCATCGCCTTACGCCTAAAAGATTCATTTGTCAGATATAAATGACTGTGATCATTTTCGGAACCTTTCAAAACGGCACATCATCAGCAACAATCGAGTGTCCGGTCATTCATGAGCATTGAAACGGAAATTTATCTAAGTTTTGTGGGTATGAAAAAAATAACGTAGTCATTTCCTTCTATTTAAACGTTAGCTAGTCACAACAGCTACCTACATTTGGTGTGTGGCTGCAACTTAAGCTACAACAGTGAACTGCAATTATACTTACTGATTTTGGTATATCATTAACATTTTTCATTCTGGTTGAACATAAAATATTGAAACGGCGACTAAAATAGAGGAAAAATACGTATTATCGATAACATATGTTGTTATTGTGATGTATTTTTCCATTAGGTGCAAAACATTGTGCCAAATATCACCGTAGGATGAACATAGCTAAGATGAGTTTTGATTTTACTAAAAATATCGTTAAGAAAATGTTACGAATTAACTACAAGAAAGTGTCAAAAATAACAAATTACAAAGTGATGACGGAAATTAGATTCTTAAGAATAAAAAGGCAAAAAACAGTTAAGAAGTGGTTCACTATAGAAAAAAATCATCCGTGGCGCAGACAATATGGGTTCGACTCAAGAGGCCGTTATTACTAAATAGTTTTTTGTCGTTTATTCGTTACAAATATTGGGAACTTAAGTTAAGTGAGGCTCCCTGGTGTGGAATCCAACTAGATTATGAAGAAAACTGTTGAGTGGTAAACCAACGTGGAATGGTTTTCGTTCATCGGTGGATAAAACATTACTTGAGAATAACTTTACGTAACTATGTTTCCAGCAATTGAAAACCTTTCACAGGTTATCTTCGGTGAAGGTCGCATTGTAAACCATGCTGGTACTTACTTTTTAAACATAGGAAGTAATAAACCACATAAATTGCAAATAAAGGTCCCGTTTCATTCAGTTACATGGAATGTCATTACTTTATTCCAATTTGTTCCGTACTCCTTATGTGGAGTGTCGATTCAACAATTGTGCTTGCAATTCCGCTATGGTTGAAACAGTTGTGTCCCGCTAGAGTTACTACTGGTACCGTACACTATACAGCTGCTACTCGTTTCAATCGATTATTATCGAAAATACTGATGTAATTTTGTTCTCAATTGTCGAGATAAAACAACGTACCTGCCTACATTCACCGCTCACGGCCACGCACTGTTGTTGATCACATTCTGTTTACTTACAAGAGAAATTATGGTACTTATACAAATGTACGTTTTCATATTCATCAATTGCATTAACTCAATTCTTTGCGTTTTGTTAGTTGTTTTTAAGTAGATATAATTCTTAACAAGTTTGTGTGACCTTCAACAAACTGAGTTTTTGTCATTACTCCATTCACTATTGGAGTAGGTAATAATTAAAATTTTAAATATGATGTTTTCTTGACGTATTTCAGTTTTTAAAGTTGTACGGTATAGTTCTCTGACGTAAACAATACTTCATAGGTATAAGCATAATCATAGAACTTAATTTGTGATTCTCATTAATAATAACTGTGGTCAAGGTTCAAGTGTCTAGTATTAGAAATACTATTAAGTAGTTCTCTCGTAACGTTATAAATCACATATTCAACATCACATACGTCGGTACTTAATCGAATCACGTTAAATAGTTATCAATAATTAAATCAGTCACCACGAGATATTGAGTTTAAAAAATCCAATGGCATGACATCTCTCATACTTGTATGCTCTGCTTTATTTTTAATGGGATTGATTGGGGATTTTCAATTTCAAATTTATTACGGTTAATGAATAAATTGAATGAAGTCACCCATTATTTATTCGTTCATTTTTATAATTATTAAGTTTGTTTATTGAATTCTCTTTAAAATTATATATTATCTATATGTTAATACATTGTGGCAGTATTGTTCATTAGATACAATGTGTGCGGTTAATGTTTATTAACAAAAGAATAAAACACTATGTGCTTGCAAGTGCCACTTATCTATGAACTAAGCATGCGTCTAAAATTCTCACATCAATAATTACCTATGAAACTTGGACACGATAACAGCAAAGTAGCTAGGGCTAAATCAATAATAATAGTGGTCTCAAATAAGTGTCATTTATGCTTTGAGTAAATAACACTAACTTATCTTAAAGTATTACCC
The DNA here is from genome assembly GCF_041222505.1 of Epargyreus clarus. Classification (NCBI taxonomy): domain Eukaryota; kingdom Metazoa; phylum Arthropoda; class Insecta; order Lepidoptera; family Hesperiidae; genus Epargyreus; species Epargyreus clarus. Next base: position 9,086,323 of record NW_027332233.1, read on the forward strand.
AAAGTGAAACTTATACCTGATGCACGTACAAAAACTATTGACACACTCAGGAGAGTCCTTCATTGACATAGTAAGAATTCTCAAATTAGTCAATGGATGCCCGACCGAAGAATTTTAGCTTTATGTTGAATGCAATTAAGTTGAAAAACCCGAAACTGGAGGCAACTTGACATGTCGCATGTACGCGGGTAATAAACGTAAAACAATTCGAAAAGAGCTTATTTTTCCGTAACAGGATGGACTGGCTGCCGCTGATAAGAGTCACACAGTCACATACAATAAGTAATGGAGTTTGTTTCTCAAGAGAGAAACTGGTGTAGAGGCATTGTTTGCAGCCTACTTTCCGTACAACCGGCGTGGCAGCGCGCTACGCGGCACGTGAAAGTGAATGGCGCAAGGCGGCTCGTTCGGACGCGCGGACGCATTTAACGCTCGATTTGATTCGTACACGAGAACCCACATGCTGGCCTGCAACTATATTAATGACGTAAGAACTATTATTGCCGTGCAATATCATGCTCAGTTTGTTTTGATGAATGTGCAAAATTACTTCAATTTTACCCAAATCTTAAATTGATGTAATTTTCGGTGATATTCGTTTATGTAATTAATGAATCGCATGACTTATACAATTTAGTTAGGGCAATATAAAAAGCTAAACGGTATAATTTGCGTATTTATTTTACAAGTTTATGTGATGGTGTTGTTTAAAGCTGCCCAAGTGCGTGTTTTTGATTTTGAGAAGATTTTAACAGTTCAGGGAGTGACTTTTCTATGTACTAGTAAATATTTAAAGTCCCTTCGCCACTATAAACCTACTGAAATACAGGCTACATTTATCAAACATGGTAATTGCCCTAAACGCTCTCATGTTTATCAAACATTAAAAAAATCCTTAATGATCTGTATGTAATGTATACTATTTACAGTATACTAGTTATTAAACGGTGCAGCGCTAACTCATTGATCGCTGGCGGCGTGTCGTTAACTAGCGGAGACTTTCGTGCTTTTCCGACAGGTATCATCCCTATTTTAACGAATTAACTTACTCGTATTTTCTGAGATAGCTTCGGGCCTATTACAAGTCCTGTTTCAACAGATCGAATCGTGCTCTTGTATACTTGGAATAATTGATGTGAAACGTTCATTGACACGCCTTGGGGGTGAAACGACTGCCATGCCGTAACGTATGCCATGCTGACATGACGCTCTCTTATATCGTCACGTTCAGTCTTCATTATTACTTTTTTATGGTTGCGCGTGGCATCTATACTTGCTTTATCTATACTGAATACATCACTGCTTCTCCGTCTAAGTACTTTTGTTTATTTTTATTTATTCAGCAACCAAGAATTTCAATATTTGATGTGTGCCGGAGCAGCCCTATTAAATTTTATAATCATAGTACATAGTTGTACAAACAACTCTACTGTGTGAAGTAAAATACCAATAATTTACGTTAATCGAAGATAAAAAAAAGCATTAAACACCATCAAGGGAAAAGCGTACGCTTAATGGATATTAATATTTTATGGCTAATTATTGTGCGAAGTAAAAATAAATCGTTTGTCACGAATATCTTAACATGTCAAGGTAAAGTGGACACAATGTAAATACCTATGTATTTAAGTATCTAACCATTTAACGTGGCCTCAAGAATACGTAACTGTAAATATTTTACACACAATAAGTGACACCCATCTGAAGAACCTTGCAGAATTCATTGAACATATATTAGCATTTGTTTTACAACTACTTTTGTTTATTTAAAACGATAATCAATCTAAGAATATCATTAATATTAAAGATCGTTTAACCGCTGCTATGCCTAAGTATGTTGTTATAAATACTTATTACCATATTAAGATTTCAGTAGCCTTTATTTGGAATAGTATAATTTTATGTATCCTTAAAAGGGTCTCGTTTCCTATTAGTTAGTCATTATATTTCGGTGGGGCCGTTTTATTAAGATCCCATTGATATAATTTATATACTTATGTAGAGAAGGCACGTGAACTCCTATAGACCAGAACCATGTAGAGCAATGGTTCTGAGGTTCCATTTCTTTTTTGCATTGTTAGCACTGTATTATGTTGTGGCCATAAATGATACCAAGATGTAATTAACAACACTCAGTGAACATTTTTAACTCTGTTTCCTTTTCCACTGTTAAGCAGTGCTCCCACTGATCATGAGACCCACCGCCTACACTTACCAGTATTATTATATATACGAGTATACTCTAGGACAATACCTTAAAACTAATAGTGAAATTAAGTGAAACGAGACGCTTTTGGTAGCTGTATTTTCATTTAATCTACATTATAATAAATCAGTTTCCTTTGATATCATGTTGTAAACAAGAAATTAGATCATCAGGAATTGATGTAAAAATAGAAATGAAATGTAATACGTGTTACGTGTCAAGTGCTATCTGTAATAGTGGTACAATGACACTCAAGTACAGCTATGCGCACAGTCGTGCAGTACGCACATAATCAGGGCTGGTAGATTGTATAATTGGATACAAAAACTGTAAGTATAATTTGGTTTACTTTGGTATCCACTTTTTATAACGGACCACCTTGTATAGTTGGATACAAATGAATTTTAAGAAATAAACATTACTCTAAAAATTAAAAATTAAATTACTACTATTTACGAGTAGATAGTGAATTATATAATCAATTTCGACTCGCTTACTTTTTGCCATTAAATTTTGGTAGTAACAGACGTGATACCAATATTTTATTAATAATATTAATGATTATATTAACAGTTATATGATGCTCTATCAAAGTATAAAATAATTTACTTTTGTTTTATGAACGGGACAACTTATATTATTTTCTTCACAATATCCAATAAAATATATATTAATTTTGTTCATTTGTATAATAAAAGCAGATTTTGTATAATGGCAGGGATTCTCAATAGTATATTTTTCTTACTGGCAGCCCTAGACATAACGAGATATGTTATTAAATTTACCGCACATTAGCCAAACGGGGAACAGCGAATAAAAAGAGTACCACGTGCAGACAATAATGTAGGATTGAAATTTATGTTAAAGGTCTGTGTGAGACAGAGTTCTGTGTGACTATTATACAAGTCGCCATTCACAGTTACTTGACCTCACAGCAACCTTCGCCTTTATTTCTGGTAAAATTTAAAACGAAACCTAACACCAAAATACATTCACAGCTGGATATAAAGTTTTGTCAAATAATCCGACTTAAATCCATTTGAATACGCTTTGTTGTTTGTTACATTCATTTGTATTGGAACTTCCAAGTTTATTTGCGAGTATATTGAGAGGAAAGACAATATTTGAAAAGAAATACACAACTTGAATAATCTACGTAATTTAAAAAGCAATTTTTATTTCATTTTGATATAGGTATAAGAACAACCGAATATATGGAACCGAAGAACGATATTATACTTGAAAATTATCGGTTCGTCTGCCACAGTTCGGATTGCATGTTTGTTTTTATTGTATACTAACAAGTTCAGAAATGAATTTCCTTCTGAGGTCCTAAATACTCTAAAGCGCTATGACTGAGAGCTTAAAAATTCTTTGAAACGAAAAATAATATTATAATTATTATAAAAACAACTGCTTAAAAATAAGTCACTGAACAGAAAGTAATATATCATATGTCACACCGCCAATTTAGACGAATTCAAATTCCAACAACACCTCATATTATGTATCTATCAAGTCTTTTAAGCTGTAGGGCGTGCCAAAGAATGAGAAATATCTATGTACGTACATAGTGTAAATATGTTCCGAAAAAATTACCTTCTGTATTTGAGTAAAAAGTTCTCTATAAACACAATGGTGAAATGGCTTTTTCACACTTATTGGCTATAATTGACATTATGTGCTTATGTTCACAAACTCATTACAGGTAATTTACGAGTTAGGCCTCGTGGGTAATTGGCCTTAATCATCAATTTTCCAAATCACTTCAAATCTTCTATGCAGATAAAGATAATTTAAATTTTGTATTGTAGGTATACCTAGTTTCATACTTGTATTTCATAACATTTTAATGTTAAAGCAGTAACTATTAAACCGCATTTAATTATTAAAACCTACCTAAATTCTATACTATTCTGTTGGATATCCAAGAAATTAATTCGTATTGTGTGAAAAAGTCCATTTATTACGGTTTAAAAGGCGCCTTATAGCCTTTTAAACGTAAGAAGGTGATAGTGAGCAAACGGACAGGCTGTGTGGGACAGCTAATCTTCTAAGTATTATGTAACTGTAAAGTAATATCAACATATGTTCGACCAATATATTTAATCGATTGTATTGTTTGTTTCAGAGACCATGTACATAGAAACCTTGCCGCTCGTGGTTTGGACGCTATTAGTCACAACATCACATGTAAGTAACAAGTTTTATATACATTACTAACACTGCTTTACGAGTTACCGAATTTCCATTTAATCCTTTTTTTTGGATCATTAAGTATTTTCCACTAAGCACACGAATAGGGTGCAGATTGATGTCGGAAGTAAAATATTTTTTAGCGATGTAATGTTGTAAATATCTATTTTAAAATGAAATGCGTTCATTGTGTGATCTACTTACAATTAGAAAACTTGAAGTAGTCGAATGAATATGTTACCATCATTATAACTATAAGGCAATCTTCAACGTGATTGAAGTCACATGAGAAAGTTGGTTCATTTGTATTTAAATAGTAGTCTTTAAGTTCTGCTGTGCCTATGCGATTGTTTTTTATATAAATCATTTGATACACTTGTATAAACCTTTCAGCTATATAGATTTCCAAAGAATTGTAGTCAAAATTAGAATATTAGAAAATAAACTGTAATAAAAATGTGGCTTGACTTTCATGAAAGTATCATATTTTTGGTGAGGTAAAATATACAAAATAGTGTTATTATTATCTACTCTAAACATATATATTTGTCTAAGCATTATTTTTTTATTCTATAAAAAAAACATGCAATATAGAAAAAAATAGTCATATTTAAAAGTAATAATCCCTATGACTGTTGTGTTGACATATTATGACATAATATGTGATTTGCATTGATAGTCTGAGCGTAAACAATGAATTTTTAAATTTCATGTAGGTATCGCATCTGTTACAGTATTTATTTATAAATTACAGCTTTCTGTACTTTTTCTTCATATACTCCATAGATTAGTAATATACTCGTAAACTTTAGTTCAAACTAATCCACGCTCCGGGCGTACTCGTACATGCTCTTAAAGAGGGATTTGATTTGAGGGATTTCGCTTCCCTTATTATTTACGTAGATGTTTTCGGTGGTTCGGTGGTTTTTCAATTCCATTTAGTGCTCTATTTATGATTTTACACAAAATCTAACATTTTTTTATTATTCAATTTTTTTAATACTTACGTGGAAGCGAATGTAAACCCTATTACATTTATCGATAATAATTTATCGAGGATATTTTAAATACTGTAGTATACCTAATTATTGTACGAAAACTGTTATAATAGAATTATTTACTAAGTATATATTATTATTTTAATTAATTATTTTTACAATAATAAGTTCTCATGTATATAAGCACTGGCTGGTACGATTATATGAGATAACATAAAAAAATAAAAAGAACCCGTTTTGACGTTTCAGTCGTATTTTGAGCGGGAACAATAAAAGTTATAAATAGTTTTATTTTTACAGTGTACAAACTTTTAGGTAATATGTTTATCAGGATAGGTGTCAAATCCGGGAAATAAAATTTTATTGGCCACCTTTATAACAAGTCAATATATTAATCTCGAGTCATGTGTATTTATCATTTATGGCTCTATACCTGAGTGGAGCTCGGTCGTTGGGTCGGTCAACTACTTTTTACGTATTTTGCAATATATCTAAACGCTCACATGAGCTTTCCTGTCCCCATTATCCTCCACATGACGTCATGGCGTATTTTATTGCACTTTTTAATTTAAATCTATTTTTCTTACAAATGAATTCTTAGGTAATACCTATTGTATAAATTTAAATTGTTGAAACAGAAATTCGTTACAAAATACGGGGTATTTGTTATTCTATAAATCTTATATATGTATTTAAATATATATCATACATATACTAGTTGGTGCAACTACAATGTTTGTTTAAAGCTGTAGTAACAGCAATCTATTGGGGTTCCCCCGACGTCAATCATGCGTGACTAGTGTAACGAATAAGTAATCTGCGTAGCTACTTATCTGGCTGTAGTCATGTGGTCGCCTGCATTCATTACAATGTCTTCTGTTGCCAAAGCAAAAACATTTTACTTAGCAAATTTAATTGGAAAAGATAAAGATCATAAAAAATGATACCTTAATTAGAAACAAATGCGAAACATGTCAAGTTAGAAATCCTACATGAAATAAAGTAACAAAATTGTTTTTGTAAATAAATTGAAGAACCTACCATTTACTGCTATATAATTAAAGGAACTCCTATGGAACTTTGTAGCTTTTTCGATCTCAGCTCTTTTATTGGTGACGACTATATCTCGGATGTTGTTATCACCGTTATCATTTACAGTTATCACTTGTTTAACATTTACGTTGTTGTTGTGATGTTTTGTAGCTACATTATTGTAATTAATTGATTCACAGGTAGCGACGCAAAGCCAGTATGGAATAGGTTTAGGAATAAAACGAGAAGTATTTTTCTTAAATTTAGAAGACGGCTATTTTGGCTGTCAAGTAAACGAATCGACACAAATATTACAATTATATGAACTATCAAAATTATGCGACGGCGTGCCAGATTGTTATAAGTCATCCGATGAACTTAGAACAGAGTTAAAATGCACAGGTATGTTAAACTGATCGTAAAACATGCAATTAAAACGTTACGGGTAGTAACTACAGTACATTACAGCCTAATTAATCATTATTTTGATATTTTTAGACGATTGTACCAAAGAAGATGGCGCCCGTTGTATAAATGGTGCTTGTCTAAACGGAGTGTGCCATTGTAACGATGGGTTCGGCGGATGTAACTGTCAAGAACCTGGTTTGTAAAATTTTACTTGTTAGGTACTCTCATGATCTTTCCCAGACATTCTCCAGTCTTGTTCGTAATATTGTTAGTAAAAGAAATGTGACTTTCTTTCTTTATACATTAAGCTTTTATAACATCATATATATTATTGATTTCTTATTCTTGATTTTAATTGTCTTTCTTTTCTCAGATGTAAATGAATGTAAAGATAGGCCATGCGACGTTTTTGCACACTGTACTAACACAGTAGGAAGTTTTCAATGCTCGTGTTTTCCTGGTTACGAAGGCGACGGATTCAGTTGCAGAGGTAATCATTTATTACATTGTATTGTTTTATGTTTGATTACTTAATTACGTGGGTATTATATATTATTTTATTTAATCTATAGATATAAATGAGTGCGAAGATCCAGCGATAGCTGCACGATGTGTTAAAAACGCTGAGTGTTGCAATCTTCCTGCCCACTTTATTTGCAAGTGCAACCGTGGCTTTGAGGGCGATGGCGAAGAAGAATGTCGAGGTATGTAATGTCGGAGCTATAAAGAAAATACGTTTTATGCAAGCATAAGCAAAGCAAGATTACTAGTTCCCAATATATAAGTGGTTTACATGAGAATTGATTAAAAATTAAATGTATTGCGTTTCTCGTAAATAAAACGGAATTCCAGTTCCATCTCATTAATAACGAATCATTATGAAAATGGTCTGTTTTATAAATTTAGACATTGACGAGTGCCGAAGACCAGGCGCTTGTGGAGCCAATGCCGTCTGTCAAAACTATCCAGGGAACTATACGTGTGCGTGTCAGGCTGGTTATACAGGAAATCCCTTTGACGGCGTAAGTATATCACAAACATATACATTCATACAATAAAACATTCATTCGCATAACAAATAACGTAGTTAGTAATTTCAATTTATTCTTTAAATCATATACTAGTGGAATAAAACAATATATTCTTTAGTGTGCGGACATCGATGAATGTGCTAGCGGTGAGGCGTGTGGTCCGGGCGCAACGTGTCGCAACTTAGCCGGCGGCTTCGAGTGCAGCTGCCCGCCCGGCTACGAGGGCGACCCTCGTGTCGGCTGCCAGGACCACGACGCATGTTCCCGTGCTACGTGTGGCCGCAGTGCTCTTTGCGAGAACCTCCCTGGAGCATACCGCTGTATTTGTCCTCCAGGTTTCCAAGGCAACCCTGACATCGAATGTGTTGGTGAGCATTTCGGCTGTTGCAATTTTAGATTGGGTCACTTTTTAACTAAAACTGCTTTCTGTGGTCTAACGCTTCATTATTAATTACTTTAATAACACAATGGCGTGTATTCTCGCTGAATACTACCGCACTTGGATGCGCGGTAGCTTCACGCTTTTACTAATTGACTCTTTAACTATTTTTTAAATTACATGAATTTTGCAGCAAAGGTTGTCTTCAGGGCTAGTCTTCTACGGTCTTTTGTTTACTTCGGTAATTCAAGTGTTGAAATTCTTGGATTTATGCGCAAATACGTTACCAAGTGCGCCTTCTTCTTTGTCTTTTCTTTTCCTCTTATTTTTCATATTTCATCGTTTCTTCAGCATCTTTTCTCAATTGTATGTGTGCCAGTATCTTCCTCTTCGTAGTGGCTGTTGGAGTATCTACTACGTGCGTATGTGCTTATATATTTTATAAAGTAGCAATTATAATAAGATATGAGTTGTTTTTTATACCAGACGTGGATGAATGTAAGAGTAGCGAGCCAGTTTGCGGTGAGCATGCTGTGTGCACAAATACAGTGGGCAGCTTCATTTGCACCTGTGAACCCGAATACACGGGAGATGCTAGTGTTACCGGCGGATGTCGTGATGTAGATGAGTGTGAAACACTCGAGCGGCCCTGCGGATCGCATGCCATTTGCGAGAATGCTGCTCCAGGATATAACTGTATTTGCCCGCAAGGATATAGAGCTAAACCTGACCCTCAGATAGCTTGTGAACAGGTACATAACTTTCGCTACTATTTATTTTAACTATTCATTTTACAAGTGTTACTTAATAATCTTTTTTTACAGATTGATGTAAAAACGTTATGTAAGTCAAATTTCGATTGCACAAATAATGCGGAATGTATTGACGACCAGTGCTTTTGTAAACAAGGATTTGACGCCAAAGGGTCAATATGTGTCGACATTGACGAATGCAGTATTAGTTCAAAATGCGGAGAAAATGCTATATGTGTTAATGCACCAGGGAGTTTTAGCTGTGAATGCATACATGGATTTATTGGATCACCACCAGAAGTACCATGTAGAGCACCATGCGAAGATGTAAAATGTGGTGAACATTCTTACTGCAAACCTGATGGCACCGACGCCTATTGCGTATGCGACGAAGGTTGGACGTTTGATCCAAATGATATAGCCGCCGGGTGTATTGATATAGATGAATGTGATACTTCTTTAGGACAAGTTGGGCGATGCGGTCCAAATGCTCGTTGTAGCAATACATTGGGCAGTTTTACATGTCAATGTCCCGATGGTTATACAGGAGACGCTTTTAAACAATGTTTGGATATAGACGAATGTCAGATCGAAAATACATGTGGAGTTGGAGCCGAATGTAACAACCACGAAGGTTCCTTCTCTTGTAAATGCCCCGAAGGAACGGTTCCAGATCCAGACGCTAGAGTAAGATGTTCGGAAATACTTACTTGCAAATCTGATAATGAGTGTCCTGGAAATGCTTTATGTGATGCCCACGCAAAATGTGTGTGTCCAGAACCAAACGTTGGAAATGAATGTCGCCGTAAGTAAATTATCATGTCATAAAATAATTATATGTCAGTCTGCATACATTAATTGTTATTACTTTTATTAAATATGTTTGTATTATATTGCAGATCCATGCGAAACATTACAGTGTGGAAGTAATTCTGAATGTCTCCTAAATGAACAAATAGCTCAATGTCTGTGTAAAAGTGGATTTACTGGAGATCCAAAATCTCCAACTGGCTGCCAGGATATCAATGAATGTGACGCAAACCCTTGTGCTTTAGGAGCTGTTTGTAAAAACCTGCCGGGACAATTTCAATGCGAATGCCCAGGAAGTTTTACCGGAGATCCATATATTGACGGATGTGTAGGGAGTAAAAAACCAAACGAATGCAGTAATATTAATCCATGCCCACAAGGTGAACAATGTATTCCACACGACGGTGAAAATGTTTGTATCTGTTCCCAAGGATTTGTACGCAATAAAGAAACTGGTTTATGTGAAGATATAAATGAGTGTACACAGCATGGGCGAACTCCTTGCGGTTTGAATGCTATCTGCAAAAATTTACCAGGCAGTTATGAATGTAAATGTCCATCGGAATACGGAGGCAATCCGTACAATCTCTGTGAAATATGTAGTGACATAAATTGTCAGTGCCAACCACCATATAAAGTAGTTGACGGAAATTGTGTACTCGCTGGCTGCAGTAAAGATAACAAATGCGAAAAAGGAGCTGAATGTATAATGATATCTGATGGAGTAAGTTATTGTGCTTGTCCGGCTGGCTATTCCCATACTGCTGATGGCGCTTGTGAAGATATTAATGAATGTATTTCTGGGCAACCCGCTTGTGGTTTCGGCGCTGAATGTATAAATACACCTGGATCGTTTACTTGTAAATGTCCATCGGGTTACGGTCAAGATCCAATTTCCGGACAATGCAGTTTGAACCAAAAACGTTGTATTAGCGATACAGATTGCTTTGCTAATGAGAAATGCATACAGCCAGGTAAATGTGTATGCCCACCACCGTTTTATTTAGACGTTACAGATGGGCAAAAATGTAAAAGTCCTTGTGAGAGGTTTGTTTGTGGGATTAACGCTAAATGTACACCGAGTGATCCACCGAAATGTATGTGCATGCCTGGATACGAGGGAGATGCCTATACAGGTTGCACTAATAGAAATGAATGTCACAGCGCTCCTTGTGCATATGGAGCCATATGCCATGATCAAAAAGGCGGATATCAGTGCGTATGCCCTCAAAATATGGTCGGCGATCCTTATAAAGGCGGCTGTAAGTAAAAACAGTTTTTTTTATCTTATATATATTCCAATAGTCTTGATAAGATTTTTTTTTAACATTTCTTTACTCTTCAGGTACTGTTGAAGAAGGACCATCCCAAAAACAATTATGTAATCAAGACAGTGACTGCCCCAATAATCTTGCGTGCTTGAATCGTGCATGTGTATCTCCGTGTTCTACTGTATTATGCGGACTTAATGCTTTTTGTGAAGTTGATAACCATGCTGCATGGTGTCGCTGCAATCCTGGGTATACAAAGCCTGAAGGAGGAAAGTGCATATCAGGTAAGAACTTTTTGCGTTGTTTTAATGTAATACTCGCCTAAATATATTATTTAGAACATCAACAATATATTTGAACATTTGTTTAAGGTTGCGACAATTATTCATGCGCCCCGGCTGCTCAATGCATAATATCAAAAACGGGACCTACTTGTGTTTGTCCTGAAGGAATGGTAGGAAATCCTTTCCCTGGTGGGGCATGCAGACGAGATGTGTGTGGGCCGGGCTTACCTTGTGAAAACCCACTAACGTGCATAGCGGGCCGATGTCGACAGCGCTGTGAGGGCGTAGTCTGTGGTATAGGAGCGTCGTGCAACGAAGACAGCGGTCGTTGTGTTTGCAATTCATTTTTCGTAGGAAACCCAGATTTGTTATGTATGCCACGTAAGTATATATATATTTTTATTTTTATGCTAGTCTTACTAGATATTATAGTTAGTTGTGTATTGGCGGGATTTTGATACAAATCCTTACATTAATAAATTGATGAACATAAGTAAGTATAATAGAAATTGTTTTTTTTTTATTTCAGCACTGTCTAATTAATCTAATAATGATTCATTTGTTACAGCTGTTGCTCCTCCAATCTGTGAACCTGGATGCGGTCAAAACGCCCACTGTATTTATGGCCAAATCAATACCTGTAAATGCGACAAAGGCTATACTGGAAATCCTTATTCCAAATGTTTACCACGCAGGCAAATTACTTGCGCAACAACCACCTGTGGTGGTAACGCTGTTTGTCAACAAACTAAATCACACGTAGAATGCTTGTGTCCTCCAGGATACATCGGAAATCCAAATTTACAGTGCATAGATATTGATGAGTGCAGTTCAAGACCTTGCGCTGAAAATGCCATTTGCATAAACACTCCTGGCAGCTTTAGTTGTATATGCAAAAGCCGATATGTTGGTAATCCGTACGAATTATGTACCCAAATTTCAATAGCTAAATGTACCGACGGAAATATTTGCACTTGTTCGCATAATACCACTTGTCCGGATGGATTCATATGTGAAAAGTCCAGATGTGTAGATACTTGTAAAACAATGATGTGCGGTCCGAAATCCGTCTGTACAGAAGGAAGATGCGTATGTCTTCCAGGTCACATTGGTAATCCTCACGATTTATCCCAAGGATGCAGTATTGACAATAAATGCGTGACAGATGTCAATTGTAAAGATTCAGAAATTTGTTTCCAAATAAGTAAATCAACTCGTAAATGCGTAGACTCTTGCAGTAAAATCCAATGTGGACCCAACTCATTATGCGTTAGTGCTAATCATCAAGCACATTGTATTTGTACGGAAGGCTATGTGGGAAAACCCAGTGATGTTAAATCAGGCTGTCATTTACTACCGAAGGAGCCTAATGTGGTCGAATGTAACGTAAACAGTGATTGTACAGAATCGCAAATATGTGTTCCAGTTGATGGTTCGACTAACAGATGTCTGGATTTATGTTCCACCATAGCTTGTGGTGCCAACGAAATTTGTAGAGTCGTAGACAATAGCGCCCGTTGCGATTGCAAAGATGATTTTCTATGGAATCCTGTTACTTCAACATGCGAGCAACCATCTACTCCTAATTGCCAAGAAGATGTGGATTGTGATGACAATAGATCTTGTCAAAAAGATGTCCTTGGAGTGAAAAAGTGCATTGATACTTGCTCAGTTTTTACGTGTCCACAAAATTCAAAATGTGTTACGAAAAATCACAAAAGCCAATGTGAATGTTCCGATGGATTTGTAGGTAATCCTAATGACCGTGATGGTTGCATAGCAATCAATAAAAATCAATGTACAGATGATGCTCAATGCCGAGAAAGTGAAGTATGTAAAAACCTGGGAACATATAAAAAATGCGTACCTGCTTGTCAACAAGTCATCTGCGGTCCGAATGCGTTATGTGTTACAAATAATCATGTCGCACAATGCCAATGTCCATCAGGTCCATTTACAGGAAACCCAAATGATCTAGAAAAAGGATGTCAATCTGTTCCTTGTATATATAATATAGATTGCTTGCCACACGAGTTATGTAACCGAATGACACACAAATGTATAAATGTATGTAATGAACACTCCTGTGGCGATAATGCAGTATGTATACCTGACAATCATAAAAGTACCTGCCAATGTCCTACTGGATATAACCCCGATCCTGTACCAGAAATTGGTTGTATAAAAGTAGAAGTTTGTGATCCAAATCCTTGTCATCCCACGGCTATCTGTGAACCACGTCTTACATCGTTTAATTGTCGCTGCCCCCCAGGATACATTGGGGACCCCCAGAAAGAGGGATGTAGTAAACAAAGTCAGTGTCCGAAAGGAAATTTAGATTGCCCTGAAACAGCTGTTTGTATTGAAGGGAATTGCGTTAATCCATGTGATAGAGCTTGTGGCATAAATTCATTATGTAAGATAGTAGACAGAAAGGCAATCTGTTTATGTCCAGAAGGTTATGAAAATATTCAGGGCAGCAACGGGTGTAAAAAGAAGCTTATCGCCTGTACAGACGAATTAGACTGTGGTAGTGATATATGTCATAATGGGCAGTGCTTTACTGCTTGTAAAAATTCTAGCCACTGTGATGCAAACGACGTCTGCATTAAAAATTTCTGTATAACACAGTGTAGTCAGCACACACAATGCAGTATAGGACAAGCTTGTATAGGAGGTCAATGTTTAATAGGATGTAGAAGTAATGAAGATTGTCCAAGTGAAGAGGCGTGTGTTAATAACAAATGTGTAAATCCTTGTCTGGCTACTAGAACCTGCGGTCCAAACGCCATTTGCTCCCGAAAGAATCACAACACTGTATGTGAATGTCCACTTGGATTTGAAGGCACTCCATCAGCTCAACAAGGTTGCGTAAGGAAAACATCTTCATGTATAAGAACAGCTGAATGTCCACCCGATCACATGTGCATTGGTTTCTTATGTCAAGTACCATGCAAAGATAATACCGGCTGTGCGATAGGTGAAACATGTAGTGACAATAAGTGCCACAAAATATGTCATTCAAGTAGTAATTGTCTGCACGGGGAACATTGTAGCTTCGGAATTTGCATACCTGGCTGTAAATCTGATTCGGACTGTCTTAATAATCAACAATGTAATTCCAGTGTATGCAACTGCTTACCTGGATTCGAACTAATAAATGATGAGTGCAACGACGTAGACGAATGCTTCTTCAACCCATGTCACCCATCAGCACAATGTATAAATTCGCTGGGATCGTATAAATGCATTTGTCCCACTGGAGCCGTCGGTGATCCGTATAAGACTGGTTGTTTGCTTCCTAATCAGTGTAGGCGAGACGGCCAGTGCGAAGATTCTCTTGCATGTATAAGAGGAAAATGTTCCAATCCCTGTCAAACAAATGCATGTGGATATAACGCGATTTGTACCGTTACTAAACATAGAGTAACGTGTGCCTGTGAAAAAGGTTACCTAGGTAATCCCTTCGATAAAAAAATAGGCTGCTTTAAGGTGGAATGTGTTGAAGATACGGATTGTGAAAATGATAAATACTGCAACAGTAGAATTAACAAATGCACAGGTAAAATATTTTTTATAATATGTAATTAGGTACATTGTAATACTTTATTAAAACTTCACGCTTATTTCAATTATTGTTTTACAGATAAATGCGATGATTCTGTTTGTCGGGCCGGCAGTTGCAAGATAGAAGATCATAAGGTATCTTGCACTTGTCCAATAGGATTCGAACTAGTGAATAATCAATGTGAAGATATCGATGAATGTTCAAAACATCCCTGTCCGCTTAACGCAAAATGTTCAAATACACCTGGTTCGTTTTCGTGTGATTGCGTGAATGGCACGATTTTAGATACAAATACAGAAAATTGTAGAATGCCTGGAGAATGTTTCTCGGACCATGACTGTACTGAGAAAACGAAATGCCATGAGAATCGTTGTATAAACCCATGTGCTGATTCACCATGCGGTGAAAATGCTGTATGTGTTGTTGATAACCATGATCCCGTTTGCGAATGCTCTCCAGACAGCCAGGGTGATCCTTATAAGAAATGCATTAAATATGAGTGCACGAAAGACGCTGATTGTCCATCAGAAGAAGCATGCGTTAATAATAAATGTAAAGATTCGTGCAGCATTCCTCGTGCTTGTGGAAGAAATGCTAATTGCTTATCCAGAAACCATGTTGGACATTGTTCTTGTTCATCTGGATATACCGGTGACCCAGTACTTGGATGTGTGCCACTTCAATATTGTACTGATGACAGTAGATGCTCGTCTGGTACTAAATGCGTAGACAACTTATGTGTCAGTAAGTAAACTTTTTGTGACATTGCGTTATTACACATATGTGTACACATATATACCTTAAATTATTCATTTTATAAGGTTAGACTTTTTCTTATTGTATAAGAAATATATAATTATAAAATACTCTTTTTTAATAAAGTTTTCTTGTGTAACCAAGCATATATTTCGGTATAGTTTTAGGGTACTATCTTTAATAATAATCACGAAAATGTTGCTTTCAGGTTTATGTAAAAATTCACGAGAATGTTTAAATGATCAAATATGTATTCAAGATACGTGTAGGCTAACGTGCAATTCTAATGGCACATGTCCAGACTCCTATTTTTGTTCAAATAGAATATGCATAAAAGAAGTTCAATGCAACACGAACGAGGACTGCGTAGATGACGAGGAATGTTCTACTGGAAAAAATGGAATCCCACAGTGTACTAAACTATGTGATCATCACCCATGTGGTCGAAATGCAGTCTGCATTAGTAAATCTCATCAACCAATATGTTCGTGTAAGGATGGTTTCTTTGGAGATCCACTACAAGGTTGCAAAAAGAAGGAGTGTGATAGGGATAACGACTGTACAGAAGACAAATTTTGTGACAATAATATGTGCAAAATAGCATGTTTAGCTCAAAATGACTGTGGCGATAATTCGATTTGCTCATCTGAAAAGCACAAACATGTATGCTACTGTCAACCTGGTTATACTGGGGATCCAAAAACAGGATGCAAAGAAATTAACTGGTGTGAGAGCAACCCTTGTGGAAATGGAGCTGAATGCAAAAATACCAGAAATAAAGCAACATGTGCATGCCCACCTGAAACTGTAGGAAATCCTTACGACGAAGGATGTCATAAAGCTCCAGAATGCAGATTTAACAGAGATTGTCCAGCTGTAGCACGTTGTACTGTCATTGATGGTGTAAGAAAGTGCACAGGTAACTATAATATTTGTTTGGAAATTATTTTAAATGTCATTAGAAACTAAGAATATTTTTGGTTGAATAATACTTTGACTTAAATTATTTAAAATTAATATCCCTTTTAGATGCATGTGAAAATTATAAATGTGGCCCTAACGCTGAATGTGTAGCGGCAAGGCATTCTGGTCAATGTAAATGTAAACCTGGATACGTGGGTAATGCTATGAGTGAAAAAGGATGTCGTCTACGAGAAGTGACGTGTAAAAGCAAAACAGATTGTCAAGAAGAACAATATTGTCGTAAAGGAATTTGTCAAGGTAATCAAATATTATTTATTAATTATTGTAAGACATTATTTTCATAATAATTATTTATTAAATTTTTAATTGTATATAATCGTTTTTAGGTTTGTGTCTCGTCGACGAAGAATGTGATTCTAAGGAAAAATGTATTAACGGACAGTGTACAGACCCTTGCGAGTTAGAAAAGTCGTGTGGATTAAATGCATTATGCAAATCGGAAAATCATGTTGTGATATGTAGCTGCCCCTATAGTTTTACTGGGAATCAGGATGTAGAGTGTGTTAGAAGTAAGTATTAAAAGCTTTAGCGGATATGAACAGAAGATATGGAATAATTTTATGAAGAAATATTTGCTAATTTACATTATTTCATAGTTCCAAGATTATGTGGAGCTGCTGGAGAATGTGAAGATGGCCACACATGTCAAAATTCTATGTGTGTACCTCGTTGCAATGCGGACGAAGAATGCGCTACAAACGAAAGGTGTTCTAAAGGCGTATGCCTATGTATGTATTGTATAATCTTATCAATTAATATATATTAGTCGTACATTTCATTGAATTAAAATATCAATAATTACATTATTTCTTTATTGCAGTGACCTGTCGTGTAGATAACGACTGTTTCCTCGGGCACATATGTTTATCGAACAGCTGCCAATTCGGGTGCAGGCAAGATGATGATTGTGGACCGGAGGAACTTTGCAAGAACAACTATTGTCAAAACTCATGCGCTAGTGACATCAGCCCTTGCGGTCCGAATGCTCTGTGTTCAGTAGTAGATCGCAAAGCGTTGTGTTCATGTATAGATGGTTTGATACCAAATCCAACACCTAACATCGGGTGTGTTCGCGCACCTTCCCTCAACTGTCGCATGCACACAGATTGTGCTAATGGGTGGAGATGTGAAGACGATCGCTGTAGACCAGCTTGCGGAGTTGAGGGAACAGAGTGCTTACAAGGCGAACGTTGTGACTCAGGAGTGTGTCGATATGCCTGCACTTCAGACGAACATTGTTCTGATGACGAAGTATGTGACGGGAGAGTGTGTGTCACAGGATGCAGATCGAACTCTCATTGTTCTAACCAGCTCGCCTGCATATCTGGGCAGTGTGTCGATCCTTGTACAGAACCTGCTGCATGTGGAGCTAACGCTTTGTGCAATACAAAAGACCATCAATCAGTATGTTCGTGTCCTAAAACTCTTGTTGGAGATCCGAAATCAGTATGCAGACGAGTCACGTCACTCTGTGATGCCAACAAAAGTTGTCCCGAGGGCTTTACTTGTTATGGAGACTCTTGTTATCCAACTTGTCGAAGGTATGCTTATTTTGAATACACATATTTAATACTATAGTATACTAAAAAATGCATACTAATAATATTGTATTACATTTATTTTCAAATATTTTTAGTGACGTCGTATGTTTATCAAATGAAAAATGTATTCGCGGAATATGTAGAGTTGTGTGTAATAGCGATGATACGTGCAACGAGGGCCACATTTGTGAAAATAGAATTTGCAAGCAAGGCTGTCGCGATGACAATGCGTGTGACAGTAACCAGGCGTGTTTGAATGGACAATGTAAAGGTAAGAATGAAGCATTTGAATCAGGAATTACGTATAAAATTACTAGGTGCCTATTATTTTAAAGTTAACTATGAATGTTCTATATACAGATCCCTGTAAGGATGGTTCAAGTTGCGGCATCTGCTCCGAATGCTCTGTATTAAATCATCGTGCCCAATGCAGTTGTTCTGGTAATTACACGGGCAATCCGCTCGTGGAATGTAAGAAAAAGAACTTGCAGTGTGATGGCTTCTGTCCATGTGACGAAAGTGGATACTGTATTTCACTCTGTGAAGACAATAGCGACTGCAGTTGTGGTGAAAAATGTGTTAATGGAGGTTGCAGAAAATTGTGTTCCACCAGAAATAAATGCCCTGAAAGACAAATATGTATGCATGGAACATGCGTCCCAGGATGTAACAATAACAGAGATTGCGGCGACGACATGCTTTGCTCTTCTAAATTGTGCATACCATCGTGCCGAGACAGTTCTTGTGGGAAAAACGCTCTTTGCTTGGCAACACGTCATAGAGCCGTTTGTAGTTGTCCGAGTGGTTTCTCAGGAGATCCTACTAAAGAATGCAAACCCTACGAATGCTTAAAAGATGAAGACTGCACACTCGACGAAGAATGTACTTCAGAGGGTAAATGTAAAAATGTTTGTCTTGGCTCTTGCGGCATAAACGCTATTTGTAGGTCTGTTAATAGAAGTCCACAATGTGCGTGTCCTCCAAATTATATAGGAAACCCAAAAATTGAATGTTCAAAACCTGCTGCCGGTAGTTGTTTACGCAATCCTTGTGGGATCAATTCTCGTTGTCGAGATCTTGACGATGGAAGTTATGAGTGCACTTGCCCACCTGGATGTGCGGGAAATCCTCAAAAACAGTGCTTCTGTGGCACGATGGCTCCATGTGCTCGTAAAACCTGTGGCACTAACGCTCAATGTCGTGTTGGGTCAAATGGAGAGCCGCATTGCTATTGCCCACGGAATTATCCAAATGGCGATCCCAACATAGAATGTAAGTAATAATAATCCATAACTATAAATTGTTTTTAATACTTGTTGGGGTTATTAAATTTTTATAGTATTTTATGCCATTCCTTACAAATAAAAACATACTTTATTGCAGGCGCCCTTGAACGTAGTGTAGTTGATTGTCGTACAACGGGATGTGGCGTAAATGGAGAGTGTTTAAGAGAAGGTGCAGAATTTGTGTGCCGTTGTATTCCTGGAACAGAAGGTCAAGCAGATATAGAGTGTCACACCAGTAAGTAGAATTTGATTAACTCATCATTATATCTGACATATGTAAAAATGCACGAGAAAAGATCTCATACATGACTTTTCATAATTATTTGAAAATTCTAATGTTATAGTTACTTAGTAGGTCTTTACTTCAAAGCTATGAAAATATTTTCTCACGTCTTACAAAAAGAATCTCACTTTATGTACATACATTGTAAAGCAATGTACAGTAACTGATTAAAAATAATATAAATGGCACAGGATCTCTTTCAAGAATACTTGAATTGTAAAAATATGTAGATTCTCACAATTTTAACATGTTGCGTAAGAGTACAAAAATGTTATCAATTTACTAATTAATTATGTGCGTAACATCTTTGTACTTTAAATTATAAATATTGAGTTTAGTGGAAGCATTCTCACCGTTCGTGCTTGAATACAGTCAGTAACATTTTGTTCGGCTTCATGTACATATCGCTTGTATTATAATATACCGTTATATATCTCTGGTCATAAACTATCAGTTTCAAAAAGCATGCACTGTCTCGTGAGAAAGTTTCCTCTTCGCGGCTGAAGGTACAGCTCTTTCGACTCTGCTTTCTTCTTTCACATCTTCCTAGGTATCGAATGCACGAGTGACAAGGATTGTCCTGTAGACAAAGCCTGTTTGAGCTTGCACTGTGTCGACCCTTGCACGGTGCGTGGCGTGTGCGGCGAGGACGCACTCTGCGTGTCCGTGATGCACCGCGCCCAGTGCTCTTGCCCGCAATGCTACGTGGGCCAGCCTCGACTCTCTTGCCGACTCGATCCCACGTGTAAACCTACGGCTGACGCGAACATTACATTCACTTGCTCCGATACTAAGCCTTGCCCTTCTAAGTTAGCATGTGACCTTAGCACAAATCAGTGCCGTAACCCTTGCGTAGGTTACCAGAATTGTCGGCGAAACCAGAAATGTGAAGTCAGAGATCATACACCTGTTTGTGTATGCCGAAATGGATTTGCACTTAACGAGAAAGGCGAATTGACATGTGCGCCAGAACACGCTGAATGTGTAAGAGATGAACAATGTCCGTCAAATGCGGTTTGTCGTAACTCAAAATGCGTCAATCCTTGTTTAGCATCAAGAGAACCTATGTGTCCTAAAGGAAAGCAATGTGAGGTAGTAGAACATCGTGTCATGTGCGTCTGTGTCGAAGACTGTCATCCAACTGTGTCAATATGTTTAAGAGATAATGGATGCCCACAAAATTTAGCATGTAAAGATTTTCAATGCAAAGATCCTTGTAAAGGAGCATGCGGCGAAGCGCCATGTTCAGTAGAAGATCATCATCCTGTATGCAAGTTTTGTCCAAGTGGATTTATACATGACGAAAATCATGGCTGCATTAAAGGTAATTTTGCCGTTAACAAAAAACAAATGAATATTACCATACATTAGAATACATTATGGTCGTCTTGAATAAATCTTAATATTTTTCTTCATATTGCAGGAAATGATATTTTCTACTTTATGACTTGATGCGGCTCTCTTGTTTCTTTCTTGTTTTCTAGCATGTTCACATAGATTTTTCCACAGTTTGAACTTCTTCTAGAACAGGTAGTTTACGCATGGTATTTCTATATGTGTACATAGTTCATTTACATTTTAATCATTTTGGTGGCTGTTGCGCTGGTGCTATTGACTTCTAACGCATTTAACGCTTATACATGACATAACAATGCAACAAAACTGCCACGAGACAGAGTTTGCAACGTTTTACCTTAATGCCTTTATACTCGTACTGTATTAATAATAATATCGTCTTCGGTTTGTATGTATACATAATTATATGTGTGATTGTTATAGCACGACATTGCCGAAAGTTTGTAGTTTTGCCTTTATTATAAGTATATTCTTATTTGTGTATTTAAAAAATATTAGTAGTAGTACAATTGTATTAAATGCACGAGTGAAGAGAACTAGAAACTATTTTTGCTTGTCCACTTTTTACTTCTACTGAAATCAGTTCTATTAGAATCATGCAACATACGACCTATGCAATTACGCAATGTTCATATTGTATCTGTTTGTCATAAAATGACCGGTTATTTTTGAAATTGCAATATTTTAAAAATGATAGTATTTACTATTAGACATATTTTTAGGCTTTTAAATATAAACTAACATATGTCGTTGGATGTGTCAGCGTTAGAGTGCAGTGCGCACGAACAGTGCGCGGCGACGCTGGCGTGCGTGAGCGGGCGCTGCGCGGATCCGTGCGCGCAAGGCGGCCCCTGCGCGGCCGGCCAGGCTTGCTCTGTTCTCAACCACCAACCAGTTTGCTCTAAAGGTTCGTGTTTTATGCGTTCCTATAAACATAAAGGCTAATTTAGGCACATTTTACAGGTTTATTTGAGATAACCTAAGTATGTAAAATGCTACCATCTATATTATATACTAATATGCTTTTTTTCTGTCGTCCAGTCTGTCAATGCCAAACGTCGTCGGATTGCGCAAGATATCCCAATACACAGTGCGATGGATGCGCCTGTGTACACGGTAAGTATCTACGTATGTAATATGTATAATGTACTCGTACTACTCTTGATATTCATGATCCTGCAATAGTATACTGTGAAAAAATAAATGACTACTTATTTACTTTTCTTTCTACATTTTGATATTATTTTTATATGCAATTTAAAACATTTCGTTCTTTTTTTAATAGCCTAACCAATTTATAAATTAGGGCAGAATTATACTTTTCTCCATAACCCGATTTAATGAAGTGTGAGTAAAATTACAAACCATTATACTTGTAATGAGCGTAGGAAAATTGTTTGGTAATCGTAAAAACATCAGATTTTTTGGTTCTAAGATACTTAATATAAAATCGGTATATTTAATAAATACCTATATAATTATTTTTTTTTCAACCCAGGTGATAAGCCGCCAACAAATTGCGCACATTGTCGACCCGGAGTCCCCTGCGATCCATTCTCAGGAGCTTGCATGGAAAGTGAGTAGTACACAACGAAATTATCTACGCTGGTTAATACTATTTATCTAATAATAAAGTTTAACTTTGCTAATGTATTAAACTACCTACCGTGTTTATCTAAAGACAACGTGAAATGAAGATGAACAACGGTATTGGTTAAACTGTGCTCTGTATTTATAATATATCTCTACATAAGACATACTGTAGACTCCTACTATATTGCTAGGAAGTCTACATCTTATTTTATGTGAATAGCAAAACTAACTCCAATTGAACTGGTTGTTGCTATAATTTTCAGCGTACCATTTTGTCCGATAAAACGCCACAAAGTACTGGTTATTAATAATTCGGCAGACCCGACAGACAAGTGAATTCGATTTTTTGTGTAGAACTTGTATCAGGATATTTGTATTATAACTCCTGTTTTTTCTTTAGTAGTAAACGGTTCAGGCTTCTTCAAACGTGTTTTGAGCTAATTATTACATTAAAGCTCAAAAAGGTTACAAACATTACACGGCTTCTAAATATCTGCTCCTGCATGCATCTTTTCTTTATATTCTATCTATATACTTCCGATAAGAGATTACATGCATGATCTCTCACTTCTTAATTTCATTTCTATTTCTTTTCCGACACTCTATTTTTCTTTTATTGGGTAATGTCAATCTTCAGGGTATTTAAATATCTGCATGTCTTGAGGTATATTTTAATAGAGGAAATTAATTGTCATTTAATGATTTTAATGTTATTATTTATTAACTATTATATTATTACATTCTTATTAACAGATGAAGAAACTAAAAGCATTTCACTAACCGAAACATACTCCAATACTATGACGACTGACTCTACTCTAGTTACAAACACTGATTACACTTACACTAACTATGAGAATGTTGTAACGACTACCACAATGCCTAGTGCTAGTGACACAACAAATACATACATACCTGAAGGTGAAACGACAACATCAACTTTGGGGGACACTGCTACCAATGACTTAGGCAATAAAGATGAAAGCAAAGTTTATCAAAGTACGGCAACATCACCATTGCTAAGTACCACGACCTTATCTAGTGAAACTAACACTTATGAAACTATAACGAGTAGTTCGATAACTACAAGTAATGGTACTGAAGTGACCGAAGTGAATTTAATTGAAAACAAAGCACCGCCAACATTAGACTTGTATGAACTCGTTCCGAGTAGTAGTACAATACATTCCGAAAGTACTATTAAGCCTATCCCAAAACGAACGGAAACAAGTGGTTCACAAAAACAAGTCAATGATAATAAAAGTGTTAAAACACCTGAAAACCAAAGAAAAATGCACAATAATTACACAAATATGTATGTACCTAATGAATCTGGAAAAGAAAAACCAGATAAGACACATCCAAAAAGCACATCATTTGATAATCAATCTACTACCGCTACAATTGATAGTCACTTGAATCCAGATTTGATTATTGACAGATCGACAGAAACGCCCCACTATACAAAAACATCAGAAGTAACTACAAAGCATTTTGAAAGTAACACTTATGAAGATGATGTTACAGCATATAACACAAAGACGACTGAAAGAATAATAAAAGAATGGCCTACTACAAAATCAGGAACTGACTCAGATATTACTGATGTCACAGGTACACACGACTATACTAAAGAAATACATTCAACTTCGGAATCGGATGAAACAAATTATACAACCATCCCGGATGTAAGTACAATAATACCTGACAGTAAAATTTACACTTATACAGAAACATATATTACAGAGACAACAAAAAGCAAATTTGAGGAACTTCCAAGTTATGACAAAAAACCTGCTTTAGAGGACATAAACACATTTAAAGCTACTGAAAATAATGAATATACCACAATGGCATACACAACGCCTAGCTATAGGAGTTCCGTTAGTACTGACATTACTTCAGAACCTGATTTAATAAAGGACGAAAATACAAAAATACCAGAGCGGACAACCACCTATACTAATACAAAATATACAACAGCACCCTCCTATGCCCATATTGATATTATGTCCACTAACCAATTGATTTATAATGAATCACCAAGTACAGAACAAACAGCATATGAGAAGGATATCACAAAGGATTGGACTAATACCGAATTCTCGACTATATCACCTACAACAGACAATTACAAGAAAAAAATCACCACTAGCGCTTATACAGAAAGCTCTGCATACACATCGACACCCGAAATGGTCTCTACTTCAACTAATGAATTAAAATTACCTACAAATGTACTAGGTGATAACTCAATTAGCACTGAACATGGAATTTTAGATGGAAAAACAACTGTAAAAGATATGTACGCACAAAAATCAAACTACATGACAACATCTGAAATACTTGATAATCAACCAACAACTGAAACGAGTAATATTAATACAAATACAGATTTAGTTGTTAATATTAGTACACAAAGTCCAGATTATACACAGGCTGTGAGTGGTGTGCCAGTTTCTACCGAAAAAACTAAAAATAAAATAACGGAATTTACTAAAGGAATTACTGAATCAGATGAACTTACAACAAGTCATGGGGAAGTCAATTATTCAAATTACACGTCTATAACTGAGACAACTACAGCATTTTCTGAAAATAGTCCATTTACAAATACGGATATTATAGTAAGTGATACGAAATCAACTGTAAAAGATGACGATTATACAGATACAATTGACTTAAAACCTACATTAAAAACAAATACTGAAATCAATATTCTAACTAGCTCAGATGTCGATTTGATAAGTAATTTTACCACAAATAGGCCAGAACATGCGAGTACAGTACATTTATTATCAAAGCCTACTGAAGCTAATATAGCAACTTTAACTTATAATACTGAGTCCACTTATATAGCTAAAGAAACAGAATCTTCGTCAGACCAGTCGATAGTTACGCATGACATTGCGCAGAAAACAACTGATACATTTTTAGACTCTGCAATTAAAGAAACGACTTCTGAAAAAGATGTGAACACCCACATTAACACTATTAGGCCAGCGGATACTAGGGAATGGGAACAAACTACACCTTTTAAGGATATTCAAGATATTAATGAAGGCGTGTCAACTTATCTCATGTCAACTAACACAATGGATCTCAATGATATGTCAACCACCGAAGGAAATAAATATACGGATAGTAAGGATGTAACAAAGGGACTTCACGAAAGTAGTACGGAATATACACCTACACTAGGTATAACAGATTATTATGAAAGCCCTATTACTAACGAAAATAGTGTAAATATGCAGACAACCGGTAAAACAGGTGATGAAAGGTTAACGTTTACAACAACAATTGAAACAACATCAACAGCATCTACGGGTAGAATTTATGTTGGGACAGAAGTTACAACGTATGACACAAAGATGACAGGACATACTACCCCTGTAGAAGATTTGAGTACTGAAAAAGGATCTAAGTTTGATAGGGATGAAGAGACAAAACATATTGATACACAAACACATAAAATAGATACAAATGACACAATTACACTAGGAATACCAGATAATATTTCAATTAGAACGACAACAGAAGTTAATTATATAGCAGATGTGATGAATAATATGAACACAAACACACAGGATAATACAAAAGAAACAAAAGTTACTGAATCGCCTTTCCAAACAAATACATACACAAGTTCCGACGATTTAACTTATAACACAGAGTCTTCTGTTAGTGCTTTGTTTGAAAATACAAAAGATGTGACTAAAAACATTGAAATAACAAGTACAGAATATTCAACTGTGCCGACTGCGTTGAAAACAACAAATACGGATAACATTGAAATAAATACCTATACGACGAATATTGTAACAGAGTCAAAATATGCATCAATATCAGAAACAGTTACACAACCTTTAGAAAGTAGCACTCAAATAAATACCGATATTCCATCTCATAACCCTGTAAAATCAACTGAAAAGCCAATAATAACAGAAATACCAATTACCACTAAGGAAGGTGAACATTTAGATAAAGAAGACTCTACAAAAGAATTTATTACAAAAACAACAGAACGTCTATCCACATCTGAACTAACTGAAAACTATTTCAGTGTAATTACAACTGAAAACACTGTAGATTTGGGTGTTTCATACAGTTCTGACACTACTGCTCCAAGATATACAACGATAAGCACAACTTCTAATAGCGTGCAATTTGCTGGTACAAAAGAACCGAGTTACGATATAAAATCTGGAACATCGAGTGAAACTGATAATTTTGGTAAAACAATAACAACAGAGGTCACGTCGAATAGTGACATAGTGACGGAATTGAATACTAAAAGACCTGAGTTTACAAAAGTATCTACAGTTCATGCTGAAAGTACTGACACCGATACAAGACCCCCAACGTACGAGGCAAAATCAACCGATAGCAATTTTATTATAACAGACTTAGATAGTCGAACTGAATCAACAATTGATAATAATATTCTGAGGACAACTTTTACGCCATCGGATGCGACAAAACCGACTAAATCAATAATAACTGATATGAATGATTCAGATGTTTCTTTTACAGAAATTACGGAAAATGTTTTTACAACAGACAACATTTTAACGTCCAAATTAACTGAATCCGATATATCTAGTAGCATACCAACGGAAACAAGCAACATTAATTTAGAACCAAACGAATCAATAAGCGCTGATGAACCAACGAATACTACACCGAATAATTTTGAATCTACACAAAAGTTAGTTTCCAGTGATTACGGACACATAGATCAAAATGATACGAAAACGGTAAATGAATTAAATTCAGGTACAGAAACTTCATCTGGTCAAACAACCACAACAGAAACATATATTATGAGTAGTAAAATAAATACCACAAACTTGTTACAATCAACAACTGGATTACCAGCAGAAAATTTGCAGCAAATGACAGGTACAAAACCTGAAGCACAGCAGCCGCAAAACATTAGCACTACAAGTAATCCTGAAGATGTGGTACCGAGTAGGTCTTCCTTAGATACAGAAATTCCTACTATTGATGGTATAGTAACTCGAAATCCGTTATATACACCAACTAAATCTGAATCCGATAGAAGACAATCTGAAGATGTCACACTTGCAATGTTTTCGACTGTAAAAGCAGACTTTAGTAATGAAGTCAAAAGTTCTACAACTACATTAAATCCTGACAAACATTCCACAACTCAAATAACAATGTCCAATACTGGTGTAACAAGTACAGAAAGTATTAATGTACCCCATATAACCAAGGATGACGTTGCAACAATAAATCAGAATATGGATGCTCTTACAAGTACTCCTTCATATGTAACGTCAAATACGGAACTTGATGCAAAAACGCTTTCCTTGTCAACTACTGAAAAGGAAAGCCTAAATACTGAAAACAAATTTACAACAAATTCAATTGACAATTTTATCTCTACGCGTGATTTTTCAAAAGTACAACAGGACGAGGAACATACATCTACAGGTGAAAATGGTTTTACCACATTTTATCCTTCAACTAAATTAGAAACAACCACCATTAAATTCGATCATACAAACGATGACAAATCAGATTATCGTGATACGTTACCAAAAGAAACTAAAGTTCAAAGTACAACTTTAAATTCAGACTTAACTGATAAAGGTATTTCCTCCAATGATAATGATACACTGTCAACTCTGGCGACTTCAGAACCTTTTACAAGAATTATGACAACTACAACTGAGTACAGTACTGATGTCAGTTCTTCAGAAATTGAAGTAAAACAAACCTCCAGTACTCAAGAGCCAATACCTATTACAACAATAACCGAGAAAACACCTTTAGAAACCGATGAAAATAAAACAACTTTGTTAACCTTAATTACTAAACCATTAAGCACAACAACGGAAATGCTAACAACGACAGGTTACGCTATGACTGATTCCAACAGTGAAAATATCTCAAGTACTAAAATATACCAAAGCAATGAAACTGATAAAGACAATAATATTATTACATCAACGATAACCGACAAAACAACTGTGGAGGATAATTTGTTTCTAAATGAATTTACAGGACCTACCACCGATAATATCGTATTGCCTCACACTTTTAAAAGTACTCAAACAATTGCTACAAGTGAAAATACTGAAATAAGTTCAAGTACTGAACAAACACATAAAGATGAATTATTACCTATAACTGTTAGTACAATAGATTACACCGCTACAGTAGACAATTCTATGAAAGTTACCACCTTAAAAAGTACCACAGAAACATCTAATACAAACGAAAATATCTTTATTGATACATCACCTAATAATATGACGCATACAACTAAATCCATTGATTCTGAAACAAATATTGTAACAAATACGGAAAATGGCTTAGTAAATGAGAAACAAAAAACGCGATATCCGTCAACGGTTTCATCCATTTTAAGCACGTCAATGGAAAGTTTATCGTCTAGACAAAAAGATATTGATATTTCTGCATGGACAGACTCTACCCCCTACGACATGACTATAACTACGACTGAGACAATAAACTTAAGCACCGACATAAATGTTGAATGTAAAACAGATTCTAACTGCCACACTGACTATACATGCGTTAATGGAGTATGTCAAAATCCATGTGAGGGGATACGGAATCCATGTACAAAGAACTCTGCCTGTAAAGTTGTCAACCATGCTGCTGTTTGTGTGTGCGATGCTGCTGGAACCGTCTGTGTAAGAGGTATGCTCATAAGAGTTATGATACCTATAGTTTGTTGCACAGCCTGTAAATTGTTTATTCTAAAGTTTTGTATAGATAAATATGAAAAGTAATTTGTTGGTCGTTTTATCGGACAAATGTGTACAGAACCATTTAAATAAATATTACTTAAATCATTAATTAATTGTAAATACACTAATGAATCTTGTAACATATTCTGCGTAACATACTAATTACAACTATAACATGTAACATACTAGAATCACCTGGAACACCTAAGGCACCAGAACCCTGTCATTCTGATCGGGACTGTATAGAGACTGAAGCCTGCTTTATGGGATTGTGTCAAAATCCTTGCGAGTTTGACAATGTGTGTGGCATCGGAGCCAATTGCCATCCCATAAAACAAAGACCTATGTGTTCATGTCCCGCTGGTCACGACGGGGACCCCGCAGTCAAATGCTCGCCTAAAATAAGTAAGACTTATTTATTGTACATTAGGTATATATTTGACTAGTAATGTTGCCTTATGTATTCAATGAAAAGGATGTGTAACAAATCATTGTGAATAAACTAATAATAACAATATAATTTATTGGAATAAGCACTTGTATTATAAACTATTTTTACAGTTTGTTGCTTTACATATTGTACATTATTGTACATATATCTCAAGTTTAAAATATATTTGCACATGTAAAATATTATTGTATAATAAAATGATCTTACATTTTGCTCAGTTGGTTGCACTCGGAATGAAGATTGTCACTTGACCGAAGCTTGTATAAATAATGCATGTCAACATCCATGTGCAATACACAATCCATGTGCACCAAATGCGGTCTGTATAAACACGAAACACGGTTCAGATTGTAGCTGTGCTGAAGGATTTCAAGGAAACGGCTACGTTGGTTGCGTACCGGGTAAGTAGATGTCCTACTTCTATAGTAATGACAATATATAAATGTATATAATAGGACCATCATTAAATTACATTTTTTTTAGTTGTCAATACTCAGTCTGTTTGCCAATATAACGAAGACTGCCCGCCTGAATTGTTGTGTGATCGGTTAAATCGAGTATGCATGAATCCTTGTGCCGTCGATAAATGCGGAGATAATGCAGAATGCATTCCAGCCAATCATGGAATACAATGCAAATGTTACGCTGGCTTTACTGGGAATCCCTTCTTGGAATGTTATCAAGGTACTTATAATGATTATATTGTTATTAGACTTAAATTCCAATTACATCTAGTAATACATAATGTATGATAATTTGAATACAAAATAAATTATGAATGATATAAATAAATTACATATGATATTTCGTAATTATAGTCCAATCAATATCTTTATTTCAGTTCAAGGATGTCGATCTGATAACGAGTGCTTAAATTCAGAAGCGTGTATAAACGGCAAGTGTGATTCTCCGTGTAGGTGTGGTATTAACGCGATATGCGACGTCTTAAACCATAGGGCATCTTGCAAATGCTTGCCCGGGTACACGGGTAACCCAATGCTGGGATGTGAACCACCATCAAACCCATGTGTACCGAATCCTTGTGGCATAAATGCACTATGTGAAAGTGACAACGGAAATCCTATTTGTTACTGTCCTAAAGGATTAACTGGCAATCCATTTAAGAATTGTAGTAAGTATACTTGAGAAAATAAATAATTCATAAGTTTAAAATCATGTAATTGAATAGGAATTAATTAAGTAATTATTTCAGTACCGGAAGGGAATGAATGTGAACCAAATCCATGTGGGCCTTACACTGGCTGTCGAATAATAGATAACAAACCAGCCTGTTTCTGTCTTCCGAATTATGAAGGAAACCCACCTCGACAACCCTGCAGACTACCAAACAATCCATGCCATCCTTCACCTTGTGGACCTAATACTCAATGTACTATATTATCAAACGGATTCGCGAAATGTACATGTTTACAAGGATATGTAGAAAGCCCTAATACAGTCAGAGGTTGTATAGAAGCCAGAAATCCATGCGAGCCAAACACCTGTGGAGTTGGAGCACGATGCGATCCAAACAGATCGCCTGCATGTTATTGTCCAGAGAATACGATTGGAAATCCTTACAAATCTTGCAATCATCAAGCTTATCTTCCTCCAGATGTGCTCTGTCAACCAGGTCCTTGTGGGCCGAATGCCGATTGTTATGTAGGAGGTAATAGAGAAATGTGCTTCTGTAAGAGTGGCTTTATTGGAGATCCTTATACAGGGTGCCAAGTACAAAGAAGTCCGTGTAATCCTAATCCCTGTGGCCCGCAAGCCATTTGTAATGCCAACTACGAGGGTCGAGCATTGTGTACATGCGCTGAAGGTAGTACTGGTGATCCTTACAGTCTGGATGGATGCCATTCCCATGAATGTGAAATTGACGACGAATGCGCAATAAATAAAGCATGTATAGGCTATGCATGCCGAGATCCATGCCCAGGAGTTTGCGGCTTAAACGCTAAATGCCTTGTAGAATCGCATCGTCCTGTATGTGTTTGTGAAGATGGACTCGTAGGAAATCCGTTAGTATGCTGCTTACCACCTGAAGATCAGAAGTCGATTAGACCATGTAACAAAGTTCAATGCGGAATTAATGCAATATGTCAAGATGTAGGAGACAAGGCTGTATGCAGTTGTCTTCCTGACTTCTTTGGCGATCCAACCAAGGAATGCAAGCCGGAATGTATCATGAATTCCGATTGTCCATCAAACGAAGCTTGTATTAATCGTAAATGTACTGATCCATGTTCCTTTAATAATATTTGTGGAATGAATGCGGTATGTCTGTGTTCAGACCATACAGTATCGTGCTTATGCCCTGACGGCTATATGGGAGACCCTCTAATTCAGTGTATTTACAGACGTAAGTCTATATTATATACAAAAAAATATCAATACGTAATTATATTTTAACTTCGGTAATATTAATTTTTATCTATTTGTTATTATGTTGCAGCTATATACATTACGCCGGACAATAATACCATTCAACCGTGTACGCCAAACCCTTGCGATCCCAGCGCTTCATGTGATACGTACGGTAATCAGTTTGCCATTTGCGATCCCTGCTTTGGATCAAATGGTATCAATAACCCGGCATGTAGGCCAGAATGTGTACTTAGCACTGATTGCGCTTTCGACAAGGCATGTTTAAGAAATAAGTGCGTGGACCCATGTCCGGGCTCTTGTGGTGTGAACGCAGAATGTTCTGTTTATCATCACGATCCTATTTGCCGCTGTGTTAATGGTTTTGAAGGAAATCCCTATGAACATTGCAAGCCTACTTCAAAACGTAAGTTATTTTAGTATTTAAAGCGCAAATTTTGATTGTTTTTTTATTATAAAAAATATTATTACTTACTGTGATATTTATTTCCAGCCACTCTACCTGAGACATGTGATAATGTTCAATGCGGACCAAACGCTAGATGTCAAGAAATCAAGGGAGCATTAACTTGTCAATGTTTGCCAAACTTCTACGGTAATCCTTTCATAGCGTGCCGACCACAGTGTGTTGTCAATAGTGATTGTGCATCTAATTTGGCATGTTTAAATAACAAATGTGAAAATCCTTGTAAAGACGTGTGTGGAATTGGCGCATTATGCGAAACAGTCAACCATCACGCTGTTTGTTATTGTGCACCTGGTCATACCGGAGATCCGTATATACGGTGTAACGTTGCACCTGTATCTACTCCATCTTTATCGACATGCGATCCTTCACCGTGCGGGCCTTACAGTCGCTGTCTCGTTTCACCTTCAGGCTTCGCAGTATGCTCATGCTTACCAGGTTATAGAGGAATCCCACCTACTTGTCAACCCGAGTGTGTCAGCAATTCTGACTGTTCACAAAGTGATACTTGTGTCAACCAAAAATGTGTTAATCCATGTCAAGGAAGTTGCGGTGTGGGATCGAATTGTATTGTAGTGAATCACAACCCTATATGCAGTTGCGCTCCAGGGGAAACTGGTGATCCTTTCGTTGCTTGTACAGCATTTATAGATCACGTTCCATCGGATAAAAATCCTTGTGTGCCGTCACCATGTGGACCTAACTCTGTGTGCGAAATAAAATCAAATCGTCCTGTTTGCTCATGCCGCCCAAATTATTCCGGTACACCACCATATTGTAGACCAGAATGTGTTATTAGTCAAGAATGTCCACCACATCAAGCTTGCATAAACGATAAATGTGCAGATCCATGCATGGGATCTTGCGGAAATAATGCTAAGTGTGACGTCGTTAACCATACACCATTATGCAGTTGTTTAGAAGGATACAAAGGAGACGCATTCGTTGGATGTATTGCTATAGGCAAAGATGAAACATTAACACCTTGTAATCCGTCTCCATGTGGAGAAAATACAATTTGCACTGTCGTAAATAATGCGGCTCGATGTAGCTGTATACCGCCCAACATTGGAAACCCATATGCTGGAGGATGTCGTCCGGAATGCACCATAAATTCCGATTGCCCTAACCACTTAGCTTGTTTATCCAATCACTGTCGGGATCCTTGTAAGGACTTGTGCGGTGTAAACGCTGAATGTGCCGTCATCAATCATGTCCCTGTCTGCACATGTTTCAAAGCATACGAAGGTGATCCGTTCTCGTCATGTCGTCCAGCGGTTAAGCCACGTAAGTATTTTTTTAAATATCAGAATATTTCCAATTCCTTATAATAGTATAGTCCGCATAAAACTGCTTGTCCGCTCTGAATTAGAAATGAATCGCGTCGCCATAGCAACTTTTATGACTACAACTACGACTACTTGCTCGCAACAACTTCAGAGCGGACTAGTAGTTTGGCGCGGACTATAATCAAAATATTTGTTAACATTTATTTTTTATTCAGCTTGGTTGTAAGTTTAGTTACCCCATATAATGATATATTTTTCTTGGTACTGTATGAACTCGGTTTAATTTG
The DNA here is from genome assembly GCF_041222505.1 of Epargyreus clarus. Classification (NCBI taxonomy): domain Eukaryota; kingdom Metazoa; phylum Arthropoda; class Insecta; order Lepidoptera; family Hesperiidae; genus Epargyreus; species Epargyreus clarus. The sequence goes on from NW_027332233.1 coordinate 9,120,687, forward strand.
CTCTGCATCTAAAAATTCAATTATTTATGTAAAATAGTTTTTATGACATTTATTTTGATAATCTTATAAATATGTCATTAATATTATTAGAATCACATCTAGGAAATATTTATCTAATAAAACTTAGTCGGAGTTATTACATTTATTTGCTAATATCATTAATTCTTATTATTTTTCTAGCTCCATCATTTAATCCATGTGAGCCGTCACCGTGTGGTCCAAATAGCGAATGTCACGTGGTCAGCAACAGAGCCGCGTGTTCGTGCCGCCCCGGATACATGGGCGCGCCTCCCGCTTGCCGCCCCGAGTGCGCCGTCAACTCCGACTGCCCGGCCAATCGAGCTTGCATCAACCACAAATGCAAGGATCCCTGCATACACAGCTGTGGGCTGGATGCTCGCTGTCATGTCGTTGGACACAACCCGATATGTACGTGCCCTGAAAACTTCCCTGAAGGCGACCCGTTCATCAGATGTTACAGAAAGAGTAAGTTTATATTTTCATATAATAGTTAGTTAGTTAGTTAAAATAGTAAAAAATAATCATAATTCTACTTGAGTATACAGATATACTTGAAGGTGGGAAAAACCATTTGTTACTCTGTTCAGTTGGCGCCAGTTCCGCATCTATTTCTTCTGTGCAGCAACGGCAGTGTTAACTGCTATATTTTGGTGTAATATGATAAACGACGCGTTCCAACTAAGTTATATAACCTGTGGAAAAAATGTGGTAGAACTATAATCTTATGTAGGGATGATTAGAGATTTCCATGGGCAGCAATAATCATTTATACGTTGGCTGCTTGTTCGTTTCCCATAGAATAGATCTATGGTTAACTTGAAATTATTTGTTTCCTAGGTATTGTCGCTCCGGCGCCTGATCCTTGCTTGCCTTCACCATGCGGACCACACTCGACTTGTCGGAATGAAGGTGGTCGTGCAGTGTGCGCTTGTGAACCAGGCACTCTAGGGGCCCCGCCAACATGTCGTCCGCAATGCGTCATCAATCAAGACTGCCCGCTCGCTCTTGCCTGCTTGGGTGGAACTTGTGTAAATCCTTGTGTAGGATCTTGCGGCTTCAATGCACGATGTGTTGTGCAGAACCACCAACCGATCTGCTCATGCGACGAAGGCTACTCAGGAGATCCATTCGCGGGCTGCAATCCATTCGAAGGTATGTGACTTTCAATTACGGGTTTATTACGCTATATCTACTTTATGTATAAAAGAAACTTGTGACAATAGATAAGATGCACTGTCGATACGAAGAAAAATAAAAAATAAAGGTTTGTTAAATTGCATCTTCAAGCACTGTATGTAACTGCATGCACTTAGATAGGAAGTTGGTAAAATTATAGTAAATTACTATTTAGATGGTTTTCAATATGAATGTGGAAGTTAGGTTAGCGATGAAGCCGTTTACGTGGGACAAACGCATTAACATTGACGAACGAATATCATAGCGTGAACAGCTTCTCACAACCGATTCGATGTTATTGTGTCAGTCTGACGTTAAACGGGATGGGAACATTGAGTGTTGTAGCATGACAAAAGATGCACGAAATGTAGCATAGTGTTAGTGATGGTTTATTAGTCATATTGTTGTAAAAATCCATTTCAGTTGCTAAAGATGTACCACGTCACCCTTGTAATCCATCACCTTGTGGACCAAATGCAGTTTGTCGTGAAAGAAACGGTGCTGGGTCTTGTGTTTGTACTGATGATTTTCACGGTGATCCGTACCTGGGATGCCGTCCCGAATGCGTCATGAACACAGACTGTTCGATAGACAGATCCTGCTTCAATAATAAATGCGTTGATCCATGTCCTGGCACATGTGGGAAAAACGCTGAATGTAGAGTTACGAATCATGCACCTTCATGTTACTGCTTACCTGGATATAATGGGAATCCTCTTCATGCATGTTCTCCTGTTATGAGTAAGACTGTCTCTTTTTCTTTCTATTATTTTTCTTTATTTCGTTCTGTATGTTACTTTATTCTTGACTACATTCTTTACTTCAGCTCCACCGGAACCTGTTGATCCGTGCCACCCTTCACCTTGTGGCCCTTATAGTAAATGTCGTACATTTAATGGGCATGCCGTTTGTACATGCCTCGATATGTGTGTTGGTTCTCCACCTAATTGTCGGCCCGAGTGTATTGTAAGTTCTGATTGTCGACCCAACAAAGCATGTATCAATCAAAAGTGTCAAGATCCGTGTCCTGGAACGTGTGGTATCAATGCCCAGTGTCAAGTTGTAAACCATAATCCCGTATGCAGCTGTTTAAGTGATTATACCGGGGATCCTTTCGTAAGATGCTTCCCCGATGACAGTAAGTTATAATATTTATATTAACAATATTTTTGAAAAATAACAATATTTTTCACTTAAATTTGTATTTAACTTGTTACTATACAATCTATTTTAATCAACAGGACAAATGATTCCCATAAATAATTGTTTACCAAACCCCTGCGGCCCACATTCTCAGTGCCAAGATGTAAATAACAGACCAGTGTGTTCGTGTCTAAGCAATTATATTGGTCGCCCGCCAAATTGTAGACCAGAGTGCGTGATGAACGTCGAATGCCCCGGAAATTTAGCATGCATATCTGAAAGATGTAGCGATCCTTGTCCGGGATCTTGCGGGTTTCATGCTACTTGCAATGTAGTTAAACATGTGCCAGTTTGTACGTGCGAACAAGGTTACACTGGTGACCCATTCTCTGGATGCTCAATTAGTCCTCGTGAGTAAAAATCTTAGATATCAAAAAGATATATAAAATTTCAATTAGGTATTTAATAATTTCAAATTCAAAAACATTTGTTTTCTATTTCGTAGCAATCGAAGCCGAATTGGAAAGTCCTTGCTCACGTTCACCATGCGGCGCTAATGCCGTATGTAAAGAGAGACATGGAGCGGGGTCGTGCTCATGTCTACCTGATTATTATGGGGACCCGTATGTGGAATGTAGACCGGAATGCGTCTTAAACTCAGATTGTCCGAAAGATAAAGCATGTACAAATAATAAATGCAAGGATCCTTGCCCGGGAGTTTGTGGCATGAATGCCGAATGCCGTGTTAATAACCACGCCCCGTCGTGTGCGTGTCTCACGGGATACGAAGGAAATCCATTCACGTCGTGTTACATAAGTAAGACTTAAACACATTGAAATAAACGTTTACATTTTAAATTTTTACTTTCAAATTAAAAGTTGATTATATAACATAATTATGTAATTGTAGATGTCGCTGAACCCGTTGATCCTTGCTCACCATCACCATGTGGACCATACAGCTTGTGTCGTGTTAGTCATGGACACGCAATATGCTCTTGTCAAGATCAATACTTAGGGTCACCTCCTTTCTGTCGACCAGAATGCATGGTCAGCAGTGACTGTATGCCAAACAAAGCGTGTTTAAATCAGAAATGTATTGATCCCTGTGTTGGCTCGTGCGGTGACAACGCAAAATGCACTGTTGTTAATCATAACGCTCTCTGTAGCTGTCCGCCAAATTATATCGGAGACCCATTCGTTCACTGTACTTATGAAGAACGTGAGTAATCTGAAATATATATTCTTCAAATATTATCTTGACGCACATGTGCACAGATTAAATGAAAATATTAATAACGTTTTAGGTCCTCAACCAAAGCCAACTGGTAATCCATGCATTCCTTCACCGTGCGGTCCTAATTCTCAATGTCGTGTAGTAGGAGAAACTCCAGCATGTTCTTGCAAATCTGGTTATATTGGAAGGGCACCCAATTGTCGGCCTGAATGCATGTATGACGAAGAATGTCCTAGTAATCTTGCCTGCATTCGCGAGAAATGCGCTAATCCATGCGAAGGATCTTGCGGCACAAATACGGATTGCATGGTTATATCCCACAAAGCTGTTTGCCATTGCCGCGAAAGTTACACAGGAGATCCATTCAGTGGTTGTTACTTCATTGGTGAGTTCGCAAGCTTCGGAATGATTACCTAGATAAATTGTTATCGCATTTTGAAATCACTAAATTATAAATTTAAACGTTTTAGTAACTGTGCCGAGCGAAGAAGAAACAAACCCATGTAATCCATCACCATGTGGACCAAACGCGGAGTGTAAAGTTAGGAACTCTGCAGGAGCTTGCACATGTATGCCGGAATATTTTGGTGACCCATATTTAGGTTGCCGGCCAGAATGTGTCACAAATAACGACTGTCCAATAGACAAAGCATGCTCTAACAATAAATGCGTGAATCCTTGTCAAGGCGCATGCGGTATCAATACCCAATGTAATGTTGCACATCATAATCCAGTATGTCGATGCGTCGATGGATATGAAGGAAACCCTATGATTTCTTGTCATCCACAAAAGAGCCGTTAGTACAGTTATTTAATTAATATATTTAGGTAGTACAAAATGAGCAAATAATCTATATGCCTATTTTACTTGTTTCTTTCAGCGCCCTTATTTGACGGAAACCCCTGTGTTCCATCACCATGCGGACCATACAGTAATTGTAAAGTAGTAAATGGCCATGGTGTCTGTTCTTGCCAGGAAGCGTATGTAGGATCTCCGCCTACTTGTAGGCCAGAATGTGTCATTAGTACGGACTGTCCTCAACATCAAGCATGTATTAATCAAAAGTGTAAAGATCCATGCCCAGGAACATGCGGAGTAAATGCAAGATGTCACGTTATAAACCATAATCCTATATGCACGTGTAAAGCAGGGTATACTGGTGACCCATTCGTTACTTGCCAATTGGAGCCAAGTAAGAAATTAGCAGTACAATATCCTGAAATAAAAATAAAAGAGAAAATAAAGTTTAATTTTTTTATTCCCCCAATTTATTATTCTTATTTTTTAATGTTCTTATTTCTGATTCATTTCAATTTCATTTTTTCTGATTCTATGTCTCATGTATATTTTATTCTACTTTCTCATTTCTCTATTTCTGTCTTAATGTGTTACTTTCTTTCTTAGAACCTATCTTTACGGGACCTAAAGGAAATCCATGTATACCTTCACCGTGTGGTCCATACTCTCAATGCAAAGTAGTTGGAGAAGCGCCTGCATGTTCTTGCTTACCAAACTATATCGGTGTCGCACCAAACTGTAGACCTGAATGTTCCATCAATGCGGAATGTCCTGGTAACCTTGCATGCCAAAATGAAAAGTGTGTAGATCCTTGCCCAGGCTCATGTGGGTTCAATGCGGAATGTTCTGTAGCAAATCATGTAGCCTTATGCAATTGTATACCGGGGCACACAGGCGATCCTTTCAGCGGATGCTCAGTTATTGAATGTAAGTTTAAGAACAATTTATGTATCCAGCTTAAAAAATATATAAAACTAATTTGTTAAAATAATTTACAGTCTCCTCGGAACCACCACCAAATCCTTGCAACCCGTCGCCATGTGGTGCGAACGCATTGTGTAAAGAAAGGAATGGAGTAGGCTCTTGCACATGCTTACCGGAATACTTCGGAGATCCATACACAGGCTGCCGACCAGAATGCGTATCAAATTCTGATTGCGATCGTAACAAGGCATGTTCTAACAACAGATGCAAAGATCCATGCCCCGGCACTTGTGGTATAAATGCAGAATGTAGAACGGTCAATCATTCACCAACTTGTACTTGTTTGACGGGATACACCGGAAATCCACTGACCAGATGTGATATTGAAAGTAAGTCAGAACTAATAATGTCTATATAAGCTTGTAAATATCAATCTCCTGACAATGTCTATAGTAATAATATATTAATCAATGAAATAATCTCTATATTATAAAACGATAAAACCTGTCGTCGCAATTATTGATTAAAATGACACATATGATGAAATAAATTAATAATAGCATAATATTTTATTTTCTCCAGGCATAGAACCTCAGCTCAATCCATGTCAACCATCGCCGTGTGGTCCAAACAGTTTATGCCGCGTTATTAATGGCCACAGTGTCTGCACTTGTGAAGTGGGTTACATTGGCACACCTCCTTCTTGTCGTCCAGAGTGTATTGTCAGTTCAGAATGCCCGCAAGATAAGGCTTGCGTTAATAAAAAATGCACAGACCCTTGTCCAAATACATGCGGTGTTAACGCTCGCTGCCAAGTAGTAACTCATAACCCGATCTGTAGTTGTACACCAGGATTCACCGGCGATCCGTTCACGAAATGTAGCCCCGAAGAAAGTAAGTTTATTTTTTGTCGGTTCTGTTAGTTGTGTTTGTGTTTTGTCTGTCTGTTGTCAGTAATGTTAAATGGTCATCATCAAACAATATAATAATTCTCACTTCTCTTTCTTACTTAGGATTAGTGCCAACAAATCCTTGTTTACCCTCACCGTGTGGACCAAATTCAGAGTGTCGTGTTATCGGTGACCAAGCTGCCTGTTCATGTCTGCCGAACTACATAGGAAGAGTACCAAATTGTAGACCTGAGTGTACTATTGACGCTGAATGTCCTAGCAACACAGCTTGCGTTAATGAACGATGCAAAGACCCATGTCAAGGAGCTTGCGGCCTGAATGCTATTTGCTTAACAGTGAATCATAAGGCCATATGTAGCTGCCAACAAGGATTCACGGGAGATGCTTCGAGAAATTGTGTACAGATCGTTATATCATGTAAGTATTATAAATAAAAAGAGTTGTTGACGACATTTCGTATTTTAAACCACTTAATTCGATTAATTCGTGTATCAACTTAATATTTATCACGTTTTTAGCTACTGAAATGACACCAACATCAAGTCCCTGTTCTCCATCTCCTTGTGGACCAAATGCCGAATGTCGGGAGCACAATGGCGCTGGTGCTTGCTTCTGCTCCGAAGGTTATGAGGGCGATCCATACAACCAGCAAGGATGTCGTAGAGAGTGTGAAAGTAACGACGATTGTCCTTTGAATTTGGCTTGTACAAGATTTAAGTGTATAGATCCATGTCCGAGAACCTGTGGACAACTAGCACAGTGTACTGTTGAGAAACACGTGCCTGTTTGTACTTGCCCAGACGGTTACACTGGAGACCCATTCTTCCAATGCAAACAAGTTCTCATGCAACGTAAGTATTTCTTTTTTAATAATATAGGAGTAGCAGACGAGCATGCAGTCCACCTGATGGTAAGTGGCTACTGCCGCCCATGGACATCTGTAATCAACCCCAGAAAGGATTAGATATTCCTACCTGAGGTCGGCCACAGATGCGCCGCCACCCCTACGCCTCCAAGCCACCGCCACGCCGACCAAGCTGGAACGCCTCGGAAAAGTCTGTCTCCCTTACCGCACCCTTCAAACCGGAACACAGCAGCGCCTAACACTGCTGTTATTAGGTAGAAATAGGTATGGCGGTGGTGCCGCCGAAGTCGAACCACAAAGGGTTCTACCACCTTCAACTACACAAAGTATACAACTAAATTACAATTAGGAAATTATTAAAAAGTGTAAAAATTGTAAAATGCGTGTTGAATGTACTAAACCTTTTTTGTTTAATCTGTTTTCAGCTACTCCAGCCCAAAATCCATGTGAACCGACTCCTTGCGGACCTAACAGTCAATGCAGACAAGTAAATATGCAAGCGGTATGTTCTTGCCTTCCAAATTATATCGGGTCACCGCCGTCATGTAGGCCGCAATGCGTTGTGAACAGCGAATGTGATGCATCTAAAGCATGTATTAATCAGAAATGTGACGACCCATGTCCCAACACTTGCGGCTTGAGAGCTCATTGTTTAGTAAAGAACCACAACCCTATTTGTACTTGCCCGGCTGGTATGACTGGAGATCCATTCACACAGTGTTACAGTAAGTATTTTCATATATACGTATTGCAGTATTTGAGTATCAATATAAAATTAATAAATGTTATTGATTAAAAACGTACAGTTACTAATATCCCACTTTTTTATAGATATTCCACTTACAACCGAACGACCTCCGTCTTGCACACCATCTCCGTGTGGCCCACATTCTCGATGCCAATTGCTGGCGAGTGGGCCAGCTTGTTCTTGTCTTCCTGGTTATGTCGGCTCCCCACCATCATGCCGCCCCGAATGTACTATTAACTCAGAGTGCCCTGCATCTCTGGCATGCGTTCGGCAAAAATGTGAAGATCCATGTCCAGGATCATGCGGAGTGGAGGCCAACTGTCACGTCTTGAATCATGTAGCAGTTTGTGTTTGTAATGAAGGTCATACTGGAGATCCATTTTCAAGATGTCTACCAATAAGTGAAAGTATGTACTATTTTTTGTTGAATGACTTACTGAGCATGATTACATATTTATATTGTGGTGTACATGTTTTGTAAACACTTCATTTGTTCCAGCACCTACGACTGAAACACCATTAGATCCTTGTAATCCGTCGCCGTGCGGACCTAACGCGCAATGTGACAACGGGTTCTGCACTTGTTTACGAGATTACAGCGGCAACCCATACGAATCGTGTAGACCAGAATGTACTGGAAGTCAAGAATGTCCAAGAGATAAAGCTTGTTTCAGAAATAAATGTCGAGACCCATGTCCTGGCGTTTGTGGCCAAAATGCAAAATGTGATGTAATTAACCACATACCTAGCTGTTCTTGCATAACTGATTACACGGGTAATCCATTTACTCACTGTCAACCTGTAGAAAAGGATAAAGTATTACCCAGGGATCCGTGCCACCCGTCACCTTGCGGACCAAATAGTATTTGTCGTAATACAGACAATACAGCAGTATGCGCTTGCATTGAAGGTTTTCAAGGATCTCCACCTTCGTGCCGTCCAGAATGTATTGTTAGTTCAGAATGTCCTTCCACTAAAGCATGTGTTAACCAGAAATGTATCAATCCATGCATTAATGCATGTGGCGTATCTGCACGATGTGAAGTCATTAACCATAGCCCCATATGTAGTTGCAATCCAGGCCAAACAGGAGATCCATTCAAAAGCTGTTACGATATAGTGGCAACACCGCCTCCGGAATCAATCGATGCTTGTAATCCGTCACCGTGCGGACCAAATTCATTGTGCGTAGAGAGAAATGTAAAAGCAAATTGTAGATGTGTAGATGATTACGTTGGACAACCACCAAACTGTAGGCCGGAGTGTGTCATTAATCCAGATTGCCCATCAAACCAAGCGTGCATAAGGAACAAATGTGTAGATCCATGTCCTGGTTCGTGTGGTGTAAACGCAGACTGTATTATTGCTAGCCACACAGTATCCTGCATTTGCAAAGAAAAATACACTGGGAACCCATTCATGCAGTGCGTTCCACAAGAAGGTATGATCTTGAAATCTTTAAAAATCTTTTTAAGTTTGTGTTATTACGTCTATGCATCGTTTATATTAGCAATATGCATGTAAACGTTGAGTAGTAAAATTACTTTTCAATTATGACATAAATATCATTTGCTCATGTTTATTTAAATTTTATTTCAGAAAATGTTGTAAAACCTTGTGATCCGTCACCATGTGGAGCAAATGCAATTTGTAGTCAACGAAATGGTGCAGGTGCCTGTTCATGCATGGAAGGTTACCAAGGAAATCCTTATGAAGGCTGCAGACCTGAATGTGTCCTTAGTTCAGATTGTTCCGCTGATAAGTCGTGTATTAGAAACAAATGTGCTGATCCATGCCCAGGAATTTGCGGCTCTAATGCTGAATGTACGGTTATCAACCACGTACCTTCTTGCGCATGTTTCAAGGGATATTCAGGAAATCCATTCGTTCAATGTAATAAGAATGAACCAGTACAAGAGGTAAGACCCTGTCAACCTTCACCATGTGGACCAAATAGCGTATGTAGAGAAAATGGAGAATTGGCATCATGTGAATGCCTCCCAGACTATAGAGGAGCTCCACCGGATTGTAGACCTGAATGTACCGTCAGTAGTGAGTGTCCACCAGATCGTGCCTGTCACAAATTGAAATGCGCAGATCCATGCAGAGGCACATGCGGGATTGGAGCACATTGTCAAGTAATAAATCACAGTCCACTGTGTAGCTGTCCAGTGGGCACAAAGGGAGATCCATTCAGTAGATGCCAAGAAATTCAATACACAATTGAAGAACAACATAAACCATACCAGCCTTGTCAGCCAAACCCATGTGGACCATATAGTGAATGTCGGCCAATAAACAATTCTCCATCTTGTTCATGTGTGGTGGGTTACATAGGATCGCCACCAAATTGCCATCCAGAATGCCTGGTAAATACAGATTGCCCATCCCATCAAGCTTGCATCGCAGAAAAGTGCACAAATCCCTGCGAAGGCTCTTGTGGATTTAGAGCAGAGTGTCGCGTTCAAGATCACATTCCTATATGCAGCTGTCCGTTGGGTTATTCCGGTGATCCATTTATTCAATGTTCGGAAGTAGTTGGTAAGTAGTATAAAATTTATATCCATAAACCTTGCAAAATAATCTCAGGTTTTATATTTCTTCAGTAATCTTGGAAACAACTATACAATAAATATTCGTTATTGCAGTTACACCCCCGCCTTCAGCAGATCCTTGCAATCCATCACCGTGTGGAAGTAATGCCATTTGTGACTCTGGGTTGTGCTCATGTGCACCCGGATATTTTGGAGATCCCTATTCAGGATGTAGATTGGAATGTAGTACAAATGGAGAATGTGCACCCACGCGCTCATGCCAGGGAGGCAAATGTGTAGACCCGTGTCCTGGAGCTTGTGGTACAAGTGCGACATGTTCAGTGAATAACCATATCCCATCTTGCACTTGCCCACCAAATACATCGGGAGATCCATTTTCATTCTGTACAGAAATTATGAAATCAGGTAATAACTAACTTACATTTACTTAACTAGTTTGTCGCTAATAATACGTGTTCTGAATGTACAGCAATTGTTATAATAATTATTAAAATTAAACTTAATGTTTATAACGTACAATCATATTATAGAAGACAGATTAAGTATATAATGATAAGAATTTATATAAAGAGTAAAACAACTAGAAAATATCTATAAATTTACTTTACTTTTAGAAACACCTCGTTCGCCATGTTCGCCGTCTCCATGCGGTCCATACAGTGAGTGCACAGTAAGCGCAAACGGTGCCGCAGCTTGCTCATGTCGTTCAGGACACATTGGATCACCACCATCTTGCCGTCCAGAGTGTCTCGTCAGTTCAGAGTGCAAATTACAGCTCGCCTGCATTGATCGTCGATGCCGAGACCCTTGTGAGGGCGCGTGCGGTCGTGGAGCGCGTTGCCAAGTTATCGCTCATTCACCTATTTGCACATGTAATGACGGATTTACCGGGGATCCCTTCACTTACTGCTACCCGACGCCAGGTATTATTTAAGTTTAAAAATATCCGTACCACGTTTAACTTTAAGAGGTACCGACTTAAGTAATATATTTTTTATTATTTTTATTCATTTTAGCACTTCCAATTGAACCGGTGGACCCATGCCAACCATCACCGTGTGGTCCGAATTCTCTGTGCGTAAATTCGGGAGACATACCGGCTTGTAGCTGCCAACCCGGTTTTATTGGATCCCCACCAAACTGTCGACCTGAGTGTACCATCAGTGCGGAATGTCCAGCAGCCCTCGCCTGTGTCGCGCTGCGGTGTAAGGATCCTTGCGTGCAAGCATGCGGCCCGCGTGCCGTGTGCTCGGTGGTTGATCATCGCGCGACGTGCGCGTGTGAACCAGGCCTAGAAGGCGATCCCTTCCAGGGTTGTACGACACCTAAAGGTAAGACTCATTGTAACCTGCACTGTAATTATACCATTATTCAGTATTTCACACCCAATATTATAGTAATCGTGGTAAATTATTTAGAAGGACCCAAAATTATGTTGAATAAACATAGTATTGATTAAAAGGTAAACAAAGTTCAAGAAAAAATATCTTAACATCCAAAGAACTGGTACATTACCAAGAAAAAGCGCATTTAACCCCTGCTTCGCGAAGCGTGATAATTCATGCTTAAAATGTGTGCTTTTTTAAATATTGAGATAAGATCACGGCTCACAAGGTGTACTAATGTCAAGGTTACAGAATTGTACTGGTATTTTTTCTTTAGGACTGAGTGGCGACCATGCCTGCTGCCTGGTTTGCTGGAAATTATACTTGTACAATATCTGTTTTAATGCTTAAATGTAAAACGGAGGCAATCACGTTAGGATGGTGACAACATAATTTAATTTAATTGTATAGATTTTGCTTCCAGAAGGGATGTAACATATTCAATAACTATTTATGTGACATTAATGCCTCTGCTTTTGATTGGAGCACGCGGAGATAACAAAGCACTTACAGTAAGCTTAGGTCGTGTCTTATGACGGCCGCTTTTGGATGGTGGTGCTGAACGGCAGCGCCGCGGCTGGATTAGAGAGATCACTAAACGTCGCCGAGCCCAGTAAGCTTCGACTAACGCTTCAGACCAAGGAGGCTTCTAAGGTAAATGTGGTGTTTAGGTAAGTGAATATTGTTTTTATGAATTTTGTAATAAACTATTTTCAGCTCCACCAAAGATTGAATACATTAATCCTTGCGAACCGTCGCCGTGTGGTTCGAATGCGGAATGCAGAGTTCAAGGAAATGCTGGCTCTTGCACGTGTCTGCCTGATTATTTCGGTGATCCATATCAAGGATGCAGGCCAGAATGCTTAGCTGACTCGGACTGCCCATTGACGTCTGCATGCAATAGAAATAAATGTATAGACCCTTGCCCAGGAGTGTGTGGCTATAACGCCGACTGCTTCGTTACAAATCATAAGCCCACATGTAATTGTAAAGTTGGTTATTCCGGCAACCCATTGTCTATGTGTTCACTTATAAGAGGTATGTTATTATCCAAGGGTTAAAATTTGATCACAAGTAGGTATGTAATAGATTTACTAATTCGTATTTACTATTTTCAGAATCAGATGTATCTGTGATAAATGTTTGTAATCCGTCACCATGTGGTGGTAATGCAATATGTAAGGAAATAAATGGTCAACCAGTTTGCTCATGTTTGACCAATTACATGGGATCTCCGCCCAACTGTAAACCGGAGTGTGTTGCGAATTCAGACTGCAAGCCGACTAGAGCTTGCGTTAACAATAGATGTGTAAATCCTTGTCCTAAACCTTGCGGTCGCAACAGTGAATGCAAAGTAATAAACCATAGCCCAGTGTGCTCTTGTCGACAAGGTTATTCTGGAGACCCGTTTACTTTATGCTCTCAAACACTTCGTGAGTAAAATTTATTATACAGGGTTTTATTTCCCTAAACATGAGACATTTGAATAAAACTTTAATGCTTTTTACAGAAATATCACCTATTGAAGCAGAGCCCTCGAATCCATGCCTCCCGTCACCGTGTGGACTTTACGCGCAGTGTCGTAACATTAACGGACTGGCTTCTTGTTCATGTTTACCCACATACACAGGCTCACCACCATATTGTAAACCGGAGTGTGTCGTACACTCCGATTGTCCCAGTAATCAAGCGTGTATTGCCGAGAAGTGCAGAAATCCTTGTGAAGGCTCATGTGGACTGTACGCTAAGTGTTTCGTAAATAATCACGTGCCAGTATGTACATGCGCAGATGGCTTTACTGGTGATCCATTTAGGGAGTGCTCGCCTATACCATTTAAAGGTAAGTCCGTTTTAAACTCAGTTTTATCAAAAATAAGTTCGTCTACTCAGTTTATTAATTTACCTTACTTTTATTTTCGTTTTAGAAGAAACACCTCCTACCGCCTATAATCCCTGCGATCCGAGTCCATGCGGAGCGAATACAGAATGTAACAATGGTGTGTGTTCATGCGTGGCCGAGTATCACGGAGATCCATACCTCGGCTGTCGGCCTGAATGTGTATACAATTCTGACTGTCCTCAAGACAAAGGTTGCCAACGAAACAAATGCGTGAATCCATGCATTGGCACATGCGGGTTGAATGCTATTTGTGATGTGAATAACCATGTGCCAATGTGTAGTTGTCCTAAGGGCATGAACGGTAATGCATTTGTCGAATGTCGCCCATTTGCAGGTAAATATTTACTTCTTTGTTTAAATTTGTGTTTCTTATTTATTTTTACACTTACAATGAGAACTAATTACTTCCGGTGTTTTGTGAAGATGTTATTCGTGAAACAGTATAATAATATTTTCGATTTTTTTTAGTTGCCAACATAAATCCATGCAACCCGTCACCATGTGGACCAAACAGTCAATGTCAACAGTCTAACGGCCAGGCTGTTTGCTCTTGTATTCCTGGATATCGAGGCAGTCCACCAACCTGCAGACCTGAATGTGTCGTCAGTCTCGAATGCTCATTCAAAGAAGCTTGCAACAACCAAAAATGTGTTAATCCTTGCATCGGCGCTTGTGGAGTAGCAGCTGTATGTGACGTCATCAATCATAACCCGATTTGCACATGTCCGCCATCATTCACGGGAGATCCTTTCGTTAGATGTTCCGTTATTGGTAAGCATAGACAATTTCAACAACAACATAAGCATAGACAATTTCAACAACAACAGTTTCATCGTTTTCCTTATATGAAAAAAATATAACATTTAATTATTTTCAGTGGATACACCGGCTCAAGTTAATCCTTGTGAACCATCACCTTGCGGACCGCACTCTATATGCAGAATAAGCGGAGAGAGCCCAGTATGTGCTTGTGTAACAGGCTTTAAAGGAACGCCGCCTAACTGCAGGCCTGAGTGCATAAGTAACAGTGAATGCGACTACAATTTAGCATGCTTAAATCAAAAATGTGCTGATCCATGCATAGGAAGTTGTGGCAATAATGCAGAGTGTAGAGTCGTCAGCCATTCTCCTATGTGCATTTGTCAAGTCGGATACACGGGCGATCCATTTTCACAATGTACCCTGGTGGTATCAGTAGAACCTAACGAAATATTGAATCCGTGTAGCCCGAGTCCTTGTGGCTCTAACGCAATTTGTAGAGAACTAAATGGCGTAGGAGCCTGTCAATGCCAAGAGGATTATTTAGGAAATCCATATGAAGGATGCAGGCCAGAGTGCGTAGTCAACTCTGATTGTCCTCTTAATAAAGCGTGTTCCAGAATGAAATGTGTCGACCCTTGTCCAGGCACTTGTGGCTCTAACGCCTTATGTCAAGTTAACAACCACATGCCCAATTGTATCTGCTTACCTGGGTATACTGGAAATCCATTCAGCCATTGCAACATTATGCAAGAACGTAAGTATTCTATGAAAAGCACTACCAAATATATGTTCTTAGGTATATTTCTTTTGTTTGAAAGATAATATTTTTTTATTATCACATTTCAGCACAAGTTTTAGAAACAAATCCATGTAGCCCGTCACCCTGTGGTGCAAACAGTCAATGCAGAGAAATAAACGGCCAGGCAGTATGCTCTTGCTTGCCTAATTTCGTAGGCGCTCCGCCTAATTGCCGCCCTGAATGTGTGGTCAGCTCGGAATGTCCACCACACTTGGCTTGCGTTGATCAAAAGTGTTCCGATCCATGTATTGGTAGCTGCGGCGATAATGCCAACTGTAACGTTATAAACCACAGTCCTATCTGTGTTTGCAAGCAAGGTTTAACTGGAAATCCGTTTACTAGATGCTATCCTATAAAAGGTGAGGCATTTTGTATTATGATAAAACTGTAACGTCTATCACCATATTAAATATTGGAAATGAAATTTAATATTATTTTATTATTTATTTCAGTTTCACAACCACCCGTCAGCGCACCAGTCGCAGATCCATGCTTACCATCTCCATGCGGACTTTACGCAGAGTGTCGAAATCTTGGCGGCAGTCCTTCCTGTGCTTGTCAACCAGGGTATATCGGTAGCCCGCCAAACTGTAGGCCTGAATGTACAATAAACTCTGAATGTCCCAGTAACCAAGCCTGCATCAATGAAAAATGTCGCGATCCATGCCCTGGAGCATGTGGACTGAATGCACAATGTAATGTGTTTAATCACATAGCTCAGTGTAGTTGCATAGAAGGTTATAAGGGTGATCCATTCGTACAATGCACACTAGCACCTCCGGACGACGGTAAATATCCATATAGTTATAGTCTTCGTAATAATTGTACTGCATATTCAAAATTGTGTGTTAATCTTTATTATTCTTTATTTTTATTTACAGAAGTTTTTACTGAACTGGATCCTTGCAATCCATCTCCATGCGGTCCGAACTCCCAATGCAATGATGGAGTATGTACATGTCTGCCGGAATATCACGGTGACCCATACTTTGGATGTCGTCCAGAATGTTTAGTGAACACGGATTGTCCACATGATAAGGCTTGTGTGAGAAGTAAATGTGTGGATCCTTGTATCAATACTTGCGGCAAACAGGCGCTTTGCAACATATTCAATCACGTACCAATGTGTACTTGCCCACAAGGATTTACAGGAAATGCATTCTTAGAGTGTCAACCGCAAGCGATAACTGAATTTATAGACCCGTGTAATCCATCACCTTGCGGCCCTAACAGTCGCTGTAGGGAAATCAATGGACAGGCTATTTGTACATGTTTGCCCGGGTACATGGATGCACCACCTACTTGTAGACCTGAGTGCACATCTAGTGCTGAATGCCCGCTAACCAAAGCGTGCTCTGGTCAAAAGTGCATTGACCCGTGCAAAGGAAACTGTGGTGCCGGAGCTCAATGTCAAGTTATAAATCATAATCCTATTTGCTCATGTCCCTCTGGCTTAACTGGAGATCCGTTTACTAGATGTATAGCTCAAGGTATGTAACATTATTCATTTTTGCATAAAATGTTACAGTTTACGTGTATAAACAATCTAAATTTTAAATTATTATTTCAGTTGTTGTACCAGATGTATACGTAAATCCCTGCGAACCCTCGCCTTGTGGTCCAAATTCTGTGTGTAAGGAAATCAACGGTTCTCCGTCTTGTGCATGTCTCGACAACTTTACGGGAAGTCCGCCAAATTGCCGCCCTGAATGTATAGCCAATACTGAATGTCCCAACGAATTAGCGTGTATCAATCAGAAATGCAAAGATCCTTGTCCGGGTTCCTGTGGCGCGGGAGCTGAATGTAGAGTCGTGAGCCACGCGCCGCAGTGCTACTGTCAACCTGGATTCACCGGAGACGCATTCATTGCCTGCAAAGTTTTAGATGTGCCTCTTACTCCCTGTTCTCCATCACCATGTGGACCTAATGCGTTGTGCAAAGAATTAAGAGGTGCAGGTTCATGTGTGTGCTTACCAGATTATGTAGGAAACCCGTACGAAGGTTGCCGCCCTGAATGCGTCGTAAACTCTGACTGTCCAACCAACTTGGCGTGTATTCAGAACAAATGCAAAAATCCTTGCAATAACAATTGCGGGCGAAATGCCGTATGCAATGTTATAAATCACACGCCTCAATGTGAATGTTTGCCAGGACTAACAGGTAGTCCTTACCAAGGATGTCTTGAAAAAGTGCAAGGTAAGTTATAATTTTACAGGATTAATCAAAACGGTATTATATTATTAAGGTCCTTCTTGCGTACTTATAATAATATGCATGTATTTTTTTAGAAATACCTCCGGTGTACAGAGATCCGTGCATGCCATCTCCATGCGGTCCCAACAGCATATGCAAAGTATCAAACGATCAAGCTGTGTGTACTTGTGAAATGGGTTATCTGGGCACACCTCCATCTTGCAGACCAGAGTGTGTGGTCAGCTCAGAGTGTAGTCAACAACAAGCTTGTATTAACCGAAAATGTAAAAATCCATGTGAAGGAGTGTGTGGATTAAACACCGATTGTAAAGTAATTAATCATAGTCCAATTTGTACGTGTCTGGCGCAGCATACGGGAGATCCTTTCAGTCGTTGTTACAGGGTTCAAGGTAATTCTCGTAATCTTACTATTTTCATATGGTATTCAAGTATTTATGTATTGTTTTAACAGTTTATTTCATTTGTATTGTAATATTTCAGTCGTTGACGTTGTCACCACTCCGGTTAATCCATGTCTACCGTCTCCTTGCGGACCTTTCTCGCAATGCCGCGATATAAGAGGATCACCGTCTTGCTCATGCTTACCTCAATACCACGGTAGCCCACCGAACTGCCGGCCTGAATGTTCTATTAACACCGACTGTGCCAGTGACAAGGCCTGTATCAATGAAAAGTGTGTAGATCCCTGCCCCGGCTCTTGCGGTATTAATGCTGAATGTAGAGTACAAAGTCACGTCTCCATTTGTACTTGTTTCGACGGTTACACTGGTGATCCGTTCAACAGCTGCGTTTTGAAACCACAAAGAGGTAAGCATTTGATCATTTTTTTGACATAGTTATAATTAAGGGGGGTATTTAGTGTAATTTACTATATTATTTTTATGTTTTTAGACCCCACACCAATAAATCCATGCAATCCATCACCGTGTGGACCGAACGCAGTTTGTGATGACGGTGTCTGTACTTGTTTACCCGAATATAACGGTGATCCCTATTTTGGCTGTCGTCCGGAATGTACAATTAGCTCCGAATGTCCCATGGACAAGGCCTGTGTTAATCAAAAGTGCATTAATCCATGCATGAATTCCTGTGGGACCAACGCGAACTGTGAGGTTGTAAAACACATGGCCATTTGCGTTTGCCCTCCGAGAACAACAGGAAATGCTTTCATTCAATGCAACCCAATAAGAGGTAATTTTTAGTTTTATTTAAATGTCAACACTTATTAAATGATTTTTAACGTAAATTCTCAAGGGTTCTCAAAATTGGGATACTAACGTACAATAAATGTTATCCTGCATCAAAGTAATAGAGATATTCCAGGATAATTATTTATTATATTACAATCATGAAATATATTAATTATTTTTTCGTTCTAAAGGTATTCTTCTGTGTTCCTAAGTATTTTTTTATTTACAGAATCTGCACCATCGAATCCTTGCCAGCCAAGTCCATGTGGACCTTTCAGTCAATGTAGGGAATATAACAACCAAGCGGTATGTTCTTGTATGACCTCCTATCTTGGGGCGCCACCATCTTGCCATCCTGAGTGTGCGGCTAGTTCAGATTGTCCTTCGAATAAAGCGTGTAGCAATCAAAAATGTATAAATCCATGTCAAGGGGCTTGTGGAGTGTCGGCTCAATGCCAGGTCATTAATCACAATCCAATTTGTTCCTGCCCCACCGGACTAACTGGTGATCCGTTTACTAGATGCATCACGAAACGTAAGTTTATTTAACATGTAATTTAATTTATAATAAAAAATATTTGTTCCGATCCACTAAATAAATATAAATCTTTGAGCCTTTTATTATTTGTGTTGGGAGACGCGGCTCTTCTATGAAAATTATATTGAAGGATTACGATATATTATACTTATTTTGAGTAAATGTATATTATTATGTTTCAGCTATTTCTGAACCTACGGTTGCGGTAAATCCGTGTCAACCTTCCCCCTGTGGACCAAACTCGATATGTCGTCAAACGGACACTGAAACTCCGTCATGTCAATGTATGCCAGAATTCATCGGTTCTCCGCCAAATTGTCGTCCAGAATGTATATCCAACAGCGAGTGCGCTCCACATAAAGCTTGCATAAATAGAAAATGCCAAGATCCTTGTGTTCAGGCCTGTGGTGTTAATGCAGAATGTAGAGTCGTAAGTCACACTGCAGTGTGCATTTGCCCCGAAGGATACAGTGGTGACGCAGTTATTCAATGCACAGTAAATGCTATAATTCCTAGCGAGCCGTTATCACCTTGTACGCCATCGCCGTGTGGTCCTAACGCAGAATGCAAGGAACAGTCTAATGCCGGCGCATGTTTATGTGTACATGGCTACTTTGGTAACCCTTACGAAGGATGCCGACCAGAATGTTCCGTGAATTCGGATTGTCCAAGTAATAGAGCATGTGTTAGAAATAAATGCATTGATCCTTGTCCTGGCACTTGCGCTGTAAATGCAGATTGTCAAGTTGTGAACCATTCCCCGTTATGTACATGCCGCCCTCAGTATGTCGGCGATCCATTTAGGCAATGTAATCTTAAACGTAAGTAAACACATTGTCTAACTTGTTTAAAAATATAAATGATGAAGCGTTTGTGTAATATAGGTCTTTGTGTCTTTTTAGAACAAGAAGAAGTATACACAAATCCATGTCAACCATCACCTTGTGGACCGAACAGCCAATGTCATGTAACGAATGGCCAAAGCGTTTGTTCGTGCTTACCAGAGTATAGAGGATCTCCACCGAACTGCCGGCCAGAGTGTGTTGTTAGCGCGGAATGCCCAGCAGACAAAACGTGCAGGAACCAGAAATGTGTATCGCCTTGCCCGGGACCCTGTGGATTGAATACGAAATGTAGGGTTATTAACCATAGCCCCATCTGCACTTGCGAAGACCGGTTCACTGGAGATCCATTCTCTAATTGTTACAGAATTACAGGTATTTATTTATAACGTTTTGTTTCAAGATTGTAAAAGAGAAGCAATTTAATCAAATTTTTTTTCATATGTATATGACATATTATCAAAAGTATCATCAATCTAATAAGATATTTTTTCAGCGCCAGTTCAAACACTTGAAGAAAGGGATCCTTGCGTACCGTCACCATGTGGTCCGAACTCCCAATGTCAGAATTTGCGCGGTATCCCATCTTGTTCATGTTTACCAAACTTCGAGGGAAGTCCACCAAACTGCAGGCCAGAATGTACTATAAACGAAGAGTGTGCTAGCAACCTAGCTTGCATCAAACAGAAGTGTAGAGACCCTTGTCCAGGCTCGTGTGGCATCAACGCTAACTGCCAAGTTATAAATCACGTCGCTATTTGCAGTTGTATAGAAGGTTTCACTGGAAATGCGTTTACCCAGTGCAGTCTTGACCTCCGTCCTCAAAAAGGTACTTAAAATATTGCTATAGACATATACTTTTATTAGAAAATTTATAAATCCATAAGTATTTTCTACTTAAAAATTGGTAAGAAAAATATTTTTTTCATTTTAGCATTTAGAAAGTTCAACGCATTATCTAGTTACTTTGTTTTTAATGCATTATAAAATAAATTCTTTCTTACAGAAGAAAACGACCTATGTAACCCATCACCTTGTGGACCAAATGCAGTGTGCAATAACGGGCAATGTACCTGTATTGCTGAATACCTCGGAGACCCATACAGTGGATGTCGTCCAGAATGTGTGCAAAGCTCCGACTGTGAGCGAACTAAAGCGTGTATTATGAACAAGTGCCAGGACCCTTGTCCCGGCACCTGCGCACCCACAGCTGTGTGCAACGTAGTCAACAACATCCCGATGTGTAGCTGCCCTGATCGTATGACTGGCAACGCCTTTGTGGAGTGCCGCGTTGTCTCAGGTACATTTCAAATACTTTACTCATACTTTAATTCGTCACATATTTATTGTTAAGTCGATCTGTAATGATATTTTTGTATTTTCTAGAACCAGTAAATGTCAATCCCTGCCAGCCATCTCCGTGTGGTCCTAACAGTCAATGTAGAGAAGTAAACGGTCAGGCTGTATGTTCTTGTGCCCCGAACCTCATCGGCTCCCCACCTGCCTGCCGCCCGGAGTGCGTCATAAGCGCCGAGTGCTCTTTAGATCAAGCGTGTAGCAACCAACGTTGTGTCAATCCATGCGTAGGCGCATGTGGTGTGAACGCTGAATGCAAAGTGGTGAACCATAACCCAATTTGCACGTGTCCAGTGAAATTCTCAGGCGATCCGTTCTCACGCTGCTTCAGATTACGTAAGTATTTTTTGACATTTTATATTTAGTTCACTTACTGTAATGGATGTTACCGATGAATGGAGGAGCAAATTTGTACACGTTAGTTAGTGACCCTGTTACTGTGACCATTGTTAGTAACCCTACCTTACCTATTTTTTCTTTAAACTATTATTTTACTACAATGTTATAACATTTATTATTTTATTACAGCCGACAAACTACCGGAACCTATCAACGTTTGTACACCGTCACCTTGTGGCCCCAACTCATTATGCAAGGACGTAAAGGGAGTGCCAACATGCACATGTTTGGATAACTATAGTGGTCAACCGCCCTACTGCAGACCAGAATGCACAAGTAATGAAGACTGCTCTCCACACTTGTCATGCGTGAACACAAAATGTGTGAACCCCTGTGAAGGTGTGTGTGGAGCCAACGCGGAGTGTAGAGTCGTCAGCCACTCTCCAATTTGTTTATGTTCCAATGGATACACAGGAGATCCGTTTACGGGTTGTGTATACGAACCGTTACACTCAGAGCCCCTTACAACACCATGTTCGCCTTCACCTTGCGGAGCGAACGCTCTGTGTAAAGAAAAATTCAACGCCGGATCATGTACTTGTATTGAGGGATATATCGGAAATCCTTATGAAGGCTGTCGTCCAGAGTGTGTAGTAAACACGGACTGTCCATCTAACAAAGCATGCACTAACAACAAGTGTGTAGATCCTTGTCCGGGAAGCTGTGGTACGAATGCTGAATGTCAAGTTGTAAATCATGCCCCTCTATGTACTTGTAATAATGGTTACACTGGAGACCCATTCAGATACTGCGTGTATCAAGGTAATTATTTGCTTTCATTAAGATCTAATAATGCATACTTCTAACGACGCAATATTCAAACAAAATCTCTTTTTCTTAATTTTAGAAGCACCAGTTACCGTACCAGTAGACGTTTGTTATCCATCTCCCTGTGGACCAAACAGCCAATGCAAGAATATCAATGGCCAGGCTATATGCTCTTGTTTAGCCGATTATATAGGATCCCCGCCGAATTGCCGCCCAGAATGTGTCGTAAGCTCAGAATGTCCTCACGACAAGGCTTGTATAAAGAATAAGTGCGTGAACCCGTGCCCGAAACCATGCGGTGTGAACAGTAACTGTAAGGTCATCAACCACAGTCCAATATGTTCCTGCAAGCCAACATTCACTGGAGATCCATTTACGATCTGTACTCCGGTACCATGTAAGTATATAATTCATTTATTTTAATACAGTTACCCTTTAGAAATATCATATACTAACGTTGATATTATTTTCTAGATGAACAACCTCAGCCAGAAATCATCAACCCTTGTTTACCGTCACCGTGTGGACCAAACTCAGAATGCCGAAACATTGGAAACACCCCATCGTGTTCATGTTTGATTAATTACATAGGAAGTCCACCGAATTGCCGACCGGAGTGCTCCATACACTCGGATTGTCCCAGCGACCGCGCTTGCATCAACTCCAAATGTAAAGATCCGTGTCCCGGCTCCTGCGGTGTGTACGCCATCTGCAATGTACAGAACCACATACCGATTTGCACGTGCAACGAAGGTTATGTGGGAGATCCATTCACGAGCTGCAAAATACAAACATTACAAGGTATTTATAATGTTACTACTACTTATATACTACAATTTTTTCTGAAGGTTTTACTCCCGTACATTCTTACATCCCAGGTTCCGTTGCAAAATTTAAAAGTAACAGGATCCTTGATAAATTATGTCGCCCCTCTTTTATTTTTGCTCTTGATAAAAAATGAATAGTTATTGTTTATGATCCGATATACATTTGGTATACATCCGATACACTTTCTTTAATTGTTTTTTTTTTTTCATTTTAGTCGAGCCGAGTATAGCGGACTCCTGTGCAAACGTGCGTTGCGGTTCAAATGCGGAATGCATCAACGGACAGTGTCAATGCTTGCCCGAATATCATGGCGACCCTTACTTCAACTGTAGACCAGAATGTGTGTACAGCACTGACTGTGACCAGAGCAAAGCTTGCGTACAAAGAAAATGTATTGACCCATGCATCGGAGCGTGTGGACAGAATGCAATTTGTCAAGTAGTTAATCATATACCGATGTGCAGTTGCAACAGTGGTTTTACCGGAAACGCTTTCGTCATTTGTAATCCAATTAAAGGTATGCCACCAAAACTGTTAAAATATTTTATTTACCTTTAACACACGTAATTTTGAATCTTTATTTACTGATAAACATTTTTTACAGCGACACCAGTTGAAAATCCATGCAGTGCTGCAGTTTGCGGCCCGAACAGCCAGTGTCGTGAGATAAATAATCAAGCTGTTTGCTCGTGTTTGCCTACGTACTTGGGTGTACCACCTGCGTGCAGACCGGAATGTGTGGTGAATGCAGAATGCCCTCAAAATCAAGCTTGCACGAAACAAAAATGTATCAATCCGTGTCTTGGAGCTTGCGGACTGCGTTCGACGTGTGAAGTGATCAACCACAACCCGGTGTGCGCTTGTCCCGTTGGACATACAGGAGATCCCTTCGTTGGGTGTACACCTATTTCAAGTATGTTATATAGTCTAGGTTTCTAGTCCAAATCATTGATCACCTCGAAAGTTTTACCGTCCCACAGCTAGGCCCTAATTTCTTTACAAGGGGAAAACGTCATAGTCTTCAACATTATCTAATAAATAATAGAGACAACCACACACTCCTGACAATGTTTTCTTTCATACACAGTTAAGAAAGGATGTAATATTTTGAATACGTTTTAATTGTCAATTACGCTTTCAGATGCACCTCCAATTATTGTCAACCCATGTCAGCCGTCCCCTTGCGGACCAAATTCAGTTTGCAAAGAAGTTAACGGAAACCCCTCGTGTACATGTATGCCGGAATTCAAGGGCCAACCGCCGTATTGTAAGCCTGAGTGCATAAGTAACAGCGAATGTCCTACGCATTTAGCTTGTGTGAACCAGAAATGTAAAGACCCGTGCATACGTGCTTGCGGTGCGAATGCCGAATGCCGTGTGGTCAGCCACTCGGCCATGTGCGTATGCTTGCAAGGATACAGAGGAGATCCATTCACACAATGTTCAATACAAACTGCTATTGAAATTTTGACGCCGTGTTCACCGTCGCCTTGTGGTCCAAACGCTATATGCAAGGAACAAAATAAAGTAGGATCATGTATTTGTAACGAAGGCTACTTTGGAAATCCTCATGAAGGCTGTCGTCCCGAATGTGTAAGTGATTCTGACTGTCCTGGAAATAGAGCTTGCATTGGCAATAAGTGTCAAGATCCTTGTCCGGGTACATGTGGGATCAACGCAGAATGTGCTACAGTCAACCATTCGCCTGTATGTACTTGTATTCCTGGGTATACCGGGGATCCATTCCGACGCTGCAGCACTGTACCAGGTAAGCTTTTTTCATAAACATTATCCAAGTTATCCAGGTACAAAGTATTAGAAATATTTATGAAATGTATTTTTCTTACAGTTCAAGACCGTCCGCCAGTTAACGTTTGTTTCCCTAGTCCATGCGGACCTAACAGCCAGTGCCGTGTTTTGAATGACCAAGCTGTGTGCAGTTGTTTACCAGAGTTCATTGGCGAACCTCCATCTTGCAAGCCTGAATGTGTAACTAGTTCGGAGTGTTCCTCCGATAAGGCCTGTGTCAATCGAAAATGTATCAATCCCTGCCCTGGTCCGTGCGGTCAAAATGCAGAATGCCGGGTTTTCAATCATAACCCAATCTGCAGTTGCTCTGTGGGATATGTCGGCGATCCATTCACAAGATGTTACGTAAAACCAGGTAAAACCAATTACTTCAGTTATAACTTTAGAATTTGCGCCTTATCATATATTATTATAATACACGATGTTAAAAATCATTATAATTACTAGATGACCTATGATGTAAATATTTGTATTTTTAGTGCCCCAACCATTACTGGATGAAACTAGAGATCCTTGCGTGCCGTCACCATGCGGTACTCATGCTGTTTGCCGTAACTTGGGTGGTCAAGCATCGTGTTCATGTGTGGTCGGCTATTTCGGCAGCCCTCCCAACTGTAGACCGGAATGTGTAACGAATCAGGACTGTGTCAGTTCCTTGTCCTGTATTAATGAGAAATGTAAGGACCCTTGCCCAGGATCTTGTGGACAAAACGCTAAATGTTCAGTCATCAAACATATCGCAATTTGTACTTGCTTGGAAGGTTATCAAGGAGATCCGTTCACCGCATGCACGTTTAAACCATTTGAAGGTGAGTAACCATACAGTATATTTATTTGGAAATTAAACTGATTTTACCACGTTACTTTTCCACAGCAAATAATCTTCTCATTTCAGAACCGTCTCCTATTGACCCCTGCAATCCGTCACCATGTGGGTCTAATGCTCAATGCCTTAGTGGAGAGTGTTCGTGCTTGCCGGAATATCGAGGTGACCCATACATTGGTTGCCGACCCGAATGTACAATTAGCACGGATTGTCAAAGAAATCAAATTTGTGTTAACAAAAAATGCATGAACCCGTGCCCTGATACTTGCGGAGCTAACGCTGTATGCGAGGTGATCAACCACGTACCAATGTGCAGTTGTCCTGCTGGATATACTGGCAATTCTTTCGTGTCCTGTAATGCTGTGCAAGGTATTTATATATTATTCATGGTGCCTACTTATATTTAAAGAATTTAATATTGAGTGTTTTTATACGTTTACTTATTCCTATATTTGTTTTGCAGTTCCGTTACCGACAAATCCATGTAACCCCAGCCCATGTGGACCGAACAGTCAATGTCGTGAAATTAACAATGTTGCCGTGTGTTCCTGTTTGCCGAACTACTCAGGAAATCCACCAGCATGTCGACCTGAGTGCACCACAAGCTCTGAATGTCAACTGGATAAAGCTTGCAACAACTACAAATGTATTAACCCATGTAATGGAGCATGCGGTGTCAGTGCCCTCTGCGAAGTAGTTAATCACAACCCGATATGTTCTTGCCCGAGAGACTTTACAGGCGATCCGTTTACAAGATGCGTTCCTAAACGTAAGTTGAATTTATTTTTATAGTATGGATGAAATTTATTTTTATATGTTGTATCATTGTATTTCAAGACTGTGTGAAATACTTACCTACGATTTTATATTTTGCAGCTTTAGAGATTCAACCACAAATAAATCCTTGCTTACCGTCACCTTGTGGACCTAATTCGGTTTGCCAAACGATAAATGACTCACCGTCCTGTACTTGCATGCCCGAATTCATCGGAACACCGCCAAATTGTCGTCCAGAATGTTCGAGCAACAGTGAATGTCCAAATCATCTAGCGTGCATAAATAATAAATGTGGAGATCCATGCGTAGGCGCATGTGGCTCGTTGGCACAATGCCGAGTGGTCAGCCATACACCAAACTGTGTGTGTCCACAAGGATACATAGGAGATCCATTTATATCCTGTAACGTACAAGTTAACACACCTGTAGAGACGATATCTCCATGCACCCCGTCTCCCTGTGGAAGCAATGCCATTTGCAAGGAACGGAATAACGTCGGATCATGCACTTGTTCGCCTGGATACTTTGGAAATCCCTACGAAGGATGCCGACCTGAGTGCACAGTTAATACCGACTGTCCATCGAATAGGGTTTGTCAACAAAACAAATGTCATGACCCATGTCCTGGAACGTGTGCTACTAATGCTCAGTGTCAAACTGTAAATCATGCGCCAATATGTACTTGTCTACCGGGATACACTGGAGATCCATTCCGAAATTGTTATTACAGACAGGGTAAGATACTTATCATTAATTTTTTCTTATGGATTGTTGATTTGTTTAAAACGTATAAGTAATATAATATTTATTTATCTTACAGAAGTTGAACCACCGTCTGATCCTTGCACTCCCTCACCATGCGGACCTAACAGTGTGTGTAAAGTACGAAACGAACAAGCGCTTTGTACTTGTATGCCTGATTACCGCGGTTCGCCGCCTAATTGCAGACCTGAATGTATTATAAGTGCTGAATGTCCAACCAATAGAGCGTGCGTTGCTCAAAAATGTGTTGACCCATGTATTGGACAGTGTGGACAGAACACAAGGTGCGCTGTCATTAATCACAGTCCGATTTGTACTTGCGTGCAGCAATATTCTGGAGATCCCTTCAGTAGATGCTACCCAATCATAACGATTGCAGCTGTGGAAGCTAGACCACCAACAAATCCTTGTCTACCATCACCATGCGGACCGTTTAGCGAATGTAAAGAGGTCAATGGAATTCCATCCTGTACTTGCCTACCATCTTATATTGGAGCACCACCCGGTTGCCGACCAGAATGTGTTATTAACTCTGATTGTTCAAGTAATGTGGCGTGTATTAACCAAAAATGTAAAGATCCATGCCCAGGCTCATGTGGTATTAACGCAAAATGTGCAGTTAGAAATCACATACCAATGTGTAGCTGCCTCGAAAAATACATCGGTGACGCATTTACCGAGTGCAAACCACAAGGTAGTCTTTATTTTCATTTGAAAGTTTATGACATGATTGTGTGAAATATGAATGTTTATATAATAATATTATTTGTACAGTTACAGAAATTGTAAACGATGAAATCGATCCTTGTAATCCATCCCCCTGTGGACCAAACGCAGTTTGTCGTGGTGGAGAATGTACATGTCTACCAGAATATAGAGGAGATCCATACTACGAATGTCATCCAGAATGTGTATTAAGTTCAGACTGCGCACAAAACAAGGCCTGTTTGAGGAATAAATGTGTCGATCCATGCCAAAGTGGTGTTTGCGCAAGTAACGCCATATGCGAAGTTATCAACCACGTGCCGATGTGCAGATGCCCAGAGCAAATGGTCGGTGACGCATTTGTTCAGTGCACCGTCCTTGAAGGTAAAATAACATTCTCTCGTTTAACTCTATTTATTCATGATCTGAATTCTAGTATATTATAAATATTTAATTATTTACAGTGGAGAAACCCCAACCTTGTCAGCCAAGTCCATGTGGACCTAACAGTCAATGTCGAGATATAAGTGGACAAGCAATATGCTCATGCTTACCCGGCTTTATTGGAAGTCCACCGTCCTGTAGACCAGAATGTATTGTTAGCACAGATTGCTCGCCGGATGAAGCATGTAGCAATAGAAAATGCATTAAACCTTGTCAAGGAGCATGTGGTATAGGCGCAAAGTGTCAAGTAATTAATCACAACCCTATCTGCTCGTGTCCACCGTCGTACACTGGAAATCCATTCAGCAGATGTATTATACAAGAATTTACACCAGAACCCGTTAATCCATGTGTACCATCGCCTTGTGGACCCAATTCGATATGCAAAGAAAGCTTGGGTTCGCCGGTTTGCTCATGCATGGAACAATATACTGGCTCGCCGCCGCACTGTAAACCGGAATGTATAAGCAATTCAGAATGTCCAACAC
Source organism: Epargyreus clarus (assembly GCF_041222505.1). Taxonomy (NCBI): domain Eukaryota; kingdom Metazoa; phylum Arthropoda; class Insecta; order Lepidoptera; family Hesperiidae; genus Epargyreus; species Epargyreus clarus. The sequence goes on from NW_027332233.1 coordinate 9,149,859, forward strand.
ACCGCGCTTGCATCAACCAGAAATGTGTGGACCCATGTGTGGGCGCGTGCGGCTCTAATACAGAATGCCATGTTGTAAGCCATTCGCCATCATGTTCATGCTTAATCGAATACACTGGTAATCCATTTATCGAATGCCACAAATTGGCCATAATACAAGAAGTCACATCACCTTGTCAACCGTCTCCTTGTGGAGCTAACGCTATTTGCAAGGAATTCAATAATGCTGGATCTTGCACTTGCTTACCAGATTATTATGGAAATCCGTATGAAGGATGTAGACCAGAATGTGCCATAAACACCGACTGTCCATCCAATCGGGCTTGTTTACAAAATAAATGTCGAGACCCCTGTCCTGGCGCCTGCGCACCGAATGCCGTCTGCCAAGTAGTTAATCACGCACCGTCGTGTTCTTGTAATCCTGGCTTCTCAGGCGATCCATTCCGTTACTGTAGTCGTGAAGGTAATTCAGTATAATTCTGAATTTGTAATTGTGTTGATTTAATAATATATGGGGCCATTTCACTAAATGTATGTTTACACTTTTGCAGTTATATCTGAGGCACCGAAAGACGTATGTCAACCGAACCCTTGTGGTCCGAACAGTCGTTGTCAAGAAGTAAATAAACAAGCGGTTTGCTCATGCTTACCGAATTACATCGGTGTCCCGCCAGGCTGCCACCCAGAATGTGTTATTAGTTCCGAATGTCCTAGAGACAAAGCTTGTATTAATCAGAAATGTCAAGATCCATGTGCCGACTCTTGTGGTATAAACGCAGAATGCAGAGTAATCAGTCACAGTCCAATATGTAACTGTAAACCTAGTTATACTGGTGATCCGTTTACGAGATGCTACCCTAACCCACGTAAGTAGTGAACATAAAATATTTTATTTCTTTATTTTTTCTCATAAATTTGTTATTTTAAAATAATCATAAGTTAATGTCATTCATATTCATAATGCTTTTGTCTCTTTTAGCGCCCATTTCGAATGCAGTCTTAGAACCATACAGGAATCCATGTGTACCATCACCATGCGGACCAAATTCAATTTGTCAAGAATTCGGAAATGTTCCCTCATGCACGTGCATGCCTAACTTTATGGGCAGCCCGCCAAATTGTAAACCAGAGTGTGTACTCAATGCTGAGTGTCCAACTTCTCAAGCGTGTATCCAACAAAAATGTCAAGACCCTTGCCAAGGATCGTGCGGTATCGCCGCAATTTGCACAGTGTCTAGACACATTCCTATTTGCACGTGTCCAGAAGGATACACAGGAGATGCATTCACTGTGTGCACGCCAAAACCAAGACCTGGTAAGTATCATCATTTTCAAACAATATTTTCCATTTTTTCTTTGTTATCGTTATTATATAGTGCCTGTTTAAATATAGCTATTATGTTGTAAAAAGTGATATATGTTAACATTTAATTATTTTACAGAAGCTGATGTCATCGACAAATGTAATCCGTCACCATGTGGTTCTAATGCTATATGCAATGATGGTGTATGCTCCTGCATTGAAGAACATCAAGGAGATCCATACATTGGATGCCGACCTGAGTGTGTATTGAGCTCGGATTGCCCAAGAGATAGGGCCTGTGTTAGAAACAAGTGTGTGGACCCCTGCATCGGCACGTGTGCTTCGAGTGCTATTTGTGATGTAATAAATCACGTACCCATGTGTAGCTGCCCTCAAGGAATGACTGGCAATGCTTTCTATGCCTGTGAACCCATTCGAGGTATAACCACTATAATTGAAATTATAAAATAAACTTGTGATTTATTTCATTATCTTTGTGACTAATATTAAAAATTGACTTTCAGCGCCTGTTGTTACCAACCCATGTCTGCCGTCACCGTGCGGTCCGAACAGTCAATGTCGTGAAGTGAATGGCCAAGCAGTTTGTACTTGTGTACCTAGTTATATTGGAAGCCCGCCACTCTGTCGACCGGAGTGTGTCGTGAGCTCTGACTGTCCGCTTAACAAGGCTTGCAGCAATCAGAAATGCATAAATCCGTGCAGTGGCACTTGCGGCGTCGATGCCAAATGTGAGGTTGTAAAACACAATCCGATTTGCACTTGTCCACCTAAATACACCGGCGACCCCTTCACTAGATGTATTCCTTACAGTAAGTTGCTCATTTTTAGTTCATTATCAATTTATTTAATTTGGTTATAGTGAGTTGTTTTTAATTAATAAAGTACGATGCAAAACAGGACATTTAAACATATATTACAATTACAGAAGCGCCATCGGAAGATGTGACACCTTGCCAGCCATCGCCATGCGGCCCTAACGCAATTTGCAAAGAACAATCGGGAACGCCGTCGTGTTCTTGTATGCCAAACTTCTTCGGATCCCCACCATACTGTAGACCCGAGTGTACTATCAACAGTGAATGTCCATCAAATAAGGCCTGCATTAATCAAAAATGTAAAGATCCTTGCACAAACGCGTGTGCTTTGAACGCACAGTGTCGCGTGATAAGCCATACGCCAACATGTTTCTGTAATACAGGCTACACTGGTGACCCGTTCATAAACTGTTACATTGAACAAGATATTGTTCCGGAAATAGCCACACCTTGTGTACCATCGCCTTGCGGACCTAACGCTGAGTGCAGGGAACAGAACAGGGCGGGCTCGTGTAGTTGTCTGCCAGATTACATCGGTAATCCATACGAAGGATGTCGTCCGGAATGTACTATCAACACAGATTGCCCACCGAGTAGAAGCTGCATCCGTAATAAGTGTCAAGATCCTTGTCCAGGAACATGTGGACCTGTGGCGACCTGTGCTGTTGTCAACCATCTGCCGATGTGCTCTTGCCCGACTGGCTATACTGGGGATCCATACCAGCGTTGTGATATCTTAAGAGGTTAGTCGATCAGTTAAATGTGATATTTTTATCATGATTGTCTTTAATTTCTTTTCAATTCAATAACTATTTACTTTATCTCCATTATTATTTATTGTCCTATTAAACAAGAATGTATCATTTCAGAACCAGTACCCGAAAAGACCACGCCTTGCGTTCCAAATCCATGTGGACCAAACAGTGTATGCCGACCAGCAAATGGCCAAAGTGCATGTTCATGTATGCCAAATTATGTTGGTTCACCACCTTCGTGCAGGCCAGAATGTACATCTAGTTCAGAATGCCCGTCTGATAAAGCCTGCGTTAACCAGAAATGTACAGATCCTTGCCCTGGTCATTGTGGAAGTAATACAGAGTGTAGAGTTATAACACACAGCCCGATTTGCACTTGTCGAGCTGGATTTACAGGAGATCCGTTTACACGTTGTTATGCGTTACGTATGTATTTATCTTGTAAACAAAACTGTACCATTGTTGTTTTAGTTATTTGACCATGTTATTAATAAACCTGTTTCAATTTTAGCTCTAATAGAGTACATACCGGAGCCTCAAAGAGACCCTTGCGTACCAAGTCCGTGCGGCGAGAATGCTATTTGCCGCGATGTTAACGGCGCACCATCGTGTACGTGCTTACCCAACTTCCAAGGTCTTCCTCCAAACTGTCGCCCAGAATGTGCAATTAACCAAGACTGTCCGTCAAACTTGGCGTGTATAAATATGAAGTGTCGCGACCCCTGCCCTGGCAGTTGCGGTCAGAATGCTGTGTGCACTGTATTCAATCATCTACCAGCCTGTACTTGCTCCCAAGGCTTTACTGGAGATCCATTCACACTTTGCCAAGTGATCATTCCGGAAAGAGGTAAGTTTTATTATAAAAATAAAAAAGAATATACAAAAGTGTGTATAGCTCCGTGGTTACATATTACCGTAACCGATTAACAAAAGTTTTATAACTAACATACATATTTTATTTTCAGATGAATTACCACAAGATCCTTGCAATCCATCGCCTTGTGGTTATAATGCAGAGTGTAGAAATGGAATTTGCACTTGTTTAACAGACTACACAGGAGACCCATACTTCGGTTGCAAACCGGAATGTGTATCAAATACGGAGTGCCCATTCGACAAGATTTGCTCTAAAAACAAATGTATTAATCCTTGTCCAGGAATATGTGCACCAAACGCTGAGTGTAATGTATATAATCATGTGCCGATTTGTACATGTCCAGAAGGAATGTCTGGAAATGCTTTTACAGAGTGCCACAGGGTTGAAAGTAAGTAAATAAGCTTAGCGGCCCAATGTACCTCTTATTATAATAATAAATTGATTAATGGAGATTGTCAGCATAGTATATGTGCTAATCTATACTTACAATTCTTAATTTATTCTTACAGTTATTCAAGTACAACCGTGCAACCCTAGCCCATGTGGACCCAACAGTCAGTGCAGGCCAATCAACAACCAGGCCGTATGCTCTTGCTTGCCGACATTTATCGGAAGCCCGCCATCTTGCAGGCCAGAATGTACTATCAGTGCCGAGTGCCCCTTGAACGAAGCGTGTAACAACCAGAAGTGTATAAATCCGTGCATAGGCACTTGTGGTTACGGCGCTAGGTGCGAAGTCGTTAATCATAATCCCATCTGTTCCTGTCCAGTTAAATATACTGGAGATCCATTTACAAGGTGTATTCCTGAAGGTAAATTTAAAAAACAAATATACGTATTTTTGAAATTGTTACATGTATTTTTGTGTAAGCCTAAAATAAATCTATTTTTCCAGTTACGGTGTCATTGCCACCAATCGACCCTTGCACACCATCTCCATGTGGACCGTACTCTGTATGCAAAGTACTAGGAGAGTCACCATCGTGCACATGTCAACCGGATTACACGGGGGCTCCTCCCAACTGCCGCCCAGAATGCGTCAGTAACTCAGAGTGTCCCAGCAACTTGGCATGCGTTAACCAGAGATGCAAAGACCCATGTCCTGGAAGCTGCGGATACAACGCGGACTGTAAAGTCGTCAGTCATGCACTGATTTGTTCCTGTCCTTATGGCCAAACCGGGGATCCCCTGGTATCTTGTAATCCAATTAGAGGTAATGTATATTTCTTAATGTGTTTAATATCATAAAACCTTTTGAGCTTGACATTTATTTCTCTTTTATTTGTTATAGAATCTATCATAGAATATGCGTCACCGTGTGAACCATCTCCGTGTGGACTTAACGCTGAATGTACTGAAAGAAACGGCGCGGGATCTTGTAAATGTGTTGAAAATTACTTCGGCGATCCGTACGAAGGTTGTCGTCCGGAATGTGTTATTAACAGCGACTGTAGTCCAACTTTAGCATGTATTCAGAATACATGTAAAGATCCATGCCCAGGCATATGTGCACCAAATGGCATTTGCCAGGTCGTCAACCATCTACCGTCATGCTATTGCCCACCGGGACTCACAGGAGATGCTTACAGATTCTGTGTACAGAAAACTGAAGGTATTTTATTTTATTATATATCCTTGTTATTCTTTGATTGCCTAAAAGATTATTCTGGCATTAACTGACTTAAAATATTTTCAGACATTGTAAAACCAACACCTTGCACGCCATCGCCATGCGGACCAAACAGTCAATGCCGTGAAATTAACTCTCAAGCGATATGTAGCTGTCAGGAGAGCTTCATGGGCACTCCACCTAACTGTCGGCCCGAATGTACTATCAATAGCGAATGTGCAAGCGACAAGGCGTGCGTAAACCGAAAATGTGTAAATCCATGCGTAGGACAGTGTGGCAGAAACGCAAACTGTCGAGTGTTTGCGCATAACCCAATTTGCTCGTGCCAAGAGCGCTTCACGGGTGATCCGTTTACAAACTGTATGCCAAGTAAGTGACAACATAACACTACTGTAGTAATGCAAATTTGTTAAATATATAAACTCAACATATTTATATTAAAAATTTTCATTTTTCAGTTGCTGTATCAATACCATCTCTACCGCAAGAAATAAATCCTTGTATACCATCACCTTGTGGACCGAATTCTCAATGTGAAGTGTATGGCGGCAATGCTCGCTGTACTTGCTTACCAAACTACATAAGCTCTCCACCGCGGTGCAGACCGGAATGTACCATCAACTCTGAATGTAGCGCAGTAACGGCATGCATCAATAACAGATGTACAGACCCATGTCCAGGCGCATGTGGAAATAACGCCCAATGTAATGTCAATAATCATTTGCCAATATGCTCGTGTATGCCAGGATTTTCAGGCGACCCGTTCGTGAGCTGCGTAATAAGAGTAATAGGTATATATAATCGTTTTTATAACATCATTTTGCTAAAAGATGTACTAAATGACATATTATGTAACAAACTTTTATATAACTTTAATATGCATGTTTAATATTCTAGAATCAGAACCGATCGATCCTTGCTCTCCATCTCCATGTGGCTCTAATGCCGTATGCCAGAATGGCGTTTGCACGTGTATCCCTGAATATCATGGCGACCCTTACTTCGGATGCAAACCAGAGTGCGTATTGAACTCTGACTGCCCGAGGGACAAATCGTGTATCAGAAATAAATGCAAGGATCCCTGCATTGGTGCTTGTGGAAGTGAAGCCATTTGTGAAGTGTTCAATCATATACCCATGTGCTCTTGCCCTGCTGGATTTACAGGATCACCTTTCCACTACTGCTCGAAAATGACAGGTATGAAGTCAAAAATATTATTAAGATTAAAAATAAAAATTATTGTACAAAAATAATAATCTATCTTATCTCATAAATAAAATAATTACGTTGTTGTTTTTCATTTTAGAAGTTGCTGTGCCTACTAATTTATGTCAACCGTCACCTTGCGGACCTAACAGTCAGTGCAGAGAAGTAGGAGGGCACGCTGTTTGTGTCTGCGTCCAAGGTTATATCGGAAGTCCTCCGAACTGCCGCCCCGAGTGCACAGTGAGCTCCGACTGCCCGCTGAGCCAAGCCTGCTCCAACCAAAAGTGTATAGATCCATGCCCGGGAGCGTGCGGACGGCACACACATTGTATTGTCGTGAACCATAACCCAGTCTGCTCTTGTTTAACCGGTTATTCTGGTGATCCATTCACAGCGTGTCAGATAATACGTTAGTATTTTTATGACTTATTCCCTATATATTTTTTATCTGTGTCCTTGTACTTTTTACTAACAATAATTTATGTTTCAGCTGCCGTTCCACCTGAAAAAGTAAACCCATGCTTACCCTCACCATGTGGACCCAACTCAGAATGTATAGAAAATGGTGATAACGCAGAATGTAAATGTATGGCCGAATTCATAGGAGCTCCACCTCAATGTCGCCCAGAATGTACAAGTAACACTGATTGTGCGACAACCATGGCGTGCATTAATAGGAAATGTCGAGACCCATGCGCCGGCTCATGCGGTTTGAACGCGGAATGTAGAGTTGTCAGCCACACACCAATATGCTTATGCCAAAATGGTTACACAGGGGACCCATTCCTTCAGTGTAAAATTGAAGTTTCTTACGCCCTGCAAGAACGACCGACGCCCTGTGTACCATCTCCATGCGGCGCTAATGCTGAATGTAGAGAACAAAATAATGTTGGTTCGTGCACCTGTATACCAGGTTACTTCGGCGATCCGTACGTCGCATGTAAGCCAGAATGTGTGCAGAATTCAGATTGTGCGTCAAACTTGGCATGTCATCAAAATAAATGCCAAGACCCGTGCCCTGGCACGTGCGGCTTAAACGCTCTATGTAACGTCGTCAACCATAGACCTAGTTGCAGTTGTCCCAACGAATATAATGGAGATCCATACAGGATATGTACATTCAAACCTCATGGTAAGATTATTAACGTTTTATTTTTGTATATTACTTTACTATGGTCTATAATATAATATTTTATTGACGTATGTTTGTTGCAGCTGAAATAATAGATCCATGCAATCCTTCGCCTTGCGGACCCAATAGTCAATGTAAACCCACAAATAATATAGCCATATGCAGCTGCTTGACTGGTTACCAAGGCTCACCACCAGATTGTCGACCGGAATGTGTTACAAGTTCGGAATGCCCCTTAGACAAAGCGTGTGAAAACCTCAAATGTATATCTCCATGTCCTAAAGGATGTGGCAGAAACTCAGAGTGTAGGGTAATCAAACACAATCCGATCTGTTCCTGTGCACAGGGCTTTACAGGAGATCCCTTTACTGTTTGTTACGAAATGTTAGAAATAGAACCCATTGTGAAGGAACCAGTCAATCCGTGCGTACCTTCTCCTTGCGGACTTAATGCGGAATGTAGAGATGTAGGCGGAATACCCTCATGTAGCTGTATTCCTGGATTCTTCGGAAGTCCACCGAACTGCAAACCGGAATGTATTGTAAACACTGATTGTAGTAATGACAAAGCTTGCATGAACATGAAATGTCAAAACCCATGTCTCGGTTCTTGTGGTTTGAATGCACTGTGCAGTGTTGTTAACCATGTGCCCATGTGCTCGTGTCCCAGTGGATACCAAGGTGATCCATTTGCCGTATGCACCATTAAGCCACCAGGTAAAAGATTATTTTCTTCATAAATTACTAGTTTTAAATATTACTGGTAATTTAATATTATTAGTATTTTACAGCAACTAAAAAGGCCAAATTGTTTCTAATTATTCATTTTTATTTTAGAACCGCCTCAGAAGATTGACCCGTGTCATCCATCGCCCTGTGGAGCAAATGCACAATGTAATAATGGTGAATGCACATGCTTGCCCGAATATCAGGGTGATCCATACTTTGGATGTCGGCCAGAGTGCGTCCTCAGCACAGACTGTCCCATCGACAAGGCATGCTTGCGCTCAAAGTGCGTGGACCCGTGCCGAGATATGTGCGGCTTTAACGCCGAGTGCAACGTTTACAACCACGTCGCTGTGTGCAGCTGCCCCAGTGGCATGACTGGAAACGCGTTCGTTCAATGCACCAAAATAGAAAGTACGTGTTACAATAATATTTTCATTAAAAATTTTAAATATAAATACATGATTATAAGAAGTTACTACAACTAGAAAATTTTATTTCAGAACCTGCAGCGAAGCCTTGCGACCCGTCACCTTGCGGACCTAACAGTATTTGCAGAGAAGTCAACAGCCAAGCTGTTTGTTCATGTATTCAAGGTTTTATCGGCAATCCACCAAGCTGCAGACCCGAATGCATCCAAAGTACTGACTGTATTCAATCTCAAGCGTGCATAAATAGGAAATGCCAAGATCCTTGCCCGGGCTCGTGTGGACACAATGCCATATGCAATGTTAATAATCACAACCCTATTTGTTCATGCCCACCAAGATACACCGGATCTCCATTCAGTCAATGTTACGGTAATTCATTTATTTAAAATTAAGGATTAAAATCAAAATAAAAAAAAATGTTTCATAAGATTTATTTTAATCAATGTTTTAATTTTACAGTTCAAGTAGAAGAGCCACCAAGCAATCCATGTGTACCATCTCCGTGTGGACCGAATGGTTTATGCACACCTACTCCCACGGGAGATTCTTATATATGTACTTGTCAACCTACATTCGAGGGATCACCACCAAACTGTCGCCGGGAGTGCACAACGAGCGACGATTGTTCATCAGACAAGGCTTGCATCAATTACAAATGCGCTGATCCTTGCATTGGCTCGTGTGGCCTAAATACAGTGTGTGCGGTGCGTCTTCATACTAGTATGTGTTCATGCCAAGATGGTTACACAGGCGACCCATTCACGTCTTGTTACCGTATACCGCAAGTCGTAAAACCCCAAGACCCGTGCCAACCGTCACCTTGTGGCAGCAATGCTCGCTGTAAAATATCTTCTAACGGCGCCGCAACATGTGTTTGTGAGGTTGGCTACTTCGGCGATCCTTATGAATCTTGCAGACCCGAATGTGTAGTCAACACCGATTGTCCATTTAACGAGGCTTGTCTCATGAATAAGTGTCAAGATCCGTGCCCAGGAGTGTGCGGTACAACAGCTCTATGCCAAGTGATCAATCATTTACCATCTTGCACCTGTGCGCCTGGATACACCGGTGACGCGTACACATATTGTCATGCAATCATCAATGAGCCAGGTTGGTTTGTCCTTACAATGATATATATGTTAAATGGTATATTTTATAAAATTTAAATTAACTTCTTATATTTTTTTCAGCACCTAAACCTGTAAACCCATGTTCACCAAATCCTTGCGGGCCTAATTCGGTATGCAAAGAAAATAATGGATTAGTATCATGCTCATGCATGCCCGAATACTTCGGATCTCCACCTAGTTGTCGCCCGCAATGTACTGTCAACTCTGAATGTGAACCGACTAAGAGTTGTGTGCGTCAAAAGTGCGTAGACCCATGTATTGGCGTCTGCGGACTCGACGCCGAATGTCGGGTTGTGAACCACGCACCGATTTGCAGTTGTCGTCAGAACTACGTAGGAGACCCATTCATTAGATGTACCGTTATTGAAAGTAAGAAATATACTTGTACACATTTAAATTTGTATAATACGACATGTAGTTATACAACATTAAAAATATTGTTTAAATTTCAGAATTGCCGTCTCCAGAAATCAATCCTTGTTCCCCATCTCCATGTGGACCTAATTCTTTATGCCAGGTGGTCAATAAAATACCAATGTGTACTTGTTTGGACAATTATATGGGATTACCTCCTAACTGCAGAGTGGAATGTACCGTCAATTCGGATTGTCCCAGTTCCAAAGCCTGTGTAAATTACAAGTGTCAAGACCCCTGTCCCGGCTCATGTGGTATTCAGACTGTGTGTCAAGTGTACCAACATTCCGCTATATGCAGTTGTATGGAAGGATACACAGGAAATCCGTTCGAAAATTGTTACATTAAAGAGCATATAGGTGCGTACATTTACCTATTAATTACATTCTCTGTCATTGGTAGACGCATTTTAAGATTTTGATTAATATTTTGAAATGTTGGGTAATATTTTTAAATTTTGTTTCAGAACCTGTACCTACCGTATATGATAATTGCAACCCAAGCCCCTGCGGAGCGAACGCTGATTGCCTCGACGGCCGTTGCACATGTAGACCAAATTACTTTGGTAACCCATACATGAGCTGTCGCCCTGAATGCACACACAATTCCGACTGTGCTCAGAATCTGGCCTGTGTCAACAATAGATGTGTTAACCCGTGCATTAAATTGTGCGGAGAAGGAGCTTTGTGTGAAGTCTACAATCATATCCCTATGTGTAGTTGTCCAATGAACACGACGGGAAGTCCGTTCTTCTCATGTACTCCAGTCACAGGTAAATACTTGCTACGTATTTTTAACATTATCTTTCATTAAAGACAACATACACAATATCTGTAGTAATTATACTTTTTACAATACGATTTGATATGATACATAACTTATATTACCTACCTAATAGAATCGTAACTTTAGTAATAAACGTACAGTCGTATAATAGCATGTGACAAAAACATTATCTAAAGTTACATATTTTTATTTATGTAAATCATATTTTTTTTTGCAGTGCCCGAAAAGAAGAATCCATGTGAACCATCCCCATGCGGTCCATACAGCACTTGTCGCATCATATACGATCAGGCCACTTGTTCCTGCTTAACCGGCTACATTGGAGTTCCGCCTTCATGCAGACCAGAATGTTTAGTGGATTCTGATTGCACAAGCTTACTGTCATGTTCCAACCAGAAATGTGTTGACCCCTGCCAAGGCGCATGCGGCCTCGGCGCTGAATGTAGAGTTCATTATCACAAACCTATATGCTATTGTCGCAACGGTTACACCGGTGATCCGTTCACGCAATGTAGAATTATCGAACGTAAGTATTATTATACAAACTTAATTCGGTCATATAAGTTTAATAAAAAAAACAATGTAACTTTTTAAGGTACTACTCCTTTAATTATTTGATATGAATTTGTTCTTATTTTTCAACTAAACAAAGTTAAATCTCTTTTAATAACAATGCCTTCTTGTTACAATATATTAGTGTAGGGTATGGTTAGATATGTTTTGTTTTATCATCTTTTTGTTTTCAGGCGAACCAGTAGAAAAGAAATCCCCATGTGAGCCTTCACCATGTGGTCCTAACTCATTATGCAGGGTTGCGGGTGAATCTCCTTCCTGCTCTTGTGTTAGTGGTTACATTGGAGCGCCTCCGTATTGCCGACCGGAATGTATTTCAAACAATGACTGTAGTTCTGATAAATCCTGCATTAACACCAAGTGTTCGGATCCGTGCGTTGGTGCGTGTGGACTGAATGCAGAGTGTCGTGTTATAAGCCACTCACCCCAATGTAGATGTCAAGTCGGATACGAGGGAGACGCGTTTGATAGTTGTTATCCCATCAAAGGTAATTTAAAGTACATAATAAAAAATATATATAAAAGAAGTTGTATAAGTTTAAAACAATAGTTATCGAGCATTCGAATTGTAATTTTAAAATTTTTGATGTATTTTCAGCCCCTGCACCAAGACCGACAATCATAAGACCATGCTCGCCAAACCCATGCGGTCCAAACGCAATATGTCAAGAGCGTGATAACGCTGGAAGCTGCATGTGTCTTAACGGATACTTCGGAAACCCCTACGAGGGATGCAGACCGGAATGTCTTCTCAGTTCCGATTGTACACAAAATCTAGTTTGCATCAACAACAAGTGCCAAGATCCATGCCCCGGGCTATGTGGAACAAATGCTCAATGCCAAGTAGTTAACCATGTTCCGAAGTGTACTTGCTTGTCACCTTACGTGGGCGATCCATATAACCAATGTGTCCTAAGAGAAGGTAAATACATTTTACATATAACTTCAAATTTAATTTCTAACAAGTAACTATCAGTTCACGTTATAACACATGTTTTTATATTACAGAAAAACCGACAAATCCATGCAATCCATCACCCTGTGGACCGTATAGTACCTGTAAACCCATAAACGATCAAGCTTCATGCACTTGCTTGCCGGAATATTCGGGAAGCCCGCCTAATTGTCGACCAGAGTGTGTAACGAACTCGGAATGCCCATTAAATAAGGCATGCGTCAAACAAAAGTGTATCGACCCTTGTGTGGGTACCTGCGGAGATAACGCAGAGTGTCGGGTACACCGCCATAGTCCTTATTGCACATGCCTCTCAGGTTTTACTGGAGATCCGTTTGTTAGATGCACAAAGGAATTCAAGGCCCCGGAAAGACCATCTTCGCCTTGTGAACCTAGCCCTTGTGGTCCATTTGCTATCTGTAGAGATTGCAACGGATCGCCTATGTGTAGCTGCAACCCAGGTTACATGGGAGTACCACCGCGATGCGCTCCAGAATGTTCGATCAACGAAGACTGTCCTAACAACAAAGCGTGTCTTCGAGAGAAATGTGTGGACCCATGCTTAGGCTCTTGTGGTGCCAATACGGAATGCCGAGCAATGAATCACCTCGCTATTTGCACTTGTATACCTGATTTCCGTGGCGATCCCTTCGTGGGTTGCAATATTGTCAGAGGTAATTAATTTTATATGTTAAACTTGTATTATTTTTCTCTATCAGTCTTTGGTTTTGCCGTTATAAGGCCTAAATAATTTTAAAAATATTTTTATTTCAGAAACCTTACCACCCTTATATGAAGAACCATGTGCCAATAATCCATGTGGAATCAATGCAAGATGTGACAATGGAACTTGCTCTTGCATCCCAGGCTATCACGGGAACGCTTACATTGAATGCCGACCCGAGTGTACCAGCGACAACGACTGTCAAAAACAACAAGCTTGCATTAACTACAAATGTATCAATCCATGCAAGGACGCCTGCGGCATAGACGCTATTTGTAATGTATACAACCACATCGCCATCTGTGAATGTCCAGCACCACTTAAGGGAGATCCATTTATTGCTTGTCACCGAGTCTTAGGTAAGAAACTAAACCCCGTTAAGATACTGTACATACCATTAATTATACGACACACATACTTATGTTCACAATTTACCTACATAAGTTCACTTTTAGTTCGACTAAATACCTATATTAAAAAAGTCGTCAGGGGAATACCAATCTATTTAGTATGATTGGCAATATCGTTTCCTTATTTTTATGGAAATTGAGTTGCCTTAAAATATGACGTAAGTTACGTGGTATGTAGTGGGTTTATAACCTATTTTTTTACGTTTACTTCATAGCACCAATCGTAACGGATCCGTGCTCACCGAACCCCTGCGGACCGAACACAATATGTCGTGCGGACGGTACAGTGGCGCACTGCTCGTGCCGGCCGGCGATGTTCGCGGAGCCGCCCGCGTGCCGGCCCGAGTGCCGCGCGCACGGCGACTGCCCGCCCGAGCGCGCCTGCAGGAACACCAAGTGCCAAGACCCGTGCCCCGGCGCGTGCGGATCGTTCGCGGAGTGTAGGACGAGGTTGCACTCACCTATTTGCACTTGCCCGCGAGGTTATACTGGAGATCCATTTGTTCGTTGTCGACCAGGTAAATTACTATCTTTTTGATAATAAGTATAGTAAATCCTAATGTCCTAATGTATATGAAATGTTTATGCTTATGAAGATTCTAATTGTAAACATGTAGAGCGTTCTCTATATATTACTTTATTAAATCATAAGTTTACGTGTAAACTACGTAACTTAAATTTCTTATGTTACTTACAGGTATATTAGATAAATGTATATAATTCTCAGCACGATTATTGAGGTTTATGAATGCTGAAATTACCTACTCACTTGATTTGATCCTATAATAATAACTTATTTTATTGTTCATTTAACAGAGCTCGAGTCTGAGCCCAAGAGTAAATCACCGTGTCCAGAATGCGGACCGAATGCAGACTGCATCGACGGCAAATGTCGCTGTCGGCCAGGCTTCTTCGGAGCACCTCCCTTCTGTCGCTACGAGTGTCAGAGTTCTAGCGACTGTGACTGGAAGCTCATGTGTTTGAGACAACGTTGCGTAGATCCTTGCCCAGGAGCTTGCGGTCAAGGCGCGCAATGCACACCAGTCGCCCACGAACCCCGCTGCAGTTGTCCCCCAACCACTTCTGGAAATCCTCTTATAGAATGTCGGCCCATCGAGACAATTCGTAAGACATATAAGGAAGATTGCTTTTGTTACAAATATATCGTTGATCGTCCTCGCGTTACTTGAATTTGACTTCCGTGAACGTAGCGAACGCGCGAGCTTCTTTTCGCTTTTAAAACTTAGGCATGGGTTTTACTAGTGAAAATAAGTGAGCTGTTCGTTCCTCATCCGTGATAAAATCAAACGCTTATGGAAAAGCGCTTCTTATACTTGCTAAGACCCGACTCAGCCAATCTTAAAACGTTTATTAATTAGTAACTAATATTTCACAGCTAAACCACCATTGAACGATCCATGCACTCCTTCACCTTGCGGCCCAGGTGCGATCTGTCGCACGAGAGGAACTAGTGCGTCGTGCGAATGTGAGCCCGGATTACGCGGAGACCCCTACAGTGGATGTCGCCCCGAGTGTGTGGCCGATTCAGATTGTTCACCAACACGAGCCTGTATGCGCTCACATTGCCGCGATCCTTGTCAAGGTACCTGCGGAGTTGGAGCCGAGTGCGAGACCGTTAACCACATACCGCTATGCTCTTGTCCACCGGGAACGCGAGGAAACGCATTTGAAAGATGTGAAGTTATTGCCTCAGGTGGGTTTTATTTTAAATGTAAAAAATAAATTACAATAAAAAAGTTTATTTAACTTTATTGAGTCGAATAATGAATAGACATGGCAACTGTAACTGATATTTGATTGCAGCGCCCCCATGTTCGCCATCTCCATGTGGTCCGGGTGCATTGTGCTCCGTGGCCGGCGACAAGGCGGTATGTTCGTGCCCGAGCGGTACGAGCGGCGACGCGGGCTCGTCCGGCTGTCGGCCAGAATGTGTGGTCAGCTCCGAGTGCCCGCGAGACCGCGCGTGTGTGCGCAGCAAGTGTGTAGACCCGTGCCTCGGCGCTTGCGGAAACGGCGCCATGTGCCGCGTGTTTGATCACGCCCCTATCTGCTCGTGCCCGCCTTCCACCACAGGCGATCCGTTCCTTGATTGCAGACCTAGTGGTATGTCGCATTTTATTACATTATTTTTTAATTTTATAGATATACAATATGTTTATTTGTATTATTTTGTAGATATACGAGTATTATTGTAAAATGTACTGTCTGTTACAGAAACACGACCAACCTCACCAACCGTTTTCGATCCATGTGATTCTAACCCGTGCGGTCCTCACGGAACGTGCCGAGACGGCTTCTGCACCTATCCCGAATGCATAGTCAACGACGATTGCCCCGGCGATCGATCGTGTATCAACAGGAAATGTTCCGATCCTTGTATTAATGCGTGCGGTATAAACGCAATTTGCACGGGTGTCCGGCATAATGCCGTGTGCTCATGTCCAGCCGGGTATACAGGCTATCCTTTCGTCCGCTGCGAACGTATAACGATCGTTACACCAGCACCACCGGTACCAGAATGCGAAAGGGACGAACAGTGTGCAGATAACGTTGCGTGCATCGACTCACGGTGCTCGCCCGTGTGCGGACCTACCAACTGTGGCTTAAATGCAAGATGTATAGGCAAGCAACACCGAGCCCTATGCGCATGTTTACCTGGCTACGAAGGAAACGCTTACACGGCTTGTTATTCAGGTAAACTTGAGTACTTTGTGTTTTCTGTTTTAATTAATTTCAAATATTAAACAAGCATTATAAAAAACTCGTTCTTACAGTACAATGTCGCAGTAACAACGACTGCCCGGATGACGAAAGTTGCGAAAGCGGCTCATGCGTCAAAGTATGTTCAAGAATACGTTGTGGAAGTGAAGCTCATTGCGTGGCTCGCGGGCACGTCGCGTCGTGTGAGTGCGACAGCGGCGCTCGCGGTAACCCGTGGACGACTTGTACAAGGGACGAATGTACTATCGACGACGACTGTCCAGCATGGTTGTCGTGCAGAGGAAATACCTGCCAAAACCCTTGTCCCGGAGCTTGCGCTCAAGGAGCTCTTTGCACGGTAGTACGCCATGCTCCTACTTGCGAGTGCCCACGTGGCACCCAAGGCAATCCCAAGATTGAATGTCGACCAGGTACTTAATATTACAATGGAATTTTGTCGCTAAAATTTAATAGTTAAAACATATATTTACGATATTTTTGTTATAGTTTCAGATGATGTGGAATGTGAGAGTGACGTAGAATGTGGACCTGATAGAGCCTGCTTACAAGGAAAATGTAGAAACCCTTGCGAAAAAACATCATGTGGAGCACGGGCGGTTTGTCGTGTTGCTAATACGTTGCCGTTCCGTACCCTTGTATGTGAATGCCCTCCGCCCTTAACCGGCGATGCATCTGTACAGTGCAGTCCTAGTAAGTATCAATTAAACAAAATATATTTAATATTATTTCTTATTGAGAAATTATATATAACCAATATTTTAACGTATAGTGAGTTCTTTTTCAGCTGATTTGTTATGGTCGTCCTTACTAAATTATGATACTTATTGTGTAGAATAAGACCTAAATGATTTCTATGAAGTAATTTGTGGCCACATAAAACAACAAAATTGACAAAAAATGGACTGCCAGGAAAGTGAATTGATTTGTAAGGTTTTTTCGCATTCTTCACCAATACGTGTACATACACCTTGTGTTTTGATATGTAAATACTATAGTCCATTCTTTGTGTCTTAGTTTATTTTAAGATTGGACTGAGCTTGGTTGGGCACTTCTGTCTATCCTTATGTGTAATATTAAATTATTACATTTCTTAAATGGTGAAAAGTGTACAACACACAGTAGGTAAATATTATTTCAGTGGGGCAAATGGGCAGTGGTGAGATCAGTTATTATACAATAATCCGACACTTTTATTACCAGCACTATTTAAATATATTGATGAAGCGGTTCATTTGTACAGTTTTTACAAGAAATCTAGTATTAAACATTATATTATTAAATATATCTTCTTAAAAATGTAGATATACCGTTGTCATGCGTTCATCACGTGAAACTTGTTATGTAACTTCCTAAGACTCGATCCGACACGCCCTGAAATGAAATCAATCATATATCAAGCGGCGCATCTCAATAGAACTTACGAATTTGATTTTGCTTATGTAAACTTTTCTGTTAATACAGAAGGGCAATGCAGTTCGGACACGGAGTGCGGCGACGAGGAGCGTTGTCTAGACGGTCGCTGCTCGCCTGTGTGCGCGCAGGGCACGTGCGGCGTGGGCGCCGAGTGCCGCGCCAGCGCACACCGCGCGCAGTGCACTTGCGTACCCCCGCTCCAGGGCAACCCCAACGTTGCTTGCGTTCCTGGTGAGTACTTGTCTTTGCACTGGTTAACTAAAACTAGTGACATCTTTCGTTGTTTTCTTTGAATGTTCGTTTCTTTGTAATACAAATCTAATTTATTTATTTTAAATTTAATTTAATAAAAATAGTGGTGAGATAGGTTATATATTGAAAAATGCTTATGCAAAAAATAATCGAAAGTAGATCCAATGTAATATGTGGTATTATAGAGTTATGTGTATTTTTAAAACAAATTATATATTATTATTAGAGTATTGCTCTCAATTAAAATTTAAATATATACCTCTAAAATTAATAAACATTAGCAATCAACAGAGCTGTATGTAACTGACATGTTATTTTTCGCCAGTTTCTGACGGCACCACATGTACGTCGGACGCGCAGTGCGGTTCGGCGGAGGCGTGCGTGTCGCGGCGCTGCGTGTCGGCGTGCGCGGGCGCGTGCGGCGCGGGCGCGCTGTGCGACGCGTCCGCGCACCGCGCGCGCTGCCGCTGCCCGCCCGGCACCGCCGGCGACCCCACGCGCAATTGTTACACACGTTAGTTGATATTGGTTTTAATTGGCTTCATTGTATTTTCATAATAATAAATAAATATTTATAGTCACTTATACTAGTGGACAAAAAATGAGGCCACCTAATTTGGCTATGGCAGCTGTTTGAAAAGAATTACTTTTAGATTTATTCTTACTGCAAAATATCTATTTTTTAAATGAAATAAGTTCACTTTGTTACTGACAAGAAAGTAATAATGGGAATGGCCTATTCTTTTTATCCACATAAATATTTATTTTTGTAAATTTATCCTAGCTCTACGAAATTCGATCGTAATATTTTCATTATATTTACAGCTGAATGCACAGCAGACACCGACTGTCCATTTGACAAGGCCTGCATCAACGGATACTGCCAAGACCCGTGCACAATCGGCTCGCCGTGCGGCCGCGACGCCGTGTGCGAGCCGGTGGCGCATGCCGCCACGTGCCGCTGCCCGGCCGGCTCGCAGGGCGACCCGCGCCGCGCCTGCGTCTCCGTCCAGTGCCACTATAACGAAGATTGCAGCAATGAACAAATTTGCAACCGACTTAATCGCGTATGCCAGCCAGCGTGCACGGATAGCTCATGCGCGCCTGGAGCCACATGCACTGCGTCCGACCATCGACCCGTATGCGCGTGCCCACCTGGCCAATCGGGAGACCCATACCTACGCGGATGCGCTACAGTGCAATTTACTAATGAATGTACGGTAGACTCGGACTGTCCCTCGCCTCTGGCATGCGTAAATGCTCGCTGTACTGACCTCTGTCAGAGCAACCCATGTGAACCAGGCTTACTTTGCAAAACGGTAGACTTCCTGCCACTACGCGCAGTCGCTTGCGTATGTCCAGACGGAGGCCGCGTAGCACCAGATAGCGGATGCCGATCGCCACCTGAAGGAGAGTGCACTGCTGATTCGGACTGCCCCAACACTCACACATGCCACCGCGGCAGCTGCGTGGAAGCGTGCAGAGCTGCTCCTTGCGGACGAAATGCCCTCTGTGAATCTATTGACCACGTTTCGCGTTGCTCTTGTCCACCTGGTTATAATGGAAACCCACGGGTGGAATGTAACACAGGTAAGATATAAACATGTTTGATAGAACATATGTATGCTTATCATCTATAATTATTTTAAGTCATACTAAATTGTAAACTTTCCTACAGAACCACGCCAACCAACTGTGTGGGAGTGCTACAGCGATGATGAGTGCAGCCCTGAGCAGACGTGCCGCGAACGTATATGTACCAACCCGTGTGTAAACGCGTGCGGAGTAGGTGCACTTTGTCGCGTCATCGACCATAAGCCGCTGTGCAACTGCCCCAACGGATACACAGGCGACGCATTAACACGATGTGTTCCTCGTTAGTATTCTAATTACAAAATAAAAACAATTAAAACAATGAAACAATTTAACGGCTATAATTTAACACGAATTTATTATTTTCAGCATCTGACAAGTCTGTCGTTCCGGTTGGATGCAAGGCAAATTCGGAATGCCCGTTATCGCAGGCTTGCATAAACGGTGCTTGTGCCAGCCCTTGTAATTGTGGCACAAACGCAGAATGTTCTGTAGTCAGACACCACCCGGTTTGCTTCTGTGAGCGTGGATTCTCAGGAAACCCATATGTTGGATGTACGAAAGGTAGGTTGCATTTGCAAGATAAATATTAACATGGTTTATATAAAACTTATATCGACATCATTATTAAAATATCTACTTTATTTCAGTTGGGTGCACAACGGACAGCGAATGTTCTGACAGCGACATGTGCTATAATGGCGCCTGCGTAAGTCCTTGTGTAGTGGAAGCACCTTGCGCTATTAGTGCTGAGTGTTACGGCCAATCTCATCGAGCCAATTGCCGCTGTCCGAGTGGAACAACCGGAAACCCATACACTAAATGTCAAGCATCCCAATGCGAAGTCGACTCCGATTGTAACGACGATAGCGTTTGTCTGAGAGGAGTGTGCCTTAATGCCTGTTCCATCGATGCTGGCAATCCATGCGCCAACAATGCCGTTTGTTATGCTCGAAACCATGCCGCTGCCTGTAAATGCCCACCAGCACTTCCACTTGGCGATCCTCTAACACAATGCATGAAAGTTGAAGTAATAGGCGAACCAGAATGTCGAATGGATAGCGACTGTCCCAGTGCCCACGCTTGTCTTAGAGATGAATGCCGCGAAGCTTGTTCAGAGTTGAAACCATGCACTGGAAACTCCCGATGCTCAGTTTCTGATAGTATACCATTCCGTACTTTGATATGTCGCTGCCCTGAGGGATACGTTCCCGAAGAGGGTGGCAATTGTAAGCCAGCGCAGCTCCCATCAATGAGCTGCTCGACAGATCACGACTGTAATGACCAAGAATCGTGCGTAAACAGAATTTGTCGAAACCCGTGCAATTGCGGAGAAAATGCTGAATGCTACGTTCGCGATCACAGGCCTGTATGCTCGTGTCGCGAAGGCTTCGACGGAAATCCTTACCTTGCATGTCGCATAGTCGGCTGCCGATCGGATTCGGAATGTGAATCACAGCAAGCCTGTATTAATGGCAATTGCGTTAGCCCTTGCTTGTTGAACAGTACTTGTGGACCGAATGCAGAGTGTTACGTAGAGAGAAACCACCCTCTATGTCGTTGCCGTTCAGGATTTGAAGGAGATGCGTTCTCGGGTTGTAATCCTGTCGAATGTAGATCTAACGGCGACTGCCCGCAAGACAAACAATGTCACGCTCATAGATGCGTCAACCCCTGTCACGGCCGGGACATATGCGGAAACAACGCTGTTTGTCTTGTACGAAATCATATTGCGGTTTGTAAATGTGAGCGAGGCTTCACTGGTAGTCCTTACGTAGAATGTAGGCCGCAATTCATACCAGAGTGCTATGTAGACGGAGACTGTCCATCAAAATTGGCCTGCTTATCTTCGAAATGTGTGAATCCATGCACTGCTGTACAACCGTGTACCACACCAGCACAATGCGAAGTGTCATCGACACTGCCAGTTCGCACAATGTTATGCACCTGTCCTCCGGGATATGTCAGCAGTGGTGGAGGCGTGTGTCGCCCGTCGACACCAGTATCGGATGTTGCCTGTGAAATTGATAATGATTGCACATCGAATCACGCTTGTGTTACTTCCATCTGTAAGAACCCGTGCCAATGTGGGCCTAATTCTGACTGTCAAATAAAGGACCACAAACCTGTGTGCGCTTGTAGACCAGGATACATTGGTGATCCACGAACTGGATGCTATGACGTAATATGTCAAGCCAGCACGCAGTGCGCAGACGACGAAACATGTATCAACAACCGGTGTATTCCCGCCTGCACAGTCGAACCTGATCTCTGTGGACAATCCGCTGAATGTTACGGTATAGATCACCGTGCGTCGTGTCGCTGCAAGATCGGCAGCGTGGGGAACCCGTCCGTCGCATGTACACCTATCAGTTGCCGTGCCAACAGCGACTGCCCGACGGATAAATCATGTATTAACTCGAAATGTGTAGAACCATGCACGACTTCAAGCTGCAATGAGCCAGCTGAATGCAGAGTACACCTTCACGAAGTCTATTGCGTGTGCCCGCCCGGTTACGAGAGCACCGATAAGGGCTGCAACAAAACTGAACCACGCTGTAACGCTGACGTTGACTGCCCTTCGAATACTGCCTGTCTAAATGCAAAATGCGTGAACCCCTGCCTAGAAACGAAGCCGTGCGGTGTAAGCGCAGAGTGCAAGGTTGAAAACACGCTTCCCGTTAGAACTATGATCTGCGAATGTCTAGCCGGTTACAAAGGAAACGCCCTCGTGGAATGCACGCCATATAAAAGTAAGTTCAAAAAATAAAACAACCATTTTCTTTTATTGAAAAATGTAGGTGTATAATGTGGCAAACCATAATAAACATATTTTTCAGCTCCAACAACTACATGTATCGAGGGACAAGGTGTAGACGTGAACGGCGACTGCGTGCCTTGCCTCGAAACCGAGGGCCGCGTAGTAGACGCTCGCGGGCGCTGCGTGTGCGACGTGACGCGCGGCCTTGTGCTGCGCGGGGACACGTGCGCGCCCATCGGCTGTCGCGCCGACACTGACTGCCACGACCGCGCCGCCTGTGTCAACGGGAAGTGCGTGGACGCGTGCGAAGCTGAACCCTGTGGAATGTACGCCACTTGCGAGGCCTCTGGACACCGATCGCGTTGTACCTGCATAACTGGTTACGTCGGCAACCCAAGGCTTTACTGTAGCACTCCGGACATCAACTATCGTACCGACTTCCCGCTACCGGACATGCAGGTAAGAGCTAGCTCACAGAAATACTCAGCATATTCGTATGATTATAAAATAGTAATTACAGTATTTTTTTACGATTGATAATTAACATACTGGTTCATTTATTAGGTACACTGTTTGGCCGACGGAGTGAAAGTCAGCTTGAAAATTAAGGACTTCAACGGTGTATTATACGTAAAGGGCTACAGTAAAGACGAACGGTGCAGACTGGTCGTGCAAACATCGGAACATCAAGAAAGCCCTGTCGATTTTACAGTTTATTTCGGTGACTGTGGACTCGTACATGTAAATGTAAGTATTTTCTTATCTATTACGTTTACGTTTGAAAAATATAAATATTCATATTTATTAAATTATTAAATATCATAAATATATTAAATGCCTATCCAAATCGAAATCTGAATCTACCTATTTCTGAAAAAGAAAAAATCAATATTGCCATTTTTGCCTATATTTCATGGTAAATTTACAATGTAGGTACATTTTTGCTCATCATTGATTTTTTTGCTGCAGGGACTAGCCAGCTTTGTACTGGTCATGCAGAGGCATCCAAAACTTGTGACAACAAACGCCAAAGCATTCCACATAAAATGCATCTACCAGACCGGGGAACAAAATGTTACATTGGCGTTCAACGTGTCCATGTTGACGACGGCCGGCACCATCGCCAACACCGGCCCGCCGCCGACCTGCTCCATGAGAATCGTGTCCCGCAGCGGAGATGAAGTTAGCTCTGCGGAAATTGGAGAAAACCTCGTCCTTCAAGTCGACGTCCAACCATCGAGTATGTAGACACGGATGATAATACATAGATACTTTCATTTTCACGAACTTTTCATTGATTGACATGACATGACATCTTAATTCACATCTTTTTTTTAGGTATCTACGGTGGTTTCGCACGAAGCTGTATTGCAAAGACGAGTGAAGTTTCGACCAATATAGAAAATGAATACACGGTAACGGATGCAGATGGCTGCGCAACGGATGCTGCGATATTTGGCGAATGGGAGCGTAGCGAAGACGGTAGCGCGCTTCGGGCCTCCTTTAACGCCTTCAAGTTCCCCAGCAGCGACAATATTCGATTCCAATGTAATATACGCGTTTGCTTCGGAAAGTGTCAACCGGTAAGAATACAAAATTTGACAAACAACAATTTAATTTATTAATGTGTATTCATACACTAAACTAACCCTCGACGTTCTCAGGTTAACTGCCGAGGTTTCGACGCTTTCGGCAAGCGAAGAAAACGTTCGATCGACGGCGATGGCCCTCTAATGGGCCAACTGCGCGAGGAGGTGACCGTCGAGTCCAACCAGATCCTGACGCTGGAGCGGCGCAACCCGTCGCAGATCGCCCGGCAGCGCGACGGGTCGGGCGGCGCGGGCGGCGCGGGCGGCGCGGCGGGCGGCGCGGGCGACGTGTGCGTGTCGGCCGCGGGGCTGGCCGTGGCGCTGGCGCTGACGGCGCTGCTGGCGCTGGTGGCGGTGGCGGCGGCCGTGGCGTGCTGGCTGGTGGCGTGGCGCCGCGCGCGCCCGCCGCCCGCGCCGCTGCCGCACCCGCCCGACTTCCCCAACCCGCTGTTCCAGCGCTGAGCTCCTAGTCCGCGCCCCGCTCCTCCGCCGGCGCCGGGCGGTGGCGGCTCTTCTCTCTGGGTTCCAGCGCGCCGCCGGAGGACCGCCGGGCGAGGGCGCCGCGAGCGCCCCCTCGCATGCGCTCGCCGCGCCCTGCTTTAGTTTATTTTTATATTTTTACCTTATTTCTTTATTAATGTGGACTCGACGCCTCCTTCGAACTTTGTGATATGCATTATATAAATATTCGAATTCACTTAACTTTTTGTAAAATAATTATTGACTTTAGTATGTAAGCAAGTAAAATAATAATAATAAATTGTTATTTTATTTATCTTCATCCCCACTTGGCCTGGAAACACCTATCTTTAAAAATACTTGCTAATCTAACGCAAATTAAAAAATGTGTTTTCAACTATATCAATATAGCATTGACATTAAGATTTTAGGTAAACCTTTACGATATAATGTATGCCTACTTTTAATAAAAATATTTTTAGATAGCAATTATTTAAACTCCCCAGAAAACCAGACAGAGCTTGTGCTTACACCTCCTGATTCAAAGGATTGATACTGTGTAAAAGTAAATAAATATTACATACTTCCATACTGACGCGATGTCTCCTGTTTCTTATTGTTTCTGGTGTATACCCCAAGAGTAGTTAGTATCTTTCTAAACTTCCGTTGTCTAATCTCACTACGACATCTTGTGATTACAATAGGCCTTTTGCTAGTCATCTGCTTAGTAAAGGAATAATAAAATAAAATTTGTCGGTTAATAAAAGATGGAATAAAATATTAGTTATCAAATTAGGTGGATGTCGTCAAAATTTTCTATAGAAACATACTATTTACCATATTAATTAGCCGACATACCCTCCCTCTCTCTTCCCACATGCGGAAGTGTGAGCTTTGGCTCTATCCTCTATTCTCCTGAAATGCCGCACGTGATAGAGAAGTTGAAAGTTTTCTCTTGATCCCCTAAAACTACTTGATAATTTGGAAAATAAGAGTAGATGCTATTGATTCATTCGATTTTTAAAATAATATTTTTATACAGTAATAAATTATATTTTATTGACTAAACTATATGATTTAAATTTAGATATTGAGTAGATATTTATTGCTCGCAAATTGTATGTGTACCTACCTACAAATCATAATATAAAAAATGTAGTTATATAACATCCTCAAAAGATTAGTAAATCATTAAGCGAAGTTTATTTATAAGGATGTCAGCAATACGTGGATTTGTAGTTCTGATTATGGTAGAGACGCGCAATTATTGTAAATGTAAGGTGATAATAACGAGTAAACGACTGAAAAATTAGCAAATTGTCAAATGGGAGGGGTATGGAGGTTTGACGACATAATATATTAGCCAAGCCTGTGAGCTAACAGTATTCGAGAACATTAGTACATACCCAGAGGGAAGTGGAAGATGTCTCCTTTAGTTGCCGCTAAAAAGAAATATGACCTCATGAAGTAAGTTCCATTTTATTTTCATTTATACATATTAACTTATAAGCTGGTTTATGGCTATAGTTGGTTTGATAATATTCTTAAAAAATAATTAAGTTAATATTTTAAAAATGTATTTATGTAATCAGCAAATTTAATATGATAAGGCAAGAACTTAATTTTGATTAATTCTATTATTTATTTGCAAAAAAAGGTAATATACAATCCTATTTATTAATCATTAAATATAACTGTCCGTCTAATTCTCCAGGCCCATAACAAAAACTTGAACCGACACTAATTTTATAGATTTGACGAGCTATCTACTCTACATTATCTATTTTTAATCCCACGGGATGTTGTTATGTAAAACATGATTTACGCGAGCGAAATTGTAGAAAACGAGTACCATTCTTTCGTGGGAAAACCGTACATGGATTCCTCTCAGCTGCAGGGGCAGCGGAGAGGATATGGATATGACAGGATTCCTACCGGCTAAAACCCCACGATGTTCCTATGGGCGCCTTTTGTCGGGACCACGGACAAAAAAGCGAGTACCTAGAAACATGCGCATGATCAGCTGTCCTTGTATCCTAGTATCCAAAGTAGACTTAATCCTTAAGAGTAACGGCAGCCTTATGGTATTAATTCAGGTTTTGCATACTGAAGATCGATATTAGTATCTAAGAATAGGTAATTTTAAAGATGTGTGCGTTTCAGGAACCAACTATTAAGCAGATAGTGAACCAACTATTAAGTAGATAGATAAACAATCAAATAAATATAACAGTAGACTACCAGGGTACGTAACTGGTAAATCCTCCACATTTTGTGACCAGACATGTGCCCTACTTTTATGTAGAGATAGTTTGATGATGACAACGATAATGATTTAAAGCATTAAATGTTATTTGGCAGTGACTATGTGACAGAATACCAATAGAAGAAGTGCAAATAAAATATTTCTGTAAAATACCTATCAGTACTTGAACAATATTGCCTATACCGCAATAAGAATGTCTAGTCTGATAGACAATTACCTAATTAACTTTAGCCCATTATTTCAATAACACTTGACCACTTAACAAAGAAGTAAAGTATACCGACTAGTAATAGGCGCCATATCAGCATAATAAATTGTTAAATACCCATAAATGAATTAACAATCGGTTTATTTACTTTGGACTTTATTACTTCATATTTACCTAGAGAACATTTAAAACTTGCTTGTATTGTAGCGGTATCTATACGTCTGTACTGTAATACATATGTATGTGTTCTACACTTCTTAACCTAGACAGCCGCAGGCGCAGCATATCGTATCGCGGTCATCACAGCGCATGCGCGGCTCCCTGCCCTCCTCCCCCCCTTCCTGTGCTCCCCCCACTCCGCAGTGGCAGAATCACACTTTGTTTACCAATTGCTGCGATTGACGAGCCAGTCGGGGCAGTCGGTCGGGTAACCATACCGACTTCGCGCGTCCGCGTTTGTTAATTATTCGCCAGTCGTGCTTCGCTAGCGCCGAGTGCGACATCAATCCTCGCGTTATGACTGTGTGACGTGATAGCATGAGTAAATCCAATACCTCGGCGGAAGCCGCCTTGCCGAGCGTGGGAGTACACGTGGATCAATATGACAACTCAGACGAGGACCATTCAAAACTGCTCAACCCGCACTCACCAACCCCGATAGTAACGCCCTCTGGACAAATACGTAAAGTTAAGAGCTACACCGATACACACAGAATCCGAGATGTGAGTACCGCATCTGGTGCAGCGTCTGCGCGCTGCCTCCGACCATACGAGCAGGTGACCACATATCCCGAAGGCTCTGAATGCGGAACCAACCAATATGCACCTTCCGTTCGCTCCCTCGCGTCTATTGGAATGGGATGTACTGATGGCCGCAAAATGGTCATCCGACGGGTGCCTACGTCGCCCACAGAACTATTTCATTTAGTACGTCCTCCTACGTGAGTATCGCTGAGGAAGTTACATCCTTTGAACTGTCATTATTCAATTGACATAACTGACTCCAACTTCTACATCCTTTGTTGGCCTTAAGTTTTGAATCTAAACTTCAACAATCCTACACATATATACATTGACTTATCTAAAAAACTCTGTCTAAATAAAAATATACAATTTAGAATAATACTTTACTTTACTTTTCAACTTTTTTTACTGTTAACTTAACCTCCAAATATCCCGTTGCGAGACTGAGTATAACGTCTTGTTGAATGGAATTGAAAAAATCGTATCTTTAACCATAAGTGTAATTACTAATTCATGAATCTGATATGTTATCAGATTTACAAAAATAATAGTAATAATCTTATTTCTAACATCTTAATATCTGCTACAATGAGTTACGAAGTACCTACTTCAAAAACTATACATATATTCTTACACTTCCTTACTTTCATAGGAACATCAATCTCATTTATAGATATTTCAGAAAGAATATCTCAATTTGTCTAAACCCGTACTTATACACTAAATTACATACATACAATATCAAACATTCAAAGGAGCTAACGTACGAATATTTATTCAAAGTTAATATGTAGAGCAAAATAACTTAATATTAATTAGACATGATTATTAAGTAAACCTATCCATTCTGGGTTTAAAAATGGAATTTTATACATCTATTCAACTTATTAGAATAATTCCAGCTTTTAAATTTTGAATATAGGCTATCGGTACTTTTAAAATACCATCAAGTTAGAAAATTAACAATATTTTCACGGTCTGTTGTCTGAGAGTGGGATATACTTTCTGCGTTTGAAAGTTGTTTCCCTTCACATTTATTGCTTTATACTTCTTTGTTCTGTTTATAAAAATGATAGTTTACTATTAAATGCTTATTTATTAATACTAAAATAACAATACGATTGTAGAGTTGTAAGAAATAAATGAACAAATAAAGTGTATATTGACACATAGCTTGTCGTATCTGTAAACATTTTTTGATATCATACAAATAAATATGTATCTTATTTTTTTTATGACGCTGTATAAAAACGTTATAAACAATAAGAATAATAGGATTTATCGTTACGAAAACATTAACAACCAATAAGTAGAAATATATTTATCTAATATTATAATGATTTCTTTGAATGTCAATGATAAATTACAAAGGTACCATGAATTCAATATCAATAAATCATGTTACTCGTATGTTTACGATAACGTAAAGATGAAATTGGCATTACATAATGTGCCAAATAATTGCAAGATAATAAGCGGTATGTATTTAAAGATATCTTTAATAAATAATAAACAAAGGTCAGTTTCTTGTTCTTTTGTTTTCCAACCGATTTTAAATCAACGAGTATTATCAATTAAAATTTAGAAAAAATAAAATACGATTATCTCGAATTGCGACACTGGGCGAACCCCGTACTCATTATTGGAATCACTGGAACGAACACTTTGAAATCTGACATTTTTCAAATACCTACACATAGCGTCAACATTCCAAAAATGATCTCAAAAGTACAGTAGTTAACTCCTAAGGCCTTAACAACCGGTTTTGATCCACACCGAACGAATGGAAATTAGGCACAGAGGTGGAACCTTCGTCAGAGATATTTTAGTTGAGAGAGTTGTGCACAATGATCACTAATCGATACTCGTTGTTTCTATATCGACGACAAAACTTGAGGAGAAGAATAAGAAATGCGCATAGTTACATTATTTAAGTAACTTTTAACTTATCTTATTAAATTCTTTTTTAATGTTCAATAAAAAAAAACAAAGAAAACCTTACTTCCCGGTTGTTACATAAAATAATGCATTACATTACATTGCTGTGTCTAATACTCCTTTTTTGCGTTAGGGGGAACTCCATAAATGGGAGCGACCCATAGCGTGGGATTATGTGATATGGTCACCTACTAAACCCCCTGGTGACCGTCCTGAGACTACGTAAAGGACGTACCTACATCAGATTTCTCTGAGGGCGTTGCCTCGGTCGGACTCTACACTGGTCATAATTTAAAAACATAACAATATCCAGATATTTTTGACATATTACACTATAATTAATATAAATAATTAACCTTACTATTTTATTCAATAAGTAAACATACTATGAATTGCCTTAAAATATACTTTTAGCTAAGTTAATTATAACCCGAAGATGATTATTTGAGACACCTTTATCATTGGACGAATCAGTACAACAAGACAAAAATCATAGATAATCATTCATGAGCGAACTTAGTATCTTTTTGTAATTAAGTATGTACTTACATGTGTTATCACAATAATAAGTATCTGAAAATATTTTAAGTAACATTATATAATTTTGATTACGAATGCATTACGGCTTCCTCCGATTAGCACGTGATTTATAAGATTTTACTAATAATAAAACAACATGAGCCTTTTGTTTATTATTACTTAATCTGGATTTCTGTTTAGTATAATTTTTTTGTATTAAGTGAAGTAGATTACTTAAATAAGCTTTTTAATTCCATAGGCTAATTCTGTATTTAAATTTTATTTTATTCATTACTTTATGTTCTCTAGAGTACCATATTCTAAAGAATTTAGGATCACATCACTATCCTAGCCTATAAACAGCGGATGATCAAGACGTTTCTAACAATAACTCATATTATGGCAAATTACGATAAATAGTTTAAAAGTTATATGTATGTGGCAGCATATTTACCTACATACCTACATGCAAATCGGCCAAAATCATAACCCGACTAGAGTCAAGCAAAAAGAACAAAATAAAAAAGTCCAATTGATAGGTAACCTTTTTTAAACAAAAACACTAACTCTCTACCAATATGTGACTGAACGTGTCCAATGCCACAAATTAACATAAGTTACTCATTTACTCCGAACTAGGTCGTTTTCAGTATATGTCTATTGTTTAATGAAGCTACAACGTAAACGTGTGAATTATCTTACTCGAGCACTAATTATATTAATGTTCCCACACCCGCCATTGAATAGTGAGTGAATACAGTAATTCAGAAACATAATGCACACAATTTACACCATTCGAAATAAATTCGAACGGCGATATGCGTAATGATTTTAGTACTTCAGGTATTTTCCCAAAAATGTATACCTACAGTTGACCATTTCGTAGCCTCTAAAGTTGAAGATTTTAAGTTTATTTTACATATTTATCTGTTCATTTGTTTGTTTTGAGTATGACGCAATGTAATGAATTCAAAGTGGAGTTTTGCGGTTCAGACGTAGTTGATGCACTGTAATAACTTTCAGTAAGTACTATTACAGTACATATAAAACATCACAAACAAACCGCTTCATCACACCATATCACACAGTAGAACCGAGGTAGTTCGATGGTTCGATAAAATCAGTGTAGTAATCTGCCGTAGAACCATTCATTATACATTGTCAGAATTGACTAGGATTTATATGTGTCAAACTGGTGAATAGGAACAGACAGAGTAAATCCTAAAATCCTCGTAGCTTAGTTGTATGTAGTTTTGGTCGTCTTGACCTTCATGAGAGGTGATAAGACTGCAACGCTATCTCTCCGCGCGTATCTCGCAACATGGCTACGATTGATCGTGCGCCCAATTTTATCGTTGCCTATTTGATAATGATATTAAAATACGCTTACGCACTCACATGCTGACAGCTAGGGATTACCACTGTTGCTTAAATTGTTTTGATGTGAAAAATCTGTTAGAGCGCCCTAGGTGTAAGACCACAGGGTAAGACCAATTTGTATGACGTGACGACAAACGGCATGACGCTTTCTCATGCCGCTATGTGCCTTCTTGTGTGTGAAAATGGATGTTATAATTTTTTACTCTATATCTAATTACAGATATAGGTTTTCTTTATTACTTTTTATTTCGGATTTGTTTAATTACTTAACACATTTATTTTTATATTCTTTCAATAACCATATATTTCGATGATACACATTCACACTGGCCGTCTCTTGATGGCCACATTTTGTCGCACATATTTGTTTATTTACATGTACTTTTTTATTTTTTTTTAAACTTTTTACAACAACGCACGCCATAGCCAAGATTTATATGTACAATTATGTATGTATATATGTACAATTTACATACATACCACATCAATCTCGCCATTATTTTAACATTGAGGGAGAGCACCAAATGTCAATAACATTAACTATTCGCAGTACTTAGTTTAGTTTCCAAACCACTCTACATTCTTAAAACTTTAAGTACACACAAGGTGTATCCGTCCAACAAAAAATGTTTATTATAGGCTTATAAGAATGACGTGAAGATGGCAATAATTTCTAAATATTCCGACGTCGGCCAGCTGATGTGCGTGAGCCTTTGAGCTGTGTGAGCTCACCTTAATCTAAGGCCTTGTAGGTCTATCTTCAATCCAAACATTTCTTGCTGATCATGAAGCAAATACATGAAGACAGTTTAAATGGAATATTTTGCTTGTAGATGCTATTTTTACTGACAAAGATTACTGAACAAAATTGGAAGACTAGTAAAGCACCGGATATACGTAATCAATCTAAAAATAAGATAAACGATTGACGGTAATAACTGATTGGCATAAAAGACTACCGGCCCGACTCCATTGTTATGACACGAAATAGCCAAACACGTGGATAGGAAAATAGGGAAAATGACGGTTAAGATAAAAAGTATTTTTATCATATTACAGTCGTCGATTGTATGATTGACAAATTTTTTACTAACGAGCACGGGTCTATTCAACGGAAAGCTTGGAGAGGATTTTGGAACTGTATAAAATTAATATGAAAGCATTATTTATTGAACAAATCCGTTTATAAGCGAAGTATACAATGTTATACAAAGCGGCGTAACATGAGTAAACGACGCGTGACCATAGATAAATAACTTTAAGGGTTATGACATCGAATAAAGTCTAAAAATAGTGTAGTCAAGAGCTGAGGATAAAGACCGGAAACAAATCAGTGCGGAAAATGATAATGATAAACGTATATCTATAGAATAAGAATAGGACGAAGAGGACTTTTTATTTGAAGGTAATGTTCATACAATCATCGATCTAAATACTAATAGAATATTAACTTTGTTAACTTTTGCAATACACTCAAAGATTTACCAATTCGTGAGTATAAATAAAATGTGAATGTAATATGTAAAAACGAATCATAGAAACGACATATAAAAATTGAGAATATTGAAAGTGTTAATATTTATTAGTAAGATCATGTCAAAGATCATGATCATTTAAGCTAAATTATGTAGACATTTAGAAATCATATGAATTATGAGTTCTTAAACTATCCCACAATCATGGAACAGAACTTGCTTTTCTCTTCTATGCCCACAATGGTTGACAAATAAAATATACGAAGTTAATGAACTGTTCTCTCTTTACCTATTTATATAGAGATACCTACTACTCAACGTATAAAATATTGTCTTTACCCAATTCCTTAAGAATTGATCTTAAGTAAACGATTGTGACATATTTACTCTGATTTTTTCAAATATTTACATTTTAAATCAAATAACTGATTGCACGAGTTATCTTCGCGCGTTTTAACTTTGTTGCTCTATAAACACTTACTCATTTTAAATTTTTCAACATATTTTTATTATTTATATCGTAGCTACGTTTAGGCATAAGATGTAAATGAAGGTACCTATATACGTAAATAGGAAATGTATTTACTTGACACAGCGAGCGTTGGTAGAGTTTACCCGCCAGACAAACAAAATTTACGGAAACCACTAAAACTACGATTGTCACTTGTTTTATTTTAAAATTATAAAGACCTAAGTACCTACTTCACACAACAAAATAATAAGGTATATAGGTAATAAACTACATTACTCAGGATTTTTTTATATATTGTAAGTAGCAACATCTTGTTTTACTTCAAAAAGTGACTGATTTTTTAAGCTTTCGAGTGTTAATATAACGCTTGTTAATAATATAAAATTACTTTATTCAATTTTTGCTTACCAAAGATCGAAATTTGAAAATTTTTAGTAAGTAGACTGCAATTGTACAATGCCGATAGTTGGTTGGGAATAAAATGGAACAGATTTCTTATTACATATTTTTTTTTATTTCATTTTTATCAATTGATTATTGACCTTAGTAGGCACATAATATACTTATATGAATCAGCAACTAAGTACATTTATTGCAAAAGTTTACATACTTGTGAGTTGAAAGATATGGCATACCTAAGTTTTTTTTATCAGGATGTTTATATATTTACTTTTGTTGTATGTGTTCCTAAAAGTAATATGTATAAAATAAGATATTTTGATATATGTGAGTGTGAGGACGTCAAGATCCGGTACATTCATAATTTCTAAGAATCCTAAGACCATTTATGCATTAGCGGACTCGATAATGATTGTATCGTCATCGATATTTCAGAACAACGTCGATATTTATAGTAAAGCTTTTTATCAAATTATATAAACGGTACTTTCTCGGAATAATCTGTAATTAATAATATATTGGACAATGGTTTTAAGAAATTAATTTTTACCAATAATAAAATTAGTCTGCATCACCTGCGCAGGTTCTTGTGTTAAGCAAGAGACTTGGTCGCTCTAGATGCCAGATAGTAAAGTGAAATACGAAAACTCATTTCCAGCTAAATTTACAATTAGAGATACTGCATTTAAGTAATGTAAATTTAATGAGTGAGTGTAAATGATCGCGATTAAACTTTATTTTTGTAAATGTGGTAATTATTATTTATTTAACGTAAAACAGTGGCTGAAAAAAGAGCGCTGAAAGACAGTCTCACTTTCAGCATATCTAGCTCTATAGCACCCTGGCCATTTTACTCCAAAAGATTTGTGGACGATATAAATTATCCCAATTAAGTAAGAAATCGTTGCCGACTTTTTTACCGATTGTCGATAAAATGTGTCCCCGAGGAAAGTTGGGCCTTGGTAACCGCCCATAAGGCCAACGCTTCTGGCATTTCTGACGCTGCTTGCTCTACTCGATTGAGGGCTAAGGCCAGAGCTAAATATCGTGAATGTGCTTCAATAACCATCATTAATCAGCTTTGGTCATAGTTCCATATGACACGCAAGCCAATATCAGTCCTTTCATGCGCATAATTTGGTAAGCAATGCGTGACTAAACTGAAAATTATAATTAAGGAGAACCAAGTCTAGCAGTTACCTACGTGAATTACCAATCACACTTCACACTTATAAATAAATCAATAAATGCTACTTAATATATTCAATACTGATTCTTAGGTAGAACCTCCTACTAATGACACCCTCTATAATGATTCATTAACTTGTGATTCTTTATATTGCATTGCATTTATTTAATAAGTTAAGAATCTAAACATTCTCAGTTGCAACGCCCATTTCTATATTTCACTTCATTTTAGAGATAACTATTTTAGAATAATTCATGTAGAGGAATCTTGTGTGAAGTCTACGTTACCTATGTACCTATATAGCTTAACACTAAAACGCTCAGCTCTTCAAGGCAGCGGTCTTTTTACACAGTTTAACCAAAAATAATTTTATGGATCTATCACATGAAAGTGGAGGCGAAAAAAAGATATTATTAATACAGTCTTCCATTACTTAGTACTGATTACGATAACACTTCGATTATTTCCTTAGATTTATAACTTGGGATCAAAGATCTAAAATCTAAATGATGAAATATGAGATTAAAAACCTATGAATTATGAGCAAATTTATACAATAAAGTTATGCATAGTTATACAAATACTTATCTTGAGTTAAAACATAAGCTCTTAAAAGCCTGTGAAGTCTACTAGCCTGCGATTGGTCACTATGGAGGACTTTGCTATGACTTAAATACTCTTTATTTAAAAAATAAACTCGTGTCCAGAAGAGGTAAATAATGGGCTGATCTATTAATTATATTTTGTCACAACAGGCCTCCTGATGAAGATACAGCGTCACACGAAAGCGACTGCGACGAAGAGGAAGAAGATGCGGAAACTGTTCACCTGAAACCTAGAAGGCCCTTTTGGGCTAACAAGATCCAGTTTGTCCTAGCTTGTGTGGGCTATTCCGTCGGTCTTGGAAATGTCTGGCGTTTCCCTTACCTGTGCTACAAGAGCGGCGGCGGTAAGATGTTACCATAACTTATGTACCTACTCACTTGCGCACGTTAAAAGTTAAGGTTAATTAGGTAATAATAATCTTTGGTAGGCAAAGCATGTAGGTAGATACAGACAAAAACTATACAGAATAGATTGTTATCAATAACGCACGTTAAACTATTCGCCACCTAAAATTATCAGAGCAATTGTACACTAAAGTACGAATAGCTCAATTGACACGTCTTGACAACAAGCTTCTAATTACACAAACTCGATTCTAAGTCGTGACAAATAAATTTACTTCGATTACCTCGAATGTCTCCTCAATTTTTGCACGAATACAAGCAAATAAAGTATGTTTTCTTGAACAGTGTAAATACGTTGACAAAAAGATCGTGTCCCAAGTGGCATTGCTTGGCAGTAGGGTGTGTTACAGGTATTCTATTATCTACATAGCATGCCGAAATGGCGTCAATTACACCTACTTCCACGTCAAGATAACATTAATTTTATCAACTTACTGTGATAACAATATTTATTGGCATCTAATAACAATAATATAAACAGGTAATGCTTTATGTATATGTAGGTAATATGATTAATAATCTTAAAAGCCATTTAAAGTCATAAAATTTATTTCTGTGTATATTTCCTAATGAGTAATGAGTAATGACAAACAATTAATTTATGAGTCAACTACGCTGATTTGCGCCTAAAAATATGTTATTTCTACTCCTTTTGCGTCAAAACACCACATACCTCGTATTAGTATTAGTAACGAGGTGATAATATATTCTGAATATATTATTGTGTATATACAAAATCGTGGCGGCAAGTTATGTTTGTGTCGCCGTACGCTAAGTGGCGCCGGTTGTCGCCGAGGCGCCAACTACCACGGCCAACATCGCACGGTGTGAATTACAGCTGATGCCTTCAGTAAACTGATATGTCACGTAAAGCATACCACGTCCCATGGCAGCTTTAAACATCTTTTATAATATTGAAGTAGTAAACGAGCATGCATTCCTGATGACAAGAGGGTACTACATCTGTAATCAACCTCATATAAAACTAGAATCCTACCTGGGGTTGGCCACCAAGGCCTTCCTACCCCTGTGTACCACAGGACTGTGTTGGAATGCCTTAGATAAGTATGTCTTTCGATAAGTATGTCCATACCACATTTTTCAAAGCGGTACACAGCAGCCCTTAACAATATTGTTATTAGACAGACATGGGTGTGGGAGTGGTTTTTCCGGAGTAGGTTGTCATAATTATGATTCCGATGATTGTCGTAGACCGCGTTCTCTACGACAATCATACATATTATTCAAAGTTATGACCAGTGGTTAAATGTCCGATCGTGATTTTCCGTGTGCACAATAATATATATTTTATCTCATGTTTTATCTATCTGTACAAGAGGATTTAATTTAATTCAAAGGCTCAAACACTATTAAAGCTATGTTGATTTTACAATTTTATGCAGATTATAGATAAATAGTAAAGTGTAAATGCGCTCCTTACCAGCTTTTCCGTGTAATATAAAACATCGAGATTAGGTACATTAGTTAGTAAGAAAAACCGAATATAAGAGTGCACAACTTGTAATTATACAACTTGCAACTACAGTAATACATAAATGTACCCGAAATAGATCTCGGTTACTAATATTATAAAGAGGAAAACTTTGTTTGTTTGTTTGATTGTAATCAATAGGCTCAAAAACTACTGGAGCGATTTTTACAAATTCTTTCACCATTCGAAAGCTACATTATCCACGAGTATATGTTACTCGGCTATATTTTATAATAATATATATTTGATAATTAGATTTTGAGCCGGTACAAACTTTGCCGGGTCAGCTAGTTGTAAATGTAGTAAAATGAGTTAGTGACTAGTGAATTATGAGGTGAGTTTGTAACCTAATGTCTATAATCGAAGTTTAGACATTATAAGCGATCTTTTCGAAGGAAGCGCCTTCTTACCAATCCGCACTTGATCCGTATTGTGAAACATTAAATGTTTTCATTCTGAAAAGAGACTCATGCCCAACAGTGGGACAATAGTGAATGTCTAACGAGTGAAGTTCAATCTCAATTAATCTTAAATCTTAATATTACATTATAGATAACTAGCCGACCCGCCAAACGTTGTCATGCGATCAATTAAGGGGTATGAAAAATAAATAGTAGCCGATTCTCAGACCTACTAATTATGCATATAAAATTTGGTGAAAATCGGTAAAGCCGTTTCGGAGGAGTATGGTAACTTACATTGTGACACGAGAATTTTATACACTCGTATAAGATTTGTATAAATATTAAATATATGACCTCCTCTGTTAACCCTATACTTGGCAGAGAATTTTACCCTAATAAAATTATACTTTTGCTACTTTCCTGCGTTAATTGGGTTATAAGGATATTAGGAAAAATAAAATAAAAAAATCTCTGAATTTCAGTTTTCAGGATATAGTATGTGTCTTTTAGTGCACACTGCCAGGTTCACAAGAAAAAATAATGTATCTTTAAATGCACACCGCCAAGTACTCACTAAACTAAGAAATAATTAAAAAACATAAAATATATCATACATTTTGAAAATACTAAAGATAAAAGTCTCAGGAGTTATGACATATCAACAAGTTTTGAGATATTTTACTTGAGTTGAGAGATTAGAAGACCTCCTCCCAAAAAAACGTCGTTTCACAAATAAAGCGACTCGAAACTTTTCGAGTGGCAATATTTTTTGTTTACCACTGTTCTCATGACGAAACAACAACCAGGAATTACAAACGAAGATGTCCAAAATCTTTGAAGACAATACTAACAATGGCCTATCACATCTGTACGGTATAAAGCGACTTGTCTGTTTAGACCTTCATCCATATTTCCGTTAGAATGCTGTATTAAATTTTCGCATATGGCTGGACCTTATTCCAATTGATTGAAGGTTGGGGTAAGAAGATATACTTTTCTGAGGCATTCCAGCTTTGTCTTCAGGGCTAGTGGCGCATCTATGGCCGACTTCAAGTGGGAATTTGGGCTTATCTGTGATCGATATTGCAGATGTTCTCGAGTCATCATTAATGGAGATGTTTAAATTTTTGACAGAAGACGCTATTGACTGGACAGGACTTGAATTCAGAGACGTCTTGATGTGACATACACATCTGGAATTCATCTTTCTAAGATTTTCTGGATTCTACATCAGATTTAATTACGCAATTTAGACACTAAAGCTAGAATTTTTCAGCCTCCAGTCATCTGAAAGAAAAATATGGCAAGCTAAGGACTGGGAATTTAGTAGATGTGGGGAAATGTGAATTGCAGTCATGAATTATTAAAAAAAAACTCTCTGAATCTTGTTCACCCTACCCCTACCTTGGGTGCAGAACCATAGTATATAGTAGCAAAGTTGGCAATGTGCATTTAAAGACACAATATTCACAAAGAGTAATAGTTTATGTCGTTGGCTGTGTGCATTTTAATGCACACATAACAAAAGTCATGAATTACTATATATTCAAAACATAAATCTTAAAAATAATATCACCAAAAAATTGCATAAAGCTTGCAGAAAGTAAAATTATATAAATTTCATACATATAACTTAATTTCATTCAGATAAAATAAGATACTTAGAGAGCGTTGCGCAGGCGCTGACCGACGGCTCGCTATTTTGTTTACCCCTGACAATGTGTGATCGAGACATGTATAGATTTCATTTTCTGACGTAAAGAAACATTTGCTAAGTTGCTTTGAGTTATTATTAAAAAGATTCGATGTTGCATTTTTCATAAAAAAAATCTGATTTAAATGTGCATTTAAGTGCACGCTGTCAAGTATAGGGTTAATAACATAATTTTTCCCAAACATTTCTTTAACACGCCTTCAGACAAAATATTTTATTTCATTTGTGGAGTTTCGACTATTAATTTTTAATGTATGACTAATAGCTACTTACAACAATATCCGGGTCCACCCAATTTAGGAATTTACCTATCTTTAAAGTTTCGGGTGATAAGATTTTTGTACTATACCGGAAATATTTCTTTTTTCACTATGGGTATATGACTAATGGTTTATTGCTACATTTATATAGAACTACAATCATTAAGTAACCATAAAAACGAGAGTAAAGTAACGATAACCAGGAATTTCATATCAATTATTAACAAAGAAATGATTAGATTAACAAAACAAAGATATGGCACCTTATTAGTAACAATAATATATTTTTTGCAATATATTAAAATCATTATTATTACCTGCTCTTAACACGACAGTCTAAGTAGCGATATAAAGAATTATAGATAGTTATTTATAGGTAAATCTTATTATAAAGCAGATGTCATACGTTTAATTTACTTCCACTTTTATCAAGTGCCTGGGTTAATTAGTGTTCCTGTAGGTCAATTTAATTTATTTCAAGGACACCGTCTGTATCTATTTTGTATGAATGATACATTTACATGGTGACAGTTTATAAAATGTTCGATGCATTTCAACGAAATACGTATAGATAAATTCTTACTTTTTTTTTATTATTACGATTGGGTAGGACCCACTTATAAAATAGGTACTTAATTGTATCTAAAAGGAAGGTGATACAAAACTGCGTTTCTTAACAGTTGCACAATATATTTTGAATCTAAATATGTAATTCCGGCACTTCTATAAGGAAAACAACAACAAACAGGCAGGCTTATAAACATCTGAAACCATTTTAAAGTACAACAAAATTTATAAGCGATCCTAGATGTTTTGCGAATTGCGACCCGTGAGAACACATTTGGAATGCCTTATATATTTGAAGGTAGAGTTAATAGAGCCTTTACGATTCAACTCCGGACGTACCAGTGCCACATCTATTGCCTAATAACAGCAGTGTAATGTTGCTGTTTTCTGCTTTAAAAAGTGTTGTAGGGAAGACATACTTATAAGAGTCTGTCCTCAGGAATCTAATCTTATCACGGGCTGACTAATAGATGTCCATGGGCGGGTCGTTTGCTACATATATATTAAAAAGTCATGTAATAAATAGCAACACCGTATATATTAATGCTTATAAGGTGTAGGTGTTATAGAGATAGGTGTAGCGATGTAGAGAAACCACCGAATTCAAATTACGTAAAGTTCTTCCACAGTCAATCAGGGACTTAAATGCTCATAGCGTTAGGTCCGCCTTTGTACCATCTTGTAGATATATAAAGACTAAATAAAGAAATAAAATTATTTTTTCAGGTGCTTTCCTCATTCCCTACTTCATCATTCTCCTCGTGTGTGGCGTGCCGATGCTCTTCATGGAGTTGGCGGTGGGCCAATACACGGCACATGGGCCCATCGGTGCACTTTCACAAATATGCCCCTTATTCAAAGGTATGTTAGGTGGACTAATACAAATATATTTACAATTCTTTGAAGGAACAATCGCTTATCAAATTTTCTACATGAGTGCATTTAATCTTTTATTACGTAGGTATCATATTTATTCGTATGAAAAACTATAATGTGTAATATCTTGTATTAATTAGAAAAATGTAATTTAATTAACTAATTATTTGCTAAAAATACTGCAAGATAACCTTTGTAAATTTTTGGAACTGGACTTCTTTTATATAGTAAAAAAATATTAAAGGCAATGGAAAATATTAATAAGTACGAATAAAAATCCCTGCATAAATCCTTTATTTTAG
Organism: Epargyreus clarus; assembly: GCF_041222505.1. NCBI lineage: Eukaryota > Metazoa > Arthropoda > Insecta > Lepidoptera > Hesperiidae > Epargyreus > Epargyreus clarus. Next base: position 9,191,769 of record NW_027332233.1, read on the forward strand.
GGAAGCAATGCGTTACACATAGGTACATTACCCCTTCTAATGAGGAATTTATTGTAACACATGAAAATGAATTACAGGTGCAGGATTAGCAAGCGTGGTGATCTCCTTTTTAATGTCCACGTACTATGCTGTAATAATAGCCTGGGCTATATACTATTTCTTCACATCTTTCAAGTCCGAAGTGCCATGGGCGAGTTGCTCGAATCGATGGAACACACCACAATGCTGGGTTCCGAACCACAACATCACTAAGCCTAATGGATCTCAGACACCCACTGAACAATTTTTCGAGTAAGTTTCATTTACCCATAGACGTGATATTTTTATTAATGTAGTTTTTTGTGTAAACCTTCGCTGCCACCTATAGGCTTCTGACACATTAGGGCATAAATATTTTTCATTAATTACCAAAGGTTACACATTAATGTAAGTTTACTATTTGTAAAATAATATGAAGTGCCTAAACGTACAACTAATATGTATTGGACACTTATCATACTAGAATGATATTATAATTATAAATACTTCCCAAGATACGCATAACATATATTATAATTGTACTTTATACTTCAGTCTGTGAGCAACATTACTGAGCACTTAATATACATCAGACAGAGGAAGTGCCATATTATGTCCCATTTAAGATCGCTGTATTGTCATATGACTGCAATCTTGGTATCACAAAAGTGATGTCTAATGCTGGCTTCCCACGGTCGATGATTTTGCGAATGAACTTACCAGCACATACTCATAATCGTGATAAAGTATCGTCTGTGATAGAGCGAACAAATCCTTAGCGGTGTGTTGGAGTCGATCATTTTAAAGATGCGTTGCGTCCTCCTAATTTGCATAGTTTTCACTATACATTTTAGAATGTTTCACTATACAAAATAGCTGTGAATCTTAAGACCGACACCGTAGTAATAACCTTAGCGCAGTATGTTGATATCCATAGTCTTCCGCGGTCATTGCTTAAATCTCTATATTTACGTAACGTGGGAAGCCGCCATAATACTTCACTAACACTCAAATGTGTCATTTATTATATACTTCCAGGAAAAAGGTCTTGAGCATGAGTGCCGGTATAGAGTTTCCTGGTGGCATGCGGTGGGAGTTGGCTGCTTGCTTAGTTTGTGCTTGGGTGTTAGTGTACTTCGCCCTATGGAAAAGTATAAAATCCTCAGCAAAAGTCCGCTACATCACGACGACGCTACCCTTTTTACTGATTATAGTTTTCCTCGGCCGATCGCTAACACTTGACGGCGCGGATGTAGGACTAAGATTCTTTTTTAAACCAGACTGGGAACTCCTAAAACAATCGAGGCCCTGGGTAAATGCTGCATCACAGATCTTTAACTCTATCGGCATTGCTTTCGGGTCAATGATCATGTTTGCTTCGTACAACCGATTTGATAACAACTTCCTTCACGACACCATAGCAGTGTCACTAGTAAACGCAGTAACCAGTATTATCGTCGGAATATTCACATTCGCCACAATAGGAAATATCGCATTCGAGCAAAATACTTCTGTGAAAGACGTGATTGCCGACAGTGAGTAATATTGTAATATTATTTGATATCTAAAAAGATATAGACATAAATTACATAATGTTACAATATGCATTTCTATAGTTTATCTATATACATTGTGATATTGGTATCTAATTGTTCTTATCAATTTCAGGTCCTGGCTTACTATTTGTAGTTTACCCCCAAGCCATAGCGAAGATGCCAGCGTCGCAATTATGGGCGGTTCTATTCTTTTTCATGTTTCTGTGTCTCGGCCTCAATAGCCAGGTAATTATGAATAATCCATTCATTACAGCAATATGATAAGACATATCTCGATAAGCGTCTAAGATTGATTATCTTTTGGAAATTTCAGTTCGCAATAGTAGAAGTAGTAGTGACATCAATACAAGACGGTTTTCCCAACATGATACGGAGGCGGCTCGTGTATCACGAGTTGCTGGTGCTGTGTGTGTGTGCCGTGTCGCTGGTATTTGGACTGCCACATATCATACACAGCGGCATATACGTATTCCAGCTGATGGATTACTACGCAGCCTCACTCAGCATCACGTACCTAGCGTTCTTTGAAGTCGTTGCCATAGCGTGGTTCTATGGAGTGGGAAGACTGTCCCGAAATATAAAACAAATGACAGGTTAGTATGCTTTATATTTACTACACGTGTCATATTTATGTAACCTTAGAAGTGGTAATATAGGTGTAGGTGGTAGTAGGTGTAGGTGTAAATGATATAAATAGGCTTTGACTTCGGAATATTCTGTTCAAAAATATTATGAACATAACACGGGTATGTTGAAAGCAAGTTTATTTTGATGCATACGTTACATTCCAAAGAGACAGCGATCTAAATTAAACAAAAACCAACTCTCGTCACGGTTGTTGTCAAACAAAATACGATAATGAGGTCGCACCTATTGCTTCACGCTTGACATTCACTACGCAACTGTGCCCATGGATTTCCGTTTTACATAGTACCCAAGTCCCAAAGTTATTATTCAGAAATATACAAAATAATGTTTAAAAACGATGGCTTTTATATATTCAGCGATACAATAGTTATATTTTCAAAAAGACAGAACTGCAAGCAGCATTTGTTTTTTCTTACATTCTTTTTACAATATTTTCTTTTTATAGTGACCTGCAATTAATATAGTGCTAGTATTTTAATACTTTTTAAATATGTCTATGTTGTAAATTATTTTTACATTAATATAAAAATAGACATTTATTTTGCATTTTCTACATTGCATGTAATTTAAACCAAAGTAACAGATAAAGCCCTCTGCAAATCTATGGTAATACTGCTCCTGTTTATATTTCTATCTTGCAGCAATCATAATATATTTTTGTATGCCAGACCTTTTATGGAGACGGCTGATACTTAAACAACTTGAGAGCAGCTGATGTTGTATTGTTTGCATTAATAAGATTAGGTATAACATGATCCCTACACCTTATAAAACTACACATATGTGCATACGTAATATCTTATCGCTACGTCAAACAGATATATCTTTAGTTGTCTTAGATTAGGTGTGAAAGAAACACCTATGTAACAACGAACGAACCTTTGTGACGTAATAGAAAATCTGGAAATTTATTACACTTGAACTCTACACCAAATATTCGACACAAAAACATACGCATTTTTGTCAACTATTTCAAAGAAGAGACAAATAAATACATACGATTTAAAAAGTTAAAATTATTCTTGTATCTATTGGTAAAGTACCTATATTGTAGACTTAATTTTAAGTGCGTATGGTATACCTAATTATTTGACTATTTGTGGGTTACTCCTCTGAAATGTAGCGATTTAAATTTAATTACGTGGGTATTCACTGAGAAGTTTACGAACCTTCTTAACTCTGCGTATTCAGGTCATTTACAACACAGGTAATTTTCACCTACACTTGTAATCTAATTGAGAGGAAAGATCGAGGATCTTTCCTTAGGAAATTAGGCGAAGGCCTGTATGGGCGTAAAACATGCACTTATTGAATAAGGTCGGCGTAACTTTTTAACTTATAATTTTTATACCTAAAAGAAATATACCGAAACAGGTCGCCGACCTTCGCTGTACTTCCGGTTCTGCTGGCTAATCGCGACGCCTGCGCTGCTGCTGGCGCTATGGGTGGCCAGCCTGGTGGACTACACGCCGCCCGGCTACAGGCATTACCAGTACCCGGCGTGGGCCCAGGCCCTGGGCTGGATCATCGCCTCTCTCTCCTTGCTGTGCATACCGGTGTATGCGATCGTCGTTATCGTCAGAGCACCGGGAGAAAGTTTAAGAGAAGTGAGTTATTAAGTTATTTTCTACGGTGAAAATTAATTATGGTCTCTTTTTTTCTGCCTTAGGGATAACCCATATTTTCGACATGAAGTCGCAACTTGCCATCATTCTTCTTCGTAACGTAGGTAGGTATGTGTTTGTTAGCTCTTACGGCAACCATATTTGGACGACTAAATGTTTTATTGAATTTTATACACGTAACGATTAATTGTCTTTGTACATTCTTATTAAATTTTAGTGACTTCTGGGAATAGTATGCCAAATTTGGTGCGAGTCTTTTTTATTTTCAAATTTCTTAGGAATTATTTTCACAGAGAAAAAAGGCACATTTCTTTTAATGAAACATATTTACTATTTACCGTTTAATGATTTACCTAAGTTTTGATTTAAGACGTCTCCAAATATTAATGATGATTTTCTGTACTTTTCAGAAATTAAGTTATTCGATACGTCCGACTTCCATGTGCGAGTGCGGCGTAAATGGTTGTGAAGCATGCTATTCAGACTCCGAGCCTCCGGACGATAAGCCGACAATGAACTAGTCTACATATTATTTATTAATAAATCTTAATCAATAAGAACAATACACGAACGTCTGCGACACAGTGAGAATGCATATCTCTATCAGCGCAGCGATATCAAAAATAAACACGACAAAAAGACGATAAAGTCACACTGGCATTGTAATTATCATTAATTTACAGCGACGCGAAGACCATACTCGACCTAAAGCTATGTACATACTGCTCTGACACACTTTACAGTACTCGAATCAGAATAGGGTTCTTCAGCTGACTTTGACTTCGATGAGATGTACTTATAGATTAAGTGACGATAAGAAATTATATTCGAGAAGTAGTTTCTCATTCAAAGACGTTTAACACAGTTATACTGCCTGATAACGTAAAAACTATTGCAATACGTAACTTCCTATCAATAAGTACAAAACCCAGCACAATATAGGTTGATATCATATATTATTCGTTAATCTATCAACTTATAGATAGAAATTTGTAAAAAAATCTTAACAAATGTGAATAATGGTTACATGATAGAAAAATGTATTATTAATAAAATATATTAGCTTTTCTTTCATGTTCATGTTATCTTTACAATATGTGAGTAAATAAAAGGCTATGAAATAAAAGTACCTAGGAATGTATTATCATAACTTTTTGCAAATGTGGTATTGCTTCGTTGAAGTTAGTTAAAACAAACCAATTATGTGTGTGAAACAAATTAAGTTATGTAAACAACTCAGTGAAAAGTAAGTTAGATAAAATGTACAAAATATTAAATATATAATTAATAATTCAATGAACTGTTAAACAATCTACATTACAACAACAAAATTTTCTCATTATTCCAATAAATTAAGCGATTGCTATTGAAAAAATCATACAATTGAATTAAATAAATATGACTAGGTAAAGCAGAATAAATGTGACATTTTGCATGATATCATTAGGAAAACCATTTAAACAAAACATTCCAAACTATATCTACATTTTCATTTACACTTATAAAATGGTTATAGCCCAATTTTGTGTTGAAATGTTATGTACAATTAAGTAATATGTAAAAAATACCCTGAAACGGCACTTAGCAAATTAACAGAAATGCTGAATAATATATGACCAGTTTAATACTGATAAACAATGTAATAAAACATAGGAAAAGAAATCTAGGAGTGTTTTTCAACATGTGGGGTAAGAAAAATTGAAAAGACATTTTCACTCAGTGAGTGAAAATGAATATCTATTTTGTATTTAATTAATACAAACTTGTAAAAATTAATAAGATAAATAAAATACAGGTTAAAAACAGTGAATGATGGGAGGTCACACCATAAGAAAGGTTGAACATCACTGATTTAAGAAAACTACCTACATACAATAAACATTTTCTAGAAAAACCTCTGTGATCATCTACATTCCAAGTATATTATTATAAAGTACTCAGTACAATGGAGTTTTTATTCTTCATTATTTACTTATAAGTAATTTAAATATTAATTTGTGAACAATATAAGAATGTTTGTTACTCATTATAATGATGGATGTGAAGTGTTTTATAAACATAAAAGAAATTTTATGTTGTGTTCAAAAAATAGATGTTACAAAATAATAGTTTGAAATTTCACCTTTCTTTATTTTCAAAATAAGAACAGTAGAAACCTTTTTAGCAGTTTATGTAAATACTTGAATATGTATGAATGTGTTAGTAATTTAAGAAATAAAAGAAAAATCAATTTAAACATAATTTATTGTTTTATTTGATCCTATAATTAGTACACATTAGAATTACATTGTACAAGTAGATATCATGTCAAAACATATACTATTTTTTTCTTTTCTTTGGGGTGACCACTACCTTCTCAGATTCATCAGAGCTGCTTGCATCTTCATTAATATAATCACCTGTAAAAAAAAACAATATCCTGCATTCATAGATTAGTAAAGATACTTCGCCGACTTGAAATTGAATGAAGCCACAAACGGCTTATTAGTAAGTTCTTTTTTTTAATTCTTGACAAATAAAAACATTTTTAGAGAAAATTTACGAATAAATAACTAATACTGCATAATTTACGTAATAAATAAATAATTATTTCAAATATTTTAGGGACATTTTAGAACGGAGAAGTGGCAAAACTTTTTTATGCAACTATTTCAATTGTCAAAACTGGTACATTTTCTTGTTAGGAGTGAGTAATCTTTGCTAATCTATACCTGCATTATAGACTTTACACAACATCACTAGAGCTTATTTATATTATAATGTAGTAAAACCTTTCACGGTTTGAATTAAGAGGTACCATCACCATACATATTTCTACCATCTATAACTGCAGTATTAGGTGCTGTTCTATTTTGGTTTGAAGGAATAAAGGAAACTATTATACAAAGCATAGGACTACAAGAGTATTGCATATGTGTTACAGATGTCTGTGGGCAGTGACCATTTATCATCGGGTGAATAACAGATTAAGTAGATTAACAAATTCCTTTTACTGAACATTAAGTAATCGTTAATCTAAAATTTGATAAACTAACTTCATTACTTATTCATGACGAGAGTAATTTGAATTCTAATTACTTAAGTGCCCAATCTTTGCTTAAAGTAATGTGCCTATTATATTAATTAGCTACTGTTACAGATGCATGAAATACTCTTTTACATATTTTACATACATATATTTTATTAGGGCACTTCTTTACTGTTAAATATTGTAATACTCACCAATTTCACCATTGTCTTCAATCATTTTTGTAAAGATTTCATTAACACTTTGACGAAAATTTTCTAGCGACACTAATAACTCCGCTGGTTCAGTATTAGTTTTTTTAGTTACTGTTTCGATTACCCTATTATTTTCTGCTATATCACAAGTAATGGCAGGCATTTTTATAACATGTATGAGAGGCACATTAACCTTTTGAATGTATAAAAACAAATACAAAAATCTAACCTAACATAATATTGTCATTGACGACAATTGTCAATTACGACATTGTCAAATGTCAATGTCAACATATAAACGTTTCATTTTCGTTATATCACATAAAGGTGGTATTTAATGGGTATGAGTTTTATAATAAAGTCATAGTAATATTTCATAGAAGTGATCATTCGTAAATACATTATTATCTTAGAATGTATTATACAATATTTTTCCTATTATCGCTTTTTATTTTGGCTCGTTAAGATCAATTAAAAACAAAAGTAATTCAATCAGCTGATGTTTCAATGAAATCTGTCAGTTATATCAGTCAATGTTATGTCATAAACGTCATTATCTTTTGCTTTGCTTTGAGTCTATTTCTCGGTTTCGTGCGAGATAAAAATACAGATCTGTGAAATAAATATCATGAATTTTACCATTGATAATAGTAATTTAATTTAGCGCAATCAAAAAATTGCATTTTAACAATTCAGTTATGTAGTGAATCGATTTATTATGCGTGAATACGGCAAATTCGGCCCTTTGATAGGCGCTATTGATGAAGGAACTTCTAATGTGAAATTCTTGGTATAAAATTACACTTTTTTATAAAATATTTAATAATTATGTTCAAGAACGTATTGTTTATGTTTAAAATGTTTACTTTAGGTATTTGCAGCAAACACTTCTGAAGTTTTAACATACCATCAGATAGCATTAAAAAGGTTTAGCCCTCAAGAAGGATGGGTCGAACAGGATGCTTTAGAAATACTTAGCGCGGTCTTGGAATGTATTGAAGTAAGAATTTTTTAAAATCCTTTAGCATCAATTACGATTTTGCACCTGCCAAGCCAAGATTAGTAAAATTTCTTATAAAACTTCTTAGACAACTTAAACTTCTTAGAAAAATATTGTACCCGACAATTTGTAAGTGCCTTCGTTGGCCTATACAAAATAAATATATTTCATTTAATTTCATATTTCATTTGATTTCATTTCATTTATTGTGAAATGTTATTGGTATTATTATATTTTTTACAGGTAACAGTAGACAACCTCCGAAAGCTTGACATCAACCCGGAAGATGTGGTCGGCATTGGTATTACAAATCAGAGAGAGACCACCATAGTATGGAATTCTGTTACTGGAGAACCATTATATAGTGCCATAGGTAAGATTTAGAATCTATATATCATATAACCTCCTATTAGGACACCTCCCTTAATATAAGGAGAGAAATAATTCTATAACTACTAACTAGTCAACTTTAGTTTTTCGCCGACCTCAAGTAAGTCACTGTTTTTTGGACCCACCCTATTAACTAAGCTATATCTATGTCCATTCATCTTTTAATTTGTCTCAATGTTCTCAGACTTACATAAATTTGAAATCCGAGGACCATCTTTTTTGAATTAATACAATTAAATTATTCAGACTAAAGTTAAATAAATATGAAGTAATAGTCATATGTTCATTGTAACACTCAATTACATTAAAAGAAATTAAATAATGTCACTTGGTTCAATTTTTATTTTAATTATCAAAACTAAAGCACAATTTTATCTATTACAGTGTGGTTAGATGTAAGGACTTCAAAGATTGTTGACAATCTCATTCAGACTAGAGGGGCGCAGTGTGTACATGCTGTAACTCAGACTAGTGGTCTTCCAATGTCAACATACTTTTCATCTGTTAAGTTGAGGTGGCTTCTTCAAAATGTAACCGCCATCAAGCAAGCTGTAACTTCCGGGCAATGTATGGCAGGAACTGTAGACTCATGGCTTATATGGGTATGTGTACGTCTTTACATTACAGAATTACCTTTTACATTTCAGAATTGCTTGTGCTAAATATCAGTTGTTATGATTTTTATTAATTTTATTATGAGATGCAAATTAGTTTTTAAACCACCTCCCGCTTTTAGAACATTAATTCTCATCAATTCACTCTTATAATAATTACTTTTTACTTTTTAGTTTGATTGACTATAAAAACAAGTTTTTTAGTTTTTTTAACTATGATTTATTACTAAAGTTTTTATAGCTATACAATTATTTTTCTGATGATATTTTTGATTACGATCTTACTTCAACCCAATACATTGTTTCCTATATTTAATTATTCAAATTACACATGCACTTACAACTTAAGTAAGGGCTTACAAGGCATGTAAACCTTTACTTAAGTTACTTTGAATATTTTTAGAATCTAACAGGAGGTAGCCGTGGTGGAGTTCACGCAACCGATGTCACAAACGCTTCGCGCACACAGCTCATGTCGCTAAAAAGCCTACAGTGGGATAGAGGACTTCTACGCTTCTTCGAAATACCAATAGAAATTTTACCAAAGATTAAAAGTTCGTCAGAAATATATGGTTACATTTCAACTGGATCTCTTCTTGGCACTCCTATTGCTGGAGTAAGTATTTAAATGTTCTTTCATTGGTTTACGAAATGATTGCTTATTTATGTGGTCTGTTGTTGGAATCAAAATAAAACTTATTATGTTTAATTACGTAGAATATGAATTAATAAACATTTATTTATTTAATTAATAATATATTTATTGTAACACAAACATAAAGTTATAGTACAACAGGGCAAACCTAATGCCTGATGGCATTCTCTACCAGTCAACCCTTGGTGGATTGATAAAATTAATTAATGTGGCACAAAAACAAAATACTCATAATTAAGTGACATGGAAATACCTTTAAAACCTCAATCGTAATTCCTGCAAGTCATCTATAATTATATCATTATAATATAATATAATTAAAGTACGTTAATTATACACTGATTAATTTTAAACCGTTTTCTTACTATTATTTATAATTACAACTTAAATATTATAATTTATTGAAGGTTTAATTTTAAATATTTTTGTAACATTTCTAGTGCCTTGGTGATCAACAGGCAGCTTTAGTTGGACAAAATTGCACCAAATTTGGCCAAGTGAAATGTACTTTTGGCACTGGTTGTTTTCTACTATATAATACAGGTGAATTCATTTTAATAGTCATAATCATAATACGCTTATCAACCAAATATGTAAAAAGAAATTTCAATCGTGGAGTTCCTTCATTTCTTTAGTGCGAATCTGATTATTTTTCAAGTAATTGCTGTGCGTACGTATGGGTACGAATTTTCTCATAGAGAGAACAGGGTTTATTATTTTGACAGTAGTCTATCAGGCTGGTCAAGTACGATTAAGGATTTTTGGAAATGTACATTTTATCGCTGCTATTATGCGCCGAAACATGTAAGTTTGAAAAATCAGAGGAGCTTGCCTGAGATTTGAATCTCAGATCGTAATATTAAGAGTCTAAACTTCAAACCACTAAGCTGTCTATAGGCTATTTTTGTATTAACATCAAGTAATTTGTTTTATATAATCGTTAAAATTTTCAGGTGAATCAATAGTACACTCACAACATGGACTTATTACAACAGTAGCGTATAAGCTTGGGCCAGACGCGCCGCCTATTTACGCTCTAGAGGGATCAGTGGCGATTGCCGGTAAGTTTATAATGCGCATTCGATTCTTATTTACATACTACACTGTTTGTATGACTAGTAGATACGTAATACGCAACCCTCTGCATGCCAGACTGGTTTTAAAATAGCGCGTAGATGATATCGGAGTTTCGGAGTTATTGAGGTATAATCCGGGCCAAACTTCTAGTCTGCTCTGAATATAGAAACTAGTTGCGTCGCAACAGCAAATTGTAGATATTAGCGGAACGAAGACAGGCCGCCGGCACCCGTCCGCTGCCCGCTCTCGCCCACGGGTACATGCTGCGTTAGTGTGCCCTAACTGTTGCTACGGAGTATATTCTTGTAGTTTTATTCGACCGCATTGGGTCTCTGACCTGCGCGCAACAACTTCAAAGCGGACTAGAAGTTTGGCGCGGACTATATCACAGTCACATATTTAACGAACATACATTTTCACATAAGCGAGGGTACGGCCATAATCTTCCTGGTATCGGTAGTATCTTTAGAAAAATGTAATAAATAAGAAAGTATATATTTCTGAAATATCAAATTATCAAAAAACTTGAAATTATGTAATGAAAATGTCATAACAGGTGACATAAAATTGTGTTATAGCGCGTGAGATGGACGAAGGGAGAATTGGAAATGTACCAAATATACTTAATTTACAGTCTATATTATGCCATAAACATATCACTGTAAGTATACATTTCATATAAGAACTAACTACAAACATACTTCACGTAGGCGACACATTACAGTGGCTACAGGACGGGATGGGCATTCTGAAGGATGTGGAGGACACTGAGACCCTCGCCATGAAAGTGAATGATAGTGAAGAGGGAAGCATTTGTTTCGTACCCGCATTTAATGGCCTTTATTCACCGCATTGGAGGAAGGATGCCAGAGGGTAAGTTAAACACTTGTCATGGATGAATATAATAATAGGAATTGAGTGACATGAGGCAGGCAGGCTTTTATCTGAAAATATATGAATCCAAAATTATTTTGCTTTAGAATATTATTACGGACTTTAAAAGGCATAAGGTATTTATCTTCGCATAAGGTATTTATCTTCGCATCGATGTACACAAACATACACATAGATAACTAAACTACGTACCGAGCATACATTATTTATAAACTAAGTTTCTCATTTTAAGTGACAAATGTATGTCTTATGAGAAAATAAAGACTCTTTAAACCCAAGTCCAAGTTCTTTCTGCTATTTTTCGTCGAAGAGTGTTGTAATGATACTTATATGTGGCATTCCAATCTACATTAAGTGAAATAAGGCATTTGTGGTCGACGTCAGTAAAGTTATCAATCCTTTTTGGGTTATAGACGTCTACTGCACTAGTATATAAAAGTAGTTTTGTCTTAGACTATTTACGTAATGATGATGTAATCGTGGTTCCGTCATCGTGATGTTCCCACATCCTCCGTTCCTTTTTCTTACTGTAATCATAGACGATTTACGTAATGTTTTTTTTATAATATAAGAGTAGCAGACGAGCATGCAATCCATCTGATGGTAAGTGGCTACTGCCGCCCATGGACATATGTAATACCTGAGACCGGCCACAAATGCGCCGCTACCCCTGAGGATTAAGCTGGAACGCCTCGGAAAAGTCTGTCTCCCTTACCACACCCTTCAAACCGGAACACAGCAGCGCCTAACACTGCTGATATTAGGTAGAAATAGGTGTGGCGGTGGCGCCGCCGGAGTCGAACCACAAAGGGTTCTACCGCCTTCAATGATGACGTTATCGTGGTTCCGTCAGCGTGATGTGCGGCCTGAGCGGCAGCACGCGTCGCGAGCACGTGGTCCGCGCGGCGCTGGAGGCGGCGTGCCAGCAGGCGCGCGCGGTGGCGGCCGCGATGGCGGCGGACTGCGCGCCGCTGCGCCGGCTGCTCGCGGACGGCGGCATGGCGCGCAACTCCGCGCTCATGCAGATGCAGGCGGACGTGCTCGGCATACCCGTTGTGAGTACGCTGCGCACACACTTACATCACACACACTTAAATCACACACACACACACTTTAGTCTTAATCTCGTCTTAAATACTATCACGCCATAACACCTGTGAGCCTTTTCGCGGTAAATTTAAAAAAGGTAAAAAGTAGGGATGCGCCGAATATTCGTTTGGTATTCGGTATTCGCCGTATTCGGCATTTTTTTTGCTATTTGTATTCGGCCGAATTATTCGGTTTTAGTGCCGAATTCGGTTATTCAGTTCGAATATTTCTATTTTCTTGTATACACGACATGGTACAGGATTAAAACACAATACTTCTTATATAAGATTTATGTAATATTATAAGGCAAACTCAAATCCTATGAAGAATATGTTTGCAAATCAACATTTATTTTGAAACCTCAAGTCAACACATTTATTACTTAATCTATAGTTAGTATAGTCAACATTTATTTTAAACCTATAATCAGTATTCATTTTTAAAACTCAAATCAACATTGTAAAGTTTAAAAGAATACACATAACTGGCAAATTGACAATAAAGAAATGGTAAACCGAATAATTCGGCCGAATATTCGGTTCGGTAAAGGTTAAAGCGAATATTATTCAGTATTCGGTTATTCGGTGAAACCACTATTCGGCGCATCTCTAGTAAAAAGCCATTTTGGCAAAGGGAGATATGATCTTCCTCCGCGCTAGGTGATCATGCCCGGGCAGTGGCTGTGCACCAACAGTCTCAGTTTGAAGCTTGTATAGGTATATACGAAATGTTGAGAAAAATTCAGAATACTCGTAGCGCCATCTCTTGACGAGTAGCGGGAAGTCGCCACACTATTATTTGCGATAAAAGTTTCTATTATATGCGATCTGTTCATGACCATTGGAAAACCATAAATAACTTACACCGGTATATTCACTGCTGGATGTTTATACGTTTTCCACTGGGTGCCGGTCTTATAGGGCGAATCAAAGGATTATGCGTCGGCATTCGTGAGCGATGTTAACATATTGTTCTTATTCGCCGAATAACTCGGATTGGCGAGTATCGGATAAACGAAAAACAATCCTACAATCCTACAGTCAAATAAAGATGCAAGCACGACCTCTGCTTAAATTTATCAAAAATTATAAAAAACGACGAAAAAAAACGAGTGTATCAATGTACACGCGCAAGATGTGAAACTTTAAGTTTTTTTTACCATTATAATGCCAAAAACAGCCACATAGTGCGTAGATTTTATTTCGTGATAACCAGTACACTAAGTTTTTCTTAGTGTACACGTTATCACAAAACTAACACAAAATATTTGTAAAATTAGTCAATATATAGAATTCACTTGTGATGTTACAGGTACGCCCATTGATGATGGAAAGCACGGCTCTAGGAGCTGCAATAGTCGCGGGACACGCACTGCGTGTATGGCCACCGACCACGCCAAGTCCGCCGGCAGACACATTTATACCAGCTATTTCAAGTGAAGGTATGCAAATGAAAAATATTATTTTTAAGTACACCTTAAATTGAAGAGGTCAATATACCTCAAAATGCTGTGTACAGAAAATTTTACAGTTTGTTACGAATTCTAGTTTGTACGGTATTTTTTTGTCAACTCCAAAAGAACTAAATTAAAATTATAAATCGTTTGTTGTTATGATAACTTGTTAATGCTATCTATATCTATCAGTCGCTAGGAAAACTAATATTAGACCTTATCTTAGTTAGTGAACTTAGGTCACTCATATTTCATCATATCATTATTTTAATATCTTATATATAAAATTCAGCAGGTCTGAGAATCGGCTACTATCTATTTTTCATACCCCTAAGTGATAAGGATTGTTCACCCTTAACATTTTTTTATTTATATGGCAACACAACGTTTACCGGGTCAGCTAGTAGACTATAAATATGTTATTTTATAAATAAATGACCCAAAACGAATAATATTTAAAAATGACAGACCTTTCCTATGAACAAAACAAAAATATTGTTTACAGAACGTGAAATTCGCCGTGTTCGCTGGGAATCAGCAGTAGAACGATGTTTGAATTGGGCAACTGATGACAATACACAAAATAATTCGACATCCGGTGTGTATATAAAATATATAACAAATCTGTATAATTACATAATAGTTACGTGTTAATGACAAAATATTATTTATCTTTTTCAGAGGAACCTAATCCGACAACCAATGCTCTTCCACCCGGCTTGTTTTTCCTAGGAACTGCTTTACTTGTTATAATTGCAGATAAATTGAAAATGTAAAAAATTATTATCTAAATTACACTTAATTTAGTTATAAAAATACCTCCAAAGTTAGTCAACTTATATACAGTATTAATTTATGAAAAATTAGTTGAATTGTTAGTTGTTGTGAAAGAATAAATGTTGTAAAATATTTTAGTTTTTCATTTTTATTAGGTTTGGGTTCGGGTATCTGCAGATTGAAATTTTTAGCCAAATGTTTACGTCATGAAATAAAAGCCTATAATTTAAATTTACCTATAGGTTATACATCTATGCCTATCGTTTATTCTCCTTTTACATATATAGAGATAATGAGCTTTCTACCTACCATATTTGTTATTCTTGTCAATTATGTATTATGATATTGTTGTAGTTTCATTATTTTGCTTGTCAAATAAAAATACGAACATTTATGTCATAAATTATAAACATTATATGTAAATCTTATAAATAAAACAACACAGTACAAGACATAGCATTTATATTAAGAAAAAAATGTTTATTACATGAAAGTAAAAAATATTACCACTTAATAATATAATTATATAATCAGTAAGTTTGGCATTATAATTAAGTCTTCAGCCCTTGATTACTGCAATGGGTCGTAACTTGACAGTCTTCTTACTGATGCCAGCAGCATGGCAGGTGTTTACAACATCGGTAACATTTTTGTATGACTCTGGAGCTTCTTCCATAACCAATTTTGGTGACGCAACCCTGATGGATATGCCCATAGTTTCTAATTTGTTCAATACCTCTTTATAATCTATGTTTCTTCTGGATTTCGCTCGTGATAGTGCACGACCCTAAAAAAGAAACAAAAATATACAAAAGAGATCTAAATACTTACTGTAATGTACAAAACTAGATTAAGTCGTAAAAACTTACAGCTCCATGGCAAGTAGATCCAAAGGTTTCAGTCATACCCTGATGAGTACCAGTAAGTACGTAGCTACAAGTGCCCATAGAACCACCAATCAGTACTGGCTGGCCAGTAAGCTGATAATCCACTGGTATGAGTGGGTGGTGAGGAGGGAATGCTCTGGTGGAACCCTGAAAGAAATTATTGTTTATTTATAATTGCTAGCAGTGTATCACGAGACAATTGTTATGCTTGCATTTGCTGTATAACAGTTTTTATTATATTGTTTTATTGAATTTGTCATTTTTTTCTTATTCTGATCATCATGCAAATTATTATTGCAATTTAGTCCATAATGACCAAATTTCTTTGCGATTACACATAAAATAACAATTACCTTTCTATGAACTAACAATGTCTTCAATTTGCCATCCACAACATGTTCTTCAATTTTTGCAATATTATGCGAAACATCATAAATTACATGCATGTCCAAATCATCTGGAGCCATTTTGAATTGCTTAGCAAACGCTTGTCTAGTAAGGAAAGTCATGGAACTACGATTAACCCACGCAAAGTTGGCTGCAGCAGCCATAGCCTTCAAATAATCTTGACCTTCAACTGAATTTATCCTAGCACAAGCCAATTGCCTATCATTTACATCAATTTGATCTCTCTTCATAGCTTTTTCCATCTGGACTAAAGCATCAGTAGCTACTTGATGCCCAAAGCCTCTACTTCCCGAATGAATCATTACAACAACTTGACCCATTCTCTCAATTCCCATTTTGCCAGCTGCATATTTATCATAGATTTCATCAACTACTTGTATCTCAGCATAATGATTACCAGCTCCTAGAGTACCAAGTTGGGGCAGACCTCTCTTCTTTGCCCTTAGGCTAACTTTCGAGGGATCAGCATTTAGCATTCTTCCATATTCCTCACAGTGCTCTTTGTCTTCTGCCCACACATATCCTTCCCTTAAAGACCAATCCATGCCCATTTCCAAAGCCTCCTCCATATCGCGGGCACTCATTGGAATGATACCTTTCGATCCAACACCTACAGGAATATGGTCAAAAAGACTTTGAGCAAGTTGTTCCTGTAAAATAAAAGTAATTTAAAAAAGATATTTAAATTTTTAGAAATGACAAAAATATTAGTTAAAAACCAAAACATTAATACAATGAAGAGAACCTTAATTGGCTGTACATCCTTTTCATGTAAGTTTGTGCGGAGAAGACGCACACCGCAGTTGATATCAAAGCCTACACCACCAGGTGACACTATTGATTTTGGATCAGACATGTCAAATGCTGCCATATTTCCTGAAAATACCAAGACATTTTATGTTTATTCCTTATCATAAGCGGTATTCCCAACATATTCACAGAGTCTTAGCTTATTATGTTTAATCAAAGTTTATTACAATTAATATTTGACCATTGCATCACTATTACTCACATAATTTTGTCAACAAGGAAACTAATTAATTCATTTGTTAGAGTTATTGAAAAAATTATAGTTACATTTCAATGACGACATTGTGTATAGCAATATCAAGGATAATATAACATAACAGGAGACTCAAATTCTGTGATGAATACCACCATGAATAGCATCTGTAATTTATTTTATTGTAATTGTAAGATATGAGTAACTATATATTACGCAATACTAATTATGTTTATGTATATTCTTATCTTTTCAGAAACATCCACATTACTAGAAATTGCATGGCAAAAAGGTACATTAATAATAATTAGAGAAGACAACGTAAGTCAGACAGGCTGAATATATTGCTAAATAGGCACAGTTATGTACATGTGCAGCATTTCATTGTATTTTTGTGGGGTGCCTACCCATTCTATAATTAAACATGATGCAATATTTGCTATCTAATCATAAACATTAAATATTTATTTATTTTAAACAAGTAGGATTACAATTAGGATGTTAACAGAATACTTAAACATTTAACAACTATGGAATTGATTTTGAAATTTTAATGAAAAATAAATCTATCAATAAACATACTATTCGTTTAAATCATAAGCTAGTGAAATAGCGAGTTCTCTCAGCATTAACATTTAAAAAATATATACCTATTGCAAATCCATATCCCGAATGAATATCTGGTAGCCCAACAGACCGACCTACAATCCCTGGGAGTGCGGCGACATTTGCAATCTGTTTCACGCCGGGAAGAAACCCTCCGGTCATGCCCGGCCGGCAGGAGTTCCTCAACTCATCCAACATAAGCTTCTCGAGGGTACTGTTCACGTAAAATACACCCTCCACGTTCATGTTAGGTTGGAAACCTTTCTTTATTTTCCAACAATGTGGATTTATCTTCTCTAAATATTTTAACTCTTCATTATATTGCCTCACCACCATTTTCGTTCCTTATAACCCACGCCCGGCCTTTGCTTAATTTAAACAAAATACTTTTTTTAACTATTTTTATAATAATACTTTAGTGTAACCTGTAGCAGTTGGAAACACTGGAACCACAAAGTACTATTCACTATTCAGGAATAAAGCTAAACGCTGATTGCAGATTGAATTTTAAAATTGACTGAAACTTGTAAGCCAGCAAATCAGAAATACAAAAAGTCAAAGCTGTCAAAAGCAAAGCGAATTGAGAACCTCTGTTGAGAACGACTGAATCACAGGTAATTAAGGAATATACAGACTGCTAATAGCACGATGCACGGACTATAATCACGTCATAAAATATATTTGAAACAAGAAATCAACCTTTCATCATTTTTTCGATGTCAATCGATAAAAATATCTAAGTTTGCAACATAATTTATTTCATTGTAGCGTCTTCAATCTATAAAATATTCGTTATTTATGGGAAATATATTTGGCAATGTGGGCAACGTAAATGTCGTCAGTCTTTTGACAGATTACAGTATTTTATCTGTGAAATGTCAAATGGTTTCATAATTCTTCTCTAGCCTCACTTTGGCTCAAATATATTTTTCTCGAGAAGGTTTCCTAAAGATTAAATCAAAGGACGAGAGATTGTTAAATAAGAGAGCACTATGGCTGCTTTGATTAAACTCGGTCAAATGCCTGTAGTGCAAAGATGTGTTTGGAATCACTTCAATAAAGTGACTCGCTCTATATCCACATCGAAAAAGAATAGCGACACAGCAACGACCACAGTGGACTCCTCTTCCAGCACAGAGGACAAGAACTGGGTGAGCTATGGCTTCGATTACTACGATAAAAACGAAGACACAAGTGCTCATAATGCATCATTCTTCTTTTCGGTGACCCTGTGTTTGGTTTTCGGAAGTTTTGCTTTTGCCTATGCTCCGGACGTTCATAGAAGGGATTGGACTCAACGTGAGGCGTACTTAGAATTGCGAAGACGTGAAAAAGCAGGACTACCACTGATCGACCCCAATTACATAGACCCAAAGAAAGTGAAGCTGCCATCAGAAAGCGAACTTGCTGATGTTGAAATCATAATTTAATTTATTATCAACTATTTGGGCGTAATAGTTACCTATTTAAATGTAGATAAATAAAATATGGATTTATTAAGGTCTATCATTGATAGTGCCATTGGTTTGTAAAAATAATTATAAATAATAGAGACAACTATTTATTTTTATTCAACACACCTTATTCTATTGCATAAATTATCCTTACACATTAGGCCACCTAAACACTCAATTATGTTTATCTCGCAAAGTTACTTATTGATGCAATAGTAAACATTGTTATAAGAAATATATTGTAAGGAAAACAGGCCGTCTATAAGTCAATAAGTAATCCAAAATGGTAATACTATTTTATTAAATTAAATTTCAATACACATCTAAATGCTTGAATAGATAAATACTGATTCGTAAAACATTGTACAAATATGCATTATTTATTATATGAAATGTTCTACACCACACAATATAAAATACTAACAATCACAAGTAAGAAATAATTGACTTGAATCTAATAAAAAAAATAAGCAAAGAAAAAACTGTTCAGCGCTTTTTCTTTTGTCAATGTTTTTTATATTTGTTTGATAGCTATTGATGAGCTTTAGTTTTATCAATAAAACTCACAAATATTTAATAATAATTGTGGCCGAATCGTACCCTTGGATATCGTCTAGTATAAATTATTAGGCAACTTTAACACAAACTACTCGACCACCAGTTAACAGGACATAGGCATTATCAGATGATGGGGCAACCAGTGCATTGACACAACATCCCAGGTTTATATCGCCAGCAGCTTCTAGCTGATTATTAGCAACTTTCCATCTTCGTATATAACCATCCCAGCCACCAGTCCAAGCAAAGCCATTGCTTGCAGACAAACTTGTTAATATCATGTCACTCACCTGTGGAGTAAAAATATAAAGAAATTACATATGAAATTGTATACAAGTTGGCATGATGACATGATAGTATTGTTTACTTGATTTCTCATAATTTCATTAAAAAGTAAAAAGCATCTCTTTGACTATGGTTAAATTAAAAAAAAAAATAGATTTAACTTTCGTTATACATACTGCCTATTATTTTACGATAATTTTAGCCTAGCTGATTATTTAAGCTATTATTTTCTATCAGGCGTAAAATTTTAATAACATCTAAAAAAACAAAGCGAATTATTCTACAATTATAGGACCAATTACGTAATTTGTATGAAGTCCTTTCATTATTTAACCTACATTCTACCCCCGAATAAACTGTAGGTATTGTATTGGGTACCTACATAGATTAGGGTACCTAATACCTATGAAAAGTGTGTCACACATGTTATTAAATTTTGAGAAAATATGACTTTGATCACAATTAAATGTTTCGAGCAAATTATTAATTATAGTTTTATTTTTTAGTGAAGTCTAAAATTACCTACTTAAACGTTAGTAAGTAGTAATGAAGCTCTATTTTATTCGAAAATGCTTATTGTTTACTTAAGAATTAGGTATCTGACTTTGCTTAAAATACAGGAATAGGAACCATAGAATAACAAATGTTGCATTAATAGAGAGAGACCTAACAAGACTTAATACAGACAAAATAATGCTACTTGAGTTCCATAAATACGCATAAAACGTGCCGTGAGAACATCGTCCCTAAAAATGGTATAATAATAAAAGAGTTGCACCCATAGTTCCATTTCATTTCTCGTTTTTTTACAAAAAAAATAAACTGAACAGGAACATTCTTTTTTTCTGTAAGTAGTAGACAAAACGTATAAAACTACCCTAATCCGATCTTTTATAAATAAATTAAATTAATTTACGGAGACGTCTTCCCTAAGATGCGGTTAAATAAAAATTGTGTAGAACAGTACCTTAACTTCATGCAACTTCTTAAACGCGTTTTCTGACGACACTTCATGAACTTGTAAGCTGTTTCCGCCTCTAGCTATAACGAACAAATATGGTCCATCTACCCGTAGAGGAGCCCTTCCCTCCATAACATGGCGCGTCGTGAATCTGGTCTGGGATTCCTCTACAAATTATATAAAATACCTAATCATCAACCTGTTTATACACGCATTTAAGAAGTGGTACTTCTTAGGCGTACTCATTAAAAAGACTGCGTGTGCAACTGATGGTAAGTAGGTAGGTACATACATTTCGTATCATATAACACCCTAAAAAAAAAAATTAGGTACTTTGTTGAAAGTTTGTTGGTAGACTTTTCTGAAAATCTTGCAACATTGACAAACCAACTTTATTGTCAACTCTACAAGTAGTGCTAGAGTTTTGTTAATTATTATATTCTGGTCTAAAAAATGTTATAGACAGAACCAATGTCGGCCCTGGGGTAGAACCAATTGGCTAGCGAAATAAAAAATCCTGTAGGTAACAATAATCGCTGAAATGAAACGTTTCACTAATCGCCGACGTCAACATAACTATTTAGCGCTATTTAAATACATATTACGTGAAGTGAAAGCGTCGAGCAAAGGGCTCTGAAAGACCCTCGCTCGCAAAAAAGAATCTCGCTCTACCTTGATCATGGACCACGGCCGGTGTTGAATAGCACTCTTAGCTTTACCAAATCCATATCCATAACATGTACCAATAATGCATTTGAATAATTATATTTTATGATTAGGTAACATTTCTCATATCTTGCAAAATATTATGTACCTACCAGCCTACAAGTAGGAAATTCAAATATTATTTATTTTTTAAACTGCTACATACCAGGTGTTATTTCAGTGGCTGTAACGTACAGATCTCGTGCTGTAAACATAAATGGTAAACATAATGCAATGTCTTTTACTTCTTCTAGCAGTTGATATTTAGCTTTTATTGCGTTATTTTCGTATATTATAACCTGAAAAATAAGGGAAATTTGCAGTTATTATGTATGGTATCTTATTAATCGGAAAACCGAAAAGTAATTTAAACTTTGTCTATTGGCGAAAACAGATATTAAAAAAAATCTTAAACCCAAAAAACACTTCCTTCATTTTCAAACAATGGCAAAAAGTATTAGGAAGTTTTGATTATTTTTCAACTGTCCTAATATATTATTTTTTTCGAAAGCAGTTTTCTGCCGTGTAAACATAAAATAAGATTACAGATATGTAAAAAATAAATACTTTTATTTAACTTACATTGCCATCTTCATCTCCTGCGTAAACATGATTAGCAAAGACTTGAATAGCGCCTATATCGGCCCCAGTGGATTTTAATTCTGCGACTTTTTCGCCATTCGCAGTCCAAACCCTTACACCTCCGTCGTTAGAGGAAGAATACACCCGACCATCGCCTGCTGCTATCGCAAACAATTGAACACCATGGGCTGCCCATGTTGGACCCGGCGACAGTTTCTCATCGAATGTCTACTTGAAAAGAAAAATATTTTTATCACTATGTTTACACAATAATATTTATCTATAAAAATATGTTTTATATCAAAAACTCTATCTAAATAAGTAAGTACATGAATAATGTTAGATATTATTTAAATAACAAATAAAATTGTGCACACACAATTAAAATTTTTAAATGCACAATTTTATAATAATTAATTTCTGACTAAATCACTCTCAATTGTAAATAATTTGTAACGTATAATTAAAATTATTTTATATTCTTCGTAGATACAATTTAAAGTAGTAATAACACTGTAAACAACAAAATACTGTTAGAATGGCAATTGTTCTATGTAACATTATTGTGTAATGCAATGTTAACAAAATTTACCTACATAGCTACAAAAAACAAAACAAGCTTACTTCAATAGTTCCAGCATCAGTCCCAATAAAGAGCCGGTTATCCCAGGCAACCACACATGGTTCTGAATTTATTTTCACTTCCGCATCGATCTTAAGTGACATATTGTTATTATTTATTAAACCTTACGAACGTCTGATTCAGTGAGAAAATACCAGAAACTACTTGCTGCCAGCATCGACGCTCTACGATCTTAAAATAGATAGGATGCGAACACTCGACAGACGATCCATCAAGAATCTGGAGGAACCAAAACCTATAGAGTACTGTTATAGCTAACTTTAGGCTACAGTCACATATACTGTCTGAATTAAGTTATAAATATATAAAATAAATTTATGGTCAATCTTATAAAAAAGTCCCTACCGATCTAATTAAGAACTACCCTAGTACTAAATTGACCAATAAATTTTTATTTTAAACCTGACATAGGTACCCAGATTGCAACAGATGTACATACATGATAATGCAAATGTAAATTGTTGTTAATGATAACGTATTTTATTTAAAGCTGATGTACATTTATATATACTTGTTTAAGTATACACGTATTTATCCATTCTTAAATCCGTGTGAAGTTGAAGGATTTAATAATGGATTGATGTCATCGCGGCACACACGAGTCGCCCGGAAACACCGCCGGCAGTATTCACTCATGCCTCCGTGAAAGTGAAAATGCTGAATTGTTATGTTAAAGCATAATGGTGCCGTGAGACACTTATTATTATGTGTAGATCGAGGAATGAACTTAGACGGGTTACATCATAGCTAGGGTTGCCACCAATATTTTAAGCAAAAATAGTAGAGATATATTTACTATCTAAAATATTTATCTTATGAGTTATGACCAAAAATTAAGTAAAACGCCTCAAAGTAAAAACAAAAAATATTTATGTTTCTATATTGGAGCTTCTAGTAACATCTAACAAATATCTGTTATCGAAGAATGTCTTTACCCATTTTAAAATCTTTATCAGTTTTGCGATAGATATGTTGTTTTTTTTCAATAAGGTCTTACTTTTATTGTGTCTTTTTGTAAACAATTAAATATACCTGCAATACTCTAAATAGATAAAATATAATATTCTTATTTACTTCATAGCCTTCTCAAAGTATAGAAATACGTTAATTTGTCTGAAATAAAGTGTACCTAATACTTTAGTATAAAATACGAGTGGTAACCCTAATAACAGAGGAGACTACCTCGCAATTCCAGCACCGCACATCGTTCCGGTCAACTGCTAGGCCTACTTAGCATTATATTGTCTTACATGGTGAATGACCTGGCCTATATCCGTGTTTCTCTATCTTCTTGTGCAAGCTTGTGTCTTGCACAAGGTACCTACAGTTGCTATTTATATAAGCTCTGAAATTTTTCCTTACCTACATTTTCAGAACTACGAAACGATGCTTAGGAATTAATTTACTTTATAATTAATCAACCAACTCACAATAATTAGTTGTGTAACGATCATAGACATGCAAATCCTACACCTTACCACAGAACAAGGATGACATTAGTTGTAGGTACCCATACTTAAAAAAAATTAAGTCTAGATGTTGGAAGTTTATTTAGTTTTTAACACCTATTTATTGATAAAATCGATTTTTTTCATTCGATTCTACAACAATTTAGTAATGTTAATCGAATATCAATCTATAACTTACAAAAATAGTAATTTTAAGAGTAAAACAATTTAGCGAAGTATTTGCAGGATCTATGAAATGTGCTAGAGGCCACGTTGCACTGGCTACCCCCTGATGGTGTAAATATGATATCGAGGACTACTTCGAAATAGGTCTGCTTCAGCACAATGTTTTAGAAATGATAATAATTTTGCTAGTATTCATAAATATTTATGTATCTATTTTATTTTAAAGAACAGTAACTATATCTCTTGAAATTATTTATTTACTTTACCACGGTCTACATACATTGGCTCTATTTTCTATATATTCGGCACATACCATTGTACTTATGAACGAAACTTGGCGTGAAAAATATCAAAATAAAGTATGCTGACTCTTTAAGCAAATACAAATTATGCAAGCTCTCGCGTATCTTGCTTAACATAAATTACCATTCTTAGTATAATTCACATCTTTTCCCTTTTAGCGAACCACTAACTAAGAGTTACCCTTAACACTAGCACAGTATAACAAAATACTATTTAGCACATTATGCAAATTTCAGCTGAATTTCATGTCATATTTATTTACTTATATTACATTGCACCTACTTATGCAACTTCGGTCACAGATGAATTGCAATGATAACTTTATGCAACTGATGTAGGCCTGCAATCCATCAGATATTATTTTTTAGGAGCCCATGAACATTAAAATCAACGAAATTTAGAACAGAAGCCAAAGCCGTAACCCGTAAGCATTCGAACGGCTTAAAAGTTAGGGTCTATGAACCTAATGTGTTTAAGTAGCTACATACTCAATACAACCACCTTAAATAAGGACATTTAAATAAAATCAACCATTTTAATATAAAACATTTAATTATAAAAATAATATATTTAGTTATTTACAATAAAACACATCAATTTGATGCAAGATAAAATTAAACATGCAGAGTACAGTTTGGCTCCGAGCCAACGTTGCCGTCCGTCCTCTCAACATTTTTACGTACGTCATGATGACTAACGTTTGCACCTTTTCGAAATATCACAGTATCTATTATACTTATATTGCTAATGCAATGCAATGCTACAACTTAAGCGTAACTTGAAGTTCTGTTTTCATTCTTGAATTGTTAACATCAGTATTATGCTGCGCACGCACGCATGCCAAGTCTTAACGAACTTACAAATTTCAACGTACGGATAGGGTGTGTGACTTAGTTTGTATAGATTTGCTAGCGCGTGTAGCCGACCCAATGGAGTTTCGGTTTTTTAGTAATTCAAATGGGACAAGGCAAGCGCTTGCGACACGTCCACACGTTTGCCTTTGAAGAGATTTGGAGTTTGCGGCAAGCGGTGTGTATGCAGCATAAAAAGCCAATATACTAATGAACAGAGATCTAGTTACACTAAACCCTATTATTAATAATCAATTTATTCTAGTTTTGCTTATCAAATATCGAAATTTGACAAATCTAGCAGGCAGAACTTATCAAATTTCAATTTTTGGTAGACAAAATATTGGATCAATTGACCTTAATAACAGGCGTAAATTGAAAGCTAATTGTTGCTAGTTTTTGGTAAATAATTTCTGAGGAGGGAAGGCCACGTGAGCAGGGTCATCTCAATCCATGTTAATAAGAACTACCACCGGAGGGGGCGCCGTATTCAGAGGAAGGAGCAGAAGCCGGGGGTCCGTATTCAGGCTTTGGTGGTGCCGCTGGGGGGTAACCTTCCTGCTTCTGAAATAAAAATAATGATTATTCAATATTATTCCTTAAAAAATATATTACCTAACAAAGTTGATAGATCAAAAATTAACGAATATTAATAAAATTATCAAAAGTTTCAATTGATTACCTTTACCAAATTCTAAATATTCTTAATGGCGGATTCATTTTATATTTAATATTTCAGAGGTTTATTCAGCTTTACAACGCCGTAGTTATTACAAAGTAAATCATGAATACTAATCGATTGTATTATAATAATAAAAGAAACAAACAAATGAAAAAGTTTACAAACAAATAATAAAGTTAATAGACTCTATGATAACCTATACCAAAATAATTTAAGAAGAAGCGCTATAATTACAGTAACAGTAATTTAATGTTTATAAAATTACATACACGCCATTTCATTTAATATATTCGGTATGAAGAGAACAACGATTATAATGTCATTTGTAATCTAGACAAATGTTAATGCTATATAATGCTAATGTATGAATGATGCAAAAAGAACTATGGCTATTAATGCTGTCGATGTTGCAAACTTTCTACATGAAATGAAGTTTACTCAATATTTTAATGTTTATTATTTATCTTACTTGAAATGTTTATTCATATAACACTGTATCTTTTTAATTACTCTATTTTTTTTTTCAAAATACAAAAAGATTGCACATTTTAATTAAAGATATTTATTTATGTAATTACGTTAATCGTAGGTTAGGACGCTACCTAGGTAATCTTCATCTCATCTCAATATCAGATAAGATTAGATCTTACATGAAGTCGGCTACTATCTCTAAGCACAAACAGTTTAAGTGTCTCGTATCTCTCCCTTACACCCTTCAAACCAGAGCACAACAATGTTTAACACTTGTTATAGCACAGTAATTGGTGTGCCGTCCCATATAGAGTCAAGCCACGGAAGGTTGTAGCAAGTTTTAACAGTATTAGATATTACTGATACTGATTATATAATGATAAGTTTATTACATGCAGACTAAATTGAAACATTAATCGTTATACTTTAAATCGTAAATCCTTTCTGAGTACCTGTATATTTTTGTATTATAAATTAAAATAATAGTAGGTACTACCTCGTAATAATGTGCTGTATACAAATATTAAAAATCAATCCAAATGATTTTGTATTAATTTGATTATAATATTTTAATTAAGTAGATTTGTAACTGATTAATTAAGGGAAAGTAGGTACGCGATAATTACAATAAAACGTTCTATTTTTTATAACATTAGAAAAATCTCAAAGTAGCAGAAGAAATGTCAGGAAATGTACACTTTAAATAATACTACAATCAAAAATAGCTACTACAAAATTATGCCACTTATATTCTAGCTATTCAGAGCTTTATACACGCTATACCTAATATCTACATAAGGATCGAGTGATTTTGTATTGCATCAACAATGACGAGAGGCGTTCCTGATACGCTAGATAGAGACATCTCATGATACGAGTACTTCCTAGTTATGCCGTGAAATGTTAACTACCGGTAATAACCTACGAGGCGCTGTATTCTCATCATTTTCTACTTTACGCAATTTCATTATTATTTATTGTTGTTGCATGTTGATACTTAGATAGATTTTCTAGTGTGACATTAAGATGCTTTTTACCCGACTGTGGAGAGTAATATTTTTCAAATGTATGTATGTACGACATGAAGTACCTCCCTACTCGTATTTTCACATATGAGGTGTCGCTGGATTCGCGTAAATTGTGGGAATGACATAGTCCATATTTTTACGACTGAGATTTTGTTTTTATCATAATTCTCTTATTCATTTGTTTTCACTATATAATTTTTCAAAAACGTTTCCATCGCGAAGTTTTGTCAACGTTAAAATATATATTTAATACGATAATGCATTTTAATAAAACTTTAAATGGTAAAAAATAATTTATGGGTTCCTCGTTTAAGGGATAAATAATCAACAGGGGTTCAACAAGTGTTTTTACATACCTGGGTCTTGTATCTGATGAAGTAGACCTCCGGTTTGGCAGGCTGTGTGGGTGCCGGGGTCGGGATCACGATGTCAGGTTGCTCCTCGGGCTTCTTGACCAGTACGTATACGAGAGTCTTCTCCTCGTTCTGTGGCTGCACAGGAATTATGGGCGCAGTCGGGGTTGGTGGAGTGGGTGCCTTGATGAAGACGATCTTGTAGTGCTTTTGTGGGGGAGGCACATATATTTGTTTCCTTGGCGGGGGGAGGTCATTATCTGGAGGTGGTACATGAACGTATACGTGTTTGTGTACTATTGGTTGCTGAGGTGGACCATACTGGGGAGCTGGTGCTCCGTATGAAGAGGACGGAGGCCCGTATGATGATGGTGGTTCCGGGCGCGCTACGGCGCACGCGACTAGCGCCGCCAGGACGGCTGATCTCATCACCTGCACATACAAAAATAATATTACATTGGAATAAGTTAGAAAATAGTAAAAAACGTATACTTAATCCATGATTTTAAGTTCTATAATCACAGCAATCATGACAAATCTTATGTAAGGAATAGTTTAACTTTTGTATATACGTATGTTACTGATCGCAAGATTAAATAAATTAAAAATTAAATTTAAGCAATAACTGATCCAGGAAAAGAATTGGTGGCTTTTGGTCTTCCACAATCAAACCCTGAACTATTAATTCTATTTAATTAAAAACATCCCATGTAAAGAAAATCGTTTCAACTGATTATGCACATTATGTTAGAGGGTGGATTATATTTGCACTAAATTTTAGGTCGGTGGCACTGGGTCACTAGGTCAACATAACATGAAGCACTGAACGCGGCACGTACCATCTTGTTACACATGTTGAGGACACGATTAGAGTGAGTTACACACGGTGTAATGTCCAGCGTCCAGGCCCAGCTGTGTTTATAAGAGTGCACGCTCCACATCCGGGGAGGGGGCACTTTCGATGGTTCTCATGGCTTGCGCAACGCATGGTGCACACGCGCTGCCCTCCTACTGGCGACGCGGTGCGAGCCTGAAAATCGCTCAAGGCGTGTTGTGAGCTGTTAGTTAATACCCTTATACGTACATCATTGGAGTATATGTATAAATGTACATGTCACAAAATGTTACATACGTTAGATATATGTATAGATAATCATAGGTATTCATAAACATAAATATAAATTGAATATGTTAAAAATGGGCAGCGTAAATAGAAGATAGACTTCACCAGTAAGACATTTTTTTCCGTTGGATCTGCCACATTAATGTAAAATTAATTTCCAGGGTTACGGAACCAAACAGAAAACGACGAAATCCTTATATTTTCGTCCTGTCCCTTCAACACAAAAATATATTAATAAGTAGTTTTGTGTAGTTTATAGATTGGAATGTACAAAAACCGGGACCACAACGGATATCTTAATCTAGATGTTTGCTGAGGGTAGAACCCGGAACCTTCTACGAATCAGGTAGATACTGTAACTACCTATCAATGCTCAAGCCGGTTCCTCAAACCTTAATCATTTACATGATTGTACTCAAATTATTATTACTACTGGATAAAGAGGCCCAGTCCAAGCACAACTGCAAAAGCGGATATCGTCGTCAACTCATTACTGTCCAACTTCTCTCCCAGAGTGAAAATGTGTTTGTTTAGTTTAGTCCATTATTCACGCTGACCAGGTGCGAATTGGTAAAGAAAGCATGTAGGTTTCCTCGCAATATTTTTCTTCGACGTTAAGCCATTGTTATAATTATTATTAGACATATACCTAACTTCGAAAGGTCACAGATGCGTTTGGGATTCATAAATCACCTCTTTTATTAAAGTCGATAATGGATAGATAAATTGTCTATGTACTAGCTCGTAAGTATGTAAAGTCGCATCATATTGTGCAATTTACAGGGTCACGTATAATTTTGTTAACAAGCAATTGTATAGAATAACAATGATATGCCAAAACATATTATAACACCTCTTACCATACAGTTCTTTAAGAATCAACTCGTAATTAAGCTGGTTTTTATGAGCTTTAAGAAATAAAAAATATACGAAATATAAATTGGGTAATGTATTGGGTTAGTAATTAATTTATTTGTATAATTGTACACAATCAAATCTAGCATACATAATGAGTTAAGATATTTCGTAAACAATTAAATTGGCGATATAAAGATGCATACTAACATAACAGTTGTTGCAACTGTTAGTTTTGGTATAAAATTTCTTGAAATGGCTGCGTTTCTAATACCAATTCAATTAATAAATATTTATCACAATTCCCACACAAAACTTTATAAGCGACTACGAAAATGTATATTTTTTAATTGCTACAAAACAAAACGTGTTGTCATTTTGTTTCTTCAAGGTTGTTTTTTGGATTCTGTCTGCCAAATTAATAAGCCAAAGATGTGGAATAAACTTGAAGAGTGTTCTATAAATTATATTTAATTATTAAAGTATTTTAGTGTAATTGCCTTTTGATAAAAATATTTACTATTTTAATGTTAATAGAAAACGCCATTTAATTATAAGAACAAATGCTTTGAAACACACAAGTACCTAAATACACAAAATCTAAAAAGAAATATTGCGATATTTGGATATTACATATCGTACCTACGTATAACTTCAATATATTTTCTTCTTTATACCACTTGGTATACAAAGTTACCTATTATGTAAATTTATTTAACATACACTTAGCAGTCTCACAAAAACATAGAATTATGTTTTCAGGATTTTTTTTATATAATATAAGAGTAGCAGACGAGGATGCAGTCCACCCGATGGTGAGTGACTACTGCCGCCCATGAACCCTAAATAGGATTAGACATTCCTACCTGAGGTCGGCCACAGATGCGCCGCTACCCCTGAGGACTAAGCTGGAAGGTCGCGTAAAACTATGTCTCCCTTACCACACCCTTCAAACTAGAACACAGCAGCGCTTAACACTGCTGTTATGAGGCAGAAATAACAGCAGTGTTAAGCGCTTAAGCAGCGTTATAGCAGTAGCGCTTAAGCGCGTGTAAGCAGTGTTATAGCAGTGGTGCCGCCGGAGTAATCCCATAATGGATTCTACCACCTTCAAACAGGTACATACGTATGTTAGAGTCTATTTAATTTAACTGCAAACATAAATTCGCTTTACGCAGCGTTGATTACAAAATATTTTCGCAAACGCTTAGGATGGGTCAATTTAAGTAAAAGCGAATTAAATACCTATTGGTTTACTGGGTATTTAGGTAAGTCGGTGAATGTGTCTACGTCACAGAGTTCAAATGTTAATTTACTTCTGGTAAGATCAGCATCTTACCAGCGTAAGATGTGTACGGTCTGGGGAGCACGTAATTACGAATTAGCTACTTAATGTAACACGAAATACTACAAATAAAATACATCGATATTATAAGGTGTAACGTATTAAATACAAACAAAACCATATAAAATAAATGTTAAATAATATAAACAGCAATATGTTATTATATTAGTCTTATATTCTTAGAGCAATTTTAAATCAGGCATTAAATCCCCTTGAAAAAACATATTATACTTAAAATAAGTATTCGACTAATAAAATTGTGTAGTCCGAAGTAGGTCCAGATCGACATACTTCAATAGCATAAGTTGACATTGTTTATGAAACTTTTTAAAAGATTTGCGTTATGGAAATTATTTCGTCGCCTCTTCTCCATAACAAAACCTTGCGAAGTGGGTGGTAGTCGGCCGTATCCTACCGACTACCACCTACCATAATTGATTTCAAAAACAATTATGTAAAGGCATAGATTAGTAAAGATTACTCACTCCTAACAAGAAAATGTACCCAGTTTTGAGAATTGAAATAGTTGCGTAAAAAAGTTTAGCCACGTGTCCGTGCTAAAATGTCCCTAAAATATTTGAAATAATTATTTATTTATTACGTAAATTACGCAGTATTAGTTATTTATTCATAAATTTTCTCTAAAAATGTTTTTATTTGTCAAGAATTCAAAAAAAGAACTTACTAAAATAAGCCATTTGTGGCTTCATTCAATTTCAAGGCGGCGAAGTATCTTTTCTAATCTATGTGTAAAGGAAATAAATGAAAAAATAGAAAAAATATTTTGATCTACATTTATAATTTTTCAATACAAAATCATTAAGACACATACTTAATACTAAAACTGTAAAATTGTATTATCTGTCTCATGTTATTTTATCAATGTACCCTCTCTATAGTAAGTTAATAATAGTCTTATGACATTCACCTATTAGAATGATTGTAACGTTTCGATAGACAATGTTTTAATGAAGATTTGCTGTAAAATATGCTTGAAATAATTGCTACAATTTGTAAGACAAGATTTGTGACGAATACTACGCTTCACCAATTATTTATTTACTCACTGTATGGACGATGGACGCGAACGATTAAAATATGGTAGGTATGTAATTCCAATAATATTGTGTAGTGCTTATAAATGAACGTAATAAATAAAATATTTACAAGTGTACCTACCTAACTAGTTCATGCTGACATATTGTAAGATCGATACGTAATTGTAATTTTAATAAAACAGCTAACATTATGTACAAAAAACCTACATTATAAAGAATAACAGTTATAAGTTAAAATTACGTACATATATTTTCGACACAATCGTTCATCTACTGTTCCTACCTAAAATGCATACAGTGTTCATGCAGTTTCTTATCAGTGTTTGTTAAACTGAACCGTTAAGTATCAATCATGGTAAGGTTCAAGCTTAAATTCTCCATAACACCTTAAAATCTTACTGAGTACAGTCGTTTTAGGAGCAAATGTTATTATTTTATTATCTTTAGCTTTACGAATAACAAGTGGAATCTTTTGTATGGTGTTTCAGTTAACAATCTATCCCATAGATCGTGTTTACGGTCTTAATTACTATTTATTGGTGTGCATGTCCAATACATATAGCTGTAGTGTCGCAGTCACAGCCTCCGAGAACGCTTCGTGTGGAGCGGGAGCATATCAGTGACAATCTAAAGTTGTTCGATATCTTAAGGACATGTAACAATTAACAGCAAGCCCAAAGTTATTGATATTTACGAGACAACTGAAAACAGCAGCAAAATGACATACTTACGAAAATATATCACAAGGGATACAAGGAGTTATTATAATTTTAAGGTAAGTCACAAATATAAAAGACAAGTAAATACTCATCTTATAGCAGCTTTATCTAACCTAATTCTATGTTTATTTAATTATTTATAAATAGTTACAAATATTTAAAAAGCTACATCTGTAGCTACAATACGAATACGATTACAAACGTACCATTTATTCAAATTTTATTGTTATATTCAGTAACGTTATTATAATACCTGTTTTACGTAAAGCTCGATATATCTAATTAATAATTATAGTAATAAAATTAAAATAACACATTCTATCTTAAAAAGTACACCACTATCTTTACAATTAATATTTTCGCATTATTGCGTTTAATCTTTGTAAATTAATGGATTGCATTCAAATAATTGCTGCGCAAATTATGCTATTGTTTCTATCTTTGTTATGGTTAATAATATCACTTATAATTGACACGTGATAAAACGTAACTACTTTTTATTTTAACTTTAGGTTACCTACATTGTTTATAAACTTTTAGATCATAGATTTACTCCAAAAATAAGCCAAAATCTTTAAAAAAATCGTTTAAAAT
This sequence comes from Epargyreus clarus, assembly GCF_041222505.1. Lineage (NCBI taxonomy): Eukaryota > Metazoa > Arthropoda > Insecta > Lepidoptera > Hesperiidae > Epargyreus > Epargyreus clarus. Next base: position 9,225,895 of record NW_027332233.1, read on the forward strand.
CACTCTACAACGTTTCCTTTCTACATGGGATCTAAAAAAAATAATAATCAAAAATCTTCCAAAGCTTAATCCTAATTTGAAATCTATACTAAATAAACTTCTTATAATAGCTCGCAATCTTCGTATTGGATTTTACTCATTCAAAACTGGATATTATATTACACACGTGCATTACTAATGATTCTTATAATACCGGTATAATTAGTGATGCATATTAAAATAAATCCATATCGATACAATGGTTAAAGTAGTTAGTTAACCAATTACAATCATAACATCGTAACGTATAGTATAATCCACGTAAGAAAAACATGAGATATGATTAGAAAAAAAAAACCCGCTCGCTTCAAAATAATCAACAGAAAAGGGAAATAATTTAGCCCATGTCACTTCAACCATTTTTACGAATCCAACAAGACCTTATATTTTAAAAGCCGTGAATCCGTTTGACGTGCAGGGCGTGCCAGTGAAAAATACATACCTACGTACATACAAACATACGCTCAAAAAATATTAATAATAACCCTCCTCGGTCGGGTAAAGATGGTGGGCCCATACCATTACGATATAAGGTTCTTTTCATAATCTATGTTGTAACTTGTAACATAGTTTCATTTTTCTATTAACTCTCGCCTAATTACCTACAGACTTTCCAAAGCTCTGCAACCTGTCAAAAGCTTGTTTCGTGATGCAGTTAATTATTCTCCGAAAGAAGAAATACTAAATGAGCATCATATTCCTTGCTAAATAACTGTTATGAAAAATGTCTATACACGCAACAGTGACACGGAAACATATAAGTCCTAAAGTTGCGCTATTACACATAGGTCGTCTGTATTGTAATTTCTGTTATTCGTCTTCGATGCACACCGCTTTATTATGTTCTTTGTTCAATAAAAAATGGACAGGTGCCAGTTGGACTTCCATAATTGGATATTGTTAACTATTTTATTTAATGTATTTTTATTATAGTGGCCATAGTAGTTCATATTCGGCAAAAATGTCATCAAGTGTCATCATCATCATTCTTGTCTCTCTCTATCATGTTTCCCGTGATAGTGTTTAATAGATAAAACAAAAATCCTGAGTTTTGTATGAGGACCTCCTTCTATTTTTAAATACATATTATTTTATTGCTACTACTACGTACCTACTTATTTATGTTATACCGGCCACAGTAATAAACCTGTTAAAACTCATGTATGTCCATCTATTACAGTTCAACATACACCGTGACTGACGGGACAGACTAAATGGACTAAATAAAAAGTCGTTATACAATAAAAGGCAAAATAATATAATATTAATTAATACCTATGGTTAATACTTAATTTTATCGTTTCTTAGGTATTATAGTATCCGTTCATTCATCGTTGTAATTACATTAAAGGTGAAGTTTATTTTTATTGTATCTTATACTTAAGAAAAAAATATTATGTAAGTAATTATAAAATTAAGACAATATAGATCAACGGCGTAGTCTTAATTGCTAGGAATGTGACGTGAGCCACGCACAACACTTCCGAGTAGGGCTACCAACACTCGATTCGACATAATTATAGTGGACGAGATTATCCGAACCTCTGTTAAACGGATTCCCGATTATGCGGAATGCCAACCGTTATAAAGTTTTCGGTTTGGCGATTGTTTCGATGCCGCATCACGTTTTGTCGACTTCTAACGTTCGGTCGTGGTATCGACTACGAGCGTTTTAGACTACCTTCATGCTGCATCGAGTTTTTCGTCTTCAATAGCTACTTAGAGAGTCCAGAATAGTCCAGTCCTTATATATAGACTTTTAACATTTTAAATCTATCATACAATTATTTATATATTATAGGATTTGTTAAGTTATAATATGGATTACATTATTTATGAATAGAGCCTCTTTTGAATGCTATTTTCTAACTCTATTTTTATGTATATAGACCAGGGTCGATAATTTTTGAAACCAAAAAAAATCACAATAGAATGAAACCCATTGGAAAAGGAGGGGAATATGATCAACATGAAAGGAAAAATAAATTACGGTCGATCCGAGTTCGGGAAGTGGGAGGGGTGAGTTTTTAAGGGTAAAAAATGGTTTATCTTGATTTCCGGCTAAACTACACGTCCTATGCGAAAAAGTTCAATGGCAAAGTTGTAGGTAATAAAAAGATCTACAACTTTTGTATTTGCAATTTTTTCACATAACCTCAAAATTTGGGTGAAAAATTCAAAAAACCAAGTTTTTGGTTTTTTATTTATATCTTATTCAAATTTTTTTTTTATTTTTACGAAATTTGGTGAAAACTTACCTTATTATGTCCCAAATACACTGTAATTTATTTGATTAAAAATATTTATTTTTTCGCCTTATTTTCACTTAATATCAAAAAAGCACCCTAATTTTCAATCGAAAATTCTGACGTCAAAATATCAGCTTTTTTCAAAAAGTTTGGGGGCTTTTTGTTCGTTGATATATCTACTTTCTGATGGTGTAAAAAAAAAATATACATTACTATAGGAAATGTTCTCAGAAAATGCAAAAAATTGAAAAAAACCCAATTGTATTTATTGTCGATTCTCTTCTTGCTAGACTCCATTAAACGATTCAAAGCTGATTTTTTTTATTTCATACACTTGCTTGTCATCTGACTTATTGCAGATTATACAAACAGATCCATCCATACTGATAATCTGAAAAGACAAAATTAAATTAATAATGCCTTCAAAGTTTTATCATGAGTATAACTAAATTTGTTTGTATAAAATAAACGAAATTACTATTTTTTATTGTTGTACTAAAATATCATTCAATTTTAATTTTTTAGGTTATGTTATGTTAAACATACTATTTATGAAAGAAAATATTACTATTTTTATTTTAAAGTTGATTAATATAGATTTAATACAGATTGTATTTACCTTGCTATGTAGATTCCAAACGATTTTTTGAATAAAGTAAATTTCTCACAATTCACTTAGAGTAACTGAGCCTGCACGTGTATTTTTAAAAACGATGTTGTACACTGCTCTGTATCTCGAATACTGGCTAACGGTTTTTACAGCTGCTACGAAATAGCAGGTATGTAGTAAGGCCCAGACCCTCCTAGGTCCGTCCCCACTTCTCTATGAAATAACTTACAATGGGCTAAAATTTACCGTAGGTCACTCAGGTAAATAAATTATCTTAAAACAGCAGTAAATAGACATCTACAAATATTATTTAAATAAGATTCTACAACTTTTTCAAAATATTGTAGATGTCTTATTAAATATTAACTTTATTAACTTATTTGTTTGTTAATTATTGAAGTATATTTTAATTTGCAACTTTTTCATTTATCAATAAAACATGAAATCTTACGTTTTTTGAGTAATTAAAGTGTAAATTTTAATAAATACCTCAAAATTGTACATAATGATAAAAAAAAAAAATTTCGAATTTGGGTTTTTTTCAATTTTTTGCATTTTCTGAGAACATTTCCTATAGTAATGTATATTTTTTTACACCATCAGAAAGTAGATATATCAACGAACAAAAAGCCCCCAAACTTTTTGAAAAAAGCTGATATTTTGACGTCAGAATTTTCGATTGAAAATTAGGGTGCTTTTTTGATATTAAGTGAAAATAAGGCGAAAAAATAAATATTTTTAATCAAATAAATTACAGTGTATTTGGGACATAATAAGGTAAGTTTTCACCAAATTTCGTAAAAATAAAAAAAAAAATTGAATAAGATATAAATAAAAAACCAAAAACTTGGTTTTTTGAATTTTTCACCCAAATTTTGAGGTTATGTGAAAAAATTGCAAATACAAAAGTTGTAGATCTTTTTATTACCTACAACTTTGCCATTGAACTTTTTCGCATAGGACGTGTAGTTTAGCCGGAAATCAAGATAAACCATTTTTTACCCTTAAAAACTCACCCCTCCCACTTCCCGAACTCGGATCGACCGTAATTTATTTTTCCTTTCATTTTGATCATATTCCCCTCCTTTTCCAATGGGTTTCATTCTATTGTGATTTTTTTTCATTTTTTACCATTTTTAAAGGCTTCGGCACTGGTCTAATAAGGAATGTCTGAATTGATACAGGTGACATGTACGCACCTGGTACTATACTACTTTATATAGTTTCCCCATGTTACCCTTACTTCTGTGCCTATTTTTTTTGTTAAATAGTAACACAATATCTTTGTCGTGTCTGACAGCCCTACTGAATCGTTCCCCAACGTCCACTGCCATGAGTCTAGCATCTACAACCATCCGCTTTAAAGAAGCTCGAGCAAGTTCCAAACCGGATTTTTCCGCTCTCTTTCAACTATTGTTATCGTCACTTTATCGTATAAGCTGTATATCGTTTACAGTCATACACTCATGACTGTACCATACCATTTCTCATGAAATTTAACTCGGCTGAACGGTTAACTACTTTTAAAAGGCAAATTTAAACGCAGTGGATTAATAAAGCGATGTAGGGCTTAATAAAGTCCGCGATTTTATTGATTTTCAACTACATATTTGTCACAATATATTGCATAGATTAGTATTAGTATATTATTAAACCAACTTATTGCAAATAATTCAAGTGTTTTTGTAATACTTAAGTATATAAACATATTAATCCAACTAATTTCTAATTTATCCAAATTAACGACATAAATAAGCTTCAGTCACGAGTCAGAGCTTTTAATAAAATATAGTAAAATTAAACGTATTTAATACTGATAAACAAAAAAATCGTAGGTAGGTATTATAAGGACTGAAATCTATTGAAAAATATAATAAGCAGATCTAGATTCAGACGTAGAGAATAAAGTTCTAAGTAAAAAGTGTGACTAAATCACTAATAGCTGTTAATTGAAAAAACGTCGACTGACTAATCAAACACCCACTCAATCATTACACAATTGCACCACAATAGTGGCAAATTAGTGTAACAACAACAAATACAGCACGTACTTGCCATAGCTAGAGACATTCTGAAAATCTATTAGTACCCAGGTAGGTAGTCATTATATAAAGTTAATTATTTCAAAAAACAAAAAGATTATGTATAGGTAATACATCTATGTGTGTGTTTAATATATTTCGAGAAAATTAAAGACTGTAAAACTGATATTTCTTGTAGTGAAAATGTAGAATTGCCTGTTTTAGTCCTCTACAATAATGACAAAATAAATGACTCTTTAGAAATAAATCTTCGTTAATTTTACCGTTAAGTTCATTTTAAATCCTACAACTTACAAAGTAATTAAATCTAATTCCCTATTTTTTGTTATTTTAACCAGAAACTGCAGCAATAACATCATTTTTAATTGTAACGTACCAAATTCAAATATCTACTTAATTAATTTGGAGATTGTTTTTGGAAAATTGTTATTTTTGAATCGTACCAATAAAGAACATAGGACCTTAAAGTAGACAGCTAGTGCTTAACAGTGCTCAAACATTTTTCCACGTAAAAATGACATTTTGACTTTTTTTCAGGTAACATCACTAAAGAGTTTAACAGTATTATATTGGGGTATAAGTCAAGTTGCCCGGATATCGGTGTCTGCGGCACCTAATTTACCAGTGCCAAATGGAAATGAAACAAAAGTTGTGATAAGCGTAGAAGAAAGCCAAATCAAAACTACAGAATTATTTTTATGGCAAGATTACAGTGTGCTGGCAACTATGCTTATTGTGTCGTGCGCTATTGGTGTATTTTACGGATATTTCGGTGAAAAACAAACTACCGGTGATGATTTTCTACTAGGTGGTTCCTCAATGGGCACTCTACCCATGGCTCTCAGTCTTGGTGCTAGGTAAAATGCTATTATTTATTAATTTCATTGAAAATATTTCGATTTTTTTCTAATATAATATCGAGAATTACTTACATATAAGTAATATACTTACATAAACATAAGTAATTCTCGATAGAAAAAAATCAGAATCGAAATCAAAAATCGAGAATTACTTACATATCGAGAATTACTTCCATTTCTTGATCTTACAGTAATTGTAAGCAACACTCAATTATTCAATTAACCGAATATGTTTGAGACGGCATTGTCATCTGCTATTCCATATATTAAATTTTAACTCAATTTATACAATTATCTTGAGCATATGGCCTTTCCGGTCAATTGTTGACTATAAGAACACTACCTAAGTAGGTATATAAAAAATCTTCATAATGTATACATTGTGGTATTTTATATAAATAATTTTCAGCTTCATTACAGCAATAGAACTGTTAGGTAATCCAGCGGAGATGTATATGGCTGGTGCACAATTTTGGATGATCTGTGTAGCATTCTTGCTTGTAATGCCAGTAACTAGCCAACTCTACCTACCGGTTTTCATGAGACTGCGACTCACTTCATGTTATGAGTACTTGGTAAGATGTTGTTTATTCATCATCATCATCAACCCATTACTGTCCCACTGCTGGGCACGGGTCTCCTCTCAGAGTGAGAAGGATTAGGCAATAGTCCACCGCGCTGGCCAATTGCGTATTGGTAGACTTCACATACCTTTGAGATTTTTTTTTTTTATAAATCTCTCAGGTATGCAGGTTTCCTCACGATGTTTTCCTTCACCGTTTAGCAAGTGATAATTAATTTCTAATACGCACATAACTTCGAAAACTTAGAGGTGCGTGCCTGGGATTTGAACCTCGGACCCCTCGATCGAGAGGCCGAGTTTCTTGACCACTAGGCTATCACTGCTATGTTGTTTATTAGTATACCGTTATAATAATACAAATATTTTCGTCCAATGGTCAAAATTCGAGGAGATCATAATAAATGCATATATTCCAAACAAATATTGATACACCAGACCTTGTAAGTAAAATTAAGAAAATTAAATTGGCATGCAAAAAATAAAAAAGGAAGTTACTGAATGAATTGTTTTGTCTTTGAATATACTTGTAATGCAGGTAACGTGCCTTTCATGCATTTACATTGATCAAATAGATTTAATGTAGGTAATATGTAATATTTAATGTAATGCCGTGCTTAGTAATACTATTAGTGTCGTTATGTACCTACTTAATTGTTATCTGAGTTAATCGGCGTGCAGTCCTCTGCCCACGTGTTTATATTGCGGCAATTATTAGACTTGTCCGTATGGAAAATATGTAGATACATTTCTTTTCAGTTCCATTGGGTGTTCATTTAAGTGTAGGTAACCCAGAATAATAATAGGCACAGACCGAGTTAATGCCGGCCTTGATAGTGGGTAATCGTATGCCGATGTGCTATTCGGCTAACTAAAGCTTTTAATACTAGGTTACTCGTAAAGTACTAATTGTCACAGCATATTTCGTCAGCATAACGATATAAATTTACGATTAGAATAACGAAAATATCCAATTTACTATACTTGACTGCCTACTCTGTACCTAATGCGCATACCTACAAGTAGAGTTGTTGTTCTTACCTCTGCCTATTGTTCATATCCGCTGTACTTTATGGAACGCTATTTTATCAGTAGCCACATAATTTGGCCCTCGCTAAAAGAGTTCCCAAACTTCAGACCCTATTAAAACCTCCAATGTATGAGTCAGATTTGGTATATTGAGTCTGGCACTAATTTATAACTAGAGCAATGGTAAATTATGATCTTGGCAGCTCCTAACAGATGACAAACATGATGTTATTATGGCTAACAAACAAAGGAATGTTTAAATAGAAAATTATTTCATTATAATTTGATCTACAAGTTTTTCATAGAAGACAAAGGACACTGCATATTATTTTGTAATATAATTTCTTAATAGTGCCTAGTATTACATAATAAAAATATGAGAATATTTTCAGGAAGTCCGCTTTTGTAAATCTATGCGCGTGTATGCGAGTGCTCTCTACATGATGCAAATGATATTGTATACAGCTGTCGCCGTATATGCTCCTGCTCTAGCATTGTCTGACGGTAAGTTATAATTTACACTAAAGTGTTGTGGCAAGTAATGAAAATAACTATTTTAGGAATACGTACGTAAGAAGTTTTAAGACTCATGTACATACACACACACGCACATCGCGTTTCCGTTAACCATAAGTACCTAAATAAGACCTTAACGATAAAAAAAACAATATTGGTTATATGACCTAAGCTCAGCTAGATCATCAGGATTACCAAGATGTTTTGTACTTCTGCGCTATGTCTGAATTTGGCAATGGATGCCTATTGGTTACATTAACCTTCAGATATTCGATAGGTTAAAAATTTACGTCACATTAATATCAAACTTCTTGAAACCTTGGGGTAATAAACATAAAGTGTGTTCATGCCGCCAACACTTTGACATGGAACCTAGGAAGAATGACATAGCTAATTGAAATTAGCTTAGATGTATAATTTAATTTATTACCAGATAAGTAGTTTTTACAGTAAATTTTCCAGATTTCCAATATTTGCTAATAAAAAAAAGAAATTAAGCAACACATTATTTTCTCACCTGTGCCCTAATATTCGTTTCCATTCGGTTCGCTCTTAACCTTGTAATTGAGAACTATACTGACTCGTTGATATGCAATAAATTATACGAAATAAACTAAGTATAATTATAAAGTATTCATTAATTGTGTAACTAATAATAACTCCTTCCTTTGCATATTATATACATCAAACGTCGTTGTATAAGTAATTATATTACCTAATTGGCGCTATGTAGTGAGAAAATTCTTTAAACATTAATAAGCAAAACTTATAGGCACATCTTCGCTGGCGAAACTCATAAAATTATAAACGACGTAATGAAAGGTAGATATCATATAATTAAAGTATGTGTCGAAATTATTTTAACCGCCCAACTACATCCATTTAAAACGTTAATTACGTTACTTACTTACGTCACAACGAGTATTTATTAAAGATAATTATAGGTTTGTAAAATACTTTTAAGCTTTAAAAACGATAAAACTTCATAGGTGCCTCTATTATTCTTTCTAATTTACATAATTTCATATTCTAAAGGATAAAACATTACCTATACATTTTTATATTATTATTTTTATTTCGTCCTTATAATATCAATTTATTGAAACAAATTAAGTACTTATACTTAATTTGGTGCGTTTTGACAAATATATCAGAATGTATATTATTTAAAATAAAATGGAAACGAGCAGCTAAGTTGCGCATGCCGATGCATCACATAATTAATTTATTTTAGATATATTTCTTTGAGGTATACTTAGCTCTATTGGACGTTTGCTAAGATAACATTTGTTTGAATGCATTTCTTTTCATTACCTATTCCCAAACAAACACAACTCAAATGACAAGACGCATTATGTTTTTATTTTATTTCAACTCAATGGTTAACTCACACAATCCTACCAGCCAGAGACTATATGAATGAGAACGTATTATTATAAAAATAACACAAAATAATTCATTGAAACAATCCGATAATAAAATAATTTGATTAGAATTCTAACACCATGTTACTTGTGGAATGTTCTATATAGGAGGAAAACTTTGTTTGTTTGTTTGGTTGTAATGAATAGGCTCAAAAACTACTGGACCGATTTTAAAAATTCTTTCACCGTTCGAAAGCTACATTATCCACGAGTAACATAGGCTATATTTTATATGAAATATATTTGATAAATACATTTTGAGGCGGTACAAAGTTTGCCGGGTCAGCTAGTATTTAAATAAAACCATTGCAAACGACGCTGGACCAATGCTAAGATTAGAAGATAGGCTAAGTTCTCTAAGCACGCAAGTTTTCACTAAATCATTACAGTGTCCGGACGATTCTCCGTGCATTGTTCAGTGTTTCCCAACAGTCATTATAGTCTGACACGCCTCCTAGAAAGACGTGCGTGTGAAAACGTAAATCTTTTTATTTGTAGTTATGTACGTCTATCTGGAGGTGGATTATGTAATTAATATTACTGATGTTATCTGACAAACGTACCTTAAAGTGGAAGCTTAATAGCAACGATGGTGTCAACAGATAAGACTAAACATATCGCGTGTGTCCGCCTGCGTGCATTTCCGTACTAGTTCATTTTTTCGCTGATACTCAGTTATTTGGGTTCATAAAACTTTGATCCTCTAATAAAATCCTGTCTATACGCACATACTTACAAACTACTATATTGCTAACAAAGCCTTGAAAATGTTACTACTAGACAATGTTGAGACACACACTTCAATCGTATTTATTTGTATAAATATAATTAAAAGTATATATGATCGTATATAACATAAATCAGCTAGATTAGGCAAGTTACTTAGTAGGCAGTATAAGAAGGCGTAGCAAAAATAACATCAATCGTCCCGTATGTAGCAAATGTAACGCAATACATAAATATGCTTACCGAAAAAATAACATTACACTAATTCAAATCACGATAGGTCATTGAATAAAGGTTTGCCCAACAATTTTATAAGTCGTTTGACATCGTGTGATTCGTGTGTCAAGTACATTTAAAGCACAATGTCACGATATGGTAGATAGGTATGCTTACACTAAGTCCGGAAAAAGGATATGTACCACTGATACCTACAAACTTTTTGAAGTTTTTCATTAAGCGCCTTAAGAGGGGAAGAGTATTGATGTAACGATTACGCTGAAGCAACTATATTAAAAGTGTTACCTTCGCTAATGAGATATTAAAAAATGTAATTTAGGAAACCTAACATTTTAAATCGTATGTATAAGCAATATCGCGATCTATGTTTTTTATCTCATTCAGTTAGGTATAATAGCAGTGAATCAATTGCTTTTTTAATTTTAAAAGTACGTTTTAAAATTTCGCAAGAAAACAATTAAATAGGACATCGCATAGTGAAAGTACGTACCAGAAGGCATAAAAGAGACGTGCCTATGGACGCATAATAGTCCCTATAATTTAGTCTGTGACAAAGCACAAGTGACCGCAGTTACACAATGGGATGACAATGGTGCCATAAAGTTAATTCATGATAATAATAACAATATATATTATGAGGTTTTGACTACACTACATTCCACGCGCCCGCATGGTTCTCATTTTTTCACATATCACACATTCGATACCTTTTTTCCATTTTTACAATAGGTATATATTTTTTAACAAAAATTGTTACAACAACGATGTGTGTGTATACTTTTCAAGGTACGAAATAAGTCTACCCATTCTGTACCCCACACCGCACTGGATCATAAACACTGCTAATATAAAACAGAAAACTGATCACTAGATAAAAAGTGCATATATTTCTTTTATCTTAAAAGCGTGCATCTCTATTTTACAAACCTCGCTCTACGAAGAAATACACTTATTGCGTCACATGACCAAGTCAATTGATAATGCACGGTTGCAATCGTCTATGAGCCTCTTTGACCTTCTATGGGTGCTAAAATATAAATTATTATTACCCAATACCCTTGCATATGAATTCAAATTCGATGCAGGACGTTATATTGGGCACACGAATTTATTGCATATTACATAACAGTTTTAAGTATTCATCAGGTCCTTTTGTTGCCACATCCGTCACCGAACGTTACGGTTTAGGTACGCCTAAACTTGCCAATGATAACTCGGCGACTGCGTATCGCATATTACGAGTATACCGAGTACCGACTATCAAATACCGCATCGAATTATTGATCAACAACGTACAAGGCATCACAAGGTAGTAGTTTCGATAACTATTTTAGATACCTGCAGGCTGCAAATTGCACACAATTGACGTGATGTCGTTTCTTTTGAATATCCGTGTAGCGTGATGATCACGTAACGTCGCTTATTGACCTAAGGTTAGCTAAGGTACGATTTTTATTATAGAGCTACAGATTGCAAGTTGCTAAACTAATAACATTAAACTAGCAGTTCGTGTACGCAGGTGTCTGAAAGGCACATCGAAGAGTCGTGAGCTAGATAAAGCAGGAAATCTTGCTTTTTGCCGTCCCTAAACAGCCAAATTAAAATAAATCATTATCCTCCGTCAATTTTTTGGACGAAGTCATCCAGCCGAACCTACAAGTAGTACCTCCTCTTTTTTTAAGTTGGTATATACAACATCATTTTAAACGAGAAAGTCATTATAAAGATAAAATAAATAGAAAATAAAACAATCAAATCCGCAGCGCAAGTGAATGGATACCCATAAACTTAATTCGCCATAACCAACTTCGATTATTCATCTATTGAAATAGGTACTGTTTATTTTACGATTACTACGCAACACTGCTACAATATTCCAAAATATATATGTACAATAATGATTTATATGGATGTCAATAAAAGCGTCTTTAAGAATGCTACACGCGTAACAGTCAATACCCAAAGTTTCACTACAGACAGGCCTGTGGTTTCACCCAACACTACATGGAATATAATTGAATACAAAAACTTAGTTTTACGTAAAGAATGTCGGTTAATCGTTCACACTATAGAATTAAATGTATGTATATATTTTGAAGTAGTATTTAAATTTCTATGACCTCAAAAATACGATATGTTGGTAGGTTGAAATGAAGTCGCGACAAGATGAGTTCATTGTGACGCAACGTAACTTGCTCTCAAATTATAATATGAAGTGTAAATGTATAATTGCCGGTTACTTATTATTTGACCCACACGCGTATTGCAAACTAGGACCGTTTCTAACATACATTCACTCACATCTACGTGTATTTATTTACTTATGCAACACATTCCTTGCATACCACGACTCAAAATTGTTAACTTAAAAATGTTATACCTATATGATGGCCGATAAATATTAAAAAATACTATTGTGTATGTCGTAATATGTAGCAATAGAATTTGGCTACCAATAATGAAACTTACAGTCGTTAGCGGCTGTATGGGTAATAAACGAAATTTATGATGGTATGGGTTTTAATTACCTAAGCTTTTGGTAAATTATAAAAAAACGGTTTTTTATAATCACTTACCTAACTTTATTATAATATGATTATACCGACATTAATTTTATATTCACAATCAGACCATATTTTATTGGAAATGTAAAAGAAAGAAAATTCTAATTTACCTATTCTTAACAGTCCTTTTATATTTTTGGTTTACAGTTACGGGTTTAGATACATATCTCGCGGTTTCTTTGGTGTACATCGTCTGCATTTTCTATGCTTCACAGGTAGGTACAAATGTGTTATATCCACGAAATTCAGAAATCCTTAATTCCAAATGTACAGAAATAGTAGTCGCAGTAGTGCCACCTTTAATACCGTTTTATGATATGATATGTAGTATGATAAATAAGAAAAGTAAATAAGAAGACTTACTTTGGATGCATATAGCCTCATACAATTGCTTATATTTGCCGTACCATAACCATAAAACAGTTGTTCTGAGAAGCCCCGTGTAATAAAGCCCCGGGAATAGCCATAACCATAGGCCAGTAGAAAGTTAATTCTAGATCTTGCACGTTTTTAATCTTATGAAAAAATACTTTAAAATTTGCTACATTTTAGGGTGGAATGAAAGCTGTTATAATGACGGACGCGTTCCAATCCGCGGTGCTCCTGGGGTCCCTGGCCGCTGTCCTGGCATTGGGGGCCTCACAGGCTGGCGGTCTCGGCGCCGTTTGGGACCAAGCTAAACGAACTGACAGGCTTCACTTTTTCAAGTAAGGATTTATATCGAAATTTCAGATATCTATATTTAACTGTAGTTATTTTTTTCAAATGGCTAAGTGTAATATTAAAACTCCAAGGACCAGAGCTTTGGAGTTTTAAAATACAGGACTATTTCAAGTACAAATTATTGAAACTAATACTTAGGTCATTTGCTCCTCGACGGCCTTGATGCTGATGTTTGTGACATAACATAACAGTAGTTAGTGTTCCTATTCTTGCCTCTCGCACCCTAAGAGCTCTTATCACAAACAAGGGATACCGTAACACTATTTTGGTTCCGAGCTATAGAGACTAGTTCTATTTACCTAATATAAAGGTTCGGACTTCAGCTATTGCTTAATCTATTGTTTTCGTTAGATATCTCAATAAACCGTCCCAGCGACGTCGCGTCGTAGACCTAACTCCAAGTCAATCAGCTAGGTTACCTAACAAAGGTTGTGCTAGTTTTAGCCGACAAAACAAAAATACTCTCAATTCATTGCGACATCAACACCATGGCGGTGAAGCAAGCGAATGGGCAGATCTTCCGTGATAGACGGTTTGCCCTATCACCTCGGTGAGTGCTATAATAATAATGTTGGTTCGTTTGCAGGTACATTATGCCTCCTATGCACAGGTCGATGCGGCTATTAATGCTTTCCACGTGATAATCTCACCAGATACAAATCGAAAGACATTAGTCAGACTAGGAAATATGATTTCCATATCTAAGGAAAACGAGAAACGAAACACATTAATAATATTCATTTTAGTTGATATTTTAATGTATTTTGACTAAACTTGAAACAGAGAAGAGAAGAAAACAACGAAGCAATAACAATATATAATTATCCAATATTATTTACCAACAGAATTTCTAACCTGTACTAAAATCTAGTCCTAATGTAATTTACAGCATGGACCCAGACCCAACTGTGCGGCACTCCTTCTGGTCAGTCGTGATCGGAGGCACTATGTACTGGATCAGCATGTTCTGCGCGAACCAGGCCTCGGTACAAAAGTACCTTTCTGTCGAACGCATATCCCAGGCGAGGATCGCACTATGGGTGTCGGCTTTTGGACTCATCGCCGTATATTCAGTCAATTTCGCCACCGGCGCCGTCCTTGCTACTCATTATGCTGGTTGCGATCCAATTCAGGTGAGCGTGTCTTGAATTAAACTGTCCTAAATTAGAATCAAACTGTCTAATAGAACTACCGCCATTATCTGGTATATTATCTGGTATGCAAGGTATAGTTTACGAGTTAACACAATCACGAATACTTTATAGCGCGTAATATCCATGCGTGATTCAACTGCGTTAGTTATAAAGGTTTTGTAAGTGACAAATAAACCTATACAAAAGGCATTAAAAAAACTGTTTTTAAGATAAAAATAAAATATATAAATTCACAAAAATATTAGGTGTTGATTTTTATATCCGATCTCTTTATCTACAGACTTAATTCATTGTGACGATTTTATTAATATCGCCTGCATAACAGCTATATTACGTGATTGCATGTCATGAAACTTTATTTATACATCTACCTAAGAGTAATTTATAGAGAAGCATGTGGAATTAATGTGAATCACGTGTTGCGTAATAATGTAATTATTGTAATATGAGAGTAAAATATAACTAAAATTGATATTTTAAAAATAGGCGTTAGCCCTAACTGCAGTACACCTATTAAGAATTCGTTTCAGTAGAGACTAATAGTATTCGAGATTGAGGAATGCCTCAATCTGACGAGTTATAATACTACAGAATACTTATGAATTTCAATTCCAACGTTAGAAGTCTAAGCTCCAATGATCAAATGAAAGACATGCCTTGCCTTTACTTAAACTTAAAAGATCTGTTTTTTTTTTCAATAATTGTGGAGAAATGTAGATACATGAGAACAACGGAATGTTAAGTCTGCCAATCGGCAACACGCCAGCGTGATAGAGTTAACCATTTGATTTGCGACTTAATGTTGAATGAATTATGTTGGCAATGCCCTGGCTGGCAATGCTGTCTTGACTAAAACTCAATCAGGCGTCAATATAGGATTGCCTTCTTTGTGAAATAAAATTCAATTAAATTTCCTTTTATTAGATTGCCGACTGACATAATTATGAGACGATCATCTTTGTCCCTAAAAGCCAATACCTATGATCGGTTTCAGGTGATATCCGTTTCGTATACGAAGTTATAGATGTGCATAGGCAATAGCGACCACTTACCGTCACATGGACTTCATGGTCACTTGCTACTTCAATCATTTAAGTATTGTAAAAAATGTTTACCACAGGCTGGCACGATCAGTGCTTCGGACAGGCTACTCCCGTTTTTCGTCGTCAACGAGTTGGGCTGGGCTCGAGGCATTCCAGGGTTCTTCGTGGCCGGTATCTTCGCAGCCAGTCTTGGGTACATTTTCTTCTAATACACAATATTGCCTAATATTTCTCACTATATTACTTAATGATTAACCTCTGAGAAAACAATAGAAGGTTTTAGCAATAGTCTTATTATATTCTTATTCACAAACACGTACAATATCCTATACGTAAGGGCATTTAATATCGTAGCCATGATACGATACGCATGAATGCGTACCCGTAACTAACTCAGATTCCAACTTGAATCTAGAATTAGGACTTAACGAAACTAGAATTGTCCAGCTATCATACCGGTTTCAATTTGAAGAATACGTCCGCAAATTGGGAGCTCAATTCACAATGCCAATTTAATGGAGCGCTAAGCTGATGATCTTTGTGCAATATTATGATGTCTGATATCTAGTACTTACTCCATTAATGACTACACTGGACAAACATTTTAGATTTCTGATTAAAAATTAGTTAACTTTTATAGCTTGTAATAAATAATGAGTTTTGCTAGAATTTGAGTAACCTGAGGATCTACCTAGACTACCTACACGACGCTCCTTAGATCATTTTATCAAAAATCTCAGTATTTTTAATAAATTTTATTTGTTATACAGGACAGTGGCATCCGCTTTGAATTCATTAGCGGCAGTCGCATTGCAGGACCTGGTAAATGGACTTCTGGGCATAACCTTACCAGAGAATAAAGGAGCAATGGTACGTAAGAGAAATATCTACAATACCTACTTCCTATCTGTAGTCTTTATGATATACCAAGCCAAAAATACATAATTTTCTAAGTCATTGTAATTTCTTTAGGTTTTTATTAGTTTATTGATTCATTTAACAATTTGTCAACAACAACTAACATGTAGTTTATTTTTCTATTGACCACTGAAATAATAATTTTGTATTCCAGAAGACGTATTCCATAATCGCCATGCTATAAGACTATTTAACAATTTCTGACAAAATATAATATTTTGGTATGATTACACAGATAGCTAAATGGGTGTGCCTAGGATGCGGTGCTCTTTCCTTCGGGCTGGTGTTTGTGGTGGAAAGACTTGGACCAGTTTTACAGCTCGCTTTATCCTTCAACGGCATGGCGGGAGGAGTAACACTTGGACTATTCACTCTAGGGATGCTCTTCCCCTGGGCTAATGCAAAGGTAGGACAATGGACCATAAGTAGGTACATTTTTATAAAAGTTTTATCAAGTTGGGAGAATGCTTGCTTATGTTTTAATGCATGGTGTGTTCTGATATGAACATTCTGAGGTAGCAGTTAGATAATCCATTAAACGAGAATTGAGAGTAAAATTTTAAGGACGCGTCCCGTTGGGCGTCACCTGTCACGGAAGCTGATGAGACGTTAGTATCGAGTTACAATGAGAGATGGCACGCGAGTGCCTTTTTATTTTTATTAACATACTAAACATGCTGATTTTTAATTATCTATCTGAATCACGTTAATAAATAATTTTCACAAAATACATATAACAGCATTTGATTATTATTTAGAAGTTTCACTTCTATCACATGTACAGAGCTGCATGCGATTTCTTTTAATTTTTATCAACTGATTACATTTTTCTAATGTTCAGGGAGCGGTAGCGGGTGGTGTGTTCGGTTTAATACTGGTGGTGGTGGCTGGCGGAGGTGCTCAGTTGGCACAGGTGCCCTTGCCTCGTCTACATACATCTGTGGAATCCTGTCCCGTATCTAATAATATAACATCTCATATATCTATGGACCCGAGGTAACTAATACCGTACTAATAACGTATTTGTAAACATATTTTTTCCCCTATTATCTCCAATGAGTACATATTTTTAACATTTATTAAATCACGAGCTTTATAACGCAATTTTGAACATTTATGGAGAAATAACGTCCTGTATATATGTTAATTTAAAAAGAAACATGTATTTCTGTCTTCTTTAATTCATCGATTGCTTTACAGTGAAAATGGCGCGGAGAATGTGTTCTGGCTGTTCAGGATATCATATCTTTGGTACTCTGGACTGGGTTGCGTGGCCACGCTGCTGGTAGGCTTGGTGGTATCCGTGGCCACGGGGGTCACGGATCCGGCGCAAGTTCCCATTGATCTCATCTCTCCTCCAGTCGTGTCTTTGTTGAACTCCTTACCGATTAAATTCAAGGTAAGATCATTTTGTATCTTTTGGTTCTACATACAAAAAGACATCATGAATAGATACATAAATGACGTATATAGTCTTTAATATAAGTCTGCGAAAAAAGATCGCCAACATTTTCAAGTTTCATTGATTTGATCTTTAAGAAAAAGTAGCAATGTACAAGCTCCAAATATGACCAGGGACCCTATCTACAATGCTGCATTGAATATTTCATATTTCTTGTAGAAACACCTTCTTAATTACCAAAATAGGTATCTATATCATGGGAAACATATTGCGCAAACTTGCGTCAGGTGTTCGAACCCACAACACAGTGTATCAGAATAAACTTATCCTACAGAAAGCACTGCGAGTCCCCACGCGGCTAGGATCAGAGCGGCGGCGCAGTTCCAGCGTGCGGCCGCCGAGCCTGGCCGACGACAAGGACACGCGGCGGCGGCGGCGCCTGTCCGAGCTCGCGGGCGGCGTGTTCTACAGCGACGCGCCCACGCTCACGCGCGGACACGACAACCTCGCGCATTGCCTCGACCCCGAGAAATCACCCGATGACTACAACCAGCATACCAGCTTCAAGCTCGAACCTACGTACTCGCCACAAACATCGTCGTGTTAACGTATAGATGTAACACATTATATTGAGGTGACTTGCGGTGGTAATATAGATAAACCGAATTAACTAATCAAATTGCAGATGCTCATATTTCTTAAAAAGAATTGGCAACTTAATGCATGAACCTATCTGTAATTTTAAAGGGGTGATGTTATGATGTTGCCACGTTAAAATAATGATTTTTGCACTGCAATTTCAATCACACGGTTTTACCCAGCGCCGATGTTACTTGATACAAGAATGCTACATCGTATCATCGTACTTCGTAACTTTTGAGCGAAACTCTCAATCTCCAAATAGCCAAAAATATAAGTTTGGCGTTACTATTAAATGTAGTTTTAGGTAAAAATATTGTAACATTAAATCGGTACAAACATACATTACCTATTTATTTTTTAATAATTTATAATGTCAATTCATTATAATGTTATGGTTCATCTTTTCTCAAACTAATTCATTTCCTTTATTGAATAAGTCAAATCAAATCAAATCAAATCAAAATTTTTTTATTCAAAATAGGTTCTTTACAGATCACTTTTTGAATGTCAAAGCAACTACCACCACTTCACAAGGTGTTTCGTTATGGAGAAGAAGCGGCGAAAGAAACTCCATAACACACATCTTTTAAAAAAAAATGTTTTTGACAATGTTAACTTAACGTAATGGTACATGTGGAGCTGGAGCTAATTCAGACCACACCGTTTTGTCAGTCAAATAATCACTTACTTTATAGTACGCTTTTTTACATAGCGTTAGTTTAACGACATGTTTAAACTTTTTTTCTGTGAGATTCAAAATGTGGTCGGGTATTTTATTGTAGTAGCGAATACAGTTGCCCATGAAAGATCTAGCCACCTTACATAATCTATGTTTAGGAATTGCTAATTTATTTCTATTTCTGGTATTAAAGTTATGGTGGTTACTATTTTTTTCAAACATATCAGTGTGTTTTCTTACATACATAATATTTTCATAAATGTATTGACTATGCACCGTCAATATATTAATAGTGGGAAACAGTTCTCTTAGGGACTCACCACGCCGCAGACTATATATTGACCTTATTGCTCTTTTTTGAATAGTAAATATAGAGTCTATGTCAGCAGCACTGCCCCACAGTAGAATGCCATAAGACATAATGCTGTGAAAGTAACTGAAATAGACAAGTCTGGCAGTGGGTATGTCTGTTAACTGTCTAATTCTTCTGACTGCAAAAGCTGCAGTACTAAGTCTGCTGGACAAAGCAGAGATGTGGGGACCCCACTGGAGTTTAGAATCAATGGTAATCCCCAAGAAAACAGTTTCATTGACGAATTGCAAAGTCTCACCATTTAGAGCGACATTCATCCCCGTACTCCTTACATTTGGTAGCATAAATTTAATACATTTAGTTTTATTAGAATTTAAGAGTAGGTTGTTTGCATCAAACCAGTTCTGAATCCAGCAAAGAGTTTCATTAATATCGTTCATATCCTGTGATTGTCGTTTTACTCTAAACACCAAGGAAGTGTCATCAGCAAACAAAACAACCTCAGATAAATCCTTTACTACATTTGGCAAATCATTTATATAAACTAAAAATAGAAACGGACCTAGGATGGAGCCCTGAGGTACACCTATTTTAATATTAGAACCTGCTGATAATGCTCCATTTACTTGCACTCGTTGGACTCTATTGTTTAAATAAGAATTTATCAACTTTAGAGAATTTCCCTGAATACCATAATATTGTAATTTTAACAATAAGGTTTTATGATCAACACAATCAAAAGCTTTAGACAAGTCACAAAAAATACCTATAGCATCATGTGCTTGTTCCCAACAATCAAAAATATGTCGCAGCAATTGAACACCAGCATCTGTGGTAGAACGGCCTTTAGTAAAGCCAAATTGCTTTTGTAAGTACTCTCTATTAGTGTTAACATTTATGTTTTTAATCTTTCCTTTTAATATTTGTCTATTTGTAAGTTTGTGTTTCTTGTATTATTTTCAAACAATTTAATAATAATAAGCAGAGCTTTTTTAAATTAGAGAATTTACAAATAAAATAACATTTTATAGTCTTTACTTTCCTATAATTAATTCATTTAACTCTTGTAGTAGTTGGGGACACTTCAATACTTATTATTATTAATGATTTTTACTTTAATGATAATGCAGTTTATAATGTGTTTTCCTTTTATACTTTTGACTTGTGAATGAAGTTGAATAAAAATAACAACAATATTTTAAAATTTGGTTTTATTTGTAATATCCAGTTATTCTTAATATAAATAAGATATCAGTATATATGTAATTTAAGAAGGCAGTTTGTAACAATTCAAATAGTCTCTTCATACAGAAGCTAACTATAAGTTTTCTTTTTATTTACAAATGCCAACCAACAAAATAAAAATGTCATCACACTAGTTATGGTAATAAATGTTTGGCGAAAGCCAAATTAATTTTTTTCTTGTCACAAATCTTCATTGCACATAATTTTCAGTTACATCCAAATTGAATCAAATACAATGTACAAGGATAAATAAGGCAATTCCGTGCTTAACGATTTTATAAGCCATCATAACTAACTAAAACAATAAGGGCAGCATTCACGACAATAGATCCTGGTTGTGTAAAGCTTGCTGTTGGTGAATTTCTTGCATTGTGGATACTGGTAATGTGGCACTCACTGTAATCGATGGCATCCCTGGTAGTGACACTGGAGTAACAACAGACAAGCCGCTACTCATAGGTGGTGCTTGGATCGGCGGTTGTTTAAAGTTGCTCATATCAAACGTAGGTACTAAAGGAGTTACTTGTGAATAAGAAGTAGGTGTAGAAATTTGCTGCTGTGTCGTTGCGGTGTATGTAGGCATCATGGGGATATACGGCTGGGGTTGGTTCATTGGAATGCCCGGCAAATTTGGTAATGGTGCTGGAGGTTGCATATTTGATACAGATGGTATGCTTCCCAAGTTGGTCAATGTTGTTTCCGCTAGATCTGAAAATATGCAATAAGTGATGTTAAAGTATAAACTATCTAGTTTCCAAGAACTATCCATAATAATGAATATCACATAATTTCTTAAGCTTATAGGGTTGAGACAAATATTTTATAATATCCATCAAGACAAAATAGTTTTTGCATACCTTTGAGAAATTTCACTCATTTTTTAGATGATCTTTTTTTTCTTGCACAACAGTTTATTTGATGATTGATGTCAATCATCATTGATGATGTTTATTGTTTTTTTTTACTATGCCCACTTATTTTACAAATGTTAGGAAAAACATTTTTCTATAACTATGGCTTATTGATAAACAATGAAAAAATACTTACTACTAGAATAAGCTGCCATATTAGATACTACAGATTGTGACATGGATTGTGGTGGAAACATTTCCTGTTGACCACTTGCTTGTGGAGGCAGGCTCTCCTGATGAGCTACTTGTGGGGGTAACTGTATGATACCAGATGCATTAGTGTAGTTGCCCGGATTCACCATTGGCACTCCAGATAAGAACGGTGGGGGTGACGCAGGTGCCTGAGTGATAGGCTCATCATGGAAATTAGCATTCTGCACCCCTCCCACTAATGGGGTTTTCTCATCATTTATGTTCATACTCTGTACACTGGATACTAAATTTTGTTGAGACACTTGAAGTTGGGCCTGAAAATATATTTGATTTTTATTATTGGTATAAATAATGAGTTTTAAAGCCTGTTAGACATATGAATACAAAATGTGAAAGTATTATAAAAATACTAGCTGACCCGGCAAACGTTGTGTTGCCATATAAATAAAAAAATGTTAAGGGTGAACAACCCTTATCACTTGGGGGTATGAAAATAGATAGTAGCCGATTCCCAGACCTACTGAATATGCATATAAAATTTGGTGAAAATCGGTAAAGCAGTTTCGAGGACACGAGAATTTTATATGTAAGATGATAAAACATAATCATTTCTGGGATAATAATACTGCAACTAAATTATGCCTCTGTGATATGTTTAACAGAGGATACATGAAGAAAGAGTACATACCCCTGGCACAGGTGGAGCATAGTTAGGTTTAGACATATCATGACTGTTTCTAATTGGAATCCTGTGTAGGTAACCATATCCTATGCCACATCCCAGGCTGCCCTCCCCTCCCCACTTGTGGTTCGGTGTTATATGAACTTCTCGGCAGGTATCATCTGTTGTGTTGTAAACATATAACTTAAGGGCTCTGCCTTCATGAGCTTCTATTAAAGTGAAAAGATCTTCGCTCTCATGCATTATTGAATCAGCTCCGATTATGTAATCCGAAAAAGGCCTCAATCCAGCAAGCTCAGCTGGAGATGAAGGGTGGACTTCCTGCAAAAATATTATAGATATATTGTACATCACTTGTGAACCGTATGGTGTGTTTATAAAGTAAGGAAGAAATAAAATATTACCAGCACATGCCAAACATTCTCATTGGCACCTTCAAATGAACAGAAGCGAATGCTAACACCGAGAAGTCCTTGGCCACCCCAATTAGTGTTCGGCGTTATCATTACTTCCCGTACTGACTGAGTTTTGCTACTATATACTAGCATTTTGATAGGCTTATCAATATTTTGTTTTAGCAAATTTTTTAGTGTATCGTTGTCTTGATCCAACCTAGTGTTCTCTATAGCTACAATGAAATCAAAAAAAGCCTCCAGGTTCGCATTGTGTCCTGGTGAACCGTCTTGTACCTGCAAAACAAGAATCACTGACGTGTAATTTGCAGTAGCATAGAACGAAAATCAAAACATAGCGTGAAGTGACGGATTACCGACCCGCAAAACATGGTATCCTTCGGATCCTCCTCCGGGGACTTCCGTACTGTGTGATGAACCCATTAGTAGATAAATTTAATATCAAAATTTTAATAAAATTGCAAAATTATTTTGAATTTCTTTGATGCTGCTGACAGTCACAAGTCATCAATGTTTGACTTTGACATTACATTCGGTTTTAATACGTGGCAGATTTAATAAAGCGATGACTTCATAAACTTTTACTTTAATTTTTACATTTCTTAAATTAATATATTACATAATAAAATACACGATGATTAATAAATTATAATTAATCATCTGTTTATTATATGAACGGTTAATGTTGGTCCGATTGTCAGACATCTAGCAGTGTACGATTAATGTCATCTCGGAACAATAATAAGCAAATGTCATAGAGAAAGTGACAATGACATGAAATTCCATAAATATTTGACGTTTGATGAATAGAAAGACGATGAAAGAAGGTGTTTATTATTAATTTTTGTTTAAATTACAATCTAATAACGAAAACATTTCTAAAATATAAAAAAGGTTTTGTGCCTTAGTATAATTTTCTAAAAGGAAGATAAGCATGTAAGTACCATAAACCGATACAAGTTTTATATTGATTTTATTATTTCGTGTACTTTGAAAACACTTACCTACAATGTTTTTTTATCCAATTAATATTTTAGCCCCTAGACATTTGTAGTATTTGTGTATAAGAGCACATATACTATTCAGATCTGTAAAAATAAAACTGTCAAACTTTCCAATTTGAATGGTATCAATGGAATAGGTGTGTCATATTGTAGACTATTAGATCACTGAGTACCTTTTACATAGCTGTCAGTACATACACTAATATTCATAATAACCTGAAATCATAATTCCAAATTTTAGTTCAATATTGACTGAAACAGTTACAGAAAAGGTATTGTATACAATAGCATCAAAATAATAGTCAAGAACACTAAAATGTCAGAATGGAAGCATTTAATACTTGACTGGCTCGCTGAATATGCATCACTACAAGAAAATGAAGTGAAAAGCTTTGCAGCGGAACATGAACATAATCATGAGATAGCAACAGCAATTTTCAATTTATTATATAGTGAGAATGAAGGTGAAATACACAGAAGCAATGAAAGTCGTGATGGAGCTGGAGATGACCAGGTATGTATTTTTTTTAATACAAAATACATTAATTGAATATGAAATCCACCTGTTGTTGATTAGTGGTTACTGCAGCCTGTGGACATCTGTAATCAATGCTTGATAAGGGAGTCCTAGAATTTAGGCCATCATATTAGTATTTTAAAAATGTACTAGCTGACCCGGCAAACATTGTGTTGCCATATTAATAAAAAAATGTTAATGGTGAACAACCCTTATCACTTAGAGGTATGAAAAATAGGTAGTAGTCGTTCTCAGACCTACTGAATATGCATATAAAATTTGGTGAAAATGGGTAAAGCCGTTTCACAGGACTACGGTAACTAACATTGTGACACAAGAATTTTATATATAAGATATAAATATTTTTTGAACCTCAATATTTCAGATGCTCGAGAATGTTTGTGTGCAGTTGTTCAGTTTCTTCCGTTCAAAAGAAGTGGAGCTGCAAAGGTTTACACTCCAATTTGTACCAACACTTGTCTATGTGTATTTGAGTGCCACTGCACAAGGAAATTCTAAACCGTGTCGATGTATTGAGACTTTATTGATTGGTATGTTGTTTTAAATGTTACTACTTATTTAGTTATCAGTATTCATAATCAGAATTATAGTTAATAATTTAGTGATCTGTTTTAAAAAAATAGACCACTAAATTGTTTGTATAATAATGTTTTTTTTTGGAATGCCTAGGACTTTTCATTTTGCTTTTTAGGGTTCTATACCCAAAGGGTAAAAACGGAACCCTATTACACTAAACTAAACTAAACAAATACTAAAAATAAAAAAAAAGGTGGATACAAAAAGGTGTCCCCATCCATCAAACTGCTATTTGATATTTTTTCAACTAACTTTCTAATTTTAACAATGTGTGTACTCCAATGGCGGCTATAATAATAAATAGTAGAAATTAAAAGGAAATGAAAATCTGTTTGTACGGAACCCTTTGGGTGCGGGTTTGACTTGCACCTTGCCCATTATTGTATTTCTTGTCTATTTGTAAACTCAGGCAGAAACTCTTTACTGTTAGATTTTATTTCAACTTTTAACAATATAACATAGCATATAACATAACATAGCTAATTATAATAAAGAAATGTTTACATTATTAAAAGTATTCCCATCCTTAAACAAGATAAATAAAAAATTATCATTTTTCTTCAGGAATATACAACTTTGAAGTAGTTGATGAAGCTGGGAAACCTAAAGTAGTGTCCTTTCGTTTACCATCACTAGCCCAATCATCAATATACCATGAGGTAACTAGTTTAATTAAAGATGTTTTTCTAAATATCCAGTTAGATAATAATAAAATACAGTATACATTGTGTTAATTTTCGGATGTCAATTAAATATAGGCAGAGGGTGTGGAGGGGGAACGTTGCTCAGAGCGGCACTTTTAATTGGATGGCAAAGCCTTAAAAGTTACAGTGTTCTTGTATTATATAAATTTCTCAAATAAATGGACCTCTTTTATCACCTACCTACTCCAATGAATGGCTGCTGTTCTGACAACCCGCTTCACCACTGTCTTATAAATAATATACAGTCAAACATTGCCTATCGTTATTAACTTTGTAATCATAATTTCTTAATTTATCTTCTATTCTCACAGCCCTTGTCACTAGGACCTCAGTTTTTAACAGAGAGTGCATTGAGAAGATGGGAGGAGTGTAACACGAAGCTAGTCAGCTGGGGTCCCTTTCCTCAGGTCGAGGTTATCAATGCTCAGAATCGCCTCAAAGTCATGGCAGCCTTGTACTTCATTTACAATCGCCAACTGAGTTTACTGCCAAAGTTGGCACTAAGACATTTCTGTATTGCGGCCTCTAGGTATGTTTTAATATTTTCCGAATTTTTATTTTGAAAAGTAGAAATATGAAGTGTAATTAACTTAATTACTTAACTTAAATAAATAAATAAAAAAATAAAATTAAAACATAATATACTACTTTTATTATAACATATTATAGTCAAAAGTTATGTAATCTATTTATAAAATGAGTGTCTTTGTTTTCAGATTTACTTTTAATTAATCTTTAATTATAATAGTCAAACATGAATGTAGAAAGCCTTACTTTTAGTCATTACAACTAACACCATTTCAATATAAAATAGATTAATCAACCATTTTGGATATTTTTAGAATTGTCACCCAGGGATTCTCAAAAAAAATTGCCGGATCTCCCAATTCAATAAAATCTACACCTAGAATACCAGTGGCACCAAACTTTTTGCTAGAAATGATAGAAGGTGCATACTTTGCAATGTTTAATGAGTTCTACACACTGGCTCTGCAGGCTGTGAAGGATATTGACCAGAGGGCTCAGTATGAATTGTTTCCAGATGTTATGTTGGTAACAAGTGCTGTTATCAATTCATTAAAAAATAATCCTTCAGGTATGTGTTATAGAAAATAATATTTTTTAAGAAATATTTAGCATCTTGTCTCAATACTTATGTAATCCCATATTGGCATACTACAATCGCTTGTGAGAATGTTTTCGAATTGGCCATTAAGATTGGAAATTGTGGATTTTTATTTTTTACTTTAAATAAAGGTTAGATGAAACTGAAAGAACTATCTTTGTATGGCAGATACACAGTTAATTGATTGCAATTTAGTCCTTAGCTACTACTGATATATATCAACCAATTTTAATAGTTTACTGTTGTCAACAGCTGTTTTTGTTATGTTACTTGTTGTTACTGCATAGCCTTTTGTTATTTGTAATGCACATAAATTACATGTTCACTGCTTAACATTTTCAGGACAACCTTGTGATGGTCCTATGGGAATAAGTGTCGCTCTGTCTCCAGCCACCACCACTGTTACTATGTCCAAATCAATGATTACAAATGCGTCATTCCGTACAAAAAAATTGCCAGGTAAATAATATATTTTAAATACTCTGTATCTAATAAACCATGTACATAAGATAATTTTCTTATTATATTAGATATAAATCTTTTTAGCACGTTTTTTAAGATTTTGTGTAGATTATTTTTAAAACAGTATTTTGATGTGCAGATGAACGACTCACTAAGTGCATGCTGCCCAATGAATGCGAGTGGACACATACCCGGAAACTACATTTTGGGAAAAATAATAATATATATTTTTGCAAATAATACGATGAAAATACGACTACTGAAACTACTTTTTTTCTATTATTTTTATAACAAATTTGAAATTATCTGATATAAAACAAAATAAAATATCATCAGATACCTCGATTCAAAGAAAATTAAAATTATTTTGTTATAGTTTCCCAGTGCCAATATACGAATTGTTGTTACTTGTAGTCTCTGTTTATGAGGTAGGAAAAACATGAAATGTTTCTATACAGCAAATTAAAAAAGCACTAATTTTGCACTGAGAACTGTGACGTCCAACATATAAATCATAAAGTTTCACATGCAATTATAGACATCATTATATCTATTTTTAATTGCAGATCGAAAAAAATAATTTATTTGAAATGAAATAAGAAAAAATGACTTTCATACCGCCCCACTCATGCTTCTCCATCCATAAGTCCTTTTTGTTTGTTTTATTTACAGGTACGCTTTTAGAAAATACGTAAATGTTTTCCTTGTGCATCAATTTGTAAATTTGTGATGCACCTCATATTCATGTTTAAAAATCATTTAAATATATCTTTTAGAATGTACTTATCGCTTACACGTTATTTCAAACGTATTGTTTTGTGTTCGTCTGAATAAAAGTAATGAATATGTAACTATAAAACCTAATTTTAGGGTATAGGATTTTTCAAAGTCAGAAGAGGAACTGGGATATGCTGCAAATGAAATAAAATGACACAATTTCGTATATCATGGATACACGAAAATCATGGATCGCGATAATCATCGCACGATTAAGTGTGAACAACAATTACTAAAATGGTTACACATTTTTATTTACAGACGACATTCCCATACAAGCCGGGCAGGTGGTACCGACGGAATCCACGGACATGCTGACCTCGATCACAGAGGAGGGCGAGGCGGACGCGCCCCTGCAGCGCGGCGGCGCCAGGAATTCCAAACCCAAGTTCCCAGTGCTGGGCAAAAAGAAAGAAGGCAAGGAGCGAACGGCCTTGAACGATAAAAAGGTGACGCTGAAGGAAGCCTCGAAAGGCCGCAGCTCGTTGACCGGCGGCGGCGACGTCGTGGACGCGCAACAAAAGTCGAACGTCGTCGAGATCACGTTCGACGGTAACGGCAAAGACGAAATATCCCTGACTTCGATGCAAAACAGCACCGAGACGTCCGACAGCCGCTCGCAGGTCACCACCGACTCGCTAGACATGGAGACGACGCCGCGCTTCGCCGCGATGCAAGTTAGCTCCGTGTAATTACTATGCGCCTCCGTTAGGAGTGCTGTCGTGGATGTCGGTTGTGTTGTAGAACTGGGTAGTTCATTTTACATGATACTTAAAATATCATACCATTAATAAAATAATTAATACAGCATTCGAATAATGTAATTCGCTAAAATGTACCTACGTAGAATAATTTTACCTTGTTGTTTGGTTGTTTGTTGGTGTTACTGGTACCTCAATATTTAATATTGAAGGAAAATTGGATATTAAAGATGTTTAGCTTTACTTTATATTTATTTACAGCCCTATGCCAGTATTTCAAATTTACCAGCGCCTTTAAAATATCTGGTAGTACCTGAATATTAATAATTATTCTCAAACATGTAGCTGTTAAAGCTGTATGTATAAGCACTGGCGTAACTATAGGAGGGACTGGTAAATCTGCGAAAAAAAATGGTCGCCAGGACCAAAAATCACTAAAGTACGTATTCGTTAGCGAAAATTTCTTAGGGCCCCATGCAATGAATTTGCCACAGGTCTATGGTATAGTTACTCCACTGTATAAGAGTTATATGTGACCTATAAAGTAGTAGTGGTTAGTAGTTATAACAAACTATTAACAATCTATCCATTATCTGTTGCCGCTATCAATGTGTACACGAGGTTAACATTTACTTTATTCATAATTAGCATTGAGACGCTCGGTCAAACTTATCTTATATCGCTTCATATAGTTTGACGGCATACAACAGAATAATGAAAGCCATATTACTCATGAGTTTTTCCATGCTAATGTTCATAGACATTTGTTGGTCTAGAGATCTTATTGTGGGAACAAGTTATAATGCGCGCTTAGTTTGGCAAACTAAAGCTGAATACATGAGTATACCCTTTAAGAAAAGAGTTAAGGAGTTTTTTTACGCGGATCCTAACCAACAGTTAATTAAGGTAAGTTTTCACAACCTTATATCATTTCATAACATTTATTTGCTAGAAATAAAATGGCTAAATTAAATAAGTGTACGATTTATTAAATACAATGTTTTGAATGCAATTTACGTCTTAGTTAACAGTTAGCCTGTAACCTGAACACAAAACAAAATAACACACTTGCCTGCAGGTAAATAACGTATAATATGTCAAACATTTTCTAGGATTAAGCTGATGTCTAATTTGAAATAAAATTCGACCACTTTACAAGCTAACTGCTTTGCTATACAAAACTGGCGAAAATAGGCTTATTTCTAGTTGCGGAGACTATAAGTCGCTGTCACGTAGCTATCCAATTAAAAAAACAAATATTAAGTATATTTAAGTACAAGTTTTCTGTTTCTAGGGAATAATCATAAGAGACTTGGACCATACAGACGCTGCTTCTGCTATAACAGCGGGAGGAGTGGGTGCCTCTTATGCAAACATCCGTCTCAAGAGCGAACGCGGTGGCAGCCTCAATTACCAAATGGAAATCTATGTTTAAGTCAGTTAACAATGTGTGTAATGTAATCATATATAATTATATGATGTTATAAATAGTAAACTGTTTGGCCTCTTAATTTATTCACATCATCCTTTCCTTTTCAGTTAAATACTTTTATCTTGAATTTGTGTAGATACTGCCAGTGGGACGATTAATTGTAGGCTCTACTCTATGGTTGTAGGTTCAATTAAAATTTTCTGTTTGTACTGAAATACGGAGCTAGACTTCAATATCGTGGACTAAGTATTTGGATAGTTAATGTGTGTTACAATATTAAAACGTGTTGGTTTATCAGCCAAAAAAGTCACAAATTAATAGTTAGTATTAGAATTAAACGGCATCGAATAATGCGGGCCGTTTATATACGTTTGTTTAAACGTATTGGTGTTAAAAGTGCTTGTTGTAATCGGTTTTTTGATATGAGCTTAGATCGCTGTCAAATGGCGCTCCATAGACCGGTTGCAACCCTTGTGTGGGCGTAGAATGGTTGTTATTAAGCATTTGCGTTAATTTATAAATGGTAGCTGCTTGCTCGTCTCTTTCCATCTCGTTTATCAGTACTGGCAAACTTGCTGTGCATATCCACGAGTAAAACATGCCCACTGAAAATGAAAATTAAATTAATAAATCTGAAACATTATAGTCTTCTGAACATAATTTAAGCCTAAGTAACCCAGGCTTATATATAATGAGACTTTTATAAATACGTACTTTAACTTCCTTATAATAAAATAATACAAGCTTACAGAGAAAAAAGCTGCCGGCGACGCTGGTTCCAATAAGAACTCCGATGTCCATCGTATTTTCTTTTAGGACCAACAGCCACGTCGTTATGACAAACACCAAAAAGATCAGCCGTAGTAATTCCAACAATATGTATCCAATCATAAGTATATTTTTAAACTGCACGCAAAATAAACGTAGTAAATAACTCTAGTGTATATAGTTCTTCCTAACGCTTTATTTAATTTAAATAAGTTTGTAGTGTACATACCGTGTAGGCTCCATAGGCAAAAAGTAAACACATTAATATATATATGCAAGTGAAGCTAATACCGAGAGACAGGTACTTTTCAGGGTCTGAAATAAAATAAAACATCACTCAGCTAATGTTGAAAACAACACAAAATAATGACAATTCAAAAATGCATAAAATATCTCCCTGGTACCTACTTAATTTTATAAAATTAATTATTCACTTATGACAGACGGGCGAAATATAAATTATATTAAGATATCGTGCAAGTAAGCTTGAATGAAGCGGGCATAGTCCCGTGGCTTTTATTAATTTCAACCATCTACAAAAATAAATCACGCCGTGCGTTGTCGAGAGTTGCGATGGATCTCCACTGGGAATAACACGTGCTCTTCCAGTTCTTGATTCAGATAGGACGTCACTATCGTTATCATCATGTGATGTGTAAACAACAACAAATGGGTTAACCATCTACAAGATTTTAGAAGCGGTTTTTGGAAACTTCCGACTCAGTTTTACCGCTAACCCGTATCTTCAACAATCCACTGCAGAGCAGCGTGGAGGAGTAAGCTCCCTCCATTCCAGTGACCCGCGTGGCGGAGCGGTCATCATACAGGTCTGATGCGCAAAATGTACTGGGTTCCATCTCCAGCCAGACACATAGGTATATAAATGATGAATTTAGATTTATTATCTGGGTATGAGTGTTTGTAAATTTGATTCGATTCACAAAAAAATAATCGATTCAATTTGTTTGTTTGTGAATCAGTGCCCATGGTACCCATGGTAAGAATATCACATGATTTAGGCACTTACCTTCTTTAAAATTCTCAATATAGTCTTTGGTATATATGAGATCCATGGAATTGATAAGCGATGTAATACTAGCTTTCACATTTTGCGGCTGAGAATAAGCAATACAGCAGCAAATTAATACAATGAAACCCTGTAACTAATAAAAATATAGATAAATCTAATGTTTTTGCAACTGGAAAAATATATCTTACATCAAAATGCCTTACTACATACTACTGAAAATATTGCAATTAATATCCCGCCTAATCGAAGTGAAAACCAAAAGCAACAACTATATACTAATGCCATAATTGAATATCCTTTTATTACAAAAAATCCTTAAGCAAAATTAATAGTAGCCGATGTGGTAACGACATGTGGACTCTGGAGCCGCTAAACAAAAAATAGAGTATGGAATACCTACATAAACTAATTGTCGTTGCGTGCAGAGTATCGATCTAAAGATTGGTAATTAAGATAAGTCGTAAAACGTTCCAAGGACGTTCACTAATCTAATGATCACAAAACCATGATATCCATAAACCCATTTACATTTTCGAAAGATCCATCATCGTGGTATAAAATGTTACGGCAAATTAGTAGTAGTTAGTATGTTATGTAAGGACTGCTAATGTAGACGTTCTATAGACGTACGCGCAGCGCAGACGCAAATTAATGTTTTTGTTTTACTAATAAATATTGCTAATTTAGCCAACAAAGCTAAACCACACAGGTCATTCAAATACCCGATATATATATCATCATCATCATCATCAAACCATTACTATCCCACTGCTGGGCATGGGTCTCTCTCTGAATTAAGTCATAGTCCACCGCGCTAGCAAAGAGCGTATTGGTAGATTTCACATACCTACCTTTGAAAACTGTTTTTTAGGTCTCTCAGGTATGCTGGTTTCCTCTCCTCTTTCCTGAACCGTTTAAGCAAGTGATAATTATTTTCTGTTAGCCACATAACTTGGAACATTCAGAGGTGCGTGCCTAGGATTTGTACCTCGTACCCTTCGATCAAGAGGCCGAATTTCTTAACCACTAGGCTATCAGTTATCACTGCTACTATTATTATTTATTCATATTATTTTTATTGCCTCGGCAAATAGGCAGGCAAAGAATTCAAAATGATAAAAGGCCATAATTTAAATAGATGTTGATTTTCTTAAGTAGTTATATTTTTACCTTTTCATAATTCTAATAAAAATCGTCTTTTGTATCAAAACTTAACATCAATGGGTTTACTACTCGACCAAACCAACAAGACGAATGTCAAACGTGACGTCGATTTATACCTATGAAATGTAAATTTTAATAAATTTCTGTCTAATAGTACTTTAAAGATTGTTACGAAAACAACATGAGTACGAAACAAAACGTAAAAGTCGCAGTATGATTGTTCTCTCTCTGCTATAAATAATATTCTTATTTTTCCCCATTTTGATTTTGTCATAGAAGAGGGCACAAGTCACAACCAAAAGTTAACAAATATCATACTAAGTAACAAAGATACAATAACTATGTACACTGATAACAATGACAGCATTAAATATAATCCAAAAATTATTTGTGAATTGGGAGAGTGAGAGTTTAGTTGCGAACAGTACTAGGATGTGAGCGGGGCATGGGGTGGTACTCGAGGAGGGAGGCCGCATTCCACTGGTTCGTCCGGGTAGTGTGTACATTGAAAGCTTTCAGTTTTTTTATGTATATAATATAGGTGTAGCAGATGAGCATGCAGTCTACCTGAGAGTAAGTACTCCTGAGGACTAAGCTGGAACGCCTCGGAAAATCATGTCTCCCTTACCACACTCTTCAATCCAGAACACAGCAGCGCTTAACACTGCTGTTATAAGGCAGAAATAGGTGTGGCGGTAGTGCCGCTGGAGTCGAACCACAAACGGTTCTACCACTTTTAAAAAATACGACGTCTATTACATACATATTATTAGCATGCACAAAGTAAGGTGCTATATTTTGTATTTATATTTTTTTGATTCATTTTGTAATTAAAATTATTGCTTTCAGACTTACTTTACCTGACTACAATACTTATAAGTAATCTGTGAATCCACTGAAAAACTTATTTAGTCTTTAGTGTAATTTGACAGTTGCTCTCAGAAATTAGAATGAAATCAATTATTTTGACAGCTGTGAGATATGTGTTTTTCTGTCTTCATTATTTATTTATCTGATTAATAAATCCGAAAATGGATGTGCAAGGAGTGCAAAACATAATCAGTATAAACTGTCTACCTGATGAAATTGTTATATTGATATTACACAACAATAGTTCTCGTGAAATCCTTAATTTCGGCGCAACATGTAAACATTATAATTATATGGTCAAAAATCATTCGTATCTTTGGAAGAACAAATGTGAAGCGACGTAAGTGCTACAAATAAATTTATAATGTGGTAACAAATGAGAGAAGTATAATTATAATTAGATTTTCAAAATTTCTTTTAAGTAGATACACAAAGGTCTTAATAAATATATATAAAAATAGAATTTTATAATTGTACATTGACAATGTTGTATGTCATGTAATAATATGGTATAGAATTTATTGCTTCGCAAGTAATAAAGTAGAAAATGACATTTTTTATTCAGGAATCTAAAAATAAACTATCCCCCTATATCAAAATTCTATTATCCTATTCTGTTTCCTTACTTTTAATCCTCGTTTCTATGCATAACTTGTCTGGAAGAGATTACTAAATAGAATTAACTAACTTTCTGTATATAAATCTAATCTGTGGTATTGTTATGTTCTGCTTAAAGTGAAGAATAAAGAGTTCTATAAATAACTACTATTTTAGGTATCCAACTATAATATCCAAAGTGATTAAAGAGTACTATCGTGGCAGCTGGCTGCATGAGATGAAAGTTTACTCAAAACTTAAACAAAGACTTCAGTCTGAATTGATTGCTATGTCGCCAAAACATTACTGGTATGTATAAAAATAAGATGAAAACATAATTTTAAAAACATTTGTAGAACTCATTTATACAGTGAAGAAAATTCGATTTACAGGGCTGTGTCAGAAAGATCAATGGATAATGTGAAGAGCTTCTTCAACATTGCTACAAAGAAGAACTTTTTCTATGCTGTACATATATTGCAGGATGTAATTAAAACAGGGAGCAAACTCATTGACAGAAAAGAATGCACAAAGTAAGATGATATATTTTGTATTTATATTTTTATGATTCAATTTGTAATAAAAATGATTACTTTCAGACCGTATACTTTAACTGAAATGTACTATTCAAAAGCAGTACTTCGTCAATTTATCCATACATATCTTGCCGTTAAGTGGGTTAAGTCGAAGATGGAGCAGGACTTGCCTCCAGAGGTTGTGATAAACTTTTTCTTGCAATGGATTGACCCAGCTAATTTATATTTGGATGATGAAGTGGACGAAAAGGTAATATCAACCCTACATTCTTTACTATACTATACTAATTGGATTGTTAATGACAGTCATGAGAAGCTTAAAGGGTTTTTTTGTTTGCATTAGGATTTTCAAAGGTAAGTAGGTAAGTTTTGTTCTATAACCTTTATAATAGTAGTGTTATGAAATGTGTGGTAAGTAATGCTAGCCCATTGAACTCTGTGGCTGGTCTTATGTAAGTCTCCTGTCTTATTTCATCATCATTTGGAATCAATCATAACAACTACATCATCTGTTACCATAACAAATTGCATTCTTAATGGATTAAGAATTTTCAGATTAATAATCTTGTTGAAATGGTGAGAAAAGTGATGGAAAATGATAAGCAGACACCAAAAAAGCAATGCAGTGCAAAGCAAATTATTTTAGCTGTATCCCACGTTATATACAAACAGAAGCGCATGGCTCTCACTTCTACTACAGATTTGGACACCCTTAACATTTCCAAAGTAAGCAGAATAAAGAGTTTTCTTTTAAGCATATAAAAAAATTTAAATTGTGTAGTATCTCAAAAGAAAATAAAATTAATTTTATTTCATTACAAATTTCGTCAAATTACTCTAT
The DNA here is from genome assembly GCF_041222505.1 of Epargyreus clarus. NCBI lineage: Eukaryota > Metazoa > Arthropoda > Insecta > Lepidoptera > Hesperiidae > Epargyreus > Epargyreus clarus. Next base: position 9,262,175 of record NW_027332233.1, read on the forward strand.
CAATCCATTATTTCAATTTATTTTTCAGGTGATAGATAACAATTGTGGTAATGTGATAGTGGTGGCAACTATATACCAAGCTGTCGCCTCTCGATGTGGAGCCAGTTGTGAACTTATTGTGTTCCCGAATCACTTGTTCCTGGAGTGGAATGATCATAATATACCACAACTGTACAATATTGACCTTGCTACAGGCGAAATGCATCCGAAACGCTGTTGTCCTTTTGGGTTCACTCAAAACAACCGGGCAACTAAATATTCATATTGTCCAGATTCATTGCTGCAGTATATCTATTCATCGTACCTTATAACTATGGGAGCCATAAGAAGCTGGTATTTTTTATTTTATATTTGAGTTTATTAGATTGTTATAGAAGTGAAATCAAGTGAATTGTTCTTCGACAACATGTCCTTATTTTTGCCTAAATTCTTAAATATAATTCACTAATGTTAAGGTTTAATATTTAGTTATTTTTAATTTAATACAGGAATACACAAAATGCCATGCATTTATTGGACTTCTTAGGTACCGAAAATGAGCGTACTCTGTTCAAGTATAACCCATATGAAAACCATTACACATATTTAATGAAGCAAGCCACTGCACTGGTACAATGTGATATTCTGGACCTGAAACAGGTAAAGAAATTATTTGAAAACATAAGGAAGCCCATACACCAATCGATCTATCATCGTTCTGGATCGATTTGAATGGTAGCTTAAGCTTCGTTAAATACGCCTTAATAACGACAACCGACAACGAGTTATCGATGATTGAACCACCGTCGATCTATGCAATAGTAGAATTTTAAAACTTATTCAGAGGACATGCTGCTAACGTCAACTAACTGAACTATGCTGTAGTCGCAGTCGTCGATCGGTTAGTGTGTAGGCGCCCTAATATTTTACATCACAGATTTATAAACTACCCATACTTGTGTTCATTTCAGCTATCGGAAGACCATATTCGTTTAATGATGTCTTTAGTCAATTTGAATAAGAATCTCGAAGTACCTACAAAGAATGTAAGTAGAAGACATTATAACTTATGTTTAGAGTCGCTGGCGATAACCATGTTTCTTTGTAAACTTTTTGTTTGCCCTGTAATATTGTTTAATAATAATCGATAATTGATTTGAACTCGACCTTCAATAATTACCTACTGAATGCAGTGATACGGTAATTATAAAATCATTCCATTACACACTGTATAAATTGTTTTAATTCAATATTTTTTGTGCTCAGTATTAGTCTCGCTATTAGTGGTAGACCTATTGTAAGTTCGATAAACCATTATATTATACCTCAATTTCGACAAACGATTGCTCCTCACGATTGATCTGCCGACTTCTAATTTGGTATCAATTTGAAGAATGAGATCACGTCATCTCAAGTACCTAATGGCTACTACACCATGACACCGTTGATCCATCGTTAATATAACAAATAATAAGGACTTTACCTTTATTTTACGACAACCATTAAACAAAATCAGTAAATGACGGTCCCCCATACATACCTGGCTACCGCTAAGGACTTGGTCCTTAGAGGAAGCTAGGCATGTGTGGTGGCCCTGAAGTAGTGCCTCGTATTTGGTACATGGTTGATTACGGATAACGGCGTCGCCAAATGGAGTCAAAATGGGGAAACTGCCTCGCTATTACTATTGTTGTTACATATAAAAATAATTGCTCATAATATCGCACACAATTAACAAAGATTTCCTTATTATTTCAGAAAATTGCCAAGAGACACGTCAGCAACGTGAAATTTGCTGTTGGAATGATTTGTTATCATAAGAGATATGATTACGTTTGTATCATACGAGGCTGGGACCTTACAGGGTGTCAGCTCCATTTTCCACTGGACGATTTATATTTCGGTCGCAACCAGCCCTTCTATTATATCACCGCGGCTGATCAGTCTGAAAGATACGTGGCCCAAGGTTTAGTATACATACTGTATTACGTTTACACTACACATAAAGCAATGTTTTGTTTGAGAACTACAATGCAACATATTAAATTATTCACACTTGAAGGACGATCTCATATAACTCTTTATGTGTCAATGATCTTAAGTGTAGTAGGAGGGGAATCATCAGATTTCCCATCAGGGAAGCATTCAAACGCATTCAGTCGTTACCTCCGACTGAGATCTATAATCTGAATATTTAGTCGGTGTGGTGTCCATGAGACATGATAATATATAAAATTAAAATCTAGCATGATGGAAATACATGAAATTTATCAATATTTTACTATAGGCATGTTAAAAAAGTTGCCGTTGCCGTTGTTAACGCGTGTGGTGCCTCACTTGCCTATCAATAACCACATATCGATTCCTAGAAGACTGATGTTGTTAATGATATATTATAAGTTGTAATGAGTGGTGGTAATGTATTAATTACGTAGTTAGGTCCATTTTAATTACGCTATGAAGATATAACCTGTTTGAAAATGTTTAGAATAGTAGGTATTTTGAAATCTCGATATTGTTTAGTATTGACCAATGAATCTAATAAAATTGTATATTATAGCAGTCTTTTATAATTATGTAATCCATATGGCCCATATGGCTAGTAACGACAGAGAGAACAACAGGCGACGTTCTCTTCTCTCATTTTATTGCTATGCGAGCGGCGACTTTTTAACATTACCATACAATGCATTATTCATAGCATGGCTATTAATTGAATCAATATTAATGTTGCCTACGTATTGCAGAATTATCATTTACTTTGCTGTTAATTATTATCTATACATAGTATCCGTTAATGAAGATTTTCTTTTTCAGAAAATTTAATGGAGTTAATACGACCCACGCGTTTGTACCATTTGGAACATCAAATATCTCGAGACTTCACTCACTTCGATGGTTTCGCTTATGTTCTCAACGACGAGAAAAAGGCCGAGTATCCCGAAGACGAACCCATCATTGAAATGTTCAGAACGCTGTGCGAACAAAAAATTAATAATGCTTAATTTTTTTGGTGTACAAGATATCTATGTATTGTGAATATATAATATAGTCTAATAAAGTAAGCATAACTGTAACAGTCTTATTTTTTACACCTAGAAACTTGAAAACAACCTTTCATCCTTCTTAACAACGTAAAGTAGATGTGTTATTTAATTGTTTTTACAAATGTTTTAAATATAGTGTTGTTGATTTCCCTTTATCTTGATAGCAGCCTGTCTAGCTTAATTCTAAAGATAGGAAAATCATTGATGGTTGATTAGTACATTGATTAATGTAGTTAGAATAAAAAACACCTAATAGGTTCATTTTACAAGCCTCTGATTGATTATTAATGTCTTTATGAGCCACTCGGCCCTCTTGGGTTCTAAAATTCTAGGAATGAGAAATTATCACTTGCTTGGGAAACAACATCGTAAAAAGAACTTGAAGAGCCTTAGTTCTCAAAGATGAGACCAGTCTATCGGCGTCGCGCTTGGCTAGCGGCGTGGATAATCGCCGAAATCCTTTGCATTTGACTAGGGATATGCCTAGCAGAGGGGCACTAATAGGTTAATGATAACGATATAAGCGACGCAGGAAAAGGGAAGGGCGCAGCTCATTTGTTCATTACATTTCTACAAAGTGCTCCGAAACTAGCGACACAAAATACATTTGATTATTTGATAAAGGCTTTCTGCACTAGAGCCTTCTACACTAGCTCAATTTTACTCAAGCGTGGCTCAGAACGTTAATAATATTTAATACATTTTTCTCGTCTATATTGCGATTAAAGAAACTGCCACAAATTTTTATCAGGGTTCATTTAATACCGACATGGTTACATAAATAGAAACCTAGCCATCCTAAGTCGTAATGATTACTTTATTGACGTATTAGAAACTAAATCTTGTCTTATTATCAAATGTCGCAGTTATTTTGCGTTGCCATTAAGACTAACCTACTGACCTACAATCCTGACGTCAGATCAGTCAGCCTCGTGAGCTATAGGCGCTATAACATACTATACATATATTCTTACATGTTCCTAATTTTGTTCTCAGTAGTAACATAGTCTTCACAAATTTTTGTGCATGTAAAATATACATACACGAAAATTTGTATTGTGTATGTGTACGCCACCTAATACCGCCATCGGGTTTCTAAGAAAATAAAATTGCGCAGTCATCAGTAGGGCACTAAACTGCCGACAAATCAACAAAACAGCGATTGTATTACATGTAGTCATGTCTACTAGAGTTAGCTTTACACATAACTTACGTATACATACACACATAATTTATATTTGATCTATTGTATTGATAAACGAAAAAGCGAAAAATTTACCAAAATTCTTGGAAGAGAAGATGCACAATGTAGCCCTTTATTAACGCTTGAAATTGTTAAGTAATGCCAGCAGTACATACTAAAAGACATTGAAAGTTAAAAGAAATAAAACCAAAGCTTAATTTTATTTATTATTTATTCATCTCGTAATGCTCATTACTTGCTGATAATTTAGTATCTAAAACACAAAATCAAACAAATGCTATATACATTTAAAATGATGGTGTTATAAGTATTACAGTATCTCGCAATGGCACAACTAGTAAAGCAGCCGGGCATTGCTATCTAAATGTACTCTCTAATAAATAACAAATGAATGCGTTTTACGAAAGCTTGTTTGAAACAATTTTAACTTATACATATTTAAATTTAAACATAGATTTCAAATTATGTATCTTAAACAAAAACAAAATGTTAAGTACTGAATTAGCACGCCGAATTGCCAGTGTTTATAATTTTAAAATTTTCGAAATGATTAATTTCTCAAATCAAATACTATACTCGTCGTATGTGCTTCATATTCGTTCCAAGGAAATTAATCTTAAATTTCTAGTGTCACAGAGGCAAATCGATGTAGACACTTTTCTGCATATGATTCGCATTATTCAAAATAAACTGACTCACTGCATTTTAAAGCTTCATAATGTATTAAAGCTTTCCGCTCGTGAGCCTACGCCATATTAATAATGTCGAAACGAAGCAATGACGTAGACAATATATAAGTGTAAAAAGTAACTAAACTTACAATGCCACACTGAAACATTTGAAGTGAAGACTAAAATTAATATAGAAATAAAAATAATAATTAAAAAAATGACTAAAAATAAAATTAGCTTTCGCCAACTTAAATTCATAGCTACGCACTAAATTAAGTGAGTACTTTTATTAAGTGGCAGAATATCTTTATAATGAATGTATCAATAAATTGTAACCTATCACTGTTTTTTGCAAGTCTTAAAGTATCTGGTATTGAAAATTATTCGGCATCAAGTATTTGAAGACGCTACTAAAGCAATGAGTCACACTTTACATTTATGTACATAATGCATCTAACATTTAAGGCGCACTACATAATAAAAAATAAGCATTACATTACAAATTAAACACATTTTTTATGTATTCAGTATGTTCCTGACTGAAATTAAAATTTTGAAATTATATAAGCATTATAGTTTTTTGATAAACTTCAAAATACCAAGACCAGGTTTTCAATTTGTGAAGTACCTATTTCATATTATAAGAATATGATTTGTAGATAGATTGTAAATATTTTCTTTCTACTGTAACATCCGGGTGGTCCTTTAATAATATGTATGAAGAAGATTTGGTAATGGATTTGATAACATATTCCTTTTAATAGGTACTTCCTTTATTTGGTCTAAAGTGCTTGTTTTAGTATATTGAAGTCGGTTTTATTTAAAAATCTAACTAATCGCTTGTAATGTAGCATAACGCCTCCTTAACGCCAGTTGGCAGCCCGTTGCCGGTACCTTTAACTGTCTCAAAACAGGCAATTATCAAGTTTACTTTTGTTTGTTTCAAAAAAGTGATTTCAAGTTTTTCAACATTTTTTTTCACATTTATTCAATTTTTATGTATAAACTTGATATGTCATTTTTGTATTGAGCACAAGACCACCCCTAAGTATATTTTTCAAGAAATGAAATAGATGATTCTAATTCCTATACATGTCTAGTGGCAGTATTATTAAAATAGTTGTTTGCACTGTTTCTCTGCTACCGGCAACCCGTGCCATGAGGCACTAGTTTACTATTTATCCTAAGCCTTAAAGAAATACGTACAGACTGACCAGCATTTATACAGTAGAAAGTAATAATGGTTATAATAGTATTACATATTACCGTAATATTAAAATAGCATGCAGTATTCGATCGAACGACTGAGACTGAGATCAAACATCGTACGACAGACAGTCCCGACCTGAGCAAAATTTATAGTAATTTTAACATCGAATCTTTCGAATTATTTAAACACCAACATGACATTATGAAACTAGAAGTTAACATGAAAAGCGAAATTAACTTAAAACTAAATTTAAGTAAGATTTAGACATTTTTTATTACAATAAATTTACAGTGTCGGCAACTACGTAAAAATAAGCAGACTAAATCAAAATTGGAACATGTTACTTGTAATATATATTGAGTACAGTTGTCATTTGGATCATGTTTGGTTATGAGTTAATATTTTAGTTTAACTGTACGTTAGCGATTGAGGTACACCGTTGACAGTCTTTGATTTTAGAACCCCATTCTCGTAGGACATCACTGTTTCTCGACCGTTCTCCGTTACCCTGGAGGAAAAACACAAAATCATTGTAAAAATACTCAAGAAGAGTACTCAAATATGATTATTTAAAATAATAAGTCTTTTTTTATTCAACATTTATCAAGATGAGAGATGATATGTTATTTTTAGTAACTGTTACAATTAATAATGGATATGAAGATAAAGGATATTGATAACAAGTGTTATGGTACTCCTTATCAGTCCCTGAATCATATGACTGTTGATATTATGACTGTTGCTAAAAATAAACAAACATCGTCGCATTTTCGCCGTAGAAATAAAACCCTTTAGGCTTTATCTCCATAGGCATCACCGCCTAACCTTTTCCGCTTAATAACAACAGTGTTAATCGCTTTCTGATTCGAGACCGTGGTAAGGACGACATACATATGGGATACACACGAGGCGTGCTGACTCAATTTTCAGGAGTAACAACAAATCTTTGGTCAATCTCAGATATGACTTCAATTCCATCAGAAGTTAATTATTTATAGGTATCCAGAGGCGGCAGTTGCCACTTACGAGGCGAACTGCACGCTCGCTTCCTACTTCAATATTATTTAAAAACAAACACTTACTTCTTGGTGGTAATTTTTTTGCCGTTGACTACGCGTGTTGTTGTTGTGGTGCTCCTCATATTAGCGCTGCCGGGGCCGGCCAGCGAGCTGTTGAACGTCGAGAACGACGTGAAGGTGTTCCCGTTGGACACTGAGTGGGCGAATATGTCGTCCAGACCTTGCATCCCGAACCCGAACGGAGTGAACAGCGACGAGGTGAGCGAAGTGCTCGGGTGTTGGTTGCGGCGGCCGTGTCGATGGTGGCCGTGCCCGTTGATTTCTACAAAAAAAAAAACAAATTGATGGAATATTATAGCTTCTGTGTGCCCTGTTTATTTTGGGAAACAATCACATAGAGGTTCTTAGTTGTACTTGCTACCTAATTATTTACTATTCCAATGCTTAACAGGCCTACTTTCTAGTCTCAATATGTGACTATTTATTGAGATAGCCGAACCTCAATCGTCCAAGACATACTTATTTCGGGTTTTAAGAAGTGAATGACAATCTTATAAATAATGATTAAATGTATTAAATATTCATTTGGTTTAACTGCTAATACAGTCACATTACATACCAGCGCTTTTTGTATAAGTTTATACGACAAACATATTATGTACACGAGATGGAGCAACAGGGTTTGTTCCTTCTATAAAATAAAAATACATTACCATGACTAAATACTAACCCGCAAATAGATCGAACGGAGAACCGCCAAAGAACTCTCTGAACACCTCCTCGGGATCTCGGAATGTGAAGGGGAAGCTGTGATAGCGGTACTCGTAGTCATCGTCCGCGGCGGTGCGCCGGCCCCTGCTGCTGTTCAGCCCTTCCTTGCCGTACTGGTCGTACACACGACGTTTTCTCTCTACACACAATAAACAAACGAATCATATCATGGAATCTACTGTAAATAATATCTGTGTCAAAAAGACTGGTACTTCGTCCAAAATGTCAATTCTTCACGAAAATCATCTATGAACATTGTTTTAGTAACTCAAATAGCGTTGCGACAACGGAATGGCACTCTATTTTAATGACACAGTCATGCAACTCATAAATTTATTGAAATAAAGTAGTAACTGAATTATAGCCATAGAACTGTAGTATCATTAATGCCCGTTACAAGAATATAATCAATCTGTTTAATTCTTGTCTTCCAAAGATCGGGAACCGACAATTTCTATCGAAAAAATTGTCAGATGTCGATCCTTGGTAATCAAAACATCAGATAGATGGATAATTAATAACAGGGGTTAACGGGCAGCGCATGCGGATAGAAGTATGAATCGTACATGTTATTCGTATAACCGCATGTAAAAGGGTTATTCATTATAATAAGCCAAATTTTGATTAACTATTGAGGCGCAGACTTTTTCCCAATTCTACTCACTATCCTTCTATGCTTATTTACTCATTGATATAATTTTCTAATTAAATCGTAAATTGCATTTCGATACAAGTAATATTGCTTTGAAGTAAATTTGTTATACGTTCATAATAAATTATAACAACCTCACGGCGTGAAGTAAACTTAGCCCTTCCTTAAACACTTACTTTGACTGTCAAAATATTATGTCGCTCATCACTTATTATCAAATTTGTAGGATTCTTAGTAATATGTCGTTTAAACTAGATTTGCTATGCAATATTCCGCCTATAAATAGACACGATTGTGGCAACGCCGCCATGATTTTAAATAACATAAATATAATTATACTGATCTGTGTAAATAAAATAAATGTATATATAATAACGTTTATGGATTATGGTAGTGATGTCTACATTAATTTCGGTAAAACTGATTTTAATTTGTATGAGTCTGTACTGTATTGTTTTAATTTAACTAAATACTCTTATAAATAGTACCAATGGTATAACTATATACACATACACACATTTACAATAAAATCATTATATAATATAAGCTTTGTATAATTAGGTAATTAGGTAAATTCATGCAATTGAAGCTTCATTGTTCGTAATAATTTTAGGTACTGGAATGGAAAAAAACGCACCAACCAATTATTACATACTTGTTAACAACCCCGGCTAAATAACCAAATTCTTGTTCTTATTCTAGAAAATACTGCAAAAATTTTCATATTATTATTAGGATCTCACACAAAACTCGATTTGTTAGTTTTTGAGCTGAATAGGAAAAACAATATTTGAATAAAATGTTGTTAGCTTTTGTTAACGTTTAAATACTATCACTTTTAAGACAGATGTAAAATTCTGTGTCTTCGAACATAGAGTTCTATTAGAGCTCTATTCGAAATTTCCACAGATCTAGTGTGTACGTTTTTAATTCGAAGTTACACTTCTTTAAAATATAGAAACATTGATGTCGGAATTTTCAACACATACATAAATAAAGTGTATTATAAAGAGTACTACTACTACTATACGCTGAAAATCTTGTCAATTGGACATATTCTTCATAATAATTTTGTTACTAAAAACAACTTCTATAGAAAAGTTGCATTCCAAGGGCGGATCTAATTTAGCGCAAGAAAATATGCTGTCGGATACTTGAATTATTCGCATACTTTTGGAAAAACAAATCCAGAATAGTAATGCTTTTATTAGTATTTCAAAGGATAACTTTCCACTGCGATATTTTAACAGAAGTGTAACTTCAGTGAACCGAACGTTTAAATATCTGTATTGTAACAACAATTTTTAAAGTGATAGTATTCACAAGTCCCTACGTTAAGTGAACAGCTACCAAAAAACCGGTGGAATGGTGTGTCTCCGAAAAAACCCTTGAAGCTAAAGTGTCGGTGACCATTAACTCCGTTCTTGCTTTGATATCTGTGACCGTGGTGACCGTGACTGGAGCCTCGTGCGTCATATACCTTCCGCTTGTTTTCTACCCAAACAACAAAATATATGGTACATTTTATATAGCTAAAAATGATAAATAGTCTACATGTGAAATAGATTAAGTAAATTTGGCAAGGAAAATGTATCAGGTGTCCGTAAACTTTCCGTGACAAAATGTAATCTAGAATGGATTACATTTATAATATAAAATTAATTATAACAGGACTTAAAAACATATGTGAACAAATGCATAATTTAAATATTATATTGTAATACAGCAACTAACTATGTTACGTTAAAACTGTGTCAAACTAATTTAATGCCTAGCCAGCCACTAGTGTAGTATTATGGTGATGGCAACCGTGAAGGTGATGAACACACTGATATGTTGCAAATCGTTGATTTTTCATTACTTAAAACATAAACTATTTTGAACACTATTTTTAAATTGTGTTACATGTGCCTTGGTAAATATATATTTATTGATTATATAGTTATGTTAACAACCATAGAATATAAAGCAATGTAGTGCGGTATCGTAAGAGCACGTATCCAGTTATTTGTACAGCATATATCTAATTAACTTATAAATACAGCTAGTTTTACATCAATTCAGATTCCAAATCAAAGCTTCCCGTTATTTACGTAAAACGCACCTTTTACGTGAACTCGGTAGCGGAAAGTAGGCTAATCTAATTTAAATGTAATAATGTAATACATTAGTTGCCACAGAAAGGCGAGCAATTTAATAAATGAAGGCCTGTGTCATCATTCATTACGTTATTGTGCATTTTTTGCCATTATTTCTTAATCTCATAGTGGTTATCTAGGTAGGTTTTTGTAGGTACCGTAACGAAATTGCCGATAAATACATAGGCAACATCTAAAAACTAGCAAATCGATTTGATTGTTTCAAAGTCATAAAATGTACATGTTAATCCCGGACTTTATAATTACATGTTATTGTATTAAAACTAAGCATATATCGAAAGAGATTACTAATGTATAAACAAAGAAAATACATAGATACTTATAGGATATTTATGAAGTATCGAGTATGGTAAATACATGTATTAACTCAGTAAACATAACGACTGCAATTCTACACATCTACCGAGAATATGACGAATAGAAACATACCGTCGGACAGAACTTCATAAGCTTCAGAAATTTCTTTGAACCTCCTGTTGGCCTCGTCAGCATTATCGGGATTCTTGTCGGGATGCCATTTTAATGCAAGTTTTCGGTATCTGGAACGCGAGAATATATTATTTAAATCAGGCTAATGTTGCACGAATGATAAGATAAGAGAATACCGGGTTAAATTATATGTTACTTAGTATTTAGAAGATAATGATAAACAATTTGCAATATAATGAACAATATAATTAATGCTGCTAAACTTTTTTGAATTTCATGTTTTGTAAATAAATGTTAACACTTTAAATTAAAATGAAAGACACATTAAAATAACACATTTGGCTAGGATATTTGCGTGCAAATATTTTAAACATATGGTAAACACTTCTATGGTTAAAAGGCAATAAAAGGGAAAATAAAGTATAATATTCATTTTAACAATACATGTATTTAGCTACCTGAATTGTAAATGCATTCTACTAGTATTAATTACTATAAATTAATAAACAAATATGGATTTGGATGCACTTATACCATTAGCATTACGAAAAAAGTAGTTTGTCGTATATTATGTTAGTTTCTCTTTCTGTTAAATACTTGTATTTTTATGTCAAATGATTCGCGAATCTATAGTATATCAATTTTCTGAATAAAGATTTTCGTTCTTTCTTTCTTTCACATAATACGTAATAGGCAAAGCGAAAACAGTACATTTTTATATCTTGTTTGTAGCTGTTTGTACCTTTTTAGGTAATAAAGAAATTTAAATAATGATTATTGTCAAAATTTCAATCATGGTGCCATTGTATTTACATTTAATTGTGTGTACTTTAATTATACTTACTTTACTTTACTTTACTTTAGTGATACTTTAATTATCACCACCGTTAACATCATCGCTGATTTATATGGTCCATTGAGGTATATTCAAAATTGTAATCGTTTGTCGTTTTAAAGATTACTTTAATCAGAAATCAGTAAAGATGTCTCGCAAGATTCATTTTCATGCATGGCTGATATTGTATGAGTGAAGTAGATAGATGTACGTGAATGTATGAAAGCGATATTAAAATTAGCTTATGTAACAGGTAAGGAAAATATTTTTTTATAATAAGAAAAGTCTTTTCGTGTTATTAATGTCATGAGTTTCTTGCTTTTCGAATAACCTACGAAACTTTATATGTATGGAAATGTTTCCGAATAAAAAAAATAAAGTACGTAGACTTACGCTTTCTTTATTTCTGTGTCAGTAGCAATTCGCGTAACGCCGAGAATCCTGTAGTAGTCCACCATCGCTAGCTTCCCTCAAGGGGCACAATGTAACCTGTAAGATGAAACAAGCAAGATTAGTTTGTTGCAAGTTGTTTATGGAATCTGAATAATATTTAACATACAATATAGGGCGAGAGCAAGGTAGATCAAGTGTTTTTCATAATTATGACATGGACTTTCCACTCCACTATAATAAATTATATTATTACATATTTGCACTATAACAAACTATATTATTATGTGTATTAAATATGTTGTGAATTTAGCCGTGTTTGACATTGTTTATACTTCAGATCTCTTCGGATAATACGGAAATCTCAACGGATTTTTATTATCAATGTTAAGATATTTACTCTTACTATAGCCCGTTACTTACACTCAATCTATCTATTGCAAATTTTGCCTACCAAATGTCTAAATTTGTTAATTTCTAGTATTAAGAAATTGTCAAATCTTCGATATGCAAAGCAATGGATAGATTGATTATTAATAACAGACGTATGTCAATCAAAAGTTACACTACAATTTGTAAACGTGTTAATTAACGCCGTCTTTGTTCCAATGTGAAATTTTGAGCTACAGGCGCTGCAAGCTCACTGACATAAAAAAGACTCACACCTGAATAAGTATCATAGAAGAAAGGTTTGGTTGGTTGAATGTTATTTAGTTTATCCATAGATTATATTGAAATTGAGGTAACCTGCTAACAGATGATCGCAAGAAATATCAGCGCAGCTCCCGTTCAAATGCTTCAAACATGAGCTGAGGTACTACCCACTCATTTATTGACTTAGCCATGTCTAAAGCAGAGGCGAGTGGCAGGAGCACAGTGGCAGTTAACTCTTTCGTATTAAAAACTCAACTCCTATTTTAACACCATTTTATTTGCAAGAAAGTCGCGTGACTATCTTACTTACAATAGTATTTGCGAAAATCCGATAGAACTTTCACCACCATTAAAAACTTTTACCTTTTAAGTTATTCATTTCCAGTAATTATTGAAAGTGCTTAAGTGGCGGTCAATGCTACATTTTATTAAAAAAGACTGCGGTCCGTTTTATGTGGAATTGGCCACGATTTCCGCTCAGATAGCTATTATCTTATTAACCTAACGGTCTGGATGTAACGCATCGCTCCATGAGACTATAGCACGAACGTCGATACACTTTTTATTGGCTGCACCCATAAACTCATTTCGACACTGCCACAAAGCGACGCAAGTATAGTGTTATCAAGCACGTACTCCACTAAAAAGGTCTACGTTGGCTGTGTGGTATATGGTTAACGTAACCATTGGTTTTCTACTCAAAACGGGACATCGGTTTTAGTACCAATTTTAGATTTACGGTTGATTCATAAACGAATATCAATTTAGATGTTCCCTACTACATTCCCTACTTAATGTCATCCATCGGCGGTCATTGGTTTGGTTATGAATAATTATCAAATTTATCCAATGCTTTGCCTACCAAAGCTTGTCAATTCAACAACAAAAAATAGACGGATAAATAATTACTCCGTCTATTTTTTGTTGTTGAATTATTAATAACGGACGTTAATGAAGATTAGTTTTAAGTCCCCAATGAAACAAAAATAATCGGTTTTATTGTGCTGATCAAAAATATTGATTACAGCAGAAAATTAAGCATTATGTTAATTTGTTTTTGTCTGTCCCAAAAGCAAATGTTTTTGTAATTTCACGTTGTAACGTAAAGGAGTCTACTCCTTAGCGTGTCTATTTTTGCTTTAAACCTTTGTGGTTTAGAAATACTGAGCAATTTAGCCTTCCGCGGATTTTCTCGGATATACCAGGACGAACGAAGATAAAGGGGATGGTCCCGTGCAAAAAGAGACGTATGGTCACGTTACATGGTACATATTATCGGTAATCATATCAGGATCAACATCACCATTATCTTTAATATGCTCTAGGTGACAAACTTCGACAAAAATATTGTTTTACGATTTCATTTTTCACCCGAATTGAAAATACTATATGCTATACAATCTTTAATGTGGTTCATATCAACAATCAAGACGACGCCGGGCTCTATTATACCTACACAAGCTATCAAGATAGATATGGTTGAGGTAGTTACCTCCACCTCATACGATATTATCAGATAAGCTAATTTTAGTGTGCATCAGATCATATAACATGTAGGCAGTACTTCTAAGATCTAAAACTTGAAGGATTAAAATATATATTGTACGTGGGTATGTCGCGATAGTTCTCGCCGGTGTGGTAATAGCTAAGGTCATGCGCATCTCATCTTCATGACGAGATTTAAATTTTGCATCCTCAAAACATAAGGCATTTTGCTTTTTTTTCAAGACTATTTTAGGTGATACCGTAATGAAGCGCCAGATACACTAAAATCGTATTTTTATTTTCTGAAATCGTCAAATTCATTTATGTGCCAATGCACTTCGTGTTTTTGTGCGCTCCTTGAAATCTGCACCCCTACGGTCAACCAATATGTACGAAGTTGGTTCTCACGTAGGAACGTTAATATATTTATTATGTACCTATTACATTCAACATAATGTCATATTTACTTATGGCGCAAAAGATAATGCGAGAAAAGTAAATTTACAAATATAATGTGCAACACGTACACGTATGGCATTTTTATTAGAATCTTATTTGCTCAATGACCTGTCGCAATCTAAATTTATCCCCTCTTAATCGTAATGCATATTTTGCTATATAATCGTTATTTACCACACCATAGATAAGTTTCAAAACAGGTTCCTCTTATGCCGGAAATTTGAAAAATAAAATAATATTAGCAATGTTCATGTCACCTTATGAATCATGCATTTAGCAAACGTAAGTAAATGGTTTATCCTATATATGACGCTATAGTCTCAATATAAAAACCAATCACTGTAATTAACTAGAATCTTGCCACATGACATGACACACATTTTGTGTAAATACGAAATTCTGTCAAGAAAAGACATTTTTAGGAAATTTAGGAAATATATTTTTATAGTCATAAACAAATAAAATTATTAGGTGCCTGCTAGCTGCTTATCCAATTTTTAAATAAAAGTGAATCCTAGAGACATTTTTATATGATCTAAATATATATAACTCAAAGGTGACTGACTGACATAGTGATCTATCAACGCACAGCCCAAACCACTGGACGGATCGGGCTGAAATTTGGCATGCAGGTAGATGTTATGACGTAGGCATCCGCTAAGAAAGGATTTTGATCAATTCTACCCCCAAGGGGATAAAATAGGGGATGAAAATATTACTTCGTAACGCGAGCGAAGCCGCGGGCAAAAGCTCGTTTGAAATATATTTTTTCTCATATTAGTATTAATAAATCGCGATATTTTCGTATTTCACTGCATAGTAATTTTGTAGTTCAAAAGTCGTGGTTGTTCGTAAAGGCGTGGTTCAGACTATGCTTAATCATTTACTTAATTGGGAATACTTGCTATTGTTACGATCTTATAATCTTTTACATTAGCGTAGTACACTTACAGTACAAATACATTGTGAGTTGTATTTTGCAAGATAAAACAGATTGCAGCACACTAAAGAGAATGAGCTAATACAGTTTGTAATATTAGTTAATTAAACAGGTGGATGAAGAAACTTGTGTGATAAAGAAATGAGTTTTGGATTAATAGGAGAGATCAAATACGAGCTATTAGTTTTTCTTCACAGACTAAAATTGAGCCCAAATTTTAATTGTTCCAACACATTTAGTTACCATGTACTCAGTACTTAAGTTATTTGCTTGCTTAGACAGGTAAGGTTTAAGGCATTGCCTCAAATTATTATTGCTAAGTTAAATGAGACTCCATATTTGCCTAGCTATTAAAACCTCGCTCATAAGCTCTTCATACTTCCCCATCGCTGCCCATTGTTTGGATTTTTTAATGTTTTTTAGTATTTGGCTAATAGCCAATTTTCTTTGGTATTCATTAAGGTCAAATGTGAGCGACAAACATGTTGTATTATTTTCTTGTTCACCATTGTGAAAGTATCTAACAAGTATATAATCTTGTTGACACAGATTTGTTATTCTTTTATAATATTAGCAACCTTCAGTAGACAATTTACAATAGTATATTCTAAAGATACATTGAAATAGAACATAAAAAGTTAAAGTAAAAATGGTTCATGTCAAGGATCTTTTTAAAAAACTTAACAAAGGAAGAGGCTTGTATTTTTTTTTTCATTGTTTTTGCATGATTAGATGCATGATAGATTATCACTAGAAAACCTATAGGCAATACCACACAAGCCTCATCAGATTCTATTTGCATTTGATAGAAGTATAAACAATAACATTCAATTGTGACCTTGAACAAAATTAAACAAGATCCAACATTGCATTTTTATATATTGTGTTGGTGACAGCAATTTTGTATAAACATATTATTATTACATAGCGGTAATTTTTATAGCACATAATGTATGTTTTTACTTTCAATCTAAACCTTACTAATACATTATTAATAAAAATGAAATGAGATGCAATAATTTGTTCAGGGGTTTAAATGAACTAACTATTTAGACACTGCATTTATAATTTTACATATCTAAAAATAAGAAATCAAAAGGGTAAAGTTCAACTCATAAACTTTTGCACTTTTATATGTATTGTTATTATTTTATTATTTTTCATACATTTTAGGAGATGTTTTAATGAATATTAAATATTTCTTTATTATTCTATTTGTAGGAATTGCAAAATTTTGTAAAAAAGTGTGAATACATTGTTACTTTATTGCAATGTCTAATGCATTTTGTATTGTTACTTTGCATTGTTACTTTATTGCAATGTCTAATGCAAAATGCATTAGACATTGCAATAAAGTAACAAATTTTATATTGTGCCTGTAATTAACAGTTTTAATTAATTAAAATTAGTCAAATATTGTGCCTGTAATTTTGCCAATGCCAAGATGAATTACAAGAACTGACTGATAATATTGAAAGAACTCATGGTTGTTTATATGTATATATATTTCCTTTGAGGAATGGTTATTTAAGATGCAATTTCATAACGGTTTTCTAATTGAAAGATACTGCTTCTTATTTAAACTATATCTAACAGTGTTCCCAACTTTACAAACAGTATGAAGATCTTCAAATGGAAATCTTTCTTTCATAATCACATTCAATTCAAAAATACTATTCACACAATTCATAATTATCATGGCCCAATATTAATTTGTTTTTGATGTTAGATAGGTACATTTTAAGGTAAAATAATAAAACAGTCACCATGTTTCCCAGCCCAGAATTCTTATCATATGCAGATAAGATTATTATTATAAAAATATTGATTTACCAATTTTATTTAAAACCACGCTTGATTAAAATTTTAATAATTTGATAAAGTCACTATATGAGAGACAATAGCTAATTAAAACTATACTATGGTTATTGATTTCTGAATTTCCACATACCTTTCAAACTAAAACATGCACTATATGTTATCATAACCTATAAAATTAAAATTGTTTGTTTTTTGTTTATTATTAACTTCCATGCTATATATAATTTTTGATAATTTTGTAACAATACAAATGCAAACAAGCAGTGTTTAACTTTCCAAAATAAAAATCAAACTCACATTTTGCAAGTATTTCTTTGCAAATGATCTAATGTTTTATCTGTGAAATAACTATTGCACTTTCCTAATAGCTCCTTAACCATATTCATATGAAGGTACTTCAATTCAAGAAGAATGATACACTATAATATCTTACATAGCTATTTCAGTGTAAACTTTATGAAATTACATTGCCATGCACAGTAACAACACCTTATGAATCTGATAAATAGAATCTTCAAAGATGTATCCATATAATAAATAGGCATAAGAATGAATAATAACATAATTATTTTGATGATTTAAGCAAAATAAAAACACATTGCATATTCACCTGTTGAGTAAACAGATTTATGATTATATTTGCAGCAATATCTTACCAAGGTCTTTACCACAACATAAATAGGCAAACAAACTGTCACTTGTAAAATCACTTAAATATATTTCAATTCATTAAAATATTATTCCATTGGTGATTCAATATTCTTTCTATTTAGGAACTTCCATACAAGACGCAAAGGATTTACAGCTAGCTTAATTAGTCATGGAACACTGAGAAAGGTCCATAAAAATATGAAGTAATACCTATCTCACACCTACACAAAGTATGATGCAGAATGAAATGTTAGCTTGACACGACATCGCACGACATCGGTATGAAAAGCCTGTTGTTTCGTAATGAGCACGTAAATTGCCTAAACTTATAGCAAATACATAATAATAACAATTTAATATAAGTATACACCAACCTTAATAAAACATTTGTCCTTCCGGTGAATTTATGATAGGTGCTAATCACGGATCGCCAATCGACGTTTACCGAACTTCCCAAATGACACAATGCAACATACACACTTATCACTTTTTGCAGTTTATATTAGGCCAGTAGCAATTTAAGACCACAGAATGGTCGCTCCAATATTTCAGTGTGAAATACACATGCACGTAACGGATGATTGGTCTTGTTCAATGACAGTTGGGATCGAAGTATCGAACTTTACAGAATAACAACACTGTAATCTAATCACTCCTTTGTTGGAAAAATCACTAGTGGAAAATTCTCTTAGTCAGAATCAATAACTTTTTTAACACAGAAATCGGAAATGTTGAATCTAGATAAATCACATTAGTATTTCCTAATTTTACCACCCAGCTCGTTTGACTTACAAAGTAAAAGATACCTATCAACCTACTGTTTCTACAGCGCACACACCATTCGTTAATTCGTTTCATCCATCAAATGGATCACCGATCAACGAAACTACCACTCACTCACTATAGTCTATTCTGTGAAAAATTATACCATACCACTACCACACCTGACACCACCACTTAGCTAACCATAGAGTAAAGATTGACAAATAAAGGTTCCTAAATGAAGAAAATATCAATGAAAACATATTACAATATAATAGTTAAAATTACAGATTTTTATAGTTACTCATTTTAAAGCATGTTATTTTGTATTTGCTTAAACAAGAATTTACTTTCGAATTTCAGACAGCAAGCTTCCTGTACGTGTAGGTTACTTTACTCTTTGGCAAGCTCCACCGAGCGGCACGGCTTGCACTTGTTGTATTTCGAAACTAGTTTTCCAAATCAAAATCCCTATAATTGATGTTAGGGCATGTCCGTATATTTTAGGCATTAACTCAAAATCGGGAAGAGAAACCTAAAAATTGATTATTGTTTAAATTTCTATTCTTTGGCAAGACAAATAATTGTAAACCGTAGTTACGACAGAGGTCACCATGATCGCCATGAACGTTTTAAAACCCTTTTTAATGTTGTCTATGGTTAATGAGGTAAAAGTCATCGTAATGAATGAACATAATATTATAGTGTTGATTATATTTTCTTGAAAGTAAATCAAAGTTTATTTCAGATGCGTATTAAAGTCATCTGATAATATCAAAAAGTAATAATCACGCATCAATAGTTTGATTTTAATTCATAAAGGTGGAGGCAATGGGTCGAGGATGCTCGTGGTAAACGTTCATTTCTTTTTTTATTTGGGGGCACGGCAGTGCCATGCCAAGTCA
Source organism: Epargyreus clarus (assembly GCF_041222505.1). Classification (NCBI taxonomy): domain Eukaryota; kingdom Metazoa; phylum Arthropoda; class Insecta; order Lepidoptera; family Hesperiidae; genus Epargyreus; species Epargyreus clarus. Next base: position 9,282,218 of record NW_027332233.1, read on the forward strand.
AGCAAAAAACAAAAAAGCTACACGGCCGTACCTTTCTTTTTTAGAAGCAATTCAAGCCATTTTCGACCCCCACTTCAACTTCGTTCTATATAAAACTAGAAGTCTGAATTCAGTAATCAAGCAAGCACAACAATCAAGTAAACACGGTATATTTCAAATTTCAAAAGGTAGTTTAAGAATTTTACAGTTACAGTTACAGTACCTAGATTACAGTTAGCAACACTATCATATTGAAGTCGATTTACAGTAGATTATATTGCCAGAAATTGCATTGAAAGAAAGAACACTAAAAATCACAATCACGGCCGGCGAAGATAGCCTACCCGCGCCGCGGCTTCCACGCTTCTCGTCCGTTACAGAAAAGCGCCACTTTCTTCCAGGCAACCTTTGCGTTTCATTCCGATATCGCAGGTATACACACAAACCACGTTTTATTTAACTTACGCAAATTATCATCGCATCAGTATGGGTATAAAAATTTAAATAATCTTTATATAAATCTATTTCTTTAGAAAAATAATGGCTTATAATTTATTACTTAATTAAAAAAATCTTTGAGTGCGGCAGTAAGTGTGAGTAAAAAAACATGTCTTTTTATTCGTTTACTCGATAGCCGATATACATTATGACTCATTATGTGACTGCGTGGAAAACGTCTTTTCTTCGACATTTATCGTCTCTGAGGTAAAATCTACGATTTATCAAGTAAATTGTGGTAAAAATAATACGGATAAACTTCTGAAAACCCCCCACCTCCGATCGATTTGAAACTTTGCACAGGCCTTCCTTTGGATGTTCGAAGACAACTCCTAAAGAGATTTTTGGCGCATACCAATAGTTTCCGAGAAATTGCATTTTGAAAATTGGATTTTAGCACGCGCTTTATATTTATATACTGTGGAGTTTTCTATAGTCGGTACTGTAACTTTCCCTGTCCCTTCTTAACCTAGCCAATTATATAGTATTTCATATAGCCTCGGGATAAACTTCTGAAAACCCCCCACCTTCGATTGAGCTGTAATTTTGCACAGGCCTTGTTTATATTAATATAATATAACATTTTATAAATGTGATCATCAATAAAGGTAAGGTCTGGATTTGACCCACCCGCTCGCATGTTATGACAATATGATTTGCCGGCCGCCGGTCATCTCCTCTCATTCACTCGCCGAGCGGCCATAGTAAAAATATGGACCAGTATGGAAACTCCCTACAAGCGTTCGAAACGACACACACACAAACATGCGCCTGAAAACAACTAAGCCTGTTGAAGTATAAAGGAAAATTTAATCACCTTCACCGGTTTACTTCTGTAATAGGCATACCTACGTGATTAATATCGTGCATATTCTCCAGATCTTGTATTTCATATTAATTATTGTAGATAATATTACCTACGCAGGTATCAATATTACATTGAGTAGCTAATAAGGATCGGTTCCCTAATATGTGACTAATATCCTATAATAGGTGTCGTATCATAATATACGAATACGCAGGTATCAATATTACATTGAGTAGGTAATAGTGATCGGTTCACTAATATGTGACTAATATCCTATAATAGTTATGGTATCATAATATACGATAGCTAATATATTCAATAATAAGATTACGTAAAAAATAACCCTAATATAACATCTCTAGCTAATAATTTCAATAATAGGATTACGTACAAAATTTAAAAATAACCCTAATATAACATCTCTATAAAACGGCCCATAAGGCCTACAAAAATACGCGGCTAAAGCCACGGGTTATTTTAGCTTCTTAATACGGAGGATTATATACTTGCACTAAATCTGGTCTTACCAGCTTTAATAGTTTCTACAACGATAAGTCGTTACCGTGTTTCAGATCTTGGTACACTGACATCTATCGGATTGCAGTATAAATTTTGTGTTGCCAGAACGCAGTCTGAAAATAGTGTGACCAAGTTTCTGCGAATTCAAAAATACTAATATTAAAACCATAAATGTGAAACAACATCTGTATTTTTATTGCACACATCTTAATAAAATTATCTTTTAATTAATAAAATAACCTTACTATCACACGACATTTTAAATTAAAATAAGAATCAAAGAAGTTATTAAAAATTGATATCATTAGGGCATAGAAACACATTATATGCCCCAATACTTTCGGTTCAATCAACCAAGGTTTTTTTCCATAGTTAGCGTGCAGAATTTGATAAATACGATTACTATGTGTGGAAGCGTTCATAAATTTCTGTTGACTATGACATGCACGCCGCTAAATTTCGATTGTGTCCCTGCTGACATCGATGTTACGATGTCTTATTTAATGCAAAATCGATATTTTAGTGTCATAAATGTATGACACTAAAATATCGATGGTCATCGAGCATCCGTAACGCAAGGAAAACCTGAGGCTACTCCGATATGAAAGGTAGATAAACTCATGTCATAGGGATTGCGGCTGACCCAAGGGCATCTGTAAGGTACAGACCTCTGCTTAGGTCCTCTAGCGGCTTAAGGGAGGGCAGAAGGGGCGGTACGTCCCGGGCCCTCTATCCTGGGGGCCCTCCAAACACAGTTGCTAAAAAAGGTCGTCAGAACCAAACAATCTATGAAATGCCTATCAGTCTGCGAAAAAAAGGTCACCGAATCACAGGCAACTTTTTACACTGGGTGCCTCCATTCAACGTTCCGCCCTGGGTCTCCGACGACCTTAGCCCGCCACTGCTTAAGTCAGTTATGCTAATGTGGGGCACAGGGGAGACAACTGTGCAATGCAGGAAATGAATCGCGTCGCAATAGTAAATTGTATGACTACACCTGCTCGCAACGTCTTCAGAGCGGACTAGCAGTTTGGCGCGGACTATACCTCATGAGGGCGCCTGGTGCGGTCGCACCGCTCGCGCCGCCCCTAGTCACAACGATCAAAGTGGCGGAGGCACTATCGCCACAGCGGTTTCTGCAATATCAGAGGTGTTAATCCTTTTTTTTTCTCGAGTGGGAAATCTACAAAAGGTACCCAGTGCCGTGGAAGCGAGACGGGGTTATGGGGGTTTTTTACCGCACTAAAACCCCCCCGGTGGCCGTACTCAGCGTTGTGTAGAGGACTCTGGGAATATCCCAAAGGAACGTAATCGGAGTCCTCTCGCAGCCCCTGCCCCGTCAGGCTCCGCCCAAATGAGATTAAATCACCACACGGTCCGATGTACACGACGGTATGCGACCACACATACCGCCGTCCTTCCCGGGGTCGTTGGCCGGGCGGTTCGAGCTCCCACTCTTACGGCCCGCAACCCCGAAAGCCCCTTTTAGTCGCCTCTTACGACAAGCAGGAGATACTGTAGCCCTATCCTGGTCCCGGAACTACAGGGACAAGAGTCGATAATCCCAGCCGTCTTTTATCTAAAAGTGGTAAATACGAGGAAACAGGAGACAAGTTTCACGGAACTTAGCCCTAACCTAAATTTTTTTCATCCCTTGCCTCGAAAAGGTCATTTTAGATCTTAATTGACTTAATTCTTAATTATCTTAACTTATAAAACGGTAGAGGTGTGACTAATATTAGTGACAGGTACAGGTATTATAATACAAGCCATGTATATTCATATTAGGAGAGGCGAGTATAGCGTAATAGGTTACTAGATATTAGTCAAATAATAGCGACGCGTAATAGCGAGGCGAGGTTATGACAATATGATTTGCCGGCCGCGGTTATCTCCTCTCATTCACTCGCCGAGCGGCCATAGTATAAATATGGACCAGTATGGAAACTCCCTACAAGCGTTCGAAACGACACACACACAAACATGCGCCCGAAAACAACTAAGCCTGTTGAAGCATAAAGGAAAATTTAATCACCTTCACCGGTTTACTTCTGTAATAGGCATACCTACGTGATTAATATCGTGCATATTCTCGAGATCTTGTATTTCATATTAATTATTGTAGATAATATTACCTACGCAGGTATCAATATTACATTGAGTAGCTAATAGTGATCGGTTCACTAATATGTGACTAATATCCTATAATAGTTATGGTATCATAATATTCGATAGCTAATATATTCCATAATAGGATTACGTAAAAATAACCCTAATATAACATCTCTAATATAAAATTAAAAATACTTACCTAATGAAAAACCTTACAAACGCACTGGTCGCCCCTACGATTTTTGAAAGTTCTCCTCGATTTATCTGGTCTGCCATCATCAAACCCTGATTTCCTTATAATGGAAACCTTGGAAATGTCTTCTTTCCAACAAAAAAAACATCAAAATCGGTTCATAAACGACGAAGTAATCGCCGAACAAACATCAAAAATAATATATACGGTCGAATTGAGAAACCTCCTCCTTTTTGAAGTCGGTTAAAAACTTATATTTATAAGTACTCCAATGCTATTCCGGCAGATCCTCTTGTCGCGAATGCGAAACATTAGTTGCGCCGGAGGCGATACTAACGCCTCTAGTGTCAAAAAAGGTTAACTCGGAGACCGATTTCGGTTGTCATGGCAGCGGCCGTTATATATGAATACGTTGGAGTAAAACTGTGAGTTGATTTTAATATTTTGTACAAATATAATCAGTTTATGTTATTGTGTGCTATCCTCAGTTGGTAACCGATGCGTCGGACAGTTTGTGAATAGTATCAGCATCAATATCAGTATCAGTCATGCTCTGTCTCAGTATAATCAGGCGAGGCACGGGGTGGCTAAAGGGGAGGTTGGAGGCCACTAGGGGTTGAGACCCCAATTCAGTATGATCAGTAAAGGCATCCGCATCCGAGGATGTGGATGATATCAGGCAATCAGGTTGAACCAGCCCTGTATTGCGTTACTTTATTATCAGTGTATTCCTCGTATTTATGTTTGTACGTGTGTAACCCAGTGCATTATATTATTATCATTCAAATTGATTCGCCGTGTACTCCTTGTGTGAACATATTGGCGACACCTCTTACTAAAAGTAAAACAAAATTAAATCCTTTTTAATGCAAATCGGAAGCCCAATGGATACAATTACAAAGTTAAATTGAAACCGGTACATGCACGTGAAATCAAAGCCTTAAAAAATGATGAAAGGAAAAAGGAATTTCCTTAGAACTTTTTGTTTGTCATAAAATATTACAATGTATATACTATTAAAGAACCTAAACAGTAGTATTTCTCTGGAAAATGAGATACGGTGAAATCTAAATAACTTTCAAAACCAAGTACAGTGTATTAGGATTAAATGGTACACATGCCTATTATTGTATGCTCTATACAAGCCATTGTTCAGCGGATGCCTGACTCATTGGTCAACGAGGTCAACAAACCTGCTTTGAGAGAAATGGGTCAGTGGACTAGGCTGGTACCTGCATTTGAACCTGAAAAAATACATTGTGCTGGAACATGTTCAAAACGTAGTAGGTAAACACACTATAATCGGTATGAGATAGATACCTACTCATCATTAATCCGTCATCGAAGCATGTTTTAAGAATTCTATGATTGACCAAACATTGAAAATATTGGCTGAGGCTTATTGAGGATGAGTCGCTAGTTAAAGCCAGGCTCCAAAAAAACCTACAACACCGTCGGCGGGTGGCCTGCCTTGCGGTTTTCTACTGAATTCATTTTGGGGAGCGTGCGCAACAGGTTCACGATCTAGTACCCCCAGCCCCATTCTACCTTCGGACATCTAGACGTACGGCAGGCTACCATCCCTATGAAGTCTACCTTCCTCTGGTTCGGACGAAACGTTTTGCTTCGTCATTTCTAATACGAACCGCCAAGGAGTGAAATGCCCTGCCGGCTTCTGTATTCCCCGATAAATATAATCTAGGAGTCTTCAAATCAAGAGTGAATAGGCTACTTCTAGGCAAGCGTGGCACAAAAATCAAAGCTTACCATCAGGTGAGATCGAGGCCAAACGCGTGCCTATCAGCTAATAAAAAAAACAAACCATAATATAGAAGTACAAGCCGCACAGAACACCACGGGTAATTTATTTACTTTATTATTAAGTTAACTATATTCACTCAAATTGTTAATTTTATAAGCCATATTAATTAGGTTTATTATGAATATCATACATCTGTGCTGTTTTGTTGTAACCTAATGTTGTAGGTACGCATTAATTTATTTTTAAAAGTGATGATTTTCGTATTAAAATTAAAATGCACCAATATCAACAGCTAATAAAAAGATCTACCGTTCGGTGTCGTTATAATTAAATAGGTAAATTCGTAAAGGTAGGTTAACATGTGAGTAATGCACTGCAAAAAGACCATAATGAGTGATTATTTTAGACGGGCACATGAGGCAGAAGACACCTACTGGCCAAATGTTTCGGACAGTGTCAAATGACATTTCGACGAGTCCAGAAAGATTTATTTAAGTAGCTAGACAAAATTCCCCAGAGTATCGCGCTTGTAAAAAATAGAAAGTCCAAATGATGAACTTATCTAAATAGAATCTATTACTACATTGTCCTGGTCAGTGACAAGCCATTCCAGAAATTATTTCACTTTTACAATACCTAAGTAGGTACATGATGTATAATAATAAAAAACTCTTAAGTTGTTTTAAATACCTACCTAGTCACTTGTCCTGTTAGTTACAGTACCTACGCACTTGCCTTATATTTTTTCTTGTGAATATGTAAAGAATACTGATCGTTTCGTCTCAAATTTTGAACATAAAAATAAATTTCTGTTCAACAGTAATCTATTTACATCGTCTGAAAACGTAGATAGTAGCGTGCCAATGTGGGCGATACGGAAGGTCGCTATGATACAAATTATTATAAGCTGCTTACATGTATATTTTACCTGTATATTTAAGTAGCATTGCATTATAACAATTATTAACATAAATATATTGATGTTGGATAGGTGCAGATAATACCTGATATTTACTTTTACACTTTATTAAATAAGTAACTAATTACTAATGAACATGTTGTGTGCTTGACGTGGACGTAAGACATGTGAAATATTGTTAATTAATAGTATTAGGAACTAATGTGAATGGGTGGATTAAGTATAATTATTTTTTAGAATGGGTACGTCGTATCTACACCATGACAGAGCAAGCAAATAAACTGAGTACGTCGTCTATTTATGAATCGTAGAAGTTAAAAAAAGAACATTTATTTTTAGGCAAATAGACAAATATATCGAGTATCTTCCCATACGATATTCTTATTATAGATTAAGCCATACAGTGTAACGGCACCTCTTATATTTAAAATTGCTTGTAGATATATACATGATCAATGGATTCGTTTAATTTTTCACATTTGCATGTGTAGATTTATATGTCGAATTCTGTTCATGACAATAAAATTTAATATAAATTTTATACATCAAGTTTAAATTCATTATTCTGTATTTAGTCTGTTCTTCAAATATTTAAAACCTTGAAAAGTCTCGTCGCCATTTTTAATACTGATATGACGTCACTTCGACAGTAAGCAATTTTTTGGGGTGGTTGTGACTAGAACTAGACGGTATTACAGTGTTTACTAACGTAACGACATCGAAAGTGAAACAGAATTACAGCTTAACTATATAGTATGGGCAATTACAAAAATGTTAGGGCACTCTTCTATTTTAAATACGAATAACAATTCTAGTATTTAGTTTATTTCATTAAGTACCTTTTATTTAAAACACTTTTCACACCAAGCAGTAATACCCATTTAAGAAATATTAAAAGTTTTCATTATGTTTAATAAAATGTCATTAATATTTAATATCTATCTACTTTAGTATAGTCAAGAAAAATGAATTACCTACTACACCAATAGGTATCTGGGATTCCAAAAATTTAGCTATTACTCACATGAAAGTTGAAGATTTCTCTACCAAACACATTCATCATTTTTATATATTATTAGTGAAAGTGCGAATGTTCGACCTTCTATATAAATTAAATAATTGGCAAGACGTGAATCGTATGTTCATTATAGGAATTGACGAGCGTCACGTATACCGGTTTTATACTTTCATCGTTCTCCAAGATTCAATTAAAATAGTAAGACCTAGTTTACAATGTTCAATTACAGAGGAGAGAGGAACAACCGGCATGTTAAGTTGCTTTAGCAACCTATGAACAGAATGGGCACCTGTTACCTTTATCTAGTATGCGTAACGCTTAAAATATGCATTTTGCCTTACAATCACCACACCCTTCAAACCAATGCGCCTAAAAGGCAGAATAGGCGAGGCAATGGTCCACTGTTCCCACGTGCCACTAATCGTGCTCAACGACCATAATCTATCATCGTTGAAATGACGCATCCTTATAAAAGCGTAGGTTAACCTTTATCTCTAATGTGCAGCTTTTATATCGTAAATAACAGTAAAAGTTTCTGAACCAGAAAATATTTTACGAAATCTCCCCTTAATTTTCTCGTCAGACTTACCTATTTAAGGTAGTACTTATAGAAAACGGGTTCGCATCATGTTAAAAAAGTAGAGAGTTAACTAGCTTGAGCACTTTCAGATGATCAGATGTCTTGCCATAATTCCAACCTGCACTAGAACTGTTATGTTCGATAATAGGATCCAATTATTTCTCGTCACACTAAAGTGAATCACGCTTACGGTTTCAAAAGAGAAAAATAAAAAAAAATGTGGTCAATAAAATTTATTGGAAGACATAGTTTGAGACACGCGTTTTCGTTATAATTTAACATTAACCAGTTGACAACATTCAGGCAAAATACTCTTTATCTATAAATCTACGAAAAAATACAATAAATTACCATTTAATTGAGATTTTGGAAGACATGGTTGAGGCACAAGCGATATTCAAATTGAACAATATTTGCTTAAATGTAACTTTAAAGTTTATTTTACATAATTTAAATTGTAAATACGATTAAACAATATAAAAAAAATATTAAAATATTTCTAAAATATAAATCATATTACGTTTAAATTAGAGTAATATGTAACATTTTATAAATAATGTTATCTATGTATATCCTTTTCTCTAATTAACAAACGCTTTATTAATACTGGTAATGATCATAAAAGAAATGCAATCAAAGCAACTCTACGCGCTTCAATATCATGACAAAATATTTGTTTAGAGTTCTTTCAGAGTTTTTCTTAAAGCGTCCAAATAAATTTCAGCATGTTTGGGTTGGAAGACGAGAGCTGGCCGCAGACGTATTGCGTGGTCACCGCACACTCCGCCCAAAATACCTGCATTTGAAGTAATCGTTGCGTATAATTTTAATCTATTAATATTATTTTCGTGCACTGTAGACGCTCCGAGGCTTTTAATGACAGTAAAAAAATGCAAATATCTAAATAGGTATAATAATTGTAATAGCCCCACAAATAGCCAAAACCACACCATTGCCAACTACATAATATATTTTAGTATTCGAATAAAAGTGGAATTAATAGACTCGTCATATATAATTTACTCATTCGCAAGCCTATTATAATTATCAACGCCTACTCGTAATTTCAATGAATTTACTTTACAGCAGAAATATAACAGCAATATGTATTGAGTAGTTAGAATAATTGACAAAGACGCATAGCTAATCGCGGTGACATTACTATTTTGAAATACCCTTTTGTGTTGGAGGTCCATGTCCAGTATATTCTGATGTAGTGAATATAGAAAGCTAAGGACAGATGACTAGATAACCTATTATGGCGAAGAACTGTCCGCGTATAACCACGTTGAAGCAGACGTTATTCATAGTTCGACCAACGCGAGGGTGTTCTATCCCCCACGGAACTGATAGTGGGTAGCAATGACATGTTTGACCGAAATAATGGCTTAAATTATAATAACTCTTAAGTCTCAATTAGTCACGTTCCAAGATTTGCGTGGGCTGTTGAATTATTTACGTCTTGAACAAACTTACCGTTTGGTCTCAAATTATTATTTATTTTGTCGCGTACTTCAGTTGAGACTGCGTTGAAAGCCAAAAATGTGCCACGTCCTCTAACGCTGTTGATAATATTCGGAAATTCCTTCTCCAACTGGTGAAGCCCGTCTTTAAGGACTTTTCCCGATTTATTCACAACTGTCAGCAAGTTCTCGTTCTTGATAACTTTTAAAACTTTCTCTAAGAGTATTAACTTTCCCGGGTCGCCCATCCAGGTGTTAAATACTCTGTAGGCGTGTGGTGGCCTGGAAATATGATAAAAAATAAATTTACCAAGTCTGACATACATCTAGAGTACTGAACATCAGAGATATGTACCATACGTAAGATATATGTTCTATATTATGAGAATACAGATCACATGGAATATAACGATACCATAGAGCCTCTATCCCTAGATTTAAATACCTACATTACTTCAATCTTCATTGACTCGGTTTACATGTTGATTATCTCTGGCAAACGCGCTTTCAAATAAGACGAATAATGTTCATAGGAGTGATCTATTTGTGTTTGACAGTCTTGCTATTACATCAATAAATTTCTAATGCCAGGCAATTGATTTATATACCAACTAGCTGACCCAGCAAACTTTGTACCGCCTCAAATTCTATGTATATTTCATATAAAATATAGCCTATGTTACTCGTGGATAATGTAGCTTACTGGTGAATGGTGAAAGAATTTTTAAAATTGGTCTAGTAGTTTTTGAGCCTATTCATTACAACCAAACAAACAAACAAAGTTTTCCTCTTTATAATATTATTGTAGATAAGTAACATTCAGTGTAAAAAAAAGGGCACGGTACTTGAATTCAGGGGTGAAGTAGAAGCCGCCGGTTAACATTTTCTTGCTGAAGGTGACGAGGTCGGGCGGCGACGGCAGCTGGAAGTGCTCGTGGCACCACATCTTGCCGGTGGGCCCGCAGCCGGTCTGGACTTCGTCTATTATCAACGCGACTCCATTCTATGGGCATAAATAAGTATAGATTAAACGGCTGACAATTCTGTTAGCCATTTAATGGCTGTCATGGTATAATTTAAGCAATGTACAATGGACATAGCGGCATGCGCAGTTAAGTGGTGCAAAACCACGAAATTGAAAAAAAAAGTGCGGAGAAATATCTTTTCATTCGTAAATGCCCTAAAAACTACATTTTATTAATTGTCAATACTGGTTACATTTCCTTGTTAGGAGTGAGTAGTCTTTACTAATCTATGTCTATGGGAAAATAGTTAAAAATATTACAGTTTTTCGCACGTTGAGTAAAATCGGTCGTACTTCCAGTGTCGCAAAATAACGCCATATATGAATCGCTAACTACGAGACTAAGAAACCGTATCAGTTTAAGGTTTAAATGTTGTTTTTTTTGTGTTTTTGTAGTGATATAACAATATTTTTATTGCTGTATTAGTGAGATGGGCGAAGTCCAAGGAATGATAGACCAATCCATGTTATGTAAATACATATGTATGATACAATGGAACGGGGTCATACTTCGACTTGATCACAGATGTGTTACTATCCCCGAAAACAAATTGAATCGCCTCATGTAGACATACTATAAAGCCCCATCAAGCAGAACATAGCGGGCATACTACTGCCGTACCTAAAAACGAATATGTTAGCTGTACCCACTATTTTTTTTAGCAATAAATACCTTCTTGCAGATTTTTTGTAGGCCTTGGAAGAATTCCGGGGAAGCTTCATGGTCACCACCTTCCGACTGAATCGGCTCCACAATAACTCCGGCAACTGGATTGCCTTTCTTTTTGTACGCTTCTATGGCGTCAGCAACTTGCTCAAGACACCTAAAAATAAATATATATTTATAGGAAATAAAATAATAAGAGATTACTTAGACAGGCAGGGAAATTTGAAAGTTGTTAATAGCGCAAATACCCCACTCTTCAGTGCACAAAAATATAATATTGCTTTGTTAATTTTAGCGTTATATGCATAGATTAGTAAAGATACTTCGCCGCCTTGAAATTGAATGAAGCCACAAACGTTCTTTTTTTTAATTCTTGACAAATAAAAACATTTTTAGAGAAAATTTACGAATAAATAACTAATATTGCGTAATTTACGTAATAAATAAATAATTATTTCAAATATTTTAGGGACATTTTAGCACGGAGACGTGGCAAAACTTTTCTACGCAACTATTTCAATTCTCAAAACTGGGTACATTTTCTTGTTAGGAGTGAGTAATCTTTACCTATCTATGGTTATATGATGTAGAACACACACCACAAAACAATTAGGTATTAGCAGCAAACACAAACATATTATTGAAGTATTTCTATGGGCATTTATTTCTTGGTCACAATAATAATGACCTTGTCTATAACTTTACCATTTTATCATATTAGCTTGTTTTCATTTACTTGAAATTATTTGTAAAGTTTGTCTTGCAATTATAAATATATTATGTTTAAATCAGCAAATTACGACACATGTTCAAACTTTACCTATTATAACGGTTTCTTATATTAAGAGGGTTCACTTTTGTTAACTACACAAATTTTCTTACTGTGTATTTTGCCGTTTTAGGTTACCTCTATTCTTACAATTCATTTTATAAATTTGCTTGTTTTTATGCACATTTTATTGATGTGTTCGTAATCTAATTAATAAACATTTCTTTTTGCGCTAATTTTACCTATTAAGGTAATACTTAAAATAGGTATATAAGAAAAACATATTACTCTTATTTTCAATAGCCTGGCTATATAGATCGTACGTTATTTAGTTTAGTTAAAATTAATTTAGTTTTACTTAAAGAAAACCCTTACGAAGCAAAGGCACGGCTATAGATAAAAAGAGACAATTATTGATTTATTTAAGCATTACATTATTATGACATGGCAACAGTCTTCCTATTTATTTGTAAATTTTTATTTTTACTACCAGAATAAGGTCACATGTGTTAAATAAGGAAGATAATATTAAATAAGGATTAATTGATAATTTTAATCAGCTGTAGAATTTTTTGCCATAGATATTTTATCAACAAGTTTCGATGATCGAGTGGTTTTTTGTCGCGACTCGCGAGATACGTCTCCTAGAAACTAATAGATATTAGATAGCCAATTGATTATAACGTATAATAACTACTAATAATAACTGAACCTTGATACAACGTAACAGGCAAATGATGATGCAAGAAAAATATTCTACAGTCGATTTGCAACACTTAAATCATACAATAATGATGGTGAGGTCAAAATAGTTGTAATGTATTATACAGTATTGCCACATCATAAGCACACGAAAGCCACACATTCACCAAGCGAAAGAGCGAGTCACCTTTTACCGTAAAACAAACAATAGAAACAAAATGTTTTATAAGGCCTTGTGTTTTCATTTCATTCAGTCGCTCAGTGATAATAGAAAAAAATAGATTTTATATATGCATACGTAAAGGCGATTAATTTGTAACCACTTCGGAAAAGGCCTTGTAAACGAAATATAAACATAGTTTCTTCTGTCGATGTCAGGTCTCCTCGTAAAACTGCTTTGAAATTTTGCAAACCCGCGGTCTTCTGTTTAATGAAGGATAAATAGTGAATAAAAAAAGTATGAAAAAAGAAAAAATGCGATACAAATATAGTGATTCAAAAAGTATACTTCTCATCTTCTTTCTTGTTCTCCCTTTGGTGTTGGTCTAATGGATATTTGTATCTGGGGAATGGCGCAACAGGCCAATCGAATGATGGGCAGTCTAATTTGTGTATCGGCTTCGATCTAGTCGTAGACAGAGCTCCAAATGTACGACCATGAAAACTACCCTGTAACCAAATAAATCTTTTTTTAAAGTAATAACCAATTATAATTGTAATGAAACAGTCATAAAAATTAAAAGTAATTAAAAAATATAACATTATGTTTAATATATAAAAATATACTAGAACTTTTAATTTTATACATATCCACTTATCAATATAAATCTTTAGTTAAGTATTCAATCAAATTAAATCTATGCTCAGTCCGTTTGTCCAGATTAATTCAAAAAATGGCTAAACCAATTTTAACCACATTTTCATTTACATTTCAGGCAAGTAGAGGACTTATCAATGTGAATATTTAGGGATCTTGCGGAAGAAAAACTTTAAGAAATTCGTCCAAAACTACAAGTTATGAGGTTAAACGTTTCACAAAAGATTAAAAATAACAAATGAATACTTTGTAATATCGAAAATGATGATGCAAGAAAAATATTCTGCAGTCGATTTGCAACGCTTAAATCATACAATAATGAAGTTGAGGTCAAATATTATCAACCACACGCGTAATATAACAATACAATGTAATATAAACAAAGATAACTTATCATATTTTTCGAATATAAGTACAAAGAAAAAAGTGCATAATACGAACATATTATTACGTATTTAAAATAAAAAAAAACACGATCTATATTTATCGCATTCGGTCATATAGTTTTTTTTATTAAAGTCGATTGTTCTAATAGGACAGGTCATGTCGATTTTTTTTATTGAATCCCAGTTGACTTTTCCTTCATAAAGAAATGCATGTTTTAAGTCGTTTAACCGTGTATGTAGTATGTACCAAAATAAATGTAATTTAAAATATAGCAAAAATGTATTACCTGGAAGGACAAAATCGAAAGATTCGGGGAGCCCGGCGGTTGATTTATCATGCAGGAATTCATTTCTTCTGGTGTGAAGTCTACCTTCCCACCACGTTCCTTCGTGCGGTACCATATGAAAACACACTTATAGGCATTTTCATTTGAACAGGAACCACACATCATTGTTGCGACATTTCCGACGCCAGCTGGGGCGACGGACATTAACACATTTTTCAATCTATCAGGCCAATCCATTGAAGGAAACACGCCGAGCGCTGGCCGATTAACAAGTGCTTTCTGAAACGTTTAAAAAATAAGGAAATTAATTCAGGGGTCTTTGCAGATCTCTAAATTAATTTTAATAAGAATTTGAGTAGGTAGTAAAATATATACGAGTGGCTATAATATTAAGTGAATTTAGGATATCGCAGAAAACGCAAGGAAATAATTAAAAATTCTAATATTTTTTATAATAAAAATACATAGTTTTGATTTACTTACAAGATTATGTGCATCCTGAAAGGCATTTAGCAGTTCTGGATGGTTGTAGCCGATAGGTACCGAGGATATTTGCGTGAAGGAGTCCAAAAATTCATTTCCATCGGCATCCACGAAATAATTGCCAATACTCTTGTCATAATCGGCAAATAATTGAACGGAACCCGCTTGCTGAAATGTACTTAAGTGATAACTATAATGTTTAACGAGAGATTATATTAACAAAAGAATACAAATTGTAAGACGTTATGATAATTTCAAGAACGTGCAATCGATATCTATTTTAATGTAAGGCGCTCGTTATTCATTGATTGATTGGAAAATCTAATTAATAAAATATTTTAAGATCAGTACGATTTTTGTGTAAATGTAAGTCTTAGGGCTCCTATACACTAGCATTTCGTGGTGTCCAATCTGCGAGGGCGTGATCTGAATTTGCTGAGCTAGAAAGCTGAATAATATAGTCCAGCCCCAATTTGGATATTGAAACTAAAAATGTTTTCTGGTAGTAAATGTAAACTATGTGATACAAATAATGAGGTTAATCTTTATATCTGTAATTCACACTGATTAAATTATGAGCTCATGCTGACATTGACTAGCACATTAGGTGCACAACAATTAAAAATGTGATGTGACCTTTAAATCCTGCAAAAAGTTTTGCACAGGACTAAATTATAAAACTAAATTACTTGTATACAACCAGTGAGGGCTTAGTAAAAATTCGTAAAAAATAAATTATATTAAAAAAAGCACAATCTATGAGAATATACCTAAAAAAGTGTTTGCTTTGTGATTTACTTCACTGCTACTTGGGCATTAATTACTTATTAAGACAGTTTCAGATAAGTAACATATATGACTGAATATTTAATCACATTTTCTACAATGGTGGCAATATTACTGTCCCATAGCTGAGCATGACTCTTCTGTCAGAGTGAATGGAGTTTAAATATAAGTCCACCACATAGGCCATGTGAAGATTGATACAATTCACACAACCACTGGTTTTCATGCAATTCATATTAAATTGTTCATATCATAATCAGCTCCCCAATTGTGACTTGAGAGCACATTGAAAGCACTAAGCTATCACTGGTTTTAGACATCCAAGACCCATTATGTAATATTTTCCATCCCCCATTATGCAGCACCACTAAGTACATCACTCTTATACATCAATATTTTATACAAAGGAGAATAAATTAGTTTTCCTTTTTACACTCACCTGTAAAGAATTGAGTTCCTGATATAATTGCTTTGTTTTAGGCCCAGGAACTGATGTTTTTATTGATGGCTTGCTTGGCTCACCACTGATGGCAGTAGATAACTGACATTGCAATTCTAAAATTAAAATAAGATTTACTTATAAATTCATCTATTAAAAAAATAATACTTCTATATATATTTAAAGTTATTCAGATTTAACAATAGAACAGGTTTACCTTTTAATAATATGTAGATTAAACTTACCAAAATTTTGATTATATAAGTTATACATCCAAAGAATTAAAAAAAATATATGTGTCCTTATTAATTTCGAATAAAATACTTACTTGTGACTCCAGGAAATGTAAGTTTCTTATAGAATACGCCAATTCCTTGATGAGCACGAAGCATTTTATAAGCCAAATCAGAATGTGCTTTTGTTAATCCAGCTGAAATATTTTTATATAGATATACTAATATACTAAAACCTACAGATACAAAGTGAAATCGAATTAAAAGTAGATATAATGTATTGGTAAAATAAAATATTAGGTATTCAGTATAATATAATAGTACTATACTGACGAACTCTATTTTCTTTTAGATAATTTATATATGAACGAAATTGCCAAGTCAATTTTACATACACGAAATGCTCCATACACTGCCCTCGCACTCAACCCACTTCAAACCCAATTTAAATAACAGCGCACTTACCTTTTATTTAAATTATCGTCGCTGTGACGTCGCTTCGCCTGATTCAGCTGATTGATTCTGATTGTCAGTGTGACATAATATAGCAATTGGCATTGGCAATTGCCGGCTGGGCGAAGCTGAGGGGGGCGAAGTGGGCGTATCGTTCTATCGACCTCTACTTGGCTACTTGCATAAAGGTTCGTTTACAAGGATGTCCACACTTACGTATACTATATCGCTATGTTTTTATTTTTCATTATCATAGCAATGTAATTATTGTATACGAAAAATTGATCGATCCATGTATTTTATGTTGTCAACGCCCAATACTTATATCCTGCAATAAAAAAAAATATTGTTTCATCGCAGTGATACTAATACTCCTCCTAGCCTTAGAACTTTGTTCCAGCAACGAGACAACGTTAATGACTGCAATTAATGCAGCTATATTATGCAACAAAATATAGTCTGCCAAAGTTATTTCGTATCTTATTTATGAATAATAATTTAAGTGTATTACATATTTATGTATATAACATATCGAATGTCTATAAAATGTTATATTAACAAAGATTGTAGAAGATTTGTACTATTGATAAGACTTGTCATAAATTAAGAAGAGAATATCCATAAAAAGTCTATGAAACCCACTACTCCTAAATAGCCATATTCAATTACAATCCTTATTGAACCAAGTTATACTAGATATGCCATTATGCTGAGTTTACATACTCACCGAGTACAGAGAAGTAGAAATACCTTGTGCGCGACATTTACAAACACTCGTTATTGTTCGCGTGTATCTAAATCTGGCATAATTTATAAAAATTCAAAGCCATGTAATGTTTTTCTTCATTTTAATACGACCTGTCCTATGTATTTTACATTTATACGCTGCGTCAATTATGAGCTATAAAGTTATATTATCTGTGAGATATTTTTTATAAAAGTCGAACTACAATAAAGTTGGGCTAAAAGGCAAAAAGCCAAAGCCGTACCAAAGCCAAACACCATTAAAAATATTATAAAAGTCGATTGTCATTACTGCCACTGTCACATGAATTGACAGTTGCATTTGCAATCTGAATCGTTTTTTTTGTCATAAAATGCATTTTTAGAGCCGAAAGAAAGAATATTATAATACCTTAGAGCCTCGTTTAGGGATTTATCTCTGTGAATGAAGCAAACAAACCGCAAGGACAAGAAATATACTACTATTTAACAAGATAACATATTACATATAATAAAATGCTTCATAAAGTTTTGCTTTCAACTGATGTTACTCTAGTTTGTTGTCAACATGCCTTGTCGACTGAAAAGGAAGAAATTATGGGCTTATTGATCGGAGAGGTACACAACTAGTGTTTTACGGTATTTCCATAAGTTAATTTTTACTGTCAGTGTTAATACCATTACTTTTAATAATTTGTTACTTTATTAGGTACATAAAGACAACTCACTGGTATCTATAGTATCTTCAGTCATATTACGACGTTTAGATAAGAAGCCTGACAGAGTAGAAATATCGGAAGAGCAGTTAGTACAGGCTACTTTGAGAGCGGAAGAATTGGCTGCAGAGGTGGGCCGCCCGTTAAGAGTTGTGGGCTGGTATCATTCTCATCCACACATCACAGTTTGGCCTTCACATGTTGGTAAGTTAAGAAGGTGATAACTTTTTTATAAGATTAAGTTGCAAACTAACATGCCGTAAACCAAATAGTAAGTAGTCACTGCTACCCACAGACATTTGTAACTCCATATAAAACAGAAGGTTTACCTGAAGCCAATAATTATAGATGTGTTGTTACTACTGAGGAATAACATAATGTACATGTACTTTTGTATCATGGCTGTTATTTAAATAACATGATTTCCTACATTTACACTCCTTGTTTTTGTAATTTTAATCTATATATGTGTGTAATTTTAATATATTATGTGTACATTTTAGATCTTGCAACACAATCAATGTACCAGAGAATGGATTCAAGCTTTGTTGGATTAATTTTTGCTGTATTTCTTAAAGACCAAACAACTAAAGCACCTCAAGTGAGTAACTAGAAACATGTTAAGGTTTATTACATAAAATTAAATGTTTAAAGATAGTCTATGAGAAATTTAACTGACTTCAAAGCAAGGGATTAGCCAAGAGAGATCACAACTCCTTAGACATTAAAAAAAACCATTAGATTTCCACAATTTTGAGTTTGCCTCCCCTTAGAAATGCAAAAACCAGCATTACTTACTGATTCATATCAGATTTATTTTTAAATTCATTTAGATTTTGTTGCTGGGAGAATGTATCATTACATATGTAATGGTCTTTTTTTTAATTTTTAATTGGTCTTTTTATCACATTACTGTGCAAACTATATAGTTTGCACAGTAATGTGATAAAAAGACCAAATTCAAGTACCATAACATTTGGATCCATCTCTGGATGAGAAGCTGGCGATACTCGTGCTCCAAAGAGAAACCAAAATCTATCATGTTCTTGTATTTACTACATAAAAATATTTTATTGATTCATAATATTTTATTCCAGATACAAATCACATGTTTCCAATCCATTAATGAGGGTTCTAATCAGAGTAGGAGAGAAATTGAGCTGGAAATAACAAATACTACTGATTCACTAATACTACATAATTTTCAGGCAAGTATGATTGTTAGCCTTTAAAATCTATATACTGTTATCGTTATTGTGTTATAAATTAAATTAAAGACAATTCAGTAATTATTTACAGGAATTACAATTATAGCATAAAACAAATTCTCTAAAACCTTTAAAAATGATAAGATAATAGATAAGATGACTTCACAGATACTAGCAAAGCTTCCTGAAATATTAAAAGAAGAAGAGGATGAAGCATACAGAATTGAAGCTGGGCAAGGCGATGTCATGGATATCTTAAATAAACAGCACAATACTGCTGTGCGTACGATTGCCATTGGACACATTGTGGAAAAGGTGTGAAGAAATGCTATTTTTTAGTTTTAAATTAAAAAAAAACTAATTTGGATTATCTTATATACTGTAGAGATAAATTTTATTCAATTTTCTTTATTTTAAAACATTATATGTTCTACATATTATACAGATAAAACTTTTTGGTACAGATCTACAACTAGGATATTTTGAATAATAATTACATACATTATGTTTACATAATTTTATGAAAAAAGATGAGCATGATTAAATTTACAAAGGAAAACCTGACCATCCAATAAATAGTTAATAAAGCAGTTGGAGGCTCATAAATAAAAAAAGACAGATTGAACAGTACTGGACTCTGTTTTAATTAAAGGTGTAGAAGGCGACTTGTGCTATGTAGTATCTGAATTTTGACCTTATTATTATTGATTGGTTGGTGTCATGTAATGATATTTTATAATTTTTCCTACAGATTTCCAGGCCAATGTTAGAAGCGCTGGTGGCAAGGAATGAACTCAATGCATTTCGATTGAAGGCTTTGAAAAAACAACACCAAGAGTTAATGAACAAGTTGGAAACCATGTCTTGCAGTGTGTGAAATAATAAATATGTATTTAATGTAATGATGACAATTACATATTCTGTATGAATGTTAACAAAAAGTACTTTAATAAATAAGATTTAATCACATAACTCTTGTTTATTGCAGTTTCTACATTACATCATTTTTATCAATCATTTCAAAACCATCTGAAGAATCAATACTTGATACACGCTGCCTTCTTTTATCTTCTCGTGTGTACACCATATTTACAACAGCTCCGCTTAAATTGGACAGTACATTGTAAGCTGCACCACTCCATGTGCTCACTGGTTGCACTTCCAGTGTTGATTGAAACTGTTCATGTTGCTGATCTAGAAAAGTTAACATATTAATTTATATTATATCTGATAAAAATTAACCTCATTTTGTTAGACATATCTGATAAGCCATAACATTTATTTCATCTCAATACCTCGAGGTATATATTCATCTTCACTTGAATCCGAGGTCTCTACATCTCTATCTAGGGAATGCATCTTGTCTGCTGATAAATTAGTTACTAAAGAACTACTATTATCTGAACTATCACTGGCTTCTTCAAGAGATACATCCATTGGCTTCCAATAATCTGAAACACATGGTATTACATATAACTGTCGCCTATTAAATTTAATATAATAAGGTCCCTGACAAACTTGCTACTTTTAGTATCAGTAATTGCCTCAAATGCTTGACCTCACATGTTTAAGCATCAGTTGCACCTTCATTTGGATATGATGCAACAACTAGTATTAAAATCTAATTGCAGCAATAGTAAGAAAAACATTAAATTTAAATACCACAATGAAACACAGAAAGTTACCAAAACATGTTGCAGAATTGTAATCACCAATTCTACAAGTATCATGGCACCATAAATATAAACAAAGAGTAATTTTATACTGATTACCTAAACTCTGTTTTTCATCAATCACTGGTTTGATTTCTGGTTCAATTGACAGTAAATCCATATTTGCATCTGATATGTCTGGAATAAGACCTTCCAGCTCGGCATCGGACTCTGTTACAAAAAAAATAACTACTGACATATAGTTAACAAAAAATGAAAAAGGTTTTTAGGTCTATCCATCTGTTAGATATACCACATTATTTTTTATACCATTGAGTTATCAAAAGTCAATCTTCAGTATGTAGAAAATTTTAAAGATTATTAATAGTGGACATAAGATTGTCACCTCACATGTAAGTTATGCAGCATCCACATCCTTTAAGCTAAACACAACTGCTTAATGCTACATTTAGGTATACCAGTGTTATCTCCCCAGTTGACGCATACTGGTTCTATCAACTTATAATCTATTACAAAATTCTGTAAGAAAATTACCTGCAGTCTGTTGAATTTTCCTTAACACCTTTGTGATTGGTGGTATAATCTTATGCAAGAAGCATATAAACATAAATAAGAAATAAATGATTGTATAACCACTGGTATATTTTCCTGTGAAGAACATCAAGCCCAGAAATATTTGGATTAACAGGAATGCCTGAAATTAAACATAATGGTATTTAAAATGAGCACAAGTAAGTGTTATTTTTAAAATGTGTAGTAAGTAGAGATTAAATTGTACTGCTTATAAATAAATATTGTTATTAATAAATGCTACTTTGTGTGGTCACTCACCTTTGTGTGGTTGATATCACGCAGATATATAAGATTGTTGCATTTTTTCGCCATCCAATTATTGAATTCAGCTGATGCTGATGATATTTTATCAACTTCTTGACGAGATAATCGCCTCAAACAGTTAGTTCTATGTTTATGTTTTAACCAGGCTTCGAAAGCGTCAATACTAATAACCATTGCACAAGATAAACATATAAATTGCAATAAGTTAACTTCCTGATAGACGCAAATACTGCAAAAAATATAGTCACGTAAGTTTACGTATAAATTATAATATATGGCTCAAAGAAACTCCTGTACTTACATAAATATAACGTGAAATAAGCAAATAAACAGCAAAGTCAGCCATAATTTTCGCCAGAACAAAATATCTTCAAGTAAACTAATAAAAGCAGCAAGTAACAAGGAACTTTGGTTCTTTTTATTTTCAGGAGATTTAGGAGAATTTCGTTTAAACATATTCTTTATAGATGCAAACATTTTTCCTTTTAATATTACACCATTACTATTAAATTATTAAATACAACGAAATACAATCATATAATTTGAACAATGAAATACGCAAAATATTTTTGTAAATAAATAATGCAAAATCATATGTAGAGACCGAGAGGTATTATACAACCATAGAGTAGACAAATTATTGTTTATAACTTAATTTCTCAGCTTTGGCTTCTTGTCTTTTAGCATAAGGTACTGACTATTAGAGCACTGACACACTTCGGTAATTTATTTTAAAATTATAAAATGTGTTGCATTTTCGATTTTAATGGTGGAATAAATTAAAGGAGCTCACTAATATCTATTTTTATGATTATACTTATTGTTGTTCTTCTTTTTATAAAAGTATCGTTTACTTTTGGATCACGTTTAAAATGTTATGACAAATAAATCTATCATTGTCTTATTCTTTTTCCATGTATAACTTTAGTGTATCGTATTGCTTTACTCTTTTTTTTCTACAGGTTAATTTGTGAATGAATGAAGATTGTCAGATTGTCATTATTTCTATTTCTACTTGTCATTTGTCATATTATATTAAGTGCTGTCTACTTGTCCAGTGTCTAGTCTACCAATTCTATTGTATTTTGTACTATATAATAGAAATATTTTGCTCGTCCATTACTTTCATATTAAATTAACCATTTTGAAGTATGTTTTAAGTGATAGTTTATTGTTTATTTTATTATAACTGTAACAATTTATCGTAAGCTGAAGATCATTGAGACACTGACAATTGTACAAAGTGAATTGTTTTTGGAAAATGTTGCAAATTGTTACCTTTTTAACGTAATAATGAGATGAAGTGTACTGAAGACAATATGTCTTCGACTATTTACGAAAAGTTTATAAGCAAAGAAGGCTCAAGGCCTTACAAATGTCTAGAACTGGCTACAAAAGTGTCTTTAAATCTGAGCCATTTTAGGAGAGATGGCAGATTTTGTGACATAGATTTAATATCCGGCAAAACAAAAGTTCGGGTAAGACTTTATAGTTTAATTTTTAGTTTAACTGCACAGCTACCATTAATACAACAGATTAAACAATAAATAGGTGTAATTATTTTAGTACAGCTTTTAACTTGACATATTTATATGAATACATAACAAAAGAAATGTTGCTGTGATTTAATAGAAAAATAGAATTACCATGATCCATTGTGAGTTTTGTATATGTTAATAATAATTCCAGGCACATCGGGTGGTCCTGGCTGCTAGTTGTGAATATTTTGATGCTATGTTCAGTGTTGGCTTGGAGGAGAGTCAGAAGAGTCATGTGGTGCTGCCAAGTGTTCCACCGGGCATACTGCCTTTAATCATTGATTTTATTTACACAGGTAATGGGACTACATTATTTATGTTTCAAAATATTTACTATCACAATATTTTATAACACATTATAATGCTTAAATAAGGGAGCTAGAATCTTTTGTAACATGAATCGGGAGGCTTCATTGCCGCATCTGTTTCTATTTTATAACAGCTGTGTCCCTGTATTCTAGTTTGAATGCTGTGGTAAAGGAAAGCCACATGAGGCATTCCACCTCAGTACTCAAGGGTAGCTAAGCGTCAAAGGCCAACATCAAGTAGAATTCCTATCTGATGTTGTTTACATGTGACAATAGGTGTCAATTGCCATATAACAACAGATGGCTTAACAGATTATTGCTACCTGTATATTATAGAAAAATAATAATGACACACATCCTCAAACATTAAGTATACTGAAAACTTACATTGTTAAGACTTTTGTAACAAGCCAATTTGTTTGTATAAAATTATTTGAATATTTAATAATAATTTATTCCTCATTATGTCAGGTGAAATAACAATTGACAAAGCCACAGTGCAACACCTATTGATAGCTGCTGACATGCTCCAACTCCAAGAGCTGGTCACTGTGTGTGGTGAATATCTGAAGAGGGAACTACATCCTTCTAATGCACTTGGGATTTACAGGTAACAATTAGTGATATTCTGCCAAAATATAAATTTTTATTGGAGATTTTTTTATTTTATTTTATTTATTATTTTTGCATATCTCAAGTTAAGGGTTACAAACAGTAAACTTAATGCCCAATGGTATTGAGATGTGTCTATTCTATACACTATATTATCTACACTAATATTATAAAGAGGAAAACTTTGTTTGTTTGGTTGTAATTAATAGGCTCATAAACTACTGGACCGATTTTAAAAATTCTTTCACCATTCGAAAGCTACATTATCCACGAGTAACATAGGGTATATTTTATATGATATATATTTGATGAATAGATTTTGAGGCAGTACAAAGTTTGCCGGGTCAGCTAGTAGATTATTAATGAGAATTTATTAGCATATTATACACATTAAGCCTTAGATCTTTCATAGCTTTACTTTATGCTACATACAATAATATTTTGTATTATCTTACTTATATTTCCTACAGTTCATTAAATATTAAATTGATTATCACCATAATAGTGACGTAAAATATAAATAACTTCAGATTTGCAGAAACACACAATTGCACAGAACTAGCAGAGGAGGCGTTATCACACGCACAAGCTAACTGGAATGTAGTGGCGAATGGAGAGGAATTAGTGGAATTACCACTGCAGCAACTTGTAACACTGCTGTCATCAGAACAACTCAAGGTTGACAATGAAGCACAGGTAAAAAAAAATTGTAGACAAGTTATCTCTAACTCTCATGTTTTCAGAAACATTTTGTAACTTTTAATTGGTTATTGAGGCTTATGACTTCATGCCCAATCTCTTGTAAAAGGCAACTTCTTGAGAAATAAGTCTTTATGTAGTGGCACATTTCTTCAATTGTAAGTCTTAAATTTTAATGCCAATTTTATGGCACACATACTCATATTAAATATAATAATAAATAGTGCTAGTACTTCTTCAATTTAACTATCCACAGTGGGTTTTGCTACCTTTAAAATTATCATTATTTAAACCAATTGCAGAAATTAATTAAGTCCAGAAGGTAATTATTATTGTGGTGTATTATTACATACATTAACCATTACAGTATGATGTAAGTAATTATTCCACAATTGTAGAAATAGCAGATTATGGTTACACATTGTTTTAAAATAGTAAAAATTATTTTCTGCTATAATTTTCAGGTTTTGTATCCAGCTATAAAATGGCTAGAACACGACCCTGCTTGCCGAAGGCGCCATTGTTTTGAAGTTCTGAGACATGTCCGATTGCCACTTATCTCGCCAGAGGTGTTGGACGACGCTATTAAAACTGTACAAGATCCATCCATACAAGTTGCTTTAAAGACAGTTACAGTTGACATGGTAATCAAAATTGAATTTTTGTTACACACCTATTAGCTTTCTCTTAATATGACTTTACTACTTAAAATCACTTAAGTTTGTCACTCTAGTTTAAAGGTGGTAAAAGGCTTTGTGATTCAACTCCGGCGGCACCACCGCCACACCTATTTCTGCCTCATAACAGCAATGTTAAACGCTGCTGTATTCTGGTTTGAAGGAAAGGAAAAAGTATTTCTCCTTTACCACACGGTAAAGGAGAAATACTTTTCCGAGGCGTTCCAGCTTAGTCTTCAGGGTTAGTGGCGCATCTGTGGCTGACCTCAGGTACGAATATGTGATCCTATCTGGGGACGATTACAGTCTATGGGCGGCAGTAGCCACTTATCATCAGATGGACTGCATGGTTGTCTCATGCTCCTATATAATGGAAAAAAAACACGATGCGTCTGCGTGGGCTAGTCGGCGTGGCTCTGTAACACAATGTAGAGTGGAAAGTGAACGGCTCTAAACATACGGACCGCATTTCAACTACAAATTGCAGTTCAGGTGCAGTTACTTTAACGCCCCGCCCCCCGCGTATAAGTGTGTCCCCGGTAAGTAGTGCGGGCGGGAGGGTATGGTGCACTTCGGAAGCAGTTTGAAAGCAGTTGACACGTCTGCAATTGAGCTGCAATCGGACTGCGCGTTTGGTTTGCAGTTCTATTGCAGTCGTGTCAACTGCATTCAAACTGCACCTGAACTGCAATTCGCGGTTGGATTGCAGTTGAAATGCGGTCCGTCTGTCTAGAGTCAAAGACGCGACTGTGTGTTTGCAGAAGAGCGGTCGCGGCGCGCTGGTGTCGCTGCTGGCGGAGCCGCGGGCGCGCGCGCGCCGCGTGCTGCTGGTGGCGGGCGGCTCGTGCCACGACTCCGCGCTGCACCCGCCGCTCTCCAGCGACCACACGCTCGCCTCCGTGCTCAAGTTCGATCTGCACAAGCGGTATGGTGGCCTCGTCTAGAAATGTTCTTGTCTTATTTATTAACTAGACCAAACGAAACAAAAACGGGAGTTACGAAATGTTTCAATTAACTTTCAAGGGATTCATTGAAATAAAACACTTTTTTGGACCAAGGTAAATATTGGATTTTCGTTTTTTTTTTACTTAGTTCTCGAAAGCCTTCTTCTGTCACTTTTCGATGGCTATAAGTTTTTTGAAAATAATTAAAAATACACATTGGATTGTATATAGATTTGCTAGATTACCAACATCTTTTTCAGTGCCACTGAGGGGCTCAAAACCATCAGGTCTTTCAATTATATAGGTTAAACGCTTTCAGATACTAGCTATATGCAAACACTCCTTCTGACAGTAACACATGACACATATATATTATGTTATTACGTTTATTTTATTCAGGGAATGGGAGGAGATGTCACCAATGAGAATAGCGCGAATCCAGCCAGGTGTAGCCACTTTGAGCGGACGCGTATTCGCCGTGGGCGGCGAGCAAGGCAGCCAGATACTCGCCAACGGAGAAGTCTACGACCCATCGGTAACTTGTTTATTAAAGGAATTTGAAGACACACGCATGTTACCCCCTTTCGCAAATTCATAATTTGATTAGTGCGTTTATTCACTCCTATGCGACACAGCTATATTTAAATACATACTTCATACATACATAATATAATAAGGCCATTTGGTGAGATGGAATACTTTGTGTATATTTGTATTGTTATATAAAAGTGAGTCGCGTCGCCATAGCAAATTGTAAGACTACATCTGCTCGCAAAATCTTCAGAGCGGACTAGCAGTTTGGCGTGGATTATACCTATATTGAAAATCGACATTGTCAATCGGATATTCGAACCAACATAACCAAACTACCACTATTTACAAACCATAACTATTTTACACACGAGCTAATGCATTGTTAAACACACACATTGCAGACAGACAAATGGTCGAACATAGCGCCGATGAAGGAAGCGCGGTGCGAGTTCGGTCTGACGGGGCTGAACGGCAACCTGTACGCGTTCGGCGGCTGGGTAGGCTCAGACATGGGCTCGTCCGTCGAGGTCTACGACCCTACCACCGACGAGTGGACAGTCACCGGACAGATGCCGGAGCCCCGGTTCGGCATGGGCGTTGTTACTTTTGAAGGTAACATTTGAATGAAAGTAATAGACGTGATACACTGGAATAGTCGAAGTGAAGTTAATAATGCACTCAACGGTTGCTGGAACACGACTGATCATTTACATTAAAGAACGCGCCGCGCGGCATTTCAAAAGCTAAGGGCGTGGCTTAGCGGCCTTTCGATACTTGTTTGTTCGCGCGACATGCCGCCGAGGGACTATTCTGAAGAGGCCCTAGTCTGTAGTGCGTTACACACAATTCCCTTTATATAATAACAATTCATAATATGGTGATTTTAATACTCAATAATAATAATTCCTAGTGAAAATTTAACATGATCAACAAATCGTTTTTAGGGCACTTTTTGATATTATGCAGTTGATATAAACAATTTAGGAAAACATTAATACATCAAGAATAATTTGAATTCGTTCTTTATTTTTTTGTAAAAAGCCGTGATGCGCCCATAGATTAGTAAAGATTACTCACTCCTAACAAGAAAATGTAACCAGTTTTAAGAATTGAAATAGTTGCGTAAAAAAGTTTTGCCACGTCTCCATGCTAAAATGTCCCTAAAATATTTGAAATAATTATTTATTTTTTGTGTGAATTACGCAGTATTAGTTATTTATTCGTAAATTTTCTCTAAAATCTTATTTGTCAAGATTTCAATAAAATAACTTACTAATAAGCTGTTTCTCGCTTCATTCGATTACAAGGCGGTAGAGTATCGTTACTAATCTATGTGATGCGCTTATGTTTTAGGTCTGATCTACGTGGTGGGCGGGTGCACGCACACGTGGCGGCACACGCGCGACCTGCTGTGCTACCACCCGGCGTCGCGCGCGTGGCAGGCGCTCACGCCGATGCGGCTGGCGCGCAGCCAGGCCGCCGCCGTCGTGCTCGACAACCACCTGTACGTGGTCGGCGGCAACGCGCCCCGCCGCACCGTGCTCGCCTCCGTCGAGAGATATAACTTTGATGATGTTAGTGTTATTTGTTAGTAGTTTGAAATTAGAATCTCTTGCGACATTTAGATTTTGGATACTCGCGAACGATTCGTCGAGTAACTCATCGAAAAATAATGAGTAAATTAACGACGCGCACATAAATGGCGGCATATTCTCACACCAAAAATCGATACTACAGAAAACTGCAGTTTACGTAGTGGTGAGACTGTAGTGTAGACTCGTGGGTGAGTTGATTTTTATACATACGAGTTCACATTCGCGGCTATTGGTCTTTGATCTCATGCATGTTTAGTCAAGTATAGTCCGCGTAAAACTGCTAGTCCGCTCTGAATGTAAAAAATGAATCGCCTCGCCGTAGCAAATTGTATGACTACACCTGCTCGCAACAACTCCAAGGCGGACTAGCAGTTTGGCGCGGACTATATTTTATTTAAAAGAGGATTATATAGTGCCAGCCTGAATATAGATAAAGAGAAACATAAAACGTCTAATCCAGTACGCATCGTCTTTCAGGACACGTGGGAGGAGGTGGAGAGCCTGAAGGAGGCGCGCGCGGGGTGCGCGGCGGGCGCGGCGGAGGGCGCGCTGGTGGTGGCGGGCGGCGACAGCGAGAGCGGCGTGGAGCGCGGCTTCTACCGCGCGCGCACCACACTCGCCTCCACCGAGATCTACGAGCCGCGCGACGGCCACTGGCGCGCCGGGCCGCCGCTGCCGCACTCGCGCGCGGAGGCGGGCGCGGCGCTGCTCTGACAGTGCGACCGCTTCGCGCTGCGCCTGCGCGCCGCGCTGCGCCGCCTCTACCCGCTGCCGCGCCGCCGCCGCTGACCGCACACGTAAATTGTCACGTCAGCATAGATAAGTATAGATATCTCACCGCCTTGCAATTGAAGGAAGACATTAAATGGTTTAAACGACTGACAGTTCTGTCAGCCATTTAATGGCTGTCATGGTGTAATTTACTCGGAACAATGCCAACATGGGCAGTTAAGTAGTGCAAAAACACGAAATCGAAGAAAAAGTGCGGAGAAATGTCGTTTCATTCGTAAATGATCTAAAAACTACATTTTTAAATATTTTTTAAACACGAAAATAGATGACAGTGACCATTTCTATTGTCAAAACTGGTTACATTTTCTTGTTAGGAGTGAGTAATCTTTACTAATCTATAGACGTCAGTTATATTTAAATTTGTGGTGAGCTCGGTTTCACAGCTTTCGGTTGAATGTACAAATACCTAAAACAATGTAAAAATCTGCTAATTTAAAGTTAAATCAATGTTTTAATCGTATATAAGTCAAGTACTTTTAATAACCTATAGCTGCTATAAAACACTCCATTTGTAGTGAAGAGCGACGAGCTTAATTTAATGTAAAGATACTTTAAGAGTGAACTCTACCTTAGAAATGCTGGAGGTGAAATTACTATACACAATTTCCAAGAATATGATAGAATAGTACAGAATCTACTCGTACTGCAGATGGCGTCTACTAAAACCTAGCATAAATATATCCGAAGTGATCTTGCATCAAAATTTTAGCTGACACTGTATTGTGTATTAATGCAATACAGCTATTACATATAATTAACGACATATCAATATCAATGTTTTACTTTTGGAACTACTTGTAAGAACGTAATAGTCATAAGATCGGATACAGGAAATCGTGATTGTTTACTGATATTATAGTGTCAAAATCAATATTAAACATTTAGAATTTTAGACGCCATCTCATAGTGAATGAATGTTTGTATGATCTTCTAGTATTTAAGTATAATAATTAAAACATCATTATTACTCTAATCGATCGTAAAACCAAAATTTAAGTTTAAAAGGGAGATTTAAATAATGTAGAATCTCAACTTTCAGACGATGGATCGTAATCAATCATTGTTATCCACAATATGAATTGTAGCATTCTATAATATTGAAATAGCCTAATTTCTAATATTTTAACCCTAGTTACAAGAAATAGGCTGTGTGAATATGCATAAAACCTTAGTATTTAATTATTTTAGTTTGCTATACATATAATTCCTATAAATATTAAGTATATAATAAAAAAGCGTATATATACTTATATGCGCACAAAAGAAGTTATGCTGCTTTG
Organism: Epargyreus clarus; assembly: GCF_041222505.1. Lineage (NCBI taxonomy): Eukaryota > Metazoa > Arthropoda > Insecta > Lepidoptera > Hesperiidae > Epargyreus > Epargyreus clarus. The sequence continues at coordinate 9,313,251 of NW_027332233.1, forward strand.
GCGTTATTTAGAAAATATTTATTTTATGCATTCAAACATATCTTAACTGAGACAAATAACTAATTTAGTCCAACACTAAAAAATATGTTACATCGATGCGCGCGACTGTGTCCCACATTAAAATTGCACTGATCTGTTTTTCAAACACACCGAAAGAAGTATAACTTTAAGATATAATATATAATTGTATTCACAGTTAAGTTGCATTTACCATGTATTTAACATTTTTGTTAATGACTTTGAAACAAAATTCTTAGGTAGGCGTTAAGTTTTATTACGATATTAAATATTGTAAAAATAGAGGAAAATGTGTTTATAATTATTAAGAATATAATTGTAAAAAATATTTAGATTTTATGTCAATGTCCACATAAATTGACAGGACGGTACTTTTAAACGGTATAACTATATAATAAACTGTAGATGCTTTAGATGTTTATGTAAAACAAGACTTAATAAAATTAACTAAGCTCCATTATATCAAATTAAATTTTTCGTAGATATAAATGTGTAGTACATTCTGGCATTGTTCCCTCACGACTTGTTTATCTTTATATAACATATTTCAGGTATACAAAAAAATTAGGCCAAAATGAAAACCTCCTATTTGTAAGGCGGTTTAAAATGGGTACCCATTTTTAATAAATACTTTACGAGAAGCTAATAGGATATATAAAATAAATTTCCACAGAATGTGTTTAATAAACATGCTTTTTGTTTAAAAAAGATCATTTGTATATATAAAAAAAATGTATTAAAGTGTTCATGGTATTATTTTCACGTAGGCTTTTGTAATTTAGGCACTAAATCAATTTTAAAACACACACAAAAAACATTTTAAGTTAAAACAGGAAACATATACGTTTTCGAACTATTGTCATGTTCTAAATATTTAAATGTAATAGTGAAATCGAACCATTTATTCTACAGTATATATTTATTTAGTTGAATTGAATACTTTATATTATAATGAAATAGTACAACAGAATACGATCCACCAATCATAAATAATATCACAATATGTTAAATATACATTTATCAGTATTTATATGTAATTATAGGTATCACAGATTTATTGAGATGCATTCAAATGTGAAATAGGATTGCTTCACTAGCTAAACATACATAAATAATAAAATACCCTTGGCTATTTCCAAAATACGAAACGAATATGAATTTGTTTGTATAGTTATAATATTTATTGTAGTGTTATTCATAAACTATTGTCATCGCTAATGCAACACTATATTATTTACTTATGTTAATTCAATCTCTGACCAATTTTGTAATGTAATCGTTTCTTTCTTCAAATTGTCGTAACTGTCTTTATCACTTGATATTTTTATACCTTGTTTATATAATTTATGAAATATATAAATTATTGAAAACGAAAACTGCATTTTTTCATTTATTCTATGACATCCGGAACCAGGTAATAAATAAAAAAGTAATACATTCAACATTTTATTAAATGTATATTACGTTAAGAGACAATTAAAATAAATAATTGTAATTAGCATAGTATAAACATAGTTAATTTCATAATAAATTTGTAGATAATTCTACTCTACCTGCTTTAAAAATAAATTTAGCTCTTCGAGCCATTATAGCATATTTTTTATAATTCTCAAAAATACAAGATTTTACATTTTTTTAAGTGAATTTGATTCGTATCGATCTATTCTATGAGCATCGGGGAGGTGAATTCTTTGATAAATAATTTTAAAGCCTCAAGTTAGGGTCAGAAGGTATCAGAGGAATAACTGGGTCACATGGAGACATCATAGCAGTTTACAATGTATAGGCAGGGAACTTTGCATCGAGAGGTCGAATAATCTGTTCGGCAAGGTATATTCGACCCAAGGTTCCCTCAAACAGCGAGGCGGGGCGATCCGGGCGGTGCAATTCAGTGCCGGGCCGCTCCAGCGCGCACCACTCCATGAAACAGTAAGCTCGGTATAAGTGAACTGGTTTCTGTGAAATAAACAAGATATGCACTTAAATAACCTTTTTAACATTTACCCTTGATGTTGTTATTGGTAGATTGAGATAATGATGATCAATTTGTCAAAATAAGTAAAATGACAGATTATTATATTAAGTAATTGAATTTCATTGATGTGGATAATATACAAATACACAAGTGTTATGTACTATGCACACATACAATGCAAATCTTGCTAATGGTGTTCTGTACGTAAAATTCTATGTAAAGTTTTAAATTGTACCTAATAAACAATTATTTTTCCTTTACATATGATATTTTGTTGTTAAGTGGTGCAGATATCGGACAATCGTACATTAGGTACATTTCTCTCCTTTGCGCCGCAAAATCGGGTAATAAAAAGTTAAAATTCACAATATTTGCAATTTTTTTTTGATTGATTTTTTTAACTAAAACGTTTTACTAACTATAACAAAGTAGTTTCTTGCAAAAATTACACTTATAATATACCTTTGTGACTTGATAAAGCTCCAAAAATGAATAAGCATTTCCGCTCACGCCATGGCAGATGCTATAACCCTTGGTACATATTCCTCGCTGCCATATTACTTCCCCACATAATTGGGCTATTTTTAAATACTTCTCTTCTTCGAAGACCTAAAACCAAAAATGTATTTTTTATTATTATTTAACTGTTGTCTTTCTTATATTTCATGAATTTTTCCCGATATCTTTTTTTCCTAGGAAAAAAAGATATTTTAAAAAACGAATGATGTAGTTTTATTTTTTATCAAAATCGGCCTCGTAACTCCTTTCAGCATTTTTCGCTAATCCTTATAGTTTCGGATTTGGCCCTGAAGGCCTATTTGAAAAATTCACTCTGTATATTAGATTTCGTATTGTATGGATTCAAGCATTCTTTAATATAGTTCCTGGGTTTTCCTTTTATATTGCTCTTTTCATATTCCGTTTACGCAGAATTGATGCTCGACAAATTATAAGCGTGATGCATAGTTAAAATGGTGAGGCATTATAAAAGTATAGGAAAATTGTCGGAAAATTGTTGTTGACATAAGTCATAATGTACCTTCAATATAATGTTAAACATATATTAAACATGTGAACATGCAAGGAAACTAACACTACTATTATATACATAGATGTGTGTGTGATGATACAGACCAATAATTATTTCACAGCACACTAGGGTCTTAAAAGTAAGAATGTATTATCATTTTATCAGCAAGGTTTTCATTACACGTATATTATAATAATTTTGGACCACTATTAGAAATTTATATTATAGGATCTAATGAACAACATACCTGATAAGCCAAAACACAGAGTGATACAAAACCAGGTGCTCCATGGCACCACTGCACCAGCCTGTCACCAGAGCTGCTGTTCAGAGATGATGGGAAGTTGCCACTTGGAAATCGTTGATTCAACAGCCAATCTAATGTGGGCTTAATAAAACTTCGTATCTCATTGGCATTGATATAAATACGAGCCTGTGTAGATTAAAAAAAAAATAGTTATATCTGTAAAAATCACTTATATAATTAAAGTTTATATTACTGAATAAACGGCCACATATAGTTGCGAGCCACAGCCAAGCCCTTTATGGGCGCATCTGGCTCAAAGGACCATTTGATAAGAAAACAAGCAATGAAACAGTTTTAGTTTGTGTATAAGTCCTAATTAGACATGCAGCATTCCTGAAATCACGGGATATTTATTTAAATGTTATTTTATAATGCACAATTTATAATGACACTTACTATTTATAAAAATAATAAAAACAACTTGAAACTAAATCACACCATAGTGTCAGATTGTATAAGGTATATTATATTAATAAAACAATATTGCTTATTGTTAAAATTCAACTGTAAAGAGTATTCTATTCTATTCTATGTATCATTACATAAGGCTTTTGATTATACCTGTAACAGCATGTATAGAATTCCTGCCACTCCATGGGCAGCACCCAAATATATCTTTCCATGCCATTGCCATAAAAGAGGACTCTCGGACTTCATTTCCCTAGAAAACTGCTTTCCAGATTTTATGATGGACGCAACCACCTAGAAAGACAATTATATTTTTAATAAAATAAAGAATGGCCAAATTACCTTTTAATATTGGTGTTTAACACATTGAGGTTCATTACTTTATGAAACACTTTTAGAAATATATTTCCCAAAATGAGTTAAATTTTATTTATATTTGAACTCTGTTTGCCATTTTAAATCCCATTGGCTCTTTGTAAAATTTTAGAAATATGAAATATATACCTTCTCAATATGATTTGATGGAATAATATCTTTTCCACTGACATGTTTGTTGACAAAAAGTAAAGCGTAGAGGTATCCAGATTTTCCATACAACAATTCATCAGGTGAATCTTCCATCTTTGAAATCAATTCAATTAACCTATAAAAAAGTAATGTAGCAAAAAAACTGGTGTACGATAACAATCAGCAATCATCAGCAACCCATTACTGTCCCACTGCTGGGCACGGGCCTCCTCTCATAATAAGAAGGATTAGGCCATAGTCCACCGGGCAGGCCAAGCGCGTATTGGTAGAATTCACATACCTTTGAGATTTTTTTTTTATAAATCTACAATCAGTAAAGAGTGCGAGAGTACGATCTTCGTCAACTCTTTATAAATGATATGTTATGTTTTTATAATATAGCAAAACAACATACAATCCTTCTTATCTCAGGATGTGAATTCTAATTGCCACCTACAATAAATGTGTTGCTACCCCAGGACTAAGTGAAAATGTCTTATAAATATAAATGTATCTCCCTTACTCCCACTCCAAACCAAAACAATTGTATTTTACCTGTTTCCTAAGGTCCTGTAGTCTGGTAATGTATTGGCATCACAACTGCCAAATTTATACGATATAACTGCTGCTATAGCAAGTGGGCCAGCATCTCCACATAGAAAGCTTATCCTCCTACCTTTGAGATCGTGTAAATTTATATATTGCAGTGCAGTCTTAAACAATTGACATAATTTAATTGGATACAAATTTAATAATAAATTCACTATTAATATTATATATGCATAAAGATTAGTATTACAATAATGTCGTGTTCTTTTTTGGGTACAATAAAGAATATTATTATTATTATTATTATAATGTCCTTAAATATGTACAGCACCATCTATTACCTCAATTAACAATAAAAAGAAAAAATGGGACAAATTAAAATATAAATGGGAGACCAAGTTCAAATGGAATAAAACAGCATTTTCAAATTTCAGCTTTAACAGATGTACACACAAGGAAGGAGCACAAAGGGTTTAGACTTTTTATAATAAGTAAAAAGAGATTTCCTGCCTTTCAAAACTAAAATTAATGACCAATTCTGACAATGTTATATAAAATAATAACAACATTAATTTTATTCATTACATGTACTTACTTGGAACATATCATGCCGTTTATCCCTTTTGTGCAAAGCACTCATTAAATAATATAATGCCCAACCTGCAGAGCCCGTGTACACAGTACCATCGTGAAATATATCCTCTACCTGCTTAGTTGTTAAATACTGCAATTTGTTCTCTTTAAAACTTTCCAATTTTTTTTGGAATATATCTGATACCTGGGGAGACAAGGAATTAATATGCATTACCCACAATATTTTTGACAACAGTTTACTATTTTATAGAATTATAAGATAATTTTTATGTTTAAATTAATTCAATATTTACCCCATCTTTAGATTGATTGAGAATATTACAAGTGCCGTCTTCATTGTAATCATTATATTGATTTTGGAAAGAACTTTTTGAAGCCATTATCGTATTGACTATAAAATTTAATGCATCTCACAATGATTTTTTATATTGTTGTTAGTTTATTAATATTTAACTATATACATTCAAATTTAAAACAAAATGTTTGTTATCATTTGTCAAAACTTGTCACTTTTCAATTGTCAAACTTCACACTTTACAGACTACATAGGAAATTGAGCATAGAATAGCACAAAACATGTTTTACACATATATTCTCTATGAATACACCATAGTCGGTCAGTACTCTAAGTTTCGTAAGAGTAATCAGTACCGATCTCCATAGGTTACTACACTCTTTGCCAATGCCGATCTCCAATACAGTTCTACATGCAGCACCCCTGTTAGTCAATTAAGAACTAAAATTCATCATTATAATGCACGAAAATCGAGCTGTCAAGCTATGGATTCGATTGATCGAATGCTTGATAGAAAACTCACACGAAGGGTACAATTATTTATCAATGATAGCTAGTTAATGTTTGTATCCTATGATATAACATTAATAATATATAAAGTAATTTAGGTGATTGTAATGGTAGATCAGTTATTAGTTTCTTCTTTATTTATCTATGGGTAGAATATCCTTAATTGACATGTCTACTTCCTATTGTCAAATGATAAGGATTCAGAGAAGAGAGCAGAGCGCATGCGTCTGACAATTTTCGGCCATATTGTTATGACGCATACAAGATCATAGGTCTCCGCCAGTGACGACTCTTCACGCAGTTGACGTGGCTACTACGTACCGTCCCGTTCGCCCACTCCGGACGCAGCATATACGGTGACGAGGAATACGTAACTGGTGAGTGCTCGAACTGAAGACATCTTGCGGTCTGTCACGGTCGCTTAAATTTGAGTTCATAATTATGAGAATTCCTAGCGATAAGCCTTAACAATTCTGTCTTGCAATCTTTCGAGCTTCTAAAGTATGTTGCGTATGAGCTAATAGACGCAATAGGAAAATTTCCTAAGTATGACGCGATGATTCAGTTTTAGATATTCTCTATCAACAATGGGGTCGTAGGAAAACAGATGATCTTCGAGGAATTATTTTACAAGTTTGATGTGTGTGAAGTTCAAGGATTACACAGAATGGTGACCTTGAATATTTTAGGTGACCTTAGTGGGCATGGACGGAATAGTGGAGGAGAATGGCACCTCTGGCGGAGCAGGCGTTCCGGATCAACTGACGAGTGCGGGATCGTCCACCACCGCGGCGACACATGTGGTGGCCACCAGCATCGTGCAGCTCACGCTCCCCGCGCAAGCCCCGTCCGCACAGGTGTTTGTTTTGATATTTTTGTTACAACGATACGTGACTAAGTGAACGTCAACTGTGTGTGTGCAACTGTCAAAATAAAAGTTTATCGTCGGTAATATCGGTCAGTGTAGTGACGAGTTTTGTTATTTAGCGTCAAATAACACGTTGATTACATTTCAGGTCCAATCAGTGATACAACCAAACCAACAATCTGTTATTCAGACTGCTTCAAATATACAACCTGTACAGTTACCAAAAGGAAATGTTATACTTGTAAGCAAACCGAGTTCAGTTATACACACTACCCAGGCTACTCTACAGACGTTGCAGGTATGTAATTTAAACTTTTTATGCGTGTAAAAGATTGATTTGTTACAGTATGTTGTTAATTAACTGTTATTCTTTATAGATAAAACCTGAACCTAACTCAGTGGTGAATACACAGGGTCAATCGTGTAGTGATGACAGCTGTAGTGACGATGAAAGCCCAAAGAGGAAATATCGAGAAATGTTGACAAGACGGCCATCTTACCGCAAAATTCTGAATGACCTTGGAGGAGGGGAGATTGCGGGTGAGTTGATGTTTATTACTTTTGGAAGAATTTTTGGGATTTGACAAATCCTGGGCTGCACATTACTTTAAACATTACACTTATATAGCTTTTATTTGTTTTATGTTGGCTAAATTTAGTATGCGAAGCTGTGTGTGAAATATAAAGATTGTGCTAGATTTTAAGTATAACAATGATAGATGGATATAAAACGTGTATTGCTAGATAAATTTATACTCTATATAAATATATTTAGAAATATTTACTTTGTACTGTTAGTTACTACTGATTGGTAGTTAATTCTAATAGTTACGTATAAACTTGGAAGAGCACAAGATGGCAAGGTAGCTGAAAATGATGGATGCCTGTCAATACCCATAAGTACAAAAACATGATAATAATTACAGAAAATCGTATGGGATGTAAACCGGGATGCGAGAATGAAGTGCCGCTGTCATCTCCTTTATCATTTGCACCAGGTCAGTTAAATGTACTGCCACTGACACCTATTTGTTTCTGTGTGCAATATGTGTCATTAACCTGTTACAATCCATCGTAACTACCATGATGCCGTATGGGGCATAACCATCAGCTTCTGGAGTATACCATCATTTTTGTTTCACATCACATCTTGGCTCTGTCTCGTTTTATATGCAATAATTATCTTTACTATTCACCAAAGTTTCCTCTCCAATAAAAATTTCATTTTGAGTTGTTCACTTAGAATTTAGATGATTTTTTATGATGCCATAACCTGCTATAATAGAGGCTATTAAGTGATCTGTCTTTCCTGCATTATGTATGAGCTAATTTAAAAAAAAATTTCGCTTTATCCTTATGAGGTGTTGATATAATTAAATACTACTGAAAAACTAAATAATACAAATTTTTGAAAACATGCAGTACAAAAAACAAAATCATGAAACTTTCATAATGTAATTGACAGATATTGTTCATTTATAATCTGCAATATGCACTACCTGTAATTACATGAAAATCTTGCTAAACTGAAGTGTGTTCATTACAAAATATTAATATGTGCTCATGTATTAAAATAGATTATATCATTTAATTACTCCTTATTGTGTAGTAAACTGCTTAGTCATTACAGTAAATACTCAGCAAGTACTTTATTCATAATACAAGGATTTACAAATTATATTTTCCTTTAAATTACCTAAAAATAGTCTTGAGGATAAACTGTAAGACCACACAGTTCATAGGTTTTCTAAGAGGTTTACATGAATAATCAATTGCGTTGTACAAATATCAACATTTTAAAATGACCTATTTTTGTTTAAGTTCTAGTTGTCATAAATTTTATTATGTTATAAGTTAATAAATTCAAAAATATATAGGTTAATTAATTTACACATAAGGCATAGAACTCGTCTCAAAGTTGGACGAGAGAGGTTAAGGCCACTGCGCTGGCCAAGTGCAAATTGGTAGATTTCACACACATTTAAGAACTTTTTTTTTAAGAAACTCCTAGGCATATAGGTTTATTTTAATATTTGCCTTGACTGTTATAGAAATTTCTATTCTTCTTATTTGGAAAATTTATACCTAAACCTAGGATTTATACCTCATACTCACCAATCAGGAAGTCTCAACCAATACGCTATCACTATATTAATTAACACATAGTCTATAAAATGATGACATAAATATTAAAAGGTATAGAGATCATTTATATATCATTTTATTTTATTAATGTATAAAAAACGCAAATGTTTATTATTGTTTCAGTGTAAGTAATATTTATATTTTCAAAGTACTGTATGAAATGTGTTTTATACACATTATACACATATGTTAATTTAGTTCTTGGGTCGTAACTGTACTTTTATTTTGACATGATGACCAAGATATCGTTACAACTCAAATGAGGCTGTTATACAGCATAAATGAGTATGTTATAGAAAATATTTATATTAAAGCCAAAGTAGTGCAGTGATAATTGAATCACATTTTGGTTGCATTATTATTATATAAACCACTGTCAACACCTACTAGCATTAGGAGTTGCTGTTTTATTTTGTGACATTTATGTGGGGTATTAATACTCCATCTATCCAAATTTACCAAAGATCAAAATTTGACAATTTCTAGAATGAGGTAATTGTCAAATGTCTATTTTTGGTAGTCAAAACTTTGTAGTATAGTGAATAACTTAACAACATGAGGTGTGTCTATGTTGCTGTGATCTAAAGACCTTTTTACCATAATTCTTCTTATGAAATCCTCCCTATGAAACCTAAGCCTATTGTAAACATAGCAGGAAAATGTCATATGATGACAGTATCTATATAGAAGAAGCATAGGCTACAGTAGGGGTATTTACCTTTTCATTATAATGGAATGGAATTCACTTAAAAAGGAGGAAGGTTTTCCTATAATCTGTCTGTCTAAAAGAAGGCCAAAAAAGGAATGCTCTCGCTGACGTCCATATGAGTATTAAAAATATAAGTACTAATTCGCGCTATACATTATAAAGGACTTTTTTTTATAATATAACAGCAGCAGTGTAGCAGACGAGCATGCAGTCCACCTGATGGTAAGTGGCTACAGCCGCCCATGGACATCTGTTATCAACCCCAGATAGGATTAGATATTCCTACCTGAGGTCGTCCACAGATGCGCCGCTACCCCTGAGGACTAAGCTGGAACGACTCGGAAAAGTCTGTCTCCCTTACCACACCCTTCAAACCTGAACACAGCAGCGCCTAACACTGCTGTTATTAGGTAGAAATAGGTGTGGTGGTAGTGCCGGCGGAGTCGAACCACAAATGGTTCTACCACCTTCAAATATATTATGTGTTATGGGCAACACTCATAGCCATTTAATCAGCCTGATATTGACTAGAGATCGAACTTGTCACCCAAAAATAAACATGGCACAAACTATGTCTGGATGTAGGTCTCCACAATGCTATCTGGGTCATCTATAGATTCGGAATAATTTGAAATAGGTAATATAGGCCATGTGGTAAGATAATAATGACACACAACTCATTTATAAAGTAGGCAACTGGATGTATAAACATTTTTTTTACTACTGTAACTTTATGATAAGTTATCATTAGAACTGATTATAAATGTATTCTAACAAATTAAAAACATATATTATTTAAAACAACTGTATTGAATTTCGAAATTTGTTGTTCTCATGTAACTTTATCTTTTATAAGAACATGGCGTCATCCGTTTTGAGGTCAAACATCGAATGACGTAATGAGGCGTGAAGTCATGATGATGACGTCATGCTACGAGGAATTTGAATGGCACATGTTTTTTTTAACTGACTGGTCGCTAATTCTGTTAAATAACATTTTTCTATCGTCAATTATATGTTTTTTGTATTTTATGCGATACTTCTTAAGACAAGACAATTAAGCGTCTTGCTTAAGACAAGTGCAATGCATTTTAGTTTTATATAAGTTTCAAATGTATTTACATGGTTCCAAAAGCTTCGTCATAATATAATGTTAATAAAAGAGGTGACAAACAATGGCACACAGACGATGGCAAATGGTAGTTTGTTTTTATTTATATTTAAATATAAATTATAGAAACTGTGCACCAAGTAAGTTTATCCACTTTTGCCGTGCTCTGTTTCGGTGTGATGGCCTACTATATAAAGGGCTGACGGAAGTCGATAAATTTGTAAATTCTATAATTTCCAAACCGATTTTTCACAACTATATTAACTCTGAATATTACTGGAATTCATTATGTTCACTAATATTGTTATTATAGCTGCTGTCTACACAGTTTATTTTTAAGACTTCACCACACTACTTGAAAACTACTGAATCTATTAAGTCTTACTTACTCCAAAAATGTAATTGTTTATTGCAATTAAGAATTATTTATAGCACAATCTTTATATCACAATATAAAATATATATTTGATAAGTTAGGCATATTTAAAATATTAAGATGAAATTGTCTATAGGATATATACATTAAATTGTATTATATTTGTAGTCTGTCTAAACGCGAATGTAACCCTGCATAGAAATGATGAATGTAAATGGAATTTAAACTCCATGATGCATATTTTACTTGCCACAGCCATAAAAAAATCTCTGATGGTTATATTATTATCAAATTTTTAACAAAAACACCCTGCTTATTATATTCTGTAGTGTGGACGTTAATATAAATATATAAGCAATAAGGAAATGTGGTAAATAAATGAAATCAAGGATTATAAAATGTTATAAAATAAAATTTTAATGTTACAGTTATTAACAATGTGTGGGGTTATTGAAAAAACTGTGTACATAATATATTAATAATAATATAAGTTGGTAATTAATGTTACATGGGGTTTTATTATTAGTGATTCCAGCTGGAGCGTTGCAGACCGAGAGCGGACTCCACACGCTGGCGGTGTCGGGCGCACCCGGTGGCGGCGCCATCGTTCAGTATGCCAATCAAGATGGACAGTTCTACGTACCGGGTCTGTATTTTTTTGAATAAAAAATTCACAATTTTGAATTACACTAAAATCAAAATTCCATAGACGAAACGAACAAATCGTACTTATTTGTACAGGTCCTATATTAGAAGACCAAACGCGCAAGCGGGAGCTCCGGCTACTGAAAAATCGAGAAGCCGCAAGAGAATGTCGTCGCAAGAAGAAGGAGTATATTAAGTGTCTCGAAAACAGAGTAGCAGTGTTGGAAAATCAAAACAAGGCCCTTATAGAGGAATTAAAAACACTAAAAGAACTATATTGTCAACAAAAAACTGAATGAGGTCCAGCCGGCTAACCAGGTGTGCCGCTGTTCTGCTGGTATAAGCCTCGAGGCACGTGTTGTCATTTTCTGTACTACGCTAAGAGTACCTACTCGATTCCGTCCGGCGTGTACTGCCGCGATGAATCGTAGTGTCATAATTGTCCGTTTTGGAGAAAGTTGACTTGATTGAAAAAAAATATGGACATGTACATAAATTGTGAAAATTTCAGGGTCAAACCCTATACGTGCACAGATCTTAATATGCCCTACCGCATGCTTTTTGGTCTCAATTTAATACAAAAGGTATTGAAAAACCAATAGGTGACCCCTACATTTCAGAAGTGTTGAAGGCGTCTATTGAACAGGGTAAACCTTGTAGGGACCAGGGCAGTCTGGGTCTGTAAATATTTAAATTCATTATGCATAAATTGTACCTTGTAGTATTTGGCCAAATAAGTCTGTTCTCGAATAGAGTTTGGCTGACAGTTAAATTTTCTATAAGTATTGTTAGAATTGATATTTTAAATCGTCTAAATTTATATTGTCCTTATTATATACTGTTATTGTTTTTTCTTATCAGTTGAATTATTTTTCTCCATGTTAAATAATTAATTACAGAATAAAATATACCATAATATGAATTACATGTTAAATTAATGTAGTTATTATTTTTTTATTAATGCTTTGTTGTATCAATGCACAATTCTTTACAAACATTGTTTAAATGTGTCATTCAGATGAAATAATATAATATCATTCCGAAATTGTTATACTTTTAAGGTCAACTATTCAGTATAGCATTGTATGTTCTTACTTTTGTGCCATTTTCTAAGTCGGACAGATTACAATTTAAAGTCTTAATTAAATCTTAACATTATTTTTGAACATGTATCGAAAAACCGTCATTTACTTTTTGTTATTTGTACGATATGTTAAATGTTTGCTGCTGTCTACTGTTTAATGTTTGTATTAAATAATTGTTTTACAGGTATATGAATTTTATATACCAGGATTTTTTAAATTAATATTCAAGTTCATGTACCAATGTCATACTCACTGTGATGTAAGATGGTGGCGTGATAAAAATATCCATTTTAATAAATCGTAAGTTGCTGAAGTATTTTTAAACATCTTTTTAGATGTTTTAATGGATAAGCCAAAGTTAATGTTTAGTTGTTTATGTGCAATACCAATTGCAATGTACAGTTTTAGCAAACTACCATTTTTCTCTTCTTAAAAAGAAATATAGTAAACAAGATGGGAATAATGTACATTTTGTAAAGATAGCATAGAATGTATAGTGTATTTATAAAGTTCGAATTATTTTGTATATACACATGTATATGTAACGGGGGAAATGGTTGGTCTCGCATATCACCATTATGGATTCTCACAATGCTGGTTAATGGTAAAAAGCCACTATTATTAAAAAAAAACTATTCCTCAAATACCATTATATCATTTTGTCAGTCTTGGAGTTTTATGTTTTTGTGAAAGGGTAATTTTAATTGACTATCAGATTTAAGATTTTATAAGAAGTTGTTTGGCATGATTGAGGTGATGACTATTTTAGACTTAAAGTGAACATATGAAAATAATGTTATTTACTAATATTTTTTTGTAACATATTATTGTTATATAACATAATAGTTGTATATTATGTTGTGTCATCTCAATCATGCCAAGTGATATAAAAGTTAATTATAGAAATGTGGAAAGTGCCTTTGAATTTAGAATGAATAAAGTTTATACCAACATAGCTTTTTATGTTAACTTATGCTATTTATAAATATTAATAATATTAACTGTTTCTTGTATTGTTGTCTTCTTTATTTAACATTCTAATTACGAAGTCATCAAATAAGTCTTCAATTAAATTATTATAAGTGGACAGAGGGGCCAAGTAACTCCGTCCTCACACATAGACACCTGACATAGATGTAATGTGCATCATTAGGAAGTCGACCATTTTGTTATACATTTTTGAGTTTATCTGAGTTCATGCTATGAATAATATAACTTTCTAATTTCGGAAAATAAACATTAAAATCTAAACACATATCTATATTTTTCGTCTTCGTTCTTTTCTTAAATGCAAAAATAAAACATCGTATCCCTTTGTATTATGGAAATTTTAAAGTTATTAATATTGTGGTTTAGTACAGAACTGTTTAATAATCCTTAATTAATAGTAGTCTGTACTGTGTAATGATTGCGTATCGGTGCTAACGTCGAATATTATTAATGTACATTTTTTTTATTACAATCTTTAAAGACTGATTTACTATTTTGTAAATATAAGTCCGTTTTAAAGTAATTATATTTTCTATTGCTTATAAAACTTCTAAAGTTGTCATAAAAACAAAACGTTTGGTCACATAGTCGATTTAATTAGTTTATTAATTCAAAATTAAAACACTTTGGGGAAGTTAATAATGTGTTTTTTATAATGTCCTAATTTATTAGGATTAATATAATTCGACCATAGGTGTCAATATATAAATAGGCACAGATGGTAAGAGGATTATTAAACGGACGAGTTCAGTACTTTATTCTCTTGTTTCCTTTTTTTCTCTGGTTGTTATTGACGAACTAGTGTGAACACAAACAAACATTAGATAAATATATGGTTATGGTTGATTTTCAACTATTGGACGTACACTGGTTTTACCGAAAAATACTCCTGTTAATTACCTTTACAAGCATCCTTTACCTAAATCTAATATAATAAATCTAAAAGGTTTTATATATAATATTGCCATTCTTAGAATTATCCATGTAGATTTGTAGAATTATTTTATAAGTGGTACTAAGCGATCTTACCAATTACATACGTATTTTATTCAGATATTCGTTCAATCCTTATCTAGGACAATATCTAAAGCAAAAGAACAAAACAGACTCCTTACATTTTATTGTCAGTATCATTGGCGTATCTAGGATGCTGGCCGAGCTAACTGGAACCATTCTCTCATGAAATATTCAGCTGTGACATTAGGTTGTTAGGAAGAGTTTCTACATAATATCGACTCAAGACTAGCATTCTTCTTCTTCTTCTTTAAGTAGATATTGAAGGTTATTAACGCGCAATTGGCTGGAGTCGACGAAATAATAATTAACAATAGTCATAAATTGGAAGTATGGAAATATTGGAATTGGAATGTCATCCAAATCTTTGTCCAGGTTTTCATCGTGGCTACTGGTAACACTATCTAATTAGTTTTCTGATACATAATGTTAATCATTTTTTATCAATGTTATATCTACACTAATATTATAAAGAGGAAAACTTTATTTGTTTGGTTGTAATGAATAGGCTCAAAAACTACTGGACCGATTTTAAAAATACTTTGAACATTCGAAAGCTACATTATCCACGAGTAACATAGGCTATATTTTATATGAAATATCTTGGATAAATAAATTTGAGGCAGTACAAAGTTTGCCAGGTCAGCTAGTAAAAATATATAGTGGGTAACCTAGTTTTGAGAGTTGAGTACACTGAGAACAAAAACAAATTATATTGTGGATATTGAAGTTTTATTGCTTTATTTATCTACTCTTTTACATAATATGAAAATGACATTATTAAGGCAACAAATGCACATAAATGCATAACAATACAATAACGTACATATGAATTTTGTGCATTCTACTGTTATTTTTTGGCACTTCACATGTTTTTAATAGCCATACTTCTATTAAACATGTGAAAATGGCGCAGTGATTTGTTTATTAGCTTATTTAATTACATAAACTATGCACATTGTAGCAGCTATACAAGACACTATTATTAAAAATGAAAAATTGGATTGATAAATAACTCATTCTTTTTAAATTTTCATTCTGATAAATAATAAAACAATGAACTTGTAGGTTACTCCTACCATTACAACTTGATATGAAAGTATGTATGCAGTATTAACAATAGTATATTTATTAGATACACATAAAGTGAATTACGACAAAATGGAATATCTGAAAACACATTGACATTTATACAAAGCAGAAAATTATTAGGCTTCCATATAATGTATAGTTAGCTGCTAAAAGTAAACTCCATTTCCACTGTAACAAGTAGATTATACTAAAAATATTTGATTAATCATCAAAATTCTGTGACAACAAGAAATTTGCGGCCAGATTTTCATTCTTCTCACAAGCAAAATAAGCTTGTATAACCATATGCTCCGGAAAACCCAATGCCTTTAATCTTTCTATAGCTTCTTTGTCCTGAGGGGATACTTGGATAACATTCTGTGGTTGTTGGGGAAGCTGGATATCAGCAGAACTCTCTTCTCTCTCTGCACCAGTGTTAGCACCAGCTGCAGTAGGATTTACAGGTTCATTTAGCATTCTAACAAAAGCCTGTTGATGTTGGCTTATTGCTTGGAGCAGAGCTGGATTAGTTTGCCCAATTTGTTGCAGCACTGTATTCAATAAATTTGGGTTTTGTTGAATCACTGCACGCATTTGCTGAAACTGAGGCTGATCGCGAAGGAAAGCCAGAGGGTCATCATCAGAACTCTCCTCACCCTCCTGTTCCTGTAACAACTCTTCAGGTATACCTGTAATTAAATATTCCACAGCCCTTTCTCTATTGTTGAAAGACGCACGTAACGCTTGTTCTACTTGCTGCCGATTGTATCCCATGTCCATAATGCTCTGAACTGTTGCTTCAAAGTCGAGTTCGTTCGAGGCAGCGGGCGGGTCGGCGGCAACTTCCGGTTCGGCTGGAAGTGGTTTTTCCGTTTCTTCAGTGGTATTCTTGCTCTTACCGTCGCCGCTTTCAGTGGACGCACTTTCTCCTGCCTCGGGAGCGGACGTAGATGACGCTTGGGCCTCGGTGACTTTCGGTTTAGTCACCATAATAACAATGAATTTCTTCTCATCTATATTATACGTGTTTAGTTTATTGTCATCCAATAATATTTTTCCCGCATAAATAAGTCTCTGATTGTCAGCTACATAGTCTTTACCTTTTTCAACTTCGATTTTGAGCTTCAATGCTTTGACCGTTTCCTCCGGATCGATTTCAATTTGAAACGTTTGTTGTTGTAAAGTTTTGAGTGTCACCAACATTTTAAATCCTATTCAAGATTACCTTGTAAAATGAATCAGGACTTTTGCATTAGATATCTGTTCTGACTCGACAAAATTATCCAGTAAACATAACCTCTGCCAAAATTACCTTTTTTTTTAAATGTCACCAATTATTGGATACACGTACTCAAATATTCGAATAATCAGTAACGGTGTTGTTATATTGTATGCGCATATAATTTTTGGTATTTGTTACTTCCGAGCGATTTATTTCATAAAAAACTTATTTAAACAAATTACTTTCAAAACTCAAACACAAATAGTAATAATTATTATATGTTTTGGCTGAAAATACTATAATCAGCGTTCACATTGAACACAGGTGCAGGTTTTGTTTTTAAATATGTGAATTCATTCATTTAAATATGTGAATTCAGTCATTCTAGAGCAAGACTGCGAAGCCAATAATATAATAATTAATAATCTGTAGGTATAGGAAGAGTGATAAAATGGAGGCACATTACCATAGAGTATTACTATATACAGGGTATAGAGAGACTAAGTAATTTTTGTCATAGATAAAGCGCCCCTAGTGACCTGCCCCAAAAGTACTCATGGGTTTTACATACATACCTATACCAGTGCCTATATTCGTTATTCCTAGTATACATTAAATTAGGTACATCATAAGTTATATCTTCAAAACACGAACTGTAAATGACTGTGTTCCAAAGATTCACATTTACGTTATACTTTTTATTTTCTCAATTTTGATACAAAAACAAAACTACATTTCCATACTTAATAAATTTCTGAAAGATACAAAAAATTGTGACAAAATGAATCTTTGAATCACGCTCCTTTACAGTTGATGTTAAAGATACAACTTACGTGGGAGGTATCATATTTGTACAGTTGTCACAACTGTGTCTCTCTAAAGTACAAAAACGACTCTTTAAATTAGAAACGACGTTGATCGTTGGAACATTTGACAACAGACAAATCATTTTGTCACTCAGTCACCATTTTAATTGGAAGCTTCCGGGGTGACTCGTTACGTGGCGCTAGTATCTGCACAAAAAGTAATTTGTATGTAAATGTGCCCCCTGCATATTTATTATGCACCGCAGCGCCACCAAGCGAATGGCGGGCCAAATACGGCACGTTATACATACATATAAATAGTATATATTGATAGCACAGTGATTATCAAAATTAAATACTATCAATAATATTGCAGATCATCAATAGTACTACATAGGTTACTATACTCTTTGAGTATTACTACATTTTATACTACCGATAGTATCGATAATCCTATCGATATCTCACTATTGCCACACTATCGACTAGCATTTCGAGCGGCATCACTATAATCCGGCCATTACGAACGAGCGAAGTGAGTCATAAATCAGATCTCTCGTTCGCACTTATGGCATATCGGAACTCTCGCTCGCACTTCTAGTGTTGTGCGCATGAAGTTATAGGTAAATATGGAGAACACACTTCGAATACCTACTTGAAGCAAAACCTATGTATCACCATCTCGCTCTCTGTGGGCAGACCCTCTCTGTCTAAGTAGGGTAACCTTTATTTATTTTGGCACATAGGGCCAATGTTGCCACATTACCGAATCCTTAAGAAATGGGATTATAATTCGTTGAATTGCCAACCCAGATATGCATACGTGACCTACGATTTTGGGATTTTCAATTGAACTAATCATAGTTCAAGTATTTATTTAAAGGTAAATTATTTGACAGTGTTTAACTTCTGGTTAGGCTAGTGTGGTGACTAATTCTAAGAATTTTCTAGGAGATTTAAAGAAGAAGATAGCAATACTATAGTCCACACTAGAAAGAGAGGTCGGCCCACAGAAAGCGGGATGGAGATACGTAGGTATTTGCCTCAAGATTTTGTTCTAAGTGTGGCCTCCATATTTACCTATAACTTCATGGTTGTGCGTAACAACAAACTGATTTGACGATAATCAATAACAGGTAATCAAGGAAAGGTTAAGGAATAATGGAAAATATTTTTAGGATGTATTTTAAAACGTCCTTTGTCTATGTTTATATTTTTGGATTTTTACATTAGTCATCAAATGCCGCGTTCTTTAATAACACCCATATTTATATTTTTGCATAATTACTATAGTCATCAAAGAAAGCGTCCTTTAATTATAGCTACCTGCGTCCGAGCCGCATTTTTATCGATGTCGAGTTGTGCGGCATTGTACATTCCTATGACGTCATCTTTTATGACTCTGCTCCTTCGCGGCTCGTACGTTCGTAATGGCCTGGCTATAGTCAGCTATCATCCGAACATTCCCAGCTGTTCTGAACTATGCTACAGGGCGCGTACAGTATGTATAGCGCCGTTTCGGAGGGTTTTTGATCTTATTTACTTTTTACAGGTAGATATTTTATCAAATGATCCCCTGATGAGATGATTTGCCTGTACTCTCCATAATGTAAATGCACAATAATTATTCTATTATAATTTATTATTCTGACGTTTAGATAACCGAATCGTAGATCTAAAACGGATTTATATTTCCATATAATATTAAGATATTAAAATTACAATTTAGATCCTTTATTAGACGGCGTACGCATTTTATAATTATATAATGTCTTAGGACAGGATTTTCGTGATATCCACTTGGGTTCTTTGAATATTCGATTTTATAGGGATCCGTAAAAGAGGGTAACGGAACCCTACTAGCCTCTACTGTGCGTCTGTCTGGGCTCTATCTCTGGAACCGTAATAGATGTACACTTGAAACTTTTATAGAATATGTAGAATGGTGGCTGCTATAACAATAAATTCCTAAAAATAATAAAAAAAAATCCTTTTTATTCCCTTATATTAGATAGGCAATTTATGCTTTATACTTGATTTGGCCTAGGACTCCTGTTTTGGAGAAAGCTTGGTTTACAGCAGTAGAACATTTATAAAGGGATTGCAGCAATCTAAGCAAATCATAGCCAAAATCATCATCAAGATGTATATTATTAAAAATTTATTTCTTACATACAATATGGTTTACTTAAAACTAAAAACTTACTAGAAGTTAACTAAAGATGCTAGTCAGCTAACATAATAATTTCTAACAAAACTGTATACATAATAATTCATCTTTTGCCAAGATTTCGTTTCTAATGAGTGTTGTCAGCTTTGAAGTGGGATAAAAAATGTAAAGCATTAATAAATACAATAAATACTTAACATGAAACGAAACTGACATTCTCAGTAGATATATCTTTAGCGACACTTTATACAAATCCTTGCAAATTCATCACATTGTTTACAATTTACACTTGATACAGATCATACGAACATTATTGGTGTTACCATAATTATTGCATTAAATTGTCTTTTGCTTTATTAGTCCAGAAATCACTTTGTGGTTACTTTTTACATATAATCACTTGCACTCGCACTATTATCATTGAGTTGTTTCAAATAACTTTTCACGAAAGTATTTAATTTTTTGTGCAAAATACGCTTCTAAACCATCTGCACATCTATAAAATTCGGAGTCTTTTGGATTAAAATATCTGCAGTTATCAAATATCTTAGTCATATCACCAATAAATTCACTTAATGTACTGTATGTTTGTTCATTCACTTTTCTTTCCACTGTTTGTAAGTCTGTGAAACAAGAATAGAATTATTAGACAGACATGGTACGTTATTAGTAAATGGGTTATACAGTAAAAGTGTAATCACTGCAGCACATACACATCCATATCCAATTAACAATCTGAATCTTATTCAATCCCTATTGAGTCACAGAATCATGTATTATGTATATGTTCTTCAAGATGTTTTAAGAGAGATATGATGTGGGTGTGAAGGGAGTATTCTTGCTGCAGTATTATTCTATCGCCTAGTAAAAAAAAGTACTGCTATTATCTACTTACCCATTGGTTCTTTTATGACTTTGTAATATGTGGGAGCTTCTCTAGGATCGACAGGTTCCATGAAAGGCCAAGCATTTTTATGTAACTGTATTTGTTTAACAAGCCTCTTTAGATGTTCAAATTCCTTTGCTGTCAATTCTTTCATATTTGCATAATTGACAGAGTTATTCTTTTGACAATTAGGACAAATATATTCATCGATATTGTCAGCTTCCGACTGTAAGATACCCACACACCTGCCATGGAACCAATCCTGGCAACGGTCACAACATATATAGAACCTGAAACACATTGTTTATTTAGATATGAATATTAGATATTATTGAGTTATAGAAACCAACTGAAAGTGCAGGTTAAATAGAACATTATCGTTTTACTAATACATACTGAGAATTATCATAGGGTTGTCTGCACAAACAATATAGTTCTTGAGTCTCCTCAGCTCTACGACAGTCAGAGCAAACATATTCCTCCATCGTTTTACTCATTTCTTCTGTAACTCCTACACAATCTCCATGAAACCAGTTACTACAATGTTCACAACCAACATAGAACCTAAAACAATAATTGGTGAATTAATTATTAGGTAATATAAAAACTGCTATATTATATTTGCTTTTACTATATGAAACAACAAAACAAAAATGCAATAAACATATTTTTCTTTAAAATTCTCCAAAAACATAAACAATATTCGGTGTATCCGAATTTAAAATTATGGTATAATAATATGTAAGGAAAAATGACTAAATTTGATAAATATTTTTAGTTTAATTGTTGTAAAAAAGAAACAAAATACATAATTTATTCACCGCCCATATGTGATGATGGTCTGGCGTATATAATTGAAATATCCTGGTTAAATACTCACTTAGTGTTATCATAGGGCGTGCGACAAATGCACAAGAGTTTCTCCTTCTTGGAGGATTTCCTATTGGGGCGATGTGCGGGCGTGGAGGGCGCGGACGGCGCGGGCGACGCCGGCGGCTGCGCGCCGCGCCGCTTGCCGCCGCGCACCTCCTCCTGCTTGCTGCGCTCCGCGCGCGTCCGCAACGCCAACTCCGCAGACAACTCCTTCTGCGATCAAAACATGTCATTGAACAACGCAATTGAATATTTTTAATAACTCATTCTATACGAATTGATACATTCATTGTGATCCGGGTGTCATCGACACCTATTGAAAAAATATTTATTGCAAGTAATTGTATTCCAAACCTGTATTTCGACTCCCAGCTCCTTTTCCAGCAGGCCGCGCTTCTTGATAATATCTTTCTTGAGCATCTCCTTGTGCTTGAAGAGCAGCATCTGCAGTCGGGCGTGATTGGAGGCCGCACGCCGGCGGTCGTCGGCAGGCGCGAGCGGCGGCGCGGCGGGCGGCGGCGCGGGCGGCGCTGCGGGCGGGGCGGGCGCGGCGGCGGGCGCGGCGCGCGGCGTCGGCGGCGGCGGGCGCGGCGCGGGCGGCGGCGGCGGCGAGGGCGGGCGGTTGTTGCGCGAGCGCTTGCGCGGGCTGCTGTCGACCCACTCGTCGTCGTCGTCGTGGCGCGACACGGCGCGGCGGCGCGGCGGCGGGGAGGGCGAGCGCACCGGCACGGGGACCACGCGCACTTCTTTCTCCACGTGCGCCTCCGGTTTCATCTGTTTCTCTTGGTAGCGTTGCAGCTGAAGGAGTTTTTCCTCAATTTCAGGGTTCAGGTTCTCTTGTTTTAGGGCGCTTTTTATTGCTGTAGAACGAAGAGGTTACAATTGTTAAATTTTTGCTAATTTTCGCCACTGCCGAATTATACATTTTATTTTAAAAGTTTATTACTCACTTTGCTGTATGTAATCGGGCGTCAGGACGAACTTATTTCCTTGTTGCACCCCTTCACGGCCAGAATTAACTATATCGGTCTTAGTGTTGTTTTCTTGAATATCTTCTGGTTTCGAAGGGATCGCCTCCTTGTGACTTACCGCTTCGGCGACATGATCTTCACCGTTTACTAAAGACTGGCGTTTTATTTGATCTTCCTCGGAAGTATCCTATAAGTAGAAAGGATAGGCTAGTTGTAATATATTTTGGGATAGGCTAGTTGTAATATATTTTGTATGTAAATATTTAAAATGGCAAAATATTATTTGTACTTATGACCCAAAAGGTCATAAGTACAAGTGTCTCCAGGTTGGACTTTTAATTTTTGTTTAATAAAGATTATAAAAAGGCTCGAAAATGTTTACTTTCCACAGTTTCATCCAAAGAACCATCAAGGCCCAATAAATAGTTAAGTTTAATAACATGCTCAGCACTGAATCTATTTTATATAGCATAACAAAAACGTTTTCGGCTCAAGGGCTCGACACATAGAGAATATTTAAACTGTTTTGCGCCAATTTAGTACGTATCTTGCCCATAACATTTGACCACTGCATTCGCGAAAATTACCACCAATTAAAACAGTGTGAAGTGCTGATAACTCCAAATAATAAAAGAACTACAAAGACTCACCACAATTTCCACTTTATATATACACAGAGCCTAATATGTTATATATACAAAATTTGCTTCTATAGAATGTTATAGAATGATATATGCACTCACTTCCACTATTAATTATAAAATATATATATCCTGTAAATTTATTCCCGAAGTAGAAATTGGTCTCTGCATTTCCATGCACTTAAGATCACAAATATTTAGCATGGTATTAGTTTTCTATCAGGTATTGTATATATACATGTTAGGTGTTAATTTATTATACAAAATTAAAATAAAAAATAATATAAACAAAAGTAATTTAAAAGAAAAAGGTATGTATAAAAATCCGTTTTTGTGGGAATATATTAGTACAAATGAATATTGTTTAATGACTTACAAGACTTCATATGACAATCTACAAGTGTACATTTATAGTTTTTGATCATTTTTGATAACTTAATTAGGTACATAATTGCCCATACACCCCCACAAAACGACTTAAAAACTGAATTAAACCAGAAAATAAACTTGTATAAACAAAAAAGGTCTTGAGTAAATAAAAGTCGATAATGATAATAATATTTTATTCAATTGATATATTGCACTAGCCATTTATTTCAAAGATACGAAATGTTATATCTAAAGGTACACATTTACAGGTGGTGTATGAGCAATTTCTGATACCAGCAGCAATTACTATTTTATTTTACTACAAAATTAATAGACAGTTTGAGACATATCAATGAATTTCAACTTATTTATCAATTTAATTAAAGTTATCACTGTTAAAGGCCTTGTATCTTTCAAATAATATCGATTTTATAGGTTGGTTACTTGAAAACATTTGCAAATATTATATACATGTTATCAACATTGTGGTATTTCCGGATTTTTCTCTTTGTTAAAGACCTAACTAGAGACTTTTTTTCAGTAATGAAAGGAAATTATATGTTATATTAATTTTTATATGGATTTATATCAACAGACACATTCAAATAGATAATATACTAAAACAATATATGTTGAATATGTATTATTATTTAATTTTTTATATTGTACCGTGATTATGTTTTGAAAATGGGTTACTCTTCAATAACCGTAAATAGAACACTACATGAAACAATATTACACCTATTATAGTAAAGTCTGCTAACGAACGGCATTACGAAAGATGTAAACAAAATATTATTGTTTAAAATAACAACTTTAAGATTTATTTCATCTGATATCTATTTATAAGTTGCCTCTTCAAGTTTTAAGACTTTAACACATCATTACTATCCAATAGGTTAGTCGTCCTGCAAGGGTGGATTAGGGTAATTCAACATGCTGGATGTGACTTTATGGAGTTGACACATTATGTCATAAGATTGAAAAATATGTCAACTTTATCAGAACACCATTATTAGAGTATTTCATAAGAAATACTTTCTTATGAAATACTTTAATGATGGTTTTCTGCACATAGTCTTAAAACCTTAAGAATTAGATTAAATTAAATGTACAGTGACTTAGTTCTATTAATAATATTCTCAATTCAACTGAATTTCTGGGAGCTGGAAATAAATTTGCATTTTTATGTTTATGATATGGAACTCACTATTGATAAAAAAATTGGTATATTGAGAAGAATATTTCCAATGGTTCTATTGTTAGTATGAATTAACTGTAATGCAATTCGGAAATTCGACGACTATTGGTGAAAAAATACAACAGCTTGAATTATCGAGCCCATTGGTAAAGAAGCATATATTTACTAATGTCAACAATGTTTAATTTAAATAGTATATAATATTTAGCATATAAACGATGTTAATAATACAAAGGCCTTCACAGCATAAGGATTCAAATATTCTTTGGCGAAATACATTCATCCACAACAACCCATCTTAATTATTCAATACATATTCCCAACATACGAGAAATTTTGCTATCTTAATATCTACATGTTGCAAGACGTGTTTTTACAATTACTAGATATTGGTATAGGACCTAACTAAAGCTAAATATGTTGTACAAAATGTAAATTACGTCACTACTTTATAAATTAACCGTAATTCTTCTGTAATATGGGATGTGATTATTTTTAGGAATAGAGTAAGTATACCTACAACTAGATTAAATATAACCACGCATGATGAAAAAATGAAAACTATCCATATACATAATATAAACTTAAATAAACTAGGCATTTTTTCAATAATCGTCCTTCCAGTATTTGATGATATAATATATAAATAATAATTTGTTTGATATTTCTATATACAATGTACAAAATTATCTTTGGTATAAATATTGACAGTATTGTTGCGTAGTAATATATTAGAATATGCATAGTAGATATATGTGGAATAATAATTGTAATATTTAAATATATCCAGTCTTACATTGTCAATTTAGCGACAGTTATAAATCTATTCCCGTTTTTTCTAACTCATATACAATGCATGCAATACACTCTGCATATTATTACCTGCATATGTTTTATAAATGTATATGGTTAAATTAGATTGATTCACTTTGAAGAAAATCAGTATTACGAACATTTTTCGTAATCGCAGATCATAAAGACAAGAAATAATTTAGCAAACACATAACCAATTTATAATTGTGTAATTTACACAATAGATATAGTATAGACATATTTTCGTTGAAAGCATGTGACTGAAAACTCGAGTATTTTTGTGCTGCATGTTGGATCTGTTGTTGATCATAGTAATGAGTAACCCCAAAGATTATGAAATTTCATTTACAGTCATTCGTTCTCGTACTCGGTATATCTTTTTTTATTTATATTGAGTTACCTTATACACATTTATTTATAAATATGGGCCGTGGTTGTAACACCCACTAAAGCAGTTATTGTTAGCCTTGTTTTTATGATCTGTGTATGTAACAGTTGTTTTATTATTACATAATTGATATTATGGGACAAATGATTAGCGAAAAATCAAATTTTATTTATTTTACATCCAATTTCAGTCTAATGTAAATGGTTTCTAAAGGTTATCTATCAATCATTTGTCCCATAACAGGCAACAAGAATACACGAAACTATAAATTCTTATAACATAACATGTTTGTTTCAATTTATAGCAAAATATGCTTATCACGAGTACACTTTGTCACAAATAACTTGTGATTAATGAATTAAACACAGTCAAGTTACAAGGTCCTTGTGTCCAATATAGTCTGATGCATTCAATCAACATGTTTGAACCAAATAATATACCCTAGCTTTACATGCATCATCTGTATTTATCAATCGGTACAATTACCTACTACGATCTGAATACAGATAATTTTAATTTAGTTATTTTTGGCCTTCTGTTACATTATTTACAAATTTATATCGAAAGAATTACACTTTATAAGGTGTATCAAATGCAAGATAATTCAATAGTAACATTTCTATCGCATTGAAATATTTCATTAAGGGATTTAGAAAAGAAAGTATCACTATACACTTTATCGCACTTCGATCGGATGTAATTTTACGCTCATATCCGCCGTCGCAGTGGTCGCGATGAGCTAGTAAAAGTATATTACCTGTTGCGGGGGCAGGGTGGGCAGCGCGAGCGGCTGCAGCGACTGCAGCGTCTGCACGGGCAGCGCGGGGCCCACCGGCGCCAGCGGCGGCGGCGCGCTCGGCGACGGCTGCACCGCCAGGTACATCTTGCGCGGGCCCAGCATGCCCTGCTTCCCCGTCGATTCTTGTGCTGAAATCAGTTTCCGTACATTGCAGACGTACCTTTTTGAATATTTACCTTGATATTTTAAAAATAACAAGCTAAATAAACTGCTATTTGCGTTTCAAAAACTACTACAATTTATAACATAGTATTAAATAACTTACCTTTTAGTAGTTGCTGCTTGACCTGATGTTGAACGAGAGCCAATTGTTGTGGCGTCAATGAGTACCCGTGCAGTCCTTGCAGGACGATGCTGGGCCCGGTGCTCGTCTGCATGACCTACGATGAGCCCATTTTTTTTTCTTAATAAATTATTTTATCGTCTTATAGAAATGAAAACTAGTAATTTAATCAGAATGGACTAAGGAAAGAAATGGAATATAAAACCAATATTACCTGGGCCGTGACAGTCTTGATGACGGTGCCAGGCGGCTGGCCGGCAAGCAAGCGCTTCTCCATAATTTGGTCTTCGGTAAGCGGCGTCGGCGAGGCGGGCTGCGGCGTGGGCGCCAGCGCTAGCCCCGGCGCCGGGGCGCGCGGCGTGCTGCTGCTCGCCGCCGGCGCGGGGCTCTGACCGATGTGGGCCACGATCTGCGCCTGGTTGTTTCCGGTCGGCCGAATGAGCACTTGCTGCCCGTTGACGGTCGCCAGCTGGATCTTGCCGGCGGCGAGCTGCTGCACCAGGACCGGGTTGTTGACGACGATCTGTTGGGTGGTGGTGGCGCGCACGCGTGGCGTGGGCGGGCGCGGCGCGACGGCACGCACGGGCGTGCTGGGCCGCTGCAGCACCTGGCCCTGCACGAGCACGGTCTGCAGGCCCTGCACGCGAGGCTGCAGAGTGGGCCGCGCGCCCGCCTGCACCACCACCTGCTGCGGGACGAGCTGCTGCCCCTGCTGGACGACCACCTGCTGGGCGGGCTGCACGACCACCTGCCTGTTCCCCGAGGCTGTGGCTTGCTGCGCCGGTTGCGACATCACCCGCGTTGTCGGCGAGGGCTTGCTCTCCTCCGCGCTGGTTTTGGATGGAATAGCAACTTTATCGCTGTTTTCGGTCGCGGATGCGTCCGTATTGCTTGCAGTCTTGTTGGACGAAGCTGCTACTAGTTGGCCGGAGACGCCCTGTTGCCCCGCCATAACTATGTGCAATTTTCCATCAGGCATCTGTATTAATTGCTGTCCAGCCAGTAACCCCCTAACGGTAATCTTACCGTCGGGTGCACGAATTATTTGTACTTTTTGGGGACCATCTTTCTGAGGCGTCGACTTTGGAGTTGAATCACCCGATGTTACCGTTTTTGATACAGGCTGGCTGATTACCCGCGTCGATCCATCAGCACCTTTCGACATTATTATTCTTCTTGTTCCTATTATAGTTTTTTGACCAGTAGGTGTCGAAGCATTTGTTGATAATAACGACGTCAATGTACTTTTTCCAAAAGTTGAATTAGTCTTGTTTTTATCTACGAGTAAAAATCAAGAAGGTTAAATTATGATCAAGTTATAATCTTTGTTTACATTACAGTACATAAATTTACAATGAACATAAAAAAGATACCTTGGGACATTTCAAGCGCTCTTTTTTGTTGATGAGCGGCTCTTTGTTCGCGCAACTGTTGTTCCATTTTATCTTTAAGATCTGCGTTGGGCGGTGTTGGAGCATTATTACGCTGCGGCAATTTCCCCGTCGAAGTACGCGTAACCGGTGTGACCCGTTCAGAACGCTCACCGTACTGGCGTACTTCCCATAGTTCTAATTTGTCTTCATCGACCCATTCTTCTGACACCTGTACACACATTAAGAAAAACCAAATTAATGATCAGCCAATGTATTTTCACAATAACCAACAAAGAAAATGAAAGGTCATATCCTGAACACCTATTATAACTGACATACACATATTACACATCCCCTTGAAATAGAATAAAACTAAGATCCTATCACTACTGATTCTATAATAGTTCTGTAACACTTATATTACAGTTAGGCTTATAAGATTAAAATATATGAAAATAATTTTTATATTATACTTAAGCATCAAATGAAAATGATTTTATCGATAAAAATAAACTAATAACTTTCTCATTACATGTACATTAACTTGTATAGTTTTTCAATATTTTAAATCATATGCATAAGGCCCCTATTTCACCTATCCAAACAAAACATATTTAAACATATGACTGGTTACACACTTGACGCCAGTTTGGCGACATCACCAATTTGGTAGCTGTTATGTTTCAAAATGTTTCGTTTGGATACGTCGCTGATGATGTCTTGGAGAGCTAGGGACCTTACCATGCATTTTATTTACCTGTGGCTCTGTATTTTGAGGAGATTCAGCTCGTTTTCTCTTTCGGAGACCACTTCGAATTGAGGTTACTTCACGCACAGTCTTCGGTAATTCGAGTGGTATAACAACGCGTCGACGAAGATATTGAGTTCGTTCCGAAAATTGTCCAATGTGCCTATGTTTCAACAGCTCAAGGGAAACAATTTCTGTGTCCGTTGTTAATTGATGTTTTCCATCAGCTGTAGCCGGTTTGGCAGCCATGTCGTCCCATCGCAGACATGACCACATAATACGTAACTGTAAAGCGGTGGTAGCCAGCCATTGAAGATTAACAGTACGGTACAACCAACATGTCTTAAATAGTGGTCTCGGACAAGGGTAAGGCCAAATGAGTTGGTTAGGTTTTGCACTGTGACTAAATCCTGTAACCGCAATTAACCCAGCTTGTCTGCATAATTTCTTTAATTCGTGATGTGGCAAAACCATTATGGTTTTTGCTTTACTTTTGGTATGAAATGATGAACAAAGTGGGTATTTTACAGGTGTTCTTTTCTTTTTCTTTTCCACAACTGATGTCTGAACCCTTTTAAGATAAACTTTACCCACAGGCTTGTCAACAGAGTATACTCTTACAATGCCACCCTCACCTATTTCCTCCTTAACTGCCTTTTCCTCTCGTTTTATATTCCTAGTCAAACCAAATCGTCTATTTATTGTTGCACGATATTTTGGGGGTTCATATTTCTTTGATTGTGTTACAGAACATTCATACGATTCTTTTACATTGTCGGCATTGTTAACTGTGGAATTGGGTTTAGAGTTCTTCCCTCTTGTAATTTTTAATTTTGGTATGGGTGGACGCGTTTTTACATCATCGACATCAGCGCTTTGATCTGGTTGTTCATTATCAGTTAATTCTTTTAAAGGACCTATTTCAACCTCATTATCTTCATTGCTATTACAAGTTATGTCAATATCCATTTCATTACCGACAGCTGGAACAGCTGATTCCTCAAGTGTGCTTTCTGATTTTAACAAACACATTGAATTATCTTCATCAATTTTTTCAGTTTTTATTTCACATTCTCCACTAGACTTTCTCTTGACAAATCCATCAGCAGTTTTATTGTCGCATTCCTGAGCACATGCTACAGCAGATAAAAGATCATTCAATATGGTCTCACTTGAGTTTGAACTTTTGCCTAACAAGCATTGTTCTAAAATTGACATCTTACTGTTATCCTTTGAACTTAGAAAATGAGTGGAATTAACAGCACCTCCTTTTATTAAAGCGAGCATTTTGTTTAACAACTGTCCTTTTTCAATGCACAATGGAGAAAAGCACTCAATATTTTGACCAGACTGAAGTAATGTTGCTAGCTCCGCTCTATTGCACTTTGGAGAGTAGCACTTGTAATGTTTTGTGAGGAGGGAAAGTTTCTGATATTTCTCCTTTAAAAGGTCTACATTATTAGTTCCAGAGTTAACAGTTTTTGTCTGAGTGTCATATGTTACATCACATATGGATGTTTCATCAGGCTCTTCATTTTCAACATCAATATTCTTTTCATCTTCAGTCTTTACATCAACTTCTTCTTTTTTTACACTAGTTAATAAATTACCGATTTTCTTTTCTTCCATAAATTTTAAATAAGTTCTTCGAGCCAAAAAATCGTCTAATTTAGATTTCCTAGCTATTTTGGGATAATATCTTCTCATAGAAGAGCTTAAAGCTTTTTCCACATCAATCTCATCAAAGTCTTCATTCTCTTTTTCTAATTTCATGTTGCGCATTGCAGGCGGTACTAAAATCAAAAAGGCTCCTTTTAATATCACTGAATTTACATTAAATCATATTTTTACAAGAGATAGGATAACTTATGATACTCACATTTTTCCATGACATCCTTATCAGCAGTGTCATTTGAAGTTAAATATTCATATGTTTTAGGTTCTACTGCTAAAACCTTGATAATACTTCCATCCCTGACTCTCACTGCAACTTTGGCAGGGCCATCACTTAGGCTAATCTTGGGGTTAGCATTATACTTCTTGAATTTCCTGGTTGTAGAATTCCACAGCCAACCCCATTGTCCATGAACTCGGTATTCTTCTCCTTTTTGTTTCCATACCTTTACACAAAACAATACTATTTTATTACTATACATATACAGAACAACATTATACTCTATCATACAGATACTATCAACAGTAGATGATTAAAATATCATAGCAGCAGTGATAGTCAAGTATTTGTAACCCCTCCAATTGAAAGTCCAAGGTTCAAATCATAGGCATGCACCTCATATTTTTCAATATGAATATTATAAATTACTTTGATTTAACTATGAATAAAAATTGTGGGCAAACCAACATTTCTGAGACATGAACATTTGGTCAGTGCATTGTACTAAGGCCTAACCCTTCTCACTCTAAGAGGTGCTTCAAGTATGACAGTATTGGGTTGACAACAAAGACAAGTAATATATATTTTACATACCTGATGACGAAGACCCAGAGAATATTTAACAAAATTATATGCTGTCCGATATCGTTCTTCCTCCTCATCCCTCTCCTTCTTTTCCCTTTTATCCAATTTTTTCCTTTCTTCACGCTCAGCCGCAGTTGTGCGCATAAGTCGGACGTGACCTAACTGTTCATGCCAAGCTGGTACCCACACAACGCTTTTTATACACGCCTGTAAAAAACGGATATTTTAAATTGCGATTTTACATGACAGTAAAAAAATATACCCAAATCTTTTACTACATTCACATACCTGTAAGACACACAAAGCTCTAGCGAAGTCTCTTGGTGCTTGACAAAGCTGCACGGCTTGTACCCATGGTTTTCTTAAAAGTGACCAGTTTGGGTGCATAAATTGCAACACTATGTTCGATTCCAGTTGTAATAGTGTTTGTCTTATGGTTGCAATTAATAATGGCTTTGTTGCTGAAACACAAAAAAAGAACTTTTTTCATATACATTGCTATAATCATACATAATAAGTACCATGTACCAGTATGTCTCCATTACCACATTCTTCAAAACAGAACTGGGGGCTGGACAGATCAGAATGAATCCAAAAGTGTTTTACCACCTTCAAAATATATAGTTATAACAAAATTCAATGTCTTTGTCAACTTACCATTAAGTAGTCCTACCCATTTGAACTCTTGGGCTGATGATAAAGAGAATTTATGAGATATATATCTTTTCTTATCTCTTTCCTCATTCCTTTGAGGTTTATTTAATGCTAGAGGATTTGATATATACTGATTGACATAACTTTTGAAGTTATTTTCATTCCCAAGTTTGAACAGAAAGTTTTCACTCAACATTTGGTTAGACCTTAATCGTGTAACTCTTTCTGTAACTGAAACAAAATTAATTTATTGACATTATAAAAAATGCTGAAAACATTTTTGGATTTAATCATTGTTCGCATATATGTATAACTTACTCTCTTCATTCTTCTTTTGAGATGAATTTTTTAACTTATTATTCATGTTATTTTTTAGCCTTTTAGGATCATCATCATCAGTAAAATCTTGCTCATCATTGTCTTCATGTGTTTCATCACTTGTAACAGTGACCTCATTGACCACTTCCCCATCCACAAGCACTGACATGTTTGTATTATTCTTGTCACTGTCACACTTTAAATCTTTTGACTGTCTATTTTTAATGATACTAGCATTCTCGGCTTCTAAGTATGACTTGCGGTTGCCTTTTGCCTGATTAGTCAATGTTTCAGTGATATCCATTTGCCTAAGTATCTCCTCCTTCATTTCTAAAAGTTCTCTGACCAATGGAGCTTCCATATCATCACCATCTAATACATAAAGTAATTCTTGTAACTGAGTACCAGAAGTATAATACCAAACTTCACCATTTTCGGCCTCACTGTAAATAAAGAGTGACCAAATATATTTTAAATGTTATAGCATAATAAAATAAATAGTATTAACACATTTGAACGTAATAGCACAATATTAAATATGCTCTGTAAACTTACATGAAAATGCGTCGTGCAATAAACCAATATTTCCTGCCATGTCTATCAAAACCTAGATGTTCATGACGACAAAGCAAGCCCTGCTTCTCAGCATCTGGGAGGCAGTCCGTTACACCCATCAGTTTGTGTATCTTGCATAAAGCACATTGCCAGTCTTCTGATGGAACATTAACAAGTGGAGGATCCACACACTCTAAGTGGAAAACTGCAGGACAAGTCTCACAGCATAGTAGATCTCCCAAACGATGACAAACCCGACAATGGTCATCATAATGGATAGGAACTGAAAGATAGGTTATGTTATTGGTTAATATTACACTCATAATATTTACTGTAAATGATTCTGAACAATTATTTATTTATTTATATATTTATTGCAACACTAACACAAAGTTCAAGTACAACTAGAGATGGGCAAAGAACCCGGTTTAAACCCAATAAATACCCGTTTATTTCCTCCCACTGGGTATTTATTTGGGTGTTTATAAAATGAGTTAATAAAATCTACACAAAGCTTTTAAAATAGTTCAAATGTTTATTTAATAGATATACTATAGGTTTTTACTGTATTTCTAATGTTTTTACATTTTTAAATATTACGTTTTTAGGGGTTCATCTATTTTTATTACCTTTTTAATTATTATTTGTTTGACGAAACAAATAGCGCACAACTAAAACAAATAAATATACCTCTCGTATACTATTGCACAGGTGGTGTGGGAATATGGGCATATAATGTAAAATGTAATTCTTACGTTAGCTTTAAGAAAAAAAAAATAAACATTATTTTATAGAAAATTTTAATTGCTACAACTTTGGTCCAAGGTACTTTTCGATAAAATTTACTGTTTTGTGTGACGTTTGACCCCGAATAAGTGCCGACACACACATCGATGAGGACTTTTGGAACTTTACTTGTAATGGTAAACCCAAGGTCTCTACGGAAATTTAGCTTTATGTTATTTGATTACTATTTTTATGTCTAAATTGACCGGACTATAAAAACTCCTCTATCAAAATGTTTCAATGTCATTTTCTGTAAATTAAGTAGAAAAAAGTTAAAAAAAAGTCTTCCCAAAGTTTAATCTATTATTGTTATTATCTTTGTTATTTTTGGTTTAACGACAAAAAGTTATAGAACTAAAATTATAGATAAATCAATTTGAAACCATAATTGTTCTTACTAAATTTCTGTGCGACAAATAGTTTGCCTGGTAGAGCGTAACAACGCTTTGTGCCCCTTCTTTCAAGATGGCGGCCGAGGGACAACAGTTGGGTCTCCACAAATTAGGATTTAACTGTACACTAAGCTCTTTACACTAATCATTGACATCTATAAAATAAAATTGGGTCTTCGAAAATTGCAACCCAAATGTAACACATCCCAATGGACTATAACAGCGTAGTTAAATGAAATATGGGCTTTTAGAGTGCATATTTAGTGAATTGTTTACAATATTATTTTAAAAATGATATTACACGAAGAAAATAAAAATATGAATGTCAATAGTTTACACCCGCTGTTTGGGTGTTTATTTGGGTTTAAACCCTATTTCACCCAAAATACCCGGTTTAAACCCGTATCCACCCATTGGGTTTAAACCCTCTGCCCATCTCTAAGTACAACAGAGCAAATGAAGAATATTATTCAGTGTTTATTATTTTGACAAATGATTAAGATAATTGTTATAAAGATTAACAATACATTGCTAAATATGATAAGTTATGTAGGAGTACTTGTACAAACAAATGCATGTACAATTTATTATAATTTAGAAGAAAAGTTACACCCACCACATTCATCTAAAAAGTTATTGCATTTAATAATTATAATTTGATAAAATTTTAAAACCATGAGAACAATTGATGCAGTGGACAAATATATTAGACACATGACATGTATGACAAAATTGAAATATAATAAAAACAAGGAAACAAAATAATAGAGAATTCAAGAATATCACTCATATACATAGATATCATATGCAGAAAAAGACATGTATGGAGAACATGACAATTATTCATGAGTTTCCCTACATGGTAGCCATAATAATACTTTACATTATTCAATCTGTCATGCTCTATTAGGTAAGCTTGTTTAAGAAGTATGTATAAGCCAACTCATAATGTTTAAACAGCATTTGCAGCTTCATATACTTTTGCCAATGAATAAATACAACACTACTAATTATAAAAATATTAAAGTTTCATCATCAATAGGGTAAGTTTAGCAAATGTTTTGGGCAAGGTAAGGTTTTATTGCAAAACATAAGATACTTTTGATCATAAAAAATTGTATAGGTCCAAATATACATAGGGTTTGTTTTTTTTTACCTATATAATTAAGTATGTCAAGTTAACTTCTTTTCTAAATGTATGAATAATTATTATTGAGAAAATTTTAGTGAGTCATTTAAAAATACAAATACTGAGGTATATCAACACATGCAGGCATGTGCATGCAATAATAGTATTGCATAATGTAAAGTATTTTTAACACTGTAAAAAAGGAACTTCTATATTGATGACCCGCGTGGTGGAGAGGCCACCATACCGGTCTGACGCGCAAAGGGTCCTGGGTTCGATCCCCGGCTAGACAGATATCTAAATGATGAATTTAGATTTCACTTTCTGGGTCTGGGTGTTTGTGTATTTGTCTATGTGTGTGTCCATGGCACCCACGACACAGGGAATCCTAGTGTGGGGCTGTGAGTGTAGAAAGGGTTTATTTATTATTTTTTTTTATATTCTGGAATGAAAACATTGGAATCAAATGAAAATATGTAAAGCTTACCTTCACTTATAAGGTCATCTCGTACTGGATTAGTTATCAAAAATTGATTGCACAAGAATTGCAATACCGCTAAGCGGTTTTCACTTGATGTAAAAGGATATTCACAAGAATTTAAAATTTTTGTGATATTCGGATCAAAGGATTTATCACTCTCAACATAAACTCTAAGAACTTCAGGCCATGTCATAACATCCAGTAAAAATAGAGTGATATTAACACTGTCCTTATGGTCCAATGGACCAAAATGAGTCTGTTGGGCATCCTCCTCCCTTAACAATGCTTTGAGCAACATTATGTGCACCTCAATGAGTAAGTTACTTTGTTCCTCACAAGTCACAGCTGCACACAGGTCCTCTAAGCGAAATGGAGATAATCTCACCAAATGCCTAAAGTGACGCAACACCTCATATACACCAACTACTTGTAAAACTAAATTATGAGGAACAAGCAAATCATCCGATGAAGGTGGGAGTTCCAGTTGCGGAACTTGTCGCTCCTGCTGCAACCACAGGGGATCTGGACTCGGAGGGCGAATTGTGCTAGTAGTTTTCCTAAGAGTTCCAACTGTAGAACCATAACTGCTCACTGAAAAGTCACTATCACTGGCAGCATCGCCCACACTAACTTCGGAGCTCTCGCTGCCGCGGTCCTCCTCTCCCTCAGATCTATCACTGTACTCATCGCCAAAATCTGATCCATAATGGTATTCTGACTCGTGGTAGTCAGCGGCTTGAGGATTATATCCTCTCCTCGAATATGAATTCGATAAGCCGCCCTTCTTACTTTTATGGGATTTTCCACCTCGTTGTTTGCGTGTGCTTCGTCTGCTTATGTCACTTCCTTGAGGAGAAGACGCTCTAGAAGCGGACGGTGTACTAGCAAGAGAACTCGATCCAATATTCTGTGGTTGTAAATATTTTGGTTTTTTCAATAGATGATATTGAAATTTTCGTGTTTTCTCAATACTTCCTGATTTAGGGGGCCTCCCGCGTTTTTTCGTCCCCCTTCCAGACATCATTTTAAAACTAATGTCAATTATATACAATTCTGCACGTGTATTGAAAACACATTCTTGTTTACAAAAACAAAACGTTGTACACAGGTAAACGTATTTAGATTCATCCTAAATCTAAAGTATTCAATTCATGATCACAGTAGCTCGTGAACGCTCACGAAACTCAGATGTCACAGTTTTTAACACAATTCACACTGTATTTTTTAACAAAACAAAATTGTTTGTCAGTTCACTGATAAGAGACAAGTACCAAATTTTTATTTATGAAAGAAGGCACCAAAAACGCAATGACGCGAAATGTGAATAGGTACATGCAATTCTGAAACGCTTGATGCTGGCTTCTCATTGGTCGATTGTCAGGCGGCCATGTCGTTTTTGTACCTTGTGGGTTATTGAATTTTATCCAAATTAAGCTTCACGTATAAAGGAAAGCCCAGTATCCTCCATTACATAAAAGTAATAAACAACGTTGAAAAAAAGCATACATTATCTCAACGTCCTTTATTGTAACTATATTTGTCACACAGAACACTACATCACGTCGAAGACGGATAGCATAGCAAGCTACAAGCTATACGGCGGCCATTTTCTTCCTTTACAAAAGACGTCAACTTAGATTCTTTTTTCATATTTTCATTGTAAAATTTAATAATACGGTATGTCTACAAGAAATTAAAGTTATCTAATTATAATAGTTAAGTTCTCGAATACACATTAATTTAACTAAACCTATTCATTGATTTTTTATTATTATTAGGACCGGATAGTATTTTAAGCCTGGTAATATTATATGAAAATGATTTTTAAAAAATACAAACTTTTCGCTTTCCAGTAAATATTACATTTACTATAGAACTTTTCTCGACAGTTATAATTTATAACAAGATGCAAATTTATTCCGGTCGTTGAAATATCAGATAATTTTCATTATTAACTTTATTTGATTATAAATTTGTTTGACAGCGCGGATTAAATATCTAAACATAAAACATTGAATGTGCAATTCTCAGGTGAAATCAGGTGCAATTATTGTAATGCTTACTTATAATGAATTTTGAAAAAAAATCCAATATTGATCTGTAACATTAACTAATTTTAATATTTAATGGCTCTAAACGTTTTTCAAACATTTTTATCAGCCAAACTAATCATTGCCTAAAAAAATTTAAAAGCAATTACGGTCACAAATTGAATTATCTACTATGTATTTGGTTTTATAAGATTGTCTTAGAACGAAAAATAACAAAATTTTATTTTGTTGAAATGGCCAATTTCAATTTTTTTTGCTGACATTCATTTTTAAATTAATTCTATGGCTTGTTTCTGTCGTATCGTATCAATAGTTCATTATTGACATCATTATAAGGTATACAAATAAGAAATTCTTTGGTGCGATAAATTTTTCTTTAACGGCAGATTCGTAGCGTGGAAAAACATAGTGTGATTATAGCCTAATGAATATGTATTGTATGTATTGACAATTTTATTGATTGTTGTTCAGTATGACCAAAGTCATATATTTTATAGCGATAATAACAGCTACTAATATTATTACAATTTTGTTTCATAATGCCTTCAGATACAGCCTTCAGCCCTTCATAAAATTAAATAAAATATGATGTGTTCCACGTAATGATAAAAATGATTGTCGTCTAGTGCTCCTTGTCTTTTACTCTGTATTAGAAAGAGACACCAATCTTTAGTCTTTCGGGTCGATTATTGGTTATCTATATTTTTATTGAATACGAATAGGAGAATCGAGGTGTGCTTTTTTGGCTGATTCAATAACTGAGTTCTTTTTGAGGTAAGGAAAAGCAAGTGAAGTGTACAGATAATAGTTTGAAATTGTACGCGCAAACGTGTAAGTTGTGCAGTGTAGCACATCGGCTGAAGTAATTTATTTTGGTTGTATACGAAGATAGATAAAATGTACCGTATGAAGAATATAGTTTCGTTCGACAGTGAAGTAACGATACCTAAATGCATGTACGGCTTAAAAAATATAGTTGATTCTCTAGTTGTGGATGAAGTGGAAATCAAAATCAGTGACCAGGTTATCACGTTTCTTAAGGTTTCTTTCAGAATTTTTATTCTACTTACCTCTATCGTCTCATCAAAAATATGGCTTCACAACTAACAAAAATGCTTTCAATATTTGTACATATTTCTCACCCTAGGATTGCAATAAATTCTGTGGTTATGTGTTATATTTTATCATTATTATTAGCGATTAATTATTTGTACTTATATATATATTATATGCTAAAATCATATCAAATAAACTGACAATAAATGTTTCACTTTATATTTTGTATTATATTTAATTATTTGCGTTATTACAGAAAGCACCCATCACAGAAATGACTGAACTTGAAGAAAGGCAGGATCTCCTGCTAAAAAAACTAGACCTCCTTTATGACAGAATTAAAACAATTAGCTCCTTTTGTAACTTCAAGACCAATCATAATGCGACTCCAAGAATCGTGGAGACTAAAAACATCTGTTCTAATGTGAGTTGAGTTTACTTTCTATATACTTTGTTTTTTTAAGTTCTATAGTTATAGATTAGTAAAGATTACTCACTCCTAACAAGAAAACGTAACCAGTTTTGACAATTGAAATAGTTGCGTAAAAAGGTTTTGCCATGTCTCCATACTAAAATGTCTCTAAAATATTAGAAATAATTATTTATTTATTATATAAATTACACAGTATTCGGTATTTATTCAATTTCCTCTAAAAATGTTTTTATTTGACAAGAATTAAAAAAAGAACTTACAAATAAGCTGTTTGTGGCTTCATTCAATTTCAAGGCGGTGAAGTATCTTTACTAATCTGTCTGTAGTATAATTTGTGAGCTAGCTATTTTTATTACCCAACTGCCGAGAAAGTGTTAATTTTAGCAGTAAGCATATACTTGTAGCAGTAAGTTCTAGTTGGTATTAATATCATTTTCAACTTTCATATTACTGTCCCCTCACTTTGTGGCCTCTCAGAGTGAGAGGGGTTTAGATCATAGTCTACCGTGCTGGCCAGGTTTAAGATTTGTAGACAGTATTGGCCAAAAAAAACAGAATTGGTAAAAAAATATTTATATTTACTATACATACTGGCTAGGAATTTTTTCAAAGTAGTTTATAACATTAATTTATACAAAGTAACTGTATTTTTTATTTAATATTAATTCAGATGTGAGGATTGAAGGATAATAAGTAATGACAAGTACTGAAGTTATTTTTTTTTATTTATGTGATCAATCTTACTGCACTTTGAAGTTTTACCAGTTATCATTAAAAAGGCTATGCAATTATTTTCAGGTGACTATGGATGAAATTGTTGTAGTGCTTAGCCCCGACAACATACCTTGGTTCCTAAACATCTACAAGAAGCATGCTAAGGATATCAATATCTCATGGCACATTCATTCATCGGTGCCCGTTGACAAGAAACAGAAAATATTTGCTTTCTTCAAGAGATTTGCAGCTTTGTATCCAGCTTTGAACTCAAAAATAAATATCAGGCTGATATTTAAATGTGGTGAGTGGAGAATAATTTAAATGCAATACCTATAGTGTAAAAAAAACTACCTTTCCTTGAAGGTATGGAACATCTAATGATATCTCACTTCCACTTATTATTAATAATCAATCTATCCAATCTGTTTTGCTTATCAATGATCAATATTTGG
Organism: Epargyreus clarus; assembly: GCF_041222505.1. Classification (NCBI taxonomy): domain Eukaryota; kingdom Metazoa; phylum Arthropoda; class Insecta; order Lepidoptera; family Hesperiidae; genus Epargyreus; species Epargyreus clarus. The sequence continues at coordinate 9,354,504 of NW_027332233.1, forward strand.
ATTTTTTTGTCTACTAAGAAATGTCAAATTGTGAGCTTTGGTTGGGAAGAATTGGAGATAGATGCAATAATGAGCATAAATTAATGAAAGTAATGCATACCTCAGGCTTTTTCTATTAGATTCATGTATTAAAAACAATTATATTGCATTGATTGTGTATGTTTTGTTTCAGTTGCAGCTGATACAGAATTGAAGTTATCATGTTTGGAAATCCCAATTGTCGGAATTGTAAATGTATTGAGGTATTTAGCCATTGCGTACCCAAACGTTGCACCTTATGACTTTAATGATTTCCAAGTGGATTCATTACTAGATCTGTGTTGCTTATTGGAAAGATCTCCAGAGAAAAATAAGGAAGCTCTGATCAAGAAACTGTTTTCACCAAATAAAAATTGGATTTATGGAAATAAATTTTCAATTGTTGACCTAGCAGTTTACAATATTGTAAAACAATGGCAAAACAGTACTAAATATGTCCCTAAAACATGGTTTGATAATTGTGAAAAGATAATTAATTAATATTAAACTTTTGCAGTGCCGTATGATATGGTTTTCATTCCCCACAAATGTTAAAAAAGTAAGGATTTATTTAATTTTAAACATTTGAAACAAATGAAACAAACCAAATAATTCATTGATTTCAATTTTTTTATTCTCATGTCTCTGTAAAAACAAAATATTATGACAAACAAGCAAAACAACATTATGTATTTCAATTGGAATGGCACAAGTATATTTTTACATAACAATATAATTATGTAACTTCATTCAGAATTTTTAAATGTTATTAACATAAGTACTCATTTTAATTGCGTAAAATATAAAGTTAAAAATGGAATCAAGCTTAAGCACATTTTAATTATATAACTGGGGTAAAGCAATATTTTCATGTCACTCTATTTGATAGTATTACAATGTTTAATCATATTTAAATATTCTTAAGAATCGTAAATATCCATAATACTCTAATATTAATTAGGAAAAGTGCATAATTATTAAGTATTGCTTCGAACATAGCTGGACAAACTTTAAATATTTAATATTAGTGAATATCTAGTCATTGATATGATATAGAGAACTATTTTGTTTGAAAGTATAGATCACAGTTTTTTATTTATTTTTTTAATTGTGCCAAATTATGAATGGGCAGTTTATATGTAGTTTTGTATGTGTGGTAAAATTAAAATGGACAAAAATACCTTGTAGGTGCAATATACCATTATTTGTACAAATACACCAATTAAAGAATGTCCTAATTCTAAAACTATCAGTCAAGTTGCCTTATAAGTAAAAAAATATGTAAAACATATAAAAAAAAAACTACAAGTTATTTCTGTTCATAAAGACAGTGATTAACTTATGTTTATATTACATGGCTTAAATAAAGTATAAATCAATTACATATAAAATATTTATGGCTTTTCTGTACAAAACTTCATTAAAACTAATTAAGTAGGTGCCTAGTTTGGATATAATTGGTGCTGCCAATTCTCAATTTTAGTTAAAACTGTCCTCTCTGGAAATGTTTAAGTAGTTTCATATCCATAATATATATTTTTAGCTTCACAAAAGTAACAGTAAATGTTCATTGCTACGATTCATAAAAAATAGCTTTTATATTCGAAATGTGTAAAAACATAGAATACGTACTATAGTAATAAATGCATATTATTACAACGGTCTATAGATAAGTAATTATTTAATACTGATTTCCTCACGAGACAGTGTAAATTACAGTATAACTATTAATCATAATAAAATCGCATCGGATCTTATATGATACGGATAAAATATTATATACATTTGTATGTCAAACATAATTTTAACTATTTGTCAAAAAAATTAAAAACAACAAAAGTGTTAAGGAGCTGTCATTGTTTTAAGACTTTTATTGCTTTTATTAAAATCCTATCCTATTCCAGCTGCCTACAAATCCTCAAAAGTAGTAGTATTGTGTTAATGTTAATCTACTTGCACAAAATGGTACATTTTATATACATAGTGTTACGAAATTGAAATAGGTACCTACAGATTTATTTATAATTTTAATTTTGTTGAAAGGTCACTTTATTTATCACCTAGCATTGTAATATAATATGCTAAAGAAAAGATCCTATAAATATCTTAATTTCATTTTTTTTATCAATAAAAACACTTAGTGTGTGAATGGAAGTTTTCCTACAATTTATATTTAGTATTTTTAGTACACTTGGTGGTATCATCCATAACTCTACTTCAATATTCATTATTCATTTACATCGTTCAATAAGTCAAGTGAGATCCTAAATTTCTTAAAATTGTCACCACATATATTTAAATTCAAACTACATTAGAATGTATCAGCTATGGATCCGTGAAGTCGTCAAATATTATCTAATAATACTATCTTAATATTTATTTACAAACAGAAATGCTACTACAATAATAAATAACCTAATATTATCAATAAGTCAATTTAGAATTGAAATAAAGTCTTTGTCACTGATATGATTTCACTTACAAAAGACAACCTTTTAAAAGTCCATAGAAATAGGTTGAACAACACAAGGGCAGTGTTACATGTGCACGGCTTGCGCGGGCGCCGTGTCGGTGGGCTCGTGTCATACGAACGAGGAGAAGCCGGGCAGCGGCGCTCGCGAGCGAGCCATGTTGTTCATGACGATCTGGCCGCCGTTGAGGCTCACCACAGCGCTGCCCTCGGGCTCCGAGTCCGTGTAACTCGAGTAGTTGCGGACCGGTCGCTGCCGCTTCCATGACTGTCGCAGTGTGTCGTTCACGTTAGCGTAATGATTCACGAACGAATGTGGTTCGGATCGCACGCTTTCGTTTTCGCTCTCCGAATTCTGAAGATAATGTCAATACATAAATGTCAATATCTAAGCTTTAAGAATATGATACATGCTAAAACAACCAAAAATGAGGGCTTTTTGGTGTGATTTATAATTTATGGTGAATCTTCTACGAAAACGGTTGACTAAACTATGTTTAATTTAAAATATTTACAATGCGACAAATTAGCAGAAAGAGACGCCGCTTTAATACTTGGTAACGTACATTTCGGACAACAGGGACTAGTATAGAAGAAAGCATCGATAAACTATTCATAGTTATTATCGTAATATACCAAAAATGGCTCACGCAAGACAGCACACCGCACATTCTAACAGGAAGATATTACACTAAAAGAGAGCAAATGTTTATAAATAGTTGAACTAAACATAAAATGCGCACCTACACGATAGTGCTAAATGGATTCGAAAGCGTGATCGAGAACATAAATTTGCTATAGCGGAACTTTGGGCATAATTACCGTCGCGGGTCCGGCCGAGTAAGGAAAAAGAAAATTCGAGATTTAGTTGCGGATCGGACTCAGACGACGCTAATTTTAATGGTTATCACCTGGGAGTCGGAGGAGCTCATCTCGGAAGGCTTCTCGGTGAGCGAGGAGTCGTCGGGGTTTTCGTCGTAGGCGCGCAGACTCTCCTCGTCGCTGTGGTAGGCCACGGAGGCGGGCGACGGGCGCGGCGGGCACTTGGCCAGCGCGGGCGCCGCCTTGCGCCGCGGGGCCGCAGCGCTGCTCGCCGAGTTCTGCCTCGAACGATACAGCTCCAGCGCTAGCGAACCGCGCTCATCAGTCTCGCCTGCCAGTGACTCCTCCAGACTCTTCTGGGCCTCTTCTGTTAACAAATCTTCGTAATATAGATCGACATCCTTCTGCTACATCTTATTATAATAGCTACTACTGTCTACAGAGACTGTTCAACATCTAGCGCGTAAAGAAGCGTGGAATTATTTAACCACATGTATACTTAAAAAATAATAAGCATTCTTTAAACTTTTATTTACTTTTATATACTTACTTTTGTACTTGTAGCTCTTGCTCTTCACACATAGGATTGCAATGACCATGATGATAATAATGATTGATGCGGCGGCGAGCGCTACCATGAACCATGTGCGTCGATAGAATGGCCGGTACTGCAGGTAGCCATATTCCAAGTACAGCTTAGAAGGTGTCACGATCACCTTGTCGCTGTACGCTGGATTACTAATCCCGTACATGTTGTAAGCAATCACTCTAAACGAGTATGCAGTCGATGGCAGTAGGCTCTGGTAGGATATTGTAAATTCTTCTAACATTCCATTGCTTGTTCTCGTAATAGTTTCCCATCTTGTGTCATCTATAAGAAAATATTTAAAAATACATAAAATATTGTGAGGCAAATGCACAAGAAAACGTGCAATGTTAATTAAATAACTTACATGCTTGCCATGTTTCCTTAGCTGCAGTAACAGTAGAATAATATTTTTAAAATAGAAATAATAGTCATTTATAGAATTCATTTCATTTCGAGCTTACATTCACGAGCGCGTTTACATGGTCCTTATAAAAAAGATGATTACCCACATTTCTTGATATACAAAGCAAAGTGTTTAATGTGATGGTCGCCCTGAAGAAGGCATGAACGAACCGAACGGCGGGTCGTCGTCGCCCGCGTCCAGCGTCGCTAGTTTTACTACCTTAGTCTATGATGATTAGTAAAGATTACTCACTCCTAACAAGAAAATGTAACCAGTTTTGACAATTGAAATTGTCACGTCATCTATTTTTGTTTGAAAAATATTAAAAAAGTAGTTTTTAGATCATTTACGAATGAAACGATATTTCTCCGCATTTTTTCTTTCTTTTCGATTTCGTGTTTTTGCACCACTTAACTCAGCATGTCGGTATTGTTCCGCGTAAACTACACCATGACAACCATTAAACGGCTGACGGAATTGTGAGCCGTTTAAGCCATTTAATGGCTTCCTTCAATTACAAGGCGGTGAGATATCTATACTTATCTATGCCTTATATACATAAAAGTAACTTTGTTTACCTTTCTTCCTGGCCTCGAAATAATATCCGAGGAGGGGTCCGCGGCCGGACGCGGCGTTGGTCCATCGCAGGTGTAGCGCGGCGGGGTCTGCTCGCAAGGCGAGCGCGCGGGGCGGCGCGGGCGAGCCGGGCTGCGGGCCGGTGCGCGCGGCCGCCGTGCCCGCCGCACCCGCGCCCAGCGTCACCGCGCGCACCACGAACCGGTACTCCGCCTCCTCCTCCAGCCCGCCCACCGCCAGCCGCCGCTCCGTCACCTTCTGCTTCACCTGCTTGCTGAATCCTGGTGGAAGAGCCCGGTCAGTCAGAGATGACCATTAGAAATTCTCATAAAATAAAATAGGCAAATCGAGCACATTTAAGGTGAAGCTTAATTATCATTTACTCCAAAACGCTACTATTATAGCGACACGAATATTCGCGAACATGAACGAAATTGTTGTCTACAAAACTGAATACCATATAACAAACATGTAAATGAAAAAATCTTTTTTCACTCACTCTCATCCTGCTCTACAGTCTCGTACGTGACCAGGTAAGATTGAATGAGACCGTTGCGGCGGTGCGGCGGCTCCCATGAGACAACGAGGCTGTTCATGGTGATGTCGGAGAAAGTGATGTTCCGCGGCGCCGAGGGAAGTCCCTGGTGCGTGCGCACAAGTACGGCGCTGGAACGCGGGCCATCGCCCGCTGGGTTAAACGCGAGAACCTGAACAAATAAAGAACATAATTACAATACAAAACTTATATACTTCACTTCCTCTTCCACTTCCTATTATTAGACTACAGCACAAAAAACTACATAATCACACAATTGTTCAACTGTTGTTGTGTATTGCTGGTACATAGTGTATTTATTAAAATAGATGAACAATTTTCCAAAATACGAAGAGTTTTACCTGAATTCGATATTGCGTAAATTTGTCGAGAAAGACGAGAGAATGTGATGTCGCCGTGGCTGGTACAACTTCGATTTCTTCCTCCACACGGCGTCCAGGTTCAGGTTCTTCCGGGGATTCCGTCATTAAGTAGAATATCTGAATGAATAAAATCTTAATTCACAAAAGTTATACTAAGAATATTGTTGTAATTAGCAAAGCCATTATAATCGAAAAGTCTAGATGATGGATGATCTACCTTTAGTTAATCTGAGACTACAAGGTAAAGCTTAGGTTAGCTGGCAGCAAGGTTATATAAAGTTTGGCGTTAAGTATTTCTGAGCGTTTCGATGACCTTAGTAGTCATGCATGAACACAATGGAAAACACAGGAGAGCGGATTATATTATTTTAGATCGACACTAATATATTTACTGTATTATAGTATCAATTTCATACTACCTTATATCCTAGCAGGTCGCCATTCTGCTGGGCCTGCAGTGGCGGTTGCCACGTGAGGGCCACCTCGGTGGGCGAGACGGGCGCAGCGGTCACATCCCGCGGCGGCGCGGTCGGCACCGCCTCGCCCACCCACACCACCGCCGGGGTGCCCGCGGGGCCCGCGCCCTGAGAGTTCACCGCGCACACGCTGATCTCGTAGTTGCGGTCCACCGCCAGCTCCTTCAGGATCACTTCCTCGCTCTACGGAACACGATATACGCCAGGTTACGGTTGACGTTATACTAAATAAGAAATATGTATGTGTAAATAAAAAATTGAAGTGTCAATTTATAAATCTTTAATATGTATTTCAAATCTGATTGGTCATTCCAGAAGTAAGCGCATTCATTCAAACAAATAAACAGCCTCTCAAATTTATAATTCAAGTATAGACCAAAATATGGTTAATAAGTATATTTAAATAAGTTCTGAATAAAATTTTGAATGTATGATTTTAGACTAGTGGAAATAAAACATCTTTATATGTAACGGTTTCTAAAGATCCATCCAACGATGGAACTGGGACCGGACTGGGAAATGAAAACTCCGCATAATGAGTACTCATTACAATCAAATTAAAAAGTTTTAAGTACCCAATTATAGATCGAAAGTCAACCGATATAACATACCTTGATACCAGGCACCTCCTGCTTCATGGTGTGTTGCAGCGAAGCGGGGAAGTCTGTCAGCGGTTGGTACAGCACGCGGTAGCCGCCCGTCTGCGTGTCGCCGCTCCAGTGCTGCTCGCCGAGCGGCGCCCACTGCACGCGCACGCTGCTCGGCGTTATCGGCACCACGTGAAGCTTCTCCACGGCTTTGCTCGGTGCTAGATTATGAATGTGATTTTTAAATAATACTTTTTGATAGTAATATAAAATTCTTAACTTGGATTTGCCTATTTGTGTAAGTTTCAAGTAACAACCGAGTTAACAGTTAAATGGTCACTTCCGCCACGGATGTCCGCCAGTGATATAAGAACCTGAAGGCGGTAGGCGAATGTAGAATAAATAATGTTCAACTTTATATGAACGGTCACATTCCATCTGGTTTGGTCTAAACAAAGAAATCAATTCTACATTTACGATTGTAGGCTACATGCATAATAAATGAATATCTTAACAAAGTTACCTGCAGGTAAAGTTCGAACAGTTTCGGTTGCGTTGCTATATCGACTGGGCCCGATATCGTTGGTGGCTCTGATGCGGAACTGGTACGCTGTGTATGGTTTCAGCCCCTCCACAGTGTAGGAGGTGGCGAAAGGGTCCACGCGTTCAGGTAGAGTCTGCCATGTTGCCCCATCTTCCCTCTGTTGTACAGTGTAGTATCTGTAAAGTAATTCATTACTATATCAAATCTGCAGACAAATACTATTGTTTTTATTTCACATAATATGATTATGTATACTAGATGTATAGTAACGTCACAGGGAGACGCTATTGACAATTTCCTGGATAAGTTCTCGGGTATCTTCTTATAACGTTCCCGGAGAGAGGATTTAGTAAGCAGTATACCAGTTAATAACTCGAGCGCCGCCTAGTCTTTGGTTGCTGGGCATCAAGGAGGTGATGTTGTATGACTGCGGCAACAAGCAGGCCCAGCGCCATTGGTCCACAAGTCGTAGTATTATTCTGATGCCAGTTCTATTATCCTTGGGTTTCATTATGAAAGAAAGTAACCTGAGCGGCGCGTATACATTGTTGCCGGGGGTCCACGAGAAGGTGATGTGATGCGGCAGTAAACTGCTCGCCGTGCTATATCTGCATACTTATCAAGTAGCATTCCAATGTCAGTTTCTATCCCTAGGGGTTAAAATATACTGGAGCGGCGCTTATCCATCATTTCCGGGGGTCCACGAGAACGTGATGTGGTGCGGCTGCAGCAGTACACCGAGCGTCGAGCCGCGTCTGTATTGTCATCGAGTAGTGTTCCGATGTCAGTTTTTTTGCTCTAAGGGTTTAAACGTACCTGAGCGGGGTGTATCCATCGTTGCCGGGCGTCCACGAGAACGTAATATGGTGCGGCTGTAGCAGTACGCCGAGCTTCGTGCCGCGTCTGCATCGTCATCGAGTAGCGTTCCGATGTCTGTTCGTACCTCTAGGAGTTTAAATATACCTGAGCGGCGCATATCCATCGTTGCCGGGGGTCCACGAGAACGTGATGTGGTGCGGCTGGAGCAGCGAGCGCGCGACGAGCGGGCGCGCGGGCGGCGCGGGCGCGGCGCGATTGGCCGTCGTCAGCACGAGCGCGCGCGCCGTGCCGCCCCAGCCCAGCCGCGTCTGCGCCGTCACCGAGAACTGGTAGTAGCGCTCCGAGGCTAGCTCCGTCGCTCTGGGGGTTTCACGATACATTTTTTAAGTAAGTTTAAACACTTATGAGGAAATGATAAGAGTGAATATTGAAAATGCGTGCGTGTATTGAGTTCTTGGCTAAGAAGATGAGTCAATTATGTTTTATTTTTTAACAAAATAAACAGATTACACGATAAAAATAGTGTGCGTAGAACATTATGGCACAGTTTGAAAATCAGGTAGTTCATTTAAGATTAAAGAGAAAGAGAATGAAAAATGTTGCTATAGCATCTCAGTTGTATTATTACCATTAGTAAAGCAGTTAGTAGTAGTTATTGAGATGACTAATGAGTATCAGAGAAATATTAGCTAACAAAGATTAAATTTTAAGTCAAGAAAGAACAACGAAGTTAAATATATCTATAAAATAAGATAAAGTAAATGTACCTAAAAGTGCGATCCGAAGGTAAGAATTCCCTAGAAAAGGTGTGCTGAGTTGTGCTGTTCAAATGGTATGTAACTTTGTAGGCCAGAATTTCGCCGTTCGGATCCTCTGGGACGTCCCAAATGATTCGCGCTGTTGTAAAGGACACGTCTGGAAATGACACGTTTGATGGTGGTCCAGGAGCTAAAAATGAACAATGAAAGTTAGAAACAGAATACTTTTAAAAGCAATTTGATTTATGGGTTGATACAAAAAATACTTACTATCTTCAAACGTTCGAACGGTCACAGGCGGGTCACTCAGAGCGCCATCTCCAAGCCTCGTATATCCCAGAACTTGTATTTGATACACAACATACTTCCTAAGCTCCGTTAATGTTATTGTGTGTGTTAAGTTAGACGTTATCGCCTGGCATTGCACTTTCTGATGCTCGGGTCGAGGCGGTGGTACTACAGCTGCATAGCACACTTTGTATCCTTCGATCAGACCATTTTGATCGTGCGCTGGGATGTCTCCCCATAATACTACGACGGTGGTAGAGGATGTTGCGTTCGCTGACACTTCGACTGGGCCGCTTGAAGGAACTATTGCATGAAAAAGTAATAAGAATGTGTACAAAAATTATTATTTTCTTTTTTAACATTTTCAAATGCTTTGTGTATTTCATCGCGTTTTATTGTAAAAGGGAAAAGTTCGATATTGAACCGACATAGATATCGAAAATGACATTTTTTTTTTGTTTAGTGAACAAATAATTCAAGTTAACTTTAGCTGTTTATTTATACTATAGTTATCAAAAAGGCATATAATAATATTATAAAATTGCCAATGGTCTCAATCAGAATAACGGTGCAAGTTTTACTTTTCAAGTGAAAATAAAACTTACCAGATTCTCTCGTTCTTTCAGTTGCCACAGGACTCTCCTCGGAAGTTCCAACTTCATTAATAGCCGTCATGCGGATTTCGTACACGGACCATTCCTCTAGGTTGGCCAACACGTGTGAGTTGGCTGTGTGATCCTCGATCACAGTGTATAAGGTTTCGTTGGCGCCACTTCGTTTGTACGTTATGTTGTAGCCTTTAGGATTGCCGTACCATTCACTTTGTTGGAGAGGCTGCAATTGATGGGAATAATGTTGCCACAATATGTTATATTATGTCTCCAAAGTAATTCTGTTTGTTTTCTAAATCGACAATAAGGTTACAAATTTTACAAGGTAAGGTACTTTCTTTGGAAACATATAGTTTTAAATTGCACTGTAGCTTATATATTGACTTTAACAAACTATCCAACGTACTCCGTCAATTATAAGTTTTACAATATGACAAAATATTATGAGAATACTTACAATCCATCTGACGCGTAAGTTATTCGCACTGACAGCGCGTACGGTTACGTTCCTAGGCGGGTGACGCGGTGGTGCCTGGATGGTTTGGAACTCTTTACACGGCTCTGAGGGCGGTGACGAACCCACTATGTTCGTAGCGATCAGTCTCAGCCGGTACGTTGTGAACGGAATCAACCCAGTGACGAGGATGGATTGCGCATCCGGGGCGTTGACTTCGTAGATTGTTACCCATGAGGAGTTGCGAGCTGTTTGGGCCTATACGGGAAATAACATTATTGTTATCCAAATACATACATAATTAGTACATAAATAGTACAAATACATAAATAGTACAAAAAGGTTTAGAAACACATATATGTAGTTAGAGGCATAGGACATAAAATCCACCATCGTCTACTAAGTCATTTCTGCTTATTTATAACTTGCAATGTTTATTAGTGTATTTTATTTATTAATTGAATTTCTCCTTGCATCACTTTAAATTAAAGTTTAAAAAAAATCCTACAAAGTCGCATAAAAAGTCGGACAACACTTATAAGGACCGCAGCACAATATATCGAAAATGGGGTTGTAGATGTGTAGCGATCGTTTGGTGGCTTATAAAAAACATGACATATGGGGCTTTTTGGGAGCCAGTATAGTCCGCGCCAGACTTCTAGTCTCCTCTGAAATTGTTGCACGCAAGTTTAGTTAGCATATACTCCGTAACGTTAGGGAACACTAACGCAGCTATGTACCCGCGGGCGAAGATGGCATAGCGCCAGGGGGGTCCCGCGCTGTCTTCGTCCCGCTAAAATCAACTGCTATTGCTGCTAGCTGCTGCTGCTATCAATTTGCTATTGCGATGCGACTCATTTCTATATTCGGTGCGAACTAGCAGCTTGACGCGGACTATAACAAACTATAAACCATACCTGCACAGTCCACAGCGAGATGGAGGAGTTCCCGTCGAAGCCGGGCGTGAACTGCAGCAGCACGGAGGCGGCGGCGATGTTGGAGAGCGCGAGGTTGCGCGGCGCGCGCGGCAGCACCGGCTCCACGCCCGACTGGATGCTCGCCGCGCGCGCCGCGCCCTCGCCCACGCCGCTCAGCGCGCTCACCCAGAACGTGTACGACGTGCTCGCCTGCCACACGGGCACATAGATTAGTAAACATACTTCGCCGCCTTGAAATTGAATGAAGCCACAAACGGCTTATTTGTAAGTTCTTTTTTTGAATTCTTGACAAATAAAAACATTTTTTAGAGAAAATTTACGAATAAATACGAAATACGATACGTGCGTAATTAACATAATAAATAAATAATTATTTCAAATATTTTAGGGACATTTTAGCACGGAGACGTGGCAAAACATTTTTACGCAACTATTTCCATTGTCAAAACTGGTTACATGTTCTTGTTAGGAGTGAATAATGTATGGTTTCTTGCTGCATACACTATTAGCGATAAATAAAATACCGAATTATGGAGTAATGATTATATTGTCCAAAACCGATACTTAATTGTAATGAATGAGATGCGCTAAAACTACTTGATATAAATGAGAACGCGGCGCCCTTGTTGGCTAATTGATGCGAACTGATTTGAAAATATAATTATTTAATGAATGACGTGCGCGCGGCTTGGGAAATGCTGACTGCAGCAAATGCACGGTTGCACCGTACATGCTCCCAAGGGCGAAAGATGAAATGAAATGTAGGTATGAATATGTATGATAGTGTAACAAGATGATTCCATTTTGTCCTTATGCTAGAAATCTAAAGTCTCTAAGTGAATTTTGTTTTTCTTGGCATAGGGGTTGTACACTTATTCACTTTATGCACTTTAGGTATTTCACTATACACACTTTCACACCGCACTTGATTATCACATTCACGATCACATTTATTTACGCTCGAGGATTCTGCCGCTAAAGGCAGCTCGATGACAGTTGGTTGAGAACCCGCCTGTTCGGCCCTCGCCACCGCCGACTGCCGAAGTGTCCAGCGCCTGCTACGGACTCTACGTGCCAGGACGATCACGCCAATGACCAATGTAGCTCCCAAGATTACATAAATTAAAGTGTAGTGGTGTACGTCATGATAGGACACCCGCTGGGATAAGTTTTCATTTGATTTGAGACCGTGAATTTGTCTTTTGATTTCTTCTAATTGTTTTTCATTAGAAGAGAATGAGTTATTGAGCTGCAGAGGGGTAGGAATGCTTATATTAATCATATAATTGACAGGTTCTATGTCCTGCTTGTAAAAAATATTTTCAACGTGAATGCTACTGGAACCTTCATTATGCGCATAGATTGTAAAATTTTCAGTTTTAATTAAACATCCTTGATCAACTGTTATTATTCCTGCATTTGTTAACCGAGTAGCCGTTACATGATCTTCACATAACACACGGATGTAGCAACTCCCGCAGCAGAAGAATAGATAGGTATTTATCTTGCTAATTTCTATCCATTCATTAGTACAGGTAGCATAATTGATCTTGCATTTCCTTGTAATTGGGTCCATTTCACATAAATTTTCATAATTTTTAAGATGATAAATAGGGCCCTTTGAATAACATAGGCGACCATTTATTCCGTCGTGTAGACATGAGTTGATATCTTGTTCAGATAATGTTAAGTATTTCTCGTTTCTTAAATTAATAGCAACGTATTCTGCTATCGGTATAAGTCGAGCCATGCTAAAATTACCAATAATACGTGGTATTGATAAAATTTTCGTGATTTCAAACGGTTCTCGTGTTACCAAAGGAAGCCGTAATTCAAATAATAAATAATCTTCTGACATTCTTGCTTTTATTTTCAATAAATTGTATACGTTTCTAAAATCGTTATGTAAGTTATTAATAGGCAATGTTAAATCCTTTGTTAGATGACTTGATATGCTGGTGAGTGTGCTTTTAAGCTGCTCCGGAGAAATTAAATGAAAATTAAATTTACCGTGGTATATATCTGTTACGGTATCCAACAAAGTAGACTGCACACTTGCTAGCTGTCTTAACATGTTGTTCGCCGCTATAGCTCCCAAAGTAAAATCACTCATAATGATGTTTCTCTCGTGGTCAGTCTTTAAAGCATTCTGGATATGTTGAAACTGATTTGATAGGTAATTTAACATTTTATGTTGTTTATTAATGGATTGCTCATTTCTTTTTAAAACGTTGTATTCCACTTCTAATACGGAAGTTTGATTTCTTATAAGTGCCATCAAATGATCTTCATTGTCTTTAATTAATTGTATATCGTGTTTATACTGTTCTGCGAATCTTTCGTCGAGTACTCCGAACAGACTGTTCGCCAGATATCCGACACCGTTAAGAAGACCGCGGCGCTTACGTATGTCCGCACGCGTGCTAGAATGCTGACTTAGCAACAGCTGGTTATAGTAATTTAATTCCGAGAACTCTTGCTGTAATTGCGTTGATATTACGTCACAATGCGATATATTTTTAAGAAGATTGCATGTCGTACCTAAATATTTTATATATTTGTTGCATGCTTCTGTACCTTGCCAATATGGATTCATGTTATAATAGGTGACTATTTTCCATTCGTCCCTTATTAATCTCATATCGGTAATTTTGTCAAAGTACAGTCCTTGATTGTATTTAATATAATCCACATGATATGAACAATGACATGTGCCCAAAATACTCATGAAAAAGAGCAATAACGTAGTTAGGGATATAAAATTGTAACCTGATATTTTAGATTGTCTTTTAATAGGTTTGTCATTTGAGACATCAGCCGGTTGCGTCGCTTGTTCGACTTTAGTTTTATTTACCGGGAGTATTGATAATTTTATAATCGGGCGTTTTATGAAGCCACTTTTAGTTTTTAACGTGACCACCCTGACATGGCCGTCAGCTCCCGGATGTAGCTCGACGACGCGTCCTACCGCCCACTTGCCAGGGGGTAAATTCGCATCATTGATCATCACTACATCATTAATTTGTATGTTGGGTTGCTGATGTTTCCACTTGCTTCGTGCAGACAGATGACTGAGATACTCTGAACGCCAACGCTTCCATACATCTTGAACAATTTTCTGAGTAAGATACCATCTCGTACGCATGTCAGCTTCGGTTTCTACAATATTCATGTCTTGGTTTAAATTTATAAAGCTCGATGGTGTCAGAAATTCCATGTCATCAGGATCTTCTGTTAGCGCGCATAACGGCCTGGAATTCAAAACAGCTTCTATTTGCGCCAACACCGTAGAAAATTCCTCAAAAGTTAATCGCTGCTCACCAACGACTCTTCGAAGATGATACTTCACACTTTTAACTGCCGCCTCCCATAGACCACCTGCCGAAGGCCATGACGGGGCATTAAAATGCCACTCTATTTCCATATTAATTAATTCAGTAATGAAATCTTGGTCAAATGTTTGTAATATGTTTTGAAACTCCTGTGCCAAAATATTACTAGCGCCCACAAAGTTTGTTCCATTATCGCAATACATATGCCGCGGAGATCCTTTTCTAGCCGCCATTCTGCGCAATGCTGCCAAAAATGCAGACGAGGAAAGGTCGGAGACCAGCTCCAAGTGAACTATTCTTGTGGCCATGCATATGAAAACTGCTATGTAGCCCTTAGTGGTCTTGATACCACGACCCTTGTTGGCCTTTATAAATACGTGCCCAGTAAAATCTACACCGGTATGGTAGAAAGGTTTGGCTGCGTTGCATCGCTGTGTAGGTAGATCTCCCATTAATTGCGTTATTCTGATTGGGTTATTTTTGCGACATGTCACGCAAGTGTATAACCGGCTCTTGACAGCTCGGTTGCCACCCAAGATCCAGTATTTTTGACGAATAATTGATAATGTCACTCTAGCCCCACCATGTAAGGAAAGGGTATGTGCGTGATCTATTACTAAGTTAGTAAGGGGACCACAATGCGGTAAAATGATAGGGTTCTTCATGTTTGAATTGATTTCCGCCTTATTTAATCTCCCTCCAACTCTAAGAAGTCCGCTTGTATCCAGAAAAGGGTTTAATTGCAATAATTTGCTTTTTGTACATATAGGTTTATTTAGTTGTAAGTTATTAATTTCGCTTGTAAATTCTGCTTGTTGTACATACTTTATTAGGGTATATTTTGCTATATTTATTTCCTTCAAGGTAAGGTAACTTGATTGACATGTTTCCTTTCGCTGCGTTAGTTTTATAAATCTTAAGATCCATCCAAAAACTCTTGTTAGTTTCTGATAAGAACTAAATCTTGTAAGAAGCTCTTCAATTATACTAGTTTTCTTGGTTAAAGAATTTACTTGTGGCGATTGTTTAACTTCTTCATTCGTCTTGTAAATTTCAGTTTGACTACGGCCCAGGCTGGTGTTACTGTCTGACAGCCATAAAGGCCCCTTCCACCATTGAGAGTGTTCTATCAGCTGACTTACACTCATGCCTCGACTCGCACAATCTGAGGGGTTTTCCGCCGACTTGACGTATTGCCATTGCTGCGGAGGCATAATTTTGATAATTTCTCTCACCCTGTTTGCAACGAAGGGCTTCCACCTTCCCGGATTCCCTTGAAGCCAAGCAAGGACGACTTTTGAATCCACCCAACCATATGTTCTGATATTATATTTACTGAGGCATTCATGTACTTTAGCCATGAGTTTAGCCAAAAGTAGTGCACCGCAGAGTTCCAACCGCGGTAATGTTATTGTTTTGTTTGCTGGAACGAGCCTGGCTTTCCCTGCCACCAACGAGACCTTGACGCCTCCCTCCACTCTGATTCTAGAGTAAATGACGCACGCATACGCCTTGGTAGAAGAATCACAAAAGCCATGAAGCTCCAGCTCATCACCTTCCGCTGTCGTGTGCAACCACCGTGCTACCTGAATCTGATCTATACGTGACATGTCCTCTCTGAGTTGGATCCACTCTTTTAAGATGTCATCTGGTACTGTATCGTCCCACTGCATATTAGACACCCATACCTTTTGAAATAATAATTTTAGTCTGGTCGATACTGGGGACAACCAACCAAGTGGGTCATATAACTTGGATATGTCCGACAGCATAGATCGTTTGGTTGGAGTCTTCGTCACCGACTCAATCTGTGATTGGAACTCAAATGTATCTTGTTTAGAATTCCAATGTAAACCCAATGTTTTGGTCGATTCCGGTTGTCTGAATTCAAAATTGTTTTGCCTCTGATCATCCTCTTGCACATTCTTAATTAAACCTTGCGAATTAGATTTCCACTTCCGTAAATTAAATCCTCCAGATTTCAATAACTTGATTAAATCTTGCTGTAGCCGTGATGCTGATAAAATAGACTCCGCCCCGTGTAAAACGTCGTCCATATAAAATGATTGTTCCAAGACCTCTATAGCCTGACTATCTTGATAATGTGATCTTTCATCCTCTGCCAGCTGCTTTAACGTCATCATTGCCAAAAACGGCGCGGCCTTGGTGCCGTACGTGACCGTGCAGAGTTGATATTCTTGTAAAAAGGATTCGGAAGTGTCGCGCCATATTATTTTTTGAAACTTCTGATCTCGTTCATTTACCCAGATAAACCTAAACATTTTTTCGATATCCGCGGTGAAAGCGTAGCGGAATTGTCTCCATTTCAATAACAAAGATTGGAGATCCTGTTGAAGGTTAGGTCCTTTTAACATTAAATCATTTAAACTGCACCCTGATGTTGTTTTAGTGGATGCATTAAAAACTACGCGAAGTGCAGTTGTAGTTGAGTCATTACGTAAAACACAATGGTGCGGCATGTAACAATTAGGTTTCTGGTTTCCGGACGATGGTTTCATATGTCCGCATGCTTTATATTCATTAATAAATAATTTGTACTGTTGTTCGATATAAGGGTTATTCCTGAATTTTCTCTCCAATTGATGAAACTGTGCAATAGCCGTATGTTTGGATGAACCTAAATGCTCCTCAAAATTTTCTTTAAACGGAATTCTGACCTCGTACGAGCCATCTTCCCGCCTTGTTGTAGTTGACTTGTAATATTTAACGCACTGACTATCTTCTTCTGACAAAGAGGGTGATTCCGATATATCTTCTATTTCCCAGAATTTCTTTATATCGTCAACATGATTTAGTACTACGTTACATTGCAGTGTCTTTACATTTCCACATAAAATCCACCCCAAACGTGTCTGTTGTGCTATTGGTAGGTTAGCTTCATCTGACCTGCTAATCCCGTCCAATATAATGTGTGAGTACACATCGGCTCCTAGTAGAATGTCCACAGGTCGGCTGATATTAAAGTCGGGATCTGACAGTTGTATGCCGTCCAAATGGGACCACGTTGGCTTGCTAAACGTGCAACTAGGTAAGTTCTTGACGAGTGTGTTCATAATAAATACTTCGGTATTGAATGAAAAATCGCTATATAACGAATAACATGTTATATTCGTCATACCTTTGCAGCTACTTTCCTTGGCTCCAACACCTGATATTAATCCCTTACAGCGTTTTCTTGGCAAACCTAGAACTTGTGTAGCATGCTCGGAGATAAGGGAAATTTGAGAGCCTTGATCAATAAGTGCTCGCATTCTATGAAAAGATCCATCTCTTGCTTGAATCTTAATTACAGCTGTAGCTAATAATATTTCACTTATATTGTTATTGCCTTGTTGCAATACCGAGTTTTGGTTTAATTCTTGAATGCTATTTGTACTAGCAGTAGTTATATTTACCGAATTTTTAAATGCTTCATGCACAAGCGTATTGTGTTTACCTTGACATTCGCGACATCTTCTTTCTGACATACATACCTTATCTTTATGATCGTAAAGGCAATTTTGGCATAAACGCAGTCTTGCTAATGTCTTGCGTTTCTCTTGCGGTGTCATATTTAAAAACTTATTGCAAAAGTAAAGTCCATGAATTTCTTTACACAATGGACACAATAATTTTGCTGTGTTAGCAGGTGAATGACCACCTTTATACGCAGGAAAGGATTGTTTTGCATTGTAATTTGATTTAAATTGTTTTAAGTTAGAGAAGTTATTTTGCGAGTTATTTGATGGTTTTAAAGTATCTTGTTTCTTCCGAGACGACTCTAAAGTAGTAAATTTGTTTTCTAAAAATTTCAAAAAATCTTGTAATTTTGGTAACTCTCTAGGATTTTTTAAAGACT
The DNA here is from genome assembly GCF_041222505.1 of Epargyreus clarus. Lineage (NCBI taxonomy): Eukaryota > Metazoa > Arthropoda > Insecta > Lepidoptera > Hesperiidae > Epargyreus > Epargyreus clarus. The sequence continues at coordinate 9,372,966 of NW_027332233.1, forward strand.
CTAAGTAATTGTTGTGAGACTCCGAATCCAGTTTTTGTAGTAAAATGTGAACGATTAAAGGATCCCAACTAGTTGTATCGACACCAAGCTGTTTAATAGCGTTTAAACATTCTTGTGTAGTGTCGTGTATTTTCTTGATATGGTTTACTGATGTTTGTTGGGTAACTGGCAGGTTTAACAAAGTATTTACGTGCGTTGAGAATATCAATCTTAAATTGTTATACCGATTGTTCAATATTTCCCAAGCGATGGAGTAATTCTCGGTGCTAATAGGCAGATGTTGTATTAACCGTTCAGCTTCTCCTCTTAATTTACCTTTCAGAAATTGCATCTTCTGGGCATTTGAAATCGATATATTATTGTGGATAGCTTCTGTAAAAAGATCTTTAAATGATATCCAGCTCTGATAGCTACCACTGAAATGAGGAATGTCCATCCTTGGAGTCCAACTCTCCTGGTGCGTTACTGACCACATTTTAGAATTAATTGCTTTCTTCATTTCGTTGTAGGTACTCTCATGCTTCGTATAAGATTGTTCATAAGTTACATCCATTCCTTCTAACTCGCTGTCCAATTCCCAATGCAGGGAATCAATTACTGACCACCTTGATTGTAGACTACGTAAAGCGTCTTCTAGCTCCCATTTTTGAGACATGACACTCAAATTTATGGAAGATACAGTCCTAAGGAATGCTCGGAAGTTACTCAATTGTCTTTTAAGCATCTCATCTAATTTGCTATTAGAACCTCTAGAAACTTGCCTGGTAGATGACGACGATTGCTCATCCTCGTAGTCGTGGGAAGGCCCTGCTGATCCCGCCTCGCGCTGCCGACTTGTCTCTCCTTGTTGAGATGGTAGTGGTTGCGATATAGATTTACCAGTAGGTTCCAGTGCAGTTCTTTTTAATAATAACTGATGTTGATCATGGATAAATGATTTTGTTGATTTATAAACATTAAATGCTTGCTCAAACTCATTTTCGGTAAAATACGGATGGGTCCTGCTTCCCTCCGTTGAAAGCCGATCATGATTGTATTGATAATCTGCCCAGTAGGCTTCTAAGGCTTCCAATCTTCTTTTATAATAATCAAAAGACTTACGTCCCGCGGAATCCTTATTTATATTTGTGACTATTTTGGACATAGCCACGTGTAACTCACCCTGATTTTTGTAAATTTCTTCCATGTTTGCTGAGTAATAAAAATGCAACGGTCTTACTTGTTTAATCCCTGCTTACTGCAAACATGTAGACTTTCTTCTCCTCACTGCAATCCCTGATAATCACTGCTAGAGTTCTTGATAACCACTAACAATGTTCTTGAAAGTCACTTGATTTAAACTGATAGTCACTAGTCCGGCACACGTGGTTACAACCACGCCACGCGGTATCACTTTTAAGCTCGAAGGACCATTTAATAATGTATGGTTTCTTGCTGCATACACTATTAGCGATAAATAAAATACCGAATTATGGAGTAATGATTATATTGTCCAAAACCGATACTTAATTGTAATGAATGAGATGCGCTAAAACTACTTGATATAAATGAGAACGCGGCGCCCTTGTTGGCTAATTGATGCGAACTGATTTGAAAATATAATTATTTAATGAATGACGTGCGCGCGGCTTGGGAAATGCTGACTGCAGCAAATGCACGGTTGCACCGTACAAATAATCTTTATTAATCTATGCACGGGCAGTCATTCATAAAAATAAAATGAAATAAAATAATTAAATAAAATAAAAATAAATATATTCCAAACTTTATTTTTTACGAGGGGGAAACCTTCAAAAGGTACCCGACGTGGGAGCGACGCCGGGTTAAGTGGGATTTTTACCGCACTAAAACCATATGTTCCAACCTAACCTAACCAAATTTAGATGTTCCCTATAATGTTCCTTTAGTGGTAAATTATATTTTTACTAGGTACTTCTAGTTTTAACAAAGGCGTTTAGTAAAACTAATTCTAATAAAGGGTTTTAACTGTAACAGATATAAATGCACCTTTAGGCTTTAATCTAATTATGTATATTGAATATAGGCAACTAATGAGTAACATTCAATATAAACACCCATATGCATTAGCTGCATATTCATAGCTTTATGGTTATATTGACTATTGGCCTTTGTAAATGAAGGTGAGGTCAAGAGCTTCTCCAATATGGATTGGTAGAGCTGTGTTACTTAAACTTAAATGGAAAATGTTTTTTTATTTGAACATTTAAGAGTCTGAATTTACAAATAAGTATGTATGCTACATCGTACACCTCGAAGGAACTTCTAAAAATATCTCTAAGTAATCGTAAAGTTAGGTGAGTTGTTGAAAGATAGGTAGGTCAATTAAATTAGCTTAAATTACTCTTCTTCATATTGCGTAGAAAACTGGAGATGACCTTAATTCAACGTGCGCTATACTTTCAATATCACTAGCATGGCATAAGCGGTGCTGAATACATCCTGTGTGAATTGAAAATATATAACAAATATGTTTAAAATTGTTTCTTTTAAAAATTAATACATGTAAATGTAATTAATACATACTTGTAAATGTTCCACTCGAATACTTGTGACATTCGGCGGTAGAATTTCTTCCTTAAACGTTTCAGGATTGTCCTTCATTTGATATGTTAATTTATATCCAATTAAAATGCCATTCGCTTTCTTTGGAGGACTCCATGACACTCTTACGGCGCGGTCTGATATATCATCAAATTGGAGATTCGTCACTTCATCAGGAACTAAAAACAAAAATAGAAACTAAATATTTTTACATACCTACATTTATAACATATCACATAATATATCACTTGCTTTAACGGCGAAGAAAAAACATCGTGAGGAAACCTGCGTACCTATAAAATCTTTAAAAAAACTTCTCAAAGATATGTGAAGTCTACCAATACGAACTTGGTTCACACGGTGGACTATGGCCTAAACCCTTCACTCTGAGAGGAGACCCGTTATCAGCATTGGGACAGTAATGGGTTGACGACGACATATAACGTACACGGACTCGTAAAATAATAATACCGTATTTATTTTTTACTTTAAGCTAGTAAAGTTGCTTGCAAAAACGAGTCATAAATAAACAGGAAGCAATAATTTATTTAGTATCAAAAATAAACTCACTGTCTTCCATTGTTCGAACCAGAACAAAGTCACTTCGCGGTCCGTCGCCGGGCTCGGTGAAGCATAGCACCGATATATTATAGTCGGTGAACTTATCTAAACCACCAATAATAGCCGTTTGCTCTGTTAGAGGGTTCAAGAGATTCGGTGGCACGCTGACGAGCCTCTGTTCCACATTATCGTTCACGGTGTCGTCCCAACGCCACGCTTGTATCTTGTAACCCTGTAATCAATTATCTTGTTATAATGGCTGTATGTACTATACAATCCATAGTTGGGTGCAATATCTGTCTTGTAAAGCATGCAAACAACAAGTTTTTTTTCTAATAATACTCACTCAAAGACGCACTGGATAGCCCGCGGTATTCGGAGTCTTTTACGATATATTTGCAACTCAGAGCTAATGACCGGCGATAAAAGTATGAAAAAACAAAATTTTCACATACCTGGTTAATACCATTGATTTTCTGTGGATTCGGCGGCGTCCACGAAACGTTTATTGAAGTAGAATTGGCCGGCTCGCAGTGAACATTATCAGGTGCCGCTTCGGGCACGCCCTCTTTCGTCTTTATCGTGTAACTATCCGAGAAAACCCCTACGCCTTTGTCGTTATACGCAGCTATTTGGACATTGTAATCCTTCCAAGTGATCAGGTCTTGTATTAAGTAGTTTCTTTGCGCCTCGTTCGTAATGTTTTGGTATGTCCAGGGACTGTTATCGTAACCTCTCAGCCTGTATCTGATAACGAATCCGAGTATGTGACCATTCCTGTGTTCCTCTAAAGGCGGTTGCCATTGAGTTATGATTTCTGACGACGAGCGCGCTGATCCCATGAATCCCAATGGAGGGCCGGATGGAGCTGTAATTCATATATCATTATCATCCATTCCCGAAAATTATGAAAATGGGATGCAATTAAGATGTTCTGTCTTGCATGCATTTTATAGTGTTTGTGCATGCGCATTAGAAATTATAATTGTATTGAATTTAAAATAATGCATAATCGCTAATTAATAGTAAATTATAATAATGCGAACCATGCAAAACAATTGTATAGACATCATAAGAAATATTTTCAAACTAATTTTAATGGTAGAAACATTTTATTTACGAAGAGGACATAATACAGTTTTGCAATTTTTCCCATACCTTGGCAGCATATAAAGTCACTGGCTGCTTGGTTACAAAAAGAAGATATTTGTAAAACGATGTTTTTGGACATAAAAAAATATGTGCATACATAATAAACGCAACGAAGTGAAACAGATTTGGTTCTCACAGACAACAAATATTTTTATACAAGTTTTGTACACGAAAAATGGAACTTAGTATTACACATTTAATGATTAACGTATTACATATTATTAGAATGTTGTTCATTCAAAATATCGTACCTTCTTGGGGTAAAGTCAAAACATCAGTAGGATCCGAGGGTGGTCCTTCACCGACTGTATTCACTGCTGATACTCTAAACTGGTACGATGTGGCTGCCTTCAAACTCGTTAATAGAACCCAACGTTGAGAAGCAGAAACATTTATAGGTTCTGTGATCCAATTCAATAGTGGGTCTGGTGTTGGTCCTGCAATATAAACATTAAATTTATAAATTTAGGCAAATAATTAACACTTATATATACTAGAATACTTGAATACTAGGGATGTTGCAAGTGCCAGAGTCATACATACAAAGGTAGCTCGATAACGGAACAATGTGAAATAGAAAAGATTCAGTTCAGCAGATAATAGGACTCTTGTCTGGTAGGCTGACATGGATATTGTTGAGCATTAAGACTAACTTAAGATAACCCTTTTAAATAAAACTTGTAGGTCACGAGACGTTAATATTCAATGGCCAAATAACACTTACCAAACTCAGGCACAACTCGTCTCTGCACAATGAACTTCTGTATCGGCGAGTTGCCGTCGAAGCCCGGCGTCCAGGACACGTTGACCGCGCGCTGGGGCGTCGCGTCCAGGCGCTCCGCTCGCACGTTGGTCGGCGAGAACGGCAGCTCGATGACGGAGAGGAACGCGTGGCGGGTGTGGTTGCCGCCCGGTGACGTCACCACGCACGTGTACTCGCCCGCGTCGCTCGCGCGCACCGCTTGCACTTGCAGCGCGCCCTCCGCAGATATCCACACACGTGAACCGGCGGTCATTGCTCTGAAAATATTTATTGTGTTACATCTATGTTTGTAACACTTCGAGTGCACTTATAGTACTTCACTATGAACCTGATTTATTAAACACCTAACAGGTGCTATCTTGTAAGTATTACACCATGTTTGAACTTCTACAACGCATCTGCGTAACAAGAACTTTTCTAATGATGAATAATAAATATGAATTACTTTTCTAACTTTTTTTCTTTGAAAATTTAAAACTTGAGTGACAGATAACTGTAGAGTACATAGACAGAGATATTTTTATGGTAGACTCTAAAAGCGTGAAACATTTGACTGGCTGGGTGGATGCATAGGTGTTCCTTAGTAACGTACATGAGCGTTAAGAGTACGTATTTTTATATATTCATCACCTAAGTAGTAAATATTTTATGGTAAAATACATACTGTTTGTTATGAAACCAGTCAATATTGTATTTGACGTTGGGATCATTTGAAACTTTGCACTGGAGTGTCGCTGTGTGACCGAGCAGAACTCGTGTGTCTACTGGTGGTGCGATGATTTGAGTCCTCACTGAAACAAATACTGGGATTAAATACCAAATATAAAACGAAGATTTAAATTCGAGTTTAACGATAACTAATAAAACGTTGATCGAAAAACAAAGGCTTTCCACGTTATGTACAATCTATGTTCTGCGATTCCGGATGTATGAATGTTGAAAATGTATTTTGCATATAAGTAATATTTAAATCGTGTGCTATATTGCTGTGCTATATATGCTGTGCTATATATGCTATATATGCTGTGCTAGATTGTTTAAGTTAGAAAGTTTATTTTGCCTATAAGTTACCCTTAAATTGTGAGCTATATTGCTACTTATCATACATGTAAATGTAGATCGCGAACCTGCAGAATGACCTATAACCATCAGTTGATTCAGGTTGACCATTCCTTGAGCAAATAAATAGTAGTTAGATCAAATAAATAGTTAACGCGGCTCTAAAAACTACTGTCACACTGTTTGGCGATTATTTCGTAGTTTAAACGATCATCTGTAAACAGTTTTTCAAACAAAATCAAATATGTATTGCACGTCAGTTGCTAAGGCAATAAATTGTAAATCCCAGGCGGCAGCGACTTAAGCAACTGTTCAGAAGTTTAAGCGACAAGTTAACTCTAATAACTATTGCTCGAGCGGTAGTATCTAATGGATGGTTAGCTTAAAGGACACAGATGACGTTCGTACGTGCATATATAGAACAGAACAAACCTAAAACGGTAAGATAAGCTTCTCCAGAAACGTTTCCTGCATCATTTGCTCGTATGCATGTATATTTGCCACTGTCAGCTGTTGTAGTACTTGTTATTAATAAATCTCCTTCCTCTAGCGCTTGAAGTCTTCCCGACAAGTTTATGATGAGAGAATCTGAAAATTATATCATTCAATTAAAAAGTTACCTGCAATACAATACTAATAAAGCTCATTATATTCTATCAAAAATGTGCATAACAGAGTGTTTTATTAACAGGTAGAGTACTTTACAACGAATATGCAAAAATATTATTATTTACAACATTTTACACACAATACAACAAAATGTTACTTGTGTAAAACATATAATATGTACATTTGTACTTCACTTTTCTTTGTATATTTATTATAATACGTTGTATTCGTGTTTTCAGCATTTCTCTTTGCTTTTTGGACTCGCTTTATGTAACATAATATATTGATTACATTGTTTTTATTTATTAACAATTGCCAAAAACAATTATCTCCACTGCACCTTTAGATAACTTGCTATTTCAAATGAATTCCTGTCTATTATGTAGCGAGCAAGCATATAATTCACCTCGTGTTAAGTGGCTAGTTCCGGCCGCAGGCAGGCTTACCTATGTGTAATTAAAATTTTAATCCATAGTTGATAGCAATCACATATTACCAAAGATAGACTGCTTCTTGTGCCTGATAAACTGTTTCACCATATATGGGTTATACAATTATCTTGGTAACGGTTGATTATAGAAAAGCGATGCATGTTCGGAAGGGCGCATAAATATTCGATTTTTTATAGAATTCCTCCCATGTTTTGTTATGATAAAATAAAGGGGTGATGGAAGTAATTAGACACCTCATATTTAGCTAGTAATTTATCTCACTTTATTGTTGATTGGTAGTACCAATTTGGTACCACCAAAAACAGCTTACTATTAAAATTTTACTGTTCCCATTTTGCATAGTTATACTTTATTATTATAACCGTTGTTCTGTGTACGGCTTTATAGCTCATAGCCTAACAATGTTATAACTTACCATTGAAGTACCACGTGACGTTGGGGGTGGGGGCGCCGATCGCCCGGCACGCGATGGTGGCGTCCTTACCGTCCAGCACGGTCAGGTTGGCGGGCGGCGTCTGCATTATGGGCGGGGAGGCTACGAGCCACACATCGAGTTAGTATGAGCGCTACACTATACACTATGCACTCAAACGCACGCAATATTTGCGCTCAACATTATGTTAGTAAACACTCGACACTCGTGAGATTGTAATTTTCATATCGACGTATTAGTGAGTCACACGCATGCATTGTAGATACAAAGTAAGTAACTGTAATGTTTTCTGGATGCAAAATGTAATGTAATTACATGTGCTTATATTTTATTCGTTTAATTACTTTATTATTCATTGAAAAGTAGAAATAATTAACTTTCTTCCAGAATTTATTATATAGTTACAAAGGGTGTTTATTAAAAATTATCGTGAACAGGAAAAGTTTACATTCAGAATTTGAAGTCTGTAGGTATTGTACATTTCATGAGAATGTTTATCTTTTGTAATTGGACGTTAACTATTTCTTGATAATAATGATTTCATATTACAAACGATAAGCATTCACAATAAACCATTCACATGCAGATATTGGACACCTGTGCGAATTTTGCAGTCGTACTCAAAAACCTGATTAGCTACGATAAAGTTTTACATCTAACTAAACTTTATTTAAATAATTATGTTGTTGCTAATAATATTATAATACTTATTTTTATTGAATTGTAAGCAAAATAATCTTAAAATTGCATTCCGGTCTACAGACGAACACTATGAATTTCTATTATTATTTTTAAAGTAACAAATAGACAAATGTTTGAACTAACGTTACAATATTTTTGTTGCTTTTATATTTGTGGTTACAATCAATTTTATACTACACATGCTTAATAAAAATAAACCACACATAATAAAAACTAATTAAGAGCTGGTAAACTTCTATATTAACTACAAATAATGCGTCGAGTAACAAAAAATCAACATCCTAATTATCTTAACTGTAAAGAGGCATTAAAATTCTCTATGTGAAGGCAACGTGAATTCCCATAATAAAACAATGGTAAAGCAATCAAGTACTAGGTGATAATCATAAAAGACGAGTGCAATAAAATACACAAATTAATTCTCTTACTGCCGGTATCGAATTTGAACGTTTTTGACTTTTTATCTGAGGTCCTCATTCTTATTAACTTCATGTGACTGCGTGGTAATCGCCTACTGTCCTTCACTGTACGATATTAGCGAATATTAATTTGTAATCATTACGTATTATTTCCTTTATCTATATCATAAAAATTCACTTACTTTTTATCTTCAGCCATGTGTACACGGAAGATTCACCAGCTTCGTTGCTGGCGATGCATTGGTATATTCCCATGTCCTCCATTTTCAAGTTATTGATGACGAGTGACCGGTCTAATTCCACCCTGTACCTGCCCCCGCCGTCATCCACGTCAGCATTATCGGGTTCCCCGGCATCCGCCCCCACGCTAGCAATTTTCCTTGCGTCTTTATACCACGTTATTCCCGGAATTGGAATACCTTGCACATTGCATTCTAAAGTTATCGATGTGCCGAATTCACCGTATGTTTCAAATTTGAAATTTGACAACATTACGGGTTTTTCGAATACAGTGACAGATGCTGAAGCAGTCACTGTTGCAAATCCACCCGTTTTTAATCTAGCTTGACATGTATATTGCCCAGTATGAGTTAAGTTAGCTGAGATCAAACTCAAAGTTCTATTCCACTGATCATTCAAATCGTATGTAATACCAGCTAGATCTATTAGCACTCCATCCTTAAACCATAAAGTTTCCAGCTCATGAAGTGGTCTGGCGTTGGCAATGCAATATAAATTGGTATACTCCTGGCCCTTTATAATTTTCGTGTCTTCTGGCTTTATGATAATTTCGGGGGCGATTTCTTTGTTATCATCCCCGTAAACGGTAAGTCGTATGTAGGGACTATTTTCTACTTTGCCCAGTTGTGTGTTTATTGCCCGCGCTCTAAAATAAATAAAATGTTGCAATCATGTAAAAATGTTAATTAGTTATATTGTTAATTCATATTGAAAGTTAAATTCGAACCTGTATGCTCTTTCGTCATCTTGGGAAGCACATAATATGATGAGTTGATGCTTGTCTGTTATGGCATACTTTTGGTCATATTTTAGATGACCGTTGACTCCATTCTCATCTTGCCAAACTACCGACGGCGGCGGTTCGGACTCTATGTAAGGAAATTCTAGTATCGCTGCTTTACCCGATTCTACGGTGACTACTTTTTCTATGGTGTTTTCAAATACGCCCATATCTGTAAACGTAATACATACAGATTATATTTATTGTTGAAAATGTTTAACGCATAATAATAAATACACACTATAAATTCAATCATGTCCAAAAGTCAAAGAATAATCTATGTTACTTTTACGACTGAACTTAGGATGCAGGTCGTAATAACATAGTCACAGAAATGTTTAATTTAGATTTACTTACAAGCCACGACTATGTTGTTCTTCTCGCTAAAAATGGCTCCTACGTCATTCTTAGCGATGCACTGATAAGCACCGGCATCCTGACGTTGAGTATTATGGATTTTAAAAAATAATTCGGATGAGTAGTCACCGAGGGGAACACCATTTTTTAGCCACCTGTACATAGGCTGAGGAATACCTGCAAATATTCAATTATTAAAAAAAATCTTAACTGCTTTTATTTATACGAAATTCAACTAGAAGCATTTTAGAAGGTATAAAAATTAAGAACAAGTTATGGAAAACTTTAAGTTTTAAGTTCAAAGTTTAAATAACTTTCTGGACGTTTTATAGCTTTGGACAGAGTTCCAAAGCACTTTTATTCAATATATATTTTTTGTATTGCCAATTTACTTATTAAAATTATATTTTTATGTAATTTAACGTATTTTACCTATAGCTGAACATTGCAATATCTTGGTTGTGCCTTCTCTGACTATACTGTTTGATGACGACGGCTGCATACTAAACCGCGGAGGCTGCATTTGTGCTGAAATCATAATAAGATATTTAAATATACATATTACATTGTATATATTCAGGCATTCGTAAGGGGAAGTACATTTTGTTTTTCTAGGAGTGCATAAGTGTACTGTGTGTTTATAAACTTTTAAGGGGTTTAATTTATGTATTTTATGTTAAACTATTGAAATATTTATAGTAGGGTTCATCAGTAGTGTAATTATGCACTTAAATATTACTTTGTTAGTCAACAAGCTCTTGCAACACTGCCTCCCATTAAAACAGTGAGTCACCGTTTGAAAAGAAATATGAAAAAAGTATGATTAATTAAGAAGTCTGCTCATTCAATTGAGATGAATCAGCCACTAACACCATTGCGACTCGGAGGCTCGTTGACCGAATTAAACTTCATATCGGATCGGTGCCCAGTCGCTTGGAATCCGCTGAGATACAAATCGTTTGAAGGCTGCTCAAATGACCCCAAAAAGTAAAAGTACGCTGCCACGTCCGGCTATCGAAAAAGGTCCTGTTACATTAGCATCCTCTAAATACTAAGAACTTCAGATACGATTTAAAAGGATTCGTTGTATGGTACACTATGAAGAGTATTAAAGATCATTAGGAACACTCATTAAAGGCAAACAGGCTGATAGTTTACGGAACTCGTGAATGAAGGAAAAAAGCAAATGCAAAATTGAAGGACACTATAACTTTATGAGCTTGTGAGATAATTTTAAAAGTTAACCATTACTACTGATATAATTTATTTATATTGCCATTAACCAGTATTGTTTGGTAATGCACAGCTTATGTATAATGGCTGTGATTAGGCATATTGACACGCTTACGCATCGACTATACTTGTCATATTTTCGGAGCCAGGGTCTTGAGAATTACCTGCCATTGTTACGGAAATGAACTTTTTGTGTCAATTCGCGGTTGTGGCTATATTTGTCAGTTAAAGAGTAATTTAGGTTTATGCATACGTCACAGACCTGAGATTTACTTAGAAAATATCTGCAAGGCTTTTTGGCAGGAACTAATAAATCCGTGCAACCAGGTGCACGGTAGCAGGCTATTGAGCGAAAGCTGGTTTGTAATAGCTAAAAGGTCATTAGCCTTCATGAAGTCATAAAATAGGTTATGTCAGATTAGATCAGTATGTTGCGTGTCGTGTTGCTTTATTGCTTTGAAACTGGCTCCGCTGCATTTTAATCCAATTATGGTATACCTAATTGTATTAAGTTATCGCACAATGCACTTCCATACTTTCAATGTCCGTTATGGTGTTGCACTTGTACTTTGCTTTATTATTCACCAAGGTTTGCATACGTGAATAATTAAATAAATTATACCGAATATAGGGTAGAAAATTAAAAAAATGAAATTTTGGGCAATTTTGGCAGTCTTTTTAAAATTGGCAGCATCAAACACTTTCTGTTTAGTATTTCGGACTGACCGAAATAGTAAAAACTAAAATGGTATAAATTCAATATTTTCAATTATTGACGTTTCTCTCATTATTTACATAAACAGACAGTCATGACTCAGATTTCGTCATGAATGGTGGTACCTTCGGACACGAGTGTAGTGTATGGTGCTTCTAGGCTGACCGGTCGCCAAGCAATCGTAAGACACTTGAAGGTATGTATTTATATACAGGGTGAATTTTTAAAACGGGCCTTCAGGCCTAAATCTGAAACTATAAGGATTAACGAAAAATGCTGAAAGGAGTTACGAAGCCGATTTTGATAAAAACTAAAACTGCATCATTACTTTTTTAAAATAACTTTTTCCCTAGCCGGGAATCGAACGAGTTCATTTTGAAAAAAAATGCACCCTCTATATTATTCCACTATCTGATAGTGTTGCTTATAAGGATCAAAATCTGGAAAGTAATGATAAATGACAAACTAAAGGAAAAGCCTCAATTTTAAGAAAATACATATTTTTTCATATTAATTTGGCAGTTAAGTTCCCGCCATTCATCAATTTAAACATTTCGTGTATTAACATTTATTTTGGCTCAATGTTTCTAATCATTCGAAATGGACGTTTTGTTTCCCAATAATTTATATTTTTATGTCCGACTTAGCTAAGGTTATTTTTAGGACCATTAAAAAAGATTTACTTGCTATGGGCGGAGTTTCGTTTAATACAGATGTAAAGTTGACAATTTGCGAGAATTACTTTTTAGAGTCAAATCCGAGTGATTACTAAAAAAAGAGATATAGAAAATCATATTTAACGTTGAAACGAAGTTGTAAACAACAAACAATAATAATTTACTATTTAATCAGTTATCTATTTTCATTTAAAAATAAATCCCAAAAACGGCGGTAACTTATTTGCCAAACTATTACTTTCTCATACTAAGCCGTATGTCATAGTCATAACATCGAATAATCATTTGATTAACCAACAAATTCTTCAATGGTATGACTTATGTCTGTTTCTAAAGAACTATACATAAATCATTTGTTATGTATAATCCTTAAGGATTAGTATACCAATGTATGGAAAAATACGTATTTTCTTCAAAATTTTCCTTTTCCTTTAATTTGTCACATAACATTACTTCCCAGAATTTGATCCTTATAAGCGACACTATCAGATAGTGGAATAATATAGAGGTGTCATTTTTATCAAAATGAACTCGTTCGATTCCCGGCAAAGGAAAAAAATATTTTAAAAAAGTAATGATGCAGTTTTAGTTTTTATCAAAATCGGCCTCGTAACTCCTTTCAGCATTTTTCGCTAATCCTTATAGTTTCGGATTTGGCCCTGAAGGCCCGTTTTAAAAATTCACCCTGTATACTATCACCTACATTTATTGTCAGTACTACAAGTAATCGACATTGTATTTCGGAAAAAACCAGTGACCTGAAATTCATACATTTACGTAAAATTTTCATGCTGTGTATTTTGCCGTTATAGCCAATTTAGTCTATAATTTCAATCGTATGATTTTATGAAACTGTGCTGGTTTCCTCAAACTTAAACTAACCTTATTTAATCACGAAACTTGCAGTACTCCAAAGGACTATTATCCTTACAATACATATAAAAATATTCTCTGAATAGATAAATGACTTGTATTAGGCCAATTGATTGACCTTCTCCCTTCAATAGCAAGCAAACTATAAGGAATGTTCTTACCCACCTTATGGGCTTGATTGTAACATATTATAGAGATTTTACGCAAGATTTAGTAGATGGATCTTTTTTACCTTGCCGATGTGTCCGAAGGGATCGTCACGGCATCGTCAATCCGACAATAGTATCTATCTTACCGCAAGCCCTTTTGTTCCCTAGCGAAGAATTATATGCCTAACAATAACTAAGATAAAAAAGTAAACGCGGTTCAAGTCGCATTAAAAAGGAAATGATTAAATGGAAAATAATGGCAGTTAGCACGCTATGAATAGTCTCTTCGGTATTCTTAAGGAACGTACATAATTATTAATGTTTTTATTACTTTTTTAAATAAAAAAATATTAATCGTATCATACTAGATTACATAAGTAAATACTCTTAAATCCGTTTATTCTTATTGTTACTTGAACTTCAACGTTTAATCTGCTACTGCTGCTAACGATGGCCATATAAAACTTCAATAAAGTTGGCCTTTTAGTATTCCGCAGTTCTTTCCGTGCACCGAATGATGAAGATGAAATTTTAAAGATAAGTATGATTAATGAACAACGGCGTTAATGATATAAAACATGTTTTTTTCTAGGTACTATTTAATAACTTTTAATTAACTCAGGTTTTTTTTGAGAGTAAGAGTGTTTTTCAGATAAACTATGAAATACAAACTTTTCAAAATTCATGACTTTCCTTTCACTGTACACGTATTCGATTACTATTCATAAAAATACAAACGTGTGTTGATCCACTGTGAATATTGCTTTAGTTTAGTTGACAAATTTATTAATTCAATTGCAACAAAACTAACATTTTTATTTTTACAACGATCTAACTGAACAAAACGAACCTGCCGCGTGGTATACGCGAGGAAGTAGTTGACCGGGAAGTATAATTTGTTTAGTTTTTACGCGCTATTGATTGACTGCAGTAAAGCTGGCCCAGTTAGCAACAGTCAACACGTGTTGCGATGCGACCGGTTGATGGTACGTCTTTATTGAGTTTTCGGAAAATTGAAATAGAAACGCGTTAGAGTAGCTACATGATTGTTGTGACCATTTGTTTTTGGATTAATACGGGACATCGGTTTCCTTATGTCAATTAGGAGGGCCGATTGATAGAGAGAATTTACTTTAGATGTAGCTACTTAAGCTCGTCATATCATATAATACGAACTTAAGTACAGATTGAAATTTAATTTTTGAATCATGGCCACGTCGTCAAAGAAAAGTATTATTATATTTATCAAAAATATTACAAATTTAGAATGTTATGCAACATAAAATAAGTCATTGATATATGTATTTGTCCTTTTACTATATTGTCTGAATATCCACCTCAATTTAGACAACAAAAGAGGATGATCCCGTTCATAACATGACATATGGTTACGTTACACATGATACACGTTGCATTGAATATAGCATCATAAGTTTTTATAGAATTATGCATCATTAGAGGAACATCAACATAATTATATCATAGTTACATGGATAGAAACACAACATAATAATATAAGTAAAAAGACACTGCCTTCATAGAGTCTCACGCCAGAAAAGTGGGTAAACAAAACATTCCTCACATGGCAACCTTATTACATATTCTGTTACGTATCTAAATACAACTACAGTAAGGTATTGAGGACTTCCGTCTAAAATAAAAAGTTTACCTTTTCCGTTGTTCGACGGGTCTCCTCGCTCGGTCGTTTGTTCCCAGCCAACTTAAGTTACGATACGTTGCGTTAATTAATTATGAAGCAAGAGGTACAATGTACAGGACAATTATATTTTAATGAGAAGCTGACAAAGTATAAGTATCACATATACTTACACAACATATTCCATTACGGGTTTTTTAAAGACAAAAGATCGTAATGATAATGTCAGATTGAATGTTATTTATAGTAATATCGGTCGAAGAGATAAGTTTGTTACTTTACGTCGTCCTTCCGGTACTGTTCCACTTCTGGACACGGGCTTCTTTTCAGAAGCTTAAGGGTGGACTATGGCCAAGTGCTTATTGGTAGAATAACACCCATTTGAAATTTTAAGAATTCGTAGGCTCATGTAAAACCTACATAAGACCTATCTCCCGATATTTACCTTTAATTTAAAGTTAATTCATCATCATCAACCCATTACTGTCCCACTGCTGGGCACGGGTCTCCTCTTAGAGTGAGAAGGATTAGGCCATAGTCCACCGCGCTGGCCAAGTGCGTATTGGTAGACTTCACATACCCTTAAGATATTTTTTTTTTTTTTTATAAATCTCTCAGGTATGCAGGTTTCCTCACGATGTTTTCCTTCACCGTTTAAGCAAGTGATAATTAATTTCTAATACGCACATTAATTTGAAAATCAGAGGTGCGTGCCCTGGGTTTTTGAACCTCGGACCCCTCGATCGAGAGGCCGCGTTTCTTAACCACTAGGCTATCACTGCTAATTTAAAGTTAATTAGTTGAAGACAATTAGTTTTCTAATAAGCAGGCGACAGAATTCCGATCTTCAAAAAAATCCAGTAAAAATCAGAAGTGTGTGCCTGACCTGTTATTCAATGTTTGAATCCCTACATTAAGAAGGCGAATATCTAACGAGTCTATTTATTCTTCTGTCTGTTCATATTAAGCAATAATAGTAATTATTATTTTCAGTGAAATTCAGTTTCACATGCATTTTTGTCTTTCTCCTATAATGAAGCGGTTGTTATTCACACTCGTTGATTAAATGAAGCGACCGACCTAATGACGTGACACGACGTCATACAAAAAACGGTGGATGTGTTCCCAGTTCCCACCCTATGCTCTTATTAACGCCTCTTGTACCGTTAATTACACAGGTTCTTTTATTTACCCCGGAAACAGCAATGTTGGAGGAACCTCGATATACGCTGCATGTATGAGGGTGGAAGCCATCCAGACAAAAGATTAGTATTGCAGACTAATTGTTCTGGAGAGCTTGAGAAGGGTCTGGTTTAAGTATTTAAATTATTCGTACAGTTATCTATATAACATTCTAAGTATTCATAAATGTGACATACAGTATTTAATAGTAATTTAGTAGCTGTTATTGAAAGCCCATCAGTGTGGGCAGACAAAACAGTTCAGTACCTTTTTACCCGTCTACAGGGGATAATGTTTTTCGAGTTACTAGTTCTCTTTTGTTTGGCCACTGTTTTCTTTTATTTTTGGTTTGATAACAGTAACTATAGATCAGCTTTAGTTTTATCTTTAATTTTTTTTTAAATGCAAATTCAAATGTTTTTCTTAGATTCCATACATTTTGTGGTCGATGTTTGACTACTGGACGAACACTGGATTTACAATCATTACTATTCATAACATATAACCAAAGCGTTAGGTACGTTACGGAAGTACCTAGCTTCTTTTGTCCCATTGTATTACATTTTACATCATTTAACCAGTACAAGGATTTTACTGTGAAGCGAACTATATAATTTTGTTTGATTGACATACATATGTGGATCATGATGACACCAGTGGAGTGACTTAGTACGGTAATCAACTTAGATAAGTGTGATAAGATAACAACGCATACAACACGGTAATGGCGTAGCATTATCGTGAAATATTGTATTTTAACTGCCGTAGGTTTTTATTATATAGAAGTAGTACAGAAGCATCCTGATGTTAGGTGGCCACCGTTGCCTGTGAAATTACTAGTCAACCTCAGATAGTCATTAGGATGAGGACGGTCAAAGATGCGTTGTTACCCCTGAAGACTAAATTGGGAGGTCTTGTATAAGACAAGTGTATCTTCCTTACTTTCGTTTAAAACCTGAGTGTTTACAACAGCAACCCTGGTATAACATATAAGGCAAAATAGGTGAAGTGTTGGTGCCTCCGGAAACAAACCAAGCGTTCTATCGTCCTCAAAATACAGTTTCGTGCATATTTTTACTATTCAAAGTACCTAAGGTCGGATTTATCGTCGATTCGAATAGGGTAAAAAATAATAAGCTTTAATGAGCCGCCTTTTATGAACGTTTGGTTGCGTAACAGTAGCGCGACTGTCGCACATCACGCGTTTGTTCATTTAACACTTTCAACGACACTTTGGAAAATTTCTCAAGACTCGACAATAAAACGAGCATACACCACATTCACACATACGAGACTGAAATAAGAACCGTGTTTATTGTACTAGACGTAGATTGAATATCATCCTATTAAAAATAATTTTGCTGAAAGGCAGAGAAAACTATAATGAAAATTAAAACTAACTTACAACATCACTCAGACACCGATTAGAAGGTAATTATCACTTGTTCTAACGTAAAACATCACGAGGAAACTTGCACGCCTGTAAGTTTTTAAAAGAAAGGTGTGTAGTCTACCAAATTGCACTTGGCCAGCGCGGTGGACTATTGTCTAAACCTCACATATATTCCCTATAATACATATTTTAGATATAATTCGAATTGTACATTATTACTTTTTATAATAAAAAAAAGTTTGATATCTTGCTAGACAAGGAAGTTTCGCATCAATGGCCCGCAGAAGCCAAAGTCAATCTTCATCAATTGACTGATGATTAGCTGACTGATAGTATACTTCAAAGACCACTTTACATTATTGGCATAAGGAGTGTCAACGGCCGTATGTGGACCCACGTCCTGTTTAATCTACTGGGTCTATTTACTATTGTGTAATTATGAGCTCCCGCGGTTCTAAGCTAAGTAACCGCGTAATTATAACTTATAATACTTCGGGATACTGTAGCTTTCGAATGGTAAAATATAATTATTTTAAGAATCAGTCCAGTAGTTTAAAAAAAAACAAATCTTTCTGCTTCATAATATAAGTTATGGTATAGATTTCATAGATTAAATGCTGCGCTTATAATGAAAACAATATGAGTACTTATTTTATCAGACATGTGAATCTCTACAATGGCATTTCGCAGTGACAAATGCAATGGCATGAGCAGTTTCGGTCTCCTGACTCTTCCTAGAACAAAGTGATAATCTATTAATAAATTGTTCTGTGAACCATACGGTATTTTAGATTAGGTCCATCATATTTTACTTTAAAAAAGGTTTTAAAGCAGAACACTTCGTGGTTCGATTTCGGTGGCACCACATCTATTTCCGCCTTATAACTTCTATAACATATAAAAAAATCCGATTTATTAAAATAATGCGATTAATCGCATTCATAGAACCGAAAGTCGCAAAGGTGTGAGATGTCAATGTTGGTTCGGATCGCGTGCTTTCGTGTATGAATGGCATTTAAGTGGTGCCGCAGTTATCGCTTTACCCATCGCTGTCTAAGTTAAGCAAACTTATAGTAGTTATTTACATTTAATCATTAAATTGGATATTACCATATTTCTCTTTTGTATTGGCTGGGTGAAAATTGAGCTACTCAAAAAATTGAGTAATCAGTGTAATATAATGACAGCCAAATGAAATTATTGAGTATTTGCAAATTTTGTGCCTATGTTGATAACTGTTTTACATAGGAGTTGTATATAATTGGTATTCTTACATAATAAAAAGACTTTTGTTATCTCAATAGCTAAACATTACATAATATTTCATTGGTGAGATAAATAACATGAATACTTGTCAAAGTGAAGAATAAGTAAACATGAGTCTACTTTGCTTCAATTTAGATTTGTGTAGGTTCTCTTGATGTAACTATATATCTTTATAAATAGTATGAATTGTTGAGTCTGGTCGAGATCTCTCCAAATTTTATTTATTTAACCTGTTTTATTTATTTAGTATCTGACCTACTTGGTCGGTGCAGTTTCCTAAACATAGGTTTTGATAATTGAACGATAAACTGTTTTATTTAAATATCGATCTATAAAATCTATGTTAACATCAACAATTTAATGTACATATTTACAAGCACGTGAGTGATCAATCTGTATACAGATACCTGACCGCGGAACACCCTTACAACTAGGGTTGCCAACATTATTTTAAAGAAAATTATTATTTCTTATAAAATCACTGATAAAATAAAGTGCTTAAGTAAAAACATAACACATACATACAAACATACTGAAGACCTTTTTTAACGCCGACTTGACTGATATAATACCGCAACCGGCGAGCACTTTTCTGACGCACTTCTTGACTGATCTATCTAAATTTCAATTATCAATGAAGAAATGGTAGCTTTCGTACTTTATGTTACTGTAATATATAGTTTAATGGACCACACTATATACAGTACTATACATTATAGCATAAGTGTCAACCCTGTTCACCACGGCCGGCATACTGGCATCGTGCCAGCGTTCGCGCCTATACACAGCAGCAAACCGTTAAAGTATTTAAGTCGCAACTTTATTGCATGGATTTCAATCAATCAGATGCCCCCGTATCGTTAAGAGTTACAAACAAAGAACTTTACTAACCCATCTCCATTTCTGGTGAACAGTTGGAAATATAAAAGCCCCATAAAAGAATAAGTTTCCATTTTATCAGAACAAAAATTGTAGCAACGTTTAATTAAGACGCTAAGGGTAAATTATTCTATTTTAATAAAGAAAGATATGTTTTCTTATTCAATGATAGCAGTTTTGTTCAAGTTTTTGTTACGGAGAGTCTCATAACCGAGTTTAATTTATACGAGGTCCCGGTACGCAGATGTTTGCCGATAAAAAGGTTTAATTCCCGAGATTCGTTTAAGTATATTAAAGGAATACAACGTTATGCAAAAAGATTTAAACGTTTTGCGCTTTGTACAATCTACGAGAAAAAAGAGTTTATCCTCCTATCACATAAAAATGCTATAATTTTAACAAATAATATTGAATAGTTTATCCAATACATTACCGACAGAGAGTATTACGTCAAAAAGGATCAATGGATCCGAAGTAAAGCATACTAATAAGTGGAATGCATCAAGCACAGACATCAATTTCGAAGTAAGCAGCGTATCCGTTACGTGACTCACGGGTATGGCACGTTTAATAGCCCTGATGCCGGAGACCACTAACATACTAATAGTGAGAGCCTCAAAAGGCTATTTAAATTTTTTATTTCTGGGAAATGTTGCGTATTAACATAGATTGAATTTGAAATATTATTGAAAGACCATCGTTGTTATGTTACGAGTACGTTCATCATGTGCAAGACAAGTTTAATTCACGGGGTGACTTCAGATAAACAAACTTATTACCTGTGATTACCCGTAATATTAAAATCAGTTGGAATGTATCCTTTGAGCTTATTAAAAAATCATTGTAAACACTGTTTCTTAGGTGGGTAATTAATTCAATAAATAAATAACGTTCGTTAATATAGTGTACTTACTAGCTTTCGTAAGAATAGAACGATACCGATCTTTTAACGGAGGTGTTGTGGCTGTCAATAATCAACGTGTTCTATGAATGTAGGTTGCGTTTTAATGAGTTGAAACGGGCAAAATATTTTATCTGTGCATATAGTATTTTCATAATTCCCAAATAAAAAAAAACATTGTAATAATGGTACGTACATGTACTTTGAGCAGCTAGACAGAGAGCGATATTAAATTTGTCCATGTCCTTCATTCAGCTAATCATCAATAGATTCATAAATAAAAACAAATGCAAGTAACATTGCATGAAAGATACTAGATACAAGTGAAAACTTTAACAACCCCTAATTCGTTTCTGCTTACAGTGTGTGACGCCGCGGCTCAACAGTTGGGCAGCTGTTCTCGTAACTTGAGCTTCACCACACCCACCGCGTATTCTTGCTACACGCTGCCCAGGGAAACCTTTCGTCTTTTAGCCTTTATTTTCATTTTATATTGAAGCCTTACAAGTTCTGTCGCGAAGGGGGTTACACCTTAAAAAGCTCTGAAATGTTAAGCTATTATGCACTATGCTCTTTGTTTCCAGTTACGAAGCGCATACGTTAAGTGTAATACGTAAAAACTGGGCCAATCTTAAAGCTTTATAACAAGTCACATGTATTCAAAAACGAGAAATCCGACTACGTAAAAGTGTCGTAGGTATGCCGTGCCGATAAAAGAAAAATAAAGACGCAACGCAATTCAGACTTTTTTTTAAATTTAAATGAACCCAATATAATTTGCGTCATCAAGATGAATCTTACGATGCCTCCTTCTGATGCCTATGTTGAGATCCATCAAACCGTTTAGGCGACAGCCTTGTACCAAATTAGGCGTTAGGTACATACTTAAAAATATAACCCTTCTGTCGTAGGCGGGTAGAAACTATACAAAAAATAATATACGTAGTAATATACGTAGCACGATGAAACCCAGCTTTGTTTATATTTAAGTGGTGTAAAAAAGTAGGTAAATGTAGTCCGTTGGTATTGCAATTACAGAAGCTTCACAGTGGCCGAGCAAAGTAAATAAATAGCATTGGTGAGGCCAACTGACCTATACTTAGAGTCAACATTGAAATAATAGCTGGCCAAATCGTTTTGTACAAATTCTATACAGAACGAAATCAGCGATTCTTCAGTTTGAGCTCCAATGATTTAAATATTTAATTACAATCGAGAGTTCTGTTGAAACATTATTTCATGAAATGAGAAATCAGAAATGAAATACCTGCATTATCTGACCTTATATAATATCAAAGTGTGTTTTGCGATAAAAGATTATACTAAATCCCAGATACTTAGAGGTAACGACCATTAAGCAAGTGTAACTTTATTTTAAAGTATGTTGCCCTTTCTGCAATGCTCGCTACTAATTTGGAAAAGTATTGGAAGATTATTTATTTATAGATTGTTATGTAGGTTTATACAGGTACTTAATTAATGAAGATATAACTGATCATTAACGATGCCTGATGATTTTATTATATATGAGTAATAATAATTATACACCATAACCGCAACGTATGAGTTCTTAGCAATTCATAGCAAATGAGTAAGCATTAGCGTATTAAAATCAATATAATAAACATATAGAGAGTAGCGAAACATATATACACGATTGCATCATATGCGTTTATAGATATTTAGTTTTTTCTTTTCGTGAATCGATTTCCTTTTTTTGTCGTCAAAAAAAGTTTAATAATGTTTATGGTCGAATTTCGACCCCTAGGCGTATACTGGTTAGTGTAAAATACAAGTAAATCTCGCAACATCGTTTGTTACATTAGTTATTTCATTTATCTCAGTATTACTCCGGAACTCTGCCTGGTTATGAGGCGAAACAAAGCCATTGTTGTGGCCTTTAATGTGCCTAACCCTCCATAAACTACAGTTCCCGTAGGTAGACCTTACCATTTCTGTGATTAACCCGCGAAAACAAGGCTAATGTTTTCCAATTTCTAAAAGACACAATTGAAGATAAAATGAATAGTTGACAAAGATTTTTCTCATTAAGATTTATGCATATACAATACTTGTTTATACAAAAGAATCTGTTTGGAATTTCGAAATGACAGTTTTGTGGACTCGTAGTGGTTTTACGTAATTAAAAAGCTGCTTTTAAAATATTTGTTCGATTTTTGTCGTTCCCACGAAATAATATACTTTGGTATAGGGTATTTGGTATAGGGTATGACAGGGCAGCATGAAAATGAACACGTCCACACCCAACGTCCATATGGATCGTCGTCAAACTATGCAAAAGAAATTAGGTACATTAAACAAATCTTTACTTTTCAATATACCATTAAGCGGTCGATTACCCTGAAAAAGATTTATTGCCCCTGTAGCGATGTGTGGAATTGGTGCCGTTACAGTACAGCTTACTATAAACTGACCCGTTTGAGTAACTTGCAACCTGCTTGCACGGAAACTAGTACTAAAAGTACTCGCAAAATGTTATTGTTCGATCGCACGGTTGGTAGTTTGCATTTTACCCCATTAGACATACATAGTTTCCTTTTACGAACTCCTATCGACCTTATGGTAATGACCATTGTTTAAAACTTCCACACGTTTTTTTGATAAATGGCGTTATTTTACATTGTTTTTTTATAATATAAGAGTAGCAGACGAGCATGCAGTCCACCTGGTAAGTGGCTACTGCCACCCATGGACATCTGTAATCAACCCCAGATAGGATTAGATATTCCTACCTGAGCTCGACACAGATGCGCCGCTACCAATTCTGTTTTTTTACCACACCCTTCAAAACGGAACACAGCAGCGCCTAACACTGCTGTTATTAGGTAGAAATAGGTGTGGTGCTGGTGCCGCCGGAGTCGAGTCACAAACGGTTCTACCACCTTCAGGTAAATTAATTTACCACCAATTAATTTCAAATAATAATTATTAATAGAACAGTCACAGGGTGTTCATGTTCTTTCCTTCATTATATTTACGGTAATATCCTTAATAGTCCTAAGATAACATTTTATCTTTAGGTATATATGTCAATTCGTAGAGATTCCCAAATTGTATTAATGTTTTAAAGTTTAATACGTTATAATCCCAGTGTAACTTTGGAGGGCTTATGCCAACCAGGGTAGGTAACTATTTAATTATTCGAAAAGTAATTAAGTCACTTCGAATCAATTAATGATAAATTAAGATGAAATAAGGTTAGCATTCATTGATGAGAGTATTTCTCTGGAACAAAACTGTTTCTGGGAATAACGACTACGACGCTCTTTATTTTTTAAACATTTTTTTTTAGTAGCCTATCTTATGGTAAGTAGCTACTACCGCCCAAGGGCATCTTGAATCAACCCTAGATAAGAGTGGCAAGAGTGGGAGCTCGAACCGCCCAGCCAGCGGCCCCGGGAAGGACGGCAGTATGTGTGGTCGCATACCGTCGTATGTACATCAGACGGTGTGGCGAGCGTCAAGCTCACCTGGGCGAAGCCCAACGGGGGAACGTGCTAATAGGGATCCGGTTGCGTTCCTTTGGAGATCCCGGAGTCCTCTACGCAGGGCTGAGGACGATCACCGGAGGGGTTTTAGTGCGGTAAAAGTCCCACATAACCCGTCGTTGCTTCCACGGCGTCGGATACCTTTAAAAGGTTTCCCCCTCGTCAGCAAAAAAAAAAGATAAGATTAAAGCCGTACCTGAAATGCGTTACTCCCTTTGAGGACTAAGTTGGAACGGCTCGGATAAGAGTATCTTCCCTTTAGCGTTTCATAGCACTACTATTCACACAGATCAGCCAGAAATAAGTGTGGCGGTGGTGCCACCAGACTCGAGCCACTAAGGGTTCCACCACCTTCACATACATACATGTTTGTAACATTTCAGTCAATGCGCAAGTCGCGCGGCACAACCATGAGGTAAAAATAGAAATTAATCGATCCTTTTATTCGTGTCACTAGTTTGCAACCTCATCAGGAGCCGGTCGAAAGGAACACAGCTTGCATTGACAGAGAAAATAATTATGTTTTTATAACAACTACCGGTTACATTGTAAAACTACTTTTGTGCGTTAGAAAATATCTCTAATGCAGTTTCTCGTAAATTAAAGTTACAGTTGCAAAATGAGGTTCGACTTAATGTATGTTACATATATTTAGGATTAAAAATTAAAAGGCATATTGAAGTAAAGGCAAAATGTTGCTAAACCTATTTTTTACTCATAATTTTCTATATTTCTATTTGTTTTCTTATTTATAATCTTTTCTACATAAAATTAGCAGCAAATCGTTAAATAAATAAAAGTTAAACAAACAATAACCGCTAAACCCGCTGTTTTAATATTATAATAAAAGACTATACCTTCCCCTTTTTGAGAACAATATGCATGCCGCCTATTTGTAAAGCAATTGCTCGCGGCATCAATATTATGTATGTAGAGCCGGTTACTCCGCATGCTGATATTTTTTGCTACGAACGCTTTTCAATTTACTTATAATAAGCTCTTCGCTATAAAAATACTTTTTATTTATTATAGTTTTATGTTATCCGAGCAGGAATAGTCTAGTGAATAAGGATAGGTTAGTTATTGAAACTCGGTCTATCAATCGGGGCTCCAAGATTTAAATCTTAGACTACCTAATATCCAGTTAGTTAACTCCGCATGCTGATAATTTTTGCTTCGATTTTCAATTTACTTATAATAAGCTTATCGCTATAAAAATAATTCTTATTTATTATAGTTTTATCCGAGCAGGAATAGCCTAGTGAATAAGGATAGACTAGTTATTGAAACTCGGTCTATCAATCGGGACTCCCAGATTTAAATCTTAGACTACCTAATATCGAGTTAGTTAATTTAATGTTACAGCGAAAGTTTAAACTTTGAAATATGCTAGATATTTTAAGCTAACCGAATTCACGACATCGTTCGCGTAGTTTTAGGTTTAGACATAAATAACAAAAAGCAACCAGTTGCACGTTGGACCACGCGCTGAGAAGGTACTGTAGTCGGGATGAAATATTTTATCGGCCATGAAAATAATATTTCATAGTATTTCTCGTAAAATAACGTTTCGCCATCATGAAATTTAATAACCAAGTAATCGAAAATATTGTATATATATCTAAAACTACACTTATCCTATTTAAACCAATTTTCGATTCTTTTTAGTTTTACTACTGTATACTTTTTCAATGAATTTTCCATCAAGTCCATTCAAGACTTATTTCAAGATAAACACTTGCTTATCTGTACTTATTTTATATATAACATTTAAAGAAACCGTGCAAAATGTTGTACATATGCATAGATTAACAAAACAGATCGATAGAGTGCGATACCTTTAAATAAAACAATTATAACTGTAATCATTGAGAAAAAGGCAATCTAAAACTGTTCGCCGTGCCCCGCCGTGTTGTAGAGTCCAGATTCCAAGAAAACGCGCCCGAGCGTACGTCTGACGAAGGATAAAAGTTCGTGCTTAACTGGTAGATAACTATGCAGTCGGTCCGCGTTCCTTACTTAGTGTCTATTCACACATACAACAACTACATAGAAATTATAGCATAGTGGTTAGAAACTGGGCCTCATATTTTTTTGGATCGAGGCTCGAATTCGAAGCATCTCTCTTTTTCAGTTTTGTGCCTATTAGAAGTTAATTAACACTTGCTATAACGGTGAACGAAAGCATCGTAATGTAACCTGCACACCTGACTATTAAAGGGTGTATAAAGTT
Organism: Epargyreus clarus; assembly: GCF_041222505.1. NCBI lineage: Eukaryota > Metazoa > Arthropoda > Insecta > Lepidoptera > Hesperiidae > Epargyreus > Epargyreus clarus. Next base: position 9,399,723 of record NW_027332233.1, read on the forward strand.
TTGAAATTCGCACTTGGCTAGCGCGGTGGACTATGCCCTTAAACGCTCACTCAAGAGTCGAGATCCGTGCTCATTAGTGGGGCAATAATGGATTAAAAACGCCGGGTGCAAATTAGTTTCAAAACGCATAGTTTAATTCCACCGTCCGCATTTTGCAGTCTAAATCATCAGTGTCGATGATACTAACAAGCAACACCGTGATTGAATGACAGGTTGACCAATGGTTGACAATTTTTCACTGCTGTATGGGGTGGCTAGGGTACGTGTGAATAGTACTCTGGACTGGAATGAGGCACTAGTCGCACTAGCTAGCAACAAGGAGGATCAGTGTTTAAATTGCAACGTGTAGTGAATAGATTTTTTACTTTTGTTACCGTTATTTCTACATTTATTGAAAAAGTTAAACGTTTTATCGCGATACAATTTCAAGTGTTTCAACCTTTTATAGTAAAGTCAGTAGGGATGTTATGATATTCTCGATCTGGATATGGATTAGTAAAAATATTATACTAGTTTCAGATACCGGTATGGATATTTTTTTTTGAGTCATGGGATATTTTTGGATAGTTTGGATAGATTTTTAAATAATAATAAAAGTATATGAAAATCAAACAGATAATGTTTTGGTTGTACTGACCTGTAAGAAACTGTTATATAGGATTCGGTTACGGACCATGGGGGTCCGTAACCGAATCCATCCCGAAAACATCCCTAGTAGTAGTACGGAAGCCGTACATGTTACTCGTAATACAGTCGATTATTTACTCGTACGCACAGTGAATTTGTGCGGAACTGCCGTAAAATCTTTAAAACGTTTGCACGTGCCACCCGTTACGTATCGGCAAACCCTCTACCGTGTTTTGGAATCGCAAATTCTGGATTACTACTTGGAAATTAAGTGCTCTTGGAGAAAATTCTTGGTTCTCTAAAATGTATATAATTTACTATCGCACCTGAACTTTCTTTACAAAACTTAAAACACTTACTGTGATTAATGGCTACAGATGTTTATCTCTTAGTAGGGAGCAATAAATTATCCCACGACCCAAATGGTCACTTTTATTAAAATGCAAATACGGTAAACTTAGTATTTTTCCGGAAGTGGGTTACGGTCGATTTATTCTTCAAGCAGGGTACGTTTTTTCAATTTTACTCCACGGTGGGTTGGGTGTCACTTGAATAATATAAAGGGTCACCAGGACTTGTCTGTGTTTTCACAGATTATTCCTGAAATGTCATTTCTGTTTTCGGCATCTGTCAATACAAGAGTTCACGGCACACGACATCACATTATTATCAGCAAATAAAATGTAGTTATGTTATTTAAGGGTCATTTTTAAAATAAATTCGATACACTTGTTTCATTGTATGTTGTACGATTTATTTTATAATTATAAACTTATTCATCATTATAATTTATCTTTATGAATACAATAAGGCCGATTCTGTATATTTTTCTTAAAGATTTATATATTTTAAATGTCATTTAAACTTATTATTTATAAATAGCCCTCATTTTCATTGACATACATATTAATTACTTGGCATCAGATGACGATCACTAAATGTCATCCATTTCACAAGAATCCAATTATAATAATGACATCAATTTAATCTAATTCGTTTAAAATATCGAGATTTTATTGCGAAATATTATCCTAAACCAAAGCACGAAACATTAAGCAGCGTTGTTAAGTTTGTTATAATTAAAATATTATCTTAACTGGGTCACAGGTCATAGTTTATCGTAATGCTTTACTTTTCAAGGAAGTGTATAACTTTATCAATAATTCTTTTCGTCGACATTTCACAATAATTGATAAGGGACTCTTTGTACGAGTTTCAGGAGTAGGTTAGAATACCAAAGGCATTGAACCCCTACGGTGGACTGTGCTGAGTCTGCGATGCCTCATTGCTCGTATTTACTTAACCGCGACTGGCGTAGCCAAGTAGCATTAAATCGGCAGGATATTTTAAGGAGCTTGCGTTATAAAACAGTATTGGATACGTTTATATATAACTTGTAATTGCTTTAGCTTTGTCTTTAAAATGACTTAAATTAGTTGTGTGATTGCATCTGATATCTAAGGGTATCCAGAGATTAAAGAAGAGAACAAATAGATGAAGCAGTTCTTGCGTTTCGGAGGAAGTTTGCGAGTGCCAGTTGACTTATGGGGCGAGCATCTTAGTCCCCAAGTATGGCAATATATAGCTTCAGGTAGAAACTCTATTCAGTATGACAGTCCACATTTACCATCAGGTGGACTAGATGCTCATTTGCTACTTCAATTTATTAAAATATACATACGCTTTGATAATAACATGTAATCTCTGAATATAACGATTGTAAATATAATATTGTTGTAGATTGATTTATCCGTACGTGCGTAGGCTGACCGCAGCTAGAGTTACCACGTGGTTAGAGAATTGCTCTAGTACTTCCTGAAGGTCTAAATATAATAACTATGCATTCAAGTATTAAACACTTATACTAATGGCATAGAAATAAAAATGAATGTGATTTTTATATCGTTAGATCTTTATTTTTATTCTAATCATTGTGTTTATTGCATCGATAATGCTGCAAAGTAATTTTATTCATTATAAATCTACTTTTATTATTAATACTCCAACTATTAATATTATAATTTTATTTATTAACAATAAATAGTTTGAATGAAAAATGCAATATATTTTATGTCATTGATGGGTACATCTCTAAAAAAATCAATTTAGGTCGAAACACCTAAAATGTGCGGCAAAAATTAGCGATATCACACAATTCATAAATAAATAATAATAATAATTACTTACTTCTAATTCATAATTAGAAGTAAATGTGAAACATTTCTTTAAGAGCGTTTTGTTATTTTTGAGGACCTTATCCCAATATTTTCAGTAGCGGCTCCGCGTCACGTTTTAATATTAATAACCGCATAGAGCAGAGCTCCTGCAGCTGCTTGCTTTCCAGAGTGTTCAGCGACACACTCCTTTATGGCTATGTTTACCGCCGCGGTCGCTAGCTCACTTGCTCCCTAAAAATGCACTTTCTTACTGACGTCTTAAATTATTTATCCCATCCTGTGTTAGTCCCTGTTTAAAGTAACCTTTTTGTATTCAATTCAATTCCTTTATTTGCTAACACGGTGCACGGATATTATGTACATATTATTTATCAATACGTCCTCTATAAGGTATGTAAATCACAAAAGTATTTGTGACTGTAATTTATTAATTATTATACATATTCGTTCCTTAATCGTTAAATCAAATGTCTTATTAATTACCTGTATAATTAAGCGATAATAAACTACTAAGGTATAATGTAAATAGAGTTCGTAGTAAATGTAATGTACTCATATATTATAATGAAAAAGAAACCAAAATACACATTTTAATAGTTCAATTCATTTCAAATATTATATTCGCTTGTACATACATGCTATAAATAATGTTTATACTTACGCCCTTAGATAGTACACCGAGAATATAGGTTTGATATTTTATTGTTCTTTATTTTTACTGGAGTACTTTTAAAAACTGGAATTTTACTTGTATTAAAATGCTTTTACTAAATAATCTCTACTGTAGCAACATGAAAATCTTTTGCTGGTACGAAAAATTCGAAACAGAAGTTTTCATCAAAGGATATGTGAACGGGTAAAGTAAAGAACTATCTTTGAGTTTCTAAGTACAGTTTCTTTTGTAAGGCATAACTGCTATAAGAGACGTTGCGCTCATGTCTACACCTATCAATATGTGGTGTACACCTATTTCTAAAGTATTTCTTTTTTCTCTTGTTCATGAGCCGGTGTCCTTTTTTTTGTTATTTTACGACGAGCTTTAGTTACACGAGCTTAATTAATTATTATCAATAAAAATGACCAAATTTGAATATCTGGACGGAAATTATGTAATTCAAAAGTTAATGTTGTACAAAAGTAACGAAAAAAGATAATATTTTATACTTTTTCCAAAAAACAAAAACTCTTCGTTCCTTAATAACTTAACGGCATTCATCAACGTCTAATAAGATGCAAGCTAAAATTTAATACCGTGGGATCCTGACTTTATAACGAAGGTAACTTAATTTTCATTTTTCCTAAAAACATTTTAGCAACGACTACAAAATAATTCGCTAAAATAAGTTTTATATATTTAAAAGTATACGTAATTTAATCCCTATGCAAGTTAACTCCATCCTTTTTGTAATTTTCCACCACTAGAAAGGGCTTGATATTAAAAAAAAACGTGTTTCAGCGACTAGTGATAAAACATGTGGCAATCGATAGCCTAAATGATAACAATCAAAAAGTATTCAGTGCTGAAATATTGTAAATAATATACTTTTCTGAGATATTAGAGGCATATTACATTAAAAAATATTAATGCTCTTTAGGCAACTATAGTTGTAGATGTTTCACTTTAAATAATTGACAAGATAGTTGACTCTACAGGCGGATCAGTAGAAATCAGTACACGCAATAGGTCATCTAGTAAAACAATAATGCAATTAGTTTCACGCCGCACTAAGTGTTTCAAGGTAAGTTACTGTAGCGTGTTGACGTCGATAAAACTTCAATATTTAAAATGGCTATGAGCAATCCATTAGTTTTAGGGCTATTTTACTATGAGAGATTAAAGAAGAAATGTTTACACTGTTTCAATACGTATACGTCATGCTAAAGACATGGGTTCATCATGGTAAGTGCTATTCAATTAGATGTTGCTAAGTTGCTACCACTTGCGAGAATATTATGATCATCAATAATATTAGCGATCAACATAAAGTAGTGTACAGATTTTCGGAAGCTAAATGGATTAGCGGCATGAAATATTTATTATTATTTTATGAATATTTATTACATGCATGCTGTCTACCATGTCATAATATGAATATATGAAATACGAACTCAATTCTACACACATCTACAAAAAATGCTAAATATATTTTTATTACGATAATGTACACGAAATCGAGCTAGGTACATTAATATATGTATATGGATACTATAAGGTGCATTCAATATGTGCCTACTGCCACTTTTCCGTGCGTGCTCGTGAATGCATTTCTGTAAGACCGCTTGTGTTCACGTCCTCGAAGTCTCTGAAAGACTTATTCAGACACTAGGTTCGCCGCCGGCTCCGCATGCATTATGTGGGTTTCATGACCTTTTGCGGCGAGGAAGATGAGTCAAAGATGCCTTTATGTCAATATGTATGTGGATAAACGATTTTAGGCGATTGTTACTAAATTTAGGTAATATATTACATATGATACCAGTACAAATTAAAGAGTGAGTATTCCAAGGAACATAATAAGTCTTCGAATAGACACCCTCTCAATGCCATTTCAGCACAATCACGATCACTCAGATACGAGTGCAGGTCAAAAAATATTCGAAGATAGTAGAATACTACGTGGGTCAACTGCACATGGCACATTTGAAACATGTTTAGTATGTATTAACTAAAATATTTATTATAGACTCATATTTTGAAATAAAACCTTCTCTTAAAAACGAATTATAAAGAATGAAAGAGTATTACTTAATATTAAGGCTTATTACGACTTAAAAGCAGGGTTGTGCAATGTATTTTTAGACAAGTGAAGTATTTTCTCGGTTCCGCTACGCCATAATTCCCACCTCTGGGAACAAGAGCACTTTGACTGTCCATGCTCCTGCCATTAAATGCCGTTATTCTCATTTGAATGGATAACGAATGTTTAAGCACGTGAACGTATACTTTTATACGCATTTTACGCTGGAGATATTTATATTATTTGGATGAATGCGAAAATACGGTATTACAAAATAAAGAAATTAATATAATATCTCCATCCGCAAATGGTATAGGCGTTTTGGGTGAATGATTTTATTTGTTATGAACTTTATTACTTAGGACAACTATATAGTGTAAGAGAATGGAGGTCCATCTGCAAAAGGGGACCCAACATAAAATTATGTATAAGTAACGTAACGTTTACGTAATGTGCGAATGCAATACATGTACTTGTATGAACGAGTACATACATAGCAATAATGAAATATAATACCATTGTGTTATTTAATTTCCCGGCGTATATCAAAAACTTAAAAAAAAAGTATTTTTTATATCAGAAATATCAAGAAAAACAGACCAATCCTCGTGTATGCTTTGTCATTGACTTGTTTGACTTAAATATTGAGTTGCGAGCACCTGTCTCCCTATGCATGAGCACTGTGGAGTCTCACGTTAATTAGTTATTGAATATTTTAGAGCCACTCTAACTTAGCGAAGTTGTTAAAGTCTTTGATTGAGTTGAGAGCCAGGAGCGAGTTGATGTTACATGACGAAGTTGTTACTGAACTTGGTTGTAAAATTCGCACCAATTTTCGATGCGAATTTTACAGGTGCTAATTTTACTTTGTATAAAAGAGTCCTTTCATGGATAAGCAAATTCTTGGATATAATTGAAATATTCCTTTGAAATTGGGGTGAATAATTTTCTTAAAGTAAATAAGCATTTCAATAACTTTTTAGTTCATAACTTAGATGAGTTGTATTTTACTCATTAAAGTTCCTAAGCCAATACCTATACACAATACACGTATACGTCGACATGAACTAAGCCCTTTTTCTATTTCTCTATACATTCCTGATTGATACGGATTGAAAATATCTAAATATATCGTAATACAACCGACCGCGTAATTATTACGTCCACCTGGATTTTAATCAAAATTTAATAGTATAAATAATTATTAATATCTCTTAGCAATGCCTATAAGTATAATAATAGAAGTTGTGAAGGAGCTAGCAGTTCTTCTAACGGAATTTGGTCACTGCTGGTGATGTATATCTATAATCAATCCCAGTTACGATCACCTCACGATCCGCCACATGCGTCGCACCTTTGAGGACAAGTTGGAACGCCTCGTTTATCGAATATACGAATCCAGAACAACAGTATTTGACGCTGCTGCTATTAGCTAACTTGAAGACCCTTCAAGTCTAAGTTCAATTCATTTCATTTAAAATCTAAGCCGTCACTCATTTCGGCGACCAGTTTGTTTTCATACTTATTGTTCTACAAGTTACGCTACGTGCCACTTCGATGCGTCACTAGTGGGCAGTGGCACTCCGGGGCAGGTCACGCGACGGCACGCTATACGAATGGACGCTGCACTGTATATTTGCTTAATACTTTTGGAATCAGGGGCGAGTTATTTGGTATTTGCGAGAGCATTCGGCGAATATGGCGCCGAGTCATAAAAGTATGAAACTTTGCACGAATAGAATAATTGGAAAGAAGATATAAAACTTATAGTTCATCATAAATTTAAATAATAATAATGCATGTGATTATAACCAGAAAATTATAATGCCATGCATTATTCATTATGAATGATAAGCATCTCGTGAATCTGGATATCAATGCATTAGGAGCATGACGAAAGTATGATGTTGCCTTTTACCCTCCTTCAAGACGGCATCACATTTCAGCATTGAAAATGAATAAGGCTGGCGGCGCCAATACGTCGCAGTCAGCATAGTGGCGCGCATATTTATAAACATTAAGGCATTTTATACACATGGGTACTCAAGTGCCCATCACTCACTACTGTGACTTTTTGAGGGTATTGAGTGATAGAAACTTGAGTGTCTGACACTGATTTAAGTACAGCATAAAGCTTGACTGAGGTGGAACCTTCACTAGTTCTCAGCCTCACTGTCATAGTTATTGAATCATCGTCAACTGATTACTGTCTTACAGCTGGGCATTCTGGTTTCGACTTAGAATGAGAAGGATTAGTGCATACTCTACCGCACTGGTCAAGGCAAATCGGTAGATTTCATATATCTTTGACAATTTTGCTTTTTTCTAAAGATCTCTCAAGTATGCAGTATTTTATTTTAATTTTAGTAAATTATAATAAATTGGTACCATGCACATAACATTAAAAAACAGACGGGCATGCTTGGTATTTGAGTCTCGGACCCGTCCATTCAGAGGCCATACTGTAATCAGTAAGCTATCACTACTATTTATATACTATAGCAGAAGCAAGGGTGATTGATTTTTCTTCTCGTAAGATGTCTTGAACAGTGTTAGAGCAGAGATAGTTTTGCTTGTATTTCATCTTAATTCTAGTTAAAAAGATCTAGGTAGATTGGATTCCTGTTCCTTTTAGGGTTGATTTCGTAATGTCTGAATTCACCTGAAATTAATGACTATTGAATTTCAGGTGTATTGTATATGCAAATAAAATGTTTTAGCAGTAAACACCTAACGGCATGACATTCATTGATTCAGTTGGAGTTTAAAGGCTCAAATAACAGGATGCACACCAAATTACTCAAGCAAGTTGGGAATGAATTCAATTGTGAAACTTACTTGAGACATAGCACATAAGTATAATCTACAGGACCACAAAAATAATTGATAGGATTGTTTGAGCCATTATTTTATCTATGTGTAATCCAAATTTTTTGTAGCATATCTTACTCAAATAAACAAATAAATAGTAGTGGTTGACCATATGTAAAAAGAAATAGTGCCATCCACGAGTTAGTACCAATTGGTAGTAAGTTGATCCAAAATATATGTGAACTGACAACTAATTGTATATGGTGTAAGTGGGAAGCGGGATGACAGATTATATGAACATGTTGACTCTAAAATCTCTACAGGTGCAAATGTTATTTTTAAGTTATATCAAGTTTAGTGTTATATATTTTTATGTATAATATAAATTCATCTCAATAATTCTTGAATATTTTTCAGTCTCTTATAATTTTAATGCAAGTAAATACAATTATACTTAATAGGTGCAATTACAGTATAAATCTTAATATTACATGAATAAAACATTGCATAAAATTATAAGTAGTTTCGTTTTCAAAGCACTTACCTGTTGTGTCAGCTGTACACGTAAATTGTATGAAGCTCAGAAGCACTAAAAAAGTTGTGAATAATCTCTTCGGACCCATTTCGAACACCCGCTCCCTTTCTTCCATTCCACGAAAAAAGTATTTGTGCATCGCTCTCAAAACTTTACGGTACTCACGGTAACAACATATTTATTAAAGTTATTATAAACTTTTGCTTCAATACCACTTTTAAATTTTAATTTCATTTTGAAACGGTTGCTAGGATTTCGCTATCACAACATTTACGATACAATAACACCTGTGGGATTTGCCTAGCTCCAAGCGAACAAGGTACGAAAGTTCACTCAACTTTTAACTGTCCTATAAAATATCATTTCACGCTGCTAATTCTCAATTATTAACTGATATAGGCACTAACACTTATGTATTTCTATTTAACAAAGTTTTCTTGCCATATTTATGTTGTTTTCTAACTTTTATTGAACTTTCAAAGTTTCAAAAACTTATTTCACAATCACTTGATTCGTTTGAAGGACGCGAATGAAACGCGTGCATTGCATGCAGAGTCGACGACTTGACGGAAACATTCGCGCACACGCGCACATCGTTCATAGTATAACAGTACACAAACAAAAGGTAAAGATTCGTTTTATTGTTCACTTGTATGGCATATTTCATTCGTTCCGTTCGTTCAAACCTCTAATATTGTCATATTAAAAAAAAACGAATGCTAAACGTGATGTTAAATCAATAATTTGATGAAAATGTCTTATTATAATAATATTATTGTATTTTTAAACATAACTTTGATTATAATAAGTTATCTTATAATATTTAATTAAAATTAATTTGTTGTACAAGAGTAGTATTTATAATAGCAACTTTGTGATAAAATTTTAAAGACAACAATATATATTTTTTATACGATACAATCGAAATTAATGCACAAAGTTTAAATGCAAAATTAGAAGCTTAGAGGTTAAAAAACTCATGAAACGGGCAGTGTAACGAGATTAGATATAAGGAGAATCCTCTCCGTCAAAAGTAGGCTAGCCTTAGTATAGCATGTGAGTAAAAGTTACTTTTTACTTTTCAAACAATATATTTGCAAGATTATTTTGTTTTATGTAAATAGTCACTCTTATGTAAACTACGCTGGTCATCAAAATAATTAATTTTTGTTGGCGCTTTGTCTGCAACTGTTAAGTTCATTCCATACTTTTTTGATAAACTAGCGCCATCTGAAATATATTAATATTATTGATAAAATAATTATCAGTATTTTTTTCATTTATTACGGTGTTGGCATTGTATTAATAAGACTGAGATTGAGATGAAATAATTATATGTAATTGACCCGGTTACAACACCGGTTACCAGCGGGAAAATCCGTAGTGCGACCAAACTTAATACCTTAATGCACCATAGACTAAGCGTAATGTTTTTTCCATGATACTGAATGTATTGAAATGAGAATAGAGAATGGACATGGACATCACACATCAATACAAATGTCAGATTGTTGAATGAATGTTCTTTTGCCTGTCTTTCTCTTTTGGGTTACCCTGTCATTCTGGATCGTTGAGGCGGGTTTTAAATCCTAGGTAATCTTTGTTTTTACTCATGAATTATAGAAAGAAATAGTATTTTGGGTGATCGTAGTTATTGTGTATACGGTTTCCGACTTTATTTTGTGTAAAATATGAATTTTTCAGTGATTAAGTGAATAATAACCTTTCTTGTTGTAATGTTTTGACAACCTCTCGTGCGATGTGAACGTCTTTATCCATATTAAATTTAAATTTATTTCAGCCATGGTGCGTATGAACGTATTGAGTGATGCTCTGAAATCAATTCACAATGCCGAAAAGCGGGGCAAACGGCAAGTGCTCATCCGGCCGTGCTCCAAAGTTATCGTCAAGTTTCTAACAGTGATGATGAAGCACGGTTATATTGGTGAATTCGAAATAGTAGACGACCACAGAGCTGGCAAAATTGTCGTCAACCTTACAGGCAGACTAAACAAATGTGGAGTAATATCGCCGCGCTTTGATGTTCCAATAAATGACATCGAGAGGTGGACTAACCTGTTACCATCTCGACAGTTTGGGTGAGTTTCTGTACAAAATGTTACTATTGATTACTTAAAATGTATTATGATTATCGCATATACAAAATATTATTTTATACTTCATATATATATGAAATGTTTTCAAGACCTGAGTTATGTTGTACTTATAATATGTCGTAATTTCATATTCTTCGTTTTGGAAATGAAGCGCATTGCAATTCAACCAAATTAAAAGCTAGTAGTGTGACCAAATAAATAAACAATTTTGCCCAAGGGTAATAATCAATATATAATATGTATTCCTCTATTATTTTCATTGAAATCTTTTATAACTGGAGGCTTGTTAAGAATTTTATTGTCGTAACTTTGAGCTGATGTCAGTCATATTATCTTTTTATTTTTATAGTAGTAATATATTAAATTTGATGTTCACCTATTGTTAAATGTTTACTGTGTCCCCTGGACCATTCCATCAGTATAAACACTATTGTTTTGCCATGCAAAGTCTGTCACAATTAATACAACCGTTAATTAATATTGCAGCTTTAGAATTACAATTACTCGAGAACAAGTATAATGTACATGAGAAAACTATATTTTTATCAAGTGTGTTTCTTTCCATTTTTAAATTAGATATTGATACTGCATTTCTTTATTGGAATTTGTTACTTTAGTCCTCAATAGTCAATTTAATAATGTTTTTATCATATATAAGTCAATTTGATGGTTTTTATTTTCAACATTATTGTAGTCCTCAAAGTGCAATACAACCACTCGCACAACTACCGCGAATCGCCAATAGCCCTTGTTGGTTGTCATCTGATATGTTGTGCTAAAGTAAACACAGTGGTACAGTGAGATGTTGCTTACTTGGCAACATTGTTAGTGCTGTTGTAAACATATTTTTAAATTTTATATCTAATATACAATATAGTCAGCGTAAAACTGCTAGTCTGCTCTGAATATAGAAATGAATCGCGTCGCTATAGCAAATTGTATGACTCCTGCTCGCAACAACTTCAGAGCGGATTAACAGTTTGGCGCGGACTATACCACTCTGCAAATTATTATCAATTAATTTTATATTGCATTTTTGTCAACTCTGAAATAAATTTCATATGATGACCTGTTGTTATTATCAATATTTTGAGAAGTTTATATTTATTGATAAATATTCAGCATTGTAGATATCAATCTACCATCTGGTGGATGTTAAGTTTGTGTTCAAGAACGACAAATGAATATTTTATGAAACATAATGGATAAAGCCAAGCATAATAAGTGTCAATAAATGAAAAAATCACAAAACAATACTGTGATTGATGCGTAATTTTTTCAACTAGTTCAAATTGTTATTTATTATTTCAATATGCACAATTTGTTTCTATTATTATGGTTTTATTCAAAACATATCATTGGTTATGTGTGCCTAAGCAAATATGCTTTGCTACAAATTTTTAGTATACAAAAATATATCATTATCATTGCACAAGACCCTAAATATCAAATGTTAATAAATAGTAAATTAATATTGAATATCAATTTTTTATAACAATAATGCCAATCACACATTTAGCAATAATCACACATTTATAATTACTAAAAGTTTAATAAGTTCATGTTTTATTGGAATTATCTATATTCTAGTAATAAACGAACTTAATTAATATATTTGTATATTTTAAATTTCAGATACCTTGTCCTCACCACAAGTGGTGGAATCATGGACCATGAAGAAGCCAGAAGGAAACACCTTGGAGGGAAAATCCTAGGCTTCTTTTTCTAAGTTAACACAATACAAATGAAAACTTACTCTTTGTTTTATTTATTTTATTCATTAATGATGTGAAATAGGCAACAATTAAAAATGTATGATATGAATGAATATTGGTCTGTGTCATGGCTGCTATATGTGTGGGTCTAGATTACTGTGTTCTATGACTCCCAAGTTCATAGATTTATCTGTATTATGAATAAACCATTGCATATTATACAAATCGTACAATAATAAAGAAGGTATGAAAAAAGCATTAAGAGTTAGACAATAATGAAGTAGTTACATTCATGCCCCAATAAATTTAATAGCTTAGTATGTTGCATCTAAATACTTTGCAAGTTGCAACAAATATCATATTATCATTCGTTTTTATGAAACTAAAGAAGGAAATGAGCACACAGTCCATGTGATATCTTTGATCAACCTTAAATCGTCAATGAAATAGTTCGGTTCGAATATTTTTGAGATTAAATTGAATATATATTTTTTTATTATTATCTATGGATCGGGGAAGTAAAGAAAGTTAGTTCTAAGAATAGTATTAAGCAGAAATACTTTATTTAAATTGAAGTCGAGATTTATAACTATTATATTAGTATATTTTCAGAATACGCGCCATCTAGTGTTAAGTTGTGTAATCATAAATGTCAGTATTATTTTGAACACGTTTACAGATGGCGCTTACAGTATATTCATGTCTTAATAATGCTTATAAGGCACAATTATTTGAATGACTTCAATATTAAGTTGAATTAATTTTTAATGGTATTAGTAATTTAAGTTAATAGAGGTTACACCATCACTGGTTTTGCGAAGGAAAATTTTGAGTGAATATGAGTAATGTATCCACACATTTTCTAAAGTACAGTTTGTAAGGAAGTAGTAATGGTTGGTGGCGAGCTAATTTGGAGTCCAAATTTTGGACTTGTATTTAGATATTATGATGACCATAACAATGCAACAAAGGGTTGCCGGTTTGTTTGAATGTCCTATTCAAATTGCAAATATTCAGAATTACATTGTCATATCCTGAATATCTAACAAAATTATGGTCATTAAGATACATAACACCGACGAATCTATGTGAAATTTTAATTAAGTTTTAAACACCACTTAAACTTACCTACTTCTCAACTTCTAAAAATGGAAAAAGTGAAATTTTAGCTAAAAATATAATAAGTCTAATAAAATAAAGGAAAGGGACAATACAACGATATGTGATTCACTTGGATTATGTGCTTCATTTATGATAAGAAGTTCTGTATTCATAAATCCAATTAGTTATTACAACAATGAATTACAAAGTAGTAACAATCAATAAATGTTTATCATTATCAAGTTACTTATGCATAAGGTATATTACAATAAACAATGTTACAAAAACCGCAAAGATTCACGTTTCAACAAGAGCAAAGTGTCCTAGAAATATCAAGAATACGTGGTGTCTATTTGCGGTTGTTCACGTTACTTAATTCTGTTGCGCAATAATAGGAGTTTTACTTTCTTTTATAACATAATAAAAATAAAACTATACTTATATACTTTCATACCATATGCTATAAATAGGTATATAAGAAAGCATCGTTGATTGACTAGAGGACTTGTCGTTGGATCATCTGCTAACTTACTGCTGTATGATTCTGCACACAAAATTTTTTAAATGTATGTATTATGGAGATGTTATTAGGTTTTTATTTGTTAGTAGAGTATTTCTTTAGTTTTTATTCAACTATTTTTATTATTTTAAGCCTTTTCCGAATTATAAATGTAGAACTTGGTAGAGAAGCTGGAAAGTATAAACTTAAATATTATTATTTAGCTATAACACGAGAAGAGCCTAAAAGAGTAAATCTGTGTTTTATTTTATGGCCAGTATGTAATATTTCTGTAACTCTTATAAACAAGCACTTTGGCCTGACTTTTAAAATTATGAAACCTATTTTTACGTTATTAAGTATTGCGTTCCTCTAGCATTTGACGGGCACCTAGGTTCTTATCACAACAAACACAAGCGGGCGGATAATCGCAAGATAAGATGATAAAAAAATGAAAAATGGCAACATACTTATATTACTAATTTAGAGATGAGAATTTTTATCAGCAGTGGATTTAAAATAAGTTTCACTTGGAACTAGATTCTCACATCTTTGGATTGGAAAGTGATATTTGCAACATTGTTTGCAACCATGATAGAGCTCAAAAAAGTATTTTTTGTAACAAGAATATCTCGTGTTATAAATTTGTCCAGAATGTACCTACTGTACGTATTTAGTGTTTATATTGAATCGAGGTGTTATAAATTTGAATGACTACTACTATGATGGGTAACAACAATTACAGGAACAACATTAGTTATTAAGAATACGTAATCGTTGAAATGAGTCATGGGCAGTAAGTAATTAATAAAGAATTCTTAAGAATTATTTAAGACTCCAGAAAATTCTAAAGATTTTTTGAGTCATTATTTTTAAACTTGTACCTAATTTTAAAGTTTAGTCGATAGAGAATTAAATTAACAACATTCAGTTGCACACGCAGTTGTCGTTGCATACTCTGCAACAATTCTGGTTTCTATAACTGTATTCTGAATGTAACTATAACTGGGCATGTCCATGGCCTAGATCAGCCCAATACCCTTACTTATTACGTTGGTAGGTGATAAGTTGTTCGTGTCCAAGAGTCCAAGTGTCCAAGTTGAAGGTGATGGTAAGCAGAGTGCTCCGTCACGCTAGACTTGCTCTACACTCGTGTGTGATGGGGGAATCTGTGGGAAAAGGACAGTGGTAATGGAATGGAACAACTACGGGATACAAGAGCTTTCTACAATATTGGAATAAACTTTAAGTTATAGCTAGAATAGCAATAAGAATCAAGTAAAGGATAAATTTGTCTCTGTTTATATAATAATATAACATTTCATCATCGGACTAACGAGGTGGTGCCGTCACTGGTCGTACGTTCTTAGCGCGTCGAGCGGTCGGGCGACGGTCGCCACTCATTCTGTTTCCCCGCCATTCTTCAGTTGCGCGTCGTACGAACCGAACTACGCTCGCTGCCGCCGGCCGAAAATGTATCACGCGTCTTTAGTGTACTGAAGTTTAAGTGTTAGTGCTCGTGCATTACTTTCAAAACGATTATTTGTCTATACTAAAGGATTAAATTAGAGGATGATGGCTCCCGAGACGGTCGTGACCGTGGATCACAACAAACCCACGCAGCAGCAGGCGCCCCCGCAGCAACAGGGCGGAGCGCTGGACTGGATTAAAATCAACGTAGAATATTTCAAAACGCCGCCTGGCATGCTCAAAATTGTACAATTGGTGAGTAAACACAAACACACAGCTATTGTTTAGACAGACAACGCTAATTTTGTTAATTTACAGTGTAGGTGATGATTATGTTCAAGTTTTTAAATTGAATAGCCCGACTTAACATTTTATGGATAGACCATCTTACATTATTATTTAAATGTAAAACTCATTATTTGTTTGTATTCATATAACGATACGTATACCTATTTAGTAAAGTATTTTGAAACGTATGACGTCTTCAGTTACCTACATAGGTTGTGTAAACTCTAACAAGTACTCAGATCTACAGTTTGATGTGTACCAGTTGAGTATGTTTATGCATTTAAGTTATCGAGGTCACATGAGTTGCATGTAGTTGCTGAGAAAGCTTTTTGATGCCATGGAGGTCAGTAGGTGTTTGTGGAGTCTCCGGTTAGAGTCGACTCGGCACCTCGTCGAGGAAGTAGAGGCATTTAATATGTTATGCGGAGGCGCAACTTACTCCCCCGTAGCAATATTAACTACCTTACAACACTAGCCTTATACGGAATGTTTCTAAAGCTATTCAGTAATTCAGTTCACACCGAAGGTGCTGGAATTAAGGCGTTATTATGTATTGTCTCGTTAGCTTTAATGATCACGGATTTCACAAACAGCTTGTTAACTATTTGAGCGACATTAAAAGGAACGTTAACATTATGATCGTTTATAATGCGGGTTCTGGTTGGTTATCATATTAAATTCTACCACTTAAGGAATGTGGTCTTGAAGGTCAAATAATTAATGCACTAAAATAATAATATTAAGAAGCAAAACGAATCGTGACCTTGAATGAGCTAGCAGTTATAACTATCTGTCAATCGATATTTTCGTATCTACGGATCTAAGGCTTCGTTAGTTGATATCCCTATAAACGGGCCGATTACATGATGTAGAAAATTGACAGTATTATTTACGTAGCTACGTTGTTAATTTTTAAGTAATAAAAGGTAAATTACTTACTGCGGTGTAACTACACTTGATTTGTCATAATCCATGGCTCTACTTGGTTCAACAGCAACGGTAATGTTCACGGTGGTTTGGTTTGAAGGGTGTGGTTACGCTGACGTATAGTTACGAGGCGTACCAAACTTTAAATTACTCATCAGTTAAGCGTCCGTGATCGGTTTGAGATAGGAATTTTGATCATAGTCTTGGTAGAGGCGGATAGTAACTACTCTACATAGACCTGCTATTTTGCGTTTGCTATTTCAAATTTAAGCGTAAATCAGTTAGTGAGAGTGGAACACAAATATAATATATTCACAGTAGTACCTACTTATTATTTTTTGTGGGTTTATAAGTTCAAATTAGGCATGATCAGCTCGCCTACGCTCTGCTACGACTTTGAACGCTGATATCATCATTCGCCTCCCGTCGCTAGTCTCAGCTTATCCTTGCATTTATTACGTAGGCATTCAGATATGCACTTTTGGTTATTAATGCGAACCTGCCTACTAATTGTATTTATGAATTGACTCACAGAACACAGCTGTGCCTAAAGTTAGGGTATTTACATCAATACGTTTTATTTTCAATTGATAAGAATGAATCATTTGTGTATTTGTAAGAACAAATTCGTTTATCGACCTTTTTGTATCTTAAACAGATAACTTATCCATTCGAGATTCCATTGTTATGAGACTTAAGTAGCTACCTATTTTAAATGAACATAAAAAATACATCTAAGGTCGTAAAATATAATGTGAACCCCGTCAATACACTCAAAATCAAATCAATTTTTTTTTATTCAAAGTTAGGTTCTTTACAGAGTACTTTTTGAATGTCAATACAACTACCACCACTTCACAAGGTGTTTCGTTATGGGGAATAAGCGGCGAAAGAAACTCCATAACACACATCTTTTAAAAAAAGTATTTTACAATGACAAACTTAACGTAATGGTACATGTGGAGCTGGAGCTACTTCAGACTACACGGTTTTGTCAGTCAAATAATCGCTTAGTTTATAGTACGCTTTTTTACACAGCGTCTGTTTAACTACTTATACGCCAAGGATTAATGCGCTCTACCATTATTACTCACTATGAAGGGCAAGCAATTTATTTCTATATCTACGTAGATATAATTTAAAGGTGGTAGAGCCCTTTGCGGTTCGGTTTTGGCGACACCACCGACACACCTATTTCTGCCTAATAACAAAAGTTTTTTATATACCTATATTTTATACTATGTATAAATTCTATCTTAATTTTAACTTATTTTTTGTTATTTAACAATATTAAATGTAATGTAAAAAATCTCACGTATTCAGGTATAATAAATATATAATTCGAAGTACTGCTGAACATTAAAAATGTAAATCACGCAGTCAGTCAACACATTTCCGTTTATGGCAGTACTTTACATTATTCTGTTTTAGCCAACATGGTACACACGATAACGATTATATTGTCGGTAACACAAGATATGACCAAAGTACACCGATATGATCGTCAAACTTTTTGATTAAACTGTAGGAGTGTAGGGATTTCCGGATATCTGTAGTCAACAATCGTATTGATTGATGCTCTTTATTATAATAATTAATCAAGCTATCTAATGCTCTGCATGCTACCATAGCCTCCAGAAATGGTCAAATTTCGACGGGTGTTATTACATTGGTAGAGTCTAGATTCGTATTTTTGCGAAAGTGTTAAGTAAGTTATATATTCCACCTAAAATTTAATTAAAATGTATGCTAACTAATTTGGTTTGAACTGGCATTTTATACACCGAACTGATTTTTGGGGACAGTATACAGTATTGCAGTTTTATTTGAAGTAAGTTATAGAGCTAAGAATCCCTTTCTTGAACTCTGTTCATCCGTAGGTACCCCAAAGCTTTTTAGCGAACTGAAGAAAGATGATAGCGGAAACTATCGGAAGGAGAAAGACTCGACATATATTTTTGGACAAACATTATATATTTACACGACAATTATATATTTAAATGAAGCCAAAGCCCTTAGCGTAGTAATCTCAGTGAAATCTGTACCAATCACCTTAACCTTTTCTGACCTTTCATTTAAAAATGGTGTCCAAGGAAATTTAAGTTATGTAGAACTTTGGTAGTTTTGAGGTAGGTGGGTAACGTAAAGGTTTTTAATGATATAACTTGTGTTAATTTAGTATCTTCATTGTAACTAAAATGTAGGTACAGCCATACAATTGAAATATGATAAGTAGAATAAAATAGGATTAAAGGAGTTGTACATATCTTTCATGGTAAAGAAATTAATTATTAAAATATTAATGAAATATTAAAATTCAGTTTCAGTCCGTAATGGGCGGAGGGAAAATATGATCTGAAATAAGTATGATTATTTCAGATCATATTTTGAAAGAACGAAAAGCCAACCAATTCGCCAAATTCGCCGTGATAGAGCTCTCATTAAAAAATAGTATTAAGTTTGGTCCAGTTTTATTTCATCTAGCAGTAACTTAGCAGTAATATGGTGGATGATTATAATGGAAATTAAAAAACTAATTAAGGTAATTTAAAACAGTTTACGATGAAATACTTAATAGATATTTAACGTACTAACGCACTCTACGTTGGTAGTCGTGGAAACTACCATCTGATAGGCTATTTATACTTCACTCAAAATGAAGCAGAGTAGTTTCATTATAAAATTATTTTTGAACGACAATGATTAATTACCACAGTGGTACCACATAAGTATTTCGTTTACAGAGAAGTGGCGCAAGTTTTATGTAAAATAAGTAATTTATAATTGAATTGAAAATTATTTTTCAGTTATTAAAATAAATAACTACTTAACTTCAAAAAAAAAACATTGAAAATTTAACTTAAATTGAAGTGGAGCTGAAGCTACTTTACCACACATGCTTATCATTTTAGTAGGTTTACCAACTTCGAAAAAGGTACTATGTTCGGCTACATGTTTTTTTTATGTAGTAAGCAATACAGTAAGTGGATATTTGTTTAATGACGTAGTAACTTTGTGCCAAGTATATTGGTCATTCTGAAGTTATGTCATTACTATTTCTTAGTATGTATAGTATCATGACAGCGGATGATGCTGTAACATGAATCATGACTGTGCTTGACTTCAAAGGACAAGTCAAGGATGTAGCCTTTTAAGTTTTACGGATTTATGTACCTGTAAGTTAAAAAAAATACTTTCAGGTTTATCTAAACCAACATACTAAGTTTAATGAGATCTTACCGCATTTTTTATTTTTTACGCTGCGAGATTAAAAAGCATTTTATATCCGCAAATAAAGTTTTTTTACCACGCTTTTATTAGGTTCGGTTGTATCTATGTATGTATGTATGGATGTATGGATGTGACGGAATCTTTGAACTATTCTTACCCACTTTGAACGGTCCGATTAATATGAAATCTTGAACATTTATCAAGAACCGATGACAATACACGATTTTAATAATTTTATCTCATTGTCCTCATCAGGATCGTCCGGAATCAGGATTAACGATTTTCCTTGTGCGATTTCACCGTGGTTTATAGTTCTTAAAACTAAGTATGTATAATTATTTAACTATTTGCTTGTTATTAATAAAAAAAAGAAAGAAAATATGGTTGAATTTCGATCATTGGGCGAACACTTCTCATTATTAATAGTATTTTATGCGTGCGGACGCTCAGTGATGCGGCTCAATAGTTTTTGTGCGGAGTCGTCCTGAAATAGACAGTGATGAAGTAGCTTGCCGATATTATATGTCGGCGCAATCAGCTGCCAAATTACAAACTTATTTGAGACAATAAAGAATCTAATGAGATGTTCGATTGGGACCAATCGAATTAGTTCCTCCTATAGATGGTGTAGGTATATTTGTTGATATGTCAAGCGATGTTGTTTTATTTAATAGTGTTTGTTGGTAGGTCTACAGATTTTAAGTATATTTCTTTGTTTTTTAAGTAATCAAATTTTTGTTTAGAACTGATCGTGAAATCATGAACGTATGTATGTAGTAATAGTATAAGACATTCTAAAAAATCACATATGTTTGAAAAATATTTAACACGCCTTTTTTGCTGAAACAGCAAAAAACAAAGCTTTTAAAACAAAATTGTGGAAAAGACAAAAGGTAGATACGTACGAGATTTGTGTTAATATCATAACTTTAGTGCATGTTTCTAGTTTATGTCTCATGTGAGAAGCTATGTCATAACTCATAAGTTTTAAATAACATTAACAACGCGCTCTCCAAAACGTTAAAATTCACTTACTTATTCTATTATCGTGCATTGCAATTTACAACAAAGTCACCTGTTAAAAGGTTTGACTATTTGTATTATCTAACTGCGCTGAACGTGCAAATTACAATAACATTTGCTACGAGCGTGACTCTGTTGCGCCGTCCCATGAGTTTTGAGGTTGCCCTGTTGCAACCAGTTAGACATACTATAATGTTTATTGATGCTTTTAATATATTAATTAATTATTTGTCTCTTTCAAAACTTATTAAAACGCAATGAGTTTGGATTTTTCTTCATTTGTATTTTGTCCGGATTCAACGCTTGTAATTAGAACTTGCTTCAACAGTTAAGGAAAAATATTGTAAGAAATCTACACGCATCACTGACGGCCCATCGTGGCGGAGCGGCCAACATACCGGTCTGTCGCGCAAAGGGTCCCGGGTTCGATCCCCGGCCAGACAGATATCTAAATGATGAATTTAGATTTCTGTTTCTGGGTCTGGGTGTTTGTGTATTTGTCTATGTGTGTGTCCATGGCACCCACGACACTGGGAATCCTAGTGTGGGACTGTGAGTGTAGAAAGCGTTTATCAGAAATAAAAAAAGTTTTAAAAGGCATGTGAAGTTTACCAATCCGCACTATGCAAGCGTGGTGCACAGTGATCGTTCTCACTCTGAGAGAAGACCCCTGCCCAACCGTGGGACAGTAATTTAACGGTTTACGATATATATTACTGTGTAATTAGTGTAATTAAGTACTTATCGCACATATAAAATTATTTTTATCTAGTATATACGTACAGCATGTTTGACTGTGTGACGTCTTGCATACAAAATAAAGTTTCATGATTAAAAATATTATAAATAATACATGAGTCATGTTACCATTTTAGATCTTACCTCTGTTAATCCTTCTAGTGTACATAATTGTTAGTGAATATTAAAATAAAACCTATGGCTCGAACGGAACAGTACCTATGGCTATATGAGCTATGGTTTGTGAACACCTGCATATATAAATAAATGTATAAATGCATACTAATTACATTTCATGTCAAGTATGCTACATGCTACATGCTACATGACATTAAAACATTATGCTTTGTAAATCTTGGCCCAAGTAGGTACATGTTGTGTATGTCGGTGTTCACTGCCGTGGCCGCTTTTGAGTGTTCGACCTAAAACTGATATATAAACAAATGTATAATTGCATATTAATTACATTTTTGTAAAGCATGCTACATGCTACATGACATTAAAACATTATACTTTATAAATCTTTGTCGGTGTAGGTATGTATTTATGAGGAGGGTGGATGTTTTTTTTTCTCTTTATTTCAAAAGGAGTTTTGTCACTTAGTGACCATGCCACTCCTACAAATACATCGAACAATTTAATTACATCTCCTACATGCAATAAACAATAAATCACAAAATTGTCGCCTGTTCCGAGATAGGGAAATCTAAGATTGAATTATATGCAGCTACCTCATACTTATTACACAAAATCTTTTGGCGTTTAGACGCGTGAGGGTGGACATAGACGTGTTCATAGACGTAACCAGTTTTGGGTGATCGTCCCCACTAATATCGTGTAATGTTTAGTGGAGTAGTGTGGGGTCGGCCATCCGAGGTGGATCAATTTGCCCACCTTTGTAAGAATATAGGTTGGCGAAAAAATATCCTCCTATAGTACTAAATAGAAGATTTTGCATTAGCAACAAGTGAATTACGTAGAAACAGCTTTAACTTAAACTTTGAACTAAAATGAATATCTACACATTTTTAAAGTTTGTTATTTTTATGCTTGCACCACCGTTAAAATCTTCCTCGCAAGGGAAAATTGATTGCATCTTGAAAAGATTCCTTCATCAATTGATTGCATCTTGAAAAGATTCAATCAATTGATGAAGGAAAATCATGACTTACGGCCTTATGGTTATTTCCTACATAAAGCAAACCTGTTATTAAACGTAAAAAGTACCTACTATACGTAAGAAACATTACTCATTTACATTAAGGAAAAAATAACAATCTATTGTCACGGTTATGATCATGGTACCCGTGTAGTGAGAAGTGAGCAAAGATTATTCGTTATCTGCCGATTGTTTCAGTTCAAACATACCAGAGAAATAATGATAAGGTTGTTACAGTGGCGGATTTATATGTTTGCTGCCAGTAGGTTATTCATTTTTGTCGCCCTTACCGACTTCTACAATTTGATACCTTATTAGGGCAGTCGATTCAAAAAATACATGTGTTGTTACAATATTCACTCTATCAATACTGTCATAGCTATACGTATTGCAAGGAGAGCAAAAGGCGAAAGTTATCAAAAGTGCATCTGCATAGGGTAGGGTAAAGAGATTGTATCTTGGAATAATTTAAGCTAAAAGTTTTAGTTAGTCAAAATTAAATTCTATAATTGGTACATAATAATTATTTTTTCATCATAAACAATTTAACTGGCTAATTGAGTCGCTAATATTAACACTATATACTTAAACGTTTAATTTCTTCTTCATTTAATAAAAATAAGAAACTAATATTAAAACTCATAATTTACGCCTTATTACATATTTAATTAGAAATGATTAAGAGGATCAAAATTCGCAGTCGGGGCTTTGAGAGCAATGTTGGGTGAAAGCTGGTGTAGAAATGAAAGTAGTTCTGGCGTCGACACATTGGTTCGAGCCGCAGGCACCGGCGGCCAGCCACTGCAGGCTTCGCGAACTAGGGTTGCCACCTCTTACAAATTTTCAAAATATATATTTTTAAAGGCTAAAAAAATACTACTTTGCAAATATTGAGCTGGTGAGCATTATAATAACAACAAAAAGGGATTTTGGATAATTCTTCTTAAATACTCCTTAGTTATATTTTTTTTCATTTAACTTTATAAACAATAACCTTCTGTAAAACTAAAATAATAAAATTGAATAAATATCTATGCAACGAATATAGTAATAATAAGATAATAAAGCGTACGGGTTAAAAGTAATACTGTAAAAAGGTCAGCGCTGAAAAACCAATGTGAGCTAACCACGCTAAATGACGTCATTACATCGCACGTAATAATTATGTAATCAGTTTTATTTACAACCACAAATTATCAAGCAAAAGGTAAAGTATAGTATTATAAGGTAGCAACTTTAACCTCAATGAATTACTATACATAACTTACAGTTTTGATATACTATTTACTATTACAATAAATAATTATTTTGCGTGTGTCCACCCTACTTGTCACACACGACCAGTGTGACTAGTTGTCGTTTTCTCATCATTTCACTTATTTCTGGTGTATCCAGTGCGACTTTAATACTATATTTATGTATAGGTACATATATTTGTCTGGCTTAACCATTTTATTCATGTAACTGTTTCTGATATAACGATAAACAAGTACTTAATATTCTATACTCGTTCTATGAAACATACAGGTTCTATAATCGATATTAATGAAAGGAGAACTGTTCGTGGCTTAACTGGCTAACACTACTGCCAGACCTATTTCACAAAAAATAATAACATATGTTTTTTGAAACGAATTAAACGTCTTATGGTAGGTAAGAGTTGAATGGAGAACACTTCACTTATGTAAAAAACGCCGTGCCCCCTTCATGCGAATTACTCTATCCTTCTGTCTCGTTCTGTTTTATACGAGTGTATGTGTTTCGATTCAGAATACGAGCACCGTGCGCGGCCGTTTGTTTAACCCTAATATTGAACGAATAGAGATTGTTAAAATTTGTTTTTGTTTTAAATATATTCTCTTCATACTAGAACTTTGCAATGAATATAAAGGAACTTCTTACCTGCCAGGAGGAGCCATTTTAGCACACGTATCTTATTTATTTTTTGTTATCATTTTTGTATTTATCAAATTTAGCTAGATGTAGTTTTATTGTGTTTATATTTAACATCATTCTATGAAATAAATAAGTTATTCATATGTTACCTAAAATTAGATAAAGAGCAAGTGTTTTTAGTTTTTGAATATATAAGTTAATCATAACATAATATTTTAGAATAGAATGGAATATGGTTGAAACTACTACAAGATACCATAATAATAATTTGCAGGTGGTAGAACCCTTTGTGGTTCGACTCCGGCGCCGCCTATTTCTGCCTCATAACAGCAGTGTTAAGCACTGCTGCGTTCCGGTTTGAAGGGTGTGGTATGGGAGACACACTTTTCCGAGGCGTACCACCTTAGTCCTCAGGGTTAGCAGCGCATCTATGGCTGACTTCAGATAGGAATATTCAATCCTATCTGTGGTTGATTACAGATGTCCATGGGCGGCAGTAGCCACTTACCATCAGGTGGACTGCGTGCTCGTCTGCTACTCCCATATTATAAAAAAAAAAATGTGAGCCGTCACGGGACGCCTGGCAGATGTGAAACATCGACATTATTTTGTAAAAGTAATATGCAGAAAAGAACATATTGTGATAGGAACTAAATATGTCATAATGATAAAATAAAATATTACGATTTCGCATGGCGACACGTCGCCACACCGTACACACTACTGCATATAGACTGTATATATATACCATCGTATAGCGTGGCGACGCGTCGCCACGGCATGCGTCGCCACGCCAGAAATCGGTTTTACGTGCGGCTATAGATGTTTCACATCAAAAAATTAATGAGATGATATCTTATGTATCATTTCATCTTATAGTATTTTAAGACAAAATGTTGTTGTTTATCTTTGAAGGACTTATTGAAAGACACCTGTAAGTAAAGCGATAGTTTATTACCTTCATTGTTATCTTATCTATCGCTACTTTTTATTTGTATTATCATAAAATTGTGATTGTCTATTCGTATGTTTATTTGCTTCTCCTATATATAGCCATATATGCCTGTATGAGTTGCCGAATGTAATTATAGATTTTTATGTAGAATATATTTTCATGACTAAGTGACATTCTGTGGGCCTATTTAAGCACATATTATATTCAAATAAATTTACTAAATGCACGAAAAGTCACATTTTGTGAGTGTGAGTTTTTTTTAACACGCTTTTATATTAGCTTGGGTTGTACGTTTTTATGATGTATGTACGTAACAGTAACGGAATCTTTGAGCCCGATTTCCATCCACGTTGAACGTTCAGTTTAATTCAAAATTTTGAAGAATTATCAAGAACCGATGACAATAGACGATTTTAATAATTTTGTACCATAGTCCTTATCAATATCCTCAGGATTAACGATTTTCGAGGCGAGAGAAAGCGCCTTATGGAGAGTTCAGGCAAAGTTACTACATTGATTTTTAGCTTTGGAAAATAATAATGTTATTTCCCTATTCGTTCTCGTCTGTTCGTGAGTCACAGGGCTTTCTTTATCTCTTAAACCGTTATAGATAGACACTTGATTTTTTTACAGACTATGCATAATGATGGTCGCTATAACAACAAATACTAAAAATTAATAAAATAAGTATAGTTCAAAAAACTAAAAAACACGCTTTTATGATAAAATCCAATGAGTGCTCCACTTATCAATTTTCGAAAAGCACCCCACACTTTTTCACAATTATACAATTTACTGTTCCTTAATTGATTCCTAGATTGAAAATTATTTTCCACTTTTTAGTTGATTTTATCATAAAAGCGTGTTTTTTAGTTTTTTTAACTATATTTATTTCATTAAAAGTCTTTTTATATTGGGACATTTGGAATACATATACTTAAGTCTTGTAAAATAAAATTACACAGACGACTGCGACCACTTAGCATCTCGTTAATCTGGGCGCCCCTATGCCACATTATTACTCATAAGTTTCTTATAACTTAAACGAAAATGATAAATATTTTTATGGTGCATATTTATTTGTGTAAGATCAATACGTAGGCGGTGTGGTTTGCTTTAACAAGCGTTGTAAAGTTTCATTCAACAATACGAACATCTTGTAACTATGTCAGAGACGGCATGGTTGCCGTTTACTTACGATTTTTGTTTTACGAATGACGCAAATTCTGTTGAAACCCTTCGTTGTTACATTCGTTGCGTATTTGCGACATACTTTACGTACATGTGGACAGTGTTTGAAAAATATCAAATTTGTTATGGGTATGTAGGAAACAATCGTGTGAATGTTAATAAAATATACTTAAGTCTTTGGTTTTAAATTTTATAGAAATGTAAAATAATAAAATCTTCGTCAAACATTAGTATTTAATGTATGTAATGAAAAAATGTAGAGAACTCAGTGATTATCTATAGCAGTCTATCGATACCATCTTCATTATATGTTGTTACGTATTATAAAAAAATATATTTTATACATAATACTTTATTAATTTTCAAAAAATATTCCAAAGAATAGGAAGAGTCAAGCAATTTCCACAAGCGCATTT
Source organism: Epargyreus clarus (assembly GCF_041222505.1). Lineage (NCBI taxonomy): Eukaryota > Metazoa > Arthropoda > Insecta > Lepidoptera > Hesperiidae > Epargyreus > Epargyreus clarus. Next base: position 9,427,337 of record NW_027332233.1, read on the forward strand.
GTGTATGTTTTGTAACATTTTGTGTATGAATAACACAAGTTTCAAGGTCTTGAGACTATAATAGTTGCATTCGAATAGCCGTCACCTGAAACTGGAAACGAGAGACGAATAAATGTGTTGTGTATTAATGAAGAACACATCGTATTACGAACATTAAGTCACCTCTTTTTATTAGAGTATACAAACGTTTATATTTATTCGCTGCTGCTATAGAACGCCGTTTTATTTTGGGAGGATGCTCTTGTTCTCTTGTTTTACCGGCTAAATGGAGGTTGATCACAGAAACAGGTCACGGAAATAACGACCGAAAATAATAATTGTAATGAGATATTTGACTATGTACTACCTAGTAGATTAGACACGAGGAGGAATAGTTTCTTCCACGACTTATTATTACCGATTGGTACCTAATAACTAATAAGTATGTTGTTGTAAAATATATTATGTTGAATAATCAAACTAAGACAGTGTCTGTGTGACACGAGAGGAAAGTTTTTAATAACGAATTCTCTCTCTCGCTCTCTTTATAATAGCTCTTATAATAATAGGTATTTGAAAAAATAACAACATTAATTTACTTCATACTTTTATAACATTAAATTGAACTGACAATAATTTCCCAAGAGAATTACGTTCTATCGTGTCACCCGTGTATAGCGACGAAGAAATGTAATTTAATAATTAGAACAGGACGAATTAATGGACGTTGCCGTGGCAAAGGTTCGAGACGTGACCCCTGGTCTTTGACCTCCCAACGCTATTATTGAGCTACTTATCCTATTAGCCAAGGAATAACTCACATCAGTAATTAAAAGCGGGTGCAGTGGCTGTCTGTTTCATCATCAGACATACTGAACTAAACGAAAGAACAAACTATGTCCGAAGTTGTGCAAATACTATTATAGGTGTTATAGGCTATTAATCAAATATGTTGTAAGACATTTTAGACAGAAGGAAGTTGCAATAGATACGTTTAACGAAGCGAATAAATGGAAATAACAATGTTTTTAATCAGCCTGATAGAGATAGTTTTAGCATATTAGGTGTGTAAAGCTGCCCAAACTCAATCATTGATGGGTTGGGTTCGATCATCGATCGATCGATCTTCGTTCTGTCGATCAGGAACGTCGTTAGACGATCGATTGATTAGTGTGGGCACTCTAAGGTTTCAACGAATACCATTTGCGAAGGGACTCAATATCCATAGTGGAATATGCTTTAAGGACCTACCTCACGAATTGTCGCTATTTTTGTGACTAGCTACTTTTGTTTTCATCTAATCTTACAAGATGTAATCGATGATTCCTCTAGCCAGTCGGCAGCAGAAGCTTCACTATGTGCGTAATTTGTTCACCATTTGTCATCTAATTAAATACGTTTTAATTCGTTGGCGCTAGGATATAAATATACTCTGATCTCATCTGGCATCTATACGTAAAGAAGTTGATGCATATCACACATTCTTATTATTGTTAATCGTTCTACACTCACGTAAGACTGGTGTGATTTGTCTATATACCTATATATTATAATCTCTTAATTTCACGCGATTTAAAAATCGAGAACGAAAAAGAAAGTGAGTTCCTACTTCGTGTCGCAATTTAACTCAGCGGTGCTAGCAATTTTAATTCAGGAAACTCTGACAGCGTTTTATTTGGTACAGCTTTTGATATTTAAGGAAAAACCTTAGACTTAGTACATAATCTTGTAAGTATTGTGGCTCTAGCGGACTAAGGAAGGGGCAGTCCGCCCCGGGCCCCCGTTCCTGGGGGCCCCCAAACACAGTTTCTAAAAAAGGTCACCAGACTCATACGTCCGTATCGGCAAAAAAATCTATGACACATTTGTTACTTTGTAAAACCAAATCAATTTTTTGTACTGGGGGACCCCATTCAACTTTCTACCCCGGGCCTTTGACGACCTTAGTCCGCCACTGAGTATTGGTCAAATCACGTTAAACTTTCTTATTAAAGAATATCGTAATATTACTACACGTTTTCTCCAATGAAGAGGCTCGACCCGTTATGCGGAGTCCCAGCAGCAATGACCGGCTTGTTCACACACCGAGTTATCTTATAAATATAGTAGTTATTGTCTATTGTTTTACGTTATTTTCTCAGCGTGTATACATAGGCACTTGAGTCATCGTGCTCATCTACTGCTACATGATTGTAAATGATAATACGGAAATTATTTTGAAATCATCAAACCAATCCTAAGGTGTTTATCAAACATACTTAAAACAGTGAAAAAAGGGTCTCATTTTGAGGCAAATAGAATACTTATGTACACAAATATCACATAGACCATACATGGAATATGTATGTATGTAATAATGAGATAAGTGTGTACTTTTTGAAATTCTCAAAAATTGATGATTTAGTTAACTAAATAAATCGTTTTTACGATCAGTAATAAGACCACCTAATATTCTATTTTATAAGTAATAAATATTTTTTTATTAAACTTGTTGAATGAGTTTAATTCTGAAAGTTGAGGCCACCTGGTGCTAACTCTAACAATACCGTTTGAATTATCTCAATTGGTTGTGGCATCGCTGAGTACAGAATACGTATGTACGAGTAAATCGCTTGTGTAAGTGTCCAGCTATTGACACTAAGGCCAATTTTCAGAAGGATGTAAATTGTTTACCTACCTATGTCTGTTTTTGTCTAGACTCTAGACTAAACATATTATAGGTACAGAGTCAAAGTATATTTATAAGTAGACAATTATTATAAGAACTAAACAAAAAACCTTTTTTAGGATGAACGTACAGGATTTTTCAATTAAGGTGTGATTAAAACAAATATACTTAACCGATTTATATATTAATGGTTTTTTTAGACATATTGTTTGTAAAAAACGCCAGAATACAGAAATTGAATGGCTACTAAAGTCACATAAATGTAACGCTGCATGAAATCTAGGACAATGAAAATAAAAAAGCTTTCATTGAATCAATATTTTCTTCGTGGTATTTCTTGCTACTGGTGAAGGTCGCCTCGACCTTACCAAGGTTATTACCTTTAAGGGTCTGGATCGATAAAAAATATAAAGATAGACATGAGGTAAACACGTAGGTGACTCAGGTTTTATTGTGGTTGGCTGTATAGGTTAAAGCAGTGTTTGTCAGTATTTTTCAAGCCACGACCCCACTAGCATGTGAAGGATATTTTGTGACTACCTACTATCCACTTATTCTAATCTATTTTCGTTTTAAAACAAATATCAAATCCATGATTTTTTATTTATTTTCATCATAAGGTATGACTAGAATATAGAAGTATGACAAATGTCCTTTAATTAATATCTGTAAATACCTTTAAAAAAATAACAATTTGTTTTGAGGCACGGTCCACCGCGATCCCTTTATAAAGGCTTAGCGACCCACAGCTTGAAAGACACTGAGTTAGTCAGTAGAGTAGGTAGAAGCGGTAGAGCTATAACCATATAAAATATTTCGGGTCTATTAAAGAATATGGCGTCACTGTTGCAAGTGCGTGAGTTCCAATCGATCATAAATTGCGACTTTACGCTCTCCACGCACGGCAAGCATGATACGGACATTTTTGTAACAGATCTTAGACGGCCTACTATTTTATAGGATAATCAAGCTTTTGATAGTGTTGCCATGTATTTTAACGTTTCGTAGTCAAATAACAAACAAAGGAAATTAATTTTGTTCCTTTTAATTTTTACCCGACTGCCAAGGAAGGGTTATGTTTTTCGCGCGTATCTTGTATGTTTGTCTTTCTTTATTTGATCCGATCTTACAAACGGCTGGATGAATTTCAACAGTTAAGGTGTCATTATATTTGTCTCAATGACCCGAGTGTCCTTAGATAGGTGTTAGTAAAAAAAAATCAAAATGGCGGATTTTTGGCGCGAAATAGTAACACATTTAAAAAAAAAAGTTAACCGAACCTATCGAGTAGGGTATCAAATAAAAGGAAATTAAACGGAGATTATAAAAACATATTTGTATATATATAAAACAGCAAGGTGACTGACTGACTGACTAACTAAATGACTTTTTCATTTTTCAGAAATCAACGTACAGCCTAAACTAAGGACCTTACAGTTCTGAAATTTTGCACGTAGGTTCTCTATATAGCGTGAATAAGTACTAAGAAAGGCCTTTTGGAAATTCTACCCTTAAGAGGGTAAAATAGGGAAAAACAGTTTTTTTGAAATCCTTTAATTTTGAAGCAACTGCTATAAAATTTTGTATTTGGCTTTCTGGATAGGAACAAGGACGCACTTATTTATCCCCCTCCGAAAAATCAACCCCGTAGAGGGTTAAATAAGGGTTAAAAGTTCATTTGAACAACCGTCAATTTTGAAGCAAACACTATGAAATTTTGTATCAGGATTGTTGGATAAAAATAATGAAATTCTACCTCTAACGAGGTAAAATAATGACCGAAACTTTGAATTACTTAAGTTATATATTTTATAGACCGTAAATGGTGAATAGTTCTCGCGAAATAGTAACACGTTTTAAAAAAAATTAACTAAACCTATCGAGTAGGGTGTCGAAATAAAGAAAATTAAGAGTAGATAACTCATACATTATATAATGTATCTTATATATAAAATTCTCGTGTTAGTTACCGTACTCCTCCGAAACGGCTTCACCGATTTTCACCAAATTTTATATACATAATCAGTAGGTCTGAGAATCGGCCACTATCTATTTTTTTACCCCTAAGTGATAAGGGTTGTTCGCCCTTAACATTTTTTTATTTATATGGCCACACAACGTTTGCCGGGTCAGCTAGTACATATATACACATCGAGATGACTGTGCCAGAGATCAACGCAAATGGAAACCGCTGAACTTAAGCGTGCTGGAATTTTATACATAGGTTCTTTATATAGCGTAAATGAGCACTAGGATAAATAAAATAGGATAATATCGTTTGAACATCTTTTGTTTTTGAAGCAGACACCTACTATGAAACTTTGTATTGGCTTTCTGGATAAAAATAATGAAATACGTATTTCACTGCTTTTAGAAATTCTACTTCAGCCTTTTTGGTGCAGTCGGGTTTTTGATTTTTTAAATTAATTACTTGTATTTTTGTCTGGATTATCATAATTTAGATAGATATTAAAAAATAGAAATTACAAGTAATTAATTGAGGTATAATATAATACAACATTCTTCGTTACAAGAGCTTTGACAAAATAGATTGATTTATTTTGAACAGCTGCGGAATATTTTTTTCGCTATGTCTTGAATCTTGATTAGACGGTATGTAGTTTGTAGTACAGGGTATAATCACCTTTCTTCTGGATTCTTCTCTTAGCTATTGTAACCAGTGGCGTAGAAAGCCTTGGAAAGGCCCCGTATCAAAATTTGTTAGGCAAGTAATCATTCCTTTTATAGCCTTTTAAGTGATATTGTTGATAACATATCACGAATTTTTGTTTACACATGGGGCCTATGTAGCCCAGGGGCCCCATACTATTGATAACAGTAACTTGAACATCAAATATAGGGAGACAGCGCGAAACAAGAAAGGTGCCGGTTTAACGGGAAGTGCCGTGTGGTCGCGGTCGTTGACGTGGGATATTTCTATTTGCTTATCTTTTATCGTTTAAGTAAATATTGAGACTGCTTAACCTTCAAATAGCGAAGTTCTCAATTCGATTTTTATGTTTAATTCTTTAAAGCTTATTTAAAGTATTTAGCTTAATGTAAAACGCTAACTTAAGTTATTCAAATAATTATTAACCAACACTGTGTCATGACCCTTAAACAACAATTATCATTGCATTCGCATTTTTTCTACAGATATGATTGTTAACTTTAAATCTACCCAAAATTACACTACGCTAACCGATTTAAATCTGTTTGTATTTTGTAATTTTTCTGTAAGTTATTTTTTGTAAAATCTTATGAGAAATAAATGTCTTTAAACTTAAATTGCTGTATTTCCATAGGTATGTATAATTTTCAATATTATATATTAGTAAAGTTCAGTGTTAAATCTTGCGACATTTTTAAAGGGTAGCGATTGACCGAAAGAAAAACGTATAGGTACAATATTTCTCAATTTCTAGTTCTCTCAAAGATTAAAATAAACAGTTTTCACTAGGTAGCCAGCATTGGAATGAAAGTAACGAATTCACGGCACGCACCTAGATGCAAATGCACGGAAGTATGGTCGATGAACAGACGCGGATAGTTTGGGCGCGTCGCTCCAACGGCGGTACTCGCTGACCCCGTTGTAGCACGGTTTCACTACTTTGCAACCATTGACAATGCGTAGACGAATTGTTTTTAATTTGTAACAGCAAACTGTAGAATAACGTTTCACTCGTAAATGAGCCTAGCGTGCGTTTGGTAGAGTACATCATGACGTGAGTAAGGAGTTGTGTTGTTTACAGATATAAATTATGTTAATCATTTATATTTTTATGTTTTTATAATTGCCTAGATACTTTTTACATGAAATACAAAATTCGACGGCTTTGTCAATTCAGAGGAATCCAAAAAGCCATCTGATTTGCAGGGCATGCCAAAGAATGAGACACATACATACGCTTGAAAAATAGTCTTGTAAAGATATTAATGTAAAAATAATACTAAGTACTATAACATACTTAAATATTTAATAAACACGGCTTGCCATGAAGTGTAAAGATTAAGAAAGGATCAGAATTAGCATACAAGTTAGCTGCCATTGTTGGTAATTAGTATCTACTCCATTCAAGGTTAAGTGTATTGTATGGTATCGACGTCGTGTATCTTATGCTTACTTATTCATTTAAGTATCACAAGTGTCGAAGTAGGTACGTATCGAATGAATAAGGTGCTTGCATCGCATTAAAATCAAAAATATGGCGCGATGCTGTTTATGTCTGACATTGCTCGAGTGCGTATTACCTACATAGGCTTATCAATGTGCCTACGTATGGATATACTGGCCATTTCATTTTATGAAGCGGGATACTTTTGCCATGTAGAAAATTTTGGGTGAAAATTTGAAAATATATGGAACTTATTATTTTAGTGGCGTAGCGCCGGTATGCGTACCTTTGCAAGGAACTTGGTAAAAATACCCTTAGGCCCTCATGTTTACAATTTAGCTGACAAATCTTCGCTATTTTCATTTTGCCTAAAACGGTACACTTTCACGTCCTCCAGACATTCTTAGGGATATTGGTACAGAGGACAAAGTATCTAAAAAGCGGACAGTCCCTTTTAAAAAGGGGACGTATGGACGTTATATATGGATAACGTCGAATCGGAAATCCGGCCACGTTTTGTTATTTGGAGCGCAACTTTGTCGTGTAAAAGTCATGTTGGTCCGCGAGCCCATTGATAGGAGGGTCGGAATGGCGGCCAGTTCCATACTTATGCGACGCGGCGTGTACGCACTTTCACCGACTGTGTACGCTTCACACGTGACATCAATTTTTGGCCCAATTCTACGTCACCTACGCTTGAGTATGTATACGTGTGAATTTTCATTTTTAACTGAACTCGTTTATACCTACATGTATGTCGTGGTTTTAAGAACGCTTGATTTTTGTTGGGACCTGCCAAAATAAATAGGAAGAGAAATATTATAAAAACAAAAACTCTACTGTTTAAAAATAGATTCTATGTCACCCTCACAATTAAGACGAATCCAAAGACACCTCATATATTAACATACGTAAAGGCCTACATTCATACAAACATACACGATGACCCGCGTGGCGGAGCGGCCACCATACCGGTCTAACGCGGAAAGGGTCCCGAGTTCGATCCCCGGCCAGACAGATATCTAAATGATGAATTTAGATTTCTGTTTCTGGGTCTGGGTGTTTGTGTATTTGTCCATGTGTGTGTCCATGGCACCCGCGACACAGGGAATTCTAGTGTGGGGCTGTGAGTGTAGAAATCGTTTATTATTATTATTATTATACGTACGATTAAAACATTACCTTCTGCAGTAGGTTAACAATACAAGAAAAATTAAAGCATTTCATGTCGACATATACTTATATGTCGACATGAAATGCTTAGTAAAGCGCTATAAAGTTACGAGAACGGGAATATCAAGTGAAAATTAGAGTGATTAGCTGATGATACCAAATTATGTCGATTGGTATTTCTTTGAATAACACCTGTTTGCGATTGCGACAGCCGGGTCGTTCGACGGCGATACGAAACCGGTTCTCGCGCGCGGCTCCGACGGACATTTACCTGACACAGTTGCCCTAGTGGTACTAGGATATTACCGCTAGCCTTACTATTCCTCTCGATTCAATAAAGATATCCCGCAAATGATCTCTTAAGGTAGAAAACAGGACAGGATGTTTTTCAATTCTATTACTATAGAATACTGTGATCGTATGTTAAACCGGTAATTCTAGCTTTTAAGTAGGTAGTTATTTCATGTTCTCAAAACATAAATACAGCTTATTTTATTACATTAGTAAGCCGTTAGTTTTACGAAATGCCGTTTTGCTGATAATCGTTTGTACACAAAAACCTACATAAGTCAAACGACATGAAACATTGTTAGCGATAAAATAACTAAATTGCGTGCGTACCAGAGCTACGGGTTATGTGCAGACTATTCGACTTTGTACATTTACTTGTACTTTGTACTATTCTTGAAGTATATTTCCTTAACGTGCTTTACGGAAGTTGAATCGTAAAAATAGTTATGTTAGGAAAAAGTGTTATGCACTTATGCCCCAATCGTGTGTATTTCTCTTACTCTCTCTCTTTTTGCCTCTGTGTGAATATCGAGATTAGACTAGACAGGGATCGTGCGCGATCGGTCCTATAGCTTATTCGTCCATAACGAGATTCCTTGAAAAATGTATATTACCTTTAATATTGCAGTGGAGATTAAGGAACTTCCTTTTTGACGGGGTTCCCCTAACCGCACACATACCTACATATTTTTTTTGTTTTTGTAAATATTTTTTTCCTATTTTAATATAATACATGTCTGATCCTTTCAGGTTCTGGGCATATTGTGTATGGCGTTGGGTACACCCTGGGCGTCCACGTGGTACGTGTTCGTCGCGGTCACAGCCTTCATCACTACGCTTATGTGGAGCTTCGTGTACTTCCTCAGTATTCGAGAGGCCTTGAAGTTACCCATCAATTGGGTTTTGTCTGTAAGTATTTTGTATTATAATGTATGATACATTGCATGTGATGATATGATGTATTGCCCACACAAACATGTTCAAGAATGTCTTAATGGGCTTCTAGTTCCATATCTGTTTTTGACTCTAATGGTTATATTAAAACTACAAGTGATATAATATTTTATCCTATCATTGTAAAAAAAAAATCTCTTTATTTGGAGCGTCTAAAATCTTTTATACTATAGACAAATATTTTGTTCGATTCTACTTTTTTCTACATAGCTAAGTTAATTGTTTCATTGATTTATTTTATAAAAATAGCGCATGATGTTGCAGTCCACCTAGAGTAGCTTCTACCACCCATGACATCCGCCCAGGACATCTATAATCAACCCTAAATATTACTCCAGTCCTGGGGCTGGTCACAAATGTGCTGGTTCCATTGCGGACCGAGTTGGAACGGCTTCTACAAATCTCTCTTTTAACCGATTTTTACTATACTCTTCAAACCAGAACACAGCACCGCTTAACTGAAGTTAGTAAGCAAAAGTAGATATGACGGTGAAGTCTCGGGAGTCGAAAGGGTTCTTTAACAAAAAGGGTTCTTTAACTAAAAGTTTTAACTAAAAAATATTTAACAGTTGTATTTCTAATTTTCAGGAACTAGTCAGCACAAGTTTGGAGACGTTCTTCTATTTAATCGCTTTCATAGTGATGTTTACGTCAGTGTACGGAAACTACGGACGCAACGTTGCTGCTGCGGTAAATATTTTTTGCTCTAACAAACTATTTTTTAAGGTTTACCAATACAAGATTATGTATCTTATATTGGTTAATAGTATGGCGGTCCTTAATCTAACACATAATATTATATTGTTTATATGATTACGTTGAGTGGCCTCGAAACGGTCTAACACTGTAGACAATATTTTTACAAATCATGCAATATGCATTTATGAAATGAAACAAAAGCTAAGTCATCATTTATTTTTCCAATCACTAATCGATGATTAAAGGTGTTTTATTGTTTTAGAACGTCTTGCTCCGTTCTTATTCTTTAAGGATAATCTTAAAATGTATTCGTTATTTCTTAACCCAATTCAAATGACAACAATGTTATGAAATACATACCAGTAATAAATGATACTTAAAAATAAATTCTCAAATTTACAAAACTTATTACAAAATCGTGTATGTTTAAAAAAAGATGAATAGACATTTAAAATTTAATGTTAAGATACACATATGGTATTAGGTACTATACTAACAAAGTCAATTAATAGTCTCATAATATGATTTACTATCTATGGTAACATTTTGAATGTGGTACAACGCTACTTTGAATATTCTGATTGTTTTGCATAAAGTTCTGTAGTAGATAATATATAGGTAAATATTTTTACCCATCTTAAGCATACATACTTAATACCATCACTAGTATCAAATTTTAGTTCCGTCGATAGCGTTAAAGCGTTTAACTCAAACATTCCTGCTATAAATAGGATTGTTGTTACACCATACAAAAGGGAAGACAAACATTAGCGCCAAGCTAATGGAAGTACCTCTCGATTTCGATTGAAAGCTTTTAGATATCCATCAACAAGTCACTCAATTTGACAGGTGTTTACTTTAGCTTTGGAAAAAAGAGAAGTTTTAGAATTAACTAATAAATCATTTAGTTGAATTTGTATTGCGCATAAATTAATATGATAGTCTGGTATTCATGTTAACAGTATTTATCTTAAATATCGGTTGTAATATTTAAATGTGTCTAAAAGTGGTAAGAGGTATCACGCCATACCCTCTGCCTAATAACAACAGTGTTAAAAGCTGCTGTGTTTCAGTTTGAAGAGTGTGGTGAGGGACAGACACTGATTTAAGGCGTATTAATTTAGTCCTCAGGTTTAGAAATGCATTTACTGTCGACCCCCAAGTAGGAATTATCTGATTTGGGGTTGATTATTGTTTATAGATGTCCATGCGCGTCAGTTGTCACTTATCTTTAGGTGGGCTGTATGCTCGCTTGGTATTTGTATATCATAAAAAGGGAAATTCTATAGAAGACTAATTTAATTATCATTGTTTTTTTTGTTGTCAGGTGTTTGGTATCTTCAACACTATCGCGTACGGGGCCAGTTCGTATCTTCTGTACCAGGAGCACAGAGGCAGCGTGGCGGCGGCGGCGTGAGCTCCGGCGCCACCTCGCGGCGCCTACACGAACAATAGTTGTTGTTTTTAATCTTATTTTTTATTGAAAACACATTGTACAGTTCTTACTTCTACCAAGAATTAATTTAATAATTTAGTTGAAAATACATTGTTTACAGAATGAAATACGATAAGGTTTTGTACCTGGTTTTCTTAATTCGTACAAAGAAATGGTGAAAGTAGCAATTTTAGACATGAAAGATAATTGTTGCAAGTTATTTATTGGGATTAGAAAATATTTGCTTTATAATGTACTCACATTTAAAAAATGAGAAATTTTAAAAATATTATTTGTTATAAATGTTTCACGATTATTCGAGTGTGTTCATAATAATAGCAACCTTTTAATTTAATTACTAAATGTTAATCTGTTGAATATCGATGAAAACGACAACATTTCTATTAATATTTTTATAAAACTTGACTGATGTACCTACCATCGTGATTTATTGAACACATATTTAAACTTCTTCTACACAAATGCACATACAAAATATTTACTTTCATAATTTTAAGATATATTATATGTACCCTAGGCTAGTCTTTTTGAATTATGGCATTCTTTAACTAATAATACTATCTACTTATGAATCGAAATTATTATTACTATGAATATACCTATACATATTTTAGGACAAAATATTACCCATTTTTATAAAATTCTGGGATAACATGGGATTAATAATTATATACTTAGATACTGAAACATCTTAGTTTTATCACTTATTATTACTACGGGATGAAGTATTACAATATATGAACTGACGATATTTTTATATAGATACGATTTTTTTATTTAATGACTTATAAATTTATAATATTACGTATTTATTCTGACCACCATGTTGATTTTTAAGATTTTACGCATTGTTGACCTTTTCTATAGATTGCACAGCGATAGGTATGCATGGGATTTTTGATGGTAAATCATTTATTGCATTTTGTTTGAAGCGGTTGTGAACTATATTAAAATAGCTTTTTATATAATAATACATAAATAATGACATATATAGAGAAGCAACAAATTAAATTTCTTTAACATTCATCGCCATGGGTTAGGGACTTTTCCTGTCACGGGGTTTTTTGTCCATGTGCGGATCTGGTTCGCATGCGTAACACTTACGTCCTATCGATTTTGAGAAACCTTTCCTGTTAGGCATGCTATACGCTCGCGGGTCGTGAAGAGACTGCACTGAATTAATTCAAGGATGCAGGCGAAACAGGCGTGCTGGCGTAAACTCGTTCGACAGGAAGTCTTAGGACGCTTTTCCAGTCGCGGTGCTAACGCTCGCACGCGCGTCTTCCAATTCGCTTCAATTTCGCATGCGTGCCAATAGCATCCTATCGTTTCATATTCACACACGCACGAGGTCTGAAGACACTGTAGCGAATTATTTCATGTGTGTAGGTGGGTCACGCGTGTAAACGTAAATCCGCGTGTCAGGAAAGGCGTTCTTATATTATGTTATATACACATGATGTTTTGTCTTGTACGAGTATTTTTTTTTACATACCTACTGTATAATATTGTTTATATTACCATAGACGTTTTAGTGTCAGTTAATGTTTTTGTTAAGTACTGGTATATAGTAATAGTTATTAAATTCTAAACGGTACCTAATGTTAATGAGGAGGAAGTAATATACACAATAGTTAATTTAACTAATTTGTAAAAATATATATTAACATGTGCAATTTATGAGTTTTCTTTTAACATGTTCTCTTGGGTGATAGAATTAATTTAAAATGGCGCTGCCTTAATACGATCTTTCCAGAGTAAGTTATTGCTTTATTCGTGGAATTGTACGTAGAAAGAACGGTGATTTTCTTTTTTCTTGACAACAAAGATAGATAAAATTAATCTCATAGGTTACTTATTTTTTTAAAATGTTATTGCATAGAATAAAAAAACATTGGTTCATGTTTATTATTCTAGAAGCTAGCTAAACAAATAAGGATAAACTCTTACATATCTAAACTTAGATCATCGATGCTTGTTAAAATAATTAAACTGAAATACCTCTTGCAACTAAATTTAAGGCTTTTTCCTTTACATTATGTATTCAGAAGGTTTATGGCAATGAAGTAGAAGAGCAGGTGACATCATAAGTTATACTTTCAAGAGTGTAGTATGCACATACTCGTATATAATTACTGATATGCCACGCTCTTAAAAATATAACTTGCTTTATTGACGAAGAAACGAATTGGTTGAATGATTTGGACCCTTAATGACATATTTTTTGTAAAGCTGTGTGAAATATATCAATCTATAGTGTACAGTCTTAAGTCTTTTCATTCAGAGAGCCGTCCAGCGTTCCAACAGTCAGGCAGCAATGGATTAATGACTACGGTGATAATGATGATAATAATCTCATTGTTTTGTATCCAGAACCAAAAATACTTCCACACAGAAATGAATTCGATATGAATTCTCCGGACTAGAATCACAAAGAATTGAAAGCGTGCCAAAATTGCGATAAAAAGGTTTCGCTAATACTTCGATCAACAATATCGAAGCTCTAATAAATATAAAGGTATCGTCGACCGCACACATGACATCACTCGCAATTTTGAAAGGGCTATATAAACCAGACAATTGGAACTACGTCTCCCTACAGTAAGTATGTGATTGTCGTCCGCCAATAACTGTCCCATTGCTAATATTTTCTAGAACTCTGAGGCGTGCAGATTTTAGCAAGATGTTTTCCTTCACCGTTTAAGCAAGTGATACCTAATTAATTTCTAATACGCACATAACTTTGTTAAAGTAAGAGGTGTGTGCCTGGGATTTGAATCTCGAACCTCCCAAATGAGAAGCTAAGATTCCAACTTCAATGCTATAACTGGATAATATACTGGATATAATGTATGTAGTATATTCCTAAAATTATGCTAAAATAAAGATATAGGAATCTGCTCTACGAGCTTCTTTAGACACGGATTTTAACGGTTTCCCTTACCCATTATATACTTATTTGGGAAAATACAACAAGCATGGATAAGTAAGTAAGCATCTATCAGAGTATATTAAGATCTTAGTCCTATTTGATATTGATGTGTATGAATGACTTTATTGCGACGGTTTTTGATTGAAATGCAATAGAAGATGAGTCTGACATCCACCAGGCCTGTAAGTGACTATTCCTTCCAGACATCCGTAATCAACCATAGACACAATTAGAGGACTAAGTTAGAAGCCTCAGATACGGGTCTCTCCCTTAGAATCTCCAAACCAGAACACACTGCTGTTATAAGGCAGAAACAGGTGTAGCAATGGTGTCTCCGGAATCGAACTACGAGGGGCTCTACTACTAGCTGATTTAAATTTATCAAAAAGTTCGTATAAGTATGGTCCTAGCGTTTATAATATTTATTCTATAATTATACAGTAGATTCCTAAGTCAACAAAGAAATGAAAGTAATCTTCCCTCTATCAAATCATTCAAGGAAAAATAAAACATATGTAACATAGTACACTTATATTATTATGTCTGGCAATAAAGTCACCTTACGCATGCGCAAACAACAAGTGAGTCAGCGAGCGAACCATTGGCCAGCTCGGATGCATGGCGCGGTGGTAGTCAGCTCGATATTCCTCTGTAGTGCTAACGCGCGCTTTTCGCGTTTTCATACCACGACTGCAAACTGTTTATCCGATAAATAAACAAATTATTATGTGAGTAATAACAAAAAAATCTCCACGACATCACTAACAATAAACTTTAATCAAAATTTAAAATACTATCGCTTTGGCCTTAATTAATAAATTGTAATGTGTGTCACATGCAATTAAAACTTTTATAAAATTTTAATATTTGCTAGAAGAAAGTTGCGCACGAGTTCTCGGGATTAAACGTCTAAATCTAATAGCTACCTCAGTACTTCGATTTCAATGCACGTAAGTACTTGAAATGAGTCATCGTTTCAGTTTCAGTTGCGTGGTTTTACTTATTTTTAGCTAAGTTTTCCATTTCCAATACATAATGCTTTTCGTAGATTTTCTTTACTTCCCATTTAAGTAATTTCATTGCATTGGGATTTCGTGGCATGATTGTTAGATATAGTTGCTATCTTTATGAGAACATAACTTCTTATATTATTACACTGATACGAAATATTTATAGAATCATAACAGGAAACTTGCACTGTATTTGTGTAAATTACCTATTTGTTTTATAAATTTATAACGATGATGTTATAGCCAGACCATGGATAAGTAAAGAAAGTATATTTTAAGTGGTATTTAAACGCGTGTATTTGTAGGTGTACAAAAGCCTGCACATACCTTGATCGGTGCATATATTTGCGACAGCCGATGACCTCGGCCCACAAACACAGCGTCATGGTCCGCCAACACGGTGACCTAGACTGCCGTTTTTGGAGATGATCTGATGGGGCACCTTTTTCTTAGGATATGCTCTCTTTTGCGTAATAGATTCCTAGAAATTATTTAACATGAGTAATCATTTCATAACTTATTAATGTTGCTTTTAGAAATAATGCACAAATGAATACATTATGTTTCTATACTAGAACAGCATGCAAACATGTTTGTTATAATCGCATGTTACAAACGTGTTTTCACACTCATGTTGTAAGCCAGAGAAGTTTCAGTGGATTTCTTGGTAAATAACACATGGCTTTACGTAGGAACCTAATCTTGTATAAGTAAGTTTAATTACAGATGGGCTTCCAGTATCTCAATTTAGCATGCCCCTATATACTTGATCGTTAATTGCTTTTATATTGTTTTAACAAGCACCGCATTCTTGTTAACGTGTTTAACGACAGCCTGAAGCAACCTTGTTCCTAAATGGAAGGAATTAATTGTAATTCCTCAATTTAGTCTTAATTGCAATTTCAGCTATCATCAAACATGTCGCACACAGTTACAATAACGAGAACCACGACCACGACGGCCGGGAACGCAATCTTCGTGAACACGGGCTACCTCGGAACTCTACCCGGGTTGCTCAAACTTGCACAATTGGTAAGGATCTACAAATATGTATTTCTTGTGTTATAGTGATGTTTAAATGATATAACAATGATTCGAATATAGCCAGAGACGTTTGTTTGATAATATCATGCACAAAACTTGAACGGCGAATAGAGGTGGAATACCTTTACGGTGCTGTGCGCTTTAATTACACGATAAATGTTCAATTATCCTTTTCCTTTTTTTCATTAAGTGAGTTAAGATTTTAATATTGCTCCATTAAAAATAGCAAAAATGAAATCAATTGAATCGTTTGCAACACATTTATTTGTGTAAGTGTGCGTACCGTTTATTTAATTGCAGATAACAAAATAATTTTCAATTAATTTTGCCTGCTTGTACCTTATATAAAGTTACTGTTTTGTAGGTTAACCAATTTATAATTTATGGGATCCAAAAATTCTTCTTTTAGGTACAAATAATACATATTGACCCCTTAAAGAAAATGCAACAAATCAAACACTTCTACATAAAACTTAGTTAAATGTCTTTGTTATTCTGTAGGCACAAATAGGAGGCAAATAGGCAATTTCTGCTATAAATTATATGCCCTGATATTGTATAACATTAGTTTATTTTGAGCATTTCGTATCACTTGATTTAACAATGAGGACGAACAGAATGCATTAACATTTTGCAGAGTTTTGAGAGGTTCTTTACGATGAGGCCGTGTTATGTTGTTATGTTTTGATATTGCTGAATGACGTGTTGTTATTTTCTTTTTATACTTAGATTTAACTTTATGCAATTACTTCTACATATTACATCATCAAACAGGTACAAGTAACGAATAGCTCTACAAACAGCTACAAGTAACGAATATTTTAGGTACTAAGTATATTAACTAAATTGTAATAATTGCGTCCTGAGTTGCACCTCATTCAAGAATGATATTGATTTTTAAATTACCATTAGATATATTTGAGTCCAGTACCTTTTTTAGAACTATATACACATTTTACTTACAAGGTTTATGGTCGCCATAGAGTATAAATTAACATAGTTTTCATTTAGAAATTGGTATCAATCAGAGAGATGTTTTTTTCGAGTACCTTATGTGAATTAATGAAATTATATGACACTTTTTAAATCCGTGGCCACCCTGAGGTAAGACTAATCTTATCAGAATTTTATTACAGTGGCAGTGGCTACTTACCATCAAGTAGATTGTAAATATGCTCATTTGCTACATTATAAAGTTACGAGAATATCGCAAGCCAATCCAAAGTTAACTACTTATTTTATTATATTTTAATCTTCTATCCGCACGTTATAGCTCTTAATACTTTTTATTCGTTTGTTTTCAATTCATTGTTATGTGAGATCTTACGAATGAAAAGACAGGACGCATCATCGGCCTCATATCCGTGTAATTTTAAGATAAAATTATTTCGAGCATCAAGTCGAATGACCTATTTTTGCGTTGCGTAAGTATAAATTCTGGAGAACGTAACGCTAGCGTGCTACGAGTAACTACAATCTTATTAATTAATATAATTTAGAAGAAACCTTTCTGTACTGTTCACATTCTGGCCCTTAAGTACCGGTACTAAAGTAAATTATGCTTATTTTCACGAAACAACTAGAAAATTAAGAGAAAAACAGAAGCCTGACTCCCTAAAAATATAGCCTCTATCACTCACTCAATTTAAACGAATCCAACGACATCACATGTGTTGAAATCCGTCGAGGTGTTTGGGCTGCAATGCGTGCCAAAGAAAGAGAAATGCATACAAACCTACGAAACATTACCCTCCGCAGTCAGGCAAAAACACAAGAAAATATATTTAAAATCTTTATTTTTTGGGACCCTAAATGAATCTACAATATTATATACCTACAATACAATAAACAGTATTACCATAGGACTTGTTTTCAGTGACGAATAAGGTCGTCTCGGAGGCCCGGAAAAGTATGACTCCGATAACCATTTTTTTTGGTGGTGACGACCTTTTTTTAGCAACTGCGTTTGAGGGCCCCCCAAGATCGAGGACCCGGTCGGACCGAAGCTTATCTTACCTTAAAAATATCTGTAGTTACCAAGTTTCGTAGCTCTTGGGTATTAATAATTTCGTAAAAAATTAAACCTTTGTGCGCAGTGACAATAATATTGACCCTTCTAAATAAACAATGTACCTAAATATTTTAGGTACATTACATTTGTCAGAATTTTGGATTATTGGAATATTTATCTGTTGATGTACATATCGAAATACATATTTCATTTCGATAAGTCTAAAATGGTTTATAATTTTATTATTCTAACTGCAAATGCTTCATACTCATGGGTAATTAATATGCTATTTTTGGGCGTATGACTATTCCTCATTTGCCTTATGTTTTGGATTAACGTAGACAATGTTCGTTTATTTAATATTACAAAATTTCCTCGAAACGTTTGGATGATGTCACTCGAATGACGTGACTGTCGGGCGACTGTTACTATGAAGGTAAGAATGACGGCCATGGCTTCAATAAAATACTTATAACGGAATAAACAATGGACCACACCTATTTCAGCTTTTTTATAATTTGAAGTAGCGAAGGAGTATGCTGTCCGCATGATATTGAGTAGCTACTGCCGCCCACGGACATATGTGTTCAATCCCAGATGAAATTGGACACGTTAGAAAGTAGCGTTGAATTGTTATTAGGCAAAAAGTTTGTTATTATGCCTTCGGAGTTGAACTGCAAAGAGTTACCACTCTCAAAAACCTTATAGTAGTTTGGTGCTGCTGTGTTGATTTGGTGTTATCCTGGTAAAACGAGGTCTGGAGGCCCCACTGTCACACCTATTTTGCCTTATAAAATTTGTTAGCGCTGCTGTGTCGCTGTTTGAAGTAAGGGAGAGTCTTACGTGGCGTTACAATTTAGTCCTGAGGGGTAGCAATACATCTGCTATAGATGCGAGCGGGCTGCCTAACTGGGCTCGAGTTGATCTCAGTTTGGTAAGGCGATCTACATGCTCGTTTGCAAACAAAATCTTACGACACATTCTAACTTAGTTCTTAACAAGCACGGAGAGCAATATGTACACCTGAAAACTATTAAGATAGCAGCACGTTAATGCTTTTTCACAAGGATTAACATCAGGGCACTACCATCAACCAACCGTTATAAATTTGAATACATAAAAAATAATGCAGATCGTCTTGCATATTAAAAATGAAATTAAATCATTAAATAGAAATAACTGAATGACGCGAAGAATGGGCGCGGCAATGTTTGAGCGAGATCTTTCCGAGGTTGCGGTGATTTTACGCTCGCTCGGTGGCTATTTTCGAAGCTCGCGTGTAACATTGAACAGTCTCTATTAGTATTTATGTGATGCAAAATCTTAATATTGAAGTACTTTAAGTAGCCCGAATTAGTTTCAACATAAAAGTTATGCTTAAGTACTGTGTTATATTGTGATAGCAGAAAGATTTCCTAAATATTTTGAAAGTTACGGGAGTTGTATTCATAGTCACTTGGACGTAATGTATAGGTACAATCAACCCGACATTCTCATTTTTGAAAATTATAGTAATATTTCTGTAGTTTTCTGTATTACAACGGATATATAAATAAATAATAAATAACAGATGTTTCTTAATAATATTATGTTCTTAATAATAGGGGAAAATTACAAACATATAAATTAAACTGTCAGAAAGAAACAGAAATAGATCATAAAGCAGATGTAAAACAAGCAATTACTTGTCTGTAGTAGTATTAACTACTCCTAAGAGTAAGAGTATTACTATAGTTCAATATATTCAGATTGTATAAGATTATTTAATGGAAAATATGTGTGTTTCTTCTCCATAAAAGACACAGCGAAACGATGTTAGAGTTTTAAGGTTGAAACAGGGTTTTGTGAATCTTCTTTGATTGAAATATTTTGATTTTTCATATCAGTTGTTTTTATTATTTTCAGTTACTAGGAGCGGCGTGTGTGGGCGTGGTGGGGTACTACTTTGACCAAGGATACGGGCGCTACAGCGGTCAAAAGCCCGAACTCTTTTACTTTCTGGTCTCCGTAGCCTTCCTGATCGGCACATTTTGTCTCCTGACAGCATGCCTTATATCTTTTTCAACGGCATCGATGATATCTAAAACAATTTACGTAAGTACTCAAGGTTTTTGAGTTTTGTTTGTATGTCTGCTATTTTTATATAGTGCCTTTTTCATAAAATTATGCATGAATTCAATACTTTTATGTCCATTCTTCATATCTTGCAATAGTTAAATCTATTTTTATAGAAAAGTAGAAAAACTTGGGTAAGGGATAAGTACATGGGATATATTATATTTTGCTCCGAAAAAATATCAAAGTTGGTACTCGTTCCATACAGCTTAAATATAGTTACTTAGAATACATTTTTGCATGTTTGTAATTTCACTTTAGAAATATATGAGTACTTAAGTGCTTCAATGTAGAGGCAAAAATACATTGCAGTCAGGTATATTTTATATTATATGTCTATTTGAATCTGAAGAAGTGGCTGTAATTTCTGATGTAATATGTTTTATAAGCGTTCAAACTATTACCTACCTATTACCTACTATTATTATTATTATTTATTATTATTTCATTTATTTCATATATTACTTCATTTGCAAACATTCAGTACAATAAACGAGTAGCTCAGACATATAATACAATAAAATTGACAAGAAACTTTCTATTTACAAAATGACATACTATGAATGTAACAAGTGAATTAATTAAAAAATCAAAAACCCGACTGCACTAAAAAGGCATAAGTAGAATTTCCAAAACCAGTGAAATAGGCGTTTCATTATTTTTATCCAAAAAGCCAAATACAGAGTTTCAGCATAGGAATCTGCTTCAAAATCAAAAGATGTTCTAACAATGTTATCCTATTTTATCCTCGTAGTGCTCATTTACTTTATATAAAGAACTTATGTGTATTACAGCACGCCTTCAGCGGTTTGGTTAACTTTTTTTAAAATGTGTTACTATTTCGCAAAAAGTCACACCATTTACGCTCTATAAAATATATAACTTCAGTAATATAAAGTTCCAGTCATTATTTTGCCTCGTTAGGGGTAGAATTACATTATTTTTATCCAGCAAGCCAGATACAAAATTTCATAGTGTTGGCTTCAAAATTGACGGGTGTTCAAATGAACCTTTAACCCTTATTTTACCTTCTACGGGGTTGATTTTTCGGAAAGGGATAAATAGGTGTATACTTGTTCCTATCCAGTAAGCCAAATACTAAATTTTATAGTAGTTGCTTCAAAAATAAAGAATTTAAAAAAACTGACATCCCCTATTTTACCCTTTTAGGGGTAGAATTTTGCAAAAGGCCTTTCTTAGTACTTATTTACGCTATATAGCGAACCTATGTGAAAAATTTCAGAACTCTAAATTGAGCGGTTTTGGCTGTACGTTGATTTCTGAAAAATGAAAAAGTCATTTAGTTTTTTAGTCAGTCAGTCACCTTGCTATTTTATATATATATACAAATATGTTTTTATAATATCCGTTTAATTTACTTTCGTTTGATACCCTACTCGATTGGTTTGGTTAACATTTTTTTTTAAATACGTTCGTATTTCGCGCCGAAAAGCCGCCATTTAGATTTTTTTCTTCTAACACCTATCTAAGGACACTCGGGTCATTGAAACGAATATAATGACACATTAATTGTCGAAATTCATCCAGCCCTTTGTTAGATCGGATCAAATAAAGAAAGACAAACATACAAGATACGCGCGAAAAACATAACCCTTCCTTGGCAGTCGGGTAAAAAATAATTAATAAGATATTTACAACCACTCACTTATGAAGAGATTGAGTCACTACTTCAAGCGTAAAACAATTAGACACACACACACGCACACACACACCTACACACACACACACACATACATACTCACACACGCTCTCACACACACAAACGCACATACAAGCATTTACTTATACAATTGCTCACAAAAATGTAAGTGCACGAACAGTTTTAATATTATGTACTTGTGAAATACTGGTAATGATATGTAACTTGTTCTTTTTATATAGTATTATGTAAACCCTGCGGAAGAGCAGAGAATCCTAACACAGGCATATTTTGCTTAAAAGGAGGCTCTGGCCACTTATATTGTAATGATCCTAATCTGAAAAGCAATAAAGTATTTCTATTTCTATTTCTATTATATTATATTTAAACCGAGCAAACGACCTATAGAAAAAACAAATACTACAATTAAAATATGTGTTACATCGACGCGAGCTACTTTATCTCACGCTCAAAATACACACTGACCTTTGTTCTGATACGTGTGAAAAGAAGTACCTACCCATAATTTCAAAAATGTTTTTTATTTGCAGGAGGTAATCTACCATGGATTGGCTTTCGTTTTGTACTTCGCAGCGGGACTCACGCTAATGATAGAGGTGAACCACCAGAAGAGCTATTACCGACGGGATTATGAGCCCTATTTAGCAGCATCGGTATGTTTATATCACTTTATTCTAAAAAAAGTAAAAAGTTCTAATTTTATTGAAGATAATCTCACCGGGACGCCATGGCCACGTGGCGAGTTGACTTATCTGAAAATGTTGATATTATGAGAGCTACTTAATTGGCAACGTTGCCAAACCGATTCTGCCTCATAGCAGCAGTGTAAAACGCTGTGTTCTGGTTTTAAGGGTGTGGTATGGGATAAGGGTAAGGGATACATACTTTTCCGAGGCGTTCCAGCTTAGTCCTCAGGGGTAGCGGCGCATCTGTGGCCGACCAGGCAGGTAGAAATATTTAATCATATCTGGGGTTGATTACCGATGTCCATGGGCGGCAGTAGCCACTTACCATCAGGTGGACTGCATGCTCGTCTGCTACTTCTATATTATATATAAAAAATCTGAGTAAAAGGGATTTGGTGCCTTTTGGCACTTTTTCCCATCACGCGGGTTAGTGCTCATAAACGGTTCTAATCCGCATGCGTGCCACTCGCATCCTATCGTTTCATAGATACTTTCCCTGTCATAAGCAATAGGCACGCGATGCGCAAAGATACCGCAGCGGAATAAGTCACGCATGTGAAGGTCAGTCGTACGCGGACATAAAACTGCGTAACAAGAAAAAGGCTCTTGCCAATCTATTTAAAAATCATCCAGTTTGGTTTAATAGGTAATTTACTTAGTTGTAAATGTAAAATTGAAATTGTGAAACATGCCCATAAGGAATTTATGCGAAATAATTTTATGGTATTTTATGTAATAAATACAGTAATAAAGATTTTTTTCTTTTTCAGATAATGGGTCTCGTAATGGCTGGACTATATTTGCTGAGTACATTTTTAGCAAACCGAACTTACCGCGGGATATAAATAAATAGATTTGAATTATTTAAATATAAGTTACCTACTATTGCATTTTATTATGGATGTTTATTAATGTGTCTTAAGTATTTATGAGTATTTGCTATTTAGTGTCGTATTTTTTGGAAAATTATATGTGCTTGTGTAATAACTTTTTTTTAAAGTATAGTAATACCTCGGACTTACACGATTGGTGGGACCGAGTGATAACCGCGTAAGTCGAATTCGCGTAAGTCGGGGTATGCCTGTACATACCATCGTATGGTAAAATTTCGAATGTGTTGACTTCGCGCAACAAATACAAATGTTTACATGAATAATTGTAGGGTTAGTAAGCTTATTTTTTATAATCGGGAATGGCGGGACACTCAAACTATAGGAGAATCGACAAGATTTGAAAATCGCGTAACTCCGAACTCGCGTAAGTCGCGGTAGCGTAAGTCGGGGTATTACTGTACTCTTTCTAAGCTATTTGGGCATGTCGAATGTCCTGAAACTACTTCAAGAATTTATAAATGGCCTTATTGTTTTATGAGAACATAAACGGGTACATGTTTAAACACCTAATCGTTGCACAAAGTAATTAGTATAAAAAGTAATATACTCAGGTGTATTTGATATACAAGATTTTTCTCAATTTCTTTTGTGAACCGTATACTCCTCGTATTTTAGACTCGAATTTGTTGTTGAATTCTATTTTTAAAGCATTATTTATTATACATTATATATATACTATGAAATAATATTGAATGATAACATATTTTTTAGGTTTAATAAACAAGTAAGTACTTGATGACGTATGATATGACGTATGGTATTGATCATCTCTTTAATATTTCGCTTTTATTCAATTTTATTCATCTTTTATATGTAAATTAATTTTAAGTAGGTATCTAATTTCCTTTAGGATTTGAATTGACGCCGCTTGACCTTTGATTGTTTTTTTATATATGTTTTTTTTCATATTTATATTTATAGCTACTTTGCAAGTAAGTCACCAAATTAATAGAAAGAAAGGATAAATATGATTATTTATCTTCAAATTATTAAAACCTTTTTAAAACATTTTTTTAAACAAGTGATAATTTACATGTAAACCTTTTCCTACGTACTTTTACGACTTTTAAGTGTTTAGTATTTATGAAAATAGTCATTTTTCATGTAAAACAAATCATTTAAGTGCTAGTCTTTTTATTTTTATTGTATAGCCAAGGTTAATTCATCTTAGACAAAATAATTAAAACTTAATCTACAT
The DNA here is from genome assembly GCF_041222505.1 of Epargyreus clarus. Lineage (NCBI taxonomy): Eukaryota > Metazoa > Arthropoda > Insecta > Lepidoptera > Hesperiidae > Epargyreus > Epargyreus clarus. The sequence goes on from NW_027332233.1 coordinate 9,452,242, forward strand.
CCTCTAAGAGGTCCGCTTTCATTCTTCTAAGGGATAACCTTTTTGTACTTACGATGTAATTTACTAGTAAATTCCTTTTTAGATACTGTAATAAATATACTTCATATTTTTTATTGACAGCGGGCAAAGCTTTCTATTTTACCAGAATATTATACAATTTAGTACAAGTCTGCAAATAAATCAAATTAAAATATTAATAAATAAATTATCCGTCTGTGATTTCAAATAAGTGCCATTCCTAAGGTTAAATACATTTTGCCAATAACAATCATAACACTGTATCTACTTATTGGAGTTTCACGCTTAATAAGTATTTATACACAATAATTATATAAAACACGTTCTCCCTAAATATATTTAATGTGGGATTTTTATAGTAGATACTTATGTTATTGTCCGGATATTTATACTATTAATTATAAGCTTAAGAATACGGTCATATGTAAAGAAAGCAGTGTAACCATACAAAATATTAAAGTTTATAATTTTATACGAAATTATTTGTTTAATTTATAACCCCGAAAATCTTAATCTTTTAATATTTAAATATTTAAAATGATTAAATGAAATGGTTTATTGCACCATTCAGTGAATCAATGTTTATTTTATTTTTTCAAATTATTACGACATAAGTAAGTCTATTTTTTTTGACGCGGTTATAAAATTAAAGCTACAGCAAAAAGAAATGTATTGTTCAATATTGATCTTACCCTCTCGTGAATAAGATTTAAATTTCTTTGTTTTCCTTACAACTCAAATCCTTGTAGGTGACATTATAAGTAAACATTTTACCCAAAAATAGATGACACCCTCCGCGATGGGCTCGTGCGCGGGTTATTTTTGAATAGGACTTCTCCACACTGACAAATACGGCACAGTCTAATTAATAAGACTTTCGAGTGGACGTATTCTTATTGAAGAAAAATAAGCGTAAAATAATCAAACAGTCTTGGCACCTTCCTAAAATAATTCAACGTCATTATCTGGGTTATGGGGTAGTTCAGTGAACCTTTATTAGATGCGCGTACGCGAAACGTCTAAAAATATTGTTAGTGACTAACACTGTGCGTTTAAATGGTGAAATATTTCAAATCTCCTGAATTTCCTGTTGGAGCGATCGTTTGTGTTCTGCGGTAGTGGCTAACGAAGTGGTTTAGAGTGGATATAATTGTAAAAACAAAGAAAGGAATTTTCTTTTGATTTCTGTGCGATTCAACAATGACCCGTGGTCCGACGATTGTGCGCGTGGCGCCGTCCGGTGGTGGCGGTGGTCGGGGCATCAAGTGCTGCTGTTGCCGCTGCTGCGAGTGCTTGAACTTAGGATACATCACATCGCAACATGGCATTATAAAGCTTGCTGAAGCTGTAAGTTTACTTTTGATAAATTTCTCTCAGATTAAGAAAAAATATATAAGTGATAAGTAGTTCTATATAAAATATTTTAGAAATTAGTCAAAGGTGGTAGAGTCCTTTATGGTTTGCTTCCAGCCGTATCACCCCCACACCAATTTCTGCCTAATAACAGCAGTATTAGTTAAAATTTAAATACGCATTATTAAGTTAAATAACAAAATAATTTAATATAATTATTTTTAATGTTACTTTGTGATCGTAATGTAACGTGTCATGGATATATTAACATTATTTCGTTGATGGGTAAACAAATTATATGTATATTATTAATTATTAAAAAAAATATTAAGTAGGTCTCAAGGCTTATTAGGTATTTAAACTTTTGACTTGTCGTCACTCACGATTTAAAATAAGCTAGCAACAATACCTTATTTGTATTTTCTTCTATTTCCATAAATTATCTTTGTTGCATCCCTGAACGTTATCGAATGGCTGATTAGCGACAAGTTCGCCCTTTGCGCATAATTTTCACTTTATAAAATTTCTTTATTCATTTATGGTTGCGATTTCAAGTAATATATGTACGTAAGAAGTTACACTTCTTTAACGTTATTAGTAAAATATTTTTCAAAACGAAAGTGGTAAATATAAATTCAATGTCAATAAACTTTTTTAATTATAAATTAACAGTGTATAATGTTAGCATTTCGATTTTTTATAACTTTAAAATACTTATTAAAAAAGTTTACTATTGCAAACTTTTGAACACCGTTTAAATTATTCGTATACCGATACCGCCGCGTGTGATCGTTTTATTTTTAAACTAGATGGCGTTTGTTGCAATCAAACGCGAATTAATTACGTGACACATTCTCACCCTCCTCAAGTTCCGTCCCTTTGATATGTTTTCTCAAATGCACCAAAAGAAGCATCAATAAATAAATTAATACGTATTTGTCCTTTTTAATTAGATGCTGGGTGGTTTATGTCAGAGTCTGTTGGTAAAGTACGGTCTCTCCGAAGCGAGCACCATGGGCTCGGCGTTCCACGGCTTCCTCACCACGGCATCCGCTTGTCTCCTCACCACTACGCTTCTCATCGTATGCTACGTGCTTTCCTCCAACTCACAACATCTAATACGACAATCGATATTTGTAAGTAATGATTGAATACAAATTAGAAGATTTTAATCTTTTACACCTACTCGTATTTACAACAATATAATTATTAAATATCCTACATCGTCAACCCATTGCGATTCTACTGTTGGCCACGGGTTTCTTCTCAGAGAAATCAGTTATGAGATATGTCGGTTTCCTGAAGATGTTTTCCTTAATCGTTAAAGCAAATGGCAAACAATTCCTGATTCGCACGACAGTCAACAATGCAATTGATTATGTGGTCGAGAAAATGAAATTAGTAAACGTAAATAAAAACATAATTTGCATCTACTGTATGATTCATGATGATTTTCAATTTTTCTGTGGCATTCTTAAAAATCGTATCCTGTCAGAAAGCTTTCTATTTTTGTGTGTAGAATATAGTTTTCTTTTTGAGAATATTAACTAAGGCATTCGTTATAATTACTACTATAATTAGTTACTTGGTCGCACATCGTACAGTTTATCGGTATATAGTAGGTGAATTAGGGAGGTCACATACGAGCGAACGTAAGGTAATTACAAAAGCGACAGCTCGCGTTGACGGTTGCCGACTGTTGCTAGCGATAGTCCACGAACATCAGCAACGGTCGACGCTTTAGACCTCTTATACACGAGCGGCAAATCGCAAACGGCAGAGTTAGCTGTAGCCGTCGATACCTTTCGACGGCAGACGTCAATGCATCAGCGGCAGACGTCGACCTATGTTGACGCTTGCAGTTGTTTGTTTGTAGCGGCACCGCGTCCATCATTTTGTCAGTTGACAGCAAATAGTTCAGGAGTGAGTAGGTAGGTACGCGTTGCGGTTATAAAATGCGCTCCAGTGACAATATTGATGTTGAAATGCTAATTGTAGCAGTAAAGAAACATGCTTGTATTTGGAATTATAAACGACAAGAGTACAGTAACAAAACATAAAAAAAACAGAAGCAATGGATATTCGAAAATAATTGAAAAATTTTTGCTCATTCTTTCGTAAAATTGGATAAAGTGTAAAAAAATGTCCATCTTCGTCTCTATTAATTAATATTGCTTGAACCCACAATGTACGTGTTTTTCTTTTTCGTTTTTGTCGACGTCGAAGGAGTAACAACAATAACAGTGCTTCTTCATTGGAATTCATTTTCCAACTGGCTCCTGTACAAAGAGTGGCTGCCGCAGAGCTTCTGTTTTGACATATCTAAGGCTGCCATCGACGCGTCGAAGGCTGCCGCCGAAAGGTGCAGTTGTCTCTGCCGTTGGCGATTTGCCGCTCGTGTATAAGAGCACTTACGGTTTCGCAGCCTGTCACGTTTGTTGTTTTGATATTTGATCGTGGTCGCGGACAACTGTCGGCGTGGACTGTCGCTCGTATATAAGTGCCCTTATGTAATGCTTAGCAAAAGCAGGTAAATTGGTGTACCCTTGATCAAACATAAACAGTTTCTAATTTCGTGCAAGATTTTATCAACATCTATGTAGATTTATGTAAAAACATATATGTATAGTAATATATTTTATTTTATAGACGTTTATGTGTTCGCATTTTATTTCACCAAGATAAGAAAGCTTTATCCCCTAATGTATTACAGTATTTTCTTAGAAAAGTGTTATTAATTAAAATTATCAGTTACTTAGGTATTCGCAAAGAATGCGATAATCTTTTGTGTTCCCCTTATTTTAGATGCTTATCTAATATTCTTCATTATATGTCATGAACACAGTCATTTATTGAGTCATTTCATACGAGTGAAGTGATTGAATCACTTGAGTTTAATTACCCCTAGATAGTGGCATAAGTCCTTAATGTAATTATCTCTTTATTTACTTACTTTTACTACATTTTCATATTCTACGCTTGTTTATTTTACAAAACAAAAACACTAATTCACGTCCACACGCGGAGTCTGAACAAAAACGCTTCGTGAGTTCCAAGCCTTATATTAGGGACTCGTATTTTGTTTGTATAAATACATTTTGTTATTTCTTGGAGTGAAAACTTCTTTAGCGGCGGTGTTCACTTTTTGTAATGAGTAAAAAATGTTAAATACGCGTCAGGACACGTGACCTGATCGAAAATTCGTAAGACTCATGTTTGTGTACGATAGCGCAATAAATTAATATTTACCACATAAATGTTAGTAATTTTGTACTGATAATTAAAGCTATTCATGCAAAATTATTCCCTAACCATTTCAAAATATCAAAAATGCACAATGTTAATTTAAGTTTTTATATCTGCCAGCACTCCCGGAGTGCAACCCGTTGATTTTCTTATTTATGTTTAAGGAATGTGTCTTCAACGCGGTAGCATGTTTCATGTACCTGTCAGCATCTTCGTACATGGGTGTGGCGGTGAACATCTACCTCTACCCGCGGTACGCTTTTGTTAACATGTACGCCGCCTACCCCGCCATGACAGCAGTTTACGTAAGTTTCAAAACAAAATTAAAATTTTATCTTAAACCTTTTTCGTTTTTGTTTTACAATACAAGGTACAAGGTTATAAAAGGTATAAAGTGAGGAACATGTACTTGAAATACCTATATTGATAATTTATCCTTTAATTTGGGGTACCTTGGTTACCTTGGTAGAATCGCTGGTGTACATCAGCTTTAGTGTTTTCTTCACACGTTGGGTTACATTATCGAAGTTTTCAAACGGATCCCTAACGTTTTTGAAAATATTCTATAGCCTATTTTATTTAGAGATAATGTAGGATTGTAACGTTAAAAGAGTTTTTCAATACGGTCCAGTAGTTTGTGAGCCTATTCAATACAAACAAGCAATCAAATCATTCCCCTTTATAATATGTTAACGATGATAATGATTATGATGATGAATCTTATATATAAAATTCTCTTGTCACAATGTTAGTTACCGTACTCCTCCGAAACGGCTTTACCGTGACTTTGGTGAAACTACCAAATTTCATATGCATATTCAGTAGGTCTGAGAATCTGCTACTATCTATTTTTCATACCCCTAGGTGATAAAGGTTGTTCACATTTTTTTTATTTATATGGCAGCACAACGTTTGCCGGGTATAGTATATATATAAAAGCTAGTATATAAGTATATAAAAAATGAATATTTTATTTTCTAATTGCATTTCTTTCTTTTTGTTTCAGTACATTGGAGTAGTAGTCGGTTTGGTTCACGGTTTCGACGCTTACGTCTCCTACAAGTATTTTAAAGGACTACGATGATCTTCTAAAATGTTATCGTTATTTATTAAAATGTTTGTGTAACTTTCATTCCAATTTAATATATATTAATAGTATTTAAAACAAAGTTTTAGATATTTAACGAATTCGAATATATATTTTTAATTAGGTATGTGAGTAAAACTTTTAATGTTATAAATTCGAAAATAATCCGTAATTCTGAAATATTTAATTTCTATATTATTGACTGTAAAACGACAATTGTTAGTCTATCGAACATTTTATAATAATCATAATAATAATATCGAACATTGTATAAATAACTTCAATTAATATGTTTAAAATAAGAAATAATAATTGTTAATTATAAATGTATAAAATTTGAATGTTATTAATTCGAAAAAAAATGTGCATGTCAGCTTATATTGTTTAAAAGTGAATTGTTAATCAAACATAATTATATTTTATGTAAAATTCATATGCTTAAAAACGAACTGGTAAATTAATAAACTCATTATGGCTCTAACTTTGTAGTTTTTACGTATGTTTCCGCCGTGCCTGGTACGAGGGAGCACGGTAGTCGGACTGCCGCGCCGCTGCCCGTTCTAAGAACAATTATCCGCGTGCAAATTCTCGATATTACAACATCTAAATTATGCGACGCAACTCATGCAACTGTAGAAGCCCCCTATTCAGGTATCTACATTTTTTGATAGAATGCCTACCTTATGTATATAACATGTTTATCACTATCTACAACTGCGCATCTTACTGCTTCTTTCTTAAAAATCCATTTATAACGTATTTATTTTTATGATATATGGTTGTCACTGGAGATATAAAAGTGAATTATTGCAGATATGTAATTTATTACTTTTTACTAAGTATTCAATAAGAAAAGATAAGACATGTTATTTATATGATAGTGGACCTAATGAAGTTTAACTGAAGTAGGTATATAGGGTTTGAATTTAGGGTTCTGTACACAGGGTAAAAACGGAACTCCAAGCTACCCCTGTCCCAATATCAAAATAAGAATAAGGTTAATATAAATGGGGATCGTCATCCAAGATTTTTCGGTTTATCTATTGAACCATAGAAAGACAGATAGTTTCAATAAAAAAAAGAAATTTTGCTCGTACGGAATCCTCCGTACGCGAGTTCTACTCGTACTTCGCCAATTCTTCATATTCTAAGTGACGACTGACAGATAAATGGAAATATGAACTACTGAAGTATAATAAAAATTACCAGTTTGTCTTCTAATGCGTCACGTACTGGCAATTAAGAAAACATGAAACTTTATAGGTTCGTGGTAACTTGAAATATTATATTTACGAGCATTACAGTTGCATAATACAGATAGTCGATCTGCTCAGACAATATATAATTATTATATTAATATGCGCATCGAGCATCAAGAATGCCTTGTGGTAAGTACGAGTAGGTACAATATTTTGTTATGGATAGTCACATGTTCTATGCGATCTATCTACGTATTTCGTATTTGTGTTATGGATTACCTATTACACATATCGATACCTTAATTCGCAAATCAGCCAACTCCAATTTTTGTTAAAATGTTTTTATTTATTTATTTTGATTTCGTTCAACGCCATTTACTATTAAAATAAATAAAAAAACATTTTGACAAAAAGTGGAGTTGGCTGATTTGCGAATTAAGGTATCGATATGTATCAATTGAATAAAATTTTGATTTACTTACGTTCGTAGATGGGTAAGGACAATCCTTGGCTTTATAGGTGAACAAAAAGGTCCCAAGAAACCTGTAATGAACATAGGTCTGGGAGTTTAAAGGTGTGAATGTCTCACATGTTTGGTCAATCAATTTTCGTTTGCATACGCATGACACTTTATGACATAGCAGTAGCTTCTCCCGAAGACTAAATTGCAACGCCTAGTACAGGAGTATCTACCTTATCACAGACTTTAAATCAGAAAACAGTAGGACTTAGTAGTAGAACACTGTTGTTTTAAGGATCCCTGTGGAAAGAATTTAATGAATACAGCAGTGGTGTTATATACTAACCAATGGTGTTACAAGGCAGCGATAGGTATAAAGATGATCAGATGTGCGGGAGGAGCGTAAAGTGCTCCCCCCAGGGCAGAGCCCGACCGGGGCATCGCGGTCGGAGGACTCCGGTTGTGTTCCATTGGAGATCCCGGAGTTCTCCACCAAGCGCTGAGGACGGCCACCGGGGGGGTTTAGTGCGGTAAAAATCCCACATAACCCGGCGTCGCTCCCATATTGTCGGGTACCTTTTGAAGGTTTTCCCCTCGAAAACAAAAAAAAAAAGGTATAAAGGTGATGCCGGAGTCGTAACTTAAAAGGTATTACAATCTAATGCTGTAATGTATTAATTCTCTATATTTTCCTTTTACGTTATCGCAGGATTACAATCCTCATAATTATATTTGTTCATTAGACAAAGGCTTACTTCAGTTTATATCTTATCTAACGCTCTTCTGGATAAGAGATTTCAGATTCACCACTTTGCAATTAGCCCATTGTGTTGTAAGTAGTCCTTTATAATTACTACGTGTTAATTAAAGGACCGCTTTATTTTATCAGAAATTTTTAAACGTCATTTGTTTGTATAAGTTTTAAATACTTTCCTAAAACGCACTTTTAAATACTTTCCTAAAACTTTCCTAATTGAGGCGACTCTTGCACCATGAAATCGTCGGTAGTTTTCATGAAAATTCCATAGCAGTTTGTGATAACAAATCAAATCAAATCTGTACTCTTTATTGTACCCAATAAAAGAAGATACATATAAAAATAAATAACTAATTTAAAAGACAATACAAAAGGCGGTCTTATCGCTAACCAGCGATCTCTTTTGTTGTCTACCTATAGGTGAGGAGTTATAGTAGGGCTAAATAGAAAAATAGGTAAGGTAAGGTAGGTAAGGGTAATCGTACATTTATCTATTTGAATCTCTGAAACCAGACCAATTTAGACAACTGTGTGCGTGTATCACAAGCCAATAATAAAACTGGGTTATTATAGGTACTACCTACATAGTTATGAAGCAAGTATATTATAATCTTGAGGAGAAATATAATTAATACACGCTGCTGTGACCGCATGCACTCCATTTTTTTACCTTCGTCTTAAACATTAAAAACGTTTTCGAGGTATAGAAAGGCAATTATTGCTTAGAAGTCTTTTAACTTTATAGTGAGTAAAATTCTGTCCGTGGTGGTTTAGTGTGGAGGAAAAGTACTTTAGAATTGTTTGTGCGTAGTAGAGTATACTAATAATACACATTTGGAAATCAATTATATTGTAGGTATTTCAGTTTTTTTACCATAGTTATCAGACTGTATGATAGGGCAATTATTTCAGGGGTATATCATGTATATGAGGCCTTGTTTAAATAAGGGTATTGTTACAAATATTATTTATAGAGTAGCTGTAATCGTTGCGGAACAACTAAGCGGTTTGTAACGACTAGCTTTCGACACTATCGAGTCAACATCCGGCGCCGTGAAAGTGGGACGCCATAGAACGCGCCATCACTCGGTAAACAAGCACAGATAACAAGCCAAATAAAGCTTCCTACAAACCCACTAAAGTGGATAGTACGTTACACGTTATGTATTATATACTTAATCTTAAAATAATCGTACAAATCATCGTTGTGTTCGCCACACGTCATACGCTATCGCAGAACTCTGCTATCAGATTTCGATGAAATGACGTGTGTGGTTGGTTCCGGATGGAAGGGTTCTTATGGGTTCGATAAGTGCTGCTATTTTCGAGATTTATTTGAAGCGGTAGCAGGAAAATGTAAGCCTGGTCGAATTTAGGTAATACATATTGACATATAGTAGGTATGGTTTAGCAAAAGGTTTATATATTTTTATGTAACTCACCTACTTGAAAAGGTGCACGTTCCATTTACATGTTATAGGATATGCGACTTGCAGTTTCTGACAGGAAAAAAGCTGCCAGACAATTATGTCCACCAAACTCGTTCTTGCTTCCGGTGACCAAAGAGCTGGCGGCTACTTTGCACACAGTTAAGTTTTTCCGTGCAGCAACAGGACACTGACGCCGTCAGCGTTTTGGAAATCATGCTTCATGTGCTCAATTTATATGGCTCATTTAATTCATATATTTCTAAGACCTGTTTGAATATTTATGAAAAAAAAAAACAGAAATGTTATAAAAGCGGACTTTGAATTTAAATGATTATTTCGGAATTTCGAATTTCTGAGAAAGCAATGTTTTCCTGTAGGTACGTATTACTTACATTATCTTATCTGCGGCCGGACAAACTGCCTTCGAAGGCGGTTTTAAAAATAATAATTGGACGTAGGTCATGAATCGCTTCTGGTATTTATTTCTGATATTGTCATTTATTTTTTTATTTTTCGTATTTACATACTTCCGTATATTGATCGTTCGTTCATTTAGGATTTGATGAATGCATCAAAATATTTTATAATTTAAATCAAAGATTAAAATTCTAATTTCTTATTTGCGTACATAGTTGTTCCTGTGTGTGTGGATGTAGATGAGCTCACATACTTTTTTTGTTGAAATTTAGATTAGGAAATAATGCTAGATTATTTTTCAAGCATTTGTCCAAACGTTTGATAGAGCCAACGAAAGATCAGAGAGCTGACACACCTCGGCATTTTGGGATCTCATCCCACCGACGGCAAATTGGATGTATCTTATTATATTTAATTTAAAATATGCTATATAGTATATTATTTCTATTTTATATCATTTCAATTGTTTAAATAGTTTATAACTTTTATCCCAATAAAGTGAAATTTTTCTTTTTTTTATTAGGAGATACGTGGCACCCTATTATCGAGTACAAAGAATGTGCCATGGAACGTACCTATGCCTCCGTACGCATTAGTCACCATTCTCGTTTATAAACATTCCGTTATTTTCCGCGCTCATGAGTGGTGTCAACTCACGTCGATATTTTTTCTAGCAAACGAAATACTTTTATGTGTGATTTTTTTAATAATTCTAAATAGGACATGCGTGTGACGCATAAATCAGATCATATGTAGATCGCAGAACTGCTTCACCTTAGAAATAGATGTGGACATGGTAAAGGCCCAGTCTAGTTTTACCACATTACTATGGTATCTTTCTTTATTATGTACTATACCAAAAGTACACCTTTTCCGCGAATCAAAAAAATAAGTAATAACTTATACCTTTTTTAGAAATCTTGAAGAAGACTTTCCATTACATTATTACCTGCAAATAACATACCTATTATTATTATATTTTCTTGCTTTTCATCGTTATTATTTGAAGTTACATTATGTAAATATACTCGTATATTTGCGTCATAATTGTTATCATTTACACAGGTGTAATTTCATTTCGCAATTTGTTTATTTTATTCCATTATGTTACTTTAATTATTTATTTTATAAATACTATCTGATTTTTTACTACAAATTTACATACAAGAATTAAGTATAACCTATGATTAATTCTGAAACGAAAACAATATGGGTAGAGAGATTCATAGTATCAATATAAATTCTTATGCAGCGGTCAGGGTTTGAATCCTAGTTGTGCATTTTTGAACTTTTAAATTTTGTGTTAGTATTGCAGCGGAAATTAGTTTAAGATAATAATCACGACAGACAAAAAGACAAATTCTAGTTGCTCTTTTTTTTGAACCAAGATGCTTTTATGTCCACTTCATTGTTTTTTTGTCACTTCATTTAAGCAAATCCTTTTCAGAAAATGCAATTAAGTTTTTACCACCAGGAAGGGACGTTATTCGTGAAGTAGCTATCTCATTCTCTAATGGCAGGTTACGCAAGGAAAAGTGTTCAGTTGCGATTTCATAATTTATTGAACTGTTATTCTTATTACATATAAAAACTGTTATACAAAGTTTACCTGTATAACAGTCTTGTTACCGAAATGCAACGCCGACGGTTATGCAAACTGTATTAGGCCTTTTGCAACATTGAAAAGTATAGTTTTTGTATCATGAACTCTTACATTACTCAGGGTTATTTTATCTACCTACCAGCCCTTGGTATTTGATTATATACTTCCCTATATCATCATCATCATTAACCCAGTACTGTCCTACTCTTGGGCACGAGTCTCCTCTCAGAATTACAAGGAATTGGCCAAAGTCCACCGCACTAGCCAAGTACGAATTGGTAGACTTTACATACCTTTACCGGTAAGCAGGTTTCCTCACGATATTTTCCTGCCTCTTCCTATTTATGTTCCCTGTATAATTATGAGAATTTTGCCGTATTTACAACATCTGACATTATAAAAAATAATTTCGTAGAAAGAAAACACTGCTCATCTTGTGTAGGAATTAAGTTTCACATTTGACTACCACGTAACGTAACGGTTGACATTTACTATTGGCTCTTTTTAACACCACAGAAATGAAGTTCCAATAACATTTTTGAAATCTACATCTAGATCCATTGAACTTATTAACCTGTACGCAAATCAGATTCTTATCAACGGTTTGATAATAATATTATACTTTATCATTATACATAATAGAATACCTAATACGTATATCGATGGATTTCATCTGATTAGAAAGTATACAATATACGTACGTATTAATAATTAAATTTTTTACAAAATATAGGAAGCTGTTATCTGTATGATGTATACCTACGTCTATTATTATATATACATACTTATATATATATTAATTCGGAAGGTGATAGAACCCTTTGTGTTTTGACTCTGGCGACAACACCGCCATACCTATTTCTGTCTAATAACAGCAGGATCAAGCGCTGCTGAGTTCTACTTTGAAGCTTAGTCCTCAGGAGTAGCGGCGCAACTGCGCCTGACCTCAGGTAGGAATTTGATCTTATCTGGGGTTGATTATAGATGTCCATGGGCAGAAGTACCCATTTATTATGAGGTGGATTGCATGGTTATCAGCTATCACATCCAGCATCAATATAAAAAAACTGTTTCGGTTAATATATTTTTTTCTTTAGCTTACAAAATTAGTTATTTTGTTGACAATAAAGTAATTACAGCTTACGACATTACCGTCGCGCCGTCGTAATCAAGCGGTTGTTGAACGGTAGTAATTCGCATTCACTTTTATCCCGCATAAAAATATTACTTTATGTAATCAAACTCGAATAAAGATAAGAGTAAAGCATTGTGCTGGAATAGGATGTCTATTGCGTGTAAAACATTTTATCTACATATTTTAATGGTGGAGAAACTCCACAGGGGGCGGTTCATAGAATAGATAATACGTGCGTGCGTATATCGAGCGTGATTCATAGCCCAATAGAATATTATCGGTTATCCAGTTATCATTAGACGCCGTCAATACATGTACTTACAACTACCCAACAAAAACTGTCCTAACAAAAAGGGACTTTTTGGTTAAAAGTTTGGAGTAGTTGCTAAATGATAATAAACCAAGGTTTGTCGTTTCGTACTGAGGTGATCTCTCAGTTTGCAAAGTAGTGAGAGTCGCGCAGTGGTGCGCCGCGCATGCGCCGCTTGGTAACGTTTGGCGCCACTTTGTTTACGTTTAAATTTACCCATTTTAGTTAATTCTACTTTTGTGATATCAATTGTGCCAAAATATTTAGTGTTTACAAAATCCCTGTCGTGTTATTATACAAGATTTACAAGTGAAAGGAGTCTAGAGGCTATTCTTCAACAGTTTACGTAAGTTCTTGAAAACATCTCGATTGTACGTGTATCTAATTGATTTTTTCGCATAAAACAATTAGCTACTTTATCGCAGCCGTAACGTATTGCACTGAGAAAATGTAGAACAAAATTATGAATAAACATCAATTGTTTCTTGTGTTTTTCATAAAAGTTTTAATAAATTACAAAAAACCGCGCTTAAGGAGGTAAGTTGTTTAACCGTTACGTATTTGAATTGCAAATTATCAGAATTTATAATCAAAAAGACGCGCAATTTTTTTTATCGTTTATTGATAAATCCGAGGGGCATATCTTTGACGGTCTTTTGCAATCTGCTACCGTTCATTGCCGCTTTCCGGACACGCACATGCCTCGCTCTTGACCCACATTGCAATGAACTCGATGCTAATCCTATCATCCTTTGATCCTCGATTGAATTATAAAACATTATTAAAGAACCAAAATAACGTAGATTTTTATTTTAATATAATAAAAATATATTAAAGAACCTGGTTTCATTAATTTTTGTATTGTAAAATTGTTTTGTATTGAACTTAAAGTAAAAATAAAGTTAAATAACTTTATTTTTACTCGTAAAATTCATAAGTACTAAAATGAGGCAGTGAAATTTATGATAAATTTTGTAAATTTGTTGTGAGAGATAATTACTCGACTTGGCGGAGGCACTGCCGTGCCTCCAGATCATCTTTTATTGAACTCCTGACCCTGTATTGTCTTTATAAAATGCATTGACGAAGACGCTAATAATAAATATAATTGTAAATACTCGTAGGTACCTGTAACTTATGATAAAAGATTATTTCTTACTTCTAAGATAAGCTCGTTAACTTATAGAAGTTTAAACTCGTCTATCAATGGGGAGTCCGAGGTTTAAATCCCAAACCTCCGACTTTTCAAAGTTAAATGCATTAAAACTATTTCTTGTTTGTTTTGACAGGAAGCAATACTTCTTAGTACGCGTGTAAAGTCCTCATGCGCACTCGGCCAGCGTGGTGGACTATGGCTAAACCCTTTTTAGTCGGAGTGGAGCCCATTCATTTCGTAATATGTCCCTTCCGGCGCCTATTTTTGTCCGTAATGGGCCTACAACGAAGCTATAATATTATTTTTTCTCTTTATTTCCCTTCCAACAATGTACGATTAAATACTTAGTATCATCCTGTTTCTCTCTCGCATAAATTTAAACTTTATCGTTGAGGAAAACATTATTTATCAAAGGTTTGTTTTCCATAGAAAAATAACTGATTTCTGCATTACGATTACTTATGTCAACGCACTCGTTTATAATCATCGTTGTTACTAGGGGGATGAGTAGGGTAGCCACCTATTTGAAGAAGCATAATGTTTCTTACAAAAAGACTTTAAAAGAGTGGTCTCCAAAACCCTTCTAGAAAGAGAAGTATCTGTTCAAGTTTGGAAAAAATGACTACCTTATGTAAATAGGTCGTCAAAATCTGCCTTGAACTATACGCTCCTAGTAGCCTGACAACAAACAAGAAAATGTACAAGGTATTTAAAAAAGATGTTTTTTTAAAGATTCCACGTAAAATCTGTTAGGTTGGTGACAATGCACATGATATAAAATGAATTATTTTCCTGTTCTTTGCTTTATTTATTTTAAATACTTACACGTTAGGTACTTATACGTATTGAAGAAACAGGAAACCTTCGACAAGTCACAAGTAGATAACAGAAAAAATATACATTATTACGTGCTGGTTTGGTTTATTACATTGTGTTTATTAAGTACCTAACGATGTATCTATAAGCACATTAATTCTTTTTGGATTAAATGTATTTTTTGTATTATATGTATTAATGTTATTTAATTGTGATAGAACTCATTGTGGTATGTGTGGTAAATTACAGATGTCTATGAGTGACAGTGGCCACTTACCATAGGTGGACTGCATGCTTGTTTGCTATTTCTATGTTATAAATAATGTTACATATTATGTATATTAAATTAATATTATTTCTTAGCTAAATATATAAAACCAAATCACATTTTTCTTAGGATAATTATTGCGAAATAGTATTTGTATCTATTTTAAAATTGTAGATAAAAGATGAATATGTAGATCACCACCGCCACACCTATTTTTACCTAATAACAGCAGTGTTAGGCACTGCTGTGTTCCGGTTTGAAGGGTGTGGTAAGGGAGACAGACTTTTCCGAGGCATTCCAGCTTAGTCCTCAGGGGTAGCGGCGCATCTGTGGCCGACCTTAGGTGGGAATATCTAACCCAATCTGGGGTTGATTACAGATGTCCACTGTATGCTCGTCTGCTACTCCTTATATTATAAAAAAAAAATCAGAGTCTACCCATTTCAATTTTATAAAGTCTACCCATTTCTTTTTTTACCGCATTCTGTATTCATAACCCCATACAAAAATTCCTTTTATCGTAAGTGTCATAAACATATAAAATCAATAATTAAGACACGCTGACTCAGAATAGAAATGTATATTTATCGTGGTAACAACAAAACGGGGTCGATAAACACCCTAAACCCCAAACCATCTGGGTAGCAGACTTGTGTGATGACTATTGCTCTTCGAGATGTTGGGTTAGTTAACTAAGAAGACAAGAGAAACATATTATAAAGACCATGTCCATTTTACAGAGAAATAAAAATCGGTGAATTGCGAGTAGGACTCGTATACGAAGGGTTCCGACTACCGCGCAACTTTTACAAGTATTGCAATTAATAGGATTGAGCTAAAGCAAAGACGCCCAAAAACATGTTTCTTTTGGAACCTCCTGTTTTTATAATTTTATTTTGAGCACTTTCATTATTTGTCGTGATGGTTGTACTTTTTATAAATCTTATTTGTTCATTTATCACACTTTAAAATATATCTATGTATAAGTGTTTCCCTTTAGATGCGGAACCCTAAAATAGTACATTAAAATGTCTTCATTAAGTTTGCAGAACGTGACTTAATAATAGATTCAAAATGATCAAGGTCCAACTAATGGAATGATAAATCACCTATATATTAATCATCGATGAATACCGGAATTTAATTTTTAGCTCCTTTACATCTGTATTTGCCTTACGTATGCCTACGTTACTGTTTACTTAACTAAATCTTTTAAAGCCTTTTCTTCTTTTAAAATCTTTTATTATTTTATTCTTACAAAGCAACTCATTATTCGTGACTTTTAGTAGGTACTTCACGCTTAAACATGCACTGTTATATGCACAAATGAATTTTACGACTGTTCTATGTGACAACAACAGTGTCAGCACATTTAATCTTTTTGTTATCTGTATAGCAAGCATAATAACCCACGACACGTCAGAAACAATAACGTTTGTCTTAGAAATAAAATAAACCATGTCATAGGTATGATGTCTTTGTTATATTAACTAATATGCCTGTAATTATAAACTGCCCACTGATGGGCATAGGTCTCCTCCTGTTCCATGGTCTCCTCTCAGAATGAGAAGGATTAGGCCACAGTCCATCGCGCTGGCCAAGTGCAAATTGATAGACTTCACATACCTTTGAAAAGCATTTTTTAAGATTTCTCAGGCATGCAGGTTTCCACACGATGTTTTCCTTCACAATTTAAGCAAGTGATTGTTAACTGCTAATACACACATAACTTTGAAAAATGAGATGTGCGTGCCTGGGACTTGAACCTCTGACACCTCGATCAAGATGCCGAGTTTCTTAACCACTAGGCTATTATTTAAATATTATTACTTAAGTAAGAAATTAAATCAAAGTACTAAAAACATGATAAATCTGTGATAATTGATAATTGAATAGTCGCTCAGTGGGTGTGGCGGACACAGAGCGACACAGAGTTATGTAGGATTCTCACCGCACTAAAACCCCCCCGGTGGCCGTCCTCGGCGCTGCATCTCCGGGATCTCCAGAGGAACGCAACCGGAGTCCTCTTAGCGCGTTGCCCCGTCGGGCTCCGTCCAGGTGAGCATGCCGCTCGCCACACCGTCACCACACATACCGCCGTCCCTCCCGAGGTTGCTGGCCAGGCGGTTTGACTTTCCACTCTTGCCGCCCGCAACCCCGGAAGCCCCTTTTAGTCGCCTCTTACGAGAGGCAGGGGATACCGTAACCCTATTCTGGTCCCGGAACTACAGGGACAAGGACATGGTACGCCTAGCATTTATTTTCGCGCAAAAAATTTTGAAGCTTATGCGCGTATAAGCGAGTAGGTATTGTTGTAATCAACGCACTTACAAGCAGTCGTCATTAGAAAACAATTTCTCCATCGGTTATAAGTGCTTCGAACGATGTGGATAGTCACTTCAGATTCTACTTATTTGTATTGCGGTTACTTATTTGTCCACGTATTCATTCAGTCGTTATTTATAATTAATCAGTCCTAATATTGCCTACCAAAGAGCGAATTTTGACAATTTGTAGTAAGAATTAATAGTCAAATGTCGATCTTTGATAACCAAAAATTTGGATATTTGGTTATAACGGGTGTAAGTCACTAAGGTTTCAACTAGAAGAATTACAAAATACATAATAAGATCGGGCGAAACACGTGTCTCATAAACAAAAAAGTTATGTGTAGATTAAGTCGACGACTGAATTGCTAAAATATAAGGATAGGAGTCCCTTGACTCTTGTAGTTGTTTAGTACGGTAAAAATCCCACATAGCCCGGCGTCGCTCCCACGTCGTCAGGCACCTTTTGAAGGTTTCCCCCTTGAAAAGAAAAAAAAAGCCCTTGACTTGTAAAAAGAGAAGTCTAGAAGCATTTTGTGTGTTGACGATATGGGTTGCTATTAAACATTGTGAAAGTTATCCGAAATCATTCAACTCTTCAAAATAGATAATCCTAGATATGCTTCGGAAGTTCTGTAACGCCAAAGATGAAGGAAGTACCGCATTTTTGACCGAGTTAAAGTGGGACTTTAATCCTATCTGCGATTGATTATTGATGTTTAATGGGGCGGCACTTGCCAGACAATATTCTCGTTTGCTACTTAGGTATTCAACATAAAACTTGTGGTATGTAGCGTTTGTAGGTACAAACTCAAGAATAATAGGATTAGAGTTACATTACAGATACGTTTACAATTTAATCCTATTTACAAAAGATTTACTTAAAGTGAGATTTGCTTTATCGTATAAAACAAACCTACCGCTTACTGTCTGCCTATTATCAGTCCACTCAGCATTATGCTTTTTGTCTTCAAACCAACCAGATAATTGTAGCACATGACAAACATAATGCATTTAGATGGATATCAATTGAGTGTATTTAAATGTTGCAATTTATAATGCTGATATAAGATGACAGGATTGTACCGATATCAAAAGTAATTATTTATAAGGAGTATTAAATGTATACATTATCTTGATTTTATAATTTCCATTAGGCATACAGGTAGGTATGTTGTGAGATCATAGATGGAAAAAGGATGTAGGGCTGACAATTCTTTCTGAACCAAATTGATTTTGACATTAATTCGAAACGAAATGTGAAGAATCGACCTACAAATATATTGGAGATTAGACGATCAATCGATCGATCTGGAATTATTTTATTGTTGTAATAGGGATATTTCGGCGAAAAATGTGAGGTTTTTTAATTAAGACAACCGATTCTTCTTTCCTATCGATGTTTTTAATTTTTCGGCGACGGACTCCCCGTAATAGACGCCAACTAATATATTCAAAGATCTTAAGAATACATTTGAAAGTGTTTTCTTATGATTTTGTGATTAAATAAAACAATGTTTTATACCTTTATTTTAATAAGTACTTAACATAACTTAAAGTAAATTATTTAAGAAGAGCTACTACCTCTATATATTATCTAAATAACGTCATGTTTAAATACAATCTTGGTGATCGCTGCTAGGATTGCCGTGCGCTCGCAAAAATCTCTACTTGTCGCGTAACTTGACGCGTCGCTTGTCGCGTAGCTTGTCATGTCGTTTGTCGTTAAGCCCAAGTATGGCTGGACGTGTTGTTTTGTACCCAAACTGGTATAATCATGACTGCCCTGGATTTTATAATAAATTTCAAAACAGAAATCACTTGCAAAAATAAGTAGATCAGCTGAGAACTATGTACATTACCGAAAGTATTACTTAATTAATTATATGATATTAAATATCATGTGATTCTTAGGTGTTAGCATAATCATCTGCGACAGACCAGCATTGTTTACGTTATCATGTTCTACTTTGGAGATCGTAAAAATTCTGAAGGGTCACAAACTTTTTAGATCAGTTGGAGTTTTTGGTCTGTATTAAACCGTACCATACTTTTGTATGAAGGTGTCAGTCAAAAACCTTTTTTTGTATTGAAAAGTAGATAAGAAATCTCTAATCTGCATAATCATGCGCACTAGACCTCACCATCACCGATCCACAACTTTCATAATTTGCAACACAAAAGTTATTATCAAAAAAAGCAAATACTTATAAAAGGTTTACCAGTAAAAGATCTCCTATATTTATAGTGATGTGGTCGAACAAAGGTTACGAATGTATATGGCAAATATACGTAAAAAAATTCAAATATACTTTCTTGGTGTACCTTATCAGTGGAAAAATCTATCGGATAATGTCGCTACTGTTAGCTTGAATACAGGTAGTAAGCCGTCGCTACCTAGATAAAGATCATATTAAGCAAATCAAAGATTTATCGGCAAATCTTAATGAGCAGTGCTGTACGTCAAAATACATTTTCCAGGAACTATTTTTATATAATGCCATTAGTATTGAAGCAGTGATAGCAATTTGGTACTTGGAAGGCGGTAGAATTATTTGTGGTTCGATTCCGGAGGCACCACTGCCATATCTATTTCTAATAATAGCGCTGTAGCCTTGCTTTGTTCTGGTTTGAAGGGTGAAGTAAATGAGAGACTACTATGTTAAGCCCTCCAACATAAATTTAATTGGTTACTTAAGGAGCCTAACACAACTGTAGGTGACCGCAAATAGGGCTTTGATCGTATCTGAGGTTGATTTCAGATGTCCATTGGTGGTATTGGTTACAAAGAGTACCCAAAGAGTATCTTTTGTTACATCAATAATCTGTAATACATCAAAAAGTAGTTTATATTTCCTACGGGGCCCGGGTTCACATACAAAGCTTTGACTTCTTAATATCATGTGCGTATCAAAGTCAACTACATCACCACTGACTCCAACCGTTTCCTACTGCTCCCTTGAGTACAATAGTTCAATACGTTACTATTTTCCATTAACTGGGCAATGTAATAATTGAATAATAATAATTTTAATGCTCTAAAGAATGATTTTTCTGTTACAGGAAGGCGTAATCAGAATATTGAAGAACATTAACAAGATAAGGTCTATTACCTTAATTCTTATGACATGGAGGAAATAGCGAGAAAAAGTACGACGTGGGAAGAAGGAGGTAATAAACATAACTAGTTTGTCTAGTAGTCGAAATTCGACCATAAAGAAAATATATGAATGATGAGATATAAATAATAAAAAATATTAAAATTGGCCGACAAACAAATGGGAAATTTCTCTTTACTACAATTTTCTGTCGATTTTTGTAACTTCCAGTAGCGCCCGTTATTGGTAATGGATCTATCCAATGTTGGAAATCCGACAATGTTTGCGTAAAAGAATTGTCAACTTTTGATCTTTAGTAGGGAAAAGATTGAATAGGTTGATTGATTATACGAGTATATTAATAAAGGGCCTACGCAGAAAATGTCAAATTTCGAGCCTTGATAGCCAAAAAAATTATTTGACGAATCATTATTCATAATAGGCGTTAATATACAGATTTCTTAGGAAAAGAACAAAAACAGAAAGAATTATATTAAAAAACATTTTTTCCAAAAATATCAATATCAAATTTAATGAGTTTCCGATGCTATCAGATCTTACTAGACCTGCCTATCAGATCATTTTCGCTTAAATATTTCTGATTATGATACATATTCCAAGAACTACTGAACACACCGATAAGTGCGCAAATGGTAGGTAATTAATGTATTAATAGGTAACGTAATTGCATATAATCTTATTACTTATTTATAGCTTTATTTTGAACAGCGATATTATCTCTATAATGTGGCATTATGAAAAATGCATGAAGTATTTGATTAGACATTAGATACTGTTCCATTGAAAATTCTGACTGTGAAAAGGCTTAAGCGCGCTATACCAGGCATCAATGAGGTGCTGCACTATGGATACTTGTAAAATCATTAAAATATTGCTAATTGATTGATTTGCATTCAATGAAATTTCATTGAAATCAAAAGTTATTGGTGGATTTGGAATACATAACTTAGCTACATTGCGCATTTCCGGTGGGAAGGCACACTCTTGATTTTCAACCCAGAGTTTAATATCTTTAAGAAGCATGTCCTCCGATAACTATTATATAAGAAAATCTCACTACTCTACTGTAATACTGATGGTACTAATATTGACATGTACAATTTTTCACGGAAGAGATTATTCCTCTTACAATAGTTACGTAAGATTAGTAAAGTAAAGTATCTATAGTAAATTAAGGTAATACAAAACGAAACTCAATGAGGAAACGAAGAAATCTACGCTTTAAAAGACTGGAAAGTATTTTTTTTTACAAAAATAATAGAATCGTTTAGAAATTAACGCAATTAGATAAATTATTCAATACATATACGAGGGGTTTTACCTGTGGGTTTATTAATTTTAAGGCCTTACATTCTTTTTAATTTCTAAGAACAACCGCAGTGTAACAGCTTTACGAGTTTATTAATCAGCCTTATAGATATTTATATTTATATTACATTGTTCTGGGAATATAATAGGTTCTCTAATTGGATACGACCATAATATTAGAATTACGTATTTAACCCTATACTTGGCAGATAATTTTATCCTAAAAAAATTATACTTTTACTACTTCCCTGCGTTAATTGGGTTATAAGAATATTAGGAAAAATAAAATAAAAAATCTCTGAATTTCAGTTTTCAGAATATAGTATGTGTCTTTAAGTGCACACTGCCAGGTTCACAAGAAAAAAATGTGTCTTTAAATGCACACCGCCAAGTACTCACTAAACTAAGAAATAATTAAAAAATATAAAATAATATCATACATTTTGAAAATACTAAAGATAAAAGTCTCGGAAATTATGACATATCAACAAGTTTTGAGATATTTTAGTTGAGTTGAGAGATTAGAAGACCTCCTCCCAAAAAAACGCAGTTTCCCACATAAAGCGAGTCGAAACTTTTTGAGTGGCAATAATTTTTGTTTACCACTGTTCCCATGACGACACAGCAACCAGGAATTACAAACGAAGATGTCCAGGATCTGTGAAGACAATACTAACGATGGCGTATCACATTTATACGGTATATAGCAACTTGTCTGTTTAGACCTTCATCCATGTTTCCGTTAGAATGTTGTATTAAATTTGAGCATATGACTGGACTTTATTCCACTTGTTTAAAGGGTGAGATAAGATATCTTCTTTTCTTTTCTGAGGCATTCCGGCTTAGTCTTCAGGGCTACTGATGCATCTATGGCCGACCTCAAGTGGGAATTTGTTCTTGTGTGGGATTGATATTGCAGATGTTCTGGAATCATCATTATTGGAGATGTTTACATTTTTGACAGAAGACGCTATTGATTGGACAGGACTTGAGTTCAGGGACGTCTTAATGTGACCTAGACATCTGGAATTCATTTTTCTAAGATTTGCTGGATTCTACATCAGATTTAATTATGCAATTAAGACACCAAAGCTAGAATTTTTCGGGCTTCAGTCATCTGAAAAAAAATCTTACAAGCTAAGGACTGGGAATTTAGTGGAAGGGGGGAAATATTAATTGCAGTCATGAATTATAAAAAACAAATTCTGTCTGAACTTTGTTCACCCTACCCCTACCTTGTGTGCAGAACCTTAGTATATAGTAGCAAAGTTGGCAGTGTGCATTTAAAGACACAATATTCACAAACAGTAATAGTGTATGTCGTTGGCAGTGTGCATTTTAATGCACACATAACAAAAGTCATGAATTACTGTATATTCAAATCATTATATCTCAAAAATAATATCACCAAAAAATTGCATAAAGCTGGCAGAAAGTAAAATTATATAAATTTCATACATATAACTTGATTTCATTCAGATAAAATAAAATACTTAGAGAGCGTTGCGCAGGCACTGACCGACGGCTCACTATTTTGTTTACCACTGACAATGTGTGAACGACACAGATATAGATTTTATTTTCAGACGTAAAGAAACGTTTGCTAAGTCGCTTGTAATTTATTGTTAATAAGATACGATGTTGCAATTTCCAGAAAAAAAATCTGATTTGAATGTGCATTTAAGTGCACACCGTCAAATATAGGGTTAAGTTTGTACCTATTTAGAAACCGGCTCATGTGTACCTACTATCAGATGCGTGTCATACAGTTTTATCTAACAAGAATTTTCAAAATATCGGAAAAATGATAAACGAGTTTCCGGTATTAATAGATACTGTATTAAAAACATATTTCTGAAGGAAAAATAAAAGCTTTAGGTAATCAGGGAATTATGTCTATGATCGGCTTATAAATGCTGCTGTCAGCAGTATCTGAAGCGATAAGCGTATGACCAATGATATTATGCGTGAAAAATCGCGTATGGCGAAATAAAATTAGTTGTAGGAAAACAATATTATTTTGTATCCGATTATGTTTCGAGTGCAATATCTCAGATTCTGCTATTTTTAATCTATTTTTATTAACCACATGCTCAATTGGTTTGTATTCGTATTGATCCTATTTCTTTTTAGATTGACTCACATTATTAATAACTAGTGGTGCCCGCGGCTTCGCCCGCATTTTAAAGGTATAATATGACATACATAAAACAGAAAATTTGTACCCTCATTAGAATGACAGTGGTGCC
Organism: Epargyreus clarus; assembly: GCF_041222505.1. Lineage (NCBI taxonomy): Eukaryota > Metazoa > Arthropoda > Insecta > Lepidoptera > Hesperiidae > Epargyreus > Epargyreus clarus. The sequence goes on from NW_027332233.1 coordinate 9,476,500, forward strand.
ATCTGTCGGTCTTACCAACTCCTAAACCTTCGTGGGCTCTTGGACAACAACTTTGCAAAAGATCATCACTTGATCAAATGCATAGTTTCCGATTTTATAAAATGTATATAGACAAATATTCATTTTTATATAAATAAATAGATAGATGATCGACTAACATGGATAAGTAAAGTAACTGTAGGTAAATTATGAAAAAATCGAATTTCGATCTTCTGGGTTGAAAGATCGATTCACTGAATCGATCCATTACTGAAGATCGATTAAAATAATCGATTTTTTGGTTCAAAACATCGATTCTCCGATTAATCGATCTCAGATCGCCATCCCATCCGTAGTTCCCGTGGGATTTCCGGGATAAAAACTATCCCATGTCCTTTCTCGGGTCTCAGACTATCTTTCTACAAAATTCCATTCAAATCGGTTCAGTGGTTTAGCCATGAAGAAGAGACAGACAGACAGAGTTACTTCCACATTTATAATATTAGTAAGGATTAGTAAGGAAGTAAGGATTTGCTGATGGATTTGCTGACATAATTTGTTTGATCCTGATAACCTTTTTTTTTCGCTATCCTCGAAAAAGATCGAAAATAGAATCGATTCTTAGGGCCTCGATTTTTTTGTGAATCGATTTATTGCACTTCGATTCGAATCGATTCAAAAATCGATCTTTTTCGGAAAGAATCGCCACCCCTAATATAATCCCAATAAATCTATATAATGTTGCAACCGTCTCCGATTGCAACAATTTAAATTTTTAAACTCATGGTTATTTAGAGTATGCCAAAAGACCCACAAACGTAGGTAGGATCCATTACTGGAGCCCGATTAAAAAAAAATCGACTTTTTTTGGTCAAAAAGATCGATTCTCTGATCTAAGATCGCTATCTGGGATAAAAACTATCCTATGTCCATTCTAGGGTCTCAGACTATCTTTGTACAGAATTTCATTAAAATCGGTTCAGTGGTTTAGGCGTGAAGAAGAGACAACCAGACAGACAGAGTTACTTTCGCATTTATAATATTAGTAAGGATATCGATTAAAATAATCGTCTTTTTGGTCCAAAATATCGATTCTCCGATTAATCGATCTTAGATCGCCAACCCTAGTTCCCGTGGGATTTCCGGGATAAAAACTATCCTATGTCCGTTCTCGGGTCTCAGACTATCTTTGTACAAAATTTCATTAAAATCGGTTCAGTGGTTTAGGCGTGAAGAAAAGACAACCAGACAGACAGACAGACAGACAGAGTTACTTTCGGATTTATAATATTAGTAAGGATCAATTTATCTAATCTTTGACTATCGAAAATCTAAATTTAACAATTTCTCGTAGGCAAGAATATTCAAATCTCGGTCGATGGCGATTATTAATAATAGACGTAAGCTTAAACGTTTTTCTTCGACTTGAGCCTTGTTTCCTAGGATGATCAATTTGTATCGATTAAAAATAAATACATTTTACAACTTTAAACAATTATACATTTTTAATCAAGGTACTTTTTAGGGCATAAATTAAAGGATTTTTTTGTCGTTTTCTTCCAGAATTATTGGAGGGGACCTCCGATCCAAGTATATCGATGATAGCTGAGGATGTCCCTACGCTGACAGTGGCTGCCATCCTGGGTGTGACGGTGGTCGTGCTCATCGCGATAGCCGCTGTATTTATTCTCGGAATTCTAATTGATTGCCGCCAACAGTAAGTTAAATTAGTTCATGGTTAGAGTACGTAAAAACGTTAAAGTTTTAATAACTAGAATAAGTGATCGTAGGTTCAGTGGCAGTACTTTTACGAAATTAATATACATACGCAAGATAAAAATATAACTTACCATTTAACAAATAGTAAAAATAACAATTTAGTAAAGTTGAATATGAGTAATATTAAGAAAGAACATACATAGATTTAAAATATAAATAATGCTTCTAGCGTTCCTGGTAAAAATATACACAAAATTTCTACAATGCTGGTACAGTTCAATAATAGAAGTTTTGCACACACAATAGCTTCACACAATCGATAGATTTAAGATATACTCAACCATATCAACAATATTTACAATAGTTAAGTTACTGACCTTAATTTTGAAAGAATTTTAATAACGTACTTGATATTTTCAGGCGGATACTAAGTAAAAAGATAAGGGATGTGAAACGACTGAAAATCCACAAAAGAGCCAATGCACATCCTGAAGGAGATATTGTAAGCATAGCCCATCACATGGAGGAACCTGAACTCTCCGTTCCACCGGCGACTGTTCTGCAGCAAATACCTTAACATCCAATATATATTAAAAAACCCTCATAAGAATCTTGTCGTCGTAGCTGTAGATGAAATATACATTATTTGCGGCCATGTATTAAGATATTATCATAAGCATAGCATATTTTTATATTACATACATACAGTGATAGCAGATAAAAATAATTTTATAATAATGGATTATAATATTTATCAGATCTGTTCCTAGTATGGTACTTAATAAGATTTTCATGTGGAGCCTACGTGAGTGCCGGCGAAAATATTTATGTATCATAATTATTATAATCCTCTTTAAGACTATTGAATGAAAGGATGTGTATATTCCTTAATTGACATTTTATATTATCTATTATAAAATCTCATAACATTATGTTCACTTTTCATGTCATTGTCATAGGTTTTACGTACTATGGAAACACCTATTGCGATAAATTGTCGTCTTATTCTCTAATAAGCCGTTCCAAAATAAACAAAGGTATGTTTTAAGATAAGAGAATTTAACTATGTATATCTGCAATGTTTGGTAAGAAGTACTATTTCTTGCACTCTGGTTTTTGATAGGGCAAAGGTAGACCATATTGTCGTGATTATTAAAAGTCTCTCGAAGTAAAATATTAAGCTTAAGCTACAGTGAATTATATTAGGTAGGAATATAGCCAAATATTTTGTTGATCTTACTATTTATATAATATATTAATGTTTCTGAATATTTATTAGTTTTATTTTTTCCACATTTAACGACTTGAAGATACGTTACGTTTGATGCAAATCTTTCATTTCGTTTCACACTGATACTTCAATTCAATTAAAAAATTAAATTCAAATTTAATTTGTAATAAGTCGTCGATGACACTATTTATACCTATGTCCCGGTTATTTCTATAATTTAGTTGAATATCTTCGAAGCTGTACCTATATAACCTGTCCTAAGAAGCAGATACCTGAGAGAATTTCATTTGTCACTTATATTAAATAATAGTCATCTTGAAGGTCTTGAAGGCGTGTAATCTTATAGTCACATAAAAGGTACAGAGTAACGATATAATAACTATACGTAAGTAAGTTCACACTAGTGATTAGAAGTATTATAACTACACAAGTATCTCCGTTATTCGACTGTTCTTGCTGAAGTCTCCGACCAGAATGTCGCTCTCTGTTAATTCGAGCGCCTTTAAGGTGTCGTCCCCACTTCACCTACCCGCATCTGTTTTTAAACTGTAGTATCAAATGCGTCACTTATTACTTTAATGTAACGTTTTAAAAATGTGATATCGTTAATATCCAAGCTTCTTATTAACGACGATAACATTCGGCCGTCCTGCTCACACGTTCGTCCTCGATCGTGTATGGTCTGATGCAAGAGCTGCAAAAGAAAACCAGTTGTTTAATGCCTAAGTCCAGAAGAGTTACACATTTTCTTGTAATACCGACTCGCACGTAAGAGGCCCGAACTGTTTATCAAAAACATGGCTTAAACTATACGCATTTTCTTGCAATACCGACTCGCATGTAAAAGGCCCGAACTGTTGATCCGAACCAAGGCTTAAACTAGGTGATGTTCATATAGAATCACACTAGTTGTATATTACCTAGGTTATAAATCTGCCCCAACAGTGTTCACCACGGATTTCTGTTGCAGGCATAGTTCATAAGGACTCTTTACATGAATGTCATATGCGCGACAGGTATTGAAGCGAATGCATTAGACCATTGTTAAATAATAAAAAACACGGTTATAACTAGGTGATGTTCATATAGGATCACTCTAGTCATGTATCACCGCAGTTTTTGTACCTTGTTTACGATAACATTCGGCCAGTGCTCAACTCAAATTTACTCCAAAAATGCAATATTCACTTAGTGTCTTCAAGGTACTCGATGCCTTGGGTCAACCCAACCATATGCATCACCAAGAGACACCCGTGAACATCACACTGCTCGAGGCATCTGCACTAATCCATCTTAACTCCAGATAAATAAAAATCAAACCACAAAGTTTCCTACACCTACAGTAATGACAACATCTAGCTGCCCACTTTATTTATGCCTGGATTCTAAGTCCAATAGTTAAATCTCTAACAACTATTGATTCGATAAAGTTACGCATCAGAATAACGACGTTTATCTTATTAGTGCATTTCGGAATGCTCAACAACCTGTTCAATAACTGTTATACTGATAGATAGATAGATATATAGTTGGCCACTAAATGAATCTGTGCGACTCAAAATACTATTATAACATTATTATATTACTACTTAGTACTTCTTTTAATTATTACAATGTTATTTTATACAAATAGTTGCCTTTCCAACGTACGTCTTTTATCAACTGATGAAGCAGTATCAAAATAATAATATATCGTTTATATTTGAAATGAATTATATTAAAGTTAAAGACTAAATAATGGTAAACCATGAATTTCACACAATATAACACGTAATAAGTTGTATGAACCCATTTTTTTTTACGTTATTTATCACAAATTCAAATTATTTCTTTCAAAGTAGGGCTACATAACCCACTTGAAAGTCAGAAAGAAAATTCAATACATTAAATTGAATTTATATTCGGTTATAATAATACATACTATTACATTAATTTCAAAATTTAATTAACAAAGCTTAACGGACCCATGCGTTCACGTCAGCGACATACTTGTCAATTGTGCAATAATCTTAACTACTTAACTTTTTTTTTTTTTTTCACCAAAAGTTTTAAATTAATATTCCCATAAGGAAATTATGGTTTGGGGGCTATTTTATTGTAAAAGTTATGCATTATACTAAGAAAGATTTGCTAGACTTTACGTAAACGTCGTTTTTTAAAAAAAAAAAAAAATATCAAATAATGTTATGGAAAGAATAAACACATTAAAATGGTTCGTTAATCTAAACGGAGTTTAAACAGAGCTTGTCTTACATTGAGTTCCTCGGAAGCGGATTTTTTTTCCGTAGTTATCAAACGGATAGTGTTATTGAGTACATACTCGTAAACTACCTACCAAGAAAAATGACTTCAAAACCGGCCATTATTTAACTATACTTATTTGTGTCTACAACTGATAAAATATTTTTTTAAACACGCTTTTATTTTTGCCACGCTTTTATTAACTTGACCTGTATGTATGTAACGGAATATTTGAATCCGATTTTTACCTACTTTGAACGGTCTGATTAATTTAAAATTTTTGAATACTTATGACATGACATGATTTTAATAATCTTGTCCAATTCTAATTTTGTCTCATCACTATAGTCAGATTTAAAATTATAACTGTTTTACATAACATGTGGCTCCTTATCAATCACAACCTAAAATTTCTATGACCTGAAAAAGGTATTTTAAAGTTGATCATGATTTTATACCAGCCAGCCAAACAAACAGTTAGTCAAACTATCTTATGATGCACCTTCATCATCAACCCATTACTGTCCCACTGCTGGGCACGGGTCTCCTCTCAGAATGAGAAGGATTAGGCCATAGTCCACCGCGCTGGCCAAGTGCGTATTGGTAGACTTCACATACCCTTAAGATTTTTTTTTTATAAATCTCTCAGGTATGCAGGTTTCCTCACGATGTTTTCCTTCACCGTTTAAGCAAGTGATAATTAATTTCTACTACGCACATTAATTTGAAAATCAGAGGTGCGTGCCCTGGGATTTGAACCTCGGACCCCTCGATCGAGAGGCCGCGTTTCTTAACCACTAGGCTATCACTGCTTGTTGATGCACCTTATTACCGAACAATTCATACTTATTATATATATTTCAAACGCCTCGGCTTCACCTGACTTTTATATAGTTTGTAATAAAAATTATATTAGTGCGTAATATCTGTATATATTATATTAATATAATATGTATCATTTACAACCAACACTCTCAAGGAGACGCTCGATGTTTCTATAGAGAAAACCTAGACATGACGCAATTGTGAACCGTATGAAATTTATATGAAAAGTAAATTATTGTATAAGAAAATCCCATCGAAATGTACCTATGCTTTTATTTGATTATATTATTAAACAACATTATTATTCATTTGGCTATGATATACCTATAATAAGAATGAAATCTTCACGTGTTTACATCGAATATATTTGAAAAAGATTTTTTTCAGTCGGTTTGTATGTTTGAAAATGCATTAAAACCGAAACTACGAAGTTGATATCAAAAGTATACATTTTTTTAAACATTATATGACCAGGTAATGGAGTATTCCAAATTACCAACGTACTCCGTGATCTTGACAGACGGCATTGTATAATTCACATTATATTTTGAATCCACATGAACAAAGTCGCAGGCAAGACTCGTTTTTAAAATGCAATTCAAATTATATTCTGAATCCACATGAACAAAGTCGCAGGCAAGACTCATTTTAAATATGGTATACAAGAGACTATCTAAATTTATGTAGGCTTCAGTGACCGTTTCTCACTTAATACGTATAATAACTTAATTTCTGTTACTTGCAAATAGAACTAAGCGCAAGTTATAAAAGCATCAATTTATTATTATTATCATTATTTTATTTAAAATTATTTATTCTGAATCCCATACAAAGTGGATCCCGTTTATCATTTCGTAAGTGGCTCACATAATTGATAATATCGAAAGTCTAAGCGTCTCAACGTTTAAGGTACAAAACTTCATTTACCAGTATTTGATAGTGCCCAATTTTCAAACAAAAAGGACGTGTAATGTTTCAAATTCAAATTTAAAGTTTTCAAATTAAGAGATGTAATGAAATATTAATACAAAACGAAGCGTTGCATAATTAATTTAAAATAGACATCTAATATTCTGTATAAGTGAGTCAGTCAGAAGTAGAATGGGAGACTTTTTTTTTAAAATATTATATTCCAAAGACCGCAGCGTATAAGTTTCTCAGTTTTCTTATAGATCATTAACTGATGTGCATTTATACTTTATGGGTGTCAAAACACAGTAGTACACAGTACTGCGCGAGATCGCCTAGAATTGATGGAAAGCTCAAATTTGGCGACGTACTCCTTGCTTCTTTCATAACAAATACGTATCAAGTATATGAAATCAAAAGGAAACTTTCATTGATCTATAAAATGAAAATGTGAACAATGTAGATGTGAATGCCAGTTTATTTTTAAATAAAGCCAATTTACATCCATATAAATATAAAACCTTAAACTCATTGACCATTTCCCTCGTGGATACAATCAGCCACTCAATACGGTGGTCGTGATACTTATTTGCAGCCAGTTAAATATTTACCACGTAGATATTATATATTTCTGTACAATTATGAATAATCAAAATTTTGCAACCTAATAAACGTGTCAGTTATATCAAGTAGGTATACTGTACTCTGTAACTGCACTTGTTGTTACCGCATAGTCCCTTCCATACAATAATAACAAACGCATATACGTAAATCTAGTTGATTCAACATTAAAAGTTATCAAAAATAAATATAAGTCTAATCTGTATGCAATTTATGGCGTACATTAGCCTATATTAACAACCATTAGGTTCCCATATATGCCTCTCTATATCTATACAGCCTGACATTTAAGAATAAAGACCCTTAAAATATTTTCATAAGTTGGTGTATTTATATATATTTCATAATTAGGTGTACCTTTAGACCAATTAGGATTTACTTTTCACACAACAGACTATAGCCAAATGATCAGAGTTACCACAAGAACTGTTTTGCAAAAATTTTTTTTTAGACACTCACAGAAAATGAACTTATTTTGAAGTAAACTCTTCAGTTTATAATGTTAACAAGTAATTTGAGAAGATTAAAGTTTGTATTGTTTTCAGAGGGTATTAACATATCATTTAATTATTAGTTAATTTATGTAACAATTAGGACAATTCGTTCCAGTATTAAGAATTATCGGTATGCACAATTGTACTATATATATATTTTTAAATTGAGCCTCCAATTATAATAGCAACAATAATTATATTAATCAATTATATCTTGTTTTCAACATACTCGTCTCAATCTATCCATTCAAATACTTTGCCCTTACATCAAAGACATTTATCTACCTTCATTTTTACTTATTACCGAGATTGAACTCACATATGACAAAATAATGTTTTAACTCACGGTTTTTAGTCCTGTGTCAAGGATGTTCGTACTTACGAATCGCCGTTCATGATTGCGAGCTGGATTCTTCACGAGCACTTCTGATATTAAATAATAGTCATCTTGAAGGTCTTGAAGGCGTGTAATCTTATAGTCACATAAAAGGTACAGAGTAACGATATAATAACTATACGTAAGTAAGTTCACACTAGTGATTAGAAGTATTATAACTACACAAGTATCTCCGTTATTCGACTGTTCTTGCTGAAGTCTCCGACCAGAATGTCGCTCTCTGTTAATTCGAGCGCCTTTAAGGTGTCGTCCCCACTTCACCTACCCGCATCTGTTTTTAAACTGTAGTATCAAATGCGTCACTTATTACTTTAATGTAACGTTTTAAAAATGTGATATCGTTAATATCCAAGCTTCTTATTAACGACGATAACACTTATGGATCAGGGGGCCTACCATCATCTTTTAAAAACCATCATAGTTCAGGAAAGTTTTATTACCTCCTTAAAACAGTAAAATATTCCGTTATACACAGTTGAACAAACTTAAACCCTTATTAATTTCTCGCTTATCCATTGTATAAAACCAACTGAAATTGTCATATTTTGCTTAAAAAGTTAAATTTCCTGCAAAAAAGTAAAAGTATGATTAAAATAATATTGTTTTAGGAGATGGTAGTAACCCCTCAGGTTCCCAGACTGCATTCCTATGCCACAATATCTAACGGCTTATAAACGAACCTATTAATATCTAAAACATCCAACCAAAACGTGCGGTTTTATTCTATCTAGATTTAATGATTGAATTCGAAGGTCACTCATTTCACGACATCTTATTCAATATATTTCACTTCAGTTATTTTGACTTCTCTTTTCATTTTTAGGTTCATTGCTAGTGTTGATCAAATGCCATAGGAGTATTCTGATGTAAATGAAAACACGTACTTTTAGGGAAGAAAAACAAACACAATATGAATGAATACCATAAACACAGCGTAGAAGAGATAAACTACTTTGTTCTCAGGTGTAACAACACAGTCATCCTAACTGCCTTTGGCAAGGGGCCACAAATACATTGCTTCATTTGATTTTAATTTTTTTTCATGAAGATTTTGTTGTAAAATCCCATTATAACCTAAAAGAAGTCACTATTTTTGTGCATAACAAATCTTTACACTTTTCAAATTGAAATGAAGCGAAAGCAATTTGTACTTCTGCAGACCTTCAGTCATAAGGACAATAATATTTATTTAAAATAGAATCATATAGGTATACTAAAACTACTGTGTATGTTTGTGTATTATTTAATTATGAGAAATTACGACAAGAAATGACAGGAAGTCATTATAATGACGATAATAAAGTGGATAGTAACTCAATTAGGCAGGTAGCAATCTAATGTTATCTTGACTTAAAACCTAAAGATTCTTGTCACAAATAAATTCTAGGTACTGACTATGATGGAAACCAATGTTGTGTAACTGATAATTATGTCGACGAAGACGTAACAAGAAGTCTTGCACAGGAGGAATGCTGTCTGCACTTAACGAGTGACCAGTTGCATATATTACCTATATTGTATGTGTTTAAGTGGGGTAGTTCGATATGCACTATGAACACCTAGCCAGAAGTGTAATCGCAATAACGTCATTTATTTGTACAAAACAGTGCAAGTACTCGTAATCAATTTACCAAGAAGATAATAATCAATTTATTAATCATCGACGATTGATAAGCGTAATCAGCATGAATGTTGTGTTAACATATTTTTGTACCAGTCCTTTATGAAATATCATCAGGGTTGCACGCTGACATTAAGCTCCTTAAATTGATTGATTAATAAGTTCGTTCAGACAGTGTTAATGAGTAAATATCTGATTGTTATAAACTAGTTTCAATAAAGTATATTGTGTCCGGCAACAATTTTCAAAATGGTGATTTGAGGTTTTGAATAAATTGTGAACTCGAGCGCAATGGGAAATGCAAAATCAAAGAAAATCCAAAAGGAACCGGATAAATTTTTCGAGCGCGAAAAATGGAAGGAACAGAAAAGGGAAGAATTGAAAAAGAAGAATGTTAATCCGAGTAATAAGAGAACAGGAGTAAAGGAACAGCCTCTTTCTCAACAACCCGTTCCTGCGCCTACGTCTGCGCCTGCGCACGTTCGCTCCTATGACGATGAAGCTTTGGATCGAATGCGCTATCAACTCCACAACGATTCTGATGCATTTCTTTTGAACAATATTCTTTTGTCCATACAATTTTTCGAAAATTATGAAAGGTAAGAACAAATACTTTATTTCAAAATGTTTTTGTGTATTTCGTCTCATAAATTTATTTACATAATAACACAGGTTTCATGTGCGTGAATACTTATTTTTACCATTAGAATTTTTATTACTCATTTTATAGTCGTGTTGAGTACGAAATTAAAAAGAAATAAATATAAATATGTATTGAGGCACTAAAATAATTATTTTTTTAAAATAGATTTTCCTTTTTAATGCATTTAACGCGAAAGAAAGGCAATCAGCGATAAAAAAGAATTAATTGATCCAGTTAATATAACATAAAAACAACTAATATTATAAATATTGTTAGATTAATAGACTTTATGCACGCAAAATTGAAATGTTATGCTCATTTAGCAATTTTGCACAATGACAATAAAATACATTGTACGATACTTACAGAGACATGAGATAACATATTGGGAATTACTTTAGTTTTGTTTGGATTGGCTACAGGCTGAAGGTTATTCACACAAATTGATCGATTCATTACAATACAAACGTTTTGCCTCTATATCTTTATTGACTAGACCGATACATTATTAAATTTATTAGAAAATATATCGAGAACAATCAAATCATAAATAAATTATACAATTATTTTATGATTGTGCGTATATATATAATTGAGGACTTGTTATGAAAATATTAACAAACTATATTATTACCCAATTATACTTCTGCAGAACAAAATTGAAAGAGTTACAAAGAGTTCTTAACACAAACTGAACTCGGCAAATAAAAGTTACAATAAAAAAGTAACATTAATAAACTCACCGGGCCCTTAGTTAAGATAATATTATTTTAAAAAGTGTACTTAAGATAATGTGCAACTCACATATAATTTTATTTATAGTGCTTTAAACATTCCGACAGATAAATATGGCAATCAATAAATACGATATTGAAATAAAGGTATTAACTCTGATAATACTTAAAGAACCTATTTATTTAGATACTGTTATCTAACGTATGTCGCTGGCGGTGATTTCTTTTTGATTGAACAAATCACGTATCTACTTACCTATTCTTAAAAGCTTATTGATTACGTCACGATATGAGGATCGCTTTTGGCCATCTGCAATGACAAATACAGCTTTAAATCACAAGTTCATAATAATTATATACCTTTAGTTTCCAAAACTTTATTTTTTAAATGTAAGAATTAAATATTAAAAAGCGTGTATCTATTAACAAATAATTATCATTAGCTATAACGGCGTAGGAAACCTTTAAGAGGAATTAGGCGCATGAGGGTTCTAAAAAAGTTCTCACAGGCGTGTGAAGTCTACAAATTTGCATTAGGCCAGTGCCCACTGCACTGGCCTCCTTTAGACTTTGCCGTAAGCCCATCTCAATTTGACAGGAGCCCTGTGCCCCATAGTGAGACAGTAATTGGTTGATAAAATTATTAAATAAGTTACTGTTACTTATCCTCTTGTAATTTTGTTTAGGGAAACACACCATATCAAGAACAATCCTATAAGCGAACGGGAGCATACCATGGATGCGGCTATGGTGCGAAGTCACAAGCACGTCTTCTTTGCGGACAGATTGCAGGAATGTGTACAAGAACACGTTTACTACCAGCGCAGTCGTGACCTTACCGAACCACTTATTGCTCCAAGACTATTTATTATTTACGACAATGTGGAAGCGAGTGAACCCGGCGACACTTCGGACTATTGCGCCGTGCTTGATGCACCATTCTATAAACTACGTATAGAAGACAGTAAAGAGCCAGGTATGTTACCAAATACTTATTGTAAAAATACCAAACCCAATAAAAATCAAAACCATTCTCATTCTGAAACTCGTGATGATGTCGTCTATAAATAAAGTTAAAAATGAAGTATCATTACGACATAACTCCAAATTTCAAAGCTGTAATTTGTATGAGTATCAAATATAAAATTTATTTCTCTTTCGCATTTTGGTGATGGTGTGTCGATTTTTGTCATGCATTTTTACATATAAAAGTGTCTTGACTTGAAATTGTCCCAAATGTATATTAAAATAGGTAAATTGGTTTTTTCTTAGGACTAAAAACATTTAGCAATTAGCTTTTTATAAAAATTCATAATAAACCCCATTTATTTTCAGGTTACATTAAACTTAAGAAGACTGAAGTTCTAGAAAGTACGCTTTCAAAGGAACAAGGCTTGAACAAATTACCGAAATCAAATTCTGACGATAGTCTGTATACTGATTCAGAGAAAGAGTCGAACGATTCAGATGACTCCCCATCTACTAGTAGAGGAGATGACTTTTCAAATAAAATCAAAATTAAACTGAGTGATTCAATTCAAGCAGATTTTCCAAATGGACGTTTTGGTAGAAAACGAATTAGTACTTTAAAAGAAATAAATTCAAGACCACAGAAAATCACTCCTTTTGAAAATAATATCGAGGAACATGTTCCTACTCAGATAATTGAAGATAAACGAACAGAAGATTATGACGTAAAGCCTCGAAAATCTATTTTAAAGAATACGCGAAGATTAAGTGGGCCAACGAAGGAAATAATTAAACCTAGTTTTAATGACAGTCGTCATGTCTCACTAGAAAACGTTAAAGAAAACGTAAAAGCGGAGGACACGGAAACTTCTGGATATAGGTCAAATTCAAGTAGTCGCCATGCGGAATCTAGTGAGGCAGAATCAGACTACGGTTATTCAACTATTACAGAATCGACAACGCCAAAAAAAGTTGAACTTAGTTTGCAATCTAATCGGTCAATGAATTCTGGTGTCTTACCCGATGAATGTTGGACGCCTGTCGACTTGCGCGTTGTTGACTGGAGTGACGACGAGGAGGAGAATGGCGATACGGCGTCGAAAATTTCTTTATCAAGAAATCTATACGAAACCCATTATTATCTGAGTTCCATTAATTTCATGAACAACTTCGTTGATAACTTTATAATCAATCTAGGTTCAGGGTTAGGTTTCTCACAAGATGCAATCAATAATGCATTAACACAAGGTGCAAGTATTTATTGTGATACAGTAAAAAACGGACTAAAACTTAGTTATGAAGTATTTCCTGCTTTCATAGCTGCATGGCCGAATGCTGCAAATCAATGGATTATACGAGAAAGAAAAATTATACAAAATCCCAGGACGAACTTCAGTTACCAATGGCCTACTAAATATATGGTAAATAAAGCCATTGGTTTTGGTTGTCTTTTAATTCCCATTGGGTTTAGACCCAAGCGTGGCGCCAATCCCAATCAAGAATTGCAGTGGAAAATTATCTTTCCTGCTGCGGAACGTTACTTGGAAAGCTGTTTGGCCCATTCTCATATGAGATGTTATTTATTCGCCCTAATACTACATAAGGCTTTTATGGAAAACGAGGGATCCAAGATGGGCATCGATGCAAGTCATATAAAGAACCACCTGTTTTGGCAGTGTGAAGACAACTATGCAAAATGGCCAGAAGATCGATTAGGAGAAACATTAAGGCTATTTTTAAGAAGCTTTTATGTTCACTTTGGCCAGTCTAGGTTGCCCAACTATTTTATAGAAAATTGTAATGATTTTAAAAGCATACCAAAGCCAATGCTTCTTAAACTGCAAAGACGCTTAGCCGATGTACTCGAGGCACCCGTAATGCATTTACTGCATGCTATCGATAAATTGAAATACACAAAGAAAGATTTTTATCCGACATTCAATTGTCATCGCCTTTACGAGATACTAACATGCAAGAATCCATTACGTATATTAAACCCAAATATACCAGTGAGTGTACCGAACTATCACAGTTCTGATAGTGAAGATGAACCTATTAATAATATATGGGATAGTGCTAAAGCCCATGACAAGCACTATCAATGGAAAAAAGAAAGGCAAAGGCAAATGAAAGAAAGAAGGAGAGCAAACATGTACAGTAAAAAACAAAAGTCATCATCTAAGGAAGACAGAGAGATTAATAAAAAAGTAAGTACGTAACCCATCGACCACTTAGCGGCCATCTATGGCCGTACATACTTTATCTTTATTCGATTAACCAATTGTCTGATAACAAAACCCATTTGCAATGTTTATGTATTAATAACAATAATGTAAGACATGTTTAGCATTGATATATAATTGTATAGGTAAAATGTTTAATTTAAATGTACACAATTGTAAAAATCCCAACATTTCCCAACTGTATCTTATATATTCAATAAGAATAGTAATATATTGCTGTTCTTTTACAGATAATTCTGCCAGCAAAAATGGAGGTAGAACGGCGACGCTTGGTCCTAGATTTTTTTATTCCTCACTTTATTGCAATGGCACGTTCCAGTGAAAAATTCGAAGCATTACGACAAGCCGTAATTTATTTAGAACAAGCTCAAAGGCTTTGCTATCTTCTACGCGATGAGCCTGCTGGAGAATTGAATGCTATCGAGTATCTTGATGTTATTCGGGATAAATTGGCTGATTGCCAGCGTAAGTTGGTTAACCAAGGTGGTTTTAAACTACCAACGCGAGGAGAAAATAGTGTTGATCGAAGTAATCAGCCCAAACCAATTCGAAAACAACGTCCAAAATATGAGAACATCGTTAGCCAAGACTCTCCTACTGAAAATTTTGGAAATTCGTCGTTTACCTTCGTAGAGGTACATGTTGAACACGCGTCAAAGCAAGAGGTAAAAAAGCTAGAAGAAGTAGGAAAAGAAGAATCTAAGTTATGAATATGACATATTGAAGATCATATTTTATTAAAGAATCAAGTGAGTGACTATCTGAAAGACTCGTAAATTACTTTTTATGATTGTGATTATCTGATAAGAATCTAAGTACCATAGGTACTTTTTATAAATAATGATTGTGTTATATTGTTAAATCCTGTTTAGTTATATATAGGTAGACAGCTGATATTATGTAGTTTGACATGTAGTATAGGGATTAAATTTAAGATGGGCAGCAACACCTGTCTAGGAATTTCATTCAACTCTAATACGGTTATCAACACAGAATTTAGAGACTATGATATCTCCTATAAACTATAGGCTAAAGTACATCCAGCAAACTCTGGTCAGGATTTTATCATAGTCGTGGTTAATATAATATATAAGCGTAATCACTTTACAAAAGTGGACCTCTATCTATATGATCGTTTGTTATTTCTATTACAATAATAAGTTAAACTCATAAATATTTTTGTATAAATCAGTTGTTAAAATCCGTGTGAGGGATTTTGCTATATCTTTAGGCATACAGTGTCTGCTGATAGATATTGTGGATTTGTATTGTCATCATGATTAGGTGATATAATTTAGTCAACAAGTTCAAAAACGTGAAAAATAAAGATAAAGCTTCTAAAAATATAAGAGATGGCTCATTCGATTCAGAATGACGTAAGTATAGAAAGATGTGTCAAGGATTTTTCTGCACAATTTTTTAAACAAAAGAAGATATAATAATAATAGTTTAAAAACTAAAAACCACGCTAAAATCGTAGAAATCGTTAATATTGTCGATCCTGATGAGACAAAATTAGAATTGGACAAAATTATTAAAATCATGTATTTTCATCGGTTCTTGATAAGTATTCAAAATTTTAAATTAATCAGACCGTTCAAAGTGGATAAAAATCGAATTCAGAGATTCCTTTTAATACATATAGGTGAAGCTAATAAAAGCGTGGTAATAAAAGACTAGTTTTTTGTTAATTGTTGAGTAGACTAATTTAGAATCAATTAATTTCTAAGATTTGACCTAAATATACATAGATAAATAAGTATGTATAACTTTGTCATTTTTCTAGTATCTATTGTGTAAAATATTAGATTTAAACAGGTTGTTTTATGTCTTAAAGGCATCCATTTCAATTTATTTTTAATGAATAAGTTTATAGTAAAAGTTCTTCTAGGTATAAATGTAAATGAGAATCTCTAGCGATGATTGTAAATGAAATGATATTATGTGATCAGTGTTCAGAATAGAACGAAACGATAAATGAGAGATAATAAATTAAAATCGAACTCCACTTTTTCAATTTATTTATTAAAAAATACATATAATTATTTAAAATACCAAGGCACGTAATTACAGTAACATATTTAATAGTTGAAATTTTTGTCTTTTTTTTCAAAACTTGTATAATATTTTAAAATTTATATAAGTGTACATAACTGTTTCTATAATAAAATGTATGTTGACAATATTTTAGATTTTATTTCTTGTCTGACTATAATATTCGATATTAAAGAAAACTTATATTAATGGATTGACCCCAGCGACCATAGAGAGTAGAGCCATACGAACATACATCCCATACTCGGCTTGCCTAAAGTAGGCGGCACGAGGATCAGAGTCGAACTCCGGAGATATCTCGTCGACGCGAGGTAACGGGTGCATCACTATCATGCGGCGTCGGGCGCGGGTCATCAGTTGAGGTGTCACCACTAACAAGCCTCGCATCTGAAAAAAGAATTATTTTATTAAAGTATGTGTAGAATTCTAAAATTGTAATCCTTGCGTATGTAGAGAGGTATTCTACAACATAAAATTTCTATTTTTCATTCTGATTTTTACCCGACTGCCAAGGAAGGGTTATGTTTTTCGCGCGTATCTTGTATGTTTGTCTTTCTTTATTTGATCCGATCTAACAAACGGCTGGATGAATTTCAACAGTTAAGGTGTCATTATATTTGTCTCAATGACCCGATTGTCCTTAGATAGGTGTTAGTAAAAAAAAATCAAAATGGCGGATTTTTGGCGCGAAATAGTAACACATTTAAAAAAAAGTTAACCGAGCCTATCGAGTAGGGTATCAAATGAAAGGAAATTAAACGGAGATTATAAAAACATATTTGTATATATATATAAAACAGCAAGGTGACTGACTGACTGACTAACTAAATGACTTTTTCATTTTTCTGAAATCAACGTACAGCCTAAACCAAGGACTTTACAGTTCTGAAATTTTGCACATAGGTTCTCTATATAGCGTGAATAAGTACTAATAAAGGCCGTCTGGAAATTCTACCCTTAAGAGGGTAAAATAGGTGAAAACAGTTTTTTTGAAATCC
Source organism: Epargyreus clarus (assembly GCF_041222505.1). Lineage (NCBI taxonomy): Eukaryota > Metazoa > Arthropoda > Insecta > Lepidoptera > Hesperiidae > Epargyreus > Epargyreus clarus. Next base: position 9,494,179 of record NW_027332233.1, read on the forward strand.
TTTAATTTTGAAGCAACTACTATGAAATTTTGTATTTGGCTTTCTGAGTAGGAACAAGGACGCACTTATTTATCCCCCTCCGAAAAATCAACCCCGTAGAGGGTAAAATAAGGGTTAAAAGTTCATTTGAACAAACGTCAATTTTGAAGCAAACACTATGAAATTTTGTATCAGGCTTGTTGGATAAAAATAATGAAATTCTACCTCTAACGAGGTAAAATATTGACCGAAACTTTGATTTACTGGAGTTATATATTTTATAGACCGTAAATGGTGGATTTTCTCGCGAAATAGTAACACGTTTTAAAAAAAGTTAACCAAACCTATCGAGTAGGGTGTCAAAATAAAGGAATTTAAGAGGAGATACATACACATACATTAAATAATATATCTTATATATAAAATTCTCGTGTTAGTTACTGTACTCCTCCAAAACGGCATTACCGATTTTCACCAAATTTTATATACATATTCAGTATATTCATACAGTAGGTCTAAGAATCGGCCACTATCTATTTTTTTTACCCCTAAGTGATAAGGGGTTTTCACCCTTAACATTTTTTTATTTATATGGCAATACAACGTTTGCCGGGTCAGCTAGTACATATATACTCGTATATACCCATCGAGATGACTGTCTGATTAAATGTGTGAGTTACTGTGCCAGAGATCAACGCAAAGGGAAACCGCGGAACTTAAGCGTGCTGGAATTTTATACATAGGTTCTTTATATAGCGTAAATGAGCACTACGAGGATAAAATAGGATAATATTGTTTGAACATCTTTTGGTTTTGAAGCAGACACCTACTATGAAACTTTGTATTTGGCTTTCTGGATAAAAATAATGGAATGCCTATTTCACTGCTTTTGGAGATTCTATTTCAGTTCATTTGGTGCAGTCGGGTTTTTGATTTTTTAAATTAATTACTTGTTTGAAAGTTGCGACTGATTATACAATTTAGAAAAAAATAAATAAAAACAGCTGGGATTATAATACAAATCATTATACAACTGTAATAAAGATTACACGTTAAAGTTACATGATGCAACCCACCATAAGATACAAAAGTCTTACCTTCTCGTAATCTTCTTGATTTTCAAATCTCTCTCGTTGAATTCTTGTCATATATAAAACATGAGTGTCGGCCAGGACATCTTCAAGGCGCTCAAATACTTTCTGTGGAATTCCTTTATAGGCGACGTATTCCATAATATGTTTGGGCATTCCAAGACCTGGTGGGCTGACGTATTGTAATTGTACTTGATACAACGTCAAAAGGCGAGCAAGGGAGTGCACGGTGCGTCCATTCTTTAAGTCACCCACCATTGTTATTGTTAGTCCATTTACGGTACCTATTTCCTCTCGAATAGTAAAAACATCCAATAATGCTTGAGTTGGGTGTTCACCAACTCCGTCTCCAGCATTGATGACAGGTTTACGGCAATGACGCGATGAACGCTAAAATGTTTTAAATCATGTAAATAATTGTAAAGTTAAAGAACTCCTAACGACTTTAGAAATACATATTACTTACTGCTACTGCACCGGGTTCAGGGTGGCGTAGAACCACGACATCTGAGTAGCTCGCCATCACAGCTACACTGTCTTCTAGGGTCTCGCCTTTTTTAGCCGAAGAACTTGTAGCATCAGTGTGTATAACAGAGCCACCCAATCTTTGCATGGCCGCCGCGAAACTGCAGCTTGTGCGTGTGCTGACTTCATAGAATATAGATGCCATTACTTTCCCACGCAAAATATCATCTAGATAGCGGCCTTTGCTCACGCTGGTTTTCATGAATTGTGCCAAGTTGAAAATATCATTCAGTGTTTCTTTGTTAAATGAATCAACTGTTAATATACTTTTACCAAAGAGATCACTACGTTGGCGTTGTGATGCTGAAAGTTGTGGTGGATTGTAATATGATGAGCTATCACACCTTTGCCTTGTCGAAGTCTGAGGAGGCAGTGGAGAAGTACTTCTCAGTCCGGTGATATCATTAAAGTGGACATTAAGTTTGTTTTGTGCTTCTAATTTATTTGGTTCATTTTGTTCGAAATCTGTATCACTGAATTTACTTAATTCTAGAGAAGTATGTAACTCTAACGCTGAGTTTGGTCGACTTATCTCTTTTTCAACCTTCTCAATGTTGTACACTGGAAATGAGTGTTTCTTGACAGCAGGCCAATCACGAACGTTTTGTCCAAATCCTGGCGGCACTAAGATTTGACCCTCTACATAGGCTATTTCACCACGCAGAGTTACGCGATGTATAGCTCCACAGACTTTCATTCCGGCGAAAGGAGTCCACTTTGATTTAGAAAACTCCATAGCTTCTGGAATAGTCCATTCGTAGTCCATATCGACTTCAACGTAGGTATTTGGCTGCTCAGGTAAATTAAATATTCTGCGAGGATTTCTATGGAATTTATTAATAAGATCTTCCATAGTAAGTCGTCCTTGATGCACTGCATTCAATAAGAGAGGCAATATTGTTTCTACTCCAGGAAAGCCTGGTGGTGGATTCGCAGAGTTCTTTTCATCGACGGTATGAGGTGCATGATCTGTAGCAAATATGTCTATAATGTCCATATTTTTCCACAGTTCCGCTTGATCTTCAGGACTACATAGCACGGGACGGACTTCAGCTCTACCTTGACCAATATTATCCACATTCGCTGTGCTTAAGAATAAGTGATGTGGGCACACTTCACATGTCACTTTAAGGCCTCGTTCTTTCGCGGCTCTTATTATTAAAATTTCTTCTTTTCTTGCAACGTGGCATATGTGTATAGATCGGTCAAGAAGCGACGCCATAAGAATAATTGTTCCAGTCTTTTCTCGTTCCGCATGAGCACAAATCGTCATTTTCTTTGGCCAGTTTTGAAGATGTTTTTGCCATACCGTCATATCGTCTAACATAAGGGTTGTAAATGTTTGATTCAGATACATTTTTAAGGCTGCAGCTTGAGGGGCTAATTCCGCTGCTGTGTCGCAGTTGGTAGATGATGCCCCTACGAATAAAGCATAGTCGCACCGGGCGCTTACACGTGCTAAAGTTGACACATAATCATAGGATGTACGATCAATTACTGGAGGGTTTGTGTTAGGCATGGCACAAATCATTGTAATTCCACCAGCGAGTGCTGCTGCTGTACAAGAGTTAAAGTCTTCTTTGTGAGTTGCACCAGGTTCGCGAACGTGAACGTGGACATCAATAAACCCAGGCAGTTTGATAATATTGCGGGAAGTCATACAATCTGTGTGAGTTTTCATGGGTGGAGCGCCATCACATTGAAGCATGGCCTACAAAAAATACAATTTGTAAACTTTGATTACATAATACATTGAGCAAATGTGTGCAAATAAAAACCCATTTACATACAAACCTTGACTAAAAGCTTTGCACACTTTACGTCTGTAACTAAGGGAACTGCGTAATCTACAGCTAAACGTCGAGTGCGATATCCGTGTGTGGTGAATGAAGAAACTCGACGGGCGCCTCCTCGCATGGGCAAATTAATAACCAGGTCTAATTGACGTCTCGCCATGAAATCCGCTAGGTGCATCAATTCTCCATCTGATCTGTCGTCCTCTAGATCACCGATATGATCGAAGGTCCATTGGACACTTTCAACCTATAAAATAATATATATTTTAATACTCATTTAGAATACTTGTCAATATGAAAGAACAATGTAGGAATATTACAATAGAAATTAAGTCATAATTACCTCTACTCCATGTTCTGTATAAAAATCTCCAGTGCCCATACTAGCATATAATTTATATCCCATTTTATGTAGTATTCGTACACTTGGTAGCAACTCCATTTTGTGCTGAAATTTCAAAGTGATCATTACTACATATTTGTAGATTAAAAGTATTAACTAAGTAACCTAAATATCCGATTGCGTTTACTCAATATATTATTGTAATATGCTATTCTTACCTTGAATGTTCCCACGGATAATAAAATAGCTTTTTTTGGTATTCTGAATCCAGTGCTCATTAAAGATTTCAGGTAAGCCTCGTAACGATTTTCCCCAAAACAAGCTACTTCTCCAGTCGATGCCATTTCGACTCCCAAGGTAACATCAGCACCTGATAATCGTGAGAACGAAAACTGTGGGACTTTCACTCCTACTTTTCCACAGCCAGCCATTACGTCAACAGGTTCTACTGTTATACCGAGAATAACTTTAGTTGCCATTGCAACAAAATCATGGTCCAATGTTTTAGATACAAAAGGAAATGATCTTGATACTCGAACGTTACATTCAATAACTTTTAATTCGTTATCTTTCGCAATAAGCTGCATATTGAAAGGTCCAGTGACATCTAGTGTCTCAGAAATAATTCTAGCGATTTCTTTTATTTTGTCGAGTGTTTCATTATTTATGTCTTGCGGTGGAGTTACTAGTGTAGCATCTCCAGAGTGAACACCAGCATTTTCTACATGTTCTGACACTGCCATACATAGGATTGTACCATCTACTGCAACGGCATCCACATCTATTTCTTTAGCATCCATAATATACTTTGAAATGACTACCGGATGATCTTTACTAACCAAACTAGCTGATTTTAAATATGCCTCTAAATCTTGGTTAGAGTATGCTACGTTCATGGCAGCCCCACTTAAAACGTACGATGGTCGCACTAGGCATGGATACCCAACTTCTTCACAAAATCCAATGGCAGATTCTAAATCCGTTAGCTCCTTCCATCGTGGCTGCAATATACCTTTGCGATCTAACATTCGGGAAAACTTAAATCTATTTTCTGCATTGTCTATCATATCTGGTGACGTACCTAAGATAACAGCTTGTTGTCTATGTAAATCCATTGCTATGTTATTAGGTAACTGACCGCCCATACATAATATTACTCCATCGGGTTGCTCGATTTTATATATATCCATTACTACTTCGAAAGAGATTTCCTCGAAATACAGTCTATCGCTCATATCGTAATCGGTACTGACAGTCTCAGGATTATAGTTGATCATTATTGTTTTTTTTCCTTGATTTTTTAGTTCTCTTAAGCATCCGACAGCACACCAATCAAATTCAACGGAACTTCCAATTCTATATACTCCAGACCCCAATACCATTACTAACTCTCCAGGAAATTCTAAATCATGTGCGCTACCGTTATACGTAAGATAAAGATAGTTCGTTGAAGCTGGCCATTCAGCAGCAACTGTATCAATTTTTTTAACGCAAGGAGTAATATTATGCTCTTCCCTGATCTTTCTAACAGCTAATTCAGTACTTTTGATTGCTGCAGCAATTTGCTTGTCGGAAAATCCTATCTGTTTAGCTTTTTTCAATATGTCGTAAGTAATGGAACCACAGCTGACAGCTTCAAGGTCTTGGTAGTAGTCTATTATATTCTTGAATTTATGCAGGAACCAACGATCTATTTTTGTGAGTTCATATAACTTATTGACACTGTAACCTTTTTTTAAAGCAGCTGCTAAAACAAACATTCTTTTATCTGTAGGTTCTCTTAATTCATCTTCGTTTACATTTTTAATGTTGGGGTCAAAGCCATTTACATTTTCATCTACCATTCTCAATGCCTTTTGAAATGCTTCTTCAAAATTGCGACCAATTGCCATAACTTCTCCGACGCTTTTCATGGAACTTCCAATTTTTGTACTCACTCTATTGAACTTTGCTAAATCCCATCTAGGTATCTTTACGACACAGTAGTCTAAGCTGGGTTCAAAACAAGCGGTTGTAACTCCAGTTACAGAATTCTTAATTTGTGGTAATGGAATTCCCAGCGCCAATTTTGCAGCTACGTATGCAAGAGGATAGCCTGTAGCTTTACTTGCTAGCGCAGAACTTCGTGATAGCCTTGCATTTACTTCGATAATATAAAATTCTTCTGAATTCGGGTTTAAAGCATATTGAATATTACATTCTCCAACAATGCCAAAATGTTGTATTACTTTGATTGCAGTATTACGTAGCATATAATAATCTTTATTAGATAGCGTTTGGCTTGGTGCAACAACAATAGATTCACCCGTATGAATACCCAGTGGGTCTACATTTTCCATGTTGCACACAGTTATACAATTATTATAAGCATCTCTTACTACTTCATATTCTACTTCTTTCCATCCTTTTAATGATTTATCAATGATTAGCTGCTCAGAGTGTGATAGAGCTTGATGGGCCAGCGTTCTAAGTTCTTCTTCGTTATTTGCAAAACCCGATCCTAGTCCGCCTAATGAAAAAGCAGAACGAGCCATAACTGGATATCCAATTTGTATTGCTGCAGCCAGAGCTTCTTCAACCGATGAAACAGCAGCACTCGGCGCGACTTTTTCACCGATTGCATTAATTTTTTCTGCAAATATTTTTCTGTCCTCGGTGTCTACTATAGATTGTATTGGAGTTCCTAATACAGTGACATTATATTTTTCGAACACTTTCGATTTTTGTAACTCTACTCCACAATTCAAAGCTGTTTGTCCTCCAAACGTAAGTAAGACTCCCGTTGGTCTCTCCGCTTTTATGACTTGTTCAACATATTCAGGAGTGATCGGTAAGAAATAGACTTTATCTGCTAAACCTTTGGACGTTTGAACTGTTGCGATATTTGGGTTTATTAGAACAGTTTGGATTTTTTCTTCCTGCATAGCTTTAACTCCCTGTGAGCCAGAATAATCAAATTCTCCTGCTTGGCCAATAGATAAGCCGCCTGAACCAAGAATCAGTACTTTTTTAGGTCTTTCATGAATTGTTGGAGTGAATTGTAAACTTTTCGTTATCATTTTATCAATTATACATTTCTCGTTCCTTTTATACAGCCTAACTGCATCTAAAAATGTATCGAAGAGACACTCTAGATCAGTAGGTCCTGCAGTATGTTCTGGATGAAATTGCACACTGAAGAAAGGTAACGTTTCGTGAATTATTCCTTCATTGGTTTTATCATTTTCGTTGGTAAATAATATCTTCCAATTTTTAGGCAGAGTCGATGTATCAACTGCAAACCCATGGTTCTGGGACGTCATAAAACATCTTCCTGTTCCACTGTGAGTACATGGTAAATTATGACCACGATTTCCATAGCTGTAATAGAATTATTATTTAATTAGTAAGACTCTATTTAACATGACATCCGTACTATATTTTAGTTTGACTTATACACATAGACATACCTTGTTTTGTAAGTTGTACATCCTACAGCTGTTGATAGTAACTGATGACCAAGACAAATACCAAAAATAGGCTTGATGTTATTTGTATCCTTAACTACATTTTTTAAGTTCTCTACGACTTTTTTACACATATCAGGATCGCCTGGACCGTTACTGATGAATAAGCCATCGTAATCTTTTCCATCTAGTTTATGATCCCATGGAACTAAAACTACTTTCGCGTTTCTTTTAATGAGACATCTGATTTGATTGTATTTTAAACCGCAATCCACAGCCATAATTGTTACATCCCCCTTGGGGTTAAATATCTTCGGTTCCTGAAACATATTAAACATAAAAGTGTTATTAAATGGATACACAAGAATACAAAGAAATAAATAAAACTGAATATACTATAAACTAGATTAACGTCTAAATTTTAAAATCTTAGTAGGCACCTAGTCATTACATATCATATCATCAATTTACCTTTATAGACACTTCTGCCACTAAATTCCTCGTGTTTGGATCAGATAAGGCCGGCAAGGGTCCGAAGGGGGGTACTCCTTGAACGATCCTGCCTAGCATCACGCCTTCACGAAGTCGGTAAGTAAGTGCTCTAGTGTCTACGCCACAGAGGCCAGGCACGTTGTGTGAGGCCAGCCAGGATCCCAATGAAGACCGAGCTCGCCAGTGGCAGGCATGAGTGCTGACTTCTCCTACTATCAATGCAGCTGCCCAGATACGATTAGATTCGAACCACCTGGTTAAATAAACACACAGTAAGTTTCGTGACTAAAAAAAAATATCATTATTTTTTCTCGCAAAAAGCGTAAGATTTATAGGCGTTATTTTGAACCTCGTATTATTGAAGTTTTGTTGCTTATGTCTGTAAACGGCATTTTAAGTTATGTTCCAAGATGCCAAGCATGCTGGACGTATTTTATTTTTTTGGAAACTGTGCTTTTTGACATTGACCTACACAATTTGTTCAAACATTATATTTGATCAACAGGTGTAGTAAGCAACAATGGTCGTATTCTAGATAGCCTTCAAGAAGTACTTACTTATTTCGTTTAAAAAAATTGAAGCAACTTACCTAGGCATCCCATGTTCATCCCGTTCTTTTTCATCTGGTATTCCATAATTACCCACCAGGGGGTAGGTTAGGACTAGTAGCTGAGCGTGATATGATGGATCTGTTAACGACTCCGGGTATCCGACCATGCCAGTTTGAAATACTGTAAGTAAAATGTGGTAAAAAGTGGTTTGTTAAAATTAAAACCGGACTACAGAAATGCTCACTAAATATCTACTTAATAAAGGTTTTTTAAACTTAGCGATTAGTAAGGTCACTCTAAAACTGGTTATTAAAGTAATTCATAGTCGATACGCGTCTATGTTCAGCAGCTTTTGCTCCGCGTTTTCGGGGTTGTTTTACTATTGATGACAAAGTTAATTTTTATATTTAACTTTTTTAAATAATGAATAACATTTTTTTTATTATTATAACTTATTATATTTCCATAGGTTACCATGAAAACCCGTATTAACATAGTAATCTAGTAGTAGGATCCGTGGTTTTAAAATAACACACTCAAGCGCGTTATGTCCCTATGTTATCGTGAATCTAGCCTAGCTGTGGTTACTAGACTTGAGTAGCTCGCGAGTGAGTGATATAAAAGATATATATCTTCACCAAAGAGCTAATCACTCATCAACTCCGACGAATTTGAATTATATCTTTATATCCGCGTCACATGGTTGAGTTCATAGGTCCATACGGTTCCGGATATAAGATCTTCTTCAACTCAACAGTTTTATACTCGCTCGCGAGTGAGTTATGAGTCAAATGAGCGACTGACTGAGAGAGTCTGATTCGAGTCAAATGCATTACGTCTTAAACACTTATTAAAATCTTTTTTCTTTGCTAAGAATATGAAAATAGGGATATACAAATAGTATTGGCTGTGAAATTTATATATAATTTCTTACCAGTTTTGTATTAATTATAGGAATCAAAAATCTTGTCAAAACATTTTGATCTGATTCCCTGATATACTGATATAAAATGACGCTTATCTTTACAGAGCTACTGAGCTAAAGTGAGTTACTGAGCTAAAAGAGTGATATATATCACTGAGTTGAAAAGATATATATCTCTCTTTTCACTTCAGTGATATATAATGCGCACCTCTAGTGGTTACCAGCGGTTCTAGAAGGTATGACATTTTCTGTACTAGTCCGTCTCAAATTGCGTTATCGTGAGAAACTCATTGATAATGTATTTTTTATTTTTTTTATGATATATTTGTGGCTTTTTTAACTCTAAAGTTTTGTACTTCTGATTGAGATGTATGTCAATAAAGATAAGAATGGTACATGATGTATATGTTGGTGCATATTTATTTTCTGTTAAAACTGAAAATCTCTCTTTTAAAATATTTTTAATTAAAACATGACATTAAAATGATACATCACAGGCTCATTTTTATTCTTTTAACCGAATCGTAAATTCTAAAGTGAAGTGTGCTGAGAGACATATTTTTACAGGAATATTTTTAAATGCGTAATACTTTTGTTTTGATTTTGAAAACATTATGGCGAAATTATGCATTTTATCGTAGTTTGTAAACGACATATTTATTTTATTTAAAAAATGTATTATTTCCAAAAATAATTATTATAATTTACTCACCAACTTCTCCCTCCACCGGCACTGGTGCTCCAAAACTTCTACCCTGGAATATGGTGCCATCAGACAACACCAGGCTGCAAGGAGGCCCTACTTCACAACTTAGCTGACTATCCGACTCCATTTTTCTAAACAAAAAAAAAACATTAAGTATTATGTATTATTATTACCCTGGTAGTTCCAACTCCATATGCTTCATTGCGTCATTGTATATAAAAATTATGCGAAGCCTTTGAAATTTCCGAACTTTAATCATAAATAATCTATTTACTTATCCTAATAGTTTGCACATGTGTGTGTATGTATCAAATATTTAAAGCTTTACGAACTGAAAATTATTGCGATTTCATTCTACCTGCCTCCAAAAAGGACAAATATGAGTCCAACTTGCGCATTAAGGGTTTGGTATTTACCAAAAAAAATGTTTTCTTTCATTCACTTAAGGACTCCTTAGTGCGATCTCGATTCACACTTGGCCGTTGTTCTTTTATTTTAAAGTTTTCATTAGTGTAAGTTTAAAGGTTCTTTCTTGTACAGGATTCTCAAAAAATCTCATTTATCAGGCAGCGAACACTGGTTATTTGCCCATGCTCTGCACAATAGCCACGACTCTCTTGTTTTATTGCAATTTATTTAATTTATTCCAATAATTTATTAAACGTGTAAAAATAATTGTATGGCTCGACTTGGCGGAGGCACTGCCGTGCCTCCAGATTTAACCAATTGTTGCCAACCTAAGTTCGAAATTTGGTACGGAAAAAATGGCAATTGGCGATGAATGGTACATAAAAAAATGCCAAGTTTCGAACTTTATTATAGTCGGGAAAATTGGTTGAGATTTATATTAACAAGAGCTAATTAGTCTAGTTTTCCATATACTTAAAATTATCTATTTTAATTTTAATTATATACAATGAATACTTAATACAAATTATTATTTTTATAAAGACGTGTCTATTCTTTATTATTGTAAAATAACTAATATAAATATTTACAAATTATTATTATAGGTAACGTAAAGGCCAGATTACATGAAATTAGAATAATGTAGTTGTTAAAAAAACAACGTTTAAAAATTAACAAAATTCTTTATCTCTATTATTATTTTAATGATTTTACTTTCTTTACTTATGAAATAGACTTTAAAATTCGTATAAAATTACCATGTTACCTAACGTTAGTTTTCTTATGTTTGTGTTTTTTTATCAAACCCATATGAGATCAATTTATGAGTATATAGGCTATTGTATGGTGTCGTACTTGATTACTTACGAGTCAATTTATTTTTGCAACGCGATCTGTAACCAAGTTTTATTGAATGATTGGTATATGAGACGACTATACCAAACTTATTATTATACATAAAAGCAAAAACTTATCAAAGAATATATGCTAAATCTAAGCATGTATATGTAAATACATACATATGTTGACATGATCTCATAATATAAGGAAATATATTTCCAATTCTACTACTATAGTCATTAAAATACTTAGGGTTACCACAGGATTTAATAAAAAGAACTAAAAGTGGTTTTACAATTTGTAACAATATTAAATACCTAGGTATATCCGCGCAAATTTGAAGAATAGGCGGTACTATGTAAACACAAGATGGAAAATTTAAATTAATGAATAATGGGTAACTACTACGTTTTTATTCTGTAAAATCGTGATGGGTGAACATAGAACATGCGTATATAAAGTCTGATAGTACATCTGAAGTATGCGCTTAACGGCAATAAAAGTAATGGGCGCTTGTTTGTACACTTATTGCTAGGCTGTTTTGCGTGTTATCGTAATACTCACATGTTTTAGGTTCAATTTACCGGCCACGTGGTTTGCGGGAACCGAGAAAAACGGTCCGGCGCTGTCGCGAGCTGCGCAACGACAGACCGAGGTGGCTTCATACCCGATGCGTTTTATCACACACCATCATACTTCCTCGGTTTTCGGAGATACGTCTCTGTCACTCGTGCGCAAAATGTATACGTCTCTCACTCGCACACTGGTAGACGAGGGTCAACGAAGTGAATTGTGAACAATGCTAATAGTTGGAACTCCGAAGTTAGGAGCGTTTAAAGTTTTATTCACACGTATGAAAAATATTGCGTAGGTATTAGGAACCGGTATGAGTGATGGGAATAAGTAAATAAGTAAGTCACGTTAGACTGTTTTAGGTAAATAACTGACAGGAGAAATAATGAAGTAGGAATAAAAAAACCCGATTGTTCAATTATATGTAGCAGATAATAAAAAAATTATTATTGTAGTTAATTGCTAAGTATACGAAAACAGGAGTTAAAAGTATCTAAATTATTTTTAACCAAATTTTACACGATCTTTGCATACATTAGATAAGTGGTATAAAAGTAATTTGTGAGAAGAATCACATTCATTGCGTAATTTCATATTAATTTATTATTTTCGAATGTAATGACAGTCCAGTTACTTACCTATGCGAAGTAATTTTTCAATTCCTATATTTGTAGGATTACACATACACAATATTTGCTTTCCCACGTTGTTAATTATCCTTTGCTTTAAATTATGTACAAGCACTGTACAAGTCCATCATTTGTAAGAAAGTAACTTAAATAATGATGACTGAAATATAAATGATATTTTATGAATCAGAACATTGAAGGAATTTGGTTAAAGTATCCAGAGAATTAAACATTATTTCCAAACAAGATTTTTAAACATTTATTGTCTCACAAACTTGTCTCAAAACTAAGAATTGAAGCAGAGGTCTGAGTAACAAATTGTAAAAAATCGCGGGAAATCGTTCGATTCACGACAAGGATTAGTGCAGTAGATAACATGAGGACTCCCGGTATTTTCGGGTCCTATTATTTCGGTATCCCCCGGCTGTACCCAATCGCTTTAGATTCTGGGAATATTGAAGCATACTTACTTCAACTGTTATTACAATCAGGATTCGTATAGATACGGCTATGAATGTTGAAACAGCTACAAGGTCTGTGGTCTGTTATCTGATGATAACAAACAGTTGTAACAAACTCGAACATAGAATAAAAATATTATATTATTATATATATTATAAACAAGCTGGCAGCTATTTCGCACAAAAAATTAGCCTCGCTATTCAGCGAGGTAACGCTGCCAGTGTTCTGGGCACTATGCCATAAGAAAGGGTTTTGGACGACGTTTTTATTTTATAAGTTTAATTTTGTTATATATTTTAATTTAAAATTGTAGGTTATGTTTAGGTAATTTAATTATTTGTATATACATAGTTTAATTTATTTTAATTAGTATTTAATTTCATGTTTTAAATCTATAATAAAGTTATAAACAAACAAAAAGCCATTTTCGAGTAAAATTCGTGCTCAAAAACTGTTTTTATTTAGTAGTAAACAAGCATATAGTGGCAGCTGCCGGCCAAGAAAACCTAAGATCAACCCTAGGGAGAAATTGAATTAGATGTCGGCCGGCCACAGAAGCGTTGCTAATCAAGAGAACTAAGTTGGAACACATAAATTTATGTCCCTTACCACAACCTTCAAAGCAAGACAAACACAAAAGCACTTAACACTGCTGTTTAAAGGCAGAAACAAATATAGCGATGGAGCCTTCGAAGTCAAATCACGTTTAGTTCTGTCACCTAATATTGTGTTACACAAATCAGTACCTTTAATATACGAATAAAAAATACATAGAATTATACTTAATTACTTTATAGCTTTGTGTATATTATAGTTTTTCTAATGTCGACTTTGACTTAATAACAATTTTATCTAAACCTTATCATTTGTTCCGGAACTGCCGTGTTAAGGGGCAAGTAAAAGACGATCAAATATTTTATCGTATAATTGGAAAACCAAATTAACTAGTCAGTCTTATTTATAACTAGTTCTGTTCAGGATAGGATAGTCTATGAACTGCATAGTGGATTGAGCCGGTACAGCTTCCAACTCGAGGATCGCTATGAAGTTCTTCGCAGGCGCTCGTTTCAGCCACACGCCCGGCACGTACAGGGTCACTTGAGGCCCTACTCCGGGCCAGTACCGCCCCAGGTTGTGTCCGTTGATCGCTACGTAACCCTGTAATATACTAATGTATTAATGCAACATGAAAATAAGAATAAAATATAATAAGTGAAGGAAATTGGGCAGGGACTGTCTGCCCCGTGCCTTTGGTCCTAGGGGGCCTGGTCCAAATGTTTACAAGGTCCGTTGTAGAAATTTATAAAATCTAGTAAGATTAGATCAATTTCTGAGTCTAGGTGCCTTATTCAAAATATCTGCCCCAGACCTCCGACGAGGTTAATCCACCAGATCAGAGTAGCCAAGTTACACAATTAATCAACGACCTCTTAGTGGTTAAATAAGATAGCCTAGTATCAATAATTCGGAATCCAACAGCACAAACACCGCTAGTGTACGATACAAACATGGCTTGCTTTTCTCTTCTATGGATACAAATAAGTATAGCGATGTTGCCGCACTTGTCAAATATCTTAATAATTTTACAATTTTGAATATATAACATTACCTTTCCCCAGCCAGTGGTATCCAAAAATGTATCCAGCGGTTGCTCCGTAGAGGGCAAAACGAAGGAATTCCAGCACAAAACTGGTCCATTTTCCAATGGCTTTTTTGTATCATTTGGTCGATCTTCAATATCCTTTATAATTTTCTCTTGAAGTGGATAAGTGGGCGTGGCTAACGGATATGCAGACACTGACCACACACCGCTTAACGTCTTCTCATTATAAGATATAGTGCCCAGTATTCCCTGTAAAAATATTTTTCTATTTTTATAAAACAAGAAATAGTTTAGAATGTCTTTGTACTTAGAACACATTTACAAAAAAAGTGTTACAAATTCAATTAGAAATATCTTTTTAAATAATTTTTATATAGGTACTTAATACAGAAAGATGATTTGTACAATTTGCAATTGTATCAAGAGAGGTACTTGAGAGGAGTCCCGAGCCCAGCAGTAAGACAATAAAGGCTTTACATCAAGTCAACGACACTTTTATTACAAAAACCAGTCTAACAGTAAAAAGAAATCGACATGATACAATTAGTTTATCTACAAATCTTCGTTATGAATTATCACGTCAAAGATATAAAAATAGCCATATAATCTTGCTTGCGAAGCGTGATCTTAATGACTATTTTCTTTTGAAACTAATTGGTCATAAAATATGCATAAGCTTGTTAGACAATCATTCACATCATATCATTCCGCGGCTTTCACTGCTACTAACCATTAGCAGAATAACTACCTCCTTGTTATTAAGTTAATATAATTCTAAGCTACTTAGCACTCGTATAAAAAATAGTGAATGTGCATTGGCATATGGAATATATTTGCATTACATTAAAGTGTTATTTATGTAAAAAGAAGAGTCTTGCATATCTCAAAAACTACTCTCGAAAAGGTAGATGGTACAATATTAGGGTATCTCTGAGAACTTTTACTTCAATACCCATCTTAAAAATTACTTATAAAAATTAATTACTGCTTTAAGGGGTACTGTATGCCACACGCATCTTATCGTCTCATAGATGCTTTTCCTGTCATGTACTCGTAAGACCCACGCACGCTGGAGAATTCACGCATGCGGATGAGACACGCACGCTGGCATATCATCATCATCAACCCATTACTGTCCCACTACTGGGCACGGGTCTCCTCTCAGAATGAGAAGGATTAGGCCATAGTCCACCGCGCTGGCCAAGTGCGTATTGGTAGACTTCACATACCTTTAAGATTTTTTTTTTTTTTAATAAATCTCTCAGGTATGCAGGTTTCCTCACGATGTTTTCCTTCACCGTTTAAGCAAGTGATAATTAATTTCTAAACGCTGGCATATACTCGCGTGACAAGATAAAGGTCCTAATAGAATGCTAAGAATTTCAAAACTTTGAAAAGGTGGCGTAAAATACCGTTTAACAAAAATAGTATTATGCATTACGATACTAAGAAGTTCTTACCTTAAAGTCTTTTATTTTATTTCCATAATTTATCCGCCCTTGACTTTCAACAACTAAGGATAGACGTGATCCCGGTTGAGCTGTTATCGATAAAGTATATACTCTATTCATTCGGTTAATTATACCCTGCAACTCCTATAAAAAATAAAATATATGAATAGAAAAATAATTTCAGGTAATCTAGTTTAATTACCTGAAAAATAAATGACACACACATGTATCACACCGCACGCAACAAATACCATGCACTCGAAAAAATGCATTTGAATAGATTTGTATTTTTCTTTTAAATATTGCTTTGTACATAAGTGGTAAAATATAAATGTCGATCTTAATCTATAATGGTAATCAGGTGGTTGATAAAAGTAACTGAGCTCGGAGATTGTTTGGTCTTGACGAAGTCCTATGTTTTTTCGCCGTCAAAGATTTGCTGGTCGTTACTTCAGAAGGGTTGGCAACAAATAATGTATTAATTATATCTTAAAATTACTTACTTGATTTACATAAATATAAATCCAATCACGTGGATTTTTTATTTCGAGCAATCCGCCGGATTCCATCAACGTAATCTCATAGAGAACAAGTCCGCTTCGCACACGTAGTTCTTCAAACGTTGGTAAAATTGAACCATTCACATCTTTATACTTAATACTTGAGTCTCGTCCTTCAGATAAGAGATTCATTCTAGGGGGAACTGAAATTTCGCCATAAGCACCTTTTTTTGAAGGAACAGGTGCAGGAGTATTTGTTAAATTCAAATGCTGAAATAATAAATGTATATATATAAAAATATAAATATTTTTGAAGGTGGTAGAACCCCTTCGACTTCGGCGGCACCACCGCCACACCTATTTCTACCTAATAACTGCAATGTTAGGCGCTGCTGTGTTCTGGTTTGAAGGGTGTGGTAAGGGAGAAAGACTTTTCCGAGGCGTTCCACCTTAGTCCTCAGGGGTAGCGGCGCATCTGTGGCCGACCTCAGGTAGGAATATCTAATCCTATCTGGGGTTTATTACAGATGTCCATGGGCGGCAGTAGCCACTTACCATCAGGTGGACTGCATGCTCGTCTGCTACTCCCATATTATTATAAAAAAAAATAAAAAAAAAATTATAAACAAGGTTTTGCAAATGGTAGTAATCATTCAAATAGCAGTGATTTTACTCAGGTGTAAATATGTTTTAGTTTGAAATTTTAACATTATTAGACGTTAGGTACCTAATCATTACAACCTTACTCACTTTAATCATTGCGTCACGAATAGCGTAGTATTTAGGAGTTGGATCCCCAGCTTCTGAGAGCGGAGCATCATAGTCGTAAGATGTTATATCAGGAAGATATTTCGAAAAGTAATTCGCACCTAAAATTCAAATAATGATAACATATGTTTTAATTGCAAAGGAACATAGTGGCAAAAAGTAATTCGTGCATGGAATCTACTAGAGGTTAAGGGGTCATTGTCGGATAAAAATAAGTACATTTGTTATCCACCCTAAATTGATTATTGGTTTGTCCCAATACACGTTCCCGCCAGTGTTGGCAACCTGGGAGATGGCGTTGATCGTACCAGGGGCGTAAAATTATCGTATCTGCCGAAAAATTATCGTACATTTCATAAGAACGCGGGCGCGAGTAGAGATGTGCCGAGTGAGGTCGACTCGTGGTGGCGTTTTTTTTTTTTTTTTTTTTTTTTTTTGCTCTTCCGTGCTATTGTTGTTTGTTTATTGTTGTACTCGAGTACTTTAGAATCTCGAATACAAAAAATGGCCGCCTCGGCACATCATTAGGCGCGATGCACGCGTTCTTATGAAATGTACGATAATGTTTCGGCAGATACGGTAATAAAAAAAATTTTTTTATTCATAAATCGCCCTTTTTTCGAAAAAATTATCAATTAAAGGCATATATATAATACGTTTATGAATTCATTAAAACAGTTTCCCAAAAAGTTTCAAGTAGCCAATTATCGTACATTTGCGTACGATAATGACTCGCTATCGTACATCGTACGGTGGTATCAAATTATCGTACATGTACGATAATTATCGTACGGTTGGGAACACTGGTTCCCGCACGTATATAATAAATAATGAAGATGGTGTAGCTCCAGCTCCATCCCAAACAGAGACAGGCTCTGACGAAGGCGAATACGTGCCACGCCGGTCTCAAACACTATGCTAATTCAAGCATACGATTAAGATATCCTTGCGGATGGAAGCGCAATAAGTTTCTACAAAAGATTTTTTCAATCAAAAAAGGCGTACGCACCAGCCGTCGCCTCAAAGTTAGTTCCTCCAAAGAACATGTAGAAATTAAAGTTTACATTATTCTTGAGCATGTCACGTAGAGTGTAGACAACAGAGTCAGTTGATACTTGCTGGATGTTCTCGCCCCAGTGAGTAAGCCAGCCTGGGTAGAACTCTGCATTCATCAGTGGTCCATTAGGCATATACGCTCGCAGACCTTTAATAGTATCTAATACACTGGTAACTGTCAAGAAAAAGATTTATCATTATTATTAGTTGCACCAACAAGAAATAAGACAATCAATAATCAGTTCAGTAAGAGTCGTATTTAATGTTGTATATTTTTCTGTTTTATTTGTTGTAGAAAACATTATATCTACCTAGATGAGTACAATGCAACTTCTTCTTGAAATGTTTAACCTTTAAACAATTAGTATTTGGTACATACCGCTTCCGAAGTTGATAGTAGTGAGGGCTCCATCAATGGCACCGTCGTAGATCATGGACCTATATGTACCATCGGCTGTGTACAGCAGAGCGTTGTTGCCAACATGTGCCTTAATCATATCTCGAATCTGCCCCATGTACGCTTTGTCAGCGCCGAAACTGCCATACTCATTTTCAACCTAAATTAATCCGATAAATAATGTTTTTATACAGTTGGCATTACAGAAAATAAATACGTCACAATAATTTTAGAAGACAGAAAAGACAGCGAGCTTGAAGGTGGAAACCCATTCATACCTTGCAAGTAAAATTCTACGAAAATCTATGCATAATTTCTTAGTACTGTAGAAGTATATGCAGAGCTCTTACCTGCACTAGGATAATTGGTCCGCCATTTCCGATTAATAAGGGCTTAACATGAGTAAAAAGTTTCTCCATCCAAATTCTGGATTCTGTTATGAAATCTAAAAATAGAGACAATTATTTTTTTCGTCAAAATTAATTGACTGTTTTATCACTTACACTAAAATATGCATTATGATTACCTTCGTCAGTTGTACGTAATTTAATATTAGGATATTTGGTGAGAAGCCAATAAGGAAACCCGCCCTGAAATATAATATTTTATTGTAAAAATTACATTGCTCTAATTAAATACGTTTTATCCAATAGTATCTTGACTCTCGTATAGTTATTAATATTAAATCACAAATTAGCCTTACCAAATCTCTTTCAGCACATATATACGGTCCTGGTCGCAGTAAAACATATAAACCTTCTTCGGCTGCAGTTTGTATGAATTTCACAATATCATGATCACCTTTGAAGAGTAGCATTCCTTCTTCTGGCTGGTGAAAACTCCATTCTACGTAACTGTGAATAGAAAATATTAATTAAACAGCATTGACAGTACAGTAGTTATTAGGTATTTTTTTTTCTTATTTTAAACTATAATTTACCTTACCTATTTGAAAGGTAACACTTTCTCGAGAACATAAAGATCATCATCTCGTAAGTAGTTTTAAGTACTTGTAAATTGATTTCTTTAAACAGTTAGTAATTAGCATCTTTAGTATTTCTAAAGTCTCTAAGTAGTTGGACTGGGCCAAAGAATAAACTGTAGAGCGCAATGGTCTTGTTTGAATCTTCTGTGGTCACTGCTGCCTCTGGACGTCTGCTACCAACTCCATATAGAAAAGTTCTACTTGAACCAAATCACATATGCGGTTGCCAATCCTCAGGAATAAGATGATTGCCTCATATTATTATGTAAGTCCTCCTTCTATAGACTTGTTAAAATAAATATAAATAAATAAATGGTAACTGTAAATAAATAAAATGGTAATGTAAATAAATGGTACAAACGTTGATACAGCGTTAAGTCCCGCTGCCTTCAGTTTCTGCAAACGGTCTCGCCAGTACTCCCAAGGAAGTCTGAAGTAGTGAAGAGACCCGGAATAAATTTTCAGCGGTTTCCCATCCAATATAAACTCGTCGCCCACTATACTGATGTTGTGAGTCTGTAAATATAATGTTTTTATTGTATCATACTATTAAAGTACAGACTAGGATATTTTATGGGAGAACATATTTTACTAGTAAGTATGTTACGCAGCTTCTTTTTGGTCGATTACTTATGACTGAGGGTCGTCCCGTTACGACCATCAAGAACAGCCTTGTCTATGATGGTCTTTCATGTAGTGCGATTCTGTGCTATTTCTATGGTAGACTGTGGTGTTGCTGGTTTTCTTAACAACATCCGTACATCGAGTTGGTGATCTCCCTCTGCAACGCTTTCCAGCCACTTGACCAACGACCATCAACTTCTCTATGTTACGCAGCACCCTATTGTAATATGACAATTTTGATCATTGCAGCAAGCAGCTAGAATATACAACCAGTAGTACCACAGTAAGTGATTTTTATTCTATCACGCAGATATGTGCGAGTATGTGGTTCTGATCCGCATGCGTGGCACTCACCTTCTATAGTTAAACGGCCATGACCCGCGTGACAGGAAAGATACCCTACTACAAGTGTGCAACTGCGGATATCGTATATTATCTCTAGGCAAGAGAAAATTGTTAGTAGTATTTAGATTGATTTTACTTATTTATTCGTTAGAATACATTATTTACATTACATACACTCAACGTACATTTTACCTAATTAGGAAAATACGTACATTAAATTTTACCTCGGGACTTTTGTCAGCTAGTTGCGAATTCCATTCCGTGTCTTTAACTTGTATTACGACGGGATCAGAATTGCTCTTATTTAGATCTCCTTGAACTACTGTTTGTGGAATTAAAACAAAAAACCAAACGAGAAATACTGCATTTTCTCTTCTTAGGAGCTGCATCTTATATCTTCTAACCCTGAAACATTACGACCGCGTATAATCATAAAATTAAATATGAAATACCTAAGTGGTATATTTTTAACTTAGTGTATGAATTGAGAATAATACTGATACATATTATACAATCAATAAATAATTGTAGGCATCTAATAATATTAATAATGTCGTAAATACTTTATCTTTATAACGAGTTATTAATATTTATTATTTAATTATATTTTAAGACGACAATCGCTCTTATGTTAGATGATGTTTAGCATTATGATATTTTAAAGAATTTTGAAGCTAAAGTTGACGTATTGTTAATTATGAAAAATAACTGATAAAATTAAATTGTACGAAAGTTGGACATGAAACTACTACATAATTATTAACAATATCTATTAGGCTTACATTTAATGTATTCAGATTTAAACTTATTGTAAAGCGTATTTAATAGTGATGGACTTAACATATAATGTAGTTTCATTTATGTAGGTATAGCGTGCTACCTATAATACTGATTGTACACACAACTTGCAGAAACTATGAAAGACTTGGATATCGATTAGTCTCTTACGCAATAAAGGAAGATCATTGAAATAGTCAGTCTCGTGTAAACAAAGGACCTATGTATATAAGTATATATTTACAGCGAGCATAAATTGTTATATTAATGACATCGTAGATGTGGAACTGGGATGTAATAAATGAAATAAAATACCTTTTATTTAAAGTTTGAAATAACAAGCCTTAATAATCCATCTTCTCTTCGTATACGGGTATAATGATTGTGGGATGAACAACTCATTTTTTAATAATAAATTATATTAATAATTGAGTTATATGATGTTAATGGCATATACCTTGCCGTTTATTTATTTTAATACTCATGTGAATTTATATGTTAATGATTTCCCTATTATTATCAAACAGTTGATAACGAATGTAAAGTCTGGTTTACAGGACATATGAAACATGTACCTATATTTTAGGATAAAATACCACCAGACGTTGAATATTATATCATTGTACTAGCTAGCAGTTATTCGCGACGTTAATAGCGCAATATTAAAAAAATATCGATCCACGAAAGATATGCTAGAATCTTTGAGGGTCGACACTGAAGAGGCCATCGCTACACCTATTTCTGCTTTATTTTGTAATATTAAAGGTCGCGGTATTCTGGTTCACAGGGCGTGCTAAGGGAGAAACACTAAACGCGGATTACAATTAGGGTTGCCACCCGTACTTTATAATAAAGTATTGTACGTTATTTCAGGTAATTGTACTCTATACTTTATGAGAACAATAAAGTACACGAAAATACTTTTATTTCGCATGATTTGATTTAAAAGTTCAGTCGTTAGTATTTTTTCTTTAAACGACATTTATCGATTGGGGCTGAATCGATGTCGTCACTCGCCAGCGCGACATCCCTTAACTTAAAATATATTAATAGAGAAAAATAAAGTGTACTTTATTTTGATACTATGTACTTTTTTTTTCCTTACCTATAATAATCAATATACTTTATCTGTAGAAAAAAAGGTGGCAACCCTAATTACAATTGAGTCCACAGAAATAGCAAGTAGCAACGCAACGGTGGTCAACATGCCGGTCAACAAGTTGCGACGCAGTCGTTTTACTCCTCAAGCTTAAAAAAGCGGTGGTACGTTATTTTCCACAAGCTAATGTTTAAATTACAATATTTTTAGTCATAATATATACGTATCACGAGTTGAACGGACAAATAAAATTCAAATTGTCTGTGATATCGACACGTTCTATGCTCCTATTTTTTTATTCTTATTTGTAAACTCCGATATAATATTATCTATCATTGTATCATACCAGAATTAAATTCTTAGACCGTTAAATTTTATTTATTTTTTTATCTGAATGTCAGCTTAAAACCCTTAAAATACTTAGGGTTTTTGGGTATAAAGTATGTATTGTAATAACGTTATGATAAATGTCGACAAAGAATCATCTTTATCATGTTAAGCATAACAAAATTACATTCGTTATATCCATTATACGAAATATATTCATTGAATCTGACTAGACTATGAGATTTTTGAGTTTATTAACATGATTACCTTGAGACTTATATTGTTGTACGATCTCGACTATTTGACCTCATATACTGCAATATACTTAATTATCTAAATATAAATAAGGTTTACGCTACACTTAAACGGTATGTTTATTTGATACACAAAACGATGAGATTATAAGAAACATACTCTAAAGTTTCCGATGTATGAAATGTCCGTATATAAAAAGTTTTTACCTGGTAAGACACCTCTTATAAAGTTTTTTAGTATTCTTATCTGAACACGCAACCTCATGAGGTGACCCGGACAGGTGAGAGGTGGCACAAATATTGGACAAAATAGATATAAAATTGTAGGTACGTAGGTACTGTACTGGTGCAGCTCTACCACAATTTACGACATGTAATAAAGAACATCTCGCCTGTTAGCGGTTAAGGCAAGAAAGTTCCGTAAATTAGAATTCTACAAAGTCCTAATTTGACTATTTTACTTTATTTCTTGTAAATTGCTTTTTTGTTTGTATTCGTCAAAAATCTGCTTAGTTGAGCTTTTAAAAGCAAGCCTTCGTGCACGCTGTGGTGTTAAAAGTTCACGGATATACTTTGTGTGGTACAACTTTATATATGTTATTGCCTGTATGCAGTAAAGATGCCAGTGATAATATCATAAAATTAAAATGTTGTAAGCCTTTAATTTTCGTAATTCAAATGTAAAGATGAATAAGTATCTCAAAGTCAATGGGATATTGAAAAGTAATTAAAAAAACAAATAGTTTTCATTTTATGTATCCTCATATACATAAAATGAAAACTATTTGTTTTTTTTTAATAAAATAAAATATTAATAAAATAAAAATCACGTAACAACTTTTACTTATTTTATTTAATTTATAAAGTTTTAACTGCAGGCGTGAGCTAGTTAGGTATTATTATTCAGTCTATAGTTAAATACTATACGTATAGTATATACTTACAATATGTACTTACAATCTCTTAGAAGTCGAAAGAAGAAAAAGAAGAATGGGGCTCTTGATCAAAGAGTAAAGAAACAGAATACATACTACTAATTAACTGCTTTTATTAATAAAAGCAGCATTAATAAAAGCAGCTGCATTAATGCAGCCTAATTTTTTATAATTATTTTAAATATTTTGTTTATTTACGTTCTACATAGGTACAGCCAAAAGTGACTTACCTATGCCAGGAAAAATTGTTGGCTGTTATTCAATATTGTGAACGTTTATTAAAGATGATTAATTATTACTTGATGAATTGACGACCATAAGTTAAGTTAGACAAGATTAAAATGTCAAAATATAACAAAATTGTTGTTGTAAAATGTTTTTAATTAAGAACACGTGATTAAATAAATGTTGTTATGAAATTGTTATTTAAATGTAAATTGTATAAATAATAACGCGTATTCGATCACCTAAATAAATGTTATTGGATGCTATATCTATGGATGGCACGCAGTGTACGTTATAAGAATAATGGTATGGAGATGTTTAGGTCATCGGATTACCTTACGGGTGTACGGCAATGACCCGCAGCGACTAGACCGGAGTGCCAGTGAACTCGCAGGCAGTCTTGTCATAGGCGAAGTAGATACGAGTAGGTTATCGGTGAGAGCGGGGTACGCAGTCACTAGTCACTTGAAGAGCGCGAGTTCTCGGCCGCGCACGACCGTCCACGATGCCACTCCCTCGAACACTCGATGATTTTGGCCCTGTGAAACAGGCATGTGCACTGATTCGCCTGTCATTACCTAGTCTCATATTCCACATGTGCCAATTGTAATCCACGCTGTTACTACGTAAATATACTATGTTGCTCCGGTTTATATTTGTTTTAGAACGTTATTATAATAATATAGTTTATATTCCTTTTCGTATTTATCTTATGTGCATTTACTACTAATATTCTTTGCTTACTACTACTTGTTTTCATATCGACAGATTTCTATAATATCGTTAAATTCTTCTTGATAACCCAAGCGCTCTTAGATAATATAATGTGACGTTATAAAAATAAACACGTGAAAATAACAAATTGAAAATAAAATATTCTTCACTTTTCGAGTTAGTACATTTTAATATGAGTAACATGTTAGAGGATTCCTAGTAAGAAAAAGAAATTCGTCTCCAAAAAGATATTGCCTTTTTATGCAGTTGATTATTAGATTTTTTTTAAATCAGGTACTCCTTTTGTTAGAGAGTAATTTTGAATACACGGAAACAGATCATGTTGCGTGTTGTTGTGTTCCTAATACAGAATTAAATATTTTAAATAAGTACTTTCGATTTTTGTAAAAAATTAAAACTGTTTGTTCTCCAGGCGTCAGTGAAATTTTAATGCCTATTTGGAGGATATTAATATGTTAAATATAATTAAAAGCCTTCTGTAACGCACCTATTAATTATTTTTTGGGTTCTTGCCTAAACACGCAACCTCAGGACAGATGAGATGCGGCACAAATATTGGACAAAATAGATATAAAATTATAAAAACGGGTACTGAACTCGTGCAACTCTACCGCAATTAACGACATGTAATAAAGAATATCTCGACTGCTAGCGGTTGAAGTGGTAAAGAAAGTTTCTCAAATTAGAATTCAACAAAGTCTTCATTTAAATATTTTTATTTATATGTAAATTTCATTAACGTGTAGGTATGAGGTAGGTAAGTCATTATTTTTAAATAAAAATAATTCCGAAGACAATGATCAGTGGAGAGTGGATCTCCATAAAAACCTCTACATTTGGTCTTTTTGTAAAACAAAAATCTACCTTTATAGCTCCTTCTTTCCTACACGTAACCCCCGATTTTCTTCGGAACTTTTTCCGCCCCCTATAAGTGTCGCCCTCTAAATAGCACTCTCTGAGAGGCGTTTTCGCCCACTTTGAGGAATGAGTATAGAGTATTAAGAAGTACACTGGTATAGAGTATTAAGAAAAAATCTTATTATTTCTAAATAGGGTAATTAATTAAATTGTAGTTTTAATTAACCTACAAACTGTTATCTTAAGTCGCTACTACACCATAATATGTAGGTTCCTGTTATAATATATTCTACCATATTCAAGCCGAATTAATAGGTGATGTATAATCACAAAAATGTAAATTTAATAATCTTTCCAGTTATTTTGAACCTTCGAAGCTCTATGTCGAAGAAGAATTCATAATTTAGTATTAATCTTAGTACATTTCTATGCATACAATAAGTTTGTAGTCATAAAATTATTATGAATACGTTTTAGCGTTAAGCAGTGAGGTACATGATTCCCTAATAATAATACCTGTTTTTATCCTAAAGCATATAAGGAAAACCGCAATATAAAATTATAAATATGTGTTCGACCATCTAAACAAATGATTTGATAGTTACCGCGTTATAAGCATAATATTGGTAAGTGGATTTCTGACCTTTCTGGTATAGCAACGTCCCGCAGCGACTAGACCGAAGTGCCACAGAACTCGTAGACAGTCTTTTCGTAGGCGAAGTGAAGTACATACGAGTAGGTCAGAGAGAATAAGTCAATTGTCACCCCGAGAAGGACTAATTACGAGTGGCAAGTTCATAGAGTGCCTCGATGATTTTGGTCCTGTGAAACCGGCATTCGTATATTATTAACATTACCTATTATTCTAGATGGTAATTCACGTAAACATTATTACGCTGCTACGTCTAATATTCTGCTACTAGTATATCATCAAATACTTTCGCCCAACGCTACATCGATGTCACTTCATGTGTTTGAGTCTGTTTTTTTCGCTATATCGTTGTCGCTTTAGCAATGCGACTGCGGCCTTATATTTATTAGTCAACTGCGAGGAAGGGTTATGGGTGCCCGTCTTAGGATGTTTGTAATATTCTTTATTAAGTACATCGTATTTTCTAAATCGCTAAAGGGACTTTTCATTTGGTGCGTCTTACAAGTGAGGTAGCTATAAAATGCAATTGAGTGCTGATTTTTTATGGGATATTATAATAAGGGTGCCAAATAAAACAGATCATCATAAGGATTCAAAAATATATTAATTGTCTTTTTATGTCGCTTTTAATTTTAATTTATAACTGAATCATTCGAATAGCTACAAATAATAACAATAAATTCATACAACAATCGTTGGTCCATGTTCAATTAGTTTTAGTTTTCCTGGTAATGTTCTCGTAATCACTTAATACAAATAGCTATGTATATTACTATATTCTAATAGGTAATATTATATTTCTTGTTTCACTATTAAGTTTACTACAACGCGGTAAATAGATTTGCGTTTAGGCGATGGAGTCTTAATAATAGCGTAAAAAATTGGAAGTAATCGCTGTACACAAACACGTGATTCGACAATTTTGTATACCTAACTGTTTAAAACATATATTGTATTATGTCTTCTATATATATAAAAGGAATGTTTGTCTGTATGTCCTTTATAGATTCGTAAACTATGCATTTGACTGTGTGAGGACTGATGATCTTTAGCAAAGATGTTGTGCATGAAGTTTTCTGGGTTGGTACGAACAACTTTCGACAGACGGCGCCACTATCATTACAATGAAGGTACACATTTTCAGTTATGTATATGTATTATGTATGTCATGTTACTTTTTTAAATGCGGGCGAAGGCGCGGGCTCTACTAGTTCAAGATATATATGTAACTTCCGCGGAATACTAGTTGGAACACACAAAGCGATTGTGTTAGTAATTTATTTGGGATATTTACTTTTTGACAGATAAGGAAAATTAAGTCAGTAGGGAGTTAATAGTGATATGAATTCGTCATACAAGTCTGTTTGAATACAAGACCTCTATTTATTTCATAATTTTGATCCTTATAACCATCGACCGTTCATCACTGATTTTGAAGGATACATAAGTACTAACTCATTTCTGTGTAAGACAAAAAGTGAGCATGCAGACCATCTGATGGTGAGTGGCTGCTATCACCCATGGACATCTGAAAAACAACCACAGATAGGATTAGATATTCCTACCTGAGGTTGGCCACAGATGCGCCGCTACTCTTGAGGACTAAGCTGAAACGCGTCGAAAAAGCATGTCTTCCTTACCACACCTACAAATAGTAGGTACATCCTTATATACAGCCTTTTATATAACTTAGACAAATAGTTATATAAATAGTAAATCCTTGTTACAAGTTTTATTAAACTTGCTCTGCTAGTTCCTAGATACAAATTTTGCAACAGAATTTAAGACCAATGAACCCCAACCAATTGCGCTAAAATTTTCCATACACATGTGGTTTGGATGACAACGCATGATATGTTTATTATAGTGACGTTAAAGCCAATATGGAGGATACCCTACAATGACCAATTATATTTTTTTAACTAGTCACTTGATACTCATTTCGTCGAAGGTATCAATCAAAGTTTTTTCAGGGACGAATACGAAAACAAGACCAGACATGAGATTAGACGTTGATGAGGAGATGGCTGGGTGGACTGAGATAGAGAGAAGTGATATTGAGATGTGGCATTGTTTTGCAAAGACGCTCTCCGGAACGATGGATGCGGTGTCTCAATAAAAGAACTAATCGTAACTTTCTCAATGACTTGCTCAAGTCGGTATGACAATAAGTTATAGATAGTCTGACAAACCAGATTCAATGTAGCAGTTAGTAGAAAATTATGTTTTCTTTTGTTGCAATTGGCTTGCGTGTAGCCTCAATCATACTTGCTGATAAGTGATGTGAGCCCTGATATATACATATTGTTATATATCGTATTCTTGTCTAGAAAGTCACTGAAGGTCATGATCAGAAGATTCACTTTTGTCTTACAGACTCCTGCATCGTAGTTTTGTGTTGGTTGATGTGTGTCCACACACTTACCCACACTAACGTAGTATACGTACATATATGGCTGGCTGAATAATCGATAAGGAGCCAAAGTGCACTTGTATAAAAACAGAAGAAGAGTTTAAATTACTTAATTACGACCTAATATTGGGTGAGTAGGTAATAAAAAGTAAATTATGCAAAAAAATCATCATATTCTGGTTAATAAAGAAATCATGTGATTTGTATCTAGAAAGCAAGTATGTAAGTACGTAATCTATGTTGTACATATAATGTTAAAGTTTATTATTCCTTATTTTCTCACAAAGTGTATTATATTTTCTTTGCGTTATGGATTATAATTATCTATAGAAGTACGCTATGCACCCGGAAACAAAAGCAAAAATACATGGTTCTCATAACTAGGCGACATCGGAGCGGTTTTTCACGGGTTTCTCTAAGTGATCTACTTGCGCCCGAGAAAGCTTGTATATTGAAATATGTATCAACACAGGAGCAAAATTACATGAATCATCTACAAAATAACACGCTTAACAAAACGCATGAGCAAGTGCATTGTGGGAGGGTTTGCAGGGGAACTGAACTGTTTAAATTGGACCACTTTCCACGCTTCGATGTTTCACTAATTTATATTTATTTTGTGACAGAAATCTGTAGAAATCAGTAGAAACTATAAAGCGAGAACAGAGTTAAGATGGTTTAGTTGGTAAATAATATATAATAACCGATGACATCTTTAGAACCATTGAACTATCTGCAACCCGATTTCCAATATTTGGAACCCGATTACCAATATGTAAACGTCGAAATGTATTCAGAGTAAAATTGAAAATCACTGATAATATCGGTGTTTTAAGACTATTGGGAATCCCAAAAATTATCATTAAGTTTCTTATGACTTTCTAAGATAGTTTATCTACATAATATGGTACTTGTGCCTCATCATCATTAGAACTTAAATAAAATCTTTCACGTATTTATATCGCAAAATCTTTGATATATTTTCTTTTTAACTAACAATAATATTTAAATACTATGTGAAAAACATCTAAGTATCGTATTATAGAATAAATATAATATAATGTTACACAATAGTGCGCAAGTACCAATGCGCAATACCATTCGTAAATAAATTTCACTTAATGAAACTAGACCTATGTTTTCTTTCTAGAGCAGCGATAGTTATGAGCACTAATACGGTTACGGTCACGTCGGTTGAACTGGATACATTTAGCTCACAGGTTCTCAAACTTACTTTGTCTCTCGCCCGTATTTAGTATCACTTATTTTCTAGCGCCCCCCAAAATCTCCGCACTTTGGACACAGGTAATTATTTAACAAAATTCTAAAAAAAAGTTTAGTAATTTTGATAATTTTCTCAGTCAGTTTTCTAAAAGCCGTTCAATTGAAACCCACAACATGACGACGTAGCTAATCTATTCAAATATTATCAATACAAAATCTATGTTCAATCGGTTGGAGTCAACTGGCTTAATTCAGTTGCTAAGTTTAATTATATCCTATAACAATAAGCCGCCGAATACAATTACAAATTTCTCTAGGCTTTTCTCAGCTCCCTGTAAATTCCAGTGACCACAAGGGGGTGTTACCACCCGCTTTGAGAAACACTGATTTAGCTCAACATGGAATAGTTGATCCCGAGTCAGTCAGAACTACTCGTAGAATGTAACTTGTTGCGTGTTATCGGACTACTCTATAAAATTTTGCTTTTGCTCGACATAATAGTTGAAGAAGAAACAAGAAGCATTACAGTTCTAACACAAACAATTGTGACGTTGTAGTCGTAAAGCATGACATGGTACCTACTTATAATACTGTCTAGAATATCCATCTCTCACTTTTACTTAGCATACCTACTAAATTTATGCCTGGAAATTCCTTTGAAACGTCGTAGCATATACCTACTTAATGTAACAATCTTAAATTTTTCGAATTTATGTTTAATTTGAATAAATCACTTGTAGTATGTAATCAGCTGATAAGGGAAAACTGTCTAAAGATAAGCATTAAAGTTAAACGGCGAACTGGACGTATAATTCGAACAGGCGGGTTGACCTAGTGGTGGTGGGCAGCTAAAAGCGATATCGCTGCATAATGACGGTGGCAGGGAAGGTGGTCGCAGCGGCAAGCGGGCACCGTGCGTACAGTGCGCGCGCACCTCGCCATGCGAACACGTTCGCCTCATGGCGCGTCATCTGACGCTGCTAGCGTTGATCGCTTGCGCGGCGGCCGCACGCCGCTCGCCCCAACACTCCTCGGAAGCCTCGGATTCCGACCTAGACCCCTTCGCGCTCTGGGAAGACTACGACACATACGAAACGCCGCTTCCCTCGCGGTCCACCACAAAACCTAGTGCCAAAGTGATATTAAAGACCAAAGTGCCCACGCTAAACGTGACTATGAAAAACAAAAGTGAACTCAAAGGTAACGGCAAAGATAATAAAAACAAAATAATAAAAACAACAATTAATATACAAAGTCATACGAACTTTATAGTGACGAAGCGACCTGCGTTAACTGAATCGCCACTTGATCCGTTTACGCGGATTCCGCTACAATCTGTGGTAGAGCTTGGAGATCAACAAGTGTGGGTGGGCGATGCGATGCACAAGCCCACACGTAGTACAAAGAAACCGACAACTTCTCGTCGGCCAAATACTTCGCGGAAACCCTCAACGACGCGCCGCCCTCAACGAACTACCCGACGGCGGACAGTGACCACATCCCGGCAATCTACCGCGCGGCCCGTGCGTCACGTTACAAAAGCAACAAAGGCTCCATCGAACAAGAAGCCAACATGTCCACCAAAAAAGGCCTGGTGGCTCTCCTCGTTTTTTCAAGACAATAAAGCCCAGAAATCTAATAAGAAGCAAGTCAAAACAGGTTGGTACATAGTCAAAATGCATCCTTATTTAAAGTCTAAACGTTGTACATAGTTTTTTAGAAAATTAATATTTGAAAACAGAACCATAATATAATTTTAATTATCATTGTAACATTAAAACTAATAAGCATAACATAGAATAAAATTGTGACCTTTAAAATATAAAATGATAGATACCTACTTCATACTTAATTAAAGGAATTTAGTTTACTAATATAGTGTTTTCACTTCACGCTTCACTGGTCATATTTATGGTATGGAGACTAGTAACATAATTATTATAGAAACAAAACGCGATTACTTAAAAAATATAGCTTATGTTACTTCCATAGTTTAGAATCCAACGACACCTCATATTTTAAATCCGTCAAGCTGTTGGGCTGGAGGACATACCATAGAATGAGACATACATAAATGTTTGAAAAACATTACCTCTGCAGTCGGGTTTTTTTTTTTTTTATAATATAGGAGTAGTAGACGAGCATGCAGTCCACCTGATGGTAAGTGGCTACTGCCGCCCATGGACATCTGTAATCAACCCCAGATAGGAATAGATATTCCTACCTGAGGTCGGCCACAGATGCGCTGCTACCCTTGAGGACTAAGCTGGAACGCCTCGAAAAAGTATATCTCCCTTACCACACCCTTCAAAACGGAACACAGCAGCGCCTAACACTGCTATTATTAGGCAGAAATAGGTGTGGCGGTGGTGCCGCCGGAGTCCAACCACAAAGGGTTCTACCACCTTCATACCTTCACCTTCTACGGGTAAACACAATCCATAGAAATTGAACATCATGTTCATTAAAATTTATAACTTTACTCGTACGTGCTTTCTCAAATGTATCTAAAATAGATATCTTTATTGTGCAATAAATTCTGGTACGCACTAATCAAGGTACACACATACACACCACTCACATATACCATTCATTACGTTTTCTGATCCGTCAAATCGAAATAATTCTTAAACTGAAAATACTTTCAAAAACTTTGAATAGTACAGAAATGAACCAGCTCACATAGTTTATGCACATTAGATTATAATTATGTACAACATTTGAAATAAACACTGAACATTTGTTAAAGTCGGAATTGAGCACTACTTTCCATCTTGCTTGACGTCTAATTTTTCAGTCTAGAAATGTAGAATTATATTAAAATAAACATAAAAGTGGTGGAAGTGTTTTAAGCTAAAACTTCTGTTTCTAATTCTTGATAATTCTAAAATACACATAATACAATACATGTAAGAATAAACTATATATTGTTAATTTAAGTATTACGAGCAGATGAAAACTACAAAAAGTTAATATAGTAGTCAGAAATGAGAGAGTAGAAGCTCAGAACAATGTGCTTAGGTTATTCTTCCGAGAATAGAAGAAATGTTACTTTTAATCTATAATAATACTAGCTGACCCGGCAAACTTTGTGTTGCCATATAAATAAAAAAATGTTAAGGGTGAACAACCCTTATCACTTAAGGTTATATGAAAAAATAGATAGTAGCCGATTCTCAGACCTATTGAATAAGAATATAAAATTTGGTGAAAATCGGTAAAGCCGTTTCGGAGGAGTACGGTAACTAACATTGTGACACGGGATTTTTATATATACGAGTAAGATGTAAATAGTCAATAATAAAGCAGTTCCATACTATCTGTCTTCCTTTTGTCAATCGATTTTTTTCTTTTGTTTTTGGTACCGATAAACTAACTTAGTTTATCATTTTTGATTATGGTCGAATTTAGACTTCTAGGTCAGCACTATTTGTTTTTAATACACCGACACTTCATAATACACTTAACTTTTCAATCAAACTGATTGTAAATTTAAATAAAAGTTAACTACCACTACAATAGAGTGAAACGAATGGATATTTAATAATTCGAAACGCCTCGAATATAACTTGTTCCATTTTCATCATCTTCGCTATGTTCAGAACCGTTAAGGCACTTTTTGCACATTTACACGCTCGTCAAGTTATTACCGTTTAATCGACTAATGTTGTTTTTATAGAAAACATGATATTATGCATCCTAGGCTTCCATTAAATACAACATTATCATGTTATTATGTGACCAGTAAATTAAATTTATAATATTTAAATAAACTTTTATGTATCTTTAAAGTAATAAATAAATAATAGAAAAATGCATTTGGACGTGTACGCACCAACTAAATAAAATTACACGTCAACAAATATTCGACACCTAATAAAATTTAACATGTTTTATGATCTTACTGAATCTGTATTCATTTTAATACTGACTCATTTATTTCTGATCAAAACTGAAAAGGTGAACATCGTACAATACTTTATTTGGCTCTCCGTTGCAATTAGTTTCGTACTTACTACTTTGTTGTGTAGACCGCATGGAAGCAGTTAGTTACAATTAGTTGCTTACAATCCCATACCCTGATATGCGGAAGAACCACAAGTTCTTCCGTCAAATTTAAACGCTTTCAAAAATTATACTACTTGAAACAGACAACGAGCCAGGTGAATGAAAAAACGAAAACGGTTATGAAATAATTAACAGTTAATCTTAACAACGATTCTGAGCAGAGGAGGTATTACATGTAAGTTTGATAGGGCAGAAAAAAATGAAATGATAACTACTTACATATAAATATTAAATCTTATAATCCGTTCTGCTATGTATAAGGCGAAGAACACTTAAAGGCGAATTCGATTAGACTACTGTCCAATACTGGCCATGAGCCATTTAAGGCTAATGACGCCTCATCGTTAATTTCCGGTTAGCTCGATAGGAAATAATCAGACGACTATGAGGAAAATGTCTACGAGAATGTTGTATGTTTCTTAGTAGCATTTTTCACGTTGTATTCTAAAGAATTTTACCAAAGAAAGTAGGTGGCATATAGTGGTTAAATAAAGCAAAATTTTAGTTCGATAAATAAAGGAAAAGTTTCGACTTTTGCACTACAATCACACCAGTTTCTGCTTTATAAAACAATTTGGTTTGAAAAGTATTATAAGGGAGAACCACTTATATGAGGCGTTCCTACTTAGACCTCTAGGATAGCATAGCATCTGTGACCGACCTCAGGTAGGATTTTGATCTGAAGTGGATTGTAGATGTCAATGGGCAGCAGTTCACTTACCATCAAGTGGACTGCATGCTGGTTTGCTACTTGTATAATACCTATAAAACACTTTAATTACATCTAATTACTACTACTAGTAATTAGATAGATGTAGTTCTAGAAATTACATATTTATTACGGTGTCAAGTTATCTTTCCATTGACCTACTCATACACGCCCGTGAAGCGCTTATAGATTAGTAGACTATTTGAATTTAAGAGGATGGCAGCGTAAAAAATGAGGATTGTAATATTTTATGATGAACATTACCGTTCTTAGATTAGATTGTTATAAAAACAATCGTACAAAAGTAGTTTTTTGTATTAGAATGAGTTGATTCACAAGTTTGTCTTATTAACGCTTTGTTTGTGGTTTCACTACTGGAATAATATTATTCTATCATCGTACCATTTTATGACGGACATTAACATTCTTAGATAAGTTTGTTACTAGAAAAAATGTACCTAAGTATGTATGTGTACCTATGTATATTTTAACACGCTTTTATTAGCTTGGGTTGTATGTATATATGTAACGGAATCTTTGAACTCAATTTTCACAAAGTTCCACAACTCTGATTAATTTGAAACTTTACACACATATGACCAATGACAATGCAATAATTTGATAATAGTTTCCCATTATTCTTATTAGATAAATTAATACCCCAATTTATGAGTTTGTCACAGACTAAAAAAAACTAAAAAATTAAAATAAGTAATAGTTTAAAAAAATTAAAAAAAAAACACGTTTTTAATGCTAATCGAACTACAATCTTGACAATATTTTTTAATGACAAAGAATTTAATATCTATATTAAGTTATTAAAATAATAATTCAATTCAGAGTAAAAGGTTTGACTACCTTCACTGGTATAATAATACTAATAGTTACTAGTTTCACTGATGTAATAATATTACTCTCTAGTCTCTACATTGAGTTATAAGACTATCAATGGATTCTGATTCTATAGAGTACTACTTCACAAGTCAAATCTTCATTAATTATGAACTTCGTAATTCACTTGCGATCTTGTATATAATCGGACATGTAAGAAAAAATCTGATATAACAACACGAACCACTCTAGAACAATAAACACAGGCGTGTCTTAAACAATCGTACCTAGTTGGTGTCATTAGACAGTCGTTAAGACTTCCGAGAAACCGAGAGGCAACTGTTTCTTCAACACCACTTTACCCACTTGTACAAACCCGTGTCAAATAAAATATAGAAATGGATTATGTTTTTTGCCTACATTATAACGCATGTCTAAATCGCCAAGTGCAAGTCACATCAATGGCCAATCAATCAAACTAGCACAAGGTTCATTAATTTTTTAAGGTGAAAAGCATATGGAGGGTTCATTTAATTTTCGAAGTAAAACTTCTTTAGGCACATCGGGCACTCTTGGTATGCGGAAAACTTGCTGATCTCCCATGAGTCCATGACCATCTGGCTTAGATACATAATATACAGATGTGTGTTCTGAGATTTTTTAGTATTTAAGTATGTGATAGATATAGAGATATAACAAATATATGCATTATTAAAATTTAAAGTGTCTACTCATTACAGTTCAATTGATAAACCGAAAAGTATCGATTTTTAATATGCGAAACACATTTATTATTGAACGTTCTTTCTGTATTTATTGTCTGTATCTAGAAATTGAGATCCTTGTGATATACGGACTTACGGACATATAGCTTAGGCTGTGGTTTTAACCATTAAGTACAGAATCATAAAAAGGTAAATTCGTATTTTCACTTTCAGGTTATTCGAAAAAGAACCACATAAAAAGACATTGTGGACATTTCGTATGATTTGAACATCTATGACATGAATCCTAACATAGGCCAATCATTAAATACTATCATTGATGTGGAAACGGCTTACCACAGCTTTAGAAAACGAATGCAAAAATTACTGCAATCAAGGCTAAATTAGGTGTGACGGTGGTTCCGCACCAGTCAAACATTGGAATAGTGATAAATCGGGGATATTACGACTTTCATGAGCTTTCACAACTAACACGAAATAAACACTTACTTGCTATTTTACTAGGTACATCTTATTTTGTCCCTGTAG
Organism: Epargyreus clarus; assembly: GCF_041222505.1. Lineage (NCBI taxonomy): Eukaryota > Metazoa > Arthropoda > Insecta > Lepidoptera > Hesperiidae > Epargyreus > Epargyreus clarus. The sequence continues at coordinate 9,531,034 of NW_027332233.1, forward strand.
TTCCGGGACCAGAATAGGGCTACGGTATCCCCTGCCTGTCGTAAGAAGCGACTAAAAGGGGCTTTCAACCCCGTGTCGCTCCCACGGCACCGGGTACCTTTTGAAGGTTTCCCCCTCGAAAAGAAAAAAAAAAGGTACATCTTATTTTATTACATCTTCATTGAGGAATAAATCACATAACATTTTAATTACTTATTTATCAGACGCATTTAAGAATGGGAGGAGTAAATTCTAATTAAATCAATTAAAAAATTAACAGGTATAAAATGTAATTCACCTGATACGTCCAAACGACGATTTTGTGAAATAACACCAATTTGCCACTAAATTGACATAGGAAGATTAATTAATACCTTCATTATATCTCATTGATAATATTTTCATACATAATGAAAAGGCCAAGCTTTTCTTTTTTCCTGAATGTCGAGGATTTTCCACCATAAGTATGTATGTACGGCACTCAATGTTTGTCACATTCCAATATATGAGATATCTTTGGATTCGTTTAAATAGTGGGAGTGACTGTATTTGGGATAAGCAGTGATAGCCTAGTGGTTAAGAAACTCGGCCTCTCGATCGAGGGATCTGAGTTTCAAAACCAGGCAGGCAACCCACCTCTAATTTCTCTGCTGCTTCCTCTAAACTCCTGCTGCTTTATAAAGCGCAAGTGAGGCCCCACATGGAGTACTGCTCGCATCTCTGGGCAGGGGCACCACAATACCAACTTAACCCACTTGACTCCGTACAGAAACGCGCGGTGCGAATCGTCGATGACCCAGCGATCTCTGATCGGTTAGAACCCTTAAGCCTTCGGAGGGACATAGGTTCCCTCTGTGTGTTCTACCGACTTTACAATGGTGAGTGTTCTGAGTTGACCAACTGTTTGATCTGGTGCCTACGTCGCCTTTCCTTCATCGCACCACTCGCCGAAGGATGAGGTTCCATCCACATCAACTGGACCCGTGGCGGTCCTCCACGGTTCGGTTTAATAGATCATTTTTGCCGCGTACGTGCAAAATGTGAAATGAACTTCCTCCTGAGGTATTCCCTCAGGACTATGACATGGGGCTCTTCAAGAGGGGTGTAAAAAGAGCTCTCCTTCAAAGCCGGCGATGCATTGGCGACTCCTCTGGTGTTGCAAATGTCCATAGGCGACTGCTTTCCATCAGGCAGCCCGTCTGCCTTATCGTTAGGTTACATATAAAAAAAAAAAAAATTCATAGTTATGTGCGTATTAGAAATTAATTATCACTTGCTAAACGGTGAAGGAAAACATCGTGAGGAAACCTGAGAGAATACCTGAGAGAATTGTAAAAAAAAAAAACTCAAGGGTATGTGAAGTCTACCAATACGCACTTGGCCAGCGCGGTGGACTACGGCCTAATACTTCTCATTATGAGAGGAGGCCCTTGCCCAGCAGTGGGATAGTAATGGGTTGTTGATGTTGATGACTGTATTTATTATGAAAACGTATTATTTATAATATTGATGATATTATTTGAAGATTATAATAACTTGATAGTAGGTATTGAATACTTACATTCGTTCGAATCTATAGTGTCCACCGTACGAAGTATCATAGCGTTAAGTGCCATTTATACAAGTATGAAGCGTTTTGTTAATGCAAAAAGAAAGTAAGGATCATAAAATGGCCGTTAACATCACACTTGCGATAGACGAACGGAAAAGTTTTCTTCGGAATTCTACAAATTGTCACTGAAAGTTAAAGTAAGAATATCCAATATATATTAAGAAAGTATTTTTAACACGTGTTTTGAATGAAAGAAAGAGTAATCGTATAAGGATGTAAGCATGGTTTTTGATTGTTACTGGTATTTGCGACCGATGGTTGATTTGATTTGATTTGACCGTTGTCGGTCTTCGGTGGCTGACGATGAGCGGCGACCGTCGGTGGCATGGGCTGTCGCACGTAGATTAACTCCTTACGACTTATTTGTTAAAATATTGTAGTACACTTGTGGTAATTAATACACACACGTATTAGCTATGTGGTGACACGATGAGGCATACATTACGATGGGTTCAAAATTGATTAATAAATATTGTTTGTTCACAGGATTTTTCACAAAAGTATACCAGTGGTTAATGGGCTCGAAGTCATCGTGGTTCAGCGGTAACTGGTTTGATGAAGTTGAAGCAAAAACTTCCACCACCAGCACCACTACCACTCCAATTCCGCCAACAACCTCTACGAACAATTGGTTCCAAGACCTGCTCGATTCTGAAGAGAACGATGTTGCTGAATCTACGACTAATGCAAGTTAGTGATGTTTAACAATAATATGCCGTGTGGTGCCGGCTGCGAATAGCACCACTCCCTCTCTTCCCGTGGATGTCGTAAGAGTCGACTAAGGGACAAAAACCAGGAGATGGGCAGCAGCGTCTCTCTGTGAATTTACCACCATACTGCGGTCACCAACACGCACAGCCAAGCGCGGTGACAATGGCAACAACCCCCTAATGGCAGCTGCAACAAAACCCCGGCCCCCAGTCCCCGGCAGCCCCGCTATTCCTGGCTACGGTAGCGGTCACGGTTACGGCGGGGCAGGGGGTGCTAAGAATCTCCGGCAGAGATCGGGCTACCATAAACGACGACTGCTGCACCTGGCAACATATAACACCAGGACTCTGAGGAACGATGAGAAGATATATGAGCTGGAAGAAGAGATAGGCAAGTTAAACTGGAGTATTATAGGGTTGTCTGAAGTCCGAAGACAGGGGGAGGACTCGACGATCCTAAAATCCGGTAACTTGCTCTATCACCGAGAGGGCGAACATCTGTCCCAAGGTGGTGTCGGGTTTATCGTCAACAAATCCCTCGTCAACAACATAGTGGAGATCAAGAGTGTGTCGCCAAGGGTAGCATACCTTATACTCAGAGTATCTAAAAGATACTCGCTGAAGGTCATACAGGTATATGCGCCGACATCGACACACTCCGACGACGAGGTTGAGGTTATGTATGAGGACATATCAAAAGCCATACATACCTCAAAATCGTACTTCACGGTTGTGATGGGGGACTTCAATGCAAAACTAGGTGTCCAATATGGCGATGAGTCGAAGGTGGGGCCTTTTGGATTTGGTCGTCGGAACCATCGAGGCCACTTGCTGGCTAACTTTTTGGAAAAGGAAGGATTCTATATGATGAACTCCTTTTTCAAGAAGAAGCCCCAGAGGAAGTGGACCTGGATGAGTCCCGATGGTACTACCAAAAACGAGATTGACTTCATATTGGCGGACAAACGGCATATATTTAACGATGTCTCTGTGATCAATAGGCTTAAAACCGGAAGCGATCACCGGATGGTTAGAGGCACGTTAAATATCCAAGTCAAGCTGGAACGGTCCCGCCTTATGAAGTCGATACTTCGTCCAACACCTTGCCAGGTCCAGGGCTCTGAAGACTTTCGACTCGAGCTCGATAATCGTCTGCGATGCCTAGAACGTTGCGTAGATGTTGACGATATTAACACCAAGTTGGTAGAAACTGTCCGTGAGGTGGGGTCGAAGTATTACCAGACCGCCTCCAAAAGAGCAACTCAAAGGCTCTCAGCCCATACACTCGGACTTATGGCAGAGCGGCGGGCAATGTGTGTGCAGTCTCCGGCTTCACTGTCTAAGTACAGGCGGCTCAACGCACAGATCTTTAATAGAATGCGACACGACTTGCGCCTCTCTAATGCTATTCGCATTAAAGAGTGCATTGAGCGAAATAAAGGCTCCAAAGTCTTCGCAAGGGATCTGCGGGTTGGGCAAAGCTTGCTGACGCAGCTGAGGACGGATGCCGGCACCACAGTTGCCACGAGGCCTGAAGTTCTGAGAGAAATTGAGAAGTTCTTCGGACAGTTATATACCACTTCGCGTGCGCCTCTACGACCTGTCTTTGACAAGCGAGCCACGCTAACCCGGCACTATACCGAAGATATCCCGGACGTCAGCCTTTACGAGATAAGAATGGCCCTCAAACAGCTCAAAAACAACCGAGCCCCTGGCGAAGACGGAATAACAACGGAACTGCTAAAAGCAGGTGGCAAACCGATTTTAATAGCACTCCAACAGCTATTCGATTCCGTCATTAGCCAGGGTATAGCACCGGAGGCGTGGAGCAAAAGCGTGGTGGTACTGTTCTTCAAAAAAGGCGATACGTCTTTGTTGAAGAACTACAGGCCCATTGCGCTTTTGAGCCATGTCTACAAAGTGTTCTCGAGGGTCATCTACAATCGAATAGCTCGCAGGCTTGACGACTTCCAGCCTCCCGAACAAGCCGGCTTTCGAAAAGGCTTTAGCACCATGGACCACATACACACGCTGCGGCAGGTGGTACAGAAGTCCGAGGAGTACAACCTGCCGTTGTGCGTGGCTTATGTGGACTATGAGAAAGCCTTCGATTCTATCGAGACGTGGGCGGTATTGGAGTCACTCCAGAGGTGCCAGATCGACTATCGATACATCGAAGTGTTGAAGTGTATGTATAAGGCAGCCTCAATGACGATCCGATTACACGACAGAAGTACGAACCCCATCCAAGTGCAGCGAGGTGTGAGACAGGGTGACGTATTGTCTCCAAAACTGTGTACCGCTGCACTGGAGGACGTGTTCAAACTGATGGAGTGGAAAGGATTCGGCATCAACATCGATGGCGAATACATCACTCACCTTCGATTCGCAGACGATATCGTCATCATGGCGGAGTCGCTGGAGGACCTCAATACCATGCTCAATGACCTCTGTGACGCCTCTCAACGGGTAGGTCTTAAGATGAACATGGACAAGACGAAGATCATGTCTAACGTCCATGTCACACCCATGCCGGTCGTTGTAGATGGCGTCACACTCGAAGTTGTTGACGAATACGTTTACCTGGGACAGATAATCCAGATGGGTAAGTCCAACTTCGAGAAAGAGGTCACTCGTAGAATCCGACTCGGTTGGGCAGCGTTCGGGAAATTGCGTGACATCTTCTCATCCAAGATACCTCAGAGCCTGAAGTCGAAGATGTTCGAGCAGTGTGTGTTGCCAGTGATGACGTACGGTGCCGAGACGTGGTCTTTCACTGTGAGCCTTATACGAAGACTCAAAGTCGCTCAGCGAGCTATGGAGAGAGCTATGCTCGGTATTTCCCTACGCGACAGAATTCGTAACGAGGAAATCCGTAGGCGAACGAAAGTTACCGACATAGCTCTCAAAATAAGCAAGCTGAAGTGGCAATGGGCTGGCCACATAGTTCGCAGGACCGATAACCGGTGGGGTCGGAAGGTCCTCGAATGGAGACCACGTCTCGGCAAAAGGAGTACAGGACGCCCCCCGACCAGGTGGACTGACGACCTGAAGCGGACGGCGGGAAACCGCTGGATGCAGACGGCCCAAGACCGGTCGGAGTGGCGCAGACTAGGGGAGGCCTATGTCCAGCAGTGGACCAGTAAAGGCTGATGGATGAATACGCAGTGGGGAAATGAAGTACGATCCAGACCTACCGTAGTATTCTTGTGGATGTACCGGTGCCCAGCAGTGAAACATAAAAAGAGTTATAAAATAAAGTGTAATAGATTATACTGTTTATTTAAATGATGCAGCAAATTTCCGCTTTTGCAGAGCGTTAGTGCATACGTATTCTAAATAATTTACTTTTATTGTAAATACTTATTGCAATTTATATAAAAGCTCCGGAAGAACTGCAGCGATACATCATATTATTTATTTTAATGATGCACCAATGTCTGGCTTGTCGACAAAGGTGTTCTTAATCATGCTACTTAGATTTCTAAATATTTTTCAGTTTTTAAACAAGTTCTGAATTAAGTCTAACGAGACACGGCTTTGTAAGGCATGATTACCTCCTTTCTTGGAAGGTCACAGTGCAATGTTAGACGGCAGACTACTATTGTTTAAATATGTGTGACATTAGAAAGGTCACTCAGCAACATATCTCTATTTATCTATAATAGATATTCTTTATCTTGCTACTATATTTATCATCATTAATTTTTCTTATTTCACTTAGATAAGAAACCACCAAAGAAAGCCGCGAAGAAAAACTATAAAGGCTATCAACTTCTGAGAGCATTTCCCGACACGCAGTGGAAAATACGTGCGCTACTAGAACTTCAAGAGGATAGCGAAGGATCGGGCTTGTTGTGGTGGACCGCACCTTCGCTCAACGGCTCCACAGATCTCCTTGTCCCTCCAGATCTCTTGGTGGATGTCAAAGACCATTTGAAATCATCCATGATCGAGTTTGATGTCATTATATGGGACTTGCAAGTAAGACTGACTTAAATGTATTGTGTACTATTAGGTACTCTATGCAACAAATTAAATTGACGCGTTTGTGATTTTAATTTTTAGAGTTTGTGATTTTTAGGTTCATATTTATCTATTTACACGCGACGCGACGCGACAAACATAAAATCCTATTTTATTACAAGATTTTTTTGTTTTTAATGGACTTAGCTTAAAAATCGTTATGTATTTTGCGAAACAGTTTTTTCGCCAAAATTATCAAGAGTTTAAGTATTAAAATTGATAGAGTTACGCGCGGTAAATTTCACTCGAGAAAACTATTATTATTATTTTATATTATTTTACTATTCCTCTATTCTATTCTAGAAGGCAATAACGTACGAAAATCCCAGGCTCTCGAAGAAGCAAAGACTAGAGCTGGAACAATTACGTGGACATCCAATGACGTGGCGACGGTACCATCGCTATGCAGACGTCCTCCGATATTTGGAATACCTCCAACACTCGTACACTGATGTTGTGGAATTGGTGCCTCTCGGTCATTCTTCTGAAGGACGCCCATTAGTAGCTGTCAAGGTAGTGTATATTATTCTTGTACGGAAATGGAAACGTGAATTTATCTTTTTTTATACTTAAACTTCGTGCTAAGATAGACGGGTTGCCCGATATAACATAATCTCCTCCGGCTATGGACAAGAGCAACATCGATTCATCTTTCTTGATTCCAACAAGGAACAACAATTGCCTTGACCACGTTTTGTTAAAAGCTAACACCCCCTCTGTTACATTGGTTATTGACTCTTTAATAACAGATCACGCACCCATTGTATTTTGTTGTAGTCTAACCAATAAAACATCTAAATCTGCCCTAAAAAAAACCTTAATTAATGAAGTTGCATGTGTGAATGAGATTGAGAAGACTGATTATTCGTTTATAATGGCTATGACTGATGCTGAAAGTGCTGCTAATGCCCTGGTTAATAATATTATTTCTATTATAAATACGCATTCACGATCAGTGTACATCCCTAGTAAAAATAGAATCATCAAGCCGTGGATAACCCCCGGGTTATTACCATGTATTCGAAATCGAGATCGTTTGCATAAATTAGCGAAGAAAGATCCAGACAACCATACAGCTAGACTAACTTATACCCGGTATAGGAATTATTGTACAAATTTACTAAAAAAGATAAAACAGGCTTACGAACGTCTAGAATTTCAGAAAGTAAAAAACAACCCCAAGGCTACTTGGAAATTAATAAAGAACACAGTTTTCCTAAACAATAAAACGACGTCTGCTACTGATTTATTACAGATAGATACGAGCCCCGCTCAGTCCGTTGATACTGTCAATAAATATTTCAGCACAATCGGTACTGACCTAGCCAATAAATTTGTCACATTGCCTCAATATAAGACTCCGTTACCCCAAACCAAATCATGGCTCAATTCTATGGCTTTAATAAGACTATGACTATGACGAAGTCGAACGTACGATACTAAATTTGAAAAACTGTGCTTTGGGTTGGGACCAAATATCGGCATCTCTGCTGAACTCGGCTAGTACATTCAATATCCTATCAGAGACTCAGTATGGCGCTCGTAATGGAAAGTCTACTGAAGACTCTGTATTACACCTTACTAACACTATTATCAATAATTTTAATTCAAAATTTAAAACAATTGGCATATTCTTGGATCTCTCTAAGGCATTTGACACCGTCTCTATCCCCAACCTCCTAAAAAAGCTAGAACGCATAGGTGTACGCGGACTTGTTCTTGAGATTTTTAGAAGTTATCTAACGAACGAACGAAAACAGCGCGTCAAAATAGAAAATTATTTGAGTTCAGACTTATCTTTATGTTATGGCGTCCCGCAAGGTAGTGTCCTTGGGCCGACATTATTCCTTATTTATATAAATGACCTCTGTGATTTGGCCATAAAAAATTGCAAAGTTTTAGCTTACGCGGATGATACTGCTCTCTTTATCCATGGTATCACTTGGACTGAAGCTCGTATCTATGCTGAAGCCGCATTGAGAACGATTGTGGGTTGGTTGGATAATAATATGCTCACCATAAATTTAAGTAAAACTACCTTTACAACATTTTCTGCCAGTGCATCTTCTTTACCAACCGAACCCATCACTATCGCTGCTCACCGATGTAGAGGTGACGAAATTGGCTGCACCTGCACGAGGCTAACAAAGACTGAGACTGTTAAATACCTTGGAGTGCTAATAGATCAATTAATGACCTGGAAGCAACAGGTCGACGTTACAGCTTCTAGATTAAGAAAATTAATTTATATATTTAAGATGTTGAGGAGTATTACTGACGAGCAAACACTCAAGACAGTATATTACTCTCTGGCACAGTCTGTTACGACTTATTGCCTTTCAGCCTGGGGGGGAGCTGGAAAAACCAGTTTCCTCCGATTGGAGAGAGCGCAGAGAGCAATTTTAAAGGTGATACATTCAAAACCTATTCGTTTCCCTACAACTGAATTGTATGCAATCTCCAAAGTATTGTCAGTTCGCCAATTGTTCATTCGGCAGATTTTACTCCGTAAACATTCTAGTACCCCCTATGTTCAAGCAAACAGTGGCTCACGGCGCGCCGTTCGCATACTCAATACTAGCAGATGTACTAGTGCACTGGCAAGACGTCATTTTGACTACCTTGCAACTGTTTTATACAACAAAGTAAACAAAATTCTACAATTATACCCGCTTAGGTACGAGGAATGCAAATCAAAACTGTCGGAGTTCTTGCAAAACTTAACATATGATGAGACTGAGTCACTTATTTCTAACAACTAAACATGAGACGCACATACACTCACCCACACCCACAAACACACACACACACACACACTTACAACATATACAAAACACACGTACACCACATCTGCGTTGAACGTTGTCATAGATTTAAGATGCATGTAATTGTATTTTTGTACTTGTTTTTGTAATTAACCTTTAATATTCTTTAATTTAATTTTATTTCTATATTCCGAGGTGGGCGTAAATAGTGGCGACACAGTTTATACTATTGCCGCTGTTTACGACAATATCATTTGTAAAACTGTTTTTGCTTGAAATAAATCTTTAAAATCTTTAAATCTGATTCCTGAGGCCAAAACAGTCTTATGCTTTGACTTCTCATTACAAAATAACTCAACGCTCTAATCTTGTACTTTTTAAAATTGTGCAGGTATCGCTACCATCAAACGAAACACAAACAGTCAGTTTAAACACCAAAGGTCAAAAGAAGAAATGGAAGTTACGATCTCATATGAAGCCTGCAGTGTGGCTTGAAGGAGGAGCACATGCCCGCGAATGGATAGCACCAGCGGTTGTGTCTTGGATGTTACATACACTCGTTGAAGGTGAGAAGGGCCTAGACATTAGATTAAAAATATGTTTCAAAACTAAAACCCGAGTATGAAAGTAATAAAAAACATCAAACAAGAAAATAATCTTATAGATTACTATGAACATTAGTTCACATTATCCTTTATTTATGTTTGCCTCGGCACGTGTTTGACATGTTTTATGTCTGCATAAGAGGTTATTGACGGTCAAACTCTGAAAGTCGCTTCGTATGGCAAAATAAGTCACGTCGTTTGAATTAATACACAGAGTCATGTTCCACCGTTTAAGCTGTTGTGTAAAAGGCAAAGTTTGTTACTCTCTTCACAGAAAGTAATTATTTCCAGTAGATAGACACAACAATAACAACATTCGCGAGGCATCATAATTGCACATGAACGAGAGAAAACCATAAAGCATATTTTATGGTCTAAGAGCTGTCTACATGTTTTCTATGTGCGTCTGCTTTTTAATTAAAATCGTTACATTGTAATGATATAATTAATATTTGATATATACGGGCATGCCGATTTGTCTGTTGTTTTTTTTAATATAAATTATTAATTAAAAAAAATTAGTAGAGTCCGATTTTTTAAAGCTGTACTCATTTGATATTTTTTTACTTTTTAACAAAAAATATCGAATTTAGATATTTCAGTCCATTAAGTATTGAGGAGGTAATCTTAAGTCCTGTTTTTACTATAAGTTTGTAATTTATTCCAAGACCACTTACCTAGACGTTACTTATTTTAATCTAGGAAAAAATAAAAATAATTATTCGTAAATAGTTCAAAAGTAAAGAGTACAAATAATTCTTAGCACGGCATAATGTCAAAACACAAACTTTAGGTCATGTTGTAGTAATTACGTCTCTATGAAGTTTTCCTTGCCAATACTAGGCTAAAAGTAAAAGTGAGAGCATTCCTATTTTAGCTAACGATCACGGTTGTTTCCCTCGCAGGTCCCGACCTCGAGATGCTCAATATGGCCGACTTCTACATTTTACCAGTTCTAAACCCGGACGGCTACGAACACTCGCACACACACGACCGACTCTGGAGAAAAACTCGTTCACGCGTTTCCGATAACTCCGATGATTATTACACTGGATGGTGAGTTTTACTTTACAATATAACTAAATAGACTCCCAATGTAATGAATTAACTTGTAAAATTGATGATTAATTTGATTGATATATAAAGAATATAAATATGTGTGTAATATACATAGGAAGACGCAAATGAACATTTTATTTATATCATCAATGTCAGTTTGTTTAAATTGCTTAAATAGATGAGTAGTTTTATAAACATTTATTTATCCTTAATGCGTATCTTAATAAAAAAATATTAAGGTGACAAAAAGTTACATAGAAAATAACAGCGAATTTGGCAAGGCTGACACATTTAACTGTTTAAACCGGATGTCTGCTATCTCAAAGTTAAGGCTCTGAGAAAGTCCAAAGGTTTGTTAAACATCCTACTCCCATAACTGTACCTTTCTTATCATTCAAAACACACGAAAACGTCTGTTATTCTTGTAAATACAGTTGTTTTAAATCAAAACACGTACCTACCCACTCGTATTATCCATATAGGTAATCATATGTGTAAATATAAACTTACTATAAACTAAAATAACAGTTCAGTAAGTTGCCATTTTAGGTTAAGTTTTCTCTTTAAAAGAGATAAACTCAACTGTTTTTTTTTTGTCAAACAAAATGTATATGTCTACAATTTTTTGTTATCTTAATGTTAACAACGCGACTTGGATTGATTTGGATTGAATCATCGCGCGATTGGAATAATTCTGTTCTAATTTGGCCATGGATGAGCCGTATGATCATATATAGCCGTTATGAGATTGCTCATTATGGTAATAACATTTAAACCGTTTCCAAAAAGGGAGAATGTTTCGTAGTCACACTTCGTTACACGTAGATTAGAATCTGCGAAATGGTTTTAAATTGGCTTTTTATAAATACAGTAGGTAGTAGGAAATAGAAAAAGCGATATTACTTCTGCTCGATGTTGAATGCTGTAGAGGTCTACATACAAACAAACATCCTTATTATTAACTTAGAAAGAATGTAGTACCCACGTCATGAGCTTGTGTCCTAGCCATCTCTGGAACACAAAAAGTATTGTTTTGGAAAAAAGCGTAAAAGTTGTGACGCGTCAAAATTTAAATGTTTTTAGCTTTATTGTGGAGGCCCCTGTCTTGTGGAGACCTAGTGTTAATGGCCCAGTCTGCTCTCCCCTAAATCTGGCTCTGCTCACAAGCTTGCTGCAGGTTTATTAAATGCAGTGTGCTAATTTCATGAAATCAAAAAGTTTCGAAGAAAACGTTTTGCTAAAATGTTATTCTGGTTATTTTACTTTAAATTAAGAGTAATTAACTTAATTTTTATCCAGGTTACCATGGAACTGGGGCCAGACAGATTGCGTCGGAGTAGACGTGGATCGCAACTGGGATTACCATTGGGGAGAAAAGGATTCATCTCGTGATGCCTGCTCGGAGAACTACGCTGGACCACATCCCTTCAGTGAACCAGAGACCCGCGCAGTCTCTAATTTCTTGTCTGAACGTAAAGGGCAAATAAAGGTATAAAATATAATTTTAACGCTGAATTTCTCATATATCTCATTGCTTGCAGGGAATCTTAGAGCTATGATAAGATCTCTAAGACTCCTAGGTAAGTTTAGAAAGCGTTTATTTAATGTAAAAAAATATAGAATCCTACGATTAAATCCTACTTCAGTAGGTACACGTGATAAAATTAAGTCACAATTTTAATATCTTAATTATTATTTTTATCTTACGATACAGTTATAAATTAGATTCAATTAGAGCGAACTTATTACGTGGTTGTACTGTATTCTAATTACGTTACACGTTAAATTAATTTAATTTACATAAACTATTTTTTTCATATCTTCTTTTTCGTTTTATATTATTTCTTTATCTTTATACAGTCAGTATACATACATTAGATTTCATTTTTAGAGCAACAAAGTTGTTTAGCCGTTAGTGAAGATAATTATTAATTTTAATATCATAATTGATTGCAAAAATTTTAACAATTACAAATTTATTAATTTTTAAACAGTTAAACACTATCTACTCATCATTAATAGTCGTAAATTTATGTTAATAATTTCGCAAATCGAATTGGTTATACTAGGATCCAAAATAATGTCAATGATGGATGTTCCAAAAACACTTTATAAATATTTTTATTGTAAATATATTTTAACAATCATTCGACACAGATTTCTCTGTAAAGAGCATTCCGTCTAGCGAGTTTTTATAATATAATACAAATTATAAATATAAAAGATTATTGAAAAATCGTTTCTCATTGTTAATAATTATCTCTTTTCTGTTTGTTGATAATTGCACATGATAATTTTGGAGTAGATGTAATTAATTAATTTTAAAAATTATAATCATAACTGGAATAAGTGCTTCTGGCACTTAAACAATTAGTGTTCTGCAGAAGTGGCTAGTTTTTGGTTTTGACACGACAATGCTATTCTATATTATGGTGGTAATTTGGATACATTCTGAACTTTTCCCTAGGCATATTCTGTATAACTGTTTTACGGAATTAGGTAAATATTTTAAAACGTCCTAAGACACAAGAGCTTTTTTTAAATTCGAGTAACTTATTACATGAAACTTTACATTAATTTTAGTCTAAATTTGTTACGGAACACTATGAATTTTAACTATTGAAACATCTTATTATATAGACTTTATAAATGGGTACAAAAAATGTAGACTTTCTGAAGAAGATACTTTCACAATTGCATTTAATATGACTAGCATTTTTATATACATAATATTTAGGCTAAGAGCATAACATTATTGACCGATTGTTCATTTCACGGCGTTAAACAGGCAAGGTCTTAAAATGTAGTAACTAGTAGGGCAGAGCCCGATCAGGGCATCGCGCTTGGAGGACTCCGGTTGTGTTCCCTCGGAGATCCCGGAGTTCTCCAACAAGCGTTGAGGACGGCCACCGGGGGGGTTTTAGTGCGGTAAAAATCCCACATAACCCGGCGTGGCTCCCACGTCGTCGACTACCTTTTGAAGGTTTCCCCCTCGTAAACAAAAAAAATAAAAAGGTATGTAGTGTGTACTACTGTACCTACTGATGGTAATGTGAACTACCTATTTAATGCGTAAATCACAGTGTAGGCAAACAATAAAAATAAACCTATCGAGTATGATTGTTCTGATGCAAAGGATTGCACAATAGAATATTATGCGTTTTTTATCCATCCAAATAAAAGTACTCAAATAGTTCTGAAAGTAATTAAGTAAACTTAAAATATATTTACTTAAAAGTGATATTTGCTCTTATTTACCAGATCTTTAATAGATAGGTAGGTATTTGTCGTGCTCAAAAATTGATAATTATCGAAATTAAACCAATAAAATGAAAAGTGCTAAATAGAACCTAAGCTTTATTATTTTGTGTAACTATTTAAAAGCCGTTCTAATGATATTCTACACAATGCTCCTACATAATAGTAGAATACACAATACAATATTAGGAGTTCTGTATCAAGCGAAAGTCTCGTAAAGCTTTGTATACGCTGTAAATGCTCGTTTTATATAAAAGAAATAGGTATGAATGCACTTTCAAAGTGATCTTTTTAGCAATTCATCACTCGTTTAGAACTGAGGTAGACCGCACACCGCATGGCGTTGGAAATTGCGACGGAACACATGGTATTCGCCCACGTCGTTACTTTCGAAGACTTTTAAAGTATATTAGATACTTTCGAAGGCATTTTGAACTTTATAGATAATACCGGTATTGCAACTTCAGGAATATTAAGACAATTTTAAATCTTATACTTATGTGTATACAACTTACGACAAAAGTACGTGCATATTTTATGTTGTTTTTCCTTCTTTCTATTTTGCCCTTCTTACGGTATAAAGGTATAAATTTCTAAATGAACTTAGATATAATATACATTTTTTTATTTCTTCTTGTTTTCTTCATATTGAGTGCCTTTCACACTAATGATCATATTTTTTTATATAAAACGGTGTAGGTAATCTCAAAATAGTCGTATCCTTGTATAATTAATAAATATTCAAACAAATAATTTATAAATGGTTACAAGAGATCCCCATTTATTTTATTCTTTATCTCCAAATAATTTAATTCAATGATATTTTGCTTGTACCTGCCTACCTATACTTAGATCATCTTATTACGTTTTCTTTTATATAACAATATACACCTAATATCGGAATTTCTCTTATATGGGAATTACGATTTTTTTATTATTTACTTAATTGCAAGGCACCCCTTATACAATTAAATTGATAAACAACAGTGGCTCTTACTCCATTAATGCATCATAAATTTTATTAATATTCTCATCAATTATCCCGAATTATATTAAAAGAAAATTAGTTTTGAAATAACGATGAATTAAGGAAAACGTCAATCGCTGAGACAGAATCAATCAAGGTACTAGTTTTCAATTTGAGAAAGTGACATGATAAATGAGCATATTTAATTAAATTATTATATTTTCAATATTAAAAGGACTTTCATAGCGGGGTAATATTTTTGTCGCCTCATATATTATTTGTCGGTTGTCGTTTATAACAAGCGGATATTGATGTTATGTGAGGATAATCCATAAATTAAAAAATTACAGTAATTTCAAATTGTTGTATAGCTGTTGTAGTTCACAGTAAGTTAAATATTAAAATTTAAATGAATAATTACAGACTAATATAGTCCGCGCCAAACTGCTAGTCCGCTCTGAAGTTGTTGCGAGCAGATGTAGTCATACAATTAGCTATGGCGACGCGATTCATCTCTATATTTGGAGCGGACTAGCAGTTCTACGCGAACTATACGTACCTATCTATTAAAAATACCCGTGGTTACAGTATAAGATTTGTATGGAGCAAGATACACTTGTTGTTGTACCTACAAGTTAAAAACTTGTTACGGTAAATCACACTCCGGTACTTTTCCATAATCGCATATAAAGTGTCTACGGTATTTCCAATTAGAAAGCATACAAACATTTAAATTGTAGAGTATTTTTTGTTCATAGTACTCGGAATGTATAAAGTAGTGATGTCATAATTTATAGCCACGTCTTTTAATGGTTCGATACCCTTTCTTGATCCTGTATCTCGGGATCAGAATAGGTATAGGGTATCCTCTGACTGTCGTAATAGGATAGTTAGAAAATATAAATATTTCATATTGTTACGTACGAGTAACTTATAATTGTATTCGTTGCATACAAATCCTATGCCATGCCATTCCTGCAGTGCGCGCAGATTCTATGAAGTCCGAATACAATAAATGTTTTTAGCTTATATTGCTTAGTTATGATATGATAGAGGACAAACATCTGTAGGTGGTAAGTACCACAGTGTGGGTGGTACGGAACCCTTTATGTGCGACTTTGACTCGTACTGGGCCGATTTTATTGTGCGCTATTCTAAAGTATTTCATGTATTATTTTTACTGTGCAGGTTTACATAACGCTTCACGCGTATTCCCAGGCGTGGTTGGTGCCAAGCTCGCATACAGTGGCGCCGTTTCCTGACGAGGGTGTGCTTTTAGAAATGGGCAAGCTGGCCACTGCTGCCCTAGCAGATCTGTACGGGACTAAGTATCAAGTAATTTGCATTCTTGTTGTAATATGTTAATTTTCTCGTTACATTACTATAAATCAATTTTGTATTTTTTCCCATCTATTTAAATGTGCTATGGCCAGGTCCCAACCACTAGTAAAAATAAAAAGCAATTGGTTTGTGAAAGAGTACTCCCAAGACGACGGCGACGAAGGGATTTCTCTCAACTCGAAAGTTTATACTGTAAAGAACAAAACCAATAGAAACGAATACACATAATAAGCATATTAATAAAGATTAAGATAAATCCCACCCGATACGGCACGAGGTTATCGATTCAAAGGGCAAACTATATTTATAGTGTATAGAATATAATTAAATTGTTTATGATAAATTGTTACAAAACTTTGTTGCCAACATAAAATAAACGCATAATCCTCATCACGATTACCATCGTGTTGTTAATGCATTGGACTTTTGAGACTTATGACTACATAATTACCTATAAGTTTTGTTTCATCGTAACATTCGCAATCCACCTAATCCAAATATATTTTTCTCTCAATCTACAAATCCTCACGGCACTTGCAATCGCGGTTACGTACAGCATTAAGTGTAATTCTAATTATCTACTGTGTTCCCTTACAGGTGGGCTCAGCTGACGAGATTCGGCAGCCGGCATCGGGAATGTCCCACGACTGGGCAAAAGCTAGGGCCGGAATCAAGTACTCCTATCATGTAAACTTGCGGGATTCCTACGGACCATACGGCTTTCTCTTACCAGGCTCGCAAATCGTCCCTACCGCTCGGGAAACGTGGCAAGCTGTTAAAACAATCGTTGACAATCTAACGCCTGGTGTATAATTTAATTGTTAAAATAATGGTAAACATTTATGATGAAAAGGCAAAGATTTTGATAATAACACCTATTTCTGTTTCAAAGATGTGGCAATAAAGAGACACTTGAAGGAGGTGTTACAATTAGACTTAGGAGTAACAACTCATCTGTGTTCAGTGGTTACCCCCAGGTAGAACTCAGATGTCTATGAACGCAGTAGCCACTTACCATCTTACCACTACTTTTGTAGCATAAAAATAACTTTCTAATGATTAGTTTAAAAATATTAGCAGACATGAACAAAATAATGCATTTAAAATGTTATTAGTATGTAGACCTATGAGGTGTAGTCTATAAGCTGTTTTTAATTGCTCAATATTAACCTAAGTAGTATTTAAGTGTTGGAAAATATACTTTGAAACTGACCTGTACTTGTTGACTTTGTTTTAAATGTCTCCCATTGTTCTGAACTGAATCTGAACGTTCAAAATATAGGTAAAATATACGAGATGGTCAACATCGAGAGAACCGCGGAGTATTAACCGCTGGGAGTCTGGCATAACCCTCTGTCGCCCACATAATTGAAGTACGTCCATGACGGATTTCCTTCGCGGGAAAAGGGATTATAACTTACAGCTCTAACTTCTCCAGAACCTATTTGCAAGAGACCTTGATTATATTAATGTTTATTTTAAATAGAATTACAATATATTTATAAATAATAACTTATACGAAATAGAATATTTCCTCTTATAACACATACCCTTTGTTCAATATACTAAATCTAGGATACTTTTACATAAAACTATTTGTTACCAATTTTTCGGTTACCTGTTCTCTTTGAGACACAAGAGAAGACGTCATTTTCCCTTGAGCTTGTAACTTAGTTGGCATCATAATGTAATACGCCTTGATCTTATACCTGTCAGCTTATTTTGAAAAATTTGAAACTTTACAATTGACAACTTCAAAATTGACATTGGCAAAACAGCGGTCAGCCGTCAATGTCAACAATATTTTGATTGTTGCTAAAAATCAATACAAATATTGCATACGTTTTTAACGAATAAACGTAAATAAAGTGATAAATACATTTTTGAAGTTTAAGTACCATTGTAAAGCAAAATGACTGCACCACCGGCATTTTACTCAAGAGATTTATCTCCTCCCGGTTCGGTCGATCAGTTCGACGCATCTGTAACATCATTGCTAATAGGCTTGGGTGGCGAAAAGTATGTCGAGATATTTAGGTAAGTTCACTTTAAAAAATATCTTTGATACTTAGCAACGCAGTGAGAACATCAGACAATCTTACAGAGACATCAGTTTTGATAACATTATTTTTATATTATAAGGAGCTGCAGGCAATTCATTAGACTGTTAAATGGCCACTCCCGCCCATAATATAATAAAACCCAGATATTATTAATGTTCTGTCTGAAGTAGGCTCTACAGATGCATTGCAACCCTTAGGAACCCTTAATATAAGTGACTCTCTTTTACCCTATTACCTATTACACCCTAGAAACCAGAATACAGCAGATATTAACACTGTTATTATAAGAAATGGATTGGTGTGATTACAATTGAACCATTCAGTATTCTACAACCTTTAACATACATTATACTTGCCAAATCTAGCTTTTTACTTGAAATATTTGCAAAAGATCACATAATTGTTAGATTTAAAATTCTATCCCTGTTAAAACATTTGGTACTCACAATATCAGCACATGTAATACAATAATCAAGTTAATTTTGTAACTTTAAAACACTCCCGTAAAGTTTACTCTATGTTGCATACTAAAGGTTGCCTTCCAGGCTCCAGTAAACATGTGGTATACATCATATATCACCATTTTAGGAGCCGTAATATTACACAAGAAACTCTAATGGAGTTAACTGAAGATGATTTGGCTAAACTGGGTGTGGACGATCCCCATATTAGAGCCACAATTACCAGAGAGATAAAGAACTTCCCCGTCTATGAACAAATAAATTTCAGGTAAGGTGGCAATAAATTATGTGTTGGTATTAATTAGTATAGCCATTTTCGTCAACAACAACTTTACTGTCCAACAGCTTGGCATTTGTCAATGTTTTATAATAAGAAAGGTTTACCCAGACATTGGCAACCTGTTGCCCACTATCCCCTTGTTGAGACCCTGAACATAGAAAAGTTCACACATGGGCCCTTAAATTGAGAGGTGCACTTTAAAAAAATTAGGCTATTACTGCTTACTTAACACGTTTACCGCCCCAAACGTGTCTGTGCGTTTATTACACTAACTCTGTGTGCCCTATACGCGCATGCGAGTGTCAAAACAATTTCCTTATTCCTATACCCGAGTGCCCACGGCGCGATAGTGAGCCCATTGTTTGTACCAAAAACGCACAGACGCGCCGAGGGGCACCTCGAAATGATTTTATTGCTTTAAACTTTAGATACATTTGTCAACCGGGCAACCAAGGTAGTCGGCGGGTACTGAACGTGTTAATATCATAAATTAATAAATTATAGCTAATTATGAAAAAAATCTAAATAAGGTCTCAAAAGCTATGTGTCTCAACATGCACTTGTCAGAGTGGAGACCTGTGCCCAGAAGTGGGACTGTAAAGAATTGATGAATATGAAAAGATTATACATTATTGCTATAATAATAAGCTATTTGTTTGTAGGAAGAAGATAGTATCAGATTTGGATCTTGAAGAAATTTCAACTATGCTTCGTGATTCAAACCAACATTTGCACAGGATTTATTTAAGCATGCTCTCTGTTAGCCTGTCTCTTAGGAGGATCAATATGCAGGATGCAATGATCTCAGACAGAACTGTTACATCTGTTATAAAAACAACACTGGATGAGCTTTCAGTGACATTGAATAAATTAGAGTACAACTTAGAATCCAAGTTTAAGGTAAGGGATTTTTTTAAACTATAAAAGTAGTAAATTGCGTTCGGTTCACCTGATGGTAAGTGACCACTGCCACCCATGGAAATTTGTAATCTATCTCAGATTGGATTAGAGTACATTGTTACCCTTAGGCTATTAATAATATTATTATTGCATATTATACATTAAAAAGTTATTTCATATTATTTTATTTTAGATAGTGTAATAATTAGTAGTAATAGTGTTAGTTAGGTTAATAATTTGGCTAAACTAAATAATCTTTTTCAGTGCCTCTCCAAAGATTACAACAGGAGGAGAAAGATCATGATTGGATCTGCAGGGGGAGTAGCTATTGGAATACTGGCAGTATTATTTGTATATTCTTTGAAGCATGCTAAGTAGAAAGTAAGGTAGCAAAAATATTATCTATATCATTCCCATACAGCAGTGGAAATTAACCAAATAAGTATTTCAATAAAAACTAAATAAATAATAACATTATTAAACACAAATAGATCAAGTGTTTAAATGTTATTAACTTTATATTTCGCAAAAAAAAATTAAGGTTCAATAACTTAAGCAGAACACATTGTTACCATTTTCCGGGATAAAGTAGCAAGTTTGAACAAGTAACTTTTTTATAGGAGAAAGTCCCAACTAAACAGCTCCAACAATTTCAAAGATTAATAGAGCTGTTGTACTAATTATTTACGTAAAAGTTACAAATAATTTATTTATTTTGTGTAATAATATCCTCTGTTACTCAATTGTAGATTGTGATTAAAAATAAAGATTTAATATTAAGTGTAGATTATTATCATTATATAGATTAATAGGTAGCACTCCTTTTCATTGTGAAAAAATAGCCTAAAAATAGTCATGTAGTATAGGTGGGTACATTATACATGTAAATAAATGTTGAAAACTAGTCTTTTGTTAAATACTTAAGGGCCCCAGCAGACATGCTACTTTAGCGTCGGCGATAACAGATTTGGCTGCTTTTCTGAAGCAAGACGCACTGTTAAACGCTACACCATAGAGTATTATTATATACATGTTATAGAGAAGCAACTCTACGTATTTTTTGTCCCCCCTAAAGCGCCCCTAGTGCCCTGCCCCAGAACTACTCATGGGTTTTACATACATACCTATAGATACCTATTATATATTCATTATTCATTATATGTATTAAAATTGGGTATATTATAAGTTGTATCTTCAAAACACGAACTATAAATGACTGTGTTCCAAAGATTCACACTTACATTATACTTTTTTCTTTCTCAATTTTGATACAAGAACAAAACTACATTTACATACTTAACAAAATTTCAGAAAGATACAAAAATTTGTAACAATGTGAATCTTTGAATCACGCTCCTTTACAGTTGATTTTAAAGATGTACAGTTGTCGCAATGGTGTCTCTCTGAAGTGAAAAACAACTTTTCAAATCAGAAACGATTTACGAAGTTGCGGACATTTGACAACAGACACATCATTTTGACAGTCAACTGTCACTCCGCCGTCATTTTAATTTGAAGTTTCCGGGGCGAGTCGTTACGTAGCGCTAGTATATGCACAAAAAGTCATTTTGTATGGAAGTGTGCCCCCCCTGCGCTACACCTCGCACACGTTTGAATTAGACATCTCTAATGTAATGTGTCTAATGACCGAGTCAGGTCAACTCGAGTCAGTACTCGAGTACTTACATAAACTCGCATACTCGAGTACCAATAGTGATACTCGAGTACCAGTGATACTCGAATACTGACGATACTCGTACACTACAACTACTACTCGTACAAGTAAAAACTTGTTTAATTTTGTGTAGTGAGTGGCGTTTTTTTTTTTTTGCTCTGCCGTGCTATTGGACTGTATGTTGCAAAGTACTCGAGTACTTTGTGAATACTTTGGACTCGAATACTGACTCGATTCTTTTTTATATGAATACTAAAGTGCTCGAATACCAAAAATGGCCGACTCGGCACATCATTAGTTTGAATGCGGGTCGCAACTACATTGCAGTTACTGAATTCGAAAAACGCGATGCAGCATTGCAGTCACAATTACTTAATGCAATATCGATCTCAATCGTCAAAACGCTATTCGCCAATGCTTATAGTAGCTAGTTTGCAAGGGCCGTTATTAATGCAAAATTTAATAATATGTGCATGTAGTCAAAATAATTGTTCCTTCTTGATGTCTACGAAAATACTCATAATTATATGGAAATGAAATAAATGTGATATAAATAAGTTTTTGGTTCTTATATTTAAAATCCTAGAATTTCTTAAAACAGAAAGTCGTCGTTTTACATGTCTTGACAAACCAATATTCGTGCCTGTTATAGGTACTCGGCTTTTATACATGAAATATCCCAAAGTTCTAGACATCTTTTTTTTTATTATCGAGGGGGAAACCTTCAAAAGGTACCCGAAAACGTGGGAGCGACGCCGGATTATGTGGGATTTTTACTGCACTAAAACCCCCCCCGGTGGCCGTCCTCTGCGCTGCGTAGAGGGCTCCGGGATCTCCAAAGGAACGCAACCGGAGTCCTCTTGACGCGTTGCCCCGTCGGGCTCCGCCCAGATGAGCTTGACGCTCGCCACACCATCTGGTGTGTATGACGGTATGCGACCACACATACCGTCGTCCTTCCCGGGGCCGCTGGCCGGGCAGTTCGAGCTCCCACTCTTGCCACCCGCAACCCCGGAAGCCCCCTTTTAGTCGTCTCTTACGACAGGCAGGGGATACCGTAGCCCTATTCTAGTCCTGGAAAAAGTTCTAGACATCTACTTGCAGCTGTTGTATATAAGACTAACAATAACTGTCTTTTTTAAAAAATATATTATTTGGGAAAATGTTTGTAATGTGCCTTATGTGGCGTTAGGAAATATATTGTTCCCTTGTGACAGTGAATTTAATTTTATTTAATGTGCCATTATAAGTTCTCACATCCATCTAAGCACTCATGACTAATGTGCCCATTTGGTAAATCCAACTGTAAATAGGGAACAAATAAAAATTACCACCGGTAGGCAGTCTGAACTGTCTGCCAAAGAATGGTTTAAAATGTTTAATTACAAAGCGGTATTTTATACAGGTAGACAAATAAATAAAGCGTCAAATAGACACTAGAAGAAATAAATAATTTTAATAGTACATACCGATTTTGTGCACCGTACTTGAACTCGCCGAGTTTGAAGAGCAAGGGAAAAAAGAAAAGTAAAAGCTTTGCAAGTTATTGTTGTTCAATTTGCACAATAAGTAAATCCTGTCGAAGTGACCCAATTGTTTCGACCTCACCAATTAAAAAGTGTAAGGTAAACGTTGAACTGGCGGGCAGTGTTTGAGCGGCAAGCGGGAGTGACGTCACTCGCGAGGCCTGTCCTCGCTCTCGCTCCGGAAGTGGCCGGGAGTCGCGCTCGCCGGTAGTGGAGTCCCGTGCTCCCTGGACCGACGACACCGCTTAGCCGCTTATTGCAACCAAACGTGCCAATTGAAACGCGTGTCCGTTGCTCGCCCACTCGGGCCATGCTCGCGCCGAATCGCGACATTTTTGACTGCCGATAATGTGCACTCTTGAAATTATACACATTATAGTCAGTTTTCCATAAATAGTGTTAAATATGTGTAGTTACGTTTTATATATTGTGACGGTATTCGTACTTAAAGGTTTGGACGCGCTTGAAGTTGAAACTGGTAAGTAAACATTCCTAAAAATATTTATTCCTAATTTACCTATGTTTAAAGACTTCTCTAATCAAATCTGGCGGTAGTTTAACTAATTAAATGCTGCGTGAGCGGTAGAGATATTTTACGTATATTATTTTGATTCAAAATAGTTGTATATTTCAATGTATAACTTCTTCCATATTTGTATTATATTTAAGAAAATTCTTCGACCAAACTTACTTGTTAAAATTCAAGAAAAAGTCAAAAGAATTTCAATCTATCTATTTAGACAATACTTTTGATATGAGCTCTACAAATACGTAGAGCCCGAGATCTCTACTTTCGTACTAAAAAAGACGGTTACAATTAAAAATACTCTTTATAAAAACTAAATAAAAACAAAATAAATTCAATGATATACTCATAGATTAATAATATGATATATGGATGTACTTAATTCTTTCGCGATTAGTACATAAAACGGATTATAATATAAAACCTTTGTTTTATAATTATGTACATAGGTAAGTACAATGTTTTAAAATCGACAATTATTTGCTCGAAGCTCCTTTATTTTCTTAATTTCACTTATACTGAATACACTCACTGTGTGGTGAAATGGAATAATCTAAGGAGGTCCTTTCATCAATGAATACGATACCTATAGTGTGCAGGACAGCGTTTCCGTTAGTAATTTGCGGTGTTAAATATATTGAGTTCCTGACTGCGGATATTCCTTAATGTCATGTCGGTTTAAAATTTATTAAATATACATTTTTGACCTGGAGAATCTTCTTCATGAAGAAACTTTCTTTGCAAAAAAGTCAAAGGTAGTAGAACACTTTACCGTAGGTTTGTTGACACGTGAAATTTTGAAAATATGTTATCCCATATAAAAGTCATTAAACGCAGACTTATTCATAAAAGAGAGATAAAACTCGATAAAGTATAACAAGGTGAAGGTCATATCGGGCCCTAAATAGGTAAGCAGGGAACTGCCCGTAATTGATTAATTCGCTAGGGCAAACGTAGCTAGGTACAAGTTAAATATGTCAATAGTCATGTTGCAATAACAGGTTCATACCTTATTGTTATAAGTTGAAAAACTAGATGAACTTAAATAATACAAGAAAATAGTAACAATAGACTAGAAAAGGCACAGCATGTCGTACGTTTGTGCGATGTTTTAACATTATATGTAATCTAAAAAATGATTACGATGGTTATAAATAAGTAAGTACATACTGAGGTTGTTGCGAATATCAGCATCAGCATCAGCATCCGCTGATTATCAGCTTTCTTTTAAATATCAGCATCAGCATCCGCATCTGCAACAAAAGATGCTGATATTTAATGCTGATATTGAAATTGTAACGTGTTCGTTGAAGGCGGGACCGAGCTTAAATCACGTGGAGTTTTAGCCAATCACAGAAGTTTATAAACACAAGTTGTCATGAAACAATCATTCGATTGTATTGACAACGTAATTTGGTCAGACATCAATAACTTTCGATCATAGTTCAATCAATCAATAACAGAATAATTTTATTTTATTTTATTTTATTTTATTTTATTTTTATTTGGGAAACATACAATATTTAATACATACAGTAACTTTCACACAGACATAACAAAAATCAGCAAAGTTTATGTATGTGTTTATGTATTCAATTCATAATGCCACATCCAGTGAAATATGCAATATGACCAAATATTTCGTTATTGAACAAAGATACGACACAGTGTAGTTTTTGTAAAAAAAAAACAAATAAATGTCGACTTCTGTGTCACTGCAGAGTGGAGGGTAGCTGAAGTGGATGTTGGTTTGGTTATGAAGTCGGTGCTAAATATATTTCGTTGGATAACGACGTAAACAGCGTGTTCAATATGAGCGCCGGCTTCGGAGATATGAGCTGAGCTAAAATTTGTTTCAGTTGAATTTTGCTTTGTAGTGACATGGAAGTCGATTGTATTTTTTAATTTTTTTTTCACCTTATTTAGTGATGACATACTAAAAATCTTACAAATGCACTAGTCGCCCTTACGATTTTTGAAAGTTTCCCTCGATTTCTCTGGTCTGCCATCATCAGACCCTTATTTTCTTATAATGAAACTACTTTGGAAATATCTAAAACATATATACGGTAGAATTGAGAAACCGCCTCATTTTGTGAAGTTGGTTAAAAAAGACTATTCTCGTAAGGGACGTACAAATACCTCAGTATAAAATATATTTATATTTAGTATTTTTAAATATCAGCATCAGCGTCAGCTGATATTAATTTGAAAAAAATCAGCATTAGCATCAGCATCTGTTGATCTAGTATAAAACCTGCATCAGCAACAACTCTGGTACATACCTTGTCTGTAGTCAGCGGCCTAAATATGAACGTATTTAAAAATTAGCTTGATTGATTCCCAAAGTTGTTCCAGTGGAAGCAGTGGTAGGCCACATCGCGGAGCTGCCCTGCAACGTGACGGCAGAAACTGAAGATGATAAGCTCAACATACTCGCCTGGTACCGGAACGGGTCGTCGACCGCATTCTACAGGTGACTTTAGGACGCTATCATAATCAAGGATGTAATATTCTGCCCGCAATCTACCTTTAATGAAGAAGCTATGTACTTACATGAAAATTGCACTTGCACACACCACTTTGGGTACCTTATTTACTTATGATTTATATTTATATTCAAGACAAAGCTGATGGAAATTTAAACTTTTCCGCACTTATCTTCAGTGTCATTGCGGTCAAATAAGAGACATCAAGTCGTAATAATCACATCTGCAAACGAATAGTGAGATAATCTTTAATTTCACATTATGTTTATACCATAGCCCAGGCATAGATTAATTGTCTACGATCTAAGTACCTTCACTATGTACTTCAGCTTAAAGAAATTAATGTTTCGTCGATGCGTTCATCATAATGAATACATGAACGGTACTCATTTGTATTTTTGAATGCTAAATGCTAATAAGAATTATTTAGATGTTTAGCTCTTAGATATGCTAGGGCAATCTATTAGGAATATAAATTATTTAACTTGTGTGTACGGTTCAAATTCATTAACGCCGTAATAGACTTCCGCTGTTAACAACTAGTATAGCTACGTCTATGATTCATGCGCTCATATTTTACATCCTAGGTAGTTACTCTAGGTAATCTATTTTTGGAACAAAGATATTATTAAAGACTTAGGTTCCCGTAAATAAACAACTTAGGCGCTAAAATGTCTAGTCTAGCTTATCATTGATGGATAAACAAGTAATTCAGTATTATTTCCATAAAACCCGTAAGGGTAGGTACTAATTGTGCTAGAAATCAACGCACAGCCCAAACCGGTGAACCTAGAATCCTGAAATTTTGCACTTAGGTTCTTTATATACTGTAAGTGAGCGCTAAAAAAGGAATTTCAGAAATTTCACCCTCGAGGGGGTATAATAGGGATTGAAAAGTTGTTTTAAAAAGTAAATTTTAAAGCAAACATAATAAAAAAAAAATCAAAACACATTTTTTCCAACATGGTGTATTTCGCTCATATTTAATGTTTGCACCAGCAGTGGCGACCTGCGTGGCGAGCCTAAGATCGTGATGTCCGGTGGTGACCGCTACCGGCGGGTGTCTTCAGAGAGCGAGGGTCTGGACAGGCTGCAGATCCTCTCCGTGCGCGCTGCGGATGCTGGGCTCTACCATTGCCTCGCGGATTTCGCTGATAGTCCTTCACTCAAGACGTACATAGAACTTGTTGTTATTGGTACGATTTTTAAGTATATACAAGTCTTCAACCAGTTCACTTGTGATATATATCTATAGTCTATACATTGAATTTTATATACATCTCGTAAAGGTTGTTTTAAGGCCAATTACTAAGACTTCTTAATAAGGAACTTACAAGATGGAGTAGTTACTTAACCAGATGATTGGTGATACTTTGAGACAATCATTTATCAACACTGAAATTAGCTAAGTGTACATACATTACATACTTTATTACATATTTATCATCACCTAAGTTCTCCAAATGTTCTTTTCATTGGGTAAAATACAACTTCACTCCTAAATCATTATTATAGGAAGTCTTTTATTGTTTTCATTGAGATTTAGCCCGTCATGTTTATAAATAAAGCTTCCAAATACCACCGCGCTGTAGTTCGTAAATTCAACAAAAGCATAACCCGCAAAAACTGAACGTTGGATATTTACCTATCTGTCGAAATAGCACGGTTTCGATTAATTGGCGCGCTTAATGAGGATGCTGAC
The DNA here is from genome assembly GCF_041222505.1 of Epargyreus clarus. Lineage (NCBI taxonomy): Eukaryota > Metazoa > Arthropoda > Insecta > Lepidoptera > Hesperiidae > Epargyreus > Epargyreus clarus. The sequence goes on from NW_027332233.1 coordinate 9,558,978, forward strand.
TACACCGGAACAATTCACTCCATTTACTACTAATTATACGACGTAAATATGAGGTACGTCATGTTATACATATAATTTCTGACAAGTGCCTTTACATTGTTCTATTTTAGGAGTTGGAGCGAATTTTAAACGTGCTAAAATGCCTGATGCTCATGTATAGGCACACCGCCACGTCTGTTGTAGCGACTATAGGCATAATGCATTGTATTTCGGGTTGGTTAACAGATATCCATGGGCTACAGTGTCTAATTAAAATGCACATACCTCACATTTCGAAGGTGGTAGAATCCTTTGTGGTTCGACTCCGACGGCACCACCGCCACACCTATTTCTACCTAATAACAGCAGTGCTATTTCTACCTAATAACCGAAACACAGCAGCGCCTAACGCTGCTGTGTTCCGGTTTGAAGGGCGTGGTAAGGGAGCCAGACTTTTGCGAGGCGCTCCAGCTTAGTCCTCAGGGGTACCAGCGCATCTGTGGCTGACCTCAGGTAGGAATATCTAATCCTATCTGGGGTTGATTACACATGTCCATGGGCGGCAGAAGCCACTTACCATCAGGTGGACTGCATGCTCGTCTGCTACTCCTATAATATAAAAAAAAAAATATAGTACCTTAAAAAACGAAAAGCTATCAACGTAGTGGCTATATCCCAATTTAGTTAAGCACAAGTAAGTTCGTATGAATTTCTAAAGGGTTACATATCTATACTTAGTTTGCCAATTTTAGAAGCCCTAAGAACTGTATTAAAGTGGCTCATTAGTTATTATTATTGAGTCCAACAGCGATATTTAGTTTAGCAAATTAACTGTAAAAAGTATGTTGCAGAGCCACCTCAACGTCTTTGGGTTATCCACGAGAACGGCACCCGTGTGATGAGCGCCAGTGCCGACTCCAACAACACCAGCAGGAACATTGGACCTTACTTCGTTGGTGACGTCATACATTTGTTCTGTGTCGTTTTTGGGGGTAAGGATTCTACTGATTATTTTTCTTGTAATATTAAAGTAGTTAGGCATGCAGACAGATTTTGAAGGTGGTAGAACCTTTTATGGTTCAACTCTGGCGGCACCTCCGCCACACCTATTTCAGCCTAATAACAGCAGTGTTAGGCGCTGCTGTGTTCCGGTTTGAAGGGTCTGGTAAGGGAGACAGACTTTTCCGAGGCGTTCCAGCTTAGTCCTCAGGAGTAGCAGCGCATCTGTGGCCGACCTCAGGTAGGGATATCTAATCCTATCTTTGGTTGATTACAGATGTCCATGGGTGGCAGTAGCTACTTACCATCAGGTGGACTGCATGCTCGTCTGCTACTCTTATATTATAAAAAAAGACCATCTGATGTTTTTATTAATGCTGTCCATGGAAATGTGTCACTAACATCCTGTAGAGCTGAGGTTCTAAGTGAAGTCGATCACAAATGTGTTGCCACATCTGAGGATTGACATGTTTATCTCATATTTTAGTCACCCGATAATCTAAGTTTAAGTCAAATCAGGCGACTCACCTCTAAAGGGAAGCAAAGAAAAAACTTCAGCATTATTCTCTTATTTAGATATCTGGTGTACAAGAGCGGTGATGGCAACTTTTCATTTGTACTGGACACATCTTCCAACATAAATAAACTTATTGGACATTTACAGGCAAGCCCCAACCTTCGCTATCTTGGTGGACACAGTCACACTTACTGAAAAACACCACCACGATACTATCCGAACAGCGCGTACGAGGCGACCTGACGTACGGGCCGCTCCGACGAGAAGACCATGGGAGAGTGCTCACTTGTTTCTCCAAGAACAATGAGAAGACTCTTCCACTTTCGATAGATATCATCATAGACATGTACTGTGAGTAGCAGCTTAAAGTTTATAAAAAAACAGAGCATAGTTAGAGATCTATATTCTACATCCTTAAGGAATTCGGGTTATTGATGCGATCAATAACAATCTGCTATAGGACCAAAACTACGTTTGTCACTGTGTGCAACATCTTATGATATTTAATTATTATTTTAATATAAAAAATGTATTATTGCAAGTGCTATTGACGATCTTTAGTGTTATCAAGAAAAAAGTTGGACATCCAAATTCACGTTATGCTCTTTTCAATAATAATTACGATCAAATTTCGACCACTGATCAAATATTACTTATAATAAGTATTATAGAGGTTATTTTGTTGCAGTACCACCAGAGCTAGTATCAATAAGGGTGTCGGGGGAGAGGGCGGACAAGGTGTTCGAGGGGCGCGTGTCGGCGGGGGAGTCGCTCGCGCTGCAGTGCCGCGTGCTGGGCGCGCGTCCGCTGCCGCCCGTCGTGTGGCGGCTCAACGACTCGCAGCTCGCCAACGTGGACCAGAACGTTACTGTACGTATCTGTGTAGTGATCATCACCTCGTGTTGTACTACCAGAGCTCGGGTTAATAAGAGTGTCGGGGAGAGGGCGGACAAGGTGTTCGAGGGCCGCGTTTTGGACTAGAACGTTACCGTACGATGTTTTTCTTTACTCCATTCCCATTTAACGGTAATAATCGATGGTTTAACACACAATGACCTATAATTTCACAAATGAAATAGACAGGATTTAGGATGGATAATGTTTTAAGTGACTTTACCTTAATAAGCCGACCGACTTAGCTAAATAGAGAATTCGGCCAATCTATCGGGGGTCCGAGGTTCAAATCCCAGGCAGGCAACTCTAATGTTTTAATTAATTTCTTTTAATAGTGAAGGAAAATATCGTATAATTTACATGCCTGAGGTTGTTTAAAGAAGTTCTTAAGGTTTTTGATAAAATTTTGAAACCACTAGGCTATCTCTACTAATTATTAGTACATAATAACAGAACACTGAATATTAAATCTATCAGAAGGAGCCATCCCAGCGGCTGATAGTGAGCGAGATCCGGCTGGCGGTGGTGCCGGAGTACGACGAGGCGCGCGTGACGTGCTGCGCGCCGGCGCACCGCCGCGACGCCGCGCAGTACGTGTGCGCCGCCAGCCTGCCGCTCTGCGTACTGTGTACGTCAACAACCCATTACTGTTCCACTGCTGGGCACCGGTCTCCTCTCATAATGAGAAGGGTGTATGTCGTACCCAATAATAATTGTAGATCTTTTTATCACTTTTTAAGTGAAGCTGTAATGTCTTTATGCGAAATAAATTTCTGTAAACTTAGCCTCGAGAGTAATAATTAGATAGAGAAGTAAAGGACTAGGGGTGGACGTGGAGGTATTTTATGATGGGGTATTTAGGGTATTTTATGATATGTATAGTCCGCGTAAAACTGCTAGTTCGCTCTGAGTATAGAAATGAATCGCGTCGCCATAGCAAACTGTATGACTACACCTGCTCGCAACAACTTCAGAGCGGACTAGAAGTTTGACGCGGACTATACCCATATAACGTGTACACTAAAAAGCCTTTCAAACTAATCTTACGCCTCCATACGTCACAATTAGAGGGCGTCAAATTTACAAATTAGGGATTTTTTCACGAGTACGTATTTTTATTATAAGGCTGACTTTTTCCTGTCACAAACAATTAGGTCTCGGCAACGTAACTACAAACGAACAATGAAACCAACGTTACACAGAAAACACTGAAAGACTTTTATAATTATATACTTTGAAATGCATTACTTTTAAAATCGATAATTTTACTTACCTATGAAAAATACCTAAAAATAAGTTTTACATTTTCAGATCCACCAATACTGCAGATAGTGGTTAAAGAGGACTTGTTAAATGATACCCTGTCAGTAGTAAAAGGTTCAAATGTATCACTGAACTGTTATTACCAAGCAAACCCTTCAGTTTACCAGATAACGTGGTTCCATGAGGTAAGTTTTAATTTATTAGATATCTTTTATACAAGTAGCAAACGAACAGGCAGTCCACCAAGTGGCAACTGATGCTGTTCATGGCCAATCCATATCCTCAGATAGTATTTGAATCTTACCTCAGATCGGCCACAGGATTAAGTTTTAGCAGCTCCTCAACTAACTTTCTCTACCTTATGATAATGCCCGCCAACACATAAGAAATATTTATGTTTTTTTTTCGGAACTGACCTATGAAGGGTTTATTTCGCAAGCTCCAAAATAATTTAAGTGCATACCGCTAAGAATCAAAATATGTATATCTTTAATTCAGGACGGTATGGTAACGGAGACTGCTGACAGCGAAGAAGCAACCATCCAGTCGACGCTGACTCTGGCCGAGGTGGGCGAGGGGGACGGCGGGGAGTACGTGTGCGCCGCCACCAACGAACAGGGAACTACTTACAGCGAACCCATTATAGTGGACGTCACTTGTAAGTTTCTGAATCATATAAATATTTCTACGTTCCGATCCGGTAGTAGTTTAAGAAACATATTGTAACTGACAATTTTTACACTGACAATAGTGCCACCGTAGAACTATACAAAATAAATAATATTTCATTTAATTTCATATTTCTTTCATATTTTTTGTTATATAGAAGTGACTAAAGAGAATGTAGTTGGTGTTAAGTGGCTATTGTCGCCTATGCTTCAATAATTTGCAGCAGATAAGACTAGTCTTCCCTGAGATCGACCACAAGTGCGATGTTGCTTTTGAGTACCTACTAATTCGGAACAACTTACAACACCCTCAACGTCAAACCAGAATTAGAAGTAGTACTTAATACTCGTATTACGAATAAGAAATATATACGAAAGGTCCTACCACCTCCACTTACTTGCTAAAAATTATACTTACGAAGGTCGCTCTCAACGTTCTTCCGATAGACTCTGTTACTTGACGAAATTTGAATATTCATCAAATCTTCGCTATTTCAATACCATCTTATAGAAGTACAATGACCTGAAAACCTGTTTGAAGTATTTGTTCCAAAAATAACTTACGCGTTAATTGACAAATTATAAAATAAAAAGCATATTATATTTACCTTTACAGACCCAGCTTATTGCGAAGACGAGAGCACTGTGGAGTACGGGATCGGCGAAAGGGAGTCCGTCAACTTGACGTGTAAGGTGAAAGCCAATCCGGAGCCGTCGTCCTACCGCTGGATGTTCATAAGCGAAACCAATGCCAGCAGGCTGCGGACCAACTACACGAACACCACGGAGACGGATGTGTCCACGTTGTTGTACGAACGCCCCAATGGCACTGCGTATAGTAAGTGTTACATTTTTTTTATAATTTAAAAGCAGCAAATGACGTTGCAGCCAATCTGATCGTTGGTGGCAATAGCTATAGCAATCTATAATCAGTCCCCGATAGGATTAGAGTTCTACTCCAGTCACTTCAGGTCGGTCACAGATATGTTACTGTATATGAAAACTTATGTGGCCTACACCTGTTATTTATACAAACATCCATACAATTGTTCGCCTACCAAAGATCGAAATTTCTCCCATTTGAATAACGGTGTTATACCCTTAGCCCCTTCCTTCTACGGCGTCACCCACTTTAAAGCACATAACAGTGCTCAACATTGAGGAAATTGATGATAACTTTGGATTATCCCGTTAACAGCGTTAATATACTGCTGGGGGTACAACGACGTGGCGACCACGACGTTGCCGCACACCAAGTGCTCGTTCCTCGTGACGGACGAGACGGCGCCGCAGCCGCCCGCCGCCTGCCGCGCCGCCAAGAGCGAGCGGGACATCACCGTCACGTGCGAGGAGGGGCACGATGGCGGCTTGCAACAGGTATGCTAACATTGTGAAAATGGTACCAGCCATGGATGATTTCTTAAGCAATTGTCGTTATCAAAGTAGGTAATGTGGGGCTTTTAGGTCGACCAGAATATCCCCTGAAAGGAACGAACCTTGTTTTAAGGCCCTGCTCGCAGAGACGAAGGGATTAATACCCCTCGGACGGCACTTTTATGGACTGAAAAATTTCACTAATTACATTGAATACATACATTTTAATTTAAAAAATGAAAGCAATTTTTTGTATTGAATCATTTTTGAAATATATTTTAGCCTTTCCCTCATAAAAAGCAGTGTACGGCTTCTAAAATTCAATGCTCCTCCAAGGCGACTATAAGGAATGTTCTACCTATTTCCCTCTCTAATTATATCTCTAATAGAATTCATAATTCAAATAATATATATTTTTACAGAAATTCAAATTCATCGTACAAGCCCTAGATTCCGAAGATCAGCTGGTATCCATCATCAACCAAGAACCAAAATTCATAATTCCTGAACCAAAAGAAGAGAGTTACAAGTTTGTTCTCGTGGCTTTTAATGATAAAGGAGATAGCAAGCCAGTGGAAATTGAAATGGAGAGCATAGTCGATGAAACTGAAAGTGGGTAAAATAATCTAAAATGGTCTACTTACGATAATTAACATGTTTTAGTATTATAACTTAACTTTTTATACTTAAATATTTACTGTTGGATTTGTAGTCTGGCTAGAAGAAGACACTTATACGGGGAGTTTTATCATAAATCACAAGAAGTAGCGACACATCTGTGTTTGACTTTAGGTGTAGTAGTACCTTTCCTCCAATCTGAGGTCGACTACAGGTGCTACTTGCTTTTCTACTTTTGTAATAAAACTAAACCTTTGGGAAATTGACTCTCACGTGTGAAATTTCTCACGATTTTTTCTTTTATCTTTGCTTTAAGCAAGTGATAATTAAATTCAAATACGTATATAACTTAGAAAAATTAAAGGCTTGGGATTCAAACTACGGAAACTCCGACTGAGATACCAAGTTCCAACAGCTAGGCTAAAACACTGCTTTTTTATAATATAGGAGTAGCAGACGAGTATGCAGTTCACTTGATGGTAAGTGGCTACTGCCGCCCATGGACATCTGTAATCAACCCTAGATGGGATTAAATATTCCTACTTGAGGTCGGCCACAGATGTTCCGCCACCCCTGAGGACTAAGCTTCGGCAAAGCATGTCTCCCTTACCACATCCTTCAAAATGGGACGCAGCAGCGCTTAACACTGCTGTTATTAGCTAGAAATAGGTGTGGCGGTGGCGCCGGAGTCGAACTACAAAGGGTTCTACCGCCTTCAAAAGGCTTGCTTTAAGAGGCTATCGATGTTTCGTCAGGCGTAGAGGAGCCGATCAGCGCAGTGGCGAACATAACGACGCTAGCGCTGGCGCTGTGCGGCGGCGTGCTGCTGCTGGCGCTGGCGGCGTGCGGGCTGGTGCTGTGCGCGCACGAGCGGGCCGCGCGCGCCGACCTGCCGCACGACCGCGCCGACCCGCCGCTCTGCGCGTACAACACGGAAGGTCAGTGGAGTAAGGTCGCTGAATCCTGGCTAGATTTGAATTTTGCGTCCCTAGCAACAGTAGAAGTTTACGCCCAAGGGCCTTTTTTAGAAAGAGAACCCTAATCAATGAAGTGAAAATCTTGATTATTCTTTTTTTCACGACTGATGAATTTTTTATATGGATCAGCAAAAGAGACGCGTCTACGCATATTATAATGAAGACTATTTAGCTTATTTCGTGATCAACATCAAGGTTGAACAGTGGGGTTTGTCAGTTGCCATTGTATCATAGGCATGTCCGTAATGCGAGACAAATGTTTATGAATCCAAATATACAGAATATTTGTGTCGCACAATTTTATGAAAGCTAAAAACTTCGTACGTAAAAATACCATGTATGTATGTTATTGCAATTTCAGAATCGAATTGTGAAACATTTCATGGCAGCGACGACGGCAGCGAATGTAACATTCGACGAACGGACTCCTTCCGGCGAGCTATGTCCAAGTATCCATCTAAGAACTATGACGTAAGAAGAACGAGTTCATTCCATTCAGCTCGATACATGAACGACAATGTTGACCACGATACGGGCAAATATAACGAGATACCACGTCACAGCGCCAGCTGTAGAGTGCACTCGCTCCAAAACATTAACAGAAAGAGAGAGATGGACGTGTTATGTGACCATTTGGTTATGCATCTACCCCCCGAAACTAACTACAGTGTGGCAAAACCGGTAAGATATTTTCTGTTTAGCAAGGTAGGAATTCTATTTTGGTCTAAAGATTACCTTTAAACGTAAGATTTGCTAACTTAGTTATCATCAAATTGACTTAAACATTGGCATACAACAAATCCAAATGAGATTTTTATTTCTACAATCTTTGTATTATGTATTTATATTTCAGATGAATACATTTTACACGATGCCGAGAAAAATGCGTCATAAAGCCGCGAAAGAGATCAGCGATGAAACGTCAGAAATTACCCAAACATCCGACGGTTTCTCCTTGCCTCCACCCCCTGATGAATTCGGAACGTACAGAGCCGCATCAAGAATTAAAGACGTGCCTACAAAGGCAGTACCGACGTACTCAACTATCATAAGAAAAAATTCAACGGGAAAAGATCCGAATAAATACAGCAACGTCATAGTATCCCCATTGAACACAGTAGGCCTACCAACTATTAGTGGAGGGCATTCAAGCATTTATACTTATCCTGATGATGATCACCACGGGCATCCAATAAACACGAATCCTTTTGATGATTCCCCTTAATTTATACTTAACAGTCACAAAATATGTTTTAGAGCTGACTGGCACTTAAAAGTAGCGATTTAACACAGTTTGCAGCAATAAAAAGAACATAGTATATTTTTAGAATATGTAGAATCTTATAACATCACATGTAAATTATATTGTCCTATTTTGTAAGAGCTCCTCGAGGTGTCATCTATAACTGGAGTTGGTGTATATGTTACATGCTTGCCGTTTTGAAAAAAGAGATGAGGAGCGCTAATTTGCACGCGCCATTACAACGGGTTTTAGACGCGCGGCGGGTAGCGCCCGTCTGTATACTGTTTCACCAAATCAGTTAAGAGCCGTTACTGTATACCACGCTGCGAAAGCACGTGGAGGAACCCAGGTATTCCGGGGCAAACGCCCGCTCCGTACACACGCCAGTTTTAGTGTACGCCCTTAGTGTACATGTACATTGTGTAGAAGACGACCAATGCAATATTGTATTTCACGGAGATATAGTTAGAAGACAATCTCAATATAACAGTTGAAGATTATACTTCTGAAACCTGAAAACCTATTTTCTCTAACATCTTAATCGTTGGAACTGATGTATTTAAGGTATTTTAATGTAGAAAACAAATCCAATTCTTAGAGATTCCAATTTTATAACTTTAGGATTACTATTTAATGTTTATACTATGTTATATAAACTTATTATTTTATATGAATGAAATAACATGTTAAGAATAATAAATTTATTTACAAAAATAGAAATTATAGTGTTTCCGATGTACATATTGCTTTTACATTTACTTGCACATGATTACAAAATTACGAAACTTGTTACCAGAATGTAGTCCATATAATTAAAATCACATCTTTCTAGGCATTTTACGTTTATAGTACTGTATTATTAAGTAAAAATGTTAAGTCTATATTAGTAAAAATCACTGCCGTTCGTTAATGCATAATTTCTTGAAATTATTTTATGGTTTCTTTTTTTTTTACAAAACTTTACAATGAGACATACTATAATGATTTAGCGAAATAAAACCATACATATCAAATTCATTTGTATATTAATTCATAATTAAATTCCAAATTGTCTCCTTTCATTACAATAATAATTTTAAAATGTCAAAGATGCCAAATAATTAGATAATGCTTCAACTTAAGTGATATCGGAACTTAATTATAAATTTAACAACTTAGTAATAATAAATTAACTACGGAATATTTTAATCCATTCGATCTAAATGAGCCTGAGCAACATTCAGTTTGTCTATTAAATGTTGAGTGTTCGGCCGCCCCTGTAATAGAAAAATTAGGAAAAATTAAAAAACTATATCGAATTAATCGACAAAATGTAACAACATGTTGATGTTATCGGTATAAAATCGCTAGATAAACGTTTTTATCGATATAACTTTCGTCCTTCACAACTTACCTACCAATATTATTCAGAATTATAGTAATAACGTAATAAATATGCGATCTTCTTGATGTTAAGTGGCCACTGTTCTGTCGTTAGGGAACAACTGTAATTAACTCCAGATATTATTGCCACTGAAGGCTAGTTAGAATGCCTCGCGTTTCTCTGTATACATTCTCCAACTAAGTATAAAGGCAAGCCTATTCAATTTAAATTAAATTATAAGGCAGAAATACATGTCGTGGTTGTGAATCCATACTCTAGTCGAATGTGAATATTAATAAGGCGCCCGCAAAAACATGGCGCGTTGTATTGAAAAATATAAACTGCACCAAAGGCGCGTGCGACGGGATTCTCGCATAGTCCGTTGAGTGATAACATATTTCATGTTATGTGCGACTGACGCCGGCAATTCGGCCGAAAAGGCCGTTCGGAGCGAACGTTCGCTCTGATTGCACGAATACTCTAAGACTGGTAGTAGAATTCACAAAAGTTCCCACAGTTTGCCTTGTCAATGATCACACTTGCTGCACTTTCTTTTATACATAATATAGAAGTAGCAGAAGAGTATGCAGACTGCCTGACATTAAGTAGCTACTGCTACTCATGGACATCTGCAATTAACTTAAGACCGGATTTCCACCTATGGTATAGATGTCATAGGTGCGCCGGTACCCCGGAGGACTAAATTAGAATGCCTCGGAAAAGTACATCAACCTTACCATATCCTTCAAAGCGGAACACTGCAGCGCTTAACGCTGCTATTAATAGGCAGAATTAGGTGTGGCGGTGGTACCGCCGGAGTCGAACCACAGAGGGTTCTACTACGTTTAAACTATAAATAGTGTCGAGTGTATCGATAGCCAATACCAGTATAGTCCGCGTCTAACTGTCAGTCCGCTTGAATATTCTATATTCATGAGTTCCATCGAATAGCAAATGTGCTGCTGCTGTGCAAATGTTCGCAGTTAAATTAAATAGACTCTAACATACGTATGTACCTATTTGGTGGTGGTTATGGTGGTTGAAAGGGTTCTACCTTTATGGTTCGACTCGGGAGGCATTGCCCCACCTATTTCTACCTCATAACATCAGTGTTAAGCGCTGCTGTGTTCTGGTTTGAAGGGTGTGGTAAGGGAGACATGCCTTTCCAAGGCGTTCCAGCTTAGTCCTCAGGGGTAGTGGCGCATCTGTGGCCGACCTCAGGTAGGAATATCTAATCCTACATAGGGTTGATTACAAAGTCCATGGGCGGCAGGAGTCACTTACCATCAGGTGGACTGCATGCTCGTTTGCTACTCCTATATTATAAAAAAAAAAAGTTAAAATTGATTTTAAATACGCACATAACTTTGAAAAATCAGAGGTGCCTGAGATTTGAACGTCGGACCCCTCGATGCAGAGGTCGAGTTTCTTAACCAGTGGGCTATCATGGCTATTATCGAGGCCGGCCACAGATGCGCCGGTACCGTGAGAACTAAGCTGGAACGCTTCGAAAAAGTATGTCCCTTACTGCACCCTTCAAAACGGAACACAGCAGCAGGATTATTTTCATCGTAACGCATTACCTGCAGCGCGGAGATGGCGCAGTCGTGCAGGTCCTTGGCGCGGGTGCGCGCGCGGCGGCGCGGCGCGGCGGCCAGCGGCGCGAGCTCGGCGCGCGCGGCCGCCAGCAGCTGCGCCGCGCACGCGCACACGTGCGACTCCTCGCCGCAGCCGAGCCACACGCGCTCGTTCACGCTCACCAACCTGCGGGCGATTTCAAGCGATCAGCAATTGTTGTATGAGATTTTTTTTCAACTGAGATGTAGATGTAATTATCCAAAAATATGGGCAATAGCAAAAAATGCTAAAACACACAGAAGTAGTTAGATTATTTAAACTGCTCACAATTTATTTGTACTAACAATTACATTCTAGTACACTAAAATAAAATGAAGTGCCTGTAATATGCACGCATCGTTTTGATACTAAGACAGAAAATACAGTTTTACGCAACCAATTTTTTTTTGAATACTGAATAGACATAACTTTCATATAAAGTAGCATTTTGTATGACATTCACCTCAAAATTATTAACAGTTTTTGCATAAAATTACTAAATAATCACGAATGATGACAACAATACTGTAACATAAAAAGGCATACAAACAACTTTCCTTTCAAGCAAATTTATAGGGACTACACTGATATATGCTTATCTAACTAAGAATCTTGTAAACTAAGAATCTTGAACAAAATACACTGATATTGAAATATTAAATTAAATGAATACTCACTTAATATAAATATCGAGAACTTGTTCCAAGGACACGCCAATGTTCAATATTGCTCTGAACACCAAGCTCTTATCCGCCTGTAACTTGCAGCTCATTATTTCTAATTGACGTACAATAAAATCTGGAAAAAGGGAATTTTATTAGGTGAACAGATTATTATACAAGTAAAGTATTTACATAACAGAAACTTTAAAAGTAGCCAGTATTTATGTACCTCTTAGGTACTACCCTAAGCAAAAGGTACATAAATGCTTTACTGTTTTTGATTATTTTCTATGATCACCAACAGACAATTACCCAATTGGCATGATGACAGTATTGAAAAATCGAAGAATAAATAATTTACTTAAAAACAATATGTTGAGAGCATTCTCAAAAATAGCCCAGTATTCATAAAAACTTTAGGATTCATTATATTTTCAATAAAATAAAAGTATAAGATACTGCAGTCGGCCATCTTGTCTAAACGCTAATCGGGGCGAAATGACGTCATTTTTTTGGCGTGTCACTGTATTGCTTGAACTTTTGTATGGGATATCGAAGCGTGACGTCACTCGCGCACGCCATGACACCCGTGAGCGTCTTCGCGCTTAATTCAAAATTTATTTTAAAAATGCTAATATTTCCGTTAATACTGAATTTATTGCCGAAATAATACGATTTTTGGAATCAGTAAACATGTACCTACATTATAGAAGGGGAGTTCAAAATTTGTCATCATGCCCATTTTCAAGACACTGAGCAATTACTGTCTTCGGTTTCCTTTTGTGATAAAATGAACAATTATTAGTACTCACACAAGGGGAAGCAGTGGCCAGTGTTGACGTACTCCCTGCCCAGCGTGGTGAGCTTGCTGAGCACGGAGCCGAGCCGCTCGTCGGGCGAGGCCAGCGGGCGCGCCGCCGCCTCCGCCTCCGAGAGGATGTTGCTCCAGATGTTCTCCACCAGCAGGGCGTCGTTGTGCCCCGAGCACTGCACTATGGCCAGCTTGCACTCCCACAGGTTGTAGCGGTCTGCATACTCCTCATACAACTGGATGAAAGAGATTGAAATTATGTGATTGTTTCATTTGATTGTTTAGTATAAAATTATTCAATTATTTTTTACAAAACTGACAGAGAATAAGTCAACACCATGAAGTTGGTCAGTAAATATTACAAGTTTTACTTATTAATTAATTTTATGTTTTAAGCGTATAATATGATACTGTATATTAAAACTTTGTTGTTTATTAGAATCCTTTCAAGATATTTTTATTTAAAAAAAATGTGAGCCGTCACGGGAGGCCTGGCAGATGTGAAACATCGACATTATTTTGTAAAAGTAATATGCAGAAAAGAACATATTGTGATAGGAACTAAATATGTCATAATGATAAAATAAAATATTACGATTTTTTTCCAGATAACGATGACTATTTATTGAATTCGATTGCGCATGGCATGCGTCGCCACGCCAGAAATCGGTTTTACGTGCGGCTATAGATGTTTCACATCAATAATTTAAAAACATTGTACGCAATGAAATTTATGTGAATTTTAATCTACCAAGATAGTAGATTTTACATTTGCTGGCGCTCAAAACACACCAAATATACGCGTGCTTAATGCACAGATAAATGCATACTTTAATTATAAAAAAATAATTAACTTACTGATGACTTGATGGTGTGTCATAGTGTGATTTTCACTCTCTAAATTATCACGGTCAGACATTTTATTATTAGAAAAATAATTTGTTTTCAAGCATTGATCTATAACCTGAAGTTACGCCGCAAGCGGGTAAAACTTGAAACATACAAAATACGTCAAGTGGTGTAAAACGAGTTAAAACGACTCCAGTCGCTCTCGCGCGGCGTAGTAATACACACTAATGTCACTGAACACGTTAAACGTCATTATTTTGAATTTGAAGCCTCAAAATGCCTTCTTGTGCAATGCGTAAATGCAAAAATTATGCTCGAAAAAGAAACAAGCTTCATGGAATCACCTATCACACGTAAATAAAGATAAATTATTAAATTTTGTTTATTTTTCGTGTTCGATCCGCCATGATTACGTGAGTAACCAGAAAGAGACAAAGTATGTTTTTGTCAATGAAAGTGATAAAGACGCAAAATGCATGGTCATAGATCAACAGAACAGAAGTGACATTTTATTGAAGCTCACGATGTTCATATGTCGTATGTTATAGTTTAAGATCCCACTGCTTAATTTTTATATTAGTGTGTTTTTAGTCAAAATATAACTTTTTATAGTTTATTTTAATAAAATAAAAGCGATATATGGGAAATTCTGTATCCTAATCTCTAAATTTTCTTCGATACCTGTGGTAAATAATAAAAAATATTACCATAAAATTTATATAGGATAGTATACGGTATTTTAAAATTTCTTTAATTGAATAAATTAACCTAAACATAATTTAATAAACAATCTTTGTATAGCCAGAAATTAATCCTCAAAAAGACCACGGTAAGATTCGAATCTTATATATAAAATTCGCATGTCACGATGTTAGTTACTTTACTCCTGCGAAACGGCTATACTGATTTTCATCAAAATTTATATGCATATTCAGTAAGTCTGAGAATTGGCTACTATCTATTTTTCATATCTCTTAAGTGATAAGGGTTGTTCACCCTTAACATTTTTTTTATTTATATGGCAACACAATGTTTGCTGGGTCAGCTAGTACATAACATTTATAAAATGTACACAACTTTGCAATTAATGGTCGTGTGTAAAATAAAACTGAAAATAATAAACATAAATTAGTAAAGATACTTCGCCGCCTTGAAATTGAATGAAGCCACAAACGGCTTATTAGTATGTTCTTTTTTTTAATTCTTGACAAATAAAAACATTTTTAGAGAAAATTTACAAATAAATAACTAATACTGCGTAATTTACATAATAAATAAATAATTATTTCAAATATTTTAGGGACATTTTAGCACGGAGACGTGGCAAAACTTTTTTACGCAACTATTTCAATTCTCAAAACTGGGTACATTTTCTTGTTAGGAGTGAGTAATCTTTACTAATCTATGATAATAAATATAAACAATTTTTAAATCGTATATTTTAAACCAGTCGATACATCTGTATAGATACATTCTTTCAAATTATATATTTATATAATAATAATTTATTTAGTTAAACTGTACTATAACATTTCTACGTAAACGATGTACTAAAACTATTATCGACAGTTTTGGACATTTTTTACCTTCTGTTCCATTATTTCATTGTCTTTGACAAGCATGCGTATCAATGGGAAAACCACCATACGTCCCGTTTTTAACGGGACAGTCCCTTTTTTCGATGCTTCGTGCCGTTGTCTCCGAAATGAACCGTTGCCATTGTCAATTAAGTAACAGTAAATATTATAATTATGAAAAAAACATGGGGTGCTCCATTTATCAGTTTTCATAAAGCGCCCCACATTTTTTGCACAATTATACTATTTACTTTTCCTTAAATGATTCCTAGATTGAAAATTATTTTCTACTTTTTAGTTAATTTTATCATAAAATCGTGTTTTTTATTATTTTTAACTATATTTTTTCAAGTAAAAAGTATTTGACATAAAAAAATCGATGTCCCGTTTGACTGAAGTAATCATTGGTCACTATATTCCATTGTCAATATTTACGTTTGCGTACACTTGAAACGCAAGGTCAAACACTAGTTGTCTTTTTTTATCACATTGTTCTAATAGCTCTGTCCCTTATAGAACATTTGTCTATGTAGTTAAAGGTAAGCGTCGCCACGCCAGAAATCTTTTTTACGTGCGGCTATAGATGTTTCACATCAAAAAAGAAATATTTATGATTACTTTATTTTTTTTTATAATATGAAAGTAGCAAATGAGCATGCAGTTCATCTGATAGTAAGTAGCCATTGCTGCTCATAGATAACTGTTATCAACCCCAGAGAAAATTAGAGTCCTACCCGAGATCGGCGACAGATGCGAGACTACCTCTGAAGTCTAAGTTGGAACGCCTCGAATAAGAAGTTAGAAAGGTGTCTCAGTTACTATATTCTTAAATCCAGAACACATCATCGTCTTAAACTGCTGTTATTAGGCATAAATAGGTATGATAGTGGTGTCTCCGGAGTCACAAATTTTTGAAATCACAAAGGGTTCAACATCCATTAATGCTGGCACATCGCCTTTAATATTCCTATTGCCTACGCGACCTAAGAGCATTTGTCGACTGTCCGGTGACGGCGGCGGTGAACAAACGCCCTAACTCTGTCAATAATGTCATCATGCATAGTCCGCGTAAAACTGCTAGTCCGCTCTGAATATAGAAATGAATCGCGTCGCCATAGCAAATTGTATAACTACACCTGTTCGCAACAACTTCAGAGCGAACTAGCAATTTGGCGAGAACTACTTATTTATTGATTTTTTTATTTATTTCCATTTCATTCAGACATAGTCCATATTTTGTTAGTTAAAACATTGCACTTAAAAAACCTATTAAAAAAGTATACCTGCGTGACTGATTTCATTAGCACTTACCTGCGTGACCTCGAGCAGCTCGTCGTCGAGCCGGCGCAGCAGGTGTTGCGGCGGCGGCGGGCGGCGCTGCAGCGCGGCGGCGCGCACGGCGGCCTGCACGCGCGCCACCTCGCCCGCCTCCTCCAGCCGGCGCAGCAGCTCGCCGCCGCGCGCGCCGCCGCCGCCCGCGCCGCGCACGCACACCACGCCCGCCGCCAGCCACGCGGTGCGCTGCGCTAGGGTCGCGCCCGTGCTGGGGACACGAACACAAAATTATTACTCGTCGGGCATGCGGTGCGCTGCGCTAGGGTCGCGCCCGTGCTGGGGACTCAAACATAGAATTATTACTCGTCGGTCATGCGGTGCGATGCGCTAGGGTCGCGCCCGTGCTGGGGACACAAACACATTATAATCATCCACCAACCGCGCAGTGAACTGCAGGGTTGCGCCAGTGCTGGGGATAAAAATGCGTGTGATTACTCGCCGGCCACGCGGTGAGCGGAGTGAACGTTTCATTCGTTATTATAGTTACAAAGGCTTGTGTTATTCATTTTTGACAAGTGGATCAACCAGGAACAACAAAATTTGCTTGTATAAATCACATGATACAAAAGAACACAAGCGAAAATACAGACATATCGGGAAGATTTGTGTCGTAATTACCGCATTCATTCATAGTTCTACCATATACTAACGATACAACCCGATGTCACCACTTCCACAAAGAAACAATAAAAATATTATATAAAAATAAAAAATTTCAATTTAATTTATATAAACAACGTTATAACACACATATGTTAAGTTGATTAGTCACGCAATTGTGATAGGCGAGCGTAACGCTGGATACAAATACATTACTACTGTGTAAGCTAAGCTACACACACTTCAATTTTAATGAAAAAAGTTGTGCATTGTATTTAATTGTGCACTTTCTTATGTCTGCTAATCTCAGGAAGGAATCAACTGAAAATCTCAAATGAAATCAAAGGAAAGGAGGAATGGCCATCACGCATATCTTGTACAAAAATCGGATCTCAAAAAACACAAAACATTCTAAGCAAAATACAACACAAGACTAACCCAGGCCTAGTAGCGAGTCCCTCTAGCACGTCAGCAGCGGCGAGGTGGTCGCCGCACTTCTCCAGCACCTTCCAGAGCAGGTCGAGCAGGTGCAGCGCGGCAGGCGCGGGCGCCGAGCGCGCCGCCGCCTGCAGGTACGTGCGCAGAGACGCCGGCGGCGCCGCACCAAGCGACAGCAACTCTGTTATAACAAGTACGTAATTATTACTTTCGATTCTATTAGATGAGCTTTGACATTTGGTCAAGAGACTTTCCGCCAGGCTAAGTATAACTAATCAAGCTTAGAGAAGCAACCACATCTATCGAAGTCATCTACTAAAATCAAAATCACTCAAAATACTTGTGGTTCGAAATTTTGACGATTTCCAGGAAGTTGCCACAATTACTCATTAACGAGCTATAATCATTGCATTTGATGTAACTAAAAAAAACTACAGTGGATAGAGAATATTAGAGTACCATTCCACCGCATTAAAATCTTAAACATAAAATATAAATAAAAATTGAAATCGAAAACTTACCTGATCCAAGATTCTTTGAAACTAGCCACTCATAGACTGCTACGTGTAAGAGTTCATCACTTCGAGACAAACACTCCCAGACCAACTTTCTTCCCTAAAATACAAAATATCATAAATACAGAACCAAAATAGTGTTTCTCAAAAATATTGCGTATTATTTTACAATTCCCACAAACATTCAATACCTGGTTGTTGGTATCTGGAGAAAGAATGCTTTCGGAATGCGACGCGTCATCGGAACTACGTTCATACAGTCTTTCTAAAGCACCACAAACTTCACGGTAGATTTCCATTCTGTAGAAAATCATAATATATTTATTATGCACCTATATAGAGAAAAAGTGTGGCAATGATGCCGCCGTAACTACATTATACAATTAAAAAAAAAATGTACACAAGCATCTATCTTAAGCTGCAATCTATACTACACAATCTTCATTGTAAGGTGATTAAACCAATTCAGAATCCTTAACTTTCATGTGAAAGTTTTATGAATACAGCACGAGAAATAGTATAAGTACACTAAACATAAAATTACTAGTTTATGTCAAATAGCTGTGACAATAAATCACTTACCTGTAGTCAACACATTTCCATCTGACTACTCCGTTCAGAATGAGAATAATTACGCGCCGACCAAGTGCATATTGGTAGACTAAAGCCTAAAGACCCACCTTCTATAATAGGCCAGCTGTCCGTCCCTGTCCTGCGAGGGCTGGTCGCTCTTGTAGTAGTGCAGCGCCTGGTCCTGCGGATCCAGCTTGGCCGCGCACACCGCGCACAGCTCCACCACGCCCGAGTAGAACCCCGCCGCGATAAGCTTCGCGCACACTATCGGCAGGTTCACATTTGGTGCTACGTCCTGAAATGTTCATACAATTACATACTTGTGATCTTCGTATTTTTTTCATGTCTATAGAATAGACGTCCCGCATGGCCACCTCGCCGCTGCTGACGTGCTTGAGGGACTCGCTACTAGACCTGGGTAAATGTTGTCTTGTATTTCGGTTAGAGCTTGTTGTATTTTTGTATAAAAACAGTGTTCTATTTAAAATTGTTATTGTATTCATTCAATACCTTCAATTTTATCAATATGTTATTTATAATCCTCAAATGTTTTTTTTTAAGTTTTATTTACTACAATTTTGCTTGTGATCTCGCATGTAACGAGACATGCCAGAGTAACGATAAAATGCCGATATTCTTCCTCAGTCCACAATGAAGTGTCCAGTGAATCAACAATGAAGAACTGTCACAAAATATGAGGGTCATGGGGGGTAGTTTGTGTTTGTGCGTCCAGTACGGGCGCGACCCTAGCGCAGCGTACCGCTTGGGTTGTAATTACTAAGTGTTTGTGTTCCCAGCACGGCCGCGACCGTAGCGCAGCGCACCGCTTCGGTTGTAATTACTCTGTTTTTGTGTCTTTAGCGCGGGCGCAACACTTCACAAAATTATTTCTTTAATTTGGAGAGACTAAATCTTACCTTACAAAGTTTCAAAGCATGTTGTAGCATTTCATCTCGTTCCGCCGAATTCTTTTGTTGTTTCGCGAATATTAGCAACTCATTAGCCTGAAAGTAGACATGGTGACTATTTATTTCAGAAACTATTACAAAAATAAACATAATAGTACATTACGATACGCGTGGCCAAAGTAGCCTATTTTTGCACGGCGTGAAGTTAGCGCCCGAGCGCAGCGAGGGTGCTAAACGCCGTGCAGATAATAGGCTACTTTTGTCACAAGTATCGTATACTATTTTATAGCTCGTGTGACATAAACCCGCTTATACTTGTGAAGAAATATGAAAAAATATGATAATTATTTTGAAACTTATAAATGATTGAAACTAAAAATTAGGACCTAAAAAAGCAATAAAATGTGACACAACCAAAACCATTGAAATTTAGAAAATTTAGTAATTACTCTGCACTTGTGATAAAGACAAATCTAACACCACACATACGTCGAAATCTATCAAGCCATTTAGGCTACATACAGGCGTATTAAAGAAACATATGATAAGCAATCACATAATGTACTAATACATAACTAATACTAGTGATACAGTAGAAAATCGATTATCCGGACCTTAGTTATAAATATTCGCGATTGTTCGGATTGTGAAACGTGAACAAGCAACTTTGTAATAACCCTTACAGATCAGCCACATTTTGTGTGACTTGTGCATTTAAATTCCGGAAAGTCGCCAAATCGCAACAAAATAGTTACTATAAAAAACAAAAACCCGATTGCTAAAAATATAACCTATGTTATCGCCACAATTTAGACGAATTCAGCGACACATCATGTATCAAAATTAATGAAGTCGTTTGAATTTGCCAAAGAATGAAAAACATACATACGTAACAAACATATAGTCGAAAAACATCACCTTCCTAAATCGGTTTAAATAGCTTTTCTTCATAAACTCAATTATCCAAATTTTCGATAATCCGAATGCCACAAATACGACAACAAATAGGTCGCTTAGTCGAGATTCTACTGGAGTAGTATTATGGCTAATTTTGATAACGATTCCTAATTTAAATATCTCCTACTATGTGTAGCGAAAATAAAACAAACACAGTCAAAACAAACAATAAAATTCGATAAAGCCCAATAGTTAGTCTTATAGTGATGCTATTGCTTAGTATGTACACAATGGCAAAAACATTTATAAATACGTCCAAAATAAAATATTAAAATAATTATAGCTTTAAACAAAATACTCATTACTCACTTTTAATTTTTAAATGGCATTTAAAAGTATGAAACGTTCATAGCTATGTTTATTTTTTTCAACTGTGAGGGTAGTGTATTAATATTAGTACGGTGTAAAAATCGGCTACTTTGGACACAGAAATGCGTGGCTAAAATGCGGGTTTAGGTCACAGAGTGCTATAAAAGTCATTATGAAGCATATTTCATTGACTTGCCTTCGAGCACGTAGCATCTTCTTGCCTATAAAACGTGGGACACAGTTGTCTCAATTTCTGTGATATACCATCCACAGATGCATTGTCTCTAAGGTACCCAGCCACAAGGGAGCCCAGTAACAAGCACGCTACTTCTTGTCCTCCTACTAACAGTTCCCTGTAATGTATTACAGCAATAATTAAATGACTAAATTCACTATTCATACATTTCTCACCTTTATGCATATTCTGTTATTGTTATTTAAAAAGAAATGAATAAAAATGTAAAATAAACAATACATATTCGCACATTTGCCTTTTAGCAACAACAGTATACTAATTAATTACTCTAAGTAATGTGCTGTGACAATTTTCAGTAGAAAATAATTTCTTACCTAAAACTAGCAGCCTGCAACGCACTTTGCTGTTCGGGCGGCAAGCTGGCAGCGATCACGTGAAACTGATGTTCACACAACACTTTCCATAAACTCAACATTTCTATCGCCATAGCTGTAAGTATAAAAAGAAACATAGGAATGAAATCAGCACATAGAAAAATCAATAACAATTTAATTTAAAATAATATAAAATGATGAGTGATTTTGTGTTTAGTAACCATTGAAGTACTTATTATTTAATAGAACTAATACAAGTAGTAATGGCGTAGATTTTAAATGCGTGTTCAAATTCATTACATCCCCATTATATAAAAAGGAACACAAAATTCTTCTTTACGAAAAACTTGTTCAAATAGATGATATAAGACGCAGATAACTTTTCAAATAAAGTGTACATTAATATAAAATGTGAAATATATTGCATACTTAGGAACATCTTCAGCGCATGCAAGGACGCCTGCTCGTCGCTATGCGGCGGCGCCACGACCCGCTGTATGAACGTCGCGGCCCGCTGTAGCTTCCCCACTACGTACGCACAATCTTCCCCGGTAACTTTGCTACTCATCTGCAAAACAAAATGTTGACTATCATTTACAGTATATTTTTTTTTTTTTTAGTAAAGTAATTGACAAAAATTTTTAATATGGTTTAATTTAATTTTATATAATGTAATTTGATTTAATTTAATTCAATTTGCATGCTTAAGAAAGGCTGAATAAGAGACTATTAATATTGTATGTAACATCTTTTCTCACTGTTCAAAGCAAATAAATTATCTTTATCTTTAAAGTAATTAGTAAATAGACTCCGATAAATAATATCATATAAAAATCTGAATTTTGCAAGGTAAATGAAGGTTGTATATGATAATTAACTGAGACTGTACACTGATTAGTTTAAACAGACGCGCTATATTATGGTATCAATAATATTATAGAAAAGAAAATAATACAAATAAAACAAAGGTATCTTTAAGCATTGTCCAAATATCATTACATAACAGAACATTTGAGTGATAGATAAACTGGAGGAGTCTATTTACTTTATTTATGAGTATAGAAGTATCGCAAAATAGTTTCATTTCGATAAAGAAAATACTTACAAACTCCTTATTATCCGGCGTTTGCGACATAGACACACATTTCAAATTCCATATGGGAGACAGTATTCTCCCAACATAAATATATAGTCCGTTGTGCTTCGCGCTATATTCGATAGGCACTGGGTAGTTCATATCCCTTTGTTGTGTGACGTTGCCCATAAATGAGGACTGGTTAAACGGTGCGGGACTCATCATGTTCTGTTGGAATGGAGATTGCGGCATCATGGTTTGGTTGGGGATTGGACCGAGGGATTGGTTCATCGGACCGGGATAAGATTGGTTTAACTGTCCGGACATTATATGCTCGTGGGTTCCTCTCATTGTCATGGGCGTCGACACTTGACGCGGAGAGAATTTTGGAGAACCTGAAAATAAATAGTATTTTAACTCATAATACATACATTTTTACAATGAATATCTGGATCCACCATCATAATATTAATCTATTCATTGTTACTGTAAAGTTACCTTTTTCTAAGAAATTAGGATCGTAAATGAGCTTGCTGTCTATCCTTCGATAATTCGTTATGGACATTCGTCAATCTCAAATAGGAATTAAATTTTTCTATTACTACAAATGTGCAATATATGTATTTAAAAGTTTATATAAAAAATAATATCTATATTTTTTATTTTTACCTATACTGGAAGCCATTTGTGACGGTTGCTGTTGGAATATTGGAGTGGGCGTGAGTTGACTACCGTAGAGGAAGAACGCTCGCGCGGCCCACTCGCTGATGGAAAGATCGCCGCTTGTAGTATCTTCGCATGCTAAGTAAAGTGCGCAAGCGCACGCCTGGTCCACACCATGAAGCTGACAAAAAAACATTTGTCATTTACGGGTATTTTTTGTTCATATTATAACAATAATGTAAATAACTGTGGCATGTCATATTGTCATACCTAAAAATAAAATATTTAAAATACTTTGTTTGACGCTTTTTCTGCTAAACTTGCATTCAGTAGCCATTTAGTAGCCAGTAGTTTTATGGTATCGCTTTTAGTTTTCGTTTTTGTAAAATTCATTCTCATAATTTTTCTTAAACCCCTCGGAAGAAACACAATTCCAAAAAAATATAAAGGCAGTTTCTGCGCCATAGATTTTTTAACGAAAATGTTTCTTTACATTTTAGTGTGTGCACTACCTCAAAATTTTAAGTTATTACTTTGCAAGTTTTGCATTGGCAGACGAACACTGTCTTTACTACGATGGAATACATCACTCATTGTTGTAATTTTAAGCCAGATGCAATGACAATTTAGCTCCTCAGTAATCAATGTTTTAGTCTTCGTCAAACTGCTAGTCCGCTCTGAATATAGAAATGAATCGCGTCGGCATAACAAGTTGTATGACTATACCTGCTCGCAGTGTAGGGCGTAGTTAACTACAATTTGTAATCTGATTACTAACTACGATTAAATGTAGTTAACTAGTTATTATTACATTGTAGTTAACTACTTTTAATCGGAACATAACTACAGTAATCAAACTACATGATGTAGTTATTAATTTGATTGGTGCAATCTAGTAGTTATAACTACTGATTAATTGAATTTTGTGAAAAAGAGTACAGGCACCCGAGTCAAAACCCGAAGGTGTGGGTTCGTTTCCCGCCTATTTAGTACGATTACTTTTTGTAATCTGTAGTTATAATTACTGATTACTATATGTAATCGTAGTTAGTAATCATTAGTTAGATTTCATATTTCCCAACACTGCCTGCTCGCAACAACTTCTGAGCGGACAAGCAGTTTATCGCGGACTATACCTGGAACAGGTCCTTGACGGGCGGCGCTTCTGGTCCGCGACAGTCGCGCAATAACGCGCGCATGAGGTCGGGCGCCGCGCCCGCGCCCACCAGCGCCGCACCCGCCGCGCTCACCACCGCCCAGCGGGACCCCGCCCACACCTCTACAATGGGGGTACAATGGCATATTATTATAGGTAGTGACGCTCCTATAATATGCGGTAATCTGTATCCGTATCCAAAGATATACATTTATAACGATCCAGCACATCACTAAATTTATACGCAATGGACAGAGGTTGTATTTAAATACATTCATGCAGATGGAAATTCGGATGTGGTGAATCATATAATTCTAACATACCCTTGTTGTCATATATGATGAACGTCTATATAATAAACCTCATTAATAAGGTAAAAGTAAGTGCTAATGTATTTGATTTTGAGGGTGTAGTAAAATTAGGTTAATTTAGGTTAGGTATATTGATTCTGTAATCGCTGCGCCCATGGGTGGCAGTGGCTACTCATCATCAGGTGATGCTTGCTTCTTGCTTCTCGTTAGAATGTCTCATATGATGTCTCTCTTACCACATCCTTCAAGCCAGAACTCAGCAAAGCTTCACACTGTTGTTATACAGACTCCTGAATCTCAAAGTGTTCTACCATACATAAACCTTTGCTTTTCATCCAAACTTTAACCAACCATCAGAACAAATAAAGATACATTCAAAGCAAATAATAACAGTGCATAACCCGCAGCATACACGGTCTTACCTCTTTTAGCCAGCAGCGGAGCCGACAGATACTTGGAGTGGTGCGTGGGCAACGCGGTGAGCGCCCAAGCGGGCGCGTCGAGCGCGAGCGACGAGTGCGCCTCGCTGAACGCCGCGCCCGCCAGCACGCGCGACGCGCACCACAGCGACTCCGCCTCGCCGCCGCCCGCCGAACACACCATCACTAGAGTACCTAGACATTAATCACATTCAAATTATAACCTAAAAGTAATACAAAATTGCATAATTATTAATTATGTATATTATATCTACTAGGAATAATGGATAATTTTTATATTATTTAAATTTATGAAATATAATTTTGATCTTACAAAGAATAGACTTGTAAACAATGCATGTGAGATCAATTTTAGAATGATTTAAAAGTAATATCACTAAGTGTTTGTGAAGTTAGTCTTAACACTTACCATTATCATAAACAGCACTATGCACTTGCTTTGGCTTGAGTACAGAAGCATTGGGTGTGAATCCGGGAGGTAATCTCACATGAAGCAAAGTGAGGTATTGTGGGCGAGTAGGTCGATCTTGACTACAAAAACAATGTAAGTGGTTAATGCGATAGACACACAAGAGTGTTTTGGTGTAACATCAGTAAATTCGGCGACATCGCCCGTCGTAAAATTTTGCATCGTGTAACATGTCGCATATTGCAGTGTCTATCTATTACGGTTCAAGGGGCAAACCCTGTGATAAATTGACAGGCAGCGGAGGCTTAGTAATTATAGGATTCTGTTCTTCTTCTTCTGTTGACCTTTAGGTACAGAATCGTAAAAAGCATAATACTCTACACTGATTTCCTAACTATTGCATATTATCGAAAATATTTCTTGAATACAACTATTCATTTAATAATATACATACTTAATATGTATGTTATTAAATGAATCCTCCATTAATTTTATATAATCTTGTAAGTACTTATTTAACTTACCTTTCGGTTCCAGCACAAAAGTAGAATCTTGTGCCAGCCTGTGTAACTGCTACCAGGTTCAAGTGCTCCGACTCTGCACTCTCTACAGCTGATATGGCAATTACTGGTTTGAAATTTGTTGGTTCTACAGTCCTAGAAACAAAATAATACTATAGTGTTATATTTTTCAAATTTATATTTTTATGTATTATTGTTTCCACATGATGATAAGGAATGGATTCCACTAAATGTACACATACAACATAAATGTATTATTTTAAAAAAATTATAGATGACCCTATAATGTCACTTATTTTCATTGTAAGTACAGTACACATTACAGTGCATAATATCCCTTATTTTTATTTTTCATTAAAGTTTCATATGAATATATAATATCACTTACTTTACAATGTCCACAGCCAATGACATGATTCTCGACTGAGGCAATCTCACAACACGGCTCAAATCTTCTCCCTCATAACCCAAATCAAACATTTCTATACAACCCTTTTCACTGAGTGTGTACAGAATGTGACGGGAGTTGTCAACTTCGATTTTTACTATGGGATCCTCATCATATAGAGCTGCATTTAAGAATGATGGCACCAGGAATGATAAGGCACTCGTGGAATGGTTCACTTTTTTACAATGTTTGCCAAACCAGCCTAATTGAGCCTGAAAATAATTTTATGTGATTAAATTGTACCTACCAATTGCTAACTCGTTTCTTAGTAGATAAATTTTATATACATGTCTTATATGTCTTGTTCCAACTCAGTCACCAGGAGTAGCAATGCGTCCGTGGTTGGCTTTAGGTAGGACTCTTTCTAATCATATCTGGGATTGATTTTATAGATATCTATATGGGACAGTTGATACTTAATATCACATGGACTGCATGCTACTAATAAACTATATACATATAAATATAGAAAAAACACATTTTCAAAATAATTAAAACATTAAACCTATCAAATTATCATCATCATCATCTTTGTAGCATTTCAAAAGTAATCAATAAGAGTAATTATAACAAACCTGATATGTAATTTCATAGAGACAGCCATCCTTGCCACCCATAAATATTCTACCCTTGGCCGTGGATTTGACACACATCATTGAAATGCCATCAGTTGGAAGCACGAAGACTGGTTCAGGAACTAAGTGTATCTCTTCTAATTCCCCCACTCCATCTGACTTACTACTAGAAAATGTTACACCTGTAAAATAAGGTATAAAACATCATTAAGTTTATCAAAATTGTAAATGAAAAGCCTTCTTCTTCTCAACAGACATTAAGCATAACAAAAATATTATGTGACAAACAAAATGGTACTTTTCTATCCAATGTGACTGTTGGTATTATTTTAAATATAAGATATGTTCTATAAATATACATTGTACAAAAGAAATATTATTTTGTCTGTCATGGCCTGAATCTAACATGTTCTAAGTCTAGATACCAATGAGCTTTTTGACTCTAAAAACGTATACAAACAGGCATATAAAACCTCATTGCAAAACAATAAGCATACAACACACTCAAATATTTATTGATATTATGGAAAACTGCAGTGTTACTTACCTAAAACTACTATTTCTACTGTAGTCGTTAGAACTAATAAATATTTAACAAAGCTTTGAAAGACTCCCGGCTTGGGTTTGCCAAGACCCACACTGACTATGGTTTCCCCCAGCCCATCAAAGTAGGCGACATCACTCCCGTGTTCAAATGCCCACACATATATATTGCTGTCTATAGCTAGCCACACTCGGCTGATCTCTGGAAATACCCCCATCAAACAGTTGCATTGCATATCTGATTGACAAATTAAGGAAGTACTATTTTCTTATTAAATTAAATATTAAAACTTTAAGACTTATTATGAAGAACTATATAAATATAATCACTATGTAAATTAATTATTAAGATACCCTTAATAATAAATTTACATAAAATAAACAGGGGTCAGAACTCTCCATTGGAACCTAGCACATAGGAATATTTAACATTTCTAAGTAGAGCATCTCTTTTTTCTTTTTCTATTATATAGGGAAAGTAGCATGATGAGCAGGCATTCCATCTGCTGGCATGTGGCTACAGTCATCCATGAACATCTTGCAAGAACCCCAAATAAAATGAAAGTCTCATCTGAGACTGAACAGAATAGTGCAGCACTTGACACTGCTGATGTAAGGTACAAATAGGATTAGTGGTGGTGTCTCCTGAGTTGCCCTACAAAGGAGATCTACCCCCAATAAATACAAAACTAACAGTATAGCACTAAATTATATTTAGGTCAAGATTAAATTTATAAAGGATACGAGCAAAGTGTTCCATGATCTCTGGTGGCAAGGGAACTTTGTTTAATATCTTCAACTGTGACAATGTAGGGTGGTTGAGCAAAGCAGCCAGGTTTCTGTAGTCTCCGGCATTTAGACCACTGCATGTTGGACTTTTTTGTGCTGCTATACCTGTTATCTATAAATTAGAAAAAATACAAATAATTGATTAGGATTTCAAGTTGATGGAAAGTATAAGTGAAGTAAGATTAAATATCACAGTCCAGATTTTCTGAAAATAATGTATCATCCTGCCCCACACTAACGCATTGATTGCAGTTGACAGTATGACATGAATGAAATTAATATGTGAAAGACTTACTACCAATGGGTAACAACTTTAAGATGAAATTTTTCCTCCCCATTACTATTGCTATAGTTGATTGTCGGTCTGATAATAATCTAGTAAAAGTGTTTAATACAAATGTGTATTCAGCTGTCATACAAGAAAGAACATGAACTACTTGAATGTTTCAAGGAACTACGCAACGGAACAATGTATAAAAGCAAAACTATAACAACAACGACAAATAAAGTAGGTCGGCTTTAAGTTTTGATAATGAGCTAACATAAACGAATAAACACAAACCTCTAAAAACGAAGGGCGGGAATTATCAACATTTATGTACCGGTCGAGAGTATACCCCGCTAGCTCCAAGCACTCAAGTTGCATCTTGCTGCCGTCTGGTTGCCGGGTCCCGTCGATGTTGCTGATCACACTGGGCATCTAAAACATCACCATTGATGCACTCTCACAGTTACACGGATTTTTAAATGCAATTTTAGAGGTTATCGTAACTTCACTTGTCAAACGAAACCGAAAGTGTCAAGCGATCCGAAATAAATGATACCTTCTCGAATTTTGAATTTATCTTGAACTTATCATGAATTAGAATTTTATATAATAGCACTTGTTTAATTAAATAGACGTTCTTGTATTATTGAACTAAGGTAAACAGCAAAATGAAAACCAATTTCTTTCTTGGCACTTTGAAAAAACAAAACTTCTTTCAAAAGATACAAACGGTTAGCATCCAAATCCAACTTGTATTTTATTTTAGTCTGTGGTTAGCATCAAACGAGGAAAATCGGTCCGCAGGACACGTTAGATTAAACAATCGCTGAAACAATTTTAGGAAATTGGGTTAATGTTTTAAACATATAGTTTGTAAAATGTGTTTTAAAAATCAATAATAATAGCAATAAAAGTGCAAAGACCAATAATAATTTAGTCCGACAAATTTTTCTGTGTGTACTGGCCATTATAATGTTGCCAGTTTGTCAAAACTACCCCGAGGAAATATAGTTTCAGTTGTTAGATTTTTAAAGGATTAAAAGTAATAATTTGCCAAGTAGGAGTCGAACTCGCATATGGAAGCTTCCGTACCACCCAATGTTCATTATTTATTACTGATTTTCATTTTATTATTTTCAACGATACTTATAGTTATATAACTCAACAATAGATGGTGTTGGGTGATGATGAATGATACGTAAACAACGTGTAATAAAAATTTAAATAACTATATTAAAATATTTATAGTGATACTCTTGTATTTAGTACATTCACAGATTGTTAAGTACATTGCAGAGGAAGTACCTGTTTGCCACGTCTTATAACTCGTATACCTAATTATGAAAAATTAAAAAAAAAAGTAGTTGAAATAAAAATATATAATATATAACGTAATGAAACAATTGGCGATTTTATAATATTATTTATTGTTCATTAATAATTCTCCTTGAGGCCCTCCTACAAGTTGGCCATTTGAATAAATTTGACGACCTCTTAAGAATGTTTTTATTACTTTTCCTCTTAACACTCGGTTCATATATGGGCTTATCTGAAAAAAGAAACACATTAAGTAGGTATTCAACTCCAAAATACGTCAATCAGTTGCAAATCACATGCTATTATTAGTATTGTACCTTGTTTTTATACTGAATTATTTCAGGCGTGACGGTAAACGACGCGTCAGGGTCAAAGAAGATGAGATCAGCGTCTAATCCTGGTCTTATGGCACCTTTCCGTTTGTACAGGCCGGCGAGCCGAGCTGGACCAGCTGATAGGTAGTGGCTAACTGTCTCGAGACTAAACCCTCGGGCTTTCGCTTCCGTCCAGAATAATGACAATCCTAGAAATAGCACAATAATGTTTATGCATAGATTATCCTTAGAAGACCGCTAATGGATAGAGCTTTATTTATTTAGCCACTTCAGGCAATTCTTTAAATGAAATTAGCATCGTTCGAATAAGTTGACAAACAAAAAACATATGAACAATAAGTGTCACAGACAAATCTAATGATAAAATATAAACAATTTTTAACTTTTACTTCTTCCATCCCCTATCAATTTCGCCACCATTAGTTTTTGCCGCTTGGGGCCTTTCCACTCATTAAGTCAGATCTAGACAAAAGTCCTCTAAATAGAAGTGTATTTGCCAGTATAACGCTTGACTATGTTGATGGCATTGGTTGGTGAATGTTCGTATAGTCACCTAGTAAGATAAAATTAAGACGTGTAAGAAGATAAGAAGTTTTTGTTTGAGTTTGTGTCGACGACCTTAAAAACCTTCGCACTTGTTTATCTTATTTTATTTCCGTTAATTTTCCTGTAACTCAAAATACTAATTACACTTAATTATACAGAAAATACTCTATACACTATACATTACTAGGCTGTCACTACTCGAAGCAGTGTTAGTCTAGTGGTTGAAATGCGCCCCTCGAGAGGTCCGAGGTTCGAACTTCAGGTATATCTTACGATGAAGGAAATTATCGAAAGGAAACCTACGTGTCTAAGAATTCTTTAATCAATTAAGTTTATAAATACGCACTTGGAAAGCGCAGTGGGCCTATTCTCTCTCACTCTGAGACCCATGCCCACCGATGGAACCAGAATGGGTTGACAACACGAACTCGCTCGCCTTATGGTTAGCAATTGCTCGGATAGTCATGATTTGGATGTGTCAACATGTGTACTGGTGTACGCACTTGAGTAAACACAATGTATTGTAACAGAGCGTTAATTACGAAAATGAGTGTCGTTTAGATTTTATAACACATTTTACAATAAAATTATTATTTTACATTGTTTTATTTTAGACATAAGTATTCGGAAATAATTTTACATGAATAATAATTCTCTGTAGGTAATATTAAAAAAAAATGTTACATTATTAGACATGACCAATATGACATTTTGGTCAAATCTGATATGAAAAGTCTTTACATTTAACACTAAACCAGCGGTCAGGAACTCGCGATCGTAAATGGCCCACGACCCTCCTATTGCAACCCACGGCTGTTCCTTAAACTTCTTCTGTCGGCCTGCGTCATTATCTAGTACCTAATTTCTCACCCCCAAATTATAGAGCTCGGAACGACTGTCTTTTTTTTGGCAGTCAAACATCGCGTCAACCTCGCGCAGCCTAAGTGACCCATGTTGCCAAAAAGTTGCGTTTTACATGTTACCTTTCATCATAATCAACCCATTACTGTCCACTGCTGGGCCATAGTCTACCGCGCTGGCCAAGTGCGTATTGGTAGACTTTACATACCCTTAAGATTTTTATCTCTCAGGTATGCAGGTTTCCTCACGATGTTTTCCTTCACCGTTTAAGCAAGTGATAATTAATTTCTAATACGCACATAAATTTGAAAATCAGAGGTGCGTGCCTGGGATTTGAACCTCGGACCCCGCGATCGAGAGGCCGCGTTTCTTAACCACTAGGCTATCACTGCTTCTTCCTTGTTACCTTTAAATACCAATAAATTACGTGATACTTACCAAACTGTACAGATGATATACCACCCCAAGCATTAAAAAAGTTTGGTCCCTTCAAATTGGCCACAGATGGAGAATGATCAGATGCAATAAGGTCAAGCCTCTTCTCTTTAATATATTTCCACAACATTTGCTGAAAAATAAAAAAAGAAAATACAAGCATCGCCAAAAATAGTGATACTAAGAAAATTCAAGTATATTAAATTATATTGTAAAAGTATATATTCTTGTATAAGTATATCTTCTTGATTATTTTCTATTATTCTACCAGGAATATGCAAGTAGAGAAATGAGTTTTATTCTGGTAGATTTCGGAAGATAGATTTCATTTTATAAAATTATAGTAGCAAACGAATATGCACCCCAACGCATGTTAAGTAGCCAGTCGCCAATGAAAATCTGTTACCAACTCCATATAAAATAGCGGGTTTTACCTGAAGCCGATCACAGATGGTACTCTCAAAAATTAAAATGGTCTCATCATATGCAAAATACACAATTATATGGCGTACTAACCCTATTGGCGGTATTTCTTATTGGTGGTGAGCATTTAAACTCAGTGTGGCCACGTGGGATCTCCTCCGCGCTGATGGAAAGATAGTGGTGGCAGGTTTCCGCAGTGACGCCACCACGCCAGCGCTTGTTGCCGGCCGCTATGCGCTTCTGCCTCGCTTCTTCCAGGATAGGGACCACAGCTTCAGCAGATACATGCACTATATGCGTGTGAACACTGCAATAATAGACAAATTATATCCGTACCAGGCGTTATATGTCAAGAAGTCGAAAGGGCTCAATTTTTATTACAGCTGTTTGTGCTCTTTGCTGAGGGAGTTACATATTTCATCATCATCATCATCAACCCATTACTGTCCCACTGCTGGGCACGGGTCTCCTCTCAGTATGAGAAGGATTAGGCCATAGTCCACCGCGCTGGCCAAGTGCGTATTGGTAGACTTCACATACTTTTAAGATTTTTTTATAAACCTCTCAGGTATGCAGGTTTCCTCACGATGTTTTCCTTCACCGTTTAAGCAAGTGACAATTAATTTCTAATACGCACATAAATTTGAAAATCAGAGGTGCGTGCCTGGGATTTGAACCTCGGACCCCTCGATCGAGAGGCCGCGTTTCTTAACCACTAGGCTATCACTGCTTTTTTTACATATTTAAGAAATTACAAGTCGCGTGTGTGCGGTTATAAAGGCCCATCAACTTACTTATTATTCACCTTATAAATTAAACAATCCTAATGCTTATGATTAAACTACATAAACGTATATAAACATATTTGTATATGTAAGTGGACTTATCAACATATTCACGCTTGGTATCCATATAAGTAATGTACTGGAAGTACTTCTGGCACGCTGGGAGTCAGCCAATTTTTAAATGTCAAAACTATATAACCTGCTTTTAAAACGTGTATCAAGTTATCAGGATGCGCTTGGAATCTGCTGAACTATTTTACAGGCTACCTTTTATCAAGGACAACTTCTTTGGCATTGTAATAAAAGTCTATCCTTTGCTGAGAAAAGTTGAAGCTACGTATACTTAATTATCGTAAGATACACTGTTGTTAAATGTAGTGCCACGTGTGCGAACATCACTTAAAATCTCAGTTTTATAAATCTTGCCTAAATAGACATAGATTAGTAAAGATACTTCGCCGCCTGGAAATTGAATGAAGAAACAAACGGCTTATTAGTAAGTTCTTTTTTTGAATTCTTGAAAAATAAAAACATTTTTAGAGAAAATGTACGAATAAATAATTAATACTGCGTAATTTACATAATAAATAAATAATTCTTTCAAATATTTTAGGGATATTTTAGCACAGAGACGTGGCAAAACTTTTTTACGCAATTATTTCAATTCTCAAAACTGGTTACATTTTCTTGTTAGTAGTGAGTAATCTTTACTAATCTATGAAATAGTTCACAAATATATAAAAAATACAAATACTCAGGTCAGATAGCATTAATTAATTAATGTAGTATTAACATTTTCTTACATTTTTATATTCTGTATAATTGGTCGCCCAGGAGTTGAACCTTGAGCCCTATGCTTGGTGGACCACAATGATCGGTGTGTCAAATAGAGCGTTAAATTTGTTTCAAGTGTTCAATTTGTATTTCTATTCAGTTTAGTTTAGCTCTTCTAAGTTCAAGTTAAAAGCGACACTTATTACGGCTTTATTCAGAAAAAAGTTGTATCATTTTTGATTGTGTTGTAACTATCGATGTCGTGACACAATGCATTATATTTAAGGAAATAATTTAAACCATAGATTTAAACTAAAACAATGTACTCTATTAAGTACAATAATTATTTTAGGTCTGTGGGTAATTGGCCATTAACAAAAATGGTAAATTAAAAGTTCCGAAAATTAAATCCGGAACATTACGGAACCTATATTATAATATCACGATTCATATTGCATGACTTATTTAATCGATTACCAATTAATGTTTACGTTATAACTGTAATAGATGTATGATTTTTTATTAATTTATGGTCCGTAAACTTAAACATATTTTATATTACCTATATTCATATATATTTTCTCCACTCGTTTAATCTGTAGGCACCTGTAGGCACCAACAATATTAATATACTTCCTCTAAATATTATGTACAAAATATTCTGAAAAACCTAGCGATACCTTTTAATATAAGTATTTTATAATAAAAAGAACCATTATCTTACTCATATCTTGGAATATAACTGGCAACTAAAGACACAGCATCCAGCTCCATTTTTGCAGGCCTTGTTTCAAGGTACGTGTTGTATAATTGAGGATCTGTAAGCAAAGGAGATCGCAGTAATGATAATAATTTAATAGTTTTACTTTTGGCAACTCAAACTTGGGGTCCGAGGTTAAAGCAGCTCAGCAGCACATCTCTGATTTTTCGAAATTTTATATGAAGTAGAATTTAATTATGACTTGCTTGACGGTAAAAAAAACATCGTGACGAAACCTATACGCTTGGATTTGCAAAAAATCTCAAAGCAATCAGTCTGCACTTTTTCCGTGCAATGGAGTACGGAGCTGCGCCCAGCGATAGAACAGTAATGCCGGAGCAAATGGAACAATATATTTTTACGATATTTCCATTCAAATACTTACATACAATTCCTTTTAACGATTTTGTTTTACAAAGACTTATTGGTAATTAATTTGTTCCTCATTATGACACTGACCTTGGCAACCGCAACCATTACAATCAGCATTTGTTACATTATTTACCGGCAACTCGGCGTGAAACTGTAAACCAGAATTGAAACGGCGTAACTCTTTTGTTACATATACTTTTTGCCGCACTACAAGGTTAGGTAGACACTTACGGCATAAACAGTTTGTGTTCCATTGAGAACGGCAAAAGCCTTTTCTATATCTTCGGGATCGACTTTAGGGAACTCTGGTACTCCACTGTCAATTAGGAAACATTTGAAACCAATTACACCGGCATCTATCATTCCACGTAGCTCTCCCTGAAAACAAGAAATATATTAAATTATGAAACGTGCTTCATTCAATCGTTCAATCGTGCGTGATTCATTGAATCGTTCTTTCAACCCAGAAGATCAAAAATAGTTTTTTTCATAATTTACCTACAGTTACTTTACTTATCCATGTTAGTCGATCATCTATCTAATTACATATATAAAAATGAATATTTGTCTATATACATTTTGTAAAATCGGAAACTATGCATTTGATCTTATATCATATCTTATAGCATATTATATCTTTAAAATGCGGGCGAAGCCGCGGGCACTACTAGTGAAAAATAATACTTAAAAACATTTTTATTTTTGTGTAAGCTGCGCGACAATGTGAACGGATTTCACTTGTATAGCACACTGCATATATTATGCATAAGTTAAAGTGTAGATGTACACTTAAAATATAATACAAAAAACAAAAAAAAAAATTTCGCCTTTTGTATTCGCCGTTTGTATTTGGTTTTACAATTAGAATAAGTTGTTAATTAACATAACTTGCTAACACGCGCATAAAAATTATGCATTTTCATATGTAGATACATAATAGAGCAAGGACGTATGTAGTAATAGCCTTATGATATGCTGTTTTACTTTGGAGGTTCTAGGGATCAAATCCTAGGTAGGTGACATTCCATGACACTTCGATTTTGTCTGTAAAGCAAGGGAATATTAGCAAAGGGGCGCGAAGCCTACGAATGCATACTTTGTCAGCCTGGTATTATTACTAACACCCTTATTATTCTAAGAGAAAACTGAAAACTGGACCAACCAGCATTGGGAAAATAAAGGGTTGGTAATGATAAAGTAAGAGATACTGACCGAATTTCCAGGTATCACGCCTCCCCAGAATCCAACATCAACGTATACCTCTTCTTTGGCTACAGACGCTTTTATCTTTAGGTTCTCCACGGTAGTTGTCGGTGGTATGGAATTCCTAAGAAGAAAACATCACGTAAAAAACTGGTTTGTCACTACATACTCGTATTTTTGTTGCATGATCCTTAATGTCGAAGATGTTTATAACAAAAAAATAAAAGAAAATTGAAGATGAAAAGTCTAGCATAACTACTTAAATTCTATATTATTCATTAGTACAGTACTTGTTATAATAAGCAATTGGGATTTTTTTATAAGAATTTCTTTAATTAGATGCCATTAGTCGTGATGGAGGCGGCCTCATTCGAAATAATAATAATTTGCAGTGTCTTTAAAATCCATAATTTCATTAATTAATCAATTGTATCTATGGCGAATCGAAAAACTATTATTTTCACTTAATATAATTTACTTAATATTCTCTTTATATAGTAGCTAGTTCATCAGTGCAGTAGATTAAAGCTAAAATTTAAGTAAACAAGTAAGTAGATGAAATTAATTAAAGTTTGTGTTTGTAATAATTTTAAAATAATTTACTTTATCATATGAAAGTACATATATACGCTACTGTTGTTTTAGTTATAGGTACGAATAGGTAGGTGTGCTTATACGGATTATTTTGAAAACTTATTGGGGAAGTCGCGCGAGTATTTAAACTTTTCAATGCGGGTGAAACCATGGCACAAGCTTGTATTGAATTATTTTACAAACATACGTACAGAGGCATATCGACGATAGTCGTGAAGCCTCCCCAAGCAGCCGCCTTTGTCGCTGTCTCGTACCCTTCCCATGAGGTCCTCCCTGGTTCATTCACGTGTACATGGGAGTCCACACCGCCAGGCATCAGTGGTGTGCAACCGCCATCGATTACCTGTTATTTACATTAAATATGTAATAAGATTTGAAATATTTAATTTAAATTATGAAGCTAGTTCGTGCTTTAGGTTCTTAGCTTTACTTTTTATACGAAAGTAACCAGTACAGGTCTCAGTATTATGTGTCCTGTAGGTATATAATATTGGTATGAAATACAGTATTTTCATATATGTATTGCCTATAAAATATTTTACCGGGCATCGAACCTGGCACCTCGGCCCCTCTCCATGGCAGACTCGTGTACCAAGTCATAGCTGTACCACTATGTCATCTAACTTACGCGTGAGTTAACCATCTTAATCCTCAAGAGTGCCAACGAATCTGTGAGCAGCATCAAATAGAACCCCTGCTCTATATGGTCTTTATATGGCTGAGTTGGTTAGAAATACTGGTAAGCAATGACGTTAATTATGCAGTTTGGCTACTTTTCCGAAAATCACTGCAATATTTTTTTTTAGCATGGGTGGCTTCAATTAGTTACCTTAGATTGATGATATTCCGTCGGGGGAGGCTAACATTGCATAATTACCTTTTTTTTCCAACCTTTTTAGTGATGACATACTAAAGTCTATATTAATATAATATAAAATTGTATAAACGAGATCATAAATAAAGGTAAGGTCTGGATTGAACCCACCCGCTCGCAGGGCGCTCCCGCGCCCTGCTCGCTTAGTTTTATATTGTCTTATATGTTCCAACCTAACCTAACCAATTCAATAGGAAATGTTAGCCTCCCCCGACGGAATATCATCAATGGTGACTAATTGAAGCCACTCATGCTAAAAAAAAATATTTCATTGATTTTCGGAAAAGTAGCCAAACTGTATAATTACCGCAATGACTGTATGATTGTTTGCTATT
The DNA here is from genome assembly GCF_041222505.1 of Epargyreus clarus. Classification (NCBI taxonomy): domain Eukaryota; kingdom Metazoa; phylum Arthropoda; class Insecta; order Lepidoptera; family Hesperiidae; genus Epargyreus; species Epargyreus clarus. The sequence continues at coordinate 9,597,406 of NW_027332233.1, forward strand.
TCCAAGTTATTTTTTTTATGATATTTAACCTATTAAAACGTATATGAAGTATTCATACCTTGATCTTGTTCCCACTGGCGGCAATAAGTGCATCAGCTGCTGCTCGCGTGAGTAATTCCTCGATAATACCATTTTCGTTCACAAGCACGCCTCCATCTAATTCACCTTTATCGGTCACTATACGCCGGCTTAGAAATAATTGTCTCTCTAATTTTGATTTTATCGATGCATCAAGACCTCGACACGAAATCCCAGACACTGAAACTTATTTATTTGTTAAAGTACACGTATTTATTATATTTTAAATTAAGTAAATGTAAAGAAAATTTAATACATAATATTAATATTGCTCCAAAAAGCGGAATAATTTTCGTCGACGGCAACATGTTGCACGGTTCACGAAACTGAAGGATCTGCGGTTAAGACAGCCGCGGCGTCTCATCAATTACACTGTTGTAAGAATTTCTGGTCACAAAGCGCACAGCTGACTGATAAATAAATATTTAACCCATTGCTAAATTATATATGTATAATAGGCACGCGGAAACTTATTTTGCAATCAATAGACACGAATTTTGACTTTCTATTTTTAATCAGCAGCTCAAATTTAAATACCCTGTCGTATTACTGAAAATACCTAATATAAATAAAAGTCAGGTGCATAATTTATTAATGGTATGTAAATCTCGCATGTAATTAATACAATTTATCTACAGTGGGTGCATTTAATGCCGCCGGGAATCGAACTTGTCTTACATACGGTGAATAGCACGTCTACGCCACTGAGTCGTACCGATTTCTAAAATGCCAACCTTCTCGTTTACAGACTTAATATTATGGCAGAAAGATTTAGTTACTTATACCTTGATAATTAGTAAATAAACGAATAATGATGACTCCTGCTTTCAATGGTTTGGATAGATTGATTATTATTATAATTAACAACAGTTGTAAGGCTTTTGTGAAATGAGTTCGCTATCGCAAAGAAAGATAATTTCCGACTATTGTAGATGAATATTAGGTGATATAGGAATAGGATAGGATGGGTTTATACCAAATTTAGTTGTGTTGGTTTATTATTACCTGTAATATGGATAATGTAATCAATATTTTGTATTATCTCCGAAACCGCAGTTATTTGTTACTTTCATTCGAAAATTTCTGCGAAGTAATGCCTCCTACGAACACTATTAGCGGGTGTTACTCTTGTTTTTTAGAAACGAAAACGCCAGTTCTTATATGTATGTATGTATGTATGTTTGTATGACTATAAACCTAGTGACGTACATGTTTACTAGACATCTACAAAAACTTCTAAAACAAAACTTAAGATATACAATATTTGGCTATCGACTATTACGTGTTTTCTCATGGTCATCGCGTTTCAAATGTCAATGTTAAGTGTTTGAGATATTTCAATTTATTAGAAAATTGATTAGATTAGGACCTTTATGTAGTATAAATAGAAAGAATGTGCCTTATCGAATGTGTTTTATGGAACCTACAATAATATTTCTTTGTAACGTTAGTCTTGTTTTTTTATATAATAAAAGAGTAACAGACGAGCATGGTAAGTGGCTACTGCCGCCCATGGACATCTGTAATCAACCCCAGATAGGATTAGATATTCCTACCTGAGGTCGGCCACAGATGCGCCGCTACCCCTGAGGACTAACCTGGAACGTCTTGGAAAAGTCTGTCTCCCTTACCACACCCTTCAAACCTGAACACAGCAGCGCCTAACACTGCTGTTATTAGGTAGAAATAGGTGTAGCGGTGGTGCCGCCGGAGTCGAACCACAAAGGGTTCTACCACCTTCCATTTTAGTCATTTTATTATGTAACGGGTATTATGTGCTAGGTCACGGCTACGTCGTCGTGACCACGATTCATGAACTATTAGTTGGAAATATCGGTACCTAATAAAGGAATTAAAACACCCTATCGTCAATCTCTATTACGTACCAAAAAATGCTCAAACTACTGTTTTGTAGTCTTTAAAATCTATATTTTATTCTGTACTTACTGTAAGTGTTTTGTATAGATAAGGCAGACAAGCTAGAGGACGTTTACAACGCTATAGGAGTGCAATGCATCACCGACTTGGAAGGAGAGCTCTATTTGCTCCTTTTTTGAAGAGCGCCATAGCTTTGCTCGAATATGTCAAGTTGATTTACTTATAAAGCCAACTTCAGGTCACCACACCCGTCTTACACGCAGACCAGGAATTCCATTTGCGTACAACTAGGTAGGTAAATGTTTAAATAGATTCTGTTTAAGTATAGGTACTCGTCTGCGTATCCATGGCAGCCATTACACATAAGTAATATCCTAGAGCACAGAGTACCTTTTATAGATTTTTATCTACAGTACTATCAAAGATAAGATAATAAATAAACTCCCTACAGATATTTTATTGTAATTTGGAATTGCAGCGGTTTATAACACCGTGGTACACTCAATATACCACATACAATCCATTTTGGAAACTATTTTTTTACTAAGCACTATTTATTTACACTTAGGTACATATGTTTTGCAAAAAGGCCAATTGAATAGTAAAAATCTCATCATAATCCATTTAGTGGTTCTCGATATGAGAGTGGTAGAAATTAGAAAGCAGAGGTTTTTATTTTATTCCATATACAATGAATATTCTATGAAAATTTCAAGTGTCTATCTATATGGTTCCAGAGATAGATCCCTATGACAGACGGACAAACAGCTGCGGCTTATTAATAAGGTTCCGTTTTAGGGTTCCGTACCCAAAGGGTAAAAACGGCACCCTATTTTAAAATTTGGGTATGGTAATCAAATTACTTTTAATTTCTTGCATCCATACGAATGTAGATGAAAAAATTCTCTAATTTCAAATACATCCACTTATTAACAAAATGTTAATTAGACATTGAATAGAAATAACAATATTTCCAGACATACCTGTGTGTTAGAGGTAAATAGGAAAACTACCATGTCTAATCCTTATTTTAAATGAAAATAAAGTAGATTTACGTACAATGGAGGTTGTTAACTCCGTACAATAGGTATATTGACAATAACAATCACCTGTTATCATCACTGTTACCATACAGGTTCGTTATATCAATACCTTTAATTACACCATAGTGAAACTATTAAATTAACTAATCAGCTCTATACTTACTTAATTTTAGTAGACAATAATAATAGAAATTGTAGGAAATCCCATGTATCTCTTTACACTCGGGACCAGAATAGAGCTACGGTATTCCCTGTCGTAAAAGGCGTAAAAGGGCACTTCCGGGGTTGCGGGCAAAGGTTAATGTGTAGCCGTATAATGTCGTAATCATTTGAAGATATAGGATGAGCTTAGGGCTTACCAGGGCAGCACCCAACAAGGGCACAGCGCTCAGAAGACTCAGGTTGCGTTCCGATGTAGATGACAAGCTAAAATCCACGTAAATAATTTCATCACTCTACCTCTCCAGACTTCGCCAAACAGGTAGTGGTTTATAATGTAAAGGGTAAAATCCCAATGGTATTTACTTTAATTATAATTTTTTTCATAACTCACACATTGCTTTACTTACCTTAAAAATAATAAATAAACAAATATCCAGTGGCTTCTTGACGCTGGCTGAATCGATTGTTTTCAGCGATAGAACCGTAAACCATAACCGATTGTAAAGGTAAACGGTATAAATTGTAACAATAGAAAATTTGGGAATGTTCCCGTAACAAATAATAAACATTTAGACATGTGGGTTTTAAAGAAAGAACTCTATATTTCGAGTAAAAATATTACATTTTCTGTAAAGTATTTTAATTAAAACATGTAAATTTTATTACAAGTAGGTATCATATAAATTAAAATTTGTTCAGAAGTAAGGTTCCTTTCGGCTCTCCGGCTAATTCCCCATCTGCGAAAACCAGCTGACCACGGACATATGTTTTCTTCACAACCCCTTTGAGCTCTCTACCGATGTAGGGAGTTAACTGCAACAAAAATAACATGCTAAATAATTCTTATTTTGATTCTTTAGACAACATGATTATGCGCTCGAGTGCAAATAACATATAGGTATATGAAATCATCATAGAGATAAAAAGTAGAAATTTAAAACCAAGACAATTAATTTCATATTGAAATAAGTATGAACAATTAACCTTATTACTTTACGTAATAGTAAACTTAATATAATAGAGATACGTAATTTATATAATCTACTCATAAATTAATTAAAAAAATTTTGAAACACCCAATATAAAAGACACTTCGATAATCAAAACAATACTATGTATTTACTCTTAGAATCTGACACAGCTGATTAGAAAAAGGCCAAGAAGTATGCGTAAATAATGTTATAATTATCTACATTTCTCATAAATAAATAGAACCAAAAAAATGGAGCTCTCACAATTTGCCTGATGGCTATAAAATAAACTAGGATGAAACCCGTTCTTTTATTACCTTGTCCTATCAATCATCAGGTCATTGCTATTATGGTTAATTTTGGATTTACGAACGTAACTAGTACCTATTTTAGTTAAGATACCTAAATGGCCTAAAAAAGCAATACACAACTATTAATATAATAAAAAAGACTATTAAATATTGAATATAGGAATCGAAAATAGCACAAGAAACTTAATTAATAATAATTACTTTGAAACTACGACACTTTTCATTTTGCTGAATTATTCTAAGTACCCAAATTCATTTTATCCAATATTTATTAAATAAATTTCTTAAGACTTGATCCAAAAATGTTAGTATACCTTATTTTTATGTCGGATTATATCTGCTGTGACAACAAAGGTCGCTTCTGGGTCAAAGAAGATCAGGTCAGCGTCAAAACCTGGCTTCAGCGCTCCCTTGCGTTGCTCCAAACCACATAGTGTTGCGGGGCCAGTACACATATACTTGCAAATTGATTTCAGGTCCAGACCTCGAGCACTAGCTTGTGTCCAGAATAAAGATAGACCTGAAACAACGTGGATATATTAATACCTATTTATTATATATAGTAATACCATAGATATTGCACATTGCACAATAAATATTTTTTTAGGCGTCTATTACGTATGCCGTGCTCACCTATAATTATGGGGACACGACCTTTAATTCTCTACTGTTATCTTTGTGAATTGTTATTGTGTTTTCTGCGTTGGTGAGTCTTAATTAAATAAATAAGCTGATAAAATGTAAAATAGTAAAATCATGTGGCTATTGACCAACAAGATAAAACTTCTTTCAATTAATGATTCCAATCATGAAAGTACAGATCGAGAAAGATACACTCGCCTGTCTTTACTTTTGTTAGAGAAAAAGCAACTTGGCATAAATACTTCTTTTGATATGAAATTTATCACAGGTGCGTTTGTCTCCTTGGACTCTCAGAAATCCTGCTATCAGAAGACACTAAAGTGTTACTGGATCAGTGTCTTTATAGGAATCAATGTGACAGTCATATCGCAGCAGTACCTAAGAACGCTCTCTACTTACTTTTTTATTTCAAAGGTCGACCGTGAAAGCGTCTTAGAAACAGTAAGCATTTAACAACGAACAAATAATAATAAATTAAAGCCGATTACATCATTCATGGTCTATTACTATGTATCACACCTCTCCAAAATTCCAATTTTTCGTACAAATGTTAACGGCATTCAAATAAACTGACGCATTTGATGAGCCAATTTATTCAAGGCTGATGAAAATGACTCAATATCAGTAACAATTATGAATTATAATAGCTTTTATAAATATATCCTGAACGATTTTACAAGTTAAATCTTAATATTTTTTATCTCCCGTTTCCAAATTTGATTAAGTATATCAAACAATGTGAGTTTATTAAAGCAAGTTATATAAAAAATAAAACATTAAGTGGTAGAGTCATACCAAATTGGACGGAAGAAATACCACCCCACGCTTCTAAATTATTAGAACTTTTGAGGTCTGGAGTACAAGGCGAGTGATCAGATACAACCAAATCTAATTTGTCATCCAGTAAATAATCCCACAGCTTGTCCTGAAAAGCAGAAAAACGAAGTATAGTAATGATGTGCTAAAATATTGGCAGAGGACTAAATTGGTATCAGTGTAAAATAGAGATCAACAGTTACTTTAATATTCATATTATCTTGATGTCTCATAAGGTCTTGTGTGTTTGATACACACAAGATCTTATGAGTCTTGTGTGTTTGATACACACAAGACCTTAGGAGTATAATTATAGGACTCTTATCCTATTTGAGATCTTCTAAACTTAATTCTCATCAGAAGTCTATATCATTAACACATATAAATGTTAAACCTTATTATCCTTTTCTCGAATAGGAGGAGCACATTTATATTCACTGTGTCCACGAGGGATCTCTTCTGCACTCAGGGTAAGGTAGTGGTGGCAGGTCTCGGCAGTGACTCCGCCTCGCCAGGCCTTATGGCCCTTCTCTCTTCTAAATTCGCGAGCCCTGTTCAGTATAGGGACCACACTTGCTGACGATACATGAACGATGTGTACTCGAACGCTACCAAATTGAAAATATGCAAGGTTAAACGAATAAGATATTCAAGTTCGTCATTATTTTTTGCTAAGTTTCCAGCGGCTTAGTGTTATTATACGTATAAGGAGGGAATTAACAAGACGAGATTAATTGAAATGGGAGTGAAAGTAGCGAGAGGGAATGATCAGTTGCACTCATTAACCCTTTCATGTATTAATTGTTAAGTCAATGAGTCGGCCTCTTTGTAATTAAGTATGCTGTAGAATGTATCCACACTATTTATTTAACACACACACATCTATTTAATTAAAAATATGAAATTTATTATACTACTGAAGTAGAGTCAAACTTCAAAGCTTTCCTTAAATGAGTAGTCATAACTTATTTGTACTATTGTTATCAAATACATTAAGTCTTAAAATACTACCTAAGAGTTCACTGAGAGTGGAAACAGCCGTAACAGCTGTTGCGTTTTACAAGAGTCTTAAAAATTAGGATGTCTGTGACAATAAGTAATAATAGATAGCTTTTTAACATACTCGGTCTTCTTGGTATAAAGCTCGACAAGTGAGATTGCTTTCCATTCCATTGCAGGAGGACGACTTTCAAGATATGTGGCGTACTCTTCAGGATCTGTGAAAGTAAAAGTTATATGTATACGTAGATACGTTCCAAAGATAATGATGTACTAGATAAGCAGAAGGAGATCAGGTTAGAAAAGATGGTCGCAAGTATTCGAATAAAACAGGTAACATACCTTTTTTCATAAGTTTATTTTCTGGTAAAGTAGCGTCATCTTCCATTTCAGCATGGAACTGAAATTAAAATTAAATATTAAAGTGATTTCGAAAGAATGTTACTAGTTACACATTAATAAGTAAATTCTATTATTATTTTGCAACAATATGAGTAATGAGAATACTTTGATGAAAAGGTATTTAAGTGTTAATGCAACTACTCCACAATAGATGGCGCTGTTAGTCTGACTTGTAAAACGGCTTGAAATGGCGTCTCTTCTCCACTAGATGTCACTGCAAAATTATAAAACTCTCATACCAGTTTGTTGAGTGTTTCATTTGAGACATTTGTAGTAAAAGTAGGAGTGAAATCATGTTTTTTTTAATACCAAACGATGAATTGACAGGTAAAGTCAAATCAAAGTTAATTAATACCTAAAAGATAATAATAACTTGCTCCCAAAATAATTTATTCATAGACATAAACTTTATTGTAGGATTTTCTATCTTTATGTTTATTTTTATTTGTGTTAAGTAATAATTGTACAAGTTTATTACCGATTCAAATCAAAATGTCAAAAACGATTGTATATAATTAATAAATAATGCTTTCTACACTTATATATCATATTATGATCCAATATTGTTAACCAGTGACTAAAAGTCAAGGAAAAGCCAGCTTAGTTGTTTATGAGGTAGGTAAGTTCTTATTAAAAATGTATGATATCTTACTGCTAAAACAGAACCCGTTCCTTCAAGAGCATCGAATGCTATATCCAAATCTTCAGGTCCTACATTCGGAAATTCTTCAACGCCACTCGGGCAGAGGAAGCATTTGAATCCCACTACACCTGCTTTTACCATATCACGCAGGGAATCCTAGAAATAAAATATACAGTTAATTTGAAATAGACATATGTAATATACAATAATTAAAAATGGTCTTGAAATGAATCCGAAATTGTAATGTTACTTTTACCTTTCTATTAAAATTATTTGAAAACTTTTTCTTTCTTAAATATAAGAAAGAATAAGAAAATATAAGAATGTAAAACTTTTTCTTTCTTAAATATAAGAAAGAAAAAAGTTTTCAAATAATTTTAATAGAACCTAATTCCTTTATTTATTTATTTATTATAGTTGGTATAGGATGTGTTTTACATTTAGACACGATTTTTTAATAAACATTTTTCAGAAATAGCAGAAAACGTAAATGTTTCATATCAGACTTAACTGGATGTTGCTTCGAATGTCTTCTCTTTTTACAAGCTTTGGTTTATTTTACACTGGACTATATTAAAACTTCTCGATAATATTATACATTTTTAAGTATACATTAATTTTTAAGTATTATACATTTTTGTATTTGAAATTTTTTGATTACCTGGTTACCCGGTATAACACCACCCCAGAAGCCAACATCAACGAAAACATTTCCTTTAGCTGAATCGGCTTTTATTTTTAAATTTTTCAATGTTGTTGTCGGTGGAATAGAATTTCTGAAACAATTGGTGTGTATATTGGTATACTTAATAATACATAAAAAATTAGAAAATAGCAGTTGGTCCATACCATGTGATGTTAGCAAGACCAAATACGGCAGAAGTGTTAACTAAAGTAAGTAACAAAAGTAAGTACATTGATATTTTTTTATTCCTGACCTCCTTGGCTCAGCTGCAAGCGATGTATTTGCCAAACGCAGCTGAATCCCAATCATTTCGACGAAATACACGTATTTGAGTCGGTTAATAAAATATGCTACCTTGTCGATGTCATTCCACATTGTAGCATCGATGGTGGAATACTAATTCGATAGAACTAAGTAAATGTTTACGTAGGTATTTGTGGATAACTAAAATAGATAGTAATGTAAATCATGACGCACATTTCTAAGCAGGAGTTAAAGAACTATTGTAATCTTAGTTCCTGATATTTAATAAAATGTTGATAATTTAAAATGACTTTATACTATAATTATAATTGAACAGTCTCAAGGTAATAAATTGAAATTACACATTACTATTTTACGTTGCACTAATGTTTTAATGTTAAGTGGGTATTAAATAGCTCTACCGACTCTACATCAAATAACTAACTACCTAATATGTAAGACAATAGGGTAGTGATCGACACGCAATTCCGAAAATTACGTATTTTTCATAATGTTTTTGAGACAAAGAGTTTTGTCATGCTTTTACCGGTAGAAAAAAAAGTTACCGTTTTGTCTGCTAATCTTTTGTCTTGTGTAAATTACACCACATGTAAATAATACCTGTTACTTACAGTGGCATATCAACAATGGTGGTAATGCCACCGACCGCGGCCGCAGCAGTGGCAGTCCGGAAACCTTCCCATGCTGTGCGTCCAGGTTCATTCACGTGCACGTGGGAGTCCACGACGCCCGGCATCAGCGCCGCGTCCCCGCCATCCACCACCTTAAATATATCTATATTTTTAGTATCTCTAGTACCATTCAAATCTTATTCGAATTAAAAGTACCTAGATAGTCAAGACATCCATCGATTACACTTAAAATTTTTTTTTGCATACTTTCTGATTGAATGAACAATTCCCATAAATAATGCCTCAATGTAAGTAACTCCCATTGTCTAACAAATTATACTAATCTGTAAATTGGGCTACAAGGTTTTACGAGGCAAGGTAAGTGTGTTCTATTTATATCTTCAGTGAAATAATTAATAACACTATAGGTACATCATTCAAGGTTATATACAAGTAGGTATATACCTGGACAAAAGTAATATGCTTTATTCTTAAGTATTTAACATATAAAATATAATGGTAAAACTATTGTATAACGGTACGCCTTCTAATGTTGATATTATTCAATCAATGAGCTAATTAATTCTGAACTCCGAGCTAATTAATTCTGCTCCCATATGACCCTCTGAGTTCATAGACCTATCCCAAGGAAAAAAATACACTATAGATAATAGTTTGCTTGTTTTTTTTCAAATACCCACATTTTTTACAAAATCTGTAGTAATGACATATTAAACAAAGTTGTGGTAGCTCGAAAATATCTATTTAGATATACTTAGGTATTTAACAACCATTTATTAATTACAATTACCTATCTGTAAAATCCGAAAGTTACTCATTCATATTTTAATTAAAAATAATACGCGCCCGATGTAGGTGAGGTTATAATTTACAAAACAAAAACATCCGCCAATCTTATCCCAGTGGGTTGTTCTGGTTACCAATTTACAAATCAATAAGACGACTAAGTATATGATACCTGTTAGTAAAAAATCGGAGCAGATGCCCCAACCGACCTCTGAAGGTCGCAAGCGCATTCTGGCGGAAAGCGGCCCAACCACATACACAAGAATAAACATAAGAATACATTACGTTTATTTTTCCTTTACTTTCAGCGACTAACTTATCAGCTTGTTTTCGGGACAAAACTTCTTGAATGCGACCGTCGTGAACCAGAACAGCTCCATCGATGATATCATCTTCGGTAACAAGACGTTTGCTTAGAAATAACTGATATTCCGCCATCGTCGCCACGTAATACACTACTACACTAGCTGACGTTGTCTGCTGAACTACAACGGGCGAATGATAACGTAACAGTGAAATATTCATCTCCGAAATGAGACAGAGTTTAAATAAACAAATTGATACGGTAAATGACGAAATGAAGATAAGAGAAATGTTACAGAATCAGATCATAAGTACATATTTCACATTGAAAAAATCTTAGGATATTAAGATTATTTTTTGTTGTCATCTCTTTTATTATTAAACATTGCAGTTGTGATATGTAATAGGTAGAAGTTATAATTAATTGGTGTTTTTAGTATTTATCTGAAAAGAAAAGTTATCAACATTATTTATAAAATATTGGTATCTATTGTTCGCATTCTTGTACATTGAACTGCAGTGAAATTTAAGATTAATTTGTATAATTAACATTACAAGAAAATCATAATTATCCCTATTTTTGTGGAAAATATATAAAAGGAAAATAATTGTGAATATTTTATAATACACAAACCTCGGAACAATGAACAAAAACCTACTATAACACCTACCCAAAGAGTTCTGTAATAACATTTAACTACCTAATATTTTTTGTCAAGAAGATTTGCTGATTGTTCTTTACTCTATGGTAAAGTTGACGAATCGTCCAATAAATGCCAATGTCTCACCTTGAACTTGGCTTTTAACACGCGGGATCCTCCTGGGCGATACCCTCTACAAGTAAATATACACAATACTCGCTTTACCTCTAAAGACCTAGTTAAACGCATACCATACCGGTTCCTGCTTGGATATTTTCGAAAGGGCAGATAATCTAGCACATTCAGCGACATGAACTAATTTCATTGCGTTCCGTACTATAATGGAGTAAATAGTGTCCTCCTTCAACAATGTTTATTATCAATCAACAACTTTATCAATTGTTATTGGCTTTATCTATCAATCTCATTTACAACGTAGGTACTTAAGAAACCTTAATTCAGGTAAACAACTGTAAACATTCTAAACACCGAACTTCCTTTAGGAGGCTAGGTTACGCGTCCAGGTCATCGTTGAGCGAAACAAGGGCAATGCCAATTTCAGGGTCCACTTTGTGAGTTTACTGTTAGTCGATGCGTTGTCGGCGGCTCCGTGGCGGCGAACAATGCGAGTGACATTGGCGGGAAGAAAGGAAGGAACGCCGACCGCATAGTAATCGTGGAAGCGCCTTGTCCACCGCGGAACCACGTACCATGTGCGCTGGCTTATCAACCTACAGAATACTTCGCAGTCACAGTTATGCATCTCTATACCTCGTCTTTGCTTGTATTATTTGTGTTAAACAATAGACTCTAGATGTGGCATACATGACGTTAGGACTCTGTCGTATATTTTGTGTCAAGAAGCGTTAATTATAAACAAATAAGCACAGTAAGTACTTCTCATTACTCAAACTTTTAACCGAAATTTGAAATTTAGGTTACGAGCTCTTTAAGAATAGAATTTCTTTTCTGTTTTTGTTTTTTTTTTTTGTGATATTTGAAGACCTCCATAATTATTGAATACTAGCTGACCCGGCAAACTTTGTACCGCCTCAAAATATATTTATCAAATATATTTCATATAAAATATAGCCTATGTTACTCGTGGATAATGTAGCTTTCGAATGGTGAAAGAATTTTTAAAATCGGTTCAGTAGTTTTTGAGCCTATTCGTTACAATCAAACACACAAACAAAGTTTTCCTCTTTATAATATTAGTATAGATATTTAATTTGATATTCGAAGCAAAGAACACCAATAAAATTTATAAATCGATTATAATACATGCTCACATAAGTATTTTGTTTATACGATTATATTGTCTCTCCCATCTCATCTCTTGTGAAGATGCAAAAATAAAGGATTGTTTATTGACATTTACAAAGAGAATAAAACTTTAATAATAACTCAGTGGATTGAACTTTACTAGACCTTTTCTATTATTATTATACTCATCATAAGAAGGCACGTTATACATATTCTTGAGCTTTTAAACTGTGAAGAGCCTAACCGTATTATTCTTAATTAAACGATCTATATTAACGATTTCTTTCGTTTGTATTTTCGAATTTGTTTGGACAAGTTATAAAAATATTAGACACGCTTGATGGAGTCAAGAGCCAGTAGAAATAAATAAAATTGAAGTGTTTGTCCGTGATTTCAAACCACTATTTTCTAATTATGACGAAATATGGAACCTGTTTATAATTTTTTATTTTCTGTTTGATGAGCGGCGAATCTGAGAATCATTTGGACATGTTTTAGTAGGACTTTTTTTTTAATATTATAGAAGTACCAATAGAGCATACAGCCCACCTAATAGTAAATGGAAATTCGAGCCCATGGCATCTACGATTGGGGTACTATCGGAAGTCAGCCACAGATGCTACATACTACTTATTTCGTTTAAGTGTCTTTCACGTACACACCCTTTAAAGTTCAAACCAGAACACAGCAGCGCTTAATAATTGTTAATAGGTAGAAATAGGCACAGCAGTGCTCAAAGACACATTAGATGCTACGTACTAGATCGTTCGAAAGATGTGATCTTACATCATGTATCGAGATGCTTTTTTATAATATAGGGGTAGTAGATGTACGTGCAGCCCACGTGATGGTCAGTGGCTACTGCCGCCCATGAAAATTAGTAATCAACCCCTGATAGGATTAGATATTCCTACCTGAAGTCGGCCACAGATGCGCCGCTTCCTTGAGGACTAGGCTGGAAAGCTTCGGAAAAGTATATCTCCCTTTAAACCATAACTCAGTAGAGCTTAACACAGTGTATTATGCAGAAATAGGTGTGGCTGTATTGCCGCTGTAATGTCTATCATCTTTAAACTTATCTTATCTGTTTTTTTTTATTAAATATCTGTTTTTATGAACTATCGGAATCATGTGCATAATAGAAATTTATTATTAACGGGAAACCGTGGACATATGTGAAAGTCTAAAACGTGGATAACTATATAGAAGGGTTCATCATAATGACTCAAAGATGCTTGTAAGCATTAAAAGTTGGCCAGCATGGAGAAGTGAATCATATATTTTTCTAAGAGTAAATCAGTTTTTAAGGTATATCTCGTCCGTCATAGTCTGAAGTTCGACTCCTGGCCATACACATTTGAATAATGTTTTGTCCATGTTTAATATTGATAATAAAGGGAATCCTACATGTAGCTATACGTATATACGTCTATGAGGAACATGAATCCATATTACTTACTTATATCCTTAATTATAATAGGTACCGTTTTATACTACGTCATTTAACTGCGCTTTTTGTAAAGCGATTGTCAAAATCGACTTTAGTTGCTGAGTGCGTATTCAAGGCGCTAGAGACATTTATTTTTTACAGCTTGATCTTTTCTATACCTTCCGTATGAAATGCTTCTTGTAGGACTGGATCAAAAACCTGTTATGATTAGAGACCTACAGTGCCAATGCAAAGATTTCGGGACAAAAAACGTACAAGACGATCGGGCATGTTATTTTTAGGCACTTTAGTCTCTAAACAAGACCCGAGTTTATTGTTATAAGTACTTAAATGTAATTTTTGCATTTACGAATATTTTTAAGAATTTCCTGATTTTATTGCAACACTGATCCGTCTGTATTTGTCAGTTAATTTAAGTCTTGAAATTTTATATTAATTTAATTTAATCAAGTTCATCTATGTATTAATAAATGAAATGAGAATCGTATGGACTTTTTTGTTTTATTTAAAATACACTAATACCAATGAATATTCCTTGAAATATAATGCAAAATATAACAGAAACATAGTTAGGCTATATAAATTTATATACCTACCTACGAATATCATGAGCAATAATTGGATTACTAAAAGTGATATTTTTGAAAGGGGTATATTTACCTTCTGCCGAAGACCGTAAATAAATCCGATGAAATATGTAGATACAAATAAATTAATAAGCATCAACGACCCAGCAGAGATATTCATCATGATGATGGTTGTAAAAAACTGGTCATGAAATATTTTTTCATTATCTCAAACAAAACATGCCAGTCATAAAAATCCCAAAAATCTTTTATCGAAATTGGGTGATCTAAAAGTCGTAAAGCTAAGTGGGGATTTAAATCGTGTTCGCTACCTTGTTTTGTCAATGTTGCAAAAAAATGTTGTTATATGTGAGGGATGGACCTGTCCCCAAATTCCGAAGATACATAATACACATGCGCGTAGGTGCGAGATGAGGAGCTCGATGACACCGAGGTATTAACACTAGCCGACACGAGCGTCCTCCGCTCAGTCCACGGCGCGACGCGAGCGCAGGGCCAGCTCTGGTGACTGTCGGTGACACTATCGGGACCTCACCTTAGGCTATATTAAGAAAAACATTAGGTAAGTCTCAACTCAAAGAGGCGTAGGAAAAAAATATCTTATTTTTGAAATAAAAATATTTTGTCATTTTCCTGTTCCAGAAAATCTCGAGCTGTTGTTGCAAGTACACAAAATCCCCGTAATGGGGCACAGATCGATATTATGGGTAAGTGTTTTAAAAAATATTTAAAATTTCTTAAAGACTTTTCAAGTTTAAACCCTCAGTTTAGAGGAAATTAAAAAAATACTTTGTATCCCTAAAAATATAAGGCAGTTTCCAGAAAGTAACGCATGATAGTTGATACTACACTTTTTTTTCGAATAACAAAATGTTTCTTTTCTTATATAACTTTAAACTCGTTGCCTGATCAAGTACTCTTTAGTAACACATAATTTTAATTATACAACGAAATGAGGACGTCAAAAAAATTTAGGGAATTTTCTTGTATTTTTTCCTTTTGTCTCTAATCTGTGGGTTTAAACAGTTTCCCTATTGAAACGCATGTAATACACTCATGAGCGATGCGCATCATCTAATAGAAAATTCAATTAGCTATTAAGGTTGCGTTCTAGAAATATTAAAACTAAACGCAAAACGATTCTAACGACATTTAATGAGGTTTTTAGTTTTTTCAACCACGTGTGACCCGGCGAAAATTTCACTTAACGCCGAAAGTACACTCATTTGTTTTGAACCGATTTCATACGCGTGCCATATATGGTGCATAAAAGTAAACTCACTTGCAATTATCGGGCAGTAGGGCAGGACCGACGTGACGTCGTTACATTGTAAGGGCGCAAGTGTTTAAGTTTAAAACTTTATTATTTTTGTTTAAAATATCGGCCATGAAAGATATTCGCAAAATAAATGCAACCAACGTAAACATCAATTAAATTTTGTGTGCTACTTACTATAATATACTTATAACTAAACTAAAAATATTGTATTACTCAGAATTTGTATACCTAATTACGGCTCAATTTTTCGTTATACTTACTAAGTTAACAGTAGTAACAATTTACATAATTATGTTAGTAGAAAAGAAGTTGCACTTAAATGTATTTCAGAGTTGATCAAATAAAATAATAAGTCTAAATTGAAGGACACTTGTCTGAGCAAGGATATAAAAAGCGTTTTAGGAATAAACAAAAAAAAATACATAAAACTATGCGCATGCATTTAATAATTCATTATGCAAGCTCCTAATCACGATTTTTATTGCAAACACATAAAATATTATTTGAATCTTTGCATAAATATCCAAGGTAACTATGCAACAAACGAAAAATTAATTCATAATAAAACAATAATATAATGCAAATGGATTTTATCTCATATGCCAATAAATAAAACTAAAGGTTCTAGGTCTCTGTGATATGCAATTTAACTACTGATCTTATTTATTCTTTAAGTTATCAACTTATTTCTCGTATTTTGTAGTAAAATCTAATACTATTTCCATGGGACTTTAACGCAATGATAAAGCACTTTCAAGAGAAATACTTAAAATACGTACTAATGTATTGTAATTAGGTACAGCAAATTTTAAGTTAATGTTTAAAATCACGAAGTTGAACACGAGCATCGCACCAATTATTCCTTAGTTAACTATTTTCCACCTTGTTATTTAGTTCGGTATAATAATAATTGATTAATATTCACGAGCTCATTAAATATTTGATCCTAAACAAATAAACGGCTTGACATATCTTCGCACACCGTGCATGCAAGGAAAGGACGTAGGGAATGTCACTTTGTCGACCTTAAAAGAACTCAGGTACATAATACAATTTTCAATTGGAATATATCCATCAAAAATAATTTAAATAACTTTTTAATTTATTATTTGTTTACAGTAAATACGACTTAAAGAAGTATAGTTCATAGTAAAACTAAAGATATAAATCTTGTTACATAAAAAACATGATTTTATTAATTGTTATTTTATAAAAAAGGATCACCACCAAAAATTATAATATTTAACTAAATATCCCCAGAAATTGGTACAGTATTCTAAAGTTACATACAAGGAAAATCAGTGATAAATTTATATAACGGGTAACTTTTATGTTTACTGTGTAATCATTAATCACCTACCCAAACATTAGTATCCTTTCTTCCTAAGACTTTATTACTTAGGGCACTTAAAATAAAATCAAATTATGTTAGTGTCCTAATGTTTGGCGAAATGTCATTCGAAATAGGCACTTAGGAGTGGTCGTATGGTGATGACGATGACCTTATAGCTTCGGCTACCTGCCTGTGATGCCTGTATGCAAATCGTGTTGTTTTCCGAACGCGCAGAGTCAACGCTCCTACAAGCACTCATTTAACAGTAATTTATTAGATCATTTAAATAGGAATAGACGAAATCCCATTATAACGTTTATAACCCCATCATTCACTAGAACGAATAGATAATGGAGTAGGATATAAAAAGTATAACTGTACATTTTATTTCATTAAAAATTAAACTTGTATATTCTTATTGCTAATTTTCAATTAGATATGGATTGAATATTTGTTGATTTGATGATTGATGAAGTGTTGATGTCTTTTTGTAAGAGAGGTTAAGGGAGATATATTTTCCGAGGTCCTCATTGTCCGCCTAATCTTCAGGGATAGCGACGCATCCGTCTGACTTCAGTGAGGAATCTTATCTTATTTGGGGTTAATTAGAGAGCATAATTTGTAGAAGTCACGATCAAGTGGATTGCATGTTCTGCTACTTTTATATAATAAAAAATACTCTTCAAGAAATGGAGCAGATAGTGGGGGCTTAGTAGCTGGACCCCATTTTTACCCTTTGTGTACGGAACCCTAATTATAGACAATTTTAATAAAAAAGTATTAAATCGAAAAGTTCGAAATCATAGCGTGCCTCCAATAAATTTATCATTCCCAAAACGAATGATTATAATATATTCCGAGGCGTGAAAAAATAAAACATGATACCCATGTTTTATGGGTATATAGATTACATTAGATAAAATGTAAAATGAATATCATTAAATTTATACTATTCTCTTTCTCTACATTCATGAACTCTAGGGAATTCTATATGGTCATTGACTTTAGTATGGTGCTTGAAATTTTAATAAAAACAAACTTTCGTGAACTCATCTCAAGTGTTGATATTGGTCTTGAATCTGTCGAGTTATGTAAATTACGCAAAGATGTAGTGCGATACTTGATCGATGGGTCACTGACCGCTATCACCCACATGAGATTTTCAATGCAGATATGTCACGCTCTAAACATCAATAGAGCTACAATTAACTTTTTGATAGACCCATTACACGTCCCACAAGGAACGAAAAGGATTCTTATTTATTATAACGAACTTTTTGTAACATGTTCTCCGCTTTGAAATTTGTTTGTCAAGGTAACATACCTACAATGCAGCTTTTCAATTATAATGTCGCCAAGTAATTGGTATATGTACCTACTCGCATTGTTGTCTAATGTACAGCTTTTTTGTGGGATCAACGGCCGCCAAGTTGTTCGGCAAACTGATTATAAATACGAAACACGATATGTATACTAAATATTGGAAATATTTCGATAATCGAACAACAGATTTATCGCTTAAAATATGCAAATGAGTATCCGCGGGCAACAAATGTTTTTTTTCTGATTTTAAAGTGTCATTTATTAATATTACCTACATCATTTTCACTCTACATCATTTTTGTCACAAAGAAGCTTGTCTTTGTGACAAAAATGATGTAGAGTTAGAGTAGATATAAAGGTGTAAAGGTAGGTTAGGTTTATATAGGTGTAAAGTTAAAATACCTCCTTTAAGCTGGGAATAAATTTCACCCGTAAATTCCATATCCCTTTTATTTTATTAATATATGAATTATTTTGTTTCAGTGTGCGGTGCTATTCGTGAGCGTCGTAGCATCTCCATATGTACCGGATACAGAGTCATTTACCAGAAGCGCTGTAGAGACGGTACCTGAGCATGAGCCACTAGCGCCACCAATCCGTTCCTCTGTTGAGAGTATACCGCTAAGGTAATTCAATAATACTAGATAAATATTCCCTTTTTACTATACAAATTGCTTAACTTTGTTAGAAAATTATTCAAATTATTTTATTATAGTATTATTTTAATTAATTATTTTGTGTTATTCTCATGATATGTTATTTTTATAATAATAAGTTCTCATTTATATAATTACTGGCTGGTAAGATTGTATGAGTTACCATATAAAAGAAAAAGAAGTCTTATTGAGGTTTGAGCGGGAATAATAAAAGTTGTTAAAGAAATGGTTTTATTTTTACAATATGAAATAATTCACGCCGTGTATGAATCACAAAGCTTTCGCAGTTGTGCTTAGTAAGCCTAAACAAAAACTATTAAGGATAACAATCAACAATGGACACTTGAAACAAGGAAAATCATGCATTAATTTGAATGACTATTCCTTATTATTACTAATACTTTATTCAAAGTAATCGTATATTTGTACCAGGAATCTACGTGAGGAACCAGAAGGACGACTGCCTCTTAGAGATGCGGTGGAACAGCGACCAATTCCTGTGTTGGACCCTGAATCTATTTACAGATATGTAGAGGTATGTAACAAATAATAAAAACGTAAGCTTCGCGTGTCTGTTAATACATCGAATATATTTGAAAAAAAAAGTTGAGACCTAAAAATATCGCGTAAGTCTCTAAGTAATTTTTGTCTGTCTGTTTGTATTTGCAATCACATCGCATTAATGACTAAATTTTCTAATATTGCATGACATGTAGGTATAGAGAGCGTAGATATTTCAGTTGCTATTTTGAATGCACGCAAAGTCGCAGTCGCAGCTTGTTTATAATATTTTTGTATGAATAATAAGAATAATATCTTAAAGCACGAGTATAACTAACTTTAACGTTTTTAAGGATGCGGAACACCTCGAATATTCAGAGGATCTCAAAAAGTATTACGGTGCCGCAAATCACTTAAACAAGTGAGTATTACGTGTTAATGGGTAAACGTATGTTAAGTAAATAACTGTTATTACTCACATGTTCACATTTAAAATAACTGTTATTTTGTGTTCACAGTGGT
Source organism: Epargyreus clarus (assembly GCF_041222505.1). NCBI lineage: Eukaryota > Metazoa > Arthropoda > Insecta > Lepidoptera > Hesperiidae > Epargyreus > Epargyreus clarus. The sequence continues at coordinate 9,617,579 of NW_027332233.1, forward strand.
TCACGTACAGATGAAAGGCTACACTTAGGAAATGCCAATCTCCAGGGTAAGGCTAATGAGTCTATTTTTAACAGTTTAAATTTGCTTTGATATTAACACTTAGTAAGTTGTTTGCTATAACGGAATATGCAGTATAATGCTTTAAGTATTTAAGCTTGTGTTTACTTACATAAAAGCCTGTGTTTACTTTTTTAAGCGCGTATAAAGTTAAACATATCTGTGTGCTATAAACCAATTTTAATAGCGCAATGAAGAATAGACGAAAGTAAATACTACAAATGAATTTCGTCTCACAGAAAACGTCCACTCAGATGTGCACTCCTAAGCACGCCTAAAGCAGTATAACGTCAATAAGTATAAACTATTTGTAAATCCATTTTAGGGCTCTATACCCAAACGGTAATACGGGGCCCTATTATGTAGACAGATGTTGAATTTTTTTAACAAATTCTAAAAATTAAAGATAAATGAAAATTTGGAGAAACGGAACTTGCTGTATGCGAGTTAAACTCACACTTGGCCAATTTTTCTATAAAAATGTTGTTCCATAGAAATGCAGCAAATGGCCGGTGGGCCGGCAGCGCGCCGCCTCGTGGTGTGCTACATGCAGTCGTGGGCCGCTTACCGTGCGCCCCCGTTAGCCTTCACCGCAGGCCTCGTGCCGAAATCCTGCACCCATCTCCACTATGCGTACGCCGCTTTACACCCTCACACTTACGCCGTCGTATCCTCTAATGAAGACTATGACGTCATCAAAGGTAAATATCCTGGCATATCTAACTCTGAAGATTCTTTAGACTTGTATATTCTTCTTTTTAGACTATTTAAGATATAAGAAAGACTTGTTATAATTACAATTTTTTTTGTCAATACGTAGTAGTTTTAATAATAATTAGATGAAAGAGCAGTTCTTGGTGTTCTCTACTCGTTACCAGATGGCGCCACATGTATGAATTAATGCGATACCAAAGTATAGAGATGCTGTATGATGTGAAATTGTAATAACAACTATGTTTTTGCCCATTATCAACATAATTATTATTATTTCAGTTTATTTATGTGAATTTTCAAGGATACTTTTATGCTTCACACTATTCATAATATTCAGCAGATAGATTTAATATCTTATATGTAAAATAAAATTTTAATATTGAAATTAAAACACCTACCTATTATATTGTTTTATATCCATATGATCGTGGCAACAAAACCACTAAAAACCGGTGTTTTTATTACGGTTACGGCTACGGTTAGCCATATAAACATTAGCAAAAACGTCTGTTGAAAGGCGTAACAATAATATACTTAAGAAAATGTAGAGCGTGCAACTTATGAATCATTTTGTACTATCCCTTTATATTTTGTTCCTCACAGGTGGTTATCGGATAGCCACGGGGTTGAAGCGCCGGGTATCAGGGCTAAAAGTGATTATCAGCGTGGGTGGTGATGGAACAGACCGCCTGTTCAGCGAGATGGTACAGGAGCCCTACCGACGAAACTCTTTCATTGACAGCGCTGTTAACTTCTTGCGAGAACACGACTTCGACGGACTTGATCTACACTGGGTCTATGCAGGTATATAATTATGTACTTATAACATATATTTTTCGCTATGCTCAAGTTTTTTGTAGAAGGAATGAGACTCCTTGAAGAATGCGACCTTTGTGCTGCCCGAATAATGTAATTAAAATTTTTGAACTAATTTATTCTACCTTTAAATTTTATTAAGAGCTCCGGGCCTTTTATCATATGGCAATCAATAAATCAATTGGACGTAGTTGCATGTAAAGGGTCCAATCCACAATATGACTTCATATGGATTGGATACTTTTCGTTTAACTATGTCCAATTATTGTAATTACTTTAAACTGTTTTCTATGTAACAAGTTTTATTAAAAATCTACAAGAATCTCCTTGTACATATTTACGTCATTTTATCTTTAAGTATTTTTAAATTGAAAAATTGCTTTAATTATTGTAATCTTTCTTAAATATTGTAAACTTTTAATAATTTACGAAACACATAAAGATTTAAATACGAATTAAGTGAACTTATAAATAAAACAAAAAGATACGATTAACTCGATTGACATTTTAATTTATATCACTTATTACCTTCGCAGGAGATAAGGACGAAAAAGAAAAAGAGTTGTTAACGACGCTTCTTTATGAGCTGCGGGAAAGATTCTCGCCGTATGGGCTCCTGTTGTCAACGGTCCTGCCGCCATTTAGGTGAGCAGGTTTTGATCTGGTGCCACAAAACATGTTGCGGCTTAAATATTTTTATGATGCTTACTTATCTAAACATATTTGTTTGTATATAATCGATGGAATATTATTTGGATGTTATTTTAAATTTGTGTTAACGATCTTGTCTTTTAAATGGCAGAACTGATTTTGGAGGGATTTTACGGGAAGTGACAGAATTAATTACATTGAATACTAATAATAAATGAAAAACCTTACTCATGTCGAACAGATTGCAGCGTGCACTAGTTTGCGTATGGATTAAAGTATTCGGTTGTCAAATATAATCATGAGGCGACTATTTTAGTCCTCAGGAGTGTTTCGACTTATGTAGAGCAGGGGGATCTTTTTTCTACATGAAGTTGGTTCCAGATGTGGGTTACACGGTTACTTAACATCGGGAGGTCTGCTATTTTGATCTTAATTGAAAAGCTAATATTTTTTTACTTACTGGTACGTGTCGATAAAAACTCGTAAAATACGTAAATATACTTTAAAATTATGGTATGATATTTCAGATATCAGATAGAAGACGGTTATGATCTAAGCGCCGTAAGTGGAGCGACCGATTACACGATCCTCCAAGCATGGGACATGACACACGCTAAGAGGGATGATCCACCCTCGAGGGCGGTTCAGCACAGCGCCCTGCACCGCGACCCTGGCGCGTCATCCAGGGATCAACGTTACGATAACATTGTAAGTATCCCAAATACTGTTTATTTATATAAAATAAGAAGTATATAACGTTTTATCCGTTGATCACACTTGTCAGTCACACTTATGGATATTTCTCAACTATTTTACCACAGAACGAGTTCTTGGCACCACAAATAATGTAGCAATAAGGGAAAAATAAAAATATGTTATCTCATGGTAGAAAGATGACAAAAATATGAAAAAATATAAAATATGGATACCGCCATATACATGATTTGCTGACCATGTGTGTAATGGATTCAGAATGACGTACAAATTTATAATACTTATTTTAATTTCTCGCAGGAGTTTATGGTGAAATACATCATCAGACACGGCATGGCAGCCGATAAGCTGGTTCTTGGGATTCCACTATACGGTCGTAGCTACACCCTGGCAGCTTCCACCTTGCCGTCACCAGGAGCCGCGATCAGTGGTTGGGGTGATGAGGGCATTTACACGCAAACCAGAGGACTTTTAGCTTACTTTGAGGTAAGTCAATGTGTATAAAACCACTTTAAGTACATGCTATTAAAATGGTAATACTAATAATAATGAGATTGGCTTTAGAACATACTTTAATCTAACTAATAACAGCACTAGTACTAAGCATTCCAGGTTAGTTCTCAGAGCTAGCATCATATCTATCGCTGACCTAAGGTTGGACTTTAATCCCAAGAATTATTATTATAGAAGATAGATTCAGTAGATTTGCAAGCGTAATTGATGTATTTACATATTGTGTTTAAGAAACCGTCTTAATCATTCGGTCTTCAAATATTACAGGTATGTATGGCTGAGCGTGAAGGAAAAGGCGTTAGTGGAATAGACGAAGCTGGAAATGCTTTTGCGGTGTTCGACAATCAGTGGATCACATACGACACGCCGGAAACTGTGGTGGAAAAGGTAATCATCTAAACAATTTTGTCGTAAAGTTAGAAGAATGCAAGAATTCACAATGCCGTAAAAATCAATATTATGTACTTTTAACAACTAGGCACATGGTATGTAACAAAGCATTTAATGACTTCTTCTTTCCTCAGACGAAGTTCATTACCAGTTCAGGATTAGCTGGTGCCGCAGCTTGGTCTATCGACATGGACGACTTCCGAGGACTTTGTGGAACTCCCTTCCCAATTCTTAGTGCTATATCTACAAGTCTCAACGGTATATTAAAAGCATTATTTTGAACATCAATTACAAATTGTAGATTACATTTCAAGACAATACAATATAATTTCATTTTTACTACAGGAGAGTCAACTTTGACCGATCAGTCTTCACTTAAGATTGGCTCTTGTGAAATGAACACTCCATATTTGGCATCTGATGAAGAATCCTGTGCACATTTCCACTTCTGCTCAGGTGGTATAAGCTATCGAATGATCTGTGAAGATGAACGCCTGTACGATCCTTCGACTGGTTTTTGTGGGTAAGAAGTTACGTTTTTAGTTAATTAATTTAGTGGCAGTTTTCAGAAACTAATGATAAATTCACCATACTATGATTACAAGTTATACGCCTTTGAGAATATTGTGAAGAATCTGTCAGCCAAGTACGTTTTCGCCTAGTTTATCCATATACCTTTAATCTCGAAAAAAAAGCCTGAAACTTGAACCAACCATAGCATCGCAAGCCTATTTATTACAGTACTTAACTTTTATTAATAATTTATCCAATGTTTCTAATAGGCACCAAGACGTTGCAAAATGTATTCCTGGACAGAGCCTCAGGATAAGTGTTGAAGAAGCTGCACGATTCCTATCGCAAGCTTACGAAATTGATTTCGAGGTAAGATTCTTATCATGTCTAATATTAATACAGTAATTAATACAGTGTAATAAAATTGTTTCAACATGTTGTACATGTCTACTTTGTATTTTCAGTGGAGTTACAATCCAGCAAAGGATGCTCAGACTATGAGGGATCCCGAACGACTTGTTGCTCTCGATATGACAGACGCAAAAAGAGGTGAATTCCGTTTTGATCCTAATATTTAACAATCCAAACCTGTGGATTTTCTTAAATATAAAACTTAATTTCTAGGCAAAGAAAGCGACAAGCGAGTAGTCTGCTACATGACGAGCTGGGCGTTTTACAGACGAGGGGACGGCAAATTTGTTCCCGAACAAATTGATACTAGACTATGTACACACGTCGTCTACGCGTACGCATCATTATCACCAGACGACCTCGTTGCGAAGGAATTCGATCCTTGGGCGGATATAACTAACAGTAAGATTTTTTTTCGCATCCATCGGCATTTAGAAGCATTTTACCTCCTTAACGCACTTGCCGTGTGTCTGGATGATCGAAATAAAGTTTGCAGAAATAAAATAGCTGTATTTGATAAATGAATGATAATAATAAAACACAATATTTTTTTACCAACAGATCTATATGAAAGAGTCACATCTCTTAAGGACGTGAAAGTGCTGTTAGGTTTGGGCGGATGGACAGATTCTGCAGGCGACAAGTATTCTCGATTGGTTTCATCTGGTGCAGCTCGAACTAAGTTCGCAGAGAGATTGGTCGCTTTCCTGCGTCTCCACAACTTCAAAGGATTACACTTAGATTGGAATTATCCAGTTTGTTGGCAAAGTAACTGTAAAAAGGGCGCTAAATCAGACAAAGCAAACTTCGCTAAACTAGTACAGGTAATAAGACATTTTATTGATATTTAGGCGTTATATTCGTGGTCTACTCAGTCACTATTTTCCGGCAAAAGGATATTAATCTGATGCTTCTCTACATTAAAAACTCTTGATATCCTTAATTCGTTTTATTGATATCATTGTTAAAATTTTAACAAATCCTTAAGTTGTCTGAAAATTGCCATTTTTGATGACGCTGCTTATTGTTGTTTAATAAATTTTTAAATTGAATTTACTGATTTGTTTTCAGGAATTATCAAAAATCTTGCACGGAGCTGGTATGGAATTAGGTGTCGCTCTCTCAGGATACAAGGAAGTAATCGAATCAGCGTACGACCTACCGACGATATCCGCCGCTGCAGACTTCATGAGCACGATGACCTATGATTACCACGGAGGTTGGGAACGAACCACTGCACATCACACACCACTCGTCCCAGCTCAAAGAGACGCACTTGCATATTATTCCATTGTAAGAAAATTAATAAATACAAGCTTTTATTTACTTGTGCACATTTTTGTATTCTCAAATTTGATTTGCATGAAAGTTCTATCACAATTACATAGTTCCGGAGTTAAAGTTAGTCCAAACAAGCATAATAAAAACATTTTCTCGTATTTGATCATAAAGTTACGAAATTTCCTGTAGTGCAACATCGTAGTGGTCTTCCAATATGCACACGACAAATTATTTTTTTTTTTTAATTGCAATAAAATCAGGAAGTCCTGTTGTCTTCCCTAGGGTTAAATGTATTACAAGAAAGAAACCATTTCAAACTTTGCTTTCCATATTTGTTTATATTGATTAAACATTAAAAGCGATTGTATCGTTTCAGGAATACGCAATCAAGGCTCTGATAAGTGGCGGAGCTGATCCCAAGAAACTTTTGCTTGGGTTAGCCTTCTATGGACAGTCATACAGACTAGCAGATGTTGAGAGATCAAATGGTCCAGGTGCCCCCGCGGCGGGACCTGGCGAGTCTGGAGAATTCACGAAACAACCTGGCATGCTAGCGTATTACGAAATTTGTTACAGAAGTAAGTCTAATAAATTGTATAGATCAAAGTAACAGGAGACGCTTACTAGAGTTTTCAGAGTTGTAGCTGATATGATGTCATTTACATAAGCTATGCGTGAAGACAATTAGCCAAACATCCATCAACCAAGACATACCCAAATCCATCATTTGTTTCATCTAATGTATTATTGCGGATTGAATCCAGAAACCTCTTCTTGGCAGTCCAACGAGTCTTAAAATAATATTTTTTTACAGTTAAGAACTTGCGATGGAAGACTGGCAGGCAGACTAAAGCTGGACCATACACGTATTCAGATAACCAATGGGTCGGATTTGATGATGCTAAATCTATTACGGAGAAGGTAATAATCAACATAGATAAAAAATCTGTTCATTGGTACATTACAAATATAAAAATTAATAGATTAATTTACGATGTAGATGCATTTAGTGCCTAATTAATAATAAATAAAAAGTTGTGTGTAAATTTAAATTACCTATGATTTTTCCACCTATGGAAATTTCATAAGATTTTATTAACGAATATAACTGAAATACTGCAATATTACATACATACATAATATTAAATTTCAAGTCACCTTAAACAAATAAAAGGACAATGGAAAATTTGTATGGAATCAACTTCAAGAATTCGGTCCAAATCTCCAACGGTCTTGAAAACTTCATGTAAAACCTATTTATGGAATTTCATTGGACCAAAATTCCCATATTTACTCTCAATGCCCTTCTGAAAACCTTTCCTGACTTCGACTTGTACGTCTACAAATGGAAGAAAGTTTTGAATGTGTGCCTAAGGTTCAGTGAGTTCTAGTGAAGCCTACTAAATAATCTAATAATATGATTACTTTTGCAATTATTACTTAATTTATTTTCATTATTTGTTCTTTATGTGAACATGGAAATGTTTGAAATAATCACATTTAATTTGTGCGTATCAAGTATTATGCTTTGCTTCGATCATAAGTGTTGTCGATCGAAGGCAAAACCGTTCTATTCGACAATAAATAAACAAAAACACTTTTATCGTTGTCCAGGTGGAATGGGCGATGCGTCAAGGTCTGGGCGGCGTGACGGCGTGGGCGATCGACCTGGACGACTTCAGCAACAGGTGCTGCGCGGAGCCGTCGCCGCTGCTGCGCGCCGCGGGCCGCGCGCTCGGCCGCGCCGTGCCCGCGCCGCCCACCTCCGCCTGCGAGCGGCCCCCCGAGCCCGTCACACCATCACCACCTACTACCACGCCGGCGGAATCTGATGGTAAAACATCTACGTAATCATTGTATCTGATGGAAAAATAACTTATTCTTCCATTCAAGTTGTTGCTAGTGCCTCTACCTCAAGATCGTTACTAAGTTCGGTATTCTCTCAAATCGAACTTGTTACTTTTTATTACTGCTACTTCGAAATACGAATACGTCGAGATTTAAAAATGTGGTTTCTTTAGTACTTGATTTGTACTAGAATTTAACATGCCTCTAATTTTACTAAGGTTTGCTATACATTATTAATTACATACTATTAATCCAGGTTCAATGGTTGGAGGTGGCCAAGGCAGCCACGGCAACCACGACCATTCTACCTCAACGACATGGCCAAGCTGGAGTCCGTCCACCACCACCACGACCGCACAGACCTGGTGGCCACCTGCCACTACGACCAAGCCAAGTACCACTACTACACGCCGAACGACGACAACCAGGACCACAACTACAACGACCACTAAGAAACCAGTTACTGCTGGCGGTAATAAATAATGAGATTATTTTCAAGCTTCTCTCTGAAAACTTTTACAAGGCTGTCTACATATTCATTATAATTCGATACCAATAACAAAATAACTTATTAAGTATAATTTTAAATTATGACAGGTCAACTAAAATCGGAAAAAATAACATAAAATCTGATTTGCTAATAAAAGGAAAATTGAGACTAAATTTAGTCTTACCTATGTATACCTTAGGCATCGAAGGAGGTTCCTGTCAGGCTGGTGATTATCATTCTGCACCCGGAGATTGCGAAGCGTACTTGCAGTGTGAAGGCGGACAATGGCACAAGCATAGCTGTGCACCTGGATTACACTGGTCTTCTAAAACGAATAGATGTGACTGGCCAAGCGAAGCCAAATGTACTGGTAAGTTCAATAGAATGTAGTTAAAAAACTTGACCATCGAAATATTTGCGGCAAAAATATAAACACGAGTTTTATTAACTTTTCAGAAACAGCACATGATGAAGAGATTACGATTACTTCTACATTAGCACCAATTACGGCAAGACCACCGCCAACAATGACCACCACAAGGAGAACAACTACCTCTTGGACAACTACGACCACTACCACTACTCCCAGACCAACAGCTAGACCTACTACTAGACCAACTGCTAGACCTACTACTAGACCAACTCCTAAACCAACCACTAGACCTACCACTAGCGCAGTTAGTTCTGGTAATTATGATTGACATTTATTAAAATCTTTCATTTCTTATAAAAATAAGGCTCCCCACCCACACCACATACATTTTTATGAAATTTAAGTAGCAAATGAGCAAGTATTCTACCAGATAATAAATACTTACTGGCTATAAATCGAAATCTACGTGGAAGTTGTATTACCATCCCTGAAAACTAAGTTGAGACGCCTCATATAACTACCCTTTAAATCATAATATAGTAGCGCTTAACACAGTAGTTACAGAGAGAAATTCTTTCCACAATCTAATCACAAGAAATTCTACCTTAAACATACCTCATACTCCTAGTCATAACATAATGTCGTCAGACCACCAATAATACGCCCAGATTCCAAAAAATATTTATAAGCTGGCTAATATTTTGTGTTACCTTAGATGGAGCAGTGGAAGGTGGTTCATGTCATGGTCAGCAGTACCACGGGGTGTCCGGAGACTGTAATTCATATCTCCACTGTGACGGATCCACTTGGCACTTGCAAAGCTGCGCACCTGGACTACACTGGAGCACCAAGGAACAACATTGCGACTGGCCTAAATACGCTAAATGTGAAGGTACCCTATATATGTATCTTCTTTGTTAACTAGAATTTTGAGCAACAATTCACCACGATTTATGAAAATCACTCGTAAATATCTTTGAAACTAATTTTCTATTTGTATTCCTATGTTTGTTAGGTTCAACCCCTAAAACAACAACTGCTTCACCGAAACCAACAAGACCACCGAGACCAACACGACCAACGACTACAGGTATAATATTTTGAAATTTATCCCATTTTCTATCGATATCATCTTCAATCTCCTCGGAAAAATTAACGGAATTTGCCGCTTTTCAGCACTTAAGCTATGTTTTCTAAAGCTTTATTAATAATGTCACAGTTCCCGTCTCTGATGGACCAGTTGAAAATGGCGTGTGTGATGGCAATGAAATGCATGCACCAGGCCCTACCTGCAACGAATTCTTACTGTGTATTGGCCAACGATGGAAGGCACAGAAATGCCCGCCTAAGCTGCACTGGGACAAACGCACCAGACGCTGTGACTGGCCCGAGTTTGCTATGTGTGAAGGTAAGATAGTTACTAAATATGCCATCAAAGATATTCTAAACGTACGCCTGTTATTATTACTCAATCTATGAACATTTAGCCTACACAATATTGATAACACCAATCATATAATGTAATGAACAGCAAAAAATACATTCTTTACTCCTTGTATTTTTTACTCCTGCTCGCAAGGGTCAGGCAAATAGTTCGAAAAGAATATTGCGAATATGTTTTTATTTTAAATTTTAGGAAAAATTAGTTGTTACATGTGTTGATTATTTTATTTTTTTCTTTTTGAAGCCTCGAAACCATATGTGACCGCATTCACAAGTCTTTCTACTACTACCACAACTAGAAAACCTACAACAAGGAGACCCACTAGTGACTATCAAAAGCCTTCGGTAAGTTTGTATTCTCGTCCAAAGAAAACTGAGTATAATAGTTTTCTTTTTCAATAATATAATACTACTAAGTTATTTAAAATCAAAGTAACATGGCAAGTAAACCATGTAGAGTTCTACCACCTTAAATTATAAAAATCTTATAAAAACTGAATTTAATGAAAAATTATCAAGACCGCTGATTCCTTAACTTCTTCAAAGATTCTGGAGACCAATGATTTATTTAATAAATTAAAAAATCTCTACATCGCCTATAATATCCTATGTAAATATAACATTCTAAGATTATTCTGTTTTCAGCGTTGCGTCACCGGCACCTACCACTCCCACCCGCGGTGCGAAAAGTTCTACGTGTGCGTGAACAGCATGCTGGTGACGCAGAGCTGCGCGCCCGGCCTTGTGTGGCGGCAGGACCGCTCGCAGTGCGACTTCCCCTCCGCCAACTCCTGCACTGATCGACGTCAAGTCTCCTCCGCCGCTATCACTGACGCTACCAAACCTGATACCTCGATGCAGATTAATGAAGAAGTTTCTAGTAAATATCGTTATTAGTATAGTTTATGAGAGACAAAAGTAAACATCTTTAATTATTCACTTTTAAATTAACTATAGGCATAAATGGTGCAGACAAAACTCAATTCCCCTCGTACTAGTTCTGAATACTTCTCAGCCTAACCTTACATAGATAGAACATTTAAAAGTATTTTTCATGTAAACTGTATAAAAAATAACTTTTTCTTTTTATATTTACAGAATTCTGCGAAAACGGACAATATGCTATGGACCCAACAGATTGTACACGTTACCGACATTGTCTTTTCGGCCAATTCCAAGAATTTGCCTGTAGCCCTGGTCTACATTGGAATGAAGTAAGTTTAAATCTTTTAAAAGAATTGTTGATTTGATTTATGAGTATTTTCTGCAATTAACCAACTTCAACGCAATTTCAGGAAAGACAAATTTGCGACTGGCCTGCTAGTGCAAAATGTAAGGTTAAACAAGTCACTACAACACCGACAACAACAGCTTCACCTTCACCTTCGTCTTCACCAGACATTGAGGAACCATCACCAGACATTGATGACTCAAATCCGCCTTTCGATCCCGATACCGAAGATTTGGACATCCAGAGACCAACAAAACCAGTTACTGCGTCACCTATCGCTATTTCCCCTGGAACAAAACCCGAACTTTTAAATAGTACGTAAAAACATGGCATAATTATGATTTTTAATAATAAAGACAATCAACATGCACCAATATTGGCATGGATAACTCTAAGGCATATAGATTTCTTACAAATGAATACTTACATAAATTGGAAGATTCAGACTTTCCTGGGCTTCTAATTCTTAATTAGTCACGTGAGTAGGCTGGATGGAGAATTGTACCATATATGTCATATCAAGTTTTGTAACAGTCTGTGTGTAATTAAGCTAGATTATGTGTATTTTAGCTAACTATAAACTGGTGTGCTACTACACGAACTGGGCCTGGTACCGCCCCGGTCTCGGCAAGTACAGTCCCGAAGACATCGACCCCTCGCTCTGCACTCACATCGTCTACGGATTCGCCGTTCTAAAGGATGGCGTTATGACTGCGCATGATCCTTGGGCTGATTATGATAATCGTAAGTATCTAAAACAACTAAAGACGTTAGATAGAACATCATACACAAGAATACTACAGTCTTTGAGCTTCATTATTTTCATTAAACTACTATCAATTTTAACAGGATTCTACGAACGCGTCGTTGAATTCAAGAAATACGGCGCTAAAGTATCTATAGCTATTGGTGGATGGAAAGATTCGGTGGGAGACAAATATTCGAAACTGGTCAACGATCCTCAAGCACGTGCTAACTTTATAAGACACGCGGTACAATTTATTGAGAAACACGGGTTCGATGGACTTGATCTGGACTGGGAATACCCTAAGTGCTGGCAGGTGAGGTCTATTGTGTGATTGAACACAACTAAATGCAATCATAATATTAATTAACTGACTGGCTTAACTTTTCAAACGGTCTTGTAATCGGTGAAGTTATGCCTCAGAGACAGTGACCAGAATAATGTATATCGTAATTGTAATATGTGCAAATTATATTATACATAACTGAGGTATACCCATATACTACCTACTGGAAAAATGCCATCTACTCGTATGTTAATATATTTAACAATTATCTCTTTATTCCAGGTGGATTGCTCTAAGGGCCCTGATTCTGACAAAGAGGGCTTTGCTGACCTTGTCCGTGAGTTATCAGTAATCCTCAAACCGAAGGGATTGTTGTTGTCCGCCGCAGTATCTCCCAGTAAACAGGTCATAGACGCGGGTTACGATGTGCCAATTCTGGCACGGCATTTAGACTGGATAGCGGTAATGACTTATGACTATCATGGCCAATGGGATATGAAGACTGGACATGTTGCTCCGTTGTACTATCATCCTGAAGATGATTATACATACTTCAATGCTGTAAGTAAATTTGACAAACGTTTTTTACATTTAAATGGATAGATTAAATAGATAATGGAATGCATTAGCCGTTCTGCTTATTTTCAATATATACCTCCTAGGCAAAGATGTTCCATCTATGTAGGTATTCAAGAATTCTTTCTTTTTTCTTACATTATGTTATTGTTACACAGAACTACACAATGCATTACTGGATGGAGAAGGGTGCTCCGGCCTCAAAACTCATTATGGGTATCCCACTATATGGTCAAACGTTTACTCTTGGGTCACGATGGGGCTCTCAATCATACAGCGCCAGGAATAAAGTAGGCCTGAATATGCCTGCCATATCTGGTGGAGACGCTGGGGAATACACAAGGGCTAATGGTTTCCTGGCTTACTACGAGGTAAACAGTTTGGAAGATTTTATATACTACAAAATAAGGATACTTTTAAATTAGCCAAAATGTTACATTATATTATTTCCATAAAACTTTTAAAACTTTGTGTCTTCTATTGCAGATTTGTGAACGCGTAAAAGAACGTAATTGGCTGGTGGTGAAAGATCCTTTACAACGCATGGGTCCGTTTGCCTTCAAGGGCAATCAATGGGTATCATTTGATGATGTTGAAATAATAAAGAAGAAAGTTAATTTCATCAAGTCATTGAACTTGGCCGGTGGAATGGTATGGGCGCTCGATCTCGATGACTTTAAGAATAGGTAAATATGAATAGTACATTGTTGGAAATGGTTATTGTAGGCACACATTTAAACTTCTCATATATATAATATATTAACATTATTTTATAGGTGTAATGAAGGAAAATATCCGCTAATGAACGCAATCAAGAACACCTTCTTAGACCGCGCGGTTACGCAAATCGACACCAACAATCAACCACCAGTAGTACAACATCCGAATGATATAGATGATGAATATGAAGACATTGCTGTGAGACCTGGTCATTCGAAGCCTTCTCAGCAACCTACTACTAGACCTACTTCTAGGCCTACTACAAGGCCGACCACGGCTTCACGCCCAACAACTACAACTGAAAGTCCTGTGCTAGCTGACCCTACCGAAGAACGTTTCAAAGTTGTTTGTTATTATACCAACTGGGCTTGGTACAGGTACGTTGGTATATTATTTTTTTATACTATATACTCTGGTAATAACGTAACCTCTTGCATTCATAAATTATCATTACGATAGTCCTGATATTGATGAGTAAGATCAAGGTAAACACATCAAACTAAGCTATAACTAAGGCGCCAAATGTATTACTTTTAAAACAATCTCTTCAACCCTTACCTTTCAGACCAGGATCTGGCAAGTATACTCCAGAAGACATCGACCCATCACTTTGCACGCACATCGTGTATGCCTTCGCCGTTCTAGACGGTAACAAATTAGTGTTGAAGCCTCACGATAACTTCCTCGACGTTGAAAACAGTAAGTATTTTTAACATCATTGCTAAACCATACACAAAAATGATACCTCATGTTATTTATGATTTGTTTTATGTTTTCAACTAGATCATAAATTCACGCAACTACATTGAAACACAAAATAATAATTTAAATATAAACCATAAATAAGCATTCAAATATTTTAAAAGCTTTTTTCTGTTTTTCATTAGAATTCTACGAGAAAGTGGTTGCCCTAAAGAGTCGCGGGGTGAAGGTTCTATTAGGTTTGGGTGGCTGGAACGACTCTGCAGGCGACAAGTATTCACGACTTGTAAACAACCCGGGTGCTAGGAGGAAATTTATCGTCCACGCTATGGACGTCATCAAGAATTATGAGTTTGATGGACTAGACCTTGACTGGGAATACCCAAGATGTTGGCAAGTAAGTAATACTTTATTTCCGTAATAGTGAGTCATATTATATTTACTACTAGATATTAGATATTCCCCATTCCCTAAGATTCCCTAGATAAATTGTATTTTTTGTAGGTGGAATGCGAAAAGGGTCCAAGCACAGATAAGCAAGGATTTGCGGATCTTGTAAAAGAACTGCATGCGGCATTCGCTCCTCGAGGTCTTCTGTTATCTGCTGCTGTTTCTGCAAGCAAACGAGTAATAGATCTTGGTAAATATACATATACATTTATTTAAAAGACTTTTTGATAGAAGTAAAAAAATCTTGAACATATTATTTATTAAAATGATGTAAATGCAATTGAAACTTAAAAAAAATACCAGTGTACGAACAGAGAACACTAATTGAAACTTTTATCCAGGACTGAATAACATCAAGCATTTAAACTAGTTATGTTTGTTAACATTATTCTCTATTGATATGTTTTCAGCTTATGATGTACCAGTACTCTCTAAGAATCTGAATTGGATCGCATTAATGACCTATGATTATCACGGCCAGTGGGACCAGAAGACCGGTCACGTCGCTCCCATGTATGCTAGTGATATGGATGACGACAGCACCCTCAATGTGGTAAGTTATCAGAATGGTTAATATAAATATTAATCCTAATATGATCTAAAATAGTGTGAATTTAAATATTCCGCGACACTAATAGATACTCAAAAGGTGACAAGTTTATGAAGTTATTAGATCCGCACTAAGCCGCATCATAGTCAACCATCATGGTTGGTATGGTCTACTCTTCTTATTCAGTTCATACTGCAGCAGCAGTGGGACAGATATATTTTAATGACGTATTTAAGTCATTAACTTGGCCATTTATTTCAGAATTTCACTGTGAATTACTGGATCAACAAGGGTGCTTCCAGGCATAAGCTTATAATGGGCGTGCCTTTCTATGGACAATCATATTCCTTGATGGATAATGTCGGCAGCGGACTAGGCGTTCCAACGTATGCGGGTGGAGACGCTGGCGATGAAACCAGGGCACGAGGATTCTTAGCTTTCTATGAGGTAATCTTAATTCCAGATAGTATTCATCATGATCGTTCAGCAACAAGTAGTTTTCACATTTGCAAGAAAATAAGAATAATCTTTTATCGAATTCGACATTAAATATTCAGTAGTAAATAAGTGTACTTAAATCTAATTATGTACATACAGATCTGCGAGCGTACCAGATCACAAGGCTGGAAAGTGTATAAAGACCCCGGCGGCCGGATAGGACCCTACGCCACGAACAACGATCAATGGGTTTCCTATGATGACGACAACATGGTGCGCCACAAGGCTGAATATGTTCGTGCCATGGACTTGGGCGGCAGCATGGTGTGGGCTCTCGACCTCGACGACTTCACTGGAGAACATTGTGGATGTGGAAGATATCCTCTGCTGACCAACATCAACCACGTTCTACGTGATAAGGAGGCGCCACCAACGTGTTCGCTTGAAGAAAGTGAGTAGACAACAACCCTTGCCGGCTTTTCATAACTTATTAGCTTTTCTCACCGTGTAGGTGCATGCTTGTAGCATATGGATTATTTTCAGTACATCCTGAATTAAAGTTTCCAGTTATGTACTTAAGTTTCTAAGCACACTTATTGTAACAGTTATTCTGATATATTACACCTTTATTTTCATTTACATTTTCTGTTAGATATCATGCGTTTGTCTATTAACTCTCTTGCGATTTCAAAGTCCATACTTTATCATTCCTTCAACATCTTTAGTTATTTCTTTGATAAATATACAATTTAAGTATCCACAAAACTAAATTTAACATAGGTATGTATTTATTTAACAGTTCAAAGTCCGCCAGCAATTTCTGAAGTTGAAGATTCCAACTCTCCGCCAGAACAGGAACCAGAAGACAAACCCACAAACGTTTTAGGCGATACTGGCGATACAGAAAATGACGTAAGTATATACCACATACGAGTATATTATTCTGGCTAGACTCCCGAAGATATAATCCCCTTAGAACCAACAGTAACTGCGACACAAAAGAAAATTACTTTTCATGACCGTTTCATTTATTTTCAGTTGTGTACCTACCTGTCCAACATTCATTTCAATAATTTTCATAGATTAAAAAATAAAATCCTCCTAAATTAAACATTTACTTCATGATAAGTACCCATTTACACATTTTTAATTTTTTTAATCAGGGTTCTTCGCTTGACGGAAAATCATGTTCAGGCACTGCTTTCCGGGAAGACGAATCCGATTGCAGGAAATACTATTTATGTATCAACGGACAATACATAGAGCTCATGTGCCCATCCTCGCTTTATTGGAATAAGGTAAGATTGTGATTTGTAACTTATACGGTTTCATTACTTTGATTTTGATTGAGATTACGACATCTCATATTGAGATAATGTACCCAAGTATTTATTTATTCGTCCTTGAAATAGGTAACTTTTTATAAGTAGCAGTTTTAAAATCAGCTTTAACCTTATTTATTATCCATAATAATCCTTATTAAAAGATCAATACCTAAATATCAGTATAATATTAATTATTAGACGACAGCTATTTAGTGTTTATAAGTAAATCTAATAAAAACAGCAAGTACTCTAAAAAGTATAAATAGCATTTATCATTTAAAACCTCGCTACCATCTGTCGATGATAAAGGATTCAAAGATCAAACTTCAATTTTTCGGATATCTTCTTATCGTAATCAGACATATCTATCGGTGAAATATTTATAGATAACTGTAGTAATATAATAGAAACTAGATAAAAAAGGAGGAAGTATCGTGATGTTGATGATAGCGTACATGATGATGATGATACATAAATAAATTTAATTGTCATTATAGAATTAATGTTTCATAATATTCATATATTATATTTACTTTTCAAGATATTTAATATTATTTTAAATATCATTAAAATAAAACAAATAAAAACGTTGAATATGTCGTTCCTATATTTATATTTCCTGTAGCTTTTAATGGATCTCACCGATAACTAAAGAAAACCAGGAACATAATATATTTTAACCCCTCTATTCTAATACAGATTGGTCGAGTTGCTCTTTTCTAAAAATACTCGTAGGTACTCATTTCCTATCTTATTACTGTACGTTTACGTTCTTGTTGCTACTTGCGTACTTTATTTACTCATTCTTGCGTTTCTTCACCTATTATTTACACATCACATATAGTAGAATGATAAATAGGTATTTATTATTTTATCGGAGAGTTATAACTATTTTCCTCGTGCAGAATCATTGCGACGTACCGGAAAAGTCGCGATGCAAGGGCAAAGCCAGCTTGAGAATATCAACGAATGAGACTACGGAAGTTGTTAAGGAGAAACCGATTGTGGCTTGTTACTTCACGAACTGGGCGTACTACAGGTAAATTAATACAAATCTCTCTTAGATGAACAAAGATGTTTCAAAAGTTCTTCCATGGCGTCTGAAGATAAAAACTTTTAGAAGAGTTGACGCAAGTTTTGTTAACGTTAACTTTATCCACATCAGTGGTCACAAATTACATAAACTTATGAGCTTACTCTAGCTATCTAACCAACGAATTTCCTATGACTACATGTCACATACCTATAAAGGTCCATGAATTGCATTGAATATAAATTAATGGAAGAACTAGTAACAGAACTGAAATAAGACTGATAGGATATGAGGAAAAGAAGAACTAAGTAATTGACGTATCTCTAGATATTCCAGAGTATGTTTCTTTAATATTATACTGTTTTTAGGCCTAACAACGGCAGTTTCGGGCCAGAACAAGTGGACCCCACATTGTGTACCCACATCATTTACGCGTGGGCCCGCCTCGACAACAAAACTTACAAGGTCGTACCTGGAAACCCCGAACTGGACATTGCTAACGGTATTGTCATCCATAAATTATTTGTAATGTTAAATTCACTTCCAAAGGTTTGCTAATATTGATAATGAATAACTATTTTCTTTATTTAAATTATGTTTGAGTTTCTTACTGATTGTTAAATCATTTATTAATTGTTTCTCGTGTGAACAACGAAACTAATTTTTGCATGCAGAATGCATTTTCCGTTAGTTTGTGTAAATTATGCATAAGTTTTGCACTGAAATATTTACCTTATTTTAAATGTTGCTTTAACCGTCAGAAAATGGCTTCTATTTATGTAAATCATTATTTTATATATTCTCAATTTAATAATAGACACTCATTTATTTATTTTAATGCCTAGATTTCTACGGTAAAACAACGGAATACAAAGTGAAGGGTGTCAAAGTTATACTCGGAGTGGGTGGTGTGGAAGATTCTGAAGACAAGAAATGGAGCGAAATGGTTTCCAGCGCTGAGAATAGGAGGACTTTCGTGCGCTCCGTCCAGAAGTTCCTCCGCAGGTGGAACTTCGATGGAGTGCAAATTGCTTGGCAATATCCTGTTTGTAAACAAGTGAGTATTATCAACCTCATGCTGTTACTGAACAGATTGATGATGATGATTGGTCACATCTGCTGCAGGTCTTCTTAACGCCCGTTATTTATAATTAGTTTTTTCCAATTTTTGCCTACAAAAGATCGAATTTTAATAATTACTATTAGACAAAGATTATTAAATTTTGATCTTTGACAAGCAAAACATTGGATGTATTGCTTATTAATTAAATAAACGGGTGTGAATCCGATCTGCGATTATTGCCATATGTAGAAATTACTGATAGAGAACCCCAATAAAAATATATTTTAAAGATAAAAATACTACTTACCAATTAATTTGGAAACAATAAAGTTTATGTAGTCGGTATTTTCTTTTCACGGTATAAAAATGGATCATTATTATTTTCAGGCTCCGTGCAATATTGAAGACATATCCGAAAAGGACAATTTCAGCGCTTTGTTAGCGAAACTAGCGAAAACGTTACGACGCCACGATCTGGAGGTGTCGGCCATGGTGTCCTCGAGTCCTGAAGTGGCTGCAATAGCTTATGACCCTGAAATATTGATAGCCACTTTAGATTGGATGGCCATTGCCGCTAATGATTATTATGGAATACCAAGCACGCGAACGTCTTATCTGTTACCTCTAGAAACTAATGACAAATATGAAAATAACCTTGTAAGTATTATTTGACTTGCATTTGATACAACTTTTTTGTGGTATTTGGCTTTATATTGATTTAAGTATAATTCAGGCTGGCTTTATATTGATTTAAGTATATTGATTTAAGTATAATTCTACACACCTTTGCTGTGTAGAACATAAATTTGTGTTTTGTAATCACAAACATATTAAAATTATTTTTGATTGGTACTTAATATTTATGAACAAATGTAATTTTATGTGGGAGCTGAATGTATGACTAATGCAATAATTTTGAAGAACAAAAAGTACCATTACGTACACACTTATATTAAAAAAAAAAACTGAAATAGGTAGGTAATTTGGAGCCGCGCATTTGAGTTGGTCAGTTTATTGAACTCAGCGTCTCCATTTTCCTGATTTTATCGTAAACGCAGTAGTCCATAAACATTTCTACCGATTGCAAAAGTAGCCTTTTAAAGTTTTGCTGCTTCCTACTTTACTTTAAATTTGAAATAGTTTGAATAATCTCATTAACTCTTTTGCCCGGTCATTATTCCAACATAACATGGTTTCACACGATTGATTATAAGAAAACTTGGCCATGTCAAACATTAAACTCGTATTAAAGGTGAAATCTACCTACTTAAACTAGTTTTAGCCTAATAAACGATATTCGGCATACTTATTATCGGCTACCGACCTCAGGTAGGACTCTAGTCTTATCTGTGGTAGATTAAGGATCTTTAATCGATCGCACATTAGAGAGAGAGCGAGAGACCCGAGAAAGGTGGGCGGCAGTGGCATCTCACCGTCAGGTTGTGGTGGTGTTCATTTACCACTTCAAAATTTAAATAAATCTAAATTCGTCCGTAGCTACAAAATAAAAAAGAAACACACTTTTGGCGTTGTTTTGTCGTAGCTCATTCATATTTTTCATAATATAGCAGACAAGCATGCACTCCACCTGATGGTAAGTGGCTACTGCCCATGGACATCGGTAATCAACCCCAGATAGGATTAGATATTCCTACCTGAGGTCGGCCACAGATGCGCCGCTACCCCGGAGGACTAAGCTGGAACGCCTCGGAAAAGTATGTCTCGCTTACCACACCCTTCAAAACGGAACACAGCAGCGCCTAACACTGCTGTTATTGGGCAGAAATAGGTGTGTCGGTGGTGCCGCCGGAGTCCAACCACAAAGGGTTCTACCACCTTCAATATTCATATTAACATGTGTAATACTTCCAGATAAAGATCCTAGCGTACTGGTCGCGCGTGGTGCCGGCGCGGCAGCTGGTGCTGGGCGCGGCGGCGTACGGGCGCGCGCACGCGCTGCGCGGGGGGGCCGCCGCGCCGCCCGCGCCCGCCGCGGGGCCCGGCGCGCCCGGCACGCGCACCGCCGTGCCCGGCTTCCTCGCGTACTACGAGGTAACAATAGAAATAGTAATACAGCGGGCCTAGACAAAATAATTTGCCGCAAGCGCTAACGCCAAACATCATTATCATCATGCAACAACCCATTACTGTGCCACTGCTGGGCACGGGTCTCCTCTCATGATGAGAAGGATTAGGCCATAGTCCACCGCGCTGGCCAAGTGCGTATTGGTAGACTTCACATACCTTTGAGATTTTTTTTTATGAATCTCTCAGGTTTCCTCACGATGTTTTCCTTCACCGTTTAGTAAGTGATAATTAATTTCTAATACGCACGTAACTTAGAAAAATCAAAGGTGCGTGCCTGAGATTTGAACCTCTGACCCCTCGATCGAGAGACCGAGTTTCTACACCACTAGGCTATCACTGCTTTTGCTATCACTACTTCACTATAACGCCAAACGCTGACTTACAAATGTATGGGAATGACATACGCTGCGGAACGATGACGTCACATCACGCTACTAAGTTCGCAGACAATGTTTTACATGTATCGGCACGCTAAAGCTAACGCACGAAATGTTTCCGTAGCTTGACGTCTTGTGGATAAAAAGGTAGACAAGTTATTTTTGTTTTTAACACACGCTACGGCCAGTTTTGGTCACGTTAACGTCACTCTCCGTAGCGTTAATAAGGAAAGCGCCGCTAACTTTTGCTACGAGTATTTTTTTGTAAAATAAGTTGCTATTTGAAGGGTCCAGATAAATAGTCTCGAAAATAAATATAAGAATGTCACCGATAGATACAAGTCTGTAGTCACAGAGCTCTAGCAATACCCTTGTTTATAACGGATAAAACGAATCCTATCTGGAGTTGACTATAGATGTCCATTTGCTACATCTCAGGAGTTGTCACTTATGATCAAGTGTATGGCATTCTCGTTGGCTACTTGAATAATATTAAAATAACATAGCAGAAACTGAAAGAGTTTACCTCAAACCACCCCCAATTACTTATGTAGAGAAAGCCATGCTTACAACTATAGCAATTTTTGATTCGTCTACACAAATACTGTTACAAAGAAATTATGAAAGTAAATAGGCAAATTCTATGGAAATCAAGATCGTAATTGGCATAGTGTACACTATATGTACTAAGTCCACCTAATATTAAATGGTTACAACAATGTGGAGCATCCTCCAGCACGCTGCTCTAATACGGAATTGCGAAGCAATTCATAAGGACAAATTATAAAGTAATTATAGCGTGTTAGATAAGTGTATCCATTCACGTTATCATTTGTTCTTAACCTAGATTTGCGGAAACGTGAAGGCGAACGGCTGGCGGGAAGTATCAAATGCAGAAGGCACATACGCGGTCCACGGATCACAATGGACGTCTTACTTGAAGCCCGTGGAAGTGTTCAGGGTTGTAGCGTCAGCATCACAAGCTGGATTTAGAGGTGCTGCCTTATGGGCTCTTGACTTGGATGACTGGAGAGGAAGTTGTTCGTGCCAGCCCTGGCCACTGCTTACAGCTTTACGTCAGGGAATATTCGAATCCACTATTCCGCCTTCACTTTGCTCTTAACACTTTTTTGAACTGATCTAAATTTTACCTCATGTTAGAGAGACGTTACCTCCGAAGTCTAACGGATTTCCTTTGCGGGTTACACATGTAACATATGTGCAATGTTTTTATTAAAAAAACTCACTATTTTTAAGTATAGAGTAATGTAAATGCAGATACAAAACGACAAGGAATTTCTTAACTAATACTTTAAATGTCTTACGAGTTACGACGCGTTCCAGAACAAATAATAGGTACTCAATTTAATTAAGTGCTTAGATTTCGTTTTTAGTATAAGATTAGGTATGGAATGTGAGTAAACATCTTGTGATATTTTGTACATTTTTTCCTATTCTACTCTTATGTACGGTCCAATCCAATGATACTAAGTTGTATATTGCAATGGACAATTATTTGGTTAGTTACTGTAGATGTCCATGATGGTACGGTAAGTAATACCTATCATTTTAGTCGAACGAGTTACTCATTTGTAATAATACAAAAAAAACTTCTTTACAACTTTACCTATATGGAATAATTTCATTTTTAGTTTAAATTTTATTTTTGTATTTTTATTTTTGTAAATAATTATAAGAAAACAGTGAAAATGAAGTTCTGAAAATAAATGAACTTGACTGTGTAATGTGTTTTATTTATCGACTTTTTGTAATAAAAATACTTTATATACACGCTTTACATTTTATATCCTTAACAAAGTAAATGGTAACGGGGTTGGGTGAACGCTTCTTGTCAGGTCATTATGACGATGCAAGTTTATAATCAAGACTCACGTTATATTGCTATATACCTACGCTATTGCGACTTTACCCTAAGGGCACAAGGGGCCCGTGTCCCAGGCCCCCAACATAAAGTGGTCTCAATGATGGCTTCGTAGAAATTTCATTGGAAATAACCAGCTCCATCTTTACCTCAACCTCATGTGGACCCAGATTTAACCTACTGACATATTAATATGATATTAATCGTTATTAAATTAATTTTTTATATCATAACTTATAACTAACTACAACGTAATTGGGGTTTAATATGTAACATGTGATAATAGTATATGTTTTTTTATAAATGGAGCCATAAACGATCGTGTGCCTAAGGACCCGACTTAGCCTAAAACGGCCCTTAAATACTTGTTATATTATTCTTAATGACAGATAACACAGGTATAGGCCTAATTAAAGTTAACTAAATAGGTACATCAATTACTTAAATATTTACAAAGACATTGAGTTCAAAGTCCGCTATTGATGATGATGTAATATTTACCTACATTGATACATTCCCGCACATGTGTGTTGGCAGTATAGGTACTTATTTATATACTTCGACTAAACCATGACTAACTAAAAGATTTAGTGTTCATTACAGACACGAAAATCTTGCATCTAATCCTAAACATGACGAAGCAGCTGTAACTGTAGTAAATATGTATTTAGCTTTATACAGCGACGCACGCCCTTGAATCGACTATTCCGCGTCGAGGCGCTGTTTTGTTAGGTTATCTATGTCAGTACTCAGCTGTTTGTGAGTTATAGACTAAAATGTGCTCGTTTCCTATTATTTCAGAATAAACATAATGTTTCGTAATAGTATTTTTTAACGTGAATTTCATTTAGACTGGTCTCAACATTTGTTGTGTTTCAATATGGCGAAAAGATTATTTTCTCGGTTAACAATAAACTCTAATAACCTACCTCTAAGGTCTACAATTAAACGTGTTGAAAATGTTCGTATAAGTGCAGTACACACTGAAGCTACAGAGGTAAGTTCGAATTATTTTCTAATTCTATTTATTATAGTCACTTGCTGTAATTAATATTTGTATTCAAAAAAATATGTTTAAGTTTTATTAATACATGTTAATTCCAGTAATTTCAGACACCTATTTACAATAATAATAATATGTAATTGCACTTAGATACATAATAATATACTTACTTAATTATTAATAAATAAATTACATACCGCTATAAACAACTGTAAATATAATTTTATATTTATTTTTAGTTAAGAAAAAAATTCTACACTATAATATATAATAAATAACTAGGTACCTAAGTACCTATTAATAATATAATAATGAATGGAGATTTTTGTCTTATTATGTGGACTTATGTATGTGGATATCTAAAAACTCCAATTATATCATATCGATATATTTTCCTACATATTCCAGATCCCGGTAAAAGAAATACAGATTCCCGTTAAATGGGGTCACGTCTCAGCCAAATTATGGGGCCACGAGAATGAAGAGCCTATCCTGGCCTTACACGGATGGCAGGATAACGCTGGAACCTGGGATCCACTTGCTTCAATTTTAGCCAAAAAACGACCCATCTTAGCTATTGACTTTCCTGGTCACGGTTTATCTTCGTGGATCCCACCAGGTCTCTTTAATTACAAATTATTTTTGTTCATATAAGCTTTTATCTCTAAATATACCCTTAAGAGGACAAATTTTCAAAATCTCAGTCTCAATTTATTTAGTCAATATTTAATC
Source organism: Epargyreus clarus (assembly GCF_041222505.1). Lineage (NCBI taxonomy): Eukaryota > Metazoa > Arthropoda > Insecta > Lepidoptera > Hesperiidae > Epargyreus > Epargyreus clarus. Next base: position 9,642,994 of record NW_027332233.1, read on the forward strand.
TCTTGACTTTTAAAAATTTAACAACCAGATCTTTTCTTCAATTTCGATTACATAATGTTTCTTTTACAGGTATGCAATATTATCCGTGGGATTTGCCGCGCTTGATACTGTACATAAAAGATTACTTTAAATGGAACAAAGTGTCGCTTTTAAGCCATTCCATGGGATCGATAGCGAGCTTACGGTTCGCTAGTATATTTCCTGAATACATCGATTTTTACATCGCAGTCGACAGCCTGGTTGCTGACGACTACGACTTAAATCAAGTTGTCGGAAACATGCCAAAAATTTTACGAAAAATACAAGTCATTCACTCAAGAATGGAGGAGGAACCGCCGTCGTACACACTCGAAGAATTGGCCAAGAAATGGCATCTTGGCACCACAAAGTCGGTATCGTTAGAAAGCGTTCACCACCTAATTACACGAGGAGTGAAGGAGTCTAAACTCAATCCTGGGAAGTATTACTTTTCAAGAGATTCCAGACTGAAGACGATCTTATTTAATCCTGAAAGTAAAAAGTTTGTAGAGGCGCTAGTGAGAAGGTTGAAATGTCCCACGTTGTATATAAAAGCGATTGATTCTCCCTACGCATCAGATCAATTTTCTGTCGAAATGCGAGAAATAATTGAGAAAAATAATGAACAGTTTGAGTGTCACTTCGTTCCGGGAACACACCACGTACATCTTAACGATGGAGATAAAATAGCGCCTCTAATTATTAACTTTTTACAAAAATATAAATTCATAAATTAGAACAATTTAAAATTTTAAAACCGGTTCGACTCCTGAGACGCCATCGCCACACCTTTTTCAGTTTGAATGAGCGGAACTTATTCCTCTGTAACTCTATCTTAGTAGAGACACTTGTACGAAGCAATTCAGCATGGTCTTCAGGGGTAGCATAACGTCTGTGGCCGACCACAGGTAGCACTAATTCTATCTGGTAGTTGATTTTTTTAAATATCCATGGACGAAAGCTACTTACCATTATGTACCACGTGTATTTTTCTTGTAGGTGTAATAAGTATTAATTTAAATTGTAATTATTGCATTTCTTCAGTTACCTGTAACTAGATATTGAATTATTTCTAATGACCTAAGTTTATGGTCTAAAATTAAAGCTTAAAAAATTAAAGAAGTTAATTATTCCACCCACATAAGTTATTAATGAAATGTGTATTATACATATAATAACTAAGCAACAAAGTTGCAAATTTATAGTACAAAGGTAGAGTAAATACATAAATGATTATGTGTTAATATTAACAATTTTTACCAAAATACCAAAGGCACTAATTTTCATATTATTAAAATGGTTATTTTATTATTGTAATTTAGAGAATATTATATCCTTTTCTTTTAATATTATGACATAAATAAATTTGATGATGTGACTTTTTCTTATATAAGCTTGCTAAAATTAATCTATAGGCTGTATTAATTGCTTAAAATGTTGCAATAATTAAGAAACCTTTATCATCATAATTATTTTTAAAGTCATTGTCATACTGTAATATGATTAAATACTTAATGTTAGCATAATTATTAATTAAATGAAATTTCTAGAGGATTGTCGGCGAATAAATTTTAATAATTGATGTTTTAAAATTACAATAAGTATAAGAATAAGTAAATAAATATTTTGTAGTTAAAACCAAAACGACACTATATTACCTATTTATATAGTAATTTGTAAAATAAGTCAGCAAAAAAAGTCGTCAAAATTTCCCAACCCTGTTACTTAACAGTAGAATGATGATGAACTTTTTTATGACAATGTTCTTCCTAAAAGAACTTATCAATTCAAATTTTCCTAAGGGCGCAAAATTCAAATCTATCCAGGTGCGCCCATGACTACCTACGACGCTGGGTATGGCACACACGAGACACGACTCAGAAAATTCTAGTTTAATTACATATCCGAAATAAACGATTATTATTATTATTTTGCGTTTATAAGTATTTATTTCGGCGTATTTATTTAATAATTGTACTATTAGAATATATGAGATGCCAAGTGTTATGGCAATATATTTAATAAGTATACATAAATTTATCCTAAAAGAACACAACCATAAATTTTTGCCAGTATTGGTACGAAAGCAATTATTTTGTTAATTTATTAAATGAAATTGTCCTAGTCATATAACAATTAAACAATAAATGTGTTTCAAATAACATACCGGTACATCACTGTTTGATTACAAATTGATATCATTTGAAATTAAAAAGGGAATTAAAAACAATTAAGTATTGATTCGCACTTGTTTTTATTAATAAATATTGTTACAACTTTACTTACATTATTACCTTAACAATTTCATTGTAAGGATGTGAAGTTATGTTGTAACATCACTCTGGTAAGACATATCTAAGCTTGAGCTTGACGCATCGTCATTGACTTTGGCACCTTTACGCTCTGGTAACACTTTCATGAGAACTTCCTGCCAGGGCATCTTTTCAGCCACTCTGAGCACAATTTCGAAAACTGAAAACAAAATAACAGCGTTCATCATAATTTCGAGGACCAGAATTAGAAGACTTAATACACCTTAGATTACTTTGAAAAAAAGAGGTGCAGGCCTGAGATTCGAACCTCGGACTGCCAATTGAGATTCAAACTATGCTATCACTATGCTATCGCTATGCTATCAGGAAGTGAGTGAGTAGTAGGGACTACATTTGTTTACCACAGCAGTAATGTTACCGCAGCAAATAATAAAAATTGCTGGCATATAATGTTCACTCTTTTATACACTCTAAATTGATTATTTGGTGCCATTCCACAATATAACTATTAGGGAGTGATGGCACTTATCAATAACAATATGTGAGAATTATTACTATTTTCCTAGCAAATGAAAAGTGTTCTTTACTACATCTATACATGCAACTATATCGATATGTAGTATGTCTCTTCTGTATTATATTAGAAGACACCACAATGTCTGTTGATGTACTTAAGAAATAGTGCTGTGACAGTAGAACTGATACAATAACTCCCTTGATAAAAATACATTATAATAAATAATAATATTCCAAGTCTTACCATGGTCAATAGTTAGTACTTTTCTTGTTTTCATATTAATATATTTGCCTAATGGCAACTGAGCATGTCTTATACCTTGTTCCTCTGCGACTTTAAGACATAATCCCTGAAATGTTTAAGACTTTATTATATTTTTATAGTGTCCAAAGGCGACCAAAGCTTTGGTGTCGGCCACCTTCAGACAAAAATATCTCATTTGGCTATGGCCAAACTTATATAGCTAAAGATTCTAGCCAATGATGATGTCCCTACACAAGAATATCTTCACAGACTACAGAGTCTGTATGCAAGGTCGCATTGGTACCTCACCTCTTGATGTGCTGCCATGTGTTGTATAATTTACACTAATTGGAAATATTGTCATTATTAACAAGTTGCAAGGTATTTTTAATTATCTCTACAAGTTGTTTAAGAACAGTCAACAGAAATTTCTTTTAAAGGTTTTTAAAATTATTATATTATTTATTTTTAGCCAAATTGGACCTGAATTTCTTAAGGTTTTTAAACTTTCGTCCTTGGCTAAAGGTTGTGGCAGAAACCAACTACCTGCCTACGGTTTTGAATTCGGTCAAGAATCAACCTTCAGGCACTAGTAATAATAAATGAGTATTAAATATACAATAACTTGAATCCCAAATATGTTTTATTTAATATGTAACTTTAGTACTCAAGTAAGTACTATACATATTTTTTTACAGTAGATTATGATATTTTAGAATGCAAAAAACATAATACTTTATTTAAGTTTACTAAATTGCCCATTGTTTTTTATAATTCACACGCCACATTAATTAAATGCAAACTGCAAACAACACAATCCATATTTTTTATAATTGAAAAATAAAATTATATTTATTTTTATTAGAGACAAATTAAACTTACAAAGTTTAATACAGTTTTATACAAAAAAAAAATGTATGGATAATCAGTCTCATCAGAGTACTTGAGGGATATACAATCTCTATAGGTGACTAGAGATGACTATGGTACTACTATGGCATGATGAGGCATTAAATTGGTAACACTTATTAATTCATCATATTATACCTTCATCAATGATGTAATGATGTGAAAAAAAGGAATGAATAACTCACAAATTTTCCTAAATTCAAATTACCTTATGTTGATTGTGATCCACTAATCCACCAATAATATAAAATGTGTTGTCTTCAAAAGTTTCAATTATATTGTCTGACTCACTTGTTAAATAGACAAGCTGATCTTTTGTGAAGATATTTAAATAAGACTCTTCATGGTATACTACCTTAAAAATAAATAATATACATTAAGAACTATTCAATGATGTTGTATTAAGTAAATAAATAAATATTGCCAAAACGAAGCATAATGAAAGGTGGTAGAATTAGTATGGTTAAACTAAGTCTGTACCCCCACCACAGCTATTTGTAGCAGAAGTAATTCTCACATTTTGGAGTAAGAGTGTGGATGCTAGCGGACATGTACAAGGCATATGTTAGTTTTCAGGAATTGCAACGCATCTGAGATCAGCTTCAGATAGTCTCCTTACAATAAAGAGTTGATTGTCTTGGAGTTGGAGATGTGCGTGGACAGCAGAGACCACTCACCATGTAACGGACAGCTGACTGTAACCTAATATAATAAATAACTCACATCCCAATTTTCATAACCATTGTGCCTGGATATTATTTGCTTCGATTTCTTTCCGAAGCTCGTTATATGAAACTGTAAGGGTTGTTCCGATCTCCTGTTTACCGAATAACACCTTAATATTTGTTTTATCATTTTACACAAATCTTTTTCTATCATGAGGTCATCAAAACTGAGATCCAAGATTACACCCATATTTCTTTTAGGTTTCTCCTCCTGCTGTTTCTTTAGGGTTTTTCTGCTAATCCCTAGATCCAAGTTGGCGGCACGTTTTTCATGGATGCGCGTTTTTGCGCGCGCTCTTTCCTTCGCTCGCTTTAGCACCTTATTTTTCTCCCACCTGACCTTTTTCAACCATTTCCGCATTTGGTTCTTTGTGAACGGTCTTGGAAGTTCTTTACCATCGCTATCCTTCAAGCCAGGATCAGTAGTGACATCAAATAAGGTATAATGATGAAAATTTACTTCACAAGTTTTTTCGGTCACCCCTTCGTCGTCAGTGTTAGAATCCTCCATTTCTTTTTATAAGTGTTATAGTTAAAGTGTAAAAGTATTTATTTCACGATATTAAAATAATTAATGTTTCGTTAAACAAGCGTAGGTAGCGTAGTTTGGTTAGTTACACATACACGAGTGTGAATAAAAATTACTATAATTGGTGTATTTAAAAGTGCATCACTAGCTTATCTTAATTCAAAATACGAATAGCTTCAACGTCTTATTTGGATTTTTTAATTCAATATTTTATAATTTTCTGTTTACACAATTTACACATTCTTTCCAAGTTGTATTGTAATAAGTTGTCAGATTTGACAATATTGACAACGTGACATAAATCAGAGTGTCAGGCATTATTTTTAATTATTTCATTGCCATTAATCAAAGAATATAGTAACCTATATAGGAAGCCATTAATTTCCTATTTACATTTTTGGCCTTTTCATTATTTTATATTTAATTTTTGTGATAAAAAATGTTAAAATAAAATTAAAGATTAAATCTACGTCCTACATTTATTATAATCTACATATTATCATAGATTAGTAAAGATTACTCATCATCATCATCATCATCAACCCATTACTGTCCCACTGCTGGGCACGGGTCTCCTCTCAGAATGAGAAGGATTAGGCCATAGTCCACCGCGCTGGCCAAGTGCGTATTGGTAGACTTCACATACCTTTAAGATTTTTTATAAATCTCTCAGGTATGCAGGTTTCCTCACGATGTTTTCCTTCACCGTTTAAGCAAGTGATAATTAATTTCTAATACGCACATAAATTTGAAAATCAGAGGTGCGTGCCTGGGATTTGAACCTCGGACCCCTCGATCGAGAGGCCGCGTTTCTTAACCACTAGGCTATCACTGCTGCTTACAAGATTACTCACTCCTAACTAAACTCGTAAAAAAGTTTTGCCACGTCTCCGTGCTAAAATATCCCTAAAATATTTGAAATAATTATTTATTTATTATGTAAATTCATGTAAACTACGCAGTATTAGTTATTTATTCGTAAATTTTCTCTAAAAATGTTTTAATTTGTCAAGAATTCAAAAAAAGAACTTACGATAATAAGCCATTTGTGGCTTCATTCAATTTCAAGGCGGCGAAGTATCTTTACTAATCTATGCATATTATAAATAATTTTGCATAAACGATACTTGAACACTGGAGTTTTTCTTTTACTTGCTATTAAATAAGTATGTACAGTCCGCTCTGAATATATAAATTAATCGTGTCGGCATAGCAAATTGTATGACTACACCTGCTCGCAACAACTTCATAGCGGACGAGCAGTTTAGCGTTTACAAGTAGATTGTAGGTAGGTATGCACATAAATAATATAATTATGAGATTTTAGTTTTTTTAACCTTAGCTCAACCTTTTACAAGATAACACATTATATACAAATATACCCATTATCGCACGCGACTCTGCGTGCGTTCGTTATTTATTTTACGTAGAACGCTACTTTCCGAAAGAAATTTAGTATAATAATTTAACTCTTTACTAACTTAATATGGGAGAAATTAAATATACGTTTAAATAATAAGAATTTCGCAGAACCGTTATAATAATATCTTAAAATATGCCCAAACTTAATCATAACTGTGTATAAATTACAATAAAATTTAGTTATAAAATGATTAATTAAATTTAACACAATCGGACTACATTTAATTAATATAACCTATGGATGCTGCATAATCTTAGGAAAAATGATAAGAATTGATAATTATTACACATCAAAATATAAATGAGTACCTAATAGCTAAAGACAGAAAATCATCGTCTCGCGCGAGAGACAAGTGTACTTAGTTTGATTACCTCCTAAAAATTTTTGTATTTATAATGGTAAGTAATTTAAAATATACGTAGCTAGGTAGCATAAATATAATACGACTTACAAAATAATCATTTTGCAAGTTAAGTATAATATAAAATAATTTTAATATTATGAACTTGTAAAAATAAGTTACGTGTCAACATCAGAAATTTACGTAGCATGAAACGGTTTACCTAGGGATTAGTACTCTACCTCTACGTTAAGAATTCACTGCATACGTAATATTATATTATGTATGCTAATATCAACCGTAACCGCCTGGCTACAGCCAACAGCGGCGCGGCGAGCGGAGCGGTGAGCGTCGAGCGTAAAACAAATATATGACAACGTATGAAGTTGGCCACATCTACGAGCAACGCGGCGGGCAGTGCGGCGAGTGGCGCGGGTTGAGTCGAGCGGACGAAACAAATGCTGCGCAGCGGCGGAATCGGTGGACGTTAAGTTAAAATGTATGGATACGGAACAATTTTATCAGTACCTTGCTCTCGTATATTACTTGCTCTCGTATATTAAAAAAATATCAGGATAGTTACTGTATTCATAATAAAGAGTGTGAAATTCGACAAAATAATATCTTGAGCTAAGAACGCACTCGTTTCAAAGCAAAGGCGACATTTTTTAAATTTAAAACGTCCTAAATACGTCCTCCGCCGTCGTCGTCGTGTCGAGCTATGGCATGCCGCCGCTTGCCTCTCCGCTCGCCGCACCGCTCGCCGCTCAGCTCGCCGCGCCGCTCGCCGCACCGCCCGTAGCTGTGGCCGGCACGTTAAGATTCCATTATGGTGCCTAAGGCTGCTAGACTTCATACACTGACGATGATTATTCGAGATCCCCAATATCTAAAACACATTTTCTACTAGAGCTGTTTAACTACGCCTACTACTACAATCTTGACCAACAATCCTAAAGTTTAAATGAACTACTAGGTAGGTAGGTACATTTTAATGACGTGTCTTTCTTTTAAAAGATACGAAATATTTTAACTAAAACCTTTTCAGTCTTTGCGGCTGATAAACAGTAAGTTAATATAAACAAAAATTTATTGATACCTACTTATTATCAGTAGCTACGTGAATATTGTATATATTCGAAATATCTTAATTTCAAGTCGCCTAACCCATTATAATATTTTTAGGATAATTACAAGCTATGGGGTGGATGTTTTGAAGAAGAACCTTCTGATGTGTTGCGACGGCTGAACGATTCACTGGGCGTGGATGTTCGTCTGTACCGCGAGGATATCCGAGGCAGCAAAGCCTGGGCTCAAGAGCTGCACCGCAGCGGCCATCTGTCTGACACCGACAACCAAGCTATACAAACAGGCCTCGAAAAGGTATGTGTCGGTAATTTTTGTAATAAGTATCCATACATTATAACTTGGACAAGGAGTTTCGAAGTCTATTAACTTAACCCTAATAAATACTCATTCTTGTGAGAAAATATTGAACACTGGATTATTATAACTGCTCCATGAATATGGTGTTATTTGCAGACGGGTTTCAGGTAACTGATGAAATGATATTTATCGGAAATAAACATTAAAATAACTTACCTACACTAAACTACCTAACTTATATAAACGGCAATTTCTTATTCAGCTGTAATAAACTGATTTAGGTTGAAAAGGACATAGAAGAGGAGTTGTCTCATAAGACTCGTCTCTGCGATCCAGAAGAAGACATTCACTCTGTGGTGGAGCGACGACTGTACAAATATGCAGGGGATGCTGCCCTGCGCCTACACACCGCTCGGAGCCGCAACGATCAGACCGTCACCGACGCCAAGCTCTGGATGATATCTGCATTCCAGAAACTACAAGACGAAATTCTACGACTCATTAACGTAAGTATTTTTAATATAACCAAATAATATATCGACTAAATACGAAGGATGTTCATTCTATACCAAAGAAACGCAAATGTGCATTTTACGTTAACGTGTGTATTTTTTTTTTTTGTAAATATTTATCTACATAATCTTCTTTTGATTCAGGTCATAACTACAAGAGCAGAAACAGAAATAGATGTCATAATACCTGGATATACACATTTACAGAGAGCTCAGCCAATACGTTGGAGTCACTTTCTATTGAGGTACAAATTAATTTTGTTTGTTTCCTTTATATAATTTCACCATAATTATGTACAATTCATAATGATTACCTACGAAATAACCACCGAAACTAACCACTAAAGCAACGAAATAGCAATGATGTAACCAATGTTTTCAGCTATGCCTGGATGCTACGCGATGATGTGTTACGTCTACAAGAGCAAAAAAATCGTCTATCGCTTTGCCCTCTGGGTAGTGGAGCCTTAGCAGGTTGTGCGATAACTATCGACAGAGAGAGATTAGCTCACAGCCTTGGATTTAATGGAGTCACTCCAAATTCCATGTTTGGGGTTGGCTCTAGAGACTACATAGGTATGGTACATAGGCACATAAAATAATAACTAGGTGTACTATTTAACATGAAAAAATAACAATCTAAGTATGTTTTTAGTGGAATTCCTGAACTGGGCTTCGCTGTGCGGCTTGCATCTAAGCAGATTATCAGAAGACCTCATAATCTACAGCTCACAAGAGTTCGGTTTCATCCAATTCTCGGATCAATTTTCAACCGGCTCGAGTTTAATGCCTCATAAACGCAACCCGGATGGCTTGGAACTCGTCCGTGGAGCCGGTGGTTTGCTACTTGGAGACGCGTTCACATTTAGCTGCATTTTAAAAGGGTTGCCGAGCACTTACAATAAGGACTTGCAATCAGACAAGGAAATTCTCTTCAGATCTTACGACAAGTTGATCGATTGCCTGAAAGTTACAAATGGAACTATGAAGACTATGATGGTTAGTATTTACTTCGTACGTTATCATTAATTAATATATTTTTAAACATACCGATTATAGCATTAGGTATTGCGACATATTTACCCTGTTGCAGTAATTATTGCGCAATTTTATTTAAATTTTCAAGGTTTGGCATGTATCCAGAATTTACTGGAAAAGTTGTTACTAGCTACTAGTTATTAAAAGTAAGACCTACATCGGTGATATTTAAACAAATTGGCAAGAAACAAATGAATTCCTAAAGGAAATGATTTTACATACCTACCAACCAGCCTGTGACCTCTAAGTGGTATTCAAATTGGGACTACTGACTAAAAGCCGATGGGCTTAAAGCGTGGCGAGCTTGATTATAAGAACTAATTACAACCTTCGTAATTTACAATCTATTTCGCAAAGTAATACTAGACAATAATTTTTACATTAACGGTTTATTTATCTATTTCGTTCTTGTATATACAAAACGATCAAAAACAATTTATTCTCAACTAAATACTTTTAGGTAAACGCTGAAAAAGGAACGAGTCTACTCGATACGGGTATGCTAGCTACCGATTTAGCATACGCGCTGGTGCGGCGCGGAGTGCCCTTCCGTCGCGCACACCACTTCGTGGGAGCCGCGCTGAAGCGAGCCCTAACCCTCGGAGTCGATCTACAACACATGCCACATGAGGAATATCTGGCTATATGGTTAGCTTTATTATTATAATGAATGGTTTGTGAAACTATGGAATGATCTATTATTCTGTTAAAAAAAGCGAAGTCAAAGTTGTGGAAAATATATTAAGTTCTACTAGTGTCTTAATTGGACCCCACTCAAAAATTAGACACGCGCCGTGCCGTGAGAGGTCAGGGACTCAATCTTATTCCGATGGGGAAATTGGGAATCCCTGCTCTAGAATTAGAAATTTCATTCCTATAATTCCTGATAGGACTTACAATAGGAATAGATTGAAGTTTATCACTATTGTCCCCAGCCCAGAGTTTGGACGGGAAGAGGACATTCAGAAAGTGTTCTCATGGGAAGCAAGCGTGGAGCAGTACACGACAGTGGGAGGCACCTCCCGCGCAGCTGTTCAGCACCAAATCGACCTGCTTAGGGCATGGCTCCAGGATTATCCACTCACTTGCAATTAAGCAGTTCATATCGAGTTTTACTTAAGCTGTAATCCAAATTTAAAGAAGCGATTTTCCTAATTCATATATTGTTTTTTTTTTGGTATATAATAATTGTTACCACTAGAGACTGTATAAATAAAATGTTGGACAATAATCTCGATACACAAAGTTTAAATTTATTATAAAACCTCAAATTATAAACCAATAGAGATACCTATATACCTGCCTCGTGTAAAATCATCTTGTGATAAGAAATTTTAATATTTCATTCATTCATATTTTGCTAAATGCACGTGGGTGGTATAAGTGGTGGCGGCTTCGTTTGTACACGCCCTCGCAGAATTGTAACTAAACGCCACTCTACCAGGTTATGAAATTGGAAAAACCTTTACAGGATAAGCTTCAACAAATTTCGTAATGTAATTAATGATAAGATACGTCTGATTGTATTTAAATTAAAAGGATAACGTCAAAGAAACATCAAGAATACTCCTGGACCTAATTTTATTTTGCCGTTATTAAGCTACTTACAAAAGTCCCATAGAAAAAAAAACATAAGTAGTAAAAACTTTTGAATAGATTCAGTAAAACTAAATTAGTACCGCTTACAGTTTATAACATATTTTTGTAGGTTTGTTGTTATCGTGTAATTAGATGGTTCTGCGTGACGCTGCTATTTTCCGCCCAAAACTTTGTACAGAAGAACGTGCGACAGCACACGGTATCTTTTCAACCCTTATCTTTTCCGCCCACCACATGAAACAGTATTTGTACGTGCGATCGAGCCACCATCATTCACTCCACTCTAGGCCAGACACCAAAGCTGCTGGTGCAACAGCAATTGTTCCGTGATTATTTTAGTTCAATTATTTACTTTCGCGTAAGTATTATGTATTTTATTTATGTAGACCACAAATTTTAATAATTTATCAAGAAATAAATTTGAATCTCTTTGCTATTTTAGCCGACTTTGGAGGGTATTTTTTGAGTTTTGGGAGGGTACGGCCAAAGGCGTCTATATATATTTCATTCTTCGACGTGCTCTATAACAAACTATTTGATGGATTTTAAAATATAAGGTGTCGTTGGATTCGTTTAAGATCTGAGTTGTGCTGTGTCCTTAGGCCAAGTCTCCGGTGTTATATGCGACATAGTTCATGCTAATATAAACGTTTTGAAATATATTATACGCATAGGTAAGCTCACGAAACAGTTAAAGTAAACTAGACGCAAGAGCATAAATTCTTTAATTGTTTCGAAATGAATGTAGCGTATGCGCTACAGCTAATAAAAGGACATTATTTTAATTGCAATTCGCCTTTTTAAATAATTTCTTTAGCAATATTTGGCAAAAAATTACATAATTTTGCACTAACAAAAAAGCCGTAACGTACTTAACATTACATAATTTTTTATTACATCAGAAATTGCAATATCGTTTTTCAGGATGATTGCAGAAATAAAAACCATGGCATTATTGGCAGCCTGCATTTTGATACCTGCAGTTCTGTCGCAGTATAACAATCCTATCGAAATTGCATCAGGTATCGCGGACACGGATCAATCACACTTGCGATATATCAGTAATGAGGTAATTGTAACTTTTTGAATTAAAAACTTCTTTAGGCGTTGTGCATTTTTGTGATGGAAAATTCTGATCAAAAATTCGTAAGACTGTCATGTTTGTGTACAATAGCGCAATAAATGAATATTGTATTTTACCACAGAAATGATAGTGCGTTTGTAGTGATAATTAAAGCAATTCCTGTAAAATTATTCCCTAACCATTCCAAAATATCAAAAATGCATAACGTTTATGAATATGAAAACTTGAATAAGTTTTCACTTCTGCCGGCGCTCCCAGAGTGCAACCCGTTGATTTTTTATCATAAAGATTACAGAAGTAACACCCAAGACTGCAGTAAGTGGCAACACATCAACAGGTATAGGTGGACAATAGCGATGCTAACGTATTTCTAGTGATAATTATATCTGACCGCCCAGAATATCTTATTAGAAACTATAATTAATTTTTAGTTAGTTAACTATAGTTATGTTTTACGTACTGAATTACTAAATTTACGACTATAAGTTATTATAAATTAAATAACCTGTTCCCTTTGGAAAGTCGCTTCTAAATATTAATGCTCCGCCGTATATGCTTAGCTTTTCCATTATGGTTCGTAGAATTTCAAATGATAACACTGGTGTTATCTGCAGCAAATAACAAGCTTAATACTTATATCCAAAAGTAAGCACCATTTATTTTCTATAATCCGGATTACCGTAATGTAAAATCGATTTATTTGTTATACCTATTTTTTCTTTCATCATGGTACGGTGAACCCTTATAAGATAACGCTTGTATGCTGTAATAAAAGCAAAAAAATATTAACTGTTTATATCTATTTTTGGCGCTTTTACGTTACGGCGTTTACTTAATTCTTATTATGAAATTAATTTCTTTTTAGGACATTGGATACATGAAAAACCTAATCGATGCGTATAGGAATTACCGGAGACTCGCTACAGACTTCGAAGTCCCACATGACCAGGACACAAAGTACCAGGTGTGGAAACGCAACGCAGACATCATCAACACACTGCTCGGCATCCCCAGGCGCATGTTGATAGTTGGCCGTTAAAGAAAGAATTCTACTGACCATTCGTTTAGCAAAATTAAAATTGTAGCCTACCAGATGTTGTTTATAAGACGAAATAAAACAAACCCAGTGCATTTTTAAATAAAATTATATTTTACCGTATTATTCTAAAACTAGATTCAGTAAATTACCATTTATATGGTATTTTGTAAAATAGATATTTACATTTCATACGGTTAATCGGTAGTATTACTTAGTAAGACCATAAATTACAAAAGTAAGTTGATATTGCAAAAATATAGCTTCTGGACAATTTTTACACCCCCATAATAACAGATTATCGTAGAATGGCCAATATACACCTTATTTAGTCAGGTTATAATTTAGTAAGTACATATAATATCTAAAGTTTCTGTGCAATATTTGACACTTATTATATGAGACCTATTGTACAAATTTTACAAGTTTCTTTAAGTTATTGTGCATTCTATTGATAATACAAAAAAATATTACGTTTCATATAATATGTAAGATTATTTATATTTGCAATATTATCTGACAAATAATGTTTTTTAATCTCTAGAAGTAAAGTCAGCCTTAGCATCATACACATCATATTGCTATTTGCATCAGTATCATCACAGGAGGGAAACAGCAAATGGTAATTTATTGTGTTCAACGTTTATTCAATACAAGCTTCCGCTTACGGATGCATGCGCATCTTTCTTCTATATATACCTTCTAAATCTTACATCCTACGACGTATTCTAATTTTTTACCCAGCCGTTATTATAAAATTAGATAAATCTAATTTCTTTGCGTGTCTAATATAAACCTATTCTAGTTTTCATTTCGTAGTAAATCACAATATTAACTAGAAAGAGAAAGTTATTTAGATGTGATAAGTAAAGTTCAATTTAATTACCAGACTATTTACTTGTATACTTGTAGATTATTTCTCACCCAATTATCTTTGGAAAATTATTATAATTACTCTATTTTCCACTTATTTAGGAGCTGTACATACAAAGGCAGACTAACTCTATTTAGAATTTACAGTAAATTTTACAAAATAAACTAAACACGCTTCGCTCGTACATAAAGCCACGGCCGTCACAGCTATATTTATTACATGGCAGTATTTATCTATAAACTGAAATTATAGATCCTTGAAATCTCATTTGCACCATTAATATCTCACAGTTTACGAAGTGATAGTTTCACAGTTCTCGTCCATTAAATAAAAAATGTTTCTCGATGTGGATTTTACGGTTAAACATACAATTTTATTCGTCACAAACTAAATAATTTTAATAAACGTACCAAAATCTACACACTAAGACACAAATTATCCAAGTAACTTGATTAATTTTACCTCGAGAACGAAACAAAGATTCGAAACGCCAGGGATAACGTTTTGTTTCTTAAAAAAAAATTGTCTACCAACATTCACTCGGCGACGTGTCGGGGGGGATCAGAACTTGAGCGAGAATCCCGGCGCGACGTTGACGGAGCGCTGCTGCACGTGGAAGCCGAACGACTCGACGGAGTCGCCGCGCGCGTACTGCGCGTAGGCGGCGCCGCCCGCCGGCGGCCGCGGCGAGTGCGTCGTGCGCCGGTTGCCCTCCGACTTGGCGGGCCACGTGGGGAACATCGCCGGGTCGATCGCCACCGGCTGCTCCTGGAATACGTGTTACAATACGTATAATTACGTATTCTTAAACAGGAAGGCAAGTAACGTGTTTGTGTGTGAACGACGTGGTTTAAAACCAGATATTCGAAATTATTCTAAAAAATAACGAAACACCGTCAATATATTTAGATAAGTACTAGCTGACCCGGCAAACGTTGTGTTGTTATATAAATAAAAAAAATTAAGGGTGAACAACCCTTACCACTTAGGGGTATGAAAAATAGATAGCCGATTCTCAGACCTATTTTATATTTAATATGCATATAAAATTTGGTGAAAATCGGTAAAGCCGTTTCGGAGGAGTACGGTTACTAACATTGTGACACGAGAATTTTATATATAAGATAAAATCACATTTATGCTACACACAAGTGTTGGTCAATCAAGAAATGCAGATTACTGTAAATAAAAATAATAAATACTCACTTTAAAGTACGCATGATCAAGAGCGCCATCAGCAGTGAGTCTTCGGTCTGGGTTGTAGGTTAGGAACCCTTGCAGCAAGGATAGGCCCGCTTCAGAGAGCAGGTCCGATCCTATGCGTTGCCGAAGCCCACCGGGCGGATGTTCAGCAAACGTCATTTTCTGTACAGCTGGCAACTCGTTGTAGCCCGGCCATAACGCCTCCGATGGAGTACCCAGATCCTATAGATTAGGGAATATTAACATTGCAATCTTTTTTAAATCGGCCGCCCAATATAATAACCTCCGAGCAGTATAATATCCGCGCGCAAATATTAGGCCCTTAGAGGTCAACTTCCAGCCTCGCCCAAGATTGTATTGTTTAAGAACTTGAGATTTATAAAAGATTATGCTATAATATATAAAACAATATACTAATATATTTTATTACTTTAATTAAATCTTCAAAAAACTTAAGTTTATTTAAATAAAAAAAAAATGGACTTGTTTAAATTGAAATACAAGTAGCAGAAAACATGCGCCTTACGAAATTTTAAAACAAATAAAACCCACCTTAAATATTCGATTAAGCTGATCCACTTCAGACTTCCCCGGAAACAGGGGATTCATAGTGATAAACTCGGCAAAGATGCAGCCGACGCTCCACATGTCGATGGGAGTGGAGTACTCCTTGCAGCACAGCAGCAGCTCCGGCGCGCGGTACCACAGCGTCACCACGATCGGCGTGTACTGGCGTAGCGGCGACCCGTACTCCCTCGCTAGACCGAAGTCACCCACCTGTTAAATAAAATACATGATTGAAATACATGTAACAATTTCAGAAGATTTGCATAGAAAAAAAAAAACATTTTATTTCATGACAATCACTATTACTAAGTCATATGTGTGGGGCAACCAATTCACTTGAAAAACTTTTTTTTTAACATTTTACCTTTTTTAGTATTAAGGTATCACCAAAGTGTTAGATACTTACATGGCATTGCAAGCTACTTTTATATAATATGTCAGTATGTAACACATTTTTATTCGATTCAACAAGTGAAGAACAGACAGTATACAATTGCTCGAATGAAAAATATTTACCTTTAAAATTCCCTTGTGCGAAAGTAAAAGATTACTAGTCTTAAGATCCCTGTGCAAGATCCAATTGTCGTGAAGATGATGCACAGCTTTCAGCAGCTGTGTCATCAAACACTTCACCTCTCCTGTAAAGATAAACCACATTTCAGTAAGATTCAAATATTGAAAGATTAAATCTAAAATAAGATGGTAATAATAACAAATACATACATAACAATATAAATACCTAAATAAAAAAAAATCTGTTCTCCCATATTTCTACGGACATTTTGCTAAAAGCTGCGCAAGAAGGGCAAGCCCAACTTAATTTAGTCATCAGAATTCGTATTAAAAACAAAGTTACACTAAGTGTTGCAACAAACACAATTTTAAATAAAAAAAAACAGCAAAGTAAAACAAGTACCTGGCAGAAACACTTGCTTCTTCCCACGCATAGTCTCCATGAGACTCTTGAGATCATGCTCGACGTAGTCCATAACGATGAATATCTTGTCCATGCTGGAGCCGACCACGATCTCCCGCACGGTCACGATGTTCGGGTGTTGGCCCTGCAACAGACAAGTACAGCATGCGACCCTGTAGTACTAGGCCGACGAAACTCGTCGATAAGGGTCAGCAATATCATGTCAACACTCCTTTCGATGCTTCTACTAATTTACCCAATTGATAGTGCTGAATTTCTTGAAACGTCAACGAACCATTCGATTATTATTCAGATTGTCCAACAAAGAGAGAAAAACAATCTGGAAATATTTAACATGATAAAAAATAATATATTTGATATTTTAATAACACGATTATTTCATCATATGGAGTCGAATCTATATATAAATCAGTACGAAAGCTAAGATATATAATTAAAATCACATTTTTATGATAAATTTATATAGCCTTAATGTTATAAATTCAGTGATACTTGGTAGCTACTATGCGCAAATACGTAATCTTAACAACAATAAATTAAAAAGATTTAAACAAGAGTCAGAGTAAATATGTTGATACAATTATAAAATAAACATTTTAAAATTTATTTTTCAACCTTACATACACTTGCAATAAACTATAACGAAATACACGATATCAATTTTGTTTATTTTAGTTTAGGTCTAATTTGCAGTCTTATGAAAATTCTAAAGACGGCCTTGTAGTGTATTTTCTATTTATACCTTGTCTAGAGAAACTTCACCAAGATGAAAGATTGGCACGACGGGCTTCGAAAGCTCCGTTAGTATAACTTTTAAGTTTTTCATCTTAAATAAATAATGTAATAAATTTATGTAACACAAACAGCACAACAAAGGATAAATATGTAAGTGCGAGTAAATACGTTGGCACTTTACAGGTAATGAGAAAGCAAAAATTCTAGGCTACTAAATTGATGAAAATATTGAGCGAATAGTTTCAATTGTTGAAATTTATTTCTTTATGAATCACACATGTTTTTCAAACAATACAGAAACGATGAAAAACCTGGCTTATCTATATAAAAACTTCAACATGTTACACTTTAAACCGACGATTTGCGATGTGTGCGTATTTTCGAATATTTATAATAATAACTGTAGCCTGATACAATGAAACAATAATTATAGTAGAGAATCCGATTAAATACGAATAAGATATTAAAAAAATTAAAACGAAACTTAGTCATACAAAAAAAACTACATTACAAATATATTACAATAAGTACATGCGCAAAATTTTCACGCATTGAATATCTTTAACACAATATAACGAATCAAAGTAGGAAACGGCAATTTAACAATATTAAAATAAGTAAAATTATTTACATGTCATCATTCAATCAATTTACAGTTGGGACACAATCATAATGAATAATTCTATTAATCATGTGTTAAAATAAAAAATATATATGACAAATTTTACAAAATAACATTGTGAAAAATTTAGATGTCACAATAATATATAGCTTTTTTCTACTCTATTTTATATTTTTATTAGGTGATTTCTTTAAATTATAAATCTGCTTTTAAAATAACATCAACAAACATACTTCAAAAAACAATACTTTACGAGATATTGGTAAAAGATCTCTATATTGTTAAAAGATATGTTGGAAATAAATTAGCGCATATATTTTTATTATCAACATAGAATTTCTACACATGATTACGGTAAGAAAATCGATATTCTGTTCGAAATTGTCGTATTCTCTGTCGAAATATACAATTTTATTATAGAAAGATTAAGATAGTGTAACAACAACGGCGATTAATCGCTGAAGATAATACGCCAGATTTTAAACACATCTCTTCTACATACTCTGTTTCTCTTTCACTGCCAGAGTGTTTCCTCTTATTTGATCAAAAATATTACAATATCGCAAATATCGGAATAGCCTAACTTGAATCTTTAATATTAGTTATATCAAAGAATTCCTGAAATTCTTTCAATCAATGTTTTTTTTTTTATTTTTCTTCACGTCTTTTCGTCTAGACTCGAGAAGTCAATTATTGTTTCCAAGAAAATACAAATGTTAAAGTATAAAATGAAATAACTAATAAAAAGCGTAATTTACCTTAATATTTTCATAGCGTAAAATGATTTAATATACACAATAAAATTATCTTTAGTACTTATAAAATCATGAATATCAAAAGTATGTCGTATTTTGTCCTTTATCTAAATACATACATATATATTAATATAGGCTAACCTGATATAAAACTATGGAAGGACATAATAAGTTTATAATATATATTTAACAACTTTATCCATGAGTATAAAGGGTAACCTGTTTTGGCATATCTACAAGTTTTGCCATTAAAAATGTTAAGATTCCCTTTATTTGTTATGGACGTGTGGGCGATTTTATGCCCATTATGTAAAAAAATGTTGAGTGAATATAATTGTTCAACAAAAATAAAACCATACATAGTAAATGAACCTTAATATCACTGTGTAAATATAATACATGCTTGTAACTACATTAGCTATTCAATTCATAATTGATTTTTTACAAAAGAATCCGTAGTAACAATTGAAGAAAATTAAGTTTTTATTTTAATATCATCTCAGAGACTGAAAAATGTTAAATACTATTATGATAACTTTATGTAGTTACAAGCTTATATGAATACAATTTTAGTGTACAAACAAAAAATGTTCAACAATATATAACTATTATTTATATATAATTTTGTCATTTCTATAACTTTTGGTTGATTAGTAAGCCAAAGTTGCACATAGTAGCAATACCAGATATTATTGAAAAATATAACAATTAAGTATTTATCTATATGTGAAGTTAAGAAAATATATATTATTGGAATTCAAAACATGACAACAGCAACCGCTGTGTAAATATTATTATATAGAAGTATAATATATAATATTTGCCACGCCTTAATTCTTATTTATTAAGTCATAAAAAACCCGAACAGCGAGAAAAATATATAAGTGTGGTCAATGAAATTATTATAAATTAATGCCATATATTTTACTGTCACTTACCTATTTAGGAACATCGAAATTTTATTGAGATGGGGTACAATATAAATTTTGCTTCCTATTCTGTGTAAAGAAAATAACAGTTTTTCATTCCACCACTATTACGGTTACAGGTTGTTTTCTCACAACCTTCTTGAAGACTGGAAAACCTCGTTACATTTTTGTTGTACTGGTATAGCATGACACAAAAGTTAATCGTTATGATATGTATGGTACATTGTTAGAGATCCTACAGCGTGATTTTTACGCCCATCGGTTTTTTTTTATAAAAATTGATTTTATAACATATTAGTAAAAAAGATCAATAACGACAGATTGGATATCAAAATGCAAGTAATTTATAATAAAATGTATATGAAAAAAAAACTATACATACATTTTCTGCTATAGAAAAGTATTTTAATGAAAAAACAAATGAACATAGTGATCACGCAACGGGGTCTCACTTATTATTTGTACACGGATTTGGACTAGCGATTTTTCTTATAAGGAATTTCACGCTTATTTTAGCTTTAATCCTCAATGTAATCAAGTCACAATATTGCTAACAGGGGTAAGTCTAACCTTAAGGGGGTTAAGGACTCCAAAAAATAAATATATACTTAAGGTCATTGGCGACCGATTATAGAGCAGTAAAATTACAAAATAGAGACTGCATCCTTGTATTTATACTTGCACTTAATGTACGTGGGTCAAAGCGAAGACAAACAAGAATGCACACGTGTGAAGTTTATTTTCTCGCGTCAAATTCCTTCTCTATTTTCGCTAGAATTGATATTACCCTCAAAATTAGTTCGTTTGACATACAAACACATTTATAGCGATTAGAGTACGTGGGAACGATGACAATATCACTTCAAAATAAGAACATTACGGTTGACATCAAATCGTCACTGGAAAGGCTAAAAGTCTAACAGATAAAGGGGTCACTTTAATATATTATTTAGTACATTCCCAATATAAACATTCCAAGCAAAAAAGTATATTTAGACATAATGCATATTAAATATAATAAATATAGTCCGCAATGTTATTGTAACATATATTACCCTTTACATTATATATTATCATCCTTAACGAGTAATCTATAAGTCTATAAGTAGTAGTATAAATATGATAAAGCGGATCCCAAACACACCATTTTTCGAAAACGACACCCTAAAAAAGAAATATAACCGTGTCTAAAGTTTGATGAATTCCTGATGAATAATAAAAATATTGACTATATAACTTCTAATAATTTAGTAATATTAAATCATGGATGTGTGATACACCGTATTTTTGTATTATAAAAAAATCGATCTACTGTTTTATTATTCTTACCATTTTGATTGATCTAATGATATTTTGAAATGTTCCAAATATGTTTAGGTTGTTATAGTTCAGGCACTAGATTAAACCAAAATGCAGAAGGCATGGTAATTATTAGTATAACATACATTATATTGTTAAACAGAAGATGTCAAGGGTATGTCCTTCTCAATTTAGACATTGATTACTTTTTAAAAGCAGATTTAGCTTATTGAAATTTTACTTTTCGATTTTCTAATTGAAATAATGCAAAAATTGGATTCATCACTAACAATGGTTAGTCACAACGTTAAAATTCGCACCACGGTTGGGCGCTAAATGCTAGGTCCACTTGAACTGGAGAATTCCTAACAAACAGAGACAGACCAAACGCATGAAGGACATAGATTAGACCGTCATGATCGTCGTTTGTGCATCATACCATATCTTCCTAATTTTGATATAATCTAAACATAAACTGTTTTAACACTTAAGCACGTATTTACTTGATATTTCAAAAAATCTTGAGAAAAGTATGGTATGTTAAGTTGCGGTTCTGTTGATGGTCCCTTTTATTTATAATATTCATGATTATAATCATATAAAAAGAACACTGAAACTTTAAGGAAAATTTAAAATAAACCTTATGCAATGGTTATTATTTATTTCGCAATCGCGCATATAACAAAAAACAGAATTCAATCACTTTAATAAAACATCATAGGCAAACATCTTATTAATGTTAATAATTTTAAAAGCTTCAATACCTCAAATTTAAATGGGTATGATGTATTGTTAACATAACATGTTTGTTAACTTCTCTCAACGATTTTTGAAAATAAGTTTAGAGTTATACAGAAGGTAAATACGGGCCCAATTTTAATAATCGAATTGTTGAGTCAGACGGGCGACCACGTTAGTACACGCATTATTTAAAACCTCGTTTATGGAAACTCGGGAGCTTTACGAGGCGCAGTGAGTTAAGATACTATCTCCCATTCGTAGTGCACATTACTCAACGCAGTGCACGATTTTCCACCGTGCCAGAAACTTATCAAACTGCGCTTTGATATATCTTATAAAAAGCTCAAAATGTCGTATTTTTAAAGAAAGTGCTAAGCCGCGCATATCCATTGGTGTACCACTAAATATAGCCGTGCTATGGGCCTCTGTTTCGTGGCATATACGTGAAAATCCGCTTAGAATAGAAACAAAATGTGCGCATATACGCTAATACTTGAACGCTCTCAAACATTGTACCTCGAAACACTCGTCGGGTCTCCATAAACGAAGGTTTCGGCCACCACTTACTTATCGCTTATACGCCTTATCAGTATAACCCGAGATGTAACATTCACACATAATACGTTACTGTTTTATAAATAAGCTCTCAACGATCTCATTTGTGATATCGATTTAAATATTAATCACTAATTTCAAGTGGATCTGATAAGTAGCAGCGATAAATGAGCGACGACCCCGTGTGTAAGCGCCTGCATGCTTACGTCGGCCTCTGCCCGCCTGAAACAAAAGCGTCCTAAAATAAATTTTAGATACAATAATCGTGGCTACACATAAATACGTGAAACTGAACTATACCTATGTCATTTAACTTACAGTTAGTATTCTTAGGTAAAACTCAAGAGATAAATAAGTATTAACATTCTAGACAATAAGTACTTTATACATACTTTAAATAGTTTTCTCGTCACATTGTAAAATCCTTTCTTTCTGAATTTTAAATAGATTTGTGTATAGTGAATTCGCACTTTGATTTTTATAATTATTATATTCTGTAATATTCTGTAAATATCTCAAAACTACATACCACTATTATTATAAATTCCATTTTACGCGCATTAGCTTTATATTTTATTAAAAAATATTTTTTTAAATAAATGTGTTGAAATTACACTTTTGATCTTACCAATATTTAACAAAATTATCATGTTTATAATAACATATTTCTTAGGGTTTCAAATTTCCGCGCTAAGACATACTGTAACTGTAAAATAAGTATCACAAAATCACACTCATCTATACTGTTATTTTATCAATCTATTTTAGGGAAAAGGAGACTAAAATAGGAACCCATTACTATTAAATTTAATATTAAGTGGTCACCACTGATGATGGGCAAACCAATCAAATAACCCGAAATGGCATATTATTTCTGTCTGAGGTCGATCAGGCGTTTTTGTTTTAGAGCGCCTTATATAGTGATTTATAAATTATAACTTTTTTACCTATAGAAATAAACAATGCGTTTTTAAAACACAAATCAAAACAGGCAATAAGAAATTGTGTTCCTATGACAATCAGAGGAGAAAATAATCAAATAATTAATCTTGGTGTACACAAACAGAAAATAGAGAAAAGGTTGTAATATTAGTGAAAAAATATTTGTAACAATTTTTACTTGATTGCAACTCGATAATATTATTTTTGTACAATATTTCAAGTAAAATTATGCAGTGAAGTTAGAAAGCAATCCTATTTTGCTAGTTTCCATGATGTAACAATGGGTATAGCCCATGGGAAAGCAAAAAGCTAGTGGATTTTAAATACCTCTTGATTTAAACTCCCATTCTGCAATTCTCAGTGCTGAAAATACTATTTTAATTTTATACTTTACTGATAACCAATATTCAAGCATTAACTTTAATATCATTGATATGCACAAAATATACATGAAGATTAAATCAATAGGTTTATATTGGGGTACCATAACCTAATAAAACAAAATACAATGAATTTTGACATGCAGTTTTGTCATGAATACATTTTTTGTAAGTCACATTAAAAATATGATGTATGCTATGACTAAGTTTACTATCTTAAAACACCTTAAAAATATTCAACCATAAGACAAACATGTAACTAAATCGAATGGCGTAGAATATCATTATTTTTATTTTCCTTGTGCATCTTAAATGAATTAGAACATAAATCTTATATTAATCGTAACTTTTGTGCCATGCTATTTATACAACAGGGTTTCCAGTACTAAGTTTTCATTCTATCTTGGTTATAGTTATTCTACTTATATTTACCTTGAGACTGATGAGCACAGATGACTGTAGACATCATAGCGACTAGGTTACTTCCTGGGTTTCAGGACATTTCCTAATATTGTATCACCATCTCAATAATTTTCAATGTTCATGTTATTACAGGTAATAGTTGGAAAATTACTTTTCAATGAGCATTATTGTTTGCTGAAGTGGAAAGTATTGGAGAATTTGTCCCCTGGAATAAATTCCTTATAAGATACTTAGGCCCGCCCGTGTATCGAAGTTGTTAACCCTTGCTATTGGGTTACACCTCTTACCACCCTCTTCGCGAAAGAGGTGCGGGGCCTGCAGAAATAAAATAAATGGCATTAATTAAGTGAAATACAAACATGAGCCATCGAGTGCTTCAAAGCTCGTGGCTCAAAGAAGCAGTACATCAAAATAACAAATTAAGAACAAGTAATATACCCTTGAGGAAAGAGCGCTGATGCATTACAATGGCTCAAGTTAGTTTATAATATCGATAAAATATAGAATGTGATCCTACCTTGAGTAATGTGTTGATTTCCCTCAAAGAGGTTATAGGAAATCCTTCCTTTTCCTTTTCCATTTTAAGACGTTTCAAGGCAACAATTTCTTCTGTTGTTTTATCGCGAGCTCTGTAAACAACGCCATAGGTGCCTTCCTCGATCCTATTGAGGCACTGGAATTCCTCAACAGAACGACATCCCTATAAGACATCACTTGTTAAAAAAATTTACAACTTGCAAGATATGTGAGTTACAGGTATTTGCTGTAGAGATCTTTAATAAAACATTTACCTGTATATTAAAAAAACCCATGTAGTCTTTTAAATTTTAAAGCACTAAAGTATTTTTTACCATCAATATTTTTCATAAAAATATAAGTGTAAATAAATATAATATCTATCAATCTGTGATTTCAAATTGAATATAGCATTCAATTTATAAAACTTATATTACGATACTTGCACAATACTACAACATCAATACCAATTCATGCATATCTGTATCTTAGAACCATACAGACCTGAATACTAACAGGAACTGGACTGACTTATGTAGGTTGTTTCTCCAAAATTTACACATATATTTTACTACATTAGCATTCTGCACGAAATTTTGTATCACTTAACACATCTATAACATACAATGACATTATTTCAAAGGGGTGAATAGATATTTTTATTTATGTAAACAGTTTTTGTTACTTGTGGATGAGATGAAGAGCATGTAATAATTGGTTGTACCTGCAAGGCTGGGAAATATGGTGGTAAAGCATTAATGGCTTCTTCTCTAAGT
Organism: Epargyreus clarus; assembly: GCF_041222505.1. NCBI lineage: Eukaryota > Metazoa > Arthropoda > Insecta > Lepidoptera > Hesperiidae > Epargyreus > Epargyreus clarus. The sequence goes on from NW_027332233.1 coordinate 9,668,880, forward strand.
CTTGATTGTTCATCATCTTCATTGGGCGTTTCTTCTTCTGCCGGCTTTCCATTTTCACCAGGTGGAGGTGGTGAAAAAGAATGGGATCTACTTCTGCTTTTTGATCTAGAGAGTGATCTGAAAATTAGTAGAGGAATGTGGTTGTTTACAATAGTAATTTTAATTTAACAGAAGTTTTAATAAAGAAACATATAAATTTAATGTAACATTTTTTACTTCATGGGAAAAAAATCATGTATGTATCGTTACAATGTGCCAATAAAGTGATCATTAATTATTAACAAGGCCTTTGTCGTCATAACATCAAAGGTTTGGTAATAGATCTAGTCATCAAAATGTGAAGTCTTCCTTTGTACCACTACTATTACAATATACTAAAACATTCACTTACCTTCTTGACCCACTAGACAATGGACTTTTTTGTTCTACTTTAGGCGTAGGTGATTTGGACTTTGAATTTGGTCTAGACTTAACAGTTTCCTGTTGATTGTTGTGTTCTTTTCTTTCCTTTACAGGAGACTTCTCCACTTCTCCATTTTCTTCTTCAGTCTTGGAATCAACCTCAGAATCTGAATCTGTTGATGTTTCATCCTCAGTCTCAGAGTTTGTATGTTCACCTAAAAATTATAAAACATTATTATACATTTCATGAAACATCCCCTTTATAAATCTAAATCTTATGATATTTTTTATAATATAGTAATGTGCGAAATGTAACTAAAAATATATATTACCTTCTTCAGGCTCAGATTTGACAGATTCGCTTTTCATATCAACATCACTGGCATCAGAGACGGTGACAACAGATTCTCCATAGTTTGGTGAATGGTTGGTCTTATTTTTCTTATTCGTAACCTCCTCTGGCGTAACAGATCTCTTCTTACCGCGTCGCCGACGCTCTTCGCGTCTAGCCTCTAATTCGCCTCTTGACTCTGTTTTTCTTTTCACCATTTCTCGCTCTAAAACAAAAATACATCGAAATTACTGAATTCAAAGGTAGGTGGCAATACTCCTATTTGTATATTATATGTGCAGTGTCAAATGCTAAGAATCTAGTTCAAGGCTATAGTAACAGCTACACTCAGATAAGACTTCAATGCAATCTATGGTTGACTACACATGGTATAGGCCGCAAAGATCATTTACCATCAATTGGACTGTTTTATTGTTTGCCACTTAAGTTGTATAAAAATGTAATGTAGAGAATTTTGACAACTTACCTGCTTCAAGCAATCTTTTTCTTCTTTCTTGTTGTGTCTTATCAAGAATTGTGTGCCTCTCCATTTTTGACTCTTTATCATTATAATCATGATGCTTTTTATCTTGAGTAAGTTCTTTAGATATTCTTTTACTAAGTAATCTACTTCTTAAATCCTCTAATTCCTTATCACCTGAAGTCTTATCTCTATTTTCTTTCTCACTATTATGATTTGAATGATTTGTCCTACCACCCTCATCAGCAATAAGCCGAAGCCTAGATTCTATTCTATCAGGCTCTAAGCGTTTTCGCTCATTGTCTGAATATTTGTATTGTCTTTCACGACTAACATAAGCCTCGCGGTCTCTTTGAGTTTCTTTATCTTTGTAAGTTTCTTTTTCCCTGTATGCCTCTCTGGTTCTCGTAGTATCTCTAAATGAAGTATTCTCTCTATACAATTCTCTTTCCCTATAATGTTCTCTCTCTCTATATGGATTTTCTCTATACACCTCTTTATCTCTTACTTCCCTTTCTCTATATGCCTCCTTCTCTCTTGGCTCTTTTTCCCGATATGTTTCTTTTTCTCTATAGTACTGCTTTTCCCTGTAATATTCTTTAGATATTTCCTCCCGGTCCAAAGGTTTGGTTATGTCTCTCTTAGATTTATCAGGCTTATCACGTTCCCTATGAGGAAGAAAAGTAATCAAAAACTTGGGGCATACTTCACTATAATTCCATGATTTTTTAACTTATTCTCAGATTTTTTGTTTATTGCAACTTAATCTGATAATAGGTTACACAAAACCGAAAAAATTGCATGTGTAAAATATTGTAATAGGTTATACAATTTTATAAATGAAATAAAAAAATACAACAAAAAAAGATACAAAATATAACTACGCATTTAACGTAATCTATAAGGGCCTCAAAAAGTTTATCTCACCTGTACATATGTTTCTTGTCTTTTCTAGCAGTTTCTTTGTACCTTTCTTTACCAGATCGCTTATGACCTCTTTTGTCACGATGTGACGGCCGAATCACAGCCTGCGGTGGTTTGATCACTAAAGAGTCGTGTGGTTCACGGTCTTCGTCAGATAAACTGAAAAATCCACATTATTATAGTAAAATAACATAGACGTAACGATAAAAATCGTAAGACATTGAGGAAAATACAAACTCGATAAAGTCACGATCGACAAGTCATCGTAACCATGTAACGTGGGGCATACACAGAATGTAAGTATTGAACAAAAATGATAATGATTATGAAACTTAAAACAAATTATATATGGAAATAGTAACAAATTACCTGAAATCCATTTCATCATGAAGAGGGCTTCGCGCTATTTCTCCGTCTTCACTTTGGTCATCTTCGTAATTACTCATGATACAACTTCTAATTGAGGAAAATAACTCAAATAACAAAAAATAACGTACACTAGCACTTACAATAGCAAAAACAATCTTATTATACAATTACACTATACAGCATAAAACGAAATCTTTAGCAGGAAAATGTTCTATTACATTAAAATGTTAAATTACAAACATCGAAATAACTTAAATCGCCATCTTGTTAAAAGCACAATGCCGCCATTGCCACCACACCATAGAGACAAAATCTATGACGACCAGTGTTGGCAACCTGGGAGATGGCGTTGATCGTACCAGGGGCGTAAAATTATCGTATTTACCGAAAAATTATCGTACATTTCATAAGAACGCGGGCGCGAGTAGAGATGTGCCGAGTCAGGTCGACTCGTGGTGGCGGTTTTTTTTTTTTTTTTTTTTTTTTTTTTTTTTTTTTTTTTTTTTTTTTTTTTTTTCTTCCCTGCTCTTCCGTGCTATTGTTGTTTGTTTATTGTTGTACTCGAGTACTTTGGAATCTCGAATACCAAAAATGCCCGACTCGGCACATCATTAGGCGCGATGCACGCGTTCTTATGAAATGTACGATAATTTTTCGGCAGATACGGTAATAAAAAAAAAAAATTTATTAATAAATCGCCCTTTTTTCGAAAAAATTATCAATTAAAGGCATATATATAATACGTTTATGAATTCATTAAAACAGTTTCCCAAAAAGTTTCAAGTACCCAATTATCGTACATTTGCGTACGATAATGACTCGCTATCGTACATCGTACGGTGGTATCAAATTATCGTACATGTACGATAATTATCGTACGGTTGGGAACACTGATGACGACTTTATTGTGTATGGCATAACCACAGAGTATATTATAGTATGGTCTGACGAACTTCGTGAGTGTGCGATTTTCTCTAAAGTAATAAGTTTTTCATGTTTACGTTAATTTCACGTAATTACGATCCTAAAAACTATTATAGACCTCCTGTTATTTGTCAATAAAACGAATAATTTTTCACATTATTATTAGAGATTCGTGATAAATACCAACCTTAATTTTTTTCAAATCTTAGAGGCCGCCTAAACGGTCAAATAAATTGTGAATTGTGCAATATTATTAACCGTTTAGGTTTATTATTGAGAATTGCGCAAAGATTAAACAAAAGCTTCAGCGAGTTTTATTTTTATGGCACCATATTTTTTATTGCATCGTGTAGTGTCAATTTTGCGCAATATTTTTACTCAAATCAAATCAAAGTTTTTTTAAAATAAAAAATTGTTTCATTACAGAGCAGTTTTCGAATGTCAATACATCTATCGCTACACTTCACAAGGTGTTTCGTTATGGAGAGAACTATTCTCAATCTCCGACTGAAAACGAAATTATTATGCAGTTCGTATTATTGTCTAATATAATTGCTCGTTTCGAGTCAGAATGCCCGTCAATCTTTTTGTTCAATAAACAGTATTGTACATTGTTATTGTAGGTCTAGGGGCAGCCTTAAATAGTTTTGTAAACCCAGCAATATTATAATAGCCAGTGGCGCACAAAGAGTATAGTAACCTTTGTGTTACCCCTGCCACACGCACAGAAACATTTGCCGGACTGTACCAAAATCAAAGAATTTAGTACATAAGTCATTGTTCAAATCACAATATATTTCAGCTATATTTTACGACTATCGTTACAATGCAAAATATTTCTTCTCGAATGTAAATTAAATACATTAATTACACCTCCATTGTTGTTTTATGGAAACGTTTCTAAACACTAAAATATATAGTCAAAGACAATGGATCAGAATATACTATGTGGCTTTTATTTACTCTACAGACTATATACTATTTACATTGCTATTTATAGACTTAGAATTTTATTTTAATAATTTTCAGAAAGGCTTTAAATATTTTAAATATTTTTTTGTTAATCAATAAGTTATCTCTGAACGCAGCCATACATTAACACTTTATGGAATGTCCCTAAGTCGATGTCTCTTTATTGACATTGACTTTGACATTTGTCAGTATTGTACCATTGTATTGTATGATTCAAGACTGTATTTTATGTGCAAAAATAAATAAACAGATAATCTACGGCTATACTACTATTTCGCAGCTCCCTGATAGTGGAAATAAAAATGTTTACATAAAACTTAAATCATTTTCGAATTCAAACATTATAATGATGGTAAGTGTCTATGTAACTCTTTCGATGTACAATTGGCTGCGAGGTCATAATTATACCAAATAAATAACAATTATTTACCTATCTGAAATAGCATATATTTAATTAAAAATAGGACTTGTATCATGTACAATATTTGTAATTTTAGATGGCTTATTTTATTTATAGTTTTCTTGTATATTTTGTAAATAAGTCCAGCTTATTTTATAGTTTATTTTATTACTTAATATTTCATATATTTACTAACTATAATTGTAAATAAACATAATATTGTAAAGGGAAAAAAAATTGTAACAATTATATTTTGGTATTTAATAGTTTTTGATTAACTAAAGACAAAATATGTTAATAGTCCTATCATCAAACAAATGACATGATCAATAAGAGAAAAGTAAACTATATCAAGATAATTACTAGATGTCGTCCAAAAATATTTTAAATAGATATCCCAACTTTTTTACTCACACAAAGAAAATGTACACACATACCATTTCAGATGCCTTAAGGAAGCACTTCATGGTATTTTTTTCTTATACTAGTCTACATAAAGTACACCAAAATTAATAGTAATAAGATATCCTTCCCATATTTCTTTAATACTATTCATACCTGTCATATGTTTTAAGTATAATTTTCAAATACTCTTATCTGGAGTTTTTTTTTCTTTTATAATATAGGTGTAGGAGACGAGCATAGCATGCAGTCCACCTGACGGTAAGTGGCTACTGCCGCGCATGGACTTCTGTAATCAATCCCAGATAGGATTAGATATTCATACCTGAGGTCGGCCACAAATGCGCCGCTACCCTTAAGGACTAAGCTGGAACGCCTCGGAAATGTCTGTCTCCCTTACCACAACCTTCAAATCGGAACACAGCAACGCCTAACACTGCTGTTATTAGGTAGAAATAGGTGTGGCGGTGGTGCCGCCGGAGTCGAACCACAAAGGGTTCTATCACCTTCAAATTCTATTAAAGCAAAGTAAAGTCAGTTTATATCTAGTTATCGCTAAACCGCTAGTCCACCTATATCTGCATTTTCAGAACAATAAGATATTGAACACTCTGGCAAGTGCAATAGATAACAAAGAGGAGATAAAGAAGAGGACAGAAAATGGCAAAGTGGTCCTCAGAGATTTGCTCACTTGTGTGGAAAATTGCCAAAATCGCTTTGGGGGCAAATCTGAACTAGCCACAGAAGATGACATAAGGTTTGTTAAATAATCCCCTGATTTTCGGTAGAACTTTCTTTATATTACACTTCAATAATAATAATAATAATTTTCTGATTCAAATTTACAGTGGTGTTTCAGGTCTGAAATTATATTAAATAAAGCAATATCAGCCATATCATATAGCCATACTAATAATCAATATCAGTACTTTGTGGACCATATACTTTCATTATGACATATTATTTTCTATTAAGGGAAACTTTGAGAAGGGTGTGATAACAGTATGCAGTCAAACTTAATTTGGAATAATAAATAAATAATTTAATTAAGAATCACTGAAAAAGTGATTGATTCTTAATTTATTTCACGATTACTTGTTTATGTCTAATGGCTCCATTGAGGCTACAAGCCATAGCATCAAGATTTTAATATCCTGTATTGCAAAAAAAATGAATATTATCTTATCTTATTTATTTCTTTATACACATATTTATATGTATTGCTCTATCTTAAATTAAATATTTTCAGGATTGCACATTTATGTGAAAAATGGGAAAAAGTGCTAAGCCATGGAATTAAATCAAATTTATCAAATTCAACTATCCAGAGCTTTGTGTCAGCTGGTTTAAACTTTACTTTCAATATCATTAATGTTGGTTAGTAAATAATTTACTTTCTTATTACAAAATTATTTTAAATAATGACAATGTAACATAGGAAGACAATCCAATATTTTATTTTGACTCTGTTTCTATGATTCTGATCCTTTTGATTGGACTAGACAGCAGGTCTCCATGAACTGCCTTAACAACTTAATATCATATGGGCTGTATACTTATTTGCTTTTCCTATAATTCATTCAATAGATTTTGTAATCTGCAGATGGTAAGTCTATCTTGATGGGGCACCATCAAGGTAGACTATCAAGGTAGGTCGGCAGACCATGCTCCATTTCGAAGTACTTTATCAAATTATTATCATCAAATAAATATACTTGCAATATATTACTTATTGGATAGTGGTGGTATATTTGTTTTAAATGATTGCATTTTTGCAGGTAATTCTCTATGGAGTTATAGTTGTCTACATCTAACAAAACATGAAAAGGAGAGATTCAAAATACTATCCAATATCAACACCCCATTGGGATATTTCAGAGCATTTCTACGAGCCGCTTTGAATGAGAGGTCATTGGAAAGGTAATATATGTAATATGTATCTTTTTCCTCTTAAATATCAACAATAATTATTATAGAAAACAAGTCCAAGCTAGTGGAATCCTCTGTGGTTAGTTTCTGGCACCACCACCACCTATTTCTATTCCATCTATTTCTGTCTAATAACAGGAAGTGTTAAGTGGGTAGAGGCGCATATGTCTTCACCTTTTCTTACCTGGGGTTGATCACAGGTGTCCATGAGCTGCTTACCATCAGGTGGACTGCATGCTCGCATACTACTCCTATATTACATTATTATAATTAGATTATACAAAATGTGACCGTTTTCTGTATCTTTAAAATTACATGACACTTTTTTAGTAATTGTAATTTACATTTTACTACATATAAATATATTATAAATGTCCAGGTATTTACAAAGCTGGATAGGCCATGGCCTACTTGCAGAATATTATGAAGAGGGTGCTATAGTCAAAAGCACAGAAGCCAATCTGCTGCCTAGTGTAGCTGCAGGTAATAATTTTTTTAAAAATAATTGCACATACAGACATGAAGATCAATGTACTAATTATTTACAATGTTTCAGGCCTATCGTCTGTTTTGTTCGCGTTATCTATCGACAGAGCCGAGTTGAATGAATCACAACAAGCCATTCAAGCTCAGAAAGCAGAGCATGTTATCCCGCTGCCTAGACCAATAAAATCATCGGGTAATCTAAAACGCAAACCGTTGCGACAAGTCATATCTTTTGACAAAGAGGAACAAAAAAATCAAAAAAATATTCCAAAGGATACTGCAGCTCATAATTCAGTGGAGTCGTCTTGGTACAGTGCGCCGCCCACTTGTCTGAATTCTCCCGACCCTAAAGTAACTCCTTTACCTGTTTCCGTCAGTGAACCCACAAGCTCCGACTATAAAAACAGTATACGGCATTTCTTTCCTGACAGTGTTAAAGGAATTGAGAGCCCACTACAAATTCTCTCCAAGCTTTCAGAGAGTGCTAAGGAAATATTTTCTAGTTCAAGTAGTATAGATAGGAATAATGTTGTTAAGGATGATGCGTCAGATTTAAGTGTGAACTACTTGAAAATATATGAAAGTGACAGTGAAGAAGTGGCCGGCAGCATCGATGGAAGCAATTCGTGCTTAGAGTTGTGTTTCACTGAGGACGAGAGTGTTCCTGATGAGAAAACAATGAATTCTATTCTGGAAAGCAGAGAAAAGGAATACATGAATTTACAAATAAAGTACAATGAGTTTGAAATGACAAGCAAAGAAAAAATACATAAGTTAGAAAAAGTTGTACTAGACCTAAGCAAGTATGTATTATATTTTAATTAATAACTTAAAGTTAATGCAGTCTAACATGTCTATATATAAAATTACATTTATAAGCTATTCTTTTCCCAGAGAAAATGACAGATTAAAGGATCAGTTACGAAACTATATGTCAGCTGTAGAAATGGGCATAGCTTTAAAAACTAATAACGGTGAAGAGGAGCAAATAAATCAATACGAAAGGAAGCTTGTTCAGGTAAGCACTAAACCGAGCCATATAGTATTAACGTTTTTTTTACGCAAGCTTTGTAAATGTAAATCAAAATGAAATTAACTATTTTTTTTAATTACAATATGAATATGAGAACGAAGTATTTCAGCTCATCTATATTTTTTCCAAACAGGCCGTCGTGCAAGTCAAAGGCATACAATTTTTTCTAGATACTACTGACCAGTATTTATATATCATAAAATTGTTACCACTATATATTTTTTGTAGACCATACATTTATGGCGCCGTATTTGTACTTATTTTATATGACCAGATGAAATGAAAAACAGAAAAAGGCAAAAATCACTATCTTTCCCTTCTTTTATTATTTTGGATATGGCTTCATGATTTTTTTTTTACATTTTACAGGTAGCTGAAATGCACGCTGAACTTATGGAGTTCAATCAACATTTGCAACGTCGTCTTCAGGATTTGGAAAGTACGTCAGCTATAGAAATTTTAGACTACCCAGAGTCTAATGTAAAAGTCTACATTCCAAGTGCATTCTTAGTTGGCAAGAAAACACAATCATATCATGTTTATCAGGTCAGTAGTGTGTAAGAGTAACTTCATAACATAGGACATTATCTCACTGTGTCAAGATCAACCCATCTCTGTCCCACTTCAGTGACGAAGTGAGACGGGCTTAGATCATAGTCCTTTACATTGCCCTAGAGAACTGCAAATTGGTTGAGTCCAGAATTGGAAAATTAGTCAAAAATTCAGTAACTTCACACAAATATAATTTGTTTTCATAACTTAATATGCATCTGATTTGAGTACTTAACATATTCTCCGACTGCTCGCATATTATTATTTACGCGTATTTTCCTTGACCATTAGATAATTTAATTAATGTTTTCAGGTGTTTTTGAAAGTAGGCCAAGAAGAATGGAATGTGTATCATAGATATGCAAAGTTTTATGAATTGCATATGCAGCTAAAGAAATGCCACCCTGATATAGCAAGTTATAAATTTCCACCAAAGAAAGCTTTACGGAAACGAGTATGTATTTATTAGCTCTAGTAAATATATAGAATCTTTTCAATGTATGAAGAAAACTTCTTAAATATACTTTATTTATTTTCGAAATTTACTTAAATATACTTTATTTTAGATTTGGAAAGACACTTAGATAAAGCCATGAACTATAAAAAGTGAAGTTAATATGGGTTTAAATACTCTTTAAGCCTTAAATTTCATAAGCACTTTTACCTTCATAGATCGTTTTATATTGTAGATGAGTATTTTTGATAATGCATCCCTTAAAGATACGTTGGAAATCCTTACATATATTTAAATATAAGTAGCGAAGATAAATGCAGTCCATAGACATTTGTAATAAAAACCCATGTAATTATTTAGTCTTACTTGAGGCTGGCCGCAGTAACCGTCCCTACCCCTGAGGAAATAGTTTGGCATCTTTCATATAAGTGTCTTTACCTTGCCACTCTTCGAACTAGACGCAGCAATGCTAAAGATAGCTGTTATAACGCAATTCCACAATTGAAAATAAAAGAAGAAAAATACTGTAAATTCGTCTTCGAAGGGAGCAATTTACTTGTGTATAGATAAATAATAATGACGTGCCGAGTCGGCCATTTTTGGTATTCGAGTACTTTAGTACTCATATAAAAAAGAATCAAGTCCGTACTCGAGTACACAGTATTCACAATGTACTCGAGTTCGCATGAAATATTCGAGTACTTTTTACCACACAGTCCAATATCACGAAGACCAAAAAAAAGGGCACTCACTAGTTGTTACTTCCACAATTCGTACTGTATTCACTCGTTTGCCTATATAAGATACAAAAGACTAGAGTCAGTGTACCGTCAATACCGTCAGTATTCGAGTATCACTTATACTTACTTAGTACTCGAGTACTGACTCGAGTCGACCTGACTCGGCACATCTCTAAATTAAATAATATTGATGTTGTTTGGTGGTTCCCAGGACGCGGCGGTGGTGGAGCAGCGGCGGCTGGCGCTGCAGGCGTACCTGCGGCACGCGCTGCTGGCGCTGCCCGAGCTGCGCGCCACCACCTCGCGCGCCGCGCTCGTCGCGCTGCTGCCCTTCTTCGGGTATATACACCGACCTTTCTAATAGTGGCGGACCAAGCTTGTCGGCGGCCTGGGGCGGAAATGTTGAGGCCCCCAGTCTAAGAAGTTGTACTAATTCTACCTACCCTGGGGGCCCCTAATGTCTACAAGGGAACTTGTAGATATTAGGGGCCCCCAGGACCGAAGTCCGCCCCTGCCACCCATGCCGCCCTCCAATTATCCGCCAGTGCTAATAGTCCAATATTGCCCTTGTGAGATGTATACTTGTGGCTTGTGTTCTTCTATGTACACAAGAGGATCGAGAACGAATATCAGAAATTTGCTTTTACTCTAATATGTCACTTGATCACAAGCTAAATTTCAGAATTATCAGAAGTGACTATATCTATTCGTGTAAACTCTAAGTTTTACCACCCTACAGAGAAATAAAACGCATAAAGAATGAAAAACGATAACATTTTGTTTCAATTGGTATAATTAAAAAAGTCATTATTTCCGCAACAGTGTTTTGGAGACTACTGGCGGTTTGCGGTATACTAAATGTTCCACACAATTTTGAATAAATATATTAAGCCAACACTCTCAAACAACTCTTAAAAGTGCTACAAAATGAAAAATCTCCCACAATGCCATACACTGCCTACATTTTAATGTTTCAAACATGTTTTCAGAACTTCGTCTACTACAACTGAAAACGGAATTACCAACGTGTTGACCCGTCAGCAATCAAGTGATTCGGTTTCGACGTTCGATGCACTATGATATACGCACTGAAAACTTGAAGGCAGCGCTTCGCGTTCTATACGACCATGGTCCGTTGCTTTATTCTTGTATGTTAAAATATCCATGATTATGATCGCGGAGGCCCCTGCGCCCCCACGATACCCTCTTATAAAGAGGTCAGTTACCATATAATCAATAAGCAAATGACTCTATCGATAATAGAAAATTTTAAGTTTGGATACGAAAACCGACTATTTATTATAAGTTTTACGTTGTAAAATTGTTGTTTGAATATAAGAATAAAATTATACTATAACTATAAATATATATAAAGTATACAGTCATATACCTGATAAATAAAATTAGCATAGTTGTATAGCCGCAAACACTGTTAGATTTACATATTCGTTTATTTTTGAAATTTGGCAGATTCCATTAGAAATTCGTTTTTTAAGCAAGAGAGGACTTTGAAACTTCAAGCAGTAAATATAATAAAATATTGTTCAAAACTGCTTACCATAAAGTACCTTATTTAAAATCCAAAAGTATTTTTGTACATGTAGTATTTAAAATTATTTGTAAAGAAATAAGCTAAAATGATAGTTTTAAAACGTGTTTGCAGCCAGTCGCTTAAAAGTTCCGCCAACCAACCAACGATGGTATGTACCATCACTGGGTCTGCTCAAAGTTAAAGGCATTTTCGTCTGAATTGTAAAACTTCTACCAAGTTTTAGAACAATAAGACAATTATAACAAGGTTACAATCAAAACAAATTCCCTGATACAGTACCTATAGCTTTTGTTATACTTATTTCATGTACATAAGGTGCTCATTTACAAATTGACAGTATACATTCTGATACATTAGATACATACAAAATAATTATTTATATAACTTATATTCAAGCATTAGATATCTTTACCAATTATTTATTTGTATGATGTAGTGATATTAATAATGTCGATAATTTTCAATACAGGTTTATTTAGACATATCTACAGACTGTACATCGACTGTAAAAGTACAAAATACCAAACGCAATAATTATAATAATTCTCAAATTCGTGTTTCAAAATGCATATAATATTACATATATTAGAGTATTTCTCTCAATGCAACAAAAAGTTTACCAATATGTGTTTATACAATAACTTTTTCGTAAATGTATTATACAATACCGAAAATATATGACATTAAAATATGTAATAACAGTTGAAGGAGGATGTTATTCTGAAACAATACACACGAAAACTTATTTCTCTTTTTCTTCTCTTCTATTTTCACTAATTTACTTCTATTTTCTTTTAGTTATCAAAGATTCAACCATGAATTATTTTAATATGTACATCCTTGCAAAATGTATTTGGATATAAAATTATGAAACTGAATATGTTACGAACCAATTGAATATATATTGTAATGAAATGAGTTTATATATACCGTTTATGTATGATAGCATTTACTAAACAATATTAATTCTTAAAATTGAACCATTTGTGTTTTGAATATTTTTAATATTAAAAATTATCTATATCGGCATCTGAATTATGATTGTATGAATATGAATCTGAATGAGAATTCGAGTAAAAATATAGGACTGCGTGCATAAAAAATAATTGTGATAAAACTACTCACAGGTAGGTACCTCTTGGCTCCAATGTATACATACATATATGTGAATAGTAAAGTCCAATTACAAAAATACAGACATCGATTCAAATAAAATGCTATGAATTGTATTACTTATATTGTACGATAGAATAGCTTTGAAAAAGCGTGTATTAGATTCGTAGCAGTTCGATTGTAATAATTTATTAATAAAATAATAAAATATTTGTTTATATATTTATGGTTTCGTTTATTTTAAATCCCTATTATAAAAACGATTATTTAACAAGTCATTTAATTAAAAAATTAAAAAACCGACTGCACTAAAAAGGCTGAAGAAGATAAAAACAGTGAAATAGGCGTTTCATTACTTTTTATCCACAAAGTCAAATACAATGTTTCATAGTAGGTATCTGCTTCAAAAACAAAAGAGGTTCAAAAAATATTATCCTATTTTATCCTCATAGTGCTCATTTACGCTATATAAAGAACCTATGTATACAATTCCAGCATGCTAAAGTTCAGCGGTTTCCCTTTGCGTTGATCTCTGGCACAGCAACTTACTCATTTAGTCAGAGGGGCATCTCAATGTGTTACATATATGTATATATTATAATGTATGTGTTATCTCGTTTTATTTTCCTTTATTTTGATACCCTATTCGATTGAGTTGGGTAAAACTAAAACCAAACCTGTCGGTTTGGTTAGTTTTTTAAAAACGTGTTAATATTTCAGAAGAAAATCCATCATTTATGCTTTATAGAATATATAACTTCAGTGTTTCAAAGTTTCAGTCATTATTTTACCTCGTTAGGGGTAGAATTTCATTATTTTTATCCAACAAGCAAGATTCAAAATTTCATAGTGTTTGCTTCAAAATTGAAAAGTTCATTTTGTTCAAATTGACATTTGAACAAAATGAACTTTTAACCCTTATTTTACCCTATACGGGGTTGATTTTTCAGAAGGGGATAAATAGGCGTATCCTTGTTCCTATCCAAATACTAAATTTTATAGTAGCTTCAAAATTTAAGGATTTCAAAAAACTGTCATCTCCTATTGTAACCTCTTAGGGGTAGAATTTCCAAAAGGTCTTTCTTAGTACTTATTACGCCATATAGCGAACCCATGTGCAAAATTTCTGAACTCTAAATTGAGCGGTTTTGTCTGTACGTTGATTTCTGAAAAATGAAAGTCATTTAATTAGTCAGTCACCTTGCTGTTTTATATATATACAAATGTTTTTATAATCTCAGTTTAATTTCCTTTCATTTGATACCCTACTCGATAGGTTCGGTTAACTTTTTTTTTTAAATATGTTAGTATTACGCGCCAAAACATTCGCCATTCATGAAGTTTTTTTTCTAACACGTATATAAGGACACTCGGGTCATTGAGACGAATATAATGACACCTTAATTGTAGACTTTCATCCAGCCGTTTGTTAGATCCGACTAAATAAAGACAAACATACAAGATACGCACGAAAAGCATAACCCTTCCTTGGCAGTCGGGTAAAAAGAAGAGGTGTCTTTTACTAGAAATAAATTGAACTTCAGGTGTAACATAGAAGCTATGAGTAATTTGCAATTATATCAAGACTATACCAACTTACCAGGTATACGGCACATATGACCGGTGTGATGAGCATCAACGGTCGTTAACGACTCAAAAGGGTATTTACGTACAGGAATGGTATAATAATTATGATAATTAGAGGGTAGATAAATAAAAGAGTGTCTGTAGCAAATTAAATTCATAACTTTATTTTTATAATAAATAAAAATCAAGAAAACACTCTTTTTGAGAATTTTCCATATATTAAATACATCATACAAAAGATGTCAATACAAACTAAATCACTTGGTGCAAAGGCAAGCCAGTCGGTTGGGGTTCGCCCGAGCGCCAGCGCGGCCAGTTTGAGCTGTCTATACCTTCCTTAGCGACAGGCGAGTGAAAACCGAGGATAGCCTCATCTTTACTTACATTTAACAAAACGTTAACTTATTGATAAACAAAGATACAAACTGCCTTCCTCGTGGAATGCATCTTTGCAGACATCGCTAATTTTAAATGAAAAAATAGGTTTATTTGATCCATGATTACAAAATATTGTAAAGAGGTATGTAAAAAAGCGTATTACACTTCAAAAGTGAAAAAAAAACGAGATAATTTAGATTATGAAATACAATAAATAAAATATAAGAAAATCGTGTATCTAACTTAAGTATGAAATAATTTACTACAACTTTACACCTAAATGATATAATAAATGTATTGCAACACATTAAGGAGCTTTGGAACCATTAAGTAATTCGGGACTCGTGTTTCAGCTGGTAATTAATCTCAAACAATAAATCTATAAATTGTGATTTATCTTTGGTTTTTCTGAACATCTGTCGACCATAGTTCCATAACTCCTCGTTGGACGCAGCGTCTAGATTCAGTGCGACATGTAATGCAACAAGCCGGCACTGGGCTGCGTTAAACATGATTTTTTCATAAGTACTTACACACGGTACAGATCTACTACGAAAGCTAATGCATCTTAAAAGCAAATAGAGAACTTTAACCAAAATAGAGGCGCGCGTGTTAAAACCCATATTATAAATGTGCACTATCAATAAGCACAGGAATTTGTCACTAATTTATTGCGGTATAAGGGTGTGAATGTGTTTGAATTAAGACGTTAAAAATGTAAGAGCCGTATTCATAAAACGAGGCTGACGAGACACGAATCTTCCTTCACTAAAAACATCACAGCTCTCAAGCAAAAGTACGTCGCAGAAACTGGGGACCAGAATCAAGGTGATATGAATGATAACCCCTCTACACTATTTAAGATATCTCCTAAGTTCAATTATTCGTTAATGAATTCATTTATTATGCATTGGTTATATAAAATTATACCATAAATAAATACCAGAGCGAAATGTGTTTTAGTTGAAAGAGATTTTCATATTCGATTCTTGAATATAAAAATCACCCACTAAATTACGTTTGACTTGTGAGTCCTGTTAGCGCTGACCGTACCTAGTGGCTGAGAACTTGCTCGTTGCAGCAAGTCGCCCAGGTACACACGCTCGGGAACCAATGCGGACCGACCATAGATGAGCAGGTTACATCCGTCGAGTAACATACAAATTGCAATATTATTTTATTTCAGCATCAGTTATCACCCATCACACCTTATTTCACAACAATTTATTATCGTTTCGTTAACTTATTAAATGCTCTCATGTCGGCATAACAACGCTTATCACAATATATAAAAATATATATTAAAGAAGCTTAAACTAGAACTACACATTGAAGATGCATTCCGCTATGCATTTGCCACCACACCTGCAATCAACCACATGAATATTTCTTTTTTTCACGAATTTATTTGTGCGGCAGCACATGCAAGTCTGCAAGTAACTCACAGCATTTCTCTTAAAGATACTGACACGATATTGCATCTTGAAATAATTTATTTATACCTAGCAAGGAAGAAATGGCAGCACGCTTCACTTCAAACACTTTACATTTATTGATCCCTCGAAA
Organism: Epargyreus clarus; assembly: GCF_041222505.1. NCBI lineage: Eukaryota > Metazoa > Arthropoda > Insecta > Lepidoptera > Hesperiidae > Epargyreus > Epargyreus clarus. The sequence goes on from NW_027332233.1 coordinate 9,685,475, forward strand.
CATTGGTAACTGACTCAGTGTAATTTTGTACTGAACAATTTAACTTGGCTAGTATCAGGTTGCCAGTGTTGCACTCCATACCATTTCTTCCTTCGAGACAAAATTCATTTTATTAATGTATTCGACGCACATAAGCAATCAAGTTAAGAAACTAAATTTAATACTTTTGTCATTTCATAAAAATAGTGCTTTCTCCGATTATCATTAAAAGCAACATCAAGACCACCAAAGCCACGAGATTGCTTACAACATAATACTCTTTTAAACGGATAAATCTAATGGATAACCGTTACCGAAGATATATGAAGACCTATATGCATTGTGTATGTAAAAATATCGTTGCGCGCGATATTCTTTCATCAACATGTCACATAGGCCTTTATACAGCGAGAAAAGCTAGTCAAATCTAAATACATGTGCACTTAGTGACGTTAAGATTAGATAGCTCGAAATGTTAAGCCTAAGGAAAATCTACGATATTTTTATTATTTTTTTTTGTTTGTAGCTTATATTAGGCTTTTTCGTAAACACATAAGTAGTAATTATATTATGGGTATAATTTTTCAAGAATTAATTTTGCCGCCTTATTAGGTACACCTACGAAGTTTCATTTATTTTCTCTATGATGTAACGGCTGTCTCTTCAACTTTCATCTGAAAAATAAATGTTTTCAATTACATATCCATCTTTTACAAATAAAAGCATTGATGTGTCTTGTTCATGATTTAAAAATATGTGCCATATTTTGAAGTCTTAGTCATACTTTCACGAAACTAACACACGGTTTATCTCACGCGCTGCTCGTATCGGAAAAATATCGTACATGCTCATATACATGAGCACAAGTAGAATAAAAGTGTCTAAAAATAAAACCCTGGCACTTAGCATACGGTATAGCGTTGGTATGCAGCCAGAAAACGGATAAGTGTTACATTGACCTGCAGCAGGCAGCGCAATGAACTCACAAGGGGGCGATACCGCGTGCTATTCGGAAGTTATATCGATTTATTTTAAAAATAGACTACTAACACTGATTTATTGACATGAACAGGAATTTTAAATTGTGATGAATTTCTAAGTTACATAATGATCTTTGTAAAAAACTTGTATACTTACACCATATTTTAATAATGAATTGTGTATGATGTAAAATCAGTGTATACTTTCAGTATGTGTGTGTTTGAGCTCGTATGACTGTGAGAGATGAAAGCGATATTAAGGACTACTTAACCTCCTCGGCTCTTATACGCCCAAGTGTATTTGACTAGTGGAGACGTATAACCGTGTACAACCATGTATATAGTCCGCGTAAAACTGCTAGTCCGCTTTGAATATAGAAATGAATCGCGTTGCCCTAACAAATTGTATGACAACCTGCTCGGAACAACTTCAGAGCGGAGCGGAGCAGTTTGGCGATAACTATACATATGTGGTAAAATACGTGTGTATAGTTGGGTGTTGTGGTGTGGTCAATAACGTACCCCGTGCTCCGACGATGATAGACTTGCGCTTGATGTCCTGCGCCGGCGGCGGCCGCACCACGCCACCCGCACCGCCAACCAGGTGCCCGCCGCCCGCGCGGATAGGCTTGGCTGAAGAAAAATATCATTTATTAGTTACTTTTATTTTCAGCCTAATTATTTTATTGTGGCAAATAGACATGGAGTCCGCTCGAAAAAAATAGAGATAAAATTAAATAATATTGATAGTCTTGGGGAGATTTGTACTAGAGATACATGGACCAAGAACTTTGAATGAAACCAAAATTCAATCTCGGCAGAAATCTTACACTCCCTGTCATTTTGTCTGTTCTGTCTGTCATGTTTGTAATCTCAAATGATTAAAGATAGGACTCGTAAATAGGGAAAAAAGGAGAAAATAACAACTCACCAATTTGTGCCTGAGGGCCTCTTCGGGCAAGATTCTTGGCGCGCACTGCTTCCTTGATTCTGTCCACCTCGAATTGATATCTCTTGCGGTCGCGCATCGCTCCTTCCTTAGCCTCCTGTTGATTCGTAAAATATAAAAATTATAGTAGTTACTTCATATTTGTCCCAACTACCAAATCGATATAATAGAAATAAAGAAAACTGATCACTTAATTAATGTCTCTTTATGACTAACAAATTTACATGGAAGTAATATACCAATTCTTCATCTCCCAATTCCTATACAAGCAAACTACTAATTTACTACAAGTCAGTGTTAAACTTGGAATAATTAACATCAATCTACATCATTATCGTCAACAATGATCATCAACAAAGATCACAATCAACATCAACACCGACCATTCTCATCATCAACACCAACCATTCTCATCATCATTGTCAAAAAATCATCAATATCATTGTCAACAACCATCATCATAATCAACAACAACAACAACACCACCAATCATCATCATCTCACCTTGAGCGCGGTCTCGAGCGCCTTCACCCGCTCCATGGTCGCGCGCAGCCGCTTCTCCAGCTTCGGCAGTTCGCACCGCAGGTCCGCGTTGTCGCGCACCAGCTGCTTGTGCACCTTCGTCAGCTGCTCCAGGTTGTTCTCCAGGAACGAGATCTTCTGCTTCTGCGCTAGCGAGCCGCCCTCCTCCTCGGCGCCTTCCTCCGAGTTGGTAGACTTCTTTATTCTCGCCTGAACACAACAATCATCATATCATATAAGGTTAAGTTTATTCAAAAATAAGCTCTCGAGTATTATTTTCTGATTAGTATTACTGATAAAAGATGGTAGAATTAAATTTTCTTATTTTGGGTAGTTAAGAATTATTTGCCTAAAATAAACATTTAATTGAATTGAATAGACATTCAACTCTGGGTAATATATAAAGATCTATGTTTTAAATCTGACAAAATAGTCATCATGCCATTATCAAAAAACATAGGAGTAATAATTGAATAATGACTGCATGGTAAGTGAATAATTCAATAAGTGGCTATTATTATCATAATCACAATAAGTCATTGTGACGCTTCAGTTGACGAGCCTGTTGCTATATATTATATGACTAACCGATTTTAAAGTTACGTCCAAATGACGCTTATAATATCGGAATCTTATTGTATACCTGTAGATCTTGCACAAAGAGCTTCCTCAGGTTGTGCAGAGTCTGCAACTCCTTGGCCACGGTGTCCTCCAGTCCCTTGAGATCAGCTCTGGCTTGCTCACGCCGCTCCACGCTTTGACTGTGGTATAACACGCGATATCAGTTTAGGTTTACTTTGCCTTCACGAGTTAAAAGTAAAAGTATATAATAATATTTGATTCAATATACACGATGATTTCAAGAAGACAATGCATGAAATGCAATATTTAACACAAAACATCTTTTATATTGCAAAATAAAATATATTTTATCTATTCGGTGAATTAGTTCAGCAGAAGCGCGAATATATCAATAATGAACAAGTGTCTTACAAAACATGTACTTTGGATGTGCCTAATACTCTGTAAAATTACCTGTAAGTAGATGTGAGCTATCATATCGCCCAGCACGCACCCATCCATATTTTGGAGCTCGATAAGTACAGGCCGTAATTTTGAAAATGCCAACCCCCGGCAGAATGAATATGAATGGGATACGTGCGGAATAAAATGACAACTTAAAAATAAAAAAGCGAGGCGTCACAAGACCTTGCACTACATATACTTTGTACTTACGTTCACTAAAATATGTTTGAAAACATATCGTATCACAAAATTTACTTTTAAAATTGTTCGTGTCAGAGCCGATCAATCTAGAAAATGATAATTAAATCTAAAATATGAGTCATCGGGTACATATTATAATACATTTTCTAGACTAATTTGCGGGACCGATGACACGCCACGACCAGGTCTGAACCGTGCCAATAGATTATGACGATAATTTATTTATCTACAAACGAGTGTTGAGCAATCTATTGTGCACGGTCACGACACCGACAGGTTGAGGCGACAATCACTCCTCGGCATCAAGAGTGCGTACAGACTAAGGAAGTGACATGGACACTAGGAACAAATGCAATTGAACAATACTATGAGGCGTGGACAGAACAGGAATGGAATGAACAACATGGTCATGCGGTAAATGCAACAATATCACTACTTAAAATTTTAAGTTAAAATTATAAAAAATAGCACTAAACAAAAATATAAATGCTAACATTGGAATGGTGATATATGAATCTAAATGCAAAATTGATGAATGTTCTTGTTACAGATTAAAAGTCCTAATAATTACTAATGGTTCCACAATACTTAATACTACAGTGACTATATTTCACTAGTTTTACATATGTTAATATTATATTATTTATGAGTCTAACGTTCAAGGATTTTGGATTAGCTTCCCACAAACAGCATATGACCGACACATGTTATAGAAAAATATTTCAATAAAAATATATGCTTCCGGACTCTCTATACAAACATTCAAATTTATTTACAGCTATATTTACATGGTAATTTTCATAGTTAGTCATTATTCTCGACAACCAAACCATGTCGTTCAATTTGTGCATTTATGAGCAAACCAGTTAACATTAGAACATTATTGTAATGTTCGAAACATAACTTAAATCACGCAAGACATGAATGTCAATTGATGTAATATCGTAAATATATATTATTATTGTAAGGCAGTTTAATAAGAAATTTACCGCGTAGACGTATTTATATCTTAACAACATAACAAGGCAGTGAGTTGTAACATAATTATGATTATGCACCGAATGCTTATTTGCTTAAAAATATTTGCTAAACCTATTATAAGACTTGTGAACACGTTCAAATGTAAAGTAATATCGTAACAACGAGAACAACCGATGCACCTACATATTACGACGAAAAGCCTACCGAATTTTGAAATATATATTTAGACTAATTAATATTATTGCACCTATCGGCATACTACTTTTATTATTAATCCACACACGAACCACATTACGAAACATGCTACGACAACTACACGATACACTTAACATGAAGCATACTTATTCATAAGATAAGTACTTTCAACAAATAAAATATGTATAAATAATATCTGTAAACAGATTATTGACTAGCATCAAGTAAAAGCATTCAAAATGCGTAAAAAAATATGAAACAATCTCAACACGTTATTGCCGCGATGTCTCGGACAACTGTCCTATACGGAGTGTTAATTAAAAACTAATTATATTATTGCCATTATTATTAGTCACTATTAGTAACATAGGACAGTTGTGACGAACGACCCACGTTTCAAAGAAAATTTCACAGACATTCTTTACACACGACATTAGATTCCGTTTCAAAGCTAAGTCGCATATTACACGGCATTTCATATAGGACCAACATCACTTAAGAACTTTTTATCATTAACAATTACTTTCTGACAAATTTGATGATTGTCAGAAAGTAATATGTTACAATTTATTCCTTTAAATCAATTACATTTCTTTTCTGTATTTCTCAACCGCGTAATATGGACCTAGCTTCAATATTCTCCCGAATTCGGAAAGGCACAGCAAATTAACATCGGGTGTACAGATACCCGTGAACATATCACAGAAAACAAGCCGACAAGCTTAAACCAAAACGACTATTTGTGGGTAGCGATGTGTGAGAAGGATCATGGTGACTGAAATAAGTAAATGCAACTGAAGGGGATGGATGTTGCAGGAGTGACGGGGAGCGGGATTCTTAGGGATTGCCGAGAGCGACTTTTCCTCCCTGGCCGGCGTTTTGTAGAGATCGAGGTCCATCGGATATCCGAATCCCATTTTCTCTTTTTTTGGGGATATAATAAAATCGTGATAATCGTCTTTGAGCAGGGTCTGCCGATTGGCCACCTCCTTCTCGGCCTTGTCGAGGCGGCGCGGGGAGCGCGACACTAACATGAGTTCCTTCAGCTTCGCGGACTTGTCGGCCTCCTCGCGCTTCAGCTTCTCGTAGTCGTCCTGCAGCTGCTGGCGCGCCAACGTCAGCTCCTGGTACGAACTGCGGACAAACACATTCAATTAATTAAATTATTAGAATAGAATTCTCCTGATCTGAAAATTAAATTTCCTATAGACTGGAAGACATAGCTGTAGCTGATTAAAGAATGCAAGTCTATTTCACTACAACCAATGGACTGATAAAGCAGTATATCTCATAAGAAATTATAACAATAGGAAAGCAGAATGAATTAATTAATACCACATACACAAAAAAATATATGAAGACAATCTTATCAATACATAGAAATCGTTTTATAGACAATCGATAAAAAGATAATATAGTAATACATAGTGCATTAAACATGATGCATAAACAATCATAAAGAACAATGAAAAGATGCCTTTAAGTAGGTTCTCCATAGTGTGTATGAGTAAAAAAACCACTAAATTCACTATTACAGTGATGATTTTCTCTTCGAGATTCATAAAGTTTTTCTAAATAATATTACACATTTGCTTTAGTTAAATTAAATTTCAATTTATTCGAGATTACATAATTTTTAGTTGCAATTTATCTGATTATAATTTGCTTATTCATCATGCAAATAGCCAACCTAAAGCATATACCCCAATTGTCTTAGTTCCTTGGAACTGTTTATGTACTTTATTCTTATCAACATTAACTCAATGACTAACAACATGTTTCGTGTGGGTTGGGAAGATCTGACTCAGTATAACGCAATGTTCACTGTGCATATATGATGAGCAAAATATATGAGGTGAGAAGATAATAATCAATAATACCGTGTAGGATTACAAGGTCACAATACATAATTAATAGAATTTTAATAAGTAAACGGAATTTTGAACAAATTATTGTTTGAAACTTTATGTACATCTTGTGATATTTGCTGATTCATGAGTTGTAATGAGCTATTAACAAGAATTGTAACATGAAAATTACATTGTGGTTTTAAGATTTTAGTACTACCATCTGTCAATGAGTTGCACCAATGGACTAGAATGAGACATTCTTTAAATTAGAAGTTTTGGATAGCAGTGCATAGTAAAAATGCCCCTTGTGTTAAGTAGTTACTATTGTAAAGCCACTAATGTATATATATGTATATAATGGCTTTGATTGGCCGAAAAAAGACATTTTTTGGATATATTTCTAGGAGTCATATGACCAATGTGACTCATGAGCCTTAGGGAAATGTGCATTCAAGACCCTCGCCGCCTAACAAAGTGACCATTGTAATATTTTTTTATTTTCTACCTGACTGCATCACACAACGCCTTTCCAGCGCTTTTAAGATAAAACACATAAGTTGTTTTTAATGTTTCTTATATCAATCGATTTGTCGTAACCTTGCGATGGTCATTACAGACACGATAGTAACACCTTCTAAAAACATACAGATACAGGGTGAATTTTTCAAATAAGCCTTCAGGGCCAAATTCCAATACTATAAGAATTAGCGAAAACTGCTGAAAGGAGTTACGAAGCCGATTTTGATACAAACTAAAACTGCATCATTACTTTATTATTTTAAAATGTTTTTTTTCCTACCTGGGAATCGAACGAGGTCATGGTCGAATGAGGTCGAGGAAAGCACGGGAAACGAGAATGTGGAGCAGATACGAAAACCGGTTTTTCTCGTGTTCTCGCGAGATTCTCTCGAGAAAGTGGAGCGGGCTTGAGGGTCGTGACCGCCATGATTCTCGTTGAGCACAGTTCTACGGATGTTATTGCGCCACAGACAGATAGTATCTTCTAAAAGCGTGTACATGTAAGCATACGTACTCCTTGAGCTCCTGGTGGTGCCGCTGCAGCGCGGCGAGCTCGTCGCGCAGCGCGGACAGCTGCGTAGCGTGCGCGCCGCGGAGCTGCTCCAGCTGGGCCTCGAGCGCGCCGCGCACCTGCGAGTCCGCGCGCTGCTCCGCCGCCGCCAGCTGCACACGCTCCGCCGCCTGGGGGACAATGGTTTTTTTTAATACAGTAGCAGCAAACAAGCATGCAGTCCACTTTATGGTGAGTTGCCAGTACAGTTCTGACATATATGGACATCAGAAATAGATCAGAGCGTTTATGTTGTTATTATAAACATTCGCTAACACAATGCTTTTGTAAGTTGAGCTGGCCAGATTATAACAGTTATTTGGTCTACAGTTTTCAATATTTTTTTTTTATAATATAGCAGCAGCAGACGAGCATGCAGTCCACCTGATGGTAAGTGACTACTGCCGCCCATGGACATCTGTAATCAACCCCAGATAGGATTACATATTCCTACCTGAGGTTAACCACAGATGCGCCGTTACCCCTGAGGATTAAGCTGGAATGCCTCGGAAAAATATGTCTCCCTTACCACACCCTTCAAACCAGAACACAGCAGCAGCGCTTAACACTGCTGTTGTGAGGCAGAAATAGGTATGGCGGTGGTGCCGCCGGAGTCGAACCACAAAGAGTTCTACCACCTTCATTCTTGAATTAAGCCCAAAAAGTCTAATTTTTGGCTGTCTTTTGTGATACTTTAAGCAAAGCTGAGGTGTTTGAATAGTTTTCTTTATTTTTTATGACAAATGGCCACTGCAACACACATCTGTAATATGGTTCCAATAAGTTCAAAGTTATACTTTGTTAATCAAATAAATTTCATACACTAATAAAGCAGACTACATTCAGTGTACATGTTGCAGTCATTTGGATTAATGGCTCGTTTAATTAACACCATAGACGTTTTTTAAGCGACCTAGCATTGTGCGTTAACCTAAATATAGGAATAGTTATGAATACAATAAATCAATGTAGGTCATAAATGCGTCACAATTACGTAATTCTAAAGAATAGAAAGGTTTATGTTTACTTTTATTGACGACCCAAATTTATAGCTCCATAAGATTTTGTGAGCATATTGGCAACATAGATAAGTATAGATATCTCACAGCCTTTTAATTGAAGGAAGCCATTAAATGGCTTAAACGGCTGACAATTCTGTAAGCCATTTAATGGCTGTCATGGTGTAATTTACGCGGAACAATGCCGACACACAAGAACATAAAATCGAAGAAAAAAATGCAGAAAAATATCGTTTCATTCATAAATGATCTAAAAATTACATTTTTTTAATACTTTTCAAACACGAATATAGATGACAGTGACAATTTCAAATGTCAAAACTGGTTGCATTTTCTTGTTAGGAGTGAGTAATCTTTACTAATCTATGACTGTCAATAAAAAAGTCGGATAACATTACCTGCAGTCTTGCGCACTCTTCGCGCAGAGCGTCCGCCGCCTCCTCGAGCTGGCGCTTCTTGTTCTCCGCCTCGCGCATGGACTCCGCAAGCGAGGCACAGCGCGCCTCGTGCTGCGAGATCAGCAGCCGGCACTCGCCCAGGGAACGCTCGTACTCCTCGATCTAAATTAGAACATATTTATGTTTTTTTTTAATAGCACAAATACAGTTCTGATGGTGTGGCTACTGCCGCCCGTGAAAATCTGTAAATTAACCCCAGATAAGATTAGCGTCCCACCAGAGGTCGACCACAGTTGCGTTGGGACTCCTAATTTTCTCTTTACACTCTAAACGGGAATGCAGCAGCGCTGAACGCTGCAGTCATTATGCAGTTGTATATGCGAATCAAACCACAAAGGGTTCTACCATTTTCAAAATGAACACATTGCGTTTACCATTAACCATCTCAATAAAAATCGTCTTTACTCTTAGTCGAAAATACTGAAAACCTTGAAGTCTCACTATTTATTACGCTATAATTGCGATTTATTTATTTACACAAACAAAATTCCATAAATACTTATATCAGAATTGTGTCAAGTATATAACCTTCAGTGACCTAATTCAGATAGGTGTGCAAAACATAATTACGCTAATGAATCGCTGACCTTTTGATTGGCGTCAATATTAGCGGACTCGAGCGAGTGGCACCGCTGCACTATGTTCTTGACCTCGCTCTTCATCTTGCTGATGTGGAGACGTGCGACGGTGAACTCTTCCTCCAGCTTGCCAACGGTATCGACGTTAAGCTTGAAGTCGAGCTCGGAGCCACCCACAGCCGCCCCGATCTCCGCCAAGTCTCGCAGAAGGTTCGTTAGCAATTCCGCAATGCGTTTACGCTGGTGCGCGGAGAGATCGCGTAATTGCTGCAGTTCGGATGTGGCGCTGGTCAAAGCACTCTATAGAACAAAATAATATTATATCATAAACATCGTTTATTCGTCTTTTCACAAGTTAGATGCAATTTCCATTATCAAATATGAGATGACACTTTATGTAACACTGATATAAAAATGTATTTTTATAGCAATGAAAATGTCACTTATCACACAACAATTCAAAGAAACAATATTTTTAACCAATTACCTGTTTAGTCTGCAAGTCCTCAGACAGCTGGTCACACTCGCGGCTCTTGCTGTCCACCTCCTGGGACTTCTGGTCGTAGTTGACGGCGAGCTCCTCGAGCGCCTGCAGCACCTCCTTCACCTCCTCCTTGGCGGCCTCGTTCTCCTGCTGGATGCGATTCATGTCACCCTGCAGCGCTTCGTAGTCGCGCCTATTGGAGACAATGAAAAAGAATTTACGCTTTATGAAGCACAGACAACACAATCTTTTTATTAAATCCATTTCTTTTGAAGTGGTACTCCATGCGTATTTACACAGTTTGAAGTAGTTCCTGCGTTTCGGAGTGTACGATGGCTGACTTATAAATAAGGCGTCCATCCGAATCCTCAGAAGTGACAACGCATCTGTAACTGGATTCTGGTAGAATTCCTGTTCTATATAGATTTGGTTACCATCAGATGGTCTGCATCTTCATTTCATGTTCATTTATTATTTTAATGTAATAATAGTTTGACAACGGTAACATAACAGTTTATTACATTAATATGCAGGCTTATTATGATGGTATGAAGACAAAAAGTACCTAATACTGCATGTTATTATAATGAATTGCAGTTACTTTTGAGTACATTCATAATTACATTTTCATACTATTACATAACCATCATTATACTACTTCAATTATAAAATACAACACGCTTAAAATAATATCTAGACATCTTAATCTTTCGCAATGACACACTCCAATAAATTACTTTAATTAAAATTTTACTGCAACAATTTTTGGAATAAGAGTTATGACAAAATTTTGATTCCATTAAAATTATTTCATGCAACACTTTCTTAGATAACAACAGACATTAAATTCACATACAACCTGTTACATTATGCACACTTACAACAGACTATAATTATTTGTGAAGTAAGGCCTTATTAGGTGTCTGCATAAAAACGTATTTTATTTGGTTGAGCAATGCATTCAAATGTAGTTAACACCGTCAATATGATGTAGTAGGTTATAGAAAACATCATTTTAGTTCCTACACTACTATTATTATTATTTTTAAAGGTGATAGAACAAACAGTTCGATAGAAGAGGTATCTCAACCACGCCTATTTCTAGTGTGAAGGTGATACTGGTATCTTCCACATGAGGGGACCATGTTAGTATTTAGGAATGGCAATGCATCTGTGTTCGATTAACTGTAAAAGCTCTATTCTGTAAGGAATTAGCTAGAGGTGCCATTTACCATCAGATGGACTGACTGTCCATTACACATGAACACACACAAGGAGAAATAGCGAAACCTACAATAGATACATTAATCACTTGGAACCAATCGATTTTTTATCCAAATAAGATAATTTACCTTGTGCAAGCAATCAGCTCCTCCTGCTCCATCATCTGCTCTTTGAGTTTCTCAATGAGCTGCGAGTGCTGGTTGATCTCTTCATCCTTGTCGTCGAGCTGCTGGTACAGAGCCTCCAGTTTCCCTTGCATGGCTGCATCCTCCACCGCGCTCGACACAGCCACAGGCACAGGCTATTTATAAACATTGTCATATTTCATTCACAGTAACCCAAATAAAAGGGTTAATCACTCACTTCTTATAGCTTTAGATAGATTTTAGAAGGGTGGATTCATTATTAATAAAGTGTTGTCATGAACATCTCAAAATAACTCCAAGATATTTAGAGTATATGATAAACACATATCATGTCATAAACATTAAATTACAAAACTCAATGTTTACGTTTATACATAGAGAATAATAGAGATCTCAACTTATATAAAGCAAAGTTCATAAGAAAGTACAGACACTTTCAAATTATGATGAATAATATGACGAAGTAAGGCTTATAGCCATTCCTGTATTTCAAGCAGTTTTACATTCCAATAAAGTACTAGGATAAAATTATAGACATGATCTCATTCTATGACCAACTTGTTTATATGAATGGAGATTCTCATTATAAAATACTAGCGAATACCCGCGACTTCGTCTTCCTGGACTGTATTAATTGGTCATAAACTATTTTTGGACAAATTCATTCAGCTGTTTGTGCGTGAATGAATACGATTTTCTTAAATTATCAGTAAGAAGTAAGATAGCTCATAAGAAAAATGCCTACAAATCTTTTAATTAAATTTATGTCAACACCTCAGACAAGTGTTGAATGATCCAGTTTTACATAAAACTGTGACTTGTGATGATGTAACTTCATTGATTTTAGGGCATGACTTGTTTCACTTTCAACTTCTCTTTCTAGTTAAAATCGCAAATGTTATCAGAAAGTAATAAAGATATCTTAATCACAAGGATCGTACAATCGTAGATTAATTGTATAATAATGTAATTTATTGTTATTAGTATTGTCATAATAAATTAAATTATAACACAAAGATTATACCAACAAAAACAGGCAGCTATATGTAGTACTCTATATAATCCACACTTTCTTAGGTTTCGTGATGATTCTGACAAAACTTGAAGTAGACCTTAAAACACACATAAACATAACCATGAAAATATATACAAACCGGTGCAGGTGGTTTCTCTTCAATGAAGGATGTAACAGGTGTAACCGCTTCAATCTCCACCAAGTTGACTTGTTCCTCTGGACGTACAGTCTCTCCAGAGCGCCAGCGGTTGACCTCAGCTTCAAGCTTCTCAACCTACATGATAATTATGATAAACATATTAAAAACAATGAAATTGTCATACAATAAAAAAATACTTTATTAATAAACCTAATTAAACTAAGTCTGTGTCTTCTTTGCTTTTTTTTTGTTTTAATTACCTTCCCTTTAAGCCTGGCCACCTTCTCCTTCTCCCTTTCATAGCGACGCTTCCATTCCTCGGCAGTAAGTTCCTCATTGACACACACAACATTCTTGACAGTTTTCGCTCTGAAAATGTACTAATTTTACAGAGGCATTGCATGTTACAATATGTAAGTTAAAATTATGAAAAATTTTAGGAAAATTCTGAAGATTTATTATACTCACTATAAATACATAAATGTTTAATAAATCAATTCGATAGGATCAATAATTATTAATGACAGACATATTTCTATAACATGTTGACAATTCTAAAGTTTAGATCATTTTTATCTCACCTTTTGCCAAAGTCAAGAGTACTCTTCGTTTCACTCTCGTTGAATGAAGCAGGTGAACAGCAAATAACTATAGTCGTCCTTGCGTTTCCACCAAGTGATTCTTGTAAAATTCGAGTTAGTTTGGAATCTCTGTATGGTATGTGCGATTTATTACCATCAGCTAGAGCAGATATAACATTCCCCAAAGCAGAGAGTGATTTGTTAATATTTTTGGCTTCATCAAGGACCGTACCTTCAGCACCAGTTTTAGATACCTAAGAACATCCAAAAAGAGATTAATAATTAAGTAGATAAACAGGTTGACCATAATTATGTTACATAAGTATCTATATAAGTATGTCTACTATGACAAATGTTTTACCTTTTCAGAACCAGCCAAGTCCACAAGGTATAACTTCCCAGATAGCTTTTTCTGGTTTTCCAAATTTTCCTGTTTAACATTAATGAGGAAGACCGAATGAGATCTAGACGAGTGTTCATTCATATCTGAAAATAAAATAATGTTTTGCATATGTCTTTCACTTCACACATAAATACCTAAGAATACTTGTTTATATACATACTTGTAACAGCAATATGTCTATTGGATTTGCCTTCCTCAATTACTTCGAATACCTCTTCTGGACTTGACACAAATCTTTCAGTAGCACCTTTGACGAATGGGACTCTGTTTTTATCTTCATGAACACTGAGGTTCACCTTGGATACTGCAACAATTAATTGTATACACTATTGTTACACTGAAATAAACCGCTGAAAATAACTCAAAACACTTAATCAAACTATACCATCTAACAGATCCCGGATTTTGTCCATGTAAATTTCAAAATAAGATACTTTTATATGAAATTCCAGGTTTTCTTCCATTGCGTAGATATGGTTGAATATGTCGTTGACTATTCGTGGAATTATACCCTGTTTTCCTGGATCACCTACAAAACAGAAAAAACATGTTATTGCATTAAAAAAAAAAAGATTATTGGCATTGCATAGATAATAGAATGAATACAAACCTATGACACCTTCCATGGTATGTGTTTTTCCGGAGCTAGTCTGTCCATAGGCAAATATAGTGCCATTGTAGCCTGCCAGCACATCTGATACAATACTTTTTGCAGCCTCATTGTATACTTTTTCTTGAGTGGCATTTGGTTTGAAAACTTTGTCAAACAAGTATACTTTGCCCTACAACAGAACATTTTGTCTATCTAAATGAATCTGAAAATATGCTTGAACATGAAAAGAAAATAAAAAAAAATTACCATTTTTTTAATATTGTTTATGGTATATAATATATAAATATTTATTATTCAGTTATGGACAACCAGATACCTCACCTCACCAATAAAAATCAATAATTTTGTAATGAATTAACAATTATTGAATTTATCTTACTATATATTTTTTGAAAATAAATAGCTATACAACTACATTTATGTGATAGTAAAGTATACACTGTGTTATTATGACTAATAATAACAGCTGATTAGTGCATTACTCTGAAGTATGATTTATAGGTACATGAGTATTCACCACAAGAGACAATTGCCTTTATAAAACACAGCTGTTATGATATCAAGTAAATATATTTTCTTCTAGCAAAAGTAAAAAAAACACATTGAAGACACATTCATCATCTTCACCATCATAATAGTTCATTATTTAAAAGCCATATCATGAATGATAATATATTATCAAATATTTTCAAATTATCATTAATAAAATTCACTCTTTGTTCACTAAAAACAGCTAATAAAAACATAATTCTTATTTTCAACCCAATGTATTATTTCGTGTTGTGAATGGATTTTACAAAATGTAAACAAAAATAAAAACCATGTTACAAAAAGCTTTACTCAAATTTATTCCAAGAATTCTCGGGTCAAGGTCGAGAAAGTATTTGTATTGATTTTCGACAAAGCATATTTGTATTTCCTATTTGGGTAAAATATATCGAGATTCTTCAAATTTTTGTGATCGCAATCGTAGTCAACGGAGCGGAATAGAAAAGAAAGGCCATTTCGTAGCAGGTGAACACAAGTCGTAATGTATTAGTCATCGTGATCTAAATTAGGGCGATGATAGAAGAAACCAACATGGGCCACACAGAAATGATCACTTACCCCTATTGAAATGCAGTTATCGTCAGGGCCCGATGGAAACTTCACAATGAATTTGGAACCAGCTTTTTCTTCGGAGTCATTTAGTGGCCGAAATCGGCAAACGACTCTAATGCTGTCTTCAGCAGCGATTTCACGATCCGCTGCCATTTTACTAAATAAAATAGCTTACACTAAAATCGTCTATGCAATTAAAAAAATAAAACGTTAATGGAACATAAAACCGTGCATGAAGAACTACAAAGTTAGAATTTGTCACTGGGAAATCTTCATGACAGCAATATCAAAATGTCGGCCATATTCTTTTCTTTGATGAAGAAAGGCCTGAAATTGGGCATCTATTGGTTGCACGATCCAACTTCTCACCAAGACTCCAACATGGTAAAGGAAAATCGATTTGTTACCAACATAAACATTAGAATTTATAGTGCGTTCATAATATACAATTACTAACGAAATAAGAAAAACAATAATACATCATCATCATCATTTTATTAATTATATTAAATGACAAAAGGATAATATTAAATTTCATTATTTAGAAAAAATAAAATAAAAATAGCGCAAAATAAATATAAGGGCTTGCACACATGTTGCTATTGGTCAGTTTCATCAACTATTACTAGAAACAATACTTCACTAGAATTACTACTCATCATTGCATGATTTACAAGTTTTTTGTAATGGAGTTCATAATCAAAATTTACCATTTAAAAATATATTATAACGCACATGTTAGAAAGTTATAGAAATTATGTCACTGACAGTTTTCCAAACGATTTTATGAAAAAAAATCAACATGGCGCCTGTTCTCTTTGTATTTTGTAAAGCAAATAGTACTTTACTACATATTGAATATACCAAGTTGTATTAGCCATTTGCAGTTTTGTACAATGATCATGTTAATTGCGAGCAATGTCTTACTAAGAAAAGTTTTTTTTTACAATGTATATATTTAGGTCACAAAATTGACGGAAAACGTTATATTTGCAAGACTGAGGGTATATTATGTGGATACACAGTAGTCTCACGCTAGATAAGATCCAAGCTCTATTACCAAATTTATGCACCAAGCACTGCATAATAGTTATGTATTCAAAATATTTGGAAAAGTTATATCTTATCACATGTGAACAAACCTTAATTCGCCGAATGAAAAAGTTTTTTGAAATTATTTTATATCTGGTAATACTGACAACTGGACTTCATTTTCTGAATTCGGATTGGTTAATTCTTACTGAGTGTATTGACAGTACTGACTTGACAAACATTGAAGTGAGTGAAGTTGCCCTCGTTTCGTTTGACTAGTGGTTTGATTGAATCAGAATTTGTGCTATTTTATTATTTGTTGTTGTATATTCGATTATTTTAAGTTTGTATATGCCTGTAGAGTTCGAATGTGTGTGTAGCTGTATATAGTAAAAACATTTAGTGGTTTTGAAATGTTTACTGTGTTTTTTAAGTTAACATTAATGACTGTGTAAACAGGTGAGTAACTGGAGTACTATTACCATTTACTGGGTCTGCCTTGTAAGGAAATGTTCAGGAGTTTACTCATCCTATACATTTACTGCTTCAGAGTGACCTCAATATGCTTTTATCATCCAAAATTGTCCCTGTTTTAGTCTACATTCACTTAAAGCGTAGTTTTTCTCTAGCGTAAAGCTGAAGGGCGATTGCAAATTACCACGCCCGCACATATAGTCATGAGCCATACGTAAATTTAGCTGTGATATGTGTAAAAATGACGCCATTCTTGTAGATAATTAATAAAAAACATATTAAGTAGGTACTTACAATTTACCTACAGCACTTACAGTATAAAGTAAGTTTAAAAATGTTATTTAATGATAAGTTTCATTATATTTTATATTTATCTCTCAGCTGTTTATAAACAATCAGCTCTTGATAAGTAAGTAATTTATGTTAAGTTAAAAAGTAACTAAAGTATTATTATAAATTATAAAAAAGTTGATCCAGTTATTGTTGATCAAAGGATTATGTTTACTTAATATGTAGGCTTAAGGTCCTAGTTTTCAAATGTTAAGCAGTACCTCGGATAACTAATAAACATAAAAAAGGTTATGAATACTTAACTTGAAAACAGGTTTTTAAAAATAAATAGCTGCATGAAGGTCATCTTGATAGCTATTGTCACTGGTTTCATTGGTGAAACCGTAGGGTTCCCATTAAGACTGGTGTACCCAATGCAGTATTCAGAGTATGAATTGCACCTCATGGTAAGTGGCACTGCGGTCCATGGACATCTGTAACTGACTCCATATAGAACAGGGATTGTAAATGAAAATAATTTCAGATGCTATTTCTGGGGACCTAAGATGGTCCATTTATTTAGATATATCTAGTATGGAAACATATTATGATATTACCTGTTTACGTTATAGTATACATATAAAAATAGAAATACTGCATTAGTGGCAAGGTAAAGTACCTGCTGAATGCCATCATTCGGCAGGTACTCTAGCTTGCAATTCAATTATATTATTCCTCCTTTTCCATAAAAGGAGGAATAATATAATTGAATCCAAAAAATGTGGTAGAGCTTGTTTGGTTCAGCGGCAGAAGTACCACTGCCACAGATTTCTAGCATAAAGTAGGACAGAGGTGATGCTAGCTTACATACATATGAGGTCAGCTTATATACAGACAACCTTAGATCATTTGCCGTCAATTAGAACCCGTTCTATATGGAGTTGGTCAAAGTTTTATGTGAGTGACAGTTGCCGTTTACCATCAGGTGGAGTGCAAGCTTGTTTGCTACCATAAATTAGTAAAGATACTTCGCCGCCTTGAAATTGAATGAAGCCACAAACGGCTTATTAGTAAGTTCTTTTTTTGAATTCTTGACAAATAAGAGCATTTTTAGAGAAAATTTACGAATAAATAACTAATACTGCGTAATTTACATACTAAATAAATAATTATTTCAAATATTTTAGGGACATTTTAGCACGGAGACGTGGCAAAACTTTTTTACGCAACTATTTCAATTCTCAAAACTGGGTACATTTTCTTGTTAGGAGTGAGTAATCTTTACTTATCTATGTTTGCTACTTGTCTGTAAAAAAAATCAATGCATATGTGGGCATGAGCAGAATTGTGGAATACCTAGTATTCATAACAATGTGCATGAGACACAGTAGCCACTTATCATCAGGTGGATCACATGCTCATTTGCTAAGAATATTATTAAAAAAATATTAAAACCACATTACAACCTCATAATGACCATTAATTGTACAAGTACCATTAATTACCATTACCAAGTACCAAGTCAATTACTGCTGTATAAAATTTTAATAAGAATCTTAAATGTATAGGACGTTTTACAGATGAAGATGGAACTACTATGAAAGTAATTATAACATTTTGGTAAATTAAATAATAACACAACATAAAAATAGATGGAGTAGATTTCCGAATCTAGTGCGCACTTTAAGATCGCGCGTGTTGAAAATTATTTAACGCTGGTTTGAAATTTAACCAGAAATATTAAAATATCTCGGCACATAGTCAATTAAAACCATGAGTACTCGTTTTTGTAGTGTTAAAAATGTAGTTTATTGAAAATTCTTTCGTTTGTATTAAAACTTGCGGATATAACCAAAAGTGAACTGCCGCATTCCTCCGTAAAATCAAATAAGCCATTGTCTTTCATTATGACGTGAAAGGGCGCGTTTTTGCAGCCGATATCCTATAGCAAGGGTATGTATATCGTAGTGGCGCGGCCGCCGGAGCGAACGGGAGAGGTCGTTCACCCCGCTGCACCCTCCACCGTTATCGTCGATATATGGCAACTTGCTGCAGGCCGCACTGTATAGGGGGTACGGTTCTGTTATAATGATTAAATCCTTAGCGCTATCTAATTGGTATGCGGTTTAAATTATAAAAAATACGTAGTACGGTACGGCAGATACGCGGATTAAATAAGGTCGGAACAGCAATATGCTATTCCATTTTACGCATTTTATATATAAAGAGCAAGGGCGTAACGCTTTTGTGAACAGTTAAAATTTAAAAAATCACCAATACGTATTACTTTTGCCTTCCCTTGTGTGCGGCAGACAAAATAAATCTTCAAGTTTTTATTTACAAATAAATGGTAGAATAGATCGGAACGGAATTACAAATTTAATAGCATTAGAAATTTGAATCTTAGGGACTTTTCATACAATTACAAAAAAATAATTACTATGATGTTCTTTTTCAAAAACGTTTAACTAGATAAGTTTGTTTGAAAGATGCTAAACTTTCCATTGGAAATTTAAAATGAAAAATAAAGTTTAGTTCACACTGTCAAATGCACATAGTGCTGCATCTCCTCGGCGTAAATATTACGTAATATTTACTCTCACACCGCACTGCGTTATTTTATTATAATGTGTTGCGGACTAGACGAACGGGTGGACCTAAAGAATTTAAGAGGACTGAAATGATCATAGATTAGTAAAGATTACTCACTCCTAACAAGAAAATATACCCAGTTTTGAGAATTTAAATAGTTGCGTAAAAAAGTTTTGCCACGTCTCCATGCTAAAATTACCCTAAAATATTTGACATAATTATTTATTTATTATGTAAATTACGCAGTATTGGTTATTTATTCGTAATTTTTTTCTAAAAATGTTTTTATTTGTCAAGAATTAAAAAAAAATAACTTACTAAGAAGCCGTTTGTGGCTTCATTCAATTTCAAGGCGGCGAAGTATCTTTACTAATCTATGGAAATGATAGAGAACTTATTACATTGGTTTAATGTACATTTTTAAGCCAACATGATTTTATTCAAATATTGGTATTAACAAATAAATCATTCTTCTATATCATAAACTTCCTCTAATAGGGGGATTTCGCGGTTGTTACCGCACTTGACCGTATTAGATACATAATTTCGCAGTAAATGCCGGTCTCCTGGAATTGAATTCTTTGGCTCGGGAAAAATACGGCTAACTACTACAGTACAGTTATTATATTATATATTATAAACATTTGATATTTAAACAGTATGTGTATGTAACAAAAAAATAGGTAATAAAAATAAAAGTTGGAGGGTTCCCATACAAGAGACAATTTCATGATGGAACGGAACCATCCTATCACTTGGCCTTTGTTTTCCTTTAAGCACGAAAAGTAGTAAACCGTCATTAGAAAAATATGAATGGTTTTAAATAAATTCTTAATAGGCGTAAAAAATCTTAACGGAGCCGCGCTATTTGAGTCATCATAATGTGTGCTGGTTATGAGTTGTGACGTAATTTATACGACCTACAACACACCGGTTTTTGTGTTAAACAAGGCAGCATTGATTCGTATTCATTTAAACATAAGCTTCAAGAAAATATGAATTTATGTTACTGCAAAAATGTATATTTTCTGACGTATTTAAAAAAGATTGCAAAATGAAAACAAAAATCTAATAGGATATAGTCCGCGCGAAACTGCTAGTCCGCTCTGATTATAGAAATGAGTCTCGTCGCCATAGCAAATTGTTTAACTACATCTGCTCGCAACAACTTCACAGCGGACTAGCAGTTTGGCGCGGACTATACCACGATGATGAGTGGGATATAAACATAAACTGATAAAAATATATAAGTACAATGATAACTATCTTACTAATAATAAAATCAAACAAGAATTAGGTCTAAAATCTGGCATCATTAATTTCGGTTCACGAAACATTAACTTAGTGCGTTTGATTTTATAAAGCACTCGTACCAATTAAAATCGGCTTCGATACAATTCAATTATGGGCCTGTTCGATTATTCTAAATCTCGCTTATCTTCATAACTTCATTTGTTTATCGTCTTGCGTCCGGCGATTTCTTGAACAATTCAGAGACTTTATGTTTTGGGCAGGCGTAGGATATAATATACTAATATGTTTACACATACGTTTTACTCAAAAGTTGTACGTAAATGTCTTAATTTTCCTCGAAGCGTTCGAAGGTCTGGCTAACTTGACCTACGTCTGCGGGCTGCGAATCATACTCGTCAAAGTCATCAGTCTTATTGACCGTGTATCGGTTCCAAGAAGGAACGGTGACGGCGCCGTTGTATCATACGCTGACAAAGTTATTTTCTGTACAATTAGTCACGCGTGTATCCGCCGCGGACTGGTCGCGCGCAACAGTCCGCGCGTTTTTATATCGAATAAAACTGTGTAAAAAGTGCCCCAGATAATGGTTAAACTACAGTAATTGAACTTGTTAGTGCTATAATAATGCTATGAACAAACACGAGTTGTATTCGTTGCAAGTACCTACCTGGATCGTAGTAAGATTCATCAAATGATAGCGCGAATATATAAATGGTGTTGCAAGGAATACTTATCCTTTTTGTATGATGTGACATTGATGCGATAAGAAGTGTTACCAAACATAACTTTATTCTCCACTCCGAAGACTCATTTAGTGTGCAGTGAGCTAATAATAGAACTATCTGTTTTTGTATAGTACTTAATTTAAAATTTTAAGACTGAATTTCTCAAGGAGTTGTAACTTAACTGTAAGTAAAATTCTCAGTTCAGCTTTAATAATCTTAGAGAGTATATTTTCTTGTGGATATCCACTATAATTATTTGCATGCTTTAGAAGGAAAAGTTTATTAAACTACTAAGTTTTACACTAATATTATAAACAGGAAAACTTTGTTTGTTTGTTTGGTTGTAATGAATAGGCTCAAAAACTACTGGACCGATTCTAAAAATTCTTTCACCATTCGAAAGCTACATTATCCACGAGTAACATAGGCTATATGTTTTATTTGAAATGTATTTGATAAATAGATTACGAGGCGGTACAAAGTTTGCCGGGTCAGCTAGTAATAAATATTGTATAAATATCATCATCATCATCATCAACCCATTACTGTCCCACTGCTGGGCTCGGGTCTCCTCTCGGATCAGGCCATAGTCCACCGCGCTGGCCAAGTGCGTATTGGTAGACTTACCTTCGAGATTTCTTTTTTTTTTTATAAATCTCAGGTATGCCGGTTTCCTTCACCGTTTAGCAAGAGATAATTAATTTTTTAATTTCTATAAATATGTAAAACCGGAACGGAGTCTATTTGATACATCTATTCCTAACCAAAAGTATGATTGATTGTAGACCGGATATCGGGCAAAAGTTCACAGCTGTTAATATCCTACGAAATTACGAACATAATTTATGAGCGAATAAATAGCTTAAGACAACTGGAATTGATTATTACTGAAATATACATAATTATGCCCTTTCTAAAGGCTGTCTTTCTATGGTGCTTTGAAAAATAATAAAATGTTTCAGGAGAATAATTTTGGCTTAAATAATAATAAATAATACGTAAGTGTTAACAGAATTTCTTTTTAGTAATGAGACATGCATTAATCATAATACCTTTACATTAAAAATAATTATTATCGAGTCTTCCGTAACAAACGCATTGAGGATATGACTAATAATAATGATTTCATCAACTTTACATTAATGAGTTTGAATACAATGTTGGCTGCCAATTCCAATTATTATTGTTTGTAGATAAGATGAGGTTTTAGCGCGAATTTTCCTGTGTTCTTGTACTTTTTCTTACTATTTCCTGCGTCTTTGTACTTGTGGAATTCCAAGAAAGCCTATTTTACCAATTTCATTAGAATAGTTTCTCCATGAACACTCTAGAGACCGGTTTAGTAGTTATGAGGATTACCTAGTTCCTACAAAGTGACGAACTAAACATTTAATAAAAGTTGATAAATCATACTATATTTTTTGTGATCCGGCTACGTTAGGCCTACTGTAGGCGATATTAAGAGTATGAATATGCAAGATTGTTGTGTAGTGGCATGCTGCGCTGGACGATGCGACCTCGATCTCGCTGCGTGGGCGGCGCCCTTTCTATCCCGCGCTCGCTCCCGCCCACAGGTGGAAGCCCAAACCACAGTTGTACAAAGCATACTCACAACTCTTACTACATAAAAGTAAAACCTACATGGGAAAATAACAGAAGTTGCCCGTTCTGCCACTAAACAGTTAATTTAGCTTAAAGAGGTAGATGTGATTTTAAGATAGGGTTACAAAAATTGCTTTTGTAACCCTATTAGCAGATTAAATAGGCAATTATCTGTAAAGTGGAAGTTTCAAGGCTTATCTTTTTAATGCATTTGACTTATAAATAACAACTAATGTGATAAGAAATACTTTTTAAATTTTATTTTATGATTTAGTTTATACATTTAAAAGCTCAATTGGTTCGTTAATTATGTTTTATGTTTGTTTATTTAGCAAAAAAAATGCAATACGAAAGCCTCAACAAGCCTTTGTATTGTTACAGTAATTAGAAATCGCAACGAAACGAATCCAAAATGAACACGCACCGATCGACGTTATTGCTGTGCGTGTGGGCGGGGCTGTTCCTCTCGTGTTGGGCGCAACGCGTGGAGCAGCTGCTGGCCCAGAACCCGTGCTCGGGCAAGACCACGTGCAGCGAGTGCGCGCGGACCGCCACCTGCGCGTGGTGCTTCGCCACCGAGTTCAACGGCCCACGATGTTTCAACCCCGCGATGGAGGGCGGCACCGCCGGCTGCGATGAAGCCTACATCTTCAACCCCGACAATCAGTATTCGATCGATCCGACATTCGACAGAGAGCTCACACGAGGTAATATTACGTAAACAGTACAGTATTTTTCAACGATGTTTTTGTGTACATGACATATGGCATGTACCACAAACTCTCACAATACCTATAGCACCTTGTAAGAAAACGTTAAATATTGTAGCAATTGTAATGAATGTTTTACATGACCATGTACTATTTTTTGCAGCTCGAAGCAGAATGAGCATGGAATCCTCGTATTTCGAAGAAACTATGAGCAGTAGTGGAGGCAGTAGTGTGAAGGGGGGAGGTTACATGGGAGCTGCAGGCGCAGCCGGTGGCGAAAATCTGGTTCAAATCAAACCACAGAGGGTTAAACTGCAGTTAAGAATGAGTAAGTTAATATACCGCGTATCTTTATTAAGGAAAACGTTAAATGAGTTCCCCATCAATAATAAACACGTTTATACGTTACCTCGTATAAACGTGTATGTATCATCATTGAATCACTGAATAGATCCGTCATGAAAAATACCCCGAAGTCTCATATTGCTTATAATCCTAGTATAAATTTATTAGAAAATAAAACGATGAATAAAAAGATTTAGCTATGTGTATCTTTAATTTTTTAACATTATTTGTTTAAATTTAGTAAAATGACTGCCGACTCAGTAAAATAAGTAAAAAGACAGCGGATCTTTATGATGCAAACAAAATGTGAACACCGATATCTATAAAGCATGCGGTACAGCCTACATAGAGCTCGTACACAAAACTGCGATGCGACGCGACGCAAATTCGCAACGCAGAAAATTGCGACACGAATTGCTGCGATGCGATATGGTGCAGCATAGCGTCTCCCAGGGTGACCATTCTTCCGACAACCGTCAACTGTACGGAAGGTATTTTGAAAATTAGGTCGTGACATGGATCGTAAAAAGAAGTGTGCACTTTTGTTTTTGCTTAGGAGATACAGGAAAGAGTAACAAAGAAGATTTTGAGTTCATCCATTTATCACATATCATTTATTTTATATTTAGTTTCCCAAAGAGTCTCGTTCCTCAATCAGTAATATGAAAAGTCAACGTCGTACTTTATCATTTTTTATATTAAAGTATACGTCTTCCCAGCCAACAAATACAGGTCTGTGCATCTTCCCCACACGCTGTCTCAGAACTAACTAAAAATGGCGTCAACAAGTGTGACGAAAGATCGCAGGAATGCGCGATGCAAATTAATTCGCAAGATTTTGCGATGCGTCGAGGGAGCTCGCAGATTTTTACAATGCGACGTCGCATCACAGTTTTGTGTACGAGCCCTTAAAGTGGACATCATAAATTCAAGACTTTCTTAATTTCAGATCAAATGCAAAAGATGACGTTTGCGTACGCCCAGGCTCAGGATTACCCGGTCGATCTCTACTACCTCATGGACCTGAGTCGATCCATGAGGAACGATAAGGAAAAACTCAGTACCCTGGGAAGCTTGCTGTCCAGCACCATGAGGAATATTACTTCGAATTTCCGCATCGGTTTTGGTTCTTTCGTCGATAAACTAGTGATGCCTTATGTGTCGACTGTGCCGAAGAAGTAAGTATTCTAATACGAATAAATACCCGGAATAAATTTTCAATCCTTTATATCGCAGAGGATTGGCTTGTTATGGGTGCCAGTAAAGCAACAAAAATAAAGTATTTACATAAACTCTAATTCAAGCAATCAGTTACGTTTGGAACTAAACCCAGGACTTCTGTTTTGGACTATGAACAATTGGGAAAAAGATCATTGCAATATACATTGATTAAATTCACATCTAGCCACACTGAATCATTCTTAAATTTAGTCATACACACAATCGCTTTCCGCTCGTCCGTGAACATATTTCAATAACATTATCTAGTTTTTCTTTTGTAAAAACAAACTGTTTCAATGTAACCATTTTAAGACCATGTTACTATGAGACTATGTCATTATAAGACTATGTTTATTTACAGTTTGATTTCTCCATGTGATGGCTGTGCGGCGCCTTATGGTTATCAGAATCAAATGTCGCTTAGCAACGACACTGATTTCTTCGATGTAAGTATATTCATATTTGTTTTGATATAGATATTACATAAAACTGGAGCTATTCGAGTGTTTCATTTTTGAACACCATATGTTTATCAGAGAAACATAATTTCTAGGTTAGTTCCTTCTTTAAATTCACTCACCATCATTAACTAATTATTATGTCACTGTTGGATATGGCTGTCCTTTATGCGAAGCTTAGGCTCATCATACTAGTCACGTGCATATTTGTAGACATACACATTTAAAAATAACAGATCCTGGATATGTAGATTTCACGTAATTACGAAAAATTTAAGATGCAATTTGAGCCCTGAACTTCCAAAGGCAGAGATCGAAACTAATTACTACCTAACACACTTATTTCTACCTAATAACAGCAGTGTTAGGCTACTGCTGTGTTCCGGTTTGAAGGGTGTGGTAAGGGAGACAGACTTTTCCGAGGCGTTCCAGCTTAGTCCTCAGGGGTAGCGGCGCGTCTGTGGTCGACCGTAGGTAGGAATATCTAATCCTATCTGGGGTTGATTACAGATGTCCATGGGCGGCGGTACCAACTTACCATCAGGTGGACTGCATGCTCGTCTGCTACTCTTATATTATAAAAAAAAAAAAAAAAAAACGAAAATTACAGCTTTTCAACGCTGCAGCTCTATCCTATTCAATCATCGCTCTTACTTCATATTTTTTTGAAAGCCTGATGTAAATCTTAAACCTACATAACTACTCGTATATGATGAATATGATTCTTAATCTGAAACCTATATTGTTATTAATATAATTATTTTTAAGCGTTATAAAATATTATTGTTATCAGAGAGCAATAGCGTGTGCAAACGTGTCGGGCATGATTCTTAATCTGAAACCTATATAGTTATTAATATAATTATTTTTAAGCGTTATGTAATATTGTTTGTCATCAGAAAGCAGTAGCGCGCGCAAACGTCTCAGGTAACTTAGACGCTCCGGAGGGCGGTTTCGACGCGATCATGCAGGTGGTGGTGTGCAAGAACGAGATCGGCTGGCGCGAGCACGCGCGTCGCCTGCTCGTGTTCTCCACAGACGCTGGCTTCCACCACGCCGGGGACGGGAAGGTAATGTTGGATGTCATCAATGGTCCTTTTTTGTTGACTAAGGGAACCTTCAAAAGGTACCCAGTGCCGTGGGAGCGACGCGGTTACGTGGTATTCATACCGCATTAAGCACGGGTCTCCTCTCAGAATGATTAGGCCGTAGTCTATCGTGCTGGCCAAATGCGACATATTTTTAAAGAACTGATCTCTCATATCTGATTGCTGGATTTCTCACCGTTAGAGCAAAATATGTCAATTAAATCTAACATGGACTTAAATGAAAAATTAGAGGCTCGTGCCTGGGATTTGAACCAGGGACCCCTCGACCTACAGGTTAAATTTCCACAACCACTAGGCTATCACTGTTTATTTATTTTATTGTTGCTAAGAATTTATTCCTTTACAAAGGATCCAACGCAATTGTAAATTATATTTTTATTTCTTATCAATAACACGCAAATGTTTTTACAGCTCGGAGGCATCATTCCGCCGAACGATGGAGAATGCCACATGGAAAACAACTCGTACACACACTCGACTATTCAGGACTATCCCAGTATCTCTCAAATTAATCTCAAGGTATGATTGTTCATATATTTTTATGACACTTTTTCATTCGCGTATTTTAACTATATAATAGGTAAGAAAACCACTGTTTTGCATGTGTATGTGTGTGTTTATGTTAAATGATAAAAAATAGGAATGTCCAATACACAAGGCGTTATCGTTTAGTATTCAATGGTACCATGAAATCTGTGACCAACCGCAGATAATTCAATATTTGGGGTTGATTACTGATGCCCACGAGAGGCAGAGATCACTTACCATCAGATGTACTACATGTTTGTTTTCTGCTTCAATAAAAAAGAAATTAATTTAAAAAATCAAAAACCCGACTGCACCAAAGAGGCTGAAGTAGAATTTCCAAAAGCAGTGAAATAGGCATTTCATTATTTTTATCCAGAAAGCCAAATACAAAGTTTCGTAGTAGGTGTCTGCTTCAAAACAAAAGATGTTCAAACAATATTATCCTATTTTATCCTCGTAGTGCTCATTTACGCTATATAAAGAACCTATGTGTAAAATTCCAGCACGCTTAAGTTTAGCGGTTTCCCTTTGCGTTGATCTCTGGCACAGTAACGCAGTCATTTAGTCAGACAGTCATCTCGATGTGTATATACGAGTATATATGTACTAGCTGACCCGGCAAACGTTGTGTTGCCATATAAATAAAAAATGTTAAGGGTGAATAACCCTTATCACTTAGCGGTAAAAAAATAGATAGTGGCCGATTCTCAGACCTATATAATATGTATATAAAATTTGGTGAAAATCGGTAAACCTGTTTCGAACGGAAGGAGTACGGTTACTAACACAAGAATTTTACATATAAGATATATTATATAATGCATGTGTAATCTCCTCTTAAATTCCTTTATTTTGACACCCTACTCGATAGGTTGGGTAACTTTTTTTAAAACGTGTTACTATTTCGTGACAAAATCCACCATTTACGGTATATAACTTTAGTAAATAAAGTTTCGGTCATTATTTTACCTCGTTAGAGGTAGAATTTCATTATTTTTATCCAACAAGCCTAATACAAAATTTCATAGTGTTTGCTTCAAAATTGACGATTGTTCAAATGAACTTGTATCCCTTATTTTACCTTCTACGGGGTTGATTTTTCGGAAGGGGATAAATAAGTGCGTCCTTGTTCCTATCCAGAAAGCCAAATACAATATTTTATAGTAGTTATTTAAAAATTAAAGGATTTCAAAAAAACTGTTTTACCCTATTTTACCCTCTTAAGGGAAGAATTTCCAAAATGCCTTTCTTAGTACTTATTCACGCTATATAGTGAACCTATGTGCAAAATTTCAGAACTGTAAGATCCTTGGTTTAGGCTTTACGTTGATTTCTGAAATATGAAAAAGTCATTTAGTTAGTCAGTCAGTCAGTCAACTTGCTGTTTTATATATATATACAAATATGTTTTTATAATCTCCGTTTAATTTCCTTTCATTTGATACCCTACTCGATAGGTTCGGTTAACTTTTTTTTTTAAATGTGTTACTATTTCGCGCCAAAAATCCGCCATTTTGATTTTTTTTTACTAATACCTATCTAAGGACACTCGGGTCATTGAGACAAATATAATGACACCTTAACTGTTGAAATTCATCCAGCCGTTTGTTAGATCGGATCAAATAAAGAAAGACAAACATACAAGATACGCGCGAAAAACATAACCCTTCCTTGGCAGTCGGGTAAAAATGAAATAGAAAAGATATACTTCAATATATTATCTTTTCAAGTAGTTCGTCTAATAAATAATACTGTAGCCGGTTAAAACTAAATCGTGTTTGATTAATATTCGATGTATAGGCACTGCTAATTATTTATTCAATTTGCCTATAACTATGTCGCAAATGTTATCTTCTTGTCGCTGTGTTCCAATTCTCTGATGCACTTATAAGTTTATGGTGCAATAACCAATCACGACATATGGCCTATGACTAAATAAAGATAGCCTAGTGTTCGATTTCAATTTAGAAGGACTATAATATTAATTATAGAATTGTATTTGTTAAAACTTAATTTACAATCTTTATAACTACATATAATTAATTGGTACATTTACTTGAAAGTCCACATACATTAACGCTGCTGTTTTCTGGTTTGATTGGTGTGTTAATACATACTTTTCCGAGGAATTCCAGCTTAGTTCTCAAGAGTAGCAGTGTATCTGTGGCCAACCTCAGGAAGGAGTTTAATCTTTTTAGGGGCTAATTACAAATGGACATGGGCGGCAGTAGCCACTTACCATCAGGTGGACTGCGCGCTAGTCTCCTATTACTAGAAAATAAAAATAAAACCTGAGACTACGCGTTATGAGGCGCGTAAAAAGGTGTCATATTGGTAAAGTGATGTGTGATGGACTCAGGTGAAGGAGCACGCCATCAACGTGATCTTCGCGGTGACGGCGGAACAGATCAGCGTGTACGAGGAGCTCAGCAAGCACATCGAGGGCTCCAGTAGCGGCATCCTTAGCGAGGACTCCGATAACGTGGTCGACCTCGTCCGGGAACAGTATAACGTGAGTAAACTGGCGATTTGGAGGTGGTAGATACTTGCATGGTTTGACTTTGGTGGTGTTATTATGGCAAATAATTACAAGATGTTGTAGTGTCAATTGTTAAGCTGCTGAGTTTTAGTTTGAACGGTGTGGTTGGGAAGATACATTTATAAAGCATTCTAATTTAGTTTCAGGTGTATATTCGACTTTATTTTAATCCTGCTTGCATTAGAAATGTGTTGCTTCACCGAATTTTTTGAAGCAAATGTGTTTAAAAATCCCTAATATATAAAACTGTAGATTTATGTACTAGTCTAATGATAATTACATTATTTCACACTGAAATAGCTAAAGTGAGATGTGGCAGATACAAAGTAATTAAGATAAATAATCTAACACAGAACTTAAGCAGAAATTCAAGCCCTTTCGAAAATATTTTATGTGTGTAATGATTATAGCTATATTGTCATATTATTTTACAGAAAATCACGTCAACGGTGGAAATGAAGGACACATCGAGTGACGCCGTGCAAATAGTGTATTACTCATCGTGTCTCGGCACTAAGGATAACAAAGTTGTGCAGACGAACAAATGCGATGGACTCAAAGTATGTTTTACCTTCAAACTACCTCATTTGATTAATTTATATCATTTTAATTAAAACATTCAAGACAACGATCGTAATTATCACTCCCAAAAATTCGGCTTTTCTTTACATTCTGATTTTCAATACAATGTATTTCCATTTTGGTTTAAAAAATACATTTACATAAATACATAAAATATAATATACAAAGATAAAAACATAAAACATATACATAGATAAAAACAAAAAACATTTACATAAACACATTTTTGGTTTAAAAATACATTTATGAATATTTGTATATTTAGGTAGGTGATGTGGTTGAGTTCAGTGCCGAAATTACACTGAAGGAATGCCCGAAAGATCCCAACAAATGGAAGCAGACTTTCTCCATCTATCCCGTGGGTATTTCTGAGAGCCTTACCGTGGAACTGGAGATGCTTTGTGACTGTCCTTGTGAACATCCTGGACACCATGTAAGTATTAAATTTTTAATTATTTTACGCGTATTTTTTTTTACAATATTAAATACCAAATTTGGTGCATTAAAACTTATTAATACCATGTCTATAAACCAGGCGTACGACGCGAGCCCGCTAGTGTGCAACGGTCACGGCATCAGCGCGTGCGGCGTGTGCGTGTGCCGGCCGGGCCGCTTCGGCAAGGGCTGCGAGTGCTCCGCGCACGGCGGCGGCTCGCTCGAGCAGGAGCGCGGCTGCCGCCCCACCAACGCGAGCTCCGGCCCGCTCTGCTCCAACCGCGGCACCTGCATGTGTGGGGTCTGCGAGTGTAATAAGATGGATGATCCGCTCAAGGTTTGTTTTTAACTTATGGTCTGACAGATCAACTGATTCAAATAACTACAGACTACCGCTTCGAGGTTCGATATTGTAATTTGTTCTCAAGGGATTGTCTATTATTATACATTTTCTACAATGGATACCAGGAGTAACACAACGCATTTCTTCAAAGAATCCAACATCGTGTAATAATAATCTTAATATTGTACAAAACGTTTGGAGGAATAAACGTTATTATATTATGATTATTACTTTCATTGTGAAAACGTGCAAAATACTTATTAAAGAAATCATAATTAATTTACACTATTTTTATAACTACTTAATATTAAAACTCAATTAACTACGTAATTACTAGTGACGGGCATGCAGTAATATTGATTGATATTTATTACAATGACTCGAACAAGAATTCGAATATTGAATAACTACGTATTCCCATTTGTCATTAATGCAAGAAAAAATTGACAAAAACTGACAATTTACAGCCCCCATCCCCACCATAAATTCATTTAATTTTAAGTTGCGTTGGCCTATTTTCAAAATGATCGATTGACGCCAGGTGATCTCCGGTCCGTTCTGCGAGTGCGACAACTTCACGTGCGACATGAACAAGGGGCTGCTGTGTTCGGGGCCCGACCACGGCGAGTGCGTGTGCGGCAAGTGCCACTGCCGGCCCGAGTACACCGGGCCCGCCTGCCGCTGTCTGCGGGACCACACGCCCTGCATCTCCCCTGGTTTGTGCCTTACTGTAACCAGGTGGTCTGTGACTGTCCGGAGAGTGCGACAACTTTACGTGCGACACAACCACTATATTTATATCTACATAAAAGCCAGCAGACTCAGTGAGATGTATGTAATATACAACCTAATACATAGTAAGATTTTTCTAGAGTCACTCTGTTAATATATGATTTATCAAAATTTCACGCACACTTTAATAATTCAACTTATATGTGCTTTTTTTGTACAGAAAATAATAAAACGTGCAGCGGTCACGGTAAATGTGTATGCGGCCAGTGCGAGTGCGACGTTGACGATGAAAACCATTACTCCGGAAAGTTCTGTGACAAGTGCCCCGTAAGTAAATGCATAATAATGTTGTTATCAAGCGATGACGAACTTTTCGTGGTCATGCTACTTCATTTACTGTAGTTGCAACTTTGATTCATCGTACGGTGTGACGAAACATTATGTTGGTTGTTGTATTATTTTATTATATTGCGCCATAAATACGTCTGAATTTCACTGGACTCATTCACGCTGTTAGTTACACTGCTCTGTTTAGTTAATACGTTAGGTATTTAATTGAATGGCTTAATTAAGATAGTTTGTTTTTTTATATTTTTTATTCTATTCATTTTATTTCATCCATCCGATCAAAAATATATTGTTTATATCAAGTGAAATAATGTAATCTATACTTTATTGTGCTAACCATGCTTTTTTGGTTATATGCTGATTGACTCTGACGATACTAATTGGTGCACCTGTTGCAGACATGTCCGGGGCGGTGCGAGAACTACAGGGAGTGTGTGCTGTGCGAGGTGCACAAGCGCGGGCCCAAGTACAAGCCGGAGGAGGCCGGCCGCGACTGCGGGGACTGCGCCCTCTACCCCGTCATCGAGGAGGGCAAGATTGAAGGTGGGTAACCATTTTGTATTTTTTTAACATTAACGTATGAAAAGTGTATTCAGTCCACGTGTTGGTATGTAAATCAGCACAACGGAAATTCCACGGAAATATTTAATTATCTCTATATAAAACAGACTATATAGAACCTACAAATGCATTGCCACTATTGAAGACTTAGATTGCCTTAAATGTATGTGCGCCAGCATCTACGACATAAACCCAAGAACTGCTCCACGCTAGAAATAGGGTCGAACTTATCGATGAAACAGATATGGTCCTACCTTTTACAAAATGAAAGTCAACTACACTGTCCAAGTGTCAATTAAGACTTTTTTGACCTCTTACGTATTTATGTTTACTCACTATCTTTCCTTTATAGTTAAAAAAAGCAAGTGATGAATTATTTCTCATATGCACTTACCTTTAAAAAATCAATGTACATGGTTTCGAACCTTGGCATCCTCGTTTAAGAGGACGTCATTAAACTTCTATGCTGCTGTAATACATAATTAATTACTTATTCATGACATAAAAATATGACATATTTATGTTTTTTTTAGCGAATGAATCTCGAAACGAACACTTGTGCAGTTTCTACGACGAGGAAGACTGTCTGTACGTGTACGTGTATTCGTTAAATGAAACCCAGCAGTTGAACATTAGAGCACAAAAGGAACACGAGTGCCCTAAAAAGGTAAATTATTTTGCTTTCCTTTTGTAGTAGATTTTAGTTTCTCCTTACTTCATACATAATCGGCAATCCAAAATTATTTCCTCTGTAATCGGCAATCCAAAATTATTTCATATGTTTACTTACATGAGTAATACAAACTGGCGCGCACGATACTCGATCGATCAAAACTCGATTCTTGTATGGACACACACACGAGAGGGAAAATGTCGCACATGGATCTTAACGTTGTTTCTTTACATGACGTTTTTCTATTAACGTCCTACCGAATGCCGCCTAACTTTCGTTTTGAGTTAAGTGATGTATAAAGTTTTATATATTTGCAGGTGTTCATATTGGGCATAGTGTTGGGCGTGATAGCAGCTATTGTTCTGGTGGGACTGGCGCTGTTGATGCTGTGGAAGATGGTCACCACCATCCACGACAGACGGGAGTTCGCGCGGTTTGAAAAGGAACGCATGATGGCCAAGTGGGACACCGTAAGTTAACATTTATTACTCATCATCATCATCAACCCATTACTGTCCCACTGCTGGGCACGGGTCTCCTCTCAGAATGAGAAGGATTAGGCCATAGTCCACCGCGCAGGCCAAGTGCGTATTGGTAGACTTCACATACCATTGAGATTTTGTTTTTTTATAAATCTCTCAGGTATGCGGGTTTCCTCACGATGTTTTCCTTCACCGTTTTAGCAAGTGATAATTAATTTCTATTTTTTTTTAATTTATTACTCAACATTACATATTATTCGTATAGTCTTGTATATTTGACTGAAAATAAATATGAATAGTATGCGATTTTAGTAAAAACGTTTTAAAATTGCACACCTACACAATTTTTAGGACTCCCTATCAATATTAAACGTATTTTTGTGTATATAATGAAGGAAAATACGTTTACAATATGTATGATACCCCACCCTACCTCACAAATAGGTGTTCATGCAAAAGTAAATCATACACAATTATAGATGGATTTCCGCAAAGTAACACCTGATGTTATTTACTGACAAAAATATTAATTTTTACTCTTAGTCCTTATTTTTAATTCACAGGTTAATCTTTATTTTCTACGAGTAACTTGAATTAATAAGTCCATGTGTATATTTTTATTCTTTTTGCAATATATTTAATAGCACAATTTTCTATTATTATCGTATAAGCTTGCAAATAGTGCTATTTTCTAGCATTTGCTCTAATTTCAGTCACGGACTTAATGTAACGTAAACACGCTAACACTGATCACTAGGTTATTATCTTTTTTAATCAAAAAATCTAAGTATTTTGTGTAATTTATTTAACCTTGTGTTTTCGTTTTTGCAGGGAGAAAATCCTATCTACAAACAAGCAACCTCGACCTTCAAGAACCCCACGTACGCCGGAAAATAATGATCTGCGAGTTAAATCTGATTTACAATAGTCATTTTCATAGAAATTGTGACATCGATGGGGCGATGGCATTTAGTAGTGACACCACTTGTCAGTATTTGGTAAATAAATTATATACATTTTATACGTGTAGTAGACATGTTTTCATGTAGAAAGTTTAGGAGCTGTTCAATTGAAGATGCCTTAAAAATGTGCCTTTTGAAAT
Source organism: Epargyreus clarus (assembly GCF_041222505.1). Taxonomy (NCBI): domain Eukaryota; kingdom Metazoa; phylum Arthropoda; class Insecta; order Lepidoptera; family Hesperiidae; genus Epargyreus; species Epargyreus clarus. The sequence goes on from NW_027332233.1 coordinate 9,721,105, forward strand.
TAACGTTACTAGATTTTGCTACCATAAGTTAACATATTGCAATTGAAATCAACGTATTGATTTTCGAAAACGAGGTCTGTTTTAATCTCAGTGTAATATCGATGGTACGCTTTTTGTACTTATGTGTGAGTGTGATCGTTGTACTTATGTGTTAGTGTGAGTGCAACTGGATATAGCATGGTTTTTGACCACACTAACTATGTTAATAATAATATTGCAGAATAAACCATGCTGTATTCAACTTTAGTCAATAAACGTTTAGGTATTATTGCATATTTTGGACTTTATTATGCATAAAAGGTTACTTTTTTACCAGATATGAGCGAGGTAGCTAATTTATGGTTGTCTATCAAATCCACCAATAGGATTGATTCTTTTCATTAAAAAAAAACAAGCAAAAAATAAAGCAATTTGTGGACACATTCATAGCTTAGGGTAGCTAACTTGTACATCTATGGTGGAAAGGAATCCGTATTACCACATCTCAAGGTGTTTTAAGATTTCGTTTATATTTTACATTTTTTAACAGTTTTTTTTATAAAGTCATCTTTCTTTAAAGTAATCACGTTAAATATTATGAAACATGTTTAAAAAAATCAGGAAATGCTATACCATCTAGATTCTAGAGGCTAAACTTAAGATTAAAGGATTAATTCAATGTGGAATAGCATTCATTGCTTTGCTTATAAACATTGATACATGACTTGTTCATACATATATATTCATATTCATATATTACAATATTTACACTTAAAATTAAAATATTCTATAAACAATTATTACGGAAATATTTTATATATTTTATTTCAAATACTTGTATGACTCTAGAAGGTGTGTGTTTTGTTGATACCTTTTTTTATCTCATAAGGCGTTTTCACTGCCGTATACCTTATATAGGCTTTGATGGTAACGATTATAACTAGGTATGATAAATGCTTTTACTTTTAGACCGGTGACTTATATTGTAATAATGCTCTCTGCTCCGTCTGCGTTGTCTATAACTATGTATATCTAGAGTGTGTTCTATAAATTCTTTCTAAAAGGCCGCAAAACTCATTGCTAGCGCGAAGCCTATTGTTTAGGTAAATGGTATTATCTTCGAATGAAAATGGTACAATCAAATAATCTGATGATAAACCGGGAAGATACTGGAACTCTCGAATAAAACGTTACATCCTGTATTTTATTTAGGTGTATTTGTTTGTTTTTTCTTGATATGAGGGATACATCTCCAGATGTCGACGCGGATGGAGCGAGCACATTATATAAAGTAACATAGTGCCATTACTAATAGATAGATACTATGAGTGTTTTATTATTTATTTCGATATTAACTACGAATAAGCATAGTTTTATTTCTCGATATATAAATGTTAATAATGTTTTATAATTCTCACTACTCTTCAAATGAATATGCATTTTGAGAACAATATTTTAATGTACGTACAAAAATGTTTTTTTCTACATATAATATTGTGATAATATCAACATACAAATCGCTGACTGTATATACAATTTACTTTTATTGATATATGGTTTATAATTACAACTATGTGGCCTTTTAACTATAGCTAATAAAATAATATTAATATCTTAGTCTTTTAATTACCCTACGTTTTGAATCCAAATGAATTTATTTTGGACGTAATGAAAATCACATGAAACTGCGTTTTTCTGAATGATACAAAAGTTACGCGCGCAGCTCCAACACAGAATTAAGTTAATAGGTAACTGTATTGTCGCAGCGCTTCGGGATTTTATGACAAATATCGATAGAAGTCATACTTTTTAATAGTATAAAATAAATTAATAAGTATAAATTATATACTTTTTAAAATACCATAATGTTACCATAATGTTATTATTGTATACCTTATTCTGAAAAAAAATATATAAAATTATAAGTATATAACTTATAATTTTATATATTTTTTTTTAATTTTCATCTGGCTCTGATAGGAACTTGGCCTAAATTTATGAAGTTGTTTAAAGTTTGGGTTGATGGTCGATCAATGCTAGCAATAATTAGGGTTATTGCTAGCTGGTATACTTTCGATGTTATGGCGTCACCAGGAGCTTGCGTTTGGTAAGGGCTTGACCTAGCAGAAGGTGCACTTTTTCCATAAATCCTGTACGAAAGTAATACTCGTATAACTAGGCAGTTTCCGAAATAAGTAGTATAACCAGGATCACATCTGGCATTCATAGATGTCTTTAACCAAGATTAAGCTAGTGTAATGCAGATAAGAGAGCGTAACATGTTATTTGTTCAGAATTAAAGCAATTTTGGCCGTCCTTTATCGTGTCATGGTTTGACTATACACATGCGGTCCTCTGTCGGGTGGCGGAATATGTTTTATCTCTCAGTTACATTTGAATGCTTTAAAATAGAAGAAAGTTGATTTTGATTAATAACTCGCCGGATTTTTCCGTTCTCCGCGTGTTATGGAACTCGTAAGAGAGTCGTGGCAAGTGCCGAGTAGATAGGTAGGTTAGGTAGGTAGTCGCATCTATTCGTCTATACGGTGCGAGTATGTGCACCTGGATATAACAGATGAAGTTGACTATAATACTGGTACGAATTGCGTCCTTCCTTAACCTGCCACCCGAAAAAATATGTTTTAACTTTAACGTGCGGTATGTGTGGCGTATGTGTTGGGAGATCTTTTTATGACTTTTAATTTAAATCTTCTTACCATTATATACTTCTGGTCGAGGCCGTTATACATTCATACATTATGTTAATACATATGTACATTGACTGTCGAGGACGTGAAATATTATGTATTCCTCTAGAAAAAAAAGCGAAATTACCAGTACTTTCAAATATCGATACGAAAATATTTATCCCGACTAAAAGAGAACTTTTTTAAAGAAGTTTATTTAAACTCGTATTGCGTTTGGCCGTCGTCGCTCAAGAATTCGTTGAAAATTCAATTTCCGTCCGAGTCATAAAAGATCTAACGGCTTATCGATTTGACAGCTTATTAGGGGAATTGTTTACCGATCCGTGATTTTATACTTACAATAGCTGGCGCGATGTCGCGTGAAATAGAACGCTTCCTTTTACGCCTACTTTTTCCAAGCAATCTTAACTTTGCATTCGTAACTATGTAAACTGTCTTACTTAGAATCTATGTTTGAAGGTAGAATGAAGTCACCGCCGCCGCCGCTAATCATGTTTCTTTTGTCTTATAACTGCCTTACAATAGCAATGTTAATTGTTGTGCGTTTTGGTTAGATTGGTGTGGTATTGGAGACACACTTGTACGAGACGTTCCAACTTAGTCCTCAACGCTTTTGTGGTTTACCTCAGGTGACCTTACTGTCAATCTAGACTGGATGCTCATTAGCTACTTCTTTAATATAATAAAAAAAAACTTTTAATATAACTAACTACGAAACTACCCATGAAGATAAAATTCAAACCAATAAAAATATTTTAAAATTACTAAAATGATTTACATATAATTTGTAAAACGTACTTATCTAACATTTAAATTAAATGTTAAAGTAGATAAAACCTAGTTAGAATGGTCACTGTGGAACATTAACATTCTCAACTAACTTTAAATAAACTGAGGGTATAATTTAGATAACCTTGAAGTTGATCGCTAACTATTACTGAGGAATAAATTAATTGGTACTTTAAAGAAGTTAAACATAATATCTAACATAATAGTTACTTAGGTTTTTAAGTCTGCGATCTTGTTCAGAAATCTAAGTTTGTTATTCTTTAGGCGCGTCTTTTATTATTTTAAAAATTTTGAAACATTCGTTCGAAATTAACTTCTCTCTGAGTAATAACGGCAGTGTGAAACGCTGTTGCATTCTGATAGAGTCTATTATACGAGCTATTCTATAACTTATAACTTAGTCCGTCAAGGATAGCACCGCATTTCTAGCTAATCTCGGATAAGACTTCCATACTATCTTGGAATAATTACAGATGTTTATTGTCCATGGGCGGTAGTGGCCACTTAGGTACAGTTTAGTGGACGACGCGCTTGTTTGCTATTTGCATATTATCAAAAAATGCGTTAAACTACATAAAACTAAAAACGAAAGACTTAAAAACCATAAATTGAATAGATAGAAGTACAAATTATTGAAATCATCATTTATACTAAAAAACTACTTAGTCTGTAATTAAAACAGTGAAGTAATTTATAAACTTACTTTACTATGTTTGTTACAGACTAGTTTTGTAATTGGTAGGTACTTTTATAAAAGTTAATGTACTGTCCTGGTCGGCGGTCTTACGACCATCAAGGCAGCTCTCAGACGACGCAATTTAGCGCGGTTGGGTTTCACGCCGCCTGGAAGGAAGCTGTTGAGTGCAGCTAATGCCTTTGCAATCCTTTCAGGAGCATTAAGTTTGAATGAAGTTATATTTATGATAACGATCATTTTGTGCGTTATTTATTATTTACAAGCTTACGGCTTATTTAGCTTCTTGAAGTTTATTTCGACGTTCGAATAATTATCTTGGTAACTGTTATCAGTGTAATTATATTTTCTGATTTATTTTAAGTAGTACAAGGTGATGAAATACTAGTATTACCTACTTAGAGAACGATATATGTACGGAACATGGAAGCTTACATTAGTTGTATTAAGATTTGAATAGATTATTTATACACTTAAAAGTTCGCGCTGTGCTGTTTAACACCACATATATTCAAGATTGTTTGGAGAAAGAACACATTAGCGATACAAAGGCTCTGCAGGTGGCTCGGCGATTAATCACAGCGAGGAATTTGTGGCGCGTGGGGCGGGCGGGCGCGGCGGGCGCGGTAGTGCCGCCCAGGAGACGCGGAGAGCCGCACGCCCCACCCGCCCAGGCCTACCAAACAAACCTCGTAAGCACATGCGACGGGACCGGCGGTACCTACACATCTCTTAACTACGAACTAAGGTAAGTTGTTTACAAATAACTTTTTAATGAACTTTAACAAGTTGGTCGCGGTTATGTGTACGCCGAATAGCGCCGAAATAACTTTTACAAAGTCAAATATAAAACTTTATTTATTAACTTTGGGATTACGTTGGAAATTTTATTTACGTGTAAAACTTAATTTTTATTTACCTATAAAATATTTTTATTACGTTAAACGTTTTTACTTACGCAAAAAATAAAGATTTAACGTTACTTTTTGGTTAGACACCAAGAAATAGTGCTACATAATTTAATCTTATTTCGATTTTAATAAATATAAAATGTTTATTGTACTTATTTTTGGTGGAACTGTAGCCGAATATTTAGGACGTTTACTTTCCATTCCTACTAGTGGTGTCTGGGGGAAAGTTTGGCGGGAAAGCGGAAGAAAGCTCGTACTCTTTGCAGCTATACACTGAAAATATCTCATGATTATTTTACTACATGCTGTCTCTTACTTAAAAAATATTACGTACTATATACTACGACTGTATTTTACCTACATATATTATTTTATTGTTCTCATCAAGTCTTGTTCGCTAATTAGAATGTGTTCGTTAATTAAAGACATAGTATTTCTATGGTTCATTATTTGTTAGGTGATTATTATCACTATAATAAAAGTAGAAATAATACGTTTGAGTTGTCGTTTTACTTCTTCATATAGGTACTCTATTTGATATACGTCATTATTTTACTACAGCTGGGATTTCTTATTCTATATTAATGATACCATAGATTACATTATATGTCGGTTAATTATTAATATCGCGGTACTTCCGCGAACTGCAATACTGATATTGATCATACGATCCACGTTTAATAGCCATTTCAAAGAGCATAAATCAGTGATAATCGAATGAGCAGGACGCATACGTATCAATAACACAATGTAGGGCAACAAATCAACAATGATTCGGTAGAGATTGTGCACCTTGTGATGCATATCGACGTAGTTAGTCCGCCCTGGGCGGCTGGGCGGGCGGGTGCCTGGTCATGCCCTACCCGGCGGCTACCTGAGTCTCTATTATTTTAGTTTTATACTTACATAAACAAAAACGAATAACAATTTTAATACATTCAAATAGTAATTCGATTTGGTACATAAAAAGGAACATTAAGTAAATAGCAAATATATTTCATTAACCAAACACATTTCAATGAAGTAAAATGAAATGTTGTTTCTATTTTATTAAATGACTTCATTAAAATCGAGTGGCAATAATAAGTGAATATTTACGCCGCTCTCAGACACACTTGACAGATCGTTTAGGTTCACTTTTTGAAAAGTAATTATGAATAGCTAGGTGTTTCATGAAAATAATTTGTACTTACTTTCTGAAAGTACTGTATTATAATAATTACATAAACTTAAAATATTAAGTTGTTACATATAATAAATAAATAGATATTGTCATTTTGGCATATACAGGGTGAATTTTTCAAACGGGCCTTCAGGGCCAAATCCGAAACTATAAGGATTAGCGAAAAATGCTGAAAGGAGTTACGAGGCCGATTTTGATTAAAACTAAAACTGCATCATTACTTTTTTAAAATAACTTTTTCCCTGGCCGGGAATCGAACGAGTTAATTTTGAAAAAAAAAATACACCTGTATATCATTCCACTATTTGATAGTGTTGCTTATAAGGATCAAAATCTGGGAAGTAATGATAAATGACAAACTAAAGGAAACGCCTCAATTTTAAGAAGATACATATTTTTTCATATTAATTTGGCAGTTAAGTTCCCGCCATTCATCAATTTAAACATTTCGCGTATTAACTATTTTTTGGTTCAATGTTTCAAATCATTCGAAACGGACATTTTGTTCTCCAAGAATTTATATTTTTGTGTTTTTCTTTTTTTTTTTTTTTTATTTTTTTTTTTTTTTTTTTTTTATTTTTATAATGTAAGAGTAGCAGACGAGCATGCAGTCCACCTGATGGTAAGTGGCTACTGCCGCCCATGGACATCTGTAATCAACCCCAGACATGATTAGATATTCCTACCTGAGGTCGGCAACAGATGCGCCGCTACCCCTGAGGACTAAGCTGGAACGCCTCTGAAGAGTCTGTCTCCCTTACCACACCCTTCAAACCGGAACACAGCAGCGCCTAACACTGCTGTTATTAGGTAGAAATAGGTGTGGCGGTGGTGCCGCCGGAGTCGAACCACAAAGGGTCCTACCACCTTCTAAACTTGTGTCCGACTTAGTTAAGGTTATTTTTAGAACCATTATAATCTACTACTACTAATCTACTACTACTTACTATGGGCGGAGTTTCGTTTAACGCAGATGTAAAGTTGACAATTTGCGAGAATGACTTTTTCGAGTCAAATCCGAGTAATTACTTAACAAAGAGATGGAAAATCAAATTTAACGTTGAAACAAAGTTGTAAACAACAAACGATAAGAATTTACTATTTAATCAGTTATTTACTTTTATTAAAAAATAAATTCTAAAAACGGCGGTAACTTATTTGCCAAACTATTACTTTCTCATTGTAAGCCGTATGTCATGGTCATAACATCGAATAATTAGCTGATTAACCAACGAATTCTTCAATGGTATGACTTATGTATGTTCCTAAAGAATTATACATAAATCATTTGTTACGTATAATCCTTAAGGATTAGTATGCCAATGTATGGAAAAATATGTATTTTCTTCAGAATTTTCATTTTCCTTTAATTTGTCACATAACATTACTTCCCAGAATTTGATCCTTATAAGCGACACTACCAGATAGTGGAATAATATAGAGGTGTAATTTTTTTTCAAAATGAACTCGTTCGATTCCCGGCTAAGGAAAAAGATATTTTAAAAAACTTATAATGTAGTTTTAGTTTTTATCAAAATTGGACTCGTAACTCGTTTCAGCATTTTTCGCTAATCCTTATAGTTTCGGATTTGGCCTTGAAGGCCCGTTTGAAAAATTCACCCTGTATAACTTCAAATAGGCGTTATAGTAATCCATCATTAAGTGGACATTTTTGCTAACGAACGTCTAAAATTTGGAATCTACAATCATAGTCCTAAAATTGACTGCCCATGCGTTAGTCACTTATAGAACTATACTGGAATGCCTCATGTCCCAAAATATCTTTTTAACTATATTACCACGCCTTCATCATATCGCTATATAGAAGAAATTGGTGTAACAGGGTGACTACAAACGAACAATGCTATATCAATATACATACTTATAGAGAAGTCGTACCATACATAAAGATTAGTATCTAGACCGAAGTTATTGATACTGTTCGCTTATGAATACAAATGACAATGAGTATATAAGTTTTATGTAAAGCATTTCAAGTTAACATCTCGGTAAGTATGTAATACCTTTATAGACAGCGGTGATAAAGGTTTGTCTTTAGGCGTGTTTAAATATACCTACAGGGCTTTTGGCCCTATCAAAACAATACCCATGCTATAATGTACATACTATAAAAATATATACTTATTTGGTACAATATATTAGAAAGCTGTATTGTTTTGTCTATTTTGCTTTCATACTTGTATGTTTTATTTTTAAATCTGTATACTTAAGTAGAATTGTGTATTGAATTTAGTAGCGAGATTAAGTAGGCGTTCTATGATAAAGAGCGATTTAGGTAAAAACAGAATTTTTGAATAAAGTACCTGAGTAATATGTTATATAATATCAAAATCAACACGTATGATGTACATAAGATAGGTATATCATATTTAACAATTTGGTAGCTTATTTTTTCATAGAATAGATAAGGAACGGAAATCAATAATGATTTAAAACTTTTTATAGATTCATGGGAAATAAATTGTTTTTTTTTTGTGATTGTAATAATAATGGTTGGTAGTGAGTAGCTATGCAAAAAACTATTCTTAACCATTCTCAATAGTGTTAAGAGATGTACTCCTGTGATAAATAATCAGTCTATCCAGTTTTTTTGCTTAACATAAATCGATATTCAATAATTTCTCCATAGAAGAAATTGTCATTTCTCGATATTTGGTTCGCAAAAATTGCATAAATTGTTAATAGCGGGCGGTAGTGACAATCCGACTGATTGACTGTATTGTTTGTTTCTCTGCAAATCTCATCTGTGTTTTTGCAATTACTACCAAAACTATTTTTGTCGGTAAGATTTTTTTTGATCTTTTACGTTTATCGGTAAGGTTTGCGATTATCACAACGAATCCCTATATTACCGCGAGTTACCACGTAGCTATCTAAAACCTGTCTGTCTATGTGTCGATAGTGCTTTGATGAGGGCTGCTTGGAGCACATCGTTCGGGAAACTCCTATGGTACTGCGTAGATATATTAGGCTAATCACAATTATTTTTGTTAGATCTTGAATATTCTTAACAAGCTTTTGTTTACTCATGGCTTAGACTTTATATCTTTTGTTAGTACGGGTCTTTTTCATTGATTATTTGGCAAGTTTTTTTAATAAACCTATTAGCTAGATAGCAAAACTTATCTACACTAATATTATAAAGAGGAAAACTTTGTTTGTTTGTTTGGTTGTAATGAATAGGCTCAAAAACTACTGGACCGATTTTAAAAATTCTTTCACCATTCGAAAGCTACATTATCCACGAGTAACATAGGCTATATTTTATATGAAATACATTTGATAAATAGATTTTGAGGCAGTGCAAAGTTTGCCGGGTCAGCTAGTCTTGTATAAACTGAGTACGGCAAGTTGAGGTTTCAAAATTCTAGATCTGATTTTTAAAGTAAGTTCAGTTACGACACCAATTGTTATAATTTTGTAATACTCGTATAAAACATACCTACTTAATTTGAAAAAGAACGAGATAAAGTTTTGTTCATTTATATGACCATATTTACGAGTTTGGCTTTTCACTATTGGCCTTATCCGGAACCTCAGATTCATTCAGTGCTATGGAGAGAGCTGCGCTTGGTATTTCGCTACGTGACAAAATCCGTAATTACGAGATCCGTAGCCGAACAAAAGTTACCGTCAAAAGCTCTGTAAATTCCTGGCTAAAGTGGCAATGAGTTAGCTACATCGACTGAAATACCTACTGACAACCGATGGAAAAGAACAATACTTGAGTGGCCGCGCTTAGGAAAAAGGACCTACGTCTTTGACCAGGTGGATTGACTATCTGAAGAAGATAGAAGGAACCACTTGATTCAAGAAGCACAGAAGCCGGCTTGAGAAGTGCCAATAAGTAAGGTTTATCAGCAGGTTTATTTTAACCCCCCAAAAATATGGATGGATAAGTTAAGCACATGCCATTTATTTTGAAATTACAGTGCGATACTTCTATTTAATGTATGTATATACGTATATATAGGCACCCAAAATGTATGTACCGGGTATGTTTCAAATAATAACTATTAGATAATAACGTACCTGGAGACTATTGTCATTGTTAAATTACGTAGGCGCCGAAAATTTTAATTTTAACGTAGTAAAGCACATTGTAGATTGTGGCTTAAAAGTATATTTTTAAATAGCAACGCTTTTATACATCGTAATATATACCTAGGTACGAGTCTTTTATAATCCATACAATTTCACACTTGGCTAACTTATAAATTGTTATTTTTAATATTATTCAAAATGACAATTTTCCGTAACACATTCCTACTTAGGCACGGTATAAGTAGACGTTTTAATGCAATTTGATCACGTTCGTATTTGCCAGTAATATACTTAAGTATATAAGCTTCAAGCACACTTCGGATTAACGTATTTGCAATTCATGAATTGTAAATACTAAATCGTGTTACAGAAAGTACATTTAAATGTAGGTATTTTGTAGTAGGTACCGAGTCAGTAACGGAAGATATAAATCTGTTTTCAGAAAAACTACAAACGGAATTTTACCTTGTATGGAGCGCGGGCTATGTGGTCAAAATGCCACGAGGTCGATTAAAACAAAGTATGCAACTTTACAAAACTGCAAACAATTTTGCAATTATTGCATTGATAGCTTTTTCTAGTTTATTATTGCTTTTGTTTAGCTTCGATATTTTCTCATAATTTGGATTAACGAATACCGAGAATTCTGTTAATACCTTTGCAAATGTTTACAATATCTTTTTGTTTTTACCATGAAAACTTGAATTGTCTTCTTGCATATGTTTAAGTAAAGGGTATGTAGTTAATAATGAATAAAATATTATCTGTTCGTACAAAATGTTGTCATCATATTTTATCTCTTAGGTACGTACTACCTAATGTCTACATGTGTAAGGAAATCCAGTTTTCACGCCCTTTATATCGGATAATTCTTAAAATTTGAATAAAATGAATGACGAGAATTAATGCTACTGTTTTAAAAGCACGGGGTGAAAGTTAAACTGACTTAATTAATTTTGTATAAAGAAAATAGGTATAAAATATCTGGCATCCTATATAGCGAAGAAGTCACTTCTGACTATGTAAAACCTTTTGACTCTATCATCAATTTGCTTAGTACTTACCTTCCACTTTATTATTTACTATAAATTTATAAAAGGGTTTCATTGATGGTTAAAACGGACCCATGATTATATGGTAAAGCTCGCATATCGACGACGAATTGGCAATAACGCGTAACTCAAAAAACGCTACTTTACCTAAAAAGAAACGCTACTTTAAAAAGACATAGAATATATTGCCACACTTTAATATTTTGCTCAATTTTGAACCTAAGGACCTGGTATCTTAAGGTCGACCTGTGATACATCATTTTAAGTTCAAATATGCAAAAATCGTTTTTTCGTAAATAATTGAGATAAGAGTTATTGCTACTACATCGTCGATATGTGTCTCTATTATTGAGAAAATGGGACCGCTACTGGAGTGCTGCAACTGCATTAGAAGCACAAAGTTTTGTCCTCCGTAAGCCAAATCGACCGCAAGAACTCTGAGAACGTAAGCTGAGGCGCAGAAAATGCTAGTGTAAATATAAATCCGTTCTCACGTCATAAGGCGTGAGGAGCGAACATTATGCCATTATATCACTGCACAAATATACAACAGCATAGCCGCGAGGGACGCGAACCACTCGGCCGTGTGTCTAGGCTCAGTTATATTTCGAAGAATTCCATTTGTTTTCATATTTTATTTACGATCATATTCAAAGAAGACGTTGCTTTGTTTTTCCTCGTGAAATCGTTGCCCGTATACCTCGTCTCATATTTTATGTGAAACTGAACAGTTGAATTTGACAGGCTGTTAAATTAATAGATCCACATCGAATAATTCGGAAAATATTGTTCATTTTCCACGTAGGAATTCAATGTTTAAATTCATCTATTTTAACTTGTTACGTAAAACTTGACTAAGCGGTTTGCCATTAAATTAAAAATAAGCAAATGTTACAATACTTACCTTACTTACTTGTTACCCATATAATAATGAAACTTCAGTGTCTTCCGTTAAAATGTTATATTTCATGACGTGTCTCTTCACCCAGACAAAAAATCTTAATAAACATAGCTTTGTATATCTATAAAGATGTATTCTCAGACTTTTCTCTCGCGTGAGCGTGACATTTGGACAGCTCATACCATATCTTTGTCAGCTTTTATATGTATCTCGTTGTTTGGTCACAAAAAGGGTGCATGTGTATGATCTTAAATATATATGTTTATATTAATACCAATAGTTAATGATCAATAAATCACTTACTTTTGGGCACAACTTTGTGAGCTTTGTAAACTTTACATATCTCGCAATCTCTACTAGTAGAGCAGAAAATGATTTATCTCTATCATCCAAAATACATCAAATTACCAGATGTAAATAATGTAAATTTGAGCTCGTACCTCTTCCGTGAAAAGCTTAAAATGTATTCATTTGGTTCATACATGTCTCTAGGATATTCATAGTTTTCATAAAACTACTACATGGTTAAATGCTTAAATCGGTTTTGCGTTATAATAACTGTATTATGAGCTGATGTTTTCTGGTTTTACGGGTGTGGTAAAGGGCTCTCATACGAGCTGTTGCAACAAGCAAGGCATTTGTGGTCAATCTCAGGTAGGATTATAGTTCTATCTGGTGAATTTTGATGTTGATTACAGATCTACGGCCGGCTGCAGCCACATAACTTCAGGTAAAGTGTAGATATGTTCGTTTAATTCTACTTCTACATTATATAAAAAAAGCCAAGACCCACCTATTGTCTGTTTAGTATAAAGATAATAACGCTAATGTCTTATGTAGGTAACGTAATGGAACTTTCAGTTTTGTAAGGAAATTTTATAGGAAAATTACCTGTATTATGCTTTCAGCAATTCTGGAAATTGCTTGAAGGCTATAGACGATTTTGTTTGGTTCGGTTTCTACCTACACCCCGAAGCCCATTTTCGCTGAATAGATTGAACGTTGATTAAATTTAAATGCAAGTCATTGTACCTTTACCTTTGCGTTGGCAGCCAATTGATCGCCATATTTTGAATCGTAACTTTTTATTTAGCACCATCCAAATTAATGGTTCGTTTGCGCATTTAAACGGTTCGTAAATATTACGTAACTTACACTGAAGAATGGTGTGCATAAAATTACGAAAATGAAAATAGTTATAGTAACGTCGCTCGGGTTATAATTTTAATAAATTATTAATAAGTTTGTGCGAATAGTGAATTGTAATTATAAATTATATATGATATGTCATTATGACTTTTTATCATATGAATTGCATGTTTGATTGACACATGAAAAAGCTTAACTCGGCGTGCATTATTTGTGAAGTAATTTATCGGTCTATGTCGACTAAAAGGCTCGAGTTGGGCAATGATTACTTTAGTTGATGTAATATTTGGCTGCACATATAAATGGAGATTATTTTTTACTGTTACAATTTATTTGTTTAACGTTTAATGTAACGAAAAATCTAGAAATTACACTTATAACTATACGTTTACATTTACTTACTTTTAGCTTTACCACTGATGACTAACTTACAACAATACAACCTACCAAAACCTTAAATCACAATTCATAAGTAAAGTCTCAAAATGATAAAATAAGGTTTCACCATGTGGGGAGCATACTATCAGTACGAATCAAGATGTGAAATATGAAAGCCGGCATGTAATACCTTGCAATAAATGCGTAGCGGTTCATATAAAAGCGTAGAGAAAAGCTCTACTGTGCAATAAACCTGGGTAACCATGTTTTTATAAAAAATAATTAGGTCGTTATTGCCGTAATGATATGTATTCAAATACTATTTTACTATCTCAGTTTAGTTAAGTAGTGCTTACTAAATGGTCTTACCAATAATAATTAATAATTAATGAAAAGACAACTAAGATACTATTTTTAGGGCTATCTAAAGACATTCTATATAAAATCTTTCATTTTGACGCCAAAAACACACTTGCATATGCAGCCTAATGCGCACAACTGTTGATATAAGCATAAGCGAATAGAGGAAACAGAGGAAACCTTTCATACATTATACTGAACATGCTCAAGTATACAATAATTTGTAGAAGGTACTCAGTTTACTTAAATATAAAGAAAAGTTTTAAATATTTAAATTTTAATTTGATCTTTTATATTACTTTTATTCCAATGTATGTTTAAAAAGGTACACAAATATAAATGAAGCTTATTTAGGTATTGTAGATATTAAAAATTTTATGTTAAAGTCTAGAAGTATAAAATATTCAAACGAAAGTTGAAATAACTTTATTAAGTCTTCTTCTTTGTTGGTACTCTCTTGACAGGGCGGTTGTGGTTATCATGTTCCTTTTCTTTTCTGAGCGCCTCATGTAGCTCGCCTCATAATGTCTTACCATGTGTCGTAATATCGCCATTTCTCATAATAAATACTGCATTTAAATATATTGTCACATAAATAAGATATTGTTATTTACATTTCGGTATCTAATTAAAGCGTATTTGAAGAGCTATAACTTCAAATCTATTGACGGGCTGTTGAGATAAGGAAGAATGCAGTTCACGAAAGTTTGTGCAATATCGGTGCTAGTTAGGGCCTCCAGTTTGTCTGGATTCGCGCCAAGCCAGCCAGCTTGGGTAGCAATAGAATGACGAGCAAATCCCCGGTCAACGGTATTCGGTAACGGATTTAATTAGGTCAAGGTAATTTTTAGTTAATAACTAGACTGAAAGTGATAGCACTCGATTTCAATTACCGGTTAAATATTTCTAATGGTTTTTAGTATCTATTTTATTGAATTACTAAATTATGTACTAAGAGCTTAGGTAAATAAATAAACTGGTATGAAATGGATACTGAAGCAAATCTGCAACGTTGTATGAAAAGGTACACTATATTTTAAATATTTTTAATGCTTTAAAGGTTTTTTTTTCAGGTTTAATAGCTATAGATGAAGTACTTATAATACGTGCATATATTTCATATAATAATCCTGTCCGTTCGCCAGTGCGAACCGGTACTTCACAACATCTTTTGCTCTATAAAATATAGGTTGAACCCCGTAGCCTCCGTAGGGATATAAGACACCATACGATATCTATTTCACCACTAGTCTAAGGATCACCACTAGTGTAAGGTCACTAAAATCGGGTGGTGCCTGGCCCCACGGCTCTCTAAATAAGTATTCAGAGATATTATCCGTCCTAGAGATTTATTTTATCTTTAAAAATAACTAGTAGTTTATTTACTTTAATTAACTTAAAACCCCTATTATTTAATTAAATATTTGTTCAATGAAAATATTTTTTGAGATATGTATTTTTGGGTTTCCGCTACCCATAAATAACTTAGTTTTATCCTTATTTTTTGGGTATATATAATACAATTTATTGCTTAAATGTCATCACTCTACAGGCGGTTAATCGACTCTATAAATAACTAAAGGCTGGCGCTTATTACTCACACATACAAGTAACCACATTATCTAACTCGAAGGATAACAACCAAAGGATATCTTGAAATAGGAATTTAATATTTTTATTTTCTAAAATTCGATGTATATTTATTTGAATGGATTTTCTTTCAGTTAATTTTGAGTGGATTTTATGTTTTAATTAATTGTTAAATTCGCTCTACTATTTGATCAAATAAGGTTATATGAAAGTGTAGTCTCGCTTTATCATAATTAAGCTCCTTTACAAAGAGCTCCAAACAATATTTTCATTAATTAAAATATACACTCTATTTACAAATTAATAACTCGCGGTCTGTAAAATGAATTTCATCATTTTTATTTTTAATTATTTCACATGATATGATGATGTACATACATAAGCGCCCATTATGTTAGTCCTTGGGAATAGCAATATACATGTATCTGTAAACGGTTTTAGGTTAAACCTTGCTTTATATGGAGTTGGTTACAGATATCCATGGGCGGTAGTGGTGACTTACCATCAGATCGACTGTATGCTCGTTTGCTACTTCGATCTAATAAAAAAAACTCAGTTCAAGCTCTATGATGAAACATTATTTGTTCCAACACAAACCGAAAAAGCCAGGTGTCGACAAACAATATATTGTTATCTACCTACACCTTCCAACATTGTTTGGTATACTCGCACGTAAATATAGGTTATTTTGTATTATAAGGGTAGGTGTAAGATTACAGTAACACGCGATGCGAGGAACTTATTATTAAAAGAGCTTTACAACTTTCCGTCATTATTTCCCAATACGAGGAAAAGTTCACGAGGGTACTCATCGGAGGCTTTGTTGTTTGCTGTTGTTATTATTTTTGTCTGCAGTCAATTGTGATCGGAATGGCATGATCTGTTTATTTACAAAATCCACAGCTTATTTTGGGTTTATGAATACATACTTATGTTACATAATGTTTTACTAAAAGCAAATGAGGAATTTACATTTTTTGTAAAGAATAAAGATACTTATAATGCAGTCTCTAAATATGTCGATAACTGTGTCGGTACGTGAATGTGTGTTTGCTTGCGTGCATGATACAAAGATGAATGATACAAAGAAAAAAAATATGAAGAATTGAACATGTAATACTTAAGTATGAAAATATTTAAGTATGTGTAATATACATATTAATATTTTATACTTTTCAATATATTAATCACGTTTAAATATTTCTCAACTGTTGTAAAAGCAATATCATTTATTGTAGTTATTATGCAAGCATGATTTATGTTAGCAATTATGATCAAGAAGTGCGGTTGAACATATGTAGTTTATAGTACATAGTTATCTTACCAATTGTAACACTGATGAAATGATTAATCGATGCTTAGTCATTAGTGACGCAATAAATAATTTTGCACCCTCTATTCGTTTATTACAAACGCAATTAACGGACGATTTAGAGCAATGATCGTTTATCATAAAATATTTACGTTTCAACTGATTCAGTGGTAGTTATTCCATTTTATTCACGAATTCTTTAAAATGTATATTTGTAGGTTACGTCATTTATGGTTTGTTTATAAACTTCAAGTATTTCTTCTAAAACTCTTCTGTAAACTTAATCAAATTATACGTTTATTTATTACCTTTTGAACCGTATTTATAAATAGCTACTTAAGGATTTTTTTATTATCTAGTTTTTTATATTTTGATCTTATATTTACTTTTTTGTTTTTTTTTGTTGTGTTTCTAGATAACTGTGCTATCTAATAGAAAGTCTTTGCTTCAATATATAACCTATCAAGGAATACATTATTCATAATCACTTTGAGCTTTACTCACGGTCTATTCTTTGTTCTAGTTTGATTGTGATGGTTTTTTGTAATCAAGAATATCAACATGTCTATGGTAGAGTTTAAAAGATTTTCACTCAATTTGTGGTTAACATAAGTTCATGTGCATTCACGTGTGTACAAAAAAGTATTGGTGTTGCTTTCGTGAACTGGGAGTAGTCCGTTTGTGTATTTATTATTAGGTAATACCAATTAACAATATGTATATTCTTGGGTACACAAGTTGTAGTTTCGAGGTTCCTACTGTTTCTGTCTTCAGATAACTTTTAACAGCGCTTGTTGGTAAACTTGTCTATATTAACTGTAACGTGATACACATAATATGAACAGAAACTATTCATAGACCAATTCAAAACTAGTAACTAATTTAATTGTTGTGTAACACTTAACACTTAAACATGTTTAACATATTAAACTTAAACATGCTAACGTTGTAATATTGTAAATATCAAAATGCGTGGTTGCTTGACCCGTATACTATATTTACTGTTTATTAAAAATAAAATGGGTTTTTAACAGTAAAACAATATTTTTTGACGAATATTTTCATAATGGTAATATATTTTAAAATAAGACTTCGACATATTTTAGTGGAAATTCTTGATGAGTTCTATATTTAACGACCAAATAGGTACCACGTCTGCCGCCCGGAGTGTTCCAGGTACGATCTCCAACGGTTGTTTGTAAAATATTTAAATAAATAATTGAGATATCAGTATGGATTATACGTTTCGTCTTCTGTGTATTTGTTTATCTGTGTTAACCACCTCATTGAGACCTGAATAGGATCTAATTCACTATACCTAGCTAATTAATATACAATCAAAGAAGGGCTAAAATAGAAAGGTGAAGTATGTGTCGTTATAAGCACTGAAATAGTAAAGTTACCTATTTAGCACGCAGAGCTCCGTTGAAAGGCGTAAATATGCTCGACACTTCGATAACAAATGCATGAAAAAGAAAAACGCAAACTTTCTTTGAGTGTCTCGACGATTGAATGGATTCGGGTCAAGGGTGGCGTTTAAGCTGATATTATAGAACGATTTGCGAGTCCTAGTCCGGCCTGTAATAGTTAAGATCACGCGAACTCTAATTGTTTGCCTTCGATTATACTATGTTCGATTCGTGCTTCTTAACTATATAGAAAATCTTTTGTAGAACCATGTCCATATTCTTGTTTTTCATGCTGACATGAAAAATGGTCGGAAGATTAGATTGTACCTACAAGTTGATTAAATTTATATAGGTCCTAGAAGTAATGGTCGTTCACGTTTACGATTTAATGATTGGATGTGTTAAACAACTCATTCAAATAAAATACTTTTTAAATGGTTGTTAGTACCTTTTAAATACCCTATTACATTTTACTCTTATTTCTGTCCTATTTGGTGGATAATCTAAATGTAAATCATTATGATAACGTATGGTTAAGACAGTAATTGTTGAGATGTGATTAGTAAAGTTAAAATAAACAATAATACATGTAATTGCTTGTCAATGTGGGCGGTAGACGAAATAAGTTTGAGAACCCGAGACAAGCGGAATTTTAGAGAGGTAATGTAATGTAAGCTTAATAATTAGGTAATATCGCTCCCAAAGTTTCTTGATTCTATCAAATTTAATAAAATATAATATTCACGCCTCGTTGAAACATTATATAACAAGGCTGGGGCTTACACGTGTACATGTTCATGTAGGTGAAACACATTAAACGGTGTTCTAACTAAGGAGCGCTTCTACGCGGAAACGCTCTTGATTTTCTCGTCTTAGTTTTCTTAATCATATAACTATTATACAAATAATTCTATTACTTTACCAGTTTACTGAATGTTTAAATCTAAATATATAAATCAAAGGTGACTCACTGACATAGTGATCTATGAACGCACAGCCCAAACCCCTTGAAGGATCGGGCTGAAATTTGGCATGCAGGTAGATGTTATGGCGTAGGCATCCGCTAATAAAGGATTTTCATCAATTCTACCCCCAAGGGGATAAAATAGGGCATGAAAGTTTGTATAAATCTTCTTAGTTAATAATATTACTTCGTAACGAGAGCGAAGCCGCAGGCAAAAGCTTGTGAACTATATTATTGAAAATTATACGAAACTTTATTGTACTGAGCTATATTATTATTGAAAAGCTCCAGCTGTTACTGTTTGGTTATCGCTGTAAGTAATAAGGCCTTGTCTTTTTTGGGATCTCCAGTTAGAGTTTCATGTAGGGTTGCATTCACTGTGAAGCTCTTATAGTTATTAACTTAAATTACTATACTGGACGATAAGATATTTTGATCTATGTAAAATATACTTACTAGATATTACTTACAAAATCCAAAACCATTTTTTATTTCCTTACTTTGATTTTTGCAAAGAAAAAGTAAAAATGCCTTAGTAAAATAATATAAAAAAATTAAACTAATATCTTAACTATAGTAAGACTCTATATTACCTGAGCGTTGCGTGCTACTTTTCTAGCTGTGAATGAAATGACTCTACTTCCGCCTTTTCCTTTCCAGCGGTAATATGAGGGAAGCGAGGGCACCGGCTCTATTCTATGTTATTGTATAGATAACTTAAAGAGTAGCAATTAAGTTTTAATTGATAAATTATATTAAAGTATATTACATATATTTTTATACATTTGGACCAGCAACGATCTTACAGTCCACCTGATGACCAACTTCATATAAACCAGGATCTTCTGAAGTTGAAGGTGGTAGAGCCCTATGTGGTTCGACGGCACCACCACCATACCAATTTTTGCCTAATAACGGCAGTGTTAAACGCTTCTGTGTTCTGGTTTGAAGGGTGTGGTAAGGGAGACATACTTTTCCGAGGCGTTCCAGCTTAGTCTTAAGGGGTAGTGGCGCATTTGTGGCCGACGTCAGGTCGTATCTAATCCAATGTGGGGTTACTTACCATCAGGTGGACTAAATGTACAAACAAATATGCATTCCCTCTCCTAGGACTAATATGCTCACCTCAGAAGTAAGTCCATCAGCATTCAAACGTTTCCAATGAAATGTAAAATTGTTTCCCGCTAAAAAAGTTATAAAAGTACACTTAAAAAAATAATCATTTTGGTAAATGAAACCAATAATGTATACTGTTAATCAGGTTCTACTGAATTTCAGCGCTACTGGGTGCACTCATCATCATCAACCCATTACTGTCCCACTGCTGGGCACGGGTCTCCTCTCAGAATGAGAAGGATTAGGCCATAGTCCACCGCGCTGGCCAAGTGCGTATTGGTAGACTTCACATACCTTTGACATTTTTTTTTTTTTTTTATA
The DNA here is from genome assembly GCF_041222505.1 of Epargyreus clarus. Lineage (NCBI taxonomy): Eukaryota > Metazoa > Arthropoda > Insecta > Lepidoptera > Hesperiidae > Epargyreus > Epargyreus clarus. The sequence continues at coordinate 9,741,986 of NW_027332233.1, forward strand.
AATTTCTCAGGTATGCAGGTTTCCTCACGATGTTTTCCTTCACCGTTTAAGCAAGTGATAATTAATTTTTAATACGCACATAAATTTGAAAATCAGAGGTGCGTGCCTGGGATTTGAACCTCGGACCCCTCGATCGAGAGGCCGAGTTTCTTAACCACTAGGCTATCACTGCTGACCGACTGAAAATTATTGCTTTTCATATCTGGCGATGACGCTTTTCATGGTTATTTGTACTTTGCTTTGCTATAGTATTTTTTAATCTGTTGCCATTTTAATACTTAATTGTAATACAATGGCCTACAATAATGGCCTAATAATATGGCCTACATCCCTCTTTTCCTGAAACGAGATCCGTGCCCAGCAGTGGGACAGTTTTTTTTATCACTGCTGGGCGTTCATTAGGGTGTAAAGATTTTTTATAAGATTTATATTGCAAACGAACATGAAGTCTATTTGATGGTTTGTGGTGACTGTCGCCCATAGGGATCTATAACCAACTGTATACAGAAATGGGTTTTTACCTAAGTGGATCACACATGCGTTATCTCTCCTAACTGTCGCTTCAAACGTAAGTCAGAAAGCCTTCAAAACCTTCCACTGAAACGGGTAATGAACACAGCTTCACGCAAGTAATGGGTGTGCCAATGATGTAGATCTCTGGTCAAACCATACTGGTTGTAATTCCTGTGTAATATTAAAAAATAGTCCCTTCAAGGTAAATAATGATCTTTGTTTTTATGTTAAATCCACCTAACAGAAATAAGAAAAGAGCGTTAATTAAGTAGGCATTGTATTCATCGGAATAACTGATAGAATGAATTATACCATTTAATAGAATTTTATAGACAATGCTACGAGCTACGAGACTGTTTCCGTAGCTGTAGCACGTGTAAACGTATGCGAATCTACCTACCTGTACCCTTACCAGGAGTTTTTACGTTTCGACAAATATGACTGTTTTGGTATTTGTTTACGTATTAGCCCATACTAATTCCAATCAGCGCCCCTAGCGGATTGTGTCAGAACTAGGAAATCGTATGGGCCAAAACGTAAACAAATACCAAAACAGTCATATTTCTCGAAACGTAAAAACTCCTGGTAAGGGTACTGGAAGTAGTAACGCATATTGCATGTGAAATACCAATTCAATTTTAATTGCATATTACTTAATATACTTAGTGTGCTATTTCAATTTCCCTTGCCTTGTTGCAGGCTTGTCGTAGACGAAGCATACTTCATAGTTTTTATCAAAAGATTTATTAAGGTTATAAGTTTTGCTTTTTTTTTCGTAGTTTATTTATGCCCGCTAGTAATCGTTCCGTCCGTTAGTAAAAGTTCGTGACTTTTGGAAATTCGAATTAAAAGTTCAGATTTTGTTGGCGTTTGCCTAACAAATGGTAAAACAAATGAACTTATATGATTGTTTACAATGGGTTTAAAATTTATTTATTTTTGTCCATTTTTACTTGAGTTAATACTTTCTAAAAATGCAGTTAAAATTCGTAATTTAATATTTATGACAATATATACCTGCATTTATATGATAGGTGTGATAGACAGACACATATTCTCGCAATTTACAACACTAAACGCATACAAATATCCCTTCTGACGTACTTCAAGTAAGAATTACGCCATTTTTGCAACTGATACGTGGCTCGATAAGCGAACATTTAGCCGTCTGCTATAGCTAATGTCTATCTACATAAAATTTGCACTGCTTCAGGTTGTTCAGGTCTAGGTCATAGCTTAGATACCGTTTTAGTCACGAATAGCATGAGTGCATTTAAAATTACATAGTTTTACAAGCGTACTAAATATATTTATAATAATTTAACAAGCCCACAATTTTGAATAATCTATATAGTTATATTTGTTACATTATAAATTTGTACGTGTAACTATTTATAAAATTAAATGTGGATAATACGTTACAGTACAATTAAATTAGGTGCGAAAATTAAATGATACATTTATTTTAGTACATAATTAAAAGTATGAACAATGAACATGTTGTGTAACATTTTCTATGGATATAAATTAGTATTTATTTAAAACTATTATAAAAATATACACCATAGCTTCATAACTGACAAATACAGGACTACATTTTAATTTACATCACTTTTAATATTGAAATTAAAGCTAACTTAATTATACCCATGCATGTTTTTGAATGCATTTCGAAAAAGACGCATGCAATGCTCGTGTCAACCCCGCCTATACGTGTACATACGATGCGAACACTGTAGTTTTTAGGTCGGCCCCTTTGAATCCACATTTTCCGACGACTGCTCTTAGAGTGTTTGTGAAAAACATGAAGTAGGTACGACATCAGACGGTAGTGTTAACTTATACTTCCTGTGACATTACCATAATTATCTACAGGCAGTTAAAAAGGATTTATATAGCGCTGTTATTTTGACTGAATTCTTTTAATAAAGGGAACAAATACTTACCTATGTAGGCTGTTAAATTATTAAAAATATCGATAAGCCCCTCCGATCACTAATAAGAACGTAAGCCCCAACTAAAACAAGTATCTTCTAAGTAATTCAAAATGAGTTTTGTAAGCTTAAGAATTTCTTTTACCTTCTCCATGACGACGATATCTTATGAGGAGACGGACTCTGTAAACTGTTATTGACAATAACCGCTCCACATAACGAAAAATATTGCCCTTGTTTTATTTATTTAGGAATATTACTATACCGACGATGTTTTAAAGTAAGATATTACTTATATAACTGTTGTATGATAAATTATTTTATTTTATTTCCTATATACATAGAGACCTAGTACTGAAACTAAACATTGTATTAACTATATTAAGTTTTATCGTGCCTACACAAGAAGTAAAAGCTATTTAAACTGTTAACAAGCTTAATTAATTCATCTAGTAAAAATTACCCACTACATAAGCCTACCTTGACACATAATTTTATTTATACGATTTATACTTTAAGAGATGTACGCTATGTTCAACATATAAGTATAATTGAAATGTAGAGTAGTTAAAACTGTTATACTCAATGTTGATGTGATAAAGTATTTATATTTAAAACTCTATTAAAACATTAAGCCAGTTTACGCGATAATACTTATAATTATAAAAATATTGCTTATGTCTGGAGTCTGGTATAAAGATTCTTGGCTGCTTTTGCTTTTGTAATTTTGTAATTTTAATGCGTCTTTAAATTCGATAAACCCTAAACTCTGGCTTTCCGTACGAGATATAATTTAGATACGGCAATGTTTTGATAGGCAGCGACGTAATCGTGTTCCTCTGTTGTTTTATTTTCTTATCTTTATAATTTTATTTTGATTAAAACAGTTAAAAGCTTCATAATAGTGACCTCGTACTTAATTCTTAGACTAGTTATATTGACTAGCGTTCGCTCAGTCAGCAAAATTAGATCATAATCATAAATATTTTTTATATTGATAAGACTAAAACTACCGAACAAAAATTAAGAAAATAAAACGGCTTATTTTAGTAAGTTCTTTTTTTAAATTCTTGACAAATAAAACATTTTCAGAGAAAATTTACGAATAAATAACTAATACTGCGTAATTTACGTAATAAATAAATAATTATTTCAAATATTTTAGCATTATTTTAGGGATATTTTAGCACGGACACGTGGCAAAACTTTTTTACGCAACTATTTCTATTCTCCAAACTGGGTACATTTTCTTGTTAGGAGTGAATAATCTTTACTAATCTATGCTATCTACGAAAAAAATGCCATCTCCGTTATCTTTTTTAAAAGCTTCTATCATAGCGTCACTGGCGCGTGGTGTGAGCTTTCTTCCCTATTTCGTGGGTGTTAGAATTATTAGTTATGCAACTTCCGGCGTGAGCATTTTCTGATATGCCAAACATTCGTAACAGTACCCTCATTTTTTTACAACGTCACAAAGTTTTATTAACTTGCTTTGCGTCATTTGTTCGGGTGGAATTTTGTAAATAATTTTTCACTACTTTCCCGATGAGCCAGACACTTTCGGTTGAAAGTGTCTGGCTCATCGGGAAAGTATATGGTTATATACAAGATTCCGATGAGCAACTTGACATTGGCAAAATGGTCATAAGACCTAGAAGCCATCGCAAAACCAAAAAAAAAAAGATTCCGATGAAAATATTGAAAATAAAAATTAAATATTTTTTTAATGTGCGTGAATGGCAAAATCCCAAACGAAAAGCCTGAAAACGAAAACTGAATAATTATATTTTAAAATATCGATTTCCCTAGCCGGTAATCGAAAAAGTTCATTTTGAAAAGATAAACGTCCTGTATTTTACACCGTGTGATAGTGTGAATCTAAATCAAACGAGTAATTTTAACAAAAACATTTTTTTCATATTCGGAAAACTAAAAATTATTTTTCGCAAAAATTTTATTTTCATGATACTTGCCACGTTTTAATAACGAACTAAAACATAGAAAATTAATTTAAATGAAAAGCATGGGACGCAAACGATATACAATAGTTATAACTCCCACTCAGTTCACATTATTTGCAGGAAAGGTTTTATATAATGTTTACAATGCATCATTTTTGTGTCGAATGCGCCACACTTTAATTAAATTAATTTTCTATATTTAGTCTGTTATAATGTGTAATAAGCACTAAATACATAAAAATGTAACTATAATTAATTTTTACTAAGTAAGGGTTTTTATACACTACGTTGGTAACATGGACAATGAAGACAAACGGAATGGCTTATGTCCTCATGACCGGAGCGACATGTCACGTTACGAGCATGGGTAGAGCTAAGCACGATTTATATTAAATAATCCTTTGGAAATGGATGATACTATTGTACTAAAGAAACACCTTCATCAGACTTATTTCTAGTCATTTACATATGTTTTCAGGGTTTAGTAATTTGTATTTAATAATAAAAGTAAAAAAAAATAAACGTTTCTGAATTACAAAATCGTCATAAATGTACAAAAATAAATAATAGTTAAGAAAAGACTAAAAAGCACGCTTTTATTGCTAATCGAACTAAAAAGTAGAAAATATTTTTTGGGTTGCTTGATATTTTAAATGTTACAATCATTCTATTGGATATCTATGAGAGAATAGATATGAACCGCCGTAAAATGCACCCACGTTTTTAACTCTGAATTGAATTATTATTTTGAAAACTTAAATTTTATTAAAATTTTATTTTGAGGCGATTCATTATGATTGTTGTTCAATGTTCTACTACTGTAATATTAAACTCTTTGTCATTAAAAATATTTTCTAGTTTTTAGTTTAGCAATAAAAGCGTGTTTTTTAGTTTTTTAAATCCTTTATTTAGTTTTAATTTTATAGTCTGTGACAAACTCATAAATTGGGGAATTAATTAATCTAATAAGGATAATGGGACACTGTTATTGTTATTGCATTGTCATCGGTCCTTGATACGTGTGCAAAATTTAAAAAGTTGTGGAAATTGGTGAAAATTGAGCTCAAAGATTCCGTTACATACATACATACATAGTTCCATTCATAGATACAACCCAAGCTAATGAAAGCGTGTTTAAAAAAATAATACGTAAATTGTCTATGGACAGCAGATAAATAATAAAAAAGAAAGCACGAAAGATTCCTGCTTTTATATTCTATAAGGTAAAAAATAACTAACGACTACATGGAACTGAAATGACGCGCCGAATGACCTATATTAAAATGATAGTAGAGTTTTTTCGCTACTCATGTACAGATATGATATACATAAAATCTATAAATTCAAAATGGCTGCCGCAAGCTTACCTATTTAGTATATAGATATATAATAATATGAATTTATTTTTAACTTTGTATACGGGAACAATCTAGAAAAATAAATAATATTTTTTCCGTATTTGCTTTTCTCTTTAGCCTATTGACAAACGATTTTAGTAAGGATAGCTCAGTTGATATGGTCTGATTTAGAGTCATGGTTAAAACATATGTAGTTGGCGTTACCAGCGGTCCTCGCCCTCATATCTACCTACTCGTCACACTTGAAAGAAAGCGGTCAACATTTCTAAGAGACAGGTACTTAGATAAACGTTGGGCTATTTCTCTACTACATTTATTTATATTATTTAAAAGTAAAATACATCGTATTATTGAAAGTATTGTAACGTAGCATTATGATTTTTTGTAATGAATTATTAAATACTTATCTAATACATAAATACGGATTCGAAAATAATAACGATTTTGAAATATTCTCTGATTTTCTCTATTAAGGTTGAATGTATTATTTGCTTCAATATTATCGCATAGGTTATTCTAAGAAGTAGTTGTGGCACTTATAATTACGACCAAGTAAAAACAAATCATTCAGATTCGTATCAAATTATTCATTTAATATTCAAATTCAATAATTGCAATAATGAAATAATATTATTTGTTTGTACCAATACATGAAATGAATTTTACGTATTAATATGTCGTAAACTAAAATAAACAAATAAATGTATTTGCCTGCGAAACGTTCGCACATACATACCAATACTAGAATGATCTATAACTTTTCCCATCAAAATATTTATCAAAGAAACAATTCTAGACAGTTGTATTCGTTTTATAAATAAATGATAACTTTACTCTTATAGGAACATTTCGAGCCGAAATATTTATGGGTGTAGCTTAGCGGAGTTCACACAAGTCGATCAGTCAGTAGTTAAGTACCGCGTTCTTTGTAGGGATGGCAATCTGAGATCGATTAATCGAAGAATCGATATTTTGGGACAAAAATGCGATTTATTTTAGTAATGCACCGATTCAGTGAAGCGATCTTTCATCCTAGAAAATCGAAAGTCGATCTTTTCGAAGTTGGTTGAATATGTTATAGACATTTTTTTCTGATGGATTACAGATTACAGTATTTCAGTGCTGTCATCTTTTTGCACTTCGATTCAAATCGATTCAAGAATCGATCTTTTTCGGAAAGAATCGCATCCCTAGGTCTTTGCTGCTACATGACGGCCGCTATATTTCTCGAGACCAAGACGGGAGGCTTCCAAACCAATTAACAATTAAGTAGTGGGAAAATGAACACGGTTCTCTTCTTGTTTTGTACAAATGCGGGAATTTGTTTTCCTGTGAGGTTAGGTAGCAACTCATCAGTAGGTACCAATTTAATTATTTAGAAACGAATTTGCAACTATTATTTATATATAATATAGGAGAAGCAGACGAGCATGCAGTCCACCTAATGGTAAGTGGCTACTGCCGCCCGTGGACATCTGTAATCAACCCCAGATAGGATTAGATATTCCAACCTGAGGTCGGCCACAGATGCGCCGATCCTCCTGACGACTAACTGGAACACCTCGGAAAAGTATGTCTCCCTTACCACACCCTTCAAAACGGAACACAGCAGCGCCTAACACTGCTGTTATTAGGCAGAAATAGGTGTGGCGATGGTGCCGCCGGAGTCGAACCACAAAGGGTTCTACCACCTTCAAAGTAGTGAAAAGTTGCAATACTTATTTAAGTCTTTAGGATTAGAAACAAAATGAAAATGAATAATAAAAAATAAGAGTGTACGAATATACTAGTTAATACATCCCTATTCCCTACATTCTATACATTTCGCTACATTTAGATCGTAGGCTGAAGGGTTCTATTTCGACGGTCTTTTAGAAATAAATTATTAAATGGTAAGTACTTAGTACTTATGTTTAAGAATTCTGGCAAAATCATGTTGGAAATTAGAATCTTCGTTCATTCATGATAAGACATTCAGGTAAGACAGGCAAGTCTAAAATGCCTTAATAAGAGAGATTAAAATATCACACTCTTTTGCGTGCTAACAAACATTAGTTACTCTATAATTATAAGTATGTATATCAAGTATGTCAATTATTTATTTATTTATAATTATATTTTAAATTTACACTTGTTGTTATGTATTATGTAGGTAGATTTTTAACTATTATTTATTTGCACCCTACCTATTCTTATAATCATCCACTCTTTAACTCCTCACCCTAAGGTTGCCTGGAAGAAATCGCTGTCTTAGCGATAAGGCCGCCTTTTGTATCGTTCAATATTTGTATGTTTTTATTCTTGTATTCTATTGTTTTTGGGTACAATAAAGAATATTATTATGTTTTTGTATATATTTGTTTCCTCTGGATTTACCAGGATTTATGAAGTAACACGGGCTCAGCCAAGTGTTAATTCAGGTTAATAGTGTCGGGTGTGGTGTGTGTAATGTTATGTAAGGTGTCATTATCACTGTCTAATTGAAGAAATTTTCTGACTATTCGACATGTATTCAGTATTGCCGCTTTTTGTAACGCAAGATAAGTGAATTTTGGGAGATCTATTGCTTTAAGGCTGTGGAATAGTTGTTTTGGGATAACTCCGGTAGTCGAAACAACTATAGGGACTATAGTAACACTATTCATTTTCCATAATTTCTTTATTTCAACCTGTAATTCTGTATATTTTCTTATCTTTTCTACTATTGTTGACTGTAAATTATTTGTGTTAGGTACGGCAATATCTATTATGTATGTATGTTTATTTTTCTTGTCTACGAGAGTGATGTCAGGTCTGTTGTTATATATTGTATGGTCTGTAAGAACGGTGCGATCGTAGTATAATTTGTGAGTAGTGTTTTCTAATATTGCAGGAGGAGTATAAGTGTAGTATGGAGTATGTGGATTTTTATTAAGATTATATTTCATAGCAAGTTTTTGATGTATGATGTTTGTAAGTTGATTGTGTCTGTGAGTGTAGTCATTTTGTGTTAATGTTACGCAAGCACCTGTTATGTGTTGTATCGTTTCGGGCTTACTGAAACATTTTCTGCATAGGTCATTGGGAAGTGTGTTATCTTTTATTATATATTTCCTATAGTTCTTTGTACTTATAACCTGATCTTGGATAGCAATAATGAAACCTTCCGTTTCAGGGAACAATCCGGCTGATTCTAACCATTTATTTGATGCTTCTTTATCTATATGTGTTGATTCTAAATCGTGTAAATGCCTACCATGTAGTTCTTTCTCTCTCCATCTTCTATATTTGTCTTGATTATTTTTTATTGTATCTACTGGTTCTACGGTTTGGTCGCTTAAATTTAATGGTGTGAAGTTTTTATCTATTGTATTTATAGCTCCATGTAATGAATTATTATTTTTGTTAATAAAGAAATTCTTTAAATTTTCTATTTGTTTATTGTGTAGTTGGGTAATTTCTATCAAGCCTCTTCCTCCTTCTTTCCTCGATGTATTAACACGTTCTATTGCAGATTTTGGGTGATGATATCTATGTTGAGTAAGTATTGTTCTAGTTTTAATTTGTAACTGATGTAATTCTGTTTTACCCCATTTAATTATTCCAAATGAATATGTGAGCACGGGTATAGCATATGTATTTATTGCTTTAAATAAGTTCCTACTGGTGAGTTGCTGTTTACATACTGCTTGCAATCTTTTAAAATAATCTTTTTTTAGGTTGTCTTTAATTAATCTATATTCTATTACACGAGCCTGGCTGTAGCCTAAATATTTGTACAATTCGTTATTTTCCATTGCTGATATATATTGTTCGTCGTTTATTTTATATGCACCATGTATTAATTTCCCGTTTTTGATATTTAATTTACGGCATTTGTCTAGCCCCAAACTCATTTTTATGTCATTTGTGAATTTAGTAGTGATATCTAATAATTTGTTAATATTTGAATTTGTGTTAGAATATAGTTTAAGATCATCCATGTAGAGCAAATGTGTTATTTGGAATAAAGTTTGTCTATTGTTTTTAATATTAAATCCTAATTTAGAGTTGTTTAATTCCCGCGATAAAGGGTTTAGGGCTAAACAGAACCAAAGCGGGCTGAGCGAATCACCCTGGAATATTCCTCTATTTATTTCTATTTCTCCCGTTTCTATTAAAGTTGTATTTGTTTGTAAGTTAAGTGTTGTTCTCCAAGTTTGCATTACGTGTTTTAGAAAAAATACTATGGTGGGATGAACTTTGTAAATTTCGAGTACTTGAGTAAGCCAAGAATGTGGAATGCTATCAAAGGCCTTCTGATAATCTATATATGCAACATATAAATCCTTTTTGCTTTTTTGAACATGTTTTAATATTGTGGAGTCTATTATTAATTGTTCCTTGCATCCCATATGATGACGTCTGCAACCTTTTTGCTCCTCAGATAAAATATTGTATTCCTCTAAGTGTTTATAAATTCTGTTGGCGATGCATGAAGTTATAATTTTGTACAGAGTTGGTAGGCATGTGATGGGCCTGTATTGGGAGGGATCTTGTGTGGAAGTATTTTTCGGCAGTAAGAAAGTTTTACCTCTGCTTAAAAAATCTGGAAATATGCTATTACCCTGTATTATATCACTTATTTGTTCGGCTAGACAATCATGGAAAATGCCAAGTTTCTTTAACCAAAAATTGTGTATTCCATCTGGCCCTGGTGCCTTCCAATTATGACTTTTATTAAGAACAGTTTGTAATTCCTCCCGAGTGAATGTTTCAAAATTCATTTCTTCTACTTTCTCCGCTCTTACTTTTTCCCTTTGTATCCAATCAGCTTCTTTATTATGTTCCGTATTACATTCCCAAACACCAGCCCAGAATTGTTTAAGAGACTCTATATCTGGTGGATTTATTAACTTTTTATTACTTTCTCTCATTTTCCTGTAAAATTGTTTTTCATTTACTGTAAATAGTCTATTGCTTTCTTTCCTATTTTTTGCTTTTTTATACCTTGCTAATCTATGACTTTTAATAAGTAACTTTTGCTTTAATGTATCCAAATGTTCAGTAACTTTTTTATTGTCTTTCTCATATGAGCTATGTTTTTTTGATTTCGTTAAAATATCTTTAATTTTATTTATTAATTTTTTTGAAGTGTTACCCGATTTAAATTGCGTTAATCTGCCTATATCTTTTCTCAACTGTTCTATTTCCTGTTCCAAACGAATCTGCCATGCTGGTTTATATTCTGTGTTTTTTGATGTACGGTGTATTTTTATGTTTAAATGTTCTACTATAGTGATTGATGTACAATATATAAATGTGTGTGTGTCTGTGATATTATTTATTATACTTATTTTTGGTGGTAAAATGTTTTTATTGAATAACATTATTAAATATGATAAATATCGAGAAGGTTTTATTCTAGGAAGTGAAGGTCTTAAAATGGGATCAATGGTGCTATATTTTGTCAGATTAATTTGGAATTGTTGTTTTAAGGTTTCAATTAAAGCTAGTTCTTTCTCTGTGTTATTTACTGTTAAATGCTCTGGGTTAAAATCTGGGTTGCTTAGCAATGATTCAGGTAAAATATCGGGTGTTGCATTAAAAGTATCTGAGTTTGGACTAAATTGTGAAGTATTAACTTGATTTGTATTTACAGTTAGACGTTCGCTATTTTTTAGATTGTATTCCTTTTCTACCTCATACCTAATTTTGTTAATTTCTTCATCACTAAGTAATTTGTTTCGTATAATGACTCCTCTCTGAACTGATAATCTTTGTTGTGTAACATTTGTGTCTTGGTATTTTTGTAAGAACATGTCATGCATATGCTTCCTAAATGTAGTAAATTCTGTCTCAAGTTTCGTAGTTTGAAAATATGTGCGCATTATGAATATGTTTACATCTTTATCCCACTTCATGCGTACACGTGGTTTACCAGCCTTGGTGGTCGCGGGTTTCATTACCGTAGCTACCCTCGAAACAGTCTCGGCTGGCGGAGTTTCAGACAACTCCCTAGTGTCAACTGACGGTGACTGACTTGATTCAGATGTCTTAGTACCTACATTTCTACACCCTACGTCGTTTGATGATTTTTGACAAGCTCTGGAGAGCGATCGTAAATTATATTTATTTTGTGTTTGTGTGTTGTTCATTCCATAGCCGGCCCACTAGGGGCCATGAGTAAAGCTAGGGAACTAAACAGTCCGCCCCGGCAGAGCCCCGCATGCCGAGGTAAGGCTAGTTACTCTCCGAGGTCGCCAGGTTTCGGAGAGGGACCGTTTGGAACTGAGCACCCCCTCAGATACGCATCCATCGGCACGGTACCTGCACACGTGGGGATTGGGGTCGGGCTATTCGCCGGCCGCCAACAACAATTGCTGCTGGCCGCGCCGCCCAGGGTGCACCGGTCCGCTTACACGGACACTCGTGGAGGTTGCCCGACAAGCACCCCATATTATTATTATTATTATTGTATGCAATTAGGTATGTGTTGCACTTCCTAACCGGCATCACGCATGTCGCGATAAAATATTTCCTTTACTCATATAAAACGAAGAATAACATTTTATGGAAGTTGTATAAAATAGTGTCTATGTCACACTTTGTAGTATAATGGTAGGACGTAATAACGTTCCATTTTATTACCTACTTATATTTTATGCATGTAATATATTTTGTTTATACAAACATTATTATACAATTTATATTCTTTATGTAAAGTACGAGAAAACTTTACTGACCAGTTTGCATGAAAGGCGTAAGTTTTAGATTTGATTTTCATGAGTAGTTAGAGCTACGACGTAGCGAAGGCGTCGTAGGCTACTTACAGCTGATAAAATATTTATTAAGCTCTTAATTTACTCCTGCATTATAAAAAAATAAAGTGTTCATTGAAGGCATTGAGGATCATGAATTGTTCTTACTTCCTATTTACAGGCTTCGTTTGATTACACAATTATGAAATGAAATCTATTTTAGCAGTGACATATCTAAGTATTTTAGCGAAGCCAGATTAGACCATGCTTAGAGAGAAGCCGTGAACCGTTACAGAGCTTTTGCATTACAAGAAGTATAAGCACCTTAGAAAACCTTCATAACATGATTTAGACACTTGTGGTGCACTTTCATGACTGACGAGTCATGGAAGATTGCCACAATTAATCTTCGCTACCTATCGCCCGGTTTTCACAATCATTCTTACAGATTTTTGCCTACCAAAGATCGAAATGTGTCAATGTCTAGTATGGTGAAATTATTAAATTCCAGTCTTTGATAAACAAAACATTGGATGGATTGATTATTAATAACGGGCATAGTTAAATAACATAAACCATTGATACATTTTGTTTAAACTTAATTAATGTTCCAATTTTATCTACGTGCACAAAATGTAAATCTTAAAAGTAAATAGATATTACGATATAAAAAGACACTTTCATATCATTTTAACCACTAATAGGTATAAAAATGTAATATAAAACCTTACTACAATTTTCCAACACTGTTTTGTTAATAAAACCATGATATTGGTGCACGAGATGTTCGCGGCTTGCATAAGTCTTCTTTCTCTGTGGCGCAATGTAATAGCACTTTTATGAAATTTCATATTAAGGCACTAAAGCTCTGTCTAGTGGCTTCTGTGGTTTCTTCATTAATTATTCTAGTCAATAAAAGAATTCTCACTAATTAATTTAATGGTTTATATCTAGCAAAAGAGCGTTCCTTTTTGTTATAAATAATGTGAATAAAGAGACTGTCTACATAATGAAAACTAGTCACTGTCCCCTAAGGACATTCTTATAACACTAAAGGAGTCACAAATGCATTGTTAGCTTTGAAAAAGAATTCTATTTGTATCTTTTTGAAGAGGGTTCCAGGAATACTATGGAAGGATTGTTATATTTCTTACTCTTCTATAAGAACGAGATGGAGAACTTCTAAAATCCAGATGATTAGGAATTTCATTCGTTCATGAAAGATACGATGAAGAAAGTATCACGTAAGCACGAGGTCAAAACATTTTTTTTCTGCGGGTCAATCACCCTGTTGTAATCACCACAAATTGCATACTAGGCGTTTTTTCCTTCCGTAGGATTAAAGTTTCTTACCAATGGCAAGTCCTTGGGTATTAAAAATTCCTGCTGCTCTATTCGTGCAAAATCGGGTAGGCAAAAGTGTTTAGGAAACTATTACGTGTACAGAGCCTCCAAGAGCGAATAAAAACAGTAGCGTCGCTGACATAACTGAAATATATTTATTTGACGAAAATATACAAAGTAAAACTATTCATACGAAGGTTTTTATAGCTTTGAAATATTGTTCGACTCTTTGTGTTGTATAACGTTTATAACATACCTAAAGTATTTCTTTTACGTAAAATGTATGTACCTCAAAGACCTATAATAAGACTTTTATAAACATTTATTTATACTACGCTTCTATTAGCTTGACCTTTATTGATATCAATTGTTATGATTTATTTAATAATATAATTCCGAAAAGCAGAATTCGCTTAAAAATCATACAAAATACTCAATGCTTTAAAAACAGTAACATTAATTCTCGTCAATATAACGAATTATTTATTTATGAAATATTTTGTTAGTTCGGTTAAGTATAAAAGCGTGGTTTTAACTATTTTATATTTATACATATTTTGAAGTAGTTGAAACACTATTGGAAGATAAACCTTCGATAAAAGCAGGGTCGTGTTCGCCCGGGGTAGTAATGTCATCTCTAAACGGGTCACTGACTACTTTACGCATCAGTTGATTTGACACAATTTCTTATAGCTGTACACTAAATGTTAGATATGCTAAAATATTTGCATAAATAAAATGTATGTCTTATTCCCAATACATATCTATAGACATGATAATTTATCTATAAGTTGCACATATGTGGCGCGTCTCTGGTTGAAACGTAATCATTTTTGTAACTAAATAAAGTGCTGCAATAGATTTGATTTTTTTTCAATTAAAATTTAATTTAAAAGTACTTAGTTTGTATAATTTTTCAATGTTATTCTCCAATTCGTCTCCTGTAGTATTTAAACAAAAACTTTAGTCGGATTAAAGTCTTATCTGTCCATCGTGATTAAACAATGGAAATCTGTAAAGCGTACAATAGTAGGTACTCAATTACTTCAGTTAAGTTATAAGAATTTACATTGATAACAAATAAAACTTTTACTTACAAAAAACTTGATCTTATTAAAAACACTTAAAATGTACATCTTATATTAAGTGTAACTGCATTGTATTCTTACTCTACATAGTAGAAATAGATTGATGACTGAAACTGTATCCATACTATGATTAGGTAGGTACAATAAAAAATACTGAAATTCTAGAAGGTTCTCTTGGCTTAATTGACTAATATAGACATTCTTACACTCATGAACCCACGTTTTTATATCAAAATATCAACCGCAGTTAGGTTTAAATATGTATATAATTACTCACAAGCGAGGCAGTAGCTCCAGGGTTAAAACTGTAGAATACAAATAGTTAAACATTATTTAGAGAGCTTCAGAACAGAAATGTAGTACCTACCTAAAATGCACTCAGCTATTAAAACAGCTAGCAAGTAAGATATTACAGGTGGTGCCTAATACTTATTTAATAAAAAACAATGAATTCAAAGATATTTGGTTTGTAACTTGATTTTGGACATTTTGAATAATTTCAAATTTAGAATGTTCAAAGAACAAAGTTCATGTTGAACAAAGTATTTGCAAAGTTTTGAAACATTTAAAAAAACTTATCATATATTAAAAATATCTTGATTTAGATCGATTATTTTGCAACAATAATGAATGCTAAGTACTTTTTGTTAATGGAGTGGTATGAAGATTGGAATTACATTGATAACTGCATTTGGGTAAGTTATTCATATTATTTTTCGAAGTTTTGTAGAAGTATATACCTACCTACAAACAATGCCTACAACTAAAGTAAAAAATATTAGCGCCACTTCTTTGAATTAAACACATTGAAAAAATAAAAACAAAGAAAAAAATAATAAAAATGTAATTGTTAACATCATACACAAGTGATATTTTCGTAAAAATATACCTATAGATAGTAAGTAAGTATTATTGTCACCTATTTACAAATTGTCATGGCTTATTAAACTGTAACATGTAATTTAGTAAGTAAATAAATTGTTTCACCGTCTTACTTATGAGGTCGCCAGCTTTATATGACCACTACTACAGTAAAATTGTGGTCATGCAAAATTACTATAATATTTTTACAGGTTAATAGACGCATTATTTTTAAAACAGTTTAGCACATGTAATGCAGGCAACACCTGCACACTCAGGCTTTAAAGCGTTACTACATTCGCTGGAACAATAAGTTTTATTTTATATATTATTTTCTCCAACATATTATATGCCAGCTTATCATAAGTGTGAATTTTTCACAAGACCTGTGTGCTTTTTGCGTTTGTTACAAAAATATTTATAAATATGTAGTTCCCTTAAAGTTAAGTCGCAAAATTAAATGCCGCTACATTGTGCATTGTGCGCTCGTGCCGTCATCTACCGGACAGTCTAGATTACTCACTCTCTGACGAGAATAGTTAACTGCCCGAGGTGCACCTCGTTAGAAATCACCGCGACCTAGCTGAGTCAGTACGGTAATCAGCGCTGCTACACCAGATTCTAACTCATGAGAAACAGATGGCGTTAGTTGTGAGCGAATCAGTAATAATATTTATTACCCGCATCTCTTGCTGTTTAATTAGTACCTTGTTTTATAAGTGTTTTTTACATTCATGTTGCTTATTACAATAATTGTCTAGATAGGTATGAATAACATCCTTTATCATATTTTAATGATATCATTTGTCTACGTATTTACTGTTTTTTTTAAACATTGCACGTAAATTAATATTACTATAGAGACAGACACTAGTTTTGTTCCTAGTAGCTTATGATGTAAAATAAACTCAGTTCCCTTTTATTTTGATTTTTCCTTGAGTATAAAAATTAATATAATTCACTGTAATTTTCTCAAAGCCAATGTATTTTAGGTCGCATTTTAGTATCGTAAAAGAAGTTAACCTTATTCATTATTAATAAATCATGATTATCCTTATTTAAGCTGTTAAATATTATCACTTTAACAGAAAAGTGAAAAGTAATCAACAAACTGACGCATGTTATAGCTTAGGCCCTAAGCCTTAGAGCCGGTCCACACGGCGCGTTGCGTTGCGTTGCGTCGTCGCAACGCAAAGGTTTTGACGCATAGCCGGCCACACGGGCGCTGCGCCAACGCAGCGTTACTACGACGGAGTTGTAACGCTCCGTCATCGCAACGGCGACGCACCGTTGCGATGAGCATTTTAAGTAATCGTCGCAGTCATTCTATAGAAAGCATGGATCGGAAAAGACGTCTGGCATTGCTGCTATTCCAACGTCACCGTCACAATACGTAAAAATAAGCGAGATCAGCTTGCGTGTGCGTTCCTTATCAACGCATAAACAACTGAGCGCTGCCGCTCCGGCGACGCAGTGAGTACTCCCCCGCCCGCTTCGTCTCGTGCGCTGCAGCTCAGTCGCGTATGCGCTGCGTCGACGCAGCGCACCGTGTGTACACTATGATTATTAGTATGTAAAACGACGCAGCCACAGCGCAACGTCGACGCAACGCTGACGCAACGCGCCGTGTGGACCGGCTCTTAGGGGATATTCATTTATATCTATTTAGCATTCTGTCTCTGTATGTCACGGGATGCGACGTAAATTTTATTAATAAATCATTCCCAAAAAAAACACAAATAGCAGGTAGGTATGTACGTAACGAAAATAATGGCTGTAGACAGTCTGGAACAGCCAGTTGAGGTAGTGTAGGTAGAATATAGTGTACTTGCACTCAAGTTATTTTTTGACGGAAGCGTCGAGCGTCTTAGTTTACATTTCCTTCAGTCCATATACCCTACCGTTGTCAGACTCTGAAGAGGTAAGGACAATGGCGTGTGCATTGTTACGGGTTTACGTATCCGACATCCCTGTAGGTTATTTACTCTCAGCTCCGTCCAAATAGCTGTTTCTTTATCAAATCTCTATTGTTACCGACTCCCATCATATTTTACCTGGAAAGGTACACCTTTTCCTCATAAGGATGTTTTCAACTTTTTTTGCATTTCTACATTTTATTATATAATTATTAAGCTATAAAATATATCAAACGTAATAACTTTAATAAGCTAACATCTTCTATTTGTCATATTCGTATTCGCGTACAAATAGAAATTTGTACTATATTCAATTCAACCATACTTACCCTTAAAACATATTTTTTTTATAAGATATAAATTACTTTACTGTTTGCCCTAGCATCAAATAATATTTAGAAAATAGGTACTGCAATTAATTATACTAGATCAAATCAAATTTGGATGGATTGTTGATTGGTTAAAAATCGTTAAAAACTTCGAATTTATTAAGAAAACTTAAACATTGAATACATTTCATATATTAAAAAGCTTGGAAGCTATTTCGTTTAAACATATGTCCGTTAATGTACTATTTAGATTTCAAAGGTATCCCAAGGATTTTTATTACGTTTAAGAGTTTAGTACAATTCGATAGTTATGAATTCATGTAAATAAAATTGTACATCCATAAACATTTTGAGATCAAGCTCAATGTATCGACACTCTTCTCCCTACGTGAGGTAGGTGGATAGAGTCGAGAGAGAGCGCAGAACACAAGTTAGGAACGTGGGATGACGCGGCCGGGAACGGGGGACCCGGGAACGATTCATTGATCCGAACAATTCTCGGCTGCACGACAAGGACCAACAATAGGGATTTCACCACATATCGTTGTCTCTTTCTTTCACTCTCGCCTTTCAATAAAATTACTTTCCTTTATAAAAAGATTCATACGGTATTCATCGTACGAGAATACAAAAATCTTACAAACAAAACTTACGTGGGGGTACCTTTATTGATGTTCGGTATTAAAGCCGACATAATTATTGTGTACGTAATAAATTGTCCGCTAAAAAGCAAATTAAGTATTAACTGAATTAATTTAGATGGTTATAATATTTACTATTCGCATATTATTTTGCTTGCGTTTGGTACAAAAATAAAAACAAACAAAATACGATAGTGCTGAGTATAGCGTGAGAAAGGGAGACAAACATCGAACATTCCAACGTCGAGTTGAGTAAAAGCGCGCCATCTCTGTCATTCAGGCGGCGGTTCGCACGAGTTCGTTGAGTCGCCCGCCACGCGTGCCCGTCCGTTGTTGCACATCGACGTCAACCGCTTTCAGTGCTATAGCGCGTTCCTCCGCGCTGAATCCACATAACCTAAAAATTTAGCTATTCAGATAAAAATTAGTAATATTCATTGCGGTTACAATATAATACTCATGTTTACCTCAAGTTTATAAATTTTGTGGTGTGAAGTTAACGCCCAATCGAAGGGCGTTCGTTGAGTGTATTTTTGTGTAACACAAAGTAAATACAAACGGCAAGCTGTGGGGATCAGGGGCCTTTTTTTTGCCGCCGCAGGGGATGTACTATCCTGTGAGTATACATATTTATTTTCGTTCACATCTGCTAGTTTAAAGGCGAGAAATAACTTTATGCCTTATAATTGCTCAGATAGGAAGCTGATCATCTATGGTAATACGCAAAACAGTCTAAAATATGATGGCGCATGGCGTTACAATTGATCTCGAGAAGATTTAACGTAAAAATATACAATACATAATGTATTTATACACATTTTATCAGTGCACTTTAGACGCACAGTAAAACCACAGTGAACAATCATAATTACGGCAATGACAAGGTAGTGAAGTTGCCTGCTGTTGTTAGTGGGATCGTGTATAAACACAAAGATGCCGATATAGTACATACATAATAGTATCAGAGAGCGTCATTATTGTCTCCTTGGCTCAAATAAATAGAGCATGCTTTAGATTATTTTCGTGTACGGGCGCGTACTATAGAATTTGCCATGATTTTTTAAGAAGTTTGTATGCATAACTTGATTCCGTTGTAGATACCTAAGTTGATAGTTTCAAGTTTTACACCGAACGGATCCATTGTTGTGACATTGAACTGTGAATGAAATTCATTGTTGCTGTTCTTTTCCGCAGTAGGGCTGTTAACCTTTGTCAGACAGAGAAACAGTAACGCATGATAATTAGGTATTACTAGGAATATTCATTGTTGGAACCAAACGACTAGAGATCTAATGTAAACAGAGCATATCGTGAATATTAAACGGAATGCATTTTTGCTTTGCATGCAATCTATGCTCGTTTAATAAAAGATTCCTCTCGTACCGTCGCGCCATACCGTTGCAAATTTTACTTATTTGGTGCACAGGATAGGTAGGTATTTATAGTTTGGTCGCCCCTCGCAAACTGCTACTCGGGATGGAAACATCACCCTTTCTTTAGTATTATTAATAAAACAGGTCGGCATCTGCTCGTACAGCCATAAGTTTCATTAAATACTTTCTTTGAATAGTAAAAAAAAATGCTTCTATAGGTAGACATAAGGTTATCAATATACGAAGATACTTGCAAACCGGATTAAAAACTATGGACGAATATAAATAATAACGACCATTTATTTATTTACTGACTAGAAAACGTAAAAGTACTTTTAATTCTTGTCTACCTTAAATAAGGGTAGGGGGATTGCGATTATGTATAAGCTAATTTTGATATATTTTTGAAAATTGGTACCATCATACACGAACGTATTAAAAAAAAAATCATTTTAGGCTACAATATAAATTTCACAAATTAATTATTAAAAAAAAAACCTTAAATTGCAATTTCGTTCCTAAATTGAATTATATTATCACTAAATATATGTCAATTTTTTTTTATAATTGTTTAATAAACTATCAACGCGCCAAAACGATAATTTTGCACGATAACAACGGAACAGAAGAAAAGATTATGGAAACGCGGTTAGCTTTAGGCCCGTTGGTCTCAAGGTGAACTCGCAGACGCCGGCCACGGCTCGTTGTGTTGTATCCAAGCGTCTCATATTCTGACGGATACTTTCGTGCACACCTGGAAGTCCTGCAGCTTAAAATATTAAGTAAATGTACATAGGACATAGGTATAGTTCGCGTAAAACTGCTAGTCCGCTCTGAATATAGAAATGAATTGAGTCGCCATGGCAAATTGTATTGGCAATTATATGGCAATTGACTACACCTGTTCGCAACAACTTCAGAGCGGACTTGCAGTTTGGCGTTGACTATACCTACAGTTGGTTCTTGCCTGCTGTAGTAACACACCAAACTGAGCTAAAATGTAAATACATTTCTATTTGTAACCAGTATGGTAGTACAATAGATAAATTCTTATCTATCTCGTGATTTCACACAAAAATATAATTAAAAATAGGCATGAAATACATAGGTACTATAGGAAATACAGACTAATAAAGTACAATTCATTTACGAATTTTATTTTTTATCATTTGTCATTTTGTAAAAGATCTTCATTTAAAAATATATTTTAAGTAGAGTATATTTTGCATAAAATATGCAATTAAAATGTGCAAAGCATTCAAGTACTAAAGTACAAAATGTTAAAAAGGAATGTAGTAATCGTACTAAGTTTCGCGATTCTTGCTGTAAAGAATTCTGAAATCTCATAGCTACAAAGACATGCCCAGAGATCTTATTACCTTTGAGTTTCATTGTTGGCTAAACTACTCGAAAGCTCTGATTTCATTGCTTAGAAGCATATAGCTTCTTTACTACTATTTCGTGAATGACGAGTAGGTACATACTCAGTTACAAGATACTATGGTTGCAAGAAAATCTTTTTTTTTATAATATAGGAGTAGCAGACGAGCGTGCAGTCCACCTGATGGTAAGTGGGTCCTGCCGCCCATGGACATCTGTAATCAACCCCAGATAGAATTAGATATTCCTACCTGAGGTCGGCCACAGATGCGCCGCTACCCCTGAGGACTAAGCTGGAACACCTCGGAAAGGTATGTCTCCGTTACCACTGCCTTCAAAACGGAACACAGCAGGGCCTAACACTGCTGTTATTAGGTAGAAATAGGTGTGGCGGTGGTGCCGCCGGAGTCGAACCACAAAGGGTTCTACCACCTTCAGAACCTTCAAAACTGTAGCTATAACTAAGATATAAGTTATAAAATATAAAATTAGTTTAGCCTTTTGCCGTTATCACATCCTGACGGCCATCATGGTTGCAATAAGCAGGAATTATTCACATACCGCCCTTTGTTCACGTGTCGTGTTCGCGGTTGCGTTTGTTCCAGCCGGGTCGACTACCTGCCCGCCAAATATTATTAACCGTACCGCACGCAGGTATCAGATTAGCTTCCTTCTGACCATGCACTTCTTGGAATTCAAAGCCGTCTACACAGGCCTGGAATAGCAAAACAAGTTCCTATGATAAACTTTATGACTCTTAACAGTCGACGTATACCAAGAATATATACCACAATCTAAATATTTTACAGTTTGTGGCATGTGTGCTTCTTAACGGATAAAGAGGTAATGTATATGTTTTATAAGTTATATTCAGAACGATTTGCCTAAATCTTGTTAAATATTTTCACTTACTGGTTATCTTCGATATACCATAAGATCTCCCAGTAAAAAGTAGATACCTAAATGGCAAAAAAACATACTTTAGGAATTAGCATTTGTACAATATTTAATTTTGCGTTATATTCATCTAATTATGATAAAAAATCCATAGTAAGGTTGGCGCCTGGCGGCTTATAAAATAAAAATTACGTAGTTTAAACTTTTATCTCCGTTAAACTCCAATGTTATCGTAAAACATTAGAGTAACGATCGTTAGAAATATCTCCGGTAAACATCGTATAATATATGAGTAACTTTGATAACGTTGCCGATAACTAATCGTTGCTCGTTATATCATGGATAATTCGTTGTTATTATAGATGTTTTTCATTGTCCACCAATTCGCACTTAGCCAGTGCTGTGGACTATGGACTACCCAAAGAGGATTCCCGTTTCTAGTAGTGATCCAGTAATGGATTGACAACGATTAATATTTTTCTGTTAGCGAAGTGGCAAATAATACTACAACTAATGAATGGTCAGAAATTATATTTATTGCTAACAAATATTTATAGTTAGCAAATATTTTTATACATATGTATATATCAGATTTAAATATTATGATATCGCTAAGCACGACGATTATATACCTTGGTAATGAAAACGTGGAATAAAATTATCATGTTTATTTTGTTACAACAAAATATGACGTCAATCTTAGATCGCGATCAACGGAGGAGAACAAAAAAGCTTAATTATATAATTTCAGTATTGCGGAGACGAAATATTACATTCTCATTACCTTACCTGAAGGAAGGAATTCAGACGTTTCTATAAGAAAGATAAGTTACCTGTTAAAATCGGTGCCTGCGCGGGTGTTTGCCCAAAGGTTTAGTTGATAATACGCATTCAATAATTATGAAGCGTTTCTAACTTACTTCTAACAGCCCTCTGATAGGCATTAATGTGTATAGTTTAGAAGTAGCAAAGTAGCATGCAATCCATCTGATAACATATGTAATCCCAAATAAGATTGGGTGACCTACCTGAGGTCCATCACAGATGCGTTGCTGCCTCTGAGAACCAAGATAGAACGCCTCTGATATAGTTTATCTCTCTAACCATTACTCTTTAATCGGTTTCGCGGTGGTGTATTCTATGTCGAACCATGAAGAGTTCTGCCACCTTCAAATACCAGGTTGCTATAGAATCATGCGTTGCAGTGACATTTGAGATATTATGTCTGTTTGTTGCAACCATTCGATAGAGTAATATGATTAAGTCATTTTCACATCAAGCTGATAAATGAATTGTCATCATAAATACGTCAGTATGCAAAATATTATCTTGGTCGCATAATAGGAAACGAATTCCATTGTAAATCTTTGAAAGAAAACTACGCAAATGCACGACTATGTAGGTATGCTTATTTATTGTATGTATTTCCAAAAAAGGTTGAATAGAAGCATAGTGCGAGACGTGTCATGCATTAATATTAATGTGATCAGTGGCCCTATTATTTATATAATTAATGGCCTAAATCTCATTATTTATTCAAACGTATTTATTGGGTAACCTAGGAATACGATTGAAACAATGAGAGAACGTACGTAATAAATAATGTTAGGCAATATCTATACATTAGGTACCTCTAAGCGAAGTTGTAAGCGGCGAAATTTGGTAACAAGCAAGTAGGTGCGTTCTCCTTGACCGACTTGTGTCGAATTAAACATCATCTCAAAAGCCTTCAGGTTTCCTTTTAATTCGTTTGTCGGATCCCGCTCGTCTTAATAGCGGGCCCATTGTACGAGCTTCACGAGCTTTAAGAAAGTTAAAATTAATTTAATACTCGTAATGCGGTCTTGTTGGGTCTGCTAATGGATTCCTTATTTCGCTATCTTTAGATACGGAACAAGAAATATGTTTCATTTTTGTACAACCTTTGAATTAAATGTATAATTTTTGATTATGAAGGACGTGTTGCTAATGGGTTCCTATTATTTAGCAACAGTATAAAGCAACTTAAATATAATTCAGCCACATCATTATTAAAATATACCTTTATCTCGGCGTACGTATGCAAGGTGGTAGAACCAGTATAATTCGACCGTGGAGGTACCACCGCCACACCCATTTCTATCGCGAGCAGTTCTTGTAGTATTCATCAAAGTTTGCCTTTATTACTTTTTAATTAAAACACTTAATCTGGAATGTTAGCAACATACAGAAACATTACCTCTTGTAAATCAAAATGGTTAAGATAGTGGGCTAGAACTCCTCGCTATCCGCGATCAATTTGTTTATAATTGCTTAACTAGTTAATGGTTCAACTGGGACAATGTGGTAGTGACTGCTTCCTGAATTACTACTATGTACGCCGGGGCCAAGATAAAGCGCTTAAGGCGCTTAAGGCGATAAATGCTTAAATTTTTTTTAAAAATTCCTCATTATCGTTGTCGGGCTTACATTTA
The DNA here is from genome assembly GCF_041222505.1 of Epargyreus clarus. Lineage (NCBI taxonomy): Eukaryota > Metazoa > Arthropoda > Insecta > Lepidoptera > Hesperiidae > Epargyreus > Epargyreus clarus. Next base: position 9,766,753 of record NW_027332233.1, read on the forward strand.
AATGTTATTTAAAGAATTAAGAAATGTGTTTCTATTACTTGTAATGTGTATGATGTCAACTCTTTATAAAAGTCCGAAAAAGAATGATTTAATGAAAATTACAAGCAAACCGGTAATCAATTCATTGTTCTTTTGGAAGTGTTAGTTTACATTCTTTGTTGTTTATTTGAAGGTGGTAGAACCTAGCGTGGTTTATTTTATAACAAATATGAGAGATATATTTGGAAATAACATGAAACGCGTTTTGTTTTTCCGTCCATCGACTCGTCCTATCTTGGGTTGATCATACATTTCTCCTCTCAGAGATGAGTAGGCTTAGAAATAACCACCAATTATTTATTGGGACATTATGCCACTGTTGCCATTCAACTTATATGCAAAATATTAGCTTAATAGGTTGGAGTTAAGTGATGTAAAATTTAATCGCAAGATTTGACTTTCGCGTACATAGATACGAACTAACAAGGCAAGTAAGGCTTTGTAGGAATTGAAACAAAATATTTAACGAATAGGGCACTAAGCCGCTGCTACGCAATCTATATACGATACGCGCGACGAGACCGTAATCTAATTCACTTACGAAGGGTCCAGTGTCAAAGGGCGAACTTTTCGTTAAGTGCGACTGCTAGTTACGGGTTCGGGCGGAGGATAATGTGGGTATAGTTGGTCTGATGAATTGTTACAGAGTATGCGGGTATGTAGTTTATACCCACATCAGGGTTATGAACACGTGTTGTAATGTTGTAATAAACATTTTTGATATTGGATCGACTTTGTCTTAATATACAGCAATTCAAATTACGTAGGTCCGTAAAGGTTTCGTTGTATTAATTAATAATGTAAGGTACTAAATCTATCCGGTAAACATCTATTTCAACGGTTCGGTTTGCGCGGACGTTCTTGCCATGAACGTGCAAGATGTGGAATGAACTTCAAAAAACGTGCAAAAAGAGCTCTCCTTCAAAGCCGGCGATGCATTGGCGACTCCTCTGGTGTTGCAAATGTTCATAGGCGACGTTGACTACTTTCCATCAGGTGGTACGTCTGCTTTATCGCTAGGCTCAAATATATAAAAAAAATCTATTGTTTATTATCTTTAAGATTATTTCAGTTATACACTTTTTAAAGTTACCAACGACTTGATGAATCTTAATTGTGTTAACGATTAGTTTGGTTTGGTTGGAATGTAATAGTAAATGCAAAGCCAAGCGAATTGGCCGCTATTGCGCCCGGCGAATGCGGGTCTAGCACACCAATGAATTCTTGTGGCTCGCTAAAATTCATGGGACCGTCTTGAAATATTCACAGGCGTATGACAGATTCGAAACAAAAACAAGAAAGAGAGACAAACAGTAACTTTTTATATATTATGTATCTTGTAGCTTAAATGCTTCCATTACTTTTCCCAAATGTTTTTTGTTGCCCCTGTGGGAAGGGCGCGCTTTGTGCGTGTATACCGATACCAAAACGTGATTACTTACGTACATGACCTGTCATAACATAATTATTTATTTTGTATCAACACATAATTAAAATATTGTGAATCAAACGTTCAGTGAGTGATACATATGTAGGTATATTAAACAATTTTAATTGTAATAGTGTTTATACGTGGAATCATTAATTCTAAGTTAATGCCTTTAACCCTTGAAAACATATTAACGATACGAGCGCATTAATTTAGTAATTTATTTATTTCTGCCTAATATCAGCAGTGTTAGGCGCTGCTGTGTTCAGTTTTGAAGGGTGTGGTAAGGGAGACAGACTTTTCTGAGGCGTTCCAGCTTAGTCCTCAGGGGTAGCGGCGCATCTGTGGCCGACCTCAGGTAGGATATCTAATCCTATCTGAGGTTCATTACAGATGTCCATGGGCGGCAGTAGCCACTTACCTGTTGGACTGCATGCTCGTCTGCTACTTCTATATTAAAAAAAATAGATTTAGACTTATATTTGAAAACAACTTCGAACGCCGTATTAAGATTTCATTGATTATGGGGTTAATTATTATGTGGGTATGACATTATTATTAACCATTATTGTGTCTAAAATGTACCTAATGTTTATTTTTGAAATGCTTAGGTAGCTATGATACCTACTTAACAAGAAAATTACCAATTTGATGAGTAATCATTTTAGAACGATTTTCAAATTAAAGACTGAAGCTAGTTTCCGTTTCTTTGCAAGTGGGTTGGATGCTCTCCAGCCACTTGGTTGCGTTGTTTTTTTGCAAACTGTGACAGACTTTATGTAATATGTGTATTTCCTCGTGACAAGCTTTTTTTGCGAGATGACATTTATCTTTCACCACTCTTTAACGAAAGAATTGCAGTTGATTTGACGAATATTTGCGGTTATTAGTCAAATAACTTTTACCTACGTGCGAATCCATTATCCTATTCTGAACATAATCTCATACAGGTTTATGGTTTACCTACCTATTGGCTCTTTTCCTCGTCATTTAATTAATTACCATAGTTTTATAACTAAAAACTCCGGGCGCTAATGCATTAAGCCAATAATGCATTTATTATTTTTTGTAGCAAATCATAGGTATTTTTATATTGCACGAAATAGGATAACGGGCCACTCCAAGGTATCGTAACTGTCGTATATGGCATGTTGCTTCACCATAAAATAGCCAGTAAATTACTAGCCTTGGAAAACTTTTATATCCTTTTTCCAAAAATAAAACTATTGCTCTCTCTATTATTCGAAGATGAAATATATTGTACTTTATTAGTAGTATTAAGCGTGGCCACACAAAACTAATTAGTGTTTAGTGCGTGAAAATTAAGTACACTGCTGTGAATATTTCTGTTCTATAAAAATACATTTACTGATTTTTAAAATGAACACATGCAGTCCAAAACAAATGAAACAATAGGTGCAATCCTTCGATCCATCCGCCATCAATTGGACTGGTCCAGCCTTCACACATTTGAGGTAATAAAAAGAAACTACTACGTTCCTGTTTTATGTAATTATATTGTAGTTTTTTTTTCTTTTATTAAATATCTTTTATTATTAAGATATTTTGAACGTTTTCTATTTTAGTTTAGGTACTGCGCACCAAGACCCCCAAAAGAAGGGTTGCTTAGTTCCCCCACGCCAAATTATGGCATCTCTTTATACTTCGTTGAATTTTTTTTCTACATAGATGACTACCGGTGCATTTACAATATACGATATAACTATATTATTAAAAAAAAATCTTTAAAATATTTTTTCGTAAATTTTGCAATAACCTTTGTTGCTATAGTGAAACCACGTAATAAATATGTACCTATTTTTAAAATTGTCGTGCAATGGTGATTAAGTATTATTTCTGTTATTTAAATTATCTTTGCGGTATTAAGTACCGTAGTAATGGTTTTCTTAATTCTAAACCGCATATGCAATAATATCTGCAATTGTATTTTATTGTAAGTGACAATGAAGAATGATCCGTCGCTATTATTAAATAGCTAGGTTAGTCTTTTTACAGTATCTCTCTATTGTAGGTAATAAGTTAGATAGGTATTATCTTTGTTACTATGAGATTATGAATCACTGTTTTTACAAGGTATCACTGTTTTTTGTTTTTAGAGGGGCTCGTGTAACTGGCCTTCGCATAAACCTTACCAAATTTTTTTTTGTGTAAAATTGGATTGAATCCAAGAGTAGTCGCAGATATTGAGTTAAATGCCATTGTATCATACGACTGTCGCCTACACTACTACTATTACACGTGATTAACATTCCTCATTGTTAAACTATTGTTAAACTTTGTGTGCCTATAGAGATGTAATATTTTCAACTAATTGTCAGATCGAATAGTTACGTTGGCCAAGATCTAATGGAATAAACCTTAGAATTCAGCTACTTTCTGTAATTTCATTATTTTAAAGATCGATTGCTCAACAAGTCAGGGATTTTTAAATTGAGCTGAGTTATGCATTAACATATTTTTCGTTTTTTTTTCAATGTACAAAATCAGTTTAATATTATTCGAAGGATTGCTACTTACACTAAATTATCTATCTATAATTATAATTGTTCTTGCGAAACACATTGGAACATGTCAAGCTGTGCTTTGAGTGAACCTCACTTATCAGTCATAGTGCTCGTTAATGCAATTCTACACGGACTCTCAAGTAGCTCTGGACCAAAGGTTATCAACAGCTAAGTTGAAACATCGTAAATAGTTCAATAACACACATTATATGTTATGAGTAGGTTGTGCCAGAGAGCACCGTCGCGTCGCTCCTATCAGTCTGGACTGAGCCATTAGTGCCAAATCATAAAGATAGAGGAATACTTCAAATTTATTCGCAGCTATTTTACATTTCAGAGGCTGGGCAAACAATTATTTATTGATGTATTTGTGATAGAAATAACGTCGTGATAAATCACCCTAAGGACGGAAAATTTCTCAGACCTTTATATATAGTTGTTGTTCTCAGCTGTTTGTAATTTTTAATTTATTTAAAAGTGCTACTAACTGAATAAGGTCACTTTATTTTTAATCTGACCATGTGTCAATGTTAATATTTTTGCCAAAATCATTGTTACTCTCGGCAACAGAAACATAAAGGAATTCATGAAATATCTTTATTTTCCCGGCTTTTTCCAGATATTACACTAAAGTACAAGCCTTTGTCGTTTTGAGAATCGGACATCTGGCAGTTCTGCCAACAGTAAACAAAAAGGAAAACTTTTTGTACTTACAACTGCAGAAAGCAGTAGATACCATGGATTAAAATGCAATATTGACGTCTGTAGTATTATGCGATTATATGTTATGGATACACTGTTAAAATATACCTACAGCAGTTTTACCTGTAATACTCAGTATACAAGTACCTATTAGTAACAGTACCTACGTTTAAGTATTTTTATATACTATGATTATACTATTAGAAAAATAAACCCTATTCTTATAAGGAGATACATACTTAACTACATTATAATAATACAAATTCATTTGCAAACAATGTTATGTAAGACGGGATATATTGGGCAGTACAATGAAATACATGTCATAGCCAAAGAAAAGTAAACAGAAACAATGAATTGGACGTCGTTTGCACGCGCAACAAAGTTTATATTTATATTTGCGTGACCTATACATATTTTATTTGCAACAGCTACCTTTTACATATCCGTAATAAACCGAATTGCCCGTAGTATTGTATGTGGCATTCGAAGGCGAACCAGTTAGCAGTAAATACTTGTTGGCAGGTTAATCGTGCGCATGCCAAACTTGTGGAGATTGCCACCAACATTTTTAAATCCAATCAATGAGCCAGTAAACGACTGGGCGCGGAAAATCGACACGTCCATCGTGTACTATACAACTTTGTAAGACATAGTAGCTTGATTTAACGAAACAGTAATATTTGCAAAGTTGCAAGGAAGTTGTTAGAGGGAAACTCTAATCGAATCAATTCAAACATGACATTATTAATGGCATGTACTTAAGGAAATTCCCACAGTATTATTCATATTTTGGCAGGACACGACGTGATAATTAATTGATGTAGGTGTATATTACCTACTTGTATATATCTGACTATTGGCGTGTGAACGAAACAAAAGATAGGTCAGCCAGTGTTATATTCAAGGACCCCAAAACAAGTCTCGGATTCTCGGAAGAGTACGAAATCATCGTTACACGTCGAACCGTACAGTAATGTTTACGTAGAAGGTGCTTCATCTTTCAAGAGCTTCATGCATCTGGAACCTGTATTAATAAATGACCGCAGACGAGTATACCGCTGTATACGGATTACACGCACGAGTAGGAAGATACATGATGTATAATATGTTTATGTTCTATACCGGCCGAAACACAGCGATAGCTAGCTGTTTAACTTTTATAGGCTAAGTGTGTGTTAAATTATGAAACTGCCGTAGAATCTCGGCATAATAATTATATTGAAAACATTATTTTTTACATAATAATTAATTATACGGGAGAAACTGAACCACGGGTTTGTTATTATGATGCGGTAAGATAAAAAGCACAATTGCAAAATTTGCTGCCGGATATTTACATCAGTAAAATAAGAATTGACGAGACATTTTTCTTTTGAACAATTTGTCATAATTACGTGAAACGGCAGCTTTTCAACGTCTTCTCACTATGGTATGCAGTATAATTATACACATCATAGCCTACTTTCCGCGGAACAAAAGAAAAATCCGTTAACAGGTCAGACATTTTGAGGCTAAGAGCAAAAGAAAGAAGTCTAATAGTAACACGTGGGTGCACCATCTCAACATGTCAATCATGGTTGCATATTTTCTTTTCGTCGCTAAATCAGAAAGTGCTTTGCATTTTACTTCGATTTTATTTAAGCTGGGCACGGGTCTTAGAATGAGGAGGAATGAGCCAAAGTCTACCGTGCTGGCCATCTGCGACTTGGTAGACTTCATAATACCTTTGAGAACTTTTTTAATGATCTCGTAGGTAACGCAAGTAATTATTTTCTAAAAGCGCTTATATGCTAACCTCGAACAATTCTTCTCGATTTGAACTTCTGATCTCTTTAATAAAAGGCTGCGTGACAACCACTATGCTATCACTGCACAGGATTTAATGAATATTCATTATTTGGACCATTAACTAATTTATTATTCCATATCGTAGTATAATTATACGCTGTTGATCTAATCGATTTTTATTGTTTGTCTTTCAACTATTTGTATGACCCTAAAGGTCACCTCGTCTCGACGAACCACCGACGAACTTTACAAACACGTTCCCGCATTATAGATATGTATGTGTATGAATAGGGATATTATAATTGATTACATTATCTCGCATCTAGGCGTAAACTAATGATCTCGTTAATATGACATTGATGTTAAATTAAGCGAACAAAGCCTAGTTACATACTTAGCAGTTATACCTAAGTGTGAACGGGATCGGAAGCAGTTATTGCCTTAATTCGCTATCCCAGTTGAATTGTAAATGTATTCCGATTCAGGTGAATAGGAGTTATCCCAGCTCTGAGCGAGCCACATGAAAAATATTTGGGCGGTTGCCAACGCTGCTCGGTTCGCGGTCGTCGCGCCGTCCCTGCTCCAGCCGATAGCTTTGGATTGCAATATTGACCAAAAGTGCACATCGGCTTCCATCAAACTTAACTCTTATTTCGTCTCTATTGCTTTTTGTATGCTATTTACAATACTCGAAGTGGAATTTAAATACACTTGCTATAAAACGTAGTAGCTTTTGGGTGTCTCATAAATTAAACCAATTATAATAACAGAGTCACGATCAAGAAAATATACCTTCAATATATTTTCGTCATGCCCCGCTGGTCTTGCGTCAACTTCTCTTCTTGCCAATTGCTTCCAGAGATTTATACTCTTGGCCCTCAGTTTCCGACAGTGGCATTTAGACCAAGGCTTTCGCGAATTTTGATCGCTGACAACGGTTTAAATGTTATAATTGCTTTTAGAATATCTCACATTTAAACAAGTAATTAATTTAAAAAATTAAACCCGACTGCACCAAAAAGGCTGAAGTAGAATTTCCAAAAGCAGTGAAATAGGCATTTCATTATTTTTATCCAGAAAGCCAAATACAAAGTTTAATAGTAGGTGTCTGCTTCAAAAACAAAAGATGTTCAAACAATATTATCCTATTTTATCCTCGTAGTGTTCATTTACGCTATATAAAGAACCTATGTGTAAAATTCCAGCACGCTTAAGTTCAGTGGTTTCCCTTTGCGTTGATCTCTGGCACAGCAACTCTCTCATTTAGTCAGACAGTCATCTCGATGTGTATATACGAGTATATATGTACTAGCTGACCCGGCAAACGTTGTGTTGCCATATAAATAAAAAAAATGTTAAGGATGAACAACCCTTATCACTTAGGTGTAAAAAAAAAGATAGTGGCCGATACTCAGACCTACTGAATATGTATATAAAATTTGGTGAAAATCGGTGAAGCCGTTTCGGAGGAGTACGGTAACTAACACGAGAATTTTATATATAAGATATATTATATAATGTATTACATATACATCTCCTCTTAATTTGCTTTATTTTGACACCCTACTCGATAGGTTTGGTTAACTTTTTTTAAAACGTGTTACTATTTTGCGAAAAAATTCACCATTTACGGTCTATAAAATATATAACTTCAGTAAATCAAAGTTTCGGTCATTATTTTACCTCGTTAGAGGTAGCATTTCATTATTTTTATCCAAAAAGCCTGATACAACATGTCATAGAGTTTGCTTCAAAATTGACGATTGTTCAAATGAACTTTTAACCCTTATTTTACCCTCTACGGGGTTGATTTTTCGGAGAGGGATAAATAAGTGCGTCCTTGTTCGTATCCAGAAAGCCAAATACAAATATTTATAGTAGTTGCTTCAAAATTAAAGGATTTCAAAAAAACTGTTTTCCCCTATTTTACCCTCTTAAGGGTAGAATTTTCAAAAGGCCTTTCTTAGTACTTATTCAAGCTATATAGAGAACCTGTGTGCAAAATTTCAGAACTGTAAGGTCCTTGGTTTAGGCTGTACGTTGATTTCTGAAAAATGAAAAAGTCATTTAGTTAGTCAGTCAGTCAGTCACCTTACTGTTTTATATATATACAGATATGTTTTTATAATCTCCGTTTAATTTCCTTTCATTTGATACCCTACTCGATAGGCTCGGTTAACTTTTTTTTTTAAATGTCTTACTATTTCGCGCCAAAAATCCGCCATTTTGGATTTTTTTTACTAACACCTATCTAAGGACACTCGGGTCGTTGAGACAAATATAATGACACTTTAACTGTTGAAATTCATCCAACCGTTTGTTAGATCGGATCAAATAAAGAAAGACAAACATACAAGATACGCGCGAAAAACATAACCCTTCCTTGGCAGTCGGGTAATTAGTGAATTGTGGCAACAATTCGGCTAGCGGTCTCTGCTAACAATACGGTATCTAATGATTATTCATTACAAACGACAAAACAAGACAACATAATATATAAATAACCCAGTACAACTGGCTTGGTGACGGTGGCCTTATCGCTTTAAACCAGACTACCTTAAAAGAGGAATTATAAACACAGAAAAAGTGGCACATAAATCTCTACTCAAACAAATAAAGGCACATGGATCACAAAGAAACAAAAAGGAAACAAAACTACTATATATTTTTTGTATGTTTATGTATGCTTAGGCTACTCTTATGCTATGGTAGACCGTCCATATAAAATGATAATAAAACTTGTACATTAAATATTATGGGAAAAAATATCAACGTCATTTATTTAGAAAAGAAGCGTCTATTTTATTTTGAATGTTTTTGGTCAAGCATTTCGCAAAAAATACCAGCGGGATTCATATGCATAAGGAGGGTGTAGTTCAGCTTAAATATAGCGATTCTCATTAAAATCCCTCCGAATATTTTCATAGATTGATTTTCCTGGAACATAGACTTTCTTATATGTATATCATTGTTAGGAGACACATATATTTGGGAGGTGAATGGTGAATAAAATAGTCCCTTCATGTAATAGATATTACGATTCGTATACTACACGCATACGAAATGGGATAAGTACTTAAAGTACATTAGTACTTTAAACATAAGTATTGCCTTTTCAAGTTAGTAAAGTAAAACTTTGGCTGTGAATCGAGTTACGGCTAAAATGTTTGATTTTGCAATTCTAAATACGGCGAGTGGAATCGTAGTAGGTATTTATTTAAAATAAATTATTGATAAGCTACATAATTAACTCATATGTGTATTTACTTTGTTTCAGGTGAGTAACGGCAATGTCATCGACACAGGAACACCTACCCTACTGGTAACCTCATTTTCAATACTTTATGCATGTGAAGGATAGCTCTAACATTACTAATATGGATACTAATATTATGAAGCTGAAGAGTTTGCTTGTTTGAACGCGCTAATCTCTGGACATACTAGTCATAGATAATCTCCTTATATTGAATCGTGAATATTAGTGGTCGATAATTACAGCGCTGGACTAAATATATGGATATACAATAAATAAATAGTACGCACGAACGTATTACGCATCCGCTTAATTAAGAAATTCCAAATGATACTAATTTAAACAGTCCTATCGCTTGTTTGAAATTGTAATTGTAAAGTTTTAAAGTAATTAGGTAGGTACAATATAAGCCAGCCCAGGCAGCGTGACTTCGAAGTGCTTGTTTAACAAGCTTTTGTACTAGCAAAGCCGGCATTACCGTTGGATCCGTTGAAACTGGGCGCTGGAGCCACCCAGATTAACGTATATTTTTTTATAAACCACCCTCCGCTAGTAACTCTATTGATGTTGCGAACATTCATTTCACCCCAGATTACCCTATTTCTCTCCCTTCGTTTTTCGTAACGGATGTTATATTGAAATCACCTTTTAGAGTGTATATCTGCATCGTACTAAGGACGGCGCAGATGTGCTTCACAAACTTTTGTGACATGGTGTAATTTATTACTGTAATGTAATGCATGTTAGTTCGGCTTCGTCAAACTCCCGCATAAACGGCCTACACTTACCGTAACACAGGCGTATGACATCGAGGTACGCTTTGATTCCAATGTTTTTGATTGCATTAATATTATTCAACGTTTATCCACTTGGTTAGCTCTGACTGTCCTAAATATTTGTGCTGTCTCTGATGTGGGCTTACGTCTCTTTAGTGATAAATAATTTAGTAAGCGAAAACATATTTTGAATACTGCTTATTAATAATTATGTTCTTCATTGGATTATGAATTTAGAGGTATCTTATTCTAATGAAGTATCTTATGAAATAAATGCAGTTAAAACTGGTATGGGATGCTTATTTGAATGATAGGCAAAATAATCAAAACACGTTTTCGAAATTGATAAACAGATTCGGACGGAACCATTTTTTATCCCTAAAGATGTTTGAAATATCGTCGTAACACCTATTATATAAAATAACATACTTGGACTAACAGTAGCTTGTAATAATAATCATTATGAAGACCCTACACTTCCTCACCATAGGAACACCAACTAAATAGATAAACTATTAATGGTAGACAGTTCTATAAAGTTGTTATTAATGTGGTACACGTACCGCAGGTACTATACTGTATGGAAAACGTGGTGTAGGCTCCTAGCCGTGTATCTGCCTTGCATTCAAACGATGTTTCGTCGATTCATACTTATAAACTAAATTCAACCCTCGTGGATGAACATAGAGCACTTTGCTGTGGAGGTAATATAGTCGTCGTGAATATATTCTCACTGCATATAAATTGTATATATTTACCCTCAAACTTACAATATGAATGAAGTTTAATAATTGTTCATAGCTTCGCAGATCGGAGACAGTGAACTCGGTTCTTAACTAAACTGGATATTTTTATTTTTTTAAAGACTTTTGCGAAGCTGTTTGTGAATATTTTTTAGAATAAAAACAGACGTCTAGCAAACAAAGGTGCCACCACTTACCTTCAGTGAGTGTTTACCAGGGCCGATGAACGCTAGCAACTCAAATAAGTTGCGAATACGTTGCTGCCTTTAAAAGTTCTTTTTGTGGTTTTTAACCGATGATAATACACTTCCATGGTTTTTCCAGAACAAAGTTCATTCCTCTTTCGTAATTCTCTCTCATTTGGGTCGCGTATAGATATTCATGACCAGTATTGCTTCCTATCAAATGTTTTCACTTACTAAATAAAAAACCCAACGCCAATTACTATTATATTTATCTCGTGTTCCCGTATTATATTTTTATTTTCACGCAGAAATTTCTTCTGAAAAAAATGGTAGGTACCCCATAAATAATCTACATATTTTTTCATATTACTGCCGAAATCAATTCAGCAATTTATCCGATTACCCAGGCAGACTAGACTATTACCTACCTATATTTACATAGACCAAATACCTATAAACACATAATTATGTTGTGAGCTTAGGTAACGGCAGTTATTCATTCATTACTTTTATATTAGTTGCAAGTGTGTATAATTTATTAATAGGTACGTTGTGTGTGTAAAAAAGCAATTTGATACAAAGTAGTACAAGTTATGAAACGTCATCTCTATTACGTTTCATTATACACTGGTGTTTTATATGGGATGTGTAGCAGTAAAGTTTCTAGGGGCCTTATTAGCAGGCGACGCGTGTGCCTATTGCTTCTGACATCAGTTTCCGTGGCAGAGCTTCCCTTGCCGACACTCCAATAAGCAGTATTCAAATCATTTGCGGTCTGACTCATCGTTCTGATATGCTAGTGAATTGTGCGAGTAGGACAGATTTGAGTACAGATTTGCGTTCTTTAGCCCCGTACTATATGCCTGTCTGAAAGATGCATGAATACGTCATAACTTAAATGAATCGTCACATTTCTATATTATCGTAGTTCTTTATATATAGAGTTGTTGACTAAAATACACTTCATACTACTCCTGATCATTTTAATTTATTTTGAGATGATACAAGATTTTGGCAGAAGAAGAAAATCGCGTGATTAATAAAACAAAATAGCGTATAAGTATTTTAATCATATATCTGTATATTTGTATAGGTACACTCAATTTTACTAAACTACTATTTAGTTAAAAAGTCTGCTCAAAAATGGTTGGAGATATATCTAAACAGCGCCTTTGTACCGTACCTACTATTTCTATATGGTCTGTGTATAAATTAAATACAACCTAAGTATAAACAATCAATAACCGCTTTAAGCAAACGAAGTTAAAATATAATATCCAAAGTTGTTTACTTGAAAATTACATACATTAATCACTCCGTGGGGCCCGGCTCGTAATTCTAAACTTTCAACGTAAGGTCTCGACTATTAACTTAAACTTGGTCTAAACGTTACAGCTTCACATCTAACGACGCTGCTGTTTATGCCCTGCCTAATGTTATATTAACAACTTGGCTGGCTGCTAGCTTAGCCTAGATAGAAATGCGCGGTTCCGTTCCACTTAGCCTTGTAAAAATTATTTCATTCTGATTGACAGCTCAGTGTTGAAATAAAATTTTAATGCCAAACCAAATAAGGATTGGTATTGCTATAAAAAATTAATAATCTTTTTTTTGCATAATAATACATAGTACTTATACATTTCTAAACAAATACACAAAAAGTATCCAAAAGAATTTTCAGAAAATTACTCCCTTTAATTTGTTCCCTGCTAGTTGAGTCATTTTCTAATATGTAGTTTTTAAGTAAAGCTACGAATAATTTCCAACTTTTCTGTCAGCGTTATTTATGTTTACTGTATAAGTTATTAATAACTGATATTTGACTGCAACTTAACTCGTTTTTTAAAAGTAAATCAATTTATTTTTAAGTATTTTATTTATTCCTTTTGGGGATTTATTTTAGGAAACCGTGGCGTAGGTAGGTTTTTCACAAAGGAATGAATCTTTTGATTTGAGTGTGGGTTTTATCTCCCGTGGGTTTAAAATAAGGGACAATAAAATACCGAGTATTATAATTTCACAATTTTTCATGTCCAATTAAGATTTTTTTAAGAGAGATTACAAATTTACAAACAAATTATAATTGATATTATGTAAAAGATAATAAATATCTAAAAATAACGAAGACAAAATGTGAATTGATCTTATAAATAATCATTAAATTATATCTTTAAAATTAAAATATTTTTTAAAATGTCATTATACCTATGTATTGTTGAAGCGAACTAATAGCAAAAACGAATCTACGAAGCGGAGCGTAAGCCGCTTTTAATAAAATGAGTGATACAGTCGGGGTAATATCGAATTCAATCGCGGTGAGTGTGTAACCTTTGAAAGTTGTCGTGCATCGAAGTACCATTAAGGCCTCTCCTGGATCAGTGCCAGAGTTGGGATATTATTAGCACGTCGACAACGTCCGAGTTAATCAAGCTCGAATAAGATCAATATTCCCCGTAGGTGATGGTTTCAGGGACGCGCGCCCCGACGGCCTGCTGCCTGTCACCCGGGATTACGAACCTCATCGGACGACGCCCGACGCTGTCCAAAACTGCAATTTGTCTACATCATTAGCCTAATTATGTCACTCTGGAATTTAAGTAAACACAACTATAACTAAGAAAAAAGATACAATTACGCAACGGAAATAGTAGCAATAAAATACATTTTAAACGCTCAACTATAATTTAATGACAATTTTCGATACGGAAACCGATGTTTACTGTAAGTTGGAGAAAGCTACGAGGCAGCGCTTGAAGTAGCGTCTAGACCGCTCAGACAAGTTCTTCGAGAGTAAATTTCCTAGAACTCGGTACGGCACGCTGACACCATGAAGTGAACAATTTCGCAAAAAACGTTTGACCTCAATATAGAAGGCAAGTGTACGCGTGCGTATGACTAATGGATATCGATAAATCACATGACTGTAAAAAATTAACCTCCTATGAGTACAGAATGTACAGAAGATTGCACATGTACAGAAGATTGCATACAAGTTTCTATATTAGAATTAGGGGTTTTTATTACAAAATATTAACAAGGCAAATTACTTAATTGTCTATACTTTCCATATAGTGTAGCGTGACTATTTGCGTGAGATACAGCTGCGTGCCAGCGGGAGAAATTCCTGATCGTTAACTATGTATGTGCTTCCACAAGCGTTGTCAATACTTGCTAATAATACGTCCGATAAGTATCTGCACTACTTGAAATGAAACTAGAGTAGGACAAATATACTATTTTTCTGTTGTTGTTATAGTTATATTATGGGCTCTATTATTATACTACTATTATTATACGTACTAATTTTTGCCCGCGGCTTCGCCAGCATTTAAAAGAAAATAATATAACATACTAACATGCATAAAACTGTAAATTCGTACCTTCAACTTTGCTAAAGATCATCACTTGTTCAAATGCATAGTTTACGATTCAATCCTTACTAATATCGATTAAAATAATCGATGATTTGGGTCCAAAAGGTCGATTCTTCGATTAATCGATCTTAGATCGCCATTCCTAGTTCCCGTGGGATTTCCGGGATAAAAACTATCCTATGTCCTTTCTCGGGTCCCAGACTATCTTTGTACAAAATTTCATTAAAATCGGTTCACTGGTTTAGACGTGAAGAAGAGACAACCAGACAGACAGACAGAGTTACTTTCGGATTTATAATATTAGTAAGGATTACAGCAATCCGGCGTATATCAAAAATAATATATTGGAATATTATTTTTGATATCCGCCGGACTCTCAACACTCAATAAACTAGCGCTAACCATGCTGCTATAACCAAAATTAAGCGTGGTAATATTACACCGGCAATGGTACCATGGAGTTCAATTACCTTCAAAGTTGTGTACTAAATCGAATGTATGTACTCGTATATGACTAAGGCAGAAGTAGCTGGTAGGCAACGTAAAATACTTAATTAACGGGACCGGCGACCCATAAAATGGGATACAGTAGCTACTACGTCGCTGGTGCTGTTTCAAAGAGATTGCCAGCGACCTAGGTACTTGTGATGCAAAACTGGCTCTTCTATTATTTTTTTTATTATTCTGCCTACCGTTGTGCGATCGTTTTAAATAAATTAACGGCGGATTCCATCTCGGTTTATGTGCACATGTACTTCTACACACAATTTGTAATATTTTAACTTTAACTTGGGAGAGGCCCTTTGGTTATTGTTTTGTTGATAAATATTAATACATTTAAAACGAAACGCATTAAATATTAAATGGGAGGTAGATTAACCTATATACTTTCGACATTTGCGTGGGTAGCAATTTTTGCACGACCGATTTAGTGCTTTCAAGAACCCTTTACGCGGTCGGTCCCAGTTATTATCATTAGGTAACAGTCGGAAAACCTTGGACGCCTTCGTGCGGTACATAATGCCCCTGAAATGGGTTAGTAATTTGAGTCGGTTTTCAACAATCCGGATTGGAATAAGAATAGTGGTCTAACACTAGATTAATTATTAAATACATTAGATTTTGAACTCAATAATTCGCAGTTTTCAAACGTTTATTGTCTATTTCCATCGTAGGAAATTATTAAAGTCGAAGCCGAATATTCTAAATTGAGTAATTTCAGAGGCATTCAAATAGGATTTTCTACAGAGTAAGTAACTTGAATGAAATTTTGATTGTGCCTGGCATTGGCTTGTTGAGGTACTTATTGCGATGAGCGTCTGTGAGGTTCGTTTGCGCGCTTCATTTACATACACAACAGACCCTACTGGCGTACTAACAACCAATTTGATATGTAACCAGCGAACCATCCATTGTATTGTATATTATTAAGCAACACTGAAGGTTATCGATTCGTTGGTTCTTTGAGTAAGTTGGTATAAAAACTGCGTAAGTACCGCTTTTTCGGTGATATCGTAGAGTATTCGGAACGCATCGATCGAAGCTAATGGTAAATTCGGAATTATTAAACAAGTAAAGGTTAGAATTTGTGTTCGAGACGGTTTTTTCATATCTCTCCTTTTGTCCTAGAGATGCAACGCTATAATTGACATCATATAGGATTCTACCTACTTTTATACTACTTTATATATAACTACTTTAATAAACTGCTCACTAAATACTTAAAATTTGGCGTTGTACTTTTTGGCTAAAACTGCATCTAAAACCTAGATCGTCAATAGAGTAAAAATGTTATTGCTATATTTGTCCGTTTGTTCATTCATCGCATCGAACTTGTGACCCCGTTCGGATGTAGACTTTAATTAACAATTGCCGATGACATTCTTTTTAACTTCATAAATAGGATGTTGAAAAACCTCGGCATAGAATAGGTTTTTTATAGTCCAAGGAAAGGAAACTAATGAAGAGAATAAATTATGTTCCTACTTTAACCTGCACATTTTTTGTTTAATAGAATTCAATTTATCTCGAATACTTGGCACGATTCGTATCATTTTGTCTTTGTTACATTAAAGATTATGACACCCTGTTGCTTCGGCATAAGTATTTCGGTAACAAGACTAATCTGTATTACAAACTGAAACACGCATTGAATAATTTACTGTTGAAAATATGATATTAATTATATTAGGTACCTATTTACGATATTTGCATATCGTTATCGTTGCGAATAATAATAGACGTTATATTTAAATGTACAAAACTATATTACGTGAAAAGTAGTCGGTGTTATAAGATTAAATTAAAGTTCAATTATAATTAGGTATACTTCATAATAAAAATATACTTTTATAATTACGTAGCTATTATTATATTACATAACTGTCCGTAGATATATTTTAGAATTCATGAATTTCCTATCCCACTTTATTTCAATTCATTTGATAATAATAACAAGCATAATTGGTAAAGCCTTTAAATTAAAAAATTGCCCAGAATTAAAATATATTATAGTGAAAGTTTTCTTACGCTACCTAAAACGTTAGTCAAATCAATACGTGAAATGCCCATAAGAAAATAATTTTGAAATTCAACCAAAGATTGAAATAATTACTAAGAATAGTGCTATTACTTACAAAACAAAGATAAACTCAACCGATAGAAAAACATAATTGTTTGACCGCATGTGAACGTAGTATGAAATACCTACTACTGATAATTTCATTGAACAAAACTAATGAATTTTGCAGCTAGTGATCTGGATAAAATATCAGGTCGCGTATTGCGTTACCGTATTATACATTTATGTACATTGTACGTATATAGCCGCATAGTTGCATATTATATTATAATTGGCTGCCGATGGATTTCGCAATAGAAAAGCGCATGAAAATATTTTACTAAGTTATTACAATATGGGATAACAACAAACGTAGAAAAATATACGGTTGGTTTTGTATTCTTAACAGTTTTCCTTTCCAAGGTATTAATTTTAAAATCAAACCGGGTTTGCTTATCGACAAATCAAAAAAATAACCATAAACTACGACACAATAATATGCCTACAAACTTTAACAAGTAAGTTTTAAATTAAGAGTGAGTCGCTACTGCTCTAAAGACAATGTTTGAGCCGACCTTACGAGCCAAGTTAATAAAAGTTTGCTGTTGCTTTTAAATGCAAATTTAATTTTTTGTTCCCAAAGCGGCTTCCACTTTAAGTTTTTACGATCTGGAAGTCGGAAAGGAAATGGAAAGAGAACGACGTGACCGTTCAGATTTTAATATTACATTTCAGTAACATAAGGGAGCTAATACATAAGCGACAATCCGTGCTGACAGGTGGCGACAGCCGTCAGTGCCGATTGTCACAACATTTACGGTCCGTCAACCAACGTCGACGAATGACCATAAACGAAGATTTTTTTCAACGAACGCCGGTTATTTACACCGTCTACTACTCATTGCCAGCAACTGCTGACAGAAGGTGGTAGAACCCTTTGTGGTTCGACTCCGGCGGCACCACCGCCACACCTATTTCTACCTAATAACAGCAGTGTTAGGCGCTGTTGTGTTCCGTTTTGAAGGGTGTGGTAAGGGAGACATACTTTTCTAAGGCGTTCCAGCTTAGTCCTCAGGGGTAGCGGCGCATCTGTAACCGAGCTCAGGTAGGAATATCTAATCTTATCTGGGGTTGATTACAGACGTTCATGGGCGGCAGTACTCAGTTACCATTAGGTGGACTGCATGCTCGTCTGCTACTCCAATATTATTAAAAAAAACTGATAGTGACAGTCGGTGCTATGAATGGTCGCATGTATTAGCTCTCTGTCCTCCTGTGCTACCTCCTTAATGTGTTTCAAAGCTTTCAGCGTAAATTTTTCATTTCAATCCAATATAACATGAAGTCTTGGAGTGAAGCGCTTTAAGTACGTAGGATAAGTATGAAACTCATTATAGAATGCAGAAAAACTTTTATACGCCCCACTTTATAGTGTTTAACTTGGTATAATCTTAGAGTCGCTCTGGAAGTTGAAAACTCTAGCAAGTCTATTGCTTAGGTTCTAATAAAGTTTAACCTAAGCCGTGTAATATTGTACAGGAACGTAGGATAAATTGTATTCCGAATTTATACGTTTATGAATCGCGAATCTATATTTATTTTTATTTCGGGCTGATATATACCTAACTTCTGTTACTCCATTAAATATATTATCCATGTAAGGCACACGGCTTTATTGCCAATTTCAAAATTAGTATAAACGCAGAGAAACATTTTAAGAATTTTAATCAATTCTTAAAATGTTTCTCTAACCTCATTTTTTTATCGATAAAGTCGTTCCATGATTTAAATTTTATTTAGAAATAAGATAAGAATGCTTAAAGTGTACACAAGAAACATACGTTATGTTTATTAAAATGAAATTTAATCACAAGAGTCCTCGTTTCCTGCCTTTCCACGTCATGGAAACGATAGTAAACTTATGTTTAAAGCTTTTATTTGTGCTTTTATAGGCATATGAGAGTATTTCATAGCAATACTTATGTACGTACAGGTTGTTAAGAGTAACTGTAACGAGTTGGAAAGAAGTCAACAGATCTGAACTGAATAGTAAGCAGCGGGGGCAAGTTTTCCATCCCTCGTCCGGTACCCTTGTTTGATACCGCCCGAGGCTACTTCCCTCCGCAGCGTTCGCTAGTAACTAAGACTTTTTGTACTTGATGCCAGGCCTTTGAAAACATTTTTAATTATATTACTTTATATAGAGCGTTGTGCGTCAGAGACGAGACTGTAAATATGGTGTGAATAACGTTTTAATTATAAAATGATTCTGGATGTATTAAAACGAAATAAGAAAGTGTCAGAACATCATATGACTATCTAGAACGTGCCTAAAACAATACTAAACTATCTTATGTCAAAATACTCATGCATTGAATCCTAAGAAAATATATTCGCGCAGTTTCGCAATTGTGTCACTTTGAATTGGCTCTGATACGTATTTGCTATATGAACGACTGCATTCGTCTCGGAAGTGCTTTCTCAGCTATCTGCTCCGTACACTCTAAGATTATATTCCTGTATCCGAACAAAAGGCCGAGAGTAGTTGCCGCTTGCTCTATGAATTATCTAGAGAGACACTACGTTGGTGCAACTTGTGTTATTCGCACAAAAGCAAATAGATCGCAGTTGAAATTTGTACACTGCAATGAACAGTAAACATGTTATAATATTTGGATCGGTTATCCCAACCTTGTACGATATACGATAGTATTAATGAAAATGCGACGAAAATTAACGGGTCTGCTTTCCGCTACATGAACTATTGTGGTGTCGAACAACTTGATATTGTCGATGTTATACCATTTATAAGTTGACCTCCACATAATACATAATTATCACCTAATAGAGCTAAGTAAGTGAGCACAACTTCATAGCATAATAATTATACGTTTACCCTTCTAAGGATGCGAACTGCCGTGAAAAGTTAAAAGTGCAAAGCGAACTTATGGATCGGACAAGTAAATATAAGATATAGTCCGCGTAAAACTGCAAGTCCACTCTGAATATAGAAATGAATCGCGTCGCCATAGCAAATTGTATGACTACACCTGCTCGGAACAACTTCAGAGCAGACTAGCAGTTTGGCAATAACTATACCTTCATAAGACTCAGTACAAGCGAGCAGTTTTGCATAATTGCTAGTATCTAAATTTAAACTAACCACGGTCTAAGCACCTCGATCAATAGTTGCGAGACCACTGGATATAATCCATATGCATGGTGTTGATGCGAAGACTCCAGTGGGGTGCTCGGCCGCAAAGACCGAGGCTACGCGCTCCGCTAAGCACTGTAAATACTCTCCCGGTCACGTAGCACCACCGCAAACTGTTGAATATTAATATGTAAAATAATATTCGCTAGAAGAAATCCCGCCCAAAGTGAACCTCAACCCGTGTCGCGGCTCCGACGGCTGCTTAAATTACCAGAAAATAAAACAACGGAAAGAATATTTGCATGAAGCTTATTTCGACGTTTGTAGAATTTTATTTGAACCCGAGTTCCATTTATTAAAATTATTGTTGTATATAAATGTTTAGATTGTCAGCATTGCGATTTAAAACTTATTAATTTTAAGATAATTTATTAGTTGATATTACGACTTAAGACAAGATAATAGGTACTATTTTTTTCAGATACCTTATAATTCCATTATTCTGTTTAATACGGCTTGAGAATATGGTAATATCGTATTTAAACAGTGTATTTAAACAGTTAATAAAACAGACTTAATAGAGATTTGAGAAAGGACGTTCGTAACAGATTAAACAACGTGAATAACCGAAAACTTAACCTTTTAAGGTTCAAAATACGTAAAACGAAGCATATGATTACCGTTAGTTTATATTAGTTTTAAGGGAAGCGATGTTGATGTTTACTTTATAGGGCATCTGTTTAAGCCTAAAAGCGGGCAACCGCATGTGGGCGTAGGCGGCGACGCGTTCAGCCATCCTACTAGGGATGGCGATACTTTCCAAAAAGATTGGTTTGGATATTTCAATATGTAGATTTTAACCTTAACTATCAATCAACAAGAATAACAAAGATAAAAAGATTCTTAATAAAATTCGTCTTATTTACCATTTTAAGAGTATATCTGCAAAAAAAAACTATCCGTCTGCTACAGGAACTGTAACTGTTTGTATGGGAAGAGAGGGCAGTTTGATGTAATGCTCAAAAAATTATACTACACAAGGAGATATTTGAAATCGATTCACTGAATTAAATCATTCCTTAATATCTATTAAGAAGGTGAAGTACTAGGTTCTACTCCAATAAAAACGATCTTGGATCGTTATCTCTACTAGCATGTAGCAACAATTCCACGAGACATTTGTCCATTCTATACGTCCGTCCTACTAAATTTGATGTAGACTATATATTTCAACCTTGTTTTTTGTAATATATGAAACAGACCCTCATCTTTTATGTAATTCTATGGGTCTGCGTAAAAAGATAGAGCATTTTCATCTGGTGACTTGATGAAATGAGATCAAATTTTAATTATATTCGAGATTCTTTATTTACTTACGAATTCTAGGTATAATAAGCGTTAGCGTAGCATTTTTACTTATTTTCTTTATATATTCTGCTGATTGCTTGCTGATTTGAATACTTAACGATGTTGACTCTACACCCTGTTTTTGTGATCACTCCAATATCTAAGTGAACGAATAGTAGAACAGAATTATCAGAAATGCTCAATAATAACAAGAAATAGTCGTTGAACTTATATAACGTTATCAAGTTGTGTACCTCTCAATAGGTCATAATAACAATCCCTCGTTGGTTTATCATCCATAATAATAATTGTCGGATATATGTTTGAAGAAATTGCTTCGACGTATCTATATTGTACTCAAAATATTATGTATAATGTGTTGTATTTTTATTTACGGTACTAATGATCTGTATAATCAAAGCGCGTTCTGTGTTACAAAGAAGATTAATTATAACAATTTAATTCAAAAACACATTAAATTATTGCTACGTATTTCAATACTTTTCTTTTTATTACTTATCGGAAAACTAGATTAAAACAGAGTGTAGCTTGTGGGTTTGTGTAATATACACGAAAGTAAATACTACAAATTATGTCTTACATCGGTGTGTGCACCTTCGTCTCACTCTAAAAATACATCTGGTTTTCCAACCGCACCAAAAGAAGTATAAGTTCAGTAAAATAATACATGCAATATTAACTAATTTACAAAGACAGCACGCAACTGCCATGCGTGCTGAGCGCGCTCCCTTCATCTTTACACTTACACATTGTCCAGTTGAGATCAATTACGGTTAATTGAACTTGATATAATTATCTAATTCTGAGCAGAGCAGCGTTCTTCGCTCCGACACCGGTTGCATCATAACCAACTGTTATTTTATTCTAACAAGAAAAGTTTTTCATTTACATCTCTAATGATTTCTGAAATTTGTGTTTGTAAATTTCTAATTAGTAGATTAATCGTACATTTATCATATATTAGTAAAGATACTTCGCCGCCTTGAAATTGAATGAAGCCACAAACGGCTTATTATAATAAGTTCTTTTTTTTAAATTCTTGACAAATAAAAACATTTTTAGAGATAAATTAACGAATAAATAACTAATACTGCGTAATTTACATAATAAATAAATAATTTATAATAATAATTTCAAATTTTTTAGGGACATTTTAGCACGGAGACGTGGCAAAACTTTTTAAGCAACTATTTCAATTCTCAAAACTGGGTACATTTTCTTGTTAGGAGTAAGTAATCTTTACTAATCTATGACATTTATATTGAATCTTGTAACCACTTTGTAAATATCATCGCTACAATATATACAGTTGATCAACGCACTTTTTGCGTCTATTTTAAAAGTTACATTCTCGCCGTCTGGCGTCAAAATTAGCTAGAGGACAACGATCGGCAAAGTATTTCGAAGACTATTGCAATAAAAACATATCATGAGCGTATATTAAACTTTCGAGCGCGATCCAAAATTAAATATGTAAAATATGGTACAATACAAATCATACGCGTATTTTTCAGCGTTGGCCGTAATGAATGTTCGTAATTTGTTCATAAACACTGAAGGAAGAATAAGAATAGACAGAGACTAAACAGGATCACAGAACACTAGACGAACCGCAGAGCGTGCTCTATAAAAAGTCAGATTGTTTACGCGGCCGCCCGCCCGCCGGATATGACCGACGGCGGCACGCCACATGTGTAATGATCATTGTATCTCCTCTGAATAAGTTTATATCAATTATAGTTCGCGCCAAACTGCTAGTCCGTTCTGAAGTTGTTGCGAACGGGTGTAGTCATACTATTCGCTATGGCGACGCGATTCAATTCTATATTCAGAGCGGACTAGCAGTTTTACGCGAACTATACCACATATACAACTCGTATATGTATATTATGCTTGTGGCGATAGTAAGCTTTCTGTATTAAATGTTAATTGAAAAGCATTTTGTGTAACTTAATATTTCAATTACTCCTTGATTTTCTTTTTATGCCCACATATACCTTTGTTAAAATACATATTTTGTATTTGAATTTGTTTGTAAGAAATGTCGTGGTAAACAATTAGAATTCAAAATATAAGTGCTCTTCGTTGCAACGTTGAAGAGGGGGTGACTCTTCAGTGTGTCTCGCATGTGTAACCTCGAGCCGTGTTCATGTCTATCTTCTAAATATATCTTCTCTGCCACAATAATTTCCTCCGCCTATTGGAGATTATAACGTGATGCGTTCTTAGAGATACGCTTTATTGACACTTATGATCATATTAATGTACTAAACGTGGTTCTAAGACATTATTTTCTTTATGATCAATAATTCGAACCTTTATTATTTTTATCAAGTCATATACCGACGAGTCTTCCAAGTACCGTGAACACTAAATATTGAAAGCACATTGAGACTGCTTTTACCATTGACGCGAATATTAAACGTTATAATAAAGTGTTTACGTATTGTCTTCGTTACAATAAGAATTCGGAGGGAACGGCTACAGATGGCGTTCAAGCGTGGGAATAGGCTGATACCCTACGCAGTTAGGGTGGGCACCGAGTTCGTTAAGTATGAAAAGAACGCACAGGAGCAATGGGTACAAGGGACAGGGCCCACCTCCGACCGGCTGATTATTAATGTCTTGAACGTCACCCGCCGCCCACCACTACACTGTATCGTTCCGAGAGGTGAACCCGCCCAACTTGAAAAAGAGCCTCACGATGCTTTTGCCAACCGACCCATTGTTGATGAAACACAATAAGAATAAAATTGTTCTATTCACTGAAATTCACCTTTAATGTTTTTGGGATTACTTCTTGCTATTGTTAAAACACTTGTGGATATTCAATGCTTTATTTCTTTCTAATTTCGGTCAAAGGGTACCTGTATTTTTTTCGACGTAAGCATCACGTTTTTAGGCACGTTTTGTGTTTTTTGCCATCGGTTTTCCCGTAATAGCTTTAAGTCTTGTAATTAAGAAACATTGCAATAAAATAGAAAATCTACATAAGATTATTTAGATTTTGTGCTGCTAAACTACATTGACAGGCTTAAAAAGTAAACGACATATACTTTGTGAGCTGTCACATCGTTAGCCAATTTGTGCGGGATATTTTTTCACGATTTTTTGTAACCTTTGAATACAGTCCTAAGGTCCATAAAACGCAAGTTGTTACTTTATTCACTTAAAATATTTCATCATCTTATATAGTAGTCTTTTATAAATATATATTTTTTATAATTATACCTACACGATGAGGCAGACGGGATACCTGACGGAAAGCAGTCACCGTCGCCTATGGACATTTGCAACACCAGAGGAGTCGCCAATGCATCGCCGGATTTGGAGGAGAGCTCTTTACACCTTTATTGAAGAGCCCCATGTCATAGCGCTCCGGAAATACCTCGGAAGGGAGTTCATTCCACATCTTGCACGTCCGTGGCAAGAACGTCCATAGGTTATGTAGGTGATAGAGGAAATAACCACGAGAGAGACGCCATTTACAGTGGTTTACACTATATGCTGTTATAACATTGAACTTGTTAGTTGTTCGTTTTGCGCAATGATAGGAAATGAAACTCGAGACCGGTGATGTGGAGAAAACAATAGACGCGCGTAATCTCGGGTCGCCAACGATGCAAGGTTTGAGGCCATTGCTTATCCTATTATTATCTCCAAAGGGCAACTCGTACAAGCAAACGATTATAATATGTAGCAAGTTACTTATGCGGCTTGGGAAGTTATTATAAGTACGGCTTAGGGACGTACAAGTCTTTTTCCTTTACACATTTTTCTTTGCTTTATTTTTAAAGTGAACTTACACATACATTTATTACAGAACTTATTAACTATACTACTACTACTGCTACTAACTACTAACTATACAGAGATAATTCAAAATTTTAGTAAGTGGAAGTCTGTTCATTCAATACTATTTATTACTTTACGGTGGTCAGTGAATAGCATAACGGTAAAATATTGGAATTTTAACAATTTATTAATTTACTAGTCATACGTATATAACAAAATTAATCACACAAAGGATACCATAACACGTATCAAACTTTTATAGCTTCTATCCCTAGAAGACGTGGGATGTTATTACGTAATGAAATAAAGCACAGACTCTCAACACTCCACAGAGATGTGACCGGATTTTATATGGGGCAAGACTTAAAACTCACGTCATAAAACTATGTGGGTTATAACTGTAATTAAACGGTGTCCAGAGTGGTTATTTGCGACGCAAATTTAACAACTAGTGAGTCGTCGTGGTTGCGCCGCGAGCCGCCGGCGCAATTGTGACCAATAACCACTTCCTAATTTTCTCGTTTCCTGAGCCTCGCCTCGCCTGCGCGTCATTCCCTTTGTGCCGGTTTGGTTACAACATAGCTATTTAAATATATCTGGTACGGTCTTTGAATCTGGATTTCTATGCAATAAAAGTAATCAGCAAGCAGATGTTGAGAGGTCTTTGCTATTCATGAACATCTCACATCTGTAACCAACTTCAAATAGAATTGGCGTTGTACCGAATTCCGCAAAATTTTCTTCTACAATTTTCTTCACAAAAATTACTGCAGATTCTGTAAGGGCAATTTAACCCTGTAAAATCAGTTACACCCCCGATTAGACCTTTAAAGACAATTTTAACCCTGTGGGATAATTTTGACCACAAAACCGGTCGGGTCAATTTTACCAATTTCCAAAGCAGGCATATAAAGATCTAACAAAAGAAACTCGACGCATGAGAATTAAAGGTCAGATGAACATGAAAATGGCGTGTTTAATCCGAAACGTGTATCCAATAGACAGTTTGTGTACCTACTCGGATCTCTACTCTGTATAAACATAAAGGACGGCGGAAAGCCCTCATTCGCAATTTAATTTCGTTCCCGGTGAAAACTTGATGTAATAATACAAAAAACAGAGCGTAGGAGGATACGCGTATACAGAGCACAAATTACTTTTGAAGCGTTATCACGTAAATAATATAAATAACGGAAAATTTTCACTTTGCATTTTTACAAAGGAACCCTTTGTGGTTTGATTCTGTACGCACCACCGCCTTACCTAATATAGAAACAGAGTTTAAGCGCTGCTACCTTTTGAAAGGTAAAGTTACATGTGACGTTCCAATTTAGTATTCAGGAGTAGCTATAAATCTACGTCTGATCTCAGTTAGGACTCCAATCCTATCTGGGGTTGATTATAGGTGTTCATATGAAGAAATTACTTCATACCATCAGGCGGACTGCCTGTTTGTTTATTATTTCTGTACCCTTCATTTGAGAATGTTACTGATAATATTTGCTGATGAATATTCATATTTTTGCCGCCCTGTCCCTTATAAATGTATTTTTTCTAGAATAGATTAGATTACCCTAGGTTAGTGCATATAAAAACAAGTACACAATATACTTAATGTATAAAACTTTTATAAACCATTATTAAGTTCAAACTTCCACGCTTGAAGCGATAGCATCCTATATTACTTAACGACCACTACTTTGTTATGATGGATAGCTTTAGTTTCTTCTGCTTATGTTAGTAACTTCTTCCGATTAACTGTAAAACTAAACATGTGAAGCGTAAACTCGATACATAATGAATGGTCCTGTAATACATGTATTATTATTATTGATTCATTGAAGTGATGTAGATGTAAATGTTAATTAACTTACAGATTTATGATATACAATGTAGATTATATAATAATAAACATGTATACGGTTAGGTTTAATTAATTTATAATAGTAACGACATGCGTGGCAGAGCGGTTACTATATCGGTCTGGCACGCAGAGGGTACCGGGTTCATTCTTCGGCTAACCAGAAATCTAAATGATGAATAAAGTTATTTTTTCTAGATATGGATGCTTATATCTAGAAATACCTTTGTGTGGGCCCCACATAGCAACCATGATACAGGGAATCTTTGTGCAAGGTTACGAATGTACAAAGCATCACAGTAAAAAAACATTCAATGATGCTCGGTGCTTGGTTTCCATTGTGTGCACTGTGCATGTACATTGTACATGTCTTTAAATAATAAATACCTATCACTGAATTTTGTATATCTATGACGTTAGTCTGGGGCGAGCATCGAGAATCGATGTAGCCATACCCTTCACCTTTTGATTCGGACGTACGTACGTATTAATACTTTATCGTCTATAGTACGCAATAGGCTGCAACGTATTTTGGCACCGGTGCTCCGTGTCAATATTCCGATTCGTAGCCCAGAAACGTCAACTAAAAGTAGTTGCCGAATTTATTAGAACAGAATTAGTGTACGCCACGTTCCTGAGACATGTGTTTTGAACTCGCATAATCACATTTTAGTGTCATGCACAGTTGTATATGTGAAACTCATTTAAGATTGGTTTTAATCACCGGCTCCGTGATGCTTACTATGTTAGCATAGTAATAGATTACTGTAGATGTTTTGTAAACCTATGCAATAAAACGGAAGAAGTTTACGAGATGCTTTTCGTGCTGAGTAATCAAGTTAGAAACGTTTTGTAAATGTACAAATACAAACATCATGATTATTGTTAAAATAAGAAAAAGTATTTTTAATTATGACTTAGGGCCGTGACGTACATTCTTTCATGCTGTAGGATTTTTGGTCGGCATTTTGGCTCAATTAAGTTTTCTAATCCTTTCATAAATAACATACGCTTTTTGAAGTTTTGTATAAAGATGTCATGCATAAACAAGTTTAACATCCAAGGATGGTTTACCTTACCTTCACAAATAAAGTCAAATTAACGAATGCAATATTTGTGCATAGACTACAGTACATGAAATTGGGTTTTAGTGCTAAAAAACTAAATTGTTACTAATCACTAAAAGCTAAAACGAACGCATATTAGATTTAAGATTTTTCGATTACACTTACTAAAGGTAAATTTTCATCAATGAAATGAATAAATAAATGTGTTTTACATTTATCATTTCCTGACCCTAGACAAATTCAGCTTTACATAAATAGCTATTAAATTTGTTATTTTAAAAGTCTGCATGGAAGCTCCCTCCTCTAGACCGACAAACAAATAAAGCACATACGAAGACCGGAGCACATTGATTCAATTTACCTGCGTAACAACAATTCAACGGCGACGTTCCCGTGTCTCTATTAGTTTAAGGACGCAGTAACCTCGTGACTGCTTCAGTGGAGCGGGCCCTAACACATTGCCATGTGTGGTTATTACATTATGTAAATTGAACGTCGTTCCCTTTACTACCTGACGATGCAGGAATAGAAATATTTGCTTGAATTTTCATGTTATGCTGACGTCATCTGCCTGTGGTAAATTGGAAAAACAATTTGGACGGTACTATTAGGATAGGTTGCACCGATCCTCTATATGTATTGCTTTTATTCAATTAACATTTAATGCATGTGGCCATTGGTTGATAATGTATTTTATATTAATGTAAACCTCATTCGTTTCGGTCCACTAAATATTTAATATGTCTATGAAACAGTAATATGTAGTAAACGTCCAACTCGAAAATCCTGTTAACGAGTCGATTATGGATATATTTCAAGATTTAAGGAATACTCAATGTATCGTATGTTTATGTTTCATAATATTATATTAGCTTTAAAAAAAATGTCAAGGATGTAAATTTAAATATACCTATTATAGCACAACATTGTACAAAGAGGTTTAATAATTTATCTATTTGATTATACAGTGCAACCTCGATATAACAAATCGGAGGGGAACAAGAAAATATTCGTAATATCAAGTAATTCGTTGAACTGAGGTTTGTTATGTTGAGGTTAGATTGGTCTAAAATTCGTTATAAAGAGGTAAAAGAATAGTTTTATTCACCTCAATATTACGTACTTATCTTGTTATAGCGAACAACTTCTACTAATAAATGATAACACATTTTTATCAAATTACTATATGTATTTGCTATGTATTACTATATGTATTTAACTAAAATCTTTAACAATAGTGACGAGCAGAGGTGTTTACATTACTTTCCATCAAAACAACAATGATTACTTTACAAACAAAAGCGTGTCGAAACATGTCGAGACATGAATCACATTATAAGATTAAGAGTTATATTATTGGTGGAAACTTTATATAAAGGTTTTGGGTTGGCAAAATTCGTTAATTAGAGGTATGAATACTTTTTCTTGATAGTTGAAAATTCGTTATTAAGAGGTTGTACGCAAAGAATGTTCGCAATGTAAAGGTATATTTTATATTGACTCTTATGGACAATTCAAGGGGATTACGAAGAATTTGTTAAATCGAGGAAGTCGTTATATTGAGGTACGTTATATTAAGGTTGCACTGTATACATATATTTGTTTCTTATTAACATTTGTATATTTATGATGAATTCTATGGGATTTCAGCACATGGTGGGAACGGGCATGGCGTCCCCGTTCAATGCGGCGGCGGCGGCTGCGGCCGCGGCGGCGCAGTTTGCTGCCAACGGCGACGCGCTGGCCGGCGTGAAGGCGGACAGCGGGCCCGCCGCCGCGCCACAGGCACCCCTGGTCAAGAGCGAGGGGCCCCCGCAACCGACACCGATGCCACCGACGAATTTCTCTCCCCAGCCACAGCCACAGTCGCATCAGACAAATTCAGTAGAAAATCAAAATAATAACACAGTAAGTTTTTGATTCTTATTTGGGTTTTGTTTTGGTAATTATACCGGTATGGGTGTAAACCAAAATTGAAATATTAGGGGTGTGCGAATATCGTTCGAATCGAATCGAATCGAATATCAATATTCGATTCGAAATTCGAATCGAATAATTCGAATTTTCGAATTATTCGAAATTCTTCGAATAATTCGAAAAATTTCGAATAATTCGAAAAATTTCGAATAATTCGTAAAAATTTCGAATAATTCGAAAGTTTTCGAATAATTCGCGAATTAAGGGGGTATTCTAGTCTAGAAGCATGAATTTCAGGTAATTTTTTGAAGTGCCGTAAAAAAAGGCAATCAATATTTTTACCATCATTATTATTATTCATTTATTAATATTTTGATTTTTCATAATACTTTATTTGCTATAATATAATTTTTATTATTTCATCATTTAAAAAAAAACTATATTAATTGTTCTATTTGTGTAACTATATGGTTTAAATAAAATGTATATTGATTATTGACTGTTAAATTTTTATTCGAAAATTGAAAATAAGAAACCCTGAAAAAATTCTAATTATTCAAAAATTTTCGGATTATTCGAAAAATTTCGAATAATTCGAAAATTTTCGAATTATTCGAAATTTTTCGAAATATTCGGGAACTTTCGAATAATTCGAATTTTCGAATTATTCGATTCGAGTTTCGAATCGAATATTAATATTCGATTCGGAACGAATAATTCGTAAGTTCGAATTATTCGCACACCCCTATGAAATATCTTTCTTTATCCCATCTTGGTTATAAAAAGGCCAGTAGCATTACCACGAGTTGGCATAGAAACGCCACTATAGAAATGGTAAATAGAAAACTATTGTCATTTTGCTAGTGAATAACATAACTACTATCGTTACGGTATTTCTTGACATGGGACCGAATTTGTATGGCAATAGATCATAATGACATTCGCTAGCGATTTGATTTCGATAGGTTTTTTACGTATCGAGTTACGTCACTACGGATTTTAGTTCTACGAGTAACCACCAGAGGCGCAGTACAATTTTTCATACATTTATTTTACGCAGTCGATAGCGAGTAATACTTTTGTAAACTCATGGTAGTCCTACTGTTGTTATTTTTACTTTTTATCATAAATTCCCACTACAACATAATTCAATTCCAGCGATCAAAATGTTATATTTTATTTAAAATGTCGCGTCTAGCTTTTGATTACCTAGTAACAGGGTTATCTTTCTTAAATAGTCTATAATTATAGAAGTCTTAGAAAGCAAGATGGTTTCATACCATTTAAACCATCTTTATTCGATATTTCAGTTTCTGAGTAAATAGCAATCTCTCCACGAAATTCTAAGCATCTGTTTTGAGGTATTTTAGTAAGATCGACTATACGCGGCCTGGAAACTGTTAATACATGATTTATGAGTCTATCGTTTATGTTAAGTACATAAATTAGTGGTGAGTTTATAACGATCGTATTTATATCTGTTTAGTTCGGCCATATTTAAAATTGGAAGAAACCTTCGGAGTTCGACTTCAGAGGCACCGCTCCCTTACCAATTTCTGTCTAATAACAGTTTTATACGCTACTGTGTACAGGGTTTGAAGGTTGTGGTAAGGGTTAAAACTTATATGAAGCGATGATAACAAGTTCAACTTAATCCTCTGGGATAGCAAAGCATATGTGGGCCCACCTTAGTTAAGACTCCTATCAGATAAGAATCCTACCTGGGGTAGACTAAAGATGTCCAAGAGCAGCAGTCGGCACTCAACATCAGATGGGCTGCATGCTCGGTGGCTACTTCAGTTTTATAAAAACAGCCTTGTATAATGGTGCGGTTCGGTAACGTTGCAGCAGAGCGAAGTGGAGGCGACGGAGGAGAGCACGCCGGTGAGCGTGGCAGCGGCGGCGGTGGCGCAGCAGGCGGCGGCGGCGCACGCGGCGGCGGCGGCGGTGAGCGCGGCCGTGGCGGCCGGCGCCGCGCCCGCCGCGCACGCCGCGCACGCCGCGCTCGCCGCGCCCGACAAGAACCTCGTGCCCGTCTCGCAGGCCTCCCAGCCCAAGCGACTCCACGTATCCAACATACCGTTTAGGTTCAGGGATCCCGACCTCCGCAACATGTTCGGGGTGAGTCGCACCACGCTTCGCACTCCCCGAATTGATAGCACGGCATGAGTGATCAGATTAGTTGTCGCTATACTTAGTGAGTGATCCTTCGACATTGTTTATATAATCCTCGTTTTGCTTTTCAGCAATATGGCACAATACTTGATGTAGAAATTATCTTCAATGAACGTGGCTCAAAGGTAAGCCCTGTTTATTCATCTCCGAAAGTATTTACGAAGTAGCTCCTTGAAATCCATTAGATTTCATTGAGGCTACTTTTATGAATTTCTGATGATAAAGTCCAGAATACGCGATTAATTTGCTCTCTCAAAATATGTCTGTGTTTAATACAACTTCATTATATAGGTACATAGTGATTCATATTGAAATATTGATTGTTTATTCTGGTCTAGTTTCTGTAAAATGAAAGAAGCAATGAACACATTTATAAAATTAGTAACCACCTAAAAATACATGTATTGGTTACAATAATTCTGATTTCATTTGTTAATCTCTATTAATGTGTTCATGGTTTCTTAAGTAAATTAAAGGAATGTATAATCATATTATTGCACAATTCTACAGTAAGAAAAAAAGTCTAAATAATCGAATACGTCGAACAATCGTCGTATTAGTTTCCCCAGTTCTCCCAAAGTTGTCATTATAGCAATCCAACATGTAAATGTTTTTGCAAGTCTTTAGTAAATATTTTTCATTTGAATCACACTTATTTTTGGTCTTGAGTGTATGACTCCGCGTTAACTTTAAAACACATTCCTTGGATTTACTAATATCGCACTCATAGCTATTGCTCTCAATTATTTTCCACACATGATTACTTCATATATATTCACAATTTTTAAATAAAAGCAATAGCTAGAGGCTGATTAATATTATTTAGTATTTGCTGCCCAAACTAGTACTATTACTGAATATTCTCCCATAAACGTGTTATCACATCTATTTGATTCGAATTAAATATTGTAACATCCTTGCTTAATAAAAATTAAAAGGCAAATGGGCTTAGTTAAGTATTAATCGTGTTTTGAATAAACTTCCTTCTTATAGCATATTCTTGGTTTTAATGTTTGGTGCAGTATCTCTAATGGCATTGTATATTATCATTAATTAATAATAATGTCTATAAGTCTGTAATCCAACTGAAAATTTACTGAATTGTTATGTACTTATTATGCCTCTGACATATTTTTGCCTATTATCCTTATTCTATGAGAAAATTACAAAAATAATAATTATTTATTTGATGATTTGCAAAAGTAAGTCAAAGGCATAACGTCAGATAGTAATATACATATATATTATATATATAATAAATTTCATACTTTTACAATACTCAAAAAACAACTAAAATGTAACTGTCAATCCCCTCGAGATAATTGCATAGAGATGAATATTATTGAAATATTTTTAAGATTGATTGGATTGATCGCTTTTTCGTGTTTACTGCTTTCCTTGTGTCAGTTTGGTGACCGCCCCTACAGTAGTCCATGCTCGCTCATGTCTAAAACGTATTTTACTCTTTTGATATAATAGCTCCAAGTTATTTTTTCTTCAGTGCCTCACATGGGATATGCAGTATTAGAGAATGATGCATCGTCACTATAACAGCTGATTTTCTAAGTCATATTTTAAGGACAGCTCTATTATTCATCACTAATATATTTAATACAATCATCCAAACTGCACCGCATTATATTTGTTATCGAAGTACTCAAATGTTCATTGTAATAATATCATCTGCAGCCACCACACTGACCTGTGACTCCTTGGTTCGCGTATTTGATTTGTGTAGTTTGGGTGATGTGTCATTCTGAAATTTAATTTTGTCTATTTTAATTAAAATGTTAATATTTTCAGTTCATTTTGTTATAATACTAGAACTGTCAGTCATGCGCTTCCTAACAAGGGAATTTAATACATATTTTACTAGTTTTGGGCATGTGTACTTCTCTGACTCTAAATACTCTGTTAATATGTTGTCAACACGAGTTACATATTCCTAGAAGTAACTTTGGCGCATCTGTTAGTTTGGCTTTACCTCTAAGTGAGTAGTGTCTTCTCGTGTGGAGTCGTCGCCACCGTTGCCGCGTGCTTTGCGTGCGCTCCCAGTGTCAGATCGCGAGCGATGGACGGGCGCGTAGCCCTCGCTTCCTATTCATTTATATATTTTATCTGTAGCCTCCTTATATCTCTTTCTCTCTGCCCAAAGTAATGTTTTATGTACAATAAATATGTGCACTCAGAATGGTATTAATAATAATAGAGCTGTCATGCTTTTATAAATGTAAGCGTTTCGTACAATCAGCAACTTGTTTGCCACTTTCACAACTCGTCTCTTCCACTGTATTGTGTGCTGTGCTAGCTGCTTTTGTATCTATGGGTTATCACCGTGTATTTTCGTATGACGTAGTTTACCTTACCGAAGCACGACCGATTATGATTATAGTTTTTATTCAACTGTAACAGAAAGGAGACAGTGTCTACAGCACTTGTATACAACGTTTGTGGCGTATGCTAGGTTATAAATACTGCTTTGATTTTATTATTGAATATTTAGATTTTAGCACTGTACAGTTCATGCACAATATCATAAAACATTAAAAAAGCTTTAGGTACGTGTGTTTGTAATGAGGCAATACCGTTGTACCCACTAGTCGGGCATCAGTGATAACACATGAGGAAACGATGTGCTACAGCTGATATAGTGAAATCCTCTCGAACTTGTATCCGATAAATGATCATTGCCTAGCTGAAACCTTTTACTTTCTAGACCAGTTTAGTTGATGCATGATCGGTGAGTTTCATAGAACAAATTGCAGCTAACATTCCACACAGAAGTTTCTAGTCATTTTGATTAAAGTAGTGTCTATCAAATTAGCTTTCAAAGGAATCCTTACGACGTGTACAACGTTAAAAACTCTTTCCAATAGTACAAACTGCTAGGTCGAGCGACATTGTATTAATTTAATGTAATCCAACGCTTATGTGTATCCATTCAGCTAGACTGCGCTCAAACTATCAACGTAATCGAAAAAATATCGTCCTCTCGATATTACACTAGAATATTTAAATAAAGAATATGCAATGCATAAATGTTAATTTTTGTTGCACGTTGTTTTTTGAGCGACGCTGTTTTTAATGCATGTTTTGTCTGTCTTGCATGCAGGGATTCGGTTTTGTAACATTCGCAAATAGTGGTGATGCGGAGCGAGCACGAGAGCGTCTTCACGGCACCGTGGTTGAGGGCAGAAAGATAGAGGTGTGCATGACTCAATGAATACCATCCGTAGCACTATGTAACTTATAACATCCCGCTCCTACGCCCACGCCCACACACCGCAACCTGCGCTCGTCTGCTCTGTAGTTATGCCATGCTAGTGCGCCGGCCGCACCCGGCCCCGCATATTAGCACTAAGTATACCGTCGTCTTTTCTAATCCACAAACAAACCTTATTTATTTTATCCCTTTACTCTCTAGACGGTCATTTAAAATGCCGATCGAATGAGAGAGTCTCACAGAAATGTAGAACGAACCGTACGTCTCTCAAAGTCCAGAGGTAAGACTGCAATTGCAAATTATTTATTTTCATTAACATTTGAAACGTTTTTAGACGACTTTATGGCATTCGAAGTACCTCCCTTGTTGATTAATTAAATACAAATTTTACATCAAAATACGTGGGATTTTCATCGGTTAATATGGATGTATAAATTGCAAAAGAATTTATGGACAATTGTTTTTTCTTATGTTTTCCTTTGTTCCCTATTTTATGTCACATGCAAAATCTAAATTTACATACTTTAACCGTTACGGGTTCGATTCCTGTATTTTCTGTTTTTTTATTACAATTTTTAATGAGATATGACTATTTCAGAATTAAAAACAATAATACATTTGTTATTGTGTATTTTATTTACAAAGTAAGTAGTTGAAAATATGAATATATTACTTTCATCGACTTTTCCCCAAGGACTTGTAACTGGTGGAAACTTGAAGCATACTCCAGTACTGCTGTACGCCAGAACAGATTGTAGATGTCCAGCAGTGGTATATATACGGGTTGCAAATGACCACCGTTCACTAACTTGATTGTTTTCAAGTCTGAATGTGTTAAAAAATTAAGTAATGTTAGGGCTTATGGTACTTAAACTAAAATGTGGTTCTTACTCATTGTTTAATTTAAATCAGGTTAATAATGCTACAGCGAGAGTGCAGACAAAGAAACCACCGGCGGTACCCAACGGTAAGCCTATATTAATTATTAACGTTACGCTGATTTTCATCGATAACAGTACATAATCCTCGTATCTCATACAACTTTCATGAAACAGATTTAATGAATGAAATAAATCACATACCTACAATATAATGTTAGTATATACTTAGAACACTTTTAATTATATTCACCTGTATCCGATGTTAATAAATTTTGGGATTTTCTCTTTTTAATCCATCCAGTTATTCTGGCTAGAAACGGATCAGTTCCCACTTTGGGTGAGAGAGCTGGCCTTATAAAGATCGGTGTTGTTCATGTTTAATGTACTCACTTGTTACATGTTGGCTAGATCCGTTGTCGGAATGCAAGTAGGTGAATGCTATTTTAGAGAATGAGCCCACTGTCAGCGCCCGGAGACAGTCTGCGCGCCGAACGCGCTACTTGTGTAACGTGTACACCGATTGGCACCCCCGACACTGCTCGATCAACCTACATTACAATTAAATTTGCGACCCTGATAACGATCGAACTTATTCCAAATTACTTACGCATACTTACATACGAGGGCTGTCTCCGGCGCAACTGTTGCCTGACATAACACTCGTCTAAGCGAACAGATATTAGCCAGCTTTTTAGATTTTCACTTAATTTTAAATGGCAAAAAATATTTCGTATGTTTTGACGTTCGTGGAATGAATGCAACCTCAATCTTGCACTGTCAATATTTCCGTTCTGTAGTAGAGAATGACTTCTAGGATTGTCTTCTTTGTGCTAGCTTAGTTATTGCGCGTACGCTCGTTGCGGCTATGAAAACATATTTTATTTATTTGTTTCAGTGTGCGTGCAGTGGCCGGAAGGTGAGATATCCAGAGTTTCTCCTTACTACCCTCGCTCATCAACAAAGGCTTTCGCGTTTATTATTATAATAACATTCATTCGAGCATGATCTTTCCTTACTTATGTGGTGGGACTGGTTAATTAGTTCTATTGCTCGATGAAATATGTATGTCACGAATTGATTTTAAAGCATTTTGTAAATTACCCCGACGGCCATGCTTCTTAGAGCAAGAGTAGGTTTGTGTTTTATCTATCGCACGGTGATGAGCATTTAAATTATAAAATTTTCGTGATTTAAGTCGTGCTGTAATGTGGCATGGCCTTGTTATTCCCGGTACTCTCGATGTGAATAATGAATATTCAAAACCCTAGTAATTTGAATTGCATTCTAGTGCATAGTAATAGCATAGATTATCGTTTATTTGTGATTAATGATTGGATAACAACGTACTCGCATTTTAAATCTGCATTTAACAAAAGCGTAAAGAGCCCCGGTGGAACGTTGAAACAATAACGGATATCCGACGAACCGCGTCGAGGCGCCGGAGTAGCCGGCCGGCGGGAACGCCGACGCCCAGTTATCGTTCCAACCTCTCGGCCGGCGGCTCGTTACACTTGTCGGGGAGCCGAGACCGGGTAGAGGGCGGCGTCGCAGCGGTCGTGTAGTCAGTGTGTAGAGGCGCGGTGTGTGCGCAGGGCTGCGGGTGTCCGGCGTGACGTGGCCGTGGCTCGGCGCGCCGGCCGCGACGCCCGCGCCGCCGCTCGTGCTGGCCCCGCGGGCCGCCCAGCGACGCAGGTAACGCACCCCGCATGCAGTAGCCCGTCCGTGTGTTGCATGTAGCGTCCGCGGCCCTGCGCGGCGCCGCCGTGCTGCGCGCGCGCTCGCCGCGGCCGCCGCCCCCGCCGCCCGCGCACCCCCACCCCCTCCACCACGCCGTCCTGCCCCGCGCCGCATACGCCTCGCCGTTGCACGCGTACGCACCGTGAGTACTCGCCGCACACACCCCACACCCCCACACCCCCACACCCCCACACCGCACCGCTATGCACCGCCAGTAGCTGCCGTCACACGGAGAAAACAGACTCAATTGCTAATTTACATTAAAATTAAGTATCTTTATTGCTCTTGTACTTTATACCTTTATATCATATATTTGGTTCTTTTATTTGCATATTTAATTATATCTTAAAACTATTTATAAAAAGTTTACTTAGGGGCCGTTCAAGTATTACGTAACGCAATTTTTGAAGAATTTTGACCCCCTCTCCCCCCCTTGTAACGCACCGTAACGTTTTTCTATACCCCCCCCCCCCCCTAACGTTACGTAACACTCAAGTGTCAATTTTTACCCTAAACTCGCTAAAAAGTTATGTTATAGTTTTTATCCTTGGGATACTTTTACTTACATATTTAGTTTATTTTACTAAGAAATAAAACAAGAGATTTTTAATCCGAATAAGAGTAAAAACTAATAAAACATCAACTCCGAAAAAGCCGAACTAAGTCGGCGGAACCCACTCATTCAAGGGATTTCCCGTAAAACGTAAATGAAAAGGGTTGCCAATTTAGGAGTTTTAATTCCCTATTTTTTTATTAAAAAAAATGTTACGTAACGTGTATTACGGAAGACCCCCTCCCGCCCCTGTAACGCATCGTAACGTTTTACAAGACCCCCCCTCCCCCCCAAATTGCGTTACGTAATACTTGAACGACCCCTTATACTATTTTATACTTCATATAATATACGTTTACTAGTACAAGTTACAGCTTATAATTTCAAACCAACTTACATACAATCAACTAATATTATCTGGTTTGTAAGTATACTAAGTTCGTTTATAAAATTACTTTTCTCCATATGACGGCAGTGTTCCAACTTACCCTACGACACATTGTATATGTATTCACTTACCCTGCACCGTAGGTTCTTATTTAATTACACATTCTGCCTACAGTTTCCTGAGACAATCGAGATATGGGTTCACGACCCACTTTCATTGCTATCAATCTAACTGACTACTTATAGCTCACAGAGGCGAAGATAGTATAATTGAATAAAAACAACACAAATATTAAGTGCAGTTACTAGTCTTCAAAATATAGTCATGCAAATGTTACAATCTTACTATTCGATAATACAGACTTTATTGTATGTTAATATTAAAAGTTAAAACCGACAAAACAACATGCGTCGATTGATGTTTTCCGACACATAGCTTGGAAAATAGTTAAAAGTAAGATGAGATTCGCTGTCTGATCAAAATGAGGCGCAAATACAATGTAATAATTATTATGACGTACCTAATATATTTTATACAAATGTAAAGAGATGATATTTTTCTCTTATTGTTACTGTCATTGTTGCACATGGGTGATTTAGTCATTATATACCCTTATAAAATTGACAGGAAACGAAGACTGCAC
Organism: Epargyreus clarus; assembly: GCF_041222505.1. Lineage (NCBI taxonomy): Eukaryota > Metazoa > Arthropoda > Insecta > Lepidoptera > Hesperiidae > Epargyreus > Epargyreus clarus. The sequence goes on from NW_027332233.1 coordinate 9,806,892, forward strand.
TAGTAGTCCATCAACTTGCACTAATTCCAAACATGTCATTAACCTCCACTCCCTACCCGCGTTGCCCGGTATGATGTAACTATCATTTTAAGTAGTAACTTCAATGAGTATTGTGGTTAAACCTGTAAAGTAGTTTTCAAATATGTATCATAATAATTCTATATAACCAGTGAGTAGGTAATCATCCCAAGAATTACATAACCCATAGAAAATGCTTCGCATAATTAGATTAAAAGCGTATCGCTTATTTGATTCGATAACTAATACGCAAATTAATATTAATGCACAAAAACAAGAGTAGACTTTATTGCTTATGTCTATATGTACATATAGAGCCGTAAATATAGCTTTGTTAACTGAATGTAACAGGTTCAATACACTTAGATATACCGTAGTATTTTGACCCAATAAATTTACAATAAATAACACTAACTATTTTTGTTGTGCCGTAAACATTAAACTGCCTGTACGCTGATCTTTATATCCTCGGTTGAGTGTTTCTCTAATTATCAAGAATGTTAGAAAAGTTTTGCATTAATTAATTAAATGTTTACTTTCATTTTAATATCTCAGTAGATTTTTACATAATAAACGTAGAGTAAGTACATGGCTCAATTTCTTTACAGTAACAAGATATTTAGATTGTAAAGTGGATTATTTTAGATTTTCTAGCCCGATAGTGAATTAGAATTTAAAATACACAAAATAAGTAGCTTTGTAGTATTTTAAATAGTTAGAATTTTAAAATCTTAACGCATAACTTAGATTTTTTTCTCGATTATCTAAATTAATTACATTTCTACTAATTTTAATACAATTCAGCGAGATAAGTATATTATATTTTACACAAATTTCAATATTATATTTTTTTATATTTTATTAGTTCAAGATACATTAAATGATACTAATATTTGTAATTTCCATGTAGGCCTATATTACGCAAGTGTCTGTTTCAATTCGCAGTGTGTATTACGACCCGTTCTTAGCAGCGGCTGCCACCGCTGACTCCAACTACAGACTGCAGGTAACGTACCATTCGATATCATTACTTTTTCACATTAATGTTAATACCACACAATACTGCAACAAGTTTCAATGACGGTATATACAACACAGATAAAAATTACATATTATATTGCCTACATAGCATCATCTGAATATAAAATTATTTATAGGTATTGTCAAACTTTATGGCCACTCAGTGATAGCTGCGTTTTTATGCATCATTTAGATACACAAATATTATTTAGATATAATCTCCCGCCGAATGATTTGTCAAATAATGACGAATATGTACACACGAATACAGACGCATAATCTTATGATTCGGCATGAAACACCGACATCGTGTGGAGAACGAACGCGTATTCGTGGCGAGTAGCCACTTTATTAACATACTCGTATTGCCACTTATTCGTCTGTATTCGTGAAATATCTCAAATTTCCCATTAGGTACAAATGAATTAATGGAGGGCGGTAGGCTGTCACGTTCGTCCTGACGTACGAGTACACTCGCGGGATATCCGGAGCGGTCATAAAGTTTGATGAGAGTTGAACAATGTATTGTTTAAATTCCAATGATGAAGCTAACGTGTACATGACATGAGTAGCGCCAGTAGTGGCGCCGTGGTGACCGTGCTGTGTTGTTGCAGGCCGTGAAGCCCGCCGCGGAGGTAATTCATCACGCGTCTCTCACTTTTGATACGTGACCCTATCAGTATTTCTATCGCTTCCTAAATTCATGTTCGACCACGCTAGTACGAGTTTGATATATTATCATTGTGGAGTGAGTGCTGGGATTTTGGTTGCTCCTTTTGTATTCGTATGATCCTTGTTGCGTACCGGTTGGTAATCCACCGTAATGCGGGGTGCACAATGTGTTTGTGGTAACAGAGATGGATGCCCTCTCGCGCGGCCGGCCCGCGTTGTTTGCTTTCTGTTGAGTTGATCCTTGTTCGTTAGTACTTCTGTGGTGGGCGATCTGGTTCTAGACGTACGCTCGAGCTGCGAGTCGACTCGTTCGGACGCCATGTCCCCTCATGCTCAAAATAGAACATTGAGCCCACAACACGAGTTTTGATTCATTTAATACGTTTACTAACAATCACTGAGTATTTAGTTTTAGACATATTATGAGCAAGTTTCAACATTTCAGCGTAGTTTGTGTCATATGCGATTCTTCCTCCGACGATCGATACATTTGCATGTTCATGAACACATCACCTAACACTGCCATTTTTCTGCATCAAAGAAACTAAAGCTAAAAGGGGGTAAACTAATTTGCTGCAGAAAAATAGAAGGTAGGAGCGCTGTGCATGCTAACGATGTAAATAAATTTACGTAATAAGAATTTTGTGTTATACGAAATAGTTTCTGTGCATCGGTATAGCTTATTTTACTTTACGCTATATAGATCAGATTCGCAGCTTAAGAAGGATACAGTAGTGCGTTACCGTTCAATGTTGGTGACCACTGGATGTTCATCGGCGGTAAGAAACTAACAAAATAAAAACGTTCAGTACTTTTTCTGGAACTGCCTTTGTGGGCTCATTGTTCATATCGTACCTTCTCTAAAAGACGAAAATTTAAACAATAATGAAATACATCTATATCAAGGCTAGCACATGCGACGGTTATGTTTATAGTCACAGTATACATTAAAATGAATAGTACTGTTGAATTAATACAACATTTTGCTCTATATTTATATTAAGATGATTACGGGCTTCATAATATTTTGCAAGCTAAAAATTTTGAAACTAGAAAAATACCAATACGGTGTGAATTGGTTTATTATTTACCTCATATATTCGCTATAACATTACATGAATTTGAATAACACTCTTAAAAGTTCGTTCTTTATCTAAACCTGTTATCAGAACGTAATAAACTTCAAGATTACATCATAAATGGAAGGCCAACTTATTTTGATCTACGTATTAAAAAAATATCCAGGATATTGCTTGCGATAGTTATGACTTAAGAGAAATGCTATGAAATTTGGTTAACAGTATTATTTATTTTGAGTTATATTATTATGACTGTACGTTTTAGTTCTTTCTTATTACAATAATATAAATAAATTAAACACGATGAACGTGGTATTAAATGAAATTTTATATGTACAAAATATGTACGAGTACGTTTCTTCTTATCGGTTGCAGTTACCGCATGTATGGATTTTAGTATTGTCACTGGACGAGAGTAATTACAAACTTGTTGTCGTGGTAGTCAATGTTTGAGATCTTACCGTCTGCATCGTGTGTTTTTAAACGACTATCGATTTACTTTTAACGTTCCTAATCTAAGGTCCCGCTATCTCAATCAATACTCTACTAACATTAGCGAAAAATTTGTCATTCGTATTTAAATCTACATAATAATTTTTCGTATTACTTTTGGTCACGAAATTACACTTCCATCATTAAAGTTAGTTTGAGTAATATCGGAGCTAGAGTAAAGCTGTACAATTGAAATTGAATGTTAAATTGGCAACATGCATCATTTTCAGGTGTGATGTCTAATGTTGTCAATTTTAAGAAATACATTTTCAATCGGACGGTTTGATTTCATCTCCGATATTACCCCAGCAAAACGTACACCGCTAGTTCATGCGGTACCATAACTGGAATAACACGTAAGAGTGGTGATACGAAGGGTCCTCGCGCATGTTGCAGGCGGCAGCAGCGGCGGCGGCGGCAGCGGCGCCCCTGCTGAAGTCCCCGCTGACGAGCGCGCAGCACGCGGCGGCGGCGGCGGCGGCCGCCAACTACGGCGCGGCCGCGCGCGCCGCCGCCGCCGCCGTCAGCGCCGCGCCCGCGCCCACTGCGCTCGCACCGCTCGCCACGTCAGTACACACTGTTTATAATATTAGGCCGCTCCACATTCTCGCGAGAACACAAGTAGAACCCGATTCATATCGACTCCACATTCTCGTTTCTCGTCCTTTTCTCGCGTTCTCGCGAGAATGTGAAGCGGGCTTTAGAGTAGCAGACGAGCATGCAGTCCACCTGAGGGAAAGTGGCTCCTGCCGCCCATTGATATCCGTAATCAACCCCAGATATGATTAGATTCCTCCCTAAAGTCGACCACAGACGCGCCGCTTCCCCTGAGGACTAAGGTGGAATGTCTCGAAAAGTATGTCTCCTTTACCACACCCTTCAAACCACAACACAGCAGCGTTTAACATTGCTGTTCTTAGGCAGAAATAAGAGTGGCAGTGGTGCCGCCGGAGTCAGACCATTGAGAGTTTTTACTTCTAAAAAATGTATAACTATCAGTTCTCCCTTCTTACCTTTAAAACTACACTTTTGAAGTTACACCACCTTTAGTATTATATTGATGTATGCATTTTCCTTTTCTTTCCATTTCCTTCAATTACCTTTAAATTCGACATTAGCACTTCCTTTTAAATAATTTAGTATTCAAATCACATTTGAAATCAATTTTGCATTGGATAGTTTAGTACTTTTAATTTTTTTTTATACTTATGTATATCTTCAATGTGTACCTTGATGATTTTACTGAACAAATTTATACCATTTTAAAACCACACGTACATTATACGCAAACACTGTCCCAAGCAGATAGTCATCCGTTTTAAGTACTTTTTAGAAATTATCTTAATATCCCCACCATGACTTTTTTTTAAATTCTATTTGTGTTCTTTTATGTATTACAGGTACGGCAGAGAATATGCAGATCCCTACTTAGGACACAGCATCGGTCCAGTCACAGGATACGGGGTAAGCTTGAACGATATACAAATAACAATTATACATATTAAAGAAAATTAAAATGAATAACGATCTATTAATATATTCACTTGTTCCTTCCAGACCGCAGTGTACAGAAGTGGCTACAACAGATTCGCGCCATACTAAGCCAGTGGAACAAAGTAACGATTTTATTACTCGAATATGAAACTACCCTCGTCATCTATACATAACATGACAATGAACTCTCTTTATAAACGTACAAAAAGTAATTATAGGTGTCAGTAATAGTGCTAGCCGGTAAGCTTGGCGCGCCGGGCTGTCCGGGGGCGTCTCGGGGGCTCAGGAACTTATGAATACCAAAGTCATTAAAATTTCTAACGGAAATACTATATTAAGTTGAACTGTATTGTAATTTTTTCATGAACTGCATATACAAGTGCGAGCAGCTACTAAAATGAATTCATTCAATATAATTTAGATACTTGTAAGAATAACTATTTTACTACATAATGAACACGAGAGTGAACTGTTGGTACCTACATACTATTAGTGTACGGTATTGTCTAGTGTAGATGTTACAGTCGTACAATTGACAATAGAGTTATTTTATGTAACAATATTTAGTGAGCTTTGCACTTGCATATCATAGAAAATTGTAAATATTGAATTCCAAGCACATTTTAATGGTTTACTTTTAATTAAGATATGGGAAGCGTCGTGTGCTTGATAGTTGTTATATAATGTGCAGGAATCCAATTTTTAATTAACTTGTTAAATAGTAATAATGAATAATCTTGTTAAATCGAGTAACTTACGCTTTACAAACATTTGACGTGAAAGCAATAGTGTTCCCAGCCCTTCCTCGATTGTCGTTGAATGTGTTTTATCCAAATATATTATTTATACCGTACTATACGTATGTGTCTCTCTTTTTTTACAAATTATTTTGTAACGGAGACACGTTTTTATTATAAAACAGGTGACTATTTTTTTGTAATACATATTATAATAAAGGGGCCTGTAAACGAAATAATTTGTCAAATATTACGTACTTATAAAAATGTGTAGTTTGTGACTAAATAACTTATTTATGAATCTAACCAATAGAAATATAATTGAAAGCTCGTAATAATAGTAACTTTTTTCACATTATAGCATTATATGTAGAACACTAATCGGAGTTGGAACAAATATTTGGACGAATGTTCGCCACGGGTCTGACGAATATAGTTTTGTCCGATCTGTGGCGAGGAAACGTTCAGTCGTTTACGGGCCCCTTAACAGTTACGTGGTGCGATTTCAATAGGGTGCCATTAGTTGGGTTGTTAATTGTGAATACGTTTTTCTCAAGAGTTACCTTGTAACCTATATTTTGATCAATGTATCATGTAGTACTAGGATCCAGTGCTCGTAGACCGCGGTTGCAGTGAGGGGTTGCTTGTTCAGAAAGGTTATGCAATTTGACACTTTGTGCGTCTTTATATTGTCACGCGGGCTTATGTCCGCGTGCGTGTCTCACCCGCATGCGTGAATTAACTCTCTAGAGTCTTCGCGTCTCGCGTCCGTATGTCTCACATGATCTTACATGAGTAGCGCACTTGCGGGGTAAGAACGCGGGCACAAACCCGCGTGATAGGAAAAGGGCCCTGAGCTCGTGCACAATCGAAGGCGCGAATAGCAGTTTTCGTCGTTATGGCCACCACCACTTAGATTTTTTACGGTCAATATATGTAATATATACACAAAATAACATTTACATGGGTGGAAATCTTCCCTTTTGAAATGTTATGGTTTCGAACAAAAATATATATGAGACCATTGTAAAGTCTATACAGCTTAGGAAGCTGCTAGTGTCGAATTGCTAAACTTTTCTGAATACACCCGATCGATAATCCACAATACCTAGCCACGGTACTCGTATACAGTTCGCTTCGTATCGTAAGATCGTAAGAATTTCGAAACTGTTTACTTTGCAGTCGTTTAGTGTAGATCGAATAATCTATCGGTCGCTAGTTCGTAATGTCTAATTTTATTAAAACGTAGGCGTAACGCTTTAGGTGTAGTGTATAAGAGAAGTGTACTCCGTGGAGTTCTTACATATCACTGAGATTTCTCCTTGTAATTATGTTTTAATACTATTGTTCTTAACGGTGTCTAATTTTACAGTGCTATTTAATATACCCTCATTTTATGGAACAAATATGCGTACGGGTCCAACCCTTTAGACGTCGTAAATTTTAGATCTAACAATTTGCATTAGGATTTGTAAAGTATTGTAACATCTATTGATTCGCTCAACGTTTATACCAAAGCACAAAAACCCATCGATGCATATGTATTTGGAGCTTTTGCATGTCATTCATTCCTTCTCATTAGATTTAATAGTCTTTCAGTCAGAAAAACTTATAAAATCTATGAGTTTTATCAACATAGTTATATATACATACTGACGTTCTTTTTAATCTTTAATATTATGTCATGCCTTAGTGGAATATCTGTACGTCTGCCATGTAGCATAGTTGTAATAATAACGTTTTCAAGACTAATATGTTTTATAGATCTGATGCGATTTTTACTCGCATGCCTCTCTCCCAGCATGGCGGTTTGTTATACAGTGGACTCGATTACAAAAAATATCTTCTTTTGAATCTGACTCACTCTGACTACATTTAAGATCTTTACGTAGTGTAGCATTCGTTTACTTCGTGTTGTCCGATGCGTCCCAGGTTCGTTTAGCGCAGCTTCGTGTTATCAATGCTAATAACATATCAATATATTGGCCGTTACATGATTGTACTGTCGTGTCCGTCGCGGAGTGAAGCCGACGTTAGCTTTAATTACTTACGAAGTAACAGTGAGGCGGCCACCGAGTTGTCTATATCGCCTACAGACTGCAGGTCAGCTATCCATGACATTTTTTCGTCTTGTAGAATTTCTAGTCTTTTCGTGCACAATTATTTAGATTAAAAGGTGCTTTGCTCGTAAAGGTTTCATGTGATAGTTACGGAATGAAGTTTCGTGTATCTGAATTTGCGTTCGTATTAAGTTACTCTTTAGGGTCTAATTTTTAAGCTGTCTCGTGTCATATTTTTTTTCTGATAGCTGAACTTTAATTATTTCGTTCACTTAAGTGCCACTGGCTTTTATGTTGTAAGTTACAATTATTATAATTATACGTTACTGTAGTCATGTTGCAGCTTTGAACAATATTGTGCTTTATTGCTAAATACTCATGCGTGAATGTGTTATCTTAAGAATCCTTAGTTTTGTAGGTATATTACTGTTTTTAAGTTTTTAATACAAGTTTTTATACCGAAGTACAGAAAGCGAAGTACATGTGATTCTATTTGATTATTTTTTGATTTTAAAGTCCGTATGAATATTGATTCAGTTAGGATAGTGTTGTTTGCCGTGGATCCTAACAGTTTTATGTACGACGCGGGCCCACGGAGCGTGTTTCGGACGCGACGTCACACTTGCAAACACAATGATCGGTATCCGCGGAACTCCGGACCGAAACGCGTTCTGTTTGCTCGCTTTCTCTTGTCTCTCTTAATTTTTGTAGCTATATTTTTTTGTTTATATATTTTTATAAATGATTTTAATGAAATTTAATAAACAAATCAAGAAAGGAAATATGAATTGTTTTAGTTTTATAAACGTTTCATCTGAACAAAATTGTTGTTACTTGGAGAAAAATCTGAATTTAAATGACATATCTGACAAAATGGTTAGTGTGCTACAATAAGATTTTGAAAAGGAATCATCAAGATCAATGTATTATAAATATTATAATCATTAAATTAAGGATAATGATATGTATTTTGTAACACGATTTGTTTCTCAGTTTTTATGAGATGTTGATATTTCATACTATTCTCGTTTCCTTCCGCTGTGCACAAATATTTGGCTTAAATCTATCATCGGTAGTTATATTGAATTGTTATATCGTGCATAATATGAAGTCATATCAGTAGTGTTGTTAGTGTGGTTACGCTGGCCGACAACGACTACTGTTGCCGCTGTATATAGTGTTATCGACGCACGCCGTGTCGTGCGAGTTATTTGTACCCTCGGGTTATATTGTTAATTGTAGCAAGAGTTATAAGTATCACTTGTTCGTCAATTGCACTCGTCGACGCCGTTCAGTTAGCGTAGTTACTCAGATAGCAGGGCTCACATTCAGGCCTGTGTGTCCGAGTCTTATGTATCTTAAAATCGTGGAGGTGTCACTTATTTGAAACGCTCACACATATATAATACGCGATCATACTAAAATTACAATTAAATTATTTTATTTTAATATACTGTTGAAATTTTATAGACATGACATGAATCGTGTGCGTTTGTAAACGTTAAAGTTCTGTTAACGCTACTCAGATGTAACAATACCATTTTCCCAATGAGCGCCAAATGCCGCAATTCCAATCATAATATTTATGCGATTATACTCTTGTTAACCATTGTATACGGCACCACCACGAATTTAAATTTCGGATATTTATGACATGAGATGGGTATACGTGACGCATACTAATCGTTGTTGATAGCAAAGCTTCTTTGCCAATTTCCTGGCAGTCTATAATAAAAATAATAAAGATATCGAATCTTCCAAAAGTACTTCCTTTAGATAAAAAGTAGGTACGACTTCTCTAAATAAGAAACGAATATTATTTCATCCTTAGTGATTTATTTAACTATCGATCACAAAGACGTACATACATATTCAGGAAACTATTTTGTATTAACTTAAGTGATCGTGCAGCTTTTGTCAGTTGCCGAACGAGCAAAGTATGCGTTACGGATGCGCGGGGTCTCGTAGGTGACCAGTATTTAAGACAAAACCGTGCTCAATTTCCGTATCTATATGTTGTACTTATAATGTTAAAATTAATGTTTTTGAAAATTAAATGTACTTGATAACTACGTTTGTTAAATAATGAATGTCTTCCGTTTGGCACATTTTATAGATTCGATGCACAATTTATTATGACAGGGAGGTATGTCCCGATATGCGGTTTTCATGTTACTAAGGATAGTTCGGGCCGAGTGCACAGCGAGCTCCTTCATGCGATTTGTGATAAAATAAATAAATGAATAGATTTTTTTCGTGTGGCAATTTTGTAATAGATTGCAGAGCTGATTTTCTCTTTTAATGTAAATATATATTTTTTTCAATGAAAATGTTGAATGAAGTGAATCATTTAAAGCCTTTGGCGATATGTACTCATTTACGTTATTAATAAATTATAGTATGAATTCATTCGTGTTTTTATTTTATATACCTTTAATTTGCCTATACATTTTCAGATACTTACCCGTAAAAACTCAGTGAACAATGGCGAGCGGAACCGAGTGTAAAACATCGATTAATGACGCGTTACAATTAGGAAAAAGGTTCATTCGTCTCGGCGACATACTGTACTCACATAGGTTAATGTTATGAATCGTAGTGATTGGGTGAGAATGATAATATTATTTGTGCCGATAAGATTGCAAGGTTCTTTGTTGATAAATAGTAATCATCTATTGAATAGAATAATTAAAACAATCGGAATGGTAAGATAATCTTGCGAATGATAAGGGGTGCTCGTGCGCCGATCGAGCAGTGTTGTTTCGTGGTGCGTGTAATCCACACCGGATTTTACAATGCACTGTTGCTTGGATTAAACAACTAGCAGAAACAAAATAAACATGGTGCTGTGTCCGCCGTTCAGGTGGTCCGCCAAGGGCGGCTTCAATCTCACTAATAGTAACAACGAAGAAACCAAAAACACACAGCGACGCGAAACAATCTTCGTAAGTACTTTAAAAGTGTCGTTTATGATTCGTCATTTGTCAGAAATGTTTAACTGAAAACCGAATAGGTACCTACTTCTACTTAAAATAAGTCCCCAAAGGTTGTTATTTTTATTTATTCCAGATGCTTAATTGACAGTTACTTATGTTAAAATTATAATTAGGAACATTGTATAGTTAAATATGTTTCCACCAAAATGTAGGTATAAATGATATAATTTTGTTAACTGTCAATATTTTGTTAGGTGGTTGTATGGGCTAATTTACATTTCACAAATTCTTGACGCTAGTTGCATTCTTGATTGTATTCATAATCTTTTGTTAAACACCGGCTTAGACGTACTTTATTGAAATATTGCGTACTGGGGTTTTGTAGTTATTTGCAACGTAAGAAAGACCTTTTGAAATCTATTGTGGTAGATACATAGTAGAGATACTTACTAATTACACAAATCTTAAAGCTATCCATTTAATTATATACCAGCAGCAAATAGTCCATTTATCTATTATTGGGCAGTGTCGCCCATGGGCACCGGTAATCAATCCCAGATAGGATTGGTGTCCGACTTTGAAAACTGTCACGCATCCCTTGTTATCCCTGAAGTGTAAAATGGAATGACAGTCACTTCTTAAACCAGAGCATAGCAGTTATTAGATTAAAATAGGTGCGATGGTGGTGCCCCCGGAATCATAATACGAAAGTTCCTACCGTCTATAAATATACGCATACCTAATAATATTATAATGTTATACGCAAATATGGATTAGTCATACTTTACAGCACTTACCTAACCATTAATTTATAATTACAATCTTGAGAATTTATAAAATAACGCAGTAACGGACAAATCAATTTTCAATATCTTAACAATTAGTCATGATAATTTATCTGGTTCCTGAAAACGACCTAGGTAGATAGGTTGGTTTCAGCTTTTCGCACATATTTTCGTTTAAAATCAAAGTTGCTAATTATTGATAACATGGATAATACCTACTTTATTTTCTTGCGATAAATGCTTACTCAGATTATATAGATGGAAAAGATATTAAATTAATTAAAATACGGACGTTTCATACTTACATGATGTTAAGTAAGCAAGTAATTAACTGATTGCAAGATAATTAATATACGAAAATAGATTAGGTACGTACTTACTACTTCCGTCTTCGATGCTATGTAAAAACGCATTAAAATTTTGTAATAAAAGGAAAAAATACACATTTAAATACAGTATCAGCACTTAATGTATTTATTTTACTAAGAATAGGTTATACAAAATTCAATTTTTTTTACATGGAAATTTCAGAAAATACCAGAGCCGACTGTCGATATTTCACCAAGTAATGGCTTACTTACAAATAGCAATGGTCCTCAATTTAAAAAAAGCCTTACCATATCGGCCGAACCGGGTGTGTCCAGCAAGAAGTCAAGTTATATGAGCGTACAGAGTGAAAAATCGAGCAGTAGTAATAACCAGATGAAAGATTCAGATAGTGAGACTTTAGATGAACGTGAAAGTAGTGCTGGAACGAAAACGATTTCGGAGATAATAGCTAACAACCCTGAAAAGCGCGAGAGACGCAAACGGGGGGTGATCGCGCCGCACGCACCTCATGACACGGTGCGTTCATATGCAGATTTACAGTATGAAAAATTCGCGAAAGATGAAGGGTAAGTATTTTTAAATTGTGTTGTCGTTAAATTCGCTAAGTAGGCCTTTTAAAGCACTTATTCCACAGTAAGTAGGTATTCGACAAGTTTGTAATACTTAGTGATAAGGCGTAGGCGGCGTTACCGTTCTAGTAGGTATAACAATAAGTAGGTAACTTATTGTTATACCTACTAGAACGGTATATCACAATAAAGCATCATGATATAGATACTATCCCTACAATCTAGAATTTTTTAAAGTACGCATATGTAAAGTGGGTATATATGTACCTATATTTATTAAAAAGTACAAGGATATTGATAAAGGACAATGCCCATGAAAGTATGGACCGCCGTCCAGAGTTGCATCAAATTGAAACTTGTTGTGGACGATGTATAATTAACCAAATACTACCACCAATAATAATTTTTTAGATCAGCACCCGGGTTCTGAAGTTATTTACCGAAATGTTACATAACCTCAAAATCGAAAATATCCGACGATAGATTGATGGTCGGTTTTAACTGATAGTAGGTACCTATAATGTAGTTCGATTGACATATTCCATTTACTTTTAAAGGTAGTAGGTAAAAAACCTAAAATAATCCTAAAAACCTAAAATAATGAATTCCGAAAATAAAATACCGCCATTTTAATTTTTAAGAACAACAGTCAACATTTCGTCTTATTTTATCTTAAATGGAACCCCCTTGTTCAAAGAAACTATTCTGATCCACAAACTATGTAAAAAAATCTAAAACTAATTTTAATATTACTTTCATTTTGATGCATGAGAAAAATCATTAGACAAAACACTAATAGATCTTATTGAATTCCGAGTATAAAATTCCGCCATTTTAATTTTTAAGAACAACAATCAACATTTCGTCTTATTTTATCTTAAATGGAATCCCCTGTTCAAAGAAACTATTCTGATCGACAAATTATGTAAAAAAATCAAAAAAGAATTTTAATATTACTTTCATTTTGACGCATGAGAAAAATCAGTACCAAGAATGGGCATTCTCCTTTACATAAACTCCGAAGTAAATCTAAAGCTGCTGGAAAAAAATATGTAAAAACCTTATTTTACCCTAGGCGTTCATGACCTTAACCACAAAACCCAGCATATCTATCAACTTCATCATCAACCCATTATTGGCCCACTGGTGGGCACGGGTCTCCTCTCAGAATGAGAAGGATTAGGCCACCGCGCTGGCAAATTGCGTATTGGTAGACTTCACACACCTTTGAGATTATTTTTTTTCTATTAAAACTCTCAGATATGCAGGTTTCCTCACAATGTTTTCCTTCACCGTTTAAGCAAGTGATAATTAATTTCTAATTCGCACGTAATTTTGAAAAATCAGAGGTGCGTGCCTGGGATTTGAGCCTCGGACCCCTCGATCGAGAGGCCGAGATCTATCAACTTATGATGTATTTTTTACTTATGATGTAATTTTGTCTATATAGGACAGTGGAACTCATAAAAAAAGCTATCATGGCCAACGACTTCTTAAGAAACTTGATGGATGAGGAGCGGCTCAGCGCGGTGGTAGAAGCTATGAATTCACAGGAGTACCCAGCGGGAAGCCTGATGATTCGCGAAGGCGAGAGCGGCAGCCACTTGTTCGTGTCTGCTCACGGACAATTTGAAGTGCTAAAGGGAGGACAAGTCGTAAAAAACTTTGGTCCTGGAGAAGCTTTTGGCGAATTAGCCATTCTATACAAAGCGAAACGTTTTGCTTCAATAAGATGTAAGAAATAATTTGATAATTGATCATCATTACATTTGTATCAATTCCATTGAATCAAAAGCAACGTGTCTTTATTTGTAAGCATAGTAAGGAAGCAACTAATCAGTTTCTTACCACTCATGTTAAGGTATAACAGAAGCTAAGGTGTGGACATTAGAACGAAGGGTGTTCCAAAAGATCATGGTGCGCAGCGGCAGACAGGAACAAGAGGACAATATACGTTTCCTCTCATCTGTTTCTTTGCTCCAAGGAATTCATGAGATCGAACTAGCTCAAATTTCGGAATTCCTCAAGAGGGTACGTTTATCCAAAATATGGTCTAATTTTATTTTTCTGAAAACCAATGTCTTAAATTGATACTAGGTAATAAGTACATACTAGTAATAAGTACTACAATTTAAATATTTAAGGAACAACTCATAGATATTATGATTTTTGGCGTGAAAAGATCTTAGAATTTTCAGCTTTTTCATATTAAGGTATATAATTTGCATTGCCTACAAGAAGATGTTCTTTTTCGCCAAAATAGTTTCGGGCGGTAAATTTAAGCTGATAAATTTAATTTTTAAGGTTGGCAAATTTAATTGCCCCAAGCAAAACTGTGTATTACATGGAAACAATTTTGTTTAAGTTGAATTATTCTTGCAGGGCATCAAAATTCAATATCTGCCCGGGTGCTTGAACCCTTTATACGTCATTGTAATTAAAATTTGTATATTAATCGCGGACAGGAATTCTTTTCGGCGGGTACGCCAGTCGTGCGGCAAGGGGATCGGGCAGATAAGTTCTACATTATCCGCGGCGGCGCCGTGGTGGTGACCAAGCGGGAGGATGACGGCGTGGAGCGGCGCGTGGCGACGCTGCGCCGCGGCGAGTACTTCGGCGAGCAGGCGCTGCTGCACGAGGACCGCCGCCTCGCCACCGTCACAGCGCTACCACCGGGTGTAGAGTGTCTCACACTCGAACGCGCGTTAGTATTACTTTGCTACCTAATCATGTTTTTAATTCCTGATGCAAAGTGATAGGAGTTGTAAGTTTACCGAGTTTTTGTCTAGGGCACCCTAGCTTAACAGATGATTCTTAATAGAAAAAAAAGAATATATTTTTTATATTAGGTACTTACAAAAAGTAAATTATGGTTTTTATCGTATTACGTTTCTAATACAGTCCATTTACTGAATTCCTGGGCAACTTAGAAGAATTAAGAAACATAAGACACGCAGTTCCACGCCTCTCACAGCAAAGAAAAGCGTCAGAAGTTAAAAGTGGTGAGTATGTGAGCCCCGGCGAAGATTACATTTTTACAAAATTCCAAATTTGCATTTTTTGTTGTTGTTGCTTATACATGTTTTTGATAACTACTTATTTGTTGTAGAGTTCGATTTCGTGGAACTCAAAGATCTTGAATTTGTGGGAACTATGGGTGTGGGTGGATTTGGCCGCGTAGAACTGATGCAGTACAAACGCAATCCATCGCTCACATTTGCTCTAAAATGCCTAAAGAAAATAGACATGGTGGAACAACAGCAGCAGGAACACGCATTCAACGAGAAGAATATCATGATGGCCTGTCATAGCAGATTTATTTGCAGGTAATTAATTATTAAAATTACATTACTTTTTTATTAAATATTGCAATAAAAATATCGGGAATAAGGCGCGAGAATTTTGAATTACAATCCACATTATTGTATTATACCACATGATAAATATAGCAAAGTTCAATTTAAACGCTAGATGGCAAAATGAGTAGGTATAACTGATGAAAAGTAACATTTAATTTTACAATTTCAGGCTTTATCGTACGTTTAAAGACAACAAGTACATATACTTCTTGATGGAGCCAGTGCTCGGCGGCGACGTGTGGACCATTCTGCAGAAGAAACGTTACTTCCCAGAGAACGTCGCCCGGTTCATGGCTGCCTGTGTCGTGGAGGCCTTCCAGTATCTACACTCCAAGGACATTATCTATAGAGATCTCAAACCTGAGAACTTGATGCTAGACAAGCATGGATACATAAAATTGGTGAATGTTCATAGAATTTATTTTACCTGTGCCGACTTCCGCAAGTGTTATGCGATGGTCACAAGTAGTCTGAATCACGCTAACGAAGTTTTTGAAACATTTTTCAAGATAAGTTCTGAAATAAGACTATCGGAGCATGACCGCTCTCTTTCTCTCACATCTCTTGCATCACAGGCATCACAAGGTGATCTCTCTCTTTGCGAAATTTAATTAAAATGTTGTAGTGTATCGTACAGTGTATCAATAATAACAATATATCCAATTGTGTTGTGCAAAAACGACAAGAACACGACATTCTGTGCGCGGTATTCAATAATTAAGACGAGAAATCTTTTTATTTCTTTTGAGAAAGAAGTTAGGTATGTATGTATTATAATACATTCTCTCATAGTGCAGTGGTGTATCCGAGTTAGGGCGAAATAAAATGCCGGCTAGTCTCTGTAATTATGTCTCATCCAATTCTTTTTTCTGTTCAGGTTGACTTTGGATTTGCTAAGCTGCTGCCCCCTAACGGTAAAACGTGGACTTTTGCGGGTACTCCTGAGTACGTTGCACCTGAAATAGTTGTTAATAAGGTAATAATTCAATATTTTTCTTTATGATTCGTAACTAATTTATTAACATGAATATTCTCTATATCTGTATTTTTAACACAATTAGAATTATTATTTGTTTAATAAATAGATATAAGTATGTTATATATAGATATAACCTACCCAAGGGTATCAACGAAACTAATAGGTAATAATTGTGCACGGAATTACATAAAATCTGTTTGACTAAATACGAGAAGATTTTTTGGCTCTTCTTGATTACTTAACAAGGTTGTCTACTTTTTGATTATCACCACATCTGACATCACATTGAATTGTTATTTATATTACATTCATGTTAACTTACAAATGTTATACGTATAAATAACAAAAATCATATTGGAAGATGGTTCAATGATAAGTGCGCATTCGAAAATTAGTATTACGATTACGACTATGGCTTACAAATTTTCATTTAGCGATGATGACATAGGTCGGTGACTCAGTATAGCTAATAAATAAATAATGTAGACTATGTCTATTGCTCCCACACTAAAAAACTATTTATAAACAGTTGAGCAAGAAAACTAGCTGTGAAATGTAAAAGGTTCAGCATAATTACGACATTCATACAACACAACGAAATTAACTATCGCGCTCCCTTTGAACTTCAAATATGACTATAGAGTCACATAAAGGCGGCGTAGATCGTGCAATGTGCATACTCTTCGTACTGGGGTAGACTCGTGCTATACTTTATACCGTCGTAGTATTGATGATGATGCCGCTTCTTCTCCATAGCGAAACACCTTCCGAAGCGGTGGTAGTTTGTTGACTTTCAAAAAGTATTCTATATGAATCAATTTTGAATAAATGAGATTTAAATTTGAATTTGATGATCGCGTGTGTCAGGGCCATGACCGCGCGGCGGACTACTGGACCCTCGGCGTGTTGACGCACGAGCTGCTGGTGGGCAAGCCGCCGTTCCGCGCGCCGGGCGGCGACCACATGAAGACGTACACGCTGATCCTGCGCGGCATCGACGCCGTCACCTTCCACCCGCGCGTCTCCAAGTCCGCGCAGCTGCTCATCCGCAAGCTGTGCCGCCCCGCGCCCGCTGAGCGCCTCGGATACCTCAAGAACGGGATAGCTGATATCAAAAACCATAAGTAAGTTTCAGGGTAGAGTCCGCGCCAAACTTCTAGTCCGCTCTGAATATAGAAGTGAGTCGCGTCGCAACAGCAAACTGTAGATATCTGGAGACGAAGCCAGCTCTGGCACCCGCCCGCCGCCGCTCTCGCCCACGGGTACATAACTGCGTCAGTGTGCCCTTATTGTTGCTACGGAGTATATGCTTGTAGTTGTATTCAACGGCATTGGCTCTCTGACTACCCCTGCGCGCAACTACTTCAGAGCGGACTAGAAGCTTGGCGCGGACTATACAGTATACACCTTTTGTACTTAATAACAGCAGTATACTGCGCTGCTGTGTCCCGGTTTGAAATGTGGGGTAAGGGAGACAACTTATCCGAGAAGCTCATAAGTCCTCTTATCTGTCCCTAACCGGTGTCCCTAGGCAGCAACGGCCACTTATCGTCAGGTCGACTGTATGCAATTTTATTTATAAAAATGTGGTACAAAAAAAAATTGTGATTATACTATGCATGTGTACATACTCTAACTTATTTTGTGTTTTAGACAAATAAATGCAAGGCAAGCAATGCAAGGTTATTTTAGTTAAATGTAAAAGATCAGGGACTATGATTTTCTATACGTATGTACTACTATGTACCTGCGTACACGTGTAGATGTTATTAAAATTATAATTTATTGCAAAATTAGAATAAATCGTAACCACAGTAAATTTATAGTCGTTGGTAGAACCTACGTTGTACGCCACGATTCTAATCAATACCGCACTCGCTGCGGCGTGTCGCAGATATATTACGGCCTTTGGCATGCGCTTGAACCCATGTGCAATATTCCTACGATACAACAATTACCAGTCTTCCTTGTATTTTAATGAAATACTTATATCGGTATTAGTATTATCTATAAATCTAACAGGTCTATCTATCTAGTATCGACAAATCTAACAAATACAACGAACCATTGGTTGTTCGTTGTATCTTAGATTTTATAGATACAAACAGATTCATAATTCCAAAATGTGTTTTAACAATACGCTACCTAGAGCTAGCATTCTTTACCACTTTGGGCCACAGCTAATTAATACGTAATATATATCTTTTGTAATTACCAGTAATTAGAAGGTGGAAAAAATTAAACGACCATTTTCTTACTTATCTTTTAATTATTCTTCCTTTTATTGTAAAAGTATTCATAAAACTATGGTAACTAACTCATACCTACCTACCCTCAGCGTAATCTACAAAATATTAAGCTCGAACTTTGAAATAGGGATTGAATAATGGAAACGTTTACGTTCAACAGATGGTTCCTTGGATTTGATTGGGAGGGCCTGCGGGAGGGCAAGCTGAAGGCGCCGCTGGTGCAGACCGTGATGAACGACCTCGACCTCTCCAACTTTGAGAAGTACCCGAAGGACAAGCAGCCACCCGACGAGACCTCGGGATGGGACATGGAATTCTAAGACTTGAATGTTACACGCACAGGCACCTATTTCTAGCGCAAGATAGTACCTATCGGTGGAAGGGTGTTGCTTCCGGCTAATTTATATATGAGGCTACCATCCTCAGGAGTGGCAAAGCGCCTGTGATCGGTCTCAGGAAGTCTCGTTCTATACGGAGTTGGTTACAGACGTTCACGAGCGGCAATGGGTACTTAATGTCGTGTGAACTGCACGCTCATTTGCTAATTTAATGTTATAAAAATAGTATTATATCAATCAGTTACGTATTCATAGCGATTTGTGTAGTACATAAACTATAAGTTTTGTATTAATTGTAATATATATACAATATTAACGGTCCTGTACCTCTACATTTATATAATTTATTATGTACTTAATTTTATTATTGGACGTACATATATACAAAATCTTATGGTATTTCTTGTATTGTCCTCTTAAACATTAAACGGTATTTCATTGCACATTTTTTTTTATTTCGAAATAAAATTTATTTAAACGGTATTTAATTTTATTAAATTTTAAGTTAACCTATTTTTAAAGACAAGGCTTACATTTTAATTTTATATTGGTTACGTCAATTAAAAATAACTTTTCCTCATACTATTAATATATTCTACTTGGTATAACATCATTTAGATCCTAGTACTTACCTAGGAACATATACTAATACTGAAAATAGTTTCCTGTAACTTTACATACAATTAATTCACTCTGTTTCTTTTTTATAAGATTAATTTAAAATATTTTGTTCGTATTGCTTTGTATGTATGTGAGGCCAAATCTTGCGACTGAATTTTAAACCAGTTAACCCCCAACCGGTCAAACTTAGTCTAATGTAATATAGCTGACGCCCCATGATAGCGGACAAATTATTTTTTATGCCCTCCCGTGATATGAGTATCAAACGAAAGAGTTTTCGAAGAAAATTACGAAAATCAAAATGGCCTTACCAAAAAGCTAGTTTTCAATACCTTTTCAATATACTTACTTGTTTTATTATAACATCATTTTCCTGTAGCCCGTGTATTAAATATAGTATACAGTAATTACCCATTGTCTTATATATCAAATAGCCTGTTAGGTATAATTAGATACTACCCTTTTTTTGTTTACGAGGGGGATAACCTTCAAAAGGTACCCGGTGCCGGAGTGATACAGGGTTATGTGGGATTCTTACCGCACTAAAACCCCCTCGGTAGCCATCCTCTGCGCAACGTAAAGGGTCGAGATTTCCAAAGGAACGCAAACGGAGTCCTCTTAGAACGTTGCCCCGTCGGGCTCTGCCCAGGTGAGCATACGCTTGCCACACGGTCTGGTGTTCACAGCAGTATCATCAACCCATTATTTTCCCACTGCTGGGCACGGGTCTCCTCTTAGAATGATAAGGTTTAGGCCATAGTCCACCGCACTGGCCAAGTGCGTATTGGTAGATTTCATATACCTTCAAGATTTTTTTTTTATAAATCTCTCAGGTATGCAGGTTTCCTCACAATGTTTTCCTTCATCGTTTAAACAAGTGATAATTAATTTCGAATACGCACATAACTTTGAAAAATCAGAGGTACGTGCCTGGGATTTGAACCTCGGTCCCCTCGATCGAGAGGCGGAGTTTCTTAACCACTAGGCTATCACTGCTTCACAGTTCACAGCAGGATGTGACCGCACATAACATCAGTTCGAGCGCCTACTCTTGAACCCCGAAACACCCATTTAGTCGCTATTCTGGTACCGGACTACAGGGATAAGGCTTAAATGCCTTATGCGTTTGAATCGCATCCTAGATTGCAAATTAAAAGAAAAACGATCATAAATCTTGGATGCATGGTGGTGGGCGAAATGTAGGTAATAGATCCTAGACGAATCCGTGCTATTCTAAAACTAATGCTTAATCGTTCCGCCGTTGTTAACTGCAATTATGGCATAAACACAGTAACAATAAAACCGCACAATTGATGGTCGCCTATCGGAAGGCCATCACCTCATATAACATACCTACTGCAATGATCTATATAAATTGTTTTAATTGAAATGCGCCAGCCAATTAGTGAAACACACACTGCTGTTGTAAAGCGGCAGTCCAGTAACGCGGCATCCTATGGTGCACAGCGCGACAAGGTTCCATGCAGACTCTATGACACAAGTTTCATTCAACTGTACGACATAGAAGTCAGTTATTCGCGAGTGTGCGGCGCGCGAGCCGGTCGCTGTCGGCGCTGCGCTGGGATGCCACGATGCGCTCCTCCGGCCCTCCTCTATGCGCACGTAATAATAACTGCTAATAAAAACAGTGGCACAGGGCCATCAAATTTAAACTAGCAGTTTTGAATACAATGGACTGTATTAAACTATTGCTTATACGATACCGGTGTTTAAAACATAAAATTACTTCAGTGGCATAACGCAGAAAAACATTGGAGTGGTTTACTTTTTGAAAGTGAGTATCGATGTTTATTGTTAAATACGGATTACACATTACTTACATAACATTATATTATTAGATATGTACTTTTTTATTTACGAAGTGATGACGTAGCTCTTTCAGCTGTAACTATTCTTCTATGACCACTTAAAACAGCAATAAAAAAAATTATATACAAAACTATGAATTAATGCAAAAATACAGACATCTTTCGTATAATAACATCCTTGATTTACGTATGTGAATGTAAGTAGGTAAATAAGGAAGTACTAGCCCTTTTCCAAATATTTTATGTAAATCGAGAGAACACATAATATAAAGAATTATCGCCGTCAGTGACCCCGTAACTATCGAGGCCAGTCGCATAACTATTAATTTTATAGCTACCTACCTAAACTTACTTGATCCATGAAATAGTACGTTTCATGCGCCTATATGGCTAACTTTTATGAAGCGGCACCAACGTATTGTTCTACTTAAAGGATGTTATGTGGACATTTACCTTGATATACCTACCTCAATGTTAATTCAATACGCTGACGCCCTGACTACCTACTAGCAAGTTATTAGCATTATTATCTTAACCCACAAAATTTAAAGAATCTAGAACACGTTAAAATACCATACTTTATACACACTGAGTCACCAAACAAGACGCATTTTTTTAACGTTAAAAATATTGTAACAACAGAAAGGTCTGGTTTGATAGCGGCAGCAATCACATCCACCACATCTTTGTTGCCCTTTAGCAGCAAATGCTATATTTCATTTTCATTTAATTTTACTATTCAGTCGAGCCGATGATAAGTGGTAACTGCTTACATAGATTAGAATCCTATTAAAGGCGGGCAACAGATGAGGCTACTCATGAGGATTACGTTGTAGCGCCTCCTATAAGCGTATGGCCCTTGTCACCCCTTACAATCCTGAACACAGCAGCACTGCACTATTCTTATTAGGCTTAAATGGGTGTGGCGTTGGTGATTCCGGAGTAGAACCACAAAGGATTCTATCACCTTACTACACTGCTATTATGCACCGTAAAAGAACACACCCGTAAGACAAATAACTTCCTTCTCAATCGTTAGAAGCAGACGAGCATCTGCTATTTACTCCGGAAATAATTCTTGTCTTACTCAGTGGTTTGATACAGACTTCCATGGGCTGCTTGGCTCCCAGGGTTGGGAAGACTATATTTTACTATTTGCTATTTCTGTTACATGTGTTACATGTATTTCTGTTACAAGTACCTACTTTTAAAACACACACCTCTCATACGTCTCATTTCTCACAAAAAGAAAGGAATGACGAACACTAAAACAATTTGGAGATGGAAAAACACAGGTCTTATTGAGCAAGCCAGGTAATATTTTAAATTGACGTCACTCTTAGTCATAATCCTTCTACAAACTTTTTCGGGCAATGACTTAAAAACCTTCACCCAATTATTTAGAGATTTTACAAAAATGCTACGTTTCTCTTCTGTAACGAAATAAAAGCACTTTTAAAGTTTAATAAGATGTACTTAAATGGGCATGCAAGCTTCCTGAATTGCTAACCTCGTTAATATCCCCGAAAAGTAAGTATGATGGCTATTTACTTACTTATATTATACATAGGTACGTTTTGTACGTACGTTGTACGTACGACGCCGGTCAAATCAAAACATTGCAATTAAATTAAAACGTAGGTAGTATCGGAGGCGGATCCTTTAGAGACGACATTTTTCTTACAAATATTCGAAGCCATTGTCCCCAAATAACCTTTAAAGTCTTGTCCATCATATGTTTGTCATTGTATAAACTGTTAAAGTGTTTTGCTTGCTTCTGACCCATTCTTGTTTCTGGTAAATTAATTTTAAAATGAATAAGTACGGACAAAAAAAATCAATCAATATCAATAATTTTTAATTGAACTATATGTAGTACAAATTATTATTCTAATCAGTAAATACAATACTATGGTTGCTAGTTGGATATTTTAATTAATTATTACTTAATTAAACTCGCGTAGATTATAAACCATTAATCTGTGTCCCGGTTTAGAATAAATAGGATTATGAGTGCAAGAAGTTATTCCCTAAAGTAACAAAAAAGTAAGTCGAATATTATATATGACCCAAAAGGTAGTGTGGGATAGGATATCCACGAAGAATGGAGGCAGTTTGCGATCGTGATGACTCCATGTGCGAGGCGCACGCGCTGGCAGCCGCGCTGCATTCCCTGCATCTGTACTGCGCCTCCATCTCCGCCGCCCTCATATGTTGCTGCGCAGCCAAAAGACAGAACTGGTACAGTTTTTTATTACATGCTTATTTAACTGCGACTTAAACATACTTGTAAACCATTATTTACTATAACGTTTTCCTTGATAAAATAGAAAACCTGTTTATTTATTTTTAGAATATTAGATAAATAATTAACTGATATCGAATTATTAAATTAATAACGAACCCCAAACTGCCTACATTGCACCGATATTTTAACATTTTGTTTAACATAAAACAGGGTAGGTAATTGTCCTTTTTCGTTAGTACATTACTTTGTAAGTTGTGAGAATTTTTAAATTAAAGAGTTTCATCTATATTTTGTTCATATCGCCAAACAGTTATCAGAACAATTGGAGAGCTCAAAACATTCGCGGTGTAGCGAGCATTGCCCTCGGAGTGACCTGGTGCTGCGGCGCGGCCGCTGCGACTCTCCGGCCCTACGAGACCGTTCACCTCGTGGCATCTTTGATGGCTCCCCTGGCCTGGCTGGCCGCCGCAGCGCTCCACGTCGCCCTCTGGACTCGGCGATCCACCGCGCCCATCCTCTACCTGGCGTTATACTGGCTGCTTTCAACGGCTTCCTCAGCGTTCATTTTATACAAACACATGCGGCTAGGAGCATCATTAATGAGCATAGAAAAATACATACACGCTCTAGCGACGTTGTTAGCTCTGTGTGTGTGCGGAGTGGACTGCATATGTTTTTATGACGAGGTAATTTATTGCAAAATTGAACGCTTTTATACTATATTTATTTCATTATTAAGAAAATTCCTACAAAAATCACGAATATGATGACTTAAAGGTACGTGGGTTTTAGGTCTAAATGTTCTCATCATTAATTAGTGGTGACAAGACATTAGAGCAGGTAATGTATGTAAATAGAAAGTCGAATGCTAATAGACCGCTCATTACGAAGTAATGCAGAAACGAGCATATTATTCCGATATGTAGTGCGAAGAATGGCATCAATAATTATCATAAACGGTGCATGATGCATGAGGCAAGCGGTAGAAAACGGGATGCTGGGAATGTCCTTCGCTTTTATGCGAACCCGCTGGAATATGATTGAACTAAATTTGAAACGTTCTATATCAACCGTCGTGCAAAATACGGGTACAAATGAAATGAGAAACGATCGGGCATTTTATTAGTTTTGGCTCCCAATTCATTATCTATATGTTAGCTTTGTATGTTGTTCTATATATTCTAACACATTATATTGTATTGTTTATATATATTACATTGTTAGGTATTTCCTAATGCGCGAAGTCAAGTCGGTTGACTGACCGAATACACAGTAAAGTGCTCAACATTCGTTTGGATTTAATTGACCTGTTCGGGTCCAAATTTTATTAATGGGTATGTTACTCCGAACATTTGCCGCAATAAAAGTATTAAAGCGTATAAATCTCATAAAGCCAGACGTGTCGAGTCTCTTATTATATTAGGTACTAGTGTGGAAGCTGCGACGCCAGACGTCGGTCTCGGAGACACTCCGCGTCTGGCGCCGCTCCTCGACTCACATTATTATACATACTTATATTGAATAACATGTAAAAATTTATGACTTTATAGCAATCCATCTGCGAATAAAATGTAGTATTAAAAGTTAAAAATCTTGAAAACAGCGAATCTGATGCCCGATTCAAATTATATGATATAACTTTTAAGGAAATAGTTAAAGCGTAACTCTGACATAGAATTAATGTACTTACTACTTATTTTTATTAACTTATTATTTATGAGTTATGTTAGGCATATGTGTAACTGTCTATGTTACTAAATCTACCGTTTCAGGTATCAAAACGCTTGCAAATCCGCCAAAAATCAACACCAGCACCGGACAACATTACTTATCGCCACAACAAAACACATTTCTTCTCAAAAATAAGTTTCTTCTGGCTTAATTCTCTACTTTATCGGGGCTATGAAACTGGGTTAGAACAAGATGATCTGGGCGAATTACCAGAAGAGGAGCGGTCCAACAAGTATTATCAAAAGTTCAAGAGGATATATAATAAACAAGAGGTAAGTTTGTTTTTCGCTTTGTCTAACACGCCTTTTTGTGCTTTTTACCAAAATTACACATTTTTCAGAAATATCTATAAAATGTATTTTTTCAATTCAGATAACAGGAACGAAAGAGAAGGGCCCGAGTATGTGGCAATGCTTTATTCGAATAATCTGGCCCAATTTTTATATTGCCGGCGTCATGAAGCTATTTGGTGATTTAATAGGAGTAATTCCACCATTAGGATTGGCCGTTATTATTCAGTTTATGGAAAACCCAATCACGTCATACGATTCCAATTCTCCAGTAACGATTGAGGAATTTTCAAAAAATGGATACGTAATGTTACTCATCGTGACGTTAGCCCTGATTCTTCAAGCTTTTCTCTCGCAAAATTCAACACACCTGGTCACTGTCGAAGGGACTCGACTGAAAACAGCTTTACAGGTAACATATATTACATAAGATAAAGGACCATTTGTACATACATGCACAAATCTTATACTTTTTCAAGATAATGTTATTAATAATATTGTATTATTATTTAAGAGCATGGTGTATGATAAATGTATGCGCCTGGCATCGTGGTCACCGACAGAGACTGCCTCTGACGAAGAAATTCCGCTCTTGTATCCTTCAGAAGATGAGACTCTAACCCAGCCTGGACTTCTCACTAATTTGATATCACAGGACACATACAACATAATGTCATGCGTTTGGATTTGTCATTACGTGTGGGCTATACCGCTAAAAGTAAGTACGAGTATAATAATGAAAGTTTGTATTTCTTAATTAAATACAATATTTTACAAAGACATTTTTTTGTTTTAGGTAACCGTCATATTATACCTCTTGTACAATAAACTTGGAATAAGCGCAATAATAGGCACTATTGCTAGCATTTTAATAATCACACCACTCCAATTCTTCATTGGCAAGAAGCTTTCCGACAATTCCAAGCACATCGCTAAGTGTACGGACCACAGAATCTCGAAAATCTCGGAAATACTGCAAGGCATAAACGTTATAAAATTATACGTGTGGGAGGACTTGTTCAACGAAAAAATATTACAGCTAAGAGAAGTTGAACTTAAACTGCTTAATAAAGATTCTATATACTGGGGATTTCTAAGTACGTATGTACAGAGTGTCACGTTAAACATACATGTAAGAAAATCACTAGTCTTACACTTAATTAATAGATTAGGTAACCTTAGTACATAATACATACTATTTTTCAGCTTTCACAACGCAAGTTTCTACGATACTCGTGACGGTTATAACATTTACGTTATACTACTTTCTAGAGGACAGTAAAGGTTTAACTACAGTCAACGTATTAGCTGGCCTGGCGCTGTTCAATCAATTAACCATACCACTTCTTATTTTGCCGGTGACTGTGCTAATGATAATTCAAGCTATGGTAAGCAGGAAGTAAATTAATGGTATCAATATTACGGTAATTATTTTCCTTGACGTGTCACTACCAGTAAATAAAAGGAATTAATTGTCTGTTCAGGTCAGCACAAAAAGGATAAAAAACTTCTTGGAACTCCCAGAATCAAGCAACGTTCGGGAAGATAATAATGATGACTATTGTCCGCAAACTATACCGAAGATGCGAGTTAATAATTTAAAACGTAATAATATGTGTGCTGACAGCAGTGAAGGAGAAATGATACGTCCAGTACAAAACGAAGCAGTCAATTTAGACTCTGAAGAACAATTTTCGGATGACGACACTTGCAATATGGAACAAGAACTAGAATACTTGGTTAGATTTCGTAATGCAGCTTTCTCTTGGAAGATGAAGGACAACACATGGCTAGACATTGATGATTTAGAAATTCCAGCAGGTAACATTACTGATGTCAGTGACTCAAATTTAGATAAAATATGTTTACCTACACTGTTAAGTTATTTCGCAATAAATCTCTTTTAGGAAAATTAATAATGATAGTTGGCTCCACTGGTTCCGGTAAATCTTCCTTATTGTCTGCGGTACTCGGAGAAATGCATTTGGAACGAGGTGACGTCAGCATTAATGGGTGAGAATAAATTGATAGTTGTGTGTGGTTTTAATTTAGACCTATTTATATTCTAAAATCAAGTACAAGCGGTCGCGGTTCAAATTATCCTGTACCTGTGACTTGTATGCAAGTAGAATTTTAATAATCTACTTGCTGTAGCTAATAACACTTGTAACGGCGTGACGCATATAGCATCACGTCGTAATGTCAAGTGGTTCCTCTCTAGCTATTTCAGACTTTCACTTGCGCCCTGCATACGATTACTTTTACTATGCAGTATGCATGCGGCAAATTCATAGATGCGGTGAATTGAAGTTTTTTACTTCCAGCAAGTTAAATTTTTCGTAATACATATTTCTGCCTGAAAACATCCTTGATTGCACGTCTTATTTCTTATATCAAATTTTCTTGGTTTATAATCTCGCACTTACGGTATATCACAGCGACCTAGTGCATGCATGCTTTGCTATTGATGCCAAATACTTTATTAAAATTAATAACGCGAATAAAAGTTAAATCGCAATAAATATTTTTCCATTAAAATATTGTACTTATGATAAAATATGATGACGAGAAATAATCAGTTATTTCTGTTCCTGACTAGAAAGTGTTCAATATGGTATGCGGGCCAGCCTCCCTGGCTGCTAGAAGGATCGATACGGGAGAACGTGGTGATGGAAAGCCCCTGGTGCCCGAAGCGGTACGCGCATGTTTTGCGAGCCACCGGCTTGCGTCCCGACCTACAACTTTTACCCGGTACGAAGCTGTGAAAGTGGGTTGGTATAAACACACTTTTACTACATAATATAGGGGACATTGGGGACGACTTTACCAGTGTGAGAGAACTTTGGTACTAGAATGTGGATTGGTGGAATGTAATTGAAATTTAATTGGTCTTAACGGCTAACCGTCTTATTTTAATGATGTATTAAGTGCCTATTAACACACCAGTACGATACACCAATACAACAAAACTATTACTAAGAATATGAAAGATATATGAATATACAAATAATAGATCTATCTCTTCCTTTTTCTAGTGTCGTAGTTTACGAATTTCTTCTTTGAATTGATATGAAGTAAGAATGGTAAATTCGATGGCCGATTGAGCGATACTTCTCCATATCATAAAACGATGTAATATTAAATAAAACGATTATAATCTTCGAATAGTGAACCTATACGAGTATATTAACATTATGATAGTACATACCTACCCATTAACATACAATTTGATGACACGCACATCAATAAATTTGTGATTGTGATGCCGACTGCCGGATTCATAACGTGAATACTGAATTTATGGTACGTGCGGACGTTGACTATAAAACTAGCACTGAATCACTTTTATGCACAGCTAGAGGATGTATTCAAAGATGACATGCAAAACAATCGCGATGTGCGCGACGATAACATTGCGGTGACGTATGGAACCGCTCACACAAATAATGTTGCAAACAATAGTAGTGACTTAATAATAAGTATTTAATATAGTATATTTTGTACGTATATCTAGTCGGACCGTAGTTAATACGGTTAATAAATCAAATGAATATCGCAATAGCATTCATTAAATAATAAAGTGTTTCTGATTTGTTAAAGTTGACCTCGGTGGCGCTATTTTTGTTCATTTACCTTTTAAAATATTATCACTTAATTCTATACTTATTGCTAGAATTCAAATTAAAAATTTTGTTTATTATTGCTAAGAGTCCATTTAAAAAGTAATGTGTACCTACTTAATTTTAAAACGGCTTTTAGTAGCTTTAGTCCTTCCTTTTTTTAGTTTGTATTTAGGAATATGAGAAATAATTATTTGAATATGAGTTTAAATTTAGCCCTCAAGAAACATATCTATATTCAACTTCGTAGGTTTCAAATGTCCATGGGCGGCCACGTTACACGCCTTGGGCGCCTTTCATCCAACACTGAACCTCATGTCATATACTAATTACAATTTTTTTAAGATTTTAGCATTTAAAATGTCCGACAACCATTGTATGCTTGGATAATAGTTATGACTGCTACAACGTGATAAGCAATAACTCTGCAGAGGGCGACAGCACGCGCCTGGGCAGCCAGGGCGCGCCGCTGTCGGGCGGGCAGCGCGTGCGCGTGTGCGTGGCGCGGGCGCTGTACGCGCGCGCGCGGCTGCTGGCGCTGGACGAGCCGCTGGGCGCGCTGGACGCGGCGCTGGCCCGCCACGTGGTGGCGCGCGCGCTGCTGCCCGCCGCGCGCAAGGGCCGCACCGTGCTGCTCGCCACCAACAGGCTCGAGCTGCTGCACTACGCTGATTTGGTAACTTCTATCGAAAATACTTTATATTTTGTTAATTCACACTGGCCTATCTATTTCACGGATCTTTGCCTATTGTATAGAGCATGACAATATTATCAATCCTAATTAGCATAGGTCTAGGTCTACCTATACAATAAAAACGTACTTAGATCACAGCTGTGTATTAAAATCAATTGAAATAAAATGCATTAGGTAACGAATTGGTTGGTTATGGTTTAATATGAAAATGTAAGTAGGTATGGAAAAAATGCATTTTTCTTAAAAACTAAACTTGATTTTTATAAGCGACATCAATAATTGATGGCGCAATAATATTTAATGTGTTTTTTTTGTTGTTTAAATGAACTCCTCCGTTTGCCGATTTTGAACTGTCGGTATTAATATTTATTTTATTAATCTACCTAATTTTGTAGTTTTCGTTTTAATCGTCCTTGCAACTCCTTTAAATATCTTATTGCTTTTCCTTATACATCGTTTCGGATTCGTCCATCCACTCACTCTTGAACAATTCATATCTATACCCGATATAAGCAGTAGCTACAATCTTTATTCCGAAAGGTACTTTCCAAGTCCAACAAACAGTTCTTCCCTTATGCTTCCTATGGCTTCGTGCCTTGGAAAACCGATTGACCCTTTTCTTGCAGTAAAAGTTAATCTTTCTTAAGTTGTGTAAACATTTAAACTAAAGAGACTAACTATGTACCTATGCTGTGCCGGCTTCTTTACAGTAACTTTGTTCCAGTTACGGGATTACCTACATACTAAAGTGGGTTGCATTCAGTCCTGTTTACTTGTTTTGCTATAAGTAGAAGTCGCAATAAATTGTAGGTGGCTGGGTGCACTCACGTGCAGCATTCAGCGCTACGTTGTTAACATCCATTTTTATCTAAAAGCTTGAAAGCTAGTCGTTTAATTGTGTTGTTTTTTATCTGTGTTTTTTATAGTCAAAAATGCATTTCTTTATACCTTTTAGGGTTAAGAATGTTTTGTTAATAGGTATAGGTATAAGTATACACTGTTTATCCCAGTTTGCCCTCAGAAATGAAACTTATATTTATTTTCCTATTATAAATAATATCAGACAGAGCCTTACCGCACGCAAGGTAAACAAAGGAGTCGTATCTCCGTCATGACCGGGAAAACGATTGCTTTAGCCTCTTTTTCCATCGATATGGAGCATTTTTTCCTTGATCTTAGTGGTCGATCAATTGATCGACCTTTTCATTTATCGCCAAAATATTCTCACACCAGCAACAAATAATCGAAGATCGAATTTTAGGAAATCGATCCTCTAATCCTCAATATTTTTGGGCATTGATTCTTCAGAATTCGATTGGAATCGATTTCAAAGTCAATCTCATATGAAAGGATCGTTATCTCTAGTCAACCTTGTTGATGCAGGTAATAGTAATGGAAGACGGCCGCGTGCGCGGGTTCGGGCCCCCTAGCGGCGCGAGCTCGGGCGCGCTGGGCGAGTGGGCGCGGCTGGCGGGCGAGGCGCGCGCGGCGGCGGCGCGCGGCGGCGCGGGCCCGCCCGGCGGCACCGCGCGCGAGCGCCTGCAGCTCGTCCGCGCGCTCAGCCGCATCAAGATACAGCGGGGGATCTCCGATGACGCTACGGTAATTTCGGAATCTTTCAATTTTTTTAAAGTATAGGCAGTCCTCGACTTACGTAGTTTCGATTTATGTCGTTTCAAGTTACGTCGAATAATGTTTTGACACTATTCCTCGAGCATACGTCAAGTGTTTCGATTTACGGTATAGGAGAATTCACTTGCCGCGAGGTCAATATAATTATTTTAGGACCTTTTGATAATAAAGTATGTATATCCTTTGGTATAAATCGTTACAATTTTCTTTTAAATTTGGGTCCATGTGGATCATACCCTTAAAGATTAAGGATAAGCTGTGAATTTTTGGAATATTCCTACCTACTTAATATCTTTATAAGTAGCGTAAGGCGGACGTAGCCATCCAAGCCTCAGGTCGAATTTGTCACCCAGAAATAAATCAGTGGAAAAAAATACTTAAACTTCTGTAAGTAATATAAACTACGCAATATAGAAAGCAGAACGTTGTTAATGTTGTCATTTGTAAAATTTTGCAACTCCCTAAAAATACCCCCCAAGTATAAGTCGAATTTGCCGCCCAAGGAATCATCATCAACCCGTTAATGGCCCACTGCTGGGCACGGGTCTCCTCTCAGAATGAGAAGAATTAGGCCGTAATCCACCGCGCTGGCCAAGTACGAATTGGTAGACCACATACCTTTAATTTTTTTTTTGGTTTCTCTGGTTTGCAGGTTTCCTCACGATGTTTTCCTTCATCGTTTAAGCAAGTGATAATAAATTTCTAATACGCACATAACTTTGAAAAATCACAGGTGCTTGTCTGGGATTTGAACCACGGGTCCCTCGTTCCGAGGTTCGAAGGCCGAAGAGGCCGAGTTTCTTCTCACTGCATCTAAAGCTACCCAAGGAATTTGTTATCAAAAAGAAAAGATTTTCCTGTGGAAAATATTAACAATGTGATGAAATGCAGGTGGGCATCAACGAGGCGGCGGGCGCGCACCTGCTGGCGGAGGTGCCGACATGCGCGGGCGGCAGCTGGCGCAAGACCGGCCGCACGCGCACTTCGCTCGCGCGGCAACTCTCCTCGCCGCCGCCATCGATGCACAACTCCAAGTAACTAAACGCAAATCCTTCTTTTTATCCCCTAGGGCGCTGACACTGACTTTCTGGCACACAAACTGACTCTTAAATAAATAGTCACGTATATTATACTCGCTGATCCGGCAAACGTTGTGTTGCCATATAAATAAAAAAATGGTAAGGGTGAACAACCTTTATCACTTAGAGGTATGAAAAATAGATAGTAGCCGATTCTCAGACCTACTATATATATAAGATTTACGAATAGAATACTTACCTCTAGGTATTAACATACCTATACATTTTCGTAAATTAGGTATAATTAATATTAAGTAATATAATATATAATAATATAAACAATTTTAATTAACTCTTATAATTAACTTTCGTTCCCTGTTTAACTTTGACGTAAAATCGCGAAATAGTTTTGCGGTAAAAAGTTACCTAAACCACTTCCTGTAAATCTTTACATGCAGAAAATCAATTTAACCGCTCACAATACTATCCTAATACAGGAAGACAAATAGAACTTGGTTTTAACTATTTCATATATATTGTTCCACACTGATACTACTCGTTTTAAATATACCAATCCATCCACAAATACTCGTATGGTAAGTACATTTAAAATTAAATTAATTAGTTATACTTACCAAACTGTTTTAACGGTACACTGAATTCAAAATTTAAGTAGGTATATTGTCTCCTCATACCTTCGACATAGAATCTACTTTTCCGTAATGGTTCGACGAAAGCTTTACTAGAAATTATCTTAGATATTCTGAGAGATATCTTTAACATAGTGATTATGCAGGTGGCGTCGCGAGGTGCGTCGCACAGTTAGCGTGGATGCATCGAACGTGGTGCTGCGACGTCTGCTGCGCCCACACACACACCGCACTCTGCCTAGGTATCAATTTTGATTAAAATATTATATTTATTCAATAACGCATTTTTTTTGTTGACGAGGGAGAAACCTTCAAAAGGTACCCGGTGGCGTGGGAGCGACATAGGGTTATGTGGGACTCTTACCTCACTAAAACCCCCCCGGTGGCCGTCCTCGGCGCTGCGTAGAGGACTCCGGAATCTCCAATGGAACGCAAGCAGCCACACATAACTCCGTCCATCCCGGGGTTTCTGGCCGAACGGTTCGAGCTCCCACTCTTGACGTCCGCAACCCCAGAAACCCCCTTTTGGTCACCTATTTCGACAGGCAGGGGATACCGTAGCCCTATTCTGGGCCCGGAACCACTACAATTACTACTACGATTTATGTAACGTAGGTACTCTTATAATCTTTTTAACTACAAAAAAATGGGGTAGGTTTTTAATTAAAAGTACCTATTTGAGTAAAATTATAAAGCGTTCTTTTATAATAAAATAGAGATCATGCCCAGCTTAACTATACGAGGAAAAATAAAAACGTAACACTTTCCTCTCAATTTGAAAACACATAAATTACTTCCTAAACTAAGTAGTTAATGATAAGCCCTGTCTTAGTTTTTGTTCTAAATAAAAAGCAAGGTTAATTTCATTTGTTTCAGGTGGACACCTAAAACCTTGCGCCGCTTAATTAGTTCTGAATCGGACACGTCTGCCACGGATAATCAGAATAATGGTGCGTTGTATTTCATTTAATTATTGTCTCTTTTGTCCGTTAGTTATAATAAGTCTTAACCAATTTTTGTCTCTCAAAGTTCGAAATGTGAAAATTAGTGCCTAGAGAACTTGTCGGACTTTTGTAGACAAAGATTAAAAGATTGACATGATTATTTCTCACTAAAGTCGTTAATGAACGAATAAAATAATACATTATTAATGTCCTTTATGTGAATTCAAAATAATCGTAATTTTAAAATATTGTGACTTGAAGATAAAAGGGAATATGCACATTTTTATTTTATTATTTTAAATCACATATCACTTCGTTTTAACATATAAATATAAACAATTTTATTAGTGTTACTCTTCGAATGACATCACGGAGCGTGTTTTGTGTTGATAACTATATGCACATATAGTTATTATTTAAGGTCTCAGGTTTAATCGCTATTTAAATCACGAGAAAGGCTAAATAACCACTTTATAGATATTTCCTAGAGTTATTGCGCAAAAACACTACTATAAACACATTACAAAGTGTTTTTTTTTGTTTCAAAAGATGCGAAAATACGATAAAATTGGTGTAAGATTAAAGGAAACAGATAAAGTATCTCCAAAATCGCATTAACATTTGCATTTACTGTAACAAATATTAATTTTAGGTAAATAATTTTATAGCACTCTGTGACCTAAACCCGCATTTTAGCCACGCTTTTCCGTGTCCAAAGTAGCCGAATTCTACACCGTACGAATATCAGTAGACCACCCTCACAGTTGTAAAAAATAAACATCGCTATAAAGGTTTCACACTTTTAAATGTCATTTGATAATTAAAAGTTAATAAGGATTACTTTGTTTAAAGAAATGATTATGTTAATATTTTATTTTGGTTATTGTATTTACGTTCTTGACAATGTGTACCTATATCCTAAGCAATCGCATCACTGCAAGTGTAACTGTATCAAGTTTTATTGTTTCTTTTAATTGTATATTTTCGCTGCACGTCAAAGTAGAACATACTTAAATAAGGAATCGTAGTATCATAATTAGCCATGATACTACTCTAGTAGAAAGTCGATTAAGCAAAATGTTTGTTGTCGTACGGCAATCGGATTGTCGAAAATCTGGATAATTGAGTTTATGAAGAAAAGCTATTTGACCCGACTGAGTAAGGTAAAGATTTTCGACCATATGTTTGGACCATGACCATGTGTTTTTTATAGTAATTTTCTGGTTGCGATTTGTCGATTGTCGTCGCCAAATCGCGATGTAGCATCGATGCAATCGCCAAAACGCCAATCGCCGATGCTAAATGTAGCTGATCTGCAAGTCATTACAAAGTTATAGTAGCTCTGAATATAGAAATGAATCGCGTCGCCATAACAAATTGTATGACTACACCTGCTCGCAACAACTTCAGAGCGGACTTTATCATTAGTATTAGTACATTATGTTTGGATGTAATTTCAGGACCATAAAGTACCGAGGAAATATCAAGAAAATCTAAATTACATGCATATTCCCTATTGTAATTGTAAAGATTAGGTACATATAGGTACATATTAGAAGGATTTTAAATATATAGACTTTATATTACATTTTGCACTAATTTATCGTTATTATTACAGATACTACAGAAGATCCTACAATGGACTCTACATTCACATCGCTGACTTCGAATGGGGTCGAGACCACTACCGTAAGCATTCCTGAGAAGCCGGCCGAGAGCAAAGAAGACGAACCTGTTCTAAATGAGGTACGTTCTAGGCATGATCTAGTAACCATTTGCGAAGGATTTCCTTTTATGACAACTAATTTATTTTCATTGGTCCATGAATAAATCTGTAAATAGACTTGAAGGTGTGATTTATATGATAATTATTCACATTACAATAAGATATTGTTTTCCTCATATGTCTATGCTAATCAGTGCCATGAAATAATTATACCTAACATAAAAATATTCAATAAGTATGTTTAGTTATGCTTAGGTTTCGCGATATTGAAATGAAATGATTATTTTTGTTATAAAAAATAATCACTTATTAAACATAGATGTGTATATTTTATGCTGTTTTTATTTTTTAGAGCGTGGCACTTATATTAGTAACGGATTTTATTATATTTATTTCTTTACTTATTTTTGCACAAAGAATATCATGGTGTAAATATAGAGAAAATAGACGTTGCGGCTACGAAATTATCAGATATTGTTCAAGCGATTCTGGAAAAATTTAACAATTGTTAAAATCAATGACTATGTGGAAAGTTGCGAGAAGATGTGAGCCCGGGAGCTATTCAGTATACCCGGTTATCTAGAAAGTTGAAACAAATGTAATACCTTCTGATTGCTTTTGTACTTTATAAAATTTTGGAAGTGGTGGATTTCCCGCCAGCCGAATTTATTTTACATGGGTAACGACTGGGGATGTTTAGAAAACTTCAATAGCGTCATCCAGAACACTAGTGGCGCCATCTCTTGTTCAGCTGCAGAAAGTTAGCCCAAAACAAGTGACGTGAAAAAGCAAGTAAATTTAATTAGATAATTGTATCAGGCGTTACTTTGCGGAAATCCATTCTATTAAGGATTACAGCTAACCTAGGATTAATACTAACTTAATTCAATGTATTTTGTCAGTGCGCTATATGGTGGGATGACGCTCGTGCGTGCGGGTAAAACTAATTTAGAATTAATCCTAACTAAAGGGAACATAAATGTATTTTATCAGTGAGCTACATGGTGGGATTACACTCATGCGTGCGGGTAAAACTAACTTAGACTTAGGATTAACTTCATTTAAGTTAGGATTGACTTAAGTCAATAAATGTATTTTGTCAGTGCGCTATATGGTGGGAGTACGCTCGTGCGTGCGGGTGGTGGGGCGCGGCGTACTGGGCGGCGGCGGCGGCGGCGCAGGCGCTGGCGCTGGCCGCCGATGCCTGGCTCTCGCGCGTTGCCGCTGACAACTCGCGGACACCCCTCACCGATGAACAGGTAAAATCATTATACTTATACACAGGTTTTGTCAGTAGAAGAAAAATATGTTACCAATGACAATATTAAGTGTCCCATAATTAGCGTGGGGTTTAATATCTCATAATCTAAAAGCATGTAGTCCACCTAAAAAACTCTTACCGTTCATGCATTTGTATAATCGACCAAGATTACCAAGATAGGAGGTATCTAGTGTTACTTGAGACCAACTATAGATGATCAGTGGTGTGGGTTAGTGTCTCCGGAATTGACGAGTGACGGTTTTACCATGTTCATGATATCATTATTGAAAATTGTATTCGGCGAGATTTTTATAACTTATTACATTTATTAAAATTATGGCATTACTTTTTCTTTCAAACATTCGATCTTAAGTTGACTTCATCCGAAAATATGGAAGATATTTTACTAAGGCAAGTTGTATCTAATCCCATATGCGTACCCAGATGTGGAGTAATGTGCGGTCGTACGCGGCGTTGTGCTGCGGCGGTCTGGCGGCGGCGGGCGGCGCGGTGGCGGCGGGCGCGGCGGCGGGCGGGCGCGCGCGGCGGCGGCTGCACGAGCGGCTGCTGCGCGCGGCGCTGCGCCTGCCGCTGCACCGCCACCGCGCGCAGCCGCCCGGCGCGCTCGTGCACCGCTTCTCCGCTGACGTGCTCGTTGTTGATAAGGTACGATACCATTCGTTTGTCATGTAACTTTACGTATATTGTACGTTACGTAACAAAATGTTTTTTCAGTGATTGTGTGTGATACGTAGCTTTTAAAGAAGACGTGTACGATGTTCTATATTAGCTGCTTACACATACATATATGAGATATACTCGAATGGTTATCATATCGCGATTTCGAATTAACAAATTTAAAAACACGTTTTCCTACTCTATAAATTACTTATACATTATTATGTATATGGATATGTACTGATTTTATTTGAACTGTTTATTTAATTAGTTTCACATAGACTATACCAACAATGTATAAATAACAATGTACATACGATCATATTTAATTTATTATTAATTTAGTTTAAATTTACTTCTCACAGAAACTACCAACAGCAGTGAGTCGGTGGGCTCAACTAGCTTTGCTCTGTGGAGCAGCCATGGTCGTCAACGCTGTGGTCTCGCCGTGGTCGCTACTCGCTACAGTGCCAGCGTTTGTCACCTACATCGTGTTGCAAGACATCTATTTGCGAAACGCAAGGTACCTAACCTAAATAGAATGATTTAACTAAACTAAATTCTTTACGGTTGGTACGGTATTACGGTTTAATTAGATCGACTATAATTTTAATAAGACTAAAGACTAAAGAAACTAGATAAAAGGAAATTAATTAATCTAATTTTATAATATTCCCAATCCATTAATGTACCTTGAATTTCAAAACTTATTATCGGCATTGAAAGTGATATAGCGCCATCTCTTGGCGAGTTAGAAAATATATCCATTAATAAAAGTAATTGCGATTCTGTGTCAGAAAAGATAAAATGTATTTTAAAGCAAGACCTATGGTTGATCAGGGAGTTGCAGCGCGAGGAAGCTACCACGGCGGCGAGCGCGCTGTCGCTGGCGGCGCAGACGAGCGCGGGCGCGGGCACGGTGCGCGCGGGCCGCCTGCAGCCGCGCCTGCGCGCCGCCTTCCTGCGCCGCCTCGACCGCAACCACGCCGCGCTGCTGCTGCTCAACGCCGCCAACCGCTGGCTCGGACTCACTCTGGTACCAAACTTATCATGGCAAAACTGCGCGATAGCCGAACCCTTCGACGTTAGCAAAAGTTCCATAGCTTTATGCTTACGACCGCCCCCTTCAGCTGATTGTTCGACCTTCCAAAAGATGAAATGTCACTTATGCACAATATGCATGTCTCTTACATTTCTGTGATTTACACTATATTAAACAATCGCAGATTAAAAAGATATAACATTTGGTTTGGCAACAACTTTATTTCGAATAATGAAGATGTTTTGATAAACTAAATAAGTCAATTAGGTAGGTACATTTTGCTTTTATAGCATCGCTTAACAAATCTTATCCAAATCTAATAGTAGCTTCAGAAAAATATTAGTATCCATGAACCTGCTTTACCTACTGCTAACATTTAGTCATGGATGTAGGATCTTGTGGGAGCGGGCAGCGTGTGCGTGTCACTAGCACTAGCGCTGCACAGCTGCGCGGATACCGTCGCGGGGAGTGGCGCGGAGGCTGGCGCGGGCAGCGGCGCGGGCGCGGCGGCGGGGCTGGCGGGTGCCTACGCGCTGCTGCTGCCCGCGTACCTGGCGCACCTGGCCAAGTGCCGCGCCGACCTGCACCTGCAGCTGGCCGCCGTCGAGCGCCTGCTGCACGACACCCGCGCGCCGCAGGAGGACTACAGGGATGACTGTAAGCACCTATGTACCTACCTTCATGTCCAGCAGGAAATCTAAATTGACTTACCTGATTAAAATCATCATTATTCAAATGATGATTAGTAGTATAGTTTGTTTTTTTTCTATTCTTATATTTTTGTATATCAGTTTCTTTAAATATGAATAATGTACCTAAACCATATTTAATAATAGTTAACGTATTACGTTACGTCCTATCGATTGAATTTCACTAATCTAAGATATATTTCAGGTCCTGTACCGGCCGGGTGGGAAAGAAACGGGAAAATAGAATTTCAAGATGTTACCATACAACCTCAACCGGGGTCGCCTCCGGTACTTAAAAATATTAATTTCACGGTCCAATCAGGTGAAAAGGTAAGTTAAAACGTTTCTATAATGTATTTTATCGTATCATTTATATTGCAGTCTTGTGATAAATTTAACCATCCCGCGTTCCTTATCAGTCCATACACAATTGTATGTTATTTTTATTTATTTCATAAATTAAAATACCCTATATAAATAATTTCCTACATGATTATATTATTATACGATTAATCCATTTTATTTATCTTTCACACAAAAACAACTACCTATAAAAGCTTTTTAACTATTTAAGTTTTGTCGTGCATAAATTGGTAACGTACACACAATTGCTGCATAAGACATTAGAAAATAGTTTTGAAATTACAAAGTAGCATCATTATTTATTATTAATTGATAACTTGACGTTAACTGCTCATTTTATAGGTCGCCGTGTGCGGTCGAAGCGGCAGTGGCAAATCGACGCTATTGTTATCATGTGTGAGTGCAACGACCATACAAAGCGGGCGAATTTTAATCGATGGGCATGACGTCACGCGTGTGCCGCTCAGGGCATTGCGTCACCGTATAGTGGTGCTCCCACAGGAGACCATCATGTTCTCTGGGACGCTGCGAGAAAATCTCGACCCGCTCGCCATGCATACCGATGAGGAAATTTGGCAAAGCTTGCGCGCTGTGGGACTTTATGACTTTGTCCACGCTCAACCGGCTGGGCTAGGTATGTACAACCTCACGCAAATTGTGAATAAAAAGCCTAATATATTGTCAAATAATCACAAAATATTTTTCCATACTCAAAAACAGAAAAGATGTTACTTAGCTTAAATTAGCAGTAAAGAAATTGAGGGTTTATAAACAATATATTGTCTAAATTTTTAGGGTGCCGTACGAAAAATCGTAAAACGGAATCCTTATAATCTCACTCGTTTATAAGTTAAAATTAAAAGATCATATACATCTGATAGTTCTTAAAAATCAATAATAGTATCAATAAACACTAGGCTATATAAATATACTCATTAAGAAACACGTACCTAGTCGGGTTGCCCTGGTGGTGTACCCAGGGTGTATAGGGGACAAAAAGGATTAACGAAATTTGAACAAAGTATTGTTTGTCAGAGTGCGGCGTGGGGCGCGCGGGCTCCGGGCGCGGCTGGAGCGGCGGGCGGGCGGCGCGCGCGGTGGCGGCGCGGGCGGCGCTGCACGCGGCGCGCGGCGCGGCGGCGCTGCTGCTGGACGAGCCCGCCGCCGCGCTGGACGCGCCCGCCGAGCGCGCGCTGCTGGCCGCGCTCGCCGCCGCCGCGCCAGGACTCACGCTCATCACCGTCGCGGTAAGACACATCTGCTATACTGTCTTCCACTCCATCTTGACTATCTTTATTATTTTCATTTTTCTTTAAAAATCATACATTTATTTTTGAATCAAATATGTCCTGGCCTCTCGAACTAAAAATATACATACAAAAATATTACTTGAAATAACTTTTTAATAAAACTATCCTTGTTTCACGACACGTTCAGATGCCCATATTTTACGGTTTTCTCTGCCGCAATATAACGTCTACCTGCATGCTCTACCCTTATCGTATCATAACTTTCATAGATATATTTCTTATTACGGCTGACATACGTAAGAAGGTCACGAAGATTGCAACAAAGTTATTTATGTCGACACGAATGCGAATATAATTGTCATAGCTCATGACAGAAAAATAATCGCCCTAAGTAACATTTTGGTCAATAAATGCTTTATTTATTTTAATATGTTTACTATCATATATCCTATATATTATGTATAGTGTTTCAAAAATGCTTAAATGTGTCCAACCCACTGTACCGCAATAGTGATGTCGAAGTGAAAATTATTTCTTCAATTATATCTATCCAACATTTTATTATGGTATTATATCATTAATATTACGGTACATATAGCACCGCATAGCGTCACTGCAGCGGTACGACGCGGCGGTGGTGCTGGAGGCGGGGCGCGTGGCGGAGCGCGGGCCGCCGCGCGCGCTGCTGGCCGCGCCCGCCGCACGCCTCAAGCGCCTGCTGCCCGACGACGCTGACGACGCGGCCGATACTGCCGATACCGATGACGCGGTGTTACGACACAACCAAGACTGAAGTTACGCCATAGATTAGGTTATTGACGTTTCTGTGAGGAGCTTTGTGATATTAAAAAGTCCCTGCCCGCGGGACCTAAAAACGATGGTGCGCGTTAGGAGCGCTAGAGACAGACAGGTGTAAGATGCGTCATTTATCGATACTGAAGTTCTGCAACGCTCAAAAACTTTTAATTTGACAAGCTTGATAGTAGTCCATTACTCGTGCATTACCCATAGGCGGCATTCTATTCGCTCGCTGTTATAATAATATTGTCCGGCGGACATTGATAATTTTAACATTACAATAATTTATCCATTGGGCAGCTGTTTGTATATAGATATATATGAATGAAGTTTAACGATTCCAATATCGTTATGTATATTATATTATGTGATTGATTGAATAAAACAAACGAGTAAATCTTTCCAAATTGTATTTCCAATAGAACAACGATTGCAAATAACTCTTTTAAAGCTCACATTTAAGCGCGGCTCGCACGCGCGCTCCGAACGGTCGACGTGCTACCAGAGTCAACGATACATCATAAAATTATATCACTATATAACAAATTACAACAATATTTACGTTGGCACCGATTCATATAGTATATAAAACATTTGTGTCACCACACAAACCATATAAAAATATTTACTTAAAGTAGTTACTTCCGTAAATATAGGTAGGTACTTATAGTAATTCTAAATTAAATCTCGACATGTTCAATAAATTCATTTTCCACTTATTGACTACATAGACATTCTCGTCTAATCGGACAGGACGGGCAGACGCTTAGCTATCGGTTCAAATTATCACACTGAATTTACACTTTCAACAATTAAGTTACAAATTGGAGATAACTGTGATTCTTTGGTAAAAAAAGAACATTATGCAGTTTATATATTATTACATTTGCATTGAAGATATAATTTTATTAATTTCCTACAAGACACTAGGTAAGGCCACTGATTCAATTAAATATGTATATACAAACATTTACAACATTATAACTTTAATGTTTAA
This sequence comes from Epargyreus clarus, assembly GCF_041222505.1. Classification (NCBI taxonomy): domain Eukaryota; kingdom Metazoa; phylum Arthropoda; class Insecta; order Lepidoptera; family Hesperiidae; genus Epargyreus; species Epargyreus clarus. Next base: position 9,850,091 of record NW_027332233.1, read on the forward strand.
ACAATTCATTCGATTTGAGCGATAGTCTATAAACGAATGTTCTGTAACAAATAATATACGTATTAAATCCATACAACAGATATTGTGTTTGCTTTTCCAGATTGCACGTTCAAACGATTTCCTTTAAAGGACTTATTTTCTTGCGTTAAAAATGTATAAAACACATTTGAACGTCCAATTGCACAAGTATGTATACATATACATACATTCCCTTTTATACAGGACTGCTACACTCTTGTAGACATGTTTGAGTATTATGTTCGTAGTTCGATTTATATTATCGGCCTGTGCGCCACGAGTGTGATGTAGGTTTGCATAATTATATGACAAATATGCGAACAAATACCTCATGCAATTGGAAAAATACTATGCTCTTATCATTTGCATTTCATGTTAAGGATATAAACATTCAACAGATGTGACCCACTAAGATATAAAGGATAAACTTTGTTCAAATTTTACACATTCTAACTGTGGTAATAATATTATTTATAAGTTTTATCTCAATTGTATTTTTAATGTTTTTGAAAGTTAAATTAGTTCAACAATGCTAATTTCCAATGGGTTATTCCACGAGGTATTTGTAAGAATGTAGAGGCAGGGCCGATGTTGACTAACTAATGATGAGGTAAAGGTATGAGAAGTGAGACGTTAAAGTACATTTTATTACATGTATCAGTCGAGACAGGTTTAAGTGAGAGCTGTCGCCATCGGCCCCGCCCACTTATTCACTTATCTTAAAATACCTTAAATGATAACGTGTAATTAGTTTTAAATGCCACCTTGCACATAGAAACTGACTCAATGTATAGAACAACAATCAAAAACCTTGTAGAATCTCTTTATAATGTTTACAATGAAAAGCTTGAATTGTATTACTGTCCCCTAATCGAATGTACTATTGTTACTAGGATAACATTTATGAAAACGTGATAAAATAGAATGTTATCAATTTCGCCTATAAGAAAATCATCAGCAAACAACATGCTATATTGAATGTGACGTCATAGTGAATTGCAAATTTAGGCAATTGAGATTAGAGGCAATCACCACGTGTTCTGTGTGTGCTACGCTACGCTTTCTCATATCTATTTACTGTAGATTTTTTAAAATTGATGTAAATGTTAAAAAGCTACACGCATCAGAGAAAATAATTAGACACCAATTTACTACGGAAACTCAATATAGTTTTATGAATAATAATTCAATTAATTTCACACGTGACTACAACGTAATATTAAGCTGTGAAAAAAAATACGATTAAAATGTTTTAATAGAAAGCATATAGATCGCAGAAACTCAATATTTTTAAAATGGGTACTGAAAAAAGGATTTAAAGGTGTCCTGAAGAAATAATGATCAAGAAATACGCATCTACGTGACGTAACGAAATTAGGGAACGGGGCCTAATAATGCTATAATATTTTGCAGAAAAAAAACATCCCTTTACATTAAAACTTTAGAAAAAACAAAACATCCTAAATATACTATATATCTGCAATTTTGAATTCCAAGCGTGCATTTATTAATTATAATTAATAAGTAACAATATGACGATTCGCGAACATTATACGACCTATGGTAATCGATCGTGTATTACAAATATATTAATTTGATATTTATATTTGTCTCTTTCGCATTAATCTCAAAATAAAAAATTACGCAAATCGTTCCTCACACAATTTGACCATTAAATCCTTTATACACTTTTACATATACTTCAAATTTATAAAATACATACTCGTGAATTATTTCGATGACCGAGACGATCAACTGCGATTAGGAGTGAGACGCAACCGATAATTTATATTTATCGCATTAATTATACATTTTAACTTGTAATTTTAATTGTCTTGGTTATAATCATTCAAATTTTTTAAAGGTATTAAAGATAAATAAATCGTTAATTGGAACTGTAAAATTATTATAGAAAACGAAACAATTGATAACAATTAATATGTTTAAATATTTTATAAGAGATATGCATTTTGGGTTCGCGTCGATAGTTTTAACGATAAGAAATGTGTATTAGTAATCGCCCAAACACGATGGATCGTCTCAGATTGGTTTATGGTCGACCAATTGATTGATGTGTTATATCATACGATCGATTAATTACCAAACCCACGGGACCCAATATAGATCGCGTGATTTCAGTAAGGGGCATCCATAAGTTACGAATTATTTTTTTTATATTTGATTTTCCCGTTTTTAAAACGCGTTATATTCCTTTTTTGTAAAATTTAAAATTTATTTCATTATTTACAACGTCACCAAGCATTTAAAGGATATGACAATTACTAATAATTTACAGATCACCCCTAAACACGGTCGATGAATACACAAGTCGATATAGCAGTCGGTGGTAACGTGGAAAGCATTGTGAAAATGACTACAAAGTGTGAATGAACTGTCAGGGCCGACACACATAAAAGCGGCGACGCCACTGTACGCCGCCACGTATTATTCGGTGTTAGTTAGACGAGCTCCTCATACCTTTGACACAGGGGCCATCTAGGGTGCATGGCGGTCGTAGCGATATCGGGAGTATTCTACACACTTCCTGCCGTGCAGGGCTCCAGAAGATGTTGACCTGTTTCGATTATGGCAGCAGGGGTGACTTAGGGACAATGGGTGTTTTGCTTGCCTACACACATCACAATAGGCATGATGACAAATTTTGAAAACCCCTTCTATAATGTACGTACATTTCTACTGATTCCAAAAATCGTATTATTTTGGCAATAAATTCAATATTAACGAAAACAATAGCATCTTTATTCACTTATTTTGAATTAAGCGCGGGTGTTATGGCGTTGGTGACGTCACACTAGAACATCCAATACAAAAGTTCAAGCAATTCAGTGACATACCCAAAAATGTCGTCATTCGCGCCCTGATTAGCGTTTCAGACAAGATAGCCGATTGTAGTATTTTATACTTTTATTTTTTTGAAAATATAATAAATATTAAAGTTTTTTTAATTGTGTCTTTTTGAGAATCCTTTTAATATATTGTTTTTACTTAAATCGTTTATTATTTCATTTTTTATTACTGTCATCATGCCTATTAAGGGTCATTCCCACTCTTTCGCCCTGGATAGCCCCTACGGCAGGTGTGGTGCGGTGGCGGCGTGGCGTGTGCACTAGGTGGGCTCGGCCTTGACGGGCCATAATGTAGGGATATCGCAGCTCTTTCACCCCGGATGGCCCCTGCAGCAGGCATGTGTGTGTAACGGGGTGGCGTGGCGTGTGTGGCGTGTGCGCTAGGTGGGCTTGGCCTCGACGGGCCACAATAAAGGGATAACGCCGCTCTTCCACCCTGGATAGCCCCTGCGGCAGGTGTGGTGTATGGGCGTGTCGTGTGCGCTAGGTGGGCTCGGCCTTGACGGGCGCGGCGAGCGCGGCGGCGCGCGCCTCGTCCGCGAGCCGCTCCGGGCTCGTCAGGATGTCCGTGCTCGTGCACAGCACGCGCAGGGAGTTCAGCACCGCTGCCGGGGAAATGTTTGTTGTTTAATTGGATCATTTTGGTCATCGCAAAAAAGCCTTATAGCAAAGAGTAAAGTAATAATTATGAATTTGGTGAAAACACAGCCGTGCGTCTAGATTACTCATTCTCTGTAATGGTGAAGGAAAACATTGTGAGGAAATCTACATAAATAACACATTTCTACACTCAAAATCTCATTCTAGGATCCCCTGTGTCGTGATTGTCATTATTAGACAAAGACACAAATACTTAATAGCTTTACGATAGAAAAATGTCATAATTTAAATAAATGGGTCGTTTAAATTAATGGTCATGGACCGAATTTCCAATGTGCATCTTCATTCAAGCCAGTATACTGAACTTTATAGTTCTGCTCAAGTGGAATATCTGCTACGCCTATTTCTGTCATATTATATCAATGTTAAGCGCTAATGTATTCTGATTTGAAGAATGGTTTAAGAGAAAAGTTTATACGAGGCGTTCTAATTTAGACTTGCGACGTAGAAACGCATCTGCTTCCAACATTCATTAAATTACTTAATCAGTGATAATTCACTACACACTACATTCAAAACGCACAAACAGCCCAGTCACGCAGTAAGTTAAAAAAAAAAACAAGCTACACAAACGGTACCTGGTCGCATCTCGACGAGCGAGCAGTGCTGCTCGGCCCACAGCAGCGTGGTGCGCACGAGGTCGGCGGCGCTGCTGCACGACACGCACGCGCTGAACGACTCCACCAGCGCCGCGCTCACCACGCTGAACTGCGCCAGGTTAAGGAAAGTCGCCGCTTGCTTGCGTGGATTCAATTTTATTATAACAATGCTATATTTTTTTGTGTTTGGTAGTGATTACTTCAAATTTGATAGTTAATTAATAATAAATAAAGCTTGGTTATATATTTTCTCTTATTCAAGTTTTTATTAATATTGTTTCGAAATAAGTAACGACAAAATACAATTTTTCAAAGTAAAATTTTAATTTGTTTATCCGACTCCTTGCAGAAGAAATTAAAAATAGATGATAGATTAGCCAGAATCTATATTTCCTAACAGATATATTCTTGAACTTTTCACCAGAGCTGCTGGCTTCCTCTAAGCAATCATGTTACATCTTACACCACATTCGACTTACCAATAGGTTTTAAGAAGGTTTTAGACCTTTTTGACCCCACGTTTCTTTTCATCCAGTGAAACAGTAAACTGTAACGCCCCGTGAGATTACCGTCGCGAGACACTAAAAACGCTGAAGAAGTGAGTTTATCGGTCGGTTTGTGAAAGGATACGAGCCAGTACTTCCAGTTGAGCGCGGTGCGCGCGGCCACGTGTCGCGCGAACATCTCGCGCAGGCGGCCCGCGCGCGCGCGCGACACCGGCGCGCCCGTCGCCGGCAGCATCGAGTGGCAGTTGCTGCAAGAGACAAATTACCCCATAGCTAAATATTTTAATCATTTCATTTTTACCTTTTCAGTCATAGATTAGTAAAGATATCTCACCGCCTTGTAATTGAAGGAAGGAACAAACGGCTGACGGTTTCGTGTATTTACGACACACATACGTAAACGGTTTTTCCCATTACGTCGCCGACTGTCATGGTGTAGTTTTCGCGGAACAATGCCGACATTTGCAGTTAAGTGGTGCAAAAACAACACGAAATCGAAGAAATGCGAAGAAATATCGTTTCTATGCGTACGTGAATACATTTATTAAAATTATTGTATAAATGGGATAAAATACAATTTTGAATCATGTGTGTGATATTAAATTCAAATCAATGGCATAAATGCATGTAATTATACCACCAAAAACAATGCAATTATGTCACCTATAAATAAAGCAAGACGGCGTGGGTCTTAGCAATTCATTATTAACTTTTTAGCGCATTAAAATGTAAACTGAACGGCACCCCGTAGAATCATTTTCATCATTACCCTCTCTTAACGAATGAACGATATTTTTTCCATCATGTCATCATGACACAACACCGCCTCACAACTAGTTTTACACTCAGTTCGATCGTAGCCTCCTACTGATCTGCACGCGTTCCACGTGCTCGGTAAAACTTCGTCTAAAAAATATTCTCCACGATCTCATCCTATATCGCGTGCTTAAAGGTAAAAGGGCCTATAGCTAAGGGTTAATAGGGATTTATGCTGAAAGGGCACATAAAAAATTTTTTTTTGCCATTCGGTTTGAAATTATCTGAAACGTAAGAAAATTTTTAGTTCGGTTTGAAATTATCTGAAACGTAAAAAATTTTTACGTTTAAGATAATTTCAGCATAAATCCCTATTAACCCTTAGCTATAGGCCCTTTTACCTTTAAGCACGCGATATAACTAACACGTCCATTAATAATTAGAAGTAAACTTATCATACAGTATTGAAAAATAATAAGGAAGGTGATAAAACTTACGAAATAGAATTATTTAAACATTCAATCTGTTGCCGTAAGTTCTCCATTTCTTCTTTAATTTGATTTCTTTCTGCCTTCAATTGTTTAATGTACTCTGCCCCTTTTTGTAACATGGCAGCTTTACTAATCTGGAAAAAGATAATAATAAACGATGTTTTAATTGTTCTTGTTAGTTCTATGAAACATGAAATAGGTTTGGTTAAAAAAGGAATGTTTGAGTGACTGAAGAAGGCGAAGCACACATGCAAGTAAGTACGAATGTAAGTTTTTGTAAGAATATTTAAAACCGAACTAACAACAGCCTGCTAATCTGTGATTAAGTGTAAACATTTAAGAAACAACGTGTTTGACAAAATATTTTTGCTAAATAGGTCATAATTACCAAATTAATAAATTTATGTTCCTTTTGCCAGTAAAAATAACCTTACAAATTCATAGTCACAAAGTTTTAAAACGGATAGTCCGCGCAAACTGTTACTTCGCTCTGAATATAGAAATGAATCGCGTCGCCATAGCAAATTGTATGACTACACCCGCTCGCAACAACTTCAGAGGGGACTTGAAGTTTGACGCGGACTATACGTTAGCTACCTTAGCGTTAGGGTTGGCGTTGAGTTGCGGGATGAGCGCCTGCAGCGTGTCGAAGCCGTTCTTGATGTTGTAGCGGCGCTTCTGCTCCGCGTGCAGGTGCGTGCGCCGCGGCTCGCGCGGGGAGCCCGCGCGCGGGGACCCCGGCGACACTGGCGGCGACGCGGACTGACCGCGCGACTGGGCACCGACAAACGATTATTTATAATAAACTAACTGACCCGACAGACGTTGTGTTGCCATACAAATAAAAACATGTTAAGGGTGAACAACCCTTATCACTTAGGGGTATGAAAAATAGATAGTAGCCGATTCTCAGACCTACTGAATATGCATTTAAAATTTAGTGAAAATCGGTAAAGCCGTTTCGGAGGAGTACGATAACTAACATTGTGACACGATAATTTTATATATAAGATAACATTTGACAATTATCATTATTTTATAGACCATTTCTACATCCGTATCTTCACACAAAGAAGCCCTTTATCGTGAGTGCCATAGAAACATACATAAACTAGTACACAAACACCCCGACCCAGAATAGATATCTAAATTCATCATTCGTAGACGGCGGGTCGTCAAAAAACGTACTTTATAATATTAAAAAGTTATAGTAAACGAGGCAAATAATAATTGTTTAAACAAAAACCTAACTATTTAAACCATAACATTCCAAAATTTTGGACAACTCTAACAACACCTCCTAAAATTAAATCCATCAAGCCATTTATACTATGTGGCGTGTCAAAAATGAGACATACAGACATACCCTCGAAAGACTTAACTCTGCATAGTCAGGTAAGTATACGAAACCTATACAGAAACAGAATAAGGTACTATTTTATCTTAAAACATATTCCCTATAATTCTATACAAATTTACATTGCATATCCATTTTTAGAAAAGGTAAATACTATATAGAGTTGATTAATCTCCGAATTAAAAAAAAATGCAATAACCATTTAATTTTCAATGGCTAAAGATTAGTTTTGATACCAACCTATATTTTTATATCAATAATTAAATATATGATTAGATAATAACACCCGCAACTAGATAGAAATAGCATATAATGTTATAGTATCGAATTTCGGCAAACTGAACCTACCTATACAAAGAAAAGCTTAAGTTGCGTTTTTTATAATATAGGAGTAGCAGACGAGCATGCAGTTTATCTGATGGTAAGTGGCTACTGCCGCCCATGGACATCTGTAATCAACCCTAGATAGGATTAGATGTTCCTACCCCTGAGGACTAAGCTGGAACGCCTCGGAAAAGTATGTCTCCTATACCCTCCCCTCAAAACGGAACACAGCAGCGCCTAACACTGCTGTTATTAGGTAGAAATAGGTGTGGCTGTGGTGCCGCCGTAGTCTAACCACAAAGGGTTCGACCATCTTCAAAATTCAATATTTCACAGACTGTTCAAATTACATTATTAAAACATTTTACTATGGTTGATATAAGCCCGTTATTAATAGTCAAAAGCTGTGCCCACCAAAATTTAGTTACATAAAAAATGATTTTATTATTGGTGATATTTTGACCATAATATTTCGCATTATAGATACAAAATACATAGTGTCAATGACTTTGCTTTGACTGTTACATACACCGCCGTGTGTAAAATAGATTAGTTTAACAAAATACATTTGATAACACCACAACTACATCTAATCTAGTAATTCTGTATTGTATTTATTTAACAAACGTGAATAAATATCACTCGACGATAATATTTACCGAGCATATACATATTTAGTTTAGGATTTGCAATGCACTATGGTACTAATGATCTTTAGCTGCAGATTAATTAACAGTAATCGAAATCTTGACGCGGTAACAGGCAATATACATTACTATCATATATTATAAAATAAAATCTAGGCTGGCCTAGGGTGTATGAATAGATTTCATACAACTTGAAGACCTTTTTATTAAAGAACTGTTAGGCGTTTCAATTTCCTCACAATGTTTTCTGTCACTGTTAAAGCAGGTAATACTGTAATATCTAATATGCACATATGCAATTAACATAAGCATCCTCTATGCTTGTATGTTCGCTTATGTTAATTTACAAAATGCCAACAAAAATTAAACATAATAAATTTGTTCAATAACTAATTGTCATGGAATAAAGAAACATGTGGCATCAATTAATTTCAAGTGGATAATTGATTATATACGGTCCCCAACTAATTAACAAACATAGAGAACAATACTCCATTATAATTACTTATTGTACTAAATTAAAGATGTGTTTCTCTGCGATCCGTTTCTATATTCTATAAATAAATAATCGGTATTGAAGACAACAGACGTAAATATTTTATTTTAAGAAATTCGCAAAGCACAAAGGTAACTGATAATATCATCATTCGAAGTCGTGATGTGATAAATAATTGCTATCGCATGATTTCGTCTTCGGCTGATAAAATGCTTGTGCCGTACGAGAATCCGTTACTATGTAATAAAGTTATTATCTGGGGGCACGGTAGTCGGGCCCCCAAGGCTATATTACTGCCTTGACGCCAAAACTGCATAATCTACAAATCAAGTTGTTATTGACAAGGCATCCACTTCCTCGTAACGCAGTGGCCTCTAGCAGAAACATTGCGATATGTAATAACGCTAATAACGTAGTCCCACGGGGTTGCCGCGTGGTTGATATTTTTTTATGTCTGTGTTATCTGAACAAATAGAGCTCAGTAAATATTCCATGCGTACCACTGTTCCACAACAATCTTAGCCTATAGCTCAGTCACGTTTTTCGGGTATTAAATACGACATTTATACGAGGAGAAGGAGAAGGTAGTGTGAAATGCCACTAGGCATTTCACACTACCTTCACTAGTTATTTACATAGCATGCTGCAACACATTACACGTCCCACTGCTGGGCATGCGTTTCTCCCTGAAACTGGGGGAGACCTGCAGGTGAATTAATTATAATTAATATTTACATTATGGTATCCTGTTGTTTACCTGATGCGGTGACATGACGTCGCTCCCGATGGGGGAAGGCTGTCCCCGTCTGATAGGCGACTTGGTGGGATCGCTTCCAGAGGCAACATCTTCAAGACTACTGTTGAGCTTGTACAAACTTTGAGCTAGAATCAAAATTTGAAAGCAATTGATACAAATGTCATTAACATAAAATACTGCACAAATAAGTCAATTTGTTTATCTATATTATCCCTACTAATTACACTGCTATAAATTAAAAAAAACGCCTAAAGTAGATAAAATGTTTCAGATAGGAATATTGCGAAAATAAGCCTAAATATATTATCTAAAAACTGCAAATACATATTGGTGCACACAAGATAATAAAAATAATGATTAAAAATTTTCCATCAATTCCATAAACTTGTTATGACATACCTAATAAATACAAGATAATTATATTAGATTATCTCAGGATTTTAGAGTTCTGTACGTTATTATGACAAAACGCAACCTTTATAAACGCATGCGTGTGTTTCTCTGTCACAACCATTTTTATTCGAATCTACCGGATCGATCAAGTTAGAATTGGGTTCACATTTGTGAATGTTTGTGAATGACTGTGACCCAACATAAATAAATAAATATTTGTTTGGTAAACAATAGGGTTCGTACAATGTTGCGCGGAGAGCAGCTGTGCGAGCATGACGCTGGCCTGCGGCAGCGTGGGCTCCGACGCCACGCTGGTGAGCGGCGGCGGCCGGCGCGCACCCGCCCCGCTCGCCGAGCCGCTAGCCGCGCCGCCCGCCGCGCCGCTAGCCGCGCCGCCCGCCGCGCCCTCCGCCACCACGCTGCTCGACGTGGACCGCGACCGCATGCGCATCGCGCCCGAGTTCGGCTCGCGTGCCTGCATACGGATGCTCTTAGTATCACATTATGATGCAATTCCGTATTCAATTACATTATACGAAAATTAAATATTATTGAAAGGTGTCACGACCTTAGTATTTTCGTTTCACTTGTTTATTGATTTAATCTTTAAATGACGAATCAATTAATTGTTTAATGCATGAAAAGTGAACATCGTTATTTACGATTATCTAAAGAACAAATATTTTTTTTTAATCCTCATCAATCATGTAATGGTATGATTTCAATCAAAGTCAGTGTCAATAGACTTACATCGCTAGGCCAATATAATAGTTCTCTACATTATGAAAAAAATTAGGTTGACTCCATTTTAGACACCACTACCAGTTAGGAATTTCAATTTCTAAGTCTACCAGTTATGCTGTCACTACAACATTACAGACACTGAGAGCTTCAAGAACTTGATTACACATTAAATTTTGCACCCATCATTCCATATTAGTTCATCATTTAGAGACAGCCTCAAAAGTATAATTAGTAATTTAATTTACCTAAGTGACTATAATATTAATTTAATAATAAGTAACTAAATCCCTCACCCTCGCCTGGTGCGCGACGGCGTCGTGCGCGGCGGGCGCGACGAGCCAGTCGGCGGCCAGCTGCGCGCCGAGCTGCGCGCCCAGCGGCAGCGAGTGCGAGCGGTACTGCTCCTGCTTGCGAGCGCTGGCTGCCGCGCTCGGGCCCGGCGCCGCCGCCACCGGCAGCTGCACCTGCCGGACCGACTGCGTGATGTTACTTCTCACGAAAACTCGGAGAAATAATCGCTTCTAGGAAATTACTTTTTTGTTTATCGCGCCCACCGGCGGCAATATTTCAGAAATAACATTTTTCAATGACAATCATAGAAATAAGACCTAGAAGGTATTTCGTATTAAAATTTATATTTTAAACAAAAAACATACTCTGTTCTCTAGAGGGCAAACTCGACTTGCTCACCGGGCGGCACTTTTAGTGGAGCGGCAATATGTCACAAATTAAAAAAAAAAATCCAGATATATTTCCAGTACATACTCTACTTTTTAGGCCATATTTTTCTAACAGATTTAATTTGTTTTTTTTTTTGTCTACCTATTTTCCCTGAAAATATTCCATTTGCGCCTTTTGCGGCCGCCAATGCCCAAACCTACACTAGCCGTTAGGACCGACAATATAGGTCCGCTCGTACCTGCTGCGAACTGGAGGGCGTGACGGGCGGTGAGGGCAGCTTGAAGCCGGCGGCGTTAGCGGGCCCTCCCTTGGCCTTGTAGTCGAGAGGGCCGGGCTGCAGGTACTGGCCGGGCGCGCCGCTCGCCGCGCCGCTCGTCGTACCGCGCGACTCGTAAGCTGTCGCTTGCAGCGGCTGGGAGTACGCCTGGTATACGTACACTTGTTTTAAATAACATCATCATTTTTGTAGTATTATTATGAAGTATTTTAACACCTTTTATTTCTTATTGATGCATAATCCTCAATTAAAGTATGTTAAAATGTATGTATGTATGTAAGTATTTATTAAATGTGTTACAAAACTAATTTAGTAGAATCCGCAAAAAATGTAAGAGTAGTTTTAGTCTTGCCTAAAATAAAAGGTTTTATTACGGGACTAACTCAGTTGACAAGTAAAGACACATTTTCAACAATTAGGACCAAATTTAAACCTATAATAAAATGATTATTATTAAGAATTTCCAATCTGGCGATGAACACAGTAATCAAATCCATTCTATTATTTCTTACTTTCTCCATTTTCGTATTTACGTACTCACCACATTTTGATAATGATTGTTGGTCATCTGATTAGTGTAGTGTGGGAGCCTGGAGCGGGGTTTGTCGCGGGTGTACGCGGCGCGGCCCTGGATCACGACGGTGGTGGCGTACTTCGGGTTTTGCACCGGCTGCTGCAGCAGCGACACCGTCTCCGGTGCGGTTTGCGACGGCGGTATCGCTAACAACGCAAACGCAATATTGTAATGTTTCGTAAAGTGTGTAATGATGTGATCCTTGGTGATCGAAAATTAGATTCTAATTTTAGATATGCTAAATATTATATTATATACATTAAAATTGTCCAGCCCATTTATTTTGGTTCCCCATAAGTTTCAAATTTATCTGCAAAGACACTTTATCTTATTTTTTTTAAATTCTATATCTTTAAAAAGATCTTCTAATAAAAGAGGTGTAGTAAAGACACAGCTAAAAATGCAAAAACCACAGTTTCATACACCACGTGCCCTCTCCTGGATGATCGCCTGGCGACGTCCTTGATCGAGTTGAATTTATGTTAGCCTCCATATAAACTCTTACGGGTTCACATCACTTAAAAACGTACGAGATAACATATATGCAAAATACAAATACCAACCCGCACTGTACTTAGGGTAACAAGCCTCTTGCTGCGTTATAATTTTCGGTGGCGCGCTGACGTACTGCAAGCGCGTAGTTTTCGGAGCGTACACGTTGCTGTGGATCTGTGCGTCGGGCTGCGTCACCGTGTGCTGTTCGTACGCGCTCGTTTGGAATGAAGGCAGCAATTCCTGGGAGCCGAGGATGTTGTTGGCGAGCTCCGTTTGATTGAACAACCTCTCACTATCATACAATGGAATTTGCTCGCTCTTTCCCTGCTCCGGCACGGATACCATTTGAGTATTGTTACTTGTACCTAAAAGTAAAAGAGTCAAGATTTAGCCAGTATTTCATATTTACAAATTGAGGCTAAGTTTATACATGCGTATACCATGAATGGTCATCTGACTGGTAGGCATCGTGACTGTAGTAGTACTTTGACTGCCAGTTATATAGCCTTGTGGTGTATATGAATCTACTGACATTCCGCTCCTGTATAATGGATCTTCTGGAGGAATAGTGGTTTCTTCAGGTACAGGAGGCAGTCGGGGCGTCGAGAGCAGGTCTGCAACATGTTATTAACCACAAGTTATAGTCCGCCGATTCATTTTGTTCACAAAGTGTGTAACATAAAAAATATCTTACCATGAAGCGGTTCATATGTGTCCATAAAATCATCAAGATTCGGCTGCAAAGGGCCCAAGCTTGGTTGAATGAAATCAGCTAAGCCTGCACCCTTGGCTAAAATTCAAAAACAATGCGTCAATTTGGAGAGGCATGTTGCGTATAAAATGCAAAAGTCAAATGCGTTGCTTTATTGAATAATCATAATACCAATCTCCCTGCAATCTGGGAAAGCAAAAGGCTGATGATTTGTGATGGTTGAGAATAGCGTGTCACTCATGAAGTTGAGATAGTCCTCGTCGGTGAGCATGTTGCCCGCGAGGTCGCTGCACTGGGAGAACGACTCCACCGTGTCCATATCCGACATCTGAAAACCGCATAGTTTTGACATCTGGAATATAACGCACCGGTTTCCAACGTTTAGATAGTGGCAAATTATTTAGTGATCAACGACACCATTCCTATAACTATGTACATTAAGATTTTATTTAGAGTTTTATTAATAAAGCATAGCGTGTATTATAAAAGCGTGTTATTACACATAATAGCATTTTCGAAACAATAAATATTGGTAAGATACTGAAATTTGGCAAAGTCATAATCCTATCAGAAAATATATTATACGCGAAACTTCAATCGACAATTATTGTGATCGGAGCAGCCCAGGCTATAGGTTAAAACCGTAGTTATTATTCAGGCAACATTAGTCATCCTTACCGTATCCTGGACAGAGGTATCCCCCTTGCCGAGGAGTCTCATAATGTGAAACATTCGCCATTTTTTATATTCTGCTATAACTGCCTCAACTCTTCTTTTCCAATATTTCCCTTCTAATATTGTTGTCTGAAAGGAATAAAATTTGGTACACATTTCCACTTCAATACTGCTCATAATATAAAATATCATTTACCAAGAACTTAAGGTAGTAAGTAGTAAACCAACCTCTGGTTTCACGTGTGTATCAACATCTAGCGGCGAAGCGAACTGGCACACCAATGTATTCTTTTTCTTTATGACTGTAACCAAAAATGTAACTATAGCACATCAAATATAACACGAACTGTTTCGTAAGAAACTCTCGAAACTAAAATACTAAATAATAATAAATAAGTACCGGAACCAACTCAACACAAAACGCGTTCACAATGCGGTGAAACTGAGATTTTTTTATCAAGAAACGACTAGTACAAACATAATCATCTCGAACCGAAATGAAACACATTGTGTTGTTGTGATTTCTTATCGATTTAATTGATCTAATACGAAATACGTTTATCGTAACGTGGACTAATTCGTTCTAGATCACGAGGTTGTAGACGATCGACTATTTATTAGTTGATGGGCTATATTATCTTCAGTGACTCCACTCACATCGCAACCCATAATCAATTGTGTAATGTAGACGCGGTATCAAACATTATCTATATAGGTAGATGACCCTTTAAGCACAATTGTCAATATAGTTACTAAGAATTGCAGTTCACTTTTGAATGTTACTTTACAAGAAGCAAATATTGTATTCGAAATTATTTGCGATTTAAACTTATTCAATATACACATGAAAAAAATTACGAAAAAACATCATTTAGATACTCTATCTGAAACAAACAGTACATAACAGTAGCACAAAAAACTAAAATTGAAATATATTCCACTTCAAAAGTATGGTTAAATTATCAGCAGAATAAATTTACAACTGTACCGCATACATATTTCATCTTTACAACAAATCACTTATCTACACATTGTGTAATAACTATAAGTAGTAAAATAAAGATCAATGTTATAGCGATGCTCACAACAGCATGTCTGTGACAACATTAATTGCTTTATAATTATGTAGTCTCACAGAAAATAGTTATAAGGAACACTTACATTGCATATGCCAGCATCTCCAAATTACGTTGTTCAATCTGATTTTGTCCTTCCAACGTAGTTTTATACCTTTGAAACGATTCCATTTTGGTGATGTTAATTTTTGTCTGAGAAATATATACAAATAAATATATCAGTTAATCAACTTACCATGCTTCTACCCAATACACCGTCACAAACTGTTGTTAGATAAAAGAACTTTCATAATTAAATTAATTATGTAAGTTATTGAAGGCAAAAGACACATTTTTGATTTCAAAATAATAAAATTAGACATTATGAGAGGAAAACCCAGTTGAATTTTACAAATAAAAGTACAGCCTTAGAGTTGGAACTGTACTGTGGAAATATAAGCTTGTCAGATGCCCATATGCCCCTTATCTGTGGCATTATCAATAAGTGATCTTAAGCTTATTATAAATAACAATTTGATAAGAAAGGAACCTGACTCTATCTTATCTGTATTTCCACTACTCTAAATACACATAGGTAGTTAAGAGCTGTTGATTTAAGAATTTTATAAAAAAATAGTTTTGGAGATATTTTTTACAGTTTATAACCTTTCAATGAACGCCTTACATTTTATTACTTTTAAATGAATTTAGTTTTAGCTAATCTCTATTATCGATGAAAAAACATCATCGTCATCATCAATCCATTACTGTCCCAATGCTGGGCACTGGTCTCCTCTCATAATGAGAAGGATTACGCCATATTCCACCGCGCTGGCCAAATGCGATTTGGTAGACTTCATATACCTTTGAGAAGATTTTTTATATAAATCTCTCAGGTAGGCAGGTTTCCTCACAATGTTTTCCTTCACCGTTTAGCAAGTGATAATCAATTTCTAATATGCACAAAACTTTAAAAAATCTGGTACCTGGGTTTGGAACTTCAGACCCTTCGATTGAGAAGCTGAGTTTCTTAACCACTAAGCTTTCTTAACCACTAGGCTATCACTGCCTCAACATCAATAATTTAGATATTTTGTGTTGTATGGTAGCTAGTTTTTTTCTCAATACATATTAAATGGGACCTAATTTCGCACTTTAGTAAATGAAATATTGTAAGTGCACACATATTTTTATAGAATGTATAAAAAAAATTGTGTCCTGTACAAAAATTTTACGGTACTGTACTGTACATAATTATACATGAATATATTAGCTTTGATTTCATTATATATTCTAATGGAAAAATCTTAAGCTAGACCAACATTTTTTTAAATAGATGAATGTACATCTTTTATAAATTATTTCAGTAAATAAATTATATGTATAGACAAATATTATTAGAGTAATTCAGGTCCAAACCAATCATTTTGCAATATAATTTAAGTCAATCAGATATCAGTGTCTGACATATGGCAGCAAATTTGGTTATGAAACTATTTGAATTCTTATATTTGCAATAAATATTGGAATACATAGAATACATATTAAATCTTTATCATTATTGTATGCTGTAACATGCTCAAAAATAAGACATGATACATTGATGTGTCTGGGTTAAATTCAACAACAACAGCTTTTTTTTTTGGTGGATTGAATCTCATTTCTCAGAGAATACCAACAAATTAAATATAGTAATACATACACCAGGAGGAACAAGTAATAAAATGGTTATAATATAAATAATGTTATGGGTCTAATAAGAGCTGTTATTTTTGACATTTTACATATACTAAATAGGGCAGTAAGAAGATAAAATTGTGATTATAGAATATAGAAAAAAAAGTGATTTTGAATGCTTAAAATGATTATTCTACTAACAAAAACAAAACAATCAATATTGCACCGATTCTAGAAATCAAACTTATATTTGTAGTCAATACTTCTATACTATATAAAAGATATATTAACTTAATTTTCTTATCCTCAAAATATAACTAAATTACAGATAAATAATTAAATATATCATTATATTTTTACACACAGACCCTGTATATAACACCCTGCAAAGCACACATGAGAATCTTTCCCATTTATTTTAAAATGAAAACACAAATTATGTATCATAGATACATCAATAAATCGAAAATAATATCAGGATTTACTTTACATAATATTTACAGTAAAATATGTTTTATAAATATCTATTTGCAAGCAGACTTATCTCAGCAAGTGACCTGTGTCTTTTGTACAGGCTTTGACCCCATCTTATCTTTGCACACCAAACCTAGTTAAGCAGTATGTTTCCTCTTTCTTACACTACTTTTAAAAAAATTACCTCTTAACTATGCTGATACCACATCCACAAACTGACTGCCAATCTTAAAAAGTAATCCATAATCTCAAAAGTAGTAATTAAAACGAAGTGTTTACAAGATATGAATTACAGAAAAATAAAAATCATATGATTTGCTCACCTAAATCTAAACTCTATTTAGAAAAATATGACTAAAATACACTTACCTATACGCCAAAGTCATGCATTTGAATAATTTTGTGAGAGATATCTCAATAGAAAGTTGTTGATGTTGTTTACTTTCTTCTTTGTCAGAAAGAGGGAATGTTTCTGCGACTCCTGGCACGGTGTACGTGGCCACGACCGACGTCTTTTGGACATTTTGCTCCTCATCAGGGATTGGCACTGCCAAATCGTCATATTCATCTTGTTCTTCAGCTTCAAAATGCGACACCATGAAGTGCCCAGAATGAATGGTCTCCTTGCCTGGGCGAGTCGGCCGTTTTTCTACATGAGTCATTGTTTTGTTTCGACTATGATTGAAGTTAGTGATCCGTTGGGGTATAGTATAATAAATAAGTTTTAAAGATGTATCAACTTTTGGACTTGGCCATATTTTCACTTATCACTCACATTGTTTTTTTCCATCTAGGTGACATTTTTCTTGTGATGTTACTAGAAATTTGACAAATGAACAAGATCTTCAAAAATTTTTTATACTAGCAACATAATAAAAGTATGAGTAACAAAAAAATTGGCTACTTGACACTTTTTGGGAAACTGTTTTAATGAATTCATATACGTATTATATATGCCTTTCATTGATCATTTTTTCGAAAAAAGGGCTATTTATTAATAAAAAACATATTTTTATTACGGTAAACGGAACGTTACGCCAAAACAGGCGGTCAAGTGTCATTTCGTAGCGTGACGTCAACACATTGAAAATATTGAAATAAACTTCGACGCTACACATACTTCAGGGGAAATCTTGGGAATTATTTAACTTTTATTAGTACAATTGCAAGAATGTCAAATTACAAGGCGTGTGCAGTGACGATGTGTTCAAGTACGATCGCTAAATATCCTAACAAATTTGCATATACAAGTTCCTAAACCCAAATCTCATAAACGTTAAAGAACTTGCAGATTCTTATATGTTTAAATCCTCTGTTTGCAATTGCAATTACATTTTATACTATCTATGTAAGAGAAGTATTATTGAAAAAAAGGAATAAATTTAGTAACTCTCGAGTGATTCGTCAATTCCAAATCATTGGAACGGGACGTAATCAAAACAAAACAGCAAGTGGAAGTATTCATATATTTAATATATTATATAGATGTCTATGATAAGAATAGAATTATAAGACGTCTATGAGAATTCCATTTTAAGGGCCCATTCTGTAATTAATAGGACACAATTAAAATATTTCATGACTGTGTTATTATTGATGGTGCATGTGCACTGATTAAGTTACATGACTGTATAATTAAAAATACATGATTTGCTAATATTAGTATTTTATTAACCGATTTCTTTGTTTATTTGGTTTATATGGTTCTATTAGTGAGTACACACAGTAGAACTTTTGTATATATTTATCATATGTTACAGTTACAATAATTACTACAGTTCACCTAAGCTAAATTTTTGTGCTGCTTGCGTGTCTGCTTTTCTTCATTACTAAAATTATTTTCCGTAACAAATGGATATATATTTTTATCACTGTCATTTTCAGAATTAAATTGCAATGCAATAATAGGAACTGTATGGTCACTTTTCTTCCTTCATCTTGTTGGGTAGGTTACGCAAGTAAATAAGTACTATTTCCCGTGTACTTTACTTTATGTATTTCAGACTGGTGCCCACTTTCGAAACTTTTGGCTCCTCACTTCTTCTAGGCAGGACAGTCATCACATTTTCATTTTCATTGATGTACCTTGTGTTCAGGACAACTTTTACTTTTATGAAACACAAACTTGCCTTCCTCTTAAACTGCACATACTCTATAACGTCGTCACTATACGATTGTCGGGAAGATCTGTAAATATAAATATAACCAATTAATAACCTTAAAACAGTTCACATAAGAATATAAGTATATTTAAAAAAATCTTAATAATCACTTGAAGACAATCTTTCTTCTGTCTGAAGTCAGTTAAGCAATGTTTTAATTGTCCGATATGATTAAATGTAAATATAAAGAATGTTTTACTTACGTTGTTTATTTGATATTTCCATAGGTTATCTCACGGAAGTTTTTGTATCCATTTTGATTTATTGCACTGCATATATGGATCTTCTTTAAGCAGGTTCACGCTATCAGCTTTAATATAGTATGGCTTCATTTCGGTTCACAACATAAATTCAACCAACTCTAACAGCAAACGATTTAATTATTATTTGTCTTGTTTGGTTTCGATGTAATGACGTCACATGACATTTGAGGCAGCACTGTCGCCGTTTTGGGATTTAAAATCCACAGATTGAAAATCGAAAATTTCTTTTTAAAAATTAAAATACTTAGAACGTATTAAAAAATAAACGAAATACTGCATAATTTATGTTTACTTATAAGCTATCATATCCAACATATTTCATATTTTATTGTTATAACTGTCAAGTACCCAATTAAACAGTATTAAGAAAGGTTCAAGATATGGACTACTATACTCTTTGGGTTCAAGTACTATTCCCAAAATAATAAGTATTATATTTACTCTAAGCTACTCTTACTTAGAATGAACTTCCTTAAATGTTTATTTTTTTTATTTCCGATATTCTTTGTTTACCTTTTATTTAGGGATGGCGCCATGGAACAGATAAATAAGGATGGCGCCAATAGGTTACTATATTCATTGGATGGCGCTCTGAGCTTAGATTATTGTTTCGAGGTTCCGAGGCTCTCAAATTGATTAAACCAACGAGAATAGTCAAAGAGTATAGTATCCTATCAGAAATGAAACGAGGAATAATTTTGTTCGCGCCACACTGCTAGTCCGCTCTGAAGTTGTTACGAGCAGATGTAGTCATACAATTTGCTATGGCGACGCGATTCATTTCCATATTCAGAGTGGACTAGCATTTTTACGCGGACTATATTATGCAGTTAATCGCAATAGCAGATACTAGAAAATTTGTATTTTAGTATTTTTATCTGATGTAACAGGATGTAACCATAGAAATTACTTGCTTGTTTTTTTCATATGTAGATCTCTTATTTTAGTTTTCGTTGATATCTGAGCGGCAGCGAAACATTGATTAGCTCTTTTTATGGTACTAGTATTTGCCTACGAATTAGTAGAAATAATAATACAAACTTTCAACTCCCACCGTTTTAGCACGTTAGGAATTGATTTTCCAAAAATGAAGAAAAAAAATGGAATCTCCAAATCTTCTTTTGCCTGATCATCAAATTCCCTTCTTAATGCTTACTTAAGCTATACAGGGTGTCCCGTAAGTACCACGACAAATTTGGGGAGAAGGTAGCTTCGGGTCTGACTTCTCTGAGAAAAAAAAATACCTTAGTAAAAGTGTCACTGTTTTTGCACTAAGGATTGTTTTAGATTGTTTTTTAAATTCAGACTTTTTCATCTTCTTTCGTTAACTGCGTGCACAAACATAATGATGCAGTGTTTATTTTTTTCTGTTAAATACTATCAGCTCGTTGGTCTACCGTATTAAAATGTAAATCGGTTAAAATATTTCAAGGAATCATGAAAAAAATTGGGATGACACACCACTTACAGTTTTTCCATATTGAACTCTATATCCTAGCAGTTAAATGTTAAAATTGCATAATGAATCATAGAATTCACGATTCTCGAACCGCCGTAAACCGCGACCTAATTTGACCTGATCTGTTTGGGTTTGAGCTGCAGCTCAAACTCATATAATAAGTGATCTGAATATTTGTACCGGTTCAGATCTGAGTTACTCACCTCTACTGTCAAGTGTCAACTTTGTCAAGTGTCATTAATCACTTACTGTTTTAGAAGATCTTAAACCTGAAATTAATTACAAAACCTTTTGAATATTTGTGCTAATCGGTCCAGCAAACAGTATAACATAGGGAACACTCTTGCTGTGTTTAAAGTACAAAGTGATTGTATTCGCTGAACAACCAATAAGGCGTTTTTTCTCATGTTGTGGTTGTTTCCCGCGTTCGTAGATCATTTTGTTGTATAATTAAACATATATTACTTATCTATGTAATTAAAAAAAATCTTCTAAACGTATTAAGTTTCCGAATAAATAGTATTTTCAGATTTTTAAAATACCCCAGTAGCAATGAATTCTCCTAAATCACCCTTATCTCCCAGATACAAAAATTTAAAATTAAAACGTTATTCTTCTCCAAAAGAGTTAAAGGAAAAGATACGACAGGTAAATGCATAATTATTACTTATTTTACAAATTATTACAAATCGATGTTAGTCTGTTTCTTTAGAAATAAGCTTAAATATATGTGGGATCGTATGAATGAGAGGTTGATGGTGATATTTAATTCTTATTTTATTTCTCTGAGCTCATGTCAAATCCAACGTACATCGTTTTAAACTCTCTCCAACTGACTTCTCCTTAAGTGTTGTCAAAATCAAACTTCATCAGAGTTCGTATATAAAATAAAAAATGTGTACTCATGTAGGTAATTAGGTATTATCCCACATATATAAGTGCATTTTTTGTTTTATTGTTTGTTTTCCTATAATTTTTATGTAAAATACAATCTGTTTTATTAATATTACTGTAAGGTTATTATTATTTTATCTGTAAGGTGGATTCGTGGTCTGTTCAATTAAATCTTAGCAATTACGTTTATTATTTTAATATCATAATATTGTTATCACAATTTTTTTTTTCTTTTTTTTTTTTATCGTATAACCTAACGATTAGGCAGACGTGCTACCTGATGGAAAGTAGTCAACGCTGCCTATGGACATTTGCAACACCAGAGGAGTCGCCAATGCATCGCCGGCTTTGTATGAGAGCTCTTTTTGCACCTTTTTTGAAGAGCCCCATGTCATAGCGCTCCGGGAATACCTCAGGAGGAAGAAGAAGAATATTGTTTGTTGAAGAAATACATACTATTGTGGTTAAGAACTTCAAAGCCTGAATTATTCTCATGTTGGGAACAACAGTAGACTAGAAAATTTAATTGTCAAATGGGTCTAAACATGGGCATATAAAAAGGCATTGTAGATCGCTTTCTGGGTGGTGATTTTCCGTTCAAAATGTATTCGAACAGATTATCCTCACTCATATAAGAGGGCACCTCTTCCCAACAGATGGTCCCCCACTTATCATTCCTCACCAGTTCGGCTTTCGCCACCAGCAATCGTGTCCCCAACAAGTCCACTGCATTGCCGAGTACATTACAAGCAGGTTTTATCCAGGAGTAATAGGACATTAGCAGTCTTCTTCAATGTTGCGAAGGCTTTTGACAAAGTCTGGCATGGAAGACTGGTATACAAGTTATACCAAACTGGTCTTCCCGATCGTTTAGTTCGCATCGTGGCTTCCAACTTCAGGTCAGAACCTTCTGGTTCCGGCACGAAGGTGTCCTTTCGTCTCCACGCCCCAAAACAGCCAGAGTCCCCAAGGGTCAGTGCTAGCCTAGTACTCTAACGATATTCTCATCCCCAAAAATGTTGTGCAACTCTCACTCATCCCTGATGACACTGCATTTTACATCCTAGGGCAACAGGAGTCATCAATCCTCATGAGTTAGGAGGCTGGTTTAGGACATGGCGCATCGAAGTCAATGCCGAGAAAAGCTCCGCAATGCGCTTCGACCACAAACACAGGCGCATACTCGTCTTTTCCTCCGTCAAATTACTATGGGCCCTCATCCCATGGAGGGATCCCCGTGCGTCACCTTTAGACCCCATGTCACAAAGGTAACCCATATCGCCCGCCCCTACATGAGCCGCCTCAACTGCATGATTGGACACGGCAAGGTTTGCATACGACCGGTGTTAACTTACGCCTCCCCATTCTTCGCTCACGCGAATCCCACCATCCATACACTCCAGATCGTCCAAAACATATTTTGTCGTTGTCGTCATGGTATTCAGCAATGTCGACCTACACCGTGACCTGGAGCTCGTTCCCATTCAACAAGTCCTCAAGAAATTCTCTGAACACTTCTTCACTCGCACAGAAAACCATCCTTACCCTTTTATTAAAGGTGCAGCAGACTACATTGCCCCATTCCTACTCGCCATAATTGCCGTCGGTCAAGATATTTCTTGGCTCCAAACAAACTCTCCTTGGACCTGAAGAACCTCTTGACCGCCCAGAGGGGAGAGCCTCTTTCTGATAATGATCATCTTCCCGATGAGGTAATTCTTAGTCTTTATCCGATGACATATTCAGTGTCAACAACCCAGCGGTCGCTCCCTATGGAGCACCGCTAGCGCCTCTTGATTCCCGAATATAAGGTCGCAGTCCGATGTCGGCTGTACGGACCCTAGGACGAAAGCTTGAAGGAGGTATTTAGTGGGTAGGCATCCCTTAAGGATGAGTCCTACACTCCCCAGGTATCGTCGTCACGGCCTGGGGGTGCTAAGATGCATTCACCTGCTTCCCTCCGCAAAGAGTTGCCCTATTCCATATTTTTATGGGCGAAAAAAAAAGTCATTTTCCGATTATTGTAAAGAACGTTACTCTGCCACTTTTGTTGTCGAATCTATAATTTGTTTGCTTACTTATTATTTTGTTAACTTATTAAAGTAAAACGTTCTCGGTTTATAAACATTGTTTTTAAATAATTACCTGACGATATTTCCTAACATCATAATTGGGATTGTATCCACGATGAAATCCACCGCCTTTGTTTGTTTGTTCTTAATAATTCAATAAGTAAGAAAGAAAACTGGCAGATCACGTGTATCGGTAAAATCACAAAGGAAGTCTTGATCAACGGAAGAAACCGTATTGCGGCTATACTCCACAGGTGATACTGTTGAGGGTTATAGGAGCGGTTCGCGGCGCAATCGAACATATTGCGTGAACCACGTGCATCACCACCGTTGCGACCGTGGTGCGGCTTTCGCCTGGCGCCGGCGAGGCGTCTGTGCCAGGCCGCTTAGCTGTCCCGAAGCTGGGCGGACCCGTCAACCGCAGGTGGAACATTCGGGCATGTGGAGGGGCCTGAGTGAAAGATTATTTATTGCTGGCGCGGTAGCTACCCAATGCTTGTCCCTGTAGTACCGGGACCAGAATAGGGCTACGGTATCCCCTGCCTGTCATAAAAGGCGACCAAAAGGGGCTTCCGGGGTTGCAGGCGGAAAGAGTGGGAGCTCAAACCGTCCAGCAAGCGACCCCGGGAAGGACAGCGGCTTATGTGGTCGCATATCGCTGTAATCACCAGGGGATGTAAGAGGACCGTAAATTGCTCCCCTCAGGGCAGAGCCCGATAGAAGGGCATCGCGTTAGGAGGACTCCGGTTGTGTTCCGTTGGAGATCCCAGAGTTCTCCACCAAACGCTGAGGACGGCCACCGGGGGGGTTTTAGTGCGGTAAAAACCCCACATAACCCGGCATCACTCCCATGACGACGGGTACCTTTTTAAGGTTTCTCCCTCGTCAACAAAAAAAAAAAGATACCCAATGCCGGTGCTAACGTGTGCTGCATGGTCTATCGTGCGATGCCGGCATTAAGGGTACTTCTAATGGAATTTAAACTAGTCCTTCGTAAGGAAATGGACGTTTTGAATTTGAACCTGGGTGAGTTAATTGACTTACTTCGGCATTTAGTTATTCCATCCTTGTTTTTTATGCTGTGGCCTCTGTCTTTTGTTACGTTCACTTTGTATTTTTTTCTATGAAACATTTTTGTGTTTCCTCAATGGGGAAACACATTGAAAGACGTATCTTGCGGTTGGGGATAGCCTCTGTCTGAGATGCTATCTTGGCCGACGGATACACTGCAATAGATGTATGGTTTCATGTTATTGGATGGTGTATTGGGGTACGTTCAGGAATTTCGATCCTAGTATATGGAACATACCCTACGGAATGCTGTGTTTTGTTTTGTGTGCTTGGACGCTGTCTTGGAGTTGCTCAGACATGTGGTCCTAGAGATGTGTACAACTCTACACGCAGAGTCAAGCCACGGACATCTGTGATGAGTCACGATGTGTGAGACGTTTGTGTGGCAAACATTGTCTGTGTTTTTATTGTTATTAGCTTTGGTTGAAATTGAAACATGCTTTTATGGGTGCCGATTCACATTGTCCCTGTAGTTCCGGGACCAGAATAGGGCTACGGTATCCCCTGCCTGTCGTAAGAGGCGATTAAAAGGGGCTTCCGGGGTTGCGGGTGGCGAGAGCGGGAGCTCTAAACACCCGGCCAGCAACCCCGGGAAGGACGGCGGTATGTGTGGTCGAATACCGTCGTGTACGACAGACGGCGTGGCGAGCGGCATGTTTACCTGGACGGAGCCCTACGGGGCAACGCGCTAAGAGGACTCCGATTACGTTCCTCTGGAGATCCCGGAGTCCTTTACGCAGCGCCGAGGACGGCCACCGGGGGGGTTTCAGTGCGGTAAGAATCCCACATAACTCTGTGTCGCTCCCACGGCACCGGGTACCTTTCGAAGGTTTCCCCCTCGAAAACAAAAAAAAAGGTGCCGATTCACTTAAGCAAACTCATATTTCACTCGTAGACCTCTATCGAGTCATGAGGGTGCACTCCCCCAATTTAAATATATATATTTTTATATAATATAGTAGCAGACGAGTATGCAGTCCACCTGATGGTAAGTGGCTACTGCCGCCCATGGACATTTGTAATGAACCTCAGATAGGATTAGATATTCGTACCTGAGGTCGGCCACAGATGCGCCTCTACCCCTGAGGGCTAAGCTGGAACGCCCTGGAAAATATGTCTCGCTTACCACACCCTTAAAAATGGAACACAGCAGCGCCTAACACTGCTGTTATTAAGCAGAAATAGGTGTGGCTGTGGTGCCGCCGGAGTCTAACCACAAAGGGTTCTACCACCTTCAATCAGACATGATTTTCTTTTGTGAGTTTTTGTGCAGAAGCAGCTGTAGAATTGAAGATGGAGTCCGGGACGGTCTCCCGTCAGGAGAGGCCGTGTAGGAGAAGGAAGATGCGTGCGCTGCTGAATGGTGGAGGCGCTACCAGTGGCGGTTGGCTCTGCTGGCCGCTGCAGACCCTATCAAATCTACAGATCCTTTCCAAGCTTGCGCGTGCTGCTTGGAGCGGTGAGCGCTGCCGCGTTCTGCGGGCGCCGCCATGGAGTGCGGGCGCCACTGCGCTTTACGAGTGCTGCAGGCGGCGCCGCCGCGCTGTGCGGGCGCCGCTCTGCCCAGTTGGCGCCGCCGTTTTTTGCGGGCACCGGCTTGGTCTGCGGGTGCCGCTACGCTCTGCGGGTGCTGCCTTTGTGCTCTGCGAGCGCTGCCGTTCTCTGTGGGCGCTGCTGTGCGCTACTGACGCTAAACGGCGCTGTAGTGCGCTTCTGGCGCAATCTGATACTCAATGACTGCATCTTTACACGTGCGCTTGCCACACGGCACTAGCACTTTACTTTGACACTAGCCTTTGACGTGTGATTTACGATTCGCATTTAATTATTTTGAAAATGACGAAGACATATCTGTGAAATCTTGTAAGGATGATGACTGCGTGTAAATAATCTCGTGACAGCAAAGAACATATCGTTGAAAGAGGGGCCTGTATGTGTGATGGATGAAAGAATAGGCAAACTTGTAATGTTATCAGTGTGAATGCATTGCAAAAATTGTCCGGGTGGACGCTACTTCAGAACCGTTCTTAACCTTTTGTGCGTTTAGGTTAGTAACAAAGGCTCTCAATGATCTGTGGTGCTTTATCCCACTTCAACGGTAGAGGTGGGCATCTTTATGCTTTACTTCCCATTCTTTACAGTAATGGTGAGGCGGATTTCGCCTGATTTTGCTTCTCTTACAGCGTAGACGTTGTGTCGTTAATGGTCATTGTATCGGTGAGCATTGGGGAACACAGCGTGCTACTTTGTTATAACGTTTTCTGAACGGGCTAACTATTGTAAAGGTATCGTACTTGTGCCTTGAATTACGCAATTTGAGACATATCTACGACATTCATCTTTTTTATATCTGTCTTTCATCTACAGAATCTGACATTGAAGACGACACTACACAACTACTACCACTTCAGACAGGACAGTCATCGCATCTGTCTCTACTGCACGCGTACGATGCAGTTCCTGGAACGAAACGTCTATATGCATGAGAAGAGTGTGTCGACGACGCCAGAGGCCGCGTTAGGAACGACGGTAGAAGACAGAAAATTTAATTGTCAAATGAGGATATTAGCTAAAAATGGGCGTATGAAAAGGCTTTGTAGATCGCCTTATGCGTGGTCATTTTCCGATTATTGTAAAGAACGTTACTCAGCCACTTTTGCTGTCACATCTATGATTTGTATGCTTACTTGTTATTTTGTTAACGTAGTAAAGTAAAATGTTTTCGGTTTATAAACGTTTTTAAATAATTTCCTGACGATATTTCCTAACACTAAACCATTTATGTAAAAAATAATATACTATTTAAAGTAATAGTTATAAATGGTATATTCAAAGTTGAGTTTGCTTTATTATAGGATATAGTCTATGCTTCGTGTTTATTTCGTATTTTACTTGTAATAACTAAAAGAGCGACCAGGACCAGATAAGACCAACTTGGGACTTATATCTGTATATCCATGGTTGGCAGTGACCACTTACCACTGGTGGACTACATGTTTGTTGATACTTCCACATCACCAAATAAAAAAAGATCTTCAAGAACCATAAGAAAAAAATACAATAATCAAATATTAAATTTGGGTGTCTTAAAATTAATAATTGATTATTATTATTATTAAGACAACAAAAATTGTTTCAGGACATCAGAACTAAAATGAAGCGTAGTAGAGATTTGATACTGTCTGGATACAGATCAGACACATTTGAATCAGAAATTATAAAAAGAATTTCAGAAGTATACAACAAACACGTGCTTTTGAATGATGATGAAGAAAGTGAAATGCTAGAAGAAATTCAAAATGAACTTATCCAAGAGGAGCTTGAATGGTATAGGTTTTTTTTTTATATTTATACAAGTAGCAAACCAGCATGCAGTCCACCTGATGGTAAGTGGCTACTGCCGCCCATGGACATCTGTAACCCTGAGGACTAAGCTGGAACGCCTCGGAAAAGTATGTCTCCCTTACCACACCCTTCAAAACGGAACACAGCAGCGCCCAACACTGCTGTTATTAGGCAGAAATAGGCGTGGCGGCGGTGCCGCCAGAGTCGTACCACAAAGGGTTCTACCACCTTGTTTTATTTTGTTGTTGGCAACCCGTTACTGTACAGTACTTGGTACCTTTCTCCGCTCAAAGTGAGAGGTACTAGGCCTTAGTCCATCATGCTGAACAGCAGATCTGAAATGCAGATTGATGGCACATTTGGAAAAAAATATAATGAAATAAAGTATATTTGTATAGACCTGCGCAGGCACTTATAAATTGTCAATTACAGTATTTTTCATTTGATCATAAGATAAGAACGATATAAGATTGTCTACCGATACAGGTAACATTATATACCAAACTATAACATAAAAAAATACTTGAGGTGCTTCCTTGTTTTGGAAAGTTAAAGGATGATTTACCACTTTTTATCACCATAACATATTTCTGCAGGGTGCAGTCTGAAGCAGTTTGTAGTTTGGACCAGCCCTCAGTGTCCATTGTTTTTAATTATATGATTCGTTTAATTACTTATATTTCGTAACTGTTGGATACAGGTTCTTATTGCCTATATAAATCATCGTCTTTTGCAGGTGGCAGAAAGAGTATGAAAAATCACATCATGATATTGATTGGTCCACATTACATCAAGAAGAAAATGTTATATGTCCTATTTGTGAAAAGACCAATTTCGATATTGTTAAATCTAATGTTCATTGTCCAAATTGTAAAATTACTATTGAAACGGATAAATCTCTGTTAGAAACAAAGAAAGCTATTTTTGATGCAGTAGAAAAGCATAGTTCTTGTCCCACTAAAGCTGGATTTGCAACAGTAACTGAATTGAGCAATACCCACATCTACCTTATTTGTGACAGTTGCTCAGATATGGAGATAGTTATATAATTACTATACTCTTTTGATCATTACCTAAAAAAAATCTCATTTAAGATGCTCCAAAAGTCTTAATTATTGTGATTTATTTAAGGTAGTAATTCTAATGAAACTAACATTGAATGCGACTAATATAAATGTTAAAATAATTTTAAAAATTAATTTTGCTCTATTTAACACCCTTTTATTAGCTTGGGTTGTATTTATGTATGTATATAATGGAATCTTTAAGCTCAATTTTCACCAATTTCCACAACTCTGATTAATTTGATACTTTGCGTACGTATTAAGGACCGATGAAAATGCAATAATTTGATAACAGTTTCCCATTATCCTTATTAGATTAATTAATTCCCCAATTTATGAGTTTGTCCCAGACTAAAAAATTAAAAATAAATAATAATTTAAAAAAAAAACACGATTTTATTGCTAATCGGACTAAAAAGTAGAAAATAGTTTTTAGAATAAGATTTAAGTTATTAAAATAACAATTCAATTCAGATTAATAATAATTGTTGCAATCTAGTAACTTTACGATGAGCTTTCTCGTAAGGCGCTCGAACAATCTCGCCTCGAAAATCGTTAATCCTGAGGATGTTGATAAGGACAATGGTACAAAATTATTAAAATCGTGTGTTGTCACCGGTTTTTGATAATTCTTCAAAATTTTAAATTAAACTGAGCGTTCAAAGTGGATAGAAATCGGGTTCAAAGATTCCGTTACATACCTATATACATACAACCCAAGCTAATAAAAGCGTGTTAAAAAGCGTGAGGTATATTGTACTGCGGTTCATAACTATTCTCTCACAGATAATTGCCAATAGAATGATTGTAACATTTAAAATATAAACAAAGTGAGCAGTTTCAATATTTTTTTCTGCATTTTGTTTTATCTTTAATATTTTGTTAAATATATTGTGCTTAAGCCATGAAACTGATTTATTTTTGTATTTTCTCCCATAACTGCATGTAGCAATACAAACAGAGAAACTTAGATTTTTGTCTTGTTTGCCTTAAAATTTATATACGATACGGTAGTGGTCGTCCTATGCTGCGGCGTGAATTCGCCACGAGGCGCTGGTTATTCTGGCCTCGAAGAACCCTTCCTTACTCGGGCAATCTCCTCAGTGGGTACACTTCCCACCGTTGATGTAAACTGCCACGAGGTACGGTGCACGGTGCAGCATTTGGTCCCTATGACCTGTGCTAGGCTGCAACTGCAGACTTTGTCATCTAGACGATCGGAGGACACTTGTCCCTCGAGTTCACGAGGGAGCGGGCGATGGTGGTCGAGCGTGGAGGGACGCGAAAACTCTCAAATCGACATGTGGCCCATTGTCAGCACGTGTGTACATACGACGCGCCAACATGGTCACAAACCAAAATTTACATTAGACAACATGATTCCGGTCTAACATCTTACTTAAAGTACTATACAGTGTGTATTATATATATTTTTAACCAGTGCCGGATTGGTCATGGAACAGGAGGCAACGATTGAGAAATACGACGTGCCCCACGCTTTACAAAGCCTAGTGCCCTCATATGTTGTCGTCATCAATGTTTTGCTGCTCCTCTGCAGAACAATGGTCTTTTCTGAGTGAGAAGGGTTTTGGAGACAGTTCCAACTAACTGCGAATTGGTAGACTTCACATACCTTTATATTTTTGGAACTCTCATACATATAGGTTTCCTCATGATATATTTTTTTACCGTTGTAGCAAGTGAAAATAATTTCTATTTGACTAATGTGAGGCCAAGGATTCAAACTTCAGACCACCTGTTTGAGAAACTGAGTTTCAACCACTCTGAATGTGTGCGCTTATAAATCCTCTCGTTATTTTGCAATGGATATTAGGGAACTAAATTACTGATGGGGATTGGGTGGTGCTCATGGATTTTTACGTAATTCCATTCAATATGACATTAGAATAAATACCTGTAAATTACTCAAAGCAAGGTATTCAGTGAAATGAAACTCCCATTCTTACAAAATAAAAATGACCTTTTAATTCAATTCATGAAGCATGGTAACAAGGTATATTGTAAATTATTATTACTCTGTCATATACTTGGGGTTAGAACATTTTATTATATGTGATTAATTCCTACCAAAACATTAAACTAAACGGTAACTTGTATAAAATGTACATTAATAATAATAATAGTAGTATAAAACAGTACCATTATTTCACGGACATAGATGGGCAGCATTTGTAGTTGATTTCATCCTTTGTATAAAATGGTCAACTATATAAATTATTCTAGGCCTGAAAAAAATTAAACCATTATTAATTATATTCCACTTACATACTTCTGGAGTTATATATTCTTTCTTAGACAAGTAAAGATAATTTAGTGACAAATTACTATCTTTGGCACTGGTAAATCGGATAGATTATATAGATGTAATACATACAACTAAATCATCTTCTGATCGATATTGAAATCCCGAAAAGGCAATATTTTTTAAGTTATTTAGATTAGGAAAATCATCATCATCAACATCACGTCCAATTAGCCTAAAGATTCAATCAATTCTAACACATGTTGCTCATATGACTCACGTAACTTACTATATAGGTAGACCTTGGACTTCCATTGGGTCTTCCTGGGCGTGCGCGTGAGCGTGCGCGGCAGTGGATGGAAGCATCGCGAATGCGTTGTGATGTTGTGGTCGCGGGCGCCGCGGCGAGCGCGCCGTGATCACGCGGGGCTTGTGGATTTCGTCCATAACTGAAGGTGCTACGTATGTAAAGCCCTGACATACAAAAAAATATATAAATTTTAAGTATCATAATCAGATTATTTAAATCCTATTACTACTTACTTTTAAATTTATTAACATTAACAAACTTCAATAATAATCGTCGTAATTAAGTTACGAGTATATGCTGATATTACAGCACTGTGGCAAAATCTATGGTTGAACTTCTTAGGTAATTTGGTCAACTTTTTTAATAACCCACATCATACAAATACAACATGTCTAAATACATGAATACAAAAATGATGTATGTATACAATGTTGCTTAATGGCCAAGTTAACCCGAGTGCTTTTGAAGGTGGTAGAACCCTTTGTGGTTCGACTCCGGCGGCACCACCGCCACACCTATTTCTCAGGTAGGAATATCTAGGGTTGATTACAGATGTCCATGGCCGGCAGTAGCCACTTACCATCAGGTGGACTGCATGCTCGTCTGCTACTCCTATATTATAAAAAAAAAAGTTTCGATACTTACAACTTTACAATGGAGGGTATACATACACAAGAAATATATTTTTGATTCTTACCTGGAACATTAAATTGGCACTTTCGCTAAGTGTCGATTCATCTGGCGAGTCAATTGGTGTTTGTAGTGTAAATCTTGTATCAAATTGCGAGACATCATCTTCACCTGTCTGTACAAAAAGTAACATCATTAAATTACTTAAAACAATAAATTGCTTGATAAATTAATGATTGAAATTTCGACCAAGAAATAAGAAGTCATAGCCATGAAAGATTTCTCTAAAATATAGATTAAATTAAATTAAATGCCAATAAATAATCGTCATTAAAAACTAAGCATGTATTGATTAGGTACATCATAAAGCAAATCACCATATACTTTAATTAAAAATACTGAAAACTGTTGTCATCTAATATCAACAAATAAGAGTCATACCAGACGTGGCTTAATAGGAGGTTCCAATCTGCGTGCGAAAACGTCATCCCAATGGACATGTTTGAAGAATGCATGCCCGCGTACAGCGGCCGCGCCCGCTGCGCCTAAACGCTGCGTTTCCGAGCGTTTCATCAGACGCCGAATCAAGTCACGAGCGTCTTGAGTGAGGTAGGCCGGTAACATTAATTTACCTTTCAATATTTTCTCTATAGTTTTTGTACGGTTATCTCCAGTGAACGGTGGCTAAAATCAAAAGCAATAGCATACAAACATGGCGACGAATGGTACGAAAGCAACTTTGCGACAGAAACATACTTGGCCAATAAGCATGTCGTACATCAGTGCTCCCAGACTCCACCAATCCACTGCCTTTCCATGACCGCTACGTGTTAATATCTCTGGTGCCCTGAAAATTCATAAAACATATAAAGAAATTGAATAATTTATTGTAGCCATATGTGATGGTGATGGTATTACAATGGCACTGGATATTTAGTTTCATACAGACACTGTTGCGTAGATGCATGCCTCTACTCATTTCTTCTACTACCTGAGTGTGTAAAGTAGGTACTGGCTAAATAAGTATTTGACACATAATTGCACTAATGGTTGACTTTGTTTTAATTTAGGTCAGTTCAATTTGACTTTGAAATAGTTTATTAGTTTGCAAAAAGAACATTATTTTATCATTATAATAATATTTTATTACAATAATATAACATGTTATGTAAAAGCTACAATATGCCATAACAAAAAAACAAATATTTTAATTTTCTGGCACCAACAATATATAAATCAACAGTAGATTACATATTACTTACATATACTCAATTGTACCACAGAATGTATGTGTCACTATGCCCTCTTGTATATGTTCTTTGCACAAGCCAAAATCGGTGAGTTTCACATGTCCTTGGGCATCCAGAAGGACATTTTCTGGTTTCAAATCACGATATATTATACCTAGACTGTGTAAATGTTCTAATGCCAATATAATTTCAGATAAATAAAAGCTGAAAGAAAAAAATACAAACACAATGTTAAAAAGCAATACAACATTGACATAAATAATATTGTTATTGTAATAATTGAATTAATTTTCCCTTTAAAGGAAGACTTTTTGAAATTAAACTCTATAACCCTACCTAAGGTGGGAGCAATATTTAGGGAGGAAATAAACAAAAAATCCTAGCTAACATCAAACACAAAAATGAACACTTACCAAGCTGTATCTTCAAGAAATATTCCTTCTCTTTCAAGATGCATAAATAACTCTCCACCACTTAAATATTCTAATATAAGATATAGTTTACCACCAGTTTGGAAAGCATATACTAATTCAACTATAAATGGATGCTGAAATTAGAAAAAAATGTAAAAATAAACACCATGTGTAACATCTAATAACATATTTTGCAAGCATTTTTTATAATATCGACGGGTCCTACGTAAACTGGTGCAAGTGCGTTGTCACAACAGCTTACAGTTCACCTGATGATAAGTGCTGCCCATGGACACCTGTAATCTATCCCAGGATAAAATTAAATTCCTACTTCCTCATAGGTCAGACAGTAGACCTCCTCCACAGAAGTGCCACTACACCTCAGGCCTTAGCTAGAATGCTTCAGAAAAGTACCACATCCTTCAAGGTGAAACAGTAGCTCCTAATACTGCTATGAGGCAGAAATAGGTCTTGCATTGGCTACTCCAATGGTGAACCGCACAGGTTACTACCATCTTGAAACTAAGACTAATTAAATTTAATAATATAATATAAGCAGTCTACCTTAACAGCTTCCAAAATGTTCCTTTCTGCTTTAGTGTGTGCAGTGTCCTTCTGATTGCGAACAATGGAAGCCTTCTTTAGAACCTTCATTGCAAAGTGTGCACCCGCATCCGGTCCTGTGATCTTGCGTACTTGGAACACCTTTCCATATCCTCCTTTTCCCAAAACCTTTCGCAGTTCAAAATCTTGGGGGCCCAAGCGTTTGCACTGACCCGGATTGACATTGTCTTCACATAATTGTATAGTCTCAGAGCCTTCCGCACTATAACACATAATTAAAAGAAGTTTATTAGCATAGAAATAATATTTCATATATGAATACTCACATATTGTTACTTACTTTACAATGTTGTTTACATGTAGCTCCGGATCATAATCAACCTGTGCAGAATAAAATCATCAATATTGCAAATTTATTCATAACATGTACAGATTACATTGCTACATCGCATAATGCAGGTAGATTGAAACCTTACATAGATCACCAAATAGATTTAATGAATTAACAAACGCCGTGAGAACATGAGAATATTTTACGGGCAATGAATTTGGTTTATCCTTGACCACTAAATGTATCTAGAACACGGTTATAGGTTAGGTAACAGTACGAAATTAAACACACATTGAAACATGACTTAAATACCTCATCGACTTCAATGATATCGTCTTCGTCTGAATCTCCTATGGCAATAGAATCCACTTCTAAATCTAAATCGAAAACACCTGCCATATAAGATGACATTTCAATAATATCACATCAGCAAGTGCACTATATTTTAGCCGTGTCACGTAATGTGTTGGTTAATTCAAAACAATTCTTTACATGTATAAGTTAAAGATACTTCGAATCAATTCCCTGAATATAACTTATTTTTTATTATGCAAAAATATTGACGAACTTTAGATAAACGTAAGAAAAAACAAGACAATGCAAAGCACTCTCGTCAAGCATCGCGTTTTAATATTAAATCATAGATAATACACAATACAATACACACTATAATTATTTATCCACAGATTACAAACAAAATTAAAACGAAATTACGGTTCGAAACCACAGATGACAATCAGACGTATAAATTATGATTGTATACCTACTTAAAAGTTTTAGTTATCTGTGAACATTGCACAGTGTATGAATTAGGGACATGACAGCAAGATTATAGGTATACCTAAATTTGATACCTACCAAAGAGTATAGTAACCTATGTACCTACTATCTGCCCAAAAGTAAACTGGGTATTGGGTATAAGGAATGTTGGGTATGAGAAACTTTGAAGGTGATAAATAGAAACCTTGGTTGGTTCAACTCTCGAGGTACCACTGGTACAACTTCTATTGCCTAATAACAGCATTATTATGCGCTGTTGTCTGGTAAGGGAGAAAAACTTATTCGAGACGTTTCAAATTAGTACTCAAGGGCAAAGAGTATAGTAATTTAAGCGAAGCATCTGTAGCATGGTAACCTCTGGTAAATAGAACTGTAACCCTTATCGGGGTGTTAATGTGTGGTAGTACTCATGGGATTTCTGATACTTGTAAATACTAGTAATATGAACTGGTACTCTGGCGGTTTTTACAGTTATAGTGCAGAAGGATAATACGTTTTTTGTATTCTTGCATGACTTTTTTATATAAATTATTGCATGTTTTTATATAAAGGTACTATGTGCCATTTCTTTAGGACTATAAAAAAATTTCAACGCTACGATTTTTATTGAAAGACATAATTATTACCTACCTAACATGTTTGGCATAACCGCATAATCGTCGAGCTAGCACTAATGTGAACTAGCACTTAAGTAGGAGTATAGGTATTCTGTGCGTTTAGGCGGCCCCTTAACAGAACATAACACAGATACAATTAAAATTAGGAATTTACGCTTTTTGGAACGCATCGACACAATGCAAAAATAATGTTCTTATAATTAATTTATTTTTACTTATTTTAGTGCACAAACAGTGACAATATTGATTATAATAATAAATATTTCAATAATTTCGTCAAAAAAAAATTACAAATATTTAAACGTTTGAACGCACCGTCGGTTGTCGGGGGTGTAAACATGTATTAGTAATCATAATTAAAAACTGCTTTGGTACTTTTATAACTATTTCAAAAATTGTGATATATTGTAGACTATTTTTTAAATGTACGACAATCATTGTGATAACTTTGTGACGTTATTTCTGATGTTATTTTGTTCAAAACCTTTCGATGGCTAGTGACAACGACAAAAGTTCGAGTAATCACAACTTGGACGGTTCCTTGAAGAGTAACAAGAAATTAAGCAATCCTGGTAATATAGGTAAGTTAAGGTTTAATTCTTGTTATATAAACCCGAACCTGTCTGGATGTTATTATCATATTTCATAACCTCAAGGTTTTTGCAAAATAAAAGTTTCCAGTGATAGTAACATGTTCTTGTTGAATAGAGTAGTTTTGCAGAACCTTATGAATAACATATAGAGGCTTTGATACATACATTAACTTGCCTGAAGTGAATCCTTTAAAACCTAAGTATATTTTGGACACATTTGTAACTGATATTAAAAGAACATGGCATATTTATTTTGGGCTCAATCTTATCAAACTTTATATATGTACAAGTGATCGAGCATCCTGTTTACCTGACGGGCTCTAAGAGATTATATAACAAAAATCAATTATAACTGACTAAATGAGGAGTATTATTTAAAAACCACAAAACAAAAAATGAATATTACCTATATTACCCTCACCATCTGCTAACATAGTTTTCAAACAAAAATGTTCTTGTGTGGCTGAAATGATATTACTTTATTTTAAATAGTTTGGTTACGACATATTTGTGTGAATTTTGTGCGTTCAGTATTCATTATAAAAAATCAAGTTATAAATCCTTCTGTCTATCTCATACCGACACAAGAATGTACAGAACTTTTCCAGTAAAATATGACAGTAATTTTTGTATGGATTTTGTAAGAATTTCTTCCAGAAAGAAAAAAGAGGCTGTAAAAGTTTATAAGTATATTTTCAGATTAATAAAACCAATATGAAAATTTTCATATACTATGGACTAATGAAACAAAAATTGACGATGATTATGTCCCTCAATATATGCCTCTCATACTACCAGTAAACAAATTAAATAATTGGAAAAAAAAAACTTAATTTTCAGATATTTTAAATTTCATTCAAGTTTGTGAATGTTGTAACACAAGTTTTAAGAAAAAACATATTCACAGTGTTTATCAGTATAACTTAAGGATCTTACAAAATATAATATTAAGATTTGGAATTCTGTCACTGATATTTGGAATATAGGACAAGTTGTGAACCATCTACAATATTGTAAAATTTACTCTAGAGAATAAAACATTGATTATTCCTACATGATGATGATGAACTTAAGTCCACCTGTGATTTTGAGGGGTCAAAAAATTTATATTTCGTCACATCAAAGTCTACATTTGGCTTGATTGAGTCTGTTTTCTGTCTGTCTGTAAATGCATTAAAAATCAATCAGTCAAATTCTGGTTCTCTCCTTTTTGTAGTAAAGCATCTCATATTCTAACACCACTTAATGTTATCTTGGGACTTTCCTGGAATGGGGCTTAATATCCTCAGATGAACCAGGTAGAGTAGTAGTAGTAGGTAGGTAGTTGGTAGTATTTGCCTCCTATAGAGAACTTCTCTATGGCCATCACTTTTTGAAGTCAATTTTGTCTCATCGTTTCTTGCTAATGCTGATCTTTGCTTGATGCTTGAGATTTCCTTTATAGTCGGAAATATTACAAATTAAATGAAACTATCAATTTTGTGTTTGGAGAGCATAGTCTCTACCACTCAAATTATTTCCAATTGACAAGTCATGTTTGTGTTATTTTAGTAATTAGGTAGTCATTATAATCATAAAACAAATCATTGTTTGGAATGCTTTTGCATCAACTTCTAAATATATAATTCAAAGTTGCAAACAGTCATGTTATTTTAGTTTTATTTAGTTACACTTTTTTTCTATTCAATTAAAGCAATAAGTTGTATTCAATTAAAGCAGTAAGTGTTATTTGTGCTCTACAAATCAAAAGGTGCCATACTATTTATAACCAATATACTTTTTTAAACATTTTAAAAGTAATATCTTGATTTTCAAACCACTAGCCTTAATATGAGATTATGAGGTATGAATTTCGGTTTTGATTGATCAAATTAAGAGATGAGGTATTGATCAATACCTCTTTCGTCCATACAACCCTATAAGCAGCACAACTGGTGGCCATTTAGGAACTAAAAAATTGCCATGTAATGCATGCAGATCGAGCTATCTTGCTCCCGATTTTATTGCTTGAGTCCTCAATTGAAAACTCAAAGTAAAGAGAAAATCCAAAAAAATTATAACTTAATGAGGACTCCAACCATTTACGTCACTTGTAAATCTTTTTACTTGGAAGCCTTTAAACATTACAATAAACAAAAACGAATTAAGTACATAATAAAGAATAATTTTAATATAATATTATAGTGCGATAATGTTGTGGTGGCTGTATGACATTTTATCCTTGCAATAAATGTGTCAAATTTTGACATAGACTTTGACATTGCAAGACGTCAATTGCAGTGTTGCCATCTCAGTGGATTTTCCACTAAATCTGGTGGTTTAAACCTTCGTTTCAACGGATAAATATTGGCTTTAGTGGCTAGTGGATTTCTTTAGTGACTTTGACTGATTCAGTTAGTGGTAAGTAACAGTATTCACCCACTAGAATGATTAACATATATACCGTATTTAGAGAAACACAACTAAAACAAGGGTATATTTATCTGTTGTGCAGGCAACACACCAGAACCAACGTGGTTATTGTCGGGGATTCCCCCGATATTTTGCCAATTTCTTTAATCATTTAAATAATGAACTTTATGAGTACAAATCAAATTCGAACTAGTAACTCTAGGTCGAATTTGATTTGTTTCAAAGGTTTTATAGTATTCCACTGGTTTGTTTTTGTTTATTCCAGTTTTCCAGTTTGCTCGAATATACCGGACGCACTGTACAGTTAGGATTGATTTTTCATAATTGCATATTATCTTTTAGAAACTAATATGCCAAAACCACAGTATACACAAAAAATCCGTGATAATTGGTTACA
Organism: Epargyreus clarus; assembly: GCF_041222505.1. Classification (NCBI taxonomy): domain Eukaryota; kingdom Metazoa; phylum Arthropoda; class Insecta; order Lepidoptera; family Hesperiidae; genus Epargyreus; species Epargyreus clarus. The sequence goes on from NW_027332233.1 coordinate 9,890,216, forward strand.
TGACCCAGAATTAAAGGACTGGTTACAAGTTGTGGAAAGCACTGTTGGTCCAGTAGCTAAGTGCAATTTGTGTGGTTCTATTTTTTACTTTTTTGGTTACGAAATAAATTATTCCCTATTTACAATATTGTTGTTTTATTTAACAACGAAAAATTATTTATTTGTACCTACTATAGAAGAGTGAAGAGTGTGGGAGTCCTTAGGTAGTATGTTTTTGCCTTGATATGCATATTCGTGAGTGTATATATAGGGTGTCGCGGGACGCCTGAGAAAAATCGTACTTTAAAACAACTGAAATATAATATAATGTACCTTGCTCTTTTACTTTAGTGGTTTTCTAGTGGATTACGCCATCACATTTGGTGGGTTAAAAAAAATAAAGTTGGCAACACTGGTCAATTGTTAGTAAAGTGGAATGAGCAAGCAAGAACCATCACCACCTACTCAGTGGATATTTATATTGCTGTCGCTTTATTTTATTATGATTCAAGATGAATTTGACTTCAAAAGAAACTACCATAAAGGAATTCGAAGGAATCATTAAGAATTGTCCTCCGATTTTCGATGAAATTCTTGTAAAACTGGCGTCTGAACAAGACTTACCGGAAAAAGATATTATACAGCTGAAAAACGATGTTTTGTTTACTGCACTAGTTGTTATGATGATTGAAAATGGTTTTCGACCTAAACTGGCTGACGGTGAATTACTGGAAGGTGTCAGTTTCATTGATTACAGATGTTTCGTGAATTGGAAACTGTCTTCAGGAACGTATGAAGCTGAATTTATGTTGGGATGCTGTGAAATATCTACGAAACTAATGATGATTCCTTTAGCTACAACCGTCATGGTGAATGCAGTCATTAAAGGAATAGAATTAGAAACATATTCAGTGTGCTTACCAATCAACCAATTCATAATAGTGAGGATGTGTGAACCTAGAGTCGCGAAGTTATTTCGTAATTTGCAGCTTTTATCAGATACATTTAAAAACAAAATCGTCTCACCAGTTAAAAGTAAACTACTCACTATTTGTGGTTATCCTGGTGCAAGTTTAATGGGACTCCCAGAAGATGTGTTTTTAAAGTTAATGCTTTACCTACCTATATCGGACATACTAAGTATGCGTGAAACATGTAGAATGTCTAAACAAATGTTAGACGATAATAATTTCTGGCATAAATTGTTCATTAGGGATAAAAAGTTGTTTAAGGAAGTAGAAGATAATCAGTGGTATAGAGCAAATAAAAAGTCAACAGATCCCAATAAATATGATAATTGGAAATCGATGTACACCGAATACTATGTGGAATGTAAAAATATTAAATTAGTACAACGGCGTATCAAGCCCTCTGTGCAACAGCCCCGCAATGTCATTTTATTGCACATTCGGCATCTATGAGATGTGCTACACCTTTCCAATTTTTTCCAGAATCATTTCATGGTTTTTTGTAACATAATATGACACTTGTATTGAACTTTTGTTAAAATAATACTTGCTAATAAATATAATAATTTTTGGTTTAATAGGCATACTTAAGCTCAGGTTGACATGATGTAAATGCTAGTAAAGTGACCAAGTAGAGCCAAACGCAGCCCAAATATTCACAACTGTATGTTTCAAGTAAGCCTAAAGGTGTGGCCGTATTACAAAAACAAAAACATTTACTGAACCCTTTTTTTTTGCTAAAACTAAAATTTCAGTTGGTCACTATTGAACGTATATTCAGTTAAACATACATTGAAAGAAATTATAGTCATACATAAAATATATAAAATACTAGCTGACCCGGCAAACGTTGTGTTGCCATATAAATAAAAAAATGTTAAGGTTGTTAACCTTATCACTTGGGGTATAAAAAATAGATAGTAGCCGATTCTCAGACCTACTGAATATGCATATAAAATTTGGTGAAAATTGGTAAAGTCGTTTTGGAGGAGTAGGGTAACTAACATTGTGACACGAGTATTTTATATATAAGATGTATATAGATTTATTGGCATTGTATTTTTGAGTACTTCAGTATGAAGTCTGCTGAAGATCTACAATAAGATGAATTACATGTTTATAATGAAATAAAGGTTTAAGAATTATTAATTCTTTCAATTAATTGTATAATTACCTTTGTAGTTAATTTTTGTCTGTTAAATGTTAGTTATATTAAAATTATCTAACAGTTATCTTAACATTATATATTTGACATTAAGATGGTAATTGGCATTATATTATTTAATATCATTCCAGCCAATAGACAGTAAGAAATGGATGGATATGGACTCTACCATCAAAGTCGATACACCCCTTTATGTTTCTACTTCGGACACAATGCTGACACACCTAATTTCTGGGTGCGGCGGCTCTTTTATACGCTGTTGTGTTCTGCTTTGAAGGTTGTGTTGAGGGTCCTATTTGAGGCGCCCAATTTTTCCTAGGAGGTATCAACACATCTGGCCGATTTCAGATAAGGCTAATATTATATGGGGTGGCTTATAGATGTCCATGAGTGGTTGCCACTTATGATGTTGAGAAAATATGTATGTTAAAAATAGAGTACTTTTTATAATAACAACTATACTAAGTTGGTAATATTCAAATCCTATTTATCAGGTGACAATGGCGAAAAGATAAATCTGGGCCTGCAAGGACTTGGTAAAGGTGGCAGACATTTGTCTATACCTCTCGACTCTTCTCTACCAAACGGTGATTTATGTAAGTAAACCTTTATAGCTAACCATGTACCATTAAGATTTATTTCAAAAGGTATTTGATGCCGTGGGAGCAACATCAGATTATGTGAGATTTTCTTGCCGGCAAAAATCACGGAAGTCCCCTTTTAATCGCCTTTTACTACAAGCAGGGGATGATGATTAAGTTAGAACAGCTCATATATGTGTTTGTCCCATACCAAACCTCTCAACGCTGAACACAGCTCGTACTGCTGGTCAAGCATAATAGGTGTGGTGGTGGTTCCTCGTTAGTATTTCGTCACTGGAAAGGACGAAATTGGAAGTCTAAGATGCAAAGGGGCTCCTTTGCGTGTTAGATTTTTAGCCTTACCAGTTGACGATATGAATTTTTTTGTTCAAGTAATAAATCATTTGAAAAATGAATGAAAAGGATTGTCCTTTGAATATTGGCAAAATGGAACTTTATAACAAAATGTATCTGTTTCATTGCGTACTGTATTATACATATATCATTAAGAGTAGATAGAAATTAAATTTGCCGCTCTATATAGGAATAGGTTGGCGAAAAAAAATATTACATTAAGTTTATATTATATGATTACTGATTTATTTTAAATAATAATGGCATATCACATTTATTTGACTATGTATATACACGTATAAAATTACCCACCACGTTTCAATATTCTCGCGAAATGCTCTTGCAAATCAGTTCAGTAGTTTGCTAGATAATCAGACAGACTCAATAGAGACAGGGCGGTGTTATATTATGTGATATTGTATGTACAGATTGTCTTATATTTTAGAAATTACAAAAATATGGAGTATACATTTTCTTAAATTGTAGGCTTTACTTCAATGAAAAGTCATAATTAGTCTTGAACGTTTCTATTCAAATCGGTTTTAGATAATTAGTATAATCGATTGTTGGTTAAGTTAATAAATAATAATGAATATGTAAAATCGTTCCCTTAGATCTTGTGCATTTGTTTTATGGGGTATGAATGTGATGTATAGATGAACCGTGCTCGCAGGCTCGACTTTAGGAAGGGTGAGAGGTGCGCATTTTAGATGCGCCGCGCAGCCTCCACTCGTGCTCTCGCCTCTGTGGCGCCGCCATCGGTGAGTTGAGGCGTGCTTCGCGAACCGGATGCCACGCTAGGAGTGAAACATAAATGTAGGGCCGTGTGCCGTGCTTATATTCTGATGGGTCGGAGGTGAGCGGAGCCGTGGAGGGCCCGCGAGTGGCGCGCGATCGGCCGCCGTGGCGGTGCTACGGACCCATGCTCACCCACAGTCGATCCGATGGCGATTTCCCTATATACACTAGAGGTGAGCGGATTATGTTTATATGGAGACCGTAGAGTTGGAACAATATTTTTGCTATTTTGTCCACCTGGTAATGAAATACCTAATTCTATCTATTAAACAAGGTATATTATCGTTATTTAGTACTTAACAGAATAGATAGGCTACCGGCTAAATATACATTTTATAAAACACTACACACTCCTTAAAAAACCATCAATAATATTACGGTTCTTATGATAAGTGGTTTACATCGGCGTCAACTAGTCGGATAGCCCAACTTCAGAGATTAACGAATCAATAGTCTAGCGTCCTATGACTTGTGTCGCTTATACGATGAATGATAGATTCGAACCAATTATTTCGATGCTCGTTGATGGAAATGAATATATGTGCAATGTTTATTTTAATATTTTGTCATTATCACTAAACATATTTAGTTTTTAACATGCTCGATTGGTGCTTATTACCACGGTTTTATTGTACTTATCAATCCCACTTCATACACATTACTAGCAGCCCTTCTTCATCGGTTCCGACAAGCACTTTACGATCACGATATCGACGACAAAAATATATATTCTAGACCTCTCTAAGTATTATTGAGCCGAGTATATTCTAGACTAGACATGCTTCGGCATGAAATATCTATTTCGTCTAGAAAAAGGCTTTGCACGTTATTTATGAGCCGGTGGTCAATATGTGTATTTTTAATATACTACATAATTATTGTTCCAAAATATTCAAAACTTGACGATGCATATTATGGTAAATATACCAATTTAAGCTTCATCGAGTAAGTTACACGCTCATGTGAGTTTGACGCTTGAAAATATGGTCCGTTTATTTTCTAGGGCAAAGGGTACTAATCTATAAATAAATAAAGGCTGCACGGTTAATCTAACCGTGTTCACTGCGCCGTCGATGGATGCTGTGATCCTTCGACCAGGTGCTTATATGCTTCATTATAAGGCTGTATTATCTTTATGGGTAAATAAGTTTTTAATTTAATACGAATATAAACAAAAAAAAAACATAACTAATTTCATCGTGTAAAGTTTAATATTTTTATATTTATAGCTTCAAGATATAAAAGAGAGATAAAAATGTTTTCGTGAAGGATATATTTTAAGTAATGATTCGAAGTAATTTTACTAAATGATGGTCCACATCAGTTAGTAAAAAATAGATCTTTTTTTAAACATTGGCAGGATCGAAAATAGTCGTGTTAGTTGACCATTCACCATTATATTATTGAGCAACGAGTAATACTATACACGATCAACTATTCAATCGCTAGATTTAAGTCAGTGGAACTTAGTCGTGCAAGTCTAATGCACGACTAGATGTTACCTGATTAAATGACATAAATACAATCATATTAACAAAATAAGATATTTCCCGAAAACCTCCCGTTTTCATGTACACGGAGTGCGCTTGGATGATGTTAATCTTTCTGAATATCGTCATTCGTCATACATTTTTGTATGACTGAAAAAGTTGGTCCTGAAAAATATTTAGAAACATGGACACATGACAACCCTTGTTTTGACAACTTAGGATTTTCCATCAAAACAATGAATCAGTGATTTGTTGTTGATAAAGTTGTTCAAAAGTTCAAAACTAATCTGGCAAAATCACCAAATCGTAATGAATGGAAAAATGAATATTTATATTTCTTATCTAATTTTCTATGTAAAAAAAAAAACAATTCAGTTTTAAATTTTGATCTGCCAGCCAATCCGTCTCGTTGTTTGTAGTGAACAAAATTACACGATGGTATATAGTCAGCTACTATGCTACATACCTATATCATTTTGATAAATCGTTGCTATCAGCCTCTTATCTAATCTACAACGTCTCAATGTAATGTCTTAGTTATAATTCGCATTTCAATTCATCTACACTTGAAATTGTTTGTCATGGGAAATTTTAAATAATTGATAGACATGTTTAAAAAGGAGTGACTGATAAATTTTCGTCGATAATGAATGATATAAGTGTTAAGAGGAAAATTAAAAAGGCTAAGCACCGGCCTATTGATGATGACACGAAAAGTGAATGTGGAAATTTAGATACAGATGAAGTTCCATGTAAGTGTTTTTATTATTATTTTTAAGGGTTTGTGTTAAGATATTTAAGAAGTTATTTATACGATCTATGTCTGTTTTCTATTTTTGTACTGAAGTTTTGCAACAGCATTTTCATGGACAAGGAACGATTTCATAGTGTTCGTTAATCATAGCAAGGTTGATAGTGGCAAGCAATTTTTTTTTTTTTTTTTATAATATAAGGGTAGCAGACGAGCATGCAGTCCACCTGATGGTAAGTGGCTACTGCCGCCCATGGACATCTGTAATCAACCCCAGATAGGATTAGATATTCCTACCTGAGGTCGACCACAGATGCGCCGCTACCCCTGATGACTAAGCTGGAACGCCTCGGAAAAGTCTGTCTCCCTTACCACACCCTTCAAACCGGAACACAGCAGCGCCTAACACTGCTGTTATTAGGTAGAAATAGGTGTGGCGGTAGTGCCGCCGGAGTCGAACCACAAAGGGTTCTACCACCTTCAAATGTATGTATGTATGGTCATTGGTGTTCATTTGTGAAGTGTACCAATTAGTCCTGAACCGTTATGGTGGGCGATGGCCCAAAACCCTATCATTACGAAAGAAACTCGGGCCCATTCGCAGGACAGTAATGATTTGCAGGTAATAGGGAACCGATCGTGAGAATAACAATTTTAAACTCGTACTTATATCTAAATAAAAAAAAACGCGATTTATGTGGAACTTTTAGATGTAAAAGTACATTTTCCTAAATAATAAACGGATTGTCTTATTTGTTGTACCTACAGTTTGAAAGGTTTTCTATTTACGATTGAAAACGATAGGATTATTACCATTTTATTCCTCCTAAAATCTTCTTTCTGGCCTAAAGTAATTGAATGAAGAAATGTGTACTATTTTAATGCGTTTATACTAGAGTAAAACGAATAATTCAGCTTGTGAACGTAGACGATTACGCTTCTTCAAGTTCACCTTTTTTCAAGCTCATAAGATCGACGTCGCAAACTTAATCATTTAAAAATACAGTTTACTGTTAAAATTAATAGGTTATGTTTTTTAAGCGAGTAACGATAACGTACCTGTCGTTACATTATTTCGTTATGTTTAGTCTATAGAAGTAAAAGTAGGTAGGTACGTATTATATTGTTATGCAGGTGTCAGTTCTACGTACCATCGTATTACTGAATAATACTTGAAGATTACACCATAAATATAATTGTGTCAGATTAGGTCACGTTTACTGTTACATTTTCATTTTAAATTGACAGAAATACTTTTGGGTTTTGTACTTCAGGCAACATTTAGTAGTATTCCTTTAAGTTATCGCAAAACTACCTAACTATATAATCGTATACTATTATATTGTATTGTATGTATTGTAATACAGATAAACAAATCCAATATTTATGTATTTATTTAAACTCTGTTAACTTACGCTGTTATTTGCGATAATTACGACACAGGTAGATTGTGATGTGGGGAACTAGGTAGAAAGGGTGCGTTGCTATTTCGAGTAGTGGTTTTTCTACAATACGACGCGGCAAGACGGGTGGGTACGGTGGCGCGGGGTGCATATACCCGCTTCGGGTAATACACCTGTCCAACTGGCAAGCGAACAGCGAGGATTTACGTTGCTGGATTTTTACGTGAGCCAATCCGGTATAAAGACGAGCTCGCCAAACAACTACTCACATGCATACCACGGTATTTCTCGTTGGTGGAATAAAGTTTTACTGTAGTCTGAACGTTGTGTTTCGAATATTAAGTATTACGCCGTTTACTCTTTTCGTTGAATATAAATGTTGTTCTTTTTCTTACCTTAGCAATCAACTCGTGTAAATAGATGTATCAACCGCAGAATTCGTTTAGAATAATACCCGTTTCGTGTCCAAATATTGATAAGTTAGAGTGGCGTTAGTAATAAAAGTTAGAAAATATCCCAACTTAGATATTTCTGTGACTTGTTCTTGTAACATGGTGTCAATGAGAGGTTCGCTAAAAGCCCGCCATCATGATGGCAGTTATGGTACGGATGGGCGAGCAAAGCGAGTTGAATGCAACATGCAGGGGCGACAGCGACGGCAGGCGGGCCCCCACCCTGCCTCGCGCGGTGCGTCTCAGTCCGCGCGCCAGTCCGACGCCAAGCGTCCCTCGCGGCGCAGGTATTGTGTACGTTTCGTTATTGTATTCGGTTAGTAGCAATCGTGTGTGCCTTTGTTTAGTGTTTATTCCAAGTGCAGTGTTTTGTTAAACTGTCCAAAGTGTATATGCCATACGTGCGATATGGCCGCATGTAGTTGACATGTCGCTGAGCGCGCCCGCCCAGGCGGTGCGCGGGACTAGGACCAACAGCCTCGACCAACTCGATTTCCAAGAGCGCAGGCAGCTGATCGCGAGCTCGTTGTCTCTTACGGATTTCCTTCATGTCGGCGCTAAGGAGGTGGCTGCTGTCGCGGGTCAGTAGTCTACCTATTGGTAGCTTCCACACCCAACCGGATTCCTAACAATAGCTTTGCGAAATTAGACTCACGCATGACATTAACTCGTAAACTCTTACAGAGATACCGACTTAGTATAGGTACCCATAGATTATACATTCTATCCGTACTTAGTTTATTATTGTTTTGTTACATTTTTTTTTCGTTTTAGTATTGGGATTTTTTAAATTAAATTATTATTAGCTTTTCGCTCGCGGTTGTACCAGAGTAAAAATCCAACTTAAAAGATGTGAAATACAAATGTAGTTTGAGCTATGTAAATTGCACCATTGAGTGTTTTAGTCAATATTTTTAAAGCAAACAATAAAATGTAATGCAATGCAAATATAACAAATAAGACAAGTTTGTCAAATCTTAAGACACTTAAATATGAGTGTCTAACTTGGTCATCAGGGGTAGCAGTGCCTCTGTAGTTGACCTTAGGTAGGATCCTAATTCTGTCTTAGGATAATTGTTAATATAAAAGTATACACACTTAACTTTACTGACCATTGAAATAAAGCTATAATTGTCTTCAAATTAATTAATTGACCCCATGTTAACCCAATCTCAAAAATTGCATTTTTAATGACATCTACATATTTTTGTAGATCATATTCAGACAATTGCTTTAAAATAGGTACTTATTACAAGCACAAGACAAGTGACAAACTAGTTGCAAGTTTTACTCAGAAGAATTGCTTATCTTTAGCAGAAAGATAAAACATTTTGGGCGTGATTCATAATATTGTTGTTTTAGTTCATCTTATCTTAAAATTTCTTCTTTCTCTGTAGGTACTTATTTGGAAATATTTTTAAAATATTCTCTTATTATTTCTGCGAATAATAATAATAATAAAATCATATACTGCAATGATTATCGTAAATCTCGTTACTATTTACACGGAATATACCTACAAATAAGTATACTAAATGTGATAGAGTCAATTTAACTTTTGTTAAATAGTGTAAGATAAACATTAATTAATTAATTATATATAGACATCTGTACCAAATCTGTAAAAAAGACGTTTTAATGATACAGGAAAAAACACGCTGAATCCTTTCGTGTAGTAAGTACACATAGGCTAGTGCGTTTGGACAGCTAAAATTTGTCCAACGCGCAGTCGGTTTGATCAAGTATATTATATACGTACTAGTGGTGCTCGCGGCTTCGCCCGCATTTTAAAGAAATAATATGACATACATAAAATGGAAAACTTGTACCTGCATTGGAATGACAGTGGTGCCATCTGTCGAAAATTGGTCTTACCAACTCCCAAACCCTCGTGGGCTCTTGGACTAAATTGTGAATCTAAACCATTCTCAAGTCCCCTTGAACACACACAACAAATTTCATCAAAATCAGTCCAGTCGTTTAGGAGGAATTCAGTGACATACATACGCACATAAGAAATATGTATATAAAGATTATTATTTAACGGTAATTATTAGTTTTTGATACAATTGTACAGATATTTTTTTGCTATTTATGTATGCATAGATACTCATTAGCTTTGTTCGTATTGTGTCTGTTATAAACCAACAATATGACTTCACGATTGTTAGTCGGTATGCCGCCGAAAGTGAAAGTAATACTGTATAAGCTCATTATGATAATCTCTTTGAATGCCACTAATTTGTAACATATTACTGTTTATAATCTTAACTGGCATACAATGCCATTAGGCATCAAAGTACTGTAAGGTGTTACGACGAAGAGCTAAGTAAATAATACAATGTGATAAATATATATATTGAAGGTGGTAGAACCCTTTATGGTTCGGCTCCGGCGGCACCACCGCCACATCTATTTCTGCCTAATAACAGCGGTGTTAACCGCTGCTGTGTTCCGTTTTGAAGGGTGTGGTAAGGGAGACATACTTTTCCGAGGCGTTGCACTTTAGTCCTCAGGGATAGCGGTGCGTCTGTGGCCGACCTCAGGTAGGAATATCTTATCCTACCTGGGGTTGATTACACATGTCCATGGGCGGCAGTAGCCACTTACCATCAGGAGGACTGCATGCTCGTCTGCTACTCCTATATAATAAAAAAAACTTATTAAACTAACAATACAAAAATAAAATGTACGTATTGTATAGTACCATACAACAGGTAAATTTTATTTTTGTACAGCATTAGATTTATAGAATAATTAGTATTTCCTCAACATAATTAAACATTTTCATGATTAATTATAAATTCAAGCCCATACTAATATACAATACCACAACAAAACTACCTATTTGTTTCTCACACGAATATTTCACACGAAATAACTTCGTATTACTAGATACTGTTCTGTCAACTTTTTGACGACAGAAGCGCTTACGTCATCAGCTATTGGCCTAAAATAAAAAAAGTAATTATACCTCTCTTTAAAATTACCTACCCTACCACTTCGATCACTAATAGAAGTATAAGTGATCGAAGATCTACCTCTACATCATTTTAGGATCTATGCGTAGATACCGCACAAGCTTATGTGAACACTATTTTATCGTCAGTTACGATTGAAGTGCCACTCGAAATATTTTTTCGTAATTTTTTTACCAATATGTTGAAGTTACTTATCTATCAAATTCCAACCGTATAGTGTCAATACTCTCCAACTAAAATTAATATGAATGACATAGATTCAAAGCATGAAATTGTAAGAGTACCATTTTATGAGATATGACTAGACTCCGGAACTCTAATAAATTTATTATTGTCGTACCAAACGACGAATATCGTATATATTCGTCGTTTGGTTTAGTTTATGATAAAAGTATTTCTATTTATTGTTCATATCTGCCTGATACATAGGTAGGTTTTTGCGGAAAAAGATAAATAATATGCCTTTTAATCAACATCCAACTTCATTAAGGATATTTTACATTTAATTCGTTGTTTGGTAGAATCATAGAGTGTTATATTATTAACAGTAGTAAGAATTTACCATATTAGAATATCAGTATCGCTCTATACAACAAAAAGGTCAATATTTTAGTCGCGCAGTGCGTAGTATAATACACGACAATAATGCGTATCATTTGCCGGCTGATGTCATGGTGCCGGATTTACAGATACTGCCATTTGTAACTGTTATTTGGATTTGTGGCTTTGTGAATCATTAGATTATCACTCATTTAAATATTTAAACAAGACAACTTTGCAATTTTATTGAAACTTGCTATAAATTCGGTAAATTGTTATTTCAATTGGTTCCGTAATCCGTACTTATTCCAGAAATCCAGATCCAGGATTTTTGGGGATCCAGGATCCTCAAGTGCATAATATGATGTGACAAGTGAAATCAAAAAATAAAATATTAGTGAAGTTATTTTTACAACAGTAAATAATGTAATTTGAATATTAATACAGGGCGAACTATGGGCGAAAATTTAGGCTTTGATTTCATAGATAATTTTTCTGCTGCTTTTTGTTTTGAAAAATGCGCATACGCAAAATATGAACATTTAACCTGAAAGTCTAATATCGAAACGTGTTCACTACACAACTGTAAGGTGTTTAATGTTTATACCCGTTCTGGTTTAATTACCAGAACAGCTTTATGGTCCCATATCGCAATGTCAGGGAATCAGATGCCAGTGACTGTTTGATAGATTACTCGCTTTGTAGGAACTAAGTGTTCTATCAATCTCATTCTGTCTCCATATATCAGCGCAGTGTTCGTTAAGAGATTTTGTAAGGTGTAGTTGCAATGCTTCGACAGAAGTTCGGTGTCGGTATGTTGCGTGGATAGCGGTCACGGTCTTCGGCGGCGAGGACACGTTGATGCCGCATCATTGATCTCGGTTAGCGCTTGTCGACGTTACTCATTGGCACTCGACGCTTATTAAGGTACCTACTTATTAAGAGAGCTAGAGTCAAAAATGTAGGCGACGAATTGAGAACCTGTCTTCTGTGGGATGCTGGTGAAATGTATGTTCTGTATAAGAAGAATTTAAAAATTTGGAGATAATTTTAAATAAAAAACCTTGACCTTGCAAATGTATTTCTAATGTCTGAGGCGAAAAAAAAAATGTATATTAGAGAGCACTGGGCTGTAATCAGTAGTTTGCCGTCTTTCTTATAATAATTCATAGAAATTTAAATCATCTAAAGCAGCAAACTTAAGTAATTGTCAATTATGGCATTTCCTTCGCTCTTACGCACATCCTATCAGTAGACGTTGGTATTAAGGAAAGTCAATAGATAATTAGTACACACTGATAAGAGTAATAAGTTATGTAATGAACTATCAAACATCCTCCTCGGAGCCATTGTTAAGATATAAAATGATGAATATACTACCCTTTACCCGCGGCTTTGCTTGCTGTCAGAGTTCGATGACAATAGTTGCCTTTATCTATCGCTTAGGAACAATACATTTTTCGGGATAATAGTACTCTATGAACTTTTTTGGATCTCTGACAACGTGTGTACAAAGTTTCATGACTATCGGTTTGGTCACTTTGGTAAAAGAATAAGTTCTATCTCCATTAGATTTTCAATGTTCAATATTTGTAATACAGTCATTTTTTTAATATTTTCCTGAGATATATATAAGTAATTCCATGAAAGAATAAAAACTTTTAAGATTATCCTGATGCCAAGCTACCACAGTAGCTAAGAGTAGTTATTTTGTTGGAATACAATAGACGTTGTTAGCATACAAATTGGCTGTAGTATTTACGTTTAGAATGCATGCCGTGATAGAGTACGAACTACAACTTCCACGATCGTCTTCGTCGAATGATATTATCGTGACTACAAAATACGTTTCTTGTTAAAAATATTTCTCGTTAATTGAAGAGGCGGTGTAGGAAGGAATATAGGGATTCTGAGATAGAATTATTTTATTATAGTTTTTAAAGATGATAGTATTCGTATTCGTAGATCGGAAGACGTGGCCTATCTATCTTTTCATGTTATTTATAATTACTTTGGTTTTGTATGATTGTTTATGGATATTTTAAATTGGAGGTTCTTTTATGGGTCAAATCCGAAATACAATTTTAAAATTTTTGAAGTTCTGCGTGCACTGGCTTTAACGATTTAGGAAAAAAAACTTAAGAAAATGCCTAAGAGTTATTTTAAAAACAGGAATAACATGCTTGTTAGCTCTACCAATCCTTTTTAATCTGAGCGACGATCTGTGCCCAGCAGTGGTACAATAATACGACGATTATGGAAAATAATATCTGGAACTGATCTAAACAACATATTTTTATATAAAAATAGCTTTTATTTAGTTATCATGTTTGTCGTAATCGATAGGTGGCAAGTGGTTTGGAAATTGAGCAAACTGTTTAACAAATATGATTTATCGCTTGTGCAAGTGGACACTTGGAGGACGTGAGCATTTTGTAATTTTGCATGGACTTATGCATCACTTGTCACTTGAAAGATAAATTCTTGTGTACATCTTGACAACTGGCTTGAATACAGTGTTCTCGAACGAAACGAAGTCTGTAGAGTTGCCTACTAAAATCGGTATATTTGCGCCCAAAATTTTGCTTTAGGTACAGATTATTTCGTCCTGATGTTTCTTTTTTCTTTTTTCGCTGATACTTGACTATCGATTAAGTAAGTTGGATTCATCCCAAAATAGTTCTTAATTATCAGGAATGTTTAATTTGTGAACAATTTCTTAAAATTCGCCACTGTATCAAAAATCGGTAGAATAGTCGGGATAATTTACATCCTCTGAAATCGTGGAAAAATCAATGTATTTCGGTAGGACAGGACCAAAATCGGTAGAAATACCGGAAAATCGGTAGGTTCGAGAACACTGCTTGAATATATGCGAGTAAATTAGGCATTAGGGTTCGTACACAAAACTGCGATGCGACGTCGCATCGCAAAAATCTGCGAGCTCCCTCGACGCATCGCAAGAACTTGCGAATTGATTCGCATCGCACAGTGGTTGTTGTTGTTGGTCACCCTGAGAGACGCTACGCCGCACGATATCGCATCGCAGCAATTCGCATCGCAATTTTCTGCGTTGCGAATTCGCATCGCGTCGCATCGCAGTTTTGTGTTCGAGCCCTTAATGTACCTATGTTCAATTGAGGCCCCTTCTGTGAACTGAGTTTAGGAAATCCCCAAATCTATTCCAGTCTGTGACACATTGACGAATTCTAAAAACAATTAAATATATCTTATCATATGTCCTGTATATCGGACGGTAAGCTAGTATTAGATAAACTTACTTCTATTAAAACACGGCGAGTTTGACACAAAACGTAAAGAATACTTAGAAAGTAATGACTTAGGTAAATAGCGGAGTATATGAAATATTGTAATTTATTTATTATAATATATTATAGTTTTCCAGTTAAAGAGTTCACTTCTGCTTTTTTTTACCTAAAGTAAAAAAATAATACTATCTATACTCCTACAGGTGTGTATTTCGTATTCAACTCGATATTCGTTGGCAGTAACCGACAGCATGTTTCAAGAGTCATGACAAGTGTAACGACTTAATACTAGTACCGATAGCATAATACTTTAAAGGTAGAGCCAGTATGGTTCAACCAGGGTGGACACTGCCACACTCATTTCTAACGAGCTGCAGTTCTTGTATTTCGGTGGAAGGATGATGATGCCGACTGACTTAAATTTGAGCTGGTAACATGTCCATGGGCGGCAGCGACCACTTACCATTTGGTGGACTGTAAGCTCGTTTGCTACTGTAATCTTATAAAACCACAAGTTATTTATTATACAAGAATAAGGAGCAGAAGTATTCCTGTCCTTTTGATTGACGGATTCCGATTTTAAACATACTCGTAAGTCTTAGAAATTATGTGCAATGGAAAACGTGCCTGACACGCTGCTTGAAAGTGTTTGCAACAATAATTATATTGTTGTCTATTGACGCAGATAAGAATCGTTTCTCTTAAACATAGACGTAGTTTCTACATACATCGTACGTATATACTTTGTTTCGCGGGTATTGTGATGTGCGCGGACATTTCTCGGACAATAGGCTTTCGACGTAATAGGACCATTGATTGTGATGATGTGTATGAATGGTATTGGGTACCGGCTGTGTCGCAGCGGTGTTCACACCAAGGACATAATATTGTTAGCGATGATATTTCTAACTGATATTATTATGTTTGTTATGAAGCGTTATTAGTTATGACTTATACGACGGTGTGAGCGCAGGATAAACGTATGTGAAATGCTCATTACATTTATAAGTTTGCTGTCTTCTTTTGGGTTTATTACAAATATCGACGGCTCTCTATCCATGTCAGTATCTCAGGGCTAAGTTGGAATACTTCTATGGATGTATATTCATTACCACACCTTTCAAACAATGTTGTTATTCGGTAAAAATTGTTGTGGCTCGATTCATGGAGCATGTAGTTAGTGTCTTCTTGCTCACGAGCCTAAACTCGAAGTTTTTTACCATCTTTTGGTGTGGTTATGTATTATTCAACCTGACTGTACTGCTTCTATTAGATAAAAATCTTGTGTATGGAATCAATGAAACTAACATAAACAAAGTAAGTTGGTCTTCGTTTACCGTAGTAATATCTGCCTGTCTCCAGCATGAGACCACTTGAATGCTCGAATCAGCAGATTGCAGTATCTTTGCAGTTGTTGTGCAATTCGTTCGCTATTTATTTCGTTAGAAGTTAGCCTGCAGCCTGAGTGCAGACACAAACCCTAGGATACCTATTTTGTTGTTAATGTTGTTGTACATTGTTGTTTAAAATTTTAGGATACCTATTTTGTTGTTTATGTTGTTGTACATTGTTGTTTAAAATTTTAGGATACCTATTTTGTTGTTTATGTTGTTGTACATTGTTGTTTAAAATTTAATAACTCACCGTTCAAGAGCATTTTATCGCCGTAAAATACTTACTATTTGAACAGTGAGAAAAAGATTCCACTGTGTCAAGATCACGTAGTATTTGTGATAAACACTTTTTTACTTCGACAACTTAAATTTGATAGTTAAAGCATTATATTTCGTAGATATTAAAAAAATACGTGAATGTCTTGTATATTTTTAAAGCTAGAGTTTTGTCTGAAAAAATAACGTTTGATATAATTCGCAGAAGCCACAAAGGGAACGGACTAACACGACTGCCATAATGTCTGAATGTAGGCATTGTTTGGCTTCAGATTTTGGTTACTTAATTTTGGGTTAACTGTTGTTGTAGTATCTAAGCCGCTTTTAACGTGACGGGTTCGGTAATATTTACATATTTAGTTACAACATTATCTTGTTGTCTACATTCAATAAGGCATAACCGTAATTTATATTAATATACGAACTATGTTTACATAATACTTAAATACTTTATCAAAGAAAAAGTAAATTGTAGGAAACTGAAAGCTCAAATGTTAGATAGATACCTATTAGGTATACATCTAAGATATTTACGTATGTACGACTCTAGCCTCACAATCAATAACTATTTTTCAACGTATACAATATTTCCCTTCAATTTTAAAAGATGCGATGCTTCTTGTGTTGGTGCTTGTCCGTAACTAAACATCTTTGGAAGCGGTAGTAGCCAGTTAATATTCAAAAAGAGTCCAATAGAAATCAAGATTGAATAAATACGATTTAAATTGAATTTAGTATAGCTGAATAAACAACTAGAGGCAAAATTTAGATTACTCGAAGTTAAGCCGTGGGTCTCGATTTTTATCATTGGGTAGCTGCAGTGGTTCACCTTGTCGCAGGTCTTAAAGGCGGTTTAAAAACCTTCGACACGGTCGTGCTACAACTCTATAACTTCCTCAGTCCACGTTGGAACAGCTTGGCGAAGTACGCTCCAGGCCATCCCCGATTACGGCTACTCCATTCCCACCAACATAAAAAAGCAATCTGTTGTTTAGTGCAGGAATAAGATTTTAATTGCATGTTTTGTTGCAGCAAAAAAACAAAATGGTTCGGCGGTCCGGACGAATAGTCTGGGCTCCGGCGCGCGGACTCCGCCCGCGGAACGAACGAAGTCCAAGTTCTCAGCGTTCGGCAGACTATTCAAACCATGGAAATGGAAGCGGAAAAAAAAGTCAGAGAAATTTGAAGCAGCTTCTAGAAGTAAGTAGCTTTTTTTTATAATATAAGAGTAGCAAGCGAGCATGCAGTCCTCCTGGTGCTTTCTGCCGCTCCTGGACGTCTGTGATCTTCCCCGGATAATATTAGATTCCTACCTGAGGTCGGCTCTCCCTGAGGACTAAGCTGGAATGAGGAATGGAAGCTGGAAATGTCTCAGAAAAGTATGTCTCCCTTGAAATGTTAATCTTTTTTGCAATATCTGGGTGATTTTTTTAATTATTTGTTACAAGCTAGTATCAAATGAGCGTGTAGTCCACCTGATGGTAAGTAGTCACTGCCGCCAGTGGAACAAACTTCTATATAGAAATGGGGTTATGCCTGAAGACGATCGTAGATGCTTTGCCATTCCTAACTATTAAGATGGTCGCCATATATAATTCTGCCGGCATTCACATTATTCATTGGAACCCCAAGAACTATACCTAGAAATATCGGTGGTTCCTCTCAGGTCGAACAATAGGTAATCGTTCTACCTTTCAACTGACTATTTAGCGGATTGGTTATCACTTTCATTACCATATAATTTATTTGTAATGTAGTTCTAATTGAAGATTCATTAGAATATCTTGATTGATGTATTTATTCGACATATAATCGTAAGTAGGTTATTTGGGGCGTTATTTGTACTATAAAACGGGCTTTTAATATTATCAGGATAATTAGATTAGTATTGCATTTGGGAACATGCAAATGCATACAATCCGATATCTACATTAATGGATAATATTCTTTGTTATGTATGTTTTATCGCTTTGAATTATATAAACACGTAAAACGTAGGAAATGCGGTTTCCAAAAACTAATGCAATTTTAAACTGAACGATTTGCATTTTAATTCATATAAACCCAAAAAGCCGGAATTATTATGAATTCAGCATTCAGACTAATGGTTTAATATTTTGTTAAAGTGGCGGTTTTGTCCATTTGTTTTTCTGTTTCTGTTCTGAGTACACACAGAATAGTTAATTGAAATAGATCCTTTATAACAATCTTAATCCATCCTGTTTCAAAAGTAAAGCCATATTCAATTTAAAATGTATTTTTGCAGCTTTAGAAAGGAAGATATCCGTCCGAGCTAATAGAGATGAATTAGTGCAAAAAGGAATACTTTTACCGGAAAGTCCAGTGACGCCAGTACCCGAAGCTAGTAAGTGAATACCATTTCATTTGATTATATGTGAGATTGTAAATGTTTAATGTGGAATACTGAAATAGATTCTTTCCACGGTTAAAAACATAAGTCATTTCAGCAATATAGTTTTAGGAAGTGCTTTAAACGTGAATATGTTTTAACCCTTCGTAAACACGAAGGAGAACAATGACTATTCCTGTAATATAGATTATTATAAACAATTTATGGCGAGTTCGAAAGTGCATTAAAGCCTTCTTCTCATCTTTTGCTTTAAGTCGTTACAAATAAAGGAGTCACGTGTATTTCAACATCATACAATAATAAATTACTTAATCAACTGAATCAATAATTTGTTCAAATCAATACCCATTATAAACAGTACACTTACGTTATAATTTTAGTATCATATTATATATCATACTTAATCCCTCAAGAAATATTATAGACGCTTATAAAAATCATTTAATGAAACAAATGCAGTTGAACGAGAAAACTGGTCAACAGATGTGATGTGTGTGAAAAAATGTTTTATAAAAGAATAACTTAACATGGCGACATTATTAACTCGGCAATTACAACAAATATGTTTTTTATTTGAAACCAATTTTATTTATTACAATAATCTACAGTCGTTGGCACAAACTCTATACCTGTAGAACGTTTATTTTAATAATTCCAACACTTGTGATTTATTATAATAGTCTGAACAAAACAATAACAATTCCATATTCAAATTAAGTTAATCTGCATCATAATACTGGTGTGAAACAAAAAGTTAAATTGTTTTTCACTTGTTGAAACATAACATAAATGTATACAATTAGTTATTCTCATGATTGTTCTCCGCGCATCGGTTGACGCTTTTGTATTACTCGTCGCTTAGAAATTGTGAAGAAAAATTTCAATTACAATTACGCTTCTAATCTGTTTGTACTTTTAACGACGTATGGAATCTGATAAAATGAATGGTGTTCTCTCGTGTACGCTATAGCTTTTTATAATATGGCTTTATTATTTTGATGTCACTATTTTGGCATTGTGCTAATGGAGGAACCATATGAGGCGTTCCTTCTTAGTCCTTTGGGGTAGTAGATCTGTGGCCGGCCTTAGTAATCGTAATTCTATCCGGGTTAATTGAGTACAAATGTACAGGCGGTAGTAGTCACTTATTATAAGGTGGACTGCAGATGCTCTTTGGTAGTTACATATTTACAAAAAGAATATATTGGCAGTTCATACACCGTAGAGATAAAACCTTTAGAAAAGTAAACTTTTTTTTACTACACCTAACATTACATGACACGTCTGAGATGTCAAACATAATGTATTCTATCTCAAACTCTTGCAGACATGTAATTCTGTATTTCGTCGTCTCATCAAATTTTAAACCACAACCATAGATTAGTAAAGATTACTCACTCCTAACAAGAAAAATTAACTAGTTTTGACTTAGATTTTCGTGTTTGAAAAATATTAAAATATGTAGTTTTTAGATCATTTACGAATGAAACGATATTTCTCCGCACTTTCTGTTGATTGCGTGTTTTTGCACCACTTAGCTGCGCATGTCGGCATTGTTCCGCGTAAATTACACCATGACAGCCATTAAATGGCTGACAGAATTGTCAGCCGTTTATGCCATTTAGTGGCTTCCTTCAATTACAAGGCGGTGAGGTATCTGCACTTATCTATGACCACAACAGTGTTAATGGATTTTTCCCTTTAAACGTAGATGAGGAGTCATCGCCGGAGGAGTCTCGCAACGAGCCGGCGAGCGTGGGCGGCATGGACCGCGGGCTGAGCAGCATGCACGCGGCGCTGCAGGCCCAGCTCGCTGCACAGTTAGCACAGCAGCAGGCGGCACTCGCTGCTGCTGTAGCCGCCGCCGCCGCCGCGCATCACCATCACCAGAATAATAATGTCATTGGTATGTATTTAACACATAACTTTTATATAACTTAAGTTGAGTCCGCGCCAAACTTCTAGTCCGCTATGAATATAGAAACGAGTCGCGTCGCAATAGCACATTGTAGATATTAGCGGGACGAAGACATCGCGGGATCCCCCCCGGCACTCGTCCGCTGCCCGCTCTCGCCAACGGGTACATAGCTGCA
Source organism: Epargyreus clarus (assembly GCF_041222505.1). Lineage (NCBI taxonomy): Eukaryota > Metazoa > Arthropoda > Insecta > Lepidoptera > Hesperiidae > Epargyreus > Epargyreus clarus. The sequence goes on from NW_027332233.1 coordinate 9,911,081, forward strand.
TTAGTGTGCCCTTACTGTTGCTACAGAGTATATGCTTGTAGTTGTGTGCAACACCTTCAGAGCGGACTAGCAGTTTGGCGCGGACTCTTAACACTTCACTTGTTAGCTTCTAAGTACACGGTCAAGATTCGGTTAGGGTCTTTCAGCGTCCGAATAGGTAACTAAAGTGTTTATGTATGTTCATCTTGAAACTGATACATAATTAGTGCATTTAAAAAAGTGTGCACCTCGTTAGTGTATGGAATAAAAGTGATAAGATTATTTTTGTTCGTTTCGATTGTAAAAGCGCTATTCATTAAACGGATATTATAATCGTCGGAGGTACGCGGTCAAGGCTTCGTAAGGTTCCCTTAAATTAGGCATTAAATGCAACAGAGGACCACTTAAAAATTACGCACCAGCACCACCACCACCTCATTTCAAATTCCCATTTAAAATCATTACGGGGTATGGCAAAGTGAATTTGGAAGGTGGTAAGATTCTCTGCAAGTTTTGACTGTAAAATTACTTCCATTTTCATACTGTAGTAATTATTCCCTGTTGTGTAACAAAAAGTATGAGATAGGATAGGGAAAACATTAATGAGAATCCAACTTTATCGCCAAGGTTACCATTAGTGACCCAATTTAGACTAAATTTGTTATTTGAGATTGGGTCACAATCTGTTAAGATCTAGATTCAAAGTTGTGACTGCCTGCGCACAAGCGCGCCCGACATCTGATTTCAACTTAATCCAAATAAGCCCTGCTATGATAAAACGATTCCCCAACCTTTGACTGCTATTTCACTTATTATATTGGTTGTTGTATTATGACTACAGGTTATATAAAAATTCATATCCCTTGAATATGCTCATGTTTTGAAATATATCCAATTAACGTTTCGTAAGATTTCTTACTGAAAGGACGTAGTACTATGCCGTCCGTCAGTTACTTTGTTCATCTTTAAAGACTAAATAATTACTGCATCCTTGCAACCGTAATAAGTAGCCGGTTAAAATTTCCACAAAATGGTTATAATGGCGGATATCTCTAAAAATAGAGTTCTTATACAGGAAGATATTTTGTATGATACTCTTACTTAATTAATTGATACTAGTTTGATAATAGATTGATAATAGTGAACATTTGTTTGATTAGATTGTGTGGTAAGCCCGACACGCACTTGGCTCCATTTTTATTTATATATTTGCTTTAGAAGTAGAAAAAATAGAAATCAGTGAATACTAATTACGGTAATCACCATGTTGAAAATCTAAAATGGCGTACCTATTCAGATGTACTGGTTTTCAAATACAAAAATTAGTGCTCAACCTGAACGAACCTGCGCTGAAAACCGGGAGTACGCCAAACATTAAAGCCATTTTACGCCGAGGAGGACAGTAAAAAGAAAGAAATGCGGTGCGCGTATTCATGAGCGGAGAAAAGCAACGCGTGGCGGGAATTAGCGGCTTCCTGGCAGGACGAGCCCCGAGCGTTGACCCGCCTGCCGGCCCGCCGCCTCGCCTTACTGCCGTACTGCCGTCATCAATCCACTCACGTCACCATTCGTTATTCTTGTCATAATATAATTATATCATATTGGCGCACAATTGCTTATCGTCACTCTCGACAACATTAATATATCGACATGTACTCCCGTCGAGTAGAACTCTACATCCTCCCGAGCCGAGTGCGAGTCGAGAGTTAATTTGATTAATAAGCGTATTGAACCCGAACCTTATCGCAATAAGGTGATTTTTTCGGGTCGGTGTATCATTTGGAATCGGGCACTTCTGGTCTGGAGGTAAGGGGGTGGCGTTTGAAGTCTAGATCGGGTAGGTCGGGCGGGGGCTGCGGGCGGCGGCGGGGGCGCGGGGGCGGCGCGCGGCGCGGCTCAGTGCTGGCCCGCCCGCGCCCGCGCCCGCCCGCTCGTCCGCCGCGCAGCGCCGTGCCGCATGCCCGCTACCCTAACCTCACTTAATCGTCCGCTCTACATGCACCACCTGTAATATCTCTCCGCTGCCCCCATCGATGCTCTCACGACGCGTCCTCCCATCGGCGCGAGCCTAATTCTACTTATGACATCACCATTATTAACTAATTAGCGTGCCCGGCTTAAAGTTTATTGACTCTGGAATTATCACTCGTCCTCGTAGCTGCTTAACGTTATTTGTTCTTCGTCGTCTACGAGCTGCCTGCGTACATAAATTGAAACAATCACGGCTTCATCGTTCGTTAGTTTGATGTATCACGAGTATATTGTTTCAAATTAAGGAAGTTTAGCGAGGGCAACTCGTCTTTCATGTTTTGATTTCGTCGGCAAGTAACAAGAGTTAGAGTTAGAGTGACGGTGTCGGTGTCGGTGTTTTAGTAGAAAGACGAGGTCTCATTTTATTTTTTAATCGATGTGTGTTACTCATGAACTGTGAGTCGCGAGGCGCGAACTTAGCAGGCGATATCGATCGACACCGGCCGCAGCACGCGACCGCGCTCGCTGCACCGACGATAATGTCCCACGGCACTCGTTACGTTCCTTTAACCGAATTATTTATGGGATTTCTTTTATAATTTTTTGACTTTTATTCGCGACCACTTTTAGTGTTCGATTTAAGAGAGGGCAATCGGTTGACGATTTAAATTGGAACCGAGCGTGTTGACAGCGGATCGATCGTCATAGGGTGCATATTATGGGTCAGCCGGCGCACGTGATCGTATGACATAACGTAAGCACTGCGAGCGCGAAGTGCGGGTGGGTTCGAGCGTGTGTGCGATGTGGGCCGCAGCGGGCGGCTGCAGCGGGCCGAGGGTCGGGCGCGGCGGGTAACGCGGCGCGGTGTCGCGAGCGCCGCCGCGCGGCAGGCGCGTGCCGCCGCCGCCGAGGCCCCCGCGTCCCCGGCCGCCGCCTGCTCCGCGGCTTTCTATGATGGGCTACATCATGGGATGCGCGTGCTTGAGAGGTGTGTGCTCTGTTTACCCTATACCTGAAAAGTAATTTTCAGTGGCGTATTACAAAATATACCTATACCGGTGGCTGCAACCCTTGTTATGTGTAATTGCTCAGCACGAGGCTCTCCTGTAGTTCTGGAACCTGGAATACCAGCGGGTTTGTGTAGGAGGACTCAAATGAGTGGCCAATGTGTGTTAGATGTTTTTAAACCGCTTATAAAACGTGCAACACAAAACTGATAGTTTTAACTAAGTCTTCATGTTTAACAGACAAAGGGTTAAAACATCTAATAGAAATAAAAACCACAAAATTTATTAGTAAAAAAAGTAACTTTCTCTTCTACGACATAAATTAAACAATTATAATCGTAGAGCCCGTAGTGTAGTGTGACTTCCATTAACTTTGTCCTGGAATGGTACTATCACATCGTGAAATCTCCCTAATGTAGGTAAAGAGGCAGCGGGAGAGGTTGCGCAATTTCGATTTAGTGCGGCATTCTCAACGGATAGGTACTCACTGCGGATACGTGACCCATAAGCTTGGATATAATTATCAAATAACACTTGGAAACTCTTGCGATCAGATCTTGATTACATTGAAATTCTCATTTGAAAGCTCTCGGAGTAGACGAACAACAGCTTTGCTACTCTGCTTATCTGTGAGCGGCTGTCAAAAGTATCTATGTACGTACGCTTGATAACATTAACTATTTAGTTAATGATTTTATCAAAGTAACAAACGCAATACCCTGGTTGCCTACGTCAATTTGCCTGTAGCGTTTACTTTCGTCATTGCTTAAAAATGCAAAGTTATTTAATGTTCTGTTAAGTAACTAAAATACCTTACTAGATTGTATTGCCAAGTTAGTAGCCTTATTAGCATTAGTAGCCTTAAAATAATTATCGAGTATTATGGCTACTTATAAAATTCTTGAAATAACCTTACGTATTCCATTTAAGAATGGCATAATATTAAACAACAATGTTAATAATTTTGATACTACTTTATTTTATTAGAAGTACCAAGATCTAGTTTCATAGCTTTAATTCGAAAAGTTTTCGCATTTAAAACTTATCAGCTTCAGATAAAATAACCCGAGCGTTACTTAAACGGTAACAGTATGGCATGGCACAACGCACTTTCACATAAAAGTAATTGATCATATCAGACTTTCTGTTTCGCTATTGTTCTATTTGCTTCACTCTCACAAATCACAATACAAAGCCAGGGCTAAAAACATCGATTAAAACAATTCCAAAAACGGATAGGTCTACAACACCATGTTATGATGGTGTGTATCGAACCCATTGATTGCTTCCGCGATCAGTAATAAGCGGAGAATTTCTTAAACGAGTAGTTCTAAGATAGACGATAAAAGTTAACCCTTTTCTTTAACCGATACGGCAATCCAATATACTATAATGGGGCGATCGACATACATATATTCGAATTCAATTACATGTTTCAAATAGAAATGTTATCTATACAAATAAATAAAATTGAAGTGTCTGATACTTATATTATATTGCAAATGTTAAAAAAAAAAAAATTGAAGCCCGTGAAATCTATACTTTGTAATGCAGATGAAATCGCGGTGCACAGCTCGTATAGTACTTCATAATCATAATCATAATCCAAGTAAAATGCAAATTGTTATACTTATTTTGTTACGTTAAAACAATAATATAAAGTGTAAGTGTAAACAATAATATAAAGTGTATTTTTGAAGGTGGTAGAACCCTGTGTGGTTCGACTCCGGCGGCACCATCGCCACAGCTATTTCTACCTAATAACAGCAGTGTTAGGCACTGTTGTGTTCCGTTTTTAAGGGTGTGGTAAGGGAGACATACTTTTCCGACGCGTTCCAGCTTAGTCCTTAGGTAGAAATATCTAATCCTATCTGGGGTTGATTACGGATGTCCATGGGCGGCAGTAGCCACTTACCATCAGGTGGACTGCATGCTCGTCTGCCACTCCTATATTATAAAAGAAACACAACTCATTTTAAAATTCATTTCAGACTGATTTTTGCTGAAATATATTTAACTGCGTATGACGTGGTCAAAACCGAATAACCATAAAACAATACCTATTTAAAGTAACTACAGATTAACATTCGTGACGTATATGTTGATAGTAATAAAATAGCAATACGCACAGATCTGCAGACCACATCGTAGGTATGGTATATTATTTTCCGCCAGAACGTCCAAGTTTAGGCACTTGGTAATTGAGGACAACCAATATTGGTAGTTATGTTGGTGATTGGTTGGTAGCTGGTTATTATTGCCCGTTTGTTAGCAATATAGCTTACTATGTCAGCACAGGGTGTTTAAATAAACTAAATAAGTGAATACTTGTCGTTTTGTAACATAATATTCTCTCTCTCTTTACATCTGTATTGGTGTATATTTTAACAGGCACAACACAATTCATGTTTGCGCGTACGTGTTACGGTACTTATGTTAAGTAGTTAAAGTACATTAATACCGATTATAGGAAAATATTTTGTCTGCCATGCTACACGTCTGACGCTCTGACACTTTCTAGGTGTAAATTAATTCGTAATCTTAATTTTATTGTAATCAACGTCAGTACACTTGTACTTGTATTTGCAACCACGGTTCCTAATTTAAAATTCTGACTCTCATCTGTTTGGGTTGGATGACGACCAGTCATTCAGTGCGTGCATATTGCCTTATATGAGATTTGGTGCAATGACCACTTAACACAAAATACAATAAATTGTTTACTTACTGCTAAATGAACAATAGGCAATATGACAAAACTACACACACACACACACACACACACACACACACACACACACTGTATTTAGTCGGAATTCCCCATTATGATTAGTTAGTCATACAATAGGGCAAACGTTAGTCCACGGTTTTACGTTTCTAACAACTTATATTTGAGGTCTGCGTGACGCCACGGTCTGATACTTTGGGGGTTCTAGGGTCGGTCTTTTTGCAACGTGTTTTTATATAAATAAATAACGACTTTAGATTTATATTTTATGTATGGGCAATTTGGGCGTTGTTACACATAGCTTCATTTGCATTTGCGTAGCATAACGTCGTGTCGCACTCTAGGAATAAGTCAGTGGCCGGTACACAAAACTGTAATTACAATTAGTAAGCCTTTTCATACTTTGTCACTTATTGTTTCGATTCGATTTATATTGATATCCAATTTCTCTCACATCCCCTGAAGGAAAATCCTGCCTATGGCGTAGAGTCTACCATATAGTCTAGGCCCCTAGACCTAGACTATAATAGTAGAAATATGTCGGAGGTTAATGAACATAGTACCTCAGAGATGGAGAATCTTCGATTCAAATCAAATTTGTAGGTTTACTTACCCTCCTCTGCGGATATTTGTGCGACACGTATTTACTTTGCCTAACTACGTGTGGCCGCAATATACTAAAGAAACCTGCAGACTAGCTACTTTTATCAGATCGTGTATTATCTGCTTTTCGGATGCAACGATAAATCGCTCCACACAACAGAAACAAAAACGCTAATCATGGCGATCGGCGATTTTACATTAAAAACTTTTCCGAAACCGATCGGTCGCATTTAAACGCATATAATGCATGTCTGCGATATTGCGACGAACGCTACTAGTCGCCAAAACTTGACGCAACATCAGCAATCGCCAAAATGCGAATCGCCACTGCTAAAAATTGCTAGACTGCTAGGGTCATAAATGTGATCTCGGAGCCGATCTCGTTTCACAAAGGCCGACGTGAAAGCGGTCTAAGGTAGGCGATTTATGAATAATATTAATCTTCAGCCGAAGATGACGGCTGCGGTCCGTTCAACGTTTCCCTTGAGAAACGCCGTATCGGCGGTTCTTCTTGATTTCATATTAATGCGGGAGATAGTCGCTTTATCTCTCTTTTTTTCATTTTTCCATTTCCCCTGGGTTTAAGCTGTACGGAATAAAATTTAGAAATTCTTACGCGAGACTTTCGTATAATATTTTGAATATTAAAATAACGAAATGTAGAATGGAATATTTTATTTTATTGCAAGTTTTCACAGACTTACACTATTCAAATGAATATTATTTGTATTACATGTCATTATGTTGATAAGTACGTACCACACGCACACAGATTATAACATATGTATTGTTCTGTGTTGGCGCAGCGGTCACATGGGAGGAATAATAATGAAGTTAATCATCGCCAATGCATTTGCTCTTTACCTCATGACGTCACTACGTGTGGTGGTGTAAAGGTTTTATTGATGAGGTGAATATTTCTAATTTGGTTGATATTAGAGATGGGTTGAGTTGAGGAGTACATATGTATGTAATACTGAGTTTTACTTAATTTTGAAATGCTTAGTAATTTTGTTCAGCTTCCCTGCAAGTTACCTCATCAAGGTTGAAGATGGAGCATTCTATATTTTATTACCATATCTATATCTGAATTATTACCATGCAATAGCAAGCAAGGTATTGTTTATCTTTGTCCCTACTATAGATGTATTAATAGCAGTTATAAAATTTTGGCAATGGCACTATTCAATTACTAAGCTCAACTGCATCATTCAGTTGATTCATAGAATAATAATACATGATGTCGCTAACTGTTACTCGGTTATTTATGTGCTATCCACAATTAATTTTTTTACATAACAATTTTATTATGTAAATCAGTTACAGCCACATAATGATTGGTTGCATAAAATGTTTCTAATGACACAGGTGCACGTCGCTCGTCCGCTACCTATTCATAGTTATCCGTTTATATTAATGAAACCTTAATTAAAGTGGTACTGAATTAATTATGACAGGTGTGGTGTGTCCCTTAACACCCTGAACCCTGACGTCATAGTGTACGAGCGATGAGGATAAGCAATATCGTACGTGGGAAGATGACGCCCGTGCCAATGTTTACGTGGTGCATTCGCGAACTTTGTTCGTTTATAGCACCTACGCACACGGTATAGCTAACTGGGGATATCCCTAATGCTCGACTATTCACGAAGTTTTGTATACATTAAAATATTAAAACATAATAAACATTTAGCATCTAACATGTACTAGCTTTTGCCCGCGGCTCCACCGGCGGGAGATTCTTTTATCGCGGTAAAAGGAGTATTGTTTGTGTTAATCCATGTCATAAACTATCTGTGTGTCAAATTTCATCTAAATCAGATCTCTACTTTATTCGTAAAAGAGTAACAAACGTCCATCCAGCCACACAAATTTTCGCGTTTATAATATTGAAGTAAGATCCTATTCTATGAAGTTTTTGTATAATCGTGCGGTACCGTAACCTAATCTCTGAAAGCTGATGCTGTAGCTAGAAGTACCAGGATACGATGAGTTCATACAGCGAGCAGGTCGTTTTAATCAGTGTTTCATTGTGAATGTGACATCATCCGTCATCACTGTCATGAGATACCGTATTTTTTACCTTCAGGCTGCGGTACGTGACAAAGGACGAGTGTTGTTATGTTTTGTGTAGAAATACAACTCCCGGATTATTTTTCTTTATTAGAAATTCGTAAATATATTCGTATAATGATTACAATCAATATAAAATGCGTCATTCTAAGGTTACTTGTGCATACAAAGCTGAATGTGAGATCATCTCTCTTAAATATTTCTTATGACCCATGTATTTACTTCTTTTGGATTATATTAAATTAGCAAATAGTACCTGACTGTCAAATGCTCGATTATTCGTTTGGCCTACATGTCCTAATGAAGGCGGCCTATATCGGCAAGATTTTCGAGTTATTTCGAAACAATAGAGAAACAAATATTGATGTACCTCTCTGCAGTAACTATTTTCTATTTTTCTAGAACAATCGTTGCATAATAGCCTGTCCGTCCCAAGAACGAGGTAACCATCGTTTTCCTTACGTTTTATCCTCTTTCTCTTTGTAGGCAATTCTTCAGGAGGAAATATTCAGCTAGAAGGCCGCATAAAGGTTTAATAAAAACAATTTTCCGTCCACTTTCTATCGGATATTAAAAAGTTATCGAAAGTATTATAGATGTAAAATTACAGTCATATTTTTGTCAGTAAAAACGGTATATGATATTATGTTATGTTTGACTAGAAATAACTGTTAACATAAATAGAATTCATACGTGGTCTGATACCGCGTTGAGCATCAGTTGCCTTTCCGGATTAATGGAGGGTCCCGCGTTCGATTCCAGATATGAAAACATCGGAATGATCATTTTTATCTACGGTGTTCCAGGTGTGGGTTGTTGTATACTTATATCTGTGAGAGTATGAGAGTAGAAACATAAATTTAATACGAGTATCTACTTCATACTTTCGTGGATATAATAATGACTCGCAAACATAAGAGTGAAATGGCTTTCATTTAAGTTTTTGACAATCAGACCGGCTGCATTATTTAACACGCTCTACATAGAGCCGCTCTGCTTCAGTTATTTGCTGATGCGCTTTTAATTATGTTCTGAGCAATTATATTATAGGAGGAAAGAAATTCTGGATTATAAATAGTACTGAACTTTTTAATGATGTCCACAAAAAAGTAAGGTTTTGCGGTTAGGTAATTTTACACAATCTAAGAGTTTACAGCGTATCATTCTTAGTTTAATGTTATACATAATTATAAACATGTATTTAGAAGTTTATAGTTTTCAAAATATCTACATTTATCAGGTTTTTATTGTCATTTACGTGGTAAAAAATATTTTCAATGTTTTAGAAGGTTGTACAAAGGATAACTGGAATTACAGAGGACTTTAACCCCGGGTTTGTGGAAGTAGGATAGAGTATAATATAAGATACACGCTGTTTCGTATAATAAGGACCTAGGGGAAAAAGCGACCTTTTAGGTTGAAGTACTTAAGGCCCGGAAGCACTCAAGCATATTTCCCTAAATAAATGTATTTTTCAGAATATCTCCGCTATTTTACGATATTTTTTTTACCCGAATAAAGACTAAGGCTGGGACTGAGAGTGGGTTGGTTGTTTGGGGGAGATTATGTTTTGAAGTCTTATATTTGGAGTATGTAAATATCTATATAGGTATATAGTCAGTTATAAAAATCCTAGTACTTTTTTCTGTTTTGCTTGTGAACTGACGTTATTGTTTTTGTTAGATAGCTACTAACGAGCTTGGTTATCAATGAAAAAGTTGAAAATGTATGATTGTGTTTGAATTTCGACTGTGGGAACGCTAGTACGTTTTAAATTAGATCCTTCGCACCAAATAACATATTAATTGTGCGATAACCTTACACATTAAGGGGGCTACAGTTCGCTTCTTCGCGCGTGTACGCGACGAAAACGGACGATAATAATTCACCCATTATCTGGCCTGTACAATGTTTGCGCATGTCATGTACCATTCGAAATTAATTAATGTTTACCGTATACACTCAATACATAAATAATGCATCAACGCGCTATAATTATTAGATATTGTTGTATTGTTTAATAATGGGTATTTGTGAAACTCTGGTTTCTGAGTAAGTTTCAATCGATTGCGTTATCCGTTATTAATATCAATCTGTCCAATGTTTTATCTACCAATGATCGAAATGTTTCTTATTGTTAAATTTCTACCTTTCATACGCCATAATATCGTACGATAAATTGATTATCAATGACGTAATATTGGTTATTTCTACAGTCTGATCCGATCCCCTCTATGTTCGTGAATTGCATTAAGTATGTCTTGTTTCGACTTAAACCATCGCAGGCGTCTACTTATTTTGTTTTTATTATTTTTGCAGACAACTCGTTATCGCGACACAAACGCGTTGCAGTTGCGAATTGTGATAACGACTCTTACATGATTCGTAGCGTGAATCCCTTATGTCTTCAAGGATATGTTGTCAGCAAAATAATGAGAACATATAACTATATCTTTTATTTTAATAAACAAAGGAAAATACTGTCGGTACGAAATCAAGCTAAAAGTCTTTTATGGTGTTCCAAAGTGTAATCTAAGTCGGCACTCGGCAGACGGTGGTAGTGCTAGGCACTAGATGTACCTATCTGATTTTTATTTTGAGTAGGCTGGTACCTATTGGGTGGGAGTATTGGGCGAAAAATAAGACACGCATTTTTATTGTCTACGAACTGTATATAAAGATAAGGAAAGAAAAGCAATAAATATGACAGAAAGTATATAATAAGAAGTCAAAAATTATACTAGAAAATATTAAACTATTATACAGACGTACAGCTTTTGTATAGATAGATACTTATCGTTGATTATGTCGATAAATGTTCGTAAAGGCATCGGAAAATGTTGACGTACTGGAATATGCTTTGTTGGAACATCACAAAGACCATGTTAGCCGCAGGTAAGTGGTTTTCTGTAGAGGAAAGATAAAATTTTATATGAGACATAACGAATACACGAGGTTGTTGGTACCCTCCCTACTTGTACGTATGTAATGGATCAGTTTGTTGGGTTCGTTCATGCTAATCTTTGATGCACAATTTTCTTCGTCGTATACTGGATTCATAATTTACAAAAAGTGTTAAAATGACTACAAGGTGGAGAGACACCGCATATCGACTAGAAACATCGACTCATATACACAATATAAATAAGTTTAGTTAATGCAAACGAAGCCGCCGGCAGAAGGTAGGGTTTTTATAAACGTCCCGAGCGACTCGCGTTCTTTAAATACCTATTTCAAAGGACTCTCAAGGACGTTATGTCTCCGGGGTTCAGTGATCTATGTACGTTCGCTAGCGACTTATTCGGTATTACCCGAACATATAGAATGTTGTCCGTTCATAAATTGTTCGCGCATAATTATTCGCGGTTAGCCATTAATCAACATAATAAATGCCGGTCGTTGAACTTTAAAAACCATAGTGGAACTAGTTTTCTCGCTTCACGTAGCTCGAGCGCGGGATGAATGGCGTTAAATTAAAAATTCAAAACAAAGCGAAGCGGCGTGTGGGCGGTTGGACGGTAAAAGCGCGGAGGGCGGGCGGCGATCGAAGAGCGCGCGCGGAGTAGAGTTCCGAGCGAGAGGGGTAGAGACGAGGGGTAACGATCCGCACCGGCCGCAGTCTTCCAGCCGCGAGCGCGCTGCGAGCATGAGCGACGTCGGGACGCTCGCCGCCATGGACGCCTTCGCGGGCGGCGCTCGGCGCAGACCCACTCGGCTACCGCCGCCGCCGCCCTTCGTGCCGCCGCCGCCGCCGCAGCGCCACGACCACTACTACGTGCGGCGCAAGTCGCCCGTGCCCAGGCACTCCTCCAACCTGACGCTCTTCGCGCGCACCAACGGTACCCGCATCATCTTTCGCTGATCTCCATGCATTTCCGCCAAGCCCTCCACATCTACCATTTTCAGCCGACAACATGTTCACCGCACCCGTGACCTACATCTTCAATGTCAATGTCCCGATCTCATCGTCGCACGCATGTCTCCATCATTTTTTGTCAATTTTTTCTAAATTGAAAGTCAATATTAGATTGATAAATCGTAGTCGTCATATTATATTTAGGCCGATTTCATGTAAAACATTTATGTAAGTTATGACAACAGATATTTTTTTATAAAAAATCCTTAAATATCCTTAAAAAGTCTTAAATATTACAGGGGTATGTACAATTTATTGGATACGCACTTACATTATTAAGTATAACTTACTTTATGTGCAATCTAAAATAATTTACAGGATTAAATAAAAAAAAGTTGTTTAATCGTGGTCAAAACGCCTCATCTCGATTGCTATTCTGCTGTTCTGTTAAGACTTTAAAATACTCAGATATTTGAATAGTGACTAATTAAAAATTAACTCACCTTTTTTCATTACCAAAGGTTATTTTTATTATTGCCGAAAGTCCAAGAACAATGCGCCTTTTCAGGTAGTCGCACCTACATTTGCTAAGGTCAGTTCAAGGTTTGACCTTATAAGTGTCGACCTCACCTTTCCTTTCATCAATACCTCCTTGCTTACATAGAAAACAAATGAACTCGTTAATCTCAATGCACTTTTATCTTTGCAATATATTTCACTTATGATACGCAATTCTTGTTAAAACAAATATTATATTTAACATGAATTCTATTTATTTTCCTTAATACAGAGCGTAGTCGTTGAGATTGATATAATGTACGTACATATGTATATTATGTACTCGAGTGCTCTTCGTTAACTAAAGTGAAAAATCGCTTTACAATAAATTCGATAAATACTTTTCTTCTAACATAATTACTTTTGTTTTAAATTACTCCGCGATTAAATTGCGACTCACATAGCATAATAATTTATGTCATTGAGCTAACAATAAAATTCATGATAGAGTGCCGTAACCTGCGGTGTAGTGAGGACCGCCCACGGCACCACACCCAAATGCTACACGTCAAAGCCTTTCATGAGTAGCATAATGTGTTATCATAAATTCTTATGTGCACACTGCTGTATTCGAGTTAACCTCTTCTGGGCTTGCTTAATATATTATTCACTATCGCTTTCAAACTTCTCGTGTGGGTTCAGGGTTCTGTTGCATACATACTTTACAATGCGAATTACTCCTACATTATAGGAGTCTATTAGGAAGTTAAATATTTTAAAGAGCAAAGAGTAAGATAAGTCGTATTTATATATGACTCATTAGTAGCATAAATATTCGTAATTGCTTCAATAATGACAGGAGCCTAAAATTTCTAATAGGCTGCAATAAAAAACAAGGACCAATATTATACGTCAAAATACTGATCTCGTAATCCATCAAAAATAATCGTGATGTTGCAATATTTTTTACACACAGCGCCGTAATAACGTTGCGGATATGAGAATCGAATGTTTCCGACAGGCGTTATGGCAGAGCATGGTGTGAGCGCAGTACACTGTTGATATAATAGCGAAGGTGTCGCGGTGTGGCCTCGCGCAACTATTTGCGTGCTTGTGCCGTCCGCGTCGTGCGCTCTGTACGCCATTTTAATTGCTATCATGAATGTCAGACACCACATTCCAAACCTAATATAATCAGCGTCTTATTTATTAGCCTTGAGAGAAAACTAACAGTGCGTAGGTACGTGTATTATCAGGTGTTATGCTCAACACACATTGCGATCATTATCTGCAAAGTACCTAATAACGGATATTATTTGATCTATAAATTCGTAATGAAAACGTTCATAAGCAAACTAAATCACATTTGAAAGTATTCATAAAATGTTGTTCGTGAAACAATTTCAACTCCGTATTTTGTGTTTGTATAACATGGAAAATGTTTTGGTTTTGATGAAGCACAAAGCTACAATGGCAAGAATGCGAAGCAGCAAGTTCTGAGAGCTGGCAGCGGTCGCGGCCGCGGCCCGCCCTTGACCCCCTGCAGAGTTTCCGCTGCTCCGCCGCTGCCTTCGTTATGATATTAACGCTCCATTAAACCTTTTGTCCACAATGCACATCATTTAGAACGATTCTAGACGGAAGCCGGTTTCCACTTTCATATAATTCAAATTCTATGACAGCTGTTGAAATTGGCAATGATTTAACTTCTCTGAAATTATCTTCGCGTGTCCATAAAATTAATGAAAACAATTACTAATCGATCGCGGAGGTGGTAAATAGTAAACCGATCGATGTATCACGTCACTTTACTATTATGATGTTTGAATTTCTTTATCGTACATATTATCGTTATCTGAAATATATAAAATACCAAATTTATCTGCGAAACCACGTTGCCTTTGAAGTCGAAATATCTTTATGTCGCATAATGTCGAATTCCATTCGATGTTGCGTGTTTTCAGGGCGAGATGACGAATGAAAATACTCGAGTTATTTCTGGCTATCAAAACATCTAAACTTTGATTCACTGCTTTCAAAATAAATCCGTACTCGTACATCTAGGCTAAAAAGATTTAGGATGGGATTGGGATTCTGGCTAGGCACTGATCACGTGTTTGGAAACTATTTTGCGAATAAGAGCAAATATCTTGCAGTAATGTATGTATTTGGAAAGAGGTAGATCCCTTTATAGTTAGACTCTGAAGCACTAATGCTGTACCTTTCTCTACCTAATAACAGCAGTGTAAAACGCTATTATGTTCCGTAAGGGTTTGGTAAGAAATACATATCCAAGACCCTCACCCTTCGTCCTCAGAGGTTGTGTTGCTAACATCTGTGGCTTCAGGTTGTACTATCTTATCTGGGGCTGATTACAGATGTCCACGGGCGGCAGTAGCCACTTATTATCAGGTGCACTGCACGCTCATTTGTTACTTCTATATTATATGTAAGTTTTCCGAAAGACTTGCAAATGTATAATGATATTATTTGTATGTGTTTACAAATTTGATGTCACTTGTCGACGTGGTCTTTGTCCTATTTCTTGGCGGTCTTGCAGCTTTCAGCATAATATTATCTCACTCGTCTTCGTTCGCCCACGTGCAGCTCATCACTGTCGCGAATGTTTTCGCATCGTCGCACTAATTCCGCTCGTAGTGATTTTCGACCTACTTCTGTATACTCTACTAATTGCAGTGTATTTACACCCGTAAATATAATACGATTACGCCCATAAACATCGTAGGAATTTCCATTGGAGATATGTACATAATGCACAGAATTATAATTGCTTTCGTTGATAGTGTGTATTTATATTCTATTTATATTGATAGGTAAGTTATAACTTATTTGAAAAAATGTCGGGAAAAAACATTTATATTTTCCTGTTTCATCAGAATTCGCTCAGCGGCTTTTGTGGTCCAGGAAAGGCGCACAAGGTCACATTGAATAATCCGATGTAGAGTTCCGTAGAAACGTAGTTTCCTGTTCTTGAAAAGTTGGATTTCTCTGTTGAAAATGACATTTTTAACTACCCGTATTGTGCTTACTATTTTGAACGGACGGCGTATATTTTTAACGAGCTCGTGGCGGCAGCTGTACTGTAGTTGTAGTTGTAGTTTTATGCGTGTGACGAGGAACCGCGTGCGGTGCCAGCGCCAGCGCGTGCTCTAATATGCGTACTCTTGACATTGTGTTGCTATTACGAGAGGAGTTCCATCATTCTCGTTATTGGCATATTTCATGTATTACGTCACCGCTTTGCAACCGACCTTTGAAGATTACATTTGATGATGGAAGTCCGACGTTTTAAGTGTTTCCTGATTACTTCCTCTTCAAAAGTTACACGATAAATGTATTTACGTGAGTCTAATGCTTTGAAAACATTACGGTTTGAAATGTTTTGTTACATCCTATCTGTATACTCAATTTTACCTGCTTTTTACTGTTATATACTTTTAATTTACTTGTTTTTCATTCTTATAACGATGTCCAGAAAGTTACTGCCGGTTACATAACGGCTTAGCGGGTAAAATCTTCGGGTTCGAGGGCGGCATGTCCAAGGGCGACCGCATCGATCCGAAGAGCCCGCTGCCCGCCCCCGGACTCTCCCACGCGTCTCTTTGTAGCCTGTTGAATAAACCAGCTTTCCAAGTCGAAACTAATCAACGCAATGTTGCACCAAAGTTCATAGTTCATGCAGAAATTAATCTCGTAAAGGATGAATAATTAATTAAATACCTAAGTACTTGTACACGAGGGCAAAATTTGCATCATAAGGAGCAGAACCTATGTCGCTTTTCGGGAAAATCTCTTCTACAAAAAATATATATTAACCCGAACTATTATGACGTTTAATATATACTAAATGTCGTTTAATATATATTATGACGTTTAATATATATTAAATGTCATAATAGTTCGGATAAATCTATTTCTTATTTCCAATGTGCCAGATAAAAAAATAATAAAAATAAAAAGTGTGTCTTGGGGTACAACTGTGAACTATTTTTCGGTAAGGGATGCGGTCAATTGCATTTTTTTGCAAACTAGAATCATGAATGTAGAGAGATTGAAAAGAAAATAAATACAAAGGAACCAATCTCTCTCGTCGGCTTTCAAATATATACCGCAGAACCTTGACGATTCGAATAGCGCTTTTTTACGCAATAAAATGTCCCGAGTTGAGCTGTGACATCGTAAAGCATTCTGCTTTATCTAAGCTTTATAAATAAAATTTTAAAATAAGATATAGGTACATAAAAAAAAAATCGAACAACGTAGATAATAATAAGGCTATGATTCCTAAATTGGAAACAACGACTTCTCTTGCCGACATCGTGTAACCTTTCAATACTGCTCAGAACTGAAGGCTGAACCGCATGCTCTCGCAAAAGGCTACATGATCTAGTCGTTTTATATGATTGATCGTAGTTTATGAGGTGTGTTCGAGATTAGATACATTTTAATCGTTTTGAATAAGGCCTATAACTTAATTGATTAGTGTTGCAACTGCATTTGAGCAACAGAATTGTAGTGTATCGTGGAAATAGCGAGGCTGCCGTTGCCAGTTGCAAGTAATAACATATTGCACCATGCAGATTTCTAATCGGCTTGTTTTTATTGTGACACACTAAACTGGATCAATGATATACTGCTTGATAGTAGCCAATAAGTATTAATTTAAATAGTTTGTAATATAGAGGTAGTTATAAGTGCGAGAATAAGAACTGAAACAAGGAATGGTCCAATATTGATGCTTAGAATTACAATTGATAGGTACACAATTTATTTTGACACTTTGTTTTTATATACACGCATTTGAATACGGGGATAATATAATTCTCCCTCTACATCGGGATTATAAGAACTTCATAGCGCTGCGATTTGATCCGATATCATGTCAATGTAATTTCGTGAATGTCACGGGACTAAAAGCAAAATCTGATACGAATATCAGATTTTGCTTTTAGTCTCACTCTACTCGAATAACTCGTGAACAATGAAGAACTTAAGCCTGTGAAATGGCCAATCGGTTTCGAAACAGTTCAGAATTTGCACATGAGGCAGACTGATTTATCGGAGAAAAAAAGTAGTGTTGTACGATGCTGCGAGTCGGGATGTGTTAATAATACAATTCCATGCGGCCAAGGCCGCGGAGCCGGCGCCGACGATGAATGGGAGTCGCGTGCCACGCGGCCGGCCAGCGGAGCCGCCGCTCGAGTATCACCTATTATTAGAATCATCGACGTCGCGCCGTGACGCTCTCATCCTGATTCTACCAACGCCTACTATCTAACTTTTACTATGATCGTATCATAAGAAACGAGAATGAGTAATGTTTGCGCATCACGAAACGTAATCTTGCGCATCGGAAATCCGTTAATGTATGCTTTTTTGAAATTGATTGATCGTGCGTTCGATTCTTAGTCTTGGACGTTTGTAGCGAAATAAGACGAATTGCGACTAGTAAATAAAATTATTATTATACGTTATCAGTTCTGTATGGGAATTCATTAAAATAATCAATTATTTACATCTTTGAAAGTTTTTTTTGTAAACTAAGTGAATTTTAAAATAAATATAAAATTGCAAGATAAAATAAAATCTATAGCTACTAAGTATATAAACTTTATGAATGTATTTTCTTTTCAGAGCCAAAAAAAGACAAGTTGGAGAATGGTGGCGAACTGGTGAGGCCGGAACGACCAAACTCCTTGACGCCGGGGAAACTGCCTCGGAGGATATGCTACCCAGGAGACGGTTAGTCTATCGGGCCTCTTGCTCAGAACACTTCTTTTTTACAATTTTCATCAGTCAAAAATTGAACTTTTTATTACTACACTCAATTTTTAAATATTTTAACTTTTTTATTTATTTTTATTCACCCCTCTTATTAATATTTATTACCACCTTTAAAATTTATCCATAAGAAATTTTGTTACTGGGATACCATAACTTGTCTATGTTTCTGAAATATTAAAATAAATCTTTACTATATAATTTGAACTTAGTATAGAACATAAATTATAATTAATAAATGTATATATTATAGTCAATCTTCAAAGTTATTTTAATACCAAATGTTATTGATTTAAACTGTACAAGTTAATTTATTATTGTATAGTTATAAAATGACTTTGCTTTATTTTCTACTTAGTAAATCACAGAAACATGGAGGAAAATTGTTTGAAATGACTAATTTAATTGGCAATTTCCTTTAATGGTTATATGTCGACATACCTACCGTATAAATAATTAGAGTTACATTGATTACTTGGTACTTATTACCACAGTATAAGGATCTATTTATATTTATATTTATATTTATATTTTTACCGTGATATTACAGTTCTAAATGAAAAATTCGTATGACGATTCTGTACAGGAAAAATCATTTTATCAGTCAACTATGTACAACCCAATGTTTTGTTCATGGTATGGGTGTGCGATTCCATTCAATCTTTATTTTCTAAATGTCCAATTATACACGAAGCATTATTTCTTAAATGTCATTTATACTACCACCGCTTCTTATCGCTTCGCTTATAGCTCGGGGATCGACAATACGGGCCGGGGTTCGACCAAATGATGAGTGTTTACAATGTTGTGTGTGATGATATTTCAGTAAGTGGTTACGGTGGCGGCGTGGGCGTGGGCGTGGGCGGCATGGAGGGCGGCGACGGCAGCGCGGAGGAGCAGCTGATGCTCTCCGACCTGCCGGAACCGCCCATCGCCGTGTCGGAGATCGGGCCCATCCCGCCGCCGCCCATGTTCAGCTCGCCCAGCCCCACCCGGCACCACCACCAGCACGCGCTCGCGCACCATAATCTCTCTGACTGTAAGCACTTATTGCCTACGCATGAGTGCTTCTACGAAACGACTTATTAATTTGTAATTTCTAAGCGGCCAATGCATATTAACGCTAACTTTGACTATTTATCAATGGGGAGGGCGGCTCTCAATGGCGTTATAATATCGCCTAACCTGTCTAGACAACCCTGGACAATAAGAATATGTGACATTGTCATTAATGTATTTACAATGGTACGTGGTAGGTTCTAGCATCCCTCCCCACTGTTAGTTTTTGAATAAAGTTTATGCGCACTATTTATTATTTATTATATTATTAAATATGCGTATTTTTCCATTCAATGGGCTTAATAATTCCTAATTTATTCATTTAAACTTTTGTCTTATACGAGGAATACGGAATTAAAGAAGTACTTGTCGCTATATTTAAACTATAAGTAATTTTAGCTTAACATTAACGTTTAAATAATTATAGATACTATACAGGGTGAATCTCCATAAAGTGCACATATTGAAACAGGTAAAATTAAACCGCATTTTGTCGACAAAAAAAATAAAAAAAAATAATGAAAAATTTTTTTTTTGGGTTTTACGACCTTTTGAAGTTTTTTTTTGGAATTGTGCACCTAAAGTAAATAAATCGCTATAACTTTTGAACTAAAAGAGTTATCATGCTCAAACAAAAATTACAATGAATGCCAATTATAGGCCGTACTGATCCATGAAAAAAAAACAAAAATGTTTATCTTCCCAGAAAAAAATAGTCAGATTAGTGTGAAAAAAGCAATTTTTTTAGGTTAAATTTCAGTAATCGCGAATTTCCTCAAAATAATCTAGGCTTTTTATTTTATTTTTATTATTTAATGTAATTCTACGTCGTATTAGCTTTCAAACACTAAAAAAGCATGCCTCTAACTTAAGTATAAAGTTTCCTACGAGCGCTTAAACAAAGGCAGTTCTTAAGGGTGTTGGTAATAAATAACATTTTTAATACAAACTAGTGTTTTTTTTTAATTAAATAAAGATTTATTTTATTACTGTTTTATCACTTTAATATCGTCAAAAATAAGAAACTACCATGAATTTACCATTGAAACATATTTTTGATAGTTTCCTTTGTTTATATTTTGGACATCTAATTATGGGTCGGACTATACCAGTTTTATTAGGGCGCACGTGCGTCGCGTCTTTTTTGAAACGTTCCTAGCAAACTTTATACTTGAGTTAGAGGCGTGGTTTTTTTAGTGTTTGAAAGCTAATACGACGTAGAATTGCATTAAATAATAATAAAAAAATAAAATGCCTAGATTATTTTGAGGAAATTGATGATTACTGAAAATTTTACCTAAAAAAAGTGCTTTTTTGCACTAATCTGACATTTTTTTCCTGGGAAGATGATTTTTTTCTTGTTTTTTTTTTCATGGATCAGTACGGCCTATCATTGGCAATCATTATTATTTTTGTTTGAACCTGATAACCCTCTTAGTTTAAAAGTTATAGCGATTTATTTACTTCAGGTGCACAATTCCCAAAAAAAAATTCAAAAGGTCGTAAAACCCAAAAAAAAATTTTTTTAATTTTTTTTATATTTTTTTTGTCGACAAAATGCGGTTTAATTTTACCTGTTTCAATATGTGCACTTTATGGAGATTCACCCTGTATATAATATATATAGTATAATTATATATTTATAAGTAAAATATACTAAATATTATATCTCATTGCTTTCAGTGCTCTGTGTTATATGCTATTATTTATGTGTATTATTAATTTCTAAAATGCTTTTCATTATTGCCGTCCTGGAGAGGTTAACCTTTTAATATATAGGCTACTTCTATGCTGATATTTTTACTTAATAATAATTTAATAATATTGCCTATATTCTTATATTATCATGACGTGTCTATAGGCTTGTGCCTGCTAATATTTCTCATATTATCACTTTATACATGTATGTGAAGTAAATATACCCGAATTAGCTAAATTGTATTCAGATGGCAGAAGGTAATGTATGCATTGTAGCGAGTGTGGGATATGGTTATCCGCTCTCGATTGTAATGATCATTTTTAAGGTATCGTACCTATTGTAGCGGGATACGTTCACCTGAGCTTGATATAGTATTTATAGCCACAAATTACTTAGATGTTAAAAGCGATTGTAAGGATTAGTGCTATATTGTATCGACGGTAGGATAAGTTCTGTAGCGCTTGACGTAGTTTTACATTAGAAGGTGGTAGAACCCTTTGTGGTTCGACTCCGGCGGCACCATCGCCACACCTATTTCTGGCTAATAACAGCAGTATTAGGCGCTGTTCCGTTTTGAAGGGTGTGATAAGGGAGACATACTTTTCCGAGGCGTTCCAGCTTAGTCCTCAGGGGTGGCGGCGCATCTGTGGCCGACCTCAAGTATATAATCCTATCTAGGGTTGATTGCGGATGTCCATGGGCGGCAGTAGCCACTTATAATAAGGTGGACAGCATGCTCGTCTGCTACTCCTTTATTTTAAAAAAAATATATATTGCAACAACGGTAGGATACGTCCCGTAGCGCTCGACGTAGTCTTGGAGGGATAACCTAGTCGAGTGGTGTAACGGTGTGGTCACCCCCAGCGGAGGAGGAGGACGACGGCGACGAGGAGGAGGGGGACGCGGCGGGCGCGGACACGTCGCGCGTGGAGGAGATCCCGCCGAAGGAGCCGCTGTTCAACGCGGTGCCGCTGAAGTCCGCGCTGAAGAAGCGGCCCGCGCCCGCCGCCTCGCCCGCCGGCACGCCGCTCGCGACGCCGCTCGCGCCGCGACAGGACCACCACCACGCCAGCTTCAAGTCAGTATACATTGCTATATCGTATCTGAGTTAATTTAGTGGTTGTAGGTAGTAGGTAGAAAATAATGAGATTCTTTCTTAAATAATGACTACTTTGGGAGATTTGAATATTAATATTTTGGTAGGATTTAGATTGACAATAATATTTTTTTTTAATAATGACTTCATTTTGGACGATTTCAATATTAATAATTGAGTCGGTAAGAAGTTCTTATGACTAATTTTATAATAATTCAACTAGTACTAATTTCTAGTTTAAAATTGGGGTGTGAATGATGATATGATTATGTAAATATCAAATATTTGGGGTTACGTGTCATTAATGCTGACTTCTAGTCATATACTTATTGTCAGAAAATTCTAATAATCATAAGTTGATACTCTACTCGTAAGTACTCTTAATTACTAGTAATATATAATATATTTTTTGAATAGTCCTACTACTTCCAATTAGTAGACAAAGGACACTAAAATTATTGTTTATTTTAATGTCTTGTAATGTAATAAAATGTAAAGTTTGGTCCTGTCAGTAATAAATAGTAGTAATGAATACATTTTTCTAAGTGGACTGATTTAATTGATCCTATGGGGAATTAAAAGAAATAGGCAAGTAGTACTCAAAAAGATTCACATCGCACTAATTATGAAATAGGAAATATATACAGTTTATTGGAATAAATATTATCAAAAAGTTGGCAACACAAAACCTTCAATATTTAATATGTACTTGAAAAAACAATTTAGCCACCCTTACATTGGTATCATCAACGTCAAAGGTAATTTATTAAGTAGTATCTACTGTTCTCCAATGAAATATTTTCGTTACAATTTGTAGGTTTTACGGTTTTTGTGATATTTATAAATATTTTGTATACTTCAAAATTTATCAAACTGTGTTTCAAATTTTACTTGGGTCTAACAATTTTGGATGAGTAAGTTTATAATGAAATAAATATTATTTTTCATATTTGCATTTTAAATATTTCATATTATACAGTAAAAATTCTTAGCTAATTTAAAATGAACCTATTATTCAAAGTTTGTATACGTCTATGTTTGTACATACACATGAATAATGTTACCATCAAAATGAGTTTTAACATTTTTACTAAACGTTATAATGCTGAGTAGTTCCCACCTAAATATCGCGTGACTTTTAATGAAGAAACACCTGAGTAATGCATAAACATATGAAATATTAATGTATATTAAACATGTACACAACCGTTGTATGGTATATGGGCGTGTTTGTGAAATTGTCCGTTTATTTTCATCCTGCGCTGGCGAGCAGACGGCCGCCGCCCAAGCCAAGGATTCGCATATGGTAATAGTCCCACACGTTTTGTCAATGTTGTCGAGCCACGCCATCCCACCGACCTCCCGACGGTCCGCTTTGCCTTCCGTCCATGCATCGTGCATCGCACGCTTCCAACTATCATCTGTACCTTGATTGACCTTCTCTTCTCTCCCGCTCTGTTCATGCGATGTAGCGCCGTGATCACCACACTGTACACGCCCCTCACCGACACACACACCACACCTTGTTGTTTCACACGAACATCACACACAACGCATTGTCCACTCAATAACGACACCGAACACTTGTAATTTACATTCAACCATAAGTCTTTTAATGCTGTTCAATTGATATAATACTCACTACTGTTCACTTGTGTTTTCTATGTGTATGTCGTTTTGAATGATACAATTATACTGTTTTGTGTTGCATGTACGTGTAATATTAATATCAATGATTTATATTGTAATACTGTTGTGTGAAATTGAAGACGATTCGATGTCTTAACGTCTGACAGGTTTCGACAAATATTTTTGTTTGCTTTTAAATTATTTATAGCATACGATGTTTGAGACCGTAACGTCAACCGCTTATTAGACTTATTGTAATAATAGTATCTTTTTAGAACGGCCTATATAACTATGTCATAGTATTTAATGTGGTTCGCCGCGATGGTTGTCACACACGTCTGCGCTGGCGTGGGGCGCATGAAACGGAAATATTCCGCACGATCTAGATATATTCCGCGCCCATAACGAAAGTAGGTTTCAGGCTACGGCCGCTCTAAAAGAAAAGCAAACAGACGACTCGTATAAAAAGGCCGAAAGTAAAGCTATGCAGTTTTCGTCATAAAAACTTTAACAATTATGTCACTCGGACCGGTTTTCGGTCGCCGGACCGTCTATTGTAACGACTGTCAGTTCATTTTTCATTTCTTTGTATTCATCCGCTTCACTGAATCTACAAATTCGTGTTCATCAACTGTATCGCTCTACTTCCGGTGCGCTAAATTATACTGTGCGAAGTATATAATTTTATTATCGTATCTAAGTTATTCATAGCACATACGATAAGAAGATACACATGCATATAAAATAAATAAGTAATTATTTACCATAACTGGTTGTGACATAAAACAATTAATAATAACATTCAATTAACAATGTTTGTAAAAGATAGATAGAACACACATTAGTTAAAATGTTAGTTGCCTTCCAGTTTAGCTTTTCTCGATTATTTTAATCTATATGACCTTAGGAGTTAATACAAGTCATCTTAATTTCAGACTAATGTAAGGCAAGAGATAATTAACATTTATAATATTTTGCTATTTAGCGTTGTATAGTGGAACTTTAATGTAAACGTTTGTAAGGGAACAATGTTGTTATATGGCAGGCCTCATCACTTCTTCTGATGCTGTTAGCTTGAAAATCTGTAGAGTATTGGCTGTCTAATGATTTCCTGTATTTATTAAACGTTATTACTGTATTTTAGGTTGCGTATTTATTTTTTATGATAAAAGTTAAGGCATAGGCACTTTATGTACAACAGATCTACTGATACTGCTGTGAAAGGCTGATATTTTAAACCTGATACTAATAAATTTCAGTTTTCTCATGGAGTTTCTATTCGCTTGTAAATTTGCATTTGCTAATCTATGTTTATGATGAAATTTATCTTGAATCTGTCAGAAGTATTAAAAGGTTGGTTGATGGTTATAACAAACTTTATGACCGCTCGGAAGTTGTGTGATGTGTGATTGTATGAATATAACGAATAGCTGAGTGATCATAAACTTTGGCATTTAATTTACATATGTATCTATTAAAATTGAACTCCGTCAGTTTTACGGTATTGTTGAAACAAACAAAATACGATATTATAATATACTGATATAAGGTATTGTAGAAAGAAAACAAAACAAAAATACATAAAAAAATGATAAAATATGATCGTGGTACAGTACCCGGCCGGTGCGCGTGGGCGGCAACGCGCTGGAGAACAAGGAGAACGCGCGGCCGTGGGAGGAGTTCCGCGAGGAGTACGCGAACGAGTCCGAGCGCGTGGCCGCCAAGCTCGCGCGCAAGGAGAGCCTCAACATCAAGCTGGCGTTGCGGCCCGACCGACAGGAGCTCATCAACAGGTATTTATTAGTTATTTATCATCACCTATTTCTACCTAATATCAGCAGTGTTAAGCGCTGCTGTGTTCTGGTTTGAAGGGTGGGGTAAGGGATATATACTTTTCCGAGGCGTTCCAGTGTCGTCCTCAGAAGTAACGGTGCATCAGGTGGACCGCATGCTCGTCTGATGCTCCTATATCGTTCACAAAAAAGGCATCAATTAACACTAGATTCGTTTATCAAAAGTGAGTAGTGATAGCTTATTAATTGAGAAATTGGCCACGTAGAAGTTAAAAAAACGTCAGATCTATGTAAAGTTTAACAATTCTTACTTGCCCAGCGTGGTGGACTGCCTAAACATCCTCACCCTGAGAGGAGACTTGGTCCTAGCATTGGAATATTTTAAGGACTCATTATTAGTTCGTTCATTCAAACAGAAACGTTCATATTGTAAAAAAATGTATCAATACAATATTGGTCGTGGTAAAACATGGTTTGTGGCTTGACTGCGGTGGTATCTTTACGTAAAAGTTAGTGCCGACTGCCGACGTATTTTGATGGACAACTCGGCGTAACCTTATTCAACTATTATAATTATTTACATATTAAAATGTATTTTAATTATAATTATAAAGTATAAAAGTTGTGCAATCAGATCTTAGTGACTTAAGTTATTTTAGTAGAATATTATTAAAACATACGTAAAACGGTCATCCAATTACATCATATCCTTTGAAACTCGAAAATATTTCAATCCTAAATAAGAAAGAAAACAAACTTTGGTCTTATATTGTTTGAAACTTTGTTAATTTGTTATTCAAAGGAATACAAGCAGGAAACTTGGAGAACAATTTACAATAAAAATAGATTCACCAATAAAATATTCTTTTGAAGTTATGTTGTAAAAAGTAACACAAACAGTATTACTTTATCAAACTTACTTAAGTACCTACTTACTAACATTTCCACTAAAATGCAAATAATCGTGTTGGCAGCAATATAATTTCAAAATTATAGATCTTACTGAGACTTTGTCAAAAAGTTTTTTTTCAAAAGGTACTTATAATTTTTTATCCAATAAGCTCATCTAAACTTATGCATTTTTAATCTAGTCAAATTAAGGAAATTAATCGCGTTAATTTTTCTAAACTACCCGTGAGCTTAACTAATTTTCGGCAAAGTATAGAAAGATGACCATTATTGTGTATCTACCTTATATTTAGGTATATTAAAGTTCTTTTTATTAATATCTTGAGATTCGTACCTCCTTTGTTCATTTTGAATTCATAATTATCAAAAGTATTTTTGTAATGCATAGACGAATGCTCACAAAACAAAAAAACTTTGTCTACTATATTGAATTAATAACTCTGAATGTAAGACAATGTTTATTTATTTATTTATTTATTTATTTATTGAATCGTCAACATACTGTACACTTATGCACTAAATATTAAACAAACTCAAGTAGGTATAAGTCTAAGTTCCACGACAATTATAGGCGACGACAACATGCAAATTAACAAAAACATGCATGTTACCGAAAGACTATGTTTTGATCTATCGAGATAGTTTAATATATTAGTCACGGTTACCTGTCAACCCTGCCCGTGACGTAACAGCGTAACTCGGCAAGTCGCGGCCGCGTCGCCGGGCCACGACTCCGATGCACGCCTGGGAGTGTTATTTTTGTTTGCATACTCGTCCATTGTCAATCTTTTATTTCTTCCTGTTTTTTGAAGCCCGCTCTTGGCACTGGCAATGGAGTAATTACTATTCGAGCTACTGACATTGGGTGTAAAAAAGAACCACCATAGATTATTATATACAGTGTGTAAACAACGGGCGTCCGGTGACGGATTCGTTAAAATCTAGAACTTCGCTGTGTCGTAAAACGCGTTGTATCAACGACCTTCACTAATTAATTAAATGTTGTCCGGATAGTGAGATTTGGGATTTGGCCAAAAATTTACGGTAATCGCACATTATGAAGATTTTTTCGGCGACTCATTTGCTGTGGCAAATCTTGTATCGGCGGTCGATCGCCAGCGCCCGTGCACAAGTGGAGCGGATATTCTTCGTTGTCACCATTCTGAGCTGCATCAGAGAGAAAGTTACGTCAGTGTAATTTGTATTTTATGTCTACTGTTTATATCGGATGTGCAATGTGTGACGTTGAAACTATGGATCGTTTCGCAGAAATATTCTGGTGGTGCAGAGTGAACACGAGCGGCAGGAGTCGTGGGAAGCGATCGGTGCGCGGTTGATTCGCCGCCTGTCCATGCGGCCCACAGCCGAAGAACTCGTCGAGAGGAACATACTGAAAAGTGAGACACTCGTCACTTAATGAGCATTAGTTTAATTGGAACATTCAGTCTTTATATTCACGGTTGTTGTATTATCCAGGTCAGTCTCCAGCCGAGGAGAAGAAGCAAAAGGAGGAGAAGAAGAGATATTTGCTACGCAAGCTCAGCTTCCGACCTACAGTTGATGAACTCAAGGAGAAGAAAATTATTCGATTTAGCGACTACATCGAAGTGACGCAGGTAATATAAACATGTCAATGTTGTTGTTATGTATTTGTAGCAGCTAATATTACTACAAGTTTATTTAATATGAACAGCTTAAATATAGCTCTCGATGTGTAAGGGTAAATATTTAGCGAAGTCTGTCCACAGATATGTGACTGTTAGTGATAAATTTTGATTTAATATTTTTGCCTTATAACCACAGTATTAAGTGTTTCAGTTTGAAGGTTGTGGTTAGGGAGGTAACCTAATACGAGGTGTTTCAACTTAACAGTTAATCCTTAATATGATTATATACGCATGTATATGATCGCAAATATGACCGACCTATAAAACAATGTTTTTATCTAGGTTTACTGTCTTGATTTGATAGGGGTGTTAATTTTACACAGTGACCACTTAACAAAGTTTCACATCCATTTAACATAGATTGATATTTCCAATGACTGTAAAGCCCGTTCCACATTCTCGCGAGAACGCGAGAAAAACCCGATTCGTATCGGCTCCACGTTCTCGTTTCTCTTGCTTTTCTCGTGTTCTCGTGAGATTCTCGCGAGAATGTGGCGCGGGCTTGACGCGTGTTGTGTGGCGCAGGCGCACGACTACGACCGGCGCGCGGACAAGCCGTGGACGCGCCTGACGCCGCGCGACAAGGCCGCCATCCGCCGAGAACTTAACGAGTTCAAGAGTTCGGAAATGGCGGTGCACGAGGAAAGCAAACACCTCACTAGGTAATTATGACTTCTATTCTACTTACTTTCGACTATATGTGAATTACATACATACATACATACATACAAACAATTACATTACAAAGTGTAAGTACTGGTAATTCAGATGTAAATTTAAAACTTATAGATCTTCGCAAATACAGGCTAGGGATTATAAGAGTTGATTGTAATTTCTTTCATTGATGAAATGGCATGTCAGACATGTTAGATGTATTCTTAAGATATGACCACAAAATAAAAACTAACAGAAGGCAATCTCATGTATGTACTTCATTTCTTATACCTACGCTCGGCCATCGCGCTAGGGTTGTATACTTTAACTGATGCACTCATATACTCGTGTAAAGTGGTGAAATTTGTATGTGATCATGTTTCCGTGTGTGGGCAGGTTCCACCGGCCATGACGGCCGGGGCAGCGCGCCGGGCGGCGCGGCCGCCGCCGGCCCCTCCTGTGATGTACCGTATTGTGTGTGGCCGGCCCGGCCCTCGACTCTTGGCGACTCGCACTGAACGAGTTATGTTGTGTGAGCGTACCGCGTGTGCAATCTTGTTTTTTTTACCTATCATTATTGTATTGTAATTCGTCGAGTACAATTTTTTTATGATTATGTAACTTTTACGTTAAGTTCGCATATCCTAAGGCATACCTATACATTCTTTGAATTGACCTTCGCGAAAGGTTAGTGATACTGATTATAGTGGTGTATTGGAGTTTCTGAAGCTCCGCGAGATTACGAGTTGTTTTGAATTGTGACGTATCCATCTTAGAACGTTTGTAGACTTGTGATTTTTTCTTATATTGCTAGCTTTAGCTACGTAGTCATTAAGCTAGAATTGATTTTAATTTTGTTTATTTCGTTGTTGATGTTTTGCGGTCACAGTAGCGATTGGTTTATTGGAATTTTATTGGCGACAACTCTTTTATTTGCTCGTTCCCGTAGGTTTTAAATTAGTCAATCAGTCAGATTACTTACGAGTATAACTAGTTTATTGATATCCCATTTGAGGATATTAAATATTTTGGCAACATCTAGCTGGAGTTATATAACCGGCTGTATCATTCAGGTGAAACGAAGAGCAAAACATGTTAAATATGCACCATCTCATTCTTTTACTCAGGTTGCAAGCTTACAAAGACTTAGCCGATATGAATTGCAGCTAGATGTTGCAAAATTGTAGATCTTTTATTAACACTCCTATAACATCCACGTTCATTCATTGGAAAGATATGTTTTTGAGTGTACTTGAACTGAAAAAATGTTGATTTTTTAGTATATTTTTTAAAGGTTTCCAAACAAGGCACACATTGCATGTAAAAACTTGTTGGCAGGTAGAATAAATCGACTATTGCACAAATTCATATATAAATTTATACGTAAGCGTCAGAAATAAAAGGGTTAGTATTTTATATACGTATTGGTCGAAAATATTTCCATACTTCAAGTGAAATCACTCGTGTTAATACTTAGATGTAATGAATTCATGTTTCGTTGAACAATGATTATTAAATACATACAAGAACCATGTAATTAATATTACTAAAGAGAGATTACTAGTAGTGAGATTATTTCTGGCAGTATAATCAGTCCATTTCTATAATTCATGAGTACAGGGAGACAGTCAGTGATCGTAAATCATTATACATTCGCTGTTATTGTTATAAATCACTGAAATATGACAGATTTATGTAGAGCTGAGGCTGTTCGGTTCTATCTCCCTATCTCGATTTGGTCTCGCCGGGTACCGTCGCAATGTAAATTGCAGGAGAGCGTGTCCGTAATCGTTAACAAGACAATTTATAAGATACGTAATAATTGATTATTTTATGTTATCAATATAATGCACGGGGAGAATGCGGAGACCAGGACAGGCGAGACCGGTAGGCGGGATTAGCTCGGCGGGAACAACTTGTTTATCATCATGTCACCATAGCTTAGGACTAACATAAGTAATTCAAGTTGAACGAAGTAACATAAATGAATAAATATTAATGATTATATAGCTATATAAAGCTGTAGCTGTTTAATAAATATACGCCTTTGAGATTACGTCATTATTTGGTATATAATACATTATCTTATTTATTACGAAAACATTTTAATTTTATTTACAAACTAACTTGTTAAGATGGAGAGCAATAATAATGCTATAGTGATTTGTTTGAGTTTATTGTGATGTGTGGGAGTTTTAAAAATGTATGGAGAAGGCGGATATTGTTTTTTTTTATAACATACATTGAAAGTTCGTCTTTAAGTAAGTAATAAGTAGTAGAATCGGTTTGATATCTAGATAGCATTTTATAAAACACCATATTAGTAGCAGTGCCATTCAACATGTCTAACAAATTGATAAAAAAAACAAGACACTGTTTATACTTTGCAACAAAGGTCAATTTGGAAATTTAAACTTATATTCATACTATAACAGTAGTGAATTTGACAGTTTTATACATTTAGGAATAATATGTTGTTTTCCAAATAACTTGACCGACCTACATCCATTCATATTATGCCGAGACATAATTATCACAGTGCAGTAAATCTAATCTAAAGTTGTTAATAATGATGGTTACTCTTGAGACCATTCCATTGTATAAGTAAAGTGGAAGCCAAAATGACGACTTATTTTTCTAAACGATTTTGTTAGATTTGCAATTTAAAATGTATAGGTAAAATGTAGATGTTTATCGATATTATAATATAAGACATTCAGATTTCCAAAGATCTAAGGCTCAACTAAATTCTTTTAGCTAGCTTACGTATTGCCATTGTTGAATTATGTATGTATATTGCGAATTTGACCGGTTTTATTAATTTTAATCAATGGAAATATTAATTTGGAACGTTTTAACCGACATCACTTAGTGTGTACATACTTAATTACCATAAAATGTGATAAGACTTCTTTGTGTTGTAGTATTTTTGTAACTTAAGTACATTTCCTTTCATGTACATTTTGTCAAGTTTATACAATGCTAAATGGTGCTGGCAGTTAGCATTAGCATTATTACGATTTTTATCAGTTTTTCGGTATAATGTAATATTTTTCTAAGGACTACCAAGTTCACAATAATATGTAACATTTTGCTAGGTATTATAAGTTAACATGCTATCTATCTACACGATAGTTTTATTGATAAGTAAAAGTATAATTTTTTAAATTTTAAATTTGGCTTGTATTTTAATACAAATCTTAAAAATATTATTAAGTCAAAATTTAATTCATTTTACACAATAAACTAGAGAGTGGATGTGTTTTCCCGAAAACATTATATTTAAATGTGTATATAATTTTATTATGATGTAAATTGTGGAATCTCTTTTACTTCCAGTTATGTCGCGCGTATGTTTTGTGCTATTAGGACTTACAATCGCTATCTTCAGTAATCCATTTACTGTTGCTTTTATTTTTAATATCGTGTAAATTATTAATGACATGTTGTAATAAGTATATAATGATAGCCATAAAATATTTGTTTTATATAACATAAGTTTGTAAATACTATGATTATACATTAAGTTTTATACTTTATTGTTTTTGTTTTATATCCCTTGTCCCTTCCTGAATCTATGAAATATGAAAAAATAAACTGATTCTATTGCAAATTATATTATTTTTTAATCTTTTACATATGGGTAGGCTGAGTAGGATCACCTTTTATGAATGAACATTAATTCAAAGTATATAAATGGAAATAGAAGAAGCAATCAATGAAGCTTTGACCCGTGATGCTGGGGTCGCAAAGACTTTCGATGGTGCATGTTATGGTCGTGCGAGTAGTCGAAGAGAAAGTTAACTGTAGTCCGCGCCCGTTACCGCCGCGCCGCGCTCACTCCGCGGTCCGCGCGCGCCCGCTCCGCACGTGCTCGCCGCTCCGCCACACGACGCTGCGAACAATGTTTACACATTATTGATTCGCAGATAACAGAAAGCGATAGTGGTTCATGAGTGCATTGACGATTCAGTGACCGATGAACGGTGAATGACAGTTTAACGTACGGAGGGCAAGTGTGAAGTGGTCGTTCCGGGGGTAGCGATGACGGTGTCTGGAAGCATGAAGGAGAGCAAACCGCGTAACGTGAAGGAGTCCTGGGAGTCTGAGGTGAGCGCTAGCATCTATTGTGGCCCGGCGGGATGTTAATTAATTTATCTGGCACGCATCTGATTCATCGTTAACATTGAATGGAGAAATTATTGAATAGAACAGACTCATTAATTCGCTTTGTCAGCTAAATATCTGAATAAAATTAACATATTTTAGTACTCATTAACTGTCTCTAATGTGTATATCTTTAAAAAGTATTTCATGAGAAATATAACGTAAACGTTTGGCAAGGCAAAAAGCAAATTGAAATCATTTAGATTAAGAAAATACCTCCTATTTACTATAATTGATCAATTTCATTGCACAATCGATTTAGATTATTTTCAAGTATAATAAAATGTATTTTGTTTCCTAAATAAGTTTTACCTACATACAAATCGATTAGTTGCAAATAACGAACTTGGAAAGTATTGCCATTTATTATAGCAATTTGTCGGTAGATCTGTTTTACGTTACATATACCTAAAAGCAGAAACTGCTTGTATTTTATATTAAAATCGTTATGTAGGGTTAAGGATTTATGTATGGAAGGTCGGTCGAGGCGTTGCCACCTTTTACTGGGCTAACGATAATACTAGTCCAGTGTTTTTCAATCTTTCTCACGGCACGACCCCCTCTTTATGTGAAAAGACGTTTTTGAAGTTTATATTTACTTTTTTGTTCCTTTTTTATTCAGATTTCGCGATGCCTTGTTATCTTCTTATAGAGGCTTTACGTCTTCCCAAAGGCGACCCAAACGTTGAAAAACACTGCAAAAGTTATTTATAACACCCTTCACAAATAATTGTCGCAGCTTACTTCTGCAGTCACAAACAATTCGGTTTACTTTATGTTTAATTAAGTATGTTATTTAACTACCTTCATTTTCGTAGTGCCCGCTTCAACTATTCTAAAACCCAAAGTTACGATAGAAAAGTGAGGAGGACCCCAAGTAGGTGCTTATCTATTTTGTTTGAAATAAAATACATTTACAAAAATAATTGGATCTTAACTGACACTTTTTAATCACTTAACTTATCTAATCGCTTTGTGCATTAAGACGCTCTTTTGTTTAATAAGTAAGCTCTTTATTTCTTACGCAGGTCATATAGATAAAACATAACATAAGCTTTGTACATACTTAAGACTTGAGTTACATTACTCTGTACTTCTAGGGGCAGCATAAAATATCTATAATAAGTATATAAGTAACTGTATAGCTAAACAAAGTAAATTCAATTTAAACGTATAAACTCTCTGTCTTGACACTTTAATTTTCTTCATACTTTTCCAGTTACTGTCACACTTTAATAATTACTGTTTGTAAGATAGTTAAAACTATACCAACCAACCATTATGCCGGACATTGTAAGTTCACAAATTAAGGTCCTTGAACTAGGTGTCAGTCATTACAAGCACACATGTATGCGAACAAGAGTTGTTATTAATAAAAGTCCACTAGCCAGCATTACCAATATCAAAACCAGTTAGCCAGTTGCTGAGTTTTTGAACAGGAAGTTTTGTAACTATACGTACCTACTCGTGATATGAAACTTATTGACTAAGTAATTAAGTGTTAATATTCTTTCTTTATCTGAGGCTGATAAATAATTGAATATAATAATATTGATTATTTTTCTATTTCTATATTTTAAACACTGGTTTCATCTACCTACCTATGAATTGATAAAAATACCTTTCAAATAAATAAAATAAATGCTTTGTTTTTTATAACAATTAGAATGTGCTATATTTTCTACAGGAAACTACATAAGATATAGGTTTTTTTTATCAAAAATACAGAGGAGATTCGTTTGAGCACGCCAGTACATTAGCATAACATAAGAGAAATAATTGTGATGATGGTGACCCATTTCAGTTTATTTGTTTCGAGTTTCAAAATCAGAATTTACGATAGAGTAGATAGACTCAATACACTATAGACATCATTATTACCTAATGTAAAGAGCTATAACTATATTGGCGCATATTTCATTTTGAGAGCTAATCTTTTTTTTTATAAATTATAGCGCACATTGTTTTAAAAGCTACTTGTTATAAGTATTTATTTATTAAATTCAACGCAAGCTTCGTTCAGCCACCTGTTGTGAAATAGCAAAGTGGCACAACACCTGTCGCAGTTTTACTTTTTGGTAAATCAGTAAAGCACTTGTGAGAGTGGAAGTGTGTCAGTGGATGCTAACGGCAACGCTGGCGAGTGATGCGATCCGGGTCGCCGTCAGTTCGCTGACCACAACGGTGTCAAATGTGTCTCAAACTAGTCACCGTTTATAAGATGCGAAATAGCCTCTAAACAAAAACTATTTCTACAAATAAACAAAAGTATGTAGGTAAATAACTGTAAAAATTCGCTCTCAATCTGACGCTCTAAGATACGCATTCCAGGCACCCAAATCTAATATTTAAAATATGAATGTATGAAATAAATTATGTGCGTATTAGAAATTTATTATCACATTTTTGATGGTGAAGGGAAACGTCGTAAAGGAACCAGCATACGTGAGAGATCTTTAATTTAAGAAAAGATTTCGAAGGTGTGTGAAATTTTCCTATCCGCACTTGGCTCTTGGCGCGGTGGATCACAAGTTTATTACCTATCGACCCATCTCTACTTTTGTGAGAAGACCTCTGCCCAATAGATTGACGCAAATTAGTAGGCATATTATTTTTCCCTTACAGGAATTGTCCAATGGTTATCCATTGGACAAAAACAGCGTGGCTTTTTCATATTAATGGATACTCAAGGTAGCGCTAAGGAAATAAATGTATATAGGTAGTATCTATATCTACGTGTAGTCTGGTATTACTGTGTTTCATAAAAGTATCGCTTTAAATGATCAAACGTTGCATCAAGGTGAGCAAATTTGAAAAAGTTCATTGCCGTCTGAAATTCGCTTTAGTCACAAGTTTCATCTTTATAAGAACTGAATTAGTATTATAGACCAAAATATTTACGCTACATTGAAAGCTGTTTTATTAGAAGGAAATTATACTGTCATATTTTTTCTTGCGTGTTTTCCGTACAATGCAATACAATATCTACAACAAAATAAATAACAAACAACCGCTAACAATTTAACAGGATAATATAAAATATTGATTTATAGCATTCTGTCAATTCTTGAATGAGTTGTTGAAGGCGTTTTATGGCCGCTTCCCTAATTTTTACTTTACAAAACTGTGTAGTGTACAGTTTTAATTAGGTACCTATATGAATGAATGAAAACTAAAAAGCATTGAGTATTAACCAAATGTCTAGATATCACAAGAAAAATATTACGGTGAGGTAGGGATTTACGCATAATTTGATAGAAATTAGTAATTGGATATTCCAAATGATGTTAAGCTCTAAATGAGCTTTATTTCAAGTAATGGATCTCCTGTCAGCTTCGGAATGTAGAAATGGAATCCAATTGGGAATGGCAGATGTTTAAGTACTTTCCTTATAAACTTGAAGTCAATGAGGGTTAAACCCTTTATAACAACAACCCTTAATATTACGGTAGGGCTTCATATATCGTTAGTATTGCCCAGTTTATTTCTCTGGGAACGGTTACGGGAAGGTTACAGGAGTACTACGGTAGCTAATAGTAATTAATGGGTACATGGTGAACTTAGGTAGCTACCCAGTTACCTAGCGGCTAGTATTTCAAAATAGTTGGCCAAGAACCGCAGTGGCTATCCAATTACACTCAGTACCCTACATGGAAATGTAAACCCGCTGAAACGGACCAAAGTAGGTATTTGTGAGTATGAAATACAATATTCTAATGTAGGTAAGTATTATTCTATTTGTAAAATCGAATGTCTCACATGTACGAATTTAATACTGATCGTTTAGTTTTTATACATCTACTATTTATCTGCATAGGATCTATTTAACAATTTTCGGTTTTAAAGCTTTCATAATG
This sequence comes from Epargyreus clarus, assembly GCF_041222505.1. NCBI lineage: Eukaryota > Metazoa > Arthropoda > Insecta > Lepidoptera > Hesperiidae > Epargyreus > Epargyreus clarus. Next base: position 9,948,128 of record NW_027332233.1, read on the forward strand.
TACTTACAAATAACACATGAGCTATATTATGTTATTATTCAAAGCATAATAGAAACTTAATAGGTACTTAATCTTATAATAAACTGAGTTACTCAATATTACCCAGAATAGATTACGATAGAATCCATAAATTTCAGGGGAGCTCCTGTTCCGATCCGCTAGTATAATTTATGAAAAAATATTATATCCAACAAGTTGTAAGTGTTTTATAGTGGGCCTGCACGAAACGAGCTTTCAACGACTTCCCCAGGAACTGAAAAACGTGTTTCACAATTATTTATAACCAGAAAGCCAAATATGTATCATTTTTAAAAGTGCTTGGATTGGATTTTTAATCAAATTTCATCATTTATTTTATGTCCTCAAATATTCTTTCTTAGCATACGTCGTAAAAGAATCACAAATTTCATGTCTATAGCTTCAATAATTTAGGCTATGTAATGATAAATCAGACACACTCTTTTTATTTTAAATTATCGTTTATATAGTAGGGATTCATTCATGTAAGTAGAGTAGGGATAGGTAATTATATTAACACATCACGATGACGTGAGCGAACCGGTTGACAACATCTTATCGGGCTACTTTCACATCAGCTCACGCTGCCGGCTTCCAGATTTTAATTGCTGCTTTCTTTGCCGGTACACGCCGGATAAACTCCATTGTAGTCAGCGGTCTAACAGCCGGATGTATTAATGTCGATGACATTTAGATATGTAACGCTCTATAACTTAGCGTTGATCTTTATGGAGTTATGAAATCGTGGTTTAATAGTTTAAGTCAGGAGTATTATTATCATAAGCCTGCAAACTGTTATATATTTGCATCGAAGCCTATTCTTAAATATATCCATTTTATTTGATGCTTATATTTATTAATAATATATTAAGAATATACTTTATACCATTTTTTTATTGAAACAACATTAGGTATTTGTCCAACCTGTTTTGAGGTCTATTCCGTTCATTGGTTAATAATAATTTATCCCCATTCCATAAATTAAGTTCACAAGTATTTAGTCATTCTTTCAATTAGCTTTCGATTATTACTACACATGGTAGTTTAACATAAGCACTGATAAATTACCAATTATACATTTGGTAAATAGACAATCTTCAATGATATTTATTGATTAATTTATTTTTCGCGAACATTTGCGTTATAGGGTCATCCATTCGGAGTCCTACGACTTTCTGATGTACCTCATCTACCCATTGGGAAGTCATGTAACACTCGAGCGTGAGTCATTGTACAACGAAAAAGATATTGCTAATGATTCAATTTGTAGTTATTATATAAAAATTGAATTGGTTTATTGGTTGCAATCTTCATTCAGGAATCGGCGTAGAAATTGGTACTTATTTTGATAGGTCAAATCTATTTAATAGAAATAAGTGGAGAATGTGAGCCTTGACGTCGGTAATTAACAAGAGGCGTTTTATCAGCCAGTTTTTTTTTAGTTTGGTGGATACCTATTATAATTACAGTACAAGGAAGCACTCGTCTGTAAACGTCAATTTTAAACTAAATTGCGAGACACGTCTTGAAGCATGGGCGCTACCTGGCAGCATGGGTCCCAAAGATTATGAGTATTGGGTACTTTGCTCTTCTAATTTTATCATATAAATGAATTACCTCTGCCACGCGGTCATCGAACTTTATGCATCGAAGAGGCGACATGTTTTCATTGCATGTGTTTTAGGGGTTGAATCCCTTACCGAACTAAAAGATTCACGTCAACAACTAATACATCTGCCAGTCAGTCTAATGCAGTAATAACTATATTCATTACATATTTGGAGTAACGATGCCCACGTGTAATTTATATTAATAAACTAGGTAATGTAGAGTCATAGTAGAGTAGAACAGGTTGTATATAGAATTGGCAGGTGTTAGAAATATCAATGCACTGTCGGATGAAAGTGAGGGCGTTCGCATTGTTAGTGCTGGAGATCTGAATAGAAACCAGCGAAAAGGCTGAGGCGTGCTCAGCGCCTCTATTTTGTAGTCGTCGAGCAAAAACGTGCGATAAATGTAGGTCGCGCGCACAAGTGCAAGATGCAAGCGGTTTGCTACCGAGATTATCTCTTTGTGCGTTTGAAATGTTCGCAAAATTATACGATGCATAATGGAAAAGCTGTTCTCATTCGCTATAAAATAGATTATTAATGTAATAATAGTTCATAATAGATACGTGCAGTCCGTCTTCCTTTAGATTTGCTATTAAAATATCTAGCTTGTTATTAATTAACATAAAGTAAAACTCATTTCCATTCCAGCTCAATAAAAATAATAGTAATTAATAGTGCTCCTACCAGTGCCAAGTAATAGTAATTACTATTACTTGGCACTGGTAGGATCTATTCAGTCAAATGTGTTCTCTATGCAATCAAAACTTGGCCTTGTTATCATATTACAGGTACCTATGTGACCGTATCGACTCTAGAACACCTCCAAGTATTCTCTTTGTGCGACGCATTTGTGTTCAAATGCCATTTGTATGTCAGAACTCAGGCGTGTCACGTTTTTGTGGTCGAGAAACAGCGTCAGGTATTTTAGTAGTTCACAGTAAGTCCATGCTAAAGTTTCATGATAATTTACTGTGTTACAATCTTTGTGTCGAAACACTGAACGCCAAAGTTGTAACGGGCACTCTATTTTACAAATAAATGAAACGTAATACCATTTAGGGTAAAAGTGATCTGAATTCGTAATATCTAACACATCAACCCACTACATATTTATTTAAATTACATTATATAGCCAGTATTAAATGTAGTATGAATTAATTATAGTCACTCACTAGTCAGCTTTGAACAAATATAAGTAAAGGTGGTAAGAAGCAGTGGTTGAAATTCGGCCTCTCGATCGAGGTGTCCGAGTGGCCACTTGGTCAGTGCGGTGGACTATGGCCTAATCCTTCTCTTTCTGAGCGAGGTCTCGTGCCCAGCAGTGGGACGGTAATGGGTCGATGTTGTTTACTGTTGTTATAAGTAACAAATATATAACAATAGTAATAAGTATATTTTGGTATGTAATTAATTTGATATTTAGATAAAGCTGTGTTAGGCGCTGCTGTGTTCCGATTTGAAGGGCGTGGTAAGGGAGACAAACTTTTCCGAGGCGTTCCAGCTTAGTCCTCCGGGGTAGCGGCGCATCTGTGGCCGACCTCAGGTAGGTATATCTAATCCTATCTGGGGTTGATTACAGATGTCCATGGGCGGCAGTAGCCACTTACCATCAGGTGGACTGCATGCTCGTCTGCTACTCTTATATTATAAAAAAAAAAAAAAACTTTTTAGTATCCTACTATACCTACTATAATTCCGTCATAAATAATAATGTTATCGACTGCAGATCGTACCATATTTAGTATTTTTATTATTGGAATGCTGCGTAAGTTTTGCAACATTTTATGTAAGTACCAAAGGAACGATCTTAAGCAACATTCGTGGACGGTGGAGGCAATTTTAAAGTATTGGCATTTAGGTGGATATAGCTTTATTACAGTATTCTGTTAGAGATTGAATGATACAGCTCATAAAATTTCAACACATCAAATCTATAGAAAAACGGTGGTTGTGTAAGCAATGTGATTAGATCACGATTAAAAGCGAGCATGATGTCAAAAAAAAAAAAAACTTATTTCCGCTTTATTTTGTTTTTGTTATTTCTACGTACTTGCACTACCCATACCTTTAAATGTTTATTTAGGTGAGTTAAATACTTTTATAGATACACTTTTTTGTCAATTTTTAAGACGTTTATTGTAATGACAATAAAATAGAGTTTAAGTATATTTCTTTCTAAAATCTCCTTAGAGGATTTTGAGGATAAATTGAGCGATGAGTCAAGTCTTGCCTTTACCAACCCCTTTAGAATCAATTTATAGATAGTGCCAAATCGTTGTAGTAATGGTAATGTAGGATCAAAATCATAATTTCCGTAACTTAAAACTATCCCTTCCCAATTCATTCTACTCAATAAAAACCTATTGAATATGTGAAGAGGGACTGGATTTTCAAAAGTCTATATTTGGAGGAATCTTGAGACTTCTTATGAACGGACAATACGATAGATATTCCCGCCGGGTATTATTACGATATCGTCTTGCGCAGCAAAAGGAGTCCTTTTCTTACTATAATATTTAGAAGTCATGTGAGTGAGTAACGGCATATATTCATTCATTCATTCATCTTTGCTTGCGTAGCTACTTGTAGGGATGGTGTCTGGTGGGGTGGCCATTCAACCTTTTATTTAGCTACTCTATATTCGTAACTTTTGGCAAAACTTTAAAGCTCTGTACTTAATTCTTTGTTCTTCTTAGATCTCAAGTACATATTTTAAACTTTAGGTACGTAACGTTCTCAGTTCTTAAGCCTGATAAATTATGGAATATGTATGGCCACTGCCCTAAACTCATGCTAGAGACCTATAATAATAAATATATGGTAAAGGCTAACCAAACTTGTAAGGCGGTGCCCAACAAAGGAGCTAGGTCTAATTATGGCTCCTATGTACATACATACGTATTTCTCATCACCTTCGTCTATTGAAAATATTTTCAGAAATTAATGTAAATCAGCATTAATGGTACACGGAGACTGTGATAAATATACTAATTATTAATAGAGCCTTTCCAGAATACGTAGCTAGAGCCACATACGTTGAAGTACAATAAATTATTTTTATTATTTCAATCTATTATTTAGATATAAGCTATTTCACGGGATTTTCCAATATGATACAATAGTGTACGTACATATTTCATCACAAACTTACGTATAAGCACATAATTAGAATATTAGATGCCTATTGAATCGATGCTATTCAAATATTCCTCCCAGAGTTATTGTGCGAAAATAACGTGACTTGTATAACAAAAGATTAGTTTGTCAGCAGTATAATATATCTTTAAACGACATACGTAATCGTCCTCATTGAATAGGAGGCGAGTTGAACTGAATTGTTCGGCCAAGATCTTGAACAAATAAAACGATTGAATAATAACGATTACAGATATCACGTAAACATGTCTTTGTTAAAAGTACTTTTAGTGTATGAGTAGTGTAGAGCAGTTGCTCCCCTCTACATTTTCAAAAAAACATTTAACACATTAGATTAATGTTTGGCATCGCTAAGGGGGACAGGAATGCAGATGCAGCTCCTAGAAATGCTCAAACCACTGCTATATAAGTCAACTGAACTCGCTCAAAAAACATGGATCTGCAGTTCGGTAAAAAGTAATCTATAAAAGGACTGTATGAAGCTTCCAAGCCTTTTAAGAGAACCTATTATGCAAATTCTGTGACCATAGAAACATCGAAACATCGCAGTAGCATTCACTTGCATAAAAATCGGAGACGGACATACGAGTAAAGCTGCAAACTGTGGCGAACAGGTGGGACGGGCCCATACAGAAATATTGGATGTCTTTACACATGGCATCGTCACACTTTTGCGCAAAGTAGTATGTCCTATGTCCTACTGATTCGTGTATTTGTTACTTACACTAGTTATATAAGTGAAATTGTTACTAACCCGTCTATGGACACATCCGAAATAAACAATTATTATTATTATAAAGGGATATTTTATGTGTATGTATACATTTTTAGTTTAAATCTAGTTTGAAAGTACCTCAGTGTGCCAAGGAAATTGTCTTTTTATACCCTGTCAATATATAAATTGATTTTAAATAACTTGCCGTATTATTTAGCGCTATAATGAACTAGCTCCCTTTCACTCTGTATATCTATGCAGTTAATAATAGATAGATCTACCACTTGTACCACGACAAATGTTGTAAGTAGACAAAGAAACCACATTGATCAATATTCGTGAATAAAAGGTACTTTACTTTATAACTTCACACGACATTTAATATAGATGAAGGCCAGATAGAGCCTATGATAATTTAAAATTAATTACAACTAAATGACAGACGTAAACATGCATTCAACAAGTTAAATCTTAAGATTTCAAACTTGTAGTGTCATTTGTTTTGATTAAGGCGGTGTTGTCTATTTTTGCAGTACCATGAAGTTGTTTTATAGTGTCAAAAAAGTATCTAAACTTGGTCCTTTGATATTTGTCATTGTTGTTTATTAATTTTGTGTTATTACTTAACATATACTTTTAGAATTATCTTAATGAGACTCTTAATTTGGTACCCATGTAGCAAAAATCATTTTCACTTAAAATAATGGTATATCACATCCGCCATAAGTATTTGTTTATTTTGACGTCTTATTTATGAACAATTGGGCTGTCAACAAGTTAAGAGTTTATGAGGTTTAGGTTTACTTTTTCTTTTGCATAAATAAGTCCAAACACTGTAGTGAAAACATGGTGAGAGCTTTTATAGCAGCTGTGAATATTAAAACCTGTTAATCCACCACGTGTGGTATAGAAGGAAAAGCTACCATACTGAAATAATATCAGACCGCGATTCATACACTTACAATTAAGTGATTTTAATTTATTTAACTACAAAATTGTGTTATTGCAGAAGGGACTTATAGATTAGAAATCGTGTTGCTTTTGATAAATGACAAAATACCTATTTAATTTCAAATATTAAAAAAAATAAAACTACAGTTACTCTCTACTCTACATTATAAACAAACGATAAAATTTTACTTATTTGCAATATTAAGTAGTTTAGAAATAGACAAAATGGTCAAATGGGAACTTGTTTACTAACAGAGTTGTTTTTCGTTATTTAGATATTATACGCTTTAGTGCAGCGTACAGTTATTTATAAAAATTGTAATTCGATACACATAATCAGCATGAAGTTTACCTATTACTTCTTTAAATACTGTATAGTTTATTTGAAATACTCAAACCAGCAGATGTTAACATATCGTATAAATAAAAAATGCATGTACGTAGGTAACGTAGGTAGATAGATTCCTTGAGATAGATATTTAGACCTCAAGTGCCTAAGACATCGTAGATAAACTTGTTTACTGGCCTCGTTAGACATATGGAAATCCTGAATTTAAACAAGTACAGCTATTAAAGGAAACTGGCTGTCTTAAAACAGGTTTATTTGGTATTAACTCGCGGTGGATGCGAAGTGATAGTACCTACCTATAATACCTGAGTAGCTAACGTCTCGCGAATTGATTTGTTTTATCAAAACAGATATAAAGACAACATTTGTGTTTGTTCGTATAGCTAAACTTATCGTAGCTTAAAAAGTTCTACCGAGTTTGTAAAGTTATTTTCATATTCGCTTACTTAAGGATAAGTTATTAATATGATTTATATTATTCCTATTATTTAGATTTGGATATTATTTAGATCCTTCCTATTCAGATATTAATAATGTATTGGAAAAAAATATTGGAAGATTGGTCATTGGCAATAATTGACCATCTTTACTACCTACTCGCTGCCTCTATTTATAATTTGGTTAGCAAGAAATAAATTTCACAAATTCTAATATTTTAAGGTGCGTTCTACATCAAATAGAGAACATGCCGCTGCGCTGGAAACGTTCTACACATACTAATAAAATACCAGTTTATGTGTCGTGATGTCATGACGCATCCTTGTACAGAATTAGTTGCATTCTCACAAAACTTGAGGGTTTTTCACTTTAATAAGTTGTAAACATGTTTCAGCAGATATGCAGAAAAAATCCCAATCTGTTTTTCTGTCTAACCTACCCATGTGACATAATACGCCTACGATTTTATCTACATTGAAAGAGTAGGTATTAAGAATTATAGCTGATAATATATTAAAGGGACAATATCTTTAGGGATTAAGTACTAACTTACATCTATCTATTTTACAAATAAAATATTACATAGGTATATTAGATACCTATACGATACAGCCCAGATTTATAGCTGTAACGCCACATCAATAGTTTTTCATTTTTTTCTTGTAAAAAACATCTTATATGCGTGAATACTTCCTGTAAACTTTAGAAAACTGGTTTTAGCATTCGTGCCCTGCAAATAAGCTTATAAGGTTAGAATGCGGTAGTTGTTTAAATAATATTCACGAAGTATATCTCCATATTCTAACCACAATTGAAATCAATATATTTGCCGCAAATCGGCAATGGGTTTGTATCTGCGTAGCTCTTTACATTTAAAGGTCTGAGCATTGGACACGTACAAATAATAAGTATTGAAGAAATCTTTATGAACCTTGAATGAAACCTTGGTTTTTTGTATTGGTTTTTGAATATGGATTGCAATGCAATGCCATACAACCAAAACAACATACGATCGCCTACGCAACAAACATACAATACAATCATGCGCTACATTGTTCGATGTCTTTGAATGATATATACCAATTTATGTACTTGGGAAATTAATATACCTACGTCCAAAACAAAAATATTGAATTAAATGCTACTTTTGCGGATGCCCGGCTGAATTGTACCTACTTGCAAATATCCTCCTAATCACCTACGTATCACTACTGACATATTTACAAACCTGATTTCACTACCCTCCATGAACATCTTTAATATCTCCATTTGGAACATTTATTCTTTCTGAAGCTGATTACGGAAGAGTTGGCACTTATGTATTAGTCAGCTGGCGTCCGCACTCTTCCATTGAAACGCAGGAACTCCTTCACCTCAGAAAAGTGTGACGGTGCTCGCCCCCGGTCGAATCATAGATACTCTACCTCCCTTGAATTTGAATTACTCTATAACCAAAATAGGTACCTAAACCTTAATCTACGTAGAGCTCTAGCTTATTTTATCCTTTAATTTGTTAATCTTTATATATTTTTGTCCGCAGCTAGGGTACGGTTGGTCGCGCAGTGGTCAGCGGCGATGTCGCGCGCACCGGCCGCCCGAGTCCACGATGTCGGTGAGCAGCGACATCCGGTTCACGCGGCGCAAGCTGAGCCGCTCGTGCCGCGGCTGCTGCGCCGCGCTGGCCGCGCTGCTGGTGCTGCTGCTGCTCGCCGCGCTCGCTGTCTACCTCGGCCGTTGGTACCGCTCTATACCTATTAGGCTATCTTATCTTACAGTAAATTAGCGATGTCTTTATAATGAGGTGTAGGCTTTAGGCTCATATGTTTTTTCTTTATAGAATTTTGGGTTGAAAACCATCGGTTTTTAGTCGTTTATAGGCTTAATCAAATCTTACAGTAAATTAGCGATGTCTTTATAATGAGGTGTAGGCTTTAGGCTCATATGCTTTTTCTTTATAGAATTTTGGGTTCACGACAACCATCGGTTTTTAGTCGTTTATATGCTTAAACAAATACCTACCTACACTTAAAAAATTGTAATGTTACGATGTTATGTCAAATATTTTGGGTTTTCTAGTAATTTAGTCAGAATAGTATATCGAATTACAATTTCGAACTCAGCTAATGCCCAAATACTTAAGTAATAATTATAAAAAAATATAAATATAAAAGGTTAAAGATTTTTCAGCACGGACGGCGAAGGTTGTCGCGCGAAGGTGCTTAATTAAATTTCCTTAAATGAAGTTGCGAGCAGAACGTAATGCAAACATTTTGAAAATATAAACAGGCCCAGAACTAAACACAGAGTCAGTTATACGAGTAGCTTACCTGCCTGATTTAAAAACGAGTCTTAATTTATTGAAATGAAATGCATACAACGTGCGCTATATAATGCGTTTAGATGTATTCAAATTAGAATAGGTGCCTTATTTGTGCATTAATGACACTTACGTGTAAAAACGCGAATAATACGCCAATTACGCTAAAGTAAATGGTCAGTTTGTTTTGTTTTAACCAATGGATATTTTTAAATCGGAGTCTCCGACAATAAAAATACAATCATCTACCCACTCAACATAGTTAAGAGAACGATATATACACTAAGTAGAAGAAGAATTACACCATAACATTTTACAACCTAAGTAATAAATGATGACAATAAGTTTTTTTTGAAGTAAATGCATCAACGTTTAGTACAGTTATACCTATAAATAGGCAATTAAAATAATAAATAATTGGCTTCCTTTGTGGGTTTCAGTGGAAATATAAAATATACGACCTAATTTTAGAAGATTGTGCGTAGGCATTGGAGATTAATTACCTATCGCTTGCTTTAACTATGAATCATAGTGAAAAAACGGACACGCCTGAGAGTCTACCAATCCGCACTTGACCGGCATAATGCACTATGGCCTAAACGTTTAAACCGCTCTCTCGGAGAGATCCGAACTAATGACTTGATGACATGTCAGATTTCGTGAACACCGAATTTACACTTGTAATCTTATACTTTTTTCTCTCTAAAACTTTCTGTTTTGCGTTCAAGCGCCTATCAACCTCCATATTTTTATAGCAAAAACAAGAAGCAGATACTTACACTAAAAACTATACCTGATACGTAGGTAGGTATCTAGGTATATTATTAATCCTTACTAATATTATAAATCCAAAAGTAACTCTGTCTGTCTGTCTGTCTGTCTGTCTGTCTGGTTGTCTTTTCTTCACGCCTAAACCACTGAACCGATTTTAATGAAATTTTGTACAAAGATAGTCTAAGGCTCGAGAAAGGACATAGGATAGTTCTTATCCCGGAAATCCTACGGGAACTAGGGATGGCGATCTAAGATCGATTAATCGGTGAATGGATCTTTTGGACCCAAACATCGATTATTTTAATCGATCCTTACTAATATTATAAATCCAAAAGTAACTCTGTATGTCTGTCTGTCTGTCTGGTTGTCTTTTCTTTACGCCTAAACCACTGAACCGATTTTAATGAAATTTTGTACAAAGATAGTCTGAGGCTCGAGAAAGGACATAGGATAGTTTTTATCCCGGAAATCCTACGGGAACTAGGGATGGCGATCTAAGATCGATTAATCGGGGAATCGATCTTTTGGACCCAAAACATCGATTATTTTAATCGATATTAGTAAGGATTGATTCGTAAAACTATGCATTTGACCAAGTGATCTTTAGCAAAGTTGAGGTACGAATTTACAGTTTTATGTATGTTAGTATGTTATATTATTTTCTTTTAAACGCGGGCGAAGCCGCGGGCAAAAGCTAGTATTATATACATAAATGAAATGTATAAGAGAATATATTCGCTTTGGAATAAAATAACTAATAAAAGTTTAATTACCAATAGGAAATTGCACTATTATCTACAGTATCTATGAAGGGTGTGGTAAGGGAGACAGACTTTTCCGAGGCGTTCCAGCTTAGTCCTCAGGGGTAGCGGCGCATCTGTGGCCGACCTCAGGTAGGAATATCTAATCCTATCTGGGGTTGATTATAGATGTCCATGGGCTGCAGTAGCCACTTACCATCAGGTGGACTGCATGCTCGTCTGCTACTCTTATATTATAAAAAAAAAAAAAGTTATTTGCAATTAACATTACAAAAGTAATATGTAGCAATTATTTATTACACTAAATGCAATTTTCACAGTGAACGTGAAATTATACGCCTAGATGAATTTAATATTTTAAAATTTTGATTACTTATATAAACGAATATAAATTACATTACAGCGACATTATTATCGATAATCGATTCGGTAATCTCTGTTGCAATTTGAGAATCACTAAATCAATCCGTTTCTTAAATAGGAAAAATATATTTAATGCAATGAATATAATTACCAGTGTGTCTCAGTTTATATGACTTCAGAGCAAGATTGTCATTCAGTGCCCTTTTGTCGTTGTCTTCGTTTCACGTAAATTTTATTTCGTTTCTTTCCTCCGATTTTTTACAGAGACGGATTATAATTCTAAGAAAATATTTAACCCCATTTTTTAATTTCTTTAGACGACACTTGCCTCATGACGTCTAGTGCAACCGTTTCCTCTCGCTCTACCCCAAGGCTGAACCTGATAATGATACTTAAATGACGGCATTTTATATTTTCCCCAAACGTTTAATTTCGTCGAACAACCTTATGATTCGCTGAGATTCTACTTTTCTTACGTTTAAGAGCTAGCAGCATGAATTTGATGTGATTGTGTGGATAATTCGTGATATACAGAATTTGATTAATTATCTCAAGAAGATTACCTAATTATGTTCATCCACTTTTTGCTAGACACGGTTCGTGACATAATATTTTTTGAACAATATTATTGTGCACCATATCTGCGCAACTGTGTGGCGAATATGACGATAGATAAAATATACCCATACATAGGTATACATACGTCGTACATATTTATACTTGTACGACCACTGTCTGAACCGTTCTATGTCTGCAGACACGGGGCCTTGCTAATCATAGTTTCTGACGCGTCCATGTCTTTTATAATTACAGAGCGTAGCGAAAAAAATCACATTAAAATTGCAGCTCTTTAATAAAGTAATTATATAGGCAGATCTAATCAAAATGCATGACCCTGGTTTCTCATATCTCGTAGTGGACAGAATTGATTGAAACCTATGTTGAACTGATTTGTGTAGACAAATTTCCTATTAAAATAAAACTTGAAGACTGGCATAATCGTTCTTATTATTTCTTAAATGAGTATAATTACTATTTTATTTTAATTAAATAGTGTTAAAGTTCGAAAAATTAAAAAAAAAACAGGATATCATATAACCATCGATTCCATGGGATGTCATGCTTTTTATTAGGTATATGTATTTTTTCTTAAAGTTAAATTAAATTAAGTAAGTTGCTAAAACAAGTTATTATCCAGCTAAGCACAGATTTTTTATTATGCCAAATTCGTAATTGGGAATAAATGTTACATGGTTAAGTTCATTCATTAGTAAGCATTAGGTTAATTGTCTAAATTTCTCACAAACTTACAATCACTAAAGTACAATAGCTATAGCGTGTTGTTTTTTTTTCGTTAAAAAGTGATTGAAAACCTTTGTATATAAACATGATATCAGCATTTCCGTAGAGGCTGAGCGTAGGGTTTTCAATCTGAGATCGATTAATCGAAGAATCGATCTTATGGGCCCAAGAAATCGATTATTTTAATCGATCTCAAGTGATGGATCAATTCAGTGAATCGATCATTCATCCTAGAAAATCGAAAGTCGATCTTGTTCGAAGTTGGTTGAATGTGTTATAGGCATTTTGCTTTCGGATACATATTTCACTGCTTCTTTGGTCCTGATGACACTTATTTCCACTATCCTCGCCCTTTTCAGCTGAAAAGACCGAAGATCGATTTTTGGAGAAACGATTCTTTGGGCTTCGTTTTTTTAGTGAATCAATTTTTTACAATTCGATTCGAATCGATTCAAGAATCGATCTTTTTAGGAAAGAATCGCCATCCCTAGCTGAGCGCCGGGTATGCGGGTTCGAGCCCGTCACCGCGAAAGGCCAACATCCCGCGGCCTTGCGTTCTCGCGACAAGTGCGTGCCGCCGATCCGATCGCTGGATACTTCATCAATAATATCGTCCACTCTACTTATTAAGAACAATCCATAATTTATACGACGACCTTCAGTTAACTATTTCTAGTATTTACCTATTTTAGAAACTTGCAGTTTGTCAGCTTGTTTTAAATAAAATGCCTCTTATAAGTTGTAAAAAGCAACTGTAATTTAGCATATACCTATTACATTTTTTAGTAATGAAAAGTTGGGGCAGGACCAAATATTAAACATTTCAAACTTATTTACTTATAACATTTACCTATCATTTACATCGTTATCAGCAGAGTAGACGAAAATAAGTTCTTACTATACAGTTATAAATAGGTAATACTGAAAAGCTTTCTAGTAATAAATAATATTTATAGTGTTTAATTACCTTTAATGCCACCTAAAACAATTTTGAGCTAACATTACCCTGCCATATTTTAATATTTCTACATATTTACAGATATGTACCTATTCGGCGATCCTCTAAACCGACAAACCTTCCGAGGGTCATTCGTGGTGTCGTCATGGGAGCCGCGCGCCGACCTCGACGTCACCGGGAACAGCACGAGGGAAAGTGAGATGCAGCAAGCTTTAGCCGATGTGTACAAGAACTCCGAGCTAAGATCCTGCTTCGTGGGAGCTGAACTACTCGCATTAGACAAGTATGTTGATAACTAACCTACATATAAGTATTTGTAACTCCAATTCCAGAACAAAAGTTCTATGATTTTCCAGAAAGATGATAGAATCTTAATGTGGAGGTGTAACGTTGCTATTTTCTTTGAAATTATAGCGCACAATGAAACTAATAGCTATATACCGGTAGAGGACACTAAAATACTTAAACAAGAAATGTTACTTAGCATGCTTTGTTTGCTTTTGTATATATGTCTACCTATAAACTAGTTTCATTGTTCGCAACTTTGAAAATAATAAAAATGGCGGTGAGTGGTTTATGCTAGTGCCAGACAAAAATCTTCGAACACCTAATACTTAGTAAATATTGCGACTGCAACTGTATAGAAGCTCTAAAGTAGCAACGACTAGGTACAAGTAAACGGAGATATAGTGAAGAAAATCTGCTGTTAACGTCCCTGTGACACCAATTTTCTACTGTTGCGATATTGTTCGATGCAACTTCAGAGCGAACAAGAACCGTAGCGCTGTCTGCACCACATTTAAACGTAATGTGACTGACTTTAATGTGACTTTCGAAGCCATTACAATGATAAATAATGTAATTAATACTTACAAACATTAAATATATGTATATGTCGTATTTAATTACATCGGTACGTTAAAAATCTTTAGTTTAAAAAGTTTTTTTTTATTTCTCTTAGGTAATAAAATCCTGATGCCAAAGTTGTATTACCTACCTTATAAGATCGTTTTTGAATAATCATTTGAAGTTTATATGAACTATGAATAGTATGAATAGGTGTAGAAAAGTAAATAATACTGTAAAGCTACCTATCTGCTAACATAAAAATCAATAGGTACGTACTTGGTGTTTGCTTAAGATACAGAACTCTTAATCCGGGATACCAGTGTAAAAACAGTTAAAACAAGTACACATACACATTTAAACTTTAGTTGATTTCCCACGTTGTCGCATCGGTGTAATGACCGACTTAAAAAGTGGAAAAGCGCTTAACGTAACTATAGGATGCAATTCTTCGTCTAGCAATCAAGTAAATACATTTACTTAATGCAAGTTCCACTAAAAACGCCGTGCGAAAACATTGTCACGTCACATTTCCCAGTAATTGATGGATTTGACTGTATGTATTGCCGTATCACGCTAATATTTTGTTGTTTCCATTAAATATAACTAGGTATGTTATTAAAAGATCTACATTTAGGGACTTAAAAGATTAGAATTATGATGATTGATGAAATGAAAGATTTAAATGTCGACTACGATCGCATCCTACGAACTTAAAACCATACTTTATATAGATATAGGTACATAATAATAAGCACTAAATTTCCTATAAGTTTAAATATTTCAATCCTCAAAGAACAAAATCATTTTAACTTTCAAATGGTATGCGGAATCTATGCACGAATTCTTATTTACAAGCGTATGATAGAGACAAGTAATTTCTACGTGTGTAATTTGTCAGAGCATATAAACTTTGTTATGTGTATATTGTTATTACACGTGTTAATGGGCACTACGTTTAATTTTATTCTCTAAATATTCTAATTATACATATTTTATAAATTGTTTCGTCCGAAAAAAGATGCGGTTTTCACATAGATGTTTTATTTTATTTCACTTTTTCACATGTTTTCATTACTGCTCAGCGATTATTCTTGTCTACTTATAGATAAAAATCATTAAGTAAGTGAGCAATGGCCGTGTCATGAATGTAGAGTCACAGGCTAATAAGAGTAGTCCAATGATTTAAACCTACAAAAACGAACTTCTAAAAAAACCCTCTAATTCTTAATTATCATGTTTTGTACATAGAATAGAATAGAATAGAATACTCTTTATTGCACACTTACAGTAGAATTTAACAGTAGTAATTAAGGTAAAAAGTAAAAACAGTATGCAATAGGCGGCCTTATCGCTAAGCAGCGATCTCTTCCAGACAACCTATGCATGGGAAAGAGAAAAGGACAAATAAGGAAAGTAGGATAGGGTGTGCGAAGTTAGAGGTGGAGCAGACTACAAGGAATAGAATTACAGTAAACAATAATAACATAAGATGTAGGAATCCGATAATAAATGAAGGACAAGAAAACAAAAAGACAAAAGCACATCAGATAAAATAGCAATAATAATAGACCAAATAAAATATATAATAATAATAATAATTGAAAAAAGAAAAGGAGTAAAACTAAAATGTGGAAATGACGAGAGCAAGGGATGAAAAAAAAAACAAGATTTATAAATAATGTTTCCTCAGTTGATTTTTAAATTCGTCAAGCACATAATTATAATTGTAGTTGCATAATTATAATTATAGTACATAATTATAATTATAGTTGCCGTTTGCAATACGTGTTTCGTACTCAAACTACGTAGACTCCTTACGTAAATTACGGTTACGATTGCAATGTTTGTGACAACTGTTTGTCACGTAACTTAGTTCTCATAAGAAAACTTCTTAAGCAACTATTAGAAAAGCACTTCTTACCCAGTTTTTTTTGTAACGATTACTAATGGGCATTAACGTTGTTATGTCCGGAAATATATGTAATAATTATTAAAAGTAAAAGCCATCTTAATAAGCCTTAATATTTAGTACTTCCCGGGCCATTAGATACATTTTTAATGGCGAGAACGTACGACACTTTCAAGTGTTTATTGTACGGAATGACGTAAGAAAGTGACTTAATTCGTGAAAGTAATTAAATATTATGGACTTACATAATAATATCCAATAAAGCAAACATTACATACTTTACTCCGCAATAAGTATCAGTAGGTACGATTGAGAGAAAGTCAGCTTTCTCAAAGTCGCGACTGAGATCGAGCGTGCCACAGGGCAGTAAAACGCAAAAAGTTCAGAATCATTCGCCACAAAATGTTATACCATTAAAACACCGCATAAAATTGTATATTCATGGAAACTATGGAAATGTGTGTTGTATATGTTTACTATAAAATATAAAAGTTATGCATTTAAGTTTCTATGGATATACATAATTACATATTAAGTTTGACGATTAGAGAATTAGAGATTGAGTGTTTTGGTTCCCACACAACAAGTTTTTATAGGTAATTACGAAAAATAATGTCGTTTATTTATTAATATGATTAAGGATCAGTATTGATTATCTAATTTACACAGTTTTGGGCGTATGATTGAGATCTAGAATGGTTATAGGATTTCCTAAAGTGCCCTTTATGTAGATTTTTTACAAATTTCCCATGAGTACGCGATCTCATTTATTGATATACTCGTACCATGATTACCATGAGTAACACTTTAGTCTTGTTAACTTATAGTTTTACGGTAAAATTTAGAGTAGTAACATAAAACCACGTGTACTTAGTACAAATACTCACCATTAATAAAATTATTTCGTGATGTAAAAAACATTGCTCGCAATGTCTTCTAAAATTACTAAATAATAAAAATTTTACGTGCGTATTATTTTTAACAACCTTTTCTCTTTAGGAGGATCCATAAACGGATATGGAGTCGGCCATTTATGTCCTAGAAACCAGAATACCCACATAACCAATACCTTGTTACGCGCCTCTATTTTACCTTTAATAGTCGGGTTAATTTAAATTCAGTTCATAAAAAGAAAGGGCCACAATGAACTTGAATGTGGTTTAACACGCACGGCGTAGAAAGTTCAAAGCTTAGAAATCTCGGCACGCAATAACTTTCCCGTCTCGATATCATACAGCACATTGTATTGCACCTCGGTTAAGGCTTTTTCAAAGAAATACTATCGTTTTAACATATCGTGAGAATAAATAAAATGTTTAAGATAAGTACCATTGTAAATACTCGTACTCGTTAGACAAATTTATAAAATGTCTTGTTCTCGACAAGTTTTAATGACTTCTCATGCAGCATTATTCACAAAATAAGTAATGTAACAAGCTGTATAAGTAGACTGTTAAACGTGGGTAAAGTCCGTAAACACTTTTAAAGTAGATACCACTTAACCGAAAAACCGAAATATTAATTAAATTTTCATATTTTCGATTCGCTCGTTCCAAAGCTAAGAGTGCTTCGTATTTATATTATACTTAAATAAATACCAATTTAATAATTGCAGCGTAGACGAGGGTACTCGGGTTCACTTCGAAGTGTCGTTCGAGCCAATTTTCACTGCGGTGAGCACCGGCGAAGTGACCGCGGTTTTGGCAAAAGAACTACGGACCCCTACAGATTCTTTCAAATATATGGAGGTGTTACCCGAGACGTTGCATATAGAAGTAAGTATTGAATTTTATAATGCCATGATGTTCCCAAGAAATACTTCAGTTGTTAATGGACACTTTTGTCGTTATTATTTTAGTCCTTTTCATTTAGGTATTAAACTAAAAGAAGCTCTGTTCAAACAGGTATTATAAAGTAAAAAGTAAATAATTAAGTTCTAGGATTAAAAAAATATTGACTTAAAGGCTTACGAAGAAACAAACTAATCATGACCGAATTGATATAGAGCTCCAATCACGTGTATCTTTATGTATAAGTATAACAGTTTAATTATAGTACAAATTAATATTCAGAGACTGCAATGAGCATTTAATGTTTTTAAAATTGAATTGTCAGATCCGTTATCATATTTTTTGCTCTACTTACCTACTTTGCAGTACATGTGTATTTAAATATAACGTTCGTAAAAAAGCTCATGTTGTAGTTAACTTATAAGTTTAAAAACGTAAGCTGTTGTTTTAACATGAGCCATTAAATGAACTTTGACATTCATAAATATAGAAAATGAATATTTTAATTAAACTGCTACTTATATAAATACAATTTTATTGTAATGTAAAAGCTACAACTCCCTACAAAAATAGTTACAAAGGAATGTAAACAAATGGATTAATATTATTAAAACATATTTTCTTAATTTCAGGAGAATTCAGCAATATCATCACAAGCATTGAAAGAAAGCGACACGACTGTAGCAGATGTGCCGACCACAGAGGCAATATCACTAGATATTACGGAGGAATTGAGAGAATGCTCGCCTTTGACCTTGCAACTGTGTTCACATTTGCCGTACAACACGACGACCTATCCGAATCTTGTAGGTCACTCTTCCAAGGATACTCTAATGAGAGATCTCGTGGCATTTAGAGAGCTGCTAGACGCAGAATGTTCCCACCTTGCGCAAGTAAGTAGGATATACTGGGTATAACTAAGGCATAAAAATTTACCGTGGTTAAACTGTTTCACTAGATTGAATATTTTTGTGCAAAAGGTGTATAAATTTACTATAATTGTGTGCAAAGAGTATAGGTTTTTAACGACTATGGTAACCAGATACAGGGTAGAATTTTTGTATTCGAATGTAGAGTCCTAGAGTCACTTTTTGGTTTATACATATACTTTTTGGTATATAAGTAGGTGTCTTTTTTAACAATATTTTGGGCATAAAGTAGCATCTAAATAAGCTTCAACAGTTTTTAAGATTAGCCCCATCAGACAAACAGTACATTAGGAAACGATTTTACTATTATGTTTTCGTATTTTAGCATACGTGTATTACGCGTTTAATACTTACTAGCTGTTTCGTTCCGGAGCTCATTTACTTATGTACTTATTAATATTAAATTGTATTCTACAACAACAGAGTTTAATATAAACAGGTGTTTTCCAGGATTTCGTGTGTCAGATGCTGCAGCCGCGATGCGAGGCGGCCCGGCTGGTGTACCCGTGTCGCGCGTACTGCCGCGCCTTCCACGCGGGCTGCGGCGCGCGCCTGCCCGACCGACTGCGGCCGCACTTCGACTGCGCCCGCTTCCCGGATTACTTCGGGCCTGGGTCTTGTGCTCCGGAACCAGGTATAGATGAAAACATTTTCTACACCCACAGCCCCACACTAGAATTATCTTTGTTGTTGGCACCTTGTACACACAAAGACTACCTCGTACACAAGCATAAAAACCCAGCACAGATATCTAAGTTCATCAATCAGATATTTGGCCGGGGGTCAAACCCGGAACTCTTTGCTCGCAGACTGGAAAGATGCTTACTTCACCACGCGGGTCGTTATACTTAAAGCAATTTTTTTGTTGGAGGTCGCAAATATGTGTTAATGGAACATTAGAGTCAAGTTTTTTTCACACGAATTTGCGTAATTCGTCATAATTTTTTATCTTCGAGAGAAATTTCTATTAAAATTGCGATTGAACTAAAAGTGTTATAAATGAAGGAAGAGTGTTGTAATGTACGTTTATAATATCACAGTTACTGCAATTTTATAACAATCTACTAACATATAAGCGAGTATAATTTAATATCTCAGTCAACATAAGTAAGTTTATCTTAGAAATTATAACACTAAATCAGATTTGGTGGAACGCTCGCTTTTAAATGACAGACGTGATTATTGCACAAGATATATTTAGGCATCCTATTAAAGAATTATAAAACCGCGCAAGACGTCGTTAGAGCTGTTTGGATAAAATAAAGTACAAATTGAAACTTTATTGTTTCGTTGGTTGCAGATTGCCACGGATCTCTCCAGCGCCTAGCTTTATCCCGGCGGTCATGTGACGGTGTTCCGGACTGTGCGGACGCAGCAGACGAGCGGCAGTGCTCCCACTGCGCGGTGTCGGCGGGCGGCCCCGCGCTGCGCTGTGCGCTGCAGCCGCACTGTCTGCCGCAGCATCTGCGCTGCGACGGCACTCCCGACTGTCCCGACGGGAGTGACGAGACTGGATGCCGTAAGTTCATATCTACCTATTAAGTAGACCTTGTTAAAAAAGTAATTAGTACTTATGCTGAAGGTCATCAAAAAAGACTTCACCATTACGTCAATATCGAGGCGATCCAGCTCCTCGATACGACGGACCTAGTGAGAAGACTCAAAAGGACATAAATCATTTGAGTTGGTGACATGACACGGTGTAGAGTTAGTGAAGTAGTGATAAGTGAACATTATAGAACACAATAACAATGTGTCTACTCCTTTATGTGATAAGACAAAGAAGTGCAGTGTCAGAGGACGCCGCCTTCATTATATGATTATTTAGTAGTTTAAGTTAGCGTAAAATCACTCATTAGTCTTATAGGTGGCTAGATTGTAATTAATATGAAGTACCTTATTACTAAGTTAGTGAAAGCTAGATGGACTTAGTAGTTGTGTAGAATTATATCTACTTTTTAAAATCGAGAATAAGTGAAAACAGAACAATAGGTAATCAAATTTATTTAAGAGATAAACGTGGGTCATACGCAACAACCGAAATGATTAAAAACTTACCGAAACTTTTAAAGGCCATGAAAACTTAGTAGACATTGCGCTAAAGTTGTGTAACGTAGTTATCTATTGCAGTTTTTCTATATATATTGCAAATTATATGTTTATAGTGTGGATAACCCGTTCGCTGTCGTCGTGGAAGCGCGAGAGCAGCGAGAGCACGCTGGGCGCGGTGCGCAGCCGCGGCGGCTACGCGGTGTGGGCGGAGCGCGGGCGGCGCGGCAAGGTGTGCGCCGCGCCCTACGAGCACGACCGCCGCGCACTCATGAGCGTCGCCTCGTCGCTCTGCACCGCGCTCACCTTCAAGTAATACTTCGATTAATTGTCTAATTTCCACAAATACTCGTTATTGATAATCAATCTATCCATTGATTTGCACACTAAATTCTACTAAGCAAAAATTGACTTTCGAAGTTTGTCAGACAAAAATTAAATAAACTGAATATAAGTGTCAACGATGTTACACTAGTCAATTGCTGGCAAAAGTTTAGTTTTTGTGTATTTAATTTAGAAAGCTATGTATAGAAATAGCGAACGAGCTTTCAATTCACTTCATAGCATTCAATATGTAGCCATTACCGTCCATGTTGTTCAACCACCACCTACTTCAACATTATATTATTAGTATTATGCTTATCATATCATATTTTACTTAATAAATAGATTATAAGCTTAAAACCAGTATGAAATATATCTACATGCATGTAGCACGTTTTATTTCGGTCTATTAGGACTGCAGTATCAGCCGAAGCAGTACCAGATGGCGAAGATGATTCGGAAGGAAAAGATCAAGATGAAGCACAGAAAGATACGCCAGAATACGTTGAGATAGTGGATCCGCAGGCACCAGAAATATCATTTGTAAAAAGTGACTGCCCGCAGCGGAAAGTTATCAAAGTTGTGTGTGACCAGTTAGGTAAGCATTACACGATATAATTTACCGTAGTTTTATTAAACGGATAACTCTGTTCTTTAATATGCTTGAGGGTTTAATGTCTATTTTACAACACGCGAGAGAAAGCAGTGCAAGAATTCATCGTAATGATAACATTATCACCCCAAGAATGTCTTGCTGAGATTTGCTGAGCATTTATTTCTAATATTAAGAGAGGTTTAATCCATAGTCCATCTCTACGGCCAAGTTTCAAAACTCTCAGGCATATATCTCGATGTTTTACTTCACCGTCAAGGCAAGTGATTATTTGCAAATAATTTTGAAACATCAAGCACTTGCTTGGGATTCCAAACCAGCACCCCTGGTGTGCTTGGTCAAATTTTAAACCACTTAGCTATTTTTAAATTCATTTTAAATCAATCGTTTAATGTTATTTTCATATGTATGACTTTCCCAAAAAACCTAGAGTTGTTTCCAAATGCGACAACAGTTTTTGCTACTTTTTCCTAAGCTTTTGGATGAATCTTATTTAATATCCCCACATCCTCCAAATCAGATCATCAGCGTTACTCTAATGTCATAAGGAAATCACGCACTCGACCCAAGTAATTTCATTTAACTAAATTTTAGAATGCGGAGTGGCATCCGCTAGGGGCGCTAAAGCCGCGCGCGGCGTGGACGGGCTGTCGCGGTCGGCGCGGCCGGGCGACTGGCCGTGGCACGCGGCGCTGCTGCGCGCGCACGTGCACGCCTGCGACGCCGCGCTCGTGCACCCCTCCTGGCTCATCACCACCGCGTCCTGCTTCCAAGTGAGACTCACACTTACACCCTTAGGTGTATATATACTATAGTTATATAGTCCGCGCCAAACTACTAGTCCGCTCTGAATAGAATTGAGTCGCGTCGCCATAGCAAATTGTATGACTACACCTGCTCGCAATAACTTCAGAGCGGAGTAGCAGTTTGGCGCGAACTATACTACAATGGTAGAGTCCGCACCAAACTGCTAGTGCGCTCCGAATATAGAAACGAGTCGCGTCGCAATAGCAAATTGTAGATATTAGCGGGACGAAGACAGCGCGGGTCCCCCAGGGTACCCGTCCGCTACCCGCTCTCGCCCACGGGCACATAACGACGTTAGTGTGCCCTTACGTTACGGAGTATGTGCTAACTAAACCTGCGCGCAACAACTGCAGAGCGGACTAGAAGTTTGGTGCGGACTATACAACCCTTCATTGTTCCACTACAGCTGCACTACCGCCATACCTATTCTGTCTTATAACACAATGGTAAGTGATGCTGTGTTCTGATTTGAACCAAGTGAAGAGACACCTATACAAGGTGTTCCAACTAACTTCCAAGGAATAGCAACACATCTATCCGACCTCACTTGGAACTCTACTAGGGTTAATTGCAAATGTGCATGGGCAGTATTGCCACTTACCATTAGGTGGAACTGCATACTCGTCTGCTACTCCTATATTATAAAAAAAAAACCAGGAATGGAAGGAGCAGGTACCTACCCTGAAATGTTTCAGCGTGTTTTTACCTAATATGTTTACGGTATATATTGCATGCAATGACTCTGCCAACCTGAGACAAATATTTAAGGGAAAGGAATTTCTGTACTAGAACATGTATTACAGAACATAAGGAAATGGACATAAGTAAATTGAAAGTCCAAGGGCATGAGTCATATCCTCGCACAACTGTCACTGTGGTAAAGATATCTACAAATCATATATATTTTTTTAATGTTAACAGGGTCAACCCAAGGCAGAATGGACAGCACGATTAGGCACTGTTCGCATTCAAAGCACAACTCCCTGGCAGCAGGAAAGACGCGTCGTGGGCATGGTTCGATCACCGGTGGAAGGCAGTTTGTTAGCATTAGTCCGCTTGGAAGAGCCGCTCGAAATGACCGACTTCGTGCGCCCAGCATGCCTTCCAGATGATACCGTCAAAACTGATAATCGTAGCATTTGCAACACACTTGGTTGGATTCGGAACAGAGATCAGTTGCAACGAGTACACGTGGTTACAACTCCGATGATTTCATGCGAAAATGTTAGCATTGCAACCGTCAATGGTATTTGCGCTGAGCCCTTGTATGATCAGGACGATTGTGATGTGAGTAAACATTAATTAGTACAATTCATTTTTAAAAGACTCGTTAAGTAATTAAAAATGTAGTAGAATTCTGATTTGACTCGAAAGGTAACACCGCCGCACGTATATACAGCGGGAACCAGTTCTTGCGTATCGATAGTCGTGGCAGACTGATTTAAATGAGGCAATTACTTAAAACCCCACAAGAAGCAACGCATCTAGGTTCGGCACGAATACTGGTTACAGATGTCCATGTACGGCAGTACCCTCTGGCTAATTGCATGCTAGTTTCTTTCTTCGACATTAAATAAAAAACTACGCAATCAATTTCATTCATTTCATGTATTCTACAGGAGGAGGAGTATGCGGGCAGTTCTATGATGTGCTTTGACGACACCACAAAGCATTGGTCATTGACAGGCGTTAGCGGCTGGCGTATCGCGTGCTCCAAGATAGGACTGGGCAGGCCTCGGATTTACGATGCTATATCGTCCCATGTCGACTGGATCAGAAGGACTATTTCTAACTCAGCGAGGTGACCACCTATAACTAGTTTCTGAAGACTGTCATAAGTTTTATAATAATAGTGTTCAGTACATGTAGGTACACAACCTCACATGTCAGTGGTGAAAAGAAGACTGGGGTAGGTGACAATGTCTAAGGATGCCACATAAATTACAAATATTATAAAATAAAATTATCGTAATATATTTAAGTTTGTTACATCGACATTCATAGGTACCTGATGATATTTGGTGTCCTCACAATTTGATGAAAATCAACTATAAAAAAATATTTTACTGCTCTATATCATTATATTTCATTTACTTGATTCTTTTTGAAAAGCAAGGAAGAGCTAAGGATTTTTTTATGGAAATATTGAATTCATTTTTCGAAATCAAAATTAATTCCTGTATTCTGCGAAGGAAAGAACAATATATTTACTTTGCCTTATTTTATTGAAGAATTCTTTAATTAAATATGTGGGTTTAAAAATAATGGTGCATAGTGCACCAGTTACTTTTTATGGATGATAACTTTTGTAGCACATATTCTAGATCTCAAAAATTAAATTTTCCATAACTTCTTCACTTGTTTAATGAAGCTATTCCATTCTTCTTTATTTACAATGTATCTGTATTGTTAAGTTTAACATATTTTCTATTTTTGTACATTTTGTTATGTTAAACATAGAGTATATTTTGTAACTTTATTTTACCAAATTAATTATTTTAAGAAGCCAAATAGTTTAATACTCTTATAAATTATGATATTTTTAATTACAAAAAAAATAACATTTTAGTACATAACAATATAAATAAGTACATAATAGTATAAACAAGTACTTAGCCACTAAAGCAAAAATTGTAAGTAAACTTAGTAACAGAAAAAAATGTGTACAATTGATGCATACATAATTATTAAGTAATTAATATTAAGGGAATAGTATAAATAATAAATACTTATGTTTGTAATTTATTTTGAAATAAATTTGTACAATGTATTTTAACAGTTTGTATACTAAATCTGTTTATTTTCTGTAAATATGTATAGCTTAAGAAAATATTTCATTAAACATTGATTTTTTAAAGTGTTTTCTAATTATTTTAGATCACCTACCCAATTTATTAGTAAATGAATTGTAAGACAATGCTACTCTTGCTGTATATTATCTGTTTTAATTGATTTGACAAATTGTTTTCTATACAAAATTATAGAGCAAGATCACAGAGCCCCCAGACCTACGTTATTTTAGCAAAGCTGAAATTTTCAGGACTATTAGTACCTACAATGTCTTGTTAAGAGGTATGCATTAGCTTAAAAGCGGGGCCATTTCTCAAAAAGCACGAAGTACAGGTAGATAAAAACCTTACCTACCTATGATAAAGTAGAAACGCTAATATTTAAATATTTTTTTAAGAATATTATTTAAAATTAAAATTCATTACTGCCAGACACTTCCTGTGGGTCATTACTTCCGCCAGACGTCTTGAAAGTAATGAAAAAAAAATTAGGTAAACTATGTTATAGTAGCAAACCTAAATTTAATTTAGATATTTACCACCATGTAATGTCTTTAACAGTTTAGATAAGCAAAAATATATTGCAAGTGTCTGGAACAATGCTCATATGAAACATCCCAGCAATTTAAGACCAGAAAATAATGAGTGGATTTTAAAAGATTTTAACTGGTTTGATGGAGACCAATTGCCATGTTTTGTGAGCGAGTGACTTGAAAACGAATTAGGTATTTTACTTATCTACCTGTACTTCACACTACCTGAGAAATGGCCCTGCTTTCAAGCTAATGGGTATGCATACCTCTTAACAAGACATTAATCCTGAAAATGTCAGCTTTGCTAAAATGATGTAGGTCTGGGGGCTCTGGGATCTTGGACTATTAGAATTGTTAGTGCAATAGTGGCATACATTTATAAAGTAAGCCACTATTCCATTATTTTAATTTCTTTTTCCTTATATTTTAGCTCAAAATTATTCGAGAGAATTTATTACTTTAAAAGAACCAGAACAGTTTTACTCTACTATTATAAGTCAGAAATAGGAGTGGCAATGTCTCGAGTCAGACCACAAAGCATAAGACCCTAATTTTTTTATAGAATAAATGTAAGTAGTGGTTAAAATGAAATAAAAAATAAAATCAGTTTTAGTAAAATCTACTTTATTTACATAAATAAAACTAAATTACCTAAGGGTTTTCTTCACCAAAATGACTTCATTTGAGGATTCCTTCTTCTTTTAACTCTTCCCTGATTTGAACTTGAACATTTTCTGGTAAGTTTTCCAGTTCTTTGTTTATGTATTTGTTTAGATCCATCATTGGCTTAAAGTAAAGATGCACTACCTGAGAGCCGGTCAGCATGGACAGCGAGGCTGCCGTGCAATATGTAATATATCGTCCCCAACTAACTCCTACCGGCATATTTAATGAGTAGCGCTGTACTTCTCAATTTTCGCTTCCACCAAGTCTTTAGCCTGTCGTCTCTTAAATGTAGTATAAAAATTAATGTCTCCCACCTTCCAATTGATCATAGAATATTCTAAGGCCGCCCCAAGTACGAAGAACATGGGAAGAAACCTATACATTCCAAAAGTTTTCTGTCCAGGCCATTTGTTCATTAACTTGTGAATCCAGCCAATTCTCATTTCACTGCAGTGGTAATTTATTTTCTTAAAATATATTGCATAATAATATAACCTCTAATGATATATCATGCTATTCCTGATTCCTGATCCCAAATTATTTTATTTTCAAAACGTCAAACTCACATTCTTATGTCATCAGTCATCGAAATTGAGAAAAGTGACACATCAGAATCAAGTTGCGTTCAGAGCCTACTTCAATATATTATACTTCTTTTATTTAATTTGATTAGGACAATTTATTTATTATTAGGAAGTTAATAAATGGTACATAATAAATAAATTATTTGCTGATAAAACCAATAATATATAATTTAAAAAGCCAATCACAATCACTGTTGAATATGTCGTGTTAAACCCACCTAACACAAATGTCAAATGTTAATTTGCCAATGTCAATGACATCTATAATCAAAATTTAAAACTCAAAACTCAAAACTCAAAAGTAAAAAAAATGAATTAATATTGGTTCTCATTCAAAATTTCGAAAATCTTTACCCATCAGTTTGGAATGTTTTGTAAATAAGCAAAGTTTATATCATTACATTTGCTCGTAGCTCGTAACAATAATAACGTATAAGAAATAGCTATTGTTGCTAGTATTAAGTAAGTTTTGTGTTAACACCATTGCTAAAAGTTTATTGAAGTTTATGATTAGAAAAAATAAAAATGAATTAAACACGGTACCACCAATGAATTGTTGGTTACTGTAAAGAAAGATTCATAGTCTATGCAGGGTAAAGAATACAAGAAATCATTTTTTGAAAATGTAGCCCCAACAAAATTAACTGAAGGTCGTCGAGTAAAGCTGCACACAGAAGGTTGGGGACTATTAACAGAATATTATTTGGAGTCGGTAAAAATTGATAAACAAAGTTGTGGGCCAGCATCTTCAACTGCAATCCTTAAAATTGGTGATGGATCGGGACAAACAACCTGTATAGTGAAAGGACATTCTATAGGATTATTATTTGGATTATCTAAGCAAGAATGGAAGGATATAGAATGTCTGTGTAAAAGTGGACAACAGTTATTTTACAGATACTTCAAACAAGGGCTTAGTAAAAATTTTAGATGCGAACAGAAGTTGTTTTATAATTTCTGCATGAGTAACCAAAAATTTAATGTTCTAGTAGCTATATTTCGCAGATGTATTAATATGAGAAACAAGGATAAATCTGATGCATTTCTTCAAATTATAAACCTACAGGAATGTAACATACAACTTTTAGATTTGTATGTAACTCATTTAAGGGATACTTCAGACATGAATCCTAATTAACTGTATTGTATCATCATGATGTATTAGTAATTTAATATGTACAAATGAAATTATGTCTATAAGTTTTAATATATGATTTTAATTTATTGTCACAAATTATTTTTTTACTTGTCCCCCTTGATATTTAGTTTAAGGTCATAGCCCGCTTACCTTGACTTTGTGTAATTAACAGAGTCTGAAGAATATTATTCAGATGGGCTTATCCATTCATAGCAAGATAAAATAGTAATGGACCATTTTTGCATAATGTGCATTTTTTATTTGCTTACAGGCCATAATAATAATTAAATATGATGGGTTGAAATTGTACATTTTAGCCTAAAGTTTGTCAATCAACCATCTGTTTCAAAATTGGAAATATCACACATAATTCTTAGAGTAGCCTTTGATGTTATCAATTTAAAAAAAAAAATCACTAATATAATCTACAATTTCAATTGTTCGATTTTACATCCAAATGCTCCCATATTACCTCAATTAATTTTATAGTTGACGAATTGCGCGGACTTGTCACCATATGACTATTAGTACGTTTTGACGTGACAGACCCACCGCACTGCCACCAGTGGTGCGGCCGCACTCCTCGACCGGGAAAGTAGCACCGCTACGCATTACTAGCGTGAAGCATTCATTGCATTTTGCTAGAAAGTTACGGATACCAGTTGACTTTCGTCTGAAGCGACCAGCTTAGTCGTCAGGATTAGCATCTGATTTATAAACGGCTTCAGATGGAACCCCAGTTCTATATGGAGTTGATTACAGATGTCACTTACCACAAATTAACTGCAAGGTTGTTTGTTGCTTCAACCTTATATAAAATATAGATAGTGTTAGGTTCGATCCCCGGCCATGACATCTATACAATTAATTTAAATTGTCAATGCAGCCACTACCTACGAGTATAAAAAGTATCAATGTAGCGCAAGTAATGCAAAAACTAGTAGGTATATGTTGTAATATATGTAACTTTTGCACTAAATACTAGTAAACAATGACTGCTTTTGTATGTTTCTCCCTCACACTATAGGGAACTGCCAAGACAACGTAAAATTTTTGATAATATTTTTTTATTGAAACAAGTTACATAACATACCTAGGTACCAGGTAGGTACTTAGTAAATTTACGGGTAGGATTTATAATAATCCAAGCATCGTCAATATAGGAACGATTTTATTCAACTAAGGACAAGTAGCAGATCGCTTTCAATCTCAACATTCTAGTTTCCATAACCATACGGTGCTTTTCGCAAACCGTTAGCCAAGTTAGGTACATTACACCTAGCCGATGTCTAAGCCACTCTCAGCTACGATTTAAGCAGATGTTCGAAAATTATTGCCCTCATACTGAATTGTTTTTAATTATTTTATATAAATGATCAAAACCAAATGTACTTAATTGTATAGGCATGTTTTTAAGTTAACATAAACCACTACATTAATTCTTGAGAATTCCTGGAACAAGTTACTCATATTTTTTGCCTTCTAGGAATATTACAATCTGTACAGTGGCACTTGAGAACAAATAACTTTGATAACACATGCTTCCCATCCGGTTTATTTGCAACTTTCAATGCGTAGGACGCGACCTGCGTCTGGGTGGTAGCTTAAGACGTATCGTGGGCGTTGACATCGAATGAGTACCTACGATATTTATTTTTTGCCAACGGAAGGCATTAAATAAATATATTCATTTAGTTTAAGAGTTAAGGTTGCGGACTGCGGTGTGACGGCTGCGCGAGCGTCATAATCATACTTGTTGGTTCACTTCAGTAGGCTCTAACCCGGCGCGGAGACTGAACGTAAGCGCGTGATATTAGTGTGTGAGCCATAAATCCGAGTGTAGCTGCAGCGATCGAATACAAAACAACACAGTCATGGAAGTGGCGGGTCAGTGGCGGCGGGAGTGGGCCGGGACTGCCGAATATGGAAAGGTGAGGTCACCGACACTACCCTTAAAACTGAGCTTACAATGTGCCAAATTAAATAGAGCTTAACGCCTGAATACAGTTCTTACACGAATGTGTTGTTGATTCGTTCAATGTCCAAATAACACAGTATATTATTTTAATATAAATTAAATAATAAACAGTAAGTTATTATTTAGAAATGCTCTTTAAAATCGGCATTATAAATAATAGTTCTAAAATTTTAACCTTCTATATTAGTCAACAATAATGTAGAGTTGCAAAAACTTGGTATAAAGAAGCAGTCACTGCCAAATATAAAAATACATGGCATTTCCTTATATAGTGTAAAATTCAGCGACACGATCGTCTGAGATGTAAAGTTTTCGCTGACATGCAAAAAATAAATCTTGCCTCAGAGCTTTAGAGTCCAATCCCGCGTGCAGCCTCCAGCCAAACCTGTCTGGTCCAGTTCATCGTGCTTTAATTTTAAAAGTTAAATGGACAACACACGAGTGATATGCTAAAGCAAAAACTGCACACAAATATTAAAACCGGATTATATTCGTAGTTCTAGCTTTAATTCAAGTTTAGAGTATCTACCTACTACCTACGTATCATACATATTACAAACATTATTAATATACATTATAAACAAAGACTTCTGAATTATTAAGACTCATTGTTAGTAGGTAGGTAACTGTTTCACTGCAGAACCTTAACAGTACTCTTAAATTAATAGCACGTAGTGTGTAGTTACACCAATGTATTAATAAACAATAGCAGTATGTGCAGACAACAGTGTGGGACTGATTCAATAAACCGGTGAAAGTGATGTTACTCGTGAGAAAGGTCTTGTTTCCTGATCATTAGAAAATCTTGATCGGATTTTGATATTAGTCCCTACGTCGCTTTTTAATGATTTTTAAATCTCTCTTGTAGGAGGTAAGGGCCGAAAGGTAAATCTCAACAAAAGTTGTTGGCAAAACAATGATGGCCATGGCCAAGATTTCTTCTTTGTATTAAGTTTTACAATTTAACTTATGATGATATGATAAACACTACAAGGAGATCTTTGGAAAGCGGAAAACCAACATGTAGGTATCACTGGACCCCTAATTTCGGCTCGATAAGCAGTGCTCAGCGCTGCTGTGTACCAACTTAACTCTATCTGGGGTTGTTTACAGATGTCCATGGACAGTGTGATTGTTTACCATCAGGCGGACTGCATTCTATTTTGATATTTAAAAATATGTTTATAAATCGAATATTTAGATGGGATAATACATTTTGGATTCAGGTAAAATTTAAGATAAATTATCTTTTATAGGGAAGTATACTTTCATGTTACACGATTAAAGGTACTTAAAATAAACAAACGTTTACATCACGTAGGTTTATTTACACGCTTAAAGCTTCGTCGCCTCATTAGTAAGTATAAAGTATCATTAAGTACAATTATCTGCAATTTAGATTAAAACAATTCAAGTATGCATTCAATAAGGAAGAAGCGATACAAGATTTACATGCAAATTTAGTTTCAAATCTGTTAAATGAATGTGTGAAGACGTTTAATATAAACAAATATGTACAGTATTTGCAGTAAATTGTATAAGTATATTTTATTTTTATATTATACATTTTAATTTACTTATTTTGTGTCGTTACCTCTGTGCGCGTTGATGTCTTTTCTATCCAACTCCTTGTAGAGTTTTTTTTGGAAATGGGGATCATACTTCTCAATATTATTATTAGGTATTACTAAGTCTTATGAAAATTATAATAATAAAATAAGAAGTAAGTAAAATAAATTACTAACGTAAACGTACCTACCTAATGATAAATGTTTCTAATTAAGTACCTATATTAAATTTATTTGAGATAGATATCAATTACATATTGTATAAGGTAGATGGGCATTAATGACCATTATCATTTTTATATTGTGCTGCCGCTAATATTAAGTAGGTACCAACTTATACTAACTAATTATCATCAATAACTGAAGTCATTACATAAGTAAGTAATGGTAACTTTAAAGTAGGTTAAAATTTGCACGTAGCCTGAATGCCTTATAATAACATTTGAATATGAAATTTGTATAAGTGGGGAGTTTGTTTGTACAAGTTCGTCATTTCCATTCCGGAAATCCTGCGCCAAAGGCCGCTCCGAGGCTGTGATCACGTACCTAGTAAATACTCATTTTACATTTTGAATAATACGTATTTTGGTAAAATAATATATTTTTACCAACATATAGGTATTTTTCTGTTAGCGAAATCATCGAAGTCTATGACAATACATTACCATGCTATACATGGTAGCTAGAGAGTACCTATATACTCTCGAACTGTATAGAATAAGCAATACATACAGAAAATGAAACGTAGAGTTTGCTTAAGTTACGTTATAGTAACTTAAGCAATGTTTTTACAAATACTTATATATTCTTAAGCTTTTTGGGCTTCATACCGCCATATCTACTTTTGTCTTAGTCTTCGAGGATACACTAAGTGAATATGATAGGTTCCACTTTAATTTTCAAGGGAAGCACATAATCCCTTACGTATGTTGTTTGTCTACTTGAAATTGGTATTTTTTCATGACACCATGAGTGTTACCGCTTGATATGCGCTACTTTATAGTTTAGGTGCTCCATCTAATACGTTCCCATATTTGCAAATATTAAGTAATTAGGTATAATTATTTAAAAATACAGAAAATGAATTCGAAAATGTGTCAGTCTGCCAAACATTTGTACAGTTATCACTGTCAATTTAAATTTAATTTAATTTTTGAAGGTGGTGGAACCCTTTGTGGTTTGACTCCGGCGGCATCACCGCCACACCTATTTCTGCCTAATAACAGCAGTGTTAGGCACTGCTGTGTTCCGTTTTGAAGGGTGTGGTAAGGGAGACATACTTTTCCGAGGCGGCGCATCTGTGGCTGACCTCAGGTAGGAAGATCTAATCCTATCTAGGATCGATTACAGATGTCCATGAGCGGCAGTAGCCACTTACCATCAGGTGGACTGCATGCTCGTCTAATACTTCTATATTATAAAAAATGAAATATGATTACACTCGTAGCTATTGAAAACACTTACAGTTTCAGCGGTACCTATACTGCTCTTCTATCTGGAGTTATCGACCCGAAAACAATGATACATTGAAGACCGTTACCTGTTGTAAACCGTATGAATGAAATGATGTGGCTATCTAGATGTACCAGAATTAATGTTGAAACAAATTGTGTAGGAGGATACCACTTAGGTGATCTAATGATTTCACATATTTTTAGGAAATACAGAGCCATTACTTGCCGTATTTTGAGATAGTTCGCCGAATGATTTATCCTCGTTCGATGATTATTTTCCTATGAATCACGTAACGGGTTTCCAATAAAACATCGACGACATTCACGTATTAAGCTATAAAAAAGTAGCATCGTCATTGATGCTCGATTGATTTGAATATTGTGATCTACAATCTAATTACTTATTAGAAAAATGCATTTTTATATAATTGGAATATAGGGAACAATGATTTAAGGATAAATTAAAATTAAATTCACACTAATATTAACACATACCTACCTACTTATATAAGTAAATTCTAATTTTCTACAAAGTTTGCTCTTAATTATCACGTCATTCTGTAAGTTTAAGTAAGTATATTGAATGATTCAGACGACGCGGTCAGAGATCCCCGCAAAATATTCTAGTGATTTTAAAATATCATGAGCATGATTAAATTATGACGTTTATTAACGCGCGCAAGTGTCGACGACCGGGCAACGTTATTCAGATCTTGTTCCAAACTTAAAATGTGTAACAGATGAGAAATATGAGCACAGTTGAGGAATATTTATGTATAGAAGCAATCAAAGACAAACTTGATTAATAACCTACCTACTCGTAGGTATCTGCTAACGAGTGGGTAGCGGCCTTAAGTCTGGCAGTGTACGCTTGTGCAGGTGACGTCATATTGTTTCAATCTTTGAAATTCACTACCTTGATCCGTACCAGCAAGAGCTTAGAAGTAAGAGGTAGTTTAATCTATTTATAATATAACTGAACTGCGTATCTACCTATATAGTTAGTAATAATACATAAGTACCTAAGAGTGCTAAAGTAATTTGAATGTAGTATCATTTGCATTTGGGTTTAAATTGCAAAAATATGAATGTTAATAGCAAAGTACTATTAATCAACAGTTATTGAACTTGTAGTATGTCATTACCTACAGCTTAACGACCATAGCAGACAAATCACTTCAGCACATGGCTTCTAAAATCGAATGATCTACTTAATTTACCAGATGGCTTACTATGTACTTTTTTTTAATTCTATCCATTGCGTTAATGCACAGTATTTGAAGAATAAGTCGGTACAACTGGTATATTGACTCGAATGTGCTCTTTTAAAAACTGTTACTTATTGTTATTAATATTAATCGCTTCAAACTTTTATATAGGTATTTATGAGTAGGTATCATTTTAGTTTCTACGTATCATTTATAATGAAAGTAAAGTACCTACCTACGTAAATTCGTTGGAAAAATTGCAATTAACAGCCAACCACAATTTCATTTCGCCCCCGCATTAACAATCACGTCATGCTTAACAATAAATATCTACTTATCTGTGTTACGTGTTTATTTCCAATCAAGGCCGCCGCGAGAATGCTTCTGCTACCTTTTTAAGCTTTATAAAACTATCAACTCTTTACTATTACTTGAACAAATATGTTATAATTTTCTTAAACATTTTTGCATTGAAGTGTACATAGTTCATACCTTTGTCATGACTTATGTACTTATCGCGAAATTGGTCGGTCAACATTGAAAACCGAAGGTCCTTCGGCAGATTAAATTTTCACGAATGTTTTGTATTTCTTTACCTTATTAAATGGAAATACCTTCCTAAGTAGTTATTATAGGAATATATATATATCGTATATTATTATAGATAGGGAAATGGAAATACCACTTAGCTTATACGACTGCTGTCGATCATGTTTTAATAAGGAAATACTTAAGTGCGGCCTAAGTATTAAGCATTAAAATGAAACCGGACAGCGTTGTCCAATAACTTCGTGTTGTACTATACTTAGGGGGAGTCCGGGAGAGATGACCCGCCTTCCACTAAAATGCTCATAAATCTTTCCATTCTTACAAAATTGGTATTTCTATAGATTGTATCTGAAGCCTCATTATTTATCTATATTTTCTTATAAGAAAGTTCAACACATTATTAATAGTTTATGAGTAATTAACGATTTCTACCAAATTGACATTTGGCTAATATCTCCCGCCTGGGTGGGAGACTTGACCCTCCAACTAGGGAGCCTTTACCCGGGTTTAAAAATAGGCAAAATAATTATTGAAAATTGTAATTCTACAAATATTGTAATTCTACATAATACAAATTGAATCATAAGAATATGGTACATAATGTTACATAGTAAATGAGGACACGAACAAGGTACTTTGGGCATCTTTGATATATATATACATTGAGATTCCTCCTCGGCCAAAATTGATGGTGAATTGGCCCTAGACGTTTCATTTATGAATACTGATGCTGATGTTGAAGGCTCTGATTGACGTTGTACAATAAATGTTGAATGTAATTCGATAGTGGTTATATTTGGAGGTAGTTCTGCAGCTACTGAGAGTTAGGAAATCGAAGAAACATCTTGCTCTTGCAGTTCACTAGTCATTCCTCTATCTGTTACCGCGTAGCATAAAAAGTCTTCATCTGTAAAGGTGTCGGGGTTAAAGGGGTGTATCCCAGTTTTTCAAAATCCACTCAAAATATTGGATTAGCTAATAGTCTACGACATAATAGTTCTTACAAATCTGGGTATATTGTAGATCGTAACAGTTCGTCCTGGGTTACTTATCATCCAATTATTCATGGCCGAGTTATATCTAGTCTTGAAAGATGAATAAATGGCAACATGTATATAATGGGGTGGTAAAGTCAGCAAAGTTACTCCATTTGATTTTGCGTATTTCACGACTTGAATAATGACTTTCGTGGTTGTCGAGGATAAACAGAACACGATTTTGAAGAGACGCTATGGAATATTTCACAAAATGCTCCCTAAATTTGACAAAATCTTGTTGGTTTGAGGTTTTCAAAGAAATCAGTAAAGCTTTTTTTATTAAAGCTGATTTGGGTAAACTTGTTGCTTATCAATATCGCCTAAAGCATTTCTTATTACTGACAAATATAAATTACTTCTGTTTCTATCTGTTTCTTTTTTCTTATATTTGAAAGGCTTTTTGGATGTTTATCTGAAATAAAATAAAAAAATATTGCGGGAGAAACGAGACTGATAGCGGGAGAGATTACCCTGGGTAAGGTCTCCTCCCAACGCTGGGGTAATGTCTCCCACCCCACGCCAAGCTGTCTGTTATTATTTTTTTATAAAAAGCTATGACATCTAAGTACAAGCTGTCTGCCGTGAATGTTACTAGGATATTATCACTTACGATGTATATAAATGACGTGCTGAAATTTATTCACAGTAAACAATAGAAATCAAATATAAAAAATTGAAAAAAGTTACTTTCCGGGCACGAAAACGTATTATAATTTCTCACTTCTAAACCAAACTGCCGATTGCAACGGCATCGCGTAAGCGAGGTGGGGGGCGCCTATGGAGTTTAAGAAATTTGCCAACGTCGCAATATCTAGTTCTACAAAGGTTCTATGAGCAGTGGCTAATATCTCCCACCTGCTAAACTCTCCCGGACTCCCCCTACATACACTTCACTTAAGGTTTCATTATCAAGATCTTACTACGCTTAATATTTGAGCGTATAAAACACAGAACAAGTTAAACGCTGCATACTACGGACCTGACTTTTGCCAGACATTACCGAACAGTTATAAATGTTATAACAACACTTTGAGGTCATCATAAGTTTGGTCATGAATATTTCATGCGCGATTTTGTTTGAAAGTAGACTCGCCTAGATACCTACCTATTCGCCGGTAAAAGCTGTATTGTCCATGTGAGTTGTAATGTAGTAACAAGTGACCCACCAAAACTGGTTTTTCAGCCGAAACTGAACGTTCAGTTTCTGAACTAGTTTTGTTCGAAATCGGATGTTTTTTAGATTTATGAGAATTTACAGAAAAGCATTTGGACGAGTTGCTTCTTTTAATTTATATTTTTTTGATTCAATAAGGGTAGGTAGATAATAAAAACAAAAATATGATTATTATACGCAGCCAGTCGGCGTAAGGTTTAGTAGATAAAAACACCGGCTAGTGAAACATCGGAGTACAACCTTCGAGTACAACCGAATGTTTACGAAAGTATGTTTCGGCTGGGTCAAAAGGTTCGGCCGATTTGTGGCTGAAACTGAAACTTTGACCGAAACCGCTTTTTTGGCTCAAACCTAAATTTCGATGGGTCATTATTTACCTTGTAATAAAAAATCCCGCGTACCAAAACGTATCAGGAAAACGTGAAAAAACCTATTTATATGAGAGTTCTCGAAAGTATGCGTGGGTCAAACTTTGGTAAAACATTCGTGAAATATAGAAACCTTGTTATTCAACTTATGAATGATTAATATATGTAAAATATTGCGCGACAAATACGCGCATTACGGACTATGGTGCAATAAAAGCACAATCTCTGAACATCCTAACGTCCGTATAGGTACCGTAATGTGTCTGTATAGTCGTCGCTTGCTTTCGCAAATATTATGTTACGCTGTAACATATGCATGCAAAGCGATTAGGTATATGCTTAGATAACAAAAAACTGGGGCAAGCGCGGTAACTGTCGAACCGTGAATAATACGAGTCACATAGTTTAGGCTAGGTGTGGGTAATCATGGTAATGCCTGTAAAGATATTAACATAATGTCTTTATCAAATAGTAAATATGAGTTGGCCGGCCTCCAAGGCTTTACAGACCAGTTAAGTGAATGTCACGAGACTTGATTTGTTCTAAATAGCAATACAACAAATAATTTCTAGTGCTCGTTTAGTTTGTAAAAACTAGTCTAAATGTCTAAATATTCCTTTCACCCATTCCTAAACCCTTAGTTAAATCAAGGTATTGTGTGATAAGTGACCTTAGCGTTATCTCTTTGTAACATTGACCGGATGGTCTTTCTCAAAGCCAAAAACGAATATTTGTTTAAATCCTTCCAATAAAACTGATTGGACTCAGTAGCGTAATATTCAAAAACATAGATTAGTACAAAATGTGGATTTTTGATAACTAGTCTCCACAGTAATTGAAATATAATTATAAATATCCTATATTTTCAATAATTTTACTGGTTAATTTCAACGGTTATTTTTAAAGCGTATTTAACAGACTGTTTTTAGGGGAAAACAAGAAAAAAGGGTTACTTTTTGTCTGCCTATTTATATATTAGTCATAGAGTAGGTAGAGAATGAAAGAAAAATAGTTAAATGAGTAAATGTTATGATTAGAATAAGAGAAATAGTTAAATCAGTAGATGTTATGAACATATATTTTATTGCACAGGTGACGGAGGCCGGTGTGACGCGGCAAGTCGCGCGCGCCATGGAGGTCCTGCATGCGAGCGCTCCGGGCGCCCGCGTGCGCGTCATGCGGGCCGCTTACCACTCCACGGCTGGACCTGGCGCGCCGGCTTCTTCATACTTACTCCATTCTTCACGAAGGGTAACTAGATTCACTTGTCGTCAACTTATTATTATCTCACTGCTAGAAATAAGGTGTCCTCAGACTATGAGGCTTTAAGACCACCTCACTGGCTCCAGCGCGGATTGGAGGACTTAATACACCTTTGAGGCCTTTTTATGTAAAGAACTCTCCGGGTTGATAAATAAAATATAAGTTATACCAATTTCTAATACATATCTTTAAAATAAAAGAGGAATCTGGGATCTAAAGCTTGAGAAGCAGATTTTCAAACCATTCGACTATCGATGCTTTTGAAACTACCTAATTCACTAACTTGTTCCAACCAAATTATTTCTCTAACTTGAATATCATCTATTTTCAGGTCATTTCGTCTGGGTACAATTTTATAGAGCCGGACATATCGCCCTCTAAGCCGCTAGAAATATCGTCCACCCCTCTCGAATCTTCGCCTGACATTGAAGTTGAAAGAGGAAATTACAAGGTTACAGAACCTGACGATTTTGAAATATCTGAGCCATCAAAATGGAGAGCTTCAACAAGTAAAAGCTCAATACGTATGCCTAGTGAGGAATCTTCTTCTACAGATAATGCAAGTATCATAGATTTAGACTACAATAATAAA
This sequence comes from Epargyreus clarus, assembly GCF_041222505.1. Lineage (NCBI taxonomy): Eukaryota > Metazoa > Arthropoda > Insecta > Lepidoptera > Hesperiidae > Epargyreus > Epargyreus clarus. Next base: position 9,988,014 of record NW_027332233.1, read on the forward strand.
AATACAATCAGGAAAAGCACTGAAAGGTTCATACCACAGAATATTTACAAAAGAACATCGCCTATTTCTTCATTGTTGGATGCACCCGTAACTTTAAGTACTCTAAAATATAAATCTCTCTTAAATGGAAGCGATAGTTGGAATAATAGAAGAAAGAGTTACAGTTTTGAGGAAACTCCAGAGCTAGATGAATCAATCTTACGTGGGACAGATGCTTTAACAATGGAATCGTCAACTGATAGCGGTATATGTAAATCCACTGAAATTGTTCATGATAACTATAATTCTGAAAGTTCCAGATATGTCGAAAGAAAAATGAAAATGGACGATATCCATGAAGAAACGTTTAAGGACTGGCTTTCGAAAAACAGACAGAAACCTTATATAAATCAAGTGAAAAGTAATAAGGAACACATTATTAATGTGGAACGAATCGATGAAGATGGCATTACATTGCAATCTACAGGAAAAGTGTCTATAACATTACCAACGACAAGAACAGATGAGTGTTCCGAAATCAACAAGACTCGTGTTACCGACGAAGGTGATCGAAGGACAAAAAAAGTTGAATTTTGCAAAACTGAACTTCATTTTGCCGCGGAATCGGGGAAAGTAAATATAATAGCCACTGACGAAAAACCACCACCTTCAAATGATTTTAGGAAAAAGAGAAGCGTATTTGTTCCCATGAGTGATAATTATAATAAATCTATTACATTGTTTGGCGAGAAAACGAATGTTTTTCAAGTCAACAAAAAGGAAAGTTCTAGTCTTACAAGTGAGATTAACACTATCGATGAGAATACGGCAGCTACAAAAAGTATTCTCAAAAATAAAATCCCGAAACCCAAACCATATCTACTTGGAGAGAACATGGTTATTGGGGATTCGATTGCTCTTACTATTAGGGATGATTTAAATAATAACTTTACAAAACCCTCTGGTGTATCTCTGATAAATAGGCAATTACAAGAAGAGCGTAGATTTAGTAATGATTCACGATCAAGTATTGAAAATGATCCAAATTGGACCTCCTTTGAAAAATCTACGAATAGGACAAGGAAAATAAGTAAGTAACATAATAATTTTTAAAGTACATTCAACTATTTCATTTATTGCTTACATGTAATATGCTAAAATAATACAAAAACTCCATCTTTATTTCAGGTCCGGTAAACTACATGAGATTCAATCAGGATACAGAACAGTCATTTGATACTATTCAAAAAAATCACCAAATTGAAAAAGATGTCACCAACTCTATAAAAGGCAGGGTTAAGATTTTACAGATGTCTCCGACACCCGTGCGGGCTAAGACAAGGCAACTTCGTGATAGCGACCTGACATACTTTGGTGTTGGTAAAACTGGAGTGATGCAAAATGAAATAAGAAAGCATTCACTAGACAGTACTTATGATGAAGCAAATCTTAAAGAAGAAATACTTCATTCCGTCAAACTGGTGAAACTAATATCAAATAGTGTATGTAACAGTGAAGTAGACTCAGATGAAGCCCCCGATTATGAAAATCTTCCTATGAAATACAACTTTACACCAAAGCCTGCCCCTCGATCACGTTCAAAATATGATATTTATGTTGAAGGAAATAAGGAACTGACAGAATTAAATCCTATACTAGAAAAAGAAGATAGCGAGATAGACCCTGTACAACCACGACGTGTTAAGTTAAAAAAGCAAGTAGCTACACCAACTAGTAGAAGTCTATCGGAGCCACCGAAGGCAAATAGACAAAAATATGTTGAAACCTCCTCTAGGGTACATACCAAAACTAACCACATAAAAAGTTCTTCAATATCAAAGTACGTACAGAGAATAAACATTGATTCACATGTTCGTTACTAGAAAATTAATAAACTAATTACTAAAACATCTACTTTACTATCAGTTATTTAGTAAACGTGTAAAGTCTAATACAAAAAATTTAACGCGCATTATCTAAACAGAAGGTAGGCAAATAGAATTTGGTTTTCTTTTACACGAACTTCTCTATTTTGGTGCGCTTTTGTACTCTTGTCTAGCCATTGTAGAAAACTTGGATTTTATAACAGACCTTGCCTTCTTTATGCATGTGAAACTAACATAGCATAATTATTAACAATAACAATTTTATTTCTCATCATTTTAAACTTACTTTTCTCTGAACGTTACAAGTGAAACATACAATAATTTGGCGTACATGTTAATAAATTTGTTTTTCTTTTAAGGAACAACTCAACATTAGAAAAGTGTCAAAAAGATGTAAGCACACATAAACCTGTGCCTGAGAGGAAATCTGAAAGCCCATTGTACATTAACATTCGAATGAGAGAAACGAGGAAAAAAGCAGCCCATGACGATACTTACGATCGAAAAAAACAACTTATTCAAAAGAAAAACACCGAAAAGAAAGATCTTGTTGTAAAAGAGGATTCTCGAAAGTTAAAACAAAGTAATAACAAGAACAGCTGCATTGCAAGTGAAGATAAAAATGCAACTTTAAAACGAACAGATTCTGAAAAACGAAAAGTTGAAGAAAAACATACAGAAAGAAAAAATAGGGTAAATAGAACTAAAGTACTCGTGACACCTGAAAAATCACCAAGTAAAGGCAGCGACGTGTCATATAATAACACTAGAAGCTTAGAGAAAAAATCCTTTAGAGAAAGGAAAGTTACAAACCAACCTACACAAAGTAGTCGCACCAGCAAAACTGAGGCCCGAGTATCCGATCGAGGCCGAGTTAATAAGGAAGTCGAAAGAACTACCACTTCAGAAGCGGCTATTAAACCGACAATTGACAAAAAAATTCACAAGTCATCAACAGATTCAACTAGCACTAAAACATCGTTAAAAGACCAACGTGTATATACAAATGGTACTATAGGCGAAATCAAGTCTTCTCAACCGAAATCAAATAAACCGGAGAAACTTGATAACATCCAAAACAAGTCTCGACGAAGTAAATATGTAATCAATTATGATGACAAAAACGGCACAGTTTCATCGGTTTGCAAAATTAAACCTAGTCACGGATCCCCTAGAAAGAAACCTATTGAAAATTACGAAAATAAGGAAAATCTTAAAGATCATACCTTAAGAAAGGATCAAAGAATCAAAAATGATCTGCGTAAGTAACAGCTAACGACATGATTTAATGAATGACCTAAAACATTTTCATAAAGATACCACATAAACACATTTCAGTGCAGCTTCCAGAACAAGCAAGGATTTTATACGGAAATTCAAAGTTGAAATCGAAAATTCATGCGCGACCATCTTGCCAAATACTATAACGTGAACGACTAAATTATATCTGAAGAAAATCCCTATAAACACAATTGAATTGCCGTTTCCTTCGTGTCACGCGGGTTTATATTCGCTTGCGTGTCTCACCCGCACGCGTGCATAAACAGGACAAGGATAAGACAAGAAAGAATGAACGGTAGGATGCAAGTGGCACGCATGGGGACTGAATACGCACGCAGACAAACCCGCGTGACAGGAATGAGGCTTTTACTTAAATATTTCGTGATACATATATTCCTATCTGTACTAAATACACATAACTGATCTCATAACATTGTAAAGGCATTATTAATTAGTTTACTTAGTTTTATTGCTTTAATTTAACACTATGTTAACAGTACTTAATAATTGAAAAAAAATACATTTCATTTTCTTGCTAAGTTTTTTATTGTTTCTCCAAAGGTATTATATTATACAAAACCAACTTATACTGTAGTTAATGGATCTTTGTCATATTTGCTTATTTCCACTGTAACTTGGTTATCCAATTCTTTTTGAAGAATATTTGCAAATCTCACAAGAGAACCCCTTTCAGAATCTGAGTGATTAGTTAATATGACTGAGATGCCCTTTTGCGCAGCGTCTAGGATATCATGATGAAGCATTTCACCTGTAAATAGAAAATTTCCAGTTAAACCAGAAACCAACTTTACCAGGTTTAATTCCAACCAGAATCCCTATAGAATAAAAATGTTTTTTTTTAAATTTATAATGCTAAACCTCGTTAGAAAAAAGAAAAACAGTTCAGAAACAAAGTAAAAAGAAAAATATTCTTGAATGTTGTCTCGGTTTAAAATTTTAAAAATTAATATTACAGGGTTTTAAAAGAATCATAAATAGATATGGATTGAATTCTACCTATTAACCTACTTACATCAGAGGCGATCGTCTTATCCCATAGTGGCAATGAATCAGTGAAACCCCTCATTTTCGATTTTAATAGAAATTTCACATATAATGCATATCTGCAAACGCGTCGAGGAAGAAACTTTTTATGAAGAAAATATTAAGTGTTAACATACCTGTAAGATAAAGATCCACATTGGTGATGTCCTTCAAAAGAGAGCCACCGGAGCCAGCACACAGCGCTACATCTTTAATAGGGCTGTCAAGGGACCTGCCCTTTCCCATTGCCAAACGAATATGCTTTAGACCGGTCAGCTTTTTTATGCTTGCTACGGCCTCCTTTAAGGTAAATGGTGACTCCACATGTAAGATCCTGAAATTAGTACAATTTATAAGCAATTAAATAAAAATTATGAATGCAAAATAATGCGCATATGCCAAACTCGATAGACTTATTTTCAACAGAGAACATAAGTATGTTACAGTTATTATTATGATGTGTGAATATTATGAAGAGTATCTCATGGAATCCAAGAAAAGGTAAGTGACGAATTTGAATGTTGCGTATTCAAATTTTGTATAACAATCTAAATCTGTAATTTTCAAAAACATGAACAGGTACAAAAATTAGAAAGGTTATTTTCTTAATAATGACAGACCGAATTTTACTCTAGTATCATACGTATTATACAATCAATTTTACCTCCCAGCGCCTACATTAGGATCTTCTCCAGGAATAATAGGGCGTGACTCTGCAAAAGGGAATGCTTCAGCGAGCCAATCATTGACACCTCCTCGCACACAATCCCAACTTGTATGAGGGGAATACATTGCAATTTGCTTTTCAAGCAAAAAGGATACTACTTTCTCTTTCCAGGTCCTGAAACAAAATCAAACTATTACGATTACTATAACGATGTACTAAATTTAGAAGGAATTATTGCAAAGGATTACATTATCAAATGTATGCATTAATAGTAACAATAAGCCTTCTACTCCTTATACTTATTAACTTATACTAATTTAATTATACTAAGCCTCATATTATAGTGTTGTACTTGTAAACACATGATAGGTAAACTTCAAGCCACTTCCACAGCAAATACTAGACTCATCATGTGTATACATGACCGACTGTGTATCAATTCCGGTCAAGTTAATCAATACAAACTACAGCTAATCACTACACATTATAAAACAAAGTCGCTTCGCACTGTCTGTCCCCATGTTCGCTTAAATCTTTAAAACTACACAACGGATTTTGATGCAGTTTTTTTAAGAGACAGAGTGATTGAACAGGAAGGTTTGTATGTATAATACAAGAATAACATACTAGAAAAACACTCATAATTTTACAGATTTCTTAAATAAACACATTTTTATGGGCTTATGTTGTGCACATAATTTTATATGTTTCCGTTCTTAGGAAGGCATATTATTTTCTGTTTATTCTAGATGCTATTAAATTACAGTAGTTACACATCTAAAACGACTCAATGTCTCTTATGGGTTTGAAGTACATCAGACAGCATGGCAAATTAGTCTCCATGTCAGAATTTACATAAAAAATTATACATAATCTATCACCTTTGTGTCACCGAAGCCAATGGTGAAAAGATAGGAGGGTGATAGGATATGATCATTTCAGAGCCACAATCATTAGCTTCAATCGCAACATCTTCCGTCAAATCATTAGTTAGGAAGATCTTGGTAATAGGTCTGAAAAAAAAAAGTTTTGTATTAGATTCATATATATTAAGTATACTGTACCGAAAAATGAAATATATTATTATATGTGTACATATATTTGCAAATCTAATTTCACCTTTATTATATCAAGTCATACATTTTGGAATGAATTTTGAGTATTAGCTTTCTCAACAACAATACATGTATAGAACATTATAAAATGCATTATACGAATATTTTTTTATTATAAATTATGTACCATAGTGGTATAATTCAGAACTCACGTACCTTGATGTGTATGGCTCAACCAACAGCCCAGTTTTATCCCAACTCTCTGCAAGCTTCTTCGGCACAATTTTCTCTAAAGCTGATGTGACATCACTTAACTTAACACCTGTCTTTTCTCCACTTGACATTTTTAGTTTATTAATACTTGAACTTAATAATCGTATTTGAGGTTGTCTAGTACAAATTAGCCTGTGTAGTTTAAAAATCATTAGATGTTATCCAAATAAATCTAAAACAAAACATTACATATTTTAATACCGAAAAAGGCACAAAAAATACATTTAATGTAATCAAAAAGTATACCTACATGATATACAATAATAATAACTTTTTAATAATATTTTAGTCATTTTGTACGATAAAGGCTTGATATATCAACAAATTTTATTATAATATATTCAGTAACCAGTTGCAATACATGTTAATATATACAAAACAATATTATGTAACATGAGTTTAAGAAAATGCTCTTAAAATATTGTCCTTTTAAATATGAAACAAGTATTATAGCTTATACTATAAAGTTAACTTCCACTTGAACCAAACATAGATTAGTAAAAATACTTCGCCGCCTTGAAATTGAATGAAGCGACAAACGGCTTATTAGTAAGTTCTTTCTTTGAATTCTTGACAAATAAAAACATTTTTAGAGAAAATTTACGAATAAATAACTAATACTGCGTAATTTACATAATAAATAAATAATTATTTCAAATATTTTAAGGACATGGCAAAACTTTTTTACGCAACTATTTCAATTCTCAACACTGGGTACATTTTCTTGTTAGGAGTGAGTAATCTTTACTAATCTATGGAATCAAATAACTTAAATTCAACTATTCAGTTAAGTTCCACACTCTTATTTCACCATCATCACTGCAAGACAGTAACTCTTGATTTCCTGTTGGATTCCACTTAACACAGTTAACGTCTTGAGAATGTGCATTCTGCTTGGTACAGACAAGTTCAAATGTGGGTGCATTGGGGTCGGAACCATCAACTTCTTTAAATATCCTTATTATGTCATCACCACACGCTGTAGCTATGAGATCAGTTTTCTGACACCATGCTATATCATATATGGGTCTGGTATGAAACCCTGACAGAGTACATATGCATTTCCATGTGGAATCCCCTTCAGGCACCATCACTCCCTCTGGATTTCCTGGCTTATACTCTTTCCATATTTTTAGAGTCTTATCATCACTAACAGTGGCTAGCCTCTCTCCTGTTTTGTCGAAGGCTAAACTCCACACTGTGGACTCGTGAGATTCAAGTGTTGCAATGCAAGACCAATCATTGTCTAGTGGATCTTCTTTGTAAAGCTTCACAGAGTTGTCGTAGGATGCAGAGGCCAGTACATCCATAGTAGGATGCCAAACAACCTACAAACAAATATGTTCAGATATTTATTTCTTGTATTGTATAAGAAAATATGTTTTTGAATGCATAAGATATACTAATTACATTTGTTGCAATTTTACTGACTTTTTTCACATCTTGGTTATGAGCATTGAGGACAGCTTCACAAACATACTCATCATCGCCGGCCACTTCCCACACCCAGACAGATTTATCTCGTCCACAAGTTGCTAGCAGGTTGCCAGATGCAGACCACGCAACACTTTTGACTTCATTCTCATGGCCTTCCAGGGTGGCATTGCATTCAAATTGACCTATCAACATACATCTATGTTAAAATCCAGTTTTACTATGACTATTATACATATTTTTTTATCTGAAGGTTATGTTTTTGAAGTGCATGTATGTCTCATGTTTCGGGCATATTCTATGATACAAATGAGTTGTCATATGAGGTATCGTTGGATTTATTTAGATTGTGGGAGTGAGTTAACCTATATTTTTAGGCAATTGGGTGTCTCCTTTTTATAATAAGTACATTATTTACAATACACACCACTTTTCTTATCCCAGACAGCTGTGGTGGCATCAAAACTGGCAGAAGCGAGGAAGTTTCCGCAAGGTGACCACGCTATCTCTCTAATTGTACGTTGGTGACCGTCCATCAGCACAGTTTTCACTGTCCACTCCTGCCCTTCCTTGCTCCATAGCTTTATTATTTTGTCTTCACCGCAAGATGCAAATATTTTTCCAAGAGGATGCCATGACACGTTCCACACAATTCCCTTATGACCAGATAATGCGCTCAATAATTGTAATGATGCCATCTGGTCCTGTCGATTATTAATACACAATGTTCACCTATTATGTTCAAATATTTTTTAATAAATATGGCTAATCCATGAAATATATTATCATCATGTCCCTAAAATACAGACTAATAAAACTGCAATATAAATTTTCATTACAAATTCTTAATTGACACATTTTACACACAAAAATATCTATAGGCAAAAAAGTTGCTTTAAATAGCTTATATTTAAATTTTTTTTTTTATATTGCTTCTATACACATGTCATTAATGATAATGGAAGATTTTGTTATGTAACACAATGAAGATAAATCATTTTAAAGATTATTGGATGATTTAAATAACTTTCCAAAATAAAGTTAGTTTTATTCAAAGCCTTCATCTGGCCACATCTCATACACAATATACACATCAAAATGGAAATAATTGGCATTTACCTTAGATCTTAACTCAGAACATTAAACTTAGTTCTCAGATAGGGTTATTGTGTTAATTTTCGTCAAGTTGGGTATGATTAGGACCTGGGTCACATACCAGTCAGAACAGCATATACACTTTTTAATGTATTCTACCTATTGTAATGTAGCTCTGCCGTTTTTTCCAGCAGGGTCGAAAGTTTGGTGTAATAGGCAACAATTTAAGATCCTAATTACTTAATGATCATTTATTTTAGTCTAGCTTTAGGTACATTCACCTAAAATATTAAGTTAAGTTGTCATCAATGTTTATACAGGATTGTTTAGCAGTATTCGGCTCTTCAGATTTTTTTTACCAGATTACTTGTTACTTACTAAATCTGGTGCAAAAGGTATTAAAGATTGGAACCATAAATACATTTTTAGATTAAATTGTTATCCTTAAAATGGAAAAAGTCTACAACCAGGTTACCTACCTCTTTAGTCAGTCAACTTCTGAATATAGAGGAATAGAGCGAAAATCAAATAAAATGTTTACTTAATCCAATATCAACTTATTAAAAGTTTTAAACCTAAATATAAATTAAAAACGTGATCACAACTCTAATCTTGACAAATAGAAATAGAGAGATATGAAATGTCAGAGTCAGAACTCAGAAGTCAGAACTGTCAGAAGCCCAGAACACCTATACTCCTGTAAGAAGACAGAATGCCTGTCGTGTGTAATAATCGATTATTGTTATGTAATAATCGATTATTTTTTATCAAGTAATTATTTTAGGTGAGCAAATGACAACGCAAGGCCTGCAATCGATCTACAATGTGAAAGAATTTATGACCATTACGTTCCCTATTTTTGTTCCCAATTTTGAAATAAGTGTTAAAAAAAATTAATCGATAATTAACAAAATAATCAACTTTGTATATATTTCACAGAAAATAAAATCGATTATTTAGAAAGGTATACTAATATAAATTATTTGTTTACCTATTTGTAATAATTGGCTACTTGACACTTTTTGGGAAAGTGTTTTAATGAATTAGTATACGTATTATATATGCCTTTCATTGATCACTTTTTCGAAAAAAGGGCTATTCATTAATAAAAATCGAACTTTCTTTACGGTGAACGGAACGTCGCGTTAAATCAGGCGGTCAAGTGTCATTTTGTGGCGGAACGTCATTACACTGTAAACTTGTAAACAAACAACGCTTATAAGAAAATTGAGAGTTATTTAGCTATTATAACTAACATTTAAATAAATGACAAGTTATAAGACGTGTGCAGTGACGATGTGTACAAGTACGATCGTAACAAATTTGCTTATACAAGTTCCTAAACCCAAATCTCATAAACGTTAAAGAACTTGCAGATTCTCTCGAGTGATTCGTCAATTCCAAATCATTGGAACGGGACGTAATCAAAATAAAACAGCAAGTGGAAGTATTCATATATTTAATATATTATATAGATGTCTATGATAAGAATAGAATTATAAGACGTTTATGAGGATTCTATTTTAAGGGCCCATTCTGTAATTAATAGGACACAATTAAAATATTTCATGTCTGTGTTATTATTGATGGTGCATGTGCACTGATTAAGTTACAGGACTGTATAATTAAAAATACATGATTTGCTAATATTAGTATTTTATTAACCGATTTCTTTGTTTATTTGGTTTATATGGTTCTATTAGTGAGTACACACAGTAGAACTTTTGTATATATTTATCATATGTTACAGTTACAATAATTACTACAGATCACCTTAGCTAAATTTTTGTGCTGCTTGCGTGTCTGCTTTTCTTCATTACTAAAATTATTTTCCGTAACAAATGGATATATATTTTTATCACTGTCATTTTCAGAATTAAATTGCAATGCAATAATAGGAACTGTATGGTCACTTTTCTTCCTTCATCTTGTTGGGTAGGTTACGCAAGTAAAGAAGTACTATTTCCCGTGTACTTTACTTTATGTATTTCAGACTGGTGCCCACTTTCGAAACTTTTGGCTCCTCACTTCTTCTAGGCAGGACAGTCATCATATTTTCATTTTCATTGATGTACCTTGTGTTCAGGACAACTTTTACTTTTCATGAAACACAAACTTGCCTTCCTCTTAAACTGCACATACTCTATAACGTCGTCACTATACGATTGTCGGGAAGATCTGTAAATATAAATATAACCAATTAATAACCTTAAAACAGTTCACATAAGAATATAAGTATATTTAAAAAAATCTTAATAATTACTTGAAGACAACCTTTCTTCTGTCTGAAGTCAGTTAAGAAATGTTTTAATTGTCCGATATGATTAAATATAAATATAAAGAATGTTTTACTTACGTTGTTTATTTGATATTTCCATAGGTTATCTCACGGAAGTTTTTGTATCCATTTTGATTTATTGCACTGCATATATGGATCTTCTTTAAGCAGGTTCACGCTATCAGCTTTAATATAGTATGGCACCATTTTGGTTCACAACATAAATTCAACCAACTCTAACAGCAAACGATTTAATTATTATTTGAATTGTCTGGTTAGTTGTTTCATGTTTGGTTTCGATGTAGTGACGTCACATGATATTTGAGGCAGCACTGTCGCCGTTTTGGGATTTAAAATCCACAGATAAAAAATCGAAAATTTCTTTTTAAAAATTAAAATACTTAGAACGTATTAAAAAATAAACGAAATACTGCATAATTTATGTTTACTTATAAGCTATCATATCCAACATATTTCATATTTTATTGTTATAACTGTCAAGTACCCAATTTGCCTGTACCTTTGTAATTTGTAATTTGCCTGTGCATTCCTTGAAAACAGACTGTTTCCGAAAATCGCAACACGCACAGAAAAGTTGGGCTGTCATAGAGATGGTGTACTAGATAAATTTGGGACTAGGTTGCCTGTTCCTAGTATTTAAAAGTATGTGATCCAGAAACCTGTTCCACCTAGACCCATAAAGTCTCATTAGTTAGTACAATTTGGTGTGGACTAGGTACTTATTTTTGGACTAGAAAGCTAGTTCGTTCATGCCTTGCATCAATACGTAAGGGCGGTAAGGGTTGCACGCGCACTCACTAGTAATAATGAATTATAATCTTTCCGTCATACTTTATATAGGCTTAGGACTGTCCACGTTAGATTCATCGAAATAGTAGTTTGATTTATCATTAAAGGTTTCGTGAGCCGGCGCGGCGTCCACCTAAATGACATTCGTATAGATTCGGCATAGATACACGACTGAACAATTCCGT